>NW_025064737.1:19590000-24437063 GCF_018152265.1 Drosophila ficusphila
CGCTTCTCCATTGGAATTCCTGGCGAAGCGATAGTCCGGCCCTTGGGCGGAGCAATTACCAGACAAGTACAGAGGTAAGCCCACGGCAAAACCAAGTCCGAGCCGAACACAATCGAAAACCCAGCTAGCGTGAAATATTAAGGCTCAAGCGGAATAACTGCACAGCAAAAAAAAATATAGATTTCAAATCTTCAAATGGAATTAAAACATCTCCTTTCACACATGGTTTTTTTAAGTGATTTATTTGAAAGGTGCTAAGTGATAATTATACAGACAATTAAGCCGCTTAAAAAGTAATTATAATTAACCGAAAGAAAAAACATTTTATGAGTGCACATTAAGACAAATCGTTTTGTTTCACTGCAACAGTTGAAGTCAATTAAAATGCATTTTGTGTTATAATCTGTTCTCTGATAACATAAAAAATATGTGTTGTATTAAATTTGATTGCAACAGAGTAACACAATCTGGTTGATATTTTTCCGAGTGCTGCTAAGACCTCTTCCCTTCACACCTGGCCACTGGCTGCGAAGGACTTTGACTCGGACGGCGGTATCCGACGGGACAGGACGAGGAGTCCTCCTTGGCATCTTGGGGAGACGGCACCTGCGGAATGCCGCCGACGTTCGCTGGAATCTCTGTGAAAAATATTTCTATGCACTCGCTCGGTCTTATCTAGCTCCTTTTCCTGCTGCGGATCTCTTCACCCCGGAGTCACGGCCATAACTCTGCCAATGCGGGGAGATATATAAATTTGCTGTGGCCAGACAGGTGTGTAATTTATTGATTATTCCGCTAGATATGCTCGATACATATATACATATATACACACATACACCAAGACACACTCACACACACACACTGCCCTCGTTGAACTCCCACTCACTTGTTTAGACATTTTGTCATCTTCAATTTGTGTCTGTCACTCCCGGGCTTCCTGGAGGCAGGCGACTGCTCGAGGGGATCTGGGTGAGTGCGGTGCATTTCCGAAAGTGGATTACAAGCTGAAGGCACTTGTAATCGCTGTGTTAAGCCAGCGAGCGATGGGGATGAGGGCTGGATGCTATTGAACCGGTCGGAACTTCCTGCTGCTGGCCCCCAAAAACTTGGCAGATGCCACTGGATTGCTGGCTGAATGCTCTTGGTTGCTGGCGTGGCATCCTCATCTATGTATTTGCCCGGCTTCGGCAGGCGGCGTTTATTGAGTTTTAATTGGATAAGTTATAGATGCTCATGTTGCATAAATTCCGCAGGCTCCTTTGTTTTGACACCACCAATCCGAAGGACCACGAGCAGCTGCACATCCTTGGGCGGAATTGTGCGGTCGTGCGTCAAATGCCGGGGAACGTGCAGCTCATTTACCTGACCAAGGAGACAGGGGAGGTCCCTTTTTTCCCTTTTCTTCAAGGACTACTGTCATCCCCACGTCAGCACAATCGATGAAAGTTCGCCGGGAATCTCGCTTAATTAATGTCAACTATGAAAAGCGTTTGCCGAGCTCATTTTCATTATATAAACGCAGCCACTTTGATTTCCATACACACAGCAGGGCGACGGGAAAAAACGCCGAAAACAAAAGCAATAAATATACAAAAGCTGGGGAAAAACAAAGGCGGCGAGAAGGGAAAACAAAGGAAAACATTTTACTGGCTTGTCGCTGTCTTTATTGCCGCCTAATCGCAATGGACCGCGCCGAAGTTGTTCTTTTTCCAGGCTGCACTAGGGCGGCATCATCAGTCATGCTACTTCATTATTATCGCTGACACTGCCACCCCCTCCCCCCCAAACACCACCCACCCACCGCTCTAAACACCCCACTTCCTCGCCCGCTTGTCGCTTATAATTCATTTCTATTGTGCCCCGGCTGAAAGTCCTTTTTGATCCAGCAGACTTATTTGTCTTGAGGAAACTCGCAGTAAAATTGCTTTTCCTACTACGCGCTCACTTCCTGTTGCCGCTTGTTGCGCTCTGCTCTCGAAAGTCTGGCGCTGACGCAACTTTTCCATTGTCTTGCCGCCTTTGTGAGGACCGGCCAAGTCGCAAGGATCGGTGTTAATAGACGCCTGGCTGCCGGACTCGCCTGCAACAAGCAGCATCAGCAACAGAAAACAGCAGTAGAAGTAGCGTAAGCTTCGCTACACTGGCCAAAATATCACTGACACAATTATACAAAAAATAATATCAAATACTAAGATTTTTGAGAAATAAAAGAAGCTCTATACCTTACCAGCTAATTATAAAATGAACAAACCTATTTTTAAAATCCTATAAAATATACAAGTTGCTTAAGAAAAAAAGCATTTAAACTGTTATTAAAAAACCAAAGTCTTTTTTCTCTTTGTTTCACTATTATTAACTTCAAATTGCTTAATTATAAACTCTTTTTTTTTTGAGTGCCTCACCCTCAGCAGCGGACGCTTCAAGTTGGCTCTTCATTTGTCGCTCTGTGCTTATTGTCATTGCGCCCGGCTTCATTTTCTTGTGATTAATGTCGTCATTAACTGCAATTAACTTTTTTAGTTGCCAGCCGCGACAAATCTTTGCCGTTTTTGCCTGAACTTTGGTCGCCAACTTGACTGGCATGTTGAGCAATGTCAATTTGAGTCCTCCTCGCCATCCTTCACTGGACGTCATCAGTCATGTGTGTGAGTATGGGAGAGTTCTTACGGGCGACAACTTAATAGTTTTTGCCCTAATTATTTGTCAAGCATCCTGCTAATGGCCTGGGTCGACCTTACACCACCCACAGTTCTCAAAGTTGTTCGCAAAAATAAAAAGGGAAGCGCCAACAATTTTCGCCTAACGAATCTCACATGCACTCGACAACTCATTGGGGAAATTGCTTCTGAATGGCGGCTTGAATGGGAATCCACACATGAGCCAAGTTCGCTTCATTTCAAGGGAATTAAAGTTCTACTTATTTCAAAGTCGAGAAGAAAGACGACTTAGTGAATTTATCAGCTTAGTTGCGAAGGCAATTTTAATATTAAATACGGACTTGAAGGTTTACTTTTAATCTTTCTTGGCAATCAATAAGGCAATACAAACTAATTATTTAAGTACACATAATTTTAAAATCCACAGACTGCCAATGTACTCACCGAACCAAAATAAGATCGAGATTACTTTCTGTGTGATAGAGCCGAAACAACTTTGGTCCCGATTCGCGAGCCGTGGGCGAGAGTAATTCCACTCCGGGCAAGTGCACGAAAATGTCCTGCTAAGTACGAAATAAAAGCGTTACGTGTGTGTCCCGACGTGCACTTGCCGTGGCCATAAACTGGCCGACTTCCCGTGAGTGCTGGATTGTACGGATGGCGATGTACAACTACAACTGCGGCCTCGGTGAACTTATGTATTTACAACGTGGACGCACGCGTGCTCCACTTTCCCGCCGGCGGCGCAGCCTAGAATTATGCTACAAATTTTATAATTTCACACCTAAAGGAGGCGGAAGGGCAGCCTCCCAAAACGGAAATGGCTCGTAAAACAGCGCCAAACGGCATTGAGAAGTTTTACGCCACGGCTTTTGTTGTTTCACCCGCCAAAAAACTCCGCCATAGGTAGGTACTTTTTGGTTATTTTTTTAGTGCTCCGCCGCTCACTTACACACATACACACATACACTCGAACACTCACATTCACTGCCAGCTGGGACTGGCTTGCATTTTTGTGTTTTAACTTTCTTACAATAAAGTGATGTTATCTTGTGCTTGCCAGCTACTTTGCGGCTTAGGCAACAGGCATGTGGGCGAGTGGGCGTGGCAGCGGTGGTGGGTGGCGGTTGACAGGATCTAGGGGAAATTACTCTGTGCTTTATCGTGCATATAAATCTATTTGCTCAGGTGTTTTTAGCTGCTAATATGTTTGTGATGACTTTATTTTGCGTTTACCGCCAGCTTTGCCTTCATCTGGCTTTTGGCTCCCGGCATTGCTTTGCCAGTTTTCTTTATTTTCCCATCGGTCCGCCCACGGTCGCATTTTTCCTTTTAGCCACCTTATTTAGATTGGGCAAGGGCGGCAGCTTAGCTGTTTTTGGTTTTTTTTTTCGGTTGCCTTCTTGCCTTTATTTGGTTGCTTGCGCTTCGGAAAAGTTGTAAAAAGGTTTTTTGGCCCAGACCAGATGCGCTGCAGGCTTAAGAGAACCGCACTCCCGGAAATAGAGAAAATATTCCAAGGCTGCCTTTAATATTTCTGCACCCGGCCAATGTGGCGTATGCGCAATTTGGTTAAATACGTGACGTACCCCGGGCAAATTAAAAGGGACGGGCATTAAGCTAAATGTTTAAAGCACTTAGCCGGCATGCATGTTGACATCAGGCGGAATGAAATATTCATAGCGGGAAGCAAAAGCCGGGCCAATATGTGGGCTTTGGGGCTCGGGCTCCAAAAGACTCGGCAAGCTTTTAAGCCTTTTTTTAATGCCTTAACTACAACTAGACCAGGTTGTACAGCCCATCCCCACAGCCATTCGTAAGCACACACGCATCGCAGTGATGTCGTCGCGACCACAGAGCATTTGCTCAGGGGATTAACTCTAAAGATCTTAATGCCTCTATTTCGACGGTCTTAAGTAAACTTCCGACCAGGCCGGGTCCTGGCCAACAACAATGTGTGACAAGTCAAGCAGCGCCGGGCCATCATCCCACTCTCCTTGAGAGGAGTGAGCCCAACCGACGGCTACCCCTTGGTTTTTGGCTTTTTATTTGTGTTTGTATTTGGCCCAGTGTTTGTTTTGCCCACTGGTTCCTCCACTCATGCCGCCTTCCGACTTTCCTCAGAGAAAAAAATATTTAGAGAAATTTTAGTTATAAAAATTAAGATTTTTAAGATATTAAGTTGAAGAATTTATAACTGAAAAAGGACAATGAAACGTAAAATGTTTGGCAAACAATATTCACATACACATCAACAATTTGAAATTGTTAAATTATTTTTTTCCAGGATTTGTTTTGAGTGTAACTGTGATTCTAGCGCGGCTGCTCTTGTTGCTAAGCCTCAAGCAGCACTTCCGCATCCTGGCCTGTGTGTGCCTTGTTGTGGCCTTTGGGCCTCCTACTCATACTGGGCCACATATGCGCATTGTCACTGCCAAGTACCACTAATATTATTTACTTTTCGTTAGGTTGTGTTGTGCCAGCTCAATAGATAAACACGTGTCGCCATCAGCAATTTCTCTTCTGATGGGGGCGATTTGGGTTTGGGAACCCCACCTTATGCTTATGACATACCCTGTCATTCGTTGGAAAACTGCCGGAGGCAACAATTATGCCAAATTAAGTGCTGGAACTTTGCCTGCATTCTTTTGGCCCCGTTCAATAAGCCAAACTTTCCGCGAATCGAGAAAACGTTAAAATTGAAAAATCAAGCGGCAACGCGAAATAACAAGAAGCGAACAACATCCAGATGGTGCCCACAGCCAGCCGACAAGGCCGGGTGTAATTGAAAAATATAAAGTATCGCCGCAATCTGATTAAAATTACATTTAAATAATAACAACAAAAACAAGGCAGGAAAGTGGAGGCGGGAAAAAGGGCAGCAGCGAGCCACAAGCGAATTTTCTGTGATGTGCGTCAGGCACGAAACTTGCAATTACAGCTTGTAACGCGGTGCCAGGTAAAAAACTTTACAAAACTTTCCAATTGCTTTTCATTGAAATGTTATCGATAGTAAAGAGAAGGAAAAAATCCAAGGGAAAAATGACCGAGGCAAAATACAATACAGAATAAAGGGAAGAGGCTATCTGGTTAGAAGCCGCAGGTAAAAGTCTTTAACTTAACAAATTTAATAAGTACTTCTAGGAACCTCTTGCTTTTAAAATTTAAAGTGAATCTCTAAACCTTAGTTGTTTATTTAACTAAGAAAAAAATAAGAAAAGTACTTTCCTTTACTTATTGATTTATTAATAAATAAAGACTTAGCTTACAAAGTATGGGTCGTTTAAGGCTAAGGCTTTGATTTGTTGATGTGTGTGGTATACATATAAACAGATGTATGTAATGGTTTGAACAGACTTCTGAAGTTAGTGAAAAAGATGTAGCTCAACTGATTTTATTGCGAAGATAGTACTTGATGAGCTGAATGCATACCTCCGCATCTTCGGCACTGTCGTGGCCGGCCTCTATAAGTAATAACAAAAGTATAGAATTACTTCTTGAAGCTTAAGTAACAAATTAAGTATTAAATGATTAATTACACTTGTGATAGACTCACCGTTTTCCTGTATGATACGCTTCAGATTTTCGATGCATAGGGTCTTAAGAGCGCGCTTCTTTGGTGGTCCCATTTTATGAGGAAACAGCACCGAGGTGTCTACCACAACGTCATGAATGAGTTTAAGCGCCTTCAGGTCGCTCTCCAAACTGTGACCAACGAGCACTGTTTTGGCATGAAACATGGACATCAACACGGCTTGAACGTCGCGTATGTTGCGCGTCTCCTTCGCAAGCATGGTCTCTGTGATGCCCGAGTAGCTGAAATGGAATATGTTTTGTTACTAGAAAGAAATAAGGTAAACTAGCTAAACCTACGTGGTATTATAGTCTACAATCTGGTTGTCCGGCTTGACCAAGGCGTCGTAAACGCTGCGTCCATTTATGTCCACTACGGTGACGCGCGTCAATTCAATTCCATGAGTAGTGTAGCACATCTCGCAATCCAAAGCGAATATGTCCTTTTTGGTAGGTACTATTTCATCACCCCGCTCGATTGTTTTTACAAAACAGGTGAGCTTTTCCGGATCGTAGTAGTCGCTTACGTGGTAATTGGCATAGGTGCAACCTGGAGTGCCAGCTGGCTGCTGGCAGCAACGGTGCTGATTATCCGTAAATCCTCGCCGGTAGCCCGTGCTCTTCGGATGATAGTTGCACATGTCAAAGCCCTGATGCTCGTAAATGTCCAAGCTGAAAACCTTTCCGCAGCGGGAGCAGTAGCGTTCGCTCTGGTTGGGTCTTCTATTCGGACGGCAGGCGCGTATCACCGCTGAGCCGCGCTTTTCCCCAGGACGCGGATATCCATTCTCCACCAGCTGTTCCTCTGTCAGGCGAAGATCGAAGACCATTTCGTATGCTTTTTCTGCGTCCAAAGCATCGAAAGGTTCGCCATTGCCCAAGGAGCTTAGTTTTCTGAAATAAATAATTGATTATTTATTTGTTTAGTTAAACCATCTAAGAAATAATTGATACTATAAGTTGTATGCAACAATATTCCCGGTTGAAAATAAGAACCCACTCTTTTTTTCAACGCTCCATGAGGTGGTTAGCGCTCGCTTGCCGCCTAGCATCATTTCATGAGACACCGTCTTGCTGGCCACACTCGGTCTGTTTCCCGCCTCGATGGCCTCCTTGCGGAGCTTGTTGATCGCCAGCATGCAGCTGTTCTTGTAAATGGCAGGCGTGTTGCACTTCTTGAAGACGGCCAACTCCTCCACCTGGGCTCGTTCCCAGGCATCTGCTAGCTGCGGATAGATGACGGTGCAGTGCTTCACCATCATCTCGTAATACTGAATGCGCACGTTGTAGGAGATCTTAGAGCTGCTGGGTTCCAGTACAGTTGGTTTTTCTGCACTAGCATCGTTGGCCACCGGAGCAGCTTTGTCCAAAGCAACCGTGGGTTTGTGGGCCACTCGGCCGGCGCCTTTGAAGGATTGCGCAGGTGTAAAGGCGGGCTTCTTCTCGGCCTGCAGCTCCTCGATCTTCTTTTTGGCCCGAGCAATAGCCACTATGTTGGCCACGGGGGCAATGCTGCGAGCTGAAAAACATATAAAGTGTATTGTTCGTTTTTTCATGTTGTAAATATCAGATTACTAGTTATTATATTTTGAAAGCCTGTGGCTGTCACACACACCACAAGTAATAAACCACATAAGATTACACTACATGTTTTCATAGTCTTGCGAAATTTAGATTTTTGTTATCAGCCTGATGAAATTTACGCGTAAAAACGAAATTGTTTCTTGAAAGAAACATAATAACTATAAAATCGTACTCACCTGAGCGCACTGGAGGAGTCAAAGCACTTCGCGGGATGAGAGGCGTGAGATTTGAGTTAACCTTGGCCAGGCGAAGCTCTTCCTGCGCTTGGCGCACCCGCTCCTGGGCCTGTCTAAGCTGCTCGGCAGCAGCTTCGGCTTGCAGTTTTTCCTGACGGCGAAGCTCTGCCCGCCGTTCGAAGATCGCCTGCATTGCATTGCGAACGTGATTGGGCTTGCGTATTGCTACCGAAGGAGCCAAATGGGGCTTTATCTTGTCCGCGTTCTCGTGGGCCACCCGTCGCTTCTGCAGCGCCGCAGTCGCTGCTTCAGTGAGTGTGTCAATGTCCGGCGATGGAGCCTTCCGTTTGCGTGAGGTCTCAGGATTGCCTTCGTTGTTATCATCCTTATGCATCTGGGCGAATTTTTTCTCCATCTCGTCAAAGATCATCTCACACTGACGCACAATTTCCCCCTCCGAGGTGTCCATCTCGAAGTCAAAGTCCAGATCATCCTGGTAGTCATCAATGTGATCTGGTGGCGCCGCAGCAGCTTCAGTTTCTTTTTCCGCCTCTGGTTCGCTTTTCGATGGGCCAGTGGCGTTGCTGGATGACGAGCTGCTCTTAGATTTGGATCGTGAACTCGAGGAACTGGATTTGTGGTGATTGCTTTTAGAGGTGGTTGATGAAGAGCTGCTTTTGTGCCTGCTGGAGCTTTTCTCGTCGCGATGTTTGTCGGTGCTGGAGGATTTTTTGCTGGAAGAGGAGCTGGAAGACTTGTGCTTAGAGGAACTAGAGGTATGTCGCTCCTTAGAACGTTCTTTGTCGGTGTGAGATGACTTTCGCTTTCCCTTCTCCTTGTCCTTTTTATCCTTATCCTTTTCCTTGTCTTTGTACTTATCCCTGTCTTTATCCTTGTCCTTTTTTTCTTTGTCCCGGTCTCTGAACTTTTCCTTCTCCTTTTCCTTGTCCCTTTCTCGCTCCTTGCTGGACTTGTGATCCCTTTTGTGGGTCCTTCTTGCGCTCGTTGGCTGTTCCTCCGGCTCCTGCTGCTCTTCCTGTTCATCCTGTTCCACCTTAACATTCTGATGAATCTCCTCGTCGCCAAGGTCGCCCTGGTCTGGCTCTTCAATCTCCACTTGCATTTGCTCGTCAATCTCTCTATCAAGATCCGCCTGCCAATCGTCTGTTCCGTCGCCATTTGTGGCGGATGGCTGACCCGGGACATATTTGGGGGCAAGGTCAACGGTCGCCTCTTGTTTCTTCTTCGCCGGCGAGGCGTTTAGACCCGGCTTCTCCGGGTGGTATTCTAAATTTGACTTCTTCTTGGGAGCACTCAGCGTAATCTGGGGCAGCGGAAGAGAGAGCAGCTTGGGCGCCGGCTTGTACTCTGGCACGGAAGCGGGTTCCGCAGTAGGAGCGGCCTCCACATCGTCTGCAAACCGGAAGTAGTTAGCATTTAATGGAAATTAACTGGAACTTCTCACCTTTGCGGGCATGCTTAAAGTGACAAAAAGGACGACGGCAGGCCGATTCATCGTTGCTGTCGAAGTAAGGGCACAAGAAGCCCTTAAAGAGGCCAGTGGACGGCAGCATACCGGCTTTTGGCGAATTCTCGCTATTTATTCGAGTCGCTCAATAAAGCAAGCGTCCCAAATTTCCTTCTGTTCTCTGGTGTTGCCGTCTATTTCTTATTTCATCACTTGTCAGCAGCAGCTGTTTGTCGGCGTTGCCAGATGCATGCAATGAGATTTTGTTATTGTTATTAGTTTTTTGGTGGAAACATAACAAAAAACGAATACATAATACTTAAAGCTAAAATATCAACTATTAAAGTAAATATGTATATGGGAATTGAAAATATAAGAAACATATATATATATAAATAACTAGAGGTCCTGTGCCCGCTTCGCTGGTCAACACAATTTAACAACATAATAGTCAATGTTGCACGTCCAATTCCTATTCGTCTAACAGCAGGCATTATTTCAAATTGTTAAAGCTCGCTCTATTTTTTGTTTAAATATTTTTTTACCGACTTCATCGATACACAAAATCAACGCAGCTATGATCTTTTTTTTTACATACAACATTGTGTACATCTGTTGAGCCGCTAGCGACTTTTCCAGAAGGTTTTCCCAAAATTTTCTTATGCTTAAACCTTCTTCTGGTTCTAAGCTATCTCCCTACCAATTTTCAGCCAAATCGGTCAAGCCGTTTTCATGTGATGCGATTGCGCACATATTTTGTCTCCATTTTTATATATATAGATATAACTTTAAAGGCCTTTTCGGTCTCGTGTACCGAAGTATACAAAAATTATAAGTATTTTATAGTTTTTGTTGTTGTTGATACTATGCATATAAATAAAAAAAAAATAATCACGAAAAATTGAAAACTCTGGCAATCAGCTGATTGCACTGTTTATTTTCCACCGGGTATGACGCTTGTAAACAAAGTTTGATAATAAAATCATTAATTGAACAACGACAAATATCGGTCTCTTATCTACTTAAATGCACCTGATAACTGCAACGGCGGACTAATTGCTGCCGTTTAGGTAAATCATAAAGTTCAGGTACAAAATTCAACTGCCGGCCCAATGCGAATACATACATATGTGGGTGTGTCTGTCGGAATCACAATCTAGAAATCTACATACTCGCATATTGAAATGCAAATAAAACTGGGGCTTATCAAATGCCGACGCTGTCTGCCAGCCATCGGTAATGATTGTGGTGATATACTACCAAACTGAGTCAGAGGACGCGGGTGGGGGCTCCCGCGAATGCGATAATGCATTGAACTATGTACATATTTAGAGCTCCAGCGAGGTTTGCTGCGATATCGGCACAACCTTTAGATTCAGTCGTATCACGGCAGTCTAGCGAATCGGGTGTCTCCGGTAAAAGTGAATTCATCCAATTCATCAAGTCCAAAGGTCAGTTGCTGAGAAGTTGGCCAGTGATTTCACTACGGGTGCCCCGGCAATTCTGTGCGAATATAAATATTTATAAAGCGACATAATTCGGACTTTGCTCCGCCGATCGGGGAAGAAATTCGTGTGCCGGTAGCATACATTATGTTTACTTTGAATTGCACAGGAACACCACTTCATTGCATATCAAATTACCATTAACTTGTGATATTTATTTGCCGATTTAAGCAAACTGATTAATGTTTATCCTGGAATATACATATTTATTTATCAAGTTACTTGCACTGTTAATGTACCTAGGCATATATTGTTGGAACTTTGGACTCACTAAGCGCGAGAGTGGCTCTGCATATTTTGGTTTTTTTTTTCGAATTCTAATCTGGATGTACCTAGGCCTTTTTCAGGCCCCACACGCAAACTAATCTAAGCGATTCCCAATTGACGCCCGCAGATAAACCAATATGGATCGAGCAAGCCTATATTTCATGAATAAGGATGATAAGAACACGTATGATTTTGACGAGACTCTGCCCTCGCTTCCGCTGCCGGATCTAAAGGACACCATGGAGCGGTATTACGCCTGCATCCAGCCTTTCGGAACGAAGGAAGAGTTGGCTCAGGCGCGAAGGACGATTGATGACTTTCAGAATGGAGTGGGTGCCGAGCTGCATGAACAGCTCAAGAAGAGGGCGTCAACAATGAAGAACTGGCTAGGGACTTGGTGGGAGGACTATGGGTACCATCTCATTCGGATGCCGTTGCTTCCCTACCAACTGATGGTCATGCCATCTCAATTGGAGATGGTGGGTGTGCCGGAGACCCCGGAATACATGCTTAAGGTGAGTTTTCACTTCTGTGCGGCTCTGATGGCCTGTTAAAAAAGGTATTCTCTCTAATATCTAAAGCCCTTGCAACCCATGCTTCAGCAAAAACTTTTGAGAACTTATTGTGTTTAAAGAAACCGTTTTGTAATTGCATTTAACATTTGGTTTGCAAATTTCAATTACAAATTCATTTATATTAGCCTGAGCAAAGGAGCAAATTCATATAATTCCTAAAGTCTAAAGCTAAAATGGCTCATTATTTTGAATCTTCTTGACGAAGTCGTAGGCTTTACTAATTGACTGTATCATTTTGTAGAGCTTGGCTCGCCACATCTACCACACGCTTGAGTTTTGGGATCTAACCCGCTCGTCAAGCATCAAGCCGCTCTCGTCGAACGGTGGGAAAATCAAGTACTCATCCGCGCTGTACAAGCGCTTTTTCTCCACGTGCCGCGTTCCAGGCGAGGAGCAGGACCACATCGAAAATCACTTCCGTACGAAGGACGAGGGCAAGGGCCCGATTCACATCCTAGTCTCTGGCAAGGGACGCCAGTTTATCTTTGATTGTGTTCACGATGACGACACGATCCTGACGGCTCCAGAGATCCTGGTAATCCTGCAGCGGCTGCGGAGCATCCTGGATTACGAGCCCTTAGGCGATTGTGTGCCTACTTTAAGCCATGATGAGCGGACAACGTGGGCTCGCAACCGAAACAGGCTGAGGGAACTCTCGAAGGAGAACAAGGATACACTGCTGCTGGTTGAGAGTGCCAGCATGGAAGTTTGCTGGTACGAGCAATCGCCCAAGGACTATGAGGAGTCCTCGCAGCTGGGACTCTATGGCGACCTCCATTCCCGCTGGGCAGATCGCAGCAGCAGTATAATCGCCTTCCGCAACGGTCGGTGCAACTGGACGGGAGAGCACAGCTGCTACGATGGCACTGTCAGCATCAGTTTCGCTACCTTCATGCAGCTTAGCTTTATGGAGGTGCCGGAGCCTGACTGGTCATTGGCCGAGAACTCGCATGTGGTGGAGCTCAAGGAGCTGCAGTTTCAGCTTGATGATACCCTCAAGAGCGAGATAAAGCGCGTCCAGCAGGACATCGATGATAGGGTATGCTAAGTGGTAGAGTACTGAAAATCAATTATCACTTATTTAACTTCTTTACTTAGGGCATAGATGTTACATCCACTTTCACTGTTTTCGATGACTACGGCAAGGACTTCATGAAAACCCACCGTCTGCATCCGGACTCCTTTGTACAGGTGGTCATGCAGTGGGCTTATTACCAAATGCATAAAGAGTGAGTTGTTTTAAGGATTTCCAGGAAACAATGTTAACTTACTTCTTGTTCCACAGAATTGCTCCCACCTACGAAACTGCTCTTATGCGACAATACTACAACGGGCGAACGGAAACGCTGCGATCCTGCACTGGTGCTGTGGCAGAGTTCCTCAAGGCCTCCTCCAACAAGCAAGTCGGCGAAATGTCACTGGCCAGAGCCTTCCGCAAAGCCGTCGATGAGCACAAGCACTTCATGAACGAGGCCCGCAAGGGACATGGCATCGATCGCCACTTGTTCGGCTTGTGGTGTGCAGCGTACGAAAACAAAATGGACATTCCCGCCTTTTACGATGATCCGATGTACACCAAGAGCGGCGGCGGGGGCAACTTTATACTCTCATCTAGCACTCTTGGCTTCACTGCCAACGTCGGTTTTGTAGCGCCAATGGTTTTCGACGGCTACGGCGTATTTTATTCCATCACCTCTGAAGCGTAAGTTTAATCGTATTTATTGTTAAATCCCAATTGATTTCTTTATTCTCTCTCTCAGTGTGTTCATTAATACCACCGCTTATCGGGATAGCTTCAAGACGAGCGCCCGCAAATTCAACGACATGTTCAAGGAATCATTCCGCCGCATCAGCGTTTTGCTGGAGCAGCTGGCCAAAGAGTCAAAGTTGTGAAGCGCATTTATAATATTAAGAAGGGATTTAATTTTAAATAATGTCGCCACAAAAGTCCGGTTCTCGTTTTTGATTCCGATCATAACATTAATTCCAATTTTAGAACCAGAAAAAGATCCTGAAAATACTTTTCCTTGTTTTAGTTTGACTGAATCAACATGTTTTACAATTACTTTTTTAGCCCACCTATTGATCGGAATTTAATTGAGAACTTGGCTTTTAAAAGTAGTCTGTAAGTTAAAGTGTCAGCAATGTGAAACATTTCCAAGTGTGTGGTTTTGTGTTAAACGTTTATTTAAATTCAATGATCGATTAGTTTACGCAAATACATTTCTTTCGATAATTCATTCATGTTTCAACTCTAAAATGCGGCTAAATAAGCTAAGCGCCTAGCCGCTTTGATACGTTCAACACTTTTTGACTTTCAACTTAAAAAGCGAGCGCCGCAGCTGGCCCTAGAAACTACGTACAAATAAATTGGAGCTCGCGCCGGATTACATATATATACTCGGTCTATATACGAAAACTTTTCGTTAGTAAGTTCGATTATCTGGGAGCTAAATGCTAATTACAAATGGTTCTTACTGCGTTTCTACAATTGGTGCAGCACATCGAGTCGCAGACCCGCGGACAGAATGGGGGAAAAAAAAACATCGTCAGATGAGCTGAGTTTCGGAGCTGGGCCATCCGCACTAGTGCGGCGGGGGCGGAGGTCGGTAGTAGCCAGCGTGCGGCGGCAGCATTGAGTAGCCGGCGGAGGAGTGAGGAGCAGCGATCCTTTGACCCCGTCTCTGCTGCTGTTGCGTCGGCAAGCCGGCGTACGCCTGCACTCATTCCTGCCCAGTGGCCGGCACCGGCTGAAGGTTCTGCTCGGCAGCCGGAGGAGTAGCCGCCGCCGGCGCCTCATCCTTCGATCCCCCGCCCGGGTTGGCACCCTCTCCGGTGGCCTGAAAGGCTGAGGGTCGCTGCACAAACATATTATCAATGATGTGATCGATGTTGTCCGAAATGCCCTCCTCCTTGGCGCCGCCCTTGGCCTTGTGCTTCTCGGATGGCGGCAAGATGGGAATCGCGTTGGTGGGACGACGCTGGGGCAGGGCAGCTGGTCGGCTGGCGGTCTGGGCCGGCGGCACAAAGTAGGTGGTGCCGCCCACCGTGTTGTAGTTCTGGTATGGCTGAGTTGCCTGTGCTGCAGTCGGAGCCTGAGCTGCGGCCGGAGTGGGCTGTGGCACCACCCGGTGGCGCCGCCTGAGCGTAAGCTACCGCAGCCGGAGTGGTGGGCAAGTAGGCAGCAGTAGCCGGACTAACATACGGTGCCTGGGGCACGGCCACCGGCTCCGTACCGGTCACATAGTAGGGTGCCGCCTGAGCCTGTGGATATCCGGCTGCCGGCGGGGCGTGTGGCTTTGGTGGCGCTGGCACTGCCCCTCCGGCAGTGGGTGGTCCCAGTTGCATGGTCTGCAGTTGGGCCTGCAACTCTTGTTGCTGGTAGGCAATTTGCATCAGCATGTGAGGATCCTGGATCATGATCTGCGACTGCTGTTGCTGTTGTTGCTGGAGGTGCAACTGCTGCTGTATCTGCTGTTGTTGCTGCTGCTCCGCCAAGTGCTGCGATGCCTCCTGCTGGGAGCGACGCAAACTAGAGTAGCGTTTGGGCGCATTTCGCTGTTCCTGATGCAGTGGTTGTTGTTGTTGCTGCTGTGGCGCCTGACTTTGGCTGGCCAGCGAGTGCATCTGCACGCTGCCCACGTGGCTGGGATCGTTGCGCTGCTGCACCTGCTGTAGGCGTTGAGAGAGGTTCGTCGTGGAAAGAGGCGTTTGTGGCGGCTGCGGCTGCTGGGGCGGCTGTCGCTGCTGCTGCGATTGCTGTTGGTGATGAGGTTGCTGCTGTGGTTGTTGCTGGTTGGAGCGTGGAGTGTTCGGCTTCTGGTTTCGGTTTTCCAATTGGTCAGGCCCCCTCTCTCGCTCGCGTGGCTGCTGCCCTCGGTTGTTCTTCTTAAACTCCATGCCATTCTGACGCCCTGGGGCACCGTTCATCCGGCCAAAGTTTCGGTTCTTGGGCTCGCGGTCACGTTCCCGTTCGCGCTCTCTTTCCCTCTCGCGGTCTGGCTCCTGGGATCTGTGCGAATTTGAGCCACTGGCCAGGGGTTGCTGCTTCTCTGCAACCAAGCCTCCAGCACCGCCCGATCGTCGGTTCTCCTTCTCCTCGCGCGAGGATGAGGTTCGTGGGCCGCGCGGCTTTCTCTCGTTGAGGGCCGGGAAGTCCTGGGGACGCGGCGGCTTGCGCTCCTTGTTGCTGGCCTTCAAGTAGGCCTGTTCGTCTTCCCAGTTTCTTGAGTATTTACTTGGGCCACGCGTATATCGTCGGCGACGTCTGGCTCGAGGCGGTGCATCCTCGTTCCTGATGTCGTAGCCGTAGGTCTGCAGCAGTTCTGCCCTGGATTTGGGTGCCTGCTCCGTGGCCTCAAAGCGATCGTGAGACCAGCGATCGCCGCCCGAAGCTGGCTGCCACTTCCGCATAGTTTTGGAGGCCTGTGAGATCTGTGGCGTTTGGCCACTGGGCGCGGCTCCAGCAGCCGTCAGTCCGTTAAGCTCGCCATTGGGCTCCGCCGGCGTCTGGCCAGCTCCGTTCTCAGTCTCGACCAGGACTTCACCCTCGTTCTCCGCCGTTCGGTCGTCATGCTCATAGAAAGTTCCTCGTTTAGGGATGTACTGAGGATTGCTTCGATCCTCGTCCACCTTTTTCTGGGCCTCGCTGTCAGCGACGGAGCGGTCCAGTGCCTGCTCCCCTTCACCGTCGTCCGACTCGCTGCCCACCTCGTCCTCATCGGTCTCCGATTCCTCATCCTCCTCGCTACCACCACTGGCACTCCCGCTGGCGCTCTCCTCGTCATCGTAATCCTCGCCGCCCTCCAGATCACTGGCCGTGTCGTACTCCGAATCATGAGGATGCGAATTGGAGTTTGGCTCCTGGGTGGGCGAGGTGCCCGGCTCCACATCCGCGATAGCGTCAGTTGTGGGCGATGTGGCTACCTCGCTGGCGACAGTAGGCGTGACCTGGGGGATGTCGGTCGGGGGCGTGGCCGCCTTTGGTTTCTCCACCTCGGCCATCGCGGGGTCTCTTCGATTTTCTGCCTCGCTGCTGCTGCTGCTTCTTCTGTGCAAATGGAATGGGATTGGAATTCTAGGTGTCACTGAGTTCGCTTCGCCATAGCGCCCCATCTAAGCTCACCTGCGAATCCGCGTCAGTGACTGACTCAGCTATCGAGTGTGCTTTTTGGAACGGTATATTTTGCAGACAATCTAAAATTTTCGCTGAGTTTTCTCGACAACAACGCAATCAGAAAATAGAAAGTCTAGGGTTACCTTTTACCTTTCTCTTCGCCGAAGTGTTGCAAAGTGCCACTGCATGAGTACGTCAGGGATGGGCGCGAAAGGGAACACGCTGTTCAGCACTAAACCTAAAGTTAGCGGTTAAAACACGGGATTCATGCAACCCATCTAAGCGAAAATCTTATTAGTTGTGCATTATCCTTGGAAAAGGAAAATAAAGAACGACAGTTCTAAATTTAATTTTTTTTTGCTTTTTCTGAATATTTTTTTCCCCAATTTAATCCAGACCATGGTATTCTGGCAACACTGGCGATACAATCGACGGTTTATCATCGCTGGCCAGCTGTTGGTGGAAAGAGAGAGGAAAGCGGAGTTCGAATAAAGCGACAGACGGTTAATTAATATCATTCGGAATCAGAATCAGACAAATAGCAAACTCCTCAGAACCGGAAAAGATGTCGAAGTTTCTGGGCGTGCCGCTGAAGAAGCCGTCGGAAGTAGATGTGGTCAAGCCGCTGAACAATCTTATCCAGAGCACCTACAATGGAGCAACGGAGGAGGAGAAGTCGAAATATGCAGAGGCCGTAAATGAGTTTTCGAAACAACGCAATACGGCAATTTGGAAATTCTTCGAGAAGTACGAGGCTTCACTTGAGATTGTTTATGCGTGAGTATTTTCCGGACCCTTTGTAGCCTTTTCTCGGGGATCTCCAGATGAGTCACCCGCAGAAAAGTCGGTGCTAATCACACCCATTCCACCTGGTGCTTCTGTATTTGTGCGGCGGTCAGACATAAACAACCTATCGGATGACGTAGTCGTTTACTAATGGGAATTATTCGCCTCCGGGTATTGTTTCCTCGCTTTCATTCGCAGCTATTATGACCAGATTTGTGCTCTGGAAACAAAAATATCTGTAAGCGAACTGCAGATACCCTTTAAATGGAAGGATGCTTTCGACAAGGGCTCCATTTTCGGCGGCAAAATCAGTCTAAGTGAGTGATTCATCCGTTGCCTAAAGAATTTCATCATTAAACTTGTAATCAATCTTTAACAGCACACACCTCCCTGCTATACGAGAAGGTATGTGTCCTGTTCAACATTGCCGCCTTGCAAAGCAGCATCGCTGCGAACCAGCCGTTGGATTCGGATGAGGGCCTCAAACTGGCCATCAAGCTGCTGCAACAAAGCGCGGGCATCTTCCAGTATCTAAAGGGAGCCACGCCGGCGGCGGTGCCATCAGAGCCCACGCCCGACCTCAGCCAGGATACTCTCACCGTACTCCAAGCTTTGATGGTCGCCCAGGCTCAAGAGGTGTTCATCCTAAAGGCCATTAAAGGTAGGTAGAAAGTAATCACAATATCAAAAATCAAAACCACAAAATGACAGCCTTATCTGTGTGCTAATTTCCCTTATTTACATTTGGCGATAAAACTATTTTATCATCTTTATAGAAGTCATTGTTATATGCACAGATATTTTAAAACATAACAATTTTAATTTTGATAGGCCCCGCAACCATAAATGGCCTATAAATGTTTTATGAAAAGGCTATTTCAAGAGTTTATTTACCTTTTCACTTCCTATATTTGTTACTTGATAACGAATCTTGGCATGATTCATAAATGCAAGTGAAAGATAACATTTCAATCACAAAGCCAGTTCATTTTAATAAATTTAAAACATGATGATGTTATTCTACATAAATCTGGCGCATAACCATAATGTGTATCTCTTACAGACAACATGAAGGACCAGATCATCGCGAAGCTGTGTTGTCAGGCGGAGGAGTTCTATGCTGATGTTCTCCGTGCCATGCAAAAGGAGTCGGTGCGCAGTTTGTGGGAGAAGGAGTGGATACCCACTGTGGCTGGAAAGCAGGCCGGTTTCCATGCCCTCACCCAGTTGTACCAGAGTCTCGTATGCCGCGCCTCCAAGAAAATCGGCGAGGAAATCTCACGCTTGCGAAATGCCATTGATCTTTTCAAGGCGGCTCAGTCGCGTGGCGGAAACGAAACCTATTTGGACGAATACTTTAGCCGCGCCAAACGCAATCTGGCTGAGTCCACCAAGGACAACGAGTTCATCTACAACGAAATTATTCCCGATATAAGTACTTTGGCTTCCCCAGGCAAAGCTCAGTTGGCTAAACCTCTACCCATCGGTGTGCCAATGGCGGCAAACTTTAAGGACATCTTCACCAGCCTGGTGCCCGTTGAGCTGCATCGCGCTTTGACTGCCTCCGATATGCGTCGCAACGAGATCGTGAATGTGGAAATTATGAAGCTGCGTGAATCCACGCAGACCTTGAACGCCGTGCTGGCCAGTTTGAATTTACCTGCTGCTGTGGAAACAGCTGATGGCAACAGTGGACTTCCACCGTCTCTTAAAGATAAGGCCACTGAGGTTCGTCAAAAGGGCGGGATTGAAAACATTCAGTCTTTGCTCAAGGATCTTCCTGAGCTACTGAGCCGCAACCGCGAGATTTTAGACGAGACCGAGCGTTTGTTGGACGAAGAAAGAGATTCTGATAACCAGTTAAGGGCACAGTTCAAGGAGCGCTGGACTCGCCTTGGATCCGATAAGTTGACGGAGGTGTTCCGAACAAACGCGAAGAAGTACCGCGAGGTCATCACCAATGCCATCGAAGCCGACAAAGTGGTTCGTCAAAAGTTCGAGGCCAATCAGAAGGGCATCCAACTGTTGTCCTTGCCTCCCGATCAAATCCAGCAATCCCTTCCCTCGGCCAGCGGCAGTGTGGATCCCAATTGCTCCAGCGTGCAGCGCCTTAAGAAACTGATGGACGATGTGGAGACCATCAAGGCAGAACGCGAGGCCATCGAGTCGGAGCTGAAGGGAGCCACGTTTGACATGAAGGACGAGTTCTTGATCGCTCTGCAGAAGGATGGGGCTATCGATGAGCCTGCCCTATCGTTGGCTCGAATTGGCCAGGTGCTCAATCCCCTGCAGCAGCAGGTGCGTGAAAGTGTTGGCCGTCAGCAGTCTTTGGTTGCCGATATTCAGAGCGCCCACGGTGACTTTGTCTCCGAGACGGGAAGCTGCGGCAGTTCGCGGGACACTTTGTACCAGGAACTGGCCACCGCTTACGATAGCTACATAGAGCTTACCGGAAACCTACAGGAGGGCACCAAGTTCTACAACGACCTCACCCAGTTGCTGGTCGTGTTCCAGAACAAGATCAGCGACTTTGTGTTCGCCCGAAAAACGGAGAAGGAGGAGTTGCTCAAGGATCTGACCACAGAGTCCAGTCGCCAGGCTTGTCCCGCCACTCCGGCACTGCCCTCGCACTTTGCCTCCACTTCGGGTAGTGGCAGCGGTAGGAGAAGTCATATAACTTATGTAAAAACTTATTGCAAACAGTCG
Organism: Drosophila ficusphila; assembly: GCF_018152265.1. Classification (NCBI taxonomy): domain Eukaryota; kingdom Metazoa; phylum Arthropoda; class Insecta; order Diptera; family Drosophilidae; genus Drosophila; species Drosophila ficusphila. The sequence goes on from NW_025064737.1 coordinate 19,610,414, forward strand.
GTTTTTCCCCGTATAGATATTACACCTGGCTCCGCACCCAGTGTGCAGCCAGCGGCACCGGCGGCCAACATTCCGTATCCGGCCCAGGTGCATGGTATGCCAGTTCCCTACGGAGCCCAGCCCGGTATGCCCTATCCAGCCTACGTGCCCGCGCCCATGCCGCAGAGCTTTAATCCGTACGCCACCTTGCCGTATCCTGGCAGTAAGTTTTACGCCACAACTTCCCTTATGTACTTCCAACTAATGCTTAAAACTCTCCTGCAGATTATCAGTACCAGGGGTTCCCGCAGGGACCTCCACCCGGTCACTATGGCACCTATCCCGGCAGCTATGCTAACCAGCAGGGCGGCTATCCCAACCAGAAGCCACCGGGCTGGTAAACGACCCACTAGCCTAGCAAGTTCATGTCCACATGTGCACAGCATGTTCCGCCCAAGGGTCAATCGCATGGCAGAGCCTCAGATGAGTCTGGATGGTGGAGAGGCGAGATGGATGGTATTCGGCATTTAATGCTCCGTGTTCTGGTTCTGTTTAGAAATTGTATCATACATGTTGATGGCTTATTGGATTTTAATCTCATATATGCAACAATATTATCACGTATCACAGTAAACAAAGTTCTGTCTCTAAAATTATGTTGTGTTACTTTGTCGCAGTCTTCGGAAGAACTCCCGCTTCATTCCGGCAATCACCCGCGGAGCACACATGCTGCTCACTAAGAGTTCCCAGGTGGAGCTAATGGGAGTTGGTTCTAAGGGAGTGCTAGCAGTCTGGAACCTTTTGGAGTTGTTCTGCAACAGAAGCTTGTACTCCTCTGGGGGCATCACCTTCAAGGGACGCACAGAGTGGCTAATGCTTATCAGTAGGCTTTCACAATTCTTTTGGCTAATGTAATCGGTTTCCCAAAGCTTTCGATTGCTCTGCCCGCTCTCCATATTCTGCACTGCCGCCTCAAACTGAGCAAAAAGTTCGCTGGGTTTGTCTGAGATGTCATTCAGTTGATTGGGATTGAGCAAATACTGCTTCATCTCATCGTTTTCACCTTTGACAAAGCTCTCGACGATGTGTTTGACCAGGAACTCGTCCAGAGCCAGATCCATGTCCACCTTGAGCGGCACCCAATAGTTAACACTCAGCGATGTGGACATGGCCTCTACGTAGTGCCACCAGTGACGAGGAACTACCAGCACATCGCCGGCCTGCAGATTGCAATGGTAGGCCTCTCGGCCAAGTTCTTCATAGTGCTGCATCTTCTCCGGATCCGGCGCATAAAAGTTATCCAGGCAGTACACACTGGACTCCTCGTATGGAACTCTAGTGCTCTGTAAAGGTGTTTCCGGAGGGAAAAGCAGCCAGGACTTGCAGCCGAAAACTTGCACTACGATGTTGACGCCAAAGGTGTCATAATGACATGGCGTGTTGGCTTGCTCCGATCCCAGCCAGAGGCTAAAGTCATTGCCGTGCTCCGGAAAGCCGAAGCAGGAGAAATCGATGCCCTTTAAGCAACTGGCAGGAATTTCGTGGGCTCTCTTGTACTGGTAAGCCGCCCAGTGTGTGTGATCTTCCTCTAGGACGCCATATTCCCGCAAAAACTGTTGCATGCTAAGATGGGTGGCTCTCGTTCTCTTTCGCTCCCATTGCGGTGTCCTGGTGTCCGCTAAGGACATCAGCTCAAAGGTCGGCGGGTCGCTGGCCTCATGATCAAACCAGTCACACCAATCGTGCAGCGAACCATCAAAGCACTCCCATTCCAGCGGGAACTGTTCAAGGATCAGAGGTACACGGGTGTTCAGGATGAGATCCCTCAACTTGGAGCTATGTGCCATGTGTTTTATGTTTATTTTTCAATGATGCTTGCGACAGTGTGGCTGATACCCAACCCATAATAAAATAACCTTTGTTATGCTCCGGTCACTTTGGTTTACAATAGTGTCTTGGCGGGAATTTTAAGTTTTGTAGATGAACATTTTTTATAAATTTATAAACAATTTAAAAAATATAAGAGTGACAGTGATAATGACATGAAATGCCAAATGCTGATTTGGGTCTCTTTTTGCGATTCATGGAAAACTAGGAAAAATCTGACATGAACAGGGGTCAAAAATGGACCATCACCGATCTGAAAAATTCATCACAAATTTATAAAGGTAATGTTACTGTGATCTGATAAAAATTTTTGGAGTTCTGGAAGCTGATTTGACAAAGTTATGCGCTATAAAAATTCCATCTCGGGTCGAAATGAATTGATCGATTTAACTTTTACAGTTTCTTTAATAGCTCTGTCAATTTGCGCCTGCTCTTGATTCCAGTTGTTAATGTCTGGAGTGCAATGCAAATACGATTAGGCGAAATGTTTGCTTAATTAGTAAGAATTTCGAATTACATAATTGCAATCAAGATTGCGTGAATAACTTGTTCTGCAGATCGAGTTGTCCAGTAGTTGCAGATAGCCCGCCAAACTGCCGCGCACGCAAACGAGAGTCGTAGATCGTGTTCCAGATCGGTTTGGCTTGGTTTGGGTTGGTCTGCACTGTATTGGGTTGAGTTGTGTTGAGTTTGGACTAGGACTCTCGGCTCGACCAACACTTTGAGATAATTATTCTGATATGACAGGCGGAAATGGCGTTAACAAGTGGCAACGACTGCGACAGCGATAGCCCGGCATTTGTTGCACATTGGCCAAAACGAATGTTATCCGACATTTGATTGCCAGAACGGTTATCTGCAAAGCCTCCCATGTTCCCTGATGACGGCCATAAAAAATCAATGGGAGTCCAGTCCTCAAATCTCGGCGGCAGTTGAAGGCATTTGTCATAAAAGTGATTTACGTCTCATTCGCCTGGCTCTTTGCCAGCGAAACTACAAGTCATTAAATCTACTTAAGCCGCGCGCACTCAATATGCCACGGATACGGGTGAAAAGTTCAACGCTCGTGAGTCAGCAGCCTTAGAATCGGGAAGACATAAGCTGCAAAAACAATTATGCGCCAGAGTCGCCAAAAAAAAAAGCAACCAAGCAAAAATACAAACGAGAAAAGCGAAATTAAGAAGGAAGAACATACAACATTATTTATGCGGCAGTTTGGAGGTGCGCCGTCTGTCTGCCCGATTTTTTGTCATTATGGGGCTGTTACTTATGGCGACTTGGCGCTGTCTTATAAATATGTATCTGAATCTCTCTGTCTGCGGCATTATCTGCCGAATGAGAAACTGCGCATGCGCACGCTCCCGCTTCCGTTTGGCGGCCCAATCTTCAATCTTCCCATAGGGTTTAGTCAGAACACGCCCGGACTATAGCTTCTTATATAATTAGCTCGATTTTTGTTGGGTTCTTTTTTCGTTTTTTTTAAGAGTGTTCCGCTGCCTGGGCAACCAAAGAACTTGGCTTGTGTCGCTGTCGTGACAGCAGCCAAATTCGCCAGACACTCACCTTTTCCCATTCCACCGACTCGAAATTTACCTTTGTCCAAGTCAATAAACTCGCAGCAGACAGTTCCGCCCCCTTTTGGCTCTTTGTCTGACTGCCAGTCACCTGAAGGGATTCGCATTTAAAAATCAGTCAATATTTATTTATCAAAACAAAATCGTTCATGCACTTAAACCTAGCTTGATTATGCCATAATTTATTGCTTGCCGTAGTTGCTTAGCTAAATGCAGTTTGGGCTGGTCTTTCGGAGGACGTCCTTTATAGGTTTTAGTTTTCCGATCGAACCGATATGTCTTGTAGTCAATTCAAAATACTTTAAAGTTGGGTGTCATTTAATAACGCCCAAGAAAATATATAGTTCTTCTTTAGGATTTGATTTGTCAAGACGAATAAAAACTTTCTAAGGGATCATAGAGAGCTTTAGCTGTACTTGAAAAATATTTTGATCTGACTGAGATAAGAATTTTTAATACGTTAAACTAAAAATAAACTGACCCCTTCTGTGCTGATATGGTTGACCATTGATTGATGTTGGCTACTCCCTCCTTGGACCAGCCCATCTGTTATTGTATTCATTGCCGTTTTATAAAAATAGACTTTGCCGCTCACAACTGTTGGACAGTTGGCGAAGAGCTCAGATGTAGTCGGAAAAGGATTCCAAGCTGGAAACTGGACGGAAGAGGGGAAGTCCCCTTGCTAGAAGGATTGAAAACAGAACGCCCGGCACCGCAGTCTTTTGAGGGTATTTAAGGGGCTAAGTACAACCGTATTACGATATGATGTTCTGGTAGAACTGCGGCTTGCTCTGGTGCTCCTTGATGACGTAGAAGCCCTTCGGCTTCCCGTTCCCGGCGAAGTACTTGTGGAAACTCTGCTTGCTGACCGCCTGGGAGGGTGCGTAGTATGTGGGTGACTTGGGCTTCAAGGACTTCCGGTACTTGGCCTTTCCCCCGCCGGCACTGAAGCTCTTCTCGATTGTCTCGTTTTCCCAGGGCTGGCGCCACGTGGGCACACTCTGGATGTCCAACAGCCGGTTGCGGTCCGCCGCCGAGACATGGGCGAAGTGGGGCTTCTTGGCGAGAGCCTCCTTGAGGACGGGCAGGTTCCAGTGGTAGATGCGACCGGGGCGACCGTTCGAGCTGAAGGGAAACGAGACCTGCAATTGAAAGCGCACTGATTAGACAACATTACCCGTAGACCGCGACTGGCGTCCCATAAATCAGCCGTGCTCTGGCGTCTAAATCAGGAATACCAGGCGTACGCAGGCCCACTTCATCTAGCGGGCCCACTGCAGCGGGCTAAAAACAAATTGCATTTTTAATTGAAGCTCGGACTTGGTTAATGGCCTGCATATTAATTTCTGGTTCAGTCGTGAGAGCGTAATAATTTTCGTGCCAGTGCCTGTCCGACATCCACTGACATTGACACTTGCCGCATTAATTCAGCGCCTCGGCTTCACAAAGGCCATGTATTACAGCCAGGAATGCTGTATGTTATTGGGTTCATGGATCTCTCTGGACTTCCAGATACCCACTGCCTTCGCTGACCCTACAGAAGAAGCTATTTATAGTGCAGCCAGCCGGGCCCAATATACCCATTTCGGGGCATTGGGGGTAACACGCATAAAAATAGCAAGCTGCAACCGGCAGCCAAGTGGCATGTTCTGTTGGCCAAGTCTGTTGCCAAGTCTGCTCTGCCATCGAACCAAATGGGTAATCCATTTCGCTTCCACTTCCACTTCGTCTTGGGTGCTTCTCTGGATTCTCTGGATTCAGTGGATGTTGAGTCTTCTGACTGTTTTGCAATTTGTTTTATGCGCATGCGCGGCGATGTTTATCGCGGTCTAGGTCCAAACCTGGCCAGATCGCTAGACTTGGATGAGAGCCAGTTTGAGCAGCCATGGCCAGAAGGGGCCGTCGCCGACCATTGTGTGTGTCTATGGTGTAACCTAATGGAATCCCGTTTACCTTTTTCCCGTTAGCTTTCAACGCCGACGCCTCAGAAAGCGATGTTGTTGCTGCTGCTGCTGCTGCGGCTGCTGCTGAAATGCTTGATGTTGCTCGTGCGTCCGCCGATGTTGCTGCCACTGTCATCTTGTTGGGTGCGTTAGTGTTGCTCTTGCCACCACCCGACTTGTCCCTGTGATCCCCGAGGGAATTCTTCGCAGCGGGTCCTGCATAGTAGTGCATATTTGGCGGCAATTTGATGATGAACATGTGTGAATCATCGCGCGAGGAATGGCGTCGTGACTCAACCGCCAAACGCTTCCTGTTGTGGCTGTTGGGCGCCTTCACCTTCATGAAGCCCATTTGGCTGCAACGACCGAAAAGAGTTTGTTTTTGATGGTATTCGCCAGAGGGGGAAATTCTGTTCTGTTCTGTTCTGTTCTGCCGGACAGAGTGTCTGGCGAACGTAGTAAGCGTTTTCCATAAATATTTCATTACATAATTTATGGGTGGCTGAGTTGCACCAGACACGGGACTTTAATTAAACCCAAAATGGGAGGTCTGTACTTAGCTCGCCTGTCTTGTTCGGCAGTGAGAAAAATATAGCCTTAATCGCCGGGTATTATTCAAATTCCCAAAGAAGCGTAACTACTTGTCACACGTCCAAGAGTTACCTATACAGTTTTTTACGTCCCTATGATTACTTAATAAGACAGCTTAATTACGACAGTGAGTTATGGCTTAATTTTAGTTAGAACATACGCGCACTGAGAGCGAAGTGTTACAGCTTACAAAGATAATGGAAATAAATATACTTCATAGAAAATACATTAAAAATTATAAGTGGCTTTTATGATGAAATGTTTACTTTGGCACCGTAATGCTAAGAGGAGAATTAAATGATGAGCATATAAATAATAAGTACAAGGGGAGTATGGGCTATTCTTTTTATGGAAGCTATTAAAAAACACGAAGTGATTACAGGATATTTCTTTTAAAACTAGTGATTTATGGTTCTGTTTTTCGCCAGTGTGCCAACTCACCTGAGCAGCTTCTTGTTGAGTCCGTGAGCGCTTCTGGCCAGTTGTTTGGGCTGTTTGATGGCCGTCAGAGGACCCGCTCCCGTTCCTGTTCCCGCTGCCGCTGCCGCTGCCACTCCCGATCCCGATCGTCTGTCCAGCCTCTTGGTCTTGTGCATGTGGACCACATCCTTGGCCAAAACTGGCACTGTTGCCGCTCCTGAATTACTAACTCCATGTGCCATCGCAACCAGGCAGAGGAGGCAGTAGAACCTGCGGAGTCGAAACAGCTTTTATGGCCTTCGTTTTTATGCCCTAGGATTGCTCGTTTTATATGCGAAATTCTGTAAGGGATTAGGCTGCCTGCGGTTTTTGATTGGACCCCAGGTCCAAGGGTTCAGGTTCAGGGTCATTTTGGCGGCACTCGCTTTGACAGGTGAGATGGCCCGAGGTCTTCATTTCAAGCCGGTTCCGTTCCGTTTTTTATTCTCCATTTGGGCTGGGGGGGTCCCAACTTTAAATAGATGTTTTAACCCCCTGTGAAACTGAAACCACTACTCGCTGTTGCTCGAGTGTCAAGTAATAATAAGGAAGAAAGCGGAAAACAAAGCAGATAAAAATGCAAATAGGCACGTACAATTACAGGGAAAAGCGGCAAAGGGGGAAGGGGGGCAAGTGCGGATATCAAACGTTCTGGAGCTGGGAAACTCTAGAGGCATGGGAGCATTAGAGCCAGCAACATGCATCCATCTCCCAGGGGGTGTTGCAATCACCGATACCTTGCCTTTTAAATGCCACATTTTGCGATTATATTGCTGGACTTTCAGCAGGTCTTAAGGTCTTCCATCTAAGCTCCTTCTCCTCGTCGACTTTGTCAAGCGAAATGCTATTGACCGACTAAGCGGTGGGGTTCCACATATCCACAAGATACAGTACTATTTCTATTGCAGCCCGTTGGCGGTCTTGCGCTCGTTACAAATTATCATGGAAATTGGCTGGGCTTTATGCAATAAATGTAACCGAAGGCCAGCCGACGTGCCCGGCATTCTGAGCCGAGTCTCGGCCCCCAAGCTGCCGAACATATAATGCATGCAAAAATAAACTAAAACCGAAAAAAAAAAACAAGAATGAAGAACCTTAGAAGCCGAAGAAGCTGCATAAATTTCGAGTGGAAGACAGCGAGGAAACTGTGCCTCCAGGCGGGATTAGAGGCCAGTCAGGAGCTGATGGACTTGGACTGGAGTGGGAGCCCAATCGATTTTGTGGATTGCAAGCAAATCCATGGGAGCCCAATGGCAAGCGCCCAAATCAACACGTACTTAGCAGTGGCCACCACATGCTGCCATCGTCTGCAGTTGGGGCACCCAAACCGTATCCCATGCTTGTGTCCATGCCACATCCTCATCCTCATCCTCGTCCTCGTCCACATCCCGATTCCGATTCGAAGCAAGGCAAACAAACACCCCGGGCGGGTTGCTCCCACTCCCTTTGTGTCCTCTGTGTCTGCGCTGTGGTTTTTGTGGCCATTTTCATGTTAACTCGGTATTGATAAATTGCAGAATAAGTGAATGCATTTTTGTTTCTCCCTTTTTTTTTTTTATTTGTAGCCGCCGCTGCTGTTGTCCTCGTCCTGGGCCCCAACATATGCGGCATTTTTGAATTATTAATGAATTACCAGCACAAAGGAGCCCGCAGCCATACAACCCATGCAACAGCAGCAACACGAGGTTGCGTGTTCCTTCGAGACAATGTATCGCAAAGGGTTTCGTGTGAAAATTCGGGAAAAACGAGAACATCACAACACCTTTGAAAATATGAACGCACAGATATATAAATCAGTTTATCTCTTAGGAATATTAGCACTGTTTGAACGGCTTGTCAAAATTATAAGTTGTATAATAGTTGTGAACAGAAGAGGATCAGTTGAAAAAACATTAAAATGTTCGTTGATCTTAAGAAATTACTGAAGACTTGCAGTATGATTCCCGCGGGTGAAGTTATTCGTCGCCACAAGAGATTTAAGTGCGGGAAAGCAAGGTGAGTCCAGTTTTAGGGTTTAGGTTCATTGGTAATTAATCAATATTAACCCCGAAGTTACGTGGTTCACTACGAGCTGCAAAATGGGGAGCTGCACATCTCTCACATGAGGAAAATTCGACGAACTCCCACTTTGAGAAGCCAATTGCAAAAGCGTCTACTTTGTGTGAAGCGAAGGTTGAGTAGTGGGAAAGGACTTGGACCTAAACCATCAGTAACCTGCGAGGATAAAACTACTCAGACCTTCCTGAACAAAGACGTTACCTCAAAAATAGAGATGAAGTTGGAGAGCACCGCAAGTCAAACGGAGGAACAGGAATTTATTGATTTCAAACCACAAGTGAAATGTGTGGATGGTTTCACTCAAGCCACGCTGTTCAATAAGGGTTCCACTGTGATGGTGGAAAATTCCTCCAGTCAAACGCCTCATCTGGAGTGGAGCAGCTGCCAGGTGGACACTTCCGATTTATTAGAAACCATTCCCAAGGATCAGTTGATTTACAAACCCATCCAGCAAACTTCAACGATAGCAGTGGGAACAGAAGTAAAACTAAAAAACACATCCAGTCAAACCAAACACCAGGAATGGATCAGCACCCAGGTGGACACCTCCGACTTGATCCTGACCCATTCCCGGGATCAGCAGACATTGAATCCTGGCCAGCAATCGTTGAGCAGCCAGACAGAACAGCAGATCTTCAAAAATTGCTCCACTCAAGCGGAGGTTAATGCCAAATGTAGAGCCACACAGACCAAACTCGTTAGGAACTGTCTGGGCACCCAAACGGGTGTTTACTGTAGCAGTGCGGTGGTTCAAACCGATACAGACTGTCAGCACTCGAACACTCAGACTTGCGACGACGAGGAGGAGCTCATCAAGCCCCATCTCAATGCTTTGTATCTCATCTACGATTCCATCAAGAACCAGAGCGAACTCATTCACAACGAAGTTCTGGATGCTGTTAACCAACTGACTGATTTGACTCTTCTCTCGGTAAAGAACAAGTGCCTGAAGGAGGATTTGCCCCGAGAGGCGACATTGGAACCACTGACTCCTTGCGCAGAAAACCAATTCGGGGATAACTTGCCGAAGGAAAAACTCTTATCCGAAGCGGAGCTCAAGAAAGTTCTATTGAAGTACGGGACTAATAGGTATGAAATAAAAGTAGAAAAAATTGAACCCCATTTTGATTTTGAACCAGCTCGTTTTTCTTGACTCACAGATTTTTTCAACGAAAGAACAAATTACAGAATTAATCAATTGGCCGTAACAAAAAATAAAACGAAAATGCCCAGCTGTATTCATCTCATTTTAGTAGTTTTACATACGTCACAATCATTTACCTAAGGCCAACTTTACATACAAGCACAGAAATTAGGAAAACTAATTAAAGTTTGGAATTTTGCAACAATGTATGTTAGGAATTCCATTATTGCAGTTTCCTGTTTCCCACGCCCAATATGCAATTTATTTATTTTGTAAAGACATTTCGTGAAATTTTTAATAGGCTTGTGGTCTTGAGGCGAGCACATTTTAAAGAAGAGAAACAGCCTCGTAGACGTTTTTCTTGTGGGACACCTTTGGTGGAACTTTGCCAGACAAATAACAATAAAATGTCTCATCCTAGCTGATTTAGCACCCAACTAAAAGCCCTGCCTCTCCGTCCGCAGAGTCAGCAAATGCAAGAGGCTTCTGGCCGGTCCCTCGTGGAACTGTACGCTGAAGTGCAAGCGCTGTGGTCTCCACATGCACCGCAGCAGGAACCTATTGGCCAGCGGGTAGGTGACTCAGACGTCCAGCCACAGACTGCCCAGTTCACAAGGTCCCCATTTCCCCCTTAGAAACCAAGGAACCCAGACCGAAGAGGAGGAAGCGAAGGATACGGTGGCCAGGGAAGAGGTGGCCACGCAGACGGTGAAGGATCGGGTCCGCTGGACTCTGAAACGCAGCTAAGGAGCCCCAATCGCCCCAGACCTTCGAACTTACCCCAGCAGCCAGGCTGCCGTTCTCATCCAAGTGGCACTCATATTAAAGAACTTTTGTTTTGTGGTTGGCACTTATTGGATGTGATTTAAAGTAAATGTAACCGAATCAAAGTCTCAGAGTCTTTTCGTTGTGGCGCCAAACGCTGAAAAACTGCATCTAAAATTCGCGTGAGTAACGAGCGGGGTTTGAGTTTCGGTCTCGGAATTTGCTATTCGGATTCAAGTTCGCAAGTCAGCCGCAAACACGTCCGCACACGATAAAATCTCGCCAAAGACTGAATGAAGCGGGCCGGTCGTCGTTGTCGTTTGTGCCACAGAACAGAAACCACCGAGTGGGTCCGGGTATTTCAGCTTACTAACCGCATTGGATTGACCCTACTTTCCTTCCAATCACTCGGGTTCTCGGAAAGAAACCTCATCCGAAAAGCCATTAGGAATTCTTTTGGAAATTGGTATGCAAATAAGTATTACTACTACTAAAACTAGACTTATTTGTAAAACACTCTTGGTTAATTTTAAGGAATAAAACATTTCCCTTACAATATTTGCTGAATTAATTAGAAATCGATTAGTCATAAAAAGTAGTAATAATAGTAGTAGTAGTAAATCGTTAAGATAAATGTCCTTCATGGCTTGTGTAAAAATCAACAGCAGCTTTGTAAAACTGTATCATTTTTTCCTTACACACAGCTGATGTCGACACAATTTTAGCCGAATGAAATAAAATCCACATATTATTTATATAATTTTTTGCGTTGTACTTAAAGGGTATTTAGATTGCAACATCTTTAAAACAAGTCACTTTTCTTTCTTCTCTGTCTTTGGTTATTCGTGGAGTGGCTTCGACTTCGAGTTTAGAGTTCGGCTTTTTGTTTACGTTCCCGTTCCCCATTCCCCAATCCCCAGCCCGCTGCCCCTTTCCAATTCTTACCCATTTTTCCGACGGTATGCAAAAAGCAACAAACAACAATAACAAAAGTCACGCTTAACGACTGTGACGTCGTCGCGACTTGGCCAGGTTTTTTTAGCCCCTGCCGCCACTTCTGGCACTTCGGCCAGCAATGTTCCAGCATTGCTTTGTATGGACTGTGTCCAGTCTGCAGATCGGGACCGGCTTCTAAAAGCCAGGCCAAATAATAAACATGCAAGTGCCGCATGGCGTGGCATAGAAAAGAGTAAAGAGTGGCAGCCGAAAAGTCGAGAGTCGGGGTGTGAACGCCGAGACATCTGTGACATCCCAGGAAACTTGGCTCAAATCCAAGCCGGTAGCCTGGCCCGCTGATTGATTACCAGGACGGTCCATGGCCATGGGAAACGCCCCCTTTTCGGCATGAAAAGGGGTTGCAGTTTAATTGAGATTTATTTATGGTATGTGCGCGGCGAAAGACAAAAGAACCCGCTCTGCCCAGCCCATCGGCCAACCCAGGTCAGGTTCCCATCAGGAGGCACTTCCATAATAACGAGCAAACAATGCGCCGTGTTCCCGGGGATCCGGAGATCCGGGGATCCGGGGATCTGGCAATATTTGGACAGCGGGCAATCGAGGAACTCCAATTGTGTGGCTGCTGCTGCAACGGTTCGGGTTGAAAATTGGGCGGACGCCGCCTGCTTGTTATTGTCAATTGTTGGCTATGAGTGGCATTGGTTTTGGCTCTTTTGCCTTATTTTTGTTTTTGGCCTCGGTAGTGCCACTGGCAGCCTTTGTTGGACAAGTTAACAGATTGCAATTGCAGTCCCAGGTGGGGAGTGTGCATGAGTGTGCGTTTGCCTGCCTCTGTGTGGGTGACATTCTAACTGTCTGAATCTGGCCCGGAATTTGCGGCCATTCTCAACCCATATACTCGCCATTGATTTCTGGTTGGGGGCTAAGTGGCATGTTGCGGTCCACTCATACAGCAATTTTGGGCCATTTCACTTCAACTGGTGCACACAAAAAATAAAGCACCTCAACTTCATAAGACTTTCATGCTTTCTGATGGATGAAAATAATAAAGAAAGGAGTCCTCAAGTAAGGAATCCGATTATAAGTAAATGCAACAAGATTCTCATTATGAGCTGTATACATTTATTTTTTCTAAGTGGACTATACAAGATATCGAATACAGGGTAGTAGTGATAAGCAAGTAATTACCATTAAAATACCAATTGAACTGAATTTGAAAGTAATCCAAGAATTGTTTTCTCTGCAAACCTAATATCAAAGTGAACGCCCACCTTGAGCTGAGCTCGTTAAGCCCAATTAGGCATTCGGAATTTCTGGCTGGTCAGCTCGTTCTAAAGCGGAGCACAACTTTCACTTTAACCGCGAACAATGGCTACAAATTCGCAGACATGAACTTACATAAACTGGACAAAAACCACAACAAAATGGCGCAGACAGCGAGCAACAAAAGCAGCAGCAAAATGGCGTCTGCTTCCTTCCGGTCCACCGCCGAATGATTGAGTTGTGAAAAAGAAAAACGAGACACACACACACACACGCAAACACCCGAAAAAGAATCGAAGAAAAATGGAAGAGGGAAACTTTCGTTTCAACTTTAACTGGGCACGGCATCCTGGCCTCTTGGCCGTAAACCACCTTCCATAAAGCTGCCATAAAAAAGTGTGCTGAGAGGCAATCATTTCCGAGAAGTACCTGGTGCACCACGTACTTGCAAATTTCCGCAAGCGGCCGCCAATGATTAATGTAAATAAACGCTGCCCGATGGAAAAGCGCTGGAGTCATTCAAGAAAGCAGCTAGCCGTTTGCCAATTCTGTAGATCCAACCATGTGGGTCGTGAACCCGCCCGTTCGTCGGCCACAAAGAATCGAGGACAGCTCCGATCCACAAGCGTCGTGTGGGTGCACAGGTTCAAGTGGTGCGATGGTGCTGGTGGATCTGGCGGCGCTGATGGTCAGGTGCCTCGTTGGATAACCTCGATAAGTTGAAAATTGCCGGTATACATATAGATGCTGCAATTACGGCCGCCATGAGGCAGCAATTTGGTGTGAGCGAAAATCGGCCACGCCTACCGGCCACGATAATTAGCTGGGCGATCTAATGAGGAATTCGAAAGTGGCAACGCCTGCACCTTGGGATATGACAACAGTTTTTCTTCCTATTTTTTTTACTTACCATTTTTTTTTTACGTTTTTTTTCAGCTTTTTGTTAGCTATGCCAGGCATGTTCAGCAATTTCTCCGCTCGTTCAAACGGCGGCGGCATTTGCCTATGGCTTTATATGCCACGTCACTCCCGCCGCACATGCGCATTGCTCAGCCAGTGTGACAGGTGAGCCAGGGAAAACCTTTTGGCTTGGGAAACCTGGGAGCACGCGATCCAATCCGATCCGATCCAAAAGTAATGGAATGCTCAGCGCAAGGGTCATTGTCATCGCATGCAGACCGAGGTATCCAGTTGGCGGGCTGTAATTCAATTACTGCTGTCTGCATTCTCGGCCCCACACAGCGTCACCAAGTGCAGATATTCCCATTCAGGCGCAATTTAGCTAACGGCGGTTCTGCATTTAAGCCATATTTGGCTGGATCCGGTAAACGCTCTCCGTCGCCTTGATTGACAGCCGCAAGAAATCGAGGAAATTGAGGTGTTGACAGCGTGTCAACCGAAAAGGATCTGGCGAGTCCAAATAAAACTCGGGGGTCCACTTGATCGGCTATCGAACTTAGTCCCCAGCAACCAAGAGAGTTTCATTTCAAAATCATAAGCATTGCATTTGAACGTTTGCTGTTTTTTACACACATTCTTTCTAATAGCTTTATATTTTGTGAGCGTGCTTTTAAGCAAATAAGATCCCTTAGCTCAATAAAAAATAGTATTACGCTCCCTTTCCGAGAAATGCCTTAGCTATTGCTTTAAAAACATGCAGTTGTACGTGTTTTGCCAGATATTCGAGTACGTTGTTATTTTCTATCATAATGGTAGTGAATAGTTTTTATAGTAAGTATACGAAGTACATTATGTTTTGATGAACGAAACTAAAAAATTTGCAACAGCTTATCTAATTTTTAATTTTTATTGGTTTATATAGATAACGACAATTACTACCATTTTTAAACAAACGCGCCAAATCATGTTCTAAAAAAATACTAAAAATACCAAGTACATTTTTTAGGCCAAATTTGATATTGGTATTATTGAACAGTCCGGCGACGGTCACACTACAAGCCAATTTGGAAAATCTAAGCGAAAATTTTAGAAAAAATAGTGTTTGTGTATTGAAAAGCCTCAGAATTGGTGTGAAAATGACGTCGCTGGACCCGGCGCCGAACAAAACGTGGGAGCTGTCGCTGTACGAGCTGCAGCGCAAGCCGCAGGAGGTGATCACAGACAGCACGGAGATTGCGGTGTCTCCGCGGAGTCTCCACAGCGAACTGATGTGTCCCATTTGCCTGGACATGTTGAAGAAAACGATGACCACGAAGGAGTGCCTGCATCGCTTCTGCTCCGACTGCATTGTTACCGCATTGCGGTCTGGAAACAAGGAGTGCCCCACATGCCGAAAGAAGCTGGTCTCCAAGCGCTCCCTGCGCGCTGATCCCAACTTTGACCTGCTCATCTCAAAGATCTATCCAAGTCGCGAGGAGTATGAAGCCATCCAGGAGAAGGTGATGGCCAAGTTCAACCAGACGCAGTCGCAACAAGCGCTGGTTAACTCCATCAACGAGGGCATCAAGCTGCAGTCCCAGAACCGGCCACAAAGATTCCGCACAAAGGGTGGCGGCGGCGGCGGTGGAGGTGGCAATGGTAATGTTGCTAACACTGGTGGTAGTGTGGCGGCTCCTCCTGCTCCTGGTGCGCCCGCTGCTGTGGCCCGGAATGCTTCAAACCAACTGCATGTCCACGACACAGCCTCTAATGATAGCAACAGCAATACCAACAGCATCGACCGCGAAAACCGCGATCCCGGACACTCGGGAACCTCTGCGGCCTCGGCTGTTACGAGTGCCTCAAATGCAGCGCCCTCCTCGTCGGCCAACTCGGGTGCCAGCACTTCCGCCACCCGGATGCAGGTGGACGACGCCTCCAATCCGCCCTCGATGAGGAGCACACCCTCACCGGTGCCGTCCAACTCGAGCAGCACCAAGCCAAAGCGCGCCATGTCCGTGCTGACCTCGGAGCGGTCCGAGGAGTCCGAGTCCGACTCGCAGATGGACTGCCGCACTGAGGGCGACTCCAACATCGACACCGAGGGCGAGGGTAATGGCGAGCTTGGCATCAATGATGAAATTGAGTTGGTGTTCAAGCCACATCCAACTGAGATGTCCGCGGATAACCAATTAATAAGGGCGCTTAAGGAGAACTGTGTGCGCTACATCAAAACCACGGCCAATGCGACAGTCGATCATTTGAGCAAGTATTTGGCCATGCGGCTGACCCTCGACTTGGGCGCTGATTTGCCGGAGGCGTGTCGCCTGCTCAACTTCTGCATCTATGTCGCTCCCCAGCCCCAGCAACTGGTCATCCTAAATGGCAACCAGACATTGCATCAGGTCAACGATAAATTCTGGAAGGTAGGAGTGGCGTCTGTCTGTATTTTCTTAGACTCAATCTTATCATCTTCTTTCAGGTGAACAAGCCAATGGAAATGTATTACTCGTGGAAGAAAACCTAAGCGAAGCGAATGATTTTTAATTTTAAGCCGTTTATTTCCAAACTGGAAATATATTTCTAGATGTAGAGCTTAACAAGTATATAAAACATCCATAATAAACGAAAATAAACTTGATTCTAAGTAAAACTAAAACGGAAAAATTTTGATTTTTATAGTTTATATATTATGTTTAATATAATTTATTTCGTTCGCATTTAGAATCAGTTAAACTTTTGGTTATATCTAGTGCGCTACAGCATCAAAAAGCGTACAAAATACAAGACATGTATATATTTAACGTTAAGTAAAAATGTTCTGTTCCGCATCTGTGGGTTTAATTAGAATGTGAATGTATGATGAGCCTGGACTCTAGCACGTATCGGAAGCCAGTGAGTTTAGGAGGACGGTTTCCATTTCTTCGTTGTATGACTAGGACTATTCAAAGTGGTGATTGTGAATGCCCCAAGGCACTGGGAAAGGTTGAGGGAGCGAGGTTGAGTGCGGTTCTACAAAGGTACACTGAACACAAAAAGCTTTAAATTGCACCGACTGCATGTATATCATTTCGGCACCCGACGCATCTTATCGGCGATGGCGTCTCTGAAGTCTCGGAAATCGCTGCTGGCCTCAATCTCGTTGCGACATTTGCCCTGGATGCGATAGAGACCGCGATTGATGTCCGTCCGATCGGCGCTGAGCATTCGCCTGGACAGATCCTGCTCCAGATCGTAGGGCAGACCCATATCCACCAGTTCATCCACCTCGTCCTGAGTGAAGGTGCGCTGGTGCTCTGCCAAAAACTCGGCGCACTTCTCGTAGATCTCCAGGTACTGCTCGGCTTCATTTTTGTCGCCGGAGCGTCTCGTTTCCATGAACTTCTGCAGAAGTCTTGTGGCCTCCGGATCAAGAAGGGTTTCGTGAACACTGTTCGACAAGGTATAGATCCGTCGAACCTCGGAGATTGTCATGTCGCTGCACCCACAAAAGCATTTTATCAGCTGCACGGTCTTGTTCTATCGGAAATATATGTAAAACTTATGATTAGCCACTTCCTTTAACCATTTCTGAATGACTACGCACTTTGTACGAGCTGCAGGCCATGATGAATTTTCCTTTAATTTTAAGTGCTTACTCAACGGCAGGTGGAAACATACTCCTTTTATATTCCCGGTCAATTTATTGTTTGCTTTGCTCCACATATATATGGTCAATAACAAAGTGTGATAGCCAAAAGCTAAGTAAAAAATACGGTGTGTCTATTTTGGGAACTAGTTCTTCTCAGCCTAAAAGCGCTTGAAAAGCTACCCGCAAATTTTAAAATTGATGGATGATTGATGGGTGACCATTTCGGATTGATGACGAATAGTTCTTGTTAAATATATTTACATATTTGAACAAAAACTGTCAATCGATTTTTAAATTTGTTTAGTAAAAATTTTAAAGAATTACATAATTTATTAAGGGAACACATCAAATCAAAATTTTTAAAACAAAAAAGTAGTCTGTAATTTAACTCCTTCTACAGCTTGGACTTTAGTGCCTTCATTAGCTTCTCCAGCTTGAGGGCCTTCTGGAAGTCGCCGCTGATCTTCAGCTTGCCGGTCATGTAGGCAGGAGCCGCCTTCAGTTTCCCGGAGAACATGTCGAAGAAGTTGTTCGAGTTCATGGACAGCGTGGCGTCCGGAGAGGCAGGTGGTGTGCCGGATCCACAAGAGCCGGAACCGTTTTTCAGGTCTAGGAACCAGGTTCCTTGCTCGGCGCCGGTTATGTTAAACTGGAAGACGGCCTGCGTCTTGGAGACAATCTCAGGCGAAAGGAGAGATTCGATTTTCTGGAACAGCTGGGGTATCTTCTGACTTCCTCCGGTTGCCGGAGCTGCAGCGGCGCCTCCTGTCGGTGCCGCATCCTCCAACGGAGCTCCCTTCTCCTCCACAAAGAAATCTACCATCAGTTTGTCGGCATTCTCGCGGATGCAGGCGTAGTCCGTGAGATCCGTAACGCCCACGGATTCCAGAACCTCGTCGTCCACAAAGAACTGACCGGTGAACTGCCTGGGCTCGCGGCTCAGGATGGCGTAGGCGGCATCGGCCATGATCTCCGGCTTGCGAGACCACTGGGCGGAGTCGGGACCGGTAAGCATCTCGATGGCCGCCGTGTGGATGGCAGTGCGGGGCCATAAAGCGTTTACGGCGATTCCCTTGTCCTGGAATTCGGCAGCCATGCCAAGAACACACATGGACATGCCGTACTTGGCCATTGTGTAGGCTACATGGGGTCCAAACCACTTGGCCTTCATGCTCAATGGCGGTGAGATGTTGAGGATGTGGGCGTGGTTGCTCTTCTTCAGATAGGGCAGGCATTCCTTGGACACCAAAAAGGTTCCACGGGTGTTGATGTTGTGCATCAGATCGTAGCGCTTCATGTCCGTATTTGGGGTGTTCGTCAGCGAAATAGCACTGGCGTTGTTCACCACGATGTCGATGCCTCCGAACTTGGCCACTGCTGCCTCTACAGCACTTCGTACCTGTTGCTCATCCCGCACGTCCACCACACAAGGATGGGCCTTTCCTCCGGCCTTCTCGATTTCCTCAGCTGCCGTGTAGATGGTTCCCGGCAGTTTTGGATGCGGTTCCGCTGTCTTGGCCGCCACCACAATGTTGGCTCCATCGCGTGCCGCTTTCAAAGCAATCTCCTTGCCGATTCCTCGCGATGCACCCGTGATGAACAGGGTCCTGCCTGCTAATTTTCCCGTGTTAATCATCTTGTTCAAAGTTTATAAACCGTGCACTGTGAGATCTTGATTCCCACTGGTAATGGTGATAGTGCTTGAAATCAAAGATCCAAGAGAAAGTCCAAAGTGCAGATTCAACCGATTGATCCAAACAACAAGTCGTCGCGAGGGAGAGCGGCAGCGGCATCTGGCTCTCTCTTTTTTCTAAGTGGGGTCGTGCCCACTTTAGTGATGGTTGCGTGCAGTGTTGCCAGTTTAACTTATTATAAGCTAGTTCTAGCATATTTAAAGCTTGTTAAACTTCCATGTAGCTTATAGCTTGAAATATGGCTTATTTTTAAATTCATTTAGCATATTCTAGTTTTATATGTACATGCGACATCAACAGTTTGTTTTGTAACAAAAATATGCTTTATGGTATGAAAATATCGGAGCTTGTTTTTTTTTGCCGATGGTTATGTGCATTTCATATGTGAATTTATTTTTAATCGATATTTTGGCTGAAGTTTTTCCACCAATAATTTGGAGTAGTAAAATCTAATAAAGCGTTTGCTAAAATGCCGAAAGTAATAAATAAAGAAAAAGTACATCATGCTTATAAAAAAAATTAACTAATAATAATAACTAATTTAATTTAACTGCAAACTTTAAGAACATATTTATACGTAAAGTTTTAATAATAAGATTTTTGTTCACACTTACAAAAAATTATTATAAATTCATCAACAATCACCTTTAAATTTATGTTTTTTCTTTCGGAAACTTTCGAAATGGACATTTGAAGACCTAATCAAAAATATTGCCCCTATGATTTTTGCCACCCACATAAAAACATAATAAGGTTTCATGATTTCTCTAATTTGAGTGTAGCTTGTTTTTAAAATTTTTTTTTTTTAATTTAAGCTTATTCTAGCTTATTTTTTAAAAAATTTAAAAGCTTATACGGGCGCTCATCACCTGGCAACACAGATCATAACTATTATGAAGGTGGTCGCCGAAAAGTTTCTTTAGTTTCTGTTGAGCAGACTTTCTACTGGGCATTTGGCGATTCCAAATGAGCAGATTTTGTACTGGGCACTTGGCGATTCAAAATGATCAGATCCGGACCCCCCGGACACCCCCTGCGTTCACCCCTGAAACAAACCGTTGTTGATCTTACTTCAAATAACTGCCCTTAACCCATTCCAAGCACAATAAAAGCCATTTGCCTTTAGTTAGTTAAACGAACGCTGCCTCGACTAAACACTATTTATTTAAAAAATTAGTTCCTATGGAATGTACAGTTCGGGACGCTGGGCCATTGGTCATTCGGATTCCAGATCCTGGCCAGCTCCTGGTCGCGATTAGTGGCCTACCGACTCCGCTTCCTCCGGCAGGCGCCGCGACAATTGCACAAAAATACGATGAAGGTGACGAAGAAGACGAGCACCGAACCGAGGACCAGGGCCATCGAGGTGGTCTGGTCATAGCTGTCAGTGGGATCCAGCACGTGCTGCTGGGGTAGCAGCTCGAAGTCGACTAGCACTTGGGTGCCGTTGGGCGGCGGGCAGGGCTGCTGGACAATGATCTCCTGGTGCTGCACCTGGTTACGTGGGTATATATAGTATTTCAATAATAACGTATGGAATTAGAAATTCTTTTTGGAGAACACTCACCTGCTTGTTGCGGCACAACTGCAGTCCGGCGGAGTTGGACAAGGTCTCGGCACTGTACTCATCCTGCACCAGGACAGGAAGCAGCCATCTTTCCGGGGAGACGAACTGCAGCCAGGACCAAAACTTGGCCAGATTTTGTGGATGCACTAGGTAGCCTCCCACTGAGGAAACTGCCAGGCTAATTAACCCATTGACAATGCTGGCCCAAACCTTGCAGGGCAGCAGGTGGGCACAGAACAGGGCCACCGTCTGGATGAGCGTCAAGTAGAGCAGCATGTAGCCTGTGGATCAAAAGGATTAATTACCAGATAGTTAGAAAAATGATTATGGTAATGGCTGGCAGAAGAACTCACCCATGTACAAGTAGATGCCCGTGTCGCTGCTGTTGGAGTAGGTGTAAAGTCCAGCCATGCTGTGGGCAGGAAGTAGGTAGGCCAACCAGATACACAGACTGGGGAACAGGCCCAGAAGACTCTAAAAGATATTACATGTTAATAAAGAATTATAAGGATTTCTTACTTGGCTATGCAAAGTAAATCTCCCCACCTGCACTATGATGTAGAGACTGCGAGTGTATAATCCCAACCGGATGTCCCGCTCCGCATGACGACGATCCTCCTGCGTGTCCCGAATGGTGAGCATGACCAGTGGCCAGTACATCAGCACCATGACGCAATGGTGGTAGCCCAGTCGATCGTGGTAACTGAGCTGCGGATCCGAGGCCGGCACATCCCAAAAGATGCATCCAATGCAGAGGGAAAGCACAGCAGCTGAGATGAGCTTGCTGATCCAGGTGAGCAGCGATCCCGGCTGCTTGTAGCCAGCGAATCGTTTGATCAGGGCACTAATCTGGCCAAAGAATCCGGCCTTCAGGGTGAAGTTCGGCAGCGAGGCAGGCGGAGCAGCCAGCGGAGGCTCCGAGTTGATCTGGTCCCAGGCATTGGCCAGGGATTCAATGCGCGCCGAGGACTCCAGCATGGCGGCTGCCGAGAGGTCGTCCAGGGTGACCAAGTCCACTGGAAAAATATTCATTATTTTCTGACTTTATGCAATATATTTGATAGAACTCACAGTAATAATCCGCTGGGTTCTTGAAGGGCGGACAGGGATAACCCAGTTCACCCATGTGACGCGGCAAGTCCGCTCGACTGCCGGAGAAGACGGTCCTTCCGCCGGAGAGCAGCAGCACGCCGGAGCACATGGACAGGATCTCAAAGGTGGGCGGCTGCAGGGTCATGATCACGATGCGACCGCCGCTGCACCACTGGCGCAGGTACTCCACCAGGAAGAAGGTGTCGAAGATGTCCATGTTGCTGGTCACCTGGTCGAGGATCAGCAGCGAAGACTGCGCCAGCAGCTGGCAGGCCACGCTCAGCCGCTGCTTCTCCGAGTGGGTCAGAGTGGACACATTGGAGGCCCGCACCGTATTCAGCCCCAAGTCCTCGATGAGCACATCCATGCGCTCCTCCAGATCGCTGCGATCCAGCGGACCTCGCAGCGCAGCGTGGAAGTTCAGGGTGCACTGGACACTCATCCGGGGATCCAGCGAGGAGACCTCCAGGGCCGGCACATAGCTGCAGAGCTCCCGCAGACCGCGGCGACTCACCTGCTGTCCGTTGATGAGGATCTCGCCGCCCAGCCGCTCGCTCAATCCCGCCAAGCACTCCGCCAGAGCACTTCCCTCCCGCTGCGAGGTGGCCATGATGGCGAACAGGTCCCCGGCCTTGGCCTGCATGGAAACGCCGCGCAGGCAGGGATTCACGTCGAGGCAGTGCACCTGGATGTTCGGGTAGATGAGGCCCATGCCCGACTGCTTCCGGCTGCCCGGATTGTGGCTGATTCCGTTTCCATTGCCGTACTGCCTGGAGCTGCCGTACAACCTGGCCTCGTTGTAGTCGTAGCCCAGATTGACGCCATCCACCTGGCTCAATCCCGCTCCCAGCAGATCCGCCTCGCTGTGCGACCTGTGCCCGTAGTGCTTGCCGTACTGCTGCTGCTGGTGCTGCTGCATCTGGTGGTGGTGCTGGCCCACCGCGATGCTCGCCCGGCTGTTCGCCTGCCGGAGCGCCGCCATGGGAACGCCTCCTCCTCCGATTTGAGCCCTGGACTCCGGACGCGAGTGTGGCATGCCGCCGATGGCACGGAAGTCGGATTCGCTGCGGTACTTCCGCAGGTTCGGCGGCACCCTGCTGCGGGTCGTCTCGTTGTCGCTGCTGTCGTAGCCACTGCTCCCTGCTCCCGCCGGCACTCCCGAGCTGTCCCTGAACGCCCGGTTCACCCGTCCCCGTACTCCGCCCAGAGCACTGGAGCCACCGTGACCGTGGCCAGGTCCCGATCCCGGTCCCGGACCAGGACGATGCGAGCGCTGCGATCCGGCGTTGGGTGGAAAGACGCGCGGCAGTCCAAACTTCAAGTATGTGTACATATTTGAGCCCAGGGGAGATCTGCAAAATAAAGATATAATGATAAAAAATTAATTAAATATTCAATTTACAAATATATCTTTATTTTAGATGTATTTCAAAGCTTTAAGACGGAAGCTGATTGTATATTTTTTCCACTCAGATTAAATCATTCGTAGTGATAGTCATAAACTCCAGTGCTGAGCTCATAGTACGGCATTATTAACGCTTGATTATGCTAAGTAATTGTTTGCTTAAATTATTTGGGGATTACTCACTTGGGTCCGTAGCGCGGATGGTTTAAGATCGATTGAACTGTGGTATCGCGTAGCTGGAAGTTTCCATATGGCAGCGGTGATTTGTCCGAAGACCCGAGAGCCGAATCGGTGAAGTCAGAGTTCAGGTTTTGCCTATTAATGTGGGTATTTGATGGGGATGGAAAGCTAAAGTTAATAGAGAGTTGCACTGGGCGGCTGCAGTTGCGGTCAGCTGGACATGATTGGAGGGCTTGGCCGTGGTCTTCAATTAGCCATTTATGGCATCTGAACTTCCGTTCGACTGCGGTTAAGTCAACCGTCAAAACTCCGATCGACAGGTGTGGTTCCTCCACCTCGTTTCTTTATGTTTCCATAACCGCACCCATGTCTGGGTTGTCTGGAGTTGGGGATCCCCCACCTGTCCACTTAACCACCCGACGAAAACTCACCTGTAGATGGACCAGGCGTGCAGGTCCTCGGATGCCGCCGGTGGCAGCGGAGTATTGGGTCCGTGGGGCACCGAGTAGCGTCGCTCCTCGCGTGACATCTTCTTGCCGCTCGAAAAGTTGCTCAGCTCCATGATCTGCGGAACACATGGAGCACACACGAAAACAGAGTTAGACGGGTTAGAGAGTTCGGGCCAAAATCGTAAGCTAATTCCGACTTAAACTGGGTCAAGAATGCTGCGAGAATGGCATCGCCATTATAACTCATAATTTGCGGGAATTAACCTAATGACAATGCCCACACATCCACACGCAGTCGCAGTCGCATTTGAAGTTGGCTTCCGAATCGCGGAGTCGCATTCACAACCATTGTCATCGCAGAAGCGGAAATCGTGTCGGATTTGATATGAGGCGAACTTGAGACACACTAACAACGAACCAGTCTCTAAATTATTCGGCAATCAAATTTAAAGAAATTTTAAATTCCCACAAAATTCCAATTAATTACTAACCTCATTAAAGCTTGCGTTTAATATGATTCATTTGAGATGCACTTCCGATAGGTATTTCAAATTTCTCATTAAAGATCCGTGTAAAATCAAAATTATATGGTTTATTATCTGTTTAGATGTTTCTTTTACCAGAAACAAGATATACCATTTGTCTTGTAAAACACGATGATCTTTGGGTTCTTTTGTTGTTGTGCAACCTTTATAGCTCTTTTGAGAGTCTTAATCTGAGCAAGTGCACATAAAACTGCCAAGACAATGATACCTAATCGGGTGTCGTCTTTCAGACTTCCAACTTGCTATCTTGAGGAAAAAATTTAAAACGCCGGGCGGGAGAACAAAGAGCGGTTCATTTCGACACGGCCTCTGGGTTTTTAATTGCCAATGCAGGCCAAAAAAAAAAAAAAAAAAAAAAAAAACAAACGGAAAAAATAGAGGCAAAACTCCATGCAAATGAACCTCGGTTCGCTCTTCAGCATTATGCAACCGAACGAAAGGCAAACAAACCAAAGCAAAGTGCTCCAAACGCTGTCGCCGCATTCGGTGGACTCCAAAATGGATGCAGTGCAGCCAGCCGTGCGGATTTCCGTTTTGCCAGCCGCAAATATTACGTAGTCGCAGTCGAGAGTTCTACAAGTGCCAGATGCTCCGAAAACCCGGGCGAAAGTGAGCGGTTTTGTGGATACTCGAAAAGTAATTGCAATCTCCACCAGACAGCGGATAGCAGACAGCAGCCACCAGAAAGTGAAGCTGGAACTGGAGTTGGGATTGGGATTGGGGGGCGGTGCCCAGAAGAAAGAAGAAAGCTTGGCGGTGGGATTACGGCATTCCACTGCAGAAATGCTTTCTTTCGCCCGTCCAACAGTGCAGATTGCTATTAGATATTAAACATTGTTGCCACGGAACTCGGCCGGTGTATTAACACTTTTAATTGCGTGTTAAATTCGCTTTAATTAAAATCACTTGTGGCATAATCGCATAAACGGATTTTACTCGCAGCCCAACGCATTTTACTCGATTTTGTTTGCCTGCCGTCGTTTTTGTTTATTATCATCATTTCTTTCCCCCAACAATTATTTGCCTCTGTTTTTTCTTGGCCGTAACCGTTTTGCCTTTCAGCCAGCACTTGGCTCAGAGTGAAAGTGGAAGTCAGGGAAGGTGGTTTTAATGCCCGCGAGAGCCTGATACCATACAGCTGAGACAGCCAGGGCATCACCCATCCGCCATTCCGAGCTACCTACACGTATCCAGATACGGGTACTTAGCATATGCACTAAAAGATATTGCTCGAATGGATTTATAGGTAGGGATACGTAAATAAGAGCAATAAATAATTAAGAGCATGTGCAGATTAAGTGTCTTATGTGGCAACTAACTTAAATAAACGGATAACA
This sequence comes from Drosophila ficusphila, assembly GCF_018152265.1. Lineage (NCBI taxonomy): Eukaryota > Metazoa > Arthropoda > Insecta > Diptera > Drosophilidae > Drosophila > Drosophila ficusphila. Next base: position 19,635,813 of record NW_025064737.1, read on the forward strand.
CCAAACTTTAATTGTATTCAATTTGTATTTAAATATTTTGAGTAGAACAAAACCATTTATTTATTTTAATTTTTGTATCTGAGAGTACGCTTTACAATTCTTCTTCATAAGAGTTTGAACTACTTTTAAGGAACTATATTTTTAGTGCTATATAGTTTTTTCCAGTGATCTCCCTCTGCAAACTGGGCAGTCTTCATATAGGGGCCGCGAAGAAAGAGATGTGCGGCATCTGAAGCGTCGCTTTGTTGTGCTGCCTGTAATGAATGAATGGTATTGGGGGCAATGATACGGCTGCGACCACGACAGCGGCATTGATTTATGCGATCACGATGCTTCGATATCTAAGTATCTCACAGTACGCGTATCTGTATCTCTATCCATTGTTCGCACAAGTGCGTGAGGCAAAAACATTGCGATAGTCTGCTAGAAACTAACAGCTGTCAGTGGAGGAAAGTGAGTAAATGATTGAAGTGACTTTTAGTTTGTAGCTAATGTCCCGCATTTGTATTTCAAACTATGAAAAACAAGCTCATTACGGCTTGCAAATTGAAAAAACAACAAAACTGCCACTGATTGATTCAATTGTTTGCTTAAATGGCACAAGATTTTTGAAAGCGTTATATCTACAGAGGTAATTGGTTGATTTTCGCATAGCTTTCTGAGATTCATTGCAGTGTGTGCTTGATTACTTAAGATTGCTTACTAAGCTGTTAACTACTCATTATAATTATCATTAACAGCACTGCAAATTTCCGCTTCAGCACGTTTTGGAATTCGGTTAAAAAGATGTTGACACGGCCGAAAATTTTGTTTTGTTAAGATTAAAAGCGTTTTTATATCTTGTATTATGATAAATTAATAAATAGCCAACTAAATCATTTATAAGAAGCTTTGTGTTTGTTCTCCTTTTATACAGATAATCCCAAAATAGAAAATGAGTTAACCCGATTCCCATGATTTAAAGTATCAGTTGGTCATTGTTTTCCGCTGCCTTTGGGTGGCCTTCTATCAGTATCCATTAGCCAAGCCTTAGCTCACTTTATCAGATTGCGGCTCTCGAAAATCTGAGCTTGCAACACTCAGCTGGATAAACTGGATGCAGCTGTGGCCAAAATCCAGGCGAATATCCGCTGACTGAGACAGTTACAGCTGCAGCCTGGCCGGAATTATATCATAGTCTTGATTGGCTGGTGGCTCATATAGCTTATGGCTTATGGCCAAGTGGGCCAGCCGATTGCCGATCGTTGCATGATCGGTCAGAGTTACGGAAACCAAAGCCGAAGTTAGCGGATATTTGCCTGTCAACGAGGCCGGCCGGCTGCTGCCTGGTGTGAATAAATCACAATGCGCTAAGTAATTGGCCAACGGTTATTGGCAATAGCTTAGCAGGTCGATTAGGCCAATTGGCAGCTTGCGACGGTTGGTCGGCTGACTTGGTTGCATATGCAGACGGAGTCCCGTTGCTGTCATTCTGCATTCCCGTTGGCCAAGAAGTCGAGAAGCCAGCAAACCAAGAGACCGAGAAGCCAGCAATGCATGCGTCAGTTGACAAGTCGAAAACCGTTTGCTGGAGGAGCTTTGCTGTTCGCTGTTCGCTATTTTCTGTTCGCTGTTTGCTGTTCGCAGTTGCACTCACATGACCATTGATGCAAAACTGCAGTTAGACACGAGCTGCGACTTGCACTCCGGTTTTTCGGTCACTGGTCGCATGTGCGCACATTTTATGATTTAATGGAGCGCGCCCAAGTGACTCCAAGTGGTCCCGGCCATAACAGTTAGTGGCTCTCTCTCTTGGCTCGATTTTATGGGTGATTTTGTGGGCTGTTACTTGGCTTTTACTTGGACAAGATGTGTGATTGGGCTGCAAACGAGCCCTGACCTGCGGTTCACTCTGCTTCGGCCATCCATCTCCATCCATTCCATCGCCATTCCCACGCAAAAGCCAATTAAATTGGGTTGCTGGGCTCTTCGTTTCACTGGCCGAAACTCGTTCCCCGGACAGGTAGACAACAGGTAGGTCAGCCTCCCTCCCAATTCAAAAGCTTCTCCCTGATTGCCGCCGACAGACTGACGAACTGACTGAATGACTAACTGACCAAGTGACTAACTGGCGGACTGACAGACTGGAAAAGCACTGTCCAATAAAGATATCGCTGGCCCAGTGAGAAAGTGAAACTCTTGTGTGGCATAATTTGTATCTGCTGCTGCTGCTGGCTCGGCACACGGGGCGTATGATAAATGCCTACAAAATATTTCGCGACTGCAGCGGAGAGACTGCCACAAAGTGGGTCGCAGTTGCAGTTTTGTAATTTGCGATTAATAAAACAAGGGAAACTGCACACACAACGAAGCTGGAATGCACTAAAAGTAGTAAAGATTTATTTAACTGGGAAAATGCATTTTAAACAGAGAAGACAAAAGCGTTATTTCATTTTCACAAAAACGTAGGTTCAAATAGGGAAATCCATGTTCGATTCTTTGAATTGAAGACTTTAGAAAGTTGTTCACAGGTGGATAAATTTCCCTTCATTATTAAATTGATTAAACGAATTAAAGAAACCTCCATCAAATTCACAGTTCATTCCTGAAGTTTAACTTTGTATAACTTAATTATGTTTCTTCAAATAGTTTCCGATTGAGTGTTTCAAGATAAAAGCAAACCCAAATAGAGATGAGAAATCCCGATTATGTGAGATATTTTGCCTTAAATAAATGTTTATTGTCTCCGTGAGTCATGAAGAAGCTGGTAGAATTCTTGAAGAAACCGCAAACTGTAAAGAGTCACTAATGTGTTAGCCAGAAACCTGAAGGGGATCACGTATGCAGATAAATTTAGACTTTAACTTAGCTTGGCCAAAGCTGGAATACCCTGTCTCGGGATTGTCAAAAATATGCATTCGAAGGAGGGCGGAACGAATGAAATGGGCGGCAAACGAGAGCCGATTTCGAGCGCTGACTAATTCCGCTGGCAGATGCAAATTAATAACAAACAAATTAAATGATTGCCAGCCCGTGGCCAACATTCCTCGGCGACAGAGCGGTTTGTTGAACCTGCTCGTCGTCCGGTTTGGCAAGATGAAATTTTTAGTGATTATGCCCCGGGAGGAAAGGCATTCGAGATGTTTTGTGTGTGTGTTAATTGAACACTCGGGTTCCCGAGATTTTCGTTCGCGTTTTTTGTTTGATTTTTTAGCACGTTTTTTTGTTGTGCTGGCCGGCAGAAGCCAGTATGCAAATCGCTGGCCACGTTGTGCCATAGATGCTCACGCTTTCCGCCGCCGAGCGATAGCAAATACCTCTGGCCTCCACGGCGGATGAGCGACATGAGCGACAGTCGGTCAGAGAGACAGAAGGCACGCAGCGAGGAAATCTCGAAGCGGCCCAGCTTTACGACTTGTGAAAGTTTTTCGGCTGCGTAAATAGATTATGAGTGGGCAAACGTCGGCGAAACCCGAGCAGAGATGGGTCCCCAGCCCAGCAGGTGAATGAGTGGTGCACAGCGAGAAAATAAGTGGTTGACAAGTGGTTTGAGCCAAAAACATTATCAATTTATGTTTCATTTAACACTAAATTATATCTCAGCTATAGGTTTAGAAATAGTAGCATCACTTCGAACCTACTTTATATTCATCTTCTTTGTTTCTTCTTTGATTGATTTCATTCAATTTAACAATGCCCAAAAATGTTAAAAGCTAACCATTACTCTTTGGCACGCTTCTCTAAAGTTCTGTGTTTCCTTTTATGTTTGTAAATTAATTCCAATCACATACACAACATGCGTAATGAAAATCTTTATTCAGAAATTGAATTTCTAAGTAAGTAAGTGAGTAAGCTTGACATTAATAGCCAATAAATATTTGAGGAATGACAAGATTAGATGATTAAAGCTGCTGATTTGTAAAATTACTAAACTTTGAAGCCTTGTTACCCCATAAATCAATTAAAAAAACATAAACAACTCAATAAATGTGATTTCAAAGATTTCCAGCACATGAACTGTCAACAAGAGAAGTGAGAACAAATGATTAATTAAACGGCGACTAATGGGAACCCAAAGCTGACCCGATTTGTTAACCATTCGCAGCTAATGGATCTGGGCCACGAATTAGGCAACATCCGCGGCTGTAGAAATGAGTTGGCCGACGAGCTGGCAGAAATGCGAGCAGAAGAATTCCGCTGACGTCGCGCTGACTGTGACCCCAAAAAGTCGAGCTAATGTCATGCCGTCAACGAATATTCGTCATGGCTGCATAGCCCCCACCGCCAGCACCACCGCCACCGCCGACTGGCTGAAATGCCGTCGAAACCAGCGCCAAAACCACCGAGGTGGTCTCATTTCAGCGGATCGGCTTTCGGTTTCCAGCGCTGAGCGTTCAGTTTTCGCTTTGCGGTTAGAAAACCCAGGCAAGGTCAGTTTTATTAATTGCCCAAACGGAATACGAAACTTTGCCTCAGTTTCGGGCATCTTTACAGGCAATTAACGCCGCGCACAAACCAAAACAAATCCCCGCGACCGACCGACTTGAAACAAAACACTTTCCTGTGTTGCAACAGACTTGTGAAAGTGGCCAACAATTGTGGGTAAAATTTGCATGCCAAAGCCACAGTCGATCCCTCCACTCCCCAGTTGACTTTACACGTGTGCCACCAGCAGTCTAATTGACATAAATTCCATGCCGAGCCGAAAACAGAAAAAATGGCAATTTTCCCTGCGTTGCCATTGCATGCATAAAAATGCGACAGACAGGCGTATTTGGCCAAATTCCCGAACACACCCAGAGACCCAAAGACCAAAAGACCCGGTATTAGGCGCCAACCACACACTCAACTCAACGGAACTGGTTTGTCTCACTTTTGGTTGAAAAATGTGTAATTCAACATGTCCCGAACAAATTACACGCCCAATCGCAAATTATTGCCATGAATTTTGATTTGCATGGAGCATAGAGAAAACAATATTGTATTTGCATAAATAAATGGTTTAATGTAAGAAACAAAATCTGTTTAAATTCGAACATACTTGTTTTTTATATAAATTTTATAAATTTAATACCATTTGGTATAGGTTTTTTCTATATATATTTTTCTATATCTGTGACATGGATTCGACGACCGATTTATTCGGATCACGTCGTCTGGCTGGCAGGGCAAGTATCCATGTCAGAGAGGGTCTCATCCGCGCCGATTCTGATTCTATGTCAGACTCATGTCTGCGCGGTTGTCTGTGAACTTTGAGTGAAGTGAAATGAAGTGGAGTTCTCGTTTTACGGCCATAAAAGTCACGAAGTGTGTGTAGCAGCAGCGTCGTCGGTAAAAATGTACTTTCTTCGCCTAATTATGCAGCTGTTCTGCTTCTGCTTCTGCTTTTGCTACAGCGGCTTCTTCTTCATTTTCGTTTCTGTGTTAATTTAATTACAATAAAAAGTAAATTAACTCGCTGAGGCCCCGTAGCGTATCTATCAATGGCCACAATTTTCATGGTCGCAGCTTTTAATGGCTTTGGCAGTGGGAGAGATTGGCCGTGCAGGTGGGGATCTCGAATTTGCATTTCCTGCTCGTTAAGTTTTCACTTGGCCAGCGGCCAAGGGTCTCCGCCGCATCATACCGCTGACTTCATCCAGCCGGAGATCATTAAATGCAGTGATTCATCCGTCTTGGAATAGCCAGCCACTAAGTTCAATTGAAAGCACATTCGTAGTCGTACAGATTGGGGAGACCGAGAGAACGAGAACGAGTTTTGGCCAACAAGATGCAGCCACACCTTGGGAGAACCATTCGGAAACCCGCCTAGACTCAAGACAAAGACCAGATACCACCACCCCACTCCAGATTCGAACTCACCACAAAGCCATAACTGACAATCAATTCAACTTAAGCTGGCTTTTTGCCGCGCCTCGCTCTTTTTTTTGTCTAGACTCTGCGTTGCTGTCTTAAGTCTTTTGATTTGTTTTCCTTTTTCTATTTCTTCTACCTTTTCTGTATTTGTTTCTTTTGGTCAGGAATTGAAATTGTCCAAATTGAATTACGATCGCTCCAAGATCTTGTCACCTTGTCCGCTTCTAAAAAGCTTGGTCTTGTTTAGTGCTTGGTTTTTTTTTTGTTTCGGGCCCAAACAGCAGCCACAAATCATCGGGAACCGTTAGCGGCTATAATAATACTGTTAACTAATTTACGCCACTGCGGCGGCAACAGCAATAACAATGGGGGAAAATCTAGAAAAACAAAACACCAAGTCAGCGCGAAGAACCAGAAATCATTTTGGGACTTTTTCAATGAGCCATGGCCTAAACAGCGGCTTAAACAGCGTTCTAACGGTCCGGCCACCATGACTTGGCTAATTAGGTGCGAGTAATTTGTGAAATGGAAGCCAAACGGAGGCTGGGAATTTGCATTGCAAAGGGCCATTCGAGGCATTAGCTTAACAATGATCTGCAGTCGGAGCCCTGAGAATGGTGCTAAAGCCCCGATCCGAAATCGCCATTAGCCCACGGCTCGTCTTCGTCTTCGATGGGAAATCAAGCTCCGCGGCACGAAATTTTGAAAGTGATTGTGAGCGCAGATTGGCAGCTGCATCGAAATTGCAAAATGAATGTGAAAGTTGCTTAGCCGCGTGGTTATTCTTTACGAGCAGATATGGCAAGAGTACACTCAGGAATAAAGTATTATTTCTTCACAAAAAACGTATCGGATAGACCTGCTACGGCTTTCACATCTTGTTCCATATTGAACACAAAACGAAAAACATATTTTTATGTCGGATCGGAATGTGTGAAGAATATGATAAGATTATATTATAATTGATTCGCTGACTAGCAATGTTATATATATGAATAAAAGAATAGAATTAAACAAGGAAGCACCTTTCATATATTAAATGGAATGTTGCAAAAAAAGAGAATCATAAATAATTTAAACATTTCAAAGGGCATGCAAACAGCACTTTTGTGGTTAAACTATAAACATAAAAACAAATAATGGCGATAGAACTCTATCGTGAGTTTATGTATGTTTTTACGAGGAAGTGGCCGGACCAAGACGATGCTGGCATCTGCGGGTAGAGCAAATAGCCAACGATCCCCGGAGAGCCAAGAACCCAACTTGGCAAAAGCAAAGGCAGCCGGCCAAACAAACAAACAAACTGAAACTCGTATCTGTGGGATACACACTTGCACACAGAAAGAAAACGAATGATACATTTTATTTCAAAACTCATAGGTTGGTTTTAGCTTAACAAGTTTAGAAGTTTATATGATAAGCTATTAATCGCTTTCGAAAAATATCAAAGGGATATTTAAAATGCTAAGATAAATATATATTTTCAGTGCTAGAGAGCTATCAAATCCACGAAACTATAAAAAGAAATACAATTATATAAAGCAAAATACATATGTAGAATGATAAATCATTGAAAATGAAATTTGATTTTCAATCCACCTGCTTTTCTCGCTGTGCAGCGGAGCAGTGAGCTGCAGAGAAAATAAAAGACAAGACAGGCCGCGCACAAGGCACTTGGCCGTTTGCGCGACTCCGGCTTTGGCTGGCACTTGGGTTCTGGTTTTGGCTCTTCTGCTTCTGCTTCTGCCTCTGAGTTTGGCTGTGAGCCGAGAAGGGCGCAGAGCGAGCGGCTGGGGAGCGTTGGAATTATGGTGGAGGCTAAGATACGATACATTTGCTAGACAAACCCGCTCGCGGGATCTTTGACCTGCGCTGGTGACGACCGCGCGAGCAGAACAGAGGAACAACTCACAGAACCAGAAGGCAAGACCGAAGGAAAAGAACGTGCAGCGTGGTGGATACTCGGCGGCTTCGAGGTGGCAAGTGCTGGTCGCTTTCGGCTGCCGTTGTCTTAATACAATTAACAGTAAATACCAGTTGGTTGGACTCTAATTAGCCGCTCAGCGACACTCACTCACTCACTCATTCATGGCTTAGATACGTTTTTCGTTATGTATCTGCAACACTTACATTACAATGTCGATCTGCTGGCTACACCGATGTCTGCATATTTCATTTAGACCATATAGACCATACACACACACACACTTGCACTGCACACACGTCACTTGTATTTTTTGCCACTTTTCGTATCTATTGGATATTCCGCGAGTCAACAAGTAAGCACATTTGCATGCACTTCCCGGTGGCCATTAAAAAATATATTCGCCTTTGTGTATATATACTTTTTGCCCGTTAAGCCGTAAACATTTCAATTAGATTTCCATAAGTGTTGAATGTTTTTTTTATTGTTATTTTCTGCTGGGAATTCTTTGTTGGGGCGCCGAAAGAAAAAAACAGAGTGACGCGAACCGCGGATCGGTGGACACAACTCTCTCGGAGCTCGGCTCGCAGCGAACTGATCTGAACTTGGCCTCGGCCGCCATCTTAGCCCGACTGCCTCGCCTGGAAGCGAGAGAGCCGATTTCCAGGCAGAGCGGGCCATACCAATTGGAAAGGCCTCTGCGGCCAGGCAACAGTTTCAGTTCAGTTGGAACAGCGCGCTCAGTTGGTTTGGACGTGTTCGCGGAGGTTAGCAGTGTTACAATAATTTTATTAATTTTTTTATGTGTAAAAAATAGTTGAAGTGCTGAACAGATAAACAAAAATTATAGTGGCTGTTTAAAATAAATATTACTACTATTAAAAGTTTTTCTGATTTTCATAAATATGTTTTAGTTTTTTCTAACAAAGTTTTAATTCTGGTTAGTTTTTCTCTCTACACAAACCACTCTCTAAATTATTCTCTCTTTGTATTTTCTCTCTATAAACCAGCTCTTATCCAAGCCTCTCTTTAGCCACGAACAGAGTACAAGGCCCAGAGAGCACAAGAAGTATAAACAAACAAAAGCAGCTCGCTCAGTGGTGGCTATGAAAATGATCGGCAGCGATTACGTACTGGAAGCACACAACATTTTCCACACCACCGAGGTAAGTTTTCTTCTCTCTTAACTCGTGGAAAACCCCTCAACAATAAATTTTCTTTGTTTTCTTTTGGTTCTACCAACAACAGGTCGATGGTGGTGGCTGTTTTAATGGAGCCGGCAATTCGGCCCTGGTGCTCAAAGGCGTAAATCTCACCGTGCACAGTGGCGAGGTTATGGCCATTCTTGGATCGAAGGGTATATAAGAAATTTTCTATCTTGTGAATTAAATAACTAAAATATTTTTAATTTTTAGGAAGTGGCAAAAGAGCTCTTCTCGACGTAATCTCAAGACGAGCTGATGGAGCCACTCGAGGTCAAGTGCTCCTCAATGGATCTCCCCTTTCGAAGGCTTTGTTCCAACAGCGTTGTGGTTATGTCACCCAATCCTGCACCTTTGTTCCTGGACTCACGGTGGCCCAGACTCTACACTACACTCCCACCATTGTAAGTAGTTATTAAATACAAAATGGAAACCGAAATACACAAATTTTAGGATATATTTAGTAAGACAGGTAATTCAGATATTTCAGTTGGAAGTTTTTAAATTTTGGAAACTTTTATAAGTTAAAGTAAGCTTGTATTCTAGATATAATTTCGTATTTTAAGATCTAATGGCTGTATGCCTTGTTCAAAAAGATTAAAATACCTACATGGGCACTCTTTAAGACGTATAAGGTGGTACTCAAGGTATTATTTATTGAAATGAGGTAGATTCGTATCAGTTATTCGTATAGAAGAGTATTTGGAAAAAAGTTCTACTTATTTAATGGTATAATACATAATCTCTTTACAGTTAAGTGGTTATCTAAAGAGCTCCAAGGTGCGTCAAGTGTTGGCTGACTTGGCCCTTTCACAAGTGGCCCACAAGCGCGTGGAGTATCTCAATATCAGCGAGGCACGTCGTCTGGCTATTGGTATCCAATTGGTCAGGGATCCTGGTTAGAAATTCAAATATCTCTTAAAACCATTTAATAATTTCATATTCCTTTCAGTGATGTTATTGCTGGATGAGCCCACACACGGATTGGATCCCTTGAGTGCCTATCTGTTGATATCCATTCTGTCCAACACGGCCAAGAAAACAGGATGTGGAATTCTACTTTCGCTGGAGAAGCCGCGCTCCGATGTGTTTCCTTTCTTGGATAGAGCACTGTTCCTCTGCCTCGGTGGAGTGGTTTATTCCGGAGGCACTCGAGCCATGTTGGAGTACTTCCACGGCATTGGATTTCCATGTCCCCAGCTGGAGAATCCTCTGATGTACTATCTCTGTTTGTCCACCGTGGACCGTCGTAGTCGGGATCGGTTTTTGGAGTCGAGCCAGCAAATCGAAGCTTTGGTGGAGAGATTCTCAAGAGAAACTCCCATTTCGGATGCGCCGTTAAATAATATGGGATCTGGCAAAGTGCCTCTGGCATATGGTAAGCCTGGAGAACTGAAAGTGTGGGTTATGCTATATCTGTAAGTATTTTTTAGAAAAAAATTAAACAACAGAAAATATAAATATTTCCTTATCTAGAAAACTACTAGCATCAACCTTCTCTTGTGGACTCGTGGGAATGAAAACACTATTCCTTCGCATGCTGCTACTTCCTTTGGCAATGAGTATCCTTTGGGCCTTTTACACAGATGTTGGAGTAGGTACACCAATACCTTATTTTAGTTATGAACTGATTAAAGTTTCCTTTCCAGGATGATGCCCATGGTTTCTTCACCAAGAACGGGATGATCCTTAATATTCTGGGTTTGTCTTACGGCTGCGGTATCCTGACCACCATATCCCTATGTAAGTAGTTTCCTCTACTCTTAATACGTAACGCCTTAACGTCTTTTTCCTGTTCTTCAGTTCCCATATGGCGTAAAAAGTTTTCACAGGACACCCCAGAAGGACTTTATTCTGGCACTACTCTTCTGATTGCCTACAACTCGGTTTCTATTCCCTTTTCCGCAGTATCTGCCGTGATTGCCAGCTGTGTTATTTACCCGTGAGTTTTGTTTTAATATTGTAAATAAGTTCCAAAATTACTTGATTTATTATTGCAGTCTTCTGTTGGATACAAAGTACAACAATGGCCTTGTCTTTGGCTATTTGCTGGTGGCCCTCTGGTCTAGTTTTGTACTCGCCGAACAGCTGACGATTGCCTTCCTTTTGGTGGTCAAGGTTCCTTTCAATGCAGCCATTGCAGTTACCTATGTTTTAGTCATCAGTATTGCATTGGCCAGTGGTACAGTGCGGTGAGTTAACAGCACATCTGTTAGATCTGCTTATAATTTATTGAATAATGTATATATTATATTTATTTATGTCATTTCTGTATTTAGTTCCTTCAAAGGACTCCAGCCCTGGTTGCAGGATAATACCAAGGGAACACACACACGATATGCATCTTCCCTGCTGCACAGCATCGCTTTTCAGTCGCGGAAACTCAACTGCACTCCCACCGCATCCGTGATTTGTCCCAAGGCAGCTGATTTTATGCACGAGCGTTTGGGATTACCAGATCCTGATGTAAGTATAATTCAAATATAACAACTTATCAGTTGAAAAATAATAATTCATTCACCAGGAAACCATCGATGTAGCAGCCTCTTGTGCATTTGCTGTGGGTTTGGCAGCCTTCAACATGCTAGTTTACCTATTTCCCATGCCGCGATGTGTTCGTCAGAAGTTTAAGGACTGAGGATTGTCAATTTTGCAATGCAATATTTAAACTATAGTTCTTCTAGATTTTATTTTAATTTAATAAAAAGAATCTCTGAAACTCATTAATATTTTAATGTAACCCATTTAAAAAAGGCTTTTTTACGAATTACATTTCATTTTATTTACAAGAAAACTTAAGGCTAATACAATTTCGTAGTGAATCCATTGAATATAAGACAACAAGTACAAAATAGTTCAATGCAATTTCTGAAAACAATCCTCCTCCTCTCCGGTCATCGTCGATACGGTTTTCGCTGCCAAATCGCTTCAATTCAACAATTGTCTAACGACTAAACATATATTCGCTTTATTTAAATAACTAGATACACGCATGGAAATTCATTAGAACGCATCTGAAACGGATTGAATGAATGTACGCGAGTGTTAATGTGGGTGTCAAGCGGTTCGTAAGTAGATATGTGTGGTGTGTGCAGATCTGATGAGCATGCTGTTTTCAGGGACTTTAAAATACTGTGGCACCTATTAAGTGGATGGTTTGGATTGAGGGGGTTTACTGGGTGTGTGTGTGTGTGGTTATGCAAGTGGTTAGTGCGAGTCCTGGGCAGGATAGCCGCTCAGTCCGTATCGTAGTAGGCGTAGTCGTAGCTGGTGTCCTCGTCCGCATGCGGAGGCCTCTTCCCAGCCGGCCGATCCTTCTTCTCCAGCTCCTTCTGCACCTTCTGCTCCTTTTTGCTCTTGCCCGACTTCTTCGACTCCACGGGTGGTGCACTGGTGGTGATGGTGGTTGTGGTCCGGGCCGTGGTCACCGGTCGTCGGGTGGTGGTGCTGGTCGTGGTGCTGCTGGTGCTGGTGGAGGAGCTGCTGGCCTGCGGACTAGATGCCGCCAGCTGTGGACTGTACTGCGAGTTGTACTGCTGCGAGGTCTTCTCCGCCTTGTAGATGTCCGCCCGCAGCTTGTTTATGCTGGCCGCTCCGAAGTTCAGCGACTGGGCGGTCTTGAAGAGCTCCTCCTCGTCGCTGAGGTCCGACTCCCTCTCCCGCTCCCGCTCCTTCTGGTACGTGGACTGTACGTGGCTGTGTGCCTGCTGGAAGCCGTGTGGTTGTCGGCTGGAAATCGCGGGAGCACTGGTGGTTGAGGTGGTGGAACTGGTGGATCGGTTGCGCAGGAAGCGAATGCGGTTGCGGGGGAAGTCATTTTCGTACAACTCCGGGTGGTACTGGCCGTCATCCTCGTCCACTGTGGAGTGGGGATTGGCAGTGGTAGATGGAGTCGCCGAGGTGGTTGCCTTCTTGATCACTCCCTGCGTGGGTCGGTGGGTCAGCTGAGTCTGGTAGCTCTGTTCGTAGGGCTTCTTGTACGTGGTGGGCTTGAAAGTGGTGGGAGTGTAGGGCTCCTTCACCCGCTGAGTAGCACTTGTGGTGGGGTAGTACACCTCCTGGTCCGCATAACGCTCGGTGGTGGCCTTGTAGGTAATGCTACCTCGACTGGTGAAGGATCTTGGCTTGGAACTGGGTGCAGAAAACGGAGCAGGTTCCTGGGCACCCACTCTAGTCACTTGAGGCTTGTGCCGCTGGTAATGCGGTTCCAAATGGTTCTGTTTGTTATTCTGCGCCACCTGGAAAGGCTGTGGCTTTTGTACCTTCGCCAGGTCAACAAACTCATTTTGATTGATGAAGTTCGATTCCTGGGGGCCCAGTTTCTGTTTTCGCACCGCTGAGGTGGTGGGCTTGCTGCGCTTCTCAAAGTCCTGGACTCCTTTGCCGGTTACCTTGGTGGAACTGGCTGGGGGAGATGTGGTCTTGAACCGATAGGCACCGTTGTTGGGATTGTAGGTGGTGGGCTGAATCTTCTCCTGGGTGCCAAAGTCATTGGAACCGAAGCTGAAGCGACTGGTGATGCTGCTGCTGGGACGAGGAGTGGTCACCAGACTGTAGGAAGGTCCCTTGGTTTGGGGAGAACTATCCAGGAAATCGGTGTTAAAGGTGGCATGCAGGGTGATCTTCTTCAGGGACTTGGTGGTTCCGGGGGCAGCGGTGCTCGATGACACGGGCGTACTTGGTCCACTGGTGGATCGCTGTGCTCCCCTTGTGGGCGTGACCCGCGTGGTCTTGCGCTGGTAATCCGAAAAGTCATTGGGCTTGGGACGCGCAGGCTCCTCGTCGTATTCCCGACCCCCGTGGCGATTGGAGAAGAAGTGCGAGCTGTGGGAACCCTTGAAGATATCATCTATGTCTTCTGCGGATGGGAACGTGATTAGTTTCTTGGAGGCAATGCATTTTGTCGGAGGCTCTATTGTTTCTTACGCTTCGAGTCGTCATTGTTGCCGTAATTGTGGTTGTAATAGTTGCGCTCCGTCGTGGTTGTGGTCGATGTGGTGCTGGTTGTAGTGGTGCTGCTGCTGGCCAATGTGGTTGGCGTGTAATAGGTGGAAATGGGTCGCTTGCTGGGTTGCGTGATCTCCAAATTGGGAGTCGAACTCGAGCTGGAGCTGCCACCTGTTTGGGCGTAATTGTTGCGGGGGCGTGACTTCTGTTCCCCACGACTGTTATGGTTGTTGTTGCTGTTGTGGTTGTTGTTGCTGTTGTGGTTCTCCTTTGAGCGGCGGATATCGCCTGCAATTACAGATAACCCTGGTTAAAATAACTCCAAGTCACGGATTATATTTTCTTGAAATAAGTCTTTGAGTTTTCTTTAATTGTTCTATTAAAAGATTATAAACTTGTTAATCCCGTATATCTTGAGTATAGGTTAATCATTAAATTAATTTATTTAACAATTATTTTAGTGATTACTTACCAGTTTCGGCACGTTGGAGGTGGAAAGTCCCCTCCTCCTCGTGGGCGGATTTGCTATCATCTCCGCCGCGATAGAGATCGTTCAGGTGACCATTGTCGTAGAAGGAGGTGGCCTTGTCGCAGTCCACGTCCACCCAGTTGGCGCAGATCTGGAGCTCCTGGTCGAAGGCCGTCGTGTTGGGACAGAGGAAGCGGTAGTCCTGCACCTGTTGGACAAACGGATTAGCTCTTCGGTGAAGGAGCTGCGCAAACACACAGCGAAAGCATGAAAAGCACCAAAAACAGCACCATTAGATAGGCAGAGCACATGCAAAATTCAATGTTATAAGTGGATTCGATATAGTGATTTCGATAAAGCCAAAAGCAATTAGGCCAAGAACCAGGCAGCAGCTGCAGCTCTGAGCCAAAAATCACCTAAGTAATTAATTTATGCTATCGATTAAAACCCTCTTAAATGGTATCAAGTTTACACATTGCTAACAAAAACAAATAAAATATTGATGAATTGTATACTCCGTTTAGGTAACGAATATTTTTAATCAAAGTAAATGGTTAAACAAAAGATATTGAGTACCTCATTAAGAGAAAGAAAATCATGAGAAACTAGGAAAGCATTTCTTGTAATCACTTTTTTTAATTAAGAGTCAATGGTTAAGGGGTGAGCTCTCATTTCTCGAACATTCCCTCGTTTGGTTGATTAGCTTTTATGATCGCCAGTGTAGATGCACACATCCAATCAGTGGCTTCCTTGTGAGGTGAGCTTAATGCCACAGCAACCAGAAGCACTCGTTGGCCTGTCGCAAACTTTGGCATTTCCACTTGCCATTTGGCATTCAAGATGGCCCGAGGGGGAAGCTTCTGAGGCCAGCTGAAGTGAACGTTCTCGATCTGGTTCTCGAAGCCACCGCTCTGTCCCATTGCGCACAGTAGGCTAATTGACAGGCCGAAATGTATTTCACTACACAGGCACACTCCGCACAACAAAGCAACACACACGTACAACACAACTAGTTTTATCGTTTTTGTTTTCGTTTTCGTTTTATTTATTTACTATGCATTTGAGCGACGAAGGGTGTCATCATGGCCGGATACGAGTCTATCTATTCAGAAGGCTTGTGGTTGCCAACGAAAAGCAGAATGAAGTTAGTGAAGAGGCAGTCGCTGAGGTTCTGGATCAAGTTCTCGGAGGTCGAACCAGTACCATCTTCAGCTGCGGCGGAGTCTCTTTCGACGATCCCGCGGATAAGGTACACGACATCCTCAGCGAGCTCTTCACCAGCGTTTACTCGTTGGAGCAGAACAAGGAGGTTCATGTTTCTGTTCGGCATGTTCAATTCAGCGGGAAATCGAATGACCCGTCCGTGTTTTTTAAGCGAAGCAGTCGTCGATTCTCCCGGGATCACTTTGTGGCCACCGATCGAGAGGTTCACGCCTACATCGAAAAGGTGATGGGAAAAGTAAACCAGGCAGATGAACTTCCTCACTTCATTTTCACCGTTTGTGTGAAGCAGACACGTGGCGGACAGTCTCGTAAATGCAGTGGAAAACTGCAGTTGGTTTACCTAAGGCAACTGGCGGAGGATTCCCCGCCACTCGATTCCGACACTCCCGTGGACACGCTGGTGAATCTGTTCCAGGCCCTCGCCCAGAATCCCAAGACACACATTCGGTACCACAACATTAGGTTGGTTCTTCTGCTGAAGCAGCTAATGGGCAGCGGTTCCCGCACTGTGCTCGTAAATTATTCGCATGCTCCGGAAAGAAGGGACAACCTGGTGGTCCCCACATCTAGTCCTTTGCCCAACCAAAGTCTGCCCGCGGATGTCTGGAGGGCAATGTTCAGGCAGGAGCGAAGGAGGTACCAATGCTTGAGGAAGAAGGTCCTGGGAATGGTGGAGGGCAAGAAAGACCTGAAGGAGTTTCTTGAGAGCCTGGAGGCGAATAAAACTCCTGAGGAGGAGGAAGAACGGCGTGACAAGGAGAAGCAAGAGAGCTACGTGGAGCAGATGTTGAAGGAGATTCGCTCGGAAGCGGTCAAATCCATTAATTTGCTGCAGGATCTGCAGTCGAACATAGATCAACTTAAAGAGAGAAACTCTGCACTGGAGCAGCAGCTGGAGCAGAAGAATTGCCAGCTGCTTAGGCAAAGCTTCCTCCTCCGAACCGCCCTCTCAGAGCTCAAGGGTCGAAAGCGGAAGTTCCAGGAACACCTGGCCAAGTATTCGGACAATTTCCAGGACATGTGGCATCGACACAGCTTGGACATCCAGCAGCAGGAGCAAGTGCAACGGCTCCAGATATCGCAAGCCCTCGATGCCATCTGCCAGGAGGATAATCATCCAACTGAAGTTGCCGTCGCGGAAGAGCCCAGTGGAAGACCCTAGACTCGAGCGGTTTGCAGGCCACGAAGTCCCCGCTTAAAGGTCACCCAGTCGGTCGGCTTCCTCAGGTCTTGCCATCTCCAAAGCCATCCGGACCAGTCACGAACCATTCGGAGCCATCTCACACATAACCCAGCGCATCTGGCTGTGCTACTTTGCCATTTAGCTAACGCGGTGGAAACGAGCCGATGACTGTCGGCAAGTTCGTTGCCTAAGTCTTTCGTTTTGCCCGCCAGTTTTAGGCGCTGTGACGGTTGGGGATGGCAATGAATAGAAAAACTCCGTATCAGCCATTTACTTCTGTTAAATTCCCCGAGAAGTGCGCTTTTTTCCGTGTTTCTAATTTCTAGTTTCTAAACTGTTAAATCGGACTATAATCAAAATTAAATAGTTAAAATTTTGGAAATAATTAAAGAACTAGAGAACCCGCTGATGCTTTTTATAACTTGACCAATTTTCAGCCGACTTCAAAGTGTCATACCTCTAAATATTTGTGGCGGAATTTTAATAATAATCCAGTTCATGTAAGACTTTTTGTTCCAAGTTTCTCATGATTTCCAATAGAAGACCCATATCTGAACATCCAGACGCCATAACTTCGCCAATTTTAATCCGATTCCAAAGTGACATACATCTAAACGTTGGTAATGGAATTCTTGAACGAACTACATTTAAATCCCTGTTAATTTTTTCCAAATTAATATTCAAAGCTTGTAACTCAATCCACTCTAATCCTATTTGAAAGTATAATTACTCAAAATGTTTGTAAATATATTCTCATCAAATCTTTAGCAAGTACCTAGACTGTAGGCTATGTGACCACTGCTGCCCCGATCTCGGCCAGAAGCACTTGCACCCGGGCACAACAACACTCACCCCAACTCCGGGCAGCTTGACGCAGACGTGGAACATCTGGCACTGGGTTTCCGGGTCGGCGTAGTAGCCGCCGAGGATCTTGTCGTGGCAGGTGAACTGCGTCTTGGGCATGTTCTGCAGGCTGTAGGTGGGCCAGGGTCTGCCGAAGGCCAGGTCGTCGTCCTCGTCGAGCAGCTGGGCCTGCGCGAATCCGGATCCACTGCAGAGTGTCGTCGCTGCAAGAGGGGAGACAGCAAACAAAAACAACAATATAAATCAGAAATCGTGATCTGGTTAGCACCGGTCTGCTCTTCAAATGGCACTTTTGAGCGAGCACTGCTAGAATGGCTGTCTAGTGGGAACCGAAGCTGACTCCGAAGCCGATGCTGATGGTGATGCTGAGCTGACCTGGTCAAGTGACCTTCGGGCCGCATCACTTTCGCTTACAACTGCGAGACGAGCTCGTGATTTATGTGTGCCGGAGCACTTGCTGCTGGCTCCAAGGCTGTGGAGCCACCAACTCGGTTCTGCGAGTGCGCAAGACCGCTTTTTATTTACTTTTTCGGAGCATCGATTGCTAGATCGGTATGTCCGACTCTGACTCCGACTTCGATGCCGATGCCGAGCGACATCATTAACATTGTGGCCAGACGATATATGATCGCGGCGATCAGAAAACGGATCCACTGGGCACATGGGGGTCGCTCAATTAAAATGCCAAGTCAATCAGTATTGGGGATTACTGATGTCGTACATGTGTTGGGCATTAAAAGCATGCCTAATTACCCTGAGATTGTACAATGAACATGTATCTTTGTTGTCTCCCCGGTTTTTTGTATAAATATCTTCTCTATATTTTTTTTTTATTTTTTATAGCTTCTGTTCTTGGCGCAGCCAGCAGACAGCGGAAGATGGTTTCGCTGCAATTAAGGCAAGTGTAATTGCCATTGCAAGCAGCAGAACAAAGCTCCTCTTCTCTGGCTGCGAAATTGCAGTCGTAGGTTGCATAATCCCCCACTGAGCCCCCATTTATCATACCAAAAAAAAAAACAAAACAAAAAAAAATACAAAATCAGATCCATCCGAAAAGAAAAACTGTTAAAGGAAGCCCCAAATGCAAAACAAAGAGAAAACAAGCATGGTTCGAAGAAAAGAAAGACGATGGGGCAGCAACTCGACTCTGATTCGCATTTAATTCAAGTGAATTTCGAACCCAGCTTTTCTCCCATTGTTTGGCAGTGAACTATGACTGGGCAGATGGCATGGGGCCAAAAAAATAAAAACAGGCATCCAAGGCAGCTCTTTTGTTGCCCCCTCCAATGCAGATTGTTCGATTCCGATTTCAATTGCTCGCCTGCTGCAGTGAACCTACAAATTGGTCAAAACTTTGGCTCTTTGGCTTCCACGCAGCTGTGTAAATCCCCCGAAGCCACTGTTTTGGGCGTTGGCCCACTCCACTCCACTCCACTCCAGCTCTCACCGAAAACATAATTTACAGTATGGTAATTATGCTGATGACCCACTCTTAGCCGTAATTGCCATTTCTCAGCCTTGTCTTCATTTTGGCCTGCTGCGGGGGCTGCCAGTAAATTACGCTTCGTTTCAAATGTGATCGATATGAAACCCATTGAATCCCATTAATTTCTTTCGCGATGGACCTTGAACCAGCTGCGCGTTTCTATATGAGCCATGTTGAAAAACAAAAGCTAATGAGCATGCGATTTTTTATCTCTACCGATATGCCATCTTTAATGCTCAGACTGAATGTGCGATTGTTAGGAGAAGGTTGATAGTCTACAAATCAAACCAGAAAAAACCGTATTTTTCAGAGGGATAAAGGTTGGAAAGCTATAATCGAAATTTAATACCTGCTTTTTTGCCAAAGCCTATTTAATCATTTTAGTTTTAATGTATAGATTTTAAACAATTTTCTCCTAGTAAACTCTAAACAAAAGGAAAGCTAAAAGCCATTAAACCCGAAAAGGTACATAAATTAAAAAAAAATATTTTACTAAAAAAAGAACAAGTAAAGTAAATAAATGTATTCCCTAAATTGTTATTTCTATTAAGTCATTTTATATTTAAACAATTTAAGAGATTATTTTCCGTATTTTTCATAAACATTATAGAGTATATTTCAGTAATCCTTCTTGTAATCCTTCAATGTTTATCAGACAAGAATTTTACTCACCCAAAAGGAAGGCAATTATTGCACTTTTAATGCTCATCATGTCGTATTAGTTTTTATAATCCAAAATCAGGATGATATCCAATAGGTAATCCAGAGCAATTAAGCTGTTGGTTAATGTCGATTTTCACATGGGTCGCACTGCAAAACAAGAGGGCACAACACCAGAAAACTTATATGAGTATTGGAAGGGATTTGATTGCAAAACCCCGCAGCTGCACAAGATGTTTGTTTCTTTGTTAATTTTTGCTTGCTTTTCTTGTTGTCTTGTTGTTGTTCACTAACTCAACGCGAAAATCATCACCAGTTCGAGCGACTCATTTCCATGGCGAATATGCCACAAAAAGTTGTCTGTCATGTAGGAAATGAGCAGACGTCGGGGCAGAATTCTTCAAGCATCGATCGTGTATGTAAATGCGTACGAAATGTGTTTCGCAAGGTGCGAAAACTACGGAAAGCCCATTTAGAAGGTGCAGCGAAACGTTGAGAGACGTCTTCGTCTGCCTCTGCCGCACTTGGCTGGGCAAACGACGGAAAGCACTGAAAGAACCACCACCGACCAAGCCACCGAGGAGCCACCACCGAAAAGCAACCACTTGAACCAACCGCACGGAGCAGACAGGCGAACCAGGCGATATCAGCGGAAAGAGCGGAAAGAGCTCGCGATGCGCGATCTGTGACTTTATCGTCCACGTTGTCGAAGCGAAATGATTTCTGAAAGCGAAAGGAAAACCACTTGGAGCCCATCGCAGTGCGGCTGCCAAGGCAGCGGCAGCAGATCGAGTACAGTGGGACAAAAGTATGGAAAACTGTTTCCTTTTTATAAATTGCATGGATTACCAAATCCTACCATTTTGGACACTTTTGTTAACTATCACATCTAATACTGTTTACAGTTCTTCAGAAAGGGTTGATAATGTTTTCCAGAGCAATATTTGATTTCCTCTTTAGATTTTAAGCCTAAAAACGCCTGAACTTGAATGGATACGATGATATGATATGATATGACTTTTAAGTTGATAAAATTAAATTAATTTAAATTGATGAAAAAAAATATTATTGTTTTTTTTTACAATGAATCCCTATTTATTATATTTATATTATAAGA
The DNA here is from genome assembly GCF_018152265.1 of Drosophila ficusphila. Lineage (NCBI taxonomy): Eukaryota > Metazoa > Arthropoda > Insecta > Diptera > Drosophilidae > Drosophila > Drosophila ficusphila. The sequence goes on from NW_025064737.1 coordinate 19,656,724, forward strand.
AAGTTAAATAGTAGTAAAATTACAAAATGCATAGGGGAATCAATATATCATGGTTATTTCTTAGCCAATATAAAGAGCCCACTGTGCAACGCCGACGACAGCAGCGCAGTGGCGTTCCAGCCTCGTCTAGCATCTTCGTGGTCGTCTGGCGTTCGTTCGAGTGCTTGGCTCTGTTTGTGTTTGTGTTACCACGGCTTCTTGGTTCTGTTGCCTTTTTGGTCGGGCCTCGCTGTCGTATGCTTAACGCGAATTACGCATACGCAGCGTGTGACCGAATGACACTTACCTGGCTGCATTGTGCGCGATACACCACCTGCCAGGAGTCGTTGGCGCTCATCACTTACGTCAACTGGCCGCAGGGCCAGCTCATGATTATGGGCAAGCAATCCCCCGCCCGATCAACGACCCCCACATCAATTACACCCGCTGCACACTAAACAAAAATACGAAGGAAGGTATTTTTACTTGTATTTCAGAAGAGTTAATAAATAAAATTCTTATAAACTAGAATTTTAGCAACGAATATATGTTGATATTATAAAAATAGTTTGCTTTCTTCATGTTTTTAATGCCGAAAAGTATGAATAAAAATAAAATTGAACTAAGCCAGATACTCCCATATTTTTCTGATTTGTAGTTTTATCTATAATACTTATATTTTTATTAGGTTAGGGTTTTCAGTATTGTAAATGTAAAACAATTTATAATTTAAAAACCTGTAACCTAATTCATAAGTATTACATTATATGTTCCTCTTTTTTCTGCCCTTTGAAGTTCTGTATTTTTGCAGTGCAAGTGCAGCTGGGCGCTCGTTCGTCGCTGGTTGCATCTTCCGCTGGGTATTATGTCATAGCCGTGGCGGGGCTTTGTCATTTGCTGCCCCATCTGCCGCTGCTGCCGCGGCTGCCACATCGGGGCAAAAGTCGCGGTGCCACCGCCAATCCGGTTATGTGTATATATGGGTGAGTGTGGCACGGAGCTGGGGAGTTCGAGGGAAGTGCGGGCGGCGGGGAGTTCCTCGGCATTTGCTGCAGTGTGGGAATTTACACGCCTGCTGCTTCGGCCAGATCTTCTGGCGGATCTTGGGCGTTGCTGGCTAGATTCTCTATACTCGCTGGGCAGGGAAGCTGGCTGGCTGGCGAACAACCTCAAGCTGTCACCTGGAAACGCGAGCCGAACTGGCAGCTTGGCATTTCAAAGTTGAGGTTGCCTGCCGGAAAAGGCCAGCCAAAGTCATGCAGAAAAGCGAGGCAGCTGGCGAAAAAATGTCAACTGGAGGACGAGCCTGTTCGCCTGACTGCTGCTGCTATGACTTTCAACCCGGAGCCCGGAGCCCAAAGCGGAGCCATCTGCCATCACAGCGGAGCTGTGGGAAGTGGCCGCCATCTTTCTAATTTGCTGGCAAATGCGATTGTGCAATCGCCGTGGCAATGCTGTTTGTAATAAATGTTCGCTTTACGATCCGACTCCTGTGTGTGCCCATGACTCACGCGATCCCTCTGCGTGGGAAAGGCCAGCAATAAGGAAGTCAGTCGTAGGTCCGAGATCCAAACACCCAATTGTTCCCCGAAGATGAGGTTCGACACGATCGCTGTCGCTGGCCATTACACAGCACCTAAGCGGATTGGATTCTAATTAGCGGGCGCTTTCAATTAAATACCCATCTATTCGATGGATACGAAACGGCGAAACGGCCTCGGACTCCACGCCTGACATTGATGAATGTGCTCGCCGACAAAGACACGAATTCGGTGTTCCACCTGGCAGCTACAAGCCAAAGTACACGCCAGAATCCACTGGCGGGGTAAATTATTTAATTTTTACTCATTATGTAAGCGCGGTTCGCCAGTAAGAGTGCCGAAAGCATTTGCACAACGTGTGGGAGCCGGTGGAAAATGCATTCACCGTCGCCAACAGCAGCTAAAAATTCAATTAAGCTGAAGATGCGCCTGAGCAGACTCTCGACTCTCGGCTCTCGATCCCATACCATCCCATCCAATCCCATCCATCCTATCCAGCAACGCGCCAAAAAATGCCAAAAAACCAAGCAGTAGCTGGTGTACAATAAGAGACGACTACAGAGAGAGAAAGATGTATCGATAAGATCATAACCAAAAGTATTTTTTATTTAGAATTACCTTTGGCCAAGAAAACACATCAATTGAAAGGCTGCAATTGAAGTGAACAGATGAAAATATATTTTTAAAATTTGGATACATCTTTTTCCCAGTGCATTAACGAGTGTCGGGGATTGCGATTGGGACTCGAGCGGGAATTGGAAACCCAGCTCGTTGAGTAATTGTGCAGCAATGAGCATGGGCTGCCAGCAGATTTTCCCGTTGATAAAGTGCAGCTCTCGGAAAACCTTTGGCAGCGTACCGCTCATAATAAGAAATTGCACAGGGTACATATAAATGTATTTACACACATATAATTTCCCATTGCTGAGATTGGGATGAGGATGAGGATTCGGATTTGGAATCATATTCGGGGACTCAGACGTTGCACGTGGCAGCGACAGCCGCAAATGGAGACGGAGACGCAGCTGTGCAATTTACAGTACAGTTTTATGGATGCGACGCCGCTTGCGAAACGCAAAGCTTGCTGGGATTGGATTGGATGGGATTGGAATGGGTCAGTCAGGCAGTCGGACAGTTGGCCACTTGGTCAGTGGTCATTGGTCGGCGGTCAGTGAATGGACTGCCTGGCTAATTTGACGCATCGCCGTGATGCGGCACATTTGAAAATCTGCATGCGGTGCACGTAAAAAGTCTCCATAAAAACGAATGACTTAGGAAACGAACTTGTTTCCGATACTAGCTACTAACTACATATATTTTTCGCTTACTAGTTTAACTGTTCAGTAAACGAAAATTGCTACTGAAAATCTGCAGGCTGATGATTTCCTATCTGAAATTAATTTCAATTATTTTAATCGCATTTACTTGCCTTTTCCAGCCGACTTAAGCTGTCATTAGCTTTAAAGCATCCTCAGGAAAAAGGGCATAATTTTCATGGCTTACCAAATAAGTGCAAACTGGTTTAATTGCTGAGCTTAACGAGAAAGGAAAACTTGTTGCTTTAAATCAAATGAACTGCACCGTTTTGAAGAATGGATTAAGGCGAACCAAAATTTTCTCAGTTAACCATAAAACAAAAGAATTTAATTTGCGAATTAAACTTTATGTAGGATAAGTACAAACAGGTTTATGGCCTGCGCCTATTGACAGTCAATAGATTCAAGCATTCTAAATTGCATTTGTTGGCACTCGTAAACCGACTTAAGCTGCCATAAGCAAAGCCAACACAGCCGAAATTTGCATAAAATGTGCATTAGCCACCCGCCTCCGCCGATCCGGCGACCTCGCCACCACCACCACCACCAGCACCACCGCCATCATCATTATCACCATGGAGCCATGGATGCATAGATGCATGGAGGCAACCACCGACTTGCAACTGGCAGCCAAGATCTCATACCATCCCAGCCATCGGAGCGGCCACACCAAGGCGCAACTTGTGCCGAAATCTGCACGACGAAACGTGAGAAAATGTTATAGGCATTGCAGTTGCTATGCCACGTACACACACATACACACACACAGGCGAAGGAAAATAAATAATAAAAAATAAAGAAAAATATTCGGTAAATTATGGGAATGAAATGGAGGAAGGAGCGGGAGTGCGGGGGTAAAGAATCCGGCGCTCCAACTTGCAGATGCTGCGGTCTCTGTGACTAATTGCATGCCCATACAAATGCACTTTTCGTAATGCTGGAATATGTGCGAATTATTATGCAGTCGAATCTTCATTGTAATCATGGTAATGAGCTCTCCGGAGCGGAGGCTTCGGCATTGTTCGTGATTCTTCTGGCCAGAGATTCTGAGCCAAATGCCAAATGGCTAGCGCGATGACCAGGATGTTGAGCTTGGGCTCTGTCAAGACAACTTTTATTTTATGTTAATTCAATTAGACGGCGACTTTTGTCACCCCGCCACAACGGCAGCCGCATTGTCTTTGTTTTCCCTTAGCTCTGCCCACCAATGGGTCTTCTTCTTTTGGCCAGCAAACATTTTGCACAAAAACGTTTTTGAGGAGCGCCACTTGCTGATCGTTTGTTTGCCAAAAAACACGACAACAACGCCAGGCAATATAGCAACATCCAGCGACAAAACAGCAACCACACTTACAAAAAAAACCTAGAGTAACAGAAAAGAACAAAAAATAAAACCTACTACAAAATATTTAAATAAATTATCTAATATTTATTACATTTAAACAATTTCCCTTCAATACAAGCTTTTATAACACAACTTTTGTTTGTAAAATTATGCTCTTAGCTTCTAACATCTACTTTGTTTTCAGTGCACAACAGCAACAGCCTGAGAGCTTCGGTCGTCGCTGATTTATGCGTTTTGCAGCATTTAAATTGGCATTTATGTCAAACTGAGGTAAGGGTAAGTAATATTTTGTATAATACATTTTGCTTTATTTGTTTTATAAGCGAGCGTCCTTGGGGTTTGTCGGCTTCGACACTTTTCCAGCCGGAGACTCTTTCCCATGGCTGCCACTCGCATCCAAAGATGACGATGATGATGGCTTTGATGCCGTTGCATGGTTATTTCTTTTATATTCGCTCAACGCTCGCTTTGACTTTATTGAGCCGAAACAAATTGGTTAATTGTTCCACAATCACTTGCAAGTTTGGCAATGCCCGACCGGGTGTAGATTGCCCATTACTCCTCTCGAGCGTAAGTGAACTTTGATCGCCTAGCATTTCTGGTCAGAATCTGCGAGTTGCAGCCATAACTTGCCGCTCACAAATCGCTGCTGATCCTCAATGCGAGATCTTGAGTCAGCGTACCGTATGCAGACAAAATGCCAGTGGCCTTGGCGCGAGCTGAGAATGTTGCTGATGCAGCAGCAACAGCAGCAACATGAGCACGGAACGGCAGCAACATCGGAGCAGCAGCAACATCACTTCCACTTTGACGCGATGGCTGGATCTTTCGAAAGCTGCCAAATCCGTTCGGCTTTCAATGGCCGTTATAGTTTCAGTGCGAGTGTACATTTTTTTTTGGCTTTTTGCTGGCTTATGTGAAAAATCACATCGCTTCTTGTCAACCAAACGAATTGCCCAATAGGCAGCAATGAAAATGTGTTGGCGTAATTAATTAAACAAATTATGTGCATTGCGCAGACGCATTGACGTTTTTGGTGCAGCCGATTTTTATTAATTTCACTTAGCGGTGGGAATGCACCCGAGCTATAAAAGTGCATCAGCGGCAACAACCGCCGGTCCACTTTTGGTCAAAATAGTGATTACAATTGCAACCGTTAACGTTTGGCAATGTGGCTTTTACGTTCGCCAGCCATATAGGCAATATTATGGGCGCACCTGGCATCTCGACTTCGGTCTCCCGAATCGAGTACGAACCGAGTACGAGTTCGAGTACTTTGTGCCATTTTCGGGACCCAAGAAATTCTTCAACTGCAGCTGCCCGGTCGTCAGTCATTGTTTGTGGAAAAGCGCGGCTCAATCAATTATTAATTATACGCCTTGTTGTGCCCGAGTGTTCGAGTGGCAGAAAGACGGAGTCCATCCATTGTCTGCAACATCTTCATATCGAACAAATCTCCGCTCCTCCGGCCATTTTCCACTTGAAGCCGCCGAGGTGTTTGGCAACATTTAACAACCGCATCAAAATTAGTTTCGTTATTGTGTTAGCCTTCGGCTGGCCAACTTCAGACTCCAAAATCGACTTCGCTTCAATTGATTTTTTACGTGCGTGTGCGGTTTGCCGTGACTGAGTGCGTGTGGGAAAGGGTTATTTACGGGCCAATTCCGAGTCCCGGAAATGCAGATGGCCCTCTTGCGGCTGCTGGCCAGCAATTACGGCCGCAAATAGGCGTCACCAGAAAATCCAGACTAGGCTGAGACTCAGAGCCAGACTGAAACTCCGATTCGGATCCACCATATGCCGGCGCGGCACAAAAACCATGACACAAAGCCACTTGGCTGGCTGGCTGGCGGCATTTGGCGATCGCTAAAAGTCACATTGTTGACCTTTTTGCGGTCTTGGGGCCGCGTGGAGAAAAGGTTTCTGTCTCCTCTGAAGTCCCTGTCGCTCTGCGCGGCTCATTAAAATAATATTTAACCTTTGGGTAGACAAATACTTGTTGAATATGTACAGCTATGCAGCGAGATCTTTTCGTTTTCGAACGAGCAGCTCTTTGTCGAGAGCCAACGAGCCGTGAGCAATTAAAAATTAACTATTTACTTTTAATGCGCAAAGTTTGACGCCGTCGTCGACCCCGGCCCCGCCCCTTTTTTCTTCTCATCCTCCCTCCGCTTTGGCTGTCCACCAGCAATTGAATTCCATGTTTAACGAGTTTTGACAGCCGCGTATCTGTGCCTTTTCCGTTTGCCTTCGTCTGCTCATTTGCAATGGAATCTCATGCAATTGTGATGGCACTGTCTTGAAATGTAAACCTCGAATATCTGAAGAGCTTAAAATTCCAAACGAATCGGAGAAGATTAACAAAGCTTAGTAATGACATCCTATAATTATAGTCTCTCCTATGACAGATTTGTTCGTTATCTGGCCCTTTAAATTGAAATATAAGCTTTCATATCACAAAAATTGGATGTTTTGCCCATCGTACAGATAAATAAACTAAAAGCGCAGTAAAATCAATGTTTTTAATACGACTTAGCTAGAGACTGCGTGTCTGTTTTCCTGTCACGGCTGACATTCATCCGGCAGCGAGTCTCAGCTGAACCTGACCTATACGCGCCGTTCACACGCTGAGTGGATTCTGCTGGTCCCAGAGACTTGAGTTCCCCACCAGCCATGACATTAAATGGCAACACACCCATCTCATAAAGCTAATTTAAGAATAGTGGCACGTGGTTTACTTTTCAAATATTTATCTCCCAACAGCACATCCAAATTTTTCAGTATTTCACCCTTATTCATACATACACCATTCACCAGAATGATAGTACGAATCGTTTGCAGCTACCTCCTCTGTATGACAGTCTACAGCTTGAACATGATGCAATACCAAGCCGACAGTAATGGGAAGCCCCGAAGCAATGACGATGACAGATACTGCATAAAACAACATAAAATAAAGTGAACCAATAACTCGCAGCGGCAGCAGCATATTAAGAATATATAGTTTTAATGAGGAGTGATACTATTTGGTTACGGCTCGTTTACGACTGCTTTTCCTTCCGCCTGGCCTGCAGCACGCTGCGCAGCATGTTGAAGGAACTGAGCACGGGCACCATGATGGGCAGGAAGAGCGGAATGTAAATGGCGTACTTCTGCTCGTCGGGGAAGTACAGCTGCGCCAGCAGACTCGCGTCGAAGAATCCCCGCTCCGAGGCCACGAAGGCCCGCTTGGCCAGCACCGAGGCATCAGACAATCGGTGCTCCAAAAGGGCAGCCTTGGCCGCCAAAATGTCGGCATAAGAGTTCGTTATTGCGGCGCCGACGTCGTCGTCTATCACAATATAGCTGATTTGATCTAAACGAGAGGAGGAAGCCAATAATAAACTATAAGGTCCAATTAAATGGGTTATTAAACTTCTCATGCAGTAAAAACTTAATGAAATATTAACTACCTTAACGTATTAAAATGCTTCTTTATCACAAAGATCTATAAAGAAGCCATTGAATGTCTTTAACGAAAGGGTCGTAAAATAACGTGCTTGACGTCTATTTTTTTTAAATCGTATACAATAATTAAATACTCATTTTAATAATTAATAATAGGTTTAGCTTATGCAAAAGATATGTTCAAACTACATTCAGTTTATACAGATCATTGGACACGAATAACTGAACGGTTTTAAAAATGTTTTTTGACTGCATAGATATTTAGTTTGTGTCTTGCCAAAGTTGCCCTCCTTTTTTTATGGATACAAATCTTACCCAACAATTTGATGAGGCTCTGTAGCGTGCTGCTGGCCGTGGAAATGTGGCGAATGGCACTGCGTCTTAGGTAAGCCTCATACTCCCAGCGACGCGGTTCCAGCTGCTCGATGTCCACCACCTTGACGCCTTCGATCTGAATCTCGCTGCTGATGTCGAGCAGCTTGTGCAGCTGGTCGAGCATCACCTGCATGTTATCCGTGGTGCTCACATGGTAAGGCAATGGCTGCTGATCGTTGAGGGCTGCCAGGCAAACATGTTCCGGGGGATTGGCGATGATGAAGCCTCCCCAAGGTGGCGAAATAAAGGCATCTACGTTGTTCCGCGTCAATCGCTGATCCTTGCTGTTGTAAATATGAAGTGGAGCCGTGTGGCAGGGTGGAATGTATACGACCAAGTTAATTGCCGGCTTATCTGTGGTGCTGGCGCTCAGATTTTGGGCAATCGAGGTGAGCAGATGGGGCAGCGCGGATTCCTGCAACGCGTAGTGTCGCCCCAACTTGCTCTGGTCGCGCACCTGCTTGAGATCTGCCTCAATGGACACGCGGTACTTCCACTGCGATCGCACTGTGTAGTTGGAAACACCAGACACCTGTGCCAACCAGGGCTCAATATAGGCTGCAGGAAAAGGAAGTATAAGTATTAAGTAACTATCTCTCTTACGTCCTGAAAGCTTACTCTTAACAGCCATGGCAATGTTCCACTGAGCGTGGGTTAGTCGGGGCTTGGGATTCAGAACGGAAACAATAACATCGTAGGCTGGCTGAGGAGCTTCCGATTTTGCTCCCATCCTCTCGTCTGTACTTAAAATTTGATTGATGCGATATGTCTGCAGGATCTTTCCGTGCAGCAGCTGTGCGATTTTGTTGGAAGCTGGAAAGGATTATAAATAGTTATTTGGTTAAAATTTAGTAGGAAAGAGTCTCCAATCGTTCACCTTCCTCGATAGTATAGTGGTTAGTATCCCCGCCTGTCACGCGGGAGACCGGGGTTCAATTCCCCGTCGGGGAGATTTATTTTATTAAACAGTTTTTATATTTAAAGGATTCGGAACTTTATTTTAAAATTAAAAAACCGATATATTTTTAAAGAAATATATATTTAAGCTTAGGCAAGTTGGTTATAAAATTAAATTGTATATTATTATAGAAAGACAAAATATTGAAACCAAAAAAAAAAAACCTCTACCTTCCTCCCCGACGGGGAATTGAACCCCGGTCTCCCGCGTGACAGGCGGGGATACTAACCACTATACTATCGAGGACGTTGAAATCCCTCGGTCCATTATTGGATATTTAAACACAACAAAAATATTGAAATTGAGATTACAATCTATTCCATTTATATTAATGTAATTAATAGAATACTGTGATATACTTACTTGTGTCACTTCGCATCAGGGCCGATCTTTCAGTGGTTAGCAGCAACTCTTCCTGCAGTTTGGGCCACTCAATAAACATGAAGTCACCAACGGTCTGGACATTCCCTTCCAGCAAGAACTTTTCCAGAGCCGCAGGAGTATGAGCTTCCTTGGTCTTGGTAGTCGGAGTAAGCTGCTTAAATTCAACATTCCAAATTTCTGAAGAAATAAATGTTTTTAATAAAATATCTATGAATGGAACTGCAATTACCCACCGCTATTGCTGAAGGCGCTTTGCAGTTCCGTGATGAGCAACTGTCCACGAGTTGGTTCTTGAGTGTAGATGGCCACCTGCACAGCCGTTTTGATGGGAACCTCGCTCAGACTCAGAATGTCCGATGAGGGCAAGTTGACTCTGTGAATGGAACAATTATGGATCATTCGGAAAACGCCTCCAGACATTATTGACTCACCTATAAACAGTGGTAGTGCGCCACCACATGGGCACGCCAATGCCGATGATGACCACGATAAAGGCAACCGTGGCCCCGATTCTGAACTTATCTGCAAAGTCAAGTAGAATTGTGCGGTTAGTTCCTAGATTGTTTCGGTTCTGTACGTTTCTTGGTCCTAAGCTTAAAACAACTTATAAGGACTTTTCACTTTTTTTTTAAAAAATAACTCGTTTGGGGTTTTTGTTAGATTTTATTATGTTAATTATTTGCTGTACATTAAAACGGTATGAATGTAAATATTGAAGAGTAATTGTGCGCTTTTTATGGTTAAAGATCACAGCCTACTCCTTGTAACTGCAGGAAATAACAAAAACAGGGCCCTTCTCCAGGGGCGTGTTGCGCGACACGTATTTGGTGAACTTGGTGGTGCCCTCGCACCGGTACACTATGTTCAAGGCATTGTCTACGGGCGTTATGGTGAGCAGAACGGAATCGTCCTCTTCCTCGCCTTCGTAGTCCGATTGTCTGCCGTCCATCGGTGTTTTCCCCGCTGGCATTTCGGCGTCGGGTGAGAGGTATGTGATCACCGCTGCTCCCTCTGCCGCGTTCAGGTAGTAGACCAGGTCCAAAGTATTCTCCTCGCCGGCCAAACCGTCTCCCAGCACTGTGTAGTTGCCGTGCGACCAGCGTTGCAACTCCACGCTGCAAGTTGGTCTCTCGGCTTCAGCTCCTGCCAAATCCAGATCGGTAAAATCTCGCAACAAGTCGAACATGGCATGGCTGCGGAACAACTGTATCAATTCAAGGATAGTGCCTCTGGCAGTTGTCAGATCCAAAACTTCATAGTTGTGCGCGTTGGCGGGACCCTGCCTCCACCACTTCAGCGTGTCTGAATCCGCTAGCAGCTGCGACCGCGCCAGTTCGAACTTTTCCCGCTTGAAGAACTCGTACAAGCAGATCTCGGAATTCTCCTCTATCCGCTTTTGAATGCTTCGGCGTGTGGCGCTCTTCAGATACACGTTATTCAGAAAAAGGCCGAGCGGTGGCTTGTTCAGGCTATCGGGCTGCAGGTAATTCAAGCGGGGAAAGGCGCGCAGTGAATCGGCCACGAAGGCCTCGTTAGTTTCGCCGTGGAACCAGCCGTTAATGGTGAGCCGCGGGTAGTCAAAAGTGGTCACTTCACCCACCTGATGGAAGGAGCGCGAGCCCACCTTAAAAAAGGCGAACTGGTTGTCTTTGGGGGCAATCTTTCGCTGCACCGGGAACTGTGGAAAGCACTGGTCGTCGCTGCCAAAGATCTCTAGGCAGCCGCCCTGCGCCTCCGTCCATTCCTCCGCTCCCTCCCACGGCGAAAGATAGTATATAAAAGCCACTTGCCGATCTTTAAGCAGGTCGTCGTGCACGAGCAGATAGTCGCCGCAGGTGTACATGCTGCAGGAGGCAGACACATAATCCAGCTTAAGGTTGGTCACCTTCTCCAGCCAGGGACGCACTTGCTTGCGAAGTACCTGCAGGAAGTTGGTCAGCAGTCGGCAAGTGGGCATATTGGATAGATCGGTGCTCTGGTAGAACTCATACAGGTCCATCTGCTTGCGCGACCACTGCACCTTCTGGATGATCTCGGCGACCAGCGCCTGGCTTTGACCCTGTTTCAGCATGCCGGGAAGCAGGCATATTTGGAAGGGATCGGCAAACACCTGTGCCCCCGTGTGTTCCTCCTTTATTTCTTGGGTCTTGCCCGCCGTCCAGGTCTTCTGCAGCCACTGCGTAACTTCCGGCTGCTGGTAGGTTTCGTTCAGAAACACTTCCTTCGCCTCGGGAGCGTCTGCCAACCGCAGGATCTTTCGTTGCGGCTCGCCTCCTTGGTCCTTGGAATTATCCTCCTCCGTGCAGCCATCTGCAATGGCAACATAGTGAATTGGTTGGCATTAAGATAGGGCAAACAGGGGCATACCTTAAACTTTAATTTGACTGTTTCTAACGCACACCAGCACTCACACACGCGTTATCAAAGGTAAATGAGCACCCGATGTGCCGGCACATCTCGGTTTTACGTTTTGGGGCGGGTTTCTCAGTGTTTCCACTTACCTTCGTCCTTGTCTTTTCGTCTGGGCTTTATTGGACTGGAGCTCGTGGTTTCCATTGTTCTGTGGGTCAAATTTTCGGGAAAAACGTGAAACTCAGCCAGGGAAAATAAAAGATTTGGCTTGTGCAGTTAGAGATGGGCGGCGGAAAGTATCGGTTGAGTCGTGCTAGGGGTTATTGTTTGGCTGGTTTCAAGAAATGTCGGTTTCTTAGTTGACAGCACTGATGACTCGTGCCTTATCACGAACCAATCCCATACCCGACAATTGCTTAGTTTGAATGTTTTCGAACACTAGTCTTGGCTAGATCGGCTCCACGTAAATAAAGTTTTGGTCCGCGGAACTTTATTGATTGCTTATCGCGGAGGCAAATAAGTGAATGTTTTATGGCTGTAAACCCCTACAACGGACGTGGATATAGCCGGTAAATGCAAAGTGTATGATAAAACATACTTGGCGGGATAAAAATTCTAATTGGAGCGAACCAATGCCGTTGAATGACCTTGGAAGAGGCGCAGCAACCAGTCAGCCCCATTAATCAACAACAACACTTTCGTGCGTTTTTCTGGAATGTTTATTTAGATTTGGTGTAAATAAATACGAGCTATTTGCGTGCGATAGTGTGTGTGTGCTTTAGGGCCAAACAGCTGATTCCGCATGCCGCCACCTGATATAAGGGGCTGGGGGTGGGGCTTTGGTGTTCTGTTTTCTCGCGATGATCTCATTCTCTTGGAATCGGAGCAAAAACTAACAGGCAACCCGACATGTGTTTTTCTGCCTTCATAGTTACCTAGTCGTGGATGATCCCGAGGAGGCGGAGAAGCAATGGGCAAGGATCAGCATTTATTGGAAGCATCGCGGGGCGGAGATATCAAGATTGTGGACAAACTGCTGGAGCACTCAAGCAAGCGACATGGTCCGCTGTCCAGGTGAGTCATTTTCAGTGCACCTGTTATTTCACCTGTTGCATACATACAAAAACAACCATATTAATTCGCAGTTTCCGGCGAAGTCCCAGCATCAACTGCCAGGACATGAATGGCTACACATCGCTACACCACGCTTGCCTTAATGGTCACAGTAACATTGTGCGGTTACTGCTGGCCCACAACGCCCAGTTGGATGTGCCCGATATACGTGGCTCCACGCCTCTTTTCCTGGCTGCCTGGGCGGGGCACCAGGATATTGTAAAGATGCTACTCATGCACACGCCCACGGGTGCTAATCCGAATGCTCAGACCATCGAGAATGAGACACCGCTGCACTCGGGTGCCCAACATGGTCACAATGCCGTGGTGGCTATCCTGTTGTCCTATGGTGCAGATCCCGCCATACGCAACAATAGCTTCCAGACAGCTCTGGATTTGGCAGCCCAATTCGGCCGGCTTCAAGTGGTGCAAACTCTGTTACGCGTTTACCCCGACCTAATATTGCCGTACAAGCGGTTGGATGAGGACGAAGATGAGCTACTGGGCTGCTCGCCCATTAAGCACATCTTCACACACACCTGCCTGCACCTGGCCAGCCGGAATGGACACAAGAAGGTGGTGGAGACACTGCTGGCCGCCGGTGTCGATGTCAACATACTCACCAATGCGGGCAGTGCCCTCCACGAGGCGGCTCTCTGCGGGAAAAAGTCCGTGGTGGTCACTCTGCTTAAGGCAGGGATCTATGTGAACGCCACCGATGGAAACGGTCGCACAGCCCTGGACATACTCTCCGATTATCCACCGCATGTGACGTACGACATTGTGGAAGCCATCAACGGTGCGTATAAGTGATATTCAAGCGAAGCTTGAACCAATTTACTTTCTGTGCACAATAATAACACACTAATCAGACCCAGTTTTGTAACAAATTTACCTACTTATTCCTTCTTTAAAAATTACTTTATAAATATGCGCATAAATGTTTTCATCCCATAACCGTTTAACGAAAATAAAATAAAAAAAAATGTATACTTAAAAAATGCTTATTTGCTTTATTGGTAAAAATTAAACTAATAAATTGTAATCGCAATCTTAAAGTTAAAAACACAGCATGTCTGTTCTCCAAATTAGGCCAAATTTACAAAACTCTAATAGTGTTTTACTCCCACGATCTTTTGCAGAGTTCACCCAAGCGGCAAGGGAACAGCAGAAGCCAATTGTCGTGGAGAACGGCACGCAGTCGCTGCCTAAGCGACTGTATGAGAAGAACTCGCAGCGCCAGAAGCTGCCGCCAAGGCAGAGGAAGTAAGCCCAGCACGACCATGCACTGCGACACTGAGACACACATCCCACATCTTTGCTGACCCTAATTAACTTAGCCCGCAGCTCATGTCATTCGGAAAAGCGCACTCATCCCCACTCGCACCCGTACCCACCACTTTCATGTCCACGCCCACTAGCCCTAGCACTCATCAGAAACAGAATCAGCTTCAGAATCGGTTGTGCGTCTCTTCAATTAACTGGTCTGGTCTCGTTTGGTCTCTCTTCCATAACCACCCACTCACCCCTCGCCAAGTAGAAAGCAAGATCATCAAGCCAACGGACTTTCGCACTCTTTAAGCTCGCTGGATGTTTTCACCAAGGTGCCGGAGAACTATCTGCACATGAAGCCCATTATTCAGCAGAAGTCCTGTGACAACATGAGCGACGTTCGTATGGAAGGCCCGGATCTGTGGGCCAGCTACAAACCGGTGTACAAGCAGCCCATCCTCCCCAGCTTTCAGACCTGCAGCGACATTTCTAATGGGTCGGTGCCCTCGAGATCGTACGAGTACATTAATCTGCTGAGAAATGGCTCTGCCAGCGATGACAATTCCGCCAGCACCAGTAGCAACTGTATGTAAAGCCTTTTGAACACCGTTGTTGTTAAACTAATGTTGGTTTATATTATATTTTCGGAAATTAACACTAAACAATAGGTTAATCTAAAATAGCCAGTGACTCAATAAAATTAACATCTGTTTTTTACGACCATTTACAGCTGCGGTGCGTCAACAAGCGGTGGCTTCGTACGTGGAGATGACGCTGCCTTCTCCTCCGGTTCCCAAACCACGCACTCGAATAAATGGCGAATACAATGACTACGCGAACCTGTTGCCAATCGAAGAAAGCAGCTGTCCGGCAGCTGTGGATAATAACAATAACAGCAATGGTAATGGCCCCAAATTGCGGTCGGTTCGTCATTCACCCACGCCGGATTATCCTCCACCCACGGTTACTGAAGCTGAGCGAACAATCTTTAATTTCATGCAGCCGGTAACGCTACGCAAGAATAGTCTGCTAGATCCAGGGGAAACCCCGCGGGCAACTAACTCTGCCAGCTCGGACCAGGTGGAGGAATTCATTGCCGACATTCCCTTCGCTGGTCTGTTTAAGGGATCCACTTTAAACTTGTCCTCGGATGTAGTGGATGGAAAAGGTTCTGTGCAGATGGATCGGGAGTATCTGCGATCGCCCAGCATGGTGAGGTCGGCCCACGCCCTGAACCACCGACGCAGCCTGTCCAAGCAGAGATACTCCGCTTTAGGGAGGATTTCAGTGCCTCACGTGTGTGGGCAGAGATCGATACGATTTTTGAGAACATTGGCAACGAAGTGTCTACTGTGGAGCAGGAAACCGAGGAACAATTTAGCGAACCACAAAGCCTTTCCTTTGAGGATTCTCGGCAATCGTTGCATATACGAGATCCGGCAGAATTGCTGCTGGGCAGAAAACAGAGCTCAGCCTCCAATTGGTGCCACTCGCCATA
This sequence comes from Drosophila ficusphila, assembly GCF_018152265.1. Taxonomy (NCBI): domain Eukaryota; kingdom Metazoa; phylum Arthropoda; class Insecta; order Diptera; family Drosophilidae; genus Drosophila; species Drosophila ficusphila. The sequence goes on from NW_025064737.1 coordinate 19,672,304, forward strand.
CACACTTATCTATGGCGAAATAAGATATTCCCTGTTTGTAAGTATTCTCATCTTTTTTTAAAGCTAATTTTTTAAAGTAATTTGTATTTGTACAGTATCTCGGCTCAACAGTAATAAGACAACTGCAAGGCACCCTGTCAACGCGCAAATCTATCCAGAAGCTAAAGATCGATGAGAACATGAAATCGGCGGCGAGTGTCAGTGATTTTAGTTTGCTGCAGAACTGCACCACTTCCACAAAGTATCTGAAGGCTGCCAATCTTCAGACGCGACTCAATGTGGATATTGCTGTTTCCTGCATCGGCGTTAAATTCATAGATCATGAGAAAAAGGTTAATAATGCAGTGGTTTTGTATTTCCAAATTTTATGTAATCTTGGTTTATTTCGTAGACTGCCATTTGTTGTCATGACATTGAGAACATCAATTGCGTTTGCCAGGACTCGGATGATTTGCGCTATTTTGCCTACATAACCAAAGAACAGGACCTTCACTATTGCCATGTCTTTATGGTGGATAGCTTGGTTAGTAATTGCATTACTTATGTTATTCCCTATGTTCTAATTAACACGATAATAAATTATTCGTGCTTACAGGAGCTGGCCAAGGAAATCATACTGACCTTGGGGCAGGCCTTTGAAGTGGCCTATCAGTTAGCTCTGAGCAGGCAGGGAACGCCCCTGAACGAGGAGTGCTAAGCCATGGAAGTGCCACATATACTGATACCGATCGGTGTTTTATATTTATTTCATTGCATTTCACATGTAAATGTTTGTTTTCATTTGCTAGTCGTTGATGCCATCTCGATGCTGGCTTTGCTTCAAATAAGGCAGCTCACATGTTAAGTATTTTCAGAGTTTTTTAATAAATTTATAAATTTTTTCATAATTTAAAATAAACTAATAATCATTTATTGAGAGTATGTACATCTCAACTACTGCTTATTCAGAACAAATCAAAAACATAAAATTGATCTGTATGTTTAACACAAAATAATTGTAAAAATATACAATTTGAATAAAAACCGTTAAAATTTGTAAGCTTTACAGCACTAACAATATACCGCCATGGCAATTTTCAGCGGTACGGTAACGGTCACACTAAGCCAGCTTCAAAAAAAACGTACAGATTAAAACTGAATATCGGTAGCATTTTGCGTCTTTTTTAAAGAAAATCAAAGGGTACAGTTGAAAATGGACTTAAATAATGGTAAATACAATGGTTTTTCTAAACTTATATGGTGGTATTTATATCCTTACGCAAAATTACTGCAGATAATCAAAGAAAAGATGTTGGCGTCCTGGCGCCGAACAATCAGGAAAATGAGGACGCCAATGTCAATGTAGGAGTAACAGGCACTCCAATAGCCAAAAAAACCAGACGGGCGGTCCTCAGACGGATGAATGCCACATCGGAGAGCGAAACCCTCACAAGTCCTGATCCCCCGAAGACACCAGGAACCCTGGGAAATCCACGCCAGACCGCCGAAACACCACGACGCAGTTGCCGAAAAAGTGTGCGTCCCCCAATTGACTACGATGATATTATAGTGCGATCTGCCAAGAAAGTATTCGCCGAAGCACCAGAAGACAAACCCGAGGACGAGGAGGGCTCCACCCAAAAGTGGAGCGTTGCGGAAGTGGGCAAAAATTCGCGCAAGCGCAGTCGTAAGTCCAAACGTGTGGCCACCAAAAAGCAGAAAACGGAAAAAGAGGATCCACTGGATGAGGTACATGAAAATCCTAAATCGCAGCAAAAGATTCCAGAGGGTGAGGTCGAGCAGCGTCCAATTGAAGAGAATATTGCAGAGATGCAAGCAGAGGAAAATGTAAAAATGGAGAAGACCCCAACAATTAAAGCATCAAAAACTGATGATAAGCCACAGAAACCGGTTACTCATGAAAAAGCGGCATCTAAATTTATGTCTATGGTTGCTGAAGCAGATATAGATGAACTGGGCTTGTGTCCACTGGATAACGACGATCATGAAGAAGGCGATTTGAAAACACAGGCTGAAGAAACCATTAAAACAGCTTCGCAGGATGTAAGTGAGAACGAGGAGGTTCAAACTAAACTGGTTGCTGAAGCAGATATAGATGAACTGGGCTTGTGTCCACTGGATAACGACAGTCATCAAGGAAGCGATTTGAAAACACATGCTGAAAAAACCATTAAAACAGCTTCGCAGGATGTAAGTGAGAACGAGGAGGTTGAAACTAAACTGCGTTTAAGGTCTCTTGATAAGAGTAAGTCGCAGTATTCTGAAAATAATGAACCTATCAAAACATTTGCGCAGATTCAAGAAAAAGAAATTTCAGTAATTGACAAGGAAAACGAAATTGGCGCAGATGATGACGCCTTTCCAGAAGAAGAAATGCCTCCATTACTTATGGATATTGAAGACCATGAGGAACCAAACAAATCACAGCTCAACACAACGTTCGATGCAGATGACAAGCTGAACGCCGATGAAAGTCTTATTCTGATTGTTAATCCCGATAAACAGCCAGAAGCAAGTACTTCTGATCTCGATGCAAGTGTTATTCTCGTCGTCAGTCCAGATAAAAAGCCAGACATCTGTGCTCCCAACCCAGAAATAATTAAAGAGAAATCGACAATTAAAGTGGTTCTTACCACCGCCGATGATCAAAACCAAACCCTTTTGAATCTCGCAGATTTGGCTTCACCAAGAGCTTCAAAGCCCAAGAAAAATAAAGGCTTTCGGTTCCCCACGCCATACAAAGGAAAGCCCATGTTAAAGTTTACGGAAACTTCGGAGGAACTTCGAAACCTCGGTATTAAAAAAGAAGATCCGAAATATGAACGTAAACGTTCCAAGTCGGCCAGCGATTGGAATGATACCATGTCGCGCACAGTATGCTTTCAGAGTCCCATTGAAATTGTCCATGTAGATGATATTGATGAGCGCTGGAAGGGACTCCAAAAGAGCAGTAAGTTCTATTAGGTTAATATCAATACTATAACCCCTTACTAAATTCATGTTCTCAGATGTTAATAGCCGCCCCAGGCGTTCAAAGTCATTAGATGAGAATCGTTGCAATGTGAGCAGGATTCCCAAGCCAAGTAGAGGTACGTAATATAAAATGTAACACTTCCAAGTAATTGAATTGGTTTTCCCCTCAGGAATTTTGCCACTAAACAGGACCATCACTCCAAGCAAATTAAATAAGCGCACTAAGATGCCTAATTTCGCGGCTATGCATGAGAAACAGTTTGCTCAAATGGAGAGCCTTTTGGATCACGTCGAACGGAAGGCGGAACGCGCCAAAGTGCTAACCAATTCTGTAAAGAAGCAACTTCCAGGCTCGGCGGCCAAGAAACCCCAAAGTGTCACATCAGCGAGTGTGCACACCCATCCAAAAGCGTTAAAAAAGATCGATATGACTTCTGATCGAACTATAGTGGTTCCCGCCGAGAAGCTCAATTCGTCTCGATTGCCTTTAAAGATCACAGCTCCTGCCCACAATGTGGTTGCAAAGCCAGCCTTCAATTTGTCCACCACCACGGTGAAGTCCTTCAATGCCACGTTCACCGGCAGGCCGCTGGAATCGCAGGATAACAAGCTGGCAGAGCGCCGTCAGCGACGCATTGAAATGTTCAAGGGCAGGACAACGAAGGACCAAAAAGAAAAAGGACAGTTTATCCGAGGTGTGCGCCTGAATCGACGTTTTGAACTGCAGATGCAACATCGTCGACACCTGGAGGAGGATTAGTACCTTAAGTTTTTCATCGTCAATCTTTATTTACCCATATGCATACTCTTACATATATATTCGCTTTAACCAGTAAAGTTTTTTCGGGGAATTGTATTCCAGTGGATCAAATTATTATTATTATATTATTAATTATTAACTGAGAAAAAGCTATTGTTCTGTTTTAATGGTTCTTACAAACTTTAGTTCGAGATTTCAAAAAGTTACTTGTATATGCCCGAGTTCATTTATATGTACAAATAACTATCTCTGAATATTTAAACTTCACTAGTTTCTTTTGAAAATACCCTACGCAATCTTTAAAAGGTACAAGAACTATGTAGTTCCGTCCCCAATACTGTCTATTACATATTTTTACGCAACGGAGCAGGCGTGACAGCTTGCTTCGGACTTTTTCCCATATTCTGCAACCATTTGTACAAAGAACTTAAACAAATACACATGACTCGCGAGTTCTTTTGTTAATTTTTTTTAAATTTGTTTTGTTTTTTTTTTATATTTAAATTTATAAAACTTTAACGTGACTGCAACGATTTTTTAAAACTTGAATCGAGATCAGTTGGCATCCCTTTTTGAATAACGGCGCTTTTCGCGTTTGCCTTCCAGTTTTTTCTGTCCGCTTTGTCATCCTTTCGTTGTCTTTTTAGTTTAGTCTAGCTAAATTATGGCGTCCCAAGCAGCGAATCCATCAAAGCCCTGGCAGCTTTCCGGATTGGCTTACGGCAAAGGAATTCCGGCGCTGTGCCTGCTACACCAAGAGATCGAGCAGTTCTATAGCTATATCCAGTCCACTCCTACGGAGTTCTATTTGCGGGCGGAGGCAGTCCGTCGCATCGAGGAGGTAGTTCTTTTTCTGTGGCCAAGCGCATGCGTAGACGTCTTCGGCTCGTTTCGGACGGGACTAAATCTGCCCAACTCGGACATTGACCTAGTGGTGCACCATGGTCATTACTGGAACCCCGGAACCCCACTGCACGAGCTGAAAAGCGAATTGGTGGCCCGCGGATTAACGGAAATGAGTTCCGTAAGTGTTCTGGACAAAGCCTCCGTGCCAGTGATCAAATTTACAGAACGCGTCTCCCGGATTAAGTTTGACGTGACCTTAAATGCAGCTGCATCGGGTGTTCAGGCCGCAGAGTTGATCAAGGACTTTATGCGAAAGTTTCCCGAGATGCCTAAGCTTGTGATGGTGCTTAAACAGTTTCTCAGCCTCCAGGGGCTCAATGAGGTCTATAGTTCCGGCGGCGTTTCTTCATATGCCCTGACCCTCATGGTCATCAGTTTTTTGCAGCAGCAGGCGCGCAGTAACAAGCGCTATAATGTGAACAATAAACTGGGCTTGATGCTCCTGCAGTTTTTGGACTACTATGGCCGCAAGTTCGACTTCTTCAAGTTCGGGATTTCGGTGCTCGGCGAAGGCGGCTGTGTCGAGAAGGAGCGCCTGCGCTCTACGCTAGGCGAGAACAACTGGCAGTCGGTGCTCAGCATAGAAGACCCGGTGACACCCACCAACGACATCGGAAGGAGCTCTTATGCGGCGCTGCATGTGATGCAGGGATTCAAGGCCGCCTTCTTGAAGCTCTCCAAACTAGTGGACTCTGAAGCGTCGAAGATCGTTGGCCCTATCCTGGCCAACATTGTGGAGGTGCCACAAAATATTGTCAACTACAGGACTTGGGTGCACTACAACTTCCAACATTTATTGGCCCCGGAATCCTCTAGTCCTCCGAATCCTGGTGGTCAGCCGCCGCTCTCGGGCACCTCCAACTCAGCCTCCGAAGATGAACGCTCGGATACCCAGCAGACAGTTCGAAACGGATTCCGCCGATGCGGGGACGGACCGCCCCAGAATCTAGACTTAGATAACACCCTAGCCAACCTCAAGTTGAACTAAGGATATTTTTATGCTTATGCTACCGGTGATTTTACTTTTATACTCTTACTTTTACATTTTATTTGCATACTATTATGCTCGGCATATGAAAACTAAAAACGGAAAGCATTAACATAAGCTTTTTATTTATTAATTAGCAGCTAACGTTCAACAATCGAATAAGAGAAATACTGTCTTTGAGTAGGTAATGACTGCTGCTTATGTATGTAATTATAATTGACTTAAAACGGTCTTATAAATATATCTTAGAAAAAACCTTGTAGCGTAAATTTTTTGACATATCTTACACTATTATTAAACGTATGTAAATAATTTATACAATATCTGCATTATTGTTTTTCTTTTTAATTGAAAAATCAGAAGGGATCCTTAAATTTAAATTAATTAATAAATTTTATAAAAGTAAAACTCCTAACTGGCAAAATGAATCTATTGACAAGTCACGGCTAGCTGGTAACCAGTGACTAAGGTGAACTGCGATTTTCGCATCTCTGATGACTTTCCTGTGAGAGTGGTAACCCTGGTCGCTGTCATTTGCTTTTTGGTCCAGGCGTGTTGTGTAAACGCTGGCCCTCTTTTCTGAATCGCTTATTCCGGCGGACGTTCTCCGGGATTGTACATATCTGCATCTCCTATTTCATTTAGGACATGCTCAACCTCCTCCGTCGTCGTCCGGCGTCAGTGCCCCTCATCCGGGCCGCGTTCAGCGCTCCTTTGCACACATCGGACAACCGGCCGGGTTACATAGTGCTGTAAGTATGGAGACTACTGAAATTTTCCACTCGTATTAACTTATGCTACCTTTTCAGGGTCCCGGAAATTGGCGAGGAGGGACCTTTAGGCGAGGGCGTGCTAAAGCCAGACGGACTTCCCGCTTTCAGTGACATCACCATTGAGATGTGCCTGGGCGCTATTGGCCAGCAGGCTTCGCTGGTGGAGAACTCCGTGAAGGCGCTGGAAAGCGATCTCCAGAGTGGAAAGCAGCTGGACGCCGGCAGCATCTTCCGGGAGCTTGACACAGTTACAGGACCTTTGGAGACCACCTGGGGTGTGGCCAAGGCACTGTACCTGGGTAACTCCACGCTGATTCCCACAAAATCCTACATGAACATTCACGAGCGAGCGCGCAACGCTCGAGCAGCCAAGTTCTGCAACCTGACGGTGTACAAGACACTTAAAAATAGCTCCGCCGAATCCGGACCGGATGAGCAGCGTTTGCGCCAAAAGTTCCTGCTAGAGGGCAAGCTGAACGGACTCACCCTAGACAAGGACAAGCAGGACGGGCTAAAGGAGCTGCTTACGCATTTGGGACGCGAGAGGGCCAGCTTCAAGAACAAGGTCAACATGGCAGTGCACTCGTTCGGTCATGTGATTACCGACTTCAACTTAGTAAGGGACTTTCCACCTCCTCTGTTAGAGGCCACTGCACGCGATCCTGGCCAACCCCTGGAGGGTCCATGGAAGATCACACTTCAGCCTCAAGTGGTTGACGGCTTTCTCAAACACTGCCCAGAGCGACTGCAACGCTGGAATGTTTGGAGGGCCAGTGTGCTGAAGGCCTCCTCGCAGCAGGAGAAATCCCTAGAGAACAGCACCCACCTGGAGAAGATTCGCGGATTGCGCAAGCGACAGGCCAATCTGTTGGGGTACGCCAACTTCGCAGATATGTCTATGCAGACCAAAATGGTTGGCAGTGTGGATAACCTCAAGCAAATCTTTGCCAAGCTACTAAAGTTCGCCGGTCCGGCTCAAAGTGTGGAGCTGGAGAAACTGCAGAGCTTCGCCCAGAACAGTGGCTGCGATTACAAACTGGAGGCATACGACGTGGCCTACTGGCGCCGGAAGCAGCTGGTGGCGGAGCACGGCGTGCAGGAGCAGAAGCTCAGCGAATTCTTTCCCTTGCCCCGCGTTCTCTCCGGAATGTTTGCGCTTAGCGAAAAGCTCTTCGGCATTCAGATTGTGGAGCAACCCAAGGCGGAAGTGTGGCATCCAGCGGTCAAGTTCTACGATGTGTTCGACGCCGATTCGGGCAATAGTTCGACTCCGGTGGGAGGCTTCTATGTAGATTGCTACTCTAAGGAGCACAAATTCGGCAGAAACAACGGATGGATGGTGGGCATAAGGAATAGCAACAAATCTGCCAGTCTGACGCCCCTCTGCGCCCTGATCTTCAACTTCTCGGAGCCGCAGGGAAATCCCGAAGAGGGCAGGCCTCCACTCCTGGCGTACGATGACCTGCAGATGCTGTTCAAGACTTTTGGTAGCGGACTGCAGCACCTTCTCACCCAAGCGGGCTACAGCGACTTGGCGGGACTCTCGAACATTGAGTGGGATGCCTCGCAGGTGTCCGGTCATGTGATGAGCAACTTCCTGGACGACCCCACTGTGATCCGAGGTCTTTCCGGACACTTTAGCAGCGGTGAGCCTTTGCCAGCGGAGCTCTCCCAAAAGATGCGTCTACTGAAGACCCAACTGGCCGGCTATAATCTTTGTCAAGACCTTTACTTGGCGGATCTTGACGTGGAGCTGCATCGGTCGAATGCTTTTTGGCTAGAGATTGTGCGCAAACTGTGGCCAGTCTACCAATGCATGCCGCTCGACAAGAAGGACGCACACCCTTGTTCGCTCACGGACATATTTGCCGGAGATTGGGCGGCCGCCCAGTTCAGCCACTTGTTCTCCCGCCTGATAGCCGCCGACATATCGAGCAGCTTTGCGGAGCAGCGCACTGAGGAGAACTACGCGCAGGTTGGCCGGCGCTACAAACAGACGTTCCTCAGCTCTGGCGGATCCGTGCCAACGGCGGAAGTGTTCCGCCGCTTCCAGGGTCGCGATCCCTCCGGCGAGGCTCTCCTCAAGTCTCTGGACTTGTTCGAACCCTCCCAAACCACGGATAGCAATTGAGGGACATGCTCTGACCCGCTAAACGTTATCTTCTGTGTGTCGTCAACTGATAAGCCTGATCGATGGCTGCCCGAGGTAGTCGACTTAATTGGCTAACAGTCTTAGGGGAACGTAATCGTTGGAGTATTCGAAACATTTTAAAATTAGGTTTGCAATATATTTTGTTAAATGATTTTTAGTTTGGCAGAAACACATTAACTTACTTAAAGGAATTGTGTTTTAATTCTCAAATGAAAAAAATACAATGCAAGTCGATTCAGGGTACTTACATTATATATGATGGAAGAAATTGTTACTTTCCACCTCCAAGATACGTTAGTCAATGGTCGACTTACCGTTTATGGCAGCCGGATTATGTGATATCGATCGCGTGATTCAGGCGCGATCTTATCGCAGGTGTGCAGGTGGTGCCGCAGCCGGCATCCAGTTAAAACACACATTGTTGCTTTATTTAAATAATACTTTAATAATAAATTGCATAAATTTATAACATTTAACATATTCTCTCGCTCCTACCTCGGCTCTCTTATTCGGTTCGATTTATAATATATACACAACAAAGGCGAAACACGTATTCTGCGGAAAAGAAAGGAAAGACATCTAGTGGTTTTGAGCGAAAACCTGGAAAAGGAGATCCGCTTGTCGAGCCCTCGTTTGGATAGCTAGTAGAAGGGGGAACCGAAAGTCAGGCCAGAAATAAAGTAAATTTTGATGCCGGGGCATGGACCGAACTCGGTTAGTTTACAGGAATTAATTTATATATATATATGCACTAGATCGAAGTGTGGTACTACTATATGCGTATGTGCTGCTCCACAATTCGCCGGAGCGTGTCCGCTGTGGTGTGTGGGCTGTGTGGGTGGTGTGCAGTTGTGTGGAGGGGCTGCATATTAGAAATCTTTAGAATATTCGCTAAGGCTGCTCTGTGTGGTAGTGGCTGCAGTTGCTCCGACGGCTGCTCCGTTCGCTACTTTCGTCCTTGTCGTCTAGTAGATGTCCGGACAGCCCTCAAAGTCCTGCGCCTCCTTTGCCTCCCAATAGGTGTTCTTGAACACGTGCACATACTCCTCGCTGCCCTCCTCCTTCTCCCGCTTAAACCACATCGGTTCGTAGGCCGGATAAGGCCTGCCCTCCGCCGCCGCCTGTTCCGCCTCGTTCTCCCGCCGCCGGCGCTCCGTACGCTGCTTGTCCTCGAGGCGCAGCTTTTCCTTGTTCGACTCATCCCAATCGCCCTGCTCCATGAGCCGTTGGTCGGGACGACGGCGCGAGTCCGTCGGTGCCACGCCCTCCTCCTCTTCGTTCAGCTGGCAGGCTAGCGTAGTGAAGTTGTAGTACTTATCCGAGTCCGGAGGAGCAGGCCGACGACGCCAGGCCAGCTTAAACTCGCCCGTGGTGTAGGTTGGACTGCTAGCCGATCCCGATGTCGACAGCACTGGCGCTATCTCTATCTTCAAGTCCCAGGTGCCGCGCACCACCCACTTCACTTCGTTGTCCTTGTTCATCACCACGCCCTTCACACTGCGCTGCACATCGCGACTGAAGTACGAGTAGGGGATAAAGTTCAGCACGCACTTGTTGCCCTCCGCCGCCTGCGATCCCCGGATCTCCATTTCGCCATGTTGGTCCACCCACAGACGGCCTACGATGATGTTGTTCACCGTGGTGGTCACCTTCCTCCAGGAGTACCGCCTGCCGCTGTCTCGAAATTGCACATATACTCCGCCCAGTGGATTGATCTGCGGAAATTCAGTTGATTAAAAGGAGAACGCGTGTTATCATTGAAACGTATCCCGTGTATCAGTTATTTGCCTTGGATTATTAAACTTTGGCTGATTTCGAGAACATCCCCAGTTCGCTACTCACCTGAACGTACTTGCCGCGGAACTTGCTGGTCATGGAGAACTCTTGCCAGCACACCCAGTTCTTGCTCTCGCAGTGCAGCGCCGCCACCGGCGGGTGGTGGGACACCTGCTCAGCAAGGCACCGCCAGCCGTAGTCGTCCATGCGGTCGCACTCGAAGGTCTCGCCCAGCAGCGGATTGAAGGGCTTGCCGGTGCGATTAGTGGTCGTCGCATAGGCGGACACGGTGAAAGCAGCCAGGTAGGCCAGCTGCTCACACTCGTCCTCGCAGGTGGCCGCGTAGTCGAGAATCTCCGAGTACTCGTAGTCTTCCACCAGGCGCTGCAGCATCGACAGCGGCTCATTGAAGTTGATAGGCATGGGTATTTTGGACAGATCCTTGCCGATGCAGTTCTTCATGATGCCCCACAAGCTGATGGAGTGGTTCGGTTTGTCCGGTACTCGGTTGCGCCGCTTCTTCATCAGGTCCGGGTTCCAATTCCGTCCGTAGATCGAGTCGGTGCTCTGCTTGGCCGGCACCGCCTTGTCCACGTCGTCGTCATCTCCCTGCCCGCCGGAGGCCACTCGAGGAGCACTGACCAAGCACACCTGCTGCACCGTCTGCACGGTGCGCTTCTGCTCATCGCTCTCCGAGGAGCTGCCTTCCAACTGGCCCTCCACCTGGTCCTCGCTGCTGCTGCGCCGTTTGTGCATCTTCAGGATGAAGGTGCCACGCTCCCGATCCGGCGACTCCGCCGAGCGACCAGCTCCCGTGTAGCCATGCTCCTCGGCATCGAAGAACTCCATGTCATCGTCCGAAGTTACGAGGGAGCCGGCCGTACCACTTCCCGAACTAGCCGGCACCGGTTTGTTCTGGCGTACAAGGACGGCAGCCTGCTCCATCTGCGATTGCTGCTTGGCCATCTGTTCAACCATCTCCTCTAGCCGTTGGCGCTGCTCGCGCTCGTGATGCAGCATTTTGGACCACTTGTGGCCCTGGGCCTCTGCCGAATGCAGGTAATCTTTGCCAGCATTGATCATCGCGTTCGAGGTAATACGGAAGAGGGTGGCCCGCTCGTTGACGATCTTCGTACGGCTGGCCAGCGACTCCTCCTCGTTCGTTTCCAAATCGTTGAGGGCGCGTTGCAGGGCGGCGCCGTGCTTAGTGATCAGGTCGTAGCAGGTGCGCATGTTCTCCAGACGCTCGGTGAGATCGCGCACCACAGTGCTGATCTCCTGGCTGGGCACCACGTGAGCAGTTTCCGTCTCCTCCTCTTCCTCGCTCTCGATGGCTCGGATCGCCTTGGCTTTGGCCAGCTCTAGGGCGGTGACCCACGACTGGCGTTCTACCTCGGTACCGGCCTTGATGTGGAACGTCTGGGTGCCGCCGTTCGAGATAACAAACGTACACGAATCGACCGTGTGGATAAGGGCTCCGTGCAGCGAGATGGTGCCCCGGCACGTGTGGTTAATCTCCGACTGGTTGCGGTAGTAGCTCAGCACTCCCTTGGACAGCACGAACCACCGGCGCTGGTAGCCCTTGATGTAGTTGGTCCACTTCAGTAACCAGCCCTTCATCTCCGGAAGGCCCTTCTCGGCCAGCGCGTTGCCAGCGGCGTCCGTCATCGCGGTTCCGTTACCGGTTCGTCCTTCTTCTCCGGACGGATGGAGCACCTGCTACGAGATCGCGAATAACGCCACGTACGATGACTAGCGATTGGTGGTTGGTTCCGTTCCGAAACTCCGACTCGCCTCGAAAATCGAACGATGTGTTATTGGCTATTGGACGGCTGTGGCTGATTGCTCCTGGCCAGTTGCTAGCATCGCATGGTGGGCTCTTGGCCACCGGATCACCACCGAGATTCCGGTTACGTTACGGTCTCGAATCCGCCGCGCGTTCACTGCGAATTTCGTGTCGTTTCGCTTCCAATTTTCCTGCAGAAAATAAAGAAACTGTGGAAGTTGAGTGCGCGTCTGTGTGCGTGTGTGTTTCGTGTGAGTGTGTTGGCTGCTGCAGGTGTGTGCGTGTGCCGTAGTGGCGGAAGCCAAACCGATTCTGCAATCGATTAATCGATGCTTTCCATTTAAATAGACATCGACTTGAAATTTATAATTCGCAAATAATATTCAAATATGTCGCTTTTGAATTCGTTTTTTTATAACATGGTCTTTAAAACATTTTAATTTTAAATTGACATAAATGGAAAAAACATTCACTTAAAGTCTAATCCCTTTTATGAAGATCAAATTACTAAAGTCTAATCTAATTTATTTCCCAATGGAATTGCGGTCTTAAAGAAATATGCATTGTTTTATTACATAAAGAAAAGAGTGATTATCAACAATGAGTAAATTGTCATAGTCAACCATAGTCATTAAAATGAAAACCCATAAGACGCTTATCAATGGCTGATATAATATTACAGTCAGTCACAAAAGTATTCGTTGCAAAGAGGGTTAAGAGAAAAATGCAAATTTTAAATAAGAAACAGTTTTAAAATGGTAAAAAATGGTTTACGTTTCCAAAGATATATATTTTGTGAAGTATGTGGAAAAAAAAACCAAACAGAAAACGCTTTCCATAAAAAGATATGGACAAAAATACAAATATAAACCGTTTTGCAGGGTCACAAAAGTATTCGTTGCCTTACGAATTTTTTATATTTTAGTATTTTTTAAGTTAGCGAATTATTTTTTTTTTGTCATTTTGGTTGCGTTTCTATTTTAAAGACTGAATTCGGGGAAAAACACCATTTTTTGGCGTCATTCTTGGTGTAAATCTCTAGCAAAATGCCGAAGGGAACAGAGTTAAACTTTTCACAAAAAAAAAATTATTTTGCACCTACATAATGAAGGTCGATCCATTAAATATATTTGTGGGATGTTCGATAGAAGTCCTTTAACCATAAGGAGTCTCATTTCTCGACTGAAATCCAGGAATTCCCTGGAAAATCTTCCCCGTTGCGGCCGTCCGAAAGCATTAACCTGCAGAGAAGAGCGGAAAATCCTCGAAGAAAACAAGAAAAATCCGCACCTTTCGGCTCCGAAAATTAATAGTGTCCTAACCACATCCCTGGGAACAAACGTATCCACTGAAACCGTCCGAAGAGTGCTCAGGAGCCAAGATCTGCATGGGAGATGCCCTAGAAAGAAACCCTTGCTCTCAGCCATAAATATATCAAAGCGGCTTTCTTTTGCTAAAACGTATTTAGACCGGAATTTGGAGTACTGGGACAAGTAATATTTAGCGTTGAAACCAAATTCAATATATTCGGATCTGATGGAAAAGGAAAAGTGTGGCGAAAGCCCTGTGAAGAGCTTAAACTGAAAAATGTTGAACCAACGGTGAAGCATGGCGGCGGTTCCGTATTAGTTTGGGGCTGCATGTCCGCTCAAGGAGTTGGAGAGTTGGCTTTCATAGACGGAATTATGAATGCTGAAGGATATCTCAAAATATTAAAGGAAAATTTACACTCCAGTGCCACCAAAATGGGTCTAGAAGGCGGCAAGTTCATTTTCCAACAGGACAATGATCCCAAACATACGGCTTGGAAAGTCAAGAAATGGCTGTTGTTTAATACCAAGCAGATCCACACTCCTCCACAAAGCCCAGACGTCAACCCTATTGAAAATCTTTGGGCCCATCTTAAGCTAAAAGTCCAGGAACATAAGATTTCCTCCAAGAATGAGCTAAAAGAGATATTGCTGAAGGAATGGTCGAATATACCCGAAGTGAGGTGCCGAAAACTACTGGAGTCAAAGCCGAGGCGCTTACAACCTATTAAAGAAAACAACGGCTTGCACACAAAATACTAAATTTAAAAAAAAACATAAATATTTAATGCCGAAACAAAAAAACGAATACTTTTGTGAGACGATATTTTGAAGTTCTCTTATTTTCTAAAGGAAAAAAAAGCAATGAAGCTAATTTTGTAAAAAAATTTTGTTATTTTTTGTATGTTTAATAAGTGCGTTACCCCAAACAATAAATAAAAATATTAATTTGTTACATATTCATTAAAAAAAACATGTATTTAGTTGTAGGGTGCCTCGCAACGAATACTTTTGTGACTGACTGTATATCATTAATCATTAAACATTGTAAACAATATTTCTGAGTTTTGCTTACAATTTGGAATGTTTCATTTATCATTTCAATTTATATAATGACTTGTTATCCGCGTCCTATGATGTGATATAGACCGCTAAATTAAAAAGTCTGGATAGCAAAGGTGACTCATTGCCAACAGTAAAACAGATTGCGCTCTAAATTGGATTACACATTTTTATTTATAACTACACGGTCTGATAAATAGCAAAAAATACAAGTGTTCAAGGTGGGAACTTTTGTCAAGGCCTTCGGCAGGGTGGCGCTTTAATGCTGGATCACTTCTTGTACTCCGCCCATGAGTAGCGGAATGAGTGGATCATGTGGATAAGGCTGCAAATACAAATCTGGTAAAACGTCGGGCAGTGTTTCTGGGGAGGACTACACACGGTCTTTGAGTGACACAAGGACGGCACAGAGACAATCACCAGACGATGACGTATATACAATAAATCGTTTATTCGTAGGCAGTTCTTGCATAATATAAAATAAATATGTATACAGTTACAAGTAATTTAAAAGTACAAATACAGTTTCATTTCCATAGGTTGTTTTGTTTGCCCTCTCTTGTCATCTCAATAGTTCCATTCACACGTTGCAGACACAAGATCTTTAGAAGCTTTCACGGACGCCTCACACAACAAGACAACGACAACAAACACAAGGCATGAGGGGATGGTGGGTGGAGGTGTTCGATTGTTGGACAAAAACACACAAAATGGGTGATAGCGGGCAAATATATAAATACGTAAAGCGGGCGTGAGGATGAGGACGATTCCTTATAAGCTACGTTGTATGGATTGCAAGTTGCAAGTGGCATGTGAATGTTGCAGGTTGCAGTTTAGATGTTGTTAAGCAGAGCGTGGCCTTTACATGGTGTTGTAGGCGGCGGTATTGAAGCCTGTTTTGGGAGCACTTAGCCTGCTCAGCGGATGCGTCTTGCCATGCTGCGCCAGCCGCCGGATTTGCACCTGTTGCTGCTCCGGTTGTTGCTGCTGTTGTTGGTGGTGGTGGTGTTGCATGTTGCTGGTGTGACTGTGGCGTGCGGGTGCGGGCGGCGGACGACTGTCGCTGTAGTCGTGCGTCGAGCGGTTCGACAGCGAGCGGTCGTAGTAGGAGCGCGGGCGTTGCTTGAAGCTAGTGGTGATGGTGGTGCTGCAGGCGTGGCTCAAGTTGCTGCTGGCGGTTGCGGCGGGCGGCAGTGGGGCGCAGGCGACTGTGGGCGGGGCCGCCGCCTGGCTACTGCAGGAAGTAGTGGTTTGATATTTATGCACTAGACCTTTTACATTACGATCACAATTTTCGCTTACGCTGGAATCGGACGAGTTGGAGGCGGAGGAGTTGGAGTTCGAGGCGGTGGACACGTGGTTGGCATGTTGCGCCACCGGCGACGATGGCAGTGATTGGTGGCTGGTCGGCTTCTTGCTGGGATTCGTGGAGCTAGCCCCACCCACACCAGAGACCGATCCTGCTGCCGTGATGGTTGAACTACTACCCGATCCGGATCCAGTTGCCGTTCCACCGCCTCCTCCTCCTACTCCCGTGCCCACCACCCCCGCTTTGGCTTCAAAATTCTGCTTGAGTATTTGCACATTGCCCGAGATGCGCTGGTCGTCGGCCAGCGGCTGACCCTGGACGCGCAGCACCACCGTCGTCTCCTGATCGCTAGGCGTGGTGTTTTTGTTCTCAATGTCGCTTGTGTGCATCAGCTCCTCGCTGTTGCAGCGTAACGGCTGGCGCTGCCGCGGACTGTGCGCCGACGAGGCGCTCCTGTAGAGACCCGTGCCCCGCTTTTGTCCAGCGTCCACCGTCTCAAGCAGCAGCTCCTGGCTGTCCTCCTGGCAGCGCTTTTTCAAAGACGTGCTCTCTTCCAACTTCTGCTTGGTGCGCTTCACAGTGCCCTCGCCAACGGCTGGTTCCACTGTCACATGAACGCCCTCGATCACATTGCAATTTCCGCTGCGCTTTAGGTCCTGGATAACACCCTCAAAGATGGCCGTCGTGTTGCGGTTGCTGTCGTAGTAAGAGCCCGAGCTGGTCCTCTGCGGCAGGCTGCTCCGGTTGTCGCCCGATCCCCAGCTGGCGTGCCGCGAGGGCGGTTCCCTTTGGCGAGTACCACGCGGCCGCAGAAGAATGGCGCTCGTTTGGTGCTTCTGTTGCTGGGGAGGATGGTCGAGGACAATGCCGCCACTAGGACCGGATGATTCCGTCCAAGAGTGGGTTTTGCGACGTTGCCGCTTCTCGCCTTCCTCCTTAGCAAACACGCTGTCCACCTGCGTGGAAAATACATCCGAGGAGCTGGAATCCCGCCGCTGCTGAATGCTTCCGCTACCGCTGCCACTAATACTTCCTCCCAGGTTAGAGGTCTGCGTAATCAGCTTGGTCAGCGACGTCCACACTGGCTGCTGCTGCAGCTGGTCCGCCCGGTGCGCCTCGAGATCGTGAATCCGCGTGCGCACAGATAGAGGCGTGTGCTTCTGAATGTGCAGCACTTGGTTCTGGGTGACGCTGTAGTTCTCGCCGTTGCTGCCTGGGAAGCGCATGTTCTTAGGCTCCTCGGCCACGCTGCGCTCCGGTGTCAGGTTCTCCATGGACTGGCTTTGCTGTTTGGTGACCACTGCGGTTTGGGTTTTAGGCGAAGTGCTGCTTGACCGTCTTACCATGCGTCGCTGCGACTTCTGGGCGATGGACCGACGGTGTAGCCGTGAGCTAGTCTCCTCCTCTCCGTCTGGCGTGACGCCCGCCTCGCCAGTGGACTTAGACTTGGCCTGGTTCAGCGCCTGAATGAGGGGAGTGGGCTCGCTGCCGGGCAGCAGACGGGCGTCCTTTGTGCTCTTTAAGTTCGTTTCGCTCTTGCTGCGCTGCAGCTTCTCCTTGTTCTTCATGGCGTCTAGCATGCCGCTGTACGTCTCCAGCTGGTTGAGGAAGTTCTTGTTCGGCTTAATGCAGCTGCGCCGCTTTTTCACATGCTCCAGCGCTTGCTGGAACTCCCACTGGTAGGCCTTCATGGCATACGCAATGACCACTGAGGCCGATCGACTGACGCCCATCTTGCAGTGGACCAGCACCTTGGAGCCCTCGGCCTTCGCCCGCGAAATATAGCGGAACGTATCGTCCCAATACTTGAGCAGGTTTGTCTTCTCGTCGTCGTAAACGCGCACGTTGAAGTACTCGAAGGTGCCCGGAAAGAAGTTGTCAATCTCCCGCGTCACGTTCAGGATGTGGCGAACGCTGAAATTTGAAAGTTGTTAGTCAAAATACAATGCAGTGAAAATACTATGTACTAGCATATTATATATAAAATATTAACCTTATCCAACCAGCACTTCTGCCTTCAACATACCCATTTTTCTGTAACTCCTCCAGGTTGCTAGCGTTCCACTCAGAGCCCAAATACACGTGCTCGAATATCTTGGTGGGTGCATCCATTTGGCCGAGAATGACGAGCATCTCGGCGTCGATGAACGACTTATACTCGCCCAAATCCATGTCCAGGATTTCCTCGAGGCGACCACGTATGTATTTGGAGGTTACCTCGTCCAGGTCCACCGACATCATGATGGCCTTTAGCTTCATCTTAATGACACTTTCGGTTTCCTCCTTTTCGGGGGTCTGTCAATAAAAAGTGCATTTAAATAGAATGTGATTAATTAAGCAGATCGTTTGCCTACTTGTTTCGTATGGCATCAGGCGAAGGGGGTCGGCGGCTCTCGAGCGCGTCCATGGCATTCCACTCGTTAAGACATGATTGGTCCGACTCTATGCGCCTCTCGTAGCTGGAAAGCCAGTCGTGGGAAGGTCCGCTGGCATAGAAGTTGTTCTCACGAGCCTTCTTCGACACTTTGTGCAGCGTTTGCAGCGCGGACCTGCGGAAATATTAATGGATACAGTTACCACAGGAGAGGAACTAGTATCGGATAAAGCACCTACCACATGGCCTGCACTGAGACTGGTTTGAAGATGTGCGTCTTCTCGTAAACTTTGACGCTGAAGCCACTATATATAGTAAAAGGAAGTAAAATAGGATCAATCAATGAAAAAAAAAAAAAAACGGCTTAACATACCCATCCCCATCAAGGTGAATTGTGGTGTCCGCCAGGATGGGCACCACCAGGCCAATGGTGGTTCGCTCATTGCAGTCGATGCCCAGCAGGCAGGACTCCTCCATGCCTGAGGTATTCTTGTTGTCGCCGCCCGCCGTTGCGTTTTCCTTGTCCACTGATCTATCACATTTGCTGCTGCTGGTCTCCGTGGCGGAGGTCTCGACGGACAGCTGGCGCTGCGTAGGGACCGCCGTCGAGGAGGACGACGTGGTGCCCGCAGAACCGCCCACTTTGGCCGAATTGTGACGCATAATCCGGTGGCGCCGACGTTCGCTGGTTGCGCTAGAGCGACAGCAGCTGCGCGAGGCGATCACCAGATAGCGCGTGCGGTTGGACCGCTGCGACTCCAGCTTGACAGCCTGTTTGGCAAAAAGGATATAAGCATGAGCTATAGTAGTGTTCCTGCGAATACATACCATCTTGAGCGTGTCCTCGCGCTGCAACAGGAAGAACATGGACTGCAGGTGGAGTTGGATGTCCGAGTTGTTGCTCTGCGTGCTGTTGCTGGAGCGACTTGAGTCGGTGCTCAAGCGGCGCTCGCTCTGTGGCTGGGGCGGGATGTCCTTGAGGGCCAGGACCAGGGCGGTGCCCTTACCGGCGAAGAAGCACTCACTGCGATCGTTGCCCTTGCTATTGCCCTCGTCGTCTTCGGCCTCGCCATCCTGTAATTAAATAAATACATATTGGGTTACTTGTTGCCCTTTCGAGATTACTCCTTATTTCGCTCACCCAACTAGGCGTGCAAAACATATTTTAATGGGGCCAAAAACAAGACAACATAATAAATAGGGCAAATCGGGCAGAAAGTTGCTTGATTATTATTTGATTATTGCCTGAATTACAATTCCAAGGTCGATCCACAGACAGAAACGAGAGCAACTTAATATTCAACTACTTTATACAAATTTGAAAGCTGGCCAAATAAAATGTTTGCTACATATACACAAAAATGTTCAAAAGTACCAATTTGACATATTTTGCATATCGGTTCCATAACGACGTGTAATATTGATCATTAAATGATATGATACATTTTTCCCACTGTGCAGGCGGGCGTCAAGGTCTCGCGAACTATTTTTGGGCGGTGGGGCGGCAAAGAAAACAAAAACAAGCGGAAAGCGACAAAAACGACAAATAAGGCAATGCAAAAGTCTGTTGAAAAATAAAGACGTCGCGACGTCTGCGGATTTGCTTGGGTTACACCAAAACCAAAAAAAGCAGCACCGATGACGCTTCCAAACGCCCACACGCGAAAACCGAAACGTAAGCAACAAGCGGATAAACATTAGGTGCGCGTGAAACAACACAAAAAACACACAAAGGATCTTGGCCAAAAGCGGAACACGCACGAAAGAGCTTTTCCTTGATTGGCTCTCCCGGAAGAGAGAGCGGGGTGACCAAAACAAAGCACACACATGCACACGCGAGAGTGCGAGATTCTCACTTCCACTCTCACCGAATTCGAGCAGGAGCCTGGAACACTGGGAGAGCGCTGCACCGTCACCAGCGCCATTTGTTGTTGCCGTCCCCGTTGCCGCTCCTCCTCCTCCTCCTGCTCTTCCCCCTCGTCCACCACCTGGCGAAGATTGCGATGATGATGAGGCAGCGGCTAAGTCCTTTTTGCAAATCCCTTCCTGCTTCTGTTTGTGTGTGCACAAGACCGTATGTGTGTGTTGGTGTACAAGTGTTGTGGGCTAGGGCTACAAATGCATTTTCACGTCAATGCCTGCTGGCTGTTGTTTTCGCACTCTGCTCAGCGCTGTCGTCCTGTAATCCTCTTAATTTCCGCCTTTTGGTTGCTCTTGCCAGACAGTTCTCTTAAAAAAAAACAGCGTGTCCTCACAATTGTCAGACACGCACAACGCTGCTAAATAGTAAATAGACTACACGAATTTTTCTTAAAAGAAAGACAGTGAGGACGCCATTTCTAATCGATAACACTGGTATCGAAAGGCAATCGTTCTGGCAGGGCTGCCCAACTATCGGCTGCGAAAGCGATTATCAAGTAATCACTGAAATTAAAACGGAGTGTGTGAATTACAAATTGGCATGGGGTTGTTTAAATTTCCCATTCAAAGTTTTTGTTTTTATTAGTTTTAAGTTCAGGAAAAACAAAAAATTTTGTATTCCTTGTGAACAACTTTTTGGTTTCATATTATGTTACATTATCGGTATAAGGTATTTACTTAAATTTAATTTAAAATAGAAACGGGCTTGCAACCGATACTTCAGCTCCGTTAATCGAATGTAAGTCAGTGTTAACAGCTGTCTTGCACAGCTGTTCAGTGTTGAAAATAAAAAGCACTCAAACATATGATTGCGAAAATCAGCTGGCCAAACCATAACATAACATTCGAAGGCTGGATCGGAATCAGTAAAACTAGTCTTAAATACCGAAAAATGTCAGCTTTCATCGAGGAAACCAAGAGCCTGCTGCCGCGGATCGCATTCATTGCCTGTGGATGTTTTAGCCCGCCCACGCCGATGCACCTGCGGATGTTTGGTAAGTAAAACTTGATGGTGAAATTCCCCGGTGCCAAATCGATTATGATTACGCCGAATGATTCTGCTTACAGAGATAGCCAAAGATCACTTTGAAATGCAGGGGACCCACAAAGTGGTGGGTGGCATCATATCGCCCACTCACGATTCGTATGGCAAAAAGGGTCTCGCCTCCGCTTTGGACAGGTGTGCCATGGTGAAATTAGCTACGCAGAGCTCAAACTGGATCCGGCTTTCCGATTGGGAGGTACACCAGAACCAGTGGATGCGCACACAGGCGGTACTTCAGCATCACCAGAACTACATCAATAACCACATTAATTCTGGAAGAACAGGCGGAGGTGATGAGCCGGACGCTCACCTGGCTAGCTGGCTACCAAGGGGTCTGCACGATAGCCGGGATCCCGTTCATCTGAAGCTTTTATGTGGCGCTGATCTCCTTGAGTCTTTTGCTGTACCCGGCCTGTGGGCAGAAGCGGATGTATGTTTTTATTTTCCAAAAAAAAAATCGTCATTTAATATGATTTTTTGCAGATTGAGGACATAGTGGCTAATCATGGCTTGGTGGTCATCACCCGCGCCGGCTCAAACCCAGGAAAGTTTATCTTCGACTCCGACGTATTGACCAAATATCAGGTTAAAGGAAAACTACCTCTAAATATATATACTTAATACTTAATTTTTATTTCAGAGCAACATTACGCTTATTACCAACTGGGTGCCCAATGAGGTGAGCTCCACGTTGATAAGGCGGCTCCTGGGACGCGGTCAGTCGGTCAAGTACCTTCTAGACGACCTGGTTTTGGAGTACATCAAGCGCCAGCGCTTGTTTAACATTAAATCGTAGGTGGACCCCCTATTATCTCCCGTCTATCCTGCATGCCCACTCACATTACCCAAACCGATACGTACACTGATTGAGGCGCCACTTTAATACATTTCACACCGCAAAGATCCCAATTATCGTGCACCAACAGCAGTTCTTTGTATTGTCTCCTTTTGTGTCTCAAACTGCAGGCGGGATGCACCGGCTTCGCCCGAATGCGACTCCTGACGCGTTTTGCACCCGAAAGAGAAGCCCACGTCGCCCACCCGCTGCCCCGGCCACCTGCACCGTCATTCGCACCACTTGCCCCACCAGCACCATCCGCTTTTTGAGCCGTGGCGCCTCTTCATGGAGCGTGAGTGAGCCAGAGCAGACCAGAGTTCAAGTTCCTATTTGCGATGATTCTCCTTTAATGCATGTCTATACTTGACCCTTGTAAATACCCCTATTACGATTAGCTAATTTTATTCCGGTGGTCAGTGTGCGTATCCCTTACTTACTACGAATTGTTGCCAAATGTAGTCCCATTAAACTATAACCTTAACTTTGTTGCTATTGTACTGACCATGCCCGCCTAACCCGTGGATTGTAGTAAGTATATAACGGATGCAGTGCGTCCCAACCATTTGCTCTTTAACCATGCCTACACGGACAACAACAAGAACGCGAGCATCTACCCCATAGGCGACCAGCTGGAGCAGGACATGGATGAGTCGGACACTCCCAGCCCGCAGCTGCAGCAGACGTCGCGGGTATTCTGCTGTGGAGAGGGCTCAAAGCTGCTGCGATCCGGTCCTGGACAGGCGGTGCAGGTCATCACCATGCAGGCGGATGTGAAAGAGGAGGTGGGTATTGCATCTAACAATTTCTCTTTAAAGATACATTTTTAATACTTTCATTTACCTTTTAATGATTGTTTCATTTCAGAGCCAGGCGAAGAAACAGAAGATATCTCAGGTGCAAGTTTAAGAATCTACAGGACGAATCTCACACGGATCGATACAGGAGCGCTGGAAGCTATTTGTTAATATGTATATGTGCTTGTAAAATAAACACGTTCGTTACCAACTGCCCCTGATTTCGTGGGTCACTTCACGGAGCGGAGGGACAAGGCATTGAACTTCGCGCTACGTGCATTGGCATTGCAGCAATTGCAGGGCTTCACTTGGGGTGTCCGGTGTCAGAACTTGTTGATGGCAGCATGGTTGAGTCGACTCGAGAGTGGCCACCATTAGTTTGGGCTTAGAAGGTCGTCAGTTGCTCACGTCCCCTGGAGGAGTTCACATCGCGAATGTTCTTCTTCCGTCGCCAGAATGCCAAACCCGCGCCACGCCCCTCGCGCGCCCCCTCCTTTGCGCTTCCGAAGCGGCGCCCTCCTGTCCAGCTGACCCCCTCGCATCAGCACGACCAGCTGCCCTTCCTGCGGAGATCCCGGTTCAGCGCCCTGCCCCACTTCCGTGCCTACGAGGATGAGCCGGAGAATCTGTCCCTCTTCATTGCCATCCTGTATGTGGTAGATTTGTTCGGCATCTTTCCGTTTGTCACGCTGCCCGCGCTGCTGGTGAAACTGGGCTACTTCGGAGTGTTTCTGGTGCTCTCCATCATCTTCCTGCAGATCTACACATCCTTTCTGCTGTCGCAGTGCTGGACGATGGCCGAGTTGCTCGACCCGTCCATTCAGCAGAAGAGGAACTATCCCTATGCCGCTCTGGCGGAGTTGGCTTATGGTCCCTACATGAGTGTGCTGGTGTCCGTGCTCCTGGATCTCAGCATCTTTGCCATGGCGGTGCCCAGTGTGGTGATGGCCGCCCAGAACTTGGAGGGCGTCGTGCTGCGCATGAGCGCTGGCGAGTACAACTTCTCCTACTGCTATTGGGCCGTAATTGTGGGCCTGGTCATCTGCCCGCTCATGTGGCTCGGCAGTCCGAAGCACATGCGGTAAGATTGGAGTTAAGATAAGCTATTCCTCTTATATAATCAGTTCTATTATGTTCCCAGAGGTCTAGCCATCATCGCTGTTTGCGTGATGATTGTTATTGTGGCGCTACTTTGGTTTTGCCTCTTTGCGGCACCAGCAATTGGAGATCCTTTCGAGGGCATTTCCTTGGGTGGGTATGGTAAAACTTTTTTGGTACTTTTTGGGGATTATTTTGGTTGTTATCCTTAGAATTGCCTGGCTTTCTCACCGTGCTCAACAGCTACAGCATATTGGCCTTCCAGTTCGATATTCATCCTGTTCTTCTAACTCTTCAGATCGACATGAAGCACAAGTCACAGGTTTCCTGGGCTGCTCTTATAGGAATTGCTAGTAAGTTTTACAAAAAAAAAAACGATTTTAAGTAGATTTTTAATCTGGTTCCCTTGGTTAGTAACCTGTAGCGTGGCAATCTTTGGCTCGATAATTGCTGCCTACAAATTTGGATCCATGATTGCGGATAACCTTCTGCAATCCCTGCCCACAAGTGTGCCCTTTTATGTGATGTTGATCCTGATGGCCCTTCAGCTTTGCTTCTCAGTCACAGTGGCCAGTTCGGCCATGTTCCTGCAGATCGAGAACTACTTCAAACTGCCTGAGTGTAAGTCCCTTTCAATATTAAATATACTTTTATAACAAGCTAAATATAAAAGCGATTTGTTATTAACAAATTCACAAATGTTCTTATGTCATGAGTAACTTTGGTAAGTTTAACTAATGATCACCTGATCTGAGAATTCCGTTCTAGTGAAACCGAATCTTAATGAGTTCCGTCATACAGTTTTCGGACACATTAATCTAAGTCAACGTTAAGTTTTAAGTAAGTCATCTTCTAATCCGCAATTTTCCCTCCTTTTTCAGCGCTCTCCTTCAAACGCATGCTGATCCGCTCTTCAGTTCTGGCCTTGGAGGTCCTGGTGGCGGAGTTTGTGCCCAGCTTCGATGCTCTAATGGATGTTGTAGGTGGAACCATAACAGGACCCCTGGTCTTCATCCTTCCTCCCCTTTTGTACCGTCGAATCCGGCGAATGGAGCGGGTTCATCAGCGGATCGCTGCGGAGGCGAGTTATGGCAGCCTGCCACTG
Organism: Drosophila ficusphila; assembly: GCF_018152265.1. NCBI lineage: Eukaryota > Metazoa > Arthropoda > Insecta > Diptera > Drosophilidae > Drosophila > Drosophila ficusphila. The sequence goes on from NW_025064737.1 coordinate 19,697,273, forward strand.
GACTTGAACTACGATCCAGTCGATCTGGAGATGGAACCCCTCCTGGTGACCACCCCGCCGATATCCCCGCGTGGCTGCTGGCTGAGAATGGTGAGGTTCCTCCACCGCATCGAGTGCGATGTGTCCTGCACGATGGCCGTGCTCATCTTCGGCCTGCTGGCCACCTTTTTATCCACCTACCTGAACATATTCAGCCTGGCCACGCTGTTTACCAATAACTCGCCTTGCATGAGCAATTTGACCAAGCATTTCTGAGGATCGGGGCTTTCCCCCCAATAAAAAAAGCAGCTTAGCCAAGTTTGATTGCCGTCCTTCGGCGAGTTCAAAAACCTACGCCTCTTCTCTACGGCTTCATCTTCATCTTTAATGCAGTGCTTAAGGTGTTTTGTATAACACAAACTACAAATTTAATAAATCTATTATATTACACCAAGACACGCACGTTTCGAGTGTTTTGAGTGGTTGTTTAATTAGTTAAGCTTTATTAAAACATCGCCAGAGCCAAACTATTTGTCCGGGAATTGCACACGCTCATCATTTATCATCTTTTTCGGTTGCCCAGTAAATGTTTGCCTTTTTGTTTGCCAAATTTATTTAGCCATTCGGTACGCGTTGTATTTGTTGTTTGTTATTCGTTTTTTTTTTTTTTTTTGGCTTGGAGTTGGCCGTTTGCTTTTGTTTTCGGTCAGTAATTTGAGACAAGAGAGGAGACGAGCCGGGCTTCTCCAGGTGGAAAGTAAACAGCCTGATAACATCTTTCGCAGCCCTCTGCTTTTGTATCTTTGAATCTCTGAATAGATATAGATTCTACTATTTGGCAGAAATGCCAGAGCGGCTTAGCTCAGGGTTTAAATTTAAACACACGAAGCCACCGGAGATTCTTGTGCGGAGATTCTGCTTGGAGATTCTTCGGCTGGTACGCAAATTTAATTTATTCCTCGGCAACTGCTGCTTACCGCCATGCATGGCTTTTTCTATTTGCGTATTTCTATTATATATAGTATACGTAATATCTGTAGGTATATGATTTTTTCCTGGCATTCATTTCCGTCTTCCATAATACGTTTTTAAGCGCGTTCCATGTTCCATTCGGTCGGGAGATGACTCAAGGCATTGTGTTGATAACCTCCCCGATTCATCTACACAGCCAATGCAAAAACCGCAACAACAACAACAACATTCGAGTTATTATTTATTTTTTCCATTCTCGGTGATTATTTATTAAAATTAATACCCAATTGTTTGATAGGAAGCCAATCCGTTGGACGCGTCATCGCTTTAGCCACCTGTGGATGGTGGCTGGTCGATGGTGGATGGTGCCTGGGATGCTTTTAATGGCTCGTTATTTTCAGTTGGGCTCTTTTTTTATTTTAATGGCCCGGCCCAAAGGTACGCACTCAGCTATTCGCCCTTTTAATTGCGACGAACTTAGGGTTTACTACCTCTGGTTTATGCTTTTTAGCCGTTTTTATCTTTTGTTTGCCGCATTTCAATATGCAGAAGGTCTCGTTTGGCACGAACTCTGTGTTCCGCGGATGATTCACGCTGGAGGCCAATTCAAAAAAGTACTTGCCATGCCACTCGGACATGGATCCGTGGAGTCGGATGAGCCGGCCAAGTGCAGCATAAGTCGTGCTAATTGATTATATCGCTGGGCCATTGACAGCCGTTTAGGTAGTTTACGGATTTATTTATTTGTCTCCATTAACAAATTACACAAACATGCATAATTAATAGTTATTAAATGGTGTTTGCTGCTTCCCTGGCCACAGAAAAGGCATGTGTAGAATTTTTTGACGATCGAGGGAGTGCCTATATCAATAAATTTTATTTATAAGGATGCAACTTGCAGCTGGACAAAACAAATTACATTTTTTAATTTATTTTTGTATTTATAAAACCTTTTTGATTGATGGTAACAGAGTTATTGGTTGCTAAAATTCAAGATCGAATGTCTAGTTTGGACAGCTCTTGCATGATTTTATAGTAAACCTTTTGACAGCCATTTCTCAGCTTTCGAAGATCTCCGGACAATTCCCGTCTGATTAAACAGCCATTGGCTGATCGACAGAGTGTCGCCTTTTCCACTTGAGACCTTTTCCAAAAGCCATTGCCAATTTGGCTTGGGGCCCATTCGATGGCTGTCAAAAACTGATTACACGGTGGCAATTTTCAAGTGGCCGGCACAAAGGCTTAACCCAGAATTTAATGATATTTAAATTGCAAGTTCCTTTGCCAAAAAAAAAGGCCAAGTTGGAAAAAAACGAGAATCCAAGACACACATTGTGGAGTACACAACAAAGGCAGAGAGCTTTGGGCATAAAATTTCACTTTTCATTTCCTATTGACCCCGATTCCCTTGGACGCACTTCTTTCTAATTTTCGCTGCCCCATCCCAGAAATCTTGTGAAGTGCCCGCAGTTCTCCGGCATTTTGGCTCCCCACTCTCCTCCTAATCGAATTTGGGATCTGCCGATCGGACGATCGATCGAACTGTAACGTCTTTCAAATGGCCATTTATGGTCGGTCACTTCTGGTGGCCGCCGGTTGCTTTCTGCATCAATTGAATACTCATTAGGCACACTCACACTTGCCGATCGCAGTGCCCAGATTTCGGCTCCTCGTGGCGAATGATGACTTTTTGATTTCGCCCAGAATCAGCACAAAGTGTTTTCGACTCTTTTTCGGGCTTTTCGCTGGGTGTACTTTTTAGTTTTCATACTCTTTATATATAATGCATTGTTTTGCATGTTGATTTGCCTATCAGACGAGGCCTGGGGCAAAAGCAGTTGAGAAACAAAATATATTTTTACCCAAGAAGCAAAACCAATAATAAGTACTCTCTATTTTTGATAAAAAAAATACAAGAAATTTATTTACAAAACTATACATATACGTAGACTCAAACGTGCTTAACAGAAACAATAAACATAACAACTCTAAAGTAGGAATGTGTTTACAAAATATTGAAATTGTTTTTACTTCCCCTTAACTGTTCTATTTGACCAACATTCGAGAAGTGCGGCAGTAGGGCGCGAAATCAAACACCAGAAATACTCTTGTTTTTCTGAAACGCACAGCCAACTTGTTTGTTGTTTATATCATTTACCATCTGAGCTTGGCACCTCGCAAAGAATAAGGTAAACAATTGAAATTAACATAAAACGCATTTTTACATAATAAATGAAATAATATGCTAAGGCGCTAATAATATTCTTTAAAAATAAATCGATGACGTTATGAGTGATTAACTCCTAGACAATACAAATTGTTTGCTAATAGACATGGTCAGCGTAGACTGGAATCGAGGGGGGATTCCGGGGGCGGGGGGCCGAGACAAGTCTATCTGGGGGCTAGAGATTCACATCGCTTTATTCACATAAATTATAATATTTGGCGAGCACAAAAACGTGAGCCATAACAACAGCAATAGCAACAGCAACAGCAATAACAATAACAAATAGCAACTACACAAATCGAGACTCGATAATAAGCAAATAAATTATAATTATACACAAGTTCAATAAATGTACAGCCAAGGACGTTGAAGGCCATTCAACGAGTGTTTTGGGGGTTGTACGGAACGGACTGCCCATCAGATGACCCATCAGCGGACTGCCCCCCGGAGTCATCAGCCACCTGCTCCTCCGGCGGAGCTTCTTCCCCCGATGCTCCAGCTCATCGACATGCTAATCAAGCCGCATGGGCATTAAGTCAGATTGATGCTGGCCCATAAATATGGATGCGCAGGGGTTGGGTGGCTGGCTGGCTCGCTTTTAGCCAACTTTGGTTGCAAGGCCGTGGCCAAACTGTAAATAGCTTGCAGCTCATTACCATTAGCCGATCGAAGTTGCCGGTTGCCCGAAGCCGTAGCTCTTCCATAGCTGAGCATCCTCAGTTTATTGTCTAAAAATAAACGCCGGACCACTCGGACTTGGCTTAGTTCGCCTCGGCTAAGAGCATGAATCTTGGCCACAAAAACGAAGCCTGAGCCGCGTCTTCCTGCTTCGCGTTCGCGTGCATTTTCGCTTTACTATTATTAATTAGTAAGGCTCAGTGGAGGAACGGCAAGGGGTGTAGAATTTTGACAGGAATGCTGCACTATTACAAAAACATGGGTTTTTTTTTTAAAATATTATATAAAGTTGAATGTATGGGGAAATATGAATCATCAAACATATAAGAAAATCATATGAAAGAAATTAAAATAATAGTAATAATAGTTCTCTGCTGAATAAATAAATCTATCATTAACTTAAATCAGAGAATGGGAATAGCTGAATAGTAATAGTTGTTAATTTTATTAACAGTGTTAACCTATAGGAATGTATTTGATTTTTTTCGCACTGTAATGTCCGCTGGCATGGGGTGTTGGCACTTTGGCGCCTCTCATCAAGGCCTCCAGACATCGGCGCACTGCAGCTGCCTCATCTTCAGCCGCATCCCCAGCCTCAGTGCCTCATCTGCAGCATTTGGCCAAAGACAGCAGCCAATTAATTGGCATTGGTTGCGTCCCAGCCCTCAGACCAGCAAGTAAGCCCTATGCCATTCGGAACCCTAAACAGGGGAGCCCGGCTTTAATGGCAACGCTTAGGAGATGCTATAAATAAAACTACGAGTGTCTGATGGCCACTCGGTGCCTCATTTCCATTGTCAATCTCTCGGAAGAAGCCCTCTTCGCTCCTAGCTGGGCTCATTAAAGAACCAGCGAGCGGCGAATGGCGATCGGGACAGCGTTGACTTTTTATTGATGCAATCAAAATGTGGCAAGAGACCAAAACCTTTTAAGTGTCTTCAAAATGCAGCCAGCGGCAATTCCTCACTTCTCATTACCGGGCCATGCCCTTCTAGGAATCGGATTCGGAATCGGAATTGGAATTGGACTTAAAATAGGAGATGGAATTGGAATTGGAGTTGGAATTGGAATTGGCGAAAAACCCAAAATGGTATTGACCGTTCGCATGGACCGTGGACCGGCTTTGCGACCACCCGACGCACCACCGAAGATCCATAAAACCTGACTGGGCTGACTAATTAGATGCCGAGTGGCTGTTAATGATGGATGCAGGAAATGCCAATTCTCTGGGTTAAGTGGCGATCGCTGGCCAGGAATGCGGCAAAGGAGCTCTCCCAGCTGCCAACTCCCAACTCCCCGTGACTACTGGCCACTTCACCAACTCCACCTTGGCAACATAAAAGCACCCCGAGAAGATCCAATAAAACCGCCCAGCTGCGGGCCTATCCCAATTTCCAGAAGCTTCTGTAGGAAGCCGACCAGATTTATTGTCCCACCAGTTTAGTCGGTGATTTATTTTAATATCTAAGCAACTGCCATTATGCGTACACCGCCCTATCTGCGGGATCCGCCAAGAGTGGACAGCAAATGGAAGAATTAGAGTTAGCATCAGCAGAAGAATCTGAATTAGAATCAGAGGAAAGAACGGATCCGAACCACAGAGAATGGGATGGAGCACTTGACGTGAGTTTAACTGCCGCTACTTCATTTCGGGTTGAATAAAACAATAAACAGAGGCGAACAAGACCGGGGGACTGGGCCTCTAAATTAAGCAGATTATTCATAACTTTTATAGTGCCGGACTCCCGAGAGGTTGGCGGTCCCCTTGCAGATGATTAGATAAAAAGGCACTGCGGGAAAAGATTTGATTTCTTTAAAATAAAAGAAATCAACAATAACAACAATAAGTATCTTATTTATTTTGTGTTGGATCTATATTATCTGAGTAATTCATATAAGACAATAAAATCTTTTGTTACAATAAATAATATCATCGGATAAGCTTGTATTGAATTTAATTATATTTTCTATTGTGCTTAAAAATAAGTTAAAATCTAAATAGCCTACTTAAACTTGTATTATCTTGTTGTTTACTTTTAAGCCCCATTCTTGCAATTGTAACTATTTTTTCGAGTGCTCATTGCCGCACGTTGACCGCGACGAACGACCCAGACTTCGGATTAGGCTTTTGGAAGGGGTGGGGTGTTCGGCAGTAGTTGGTAGTTGGTAGTTGGATTCGGAGGGTTACTAACCCTCCTCACGTAACCGGCAGCGAGTGAAGAGCTCTCGGTTCTCAGCACTGGAATTATAATTAAAAGCCGAGGAGACACTGGCCGGTCGGCCGACTTGGGGTCCATGGCTGAATTAGAGTTATGTTTCCTTAATGAGTGCCACTGCCGCCGAAAGAGTAACCGCTAAGCATCTTTCAATAGGGCCTGAGAAGATCGCCGGCTCTTTTTTTTTTGAGCGGGTTCACTGAACTTTTTGGCAACCGGAGCCCAGAGATCTCCGACCCGGCCACTTTCCCAATCCCAATCTGATCCGAAGAAACCAATCCAATGCACAGAACACCGAACAGAACACTCGAACTCGAACCGGCGATAACGCCTCTAACTGTAAATATATTTACAGATTTCTGTATTTTGCCTGGCTTTTTGTTTTTCCCCTAGTTTTTTTTTTTTGTTTTTTTGGGGCTTGTTTGGAACTGTTTGGTCCGCAAATTTGCATAAATTTCGGTTTTCGGTTTTACATTTGGAAATGCTGTGCGAATTGGGAGGTGCTTCTGATGCTGCTGCCGGTTGTAGTGTTTACATAACACTAAAAGCCCGTTCTCATGAATGAACCGTAAAGCAAACAGCCCGGGGTTTCCTAACCGACAAAAAAGAAAAGAATATATATATACCTAATATTTCAAATGCACTTAAAAAAATGTGAAGTTCCTAAAGTTTTATTAATAATTATTAGCATTGTAAAATTCCTATAATATCCATTGTTTTCTGGAATCATCTTACAATCGTGTTCTATTCCTCACCAAAAAAAACCCTATTAATCTTGGAAATGCCAATAACTTTTTTTCAGGGATTTGATGAATATGATTTCCATTTCTACATGGCTAAAACCTATTTCTGTATTGCCAAATATACACCTGTCATTAATTTAAATCCGTTGACCGAACTCTGGGCCAATCGATCATCGTTTAGGCAGCTTTTTTTCTGCGTGTGTGAATTTGCATCAGTTTCGACAGGCGAAATTAATCAGAGGTGGCTCGGCTCAGGTAGAGGGAACCTGTGGCCCGGTAGCGTTTACGCCCAATTACTCAGAACCTCTGACATATTTACTCAACAGGCCACAGAGATGCGCCGCCCCGGAGCGTTCTAATCAAAACCTTTAGCTATTCAGCTTTTCAGTTATTTGGGGCGCCGTCGTCATTTGGGCGTCTGCGTGAGCCGTTTGTGTGCCAATTGGCGAGTGGCTTTGTGAAATTCCCCGTGAGGCCATAAATCAGCAGCGAGTGCCTCGAAACCGGCGACTGCCCGCTGTAATTGTCGCATTAGAAACGCCAGCAAAACGCGCGAATAAATCAACTAAGCCCGGCAAACGCCCAACACCCAAAACACCCAACACCCAAACACCCACATATTCGTACGTGAATCGCCCGATTCTCGGCTATAACTTCTGTGTTACGAGAACCCCATAGCCGTTCTAACGCCTCGAATTTACATTCCCGGGCATTAGCAATTACCTGTACACTTGGGAAAAAAGAAACCCCGAAGAAGTAAATCAACTGAGTTGTAATTTCATATTTTACAGCTTGTAAGTTGTGCGATTTTATTGGGAGAAAGAACTGTTAGCTGTTAACAATATTCCATTCGTCGGGCCCTGTAACCATTAACCCATTTAATCGCCCATTTTACCCTGGGCCAAGTTTGCCATTTCAGAACCCGGATGCAGAAACATAAACCTAATGATAAACCATTCTTGTTTGGGATCAAACAGAACTCGGCATCACGAGAGCTGGATTTATAGGCCATGGCTCGAGAACTAAAAATGTAACTATATGCTTTCGGGTTAGATTCTTGTTAGATTGAATTAAATTGTAGGAAAAGCAAATGTGCTTAACCATAAACCATTTTATTTCCCTTCATTTCCTCGGGCTTTTTTTTTTCTAACTGTAGGCACACCATTTTCTGCTTTTGTTTTTACGGCTTTTTGGCGCATTTTATGGTAAAAGGGGAAGGGGGAGGGGAAAGGGGGGATGCGGGGGCGTTTGCTCGTAGCGAAACGAGCATAAATGTTAGCGCAGTCACGCCTCTTTTCATTTGGCATAATTTGTCGCCCATTTGGCGCAGTCTCGTAAATTTGACAAAGCTGCGCGTGCGCGAATGTCGCTCGGCCATTCGATGATTTGATGTATTTTTAGCGTGGGTGCCGACCGTACAGTAGCCACTGTGCTGGGTGTGCCTGTTAGTTGGCCAGCGCAGTGCACTTCCGCCTTGGCAATAAACATCATCGTTACACGGCCAATTCGAGGGAAGCAATTAGCAGCGACCATCGATCAAAGAAAATACAAAATAAACCCGGCTCAATGCAAAGCAAATATGATCGGTGTGTGGTTTTTGTAGTATGGTTTTTTTATTTCTTCTCGAAAAACGCTGGCCAAATTGCTTCGACAAGTATTTAAGTTTAATTGAATTTGACGATTTTCAGCCGCTCAGGCTGTTGTGCCTCCATTGTCGAGCCGTCGAATCGCCTTCTGCAAAACGCTTCAAGGCTGCTGCCTCCGGTTGGGTCGATCTTCGAACTTGGGTCTCCGACTCCCCGAAAGATAATCATCACTCTGCTCACCCAGACAATTAGTCAAAACAATATTTGGCAGCCCGTTTATTGCCGCACGAGTGTACGAGCATTCGATTATGGGCAATCTGCGAAATCTTCTTTGGCATCGGCGGTCTTAGCCAGAAGTTCTGCCCGAGTTCGATTATGCAATGTTACCCCTGCAATTCGAGGGGTTAAGGCGCTTTCGTCTGGCTATTTCCGTTTGGCGGATAGGTAGACGCCACCAGAGTATCGGAATTAAGTGCCAATCCGCTTTGTGATTCACAAGAGCGATTACCAGGCACTTGAGAAGCACTATAGAGTGGCTTTCGTGACTGGGGCTTGACAACCAGCGCCGCGGACTTTCATAAATCTAGCCAACATGCGAGTAATCTGTGAATTAGAATATCAATGGCACACGCAGCCTGTGAAGTTGGGCTCTTTCTCCTAATGGGATCGTAAATCTCTTCGTTCCTATCTTTTGTGTGATCAAGAATGTCGATTGGCATCTGAACAGACAGCTTATTTGCGAGCTTTAAACTTACGGGAGTTTTCATTTATGATTCTTTGCAGTCCCATTATTAATGCGAGTAAGAGTTTGGCGCTTTTTGTTTTTCATTCTCCTCCGCCTGATTTAAAGTTCTAACTTGGCTAAAACCAAACCAGTTTTCATTTCCAACTTATTTTCGTTTGTTTCGCATCAGTCGCCGCTGGCAGCGTTTTGTGTTTGTGTTTTCTCCGTAGGCTCTATTTTATTTCAAGGTTCAATGTCCGCATCTCGTGATCGCCTAATGGACACATTCGGCACTCAAATCGAAAGGCCGACTCCTCGCTCCTTTGGATGTCATTAAAGGCTTAAGGAACCCGCACTCTCGTAAACTGCAGGCGATGCACTCAACATTTGATCCGGCGATCCAAACCCCCAGGACTTAAGCCCCAATCCTCTGGTGAAGTGCCGCTGTCAAGCCCAAAAATGATGGCCCGTCTTCAGTGTCAGGGTCGCGATCTTGGTCAAATAAAAGGGGAAAACAAAGACCGCAAACCTGACAAGAGTCAACAACATTTGACAGCCGCTAATTGGCCAAAAAGCACATGACGGACTCACCCACACCAAAGTGTTCGCAGGTTGTGGCTCACGCCTCAATTATTAATGGCTTTTCTACTGACATGATTGCTACGCACGGCGGTCGCGTTTAAAACGCCACTCGCACACACATTTTTGCGCTCCTCAAGGCCAATTGCATTAATTTCATAATAATCGCGTTAGTTTGCCTGGAAGCCCCGCTCCGCTTTTCATTTGACTTGGCCGACTGCATTGTGGCCCGAATGCTTTGTCAATTCGCTCACGCCTCAGAATGGGCCGGCCGAAAATAGTTTTGGACTCCGAGCCGCCGAGCGCTGCCATTCACTTTTCACCCAGTCGAACAAACTTTCAAACAGTCGTAAAAATCGAATCCAGACCCCAAACAAGACCCTATACACTTACAGTAATTTTCCAAAAACAAAAAGAAGAGTTCGGGACGGTTTGCCCTACTTACGATTAAATAGTTGGTAAGAGGTAGATTATCTGTTTGCCAGTTCTAAGAAGCTTGTTCATTAACAAGTGTTCTTGTTCTTTGTTAATATTTAAATATTTTTTTTAGTTATTACGTATGACCAAGTTTAAATTTTAATATGTATTTTTAAAATAAGGAAACACATTTGATTCAATTTATAAAGTCTTCCTTGAGTTAAATACTACATCCTATTTCCTTGTAGAACAGATTTTAAATTTGGTTTGCCTTGTAATCCATTCCCTTTAATTCAAAATTTTAATATTCAAGCACACTTGAATTTCTCCAAGTGTACACAAATATTCCCCCCATCGATTCCTGGCCGTTTGGCGAGCAAGTTCAAGTGTAACGGTACTTTTTGTTACCATGCGCCAAGCAATTTGTTATTTGTATTCGTTCGTATTTGCTCTAATTTGTATGTTTGGACTCGAAAACGGGGGGAAGTGCGGCGGAACAGCTGACATTTTTGCTCGGGCACAAAGCAAATACCAAACTGTGCTCGGCATGGCTAATTAGAACGCGGCTAAGTGCGAGCAGTCGCTCACTCGCCGCCACGCATGCGCAGATACATTTGTATCTTTGTATCTCCCGCCTGACTTTAAACTTGACCCACGCGCCGCAGGAGATGGGTTCTTTCTGCGCTTTGTTTCTGTTGCGAATCTATTTGCCAATTTCTGCGCCACGGCTTGACAACATTTGTCGCTTCCCCCGCAGAAAAAAAAAAAAAAAAAACAAAAATAAATAAAAAGAAGGAGAATAGGGTAAAAGACCATTCATTTATCGGGCTTAAAGTGACAGACACGTTTACAATTTGGGCGTATTCGTCGTGTCTTAAGTGAACCCATTTCGTGGCTTTGTTCTGCAGTGGGAAACTGGGTCGACAGTCCAGCACTCCGACTCTGTCCATCGGGAAAAAATAAAAACACCTGGCCAAGTCGGGGCTTAATTAACCCACCGTCGCATAAAATGATGCGTGCCGTGGTCACTTTACCCCAGAAGCGCATCATCTTCCGCAAATGAAATTCCCCAGAATCCAGCAGCCGGGGGCATTTTTATTTTTAGTGCCAGTCTGACGTAGACGAATTGCATCCCCGGCATCCCACAGAAGTGGGCGTAACTTTTTAAGCAGACACGGTCCAGGCAATTAAAAAACATGGCCAAGATCGCCTCGGTTTGTTGTGCTTCTCCCGGATGAACCATGGCGAATGACCATGGCGAACCGTTGGATTTGTCAAAGAAATTATGTTTCAATTTGTATTTATGAACGCCATTTGTATTCACATTTCTCTCGGCTGTTCAGCTGATTATTCGTGGTTAGTTCCAAGAAGCTAGCGAGAAATTTCTTCCATGATTCAGGGGGACTTGTGGGGAATTCGAGACTTAGTTTGAGTGTGAAATCGAATTTACATATCATGCGTCGGTAAATAATTGCATTTGTTCAGCTCTGAAAAATGTGGTTTTTATTTGACAGAAGTGAATTTATCTACAGATTTTTTTCATCAGAATTTGTGGGTAAACAAAGGTATTTTTAAGCATACTTTCTTTCCCATCTGACCAATGCTTTTAAAAAATTATAAATATTCTTGGCAGCTCGTAAAACTGCAATAAATTCGGGCTTAAGCTTCGCATTAGCAACATTAATTGGACGATGAATTCGTTTTGTTCTGCGCGGGAACTTTCTCAATTCTCTTTGCCATTTCTATTTGCGTATTTCTGGTAATCTCAACTAACTGTTGGAATTTATTGCTTTCTTTGTCTTCGAATGCGTTATTAAAACGTAATTAATGGCATTTTAAATTAATTAATTCGGCATATTTATAAAACAATTAATGAAGTTCGCAGAGCAGTCAGTCAGTCAGTCAGGCAGCGCAGGCGAGTCATTAGTTCGATAGAAGAGGTTCCAAACAAAGGCCAGAAAACCGAAAACAGTCAAAACCCACAAATGGTTGGCTCATTGAGCACTGGAATTGGCGTGCGTTGAAAGTTATTTCTGATTGATGACAAAATGTGGAAACAGAAGAAATTAATGAATTCCTTGTAAGCCGTCCGTAAGCCAAAATCCGTAAGCCAAAACTAAGAACTCTGGCAGAGACAAAAAGCCCGCAAAATCTTGTTTTCAGCCTCCATTTATCAGATGCTTATGAAGATATTTGTTTTCATAGTTCCTTAATTGCTATTATGTTTACTCCGCGTCTCAAATTATCTTCGCCGCAGCAACTTCTCCGGGGGATTTGCATAGATCACGCAAAGGTCGCCGTCTAAGTTCATGAGTCATCGGAGCGGCGGCGTGCTACGTTTAGCATATTTCCCATCCAGTGGCTATTTTAGGACTGATTACAGAATTAATTAGCATCACAAAACACTGTTGACCAGGCGACAATTCTAGAGCGCTGACACGCCCCAAAAAAACAACAGAACGGAGAGCAAGTCGTTGACTTGTGCGATCGCCATTCTGTATCGCCAGTGGAAGCACCGTTTTGCCGATTCTTATCCGATTTGCGCAGGGCCAGAAGCGCCAGAAAACCCAGAAAACCCACATCCGCAGACCCACGGCCACCAATGGGTACAATTTGCTGATAATCGCCAGCAAATTCTGCGGGCTAACGACCTGCAAAAAAGGTTTGGGAAAAAACGAAAGCAGGCGCCAGAAATATAAATTAACTCCAAGAGATTTATTTTGACAAATTGAAAGAAATTCATTAATTCCTATCTTACCAACCAAAATATATGCAGAATAATATAAAATTAAGGAGACCCACTTTGGGAAAATATTTACTGCGATTGATAAGGGAGCAGCGCTTCCAATTTGCAAATGAGTCATAAGCATTACAATAAAACCCAAATCAAGTTCGTGTTCTAAGTCTTTTGTTTTGAGCGAGGCTTTTACAACCTGGACCGGGTACTTAACACCCCAGAATAACCAATAACCATCAAACGGCACCCTTAATGCCCTGATCATACCTTTAGTACCCATAAAACCGAATTTAAGGCAAACAACAAACGTTCAACTTAAAGCAATGCCTTTAAAATGTCACCAGTTTATATGGATGATGACGCCGACTTCGGCTGATTTCTGCTAACTTCTGCTGCCGCCGCCAATTTGTGGGTTAACGAACTGACCGCTCAGCGTTAATTAATGAATGCATAAAATTGGCCACCACCAAACAAGCCGAAAACATATTCACAACATTCGCAACATTGATAAGGCTCACAAATTAAATGATTCGTGTTAAACACAGGGAAAAAATTAAAAAACAAATAAAGATTTCAAGCAACTGTTTGTTTGACTTAATTGTAAAAATGTTGAGGCTTTATTGTATATATTAATAATATTTATCATTTTTGTGTATTTCAGTTGTTTTTAAGTTGGTAACAGAGTATAATTATTTTTGTGTGGCTGATAAATCTGAGATTCCTTAAGTTGCATCCGTTTAAATGCATTAGATACCTGTTTTAATTTAGTAGAAATATTTTTTCCAGTGCCGTGACTGCGGGAGATACCCGAAAACACACACCCGGGTGTGTAGCAAGTGTTGTCGTCTGCCTCGCGCCGATTCAGATGCTAATCGCGTGAAATTTATCAAAACGGAGTGTATTTGCATACATTTCAATCCGTTTGTGTCGATCGTTTATGCTTCACCCCGAGTGAATCTCGAATCGTTTCGCTTGCCAAAGCAAAGTGAGTTTTTCAATTTAAATAAAATGCGATTGAGATAAATTAGATAGCCGGCCTGAAGCTGAAGCGATTCGATGCCTTTGTTTTGGACGGCGTGAAAGCTTCTTCGAACATACATATTTTAGCCAAATTCAAAAGCCTTTCATTTCTAGACCGCTCGCCGGCTGTTTTGTCAGAATGGCCGAAGAATTGGGCGCAAGCGCTCGCGGACAATTGCAAAGCTAAAAGGCTTATGGGCTTATGGACACCCGTGGAAAGCGGCCTTAGCTTTCGCCCAAAACGCTCTGCTGAAGGTCGAATTTCTTCTTTGTGTTCCGTGGCCATGGTCCATGGAGAATGATAAAATAGCCGAGCGATCGAATAACGCAGAACGTTTGGCCATCCAAACGATATCTCGAGGCAATTGTCCGGCCATCACCAAAGAATCCAAACAAATGGCGTTAGAATTTTGATTTATTGCACTCCAATTTGCCAAACGTTTTCGCAATTAAATCGCGATAGCGGTTTGCCGAGTTTTTCAGTTAAACTAGATCGAGTAGCAGATGCTTTTGGATTAATTTAGCCAGAAGAAAGTAGAAAATGCCATGACAAATATTTTCATTTATATTTATTTGACGCCCAGGCGATATTTCATAAAACTGCATTTGCCAACTCACCTTGAAGTGTGATTTGTCGGCTGATTATGATGGGTACATTCGGAAGCCGGCGACTTGAACTGGATAGGCAAACAATATAATGTTGATTGATTAACGGACGAGATTTGCGATTCAAATGCAAATTGGCGATCGATAATTTTGCTTTTCACGCAAGTCTAACGAGTGGGCTGCCGAAAAAAAGCTGATCAGATTAGTGCGGAATTGTGTAACCTGCTGGCAGGCAAATATAACAAACAATCACGCAACGTGCCCCGGCCGGATAATCAAAGATTTTCATTAGTTATCTCGGTGGGCAGGAGCAATTGAACCGTTCGAGATACGGCACACATTTTTCGGGGGCCAGCAAATGGGTCAGATTCGCCAAGTGCACGCGAGGAATGGATGAGCCGGCTGGTCGAATGGCCGGCGAACTCCTCAAGAGTCGCCAAGTGTTTGGTTTGCATGGAGAAGGCAGCACAAACAGCACAAACATCCAACTGCCAGCAGCACATTGTTGTGGCCAAGAGCTGGTCATTCGAGTGGCGCTTAGGCGGCTTTCGGCCGGCTTTCTGTGTCAATTGTTTCCAGCTCGTCGACTTGCCCGCGGGGCAGTCCAGAAATGTTGGATCTGGAAACTGGGCAAATGAGTCGATTTAAATGCAAACAATCATGAGACGATCGACCGACCCGGCGACTTGCGAAAAATCAGCAAACTCAATTAACAGTTCATCAGCAATTGGCCGCCTAATTGAATCACGCTTTGTCTATTTACATTCTGCGGTTCTCGGCTGTGAGTTCCACCATTAATTACCGATTTGAGTGGCGGATGTAGTATGTAGGTAAGTTATCTGCTACCTTTGATCCCATGAATGGGATGAATACTCCCCTGGATTCAGTGATTCATCTTGAAGCGCATCTGCTATTTATAAACATGAGTCCCGCCACTCGACTATTCAATTCAATTCGAATCGAATCGAATCCAGTTATTGTTGTTATCTAAAGTGCAGACAGCATTCCCGCACTCGTACTCGAATCGAAGTAATTGCGCATAGGTCCGAAAGGCGTTCATCGGGCAACAGGTTGATCGGCTCCTAATACTTCCGCCGCACCTGGAATCCATTTCTCCATCGCCTGCGGAATTCTGGGCTCTGTGATTCAGACACGGAACTCTCGGATGGCCAAGGGAGAGCGGAAGGTGGCACCTCGACAACTTGGCAACCAGTCCTCGCCACATTTGCCTGGCTATTTTTAGACGCTGTTGCATTTATTAAAATGGCAAATTATGCTGCCCTGGCAAGAGTTATACACCTAGGAAAAACAAACAGGAGCATTGTCTCTAAATTTCGACCTTAAAATGACAATTTTAACCATAACTGGGGAAATAATGGTCGGAATGTGAAGTGTCATACCTCGGAGAACTCTGAATTCAATCCCAAATCAATTGGCATTAAAGCCAAAAAGAAAATTTTTTTGTAAAAAATTTGAAAAAAATTGTGATGGTACCCCATACAAAAATTGCAAAAATTGACAAAAATTTAATTTTTTGCAATCGGCCTAAAAGTGCCGGGATTCGTTTATTGGGGCTTCCACCTTTCTAAAACTATGCGCATTTTAGCTACAGTTCATTTTGTATCTCAGTTATTGCCAAAAACTCAACTAGAAGTGTGGTCAAATATGTTGATTTCTATTTTCCACTCTAAAATATTGGTATTTTGATCACACGATTGGCATAAACTTGTCTAAACATTAAATGATATACCACGTTGAGCTTGTAATTAAAAATTAGTTTAATTGACATTTCAGTCTAACAACATATCTTTTCAGATTTTGCCTACATGTGGCAGGGTTCCCTCATCAAAGATTTAAAAATTGAAAGAATTACTCAGTTTTCTGCTTACTTCTCAGTGTGATAAGTTGTGAGTGGAAGTGCGCGACTGCGACTCTGCATCTGTTTACTTTTGCCACATTCTTAATGCGCTTTTGATCGCTCGCCCCGCGCCGCAGGCAACTGGCTGAAACGCTTATTACATCATATTGGATCGGCGCGGCGTGTCCTCCGATCCGTTCTGGCCAAACTCTGATGCAATTCGCGAAACTCGTCTTACCGGCTCCACTGAGTTGCCATTCGGCGCATTCGATATGCGAGCGCCACAATTGAAGGCCTCAGTCCTCAGTGTCAATGTCACCGAGTCCACTTCCTAGACGAGATTGGGTATGGGATTGGGATTGGGATTTCGGCTGGGGGTTTACCACTCGAGAGCCGAGAGCCATGAGCTGGGAGCTCGCAGTTTGGGTTTTGCGTGCTTGTAATTTAAGCGGCTGTGTCATTTAGTTGTTGATAAGATGTAACGCTGTTGTTGCACATAAATTAGAAACATCTCTTTGGCCGGCTTGGCGTATCTGATAACCAAGAAGCTGAAAAGCTGAAGAACTGAACTGAGCTGAGAGGCTGCGAAGCTGCAAAGCTGAGAACCGGAGAATTGGAGTTAGAGAATTGTAGAATTGTGGAATCGGTTTCGGCTCCAGCCGAGAATTGCAAGCTGATAGTTGAGAACCGCTGACAGCAACAAGCTGCGAATTTGTTACCGCGGCCATTTTGATATACGGCCTCTATTTCCTGTTTATGCTGATGAGCCTGGTTTATGGTCAATGGTACCTTTCTCTCGATTTCCACGCGAAGAGCGACGAGGGCCCCAATCGAATCACCGAATGTGTGTATCACCCAAATCGTTTGGGAAACGCAATTGTGGGAAGCTGACGTCGGGAACTTTATGCATATGATTCAAATGACCCAAATTGCAGCGCAAACAGCTGCACCGATGGGCGAGAAGCGGCCAAGATGGACAAGTTAACACCCTACGTAAAAGATACTCTCGCACTTTCAAGAAGTTGGATGAAAATGTGAATAATACGCGGAAAGAAAGAATAAATCGCTGTCAATGATAAATTTTATTACAATCTATAAAAGTGTACGTTTAAATATTCATCAATTCATTTACTGCACCTTTTACTAACGAGGTATGAAAATTTTTATAGAAAGACTTAACTAAAAGGTTGAAACAAATCGACAGTTTATAGCCAGTTATTTTACTTTTATTTCCTGATAATAATTAAGTACTGATAAAATAAAAACATAATAATATACAGGAACAATTTTCTTCATTTCAATTAATTTAAGTTGTTTCACTTATCTTAAGATGCTTAAATGTGTTTTTTATTATTCATTTATTAAACAATAAAACGGCTTTCAAAATAGTCTGGGAAATGATTTTTGTAATATTGTAAATGGCTTGTAATACCATTTTGTTGGCAGAGAAGCACTCTTTTGTTTATTATTAATGGTATTGAGAACTCGCATTTTTTGTAACTACTCACAGTTGGTTAAGGTGTTGGCAATTCGACTTGCTCTCGTCTTAACCTGAGCCACCTTGTTGTTGTTTGAATTTGGCAAACAAAAACCACAGGAACGGGGCGGAGGCAACCTGTTTGCCGATGAGTTTAGCACATGGCCCAAAGAGAGAAGCGGACAGATCCCGGGTTGCGGCCAAGTTCGGAGTCAGAGTCACGGAGTCAGAGCCACAGCCTTTGGTTTAGCCTCAATAAAAATGCAGTAAATTCCTAGAACAAATGATTAATAAAAGACGAACGCAGCATCTACTATATGGCTGCACCCACTGGAAAGCTGTGAAAAAGCGCGTATAAATTTCAGAATTTTCCCGCAGTAACACTTGTTGTTGGTTGTTGGTTGTTATTGGTATTCAGTGTTCAGTGTTCACTATTCAGTATTTGGTATTTGGTACTTGGTACTTGGTGTTGCAACAACAGTTGCTGTTGCAGTTGCTATTTGAGTCGCTTGTTTGTTCCCGCCCTGTGTTTGTTGGAGAAATCGATTAGAACCGACCACAAACGACGGCGATTGTTGTTGGTTCTTTGGCTGTTGGCTAGTGATTTCTTGCAGCGCTTTTCCCCCTGGTTTTCCGCGGCAAGTGCAGAATCTGCCAAGTCACCGTTCCGTCCACTGGCGGACTTTGATGAGCTGCGTGGTCGGTGCTGCGTAAAGGTGTCAATTTTAGCACGCAGCTGCCAATTCAGAGGACGGCTTTCGCCGCATTCAGCTAATTAGCAGGACGGTCCTCAGGTCCTCAGGTCCTCAGGTATTCGCTTCCTTCTTTTCTTTTCTGGCCATCGGAACTGCGAGGCTGCGGAGCTGCAGAGCTGTTTGCACATCAATCAAGTGAAATCAAATGGCAAATTTTGGCATTGATTGAAAGCATCGCTCGGGGCGCTGAACAGCATTCATAGACTCCGAAGAACGTCAGCACTTAATTGCATGCTCTTCGCAGAAGGAGTTTCTGCGAGGATTTTAATTTGCTCGCTATGCAAATTGCACGCCAAACGATCCGCAATAAACATTGTGCGCCATTCGGTTTATTATTTCAAATTAATTGTGGGGCCAAACAAGTTTCCACCGCGCTTTTTTCGCCGCTTAATTTGAATAATAATTGCGCACTTGCCGAAGAATCTCCCGCATTGTATAAAAAACGAAGAGGGGGAGTGGCATCGATCCATCAGAGATCAGAAAACAGCAATCACCTTTCACCAATTGCCTTTCGCGGCCCATTAGAATAAGAATGAAGGAGCCCCCGGACTAATGAACGAAAGTGAAGTGAAAGTCATTTGCATATGCATAGCTGAAACTGAAACACAAACATAAAGCCAGGCTGAATTCGTTCGGTTTGGTTTGAGTTGGTTTGATGGCACTGGTTCGTAAAGTTTTAGTGCAGCGAAAGTGAAGTCGCAAAATGCAGTGCCAAAAATAGCGGCAAACCTATAACTCTTGGCCCGAGTTCAGATTCTAAAATTAAGCCAAGTCGACAGTTTACAAGAGTGCGAAACAGAAAGTAAATCGTAAATCGGAGAAAGTTTAAACAGCCAGCCATCATCTCATTTGTATATGCCGTAACCCTAGACGAGCTCCATTAATCATTTATTAGAACCTCTCTTGTTAACGATGAGCTTACTTTGGTTTGGTTGACTTGGTTGTCTGCTTTCTGGTTTCTGGAGGTTGGTGTAAATCTTTTTGGGGGTCCAAGAGCTGCGCCCATTGCGTGAGAAGAGTTCGGATCCCCCGGCTGAACTCTTCGGAATCGGGGGTGCAATGAACTCGCCGGGTGGAGACAAACTTAATAATAATACGAAAAGAATACGAATAACCAGCTTGGCGAAAAGACAATGCCGATGGAAGGGGAAGGCCGAAATAAAAAGAGCCCGGCTAAGAATGGCTGAGATGGCGCAAGAACCTTTTACAAGATTTCGGACCGAAAAGCGAAAAACCTTGAACCCGTGTCGTCGCCACTCGGCTTTCAGTCAGGTAGTAGCCACTTTATTACTGTTATAAAGCCGCGAAAAGTGAATGAAAGTAATGCTCGCTCGGATGCGAGATCGCCATTTTTTGGCTAATCATTTGGTTTTACTTTCTAAATTGGCATTTGCTA
The DNA here is from genome assembly GCF_018152265.1 of Drosophila ficusphila. Taxonomy (NCBI): domain Eukaryota; kingdom Metazoa; phylum Arthropoda; class Insecta; order Diptera; family Drosophilidae; genus Drosophila; species Drosophila ficusphila. Next base: position 19,717,243 of record NW_025064737.1, read on the forward strand.
TACACGCTCGAAATACGAAATGCTCGAAATGCCCGAAATGCGTCGAAGTATCTCACAGATGCCCATGGAGATTCCGCCGGTGATGAACTCTTCTGACCCAAGAAACCGCCACTCGTGCCCCGTATCAATGAGGTGAATCACACTTTCTCCATCCAAGAGCAGCAGTGTTTGCCGCAGCATCACCAGCATAAATTATGTCGCATTCAGAACATTGGCCCGCAAAGGCGGCGTCTGCGGCAATAATCAAGATAAATGTCGGACACTCGAACTCTCCCAGGGTGCGTTGCAAAAAAAGTGGAATCAAGTCAAGTCAACTCAAGGGGAATGAATACGAAGGCAGAAGAAATGCTGAAGGCAGCCAGAAAGAACCTTTTCGGATTCCGATTTCGATTACGGCCCCCGATCGACCTGATGATGACTAATGTCTCGGTTCTTGGCTCCACTCCACTCTCGACTTACTCACGGGTTTTTCACGCCATTTGCCATTTGCTTCTAGGGTTACATTTTTTTTGTGACGCGGTGATCAGCGAGATGCGGATTTCATGGGGATCACTTGGCCGGTCCAGTGAAACCGAGCAATGATTCCTCTGCGGGTTTATCTGGTGGCTCATCATCAGCATGTCTTTTCAGCCTAAAGAGTTTACAATAAGATATTCTTTTACTTTTGGCTTGACTGTAATTAAACAATCAACTCATAATCAGATAATAACACCCTTCATTTCCCAAAGTTTTTATTTAAAACTCAATTTCAAACATCTTATTCAATTTAAATTATAGCTGGCAATCTGTCATATCATTTTCTTTGGCATTTTGATTATGTTAATGAACAGTAGCCCCATGCTGTCGCCTTTCAAAATGTTTAATTTCGTATTGGAAACTGGATTTAAGGTTTCCATTTATCAAAGATATTTTTATGGATTTTAGGTATTCACTAAGCTAGTGTTATGTTTATTTCTTGAGAAAGTCTTTATTACTTCGTTACATCTTGTAAAATGATAAATTTCGCGGGATCCCCTTATCTGAATCTAAATTATAAAATTCTCTATGGACACTTCTTGTCCATTCCCGCAAACACGAAATAAATCCCGGGCAAAACTTTCATTTTAATTAGCCGTCTGGCCGGGAGTGACTCGACATCTATTTATTTATAGAACTCGCCAACTATCTGCACATCATTTAGCCGCCGTTTTGTGTCACTTAGGCAGTGGGCAACTCATAAACCAACTCAGGGCCAGTTGCCTCTTTCCTCTTGCCTCTTCTCGCTGCCTTCGGATGTATCTGTATCTGGCGCGTGTATCTGGGCATCCGTATCGCAGGCAGCCGAATACTTGGCCAGCTCCCCGGCCATTAGGCTGGCCATATCCCCTATCCCTATCCCATATTTCGATCCAAGTCGAGGCCATGGCTCTATAGTTTTGTCGTGCTCATGTCGCCGAACACACAACACACAACAGTTTTCGTTTTCAATGCTGCCGGTTGGCCCTAAAGGCGGCCAACTCCCAACTCCCCAACTTCCCAACTTGCAACTTGCAACTCCCAGCTCGCAAATGGCAAATAGCGACTGCCGCCGACTCCCAGGATGGCCAAAACAAACTGGCCGGCGGAAAAGGGGGCCAAGTGGCAAAGGGCGGGGTCCAGCGGGCCGACTATGCTTGGCATGCATTCAACACACGATACTTGGCATTCCAGTTGCCAGTTTGCCAGTTTGCCAGCTTGCCAGCTTGCCAGTTTCTAGTTGCCAGTTCTCAGTTCCCAGTTGCCAGTTGCCTGTTGCCAGTTGCCTGCGGCCTGTTGCCTGCGTGAGTTTGTGTCCAAAGTCTTTTGTTGTGCCATCTTCGTCTGCCGGCTATCGATCGGCATGATCGTCATCATGGCTGGCTGCTTGGACACACTTGCAGAAAATAATCTTATTCAATTGATAACCAAATGTTTTAGTCGAAATAAAAGTAGTAAGATAAGTAACTTAGTCTTGGTAATTATCATTGATAATATATGGTAATCTCTTACTCTATTAAAACTTGCTTATTGTATAAGAAATTAGAAAGGTATCACTACATTTATGCTATTTCATATCTAATTATCTTATCATATGGTTACGCATTATATATGACATTTAAATGTAACATCCCCTTAAATTAAGCCATTTAGGTTGTCTACAGCTTTGAATGGCATACAATTTCCCTTTCCTAGAACATTCCCCCATAATCATATTTGAACCCTTTTGCCGTAATTGGCCCAATCTCCTTCTGCGAGTGTAACTCAATGGCTAGCTGGCCAATGCTTGGCATGCTATTTTTATTACATTATTCTGCAAAATAGTAACAACACAGATACACACACACCCCCCAGTGGGGAAATCGAGTGGAAGGGGGAGGGGGGTAAATATGGTCATGTTGTCAACGCTTTTTGCATTGTTTTTCATGCGCAGTCCATTACATGATTTTATTATGTTCCTGGCATTCGCAGCGTCATGTAGAAAATGTGGACCCGACTGCAACTGCAACTGCAACAGGCTCGGCTTTTGTTTTAGTTCTTGTCACTTTTTCACTTTTTGTTTGCTGGTGTCCCGGCCAACAACAACAACGCTGCAAGAGTGCAACACACAACAACATCATAGGTTATACAGGCAACACAGGCAACACTGCAACACGGCAACACGCACGCTCTAATGAGCAAAAATCATTTAAGACGCGGCTATTTTTAGTTGGCATCTTCTATATATAGCGCCTGCCGATCTGCCGATCGGCCACTGCCGCCATCCGATGTGGTTTTATTGGGCTTCCAACTGGTTCCACGGCTCTGGGCGGATTTGTGGTAATGCGATCGAATGCCTCCAGGAATTTCCATTTCCATTTGCTTTTCAGTTTGCAGAAGGCGTTCCTGGCCAAAACTAAGACCAGTCTTTCACTGGCTATTAGAAGTTGCACCTATAAAAGTAATAGCCATAGCATCTATAAATAAACAACGCTTGTGTCCTTATAAATTGCAATGATTTCAAAGAAGACAAAAATACTTGTTAACATATTATCACTTATTATGTATTATTTGGTCAACAAGTAAATACAAACTTTTTCTTGTTTTAAATTGCCATGCACTTTAGTTTTATCTAGACTTAAAGCTATAAAATTTGATGAGGTAAGCTCTTGCAGGCAGAATCTTTGTATTTTTCCCGCATAGATAGCCAATTTTGATGGGGAAAACTCAGAGACTTGGGCCTAATTTCCGCACAAGTGTTAAGAGGTAAGGAGGCATGACTATCGGTCAAGTACCTGGTCGGCGTTTGCTTTGGCTAATTGCGCGTGCGCAGCCAACGGAGCCGCGAAGTCCGTTCTGCAGCAGCCAAAAGCGGCTAAGAGCAGCGGCTAAGAGAAGCTAGAGGAGTGGAGGAGAGCGGAGTGGAAGAAGTCCACTGAAGAACATAGCACATCGTGCTCGAGCAGCTGTGGCCGCCACTTTGGCCATGCTAATTAAACGGAATTGGGCAGGGCACGAGTACGGGATCGGGAATGAGTGTTATTCTGTGGATAGGGAAAAGAGTATATATAGGGGGGAAATAGGGGGGGGATATAGGGGGGATATAGGGGGTATCGGGGAGATGGGTACCTCACAAGTGGAGTGGAGTGTGGAGTGCGGCGACGTGTGCTGAAATGAACCAGAGAAGCGAAGAACGGTTCTTAAATCCTAAATCGCTGCAGCGGCAGCGGAAGAAGCGGCAACAACATGTTAATTTCAAGTTGCCGGCAAATTTCGTGGAAGCCAAGCACATTGGATTACAACTGATGCGAAAAATTGAAGCCGGCAAACGGGCAACGGACGAACGAGCAAACAAAAGGCACCGTTCGGTTCGGTTCAGTTTGGTTCAGTTTGGTTTGGCTTGGCTCGGTTTGTTTTCCCTGCAAGTGTCGTTGCACTTTTTGGGGGCCCTGAACTTGGCTGGATTTTGGGCAGCACATCATCTAGATGGGACCGTCGCGATATACAAGATAAGCTGGGATAATGACGGCGGAGGCACTCGGTTAGTCAGCCAGCCGAAGAGCCGGCCACTTGGCAAGTGTGTGCTAAAAAGAAGCTCAATCTCCATCTGCATCTCGATCCCCAATCCTGCTCTCATTTGGATGATTTCTGGGCTGCTGATGAACTGCCAGAGGAGCTCCAAATTACGGTTATGCATATTTGTGGGGTGAGTGCCTTGGGCAAACACCAGGCGATAAATTGAAATCCAAAGCCGCACAGCAAACACCACACTTGTCGTCGTGAACCAACACAGAAACGAAAACCCAGGGCCTGCCGACTTGCAAAACTTGGCAAGAAAGTGCTTTCCGCCTTAATGCAGTGCAGTGCTAAATGCTTTTACCAAGGATTTGCTGCTCAAATTCAGACATCTTCGCAGCAGACACCCAAAAACACTTGCGAAAATACTCGCCCAGCCTTTCTTTATTCGAGAAATATATCTATATAGTCACTTAATTTTGGTTATTCTTATGTATAAATTTGGTAAATATCAATTAGATACAAGCTGTTATATTACAAAACAAAAAATGTTATCTGTTGTTAAAAGAAATTTAAATTTTATACTTCTTATGCAGTTAAACTTTATGCAAAGTAAATTATATACAAAGTATCACACTTTAAGGAGTACTTAACATAGATGTTCTTAGCAGGCCCGCATTCTTTTAATACCCTTAATTCTTGTTCCTCTTTTTTGTGGTTTTGCCCACTGAAAGTGGTTTACCCAGTGTGAGCCCCGTTGCAAAGCAGATTTTCGGTGGTTTTTCCTGAGTGCAGTCGCAGACAGAGGCCCAGATATCCGGCCAAAGCCGAGAGCCAACAATGTCGTGAAAAACGAGGCATCCACAGCATCAGCACCAGCTTCAGCTCCAGCTCCAGCCACATCTACATCCAAGAGGAAAAGCAAGAGCAAAAGCAAGAGCAAGAGCAACAGCAGTAGCAAGTTGGGGAAAAACAACGAGAACAGGAGGAAAAACGCCGCCAGTTGGCGACTCTCGCGCGGCATTGAAATTGATGATGTGCTGCTGGCGCTACTGTATACTGTATAGTTTTTATGGCTTTCACTTTTTGCGCTCCATGTTGCCGGCTAGACAAGCAAAAACTTCCCTTTTCACCATCCGAATCCACAGCCACATCCACATCCACACCCACATCCATTCCCATTCCAAATTTGGGGTAGGAAGGCGCCAGAGCGTGATGTCGTCGTCGGAGATTCCTTCCTTGCTCGTCGTCTGCTTGTTTTTGGAGTCTGTGTTTGTGTTGCCTTAGTGTGCCGGTTGCACTTGATCCCCCTAAAGTGAAATTAGGAAAAATTTCAATTAAAAAGCATTTAAGTAATCCACAGTTAATGCCAGCAGTGCAAAGCTTTCACTCAACCCGCTTTTCTTTTTCTATTGGGGGGTGTTGTCTTTTTTTTTGGGGGTGTATCCTGTCTCCGATTTTCAGTTACCAGTTAGCAGTCTCCTGTCTCGGTTGCAATTGATTGCTCCACAGCAAAGTGCTTTCCCACTGCTTGGTGGGGATGGGTTGGGTTGCATCCTCGGAAGATCTGGGGAAAAGTCCACTGACACTCGAAATCCTTAGCAGGTCAGTGCAATTTTCCGAGAATTTGCTAATGAAGCGAGCGTTTTACTTTTCGGATGGTGGACGGTGGATGGAGCCGTGTTGACAGCTCTTGCTGGAAAGTTAATTGAATTGTAAATTGGACGGGAGACAGCCAAAGCAGCAGCAGCAGCTGAAACTGAGGCTAATTGAGGGGCATCGCATTCAGATCCCCGGAGCGATGCCATAAGTATCGGTATAAGTATGTTATCTGCGAGCAATCTGCGAATGATTTGTCGTTAATTTGCATCTATTAGGGATCGGATTAATCAGCGTTTAAATCTTGCTGTGCTGATGACACTTTAAGTGGATGTGAAAACAGAATTGACACTCTCTCCATTCCTACACGGTGAGAAATACAGTTGCTAATTCAGTTAAGAAGGTAAGATATGCAATGTTATATTGCAATACATTAATTGTGAAATGAAGTGTTTATTATTACTAGTTCCATGTTAAATACAGTTTTACTCAAGCACCATAGCAGATAGTTAGCAGATTTCAAATATGTTCTAACGCTATTTTCCATAGCCCTCGGCCAGTTTACCACTAACATCCAGATAGACATCGGTGGTTCCTGGTTGGTGCCCTTCTTGCTCCGTGCTCCGCCCGCAGGGCAATTGAAAACTCGCACCGCTTTCCGCTCGAAATTGAAATCCCAGCGTAAGTGAGTTCCCTCGACGAGCATAAAAATTGGCCAGGAAGGAGTGGAGAAGCCGGAGGAACGGGCTAAGGAGTGTGGGGTGTGGGCCAGGCCAAAATGCAAACACAAACATATCATGGGCCGACAAGTGCAGCGGGCTCACAGCGAGGCAGTCGCATTAGAAATGCAACAAATCACTGGGAAGTGTGGTGCCAGCGGAGAAGGTGGTGCAGTTGAGCAGTCGCCCAGTCGAGCAGTGGTTTCCATTGGCCAGGGCAAAAGCAAAGGCCAGAGGAAGAGCAAGAGCCACTGCAACCAGAACCACGGACAAAACCAGACATACGAGTACGCACTTTGGGTGCAACCGACAATTGCGACCGTCTGCATCACTTTGCCGCCAGCGTTTTCTTTACCCTCACTGAAGGTATTACTAATCTTATATACAAATAATATTCTAATAAAAAATAATTAATTATTATATTTAAAATATATTTATACAATAAATAATACGCTTTACTGAATAATTGTAATTAGTTGTTCTTAAAATTACAACTATTACTATATTGAAAGAAAAGGGTTCCTAAATCTGTAGCTACAATACTTCCAACCAAAGTAAGTCTGCTGGCTTGTTAACTATACTAAACAGATATATAAAATACTTTTTATATATTTTTAACTATTTTATAAATAGGGTATATAAACTTCAGCTTAGAAAACCCACTCAGTTAGCTCGTTTTTCTCGCATCTTTGCATCTTTGTGCGCTGCTTTCCTTCCTGCAATAAGTCAGCGGGCAGCAAACAAAGCCACGCTACAAATTGTATCTAGTTACAATTTGCAAACTACAAACAGACCTCTGGGATGAGGAGGAGGAGGTGGAGGTGGGGCAATCGGCGGGATGTGCGTGTTGAAGCGCAGTTTTTATTTGCACTGCAGTGGCGGCTACTTTGTTGCTTTTGCTTTTGCTGGATTCTGTTCTGGTTCTGGTTCTGGTTACAAAAAATCAGAAGCAGTCAACAGATTGGCCAGTCCTCCTTGGCGGAGTGGCGAAGTGCTTCCTGGGCCGCACTCCGCCGGATCTCCAGTCCAAACACGAGTCCAACTTGGCCATTGCCAGGGACACGTTCTTGACAAACAGCAAGCAAATTGCCTTGGCAGTTGCAGTTGGTTAAGACCAGGTCCGAGCAATTCCCCAAACAGCCTTGCCAAATTGGCCGCTGACTGACTGACTGACTGCCTGCTTGCATTCTGGCTTCTCAGTTCTCAGTTCGCAGTTCTCGGTTGTGGTAACTGGGAACTCGGATCTGTGGATTTGTGGAATCCCGGGATCCGGCAAATCTAATGCGCTTGTTAACGCCAATCGCCTGTGTTGCCTGTTGGCTGTTAAAGTTGGCTATAAAGGCCCGCTGGCAATTTGGCCAACGGTAGCGTTTAATGTCCAATTCGTTTCGCTGCTCCAATAGCTGCTGGCCAAGTGGAAAATCAACTTGTCGCCAGCTCCATTGCCGGCGAAATTTCAATTAAAGTTCCCCGCTCAACTTGGGCATCGCATCATAAGTCAGCAGAACAAGTCAGTTGGATCGCTGAGGAGCTGCAGCGGCGGCCTTAAAGCCAAAAATCAAGCCAACAAAAGCTGTCAAAGGCAGCGCTCAGCGAGACGCACTTAAGCAGCAGACAGATCCTAGCCAGCCCCAAAATTGTTAATGGGACCTGCCTGCCTTCTCGACCCGTCATCCCAGTCAGTTTTGGCCAGCCAACTAAAGAGAACTGAACTGTGCGAGAGTACACTCAGGAAAAAGGGGATTTGCATGTGAAAACATATTTGTTTGCCATGTAATGTTACCCGCTTTATGGAACATAGATCATTAGCTTATGGTAAACAGTAGCCTTCGAGCACTTTGTTACTTATTTCGAGTCTATTAATTAATTTATGTTAGCGGACTTTAAGTGTTTATTCGTACTTTACATGCTTTTAATTTAGTAGTCTGTCAGCTGCGCCATAAAAATACTTTAAGAGCCATCGTTGTAATTAAATTCCTTTGCTTTATGCTTATGTTGAAGCAAACAAGAGAACATTGAAAAGCTTTGAGTAATCTGGATAGCTGGTTCTAAAAATAGATGTATTTAAAACACAATGATTAAGTCAGATGTTAAAATAACGAAGTTGTAATTAAAAAAGAATCAATAGTTTGATGGGCTTTCAGAGAAATTTAAAGCAGTTAAAAATCCATTAAAATTAGAGGAGAGATTAAATCTCCGGGAAGTGTGAATAAGTTAGTCGTTAAGCGGTTTACCTTATTATTATTCCAACTTAAGATATGTATTTTCCCAGTGCAATTCCGTCTTGTTTGGCTTTTGAGGCGCGTCAGACTGTGAACATGAAAAAGCCAAAATTTAAGCATTAAATGTAAGTTGCTCAGACAAGAGGGAAGCGCACACGCACATTTATATATATAGATGCAGTTCGGGAATATATATATAAGCGATGGGTATATAGATGGAGACTGGCAGATATGGCCTGGCCCAAAATGAAGCAGTTGAAAAATTGCCGCCAGTCATTTGGCGCGAAATTCAATTCCCGCCTGCGATGACATGAAAACCACCTCGAAAAGAGAACCTCAACCACCGAAAAACCGAAACACCGAACCATCGCGACTGCAATCCAGATGATGATGATGATGATGTTGGCTGGCTCCTATCGAAACCGTTTACGGCAGGGCTAAAATATGAATGATTCCCCTTTCCGTGCGTAGATATATGTGCGGCCAACACGGCGTATGCGCAATGTGCGTGCAGTGAAAACGTGACTGTCGCCCGACTCGCCGTCGTTTTCTGGCCGGGATTCGAGGGGGAATTGGGGGATGCGGGGCACCCCGGACTCAGCTGGCAATGTCCCGGGCCCTTTGGCAAATATTTATGCTTTACATTTCGTTCGGCACATTGTTTGAATTTATTTGCTGCCTCCCATTGTCGATGTGTTGTTGCGATTTTGTTTGCGAGTGCGATGATTATTGTTGCTGCGCTATCTGTTTTCTGCTTCTTTTTGGCTGGTTTGGTGTTCGGGTGGACTCATATTTGGATGGGTGCTTTTTGGTGTTTGCGGGTGAATCCGGCCAGACGTGCTCATGTGGCATTGGAGGATTGAGTGAGACAGCTCACTCCCGAACGGAGCGGCAATGGCGGTTTGGGCAGGCGATTTGCCACAGACAGAGTGACCTCTTTTATTTATCGTTTCTATTTCCTAAAGCCGTACGCACTTGGTCGAGTGGCTGCTGGCTTTAATGCGGCAATAATCTGGATGGACAGTTTGTTCCCACACCTCGTTATAAATACGATTTAGTGCCTTCTTCAGCTCTTAAATTTTGTCTGATAGAGCTTGAAAATATTTAAGTATTTAAATAGGTTAATATTCAGATAAAAACACTTATGAATAAAAACCTTTTTTTAAGTAGTCTAAGTTAATTAATTAAAACATATATTGCAAAATATATTTATTCAAGAGTCCCAATGATTAAGTGAACCTAATTGGAGCATAAAAAATTATTTCGCGTAGGTCATTGTCACTAATTGAAATTACATAGTTGGCATGATGTGTAAAAAAGCTATAGTAAAGATATAAGTAACGCATGTCAAAGATGATAATTGAAAACGGAATTCCGAATCATTGGAAATATTTGCAGTCATCGCTGGTGGGATTAACCACTGACTATTGAATAAATTTTATGAAAGAGGATTTTGCATGGCTGCAATGTTATTTTTTGTATTTATCAGGGGCGCAGTAAAGACGATTTGCGAAATATGCAATAACTCAATACTTATTTCCCAGAATTGAATTTAACCTTGATAAACTCCTGCAGAGCATTTGTAAACTGGCATTCAAATTCTGTATTGAAACTTTTGCTCGAATCGGTTCTGTTTGCTCGATGCCTGTTCCGAATATAATCATCTTTTCGCTCTTTTTGCGAACTGTCAACTGCTGTCTGCACACATATTTGTCGAGTCCACAGAGCCCATCCGTTGACTTTAACGAGACAATCCCAGTGTAAATGGTGTTTACCCGACTCGTTCGCTGATAGCGGGCATCGTTAGCGCTGAAAAATTAATGTAAATTTAATTAACTGTGCAGGCTCGATAAAGGATACAGGTTGTAGGATAAGGGACGGGGGATCCCATAGAATAATGACTTACAGGATAATCACTGACGGTAGAGAGTTATTTTCGTGCATAAGCAGGGTCGGATGCAGAACGGTCACTCTGGACGACCCCCCTTCGTCCGTCCCTGTACCTAACAGCCGCTGCTGCGCATTCACCTACTTCGAAGTTTTGTTTGCCTGGTATTTGGGATCCCAAGAACAGCTGATTTTGCTTCGCAAATTGATTTTAGACACCAGGCCAACATAATTCGTAGCAGGTTGCAGCTTGTAAATCTGAATTTACAAATAACTGTTCTTTTTTTAAGTAACTGCACTTGGCTAGTTTCCCCTCACTGATCCACCAATCAGAACGTTATCTCGCTGGAAGGTACCGTTTCTTCAATGGAAGCATCAGGCCTGAGATGCGAAAGCACGCTGTTTCTTTGTGCGTGTCACGAAAGTGGCACGCCGCTCACGAGTAATTAATAAATTTCCATGTGGTTGTTGTTGGCGTGACAAGAATAACTTGTCACGCGCTCATCACTGAACAAGCCAAGTTTAAGGTGATCAGCTGATCGATTTTCACCTGCTAAGCTGTTATGTTCGCCTGGTGTTTGTAAATCAATTTGACACAATTTGCCTGCGGAAAGTCTTCTTCTTTCCGTACATAAGAGCGCTGCTGCGCATTCACCTACTTCGAAGTTTTGTTTGCCTGGTATTTGGGATCCCAAGAACAGCCGATTTTGCTTCGCAAATTGATTTTAGACACCAGGCCAACATAATTCATAGCAGGTTGCAGCTGGTAAATCTGAATTTCCTTAAATAACTGTTCTTTTTTAAGTAATTGCACTTGGCTTGTTTCCCCTCACTGATCCACCAATCAGAAAGTTATCTCGCTGGAAGGTACCGTTTCTTTAAAGGAAGCTTCAGACCAGAGATGCGAAACCACGCTGTTTCTTTGTGCGTGTCACGAAAGTGGCACGCCGCTCACGAGAAATTAATAAATTTAAATGTGGTTGTTGTTGGCGTGACAAGAATAACTTGTCACGCGCTCATCACTCAACAAGCTTAGTTTAAGCTGATCAGCTGATCGATTTTCACTTTCTAAGCGGTTCTGTTTGCCTAGTGCTTTCAGTTTTGTTCGTCACAATTTAAAAATTTTGGGGAATCCGATTAAACAATTTTTTAATTGGGGGTCCGATCGAAAAATTTTTTTAGTTTATATGGTTGAAAAGGGGGTTTTTATAGGGGGTTTCGAAAAAGTCTGAGATTTCGGAGGGGGTGCGGATACCCTGGACACCCCCTGCGTTCGTCCCTGGGGCCAAGATTCTGCGGCCTTGAGAACTCTTTTCGCGGCATGCATTATGCAAATAACTTAGCCGCCAATTATTAATGCCAATTTGGAGTCGAACACGAATTCAAATTCGATTGTTTGCTGGCCTTTTTGACAAATGTTTGCATAAAATTAAAATATTCATGCGACTGCAGTGCAAAAGTGGCCAAAATAAGACAATGAATTGGCTAAATAACTTCTAATTGTTAGGCAAATAGCCAATAGCCAAGTTGCCGCAGGCGAGCGAGTACGCAAGTCAGGTGCCAAGTTAAAAAAAGCACCGAAATGTGTTAAATTGTACAACAATGAGCTGAATGTTTGGACAAAAAATAGCTGGCCGTTAGGCGAGTGCGTCGAAATCGAAAGGGGACAAAATTTACAAGCCCATAATCACCTTTTCGGCCATTGTGTTCCGGTCGAAACACGCGACGATCATCAATCAAATGGCTCAAATAATGCCCGCTGTTTACCGTTACCATTTCGTGGCCCTTTTCGATTTCGGGTTTATTTTTTTTCGATTTCTTGGACTTGAGATCTCGGATCACTTTCAACGGGTGCCGGGTCCCCAAACTTGACCCTGAAAGCCACCCACAAAAGGCAGCTGTCACATTTATGTTGCAATTTGCATTTGACCCCCAAGCGAAGCGAAGTAATTGTTGCGCTTTCATTACACTTTTTTCCCCTCTTTTATTTTTTTGAGGGGCCTTAAAGCTGAATCGTGCCGAAACGCGTTTATATTAATTTCGGGTCGCTTATTTAGGTTTTTGCCAGCTTTTTCCGCTGATGGGCTTTAACACTTCGCTGGCCTTTATCTGGGCTTTTGCATCTGACTCAAACTGGCAGTCAACGAGCCGTGTAAAGAGCGTGAGAATATTATTAAAGATTATCAAATAGAGTCCGAAATAATTCTATTTTGTCGCTCTGTTATTCTGTTGTCGCTGTTTATTCTAGCAATTTCCGCAGTTTTAGCTCTGATTGCTCCACTTGTCATCCCTCCTCCGGGCTAAAATCTAGAATCTAGAAAACCCCTCCCCAGGTCAGCCACATCCCACACCCAGTCCACAAACAATGGCCAAAACTCATTGGGGGCCAAAGAGAGAAACAAGGCAAACTACTCGCACAATCGCACTGGAAGATGGTGGCTATCTGTGTGTGAATGCTCCAGTTACGATTCCGATTCCAATCCAAGTCGAAATCCCAATCCAAACTCGAAAGAAGCCACGCCAAATTCGACTCGGGGAGAAAGCAAATACCAGATACCAAATACCAAACACCAAACACCAAAGACCAAAAACCAAAGGGTCGTGATGATAAGCAATCGCATGTCGTTTTTATGAGTTACTCGCCCAAACTAATTGGGTCAACTCGAAAACAGACCGACGGACATCGCTGGTCTACAGTGGATATTCTCGAATCAAAGATGCTAATTTGGTACACAGAAACAAATTTGAATTTCTTTGGTTATTAATTAATTAAATGAATAACCAAGAGTGTTTCCATAAATAAAATGAAAGGTTTGAATACATTTTTCATACTTTTTCTATATACGAAACAAATCAATAAGCCTTTTGTTAACTTGAAAAAAGTATTTAAGACTTTAATTTGTTTTTTTTTTTTTGTTGTGTAGATAATGCTATTGCTGATGCTTAAGTTAAATTTGTCGTCATTGCCGAGTATAGCTGGCGGTAATCTGGGGATTTATGGAGCATAAAAAGGCTTGTTTAATTTCGTTAAACTCCAGTAAAATCGGGCACTTAAAGTTCTGATTTGCAGGGCGAGGCGTGGTGCCATTTTAACGGCCCGAAAGCAACAGTGGCTCCAAATTGAAACCGAAACAGATATGGCATACTATATGTAGGAGCCCCAACTGAAAACAGTAACAAAGCTGTGTGACAAATGCTATTTGCATATGCATATGTGCGGAATGATATATGGCCCTCCATATGCATGAGGAGGATTTTCCTGGCGCCGACTTCAGGGCCAAGTCCTTAGCCAAGTGGCTGCTATGGCGAAACTTAGCCGAGCCATTCATTAAGGCCCAAGTTTGACTGGGCAGCAGCTCATTGGCAATGCAACTGGCATACTTGCAGTTTTTAGCCACTGCAACTGCTTCTGTTACTGTTGCAGTGGCAATTTACAATTTGCAATTTGTAGTTTGTAGCTTGTAGCTTGCTTATCCGATCACTTTTGCTAATTCGCAGCACATTCGAGGCGCCAACAACAAAAGATAGCAGGGAACATTGGAACGTGGCGCCAAAACAAGAAATCATTGTGGAAAGCGATTGATTTTCCATAAGTAGCCGTGGTCCGTAGTCCGGAATGATTCATGAATGGCATTTCGCATTTCGTGTACTTAGCCATGGGAAAGGCACTTAACCGTAATTGCCTGCGCCGTCTGGGGGTTCCGTTGAGTATCTGAGTTCCTGAGTTTAGCCAGTCTGAAGCTGATCACGTAAAGGCTTTATTGGTTTTTAACAAGATCGTTTATGGAGTATCTACGGGAGCTCATAACTGGGTGATTAGGAGTAGAACCATGGTTCACTTAGTTCAAAATATCTTTGAGTTATTATGGTACTTAATAATTGGCAAATAAAGAGGAGTTTTAATATGATTGCTACATATAGACTTAGAGTATTAAGGGCACCAGTCTAATATGCTAATTGAAAGCCAAGATTTGATATACAGTCGACTCTCGTTAATTCGAAACTCGAGGGACTCTTGAAATATTTCGAATTATCGAGTGTTTGAAATATCAAATGGTTCGAAATTTCGAAATTTTCGAAAGAACTTTGTTATACTGGCTTGCTTTAAAGCACAATTCTGCTGCTCACACTGCTCAATAACTTTTTTAAGAGAAAAAGTGCCTGAAATACTTTTTCATCACTTTCATTTTGTAGACATATGTAAGCTTTGTAAGGTATCAAATGAGGATCTTGCTTCCTTAACTGACACCTCTGCCAAAGGTTCTTTATACTTTCTAGGGCTCATAGCTAACACTAACTTTTAATATGCATACCAACGAAAGAGTAACAGTAACTGAATAACTACACAAACCAATTCGTAAGAAGTGTGTGCGTCAAAAACTACATAATCAAAACAAAAACAAAGGCAAGTTTGAACTTGTCGCAAAATTTTTCTCTGCAACTTTGAATTGTCGAGTGTTAGACGCTGATGAGTTCGAATTAACGCGTGGTTTTGTTAAATATCAATGATTTTTTCGTTCGAATTACCAAGTGTATGAAAATGCATTGATTTAGTTCGAAATATAAAGAGATTTCGTAGGGACCTCGTGATAACTTTGATTTATAGAGAGGTTCGAATTATCGCAGGTTTGAATTAACGAGAGTCGACTGTATATCCGAATCACGAGTGAACTGGGTTCAACTGCTAGTGTGGATAGTCTGGACTTGGGGGAACCTAACCTAAACCTAAACCATTGTTAATCGGGGGCGAGGGTCAGGCTGACTTGGATGACTTGATTGAATTCGCATTGGCGCTAGAGGAGGCTCATAAGAAATGCAGCTGGCGTAGGCCAAGTTAGATGGAGCGTGGTTTGGGCAACACGACTGCGACAAAGGAGCCTCAGTACTCAGTACTATGGCCATTCGGCCATTTGGACACGGGGACATGGGGACATTTGGCCAGCCGAGTGACAAGCCGCTTGTTATGCACGAGCTGCGTTCTTGTCTGGGGCACATTAAAGACACATGAATGGCCCGGCAATAAATATTATTAAAAATGTTTGCCTTTATGGCATGCTAAACGCGATGGCAGCAACAATTGCGACACTAAGCCGACCATAAGCCTATTATTTAATTTGAGAAGAGCGTTGAAGGGGGAAGTGGGTGGTGGTGGCGGTGCAAATGAACTTTTAAAGCGCCCGGAAAGTAGACAACAATAAAGAGATTCGCAGACAAGTTCGCAGGACGAAGTGGAAAGGAGGTTGGATGCTGGATACTAGAGGTTGGAGGAGGAGTCGCGCCAGCATCATCAGTCATCACCCTCGCTCGAAGGCGACGACTGAATTTCGGTTTTCCGCTCTCGATTTTCCCTTTTTTCGAGGGTTGCAAAGGCGAAAATATTCGCCAAATACAAGTAGAACCCGCCAGCCGAAGGAAGACACTTTATATTTTTTGGCAAACAACAACTGAAACAGACGCAATTCGTTACGGTCAGCTACAGATACTTGTACTGATACGCAGCCCGTAGACGAAGACAAAATGTCTGAGGGGGGAGTGGAGATACAGATAGAATATGTATAGAGATATCTGTACACGCTTCGGATAAAGCAGCAGGGTTGCCAGCCACGCTCGTTTTGCGAAGGGAATGTTCCAAAGGTCAAGAACCGGAAACTCTGTAATTAGGTAAACCTAAGAGAGTTTTGCTTGATATATTCTGGAATCTACTAGCAGGAATTGGAATCACATAAATTTTAGGTATATAAAGAAAATAAGTGAATTAAAACAAGATTTTTAGTTCTTTTATTTTAAATTAATTAAATATAGGAGCTATGAATCAATACAACAAGTTTAAAGCTTGATTGCCCTTTAAAGTGATTCCCTCCGTTTAAATCTTGCCAAATTTGACATGCTGGAAATTGCTGGCTACTCCGAGTGAGCCACTTAGCTAATCGCTGGTTGGCAACACCATCTCGTTGGCCCCTTCCCCGGTCACTTGGCAACAGCGTCGGATATTTGATGGCCGAGAAGACGACAAGCAGCGGCAATTGGTCATGGCAAAGTTAACATTTTCTGGAAATCAATTTACGAGCTGCACTTTCATGTTAAATCAATTGAACTCAGGCGTGCGTGGACTCGAGTGGAGTGGAGTGAAGTGGAGGGGAGTGTCACTGCTGTGGAATTCTGGATTTCTGAAATTGCTGCTGGCCAGAAGTGGCGAAGACATGCCGCCGGTGGCGCAGGAACCGTTAGTGAGTCACGGCCCAGTGCCCGCAGCTCATCCCGCTAACAAGGCTAATTGGTCATGAAGCCTCTCTGCTCGCGACACTCGACTCTGGACTCTCGAATCCTGTTTTTCCACTGCTTTTCCTCTGGAATTCATCCTACTGGCTACTGACTTCCTGTCCACCCACCTGTCCACGCGGTGTGACACCTGTCACATCGCACAATGGAAATCAGTCGAGATTGTCGCCTGGCACTTGGCCCAAACGAATCACTTCTGGCCGGGCCGAAACTGTCGCTGGCTATTTATTTACTCAAGCGTTGGCCCTGGTTGTCCTGGTTTTTTGGTCTGGTTTCGCTGCTGCTCCTGTGGTCCTGTGATGGATGGCACTTGCCGACGAGGATTCCCATCTGTGGTCGGGATAGTGTTGCATGCAGCACTGAGCAAAAAAAAGTGGATTGGGTGCGGTTAGCTGGTTGTGGAAACTCCAAAAAGTGAGTTCATCGCAAGAGGATTTCGATCTGCGTTCAATTAGCCATTCAGCCTTAATGGTTAATGGTTTTAATGACGCGCGACAGGTATTCTATATGTGAGACATGATTCACAGCCAGACAAACGAAATTCCCAATCTGCTCTTTCGCTTTAATTCCGGGGAAGTGAGAAGTGAGGGCAACGCACAAAGAAGTCGAACAATAAACCAGGTTTATTTTTTTATTCACCCTGTACCATTGAGGCAGAGCCACCCACAATGTCACTATTTCTCCACCCTCTTCTCCTGACCTCCGACCCCCGCAGACGCCGCCTGTCAAGGCTCTTTCTCCTCCCCCTCTCCTCCCCCTTCTGCCAATCCTTTCTCCCCGAAAGCGCTTTGCATGTCCGGCATTTCGCACCAATTGCCATTAAATTTGCACGTATAAAGCGAAAATGCCAAAAATATTTCACGACAACGAGACGGCAGCAACATCAGAAACAGCATCAGAAGCAGAAGCAGCATCCCAACAAGAACTTCGGTCGCAGTTCAGAGCAGAGCAAACACACACACGCAACACACACAACAACAACAGCAACAACAACAACAAGAACAACAGCAACAACAACAACGGGCGACAATCGACAAAAGTTGGCAACACGTAGTCGGGATTGGCTTTGTGAGCACTGAGAGATAAAGTAGCCTTGAAGTATTCTAAAGGTTTAGATAAGAATTGCTTTTATAAATTCTATTAATTTGTCATCTTTAATTTAAGGATCATTAAAGAATAATTTAAAACAATTTATGAAAACCATGTTATCAGAAATACTTTAGATACTTAGATGAGAAATTAGTTGAATGAGTAGTTCTTTATCTAACAATACATAGCTTACCAAACAATTCGTCATTAAGATTCTTTATAGTTTGTTATCAACAGATGTCAAAACTGACTGAATAAAAAAGTTTAATAAAGTGAATTATATTGCAATAAATCTACTGGTTGAATAAAGTGAATGTAGAACCCCTGTTTTAATGAGATTAACCTGCGTAATCCCATTTTTTTGAGTGCTCTGCGTTTCGAGAAGCGTTCCGACAGCCGGGAGCGGGTGGTTTTTATTCCTGGCTTTTCTTTATGGCTGCTTCAGATGCTGTGCGCTGCTCGCTGTTTGTTGCTTTAGTTGCTGTGGTGATTGCTGTTCGGTTCCCTCCATGCTGGCAATGCGACAAATTCCGCGCTCAAATGTTCGACACGCGCCGGCGCAGTGGCCAAAAAAAGGAGCGCAAGGAGCGAAGGACCAAGAAGCTGGAAAGCCGGCGGCCAAAAGGATGCCGGCAAAGCGGAAATGTTCAGTTCATTAGCGAAACGTGCGCGTCGTGTAATGGACGTGCCGGCTCCCATTTAGCCCATCGAATCTTCAAGTTCAAACGGTTGGTAGCACTCGCATTTGGCTTTTTGGCTTCTTGGCCAACTCATTCTATCCCCAGCGAGTGTAAAGTGAGTGAGTGAGGAGAGCGCGCGCGCGACTTCTATTTTGGCCAGCAGTGCTGGGGGAGACAAAGCCAAGTGCGAAATTGCCAACTTGCCAACTTGCCAAGTCGGCGTCGAGTAATTAAATAATTAATTGAACCGAACAAAGGAATTTCGCAACGCTAAGCGAAGAGAAACAATTAACCGGGCTTAATTATGGGAAAGGTCAATACTCAGACGCAGCGAGTCACGCACTTTTGCCAGGGAATCGAGGAACCCATGGAATCTATGGAGTCTATGGTGTTGGCCGAGAACCGGTTGGCCATATTTGTCGTGTGTGCCTTGTTTAATTAGAAGCTGGTCGACACCTGTACTCCAAATGGCCGGAGCAGTGGATTTTGACTGGGTTTACACCAGACCTCTGATTTGTTTTCCCCTTTTTTTGTTGTATTTGTTTTTGTTTTTTTGTCTTTTGGCTCAAACCGCAAAGAGCCGCTTGATGGCCAACTGACTGACTGACTGCCGCCGCAGCAGCAGCAGCAGCAAACAGCAAGAGCAGCAGCAGCAGCAGCAGCCACTACAGCATCATCATCATCATCGTCATCGTCATCTTGGCCAATTCTTCTTCTTGCCGGGCTTTTGGCCATGGCCAAGACCACGAAGTGGCCGCCGAAGACCAAGAACTTGCCGAGTTGAAGAGCGTGTGAGCCGAGAGTCGAGAATCGAGAAGTTGGCCCAAAGTTACATGCTCGCCGCCGCAGTCGGCGTCGCTGTCGGCGTCACGAAAGCCGGCTTCGGGCAGCGACCGCGCTGCAGCTGCGACGCCAGCCGCGACGTCGACAGCAGCGTAGCGAGATCCAATTGATGAGCAGTTTGCTCAGAGCATTTGAGTGTATTTGTGTTTGTTGCGGTCTTTTTACTCCGCCGCTGTTCTTGAGCGCTCTCTCTGCGACGCGTCGCTCTCTCCGCTGCAAGTTGTTGCTGCTGGCGCTGCTGCTGCGACGCCGTCGCCGCCGCCGCTGCCTCTGCG
Organism: Drosophila ficusphila; assembly: GCF_018152265.1. Classification (NCBI taxonomy): domain Eukaryota; kingdom Metazoa; phylum Arthropoda; class Insecta; order Diptera; family Drosophilidae; genus Drosophila; species Drosophila ficusphila. The sequence continues at coordinate 19,736,826 of NW_025064737.1, forward strand.
CGCAGCGACAGCGGGTTGCTTCGTACTTTTGATTTTCAAAAAAAAAAAGAAAAAAAAAGAAAAAATCGCCGCTCTACGTAGGCTATATAAATAAGCAGCGAGAAGCTATTGGGTCCGAGTCTCTTTGAATTTTATGAAGCGGTTGTATCTTGGTGGTGCCCCAAGCAGCCGCAACGAACCGCCAACAGAACCTCAGTTGGCCAAAACCATTATTTTGCCTTTTACCTCCAGTGGACACAGCGGATTACCTTTGCCCTAAAAACCAACAAAAAATCTAAAAACGCAAGAAAAACTGTCAAGTGAATCCGAACAAACATCGAGTTGAAAAAACCCACAAAGTGCGCGAAATGTTGAGCTACGTGTAAAAGCGATTTAAAGGATCCTATCTATAACTCTGTGAGATACAAATCAAAGATACAAATCGGGAAGAAAGTGGCTAGTGATCCCATTGAATTCTGAGAGTTCTAAACGACGAAAACCGTTCTGTTACTTGAGTGAAAAAGGTGAGTTTCGTCTGGATGGTGTCCTTGTCGCAGGACATTTTGATATAAAGTGGAAAATCAGATTTCGCTGAAAATTTATGTGAAATTAAAAGTGCTGAAATGTTGAGGAAATATTTTTTAATTTTAAATAAATATTTTTTGGAAAAAAAGCTGACTGATATTTAAAACTGTAAAGTTCGCAAGGATTTTTATAAATCTTAGAATCTTAAAATTCACCTTGTCAAATTTATAAAAAAATTTTATCAATTCTCAAACAAATTAAAAATAATTTTGAGAATCTGTAAGCCAAATATGAAGAAAATACTAATTTCATTTTCACTTAAACTCAGATGAGTTCAAAATAATTTATAAATTATAATTTATAATTTAAAATAATTTCACCATCTTTCATTTATTTTTCAAGTCATTAAGTTTTTATGCATTCTTGTTAAACAATTCTTTCGAAATTGCAACCACCAGATCCTTAGCGAAATTGAAAAATGACTAACGTCGCTTCAGTAAATTAAAAATAACACTGTGCCAGCTTCCATGGCTAATAATAATTAATTTACGGACGATTTAAACCGGTGTTATGCACATGTGAGAAGCGTTGCGCAATTGTTTAAAGCCCGCTTCAGTAATTATTCATTTCCGCGACTTTTTCCCCCATTAGGTTCTTTCGATCGATTGAGAATTCAATTCCCCAGCAGAACTGGGGTGTCAACTCTTTATAGGGCAAAACCAGACCTCCCATTAAGGCCATTTTGCAAAACGGTAACCGAAAAGAGGAAAGGGGAGGGGCAGGGGGGTCACTGCAGTCGCTTTAATCTTTACGGCTGGCAATTAATAAAAATTAATTTGCTTACAACAAAATTAAAGCGAGAGCCGAGCCAACCAGGCGTTAAAACGGCCTCAAAGTTATTCATTCATAAAAAAGGAGGTTCGGCGAGGCTCGACGGCTGCTGGTGCAAATTGCAGCCATTCAGTCGGTGGCTGGCCAAGCTCATTCATCCACAACTGGCTGCTCCACCGCACCACCGCACCACTGCACCATTGCACCACTGCACCGCTAACGTAACTGCCACGCGCCGCGGAACAGTCTGCCTTTTGGCCTTTTGGTCTCTTGGCCACGGCCATTGTGCAAATAGTTTCCGCATGCACAGGCAAAAATATGCTTCCAAAATATTAAAGAATTAAGGTAATAATTCTTAAATGTATAATGAATGATTTCATTATAGCTAAAAAGGTATCAAATTGTTTCCAGAACAATTCTAGGGTTCTTAAAAATGTATTTAATATTTTTTTAATCATTTTTAGTCATGCTGCATTCAATATTGCAGATATTTTCCCTTCGTGCTTTTAGCCTTTTAGAGGCAAACATTTGCAGAGTACAGCACTAATTAGAATTTATGCCCACACCAACTGGCGCGGAGCTTTAAATGGCCAACAGGCCAACAACGTCGACATTTGTCAAACTCGTAAAAACTAAAATTGCCCGAATGTAAAAGCTTTTAGTTAGCCATAAATAATACAAACTATGCTGGCTGGCTGGCTGGACCACGAGAGACCCGGCGAGACCCATGAAAAAGCCGCCTGAAACGAAAGCCAAAACGATATATTTATAGTAGTTACAAGTGCACAGGATGGAGGGGATCCTGTTGGAGGTCCAGGTCCTGTTCCATGGATTCCTGCTCCCTGCTCCCTGTTCCCTGTTCCCTGTTCTCTACTCCTTTTGGCCGGGGGCCCAATAAAAAATGCAAATAAAACGCTGCCGCAATATGTGACCATCGGACCCACTCCCCTTTACTTTTTATCCCCACTGGCTGCTGGCTGGCAAACATTTTCAACCTGAAATGACTTTGAGTGTTATTTGGTTTGCCAGAGATTTCATTGGCAGCTGGCCAGAGTTCGGAGTCTGACGTTTGAAGGGCCCTGACCATGACTGGACTCCACACAGCAGCAGGTGTTTGGTTGTGGCTTCCTTTTTTTTCCAAAGAGAGATGAGGATGGGGAGCCATGTAAAAGTGTCCCCTGGTTGGGAAATAGTGTGATTTATAGACAGGGCAAATTTTGACATTGGGTTTGTCTGCAGCGGCGCCAGCAGGAACACAGAATCGGATTTATTGATGAGCCAACAGGAAACATGGCCAATACGAGTTTCGGAAACGGAGTCTAGTTGTAGTTGTCGTTGTATTTGTATCTGTGGCCAAACCATTCCGAATTCGTTCTGTGGTTTCAGCATTTTTCGCAGATTCCCTTGGAACATCTGCTGGATGCTGCAGCGTTTTAATTAAAAATGCCTGAAATGTCTCTCGCTTTCTCGTGGCGAGTCAGGCAGTGCCAATAATGACATAAATGCCTCGACTTAGGGCACTTTAAGTCGACTGTGGTTTCAACTGCGGTTGCGGATTGAATAAAAAACAAAAAAACAAGAAAAAGCGAGCCGAGTCTTCAATGTGCGAACTTCCGTTGCCACCGGGCGGAAAAAGTCGGATTGGAATAGATGGATAGATAGGCAGAAACTTTGTTAGAACTCCATCACTCAGGGGAGCGAATCGCAAAGTTCGACACTTTTGTGGCCGAAGATAGAGAGAAGTTTGCGGACTTATCGCCGGCTCACGCTGCGTATGCTCAACTTCATCCACGTGAGGGTTTGATGAACTGTATTTTATGGTAACTTACTGTAACTTGCGACTTTCCACATAAAGTCACTTTCAATAACATATTAATTCGTGGCTTCAGGTTCAGGTTGCTTTCTTTGCGACTTGTTATGCTGATACGCTATACTATAGAAATTATCATAACAATTAAAAGCCAACAAACTGCAGCCGAAGACGCTTCCCAAACTTTTTATAGTATTTATTCGGCTTCTTGGGCTCTTTAGCGTGTATGTTAATTTATTTTAATTTTTCGCGTCTCTTGGAAAGAAAGATTAAAGCAACTGCGGAGGACAGCTCCCTCCGCGTTCTTCTGCCGATGCGAAATGCGCAGAAAAAAGTCTTTAAAATATTTAATTGGCTGGCATGGAGCTACTATTTTAAGTTATGATGCGGGACCGACACACCTGAGCTCTGACATCAGCACACCAAAAGAACACACCAGCCACATCAAAAAAAAAAAAAAAAAAAAAAAAACATCAGAATGAAGAAAGGAGCCTCCGAGAACCCGACAAATTACATAATGATAGGCTGGTCCAGGCTAATGTCCCATTGTTGGGCCCCCATTTTGCTGAATGCCCCCCAAAAAAAAAAAGACAAGCCGGGGGAAAAATGTATAAAAAGACAGGAGGGAGGAGCCTCTGTCGCCCCATCGCATCGCATAATTTAATTAGATCCCCTGTATGCAAATCATGCGACGAGTATGTGCCGCGCTAATTGAGTGAAAAGCTGTGCGAAGGCCTAATGAGCCGTCACTCGGGTCATGCATCTCGTATCTGGATCTCCCATCTGGAATCGGGAGTCCGCAATCCGGAATCCGGCGAATGTAGCCTCTCCGGCGTGACTGTCACACTCGGTTATCAGTTAATCCGATTACGGCCGAGCTGGTGAACCCCTAACACACAGCGACAGGTCCTGTCGATGGCCAATATCACTGGCTTTTGGCGAGGGTTTATGGCCTTAAATATGCAGAAATTATGCCAGCCTTTAATGGATACAACAAGGCAGATGAAAGATTTATTTAGCTTTTAATTGGTGATGCTCTTATGCTTCCTACACAATTTAATATTAATAGAATTAAATTCTATATTTCCTATTAAATGTATTAAATAATTATAATCATAATTCGTTACCAAGGGCAAACAAATTTTATAGCAACCTTTAATTTAATTAAAGAGCAGCTAGCAAATGAGAAATAATCTCAAAATAAACTATGATACACCAAATCAATAATCACAGCAAATCATCTTCGGCAGCTCTTCAGCTTACCAAAATCTATTTGCTTTGTGAGTTAGTTAATTTTTAAAATTAGACAAATGACAAATGTGTAGCCTAATGGCTTTATACTTTTCTCAGCCCCTGATAAATGTATATCACCATCCATTAGCGGCTTGAAATATTATCTCTCATCTGGAGATAACCAGAGATGCATGTTCAAGCGATCGCACAAATTAAATTATGACGCTGGCAATATATTTGTTTCTTCGCCCATTTTCACCTTGGGCATTTTCTGCGCATTTCGGGCAGCCCGCAATTCAAAGATACACTTGAACCCAAACAAATTCAAAACGAAACCAAAACGAAACCAAATCGAAACCAAACCAAAGTAAAGCAAAGCAAAGCAAAGCGAACATCATTCCCGCCAGCGAGTTTTTGTGATTTTAAAGTTTAATTGAGTAAATCGGTTTATGTGCGGCATTAGCATTGTTTGGCTGTTCGGTTTCCATGGGCCAAGCTCGCCGGCAAAGAAAGTAAGCGCAACTAAGCACATTACGACTAAGCGACGACACTTGTCTCGCATTACGCCCAAGTAGCCAGCTACCCAGCTACCCAACTACCCAGCTACCCAACTGGCTAAGAAGCCAAGTAGCCAAGGTTGAATCGTGGTCTAGAACCAGGCAGCTGGTGGCAAGAACTCCAAGAAGTCCAAAGTGTGTCGTTTTCGTGGCGGGGCGCGAATTTCTCTAACCCAAATTGTTGTTGCCGCCGGAGTGCTCTGAAGTTGCGGCTGTTGCGATCTGGTTTGCAACACCGATGCTGCTTTCGAGTTCAATAGCCAAAGAAAGTCGGTAGAAAGAAAAAGTGTGCGGCGGCGAACGAGCGGAACCAAATGGCGACATAGATTCATGGTTGGTCATTTCAGCTTTTTAGCGAACGAATTCAGCGCCAACCCACCTGGCGTATGCGTAATGCCTGTTATCAGGCGAGCAAAATGCACTTGGCAAGTGCCTCTTAATGGCCACTTTTCGGGGGTGCTAATGCAACCCGGCAATTTGTGGGTAGGCCACAGGATAGGCGAGTCCCTGGCCAGTCATTTGGGCCATTCCGCGGTCCATTAACGTGTCTCGCAAAAGAGCTGGCAGGCATTTCGCCTTGCCTCGCGAACAGCTAACATAGCTGGCTGGCTAGAAATCAGAAAATCATAATTCGATTCAATTCCAAATGGCGGGCATAATGGCCAATAAGGCCACTGGCGAAGTAGGGCCAATTCAATGCGGTCAAGGTGTCAACGCGCACGATGGCCGAAACTCTATTTGTCTACTGCACAAATTAAATGTCTTTTGCCGGTTATTATTTATTGTTGTTGTTGCTGCTCTCCAAATGGGTCCAAAAACCCCGAAAATAACTGTTGTGCGGCCAGCACAATTAAGCCAACGGTGCGCTGGCCAATATCAGGGCTCAGAGCCAATAAATTAATTCAATCGCCTCGCAAGGCAGCTGCAATTACCCGGAGGCCAAAAACCAAAAGCCAAAGCCAACAACCAAATAGGCAAATCAGCTTGGCCATTTCTTCACGCTGGCCAGAGATCGAGAAATTCTTTCTTTTCTCGTTTCGTTTTTTTCGTTTTGTGAGAAAATATGCGAAAAGTCGTCGCCTGCGTCAGCGTTTGAATGGCCAAAAGAAATCGACGAGCTGAAAGGCAAAATCCCAGATAGAAAAAAAAAACAAAACTAGTTGTGAGCCCCACGGGCACAAATATGTAGAAATAAAAAAAGAGCTGCGATGTTGACGCGAAGATGTTTCTGCGTTTCGTGAATGAAATTAATTTCCATTGTGCGGCGAGTAAATAAGTGAGCCATAAAAGAAATACAGTTACGTTTTAAGGCGGCGAAATATTGCAAATGAAAATGGATGTGGGAATCGGGCGATGATATGTAGATTGATTGGTCGAATGGTCTATAAAATTGGCTCTCTTTCTGTGGGCCTACTACCAATGGCTTCCTATTGCTGGCTAAAATCCATAATGAACTGGAAGCTTCTTTGCGGGCCTTTTTTTTATTGGCAGCCGTATAAATTCCCCAGTCACCAGCTTTCGTTTGAATTTTATTCCCCGCTTAATCAGCGATCATACGGCAAACAGAAATTTCACCCGACTTAGTCACACAACAAAAGCCCGCGAATAAATATAAATCAGTTCAATTAAACGTGGTGTCCGCATAATAAACAGTTTGACCACCCTTCTTCGATGACGACAGCACTCGAGTTCGAGTTGTTTGTTTGATTTTGATTCTGATGCTCTGACACAGGTTTGGGTATCTGGTTTCGGGTTTCTAGCTGCTCGGTGACCCAAATTCGCGGACTTGACTCTTGATTTCCTCCGATTTACATTCCAGCACATTCCGCATTCGATTCCGATCTGTTGTGATCTCTCGCCGACCTTTGCTAATCGATTTCCTTTCCTCTTTTTCTCTGTTTGCAGGTATGTAAACCAGTTGACATCTCTGCCAAGAATCCGATTCCGATTCAGATTGCGATTCCAAGTGGCCAAAAGGTAATTGAGTCGTCGCGCAGGAAGGTATGCAACGATAAATTGGACGGCAAACAAATGGCTGCACTTTTTGCGCTGCTTAACTGCTTCAATTTGCATAAATAAATAATTTAGCAGTGCATTCGGTGCGGCGCTGAAACAATAAAACTCAGCAAATTGAGTCGCGAAGTGAGGCGAAACAAAAAGGAAAGAAAAGGAAAGGTGGGAGGGCATAGGGCATCTAATTTATGCAGCAGGGAAGCAATCAGTTGGGGTCCTTTTTCCCTGAACACTGAACAGCGAACGAGGTGCGTGCCTCGACAACAACAGACAAAAGCCAGGACTTTGCCTCCTGATGAGGCAATATGCAGCTGCTTTCATCCTTAGACATGGCGCTCATTATTGAAGAGGACTCGGGCACAGGTTGACTATCCGGCACATCCTTGTCGCCATATAGCCACCATCTATATATCCACACATCCATCCTTGTGGGGGAAATTCCGACGCTCCTGCATTGTTTTGCCTCCGCCACTTGACTTCATTGCCCTCAAGTGGCAAGTGGCAGCCCGTTCCTGCGGCTTCTCTTCTTGCAACCCTTTTCGCCATCTGAGCTGAATTCCACATTGCGAGAGTTGAAAGCTGACGGCTAAAGGCTTTAAGCCCGGCCGAGATCAGCTCCATTTGAAGAGCGTATTGTGTGCCGACTTCTAATTGAAATGCAAAATAAATGTTCTGCCATTTCCGAGTGGACAGGTCAGCAGCGAATGCGGCTTTTGTTGTGTGACACTTGCAGTTGGCCGGACACAATGGCCCTGAAATTGATGGCAAAGTTGAAATTCGTGTTTTAAATGTCGCTGCATAATTTATTCCGAGTGGCAGAGAATAAAATCCATATATCGAGCAGTCAATTTATTTCGGCTCATGCAATTATCTAGAAATTCGCGGGGTTGAAAGTGCCCGCGAGAGCAAAGTCAATTTGAAGCCAATTTGCAGGCGCTAATAAATTGAGTTAAAAATTTCGGAAAAATAATTTCTACCTCGCGAAGAGCCCCCTCGTTTTTGGGGTGAAGTTGAAAAGCTCTCGGAAAGTCATTAAAAAATATATTTTAGAAATTCTTTATTAGTGTTTCTAATTAAAATTTTTCAAGAGGCGAGCTTAGAATGTTTTCAATCCACTTGGGCAAATAAAACCTCACTTTTAAGAGCTGTATTTTCTCTGTATTAAATATGGAATTTCCCAGTAAGGGGGGTTCTTTTCTCCAAGTGAATGATTCAGATCGTTTATCAAGCGTTCAGAGTCCGCTGTGGGCGCTTCTAATTAGGTATACGTGTGCTCGATGGCACAGTCATTCCGTCAAGTGTTATGGCAACTATTTATATTTATACGAACATCATAATGCGGAAACTCCAACTCAAACGCAAACTCAAACCCAAACTCTTACCCGCCGAAATGCCTCGCAGTGGCGGTCGGTTCTAAGAACCCGCCTCGTTTAATAGGAACAAAAACTGGTTGGGGTTTAATAGCCCCCCACTGGCTTACTATACTCTTCTGCCAGCGTAATAGCCAAGTTGACCAGCCATGAAATTCAATTTCATTTCATCTCTCATTCGGTTATTTTCTGCCTGCCTCCCCAGCTTTTCAGAACATTCTCGGAAGTGCGCAACGCGTGAGTTTTTACTCACTTTAGTTTAGTTGAGTTTAATTTATGATGGACGGGGGCCAAAGAGCCAAAGTATAAAGTGCAGGGGGACTGGTACAAACTTCGGATCTAAGTAAACTAGATAGAGAACCCCAAGCGCCGAAAAGTGTTTGCAGAGGCCCAAAACCACACAACACCTGCATAACTTTTACCCAGCCAACAGTCGACCCGGGAGGAAAGTACTTTCCATGGCGGTCGCTTAATAGGTTTTTATACACGTTTTATACTCGGCTCGACTTGCAGAACACTTTCCTTTGTCCGCAGAGCATTACAGGCCTTTCAGGCATTATCGAACAAATAAACTGGACTGGCCAAATAAAAGTGAAATTGCCAGGGCAAAATTTGTTTTCTCAATGAGCGCAGTTTCTGCTGGCTGTGGCCCCAAAATCTCACGTTCATCTCTTAATGATGGAACATCTATTTAATTATTTGCCTGCACGTGTAGAAATGCGGAGGGCAGAAGAAAGGGTTTTTCGCTTATGCATAATTAAGTGGTTCGATGGGGGTCTCAACTCTTCATTCCCCCCACTCCTTCGATTTGTAGTGGAAACTAATGGCGTTTATTCTGATAAATCGAATCTATCTGGCCTGGAGCACCTGTGAAATTGGTCGTAGGACCCTGGGATTCCGATCGCAGACTCCTCTGGGCGCCAATCGATGGAGGCTTTCCTACGTTTCGGTTTTTTTTCTTCTCTCAAGTGGGAATGGGCCAGGAGTCGGCGCTTTTTGGCCTGGCCAGAATGGGATGCGCTTTTCGGGATTTATTTGTGTGGAAATGAGCAGCTAACGGTATATGAATCATGACTTTGGCAGGCAGCATGATTTAAAACACTCACTCATATGCGGCGGCGTTGCTTCTTCCTCAAGTTTCGAGTTTAGAGTTTAGAGCTTCGAGTTTGGAGTTTAGAGCTGCAGCTGCAATGTATTTGTGAGTGCCATGACTCTGGCCTGGTCTCTCGGCCAGGTTAAGACCACAAACATAAGGCCTTCTTCCCTCGCTGTTTGCGCATATTTTAGCACATTTTGCCCTGTCCAACTGAGCCAGCCAGCCGAACAGCCAGCTCTAAACTCCGCAAACTCCATGTTGGCAAAGCTCCTCGATCGGCCAGCGACTTTGTAGCAGCGCGTAGGAAAGGAAAACGTGCGATTTCAAGTTGACAGCACAGCTACATATGCCGTATGCTATATGCCGCATGCTATATGCCGCATGCCGCCTGCCGCATGTTGTATGCCCCGTATGCCATGAACCCGGCCCATCCTCTTCTTGCAAAAGTCTGCGTTTGCGTTTGCGTTTGGGTTTGTGACTGCGACTGCGTCTGCCTGCCTCAAATCAGCTGGAAAAGGCAACGTTTTTCATTTTCTACATTTTAATGCAATTTTTAATTTATTTGTTTTGCCGGGGCAGCGACAGCGAAAGAGACAGAGACAGAGACAGCGAAAGAGAGAGAGGGGAGAGGGTAGTCCAGGCTTAAAGCCCAGGTTACTACAGCTCTCTATCGGCGGACAACGCATGTATTCCGCATTGATTGGCATTTCCTGGTTGGCAGCATTAGACTGGCCGAGTCAAGTGAATTCCTCGAAGCGGCCAAGCAGCCAAGGATGAGGCCTTAGAGCCCAGAACTCCAGACTTGCTTACCCCCAATCACTTTACCCTCCTCCTGCGATGCATTTGACTTTCAGTTGGTTCGCTGGAGGCATTTGTAATTATCCAACTGGCCAATGAGTCACTGGGAATGATCGATGCTGACTTGCAGATCGGCGGCAGTCGAAAAACAATGCCCTCAGCCAGACCAGTGATGTCATTTGGCTGGCTGGCGAAATAGAGTCGCATCCGGGCCGTCGTCTTGGGTAGCATCCCTCACTCGTTTTGGCCAAGTACTTCACATGCCAAATTACATGGCCATGAGTAATAGGTAACAATTCAAACGAGTCTCGATCCGAAAACGCGCCAAAAAGGCGCGCTCATTGATCCACTTTTCGCTGAATCTACTCCCCAATCACGTAGCCAAAAAAGAAACATTACGTTTACGTTTATTTGGCTAACTGTTTTTGGCCCGGCTCTCTATTCAAATCGAACGCATATCTATCGTGGCTTTGGCATAATTAGAACCAGTTTGTCGGGAATAGAAGGCGTTTAGCTGAGCCATTTGGAGTAGTCACAAGTTTGAGTATAGTAATTCACTTTTAATAGATTTATTTAGATATGGTTCATAACTTTAGTGCAGTTTCCAAGCCACTTTGTTCCGCTCGGAGTTCATTTAAATTCCCAGAGCGTCTGTAGTTCGGATTTCTGACCACCTTGATTCGACTGTTTCTTTGTTTTATGGCTCGAATTTGCAAATCGATTTGAACATTGTATAACCCAGTGGACTGGTAGACTGGCGAGTGACACGTGTAGGCGTCGTTAAGTTTTCGCCGGGTTTTTGGGCCAAACGGGGTCCGATGGCCGAGAACGAGCTGTGCTGCTCTCAAATTCATAATCACGTATGGAAAATCGCGCTGAAAAGTGACCCCGAAAGTCGGAGTTTCGCCCCGGGGCGAAATGCCTAATTGTGATGTTGATTTTAATTAAGCGAACCGCGAAAAAATAAAGGGGAAGCTCATTAGTCAGCGGAGAGCTGGACATCGCATGCAGCTGCATGTTGCTGCTGCTGCTGTTGCTGCTGCTGTTGCAGTTGCAGCTGAGGGAAATCAGAACGCTTCTTCGGCAAACAAACTTGACCCCAAGAAAAAGAGAAATTTGTGGCAAGCGAAAAAATGAGGCTCGAAACAAAATCAGCTCACGATCTTCCACAGTTGCTGCTGCTGTTGGTGTTGCTGCTACTTTTGTTGCTGCTGGGTCAGTCCACCACATATGGCGGCTACTGGTTGCATGCTGCATGCCGCATGCTGCAGGCGAGCACTCGGTAGCCAGCGTCATCAAGATTTGTCACAAATCAAGGCGGGCAGGCAACTAATCCAGTTCAAGTGCTGCCTCGACACAGCGAAAATGGCAAATTGCCGTCGCGCTGCTGCCGGCGGAAAAGGAGTTGATGTTGCTACTGCTACTGTTGCTGCTGCTAGTTGATGTTGCCAGTTGGTGTTGCAAGTTAGCGTTGGCGTTGCAGCTCCCTGATTCTATACACTCTCAAAAATGGGAGATCAGAATAACAAATTCGTTATACTTATGATTAAAGAAGGTATTTCTTTCCACAATTTAATTTGACCAGAGAATTTAATTTAAAATATTTTGATTGTTGTTGTTCTCAAACTTATTGTTTTAAAATCTCCATTTATATATTTCAACTTTTAAGTATGGAGGTACTTTTTAGTTAACTTGCTTTGGGATAAAGAAAATTCAATTTGTATATAAATTTTTATTAACATATAGTACTCATTTTGTAGGAGTGCATTGGCGACTCCATGGAGTCGTGCTGGGCAGCTTCCGCATGCCGACAAGTGAGTCACAAGTCGGTCTCCAAAGAAGTTCGGTTTTGGTTTTGGCGCGTTTGTTTGCTCGTTGGCCAACTCTTAACCGTTATGTTTGCAGATCGTGCTCGTTGGCCGAGTGAGCTTTATTAATCTCGAGCCAACTCCTTCAATTTGGCCGCTTAAGCTGCCGCTGAAAGTGCCACAAGGTCGATCGCTGCTAAGGCCAGGCTCAAATTTGCCTGGGGTCGTTGATTTGCATCTAACAATGTGGCCAAAACGTAATCTTCAATCCACCATCTACCATCTCCCATCGAAACCCCATTTCCATCACACTTTCTGCAATTGTCGCGGCCAAATCGCCGGACATCGAAGTGCCTGATGCAATTGCAATTGCAAGGTCGCACATTCCTGGAGGCCAACTGCAAATTGGCAGTAATCCGGGACTTAAGCCACAGCAATTTGGCCGCCAATTGGCCACAACTATGCTGTAGAGTCGATAGGCGATAGATAGGCACACGTGTTAGGGTTTAGAGGCAACATCAACAGCAGCAACATCCACAGCAGCAACATCAATAGAAGCAACATCAATAGAAGCAACATCAACAGCAGCAACAAGATCTGCAGCAGCAACAAAAGATTTATGAGGATGACGTGCATAACCAAACACTTAGAAAAATGAACACTACATCTTTGGAAATATAATTAAATAGGGTTTTTAATAGTATTAATAATTTACCACTAATAACCCAAGTTAAACCTAAAATAACCTTTTAACAATGACATGGGTTAAATTGATTTTCTACCTAAAAACAGTTTAAAGACATTTGCAATTTGATTGCTAAATTTCTCCTTGTGCATAGAACACAAGTACCCTAGTGAAATAAAAATAAAATAACAAAAATGCAATTTGCAATTGCTGCTGCCTGCGAACCGTTAAATGTGTGGCACTGCGATCGCTCGATCGAAGAACACAAAACCAAATTAACGCCGCTCGAAAACAGCAGCAACATCAGCAGCAGCAACAGCAGCAACAGAAATTGCAATTGCAATTGCAATCGAAGAAGTGTAATGCGATAAGCTGGGTGGACTGGACTACAGTGGAGTGGGATGGGTTTAGATTGGATGGAATCGAATGGAATGGGGATACCATCAGCATCACCATCACCATTCTGCAGAAGAACGCGTGAGGTTGGGGTCAAAGCTGCGGCATTCTGATGGGACCTCGGGAATGGGGATCGCAGGATCAGAACCGATCGGCTCGGATCGTATCGCATCTTATGCAGTTCCAGCTGGAGTTTGTGTGCTAAATGTCAATTTGATACCGGCCAGAATCCAATTAAAGCGGCAGGCCGCACAGTTGCAGCTTGCAAATTGCAAATTGCCATCGATCTCTTGGCTGCGATCTGCTCGATTCCGATTCTGAATCCCAATCCGAGTCCGACTTTGAGTTCGATGTCGATGGGTCGTCGTTAGATGCGTGAGCCAAAGTGTATTTGTGGGTCATGGTACAAATCTCGTGGAGACACGGACAGAAGACAGCGGACAGAAGATAGAAGACAGAAGACAGCGGACAGAAGACAGCGGACACGACAGCCGACACAAGATAGCTCTCTGACAAGAGACACCTTTTGATATGCTAACGAAGGCTTTTCACTGCCTTTTCCCCCTCGTTTTCCCCCTTAGTTTTCCCCCTTTTTCCGAACTCGTGCCCCGACTGTCAAAATGCTGCCCATGGCTGCTGGTTCGGATGGGAAATTTTCCCACCCTCCATTGAGGCCGTCTGCCTTGGCAAAATGTAAATTTTCGTTTGTTCGCGGCTCCCGAGTGCCATACATTTATATTAGAGCCGCGCAGCTGGCTCGCAATTTGTGCAACTGGGGATCTATTCCTCCTATGCCTACTATACTACCATATACCCACCGTATGAGAAATGGGGAACGAGAACTGGGAGTTGCAACTGCTGAAACTGCAACTGGGAGCTCCACGCATGCGCGGTTGGCAACTGCTCCCCTGGCAATTTCCCAGCCTGTCCAGAGGCTACCCTTTGTGGGCATTTCGACCTGGCCAAGTTACCCAGTCTCCAGGGTCTGCGCCATGCAAATAGAGAACCTCCTCTTCACGCATGAGCCATCAGCTCCGGGACCTGAATACATTTTTCATAACGCACACATGACCATTGTGGGATGAAGATGCATTGCATCTGGCGTTGCATCGCCCTTGCCGGAGGTTTTCCCCCGAAAATCTTGCAAATTTCCCATGACCGATATACGCCCCTGGCCAAGTTGGTTGGCCAAGTTAACAAGCGCCTGCCTCGTTTTGGGTAAGAGTTTGCTAGCCAGCAGCCAGCAGCTTCGGCTTTTGGCCACTTCATTCACAAATTGAATTTGTGTCACACACATGGCTGCCACTGCGGCAGCTGGTGACCACCCCTTTATTTGGTCTTAACCCAAATACTGAGTGCTGCACAAATACGAAAGAATAAAAATTGTTTACCATTTAGCCGCAGCGGAATAATTACCGCAACAAGTTGCTGCTTGCTGGTTGCCAGTTGCTCTTCGCTTGTTGCTCGTTGCTCATTGCTGGCTGGCAGCAACATGTTGCTCGTGTGTTGCTAATAGCTTTAGAACAAGTGCCATTTTGGCCGGCAACTAATAGCCAGTTTGTGTCGCTTCCGTTGTCAGTCAGTCGGGCTAACCATCCACATCATCATCATCATCATCATCATCTTTAGAATCGCGCCAGAGTGAGATTATCATTATTGTTATTGTCGCTCGTCATGTCAACTCGTCATCAACATGCCGCGTTCCCCAGCTGAAAACCTGGAGACGAGGACGCTGCTTTCTTGCCACCAGAAGTCGGAATTCAGTATCCATCCAGCATTTAGTATCCAGCATTCAGTATCCAGCAACCAGCCACCAGCATCCAACATCCGTGGAGCAATCTTTCAACCTGACCGAGGCGGCTTCGTGTGTTGCATACCCCTTGTTGCTTGTTGCTTGCTACTTCTGCTGTTGCCACGGCACGCAGCAATGCTATTTGCGGCTCCCCCCTCCCCCTCGACTCGCCTGCATTTTAATGAGCACAATTCGCGCATTTATGATGAGCCCCAACCCGAGTCGAGCATTAGCCGATTTTTATTTGCCTGTTTCGTTAGCGAGCGAGTGGAGGAATCCATCTGCCGTCGGAGGGGGAAACCGAAACCTCTCGGATTTCAAAGGAGTCGCGGAAGGAGAGGCTGGATATTAGCCCCCTCTATAAAGAAACCAAGATGTATAAGACTATGACAAGTACTATGGACTTTATAATCAAACTTAAGAAGTATTTAGTTGTACAACAAAACAGGAAAGAACTATTGCAGCTAACAATCAGATTTATTATATAAAAAATAATAATAATTGGGATAATAAAACATGGTTTATTTTTAAAGAGGAACATAAGAAGTAAATTATAGCACAAGTAAAAGAGGTATTCAATTTATGAGTCACAAAAGTAAGAAGGTCATTAAATTAACTCCATAAAATTCCCTTTTTACGATTGTCCCTTTAAGTGAAAACAAAACCCCAACACGAAGTTCCCAGTAAAAACCCAATGAGACCGGAACTCAAATATTTCGTTACACTTATCGCTGCCCAGAATCCGAGCATTAATTTCAACACTCTGCCACTTCCTTAGCCCATTGTGCTTAGGTGGAAGTTTTATTGCTTTATGGAATGTATAAAATTGGATAACATGCCCAACAGCCACGCCCCCAAAAGGCAGGCACTCAGCAAACAAACATCCCTCACCTTCTGCCTTCAGGATTTCCCAAGAAGGAGGAAGAGGAAACCTTTTGGGGCAGCAACCCCTCGATGGAATCACGTGTTGCATCTCCTGGGACTTGATTAAAGCAGCATAAAGCAAATAAAAGCCGACAAGCGAACTGGGCTAATAAATGAAAATATGAAGCGTATGTGTGGCCGGCCATTCGATGCCATTCGATGCCATTATGGGGCGACAATAAAATCAGACCGACTTTACTATATATCCGCTCTAAGTTGGCCAGTTGTCAACCGATAAGCCGTGATATGTGGCGGTCGCCGCCTGCTAATTATAACGATGGGATCACTGGGAGAACAGGGGGAAAACTAAAGGTAGTCGGGGTAGTTTGTTGTGTCCAATTTCTGGAAGTTTTCTTTTATTTTCTTTCTTTTTTGCGTGTGCCTGACATTTTCAATCAGCAGCCAAGAACTTGGCATTTCGAGATACAGGATACAGAGTACAGAGTACAGGAAACAGAGATAGGGATCCCGGCGATTTCTGACCTCCGAAAATAAAGAGGAGGAGGAGGAGGATGGAGGATGGAGGATGGGGAGGTTCGCCAGAGGGTTGGGCATGTCAGGGAAAATTGCACATCTGTCAAATCGGCAAACAAGTGATTTCCGCAAACAATTGAAGAAAAACAGCCAGTCAGTCAGGAGCAAGCCAAAAACGAAACGAAACTGAACAGAACAGGACATCACATCGCATTGCAGGACATTCGGGGAGGGGTGACCACCACCACGAGTGGTGGTTTTGGTCCTTCGGTGGCTCACATGTCAACTCTCCCACCCGCCCCGAAATTTCTGCTTTTCTGCTGTTTGTGCACGTAAATTGCTTTTGTGAGCAGGCCATTGAAAAATGTTGAAAACCAAACCAAACCGAACCAAGCCAAAAAAAAAATCGAAAGCTAAAGAGGAAAAATAAATAAAGATGCTCAGGTTTGAGGACGGCATGCGCCTTGTCATGCTTTTTTAATGAAGTGCCAGTCGTTTAAGGAACATATTGCCGCCCGATTCGATTGTTGTTTAAGGGTTAAACGGCCTGTCCGCAAGAATGTTCCCCTCTTCCATTACTCCTTCCCTTCCCCACTCTCCCAAATCCTTTGTTATCACGTACTAAACTGGGGAATCCCCCATCCTTTGTCCATTGCAGTTACAACCACAAGATGACAAGAAGACGTTCGAGTCCGCCGGGACTCGAGGAGCTGCTCTGCATGGCGCTCGTCCTTCTGGCCTTGGTCCTGATACCCGCCCAAGCCGGTAAGTGGTTTATTATGCCAACATAAATTACGTTTAGCCAGCGGAGTAAGTAGCTAAGTACTGCCCATCTGCCGGAGTTCGTCTGTTTTGATTACTTTGCCATAAATCGCCAGCGAGTCCATGGATTTTCGCACTAATTAAGGCCATTGTGGCAAATTGCCCTCAGCTGCTGGCCAACAGCTGGCGTTGCCTTTGCTACTTGTCCAGGGTCAGGGGTCAAAAACCGAAACCCCGAAAGTCTGTTGCATTTCGGGGCTAGAAAACCCAATTAAGAGCTGCTCCTCGGGGGTGACTCAAATTCATTTATGTTAAATTGAAATCGAGTGGAACTGAAAGGCAAGTGCTAATGGCCTCCACCACACAGAATCATTACCCATCTGCATCTT
Organism: Drosophila ficusphila; assembly: GCF_018152265.1. Taxonomy (NCBI): domain Eukaryota; kingdom Metazoa; phylum Arthropoda; class Insecta; order Diptera; family Drosophilidae; genus Drosophila; species Drosophila ficusphila. Next base: position 19,754,268 of record NW_025064737.1, read on the forward strand.
CCGTCAACTTCTCATCTGCCCAAAAGTGAGCAATGTGTTAACTTTCACATTTAGTTGGGCAATAATAAAAGGCGATGCAACAATGTTTGGTATTCGGTTTGCTCTTCCTGGTTTTGGTTTTGGTTTCCACAGGCGTGTTCGATTTAACGACTTGTTTAAACAGAACCTACAGAGGAATAAAATGGAGAACAGAATATCGGTCAACGAATGCCAAAACCGAAAACCCAAAAACCAAAAGCGAGGCGTAGTTACTGCCAGTCGAGGGTACGGGCACCACCAATCATCCGGTCCATAACCGGAGTTCCAAGACGACGGAGCCATTGTTTAATGGGCCTTCAATAAACAGTCGAAACAGTCGAAGAAGTCGAAGAAGTCGAACCTCTGCGTGGCTTTCTTAGCCCGCTGACTGATTTGGCCCAGTCAAAACGATAGGCGACAATGGTCGGCTCGTTGACCCACATTCGTGGGTACTCCGCCACTCCACCACTCTACTATCCACTATCCACCATCCAATAACCAGCACTCCAGCCCAGCACAGAGGTGCCTGCATTGAGGCATTCATTCTGGCATTGAGGCATTCTGGTATTCTGGGTTCTTGGAATTTTCATTAACACATGTCCGAAACCGTGCGGCTGCATATGGAAATGGATCTCTGACAAAGGGGAAATAAAGTGGGAAAGAATTCTCTTTGTGAATGGGCTCGGCGGAAAAGATGGAGAGCTCGAAAGCCCATGGTGTTTTGGGCATGGGCCGCCCCGCCGGGGTTTCTCACCTACTTATTGATTATTACACACAGTCACAAATCGGTAACACTAACAAGCCGGGCCAACAACAAAAAAAAAGCGGCCTAATGGACTCCGCTCCTCCGCCTCTCGAATCCCCACTCCATTGGGTTTGATGAACTCCGGCTGGGTGAGGAGAGTTTCCCAGCAGGGTCCGGTAATTGAATTGTTCCATTATGGAATTTGAGCATGACTCAACAGATACAGATTTGTATCTTGGACTATCCAACAAGTTCTAACTCCTCTGACAGCCGCGAGCCATAAATCAATGGAACTAACGCGAATGTCGAATGGCATATAGGTATTCCTCTTCTCGGATATTATATATCATATAATAACGAGTACTTCACAACAAGTGGCATTTGCGTCACAACAAAGAGCAGCTCCGATCCAACGATCCATCGAATGATCCATCGATCCATGCCAATTGTTTGCGCAGCCATCAACTCAGATATCCGAAACGATTCAAGGGGTTATGCAATTTCAGCTGGCCCTCAAGTTCGAGCCTTAATTCAAGCTCAAGGTCGGCAGAGGAGCTAGCAAAAAATAAAAGTAAATGAACATCTTCTTACCAACCGGTAGCCGCCACACATTATCATTATTTTATAAGCCACGAAGCGACGACGCCAATTTCAATTTGGCTCTGGCTTGGCAATTTTATCTTGTATTTTTTTGCTCGATGGGGCGTTTTCATCAATCAACTTCGAACGTGAGTTCGTTTCTTGTTTTTCTCATGCTTATTAAAGAATCGTTGGGGGGAATATAAAAAAGAAGAGGAACACCTGCTCCCCAGAACATCAGCTCCTCTGATCGGCCAGATTCCCCCTTTTTTTGACACCTACACCGTCCAACGAGATGCGATGGTCAGTGAACCCTTCGCTATCCGATTCCGCCACTCGGATGGATTTTATGCCAATGGGCCGGCAGTTTTTGTGATTTCTTAATTTATAACCAATTACAAAGGCATTAGTGCGCCGCACGAAGATCTTCAATATTTTTGTTTATTGCGCATATAAATCGCCGCTTTACGGGGCCCATCTCTATTTCTATTTTTATGGCCGTTTTGCGGAAGCATCCAGCTCCACTCCGAGTTGGAGATTAGAGCCCTGATGCGATGATGATGATGTTTCGCCGATGTGCCTAATTAGCTTGTATTAGCCGAACGGCCAGAACTTCCAGCCAGGAAGAAACTTCAAGACTTTAAGACTCTAAGAGTCGAAGAGTCTAAGAGTCGAGGTACACAACAGGTACACATCATTATGGTTTGATATTAATTGCACGACCCGCTGATGTCATCAGCAGCATCGCCATCATCTCCATCATCTGGCGGGGCCCTGGGCATCGCAGTTAATCAAGATCCCGTCATCGTCTTGGCCACGCGCATATAATTAACGTTTCTGCCACGGACCAGGTTCAATGTCAAGTGGCCAGTTGGTGGATCAGTTGGCCAGTGGCCATTGGTAAGGCGGATCCGGCTTATCGGGCTTATCGCGCTGAAAGTGCCAACGGTTTGCCGGGTTCCACACTCCGCCTCCTCGTAAATACCTCTTGTATCTGCGTATGCAAACACCCATTCCACACTCCACACACAACCCATTCTACAATCCATACCCCATCCTCAGCCACATCCACACACAATGTTGGCTGGGCAAACAGAGGAGAACCGGCCGAAAGTCGCTGACCATTGACCGATATGGCCAAGATGGCCGGTGGCTCTGATGGCCAAGATGTGTTGGCCGTTTGCGTGGCTGAGGAATTTCATAGCCACTTAGAGAACAAGTACGCCAGCCGGAGATCACGAACTTGCGGGCCAACCCGCTCGAACCTCCTCCGCCGAGAACGAGTCTCCCTGGGATTCTGGCCTCTGGGTTCCCCAGTAACCAGTAACCAATAACCAATAACCAACAACCAATATCGTATCCAATCCCCCGATCGAAAATCCCGCGATGTCAAGACTCCCGAACGTGAGAGATTCGCCAGTGGGGCGGTGAAACTCTCGACGGTGACACAATTAGAGAATCCCGCCCATCGTCAGTTTTTCCCCCGACTCCCGACTCCCAAGCAGCCAGGCCAATTGACTCTTGGCCATAAATAAGCATTTATGCTTAAGACTTTCGCTTCACTTCGTTTCGGTATGCATCACTTGGCCCAGCAAAGTCGCCTCCCCCAGATTTTCAACTATTTGTCAAAATCGCACGATGTGAAGCCAAATCTGAGCTGTGACTGATGCGTTACACTCTAAGAAAAGTATTTAATTATAATTTATTTTCTAAATAAATGTATCACTTAACGGGATTTCTCATTAAACATTCTTTACATTTTTATTAGCTATAACCCTTTTATTTTCTTTTTTTGCTTATAAATAAATTAATAAATTATCTTATTGCCGACTTGCGTTCTTTTTGCTGAGTGTTCCTACTAAGTCGCGTTCCCAGTTGATATGAAAAATTGACCATGGACTCGAGACACTCATAAAAGACACATTTGTTCGGCTTAAATGCCCGTTCGCAGAGCCACTTAGTTTGCGCTGATCCAACCCACGCAACCAAAAGCCGCATTTAGAGTCTCTGTTCTTTTTGTTGAGGGGGCGAGGGCAATGACCACGCCGCCAAAGGGCCGCCGAGATCTGGTGCCTCAATTCCGAGTTCCGAGTTCCAAGATCCGAGATCCAAGAGCTGCGCTGCACTTGATTCTCCAATTAAATGGCCAGAAGCCGAAGCCAGAAGTCGGAGCAGCGTGTGAACCAGAAATCGGAGGCGGAAGCCGAGGAGCTCGGAGGGAGGAACCCAGAACCCAGAAGCCAAAAGGCAGGAGGCAAGTGGCAAGAGGCAGTCAGCAGAGTGGCAGGCAGCTCTTTCTGATTTTATCAGCTTTAAATTCCCGACTTCCTGCGACAAGGTCGGGGGCTAATTTCACTTAAGTAAATAAGCTTTGCGGTTAACTGCCGGCAATTTGAAGTGTGTAACGGTAAGGTTTCCACATAGAGATTCACATTCCCAACACCCGAATACCGAAAACCGATTCAGTAATCCCAAAACCAAAGCGAAAACCCAAAGCAAATGGAAGAATTACAATTGCAATTACACAATTTGGCTATTAACGCCTCGGATTCGTGCACCTTTCACCTTGACAATGAAATGGTTTCGCCGATGATTGCTGTAATTCCCATTCGGCAGGGGCGAACCCACAGTGCCAGTTCGAGTTGGAAATGCAAATGAATATCTCGCTGTTTAGTAGAGCAAAACGCCGGCTCAACTCGACCATACGTAATACAATACAACTCGAGATTTCTCATGACGATATACAGAGAGAGAGATACAGACACCTCTACCATATAGTGGAGTCTACAATCCGTAGATATAGCTGTGGATGTGGATGCCATAATCATGGCTCATATTATGTATGCTGTTTCTTCACTGCTGCTGCTGCTGGTATTTCCCTATTATTGTTCGATGTCATTGAACTTGAACTTGTCGTGGTGGTGGCCGGCTATTTTAGCGGCCAGTTGGCTATTTCTGTTTTGGCCTTTTATGCAGTTGCCCGGCGTGAGTATGCTAATTCGGATTTGTATAACACGTTGCCTGCCGGTCGGAAAACGTGTTCGAAATGTTAATTAAACGGCAAACAGCGCCGGCTTTTATTCATATTTATGGCAATTAGCAGCCCCCTGACCCAATTTGCCATTTTGTCCCTGCTAATTGCCGTTTATGACGGGCGTGGAGCTGGAACCAACTGGGTCCGAGCGGATTCAGAGGGATCCGTACGTTCGGAGGGAACTGCTCCCTCTGCACCCATTGCAACTAGGCTCTCAATTAGACATTCCGCCTGGCGCCAGTGGCTAATCGGCGTCTAAGTTGGCCAGCACGCTAACAAGCCCAGAGACAAGACAATGATGGCCAACTGATGGTGATGTAATGGAGACGCAGACGGACATCGGACATCGGACAGACTGACTGACCAGTTGGAGGTTTCGGTCCGCTGGATGCCCAGGAGCTGCACTGGGAAAGAGAATTATGGGTGTTCTTGGTGGGTTTTTCTGTTTTTTAAAGTAGATTATTAAGTTAGAAACTATCAGAGGGAGATCGGTTTATAGTCGGGATTAAATGAATGGATCAGAAACAACTCCCAATTTGTAGAAACTTTCTTAAGGAGATTTTAAAACAACAAGGGAGCTAAACCGTTGAGAAAATATTCTTTAATGAACTCTTTTTCATTAATAGAATGTAAAATTATTTCTTACGAAAATTGAAAGCTCCATAGTTCTTATTAGTATTCTTGTTATACTGACGGCTATCATTTATTTCAAGAACTCCAAGTACCTGTACGACACTCTTGTTTAAGAAACCTCGACTAATCCTAGTGTAGCAGACACGACTAACAAAGTTGGCGTGCTAGAATTCATTTTGACACTATTGAGTCGAGCTCTCCCCACAGAACTGATGGTAATTAGCGGCGACGGGAAAGATGGCAAGAAGAGCGATCTCAATCGCAGGTGCAATGACTCGGGCGCCTGGGAGCGTTCTCTTTCGATTGTGTAACCCTAGCCCTAGCAGCTAGCCCTACTAGCTAGCCCTAGACCATAGACTACAGACTATAGCCCTGTTCTAGCGCCCGGCGGTGGGGTTCAATCAACCCAGCTGGCACCTTTACGCATGGCAACCTCAGACGGACCAGCTCCCCCCTCAAAGAACCAAGTGGAGATCCGAGTGGAGTCTCCGTCTCCGATCCGATCCCGTCTCCAACTCCGAGACGGGTCATGCCAAGTCAGACGCTCTCGCCTGAACTAATACTTTGTATAATTATCGCTTTGCCGATCTGCAGCACATGATGTATGGAGTGCCCGTGCGAGCTGGCTGCCTTTGCCTTTGCCTTTGACGTTGCCATTGGCGTTGCCTTTGGTTTGGGCCATTGGGTTTTATGGCTTTCGGCTTTCTTCTCTGGTTTTTACTAGTGGGACAGAACACGCAGGTTTCCGCAACCAGAACTTGCAACCTGGAACAGATGATAGAACTTAGAACCTAGAACTAAGAACCTGGAACTCTATCTCCGGTGTCCGATCATTAGCTAAATGCCGGCGTGCCAGCGTGGGAGGAGATACCTTAAGCGAGATACAGTATCTGGCATACTGATTACCAAATGCCAGATACAAATCGCCGGACCGGAGAGAAGGGAAGCTCAGCGAGCAATTAGCTCTTCGAGTGGCACTTAATTGAATCGCAGGAAGGACTCCGTCTCCGAAACGTGAGACTTTTTTCCACTGCAAATTAATAAAAACAGTTACGCATGCGCGCGCAGTGGAAAACTCGTTGTTCGCTGATTGTCGGGAAAACTGGCGAGGCATCCATCACCTGTCCATCCAGACTCTCAGCTCCCCAGCTTCCAGAACCGAGCATCCACTATCCAGTATCCAGTATCCCGCATCCGTATCTGCTGAATCTGCATCGGAATCTCCCGTTGCCCCGTCGGTCGAGCCTATTATTTTGGCAATTGCTGTAATCAATTCGCTGTTATCAATAACAGCTAGCGGTGTAATAATTGAATGGGAAGCGCAGCGAACTCGACTCCTCCCATCCGCCGATTGGGGCCATAAGAATTTGTCTAAAATTGCGCAAACAAAATTATGATATATTTGCCCGCACCAATAGCAGATCGGTGATCGCTGATCGGTGATCGCCATCAGTTCTTAACATAGCTCCCTGTGATTAGCCAAAGTCGGGGGAAAACCTGACAGACAGGCGGACGGATTGATTGCTGGCGGGATGGCCAGGAGGGTGGGGCCTTCATTAAAGCCATGCAGGGGCCATCAAAACTGGGAACACATCAGAACGGAGACAGGACACTCGGGGCCCTAAGGAAACCCTCTGCAGAAGTGTAGAACTGTGGGAAAGAATGCTATAAGCTCGACTCCTCCCTTAACTGCTTAATTACAGCGCCCAAGGCCAGACTCATTATTATCTATTAAGCAGTCAGGGATGCTAGTTCCACCAGCAGGCTGGTAAAATGGCAAGCTGGCCAACTGACAAACTGACAAACCAACGAAGCTGACTCTCTAATGACATCGGGATCGGGTAAGGCAACAGCCATAAATATGCATATGAGATGGGCTCGAGGAGCTGCTGAGCCCGCCTGCAATTACAATGTCCACATATTCTCCTACAGAATAGGCCTCGGAATAGTGCTCGTCCTAGCCGATATTGCCCTAGCCTTGGTAATTGTTTCATATGCACGCCGGCAGCAGCAACAAGAACAGAACAGCTAAAGCAACAGCCTTCGACTGGTGCAATTTCATGGCATCCCCAGCTCTAGTCTCTAGTCTCCAGTCTCATCTCCATCTCCATTCCATTCCCGGCATCATGACCATCGGGCATAATTTACTTAGAAGGAATCATGGCCTGGGCAGCCGTCCTCCAGTTTGGTAATAAAACACAGCGTCACGCCAAGGTAGCGCCCTAGCCAGAAAGCCATCTTCCACTGGATAGCCATCCAGCCATCTAGCCAGCCTTGTTTTTTTTTTATCCACCAGCCTGCGCAACTGCGTCCAATTTGGCCGCAATCGAGGAGGAGCAGCAAAAAGAAGGAGCTTCGATGTCTACATTGCTACCTTGTCGCCGACATAATCATGTTAAATTACTCGCAAATTCATTTGGCAGTGAGGAGGAGGCCGCTTTTCAGTTGCAGTTTGCATTGTTAGGGCGCCTGCCGATGTTGCTAGTTGCCCGCTGATGTTGCTAGTTGCTGCTTGCCAGTTGCCAGTTGGAAGTTGCAAGTTGCAAGTTGCAGTTGCTGCCTGGCGGCTGCTTTCAGCATTGATGCATGGACATGATACTGGGACTGGGAGCTGGGAGCTGGGACTGGGAGCCCAGGCTCCAAGTTGTTAGCTTGTCGCTCACTCCATATTGATCTGCTCGGCATTATGGAAATTATGTGATCAAGGCCGGGGAAAATGGAAATTGTTTCTGCGATGGAAATTGGCGGGCCAGAGGAGTCTGGCAATTACAGATCGATTTATTGCTCCTCTGCCCAGGGGAATTGTTTCTCCTTTTCTTTTTTTTGGGCTGCATCTAATTAGAAGCCAGATAAACGCAGGCGGGCTGGGTGAGAAATCGCCAGAAGACCCAATCGCACTCCTCCTATTCCAGCTCTTTTTTCTCTTTTATTTTTTTTTATTTTTTGGTTCTTGAGAGGTGGGTGTGGTCAAGAAGTTGCTGATGTTGCAGCTGCAGAATAGCGGTAAACAAAAAGTAAAGACCAGGAAAAAACGAGGCAACGACGACAACGCATTTGGGGACAACAAGCCGGCGAAGATTTGTGTTTATTTTGTAATCTCTGAAATATTTGTGGCATGGCAAATATTTTCGCTGCATCGCCTGCATTTCCGCATGGCCAGAAGTTGGCCAGAAGTTCGAGGCTATCAACGAGGAATATTTGGGAAAAGGAAAACTTCCACTTTTTTTAAGGCATCTGCAACAGGCGGCGAGTCCACCTACAGCACTAAATAATAAAGCGTAACCAGCAAAAGGCGTGCCTCGCTCGGAATCTCTCCTCAGTTTTGGTTTTAGTTTTTAGTTTGGGCCATGGGACCCACTAACTTGGCCAGAACCGGCGAGCCGAGCCGAACCGAGCCTTATGGTCCCAGAGCACCTAGGCCTACTTATGTAAGTGAGGCTGCCAGTGCTTGTGGCTCGTATTTTATGGTTTGTGTACACATTTTTGCACACATGCGCGCCGGGTCGTTCAACTTGTTGTTCCACCGCTCCATGGCCATGGTCAGGTGGGTGGGGAGTGGGGGGCAGACGGAGGTTCCGGGTGGAGCCGTAGAAGGAGGTGGAAGAGGAGTTGGAAGAGGAGGAGGAGCGGAGGCGGTGCGCGCGCGCTTTCCTAGAATAAACAAAATGCACGACTCGGCCAAGAGCCGCCAACAACTTTGGCTTTTTCTTTGGCTTTGACTGCCTGAGCACACGAAGAAGCCGAGTTGCTGCTGTTCCACAGAGAAAAATAGTTAAATTAAATCTGGAAATCAGAAAAACCATTCAAATCGAGACAATATATTGCCAAAAGTAAGGCGGAAACCCTTTACCCTGAATGATAAACTTCAATGTAAATGAAAAGCATTCCAGTTCATAAGTAAAAGTAAAGTTGTCTTAGTAGCTTATTTTCTTCATAGGTTCTCTCCTTTAAATAAACATAAATCCAAATTTATATAAACCTCAACTCACCTGTTCCCCTTTTTTGCTGAGTGCACTGTTGTTGCATCCACATCAACACCAGCAACATGCCGCATCGGCAGCAACTTGGCTGACTAACTGACTGACTGACTTCTGTTTGTTGGACCGACACGACCATGTTTGATGTGTACCACAGTCGTCATTATCATTATCGTCATCATAATCCCCGCCAGCCAGCCAGCCAGGGAGCAGCTCAGCAACTCGGCAACTCGGCAACTGGGCAACTCAGGCGTCTCCTCCGATCGCAATGATGATGTACGAGTATATGTGGCTTGTTTTAGTTGTTGCACTTGCGCGGCGCAAAATTGTTGCATAAGTTTGCATTACAAGGCGGTCTCGCGGCAACTGGGGATTGTCTTGGCTTACTGGCTTGCTATTTCTGGCTTACTGGCTTGCCAGTGTGCTGCTGCTGGCCACATGATTGACTCCCATTGCCAAGTCCACGGCCAAAATCTCCTCGAGTTTCCCGCTCGAGTGGCAGTGGCAGAGGTAGAGGCTCCCTCGCCGGCAATCCTTAACAGTTAATGTGTGAATTTTTATGCGTTGCCAGGAACGGTCGTGTTGTTGTTCTTACCGCATAAAATGTAATTTACATCCGTTAGCTTCGAGTGAGCTGGAGCCACCAGCCACCAGCCACCATCTCCTCCGCCATCTCCCGCCGCTTCGAAATTGCTACTCTGATTTGTGGCTGCCGTTCGGAGTCGGGAGTCGCGAATCGCGAATCGCGAATCTGGGTTCTGGATTCTGGATTCTGCACTCTGGATTGTGGACTCTGCATTCTGGATTCTTCGGTCTCGGCCAAATTCATGCTTATGAGCACTTGCCGTTAGGATTTTCATTGTTGTTTCGCCTGCAATTTGTTGCCAAATTGTATGGGCCAGATCGTCCGTGGCTTCGACTTCGATTTAAATGTGGAGTCATCTCGGTTTGTCGGTTCTCGATTCTCAGTTCTCCTCGGTGCCCCGAGAAGTATGCGGAAATTAAAATGTGAAATATTCGAGAAATTGTCAACCCTTCAACCAGACGCAATTAATCAAAGTTGCGGCCGCCGGTGGCAGCAATTCATAAAACAGCAATTTGTCAAATCATTTCTGCGGCAACAAGTGGCAGCCACAGCAGCAACAAGTTGGCCTTCCTGGCCAACTGTCAGCTTAGACAATTTGTTTGAGCCATTTTTCCAGGGGGAATCAAGCAGAATAGTGTGGGACACACGCAGGCAGCTTTCTTGGCCATTTTTCCTGGATTTTGTGATGCTGTTGTTGCTGGCTGAATGTTGGATGTTGCAGCCGGGCTGCATTTTGATTACGTGGTAATAACACGTTGCACGCACACAAAGCCAAAGCCAAGATGCTGCTGTTGCTGTTGCAATTTGGCGTTGCTCTTGGCTTTTAGACCCTGTTATCACGCCGGACAAGGCTATCAAGGCTAGAACTACCTAGAAAATATAAAAATAGCAAGATAGGATAGAAAAAGAAAAGAAAACCTGGCCTACGCAGTTCCCCGGCCAATTTCAATTGCATGCTGGCACAATTAGAGTTCGGCATTCGCGGCAGTGGATAAATTAATTTACTATGGTCATGGCGATGGCGATGGCGATGGCGATGGCGATGGCAATGGCTAACGGATATGGCCATCGTAAAATTACCGTCGCAGTGGGGGAAACACAGCGAGTATGGCATTTAATTAAATAATAAAGATTCCTTCCACCATCTCTCATTGCAGCCCCGTTGCAGGAGTACACGGAGATCCAGCAGTATTCTGGTAAGTCGAAAAACCGAAGTCGAAGGCCTGAAAGTCGGGAGCGTGGAAGCTGAGCTGATTAACTGGCGGCCATAACCATCGGAGGAGCCTAATAAAAGTGCATTCAGTTCGGTTTTATGCTGATTACATTTTCCCCCAACAATGCGGAAGAGAGCGATTTATGGGGCTCCGTAGTACGAATATTTGCTTTCAGTTCGTTACGTTACCTTACTTGCTCGTTATTAAATCGCTGCCATAAAAGAACGTTATCGATTCGGCGGCGGCGTTTCCTAAATGGCTAATTAGCCAGCCACTTGTCGTAAGCCGCTAATCGGGGCCCAATTATCGGGCCGATCGTGGCCATAAAGCCGCATTAGCGAGGTGTGAAGCCAAGACAAACGGAAACACAAAAAGCGAACATAAAGCGCTGCCTTTTTACGAGTTATGCTGGAGACGTGAGGCGGAGACCCGAGCTCAAGCTCTGAGATTTCAATCAAAAAGTGGTCTAGCCACGGCTCACAGGGGCAGTGGACGAAGGAGGGGGAACTCAACGTGTTAATGATGTGAAATTTATTGCGGGTGGACGTCACTAAATTAGGCAGCCAGTCAGAAACAGAAGCAGAAGCAGAAACACTGGACACACGACGTGCGCATATTTTAAGACAAACGACAAACGACTCGAGCGACAGTTGACTTTTGTTTAACGACACTGATGAGCAATAAAATTTGTCTATAGCCGTCTATATAGCACGTATATACGATTATTATGACAAGCGACTGGCGCTAAGCCGCCGATTTATGGCCCAAACCAGCACAGTGGCACAGATCGCGGGGGAAAAAGCCAAATGCGAAATGCGAAATGCGAAACGAGCGTATTGTGGATGGCCCGCTTGCATAACTAATAACTGGAATCCATTAGCTTTGGAGGAGAGCGGCATTGTTTCGGGGGACTGGGCTTTCCCAGGCTGCGGCCCAGATTTCCACAGCTCACTCTCGAATTTCCCTATTATTTCTATTCTTACAGAGGGCTGCTACTACAACTATGCGCACTACCAAGAAGGCGATCGCATCATGACCAATGAGCCGTGCCTCAACTGCACCTGCCACAACCGCATGCTGATGTGCTACCTGCGCGTCTGCCCCTTCACAAAGCCCATTGGCCACGACTGCATCGTGGAGAAGCGGGAGGACCAGTGCTGCCCCATCATCACCTGTCCCGAAGGTGAGTTAGCAGCTAGCAACTGGATTAGGTTTCCTTTAACTTCCTTTTTATTTAGTCCCAGTGGATGTGCCCTACCACTCGCCGGAACCCGGAACCGAGCTGAGCATCCCCGAGAAGTTCGGCTGCAGCATCGAGGAGAAGTTCTACCCGGAGGGCGCCCAGGTGCCATCGAACCCCAACAAACCCTGCGAACTCTGCTACTGCATCAACAACCAGACCAAGTGCGTCATGCAGGAGTGCACGCTCCACGTGGACGGCTGTCTGCCCATCTACAACAAGGGATCCTGCTGCCCAGTGCGCTACAGTTGCGGTGAGTCTTTACCAGAAGATATATTCTAAGAATCAATTGGAGAGAAGCTTGAATGGCTTATACCTCTGATTCATTCAACTACTTAATTCAAATACTTACAATTTCTGTTTACCCTTCACAGACCATGAGAACGAATTGGACTTTGTGGACCAGTCGACCACCACGACCACCACCACAGTGCGTCCCACCACCGGCTTCATCCTGGAGAGCACAATGACCCCGCCAACCTCCACCGACTGCATCCACGACGGCGAGGTCTACGCCGACGGAGCCTCGCTGAAGGGCAAGAATGCCTGCGAGCACTGCTACTGCATGCGAGGAGATATTGTGTGTGCCGTCCAGGAATGCGAGGTGCCCATGATGGCAGCCAACGGAAAGTCCTGCCGCGCCATGCCCGCCGCCGAGGGAGAGTGCTGCCCGAGCAACTACGTCTGCGAGGACGACAGTGCCACCACCGAGATCGTTGAGGTCACCACTGCTGAGGGAGTTACTTCGGCGCCGGCCAAGGGCATTCACGCCGAGATTCCCAAGGAGGATGTGGATCTGCAGGAGCACATCGACGACGAGGAGAAGGACCAGGGCAAGGACAAGGAGAGCTCCACCGACATTCCATCCGCCGAACTGGGAAGCGGAGAGGTCGAGGACGAAGAGGAGGAGGGCAAGACCACCACCTCCACCACGGTTGCTCCTGAACGAGTCACGGACGAGAAGGACTTCTCCTTCGAGCCCGAATCCTCCACCGCTGGCATTGCCTCCGACTCCAGGATCGATGTGCCATCCTCCACCGAGGACACCAAGGAATCCGCCACCGAACCCGCCGAATCCGCAACTCCAGAACCAGAGGGCAGCGGCGAAGAGACCAAGCCTGCCGAGATTCCCGAGAAGGATGTCACCGAGGAGGAGTTCATCAAGGTCAGCACTTCCGCTCCAGCCAAGGCCAGTCCCGAAGAGGAAGTGGTCAAGGCCACCACCTCGTCGCCAACGGAAGAGGAGGAGGAGGTTAAGCCCACGTCGGAGGGAACAACTGCCGGAGAGGAGGAAGAAAGCAAACCTTCGGAGGAGGGAAGCGGTGAGGAGGAAAAGGATGTCAAAGCCACAGAAGCCCCAGAGGAATCCGAAGAGGAAGCCAAGCCCACTTCCACTCCAGCGACAAGCGATGAAAAGGAGGAGGAGGAAGCCAAGCCCGCTGAGGGAAGCGGTGAGGAGGAACAGGAAGCCAAGCCCACTGCCGCTCCCGAGGGAAGCGGTGAGGAAGAGAAGGATGCGGAGCTCAAGCCCACTTCTGCTCCAGCGGCAAGCGAAGAAACCGAACAGGAAGCCACTTCAGCTCCCGCCGAAAGCGAGGAACCCGAGGCAGGCAAGCCCACTCCAGCTCCATCTGCCACCGATGATGTTGAACCACCCAAGCCCACTGAATCCGCCGAGGAAGCTAGCAGTGAAGGCGAAGAGGAAATCGTCAAGGCAACCACTCCTGCTGGAGAAGCATCCAGTGAAGGAGAAGAGGAGATCGTCAAGGCAACCACACCTGCTGGAGAAGTTCCCAGTGAAAGTGAGGAGGAGATCGCCAAGGGAACCACTCCTGCTGGAGAAGCTTCCAGTGAAAGTGAGGAAGAAATTGTCAAGGGAACCACGCCTGCTGGAGAAGCTTCCAGTGAAAGTGAGGAAGAAATTGTCAAGGGAAGCACTCCTGCTGGTGAAGCTTCGAGTGAAGGAGAAGAGGAGATTGTCAAGGGAACCACTCCTGCCGGAGAAGCTCCGAGTGAAGGAGAAGAAGAGATTGTTAAGGGAACCACTCCTGCCGCAGAAGCTTCTAGTGAAGCCGAAGAGGAGATTATCAAGGGAACCACTCCTGCCGGAGAGCCTAGCAGCGAAGGAGAAGAAAGATCCACTATTGCTCCTAGAACCGAAATCAAGGGTCACAAACAACCAGAGTCTGCCACAGAATCTCCCGCGGAGGATGAATTGGTCAAACCCACATCGCCGGTCGCTGAAACCGAAGAGGAGACCATCAAGGTCACCACACCTGCCATTCCCAGTGAAGATGTCAGTTCCGAAGAGGAGATCGTTAAGGCCACCACACCAAAGAGCTTGGAGGACAAGCCTGAGGCCGCCGAAGAGTCTACCGAGTTGCCAGCTGAAGAGGAAGATATTGCCAGTCCAACCAGCGCTCCACCCATCGCCTCCTCTACTGAAGGAGTCCAGGAAGCTTCGGAGGAACCAAGCACCAGCGAACCTGCTCGGGCTGGCGACAAAGAAGAAGGCGCCGTCACCGTGCCCACTCCCGAGAAGGATGAGCAAGAGTCTGGAGAGATCGAAGAGGATGCCACCGAGTTGCCAATCGAGGATGCTGTCAAGAGCACCACTGCCAAGACCCCAACCACCGAGAAGGCCGAGGAGGAGTCCTCCACCGAGTCTGAAATCGAGACAGCTACCGACAAACAGGAGGTTCCAGAAGCCGAGCCCACTGACAAGGACCACAAGAAGGAGGAAGGTGAGCAGGCAAGCACTGAGCTGCCTGCCAAGTCAGATATTCACCCACCTGCCGAGGAGACTGAAGCCTCCACCAGTAAGCCGGAGACCAGTGATGAAGCCGCTACAGATAAGCCAATCCCTGTTTACCTGCCACCTGCCGGAGCAGAGGATTCCACGAAAGTCCAGGTACCAGCCACAGAATCCCCAGTCGAAGAGAAACCATCCAAGCCTGTGGAGACCACTTCAGAGTCCCAGGATGTCCCGTCCAGCACTCAAGCCTCAGTCGACGATCGCAAGGACATCGATGTGGAGAGGACCACCCTGCCACCGAGTGGCGAGGATCAGAGCTCCGTCTCGGAACCCCTGCCCGCCATGGATCTGCCCGCTGTTATTCCTGGCGAGGGCGACTGCCTGGTGGAGGGCAAGACCTATGCCAACAACTCCATTGTCCCAGCCACCGCACCCTGCGACGTGTCCTGCAGATGCATCAGCAGCCTTGTGGCCTGCCAGCAAATGGAGTGCAAGTTGCCGGAGAACCCGGAGAAGTGCACCGTGTCTGCGGATCTGGTCGATGGCTGCTGTCCCACTTACGTCTGCGATGAGAGCACCGAGAGTGCCGAAAAGGAACAGGAATCCACTGCCAAGCCCGATGACAAGATCGACGAGGATGTCTCCGAGATCAGCACCGAGGAAGTTCCCAAGGATGTCATCATGCCTACTGGCATTACTGAGCAGCCTCTTTCTCACGTCAAGCCCGACGAAGAGATTCAGCCGGTGACCTCTGTTCCTTCGCAGGATGAGGAATCCACGACTTCCAAGACTGAAAAGAAACCAATTGATGAGTCTGAAGAGGATAAAAAACCAGTTGATGAATCCGAGGAAGACAAGAAACCAGTTGATGAGTCCGAAGAACATAAGAAACCAGTTGAAGAATCTGAAGAGGACAAGAAGCCTGCTGTCGAATCTGAGGAGAAGGACAAGCCTGCTGTCAATGAAATCGAGGAGGAGACCCAGAAACCTCTTGAGAAGGAACCCAAGCCCGAGGACAAGAAGAAGATCGAGGGAGAATTCGTGTCAGCCACTGAGCAACCGGAGGCTTCTACTCCCTCCCAGGTGGACGAGGAATCCGAGAAGGAGACTGAAGACAAGCTGGCCACCACTTCTGCTCCAGTTTCTAGTGATGAAGAGCTCAAGCCGGTCGACGAACAGAAACCCACTGAGGAAGAGGCTATCCCTGCCAGCACTGCTCAACCCGAAAAGGAGTCACCAGAGTCCTCTACTGAACTGCCAATTGCTGATCTTGACAAGAAACCGGAGGCGGAGGAACCTGCTCCAGCCACTGAGGCCCCTGAGTCCGATAAGATTCCCGAAGCTTCGACTGCAGCACTTCCAGCTGGAGAAGAGAGCGAAGAATCTGTCGAAATCACGACCGCTGCTCCATCGAAGGCTTCTCCCTTGGATGAAAAGGAAACTTCCGGTGAGGAAGATATCGTTCCTCCCATTTCTGTGCCCGTTGAAAGCGAAGTTGAAATCGGAACCGAGAAGCCAGACGTGCACGGACCACCTCTACCCACCCTTGCTCCCAGTCAGCCAGAGAAGAAACCAGTCGAGGAGGAGTCCTCCACTGAAATCAGTACCGAACCAAGCGCTGAAGGAGAGAAGGAAACCTCTGACGAGAATGAAATCGAGGTCGTTGCTACTCCTGCTCCTGCTCCTGTTGAATCTGCTGATGAGGACAAGACCCCAAGCACCGACAAGACTGTCGAAGCCGAAGAGAAGGCCACCACGGTTGCTCCATCTGTTGGCGACGAGGAGGAGGGCAATCTGCCCAAGCTGCCCCAGGATATCTTTGAAGAGGAACTGCCTGTCGCTATCACTACTTCTGCTCCCTCGAAGGAGGAGGCTGAACAGAGGCCAGTTGAAGAAGGACAAAAACCAGTCGAAGAAGAAGGGAAACCAGTCGAGGACGAAAAGAAACCAGTTGAAGAGGGACAGAAGCCCGTTGAGGAAGAGAGCTCCACAGCTACTTCTGCCGAAAATGAGGTCGAGCCTGAATCTGATCGCGCAACCACTGTGGCTCCTGCCAGGGATGAGTCTGCCGAGCCTTCCACTGGAGCTCCTGCATCTGATGATAGCAAGGAAACCCCTGAAGCTGAAGTACCCACAACTGTTTCCCCTGCTGATGAGAAGATTCCTTCCAGCAGTTTTACTCCTGAAGAGGAGCCTTCTTCTGCCACTTCTGCTCCTGTTGCCAAGCCGGATGAAGATGTAGAAAAGGAAACCGAAAGCGCCAGTGGTATTCCTGAATCTTCCTCTGAGGAGGACAAGGAAACATCCACGGATCAGACTCCATCTCTTTCTGCCGAAGAGAAGCCTGAAGCTCCTACCAAGACTCCAGAGGAGGCAGAGGAATCTGTTGAGGTCACCACCACGCGAACGGCCGCCAATGAAGTGCCCTCTATCCCGAAACTGCCTGAGGAAGTCCTTGCTGAGATTCCGTCACCCTCTACCGAGACCGGAGTCAAACAGGAAGCGGAAACTACTGCTGCTCCAATTGCTGACCAGAAGGAACCTGCTGTTACCTCGATCCCGTCTGCTGAAATCGACCAGGAAGCCACCACAGTTTCTTCCATCTCTGAGAAGGATGAGAAGCCGACTGAGGAAGAGAAACCAGTGGAGGAGGAGAAACCAGTGGAGGGGGAGAAGCCAACTGAGAAACCAGTGGAGGAGGAGAAACCAACTGGAGAGGAGCCATCTGAGGAAGAGGAGAAGGAGAAGCCCTCGGAAGAGGAGCCATCTACTGAGGAACCTGCCAAGATTGCCAAGCCAGAAGATAAGCTTGAAGCTAAGCCTGCTTTCACTGAAACTCCCGAGGAGGGATCCACGGAATCGTCTGAGGAAGTTGAACCATCGACTGAAGGAGCTGCTGATCAGAAGCCCGAAGACAAGCAGCCCTCATCTACTGCCCAGTCGCCAGTTGAGAAGATTCCCGAAGCTTCTACCGAGCTGCCAATTGAGGATGCCGACAAGGTCACAACTGTTGCTCCTGTTGCCGCCGATGAAGCTACCGCAGCTCCATCTGACGAAAAGACTCCCTCCGAGGAAGAAGAGAAGACTCCTTCAGAGGAGGACGAGAGCCCAGAAGCTACTACTGCCTCTCCTCAGGCTGTCGGAGATGATGACACCAAGAAGTTACCAGAGGTGGAACCATCTTCCACTGAAGCTGAAGACAAGAAGCCCGTCGACGAGAAGGAGACTGAAGAGAAACCTGATTCTACTACCCATGTTCCTGATCTCGCAGAGGGAGCTGTTTCTTCGACCACTTCTGCCCCAGTTGCTGGTGAGGATATCGAAAAGGAGGTTGAGGCCACCACTGCCTCGCCTGTCGAGGAACAGGAGGAAGAAGAGATCAAGCCGACCGGCGCTCCAGCTGCCGAGATTCCCGAACCATCCGAAAAGGAGCCTGCACAGGATGAACAAGAAGTGGAGGTCACCACCAAGCCAAGCAGCGAAGAATCTGACGAACAGCCCATTGATGAGACTGTCGCCGCGACATCTGGACCGGTTGAGGAAGCTTCCACAGCCGCTCCTGCCAAGGAGGAATCCAGCACTTCGCCTCAGGAGAAGGATGAAGTTGAAATCACCACAGCTGCCGGCCCAGCTTCGCCTGCTGTTCACGATGAGGACACCAAAGAAACCATCACTGAACAACCTGTTTCTGATGAGAACGAGGTGCCTGCAACCCAAGATGAAACCAAAACTCCCATTGATCTGGCTACCGACTCTCCCGTCGAAGAAGAAGATAAGGAACAGGACAAGACTGAGGCTCCAGTTGCACCCACAACAGTCGCTCCTGCCACATCTGCTGCTGATTCTACCACTCCTTCTGAGGGTGTTCCTCCTGCCCAGGAGATCGACACCAAGCCCATGGAGGAGGTCATGTCCCAGACTATTGCACCCCACGCCGCCGATGAGTCTGCGTCCACATCCGCCGAGGAGGAAGACCAGTCTCCAGTTACTGTGTCTCCTCAGGATGCTGACAAGACTCCAGTTACCGCGGCTCCCGAGGATTCGGACAAGACTCCAGTCCCAGAGGCTCCCGAGGATGCTGATAAGGCTCCAGCCACAGTTTCTCCCCAGGATGCTGACAAAACTCCAGTTACTGGAGCTCCTCAAGATGAAGACAAAACGCCGGTCACAGTGGCTCCTGAAACTGCTGACGAAGTCCCATCATCAGTATCTCCTGTGGATGACGAGAAGACTCCTGCCACTGCTGCTCCCGTGGATGATGAAAAGGCACCCGCCACTTCAGTTCCCGTGGAAGAGGAAGAGATCCCAGCTACCCAAGCTCCAGTTGATGACGAGAAGATTCCCTCTACTGCCGCTCCTGTGGCTGATGACAAGACTCCTGCTGGCATTGCTCCAGTTGCCTTCGATGTGGAGCCAAGTACCGAGAAGCCTACCACTTCGGAGGATGTTGGTGAAGAGAGCACCGAACCTGCTGTCGATGATGCTGAGGATACCACTGATGCTGAGGACACTGCTGATCCTAAATTGAGGCCACCCACTCCCGCGCCTGCTGTTCCATCGGAGTCGCCAGTCACCGACGCCGATATTGTGGCCGAAACCGCAACTTCAGAGGTTGAGAAGGAGGTGCCTGAAAAGGAGGTTCCAGAGAAGGATGTGGCAGAGAAGGAGGCGCCAGAGAAGCAGGCACCCGAGAAGGAGGTTTCCACCGAGCAACCAGAATCCGCTGACGAGAAGACCACACCCGAGCCAGTAGTGAAGCCCAGCTTGGATTCCAGCGAGGAGGGCGAGGAATCCGTGGAGTCTGAGGAGGAGCACGCTGCAGTCACGGAACCAACCGACAAGCAGGACGAGAGCAAGGAGACTGAGGAGGACGCCGAGAAGAAGCCCGAGCCGGAGGAGCCAGAGGAGCCTGCTGTGGTGTCCGAGATTACTCCACCAAGCGAAGAGGCGGTTCCCACAACTGGCCACCCACTGTTCCCACACCTGCCAAGCAGCTCCACCAAGGCACCATCCATCGTGGACCGCGTTGGCGAAGAGGACGAGGAGAGCACCACAGTGAAGTCGAGTGCCTCCAGCACCACAGAGGCGCCAGTTTCCACGACGACGGTGGCCAGCCAACAGCAGCAGCCCATCACCCCACCGCCCTACGGCCACGCCCCCGAGTACGAGGATGAGTACGACGAGGAGGAGGTCTTCGGACCCGGCACCTGCCGCTACGCCGGCAAGCTGTACGTGTCCGCCCAGCAGATCCCACGCGACGATCCCTGCGACTTCTGCTTCTGCTTCCGAAGCGACATCATCTGCCTGCAGCAGTCGTGCCCGCCACCGATCGCCGGCTGCCACGAGGAGCCCATCTCCGGCTTCTGCTGCCCGCGCTACGAGTGCCCGGTGTCTATGGCCGCGGTGCTGAACATCACGACGAGCACCACCACGACCAGCACCACCCTGCCGCCCCACTTCCTGCACTATTCGCACGGCGAGGCGGTCAAGCACACCGGCTGCCTGATCAACGGCCGATCCTACCGCGTTGGCGAGCAGATCGAGTCGACGAGCGGTCCCTGCATCAGCTGCACGTGAGTATTAATCATTAAATTATATATTAAATAATCTATTTAACCTATTAACCCTTTCTTAACCCCAATCAGTTGCGGCGGCGACGGCAAGATGAAGTGCGATCCCCAGCAGTGCGTGCCCGAGCCCACCATGCAGCAGGTGATGGCCGCCGTGGCGTCGGGACGCAAGAGATGAACCACCAGCCATGCTCACTAAATATAATTTAACTAATTCTTAAGCACTGCAGACAACAATCACGAACCGACGAAAGAAACCAGCCCAGATCGCACCACTCGCCAACTAGCAGCAATAGCAATAGAGACCACCACTAGAAATCGGAAAAGAAAGAAAAGAAAGAAATGAAATGGAAAGGAAATGAAATAGGAAATCGGATAAGAATAGGTGCCCCAAAAGATCAGATGCAATAGTCTTACTTTCGGTTTGCCGACACTCGCACTCTTTCAATTACGCCCCACTTGTTTCGGATTAGGTTACGGTGACGAAGCAACCAGTGATATTGTACTGTATACATAGTATAGGTGCAATTAATTTAGACGCGCTCACTTAAAACGATTACTTATTCGTATGTGTACTAGTATTGGGCTTGTGACCCTAGTGACAGGACATATAGCCACCACAGCAGCCGACGAAGCGCGTGCCTTGTAAGGTCGTTCATTGTGCCCGCCGCCATACAATCGCTTTCAGGAGACTCTCAAGCACCCCCGTAAGAAAATGAAACTATAGCGAAGATATTCCGGAACCGGATCGCAATCAATGGCGTTACGAAGCCACGGCATTCGGCCGCCGGACCGGACTCTACACCCACTTGCCCCGTCCGTCCGGTGGCTCACTCTTCTCCAATGCGCTTTTATAGTATTTTAGTCACCTTATTTTTTAAACATTATTATTTTTGTGTATAATTGTTGCTTCTAGTCTTCTTTTGTTGCAAGAGCAACGGAATCCGCCTGTAACACGCGCACAACCCGATCGAATCAATCAGATCAGATCGGACAAGTTGAATCAAATTGAGTTGAGTTGAGTTGAGAAACTGTATCTTCTACGAACTATTCCAAGCTTTTATACTTTTATATAAAAAAAAACAAACAATACGTGTAGAGTGGAGAAACGAACGAACTAGTTTTTATAGCAATTTTACAAACGAACGCACGAATTGCATAGTTTTAACGGATTGAATTTGTACTTTGCCCGCTGCGCCTGCGCACTAAACGTGCGTCTGGTGCAAATGAGGTGGCCAAACCGTAGTCTACATAGAATTTTTAGATCAACTGAAACTGAAACGGAAACGGAAACTAAATACGGAACCGAAAAAAAAACACTGTCGGCTATGGCTACTGCTCGACTGACTGAAAATCGCACAGATCGGAGAGGAGTTACCTTTGTAAACTATTTTTTTTAACCGCCAGCTGCCGCGCTGGTGATTACTTTATTGGTCGTAGCATATAGAACGGAACGCCCGGATCTTCAGTCACTTGAGCCTTAGCAATACGCCGGAATCTTGAGGCGTCTCAACCACGCCGACGGATACGAACATCAATTAGATTTATATAATCTCTAAATATAGTTTTAGCCCTAAGTATTTAATTTTAAAAATAAATAAATAAATTTTAATTTAGATCTTATTTATTTGATATGTCTTTTAAGAACAGCTCTTGTGTTTCCATACCTTATCATAATTTATGTGCAAGCTATTCTTTGTAATCTAATAAATAAATACAACGCTTTTTATTGAAATGTAAATCGATGATTATTTATTTGAGAAACCTTATTGTGAGATCGATCGGTAAGCATTTCACGAATAATTTCTAATTTCTAATACATAATTTCTTTCACGAATAATTTACGGATAATTAACGGCAAATTATGAGAAAGAAAGTAATTTAAATATCAAAAGTTGTTATGCTAACTTGATGCACATGATTATATGGTACTTATTTAATTTAGGAAATGGGAAATAAAATATTAATAAGATAAAGTGCTTTCAGCTCAATATAGCTTAAAAAACCGTTATTACCGTCTATCGTTTTCCAGAACAATCGATTGTTTAAAATTATCGAATAGTCGATAATAAATGAACGTAGGGTATTATTTTGTGCAGCAGCGTTCACACTACCAGCCGGCAGCTAAATAGTTTATAACTTTTTCCGCCTATGGCCTGAATCCACTCGAACCACTGAAACTTTAAATCTAGGCTGCCCCAAATGGTGAATATATCCACCATTAACTGGCTCTTCGTCTGCGGCCTATCCTTCTGCATTGGCGGGATTGCCGTGCTCAGCTTGATGCCACTGGGTTCGGGTTCGTATTCAGCTGAAATATGAGGACCGCTAAAAATACTGACCGGGAACTGCTCTTTTTATAGACTGCGTATGCCCGCTTTCCAACCCACTGGCCAAGTTGGCAGGTGCCGTATCAGGAGGAATTGCAGTACAGAAAGAGCCCTCCGCGGAGAAAAGTCACCATGACCACACCGGCTCTGTTCACAAGATGGCACTACTCGTTCCGTTCCGAGATCGATTCGAGGAACTCCTCCAGTTCGTGCCGCACATGACAACCTTTTTGCGACGTCAAGGTGTCGTTCACCACATCTTTGTGCTGAACCAGGTGGACCGGTTCCGCTTTAACCGCGCTTCCCTTATCAACGTGGGCTTTCAGTTTGCCAGCGAGGTGTACGACTATATAGCCATGCACGATGTGGATCTGTTACCCTTAAACGACGATCTGCATTATGAGTATCCTAGTAGTCTGGGTCCGCTGCACATCGCCGGACCAAAGCTTCACCCCAAGTACCATTACGATAACTTTGTTGGTGGAATCTTACTGGTGCGGCGGGAGCACTTTCAGAAAATGAACGGCATGTCCAACCAATACTGGGGCTGGGGATTAGAGGACGACGAGTTCTTTGTGCGCATCCGGGATGCAGGGCTCCAGGTGACGCGGCCACAAAACATTAAGACTGGCACAAATGACACATTTAGGTAAGTTCTGCTCTCCATGCCACAGATCAATAAAATTATTTTTCGTTTTTATTATTCAGCCATATCCACAATCGCCATCATCGCAAGCGCGACACACAGAAGTGCTTCAACCAGAAGGAGATGACCCGTAAAAGAGACCACAAAACGGGTCTGGACAACGTGAAGTATAAAATACTCAAGGTGCACGAAATGGTCATCGACAAGGTGCCGGTGACCATTCTAAACATTTTGCTCGATTGTGATGTTAATAAAACGCCGTGGTGCGACTGCTCCGGAACGGCAGCGGCCGCCTCAGCGGTGCAAACCTGATAGGTTGTGTTAAACCAAAGATCCTATGTTTATTTCGCTATATCAATGTTCGAATTGTAAATGCTCTATTTAATACACATGCACCATGCCGTAGAGGAATGTCCAGAAGAGCACATAGGTGCAAAGGCCGCCCATGAACTGGTTGGTCAGCAGATTCTGGCGGTTGATGAAGAACTTGCGCCACTGGGTGCCCGACTTTAGGAGCACCAAAATCCATAGCACAAAAACGGACAGAAAGTAGAACAGGAAGCCCAGGGTTCCACTCAATCCCAGAATACCTGCCAATTGAGAGATGTTAACTCAGCTGATCCATTGTAAATTGAGACCAATTACCCGCAGCACAACCCGAGATGGCGGCCATCGATGTGCGGCAGTATTCCACGGCGGATATGTTGTTCCGGATAGCACCCTCGCTATACGCGATGATCTCTCCTGTTTTCGACTGCGTGGTCTTCACTCGGTTCATTTTAATAGATTAATTTATATTTTAACTTCTAGCAAAAAAAATCCGGCTGTGAACTCCGATAGTAGTTTCGATAGGCAGTGTGGGGAGGCGATGACTATTCACAAAAAATAATTGATGCATGCCACAATTATAATACAATATTTAATCAAGGCTAGTTTAAGTTTATAAGGCTTAATAATACTATGGTGACTTATATTAAAACTAATATACCGAAAATGTGTCGAAAATAATTTCAAATAATCAACCCTTATCATATTTTCTCAGTGCATATGTGCTCATATTTCCGTTAAATGCCTCATAATTGTGTTAGCCATTCGCCCGGGCACGTCGCTTGTTGTTATTGGGATCGGGCTGGAGCCCTCGGACGGACAGTAATTCATTAAAATATGTGGTGATAACGCGAGCTGCCGAATTCTGCGTGCGATTCGTGCGTTTGACGTGGGTACTAACTAACTACTATGCTGTCGCGCCAACACCTGTTTTGATTCGCGGAGTTCCTGCCCCACATCACATCACACCACAATAACAACACCACCCACCCAGTTCCTCCTCCTTCTTCTCCCCATCCGCCAGCCACCAGCTGCTCCACCAGCAAAAAGGCAATTAAAAAATCAATCAGAGGGCCCCAATTGAAAGCTGCTGCCTCCTCCGACGACATGTCGCCGCCGAAGAACTGCGCGGTGTGTGGGGACAAGGCGCTGGGGTACAACTTCAACGCGGTCACCTGCGAGAGCTGCAAGGCCTTCTTTCGGCGTAACGCCCTGGCCAAAAAGCAGTTCACTTGCCCGTTTAACCAAAACTGCGATATCACAGTTGTCACCCGGCGGTTCTGCCAAAAGTGCCGCCTGCGAAAATGCTTGGACATCGGAATGAAAAGCGAGAATATTATGTCCGAGGAGGACAAGCTGATCAAGCGACGCAAGATCGAAACGAACCGGGCCAAGCGACGTTTAATGGAGAACGGCACGGATGGCAGCGATCCTGATGGCGGCGATGACCACAAGGCACCGGCGGACAGCAGCAGCAGCAACCTGGAGATGTACTCCGGCTCGCAGGACTCGCAGAGCTGTGGCTCCGTGGACAGCGGGGCCAACGGGTGCTCCGGCGGGCAGACCAGTTCGTCAGGCTCACAGGTTAATCCGCTGCAGATGACGGCCGAAAAGATCGTTGATCAGATCGTATCTGACCCGGATCGGGCCTCGCAGGCCATCAACCGGCTAATGCGAACACAAAAGGAGGCTATTTCGGTGATGGAGAAGGTGATCAGCTCACAAAAGGACGCCTTGAGGCTGGTCTCGCACTTGATAGACTACCCGGGTAGGTAGCTTTTAAAGGTAGATAATGTGACCCCCTCCGCTAACCCTGACCCCTTTGACTCGTTATAGGTGACGCCCTGAAGATCATTAGCAAGTTTATGAACTCGCCCTTTAATGCGCTGATAGGTATATATAATTTTATCCATACATATATGTGCATTACTTATTCGTACAACTCCTCAATCAACAGTATTCACCAAGTTCTTGAGTTCGCCCACCGACGGCGTGGAGATTATCTCAAAGATAGTCGACTCGCCGGCGGACGTGGTGAAGTTTATGCAGAACCTGATGCACTCGCCGGAGGACGCTATCGACATCATGAACAAGTTCATGAATACGCCGGCGGAAGCCCTGCGAATCCTCAACCGCATCCTGAGCGGCGGCGGAGCTAACGGAACCCAGCAGACTGCAGACCGCAAGACTTTGCTGGACAAGGAACTGGCAGCAAAGCCTAGTCCGCCGGCGGAGCGAGTGGACACCGTCATCCAAAGCATGCTGGGCAGTGGCAGTCCGCCGATCTCGCCCAATGACGCCGCCGTGGACCTGCAGTACCACTCGCCAAGTTCCGGGGAACAGCCTAGCACCTCGAGCAGCCACCCCTTGCCTTACATAGCCAACTCGCCGGACTTCGACCTGAAGACCTTCATGCAGACCAATTTTAACGACGAGCCCAGCCTAGATAGCGACTTCAGCATCAACTCGATAGAGTCCGTGCTCTCGGAGGTGATTCGCATAGAATACCAGGCGTTCAACAGCATTCAGCACGCGGCGTCGAGGGTTAAGGAGGAGATGTCGTACATGGGCGGTGGTCAATCCTCCTCCAACGGCGGATGCAGTGCCGCCGGTAGTAACAGCCAGCACCTGCAGCAGCCCATCTGCGCTCCATCCAGTCTCCAGATGGATCGCGAACTGAACGAGGCCGAGAAGATGAAGCTACGGGAACTCCGACTGGCCAGCGAGGCTCTCTACGATCCCGTGGACGAGGACCTCAGCGCCCTGATGATGGGGGACGATCGCATTAAGGTAACCAGCACCCTTCGGTATTAGCCTATCGTTCTTTCATTTATAGCTCCAACACCACGGCTTATCTAATCGGAGTGTGCTAACGGCGATATATATATATTCGACACCTGGCAGTGTATGGGCATTCGGTGATTCAGTGCGTATTTCGTTGACGGCCTGTTGGCTATGGCTACACAGTTTCTGCTGTCCCAGCAAAACGGCTCTCCCGAATGTAAACACAATTTTAAATAAGGTGCCTCGGGTTTTATAGACCAAAGAATCTTTCTGGGGTAAAATAAGTTAATTATTTTTCTCTGCAGTAATTTTCCGTGAGATTGGAGTTTAAATCGCATTCTAATCACTCGCTTTGGTCCGCCTTTGAATTTAGTTTTATTATCTGAAAGAATGTTTTTATAAGTTTGATTACCAAAATTTACCTTCAACAAAGACTCCAAACTTGTCAAAAAAATATGTAAACAAATATGGTCATTTTTTCACTAAACAAAATTTTTTATTTTAATAACTAGTTTTATCTTTATGTTGCTAGAATTGCCACCACTTTCACTAGACCTTTGATTCCTAAGCCGAAATGAATCGAGAGCATTCAGCGATGATTCACTGCTTCCCCCAATTGTGGTCTAATAAATCGAGCCACCCTAGCTTTCAGGCAATCAGAGCGTCTGGTCTGCCAAGAGCAGGGAAGACAGTGGCTTTATCAGCCTCTGGCCGCGCCAATTGTGACATTATCAACCATTATCAAGAGCGCCAGCAGGCGCTCATGAGTCTCCAGCCGTCGATTCGGCCGTTTAATGTCGCTTAGACTGTTTACAGTTTTGCGCTTCATCGCAATTAGCACATTTTCAGTATTGTTAATTAGGAAAAACGATACAATTTTGACGAAATATGGAGCAGCCAGGTGTTGGGCTCTACGATAAGCGATTGAGTCACCTTCCAGGGAGAAGCCTTTACGATTATGGCGATAATAATGGCCACCTGTGCTTTGTTTGCTTTGTCAACCACAGCCCGACGACACTCGCCACAACCCAAAGCTACTGCAGCTGATCAATCTGACGGCGGTGGCTATCAAGCGGCTTATCAAGATGGCCAAGAAGATTACAGCATTCCGTGACATGTGCCAGGAGGACCAGGTGGCCCTACTCAAAGGCGGCTGCACAGAGATGATGATTATGCGCTCTGTCATGATTTACGACGACGATCGCAACGCCTGGAAGGTAAGTTATATGGTCCGTTCGATGGAGCTTATCTAATACCAAGTGCTATACAGGTACCCCACACCAAAGAGAACATGGGCAACATCCGTACTGACCTGCTCAAGTTCGCCGAGGGAAATATATACGAGGAGCACCAAAAGTTCATCACAACATTCGACGAAAAGTGGCGAATGGACGAAAACATTATCCTGATCATGTGCGCCATAGTCCTTTTTACCTCGGCTCGATCGCGTGTGATACACAAAGACGTGATTAGATTGGAACAGGTGGGTCTCCTCTTCAATAATTTCCGACATATGTTTTAGCAATCATTTTCTTTCACTTCATAGAATTCCTACTATTATCTTCTGCGAAGATATCTGGAGAGTGTTTATTCTGGCTGTGAGGCGAGAAACGCGTTTATCAAGCTGATCCAAAAGATTTCAGATGTGGAGCGTCTGAACAAGTTCATAATTAATGTCTATTTGAATGTTAACCCATCCCAGGTGGAGCCCTTGCTGCGTGAAATATTTGATTTGAAAAATCACTAAAACTTTTTGTGTCGGGCATTTAATGCCGATGTCGACGCCGATGCCCAATGATGAATGATCAGCGAGCTATAGTTGTTGTTGTTCATGTCTGTTTTATCTGTCGCTTGTAATGTTAGATTTTAATCGAATGTGATTGTTAGATTTGCATATACTGCATAGATTTTATATTTCTACATCAAAGAGAGCATATTTAGGATACCAAGTGCAAAGCAACACAATCTATATGTAATGTACACCGTTTAACTAGTTTCCAATAAACTAAACACTGATGCAATAAATACTTCTGTCATCATTTTTAATTAGCCCGTCGCACCAGAAATAATCGAGGCGATTAAACAACAATTTAAAGTGATTTAATTTTTCCGAAGGTCACAAAATGTACATTTGAAGAAGTGAGAAAGAACAAACTAGATGAGTGGAAGCCAACGAGATGTGCTTGGGGAAAGCATCACCTCGGGGAAACACCTTTACGTCCGCGCCTGTGTACCCGTGTCCAGTCCTCAGGAACCCACGTCGTGTACGTATCCGCGGCTAGCGTACGCGTCTGCATCCGCCGACCCTAACATACTTCGTCATTTGTGTATAATGTAGGTAATATATCATAGCTTGAGCTCGATCCGCACCACAGCTAGCGTTGGACGAGTCCATTTATATTGTTAGCCAATCCAATTGCAGTTGAAATCGTCTTTCAGGTTGATTCGCGGCAATCCTTGGCCCACTGAAGGAATTCATCCAATGCACTAACCGCCAAATTGCGAGAAAGAGCCTTGACTCGAAGATTACGATCGGTAGTAATAAGCACCAGCTCCGTTTGAATAAAACATTTGCCGTCTGAAAAGGGTTTATTATAAGGACGTTTTTAACACTCGACTCAAGCACTGCTGCTCACCTGTGCACTGTTCAGATTTAGCAGTTTTTGATACAGCCACTGCCGTCGCCAGAATTTTATCGTCATTGGAAAGGTACTCTTCCTCAACTAAGGCAAACACCGATGAATTAACAAATGAACCCTTTGTGGTAGCACACCTTAAATAAAAGTAAAAGAGCGATCAGCAAGGAATAATACATTATAAAATTATGACTTTTGAGTTTATACGCTGAAATGTTACATTATCAGCAAATTATATCACATGGGAAACAAACAATTAAATGAGGTAATCGCCTCAAAGCACGTAATCAGAAATCCCTAGTCATGACATAAAAATAACAATTACTTACTTAACATTGCTCTTGGCTGACTTAATAAACTCCAACGACTTTTTGGCTCGCGACGACACTTCGTCAAAATGGTGGATGCGCTGCGTTTGCTTGGAGCTGCGGTACGAGTCCAGCTTAACACCCTTGGAAAGACCATCCAGTTCCTTGACCACCGTCAGTGGAATAATGAGAGTGTAGCGCTTAAACTCCGTAGCCAGTTTCTCAAAGTCCTCTAGACAGTCGATGAAGCAGTTGGTGTCAGGCAGAAGGTATCGCGGCCGCACCTCAATATATATTTTGGTATCCACAAATTTGAGGATTTCCTGCAGCTTACTGTTGCATATCTGCTTGACCTTAGCCTTGGCCTCTAGCTCCTTTTTAAGCTTGCACAGCTCCGAAACGTCGGCATCAGTGGAAGGACACAGCAGTTCCTCAACTACTTGGCCCTGCATCTTCGACGATTTAGCCACAAGGCCGCAGCTCTCAGCATCGAAGTTTTCCAAAGCATTCTTCATGGCGACGTTCAGATCCTCAATAGTGAAGCTCGAGTCCAACGGCTGCTGCAGCAAATCTTGATGCTGAACATAACAGTTCTGGAATTGGGCAATTCTACGGATACGTTCTATGAACTGAATGCGTTCGGGTGCGCGCTTGATGCAATTTTTGCTCATCGTTTCACGGCCCAGGGGATTAAAGCCACTCAGAGCAATATCCTCATCCAAGAGGATTTCTTTCTTTTCTAACTTCTGCTTTCCAAGCACGCACTCAATGTGCTCGAATAGTGTGGAAATCTCTGCCCAGCAATCGATGAAAGAGTGTCTGTGGGAAAAGATTTAAGAAAATATTAAAATTCCAGTTAAGTATTCTGTGTAGAACATACTCTTCAGTTCTGACCGGTTCCCAAACGTCGACATTGATACTCAGCCAATGCACATAAACCTTAACATACTGCAGATATGTGTTGACAGTTGTAAAGCTGAAAAAGGATAACAATCAAAATAAAAATCTTTATGGTGTAATTGGCCTTTCCTACTCTTCTTCCGGTAGACAATCGATGTTTGTAAAGGCTGCGACAAAACCAGATAGTAATTCATTTGTTTTTTTTAGCACAAGTCCAAAGAATGAGTTGGCAAAATTAAAGCTGTGATAACGCATCTCACGGCGTGACGCTGTACAATAACAAAAAGCATTAATTTTAACCGTGATAGGTGTTATCATTCATACTTTTCCGCTTGTTGTGCTCCACGACGAACAGGTTTAGTGCCACTATTTTCAGCAGTTTGGAGCGTGACAACAGGTTCTTGTGTTTTAATGCGGCGCTTATTTGGATCTGCAGTTTTCTCAGCAGCGGATATAACGAGTCCACACTGTAAATGATTTTTACGTTGTTAGATACAGGTTTTCAGCTTTCACTTTCACCGAAAAGTAAATATACTCACTCTGTGCCCGTGTAAAGCTTGCCTATCAAATACAAATAAAGGGACACAATGCGCGGCAGCAGCTCCTCCGCCGCCATCTCCTCGTAACGATTGACTTCGGCCAAAGTGGCTTTGTTCCCCTTTGCCTTGTTCCCCTTTTCATCGGTGCGATGTAGACGTCTAATTCCGTCTGGATAGATCCAGACCTCTTTGCGCATCTGCTTAGACTTTTGGTTCTTCGGAGATGCGTAGTGCATAGGCGATTGCTTCAACTCAGACTCCTCGTACTTACGTCGAATTTCGTCGAACAGATCCAGTAAACTTTCCTTTGCCGTCTGGATTGAGTTGGAAGTTAAAAGGCTGCGGACATAGTAGTAAACGGCATCGAAGCGCTTGTGCTGCAGGATATATATGATAAGAGAAGTTCCAAAAATATAGCTCCGTTTTTTCTTACATGGTAAATGGAAATGACAGCCAACTGATTGTAAGGGGCTCCATTTCCGGGCACAAGCTCCTGGGCGCGCTGATAGTATTTGGCCGCCTCCAAGTAGTCTGTAGCCTTGACGTGATTCACACGGTATCGCGACAGATCGCCCAGACAAATGAGTAGCCGCTGGGCCACCACCTTTAGTGCGCTCTCGCAGCGCGACGAAGCCATACACTTGGCCATCAGCTTGTCATACACCAGGCGGTAGAACTTAGTAGCCTGTTCTATCAAAAGAAGCGTGTGAACATGTGCCTGATCACTTTGCTGGCGCTTCAGGTAGTCCCGCACGTTGTAGAAGAGTAGTTTCCAAAAGAAGACATCGACCTTGTGTTCGCACACGAACTTCAGCTGCTCCAGAAGAAGTTGTTTGAACGCGTCTTGCAGCTGGTCGTGAATGTAGCAAAAGTTTTTCCAGTTCTATGGGGTAGATTGACATGATAAACGAGTCTTTTAGAGGTCTCCTATGTACTTACTACTAGTATAAGGTTTCTCTGATGCAGCACCATCAACTGATCGTACAACTGGACTACGTTCTTGGCCTGGGGCAGGCCCAACAGAGGTTCAAACCAGTCGGGATGCTCGGTGGTCAAACGGGTGCGCGTCACTGGCGACTGTGGAGCATGCTCCTTGTCCTTGCCAGGATGATTGCGACCCCTGCGCCGTGCATTGTGTCCGGATTTTCCCTGACTGTTTCCATTTCCTCCCGCAACAGCTGTTGCCACGCGCAATATGCCTGGAATCCCGCATTCCCGAGGCAGCTTCCCGCTGGCAACCAAAACGGTTTGAGGCTGCGGATCCGGAATCGGTTTCCCTGCAGCTGAATTGCTCAGGATGGTGACTGCTATGATTTGTGAAATCGAAAGATATAGACGTTTGTTTGCATATTTGATGCGTCATACTCGATTACCTGGCCTTGACGCATTCGTAGTCGTTGAAACTGGCTCCGCATTCTCAGCGTTTTCCGTCTCCACCGTTGTCACCCTTGTTGTTGTTGCTGCGTGGCTGCAGCTGGCCGCGATTTTATTCTGAAGACGTTTGGGCAGCGTCCCAATTATCAGCGATATATCATTTTGTTCTCGCGATCCCTTTCGACTCATATTTCAAACGATGCCTTTGCTGTTGCATTTATTCCTTTGTTGGAATTTTGTCAAATGTGTAGTGTAAATTACGCCTCGAAAAATCTCTAGAGATTGGAGATGGGCGCGTGAGCGTCGTTTGTTTACGCACCACACACCTCACGCGTGCGCGCCAGTGTGACCAGGCGTCCTCAGTGATGTTTTAGGGGGTACCTTTTAAACATTTGGCGCTAAAATTGTGTTGTTTTCGAACTTGGTCAGGAGAATATAAATCTTGACACATGATACTATAAAACCGGTATACTTGATAGCATAATAAACTATTGTGCCAAATAAAAAAAAATTTTTGAGAACATCATTTTAATTACTTACCGCTTCAAATTTATCAAATCTATCGTCAATTAACAATAAACGATAATCCCTACGAATCTTTATGTTTCTATCTTTTACGGGTTTAATTTCGTTACGTACATGACTCTTTTTATTTTAGTGTTTCAGTCTTCCACTAACGTATAATTATTGGATAGCGCTGTGAAAGTTATAATATTCGGCCCGTATTGCTTTATGTGTAAGTATTATTTAGAAAATACTATTTTAAGCTTGTTGGAAGGGAAACTTTTGATCAATCTCTTACAAGTAGCGGTTTTATATTAAGAGATGTAGGTAATTTAGTCAATGGGTAAATGATGGATTGATTACTTTAATTATATTATACATACATAAGTCGTGTACACTTTAGATTCAAATAAGTTGTATAAATTGTTACAGTGCAACTACAAGGAATGGCTGAAGCAGACTCCTTGGTGTTTATAAATGTTGTATATATCGGCAAAATCGATCATTAATTTTTTATGAACTGTTCAATGTGAGCGTCAATAGATTTATATAAATATTGTAATAAATAATTACGTAAAAATGTTATCATACTTTAATCATTAATCCTATTTCCCACATGTTCGTTTTATATGTTCTTCATGAATCGGGATTTTATCTTGTACACGCAATGGTTAAAAAATCTAAAAATTATAATTTAATGTCTCTAAGCAATTCAACGGATTGTGGGAGTCCATTCAATATCATTTAAAAAAGAATTCTACCGCAGCTCAGTAAGTTTATGAATATTCATTGCTTCGCATTTTATCCTTGTCGGTGTCCTGCAAAGAAAGTAATGCTATCAATAAAGGAAACCATGGAATAAGCAACAAACTTACTCTTGACAGATCTTTTGATGCGGACAGGCCCGCTTTAAAGCGCACGCCAATTTTAATTTGTTCAGTACTGAAATCACGATCACGGGTTTTTAACCTTGCCTTGTTAGTATTATTCTGTTGATATTCATTTTTTCGGTTATTGGATCCGTAGTGGGTTCCAAAGTCATTTTCTCTGTCGAAGTCCGGGCCGTCTCGGTCCTTAAACTGATAGTCGCTGCCCGATTTCTGGATGTCGAAACCGCGACGATACTCGCTGTAATTGTTGTGTGGGCCGCCGCTTCCTGGGCCGCTCCTGTGACCTGGATTGCGGAAACCTGCTCCGCCTCCGGCGTTGAAGTGTTTTTGTGACATGCCACCGCGACCGTCGCGATCTCTATCCTTGTCGTCCGTCTGCCGGTTGAAACTGCGGGCAAGTGGGGCCTGCACCTGGTTGCTTCCATCGGAGCCGTGCATTGGCGGACGCTTGGAGGAAACCTCTTCCTCCTGCTTCTTTTCGTAGTGGAAGAAGTCATCGAATATGGACGTTGAGTGGTTGTACGAGTGCAAGATCTGGAGCACCTCGATTCCCTTGTCGTTGGGCACTTCCTGGGTGTCCCTCGAGTTCGTCACCGACTTGTTTTCATTGTTCTCCAGACGAATGTGCCGCAGTTTTCCATTAGGCACATCTTTCACGTATATCCACTTCACCTTAAACTTGCCCTTCCACTTGTCCTGCGACCAGACGCTCGACGTTGAGTTGTAGTCGACCGCGGTCATCATTTGTGCCATGCCGCAAAAGTGGCCGGAGCCGTTCACCGAGAAGAACAGCATTATGTGGCCACCCTCTTTGTGTCGCTCCTTAAAGGCATCGTCCAATCGCTTGTTGCCGTGGTCGGTTGAACACCAGATCTCGTACTTTATACTGCGGTGGATATCATCCTCGGAATACGATTTGATGACAAAGAACCTGAGGAATTATAAAAGTTTGATTTAATTTATTCAATTTTTCTTCTTCAGGATATAAAATATTACCTGGCTGTCGTGGCTTTGTTCAAGTCCACCACTTTCGGGTTGTAATTGTTTTTGTCTTTTAATTCGTCCAACAGAAGTTGGGGATCGACAGGCACCTCTTCGGTTGCAGATGTGGCTTCCACCGGTCGTGATTGGTTCTCATCCCGGTATTCGAATTTCGGAGTGTTCTCAAACTCGCTACTGCGGAAACTGGAGTAGTTGCCCGATCGCTCTGAGTTACGGTTTGGATGGGGCATGCCCTCGTGCCTTCTGGCATTTGGCGGTCCAAAGGCACCGGCATTGTTCGTTGGACGAGGCGCTGCATGATGGACAGGCTGCTGGGGTCCCAGATTCCTGCGCACCGGGCCCGTGGGAGAAACCTTGGCTCTGCTGAAGTTATTGTTGCTGCCCAGGCCCTTGTTCTCGTACTTTTGGAAGTTCTCCGTGTCCTTATTTACCTTCTCGGTTCTGGCGCCCAAAGGCGGCGCTGCGTTGCCCGATATGGAAAAGTTGGAGCTCAAGTCAGAATAACCCAAGTCGATCGGCGAGGGAGGAGAAGGTACGGGAGGAGGTTTATTGTTCGGCAGATCCCATACGCTAACTTCTAAATCGTGCTTGCCTGGAACCATAGGTGGTGGTGGCATGCCAGGACCCTTTTTCTTATTGTTGGAAGTGGTGGACGCTGCCTGCGTACGTAATCAGGATGTTAACCCAATCGATTGGCAATCAAAAGTGCTTGAAACTCACTCTGGATGTTAGTTTGGCTGGCTGGGAGGCAATTGAGGCCCAGGTTGTCTTCTTGGGAGCAGCGACAACTTCATGATTTTGTGCTTCATCGTTTGTTCTGTTGTCCAACTTTGTAGACGGGTGGTCATTCTCATTTCGAATCGACTTTTGGATTAATGAAAACAGTTTGATATGTTTTACAACGTAAGATTTTTCTTCATACCTGTGCTGCTGGCTTCCTGGAATTCCAAGGATTTACATGATGCTCATCGCGTCTTGTGTTATTTGGAATACTATGTCCATGCCTTTTGTATGAATCTAAAATTGGGAACAAAATTATTAATCAGAATCGTTCTCAGGATAATATGTGTTATAAATGCTTATGCTGCGATTTGATTTAATTCAAATTAATTCATTTGATATTAGTATATAGCATTACCTTAAAAATGGAGTAAAAAAGAAACTTTCAAAATTTAAGGAGGCAAATCAACTTGATATACAGTTTGTATTTTATTTCACTTTCGGGCAAACCAGATTTAAAAAAAAAAATTATCTAAATTTTTGTTTGCAATGGAGGAAGATTTAGAGATTAATAGCGAAGAGGAACGGGACACCGTTCCAATTAAAATTGGAATAATTGGAGAGGCCAATCTGGACAGGCCGATCTATTTGGCGGAACGCATGGAATACGCTGTGTGCACGCCATTTGGGAAACCCTCGGATGTGCTTATTGATGGCCAGATCGAAGGCGTAAATGTGTGTCTCCTGTCGCGAAATGGTCGGAACCACGACATCATGCCGAGCAACATCAACTACAGGGCCAATGTGTGGGCCATGCGAAAGATGGGTTGCACCCACATCCTGGTGACGAACACGTACAGCTCCTTGAGGGACAACATCCAGCCAGGACACCTGGTTGTGCCCCACGATGTGATTGATTACACAACAAGGCGAGCTCAAACGTTTTACGACGGTGCCAAGGGAAGTCCTTTGGGCGTCTGCCATGTTCCTATGAATCCTACTTTTTGTGAACGCACAAGGAATCATCTGTTGAGTGCAGCTAAGGAGCTGGACTTCCCCACGCGCACCAGTGGCACGGTTCTTACCCTCGAAGGACCTCGCTACTCAACAGTTGCCGAGAACGACATGTTCCGCAAGTGGGGAGCGGATCTTCTGAGCATGACTCTGTGTCCCGAGGCCACTTTAGCGAAGGAAGCTGGTATCCTGTACGCCTCCCTGGGACTGGTCACAAACATGGAGTGCTGGTGCGCTCAAAAACAGAACGCAACCACCCACGAAATAATCTACATCTTCAAAAAGCAAGCGGAAAACCTACAGAAGGTCCTAATCACAGCAATTAAGAATATGTCCGCCGAGGATTGGGCCGAAGACATTTTAAAAGCAAAGGTAGGGTATTTATTTATTACTTAAAAGAATAAGGAATTAAAAATGAAACCCTTTCAGGTTCTGGTGTGCAGTAACTTCGCAAACAGTAAATAATTTCACATCTTGTAAAATTATATGTTTATAATAAAATCGATTCTAAAATTTGTATTGTAATAAAATACTAAATTCGAATTTATTCTATTTTTGCACATTACCAAAATAAATTAGAAATTCATAAAATAGTTCAGTGACCCCGGAAATGAATTGTCTGCTTTGTTCTTAAATCTAAATGAATGATAAGATAAAACGAAAACAAAAGTCATTGAATCTTTTTGAAAGCTATCCATCTCGGTCCCACAATCTTGGATTGTTATAAATATTAGCCCTGACTAAATCCAATCGGAAGCTAATCGGACGCATTCCTGATGCACCGACTTATGCATATTCGCAGAGTCGAAAAACCAGTTAGTAAGAACGATTGCACAGCGAGTGCTGGATGAAAAACTGCTATACATACCATGATTGGCACTGGCTTTTCGGCCCTTGTTCATATTATTCCATGGGGTGTTGCAGTTCTCCTTAAAGTTGAACGGCGGATATTGGAATTGCATGGAGCTTTCATTGACTTGGGGGTGGAGAGATCGGAGACGGGTTATGGGATCTGGACGACAATAAAAACGCAAAAACTCACCAGAGACTTCATCGTGAGTGGGAGAGGATAGATTTTCGTAAGAGGCCTCATCGACTTGCTGGCTCCATGGTATATTGCGCTCCTCGACCGATTTAGCTGCATTTTGGGGCATGGTAAACAGAGAGGAAAATGGCATTAAAAGCGCACATTAAGCAAGAAATGCGATCGAAAGTCGAGTGGTTCCTGTCTTTTGTGGGGGGAAAACGCTCTGTCTGTGGTGGTAGCTTGTTATATACCTGTGTTTCCTGGTATTTTCATCTGAAACAAAAACACACTGCAGGTTAATAATTTTACTCGTATGCGGCGTGGGCAAATTGTGTGTTTTTGTACATCTCGGCGATGTACACAAACAGCGTATTAAAGGCAACATTTCCGACATTTCTTCCTTCCGAAAATCCCGACATAAATCGAACCGAACATATGTACATATGTGTGTATGCAAAATACAATTACCTGATCCACGCCTGACATTTGCTGCACTTTTTGCCTGCAAATAAGAAAGCGATTTAGTATTGCGGTTCCGATTCACTGCACTTGCACTCGGTGTATTACCCCTTTTAAAATAAATGATATAAAAACACAAGGCAGGTAGAATTTGTTGCTTAAAAGTTTTAGTAAACTCCGATATATTTTTTACTTAAAGAACCACATACACTGACACCACACGCACATTAACCAATACACTGACAGAATTCTTAACGCTTCCGAAGCCGCTTATTTTCACGAACGGCGTTGAGCGGTATTTTACCGACACCGAATACCAAAAATGCGTTACTAAATACTTAACAAACCAGGGCTGCAGCACGAAGTCTATGCATTCGCGACTACGCCAGAATCTATTCGTTGAGTTGTCCGCTCTCTCACCAACAAATAAAACATTTTCTTCAAAAACGTAAAATGTCAAAGCAGGCTGCCAATCCTGCAATTAAAAACTCAATGCCATATAACTAAAAAAAACTTGCCATAAATTAGTGGTGCACCTGGGGCACCAACCGAGTCAGTGAAAGACATCGGCGGCCAGACACCGATATCAAAATTCAAACAAACTAATAATAAATATCGATACCACTGATGGCAAAACCGATGCCTTTGCAAGAAGAAGACAAGTAGCCACCTCATCTTTGTCAGCCGTAGATTTTGTTAGATTTAAATTGTGAAAATGGCGAGGGCGGCTTTGATTGTGTGCCTACTAATGGCCTGTGCCTGGGGCAGTCACGCCGTAATGTTCAAACTTAACCCGAACACCCAGAAGTGCCTCAAGGAAGACATCCAGGCGAACCAGTTGGTGATGGGCGAATATGAGGTGTCCGACGTTCCCGGCCAAATCATCGACTATATTGTGAGTTTTCCACTTGATTTATTTATTTAACAAGGTTAATAGCGGGGGATTCGTGTTTACTAGGCCCGCGACACTAAAGGACACATCCTGACGCAGAAGGAACACATCACCAAGGGCAAATTTAGCTTCATGTCCGAGGTTTACGACACCTACGAGATCTGCTTTATATCCAAAGTTCCTCCACGTAAGTAATAATTGTAACGACAGCCATTAGCGTGATTACTGCACAGCAAAAAAGCTGATCAAATAGTGTTTGAATTATCAATGGAAAATATTTCCTGGTATTTCCTACATGAAAGCTTGCAGAAATATTCCAATGAGTATTTAGTTACAAAAATATGAAGTTTTTGACTTTACTTTCTTTTCAGATCAACGCGGCATTGCACAGGAAGTATCGCTGCTGACGAAAAAGGGTGTGGAAACCAAGAGCTACGAGGGCGTAAGTTCACTTAAACCGCCTTTTCTTATCGCAAAAACTACATTCATTATATCAATCCGAAACAGATTGGTGAGGCATCCAAGCTGAAACCCCTGGAAGTGGATCTTAAGCGTTTGGAGGATCTTTCCGACTCCATTGTGCGCGATTTTGTCCTGATGCGCAAGCGTGAGGAAGAGATGCGCGATACTAATGGTAAGATTATCCACGGATCACCCTTCAAAAAAACTTACCAACCTTATTGTCCCGCAGAGAAAACCAACAGCCGCGTCCTGTTCTTCAGCATCTTCAGCATGTGCTGCCTGCTCGGTTTGGCGACGTGGCAAGTTCTGTACCTCCGCAGGTACTTCAAAGCCAAAAAACTCATCGAATAGTTCGTCCGCCTAGCCGTAGTCTTAATGCGTGTGTGGAACCGTGTTTAAATGCCTCGTTTAGATTTCATCTTTCATCTTTTGAACGTTTTTCTGAAATAAATGCAACTACCACGTATGTATATTTTATTACTGCGACTGTTCTTGCACATGTCTTGGCGGTGTGACAAATAAATAGCTCGTATTGGACGCGTTTAACATAACAGGTACATAACACAAAACCACACGGTACAAGTTATTGGCTCAGCTGGCAATATTTGATAGATCCGAAGCTCTTAGACGGTTGTTTCCTTCAGCAGCATTGCACTTTCGGTGTTTAGGCCGTCGCCCTCAATGGCCAAAGCCCCGGCTTCATCGGGGTCTTCTTTGCACGGACTTGTGCCTCCCTTTTTCATTAAGATGTAGCGCGTTTTGGCCGCGGAACTGTTTGGTGCACTCGAATCCTCAACGACAGATTGCTCCATCCACAGGCTGTCGTCGTTCAGCGCCTGATTCACCAAGTTCGCCAAAGTTTCCGGTAACTTCGAAATGCCGGTGGGATCCGCAGGGCCTTAAAAACACAAAAATACTATTACAGCACTTGATGATTAAATAAAATATGCTGCAAGCCTGACTCTCGATCCACAAAACTAGTTTTGGTCGGCTTGCAGCTTTCATATTAGCAAGAAAACTAAAAAATATTTTCAAAATATAATATAAAAAATAAAAGAAAAGAAGACATGTGAGGTAAAAATGTATTTTATTTTCTTAAAGAAGAAGAACACATAAAAAACAATATACATATTAAAAAAAACACAGATTCAAAGAAATATTTTAATACGCGCTTAAACTGCATCGTTGCTACTGCGAAAAGGAACAGAGTTCATTATATGGATATCAAAATTTTCGAAATGGCTTTTAAAATGCAAACGTACGACATATTTACATATGATTTCAGTAGCTCTACAAATTAACTTAAAACAAAGTTTAATTAAAGTTTTAAGCTTTAAGCGTAGGTCAAAGTAAGTATATAAATTACCATGTGATTTTTAGATTTTAAGTTTTGTACGAATATGTATGACTTTCAAGAATACAGAGATTAGAGATTTCAGATACTTAAAGTAACGTAAAAAATAATAAGCGATGTATGTAATCAACAATAACATAGCCGTTAATTTTTTTGGTAAATCCGCACATGCAGACAGAAAGGAAACTTTAAAATGTTCTTAAAAATATATTAGTCGTAAAATAATATATGTACGTATAAAATAATGCATAGCGTACTACCAAGCGGTACTTTAATCGCAGGACTTTAAATACTTTTCTTAACAACGAGATATAAATCAAAATAACAAAAGACTGAAATTAGTTGATAGTACAACACATATTAATAACACTAGAGCTGCGTTTTGGCCGCGTTGGATCAGCAATTGGGGGGCAAACGGCTTCAACTTGATCAACAACATCATCCGCTGCCTCATCAACTGTGTCCTTGTCCTTTTCCTCGTCTTTGAGGGATAAGCGCTTTAGGTTCTCCAGCCGAGACTTCAGCTGGCCCGGGGTCACGGTGCCCCTAGGGGTATTCTCCTCTGCGGGATTTCCCGCCTCGCGGCAGGTCGATAAATCTGATTCACAAGCCTGGCCCTCCGATATTCTATCCGGTGCCAAACGCCGTTCCAGCGGACTCCGCGAACTGCTCGAGGTGGAGGTGCACGAACTGGTGACCTCCGGATACGGCGAGTGAGACTCTGTACTCTCCGGCGTATAGGGATCTTCGTACAGCCGCTCGGTGTCGGTGCTCAAGTGTTGCGTATCTATGCGGTTGATTATAATGTCTTGCGTCAGCATCAAGCGCTTGGACAGCAACTTATACCGGTGTGCCACGGGCTGCCTTTTGATAATGTTCCGGCACATCGGGCAAATGGCCTCGCCGGTTCGACTGCTATCGTCGAACTGCAGCAGACTATTGCTGGAAAGGTGGGCGCACAAGCACATGCAGATATTATCGGAGTCGATTATGTTAATACTAATGTTTGGGAAGTTCGAGGAAGCCGTTTTGCCCGCCTCGTCGTCTTGACTAATTTTCAATGAATTGTACATATTGCGAGCCTCCGTTTCGTCGATCAACTTTGAACTAGTTGCTATATCCTCAAAGAGCTTATTAGAATAGGGACAGTATTTCAGTTTGACAGCGGGCACGGGTGATGTTGAGATGTTGTTGGGTTTGGCGTAAGTATTCGTGTAGTTGCAATCACAAGATCTATAAGTACCTTTGTTTGGTTTAAGACGGACAGTTAAGTAAACAGGCTACATGACAAAAAAGAAGAGATAATAATTATTAGACCGATTGTAGCAAAGGTTGCCTAAAGCAATGGCTTATATACATATGGATGCCCTATCCGTGGAACTATAGAATTTAAAACTTGAATCTAACTAGCTTCGATGCACCGAAGTCTGTAAATATCCTTGCAGATTTATCTGAAACTTTAGAGTGATTTTCTTTATATAACAAAGATCTTTCCCTAGTTTTTGGTTATGGTTATCTATTCATTTATTCGTTATAGAGGATATAGTAAGCGCACTACAAGTGGACTAAGCGACACCATGCCGTAAGAAAACATAGTTGTTAGGGATGGAAGCAGAATTAGAAACAGCCGGTTCGTGTAAACATTCGGAAACAATACGAAGCCTCTAATAGCGAAGAGCAAGAATATTTATCAAAGTGGTGCACAGTGGTGGGAAGGCAATCGAGAGTTGTAAGTAAGTTTAGATTGCTCCTGCAGTTATTCAGAAGGGAAAGAAGATTTAAGAAATCTTACCTTATGGTCACCCATGCAAACAGCTTCCCCAATCATTCCGTATTTCCAATCATCGCTACGAATAATCTCATGGACTTGGGGGCTCATCAGAATCCTATCGCACCAAGCTGGACAGCGAGTGGACATATAGTCGGTGGGCATCTCAGGATCTTCTTCAAACGGATACGACGGAACGAACTTAATGGGATATTCGACTAGAACGTCTTTAAGTGGCTCCAACTCTCTATCAAACTTCTTAAGCTACATACACGAAATTTGTTATTAAATGTTAAAGAAAGGTTTTTTATTTACGTACCCAGTCTTCTTTAAACTTAAGTTGATGGTCGGCATGACTAAATTCTTTTTTTCCAACGGTAAGTACGTTATTTCCAGTTGAGTTGCGATAATGGATCTTATCGTTCTCGTTCTTGACATTTTGAACGCGATGAGCGGTCAAGTTTTCAGTTAGTTCCTGTTTACAGATGATTATTTATTATCTGCTGTCAAGTTCACATAGTAAACTTACTTTCACAACGCCTTCAGTGTCACATCTAAAATTAAAATCCCCAAAGAGGAAAAATGGCACCGTGCCATTCTGCTCGTCCAAATGGAACCTGCAATTTATTAAAATTTAAGTTTCTTTCCGAGATAGTCAAAATTAATATTACCTTTCAATGGTATGAACTAAGGCTCTTCTCCGCGTCTTACAATAAACGGAGGGGAAATTTTCGCATGCAGCCAAATTGGAAGCATCGTGGAATAAGTGTATGTTGACTAGATCGATCACTGTGCCATTGATTTCCCATCTTGTTCGCATAAAACCCTTACGAGACCATTTGCACTGTAAATAAAGTCTATTTATTAACTTTTCTTTGGGTTGTAATAATTAGTAACTCACTTCCGGGAAAAAATGCTGTGGGAATTTAGACTTCTCCTTGGTGGCAATAGTTTCAATGTTTCCGGAATAGATATGTTTATCTTTAATATCTTGAAGACTTTCCTCCCAACTGTGGGTTAAGAAGTTCCATATTTTTAGGGACGCAACATCCTGGTGGACGAAGTAAAGACTTCCAAGAGCCTATAAAAAGTAAAATAATAATTTAATTTATCCATGGCAAATTAAACCCCAGGCCACTAAGTTTTGACTTGGATGTGACTAATGTTTCCTTTTTCTCTGGCCCACTGACTTCATTAATATACTTGAATTACTTGGATTGGAAATCAAACTAATTGGCTCAGCTCATCCATCATTTTTGATGATCGAATTGACCTACAAACAATATTCAACCCACCGTGAAATGCTCGGCCGACTTGAAGTCCTCGTCCATGAAAATGTGTACGCAGGTGAAGTCTGCCAATTCGGGGGCATCGCAGAGGCACCGGATGAACTCCTGGACGTACTCCATGGACTTTTCATAGGTCTTCCCGCCCACTTCCTGCAGATGCAGGGCCAGGAATTTGGGCGCGACCTGCGATATCTTCGCAAGAAATTCGTGAAGCCATAGTTGTAAAAGTCTCTCCGGCTGCAAAGTCGATTAGGTTGAAAATTCGATTATCGGGGACGCGGGTGTGCGGAATATCAATTTGTTTGGAAACACGGACTTAAGTGTACATATTTATGCCAGTGGGTCCATACATAAATATGCGTATTTACGCATCGTGTATGTATGGGCCGTACGTAAACATGTATACTTCCTAGCCCCTTTTGGCTTTTTGGAGAAATATCACATCCACTGCTTTACGTACGTCCTCGAAGAGGCTGCCAACGTTCGCCGTGACCAGAAATATATCCGTGCCAGACCCGTCTTCCTGTGCTGAGTCCATTTGATCCCAGTTACGCCTGCGATGCAACAATTTTATTCACTTTTTATCAGTGTTCCAATTGGAAAATGTAAATACTAATTGAGTTGAGGGGCGCAGTGTGACCGCACGGCCTGGTGAGAACTAGGTCATTTCGATAAGCAGCTTTCGAGTGACCGTTCATTATTTGTTTATTTTCAAAATTAAAACATTTTATTCTTAAATAATAATTATGTATGATCCCTAAATTATATATTCTAAAATATATTTTGCAACTAAAACATGGTTAATGATTGGCCTACTTTCCGTTTATATGTTCCTTTTTCATATTTTAGTTTTTCTAAGTTTAAAAGTACCGCCAGTCAACTGCCAAAATCGTAACAGAGTCACTTCCGCAATCCTGATTTCAAATAATATAAAATAAAAGGAATGTTAAGTAAAAACATAAGTTATTAAAATAAGTTAATAATAAGTTATATAAAATTTAAAAAATTACTCAAGATAAAAGCAAACGCCGCTTTTTTGTA
Source organism: Drosophila ficusphila (assembly GCF_018152265.1). Taxonomy (NCBI): domain Eukaryota; kingdom Metazoa; phylum Arthropoda; class Insecta; order Diptera; family Drosophilidae; genus Drosophila; species Drosophila ficusphila. The sequence continues at coordinate 19,798,885 of NW_025064737.1, forward strand.
TCTTGTATTTAGAAAGTAATGTTACAGTGTACCTGTAATTAAATATGAATAAATGCATTCCGGAATTAAAAATGCAAGCTGTGTGGTGGCCCATTAACCAAGTTAAAGATGCCTCGTCTATATTATGATCATATCCGGCGACGTTTAACTATTAATTACTACGGTGAGTACTCACTATGTCACTTTAGTTTTCTATTCAGAATTGCGACGTTCAAGTCTTTCAAAAAACTTCCAAACGCTCTTAAAGTATTACATCCGTAACACTTGTCCAAGATGTCATCAATTTGTGTCACTTATGCAAATCGTCGATTCCCACAAAACGAGTTTTACAATTTGTCAAAAAACAAGTGGTCGAAAAACCTAACTTGCAGATACTATATAGCCGATTGCTATTTTCAGGCTTTTTGAAAGTTGGGTAGTGAAAGTTGTATTGAACTTTTTTGCGTCTCTTTCGAAATCTTAAACACAATCCAGCAATTGCACGTAGCATGAATACTGAATAGCACGTGAGACGGTAGCCACATTTCTTGCGAGAATACACAAGTGCCCCAACTCCAGCGCTGAACATACGTACATATGCCCTATAGGGGCCAAAACCTTTCGGGGGAAAAGCTATGGCAGTTATAAATACTTGCACATACGTCCGCCACATATTTTCTTTGCAACAAGGTATACGGTTCGAAATTTATAAAGAGGCGGACGGCCAGAAAATCGTTTATTGTACTTTTAGGAACCGTTAAATTCGTATCTTAGCCGCGATCGGAAAAATGCGTAATAAAAATTTTGTCGTTCTGATATGCGCTTCCTGCATTTGTGCTTGTGCTGCGGTTCCGGATAGTTATTCTGGCGATATACAAAACTCGAACTCATTGGATTTCGGTGCGTGAATAAAAAAAAGGATATTCAGAAAAACAATCAATAACGCAAGTGATCTAACTATAAAGAACAATAAAGAACCTTTGTAATACCCTTAAAAACTGTGATTATGAAGTATCAGAAAATAAATAAGATCTATATAAAATAATCTATAAATCTAAAAGTTTTATACTACAAAGCTTAAAGGAAAAAAACCTAATGTAAAATGTTTCGAAAAGCAATTTGGGACTATTATTAATTTATATAAAAATTCTCTTTTACCCTTACAATATATTTACAATACAATATTTTTAAATATTTTTGTTTATTAGGCAATGATAACGGGGGCTATCAGTATAACGCTCCCCCGAAAAACGACTATCTACCTCCCGCAACTCCCGCCCCAGAATACCTGCCCCCACCGAATAATGGATATCAATATAACCCGCCCCCGAGCAACAGCTATCTGCCACCTCCGAACAACAACTACCTACCTCCGGCTCCTGAGTACGGACCACCTCCTGGATATCCTGTGTATGGTCCACCTCCTCCCTTTTACAAGCCAGCTCCCCCGATTCCCTACCATTCCCACGACTCGTTTCTGGAAAAACTAAAGTCCAAGATCAACTTATACACGCTTGGAAAAATCCTGTTAAAGCTCTTGATATTCAAAAAAATTGTCAAGTTTATTGGCCTGATTTTCTTGCTCTTGGTTTTGCCAAAGCTGAAAAATATTTTTAAGGATGATATGATGTCTGGATCTGGTGAAAGCGATGGTATGGAAAGTAAACTTGTTGAAACTGATAATGGTAAATTATTTTAATAACCTGACTTTCATTGAAAGTAAAAATGTATTATTTTCTTTTAGATAAATTAGCTCAACAAATTGAAGATCTTTACGATTTTGTGGCCAATTCTATTGAGAATTTTGAAGGAAGAAGCTCATAGATGTATACCAAAACTAGTTAAAAATGTATTATTATTTATTTATTAAAATTGTTCTTATAAATAAAATTTAATTATATGTTATACATGCGTTCTATTAATATTAAAATAATTAAATTATTTATCAGCAACGAGCCGATGCAAACCATCAATACTTAGTTTATATTACCTTTATTCATACGAAGTGAATTTTGAGTTTTTAGGTATATCTTTTCAACAGGTTCTGTATAAAATTTATATGTGGTGGTGGGTTTTTACAAGTTTAAAAAAACTTTTATAATATCTTTTCATTCCATATTGCTTATCTCGGGTAAGAAAATTCGAAAGTTTCGCATCACTAACGATATATATCGATAGACGGGAGTTACAAGTCGGCATTAAAGTTCCGATCCGGTATTATTTGGCAGTGATCAACAGCAACATAATGCTGCAGTTTATATTCCTAGTTATTTTGGCTTTTAATCTAGAAAATTCTGCAGCCCAGGAGTTGCGACGTGTGGACGACACGGAGTTAATTCAACTCCTGACCGGCAACAGCAATGTGGTCGTCCTATTCAGTAAGTAATACTATGCTGAGGAAAAGAAATCCAGCTTACGTGTACAGGGCACATATGGACAATCACATACCGGTTACAGGCTAAAAACTCTCCTTTTCGCAGACAAAAACAATTGCCAGCAATGCTTGGAGTATGAAAATGTGGTCACGAAGATACATCCTCAATTAAAGGAAACTTTGTCTGCCATTGTGGTCCAGTCGGTGGACAGCAATCTTGTCTCCATTTACGACCCAAGTAAGGAACCTGCTCTGGTGTTCTTCAGGCGGGGAATACCAATTCTTTACCATGGCGAGGTGAACGATGACGAAATCCTAGACTTCTTCTATGACAATTTGGAGCCAGCGGTCAAAGAGCTTTCCGACGACAACTTTGAGCACCTGACGCAGGCCTCAACGGGGGCCACAACCGGTGACTGGTTTATCTTCTTGTAAGCTATATTAGTCATGCGTTGAGGTCGTCTAAGCCATTGTGTACACCCACTTCTAGCTATTCCGCCGAGTGTACCGTCTGTCAGCGACTTTATGCCGTCTGGGAATCAGTGGGCGGAAAGCTGAAGCGAAAGTTGAACATAGCCCGAATGAACAGCTTAGAGTCTGGAATCTCAACAGCAAAGAGACTGGGAGCTTTGGAATCGCCGGCCTTTATTTTGTATGTCATTGGTTGTTAATCTTAACCAAACTTTATACTAATAGAAGTTTTTACAGCTTGAGGCAGGGGAAGATGTATCGCTATTTGGCCAAGCAATACAGTCCCGAGGCATTTGTCCAGTTTGCCGAGAAGGGATACTTAACCCATAGCCATCCTCAGCCAGTTCCAGAAATACCCAGTGCCGTGTAAGTATCTTCTTCACAGCTTACTATAATTTAAACATCTCTTTCGATCGAATATTAAAATCAAAGTCCGATTATGACCTTTTTATAGGGATTTGTGAGAAACTGATACATGTCTTTAGTAAGTGAGAAACATTTTTCAACCCATTAATGAGTTTAAACTAATTGTTTAAATAAATATATAACTGTTTAATTTAACAATTAATGACTTTTAGACCCCGGTGCAAGGTTGGAATTTAGTACAACACCGAATTGATTTGCTTTTGACCATTATGAAAATTGTAAAATATTACTGCAAAATAATGATTAATATCAAATCTTATAATAACAGTGGTTAATATACATATTCGTAATTTTGTACATAAACACGTATAATCAACTATACCCTGGCTTACAGAGTTCCTGGTTTAAGAAGATCGAGTTTAATCCTACAAATTTAATTCTAATTATATACAATGAAATTATTAATTTTTAAACATTCATGTTTTTCAGAAACGAATTTTTGGGCCCACTCCAAAGTTATTTCAAATCCGATAACATAACGTCGTTGGCTACGTTGGGAATTTTTGCATTGGTCATTGTTATATATCTTACAAAAAAGATAGTCAAAAAACTCAGTTCAGAGCCAGTGAAAACAAAAAATAAGTCAAAATAAAATTAACATTAATAATAAAACTAAAATCGTTTTAAATCATCTATCAAATGTAAATGCCCTGTAAAATCAAACAAACGATGAGCGCTAAAATTCAACTACTGCAATTCCTAACGCCACACAAACTGCCAGCTGTACCGTGAAACAGCGGAATCGAAACATGCAGATACTTAATATCGCAAAAAATCCATTGTTCGTTTGTATCGGAAACCATACCTATCCTATCTCTTGATTGGTTTCAATTCATTAGCGTGCCAGCAAACAAAAATATTTAGAGCGGGACTGCTGAGTTCAGAGGCTAACTCGGCTAGCAATCTAGCCAATTACTTAATTGCCATGATAGTTTGGCGTGGAACACTCAATTTGAAACCGCGTTTCGTTTCCTAAGGTGTGTGTATTTTTCGCGATCGTTCCTCTCGTTTTTTTGTTTTGGGAGTTTTTGCAGTCGTTAGCGTGTTCCTCGGAAATATTTTATCTTGGGTAAATCACTCGGAACCCGCTATTTATATACGCTTCATACATACAGAGCTGGTGAAAACACAGTGCTCACCAAATGTCAGTTGACGTCAGAAGGTCTTGAGAAGCGCGAGGCGTGCATATACTACGTATATAACAGGGAGAACCCCCGAGAGTGGGAGAGAGATCGAGAGAGCGCGTTCAACTTTCGATTGAGTTGATATTTTGGCTATTTCGCTTTTGTTCAGTTCAGTTCAATTCAGATACTCGTTGCCAGCCAAACCGAAGTGAAGTCAAAAACTCATGTGCGTACTTACGTGTAAAGCAGTCGAAGAAAATGTGCAAACATACAACTACCATATGTACTTGTATGTGGTGAAGAGTGTCAGCGTTAATCGCCTTTTCCCTCTGCATGACGACTAGAAAATACTCGATACCGTGTCTGTTTGGCCAAGTGAAAAACAAAATTGATATTGTGTAAGTTATATCTAGCGTTGGGAAAACGATGAAAAGTGTCATTCCTAAAAATACACCTCCTCGGGAAAGGAAGTCGCAATAAACGTGCTAGTCGTCGCCACAAAGAAACCGAGACTCTGGAAGTAGGGCTGAAAAGTAGCCATCATGACTAGCTCACCACCCAAAACGGCAGCCCGTTTACAGAAAATCGATATTCTAGTCGCGCTGTAACGCTGGCTAGCGCCTAGCTGAAACAAAACAAAAAAATAACAGACAGGCGAGACATTAGTATACCGAAAACCTCTTCCGCCAATGGTCGACATATAGCCGCAAATGCCTACGCTACATATCAGCCCCAAAAACAAAAATACAACCATCTGTGATACGCGCGTACCTAAAACAGTTTGCGAAATGAACTAACTTTGCTCCGATCGAGGGTATCACTGGGAAATTAACGATGCGTCTTGTCCGCAGTAAATGTTGTCAACGTGATGTATCCGACTATTTGAGCACCCCGCACCAGTCGTCAACAAACTCCGAAGTCCACACCAAAAATATATTTACACGCTATTGGGACGACCACATAAAAATGAAGGAACTCAACGAAGAAAGGTCCAGGGGCAAGCCCACCTCATCATCATCTTCAGCACCTGCCAAACAAATCCAGAGCGTTACCTTCGTGAGAAGTACGGGGACCAGTAATCCACCAGCTGTTTGCGACCTAAATGGAAACGGGAATGGGAACTCGGCCCAAACCGAGTGGACCTTTCCCCCAAAAGCGCCCACCCCACATATCTACAATTGCCTGACTCCCGTAAGTTCACACAGGAAGAAAAAAGCTAAGATAATTTAATCAAATAACTGATTAAATATGAGATAGCAATGAAGAAACCATTTCCATTTTAAATTTAACTACATCAAAAAGGCATTTACAAGTTTTGTATAGGTATCCGGTTTTTTCTCTGCACCAAACATAGGTCCTCCACAATCTAACCACCCACCCACTAGTTATTCGCAAAAGCTTCCTCCCCAGTGCAGACTATCATGACGTAACGATTATTAGTTACTCCGCGGGTGACCGTATATACTATATAGTTGCTAGTCTTTGTGCGCTCGTGTGTTGGCGGAAGATAAAGAGGAAACAAATTATTTGCACTTCAACAATTGCCGTCTAAATCATTAGTATGTATGGCGGTATGAACCGACATACAGACATTCGGCGGTATATTATAGGCATTTAACGGGGCGCATGTAGCATTAAATATACCTATTTTAAGACATTTTTTAAGTGATAAGATTAGGGATCGCACATATACACGCAGGTCAGCTTGGGCCATAAATCTTTAATTTATTGAGATCCTATGTCAACGCAAACACCTAAAAGAAGGGCTAAGCTAATTTTGCTTGCCATTTCCGGGATTCACTTTCACCTTCGTTTTATACCTTGAATGATTATAAAGCAGAACAAGGCTTTCAATTAAATAATTACAGTATACAATATACGATCGATGAACCTGGGTAATCGCAAAATAACTTCACAACACTTCTCAAGAATCTGGCTTTTTCGAAACATTCGGTTGCGATAAGCTAAAACTGGAATTTTCAACAGTGATTTAAAGCAAACCGCAAAGAATGATTAACCCGCAGTTTTAGGCTGAGTTTAAGCTTCATGAAAACACAGACTTGCATTTATATATGTATATATACCATTAGCAACTTTCCAACATAAAACAATTAACTTATTAATGTCTTCTCTTTCTTATAGGACATGATGGCATCAAGTGATAAAAACAGCTTTAAAGGATTTCGGAAGCAGTTCAGTGGACGATTTAAGCGCCTAGTAACTCGAAAAGTGGAACACACTCCAGTGATACCTCCAGAATTGAAGCCGCAACTTAAAACAATATACGTTTACTAACTTAAGATGTAACGACAATTGCAAGCACAAGTGTTTTCGCCATTATACACGAACACTCCCTATGTGCGTGTATATGGCAGGAAACATTAGTGATAGGAAAAGCAAGATAAACTAAGTAATCATAATACCATTCTGATTGACAATTTAAGTATTCAGCGATTCGTGCGTATTGTTAGGCTCAATAAAAAGAACATTTCATAAGACAGACAAAAGTTTAATGAAGTTGGGATGAAAACCGCGGGGCTAAAACTAACATATCAAAGAATTCAAATATGTAGTTCTAATTATCAAACTAGTTTGATGTTTAAAAATCCTCCCCAAGTTGTATTCTGAATCTATGTAATTGCTTTCTCTTTGAATAAGTTGCAAAACCTCCCTATTGTAAAACTGTTCATTAATTATAATTAAAGCTTTTTTAACTACCTTAACTGCTGATCGATTTATTCTTCATAAGGGATTTTTCAATCGAAACCAATATTTATAGAAAAGGTATTAAACTGAAACAACGATAAATGCAAACCAAGGAAAACAAAGAAATCTGGTATCGCGCCTAAAGAATGTAGCCACTAAAAATGTGATACGATAAGATTAAGGTAAACAAAGTGGATATGCCACGTCGGAATGTGTATGTATTTTGGACAAATTTTTTGCAATATAAAGTACCCTACATCAGAGGGCTTCTCAGTGCTAAATGGTCAAATGAACCAAACAGGTACCCTCTGCAGGATGAGGTACACTCTGAATTACAAATTTACCGCTTTGTTTACCGTGGCAACAATATTCAAAATTAACTTTTTAATTAAATAAAATGCTTATTTTATTCCAATCTAAACGTACATTCACACAATCGCGTCTCTATATACAAAGTCAAGTACTTGTGTATATATTTAGTTCTACAGGACCAGAGACGAGGTTAGCAGTCATTAATCTACGTGAGTTCCTGGGTGGTGTTGCCTGTGGTGCTGGCAGTCTGCTTTGGCTCTCTATTGCTGGGACCAGCACCACTATCGTCGAGGTTTTCGCTGCTGTTTGGTTCGGGCACTACAGTCTCTGTTGACTTGGGGGATCCCTGGTCCTGTGGGCCAGTTTGGGTTTCGGTTTCAGTGCTCCCAGACTCGTTGCGGGCACCCTGATCCTCCTCGTCGGAGTATTCTACGCTGGAAATCGAGGGATTTCGCTGCAAAATCAATAAAAGAGGTTTAGGGAGTGTTGACTCCTAAACTTTGAACCCCAAAACTCACTGTTTCTCTGCGAGATTTGCACTCGAAGAACCTTATCTTACGCGAGTCCCGCATTCGCGTCAATCGCATTAGGAGCGAGTAGTGTTGCTCCACGCGGTGTAAACATGTTTTACATATGGTTTTTGGCAAGGGATCAGTCGGAGATATCTGAACAAATCAATAAAAATTGCTATGTAGTGGAAAACAAAGGTTTGCGCAAACCTCTTATTGCGAATGTTGATTTTGGGTACATACAAGCATGTTTTATTATGCATAGATGTCCAGCATTTCTATTGCATATTTAATATAGTTATACTCACTGTTATTGGTAGATAGCCGTTGATTTTCTCAACAAGGCACAAACGTTGTCCATGATCACTATAAATATGTATTACTGTGCGGTGCATCTCTGAACAGAGTCGGCACAGGAATCCGGATATACACGCCTTTTCAATGCTCCCCATCTCAACCGATTTGTAGGATTGCTATATCCTCAGCTGCCAATGCAATGTCGGTTAATTCAAAGCCAACCAAAACAACTTTCCAAAAATATTGTATTAATACTTTTCAGATATGTGTTGTGTACATATGTTTCTGCCTTAGGGTTGTATTTCCGATTACACTTGCAGGTTGCCAACTTGTTTTTGGTCTAGTCGATAGTTCGCAACATTAAACTAACTGCAGTTTTCGTTCCATTCAAAATGACCAGAAATGCACATAGATAACTCTAAAGAAAACTACTGATTTTAAAAATTATGAACAACTGGAATCGGCACAAAAAGTCACTGTTAGAACAGTGTTAATTAAACTTGTTCAAAGTGCTATAAAGTCTGGTTTATTTTCAAATAACTCCATGAAATAAAGAAAAACAAAATTAGGTCCCATCGCAATTATTATAATAACAATAATTATTAAGAAACTTAAACAGACTTTTTACCGGGAAAATCTGCTTGGAATAGAAAATTATATGTAGTTTCACCTTCTGTCAAACTTTTTTTTTATTATTAATTGTTATATCTAAATAAAAATAGAGACCATAAAATAATTATCATGATAAGAATCCTTGCAGAGTCTCATAGGATAATGACGCGCTATTCAGGGATTGAATATTCTGAGTAGCGAAGCCCTTGAAGTTTGTGCACTGATTAAAACCAGGATCCATCATAAGAAGCGATTGTGTTTTTTGGTTCGACAAGCCAAAGAAAACCTCTCCTTGCACGTCAAAGGGTATTTTTACTTTAACATTGGGTGATCTCTGAATAGAGTTTAGAAGTTCCATGTGGCAAGTGTTGGCGCTTTCTCCGAAGAATACCCCATCCAAATCATTATCGGGGATTATTTGAAACTGGGGAATTCCTGCGTTATTTAGTATTTTACAAGTGAAGACACACTTTTTACGCGGATCCTTGGGATGAGCATAAATCCTGGTGGCCACGTATCCAACTGGATATATCCAACTCTCGTTGTGGAAATTTGGATTCACTGATATTATCTCGCCCAGAGAGTGCAACAATACATTATTCAGGTTCATCGGAAACATGGGTTTCTTTTTTGGCACAATTGTGACATTTTTGGGTTTTACATCTGTTGGTTTTTTATGCAAAACCACCGGCTTGCTTTTCTTCAATCCTCCCTGATTGTCTGATGGTTCTATCTTTCCATTTGAAACACCAGGACGTCCATTGTTAGATTTTTCCAGGCCCTCATGAAACATAAGGCGCTCTATCAAGTACAGCCTTTGAGATCTTGTAACTGATAACTCTGCCTGGAGGCGACAAATCTCATCGGCGAGGGAAGCGTTTTCCTAGAAGACAGTTTTGCATGTTAATATGTATATCACAACTTAGCTAAACATCTAGCTTACGAAACCCAAATAAAGCAAGCACAAATGTGTATGTATGTATGAACCATGAGTTTTTTAACAAACATAGAACGTACCCAAATACACACAGGTTTGCCGATTTTCAGTGCATGTTCAAGTCTTACCAGCAGATAACTCTTAACGGAACGCTTTAAACTCTCATACCGCCGCTTATATTTTAAATTCATGGTTTTTTAATTAATAAGTTTAGCAAAAACAAATATGTTAACAGATTGTTGCTATTGTCGGTGGTTTGTTTTGATTATCGGAGGCAGGGTTGCCATTTTGAATACTATCGAACTTAGTAGTTTTTAAGTTGGTATTTTTATTACTAGTATACGAAAATTGTAATTCAAACAAATCTAATCTAATCTCTATTTTGTTTACGAACTATAAATAGAACTTGCAAATGTGGAATTAGTTTATCAAAATTCTCGTCAATTTAATTTGGCATTAGGAAATGACAGAGAGTTGCTAATGGGTTAACCAATCCGTGTTGTCCAATCCTATCTGATGAATGCCATCATTATAGCCCTGTGAAGGACTTAGAAATGTTGAAAAGTTATTTTCGGCGTTCGGACTTAAAGATTTTCGAGAAAACGAAGTAAGTTGTTAAATCAAGAACTAAATTGCTTAAAGGGCTTTCTATAACTAAAAATTGAGCCTTTAAATGCGCAGTTGACCATGAAAGACAGGGTCTGCAAAGGTGGTTACAACACTAACACCTAGCCCTACCTCATTTATGTATTTACTAAGGTGTTTGTGTGTGTGGTACCAACATTGTAGCCATAACCATTAATTAATGGTTACTACTTTATTTCTAATGTATTATCAATTTAAACGATCTTAAGATTATAAACAATAATAGAATTAGAAAAAACACACCGGTCACCATGGCAACAAATGTTTATATGTGTGCTTTAAATTTTCTTTATTCCATTTCTTACTTTCGCCTAATGTTGGTTTACAAACGCACATATCTAAATATAATGTGTGATTGTGTACGGAAGAGCGTGTGAATACAATACTACTGAGAAAAATCTACGTAGGAGAGCAGCTTTGGCAATGAATCACATCGTTTGTTCGGTGCAAATAAGCCGTTAGTATGTTTTTACACTCCGGTGACACTTGTTGGATTCTGTGCTCCCCAAAAAAATCATCTTCGAAATGGACGAGGAACAAATGTGGAAGGGTTTCTTCGTCAAACTGCAAGAACTTAAAATGAATCCACCCACAGAGCACGAGCAAAAGTAAGTTGGATAAATAAATCCAAAAATTGAGACTCACGCACACACCTGTGGAGATCTAAAATCTCACGGATATATTATAAACATTTGTGTTTGCAGGCATGTGGGTTTCTTTAGACAAATATGAACATTTTAGAGAACTGTGTCATCAGATAAATTAAAAATTATAAAGTGGAATAATCATGTGAGCGAGAGACATAAAAAGTGATGTAAGGAAGCTCAATCCACAGATCGATTTTACAAGCACTTGCTAAGTAAACATGACTCAGTTTCAGGGGATTTTGGATTTCTGAATCCTATTCCTTATTAAAAACACACATTGCATTGTTGATAAATCATTCAAATATTGGTATGAAAATGACCCTTTCTAATAAAAATCCCCTTTTGTAGATATCTAGTTTACTTTAATTTTTTTACTGGTTATTAATTGAATTTTATATTCCAGATTACAAGATGGAGATGATGGGTTTTTCGAGAAGTTTGGATCCCTTTTGCGGCAAAAATCTCAAATTGATGAGGGTGTCCTGAAAAGTTCCCTGGCTCCATTTGAGGAAAATGGCAGTACTGGGGCCGAGGAATCGGACGAAAGTCCGGATGGAACTCTACAACTTAGCCAAGATCCGGAGTGCATCAGTATCGATACCTTTGCAACAGAAAGTGAGCAGGCTTCGATTTCTGAAAAGGACATAAGCACAGCTGTTTTAGACTCGGCTCCTGTAATGAATGTAAGTTTTATATTAGGAGACTTAGATCTTTGCTGACTAAGCAAACGAGTTTTAAGTTTTCTATCATATGACTCAATTTAAACAGCTAGCAAAAAGTCACCAACGCTCCAGATAATGTCAAGCTTTCATTAGGCTTTCCCACTGACAAACGTTGCTAATGATAAGCGATAAAACGAGGGAGTAAATAGTATATATTTGTTAAATTATATTATTATACATTTTTGAAGATGGATGTGCCTAAGAAAGCTGTAACTTGTTGCGATATTAGCCATTTATTCTAGGATTCCGGCGATTGAGCTTCTCTAGAAGCACAGATAAAACTAAGCTTTTTTGAACTCCAATGAAGTTACCATTGCGGCTTCCAAATCAAGCAACTCACCATGAATTGCATTGGTGAATATGGGGGCCTTTCAAGCCTGGTCACATTCCTTTCATAATTTTCAAACCTGCCACTGAGGAAATTTCGTCATAGGTCAGTTATTAAGTTTGCAACGGAGCATAACGATCGCAGAAATGTTTTATCTTATACCAACATTTTGCTGTTCGCATGTTTGTCGACTGGGAAGGTGTATTTTAATTGAACAGAAAAAATTAATTCGTGTCCATAGAAACGCTTGAACAATAAACAAATGAACTTGCCAGACGCTCGTTGCACGTTTATATACCGACCGTATAAACAAACTGAATAATGTATACTGATAACATAAACAAGAACTAGAGAGCATGCAAACATACAATGCAGACTGGCCCATTGAACGAGAGGAAAGCTTAATGTACTTAAGAAAATACAATTTTCATTACCACCTTGAGCTTTTTCCTTTTTGTATCCCAAAATAAAACATTTTCTCTTAAGACTGCCTTAATATTACTCACCAACACTTTGGAACCCCCTGTACATATGCACAAATACAGTAGGCAAATGAATCGAAATGAGCGCATACACTTTTTATCTCATGGTCAACGTCAAGATATTTCGGATATCGCGAAGATTTTCGAGACCGGACGCTATTGTACTTAGATACAGACTCTTCATCGAAGCGGTTGGTTCTAGTCGGTGTTCATAAATCAATAGAGTTTTCCGTAAATTTCCCTCGGCTGCCGACCAGATATGTGCGTCTATTTCGATTTGCATATCTGCAAGAAAATATTTGCCAAAAATTTCGCTTGCATCTAAACAAATATAGTGAAGTGATTAGTTACTGAACTTAAACATGAGCTATTTATCCTTACCACGTGTTCTGAATAAGTTCGGTTCACAAAACCCCAACCGGTCTAACCAAAATTCAAAAACCAATAGCCTTACCCGATCCAGTACACGTACCGGATGCGACGATATTAAGCTCCCGAGAAAAGCATCCTCCACCCAATCACTTACGCGTAAAGAGCCATTCGAGCGACGGATGAGCATATTGAATCGAAATGGCAGCATTTCCAGTCGACACTTTCGAGGAGTTCATAAGCATTTACTCGACTCCCATGCAAAGGCAGTTTGCCATTCGATGACCGTAAGTAGAACATATTGTTCATGTGGCAGGTGTAATCAAAGTTTGCTTACGTTGAGAGAATATATCTATAAAAAACAGTTCTTCTCTGGTCCATATTTTCGAAAATCTATGTGTTTATTCATTGTGCCTAGGTAAACAAAGCGATTGTATAAGTTCATTGATTTGAACTTATTGTTGAGTCATTCAAGTTAAGTGTATCGAGTATTTCAGTTTGTGGAATATTTATGTACTTGATTTTTGGCTAACAATTAGGAAATATGTAGAATTTAACCACAGCGAATTCCTCTTCATGGATACATTTTTAAACAATAAAAAACAGTTCAATATTATAGCATAGCTAAAATTTACATATGTTTGTAGGATTTATTTATTTGCATTTACTCGGAAAAATTAGAACTGGAATTGGCTTTGCTTTTTCTTTATGACGTTTTTGTTTACATTTCCGTGATCTGGAATTTGCTGATATTTTCATAGTCTTTGACCTTTAGAAAAGTGATTTATTTCTATTTTTACTCGAGTTCAATTAAAATACTCCCCTTGAATTGATCGGTTCTAAAAGTGGTTTTTCTTTCACTGCAACAGAAACTGCCTGTATTTAATGAGATAATTTCGAGATAAATCTTGTCAATGAAAGCAAATAAATTCAAATTTTTAATAACTCTATTTTGCAGGTTACAGATCTGTATGAAGAGATTTTATTTGAAATTTTCAACAACATCGGCTGTGAAAACAACGACGAGTGCACAAACAGTTTGGTTGAATTTGTGCAGGATGCATTCAAAATTCCGAACTCAACGCATTTGGAAATTTATGAGGCGGCTAGGTTAAAGGAACCGCCAAACGTTAGATTGAATGTCGAGATTATAAAGGCTGAGAACCTAATGTCCAAGGACTCAAATGGCCTATCTGATCCTTTCGTAACCCTTTACCTAGAATCGAATGGTTCCCATCGATACAACTCATCTGTAAAGCCTGCCACACTAAATCCTATATGGGAGGAGCACTTTTCACTGTAAGTGTTGATATATGGAAACAAAAATAAGATCTTGTTTGAACAAACTTATATCTTATTCTAGGCCGATTACCGAAAATGCTCGTGACGAAGTTCTTATTGTTGAAGTCTGGTAAGTGTAGTTTTGTTTGCCAATGATCAATAAAAAGCACTTACAAAGTCAAGTTGACTTGCTGATAACAACTCTGGAACTCCGAAGTGCACTGAAAAATACGTTTAAGCTCTAACATTAATTTAAGCTAAAAATAGAGTAACAAGGTAAATGATGTCTATGCTAAAATGGATCTATATATTTTAGGGACTTCGATGCCGCGGAGACGGTTAAAGAAAAAGTCAACAAAATCCTGGACGTGAAAGGTGTGAAAGGGCTTAGCAAGTTAATGAAAGAAATAGCTGTTACAGCTTCGTCAGGAAAGCACGATAACGAATTAATTGGGAGAGCTGCAATTACGCTGAAGGTAAGAATAAAATCCAAAAATGTATAAAACCACATTAAATTAATTTAAATTTTATTAGTCAATTCCAGTTTCTGGACTAACCGTTTGGTATAATCTGGAGAAGGGAAGCAAGGGAAGGAGTCGAGGATCACTTCTGGTTAATCTCGCCTTGAGTGCGGAAAAGAACAAAAGTGTCGCAGTGCAGGAACACAAGAACTTACTAAAACTGCTGCTGATGTACGAGCTGGAAACCTCGCAGGTGGCCAACTATTGGTGGAGCGGAAAGTTCAGTCCCAACGCGGAACTGATTCGGTCCCAGCATGCTGCCCAGAGTGGATTAACTCCTTTCGATTGTGCTCTTAGTCAGTGGCACGCTTACAGCACCATCCATGAAACTCACAAACTCAACTTTACGCTGTTCAACTCCATTCTGGACGTAGTGGTGCCAGTTATCACCTACATGCAGAATGACTCGGAGGATGTCAAAACATTCTGGGACGGAGTGAGGCGGTTACTTCCATCGTGCTTCGCTGTCCTACGAAAATTAAGATCCAAGAACACCAGTGATAAAAATATAGTTAGGGCCCTTAATGAAGTGCTGGATATTCTTAAGAAGATCAAGGAGTTAGAAGTGCCGGAAAGTGTAGATATTTTCCCCAAATCAGTTTATGGTTGGATACACACAAACGATACCGACGAAACGTGCAATATTGACACTGCCATTGTGGATGCAATAAATACCGGGACGAAGGAATGGCTGGAGCATATAGTCGAGGGCAGCCGGCAGTCCAAAAACAATGAAACTGATGATGAGAAGCTGCAGTACGTCATAAAACTTATTCAAATGGTGCGGTCTGATCTTCAACGAGCCATGGAATTCTTTGATAAAATATTTTACCAGTAAGTTCATGATAATAATGTTTATTTTGCATGACTTATTTGCTTTCTTCGATTTCAGCAAAATTCAGCTAAACTATTCCGCAATCCTATATTTATTTTACGACTCAAAACTTGCTGAAATTTGTAAAACCATTATAATAGATGTATGCAATAACATCAAGAGGTTAGATGTGCCAGACGATCAATTTGAATATTTGCCAAACCTTGAGAATGTAAATATGGGAACCACGTTATTTGAAGTGTATTTAATACTCAAACGTTACGTGCAATTAGGTAAGGCAATGAAAAAATGATAAATTAGCTTAATAACTTATTATATATTCTGCTCTATTAGGTGAATCTCTCTGTTCCGAAAGTCTGGAACTGGCAAACTTTTACCCATGGTTCGAAAGGGGGGTTACTCATTGGCTTGATATTTCAATAATTAAGGCTTTAAGTCGTATTCAAAAAGCAATTGATTTGGATCAGCTTAAAGCTGTGGACGAAACAGTTAAATACAGCTCTTCGGCTGTGGATACACTCTCCATATTCTATCAAATCAAAATATTTTGGCAGCAGCTGGACTGGCCGGAAATCGAGGGATCCTACATATTTGTGGCAAAAATTGTCAACGTAAGAGTGCGAATTATTTTAATTCAATAGTTTTGATTCAATAAAAAATCAATTGTTGCAGGATCTTTGTAGGTGCTGCATATTTTATGCTCAACAAATGTCGCGAAGAGTCGAAAACATTACGCTGCTGGGAGACAGTAACAAGAACTTCAGTAAGTCAATTTATACAATTTTAAGTGCTTAACTTATTTGTTTTATTTATAGCTTTATCGGAAGAGTGGTGCATAGCCATTAACAACATGGATTACATTCGTCAGAGCTTACCATCATTCATTAAGGTGGGAATTTTGTTTTCTCTTAGGAATATTTTACAATATATAAAAGAACATTTTCGATTCCAGGAACTCAGCATTGATGATATCATTAAGAAATTGGGAGAGTATCGCACAAATTTAGAGGCTGAACGTTGTGCAAACACAATCAAAACTGTAATCGAAAATGCACTGGACACCGAGCGCAACCAGATCGTTGAGCTTATAGAGATTGTTGCCCGAAGAATGGCTCCACCAATAAAAAGATATTTGGCCGAAGGTGCTGAGGTCCTTGCCAAAGACTCAAACTCAATGGACCAATTAATGATGTACTTAGAAGCCTCGCTGTCCACGCTATACGATACTCTTAACGAAATAAACTTTCAAAGGGTATTGGATGCCATTTGGTCTGAGTTGTCAATTATAATGTACGACCTCATCCAATCCAACCTTGATGTAAGTTTGCTAATTTGAGGCATCTGGGAGCCTTTATAAATATATATGAATTTTAATTTCAGAAACGTCGACCGCCAGCCTTCTTTCAAAACCTAAACAACACTCTTCAGACGATGATGGACAGTTTTAAAATGGGAAACATTCAAACCTCGGACGTGAAGATTTTGTCTTCAATTCAAAGTAGACTAAGGCTGTATTCTTTGGAAACAGCGGATCTTATTCATCAGTATTACTTGGAGCGTCTGGAATACCAAAAGAGCCAAGAGTCGTCTCCCTATGGACAGCTTACCATAACGGCTCAATTAACTGATTCCGGTTTACTGGTAAGACCTAACTCAAGTGTTTCCAAATCTTTTTCATTCATTTTTAAATTTTATAGTTAACTATTTTAAATGCACGCAACCTGGTTGCAATGGACTCGAACGGCTCTGTCGATTCATTTGTCAAAGCAAGTTTCTTGCCCACAAGCAGATTCAATGATTTACAAACTGTAAAGACCAACGTTCACAATAAAAGTTGCTTTCCGCTTTACGACCAGGACTTTCGTATGTAAGTAAACAAATAATAAATAATGTAATGTAATAAATAATGGATACCTCTCTTAATAGAAACTTGAGTGAACAACAGCGGAGTGACAAAAATAGCCTGATTTTATTCAGTGTCAAGGACAAAGACTTATTTGGAATGTCTAGCCAGTATATCGCAGAGAGCTATATTTCATTCGCAGATCTCGAGGCAACACCACCAGGAGAACAAATCATGATGAATTTGTCTAGACCAGAATATACAGGTATGTCAACCCTCTCTGCTTGGATTTGACGCAATTAAATATAAAATATTTTCAGATTCCGATTCGCTGCGAGCACTGGAATACCGACTGGGTGATAAGCAAGCCAAGGATTTCCTAAAAAAATTGAAAAACCGATCCTTCTCATAAGTTGTGAAAATTAATCAAAAGCAATACGTTGTAAAAAGCAATAAAAACTATTTTTATATTTTTACGGCGATTAAAATAATAATCCAAATAGCCATTTGTTTCATATTCTTTTATTGGAACAAAAACCAAAAAAGGTCTTTAGGTATAAATACATAACACTCACTTTTTACGATTTAAGAGTTATTTTTAGATTTTTTAAATAAATAATAACTAAAAGGTATTCGTATTAAATTATATTACTCGTATAGGGCTTGAATTACGCGCACATGAATAACAGTAAGATCTTAAGGCAAAAACTACTATGGCTCAAGTTTTTCCCAATGTGCTTTATTGGCGGCGACGAGTGTTACGTTGTTTGTCAAAACGCATTTCCATTTCCTCAAGAACCTTTGGAGTGTAGCGCACTACCAGTTTCACAGATCCAACGGCCTGCTTTAACAACTCAACGGCCTTTTCGTGATTTTCTCCTTCAACAGACTAAAATAATTTAAATTTGTAAACGTTAGACAACGTCAAAGTATGCCTAAGTGAACTGGACTTACCACACCGTTGACAGATAAAAGCTGATCGCCTCTTTTGAGACCTCCGTGCCGATCAGCCACTCCCCCAGGTATTATACGGGATATATAGATTGGCGAATTTTGCTCCTTGCCTCCCATTACGTTGAAGCCTAAGCCTATAAAAACAATTTCAAGTTATCGAAAACTTAAAAAATCTGACATAAGCAACATTTACAAAAAAAAAAAAAAATAGTTGAACACAGATTGCTTTTAAAACTAATCTCAAACGTTTTGAGGTATGCCACTTTGAAATCCAGAACAAATTGTCAAAGTTATGGGCTAGATGAAAAGGGCGTGGCTTACCCTCCTCCGTTTTTGGGAGTTCGACCACCCGAGGATGTGCATGACCTTCGCTGGCGGCAAAGGCTGCAACGGTGGCCTTAGCGGTGGCGGAAGCACGCACATCGTGGGATCCTTGGATGTCCACCGTCTCGTAAACATGCTCGTACACCTCCCGAACGGATGTCATAAACTCGGAATTGAGCACCTTTTGCAGGGCAGCCAGTTTTGTTGTGGGGAAGTCTCCACTGGCCTGCAGTTTTTCCAAGAGCTCTATCGATCTTTTGACATCTAAAATGTATATAATTTGACGTAAATTATTTTATATATTTATTGATATTATTTATCCTTACCCCTTGACAAAGTCAGTGGCTCTGCGTTATCAGCCATATTGTTGTTTAATTTAAATATATCAAGAAAAATACCTGACCTGAATATTATTAGTCGAGAAGCTGAAAATAGTGTGACCGCAATGCACTAGAGCTGAGAATCATACTTTTAGAAAATGGGTTGTATTATATTTGAGTTTAATTTTATAAAAACTTTTACTGAGTTTTTAAATATTTTGATGTTTTGATATATAAACTCTGAAAACAAAACAAATTTTAGTGATCTCAGTGTAATTAATATAATATTAGGTCGCTATAAGTTTTGGTATTATTATACTTTTACTGCTTTGGTCCTATTACTTCGCATTGACAATTTTGATAGACTTAATTTGTTAAAAGTAAACAATTGTGAAATATTTATTAATATGAGCTTGCCAGCAGCTCTCTTGCAGCGCCTAAAAAAGCGAGGTCTCGTAACCAAACAAACTGGTATGTATTATTTTCTTCGTATGTATTTCTTCTTTATATTCTTAAGTACGTTTTTCATCTTACCCCAGGAACCACACCGATATCGGAAGCTATAGAGGAAATTATAGCCGAAAACTACGACGACGATGACAAGAGCGCCCCATACCCATATAAAGAGGACATAGCTCCGGAACCAAAACGCAGGAGCGCCGAGGAGCAGTTTTGGTCGCACCGCATTAAGGAGCGCATCGGCGTTAATGAGTCTTACCACGGATATAAGCTTTGCCCAAACAAATACAACATCTACCACAAGTGCTCCCTATACTGTGTTAACAAATTTAACAGTTCTCCGCACTCGCAACCAAGTCATAAATATCTAAAACGCTATAAGAGACTTTTGCGAAAATATCCCCTGGAGGCAGGATGGAAGGATGTATACGACAAGGGCTGCAAGGCTTACTACTTTTACAACTCAACCACGCAAACCGTTTCCTGGTTGCCGCCATCTCATCCGAAGGCCCGAGTTACAAACAGTGCTGCTGTATTTCGCAGGCAACTGGCCAATTCCAACGACGAGTATACCTTCGACTCCAGCAGCTTGATTTTACCTAAATCTTCTGCTCTTAATGAGCTCAATGAGCCTGAGAACGCATTCAGTTCATCTAGTTTCGTACCTCCCAAGAAGCAAAAGTCAAGGGATTTGGATCGCAAGCTTCAGCGACGACGACGAAATGATAACTAGTAGCATTCTAAATACAAGGAAATAAAACGTAATTGTACCCAACTCAACTTTATCATAATAGATTTAAAAATGTACACTCTTCTTTATTGAATTGCTAGCTTAAGACAATGAATGGTGGTGCCGCGAAACAACTAAATCGGCCGTAGCGGGAATTTGATTAAAGAAGCAACTCGATAAATATTGTGACACGAGTCTGGAAATATGTTAAATTGATTTTGAGGCGGCGATTAAAGCCCTCAACATGAGGATGCGGTGGAAACACTTTCACCAAACCATGTGCTATGTGTAGTGTTTTAACCAGGATTTATATATTGGTGAAAGATCAATACAAGTATTTTTGGGTTTATTTTAAGGTTCGCTTTCCTTTAACAACAACTGGTCGGTTTCTTATGTAGCCCTTGCGACGTTTCGAGTTCTGAAATACAGATTCAATAAATATTAGTATTCTTTACCAATGGTTTTCAACTGTACCTTTCTGGAGATAAAGTTAGCTGGGGGAATCGTTCTCTCCTTGGTTTTCAGAGATGGTCTGTTAAACTCGTGTGGTTTCTTAACCCTATAGATGCGAACAAGCCAGTGTTCTGTTGTGTAGGCCTCCTCCAGGTAGGTCAGGTCAAAGTCCTTATTTCCAATGACGGCATTACGAGTGCGATCGTATCCCGATGGTCCTCTGAAATGTGTACTTAGCAATATTCTTTACCTGAAATTATTTTCTCAGCTTACCTGTAGTCCAATTTCAGTTCCCCGAATCTGTAGTAGCTTAGTTTGTACATAAGGCAGTTAAGTAGAGCCGGAGCACCTTCGGCGTCCACCCTGAATTCACCACGGTCCGTAAAGTAATCGCTTTCCTTAATGTCTTTGGGATGTTCGCCCTCGGCAATTCGGACCATCCAGAGGAATTTGTTGATGTCGTCACCAGAGTAACCAATCACACCGCCAAAGATCACCAGAACGTAGTCCACGTCAAGAGAGGTCATAATTTCATAAGATTTTTCCTCGGTGGAGGACATCGCCTTGCCAACAAGCGCAATGTGACTGTTGTTCCACGTATTGTTGTCCACTAAAGTTGTTCTGTTTGCCATGCCCGCTATCTGGTAACCGTAATCCCACCATGACATGACTCGAGCATCATCGGCTGTGTTTTGTGAAAGCCAGTAGTAAGCCTCCCTGAAGTCGTCCAGAATATTTCGGGATCTGTAAAAGATTATTATTTAAATAAATCAATATAATACAACTTATATGTTTATTTACCCATCTTGACTGTTGTGGAAAGCGAGCACAATGGAGGGGCTGGAGTAGGCATTGCTGGTTACCCAGGTGCAGTGAACAGCAAACATCATCAACAGCATTAGAACGGCCAAAATAACAATACTCTTCAGATTCGAGCTGATGCCAGTGTCCTGCTGGGCATCATGTTTGGTTCGGTGCTTCAGTTTTCCAGCCTGCAAATAGTTGTTTTTAAAACCTCACAATTGACTTCGTATACAAGTTACTCACCTTGTCGTACAGGGTCTTCTTCTCAATGGAATCCTCAGCCTCGTCAATTTCAGTGGCCGTGGTTACGGATGTGCCCATTCGTTTTGACGAATCCTCTTGCAGGAAAACATCCAGCAGACCCGAGAAGGCCACTCCAGCCAGCATGCACACCACAGGCGTCAGTGTTAGCATCAAACGCACCATCACTCCGGCAAAATAGACCGCGCTGATTGCGTAAAGCACTACGAAAACGCGCTCGTCGTTGATCTGCTTGATGCAGTACCACACTCCCACGGGGAATGCGCACACCAGGATGTGCAGATCGAAGAAGAACGAGAACCAGGTTGTCGGCTGATGCTCCGACACCGAGGCGATGATAGGAATGTGAATCTTGGCGTAGCCAGTGTCCCAGAGCGAGTAGAAACGTCCACTCCACGGGGCGACAACGCCCAGCATGGTTAGCACCACGACGGCCACAAAGACGCCAATTCCAACCAGCAATCCGCCGACGATGAACAGCTTGCGGAACTCATGACGCGACAACACGGACTGCAGATGCCGCAAGGTGGCCACGGCCATCAGAAGAACAAAGACTCCCAAGGCAGCCATGTGCTCGCTGGTGCGGATGGGCTGGAATCCCACGAAGGGGATCTGCATGGAGAACAGCAGTCCCAGGATGTAGAAGGTGCTGTAGCTGGTTAGCAGGCGCGGCGAGTAGCGGCCCATGATGAGCAGCACGAAGACGTGAAGCGGGATAAGGTTGATGATGAACACGTAGCCTCCCCATGCTGACACCATGTAGAAGTAGGACAAAGCAGCGGCGGCGGACCAGAAAACGGATCCCGTCTTCACGGAACGCACCCACAGGAAGTAGGTGAACTGCAGTGCGAATATGGCAATGCCTTCATTGTCGTACGATCCGGCCACCGATCTGCTGATGTATCCAGGCACGATAGCGATGAAGCTGGCGGCGAAGAGACCGGCGCCAGCTGACCACAACTCCTTGGTCAGCAGATACGTGGAAATGGAGGTCAGACCGCTGAAGACTGGCGCCAAGAACACGCAGATATCACGAATGTGCACTGGGATGTTGAGTACGTGCAGCAGCCAGTGAATTCCACCCGATGTGATCATCAAGCCGGGGTACACAGTGCCGCCCACAATCCTGCCCAGCGGGTACCAGGCACGCTCGTCAAACCAGTTGAGGAAGTTGTACCAACCATTCTGCACCATGTAGGCGGTAGCCCGGTAGTTGAACCAAGGATCAAACTCATGGATTATCGACTCGAAGCGGATTACGGCAAAGAGGCGAGAAGAAAATCCGGCCAGCCAGGCAATTAGCAGAATGGCGAATGTTATCAGGCTGCTGTAGCCAGCAACCTTGCTGTTCAGCATCTTCGGTGTCCGATTCATGTCCCTATTCCAGCCAGTAACTTAATAATTATAACCGATCTGAAATGCAACGACACATTCTTCGCTTAGACACGTAGTCTAAAAAAAATTGCCGGGTAGACTGCCAACTCGGTCGAAAATGTGTTATCGATAGAGCAATCGAAGAAAAAGACCGGCACAACGGTATCTTTTTGGAATTTTTAGTTTTTGTAAGCTGTAACGTTTTTTTTGGTTAGGTATTTTTTGATACAAATTGGTATGTTTAAAATTGTATAAAAATATATTACCATCTGTTAATTTTTGGGTATTTATAGGTTTTAGTAGATATTTTATAAACTCATTGATAGTTTTGTATTTATTTTGTATAACATATTATTAAAGTTATATAGTATGTATGATATTGACCAACTCCTTTTGATTCTGTTTCAATTCCGAAAGTGTCAATATTCAATAGTCGACAGCCCTCCCATCTCTAGATTGGAACGGAACTACTAAATAAAAAAAAACTAGTTCAGTAAACTAATTCCCGTCTCATGCCACAAGAGTTGTATAAATAAAACAAAACAAAATTGGAAAATAAAATGAATAATGGAAATATTAAACGCCTTCAAAAGAAACTAAGTGTTTCTAAAAAGCCTGCCGTCACAGTGGACTCACCCTTGGCCAAATATCCTTTTCAAATTAAATCATAATCTTTATTATTTACATTTTTAGCCGGTGTTTACAAATCTGCTCGGTTGCCAATTATTTTGAAGTTATTTTCAAATCCTTGATCGCTACGTGTTTTCCTTAACTAAATTATATTATACGTATGACTCCTCAGGAACCTTGACCTGTATAATTTGCAGGATTCCCATAAAGCCCAGCGTTTGGAAGGTGCACATCAACTCCAAGCAACACAAACTGAATGTGGATCAAGCCAAGCAGAACAAGATTGAAAAACCTGTCACTAATTCGGTCCCAAAGGAACCACCGTCCCCATCTTTTAAGGCTCCTCTTGCTG
Organism: Drosophila ficusphila; assembly: GCF_018152265.1. Lineage (NCBI taxonomy): Eukaryota > Metazoa > Arthropoda > Insecta > Diptera > Drosophilidae > Drosophila > Drosophila ficusphila. Next base: position 19,822,966 of record NW_025064737.1, read on the forward strand.
TAAAATCCGACACACAGCCGATAAACACTTTACAGACGAGCCAGGAGAAAAATCGTCCTATCATTCAAGAAAAAAGTCCTCAACCAAATACAAATAACAAACCAGTTAAAGAATCTGTCACCGAACAATTGCCCGAAAAGTTCTTTGACGAGGATAAGACTAACAAAACTGAAGCTGCCCGACTTCAAGACGAAGAATGGCAGCGATTCCAACAGGAGATCAAGAAAGCTGCTACAGAATCTAGTGTTATTGTAGCCGACGAGCAAGAGGACATCAATCTCAAGAGACACATTAAGGAAATAGACGAGCAGATTGATAATTGGAAGAGGTTCATTAAAATAAATGATCAAAAAACTATGCTCCTGAATAAAAAGCGAAAAGTTAACCCGAAAGTGGAAATCGACCCTGAATTAAGTTCAAGCGAAGAAGACTGTAGTGTGGATGATTTGTACGACTGGAGAACGAAGAACTTGCACAGATAAGAGTTATTTTAATTAAAATGTTACTGTTAAAAAACACAAAATTTGATTTTTAATCGAAGGGGAATTATTAATTTCAAAAACCAAACCAAAGGGGTAATCAATTTTTCCTTAAAATGTTGCTAAAGTTATAATGAAGAGTTGAAAAGAAAATGCATGAAAGTGGTTTGAAAACAGCTGACCATCTATTTGACCATGGAGAAAGTCTGCGAATCAACCAGGTAGAAATTTGAATATGTGGCCACACTAGTAAACTCTCGCGTTTTGTATTAAGGTGAAACGATTCGAACGCTACATTACGCTCAAACTTAGTACATATTTTATGTTACACTAATTAGTTACACACTTATTTATTCTTAGGCCGTATTTACAGAATAAAATTGTTATTTCTTTGTTTAAGTTTTGCGATTTGTACGTTTAAGATTCACAAATGTTTTATTGTTGATAAAAATGTTTTGATTTCGTTTGATAATTTGATCAGTTCCCATAAAACAAAAATATCCCGTTGTTACAATGATATCTAATTCGTGAACATGAGTTTCAAATATATATTCTTAGTTTTGATGTTGACGATGAATTATTCCAGCCTTTTGTGCTTGGAATATTCAAATGGTTTTAATGAATCGGCAGTTATAAACACAATTCACACAGGCCAAAGTAAACGAACCAGTAAATTTCTATTTGACACAATTTTTCGCATAAGTTCAGGAGTTTCAAATGCTTTTGGACTTTCGGATACCGATGACGAAGTGGAGTACACAGAAAATTCGAGTCTCAAAAATTGTGATTGTGGTGCGTAAAGTCCAAGTTCTTTTGTATATAAACTGTCTTACCATAAAAAGTCCGGCATGTGATTAAGCCATTTAACATGACCTATTTAATTTCACTTTCACAGACTGTGGCTTCTCCAACGAAGAAATAAGAATTGTTGGAGGGAAACCAACCGGGGTGAACCAGTATCCGTGGATGGCGCGAATCGTTTATGATGGGAAATTTCATTGCGGCGGATCGTTGCTGACCAAGGATTACGTACTCTCAGCGGCTCATTGCGTGAAAAAACTGAGAAAATCCAAAATCAGAATTATCTTTGGAGATCACGACCAGGAAATCACCTCGGAGTCTCATGCCATTCAACGGGCTGTTACAGCCGTAATAAAACACAAAAGCTTTGACCCAGATACATACAACAATGATATTGCGCTGTTGAGACTTCGCAAGCCTATTTCGTTTTCTAAAATCATAAAGCCTATTTGTCTTCCGCGGTACAATTACGATCCGGCAGGTAATAACTTTGAACTTTCACCTAAAAAACAGGATTACATATTCTTTTCATATTCAATATCTATTTGTTATTTTCCAGGTCGAATTGGAACAGTAGTTGGCTGGGGACGCACGTCCGAGGGCGGAGAACTGCCGTCCATTGTTAACCAAGTGAAGGTTCCCATTATGTCCATCACGGAATGCCGTAATCAAAAATACAAAAGTACTCGAATTACCTCATCGATGTTGTGCGCGGGCAGACCGAGCATGGACTCGTGCCAGGGCGATAGTGGAGGACCGCTGTTGTTATCTAATGGAGTTAAGTATTTTATCGTCGGAATCGTTTCCTGGGGCGTCGGATGCGGCCGCGATGGATATCCTGGTGTTTACTCGAGAGTGAGCAAATTCATTCCGTGGATTAAATCTAATTTAGAAAATACATGCCTGTGTTCTTAGTCAATGTTGAAATACTCGAATATATTTATTACCTAGCTAAGTCCGTTTTAATACAAAGTGTCTTTGTTATTCTACCATGCAATCGAAAATAAAAAGTAAAGTTTTATTTAAAAATCTAAAAGTTACTTTGAACTAGCAATTCTGGTCGATAGTTTAAGTACTGCAAGAGCTTCGAATATTTTTGCATCAAGTGCAATCATAAAGCTTTGATAGAGCTCAATTTGCTTTTGACATATACGTTTTTATTGCGTATAAAAACTCAATTATTTATACTACGATATAAATGCTAGTACTAAATTGTCTAATAATACTCTATTATAATACAAATTCTATTACTAAACGTCCCTGTACCTATTACTTATAACCGTATTAGCCCCTTTTAAAACTTCATTTGATATCTTTCCACAGCTTGAATCGTTAGTGGATGGCATACTAAGTGCTGCATGTAGGGGCATTAAAAAATCGGTGTTGGCATTAGAGCCCAGTTGATAGTTCTCCAAAGCCTCGTAAATAGACTTGAAAAGCGGTTGCCTATCTGAGTGGAAGTAGCCACGATTACCGTGGATTACTTTTACACCAGTGAGACTCATATTACAAATGCTCATATACATGCAGTGATCTGGACGGTAGTTGTACTCGCATGGCATGATGTACAGCTTATCAGGATGGTAATAAAATAGTATATTGATTATGTCTTGATCCCCCCAAATAATACGTAGCTTATACTCCTTATGAATAGACAAGATATGTTGCTCCCATTTCATTTCCCTCATCCGCGTGAGATTCATAAGCATAACGCCGGAGTTAACTCCAAGTCGGCCGTAAAACGGATGTCTTGCAAATCGGTTGTACCATCCAATGTTCTCATTCTCGTGTTCCGGCGTCAATGCGGACATTTGTGTCTCATTAAACTTTTTGAAGAAGCGCCAGATGTCGGAGATTGGCGACAGAAACAATATGTCCGTGTCGACGTACAACAATGAGTCCACGTTGGTTAACAGAGACTAGATAAATGAATAATTATCAGTATTTAACAAAAGGCATATGCAAATATTTATTACCGGCAAAAACAAACGTTGAGCTGCACAGGGCTTGAACAAATTTTTCCATTCGACTTCGTTGCCACTAGGGAATTTAAGTGGCAAAATCTCAAAGTCAAATGTAAACGGTTTAATGTCACGCCAGTCTGTCAACTTTTCCCTAAACTCTTCCCCCTTTCCATCCTCGGTGAATATAACAAATTTAAGATACTCTTCGTCATAGTTGAATAGAATGGCCGATTTGATCATAACCAGAGTCTCCTGGACTCTTTGACCGCAGCAGACCACCACGATGTAGAGCGGGGTTTTCGAAGGTTGTCTGCGGAGTAAAAATATGTATTTAGTCGAATTTGTGAAAGTTTAAGTGAATCAGCAAGAAATGGTAAGGCCTATATAAAATAGCCAGACAGTGTGTCACATATACATATGGATATAGATTTAAGCCAAAAAGCAAACAAGCCATATTTGCTTTGCAATAATGCGGTTTTGTTTGGCATCTGGGTAACTATAACAACCGACGTTAGCCAAACACTTATACACACTTTCATTAAATATAAAATTAAACTTTACTTACGCTTCATTATAACTAACAGCTTTTCCTCTATAATCAGTTACCCACGAAGGCTTCTGATGAAAGAAATAGGAAAGTATCGCTAATGCAATTAAGCAAAGCAGACACATATGCAGATGGTGCTGAAAAACAAGACAATTCAGTTATTAACCAAAAAAACATTCCATCGCATTTCGCACAGAACTTTCTTTAATGATTATTATTTATACTTTTATTTACCTTTTTGAGATTATGCACAAACAACATTTTTCCCGCAAATTGTTTCTGTTTTGTGTGGAAGCAGTCGATGCCATAGTTTACACAACAGCGCGTAGGATTTGTACGAAACCCTTTAATTAACCGGTCTAAGCAATTAGTACTACATGGTTATGCGTTTTAGCCATGTGAAAACTAATGGTAAACAATTAATATTTAAACAATGCGCAAAAACAATGAGACTAGCGCACATGAACAGTCGTAAACATTTTTGTGTTAGTCAAGATAACGACGAACCTCGGGGTAAATTTATGAGGTTGAAATTTAAACATAAAGATTTATATTAATTTATATTTTTAAACTCAATACCTAAAAGTAAAGTAAGTTACCTCTAGATTATATTAAATATAAATAATTAAACGTGGAAACATTTTGACACCGTGTTTCTTTTTCATTCGTTTCTTCATCAGCTGTCGATAAGTTATCGGTACTACACGGACCGCGATATGTGTGTTGTTTTCATTTATCTTGAACCGTACACGTGCTGGCAAAAAATAATAACAAATAAAAATGCTGCGAAAACAAGCCAGGCAACGAAGGGAGTACCTGTACAATAAAGCTCTTACTGAGCGCCTGAAGTCCAAGCAGAAAATCCAGGAAACCGTTGTTCAAAGCATTAATGAAAACAAGTCAATTGGCTCCAAAAATGTGAAAAAGAGTTTGACGGCCTACAAAACGCTTAAATATGTTGATGATGGTAAGAATATTTAAAACAAAGAATATTTTAAACATTGAGGAATCAAGATTGTGCAGCCAAGTAAATCCGAGAAAACAAGAAAAGTAAAAAACAGCGGTTTTTCACTCGCTAACTTAAACTCCAAGAGCAATAGACTTGTGGCATTCGTGACTCTTAATTAGCTGGTTGAGTTTTTAATGGCAGTTTAGAGCTAACAAGTTGTAAATACTAATTTTTCATGCGTGCCTGGTTGGCAGACTGCGCAAAAAACATTAAATGTTTATTTTTATTGCAATTTTTATTAGAATTTATCCTCAGAACTTAAATACTAAATATATTCAGTCTATCCAAACAAAACCATAATATTTCTTATATTTATTGCCTTATCATTATTTAAGGTGTCGACGACCGCATTGTTAATGATGAATACACCTACGCAGGGAGCGAGGACCCCAAAATAATGCTGACTACCTCACACAACCCCTCGTCCAGATTGAAGATGTTTATGAAGGAGCTTAGGCTTATATTCCCAAACGCTCAGCAGATGAACAGAGGCAACTACCAGCTGGCTACATTAATGCATGCCTGTCGTGCAAATAATGTAACCGATTTCCTAATTGTGCACGAGCATCGTGGTATCCCGGACAGCCTTGTGGTTTGTCATCTTCCCTACGGGCCAACTGCCTTCTTCAACATATCCGATGTTGTTATGCGTCATGATATTCCCGATATTGGACACATGAGCGAGCAGAAGCCGCACTTAATTTTTAATAATTTTAAGACGCCCATTGGTTTAAGAACTGTAAAGATACTTAAACACTTGTTCCCAGTGCCGAAGGAAAACTCCCAAAGGGTAATGTCCTTCCTAAACCACAATGACTCGATTATATTCAGGCATCATCAGTACAAATATGTGAACAAGGAATTGGAGCTCAGCGAAGTGGGGCCAAGATTCGCTCTGAAGTTGTATCAAATTAAACTTGGAACCCTGGAGAATATTAAGGCAGCTGACACCGAATGGATTAACCGCCCATATATGAACACGTCGCAGAAAAGGCTTATTTTCTCTAACGATCCCGGAATAATAAATAAGGACTCGGAGGCTTAGTAATCTTTTTTAAGATCACTTTTAAGATCACTATAACATCAAAAAGTTGAAGAAAAATAAACACGTATTTTTAAAAACAATAGTTAACAGCCTTTTACTTCCATTTTTAAAAATGTTTAAAAGCGTAATTCTGTCTACTTTAGCAATTCCACTTTACAAAATCTCCGATTCTCACACAAAAAAGGTTTTCTGAATTTTGATTACATATACTGCTCATATATATGCCGAAATATTAAGGTATCAAAAATTTTATGGTAGAGTTGTTTGCGATATGAATTTTCAACTAAAAATAAAAATACATGCTCTCATCCAATATTTTTTTCTTTTGCATGATACTGATAGTAAAAAATCTTAACAAATATAGTTTTTCTTCAAGTCGCAATTATATACACTCGGCTTAAATATATTTTGTGAATAATTCAATTTTTAAAACCATTTTCTGGTCTTCCTTGTTAATGATTATTAACTTATGAGTCCCTTTTTTAATTTAGGGACATGTCGGCAAAGCAAGTTTTAGTCGAATGTAGTTACGAATTGCTAATATTAAAGCCCTAACTTTTTTTTTGCACAATTTATTAAAAACAGAAAGAACCAATTGGCGAAACAATAAATTTGGCGTCGCATTGTTAGCGGCGAAGACAAAGGTTTTCAAGAATTGAATCGGGTCTGCATCCGCCGTTCCGTATCAGTTAGTTAGATCAAAGGTTAACACGATCTAATAAGGTGTAAAACACCTGACAACATCAACCATATAATTAAATGTGTTTATACTAATTCTGTCTATCATTTAACAGCTGTCTGATGTTAATGATGGAACGCATTCTCCTAAATAGCCTGCCTGCACAGGCTGTTAGACCTGGCAGCCTATTACTGGTAATGGGTAATGCCGATGATCAGCAGGCCGGAGAGCATGGAAAGTCGCTCACTAATATACGATTTCGCTCCGTTTGGACCACATACAACTTGATCCCATGAAACAATAAAGGGGATGAGCACTCGGACACACGGACCTACGGACCCACGGACCAGCGGACGTGGACGTGATAGTGGTCGTACCTACCTATATATCCATGTGATCCATCCACATGTGAGAAAACGAGAATTCGTGTGTGCCTTTTTACCTTTTTACCGATCGCCCTTTTCTAACACCTTTTCTGTGGTTCGATCTTAAACACAGGCGTGCCGCTGCGTTGTCGGCGAGTAAAAAGTGAACAAATGAGTGCCGGTCGATTATTTAAAGCCAATATCTCTAATTACGGTTCTGACACATAGCACAGCAGTTTCCTTTTTAATTTATGGGTTTCATTTAATGTAAACTACTTCTTAAGCCATTGTTCCGCTTTGTTGGACAGGTGGTGCATTAGCGGCCTAACATCGGATATTTAATAAAATATACTCCAGCATTCCGCGTTATAAAAATATGGTCAATAAATAAGTAAACAGAAGTATTTGAGCGGCCTCGTTTGAAGCCATTCTTGAATATAACAAATAAAATGGGATTACCAAATTGTGTTTGTTAAAAAGCATCAAGCCCTCTTCCTCTAATTGTGTTTATAATAAAATGAAAAAAAGTTTTGGCAAACATGATTTGACGTTATGTTGCAATTTATTATAAAATAAACCAAGATAATCTTATTCCCAACATTAATCTTAAAGAACACATTGGTGTTAGATCTTGGTGGGTGATTCCAAATATTGAACAACAAATTAATTCTAAATCTCTATTAGTCACGGAAAAATTAGTAATGAACTTATACAAAAATCGATTCGCTCCATCCATCAATAATAACAACAAAGCTTTAAGTTTCGAAATTATAATTGTTTTTCTTCGATTTTTGGACTAATGATTGTATTTCTTTTAACATTGTTTGATATTAATAATCATTTGCCAATTTTGTACTCTTAATTGCTTAAAGATGGAGAAGGCCCACCTAAGCGCTCGAAATGTGCATACGAGCTATTGATTGATTTTAATGATAGTCTTTGCGAGAGTAAAACGAGATTTTCAATAAATCTGAAATAAAACGGTTGGGAGTCTATTAAGAAAAACGCGCTGCAGCTGCAAAAAGTTATCAAGCATTTTTGTCAGCAATGCGAAAAATAGATTTTTAATTTGGGTCGGGGCATGTTTTGCTTTTACGGATTTTATGTTTATTTTCGTTGGTATCCGTTTCGGTGCTGTTCAACATTAAATGGATGAATGTAACAACTGTTAACCGTACACCGAAGCAAATTGAGTTAAAGCGTAACTTTCTGTTTGTCGGATGTCCTGATTATTACGCATTTACAAGGCAAATGTCAAACCTACTGGGTGGGTACCCAAACACAGGCAACAACAACCACAGGCCGAGTATGAAAAGATTTATGGTTGCGGGTTAAATACCTTGACCATCCCTCTGTTAACAAAATTCTTATAAGGCCTTGTAATTGTTTGGCGTGAAATTTGTTGTGATTGTATCTGTTTGTGTGTACGCAGCCCGTTTGATTGAGCAAACCTCGGCGGCTATAATTTTATTAAAATATGGTTCTGGGTAGAATGTAAATTTATGTTCAGCATTTGTCACGCTAGCGCATTTTGAATGCCTATTCATGTTCCTGTAAATGGATTTTAAATAATTTTAAATAAGATTCACGGTAAAATTAAATGGAATGGACTGAAAAGATGTTTGTTCCCATGCAAACACCACCAGGATAAATTGCAAACATTAAACTTGTAAATAACGCATGTCCATCACGAAAATGTAGAGAATAACCTTTTTATAAGATGGCATAAAGTAGATTTATAAAGTGCTAAATAATGATTTTAAGATGCTATCTAAATACTTTTTCTAAATTTAATCAACAAAAAAGTAAACCGAGGATAAATCTTAAATTTGCCACAAGGGAAACCATTTTGGAATTGAGATATTTAAAGAAAAAGTGGACAATTAATATCCCAAACATTACAAGTCTGTAGTCTTATAAATATTAATCTGTTGGGCAGTTTAAATAAGAGAATGGATTATTAATACGTAGGTTTACTCTGTCTGTATAATCGTTAGAATCTTAATTTGCAATTATCTTAAGATACATAAATACATTTTTTATTTTTACGAGCTTGAATAATGTTTTTCTTCCTACGTGATTGTAAAATTGTTAATAGATTTTATGGTGAAGTTCCAATATTTTTACAAGAAATGTTAATGTTAAATATTTACACTAGCCTCCAAATGGTTGCTAAAGCTCATAACAAATAAGTGTTTATTGTTTTAGTCGCTAGGGTTGAAATAATGTTCGATAGGAACACAAAATTGCAATGGAGGACACTCCATTACTATAAAAAAGTATGGCCGCGCGGGCTCAATTAATGTCACACTCGCATAAGCAATAAACAAAAAGCTGGTTCGAGTGAAATAATAAACCCATTAAGTAGAAAATTGCTTACGATATGTACATTTGTAATTATATAAATTATGCAAAGTACATATTTATATGTAATCTGGCTGTGAAATCGACCGACAACTAGCGGTAATTTTATTATTCATGGCATGCAATTTAACGGGCTGATTGAATTTTTGTAGATATTTAAAACTCGTTAATGGTTAATCAGAAGTGCTACCGGAGCCATATTCATATGTCCACTTAGATTAAAATATACAATTTTATTACAATGCGCAGATGGCTCCGCCCCGACAAATGTATTTCAGCAATGGCCAATCCCGTCCTAGGTTTTTTTCCTATAGACAAACAAGGGAGCGAGAAGCGAGATACCGTCGTAGTGCCATCTCGCTTTGGTGGAACTGCCTGCCGACTATCCAACGACTCTCACTCCATCCGATGTGCCGTGCCATGCCATGCAATACCATGCCATACCACACCATACCGTACATATCCCATATCCCATATCCATTCTCTCTCTCTTCGGGCCAAGTTTTTGCCGCCCTTCGAGTGCTCAGCCGCAGTGGCAGCACATCGCTGTTAACCTTCACACGCCGAGCACCTAATTATCGCTATGAACGGCACAATTATGGCCAAATGCGATTGTTATTTATAAACAGATAAATAAGTTCCTAATTTACAGCGCTATCCGTTGCGGGGAATTTTTCTATAATTTAATATAGCATTTACCCAATTTAGTTGTTTGTTTGAACTTACTTTCTGGGATCTAAGCAAATTATCAACATATTTATAGATAGAAAGATATAGATAGATTTTAGAAATTTTAAAGTTTTTGTAAAAATTAATTACTTATATGTTTAAAATTCCATTACTATTCCTTTACACCTTTCAATTTACATTAAATGAAATACAATTTTTGTAAAATAATAATTAATTTTAAAATTCAAATTTAAAAGGAGGGAAAACCCAAGAACCCTTGAAGTGATTAAAATTCAATTATACCCCTTAGCACATCAGTGCTACTGCTTAACCACTCATTTGCCTTCGTGTTACCCAGATTTCATTAATTCACACTTGGAAATAGGAAGAATGCAGACTCATTAATAGCTAATGCGATTTAATACACCCATCCAGCGGGTTGCGATTTGCTGCTCTATCAGGCGCACCATTATAGACAATTATCCATCCTAGTGTTAAATCGACTCTCGGACGCGAAATCGCGCTGCAGCCCATACAGAAAGAAAAAGCTGAAGCCGAAGCCGAAGTCAAAGCCAACAGCAAAGCCAGACCCAAAACACAGGCCCAAACCCACACGTTCGCCGAATGCGGTGGCAATGTGCTTTGGCTTTTACGTTCTGTGGAATCATGGCCGAGTCCCAAGCAGGCAAATTAACTAACAAGATTATGAAAACGTAAAATCAGTAAATCGGTAAAGTGGTTGTAATTTTCTTTTTCAACACCTCTCTCGCATTGGGCCGTTAGCCAGAGTCGAGCCGCGGCCAAGTCCCGGCCATGGCCAGAACCAGCTGCCGGGGCGGCTGCTCTTTTGTCCGGGCAACGGCAACGGCAACAGCAAAGGCAAAGCTAAATAAAACCGACGAGATACTCCCCTCATGCACTCAAAAAAAAATCCAGTGGGTTGATTTTAACAAAGTTTGCGGAAAGAAATCTCCTCTTGTATGACTAGTAAAGCTTACCAAGTTATTTTAATAAGAAGGAAACAATTAAATTTAATTAAATTGAAATGAAACATTGAAATCCTTTTATTTATGATTATAATAACATAGAGTATATGTATATGGGAATTCAGCGGAGTAACTTTTTCATTTTTAGACTTAAAAACTTAAATTAAGGATTTGAATTTTTTGAAAGTCGGTAAACAACAACTTGTCATATGTAGAATATGGGGTTCTGTATTATAGATTCAAACTATGTATATAAATAAAAAAATGTTTTTATTTTTATTTTTATAAAAATAAATAGTTCTACTTAAAAGCAAAAGCTCAGTGGGTTGTATATGAAATAGGGCATATAGGGAAAGTTACCACTGTTCTAGTGTTAAAACCACAAATACATTTTGATTGGGGGTACATTTCTACGAGTGTAGCCGCCGCAACCACCGGCGGGGCATTAGCTCTTCGTCTTCGCCTTCGCTGGAGGAGCTGGAGGTGGAGATGGAGATGGAGGAACTGGAGCTGGAGCTGGAGCTGTAGATGGAGCGGCGCAGAGCGAGTGCGGTCTGGTCAGACTGGTTTATTCGTTTAGTAAATCTCAGACTCTTTGCTTTGGCTCTCCTCGCCGCTTTGAAGTTTCGCCGTGGCGGAGGGATGATGCATGTTCGCATCGCGGTGATTGGGAGAGAGCACGGGGGCAATGATGTGAGTGATTATATTTTGATTGCATTGCTCACTGTGGTTGGTTGTACGGCTGTTTGGGTGTACGATGTATGGACTCCTATGGGTTGAATGGGGGGAGGGAAGGGAGAGAAGAGGAGGGAGAGGGAGAGGGAGAGGGAGAGCGGGAGAGAGGGTTGGGTTGGTGTTGGGGTTGCGACTGAGGTTGCGATTCGGATTGGGATCGGGATGGGAGAGGACTTGTCGGGCGGGAGTCCGGGCATTGCTCACTTAGTACAATAACCGGCACGTCGTCTGCCAGTCTGCTGAAACAGTAATTTTTTGTGTGCCGTGTTCTTCGTTTGTTGTCGTTTGTTTTGTTCCCGCTCTATCGCTATCTTCGCCCCAAAGTTCGCTCCTCGGTTGCCGCCGTTGCCGTCGCAGTCGCAGTCACTCACTCACTCGACTCGATTCGATTCCTACTCGTACTCGTACTCATACTCGTACTCATACTCGTACTCGTACTGGTAGTCGTACTCACAGCTCACAGCTCACAGGCAGGCGGCTTTGGATGGTAATTTGGCGAGGGGAAAACCTCACCTCGGAGTGAGAGTGCTTTTCCATCCAGGCCAGTTAGCCAGGCTAACTAAAGCCAGTGTCGTCGCCGGAGCTTATAACGAGCGTAGTTCTTGCGCAGAGTTTATTGCCGACAGTTGGCGCGATCTTGTTTGCCGTCGCTTCGCTATCTCGGCCAAATCGTCATGTCGTATCGCCACCGCTGGCCCAAAGGGTGTTCGACTGCAGTAGTTCCTCCTGTTCCAGCGACGGCATACGGAACGCTTCCCAAATACTCCTCCGCATGCAGGAAACTCCTATAGGATACAGTTCCACTTACACACCTTAAAAGAAATATAAATATTATTACGTGCTTAAAAATAAATAGAGTGAAAATTTTAAGAAGAGACCCCCAACAAATATGTAACACTGTGATGTGTTAGAAAAGCGAACATTTCGTAATAATGCCCCGGCCCTCGCGAGAATCCTACGGCGAACAGAAGCCCCCGTACTCGTACATTTCGCTGACGGCCATGGCCATCTGGAGTTCGCCGGAGAAGATGCTGCCGCTGAGCGACATCTACAAGTTCATCACGGACCGCTTTCCGTACTACCGCAAGAACACCCAGCGCTGGCAGAATTCGCTGAGGCACAACCTCAGCTTCAACGACTGCTTCATCAAGGTTCCCCGTCGGCCGGACAGACCGGGAAAAGGAGCCTACTGGGCCCTCCATCCGCAGGCCTTCGATATGTTCGAGAACGGCAGCCTGCTCCGGCGGAGAAAGCGCTTCAAGCTGCACAAGAACGACAAGGATCTGCTGAACGAGGAACTCACTGCCCTGGCGAATCTGAACAGGTTCTTCTTCACCACGCGGAACGGAGGCAGTGCATCGCACATGGCGCCGCTGGAGATGAACGGCGGCGCGATGCGATTGGATCCGCTTCCAAGGACCACGAACCACATGCCCAACTCCCTTGGCCAAGGAGTGCCGCTCCCGCACGCGATACCCAGCTCCATGTCCAGTGCGGAGCACACGAACCTCTCGGACATCGGCCTGTCCAACCTGCCCGCGCTAACCAGCTCCGACATCGAAGGTCCACTGAGCCTGCGACCCAAGCGATCCTTCACGATAGAGAGCCTGATCACGCCGGACAAGCCGGAGCATCACTCCGAGGACGAGGACGACGAGGACGACCGCGTGGACATCGATGTGGTGGAGTGCAGCGGCATCACCCGCTACCCCACGACGCCCGTCTCCGAGGAGTATCTGCCCGCCGGTCGTTCCGTCCGGACGGAGGATCCCCTGCCGCCGATGCACACGATAAACCCCGGCGCGCACGTGCCCTTCCTCCATTACGCGACGGGTGCCAATGTGGCGGGACTCCCGCCCGCGGGGATACCCAGCAGCCCCACCACCTACGAGCTGGCCATCTCGCATCCGCTCTTCATGATGGCGGCGCCCATTGCCAACATGCACAACATCTACTACAATAACGTGACCCTCGTCGCCCCGGCGCAGCAATATCGGACTCCCGAGGTCCAGAATAGAATAGACAACGACATGCGTACGATATAACATAGATAAGTCGCGGAACAGGAAGACAGGACAGGACACCTATGTAAAGCATTATTTACGATCGGTATATGTACGTGTACACCTATGTATATCCATCCAAACGTAGTTCCTTTCGCATTAAGGTTAATTGTAATAGGACCAAAACATATGGTATACTTTCTTAGGCGTAGAGGCATGTAAATAAAGGCTTGTTATACGAATTTGAATAGCTTGTATTGCATACCCGTACTAGTAAATTATTTATTTTATTTGTATCAAACCTAGTGCATAAATCGATCATTTTGTGAAGAATATAAACATTTAAATAACTGACTAAAAGTGTTTTTAAATCTGCAATCCTGGTAGCCGTGTACATAGAAAGCGTAAGAAAGTTTTAGTGATATTTTTCGATATATATACAAGCAATTATATAGTGATCGAACTATTATAATTGCCATCTTCACTCATTTAAAAGTTTTCAAAAATAATAGATCATTTTTATAACATGGTAACTAATGAAATTGTTCCCACAAGACCTTAAGGATTAAAAATAAGATTTTACAATTTTTAAAACATCTTTTAGTAACATTAAGAAATGATATCATGATGGAACGATTATAATTGCCATGTTCAGTGATCTAAAACATTAAAAAAAATACAATTTTTAAAACTTGGTAACAACTGTAATCTTTAGGATTAAAACTACGATTTTACAATTTTGTAAACATTATTCAGGAATGCAATATATCGTTTTGAAGCCTTTTTTATAATCGTTTAACCAAATTATCTTTTTTAAAGGAGTTATCTTGTGATATATTACCTCTCGTTATTTCAACTTTTACAAAAAAATCTTAATTCAAATTATTCAACTTAAGGAACCACCTGAGTAAAAGTATATTCTTTCTTTTAAGGCCAGTCCTTCATGGTTTTTATTTTCAAATATATATGAAGGGGTAGGAAATCTTTTACCGATGGTATTAGCTGATATTAGGTGATATAAAACGTGGAAAGGAATTTGTTTCCCTCTGATAAACTGAATTTAGTTCCCTCTGATAAACTGTAGGAACTATCGAAACTCCCTAATTTTGTAAAAATACTACTAATGAGGCAGTTTCCGTCTTGTAAATTATTGTTCGAAACGCCTGGGTCCTTTCTTTTAGTGGCAATAAACACATGTCTGTATTTAACAAGCAAGATGCGTGAAATTTAAAACACTTTCAGGTTATTAGCATAAAGGGAGCAATAATTACAAGGAGAGCAGAAAAAAAGGTTTAATGAATACAACAGCTGAGTTGTTTTTCCATAAATACCGACATATACTTAAACGGTCGAAGTTGTTTAATATTTCCTTGACTCCTTTTTGGCGATCCTTTTAATCGTTTATAGATTTCATCATTTATTGAGGCATACATTCTTTATTTTATTGAGATCTCGACACGGAGAAGTAGAGCAATCGGTTAAGATTATAGATTCTGTAAACATAAAAATAAATTTGGGCAGGCATAAAATTTGAGAAAAAGCTGAGGTTTTCACGCTTCTTCCGGCTGAAATTGGTACACCCATCCTAAACTAATTGTCTTAAACTGTTTAACTTAACAATATACTTTGAGCATTTTTTTTTCAAGCAGACATCAGAAGTAAAAGTATAAAAAGCGATAAACTTAGGAATTAAGCAATTAAAGTGGGATTACCATGCGTGCGCACAGTAACTATTAGAATATGAAATCTATTCAAAAAGTAATAACATTTTTCTAAATTGGTATGCCCTCCATCGTTTTCAGGTAAGTAACTAAGCAATGAAAGTAATCAGATTTAAAAAACAAAAAATAATAAAACGAAATGTTTACTTCCAACAAAAATAAAGGCATTGGCCTAAAAAAAAAATAGGGTCTGACGCGTCGCACCTTTTTAAAGTGGTTAAGAGCATGTCATCTGTGCATCCTTTCACTCGTTTAGTTCATATATCATTTTCCATTAAAAACTTCATAGTGGTACCGTCGGAAAATACAAACCAGCGGTTTTACCCGCTTTAATTATATTTGCTTAAGTCAAATTAGTGGAAACGAAATATTAGCGGCAACTTAAAAGGTTCACTCAAATCATTACTTTCAACTCCAGCTGGGAGAAGAATTATGCTGTAATAATTAGTTACAAACAAAACAATGTGATTCAATGTTATAAATGGCTTCTTGGCTCTGTCATTATTGTTTACCTAAATATTTACCGTGAAATTAAAAATATTTGAACGTTCAGAATAAATAGTCATTATTAGCCATTGAATCATATTTCATTTTGAGGTAATCGATGGAAAGTTATTTTGTGTCATGTGTTTAAAATTGTTTTGACCAAGTATATTGTTGATATCTTAGAGATCATGTAATCTCATTCTCTAAATATGTGGATAAATAGTTGAATTTAAGGTTTGTATCTATTTTTTTAAACATTTTGTATGACACAACTTCGTATGTCGGAGCCCATTGTTTTTTTAACAGAAGTCCGATTTCGGATAAGCATACCTTTAAAAGCTTGTGGATTAATCCTCTAAAAAACTGCATCAAAATTTTAGATTTGCGTTGTGAGTCGATTTTTAGTTATTTTTATGATACAACCCATGTCAAATATCGGAAAAGTTACTTTGCAGAAAAATTACATAAAATCGGTATGTCGGATCCCATAACTTTTACAAATTACGTCGGATTTTGAAGTCATATGCCTATAAAGCTTGTAATTTGATTCTCTAAACAACTGCATGCAAGTAAAAAAAATACATTATTTTTTATTTTTTCGACATTTTTATGATGTTACCCCTGTCAAATATTGTTAAAATGGTATTACGTGAAAATGGCCTAAAATCAGAACTTTTTAGCCCATAACTTCTCCAAATCTAGTCCGATTTTGAAGTGGTACCCCTCTAAAAGCTTGTAATTTGATTCTCTAAAAAACTGCATTCAAGTTAAAAAAATTTGGTTCTCTAAACAACTGCATTCAAGTTAAAAGATTTATTTTTTTTAGATTTTTTCGATATTTTATGATATAAAAATGAATTTGTTTAAAAACTACCTTAAATCAAGCCCATAACATTTCTAAACATGAAAACAGTTCGTCTGAGCCCATCACTTTTCTAATAAAAGTAAGATTGCGAAGTGGAATACCTCTAAGACCGTAAGGATTATTTTTCTAAAACCTGCATCTAAATTTAAGACTTCAATTTTCCTTTAATTTTTTTTTTCTTATAAACTTTTTCTCCACCAAAAAGTTTTTTTTTAATTGTTTTTCAAGCAAAACACAGATCCAACTCAAAAATCTGCATCGAAGAAGTACCCATAAACTTATTTACTTCTTACCAAAGCTAACATTTCTTTCCTTAGATTATATTTACACTAGCCACCGATTTGGTGTCGGCTGTTTATTTTATAGCGAAGCAAATATTCATAATCCTTTGTTGTTAGGGCCTAAGCCAGACTCATTTGCATAATTGCTCTGGCACCTTGGAGAAGTTTTAAAACCAGCTTTGAGGGATCAGAGCCGAGAACAAAATTACAGGTACGATGAAGGGTCTGTGTTGAAATCATAAAATTCGATACACTTAATTTTCTCCGAGAACGACTTTCGTACATATACATACTTACGAAGTTAATGTACACACCTATACTACGCTTAAAGGCCTTAACTTGTTTTCAAAAAAATGCCTGATAAGTGGATGTGACTTGGAGTGTATCCAAAATATTTTTAAAAGGGAATTAGCTGTGCATCATTAAATGTTTAATTCTAAATAAAATTCATTTCGGTGCACACAATAAAACAAAGGCTTTATGATCAACCATTAAATATTTGCCTTGGGATCCAGTCACCTGATTTGAAATATTGAAAACTAGTAAAGGATCGCCTCGAGGATAATTCTCGGTGGACCACAAGCTTTCCAGAGTGGAAATGGCTTCCGATGGCGATTGCAGTCAGTTGGTGAAAACTGACATACCCCACGCGAGGGTATAAAAAGGTATGCTGGCTTAGACAGTGGCTTTAAATTATCGCCACGGGTGTTCTCGCAGTCGGCTCTCCGAACAGTCGGAAGCCTTTATAGAAATCCATTAACAAAACCATCATGTTTTTTGTTATTGCCGGCACCATCAAAGGGGAATTTCAAAGGTTGTGGATACTTAGAGTGATCGGAACGAATAGTAATCGGTACTTTGTCACGAGCCCATCTGTATTTCGGCCGATTCGAATTAGTGTTGTTACGTGTGTTTTTGTGTGCTCAAGATACTTAATGATATTTGTATCAGTTAAGCGGATATTAATTTGTATCTGTAAATAAAGGGGTGAAGGCATAATTATGAAAAAGCGCATCGACTACAAAAGAAACGATTGTTTGGAATGCCAAAGGCTATGGACTTTCATAAAAGGTAAAAAAAAACTTATTAGTTTGTAGAATGTAAAAGATTACTTTACTTTGCTTCAGTTTGGTAATACTTTCTTGTGCTTTTCAAAACCCCAAACAAAGTCATATTGTTAACCAATATATAATTTATTGGAACTAATTTTGATGTTATTAAAAGGTAGAAGTACTTATTGGTTTGTAGAATGTAAGCTTTAGTTTGGTAATACTTTTCTGTGCCTGGTAGAAACCCAAACAAAGTCATATATTTAACCAATATATAACTTATTAGAACTAATTCTGATTTCATTAAAAGGTAAAAATACTTATTAGTTTGTAGAATGTAAACGAATTAAGCTTTAGTTTGGTATTACTTTCATGTACCTTTCAGAACCCCAAACAAAGTCATTTGGTTAACCAATATATAACTTATTAGAACTAATTCTGATTTCATTAAACTCACACACAAATACGGCAAAGTCATCCCAGCAAAAAAGGGGCACGAACTCATAAACAGTAATGATACAATAAATCAACACGGAGCGTAAAACATCACTTCCTAAAAGGATCGTCATGGTGTAGTAGGCCAACATTAACAAAATGACTGCGGTGTTTACGATAAGGGATGCTGAATGCCGAATGCCTTCCGATGGGGATGCCGCCGTCGCCTTTCCCGGGAATCTTGTGCCCACAAAGAGGCCAGAATGGGTTTATGGCACCCACTTGCCGTGGAGAGCTAATGAGCCGCAAGGGCACTTGAGCAATTGGCCATCGCCATTGTAGTTATTACCGCAAGTGTCACGTGTCCACTTGATTGGGGCAATTTGGCTGTGGCATTATTTGCTATTTTTAACAAAGAGTTACAAACAGCAGGCGTATTTGTACGGGTTTGAATTATTATGCAATAAAATGTTTTGCACGAATCAGGCGTTTCATGGCGACTTTTCGACGGCTACGCTTAATAAAACAATTCCGGAATATAAATTTAAAATTGAGGTGGGTAGGCCGAGCTGTAAAGTGTGCAAGATGCCCGAGTGGAAAATGTGTTTTAACTAGCTAACTGATGGCACGGTTAACAAAGTTTACAATTTCCTAATTTTCCTCGAGACTCCCCGATGCGGCATGATGAAAATGCATAAAGTAGGCTTTATCTGACTTTATTAGAGCAGTCCTAAACCTGCCTGGATGGCTGACTGGCTGGCTGGCCGCTTTGATCGTCTGAAATTCCCATGCGATCGATCTGGCCGACAGTTAAGGCCGTGGTGCAGGCATATGTTGAAGTATCTTGCCCCTGCGGCACCGACTTATCCGTCAGTGGAGCAGCGCACACGAGTTGAGTGGGCAAAGCATCGGCTAAGTAGCTTCAACACCGAAAACTAGTTTCACACACAGACTAGTTTGCACTCGAGCAGTCCGAGCAGCTCGGGTGTTGATGCTGATTAACCATATTTATACTTAAAAAATTGAAAAGGGTTTTTAAGTGCCTCGCCGCGGCGAGTCTTGACCAATTTGGAGATACCCTCTAGTGATTACACGATATTGGAATAGGCGAATAATTGCCGATGGTCCTTAGATGGTCGGTTGGCCGGTTTGCCAGTTGGCCAGTTGGCAGATCGATTTAAGCCTAAGCCTCGATGACAGCACTTTCCCCGCAACTGGTTCGGTTCTGTTCAAACATTCCCATATTATAGGGGGCTATTATGAAATTATTCTAACTAATCCGCAAAAGGTGCCAGGAAGCGGCCGAAAGCAAATGGTTCTAACAGCTTACTTTGTATTTAGGCACGAACTGTGCGAAAAGCACCAACCTACCATCGCACCATCACCATCTGAAGGTATTTCTTGATCGACCGACCAACCGACCGACCGGCGGACTAACCAACCGACCAACCGACCGGCCCAAAAAGACCGACCGACCGAAAGATGGAACGGACCGGCAGGGGCAGAATACCGCACCGCCACTCTGTCTCGCAAGTCAAAAGCGGCATTTTTAAATTGGTAGTCAGATCTCAGTTTCTCGGTTCGTAGAAAGGAGCTCGGGCCCGGGCCATTATGGCTTCCATCGAAGTGATTTTTACTGTGGCTGCTTGTGCGCGGCCTGTTTGTTAGCCTGATGTCTGAGCACACCTCTTATTATACTTACCACACCACCACCAGCACCACCAACAACACCACCACCACCACGCACACCTTTGCGAATTATAAACGTCTGTGTGCCGGCAACTAGCGGCTGTTCAAATTGCAAAATATACAATGCGTTCCTCCTCCTTCGACGTGGTCGTCCTCATCCTCATACCCATCCCCATCCTCATCCCCATCCTCGCCAGCCAGCCAGCATACACACACGCAACTGGGCGAAACACCAGCGAGTTTAATTTGATTTCGATTCAGCGCTTCGGCGGCGGAGGCAGCAGGAATCGGGATCGGGGATCGGGGATCGGGATGGGAATCGGGATCGGGGGAATCTCTGGCCTGCCAGGCGGCCTGATCATTTACCCACGTCCATCCCAGATCCACAGATCCGAGCATCCCAAGCATCCCGGCCCTGCTGTCATGAACGGGGTTATGATTTAAGCTCGCTGCGATGGGTGTTGTGTGAATGATATAAGCAAGGCGAAAGAGCTGACGATGTTCATTCTCACCTCGTCGACACTAACGATTGAGCCGACCGATGCCCATTTAATAGGGGCAGTAGGAAATGCGCCTCTGGGCTGCTGAACTCCTCGGATGCTTCACTACTCGGTTGCATGGCTACTCGGCTGCTAGGTGCACTATCCACGGCATCTTCACTCGGCGGTTTTTCTTCACCTTACTTTGCCTGGGAATAAGAACAGCATGTAATATCATCACTGGGTTGCACTGGGTTGTATTCACATTTTTATTAAAGGTCATTGAGCAAAAAAGATTTGTAATAATAATTCCAAATCATATCAGTTCTCCAAGTATACAGCCCATGGCTTAGGTTTTTTTCCATCTTAATTAGAACAATAATAATATAATCGACACCTGCTTATATGACCTTTTTTACAAACGGAATACTCAAGAAAACAGATCTAGAAAGAATGTCTAATTGATCTGAAGAAAAATATGAGAATATACCACTCATTAAAAAAATTCTGTCCAAGAAAAAATGTTTTTATAATGTCCTCAAAAGGGGTTTCCGCATCTTAATTTATATTTTTTGGATTAAAAAGTAAACCTTACGTTTGAGTTATTGCAAAAAAAGGTGAATAAATTTAATGTTACTTTTCTAGCCTATCAAAGTGCCACTAAAAATCTTACCAATAAAATGAATTGGCCGCAATAAAAATCACAACACTGCATAGCAGCAAAATTCCAACAGGGCAGGGATTCTTTAGCTTTCCTATATTGCAGGTAGAAGCATGAGCACTGCACTTAAGCTTTGTCGGAAAGATTCATACGGACATACCTATATGGCGGCATACAAGCATACATCCTCGGGGTAAACACAACTCAACTCCTCAAATTAGTGTGTTAGCCTTCAATAAATTGGCGGCCTGTTGTGTTCAAACATTTATTTCTTACGAGTATAAAGCAATACAAAGCAGACAAAATCCCAACACATAGGAAAAATAAATACTGACGGTTATTATCCCGACACCAACAGAGATCTTGTCTTCGCTTCGGACCTTTTCGGGACGTACAGTGCTCTAAATCGATATGATATTGCTAAATATGTTATTTGGCCGCCGAAACATTTGGTGGGAATTAAACGCTCTTACTTACTACCATTTTGTGTATATGTACATATATCGTTTCGAGTGCTAAATCCTATTATACTCGACACTCTCGACGCTCTACGATGCCCCTTTTGATCTTCGGCAGCGCTAATCTTCATTAACAAGGCGAGCAGACGTAAAACGGAAATAACTAAATTGATTTAGTTTATGGGTCGAGCAGCTTTCATCTTAGCGCTGCGAATTTCGGTGTGCTAAAAAAGAGTCGACAGGAAAAGAGGAGAAAAACTTATCGATTGGTGATTACTGAGTAGTTGTTTTGACTGAAAGGTTTTACACACACAACGATTTCAACAGCTTTGCGTTAATGGTGGCAGAGCCAATTTTTTCTCTCGGCTTTTACAGCCGATCTTGGCCATCTGTCGGCTGAAAGTTGGCATCTTTGACACTAAAAAGACCGCAAAGATCGTGTTTATTTTAAGTTTTTACCATTGCTTCGTAATGAAGATCAATAAAATGTCATTACATATCATTACCATTTCAAAAATGGATTTTTTTAATGAAAATTTTGTTAAATGTATGTTCAAGTTTAGCACTTCCTATTAGGGCCGAGTTTTCATTTCCCGAAGGCAAATTTTGAATGAAAGTTTTGGTACGCCTTTCCTTTCTCGAATTGCCGTAACCTCGTTGATTTTATTACTTTGGCGAGCCCTTTAATTACAATTTGGTTTTAATTACTAAACTGGTTTAGTTTAATTAAATCTAAATTTGGCTTCCGGATTTTTAAGTCTATATAAGTTTTAAATAAAATGTATAATTCCTTAAGAAAGTTATGAGTTGTTAAACGCCTCCTCCTCCTTTTTGTCTTCGTTAAAGTCTGACGGCATTATTGCTGATAATTATATTCTCCTTTTTTTTTGATAAAACTTTTTTTAATAAATATGTGACGCACAAATTAAAAAAATATTATAAAAATAGGCAAATTAAAAGTTTAAATAAATAAGTAATAAGTAAACGTAAATCGCCCTGTTTATATGATATATTGAACATATTGGCATACGTTCTGTTTTTTAAACAGACCAATTTCTCCTTAACCTAAGATCCTATAATTGTGGCTTTAAATTAAGTTTTTTAATTTAACTAAAAAATGTGCGTGGTGGGTTTTAATTGAATTTTAAATAAGTAATCAGATTGTGTAAGCACAATTAACTTTGCGGACATATTGGACTCAAGCTATACCTTATAAAAAATCATAGCATATAGTACAAAAATTTTAATTTGAATGAGTTACAGGTTTTTTTGAATATCACATTGTATGTTCTGTTTTTAAAAACATCTTACAAATTTATAAACATTTTTATAGTTTTTTAACATTCGATCACTGTATTTAAACACCATAAAATAAAAAAATTAAACATTTCAATGACTTGATTAATAAATTAAAAAGTTAAGTTGCTACACATTTAGTGCCTTTTTATACGTAAATAGTCAGTTTAATGTTCTTTAATGTTGTACTAAAGTTGGTAAGTATACATCGTAAAGCAAATACGTATGTGCTTGTAATTTATTTTTCAATTTCATGCAAAAGCCAAAACAATTTAAATCATTTTATGAACAGGAGTAATGCGATGGGAAGTGAAATACGAGCGTTTCCTTTATTATTTCATGTTCTGGCACGCCCACAATTCATATAAAATAAACAGGTATTGACAAAAGCTTGCAAATCAAGGGCTTTCCCCTCGCAATTGTGCTTTTACAACACGCATGTTCCTACTATCACCGGGAATTGAAAATGGCGAAGGGAAAAAATGGGGCCTCGGTTGCCTGGTCGCTGGGACAAAACGCTTTTCCGCCACGCTCCCGGTGTTGAGCTCTATATTGTGTTGGTAATTGCCGCCCCATGATTGGTCAATACTTGCCGAGCAACCCATTTGGAAATTCGCCGTAAAACAACACCTTCGCATCCCATTGGTCCCCACTTCAGACAGGGACAGAGATACAATACCTGTTTGGAGCACAATACCGGATCGACAGCCTTCTCCCTCGGAATACTGGACAAACCACTGGGTATGTATGCGAGAGAGAACTCTCCGATCCGGTCTCTCTGCTTGCGAGCTGCCCTTCCATAAAACATGAAGTTTTGCTGCCCCTCGTATTAGTCTTAACGCTGCTGCCGCCGAGAAAACATCGCTCTTAAACAACCAGAAAAACAAAAAAGAATAACAAAAGGTACTGTGTGCCGTCGACTGTGTGAAATTTTAAACGACTTCGCAATGCCACGCCCTTTGAAAATGACCTACGGTGATCAGAAGCCCCCATACTCGTACATATCATTAACGGCCATGGCCATTATACATTCGCCGCAAAGAATGCTGCCGCTCAGTGAGATATATCGATTTATTATGGAGCAGTTCCCCTACTACCGGAAAAATACGCAAAAATGGCAAAACTCATTGCGGCACAATCTGAGTTTCAACGATTGTTTTATCAAAGTGCCCCGCAACGTGACGAAGGCCGGAAAGGGATCCTACTGGACCCTCCATCACATGGCCTTCGACATGTTCGAAAATGGCAGTTTGCTGCGGCGACGCAAGCGCTTCCGCGTCAAGCAGCTCGAAAAGGATATATCAAACTGGAAATTGGCCGCCGCCAATACGGAGATGGTCTCCCACTACCTGGACGACCAGCTAGCGCAGATGGCCTTTGCCGATCCATCGAGGAGTGGTCACATGCCCAGTAACTACGATCTCGGAAGTGCGCCCGCCGCTCAGATGTCAACATTCAAGGGCATTCCACCGATCCTTCCGTCGCCTTCAACTCAGCTTCCGGTTCGTCCAAAGCGCGCTTTCACCATCGAGAGTCTCATTGCACCGGATCCTGCGAATACGGCGAATGAAGGACTAGTGCAAATGGATTACGGAAGTCCAGATGCCGACGCATTGAAAAAGCCGCCGTTCACCTTGCCATTCAATTTCAACGAGCTCGCCGCGCATTACCACCTTTACTTTCCCAGTTTTTTGTACAACAGCCAATATGGCAACCTGCCGTGCTATCAGAAAACACCGCCGCTTTTTCACAACGGCCCGTTGCCGGTCTTTTGACTATGAAAGTTATTCCTAGAGTTTAATAAGGCTATATCTACTACATAACTCACTAGTGGTCCTATTATTATTAACTTATGTTATTTACTTGTGTACTCATTTTATTTAAACAAAAACTGTATTGTAACGCGTTGAGTTTAGAAGATCTCTAAAGTCAATAAAGAACTGCCCATATATCGTATTTATTGTTTGTAAACTTAACGTTAAGGTGGTGCAATACCGACAAAAAAGGAAGTAAAGCAAAATAATTAAGTCGTCAAAAGTAGATTTATTGGATTGAGTAGAGGCCTTTTATTTTAGGTTCGCAGTCAGAGAAATGTGTAAAAACAATAATTACCCTAAGTCGTGAAGCTAAAACTCTGTGCATTTGGCATTTCTCTACTCCTGCTTGGTCGTAATACCACCGTCTAACATCTAACCTATTGTTTGTTTCTTAAGATAATTATAGCTCGAAAACAAACTACAGGTTGTAAATAAAGAGCCCTCGATTAATTCGATTACAGGTCGAAAATAGGTCCGCAATGGTTAACTTGCCTTCCTACCTTGTTTTGCAAATCATTTGCATCTTACACATGCACACACGTTTTCGAATTGCTTTTGTTTCCATTAGCTGTCAATCATCCTTACATATGTTTGACTTCAACCCTAGCTGGAATAGGAATACTTCGCTCTTGTTACCATCCATCCATCCATCCATCCACATACATAAACCATACACCTTCTGAGGAAGGAAGAGCGGGGCTTTCGGTCGATACGGCGCGGAATGTAGTTTGTTATGTCTTACAAGAAAGAAGGGATAGTTTCCAAAGCCGAATCTAAAGATGCCCTAAGAGTGTAAGCAAATGCAGAAATGTTTAAAAGAATGAATAAGAATGGTAATAAAAATTGTAGTTTCAAGGTAAGTAATTGTTTTTTTTTTCTACAAGGATTTTGGATTCTTCAATTTGGCTTATGTATATATCTATGCTACGTTCAAGAAGTATTTCAGATGTCATTTTAATCTACCTGGACTGGTATCAGACTTTTAATTGAATTGAATTATGCGACATCTTAAAGTGCAAGACTGTTGCTCCGTATAACACTTCTTATATCAATTATTTAACCTTTTTGTACCTCAATGTATCTCGGAACGTTATCTTATAGCCAAATTACCATAGGACAATACCGTAGGCTAAAACCTTATTACACAGAAGGATGTAATTAACATACCTCATCCTGCATGCAGTATTCCGGAATTTTATTATGGTAAAACAAGGCCTTTATTAATAGCCAAACAAGTTCCTTCAACTTTAGTTTAAATCCTTTTAAGACGGGTTGAAAATGTTCATAATGTTTGAATAGGGCGGACTTATTGTTTTCCTAAGATATTAGCGCAGGCATCCAATATGTACAAAACGTATTATGTCTTATTAGCCAAAAGGGTTAAATATTCTTATTAGGTGTGCTCCTGGAAATGAAATCGAATAACAATTTTTCTATTTATTTTGTATTTATTGAAATTGCATTGCTCTAAAGTTAGTTATACTGTATTACGAGAAGCGATATAAAACCGAAAATAGATGTTGGTTCTGGTTGTTCTTATTTCAAACCAAATGATTACCTGTGTACTTATTAAAACATTACTTTTTTATTACATTTACTTCTGTTGTATTTCAATTATTTAGTTTTCGTTAAGTTTGAAAAATGTTTTTTATATTGTCTCGTTCCATGTTCATTTCGTTCCTTCATAATAGACAGGTGATATTTCTCAGTCGCTCCACACGCGGTCACACTTAAAATACCGAAAGTGCCGTTGTTTTTTAGGGCGTTTTAGCCACCTTACTTCTTTGTGGTTGTTTGCCTATCTACATTGCCATTTTGTAAATGTGAGTGTACAAAATTTCTGTAAGACAATTTAGCCATTAAACGTTCGATTATGTTGAATCTTGTGTGCGAACTCAAAATGTTATGTTTGTCTCGTCACCCCGTCGCCTAGCCCATTGACAATTAGCAAACGGACCGTGGAAAGTGCAATCAGCCCGAAGTCTGAAACTGCAAAACTCCGTTCACCGTTCGCCGTTCTCCGTTAGTCCTTTGTTGATGGTAATCGTTGTGAAACGAAGAAGAAAGAGAAAACCGTAGCATTCCGTAGAGGCATTATTCGAGGCACGGAGCGAGCATGTTTAGTATCAGCGAGCTCTGCTGCATGTTTTGCTGCCCCCCATGTCCGGGCCCCATTGCGGCCAAGTTGGCCTTCCAGCCGCCGGAGCCCACGTACAAACTGACTCCGGCGGACGACACCAATATCCGGTACAACCTGCAGCTCTTCGACCGTGCCGAATGGCAGTACTCCGAGCGAGAGAAATCGAAAGTGGAGGCCTTCTTTACGCGCACTTCGCGTGGCAACCTGATCACCTGCATCTACGTTAGGTGCAGCAAGAACGCCAAGTACACGCTGCTCTTCTCCCACGGAAACGCCGTCGATCTTGGCCAGATGAGCAGTTTTTATTTAACGCTCGGCTCCCAGATAAACTGCAACATCTTTGGTTACGACTATTCGGGCTACGGGATGAGTGGTGGCAAGCCCTCTGAAAAGAATCTATATGCTGACATCGAGGCTGCTTGGCAGGCAATGAGAACCAGGTGACTTAAACTATTTGCCTCCTGCTTATCCCTCTGCTAACCCCAAGATTTCCCCTCCCAGATTCAACATCAGCCCGGAGACAATCATCTTGTACGGCCAGAGCATTGGCACAGTGCCCACTGTGGACTTGGCCTCGCGTCACGAGGTTGGAGCTGTGATACTCCACTCGCCACTCATGTCAGGCCTTCGAGTCGTGTTTAGGAACACAAAGAGAACCTGGTTCTTCGACGCCTTTCCCAGGTAAGCTAATTCGCAAATTGGCAATCGCCCACAATTTGATCTTATCGGATTTCCCTACAGCATTGATAAGGTGGCTAAGGTGAAGGCTCCGGTTCTGGTTATCCACGGCACAGACGACGAGGTTATTGACTTTTCCCATGGCATCGGAATCTACGAACGGTGTCCTAAGACTGTCGAGCCATTTTGGGTAGAGGTAATCACACGTATTTATTCTTGATTGATTACTGCTAAGAGCACGTTATTGCAACCACAATGATGATCGTTATTAATTGTAATAGTCTAGCATTGCCACTGAGAACGATTGAGTATCTCGTAGCGGTCCAATGCTATTTATAAACATTGAAAACGGCATTGGGATCGCGTTACAGTAGTATTGAACTTCGCTTTAATGGGGTTTACGGCAATAAGATCGCAGCGTTGCTATATTCAACTCTACTTCATTTTCACTAATTCATGGTAATCAATGTTTCAGGGCGCCGGACACAATGATGTTGAACTGCATCCGCATTATTACGAGCGACTGCGCAAGTTTCTTTCGGTGGAGCTCGTCAAATGACAATTAAAGAATAATGTCGACGGAGGCGTTAGTGACACTACATCGGGTATAATATCTAATTCAAACCCTGCCGCAGGTAGTGCGTCCCTAAGTTCAAAACATCCGAATCCTGCAGCGGCTGCAGGGAGCGAACCAAGTAAAAAAAATGTGGAAGCAAATAACAAACGGATTGAAAACGATGGTTTGTAATAAATTATAAGTATTGCAATGTAATTATTTATCTAGCTCACATCAATACATTCGAGAATTGCATTTTTACAAAGATTATATTATAAAATTATAAATAGTTGTCAGGAGTTTTGCACCAAGGTCCCCATATCTACATTGTGATCCTGGTCCCGTATTAATTGATTAAGCATAGGTCATATCATCTTACAATTAATGACATTGGTAGAACAAATCAAACAAGTAATCACATTGGGTTCGAAAATGAACATCAAGCAATATGCTCCAGAAATATGGTTTTATTATGTAAGGATGAAACTTTTAAATAAAGCAATTTTTTGATACTTTGAAAGTGGACCGTTTCTATTGCTACAGTTTTAAAACACCTTTTTATTTGGCTTCTTCGCTCTAAATGAAGAATAAAGTTACTATTTTTATGATTCATGCTTTTTAACTCTCTCCAATTGCGCTTCAGTTACTGAGTTTATCTAATGTGTGTGTTCGGTCTTTTTACAGGTGCCTCAAATTCCAGCCAGAGTTCTACTAAAGCTCTCGAGCAGAAGTTTCTTTAGCAAAAACAGTCGGGCTCCCATTCAAAAGCCCAACCCTTCTCACCACAGTTCTCTAACAGTGAATTATCAAGTAAATCGTGCGGAAACAGACAAAACAAACAAAATAGGAAAGACGACCCACCATTAACCGATACGAAGTCAAATGGCTTTTTCGTTTCCCGACTAAAACAACCAAATATTGCTCCAACACTTCCAGTACTCTCTCCACATTCACCAATGAATGCAAATATATATCTAAATAGCCAGCATACCCAACTTTCGGGCCGGTATTTAAATAACAAGGTATCCCAGCAAGTCGATACCGATAGTATAAAAAGAGTGGCGGCTAACAGATCTCTTAAGGACAGTCAAAACGTCTTATCCATTTCATCAACTATACTATGCAACTGTGAGAAAGCCCACAAATCCAATGGTTCGGACTCGGAAACAAACGAAGAAATCAAAATCAAAATGAGTTCAGATACTGGCAGCAAACTGGCAGCTACAAGTAAATTCAAAGACCCCAACCTATCTATAAAACCGGAAAGCAGCGCTCCAGATAATTCAACAAAGGCGTGCTTGCAAGTGAAGAGTGGAAAGGATAAAAGAGCCTTGTCTCCGAGACTGACATTGCATAAGAGTGGCTTTCAGCAAGCCATCATCATTTCCGACGAAAGCGAAGTTACGAAATCGCCGCGACCAACTTCCAAGAAAGCGGGACAGCTCTCCAGTAATTCAGACAATCAATTTTATCGACAGCTTACGCATAAAATTAGCAAATCGGAGCAAACTTCCCCCAACAACATAGAGATAGACAAGGCCAACTTTCTTTATGATACGAACAACAGGAGCACGGGATGTTTGGTGTACCCCTCGGATCCTTGGATCAAGAATTCGCACATCAAAAACAGCTTGTCCCCCAAAGCTGAAAAGTATTTAAACATGCATCACAACATAGATCCCTGGGTGAAGCGACAAACTGATGTGAGTGTGGAAGGGTCTCGGCCTCCCAAGAAAAATATCTACCGCGAAAAATCCCTTTCTTCCATTAACAATAAACTAATTTCGGCCAGAACTGAGAAGGCAAAGTGTGCGAAGCCGCAGTTGAAGCATTCAAAAACCGAGCTGGAGGATGATCAAGTATTCTTAAACGAGCCAGGACTGCTCTTTGCCCCATTTTCACCGCAGTATCGCAACACATCGCATAAGATTTGGTCGCTCGATCAGGCGTCTAGCGATCTTAAGGGAAATATTCAGAGCAAATCCGCCAGTTTTTTACCCGACAAAGTAAAGGAGATTACCAGTCCATTGCCGAACCACGTTAGAAAATCTGTATATCAAAATAATAGTAACTTGCTTTGTCCAAACGATCAAGCGAGATCACTGCTCCAAGTAGAAAAATTGCACTCTAGACATAGCTCTTTATCGATTCCCGCTCAGTCCAAGGAGGAGCTGCCTCTGAACATCCGTCGACTGTCTGAGCAGATCCGTGAACCGCCTTTGGAGAAGAACATTTCACTGTCTCTCAGCGATCGCAACGTTAGTAAAATTCCGACTTCTGATGCCGTGGGCGAGACTCATTCGGCTGGCAATCACAAGAAACAAGATAAACTGCATGTGAGTAGAGATGCCGCGGTGCAGAGCGGAAGCCACCCCGAAGACTTTGTCTCCCTGAAACGAGTCCCCAAAGATTCCACAACTGTTAATAATGTAAACCCCTTTACGAGTACTTATAAGCCTGATCCACTTCTAGAAACCACCTGTTAAGCCCATTCGCTAGGAAGCCGAAAGCCGATATTAAAGTGTCTCTGCATAGCTCATTCATAGGTCATGAACATATACGAAATATAAAACCACAACAAACATATATGTCTTATATATCAATCGAATCTAAATATGAATAATAAATCAAGTAATAAAACTATTTTTAGTAGTACTTTAAGTTTGAAATTTTTACAGTGATTTTGCATTTATATTAAGTAACACGATAATGCCCTGCCAACCATGGGGCTAAGTTCTAGGCTTAACTACATTCGCAAGCATATATATGTGTGTAATAGTGTATTCTTTCCTCATTTTATTGTCATTTTACATATTTGTTGTAATACATTTTATAGTAATAAAATCTTTATAAAGAATCTAATTCGTGTTCTTTGGCTTGTCTTGGGGGATTTTATTCATCCGATTCTTTTGATCTTCACATCGTTATGAAATTCCTTGTAAATAAACAAAACTTTCACAAAAAGTTTGTTTTGATTTCATAACCCAAACAAAAGCGGGCATTTTTATACCCTTTCAGAGAGTCTTTTCTTTTTGAAACAAGAAACATCAGTGACATGTTTTTCCGAACTTTTTCTGGTGACTGAAAAAGTAAGAGCAGTCATCCAAACTGTTTAAAATTTTTGGGAAGCCCACGCAAATCCAACCTTTATTAACGTTGGCGCCATAATTACATTCGATTTGCCTTTCACCAACAAAAGACAAATAAATAAATTAAGCTGGCTCTGGTTTAGGCCCATAGTTGGGACCTGTGGATATTACCCAAGCAATTCAGAAAGCATTTATGTAATCTTGAATCCATATAAAGTCAGTATGCACGGCGGACAAAAGACAGTTGTTGATTGCCCCTTGTGAAATACATTTATCCACTTTGTAGACAATGACAGTGTTAAGAGTGTTTTTTGCGTGTAATATAGTTTTATTTAAAGCATTTTATGGAGATAGTGCTGCAGTAAATAAAGAAATAAAATTTCCTTCGGCTGAAGATGATATTAAAAATTCCCTTATTGAGGCTCAATCGATTGGGAGAATTGTGAACCGCAAAGAAGTGAATACGAATACCGTGCCACCACAAAACTATGTGGGTGATATTACCAGAACTACAAACACAGATAAGGTTTATTCCTGCCCACATGCATCATCAGAAATTCCCCAAATAAATGTTATCAATGAACCAAAAATAAATGAAAGCCCAACTGCTCAACAACAAACGGAGTTCGGTTCCTATATGAGCAGTCAGTCAACGTATTCCTCCGGTTTTCAATTGCAAATACAGAACACACGACCAGCTCAGCACATTCATTACCATTACCTTGTTCCCAATACTCCTCCGAAGCCAACAATAAATTATGTATCACATTCTGATTCCAACGCCTACAATGTAAATTCAGAAAATAAGCATTTTCCCCCGATTGACACGCAACCTTCTCATATCAATGCGAATAATCAACAGTACACCCATCCAGAAGTAACGCAAGCTAACCCTTTATATTCTGCTGTGGACAACAGTGGATACCTTTCTGATTTCCCCGACGAGCATCAGAGTCAAGCTTCTGAAAATACATTGGTTTACGAGTCTTTAAGAAATCCAAGCGAGAGTTATGTGAATAAAATCCAAGGGCAGCAAGAGACGTTTCAGAAAACAAACACGGAGATGCCACCAAAACAGGCGATACAAAATCACCAAATGGATAAGCCGGAAGTATACTTTATAACATATTATGGCCAAAATGAAACTTCATCCACAAGTCCGCCAAATTACCAAAAATTAAATGAAACCTCGAATGAAGTTTTCGATGGCAGTGGTTTAATAGACATTCGTGGGGGCAAAGATGAAATTCTGGATAGTGAATCAGTGGTTTCCACCACGCCCTATAATGAACACTCGGCTTACAACGTTCCATTAAATTAATGCAGTTTTTTTTATATAAATTATTGAAATAAACATAGATATTAAAGTATAAAAATATTTTTTATGTTTGACTAGCTTTTAATTGTTCTTGTTGGTTGGATAATTTGACAAAAGAATTCTCCAACTGGTTCCAATGGTCAATATTTATACAAGGAACATTTAACGGAGGAACCACTGAAAGATCAGCTATGCGGTAGACCTCCATTTTATCAGCGTATATCTTTGAGAATTCGTCGGAGTAGATGTACTGCGGTTGCGGCAGTCTCGTAACTTCGCGCTAAATCAAAATTTAAATCTAAGAATTGAGAAAAATAAATACAAATGATAAAATACCTTTTCTGAGATTCCCACAAACTGAGAGAGTGGATGATAGCTCATAAATTCATAGGTAGAATTTACAGTTGGTAAAAAGAAACCTTTTATACAATACTGATAGTTTTCCGGAATGTTGATTACTCCACCAACTGGGGAACTCATTGTCCTATAGACAGCCTGTGAGTTCTTAAGGCTATCCACTAATTCATTGGCCGCTATAACATCAACGTTACTTTCACTGCTTTGCTCAACATTTTGTATGGGATTAGAGGCTTGACTCATCTGAAAAGATTAGAATGTATTTTTTTATGGTGTTCCTTTTATAATTTTACCATTTTATTCAGCGAATGCTTGCTTTCCTCCAACACCTCCAAAATAAATAGATGACTCTCCTCATCATCTGATTTTTCGTCCTTAAACAAACCATTTTCATGAAGAGGCGCAAAAGCGAGAACTAAATTGTTATGCAAACTCTGATCTTGGCCGCCATGAAGTCGACACTTTGAGTTAAACTGCTTTTCCTGAAAAGCAAAAAGAATTATTTAATTGATTAAAATTAATTACCCTTATAAGTACTTCACAAGAACACTCGATTTCGTCCTCACTATTTGACATGCAACTCCAATCGGAGCTGGGATCTATTAAATCTTTGGGCTTCGGCCGAAATAATTTACACCAGCATGCAAAGGGAAATATCAAAAAAAAGAAACAGTTTACTAAAAATATCCTTAAACACGAGGTGCAGGCATATGACCTTCCAGGTTGGACAGTATCGAAACCACATCGGCCTATTGATTGAATGCAGATTCCAAGAATTGCTTTTAAAATTCCTTCAGAAAAAAGAAAAATGTTACATTTATAAATAAAAAAATTGTTACTTATTTACCCAATAAAAAAAGAAGAGCTAAAATAAGCAACGCAATAGCCAAGATTTTACAAGTAAGGTTACAACATGCATCCTCATTGGCTTCGTTATCAATGTCCTTGATGCACACATCATTTTTTTCATTGCCAGGTGGGCAATTGTAAATGAGGCCAGCTTCTTTCTCCGACTTGGGATCCATTCTGTCACAAGCATTATAGTTGATAAAGGTTTCCAACTTTCCAATACAGTGGCATCGGCATCGCCAAATACAAAAACACCTTGAGTGGCACTTGACGTCCATTGACCTCTTTGCCACAACTCCAACTTTGAAGTCATCATCTTTTGGTGCTCTGCTGTCCGGTTCATCATAATTTAATTCGTTTGCTTTTACCACCACTGGAAAATATATGTTAACTAAACTTACAATTTTTTTATTTAAAACTCACCATCACAACTAAATTTATTGCTTTTTTTCGAACTTATTAATAATGGCAATAAAAAGTTGACTGTTTGACCAATGTCGGGTTTCAATAATTTGTCGGCCCTAGTTGTTAGTGAGTCACTTTTTGACAGATCGCAATTGCAAACAAATATGGAAAATTCTTGTGCTTCGAATCCTTTGTTGATCACATCGATCGAAATTTGAAGAGCATCCTTTGTGGTTGCATCGGTAACAATTCTTGATATTTTAACAATATGCTTATCTCGAGTAACAAGAGCATTTTCGCGGAAGGGGATCTTCACTTTTATGCTAAATTCTGTAGGAAAATGATAACTCTTCTGTAATAAAAATGTTGTAAAATCGGTTTTTACCTGGTACTTTTTCCTGACGAATATTCAGGCATAAGTTTTTGTCTTTATGCGGGCAATTTTCCAAGGCGTTCATAGTAATTGGCAAATATCCCAGGCCTTCAATTCCTTTAGAAGATATACCCGCCATTCTTGCTTCCTTTTCTCTATTGTTGTTAGCAGAGCTGGTTATTTCTTGAATGGATAAATCCATTTTTGAAGCATCAATTAGAACGCCATTTCCAATGTTATTTTGCAAATCGTTAATGGTATGGTCTTGCCTTTTGTTTGCATATAAGTTATCATTTGACTTGGGAATTGCAAGCTTTCGATTTAAAAAGGTTGAAGCTTTCTCCAACCGAATCAAATCGACGTGCGAAGTAAATACAGCTGAAAGATCCTTGTTTGCGTATATTCCAGAAAGGCTGTCAACTCTGTACAAAAACCAAAAGTTATAAGTTTAAGTTAAACTTTACTACTTACGTTATTATGGGAGCAATTCTCCACCACGTGTTATGGCGTCTTCTAAAAACTCGTAACTTAGTTGTTAAAAAGGGCACAGGATTTTTTATATTGAAAACGGTGTAGCCTAAGTTTTCCGCAGTACTAAAAATATAAATCCTCAATGTAATTAACACACATAATAAGTTACAGCCGATATTACCTTTCATTTAAAGCTCTGGATGACTTGGAGGACTCACAATTACACTCACTGGGATTAGTTATACAGCCACAGGATGCGGAGTCTAGGTTTCCTTCGATACACTTATTGTTTCCTCTGCATCGTTCACATGGTATCAAATAATCGGGAACCCTTTCTGGTTCAGTTTCAGATAATACCGGGTTGATCTCGGGTGGCAGACCTCCAGGCAAAGGTTTCCCACCAGGTTTCTTATTTTTACCTCCGCACGTATCGCATGGAACGGGATCATTGAGTTTTAGATTGATATTCTCAATTTCGCTGTCTACACTTTTTGAGTCCTCCAAAATTTGGGAATAAATTGTTTTGGGCTTTTCGTCCTTCTTTTTGTTTTTCCCTCCACAAGTGTCGCATGGAATTTCATTGTTATCCTCTATGTTTTCCGCATTCAACTTTTTTGAAGAGCTGGGATTGTTTTCAAAGCTTTCATCAAATCGAGAACCATCTTGGTTTTCCATTTCTTGTGATTCAGGCTGACTTCGTTTAATTCTCTTTATATTTTTTGATCGTGAGAGAGGCAAGGATCTGTGATAGTTCGTTTTCGAGTAAGATGGAAATGGTTTTATCTTATGCTTTAAACTAAAATCGGAATATGTTGGCAAATAATATTTTGAGTTAAAATCATGTTGACTATCAAAGTTTTCTGCAATTTAAGTTGTGCATTTTAGTAAATATATAATTATTTTATTATTTTTACTCACTTGTTAGTTTATTATTCAAATGGTAGTTTATAATTGAATTAATACTATCATCTTCAATTTGTGTTGGAGACCACGAAAAGTCATTATCATTATTTTGGGGTAAGTTAGAAAACATAAAGTTATCTTTAAGAGGAAAATCGTTTGGGGTGTACGTACCCTTAATTGGGTTGTTATATTTTTGCTTTTCTTGGTTTCCTGCGAAAACATTTGTTTTATATGGATTAGTCTTAGGTTTAAACAGCTTTTCTTCTTTAAAATTAAAGTTATTAGTTAATGCATTTGAAAATCCATCTACATTGGGAAGACTATAATCTGTCGACTTAAAGTCATTTTCGTTGTTTTCCCATTCATGTGGCAAATCGTCCACTCTAAATCGATTACTTTCAGGTGCTTTGAAATTAAAATGGTTCTTTTCATCTTTTATCTTCCATTCATTTGTTAATTCATTTCTCCCAGCTATTGGTTGATAATTAAAGTGTTGATTTTTACTCAAAGTTGCAGGTCCAATATTAGTTGGATAAGAGTATAGTTTGCCATTTTCCTTTTCATGTGAGAAATGATTCCTATTAGGTAATGACTTTAAATTAAACTGCTCATCAGATTCTTGGTAAATATCATTTAAATCGGAATGAGAATCAGTATCAGCATCAGCATCAGACTCAAAGTCATTTGTTTTATATTTATTCCCATGTGAAAGTTGCCCTTCGATTTCTTTTTGAATATTTTTCAATCTTTCTTCTTGTGCTAATCTATTAAGCCTAAACATAAAACGTTTGTTTACTTTTCTAGTAAAAATTCAGATTAAACTTACAAAATATAATCCGAAACGGATTCCTGATCTGGATTTTTATCCATAATTTGTTCCTCATGTCTGTTTTCATGGTGTTGGTTCTTGTGGGTTTTTAAATCCTGAAATTTTGAATAGTTCAACTTAGTTATTAACAAAATCTTTCGGGACTGTTTACCTTATTATCAAGTGCTAAATAACTTTTGTCAAAAGTGTCCACTTGCTTAAGGTTTTTCCTTTGATCGCTTTTGACTTGACTATTTCTTGATCGATCGTCCACTTTGTTTTCCTGGTCGGGATTTTGATGCGAATTTATATTGTTATCCTGCGTGTCATAATTAAAAATATGTGTGCCTTCCTTTACATGAGAAAATTCTAATCGAGTCTCTGGACTTTTGGGGGAAGGTGAATCCATAACTCGAACTAGTCCAAGACTCGCAATATCTTTTGGAATTTGATCAACAAGTGGTTTCTCTTGCTTTTCCTTACTGAAAAAGTGCGAAACAATTGCTTTCCCTCTGGCATATCCTGGAAAGTGATTCCTTTTCACTGGAATATATCTTGTTATAAAAAAGAAACAAGGATTGTTTAAATTGGTTACTTACATCTTGAAGCATTTGAAATTTCTTGTCTTTTCGTAGTTGTTTCAAGTTGGAGTTCCTTGGCGCAAG
This sequence comes from Drosophila ficusphila, assembly GCF_018152265.1. Lineage (NCBI taxonomy): Eukaryota > Metazoa > Arthropoda > Insecta > Diptera > Drosophilidae > Drosophila > Drosophila ficusphila. The sequence continues at coordinate 19,860,461 of NW_025064737.1, forward strand.
CTCCACAAACATCAGGATCTCTATAATTAACCTCTTCTGATGGGTGATGGCTTACCTTTTCATTATTAATCGCACTGAAAAAGTGCGAATCAATTGCTTTTCCTCTGGCATATCCTGGAAAGTGGTTCCTTTTCACTGGAATACATCTTCTTAAAAAAAAGGAACAAGGATTGTTTAAACTGGTTACTTACATCTTGAAGCATTTGAAATTTCTTGTCTTTTCGTAGTTGTTTCAAGTTGGAGTTCCTTGGCGCAAGATGCACAAACATCTGGATTTTTATAATTGACCTCTTCTGATGGCCGATGGCTTTCCTTTTCATGATCAATTGTCTAAGGCAAATGAATTAGTTTAATCAGGAAACCATTTGGAAATGTACTAACCTTAAAATACTGAAGTGGATACATAACAACTGGTTCACCTCTGCTAAGAACTATTAGATAGGGTGATATTATCTTAGAAGTCGTTCCTTTTGATGGCTCATAGACTTTATCGACCACCCAAAACTTCTCGGAGTTATCCAGATCAAAGCTTGGGTTCATGTGGATATTAACAATCAACTGAGTTTCGCATGACTTGTTTGAACTGTTTTTGGGGCATTTGATTAAAATTGCATTCATACTATCGGCCGTATTTGTTTGGAAATCACTTTTAGCTAAAGGAATCAACAGAAATGTCAGAATTCCGCAAATTAAAACATTGTAAGTTTCCATTTTTATTTTATTTTAATTTTTGAAACTTATTCAGCAAGTAACTTGATTGCCTTTCCAAATCAGAAATTTGTAAACCCAATAAATCGAATGTGAATTCTCATGATTCAAACATAAACCAACAATTTATTAACAGTATATTTATTTAAAATATACACTTTACATTTCAAATAAAAACAATACTATTAGGTAAGTCTCTAAAGCTACCAGATTTTAAACAGTGTTCGGATCGTAGACAAAGTAGATAGTCAAGGGCGATACTCAAGTAAATAATATTTAAAGCACATTGCAGGTTTTTTGTATATTGATCATTGATCCCGATGGACATTTGAAAACTTCAGTCGCACTCCCACCTTGGGCAACGAGCCAACCCAATCTGAAAAGAACATAGAATTATATTTTAATAATTTAATATTTATATATTATTTCTGAACTCACATATTATCAAACTCGGGAGCGTTTGTATCGATACCCAAGTAGTTGGATTCAGCACACAGTTCCTGAGCGGAAACTAAAAAGAAGATTTGGGTCGGCGTTAAATTCAGGCCAGGAAGTCTTGCCATTCCTTTAATTGGACCAGTTAACGAAAGCATTGAGTGGTATGAGATCTGCATTCCTCCTGAATGTATCAGAATATCCATTCGGCTATAGTTCGAAAATATATTTACAGAATGTGGAACACAGCGCATTGCCTTTTCGTCAAAGGATTTTGTGATGGATCGCAAAATCTCTTTGGCAATGGAAACACCAACAGAAGCATAATGCAAATATGGGGGCAAAACAGCATTGAAATACGGTATGAGTATGACAGATAATGGGACAACTGCAAATATTTACGGAATTATTATAATTATGTAAAATAATATAGAATAAATGTATACAGACCGATTGAATGGCTCAGCGTGTCGTAAAATATGGTAGAAACAATAGGATATGCCCAACTGAAAGTATAATGTGAAATTAATTAAAAGCTTTAAAACTATTTTATAAGATCAACATACGCATCATGGGAGCCCCCATTTAAACTGATATCATTTGTTTCCAGTTTGTTCTTTTTGTATATCTCCAAAATGTTATGGAACCAGCATTCCGAAGTAATATCCAAAGCTTGAAGAGTTTTCAATAATTCCGATGTGTTCGAGAATCCTTCCCAGGTTTGTGATTGGATCTTCAATGCTGATAGTTTCACAAGGGCAGCTCCTTTTAACGAAGGAGCTCTCTTTAAGTGTGCTTTTAGGGATTTAAAAATGATCTCAGCCTGAAATGAATAAAATTAATTAAATTATAAAAATGTCATTTTGTGTAAATCGTATTTACCCGTTTGGTTGTGTCCTTTAAATCTTCGGATGAGTGTTGAGCAATATATAGCGATGATGACAATTCGGGCAAGGCCCACATTGTAGATCGGGTGCAAACCTCGGGACTTGGATAATCCCTTGGCAATATTTCTAAAGCGCTCAGCAAAAGCAGTGAATTGTGTGCAACTCTAGTTGGATATTTGGTAAGAAAATATTCTAAGGCTTTTAGATAATCACTATTTCTGACAACGATGGGTCCGCTCCAGTTCTGTGGGATTAACATTGTCCAATTTAGCTGAAAAAATAAATTACATTTTTTTGTATAAAAATATTTAATATTTACAAATACTTACAACTGGGTACAAGTCTTGTAGACTGGATACATTATATAAAACAGTACTATCCCAGAATCCTCGGCGAGAGTGCTCAACTTGAAGCTGATACAAAAAGATTTATATTTAACATTTAGAAAGATCTTTTAAATTGTACTCACCTTGTTTAGGTCCTTTATGAATTCAAAAATAGTATCCTTCTCAGATACTCTTTGAGCATATGACACAAAATTCGGTAGAAAATTTTCGATTAGATCGGCTAACAGTTTCGGTAATCCTTGTCGAATACGACTAGGTGGTGCTTTTGGGCTCATCCAACGTATTTTGCGCTGAAAGCAATCGTTAGCTTTGTAATTCAATTAATTTTATTTAAAGCATACCTCTAGAATAGTTGAGGATGTACTGGGTCCACTAATAATGAGAAGAATGTGCGGTCTTCTTCCGTAGCTAAGGTCATAATACAAGTCTACTAAGGGGCTTGGACCGAGTTCATAAATCTTTGCTATCAAAGGTGCTATACTTGAGGGTCCCACAGATCCAACAGGTAGATATCCTCCTAAGGAATCGAATATCCTGTGCATAATAGTAGAGTTAGTTGTCTGCCGCAAGCAGCTTTCGAACAAATTGTGCAATATATTAAAGCTGTCGTTCATTATCTTGTTCTGGAAAAGGTCTGTAAAGGAGGATGTAAATAGATACCCAAAAAACTCGATTATATATCTTACACAACATTTGAGAATCAACGCTCTTCTGCGAGTTTCCCATTTCGATGAGGTTTGTTATATTTTTATTTCGGGTGTTGCGCCAACAACTGAACTTTTTGAACTCGGTGCACGGATCCTTGTTCCAATTGAGTCGGGCTTGGATGCTGGAGGCCACTGCTTCGCAAATGGGATCCGTACACTCCGGCGGAGATGAGGCGGCGGGGGCGCAACGATCTCCGTCCATATAACAATCCCTCGGCAAAGGCGAGGGAGCTGTGCTTATCAAGAAAAGAATGGGCGATGCCACCAGCAATGTGGTCACCAACAAAGTCGCCGAGGTGATGGCCATTTTGTGCACCGCCGCCGAGGTTCGCAGCCAGATGCAAGGTGCGCAGCAAATCCATCCTATAATGCTGTTCTGCAATGGTTGAAAATGGGGAAAAAATATAAACCACGTCGTATGCGTAATATTCGCAAAACATATCACTCATACGCAGTGTTGCGTTTCTTAATTGATAATAATCAGGGCTAACAGAGTTATGTTCTTAAAAACGTAAAAATATGTATGGATTTATGGACGAAAAAATAGAGAAATATGGACGAAATATGGACGAAAAAGTTGACAAATCTAGAATAAAATGGATAAATATGGATAAATATAGGTAGTATAGACGAACAAAGGAATAAATATAGGTATAAAAATGGATAAACGTAGACGATTATATTAACTTTTTATGACAATGAACAATTAGAAATCGCTATACAAAAGTGCGCCGTTTGTCTCAAAGATTATTGCAGAACAATATGACATGTTGTGTCAGATTAGTAAAAACAAAACTACGGCGTTTATCACTCAATATGTGTTTAGGTATGTATATGATGAAAATGAACGCTCAACATCGCAAGATGTAACAGGGGCATTTGCATATGCATTCAGTTCAGCAGGTGATAAATTCAGGATAAGATCGTCACCTTCTGTAGAACTATCAATGAGATATAGAATTAATCAATAACTTTACAACACTAGAATTTAAGAGACATAAGAACTGAAATCATGAAATATGGAATAAAAACTGAATCTTAAAATATAAACTGCATCATAATTGTAACATTCGATGATACATATTTTGATTGATTAACGACGCAACGATGTTTTGTTTACATTATTTATTATCGAGTATAAGGCAAACGAAAGAAATTTCATAATATTTGAGCCAAACATATCTTTCTATAGGTTTTCAGACACTTTAATGCTCAAAATATGGATTTATTCAAGTGATTGTGTAAAATATGGATTTATAGGAAAAAAGGCGAAAATATGGAAATAAATATTTTTTCATTTAAAAACATAACTCTGTTAGCCCTGATAATAATAATAATAATCAACCAATCTCTTAAAATATACCTACTTTATTATATCGAGTATTGAAATTTTCGATGTTTGAGCTGTCTATCATTTCGATTTCATCGGACTTGCCCATTTGCTTGGAGCCAACGGGCGTCTTAAAGGACAACTGCTTCTGGAGCAGGGAGGCGCTGCTCCCGCCGGATGGATTGGCGGTCGTAATAAGATTTCGACCATGACCGTTGTTGCCCAAACCGGCAACGCCGTTCTTTCGGAATACATTACGTGCACTGGAATCAGCTGTCATTGTTTGGATTTGATTCTGAAAATTGTATTGCTTTTTTTCGACTCTTTCATAGGCATATGTATTTGGGCCTGTATATTTGTACTGCGGGTGTGGGGGGATTTGTGATAGGCGCTGCCAAAAAGTTGAAAACATATAATTATTTATTGACCAAGAACTAATCAATATCATTTGTTTGCTTACCGCTCATTGGTTTCAATAGATCTATATACACAGATGGGTCGTATACTCCATTAAATGGTTATTGTGCTTATAAGGTATGATAATCGAGACAATTTATATTTTTTTGGCCCTTACATTTGTTTAACAAGAAATTCACTTTTCAGCCAAAAAAGGAAATGACCACTGGCAACACTCGGCTATTCTCTTAAAAGCTCTAGCAAAAAGCTTCAGTGGAGCACGTCGGATTCCTGTAAAAGCTTTTCCTTATTTGTATATATGTAAACCCATTACATCCATTTTGCAATATTGAGGAATGAGAAGTTGGAGGTGGAAAATTCCAAAAAAAAATTATAGCAAAGAATCTTTTCATACTTCCTTGCCATCAACACCAGATCTGATTGCTTTTTTAAACAATAGCATAACATGGCTCCGTATCCTTTCATTTCTCGTCTTTATTATAATTATAAAATATCATATTTAAGATACCCTCTGCAAAGGTATACAAATCTGCAAAGAAAACTAAAATCACTCTTTCAACTTATATTTTAGATAAAGCCACCCTTTAATTCAAATAATACCGTATTAGTTTTGTGCATGTCACATTTATTTTCGAAGTATCGGTTTCATATATCTTTGGCGTAGAAAGTATATTATATTTTTTAAAGCTATGAGTTGTGTAGGCAGAAAAATTTGACCTGGTTTTTAAATATATAAAAGCTATTTCATTTTTAATAAAGCGTTTCAAAAATTACATTTGAGTAATCGTTGTTCTTCGATAATATTTTATTTGTTTAAGCCTCTGCCTTATGCGAAAATTTGAATACAAAAATAATTAGACGTACTACCATAGGATGACTGGACAAAAGCTTGACAAATTAGCTATTAAAATTTTAAATTTTCCGGCGCACTGGGGTCTCATAGAAATATCTTCTCTTTGTCGTAACTTCTGAAGTAGCCGTCGTATTTGCTGAGTTCCCTGGCCGTTCCGGAGGAGGTCACCATGGAGGGCAGGGCTCGCAGGAAGCCGTGCAGGCCAGACGGAATCGGGGGGCGTCGGTGGCACCGACAGACCGCAGCGGTTGTACAGGAAGGGCATTATCCCGGTGACATTGGTGTGGAGCGTCAGCACCGCCTCCAAGTCGGACTCCTGGGCGTGCATCAAGAACTGGTTGTAGGCGCTGGATGGTATCATGCCAAAGTGATCGAACGAGTCCACGTAGGCCTCGGTGTCACGTTTGTAGTTCTCGAGGAAGTCGCCCAGCAGCTTGGCCACCATTGCCGATCGAGCCTTGCTGGCCACCTTTATGTTTTGCATATTCCGGAACAGGACTGGCGGCTTCACGGAGCCCCCGAATTTGTTCAAGAACTTAAGTATGATTTTCTCGTGGATGTCCTTCGGATCTTCTGTCAGTCTCCGCAGCACCGATTCCAGATACAAACTGAAAGTCTGTCGTGCTTGAAACGGCGTCAGCTCGGATCCATTGGAGATCTTCTTAAGCATCACCTTGCGCAATCTGCGACCCTCCTCCTCGCACTTCTCCACTGTGGGCTTCTTGACAAAGGGAATTTCCGAATCGGTTTCCAGGGCCCTTTCGTATTGCCAAATGCGGTCGGCTTCCGAATTGTCCTCCAGCTTGTGCCGGCCATCCTTGGAGTATAAATTTTGGTGAAGCATCTGGTTGTAGTTGTGCTGCAAAATCGGCGTTTGGAATGTCTGACTTTGCACAGTCGGTGTGGAGATCGGAATGCCATTAGCCGAGTCTAGGAAGTTACCATACCGCTGCATGGAGTCGTCCGTGGGAAAGATGCGCACGAATCCTCCCCGACGGGAATACTGTAGGCGTGCGTTACGCAATATGCGCTGCTCTTCGCCGGTAAGATTAATTGGAATCGCAGCCCCCTTCTTCTTAGACTTCTTAACCTTTTGCGAGGCACTGGGGAATGTTGCCTGTCGTTGGCAGCTTGAACTGCGGAATCGCGACCACTTCTGGTCGTAATGAGATCTCATTTCGGGGCTGTAGGCTGGAATGCCCACGCAAGTCAGTAGGTCGGCCATTAGGCATGACTTCACCTTGGTGTCCAAGGGACTGTCCACGCCCATGGACGGGGATAGATTGATTTCGAGTAGCCATGGCTTCAGGGCATTATCAATTAAAATATCAAATCCATAGAGCTCAAAGCAGTTGTTCCCATTGGGAACGAACATTCGGCAGGCCGAAATAATGGATTGAGCACAGGCTAGCACCGCCTTAATAATTAAATCTTCTATGTTCAGCATTAGTTGCCGTGTATCACAACTCTGGAGTTTCAGGTGCCGCAAAAGCGCCGACAACGTCCACTTATGGCCCACATCCTCATCCTGAGCATCGGAGCTCCTTATGTAATCAGAATGATACTTGTTGATGCTGTAGTTGCAGAGGTGCATGCATGGGTTCCACAGGTTATCCGCATGCCTGTCGTACTTAACAGTGGCCAACCGCACGATGCCCTCTTCAAATAGGTAGATAATAAGGGGATCGAAGGATGTCACTAGCACGTATACCCTCAGATCACATTTGTGACCATCAATGCACAACGGATCGACGATGTATTTCGATACTACCGCCTGCTCGTCCTGTGGAATTTGATCGGGCTGCAATGAAAACAAGTTGTTTATTACTTTCAAATACATATTGCTGTTTTTTACTTACCGAATTCACTATAAATATTCCCCGACCTCGACTAGATGCCGCAGGTTTTACTATCCATGGTCCGCGATGCTTGTTATGGGCTATTGCTAAATCTCGGGATTCTATTGGCAGAACAAAGGTTTGTGGCACAATATCGAAATGTTTCATGCCCCGCAGGTGTTGCATGCGTTCAATGTTTTTGTAGAGTCTGTCCTTTCGGGTCAACTCGTAGGATCTGTGTGCGTTCAAAAACCATTTAATTTTTATATTTAAAGAAATACTTTACGATTCGACTTACCTTGGGAAATGATTAACTCTTTGATAAGGCGCCAGATTTCTAACAATATCTAATTTCATATGAACACCGGTCCAGAGCAAGTTAAAGTTATTGTTTTCACCCTGAATTTCTGTAAGGCCATGGACATTGAAGAGCTTTCTCAGCAACTTGGTTTCCGTTTGATGAAATTTGTAGGTGATTTTAAGTTTAAAGGCAGGCATGTTAATACCATATTCGTCGTCGTCTTCACTTGTCGCCTCCGGATCTTCCTCACTTACTTGGGTATTGGAAGTTGATTTGGCAGGTGTCGTGGACTCATATCCACTCTCCTTCGATATATCTTCGGCTAGTTTAATATTAATGGCGTTCTGACTGGCTTTAAGTACACGCGATTTGCTTTCACTACAACGCGCTGGCTCTTCACCTTCACTAGAAATGGACGTATCACTCGAGGAATATTGATTAAGTGTCTTTTTAAAAGGGCTAGTAAAAGTTAATTTATCCAATTTATCACATTGTTGCGGTTTTTTCAATAAATAAATCTTTTGCTGCGTCGATCCGCTTAGAGTTTCCTTGCTACTGGGTTCTGAGGATTCGGATACTTTTGGCTCCACTTTCTTTTGGCATAGAACGGGCTCCTCTTCGTTGTCTTTGGTCTCCGATAGCGCTTGTGCAGAGGACTTCTCGGACAACGTCTTCCGGATCTTCGGATTAAGAATATTCGTTCTGAAGACCAAAACTGCCTCGCGCGAACCCAGTTTTCCACTCGTAATCCAATCATCTTCTTTTTGATATTCGAAATTGATTCTATAGTTCAAACAAAAAATTCAAAAGTGAATACTATTAGGAAAAGTTATTTAATTAAAATATTTGTACTGCTTGTTACTGCAAACAAAAAATGCTACAGAATCATACAAACAATATTTAAAAGAAAACCACTTACGAAGAATTTAAAAGGGGTTCACACAATGAAGAAGGCATAACGGTTCCTGCAAAAGGTTAAACAAAATAAATAAATATATGTACATTTTTATAAAAAAGATAATAATAATTTTTATTAGCATCATTTGACCAAAACTGGCCTTAAATCGCGGGCGCATAAATACAAACAATTTAGAAGAAAAAAATCGAATACAAATATATCATAATGAATTAATCTTATAACCTGGTATTTGATGTTACAACTATAGGAAATATTAAACATATTCGCGAGATTATTAAACAATTAATTAACTCATGATTAACTCATTTAACTGGCTACCTTAGAAGCAAATATTACATTAGTGATATTAAAAAGACGTCGGTAGCCCGAAAAAAAAATTAAAAATTTTCGTTTCCCAAAAACATTGTTCTCCCACTTAAAAATCGGTATGTCTATGTTTGTAAATGCATTTGTTTTAGTTCGTACCTTTTAATAAGCGAAGAGTGCCCCTTCGCAAGGGGTTTCGCCGTTTAGAGGGTAGATTGATCTAAAATTTCATGTTTAAAAGTGAATGTCATAAATCGAAAGCCAAATGGCTTGGACGGTTATCCAGCGATTCGCAGTTTTGTGGTCGATAATTTTCCAGCGTCGAGCAAAAAAGCTTTTTGGTTTTGGGCAGGAAAGTCACAATTTCTTTAATGCTGGCATTCATCAGTCTTGAAGTTCTTCGTCAACTTTCCATAAGGAAAAGTGTTCAAATCCATTTTGCGTTAGAATTTAGGGAAACAATCCGTTTCACCACAATGTGGTTTAATATGCTAAGGTTAGCTAGCATACATTTCGGATTTATAAGAATAATCCATGCACTATTTGATATTTGCTTATAATTCTACTTTTATAATCTAAGATCCTCTGGTTCCAAGTGCGGTTATCCATCGTTCCTGTGAGTCAGCAGAATCTGGATTTATGATCAGGAAAGCCTCTTGAGTCTCTTTCTGATTGATATGTGTATGTATGTCAAAATATATTTTTTTAACAAAGTTTTTGTATAAGTTACTACAAAATTTTAAACTCTAAAAAAATATGTTATGAATTCTCCAAGAGAATGCTAGGAATGCTTTTGAGTTAGTTATTTATGTTAATTTTAAAGAAAAAACAATAGGTATTAATATTCATTGAATATATTTATTTTAAGAGTGTATACTAAAAACTATATTTTACCAATCGGATAGAATTATTTAAAACAAATGATGGAAATTGTGAAATGTGTTTATTTACATTACATTGTTCAAATGTTGTACAAATTTTCAATGAATGTAGCTGATTTGAAAATGATGTGATTACATTAACAAGGAATTTCATTTAAATTTCGTTTAAAGTCCTAGCTTCTCTACATGCTAACAACTAAAAGTTAGTGTTCCTCCGGTTAAGGTTGTTGTTGTTGTATGTTGGGTTTAAGTTGGTGTTGAAGTTGAAAAGCGACGACGTAGCGAGGTCGTTGCGCAGGACGCCACTTGGGGGCAACAATGGCGCGCCAGACCCAAATTGATTGTTCTGATATCCGCCGGGTCCTCCAGGGCCGAATTGATTGTTTTGATATCCGCCAAATCCACGATCAGTCGGATACGCGATAGAGGAGTTTGTTATGTTAGTGTTTGGTTGGTTGTTAAAGCGAGCCACATTTCCGGAGTAGTTTTGACCAGTATACATACTGGTCACATTGCCAGCGTTGTTCGAACTGCTGGCAATGTTTGAGTTTCTAGTAGAGTGTTGGGTCAACAGGTTACCATTGCTATTTGAGTTTGGAAGAGTGCTGGGTCCTGCATTCATCGAGTTGGCATTCGGTTCCTCGATGCGTTTCTTCTGCTCAATCATCGTGTAAACTTGAAGAATCTTTTGAAGTTCCTCACGGTTAATAGAAGTCTTGCCTTGGGACATCAAAGATGAAGCCAGTTTTGCTGCAAGCTCTGTTTTATCCAACGGTTTTTTGGTAGATGGACCGGCCACATTTGCCATTGGAAAATCTTGTTCTTCAGCTTGCTGGGGGTTAGGTTTAGGTGTGTTATATTTACTTGCTTCTTGAAGCAAAAGTTCAGTATCATTAATGGCTTTCTTCAAGGCCCTCTCCTTGGTAGGATCATAAATTTGGGAGATCAAGAGACCCGTGAACTTTTCCTTTACCGTCTCCAAAATAGCGCAGTTTTCAGCTGTCAAAATTGAAGTATGGACTTTCTCTGGAAAAATCTTTTGAGTTTGCAAGGCTTTCACTAGCATATCGGTGATTAAGGAACCCAGACTTCCCAGGTAGTTCTCCAAAGCAGTTAAAAGGCGAAGAACGTGGATCACGTTCGGAGGCTCCTCATCAACAGACATTTTCTCTGGACCCTTTACGGATTCCGGCTTACTAATACTAGGCTCGACAGTTGGTGTGGGCAAGTGAACGTGATACTTTTCGTTTTCTAACTCATCGTTGGTCATTGGCAAGCACAGCCTTTCGCGGCATTTGATCTTTATGTTTTCAATGTCTTGATTGTACAGCTCTTCGATACGAGCATTGAAGAAGTGAATCCATTCGTTTTGGAAGTTGTAAGTGCGGTGGTTGATGCCAGCCTGTATGAGCTCATCCTTGCGGCGCTTCCAGAACATTTGCCACTCGGTCTGATAACTCGGATGCTGCTCCGGGTCAGATTTGTATGAGTCAAAGGACACGTTCAGCTCGCGCACCTTGAGGTCGACCATGTGGCGGTAGGCCTGCCAGAGGTCACCATCTCGCAGGGGAGACACCGACCTGCGCTCCACGTTCCAGTGCCTTTTCTGGGCGTGTCTCTTCCTCTGTTCCGGCGAATTCGATCTCGAACGGTTTCGCTTTGGGTTTCGGGACTTCTGCACTTCTGCAATATTCTGTCTGTTATCCCTAAGGAAGTTTTCAACCATTCGCTTGTGCGTTTCGTCATCCACAGTCTGGGATGGATTTTTCGGAATCGCATTCCGGTAGCCCATATAATTATTAGCACCTTGAGCTGCGTACGGTGTAGGGTAATAGGGATTGGGATTCTCCATGTTCATCACGGGCAGTGCGTTGTTTCGAGCCTTTTCGATCAACTCATCCACTTCTCTGGCGTCAACGACATGCGTGAACGAGGGTCCCATCTTCTCGGATGAGTGCTTTCTATTGTACACCTCGGAGAACAGAGCCTGGCGATCCTTGGCATACACATGCTCGTAGCAAAGATGTGAAGTTTTGCGACCGTGATGGGTTTCAATGGCCGTTGCAAGCTTATCAAAAACGGGCATCATTATCTTGCAGACTTCGCCCTCTGGCACATTGGACACATACTGACGATACTGACGCATTGCAGTCGGAAAGTGCTTGTCGAAATACTTTAGACGATGGTTGTAGCCGAGCAAATGGTTGTGCATCGACTGTTCGTCGGCAGTGATCTCACATAGGCAACACTGATATCTGGGATTTCTATCGGACAGATTCCTTACTATCTTCAAAACGTACTCGACTCCCACGAGACCCATTACATGGTTTAGATTGCGGGACTCAAAGGTCTCGCCAGGAACTCTAGCTGGTGGGTGGTAGTCCTTAGGAGCACCGTAGGAAGGTGTAATTGTTTTATTGACATTGGGGCGGCTAGGAGGCGCAACAGTTTTAGTTGGCTTTTTGGGTACGTTCGAGTTAATTGGTTTTGTTGTTGTTTGGATTGGTATGGGGTTTATTGCGGGTTCCGGTTGCTTGTCTACCTCTTTGGGCGGCTCTTTTGGCGGTTCGTCAATAATTATGACATCGGCTTCCGCTTCAGGCTCCGGAGTCGGGCTGATCAACTTTGCAAGCGGAACACATGTAATTTTGGTTGCAAGTGGATTCTTGACTATATCTGGGTTACTCGCTTTATCGCGGTTCATCTCCGTGTTATTGGCTTTTGCGTTCGGCAAAGATTTGTTAGCTTGTGGCTTAGTTTGGGGCTGTGATTGAGTTGGAGGTTGTTGTTGCTTTGGAGGCTGTGTTTGATTTGGAGTTTGAGGTGGTGCTTGCTTCGGCGTTTGTGTTTGAGGCTGCACTTTCGGTAAGGGCTGAGAGTTTGGCACAGGTTTAGCAATAGGTTTAGCCGCAGGTTTAGGACCAGGTTTACCCACAGGCTTGGCTGCAGGAGTAGCGTTGGTTGCAGTTGTTTTGGGAACAGGACTTCCTGAATTCTTTACAATGTTCGCCGGACCCGTTGAGCTTGGTGTTGCAGCCTGCGGGCCTTTTTTAATAACCGGATTCTTCGGACTGGCCGCGACCCCAACGGGTTTCTTTACTTGATTATTTCCCAAGTTTGGGTTGGGTTTTTTCTGAGTGTTTGCTGCTCCAAGAACGGGAATAGTCTTTTGGATCGGCTGTTTATTTCCTGACATATTCTTTTGGGTAGGTGGATTAGATCTTGGAATATTTTTCTGGATGGCTTGAGGGGTTTCTGGAATAGTTTTTTGACTAGGTGTATTATTTCCTGTTAAATTTTTTTGAACTGTTTTATTATTACCAGGGATATTGCTTTCCTTTTTCTGTGCGTTTACACCAATAGTCGGACTATTTATTTGAAGACCTTTTGCTTTCAACACGGAGTAGTTTTCACCTTCTTGCTTGACAGCAGCATTTGATAAATTATTTTTATTGGCAGCTACGCCAGCTTTGACAACTGGAGCAGGGCTGCCTTTGTTATTATTCACATTGGTGTTCGGTCCCTTTTTAATGGGTCCGGGAACTGATTTTTGTGGTCCTTCACTGGGCTTCATTCTTATTTGCAGTTTTTGTTCAGCGTTCATTGCAGAGCTATGTTTCTTACCACTTAAATGGCTAAACAAATTCTTGTCGCCGAACTGGACAACACGGCAAATGTTACAGTGGTACTTCCAAAGTGGATTTGTTGGTGTTATTAACAATTCCCATTTTTTTGTTGGATTCAAACGAAACTCAAACCCTAAAATTTCTTCCAATGATACTGTTGACAACATCTCTAGAAATTGTTTCCCATTCATGGGTGTGATTTGCATGTTTTTGGTATCCATTTTGTGTTTGAAATACCTTTAAACATTAAAATTCATGTGGCTCGCAGAAAAGTTACTTTTTACTTCGGTTTGATTTGGAGAATCAACCGATACAAATTTTATATTGGTTTTGATTTCAGATATTGAGATGCTATAAAATTGAAGGAAAAAATGATTTTATATAAAGTTTAAAACAAGTAATTACCAAAATTACTCTTAAAATACTATGCATTTTTATTATTATTCTACAATTCGCAGCTAATACTAAATATCTTAAATTTAAGGAAACAGTATTGAAAATAACTCCGAATTCATAACGTCGTCAATTAGTAAATTGGAAATACTAGTTTGCCAGAAAAAATTATTCACAAGGATGAAAAGGTTGTGGATTCCAAGATGAAAATTTTCATTTCCACAACGTTTTTGAAGCAGGATTTAGGGCCAGTGCATTTAAACTATGAGCTAGCAATAGCGCACCAAACCATGGACTTTTGTATTTACTGGAGCACAACAAGATCAGAGTCGTGATGATGTTATGAAAAGCATTGGACCTAATTGAAGCATTCTATTCACAAAGCGGGATATTTGGGTCCACCAAGCCGGGGTACAGTGAACATACTCACATCTTGTCAGATGTTTTCAATTTAGTTACACTTCTTGGTCGTAATCTCGGAACTTTGAAGAGAGTCTGTTTTGTAAAGAAGATTTGTAACAGTTTAAACGTATCTTTAAGAGGAGGGGCTTATGAAACATAGATATTTTTAGTTATTTGACACCCAATATTTTTTTTGGGGAAAATAAGAGCTGCGTTTCAATTGTAAATAGCATTTAACATTAAACAACATTGTAAATGCAATACAAATTACGAAGTGTTTTAAACAGTACATTATATTAAGACCTACACTAAGTTTAAAAAAGTATTTTTTTTTTTAATATATGGAATTTATTCACGATCTTGTGCAGTTAGGAATATAAAGACCGCAGTTAAATGTACTGATTGGCATGTTTTATTAATAATAAGGACGTTCTAGTTGGAGTTCTACTTTCAATCGACAAGAGAGAATTTCAGAGCTATAGAGCAGCCAAAAATAAATGCTGTCAATGTTGCAAAACAATCCTTAATAACTCAGCTTATACACACAGAAAATCAGCTGAGGATTGAAATTGCCGACACTGCGACATTTGCAGAACTTTTTCACCACTTTTTTTTCTGCTGGTTGAACGGATAAACACATATATGTAGTTACAATACTAGCAATTCTTTCCTTTATTTTATTTTTTACACTATTTGTAAAAAAGAAAATAAAGTAAAGTGTATACAATCACTTGTTTCTAATATTTTGGAGATACGGCATTTTTGATACCAACCCGTTGAGGGTGTAAAAATAACAGTTTGGGCCAGACATCATTACATGTGAGTAAGGGAAGAACCACCCCAAAAAAATAGTCTGATAGCAATGAAAAGCCGACATATGCATAAAAGCAAAGGGAGCCCCGTTACCTGACCCGATTATAATAATATAGTCGATTTCTATGCGACAGGAATCCGAAAAAGGTAAAGAAAAAAGTTGTCAAAAAATGACATCACGATATTTTCACCAAGTTTTTTAAGCAATTTGTTATTTCTTGCTGAAAACTTTTTGGGGTGAAATATTGTTTTAGGTGGCATTTGCTGCAAAGGGCAGTTCCGCGCAATTGATGGGGTCAAGGTAAATCCACACAGGAAACCGTAAAACCCCATGCTCCAAAAAATGAAATAAAAAAAAAAAAAAAACTGCATGTAGCAGTCAGGCGAAGGGTATTGATTTTTTGTTTATGCATGTCCCGCGTTCACATGAGGAAACCAACTCGAACACGCACTTAGACATAGCCTTACGAATTAATTATATTTATCGGAAGTAATTGTATTATCTTATTTTGGACTCACCGGCGCTGCTAGAACTTCAGAATACTTGGGGCCCGTAGATTATTGGGTGCTCGAGATCCCTCTCCTCCTCCTTCTTCGCTTTGGATTTCTTTTACTCGTCTCACGCGGCTCTATTTCTCTCACACATACGCAAATGCCAAAATTCACGCAGGAATTTACGGTTACAAGAATAATTTGCGGTTACTTGAATTTATTACTTGCATCAGACCGAAGAGGACAGAGAATTTCGATGGCAACGCATCAAAGAAACAAATGTCACATTTGTCTCTACAGGCCCAAAAGTTATTCTCGGTTCGGCGATGGGCCGACTGCGATACGTTTGTTCCGTTTTGGCCCCTCGACCGAACTATCGGGTCTAGTGGGGCTGTAATTCCTATTATCGATTAATAAGTTCTAACTACTTAAACTTTTAACTAAAAAATGTATTTATTATAAATTCTTTTTAATTATTTCGGCTTAAGCTTCTCCCATTTTTATAGTTTTTGTTTTAGCATACAATAAATTGTTGGTATCTACTATCGATAATAATACCTTCAATTATTAATTTGGTATTTATCGGTATCATAGTAAAACGTAGGAACGACACAGAAATTTTAATTCCCACAATTATTATATCGTAAGCATAGTTTTTACGTACCAAAGCAACAGTAAGTTTTTATGTCAGCAATATTTTTAAAATGTATCGATTACATCATATATCTATCGGTATAAGCGCCAAAAGAACATCGATGTTTCTCCCTTCACTTTCGTTTCCGGCGAGGTGCGTAATTTGCTCCGCGTTTTCGCAATTTTAACCGATTATCACTCCAACTAAGCAGCCGTTGGGCCATGTGCCAATAAGTTGACAGCAATAAGTTGCAACCGAAACCAAAGTAATCCCAAATCTGGTTTGCTTTTAATCCATAGACATTTTAAATCATGGACAATTCTGGAAATAACCGCTATGAGCTGTTGTTCATGGACGACGATGACTCCTCAGCGCCAGTAAAGACACAGATTCCCGCCGTAGTCGCGCCGGCCAAGAAGGCGGAGGCGGCTCCAAAGGCCCCGAAGAGCAAGCCGGAGAAGGAGAACAAGCCGGTAGCGTCGGCCCGCAAGGCGAACAATCCGGCGGCAAAGAATGCAAGCCCCGTGAAGGGCGGAAAAGTGCCGGCTGGCGGGGAATCTGGTCGCACTAGGAATCCGGCCGCAAACGGGGCAAACAACCAAGGCAGGTTCAACAACAACAACAATCAGCGCTACGGAAACAAGGAATCAACTGGGGAATTTGGCAACGAGCTGCCGCAGCGCCATTTCAATAATCGTGATAACAGGGGTCCACCACGCGCCCGCACCGGCGAGAAATTCGGAAAGCGGGAGTTCGATCGCCAGTCTGGATCCGATAAAACCGGTAATTACCACTAGACTTTGGTTCTTTGTTCTCGTGTTTATTGTAGAAATGGCTAAAAAAAAGTCATGGTTTTCTTGAAGTTTCCTTTGATAACCTGTAATGGCGGCATGCTGCAAAACAGATAGAGAGCCGAACCCTTGGCAACAAGATTACATATCGCTTACTACAGCACTTAGGTCTCACGTGATTTTCAAGTTTAGAAACAGAAATATTCTCAAAATGATTTGTTAAATTTGCTTGGATAAGTTATATAAAAAAAATTTTTTAAAAGTGTTTGTAAATATGTAATTCTATTGTAGAGTTTCAAGCCTTATCTCTTTTTATGCTCTTTAATTGACTAAGCGATGTATTATATAGGCATATTCCCTTTGCACTTGAACTCAAGGTTGAACGCATATAATAATCAAGAGTCAGTAGTAAAAAGAGATTTTTAACAATTTGGTAAGCAACAAGAATTTATATTCTCCGTGTATATCTTTAAAAATCCCAATTCTTTCTACCTATAAATATTCAGTTGACAATTTTTTAATCTTTACCCTATATATAACAGGTGTCAAGTCAATTGATAAGCGCGAAGGCGGTGGTGCCCACAACTGGGGCTCGCCAAAGCAGGACATCGAGGACCTGAAGACCGGGGAGTCGTCACCGCAGGCGGAAAAAGAGGACTCTGCGAACGAGCAGTCGGCCGATCCCGCAGCCATCGCCGAGGAGGACGAGTCCAAGCAGATGACCCTCGACGAGTGGAAGGCCCTGAGGGAGCAGCGTGCCAAGCCCAACTGGAACTTGCGCAAGGCCGGCGAAGGAGCCGTCGACAACGCCGAGTGGAAGAAGATGATCGTTCTGAGCAAGAAGAAGGAGAGCAACAGCGAGGACGAGCTGGAGTACGATCCTTCGCTGTATCCTCAGCGAGTGGGCCGCCTGCAGCGCATCGTGGACATCCAGTTTAACTTCAATGACGGACGTAAGGGTGGATTCCGCAAGGGACCTCGTCCAGGAGCCGGTCCTCGTGGCGAAGGATTCCGCGGAGAGGGTGGCTACCGTAACGATGGTCCTCGCGGAGAGGGTGGCTATCGCAACGATGGTCCTCGCGGGGAGGGTGGCTATCGCAACGATGCTCCTCGCGGAGAGGGCAACCGCAATGAGGGACCCCGTGGAGAAGGTGGCTACCGCAACGACGGACCGCGCGGTGAGGGCTTCCGTGGTCAGCGCTTCAACAACGGTGCCAGCAACGGTTACGAGAACAGACAGGAGAACAACAACAGATTCGGCGGGGAGAAACGACGCTCCACCCAGAAGCCCCTGAAGGTCGACGATGAAGCTCAATTCCCCACTCTGTGCTAGGGAGCAGAGGACAACAATAAGGTTTAACAATTTCACGTATTACATTATTAGTAAGCAGCTCCTTCGGTTAACGAATAACCATTAGATTTTCGGGCGCAATCTATGAAGCTTGACGACCGATTAACAAACGAAAACAAATCAGCCACGCTTATCCATATTCCTTAGTTGTAAACAAAAATTTTTGAATTTTTTCACTCTCATCATTTACGCATTTAAAATAACTATTACAAATAGTTGGAATGTTGAAATAAATTTACATCATTTATAAACCAAGGAATTATAATTTGGAAATCATTTATTGTAAAAATATGGCTTGATTATTCGTTAACTTGGCTGCCATCCTTTAGCTTTTGAATGAACACACTCAGTTCATGGGCAGAATAGGATTTCTTTTTCACCCTTTTTGGTGGCGGGGGCTCCAAAGCAGACGGCTCAAGATTTGTCTGGAAATAAAATTAATATTTATAGAAAAGAAACACCAATTAAAATGTTTCGGCACATACAAAGTGTCGGTACTCTGGGGAAATGGACTCCAACTGCAGCATTCTGTTTTCCACCTTTTTGATTCTACTAAAAATGTTTTCTTCATTATCGGTGGTCAAGCCCATGTATGATTCAATTGCTTGCAGACGTGAATTGGGCAGCGATTTTCTCATTTCTTTGGATGGGTCAGTTAGGCCGTCACGCGATCCCATTAGCTTATTCAGTTCAAGTTCGTAGTTGGGCCGCAACTCCATTTGCTGAGGCCCGCAGCGATTGTTTACCCGTCGCACTATGATAAGTTGTTTGTAGAATAAAGTGGCTATAATAACAACGGGTTGGCCTACCTTTTAAATGGCAATTTGACTGCTCCTGCTTTATAATCGTGCTCTGCGTTCGAGCGCAGGAATCGCTTTGGTCTTTGTCTGAGTCAACAAAAGGTGATTTGAAGTCAATTACATTTTGTGAGTTGATTTCGGCTCGCTTTCTGTTGACAAAACATTCGAGACGCTTGGATAACTCGGCGTCATTAACTCTAATTTGCACCAGACTTCGTGGGACGTCATGTGACTCCTCCACTTTGCAGGGACAAGCTGCGTAATTAAAGGCACTGAGAGACTTCTCTGCAATGTACATGCACATAGAAAAAACGAATAGATTTCTCAATGCTCAGTTGTTAATTGTATTTACAAGTGTACAAAATAAGAATACATGTCATGGTATTTATACGATCTTACTGGGCCTGAAGGACTCCTTGTTTTCCTTCCACTCGCTGATGTGATCACCCTCGTATATCTCCTTTTTCCAGATGGGAACACGGGATTTAAGTTGGTCTATTGCAAACGATACTGATTCTAAGGCCTCTGATCGATGAGGCGATGAAGTGGCTATAACTACACTGGCCTCGCAAACAGGCACTGTTCCTAATCGGTGATATATAACTATGTGCTTTAGTTCAGGCCATTTAGATCGAAGATCTGAGCATATTTTGTTCATTTCCTTAAGGGCCATGTTATCATAGGCCTCGTATGCCAATGACACCACCTGGAAGGTTAAAAAGTACGCATTGATGATTCTAATTGATTGTGATAGCGAACACACCTTTTTCCCCTGAAAATTATCTCGAGTGGTGCCCACAAAAACCGATGCGGCACCACATCCTTCATCAGCTAGCAATCGGTGGATATGGGCGATGTCAATTGGATCCTCAACCAGTTTTACATGATCCATGGTGAAATACTTATCCTCCACTTAGTGGTGGTATAACGGCCAACTCGTCCCCTTCTTTAAACTGTATCCTATCACTTAGGTTCTCAATGTACGATTCGTTGTGGGCCAAGATCAAGTTATCCCGAATGGATGTCAGTCCGAACTTGGACACCAATTGTTCTAGTAGATCAGAAGCAATTATTTCCGCAGGCACATCCACTTTCGATCGGGGAGTTTTGGCTAACTCTCGGGATTGGGCAAAAAACAGCACGTGCACATTGACAACAGGTCCGTCTGTACTCATATTTACAAATGATGAAATTGGAGATGATATAGCCGCTTTCGATTAATTATGCTTGCGATAAGAAACAGCTGATTAATCGGTTGAATTGTAAATCATTAAAAAAGTTATTATTTTTGTATTATTAATAAGCAACTTCAAACGTTTTCCTCAGTACTTAAATGTTCCATTTTTTAAGTTTTTAATGTTGTCTGTGTTAAACCAAAAATCGATATATTTCGCTTAAGCTCCGACCATCCCTAATTACACCGATATTAAATTTCGCAAGGGAGTAAAATTTGTTTTTATTCGGTTCTGTTTTTCGGTTTTTGCTTATCTGTCATTGATAGCGAACCTGAGAATATTTAATGATAGATAAGTTCGTTAATTATATCCATTTTCCTTCGTTCTCCGTGTTGACATCGTCAACATTCGATTTGGAACCATGAAGACACGTTTCAATACTTTTGATATAATCTGCGGAGTGGCCGAACTGCAAAAGTACGTAAAGGATTCTATTTCACGGACTGGGAAATAATGGCAGTGATTTTTCCAATTCCAGGTTGGTGGGCTGGCGAGTGAATCAGATCTATGACGTGGATAACAAGACCTACCTTTTCCGGATGCAAGGTACCGGTGCTGTGGAAAAGGTCACTCTACTGTTGGAATCCGGCACCCGATTCCACACAACCCGGTTCGAATGGCCGAAGAATATGGCTCCGTCGGGTTTTAGCATGAAGCTGAGGAAGCACTTGAAGAACAAGCGACTGGAGAATATCCAACAATTGGGTGGAGATCGTATTGTGGACTTCCAGTTTGGTACCGGCGATGCCGCCTACCATGTAATTTTGGAGCTCTACGATCGCGGTAATGTTATTTTAACCGATTATGAGTTGACCACTCTGTATATTCTGCGTCCTCATACGGAGGGCGAGAACCTGCGCTTCGCCATGCGTGAAAAATATCCTGTGGAAAGAGCAAAGCCGGCTACTGAGGAACTGCAGCCGGAGGCTCTAGAGAAACTCCTAGAAAATGCCAAGAACGGCGATTACTTGCGACAGATCCTGACGCCCAACTTGGACTGTGGTCCGGCAGTTATTGAGCACATACTCGTCTCTTACGGCCTGGATAATCATGTTATTAAGAAGGAAGGGGCGGAAGAAACTCCTGAAGCAGAAGAAAAAGCGGAAAAGGGCGGTAAAAAACAACGTAAAAAGCAGCAAAGTGCTAAACTAGAACAGAAGCCATTTGATATGGTTAATGATCTGCCCACTCTTAAGCAGGCTGTAAAGGTTAGGAAAAATCCATATTTGTTAAAAAACAATATAATTCAAGTTTTAATCTTTTAGTGCGCTCAAGACCTAATAAGCGAGGGAAAAAGCGGAAAGACTAAAGGCTACATCATTCAGGTTAAGGAAGAGAAGCCTGCGGAAAATGACAAAGTGGAATTCTTCTTCAGAAACATCGAATTTCATCCTTACCTATTTGTTCAATTCAAAGACTTTGAGAAGGCCACCTTCGAGTCCTTTATGGAAGCTGTTGATGAATTTTACTCTACGCAGGAATCGCAAAAGATTGACATGAAAACTCTGCATCAGGAGCGCGAAGCCCTAAAAAAACTGTCCAATGTTAAAAACGACCACGCCAAGCGTTTGGAGGAGTTAACCAAAGTCCAGGATGTGGACAGAAAAAAGGCAGAGCTTATTACGTCCAATCAAAGTCTTGTGGACAACGCCATTCGAGCTGTTCAGTCAGCAATTGCCAGTCAGTTATCCTGGCCCGATATCCACGAGCTGGTGAAGGAAGCCCAGGCAAATGGTGATGTCGTTGCTAGTTCAATCAAACAGCTGAAACTGGAGACGAACCATATATCTTTAATGCTCAGTGATCCTTATGATAACTATGAAGACGAAGACCTTAAGACACCCGAGGTGACCGTTGTGGATGTTGATTTGGCTCTGTCTGCTTGGGCGAATGCTCGCCGCTATTATGATATGAAACGTTCGGCTGCTCAAAAAGAAAAGAAAACTGTGGATGCCTCCCAAAAGGCTCTGAAATCTGCGGAGCGAAAGACGCAACAAACGCTCAAGGAAGTAAGGACCATTTCAAACATTGTGAAGGCACGCAAAGTTTTCTGGTTCGAAAAGTTTTACTGGTTTATTAGTTCAGAGAATTATTTGGTTATTGGAGGAAGAGATGCTCAGCAAAACGAACTTATTGTTAAAAGGTTAGATTGTCCATTAAAGTGTTTTAAATGTTTTATAATAATGTATCTTTTTTCAGATATATGCGTCCGAAAGACATTTATGTGCATGCCGAGATTCAAGGTGCTTCTAGTGTTATTATTCAGAATCCCACTGGAGAAGATATACCTCCTAAAACGCTGCTGGAAGCGGGATCTATGGCTATATCCTACAGTGTGGCCTGGGATGCCAAGGTGGTAACCAATTCATATTGGGTGACAAGCGACCAAGTCAGCAAAACCGCACCAACTGGAGAGTATTTGGCCACTGGTAGCTTTATGATTCGAGGAAAGAAGAACTTCCTACCTTCCTGCCACCTTACCATGGGATTAAGTTTACTTTTCAAGTTGGAGGACAGTTTTATAGAGCGCCATTTGGGAGAGCGTAAGGTTAGAAACCTAGACGATGATCCTATTGAGCAAAGTGTAAAAGAAACCGAAGTTGAACATGACCTTTTGTCCGAACCAAGTGAAGATAGTGAAACAATTCCCGCTGCTAATGTATCGGAACCAAGTTCCACTACTGAGATAACTGCTTTCCCGAATACGGAAGTAAAAATTGAACATGATACCGGTCGCATAACGGTTCGATCTGACTCTATAAACCCGGAAAACGAAGAGACTGAAGAGAATGAAGTTGTTGTCGATAAAATCCCAAGTAAAGCCGTGGATGAGGAAACAACCATTATTTTGGCTGGTCCAAGTCGCAAAAAGCAAGTGAGTGCTAAAAAGTCTAAAGAAGACAAAGCACGAGCCGCAAAACAAGAAGCTGCCAAACAGGAAGTTACTCCTGTTGATACAGAGCCCAAAAATACGTCGCAGGTGAAGAGAGGTCAGAAGGGAAAACTAAAGAAAATTAAGCAAAAATACAAGGATCAAGATGACGAGGAACGGGAAATACGTATGATGATACTGAAGTCTTCTGGCAAGGAGAAACCTCAGGCAAACACTGATAATGTGGTGGAGAAGAGTGTGGCGATTAAGGAGCATGTGAAGCCAGAACGAAATGCAGCTCCCAAAAATCCAGTGGAACTGGATGATGCCGACGAAGTTCCCACAGGTGGGGATGTGGATATACTCAACAGTTTGACTGGGCAGCCGTTGGAAGGAGATGAGCTTCTGTTCGCGATTCCTGTAGTGGCTCCCTATCAAGCTCTACAAAACTACAAGTGAGTTCTAATCGATTCGCTTATAAGTTTGTGTTTGAATATTTGTAATATTTCCTATATTTGAATTAGGTATAAAGTAAAGCTTACGCCAGGAACCGGCAAAAGAGGAAAGGCTGCGAAACTAGCCCTTAACATATTTGCCAAGGAAAAGGGCTGCACTACTCGGGAGAAGGACTTACTGAAAAGTATAAAGGAGGAGTCGCTGGCAAGAAATATACCAGGAAAGGTCAAGCTATCAGCCCCACAGCTTCAAAAGTACCACAAATAAATAAAATGTATACAAAATGTTGCGCCATAATTATAAGAAGTGTTTTAAATGCTTTAAAAAAGTGCTAGTTGAATGAATAAAAGAGAATGTATACAGAACTTGGATATCTGTGCTGACCGAGTTATGGGTATATTTTGGGCTCTTATCAAACAGCGGTGGATATTGATTTTGGTAACGGTTGAAACTGGGGGGTTATCGATAGTCTTGTTGCTGGGCAAAATTCAAGCATAGATTTTGGGGCGCATGCGCCTCATATGGAGCCCGAGTTTGCATGTGTTTGTTTACTTCGGTTGGCTGTGTTCAAAAGTGGTGTTGTATAAGTAGATATTTTGGTGCTAAGTCGCCTGTTTTGGCATTTTGTGTACTAAAAAGTTCGCGAACTTCTCGTCATCGTTCGATACATTAGTCGCTCAAGTAAAAAATCCACATTCACAATGCCAAACACAGAAATGAAAAAATAAAGCCAGCCAAAGCCCGATGAAAAAGCAAACAAGCCCGAAGCTCACAAATCACGGAGCCCCCGCAACAAAAGACAATACAGCGGAAAATGTATCTTTCGAGCGAAGTCCGTGTAACACATTTTTTCAAAGCCATCCGTTCATGTGCATTAGATGATTTTCCAACTATGTAGATACATTAATTCAGTTTCGGAGTGCTTCCCAACGAAAAGAAACCGTTTGAAAGGAATAAAATTAATTTGAAGAGGCGATGGTTCGGTGAAAAACTATGGCCTTCAAAGTCCCACCCAGTTAGAAGGATATGTGCGTGTGTGTCTGTAAGTGTGTGTATGCATACATATGAAGGCATGTATTGATTAAGAACGGAGGACTTTTTTTCCAGCCATGTGAAAGAAATTAACATATACTGTTTACGTGCCTCCAATTATAAAATAAAAGTTATGCCCGTGCTGACATACTTCCATGCAATAGAATTAGCATCACGTACATAAAAGTACACCTACATATATCCGTACGTACAGATGTTCGTGTAGGTATGTATGTGTGGACATGTGTGTATACAGCATACCCTCTATTGCACCTGCTCGAAAATTGAAATATCAGAGCTAATCGTCCTTTTCTAAATAAAAGTGAACTCTAATATATGATTATAGCTTTGGAAATATTAAAAGATTATTGTTTGTGCTGTTCTTTTATAAGATTTAAGATGCAAGTGACAAAAAAAATAAACTTACTGACTCGAAGTCTCTCAGCTGTTTTTGATTGCTTTATGGGTTATATTAAACAGAAACCAATCTAACCATGGCTTACTTGTTTTAAAATTGCAGAAAGCCAAAAAGAAGCAAAAGGGTTTGTTAATCATGGGATCTTGTGAGCCAATCACAACTGCCAGATAAAATGAGGGTTATCCTGATTGCTCAAGCGAACCCCAAAAAGGCGTTGACAGTAATTAATCATATTTGTTAGCAGCAGATCCACTAATAAAAACGGTAAGATAATAATAATAAAAAAATATTTTTATAAGAATTGAAAAATAATTCTTCAATGCGAACTTGCTTTTGTTGCTATAGGCAGTTTTTAAAACTAGATTATTTTTCTTATTTTGTTGAAGAATATGGAGCCAAATCATTATTACTGCCGAGGTGCCATGCAGCAAACCTCCTCGACGCCGATTCCACAACACTCGTCGAACAAACTCAGCTATGGAATGAATGCGGGGCAGGAATATGTGGCATGCAATTCCGGGCAACCGCAACCGGGTTACAACTCGAAGGATTTAGTGCCGCGCAATGGGAACAATAAGTCGCTCGGTGGGAACAGCAACATGGGGAGTCCGTACGGAGGATCTGTCTGCAGCAACAGTGGCCAATGCAGCAAGAATACTGCCAACGCTGGGAACTATATCAACATAATGACCGTTCCACTGGGAACTTTGCAGTATAATCGAAAAAAGCTATCTACTCAAGACTACGAGTGAGTGGAATAAGATTTAACTGAATATTTATTTGTATTTACTTGTGATCAACTCTACTTTCAGATCGCATTTATATTACAACACCACGGATGTCAAGTGTCGCGATGATTACTATATAGCCAATAATGCGGCAGGAGCAATGCCGCAACACCAAACCCAACAGCAGCACTTGCACCAGCAGCAACATCAACAACAGCAGCAACTCCAACAACACCAACAACACCAGCAACATCAGCAACACCAGCAACACCAGCAACATCAGCAACATCAGCAACATCAGCAGCATCAGCAGCACCAGCAACACCAACAACATCAGCAACACCAGCAACATCTACACCAACAACAGCAACAGGCCAACTTTCTCCACATCCAGCAGTCCCTTCAGCATAATCACCAGTTGAACCATCCCGAACCCATCCATCAGTTGCCGCAATTACAGAGCTCGGTGGCCGATCCGCCAGATGCCTTCGACAACTGTGCGATCTTCCCGAGCGCCGGAGGCAGTGGCTCCGGAAGTGGTCGGGTGGCGGCCACCCAGACCCATCAGAACAGCTCCAATGTGGTCACGTGTGACCAGCAGCAGGTGCCCGTCTCCTTGGGCTCCGTCAACATGCCCGTTCCCCCGATCATGTACACCGTGCACCGGGTGGTGACCACGGCCCAGATCCAAACGGCGGTGGGCAGCACCTTCGCCTCCTCGGCCAGCGTTTCCAGTGTGGTCAGCACGGGTCAGAACGAGGGTGACTGCCTGTCGCCGGCTCAGGTGTCCTCCGCCATGAACGCCACCGGGAATACTCCCTGTCTGACCGGAATCTCCGACCTGGGCGCCAATATGATGAATAACGCAAGTGCACTTTGTCCCCTTTCCGACTTGAGAAGTCCCAACGGTAAGAACTTAAATAAATTTTTATTTTGCAATTAAAATCTGTTATGATGATATTTTTCAACCTGAAAAGCTATAAATTTATATTCTTTATATTAAATACAATTTATTATTTATTTTTTAGGAGTGCTTCCCAATTCCCAATTCATGCCACAACATCACAAGTGCAACAATGGCAATGATGCCCAGGCCAATCCTGCAATCCAAAAACGGATAATGGCCACAAGCTCAACTTCGAATTTCGCAAATGCTGGGAAAGCTGCTTCCAATCTTACCCGAGCTCTCCAAAACGTAATTTAATACCCTATTGGATTCCTAATATTTTTAAGGAACGATTTAATCTTTCAATTACCAGGTTATCCCCACTTGCGTATATCTTATGTCTCGGGTGGCTGTTCACATGGAGATCGAGGGCACTGCCCAGTGTCCTTCGCAGGTGATGTTGGCAGCTGCCTTGGGTTGCGAGGAGCTGGGAATATCCAACAAATTGCTGGCACAGAGTGTCTTTGGCTTGTGGATGACGAGTGCTCTGCTGGAGATGCAGCTGAAGGCCCATCACTGCCCCTATATTGTGCGAGTCGCGTGGCCCAGTTTGCTCCAGAAGTTCAGCAACAGCAGTCCAAGTGATCGGAAGTTTGACGAGCCCATGATAGTATTGAAAAGAAATGTTTTCTTCTCCAAACGAGACGAGGAAAAGATAAAGTAATTTTGTAGTTAAATATTAACTTATTAAGAAAAATTACATGAAATTATTTTGAATGGTTTTAGGGATCATCGAATCTTGGAACTCCTTTATGAAGAGGCCAGAAATAATGTGCTGACAGGGAGATATATAATGGAGCCAGTACATTCTCTAATGTTGGGTGGAATTCAGGCTCGAATCGAACTGGGACCTTATAATTCCCACACCCATACAATAGGATTCTTTCGGTAAATTAATTAATTTAATTTATTTAAAAATGTATTATAAATACTTAATTAAAATGATTTTATATAATTTAGGGAAAACCAAGCTAGATTTTTGCCACCTCACGTTGCCAAGAGTTCGACTTGGTTGTGGCTACCTATAAGCCAAAAGAATTCTGCGGAGGTCAAACTTTTGGAACAGTTTAAACGGGTTCCCCAAACAGCCACCACCAGGAAATTGATGAGGAAATATCTGGAATTCTGCTGGGCACTACCATTCTATGGGTAAGTTATCTGAAATAACAGCTTGAACTGGCTGCTGATATTTATGCATTTTATCCCATAGTGCGGCTTATTTCCATGGCCAAATAGAACAACCTGTTAGGGGAATTATGGCACTGGTCAACCAAAAGGATATGGAGGTTTTAGTTGCAGTAAATGAAAGGGGAGTTTTTGTAATAGATCCGTACGAATGTGTAAGTACTTCAGTTTTAAACACTCCCTAAAATCACTTACATCAAAATAACAAAATAAATATTTTCTAGACCCTCTTGCTGGGATTGCGATACGAGGATTTGTCCTGGGATTATGCAAAGCCAAGTGCCAGTGATGATCCCGAATGCCTCACTTGTATATTTCTGCAGGTACTTTGCCATTTCCCTCTAATAAAAACAAATATATAGATTTATTTGTCTTGCAGTTTGATGCTGTCGAGAACGGCATACAAGTATCAAAACTTATGCAAATATTTTCCAAGCAAGCTGCCATGATAGACGCACTTATATCACATTTTACGGATCAAATAAGGAACAAGAAACAAGAGGGTAACACACAAGAACCTTTTCACGATGGTAGGTTATTTTATAGAATTTTATTGAAAATGTGTAACTATGTGAATTCCTTTTTCAGAGCCAAATCCTATTCAAAATAATGGAAATGGAGTGTTATGCAATAAGCTGTCTCGATTGACTTTGGCCACCTTCGACGAAGAGGGAGGTCGCTGCATTGGGCAAATGGGATCATTATCTATAAGCTATTAACATTTGTTACTAACGATAAACTAAATTTAAGTTAAGGGGTGTTAAATAAAAATTCACGCATATATTCACGATTGTTGATAAATTCCCATAAATATAATCACAGTAAATTTTTAGCAAATGGAATCTACATATTCACAGTCATCTACAAAATGCATTCCACTACTTTTAGTTGTTTTCTAATTTTACTCAAACGCAATATCATTGGTTATTTCTTGAATAATTTTTAGAGTTAGATTAAACTAAAGATTGTTTTTGCTAAATGCACTTGAGTGACCCCGAAAGTTAAAATTCGCACCCAATTTATATTTATTTCCCTGCTCAAGACCCCATTGGTTTCTAAAGAAATGCATGAATATTGTATCTTGATTGTTGACATTTATTACCTTTCACGATTTAAGAGCCACTCACAATTGTTCGGATTCAATGGTAATTACAAAATAATGCCCCCAAAAAGTTATCTCATTTTATTTACCTTTAAGGTAAGGCATGTAGTATATGTTAAGATATATACATATATGGGTATGTGCATTTGACGTATGCGTTCAGAATTAGTTTAATAAGCCTTCGACTGAAACAAATTATGTATATAATAACAATAAAGTGTATGTACAAAATGTAAGGGCGAACTGCCAACATAGGTTATGTATATATTTAAATTTGTATGTATGTATAAATTGAGACTTAAAATAAATACCGTTTCCTCATATTTATACAGCAAGTACTAAAAAAATTAAAAACCTTTGGGTTTCGTGTTAAAAATTGCACTAACTATTCAATTAAGATTTGAATCATTTATTTTATCGTGCTATGATTTAAAAAACATTTTATTTTAATAATTTATTAAACCCACAAAGCCTTTATTACAATAATAGTAACTCAATCCGCTTGCAAAATTTCAGTTACATATTGTTTCTGTCATTTTAGGTTTTCTAACAAATCAATAGATTTAATTTTTAAACTTAAATAACAATTAAATAAAAAATAAAATATAATTATAGTTATAATACACAGCTACACGGAAATTAATCAATACATGTAGGTGTAATCTAATAAATTATAGTTAATAGAAAATTTATTTAAATATGTGTAAATCAAACATAATACTAAAGGCTACTTACTTTCTAAAATGTGTCTTTTAATAACACAATAAAAAGTAATAAAAAATTACTCAAAAATGATTTTTATTTTATGGAAAATAATATTTTAATTTGAACTAAAAAGGGAAGTATTAGAAATGATATGAATATTTTGAAGCAATTGATTACTACGCGCCAAAAAGTAGGCAATTTTTTAGAGAAACATTAAACAATCTCCTCAGTTTTTTTATTAATACTAAAGGATTTTTTCGTCGTTTTCTGTGAGAACTATTTTGGTTATAAAGCAAGAGAAATTTAGATATTTTTATCTCGGAGAGAGCTTTCCTTACATTTCTTTTCGAAAGCTTTTATTTGTTTCTATAGTGTATCGTCGATCTTGTAAGCGAAAACTATAATAATAATGCAGATATTTAGCTTGAAAGTCGGAGTATGCCAATACTGCATAACATAATCTTGCACTAGTGCTGATTCCTGTGTCCGTGTTCCATGCTTTCATGCATACACTTTTAAAAAAATGTGTTACATCTTCAAAAATACTAAAAACCTACATACAGTAAGTGGACCCTTATAATAATTACCGTTTATTTTCGAATCATTTTTGGAAGGAAAACCTAAAAAATATGTATTAAAAATTAAAGACCCCAACATTAAATTTTGTTTAAATTTAAAAGTTCCATTTTCCTTGGTGTTTTTTTTGCAGTTTGAGTTTAGTCTAATAAAAACGTGAACGTGTACAAAAAATATGCAGATGGACAGTGAAAATAGTGCTGAGTGAAATTGTGTTATTCTTGAGATATTCGCGACCCAAAAGTGCAACCAGGTCCACATCCGTATCAGATCCGCTCACGCACATGCAAGAAGGCTGGCCAAGAACACACTCTCGCGCCAGAGAATGTTTATGGGAGGTAAATAACTGGTTTTTATATAAACACAACAGCAAACGAACACTTATGCACGGCCGGAGACAATTTGGAAATGTGCATCCACACCGAGAGCCATCCACACACACACGCACACACACAAACAGAGGTAAACCACGACGAGGGGACGCGGAAAGGATAACGAGCTCTCTGTGACCCGTTAAGAGAGTCACGAACCACGGTAGAATGAGTATACATCACGCAGAGAACGGCGACTTGGGAGAGAGCAGGCGCGAGCGGGACATGAGTAACAAGTTGTTGTGCTGGTGGTGGGTGGTGGTGAGAGAGGGAGAGAAGAGAGTGGCGCCTCGCCGTTCTCCATTGGCTGAAAAGGCCATACGTCGTTCTCTTCGCCGCAAAAGCATCGGCTCATCTCGGCGGTCGCCTTTCGTAATTTGCCTTCCGAATCCGCGGGCTCACCGTCACAGTCACATCCTTTTGCGAGTTCGAGTAGTGCACACCGGTGGTCGCATCCGCAGATCCGCGTCTCGAATCGAAACCGAAATCGCAATCGCATCGCAATCGCAATCGCTGCCGCTGAACAACCATGGATATCTCCGCCTACCAGCACATGAACATCCGGATGAGCACGCGTGGCAAGCGTCCTCTGCGGAACCTCACGCCCAACGATAAGGTGCGCGCCATACAGCGCATCCACAACGGCGAGACAAAGGCCAGTGTTTCGCGGGACATCGGAGTTCCGGAGTCCACGTTGCGGGGCTGGTGCAAAAATGAGCAGAAGCTGCGCTTCATGTGCCGCCAGCTGGGACCCGATCACCTGGGCCTGGACACTCCACCGGAAAAGCGCGGCAAGTTCGAGCTGCAACTCCAGCTGCCTCCGAAGTTCGTGGGACTGCCGCCCAACTACGAAGAGCTGGGCTTCGGAGCACTGCCCTACTCCCCCGGCGATTATCCTGTCCAGGGAGAGTCCCTTCTGGAGAAGCTAAGCCTAGTGGAATTTGTCAAGAAGAACGGCGGACTGCACCCGGAGGCAGTGCATCCCGGTCAGGCGGCGGGCGTGGTGGACTACTCCAACAACATGCTGCACCAGCTCAACCTGCTGGCCCTGCTCAACTCCAAGCTAACCCCCCAGACTGCCGAGGTCCTGCCGCTGGATGCCACCAAGTCGCCGGAGGACAACAAAGCGGTTGACTCGCCCGCGGCCTCAGAGGACTACAGCAAAAACAGCTATCCCCTGCTGAGTGTGAAGAACTGGGCCAAGGATCCGGCCAAGCGGGTGACTCCGGCCAACCAGGCGGAGCAGGTGAACGACAAGAACAATAATGCCCTGGAGGCAAACGGTTCGGCACAACCGATTCTGGCTGCGGAGCAGGCCAAGACTCCGATGTTTCCGGACTCCACAATGCCCCTACTGCCAGCTCCCTTCTCGAATCCGCATCCGCATCCGAATCCGAGTCCCGCGGACCTAGCGCCTGTGATAGCCCCCAATGGTGGCGCAAATGGTAGTGGTGCTCCTCCCACTGGAACCGACAACCAGGGAGCGGCGCTGCTCGACTGGTGCAAGCTCTTCAACGCCAGCCTGAACTTCCTGGCCTTCGCAGCAGCGGCAGCTTCCATGCAGCCCGGCGGTCAGCCCAACTACAATCCCGGCCAGCTGACAAACGGGGGATCGGAGCCGGATCTAGAGACATATCCTTTCGGGGAGGGACTGCTGAAGCGGATGAGTCCTCTGGCCCACAGCGAGGCCTCCAACGAGAGCTACTGCGACAGCGAGCCCGAGGACCTCTCCGTGCGATCCTGCGCCTCGAAGGCCTCCAGCAGATCGCACACCCCCGACAAGAGCATCGGATCCAGCGATGCCGAGTAGACAGGAGTAGATGGTAGATGAGTTCTAGTTCTTAGTTCCATAGTGTAAATACCTCCATTTTGATTGTTAATAGCCACCTTTAGTATTTATCGAACTCCACACGAATCACGAACCACGAATCATTTCGCAATGCAAATGCCATTTGTACTTATCAATTAACGTATTAATATCAATGCAACAGGTATTAATGGATCAGCTTACTATAGCTAGTATTAACTAGGAATATCGACTGTGTGACTCTTCTCGTTTGAAAGCCAAATTCAATTCATCTACACTTATAATAATAAAGATACTAATTGTGTTAAGTAGCTTAATTATTTGGCACGTTCGCCAGCCATTCCAATCGATTTGTTTTCGTACTGCTGTAATCTCCGTAACTCTTAATAAGCATATAAACTAATTACTAACGAAACGAATAAATATTTATTAACAAGAGAAAAATAAAATTTAAAGTGTCGATCTCTCAAGATTAAAAAATGACTCTGTTTATTTATTGGGTTTAAAAAGTGATTTATATAAACTGGGGTAATTTCCTACACTTGGAAAATCGGGAATAACTTCGGTTTCCTGTTTGCTGTGAAGATGCCAATTCATAGTTTTCTGAAATGAATTCAAAGAACATTAACGATTTGCTATGGTCTTTTAAATATTTAAATCGAGGTATTTTAAAGAAGGAGATTATACTCTTTTCAAGTTACGATAACTTTCTTATAAATAAAACTTCCAATTAATTGATTTTTTTGAACTTATTTCTCATTATTGTATTTATAAGATAAACCAAAGATAATATTATTAAAAGCCTTTTTAAATGGTCGTTGTGAATATACCTAAAATGTTTTGTAAATTTTTGAGAAAATATTTTAAATTGAAATTTTCTTAGTTAAATGACAACTTTCTAGTAATGTAAGCAAACATATTTCTGTTGACTGTAGTAGCGAAAAATGTCATAAAATCCTGGCTTAAAATTGTCTACCTACAAAACTTATAGACAATATCGTCAGTGTATTCATGAATGGACAGTGGAGATGACCGGGATCACTCTGAGGGGCTCGGATGGAGGTCAGCAGTCTGGATCGGAGATGAAGTCCTGGATCATGACGCCTATGCGTTAATGAGCTTCGCTTCCCTTCGGTGGCGATTGCCTGGAAAGCGTTTCCAGAGGCATCGGTCAAGCCGAACACGAAAAAAATGGCACCAACATTGGCGACCAGCCACCAGAAGTGGCAGCCACAAGAAGTGGCAGCAGCAGTGGAAACCGCCACGGCAGCGGCATGAAGACGAATTATTGGCTCGCCTTTTGGAAAAATTAAATATCGCGTGTTGGTAATTTCCGCTTGGCTTCCCATTGCCGCTGCCATCGGGCGAAGTTGAGGCGAATTATTACGATGATTAGGCGACTGACAGTGCTCCCAGGCATCGGCATCCATGTCGACCATCCGGCCTGCCAGCCGTGATCTGTATGCATGTTCCATCCACCATCCAGTCCACCATCGAGTCCACCGTCCACCGTCCGCAAGTCGCAACTCCAAGTCCGCAGTTTGCAACTCGCAACTCGCAGTTTGCAACTCGCATTTTCGTATTTTGCGCATTTCGCATTTCGCATTTCGCATTGCATGTGCGGCGTTGTGTTCTCCACAGCGTTTTGTGGACATCTTCGTGGCATTCTGGTTCTGGGCGAGGATTAAATTACTTAAAACCAATCCCCTGGGCATATCGACGGATCCAGCCGCTGTCAATATTGTGTCGCCTCGTAACCCGCACGATCGAACCCGATCGCGGTGCTCAAGTGGCCAAAATAAGTGGCCAGCCAGCCAACTGGCCATGCAGATATTGTTTCCTCGGGAGGAACCACATACCACATATATGTACTACACCTGATTGTAACCTTCTCTATATTCACATATAATCAGGGGGAAATAGAACAAACTCTTCATTAAGTGTACGAAAACCAGGAAGCGTACAAAAACCTTGTTTACATTAGCTGCACACTTTTTGTCATTCAGTTCAAAAGTTCATAAAAATAGAGGATTAAACTTTACAGAGAAAGTAACTATGTATTTACAGTACTAGAATTTTAATTGGAACTTATTTATTAACATATTCAAACTTGACTTGCCTTTTATTATTGTTTTATTAAGTGATCATTTAAGTTATTGTAAAAGTTCTTTTATATTGTAAAACAATATAGAGCAACAATGTAACATATTTAAATATAGGCTAACCATTCTGAAAAGTTCATTGTACCTAAGTGCCCAATTGAAGCAGAGAATGATTGACATTCCACCAGCATATGATTGACAATCCAAAAGCGGCTGCGAAATTACCCATCGAAATGAGGGATAAGGATCGAGCTGCCAATATCGATACCACATCC
Organism: Drosophila ficusphila; assembly: GCF_018152265.1. Taxonomy (NCBI): domain Eukaryota; kingdom Metazoa; phylum Arthropoda; class Insecta; order Diptera; family Drosophilidae; genus Drosophila; species Drosophila ficusphila. Next base: position 19,895,502 of record NW_025064737.1, read on the forward strand.
GCACCGGTGGCGGATGGATTGGGTGTTCCTCACCTAAATGCCGGGGAATTTGCGTGAGCTTAATGCGGATCTCATTCAGTATTTTTGGGAACAAGTCCGGTTAATGTAAAGATAAACCCCTAAACCCTTTCTGCATACGGTGCATATGCATTTTTGATTCCCGCCTAAAGCTCGTGTAGCTTGGAGTCAATTTATTTGCTTTCTTATCCTCGCGTTTGAATAATTGGCTACCAAGTTACCTTTACGAGATCGAAGCGGACCTTCTGCATTTTGCGTGTCCAGGTTCAGCCTCGGCGGCATTCGCATTCTGTGGCATTCTCTAGCATGCCTCAATTACAATCAGATTAGTTGCATGTGAGCAGGAACCCTTTGATGGAAAACGATCGCGCCAGATTAAGTCGCGAACTCAGAACTCAGAGCTCAGAGGAGGATGGCCATTCCTCTCCTGCCATCCGGCTGCACTCACTCGCACGAATCTCGCCGTCCAGGAACTGTGGATCACCCAAGGGGAGGCGACGGGACAGGAAAGCCACTGTGTATTGGAGATCCATTAAAATGCTGGCCCCAATTTCAACAGCGAAGAAGAAAGGCGTTGCTGAGGTTTACCAATCATTGCGGGATAAACTTTTATTTATACTACAGAAATTTTTTTTTAAGAATCATTGTGACAATCTATTAGGAAATGCCACCAGTATACCCTTTAAATTTATTTATATGTTACTAATACATTTAAATTAACAGTTAATCCCTATTGAACGCAAAATACAATCCAGTCAAATATTGTATTTCCCATTTCCCTGTCCTTAATTTTCACTGTAAAATAAAATGTAGGTTCTACAAGCAAACCAAAATTACTTTTGTTCTTTCATTCCGATGAGTTGTGTATGTAAGCCTAGTAAATAACTAAGAAATACTTTTGTATTTGTGTGCGAGAATTGCACTTCACAGATGCTGAATAATTTTCGTTCGGGATGATGATGAACACAACTTTTGATATAAATTGCAATTTATTGTGTCTTTTGGTGAAAAAAAGTGTTTTTGTTTCAATAGTTATTTTTTGCTCCCTTTGCTCTGCATTGTTTTCCTTTTGTCCTTGCGAACAGAACATCAAAGCTGAACCAGAGACTTTGTCATCAGGATTCTCTTTGCCTTTTTGTTTTACTAACCGGTTCGCGTTCAGATATTCTTGAAAAATTCTGATTTAAAACCTCCTGCAGGAATGTTGGAAAAGGGCAAATATTAGGAATATTTTGATATGCTAGTAAAGTCAGAGATTAAAGAATATGTCAATAAGTATTTATTTTATCCCCTTTATTCTACCATGAATCTCTTATACAAACTTAAACATATTTAAGCACCTAAGTTAGTTGCAAATCTTGATTAAGTTGGTCAACTCAGAAATTCCAAATGAGGCAACCACCTTGTTGCCCCGTTTGTTTACGAAATTATCACGATTAATACAATATTTTGATTGCTACCTGAAGGATGTTGTGAAAGCATTTTGAGAAGTGCCACTGCATTTACCACAGCAACTTATCGCAACCACGATTCGAAAAGCCGGAAGGGTATTCATCCCCTTTGATTAGCGCCTGTAAGTCAGAAAGGACATTCCGCTCTGCGGACCGATGTCATCCTGAGAAAGGACATCCTAATGAATATGTCATTGTGCGCGATAAAGTTTTCACTTTATTGTCAGAATTGTCTCGTTATTAACACGAGTTGAGTTGATCAAACGTGGAATGTGCCGTGATAAGAGGCTTAGGACCAAGGACCAAGGACCAAGGGAATTCCAAGACGGGAGAAATTGGCATTCGCATTGTTTTCGAGGGACTACAGCTACTTGGTTTCAAAAATCCAAACCGGATTTCAGTTGGCTTTTGGTGCTTATTATGTTGCATAAATTCTGACACGCAAAGTTTTTTTTATACTGAAAACCTTAACACAAAAAGTGACCGCAAAAAAACTTTGGCGAAATCAATCCGAAATTGTTTCTTTCATTTTTAAGTAACCATAATCAACGGTTTAAAATTTGTATAACTTTCTCTTTAATGATTGGATGAAAAGAAACTGAAGAGTTTTTGAAATTTACGATCCAGTCAACCTAAGTTTTAAAAAGAAAAGGCTTTTCAAGTTCTGAATCCAGAACATTCGTAACAAGATGACCCTGACCTTATTTATTTTTACGAACAATAAAACAGAACCCGTATATCCCATAAGGCATTTAGTGTTTGTGTATGAAAAACAAACTCTTTATTTAGTATTCAAATTGTTGAGATTCGAAAACACGGTCCGATTTGTTATGTTTATGTAACCCTTATTCTTCTCTGTGGTAAGAGAGGAACTTATCACTGCGTTTGAATGGAAAACTGGATTAAAGGTCGCCGGACTTTGCGTCCTGTCAACGATCGTCCCGTCGTCAATAAATCAGGCGGTCGAAAATTCCGTTACAGGACACGGGATTCGTGAGAAAACGTCGTGAAATATCCCAAAGCGGAAATGTTTTTCTCATCCAACCCACGGACCCACTGTCCGGTTAAATGACACAGGGAATCTGAGTTCTAATCGAAATACCGGTTGTGCTAACCATCTTACACCGCATCTGCAATTACTTGTTTCGGTCCAAAAGAGTCCTGCAAACGGGTTTCATTCGCCGTGTTTGCACGGCCATCCATCCGGATATCCGGATATGAATATTAAGCAGCCGTGTGGGTATTTATCTAATCTTAACAAATGACTTGATGTCTTCGTCACCGCTGTTAGCCGTGCAGGACATGCAAATAAACTTTTTACGCAGAGGTATTTATCTGGCGGGTATTAGTGTCAAACTTTTCGGTCCGCAGCATTGACAAATGACAAAAGGCCGACAGGGATTGCTAAAAACCAGACTGAATTTTGAGTTCTGTTTGCTACCTTTGATTTTAGAATTTGTAAGTTACCTTGTAATCAAAAAGAAATACTTTCTTTCTAAGTAAAAATATATCTAAGCCTCTGTTTAAAATGTTTCATAAATAAAATAACATTTCTAGCCAAGAAATACTTTACTAAGTACTTAATATACTATACCTACTATTTTGTTTTATTCTTTGCACAGAAAATCATATAAATTCTTAAAAATATATTAAACTTATATGAATTCCAATAACTTCCACCCCCTGTTTGAAATTAATTCAGTAAGCGGCACAATCGAGTGTCCAATTATTCGCTCTATGAGATGTCCTGGAATCTGTGACAAATCCAAGAGCATTCAGCCTCTCAAAGTCAACCCTTGAAGGGTTAGTTTTCCCACTGACCATCGGAAACTGAAATGCCTAATGAGTTTTGGCAGTTTTAACGACCAACATTGTATCCTCCGCTCCACTCATTATTATAACAACGAAACCCAGCGCGCAACACCTATATACGCGTAAGTTTATATATATATATATATATACTAGGATATTTGACATGTAAATGCCTATAGCTTATATTCATGTGTCTGTATCCGTGGGCTTATGTGGCATACTAAATGTGGGCACTAAGCCTAGTGGAAAACAGGAAGGAGGAGGAGGAGGAGGAGGGGGGAGGGGCATAAAAAACAAACCCCTTCACTTGTTGTTAAACAAACTCTTGCGATTTCTATTTTTCATCGCCGGGCCGGCGGTCACTCTCACTTCTCGCCACTCGAGTAGTGCCGCAGATGGCTCCGGACCGCCTCCAAAGTGGACAGAATTTAACGTTCCAGAGACTCGTTTAATAATTGCTCAGAGTGCGTGCGGTTTCGACTTGGGTTGGGAATATACATATACTCGTATATGTATGCCATTCGAGTGGAATGGGGATTTCGGGTTGGAGATGGGGTTGGGGTCGAAATGGGTCGGCGTCAACCGTGTCGCTAGGCCTGTCGTACGGGACAGGCCCGTAACGGACCTAACCGGACCCAACCGGACAGGACGAACCCGTAACGGGCCTTGCAGGACGCGGCAGGACCTTCCGGGACCTTTTCCCCGGACCGCTGGCAGTTGAAATTTGTGATAGATGCGGTTTTCGGAGGCTGGGCGATGGGGCGCGAGGTGTTTCACACACAAAAACACACAACGATACACACACACACATACTAACACAGAGACATAGATAGACGGAGTGGACAGGACCTTTTGTAGCCTTAACCCCTAAGTGTCCAGAAAAGGGATGAAACGGCTGAAAAATGCTTACGCCGGGTTTCGAAAATGTTATTACGAATATATTATGCGCACATACATAAGCAAACTTTTACTTTTGCCCAGACAAACATACAAACAAACATATAGTAGAGTATAGTATAGTATAGTATAGTATGTACTCTGGTTATGTATTCAAAATTATATGTGTTACAGGCGCGTACACATAGTTTCTGGCCACATGGCCGCCGTATAATATATGTACACGTATTTTCGTGGACGGCCGGACGGCGGTGGTCAACAGATTTGCGATGCCTGGCACAGCCTACGAATGTCCTGGAATAAGGTTATTACCGAGGACACCAGAGGCCGGTGATAAAGGCGTGAGTCCATTTACCCCGGCCACCGAAACCTTTTTGTTTAGTTACCTCTGTTCTGGTTCTGGTTCGGAATCGGGCCAGTAGTGTTTGTTAGCCGTAATGTTGGCTTCAGTGCCTCAGTGCCGAATTAAAAATTGACATACTTATGCATTTTACAGCTCACACGTGGCGATAAACGTCGGGCGGCAAGTCAGATGTGGATCTATATATTATAACTCGGCCATCCCATTGTTCCTGTTTTCTGTTTCTCTTTCGAGGGAAACACACTCCATTCATATGCGATTACCCTTCCTGATTTGTTTTCAATAAAAGAAAGGAATTGCCAGACACATGTTCTCTAGCTCGCCCTGAAATTTAATAACTCTGCTGGCTGGCATAAAGAAATTTCCAAGTCACGAAATTCGTGTGACCTTGTGAACTTTGGTCTTAAAAAGAATTTAACTGATGCCAGACGTTCGGGCAAAGTTTTACTTTAGTTTAGTATCATTGAGCCAAGGAGTCTAGCCAAGAACTTTGGCTAACAAGTGGGACAAAGAGTCAATTTAACCTGTCATTACAAATACACACACTTGGCAAGATTTTTTGTCGACCTTGCAATTCGGTTGGAAAAGTAATGGCAACTATTCCTTTTCCTCCCCCATTACTTTGATAATTGGTTTAACACAGTTGAAAAATAAAATGATTTCTAAAACTATCAGCTTCAATTCTAAAAGGACTAATTTACTTAATTAACAATATTATTTTTTTACAATTTAGATTGATAATTGGTTTAACACAGTTGGAAAATAAAATGATTTCTAAAACTATCAGCTTTAATTCAAAGGACTTATTTACTTAATTAATAATATTATTATTTTACAATTTAGATTGATAATTGGTTTAACACAGTTGAAAAATAAAATGATTTCTAAAATTATCAGATTTCATTTTATTTTCGCTTAAACGGTGTATTTATTCCTCTCTAAAAATTCCTGTAAAATTGACTTGGCCTTCGGGAGTCGCTTTATTGACCATCTTCGCTGGCAGGTGCTGATGTTGGCCAAATCGCTGTTCCTGTTGTTGGCAGCTGTTAGCGGCCATCCGTTTTTTGCTGCATATATGACACTCCATCGCGGACGAGCGGCAAACAACGGGGAAAAAAGCGGACGGCATTGAATTACGGTCGGAGCCATCAAAATTGCACCATATGGAAATTAAGTTGGCAACTGCCGTGATACCGTTGACGCCACTGAGCAGGAATCGCGCAAAAAAATCTGCAGTCGTGTGTGCAAAGGTCAAGCCGGTGGCATTTCACCATTTCACCTTTTTTAGCATTTCAGCCAGTTCGCTGTTACCTTTCGCCGATGCGCCGAAATGCCAAAATTGCGGTGAAACAAAAAGCGCCACTCTCAACCCAAAACAAGTGCAGAGTGCAGAGTGCAGGGTGCAGGATCCAGGGACACAGGAACCAGAATTCAGGGCGGAGTCCTGCGGAAAAAAGCGCGCCGTTTAAGGGGATTTGGCAGTCAGTTGGAAACCGCTTGCTTGTTTGCCCGGTGGCATGCAGCTTGATGCACTTGACCGTTTTTTGCCTCCGCATTTCTCGCCACTTGGCGTGCAGTTCTTTATGCCCAGGATGCGTGGCAGCCCATCCTTTGGCATCGTCGTCGCCATCCTGGCCGTCGTCCTGCCATCCTGCCATCCTGCCATGCGATACTGTCGCCGATTAGGCGGCTATAGACGGGAAAAGTGTTTTGCGAGTGTGTTTTCGATGTTTGTTGGTTTTTGACGCCGCGTAAAAAGCGCATTTTTTCCACTAGGCCCTGCGTTTTTTCCGCGCTGCCTTCTTCCGCTGCCTGCGACCTCAATTTTTCGGTCACTTTTTCTGCACTTTGATGGCTTAATTGGTGAACATTGTTCCCTAACACTCCATTCAGGTGCGGGGGATCAAAACAAACACCAAACTAGTCAGAACTAGTCGTTCACAGAGTTGTTTATTATTTGTAACTGGTAATTTTACAGATAGTAGTGTTTTGATGGAGCTTATATAGTTAGTTGGAAATCATTTTTGTAATCAAATGCTTTTTCTAATACTTTATTCTCATTAAACCTTTTGTATTGGATATAATTAGTATTAGTTCTTTCATATTAAAAAGTAGCTTACTTATTGGCGTCTACCCATTTACTTGCTCTTATAAAAGCGAAAATCCGATCAAGATTTACATATCATCAACCAGAATTCAAATTAAACAACAATAAAAGAAATTTGTTTATGCTTCAACCTATCTATATAAGCTTTATACGTTATTCGAAATCAGAGGGTTGTTTAATGAGTTGAATTTCTAGACAACTAAAACAATTACATTACTTATTCCTTATATCCTCAAACAATATTTATGAGTCCAATTAACAACCTGTGAGAACTCAGTAAAGTAAAGGGCCAGGGGCCTTTGGGAATGTCTAAAACATTATCGATGAATAATTTCCGAATTCGTGATGACCATTCAGAGCGACAAAATAGGTTATTGTGATGTGCGAAATCCAAAGATCGTAGAGTAACAATTACGGGCTTCTGGCTACAGTAATGCATATTGGTATGGCAGGTCTTATTGTTTTAACAAAATCTGCACTACTATTATTTTTAGAGATATTGCTTATCTATTGTCTTGCGAGGACTGCGTGTTAATTGGAGAGGCTTGTGCATGTATTTCAGAATGCATTTTGCGAAAGACCTGCATCCGCAGGGCCTTCGTCTTTGTGCTCCGTCTTGCGTCCGGAGTCCTTCTGAGTTCTGCGTCCTGCATCCTCCAGCATCCTACAGCATCCTGGCCGCATTCACATTCTCGTACATGGATGGCCGCTCCTTCATTTCCAACCGCTGTGGATGCATAATTGCTTACCGTGCAGCCTTCCATCGGGATGAGATGCAGATGCAGATGGAGATGGAGCAGGAGATGCAGATGGAGCAGGAGATGTAGATGTAGATGGAGATGCTGGGCTGGGAAATAGAAATCTGAAGTAAGGAAAGATGCCGGACACGGCAGGACATCTGGCATTGTTCGCATGTGTGTGTGTGTGTAAGCCGGTGCGTTTGTGTATTCGAGTATATTTGAATTTTCTCCTGGCGCTTGGGCATATATGGCATATATATCCATGTGAGTGGGGTCAGTCGACTCCGTCTTGCTGCCATTCCAGGTCCTGTCAAAACTAAAACGCGCCACAGCCAGAGACCAGAGACCAGAGTCCTGAGTCCTGCGTCCCAAGTCCTGCGTCCCGAGTCCTCCGTCCAGACATGAACAACTTTCGCTCCATACAATATCAGCAATTTCCTTCGTTAGTCATTCGTTTCCTCGCATCTCACATCTCCGCCTTGTTGTTATGGCTCCCACCGTCCTGCGAATTTGGGCCCGTCCCATTAGCCCGTTTCACTTTGATGCAGAAGCTGCCCGCCAGGCTGCGAACACAAGAGGGGACAAGGGGGTGTCCTGGAGTTGGGGGAGGTCCTTCGTCTGGACTAGCTGCCCAGCGACCAGCGACCAGCAAGCAGGCAAGCAAGCAAGCAGCAACCAGAGGACATCTCGACGACGACAACTCCTAAGCTCACGTTTGCATGTGTGTTTCCACGGCACATACGATCCCCAGTCCCCCAGTTTCCCCAATCTCCTCCCCCCAACTCTGCACTCCTCCCCTCATGCCACAATCCCCCCGAAAAACCCACGGACACACACTTGGAGTCGAGTCGGTGGGCATACTCATACATGGACACATAATGTAAATGTCCGCAATTTCTTTTTGGGCATCTCTTAGCTGCCGCTGCGTTCTTGCCATTTAGACTGGCCATCGAATGGACGGGGGAGATGGGAACGGTGGGGAAGTCCAGGAGTCCACGAGTCCAAGTGGTGGGTGGGGGTCGCAATGTGGCCTCCTTTCCTCGTTACGCCGCAAATCGCCGGACTGCGACTACGGCTACAGGAATACGGCACTACAGCTATACGGGAATACGGCTACAGGAATACGGCTTTAGGAATACGGCAGTACGAAGGCGCAGAGCAGCGGAGATTGCTTCTGCTTCAGCTTCTGCTTCTGCTGGCGCTGCCTTCGTCACCACTTTTCCATCATAGCACCCAACCACCTGGCGCCAAAGGCAAGTCGATCGATAATTTCCATAGTTGACCACCACTGCTGTGTATGCGAATTTTGAAGCGGACATCTACACAAACACATGCCCAGCGGACGACGGAGCCATCCTTTGGCCACCGATTCCTCCCTCCCCTCCTTTCCCCACCCCTTCCCTTTCCCTTCCTGCTCCCCGCATCCTCGACACCCAGCGACCATCGCCCACCGGCACACATACTCGCACACACACACAGCCGCACACTCTTAGACGTTACAGCGGCGAACTGAAGGCAGAGCCAAGCTTTCTAGTAGCACACACGAACAGCACAGGGCACGTAAATAGCACTGAGATGGGAAATGTATGATTGAGAATCCAACAAAACTATAGAAGAGCTGTGCTCGGTCTAAGAAAGAGGTTCCTACTTATTTAATATAACCACAAAAACAGAAAGCAATTTAAAGTTTGTTATTTTTGAGATTAGGAATCAAGGTATTGTATTCATTTCTAAGTTAGGATTACGTTATGATATAAATTAGAAAAAAAAACTTGACATAAATTAAATACTGTTTGGATACCAATGCAATCCTACAAATGAATTTTTGTTATGCAATATTTTATTATATTTATATTATATTTTTTGAAAGTAAATTTCTAAGATTATCTTTCTTGCTAGATCCATCGACCTACTTTCTTGCCCGCTGCTGTGTGCAGCATCTACGTCAACGGTCCTGGCCAGCCTGGACATCAGGCTCTGGCTATCAGGGATTGCTGCGGGGTGGGCCGAGCGGGCGGCGGGCAAGTGGAGCGGACAGAGTGGGCGGGGTGGTTCGGTGGTTCGCTGGATTGGTGGCTCACTGGTTGGGTGGGTGCTTGGGTGGGTGCTTGGGTTGGGTGGGTGGTTCGGCACTAGGCAACGGCAAAGGCAAAAGCAACCGTGCTGGTCAGCCGGCCCCACAATAAGTAAGGGTCTGCCATGAAGATAAAACGAAGACCAAGGAACGAACTGTTTCTGCAAAATGTTGTTTGCATACGACTTGCGACATGTGAAAAGGATAAGAGTGGATGTGTGTGTGTGCTGGTGTGTGTGTGTGCGTGAGTGGAGAAGGAGGTGGAGGTGGGTCAGGATGTGTGTGTGTGTGTGTGAGTTGCTGTATGTATACGTGCATTTGGATGGACGGAAAAGCGGACGTTGGCGGCAAATACGTGAGTGGGAGTCCGGCGCGTTTGGGGACCTCGGACGACTCGTCGTGGGCAATTGCCACGACCACCGGAGTGGGAGGGCATTTGGGTGAAGGAGGAGATGGAGAAGGCGGAGGCTGAGTGGGCATGGTCAAGCCACGCGGCTGGGATAGACGACTTGATGGTTCGAATGGAGATGGAGTGGAGTGGCGTGGCGTGGCGATGTGGAGATGTTTAGAACGGAGATGCGGAATCGGAGGAGGAGGAGGGTGAGGAGGAGGAATCGGAGGAGGTTTTCCAGAGCAACGGCTACGGTTCTCGAGCAGCTTTTGGCGGAGTGGGTGGCTGGGCGGCTAGGTGGTTGGGCATCCAACTGCCAAGTGGGTGGGTTTTTCGGGTGGCCAGTGGTCGACGCAAAGATGTACGCTAGGCGATTGTAAAATTTCACATTTTAGAGAATTAGACGTTTACTGGGATACACAAACACACGCCCACACACAAATATACCTACACACACACATACTCGCACATGGAAACACACATGTCCGGCCGGCCATCTATTGCTTAAATTTAAGAATGTGCATATATACAGATTCTGTGTATGTAGAGAACCTGTGAACAAATTTACGTAAGTGTGAGGGGTCTTCGCATATGTATATGTATTTTTGGGTTTGGCTCTGCGAAAGTTTGGAATCTTGTATATAAGTAGTAGATGCCACTGCCTTTCGGGTATGTATAAAATATCAAAATTTTGCTTAGACATTAATTTGCCTGCGAGTCCACTCCGATACACAATCACCCGCACATGCATCTCACTTTATATATACCTATATATAAATATATATAAGTACAATCTAGGGAGTATCGGGCTTATGCCGGGCTCTAATATTTTCTGATTGTTGTATATTTAAGATTTTGGGCAGACGTCGCCTCCTCGCAATTTGCCGCATCTTGCAGTTTTGCACTCAAGTCATCCAGCCGCCTTGCATCTGTAATACGTTTTGTAATTAGTCTAATGTACCTTCTCCTTGCGGCTGCCATGGGGATCCAGTATGCGTTATTTCTCCTCTGCGAGATGCATATTGGTGCATCTAAATATATTTTGCTTAGGCTGCAGATAATTACTCAGACGCAAGAACAAAGGAATCAAAGGGTTCCCTGGCAAAATAATTGGACTTGAGTGTTTTTAAAAACTGGTTATCAATATCAACATGATATAAACCTACAAATAACATGAATTTAGAAATTACTCTATCTCATGTGATTTAAAGATTAAGATCTCAGATAAACACAAACATGCACCTCATTTATTTCGTATTAATATCTAAAGTACGCTTACAGGTAATTCAATCTGAATAGCCACCATTAAGGAAGTCAGTAAACAAAAGCAAACAGACTTTATATTTTTATGTTTCTTTTATCGATTCTCGAAGGTCGGACAAATCGCCCTAAAACGTCACAAGGTAATAACATTTCTGTCAGACCGTCAACGAAAGCCGAACCCTTCGAATACCGAAAAAATCGAATTCTTTCCGAGCTGTCGTAACATTTTTATGATGCTCCTTACACACATGATGACCGTATTTACATATATTTACGACTTTGACACCCAGTGATACACATAGTAAACTTAATAGACAGATCAAATTTCCTAATCTCTTTAGTAGGCTATTAATAGTAGGTTTAATAAATTTAATATTGTTAACTGAAAAGTAAATCAATTGCAGTAGTTGCTTAATTACAAGGTATTGATGTTATGTCCATCTCCTGTTTTCAACATAAATATCGTTTCACTTGCATAAAAGACAAATATTGCGTATACGACAGGGTGAATGCATTTCATATTTACTATATTGTGAATAACTATTAGCTAGGAGGAGATGTCTAATCAGATTAGCAAAATAGGTTGAACAACAAGTCTACAACTTTTTAGTACTCTGAGTAAGTCAAGTACATTTTTAAAATCGCGTATACGACTCGTTGTACCTAGGAAATATGTTAAGTATCAAAATATGCTGAACTAGCTTATATATTTATAAAGAATGCAAGCACTGAATAGAAGAGTTCAATACAGACTCCACCTAACTTGTAAGCCATGAAATAAACTTTTTTCTTTTGCCCATTTAATCCGTTTGCAAAAAAAGTGGTCCATAATCAGTTCGGTGGCCTTGAACCTGGGCCGTTGACGCCTTCGCCATCGCCAGGAATGTGTAACATCCTCATTTGAGGTTCAAGGTTATGATTATTTACGACAAAATATGTACTTCCGTACATTATTGCCTTCCATATACGCCATATATATATGTGCACTCGTATTGGCCTCGCACATCCACATGCACGTGCACAAGGATATGAAGATGGGGATGAGGAGGAGGGGGTAAGCAGAAAGATGAGGGGGAGGAAGATGCCCATTTATAACTAAGTACCTACTTATGGAGCCCGCTGGCGGGAGGCCGGCAAACGGCATAAATGCAGCTGAATGCAGCTCATTATCATTTAAATACGCAGTGTGCTGGCCTAATTTGCCGGAATGTATATGTGTGTGTCTTGCTGTGTCTGCGTGTGTGTTGGTGTATTGGTGTTGACTTGACTATTTATGAGCCAAAACCAACAAACCTGCTCCAGTCGAGCACAGAAACACGAACACACACGGCATATACTACTCGGCCTGTACATAAATGCAATTATAGGGACATTAATGTGCACATAATTATAATGCACATTATAACGTCTAGCCACATAGCACAATTCGCTGGCCAAGTACATATGGTAGATATAGTACGTGCGTGTCCTTACAGGAAGTCCGAATTATAGTAAATACTTGGTCACTCAACCAAGTAAATAAATTCACCGAAGCACATGCTTAAATGAATGAGTTGTTTGATTTCATTGTCAATCGGAGAGCTCAATGGCCTTGCGATTAAAGTGCATTGTATATATATGGCATAATATGTTGTGCCAGTCACACATTATAAGTCAGTTAAATAATTGTGCTATGCTTAATTAGCACATCTCATTCTGCTAATTTGGCCTGTTTGTCTTTGGATTTTCCCAGCCATTAAGTTCACACAGAGCTCTGGCTTAAACAGACAGCGATTAAGTTGTTTTGTTGGCCAGGAATTTTCAAAGGGAAGTCCAAGGAAAGAATTTTTAATGACCTATTAATGTGTGGAGTATTTAATTTAGTTATCGTTTTACATTTAACAATGAAATATATATAAATATAGATATTTTAGAATTTTCCTGAATTGATTTCTTCTTCAACTTGACAATTTCTATCTTAAAAGAGCTCTCGCCTTCCTTCTTGATTTTCTTTAAATGTGATACACTGACGTACTTTTCCACCATAGAATTATAAGCGTACGGTAAAAAGGAAAGCGTTTTTCTTTTCAAGTTTTCACTCTTTGCCAATGCCGCAATGTTTTTTATTCTATTTGTCGGGTTCAAAGTACAATTGAACGAAATCGAAAGTTTTTTTTTCATTTTTCATTTTATGTGTGTTCTTGCTTACACTTATATGGCCAACTAACTGTACATAAACGGGGGCCTTGCCCCATCTATTTGGGGGGCAATGGGGAGGGGCGAAGGGGGAGTGGCACATACTTACTGTTTGTGTGTGCGAGTGGAGCAATAAAAATGTTGGATTTAAATTATTGCTTCACAGCGAGCCGAAAGAGAACAGTGGACGACCGCAGGAGGATGTCTGGAAAAGAAGTGGGACAGGACTTCAGTGGACTGAACTGGACTGGACCAAGGACCAAGGATCCAGGACCAAGGACCAAGGACCAAGGACTAGGGACCACCTTTTTGTAACCTACTCCCACTGTCTATGTGTGCTGCTCTATGCTGCTGGAAAAATAATGTGATTCATGTCCTTGAATCATAAAACCAATTTTTTTTATTCCAACTCCTCCCGTATGCTTTTGCCAGTGTGTATTAGTGTGTGTGTGTGTGTATGAGTAGACTGGGACTCCTTATTTTTTTCTTCCTTCTTTGGTTTTGTTTGTTTGCACTTTTTTCGAGCAGACGTTGTCTATATAAAAATATATATTCCATGTCATCGTCGGGCGGCGGTGCGGAGGAGCAGCTCCAATGCCAGACAGCCTGGACTTGGGCCACTGGATCTGGGCTAGACGAAGCCGGCAATATCCATTTAGGTGACTCAATGCCAGTAGAACGGACCAATGCTCCAAAAGTCCTGCTTGTGTGCCCCCTGTTCACATGTGGCGATGTGGCACTGTGGCAATGTGTGTCTGCACTGGAGCAAGGCATCAAACTTTTATATTTGTTTTTATATTCAATTCAGAAGTTCCAAACACCCTCAGTTCCTTTCCCTTCTTCCCTCCGAAAAAGGACCCACCATCGCTCTCCGTTACAAATATCTGTTGCTTCTCAAACACACACGCAAACACACACACACACACAATCGCATACACGCACAACCTGATGGGTTTGCATACTTAGTGGGATTTTTTCCGATTATTTGATACTGAATCCCCATTAATGCATGCACGTTTACGGCCGTAATATTTGCCGACTTGGAGGATCTTGGCAGACAGTCGGCCATTGTGTTTGTGTGCCCTTCACCCAGACATTCACATTCAGAGATATACGAGTTCAACTCTTTGCACATATGGTCGGGATACTATATGTCCGTATGTATGCACACTCCTCCTTCCTTTTTTTTTCTGCTTTCTGTTATATGTTTTTTTTTTTTTGCTCCCCCCTAAACACATACTTATGGGTATGTGATGAAATCTATGTGTATATTTGATTGTGTTGGTGGGGGGGAGGGGGTCTAGTGGGGGGCAAGGATACTGTGCCACATTCAGAGTTTTTATTTCGTCTCGGCCATGTATGGCCAAACATGAAAGACATTAGGGTAGGTCGGTGCCAGACTACTTAAAGAAAATTTGTTATGCCTTGCTTTATTTAATGCGAATTCCTCTGCCCAACTTTTGCGAAAGAAACTTTTCCAAGGCCATTTCCCGAAAGAAAATAGTGAAAGTCACAAAAAGAAACTAGTGAAAGTTGGGGAGTCCGAATGCTCCTTAAACCTGGCTGCACACCCAATTCTATTGAACCAACTGAGCCAAAGGATAATGTAATTAACTGGTGCCAAGCTTACGGATTTAATTGCGTTACACTGCCAGGCAAAGTCATCCGATTTTGCTTTATTCCCGTTAAGCGAGCTTAATCTATGCTAAGATGCAAGAAAGGCCTCTCATCTCGGCCTAAAATCACATTTTGCAATGCAATTATCTCTGGGTTTGTAAAGCGAGACTTAGTTTTATTGAATTAACTTGCCAAACTGGATCAAAGGGGAATTTTTAACAGGTTTTTGTTTTGTTTGTTTATTGTTTTTCTACAAAAACTTATGAACCATAAGTCATTGATTATGTATTTATTAGGTTAAGCTTTTGTGTTCAGAAAATATTTGTATTTCCAATTAGTGAAATTATTCTTACCTCTTAATATTTTTAATTCCAGTTTAGTCTGGTTTTGGGCTATAAAATTACAATTATGCTAAAAGTAATTTAAATATGGCTTGGATTTTATAGATGGAATCCGTATTTTTTTAATTTCCCTTAAATTCCCTCTAATCTGAAACCTGTCATGCGCAACTTTGTCAATTTTTTAGTAATTTCCCGTTAGCCACCTTGTTAGCTGATTTTATGGGAGCTTCGGCCCGATTGTTCCCGTGGATTTTCGCCAATCTGAATTCGCGCACCAGTGGCGACGCCGTGGGCATCGATGGCATCCCCGTCTCGTAATTAAATACTGGGCTGGGATCGAGGAATCCAGGGGACAGGACTCGCGTCTCGGGGGCAGGAGATGTTGGCCAAGACGGGGTACCGTTACGGTCAGCGGCGCCAAATTAAGCAAACTGTTTAGAGACATGCTGGCTTTAATCGAAACTCGATACTTTGTCGCTTCCTGAGGCCGACGGGTAATTAGCCCACGCTTGATTTGCCGCTGGCGCTCCCGTGCTTCCATTCCAGAACCAGACTATACAATATAGTACATATATAGTATTCCTCGCTGGCGATATCTTTGCAGGAAGAGCAATAAAAAAAAAGAAGGCAAAGGGCAACGGAAAACGAGCATCGGCAACGGACAACGGACAAGCGGCGAACTAAATAAAAAGCCAAGACAAATAACAAGCATTTTTATTTTAATACCGACACTTAATATAAACCTCATGGAGCCACAAAATCACGCTCCATTTGTTCGGACGAGTGCAGGGCATTGGGCAAACTGGGCATCGCCGCTTCTCACTGGAGGAGAAGCGAAGAAAAAATGAACGAAAAAACGAAGAAGAGTCCTGGAGGTCCTGGCACTCCTGGCACTCCTTTCTCGCCGACTCATGCACTTGTTGATTTTTATTAAATGTTGTAATAAAATAACAGTTAAGTTGTAACTTTGAGTGGGGCACAAAATAAAAAGGACCGCATCAGCACTTGCACCGTTGACATAGGAAGAAGTCGAGAAAAAATACATACACAAAAACATAAAAAGCTTTAGCACCATGCTCGATGCTCCATGCTCCTTGCTCCCTCCGTTTACAGACTCCTTTTCCACCCCCCGAACCCCCCTTTTACCCCATTCGAATGGGGATTCCCGGCAGGAGTAAGCTCATGAGCGAGCAGAAATAATAAAAGTTCATGAATAAAAATCTGAATGGGTGAATACAAACAGATATCTGTTGCTTTTGGCTTTAAAAACGGTCAGGCCCTTCTGACCGACTGATAGCACTCCCATCCACGACCTATCCTATCCTTCCGAAGGATATCGCTTATGCACATTTATGGCATTAGAATAAAACAAACAGTTCGCCCGGAAGGAGGTCAGTTTTTAAAGGGCTACACGAGATTTATTTCGGGTTGCCTGGTTGCGAGAAAAAATATGTTTTGCTTACTGAAAGGGGCTTTTGTTTTATTGAAGGGAAAGTAATGAAAATAAAAGTGTATGTTAAAAGTAGTTTACAGTATGCAAGAGTTCTTATAGGTATAAATTAATTATAGCTTTCGAAAAACCTGGTTCCTGAGTTTGATTCGTAAGGAAATAATCTTTGAATGACAACTTTTACTGTATTCCATTTGGTTATTTCTTGAACCTATTCTGAATGTTATATTTATCAAAGTTTAAGTGAGGGTTATTCCATTTTTGACCCATTAAATGCTTAGCTTTTCCTTCACTAAAAGTGGCTAAGGTTCTGTGAAATTCTATTCCATGGCTGGGTCTAAAATTAAATTCCGTGCCCAGTGGACCTTGCGTTGGAACCACCTGCACTTGGCTAAGCGAAACGCTCTTTACACAAATACGGGCTTAGCGAAACGCAGAGCGCAATTCAATAAAAACCGAGGGAGTTCAGTTCGCGTGGTCGCTGGAATAAGAAAAATGAAATGAAATGAAAAGGGGAAGCAGGAGCAGGGGCTCCATCAACATCTGACGGTCAAGTTAATGGTTCGCTGATCAGCCAGTTGGTTGGAGCCACCACCTTCAAAAGTCCGCCAGAGTGCCGAGATTCCGGCGGAGTGGCAATAGCAAAAGCAGCAGCAGCGGCAGCAGCAGCAGCAGCAGCGGTGGCAAGTGGCAGCGCGGTCGTGTTGCCCAACTTGAGAACATGTCCAGATCAAGTTGTCGGAAAAAGCGACTATCAACTCTGGGTTCTCCACCGCAGCCCCACTAACGAACATTTGTTAATCTCCCCCCACCAACAATTCGTTCTAGAAGGACCAAACCCATTTGAATAAACACATACACACAGCTCGGAATACATATTTCAGTTCTCGGACTTGCGGACTTGGCTCAAGGGACCCGAAAGGACCAAAAGGACTGCGTTGCGATGCCAGGCGATGCGTTGAGCAGAGTCCAGTGAACAGAGTTTGGCCAGTTTGGAGTCTGGACAGCCGTCTTCGTTGGGTTTGCCTCTGCTTTTGCTGTTTCTGTTGCTCCTGCCGGTCTGCCATAACTAATACTGCAGGCGATGGCAGCTAAGGACGAGGATGAGGATGTGGATGTGGATGTCGCATAAGCAATTTCTGGCCTCCGACTGCCCCCCTGCGATACCCAGCGTCGGTCGCCCTGCGACTTCGAATTCCAGCCATTCGAGCTGGCCGCGGCCGGTCTAAAAAGGACATGGCTGCTTCTACTTCTGCTCCTGCTTCTGCCGCCCAACCAACACACAGCCTTTTGATGTGAGCCTGTGTGAGTCGAAGGGGTAAGGGGTGAGTCGGCTGTGGAGTCCTTGGCTGAAAAGACGAGCCAGGATGAATATTTCCGCTGAATGCTTCGCAAATGCAGAGCATTCACCCATTCCTTCGTTGTCGTTCGCCAATGTCCGTTGTCCTGGAGGCCCAGTGTCCGTTGCACAAGCAGCTGGCTAGAAAGCACAGGGGTGAAAGGGGTGAAAGGGGAGAAAGGGTTAGATGGTTAGAGGGGAAGAGGGGAAGAGGGATGGGGGAATGGAGGGACAGAGGGAGGACTTCTACCACGACGACGAACAAGCAGTGGTAATTCGCAGGCAACTTCTGGGCAAAAGGGCCGAGTGTGACAAGCTCCTTCTAGCCGACTCCTGCCACTTCGTCCTGCCATCTCAATCTACGCGCTGCGCCCATGTTCGTTCGCCTTGGCATATCGGCCATATCGCCGCCCCCGAAATCCAGTTCGTTGCCACACACACATACACACACTAGCGCACACCCACACATACTGAGGCATAGAGCACAGAGGACAGGACCTCCCTGGGCAAGGATCTCCCGTATTCCCAACTCCCGGCCAGCCGCGTGTCCATCATGCTGCCTTTGCTGCCTTGCTGCCTTCACTCGCTGCCACCGCATCCATCGCCCGACCACCTGACACCAAAAACAAGTCGATCGATAATTTCCATAGTTGACCGCTGCTGTATATGCGAATTTAGATGCGGACATTTACACAAACACAAACATCGCAGCATACGTAGCACTCCGTGGCCCTCCGCATCAGCATCCTTATTCCCCGCATCAGCATCCTTATTCCCCGCATCCTTACACATCGAGAAATGTGAAGGAGCCAGTGAAGCAGTTTTTGGTAACCACGTTTGCTCAGCGGACACTTCGAGTGGGTTTACCTACGCTCGAACCGACTGAAAGATTCGCAAGGAGATCTAAGGGGTAGTAAATAATTGGAACAATAAAATGGGGAATGTCTTTTTTGATTAAAATAAAACTTTAAATCTAATAACAAGCTGAAAGTTTTAATCAATATAAGATGATAAGATTATAACCAATTAATGTATAATTTTGATCTCTTTAAAATGTTAAACATATATAAAATTATAATTGTATTATAATTGCATATTAAGTTGACTAAGCTTAAGATTATTGATATGAAGTATTTGAAATTCCAATAAGGGTTTATTTTTGATTATTTATTTGTTGCCGTTTCCTTCTTGATCTAACAAAATCTTATAATTTTACTCATGGCTAAGAAACACATTCTTACCCACAAAAAAATATTATATAGTGGTAAAAGTTGTTCTTATTAATATAGTAATCAGTGAGTATTATTATTAGTTACTTTTCTCTTGTTAACATAAGATATAACTAAACCTATTTTGCGGATAAATCCATCATAGCATTCATTACTTTTCTCAGTGCTCGTTCTCATGAGTGTGTGAGTGCGATTGCTCGGACATCGAGCAGGATGCAAGGAGTAGAGCAGCAAGGAGCGAGGAGCAAGGAGGCTCGGCACGAAGGAAGGCCAACGAAGTCGGGCGGCAAGAACCTCCAGACAGTAGCTATGTAAAATATTGTTTGCATACGGCTTGCGATTGCTTGCTACATCGGCGGCTAAAGCTGATGAGGATGATGAGGATGGCTCCGTGTCCGGCCAGTGGTTGTTGGTTCCAAGGAGCCGGAAGGGGTTGAAGGGGGGCACGAATCCTTTTGGGGGTGGAGATTTTCTCTGGTCCACTGGCGATGGAGTCTATATGGGGTACGTTCTAACCGGGCTAGGTCACGTTTTGCTGCGTCGCCATCGTCATCGCCAACGCCAGGACTCAGGACTAAAATTGAGGTTGAGGCTGAGAGCTCTGAGCTGAGAACTGAGAACTGAACTGAGTACTGAGAGCTGATGCTGATGCTGATGCTGGTGTTTGGGATCCTGATGGCAAAGCCGAAGTCCAAGTGGAAGCAAAACCAAAAGCAGCAACAGCAAAGGCAAAGGCAAACTCTGTTGGCTGAGGTAGCTGCGCGAGACGTCGGAACGAGATGGCGAAAATTCGACTTTTCAAGTTGCCATGGCCAGCTTGCATATAGCCATGCCATGCCATACTATGCCACACCAGCTCCAAACCAAGTGGGTGGGCAAATTAATACACAAACAGAGCAACACACATGTGCATCATCATCGGCAGAGCGAAAGAGCTAGAGATGAAAGACGGAGACGGTCGGTCGGCAGCAAAAATTCCCCATCGCTGTATGTACGAAAGTTGGCTATTTCACGAATGCCGCCGACGTCGCAATTGACCAAGACCGTTGCCGTTGCCGTACAAGGGTGACTCCTTCTCCTTCTCCATCTCCAGCTCCTCATCCATCTCCTCCTGCATCTCCATCTCCATTGGCATCTCCGGAGGGAGGCGACGACGAGGACTAGGACGAGGGACTGGCCTCCACAGGACACCCTCCGTCCAGTCCCATTCGGCCACTTGAGTCTCGGGAGCTGGAATTTGCATATACAGCTGCCCGGTCGGTGTACATACACTCGTCCAAGGAGCGCCGTGCTAGAACTCCGCTCGAGAATAGATAATAAAATTACGAAGTGCCGTTCGCCGTATCACGGATTGGGACACATACTTTGAGATTTATTCGCGAGTCTATTGCCTTTTAAGATAAATATTTGCCTAAGGCTGGATATTAGCCAACGTTAGAAGAACAATAATTAACTAGGTCAAAAAATAAAAAAAAATTGCAATTAAACATACAAGGCTTAAATATGCTTCAATTACATATACATTTTGTGGACTTTATTGTTTTAAAATCAAATACCCAATATTTGATTTAGAAAGCACTAATTTAAAGTATGTTAAGTATACGCCATGTTGGCTCAAATTATACAACATTTTTTGGGTACTTAACATAAGAAGACATTTTTATTGAATAGTTTTCTTGTAATATCAAGAAACCATTTATTACAAAAAATATTTTTTAAAGCATAAAATTTTTTTTTTTATTATTATTCTTTTAGTAATAAATCCAAAATTGTCTATATACAGAAACCTACCTACATCCTTTACAAAATCAAGCAATGGTAATTTATCTAATGTAAACTATAAGTTGGCTACTAAAACATTTTTTCAGCTTCTAAGGGCCTCTAGTTTAGACCGCTCGAGCAACAGGACTCGCGAGGACCACTGTGCCAAATCTTATCGTACATTTCGGTTACTGCTGGTCATCCGTGGAGGTGGACGGCCAATGATGCAAAGCACACCTACCTAGTCGATATACACA
The DNA here is from genome assembly GCF_018152265.1 of Drosophila ficusphila. Classification (NCBI taxonomy): domain Eukaryota; kingdom Metazoa; phylum Arthropoda; class Insecta; order Diptera; family Drosophilidae; genus Drosophila; species Drosophila ficusphila. Next base: position 19,916,785 of record NW_025064737.1, read on the forward strand.
AACATATATATACGATATGCAGCATGTACACACACACACACCAGCACACTCACTCGTACACACACACTTGGGCATGTGGACGTGCTTACTTCTTCTTCCTGGGCAGAAAGTTTGGAGCGTGGCTCGCAAGCCAAGGCAAGGATGCAAACGGCTGCGAAAGGATACGAAAGGCTGCGAAGGAGGAGGGGAGGTGGTGGAGCTGCAATAAGGACAACGTAGGAGCAGCCACATCAGATTTTGCGCCTGAACGGATGCCCGACTGGATGGCCGCTCATGTATCAAGACTGCATCCTAGCCATCTGACGACCACGCCATGCCATGCCACTCCACTCCTTTCCACTCCACTCCACTCCTTTCCATTCGACGGCACGGCACAGCACTGAGGAAGGACTATGTACGAGGATATCTCGGTGGCTAGGTGCGTGTGTCCGTACGTATTCGCACTCGCATTCGCATCCGCATCCGCATCCTGAAGACTTTCAAACGCTGGACATTAGAATTAGAACGAGACGCACACTAGCGCATGCCTCCTCTGGAATATGCATATTATACGAGTATATAACTTTCATTTGCCAGGACCACACACTAACACACACACACTACCACTACTACTACACACACATGCGCCTAAGTTGAAGAAATTGCGCGTGCCTGCAATTACATGAGCATGTATGTGTGTGTGTGTGTGTGAGTGTGTGGGCAATGCATTTGCATAAATGCATGCTGCGTATATTGTACTGCGGTCCACGAAGACATAAATACTCAAGACGAGCATAAATTTGTGCGTTTGTTTGCCAATTGGCATCTCTGCTTTTTACCAGATATGCGCTACCGATAATTTGCGAGATAAATAATTTATACCTCGGTGGTTGTCATTAGAAAAATCCTCTCGCATATATTTTCTTATCTGCGGTCTGTCATTCATGTGAGTTTACCGTTTGCGGGTGACATTTTATGATGTTTAAAGAACATACTTATTTTTATGGAATTGCTAAGAAGTCATTCTGATTTTATTTGCCTAACAAATATCTAATCATTCCAGATAATCAACATTCGGTTTGTTGAGAAAATTATAGTTATTTTAGTTCTTACTCATATTTGCATTACATTTTCTTAACTTCTTTTCAACAAAATAAATTTCTTTAAAGCGCTTCATATGAATGTGAAATGTATTATTTGACTAATTTAAAGTAAACAAAATCCAGATGTTTGTCTTGTAGCTATTGAAAGAGTTTATGTCTTATGCCTTGCAAGCATAAATAAGTAAAACAATCAGACAAAAGAAGTCTCATTAAATATTATCTAATTGAATGCCGTCGAATTAAAGCTCAAATGCCGATTGATGCCGAGCAGATATTGTTAATAATGCAGGCTGCAGTCGCTTACATTCACGGGGTATGAGAAGTGGGTAAAGGGGGAGGGGTGTTGGGGGGAATGCGGGGACATTCACACATGCCTCAGACACATCAGCACACTTGGGGCAGGAACACTTTCCCTGGAAACCCCATAAGTAGCTGGGCACTCGCACACCGATGGCATGTATCCAGCCATAAATAGCTCATTATCATTAAATTAGGAAAACAAGTTGTTTAACCCAGTGCTTGTGGCAGTTTGGCTGGAATTTGCTCTATTAACACACATGTGTGCTTGTATGTGCACACACTCCATGTGTATGTGTGTCGGTAAGTACAATCATAAATAAACATTTGTTGCCATTATAATGAGATGAAAGTCAATGTCAATGCAGTCGACACACCTGCACATACGACCAACACAGATGCACAATAATGGAGTACATTATGTACTTGGCAGCTGGTGTTGTTGTCCTAACTGCATTATAACTTGGCCCATTGTCTGGTGAAAGTTTAATGAACCCGATAATCAGGTAACTAATCCCTCATTTGCAGTGCACACACAAACAGATTCTGTTGCTCATTATGCTGTACATAAGGAGTTCGAACTTTGACCTTCGTCGAAAGGATAAGTAACTGAAAAGTACGAAGCTGGAAGCTCATTTATCTCAGGCAAATAAGCGAAACCTAATTGAAAACTAATTTCCTCCTCACGCCCACCGTGTGTGTGGTGTGTGGGAAATAAAACGCGAATTACATGCGAATGGCCACAATATGGGCAATAAAACATCGGAATCAGTTTGCTGGCCGTCTCAAGGAACAAGAGCGGCCACATCATGGCTAATAAAAATTTATTGGCGCCAGGACAGGCTCATGACCAGAGCTCGGATATAAATAAAATGGGTCGTAAAAGGGACTTTATGCTGCAGTAAACACGTCATCAACATATCAACTGGGCACAGATAAGCAGTTACCAGTATCAACTGCGCCAAGTTGGGGGCAATTAGAGTCATAAACTGGGGCTCTGAACGCGGAAGAGGCGTCAACGGGCACGTCGCTATATTAGCACTTGATGGAAATGGCCGAGGCCATAACAATCAGCCACGGCAGGTGTATAACCGTATACGGCTTTTCAGCGGACCATCTCGAACGGACTACTGACCACCGACCACTGACCACTGACTACTGACCGCTTCCGAAGGACTCGAACTTACCATTTTTTGATGTCCCCATAAAACCTGAGCCGTGAAGTGAAATACGGATTGGCAAAATCTGCTCAAACGGTGTTTTAATGAGCTGCCAAAGACTTGTATCATATTAATGATTAAAATTGGAAGAGCTATAACATTAAATTGCTCGCTGCTAAAATCTGATTAAAATTAAAAGAGTTATAGATTTAGAACTAGAGAATTTTGGTCAATTTTCAGCAAGCCCTTTCTTTGGAAATTCCGAAAGGGGTTACATTTTTAAAATTAAAAAAAAAATAGACAAAAAAAAATTAACTGATGATGCGTCTTGTTAGAGAAATAAAATACAAACATTTAAAGGCATGACACTTTAAAATCTGATTAAATAAGAAAAGTTATGCCCTCAGAAGCAAACCCACTTTATACAAATTTGGAAAGGGGTTGTTACAACGAACTGGAGATTTTATGTTGACTAAATGTTGTCATATTTATTATTTTACTTTTCCAAATATTAGTTTAAAATTTAAGGTAAACTTTTAATACATTTCTTTCTATTCAAATCTTTTTGGTTTCTTTACTTTAAATTTAATATAAGTGTTGATGGCAAAAACTGAATATGAATTTTAATCAAAATGGAACTCAATTGACTTACCTCCTTGTATTTACTTGCCAAAAGCAAATACAATTTTTAATTGATATGACATTTAATATATTCGTAAATATAGGGCGAAGGCAGATTCGCAAATACAGCTCTAGGATCTGAGTACAATTTTTGTCATGTGGTCATGAAGGCCTCCCCATCCACAAATCTTTTTGCGTTTTTTCTTCTATTTTTTTTTTTTTTTTTTTGTTTGCTGTATGCCAAGACGAACTTCTAAGCGCAGAAAATGAAAAGGTGAAGGAACATTTTTTCCATCATCCTTAAATGTGTGTATCGTGCAGGACGTCGCGCAAATCACCCAAGTGAATTCACGCCATTTTTCAGCGTCCGTCGCTTTGTCCGGACGAAGGCCCAAGCACACACACACCCACCACACACATAGTACACACACACACACTCCCCCAAGAGTGGAGGTCCAGTCGTGAAAGTCCTATAACGGGCTACCCCACTTAACCGTCCGGCGACCCGCCGATTCAGCTCCTGATTCTGAAGCCGATGGTGAAGCTGATGCTGACACGTTCGCTGTCCGTCGCCGGGCGTTCGAATACAAAATAAATATCCAATATATGCCCATGTGGGTGTGTGTATCCTGTTTCTGGCATATATTATAAGTGGAATAGAAAAATAAATGCGCCGAGATAAAAGTTTTCCCTCGCACCCGCCGGCGACCCAGCGTTCTGGGTTCCCGGTGTCCTGCGTGTCTGCCCACCGATTCCATCCACCCACTTCCACTCCCCCTTCCACTCCCCCTTCCACTCCCACACACATGTCCACCCACTCCGCCGCTCAATTCACCGCGGCGCAGCAGCAACATGTCAGCGGCGAACAATAACAACAAGCCGAAGAACGGAGCGCGACAAAAGGCGAAGGCAGCGGGCAGGACTCAGGATTCAGGAGGCAGGAGGCAGAATCGAGAATCCAGAAGGCAGAAGGCAGCGGCGAAGGCCCACTTGCAAGTCGGCCAGCCTTTGCAAAACGGACGCGTCACGAAGCACGTTTGAAATATTGAAGGAAGGACATTTAGGAATAAAATGAAAGGATCGCACCCCATCCCCAGGCACCCCTCGCAAACGTGTGTCCTCGCGCACACAAGCAGAAAAAATGGCAAGATTTTAAAATGATTTTAATATAATTTCGAATTGGAAACAACTACTATAAAGTATAGGTACCACCAATAGTAAGTTTGAACTATAACTTAGCTGTTATAATTAAAAAAGAATGCATTCAAAATATTTAATTTAAGAATCCGGTTATTAAACTTTTGTTCAAATTGATTCAAAACATTCAATAGTTAAGTTCCAAAAATGTACACCAATTTTGCCTTAAAAATAGGCTCAAATCGAATCCCAATTTAAGGGTTACAATCATAATTTCAAATCGAATATATTTTTTCCTTTGTGTCCACACACACACACACACTCACACACGCGGACGGAGTCGACAACCCGTGTGCAAAACCCTCGCGATTCCCCCACCCCCTTCGCCATCTCCACCTCCACCTCCACCACCATCACCATCACATGTCCTGTTTGCTTCGGCAAGAACCCACTTACACTCACACACAATCGCCGCGCACATGTGTGTGCATGTGAGTGTGTCGGTGTGTGTGTATACTTCGCGTAAATATTGGGAGTCCTTGACTACGCGATGTGAATGATGCTGATAAAATACAAATTCTTGGGCCGCGGCGTTGGCCGCTAGTGTATTTACACAACTGTACTTATGCCCAGCCGGTCACTGGCCAAGTCCGAGGCAACGCCAGCCAAGGATGGCCGCCAGGAAGGCAGGATAACATGGGGGATGGGAAGGGGGAGGTGAGAAGGCGGAGGCGAAGGGACGAAAAGGAAGTCCCACCACCGCGGGGGACGACAACACGGCCCACGACCCACGGACTGTGGACTACGGACTACGGACCACGGACCACGGCCCACGCCTTGGCGCACAACATTGACTAGCCGCTATTACGGGGTCCCGCGACTCGGAAGTCCAAAAAGGACACCGCCAAAAAATTAGCATACCTTGAGGGGTCATCTTTGAAAATTGAAAGAAAGTGCTGAAAGTGTTTGAAGGAGCTTTGAATTTATAAAAAATAAGAAGGAGCCTTACTAGAAAACTAACACTAGATATGCATATAATTTAAATATTTTATAATGTATTAAATTCTTATATTCAAAGTTACGTAAATTCCATATTTAAACTATGGCTCAATATCTTAGGATTATCATAAAAAACAAGTTTTAAAAATCATTTTGAAGTATTCTTCGAGCAGTATGTAAAATCTTGAACTAAAAGAGTATCCGAATTTCTCCTAATACACAATGTACCCCTTCTTTTTGAGCAGTGCACGAAATCTCCTTGTCCAGTTAGCGAACAAAAATCTGCGACGAAATTACGCCACATGTGTTCATGCCACGAGCAAATTTTCAGCGAAGCTAGCGAACGGTAGGCGGACAAGGGACAGCACTTTCATCTTAGGACGATTCTTTCAAGGGACGAACCCAATTTCGCCGTCCCATCAGGACGAGGGTGGCGATGGGCGGTGGGCGGAGGTCGCAGGACGCAGGACGAGGGGCGGGGGTCACGGACATCATATGAGTTTCCATGTGTGTATGCGTGGGTCGTGAACGATTGTGTGAGCGCTTTTAAGGGTGTGGGTATCGCGCTAAATGGACAGCCGCCCAGCTCAGACATTCGTGGGTAAGTGTGTGTATGTTTTCCAGGATACTTCTCTGCATGTGTGTGTGTGTGTGTGTGTGTTTGTTGCCTCCAACCACGGCTCTTCGGCTGTACGGCTTGTGTGCCTTGGGCGCGGGTCCGTCCGAACACGGCAGCAGCATCAGCCACTTTGTCCAATTTTCAAACGGTCACTTTTTGAAACGAATTTTCCTCGCCGTCGCCGTCGTCGTCGCAGTCGCAGTCGCCACACCACCACCGCCAGCACCACCACCTCCAAAGCCACCCAAAAAAGCAGGCAGAAAAAGCACCCAAACCACTCAATCCACCCAGATGCCCTTAGCGACGTTGTTCGCGCGGCGGCAATGATTCTAGGCCATGAAATCGACATTCGCATTTTAGAATCCACCAGCCGACAGCCACCGGGGAAGGAAACTCTCAGAAATCCACTATCTGCATCTTAAAGGCCGACCTTTGACTCTGATTTAATCAGAAAGTCGACAGTTCGCCTTTTCTTTGAATGACCGAGAAAACCAAGGAGTCAGTTTGATCGATTGGTAACTAGCAAATAATCTGCCCATAAATCAATTTAGTTGTTTCGCAAACGCTTATTTATAAGCGGCTAATTGCAATTATATTTCACATCAAATAATCAATATCTGGTAATGACTTCTTCGTTGGTAAAGGCACTTTTATTGTGGCTTAAAGTATATAATACTTTCAATTACTACAATAAAAATAAAACATTCTACCATTTAAGTTTTTAACCCGTTTATTTCTTGTTTACTCTATAAACTTAAATACAGTTCAACTCATTATTTCGATGACTCCGATGCTCTCCTTCCCACATCTTCCTTTTTCAAATTAAGCCGCGTGTCCTTGAGCAAGGAGTTCTTAACTATTTCGTACTTCTTTTGGGACTCCTCGTGGGTTAAGGTCAATCTCTGCTGAACCATTCGCTTATTGAGTTCCAGATTTTTCGATTGCTGAACCAAACGCTTGTAGTCGTAGTTGTCGAACTGATTTTCGAATTTGTTAAGAAACCGGTTCAAGGACTTCGACTCGGAGGTAAGCTAATAAAAATGATATAAGTATTTATAATTAATCAATAACTTTACACTTACATCCTCGTAGTGGCGTTGCAAGTTATTTAGCAGGCTGACAAATCTAGATTTCAGATCATTCAGACAGGCATTATAGGCATATTGAGATTGTTCGGCTGTTAATTCCTCCTGGTCTTTATATGGCACCAAATAGGGAGCCAAGAAGTCAGCAGGCTTACTGGCTATTTCCTTCTTGAGTTCCTCTTCCTCTTCAAACTAAGTTGAATTATTTATAAATCAGATTGAATTAATTAAAATTGAATGGAAAGTTTACCTGTCTCATTCTGATTGCTCTGGCTGCTCCATTGCGAAGTGGATCAAAGATGCTAAACTTGAGCTTGGGTTCAGCTTTCTCCGACTTGCGCAAGTCGAAGATGTTGTTGATGTCCTCGAAGATCTTCTCAAAGTTCTTCCTCAGCTGATCCTCGTACTGAAGTTGATCGCGCAGCAATCTGTACAATTCGAGATTAGTGCGAATGGGATCTAGGGGATTTGCCTGCGGGGGATTTAACATCTCAGGTGTATAACGAATGCAAATTGAAATTATCCCCCTTGTTTACCTTGTATATTTTAGTTAGTTTCTCATCATACACGAGCTCCTTGCCATAATCCGGTTTCGGTGGCTTTGTGAATTCCACTGTAGTTGCAGTGAGTGCTCCGAATGTATAATGGAACTTGAGAACTATTTTATTCTGCTGGAAGAGGAATGTGCGGATTGCAATATCACTCGTGCCCACATCATCTGCACCGGCTTTGTGAAACTTCTCAGTCACTTTCTGTTATGATTATCAAAGTAGGAGAAAATTTAAATATATTAAGATATTAAATATACTTTGAGTACGTTTCCAGCTTTAGTGAATTCGAATTCCTTGTACCAACACTTGTCCCCTCGATCTTTGTAGTGGAGCACCAAGGAGTCCGGCTCAACAATCATTAGTTCCAGGGAATCTATTCTTGAATTTGAATAGAAATACACCTTTCGCTGTTGTGAAGGGTCCGAGAAATATTCAATGGCTAAAGGAAATGTAAAATATTCGTTTAGATATTCCCCAAACTCTTTCTGGATTCAAAATAGGAATAATATTAAATGTATAATAATGCTATCTTTGTTATCTCTCTTAGTGTGAAGAAGTTAATTGAAGTTATACCCACATTTCAAACTATCATTGCGACCCTTGGCGAATATCTCTTCATACTGATCGGTGGCATATGTGTACTTCACATGGAGCATGAGGTCGGAGCGATTCTCGAAGTACTCGTATCGAACTTTGGGGATTGTGCACTCGTCGTTGTTGAAAACTGTCAGCTGCATGACCTTTCCATCCCGCTGGGAATATGGAGAAAACCTCTCGTGAATGGCTCCTTTATATTGGATTTTCTTTTCGGAGCTGGGAAACCGCTGCTCAAAGTCGGCCAATCCGATGTGGAGTCTCTCCACCCAGGATGAGATGCAGTCCAAGTGCTTCTCCTCGCTGATGTCGCGATCCTCCTCGTTGATGTTCTCATCGGAGGCCACTTTGTAGACCCTCATTTCGGGGGGTTCCCCCGGCAACATGTGCTCCCAGTCGCCGGTGTCCCTCAGATCCCATCGCAGATCGCCGACCCTCTGGTACTTCTGCTTGTTCACATAGTAGTTGTAGTCATTCCAGACGCTGTCGATCAGGATGTACTGCTTGCAACCCGTTTCGCAGATGAATCCCGTCGAGGGTTCAATGAAAATGGCAGTGGGAGGAGCCTCAACCACATCCCCGTTGACGTCCACGTAGGTAGTCTTCGGCTTCACGCTCCAAGGAGCATTGTTTATGATCACCACCCATGCGTGACAGCGTCTGTAGTGATAACGATCCACGGCCAGCAGCTCGAGTTCCTTGGATTTGGATTTGGAAAAAACCCATCTTAATCCCCGTCTCAAATGTGCAAGTGCATGTCTACGCTCACCTCCATTTGCTTCCGGATAATTTCGTCCTGAATCCGCTTTTCCTCCTCGGCCTTCTGCCGGTGAACCTCGGCCATGTCCTCTTCGAGGTGACTCGCCAAATCGGGTAATCCGCGCAGCTTATACTTCTGTCCCGACTCCTCGACCTGTGGCTTTTCTTCCACCACCTCCACCTCTTCGATCGGATAGGGATAGGGAATGGCCAGTTGGTCGTTCAGGATGATCTCCTCCCGGGCAACTCCGGATACCACCAGTGCCGGGTGGCCCGCTCCAATCAGCATGCTGACCAGGAGAGTGGCCATTTCGTAGGAGTTGCCCTTGCGCCTTCGCAGCAAAGTATCCGGAGAAATCAACCGAGTTGGCTAGAGGATATAAGGAAACAAATTTAAGAAAAATATTTAGACCAAAAATTTCCAGGTTCAATTTAACTTGTAGTTCAAATCTTAATTTAAATCTTCTGACTTTATACCTTAAATACTTTCTATATCGACCGTTTATTTTAAATTAAGCTTCAAACCATTTCTAAAGAAATAAGTTTGCTCTCATTACCTTGGGAACATAATACCCTCAAAGTATTTGCAATCATCCACTGATGAACGACATTGGAAGCCAATATGCAATTGCTTAACAAGAGTTTATTAGCTGCATATAAATATACATATATATACATATGTAGAGGTATATAAACCGAGGCTGAGGAAACAGCACGTCAGTTTCCAGGAAATTTGGCACAATCTATTGCGCAGCACGAGACAAAAAGGAAATCTTCGATTACCTTTAACACATTTTACCTGCCGAAGGAAAATATATATGTGCCCTTATATATGGCCCTGTAAAACAGCAGGAGTCAAAGTCGAGGAGGTTATGTTTTACAGCCTTGGAAAAGTTATATCCGCTTTGCATAGGAGTTAGGAACAGCGTGATTTGGGAAGGCGAACCTGTTGAGCAGTGGGAAATTTGATTTCGCGCCTACGGGGGTATCTTAAAATTCTAAAATTGTTTCTAAAATAAGATTCTAAAATAAGATTCTAGGGTTATGAGTTCATAAGAAACTCACATATTCCCAAACCTAAGGAATATATAGAAATTAAGAAGATATTTTACATACACAACATGTAAATATAAATTCTTAAGATTCCAAAGAAATCGCTTAAAGATCTGTAACTTCTTAGCTGAACAGTAGGATGTTTTTCTGGACGTGGGTATTAAGCGTATTTTGTTTACTCATGCCCGCTCGTTTTGATGTTTTTTCTCTCGATTTGCGGATGTCATTCAGAGGTCGGAACAATCAGCGGTCTGTTTTCATTGCATCCTCGGCATCGCTGCCTCGATCCCACTCCCATTTAATCCTCCTCGGGCGTCCTTTGTCCGGAGATTGTCCCGATTGTTTACCTGCACATCTGCAGATCGACTGCCGTAGGTGGCTGCGTGACCCCGTGCCATTCATCTTCTTCCCTGTTCTTCCGCGAAGACTTAGGAGACAATCCCGCCGTTGCCAGGAATTCTCTGCCTGGGCGTCCGCAACTGTGAAACTCTGTGAAACTCGCAAACTATGAAACTGTGAAGCGTAGCGAAGCGGCCATTAACGCGGGAAACGCTGGCAATTATTGTGGGCCCTCGGCCGTGTTGCCTTTTCCCTTGCTGACATTTATGTTCTTGCAGATTGCAACAGCGTTTCAGTTCGGAAATTCAAGTAGATTTGGAGGTATAAGAACTACTATCTCAAAAGCCAGAACTGATATGAAAATTATTATTATTATTATGTTATATGAAATTAGGAAGTTTTTGCATTAAATTAAAGGGTTTACTCGAATATCGAGTAATAATAGAAATGTATGTTTCTTTTTCTGACCAATTTTCAACCCCGCAATAAACGTATTTTTTCAGGCAAAACTGGAACAAAGGTTCATAATTCAAGCGAATAAAATCAGTAAGCAGAATAATATACTAAGATACACAAGTGAAATGCACACCAAATTGTATTTATTTGTTTTACACCTCTAAAGGTTTTACATGCATACCTTAAATATAAAATACAGGAATATTTTCGAAAGTATTTTGAATATGCATTGATTATATTTGTTGTTTTCCAAAAATCGAACGGCAGGGTTGATGACACATTTTCGCGGGCAGCGGAGTTCGCTTCGCCGGCAACTTGGTGCTAAACAGGATTCAAGGGATTGGGAAGGAAGAGCGGACGTGTGGAGGGTCCTGCACCTTTCCACCCTGCGATGTACGCCCCGTCGCTTCGAAGAAGGCCATTAAAATGCAAAATCGCCGTGTGAAGCCATAAGAATCACAATGAGGCCCGGAGTCATCAGTTATCGCAGTGTTCCAGGTTCCAGAGGCTTGAGGTTCGAGGTCAAACACTCTCGCCCGTTCGAATCGATTAGTCGGCAAACCAGTCAGTCAGCGGCGTCTAATTGAATTCGATGCAAACGGCATTACCTGGGCATTCGATTGAGTTCTCAGCTCCTCTACTTCTGTTCAACTCCTCCCCACCCGGGTTCCCCGGATTCCCCGGATTCCCTGGATTCCCCGGATTTTGTGGGCCCGAACCGCCAGTTCCCGCGCTCGAGGAACGCTATCACTGCGGTCGCGCGTAATAAGAAACGCTTCAAGGTTATTCGAACGTGTTAAATTAGGATCGGGCCTCGCCGAGGAGTAGCAACAATGAGGAGCGAACATGACGAGAACAAAGGGACGAATGCACAGCGAGAATGGTGCAACGGGCGCCCGGTTTCCCGAACAGGGGACATAGCTCAAATTACAGCCACTAACTGGAGGGACAGTTTCGCGGGGATCGACCATTAGATACCTTAAATTACCTTACATTACTTCCGAAAGAACACCATTCCAGAATTGCAAGTATTCCAAATATGGTCAACTGAAAACCAGTTTTAAATTGGTATACAATATATTAAATAAATATTTTATTTAGTTTTGTATAAGTTTTTACCAATCTATTAAAATGTTTGCATTAATCATCACTGAAATGTTGAATCCTTTATTTGGATTGATCATAATGATATGACCTTTTAAAAACTCATGACTTAAACCATTTAACTAGTACTTTATATTTCAGCAAAGCTAATTATCTTTCCGGAACAATAACATCCCTTCATCCAATATACCCCACCACATAACGATTACGAGGTATAGAACGACCACGTCCATCTGAAGAAAGAAGTGCAGGAAAAAAGCGAAAAAAACTGCGCCAAAAGCGGCGAAAAATTGCGAAAAAGGGTGGCAAGCAGGAGGGTTCGCCGAGACAGAATCACTTTCAGTTGCCACCCTGCTGAAAGGCTGAAAAACCGAAAGGCAGAGGCGGCTGAAATGCTCGCGGGTCGCAACTCAAAACAATGCGGAACCGGAGGACTCAAGACGGGGTTGTCAGCCAAGCAGACAGGCGGCGGCACAATGCATCGCCTCCTTCTCCTCCTGCGATGCGATGGGATGTCCTCAAAAGGTGGCCCACACACATATGAACCACCCACATCCCCCTGCTTGAACCCCTCCCCCTCTTGGCAGCCCTTCGTTAGGATAACCTGGGGCTGGAAGGACTCGCTGGGGAGGCACATCGCTTATCGGGATGCATAATGAGCCGCTGCCATCTTTTCCACAAGAGCGCTGAAACAAAGCGGTGAAATTCAGCGCGATTCCTTCGGCCTGCGATTTCCTTGCGGTCGCTCCTGTCTTGAGAAAAGGGGGAGGAGGAGGAGGAGAAGGGGAAGGAGGGGTGGAAAAGGGGGGAGAGCGCCTCCAGGAAATCCCAAGCCGAGCCTTTTGCGGACGGCGGCGGCAGCATGTGTAAGTTTTTAAATGAGCACACACGATGAAAATCAGCGACTTAACCCCTTTATGATAATGTACTGCACGGAAGTGTTATTGTCCTGGGGACAAAAGGACACACGGCGTCGCTAGTGTCGCCATAATACGCGCAATGCCCCTCCTCCCCTCCTCCTCCCTCCTTTCCGGCCCCATTTCACCGCCTAATGTTGGCAAACCCAAACCCAAAGCCAAGGAAACCCGCTCACTATTTGCGCGTCTTCCCTGATATTGCGTCCTGGATGTACGTGGATGTCTATGGAGTCCCCATTCACCACGCTGGCGTTTTATTATTTGCCCGGCTTCCGCGACCCGGATCCCCATATCCTCGTTACCCCGAATCCCCGGGCACATAAAAGCCCGGCCAATAGACGCTCTTAAAAACGGCCAAGATTAAGATATAAACACGCGAAATTAAGACATTTGATTCCCCCCAAACAGTCAGTCAAAGCCGCTGCCTTTTCAGCTGGAGGAGCATAATGGTCTGAGCTGCGGGGGGCTTAAGTTGGAATCTCATCATAGTTTCACTCACATCCCGGCAGGAATTACACGCAGGATTTATTAATATGGGCCACGCTGTATTAGCCCAGTTTTGTAAGTGCCAAAATGACCCATAACTTCTGTGCTTCCTTACCTGATTTTCTTCATAAAATATTTAAGGAGTTAAGGGATTAGTTTTACTTATTTAAAAACCAAAACATCGTGTGAAAGAACAATCATTAGAATTTATAAATAATATATTTTAAAGCCTTAAGCATCAGTAGTTCGTTTTTTTAAATTTAAAACATTTAATCAGAATTTATTATTTATTCTCTTTTTCTTTTCCTTTTTCCCGAAAAAGAAAACCCCTTAAATGAAACTCATGTAACACATTTATTGTACTCGATGTAATTCGATTGACATATCTGAAGCACTGGCTATTCCCGACAGGCCCAATTTTTCGTCCTAATCAATACCTCTTCACATATGGCCCGCTGCCCGTTGGCGTATTAAATTCGAGCCCTGCCACATTCGGGGGCATTCTTATTCAATATCGCGCTGTCTGAGTTCGGCGAGTGTGTATACGGCGATGATGGTTTTAAACTCCGCCGTTGTCTTTGGGATACAGACTGAGTGGACAGAGGCCAGCCAAGTGGGGAAGAGGATGCGGGGAAAGGAGGGGAAGGGAGGGGGAATGCGGAAGGATACGGCGGAGTGGCACCCACCGCCGACTGCCAATGCGGCATCCTAACGACGGCGCACAACTTACAATCACAGATTCGATCCAAGTCACATGGCGTTGCCCACAGCGAGGATAAATGCGACGGACAGACGACGTCGCTAAGAACGGAGGCAGGATGGAAAATGAGGATGTGGATTGGGATGAGAATGGCAATGGAGATGGAGATGAGGATGAGGTCGCGCGGGGCCATGAAAAGGACTCGAGTGATGTGACGGGGGTCGCGAATCCAGACAGATGCGGACACTGATGCGAGGACTCGGACACAAAGTAGATGTGTGTTTGGTTTTGGTCTGCTTTTGAGCAAAGGAATACGCCACTCCATCGCGGACAAGGCGAGTAAGTGGAGCCGACGAGTCATGCAGTCGACAATGGTCGACGATTGGAGCTAGATGGTGCACAGCAAGAAAATCTTGGTTATAAGTGTTTGATATGTAAAATTGTTAACCAATTAAAGAACCTATAAATGATGGAAAAATAATTGTAAAGTATCTGTTTCAATTGAAAGTGAATGGGACTTAGATGCATGATTTTGCTAAGAACACTCCAACTACTACTCTATTAAAAAAATACTTAAAAAATTTGATTCAGAATGTTATTAGAACTGACCATTTATTCGGCATTAACTTATCATTACACAAGTTGTATTTTAGTTTAGCAAAATACAACCCTTCCTGCTATATAATGTTATATTTCTAGCTTGTCCTCATACAATGAATTTGTCGCATTTAAGATATATCTCCAAATTTTCTAAGCACTTCCTAGATAGATACTCCTTTTTATTGTTTTCCGTGCAGATGGTCGACGCTCGATGTCCGCGGCAATGGCCGTGTCAGCGACAGCGAAATTGGCGTCTAGTTTATTGTAGCCACGAAGGCTGTTGGCCATGGCCAGAGCACCTTTGGCGGTGGGTGGTGCTGGGAGCTGGGTGCTGCGAACTGGATGCTGGAAGATGGGTGGGTGGTGCCAGGTGGGTTGGGTGGGTCGGTTGGCTCGAAGGTGGTTGGAGCTGCGAGGGTTGCGGATGTTCTGCGACTTAAACCGAGCATGGCATGGTAAACAGCAGCCGCGGGCCTGGAAGGTCGGGAAGCTGAGGTAGATTGGAGGGTAGTTAGAGGGGATTCGGAGGGGAAGGAGGGGAGGGAGGAGACCAGCCAACGTCATCAGGTCGCTCTCGCCTGTCTGACCATATATGGCCAAGTCCTGCGTCTGGACGTGAAGACCCGCTGCCAGTTTTCCGTCAGGGAGACGCTTTTCTTCTTTGTGAAAGGGTTGCGAGCGTCGCCGTCGTCGAGGCAGGGAAATGAGATATAGGGAATGCCACGTTCAATAAGGAGGGACGAAGGGGGGAAGCGGGGAAGGGGGAGTTTGGGGCCCTTGGCTGGGCTCTTTTTTCGCCAGTGGCACTTGGCCCGATCTCGAGTGAATTGCTCTCGAGCCGAAGGAAATCGATATGCGCATAGTCGGCGGGGAACTGCGAAAGCCGAGTATCTGGAAGATATCTTGCCGCATTGTTAGTTTTTTAGCTGCCATTTCGCCAAAGGGCCAAATCGATTGGGCCACCTAATTCTTAAATATTTTTTAAGTAATTGATCAAAATTAATTCTTATTGTAACCCATGTTAGAAAACCTGTTGTATAGTTTTGTAGAAAGTCAACATTCATTTGAGCATGTAAGTTCTTTCAATATTAATATTTGATTTTTTGTATTTACAATTCATTACAGAAAGCTATTATTTTTTTACTCAGAGGCATTAAAATCAATTTTTTAAGCATAAAAAATAATCAGCTTTTTGTGTGTAGGCTTAGTCCTAAGCCCTGTCACACATCCGATTATATTCACATTTGGATTCGTGGGTATTCAAGGGTATTCATGCGTCGCAGCAACAGAAGTCGTCACTTCGCGTCACCCTGCCCTCGGATTTTCGCTAAAACACCGCCAGTCCTGGTTTTTGTCATTGAAGTCGAAAGACGACAGCGTTCGCAATTGCAAAACTGACCAAGCAACACGACACGCCATTCTACATTCAACGTTGTTGCAACGACTCCGCGACTCTGTGCACTCAACCGGAAGCGACGGCGTTTTCATCCCTCGAGGAAACACCGAGGAACACCGCGCAGTAGTCGTACGAGTATTTGGTATTTGGTTTCGCGTTTCGACTTGGAATGGTCTGCCCACTTCGCACCGAAATTGTGGCCCCACTCCCGAATCGAAAATAAGGATGAAAGCTTGCTTTAACTGGAAGACAAAGCAAATGTTACAAGATCAAAGGGCTCTTCCAATTTCCGGAAGCGAATCTATAATAGTTTTGGCCTAGTTATTGGTTGGAAGTATAGAGCAATCATCGAACTTTGGTGACATATGTAGTCCACCGCGAAAGTTACGCCTCTATTCCATTTCAGATATTGTCTGGGGACCAACCCTACACATCTGTTGACCAGAGCTTGGTTAATGTAATGTCCATTCCATTTTTTCCTATCTTAATTCGGTAAGCATTTTTTACGTGACATAACTTCCATTGTGCTCCTCCTTTATGAACTAAAATAAAAGCAAACGATTGCACACAAAGAAACCCCAGAAAAGTGTGATTCAATAAAGTAAAGTATCTTTGTTTTTTATCACAAATTATGCTAGAATATTAGTTCGATCCAGAAATCACTTCTGGCCTATTTACACAATCATTGGTCGTGGTTTTCAGCCCGTTTTGGCAGCCACTCAACACGTGCATAAAATCGCGTTTTATCGCTTTTCGTCGCCGTCGCATCCTTTTGCGTTTTGCAGGCTCTCGTATTTCTTAGCGACGAGTGAGGAACGGCAAAGGACATCACTCTTGAGTTTACAGCGTCAGCGCATATCGCCATCATTTAACCGCATTGTGGCGTCAATACCCCTTGGCACTTGTTGTTAGGGGTTAATCGGTTTTATAGAGAGAATGTCCGCTTTTCAGACTAAAAAGTTCCTAAAGGTATTAGTACTAGTACTTGTAGAGGTTTAATTACTTATACTGATAATATTATACTTAATAAACTTTGTTATTTACAAAGTACCTTAACTTAAGGTATCTATTAGTTGAGTATTTCCCCTCCCAAGTTCTCCATCTTTTACTTTTCATGCTGCAGTGCAGGGAATGTCGAACACGTCTGAAAAAAGACGCAGAAGAAAGCCTATTTGAAGTGGTGGCGTGAGTTCACATGATTGAAAACGAATATACGCGGTGCGGAAATGCTAGTTAGCAGGAACCTTTGAATTGATTTGTTTGCCTCGCCTTCATTTGACAGCAGCCTTCTAAACGCTCCTCAGAACCTCAAGTGCCTGGACAAATATTTTTCCGGGTGCAATCAAAATTTTGTGGCTTCTGAACGCTTGAGTTCCCTTTCATATGAAAAGGTTATAAAGGTGATAAATGCCTTTTCAATCGTTAAAATATTTATATTGAGAAAATAAGTAGTACTTTTGGTATTTATACTAAATTATATCTTTCTTCTTCTCATATAAACTAACCACAACTGATAGATCTGTAACAAAATATAATTTGTAAGCACCCACTTATCCTCTCCTGCAATTGATTTGGGGAAAAGTAAACTGGCTAGACTGTGACACATAAAATGAAAATAATTACTTTTTGTAACATACAAGGCAAAGGAGAACGGCAAAAAGTCAGAGAAAACTTTTTCTGTGGCTCTTGTGAAACCCTTTTTGTTTAAAACAAGTAAAAAAGAATGCAGACAAGAAAGGAGGAAAAAACTGTGCCAAACAAATTGTGTGATTATTTTCGCAAGAGTGTTGAAGTGAAATCGAATTCGAGGGCTTGGCTTTAGAAGGTCAACCGTAGTGATCAGCTATTCTGGGTTCTATAAAGAATCCCCGAATCGGTTGTAGTTATAGTAATATTCCCAGTACATCTCTTTTTGTAGTTTTGGTGGTTTTTGGTGGCAACCCATCTGGCGTCGAAAGTGCAGCACTGCACTTACATATTTCCGCCGCATAAGCATATGCATGTGTGTGTGCGTGTGTGTTGGCGCCCATTTATATAGTATATCCTGGCATATGAGCATAAACAAATAGTGGCCGGCGGAGCGGTGTGGGGCAGATGTTCTCGGACCTATAGCAATTAGCAACTGATTGAACCTGTACATAAGCTTGAAGCCCGGCTAGCTAGCTGCTGCTGCCGCCCGTATCTCGTATCTAACGTCGTCCATCTTAGGTGCAAAGAATATCTTAACAAAGCTCTGCCGAATACATAAGATGCGGATGCGGACGGACCAAGGATACGAGAAAAAGTGCATGTGTCTGCGTTATTTGCATGTGGCTCGCACTCGACTGATTCTCGGACCAGGATACGAAAACTCAACCTAGGATGCTTCGATATACTCGCTAATATGTGTGTGTATGCGTGTGTGTGTTTGTGTGTGTGTGTGCATTTCTTGCCTTGCTCTTCCACTTGCTGCATATAGTTTAATTTTGAAAAGGATTCGTCTGCCGTCGCTAGAGCTCTGGAGCTCTGGCCAAAAAGGACATCTCGCTCGCACTCGCCGAGGGATTCTATTCTCTCTCTCTCTCTCTTTCGCTCTCGCAGCAGGACATTTGCCGATGTGATGCGGTGGAGGCGAGTCCGTAAGTGGCCAGTAGTTGATGGTCGAAAATGCTGCGTCTGGTTGTCCTGGCTGTCCAGCATGTCCTGGCTGTCCAGCATGTCCTGGCTGTCCAGGCAGTCCGACTGGCAAGCTGCCTTGCTGCTCCGACCATGGCTACCTCTTCAATTGTTTCAATTTCCCTGCTTGCTGGAAAAGTCGGAGGCGAAGGCGACTAAGGAGACCATCGGCGAGCGGCCTGCATTTGGCTTAGATTGGAAGGACAAATTCCAGCCTGGCCGCTTGCCTTCTTCTTGCGCGACATCCTGGCCAAAGACCAGTGTCACACACACTCGCACACCGATACACACACACACGCACACACTCGCAGGTAAATGCTGCTGACAAAGGAGCCAGGACGAACGGGGTGGAGGCGCATTAAAACAAAGGAGCTACGAGCTCGAATATGCAAATCATAGGAACATAGGAGCACAGCCATCGCACAAAATAGGATGCCTCGACGCAGTCCAAGGATATGGAATGGAATCGGAGGGAAAGGGAAGGAAAGGAAAGAAGGGAGAGGGGAGAGGGATGGGTGGGCAGGACGAAAGGACGAACTGGGTCCAAACAACTTGCGAGAGCTGCGGTTTTGTCTGCTCAAATCGCCTTAGCTTAGACAAAACTGCAGATAATGGCTAAGGAGAAAGGGCGCTGTGGCCGGTTGGGCTGTGTTAGGTAGAAGCGGGCCAAAGAACTGCAGACTGCGACTGCAAGTACGCATCCTGAATCTTGCAGGACCGCCCAGGTCAGCAGGATTGCGGACAACGGATTAGGCCGTCTCCAAAGCGATGATGCCCTGCCCGACCATCGGAAACACATCTGCAATCAGGTGAAATCAGGTGGATTGTAAGGGAAACTCATCCAGGGATTCTATTCAAGTAAAATAGTCTCGCATTGGGAATGCAGCTTGGAAATTTGATTAATGCTAGGAAAAGTGGCTATATTTGAATGTCAGGAAAAATCACTCAACATTAACGTCAATATCAAAGAAATTAAAAAACTTGTATGTTTAAAATATATTAACTTTTTGAATTATAATATATTTTTTTTCAGAATTATGTTTCAAATAGAAAAGTGTTTTATGCATCTTAGATCGAGAGTACTATCTTTTTAATTATATTTCAGGTTATTATGTGACAAAAGCGAACCCTTTAGTAAAAAAGGAATTTTGGCTTTTAATTCTTTTGTCGAATCCAGGTGAAATCAATTTTTCTTATCTTAGGTAACCATCAATGTCAATTTCGATTCAATCTGATATCGAATTAAAAACAAGAACGCAAACTGAAACTGATCGAAATCAAAATAAATGATCGATGAGTTGATTGATAGAGGGAAACGCCAAATCGACTCGAAGGCAAGGTGCAAACAAGTACGCATCTAGGGATATATTCGGAGCAGATCCGAGAGTACACGCACACCAACACGAGCCGAGAACCACATGGAAAACTCTTGCTCGTGTACACACATTTATCTTTTCGAAGGCAAAATGAAAATTTTGTTTTAGGAACAGTTATACAAAGACAATGTGCGAGGATAGGATGCAGATTCCCTGCTCCGATGGGCGGTTGGTTAGGTGGGTGCTGAAAATCAAGCGCACACGTCTTCTAGCATATGTACGCACACACACACACGCACCAGCGCACTCACACACACACAGACAGGGACGTTGGCATAAACAAGGACCCTTGCGTGTACATATAACCAACAATCGGGGGTGACCAGCGTCCAGCCCAAAGCGCCTTCATCTTTCAATTCACGCGAAAATTTCCTTCGCCATCCAGAGGTGTGACATGAGGGGTTGAGTGGCGGCCGAGGAGGGGTGAGGGGGAACGAAAATACAGGAGGGGTGAAAGGACATCGCAGGACGACGGTGACAACGACGCGGGCTGGCCAGAGTCGGGGAGAAAGTGAATTGAGTTTAGTCGAGGACGACGAATTCGTAATTGTACACACACAAGCAGCGACATTAAGGCTTCTCGCACACACCCGCACACACACACACACAATCGCACACACTCGCAGAAAAAGGGGGTTCTGACCATCTGAGGGGGTGGCAAGTGGGTGGACGGGTGGTTGGGTGAATGGGCGGACGAAGGCGGCTGGCAAGGAGCTGCAGATATGAGAGAAAGTCCGGCGGCCAAAGAGAGGACGAACGAAAATGGAAAATGTTGCCTTGGTGGACACAATGGACAATGGACAATCGTTGGGTTGGACGGGTTGGGTTCCGCAAAATACGAAGGAGGAAGAAATGAGTGGGGCGGGGGGTTTTAGGTTGGCCGATGAAAATCTGAAGTATATATACCCAAAAACACACACTGACACACACACACCAGCACGCACATTGGCATAAAGCAACAACTCTAAATTTTCGCAGCAGCAAAATTTACGCTAAAGATGCTGATGTGCCTGCGGATGCTAAGAAGAATGTGCGTCTGTGTGGGTAGCGTGTTGCCAAATTGCTTCAGTGTGTACGTCCGTGTGTATGTGTGTGTCCGGTTTGCATGTGTGTTTGTGACGAAATGAAGCGACCCGGGCAGGCTGCTTGGCTTTTTAGTGGCAAGGATATGTTTCTTGCCAATGCGGCCCCATGCCGGCCATCTGTAGTCCGTATTCCGTAGTCCTGCGTTATTGTTGCTCCTTGTTGTGTATACGCCTCTACTTATATGTATTTCTGGGCCTTCCACTCTATGTGTGTGTGTGTGTGTTAGTGTGCGTTTCGGACATGGATTCAAAAACCTTTCTTAGCGATTTCCCGAAAGGCAGCAGCTCTGGCGACACTGCTGCTGTCTTTTTCGTTGCCGTTGTTGTTATTATGGTCAGTGGCCGCCTCCTTTTGGCCAGATACTATACAATAAGGATGTGTATAGTGCTCGCTGGTGTGTGTGCCCTGCGCAAATGTTTTGCATAGCAACTACAAAGTCTACGACCTCAAATGCCTATGCGTGTACACATTATATAAGATCGTAATCTCCGGGATATCCCACGATGGTGCAAATACTTGGCAGGATTTTAAACTCTCCCATTTGTCCACTGAACGCCACTCAGAATTCATTTCACGTCTTGGCTGTATATGATAACTGGCATATTGATTGCAGATGAAGACACCTCTTGATATGAGCTATAATAACTCTGAATTTTAATTGCTAATTTGATAAGCTAACTTTTAAACAATATTCAAGTGACAGCTGTTCTTTGAAAATTTGGGGTTCCAATCAAACATCTTCTTATTCAGTTTTCTTTCGTGAAATCTTTATGTAGAATTCTCAACTACAATTAATTTGCATTTAATTTATATAAAAAATTTGGCATACCCATTAAATAATAAATACCCAATGAAGTTAAATGAATCGGTTGTGCAAAAGGTAATTTAAATTTAATGGTTGTTCGATATATTCTCAATTACTTAATTTGCATATTTTCACTGCAGTTGACGATTTGCGCTTAATTATCTTGCCAACTGACGTTTGCAAACCACAGAAATTTGCATGAAGCGAAGAAGTCGATTAAAAACCACCACTATATCTTTAACTATAATGTTTACTCTTCCGATCGAGAGCCCGTTCGAGAATTCCGGTTCTTCCAGCGATCTTTGGTCACGCTCCAGCGAAAAGAGCGAAGAAAAGAGAGAAGAAAGCCGCTCTGGGGAATGGATTCGCCTTGTTTTTGAAAAGGGGGGCTCAAAGGGGGCGTCTCCCCTTGGATTCTCCCCCTCCCGCCCTCAAAGTTCCATTCGGGCGGCAAAAAGCCGAACACGAAAGCTGCTCAGCTGTCCACGCTCTCTCTTTCGCTCTTAAGGATGCGGCTCTTTGGCTCGCAGGACTCTCTGCAAATGGGCGCGAAAGAGAGGCGAGGCCACATAATCTGTGATGAAGGCATGTATCAAAACAAAGCGAGAAAAACTGGCCACAATAAAAACAGCAACAACTGCAGCACATGACAGCGGGAAAACTAACAGAATTATCAGTGGCGATAAAATCGGACTCCCCTGCTGCGAAAATTAGACAAGGATTTCATCTAGGTTTTCACGTACTCCTCGTAGATCCTTATTTTGCTAGTTCTCTGGCATTTAGGGAAGGAGAATATAGTTTAGCTAAACGCAAGCAAATGCCTCCTGAGGTTACGACAAACTGCTACACTGAAAAAAATCTAGAAATCTTAAAAGTAATTTAAAATCTACATAAATGTTAAATTTTATGCAAAACCTTATTTACAATGCGTTGTTAATCGATATTTTTTTAGCGTTCTTTAAATTTGTTGTATTAAATGTGTATAAAATATCAAAACGAATTTTTAAAAAGAATATGTACTCTTGCTAAACTTTGATTCCTTTAGAAGCGTTCGTTCGTTTATAAACTGACTTCTTAGTACTGTTTTTCTCTCCGTGCACACACACACACGTGGGCGCAAGAAAGGAGGCCGAAAAGGATGTGCGTCTCTCAATCGCAAAAAGCCTAGCACGAGTATTGCGTCGTCTTCGTTGCACACAACTACATACGCGTGTCCAGTGTCCTGTATCCCTGTACGTGTGAGTGAGTGCTTGGGTGTGTGTGCGTGTGAGTGGACACTGGCCTGTGGTTGGGCCGGCCAAAATGCCAAAATGCGAAATTGCGAAGAGGCCGAAAAGCAATGCGAACGGGGAAGCCAAAGCGAGAGGACTTCTTCGCCGCCGTCTTGGCCGTTATTAATCATTGTACATTTGGCTGTCACCGAAAAAGGCCGCGAATTTCGCAACAGAGAGTAGGAGTGAAAGAGAGAGCGCGAGTCGAGCCGAGAGAAAGACAGCGAGAGAGAGGGAGAGAGAGCGAATCACGCACACCTACGGCCACGTAAAAGAAACATAAAACGACAACTACAACTACGAAGACGGACTGACCAGCGCACACAACCACCACCGTACAAAATCGCCAGTGGACGTGAGTGTGTGTGCCAGTGTGTGAGTGAGAACGAAACGCCGCATTTCGTGGACGTGCGACTTTAAATTTCCCGTGACGTCGCCGCCGCCGAAGTCGTCGCCGTGCGGAAATTCGCCGCGCTAAAATCAAAATTCACCCAAGTCCGCCGCGGTAGTTTGTCGCCGCACGCTAGCCGCTCAGGTTCGCACATCGACGTCACAGCGACGCTGCGTTCCAGCCGCACAATATCGCAATATCCTTCGACGAGCGCGAGAGAGAGGTCGCACCGCACCGCATGTCCTTCCGCCTGCCGCTAAAATTCGCACGCCACAGCGGCAAATAATCGCATCGCAAGAAAGTGTTCGATTGTGTTTTGAACGAGAACTTACAACCAAAATATGAACAATAACATTAACTGAAATCAATGTGAAAATTATTAAGTGTTTTTAATATCGCTGGTCGACCAAAAACAATACTAAATAGCTGTGTTATCAGAGCTCATTTGGCTAAAACCGAACTTCTCCCGCCTTCACTGGAAGGCCCAGATCATATTTTTCCCGGAAGTTTACTTAAAAGGTTAGTATCTGTCTTGATTAGTGAATGAAACAGTTATAAACGCGTTCCTGTGCCCATGTCTTTCATGTAATGGTTTTAATTAGTGTTTACATGTCTCAAGAATTAATTGGCGATTCTATGTGTGTTTACAAAAAGGGCGCTCTATTTATCGAATGCCTTCAAGTCAAAAATAGCAATCACTAAAGTTTTTTTTTAATAAGAAAGTTTTTATGTTCTAGATAAATCGAAATTAGTAAAGCTGAGGATATAATCTTCGAAAAAGAAATATAAAGTGTTTCGTTTTATTACAACTTACCATCTTGAACATTTTTCCTTTTTTTTTAATAAAAAAATGTATTAAGGTACAGAATAATGTGTTTAATAAAAAATTATTTCATGCTAAGAATATATAATCAATTTGCGTCAAATTTGGTTTCTTAAAAATTAAAAAGATTAAGTAAATACAAATTTTCTTAGAACAATTTAGTCTATAATGATCAAATAAGTTACTTTTTTACGTTCATGATCAAAAAATCATTTTATCATTATCATAAACAGATTGTTGATATACGGGAAAACTCAAACCAAAGAAGCCCCCTGAGATATGCAATACATTCATTTAATTAATAGTGGGATAGGAGTTCTCTAGTTTTTGCACGTTATTTCCTGGATTAAACAATTCAGCTTACATCCTAACTTAAAAAACTATTAACAGTTTAGTCGTGAAGCACAATTCTGTTTTAAACTTTAAGAGCGTAATTCAATAAATATCACCATGTCCTTAACAATCGCCTGAATGTATGCAGTGAAATATGAAATTTTTGTCTGTCTGAAATTATAAAAGCATCTTTTTTTGTAGGGGTTAAGGTCCTTAGGTTAAATATTTTAACTACTTAACTTTCATAGGTAATATTAATTAATATCATATCATATCAAAATATCATATAAATTAAATCACCTTTGAAGCATTACTAATTGCAGTATTGTATATTAATACACTAAAGTTTACCATTCGAAAGATATTTTATCCGTAAATTCCGTAAATTGTTTAAACTTAGTCAATAAACGATAAGATTTAAGAAGCATATCACAGATAACTTTAAAAACATAGAAGATGACCTATCTGAAAGAAGTTATAGGTTATATATATACTTAAGCGTAACAACTCAAAATTCACTTTTCTATAAACATTAAACTTGTAATGGGATAAACCACTTTGAATATCAAAACAAGAGGCTCTAAGCGGACAAAAATAAATTAAGTCCGAGTATTTAGCAGAGCAGGCTTTCAACAAGTCCGTAACAAATGATATAAGTAAGCGCAATCGCAGATTATGCTTTAAGTCGATTTGATGCTATCTCCCATCCACATAACGAATAGCCAAACGGTAATACTCGCATTCGCTTACCTCCCATAACTCAGAAGCACATTAATCGAGCTAATCATAAACAAACACACAATAAAAAGGTGCAATAGTGCTTAAAGCCACATAGATCATTGGTTCCAACAGGTCCAAAATTACAGCAGACACATGTGTGTTTACACACACACACACATAACTATAAACGGTGTGAGAATCGTCCCAGACAGTCACACCAACAGACACACACACACACAAACAGACACAATTGGGTTCAGACCAAAGCAACTTTTTCTTTTATCTACGGAATTCTTATTTTTATTTGTTGCCTCTTTTTGTGTTTTATTTCTTTTTGCATTAGCACAAACGAATGGAGCTATCAAACGCTTGCACATATTAGTACTAGTTTCAGTCGTTGACCTCCATTCGCCAGACTTTCCTGCCCCGCCCCCCCTGGACCCTCATCGGTGTCCTTGCCACATGCATTGCCCCTGTGTGTCTGTGAGCGAGTTCAATACGAAGCCAAAGGAACGAAAAAATAGTAAATACAATAAAATTATAATTGTATATAGGAAAATCAGAAGCTCTTAGCCCACACACTCACACACACACACATACAGAGTGGCAAAAACACACTCACACACACAAACCAAGTCAAATGGCCAGACGGTTGGCCATTACAGATATACAGACGAGTATGGCCATTCCGGCATACATATGTCCTGGAACTGCTAGGTGTGTGTTAGTGTGTGTGTAGATGTGTGCACAGCAGCAACACCAGACACAGACAGAAACCCCCCACCACCACAAACACACACACACACTGACAAACTTGGTGTAATTCTTTTATATTTATTTCTTTCATCTTTTTCTGTTGTTACTAGATTTTTTACACACTTCTCACTGTCCCAGTTCGGTTCGTGAAAAGTTTAATGGCGAGCCGGCCAGGACAAGGACGAACGGACAGACGGACGGACGGACTTTGGTCGAAAGCGAAAGTAAAAATTCTTTTCCTTCTGCCCCATCCGATTGCTGAATGGCCAAGGACCTTGTAATTTTTATACAGCTGTAAAAGTTTTATTCGATATGTGTTTGGGTGCAGGTCGGCAGGCAGGACCTGTATATCCTGTGAGTCCTGTTCGGTCGGTGGGTGGGTGGTGCTTAGGTGGGCATCACATGCACCACCGTCGACACAGTTATTTGCTGCTCTATTGGTTATGAGCAGCATCCCAGCGTGTCAGTGGGCGGTAATGGGCTGCTTTCGAGTGGGGAAACCCCCGGGATAAGTATGCATTAAACCGCTTGTCCAGCCAGGTGTCAGATGCGTAAATATTCGTAGGCCCCATGAATGGAGCTAATCATTCTATTACACATGAGCGCATCGTAATTGGGCTAATATGCTTTGCATTTCCAACATTTACTTGTTTATGGGTTAATTAAATAGATATTTAAACAGTAGTTTTATATTAGTGAAAGGCTTAAGGTTATAAGCATTATAGCTTGGACAATGCACTTAATGCAGTTATAGGACAAATCAAATGATTATTTTGATACACATATTGTAGTGAAATAAAATGCAGACAAAGGTAGAAAGTCGCCTTCATTTGTTAATTAAATTGTCAAATCTTTCCCATTAACAATCCTGAACTTAATTGAAGGCTTTGTAAAATTACAAAAAATCTTGCAGTTTTCAAAAATATCTTTAAAACATCCGAAGCAACTTAAGTGACAACCAGATAAATAATTACACAAGCTGAAACAGAATATAGCAATACTAGAGTGTTTTAAACCCTTAGTAAATGATTTCAGGAAAATAGATCATTTGGTGCATTGATGTAGTTCTTAGCTTTTTGGCGCTTTGCCAACTGTCTATTGTAAATCATGATCGTGTGTGTTTAGGCACCTTACTCAAGCAGATAAGTCGAGTGATTCAGGGGAACCCATTTAATCCACTGGCAACGTGTAAACTCCATTCCAAGTGGCTGCGAAGTCGGCCAAGATGCGATGAAGGTTTTGTAAACAGCATTGCGATGGATGGCCAAACGAAAGACTCCACCAGTTTGCCTCTCGGCTCTCTTAACTCTCTCGCAGTGCTCTTCCTCCACTAATTCTCTCTGCGAATTCACACACACACATACACCCCCTTGTATATGCGAGTGGTTTACATATATACGCAGGGAAGGAAAGAAATCATGTGTCAGTCATGCGCAAAACGTGTTTTTCATTTTAAAATTGCACCATGGGGCGAGCTCTTTTGCATGCCCCGCTTTTCGTGGAGAGATGGAGGCGGAGCATATTGTGGCTCGCTCAGGTTTCAGGCCTGAGTTGGCTCCTTTTGGCCCGGCCATCCCAGCAAGATGCTGGCCCAAAAGACGCTGCTGCACCTGCTGCTGCTGCTGCTGCCACTTTTGCTGCTGCTGCTGCCACTTTTGCTGCTGCCACACTTTAGAGCTGGCGAAAAGGAGCAGCGGAAAGTCTGGGAAGGCGCAACAGGCGTGCTTGCGATGCCTTCGATTTTGGCATTGGCATGGATCCACGGCCATTCCTCGCCAGTTGGGGGATGTTCTGTGCTGCGCTGCAGCGAAAGCAAGCCAAGTGGCCCGAAACAGGTAAACAAGTTATAAATTTGCGGACTCGCACTCGGCTTTCAGCTTTCGGCATTCGGGCCGGGCGACGACGAATGGCTTGTTCTTGTTCTTCTTGTTCTTCCTGTTGCCTCTTCTTGCTTCTTGCTTATTCGTAGCTCGCGTTGCGCGCTGCATTTTCGAGCAGGCGCGTCGCGGCGCGAAGGCAACGCACCAATTAGCATATTCCATTGTCTCCCCGTATACACACACACACATAGCCAGTCATACTAACACCAACACATAGATAGAGTGTCCTTTGGCAAATTTGGCATCCTTCGTGCGCCGAGCGAAAAAGAGGCTAGGGGCGTGACGCAGCTCATTTGCCTGCAGAGCGTCGAGAGAGATTTTGTCATCCTGTGCGAGTACATATCTATATATATATAAATATGTAGATATATATGAATGTATACAGTAACAGTGGTCCACCTACACGTATACGCAATATAGCGCATACGCCTGGTTGTGCGGTTTATTTACACCGCGACTTGTCTGTAAAACTTTAAAGCGCGCGGCGATTTTATTGGAGCCCCGTGCGAACGAGCACCCACCACCCCTGAAATGAACGTGGCCCCCTTTCCACCCCCCTTCCACCCCCTGTCGAAAGTACATGGACGCGCATTCGCCACTCGGCCGAGCACATATATACCGCTATGTGCTTCTGCGCTGGCGAATGGAAACGCACCGGTCCGCCGTGCGATACTCGATATGCAGTATGCGATATGCCCAGTGTGTCACGGTAATTAATTAAGAACCTCTCCCCCTTCTTCTCTCCCCTTTTCTTTCTTTCAGACGCCAAGCTGTTCGACAACGGCCTCAAGTTGGATATTTCCAGCTACCCCCACATGAACATCCGCATGGGCACCAAGGGCAAGCGGCCGCTGCGGAGCCTGACGCCCCGCGACAAGATCCACGCCATCCAGCGGATCCACGATGGGGAGTCAAAGGCCTCCGTCGCAAGGGATATCGGGGTGCCGGAGTCCACGCTGCGCGGCTGGTGCAAGAACGAGGACAAGCTGCGCTTCATGTCCCGCCAGTCCAGCGGGGACAGCCTGTGCGCCGACTCCCTGGCAGATAAACTGGATGGAGGAGGAGGAGGTGTTGGCACTGGAGGATCGGGCGGGATGCTGGGTCCCCCGGAGAAGCGACAGCGCTTGGAGGCCGCCCTGCCCCTGAACTTCTCCAACAAACTCAAGTTCGACGAGCTGGCCTTCAAGCGATCGCCGCTGAATGGCTTGGACTACAGTACAAACAAGAACCTCGCTGAACTGGGATACAATGGCATGCCCGTGGATTATGCCGCCTTCAATGGCGGGGTGAAGGCCAAGGTCTTTGGGGCGGACATCAACAGACAGGCCGCCGCGGCAGATCCCTCCCTGAACGCCATCAGTCCGCTCTCCAGTCTGACCCACCTGTCGGGTCTCACGGGCATCTCGCAATCCCCGCTGGCGATCAGCTTCAGCGAGCTGACCACCAACCTCAACCTGCTGGCCCAGCTGAATCCCGGCCTGGCGGCCATGTCGGGTCTGAGCAGCTTCCCGCCGGGCGGCGCTGTGAGTCTGAGGAACCAGAAGCCGGGTGGCCAGACGCCTCTGCAGATCCAGAGTCCGCGGAGCGACAGTGGCGACCGGGGATCGCAGGGACTGTCCGTGAAGAACTGGGCCAAACAGAAGCCGGGCGAACAGGGTGGTCAGGCGGGCAGCCTTAATCTGAGCATCAAGAACGAGGCGAAGGGCGGCGAGATCAAGAGTCCGAGTCCCTCGATCGCTCCCTCCCAGCTGGGTGGCCCCATGACCCTCTCCAATCTGGCAGAGGATCCGCTGCTCTACTGGCTGAAGTCGCAGCAAACCATGTTGGGTCTGAATCCCCTGTATCCGCCCACGATTCCCATGGGCGTGACCAGTCCGCCGATCCGATCCTCCACGCCGCAGCACATGAGTCAGCATGCCCAGACCCCGCCCATTCCCTCCGCCCCCCTCACCCCCTCCTCCACGCCCTCCGGAAGTTTGGATGAGAAGAACGCGGCGTGGTACAACTGGTGTAAGGCATTTGGTGCCAGTTTGCACACCTTGAATCCCAATGCTGCTACTCTAGCTGCCCTGCAAGCGAACTCCATGCAACAGCAGGTGGCAGCTGCAAATATTGAGGGAGGAGGAGGAGGGGTAGGAGGAGGTGGTGCGGGTGGAGCATCTCTAAGCGATCCCTCGAACATCCTGTACTCGCATCTCACCAAGGAGACTGAAACCCCGTCGGTGCGAAGTCTCTCCTCCAACGAACAGAATCCCGAGAACGACGAGGCCACGGAACCCGATCTCGATGGCGAGGGAGAGGGAGAGGGGGAAAGAGAAGGATCAGGCAAGCCGGAGGATCTCTCTGCCGCCGGCAAGGTGATGACCCCCTCCCAGAGTCCCGTTGAGCGTTCCCCCGCGGCAGCAGAAGTCCCGAGCCGAGAACCAAGGTCAAGGGAGCAGAAACCCCAAAGGCAAGCAGTGAATGCAAGAACATCCTGGACAACATGCTCTTCAAGATGGGAGGAATGCAACCGGAAACGGGCTCCGAATCCGAGGGCAGCTTCCAGGACACCTCCAATCCCCACACCAACAACAACGACGTGAGTGCCAGCAATAACAACAACAACAACAACTCGAACAAGACGGACGAGGAGGAGAAGGCCAAGTATCTGGACTGCACCGCCGACGAGGACATCGAGGCCATCCGGCATGGCGAGAAGTTCCTGCAGTGGCTGGAAAACTGCAGCAATCCCCGCGTGACGGCGGTGCAGCTGATGCAACTCCGCTTCCTGCTGGCCGCCATCAAGTCGGGCAACGAGACGCCGCCGATGGAGAAGTCCTGCCCGAAGATCCCGACAACGGATCCGGAGAATGCGGAGGACAATGCCGAGGAGGAGGGCAGTGGGCGGGGCAAGAGTCGCCGTCGCAAATAGGAAAAGCCAAAGTTGGCGCCCACGGAGCCAGCCACGGATACAGAAACGGATCAGCCGGGGAATCTGGAGAGTCAGGAGAATCTGGAGGAGAATCTGGGGAATCCCTCATCGCAGCAGGATGTTCCGACGGAGGAGGAGGAGGATCCTGCCAGGGGCCACACACATACGCGCCGGCCGTCTACCGATCGTCGGCCACTCTGCTCAGCTCCCTGTTCTTCCCCCCTACGAATTTGTACATTGCGACCTCGACGACGATCCGGACGACTGCCAAATCACTGGCGAGTACCAGCAGTTCGACGAACTGAGCTCCAGCAGCTAGACAACCCGGATAACCAATACAACCGGACAACCGGATAACTGGACAACTGGACAACCGGATATCCGGACAAATCCACACTGAATTTATCTCCTAGCTGTGAATCCTATCGAGCATACCTTTCGGTCTCTTTCAATTCCATTGTATTGTATTAACTAATCGTACGGTCAAAGTGTATATATCGAGAATCCCTATTCTATAGCTATTACTTAACTCATTTGAAACGGAAAGGAGCAATTGGTTTTGTGTCGCCACCACACATCTCACCCGAAATGCATTCTAGATAAAAATGTTATAGCCTTTATTTTTTGTTACGAAACAACCTTTTCGAACTGCGAGGTGTGTTGGCGCGAGTAAGTAACATGCATTTGATATCAAACGTTTTTAAATTTCGTATATCGATAACTATGGAATGTGCTCAAAAGAATTTTCTTAATTCGGAATTAATGCGATATTTAAATAAAGACATTTACAAATTTAAATGTAATTTTAAATACATGTTCAATAAAAATAATTAGATAATTTTTATGAAACTCTTAGAATCGTCGACGTTTTTGTTCTTTATTGCGGAAAATTTTCAGGGGAATCCAAAGAAATTTCGGCTGCAAATATTAATCAGGATGTGTGGAAGATAATATTATGTTTTAAGAAGAAAAGAGGAGAACAAAATACAAGCGGCAATCTTCTTCATAAAAATAGGTTTTTGGTTTCAAATATGAAAAATAATGGTCAGAATATGAAATGTCAGACGTCGTTCAACTCGTACTCGAATTTGAAATCGATTGGCACCTAAGCCTAGAAAATTATTTTTTTCGATTTAAAAAAATAAATGTTATGGTAAAATGGTACCAAAACAAGGAATACTAAATGCGTATCCAGTTCCTTATTTTTCCTGTAAAAAAAAAGTATTTTGTCTATAACATTGAAAATAATGGTCAGATAATAGAATGGCATACCTCGTTAAGCTCGTATTCGAATTCAAAATAGATTTGCGTTCAAGTTAAGAAAAAAATTTTTGTTCTATTTTTGAAAAAAGAATGTGATGGTACCCCTTACAAAAAATTGAAATAAGACAAAAAATTTATTTTTCACATCAGCCGGAAAGTGGCAGAAGTCGTCAGATGAGGTTATAAGTTGACTAAAACAGTGCGTGTTTCAGCTGTAGGTTCAATTTTGGCCAAGTTATAACCAAAACAAGGGAGTACTAAATGTATATAGTATTTTGCCCAAAAAATCATATTCCTTACTCTTCCTCTAAAAAAACAGTAATTGGAATATAGAATGTCAAATCACTCTGAGCTCGTTGAGAAATGTACCAAAGATTGACATTTTAGCCTAAAATAGTTTTTTTTTAAGACAATTGTCGAAAAAAAAATTGAAAAATTATTTTCTTAGAATTAGCCGCTGAATGACAGGGATCGTTAGATGAGGCCACCACTAGCGGTAGGTCAGACGGTAGGTTTGACAAAGTTATAAACAAAAATGCAAAGAGAGCACCCACATTTTGGTCAAAAGTTCGGATCTTGGATCCGAAGGTTTTTTTATCTTGGCATAAAAGAAATCAATCTCTTACCAAGTTTATTGGATCTTCAAGTGGCTCGTATTGAATGAAGTCGGCGACAAACTTAGCAATTTCCTCAACACTCGATATGAGCTGCGTGTAGATAAACGCCGTTGGCCTGATGGTGGTGCAAACAAATTTCTGAAAGAACAATTTGTCAAACCATCTACGGGTAACAATGAAGACATCGAGTGGCGTACCTGCACTCTACATTCGTTGGGCAAAGCCAGGACCATCGCTCGTCTTTTTGGGTGGGAAAGAACCAATTGCTTGCGGAAATTCTCGGCATAAAGCAAAAGCAATCGCTCTTTGGGCGACAAAGTGTAATAAGATGGCGGATAGCACTGCGGACTGTTTTCGAACTCCTCGATTGTCTCCGGAAACGAAACATCGATCTTTCCGATATTCAGCGCCGGTTCTCCCTCGGACAGACTCAGTTCACTGGTCTTATGGCCTTCCATCTCCTCCTCGTTCTCCATCTCCATTTCAGCCAAGTACTCCGATTCTTCGGCTTGCGAGCGCCGCATTTCATCGATTTCCTTGAACTTTGCCGAATGGCGGGTCGGGTCGATGTTGCTGACCACCTTCTTGTACTTCTGAAACAGTACTTTCGGCATTTTGGCGGCGTTACCCGGTTTTCCGGCTATTTACAATAATAAACAAAAACTACGTTTCTATAACTACGGTGTTTATTCAAAATATATGTTTCAACATGAGCAGATGTGACAGAAATCAAAAGGTTGTTGGTGTAATTGGTTGGTGAAAATGTTATTAAACACAAAACACGGATAATTTTAAATTTCAGATTAGAGATATTAATACAAAACGGTTTTTGATAACTGCATTTTTTTTAAATTTTCTTTGCTGGTTCGTGTCATTACTAAACCTAAGTTAAACTGCTTATATACTGCTTCAACACCAACTTAAACTACTTGACCTGCTTCATTGGTAATTTGACACTGCTTTAATGTTAGTTACTTCTCTACACGTAGAAAATTATCAAGAACATGCGATGTAAATTTAGTAAGTAAAATACATTTAAAATTATAAAAATTTAACTCGTAAAATAAAATATGTTTTTGGAATATTCCAATTCAAGTTTAATATTTTAAGCAGTAATTTTATAAAAAAAATCTATCATGCATTACAAAGATAAGCATTCGGATTCTCATGAAGCTAATGATAATGGATTTCAACTCATTTGATAATTGGTGCAGCAATAGGTTTGTTTGCCTTTAAAAATGTGTGACTATCAAAGTTTTGAAAAGCCAATAATGAAAAAATAAAAAAATACTTATTTTTCTGTTTCTAATTTTTCCATTTTGTTTTATGTATTAGAAGTTATGCTCCATAATTGCATATCTGTCGAGACATTTTTACAATTCAGAAATTACCGTTAATTATTAGTTTAAAAAATCTTTTTTTTATTTATACACCAGAATTAGAATTTACTATTTGCGGAATTTGTTAAAAAAGTGTTTCTATATCTTTTATAAACTGGATAGAACCATCACAACCAACGGCTGCCGACTTTTTGCAAGCCATCACTATGAGTACGATTTATTTATTTTATTAATATTACATAATTAACCGTCGACTGACATTAGAGGTCGATCGATCCTCCACAGCTGGCAGTGGTTGAGCATTTTTTAAGGGACCACCCCTTGTCTGCAGGGCACCGCAAATTGCATTTGCATTATTTATATTGCATCAATAAAACCCGCATTCAGGAATAATTAGCGAAAAACTTGTCGAGCGGGCAGCGGAGACCAGCGGATTGAGATCGGCGCAGTTGATCCGTTTATGGCTGGCGCTAGGATTTATTTGTACTTCCTTTCGCATTTGAAAGGCGAGCGTCTACCTGCCGATCGCTACATTCATGAAACCATTTGGCGCTTTTAAGCGACTCAATTACGCACTTTGATTCCCACATTCGTCGCCTGTCGTCCCACCACTCGAAGTCCTGTGGAAAGGACTCTGGCTACCTGGCTAACGTTTTCAGGACGTCTGAGGCAAGATGCGTAAGCACTAATTTTTGTGTGCTCAGTTTGCCGTTTAATTGCCGCGGCTCGCGCTAAGTGTTCCGCCGAAAAACAAAGAGCATCGCTGCGCGGCGTTCAATCAAGCACATGTCGTCCTGTCTTCGTCCTCTTCTCCTATCCTGTTTTCGTCCTGACTCCTTGCGCAGGCGCCCCGGATGTCTCGAGTGTCAAGCGCCTGCCTCTGCAGCCTTTGTCTGATTATCATCGCCATCGGCCATCGGACACGCAACGCTGATGTGCGGTTATGTCAATTAACGCGGATTGTCGGAGCGGGGAGGATATATAAGTCCGCTCGGCAACTCACAGGACATCACACTCGCTTTATACACCGAACGAAGCACATCGTCCTGTGGAAAGATTCAACATGCAGTTGGGAAAAGTCATCGTTCTGCTGCTGAGCATCCAGCAAAGCTGCCTGGCTTTGTACATCAAGAACCAAGCGGAGAAGAGTCCTGCCAAAGCGGCGCCAAAGGACGACTGGGGAGTCTTCAAGAACACCCTCGGACTAAGCCAAGAAAAAGGTGGGTTACCTATAACAGCAAACCCCTTGTTGAATTACTTATTAACTTTTGATGTCTTTCCTCTTCAGTTGAACTACTAAAATCGCAAAAGGATCAAGAAGGCACCAAGGAGCTGCTCAATCGCTTTATCCTGGAGAACCCGAAAGCTCTGCCGCAGGCCAAGAAACGTCCTGATCAATTTTTGGGACTCTACCGATCCATTCTGAAGAAACTCACGGCTTCCAAGCAAATGCTGAAGACCTCCCTCAACTTCGAATTGGCTGATAGGCCCAATAAAACTTTAAAGAGGCCTCGTCGCAAGATCGCCGTGAAAATGGTTTCGGATATGCCATCCTGGAAGATCGAAAGCCTGCTGAACTCATTCTATCTGAAGCACGGCATCCCAAGGAACACAGAGGAGCATGAGTATCCTGATCTGGATCTGCCAAGGGATACCGACTACGAATCAGACAATTTCTACGACGACGAGGGTGATGTAGGTCTCACCGCCAAGGACCGTCAGAATTCGGAGTACGGATCCTTCCAGGACCTCATTATGCAGGCCAAGATGAACGAGTGGGAGCGGGAGCACGAGGAAACCAAGTTGCACAGCTCAGACGATGATGACTACATATAAATCCTGAATATATCTTGAGATAATATTCAGAGGGCTGTGCAATAGGGGTTCATATGCTGGCATTGAACTTATCTTTAGGCTAAAGTAGTTTATAATGCCAGAGCGATTTAGTTCTTACAATATCGAAATACTATTTTTAATATATTTATTAAAATAACATAACTTTAGTATTTTTTTCAAAATGAAAATAATAAATAAAGTAACCAAGACTTTAAAATATGAAATCGAATCAAAACAGTTTTTTGCTTTAAAAATTGTGGTTTGAAATTTGGGAATTCGGAGTCTTCATAATTTAAGCTTTTCATTTGCGCATGTCCTCTCAACAGGAAAAGCTTTTCTTAAGAGAGAAATGGTAAGAAGAGTTTGTTATTAATAAATATTTAGCCTTAAATTATATTCAGTTCAATGGTACCTGTTAAAAAGTAGTTTTTATATTTTCATAAAATATTCTTCTATAATTTTGTAACATTAATTTGATATATATTACATTACATCTTACCATTATATAAAACAGCTGACTATTATTTTCGTGCTCTCCTCCGATTGTTGGCACTCTCTTGTGGCATGACAACAAATATTTCTATAATCAGCAGACATATGGTTCGGAATAGCTTATGTATGGTCTCGACAACATAAACACGTGCTCCAGAAGAGAGCACTCATGCGCCGTGTTGTACCACAAATCCCGAGGGAATATAAAAGCCGTGTTCATTTGAACACATAATTAGTCTGTTGCTGTTCTTAGTGGGTAATAAATAAAATCCCATTCAACAATACTTGTTGCTGATCCCCATTTACGTAGTTAGCGAGCAAATTGTTAAGAGCCCATAAACCCCGATTTACGGCCAAGCCGAGTGATTCCTATAATCTGGGTT
Source organism: Drosophila ficusphila (assembly GCF_018152265.1). NCBI lineage: Eukaryota > Metazoa > Arthropoda > Insecta > Diptera > Drosophilidae > Drosophila > Drosophila ficusphila. The sequence goes on from NW_025064737.1 coordinate 19,953,681, forward strand.
AAATGTCCACTTGTTGCGCTTTACTTTCACAAATAATTAAAGATTAAAAGTGGAAGTTTTGTAACCCATTCAGTAAGAGTCCTTAAAAATATCATTTTTTTCTAAACAAAAAACTGTTTCTATACCGCAGTGTGTAGGAATCAATATATTTAAAAGGAGATTGCTGAATTTAGAAGGCAGATCACGTAGAAGGACTTTTAGGTATCAGCATCGCCAGCTTTTGACGCCATTGGCATCATTTATGCACGTACTCTGTTTGCCAAGCTGCAAACTTTGCCACGGCAATAAGTTTGTCACAGGCTTCTATCACAGTCAACGTAAATAACTATGGCCAGAGATTTTCAGTTAAGTTTGAGTTATGTTTGAGTATTAAAGTGCACCAGGAAAAGTTGTTCGAGTATTTTAAAATTTTGCAAAAATGAAAGTCAAACATGGAAATAAAGTTTACCAAAACCTTTCTAATAAATTAAATGGAAGAAAAAACTGCTTTTTAGGTACATAAAAGTATATATATTTTATTTTCTGTTTAACAATAATATAATTTATATTTATAACTCTATACACGGTTGATAAATTAAAATACATAATACAAATCAAATAAATAAAACGTGAACACAAACATACATGCAGGCTCAATTATCTTACAATTTAAGAGGAGTTACAATTGCTATTGAATTCTTTCCTTTTATAAAAGCGGAGTGTTTTTAGAGCCAATTTGTTTCTGTAAGATAAACTATTACAATGGCAGTATAACCCTTTCTTTATATGGGAATGTATCCTGTGAACAGTTCGCAACTATGTAAATTCAAGTAAGAATACTATCTTACTGAGCCAAGACTGGAATTGGATATTCCTTTGTCTTCTGGAGGTAATAAAGCTCTTGGGGTTCAGGTTCAGTGCAAAAAGGGAGTCCCTACAACTTCTCACCACTAAGACTAACGATATTGTAATAGTTGTGATCGGGAAACCGTTCCAGTTCGATGTAATCCATTTCCGTGTGCAGCAGTTTGTCGAGCATCTGGATTATTTCTGCGAAAAGAGGACGCTCCTGGGGATCGTGTGACCAGCAGTAATACATTATGTTGTACAGCTCCCGACGACAGTGCTCGGGCTTCTCCAAGCGATAACCATCCCTCACCTATTAACAAAATTAAAAAATAATATTCGATTTATTAAATAAAATCTCAAAAGGTTACAAACCTTCCGCATAACATCTGCGGCAGATATTCCAGGATATGGCGTTGATCCCAGAGTTACTATTTCCCACATCAGAATGCCAAAGCTCCAGATATCCGACTTAACGGAGAATATATTGTCGTACAGTGACTCTGTTGCCATCCACCTATAAACAAATAGGATTTCATTTAAGTTTATTTCTTTTTTTGGTTTACAAATCAATTATACCTTATTGGCAGCTTGCCCTCGCTTTTCCTTTCATAAATCTTTGATGTAATAACATCTCTTGCGAAGCCAAAGTCCGCTACTTTGCATGTGTGATCATCGGTTATAAGAATGTTTCGAGCAGCCAAGTCCCGATGAATAATCTGGTAAAAATAAATAAATAAAATAATGATTCTATATAAGTTTTTAAATTAACTTACCCCTTTTGCTGTTAGGTAGTCCATTCCCTTGGCAACTTGATACATGAAGGAAGTTAAATCGCAGGATGTCAGAACATTTGACTTTCCATGGGTATTTCCATAGTGTCTGCAACAAGGGAGATTTATTTTAAATTCAATCTGATATATTAAGGTTTAAAAAACGTTGCCTACCTTTCAGCGCGGGAGCTGCGTAAATACGTTTGCAGTTTTCCTCGATTTACGTATTCGAGAATCACAAAAGTGGGATCTTTATCGGTGCAGCAGCCCAACAGTTGAACAACATTGATGTGTGGCTCCAGGGTCTTCATTACCTTTGGAAACAATAAATAATTTGGTTAATAAATGTCAGAATCCTATATTTACAAGCGAGATTATCCTAATAACCCAAGGAAAACAACCTTTTCTTAATGAGAATTGTAATCCAAGGCTACTCGCTTGTAATTTATTGGCCCAACTGATTGCCACCAGTGGCCGCAATTCATTTTAGTTAATAACTTTGCAAAGCCTTCCCCCTAATTTAAGCCAAAACTTTTCGGGCTGCCCGAAAAGCAACACAGAGAACGGTAATTTTCCAGGTCTCGAACGCCTTCACAATGGGAAAACTGAAAACTGAAAACTGGAAACTGAAAGCAGAAAAGTGCGGAGCCAACTGAGGAATGGGTCTGAAAACGAGCCGAGGGCCATTCATAATTTTTCATTGTTCTAAAATTAAAGTGCAATTATTCTCGTTTCTGGGGTAATCCGCAGAACATGATATACTGCCGCCGCACAGCGATGCCGGTGTACTAGTGTGTGCTACTGTATGTGTGTGTATGGTAGTGTATGTGTTTGCCGCCCAGTCTGCAGCCAAAGCAAATGCGACTTTAATGATGAAGGACGCGACCCACACGGCAACCCTAGAGTGGCGCCTCCGATTCAGAAACAGAAACAGAATCAGAATCAGATTCCGATTCGGGTTCAGAGATTCCTTTTCCTTTTCAGCGGCAGAGGATTCAGAGTCAGAGTCAGAGTCAGGCCAAAAGAAAAGAGATCCTGGCTCAGATAGCAGGGGGGCAAGGTCGGGCCAGACTGCCACTGAATAGGTCTCGAACTCCGAAAGAGCCACTGCGCAGGTCGAGAGTTGGGGGCTTCCGCGAGAGAAACCATACCCATGCACCATACACCGTAGTGTGGTTTGCCCTCCAGGCGAGAGGATGCTGCGGCTTGTTAGTGTTGTCAGTGTAGTCAGTGGTAGTCAGTGTAGTAGTCAGTGTGTGTCGTGTTTTTTTCATACTTTTCGGTGGCAGAACAGGCAGAACAGCAACAGGAATCAGTTTGTTTCAAGGCGTCGGAGCGCGCGGTTCGGAAATAGAATCCTGCGAGGCGGGTGGTTATTGTCGTGTGTTTTTTGCAGGACTCGTCGTGTTTACAGCCCGCAACTGCTGTCAAAGGAGTTCCCCCATGAGCCATGAGTGCTGGTTGTGTGGGCGAATGCCTTGAATAAACGCTCCTCAAATGCTGGACTCATTAGCCAAAAACATAGGTAATAAGTGAGAGCGGAATGCAGCAATGCCATCCGAGGTGTGTGGCACTCGTATGTAAATGCTAATCGATACGGCAAATGGCCGCAGCTCTTGTGTCACCATCATCATCGGCGGGATTACTTTGGGGAAGGATCTGTGGAGTGGCGTGGTGGTTGTCCTTGTGCCGAATAAATACGTTGTCACTTCGATTGTCATGACAACACTCCTTTGATTGCCGCTCCACTGAGTGCGAATGCAAATGCAAATGGCTGGAAGTGTTGCTGCCATTAAAGTACCATAAATGCGGAATCCGGCAACAAAGGCCCACCAGCACCACCATCAACAGCACCACTACAGTCGTGTTTATTGATTCTCCATGAAGTGAAAATATTTTTAGCCCACTGATTACCGACAATTGTGCAGTTTGCAGTTTGATTTACACAACCAGCCGCTGAACCGTGAAATATATGTTTACCTCGCACTGTTTAAAGTCGCTGGATTTTCGGAGTTCGCATACATAGTACGGTAGTATGTAATCTCGCTGAGATTCAGCTCATTAAGCATGCACGTCTGCCACCGGGATGCTTACAAGGCCATAAATTAATAATTTTGTCGCAGTATTTTTGGCGAACATAAATATGCCACGAGGTACGACAATATTGGAATTGGCATTTAACCTATATCGCCCCGATGTGTGAACAAATTGCATTTCGAATAGCTGGCAGTCGCTTCCTCGAACTTTAAATTTAATTCAGTGAGTAACTTTCCATTCAATGCGATTACGGTGTCCTTTGAAGCTCGAAGTGCACAAAACAAAGCTAATTGGCAAACAACAAATACAATAAACTAAAGGAAAGCTGGGGAAAGAAGGGAAAGGGAAGGTAAAAGTAAAGTAGCGAGAGCAAACTTTAAATTAGAAAACTCTCCGCTGAAGGACTTTTGGACAATTCCTGATGGCGGAGGCGTTTACAGTCTTGACTCGACGAGTGGTCAAGAAATCAGGTGGACATTGTTAGAAAGTATTACCTGAGTTTTCCTAAATGCCGCTGCAATTGCCAACAACCTAAAACACACTCAAACATTTCGAAACTTCCTGGAGAGACACATAAGTAGAGTCCTTTGCGTTTTCATTAAAAAGGCAAACATTAAATCCAAGCTGAAGGGGAAAACGCTGCCGGCGGGGGGAGAACCGTCACAAGGAGTGGAAAGGAAATTCTTTCAAAACTTTTCAGCATCGTTAATTTTCAATTTACAAAACTTTTTCATCTAACCAGAAAAACCAACTCGCAAGATTTTCCCAGCAGCCCGCCCAAGTAGCAAGTACCCAGTTACCAAGTTCCCAGTTCTCAGTTCCCAGTTCGCATTTCCCAGCCTTCAGTCGTCGAGTTAGCGAGTCAGTCAGGAGAAGCGGGAAAGCGGGGACGAAGGCGGGACGACCAATTGAATGAAAAGTGACAGAGGAAAAGGCAGCCGGGAAATTGCGCTCGGCAAGTCCTCACTTGGCCAACTTTCGATGTAACGATTTTGTCGGTGTTTTGCATACCCTTTACGGATGACTTAAAGAATTGTAAATGCTAATTCACAAGTGTTGCACGCTTGCGAGTTCCGCTTACCTCCAGTTCGGATAACAGGTCCTTTCGATCCACTTCGGTGGCGCTTTCCTTGAGGGTCTTCACAGCCACAGTTGTAATTCCTTCAGTGCCTGTAAATAATGATATAAACTCATATAAGTAATGGTAAAGCAAATTACTGGGGAATTTTGTACCTTTTCAGGTTTAAAGCTTAGCTGCTCGTAACCCTTTCCCTATTCATAGTTTTCAATTTAAAAACATGCTCGCATGAGTACTGGGGCTATTTTTAAACTGTTTTATTTAGGTCACCCTAGGGTCAAAATTAGATAATGAAATTTAAGTACCTTCCTGTTGTCAGATTGATCTGAAATTTGGTACACACCTTCAGTTCCGATGACAATACAATATAGTAATGTCAATAACATTGTAAATCCAAGATGGCGGCCGCAAAATGGCGGATAACGTAGGTTCTATCAATCCCATCAATATGGGTATCAAATGAAAGGTCTCAACAAGTATAATACAATGTACTATATAAAATTAAAATTCAATATGGCGGCCTCTGCAAAATGGCGGATAACTTAGGTTTTATCAATCCCATCAACATGGGTATCATTGTCACTGTCAAACACATCAGATTAATTCAGATCAATCTGACAACAAACGGGGTAAGCTAAATCTTATATATATAAATGAATCGCGAAATGTGTTGGTAAGCGCATAACTCAACAACGCCTGGACCGATTTTGATGAAATTTTTTGTGTGTATTCCAGGGGGTTTGAGGATGGTTTAGAATTACAATATGTTAAAATAATATTTATTTTTTATAAAGCAAAACGAGCTAAAGAAAGTGAAGTTGATAGAAACAAAACTGGAGGTTTACCAGCAGAACTGGAAATATTTGTGGGGGCAAAAGTCATGCTACGGTCCAATTTTGACGTTTCGGAGGGATTAGTAAATGGCGCTATAGGCTACATCAACGAAATCGTTTGGCCTCAATTTCGTCGAACTCAGATGTATGCAACAGATGTACCTTCCGTCCGAATTGATTTCGAAAAAGACGGAGTACATCTTATACACCCGAAAGCCATACAGTTTCCAGCTAAGTACAATTACGGGACGGCTGAGAGAAGAATGTTGCCTTTAATACTATCATGGGCTTCTACAATACATAAAATGCAGGGCAGCACTGTGGATCACGCAGTCGTATACTTAGGTGCGAAACTGTTTGAAGAAGGTCAAGCTTACGTGGCTCTTAGTAGAGTAAGATCTTTGCAGGGACTACGTATAGCGAAGTTGGACTGCAACAAACTAACGGGCAAGAAACCATGCAATAATGAAGCACTAAATGAATTAAACAGAATGCGAATTAAAAACTAATAAAAACTTAATCAAATTTGTTAAAAAAAACTTTTTAATTTTTAATTTTTTTTATGTTAACCATACATTGCAATGTTTAAGATAAATGTACTTATTATTGGACCTCTGGGGGCGTCGACCGTTTAAATGACTATTACTCGTAGGAACAAAATGGTAAAAAAAAATATAAATAAAAATGCGAAATAAAAACTAAAAGCTAGAAAATAAAAAAGGTAAAAAAAAATTTTAAGTTAAACCGTTTTATGTAAATCATGTACTAAATGTACTAAAAGCCTAAAAAATAATATAAAATAGATACAGACGTGGGAATTATAAACATATGCTTAGACTAGACTAAAATAAAACCGTGGGGCAAGTCAATTGTGTACAATCGTTGATTAAAATGTTTGTTTGCCCCACGGTTTTATTTTAGTCTAGTCTAAGCATATGTTTATAATTCCCACGTCTGTATCTATTTTATATTATTTTTAGGCTTTTAGTACATTTAGTACATGATTTACATAAAACGGTTTAACTTAAAATTTTTTTTTACCTTTTTTTATTTTGCCTTTACATAAATCCAAAAATCACTTGCCTCTCGTTTTGTGTGTCCGCTGTACGTGCTCATAAAAAAGGGCTCAGTATGGCGCACTGGAATGTGGTGTATCGTACGTATCGAGTGGATGGATACCTGGATACCTGGATACCTGCAACATGCACCATTTTGCACCACCTGAGCACTTGAATATGGGGCAACAACTGCCGGATTGCATGATCCAATAGCCAGGAGCCAGTATTCAGTAGTCAGTGGCTCCTGTGGAACTCCGCTGATTGAATGCACAATCTGCTTCGATTTAAATTCCTTTCAACTTCATAGCAAAATTGATTAAATTACTTCGGGAGGAATTATGGGAGGAATGGATTCGCAGTCTATGCATTCATTTCACTCCGAAAACTATTCATAATGAAAAATATGTTTTACTTTACATAACTAACAAAATCAGGTAATGAAATAAGAAATGGTTCCTTATTTTATTAATCACTTAATCATTTATCTTTCGTGAAAATCGATTGACTATCATTCATGCTTGGTTCTAATCTGTCCCAAAGGAAATGAGTTATGGCAATTCAATGACATTTTCTATGTAGAATCTTAATTAATCTTAGCAGAAATAGTTTCTTTCCCCCACAAAACTTACCATTTATGTTGGTGGCCTCGCATCGCCAAACTTGTCCGAAGGCTCCTTCGCCCAAAATGTTGAAGAACTTCAATCGGTACCTGGGGAATTCCCAGCGGTCGCAGTTGGCCTCCTTAGGAAAACCATTTTCTGCCGGGCCGGAACTTCCTGCTCCACCTGCCAGGCCGCCAGGACCCAAGTTCGATCCCGGCTCACCTGTCCCAGGACTCACGGCTCCTGCGGGCACTTCGCCGCCACTTGTGACACCTGTTGATAACTGGGAAGTTGCCTTTGAGCGACAGCATTGTTTGTTGGGCGCCCGGGAACGAGTTTTCACGTCGAAGTGACCGGAAATGCAGTCGATTTTGATGTTTGTGTCGGATGGGGTTTCACAAATACAAGATAAAAGAGCTCTGATTAGTTTAGATACCTCTCTGATTGGCATTATATCAAAATCTGGGATAATGCTGGATAGACAGATTCACCTGTCAAATAATCTTTGTAAATCTAAAGCTTTCCCTTCTTATTAGTTTGATTTAAATTATTTCTTCTTGAATGAATTCCTTTTGTGAATTTAAATTATTATTTAAATTATTTAAATTAAATATCAACAGCTTTTGTTGCTCATTTCCACTCCAAATAAATTCCCTATTTTATTCACTACATAAATTCATTGTCAGCACATGAAGTTCAATTTTGAATTCAAAATAAACCCGCCTGTCAGCGGCAGAGAATTCAAAATTTCCACTCGCCAATTGGCTTTGTTGGCGACGCGGGATTCAGCTGAAGTTTGGCATCCGATGTCAATAAATGGGAATCGAGTGAAAGGAAGGACATTCCCGGCAGGCAGGCTCTAAGCCCTCGTGCAGCTGCACTGAGCCACTTTTTCCTGTCAATTACACTGCCTCTGTGGCCACTGAGGGTGACAGGACTAAGGGGGGGCTAAGAACTGAGGACAGAGGACGGGGGACGGAGGACAGGACTCCAGGACGTCAGGACCTCAGAGCTCTGCGGAGGCGTTGAGCGAGCGAGCCAACTGAGGTTGAAATCTCTGCCCGAGTTGCTGTCGATTAGGGACTCCGGGCTCTGAGATGCAATCGCTCCCCGAGGGGAAAATCGATCGATATTTGCATGAGCTTTTGTGCAGCGCTCTCTAATTTAATGCAATCACTTCCAAAGGACCTTCGGAATGGCTCGAGTGGTATAAAAGCTCGATTAGGATTGCCTTGCGAACTAACGACCCTCGTGATTTCAATCACTCGTTTTTATTTTCAATTGCATTGGGTTCAAGTTTGGCTAAGTAATAGAAAATACTTCTGTTTCCTTGGGTAGAAGATATATATAGGATGTTAATGAATATTTGTATACCACAAAATATATTTATGGGAAAATATTACAGACAAAGTAAGCAACTTTGAAGGATTTTTTAAAGTCTGCATAAACTAAAAAAAACTTACTTTCATAAATGAATTTGATAACCTTATTTAAGTTGCTTTAAAAACTAATTGCCCTGAGTCAAAACTTTACTACAATCAAACTTTTAACTTGTTTACTCGCCAATTTGGTTTGTAATATAACATTTACTGGCACTCAAATTGATTGAAATAGAAAACCGGGCTCTGAACCACCCTTAAATTTATTTTCCGTAATAAAATCTCTGGTAGTTTGAACCCCTATTTCCCCCAAAGACCACCTGGGGATTCATAAGCAAAGTGTTTCCTCCGAAAAGGAGTACTCACAATGGCCATCTGCTGGTCCCGTTCCCAGGGAACATAGCGATTGGCGAAGGCGACGGGTCCCTGCCACTGCTGCATGACCATCGAGTTGCGGCTGTCGTCGGTGAGAGTGCTGCTCAGCTGGCTCTGGTTGGACTTCTTGGCCAGCTCCTCCTTCTCCTTGGACTTCTTGAGGGTCCTGCTGATGGCACACAGCCTCCTGCGGCACAAGTAGGCCAGGAGCACGGCAATCGCCGCGAAGAAGCCGCCAACGGTGACCACAATCGGAATTGTTCCGCTCTTGAGTGAGAAAACTGTGATGGTTTCATCGTTGTTGTTTTTGTTGCTGTTGTTGTGGCTGCCACTCGGTGTCGTTGTTTCCGCTGGGGCATGTTCGACCCTCGTCGAATTATTGCCAGCTATCGGCGTCAGTTTGGTGCGACTTTTCGGCGTGGTGGAGCTCGTTGCGGTGGCTGTCACCTCATCATCGCCATCCGGCTGCTCGCCACTCGCCTCCGCTTTTTGGCCAGGAATATTTGGCGGCGGTACCGGGGGGTAGAAATTACCGAACGGCGGTGGCCCAAATATATTGTTCGGCGGCACCGGTGGGAATCCCCCGCCCGGCCGACTATTTGGCAGTCCGTTACGGATGGATTGAACACCGGGCAGCTGGTCGAAGCTCGGCAGGAACTGCGAAATATTGTGCACCACGTTCGAAATTGAAGTCTGCGGTCGATAACCAGAGCTGTTCTCCCGCGCGCCCAAGATATTGATGAAGACCTCGTTTTTGGCAGTATAGAGTCCATCGGTCACTGTTATATAGATGAGGAAGTTCTGACCGGCCTGGAAAAAGGGAAACATTCAGGGCTTACAAAAGTGGAACATGAATATCTATTATTTACTTACCCTTCCCACCAAGCTTTCATTGAGGGTGACCACTCCCGTTTCCCGATCGATTTTAAAGGGGATTTTCTCGGGCGGACTAGCTCCATTTCCACCTCCAGGTGGCAGACTGAACCGGGGTTCTATTCCGAATATCAGATCATCGCCATCCGGATCCTCCGCCCGCACTCTGTCTATTATCTGACCGACTTGCTCGGTCTCCGAGATTCTCCAGTTGCGCTCGCGAACATATAGAATCGGAGGTGCATTTTGATCGTGGGCCTCGACTGCAAGTGCATACATATTCATAAATTACAGATAAATGCTCGAAATGCAGTTTTATAGCAAGTTCATTAACAACTGGTTATTGTAAGCAAGGGAGATTCTCAGAAGCTGAAGCACCGGTTTTTTAAAGATTTTATTTCGATGCAACCCAATTTGTTTACAATACAAAATAAAATCTTTTCAGATAAGTAAAAACCTGCTGTATATCCAATATAGATACTATTTTTTAATTGAATCTTTGTAAAGTATTGGGTTTTCAGTTCTTTCCTGCATCAGTTTTTCCCTTGATATTTTTGTTATTTATTTCACTGTTTGGTTTTTCTGCTGGAAAGTCCGAAACAAAAACGTGATATCACTCAAAATAAAAGCAAGTGTGTGTGCAACGAGATCAACTCGTTTTGCAATCCCACAGCAAGTACTTATTAAATCCGACGAAACCAATGACGACAGAGCGATTAATTGGTTATGGCAACTAACTCTGCGGGCATTTCTATGGGCCAACAACAGTTGGCAGCCAAGTTCATTCGTTTGTGCCGAGTGCCAGCTATTGACCCGGATGTCTCCCACTTGGGAGCGACTTTGGCCAACGTTGAACGAGTGCCAAAGGCACACAAAAGAGACATTTTTTTTGGTTGGGGGCCAGATTGCAACATCCGAGAAAAGCCGTTTCTCTAACGAATATCAATCGGTTCATTGTCCACCGAGAATGTCCGTGAATTATTGGCGTATTCGGTTTGGTTGGCTTCTTGGCGCTTCATAACTCAGCCATAAGCATCATTCAATGGACCTAAGCGACGTGACGTGATAACCGGTCGCTGTTTGCCGTCTGCTGTTTGCACTTGTATCTTGTATCTGCTATCTCTTCTGCTGGCGCTCGACCTTCAGATACGAATGTGTTCGCATGTAACGAATACGTATACGTATACGTATACGTGATGTGTGCACATACATACATATACTCGTATATGCTGTACGGCCAAAGGAGAGTCTTTTTGGCCAAGAGCGCGGCTTAAGTGAGCAGAATGCTTGGCTCTGCGGATTGCGTGGCCAAAACAGGTCTCAGCTTTGGCAACACGCTCTCGGCGGATTTAAGTTGGTCCGCGTGTAAGCCCATCCAGATACGAGCGACTGCGATATATTACGCCGCTCGAAGAAGTGTTCCGTTTCGCTTAAATATTGCACAATATGCTGATGAGACATGTGCGAGAATTTCAGCCCGACAGCGTTATTAATAAGGAGCGTAATAAATTATTTACGTTTAAAGCGTTCAGGAATGCGTGAGCAGGAGACAAATATTTGCGAAATATTCCCACATATTGTTTGCATCCACTTTAATATTTGCTTACTATAAAGCTTTCTACAAAAATAGTTATAAACGTTGATTAAAATTTGTACAAAAGTGATTACTTTTGTGCGATTGCTGCTGTGAAATATACGTTTTACCCAATTGTCCCACGGCTAACATTTAATTGAAAGCGAATTCAATCAAATTAGTTATGAGTTTGGCAATAAAAACACTGCAGATTTCAATCTATTTCCTGGCCATTAGTCGAGTTAAGAGTTCAAACGCCGGGAATTAAACGCCTTCGTCGAAATGGCATCTACCAAGCTGGTTAAGCATTCACGGTCAAGGCTGAATCGACTGGAGCTCAAACACTTTGTTTTTCTCGCCCACGGGGACAATTGGAGCATTGTGGGACTTCAAGAGCGATTCGCATTGTTTTGGGTACCAATTACGCATCGGTTTGTGGTCATTAACGTGTTTTGTCATCGAGATAGGCGGAGACTATTGACCTGCTACCCTCATATTCACGCCATGCAATCTGCTGGCTAACCTTTTAAGAGGCAATTAAGATAGTCAATCTTAAGGGCTTTATTATATTTTTATCTAACATGTAAGTAGATCTTACAGATATTTATTTACAATTATTACTTAGTTTAGGTGCCTAAAATATACTCATTTTCACATTCAACAAATGAAATGAATCACTCAATCTTACCTTCTTGTGAAATAAGCGAAGCCACCGTTGCCGTGACCACAAAGATGGTTAACAGCAGGCTCCTCCTCCGCCAGGAAATTAATTGTTTTCCGCAGTGTATTATCCGACTTTCGTGGTTGTGATGGTGATAAACCATTGCGCAATCAACTGCCTAAACGGCAGGCTGCCAGATGTCCGAGGACTGAGACAAGGTGATGAAATTTTAATTAAAAATGGCGGCACACAGTGGTAAAATAAAATGAAATAAAATAAAATGAATTAAAGCAGCACACGCGTGGGTGTTTGCGCTGTCCACATCCTGTAGATGCCATCGTAGGAATGTGTTTTATTAAATTAACTTAGAGCAGGCGGACTGGCAGGCGCTCCACTGTCATTCTCCTTGTCCCGGAAATATTGGGAGCAACATGACACTTGCAACTGGCTGCAACGAACCAGGATATGATTGTTCAAAATATTATATTTGAGTGAAGGGCACATATCACGCGCAACTAAAAGAAAATATAACTTAAAACGCTGCGCGTCATGAAGCGGGTCGGCGATTTCTCTTTTTGACGTATACGGCATCGGGTGCATGGCGCAATAGCAAAACAAACTGGGCAGCCGAGCACAGCCCCAATATGTGAACAGCTATGGTCACAAAAATAGAGGCAGTAGGGGGAAAAATCACTTTTTCTAATTTATAAGTACTTAATAAATTTTGTTTGAAACCGAAGCATAAAATACGTTTACTTCCAATAGGAATTATTTATATAATTTGAATTGAAAGGGAATATTGTATTGAAAGTTCATTTATTGGTAATCACATCTTAAAAACGAAAGGAGTTTGCTTGTGAAGCAATTACGATTTATAATAGCCCCTCTCTTATTGTTTTGACCGCAGTTGTATGTGTACACTCTCACATAGTTTAAGATCGCACGGGAAAAGTCGGATAGATTGGGGTGAAAGAGAGGGGGAATGGGAATTGCCGTCTTTTGTGTATTTAAATAATTTGTAAGGAGACTTTGAAACTAAAGAAAACTCCAGCTTGAGGCGAGTTTGCGTTTGCACAATATAAAAAGACCAGGAAACACACGGCCGTAAATGAATTATATAAATATCGCTTTGAAAGAGGCCACTCCATTATGCTAATGTTAAAATTCACACGCATCTCTTTTCGGTAAGAGTGACTCATAGCTTTGCACATTATTTAAATTTGGTTTTAATTTCAAGCCATTATTACATTTATATTAGGGTGGGATTTTGCGCTGAATTTCACATATATAGATTGTACACAAAGCCACTGAAACTGGTATCCATAAACTTTCACGGGTTGCGTTTGGGGCGATCCCAAAGCGGGACTCTATAGACCGATCCGTTTAAGCTCTCGGCGGACTGAAAACTGAAGCTATATCACGTTCAGCCCGATCCAAAGACTTCTCCCCAACGATCCATCGAAATATTCGCTCTCCTCAAAACGAAAAACTTGTTTAGCAGCCCCAAGAAACGAACTTGAACTTGCTCTCTTGTGGATCGTATTTTTCGGTTCCTCTCTCTCTCTCCCGCTCCAAAGAATTATATTTGTGGATTGTGGGATTAAAAGTAATTGAGTTATCAGTAGCAGAAGCCAGTTAATTCTGAACTTTTAAACAAATAAGCAACATAAACGCATTTTGATTAGAATAAGTAGCGAATTCAATGTGAAGTGCGTGATAAGGATTTTTCTTGTTTTGTTGTTATTGAATTATTTTATTAAAGACTAAAACTTAAGTACGAATTTCTTTAAAATAAGAATTAAACAACCAAACAATAAAACCTGACTTATAAAGCTTAAAAACTTTTTAATTGATATGTTTACGAAGCTCCTCTGATAAACCTAAACTAGTACACTAAAACATAGTCAAACGTTTTACTTTGTAAGCATTTGCGTGAAGCTCATGACGCTTACGCTTTGGATTTTCCCCTATTTTCCCGAAGACAATGCTGCTTTATGCCCAGGGCCATTTGTTAATCAAAGCAGCCATCTGTTTTACGACTATCCAATATTAGCGGTCGATTGCAGTAGCAGCGTCGCCAATGACGACGCCGAGGAAGTTCCAAAACAAGTGAACAAAGCTTTTCGCGACAGCTTATTTACCTAAGTGCCAGCATACTTATTTATTTACCCAAATGCATCGTAAACTCGAGTGCGTCACGCGGATTTTCCCCGCGGACCAGCGTTAGCCGAAAAAGTATAAAACCGCTCTCAAGTCCCATTCATTCGTCTTGGCCAAATCGAAACCTGCATTCTGCGAGAAACATAAACAACCAATCCAGGTAAGCTGAGCAAATGCTTTCAGTCTATTGCTGACCGGCCAAGTTGGATGTCATAACTCGGTCAGTCGTTATTCTGTTATTTATTTGCACAGTTTAATGCCCATCCAAGGAGCCATACGTCAAGATTTTATCATTATTGAGATATATCGAAGCTACGCCCCCACGATTGAAATGCATTTGTGGTAAATTATGAAATGATTCTGGTAGGAATGATTCACTTTCAGTGAAAAGTTCATGTAGCTTGTTTTTTAGCAAAAAGTTTAAAGTAGTATTGTTGAAAAGCATAATCGCGTGTGAAGCGCGTATTTAAACAACATTATTATTTATTCGGAAGCAATGTCCCAGTGAATGAGCTCACAAGCTTACTGATAAGCCCATGCCACATACAAGTTGTTCAATGATTCGATAAGCGGCGTAATCATTGGAACTAAATGGCACTGATAAGACCTTAGGTCAAACACGAATTCTACAAACAAAAATTGAAGCACAAAGCGTCAGTTGGTTCGCGCCAGTCTAACAGAAAACCCAGTGAGTCCCATCCCGTTTCATACGTTTGCTAATTAAAAGATCTCTCGAACTCATTTATATTATACGTTCACGTTTCTCAGAAACAATACATATGGGGAACAAATTATTTAGAAGCGTTTTGTGATTCTTAAGTGCACAGAAAGTAAATAAACGTGAATAAATAGGTGCTGTGATTGGAACTCGATTGAAAAAATAGAACACAAAGCATCTGCTACCCAAATTCGACCAATATGTTGTGCGTTTGAATACCAATTCTGGTAAATCAGAAGTAAACCCCCTCTCAACCCCAACGAATATAGTCTGCCGTCTGGTCGAGATAGCTCCTGAGTGTTTTCGGGGCTACAAGACTGCCATAATTTATAGTAGGTGTTAGCCAACAATGCACAGTTCAGGCCCAGCGTCACCGCATCGAGTGAAAAAGTTTTTATTTTGGTTTTTGCCGGACAACTTGCAGAGCAGAGCAGCGACTCCACATTGGTTTTGGTCGCGCCACATAAATGGGTCGGAATTCGGCATTTTTGCAACGGTGCAATTTACTTGCGCCGGCATACAAAAAGCCTTTATGTCTGCACTTGTGCCAAAAAGTGGCAAAAGTTTCGGGTGTGGGAATATGTGTGCATTTATGCTCATCCGTAGGCCGGGCATTCTACCATGTGCGCGGTGCCTGTCTGTTTTTCCATGGTCTCAAAACCATGGCCCCTACACAAGGCAAATTCTAGTTGAGCCAGCTTGCTCCCCGTTCGCCCATTCAAATGGCACGCGAAATAAAAACAAATTACTCGCTCGAAAGTTTAAACAGGATGGCCTTTAAGTCAGACACAAGGCAAATGTGTGCCATTGTAAATTGACAACCAATTTACTTTTGTTATGATAAGGTAACTTGTACGTTCTAATTGAACATATCCTCGTTATTTATTTCCAGGATATACTTGTACTAGATCTAAAGCGAGTTACTCGGGACTGAGAGGATAACTAGTGTGACGATGATTCAGATACTGACACATCGTCCCAATTGCAGTCCTTTAGTGGTGTTTGTGTTGCTTCTAATCGACCAGCGACTCTTCGCGGACTCGAGTGTTCCAGTATTGCAAAATCCCTCGGATGAGTACACGAAGTACGTCCCGATCGAGGAACTCAAGTTGCCAGAGGATCAGGAACTGGTGGTCCGACTGCCGTCAAACTCGCTGCTCAAATACACATCCTACAAAGATGTGTCCATCCTGCATTTCGATGTTCCACCCGATTCTCGAACGGCTTACTTCACCTTCAAAGCCTTCGAGGATCCCAAAAGTGCCTTTCGTTAGTATTTAAAATCAGTATATAATTAAAATTAATATAACAAATTTTATTCCTCGGCAGAACGGAAGTGTAAGCCTAAGGATGTGACATTGCATCTGAAGGCGAGCAGTTACCCAGTGATAAGTCCAGAAAACATAACCTTTCCAAAGAACTTCTTTACCGCAGATCAGAGGTAACTAATAAATAGTATAAAAACAGTAGTAACCTAATTAAATTGTGTATTTTTCAGATATAAAGTTTATGACCTGCAGTTTTTATCTAATGAACAGCAACAGCATATTACCATTGAAGGACCTCACATTGGCAATTGGTTCGCAGTGGCTTTTGTGAGTTGGTCGGATCCCAATAATGACCGCATTGAACAACAAGGTAAAGAGATATAAAAATAAAATATAATACTTTATCATGGTGTAAACTATGGGTTCTATTGAAAATATGCAAATATTTATTCAACACTAAGCTTACAACAAAAAATCAAACAAAAATGTTTGTAATGTTTTAGCTATTCTTTAAATATTTGCAATATTTGACTGTTGCTAGACCGCAGATAAAAGCCTTTTGAATATGCAAAATCAGTGATTCCCTTTGGTTTTTGCTTTGTGCATATTTATGAATAAAATTTTGGTTGCAGGACTCAGTGCATCGTGCGACACCCTGTTGTCGGCCGAAATGTCCGTGTCCCGCTTCCGTCCGGTTATCATAAACAGCGGTCAGGAGCATCAGGACAATCTGACGAGCCTTGTCCTCCCCGACCTGAATGGAGCCAATGAAACCAGTGCCAAGGAGGGACTCAACACATCCAGACCCCTTCGCTCCGTTCCGCCCAAGCAGCAGAAACAAAAACATGCGGCTTTAAAGGAATCCAAAGGGTTTTCGGGACAGGGGGACAAACCCAGCAGAGCTGCTCGATTTCAAAACATCACGGAAAACCACAACAGCACGCGGACCGCAAACAATGAAATCATTTACAGATTCTATGTGCCAGACGATATCGGCGACGCTTTGGCCCGCATAATGTTCGACCAGGTTTGCGACGATTGTCCCTCGGTTGGCTTCCATGTGCGGGCCAATGGTTACCCACTGAGCGGTACGGATCACTACCACAGTCACGGCACCATCATCCGGCCAAACCAGACCGCGGAAATATCAATTCCATTCG
The DNA here is from genome assembly GCF_018152265.1 of Drosophila ficusphila. NCBI lineage: Eukaryota > Metazoa > Arthropoda > Insecta > Diptera > Drosophilidae > Drosophila > Drosophila ficusphila. Next base: position 19,971,054 of record NW_025064737.1, read on the forward strand.
GCGTGCAGCCAAACACGTGGCACTACGCCCTCTTGACCTTTGTCAACGGGGCGGATGAATCGGAAATACCTTTGGAGAGCAGTGTGAATTATAGCTTGCCATATGCCCTGCAAATTGATTACATTACGGAAGAGCCGGCAGAGCTGTTGGAAAAACCAAAGAGTGTGGAAAATGGCTCTAATAGTTCCGCTCCCAATCCCTGGGAGCCAACAAAGTTCCGCCAAATGAACTTTTACTCGCTGCTGCGGCAAACCTACCGTGAGTTCTTCATGTTCGACTACGATCTCCGGCCGGATGTTAATGGCACGGTGCCCGAGACCCTCAATCTTACGGCCAAGATCCACTCGGGGTTCGCCTTCGATCTGGGTGAGGTGTCGGACATTGGAGGCACTCTTACCTTTGCCATTTCCATGAAGGAGGCCCATCGCGCGAGTTTGAGGATGAGTCTGCCCACTCAGCCGCCGGATTTGGGTGGCATCCTGGCCGAGAGGCTGATCGGGGATCCCAAGGATGAGGTGGTGCCCGCCACTACTGCAGCCAGTAACCAGAGCATGCAGATTGTGGTCTGCACGCAGCTGGGTGAACCAGGTGAACCCGAGTATCCGGACAAGTGTCGCTATGGACAGCGGTTGAAACAGGCCTCCATTATTGTAAATCACACGGAGAGCATGGGATTGGTGCACGTTCCCTTTCCAGAAAGTGGAAGATGGTGAGTATATGTAGTATTAGGATAAACCTAAGAAAAAGAATATCTCAAATATAATACATCTTACAAATAATAATAACAATAAGTAAATAACAATAAGTAATTGATAATTAACTTAAATATGAATCTAGGTACGTGACAATGGGTCTCTTCTGCCATGGATCTGGAACCGCTCGCGTGTCAATCCTAGACAGCGTTAAGGAGTTTATCAGCAAGCACCAGGACACCCTCCAGGATATGCGATCCCGTTGCAGCTGCGCAGAATCAGTCCCACGCTACTTGGCCTGCATTAAGTCTCCGGATTGCCTAGCATCGATGAACGAAAGCGAGACGCTGAAGGTGAAAGAGTGCCTCCTGGAAGACCAGTGCAGCAGCAATCCCCAGGAGATGACGCGGCTCTTTGTGGAGCACCACAAGGCGTCGATGGAGCAGCACCTGGCGGTGGAGAACTGCAACACCTCGGTGGTGTTCTCGGTGTCCTCCAGTCCCTGTGTGGCGGGCAGGTGTGGACGCTTCGGCAGGTGCTATCACTACATGTCCGGAGGATTCGTCTTCTCGACGTGCGTTTGCTCGAAGGGATACCGGGGATGGGACTGCACGGAGGACTCGCAGGTGCCCACCAACATGTCCATCCTGCTGGCCACTCTGCTGCTCACGCTGAGCAACCTGCTCTTCTTCCCGAGCATCTACATGGCGGTGAAGAGGCGCTATTTCACCGAGGGCGTCATCTACTTCTTCGCCATGTTCTTCTCGATTTTCTACCACGCCTGCGATGCCGGCGAGGATGAGTACAGCTTCTGCCTGGTGAAGATCGGGGTGCTGCAGTTCTGCGACTTCTACTGCGGCCTGCTGAGCATCTGGGTGACCCTGGTGGCCATGGCCCACGTCCGTCCCGAGTTTGTATCGCTGCTCCACATGTTCGGCGCCATCCTGCTGGCCTTTGGAACGGAGCTGAACAAGCAGAGTCTGTGGGTGTTCCTGGCCCCGGCTCTCACGGGGATCTGCCTGATCTCGACCAGCTGGGGATTGCGGTGCTCCAAGTCCCGGAAGCTCTTCCCGTCGAGGAGGTACCTCTCGGTGTGGCTGCCATTCGGACTCACCCTCGTGATCGCCGGCCTGGTGTGCTACGCCTTCCTGCAGACCAAGCAGAACTACCACATCGTCCACTCCATTTGGCACATGGTCATGGCCCTGAGCATCCTGTGCCTGCTGCCCTCCAGAAAGTCCTTCCTGCCGAAGTGCTAACACGCGGAGTTCAGTTCCCATGCCGCGGAGCTCCTGCTGTCCCAGGACCAGGAGTTCCACATGTGAGAATGGTGACTTCGTGGCCGGAAACCCAGGACCTTATAGCTTTCCCTCGCCCGCCAGGCGAACAACGTTACAGGACCCTATCTAGTTATAGAATAAACCCTTACTTAGTTTGTACATAACAATACTCATAGCAGTAGTTGGTAAAATGAAGAGATCTTGGAATTGATCAAATGAGCACTGAACGTTCACTAAAGGATGCACGGATAAATAGATGGATACTGATACGCAATCGTTATGATGTTTGTTTACCTATCCTAAGCCATACAAATCTACGCACTAAGGCCTATTACTCTAGAACTTATTTCAACAGCCTTACTAAATTTAATGAAATGCACGCGTGGAAATGTGTACCAATAACTTATAGTGTATATAACTACTTGCTAGATAAATCGCAGATTGTAAGATTAGCTGGTAAATAGGACCTAATCTTAACAATTGTCTGCACTTATTTAAGATAACCAATAATTGACATACAAAATTGAAGACATTTGTTTTTTTGTGAAAACCGTTTGAACAAAATTAATGAATTTGTACTTTACCAATAAAAAATACAGACCTTAGAAATATCTATGCATTTATGTGGTTATATTTATAAGAGCGATTTTATTGACAGAATCTAAATAATTTAAAATGCTTTCTACAACAAATTCAGATCCATTTATAGTTTATAGATTAGTGTCTAAGACAGTCATTACATCTGCTATATTGTCTATATTACAGGTACTGATAGATCTTTTAAAATATTTCTATCGTACACTTCCCGATCCATATCGAATTTCTCTTTCGAATTGCTCGGCCTTCAAAGTTCCATCGATGCTTTCACAGTTTTTGTTGAAAACACTGTAGGCGCTCATCTCGTTCCGCTTTTTGGGATCGGTTCTGGTATTGAAATAGATGCCGAAAAGTGCGGAAAACATGAGGAACACCAATCCGAAACCCAGTTTAATGGCTATCACATAGAGAGTTATCCAGAACATAAGGTAGACAAACCACAAGGTGTATTTCAGAACGTTGTTTTCCCTATGGTGATGATCTGTGGATCTGGAGGGGCTCTCCTCTGGTAACAACTCATTTTCACTGGACGTCGCAGCTTCATCCTGAGAGTTTTCCGAGATAACTTCCGCTTTGGTTGGTTCCTTAGACAAATAACAAACATTAAATGGACAAAAAATATGTTTAATTTTTTGTTCATACCTGTTGTACCTGGATTGTTGTATCTTTGTTAGCCCCTGTGCCCAACATCCAGAACCTCCGCAACTTGTCCTTAAAATTGTCTACTGTTTCCTTTCTCCTCTTCTGAAGGCGATATTGTCGCAACTGTTCTTGAAAATCAGCCATAAATTGCAGCTCAATTATTTGGTCAAATTGTAAATAAACTAAACTAGACGTGTCAACTAGAGCTGGAGAAAACATCGACGATGTATCGATACATCGATGTTTTCCAAAGCTCGGATACATCGAAGTTTTCAAACATCGATGTTCGATGTTTCCTCTTTACTCATCACTACTCGGCTGGTAAACAAATTGGGTAAGCGCATCAAAAATTTTTATCAATTAAATAAAAAATAATTTTAATTTTTTTTCGTTTTTGTTTTGAGTAGAACTTTAAGTTGTTTTTGAATTTTTGTTTTAATTGAATTGTTATTTTATTTTAAGTTTTGCGGTTAATGAAAAACTAGTTTTAAGTTTAATTTTTAATATTAAATAGTGTTTAAGCTTCGTTTTGAAATTTGAAAAAATATTAATGAAAACTATGGATCTCAACCAAAGAGTAATTTTTTATAAAAAACAACTTTTTCACATTTTACTTATTTATTTAAATTAAATAAATATATTATTTTAATATATATTTATATTAAATATATTATTTTAATATTTGATATTAGTAAAAAAAAATTTTTTAAGTACACGCAAAAAAAGTTCGATGTATCGCGATACATCGATGTTTTTTTCTGAAAAACATCGAAACATCGATGTAGGTGAACATCGATGTTTTTCCAGCTCTAGTGTCAACAGAATATCGATAAATGGATTTCCACTAGAGCATATCGATGTTTTACAGTATACGCTCGCTAAAGTAGAGGGAACCTGTTTTTAGTTTAATAATTTTAAAATCTTTTAATTAGTAATTTTAAAATCCTTTTATTATTAACTGACTTCATCATTCGTTTAAGAAGAAAGGGTCTACCTAAGGCTCGATATGTTTTGCTATCGATATTTTTCAAATAAAAATAATGACATTTATATTTTGGTAACGGAAGAATGGTAAATTGTATTTAAAAATTAACAAGTAAAAGAAAGTAAATGTTTTTCTCGATTTCAATATATGCAATGAAACTCAACAACTTAGTGTAGATGTCAATAGGGTCGCTTCAAGGTGCATTCTCGTAAAAAACTTCCCCAGGAGTAAACACCTATGTCGACATGAGGGTCCGGGATTTATGCGGTTAAGCCCCAGGTGGCATTCCGTTTTCACACTTTTAATTACCATAAACATTAGAGGGTAAACAAATAAACATAATATTTTTTGTGAAAGAACTGTTGCTTCTGTAAGTAATCTTATAGTTAATTGCGTTAATCAACAACTATTGCCCCATAAGTTTCACTCGTCAACAAAATAAGTGTTTACCTTGGGATGTGAAAACATTAATGATTTAAAAGTGCCTTAAATTATATTTGTTTTTGCCAGAAAGTATTTATGTGAATTTCTTTTTCTTTTGTTACCTCAGACTCGAGATAGTAGCTATTTCGTACAAGGCATGTTATTTTACTATCTGCAAATACTTCTAGTCAAGTTTAGTTGAATATGTTCCCAAAATTCTAAAAATAATAGCAATTAAGTCCAAAGAGACACAAAATTTGTTAATCAGTGTCGTTACAAGCGAATTTATGGCAGCACCTGGTCGCGAATGAAGCCAACCTTTGCATTATTTGCTCTAATGAATTGAAAAAACGGAATAAACGAGACAGTTCCGGTGGGCGAGGGGAGCGATCTTCTTTTTTTAAGATTCACCGTCGCAGTGAATGAGTGATACACATTTGATAAATAAACAGAATATCATCTAGACCCTCAATTATCTTTATGGTTCTGTCTGATAACCCAACCTCTAGGGGCGTCCTCTATCACTCAAATCAAATTCTGCCACTGCTTTTATACGCACATCAAGTGGGTGTCTTCTTCAGTTCAAGTTTGTCGCAGGTTCGGGAATGTTAAAAATCTTAAAAGTGCTTTCAAGTGATCAAAATGAGTGCGGAATCAGGCCAACAGGATGTTGAGTCTAAGCCAAAATCGGCTAGAGATCCCAATGCTGGGCACGAATACGAGGAAGTGCTTGAATTAATCGGTAGTCCTTTTTATCCTGGATATACTGGAATACCTTAATTAACAGTGTTTTAATTCATTTATCCAAGGATTCGGTCGAGTGCAGTGGATAGTCCTTTTTGCGGCAGGACTTCTAATTATGATGGTTATAAACGAGACAATGGGCATGTCATACATCACTATCGTGTCCCAGTGCGACTTCGAAATGAGCTCCATGGATAAAGCCATAATGAGTGCCGCCAGTTTTATCGGTGAGTAAGCAGTAATTGCGTTTCGTATTATATAAATTAGTGTAGTGAACTTTATCTTTCACGTTTTCACTGTTGTATATTTCACGCGAGCCTTAACTTTATTGCAGGCATATTCTGCTCTTCCTACTTTTTGGGCTATCTAAGCGACACTATCGGTCGGAGGCCAGTATTGATATATACGACGATCGCCGGGAATGTGTTATCCTTGTGCTCCACTGTCATTCCGAGTTACTGGCCATACGTTTTCCTCCGTTTCGGAGTTGGATTTTTGTAAGTACTTTCTACTACTCAACTACAGGGGGGCAACGTGATTTAGAACTTAATTATACACCAGGTTTATGAACTGATAAGAGAAAAACTATTTCATTATATTATGTAACGAGTGTAAATTTGTTCTGAACCCTATCAAAACTAAACTGAACTGATAACAACTGTTCTATACTTAAACAGCATTGCGGGAGCTTCCTCAACAACGTATGCGTATCTTGGGGAATTCTTCACTCCTCGCCATCGTCCCATCGCCATTAATTATGCTAGTCTTTTCGTGGGAATTTCAACGATTTATGTACCTGGTAATTACTGCCTCAAATGGTCTACTCAAGAACATTTAATCCAAAAAGTACCCATTATAGCTACTGCCTGGCTGGTACTTTCAATGAATTGGAGTGTGGGCATCACGGATGACTTTTCATTTCGCCCTTGGCGATTGCTGACAATTTGCTATTTGCTGCCTGGAGTTATTGGAACTTTATTGTTGTGGTCTCTGCCTGAGAGTCCAAAGATCCTGATGTCCTTGCATAAAACTGAGGAGGCTTTTGCGGCTGTTGACTGGATTGCAATAACAAATTCCGGCAAACACTTGCATGAGTTTAAAGTTCATAAGCTGAAAACGGAACCGAACTTAGATGGAGAAGGAGAAAATATATTGCTTATATCTAAGTCTGCGTAAGTTTTTTGTTTATTGCTGTCTACATATTCAGATAAACTAAATTATTTACTTTAGGTTTACCACCATTAAGAAAATGTGGAAGGAAACTAAGCCACTTCTGAAGAGACCTCATCTGATAAACTTTTTGATCAGCTGTACTATTATGTGTGGTCTATTTTTCAGGTGAGTGGTCAGGAACAAGTATTTTAAGAGTTTTAGTAATTTAAATAAAATATTTTTACAGTTCTTCGGGAATGGGTCTTTGGTATCCAGAAATTCAAAATCGGTTGGGCTCAAACACTGCTGAGGATTCCATGACAGTCTGCCAAGTTATTGATGCTTCGATTGATCAGATGCAAGCCAATACAACCAATAAAGTAAGTTTAAACAATAAATAAACTTAACATAAAGTCTTGGTGCAGCGCATAAGTATGCTATACTTATCAAAATAATTTTTACAGATTTGCGACGACCATATCAATACCAAGAGCTACATAGACACAATAACCTACGGATCTGCCCTAACTGTGGGCTATATTCTAATGGGATTGGTCATCAATACAATTGGTCGCAAGGCCTCCATTTTTATTGGCCTTTCATTGGCCGGAGCTTGTGCAGTTGCACTTATCTTTATCAAGGACGAAGTGGTGATTGTGGTTTGCTTCTGTTTATACCTGGTACTGCCAGGACTCTGTGTGTCGATTCTGAGTGGTGCAGTCGTCGATCTTGTGCCCACTCATCTTCGAGGAAAGGCGGTCTGCATTTGCCTCATGTTGGGCAGAACAGGCAGCGTTTTCGGGAGTAATATTATCGGAGTGTTACTGGACTATTATTGCTCTCTCACCTTCGGAGTGTTTTCTGGATTTGTTCTGGGTGAGTAGTTATGCTTATAAATGTTTTAAAGACAATACAAAACTGTTCTCCCTCTCTCTTCATAGTTTGTGCGAGCTTGACGCTACTGTTACCCATATGAAGGTTGCCATTAGCATTTAAGTAGTTTTATCTAATTTATGTACAAAAATTTAATAAAGATATTTATTTTTTAAGAAATGAAAGCGCTGAAATGGTCTAAGTTAACTAGGAAATAAGTTGGTCAAACTTTTTTCACTCCCAAAACTTTAATTAAATTTAGAACTTTTATTGCAACAACTCTTTGGGCTTATTTATATGGAGCAGTTTTTTTTTATTACCCTGCTCTGAGAAGAACAAAAAAAAGACTGGCACTCCCACAAAAAACCGGCTCAAAACAAAAAGCCAACATTGTAATAAAAACTAATGCAGAACTTTGGTATTCTGAAAAAATAACTTAACCAAAAGACAATTAGATTTCTTTTCGAACTATTCAGTAACTTTTTACATACCTTATTTACGCTACAGTATTTAAAGAACAAATGATTCAAATTAAATCTGTTTAAGTCAGATACCCAGATGGAAAAGCTACCCCCGCAGTACCTAAAACATAAACAAAGCATTTTTGAGCTCTCTCTCAACAAGTTTGCATATACGATCGAATTCATTGATGTGCTCAAGACCTCTCAGCGAAATGTTTAAATTGAAACAAATCGCAGATGCTTAATCTCAAAACTGGTTTGCAGTTCACATGTTGCTCACTGTTCTACAGGGGTTTATTAGAATACAATGCTTAAAAGCAGGTGCTGCAGCAGCCGAGTGACCAGTCGCCAAGTATCGAAGGTATGTCAAGATGCACAGTCCGCTGGAGAGCAATACCCTCGGTCCCAATGTGTGGGACTACGACATGATATTGGAGAAGATCGGTAAATTATTCAAATTATCTGGCCCGCCAATCTCGAGTTCTTAATCATGGCAATTACCCGATACCCAGGCTATGGCAAAACGCAGTGGATACTCCTGCTCGTCAGCGGACTGTTGACAATCACGTCCGTTGCAGCCCAACAAGCCATGAGTATTATTGTGATCGCCTCTCACTGCGAATTCGAAACCACACAGGCCGAAAAAGGCGTGATGATGGCGGCTAGTGTTACAGGTGAGTCGGGGTCTAAGTGGGGATTTACCTCGGCTCACACAATGGAATTTTATCCCATGTACAGGCATATTTTTATCGACCTATATATGGGGATACATCAGCGATGATATAGGGCGCCGCAAAGTTTTACTTTATGGTAATTTCGCCAGCAACGCCCTGCAGTTTGTTCTAATGTTCGTGACAAGCGTTTGGCTCTTTAACATCATTAACCTTTTGGTTGGAATTAGGTAAGAGCAAACAGAACCAATCTATCAATTATTTATAACTATCTATTTCCCTATTTGCAATCTATATAGCGTCGGTGCAGTTTCAGCCGCCCTTTATGCATATCTAAGTGAATTCAATATACCAAGACATCGAGCTGTGGCAATTAATTATTCCACAATGTTTGTTAGTGTTACGGCAATATATGTTCCAGGTATGCATGACTATTAGTAGATGAGAACAGAATTATTTATTCAAATCTTACTATCTCTCAAACATAATAGCAACTGCTTGGCTGGTGCTTTCGTCAAACTGGGCAATCACTGTAGGCGACTTCGTTTTTCGGCCTTGGCGGTTAATTTTGCTGGTTAGTCTCTTACCAGGATTTATTGGAGGGCTAATATTATTATACTATCCTGAGAGCCCGAAGCTTTTGCTATCACAAAATAAAAACAAGGATGCCGTAGAAGCCGTCGCATGGATCAGCAAATTTAACAGGGGAAAGCCAATACAGCAAGTCCTAAACTGTGACGAGTTTACTCTGAAGTCAGAAGATCCAGCTGGTGAGAATTTGTTGGGCGAAAGCCAAGGATGCGGCATTCTATCCAAAATTGCCAAGGCAACGGTTCCTCTTTTCACAAGCCCCATGGATTTAATTTCATCCTTTGTAACTTGGCTTTATTCGGCATGTTTTTTAGGTAAGTTTTTATCATTCAATTTAATGGAGGAACTAAAATTTTTTATTTTCGATAGTTCAAATGGCATGCAGCTTTGGTTTCCGGAAATTGTAAACCGATCGTCAGGTGCAGGAAATAACTCTTCTACAGTATGCGAAATATTAAGCGTACCCGTAGAAAAGCCAAATGTAACGGAAAATTTGGTAAGTTCTAAATAATATAAATATATTATGAATACATATAATATTTACGTTTTTAATTTTTAAGGACTGTGCTGATCCCATTTCTAGCAAAACCTATATTGATAACCTGATTGTTGGACTTGCATTTCTGATTGGATTCTCTATTCAAGGACTAATCCTTAACCCCTTGGGTAGAAAGAATGTCCTTTTGGCTGCTCTAGGAGCTGCCGCTTTTAGTGGCGTCTTACTTCACTTTATGGAAAATCCCACAGGAGTCCTTGTACTCTTCTGCCTTTACATTCTCTTACCAGGACTTTCCATTTCAATTATGATAGGAGCGATTGTTGATCTTGTGCCAACCCACCTGAGGTAAATTTCAATACAATTATAAATACTCTAAATCAGTATTTCCCAAAGTGTGGGTCGCGACCCACTGGTGGGTCGCGGGTAGATTTATATTTATTTTATATTTTAGGTCCAAGGCGGTAAGCTTTTGTATGTCTCTTGGAAGACTAGGAATCATTGCAGCAACCAACTTAATGGGAGTTATGCTGCAACCTTATTGCAATACAACATTCGCCATGTTTACATGTACTCTTATTGGTAAGAAAGAAATGCTACTTATTAATAATATGTTTTTAATTATTTATAATTTCAGTGTGCATTGTTATCGTTCATTACTTGCCGATTCGAAACTCAGCTTAATCAGTTTTTTCTTATTATCTTTGTATATTTTATATTTTTGTTTTTAAAATTAAATATTGATTAAAACCTTAAATAATTTGAGTTTTCTTCAACAAACCCATGTTTTGGAAATTTGGCAAGGAGTTGTTTCATAAAAATACAAAAAAAATTGGGCCAAAAAATTTTTTGAAGTTGCCAATAAAACGCAAAAATATGATAATTCAAAAACTCTCCTTAAAAAAATATATCTATTATTTATTTCGATAAGTCCATGTCGCAGTGAAAATGTCACCGTACTCTTGGAAAGAATACCCCTGTTAAACTTCCACTGAAAAGGAAAGCTGTACCGGCGATACTATCGATAACACTTCCATCTAATCTTCAGCTGCAAGAAAAACAAATACAACACTTTTGGGTTCTGAATACGTATCCGGCAATTTACCAAAAAGTCCGGACCATGGCGCCTCCGGCTGCGCGGGCTCGCTATATAGCCAACAAGGCAGACAACCAGATTACGTCGAAGAAGCCGCCCAAGAGACTGGGCCTAAATGGCAACAATAAAAACAAGGACGGCGCACCGGCCGGCAACAAGAAGGACAAGGATACCAAGAAACGGTTAGTAGGAGTCTATTAAACCTGATTTCATCTAATTAGGAATTACTTTACACACACAGAAAGCAACCCGCCAATGCCAATCAGGAAAAGGGCACACCAAATCCCATAATGCCGAGTGTGCAAACCGCCTTTAAGACTTTTGTTAGTGCCCGATTGTGCAGCGCCATTTGGGCGTACATAGCCGACTGCGATGAGACCTTTAACTACTGGGAACCGCTGCACTACATCATCAACGGCCACGGACTGCAGACGTGGGAGTACAGCCCGCAGTTTGGACTCCGATCCTACACTTATCTACTCCTTCAAGGCGTGCCCGGCTACTTTTACCAAAAGATGTTCAACCCAAGTCCAATTCTAATCTTCTACATGGTGCGATGCATGTTGGGATTCGCCTGTGCCGTGATGGAGCGTTACATGTACAAGTAAGACTGAGAGATGCAACTTATCGTAGCCAGAACTTTGTATAAACTGATTCCCGTTTCAGGTCCATTTGCCAGGAATTTGGAATACACATCGGTCGTCTCTGGCTGATATTCCAGCTGTTTAGTGTGGGCATGTTTGTGTCCAGCACGGCTCTACTTCCATCCTCCTTTTCTATGTACTTTGGATGTGCTGCCTTGGCCGCCTGGTGGCAGCAAAACTATTGTTTCGCCATATTCCTCACGGCAATATCCGCTTTACTCGGTTGGCCGTTTGCTGCGCTTATCGGCATTCCGTTGGTGCTGGAGATGCTCCTCAGGCAGCGGGATTGGAAGACTTTTATTCAGTGGACTCTGATATCGGGAGCCACCATTGCCATTCCCATGATTGCCATAGATACGAGCTACTTTGGCAAACTGACATTTGCTCCTCTGAATATTGTGTGGTACAATGTGTTCACCAGCCATGGACCAAACATCTTTGGCACCGAGCCACTGAGCTACTACATTATCAATGGTTTCCTCAACTTTAACATTATTTGGGTGAGTGAAAAGCTTTTACCTTGTGGGAACTTTCTTAATACTTTCATTTCTTCGTAGCTATTGGCTCTGCAACTACCCATCATGCTGGTCATGGACTATCTTATTGTTCCCGCCAAATCGAAGTCGACGCTGAATTTTCCCCACTATATCTCGCTTGCTCCCCTTTACCTGTGGCTTCTGGTTTTCTTTGCCCAACCGCATAAGGAGGAGCGCTTCCTGTTTCCAATTTACCCCCTTATCTCTCTTTGCGGAGCCATCACCGTGGATGTGTATCAGCGCATCTTCTTCCGCATCAAGTCACTGGTTTTCAAGATCAAGTCGGGAGTTCATTATCTGGACCACAGCATGTTTATTGCCATCCTGGTAATGGTGACCAGCACTTTGCTTGGACTCTCCCGAGTGTTTGCCCTGTACAGGAACTACCACGCACCCATGGATTTGATGCTGGAATTGAACCAGTTCAAGGCGACGCCGCAATACAACCCGGACTTGATATACAACGTGTGCATTGGCAAGGACTGGCATCGCTATCCGGGAAGCTTCTTTTTTCCCGCCAAAAACTTCCGACTGCGTTTCTTGAAATCAGAGTTTCGCGGCATGTTGCCGGCCTACTATGAAAAGGGAAGAAACGCCACCCAAGTGGTGCATCCGTATTTCAACGATCTCAACCAGGAAAACGAGTACATGTACTTTGACTACGACCGATGCGATTTCCTCGTCGACTTTGATGAGGGCAAGTACACGGCTCTGGAGCCGAACTACTCAAAGCGATCCAAAGAGTGGTCGGTGATGAAGAGCCTGCCCTTCCTCATTCCGGAGAAGTCGCACAAGGTGTTACGTGCCTTCTATGTGCCATTCCTGACCGACAATCACATTCAGTATGGAGACTTCAACCTGCTCAAGCGAAAGACGAAACGCAATGGCAGGTAAAGGCATGCCCAGATTGAAGGAGTGTGGAGTCATGCCATAAAAGCAGCATTTTATCCTTAGCAGACGGGGTAGTATTGGTCTTTGCCAACTGAATTCATTCCCCCAGCGAGACATATTCTATTTGATTCAATTAATTTTTTATTCCTGCAAAATGTAAAATCGTATCTTCTTAGTCAGTCGACCATTTGTATTCCTAGTTATTTTTGTTTTGCCCATGCCAAAGTTGTGAAGATCACCGGAATCGATGTAGATTGTAAGCTTTAACAATATAAACAACGAGATTCGTAAGCGAAACTGTTTGCAGGGAAGGGGCCAACACGCTTGAATAGTCGAAAACTTTATTGGACGCATCCACTTAAAATCTGGGAAGCAAAACTTTACAATGGAAATCGCTTGGACTTAGTCTAGATCGTGTGTGCTGGGACTGTTTACAATGCTATATTTGGTCTACTCAATGTACATACACGTGTGCGGGGCCTAAACCTAAACCTAAACTGACTTAGCAGCGATATTTACAAGCTCTCCTGGTGGAGCTGGCTCTAAAAGTAGACCGTCAAGTTGTTCTCCGAGGAGCCCATGGCATCGGTGGCGGATAGAAGATTGGATCCGGCGTTTGCCGAGGTGGTGGTGATGGTGGTGACCCCGCCACTGGCCGTTCCCGTGGCTGCCACTTTCCGGTTGTTGTTCTCCGTCTGCAGGGAGTCGTGCTCGATCTCGTCCTCCTCGAAAAGCTGACCGTTGGCGGAGGCGCGCGAAACTATGCCTGGCAAGAAGACTTTTAATAGTGAATGTTTCGGGTGAGACTGGGGCGGAAAGATTGGGGAACGAACAGGGATGCAAATCGTATTTTTTTTTTTTAATTTCTCAGATTAGCTGACTTGCATCCATGAGTATGATTAAGATGAAGGCAACTTACTGCGCACTGTGGCCGCATAGCTTTCTCGCTGGCGCTCCCGATCCCGCTCTCTCTCCCGCTCCCGTTCCAACAAGGCAGCGGAGCTACCCAGGGCCATGCTACTACTAGCTCCACTGGCCACATGATGCAGGCCATTGTTCATCGGATTGGCCATGGTGATATTGCCTCCGTGCTTCATGTGCAGCACGGAGACTCCGCCGCTCGTCACGCTGGCTCCATTGCCATTGCCATTCCCCGCCAGCTTTTCATGGGTAACCAGATTAGCGGAGGAGACACTACTATGTGCTTGGCTGTGCACCCGATTCCTGCCGAGACCCAAGCCACTGGAGGCACTCTTGCCCTGTTTCTTTGAGCGTACAATGTAGCAGCTGAGCGCCACTATGATCATCAGGAAGAGGCCCATGATCATGCCGAACATGCCCAGCATGTTGCTGTTCCAGCCGGATTGGGCCAGGGTCAGACCCTCCATGGTCACGCTCACTGGCACCGAGGTGCTCCTTGGTGGGACACCCGTATCCGTGGCGATGGCTATCAGATGGACCGTGGACTCGTTGAGGCTCTGCAATTGCTCCGGTCGCATGTAGATGTTCCCAGTGGCGTCGATTTCAAATAGTCCGGCATGCTGGCCACGCAGCGAGAGTTCCAGCTTGTCGTTTCGATCCCCGTCAGCTGCCTCCACTTTGCCTATCAGCACGCCCTCGAAGGAATCCGCACGGGATTGTAGAGACTGCTGGAATATAGAAGTATAGGGACTTAAGTTAAAACTTATATATTTTAAACTCTAAAATACTCACGCTCTTGGGAACCATGAACTCGTAGTGCGTTTCCCGAAACCGAGGCTCCCAGTCATTCACATCAATCACGTCCAATGTGAGCTCCGCCGTGCTGTTGGTCATTCCATCGGTGGCCAAGACCTGGAACTCATGCTTGGTCATCTTCTCGTAGTCCAGCGGCTTGGCCAGCACAAGTTCTCCCAGCGAACCCACGCTGAAGAACTGCGAGTTCACCGGATCGGGAATGGTGTACTTGAGATGTTTGCCGGGTTTGTTGGTGGGCAGAGCCAGAATCCGATTGCCCACCGCCGTGTCCTCGCGGATGCGCATCACGAATCTCTTCTGGACAAAGGCCAGAGTGCTCAGGTCGCTGTGGCTGCCAGGACGCGTCAACTGGACGGTGGTCAGAGCATAGCGATCGGGATTATCGATCTGCGTGGCCTTCACCACCAAAGTGGCGCCATTGGCCACATCAGCATATCCAATGGGGGTCAGCAAGCTGATAGCTCCGTTGTGCGGATGTATGCGGAAGTACTTGGCGTCGTGCGATTGGACTATCGTGTACTGGATCGGCGCACAGATTCCCTCATCCTGATCCACCGCCTTCAGGGGCTCCGGACGCATGCGCAGCTCACCCGGCCTGCCATCCACTGGTATCTCTGCGCTGTAGGACTCCCGTTGGAACTTGGGATTCTGATCATCCGCATCCGTGATGACCACACGAAGCAAAGTGTCCGAGTGGCGGGGTGGAGTCCCCTGATCTTGTGCTCTCAGCTTTACTGTGAAGTTCTGCAACTGCTCGTAGTCGAGGGCTTTCTTTAAGACTAATGTGCCTTCAAGGGGATTGAGGAATTGCACATAATCGGAGTAGGGTCCTGGCAGGACCTGATACTCCACCGTGGAGAAGGGACCCGGCTGGTCGGCATCCTCGGCACGGGCGCCTTGTAAAATCCTAGTGCCTGGAACCGTCACCTCCGAAAGGGTCAAAGTATACGGAGTGCCAATCCATTGAGGGGCATTGTCGTTCACATCAGTTACTCGCACATTCACCGGAATGACGAAGCTCTGTGGGGTAAAGAAAATATAGAACATTAGGTGAGCACATAAAAATAAACTTACAGTTTTAAAAGAATCCAACAACTTTTAAAAAACTTAAGTGAAAACTTTGTTCGCTAGATATAGATGGACAGCAAAATATTATTTATTTGTCATATCTCATAAAATATATTTTTAATTTTCTATTTTACCTAACCATTAACCATTTTACCATTTTGCTATCCTTTTTTGGAAGTGTAGTCTAACCAATTTTTCGAGTGTTTGCACTTGAAGACAAACACCTCACTTTTTAGCCCATGTGCTGGTCACTGACCTCCCAGGAGTTCAAAGCCCAAGAACGCCGTCGAATGTCCTGCATACATTTGCATGTTTAGCGGACCTCTTTCCCCCAAACCAGGACATCCCCGAACCCATCAGCCCCATGCCTGGATTTCTACCCGCAAGCGGAAGCCTTAATGGCTAATTTATGGCCACCAGGCTGGGGCTAACCACAGGCGCCTGACGAGGGGTTGACTGCCAGGTGCTCCTCCTTCGATGAGTTCTCGACTTGCAGCTACAGAGATTGTCGAAGTTGGAGTCAGTGTTTCGCTGATTCTAAAATTGAAATGGGCGTTCATTGTCTGGCAAAAGTTTTCAATTGTTTATAGAGTTCTTCGAATAGCCGCAATGCCAGGAACCGTGTTTACCGAAATTTAACAGGCTTAGCTGGTCCCCGGGGAACACGCACTGCCTGGAAGAAGTATGGCCCCGAGGAGGTGGCAACTTACCTCTATATAGGTTAATTGGTTGCCCCTTGCACGAAGGGCCATTCGCAGGTGCGGAATGCGGTTGGAAAGTGGTCGACAGGAAGAACTCTAAGGAAATGCGGTCGATGTGGGCCACTGACCAGAACTTCTGATTAATTGCGGCGTTAACCTGATCGACAAGTGCTTAGCCACCACCTTTGCAGGTTTAATTCGACATGCTCGCTATTGATTCCATTATGCTAACTTTGCTCTTATATACCCTCTTGTTGTAAGGGTATTTTTCTTAGAAACAGATTGGTGGCTAATTTCCGAACAAACTATCGTGTCCTATATTCACCTATTTATTTCCCCAAGACATAATACTTTCGCTTTTTCATAATATATATAATAATTTAGCGGATGTGAGTTTGCATGTTCTTAGATCGTTTTTATACACTTGTGAAATTCCTTACCGGATCCGTTGAATGCCTTCGTATGCAGATGACATTTACATAAATAGACGACGGACCTCTCACTCCCTCCTTGTCCAGTTCCACCGATAGAGCCAACTCCTTTGTCCCGGAATGAATTTCCACTGGAGCATTCTTTTCTCTCAGCGAGAGGTTGATGTCTCCTGTTTCGGCATTGGGATCTCCGTTTATCCTTAGCTTGCCGATGATGGAACCCACCGCCAAATCCTCGGTGGCCAGGAAACTCTCTGCGGAACCACCGCCTTCAAGATAACAACGTGAGTCCAATATGGCTCCAAAAGTTACTACAAATAACAGATGGAAATGCAGTGATATAATAACAGTAAGTGTTAAGTCTTACAAATCATTTAACTTCTTAACTTTTTGGTATCTGTGACCTAAAAATGATTGTAAACAACGATTTATTTTTGCTGCACGGGTTGGTAATTGGACTCTCTCCCTTTCAGGCCTACTTTCGGTCCGTCCTGATAATTGCAAATTAAAAGCAAATTGCAGCGACAGGCAGAGGAAGCCACCACAGAGAGTGCTGGCCGGTTGGTCCAGTGTTTGTGTTCCAGTGAGCCAGCTGTCCGAATCGCCAGACATGTTTGCTCGTACCTCGGACTCGGATACGCTCTACTAAGCTTCCGTTTTCTTTCATTTCAAGTGCTGCAATTTTCGGCTGCACAGCGCTGCAAAGGCGAAGACCAACCACCGTGGGTCCAAAATAGAGCCATGTGGGTACGGGTAAACCTGGCGACTGCCCACATGGAACATCTCCCGTCTCAGCTTTCGGTGATTCTCAGCTGATTTGCGTTTCCGGACAAGCTCTAATATCTAATTGTGTTAGTGTGCAACGGGTAAACTTTGTATGGTCATGCAAATTGTTGCAAACACTTGCCCTCCTTGTATGCAAATTGGCTTACAAATTGGTAACATTTTAAGCGAGGAATAAGCATAGAAGAGATATAGTTTCATTATCTAAGCCATTGTATCGTATTTAATCATCGTTATGTTCGAACCCCTTTAAAAAAAAAAAAAAACCTTTTTAGTCCACATAAGTTTATGATACGTGGGATCCCTCTTTATGAGGTACTTAACTCCCATGGGAGCATGACATAACACCTTTTTTGGACAGTGCAATTATAAACTCTTACATGTACTTCCCTTGAAATGTTCCGGTTTCCGCCTCCAACCCCTTGGCCACCTGAAGAACGAGTTCTAATTATGTGCTAACAGTTTAATTTCTGTTGTTGTTTTTTTCAACTTCGTTCTGGTAAACGGTTGTTGGCTTGCAAACGGTTTGCATTGACCCTGACTGGGGGTCGCCAGTCATCTCCGGCGGGATTTTCTCTATTCGGCCTACAGATGATATATGGCGGAGTGAAATCTTCTACTTGTTTTCAAGATCTCTGTTTTGGGTTAATTGTTGTGACATTGGGCAATGAACACATGGCAAAGAAGATCTCGGTCTCGTGGACTTTCTTCGACAGTTAAAAGTGTTTTGGAAATTAGTCTAATTGCTGAGGATTTATTACAAAATCTCTCAGATGTGTGCTGATAGCTCACGTACATAACTACATGCACTCATTTTCGGAGAAAATGGAAAGTTTTGAAATCGGGACGACGCATTGGAATCCCAAAAAAAAAAAAAGATTTTAGATTAGCCAACTATCCTACTAATTAGTTACGAGTGCATGTATGCAATCCCCTTTATTTAAACACCAAAACTAATTAGAGTCATCGGATTCCAAAACTCATCCATAAGTCGTAAATACCTCAAGCGTAAATCCGCGAAGGTTTACACAAATGGAGTGGAGATTAAAGACCTAACCCGAACCAAAATCCAGGTTACATAAGTTCTACTTTTGTTTTTTTTCGCAAAATCGGAGAGTGTAAGACAAATGAAAGTGAGTTGGCGGCTGAACAAATTTGCCCAAAAACGTGAATGTGCATATGAATATGGTGGAGAAAAGTTTCAACAATCAAAAAGTTCAGAAAACAAATTTTCATTCGGTTTGTTTTGGTTTCTTTTGATAAAACAACAGCATGAAAACAAAAAAAAAAATAAAAGAGAAAAAGTGCCCGTTCAGCTTGGTGATTTTCATGAAAACGGCAACGAAACGACAAACTCCTCGGTCTGGGCCACTGACTTTGGTAAGGTATAGACACAAGGGGCTTATATTTTGGGATTCGGATTCCGATTCGGGCCTGCAACTTGTGGCTCCGCTCCATGCGAGTTCTGTCTGGTTAAACATCGTAAGCATCGGCATAAGTATAATATTTCGCAATCAATTTTTGTGGCACAGGTCAAGCCATTTGGGCAGAACCCGTTAGGGAAGAACTTGAACTGTGACAAAAAGAGCCATTAACGATACCGCCGTGATATGTTCTTCTGCCCAAGTGGAGTAACGATATCACTCAAGTATGACAGCGTAATGAACCGAAATTAACGCACTAAATGGAACTTGAAACTGGAGCAACTTCATGACCACAATCGGTTCGGATCCATTCCAGAAAAGGCAAACCATTTGACAGCTGCCCCATGGGGGGATTTTGATAGGGTTCGCGGAGTGGTAAAGCCCCAAGTAAGTCACGTAAAAAGTTTTATCCGTCATAAATCGTTGGACCAGAACCACGTTGACGTCTCCGTATGTTTTCTTGGCTCACTTTTCTCTTTAATTTATCGAGTCTCGCCTGGAATTTCACTATTTTTCAGTTTTTACTTTTCGAGGGTTACATGCGGTTAATTACTTTGTTTGTTTTCGATTATCAAAGACGACACTTGAATCCACAGTTACTTAACCAACATTCCGAACCAATAACTTTGCCATTGCCAGAAGCTTGTAATTAATGCCTTGCTTGGCTGAAAGTATCTTTCCGCAAAAGTCTTAAGAGTATAAAGATGAAATTTCATATATTTAAAGTACTCACCATCTTTGAAGTAACAGACAGCGAAGAGCACGTAACATATCCAGTGATGATTTATCCACATTTTGAAGAGCAATATCTTAGGATCAGCAATCAACTTAATTGATAGTTCCTTCGTAGTTTCTTAGAACGACATAACACTTTCACACAAAACATAAAATTATCGTTATTTCCAGTTTAAGATCGTTCACTTCACTTGAAATTCTTTTGCACATTCCATATTAAATTCTTAATTTCCTTGCCAATCCGGAATATATTTTGTTATTTGTGTTGAGTTATTGCAGGCAATTCTTCACGTTAGCAATAAATTTGCGTATATCTTTGATGTGCCATAAACGTTCTCAAATTGAATTTATGTGCAACTTTTCCTTTGTTTTGCTCTGTAATTGGCAAAAGGGCAATTTGAAATGGATAATGGAGAGGGGAAAGAGGAACACCAGAGTCTTCTAGATTATTACAAGATTATTAGATAGACAAAACACTTTGGCACAGAAACCAAAGCAACTGGAACATTAGCACTTCTCCCCGCCCAACCTTCTAGCAACTGAAAGTTGCTCCTCATCTTTAGCACATTCTTCCTTCTCTTCATTGTCTTCTGGTTGTGGGGCAAATGTCGCACACATGTCACCTCCAAGTTGCAAGTTTCGAGGTGGATGTCGGTTCGGTTGCCACATTGCCTTAGTTGTTGTCACCAGCGGAATTGGCGGCATTTTATTCCACCAGCAACACCAAGAATAATACAAACGAAGAAGGGATGATTCTTTTGTCGACCGAACCTATGAGTACCCTTTCTGATTAAGTTTTAAATAATAAGATTTGTAAATAATAAAAGCTTCTATGTAATTCTATTATTATTAATGTTTAACGAGCTTTCTAACTATGTAACTACATGTCACAATAAGCTGTAAACTACTCACTCAATGTATTATTCGATTAAGCTCATTAGAGAAATCTTTATTGGAAACTAATAAAGAGAGATCATGCGAAATGTGGGTTAAAGGTTAAACACTTTAAGGCATATAACTATCTATTCGCAATTTTAGAGCAAAATGCAATACCTTCGCAACTGGGAAGAGTAAAACAACAGCTAGTAAAAGCGGTGGTAATGTTTTTGTTTTTGTTTCCTTGGTTCCGGTATTTTCGTACTACTGGAAGAATTTCAAACACCGTTTACATGGCCCAAAGGAGCTTCCTCCTCGCGAGGATTTATGGCATACCACAGCAGGTGGGTGGGGAAAGTAAGGGGAGTGAGAGGCGTGTTGCACTTGGGGTGGTGGTTGATAGTTTGATCGAGGAGGTTTGGGGGGACAGACAAACATTTGCATACAAATCAGCCGCTGGCCGTTGGCCGTTGGCCGATGGCGAAAATGAAAACGCTTTTTTGACCGGAAGCCCGCGGAAGCGCACAAAAAAGTCATTCACCTGTGTAAAAACGGTTACATTTTCCAATATTCGCTTGGGCGACGGACTGCGAACTTGTTTTCCCCTGGGTTTTTTTACACATCGCTTACAGATTCACAAAAAATTGTAACTGATTTATGCCAAACGGTAAGTTAATCCGGGGACAATTTATTGATTCCGGGCAAAATTAAAAGATGTTAAAAACTAGACGAAAGGAAAAGTAAGATAATTCGGAAAAAATGTATAAAAATATTGAAGAAGGCAATTTTAAGGTTTGCTTTTAAGCTCCTTCGGTCTTAACACAAGTTAAATGCTAACAAGAATTTTAAAAACCGAGCTCAAGAATTTCTTAAATCCCTTCCAGAAACTTTCTTAACTGCAAAACCTTTTCCACATGACTCATGGTTTTTAAATTCCACTCAATCCGTTATTATTATTTGTTGTTTTGGTTTGCCAGTATTTATGATTTACAAACACGCACTTTATCCTTTTAAGGGTTTGCTTTCAGGTGCACTAGGTAATTCTTCGCCCTATTTCATTACTATGATTGTGTTGGCAATGCACAAAGAACAAAGTTGGCCGAAACGCTTTAGTTAGTACCTTTCCGAAGCGCCGAACGAGCTCCTCGCATCGCGATCCAAACACAAACTGATTTTCCGTAATGTTGCCAAAGCCGTGCCCCCTAACAACCGACAGCAATAAAAGCAGCAACAGCCTGTAAAGCCGGTGTGCGTCGGACTTGTGCTCACTATCAACATGCATGCACACATGACCACAGCCATCGCCAAAGAAATAGTGCTACTTGAGTTTCCTTAAAATTCTTTTTTATAGATCAACAACAAAGGCCATGAAATGTATCTTTAGAATTTGAAAACTGTACGTTGTAAATGTACATTTTAAACCTTTAGAATGTTAAAAAGGAATCCTCTCTCTTAAATCAAGCAAGGGGCCTTCCTGCGATATTCTTAAATTTGTAATATAGGTTTATTACTTTTCGGGAGTTCCTGGAGTTTCAACCTCTGCTGTGGGTAAACGGTGGAAGAAGCCTCTCTGGACGCTTGCTTTTACTTGTGTTGAAAATGTTTCCACATCACTCGTCAAGCGTTTCGGCTGGAAAGAAGCAAGAAGAAACGGAAAGCGGCGGTGGCAGTGCCATGACAACAACAACAAAAATAGCTTGCTGCCACTGCGCACGCGCCCCAGCTGGAAATTGATGAGTGGATTCCAGACCAGGAGGTAGTGCCTCTCTGGCACTCGCTCTCCTTCCACTCGTTATTTCACTTGTGCCTTTGTTGCGCTCCACTGAGCCGGCTTTACAACCCTTTTGCACTCTCTCTGTGGAGCGCTCTCTTTGGGGCCTCTCTCTGTTTACATTGCGCGGAGTCGTCATGGGAACCAAGGCGGCGTCCTAGCCGGCTTACCGTTGACTCCCTTCTAGCCCGCCGCCCTTCCGTTCTATCCGTCTGGCTCCTTCGTGACTAAGCTCCGGTGACATTGCATTTGCATGTGACTGCCGTTAATTGCTGTAATTCCCGCGCTGGACGTAGCCGACACATAATTGCACTCTCCCGCTCCAGAATACCTTTCTCTTCCTGTACAGTTTCGTGCCTGGCTTTCTTTGTTCCTTTGGCTTCCTTTACCCACAAACTTTGAGGAGTTTTTTGGGACATGCTTTCCATGCTTGGTTTTTGCTTTCCTTCCGACTCTTTTGACTTACTTTATGGCCTGGTCGATTATGCCCGCCTTATCGGGCTTTAAATGGGTCTACAGTTTTCAGGGGGTAGAAATTCCTAATGCGATTTCTACATTGAAAGTGTGTTTCTTTTTCTGATAGCAGTCGTAGTTTTATTTTTAAAAATTAACAAGTCATGTAAATAGTTGTGTCAAAATGGGACTATACAAGGAATGTCCGAAAAAATTATTTAACTTTAAAAGTGTAAATGGTTTTATGCCTTAAAAATAATAAATAGTTCTTCTTTTTGATTTAGCAAATCTCCAACGATTTTCTGGCAATCTAAGGTGGTGCTCTTGCCTGTGAAAAAAAGTAGTTAAGGAAAAGTATTAACAAGCTTTGAAAATTATTTACAAATAAAACGACAGTTATATTAAAATTATCTATCAGAATTTGTTTAAAATAAAGCTAAATAATTTAAGGTTTTTGTTTGTTAAGGTTTTATTGCCGAAAATCCTAGTTTAGTGTTGGCTTAATTATTCTCCAGTCTCAAAAACAAATAAATTAAGTGTTCTTATAGAATCCTCTAACTTGCAGCAGAAAGGTAAAGTGCGTACTTAAACTAATGACAAAGTATACACTTTCCCCAGGGGGAGCATTATTTTCGCATCACAAGTACTTGGCAACTTAGTTATTATAATATATTGACTTAACCTGAATATTTCTGATCTATTGTTTGGCCATGAATTACATTCACACTCAGCTTAAATTAAGACTTTTTTAAATAATATTAGCTAGGATTACAGTTCGGTGTGTTTGGGCTTGTTAAACAATCTCTCGCACAGTTTGGACAGGACTTGGGACACCTCCAATCGGTATTCATCCTTGCTGTTGGCATATCGATTACGAATGGTTAACAGGGCATGCCTGAGACTCGAGCTTTGCGACCAGGATGCAATGCAGAGATCCTGGGTGGTATCCAAGGCAGTGGCAAACTGTTCCACCACCTCTGGTTGCTCTAAGAGATGCAAGAAGTCCTTGGCAAGGACACTGTCCAATGCTGGGCAGTAGCCCTGTGATTGCAGCCAGGGCTCGAACTCCAGAAGCACATATTGAGCCATCGTGGAGGCGGCTTCAGGCGCATCCTTACTTGCCTCCAGTACAGATCGTTTTTCCAGGACTAGGTCACTTATGAGGGTTACAGCCTTGGCTTTGCTCCGCAGCTCCACTTCTGGACTACGCAACACCTTGATCAGAGCCTGGGTACCAGACGTAGAGAGCACTCGCTGCTGAGCAAGCGGAAACTTCCGAAGAAGCGCCCCGAAAGCGTGCAACGCGGCGGAGATCTCACCAGCATTTCCAGAGCTTGTCAGAATCTGAGCCAAATGCGATCCAAAGTTCTTTTCGAACACCTTGATCTGAGCCTTGGGATTGTTGCTCGCCAACGAGCCCAAAACGCGCATGGCAGAAACCCTCAAGGAGATATTGGTATCGTTCACCACAATGGGCAATAGCACGTCATCCAATCCTCCATTATCAATAAACATCAGGGCATTGTCTATCTGATGCAGCAGATACTCCAAGTTCTCTAAACAATCAAGCTTAGAGCGCATCTCTGATTCCAGCGGTGTTTTGCTGAAATTCCGGTACTGATCAATCAACTGGATGATCAGTTCTCCGTCTGTGCGAAAGTTCTTCTGGAATTCCTTGTAGGCCTTTCGCAATTCCGCGTAGCTCTTCTTTTTTTCCTTCACTCGTCGAATAGACTCCTCAATTATATCTGGTTTAAAGTCTAAGGCCAGGGGTTCATTTTCATCCTGATCCTTTTGATCTTCCGGTTGACTTTGTAGCGCCGTGCCACGTTCATTCTCGTCCAGAAGTTTGGCCTCCTTCAGTCCGGTTTGCAGATTAATGCGCACATGAAGACCTTTTGGAATAGCTTGTCCTGAAGTAAAGAATTCCAACATTTGTAACACGTCATCGATAAGGTGCACCCAGTTAGCCGTTACCTTCCGCAATCACCTGCCATTCCTTGGTGGCCACGAATTCACCTGTTTTGTTTTCAGTTTCCGATGCCGCTATTACTTGCAGGCTTCCCAGGACCAGGACACTGGCCAAACAGACTAGTACCTGCTTCGCATGCATGTTGCTTCACCTGACTTGGCTCCAGACTTAGGTAGTTTCTTATTTCAACCAGGAATCGAATAATTTCGTGAGTTTTTAAATTCAACTTTGAGACTGATGTGGATGTGGTTGGCAATGTGCCCGTAGGCAGATCTCTGAATTATACCACACCTAGGCACAAATTGGAATTAGTTCCAGTGAGAACTTGTGATTCGGGAACCAGTTAAAGCGGTTAGATTTTAAATATCATGTTATCAGCTTTCCGATTATCATAGTTTAAAGTTTCTCTCATTAAAATCCAACCTAAAATTGGTTATTAATTCAAGTAAGGTCACTTAAGGAACAATTATTTGCAAAACGTAAGTAGTTATTGCATACAACAAAAGAGTTATGTTTATTAAATTTACTGTTCCGAGCAATGATATCATAAATCTTCCATTAGCTGGATTTGTTTGATACTAAGAAACTCATAGTGCGTTTTTAGAAATTCAAGAACTCGTTTCGACAATCTTCTAGAAAGCCCTATGCTAATATAGTTTTTAAAAACAAAAACAGTGCAGGAAATTTGCATTTAGAACCAGAACAAACAAAGTCCATTTAAACCAGAATACCAGAAAGTTTCCCAAATTCATTAAATATTCCTCAATATTTAAAAAGTAACAGTCATTCACAAGCTTTCCATAGCTATGCAAAATAGATCGACTAGTTGTTTATTATTTACAAAACTTACAAATATTTGGTTAATTGGCTGATTCATGTTTACGTCAGATGAGTCAAACATAACAGATACTAAGATGCAAATTAATTCATAGAACAGCATATTTTATTTTTCTTATCATTTCTTGGCGCCTCCAAAAACGTTGTAATCCCGATGTCTACGACAGCGTCTAGGAATTGGCTAAGCAAACAAATCAAAATCGCCCAAAGCAAAATATGTGGACTCACCTGGCGCCAATTGGATGGGTAAATAAACAAAATGCCGGTTCCATGCCAATCGCATACTATAGTATATAAAGCAATCACTTCGAATATGCTAATTGCCGATGACGAACGCCAGAAGCCTTTAACTAGAATTTGGCAAATTAAATTCACTTGGCCCGTTCCAAACGCCGCCTGTCAAAATAGTTTGAAAGTGAAGCCATCTCGTGGCAACTTTTAACCGGTGAATTCATTATGAGTGCCGTTGGAACCTGTTTGATGTCGTCTGTTATGTCCGATGTTGTTTAATTGCTTTATGTTCGAAACTGAGATGTTGGGTCCGGAAATTCCAGAGGTTTTCTATACTTTAAAACTGTAGCTTAAATTTCTAACAAATTATAAGGATTAACTCTGGTGAAGTTTACTTCAGTACATTAATTTCAATTATTTCGATTGTTGAAGTCAGAGGTTCATTTTTAACTGTCCCAACCTTGACCTATGTATATCTGTTAAATACTTTATTGGAATTCTCTTCCAAATTGCACAACCATTTAGCATATAGTAAGTCAAACACAATTAGGAAATCCCCAAAAGTTCTAAGTCCCAGGTGGTGATCTCAAAGCAAACTTGAGATGGTTAATATACATATTATACCACCGCCTGTAGGTACGAATTAGTATTTGCACTTCATTATAATTGCGAATAAAGCGTAGATTCTATTTGACAGAGATGGAGTCAATAAAAAGTACAAAAAGCCGAAATAGTCGAAATTATAATGCATTGTAGGAAAGGGAGACGGCCGAAAACTTGCTGACTGGCCGAGCATTAAAATTATAGAATCACTTTTGATTTTTCGCTGGCTTTTGTCTGCTGCCATTGTTATTGTTTATTGTTATTTGTTGCTGTTCTCGCGAAACCGGGCACATGCTAATAATATTAATTAATAATATTGTTGCTGCGATTTCTGTCTAGGGGTGGCTGCGACGATCATGATGAGGAGAAGCCGAGCCACAAAACGTAAGAAATATACGAATAAATAAAAATAGCCACCAATCAGGCGGGCAGCAACAAAAACAACGGCCAAGACAGGTCAGGAATGAATAAACTATGAAGTGTACTGGTTGTCGGCCACTTGGCTCCCTCGTTCTGGCCGATCAGAAATTTTATAAATGCCGCCGTTGGTTCTGTCCAGAGCCAATTTACAGTTTGCCATTGAACCTGGTCGTGCGTTCGCCAAATTATCGGACGGGTGAATTTCGTAGTGCCTTCCTATATCCCCCATAATCAGTTCGATTCTCATCATGATGTTGCTCCAACTGGGCTCCGTGGCCCTGTTCTTCTGTCTGGCCAGCGGTGCCTCCAACTTCCGTGAGTCCTTCGAGCAGGATGTGCCCTCTCGTGGTGTGCTAATGACCTGCGCGAATTATCCTTGCAGCGCCCGAGATTCCCCGCTGTCACCACGGCGACACCAGCTGCATCATCAGCGTTTCCCACACGCTGATCAAGCAACACGCCAGGACCGGCTATCCTGCCGTGGGATTTCCCCAGGTGGAACCCTTCCTGATCAAGCGCTTCGACATCTCCGACGGACGCTCGGGATCGCTGAACCTCAAGCTCAACTTCAGGGATGTGAATGTGGAGGGTCTGTCGGGAGTAAAGTTCGATAGGGCTGTGTAAGTAAACAGTGAATAAACAATTTAATTTTAATTAAGAAAAGAATTTTAAAAATATTTAAAAGGATTTCAAACGATTCATATCCGTGTTAACCATCTGTTGTGAATGAAAACTTATCCTTTTGGAAATCCTTTCAGTGGCTTTGGCCCAGATCCCGCCACCAGCAAGTTCGAGATGTACGGATCGTTCCCCAAGATCACAATGAAGGGCAAGTACGTGGCCGACGGACGCATCCTGATCCTGCCCATCCGCGGCGACGGCGATGCCGAGATCGTCCTGCACAATCCCAAGTTCTCGGTGAAGTTCAAGCCGGGCACCCAGCAGCGTGATGGACGCACCTTCCTGAGTGTGGACAAGCTCAAGGTGCTCGTGGAACCTCAGAAGTAAGTGGAATACCATCCTTCGAAGAACTTCTTCTTTAAGTATTTGCGATCCACCAGGATGAACATCAAGCTGGCGAACCTCTTCAACGGAGACCAGGCGCTGGGAACCAACCTGAACCAGTTCCTCAACGACAACTGGACAGAGGTGTGGAACGAGCTGCATCCCTCCATCCACCTGGCCATCGCGGAGATCATGAAGAGCATCCTGACGCAGCTGTTCAAGCGGTTCGCCTACGAGGACCTTTTCCTGGAGAACTGAGCACTAGTCGCCCAGCATTAGGCTAAGTGTACGAGTATTTCCTCACCAGCATTTCACGCACCTCGGACGTTGCATTCCGGCCATTGACATATCATCGTATCTGCTAAGCTAAGCTTTAAACTGTAGAATAAACAAACATAATACGAAAACTGGTTGTGATTCTATTGTTAAATCAAGCGTAGATCTCGGCATTTCCGCACAACTGGCGCACACAGTTTTTTTTTTGGCCAGAAATCGGCAGGCAACTCACGTGATTGAACGTTTGATTGCGATTTGCATGATAAATACATTGTCGTTGGACTCACTAACGCAGCCGGCATTGTAGCACATTATAGTCTCCTACATTTTCAAAATATTTAATGGAAATACTTAAAACTTTTCTTATTAACACTTTGTTTATACAGGAAGAAGCCAATGCAGCCTTTGAAAAACCACTTTTTGGGTCTTCAAAAGAAGTCGCTTAATGGGTTTTAAATTAGATAGTTTTTATTTAACCAATTTAAATTTACGTCACAGAGTAGTTTATATTTTGGAAGCTTAAAATACGAACTTGGCAAAGAACTTGTTTGAAAATAATAGCAAACTGTAAGGCTTACGAAATTGTTAGAAAATAATAACAAAGACCTATCAATCGTTATAATTTAAAACTGATTTTATGACATATTATGACCATAAGTAAATCCATCTCCCCTCGTAGCAAACCTGATTCCCTCTCGATTTCATCTCGGTTCACCTTACCAATTTCAAGAGTATCCAACGGTAAACCTGCAATCCCATCCCTGCAAATCGGACACCCAGTTGGCCTTGGGTCAGGGAAAATCTTCCACGAGTCAATCAACTGCATCGAAATCGAGTGGAACAGCTCGCTTTTGTTCTCCGGAGGCTGGGCTTTAATTCGGGGCGTTGGGCCATTAAGTTAACTGAAGTTTAGGACCTGTTCTGGTGCTCCACCTTTTTCTCCGACTCTGATTCTGATTCTGATTCTGGTCACGATGACTCTGTGGTTTTTGCAACTTATTTCGGCTATATTTGGAACCGGCCCTTTTGTAAAAAGTTGCACACGCCGAACTTAATTTTTGTATCGGAGTAGTTGCTACCACCTTCGTTACCCTCGCAATCACAGGGTTTTAATTGGGTAGGAGTAATCTGTCTGATACACTTATTAGCTGAGTCAGTTCTGTGAAAAGATTTCCTACAGCAACGGCTTGTATTTGCGGACCACTTTTGCGAGACAATGTAACGACAGCTATTACTAAAATCATTTTTGCTCTGGAAGACTTTGCTCCACACTGCTTGAAATATTATAGTATTCAGACCTGAAAAGCTTACCAATTTTTAAAAATTTTCACTCTCTGCCGAAGTTCATTGATTCGTGTTGGGGAAAATTGTTGGATCAATTGAGATCACAACTAAAAATGTGACTAACTTTATTTTACATAATATACACAATCATCAAATTGTATCAGCTTTTCTTTCTATATTATATATGACGATTTAGAGGTGAGATCTCAAATTGACAGCAGACAGTTTGCGCTATAGATAAAAGCAAAATCAAAGTTCGCTATTAGACTCTATTTGAGGAGCACTTAGTGGGCTACTATAAATAGTAGAGAAAATACCCTTTCACAATCAGTTACTTTCAGTTATAGACCAGTAAAGATGTTCAGAATCGCGTTGGCAGTCGCCTTTTGCCTTTTTGTGTCGGTGCAAGCGATTTTTCGTAAGATTGGATTAACCTGAGATATTCCATTTGGGATTCTCAATATCGAAGGGACCTTTCTTTTTTAAACAGCCGATGATCCGAAACCCTGCAAATACGGAGATGGCGAGTGCATCATAAAACTTTGTAACACTCTGTTCAGCCAGAGATCTTCGGAGGAGGAACCCGGCTTGAATCTAAAATCCTTGGATCCCCTCAAAGTGGACAAGATGATTATCAGTCAGGGAGAAAGCAGCAGTGCCGTGGGCATAAGTCTTACTTTCACCGATAACTTGCTTTATGGCATCAAGGATCAAAGGGTCGTAAAAGTAAAGTAAGTACCTCAATAACTATTTCACAAAAAATATTTATAACTAATTTGATTCCTTATAAGGGGATTTGGCAAAGATCTCACCACGAAGCACGAAGTGAGACTTGTCACAAAAACTATTTCTCTCATTGGTCCTTATACCATTCAGGGTAAGGTACTCATATTACCAATTAGTGGAACTGGCATAAGTAACATGACAATGGGTAAGATAATAATTAATGTTTCCACTGAAAACCAATGACTTTGTTCATCCGAAATCCTTCCCAGCTAACATCAAAGTTATCGTCAGCTTTTGGGGCAAGCCGCTGGAGAAGAACGGGGAGACCTACTTGGATGTCACCGATTTGAAGTTCACAATGAAGCCGGAGTCCAACCACTACCACTTCACGAACCTCTTCAACGGAGACAAGGCACTGGGCGACAACATGAACGTCTTTCTGAACGAGAACTCGGAGGCCATTTACAAAGAGACGGCTTCGGCGATCGACCGGGCTTTCAGCGAACTTTATCTGGGAGTCGTGAAGGGCGTCTTCTCCAAGCTGCCGTACGCCAAGTTTTTTGCCGGGGAGTAGTACGCCTCTTAACGGGTACATCCCCTGTGTTGATATTCCTCTCGAACTCCAGCTCAGGTCGTTTGTGTACTGACAGATATAAGTTCTAACGCTAGCAATTACCATAAGGTTTAATGAGGGTCCTAAGTCCAATTACATTAAGTAGGAAAGCACTAAACTACTATCAAACAATCTAAGCGGAGTCTTCTGTTAATAGAACGAAATCGAGTGGCAACAAAGTGTGCATATTTTATACAGCATAAA
Source organism: Drosophila ficusphila (assembly GCF_018152265.1). Classification (NCBI taxonomy): domain Eukaryota; kingdom Metazoa; phylum Arthropoda; class Insecta; order Diptera; family Drosophilidae; genus Drosophila; species Drosophila ficusphila. Next base: position 20,001,978 of record NW_025064737.1, read on the forward strand.
GCGATCTTGTCTGGAGATAAATCATATTCAAATAGCAGAGTATTGTGGTTGAATGTAATAGAATTAAAACACGTGTTAACTAATTAAAATGTTGTAGTTATTTATGGGTTTGATCTAGACAAGTGATCAAGGCCGCCTGAAAGTATGTGTTATCTGGAGCATCTATATTTTCGCCTAAAAAAGTGGTTACGTTAAAGGGTTCTTGACTTTCCAAGTCGAACTTTCTGATAACAAGCTGTATTGGCGCCTCTTAGCCATTAATTAGAAACAATTTTAATGTGTCAATAGCGCTCAGGAATAAATGTCCGATTTTGGGAAGGCCAATTCAATTTGCATAAATATACCGGGCGAAGTGCAAGCAAAACGTGATTAGGAGAGATGGGTTTCAATTCGCGGGGTCGATGGCTTGCCAGAGCGACTGGAACTCAACGGGTTTAAGTTCAAATTGGGGGTTCATTAAAGGGAATCGTAAAGTAAATTCGCCGGCTTTAACAGCCGGTTTGGTTTATCATCCATTTAACTGACTCAGGGGGGAGCGTGGTGACGGTCTAAAGTCAAATTTTGTCAGGCGGAGACGCAAAAGCGGTTTACGGCAACAAAAACATGATACACTTAGCCCGCACTCGGAATGTTCAATTGACGAAATGGACTATATAAGTGGTCTCATCCGAGACTAATGGATCAGTATTCAATTGTGTTCGCCGACGTCAAATATGGAGCTAATTCCCGCCCTCGTCCTGCTTTTCGGCTGTGCGCTCATTTCGGTTCCTGGACACGCCTCCGATTTACGTGAGTTGGGCCTCCTTTTCCTTATCATATATCCGCCTTAAACCCCTCAACCGCAGCCTCGGGAATCGAGAAGTGCGCCATTACGGACGAGCAGTGCCTGGTGAACGGGGTGAACTATGTGCTGAGGAACTATGCCCAGAGCGGCATCAAGCAGCTGGGCCTGATCCCCCTGGATCCGCTGCACATCAAGAAGTTCAAGATTGCCCGCAACCCCCACAGTCCGGTCAACATTGACCTCAGCTTCCACGAAGTGGACCTCTTGGGTCTCCAGCAGGCGGTTGCGAAGCGAGTGAGGTAAGATTATTGATTGCATATATATACATATATTATACATATGATATTATTATATTTTATATTGTTCCATATATTGTATATTTTAACAGCGGATTCAAGAGCGACCTCGGCCATCCCATTGAACTGGTCATGAGTGTGCCCGAGATTGTAGTCAAAGGACCCTACTCCGTTGATGGCAGAGTCCTCATTCTGCCAATTACAGGCAAGGGCAACGCCGAGATCAAATTGAGTAAGTATCGCCTTCTATTTCGCTTCATAATGCAACTTAATCTTAATAGCATATATAACATAAATCCCACAGTGAAAACCAAAGTGCGAGCTCTGATCAAATTCCGGCGAGTGTCGAAGGGCGATCACCAAACTTTCGCCGAGGTGGTTGACATTAAGGTCGACATTGATCCCGCCCATGTCACCTACCACCTGGAGAACCTCTTCAACGGCCAGAAGGACCTGAGTGAGAACATGCACGTGCTCATCAACGAGAACTGGCAGGACATCTTCACCGAACTGAAGCCGGGCATCGGGGAGGCCTTCGCTCTGATAGCCAAGGCAGTGCTGGACAGGATCTTCGGCAAACTGCCGCTGGAGCAGCTCTTCCTTGCCTAAGCCCCTTAGTACAAAGACTTTCCGATTTTGTTTAGTTAAAACTGATATGTGAATATTTATTTGACTTTATAAACACAAACGCAAAGCAAACAATTCACTGGTAAGTTCCTCATACAAATTAAATGTACATAGTTGCAATATAAATTCAGGCATTGTAAGATTATTTCAAAAGTTTACATATAAAATATTGTGTAATGTATAATAGCTTCATTTTTGGCTAGACAAATAAATGTTAAAATATTATCACCAATACAGTTTCGTTTTGATCTTGGCTCTTTGAATTGTACAAAAAGGTTTTGTACTTCAAATTTCCCTTGAAAAACATTTTTGGCAAGATTGTACAAATGATATTGAAGCTTGTAATTTGTAAATTATTTTTTTTACAAACTCCTCTTCTAAAAAACATATTTGTTGTTCCGTTGAAAATTTTAACAAGTGTTTTGTCGGTTTAGCTTCTGAAGCGCAGAAATTCGCGTCCGTAGCGTCGTGGTGGCGATGACGCCAACTCCTCTCCACTCTCGGACTCCTCTGCCTCCCAGGACTCCTCCGTCGAGTCCAGATCCTCACTGTAGTCTAAACCGGGGAACTTGCGGGGTCCGCAAATGGCCACAACTTCTGGGGGGAAGTAGGTGTCCGGGTTGGCGAGCAGAGCGTTGAGGAACTCTTCCTGCTCGGCAACACAGACGACCAAGTCTACCAGTTGGTAGGCCTCGGCTATGCGCATCTCTTCTGGGCTGAATTTACGTGGCTTCGAAGCCTTCTTCTCCGCAGCGGCCAAGAGAATGGCCCGCTCGTTCAGCAACCGGTGGTTTTCGGTCATGGCAGCCGAGTAGCGGTGCTCCAGGTCCATTGCCCAGTTGAAGACGTGCACGCTGAGGTGGCAGGCCTTGAGCCACTCGCGCAGGCCCAGCAGCAAATTCTCCAAGCGCTGGGCATTGGCTATTAAGGGAGTATGTATCTTAGAATATAACTGGATGGTCTAATAAGCCATGGCACTTACACTTGCATGTTTCGTTCACAAACACCCCGCCTCGGTGGCGCATTTCCAAGCTCATGAATTGGGTGAAGGAATGCAGATAGGATGTAGAGCCCTTGATCAGCTTGTCGCACTCGGTGTACTTCTCGTAGTCGAACGTGCTATTCGTCTCCAGGCAGCGACGCTGTTGGCCCAGGAATCGCTCTACTTTGGTGCACATCACCTGCAGTTGGTAGCGAATATTCAGGCTCTTGGGCATCGGGTGCTTAACAGGCATTTCGAACTGGTAGTCCGAGGGCATTGAGTTTTGGCGCGAAAAGCTCAAATCGGCGATAAGGTGATCGTGAATGGACCTGAACAGATCCATCAGACGCAACACGCCATTGTGCTCCAGGCTGTGGTTTAAAAATGAAAATTTTACAACATACCTTATATGGAGGCTTTCGTTTTTAGAATACCACTCACCAGTTGCCGTGCAGACCAACCGAACGCAGCTTTTCGACGGAGATGTCATGCTCACTAATTTCTTTTTCGACCTCGCGCTTGTTCCATATGTTCTCCCGCTGCAGTTGCTCCTGTTTTTGGCCACAAACCAAGTGTTTCTTAGGAGGAGCACCAAACCATCCCGACTTGCAAATGCGCTTCGTAAACTGTTGCACGCATCCCAAGCCGTGGAACTCGAAGCGTGGCGCGTTGTCGTCCAATTTGAGAACAGCCAAATTTCGTTGTACTTCGGTCAGAACACATGGCGGCTCCTTTTGGAGGCTCCAGTCCTCGGAGACCGAGGAAGAAGCCGTCTCGGCCAGATTTTCGTTGGAGTCCAGCAGGTGCGACAACTTCTGCTGCATCTCCCTTAAGTTGTTATTCAGCTGCCGTTCATCGTTGCTCGAAAAATCCATTGAGTTAGCGCTGAACATCTTACAAAATCACAAGCACTGAAGTCACTCTGTCTGCTGCAAATTTTTTTAGTTCAAAAAAACGCGCGACGCCACGCTGTCTGGAGTTTAATTGAAGGGGTGGGGGCAGTTCAGTCAATTTTTAGGTGATTTTGCTTATAAGCTTTAGGGAAGCTGGTTTTTCCACCTTTTACCATTGGTCAAAATCTAAGATTGCTGGATGGACAAACGGTCTGGCAACTCCATCGAGTAACTTTGGTTAGCGCATACCCAAGCCTACGTATATTCTACATTGTGTGGTTCGAAAACTGATTACCAAGTGTTGGAAAGCATTACCCAATATATATGACACTTTTTTTATAGCGCGGATTTCAATTTTTAACAGATTAATGTGATAGCACCCGTTTATTTATATATCTAGAGTTGAGCATAACAAGGATTTGGCGCGAAAAAGGAATATGCGAGTGCAACTATTTAAAGTTCTTTAAATACTTGAAGCAAAACGACCAATCCAGCGGACGACAATTATGAAATGCGTTCAAAATCTTCATTTTAACGCCTATGAAACATTATTTATTATCTTGAATTCCATTAATTGTTAGATCTAAGCATAACTAGTGAAAAATTCCTGAAGTTTTTTGCGGCACAGAAGGGTCCATTAACCCTAACGTACAATTTCTCGATAGCAACAGTTTCCATATGGGTTACATTGAACTGGGAAATCGAACAGATTAAGTTGCTTTATATTCTTCTAGCAATTATCCACATTCTACAAACAAATACGACAAGAGCTGTTTTTTCACGTAGCCAACCACAAGATCGTTAATTCTTTAATTCACAAAGCACAATGAACCAAGGACCGCAATTGAATTACAAGCTTTCGTTCGGATGGGTTCAGTGGTTTCTTTACGTTTTATAGGTTTTATTAAAAAATTAATAATTTGTGGTTCATCGCAAGTCCCATTTTACTGTGGCTTCCTGCGGAAGGAGCAGCCTGCAAGAAAGATAACATTATTTCGTTAATTGGGAGGAACACAGCGTTATTGATAGTTTGACTTTACCTTCTGTCAGCTTGGCGCGTCCTCCAGTTGGCTGGCACAGAATGGTTGCGCATCCAGCGCAGACAACGACGCCCTGGGCGTGGCTGAAGACGGTGGTGATCCTGTAGCAGCCGGGGCACTTCACGTCCATGAAGTACGAGTTGGGGTGCTGGACCAGGCGCTTCAGCTTGTGCTTGCGCTTCTCCTCAGCGGGCAGAGGGTGCAGAAGATCTTTTGCTAGCTGGAAATTGGGCAATTAGTACGCAGATCATTAAATATTTTATAATTTTTAATATGTCTGTAAAGCATTTAGATAGTACTTGGCGGCGAAAAACCCGGAAGGAAGATAGTCACCAAAACATAACAGAACGACACTTTATTAAATCTTTAAAAAGTAATGTACGAATAATTAGCTTCGATCTTTAAGATCAGAACAAACCGCCACATATTGATAACAAAAAATATTAAAAAGAAATCGGTGTTATCCGTTTTGTTTTGTAAGGATATATAAAGAGGCCATCTAATCACATTTTTTCCCGGTGTATCAACAACTACAGAACACAGACTCCAGGCAACAACACAAATTTGCCAATGCGTCTTCTAGGTTATGTGCAAACCCTTCCGCGAATTTCTCCAGCATTAAAAAGGAATCCCTTCAACTTGATACAATTGCCATCAAGTTTATAAATTCATTTCACAACTGTTTGCAATTTCACAGGCGCACGCCATGCGTGGCCGCCAATCAACCACACACACTCATGGGAGCGGGCCAGACATTTGTTTTAGGACCATTTCAGACCGTTTCTGAAGGCCAACACTAGCTCCATGTACACTATACACTACGGCGGCGATTCCCACCCGCTTTTACTCGACATTCGGTCGGGTTTTATGTGTTTAAAATCCATTTTAAGGCAATTTAGCACCCACCGGCATGTTTTTTCTTTCACAGCTAACACGGAAAAGGAAGTGGGGTAAATCGCAGCCAACTTAACTTAGCCGAGAATGCCCTAAAAAAGGTCAAACAGCTGGTCGGTGGCAACTCTGCTGATGGATCTTTTCAGCCCTGGCCTTGGTATAATTCAATTTAACAAATAAAATCTGTTAAAATATATTTAATTATCATTTTGTTTATTCGCAATAAAACTTAATGATTAATTGAAAACTTATTTTTTTTTACAGATTAAAATAAAATGTAAAAAAAAAACTTCAGTCTAAAAATAAACGATACTTCTGTGCGGTCATACTGAAATAAACATTTTTTGGCGCCGGCACTTTTTCGCATTCATTCCGAAATAAAACAGAAACAAAAGAAACAGAAAAATGCGACCAGGAACAGAACCCGATCACACTATCCAACTTAGCGAAGCCATCTACTGTTATGAAATCTGTACAAATGACTTTGCGTACAATCTTATTGCAGTGGCACTCAAAAAAAGCTTGAGTTTGATACTCGTGGGATTGCCGGCAAGTCAATTGATCTTTAAAGTTTTGAATAAAAGTGCCTTAATTCACCCGTCTACCGTAGGAGGAGAGCGGCGAGTTCGGTTACAATCATCTGCAGGACTTGGATATCGGCGATAAAGATCACCGGAGCGTCAGTGCCTTGGCGTTTTCTCCGGACACTTCACTAAACTGCACGCCTAACAATGTAATGTTATGTGCTGCCCAGGGCAACCTTCTGAGTATAATGCGAACTGATCTGGGCCAGTTCAATACGGTTCAGTTGCTCCGTGGTCATGGAGACTATGTGAACGACGTTTCCTGGGTTTGCGAGGGCGAGCTCTTGGCCTCGGTAAGCGATGACTTTACCTGCCGATTTTGGACCATAACAGGAGCTGGGGAAAACGTAATAACTTTCGGCCTGTCATCCGCCGGGATGTCCATCAAAAGTCACCCTGATGATCCCCACAAGGTGCTGGTAGCAGAGAAAAGAGGTGGGATTTCGTCTTTGCTCCTAATCATAATCATTCGTCATCACTAAGGAATCTCATTGCAGGCATCATCCATCTGTACAACGTGAGAAGCAAGCAGACGGTCATCTCCGTGGAGTCTCCCAAATTTCCCCTCATGTCCGCAGATTGGGCCCAAAGCAACAAGCTATTTATCACCTCTTTGGCCGGCGGAGATGTGATCACCTGGGATTTGAACAGACCCTTTGTGCCCGCCGATGTCAAGCAGGTCCATGAGGACTGCGGCCGAGTCGTTCGATTTGCACCGGGGAGCTCAGAGATGGTCATTGCCATGATCATTGGCCTTACTCTTAAGGTGTTTGCAGCCAAGTCCACGGTTCCATTACTTGAGGCATCCCTGAAAACCTTCGGTGGAATGGCTTGGCACCAGCGATTGCCGTACATCAGCGCGGTCTCTGATAGGAAACTACTCTTTTGGAAGGTGCAAATGAATTAAAGCTTGTAACACAATAAGAATAAAAAAAACTCGTTATGTATTTATTAAAAAATTTAAAAATTGTATTTTTCCTGATGTTCAGAATTTGCAAAATAAAATACCAAAATAAATGTATCGATATTATTGCAAGTCTTTACCCATCTCTAATACCAACAGACAGTCCCGGTGTTGCATTTTTTGTTGGCCGCCTTCGCTTCCAAAGTTTTTGCACAGATTTAGCGATATATACGGTTGAATCTGCACCGCAAAGTAGAGCGGCGTGTTACATTTAGGATTACCAAGCCGGAGAACGTTAATTTTCCAGCAGTGGAACGTTACCTTTCGAAATATATGCGTCGATCGGATGTCGAGTGAAGAAGAATCGAGCGCGAAGCACATTTTAGCTAGGTCGAGTTCATTGCGAAAAAAAAATCGTTTTTAAACAGCAAAGAAATGTTCACCACGCGGAAAGAAGTGGACGAGCAAGTTCACAAGTTGCTGGGAAAACTGCCGCCGGGAAATGAGGTAAATAGATCCCTCAACGTGCATCGGAATTTCCGAAAAGGAAAAATCAGTTGCGAAATCGACGGCGCCGCCATTGGAAAGCGCGCCTTTGTGTGCGTGCGGCGCCCGTGCGTGAGTGTCTGTGTGTGAGTCGGCGTCACTTTGGTTGAAGTATTTGCAAACGAAAAGGAAATTGCGCGCTTTTCTTCCGACGTCTGCATTTCGTATATTTGCCCAATAAATACATTTTCTCTCAGCCCCAAGGTTTTGTTGTGCTCTGGGTAAATCAAAATAGAAATGTGAGGTTATGTGGAAGGCGAACAGCCGCTTATTTCAATTTACATCTACAGTGGATACTTTATATGTGGGACAGTTGCATATATTACATATATTATACACCATAATGCTTCTATATTTTTTTGTTAGTAATAAAAATATAAAATAGTTATAGGAGATTGGGTTTATCTATAAACAGGTGCAATTTTTGTTCAAATTTTTAAGACTGTTTAGAATAAGTCAAAGAAATTTTTTTTATTTTAAAGTCTTATCTGTGTTCTAATAACACCGAGAAAATCAATTATAATTGCAGGAGGCTCACTGTTGATTAATTGTTTAAATCTTTGTTTCAAGCGCGACATCAAGGGCATGGCGGTAGCCCGTCTCTACGTCAGAATCCAGGAGTATCCGAAGGCCGCCGAGTATCTGAACAGCTATCTTAGGGTCAAGGACGATGCGGCGGCCCACAAGCTGATTGCCCTTTGCTACAGGCAGCAGAAGACTCCCGAACTGCAAAAGCCTTGATGCACTTACAGCGCAGCATCCAGCTAAGTCCACGACAGTCGGATGTAATCAAGGATGCCTGTGAACTGCTGATGAACGAGAAGAGCCTCTTCAACGCGGAACGCGCCAAGTACTGGCTGGATTTGGCTGCCGGCGAGGATTTGGGCGACACCGAATTAATCTTCGCCCTGCGAATGCGGGTTAATCTCCAGGAGAGCAACGGGACAGCAGATAGCAGTGGGGCGGAAAACACCCTGGAGTTGCTGATGCACAAGGAGCTGCAGGCACGACCCCAGGATGTGAATGTTCGTGTGCGCCTGCTGCGAAGCTATGTGGAGAAAAAGAAATTTGATCAGGCCTTTAACTATGCCTTCAAAGCTGAACTGGAGAGCAATTGCTGCACAAGTCAATCAAGCGAATGGTACGATACGGTCTGGCTGCTGCTCACGAAAATGGAAGTGGCCAAGGATGTGAAGAAGAACTGGCGCTTCTGGGAGCTGGCGCTGCTCGCCCTTGATCGCCTCATGCAGCTCAGCTTGGAGACGGGCAGTGGCCTGGCGGACAGCAGCAACCAGCTGTTTCGGCTCGATCAATACCTGCACAAGTTCAGCAATGTTGTAGAGCGATCGGGCGATGCCACGCAGCGGGAACTGCATCAGTCCTGCGCCGAACACTATACCGGCCAGCTGTTACTCCACGCGGTGGGGCTGATTTTTAAACGGGAGCTGCTCGGAAACAAGAATAAGTGGAAAAGCACGCTGCGTTCGGCACTGCCGCTTTTACTCCTTGGCTACCAGTTGCAACCACTTGAAGAGTCGCACCACTGGATGAAGCATTGCGATGCGGAGCAGAAGCAGCTTTTGAAGCTGTGGCGGCAGCAGGGCTCCTTCCGATGCTCGCAACTGGGACGCACTTTACTGGGATGCCTGGAACGGACGCGAACGGACAATGACAGCCAGAAGGAGAACAACAACTTCAATGATAACCAATCCCAGCCTCTTCCCGGATTGTTTGCAGACTCCGAGGAGCTGCTGTCCTGCGCTCACCAGCATTGTTCGGACAAGGACTGGCGCCGGCAGCTCTACCAACAGCTCTTCACCCACGCCGAGCACAAGCTAAGGGATCAGTCCTCGCATCTAGTGCGCCACCCACGTCTGCACTTGCCCGTTTTCGAGTGGCCCAATCTGGCGGAGATCGAGACCTTTGAGCAGCAGGCACTGTTGCTGCCACCTTTGTCCTTGTCGCAACATGTCTACCTAGCGCTGGGCACAGAACCCGACAATCTCGGAGAGGCGCCACGCGTGCTCTTTTACGATGCTTTCCGGCGCGATGTGAAGCAGAGCCTAAACTACTGCGGGCACGACTCCATCAGCCAGGTGGATGTGGATCTCTATCTTTATGCCACTGTTATTCAGACTCGGCGGAGATTGCAGCTGCAGCGAGAAGCGTACGACAGCTCAAACATGGGTAATCGCAACGCCGCCACTCGTCCGCACATGATGCCGTATGCCAATCTCCTGGGGCAACTGGCCGCCTCTGAGCAGAACAACTGGTGGGATCTTGTGCTGCGGCTGCACAAGAACCAGTTGACTCCAGAAGGCAATCGAGCCGAACAGCGAGCACAACTGCAAGTTGGACTGGAGGCGGTGCGCGGGGTGAATGGACCCAAAGCGGACTCCATCATTGTCTTCCAGTTGGGAAAGATCCTGCAGTCGCGCACTGACCGGGCTTCTCTGGAGGCGCGCATCGACACCCTCTATCGGCAAGGATTTTCCATGCTGCGTCGCCAACAGACACAGCAATTGGATCCATTTGTGCGCGTCTTTAAGTATGGATCAGCTGGCTCGACAGCAGCGTGGCAGGAGCTGCAAGGGCTGGCCGAGCACGCAGTCACCTATTTCAGCGGGAAAATGTTCAAGGCGGGCCAGTATGAGCAGTTCGTAGAAGAAGTGAGAGGACTGAACTTGCCCATGGCCTCTTATATGCAAGCGGAGGCGTACCGTCTACTTGAGGATTCCGTAAAGACGCCGCGTGTGTCACGCGCTCGTTTCTCAGAGCGGAGACAGGAGTGCCTGCAGCAGACGCAGCAGTTGCTCCGGAATGACGTTGTCCACCCACTCAGCTCGATTATTCAGCGGGAACTGCGTCGAAGCCAGCAGAATCGCAGTAGCATCGATGAAATCTATGCCAGTCCCGATGCGCACAATAATTCCTCTACCTACGAGGATGCAGAGGACGACTTCATTTTAGCTAACCGATCACGCCGCCAGTTGGAATCTGTTCCAGTGACTCCAATTGTTGTGGCCCAGCCGAGTCAGGAGTTGGAACAAACTGTCAAGCAGATCAGCAAGTCGCTCTGCGTGCTTAAGGACGATGTGAGCTCGGGAATGGAAGCCATGCGTCAGGAAATCAAAAACCTCACCGATAAGTTCACTGGGTTGGAGGAACTGCTCAAGAAGATCAAGATCAGCAGTCGAGACACACCGACCCAGGACGTGGATCCTGCAACAGCTTTGGGTTTGGACGACTTCTTCATCATCGAGGATACCCTTGCGGAACACCAGCAGCAGCAGCAACAACAACAACAACAGCAAGCGGCAGTACATCAGGTGGTGCCAAATCCATATGGTGGAACCAATCCTGCCTTCTTCAATGGAGTACCAAACACGCCCGCAGGCGCACAAGATCGCTTTTTGCCGGGAGCCTATGGCAGTCCCATGTTCAACCAAAACCAGATGTACAACTACTACGCTGCACAAGCTCAGGCCCAATTCTTGCGAACTCCGCCAGCTCCTGGATCGATTCCAACCCCCAATATGTTTGGTAAGACTTATTTTTCAATTTAACATAGATATTTTTGTAATGCTTTACCTTCCCTAGGTCCTCGTAATCCCAATTTCGGATTGCCCAGCATGTTTCCTCCGCCGACAGGGCCTTCGGTAGCACCATACATCGACGCCTTGGGCAACTTCACCCAGCCGCCTCCAAGTCTGATACCGCCTCCACCTCAGACAGCTCCGGTGCCGGCTCCTTTAAATATTCTGGAGCAAAAGACAGCGGCTGCACTACCCACAGCAGGAGTGGGATCAAGTTTCTTCAATACACCCACGCCCGGTTTCGGTACTTCACCCATTCAGATGCCGCAGGGCAAGCCCTTAGGTGTTCCGTCAGCTCCAGTTCCTTCTGGTGTTGCTGCTGCTCCTCCAGCTCCTGTGGCTGCCCCTGGCCCACTGGTTGGAGCTGCTCTGTCAGCTGCTGGTCCCCCTCCAATTCAGATACCCCAAGTGGCTTCTTCTGCGCCAGCCCCTAGTGTTCCAGCATTGTTCAACCGGGCGCTGAACAACCAACCGGTGGAAAAGGAACCGCCTGCTAATGTCGTCATTACCAGCTCCGATCCGTTGCCGAAGCCAACGAGTGCCAGTGTTCAGCCAACTCTAAGTGTGACAATTCCGGCACAGCATATCAAGCCAAGTTTGGTGCCGGCTCCGGAACAACAGGCACCGCCACCGGTTGCAGCAGCGGGACCTTTCAGCTTTAATTTCGGCACAAACTCTTCAGACAGTCCCTTCTCTTTCAAGTCCCAAGTCGCTAAAGCTGCAGCTGATAAACAGAAGGAGCAGGAACGGGAGGCCGAGGAGCTGAACCAAAGCGGAGCTAGTGAACTAAATAAAAGTGCGACAGTTGACCACTCAGCGGACGATTACGATGCTCGGCCTGATTTCCAAGCCATCATTCCACTGCCCGACGAAGTTGAAGTGCGGACCGGTGAGGAGGACGAGGAGGTCAAGTTTAGCAACCGATCTAAACTCTTTCGATTTGTCGACAAGGAGTGGAAGGAGCGTGGCATCGGCTTGATAAAGATTCTGTGCGACAAAACCACTGGCGTCTCGCGTGTTTTAATGCGGCGCGATCAGACGCATAAGGTGTGCGCCAATCATAAAATCTCTGCGGATATGAACATAGCTACTGCCAGTCAGGACAAGGAGAAGAAATCGTTCGTTTGGGCAGCCAATGACTTTGCGGATGAGCAGGTCACGCTTGAGAAATTTTTGGTGCGCTTTAAGACCGCGGAAATTGCCGAGGAGTTTAGGGTTGCCTTTACAAATGCAAGCGAGGCGGCAAAGTCTGAAAAGGTGAAACCTACGGAAAAAACGACGGTGAAACCAGAGGAGGTTCCGAAGACCAGTCTACCAAAGAGCTTTGTGACTAGCACGCCGGCCCCAAGTTCGCTGTTAAGCAAGCCTCAGGAGCAGATGAAACCCTTCAAGTCTGATCCTACTCCGGCGGCTCCGGTGGCTGCGGTGGCCAAGTCACTTTTTGGAGGATTATCATCGGTTGGTGCTGCTCCTACAACATCTGCGCCTTCAGCTGCCGCGCCGTTTGCCAACTTTAGCTTCTCCGGAAATGGCACCACACCAGGATTTGGCACAGGAACCACAGCCTCTCCCTTTGGAAATCTCTCCTTCGGAGGCGTTTCTGTTGTGGGCAGCGGCAGCAATAACAGCACGCTCTTTACCACAGCATTGATCAAGGAAAACACATTGCAAAATCAGACGCAACAGCAATCACAACTAAACAAATCCGTGCCCTCGGACGCAGAGGAGGACTACGTGCCCACAGCTCAGTTCGCGCCGGTAATCGCCCTGCCGGACCTGGTGGAAGTGGTCACCGGAGAGGAAAACGAGGAAGTCCTCTTCGAGCACCGGGCCAAGCTCATGCGTTGGGACAAGGAGTCCAATGAGTGGAAGGAACGCGGCCTAGGAAACATGAAGGTCCTTCGCAATCGCTCCGATCCCAACCAAGTGCGGCTGCTGATGCGGCGCGAGCAGGTTCACAAGTTGTGCTGCAATCAGCGACTTTCTCCCGAAACCAAATTCACGGAATCACTGAACATCAAGGCGGCCGTCACTTGGGCGTGTCAGGATTACTCGGATGAGGAATTGGAGACTGCCTTGCTGGCCGTACGTTTTAAGACGCCCGAGATCTGCAAAGACTTTCTTACTGTGGTGCAAAAGGCTCAACAGAGTATGGAAAAGGAACCAAAAAATCAGGACGACGTCCCAACTATCGGCGAAGAAAAGGATAAGGCGAAAGAAAAGCCAACCAAGGGCTTTGGGGATGCCTTTAAGCCCAAGGCTGGCAGCTGGAACTGCACAGCCTGCTACACCAGCAATGGCCAGGACCAGCTCTACTGCTTGGCCTGCCAGGAGCCTAAAGATGCCACTGTGCCACCCAAGCAATCAGGCTTGGACCAAAGCAATGCCCTGAACCTTACCACCAGCTCCTCTAACAAGTTCTCTTTCGGATATCAGCCAGCGGCACTACCAACCACCACATTTAGTTTCTCAGGAGTTTCACAACCCAAGGAAGAGATCAAAGAGAAGCCCGTGGTTGCAGCTGTGACCGCCTCGGCTTCAGCTCCTGCCGCAGCTTCTTCGATCCAAGCTGTTGGATTCGAAAAGCCTTCCAAAACTTCTGGGTTTGGGGACGCATTCAAGCCCAAGGTAGGCAGCTGGTCGTGCTCCGCTTGCTACGTAAACAACCCCGGAGAGTCGCTTTACTGCAGCGCCTGTGAATCACCAAAGGATGATACTGTGCCAAAGAAAGATAACTCACTTGGAACGGGACTTTCCCTACCCGCCACCACCAAGTTTACCTTTGGTTTTGGAGCACCTGCGTCCTCGGTTAGCAACAAGGATTCGGCTACCGATGTAGGCACCAAGAGCAGCCAGGTGTTCGGCTCCGCCACCTTCAACTTTGCTCCTCCAGTTGTACCGGGATCTGCAGCACCGCTTGCCGCGATTGGTTCTAGCAGCTTTACCTTCTCCATGCCAAAACCCGCTCAACAGCAGCCAAAGAGTCCGGGGACTAACGAAGGTGAAGATAGCGATCACCACGAGGAGGAGGAGAACAACGCTTACTTTGCACCGGTGATCCCATTGCCCGAAAAGGTAAGATAATCACTACCAAATAAAATCATATTTAAAACACAATTCGATTTTTTTTTAGGTTGATGTAAAAACAGGCGAGGAGGACGAGGAACTGCTTTACGTGCACAAGGCCAAGCTGTATCGCCTTTCTGAGGGCGAATGGAAAGAGCGTGGTTTGGGCGATGTTAAGATTCTACGACATAGACAGACCAAGAATCTGCGCGTAGTTATGCGGCGAGAGCAGGTGTTCAAGATCTGTCTTAATCATGTGCTCAACTCGAGTGTGTTGTACAAGCCGAAGAACGAATCGGCGTGGATGTTTGCCGTTCACGACTTCAGCGAGGGAGAGAGTGTTTTGGATCGGTTTACTCTTCGCTTCAAGAACCAGGAAGTAGCCCAACAGTTTATGAATGCTGTCAAAAGTGCAGTGGATGGCACGGCTACAGCTATAGAAGATGGCACGGACTCTTCGGCCACATCCACTATTACTGGTACCACATCGGCGGTAGCCGAGACGAAGAGTTCGTCAGATAATCTTCTCCAGGACCATGTAGACGGGGCCAACTGCAGAGGCTGCGATCCGGACCAGTTCGATTTTGGCAAAACATCATCTTCAAGCCCCTCCGCGAATGATGTTAACCCACCTCTACCAATGACTCTCCCCATCCTGACTCTTCCGCAGCCCACTGTCATCCCTCCAACTTCTGTTGCTCCAATCAATTTCCAAACCTCTGGCACTTCGATATTCAAAGCCAGTTCGCTGGGTACAGCCAATAACTCCATAACCAGCTTAGGTAATTTCTCCGTGTCGGACGGAAGCAAACCACCCAGCTCGGCATTCCTATTCGGTGGCACGGGTAAGTTTAAATCTACCTTCCTTTTGTGAGATAACCTTAACCAAATATTTTTCACTTCTGCTTCAGATAAGTCACAGTCCGGACAAACTGCTTCACCATTGGCTAATTTGCAGAAATCAATCTCCAGCGGAAACCAAGGCAACGTTCTGGGGTCTATTTTTGGTAGCGGCTTGTCAAACCAAAATCAGAATGATGATTCAGCCAAGTCAATTTTCGGTGGCGCCAAAGTCGAGTCCCAGCCAGCAGCAGCAGAGGCACCCAAATCCATATTTGGTGGATTCAGCGGATCCGGGCTGGGAAGCGCAAATCCTTTCGGAGCCTCCAATGTTGAGTTGCAGTCATCAGATAGCAAAGACGCACCGAAGTCCATCTTTGGTGGAACGCCAACTATTTTCGCTGGTTCCAACGCTTTAAGAAGTCTCAAAGTCGAGCCTCAGGCACCAGCAAGTCAGGATGCAACAAAATCCGTTTTCGGTGGTACCTCCAACGTTTTCGGAGGAGCATCAACCGGAAGCTTTGTGTTCGGCAGTGGTGCGGCTACTGGTGCGCCACTTTTTGGACAAAAGGAATCGGCCATCTCATTCGTTGATATAGCCAAGCAGGCAGCCCCAGGAAAGGAAGCAGACGCAAACAAAACCACAAGTTCCGTAGAAGAAACCAAGGACAAGAAGGAAACAGAACCAGCTCAACCGGTGGCGAACACGTTTACCAATTTTGTCGGTAGCACTTTTGCTGATTTAGTGGGCAATACAAGCAATAGTAGCCCGGGATTTAACAAGTCCAGCGGTAGCGGCGGCGGCTTTTACAATCTGACGCACCAAAACGCCTTCAAGAACTTCCAGTCTTCGCCACAGACCGGCAAAAACGAATCTGGTGCGGGAGAAGGTGGCGATGATGATGAAGACGGCGCGAACGATGACGCCTACGATCCACATTACGATCCCATTGTGGAGCTGCCGGATGAGGTTGTGGTAACTACGGGAGAGGAAAACGAGACTAAGCTATATGGCGAGCGGGCGAAGCTATATCGATACGACCCGGACACCAAACAGTGGAAAGAGAGAGGTAAGTTAATGGCAAAACTGCATTTAAGTGAGAATATTATTTAACATTTAATTAAAAAGGCGTGGGCGAGATAAAGGTGCTGGAGCACCCGGAGCTGCAGACATTCCGATTGGTCATGCGGCAGGAGCAGATCCACAAGCTGGTGCTTAACATGAAAATCTCCGGCTCCCTGCAGATGGACTACATGAACGAACAGAAGAAGAGCTTTTTGTGGGCCGGGTACAACTACGCCGTCGACGCGGAAGGCAAGGTGGCTACTGAGGGCGTGCTGGAACGTCTGGCCTGTCGGTTTGGCAAGGAGGAAACAGCCCAAAAGTTCCTTGAGAAGGTCAACTCCTGCATAGAACGCGCAAAAGCCTTGGAGAGCGATCATGAGGACGAGGAGAACGACGACACGACGGAGAAGCAGGACAGCTCATAAGGAAACTGGAACTTAATTTATGTAGCATGCTTACAACTGAGTTTATAAGATAGTCTGTCAAAAAAGTATCGAAAATTGTTGAAAATTCACAGTTTTCATAATAATAAAACTTTGATAAAGATTAGATGTTTTATATTGGCGGGAAAAGTTTTGAAATCTTTTTTTCTTTAAGTTATTTGTCATATAGTTTTAAAAAAGAAATTTTTTAATAAATACGATATATGTTTTCGATACATTAGAGGGGAGACTTTGCAAAAAGTTTGTCTGAAACAACAACTGTGGCTGTTTAAATTAATACATTTTGTAAATTATATAATAATGTATTAATTATTTACTTTAAGCAAAGTTGTTTCATTTTCTTTCCCCAACCGATAGTTGATGACAGGCGATTGTTCCATACCTATCCGATAGTTTGACAGCCCTGCCACTGAGAGAGCATAATGACGTGGTGAACTCTGTGTGAAAAAGAACAATAAATTGCCGACAAATCTCTAGTGTAATTAAATTAGTTACCGCATAGAAACATACTAAGTTGCAGAATTGATCCCAGAAGTCCTGAAGCATCGGCTAGCAGGCTCTGCAAGTAGAAATCTCAACACACTGACAGTCGCAAGAGCCCTGCAACAAGGAGGAAGAAGAAGAAGAAGGCGAAGGCGACGTCGGGCGGTGTAGAATATGAATTAGAGAATAATTAGCGATTGTAGCACTCCTCGTTTGCAAGTTGGCCTGTTTTGTGTTTTGTTAGCCCCTTTCCGACTGACCCTGCCCCCAAAAAGAACCCAACCGCCGAATCGATACACGTGTGCAGCGGACACGGCGACCGCGTCAAAGTCAACAAAAAAAGAAAAATCTAAAGTCGAGGGCCGGAGATTAATGAGAGCCTAACGATAACCATGATGAACGAGGACAGCAGTGCTGCCGGCGGCGGCGGCGTTAAGAAGTTTTTCCAGCGCCTCTCACAGGTACGAGATCTATCCACCCCGACCAGGCTACCCGGCTAATCTTTACATTTTATCCGTACAGACTTACCAATCCACCTTGGACCGGAGCACACCGCACACGCGGATGCGCTGGGTATTCGCCGGTTTTCTGCTCCTGCTCTTCGTGCTGCGCATCTTCATCTACCAGGGCTGGTACATCGTGTGCTATGCACTGGGCATCTACCACCTAAACTTATTCATCGCCTTTCTGACGCCAAAAATCGACCCAGAGTTCGATCCCTATTCGCAGGACGACGAGGACGAGGGTCCCAATCTGCCGACGCGCAGCAACGAGGAGTTTCGCCCATTCATCCGCCGCCTGCCGGAGTTTAAATTTTGGCTCTCGGTGGCAAAGAGTACGCTTATTGGACTTATTTGCACATTCTTCGACTTCTTCAACGTGCCAGTGTTTTGGCCCATCCTGGTCATGTACTTTATCACGCTGTTCTGCATCACGATGAAGCGCCAAATCAAGCATATGATCAAGTACAAGTATTTGCCCTTTACGCGCAACAAGCCGCGCTACCAGAGGGTCAACGACCTGGCGGGAGCCGGACCCGGTTCAGTGGCGGGCAATTCAAAGTGACAATTAGCCGCACAGACGTCGGACCTTCGGGCGCCGGCAGCGGAGAGCGGGCAACCCTTCGAGCCTCCCTTCTGCAGCTACAGTGCCACCATCAACAACCAGCGACAGCGAAGCGACCAAGGATTTGGGGTCGCCAACAGTGGGAGGATCAACAGCATCGTCCATCAAACCACCGCAGATCATTGCCATTGAGGACTATTAGAGAAAGCTACCAAAAGCAGCCCGGATCGGGATTCAGAAGCATAACATCAACCAGAACCAAGCTTATATTATGATTTTCCTTTTCGGTTTGTGTAGCATTTTCATTTCACTGTTGAGTTGTCGTACGGCGTCTTGTGCAAATACCTTGTTTATTGTTTAATATAAATGCTTGTTTAAATTTATATTTATTTACAACGCTTTCCAGCTATTGTGAATCCCCAACGATACCGAAACACAGCAGACCAGCTCTAATTTAATTACTTTCCTAATCCTAACAATAATTTAATGAATTTTTATCCAAAAAGTAGAATTACTGTATTCGACAAAAAATATTTTTGATTATCATGCTTAGATGCTAAAACAATGTATGACTAAATATATATAAAAACATATATATATTTTGCATTACAATTATACACTTTTTGTTAGCGTTAACTATACAAAATGTTAAAAAGGCGGAATGAAAACTGAAACTATAGGAAGTTTACACTGGGTGCGTCTTATGAATAAAGAAAGACACAAAAAACCAAAAACGTTATTGTTGAAATTTGACCTAATTAAAAAGGTGTGGGTCTTATCGTTGGGTATCTAATCGCTGTAGGAAAACAGTTGTTAATACATTTCAACTTTGCATGCGGAATTACGCAAGGAGTTCGGTCAATCAAACAATTTAGATTTTCCATTAAATTTGTATTAAAATTTGTGGACAATCGCATAGTTTAAAAATAGCTTGAATTAATAAATCCATTTTTTATTAAAAGGATGCAGACACCAACATTTCAAGCCCACTCTAATTAACGACTTTACAGTGCGACGAGAATAACAACTTTAAAGTAGACATCTAAAAATTACTGGTAAATGTAAAAATATTAAATACTTAAAAAGTGGACTTTATGTACTAGGCACTCAGAATTCTAAAGAGAACAGCAAGGAAGTGTCTCATCTACTTGGTCTCCACCTCGGATTCAGCCTTGGGTTTTTTCTTCTCGAGCGCATTTTCGAATGACACTATTAAAATACTTGTGCAGTCCATAGCTAACCATTCGCAGTGGTCCTAAAACGATAGCGTGCAGCAGATTGGTGAAGAAGCCATCCCAAGGAAGTAAAGCTCCACCCAAAGTGGTGATCAACCAGCTTTCCGCTCCCACTGTAGAGGTAAAGTTTCCCTTCTGTAAGTTAGAAGAAAATATTAACATAGATATGCCAATGACTCGGTCTTATTTGGACTTACCAATGCATCCTTAAGAATGGCCTTAGCCATGACCTCTGGTTCAATTAGGCCTCCGCCACCTGAAATTATTTTGGTCTCCCTTGGCTTCGTTTTCTCCTCCTCCTCAAATCCAGGAGTATTTGTATCGCAGGGCAATGCCAATGTTACGCTGACGCCGTGCTCTCGTGACTCCATGGCTATCGTTTCGGCCATTGCTCTTAAGGCATACTTGGTCGACGAATAAGGTCCATAGCCATAGATGCCAAACATCGCCGCCTGCGAGGCTGTGATAACAATGATGCCCTCGCCCGCCTTTTTCATCTTGGGTAGGACATAGCGCGTACAATTATAGGTGCCGAAGAAATTTACGTTCATCAGCTTGTGCACGTCCTGGACGGGTACCTCCTCAAACACTCCGCAAATGGCCATGCCGGCGCAGTTTATTAGCGTGTATATGGGACCGAAACTCTCCTCTATCTCACCCAACACTCGGGCCACCTGCTCATAGTCGCCGCCAATGTCCAGACTCCTGTACTGGAACTTTTGATCCGGTCTCTGGCGAATCACTTCCATGAGAGCCACAGCTCCGCCTGGAAAAAGCGCATTGAAAATGTACAGGCATACATATGTAGATAAGAAATTTTAGGGTTGGGCATGTCTTCGGAAAATTACTCACTTAGCATTTTCTCGTCGCGCGCTATCACCGTCACATTGGCGCCTTTCATGGCGCACTCTACCGCAAGACCCAATCCGATCCCCTTGGAGCCGCCGGTGACCACCACATGACGTCCCACTATGCTCCTTGGCCGCTTACCCATGACGAAAAGGTATACTAGAATGTGAACCAGCACCGCAATGCCCACGACAAGTACTATCTCCCAGCTCAGTTCCATATTTTCAAATGCCTGGATTCTTTAATCTATTATTTTATTATCTGCTCAGGTAAACTTTCTGATTAGAAAGTGCAGCGAGGTGTGACCGTAAGTCAAAACATCGAATCTAACTAGGGCTGCCCAATTTCGATATACCGATTAAAAAACTTTTTTTAATTAATCATATTTTTTATCTTATTATTTAACTAAATATTTTTTGAAAAATATCGACCAGCTATAGTAAAGCTTTGGGAAGACAAGATTAAATTTAAAAAAAAAAGTTAAATTTAATGGAGCATCACTAACCCCATGTGGCAGCCCCAGTCAACATTTTTGTTGTTGTTTGTTTGGTTGAAACTTGAAATTTAAGAAATATAAGAAAATGCCACCGAAAAAGGACGCAAAGGGCGGCAAGGATGCCGCTAAGGGTGGCAAAAAGCCCGCCGCCGAGGACAAGTGTGAGTAAATCTTTTTAACGCTTAAAATTCAACATTTGAATACTTGTTTTTCACCTGTTAATAGCTGCCGGCAAAGAGAAAAAGGGAGGCAACGCCGTGAAGGTGCGCCATATCCTGTGTGAAAAGCAGGGCAAAATCTCCGAGGCTATGGAAAAGCTGAAAGCTGGGCAGAAGTTCCCAGAGGTGGCGGCTGCCTACAGCGAGGACAAGGCACGACAGGGCGGCGATCTTGGTTGGCAAATCCGCGGAGCGATGGTGGGTCCTTTCCAAGACGCCGCATTCGCCCTGCCCATTTCCACCGTCAACAATCCCGTGTATACAGATCCCCCTATTAAGACCAAGTTTGGCTACCACATCATCATGGTTGAGGGAAAAAAATAAGTTGAATTTATAAATCGATTTTTAATGTGGTTCGAATTTTATTTCTTGTCCTAATGGGTCCTTGACTTCCTGCGTGATTATCACTTCTTGCCTGCATCTTCCTTTAGGCCCACGGTGCGGTTAAACACTATGTGTTCCGCGGTGGTGTCTGGATCTACAGAGAAGAAGCCGATCCGCTCGAACTGGAACTTATCGAAGACCTTGGCTTGGCTTAGAGCCTTGTCCGCAAATGCAACCACCACCGATATGGATTGCTCGCTGATGTCGCTCAGGAAACCGCCGGGCACTTCGTTAGGATCCTCGGGGTTCTTGTGCTTGAAAAGCTGCTCGTAGAGGCGCACCTCTAATTGAATCGGCTGGGAAACCCACTGGACAAAAGCCTTGGGCTTCTCAGCCTGCTCGGCAGATTGACTTGTGCAGATAAGTTCCACAACCTCTCCCGTCGCCGGATCTTTTATGATCTCATCCACGCTGATGACTAGACCTGCGTGTCGGAGACCTACGGATTGCTTGGGCGCCAAGCGTCGGTAGCCCTTTTCTGGTTCCAACTTGAAGTCCCCCTGCTCAATGTAGATCACCTTATCCAGGGTGATTTTGTGCGATCCCTGCTGTGGGTTTTGCGGGAAGTCGGGCACCTCTAGCTGCAGGGGTGCTGCATGCGGAAAATTCTTTATAGTCACTTTAAGAGGTTCCAGGACAACTAAACGACGCGGAGCTGTTATGTTGAGTACATCCCGCACGGACGCCTCCAGCATGGCGGGATCCACTGCAATCTGGGCTCCAGTCACGCCCATCTGGGCGCAGAAGTTGTTGATTGCCTCTGCGGGGAAGCCCCTTCTCCTCAGGGCCGTAAGAGTAAACAGCCTGGGATCGTCCCAATCGTGGACAATCTGCTCCGTGATCAGCTTGGCAATCTTGCGCTTCGAAACGAGGGCGTAGTTCATGTTCAATCTACCGTACTCCCACTGCACCGGGCAGTATATGCCGAGGGCGTTGCACAGCCAGTAGTAAGAGGAACGCCTCGACTGAAACTCCTTAGTGCACAGCGAGTGGGTGATGTCCTCAAGTGAGTCGCACAGACAATGTGTATAATCGTAAGTGGGATAGATGCACCAGTCGGATCCCGTGCGGTGATGGGCAATAAACTTGATGCGATACGCGACCGGGTCCATCTTGCCTTCCTCAAGGGTAACCTTCATGCGGAGCGTGGCCGCTCCCTCGTCGATCTTGCCGCGTTTCATGTCCTCGAAGAGCCTCAGTGACTCCTCGATGGGACGCTCCCTCCAGGGACTGGGTTTTGGGTTGAAACCCTTCAGTTCCTCCGCCTTTTGGTGACACACGTAGGCCAATCCCTTGTTGATTAGGATCACAGCCCACTCGTATAGTTGCTGGAAGTTGTCCGAGGAGTAAGTGATCTTGTATGGTTTGTAGCCCAGCCACTCCACCATCTCCTTAATGGCCAAAAAGAACTTTTCCTCCTCCTTTTCGGGATTGGTGTCGTCATAGCGCAGATAACAGACTCCATCATGGGCAGCCGCGTATCCAAAATTTATGTTAATGGCCTTGGCATGACCGATGTGCAGAATGCCATTTGGTTCCGGTGGAAACCGAGTATGCACCTTGCCGCCAGTCCTTGTAAGGTGTTCCTTCAGCAGCCGCTCTGTGTGCTCAGTGACCACATACCCATCAGCCTTGAAGTTCTCGCCAGGGGCATGGAAGTGTACTTTGGTCTTCATGAGTTCGGCAATGGTGGTGGCTCCATCGGAAGCTTCTTCAGCGGCTTGAGCTGAAGGAGCTGCTTCCGGTTTGGGTTTCGCTGCCTTTGGCTTTTCGCTCTGCTTTGTGGGAGGCTTTAAATCAGCTTCAGTCTTGGGACCAAGTAGATCGAAGATCTCCACATCAATGGCCGCCTTAACGGACTTGGCATCCGCCCACTTAAGATCGCCACGAACATCCTGCAGGATTTTGAAGGAGTTGAAGTGGTAGCGCTGCTCCAGCAAGGCTTCCTTGTAGCTGGCCCTAATCTTGTCCTGGACAGTGCGCTCGATCTGCTCCGGAGTGACCACCACTCCCACGCCGCACTCCTTCTCTAGCTCCTTGACATCTATGTTGGCCTTTAGGCTCTGGCCGCACTTAAGCAAGTACTCCAAGGCGGCGTCAACGCGCTGCGTGTTGTCAAGCTTGCGCTCCACTATATAGCGCACCAAGAGAGGAAGCTGCTCCGCAACTTGTGGCTTTAGCTTGGTGGCCATGTGGTAGATCAACATACCGGTACCGTCGGACAAGGCAGCAGTCCCCGCCGCTGCCAATGCCAATTGAAGGTTCTTTGTCACGTTGGCATTCTTCAGTGTCTCTTTCGCCTTCTGCTCGCTCATGCCGAGCCCCTGGAAACGGGCAATCAGATCCTCGCCAGCCATTTCTCCGGTTTTTGTCCCTTTCTGATGACGATGTGCAGGGCAGTATGACCGTAGCGGGTCATGAGAAATCCACTAGTTACATTTCGGAAAATACTATCGGAACTTTAATTTTTATGACTGCTTTGGTTTCAAAGTTTTTTGGGTAACAGGAGCAATTAAAATTTAAAAAAAATTTAGTTTTTTCTTTTAGTTTAGAGAATTTTTTTAACCAGTTGTGAAGCAGTACCTTTGGTGACTCACTGCGTATGTTTCTAATATTTCAAATGCGTTTTGTGCATCCTTCTATCAGGACACGCAAATTGTTCTGTGTAGATGATCCAAACTTAATAGCCGTTTGACTCTGCGCAATGGAGTCACCTGTTGCATTAAAAATATTAATAATTTTTTTTATTATTCACCAGGCAAATACGACATATGTATTTTTGCATCTTAGGGTCGTAAGAAGTTTAATTATTTATTATTTTTGAATTGATGTGCCTGAGCGACTGGTTTTTTATCAATTGCAAATAAAATATTAGGGGGACTAATGACACAAGTCTAAACGATGCGCAGATTATCGACCTGCTCCCATCTCTAAATGCCTGCACGTGTGAAAGGAAAACATTGATAAATGCGCTGTTAGACTGCCAAAAAAAAAAAATCGAAAATGGGTAAATTAAACGTGACAGTGCTGCGCTATCTCACCAAGGAGGACTTTCGCGTTCTCACCGCCATCGAGATGGGCATGAAGAACCACGAACTTGTCCCCGGACCCTTGGCAGCAGCCATTGCGAACCTGAAATCGGGTGGAGTCCACAAGTTGCTTAAGGAACTTTGCAAGCATAAACTGCTGGCATATGAGCGAGGCAAAAAGTGTATGTACAACTTTTGGGTTGTAAATTTTAATATTATTAATCCAATGTTCCCTACAGACGACGGCTATCGCTTGACCAACACGGGCTACGATTACTTGGCTCTTAAATCCCTTACTTTGCGGGGATCAGTTAGTTCGTTTGGTAATCAAATCGGCATTGGCAAAGAGTCCAACATTTATGTGGTGGCCGATGAGGAAGGCACTGCCATTTGTCTGAAACTGCATAGATTGGGTCGCACTTGTTTCAGGAACGTAAAAGCTAAGAGAGATTACCATGGTCGTCGTCACAAAGCCTCCTGGTTGTACCTATCCCGCATCTCGGCCACCCGCGAGTTTGCGTACATGTCTGCCCTGTACGATCGTGGATTTCCTGTGCCCAAACCCATTGATTTTAATCGTCACTGTGTTCTCATGGATCTTGTCAAAGGCTGGCCCATGTAAGATGATTATTTACTTGCTTACTATTTTTTTTTTCATAATCTCAATATTTCCAGGACCCAAGTTCATGAGCTGCTGGATGCCCCACAGGTTTACGATGACCTCATGAATCTAATTGTCCGCCTGGGAAATTCTGGAGTAATCCATGGCGATTTTAACGAGTTTAATTTGATGGTGACGGACGCCGGCAAGCCCATATTGATTGATTTTCCACAGATGATGTCCACCTCGCATGAGAATGCTCAATTGTAAGCCTTTTTAAATATTATGCAAGTATTTTTGCTTACTCAATTCTTTCCAGCTTCTTCGAACGTGACGTAAACTGCGTGCGGGAAATGTTTCGTCGCAAATTTGGTTACGAAAGCGAAGACTACCCCAAGTTTAGCGATCTTGTGCGAGAGGATGATCTGGATGCGGAGGTACATTGCACAGGTTATGGCTTCACCAAAGAGATGGAACAGGATCTGCTCCAAGAGTACGGCATGGTGGAACAGGATGATGAGGACGAAGAGGGTGACGATGTTGAGGAGGAGGAGCCTCCCACCTTGGTTACTGCGGCAGCGGTTGAGATTGACGAGTGCAGACGACAGGTGGATAATGAGGTGTTATATAGCGAGGCTAAGCCAACTCAAAAGACAGATGAAGCTGTGCGTCGCTACATTGAATCGTGTACACAATATCTAGGACATCTGAATGTAGGTCCAGAAGTTCCCGATCAGACACTGCCCGAGAAGTTGGACGTTTCCCTTCCGGTTGAAATTCCTAAGGATATTCCGGAAAAATTGGGTGATTTAGCTGAACATACTGCAGCAGAAGATGCAAAGTCCATCAGCTCCAACGATCTGGATACCGACGAAGTGCCCGAACTCGTCGGCTTGGATCCGAACTCGCGCATGTATCGCCTGAAAATGGTTGAACAAATGCTAAATGACGCGAGAAGTCAGCGCTCTTTCTCCACAACAACCAGCACAATAGCTCCGTCCGTGATCACAGACCGGATACGCCGAAACATGGACATCAAGGAAAAGCGGGAGCAGCGCAAGAAGTGTGTGGCCAAGGGGGAGGCTAGTGCTGTGCACCGTCATCGCAAGGAGAACAAGGATGTGGTTAAGGAATATGCCGGCTGGGACTTCTAGATATTTTTTTTTGATATTTTTTATTCCTTGTAGTGATATGTATATTTAAAATAAAAAGGGTTAAACTAAAGTGAAAGGCTTACATCTTTTATTTAAAATGTTTCGACTGTTTTTTGGCTATTTTAGATTTAATTGTTTTCTGCACTCATCCCCAACTACACAGCTCAGTTACGCTTGCCTGTAATAAAAGCCTAAATCTCTTTATCTAGTGTAATCCCTTGCTACACAGATTTCGCCATTATTCCGGCGTGCGGTGCATTGTGATAGACAACTCTTCCATGAGTCAGCAAAATGTTTGAAATAAATACTACCTATTAAAAATGGGATGATGATGTTTAGTAGGTCTGTAATAGGTCAGTCAAGTTGTTTAAATTCCTTTCCGGTATATTAATTTTCATATATTTTTATAAGGACACATTTATTAATCTTCCACTAGAAAGCTTAGAGAAAACTAAAGACACTATTAAATAAGAAAATCAATTGTAGGCAATGTTTTTTAAAATTTGAAATCAGGGAATATCAATATAATTGTTTATTGCGCTTGCTAAGTTTAGAAACCAATTTATAAATGTCGTAAGGTAGATGTTTTTTGTGTAACAGGGCATTCATGTTAGTCGGAGAGAGGTGAATCTTGACAAAATTATCCAATTGACAATGACAAAGCAAGTCAACGCACGACACCTTAGGTACTAGCTATCATATTTACCATGAACACCCAGCTGCTCTATAAAAGCATTCCTTCTCTGACGAAATACAATTACTAGTAAACACCTCAAGCTTCAGTTTCGAACACACAATGCCGGAGGAAAATCCCCATCCTGTACCTTCATGGCTCAGCAAAGACTATGTCCAACAGAAGCTAAGCACCTACCTCAAAGACGAATCCTTGAGGCTGGAAAAATGGGAAATTAGTCCCGCTGTCCCGAATGGAGAAAACTACGCCAGCGTTATGACCCGCATCAATGTGGAGTACACTACGCAGGGATCTAAGAAAAAACTGGCCACCAGCTTCCTAATGAAAACCACGTTTGCTGAGAAGGATCCGGCCTTTCATGTGCTGGTCAATTACGGGGTTTACTCCCGGGAAATGGACATGTACCAGCGGATTTTGCCCAAGATGGCTGATCTGGTGAAGAAGGAGATCCAGGATTCACGAAGGCTTTTTGCAGGCTCCTTAAACGTAAATAAGGAAACGAATTCGATTATCTTCGAGGACCTTTCGCTGGAGCATTATAAAGTGGCCTGCAGGCTAAAGAAACTGGATCTGGAGCACTCCCACCTGGTTTTGGAGAAGTTGGCAAGCTTTCATGCAGCCGGAGCAGTTCTGGCCGAGAGGGAACCGGGGATCTTCACGGTTAATTATGACCGAGGATTTTACAATAGACATACTCGAGGCTATCAACCGGTAATGACGAATCTGCTTAAGGCTCTGTCCCGTTCGCTTAACCTGGATCAGGAGTTGCGTCAGAAGTATCAGGCGAAGATAAACCGCCTTGTAGATCAAGTAATGGTCTATGGAGAGCGATCGACCACTAACCATCCCGGGGACTTTTTGACCCTGACCCACGGAGATCTTTGGACCACCAATGTTATGTTTCAGTACGATGACAAAGGACATCCCACCAATGCCGTCTTTATCGACTTTCAGTTCAGCGTTTGGAACTCCCCGGCCATCGATCTGCACTATTTCTTCTCCACCTCCATACACGACGAACTGCGACTGCAAAATCAACCTGAGCTGGTACAGTTTTATTACTACAAACTTAAGGATGCTTTAAAAAAAGTGAACTACTCTGGCCACATTCCCAGTTTGTTCGATTTTCAACTGCAGTTCCGGGCCAGAGCTTTCTATGGTGGGTAAAATGTTTCATCCACTTTGGTTTTCATTCTAATCGATCTTATTTGGCAGCTGTTTTTGCTTCCTTGATGTTCGAGCCCTTGATGCTGTACAATGGCAAGGAGATGGCTTCCCTGGGACAAATTATTTCCGAGGGCGAGAGTGGGATGCGGCTCAAGGACGATGTTTTCCAGCAGGAGTGCGTTAGGAAGAAGCTACACCTCACACTTCCCTATCTAGAGCAATGGGGATTGCTTGATGAAATGTAAAGACTTTGTCATAGCAAACAAAATAAAAAGATATAATCTGAAGGCTGGCTATCTCGCATCTACCTCAATCTCTAGATATTCTATTCCAAGTTCTCTAAAGTGTGTCAAGAGAGGATTTTTATGCCTAAAAATAATCACGTGAAAAATAAAAGGCATAAAAGAGTCACGTGAAAAATTAAAAGTTATTTTTACCATGTCTTGATAACTGAACAGCTTAATTTAGTGTAAACTCTAGTTTATTATTTGACGCTCTTCTATGTCTAGTCGGTACTAAGTTCTTTTTGATAAATGCTCTCGCGTTTGCTCTTGAAATCTTTTCAATTGCTGGCAATTAAGGAGCTTACGACTGGACGAGATAGATTAGCATGTACCTCCCGCCGTTCTATAAAAGCGTTGCACCTCTGACGAAATTCAGCAGAATTTGAATATAATGGCTGAGGAAACAAGCTGTAAAAAGCCCGCGTGGCTAACTGAGGAATACGTAGAGAAAAAACTAAGAATCTACTTCAACAACGACAGCCTCAACCTTGTGAAACTGGAGGTAAAGCCGGCGACAGCAAATGGAGAAAACTACGCCAGTGTGATGAACCGTATCAATGTGGAGTACATCACAAAGGACTCAAAGGATAAGAAGCCGGCAACGTTTCTGCTGAAAACGACCTTCGCCGATAAGGATCCCGCAGCTCATTTGCTTATCAACTACGGAATCTACACAAGAGAAATAGATATGTACGAACAGATCCTGCCACAATTGGCGGATATTGTGCGGAAGGAGATCCAGGATACCCGGAAATTATTTGCTGCTACTGTGAACGTGGATCGTGAACGGGACTCAATTCTTTTTGAGGATTTGTCGCTGGAAAATTACAAAGTGGCCTGTAGGCTAAAGAAACTGGATCTGGAGCATACTCATTTAGTGCTGGGAAAACTGGCAGATTTTCATGCAGCCGGAGCAGCTTTAGCAGAGCGGAAGCCTGGAATCTTTGATAAAAACTACGATCGTGGATTTTTTAACAAACATGTTCGCGGCTACGAACCAATCATGAAAAATATTTTGAAGTCCTTATACCGTACCTTGGAATTAAATCAGGATCTAAAAGAGCGATACCAAAAGAAGATCAGTCATCTTATCGAAAATATAATGGACTATGGTGAGCGGTCGACGTCAGTTAATCCCGGCGATTTTGTGACCCTGGCTCATGGAGATATTTGGACCACAAATGTGATGTTTAAGTACGATGACGAAGGTCATCCCATAAACGCCATTTTCATAGACTTCCAGTTTAGTGTTTGGAACTCTCCAGCCATCGATTTGCACTATTTCTTCTCGACTTCAATACACGAAAACCTTAGACTGGAGCATCAGACGGAACTGGTCCAATTTTACTACTACAAGCTTGTGGAGGCTCTGAAAAAGGTGAAACATTTGGGCAAGGTGCCTAGTTTGTTTGATTTCCAACAACAATTTCGAGCCAAGGCTTTTTATGGTAAGTTTTTCTTTTCAAAACCTTAACTTTAATAACTGTTGCAATTCTTTCTCAGCTGTGTTTTCATCACTGATATTCGAGCCTACTATGGTTTACAATGGCAAGGAAGAGCCGTCAATTGAAAGTTTTTTGTCCGACGATGAGGAAGGATTACGGATAAGGGACGCAGTAATCCAGACAGAAGAAAGCCAAAAGAAATTACACCGGATATTACCGTTCCTCGATCAATTTGGACTGCTAGACGAAATGTGAAAATATGCAATAACAAGAAAAGAAGCTAGCTTCGGCAAGCCGAAGCTTATATACCCTTGCAGTCATCAAATACATAAAGGCCAAAGAACATCGAAGCTATGACGATTTTTCTATTAATTTTCCATATTTTCGACTATTGTTCATATGGCAGCTATGTGATATAGTTGTCCGATTTTTATAAAATTTAATTTGTTATTCAAGAGTGGCAAGAAAACTCTATATTCCAAAAATCGTGCTTGTCTGATAAAAAACAACGAAGTTAAAATTTTATCTCGGTTATTTCTATATAGATTTTTCTATCTTTCCTATGGCAGCTATATGATAACGTTGTCGGATTTTAATGAAATTTTTTTTCTCGATTCAAGGGTTATAAAAAAGCTCCATATTTTGAAAATCATGCTTGACGGATTAAAAACAACGACGTTATATTTTTTTTCTATTATTTATATATATATATTTCGGTCTTTCCTATGGCAGCTATATGATAGAGTTATCCGATTTTGATAAAATTTAATCTGAAATTTAATACCTAGTAGTTACAAAACGACATCTGGAAGAAATCAAGTCGATCTGATCAAAAACAACGGCGTAAGAATTTTTTATTTCACTCTCTCGTATGGGAGCTATCCGATATAGTCGGCCGATCCGGCCCGTTCCGACATATATACTGCGTGCAATAACTACACAACTTTTGGGAAAGTTGCAGCAAAAAAAACTTTAAAATTGATAGACTAGTTTACATAGAAACAGACAGGAGGACAGACAGACAGACGTATTTCGATTCAGATCGTGATGCTGATCAAGTATATATACTTTATGGGGTCTGAGGTGTCTTCTTCACTGCGTTTCAAACTTCTGACTGAAATTATAATACCCTTTCTTTCTGCAAGCGTATAAAATGATATAATCTGAAGGCTGGCTATCTCGCATCTACCTTAATCTCTAGATCTACTATTCCAAGTTCTCAAAAGTATGAAAAGAGAGGATTTTATCACTTAATAAAATTTACAGCTTACCTTATTTATCAAGTGTAATCACTCGGTAAGTATTTTTGAGTATTTGAGTTAAGTAAAATAGTGGTAAGGAGGAGAAGGTAAAAAATAAAAGGCATAAAAAAGTCACATGAAAAATTAAACGTTTTTTTTTACTATGCCTTGATAACTGAACAGCTTCATTTAGTTTAAACTCTATTTAATTATTTGTCGCTCTTCTATGTCTAGTCGTTCTAACGAAGTACTTTTTGATAAATTCTCTCGCATTTGCTCTGGAAATCTTTTCAATTGCTGGCAATTGAGGAGCTTACGAGTTGACGACATAGATTAGAGTGTACCTTCCGGGGGGGTCCGGACCCCCCTCCAAAATCTTAGACTTTTTCAAAACCCCCTTACACCACACGGTATTTTAACCATATAAACAAAAAAAAAAATTTTGATCGGACCCCACCCAAAATTTTTTTCTGCGTCCGCCCCTGATTTTTCACTCTCCAATTCTTGACTTGACGAGATAAATAAGCATGTACCTCCCGCCGTTCTATAAAAGCGTTGCACCTCCGACAATATTCAGCAGAATTTGAACATAATGCCTGAGGAAACGACCGCGTGGCTGACTGAGGAATACGTAGAGAAAAAGCTAAGAACCTACTTCAATAATGACAGCCTAAGTCTGGTGAAACTGGAGGTAAAGCCGGCGACTGCAAATGGAGCCAGTGTGATGACCCGCATTAATGTGGAGTACACCACAAAGGACTCAAAGGATAAGCAGCCGGCAACGTTCCTGCTGAAAACGACCTTCGCCGATAAGGATCCCGCAGCTCATTTGCTTATCAACTACGGAATCTACACAAGAGAAATTGACATGTACGAACAGATCCTGCCACAATTGGCGGACATTCTGCGAAAGGAGATCCAGGATACCCGGAAATTATTTGCTGCTACTGTGAATGTGAATCGTGAACGGGACTCCATTCTCTTTGAGGATCTGTCGCTGGAAAATTACAAAGTTGCCTGTAGGCTAAAGAAACTGGATCTGGAGCATACTCATCTAGTCCTGGAAAAACTGGCGGATTTTCATGCAGCCGGAGCAGCTTTAGCAGAGCGAAAGCCTGGAATCTTTGATAAAAACTATGATCGTGGATTTTTTAACAAACATGTTCGCGGCTACGAACCAATCATGAAAAATATTTTGAAGTCCCTTTATCGTACATTGGAGTTAAATGAGGATCTAAAAGAGCAGTACCAAAAAAAGGTCAATCATCTAATCGAAAATATAATGGACTATGGTGAGCGGTCGACGTCAGTTAATCCCGGCGATTTTGTGACCCTGGCTCATGGAGATATTTGGACCACAAATGTGATGTTTAAGTACGATGACGAAGGTCATCCCATAAACGCCATTTTCATCGACTTCCAGTTTAGCGTTTGGAACTCTCCAGCCATCGATTTGCACTATTTCTTCTCGACTTCAATACACGAAAACCTTAGACTGGAGCATCAGACGGAACTGGTCCAATTTTACTACTACAAGCTTGTGGAGGCTCTGAGAAAGGTGAACTATTTGGGCAAGGTGCCTAGTTTGTTTGATTTCCAACAACAATTTCGAGCCAAGGCTTTTTATGGTGAGTATTTCTGATTGCCAAAACCTTAACTTTTATAACTGTTGCAATTTATTATCAGCTGTGTTTTCATCACTGATATTCGAGCCTGTTATGGTTTACGATGGCAACGAAGATCCGTCAATTGAAAATTTTTTGTCCGACGATGAGAGAGGATTACGGATAAGTGACGCAGTGATCCAGACAGAGGAAAACCAAAAGAAATTACACCGGATATTGCCGTTCCTCGATCAATTTGGACTGCTAGACGAAATGTAAAATTTATGCAATAAAAATGTGTAATATGAATAAACTAATAATTTAAAAAAAAACTTTCTCATCGATTGTTATGTGAACTAAATGATTAATAGTTAAGAGATAAGAAAGATAAGGAGATAGAGACAGGAGCGTAACCAGGTGGTATTTTCAGACACCCCTGCAATTTTTTTGTGTGTATGCCGCTGGATAGAGTGATAAGACTAGAATATGAAATAGTTGTCATTGGCAATCGAGCGGCTATAAAAGCACGAAGCAGTTGTGAAAAAGTCAGTAACTGAGGGCTTGCGCTACGGATCATATCATGTCTAAGGAAAAAAACAATACTACCTACTTGGCACCTACTTGGCTCACTCGGGATTACGTCGAGGAAAAGCTACGTTCTTACTTCGAGAATAAGTGTCTTATACTGCTAAACCTGGAAATAAAACCCGCTCTTGGCAATGGGGAAAACTACGCCAGTGTTATGACCCGCATTAACGTGGAATATACTACGAATAGCTCAAAAGCCAAGGAATCGACAAGGTTCCTGGTAAAAACAACATTTTCCGACAAGGATCCTGCTGCAGAAGTGCTCTTGGACTATGGGGTCTACACCAGGGAAATGGATATGTATGAGCAGATATTGCCCAAGCTGGCGAATCTGGTGAGGAGTGAACTTGGCGACTCCAGGAAATTGTTTGCGGGTACCGTGAATGTGGATCGCAGTCAAAACTCAATCATCTTTGAGGATCTTTCGCTGGAGCACTATAAAGTGGCGGATCGACTAAAGAAGTTGGATATGGCGCACACCCATCTGGTCCTAGAAAAATTAGCCAATTTTCATGCAGCCGGAGCAGCATTAGCAGAACGACATCCGGACATCTTTGCGAAGAACTTCGATCGCGGATTTTTTAACCAACACACCAGGGGATATGAGCCCATTATGAAAAATCTTCTGCAGGCCTTGTCCCGTTCACTAGAGCTCGATCCGGATCTGAAGGAGCGTTACCAGGCGAAGATCGATCGATTGGTTGAGAACGTAATGGATTACGGCGAGAAAGCAACATCTATTGTTCCCGGCGATTTTTTGACCCTGGCTCATGGTGACCTTTGGACCACAAATGTTATGTTCCAGTACGATTCAGAAAATCATCCCACCAACGCCATATTTATCGACTTCCAATTCAGCATGTGGACTTCTCCAGCCATCGATTTACACTATTTCTTTTCGAATACTTTGCAGGAACACATTCGCTTAAAACACCAGCCCGAATTGGTTCAGTTTTACTACTATAAACTGAGGGATGCTTTAAAAAGAGTTAAATATTCCGGACACGTTCCTAGCTTATTTGCATTCCACCAGCAGTTCCGGAGCAGAGCCTTCTATGGTGGGTGGAAAAAATATTGTTTGTCTGATCATTTTGACTTTATTTGAGATTTCATTTTCAGCTGCCTTTGCATCACTGTGTTTTGAACCCTCGCAGGCATACAATGGCAAGGAGGAGGCTTCAATGGAACAGATAATATCTTCTTCAGAGAGCGCAATGCGGTTCAAGAACGATCTTTATCAGAATGCAGAAACCAGAAGGAAGATGCGTCTTACCTTACCGTTTCTTGACGAATTGGGATTGTTAGACATTATGTGAAATACATTTTGTTACTTAATTTGTTTGTTTTTATTAAAGATATATTTTCATTGTTAGAGTAAAAAAACACAAATATATGTGCCTGTTATAAACTCTAATTGGTGTATACTCAAATAATTTTTTTTATCTGGGAGAGAGGCGTCAAGTTTACCCGTAGTTGTGCGAAAATAGTATAAAAGTGACTCGTTCCATTGAATAGTTTCATGATTGCTTAATCATATTGACTTTAAAATTAACAAAAACCTATAAGAAAAAGTGTTTGCCGCAACCAATTAAATGAATTATTTTTTCAATTAACAAAGCCGATTTTATAAAAGTGTATATGTGTTTATATAGTAATCAACTAAATCCAAAGTGGCGCCATTCTTATTTCACCACTTCTATGGTGAAATGGTGTGTATATCTGATTCGAATTTAGATTATCTGAAAGTTTAGATGCCTCTAGAATAATCAAATAAATGTGCATTGCAATAAACGAGCGCATTCGGCTAGACTCGAAAACAGCTCAAGTGTTGTTTGCCCATGACAAAGCTAGACGCCACTATGTACCTGCACTATACTTATCGTATATACTATGGTTTGCTATAAAAACAGTGGGCTTCTCTGCGAAAAGTATCAGAAACAAGGGCACTGCGTTACAGTTAGGATCATGCCTGAGAAATCAACCCACAAAGTTCACCCACCGCCAGCTTGGCTCACCTCGGATTATGTGCAGGAAAAGCTGAGAACCTACTTTAAAAACAGTTCTTTAAAACTCGAGAAACTGGTCACAAGCCCAGCCATTGCCAATGGAGGAAACTATGGTAGTGTGATGACTAGAATCAATGTGGAGTACTTCACGAAGGAATCGAAGGACAAGCAGGCCACTACCTTCCTGGTCAAGACCACATTCGCTGACAAAGATCCCGCTGGAGATGTGCTCATACACTACGGAGTCTACACCCGAGAGATGGATATATACGAGCACATCCTGCCCCAACTGGCGGACATGGTCAAGAAGGAGCTCAAAGACCCAAGAAAACTCTTTGCAGCCACCATGAATGTGGATCGTAAACGGGATTCCATCATTTTTGAGGACATGTCACTGGACAACTACAAGGTGGCCTGCCGCCGGAAGAAACTGGATCTGGAGCACACTCATCTGGTCCTGGAAAAGTTGGCCAGCTTTCATGCAGCGGCTTCCGTTCTCGCCGAGCGTCAGCCGGGAATCTTTGCGGAGAACTACGATCGTGGATTCTTCAACAATCACACCCGAGCTTATGGAAAGATCATGACCAATCTTCTGGAGGCCCTTTCCCGATCTCTCAGCTCGGATCGGGAATTGGGTCCGCGATTCAAGCACAAGATCGATCGACTTGTCGAACGTATAATGGATTATGGCGAAAGGACGATGCTCAGCAATTCCGGAGATTTCCTGACTTTGGCGCACGGAGATCTTTGGACCACCAACTTTATGTTCCAGAATGACGCCAAGGATCATCCCACCAATGCCATTTTTATCGATTTTCAGTTCAGCGTTTGGAACTCCCCGGCCATCGATCTGCACTATTTCTTCGCCACCTCTTTGCAGGACAATCTCCGACTGGAACATCAGGCGGAATTGGTACAGTTCTATTACTATAAACTGGTGGAGGCCCTCAAGAAGCTCAAGTATTCGGGTCGGATTCCCAGTTTATTTGAATTCCAACTGCAGTTCCGCTCGAGAGCTTTCTATTGTGGGTATATCTCTTCATTAGCCTCTTTAATTGTATTAATATTTCCATAAATCAACAGCTGTTTTCTGCTCCCTGGTCTTCGAACCCGTCATGCAGTACGAAGGAAAGGAGGATGCCTCCCTCGAGCAGATCCTCTCCAGTTCCGAAAGCGGTATGAGGTTTAAGGACTCCGTCTATGAGTCGGAAGCCATCAAAAAGAAGCTGAGTATCACCCTGCCGTTCCTTGACCAGTTCGGATTGCTAGACGATATGTGATGCGAGTGTGAATATTTTAAGTAAATAAAGAGTTTAGTTCTAGTGCGTACATAACCAGCTCCGTTGTTTTTGCTTATTACATACTTACATATTTCTCGGAAAAATAGCTATCGTGTTTTGTGCTTTATAGCCTACGACTATCAGTAGATAGCGGCAATTATTTCGGCCATAACTGACCTTTTAGTTCGAGAGACGCTGTTCTCGACTGATAACAAAAGGATCTACTTGAGGTTGGAGATTGTGTTAGGCACTTCACAAAATAGAAGTGCAAACCAAAATAAAAATCTCAGCTGATAAGACTTACAAGCATTGTGAAATAGAAAAAAAAAAACAGATGCGCAAAAAGATAAAACGCAGATGTCTGGCGCTATAAAGCAATGTAAGTGAATAAGAAATATTTAAAAAAAAATAATCTAGGATATATATATCAGTTGATATAATTGTTTTTTATTACTTTTCAAATAAAGTTACTTTACGAGTTACGGCTGTAAAAAACTTTAAAAGGAAGGAAACTTAGTTTATTTTTAGTTGCAAATACATCACTCATACGCACTGTTGATTCTGTTTATCTTGGTACTTTAAAGGCACGTTTAGCATTTGAGATAGTGCTCACGAGTACAAAATCTGACTTGGAAGCCAATGTTTATTATGTTTTTATATATCGCTTAGTTTTAGTTTATTTTAATACATAGTAAAAATTAATTAAGAAGACAACCAATTAATGTGTGGTTCTTGTTCAGTCGATTACATCGAGAAGACCGCTCCGATCGAAGCGTGGCAGCTCATGTTTGAGATTAGCTTGAAGTCTCTTGTTTGTGTACAACAATTTCCGGAAGTTACGTCCTCGTTCGTCATCCTTCATTAAGGCATGGAAGTCGGCATCGGCGGTCTGATCGTTGGTCAATATGGCCTGGCAGACCAGCGCAACTGTGACAGCTGAAAATAAAAAATTGTATATGTAAATTAGGGATTTTATTAACAAAGAGAATTCGGTGTGCTTACCAAAGAATCTTCCCTTCTCCAGCTGCAGAATGAACTGCCTCAAGGTGGGAGTGTAGCCAGCAAAGTTGAGATCCTTGAGCGTTTCCACGAGCACCGAGTGGTAATACTGAATCAGTTCGTCCTGCTGCTCAAACCGAATGGAGCTCTGAACCGAGGTGTTGAAGAAGTAGTGCAGATCCACTGCCGGCGAGGACCAGCTGCAGAACTGGAAGTCGATCAGGGTCATGTCGAGGGGTTCCTTGTTCTCTCCGTATCGCAGCATCACATTGTTCACCCAGTAATCGCCGTGCACCAAGGTGTTGAACTCGCCCGGCAGCGGATCGTAGACCCTCGTGGAGTACTCCATCACTCGCTCCTGCAGGTCCTTCAACTTCTTGGCATATTGCTCACCTAACTCGGGGCATTCTCTGGCAAATTCCGATGCCACGCCCACCGTGTTCACAAAGAAGGGCGCAAAGCCTTGGGTGTGACGATTGAAGATGCCATGATCGAATTTGGTCAGGACTCCCGGCTGACGTTCGTTGAGAACCGCTGCGGTGGCGTGCATTTTGGCCAGTTTCCTCAGTGCCAAACGAGTGTGTTCGAGGTCAAAGCCAACGAGTCGATCGGCCAGAGTATAGTTCAAAACGGCCAGATCCTCGAAGATGATGGCCTCGTGTTCGTAGTCAACATGCAAGGTCTTGGCAAACAGTTTTTCCGGCTGGCGGGTCTTTTCGATCAACGAACTCAACTGCGGCAGGATCTTCTCGTACATTCGCATCTCCGTGGAGCTAACCTGGTACTCGGAAAATATAGCCGAGGCGAAGGCATCGTTCTCGTACGTGGTCTTCACAATATAGAACTCAGTGTCGGGATTCTTGGCGCCGCTTTTCAAGAACAAAATCTTCACACGCGTCATCACACTGGCATAATTATCACCCTTGGCAGTGGCGGGTTTGATCACCAGATCGGTGATCTTCAGTCCGGGATCCTTTTTCAGATCCCTCAGCAGACGCTCCAGGTAGGCTTCGTCCAGCCAAACTGGCGCCGGATGAAAGTCGGTAGCGTTCTCTTTTCCCTGTTCCACCATGATGATGCTCAACCTGAGTTCTGGATGACAGTCTCCCGTTGGAGGCCCCATTTATAGGCTGACCGGAGGCACAATCTCAAAGGCGTCAGATCCCACATTATGGTAGCCGTAAAGCAACCCGACTCAGACAATTACGTAGACTGCCGTCCATAGAATCTCCCCGCTGGAGATCCGCGAGTATCTAAAGCTGACTAGATAAAGGCAGAGCTCAGATCGCGGCACTCGGACGGGTGTGATAACGGCGCACATTTCGCAGATCGGTGCACGCGTCTATATATTATGTAAGTGCGCCCGTCGTAAATCGCGACAAAACTTGCTGACGTGGCGTTCATAGATTGCTCTCGTTCCCTCGTCAAATTAATCTGCTTCCCAGCCCATAAATCCATCCGAACATTTGCATAGTTAAGCGCACAAAAACGTGAATACTGCTGAGTGGGTTTCGCTTGTTGGGGGTAATTTCAGACTTTCAGATGCGCTCTTTGTTTGCGGGTGGAACGCATAGTAACTAGTTTTTGCTGTTATTTCACAAGATTGTCGTAAAAGAAAGAGCCAGAAGTTGAACGACTAAGAACCTTTTCAAGAGCCTCTAAATTGGTAAATTGGTAAAGGAGATAACACGATAACAGTTTAGCATTGCATACTTTGAGGAGTTGCAGAAACCAGCACTCCTGGCACTTTAGAATTTTTGAGATGTACATATATATGTCTGCCATCTTATCGCATCCGCACAATCTGATAACGTTAGACTGGTTTTAAGCATTTAATGTTGTTAACTTTTAGGCGGTACCACCTAACTTATTTTATTTAAGCTCTCCAAACCCCCATAAGGCGTTAGAAAAACTTATTTTAGATTGTGCAACTAAAAAAATAACATCTTTTTTATAATCAGTGAAAAATATATTTAATAAATAACATCAATTATTAAAAATTGCTTCTAGAAATAGTATTATTTATTTTTCATTAGAACTAAAAATTATTTACATCTTAAGCGTGGGAGCTCCACAAGTACATCTTAAAATATCTTTAACAGGTTTGATTGACTTCCAGTAAGCCTTTTCTATCGAAGAAAGGAACGAGGGAGTGCAGGTTTTGTTGAACGATGGGATTGTTATACAATCGGTTCTTGAAACGAATACCGCGCTCATCATCGTTCATCAAGGCATTAAAACAGGCATCCGTGGGATCCTGGCTGATCATCACAGGTTGAACGACGACTGTCGAGTGCATAGCTATAAAAATAACAACTATCAGTTAAATAATGTAGCTATTTTTAGTGAGATAACTTACCGAAGAAGCGCTTCTGCTCCACCTCCAATTTGAACTGGTGCAAACTGGGAATGGGATTCTGACGGTAGTCGAGTTTTTGTAGGGTTTCGCTGAAAATGTTGTGGTAAAACTTGAAGAGTCCACATTGCTGATCTCGTCGCAGCGGCTCCTTCAGGGAGGTGTTGAAGAGGTGGTGCAGATCTATGCAGGGAGAACCCCAGAAGGAGTACTGGAAGTCAATGAGCAGCACGTCCACTGGTCGTCCTGTTTGCGGATCGTACTTGAACATCACATTGTTGGTCCACACGTCTCCATGAGCCAGGACATTCACTTGGCCCGGAGTTGGGGCAAAGCACTCCCGACCAATGTCCATGTAGTGCGGCGCCAAGGCGAACAGTTTCTCCGAGTAGTGGGCCAACTTGGGCACCTGGCTCATCCACCTGGCGGCGGCCAAAAGGCCACCCACAAAGTAGCCTTTGTAGGCATTTGTATAGCGATTGAAGAAGCCTCGATCGAAGGTTTCCAAACTGCCTTTTTGCCGCTCATTTAAGACCGCAGAAGCCGCATGAAATTTGGCCAGCTTCCGGAGAATGAGGTGGGTGTGCTCCTCGTTAAGGCGACGCACTCGATCCGCCATTACGTAACCAGCCACGGAGAGATCCTCAAAGATTATAGCCATTCGCTCGCGATCCACATAAATGGCAGTGGGAAAGATCCTTTCGCTATCTCCGATTTCGTTGAGCAGCTCATTTATCTTTGGCAGCACTTCCTCGTAGATTGTCATTTCCCGATTGTAGATGTCGTAGGGAGCCATCAGTTCCTGGGTCAACTCGTCGTCGTCGATCTCCGTCTTTACAATCAGGTTCTGCAGCTTCTTCTCCTGGTTCGAAAGGGTAAACTCCACTCGAGCACGGGTCAGCACTCCGCCGTAGTTTTCTCCGGGTCCCAAGGCGGGGTTTATCTGCAGCTGGGTGATGGCCAATCCATTGTCTTTGTAGTGGGATCGAAGGGCGTGCTCGATATATTCGTGGGTTAGCCACTCGGGTGCCGCTGCCATCTTGTCTAGTTGAACTTATTTTTCACAGTGAATGCAGATCAGCGACGTTAAGTCGACTGCTTTTATACTACCTTTAAATGGTGTACATTTGTCAAAGCGCAATTAGAGGCATGCTTTGTATGTCAGCTTGTATTCCACTCGAAAAAATAACTCACAAGGAAAAAAATTTAGGGGTTTTGAAACCGCTTGCAAGAACAAATTAAAACGGACAATAAACCAGACATAGGTATTGAATATAATCTCACTTAGTTACTGTTTGTAGTTCTATTTCATATAATCGTAGATGGTGGCATTAGTTTTACTTTCCAATTCATTAAAAAGATTCTCCAAGTGCTTTTTACTACAGGCTACTATCTGCAGTTTTATTTACATATCGCTCCTTCTGAGGTTGACGTTCTAGGTTTTTATGTCCGGGTAAACACTGGCATCTATAATTTGCAGTGTTTGTCTTGGGATTATCCCCGTTTGGCAACAGGTCTCGATTATGCGTATCGTGTGCCAAGAATCGTGCCATTGCTCAACACTGCCTTGCAGATATTATATCTTTGGATTTATGTACAGACGCCGACAGATTCCCTCAATAAAGATACCCGAAATCCGGAGGAATCCCAATTAACTTGATGTTTGGCCCCATTAAAGTGCTGTGAATCGGCAGTCGTAGGATTTGTGCTCATTTTCGTATTCCGTTTTAATTTTTGAGGCCGTCTTTTCACGTGGCTACCCACCCACAATCATAATTTTCCCATCGACCTCTTTCATTGTCTTACGTAAACCGCTTTGATGGGATGGCACTTTGTATCAAGATGATTCTTTATCGTAGAGCTCCAGAATTGCATTGTGTCAGGGAGTACTATATATGGTGCCACGTAGTTGTTTAGCCAGACTCTCTTAGTAACTGTTTCAATATTTAACCAGACGTATTAAGCTATTACAATTTATTTGATCTTTGCTTGCCGAAGGATTTTTCTTACAAAATATTTATTAACAGTGTTATAGAGATAATGTGTAAAGTATATAAATAAAGAAAAAAGAATTAAAATTTTTTAAAATTTTAAAATGTATTAAAAGAAAT
Organism: Drosophila ficusphila; assembly: GCF_018152265.1. Classification (NCBI taxonomy): domain Eukaryota; kingdom Metazoa; phylum Arthropoda; class Insecta; order Diptera; family Drosophilidae; genus Drosophila; species Drosophila ficusphila. Next base: position 20,043,828 of record NW_025064737.1, read on the forward strand.
AACTCAATCCTTCATATTAGCATATTTTGTTTAAACAAAATTGTTTCCTATGTTTCAAGTTCTGACGTAGCGTTAATTGCAAAAATCATACATTTGGGTGCTGAAAGATCTAAACTTAGTGCGAAGTTTGCAAGCTGTAAACCATTGAGAAAATAGTTTAAATACTCATATTTACCTAGACAAGGTAAACATGGTTTATCAGCAAAAGCCGACAAAGTTTAGAAAGCTATATAGCTATGATGATTAAAGCAATTTAGTTAAAGCTAATTAAACTTGTTTAGTGATGTGTACTTTATTAATTGAAGACCAGTATACGAAATCATTCTAGGCTAAAAAATTGTTTGAAATATTTTAGGTGTTGTTAAAAATACGGAAGGCAAGTATGAAAAAAGTAGCAGTAAGCAGTGTTTCTTATATTTTACAAATAAAATATATCGCTTAAGCCGACTACACATTTTGGCTTACAAACCATTTCTTATGAACTTTGCAAATGAGGTTATCAATGGTTGCTTTTCACTTTAAAGTGGTATATATTTCGTATATCCCTAAGATTTTTCCCAGCGTCTGACGTTAGCATTTTGACAAATCACTCGCATTTGGGATGATTTAGCTGGGAACCGTTTAACATGTGTGAGCCTGGGATAATTGCTGAGAACACACTTGCGCAGCCCTAAGCCCACAGCAAGTGCTATAAAGATTAACTGGCTTGCCTTCGACAAACTCAAACAATTGGGCAGTAGCCACAGTGGAGAGGTGGGGCCCGAATCTTAACTGTCGACTGGAGGCATGCCGAATGGGCTCCGTCCAATAAAAAGTGTAATCTGTACGCCCGTACCCACATTTAAATTCACAGCTACGAAATCTGCGATTTTATGGTTATATTAATCGCAATTGTGACGGGAGAGGCCCTCGGATATACGGTTTCATATCTGCGGGCTGGGAACAGTTTACAGCATCCCAAAATTTCGCCATAAAAGCGGCAGGGCTCTGGGTTTTCGGCACAATTTCATTCAGGAGTCTCTCAGCTAAAGATCACTTTCAATATGTCCGTTTCTGATCTGATCGGTGCCATCGAGGCCATTCCCAAGCTCACAGCTCCCAGGCCTCCCCCGGCTGCCAGTTCGGTTTTCCTGGATGCTCCTGAATGGCTAACGGAGAGCTACCTGGTGGATGCCCTGCAAAAGTACTACAAGGACCCGAGGATCAGGATCGACTGGGTCAAGGTGAATCCTGCTCTGGGCAAGGGTGAAAACTACGGCGGAGTCCTCACCCGAGTGAAGGCTCAGTTCACCCGGGGAGATGGTAGTTCCCAGCTGGGTCACTACATCGTGAAGTCCACCTTCGAGGGCAATGAGTTCGCCCAGAACGCCATGGAGCCCTACGACATCTTCAACCGCGAGATGATTATCTACGAGCAGGTCCTGCCCAAGCAGAAGGCGCTCCTCCTCGAGATCGGAGATGGCGAGCAGATCTTCGCCGAAACCATGGCAGTGGACATTGGTAACTCTGCACTGATCTTCGAGGACCTGAATGCCCGTGGCTTTGTGATGCCAGACCGTTTGGTCGGCTTGGATCTCAAACTGGCTCGTATTGTGCTCCGGAAACTGGCCAAGATGCATGCCACCTCCGCGGTTTTGAACGAGCGTGAGAGTCACAGTCTGGAGGGCTACGATCGAGGTTTCTTCAACCGATACACCGAGAATTACGCACCAGCATTCGTGGGCATGTTCCAGGCGGCATCCCGTCGAGTGGCTCAGTGGCCAGGATACGAGAAGTACGCCGAGAAGATGGACGCCCTGGTGCCCATCTACATGGAGCTGGGAAAACGCATCTTCGACATCAGCCCGGGCCACATTAATGTCCTGGCTCACGGAGATCTGTGGACCAACAATGTGCTGGTCAAGTACGATAAGGAAACCGGGGAGCCATTGGATGTCATCATCATTGACTTTCAATACACGGCGTGGGGATCGCCGGCCCTCGATCTCTTCTACTTCATGAACACCTCGCTGGAGTTCGACCTCCATCAGAACCATCAGGAGCAGCTGATTGCCTACTACTTCGGCATTTTCTCAGACACTCTAAGGAAGTTGCAGTACCAGGCTCCAGTTCCCAGCTTGCACCAGTTCCACCAGCAGTTGCACGAGAAGAAGTTCTACGGTGAGTTGAAATGCAATTCAAGATGTTTGTAAGGTGTCTAATTTTGAATTTCCATAACAATATCCAGCTGCTCACACATCCATCTCCGTGTTTCCGATTCAACGAAATGTGGAGACCGCCGATGCCGATTTTAATGCCCTGATGGAAAGTAACCAGCGGGCCATTAACTTCAAGAACGCCTGCTATAGAAATCCAATTTCACAAAGGATTTTGCGGGAACTATTGCCCACCTTCGATGCAGAGGGTTTGCTCGATGCAGATCAGTGAGATAGATTCAAAAATCCTATTATCTTACACCTGTGTTATATAGTCCAAATTATATGTACTTAGAGATATATTAGACGAACTATTTTTAGGTTAGATAATGTAATCACATTTGTAAAGAATAACCGAACAGTATACATATTCATTATACGTAGCTAAACTTTTATTCAAATACATGTTATTTAATACACTATTACCAACAATTTTAGAGGAACATTTTTTTTACCTTAAAGTATTATGTCATCACTCAAGTCGATCGTTCATTCTGTAAGTGATCTTATCAATTTTATTGGGATACCGGCAGTAGGTAGAAAAGTTTAATAATCGGAAAGATACTTTGAGTGTTACTATTGATTAAAAAACTTAGATTTGGTATCAGCTATTTTTGCTCAAGTAACTGCTGTAAATGAATGTTAGCAAGTATTTTATTTTCATGTTTAGTTATTGCAAGTCCCCATAACCAATGTATATTTAAATGAGACATTGCCTTAACTGTTTATGGTTAGATATTTGATGAATCTGCTGCCGGAACTTGAGTGTTGAGGGTCTATTAGATAATCATAAGTGTTCGCCCAACCCTATTATTTATATCTCATTATTGGTCACTAGAACAGTGGGTGTTGGTGATCACAAAAAGCTTGAGCGAATCATTTTGAAAGCTCGAGCATTTTGCTTAAAATGGGCCAAGCCCGTGATCGGGTTTTCCATAATCACGTAGAACTGCACTCAGAATAGTCGTGGCACTTATCGGTTGAATTGTGCAATAGTAAACAAAATGACTGACAAGACAGACGCGGAACAATTCAATGACGACGAGCTGGAGGCCCCGACTTGGCTGAATCCCCAGTTTATCGGAGAGATTCTGAGCGCGTACGAAGAGGCCCCGGAACTAAAGATGATCGATCTGAAGATAACACCCGCAAGTTGCCAGGGAGATCACTATGCCAGTGTTATGTTCCGCACCACAGCAGAGTACACCACCTCGCAGGGAAAGTTCTCCAAGTCCCTAATCATAAAGACGATGCCGGAACAGGAGGGTCACAAGAAGGACATGCTGAGGGAATCGCACCTGTTTGAAACCGAGATCGGGATGTACTGTCATGTACTTCCGGAATTCGAGAGGATTCTCCGCGAAGCAGGGGATAATACTAAGCTTTTTGTGCCCTGCATCTACCACAGCCTGGAGCCTCGCAAGGTGATGATATTCGAGGATCTGGTGCCACACGGATACTCCGTCATTCGTAATCGTCCTGTCTCTCAGGAGGAACTCAAAACAGCCTTCTCTAAGCTGGCCAAATGGCACGCAGTCAGCATGAAGCTATTGAAAGAGGTAGGTTGAATAATATACAATTTTAACTTCCATTTAACATTCTGCTACACCAGAAACCAGCCTTTCTGGAGGAGTTTCAATATGGCCTTTTTGATATACCCACTATGCAAAACGATCCGTTCATTACAACTGGCATGGACAGCTTTATCGAAATGCTGGACAAATTACCCGAGCTCAAGAAGTACAAGACTCATTTTGAAAAGATTAAAGATTGCTTCCTGCAGCGCCTGCAAGTTGCAATGCAGGAGTATCAGAAAAGTCGGCGGAGTGATGGGTACTATGTCCTCTGCCATGGCGACTTTCACCTTCGCAACATGATGTTCAAGTTCAACAAGGAGACGGGAGCCCACGAAGACACCATGTTGGTGGATTTCCAATTGAGCAACCTTTGCCCCATTGCCGTCGATCTAACTTATTCGATCTATATGTTGATGGAGCCGGAGCAGCGCCGTGAAATGGGAAAGGACCTGATCAACTACTATTTCACGGTTTTGGTCGCCACTCTCAAGAGAATTGGGTACAAGGGGGACATGCCCACCCAAGCTAAACTCTGGGAGCAAGTTCATCGGAACAAGTATTATGGTAAGTTTACTAAAACGGAAGTAGCCAAAAAAAATTTGATTTGCATGTTTTTTAAATCTGTTTCAGATTTTTTTCTGATTAGCACATTCCTTCCACTGATTTTGGCCGTCAAGTCAAATAGTTTTAAAATGAATGATCTGATCGAAAACCCGGAAACTCGTCAAAAGACCTACTTTATGGATACTTATGTGAAAGATGTTACCAATATGTTGCCGAAATTCGAGAAATTGGGATACTTTAAGGGTCTATAGTTTTAAAACGCAATAAAAGCAAATTTGCAAAAGTGTTTCTTATTTAAGTTCATTTGTTACAATAATAAGTTTATGCTTGATAGTAGCGTATTCAAAAAAATATTTTGAAAAGATAGCCACAAATATGGTATGTATACATACCATATGGTATATGGTAAATGGTATATGGTATATGGTATATGGTATGTATACATACATATTTATTGGATATTCGTTCCACTTAAGTTCAAAAAATAAAATATGTACATAAGAATATATTTTTGATACAGAACGGTCACACCAATGAATAGATACATAGTTTGGATTGTAAGCTTATATATAATATATAATAAAAGACACTTCAACTGAGATCGTCTCCGAGAACACATCTATTATTCGGTGTAAATACAAAACAATATTAAATATAAACAAAGAGCATTTACACAATTTTTTTTATATTTTCCTCATTCAATCTGATAATAAGCATAACGTTGGTGTTCAAGATAAGATAGGAAAAACGCTTTAGTTTACCCCAAAAGCTTCGTCAAAGTTTCCCGAGTTCTATTTAAAGCAACCGGTCTACGATAGACTTTTCGCATAAGTTTGTTAACCTCTCAACGGAAAGGTTCTACCCGTGTTGTTAAAACTTATAAGCTCTTACAAAATGGAAAAGTCTAACACAGAGTTTAATGCCGACGAGCTTCAGCCTCCAACTTGGATAAATAAATAAAGTGTTTATCGAAGGAATTCTGAGCACCTACGAGAATGCACCAGATCTTAAAGTAACCGATCTGCAGATCACTCCTGCAACTGCGCAGGGAGATCACTATGCCAGCATTATGTTCCGGACCAAAGCGGATTACTCAACTAAGAAGGGAACGTTTTCCAAGTCTCTGATCGTCAAAATTATGCCAGAGGAGGATGGTCACAAAAAGGACATGCTGAGTGGATCGCGTGTGTTCGATACGGAAATCGGAATGTACTGCAAAGTTTTGCCCGAATTCGAGAGGATTCTACGGAAAGCAGGGGATAATACCAAGCTCTTCGTTCCCTGCCTTTACCACAGTCTGACGCCGCGGCAAGTGATAATATTGGAGGATCTAGTACCACAGGGATACACTGTCATCCGTGGTGCTCCTCCCACAGTGGAGGATCTAAAATTAGCCTTCTACAAGTTGGCCAAATGGCATGCAGTCAGTATGAAAGTGATCAATGAGGTAAGCCCAATCAGTTTCTTCTGTCAATGGTGTATCTAAATTAAAACCCCTCCACCAGCAACCCGATTTTCTTAAAGAGTTCAAGTATGGCCCCTTCGAAATGCCCCCTGAACAAACTGATCCCTTTATAACTAATAGTATGGACAGTTTTATTGAAATGCTTGACCAAGTCCCTGAGCTCCGGAAATATAAGCAGCATTTTGAAAAAATAAAAGATAGTTACATGCAGCGACTGAAAGATGAGATGCGCGTATATCACAAATATCGGCAGAATGATAGACAATATGTCCTGGGCCACGGCGATTTCCATCTGCGGAATATGTTATTTAGGAGTAATAAAACAAAGCCAGGAACCTACGATGACACCATGCTGGTGGACTTTCAGTTCAGCAATCTTTGCCCCATTACTGTGGACCTTACTTATTCGATCTACATGTTGATGGAGTCGGAACAGCGTTGCGAAATGGGAAAGGGACTGATCAACTACTACTTCTCGGTTTTGCTCTCCACTCTTAAAAACATTCGATACAAGGGGGAATTGCCCACTGAAATAGGATTATGGGAGCAAATGCGCCACAATAAATACTTCAGTAAGGAAAATATTAAAGCTATAATTTTATATCATTTTCAGCTTATTTTATTTCCTTTTAGATTTCTTTTTGATAAGCTCATTGTTACCAATGATGCTGAGCGTTAGATCAAACACTGTATTATTGCATGAAGCTGTCCAGGATCATGAAGTAAGGAACAACACCTATTTGCAGGAGCCCTATGTAAAAGATGTTACTAAGCTTTTGGCCAATTTCGAGAAACTGGGATACTTCGAAGATCTGTGATGCCCCAAAATAGGAAATTTAAAAATAGTAATAGTAAACTATAAAATTGATACTGCACTGATAAATAAATGAAATGTTCGTGCAATGTACTGTCCTATCTACCGTATTTTGAATGAAGTACCAATCATAAACTATGTAGTTCCAAGTGGGCGTTAAAAGGTGAAGGATTGCGGACGAATTTTCAGAGAACAAGAAAGGAAGGTAGCTTCAGCAAGCCTAATGGCTAAGAACCTTTTCAAATGCCTATAAATAGGTAAAGGCATACTATCAGGAGTTGCAGAAACCAGCACTCCCGGGTATTTCATAATTTTTGTGATGTGTGTATGGCTGCCATCTTATCACATACGTAAATTCTGGTAATATTCACATAGCTTTAAGAGTTTAATGTTGGTTACTTTTAGGCGTTAACTCTTAACCAACATTATTTTAACTTCCGAAACCAACACATCCCTTAAAACAAATTCGTATTAGTTTTTTTTTTAAATTTCAAACAAGCAGGCCGAAGCTTATATACCCTTGCAGACATCAAATATGTCGATCAAAATGCATAAGGGCTAAACAACATCGAAACTATGACGATTTTTCTATTCATTGTACTCTTGCAGAGCAAGAGGGTATTATAATTTCAGTCTGAAGTTTGCAACGAACTGAAGGAGACACCTCAGACCTTATAAAGTATATATATTCTTGATCAGCATCACGATCTGAATTGAAAAATTATTTTATGGATACATATGTGAAAGATGTTACCAAGATGTTGCCGAAATTCGAGAAATTGGGGTACTTTAAGGGTCTAAAATTAAAAAAGGCATTAAAAGTAATTAGGCCAAAATTTTTGTAATTTAATGTAATCATATATGTATCTGTTATGTATTTCCGTAATAAAGGAATCGTTGCCTTTGGAAATGATAATGATAATGAGTTTATGCAATATACTTAGAGAATGGCTAAATTGTTGTTAAACAAACTCGTCTAAATGGAAATGAAAATGAAAACCACAAATATACATTTAAATATAAACAAAATGTGATTACTTGATTCAAACCGATAATAAGGACAACGGTCCTCAACTATTGTTGTTTTAAAAATCAAGATTAGATAAGAAAATACTTTACTTAATTAAAAGCACAGATCATAATATTTAAGAACTGATAGGATCCTCAAAAGCTTTGTCAAAGTTCTCCCTTTCTTATTTAAATGGCTTGTTGTGCCATATACCTTTCGCATCAGTTTTTTATACTCTCAACGGAAAGGTTCTACCAGTGCTGATTAAATTTTTTAGCTCTTACAAAATGGAAAAGTCTAACACCGAATTTAATGCCGACGAGCTTCAGCCTCCAACTTGGCTAAATAAAGTGTTTATCGAAGGAATTCTGAGCACCTACGAGAACGCTCCGGATCTTAAAGTAACCGATCTGCAGATCACTCCTGCAACTGCGCAGGGAGATCACTACGCCAGCATTATGTTCCGGACCAAAGTGGATTACTCAACTAAGAAGGGAACGTTTTCCAAGTCACTGATCATCAAAACGATGCCAGAGGAGGATGGTCACAAAAAGGACATGCTGAGTGGATCGCATCTTTTCGCAACGGAAATCGGAATGTACTGCAAAGTCTTGCCCGAATTCGAGAGGATTCTACAGGAAGCAGGGGATAATACCAAGCTCTTCGTACCCTGCCTTTACCACAGTCTGAAGCCCCGGCAAGTGATGATATTCGAGGATCTTGTGCCTCAGGGATACACTGTCATCCGGGACGGTCCTCCCACAGTGGAGGATCTGAAATTGGCCTTCTACAAGTTGGCCAAGTGGCATGCAGTCAGTATGAAATTCATCAATGAGGTAAGCTTAATCAGCTTTTCGTTTCTAAGATCCTAAGTAGTATCCCTAAATTACAAACTCCTCCACCAGCAACCCGATTTTCTTAAAGAGTTTAAGTATGGCCTCTTCGAAATGCCGACTATCCACACTGATCCCTTTATAACTAATGGTATGACCACTTTTATTGAAATGCTTGACCAAGTCCCTGAACTCCGGAAATATAAGCAGCATTTTGAAAAAATAAAAGATAGTTACATGCAGCGACTGAAAGTTGAGATGCACGAATATCACAAATATCGGCGGAATGATCGACAATACGTCCTGTGCCATGGCGATTTCCATCTACGTAATATGCTGTTCAGGAATAATAAAAAGAAGCCAGGAACCTACGATGACCTCATGCTGGTGGACTTCCAGTTCTGTAATCTTTGCCCCATTACTGTGGACCTTACTTATTCAATCTACATGTTGATGGAGTCGGAACAGCGTTGCGAAATGGGAAAGGAACTGATCAACTACTACTTCTCGGTTTTGCTCTCCACTCTTAAAAACATTCGATACAAGGGGGAATTGCCCACCGAAATAGGATTGTGGGAGCAAATACGCCGCAATAAATACTTTGGTGAGGATATGCTTACAGCTACAATCTTGGATCTTTTTCATCTTATTTCATTTCCTTTTAGATTTCTTTTTGATAAGCACATTGTTACCAATGATGATGGGCATTAAATCAAACACTGCATTAATGCATGAAGTTATTCAAAATACGGAAGCTAGGAAGAAGACCTACTATCAGGAAAACTACTTAAAAGATGTTACTAAGCTTTTGGACAATTTCGAGAAACTGGGATACTTCGAGGATCTGTAATAAGGAAATTTAAAAATTCTAATAGTAAACAATAAAATTGATACTGTACTGCTAAATAAATGAAATGTTTGTGCAAAATGCAGTCATATCTCCCCCATTTTAATTGAAGTACCAATCATAAACTAGTTCTAAGTGGGCGTTACAAGGTGAAGTTCAATAGCACTTGATTGCGGAATGACCTTCAGAGAAAAATATAAGTGTTTAACTATTTTTTCTTATTAAATGTAAAGCTTAAAAATGTATTTTTTTCAATATAGCTTCGTTTTAAAGAAATGATTATTTCGAGTGAAATGACAAATGAAATTTTGATCAACAATATTGCTCAATATCAGCATGACTTGTCAAAATGACGTGCAGTTTTTTAATAAAAGCTGTTTTAGTTTAAACTTTCTGAAACGTTGAAGCTTATAGTGTTTAAACTTTGGTCATATTTTATAAATAAATAAATTTTTAAGCTTTACAGTTACTAAGAAAAATTATTCTAATAATAGTTATAAGAATAATTTAAATTAATTTAATAATTTTTGATGTGTTTTAGTTTTTTTCTTTGCCTAGTAGTTAACAAAAAATTATTTAATAATATATTGTGATTGATTTTTTTGATTAGTTATCAGAGTTTAGTTTTGAATTAAAAGTGATCAAAGGTATTTATCCTGTTGAACAGCTTTTCTTGTGATAAGATAAGAGTTTCGCACCAAGTCGAAAACTTGCATAGAAAAAGCTTCAAAAAGTTTTTCAAAGCTCCCTCGGAAAACGTTTAAATTGAGCTGAGACCCAACAGAGTTAAGTATTACCGGTTTACAAAGTATTTCGACTAGTTGATTATTGATAGGCCCCGCGAAAAAATGCCAGATAGCGCAGATACGGAACAATTCAATGCTGACGAGTTGGAGGCGCCGTCGTGGCTGAATGCGCAATTTATTGGAGAGGTTCTGAGAAAATACGAAAAGTGCAAAGTGAAAGTAGCTGATCTGAAAATTACACCCGCCAGTGCACAGGGAGATCACTATGCCAGTGTTATGTTCCGAACTACCGCCGAGTATACCACCTCGAATGGAAAATTCTCAAAGCCCCTGATCATCAAGACGATGCCAGAGCAGGAAGGACATAAAAAGGAAATGCTGGCAGAGTCCCATTTGTTCTCCACGGAAATTCTAGCCTACACCAAGGCTCTGCCCGAGTTCGAGAGGATTCTCCGGGAGGCCGGAGATGATACTAGGCTATATGTGCCCTGCATCTACCACAGCTTGGAGCCTCGACAAGTGTTGATATTCGAGGATCTCGTGCCGCAGGGATACTCAGTCATCCGAAACAGGCCAGTTAAACCGGAGGAAACAAAAGCTGTGTTTACTAAGCTAGCCAAATGGCACGCAGTTAGCATGAAGGTGATGAATGAGCAAACCGATTTCCTGAAGGAGTTTCAATATGGCTTGACCGAGATGCCTAACCTAATGACTGATCCCATGGTCACGTCTGGTATGGGAAATTTCCTGGACATGCTAGAAAAAACCCCCGAGCTCACTAAGTACAAGCCTTACTTTGAGAAAATAAAGAACGATTACTTGCAACGAATGAGTGATGTAATGCAGGAATACCGGAAAAACTACAAATCTGATGGATACTACGTGATGTGTCACGGCGACTTCCATCTGCGAAATATGATGTTCAAGGACAACGGCGAAGTTATGTTCGTGGACTTTCAAATTTGCAATCTAAGTCCCATTACCATCGATCTGATATACTCTGTGTATATGTTGATGGAACCTGAACAGCGATGGGATCTAGGTAAAGATGCTATAAATTATTATTTTTCCGTTTTGGAGGAAACTTTGAAGAAGGTGGGCTACAAGGGCCCAATGCCCACGCAAGCTGGTCTCTGGAAGGAAATTCACCGCCACAAGTACTATGGTAAGTGCTGAAAATACTTTTCTATTAGACAATACTAACACTTATACTTTTTTACAGACTTTTTCCTTATGTCCACTTTTATGCCTATGATATTGGCCGTTAAGGCAAACAGGATAAAAATGAACGACATTATTTTGGAGCCAGAAATAAGAAAGAAAGTCTATTTCTTTGATATTTACCTTGAAGATATAAAAAACCTTCTTCGAAAATACGAAGAAGTGGGATATTTTAAAGATCTATGAACTTAATCAACTTCAAAGCAGGAATTTTTTATGTCTAATTGGATGATAACATTCAGTAGTATTTAATGATTAAATAAAACACGTACTTAGATCAAGGAATTATCTCTGAGAGATAAGCCTTTTGCCATGGTTACCAAACAAACAAAATGAAAACAATTACTATATATTCCATTAGTTTGAAAGTTTTTTTAATACCACTGATCAAAAGGCAATTAAAATTATCACCGAAAACTTGTTAACGGGAAGCTTGGAACTTTTTTAAAGCTCTTTTGAAAAACATTTAAATAGAGTGGGGACCCAACAGAGCCAAGTAGAACCTGTTCACATTGTTTATTGACTAGTTGTATATTCAGAGAAAACGCAACCCATTTATTGCCGTTGAGTTGGGCTTGGAAAATTATGATAATTCGATAATTTTCATACAAAATTAATATTTTTTCATAGGGCTAAATAAAACCTCAGGGCTTTTCGGAAAATATATAACAACGTTTGCTACTTTATTTGGGTGTAAAAAATACTCATGGAATATTGTGTCTGAAACTAACAATGCTTACACTATATGGAAGCCCGAATACTTTTGATCAATTTGCACTCTGTCTTTTCTAAATATCCAAGAATCCGGAGAGCTCAAACTCTTTGATGGTTCGCTGTAGAAAAGCTAGGTACTTGGGGTTTTCTACATTCTCCCGGCGGAATCGATCGCCGCTTTCCGTTCGCGAGTTAAGATCCTCGAGATTTTCGAAGCCTGCTCCCTCGCGGAAAATCAGGGGAGTTAAGCAAGTAGCGCCAATGACTCCTAAAAGAGAAAGAGTTTATGGTAAGAAAATACTTTTTCTTGAGAAAGGGCTAACTCACCCATTAGACTGGTGTTGATCAACTCGATGTGGATCTCCTTGAGGGAGGGAATGTGTCCTTGGAAGTTTAGTTTTTCCAGGGTCTGCTGAAGCACCCTCTGGTATTCCCTAACAATATACTTAAAGTGAACCTTTCGCACATTCTCATTCAAGGAGCCGTACAGGAAGTAGTTGAGATCAATGGTCGGGGATCCCACATAGGCCAACTGGTAGTCTAACTGGAGGTTCAAATTTGAGATATAGTAATGTGATTTACAAAGAAATTTGTATGTCTTACCGTGACCACATCGTCCGGCTCCTTTGTCTCGTTGTTGATATGAAACAGCAGATTGTTGATCCACAGATCGGTGAGGTTGAAGACGCGGAACTCCTTGCCAGTATTCTCGAACATGGTGAGTGCTCTCTGCAACACATTCTCGGCCAGCTTGAACATCTTCTCGGTGATCTCCTCGTAGCCCTTCCAGTGGGCCACCTCCTCGGCCACGCAGCGGATGTTTACCGGGAAAAAGGTGAGGAAATCGCGACGATCCGGGTTCCGGGAAATAGGAGCCTCGTTGAAGAATTCCAAAACTTCAGGACTATCCTGGGCGATGATGGCACTGCAGGCGTGCAGTTTGGCTATCTTTTCGATGGTGGGCAGTACGTAGTCCAGATTTAGCAGGCGACCCCGTTCGAAGTTCTCGAAGCCGGACTGCTGCATGTCCTCGAGGATCAGGAAAGGTTCCGGCGATTCCGTGGTGTAGTAGCAAGCGGGGGCGATTTTTGTCTGATCTCCGATGGATTGGAGCAGAGACTGGATACGTGGAAGCACCTCCTTGTAGGCCAGGATCTCGCGTTTGAAGAGCTTGCTCCTCTGGGCGACTGCACCCGTCTGTCCTTTGGGATGGTCCTTTACAATAACCGAGAACTTGCTTTTCGGAGCAGAGCCTCTTTGGAGATTGCAGCTGGCCCGGTGCATTTCGCTGGCGAATCCCGCCGCCTGGTCACCCACTTGGGCACTCTTCACAATCAGCTCGCTGACCACCAGCTGCTCCTCCTTGAAGTGCTCCTTCAACACATCCTGCAGGAAGTCGGCGGTGAGCCATTCAGGAGCCTGGTAGTTCTTGCTGCCGGTTCCCATTGTACTTTATTTTTATTTTTTCAAGTCACCTGACCGAGTGGAGTGAGAAAACCGGAGCAGTTGGGCAGCAACTTGCGGCGAGGGCTATCGACTCCGAAATGTGGGACAAAACATGTGACGGGTGGGAGAAAGATAGAGCTTACGGAAAGCTCTCTCTGTTTTTAGCTTTGGCTTATCAGCTGATTTGAGTATATATGCATATTATATATATAGTATATGTGGAAACCAACAAACATATGGCACTGAATCTTTTTTGATAAATGTGGATCGAGTGCTGTGGACATTATTTACTGATAACAACTTATGAGGTGTGCTTTCTTTTTCGAAATACATATAAACATTATTTGGCCGACTTCACCTTAATGTAAAAAAAACACGTCATTAGTTTAAAGTTTCGTTAACTTGAAATTATTTAAAAAAATTATGTTTTAAATTTCTAAGACCAATAAAAACTATAAAACCTTCAGGTTCTCTTTATCGATCTATAACTGTATTCCGCATTGATAAATAAAACGTGATCTGAAACGAGGCACCTGTTTCCATGACTTGCCAAGAGTTTGATATATTTGATAAATCAATTAACAACAATAGAGTCAAAAATAGCTCTAAATAATTACTTTCCCAAATATAAAGGGGAATTTGAGTTTTCTTTATCTATCTTTTTGTTTGTGTTGAAGTTAATACCTAGGTCTCTTTGGCCGGGGATGTAGATATGATAACAAATCTTTGGGGGATTGGTAGATACCGATGAGGGGAGTGATGATACAGTATACCCTTTCAGTCTACGAGTTAAACAAAAGATAAATGAATAAATTAGGTTTTTCATTGTAGAAAGTTAGTTTATTATTAAGTGTATCAAAGTTTGCATGGTTAGTTACTCTGCTATTTGCATAAAATATTTAAATGCAACTTGTAAAAAGTTAAAGTCGGCCGGATGAGATACAGTAAATATGGATAGGGATTGGTATTAGTTGGCAAGTGTTGCTTCAAAAGTCAAGAATGCCACGCCTGTAGAGGAAGGGGAATATACTCAGTGCAGCCCGCACGTAAAGGGGATTTGTGTAGACTTTCGCCCGGAATCGATCTCCTTCCTCTCCTGGTTGAGTAAGCTTCACCAAACTGGCCTCCGTGTCCACCGGCAGCAGTATGAACACCAAATGGGTGAAGGCGGTAAAGTAACCTGAAGGAAAATGGTTTCATTATAGAAAAGTTCCTTAAAATATCTTATCCAAAACTCACCCCAAAATCCATACTTGATCATTTTCATATGAAGCTCCTTCAGCATTGGCATTTTCTCGCTGTAGTTAAGGATTTTTAAACAGCGAACCAAGTGAGTGTGGTATATCCTGATGAAGCAGTCGAAGTGCGGAATCCTGATCGAATGTCTGGCCGAACCAATGATAAGTCCCCACAAATCCTGGGCCGGACTGCCCCATTTACACAGCTGGAAGTCCACAAAACGTATCTGGTTGATTTCACCGGAGTGAGTGGAGCTCAGCATTATGTTGCTGGACCAAAAATCGCCGTGATTGAGGACTTTGAATTCCTGCGGGTTATTGTTAAAACAGCGGGCGTAGGATTGCACAAATTGATCAGCAGTTGGCTTGAAAGATAAATATATGTTTAAGGTTTTGAAATCCCCTGTTAATGTTTCTACTAACAACGCGATTCACGTACTGCTCGTGATCCTGCAGACCCCAACTGGCCATGGCCATCTTATAGCTCTGGACCCTGGCCTGATACGATTTGGATCGATTGTAGTTGGCGGGAAGGTATATGCGCTGGAAATCATCTGGGAAGGGACCATTCCTTTGGCGCCAAACGGCACTCGCCGCATGGAACTCGGCCAACTTCTCCAGGATGCGCTGCATTTGAGCCATGTCGAATCCCTTGAGGCGGTTGATATTTCGAAACTTTTTCGTTTGCAGATCCTCCTGCACCAGGCAGATCCTTCCGTTAATCTCTTCCGACCAATGGCACTTGGGTGCGAACTTCACACTGAGCCCGGCCTTCTCGTAAAGCTGTTCGAACTGAGGAATGATCGTATCGTACATCATCTTCTCCTTGGGAAAAATGTTCAGGGTGTTCACGAAGCCACCATTTCCCTGGGCATCGTCCAACATGGTCTTCACAATGTACGTCTTTTGTTGAGAGAATCCATCTGTGAAAAGATAAGGTAATTTTTGTTCTTTTTAAATTGATTGGAGATAACAGTGCGTATACTTGATAAGCTAAATTGAGCTTTGCAACAAAAATAGTTTTATTGGTTAGTAATTAAATTCACTGCTGGTTGCGTTGTTTAAAATATAATAAGTATGCATAGCGTACAAGTGATGCACAGTTAGGTATGCATTTTTATTAAATTAGTAAAGCTATTACTTAAGGCTGTGTAAAAATATGACGTCAGGTACCAGTAATATATGGTCAAATAAAATCTAGGCCCTCACCTTTCATCTCGATGTCTATAACGATGCGCATCAGCAGCGATGTGTAGGTTTCTCCGGGCGGAGTGGCCGGAATGATCGAGAGGTTTAGGATCCGTCGGAACTCGCGGAACTCCTTTTTGAGCAGCCGCTTGAAGTAGGCCTCATTAATCCATGTCGGAATGCGGACCTTGTTGGAGGTGCAGAACTTGTTGCTGTTATCGGGCATTTTGAAAGGGGTCTCCGCGATCGAATCGGTGGAGCGTTGTTCCCGGTCCGAAGTGTGCGGCGCAACTGTTTCGCCTCGCCTTTCCTTATCGAGAATGTTTTCTTGTTTTGCGGCCCGCGATGTTATTTTCGTTCCGTTGAGTCGACTGTGGGTGAGGTGCGCACTTATCAACGCCCCGAAAAGCAATGCCAACTGCCCGTCTAACTGGTTCGTCAACAGAGCGTTTGGGGGCCTCTTGGCCCAAAGACTCTCCCCGGAGACGCACAAGGTGGGTGATAATTGGCAGAGCTTTTCCCGTACCCCCGGAATGGTCAAGCAGTGCATTCGCCGGCGCCGGAATTATCAGCAGTGTTGTGATGGGAATATCTGATTACCAGACAGGCATTATAGCTCCGGGAGGGGTAGAAAAAGCTCCCGCGCTCCCACTTGTCGCTCAAGTGGGCTACTATCAAATTGTATACATACCTCATTTTGGCCAGACGCCAAAACAAACCAGCCTAACCTTTTTTATACTCTATAATTTCAGTATATTTTTATTATTTAGCGTTATTTTGTGACTTAATTTTTAAATATTTAATACGATAATATTGAAATTTTTAGATACTTATATCTCCTAAAGTAGAGATTATTTTCCATGGTATCGCATTGCGGCTTTTATCAGCTTCTTGATGTAGATACGGTAGTACGTGATAAGCAGATAAACAGTTTTTTAGTATAACAAATATATGTGTTTTTGCTGAACAGTTTGAATTAAAAAATCTTAAAATAAATCTCAGTTTAACCTCAAATATAGCTGAATTCATAAAAGTATTTTCCCGATTTACAAACGCACTAACTGAAAGACTAGCTGGAAAACTATTCCAAGGCCTCCCGGTTTCAATTATGCAGCCCCGACATTCGCCATGGGAAACTTGATAAAACCAGAATCAATATTCGCACAATTTATTTAACGAGTCAACTGCAAGCTGCAGTGGAAGATGAATGAACTTGCGATCACTCAAAGTCTTCGAAGTTGAAGAGGCCGCGGTTGCAGAAGAAGGGATAGAGTTCTCTAATGATTTCCACAAAAACAGGATAAGTGTAAGCCCGCATTCGGAACCTCCTGCCAATTTCGTCCTGCGAGTTCATGGTGTGCAAGTTGCTCTCCTTGCAAATGGGCAGCAAATGAACCGGCAAGTGATTGAACGCCGCAAAGAAAGCTGAAGGAATGAAATGTAAGTTAAAGATAAAAGATACATTTATAAACAGCTACCATAGAGTGTGTTGTTTTTCTTGAAGATGGCAGATTGCAGTTGCCTCAGTTGAGGAAGGGGTTTCTCGTACTTAAGCACTCGCAAGCATTCGATTAGATATGTCCAATAGATTCTCACAAAGTTGTCGAACTCCCTGAGCCGCAAATCCTTCGCCACGGAAATGGTTATTATCATTAGCAGATCCTGGGCAGGACTTCCCCATTTGCAGAGCTGAAAGTCCAGCAGAAGTGCCTCACTTAGGGAACCATTTTCGGCATACTTGAACAGAATGTTGCACGCCGAAAAGTCGCCATGCGTAAGGACATTAAAATCCTGGGGATCGACATGGAGGGATTCCCGGCAGAGTTTGCCATATTGCTCTGCAGTGGGCTGTAATTAAATTTGTGAACTGTATCTGTTAGTTGTATTAACTAGAATCCTTACAAAGTTTTTAAGATAACTCTCATCGATGCCCCATGTTTTCATGGCTTCCTTGTACTCCGGTGCCTTGGATTCGAATCTTCCCACACTGAGTTGGATATTGTCCTTCTTGGCGAAGCCGTGAGCGAAGTCAATGGGATACGGTCCATGACGATCCTTGTAAATCACACTCGCCGCATGGAGTTCAGCCAGTTTTCGGAGAGACAGTCGCATCTGATCCATATTCAATCCTTTAGTTCGATCTGCACTCACATAATCTTTAGGGGCAAGATCTTCGAATATGAAATAGAGGTTTCCCTCCATCTCTCCAATTTCCAGGCATTTCGGCACCAGCTGAACAGGATGTCCCGCCTCGCGATAGATTTTCTCAAATTCTGGCAAGAAAGTGGAATACATCTGCTGCTCCTTGTGAAAATAGCGCATCTCATTGACCGCTTTGCCGCCTTTATCTGAATCCAGAGTGGTCTTAACCACATAAGACTTTCTCTTACGAGTTTCATCTGGAAGATATTGGCCTACATAATGCTCCTATTGATATATAAAAAGAGAATTATCTTACCATTCATTTTCAAGTCCAAGTACACTCGCACCAAAACCGATGCGAAATTACCACCTGGCGGCACTGCGGCTACTGCAGTAAACTTAATAATTGTGTTATAATCAGGCTCATCTTTTGTGAGTAAGGACTGAAACTTCGACTTGGTCAACCATTTTGGTATGACGAGACTCTCGTTGGGGTTCTCGATCTTCTCGGAGGGCGACATGATTTCAACTGAACTGGAAATCATTATGTTGAGATCAGCAAGTAAAGATAAGATCTGCGTAGATAATTATCTTTCAGCTTTCGGAAACGCTGGTTAAAACAGCTTGAGTTTGTAATAAAATCTAGATTCTACAACCATATCTATCACAGATAACCGTCAACTTGACTGGAGCCAAAGTCTTGCTGATAAGACACACACTTATTCGGCACTCCAAGATAAACTTGATTTCGTAATATTTAACTACGTTTTATTATCAGTTAATAATATCAGACATCATAGTCCTCAAAGTTCAAAATTCCGCGGTTATACAAGAAGGGGTATAGTTCCCTCATGACTTCCACAAAAGCAGGATTAGAAAGTAAACGGAGTCTGAGGTTCTCGCCTTCCTCTGTCTCGGCGGTCATGTTGTGCAGATTGCTGTCTTTGTCGGTGGGAAACAAAATTATCGGCAGGTGATTCAGAATTGCAAAGAAAGCTAAAGGGAAAGTTTTGTTAGAGAATGCTGACAATTATTGTGGCCAAAAATTACCGTAAAACGAATGGTGCTTCTTGTTGATAGAGTTTTGAAGATCGCGCAGTTTCGGCAAGGGTTTCTTAAATTTCAAGGCCTTCAGGCATTCAACCAGGCGCTCCCAGTAAATCCTTATGAAGTTCTCGAACTCCTTGATTCGCGATTCCTTAGTGGGGGAGAGTACGAGGAAGAAGAGCAGGTCGATGGCCGGACTGCCCCACGTGGTTAACTGGAAGTCGATCAGGATGAGCTGGTCGAGACTGCCGTCAGGCAAGTAGCTGCTCATCAGGTTGCTGGACCAAAAGTCGCCGTGGTTGAGTACATGGAACTCTGAAGGATCCAGCTCCAAAGCGCTTAGGCATTGAGCCCAATATTGATCGGCAGTGGGCTGATGGAAAATAAGTTTAATATTTATTAAGTGCTACTATCTTTTTAAATTGTTTGAAACTTACAAAAGCCTCAACGTATTTCTCTGCGTCCTTAATGCCCCACGAAAGAATGGCCTTCTTGTAGGCCTTCTCCTTCAGTTTGAACCCATCTATGTGGAACTTTTTCACATCGCGCCTAACGAATCCCTCTTTGAAATCGCTGGGATAGGGACCATGGAGCTCCTCGTAAACCGCACTGGCCGCATGGTACTCGGCCAACTTGTGCAGACACCTCGTCATGTGCTCCATGTCCAGTCCTTTGGTGCGATCCATGTTCTTGAAGCGCTTCACGCAGAGATCCTCGAATATGAAGTGGATATCTCCCTCTCGCTCCTCAGTTAGCAGGCACTTGGGCGCCAGTTGGATGTCCCACCCGACATCCTTGTAGAGAGCTTCAAAGGCAGGAATGTAGGTTTCGTACATCGTGGCCTCCTTGGGAAAGAGTCCGAATTCGGCGATGTCGTTACCACCTCGTTCCTGGGGAAGCATCGTTTTGAAGATGTATGTCTTTGTTTTGACGCTTTTATCTGAAAATGTAAGTGAATTTTTAAGTTTCATTCATAATATTTAAAGAAAAACCAGTTACCAATCGCTTATCGCAAGCTCACCTTTCATTTCCATTTTGATGTAGGCCCTCAACATAGTCGATGTGAAATTTTCGCCAGGTGGAATGGCAGCCACTACGTTGAATTGTAATACTTTTGCATGATCCGGCTCGTCCTTGGCCAGGACACTTTCGAAGTACTTCTCATTGATCCAATCGGGAATGATCAGATTCTCGTTGGGGTTCACTATTTCGTCGGTCATTCTGCGGATCGGCAAACACAACCTCTTCCGGCACCTGCTAGTTTGGAACTGAATTTGTATACATTTTTAACGAAGCTTTAATAGGCATTTTGTAGAGCTCTCTTATCTACAACCTATTTCATTATGTGGGGTAACATTATAAAAAGCTGTGCGTTTGTTTTTTTGATTATTTAAACTATCAAGTCAATCTTATCAAGCGGAGCTTGATAATTATATTCAATCATTTTTATTGCCTCATCCTTAGTTCCTATTACTTGGTTGCAAAAATGATTTTATACGCCCACTCTCCAGTAATCTGATGATAAGAAAAGATAAGCTTCGTTCGTTGGTCTTACATAATTGCAAGTATATCATTATATTTTGATTTAAAGTGTATTGAGCATATCGGCTTTTGATCTATTTTTTTTAGTTTACTAGCCTTGACAATCAATTGAGAAACGATTCGTTTATTACGCTGGAGCCTTTTCAACATTAAGTAATCTGTTTTGTTTGCGATACGCTATCAAGCTTTGTTGATACGAATCAGCGAAATAATCAAAGGTTTGTTTTGAGTACTTCCCTATTTTGATGAAAATATTTATTGGAAATTAAGATAATGTACTTGTCTTCACCACCTAGATAGTAAAACACAAGTACGTCATAAGCATGCCTATTATCTTCATATACTTATAACCCATTTTTTCGCCAAATCATTATAGTTGCTTGTGTAAGATTGTTTGCAGTAGAAAATCTATTGTTTTAGTATCTATTGTAGACTGTCATCGTTATTATACGGTTTTTTTAGTACGTCAGTAAACGGGAACTTAAGAAAATGAATGGGTTATTAAAAAACAAAAGTTTTATATATCCAAATATTATTTAATTGAATTCTTTTCTACACATCTTTCTTATTCGTAATCACTAAAGTTAAAGATTCCTCGGTTGTAGAAGAATGGATAAATGTCCTTCATGAGACGGCAAAAAGTGGAATTCGTGAAGATTCGCATCCGAAATCTGTCGCCTTCTTCATCGTCTCGCAAAAGGGAATGCAAGTTGGATTCCTTATCGGAAGGAAACTGGATCACAGGCAGATGATTAAAGACGGCAATAAAAGCTAAAGGATGTTCAAAGAAAAATGTATAAATAATAAAATTAATTGAAGAAATATAAAAAAAGAAATCTACAAACTCACCATAGACAGTATTTGTGTCCTGGTACAGGGAAGTCTGCAGATCGCGCAGCTTTGGCAGGGGTTTCTGATATTTTAGCACCTTAAGGCATTCCACCAACCGCTCCCAATAAATTCGGACGAAATTGTCGAACTCCTTGAGCTTGATATCACTGGCCGCTGAAAGGGTGATAAAGAAGAGCAGATCCTGGGCAGGACTGCCCCATTTGCACAGCTGAAAGTCCACCATGATGACCTCGTTGATTTCGCCGTTTGGTAGATAGTTGCACATTAGATTACTAGACCAAAAGTCACCATGCGTAAGCGTATTGAAGGCCAATGGATCCGTTCCTAGATTTTTTTCACACATTTTCAAAAACTGCTGTACCGTTGGCTAATTAAAAAGAATGTAATGAGGTACTGAACCAATATCAAGTTAGAAGTAGCTGACTTACAAAGCTGTTTATATATTTTTCAGGTTCTTCCAGGCCCCAACCAGCCATGGACTTGTGGTACGATCTGGCCTTTACCAAAAATCCTTCTTCTTGCATTTTCAGGTTGTCCTTGCCAATGAATCCATCCTCGAACTCGACGGGGTAAGATCCTTTTCGCTCGGCATAAACTGCGGCCGCCGCATGGAACTCCGCAAGTTTTTGGAGTGATCTCTTCATGTGCACAATATCTAGACCCTGAATACGATCTACGTTTTGGAATTTCTTCACCCCCAGATCCTCGAACACGAAGTGGATTCCGTTCTCCCGCTGGTCAGTGTGCAGGCATTTGGGAGCCAGCTGAATTTCCTCTCCAGCCGATCGGTAGAGTTCCTCGAAAGCGGGGAGAAAACTTTGGTACATCATGAGCTCCTTGTCGAAAATGCCTGCCTCACGGATCTCCTTGCCACCCCGCTCCTCCGCCAGCATTGTCTTGAAAACGTAGGTCTTGTGTTTGGTGTTTCCATCTGTAGAGATAAAAACCAAAAATTTAATATGAAATCACAATTTTAAATTTCTAAAAACGTGCGCATCAATGGATCATCTCGTATTTCTTCTTTTTTCTGTGAAGTCATGTATTGCCTCACCCTTCATCTGTAGATCAAAGTGAATCCGCAACATTATGGATGTGAAATTCTCGCCTGGAGGAATAGCTGCAACCGGTTTGAAGCTCAGAATCTTTTCATAGTCAGGCTCGTCTTTCTGTAATATCGGCTGGAAATATTCCTGGTTTATCCACTGGGGAATCTCCAAATGCTCGTTGGGATTGACAATTGATGCCGTTGAGGTCGCCATTCCGTATCTGTGGTGTTGACTACAGTCACTGTATCTTTTAACTGATATAACGAAGTTCAGAGTGCCGTTTAAGGCCAAATGAAAAGCTTTCATCCAACTGATAGTTTAAAGCTTTTTTTGAATTGTTGTTTGATCGTTTGTCAGCGTGACTATTTCATATAATTACCCCATTTAAAAATAAAAGTCATGATAGATGGCAAAGCTTTATGAAAAGTTAACAAACAAATTTTGTATTTTAGGGGTTTCCAAGAGCTTTGGCGTCCAAACAAAAACAATAACAGTTTCCATTGGGTTTTCTGCTGATCGGTATCTTAAGAGCCGAAATCGAACTGATAATAATTTCGCAAAACCCGCAAACTGTTACACGAAAAGCGTTCATGGTTTTACTTATATTGACGCCACATCGAATACAAAATATTATTGGAAAGAGAACCTCACTCGCGACAACATGGCAGAGGAGCATTACAATGACGACGAGCTAAGCCCGCCGGAATGGCTGAATGTTCAGTTCATAACCGAAGTTCTAAGTGGCTACGAAAAGGTCAATGAACTCGAGGTTACCAATTTGTCCTTTACCCCGGCAAGTGCTAAAGGAGATCACTATGCCAGCATTATGTTTCGCGCCAAGGTGGAGTATCGAACCCCGAAGGGAAACTTCGCCAAGTCTCTGATCATAAAAACAATGCCCGAGGAGGAGGGTGCGAAGAAGGACATGTTTACAGATTCCCCAATGTTCATCACTGAGATCGGGATGTACAGCAAAGTACTGCCAGAGTGGGAGCGGATCCTCCGGGAAGTAAATGACACAACCAAGCTGCACGTGGACTGCATCTACCACAGTCTGCAGCCGCGACAGGTGATCATCTTTGAGGATCTTGTGGAAATGGGATATGCAGTGGTGCGAAATCGTTGGCTTATGCAGGAGGAGATTTGTAGTGCCTACTCCAAGCTGGCTAAGATCCATGCCATAAGCATGAAAACAATAAATGAGGTAAGTTTAGGTACAAATGTAATAGTAACATGTAATATATTTTATTCTTCTTATTTAGCGACCAGAATACCTGCAGGAGTTTAAATACGGAATGTGTGAAATGCCCGGTTTAATGGACAGCCCTTTGATAAACGCCGGAATGGATCCCTTTATAGAACTTTTGGGAAGCACTCCTGAATTGAAAAAATACCAGCCGCATTTTGAAAAAATTAAGCTGCACTTTAAGAATCGAATTCAGGAGGTGATGCAAGAGTATCGAAACAATCCGCAGCCAGGGTACTACGTACTGTGCCATGGCGACTTTCACTCCCGAAATATGATGTTCAAGCACAATAAGGAAACGGGATGCTTTGAGGACTGTATGCTAGTGGATTATCAGGGCTGCAATGTGGTTCCAATGGCCGTTGATCTGATGTATTCCATCTATATGTTGATGGGACCAGAGCAGCGAAGCCAGGAATTAGAGTCCTTGTTTAAATACTACTTTTCCGTCTTGCTGGAGACCCTCCGAAAAATTGGCTACAAAGGAGAAATGCCAACGCCTCTTATGTTTTGGTCCGAAATGAAACGGCATAGATATTACGGTAAGTAGATTATTTTTTAAAGTTGCAAGATCTTAAAATAAATATTTGATTTCCAGAGTTTCTTTTGCTGAGCACCTTCTTGCCAATCTCAGTGGGTCTGAGAACCCATGGCATGGATATAGGAGAAATGCTGCACAACGACGAATCCCGTAAAAAGTGCTATCAACTGAAGGAAGTTTTTGAAGAAACCAAAGAAATGTTGGAAAGATTTGAGAGATCGGGATATTTTGAGGACCTGTAAAAGTAACTTCAAAATTATTATTGTTCAGATACGTTCGTTCTTTCTGCTAAATACGGGAAACTCACGCATGAATAAATAAATCTTTCTCTTGCTTCTCGCTCTGAATTAAGAGAGACTTTGTATTTGCGTGTGCGAAGAAACGAAATGCTCTTTTATCATATGGTAAGAACTCATTTGGAAATCGACACAGTTAGCGCTCTCCGAATTCTAATTATTTTACACTGAAATCAAGCTTTTTCATTTAGTTCTTTTGTGTTAGTCGAGGTAGAAGTTTGTAAACAGAATATCGGAGAATACCGCTAAGATTCAGTTGAACGATGACGCATTAGCACCACCTGACTGGCTGAACTCAGGGCTTATAGTGAGCGTTCTGGGATACTATGAGAAGGAACCCGTGACCAGCCAGAGAGCAACACTTCATATCGAAGCAATTCTATAACGAGAACTAATCTCCAAGTGCTCGTTAGTATTGACAATTGATTCAGTTGAAGTCGCCATTCCGTATCTGTGGTGTTGCCTACCGCCAGTGTGTCTTTCAACTGATATAACGAAGTTTAGAGAGCTGTTTTTCGGGAACTGAAATATTTTTAAAAGCTTTCCAACCAACAGATAGTTGATTTGTTGTTTTATCGTTCGTCAGCATGACTGTTTCTTATATTCACCTCATTTAAAACTGAAAGTCTAAACAAGCAAACAATATTTGTTTTATTGGGGACTTTCAAAAGCTTTCTGGCCCAAACAAAAACAATATTAGTTTCCATTGGGTTTTCGGCTGTTCGCTATCTTAAGAGCCGAAATCGAACTGATAATAATTTCGCAAAACTGTCAAACTATTACACGAAAAGCTTTTATGGTTTTATTTATATTTGGCCGCCATCGAATACAAAATATTATTGGAAAGAGAACCTCACTCGCGACAACATGGCAGAGGAGCATTACAATGACGACGAGCTAAGCCCGCCGGAATGGCTGAATGTGCAGTTCATAACAGAAGTTCTAAGTAGTTACGAAAAGGTTTCTGACCTAGAGGTTACCAATTTGGCCTTCACCCCGGCAAGTGCTAAAGGAGATCACTATGCCAGCATTATGTTTCGCGCCAAGGTAGAGTATCGAACCCCGAAGGGAAACTTCGCCAAGTCTCTGATCATAAAAACAATGCCCGAGGAGGAGGGTGCGAAGAAGGACATGTTTACAGATTCCCCACTGTTCATCACTGAGATCGGGATGTACAGCAAAGTACTGCCAGAGTGGGAGCGGATCCTCCGGGAAGTAAATGACACAACCAAGCTGCACGTGGACTGCATCTACCACAGTCTGCAGCCGCGACAGGTGATCATCTTTGAGGATCTTGTGGAAATGGGATATGCAGTGGTGCGAAATCGTTGGCTTATGCAGGAGGAGATTTGTAGTGCCTACTCCAAGCTGGCTAAGATCCATGCCATAAGCATGAAAACAATAAAAGAGGTAAGTTTAGGTACAAATGTAATAGTAACATGTGATATATTTTATTCTTCTTATTTAGCGACCAGAATACCTGCAGGAGTTTAAATACGGAATGTGTGATATGCCCGGTTTAATGGACAGCCCTTTGATAAACGCCGGAATGGATCCCTTTATAGAACTTTTGGGAAGCACTCCTGAGTTGAAAAAATACCAGCCGCATTTTGAAAAAATTAAGCTGCACTTTAAGAATCGAATTCAGGAGGTGATGCAAGAGTATCGAAACAATCCGCAGCCAGGGTACTACGTACTGTGCCATGGCGACTTTCACTCCCGAAATATGATGTTCAAGCACAATAAGGAAACGGGATGCTTTGAGGACTGTATGCTAGTGGATTATCAGGGCTGCAATGTGGTTCCAATGGCCGTTGATCTGATGTATTCCATCTATATGTTGATGGGACCAGAGCAGCGAAGCCAGGAATTAGAGTCCTTGTTTAAATACTACTTTTCCATCTTGCTGGAGACTCTCCGAAAAATTGGCTACAAAGGAGAAATGCCAACGCCTCTTATGTTTTGGTCCGAAATGAAACGGCATAGATATTACGGTAAGTAGATTATTTTTTAAAGTTGCAAGATCTTAAAATAAATATTTGATTTCCAGAGTTTCTTTTGCTGAGCACCTTCTTGCCAATCTCAGTGGGTCTGAGAACCCATGGCATGGATATAGGAGAAATGCTGCACAACGACGAATCCCGTAAAAAGTGCTATCAACTGAAGGAAGTTTTTGAAGAAACCAAAGAAATGTTGGAAAGATTTGAGAGATCGGGATATTTTGAGGACCTGTAAAAGTAACTTCAAAATTATTATTGTTCAGATACGTTCGTTCTTTCTGCTAAATACGGGAAACTCACGCATGAATAAATAAATCTTTCTCTTGCTTCTCGCTCTGAATTAAGAGAGACTTTATTTTTGCGTGTAGGAAAAAACGAAAAGCTCTTTTATCATGTGGTAAAAACTCATTTAGGAATCGGCGCTCTCCGAACTCTATTTATTTGACACTGAAATCAAGCTTTTTCATTTAGTTCTCTTGGGTTAGTCGACGTAGAAGTTGGTAAAGAGAATGTCGGGGAACACCGATAAGATTCAGTTAAACGATGACGCATTGGCGCCACCTGACTGGCTGAACTCAGGGTTTATGGCGAGTGTTCTGGGATCCTATGAGAAGGAACCCGTGACCAAGGTTATCGACTTGACTTTCTCCCCAGCGACTGCGAAGGGAGATAACTATGCGAGTACAATGTATCGAGCCAGGGTGGAGTATTCCAACCAGAGAGGAACCTTCTCCAAGTCGCTAATCATCAAAACGGTATCGGAAATCTTTGCCGGCTCTAATCTGTTTAAAACTGAGATAGGCATGTACACTAAAGTCCTGCCAGAGTTCGAGAGAATTCTTCGAGAAAAGGGTGATGCATCTAAACTTTATGCGGATTGCATATACGACAGCCTCGAGCCACATCAGGTGATAATTTTTGAAGACCTGGCGGATATGGGTTATGCAATGGTTCGCGATCGAAAGCTTACTCACGAGGAGATTCGAAGTGCCTACTTAAAGTTGGCAAAGATCCACGCGGTCAGCATGAAGATTATTAATGAGGTAATTGGGGATAAACCAATATTAATTAATTTTCACAAAGGTAATTCCGTTTTCCCTAAATTAGCGTCCCGAGTTCCTAAAAGAGTTCAAGGACGGAATATGTCTTGTCGACATTCCCTATATGAGTTCAGGAATGGTTCCCTTTACGGAGTTTTTAGGCCGTGTTCCTGAACTGAAAAAATACCAGCCACACTTTAAGAAGCTAGGACTTTCCTTTATAGACAGACTGCGTAGTACTATAAATGAGTACCAGAATAATTCCCAGCCAGGTTACTATGTTCTCTGCCACGGGGATTACCACACCCGAAATGTGATGTTCAAACACAATAAGCAAACAAAATGCCTCGAGGACTGTCTTCTGGTGGACTATCAGGGGTGCTATGTTGCTCCTCTGGCCGTGGACCTGATGTATTCCATCTATATGTTGATGGGTTCAGAGCTGCGAACAGGGGAGTTGGAAACGTTACTGAATTACTATTTCTCAGTCCTCCTGGAAACCCTAACAAAGATTGGATTTGAAGGAGAAATGCCAACACCTCTTTCGTTCTGGGCGGAAATGAAAAGACTAAGGGATTACGGTAAGATGAAATCTGATAACTTTATGTTCCTTAAATAAACAATTTAATTGCAGAGTTTCTATTTTTGAGCACCTATTTGCCAATGTCAATGGGTCTTAATCTTGGAACCGTTTCTGAAGATACTGACAACAACGGAGAAACTGGCCAAAAACTAAAAGAGTTTATTAAAGAAACCGAAATAATGCTCGCCCGATTCGAAAGATCAGGTTATTTCGAGGATCTGTAAGAGTAAATTTGTATTACCAACCCAGAGTAGGCAATATAAATAGAAAATAATAGATCTCTCTTTGTTGTTAAACTTTTTTTGTGTATCTGCGGAAATAAACCAACGATTTATTTAAATGTTTTGCGCGTGATTTCTTATATGCTATTAAACAGTATATGTTCTGTTTTTATGGAGGCATCATTTCCTATGTACTAGGTAAAGTAATTTTGATTGTTGTTATGATAAGCGATAGCTTCTATAAAATTCTCTTTTTTTCGGTGCTTTTTGCGGGGTCTAACTGAAGAGAGACTATGTTAAAAAATTCCAAGCAAAATAAAAAGCTCTCTATTATCTAAAGAAAAGCTTACTCAAAGCACATATAATTGCATTCTAAAACGAAATGCTCTCTGAACGTCGATTTAAGACCCAGTGAAATCGGGTTTTGTTTAGTACTCTCTCTTCTGAAAGTCGAAAAAGAAGTTCGTAAACAAAATGTCCGGGAGTGCCAACAACAGCCAGTTCAACGATGACGAATTGGTTCCACCAGAGTGGCTGAATTCTGAATTCATAGCCCATGTCATGGGATCCCACGATGGGGAACCAGTAACCGAGGTAACCGATTTGACCTTCTCTCCGGCGAGCGCAAAGGGTGATCACTATGCCAGCATCATGTTCCGGGCAAAAGTGAGGTACTCCAACCAAAAGGGTGAGTTCCAAAAGTCGCTGATCATCAAAACGATGCCCGAGGAGGAGGGTCACAAGAAGGAGTTGATCGGAGGATCGCCCATTTTCGAAACGGAGGTGGGGATGTACACAAAGGTGCTCCCGGAATTCGAGAGGATTCTTCGCCAGGCCGGCGATAGCACAAAACTGTACGTGGATTGCATATACCACAGCTTGGAACCGCATCAGGTCCTGATTTTTGAGGATCTCGTGGAGATGAACTACATTGTGTTGAGGGATCGCGATGCCACTCTTGATGAGATACACCGCGTCTATTTCAAATTGGCCAAGTGGCATGCAGCCAGCTTAAAAGTACTCAATGAGGTAAGTTAAAATCTTAACTAATAATTTAAGACAATTTTAAATAGATTTTTTTAAGAACCCCGAATTCCTGGAGCCCTACACCCACGGACTGTTTGAAATGCCACATGTCCTAAAGGAGCCCTTTATGAAAACCGGAATGGAGTTTTTCGTGGAACTTATGGGTGAAGAGCCAGAGCTGAATAAGTACAAATCCTATTTCGAAAGCATCAAGGAAGACTTTCTGGAGCGACTCATAGCGGAGTGGAAGGAGCACCGGAACAACACAGAAGTAGACCCATACCGGGTCCTTTGCCATGGAGACCTACATCTTCGCAATATTATGTTCAAGTACCAGGATCCAGGAACATTTAAGGACTGCATGCTGCTCGACTTTCAAATCAGCAGTGTTTTTCCGTTGGGACTGGATCTTGTTTACTCGATATATATGCTGATGGAGCCAGACCATCGATGGAAAAACTGGGATGACCTTATAAACTACTACTTTTCGGTTTTGGAAGATGTTCTGAAGAAGATCGGCTATAAAGGAGAAATGCCAACCCAATCGGGTCTTTGGAAGCGCCTTCATCAGCTCAAGTATTTCGGTGAGTTTTTAGCTTTAGTTTATTAGTTGTCGAAAATGATCTAGTATGTTATTTGAATATTTCAGAGCTCTTCGTTATAAGCACGTTTCTACCTTTGATGTGGGCCTTAAGAGACAAGTCTGTCGACTTTGGCGATCTGCTTCAAAATGAAGAAAAACGTAGAAAGTGCTCCTATTCTAAAGGTTACATAAAAGACGTAAAAATATTGCTGGCCCGCTTGGACAAGTTGGGCTTACTACAGGATTAATAAAAATGACCTTTAAATGTTGCCAATAAATTATATTCATTTAAAAAAATTGTTTAAATTGTAAAAGCGTATACAAAATGTAGCTTTAATGTAAAACACGTTTTGAGAACAACACTTGTTGAGGCATGTCAACAAATGATTTCGAAAACAAACAATCTAAATGTTTATCTCTTGAATCGCTAATTTCTGTCTCTCCATAGTCTCTCAATTGGACGCCCCATGAATGAGAATTATTTGCGTGTTCCTAATTATATATGTAGACTGATTGCCGCGGCAAATTAAAACCCCATTATGACGCAGTCACTCGGCAATATTTTTTCTCAATGCCATCTGTAGGGAGTGCACCTATTTTATGGAATGTTTCCAACCGATTAAACGTGCGGTTAATTGATATAAACAAATTACGAATTCTGCGAAGTGTGGAAAATAAGTGTGGTTTAAGCATTCTTAGAATGAGAAACTACGCTTATTATTAGTTATCACTTTGTGAAAGCCTATTTACGCTAATTTATTGATAACATCGAAGTGATAACATAAATTAACAACCATGAATTGGTATTGACACACACATATGTCAATAGTTTCTGAGTTTGACGCCCACAGTATTGTAGACAGATTTGATAAATTTACTCTATAGTAAAAACTATTCGACGCAATCGATTTCTCTTTCAGCTCAATTAAAAACCCCACGCGTTGCCATTTTTTGTCATGTCATGATGATTTTTTTTTCTATCACTAACGGCCGACTGGTTGCTGTTCGAAGTTCAAGTTAGCATATGAAATTTTGCAATATTTGAAATAAATACAAATTCTTATTTATTGCACGTTCCTATGATATATGATATCACAAAAATTTGGCTACACTGTAAGTGGGTAAGGGGATTAATCCTATTACGATTTCAAGAGTCCCTTGTTTTCGAAAAACGGCAATAGCAGTTTCATGGCATTGGAGTAGTAGGGATTGATGAAGGTCCTGTAGCGCAGGGCATCTGCCTCGGGTCCTGGGGCCATCATCATTTTCATGTTGGCATCCTTGTCGGTGGGCATGAGTGTGGCCACCATCACACCCAAAGCTGTCAGTGGTCCTACAAGAAAAGAAAGCTGGAAAATCCTATCAAAATATTATAACAAAATTGGACTCACCCCAGAATCCGTACTTCAGCATCATTATATGCAAATCCCTCAGGGAGGGAATAGGTTTCGAGTATTTCAGGAGTGTCAGGCACTCCGCCAATCGTTCATGGTAGATCTGGATGAAGTGATCGAACTCCTTGACCTTGATATCCAACGAAGCTGATGTGGTGATCAGGTACCAAAGGTCCTGGGCCGGAGTGCCCCACTTGCCGATCTGCAGGTCTACAAATAATGTTCTATTGATCTCGCCATTGTCCTTGTAGTTAAACATGATGTTGTTGGACCAGCAGTCCCCGTGATTCAGCACATTGAACTCGCTCTCATCAACCTGATTGATTTGCAGGGCTTCTTCGAACACCTCCATGGGGTTCCACAACTTGGCGATATACCTTTCGGTATCCTCGAGTCCCCAATTCCGCATTGCCTTGAGGAACTGCACCTCTCGCATCTCGCCGAGGCTCTGGAAAAGCTGCCGACTCTGCTCGTTGTACATCGACATGGAGTAGAGCGGATCGTAGGGTCCATTGATTTCCCTGGCAACCGCGGATGCCGCATGGAGTTCCGCCAGTTTCCGCAGCACACTGCGCATGTGCGGCAGATCGAAGCCCTTCAGCCGATCGAAATTCTTGAATTGCTGCCGGCTGAGATCCTCGAAAACCAGGGTGATCAATTCAGCAGTGGCCTGCACATGGAGGCACTTGGGTGCCAACTCAATCTCCAGACCCGCCTCCTTGTAGAGCTTCACAAACTGCGGGATGTGCACCTCGTACATCTTTCTCTCCTTGGGGAAGAGTCCCATGCCATCGACCACATCCGCACCACTGTCAGCCTCCAACATGGTTTTCAAAATGTACGAGATCCTCTGTTCACTGCCATCTTAAGAAATGTAAACCAAAATAAATACTAAATTATATATTTCCTATCCAAAGTATTTTCTTAGTATACCAACCTTTAAGCAGTATATCCACAATCACCCGAATCATTATCGAAGTATAATTTTCGCCAGGTGCTGTAGCCGCAACTGGCGTAAAGTTCACAATCTTATCGAAGTTTTCCACATCTTTTTCAATGATTGGCAGGAAATAATCCTCGTTCACCCACTTTGGAATGTGAAGGTGCTCATTGGGATTGACTGGTTTTTCCGATTTGCTGTTCGGCGACATTCTGGATTCGTTGCTGCAATCGGAAGATCAATTAATTTACACTCGGCGGAAATGATCAATGGTTCAAGATCAAAGCAATTAAACAATTTCATTGAATTTCACATTCATTGTAATTAGTCGGTTATCGAAAGAGAAAGCAATATGTTACGTGAAAATCTCAATAGTTAACAGATGTGTATTAGTGATCAAAGTCGATTTTTTTATTATGCAAAAACTTTCTTTCATTAGTTTTCCCCTTGGTTAAAATAACAGATTAGGGGTTTAATATCTTTAACTTGTAGGTGTTGTTGTCTTTAAACTCAAAAGTAGGTAAACCTTTATAATAATTAAAGCGATTCACTAGAAAATCACTTGTTTAAAAAGTCTGAGTTCATTTAGTTCATTTGTTTTTATAAACCAGATTGCATTTATGAGGAAAGTGAATTATATCCATAAAATGTCTAGCAAGCAACGTAAATTTTCCCGTTAAATGTTCGTGTCCAAAGAGCCTATCAAATTTGCCACAATTGATATTTATTACTGACCGACTTTGGGGATTTCTAATTTGAATTTAAATTCCCGCTCGGAGAAAACACTGCGGCTGTGTCCGACGATTTCTAACGACAAACAAATACTGAGTTCTCCGTGCGGTTCCCATACTTTTATACTAATAGACCCCGCGAAAAGCGTAGATGTTTGTGTGATTGTGTCTATGAGTTTTGGACGAACTGATAGTGAAACTGGTTTGTGTTTAAGCGGACACATACTGTCGATACTACGTAGAACAAAGGCAACAATAGAACCATGTAATCGGCTCCCTTATCTCTGAATATCTGAGCCGTAAAACAAATCACCTTATAATTATCCAATGCGTACCGATTTGTAAAAATGTGTGTAGGTTATTTTAGGCATTCTAGGGGTTATAATTTGTTACCTATCTGATTGTTATATAATCAGGAATAACTTTGATTTTCAGATACATTTGAACGTACAAAAATACAAGTTAATTACTTTTTGAAGTTGTTTATATGTATTTAATACTTATAAACTAATCAAAGTCTAGGAGACCCTTTTTGTCGAGGAAGGGAAGCATTTGCTGCATGGCCTTCACATAATATGGATTGATAAAGGTCTTGTAGCGGATCGCATCCGATTCTGGGCCGGGTGTCATCATATTATCCATATTGGAATCCTTATCCGATGGCATCAAAGTAGCCACTAGTACTCCAGTGGCTGTGAAGAAAGCTGTGGGGAAAAAATAGGATTTTATTAAACAAAAGTAAAGTAACAAAAGTTTACTCACCCCAAGAGCCGAATTTGATAATCATAATGTGCATGTCCCTCAGAGTAGGGATTCTTTTCGTATAATTAAGTAGTTTTAGGCACTCCACCAAACGTTCGTGATAAATCTGTATGAATAGATCAAACTCCTTAACCTTAATATCCAGCGAAGCAGATGTGATGATCATGTATAGAAGATCCTGCGCCGGAGAGCCCCACTTGCAGAGCTGCAGGTCTACGAAAATGGTTTTGTCAATTTCCCCATTCTCCTTATAATTAAACATTATGTTATTAGACCAGGAGTCGCCGTGGTTCAGCACATTGAAGTCACTTTCGTCCACTTGATTGATTTTAAGACCCTCTTCAAAAAACTTTGAGGGAGAGGGAAACTTGTTGATGTATTTCTCAATATCTTGAATGCCCCATTCACGCATTGCTTTCAGATATCCAGGATCTCGCGTCTCCTTAATTTTAGTAAAAACCTTCTCATTTTCCTTTATAAACAAGGACTTGTAGAATTTCTCATCATAAGGTCCACACAACTCGCGATAAACAGCGGAGGCGGCATGAAGTTCGGCCAATTTACGGAGCACACATCGAATGTGTGGCAAATCAAAACCTTTTAATCGGTCGAAATTCCGGAAGTTTTGCCTACTAAGATCCTCGAAGACAAGAGTAATTCTTTCTGGAGTTTCCTCGGTGTGAACACACTTGGGAGCCAGTTCAATATCTAGTCCAGCCTCCTTGTAGAGTCTCGCAAATTGGGAAATAATGTCTCGGTACATCTCCCTCTCCTTGGGGAACATTCCCATTTGATTGATCAAGGCGCCTCCTTTACTCATATCCAATACCGTTTTAAGAATATAAGATATTTGACCTGGACTGCCATCTAGGGTTATTGTAGGTTAGTATAAAATTTCAGTTAGGGTGGCAAACAATTTTTACCTTTGAACAACAGATCTATAAGAACCCGGACCATAATGGAGGTGTAGTTCTCTCCAGGCGCCGTTGCGGCAACGCGATTAAAATTCACAATTTTATCAAAGTTATCCACATCTTTTTCGAGAATGGGTCGAAAGTAATCCTCATTTATCCACTCGGGAATGGCCAAGTGTTCATTGGGATTGATTGGCTTGGGCGGCATGACTTCACTGTAATTGTAATTAATAAATTGATGGACATAGAATTACAGCCAGTTGTTTTAAATAACATAATGCACACAAATATTCACTGTGATGGATATAATTCACTGACCTCTTAATTCAAAATTGCAGAAGGCAGTACGGTTTGTTTACTCGAAGGTTCAACGTGATACTAAAGTGAAGTCAACATTGCTCCCGATTAAATAGCATTTGAAGGAGTTGAATGAAAGGGTAACGATTATTAGCAAAAAAAAAGAAGAGGACTATAAAGTATGTACTTATCGGAGAGTTGAATATTTTTTATCAACTGTGTTTGGCTTTGAAGCGCCAC
Source organism: Drosophila ficusphila (assembly GCF_018152265.1). Lineage (NCBI taxonomy): Eukaryota > Metazoa > Arthropoda > Insecta > Diptera > Drosophilidae > Drosophila > Drosophila ficusphila. The sequence continues at coordinate 20,079,128 of NW_025064737.1, forward strand.
TATCTATCAATAATCATTTACATAAATATTTTTAATGGACTAACCCTCAATGGTAACTTTATACATATGCATGATCTATTAATACAAATTTTTAGTACTCATGTTTACGTAGAAGCACACAATTGTTGTCCAACAAACTAATTAAAATTCCGCACAGTGCTTTTCATTGTTGCTATAGGGCAACTACAATATAGTGTTCGACCGAGAAATGTTAATTGAACCAGCCGCGTCATCCCACATCGGAATAATTGAGGCTCGTCCAGTTGAGGAAGTGTGCCACGAGCACTTGCCTGTGGTCGTGGTGGCCCAATAATAAATATTATCAATTTAGATTGGGGTTCAATTATAGTTTGTACGTCGTGTGCGATTATGTCCTTATCAATGGCAAATGCAAACCGGAGCAGAACATACGAAATACTGTTTAAAAAGAGCATATGAACATGACTGGCTGTTTAATAGCGAATCAATTCAAACAAAATTGATAAGATTGGGGTAATGAAGTTTATTAAGTATTTGGCTAGAACACAATAAAGGCCTTGTCCCTGAAAAAACTTGTTCATTCATTAGATTTAAGCAACTTATCGAAACAAATTGGCCTGAAATCATTTTACCACTAATTAAGTAGGCACCGCTCTTCCATCCAGGGCAGGATATCTTTCATCGCCTGAATATATTTTCTACTGGTGAACATGGCGCACTTCATTTTGGAGGCGTATCGTTCGTTAACCTCGTCCTCAAACTGATTCATCATGGCAATTGGTAGAACTCGTGTTACCACTACATAGGCTAAAAATCAATATATAGTACTTGTTAAATTTCACTCGGTAGACAGAACTATATTTATTTACCAGCCAGTCCGTTCCTGTTGAGGGCATCTCGAATATCCTGGAGTTGAGGCAACGGCCTTTGACAATTAAGAACTTTGAGGCTATCCAGCAAGTGGTAGAAGTAATATTGTACCATACTGTCGAACTGGGTCAACTTAATGTCCTTCTCGGCTGACGACAGAATGGTGTAGTATAGATCATTGGCCTAAAAGTCGATTAAAAATAGGTAACATTTCATTTAGCACTCTTTGTTCAGAAAATAACACAAAACAAAGGCTATCATGATTTCAGCAATAAAGCTGCACAAAAGGTTACAATGCTCGATCGAAGATATCTAAATTATTATTGTACCACAATTAACGGCGGCATTCCTGTTTTTATAATAACATTTTTGGGGACAACCTACCGGAGATCCGTACTTGACCAGCTGAAAATCGAGCAGTGCGGTGTCCTCCACTTGATCCTCGTCGTCAAACTTAAACATAACGTTGTTAACCCAGCAATCGCAGTGATTTAGGACGTTGAATTTTTCTGGGTCGATGGCATGCATTTCCAGGATTCTATCGACGAGGTCCTGTTCCTTTTCCACAAACCGCTTGTGGAAATGGTCGCCAATGCGCAGTCGTCGCAGTTGCGAAAGGAAGGGATCCGGATCGTTCAGTTCGTTCAGAACCGATCGGTTGGACTTCGTGTAGACTCCGTTGGCCAGAAGTTTGGGGAACTCCCCGTGTTTTTCCACATAAACAACCGAAGCGGCATGAAATTGAGCCAGCTTCTGTAGCACTTGCTTTAGGCACTTAATATTGAAGCCACCTTGCCGTTCCACATTCTTGTATCCCAGAGCCTTGAGATCCTCCAGCAGGATGTACTGAACACCGATGTTGTGGTCCAGCTTAAAGGCCCTCGGGCCGAAGGATATATTCTTGCCCACCTCCGAATAGAGTTGCTCGAACTTTGGCAAGATGTTGTGGTAAACCTGTTGCTCCCGCAGGAACATTTTCAATTGGTTCATCACTCTTGCCTGGAAATCGTTGCCATGTTGAGCCTTCAGCAGAAAGGATAACTTCTTGACCGTCCAATTCCCCAGCCGAACCTTCACCTTGATTGGAATGAGGATAGTACAGTTCCGGAACTGGATGAGATGGACGCTTGGAGCGACCGACAGGATCTGGACTTCGCCGTCCACAGTTGACTGCACAGCCTGGTTAAGAGAAAGAGTGGATATCCATTCGGGAATTTTCGGAACTTTCATTGCTTGAATATTATCGACTTTATAATAATTTTAAAATTTATACCCCTGAATTTTGTTTTGAAAGTAATGGAGTATAACTGTTGATTAAAATTTCGAAAGGCAAGTGTGTAAAGTGTTAAAATAAATATAATAAAAAATATTTGCTTCCATAGTTAAATTATCTCTAAATTAATATTTAGTCAACAATCATGTTTTTGAATGTTTTCGTTCTTTATTTACCAACGCAACTTGTAAGTGATGCAATTAAATAGCCATTATTATAGTACGCATCCATTATTAGCACACGTAATTTATGGGTAATCACTTCCAGTCGAGCAGGCCGCGATTATCCAACCATGGAAGCACCTCCGTCATCACCTGCACATATTTCGGGTTGGTGAACATGGCGGCCTTCATTTTGGACTCGTCGCTCATGTAGCTCTCCAGATTGGCATTGTTTGTCTTGTCCAACATGACGACGGGCAGCACCTTGGACACCACCATATAGGCTATCGAAAAAATAGTTTTTAATAATTGGTATTATAAACTATATAGAGGATAACTCACCAGCCAATCCGTTGCGGAAGAGAGCTGCGTGCAGGTTCTTCAACTTGGGCAGTGGTCGATGATATTGCAGCAGCTTCAGATTCTCAATAAGATTATCAAAGTAGTACCGAATAAGGTAATCGAACTTGGCGGTTTTCAGCTCGGGAGCAGCCGAAGATAAGATCAAATAGTACAGATCATTGGCCTAAAAGATAACAAATGAAAAGTTTTAGTAGGTACTTATGAAATGCAATAAGATTTATCTGCCCTACCGGACTTCCGTACTTTCCCACTTGAAAGTCCACAAATAAAGTCTCCTTGATAGTTCCAAATGCATCGTGTTGGAACATTATGTTATTGGCCCAACAGTCTCCGTGGTTTAGAACGTTGAATTCCCTGGCATTGTATTGCTGATCCTGGAGCAGACGATCCACCAAGTAGTCATCGCTATCAGCCTGGGAAATAAGATTATAAATATATATACATATATACTCTATATCTCTATATTTGCACATCATTAAATAATGGCCAAACTACTCACCAACTTCTCGTATATTTTCTGGGCGTTCTTCCACTTCTTGAGCTGGGCCAAAAAGGCACCAGAGGCATTGAACTCCTGCAGGAGCTGGCGATTGGCCTCGCTGAAAACGCCTACAGTGAACTCCTCCCCGAAGAGTCCGTGGTGCTCCACATAGCAAGCGGATGCCGCATGGAAGGCGGCCAGCTTCTCCAGGACCTTATGCATGTGCTCCAGATCCAGACCGGTCAGGCGGTTTTCGTTCTTGAAGTTCTTGCGGTGCAGATCCTCCAGTAGGATGTAGTCCACCCCAAGGTCGCGGTCCACCTTAAAGGCTCGAGGAGCAAACTGAATGGGTTTGCCGGCATCTGCGTAGAGTTGCTCGAACTTGGGCAAAATGGAGTGGTACATAAGTTCCTCCTTGTGGAAGAGCTTCAATCTGGCGAGAATGGCGGCCATCACCTCATTGTCGTGCTGCGCCTTCAGAACGAAGGTGGTGGTCTTTGTGCTGTGATCTGCGATCGATAGTTATTAGCTTAAGTTAAAAATGAAAATAAATTTTTTTATTTACCCAGCAGCTCTACTTCCACAAGCAGTCTTAGAAAGAGGGAAGAGTAGTTTTCGCCCTCGCTGCTGCCTTTTTGGGGGGTAACCGAAACGATCTTCTCAAAGTCCCCGATTTGGGCCTGAACCGCCTTTTCCAGCGTGATATTGGGCAGCCATTTTGGCGAGTTGTCGGCAGGTGCCTCGCTGTGTCCATTGGTGGCCTCAGTCATGATGAATCTGCCCATTAAAAAGCGATTTATTTGCATAAGTTTAAAATGTTTGGTCAACACCAACGTCAAGCTGATAAGAACGAATCAAAGACTCATACTCAAATGTTAACATGGCTAACAGGTCGTATACATAACGGTTATTAGAGCATTTTCAGTCATAGGTGGCGCTTGTGTGCCTCCTATCGAGGGCGCGCCTGTTTAAAAATATATTACTTTCTTTGCTCTTGGCCAATCCCAAACCATAAAAGCATTTGAATATTTTAAGAAATTGCATCATTTGAGGCCATCAACGTATGTATCTTTAACAGGGGGTCTATTGGATCGGGGAATTATTACCATAACGTTCCAGTATTCTTATTGCTGCAGTAAAATAATTCTCTACAACTCAAGGATCATCAAATCGAATGAATTTCCAATGGGTTTTTGAGTTGCTGCAAAAAAACAAAATGGTTATCTGAACACTAATCTGTAGGTCTGTAGGGCAGTGGTATTATTTCTTTGAATTAGGGTTGTGAATAGAAATTCTAGTGCACTTTCAAGTGTTTTCTTGAGTACCTAAACCGAATAGGTGTAAGTAAGTAGTCCGTGTGGACTGCCAGCTTTTATTAATACTCATCATAAAAAAAGATAAATACATGCGAATCATCCCCAATATAGTTGCGAATACCTGAATCAATAAATTGTGCTCAATATCGGTAATTCCCGAACTTTTATGGGGCTTTCGTTGATTAGGCAATTATCAGAATTATTACTATTTAATGAACCTGAATCATAAATCAGGTCACATGTCAGTCAGTAAAACACCTGCTGTGTATTACGACATAGGATCGAGGAATCCTACCAGTTTAGAATGTTTTTATTGGGACTCGCGAACTTAGCCACTAAATGTTTTCACTTTAATTTCACGTTTGCAATACCACAATACTAGTTGATATACTAGATCTTGCTCCGATTCTAACACCGTTTTTATAGCACTCAGTCCATCTGATAGCTGATGGTCAAACCATGAGATTGGTTCCGAAGAATCGGGAAATGTGTCACCAGCAAACCTTTTACCTTAATTGGCAAACGGAGCGGGAATCGCGCTGATAGATCGACTGCAACACGGGCGACTGTCGAGTGGGAAATACGGAGCGCGATTCCCGGGAGCAGCGCTATTGCCCCGATTTGGCTATGGGCGAAGGAAATTCCTTATCGCGTGCATTCGATTGAAGTTTATTTTGTAATTCAGTTCGCCAAAACCGGCGAAAGAGTGCCGATTGCCGGTGGCGAGAGCAGGTGCGCCATAGTGCGGGTGCGAGTGGGAGCGAGAGGCGTGTGATATATGAGTATGGTATGGGGCCAAACGCCGTCAATTGTTTGATTGATAACGAAACTGTTTCTTGTTTCCACTCCTGATTCGACTTCTTTATCGGGCGGGCACCCGTGTTCCTCTTTGCTCTCGCCATTCGCTCTAATTATTTCGTGATTCCTCATTAATTGCTGTTCGCGGGCGTGACATGTGACGGGTAGATATTCAGATAGACAACCCGCCACCTAACAAGGTTTACCTTTAATTCGGGAACAGGAGTCCCCGCACTTAATTTGTTATTATTAGACAATTTAGTATTCCCACCTAATATGGACATAAGCTTTTCGATTGCTTGTTATTGGTCAGTATCTGGCTCGTTATCTATTTGTTTAATTGATTTGTCCAACAAAGGAGATTGACCATATTGTAGGATTTCGTCTTTCTCTATAGTTGAATTATGTTCGTAATATTTATGAGCATACTACCAATTAGCCCATAATTTCTATACCCTTGATATTGAATAACATAATTCAATATTTACTTTTTTGTGCGATGTCATGGAATATTTTATTAATAAAATCATTAAAGTGCATTAAAGTTCATTAAAGTTCATTAAACAAAAGTTAATATCCGTATGAATTAGTCAAATTAGTAAAGCAATTAAGGGAAAAAGTTGTATAAATTTTCAAGTTAAATCTGAAGAGCTCCTCGGTTGTTTAGCCAGGTCAGAATGGCGCTGACGTGCTTCTTGTAGCGGGCATTGGAGTACATGGCCATCTTGAGACCATCGCCATTGTCCGACTCCGTCACAAAATCGGTCAGATTTGCATCATCGGTTCGATCGAGCAGCACAGGGGGGCAGAGCATCAGAACAGTGTGATATCCTGCGATTGAATGAAAATCACCGTTATCAAAGCTTTTTAGAGAGAGCTTTTCACCTACCAACACGACCATATTTCAACAGCTGAGTGTGCAGAAACCGCAGTGAGGGGATTTTTTCCTCGGGGTACCTTATCAACCTCAAGTGCTCCACCAGCTGATCGTGGTAGAACTTGATAAAGTAATCGAACTGACTCAATTGAATGTCGAATTGCGTCGATCCCAGAAGGAAGTAGATCAGATCGTGGGCCACGCTGCACACTTTCGGCATTTGGAAGTCCACCAAATAGGTTTCGGCGGGTTCGGGGGACTCCCCTTCGTACCTAAACATTATGTTGTTGGTCCAGCAATCTCCGTGATTCAGGGCATTAAAGTCCTCCGGTTTGGGCGTGTGCATGTCATACATCAGGTCCACAAACTTTGGGTGGATTTTGTGCTACGAGGATATTGCAAGTCATAGTGATTCAGTAAAGTTCCTCTAATAATTAGGGTCACTATATAACTTACCACCGCCTCGCTGTACTCTTCAAATCCCTCGTAGAGTGGCAAGCACTTCAGGAGGTATTTGCCCAGAGTCTCTGCCACCTGTTCGATATTCTCCTTCATGCTGTCGGCATAAGTTGGTTGCAAGAAGTTCTGGGTGTACGGACCCTTGACGAGGATCCTGTTGGCCGATGCCGCATGAAACTGGGCCAACTTTTTCAGAACGCTTTTGGTGTGGGCCATATTCAAACCCTCCAGGCGATCGACGTTCTTGAAACCAAAAGGTTTGAGGTCCTGCAGCAGGACATACTCATCGGGTGCCTCGATTTCATAGGCCTTGGCCCCAAACTTCACCTCCAGACCTGCATCCTGATACATCTTTTCCAACTCGGGAATCACCTGCAGGAAAACGCCCCTTTCCACCACAAACATGTTGACCTTCTTCAGGATCTCGCGATACATCTCGAAATCGTGTGGCGTCTTCAGCATAAAGCTTACGTTTTCGATGGTGTGATCTGATGACGCAATATGGTCTTAACTTTACTTTATTTGGCCATGGCAATGACTCACACTCACCGTTCAGTTCGACTTCGAAGTGGAGGCGTAGCATGATGGTGGAGTAATTTTCCCCTGGCGTTAGACCAGCCACCGGCTTGAAGCTCTTGATTCCGGCATAATTACTGCCAAATCGTTCCTTCAGCAGTTTTTCAAAAAGATCTGCCTTCAGCCATTTGGGCAGCGCAACCGTTCCTGTTTCGTCCGACATCGTAAGCAAACTGAAAGTTTATTTGCCGGCTGCCGGGGTCAGCATACAAATTTTCAAACTAACTTTTTTCTTTATCTCTTTGTTTGAAACAAAGCCGATCAGAGAGCTTTAAAAGCTTGCGACGAGAATAACAGAGAGTGCCGGCCAAAGAGAGCTCCCAAAACAACTTGTTCTAAGTTATAGATACATAATACGTACATATAGACCCAAACAAAATCAGATGTTGGGGTATTCTATACCTGACAACTTGTTTGGGTTCCACAGAAATGAAATACATATGCATCATTAGCGGTGAAATTATTCCCCACAGCGTTGGGAAAGCAACAAATTGTTATTTAAAATAAAATGCATTTTTTATTTAGTTTTCGTTATAAAGCACGTTATTTGTTCAGACATTCAAGACAGTGTAAGCACTTGGGCCTCTATCTTTAAGAACTAGAAAAGTTTTATTTGTTAACGGCAAGCACATATGTATATATGCCACAAGCTTCTTGAGAATCGATTTCCTTGTTGATAACAACGATGGATGATGCAATATTAAATATTATTCCATGGCCCCACGTTGTTGAAGCCATGGCAAAAGAACTTCCATGTGCTCTTGGAACCTGGGATTTAAGTAAAGCGATTTCTTAAAGCTTCCGTCACCATCAACAAGGACCTTTTCAATATCATTGCCGTCTTCTGGATCCAGCAGAACGTACGCCATTATAGTGGAGGCGCAGATGAATGCTGAAATAAGAAATAAATTATATTAAATTATAATTAAATATGAAGAACAACCTACCCCATCCTCCATATTGGTTAAGAGTACTGCGAATACTCCTCAATGTGGGCACCGTCTTGGAGTAATTCAGCAGCTTGAGGTGCTTAACCAGTTCGGAGTGGTAATACCAAATGAAGTAGTCGAACTTAGATGTTTTTATATCCAGACTTGTCGAGGAGAGCAGGAAGTAGTACAAGTCCTGGGCCACTGATCCCCACTTGGGCAATTGCAGATCGACGAAATAGGTGTTCTGTATCTCGTTCTTCTCATTGTACTGAAACATTATGTTGTTTGCCCAGCCATCTCCGTGGTTCAGGACAAGGAACTCATCAGGTTTTGGGGTATTCAGATCTTCCACACTCTCCAGTACCTTTTCGGAAGCAATTCGCTGTAGGTGGTAAGATAAGAGATAAGATACTGATATAAAGATATCGCAAGATAAGTGTACCTACCAAATCCTTCAGATAACTTTCATGACCTCGGACCAAATTGACGTGATCCAGGAAAACCTTAACACTGCGATTGCAGAACGCATCCACGATTTCGTTGTTACTCAAAAATCCCTTCGTGAACTTCTCCTCGTAAGGACCTTTTGTGGCAACCCGGACAGCAGAAGCCGCATGCCACTGGGCGAATTTCTTCAGGACACTTTCGGTGTGGAGCTGATCCATGCCCTCCAAGCGATTGATGTTCTTAAAGCCACGTGGGCGGAGGTCCTCCAGCAGGACGTAGTAATCGCTGGCTTCTATTTCGTAGGCCTCTGCCCCGAACTTCACCACCACACCCACATCCCGGTACAGCTGCTCCAGTTCGGGAACCACTTCCAAGTACATGCCACGCTCCACATCGAACATATTTGTTTCCTCAAGAATTTTGCGATATTGCTCAGATTGATGGGGAGTTTTCAGCATGAAGGCCGTTGTCGTTTGGGATTTATCTGCGGGATAAAGTCGAGTGTGAACCATCGGAAAATTAGAAGTAAAATCCATTACAAACCTTTTTCACCACATCAAGCTCGACTCTCAGCATTATGGTGGCATAGTTCTCCCCAGCAGGGACTCCTGCTTTAGCCCTCATCGACTTCGTTTCTTTATAATCCTTGATGTTTTTCTTGAGCAGATTTTCGAACACTTCCGGCTTCACCCAGTCGGGGATCGTGACATTCCTTTGATCAACATCTTCATCTTTTGTCTGAGGCGGCATTTTGAAAATATCTCGTAGGCTTCAGTTCACTTACTGGAAGCTTTGATTGCTCGGCGCATCTTTTAAGTACTCAAGCGAGAAAAACTACGCTGGGAACGATAAACCTTATCTCTTACCGTATAATAGGCAAAGTGTTTTAAATTCATTTGTGCACAAGTGACGAAGCAGATTATTACGTTCCTACTCAATGGGTGCGTCTAGCGTCTAGATTATCATCATGACAACGATGTTTTCAATCAAGTAATAACTACTATTATGTAAGCTTTTAGATCCAACAATTAAAATTTATTTACATAGCTTTTAGATGAGGACGTGAATGCATAACTGGGAAATGTTATAAAATAGTTTGTACAATTTTAGAACTTTACTCAAGGGCCCCGATTTTTTGAAGCCATGGCAATAGGACTTCCATATGCTTTATGTATCTGGGGTTGGTGAAAATGGATTTGGTAAAGTTGGAGTCTTCTTTCACGATCTTATCAAAATCAGCATCGTCCCTTGGGTCCAGCAAAACGAATCCCATTACGGCCACAGAGCAGCTGAAGGCTGCAAAGTAAAAATAGATATAAATATAAGATTATAGATTTGCTATAAAACTATCACTTACCCCATCCACTGTATTTGTTAAGGGTTTCTCGAAGGCTCCTTAATGTAGGCAATGGCTTTGAGGAATTAAGAAGTTTCAGGTATTTAACCAAGTGTGAGTGGTAGAACCAAATAAAGTAATCAAATTTCGTTGCTTTGATGTCCAAGGCAGTGGACGAAATTAGGAAGTAGTACAAATCCTGGGCCACTGACCCCCATTTGGGAATTTGGAGGTCAACGAAATAAGTATCTGATATCTCGTTCCTGTCGTTGTACTGGAACATAATGTTGTTGGACCAACCATCACCGTGGTTCAGGGCATTAAACTCGTCCAATTTGGGCTCCTTTAAATCGTGGACTGCTTCAGTTAACTTTTCTGAGATAATTTCCTGTGATAAATGGATAAAGAATAATCATTGTTTATTTAAAATCTAAGCTAAAACAAAATTGTACTCACCAAATCCTTTAGGTATGCCTCATGTCCTTTGTACTGATCAATATATTTCAGCAAATTTTTGGCACTTCTATTGCAGAAAGCATCTATGATTTCTTCGGATTTGAAGAAACCATGTCTATACTTCTCATCGTAAGGTCCTTTGAGATCCACACGAACTGCAGATGCCGCGTGCCATTGGGCGAGCTTTATCAGGACATTTTCGGCATGGGCCTGATCCAAGCCTTTAAGGCGATCTACGTTTTTGAAGCCTCGGGGTTTCAGGTCCTCCAAAAGGACATAGTAATTGCTGGCCTTGATCTCGTAGGCCTCTGCCCCGAACTTCACCTCCAGACCCACATCGCGATATAGCTGTTCCAATTCCGGGACAACTTCCAGATACATTCCACGCTCTACATCAAAGATATCCGTCTTCTCAAGGAGTTTCCGATAGGCTTCTGATTGGTAAGGTGTTTTAAGCATGAATGCCTTAGTGACTTGTGAATTGTCTGAAAGAGTTGTTTAATTTTTCATTACCTATCTGATTTTATGAATGAAAAAAAAAACAATTGCAAACCTTTTGTCTCCACATCCAATTCCAATCTCAGCATTATGGTTGCATAATTTTCACCAGCAGCGACTCCTGCTTTTGCTCTCAAGGCTTTTGTTTCCTTGTAATCCTTGACCTCGCTTTTGAGCAGATCCTGGAATGCTTCCGGCTTCACCCAGTCAGGAATTTCGACTTCCCTTTGGGAAATTTCTTCGTCCTTAGTTTGCGGAGGCATTTTGAAACAATCAACAAGTCTGGGTTCAACTAACTGAGGCCTTTTAATTCAATCTCCATGATTTAAATACGTTCAGTTACGCTCGGTGTGATAGGGGAGATAAAAATTATCTCGATCCCCACAATCACTGCTATTATCCCTAAGCCCAAACAACTAAAAATGACTATGCACATTTTCCGACCTTTAGCCAGGGAGACTGTAAATCTAGTTTGCCTAAACCAATTTTATTGTAAGCACAGTTTTCTAGAAAAAATGGTTATGAAATAACTGACGAACTATATAGATGCAAGCTTGACTCTTTATATATATACTCTATATATATATAAATATATACATTTGCATATACATGAAATACTTAGCATTGAATTTCTTTCTTATTTTTGTTCACAGTTTGTTTTTGTTCCCAAAAGGCATACTACTTTTACATTACCTTAAAATGGCAATGCAATTTTTAGACTGCAATACTGTTATCGAATACATAATAATCATAAATTCATTTTCTTATCGTATTTGAACGCCATAATCTAGTTACGATGAGAAATATAATAAAGATAAGCTGTTGGAGCTTTTTGTTTTCGGTTTTGTTTTGCTAGCCTTTTCGTGTTTTGCCTGTGACCTTATTTGGGATAGGTTTTATAGCTCTCTCTCTCTCTCTGCTTATCGTAGGTTTTTTTGTTGTCGAGTTTCGCTTAACTTTTTTTTTTGTTTGCCAAAATCAACGAAAAGAGAACTTAGATAATTCTCAGATGTTTTTTGTTGTCGTCTTTATTTTTGTTTTGCTTAGCCAGTTTGTTTATGTCCATATATGGTATACTCCTACACCTTTCTATTAAAAATTCAAGCCATCATCTCTCTTCTTCAATGCAGCAGGTGTATCTTGGACTACAAATTAGACGGAGGGGTATTGGACGCAATTTCAATACAAGCATACGAACCGTCTCGTATATCAAATAACTTTGTCTTGAGTTGAAGCATAAAATAACTTCCAAATATGGCAATCTTACTTAAAGACATAATCGGTGTGTTAGTCACCTTAGTATCACAACCACTTGGCGCCCAAAATACAATTCATGGTGAGTTTGGCAATCTGATTGAACTCGTTTATCGTTCGAAGTTTTACGTTTATTAATACTCGTGTCCACTATCGCACACAGATACAGATAACACTATCAGGGGGTTGCACTTATTTCTGATTCAATTTGAACTGTTTCTTGTGTAAAAACCAAATTATTTTGTTTAAATTCCTAGATCTCCAAGGAGCCGCGATTAAGAAGCCAGGGCATGACCACGGAAATGTGTTTGCGGAAACGAGGACTGTTGTACAGCTGCAACTGGAAGTCTTCTCCGGCTTCGGTTTCACCAATAAAGTTCTCGAAACTTGCATTCTCCGTGGGATCCAGAAGAACGGCGGCCATCACACCAGTGGCCACAGAATAACCTAATGGAAATGGCAGAAAACCGACAAATTTAATAGAAATTTCTAGCTTCAAGGCCTCTACAAATTCTTACCGAAAAATCCATACTTGAACAAGGCCAAGTGAATATCACGAAGGCTGGGAATGGTTTTTGTATAATTCAGAATCTTAAGATGTTCAACCAGGTTCTCATGGTAAACCTTAATAAAGTAATCGAACTTTGTGATCTTGTCCTCCAGCTTTGTGGAAGAAATCAGGAAGTACAGCAGGTCCTGGGCCACTGTGCCATATTTGGGCATTTGGTAGTCGACCAGATAGACCTCCTTGATCTTTCCAAAAGCATCGTACTGAAACATAATATTATTCGACCAGGAGTCGCCATGGTTCAGCACATTAAACTCATTTGGATCGACCTTGGCGATTTCGAACATTTTATCGATAAAAACGGGTTGCAATGCTTTCTAGTAATATAAAGAGATATTAGAGACCGATAAGATATTTAAAGTATTTAATACTTACAACCGTGTCAATAAAAAGCTCATGTCCTTCGTAGGTAACGCAGCTTTTAAGGAATCTGGCACCCATTCCCTTCATCATTTCAGTCATCATGGGACGGTTTTCCTCCTTGAACAATCCCTGCAGAAGGATATCAGGGTATAGACCCTTGGTGGCCACTCGCACTGCGGATGCCGCATGCCACTGGGCCAGCTTTCGCAGGACCCTTTCCGTGTGCGTCTGATCGAGTCCATCGAGGCGGTTGGCGTTCTTGAATCCCTTCACTCCCAGATCCTCCAGCGCCACATAGTCGCTCTTGGCATTCTTCAGATCGTAGCTCTTGGCACCGAATGTGATGTCCACACCCGCTGCTTTGTAGATCGCCTCCATCTCGGGGACAACCTCGTTGTACATGGTGCGCTCGATATCAAAGATGTTGGTCTTCTTCATCATCTCCTGGAAAACCTCCAGTTGGTGGGGCAGTTTGACCATAAAAGACACGGATTTCGATTTTCCATCTATTCGGGGGGTGTTGTAGATTTTTATCGGACTTCAACCCCAAACCAACTCACCCTTCAATTCCACTTCGATGTTAACTCGCAGCATAATCGTGGCATAGTTTTCACCCGCCGCAGATCCACTGTCCGCCTTAAAATTCTTCACTTTCGAGAATCCTTCTACATTTGCCTTGAGCAAATCCTCGAACAAGTCTGCAGTTACCCAATCGGGAATTTTACCAGTGGCCATTTTAGATAATCGTTATTTGTCTTCAAGTTGAACGTAGAACAAGTATACGCCTAGTTGGACTAGAGTTTGCTGACTGAGGCCAAGCGGAGAGGATCAATAGTTTTATATCAGTAGCGAGAAGCTTTCGCAACTAATTTCGTAGAATAGAGGGGCTTTTTTAATCTTTCTCCACAAGCTTTTCTAATTGCACTTAAAGTAATTTGCTCTCAAGCTAGTTTTTGGTGTTCTAATATTACAATGTCTGTGTAATTATTAACATTAAAATTAAGGTGGCTGTGAAATGGGTTCCGGAACAATGACCCTATTTTTGTCCTTCTATGAACCAATTTTTATACAACAAATCTGTTGAGAGATCGGGCCAGATCGGGCGACTATATCGGATAGTTCCCGTACGAGAGATTGAAAAAAAAAGAATTACTCCGTTGTCTTTGGTCATATTGACTTGATTTCTTTAAGATTATGTTTTTTAGTCGATGATGTTCTCACTCGGAATTCTCTACTTTCTTATCAGAAATCAGTTCGTCCTTGGTTTGCGGAGGCATTTTTAAGCAAATGTCTAACTGAGACAATTTAAATAAATTAAAATTGTATTACTTTCTTATTTCTGTTCACAATTTATTTTTGTTCCCAAAAATCCATACTAATTGTACACTACCTTAAAATTGCAATTCGATTTTTCAGACTGCAATATTCTTATGAAATTCATAATAAACATAAACTAATTGGCTAATCATATTTTTTGTCATGTCAAAATAATTAACTTACAAAGAGAAATCAACTAAAGATAATCTATTGGAGTTTTTGTTTTCAGTTTGTTTTGCTAACGTTTTCGCTTGTGACCTTATATGGGATAGGTTTTATAACTCTCTCTCTCTCTCTCATAGGTTTTTTTGTCCGGTTTCGCTGAGCTTTTTTTTGTTACGAAGGGAAAATATATAGATAACTCTCAGATGGTTTTTATTGTCGTCTTTCGTTTTGTTTTGCTATGCCATTTTGTTTATGCCCATATATGGTACACGCCTACACCTTATAAATTAAAGCCATCTTCTTTTATTTTCTTTAATGACTCAGGTGTATCCCTGACTACAAATTAGGCAACGGGGTGTTAGACACAATTTCAATACGTTTTAAATTCCAACATATATTATTTTCCAAATATGGCTATCTTTTTTCAGGACATAGTCGGTGGGTTAGTCACCTTAGTATCCCAACCACTTCCTAGATCTCCAAGGAGCCGCGATTTAGAAGCCATGGCATGACCACAGAAATGTGTTTGCGGAAACGAGGAGTGTTGTACAGCTGCATCTGAAAGTCGACATCCGCTTCGGTCTCACCAACGAATTTCTCGAAACTAGCTGCCTCCGTGGGATCCAGAAGAACGCCGGCCATCACACCAGAGGCAACTGCGTAACCTGTTGCAAATTGCATGAAACATATAAATTAAATACACATTTCTAGCTTCAAGGCCTTTCCAAATTCTTACCATAAAATCCATACTTCAACAGGGCGAAGTGAATATCACGAAGGCTGGGAATTGGTTTTTTGTAGTTCAGAATCTTCAGGTGTTCAACCAGGTTGTCATGGTAAACCTTGATATAATAATCGAACTTTGCAATCTTATCCTCCAGCTTTGTGGAAGAAATTAGGAAGTACAGCAGGTCCTGGGCCACTGTGCCATATTTGGGGATCTGGTAGTCGACCAAATAAACCTCCTTGATCTTTCCAAAAGCATCGTACTGAAACATAATATTATTCGACCAGAGGTCGCCATGGTTCAACACATTAAACTCATTTGGATCGGGCTTGCCGATTTCAAACATTTTATCGATAAATACGGATTGTAATGCTTTCTAGTAATATAAAGAGATATTAGAGGATTGATTAGATATGTCAACAACTTGGTACTTACAACGTTGTCAATAAAAAGCTCGTGTCCTTCGTAGGTAAGACAGCTTTTGTGGAATCTGGCACCCATTCCCTTCATCGTTTCCGTCATCATGGGGCGGTTGTCATCCTTGAAGAATCCCTGCAGAAGGATATCAGGGTATAGACCCTTGGTGGCCACTCGCACTGCGGATGCCGCATGCCACTGGGCCAGCTTTCGAAGGACCCTTTCCGTGTGCGTTTGTTCGAGTCCTTCAAGGCGGTTGGCGTTCTTGAATCCCTTGACTCCCAGGTCCTCCAGCGCCACATAGTCGCTCTTGGCATTCTTTAGATCGTAGCTCTTGGCACCGAATGTAATGTCCACACCCGCTGCTTTGTAGATCGCCTCCATCTCGGGGACAACCTCGTTGTACATGGTGCGCTCAATTTCAAAGAAGTGGTTCCTTTTGGTCATCTCCTGGAGTGCCTCCAGGTGGTGGGGCAGTTTGACCATAAAAGACACGGGTTTCGATTTTCCGTCTAATTTAGTATAGGGTATAGAAGATTTTTACAAAGCCAACCAAACCAAGCCAACTTACCCTTCAGTTCCACCTCGACTTTAACTCGCAGCATAACCGTGGCATAATTTTCACCCGCCGCAGATCCAATGACTGCCTTAAAATTCTTCACTTTTGAGTATCCTTCGACATTCGCCTTGAGCAAATCCTCGAACAGGTCTGCAGTAACCCAATCGGGAATTTGACTAGAGGCCATTTCAGACAATCGTTATTTTTCCTTTAGTTAAACGTAGAACAAGTATCCGCCTAGTTGGACAGGAGTTTGTTGAATGAGGCCAAGCGGAGAGGATCAATAGTTTTATATCAGTGGAGAGAAGCTTTTACGACAAATTTCGCAGAATAAGAGCTTTCCCCGCAAGCTTTTCTATTTTCACTTAATTTAATTCGTTCTCAAAAAGTTTTTGTTGTTCTAAGATTACAATGTAGTTGTTATCATCAATAATAAAAAAAATATGGCTTTGAAATAGGTTTCGGAACAATGACCCTATTTTTGTTTCTTCTATGAAACAATTTTCATACAAAAATATTTTGAGAGAAAGTTTGTCTTTTGACAAAGCTTTGACAACCTCAAAGATTAAAATGTGTAAACTGTTGACCAAATATGGTATTGTATATGCTCTTTTAAGAATCTCTCCACAATAATTATTTGACATGTTTCAAATTTGTAGTAATTTTATTATTTATCTATTTTATTTTTTTTTAAATACTTAAATAATACTTTACTCATAGCCAAAGCCAATGTCCCTGGTATTTTTTATTATCTTGTGCCGGAATGTCGACGCTGAATTTTGATCTGATTAAATGATCATGTAGTCCTAATTTATGTCCAGGGCACCACGATTAAGCAGCCAGGGCAGAATCACCTGGATGTGTTTTCGGTAGCGGGCATTGTTGTACATTTGCATTTGGAAGTCCACTCCTTCGGCGGAGTCACCTACAAAGTTCTCAAAACTGGCACTTTCCGTGGGATCTACTAATACGGCCGCCATGACACCGGTGGCTACAGAGTATGCTAAAAATCAATTAAAAATATTAAATAAAGTCAACAATTAAAAAATGTTATGGAGGTACGCACCAAAGAGTCCGTACTTGAACATCACTTGATGCATTTCACGCAGGCTTGGAATTTTCTTTGAGTATTTCAGGATCTTCAGGTGTTCCACCAGACTGTCATGGTACACCTTAATATAGTAGTCGAATTTGCTCAACTTATCTTCCAACTTGGTGGAGGATATCAGAAAGTACAGCAAGTCCTGGGCAACACTTCCGTACTTTGTGACCTGATAGTCGACCATATACACCTCCTTGATTTTTCCAGATTCATCGTACTGGAACATAATGTTATTCGCCCAGCAATCGCCGTGGTTTAGCACGTTGAAGTCGTTTGGATCCACTTCGCCCAGTTTAAACATCTCATCGATCACTACAGGCTTTAGAGCTACCTAGTTTATAGAATTTGATAGGTAATATAAATAAGCATTTAACTTATGGTTACAACTTACGATTTTGTCGATGTAATCCTTGTTACCCTCGTAGGTGTGGCAGCACTTTAGGAATATCTGACCCATGCCGTTCATCATTTGGTGCATCATTGGCTTGTTTTCCTCCTTGAAAAACCCTTTCAGCAGGATTTCCGGATATTGTCCCTTTGTGGATATTCGCACGGCAGTTGCAGCATGCCACTGGGCCAACTTTCGAAGAACTCTCTCTGTGTGCTCCTGATCGAGTCCCTCTAGGCGGTCGGCGTTCTTGAACCCCTTGCTGCATAGATCCTCTAACGCTACGTACTTTGTCTTGGCATTCTTCAGATCGTAGCTTTTGGCTCCGAAGGTGACATTCAAACCCGCCGCCTTGTAAAGATCCTCCATTTCGGGAACCACATCCTTGTACATTGCGCTCTCGCTTGCGAAGAAGTCAGTATGCTTCATCATTTCGTCGTAGATTTCCAGCTGATGGGGCAGCTTAACCATGTAAGACACCTGTTTGGTGGTGCCATCTGAAAGTCAAGATTATAAGATCTATAAAGCTCGTAGCACAACGAACCCCGAACTTACTTTGCAGCTCCACTTCGATACGAACTCTAAGCATAATTGTTGCGTAGTTGTCTCCAGCCGCGGTTCCACTTTCCGCCTTAAAACTTCTGACTTTCGTATATCCCTCCACACTCGATTTTAGAACATCTTCAAAGAGTTCCTCACTGAACCACTCGGGAACTTTGCTAGCCGCCATTGCAGATAATAAAAATTTAATATTTTAGAAACAAATAGAATACGTATACGCCTCGTTTGTCGGTGTTGTTTAGACTGACGAGAGGGAAGCATTAGATATCTTTATAATGGCACAGAGCTTTTTTCTATTTCATAATACTCGGCAACTTTCACTCGATCTTCTCTTAAAAGCTTTGTTAGCTTTTTGTTAGCCGAAAAAGAGCATACGCTCTTTTTTTACATCAAGGTGTAAACCCCCCAATTTATTTCTGACACTCCTGACCAAATAAAAAATTTATATTCTTTAAACAAGTAATTGTGATTCCATTATTATAATGAATGTGTAATTATTTATATTAATAATAATGTAGATTAAAAATGGCTTGGGAAAGATGACCTTATTTTTTTCCTCTTTTATGAACCAATTTTTTTAAATAAACCATTGATAGAAAATTAGTGGCGTACCGAAGCTTTGACAACATTAAACATTGAATTATGTACTAAATTAGTCACGGAATGTGTGGTTGTACATTAGAAACGATTTAATAGGTTTCATATTTGTTTTTTTTTAATAAATTTTTGTTCACCTTTTTACGAAAGGTGAAAGCTGTATGTTCACGAAATACTTTTGCATCTTGTACCAGGAAGTCACGGACCTTAATGGATAGTATATCACTAACTCATATCCAGAGCGCCCCGATGAAGCAGCCAGGGCAGAATCGCCTGGATGTGTTTTCGGTAGCGTGCATTGTTGTACATTTGCATATGCAAGTCCAATCCCTCATCGGATTCGCTTTCGAATTCCTCAAAACCGACACCCTCTTTTGGATCTGCTAATACGGCACACATTAGACCAGTGGCTATATTGTAACCTAAAAAACAAGTAAAAAAAAAATAATAATAATTACAAAACGATTCTAAGATATACGTACCCCAAAGTCCGTATTTGAACATCGTTTGATGCATTTCACGCAGGCTTGGTATTGGCTTGGGGTAATTCAGGATTTTCAGGTGCTCTACCAAACTATCATGGTACACCTTTATGTAGTGGTCGAATTTGCTCAGTTTATCTTCCAGTTTCGTGGAAGATATTAGTAAGGAGTACAAGTCCTGAGCCACAGATCCGTATTGCACGACCTGAAAGTCGACCAAATAAACCTCCTTGATTTTTCCGGAATCATCGTACTGGAACATAATGTTATCCGTCCAGAAGTCGCCGTGGTTTATCACATTAAAGTCCGTTGTATCGATTTGGGCTAACTTAAACATCTCATCTATTAACACAGGTCTTAGGGCTTTCTAAATGGTAGGAATTAATAGGAGATATAAAATGGCTTTTAACTTATGTTAAAACTTACGATTTTGTCGATGTATGCCTCGTTACTATCGTAGGTTTTACAGCATTTGAGGAATAGCTGACTATTGCTGTCCGTCACTTGAAGCATAATTGGCCTGTTTTCCTCCATGTAAAATCCTTTCAGCAGGGTTTCTGGATAGTGTCCCTTAGTGGATATTCGCACAGCGCTTGCAGCATGCCATTGGGCCAACTTTCGAAGAGCTCTCTCAGTGTGCTCCTGATCGAGTCCTTCGAGACGATTGGCGATCTTGAACCCCTTGGTGCATAGATCCTCCATCGCTAGGTACTTTGTCTTGGCATTCTTCAGATCGTAGCTTTTGGCACCGAAGGTGACATCCAAGCCCGCCGCCTTGTAAAGAGCCTCCATTTCGGGAACCACCTCTTTGAACATTGTGCGCTCGGTTCCGAACAGATCGGTGTGCTTCATTAGTTCCTCGTAGACCTTCGATTGATGTGGCAACTTAACCATGTAAGATATCTGTTTGGTTGTGCCATCTGAAGGACAGACAGTTGATATCAGGAACAGTTCTGCCGACGAGAGATAGAACTCACCTTGAATCTCCACTTCCATATGAACTCTAAGCATAACATTCATGTATGTTTTTCCTGGCGCAGTTCCACTTCCCGCCCTAAAACTTCTGATTTTCGAGTATCCCTCGACATTCGATTTAAGGACATCCTCAAAAAGTTCCTGAGTCACCCAGTCGGGTACTTGGTTACTTGTCATCGTAAATAGTTGGGATAAGTATTTTACAAAAAATCAGATCACGTATACGCCTTGTTTGACGGAATTGTTTTGAACGACAAAGGGGAAATTTTGAAGTTTTATAGTAGCAGAACGCTTTTTCTATTTCGTCAAACTCCGCAACTTGTGCTTGATCTTCTCTTAAAAGCTTATTTTGTAAGCAGAAAGAGTGTACGCTCTTGTTTTGATTCCCACAAGGTGTAAATCCTCCAACTGAGTAGTTTAATTTTAATTAAATTAAATTGCAATTCTAAGATAACATTTAAACTGTTTTCAAACTTTTCGCATCTATTTTCCTTTATTAAACTAATACACATTAATTGCATTACATTTTTTTTACAAAAATATATAGTGATTAAAATACTTTAATTGATTATTTAAATTAATACTCTGAGCTTTGCTGGAACCTGTTTTATATATTTCACCTTATGTAACCGCGATTAATGAGCCACGGCAATATGACTTTTATCTGATGCACGTAAGCCGGCAGGAGAAACATCTTGCGCTTGAATGCCATCGCCTCCTCCGAGTTTCCCATTACATTCCCAATATTTGAGTCAACATCTGGCGGAAGCAGCACTACAGGCAGCATACGTTGAGCGCAAATAAAAGCTGCAATTACGATAGGATTGTATATAAAACCCCCTAAAAAACTCAGAAAGATAATAGTTAGAAAGTTCAGTCTCACCCCAGAGACTGTATTTGTGCAGATGGGTGTGGAACTGAGCCAGTGTGGGTGCATTCCTATTGTAGCTGAGCAGTTCGAGGTGTTCCACGAGCTGCTGGTGATAATACTCTATGAAATAATCAAACTTTTCCAGCTTGATAGAAAACTTAGGGGATGTCATTAGCAGACACATCAGATCCTGTGCCGGTGTTCCTAAAAATAGCATTAAAACCATTATTTTCTTTTGGTGCTATCTTCTTTTTACCATATTTGGGCAGCTGGAAATCGACAAAGCAAACATCTTCTATCTCAGTATCATCTTTGTATTTAAACATAAAGTTGTTGCACCAAAAATCACCATGGTTAAGCACGTTCAACGCCAAAGGATCGTTTTTGCCAAACTCTATATTCAGATCTGTTAAATTCGATGTGTAGTTGCTCTGCAAAAAATTATAATTTTTATTTTTTTCGCAATTAAATACGAAAACTCACTATTAAGACCATCTGTCCTGGATCCAGATTATATGTCTGCATGCACTCCAGGAAGGGCACACAGAAATTGATGTTAAATTCATCCAGCAACTTTTGGTGTTCGGTTGTGAAGTAACTTTCCCGAATGCCTTGCTCATATTCCCCCAATTCAGTGACTCTTTTTGCAGAGACTGCATGCCACTGGGCCAACTTCTTGAGCACTGCCTCCATTTCGAACAGCTCCAATCCCTGTGTTCGATCAGCATTTCTGTATCCCCTTTTTCGCAGATCCTCCAACAAAATGTAGTCGCTTTTAACCGGCTCTTCTGGAAACTTCATGTGCTGAGGCTTAAATTTCGGTGAGATTGATGTGTTTTTGCCATAAATGTCTTCCAGTTCGGGAATCAAACGATCATACATGTCCAGCTCGGATTTGAACATATCGTGGAAATCGTTTTCCTGATCTTCCGGAACCAAAGGAATCTTGAGGATGTAGCTGACTTCTTCCGTGCTATCATCTGAATCTTATCTTGAGTTATTTGATAAAGATGCGTTCATTGTTTCTACTCACCTTTTAGCTGAATTTCAATTTGTATACGTAGCACGATCGTCAAATAATTCTCCCCCTTATTAATCGCAGATGTGGGAACAAATTCTAGTATTGCCTTGAAATTGTTATTGTTCTGCTGCAACAAGCCATGGAACAGCTCTTTATTGACCCATTTTGGAGATGTTTGGTCCGTCATAATGCAAACTTTGTTTAGATGCGCTAATGTCTGATACAAACGACCTGCAAATAGTTACTGGCCCACAAAATACTTTGCCGATAAAAATCTTGTTAAATTTCTCTCTTAAATGCCATGACGTCATACATTGTTTTGCATTGGGCCAACTTTTAAGAGAAATACTGCATTCCGAAGAGAGTTAGAAATACTCAAAGAGTTAAGAATTCTTTTCAATTTAATATCTTAAACTCTTTATAAAGATCCATTAAGAGCAATTTGAAGCTTATATTATTTAGTTTTTCCATGGAGATCTACTGAATGCACATTTTGCTTAATAATAAAGAATTACGCGACTGGTTTTAACCATCAGTTAGTCTTAAAATCATTGCTTCACGACTTAACGTTGTGCATGAAAACGTGTCGCCGGAGTTTATCCGGTCGAGCAAAGTCCTTGGAGCAGAAGGTGCATTGGTAGGGCCGCTCGCCGGTGTGCTTCCTTCGGTGGACCTTCAGCTCGTAGTGGACCGTGAAGCGCATGTCGCAGAGATCGCATTTGAAGGGCTTCTCGCCCATGTGGCGTCGCATGTGGATGTTCAGCTTATTTGGCGTAAGCGACTCCAGGCCGCAGAGAGAGCAGAGATACTTCTTTCCTGGGTTCTTTTTCGCCACATGCATATCCCGGATGTGCTTCTCCAGGCTGGGTTGAACGACGAAGGAACGCCAGCAGTGGGGACACTGATAGCGGAACCGTCGCTTTCTCCTCACCGAAGGTTGCTGCTCAGGAACGGCGGGTTGCTTGGGATGCTGGGTGGCCAGGTGCTGGGCCAGATTCTCCTCCCACATGAACTTGTAGCCACAGCGAGCGCAGACAAACTTCTTCTCGCTGTTCAGACACTGAGTGCGCAGGTGCTGAGCCAGCATGAACTAAAAGTAAGTTATTGTTAACTAAATTCATATTTACATTTTAAAATTCTTTCGTACTTTATCCACCGTCTTGAAAATGCAGTGCTCGCAGGAGTGAGGCAACTTGTCGAAGCTGTGAAGCGAGTACTGGTGTTCACTCATCTCCCGTCGGCGCCGGAAGTTCATATCACACAGATCGCAGGTGTACGACCGACCGCTACCTTCCTCATCACTGTCGTCCGTATCGTCCAGCAGAAGCTCAAAACCAGTGGCAGTGCTAATCATGTAGGCCGACGGCTCGTTACTGTGGCCCTGCATTGAAATGTGCCGTCGCAAGTCCGCCACGCTAATAAACTGGATATCACACATCTTGCACTGAATGCTTTTTGGACCCGCCGGTTTAGAAGCATCCGCCAACAGGGTTTCAGCCAGTGGCAGATCCTGGCCAGTAAATCCATGTCGTTGCACGTGCTTGTATAACAAGGCTGGGCGGTAGAAGGTGCGGGTGCACCAGCGGCAGGGAAGGAGCTGCATGTTGCTATCCCGGTGCATCATCAGCTTGTGCTTGGTCACGGCGCTCTTGTCTTGGAAACTCCGGGAGCACTGATCGCATGGGTAAGTCTCTTGCTGAAAGAGATAAGAACAAGACAGAGATTTTATTGAGAATTTTAAATTTTAAAACGTTTTGCCCCTTTTTAAAAAGTCTTTGAGAACTTGTATAACCAAAATTAAAAGCATAAAACTGTGGTCTTTGGTTTTAGAGATTTCTTTGAACAAAAGGTAATTTATATTGTCTGATTTGAATGCGTAAAAATAAAATGAGAACATAGAAAGTAAAAATAGTCTTATGGCTTGTGGTTTGTCGTTTCTAAACGACAGCTTCTTATTATCCTCTGATTTGTACAGCTCCTCACCTTGCTCTTGTGCTCGACGAGATGGGCGCGCAGGTTCCGGCGCCAAAAGAAACGCTGAGGACACTTGTCGCACATGAAGCGCTTCAGAGTGTTTTGGCACAGTTGGCTGGTGTGGTGTTCTAGCAGCTGGGCACTGAGGAACCTCGAGTCGCAGCGCTGGCAGACGTGAGGAGCATCTGTCCAGCTATGCTCCATCCGGTGGTGCTGGTGCAGTAGGTACTTTCGGGGCCACCTGGCCTCTGGGGAATCGCAGAGTTCGCAGGAGTAGCTTCGACGGATGACAACGTCCGCATTTCCATCGCCTTCACTGTCCGTATCCGAACTGTCCAGGGACATCTCGTAGCGAGCTTGATTCGTAATTGAATAGTAGCGTCCATAAACGCCCATTCTGAGATCTCGAAAAATTCGCCTCTTCAAACCCTCCGACGTGGATTCCACGGCTGTTTTGAAAAATCCCTCTGCAATGCGCTCGATGGGCTCGCCGTGCGCCTCGAAATCGAAGTCAGTGGGATGATCCTGCAGATGGTCCCTAAGTTCACGCAGTTTGGTGAACCTTCGCAAGCAGATCATACACTTGATTTCCTTGGCACCATTCGGTTCGCATCGATGGTGGTCGAAACCCTCGACCCGACGGTTGATCCTCGAGGGCTTGGCGGCTGAGGGAAGTGCCGCGGCGGAAGTGGAGGGCAGTGGCTGATCATCGTCCGACTCCGATTGCTTATCAGACTGTTTGTCGGAGTGCTCCTTGTGCTTGTGCTTGATTAAGCTCACAATATACTTGTAGGTTTTGCTGCACTGATCACACTTGTAGTAGTTGTCCACGCTGCTGGTGCCGTCCTCATCCGAAAGCCTGGGGAAAATATTGTTTATTAGGCGATTGATTTTATGCAGAAGATTATGCGGGTATAGGGAAATTTAGGTATAATGCAATTATAGTCGCTTTTTGCGATACAAAAGATTTCCGGAGCAGCCCGTTAACTATTGAGTAGATGAAACAAGTTTGGCAACCCGCATAATAAATTAGGAAATTATTCTTACTCCACTGCTTTGATGATGCTGTGAACCAGAGAGTCATTGTTAGTCCTGCTTCGGTGTATGGAGGTGCAGGAGGTGGAAGCTGGACTAGAAGGGTTGGCCTCCTCGGGCAACGCCGAGGGCCTTCCGGGTAACTTTCTTCTGGACATCTTAGTGGGCAGTAGACTGGCGCCATGCTCGTTGTGTTTGTGCTTAACCAGCGCCATCACGTACTTGTAGGTCTTCTCGCACTGGTCGCACTTGTAGTAGTTATCATCATAGCTAGTCGGAATAAATACAACATTAAACCGATGATCTTATTGCTAAAGAGCATAAACTTACTCCTCTCCGTTTTTCCCGGCAATGCCATGATCCCGCTGCTTGTGCCGATACAGATTGGTGACATATCTGAATGCTTTGTTGCACAGCTCGCAAACATTCTCTTTCGCTGGTTCAGAGGCGGAGAGGGAAGAAGTATTCTTGCGCTGTCGCAGTGGTACATCGTCCTGGTCGTCATCCGAGTCGCTGAAGTGGACTATGCTGCGCTTAACAAAGCGTGTCCGCACCAGAGGATCGGCCTTGGCCACTCGGTGCGAGGAAGCCAGTTCCTCGGTCTTTATGGTCACGCCTTCTATTTCAAACAGGTGGATGGGTGTCTCGCGGAGGCACTCTAAGGCCCCAGAGACCTCCTCATCGCCGCCCGCAAAGTCGCCAAGTTTTTGCAGCCAGAGTTCGTGCGTCTGCCGCGCCTGCAGCACAAAGTCGTAGGTGCTCTCCAGTTTCTCGGCACACGCGGAGCACAGCCACTGGGGAAACTTCTCCGCCTGCGCCATCGCTACCTTTTAAAGTCATTTAAAGTGAATTAGTATCAATGCGGGCGGCAATTGGACGACAAAAGGACAATTGACCCACCTCTATTCTGGTCAGCTCGAGCAGCAGCTGTCCGAAGGTCTTCTCTGCATATTTCTCGACAGGCGTCTCAATCCAGTAGCGACCGTTGTCGCCGCCACAGATTCTGCAAGTGCGGGTCATGTTTTAACACATTTATTTTGTTTAAAATTTTATAAATATTCCAATTGGGAAGTGTCTGATACGCAACAGCTGATTTTAAAGTGTTGCAAAACACGGTGTTCTGGGAGTAAACAGCTGTGCGAGCGCAACGGTCATACTGCAAAAGGGCTCTTGTTGCATTCGTTTGTTCTTCAAAAGTTTTTTCTTGTTTACCCCAGTTTTTCTTAACTTTTCGGGCTTAAAATTATGCGTAGGTTAAGTTGATAGGCGAAAAATGCTTCCAACGAATATCTGTCGAACCTGTGCTCAGCAAGATGGACGTTTACTGCCCTTATCCACTTGCCTGGAAAAAGACGCCTCCAAAAGTTTCTACGATGTGCTCCAGGAACTTACGCAAATTAATGTACGTGTTTTAAACGAGATATATTACAAGTTAGATAAACCAAGCTATAACCCCATTGTATAGCTCCAGCGAGAGAGCTTGGATGACAATCTTCCACAGCAATTGTGCACCGATTGCTGGACGAGATTGGAGAATGCCCACGCCTTTGTAGAGCAGGCCAGAAAAGTCAATAAGGAGCTGCTGGTTCGCCTGAGGGAGTGTTTGGATGAAATACCCATCGATATTCCTCAGGAGCAGAACATTAAGACAGAGGTAGACCTTGAGGATGATGGCAAGTCAGAGGTGGACATAGGTTCCACAGGATTGGCGGCTTTGGAGCTTAAATGGCAGCCAGAAAGCGCCAGCGAGGAGGAATTCGTTGATGCAGCAGAATCTGATGAGTAGGTGTGCTTCACATTTTGTGCAATCTTAAAGTATATCCTACTTCTTTACAGGGAACCAGTGGATAAGAAGCCCTATCATTTACGGCGTAGTTCTCGGAAAGTCAAGCAGCCTGTGGAGAGTGAAAATGAGGAGTAAGCTAAAGAGCTGAGTAAAGAAAGCTAAATCTAAAGTTTATTTCCGCAGTGTTAAACCAACAGAACCATCGCCAGTCAAACGCCGAAGAGGACGTCCACCGGGACCGGCCAAAAACCTAACGATGACCAATGATGGCCGCCATGAATGCGGAGTGTGTGGCAAAACCTTCTCATGGTTCCGCGACATGCAGCGTCACGCCAGAATTCACTTCGAGAAGGCCTCATACGTGTGCGATACTTGTGGAAAAGGATTCCTGCGCAAAGACAAGTACATGTTCCACATCCGCTGTCACGAAAAACGAGAGTCCAAATGGAAGGCTTTACAAATGGGAAACGAATGGCGATTTGCCGAGCGTCTGTACAGCTCCGGTAGAATGAAGAGAATCGAGTGCAAGTTGTGCGGATTACATTGCCAGCGACTGGAGGAGCTTAGATTTCATCTAAGAGGTCATGCGGATGTGAAGACCCTAGTCCACTTAAGAAACGATAGTGATGTGGTCAGAGAGCACTTTCCTGATTTGCCTTGCGATTTGGAAATCGTCAAGCAACAGATCTGCGCTGATATCGCCGAAGGAAACACGGAAAAGTTTGCCAGCGTTGTGAATTTCCACGGCTATGAAGTGGGAGTCAGTGATTCCGATGCAGAATGTGACAGCACAGAGGCGAAATATCACTGCTTCGTATGCAACCTCTCCTTCACCCGCAAACATCGCTTAGTGAGGCACACCCTAGAGAATCACTCAGAATCGCCTTCAACGCTTCCCTGGCAGCGGTGTAGTTCCTGTAAAATAGGCTTCCTCTGTTCAACTCTGTACAACCAACATCTAAGCACCCATTGCCACAACAAAGCGAGGCGATATCACTGCCCTAAATGTCCTGGAAAGTTTATGTGGCCGGAAAACCTGCAGAGGCACGCGTGCTCCAATTCGAGAGAAAAAGAGTCTATGACCAAGCAGATATCTTGCTCGCTATGTGATGCCACGCTTCCCAGTTTGGCGCAACTTCGCATTCATCTCACCACCCACCAGCATGATTTAAATGGGATTAGTTCAAAGTACGATTCCTCATTCTTCCAGTCGTTTTATCCGGATGGTTTGACGTGCTCTCCCTCGGATCTGGCTGCTCGTATAGCTGAAGACTTTGAGGTCCAGGACTTTGATCGCTACTACAACGCCTGTACGGGAAGCGGTCAAGAGCTGGATCTATTTGATTCGGAAACGGAGCAGGCCGAAGAGGAGAAACCCACGCACACCTGTCTGTTGTGTGGAGCTGTAGCGAACACATTAACGAGCCTGCTGCAGCACCAAAAGAGCTTCCATTCTGAAGCAACTGAGCTGCCATGTTCATGTGAGGACTGCGCTTCTGGTTTCGTGAGCAAGGCACTTCTTGAACAACACCGAAGACGCATGTGTGCCAAGAAACACTCACGGTTTCACTGTCAGAGTTGCAATCTCCGATTCGTTTGGCAGATCAACTTTGAGCAGCATCTGAAGACATACCATGAAGAAAGGAAAGATGCAGATCAGCTGAGCGGCATGCTCAGTTCTTCGTCCGCAAAGCTGCAGTGTGACGAATGCGAGAAGGTGAGAGATGTCTAAAATACTATCAATATTTTTTGAAGCAATCTTTATTTTTCATTTTATTTTAGGTATTCATCTGGCATAAAGATCTCACCCGTCACATGCGATTGCACCAACCTCAATCAGCGGCACAGTTCGACTGTCCGCATTGCCATCGTAAGTTCCACCGAAAGGATGGCCTAAAGTCCCACCTAAAAGTTCATGCTGGAGAGCCAGATCACCTAAATGAGCGGGGTACAACTGCCAATAATGTTCTAGAAATAACTCTGTCAAGACTTAGTCGGCCCCATGGTTGCAAGGTGATTCAATGCATGATCTGCCTTTCCCGGCACTCAAGGATCAGTGATCTGCGCACCCACCTGAGTTCACATCAATACGGATTGAACTTTTCCGAAGAGAGAGATATTCCCAGTGCCTCAAGAGCCTTTTACCCAGAACTTGCAACTTCCTTGAACAGAGATGAACTTGCCGGGAGGATTATGGCTGATGTGGAAATGGAAAGGGATTTGGATCGATTTATTTCCATTACCAACGAGGCTGGCATGGAGCTAAATCTCGACAGCAGCGAAACTGATTCTGAATCCGAGCAGGAGGCGGACTTCTCAGCCAAAACCTATGCCTGCAATCTATGTACCTCGGTGGTGGAAAGAAAACATCAACTGTTTGCTCACCAACTGGAGGAGCACAAGTGGGAGGAGGCGTTCCTTGTTTGTTCCCAATGCCAGGCTAGGTTTGTCAGCGAATCTCTGTTGGAGCATCACTGCAGAACCCTATGCCACAATCCGCAGAAAGTTTTCCAGTGCCGCAAGTGTCCTCTGCGCTTCCGCTGGCGGGAGAACCTGAAGCTTCACATGAACCTGTCCCATCAGCAAACCGAAATCTCAATCCCCGATGAATCCCCTCCGGCACATGGCGATCTTCAGTGCGGCGAGTGTCATCGCAGCTTCAAGATGCAGAAGGATCTCACACGCCACACCCTCATGCACGGCCAGGAGTCGAACATCTACCGATGTCGTTGGTGTGCTCGTCGCTTCTATCGCTGGGCCAATCTTGTACAGCATATCGTTCGCCATGGGATAACTGCCGGCCAATTGCCCTATGCCGAGGCCATTCTGGAGTCCTACGGCAATCCTGGTGGCCAAAAGAAGGTGGAGTGTCGCGTGTGCAGCGTAAGCTTTTCCACCATCGCCGCTCTGCGTCTGCATCTGGAAACCATGCCAGCAGGAAGCCACCACGAGTTCACCTCAAATCAGAACTACTCTATTACCAACCAGATGGGCTACGAGATGGAGCTGAATGATTCGGAGACTGACGATGGCGGTGCTATTAAGCCACCCGGTGCTCCTGCTTCCTATACTTGCGGTATGTGCCAACTGAGGTGCACGCGGAAGTTCGAGCTGCAACAGCACCAGCAGGCCATGCACCGGATGGAGAAGATTCCCGACGGTTGTGATAAGTGCATCTTCAAAAGCGTTTGCCCAGACATAATTGCTCATCATAAGAAAACGCAGTGCGAGAATCGGGAGAAGCAGTTCACCTGCACTCGTTGTGGCTACAAGTTCATGTGGGAGTCCAATCTGCTGCAGCACATGCAGTTGCAGCATGAAAAGTCAGAGGATCATGAGCTGGATGAATCCAAGGAGGCGTCTGGGGACGAACCGAAAGCAGAGAGCCAGGTGTTCCAGTGTGGACTTTGCCCCAAGAAGTACAACCGAAAGGATCGGCTTACGGCGCACGCAAAGAAGTTCCACGGACCGGATGGCAAGGGTCCTAGTTTAGTGAAGGCCTCTAATCGACCGACATCGCCCAAGGAACCAAAGCGATTCCTGTGCGCATTCTGCGGCAAGGCGGTCAGCTCCTCTTCCAACCTGATCATCCACATGCGGCGTCATACCGGCGAAAAGCCTTTCAAGTGTGAATACTGCACGATGGCCTTCCCGCGATCCTCCGACCTCCAGTGCCACCGAAGGACGCACACTGGCGAACGTCCGCATGTGTGCACTGTTTGCCAGAAGGGATTCGCCCGCTCGTACAAACTGCAGCAGCACATGCGCATCCACAGCGGAGAGCGGCCGTACAAGTGCACCTACTGCGAGAAGAGCTTCACGCAGTCCAACGACCTGACCCTCCACATCCGCCGGCACACTGGCGAGCGGCCCTACCAATGCGGCGTCTGCGGAGAGCGTTTTATCCAGGGCACCGCGCTGAAGAACCACCGCATGCAGCAGAGCCACTACGAGGAGGGCCAGGAATCGGCGGAGCCCCCAAGACGAACGGTTCTGGAGCAGTTCTCTATATAAGAGTGGGGAATAAAAGGACTTCCCAAACTTTAAAGCTGAGTTTTCTTTACTTACCCGCTATTTTTTAGGGTCAACGGCAATTTAACGTATAAGATTTTAAATAAATATTTTAATAAATGAAAGGTTTGAAAATAAAATAAAATCGGTGTTCTCTTTTTGTAAATAAAACAAAAACCAATTGAAAAGGCAGTTATTTTCAACTTGAAAAGTAAAAACACATCCATAAAGAAGCTCTACAGGTTCCACCCTTCCTTGACCAAGGTTTTCCGGGTTTCTAGGGGTGGTTTCACCTATCCTGCGATAATGCCACCTGCTGTCCACAACCGATAGTATTCGCCCGTTGTCTCCTTGACAACCAATCCAAGTGGCATTGGCTTGTCCCTTCAAAGTGAACTGCCACATACAAAACTACGGACAACCAGAGGTAACGACAGAAACGGAGGATCGAGACGGAAATCAGATGCACAAACTCGCGAAGGCCCCCTTTAAAATTTAGTTTGAAAAGTCCAACACTTCAGAGCTCCTAATATTAGAGAAATTAAATTATTATCCAACGTCCAATCCACGTACACGAAAAATGGTAAAGCGATACAAGGCATCCCGCTCGACGACGACCAGCGACAGAGGAAGCGCCAGTGGAAGTGGCAAGGAATCTGACCAGGTCTACTGTGTACTGCTCCATGTGGTCGAAGGTTGGCTTTTATAAAAATATAAAATATAATACTTCATAATACGAACTGTTCCTTAAGCAGCAATCAACTTCGTGGCTCGCGATGGCAGCGAACGAGAACAGATAGTGATGAATGCCGCACTGAACACTGTGGACTTTGAGGTGGAGGGCACTCAGTCAGCGGAGACCATTATCTTCAACAGCAACTGCATTTGGGAGTGCGACCTGGCCGGGATCAAGCGGATCAAGACTGACCATCGACCCGTTAAAATCACATTTTATGCCTGCCGAACTGGTGGAGGAGAGCGAAAGACTGTTGGCAGTCTCCTTTTGCCCGTGCGAGGACTTCCGGTTATTAGTTCCACTGGCAGCCAGAACGCAACCCATCTGAAGATGTTCTGGCACAAGCTCATCTGCATCAGCAGCGAGTTTCGATCCCACAAGCCGGAGGTCCTGCTCATGCTGGCCATCATCAAGAAGTCCATTCTGCACACCAAGGACTTTGATCACCTCATGCAGTTCACAGAAGTATGTTCTTGTTGTATTCCCTTGCAGGGGTTTGCAAATGTCCAAAAAATGGGTTTGCTGAAAATTGACCAAATTTCACTAGTTCTAAGTCCATGACTTTTCCAATTTTAGTCGGATTTTGATGGCATACATCTAAAAGTTTATATTTTAATTCTTTAACCAACTGCATAATTTTTTTTGTTGGCCGCTTTTTTTTATTTATGGACATTTTATGGACATTTATTAATTTTTATGATAAAATTTTTGGGTTAAACGCATTTTGAAGTACCAGGCGAAAAGAAAGCTATACAGCTTCTTTTCTCGTTTTTTATAATAGTCTAACATTTATACTTAAATTGTTTTTGTAAGCAGAAATCGGCACCCACTCCACCGATGCAGTCACCTGGACATTCGATAACTGCCAGCATGCTCCAGTCGCAGGTGAATTACTGGATTTCAATAAACCTAAGTGCAGATTACAAGTCTTTTTTCCCAGGCCAACGTGTACGTACAGTCGTTGGTGCAATTGGGCCTGCTGCAGGTGGGCAATGATCCTCTTGTCGACTGCGACATCATCGAGGTGGTGCTTCAGCTGAAGCAGCTGAAGAACGTGACCCGGCTGGTCAAGTCACTCGTGCAGGACAAAAGCCCCGGCTCGGTGATCCTGGTATTTGATTTTGTAGGCAACGTGACCAACATAGAACTGAAGTTGAACGAGTCCGACTCCTATGCCCTGAATGATGTCCTGGGACTGCGCTTCAAAACTTCCTTGCGCAGCATGCGGCTCTACTTTCAGCGTATTTTCTATCTTCCCATCAATATGTACATGAGTGGAACCGCGATAGGTAAATATTTAATATAGTTCATAATTAATAAGATTTAATTGTAAGTTTTGTGCAGCCACTTACCGCATGGACTTTGCCAACCTTCTTCCGCCGGACGACTACTTCTCGGATAATAAAAAGTACACCTACAACGGATCGTTTTCCTTTAACCGATTAGGCAGGGCAGACAGCGCCAGGGAACCCAAACCTCCCCTCATGGAGTACTCTTTCAGTGTGGATGTGAAAACGATCTTCTCGAAACAGGAACAGGAGCAACCTGAACGACCGCCTACGGTTGCAAGCGGGGTTATCAGGGAGCTGCCTAAGGATCGCATGGACCCGGAAGTCACCTCAGTATCGCACCGCACTGCATCCGTCTGCAGCTTAAATGTGGGTGCCGAGCTGTCGGCTTCAGAGGGATCCTACGGATCTGTAGGATCGGCCCGAGCAGATGGACACGATTCCGATCCAGCTGATCTGCGTAACGCTCAAAATAGGCGGAGGAAATTCACTAGGTTGCAGGATGAGCAGGACATTCTGGAAAGCGAAGACGAGCAGTTTTTGGGGAAGACCTACTCAGCGTTAGTGGTCCGTAAAGATCTGAATTTAAACGAGAGTGTGGAGTTGCAGCCATCGAAAACTAAGAAAGTAGAGCTATCAGATGGGTCGGAAACGGAAATGGTTGGTCCTTGCGTTATCAACAAAATTAAACAGATATTAGAAGAACAAATTGAGGATGATAAAAAACTTAAAACTTCAGTCAAAGAATTTTCGGATTTAGAGAACAATACAGGATTGCTCAAGAAACACAAGATCAAATCGCAGGGATCCAAAGAAATGATGAGGGAATCTTCCCCAACAAAAATCAAATCTCTTGAGAACATGACCCCTTATATGGATAATAGCATTGAAGAACACACGTCTTTGCAACTTTTTGAGTTGGAGGAAATGAAATTAGCGAAGCAAGCTGAACTGGAAACCTTGAGAAGGCAAAGGTTTAAGGCAGGCCTTAGTGAATCTTCTCCAAGAAGAAGGGAAAGCAAAATAATAAAAACCACTAAAGTAAACCAAGATGTTTTAGGCGATCAAAGTTTCACCGAAGCCCAACCTTCAAAGCCAACGATTTCCGAAAAGAAAGTGAGCAAAACCAATGTAAAAAGGGTTTCTAAAACAGCACTTAACGAAGATATTTTAAGAAGCAAAACTATAAATAACAAACAAACAGATAACATAGTTTTTATAGAAGACAGCTATGAACAGAGCGAAGAAGATCTCCGGTATGGACTTGTTTCATCCAGAGAAAAATTATGCAAGAAACCAAAATCTCCAAAAAGTTTTAAAGCTTCAGATAGCAGGGGTTCAGATTTAGAAACTGAAACTGACTTAAGTATTCTGGATGTGCAAAGCAAGTTAAAAACAAAACCAAAATCGCGAAAACCAAAAGAAATGGAGGACTTTGAAGAAATTTCCACAAGTACTCAAGAAACTAGAAATTCAGGAGCATCGAAAAGCGATCTAGCCCTTCGAGCACGTTGGGTGGAGGTCAACAAGGTGCAAAGTCAAGCCTTGGGCGAAACCGAAAAGTTTCTCCAGGAGACATGCCGTGCCGAGCTCGACGAGGTCCTTTACGAGGATCAGTTGGCGCTCGGCTTGGCAAAGCCTCCAAAGCCCAAAAAGAAACTGGGAACAGTCAAGGCTAAGACTATCGATTATGAAGATTCTTATGTGGAGGGAACTTCTCGTTCCCAGTCTTCAAGCTTGACAAAAAAATTAAAGAAGGCTGTGCCAAGCGAGAATCAGTTGCACCAAGCGGAATTCGGCTGTTCCGAGGAATATATCTCATTGTCGGAGATAAATTTAGGATCAGCTGAAATGATGTATTTGGAAACAGAACAGCGAGTCACTTTTGCTCATTCCAAAGATCGCTTAAAGAAAAAGAAAAGGTCTCCTTATGATGAGGAGCAGGAAAATCAGATTAGGTTCAGGTCTAGCGAAGAAAATAACTCTTTGTCGGAGGAGAATTTAAAACCCGTGGCTCGATCTAAAGATGAATGTGTTAAGAAAAAGAAGAAGATTTCATCAACTGAATTAAGGACCTCCGAGGAGTCTATTTGTTCGCATGGAGGTAATAAGAAATCCACAGAAAGTATCTCTTCCGGAGCCGATAATCGGGATTCACGGATAAAAAGAAAGAAGACGGCTTCGAAAGCAGAAATACAATTAATTCAAGTTGAAGTTGCCAGCTCGCAAGAATTTATATCTACGTCAGAAGACAATTCAAAATCTGTGGAAATCAGCAAACCAGGCACTCAACAGAGCGATGCAAAAATCGTTAGAAAAAAGAAAATAATGAAATCTCCAGTTGATGAAGATTGCGAAACACTTCAGGAAGAATTTGTCAAGCCAGTAAAAAAGAAGATAACCAGAAAAAAGACATCTGTTGTAACTGACAACGTGGAAAACGAAGAACCACCCGAGGAAGTTGTTCATATTCATACCAAAAAAGTTGTGAAGAAGAAATCTAAGCCTGTGGTTGACAGTCATGAGGAATGCAAAACGACCCAGAGAAGATCTTCCAAAAGTTCCGTAAAGAAAATTAGACCCCAAAACGAATACATGAACTTAACTGCCACGGAGGAAGATTTCGGTGTAGATCCGACGTTAAATAACGATTCTGTGGGTCAGAAGATCAAATCCTGGCGGAGGCAACAAATCGAAATCTTTGAGCAAGAATTATTAAGAAAGGAGTTGCACTACAAGAAACAGTTGGAAGAAATTGAATCCCAAGAGGCCAGAACACATAAACTAAACAAGGTGGAGGCTGATCTTGATGAGACTTTTATCAGTAAAAGAACAAGTGTGTCCGACATTGACTATGAGGCCAAGTTTAGAGAGTTGGAGGAACACATATCGCTTTTAAAATCCGAGATGGAAGAGCAGGTAAGGCTCTTCGAAGACAGAAGCGTGGAGCTGCGCCAGGAGAACCTACAACTGTGTACCGAAAAAACGGAACTAAAGGTTCGCATTGCGGCCATGGAGCAGCAGATCGGAGCTCTCAAGGCTCAGGGAACCGAGGAAGGAGATCTCAAGCAGGTTCTCGGCGAGCTGAAGTCCCAGAACTTACGATTTCTGAATGTGGCTCGCGAAAGGGAGTACTACAAAAAGCGCTGGCGAAGAAGTGCAAGGCGAGTGCATGCTCTTAAGTTGGCTGCTTACGAAAGAAATCTGGAGAGGGAACACAACAGCCTTAAAGTCGAGTATGTATTCTATTGGTTACTTCTTTTTGCAAATCAGTGAACTTGTTTTTATTGCAGACCCATTGACCTGAGACAGATACTGACCAAAGACGCCATTGAATTCGAGCGGGAGTACGGAAAGTTCCGGCAGAACGGCCTGTCACAAAGTTATTCCTATAGTTCGCAGACTGGATCGGGAGACTTTTTACCACCGAACAAATAACAACCACCGGCCAACTTGAGTTAGGGAAATGACCCAGATAAGATTATTCCCCGGATTTTACCAAATTTGCTGTGCCAGTTTTATATCATGTTTACGTTATTGATTTTTGTTCGTTTTTTTAAGAAAAATATAAATGCCTAAAAGCCTAAACTAAGCGTTTAATTTTCACTCTACTCCAGAACGAATCCCACCCGCACAAAGAAGGGCAGGGTGTTCAGGGGAGCGGCGTAGTCCATCACCCAGGTGGGTCCGGTGTATGTTAGATCGCTATTGCCATCCTTCCACTCGCCCTCCGGCAAGTAAATATCACGCTTGGTGGCCCCCTCAACCACGATGGGAGCAGCGATGATGTCATCGCCCAGAAGGAATTCTGCGGGGAATCAAATCAAATTTTTTAGTTATAATATAAGTAAAATACCATAGAGATTTCTACGCACCATCATAAATAGATTGAGCCACTTCATCAGTGGGGGAGATCCACCAGAGGGGAGCGTTCACTGGCTCTCCAGTATCCACGGCCCGTTTGAAAAGCTTCATGATATACGGCGTGTAGGTGGCATGCATGGCGGTGAAGTTCTTGCTAATCTCGATGGCCTCCTCATCGAAATTCCACGGCACGAAGGAGAACTGCAGGGCGGGCATGAAGACATTGGCCTGCAGCCAGCGGAGGAAAAGTTCCTTGGTGGGAGGCTTCTCATAGTAGCCATTACCACCGATCATGTCGGGCAGGACGAAAGGATACCCATTGAGGTTCATTTGCAGCATCGAGGTGATCAGTGTGATAAGGCCATTGTTCCAGCCCCACTCCGAATCCTTGTCGACGATGCGCACGAAGATGGGCTGATCCTGGGTGTTCTGGGCCGATCGCACCTCCACCATGTCTCCAAAAGCGGCCACAGTGCGCACATAATCTCCAACTGCCTGAAGAGGAGTCACCATGGAAGTGCTGGGCTGGAGCACTGGATCGCTGGGCAGCCAACTGGTCTCGCCAGCGTCGAACTTGAAGCTATCGATGCCATCCTCATCCTGCAGGCGCTTCAAACGCGTGGAGAACCACGTCTGAACCTCGGTTTTGGTGAAGTCCAGGATGGCAGCATCCTTGGGCTGACTGTTCCACCACTGCGTATCGGAGCTTCCCTCGTGATCCAGCACCAAGTAGCCCAGGGACTTGGCCTCCTCGTAGATGGCTGTGCAATTGTTGTTGATGAAAGGATGAATCCACAGGGTCACACGGAAACCCAAGGCCTTGAGATCGTCAGTCAGTTTTTTGCTGTCGGGGAACTTGTTCTTCCTGAAGGTCATGGCTCCATAGCAATCCTCCCAGTCGTCGTCGATCTCCAGCTGGCTGTTGTTGAAGCCATTGTCCAGGATCTGCTGGGCAAAGTCCCTCACCACCTCGTCGGTCACTTCAGCTTTGTAGAGAGCCCAGGTGGACCACACGGGGTGCATGACCATTCGCTCGTCGGGGAAACCGGTGGGTTGTCCGTGGAACTTCTTCACCGCGTACTTGTGAGCCGCCTTGGCGTCCTTGGCCACGGCGATGTGGTACACGAACTTGGCGGAGGTCACACGGGGATCGTAGGGCAGGGCACTGGTGGCACTCAAGCACAACTGATCTGGGTAGTCGGCTGTGTTCTGATCGATAAACAGCGGAGTGTTGCCCTCCACGTACAGGAAGACTCCATTGCCATTCAGCCAATAGCGCTCGCCCACTCCAAAGTTGTCCAGTTCCTTGGGCAGATACGAGTAGTTGCTGTGCCTCTGCCTCTCGACGGGCCAGTAGTGCTGCTTCTGCTCGGGGCCACTGAACCAATGGGTGGAACCGGTGTTCAGGGGGAAACAATCCCTGGGTTGGCTGCCCTGCGGCACCTGATCCCGGGAGACTTTCACATGGGTAATCTCGCTGCCAGTGCCGGAAACCACTCCATTCTGAACCAGGGTAAACTCGATGGTGGAGGTGCCGTCGGTGAGCTGGTAGCTTCCACTGGTGGTCTCCACCAGGTTGGCGCTGCTCTCGAAGTTGTCGAAGGTGACCGTCTGCAGGGTCTTCTCGCCCTTCATCACCTCATACTGCAACTTGTCGCCTCGCCGCAGACGCACGTAGATGTTGCTGTTTTTGAACTTGTAGCGCTGCTCGATGCTGGCGCAGGATTGAACCGCCTCCCAGAGGCAGCAGGATGCCAGCAGCAGTGGTAGTACAATAAACCTCATTTTGGTCCGTTTCGCCGAACACGACTAACGTGCAGGGGCCATTTGATGTTCCTAATATAGCCGCGATAAGGAAATCGAGGCGATTCTAAAGAGCTCTGGTCAGCATATTATACAAATAAAACTCTTGAGCGTGTTGTCAACACATTTCTCACCTGGGGAGAACACTTTAGACAGCCCCGTGATAACCCGACCGATAAGCCGTGCCACCATGCGAGGCCCAACTGGGTTTATATTTTCCATTAGCTAATTGATTGCTTTTAACGCCGAGATTGCAGTTCACCTACTAAGGGTCCTCTGAAAGTCAAGGACGGATTTTGGAACAGCCCTGAAATATCAAATTATAACTTCAACACTTCCTTATCTTTATATCAACTTTTTCAAGATTTTCTCGAGTGCTGAATCGGTGTATCGATTACTTATGTGATTCTCAACAAGTTGTAAATATTTGTTTTTTGATTCCACTGTGACTCACCCTACCATTTAGTCAGTGTCACAACTTGTATTTCATAATAATTTTATTCAGGCATAAATATATAAAATTAGTTTTGATTGTCGCTTCGTTTTTTTTATATTTTTAATACTTTTAATCTATTTTGGCTTGAAATAAAGGAGCTATAATGCCGTCGAATGTAGCAGAGTTTATTAACCGAAAATGTGATTTTCCTTGGCTGAGGATTTGTATAATATTTCTGGTGGTTATGAGGGTGGCTAAATGCATGAAGTAACTAGTAATTAATCCCGATTATCTAGGGAACCAAATGGCTGGTGTTTTTCTGGAGGCTGGAGGCTATTTCGCTGGATGGTTCATCACGGTACTCGATGACATCTTTTGTTTTTCCTAGGAAATGGGCCCTGAATAGTTCGTCTTCGTTGTCGGAATCACTTTCATCGCCGACCATCAAAGAAACCCTGGAGTAGAGTTCGTTGGATCGGGCAGTTGCCCTCCGATGGTACACAATGCCTCCGGCAACTGCCACGCCCATCAGGGTGAGAATCACTGATATCAAAAGGAGCACGGTGGTGCCAGTCATGTATTGCTCGGTCTTCCGATCTCCCTCCTCGGACATGTCCACCACAGTGGCCATTCCCGTGCTGCGAACCACGTAGGCGTAGCAGAAGGTCTCGTTCAGGATCTTCCGGAGTTGACTGCCCGGCGCACAGGTGCTGCACTGGGAGGCCAGGGGTCCATGACAGGCCAGGCAGCTCCGGTCACAGCCGGCACAGATTCGAGTGGGAGTCTCCACCAGCGGGGTGAGTGGAATACCAGAGGTTTGACTCCGACGACGTCGTCGGCGATCCTCCGCCTGCAGAGGATCCTGCTTGTCATCTATGCTGTTGGACATCGACGCGGGAGGATCGGTGGTGGGGCTGCTGTAGGGATTCACAGGAGCAGGACTGGCTTCATCCCCCAGCTCTTCCTCATCCGCTGCCAGTTTGTCAAACGGATAAGTGTGCAGCGGGCAGACATTATAGCACAGATCCTCATACATATAAGCAGACTCATCGCACTCTGAGGAGGGTTAGAAAAAAATGTATTAATATATATATATATATATAGGTTCTAAAGAGCCAAAAAGCAATTTACCTCGGTGAAAGTTTTAGTGAAAGAAGAAAGTTTGGAAGTTAGTCGGTTAGAAAGATGATATGAAGTCTTAGTAAAACATAAATCAAAATCAGAGTGAGCTATGTTTTCTGCGTGTAAGAAAAGGTTCAAGGAAACAAAATATTTTACTGAATTTAAAAAAATAACTCAAATATGTATTAAGAAAAAAAAGATTATTTTGAAAATAAAATTAAAATTTTACATTTTAATTTAAAATAATTTATAAACAACTTTTTAAGGATAATGTATTTACTTCGAATCTTAAACACATCTATTAACAACAAAATGTTCAAAGCAAGCTCAGTCGGAAAAAACATGCTCAAAAAATAAGAACGCAAATATAAATCATAAAAGTCAGTGTGCAATTGAAGATGGCAGCATAGGAGTGTTCACTGTACCTCCACCAAAAAACCACTACGGACATGAGAATGTAGGTGTTTATTGTGTTTAAAAGTTAACGTAACGAAGAAAGCAAATTAGAAAGTGGTTAATGTCACACATCAGTGTGGGGAAATTAAACTTTCCGTTTAAACCAAAAAGGAGAACAAAACAATATTTGGGATGAAACCACACTCACCTTGTCTGCAATCTCAAAACCTCAATGGGAATTTGTGAACTCTGAACTGCAGTCGGAGAAAGTATGGTAAAATACGGCGGAGGGCAATCTTCTTTCTTGCTATAAATCTTAATTTTTTTGAGCATGATTCGCTTGCTGCTTTGAATTGTTTGTTGGAAATAAATTGGTTCAACAACGTTTGGTATTTTACGGTTTCAATGCATTTATTTATTACTCATACAGATATTATATAGATAGATATATACACAAACATACATAAAAAATTGTATTGAGTTTCGAATTGCAGCATTTTCAATTTCAATTTTCATCATACCTACGAGGTTGTTTCACTAATTCCAGTGAATAATTTCTGTTTTGTTTTCTTTACATTTAAAAAAGTTTAATTTCATTTTGTTTCCTTTTCATTAATTGCAAGCATTTTGTTCCGATGTTTTTTTTTTACAATTTTGTGGCTTTAAAGATAATAAGTTTAATTGCTAATTTCTAC
Source organism: Drosophila ficusphila (assembly GCF_018152265.1). NCBI lineage: Eukaryota > Metazoa > Arthropoda > Insecta > Diptera > Drosophilidae > Drosophila > Drosophila ficusphila. The sequence goes on from NW_025064737.1 coordinate 20,120,464, forward strand.
CCCAGGCCCTAGTACCAGTTTTTGTTTTTTTTTTTGTTTTGTTTTTCTCTTTCGAATGGTTCATTTAGTATAAGCTTAAATATTAATTTGGCTTTTTCTCTAATTACTTGATCGAGTAATTACGCTTTAGACTTATTTTCCTGTGTATTCTGGTTCTCAAAGATAAATAAGTACCGAAATTGCGTGTGCGCTGAGGAACAGCAGAATACGTGGAAACGGAGCAAAATTTTGTTGTGTTCTTAACAAAAACTACTTGGAAATTTGTTCAACATAATTTATCTTGGTAGCTGCCGAAGTTTTGGTAAATACTTGTAAGTGTTTAGGCATTGGCTCGAGTTATATTTTCTGTTTGTTCGCTGCTAGTGCGTATAGTATATGTTTACTGGGGGATCGGGGGTTAATTCAACTATTTTCGATTGTTTGTCAATGCAGAGAGAAATATGCTAGCTTTAGTTTGTTTATATTTTATGCGTTGGCTAATATGTGTGTATGTACTGTGTGAGTGTGCGTGTCTGCTTATTACAACAACAACAAAAGATACTTCCTCTCCTTTCCGTTACTTCGATATTAACTCGTTTATTAAATTAACATTAATATTTGTATTGTTTATTGTGCAGTTACGATATGATTATTCATATAATGAAAATGCATTTTGGAAACATTTTACTTAAGTCAAAATCAAAATAGACGAATAAATCACAACAGGAGATAAGTAAATTTCGATAAAATTTGTTTAAGTAAACTAATAGTTTGTACCGAGTTCCAAAACGAAAATTGTTTAAATGATATGTTTTTGTTTGTCGGTCGAAAAAAAATATCTCAATAAATTTTAAGCAGCTGATAAGTAGAGAATTAATAATAATTATTGCACTCAATTTGCTTTTTGATTTGTTTTTAATATTATAGATTTAGGTAAGCAACAAACTTGTAACAAAGATATGTTTTGTGTGTGTGTTTGCGTTGAGGACAAAATTAATCGGCAATTTAGTGTAAATTGGTAATAATTGCGTGTTTAAGATTCACGTTGCAACTTTGTTGGAAACTGCAGGAACTTTTGTATAAATTGTTAAATATAATTACGATTTAAGTGTTTAGTGCTTGTCGCCTACTTTCCGTTTATTACGCTACACTTTATCCCTACACCTTATATTATTATTTACTTGTTCACGTTTATTTTTATGCCTTTTTCTGGATTTTGTTTTCGTTTGTTTTTTGATACAAAATGGTTTGCTTTGCTTGGCGCCTTAAGACTAAAACCTTCCTTTATACTTAGTTTTGGTTTTTCTATTTCTCATCTGTTTTTTTTTTCTTTTTCCATTGACCCATTTAATTTTCCCGTTCAAGATTTAGTTTTAATTTTAAGAAACAGTCTTTTACTATGAACTCTAAACTGCAGTGGTTGTTGTGTTTGTTGAACGTTCTTTTTGTTTGGCTGCATGGCATTAAACGCTATTTATTTACCTTATACAAAATCAAAGATTTGGGAAGGGGACTCAAACTAGAGGCAAAATAAGTGAAAAGCAAAAGCTTGCGTACAGTGCTTTTCAAACTGTGGCGCGACTACTTGGCTGGCTTGGCAATATCTGAAATAATGCATTTAGTTTACATGTACACATATATACATACAGAACGCTACACAGGAAAATATATTTAAAATTTGAACAATTAAAGTAAAAAGTAACAGGTAAAAGGACGAAAATGAAGAGTTATTTGATGTTAAAAATTGATACAAAAGTGATAATCATTTTTTCCTGTGTATGTGGGGAGAGGCATTCGAAAAAAACGTAGAAAAACAAATCAAACTAAACAGGCTAAAAACAAACACAAACAGTCTAAACGAAAACAATCAAAAACGATTTGTACAAATAAATTTCAACTAAACTATTAAACATAATGTGTATAATATATATTTTAGGATACGTTTGTATATAGATGTGTATAATTGCATTTCGACTAAAGTAATACAAAAATTTGCTTTGTGCGTCCCATTCCTTGACAAAAAAAGGATACCCAATAAAGAACAACCTTTGTTTTTGCCCTGCCACGCCTTTAAATACGTGTGTGTGTGTGTGTGTGTGTGTTTGTGTTGCTTGTGTCGGTGTGTAAAACTAGGCTTACATTTAAATTTAACTACAAAAATTTTAGTATGTATATTTTTTTGGACTTGCAGTAATTCTTCCTTCTCTCGCCTACACTAATTTACTCGTTTTTGTTGCATTTTATTCTTTTCTTCATCCTGTTGTTACCAAAGTTTTAATGGAAATCTTTGTTTGCTTCTTATCTTCGGACTTCTCGTTCTTTACACAGTTCAATTTTGTTTCTTTTCTGTTGCCAATTTCGTCTTTCATTTGTTGCTAAATTATCTAATGCATTTGATAATGTTCTTGTTCTTGTTGTTGTTGTCGTTGGCATGTTTAAAGTTTAGAAAGAAGACTTGCATGATCGTAAAAAAGAGTAAGGACAAACCTAAGCACTTGCGATCGCTCCACTTAAGGCACGCGGCGGTGTTGCTGTGATCTCGGTTCATGCCCACCTCGCCCACCTGAAATGCAGAAGGATAATGTTGGATAAAACAGGAAGATATTTGTGACAGGGATAAACTGTTAAAAAAATAAATAGTTTTAGAAAGTAGACAAAGATAATAACTGATTAACGCTCTAAAGGGTAAAACTATGTTCTCAGAGCTAAAAAGATGTTCTCCAGAACAAAAGTGATGGAATTCCCAAAAAAAAATTCATCAACGAACTGCTTTTCAACTTTTTTGACCCCCAAGAGGAGAGCTAGGCAAATGTTAAAGTTAAGAAAATGAAAATACAAAAAAATATATATACTGAAGCTGAAGATTCTCCTTCAAGCCTCTTTTCCCTTTAAAGTCGAAGGACCGTCTTTTCGTTGCTTTTTGGCAAGTGAGAAGTGGCTGAAAAGTTTTGCCTCGTCTGATTCCAGTAGTTGTAGTTCATTGCATGTTGCCGCTCTGTCTGGCATTTTAAGCACTTATGTATGTGGCTCTGTCTGGCCTTATTTATAGCTAACCCTTTCCAAAATGTCTGTCCAAGTCTATCTAAGTTCACATGCAATGACGTCGCGTGTTAGTAGCGAAGGAAAGGCGGAGGATCCAGGGGGCCCTGGAAAAGTGTTTGTTATGCAAAAAGTTTTTGCAGCCAGGCCAAGCGGCGAGATGTAAAAACTAAGGTCACTGCACTCGCCTTTATTACCGCACATCCCTTTTTGCCCTGCCAGTGGCGGAAAAAAGCAGCGCTTTTAAAGCACAATAGGTGCCAAAAGGTTAAAAATTGCTGCCTGCCCAGGGCAAAAGTGCACTTGAATAAAGCCCATGCTTCCATGAACTCGCCAAACGTAGGCAAAGTTTAGAAAAATGCTGATTCCGAGCACAGAGAAAAAATAATGAGAATAAGATTTTGAATCAATAATTGTTTGTAAAACTATTTTAATATTTTAGTGAATTCTATATTCTTTACTCAAACTATGTGCTATATATTTTTTAATTGAGTGACATTTTTAAAGTATTTTTCAAAAGATCTTTATACCAAAGAGTTTCCAAATAAATAGTTTTTGTAATTACTACAGTCTATAGCTTTTCTCTGGGCCCCTAACAAAAGCGTTACCTTGGCCGACTGCCAAAAACCGGGGTTAAAACGGCTGCCAAAAGAGGAATTAAGATGCTGGCGTTTGGCAACAGAGGGGGGAGGGGGAACAGGCCCAACCAGATAACTGCTGACAGTGTATGCCTAAGTATTTGCAAATTTATGAGCGCTATTGGGCGAGTGCTTTGCATACTTTGGGGCCTGTGCATTGGCGCGTGTTGGGGGTAAACCGTACATTAACAACCAAAGGCATGCTGGCAAATAAAACTGGCAAGCAACTGGAACTGCAACTCGGGGGCGAAGGGAACGTGCGAACTACCTGCCAAAGGACAGCAGTCCTGCAAGGCTGCACAGTTTGTAAGGCACTGCGCCTGTCCGACGCCTCACTGACGGACTGACTGACTGACGGTCTAATCAAGCTAGCCACATGCAAGCACGCAGCGCTGCGCCACGATTTCGTTCTGATCACTACTTATCTCCGCGCACTGCAAACCAGAAAATAAACAAAGCACGAGGCCAACGGGGCGGATGAAAATGTGAGTGAATGCATTTTGCGCAGCCTAATGGCCTTTAGGAAAAGTGAAACGTCTGGTCTGCACAGGTTTATAAGATTGTGTCCTAAACAAAGCTATATATATTAAAAAATGTTAATAAGGAATTTAAATAAATACAATACATATTATCTACATGGTTTTTGATATATAAAATAAACTATGAATTTGATTCCTCTTTTCATTTAAATTTAAATATTAATTATAGTAGGTACAAAAACCAATGTCTCTAGGCTTAGTTCTGGTTGTTAATTTTCATCTGTCTTCCAGTTTTTTAACAATCACTGTACGCAGTAGATATGAATAAACGCTTCCAAGCTGAGTGACTAATGGCTACTCACGCTTGTGGGGATTACCAAAGAAAATTGGGAACTGGACTTACCTGCTGCATGTTCCTCCACTGGCCAGTGGAGTCGTACTCGATGTCATTGTGGGCCATGTCGTTGCCATACAGATTCAGCTGGCCCGACTGGCCCGGATTGGCCACGTCATCGGGCTGAGCGGGGGTGGCGGTGCCATAGAATATCATGTCCCATTGTGTGATTTGTGCTGCAACGCAGAGCAGAGAAACCGAATGCATTTAGTTATTGCTGACTAGCCAAAGGCCAATAATCCAAATAAAATCGGAAACATCTATACAAAATCAACGGAACAAACACAGCAAACGCAAAATGTTATAAAATGTATGATATATTGCAGATTGCAGGCGGGCAAACAAGCCAAGTGAAGGGCCAATAAATCTGCCATATGAGCGATATTCGTACTAAACTACTCTATATATATGGCGTGGATCAAGTGCCGAAAGCTAATCGCAACTTTCGACAGTATTGGGGGAGGGGAAGGGGGAATAAAAAGGATAAAAAATGAAAAATTGTCGTGCTGACAACCAGAGCAATATCCAACACAGCGAAAAAGCATTTTAAAGTTGCTCTCTGATTGATGAAAGCAACAAGAAAGTGCCACTCAGTGGTTGTCAAACTTTCATTGGCGGCAGCAACGCTAAAAATCGTAAAATACAAAAGCGCAATAAAAAGCACTTTGACGGGAATGCCACCATGGTTATGACAGTCGGTGAAAACACTACTCACAAATTGATTAAATTTTTTAAAGCCTGGGGAACTATTTGAACAAAAATAAATTGAATTAGCGGGTTGAAGTGAGCACTCAAATTATTTTACACAGAAATACATGACTCTCGAATGGTACTTAATTTGGTTTTAGATGTGTGTTTTTTGGCAAATACAATAATTAAAATGAGCTGAATAGAACCGAAAAAAGGTTTATTTAATTTAAATATTGATATTGAATTCATTCTGAAATTAAAAGTGTCATAATGCAAATTGATGGGAATTAAAAAAGACTCTGAGAGGAAAACCAAATGCAAATGGTGAAAATCCGAAAATTGAATGGCTACCATTTGGTCGGTTGACCTCCTTTCGCTGGTCCCGCGGCTCCTCGTAATCAGGCGTGGCCTGAATCTCCTCCATTTCCACCTCCACTTGGGCGGGAGCCATGACTCCAGCGGCGGCCATCAGAAGCTGTTGCTTCTTGAGGATCTTCTGATCGGGCAGAAAGCTACTTCCGCCGGCGGGAAGAATGGGCAAAATGGCGAGGGAGGGCATCGTTTGCGATGGCGGTGGCACCGAGGGCGACTTCTTCGTGTTCCCCTGGCGACTGTTTCCCCCGGTAGTTGGCCTAAACAGCTCCACCTCGAATTGCTTGCCCTGCTTGGCCTGTTTGGGTTTTCCCTTGGGCGAGGTGTTCTCATAGGGTTCCAGTTCCGGGAAAATGGCCTGAATCTTTTCGTATCTCTCGAACAGCTTGGGTATTCTTGAATTCGAATTCGAGGTGGTGCCATCCTTCACCTGCTTGGCAGCCTTATTGGATACATTGCCAGTGGTTGTCCCGATCTCGCCCACCACCTTGCGGCTTTTCTCTTCATAGGATTTCTCGCCGGAATTCGCTTTTGGCCTTTGGGTTTGCACGCCATTCCTGTCCTGCTTGTTGTTCTTTTGCTGTTGCTGGGAAATGCGGTAGTACTTGTTCTTGTTGGTGGTTGCCTGGGTGATGCTGCTCTGGGTGGTCGGCTCCTTGCGATTGCCACCTGATCCGCCGGATTTGCCCTTATTACCGCTATTAGCCTTGTTTCCCTTGTTATTGGTCTTCTCCTTGCTGTTATTGTTATTGGCCTTCCCATTAGCCTTGCCCAAAATCACGCCGTAGGTGGCCGAAATCTGTTGGTATCCCTGCTTGGGTGGAGCGGGATTCAGCAGCGGATTGTTGGTCACAAAGCTGGACTTGTTGGGCGGCGGCACCTTGCCGAGCGGCAACTTGGAGCCGCCGGCGGAGGGAGAGCTGCCGAAGTTGTTGGGCGGAATGCGGGGATACTGGGGCGAGTAGGCCTGGTGCAGATTGCTGGCGGTGCTGCTGCTGTTCGGGGTGGTGGCCTCCGAGGCACTGGGCTTCGGCACCGAGATCGGATCGTTGGGCTCGATGCTCTGAGTGGTGCCGTAGAAGATCAGCGACCATTCCCTGAGCAGAGCATGGCCTGCACACCGGTGGGTTTGTTATTTTTAGTGGGTTTTTCGAGTGGTTAATGATGGGGTGTTAGGTGGGTGAGATCCACAAAAGCGCAGCATGTAGAACGGTACAGGTTTAAAGCATCGATCTGACGGCACAGTGTTCTTTCTTTTTTGGTGACATAGTAGCTACGCTAGACTTACCCATGTAGCGACCCTCGTTGTGGATCTCCAGCAGCCAGTTGCCCCGCGGCGATTCTCCCCAGGTGTGAACGGACATGAAGGGCCACTGGTTGAAGCCGGAGCGGGAATTGTCGTGGATCCTAATGGATTAAATAACATTTAATTAGGGAAAGCCTGCCTTAATAATTGAGTAATTTACCTAGGAGTGAGCAGCGTAACACTGGTGTTGGCAGGTGATCGCAAGTAGATCTGAATGTCTCCGCGTCTCTGCGAAGTCAGCGTAATCTTGGCCTGGACATGCTCCAGATAATTGACAGAAGAGCAGTGATTCACGGACAGCATGAGAGTGATGTGAGTGCGAGGAGGAATGACCCTGTTGGAATTATAAATTAAGTAAATATAAAAATCCAAGAAGAGAACCTTAAATCATCCTACTTGTCCACGTGGGGAGCGTTGATCTCGCAGCGCTGCTGCTCCGGCACCGACTTCCACTTGCGGGCCACGCGCACCATCTCGGCGGCGTCCATCAATCCGTAGCCGAAGGAGTGGCTCACCCGCCGGCCGACCCCGTTGCGGGACCAGCTGGGATCCTTGAGGTTCGCCGGCTTGGCGGTGCGCACCACGATGTGCTGCAGGTCGCGCCAGGTGAGATTCTGGTTGGACTGCAGCACCAATGCGGCGATGCCAGCGGCGAGCGGGGCCGACGCCGAGGTGCCCGTGTGGGAGACAGTGCACGAGTGGTGCAGGTCCGTGGTGACCACCTGCTTCTCGCCCTGCCCGCCGCTGCTGTAGGTGGTGGCCAGTGTGGAGCTGCACTTCTCCGAGTACCAGGGCACGTGGCCCTCCTCCGTGGCGCTGGAGATGGACAGCGTCCAGATGGAGTTCGTGTACCCGTCGCAGTTGCAGTTGTCCTGCTCCCGCCCCCCATTTCCCGACGCCCAGATGAAGATGCTCCCCTTGCCGCCGCGTCCCTTGGTCGTTCCCTCGATGAAGGCACGCGACGCCAGCTCCCCGGGTCCGTCGACCGTCTTGCCATCGTCGTCGGGTCCCCAGGAGGCGCTGTATATGTCGATGTACTGCGGGTTCAGCGACAGCGATCGCGCCTCCACCGCATCCGTGACATCTCCATCCAGCATCCGCACCCCGCCCACACTCGCCCCATAGGCGATGCCCACCGCGCAGAAGGAGTTGTTCGCCGTGGCCGCCACCTCGCCGGCACAACGTGTTCCATGGCGGTTCGAGTCCTGCATGTCGTAGTGCGGCATCGGGTCGTCGTCGTGGCTGTTCACGTCGTACGAGGCCTTGGGGTCCTGAATTTGGGATATATATTTGATGGGTTATGATGGGTTCTCTTGTGGTAAGTTTACTCCCACTTACGTAGTTTTCCTCAATGTCCGGGTGATCGGACTCCAGGCCATCGTCCAGGATGGTCACCACCACGCCCTTGCCCGTTATGCCCATCTTCCAGGCGGGTATCACGTTCATGTCCAGGCCACCACCGCGGTTCTGAAGGAAATAATGTGTTATTAAGGAGGAAACAAAAAAAAAAACTCAACGCAATTATCTCACTAAGAAAGTTACTCTTACTTAGTAACAAAAGAGGATATGAAAAGGAGGTATAGATTGAATAAGAAGTAGATCTTTGCCATTAAAATTACAACTTTAAAAATGTAATATTAAATATTTTAAATTACATAAAACATTTATCTTATTATAAAAGGGTTTTGGTGATTTAATGAAAAAGAATCACTTACCAGATACCACATCTGCGGCCATTTGGAGTCGTCGAAGGGCATGGCGTCCACCATCGACATGGCTCGCGAGGAGGTCCTCGAGGGTCGCATCCTGATGAAGTCCCTCTTGGATCGCGACTTGGCCCTCTGCTGCTTCGCCCAATGAACCCGGTCGTCGTCATCGAGGCGAGTTTGGTGATGCGTGGCGGGGGAGAGCGACCGCTTCGAGACCTTGTGATGTGCGAAGTGGTAGTGATCCTCGAAGATCTGTAAAAAAAATATAGGTTTATGGATTAGAGTAAGTTTGTATTTAACCTAGCTATTCTAGAATATTATTTCATTTGTTTTAGGCAGCAGTCTCTGAATAAAAAATCCGAGAAAAATCAGAATCGCAGCTTAGATTTTTAATTTTTCCAACAACTTACATAAATAAAACTTGTTATTTATTTACAAAACCAATAACAATGTCTGGCGGACTACAAGGAATTCGTAAGCTGGCCGACAAGCTCTTCACTCCCAACGAAATTCGTCGTTTTCAGGCGTACAAAAATCGCTTTAGTGAGAAATATCTGAGCGTGGAGGGCTTGAAGACCAGCTTTAAGAATCCAAAATTCGGAAAGCTTTTCTACCATCGCATGTTTTCCTCTCACAAAGATGGTAAGTCATTATTTCTTCCTTAACACTTAAGTTTAATTTGTGAAATCGTCTAAAGAGTGTGAGTGCCCCGAAGAGCCGAGAGCTAAGCCGGAGTGCGATCCCAGTTGGGATGAAATATACCCTCGGGGACCTCCTTACGAACCCCGTGATTCCCATTTCTGGTATCCGGATCCGGAATACTTGATAAAACAGGAAAATGTGGTATTTTATCCCGCCGGCGACGAGTGGAAACGCCGTCCGAATTTCACGGGAAAAATAGTTCCGCCACATCGCAATTTTCGGACCAAGTTCATCAACTTTGGACCCGCCCATCCGGCGGCCCATGGAGTACTACGCATGATCCTCGAGCTGGATAATGAAACGGTGCTGAATGCCGATCCCCACATTGGATTACTCCATCGAGGAACCGAGAAGCTGATCGAATACAAGACATATACGCAGGCATTGCCATACTTCGATCGATTGGATTATGTTTCCTGCATGGCCAACGAATTGGCCTACGCTTTGGCAGTGGAAAAGTTGCTGAATGTGGAGGTTCCTCGCAGGGCCAAGTTCATAAGGACCATGTTCTCGGAGATAATGAGGCTCACGAATCACACAATGGCGATCGCTTCGTCGGTTTTGGATTGCGGAGCCATAACTCCGCTTTTCTGGTTGTTCGAGGAGCGCGAGAAGCTCTACGAATTTTCGGAACGGGCTTCGGGAGCTCGTCTGCATGCCGCCTACATCCGGCCGGGGGGCGTGGCGTCGGATATACCCCTGGGCTTCCTCGATGATCTATACCAGTTTATCAACCAGTTCGGCGATCGCTTGGATGAAGTCGAGGACGTCGTCACCGATAATCGCATCTGGCGAATGCGTAACATTGGCATTGGCACGATATCCGCTCACGATGCCCTGAATTACGGATGCACTGGACCCGTTCTGAGGGCCACTGGCATCAAGTGGGATCTGCGCAAGCAGCAGCCCTACGATGCCTACGACGAGATGGAATTCGATGTGGCGGTGGGCGCGAATGGCGATTGCTACGATCGCTACTTGGTGCGAATGCAGGAGATGCGCCAGTCGGTGAATATCATCAAGCAGTGCATCGATTGCATGCCACCGGGTGAGATCAAGGTGGACGACCTGAAGATATGTCCTCCTCCACGTCGCAAGATGAAGCAGGGCATGGAGGATCTGATCCACCACTTCAAGCATTTCTCGCAGGGCTTCTATGTTCCTCCCGGAGCAACTTATACCGCCGTGGAAGCTCCCAAAGGGGAATTCGGAGTGTATCTAATTTCCGATGGTTCAACGCGTCCTTATCGCTGCAAGATTCGTCCATCATCCTATATCCACCTCGCCCTCATGGCCAAAATAGCACCTGGACACTTTCTGGCCGATGTGGTGGCCATAATTGGATCACTGGATATCGTATTCGGCGAAATCGATCGTTAGTTTTCCACATAGATAATTTGTATTGCAAGCAATTGTATGAGTTTCCACATTAAAGGAGGGGAACAAACAAAAATAATATTGGTTATGTATAATATATGCAATAATAATAGCATTCAAGCTTTTTGATGCTTCAATTGCCTAATCTTTTAAAACCATAATTTAAAATCATTCCCTGTACTATGTCCCTTGTTTAGATGCTAACTATACACACACACAAGTGTTGTCCTAAAACAGAAGGGTGAGTATAATTAAAATGGGCATTCATTATTTTAGATATTTATGCAGAATAGACCTGATCCTCTTTCCCCATCTGCACATAAGTACAACGATGGCAGGGAGAATAAACATAAATGGGGATTTTGCCGCAGCTCTGTGTTGTGTGTGCGTGTGGACTTTGTTGTTAATTGAATTTCATTGTGCTAAATTCTTTGGCAAATTGCAATTTAAGGACTGCACAAAAGCCCACTGTGGGTCGAAATGTTTCTGCTATTGCGATGACAATTAGTTTTGCAGAAGCGTTGACAGAATTAGTTATGGCAACTACTGGGCCATGAAGTTGGGCAACATTGTTCTGGCTTGCCACAGGAATTCAACCAATTTGAAAGGTGAACACGATGCATTCCCTCGGTTGCAACTTGGAATCCTGTCTGTTTTGCTTCGGTTGGGAATAGTGCGGCCTATCAAGTGTGAATAAGTTTGTGGCCCAAGACTTTCACCTGACTGATGCTTAATTGTAGGCATATTGCCATGGAACTACCATCACACACACACACACATTCTGCCTTATTCAAGCATGCATCATTAAGGGCTGTGCCAACACCATCATAAAGTTTGGAACCTCAGGTAAACGCTGAAAAGTATGCAACACAATTTATTTATGCCCACAGCAGGATGTCGCTGTCGATTTTGCAACAGCGGAAGAGGCTTTCTCTTTCCGCTTCCTTCTTCCATGCCCTTATTCTATGTCAAGGTGTTCTGGTTTTCAATTTCGCTGGGAGATTTTTATATTACTATTTCCTGTTTAAGGTTAAACAAGGTGAGTGAATATCAAGAAAACAAATGGAAAACGAGGTAAATGATGTACTTATTTACTGGAAATATATACATTTCGTATATTTTATTTTTATTTTTTTAAGCACTGAAATCTCCAAACTCCAAAATTGATGAAAGTGGGAACACGTTTTTTAGTTCTTCTCCCCCCGAAAATGTTTGCCTGAGTTTGTCGTAAAATTCGAGCAGTTGAATGGCACAGGATGATAGGAGAGGCATATGTGCCGACAGCAGCAGACACACACACACCCTCCATCGTTAACCCTTACCCCCACTCTTAACCCCCCTTCGGCACGGCTGGGCAACTACTAAAATTTTAATTGCTGCTACTCTCGGCGTACGTGTCGCCCAGCGCTCAAAGCTCGTTTAGTTTTTATGCCCGACGAGTGGTGCCACGCCCCCTCCTCCCCACGCGCCCACTATCAAGTTTATTAATTTATGCAGCACACACACACACATACACTCTTAGATTTGTTTACTAGCCGCCTGCTCCTGTGCATATGCAATTTTGTCCAACATTTTAATTGAGTTGGGTGGAAAAGTTAAGTTAATACCTCGCCCACACACACGCACACACACACGCAGTCCCACGGGTTACAATATTTTTGCAAAAAAAAAATAAATAAATAAAACAAAATAAACATAAAAGTGTCTGTAGGTCTGGCTATTGGTTTAGTTTTAATTGTTTTGTTGCGGTTTCAATTAAAATTGACTTATGCAACTCAACCTTCTCCTCCTCGATCCAGCTAAAGTGATAAAAGGGAGTGTAAGGACCTTCAGGATATAAAGTTTTCAGTAGCAATATCATACGTACAAATGCTCTGTACAAATTAATGCAAATGTAAAATACACTTTTCGTATGGAAGTTTTTATTCATAAATGTAACACATAACTTTTATTTCTGCTACTCTAGAAAATCACCGTTCACTTAAGCCAACATGTGCTCTCTCGACTGCAAAACAGCTAATTTTCTAGTGCATTTGTCGACAACATAACAAACGATGACACAAAAAGACAATAAAACCATGGCTAACACATATAGCAACAAATTGTGGGTGAGGAATGGAAGGATAAAGCAGGATGCAGACAAGGAAGGATATGTTAAGCTGTGAATAATGCCCTCTCCATGGCAGCTTTTAAAATTGTCAACAATTTAATTAATCAACTCGGGGTGCAGGCCACCTCGGGGGACTCCAGATAAATGGCTGTTCGAGGATGGCTAAAAAAAAGAACGTGCAGGAATAAGGGACTTTGGCTTAGCCATTGCCAGCAGCGCGTATAGAATGTGGTTGTTAATTAGAGAAACATGCAAAAAATGTTTTGAAATTTTCCATCAATTAAAATCGTATATCATCGATCAAATATTTAGAACGTGCAGATTAGCCATAGAGTTTTATATTTTTTTTTGTAATACCCTAAATTGGATGGCATGTAAAATGGCAGCCCGAATTTTTCTTACTGCATATAGAAAAACGCTCGCTGTGCTCAATTGCCAATGAAAATGGTTAATTTTTTACCGTCGCAAGTGGCGGCCTGGGGGCAGCGATGGAATGGGAACAGGAACAGGAAGAGGTCCTGCACCTGGTGACAGCCAGACAGGAAGCAGCCCTGTATAAATATGTGCGCCGTTTCATTAGCTGCTAATTAATTTAGTTTACACACAACCACACATCAGCCACCCAACATCGCAACCACCCAACAGCCCATCGTCCTTGCGCCAAGGAGGAAATGCAGTTTGGATTTTCCATTAAGTGGGCGGAGCAAGGAAGTCGGATGTTGGCGATGTGCGATTCCCTCGTCTGCGTGGTGGAAAATATTACACAGTGTTAAATGTGATGACAGGTGCAAGGGGAACGGTGCCCCAAGCCCATGGGTTCAGGTTAAAACTACGAAGGCAGTAAACTGTCACACAGGAGCTGTGAAAGATGTCAAAAGCAGCGAAAGGAGGCTGTCTGGAGAGGCAGGACACCCCTTTCATAAAGCTCAAACATCATCCACTGAAAAATATAGCAGTTTAAAATATTGCGGCTCAAAAGCGTTGCGTGTTTGCATTGTATGCATCATTGGCTTAAACGTCAATTAAATGATGAAACAGGAAACTTCAATAAAGTCAAATTATGTTCCACTTGGAGTACATGCAAATAAAATTTTAAAATTTAACAAATACAAACGTATTGATATAGTCAACCTATCCATAAACTCAGCACTTTTCGACATTGTTTAAAAAAGTGAATTTTTCGCTAGGGCTCCATTTGATTTACCGCTGATCCCCAAAACTCCCTATGTTGGTTTATGGAGCACTCTCGACCGTCATCTTACATGGAAACCCATGTCGAGCTGTTTGTCCAATCGTTTGGTAACCAACGCTGATATTTGCATACGTACACTGGGTACCTGGCTGGCTTTTGTTTCCCTCATCAGCACAACGATGCCATAAAAACGAACATGTTTTTTCCCGGTTGCCCGCTCCTCTGAATGTAAGCTTTCCTTGCCTGGCTTTTGTTAAAATATTTATAGAAAATGGCGACAATTGCGACAAACAATTGCGGGTCAGACCGAAGTTGTGCTCACTTGGCCCCACGCACTTTACATTGCATATTTATGGTTTTGTGTTTGCCTTTTCTCCGTTTGGCAAACAAAAATAAGAAGGAAAACATTGTGTTCATAGGTCAAACTTCATCATGATCTCCATGCATTAAGATTGAAATTGGTAGTAGCCCCGGGATACACTTTTGGATGGATAAACAGGAAGTCGAAAACACTCCCACGTCCTGCATATGCCAGCTTTCCACAACGATTTTCCCGAGGGCTGACCGAGGAAAATCTACCCTTGGCCGGAAATCTTATGGGTACCAAAGTACATAATTGTTTCCATGGGAGATATTGTGACTAACTTGCTTTTCCCCAGCATTTTTTCCGTATTTTTTTTGCACTTCCAATCAGGTGGGCTGGCCAACCCTTGGATTGGCGAAACTGTCCCCCGAGGGAAGCTAAATGTTAGACACAAAACCAAACCTGGCTGAGAGGGTAGCACATAGAATAAATTTAATATAGCAGGAGATCAGCTGTTGTAAATTCCTGCCCGGGACTTCCCCTTGCGATTTCTCGGTTCTGATGGCAATTGGGGGAGCAGTACATATCTTTTCGCAAATCTGTATCTTACGGGGGTTGGAATGCCATGAAAACGGCAAGACACTTACCCTTTGTGGGATTTTCGACCATAGCCTCAAACTAGAAATGTCTTAATGGAGATGGCAGGAGATTTGATTGGAAGTGACGAGACAGTTTTGGGTTTCAAAGGGGATCAGGAATACATTTACCCTATTAATTGGTTTTAACATGGATATCCTGAAAAATCTTCTAAAAGAATATAAGATTGAATGGTGACAGCAATCAATAATTAAAATTTTGTTTTTTCTCTGCAGGCTTAAACTTTGACAACCACTGCATACAAAACTTAATTTACCTGTACACGTTTATTGATTTACCACTCTCATGATTAACGATTCAATCGCATGCAAAACCCTTCTTAAATGACTGAACTTTCATAGGTATGCCCGCATGCTTCCCGCTTACCGCAATTTATTGTTCGAAATTAATTGAAAATATAAAAATCACATTGGCATTAAATTATGCGGCAAAGCGTGAGTGCGGAATATTAATGACACCGACTGCACGGCAGTAGCAGAACCCAGTGGCAAATGTGTTTTATTTTAATTGATGCCACTCACTGATCGAATCTCATTGCAATCCATCGGAAGAGCGAACTTTGCATGGGCAAAAATTAATATTCCAAATAAATTGTCAATCGCAGCCACTGCCATTCATTGCAGCTGTTAATGGATCAAAGTCGGATTAAACTCTTAGTCGGGGCCTTTAAATCAGATTCGCAAACTGCTGACCTATGAAAGACGCATCAATCTGGACGGATGGCCATCGAGAGGCCACTTCTCTCGAAAAGTTGTTGAACAAAACACAAGAGCCAGCTCAGCTGGCCGTCGGGCAAACAAACGACATCCGAATCTCTGCCTCCCTATTTTTTTTTTCGTACAAAAATGTTCACCCGAAATATATGGCAGTGCGGAATTTGACGAATCACTTTCGAGGCTGCTGCACCGATTCCGAAAAGAGTTTTATTTTTAAAGCGTATTCCTTATTTGTCCAAGCACAAGGCCAAATAAAAGGCCGCCGTTTACTTTGCGGGCCAGTTGGCGACGAGAGCTGTCTGTTTAATAAAAAAGAGAAATCCGAAAAAGGAGGTTGCCTTGGTCATTCTCAGTCATGGGTAGGCCTGCACGTCCTTTGGTAAACAGCCGGGGCACAGCAAATGAAATTTATTGGCTTTTCAAGGAGGGCAAAGAAGGACGAGATCTGTCGCCTTTTTTTCGGTCGCCGTTTGGAATGAAAATGGGGCGAAAAAGAAGGAATTATTGCAACGACCTTTTGAGGAAGATTAACATATGTTGAGAATATTATATGGTTATGTAAAGAAACTTTTTGGAGCATTACTTAGACTTGTACATAAAAATATTTTTCTATTTTCAGATCAGAAATCATGAATTTAATGATCAGTGCTGCATCCCTTTTCACCCTTGGTACACTAAAGCGTAAACATCCAAACATCCTAAAAATGGCTAAAAGCCCGACTTTTCTAAATGATATAAACAATCTGAAAATTTTTGTTTTCGATTTTTGAATTGATTTTCTTGATGAAGACCCTTCAATATATTATTAAGAAGATTAAAAAACATGAATTTAGTGATCGCGCAATTCAGTAATTAGTTTTGGCAATAAGAGATTGAAATGCTGATATTTGTGATTACGGAATTCATTCGTCAAATGGTTCGATTCAAAACCTGCAATCCAAATATGCAACACTTGGGATGAAGAAAAGGGCGAAAAATCCCTAATGGAGTATTGTGCACTGAACTGGCTCAGCTTGGGGTTTTCCTCTTGCGAAACCCAGCAGAGGCTCATTAACCGCACTCGGATTTCATTTACGGCTCCATCAAGCCGTCTGCTTCTGTTGCTCGAATAAAGCCGATAGCGAGGCACTGGGCTCCAAATGCAATCGGAGCAATTTCCAAATATTTTTGCATTTCAATTGCCGACATCAGCATTTGTGGCACGAGGCAGTTGCATGCAGATGAGCGAAGGGCTTAAGGCACTGTGGGTGGTAAGATGAGAGGGGATTGCGATGGCGATGGCGTTTGCAGCTGCATTCGCAATGCATTGCCCTTTGTCGAAAATTGATTGCACTTGTTGTCTGGTCGGAACTTCGCCGGCCAACGACTGATGATGGTCCCATTTGCTTGAGTAATGATGCCACTTGCCACTGCAGCTTTAGTTCCCCGAAATCGGGATCTCCAGCTGGAATCGATTTGGCCGCTCCCCTTAGCCCTTAACCCTTTGGTGCCCGCATCTTCCGGACGTCGCCTTTTAGTTTTGTAATGAAATGCGAAATTTGTTGCCGTTTGCCGTTCGTCGACGTCGAGTTCTTTTGTCTCTTTGGGAAATCAAATTGATTCGTTAGGTTGGCAATCTGTCGCTTGTTAGGCCAAATTGATTGAAATTAGGTTTAGACCCGGCTCGTTCTGGAGCTCCTGAGTTTTTTTGTTGTTGGCTTGGATTCGTTGCCTAGTAATTGGTTTCGCATCGCACTCCCTTGCAGTTTGCTTTCATTAAACGCGCTCCAAAGGAATGCAATGTATACCCCTTGGCTGTACCACGAAGGAGAGCTTCGCAATATGGGGAAAATATTTGAGAAATGCTGCATACCTCAAAGATCGCCCACATGACTGGTGGAAATTTCCCAGAGGAATCAGAGCAGATGTGAGCCATTATTGCACCTTTAAGTCAGAATGAAATGGCAGGCAAAAGCTAGAGCTGTATCCGCATTTATGTGTGAAAATGAAAACAGCAAAAAACGGAAGAGTGCTAAATAAATAACTCAAATGCCAGTCGAGAAATTCACCAAATAATTTCCGCAAGAAAAATGGTATCTCTGTTTTCTATTGAAATTCCTTGAACCTTGCTGGGAGTTATGAAAGCTCTGATGAAGTTAAAATGCATTCTGGCTTATGCTCTCGTAGTTGCACAAGGGAGAATTTTCCACTCAGAAATAACTTGAAAGAAACAAATGTTACTCATATAACTTTTAATAAGTTTTTGAAGGTAAATTTAAGAAAAGTTATTTTTATACAAATCACAGAGATTTAGTTATCCAATAAATTTCTAATTATATTTATATAGAGTATATTTTTTATGACTTTGTTCCACTGTTTGCAATATTTGCCTGACTTTTCCCTACCTCCGACTTAAACTATTTCCGTAGCCGCCTTCGAGGAGCCGTGACACAAATTGACTTCGACAGCAGGAAAAACAACATCAGGTGCGCAAAATGCGGGGGAATTCAGCTGAGTTGGAGGTGGAGGAGGAGCTCGGGGTGGCGAATAAATTTTTCCTGCATACACACATGTACCGTCGCAATAACAATAATCATAAATACACAATGCGGAGCGGGCTGGCTGGCACGTGTCAATGCAGGTCATAGGTCCCCCTATTTATTTGGCATAACGCATTCCCAGATCTGAGGTACCCACTCGACTCCCCAACTCGGCACTTGAGTCTGAGTGGGCTTTTTGCTCTGATGTTTTCTCAACTTCAATTGCCGCCCATGGGAATTCAGTTCGTTCTGCGAACTCGACTCGTACAATAGCTAATGGGGTTTCAAGGGGTTTTCCGAGGAGACGCGATGATAAGTTTCGCCTTAAAAGCGCGCCAAGTAGTCTAAAAGCGAGTGCAAAACAATTTGTTTGAGCTCTAAGAAAAATAAAGCTTTCCAAGAACTTGCTATGAGTTTAATTAATTTTTACAGTTTTTCAAGCTGAAAGTTTTTAGCCTACTTTTACAAATTCCGTTGAAAAAAAGGTGAAAGCATTCACTCTGTCCTCTTAAAAAGTTAATTTTCATAATAATAATTTTTTGCACTTTTTATCCAGCAACTATTACTTGAAAAATCAATTCACGCTTCACCAAACTTTTGAAATTTTTACAGTTTGCCTGCAATTTTAAAGCGCTTAAGCACAAAAAAAAAAACAATGAGGAAAGTCTATGAAAAGTTGGTGCACTTATTTTTTTCGTACTTGTTTCGGTGAAAGGGAAAATTTTGTCAGAAGTTAAATTACTTTAAACTTACGCATGGAAAAGAATGTAATTGTTGGTAAAGAAAAAGCCAAAAACTTTTGCAACAGTGGAACAATTAATGATGAGGGAAATGGAGGCCAGGATCAAAAGAAAATATGCTGCCAAGCGTTTAAAAGTGCCGAAATCGTTTCTTTTTAGTCCTAGAATCTACCCGATTCCATCTCGTGTCATGATTGAAAAACTTTTCTGCCAGAAATCTGTAGAAATTTCAGCAGTTGCACTCCCTTATTGTTCACTTTGGATTCTGGAGCGTATTGCAAATCATTGTTACACTCCAAGACTCATAAAACGAAGCCATCAAAGTGCAAATGCGAAACAAATTGGGAATTGGCAGCTGGGAGATGAAAGAGAAGAGGGAAAGGGTGGGGCACAATTATTATTAAAATGCATTAATCAAAATTTGTTGAGGTGATTCTCTTTCTTGTTTCGGATTTCATATTTCGGGGTAGTTTCCGCAACGTCAGAACTTTTTCCAATAATGCAGCACCAAAGAGGAAAATATAAATTTGTTTTTCCTTTCTTTTTTTTTTTGGGAGGGTGGTGAGATACGAATATCAATTTGCTCTTCAGGGGTGGCCTTCTAATGGAGAAATGCGAGCTAGTGGAAATGTTTACTTTCCCCTTATGAAACCACCGGGGAGCTATAATTTTGTCTATCTTATGCTTTTAAGGGAATATGAGAATATTTATGGGTCATCAAAATTTATATGTAAATACAACGCATGGTTTATCCAGATCCATTATTTTTTATACACTAATTACATTTTGCTCCAAACAAAGACCGCCCACACGGTTTTAATCCTGGCGTCTGTGTTTCGTTGTACGTCCTTTAAAATCTGTGCAAACATCAGATAGTAAAGACACAAAAGAAAGGTTTAGATTTATGCAGCCACAAATTTCATAAGCCACATTCTCTGCCCAACAGCGATAACAGAAAATCTGTATTTTACAAACACACTGGTTCATGTGCATTATATAGAAACTACACTTAAATAAAATAGACCTAATTAATGGATGCTCACAAAAATTAAAACTATACTTTCAGACTTGATAATAATAATAATTATTTGCTTTGGAGAGAAAAATGTTTATTTAAATCTAAAGATTCTACAATGAGTTAACTTTTAAAATATCGCCTTCAATACTTTTTATTTCCAACTAGAAATTTAATCATCATCTTTTTGGTATTTGCCCAGCTTAGCCATTTTACCGTCTAGACGAAAATCTTCCCAGCCACTTCCAAAAAAAAAGTAACAAAGTTCAAAATGACGGAAATAACATTGAAAAGAACTCCTTGAATAGCTGAGAATGGGGAAAAAATAGGCGAATGTGAATGATGAGCAAAGTTTTCCGGTATCATGGCGGAAATTTATGTGTGCGTAAATAAGCGCAGACAAGGCGCAGAAAGTGGAAAACCTAAGCGTTGGATAGACCGAGCGAGTCTCTAGTAAATCTTGGTGAAAAGGGAAAATTTAATGAAGCAAAAATCGAGGGAAGCTGCCACACAAGCACTTAAAACATTGTCAACACCAACACAGATGCTTAGAGTTAACGGCTTTCGGTTTTGGCGGTTGCTCTCCGCACAAACAATCGCCCAACCCAACCGCCCACTTCTTGGGCGCAGCTCTCAGGGGTTTTCCCCACGATCTGCAGCCCTCGTTGGAAAACTAAAACACAAGTAAGCTGCAGAAGGTGAAAGGGGGAAATGCCGGGGTGAACTGTCAAGTCAAGTGCCAAAAAAGTGAGGAAATGTGGGCGGCATCCCACCTCTTTTACCATCTGCATCAACAATTTGTTGCATAGTTAGAGGCGACGCGCTGGCAGTCTAAACAATCAGTGAAAGTTGTGCGTGTGCTGGGTGGAAAGTCGAGAAAAAAGTGGGGAAATGCAGTTCAGGGAGTTGGGTTCCTTGCCTTGCCTCAATTTAGCTGCACTTCACTTCTCTCGACTCGATTCCATGCGAGGCAACAAAAACTGTGAGCGAAGCGCCACAAAATCAGTTGCAGTTAGGTGAACTCGACATGTACCATACACATGTGTGTGTTAACAAGGATTTCAATTTGTAGGATGACAGTTAATAGCCTGAAGACGCGACACTTGAAAACTTCCGATTTGAAGTGTTTGGCAAACAGAGCAGGAAGTGTTAGGCGTACGGTTTAAATCAGAGGTTAACTTTAAGCTGAAAGCTATCAGCTGTTTAAAATGTCAAAATTCACTTTAAATTCTTTACCCGCATTTTGCTCAAAGCTAAATTATCGCTCGTTTATCAGTGAGACGTATGAGTTCATTCACAATTGCCAGTCAGTCATACGGATAAACGCGTTTTGTTCGCCCTCAGGCAAAGCCATTTTGATGCAGCCTTCCACATATTAAACTTGCCCCGCCTGAACGAATGATGCCTCCATTTAGGCAGGTGTGAAATACGTGCGTTGTTTAATTCAAACCCGAAAAGTTCCATCCGCGAAGAAAATGCAATGCGCAACATTTTAACATAGTTTATGGGGCACCACATACAAACACACAGACGCGTATAGACTTTCCCCCCACACACACACACACACCATCAAGTGCAGTTGCATGTGCAAGTGTGTGTTGCATATTTTGTGGCGCTTGAAAACATTTTTTTATGGCAATTTGCCAGGCGAAGGAAGCTCGAGCAAGCACAACAGAACTGAAATACCCTCAACACACACATAAACGCATTGTTGCGGTAAAACAAGGCGGCAAGAAGGAGAGATGCACTCGAAAAAATAACTAGAGATAGGTCTTATGTGAACTGAAATATTATATAAATATAATTGTTTTCAGTAACTAGAATGAATAAACCAATTGTTTTTATATACACAAAAAGTTATGTAAGGGTTTGTTCTTTTTGCAGAATTTAGAAAACAAGTTTTGTGTTTTCCATAATTTTTTAAAGGTGGAACAACTACACAAGAAGGACACAATCTAATACCTGGCCAAGCTTTCTGCTCCGGCTGCTTTTGCCTTGAACGCATTTTTCACACATGTTAAGTGCGCCCATTTCCCCCCTGTGGATGCAACCGCCCTTGTTGCCACGCCTCTCTGTTGTTCAATAAATAGCTGGCAACATGGTGTCCAGTCTTCGTCTCTCATTTCCGGCTGTCCTTACCCCTTCCCTTCTTCCCCCTCTCCCATGCCCCATGCTCATCCTGCTCATCAGCTGTTTCCTTTTGTCAGCCATAAAAATGCCCGAAAATGTTGCATACTTTCTGGGGGGCTTCTGTGTTGCCTCAAGTGCTTGCCACAGTTTCATGCGCTTTTTACGACACTTCGTACCTCCGCCTGCCACTCGCAACTTGTGCCTTTCAAAGGCATAATTTGACAGCAAATTGTTCAGTTTATAGCCAGGCACTAAATATTCTTTCAACTTTCGGCCGAGAGTAGAAGTGGGCGCCATGCAAAATATATTTCGCACACAATGTGCCAGCTTTTTGCCCGCTTCTACACGTCCGTCTAGATGGCAGCCAAAAAACTTGGCTTTTTCCACACCGCCTTGTTTTAAAAGCTGGCTAGAAATAATGCAACAAAGTTGGTGCGGGATTAGAGCGGAAGTTGCACACACCGGATGTAATGGCCAAATGAGTTTCATCTTTTTTACAGCTCCTTATCAGCATAAAAAATATCTTAATTCACACAAAATTTCACTGGACGTAAGCGGATTGTCCGAGCAACTGGCTCGGAAAAAGCGAGCAGCCAGCGAATGCCATGAAGTTATTAGAGTTTGCTACTTAGTAATTAGTTTGTCATACGTGGCTGCGTTTCAGTGGTCAGGATAATTGCGGTTAAGCGAGAGAAGCAAGTTAGTGGAAATTTTAGGGGAAGCTGCTTTCAACTGTTTAGTATTAAGTTAACCGAAGCTTAAGCATATAAATAAATTATTATTTGAATACTCTCTCTTCATTAATTTGTAATATTGTAGTACGATATTCCTTAATGCATTTTCCCTCTTACTTCCGATTAAGCGCCTCGTAGTAGCATTTACAATGCAGCATTAAATTTACCTGAAACAAAGGGGAATCTAGCACCACCTCCCACTAATTCCACTTAACACGGTGTATGTGTATATGAAACTCATATTCCTTGTTCTGCCAAAAATCAGCAAATTGCAGTGGTCTACTTGGCTCGCCTGCACATCCCATTTGGCCATGCAGTTCAGTTGGTTGTAGCAACTCGAAAGCCCAAAAGGACTTTCAGGTAATTTGAACTAACACAACAGGCAGGTAAGGGGCCATTCGAGGGGGAGGGGAGGTGGGGGAAGGGTAGGTCGAGGGCCTGTGTCTGGGGATAAGGGTATATCTCCACCCCACTTCACACCCCTCGCCTCTCACCTTGCCGAGTGGGTCAGTGCAACCAGAGCCGTCATATTCCATTTGGTTAACCAAAAGTTACGTGCTTCGGTTTATTTCCTTTTGTTTGGTTGGCTTTTCTTTTTTACTGTTTTCTTTTTTTTTTCCCCACTCTCACTAGTATTCTCCTGTTTCCGTTTCTGCGGTTCCGACTGGCTTTTGGCCATGAAACCATTTCTGCTCGACTCCCGACGCTATGCAACGCATTATTTGCTTTGGATTAGCGCTCGTCCTGCTGATCTCTCGTCCTGTTTTTCCACTTTGCCCCCTCTGGCCCACTGCGGTGTCCTCCCTGTTTAATGCCGCCACTCTGGCGTGTCATATAAATTAGCAACAATGAAGGAATTGCACAATTTACGAGTCCCTCGGGTCAGAAGTGCGTGTGGGGGCGAGACAAAGTATTTCTTCTTCCCGCTGCTCATTGAATGTGTTTTTAAAAATGTCTGCTGGGTATAAAACAAAAAAAAGTGTGGTGGCCATTGGGTACAGGCAACTATGGAGTGGTGTCAGTTATGCACTTGAAGAAATCAAGGATTTCTATTTACTAAATTTAAGGGTTTTCTTTAGAAAAAATTCTTAAGAATGTAAGTCTCCAGAAGCCCAGTTTGCCAAAGCCATCTTTACACATATTTACTGATGAGATAGGGATCTGATTTTTTTTTACAGTGTAGTCCGATTTCAGAGTGCGTGTTCGGCCTGTGGCTTTTGCTCGTTATTGCCCGTTAAGGTTCACCGAATTGAGCCGCCGAAAGCGACGGAATGTGAGAGAGGCAGAATGTCTGCGAATTTTCCTCCCCGCCTCGACTGTATATTAATTGAAAGTCGCTTTTCAACAGCGGTTTTAACAGCCCTAGATCTCCGTCCCGTTGACCCCTGCTCTGCTCTGAATTTTTTCGGCGGTTATCTTTCGGGGAGCTGTTGGATTTTATGGTGCATTCGATGAAAGGTAAACATATCAGGGGGAATTGTGTGGCTGGCGTTGGTTGGTATTATAGGTGGATGAAGACCACTCTCAAAAGAATAAATAAAGAAAGAACCAAACCCTTTTCCCCGAAACTTTGCCTAGTTTGGGTTTTGCAATATTGACTGGGGAGTATAAAAACGAGTTTATTAACAGCGAAAATATTTTTACTTAACCCGATTTCTACTACATTGAGCTACACAATCAAGGTAAAAATCTTCTCTATAACCTCTTCTTGAAAGTGTAATGATATCGCTTCTCATAAAATCGTTAATTAGTAAAAAAAACTTTCTGAGCGGTTAGCTCTTCCAAAGACAAGGAAATTCCACCATAACATAACTTGTTGCGGCAACTTCACCTGAAACTTAATTAAGTAACTTACGAAAAAGCCTAGTTAACTAAACTGTCCAACATTTATGGTCTGGCCTAGCCAACTTCTAACTAAGCCACGAGCACCGACTTCCTGCATCTCCTCCTTGGTCACACATTAATTTTCATTAGCGATGCCTTCAGTAAGGGCCCTTCACTTTCGCTAAACTCAGCCCAACTGAAGGGAGAAAAAAATAAAATAAAGGTTTATTACGCCTACGTTTTATGCGCGCAATTGGCTACCCTGGAAATCGAGCGACACTTGACTACCCACATATAAATATATATACTATATATACGAACACAAATCTAATTAGTCAAACCTCACTGTAAGAGGCCCATGAAGAAAAGCCCTGAAGAGGTAATAAAAAATAGACGAGGAGAACGAGGACCAAGTTTGTCAATTGGCTTTATCGCCGGGCGAAAGAATAGAATAATTTTTACGACGCATCCCTATGTAGTAAAATCCTGGTAAAATGAGCTGTACGCTGGCGCATTAAGTATACCACACGTTGAACCGTAGGAAAAAACACAATTTAATTAATGTTGTTACACTGTTGTGTTTGCGAAATTCTCAGAATTAAATTTGGACAGGAAACGGAAGTAGCCGAAAAAATGTTAATTGGATTTCCGCTTTGTGCTTCGCGCTGCTATTACGCTCTCTCGTTATTAATTATGCTCTGCATGTGTTGGCTTATGAAACCAAAAAAATAAAAGCCAAGAGAGGGGGCTT
This sequence comes from Drosophila ficusphila, assembly GCF_018152265.1. Classification (NCBI taxonomy): domain Eukaryota; kingdom Metazoa; phylum Arthropoda; class Insecta; order Diptera; family Drosophilidae; genus Drosophila; species Drosophila ficusphila. Next base: position 20,145,841 of record NW_025064737.1, read on the forward strand.
TCACACAAAAATGGTTTGCCAGAATTTTAATATCTCTGGATATTTATTTTGGGTCGGCCCCCAGTTTCCGTTTTATTATTTTTTAAACATTTCTCCCGCAAAATGAATTATTCGAACGATAAGAATTTCCGTTTTCTGTTGGTTTTACTCTTTTGTTTGTTTGTTTCTTGCTCGAAAGGTCAGAAAGAAAGTGGGAGAAGGGTAGCCTTTTAATTAGTTATAAATTTGAAACAGACCAATGATGCCCGGGAGATATCGTTTCCAAGTTGGCCATCAAACTTGTCGCACATGTAATTCTATTAGACCCCCAAAAAGGTCAACTCGAAACAAGAGACCGAAAAGAACAAAAAAAAAAAAAGATGGCGAAACTGTAACATAATTCAATTTATTTAACAAATTGACTGCCACAGCCTGGCCAACTCAAGAGTCCCACGGGAAAGAGCGAGAGTCCTTCAGAATGCGAGCGTGTGTGTGAAACATATGCAAATTGAGAAATCGCTTAGGCAAGTATGTGTGGGTGGCTGTGTGCTGTGTGTGTGGTTGGATGTGTGAGTGCCAAAAACTGGCTTCCAAATAATTGCTATGTAGAACAAGAGCGGCGGGCGGAAGAAGAAGAAGGCTGCCCCACGTTAGAGTGTATAAATCATAAGGCGAAAAACTGGCAGAAATTTATGTGGCAGCCAAGTTGGTTGGGCAACTTTGGATGAATTTCACCAAGTATTTCAAAAATGTGGAAATGAATTTCATTTTATTATAAAAGAGTTTGGAATAACTTAAAAACAAGTTTTGCATGCACATAACAACTTTAAGATGCATAGTTAAGCTTGTTTAATTAGAAAACAGATTGGAGACTTGACTTTGGCTAAAGTTTGAACAAAGAATATGAAAAGGATTTAAAGTTTCCTTCTCTTTGCAGAAGAGTATTTTGATTTGCAGTTAAATTGCTTTATCCCTTTATTAAATAAAAAAGCCACAATCGAAGCAGTCAACAAATCATTTATCCAGCTTCTACCCTCTGCCAACAAAACCCCTTCTATTTTGTTTAACAAAAGCGCCATAAAAGTAGGCATGAAAAAAGCCAAAGGCAACAATGAAAGGCCAACTGTATTCGTGTCCGAAACTTCCTATGTGTGTGTGCGTGTGGCCATGTGCCTCCGTCTGTGTGTCTGTGTGCTCAATTATTTATGCTCGCACGACAACAACAATGCTCGTAACAATAACAACAGCAATCGCAACGGGAACAAGAAAATGGCCAGCAACAATATGGCCAACGGGGAGAAAAAAGGTTAAATCGTAGAGCGTGCAATGAGACAAAAACCGAGAGAGCAGGAGGAACCGGAGTCACGCACACACCGACAGATCACCATATAGACAGTCACACCCACACACCTACGCGGACACAGAGCAACAAACTCCTAACCGTAAAGGACACATGGCGCATTGGTCTCAAACAAAAGGCAGTTAGTTTTTGACTTTTGGTTGCCAGAAAACGTTTTATGAAGAAACAGAGGGGTATTTTCGACAGGACTTTACATAAGGTTATTACATAATTTGAGTACAACTCACAGGTTAACATATAACAAATAAAAGGGTTTACCCTGCTTAAACTTTATGAAATAAAATGTTATAATTTTTTGAAAAAGCCAAAAAATTTATTAAGAGACCTGAGGTATCCCCCAGTCGCCTATTTGGTTTTCCCTTTGATTTTCCCCTTTCCTGCTCATCCTTTTATTGTAGTTGTTACCCCTTTTTTCCAGCTGTTGGAAAACGTTTGCCGTCGTCATTGTCGTCGCCACGCTGTCTGGTCTTTGGACCTTTGTGTTCTTGTATTTTTTTCGGGTGACTTATAAATTATGAAGCAAGTTTTGCGGGGTTTGGGCTGTGAGCTGTGCTTCCTGCTACATAATTGCAAAGTGAAAGCGAAAGAGGAGCGAGGAGGAGGAGGTTACATGTGGGAGCTGTAAAAGTTGAGCACATAACTCGCAGCTGGGGAATTCCCCACTCACACTTTGAGTGGCAAATGAGTTAAGAGAGTCTAGACACGCCCCCAGATGATGAGGTCTGGCAGACAGATGATAATTGAATGGGAAACATAGTTGTTCATTTCTTACGCCATTCTGGATTTTCGCTTGTGTGTTTCTTATGGTAGAGATATATTTACCTGCAAAGAGAAAGAAAAGATAATGAATTAGAGAGATGTTTGAAATAATAGAAAGCACATTAAGGATATTGTTTGCTCTCTGCATAATGCATATTAAGATGGACAAGCGAAAGGGTTTATAGCAATCGAAATCAATTCAATGGCTAATACTGCAATATCCTAAGTGTTTTGTGTATTTGCACAAGCGGCACAAGACAATCCGAATCAGGATCAATTGCTGCACAAGGCAGACGAACAAAAGTGGGCCAAGTAAGCCAAGAATGAACCGATTCCCTCCAATATGCCCAATGCCATTTGCAGCTCTCGGCTACTGGTACTGCTGCCCCCAACGATGTTTATCGTTAAATTCAATTTGCAATTTATAAGATTTTATACGCAATCGAAGGAGCCGGGCCGGGGATTCGGAGTAAGCTTGTTATCGGGTAGAACACCCCACCTATCCCCTCCAGATATCCTATAAATTGTGCAGCTGCGCATTCCATGCGAGTAACGCTCAATGCAGCGGATGGATGCAGTGGGTGTCGGGATGTTTTGGATGTCGGGATGCCGGGGGGTGGTACATTGTCCACTGGAGTGGAATGCATGTACTGGCAACTGAGATTCCAGCGGCGCCCGCCACAGAGCCACCTCTTGGTCAACTGCCAATATCATGTTACGTGGCTTTAAGCAAAGTTCCTGCTAAATCTGAAATCGAACCGAGCCATTATCTTATCTCCCTCCGTGCTCCTGATTTTTCTCTGTTTTCCCTGGACTTCCCCAGCCCCATTTTCCCTGTCGAGTGCATCGCATTTCCCTCTTTAGACGGCAGTAGCGACCTGGGAATAATAAGCAAATGATTTGTCATGTTAGCTCCCTCCTCTCCTCGCCCAATCTGCTGAATTCAATTTGCAATGACAAATGCTCCTCCGGTTCTGACCAAAGTAGAATGTAGTTGTTCGAGAGCTGGGAATCTGAATGCATCGGTAAATGCTGATTCAAATAGCTGCTTTGGATTCGAGAATCTCTGTCACTTCTCTCGGAGTGCCTGCGTTTCTTGTTTAGTGCTCAATTGCTGGGTTTATTTGCATGAATCAGTCAATTTGAAATCTGTTCTTCACGGATGTATCGGAAATTCACTCATAATACGCATACAGATTTTTGAAGAGCAAAGTAAATTGTTCTTCATCATAAACAAAACCCCAAAAGGGTTCCGTAAAATAATCACGCAAAAATAATGATTCATTGCGAAAACTTTTCATTTTGTACCCACTCATTTTAACTACTTTCTTCCTGAATTTATGTTTCTTTTTGCCTTTTTGCGTACATTTGTCTTACGTGCTTTTATGCGCTTTTACTACTTAGTTAAACAATTTGGTTAAAAGTTGGAAAACACAACGGGCACACACACACACACACTCCCATACTCCCACACACAGACACAAACAGGAAACCACTTGGTTCTCCGGCGAGGATAAAACGTGCGTGCATTAGCAGTCAAATACTTGGCAACTTTCCGCTTTCCACTTGCTGTTCCTGTTGCTCCAGTCTTCCTGCTGCCTTTCCTGCTGCTGCTGCAAATTAAACGCAACTGCGCTAAGGACACGTACGCCGTGCCGAGCAGGTGTGCCGATGGGCTGGGGTGGAGCAGGAGAAGGTAGCGTGGCAGCCTAATTGCGCCAAAAAGCCAGTTAATAATGGCAGCAAAACGCAAACAACACACGAACAATGGATGGCAAATGAAATTGAATTTGAGGGGGATTAAATTTTTTGGTTCTGCAATTAGCCGCCGAAAACCTGATTCGCAAACAAAGGTACAGTGGTGGAAATTTTTTGAACAGCAAACACTAATTATAAATGTGTGGTTAAAAAAAATATATATTTTTGATTAAGGAAGTTTTAAAGATAATGATAAGATAAATAGTTAGTTGTACAATAAATGGTGTGCTAAATCTTGACCGCGACTGTATTTGCAGATCTCTCATTCATATGTTTGCACATATTGTGTAAATTAAATTTAAGCCCTCTCGGCCACCGCTAATTAGAAGCGTTACAACTTGCTTGGCATCGTTTTTCGCTTGCAGGAGGAGTGAATCTGAATAAAAGAGGCGTGAGGAAGTGCGAGCTAATTAAGCGTGAATTTATGCAAACGCATGTTGTGCATACGCCTCGTTTGCCAAACTAGCAACTCACGCACACACACAAACAAGCACACACACGCACACGCGAATACCCGCTCGTATATTATTCATGCTGCCCAATTATGCACAGCCCACAAAAGTAGGCAACATATTTTTTACTCCCTCCTTTCCTTCTTCCGCATTTTTAATTTAATGCCACCCACCAAGCGGCCGACCATGCCCCCTTTTTCGCTGCCCGGAGGCTGACCAACTGTTTTTGCCATTAAGCTTTATTTATGAGCCTGCCGCCGACCATCCGCCGACATATAAATGTGTTTGTGTGGGCCGACACCGAGAAATTTGATAAAAATTAGCCTCGACGCCTAATTGCCAACATAATTGCATTGGAGCGTGTGCATTGTTTACGGCTAATGGCAAAAAACAATTGAATGATTTGCAGGCTTATCGCACCGACTAAAATTGGCAGCTTATATTGCGAGTGAGTCATGCAAATATAACGAGTCCCTAGAGCACACGTATGTTTATCTGCTCTCTTTTTTGTGGCAGCCACTTGAACAAATCAAATAAGCACGCATTCACTTGTGGCACGTAAAGGGAATTTGAGTGAAGAAACGTGAGAAGAGCCAGGAAATTAAGTAAATGAGGTGGGCCAACAGCGACATATAGAAAAGCGAAGAGAGCAAAAAAGATGAGCAAGAATGATGGACAGGAAATTCGGTAGGAAGTTTCCCACACCCATCTGATTTCCTCCCGAGGAACCTTGACCCAATATCCAAAGTTTGACGAAAACTTTTGCCCAGCAGCTGGCCATCCCCGGATAATAAAGGTAATAAGAAAATTACGCCATAAAATAATGAATATTCGGAGGGCTTGAAAGTTCGATTAAGGCTACATCGGGTAACCTCGAAAGCACTAAAAACTAAGGCTAAATGCATTTGTACAACATTGTTGGGTAATAAAGTCAACTTAATTACAACAAAGTGGAGGGGCCATGGAGGCGTCGCTTAGGTAACGAGCAACTTTTGTGCTCGGCTTTTGTTTTCTTAATGAGTTGCGGGATCGCAACAGCAACAACATTAGCAACAAGCTGCAAACAACAATTTCATAAACTTGGCCAAAAAGCATTTGCGCCCCAAAACAAGACCGACTCAAACGAATCGAGGTGGAGGGCCATCAAGACTGTACTGCATATGTTGCACAACGGTGGCACGTTAACGGCGTTACACAGAGAGAAATAAAACCGAATAAAAAGTTCTAAGAAAGTAAAACAAGTATTGAATGGCCACCAATTTAATTTAGAATAAATGAAACGAAATTAAATTACTGTTATGATTGATTCCATTGTTTCCATTTGAATTTTCTAATTGAATGTAGTTTTTTTAAGTGGAAAGTAACGCTGCCGCAATCCAGGAGCAAGATGAAAGGAAGCTGCAGCAGCAGCAGCACCAATGGCAACAATGGCAGAACAAACGACGCGTCGGATAACGGAAACGGAAGTTGCTTACAAGCGTAGTAAGACTCTTAGAGCGACAAAGAGGAGCAGACAGCTCACAATATAGAAAGATATGGGCTGATACTACTACTACTACTACTATCTCCTAATGGCTTCAGCTTTAAAATGTGCTGCATACTTTATGCTTTTCCAGGATTTTTGCATAGAAACGGCTTTGTGATGGGGGCAAAGGGCGAAATGGCAGCCGGAAACCATGGAAAATGCAAATTATGCCTATTGGAAATTCCCTTTTCCGGTCACGAAACGGAATAGATTCGATACCAAAAAGGTTACTTCATCTATAAACCATCATAAACCCCACGATATCGGCTCATTGTCCGCCAACTTTTTGGCCAACATTCATGGCCACAAAAATGAGCCCACAACTTGATTTCTGTGGCAGTTAGCAAAAAGTTGCCAGCCACACTTTTCAGCCCAATCAACTGTAAGCCATATTTTAATGGTATTCCCATGTGCGGCTGTGTTTGTTTATTTGCCACAGACCCGAGCACACTCTTAAATTGTCCGAGGGAAAAGTATTTACAAAATGTATTTATTATTATCATTGCGATGTTCGGTTCGCGCTGCCAGTCTGAACCAAAAAAAATCTCCATCGGCGTGTGTTTATTTGTGGGCGTCCCTGTGCGCTTGCATTTAATTAAGTTTTGTCGGTTTTTAAGTGCGTCTGTGTCTGTCTCCTCTGCACGCGATTACGCTGATAAGTTTCATTTAATAAAAAAATTTGTTGTGGCATAAATATTTTTTCTGGCCCACTCGTGTTTTGCATAAAATATTTATGGCATTAAATTGAGCGTTAGCGAATTTTTTTTTAATGTGATTTCTGAGCTGTGCATGAAGCCCGGGATTTATCGCCTGATAAACTGTTTTTATGTTTATGCACAAAGGAATTTTAAACACGTGCGACGAAAATATTTTTGGTAGAGCGAAACTTGATATGAAAATAGAAACGAGTGCACTTTAACTGGCTTTTAAAAGGCAAACATTAAATTGTGAGATTTTATGCATGAGTGATTTTAGCTTTTGGTCCTTTAGTGAAACACTTAATCTTCCCTAGAGTTCCAAGTAGTGCTTTATTGGTTCCAGAAAACATCTTAAAATACCTTAGCCTTGCTGTCGTGTGTCAAATAACTTATAGTGTAGGTTAACAATACTTCATATTTGGTTAAATAGTTGGTTAAATATGGGGGTTAAATATGGTTTGATTAATATGGGAAGATCCTTGATCCGATTCCCGTTATAGCTTCATTTTCAGCTCCTCCAACATGCGATAGACCTTCACGAACTTCTTCTCCACCACCTCAGTGAAGGCCCTGATCTCGTTTCGCACCACAGAGAGTTCCATGGCCGCTTCCGATCCACCAGATTCGCACTTCTTCGACTGCTTGTCGCTCTCATACCAACAGGCAATGCCATCCACATAGTCGTCCACCAGTTCGGGAGCTGTGATGTCCTCCATGAAGGATATATCCTTGCGCTTCACAAACGAACTCATCAGAAGCTGCAGGAAATCGCAGTTCCAGTTGTTCTGCTGGAAGTAGAAATACTGCAGCGCCTTCAAGCTGTCGAATATTGTGATCTTCAGGGAGTAAATGGAATTTCCCGAAATATCCAGCATTTGCAAATGGCTCTGCTTCTTGAACAATCCCTCCGGCAGCTCGTGAGCTCCGGTTGCCGAAATATTCAATCGCAGCAGCGATGTGAATCTACGCAGGGGATTTCCCTGAAGATTTCCCAGCGGATTGTGCGATAAGTCCAAGCTGCTCACGTTGGCGGCCTGTGGAATATGCGGCATTTCCCTCAGCGAATTGTTGCGCAAATCGAGTTCGTGAACCACTCCGTAAACGGTTAGCCTCCTCAAATCGCAGCTGTGCGCTATAGCCACCTCCAGCGAACTGAAGTTGAGTGTTAGCTCTTGGAAGATATTCCCCGAAATGTCCAGCTGAGTCATAACGGGTTGCAGCCTCAACAGCTCCGATTCGAAGGCGGTAAACCGATTTCTTGCGAGGCTCAATTTGGTGAGGTTTAAATTCCGGTCAAAGATTCCTCTTGGGAGAGCCTCCAGGCGATTGCCAGCCAAACTTAGATCCATTAGTTTCCGCATACCGCTGAAAACTCCGAGCGCAAGCTGCTCCAATTGATTTTCCGCCAGAGAAAGTTCCTTCACCTCCTTGAGGGCATGGAAACTATGGTTGCCCAACTGTTTCAACTGGTTCCCCTCAAGATGCAGGGTGGCCAGGTTGTCCGCGCCCAGAAATATATTCTTGGGTATCTCCTTTAGGCGATTGTGTCCCAGAAACAAGCCCATCAAATTGCTGGCCCCCTCGAACTGCGGTTTCTCGAACGTTTCCAGGGAGCAGTTTTCCATGCGGAGCACCTGCAGATCCGGAAAAGTGTCGAAGAGCAGGTGTGGTATCTTCGCAATGCTCGAGTTCAGAAAGGTGAGCATTGTGGTGCCCGCAATGGGTGCCTGTGACAAGATCACATAGTCACTGCGACCGATCACCACATTGGTGCAGATTCCCGCGCTGCAATGATCCTGCAGCCAGAGGCGGCGCAACTGACCGTTGCCAGGGGGCGTGGCCGAGTGGTAAGTGGGTGGCTTAACCAACACCACTTGTACCACGAGCAACCACCAAAGCACCGCCATGATGCACGGATTTCGCGATTTGTACCGATTAGAAGGACTCCCGAGTCACGATCCTTTCGCTCGGGAGCCGCCAACGAAGCGCTCGCCACGGCGCAACTGGCTCAACTGCTGTGACCATTCGATCCACCGATCCGGAGATCTAGTTTCCGAAATCTGATGTTCCATCGCAACCCCAAATGCGGATGCGGGTGCTTCAATTCAATCGGACCAGCAAAGCCAGCAGAGCCAGCTAAGCCGAAACATATGTGGCTGCCAGCAAGCAGAAGGGGTCGCATCGCAGTTGTTTTTGATTTAATTCAATTAAACCCCTGCCCGGTTTCTATTCCAAAATGTTTCATGCTGAACTTTCAATTTCGTTCTCGTGCGACAAACTATTTAACTATATGTATGGTACACACATGCTCACTCGCTTTTCTGCACTCTTGTTTTATTGCATTTCATTATTTGGGTTTCGAATCCGCTCTTTGTATCTGGGCTGCTGCCCACGTCCGACTGATGAAAATGAATGTTTTTTAAAGTAGGAAATGGAAAACGAAAAAGTATAGAGAATGCAGCTAGGGTTAGGTAATTATTAGGAATTTATGAAGGTTTCGCAGAGCAGAAATAACTTATGTGACCAACCATCCTAGCAACTAAAAATAAACAAACAAACGATTGATTTCTATCATAGTTATTCTGCGAAATGCTTGACCTAAAATACCAGTGTATAATAAAGTGATTGTAATATATTCGAACCTAAGCTAAAGGGTCTAATCTGCCCTTCTTTAGAATTTCGCCTGGTCAAACCGCACCCAATGACTCAACGGTCAAGATCCTCAGATTAGGCGAACCAGTTTAGCACGCTGACCCACTTAAAATGGACAGTTAAAATTGATTACCAACGGAGATGGCAACAGGTTGAGTGAACCTGGCCATTACCAAGAACCTTTCCGCAGATCTTATCATAGTCAAAGACTTGGGTATAAAAGTGGGAAGCGGAATTCAAACAACCAACAGTCGACAAACATGAATCGAAGAGCGCAAATATTGTGTAAGAAAGGAGAGATATCTAAAGGTTTCAACCAAGAAGTTAACTTTTCATTATATTTCCAGTAATCTTGGGCCTAATTTGCGGTATTCAAGCGCGAATTCCCAACATCCGCAGGGTTGTTGGATCCGGACGTAGTGCTTTGGATGTGGATGTGGACGAGCCAATTGGTCCTCAAATTGTGATCTACTCGCCAAGTGAATCCATGGCCAGATCCGATGATCAGGAACCTACTTTCCATGAGCCGCAGATCAGGGAGGAAGTTGCGGATTCGGAACCGGATAAGGACAGTCGCAAAGTGCCCGACTATCTCTACTCGAATGCCATTCCCATGGTCAATGACAAGAATGTGAAGTACGTGGTTCCCCAGGTGGCCGCGTATCCCGTTTCCTTTGCTCCTCAACTCATCTCCAGCAAGAATGGACTTAACCAAAATCAAGGAAATGGGTTGTCCTATGTGGTGGTTCCCCGAGTCCAACTGGGTTTCAATGTCCAGGGACAGTCGGGATTTAATTGGCCTGGTTTGAACTTATTACCTACGAATCTTGGCAGTGAAACCGATGCTGCTGAGAAGGAGGAACCTATGCCACCCACTGCCTACATTCCAGTTCCCGTGCCCGGTCCTCCAGGTCCACCCGGTCCACCTGGACCACGTGGTCCCGCTGGACCACCCGGTCCTCGGGGTCCCCGAGGTCCTGCCGGGGAATCCGGGGTGATCTCAGCCCAGAAACCCCAGAGCATTTGGTACACCCAGACGGGCAGCAGCAACAGCAATCTCAACAAACAGCCGCAGTACAACCAACCCTTTTCCGGTGGCTACCAAAACTAAACAGGAAAACTAAATAAACAGGAGCTCAAGAAAGGGTTTTCAAAACTACACTGTGTGTTAATGGCTATTTGTTTGGGCCAATCGTGCCATGTATGCCATTTGGTTATACTTTATTCTCCATTACGGCATCCTTTAATCTATGATTATGGCAAACACGGCAATATAGTATCCGTGCGACAGGTGCACTTGTACTTCGAAGAGCACGTCGCTGGCATTATCTGGCGTACTATATGTAACAGTAAGACTTTTGTTGTATTTCTTTAATCACTTTTTATTCCAAATATGCGACTGCTCTTCTTAATTGTCTGACATTGAATGCCTTTTTATTCTCTTCCTTCTCATCCCACTTCTGATGTTGTAACAGTAAGACTTTTGTTGTATTTCTTTAATCACTTTTTATTCCAAATATGCGACTGCTCTTCTTAATTGTCTGACATTGAATGCCTTTTTATTCTCTTCCTTCTTCTCCTCGTTCAGCCGCGTGAGCGAGCTCGCAATACATGATCATTTACTTATTCTATTATATTCTATTCTATGAGAGCGGGAGAGATGGTTATACATCTCTGGACTTTAACTGTAACTCTTATTCTATAGTACAGTGGGTCTTGTAGGTAAACATCCTACTACATGTGGTACAGTGGGTATTGTAGGTAAACATCCTACTACATATATCTACGTATTTGTATCTGTATCTGTATCTGTATCCGTATCTATTGTAACGAGTGTGTCAAACGTTGGCGTTGCGGTCAGGCCATAAAAGGTCTGGCGGAATGCTCGTGTTTGGTGTCAGTTTATGGCAGGCCAGCCAGCACACATGCGACGTAAGCACAACGATGATTGTGTGTAATTTACATGGATTTTAATATCACTTGGCACCACATCTAGGGTGGCAAATAGACCGCTTTTTCATGCGATCGCCCGCTCGTTTATTTATTTGTATTTCGCTTTTTTTTGTGGCCCCATTGACGGCACCTGAAGCGATTGCCATCTCTGTCGCTCAGTTTACCAGTGTACTATATAGTAAATGGTGCTAGCAACACCCACACAAGCTCAACCCATCTGGTTGCCATTTAGTTTTTATTGCTCTTTAGTTGTCCTATTCCGAAAAGCCACATCCACACATTTGCTTCAATTGATACGCAGCACGCATTTGTTTCAATTAAATGAAAATGTTTCATACGTTTAGTGCTCGTCTCGCTCAAAGCAGCTGCAGTTTTACTGAGGATGCCACAAAATGATGGATGTCTTTGCTGGAAGCTTCGCTATCGTTCCCTTTAAGTCCTCATAACATTCACAAACTTTCTTATCTGTGAATTTCAAACGAAAACTCAGACAAAGCTGATGTCAGGACAGCATGACAAACCAGATTGCTGCTGATGAAAAACGAAACGAAAAAGAAAATTGCCAACACATGTTGGGGCGAAAATATTGCATTCTGCTCGGTGGAAGCTGAATAAAATTTGAATTAAGATGTTTGTTTGTTACTTGGCGACTCGCTCCTTCTGACTTGACAACACCTGACTGATTAGGATGTTTTCTCGGGGCCACCTTTTCATTCCCATCGCGCGTACATCAAAAGGCATTCGGCCCCATGCTGATTAAGTTAAAATGTTAATAAATATGATTATCGTGCTGTGTTCGTTATTCTTATTGCCTGGCTTTTTGCCATTAAAATGACTACGGCAGTAAATAATAAAGTGTTGTGGGGGGTCCTTCCTGCGTGCCTTAGTGGCGGAAGATTGAAGCCAGGATGCTTGACACTTTGATGTGGCTCAAAATATGGAAGACACGTGGCGGATGCGTAATATGAATACTTTCATTTCTCTTCAATTCAATTCAGTAGGAGAGTTTATAAATTTTGTACAGTTTCTTCATTATTTATTTAAAATTGTAATACAAAATTGTATTTCAAAGGAAACACACTATGTATGCTATATCAAGTAACAAAAAACAATTCAATACAAATGCAATCAAAAGTCAGCGTGGGGCTAGTTAATAATTTAAAGTTCACGCAAAGAATAATGGTCAATAATTCAATAGTCGACATGTAAAAACTTGTAAAATAAAAAATAATCTATCTGAAAACATTCAACAGAATATTTTATTTTTTACTTGTTTGCCCTATAAAAAAATCTTCTCTGTTAAACTGGGCAATCTAAAAACACTCCAGTAAAAGTCATTGGCAATTACAATCAAATTTGTTAGTTCAAAGTACTTTCCCATTCAATATTAAAATGCGTATAAAGAATATGCAAATAACTTATCTCGAGTAAAAACTAGAATTAAATCATAGAGGTCAAAAAGCAGTCAATAAATTTCAATCTCTGTGTACAGGCGAAAAAAAAAAACGTAGATAAACAAGTATGGCAATCATCCAATACCATCAAATCAGCCCGCCAACTAGCCAAGTTTATTAAAAAATGTCTGTGAAATATTCGCAGCGAACGGATATATTCAGCGGGCTTAAATCGCCAGAGGATACTGTACAGAGGGGCGGGAACAAAAGTTGGCTGTAATTTGCAGGCCAAGTCAGCGAAATGAACACTGGCCGGAACTACGGCGTTTTGCGTGCAAACTGACAATTTAAACAAAACAGCAGGGGGACGTCGGAGTCGGAGGGCGCCATCCAAAGGGGGAGATTTTAAAAAAGAACTTGGCCAGAGATAATAGGATAAGGCAGGACTGGGCGGGACTGGAGAGGACTGGGGAGGACTGGGGAGGACAGGCGAGGACAGGATGAGCGGCTGCAGCGGCGGAAGCTCCGCCATTTTCATGCCAGCTTGGCGCTTGCATATTTCATGAGGCGAAATTTATGAAGAAGCAAACGGCGATTCGATCGAGTTCCCCAGCAAACAAACTCGGGCAAACACTTAGTGCGCCGAATTCCCTCTAATAATTCGCACACTCGACGATTATTTATTCATTCGCTTTGCATTTGCATCCGTAATGCGGCTCGAACAGATTAATATTTGATGGTAACCGCAGCACGGAGACACAGGACACACAGCTCGAGCGGCTTAAGTGCTAATGAAACTGACTTCTAAAATATTCATGTGCCAACAAAATGTTCTTTTGAACATTTCGACCGGGTTCATTAGTGGGATTTGCATTAGAACTGCCGGAGTCCGAGTGTTTTTTACTTACACCTTTGCTGGCAATTCACTTTTATGTCCGCTAGTTGCTTACCTGAAAGGAAAAAAAAAAAAAAAAAGTTTAATGAGATAACGTTTTATTATCGCTTTAGATCAAATTAAAGTTCTAACGGATTTGTATGTGAGTTAACTGAGGGAAAAAACATTACGTTTTAATGCAATTATACCACACTCTAATGGCTTTTAATTAGCGCAGAGATTTGTTAACACATACACTCACACACACACACATACACACTAAGACGTGGTCTTATCTGCGGCCATGTCCTGTTTGCTGTTTCCCCACCTCAGAGCCAGGTAAAAAGGCAGGTGTGGTTTTTGTCTCGGCAGGTCTCCGCTTTTTTTCTCTTTAGTCCTTCCATTCCATTGCACAATGACCATAAAAATGGCCCAAAGCGGCGGACCATTTTAACTGGACTGCCTTGGCAAAGACCAAATCCTTAATTACCATGGCACACATGAAGGCAAACATACAAATGCGGTCAAGATTATAGCAACATAAGCAAGGCTTAAACAAATTAAGCTAAATATCAATTAATTTAACCAATAAATTATGGTTTTTTGTTGGTCTAATCTGCTGTAGTAATTATCTTCCATTGCGTTATGTAAGAACCTATAGTTCTGACCACATTTGTGCCTAGTTAAAGCAGTTAAGCTTGGCTTTCCTGTTCTCTCTGTGTTGCTTTCATTGTTGTTGTCATTATTATTCATAACTTGGCAGACAGTCGCCTTTATTTATGTTCCCATTTGCACAATGGCCAGGACCCTTTCACTCCCCCTTCACCGCCTGCAGCCCTCTAATAGGTGTTAATGTGTTTTATTGTTCTTGGGCAGCCAGGTGGCGCACAACCTGCCGAGTCCTGTGGAAACAAATGAACTTGACACTGCTGTGCAATGAGACAGAAATCTTAATGGAATTACAGATCTCGAACTTTGTGTAATCGAGTTGGAGCCGAGCGACTGAGGGGGATTTGGGTAATTTCTTCTTATTTCGGACCTCCTTTCCTTTAATTTTCCTTCTCTTTTCGGTTTGGTGCCTTTGGGCCTCATTTTGCTGTAGTGTAGACAGAAATGGTTCTGACAAGTGTCAATCTGATGATGTCGCACACACTAAGGCTAAGCAAGTGCTTGTCTGTCCTTGTCTTTCTATCCCGCTCCCTCACACTGTTTCTGTTTCATTCGCACATCCTCATCCCCTCGCCCTCCTTCGCTCCATCAGGCTGGCTCTTCACATGTGTTAGTGGCAAAAATGCTTTCATTACGCTTCAAGTGGAATGCCGAGTGGGCCACTTGACGTTGAACGCGACTTTGAAGCGGCTGCCGATGGTAGAGCTATAGCGAAAGCTATAGCTAAAGCTAAAGCTAAATCCAAAGCTGCCGCTGATGTGGCCATGAACGAGGGCTGCAGCGAGCCATGGAGAATGGGGGTTCGGTGGGCCTAAAAATATGCAACACATTTGCCATACACTACTTTCTAGTTACAGTGAAACTTAACAAACGATGGATGTATTTTGTATGTATTGAAAAGATTATAAGTTAAGAATATTTCGGAATATTTTAAAATCTCTTTATATTATAGTCCTTCGTGCAACTAAAATCCAAAACATCCTAACCATCAAATTTGTATATAAATTGAAACAGTTCTGTCTATTCTGTTTTTTTTTTTTTTTAATGTACCTTTCTACTTATTGAATTCAACCCGTATTTGTAGTGCCAAAATGACTAAGCAACTGAAATGCGGCTAAAAAGGAGGCTAAGGTCACCGACAAGTTCAATATACAGGCGACAGCACACACACTCTCGCATTCTGCACACAAGCACAGACTCACACAAATGCATACACTTACATAATTGCAGCGTTGATTGCCATCCGTTATATGCTTCTTTTTCAATGTCAGTTGGCAGGCAGAACAAAATGCTTTTGTATCGTGCAAAACTTTTTGAATGCATGCCAAATCACTGCGGGGACAAAGTTTTTGGGGGAAGGGAGGAATGACTTGGTAATTTTTTGGACAGCACAAAGGAATAATCGTTTCGAGATTTATAGCCAGCCTGTGTGTCAACTTGCCAAGTTAATTAAAAATGTATCAAAAGAAGAGCTGTGAGAGTCATATTGCCATTGTCACTCCAAAAATTATTAAAAATGCAACGTTTGCAAGGAAAAGAGCAAAAGCAATCAATTCTAGATCCATGTCAACTATACGTAAACCATCATTTTCCCTATTCAATTTCAAATTTGTGAGAGGCAAAAAGTCTAATATTGATGTTGTGCTAGTTACAAATGCATTTATAGTACACACCTCCATCAGAATCCGTCTAAATCAAGAAACCATTTAGCTGGGATCAACGTTAAACGGCACTTGAAAATGTCGGTGGCAATTAAAATGCCAATCCATTCCCAGAGACACAATCGTGATATATGAATGTGGCACTAATAACTCAAATTGTCATTTCGCATGCGGGCCAAGTGGACGGGAGGGATTGGAGGGAATGGACGGCAGGTCAGGCCATCATGGAGATCAATAATTTATTGCGACATTGCTGAGGGGTAAACATTAATTAAACACACAGAACAGAACAGAACAGGAGCATAGACAGAAATTGCAATTTATTCAAGCTTTCTAATGGCATTCACCCGCTCAGTAATTGCAATTTAAGACTCGTAACAAAAGCAAATTTCCATGATGTAACCAGTCGTATGAGTAATTTAACATAAAGTATACGCAATGTGGGTCATGGCAGAATGGTTTTTCGTCTGAGAACGCACCTGAACTATAATTTGATTAAACAAATTAAAACAAAAGCTTTCCAAATATTTGAACAATATTTTCTAATTGCCCTCGACCAGACAGCGGTCAAATATAAAATTTCCATATTGGCCTAATCAAGCGGAAAGTGTTGATTTGATTTCAATCCGCCAACGCCCTTCGAACTGCAATTGTTAACAATTTATTTGACCAAGTTGTGTGGAGCGTGGGCTAAAATTCAATATACAGAACGGAAAATTTTCAATATTTATGCTAGGGCAATATTTACTGTGATTTCACAAACTTTTCTCCCGACCGCTTGGCTCTCCCTTTTGCACTTGCAATACAATCGTTACACTTGATTGAGCAATGTATAAATTTACGACTTTCGTTTTATTTTCCACATTTTTCATTGCCCGCTTTCGAGGGCAATTAAAAGGACCCCAAAATCAAGTCAACTTTGACTTTTGGTCAACGTCGATTGTCCCCTGTGAACAGTGACTTCCCCCAGGACTTTTAATTAAAATCACAGCGGCCATTTGCGAGGAGTCACAGTTTGGTTTTTTATTCGCTTTTTCAAATTCTGTTTTTTTTTTCTGTTGTTGCGGAGGGTCTCGTTTGGCCATTAGCAATTTTCCACTCGACTGAGGCCCAAACGCCTATTGCCGTACAGCAAAGAGGAGGAGATCATCGGGAAAAGCCAGGGCGTGTCCAGACGGCGAAACAAAAAAGAAGTCCACAACCGGACAAAGGGAAAGCGCGATTCTCTAATGATTTTCGGCCTGCATATAAACGACAATGGATGGGAAACACTGAAGACACCGAAAAGAATGGCCACCCCATGCTGAATGCTGAAAGCATTTTCGGGACAAAAAGCCCAAGTTAGAGGCGTGGTTAAGCCGGGCTAAAAACGCCCGTTTACTTTAGCCCGCCCTCTCCCTTGGATTCCTATTTACAGATATTTTTATTTTCACATTTTCCCCCAGCTCTTCCTAAAGAGCTGCGAGAACAAAAACTGTCAGCAGCCCAAAAAGATAAGCTAAGAAAACACGATGCGATTGGGCGTTAACAACAACAAAACCAACAACTCGAAGCTAGCTTGGAAAAACTTTATACGCAACGTTTTCCAACGTCTTCGTCTCGTTATTTATGTTTTGTTGGCGATTTCTTGGTAATGCCAAGCGAAAACCGAAAAAGAGACGCCCCAAAATATGCATTAAAATATGGTAAAAAGTCTAGAGGAAAATGGAGAATGATTTGCAATGGGCGGGGGAAAAGTGCGAAAGAGTAAACTTTCCTTTGAGGCGGGTCAGCTCAGTCAAGTGAAGTGCTCCCTTGATGATGAAGCAGATGATTGAACTTTTGATGGAGAGGATATCTATAATATTTATGCAGTCCATGCATAGCTAAAGGATAGGGATTATTTTGATGGAAGTTGCTAAGTGCCGAACAAAAAAATTATGAAAAATGGTCAAGATCCTTTACAAATTTATATAGTGTACGCAAAATATTTATCTATATATTTTTAGAAGCCTTTTATGCGAAAGCAGGTCAGGTAAAACATCCTTTTACCTCCCTTTCAATTAGCTAGAAGTGAAAATTATCGCCATAAGAAAATCTTGTTTCTGGAAAGCTCCCACGCGTCTGTCTCATAAATTTGGGTAATTAATTTTACTGCCTGCCCTAAGCGTAAACATCAACTTCATCACCATTACGAACAATGTTGCTCCTTGGCCAACCACTGAACATTGTGGCAGGTCAGGTAGCTGTTAAATTTTATTCTTCCTGCCGCAAGATCAGGAAAGGACTGCTGGTGGGTCGTCAAAGGGAACACGGCCAAGTTAATTGAGCTCCTTAAAGTCAGTAATTTTACTGGAGATTTTCAGTTAAATTTCAGACCGCTAAATTGTGAAACAAAAACAAAAGTTTCGGGCTAACTGACGCGACAACGGGTAAATCCTTGGCTCACTTTTCAGGCCAATTCAACCTACATATGTCGATTCAAATTTTCGGCTAAAAAGTTTGCATGAATTGCGAAATATTTATTAGCTCTATTCGAACTTTTCAGCAGTATTGGCAAGTGCACAAAAAGTTTCCACCCACACGCTCATTCCACACTCTTTCAATCATTGATTCATTTGCGGCACAAAAGTAGTAAACTTAATTTCACTCGATGCAACAAAAAAAAAGGGCGAGAAACGGAATAAAATATGTTAGCCCCCAACTTGTCTGTTCAATGCCGTTCGAGAAACTTTGCGAGGAGGTTCGAGTATATAAAAGCAGTTGCCCTGGTCGATTCGCTCATTTCACACCCAATCGCATTTCGGTTTTACATATTCAATTAGAAAGACGACTCCGTATCGATATCCCCCTGCTGTCAGCTGCAGGGATATTGCACCGAAAAGTTTCCCAAGTCCCAAGGATCAATGGCGAGAAAGCAGAAAATTATGTAAACTTCTGGTATTCCCATGTCATGTGATTAAAGTTGTACAAGTTCTCAAAACAAGCTAAGGGCAAGTCCCCCCTCCCCGATTTTGATATTTGCATAGGGATATAAGTTCTGTGACAATTGTAAAATCCTGCCGAAGGGGCGGAAAATGCCGACAGAGATATGTATGAGGGCTGCGTGTTGCTGTGTTACTAAACAAAAGTTAAGTCATAAATATTTTCCGAGTTTTTGACTTAAAATTTATCAACGATATCCGCCTTGCAGCCCCGCGAAATCCGAACAAAGGACACGCCAGCACACACAGGCATAAGTACAAATATGTACATAGACAAACACACACACACACATACACATACACACCTACAATATTTAACTTTGGTTGGTAAACTTTCCGACATGCAAAAGTGCAAAAATATATTTGGGAAATTTGTCAACTGGGGTTACAGTTGAGCCAGTGCTTCTCAAACTACTTAGCCCAGCTTGGCGAAATTTATAAATGCGATTTGGCATAAAAATTGTAATACTACAAGAAGGGAAACAAAATAATTTATTATGTCTTTAAATTTAACTGAAATACAGGCAAATTGCAAAAGATTTTATTGTTTGCAGTAAGTTTTTTAAAGAACTAATTTAAAAAAAATGCGACAATGTAGGGTTGAGCTTAAAAAAGGTATATACCCTTTAACCAAATATGTGGCCCCGACAACTTGTCAAATTGTTAACCAATTAAGCCTTATTGAAAAGTATCCTTCTTAGGCTTACGGTTCCCATAAGAAAGAAAAAGGTAAAAAAAAAAAGGTCAGTCTCCAATTTAAAGCTAAGAAAATGCGCCTTCCAAGGTCTTTGGACCCGGATTTCGGTCCCCGACAGACCCTTTATTAATGAGCCGTTGACCTTTACCGAAGATGGCCCGCAGTACGGAATTAAGTATAAAGAGCTGGCAGGTGAAAAGCGGAGTGTCCTCAAAGGACAGCCAACTGCCAGTGATTTTAATTACGTGAATGCAATAAGCGTGCGATGCAACCGTCAGCCTGAGGCAGCCGCAAAATCAATCAATCTTCTGATCGATCAATAATTCAATTGGCCCGACTGGCTCAAGAAAGTGGCAAATTAATTAAAAAGGCAAAACTCAGCCCGAAAAGGCAAATATGCTCGGTAAAGGAGGGAGTCGGTAAAAGCTTTTGGCCGCTCTTGCTTTCCAATTAAATTGATGAGTGGCCAAGGCCGAGGGATAACATTTATCAGCAGCAGCCCAGAAAGCAAAGGAAGACAATAGGAGCTTAAGAAGGACCAAGGAACCCGAGAAGCTGCACCGGGCGGACAAAGAGCGAGTGTTATGTAAATGACGCTATACAAAAGTCGAACAATGGTGGGAGAAATGGGAAAAAAGAGGGCGGGACCGGAAGACTAAAGTCAGATAAGCAAATGACAAACAGCGGAGAGAAGAAGGTAAAGGACTTGCAGGCAGGACTTCTTATCAAGGTGCCATCGCATAAATATCTTGCCGTTTCTAATGTTTACTAATGAAAGCCTTCCCTTTGAGCCAAAAAAAAAAACAAAAACAAAAACACAAACTTACATGCAAGTGCAGTTGAAACACATTTTGTCCCGAATTCAGCTTACTAACAATTCGCTGATTAGCAGTCAGGAAAACGAAATTAAAAGTGCAGTTAATAAGCTTTCCCCAGCAATTTCCTGCTTTTCTTGTCTCGCCAACTCGCGGTGTCCAGAAAACTTTATTCCTCTATTTTATCATAATAATTTCGGTGCCAAAAAGTTTTCAGCGCTGAAAACTTGATGGGCGAACGCCAAGGATGAACAGCCGGGAACTAGAAAGGTATATGTATATAGAGCATCGTTTTCATTAAAACTTTTGACACAACGAATTTGTTGATGTGCCACGGATTCGGGTACTTCTCCTGCAGGAAAACAAACAAATACAGAACGACCCTGCGAGTTTCAATTTGAAATCTCGAAATTCTGGCTGTTACGGCAAATGGCAAAAAGTCTCGCGTCCTACTACTTCATCTTTATGCTTTTATTAATTGTTTTTGCTCTAGCTTGCTGCTGCTGTTTGGCACTTGTAACTTGTTTGCGCAGCGAGTTTAGTTTTTAGTTTTCAACGCTTGTTCGCCCCCACAAAAAAATAAATGAGAAACAGAGCAGCAACACGAACAAGTGCGAAATGTTTGGCAACACTTTAGACGAGTTATGTTTCGAATGTTTGGAGGTGGGCCAGAAGTTCAAGGGGTTGGAAGTTTGTGTCGGATGAATCAAAGCGTAACAAGGTTCAGGTTGAGGGGTTACCAAAGCATTTAATTTCAATTGAAAAGGTGCGAGCAGAGAACAATAAATGTATTTCTTGAGTACTTTGTTTGATATATGAACTTAAAAAAGGCAATTCACAAACAAAAAGTATTAAAGAACTTTTTCTAGGTCTATCAGGTTTCTTATTAAATTTCCACTCAAAATGAAATTCAAAATAAATATTATTGCTAATAATGTTCATTGCAATACCCAGTGCCCAAACTAACCTTACTCATTTCTCATTTCCCAGCAATCAAGTTGGCAATTAATAAACGTAAGTAAGGCAAAGAGTCTAGGATTCATTTTCACTTCCGCTCGGCGCTCAACTCATTACAGTTTTACAAGCGATTCGGGCGTCATCTAATTATGCAAAATAGCACATTTCATTTGCAGAGAGTCGGTGTCTGTTCGCATTCAGGTCGGCCTTAAGTTGGATTCATTTTAACAATGCCATTTAAAATTAATTTTCAATTAACTTTCGCGGCCCGCGTCCAGACATCTGCCACGTTTCGCCGGAGACTTTGGGGCTTTGGCGTCCGCTTCAACTAGTTGGGAGTGCTAACAAAAGTTTTGTGTGCGCGCCTTCATAAATTAAATTTTCCGCTTTTTGTTTCTGCCAATTAAGTCAATGGTCGAAAGAGCGGAGGCGGCATTGTGAGTGATACTAATTTCCACCGACACGGAGGCTACTTAAACCGCCTGCCACCCAATCCACTTTGCCGGTCTTTCGCTCGATCCGCCAACAAAGGGGATCCGCATAATGGAAATCGACGCAGTTGAGCTTTTCGTGGCTCCGGCTTTTTACATCAGCCACCTGCGTGTCGGTCCGTTCCCCAATTGAAAACCAAATGCTGGGCTCCATTTGGAGCTCAAACTGTGAGAGCAAGACTTAACCCTTGGCAGCCGCAAAAACAACTGTTTGGAATGCATTTTACTTTCAAATGCCGTTCGTAGATGTTCGCCATAGTTGTTGTTTTACACTTGAAGAGAAACATTTTTAGTTCCTTTGAATTGAAATATTTTATTATTTTTAAAAGGGAGTGTGCTATCACATCTACTGGAATAAATAAGCAACAAAGTCACAACTAATTTCAAAGGGTTCTTTTCACCTACAACGGTTTCTGCCAGTGTAGTTTACAGCAAGCAACTGTAAATCCTTACTTTGAAGCAATTCCACTCCCGGCGCACATCTATCCACCATCCAGCTGCCTTGTTTTATCGCAAACGATGCCATTACAAGGCGATTTGAGCTCCATTTGTGCTGGCCATTCCCATTGCCAGGATAACTTGACAGTCACTTAGCGGGTTCGCGTCTCTGCCGGGGAGCGGAGTAGGGAAACCGGAGAAGCCGAAGGTGTGTGTATCAAAGTAGCAGTTGAAAGTACATGGTCGGAATGCTCTCAGATTAAACTTGTCCGGCGGCAACACCTGTGCCCGCATTGCCAAACCACTTTTCTCCCCCCAATGTTTTCCCTGACTGACGGGCAGCCAGGTGAGCAGAGCTGACGGGGCAGACGGTGCACGGTTGCAGAAGAGGATGCAAACGGCAGAACACTGATTTCAGCTGAAAGTTTGTCCGGTGCGCTCTGCCATATCAGCAGTCATGGCTGCCCCAGAGCAAAGTGCTTCTTTCCATAACGAGAAACTTCTCTTCGGTGGCGCAAACTTTTAATAGTCTCACATTTGAGTGTTCTAATCATATGCTAAACTGGCTAACGAGTCTCGCTGGGTATTGCTTTAGGTCCTGGCCAGAACTTCTTTGACAAACGAAGCGGGATTAAGAATCCAACATGTTTTTCGATGGCTAAAGTGGTAGTGCATCACAGAAGTTTTTAAGTAGCACAAGGGGGAGAACTTGTGGTATACATTGGAAATACTAAATATGTACTAAATATTTTTTCTTAATATTATAATTTTATTAGGATTGCTTAACTCGCTCACCTTGCCCAAATTGACGAAACCGTGATCCCTGGCTACAGCATCGGCCATACCATTATCGCCGTTCGGTATGTGCACCGCCCAGGTGTGCGTGTAGTGTCCGGTGAGTTGGTTGTTGCCCCCGGAGCTGCCCGATTGGCCGTACTTGCCGCTGTTGGGCGTCAACTTGGCCCTGCCGCCCGTCTCGTAGTCGAGGACATATGGCGGCAGCACCGGCGACTGGCCATTTGGATCCACTTTGAGTGATGACGACGGCGGTGGCGGCGGCGGTGGTGCTGCTGCGGGCGAGGATGAGGGCGCTGGGGGTGGTGGTGCAACTGGCGCTGAGCCGCCTCCCGATGCCGTTGCCACACTTCCGGCCGCGAAACCGACATTAAAATTACATAAAAAAACTACGGCACTAAATTGCAGAGCTAACAGCAGCACGGCTCTCGTTTTCGCCAAGTGTCTGCTGCTGCCGCAAATGATTCTGTTGCTGCTGCTGCCACTAAGTTTCGGTTTGCATTGCGTTAAAAAACTAGTTTTGAATAAATTGCAATCGAAATTGAAATTTCCTATATCACATTCAATGATTGTTTGTTGTTCTTCTTGCTCTGTTGCGGCGGCTCTCTGCTGACAACTTCTGCCAGCATGTGGCCCTAATTGTCGAGCATTTAATTTGTTGCTTTTGCTTCTGTGCTTGTGGTTGTTGCTGTTGTTGTTGCCGCTTTTGCTCTTGCCGCTTTTGCTGTTGCTGCTGCTGTTGTTGATGTTGCTAGTTGGCTGCCTGCTCCATCGCACGACGTCGTTTTTCATTGTGCGTGATGATTTTTCGAATGGTTTTTGTGCACGTTGCTCGGAATTCTGACTGTGAGTGGCTCAATGTGGGGCTGTGATGCTGTAATGAGAAAATTGTAAAAAAAAAAAAACATTTAATACATTTCATTTAAAGTAAAAGCAACAGAAAATTATAAACTATTATCTAAGAAGCAAGCTCATACAACTAAAACAAAATATATAAAAATAATTTAAAAATTTTAATTTATATTATTTGTTACTTCAGTGGTGACCTAAAGAGGGATCAAGAGTGATCATTCAAGGACGCCAAGACTAGGGAAACGATTAATTTTTGCTTTTCATTTGGAACCCAGTAAATTAAAGAAAACACATTTTGTATTGCCTTTTAAAAGCAATTGCTGTTTTAATAGTTGTACGCTTAAACACTGCATACAAATTTATCCTCAATTTCGATCCACAATTAATTGTCACATGTCTATGGTTTCTTGGGTTTCAGCTTTTGGGGCAGATATCACTTAGGACTGAACACAGCTGGTGTTTTCGGGGAGATCGCAGATGCCCTTCAGTCCGTTGAAGTACCGGTCACCGCAGCTGACCTTCAAGGCGCGCTGGTGGCGACAGATGTAGTAGTCGTTGCACCGCTCGGGCGAAGCCATCATGAATCCGTCGGGTTTGCCGTAGCAGGAAACCTTAAGCTGCACCTTGGATTCTGAGGACGAGAAACCCGCCAGTTGAGCCACTTCCCAAAGGAGACGGTGCACGGGGTTTCGGCGGACGGGATTGCGGTTCGAGTGAGTGGCGGCCACCGCCTTCGCGGCTGTGGGACAGACAGTGGTTGTTGTTACATCACCAGAGCAAACAGTGGTTGTTGTCACTGCGTCAGGGCAGGATGTTGTGGTTGTCTTAGTTGTTGGGCCACATGCTGTTGTGGTTGTCGTTGGCGCACAAGACGTTGTGGTTGTCGTTGTTGTTGGTGCACAAGTTGTTGTGGTTGTTGTTGGGGCACAAGTTGTTGTGGTTGTCGTCGTTGTTGGGGCACAAGTTGTTGTGGTTGTCGTTGTTGTTGGTGCACAAGTGGTTGTAGTTGTCGTTGCTTTTGGGGTACAAGTCGTTGTTGTGGTTGGAGCCTCAGTGGTTGTCGTTGTTGTTGGAGCTTCAGTGGTTGTGGTGGTGGTTATTTTTGGGGTACAAGTTGTTGTTGTGGTTGGAGCCTCAGTAGTTGTCGTTGTTGTTGGAGCCTCAGTGGTTGTAGTGGTGGTTATTTTTGGGGTACAAGTCGTTGTTGTGGTTGGAGCCTCAGTGGTTGTCGTTGTTGTTGGAGCTTCAGTGGTTGTGGTGGTGGTTATTTTTGGGGTACAAGTCGTTGTTGTGGTTGGAGCCTCAGTAGTTGTCGTTGTTGTTGGAGCTTCAGTGGTTGTGGTGGTGGTTATTTTTGGGGTACAAGTTGTTGTTGTGGTTGGAGCCTCAGTAGTTGTCGTTGTTGTTGGAGCCTCAGTGGTTGTGGTGCTGGTTATTTTTGGGGTACAAGTCGTTGTTGTGGTTGGAGCCTCAGTTGTTGTCGTTGTTGTTGGAGCTTCAGTGTTTGTGGTGGTGGTTATTTTTGGGGTACAAGTTGTTGTTGTGGTTGGAGCCTCAGTGGTTGTTGTTGTTTTGGGGGCCACAGTCGTTGTTTTAGGGGTACAAGTTGTTGTTGTGGTTGGAGCCTCAGTGGTAGTCGTTGTTGTTGGGGCCACGGTGGTTGTGGTGGTGATTATTGGGGCACAAGTTGTTGTGGTTGTTATTGTGGTTGGAGCCTCAGTCGTTGTTGATGTTGTCGGGGCCACAGTGGTTGTGGTGGTGGTTATTTTTGGGGTACAAGTCGTTGTTGTGGTTGGAGCCTCAGTGGTTGTCGTTGTTGTAGGGGCTACGGTGGTTGTGGTGGTGATTATTGGGGCACAAGTTGTTGTGGTTGTTGTTGTGGTTGGAGCCTCTGTAGTAGTCGTGGTTGTTGGGGCCACAGTGGTTGTGGTGGTGGTTGTTTTTGGGGTACAAGTCGTTGTTGTAGTTGTAGCCTCGGTGGTAGTCGTTGTTGTTGGGACCACAGTGGTTGTGGTGGTTGTTGTTGGGGCCACAGTGGTTGTGGAGGTCGTTGTTGGGGCACAAGTTGTTGTGGTTGTGGTTGTAGTTGGAGCCTCAGTCGTTGTCGTTGTTGTCGGGGACACAGTAGTTGTTGTAGTCGTTGTTGGGGCACAAGTTGTTGTGGTTGTCGTTGTGGTTGGTGCCTTAGTGGTAGTCGTGGTTGTTGGGGCCACTGTGGTTGTGGTGGTCGTTGTTGGGGCACAAGTTGTTGTGGTTGTCGTTGTGGTTGGTGTCTCAGTGATAGTCGTGGTTGTTGGGGCCACAGTGGTAGTGGTGGTCGTGGTTGGGGCACAAGTTGTTGTGGTTGTCGTTGTGGTTGGTGCCTCAGTGGTAGTCGTGGTTGTTGGGGCCACAGTGGTTGTGGTGGTTGTTGTTGGGGCACAAGTTGTTGTGGTTGTCGTTGTGGTTGGTGCCTCAGTGGTAGTCGTGGTTGTTGGGGCCACAGTGGTTGTGGTGGTCGTTGTTGGGGCACAAGTTGTTGTGGTTGTTGTTGTAGTTGAAGCCTCAGTGGTAGTCGTTGTTGTCGGGGCCACAGTGGTTGTGGTGGTCGTTGTTGGGGAACAAGTTGTTGTGGTTGTCGTTGTGGTTGGTGCCTCAGTGGTAGTCGTGGTTGTTGGGGCCACAGTGGTAGTGGTGGTCGTTGTTGGGGCACAAGTTGTTGTGGTTGTCGTTGTGGTTGGTGCCTCAGTGGTGGTCGTGGTTGTTGGGGCCACAGTGGTTGTGGTGGTCGTTGTTGGGGCACAAGTTGTTGTGGTTGTTGTTGTAGTTGAAGCCGCAGTGGTAGTCGTTGTTGTCGGGGCCACAGTGGTTGTGGTGGTCGTTGTTGGGGCACAAGTTGTTGTGGTTGTCGTTGTGGTTGGTGCCTCAGTGGTAGTCGTGGTTGTTGGGGCCACAGTGGTTGTGGTGGTCGTGGTTGGGGCACAAGTTGTTGTGGTTGTTGTTGTAGTCGAAGCCTTAGTGGTAGTCGTTGTTGTCGGGGCCACAGTGGTTGTGGTGGTCGTTGTTGGGGCACAAGTTGTTGTGGTTGTCGTTGTGGTTGGTGCCTCAGTGGTTGTCGTCGTTGTTGGGGCCACAGTGGTTGCGGCTGAGCACGGAGGCTTGGTGGTGGGCTTGACGCAGGGCGGAGTGGTGGTTTGACAAGGTGGAGCCGTGGTGGTGGCTCCCTTGCACGGCTGTGCGGTATCCCGGACGGAAGGATGGGCTACTGGCGCAACCACAACACCCTCAGTGCAACCGGGGTTGTAGTTTACGCAGCTTCGGCTTCTGAAGTCGTAGAACTTGGGACAAGAGTATTCCGTAGCCACCCCGTTGTAACACTCATAAAACCTGGAGCAACTGCCGGGCACCAGGGCCCGAATGCCATTGGCCTTGTTCTTGCACAGGAGTTGGCCCTGACTGGAAACGCTAGCACCGCTGGTGGTGTTTGCAGAGACTGCAATGAGCAGCAGGGCAAAAGCTGCAGGCCAAAGGAAAATTGGTTAATTCAAAGACGACACTTTTTGAAGCCTTGTTACCGTATATATTCCTCATGTCTGCAGTTGGTTCAAGTTCACTTTTCCCAGACTGAGAAGGTACTGTGGGCATTTCGAGTTACTGGCCTGTCTATTTATACCAGGCAAAATTTTCGATTTGCTAAAATACTCATTAACAAATTGGCCAACGAAATTTTGCAAAGATACTAACTTTTTTAAGTTTGATCTGTATCGCACTCTCCTATCACAATCAAGCGAGCATTTGCGAATGCAGTATCACAGAAGAGATTTTTATTATGAAAAGCTTTTTAAAATTAAATTTTTTTAGAATTCAACATATAACTTGTATTTGAACTTTCTTTTACGTAATAAAGCCGTAAAGCCGTAACAAAAAAATATTTGCTTTATAAGTAAAAAAAAAAAGTAAAGTAAGTAACTTTTACGTTAGAGTTAATTTAAGCACATTTGATAGACTTCTTATCAAAATTCAGAAGAAATTCGGCCTTTGGCGGCAAGCTTTCGTTTTATCAACTTTGCCAATAAAAAAGATTTTGCAAAAGGCACGCTCTTACTTATCTTAAAATTAAAACATGACCTTCCGTTTTATGTATTACAATGGTAGTGTTTATTTATACCTCGAACGTGTTTATTTATACGTCGAGACACACTTGTGCTCTACAAATTCCAAGTTGTTTTATATTTGGCACTAAAGACTTAGATAAGCGACAAATAGATGGTTAAAAAAAATATTGCAGTAAAATAATAAACTGCAAAAAAGACTTGTTGCTGTAATTATTTTCCTCCGGGATGTTATAAAAAATTATTAAGCTTATTAATTTTTAAAACTCAGAGTGTCTTATC
The DNA here is from genome assembly GCF_018152265.1 of Drosophila ficusphila. Taxonomy (NCBI): domain Eukaryota; kingdom Metazoa; phylum Arthropoda; class Insecta; order Diptera; family Drosophilidae; genus Drosophila; species Drosophila ficusphila. The sequence goes on from NW_025064737.1 coordinate 20,173,956, forward strand.
TTTTCTCATTGAGAAACACCAGTAAGAAGGATAAATAAAAATAATTAATTATTTCCTCGCTCAAGCCAATTAGAACACGCTCAAGCCAATTTGCCTGCAACTGACATAACCAATTTGGGGCCCCTATACAAAACTTTAGGCTTATTGCGAAAGGCGAAAATATGCCAGAGCAGACGTACAAGGCCAAAATATGCACACAAGAACTTTTATCTGCCATTAATTGGGAGGGCAACAAAAGAAATATTGATTGCCACTTTGCATCGTTAGCGAGAAATTGGCAAACGAAGGCCATTTGGATGTTGACAAGCAGTGCCAAGCCAGAGGCCAGAATGGATTATGGCCGAAATCGGAATGGCTGGCCAAAAGCCACTAGCGCACTGATTGTCACCCGTGGACAAGTTTCGATTGCAAATGAGAATCAACGCGGAGCTGAGGCCGATAGAAGACTCGAAGTTTCCGACTAATGCCACTGTCAAAATATGCCCATGACTGATGATGGCCAGAGGCTAGTGCATTGACGGGCATATTTCATCTATTGATAGAGGATTTCTGGATTTGGCCAGTCACTCGACCAGAAAGTCGACCGGAGTGGGGGCGTAATTAAAGCGAGTGACAGCGGAAATGCCAAGCACAAGGAGATGGATCGTTTTCGGGGGGGTCTGAAGTAGACGAACTCGACGATGGCGATGTGTTGTTTGGACGGATTTGACGGGCAGCGACGGAAGCCGTTGGTGTGCAGTGTTCGGTCCATGGTAATCAATGGCTAAGTGGATAGGAAATTGAATTCTGTGTGGGGACGGCTTTCAATCGGCCACAACCCAAAGCGGAATGATTCTTTGTAATATATTTAGGACCCCCTGAAGCTCTTAATACCATTTAAGCGGGTTAATGGCTTTTCGAAAAGGGTCTTATCATTTTATGAACGAGGGGTTTGATTTAGATACTTTTTTAGAAAATCATTTTGATTATTAAGTGCATCTTTTTATCAATATGTACCATCGAATTTTAACATTTTTCCCCAGACAAACAGCTTGTAATCAAAGATCGTGCAAACTTGCAGGGAAAACTGTACGTATCTTATCAAATCACTCAAGAAATGTGAGACTTTATTTTGAAAAAAAACGTTGAAAACCTGTACAACTTTTTCGTACATTGTATGAGTACTTAACGAGTGGCGGATTTTATTACTTTCTTGGTGAAACTGAATATTGAATATTGAACAAGGAGCTCTGTGAGCTGAAAAACGTGAGCCCTTTTTAGAATTTCAAAACTGGCTGTGTGCACTCTTTTTGCACTCGCGTTACAGCTCACTTTCTGGGCAATGAAATGGACTGTCAACGTACTGCCACTCCTCTCTGATCCCATCGAAAGCCGATGCACATGGATGCACACGCCAAAGGGCAGCGGAGGAGACCGGCGACTCCTTTACATTGACTGTGCACCTTTTGTGCTCGAACTTCCTTCCGCATTGAGTCATCGTCAACACCATCCACAGTAGACTACTCCAGCTCCTGCTACTGCTCCTGCTCCTTCTCCTTTGCTGTCCTGCGTCCTTCAACGCCAACTTTGACTTTGACTGACGGCATTTGTCAGTGGCAGACACAAAGTAATCATTACTTGGCGCACTTCCGCAGCTGCAGCATCAGCATCTCCTCGCAGGCCCACTAAGCGTATACTTAATAATAAGAAAATAAGTGCCATGTCAACGAAGGCGTGGCAGTGGGCGGAGGTGCGGAGGACTCGCTGGCTTCCCTGCTCGCTCACATGCTAACGAAAAGTGGAAAACGGTGTCAAAGTCACCGACAACAGCGGCAGCACTAGTTGCCTGATGAAAGTTGCCGGGCGAGAAAAGTAGCGGCGATGAGTTGAAAGTGTAAGGCGGAGCAGCAACAACGAAACGACCTGACAACTTGAGACAAATTGAAGCCTTGTTTCACTTTATAAGGGAACACGCGGCAAGAAGGAGCGATTCGGTGGCCTTTGGGGTCAAAATCGCTTGACAACCAATAAAGTGCTGAAAGTAGTTAGGTTTCAGTTCGTAAACTTCCAAGCGAATCGGAGGTTGGCGCAACTTCTGGTTGATAAATGTAGTTCGTTCGATGAATATATTCAGACTTTTTTCCACACACGCAAAGCAAAAGACTATGACTTTTTCACCTCTTATTTCGATTCCAAGCAATTAACCAAAGTCCAGCTAACATCCCAATGGTTTTTCGCTTCATAAACTGATCTGTTTTCACTCAGCAAACAAGCCAGGCTTTTTGCAGTAGGAAAAAACTTTCCGCCCACAAACACACCAATCAGAAATCACTCAAATGCCCAACAGAAATCCTTAAATTGCTTAAGCCACAAGATTCAGAAAGGAAAGGAAAACAAACGCCGGGAAATAAAAGAGCAGAGCATAGAGAGATGACAATGCCAGGCATCGGTTTAACAGTCCTTGAGGCATTTTTTGGGCAAACAGCCCGACACTTGGCTGCTGCTTTGGCATCCTTTGTGGTTGTTTGCCCTGCGAGTGTTGTTGCTTCCTGGAGTCGTCGTTCCATGCAAAGCGCCATGTCAAATGCAGGACTGAAAGGGCTAAAATCGCTAGCTCGGATACCCAGGATACCGCACTGAAACACATTAAGCCAAGGAAGAGACTGCTGCTGCTTCGGCTGGAAAAAAAGGCGAAGCTGCAGTTGAAGCAGTGGTAGTTAGAAGCTTAAAAAGGCTACAAAACTGCAGGCTAGAAAGTCAAAAGGCGGCATTTACACTTTGAAAAAAGATACCATAAACGTTTAAAATACATTCATGAATTTCAATACTCTTTTTGCCTCACTTAAACCCTTTTTATTTATAACCTTATATTTATTCTTTGTAGTAAGTGCATTTAAGTATTCCTTTTTTTCAGTGATAGAAAAGGTTCTTTGTTGCTTTGTTTGTGTAGAAGCATTTGTCTTTTGGCCTCGCTTTTAATGTGTTTCGTGTGGTGGATTGAGGTGAGCTGCTTGTGAGGTGGCTTGTGTATAGTAGTTTTCCGCAGTTTTCTACTGGTGGCTTCACTTGTTTAATGATAGTTCCACAAAGGCAAATATGCACTCTCTCACACGCGCCTTGCTTTCATTCCGGCACCCTCTTGGCCCGCACATAACCACCCACACCCACTAAGACCCAAGACCTGCATCCTTTTTTTTCGCGACCGGCAACTGGAGCGCAAAGTCAACAACAAAACAGGCTCGGTTAACGCCCGCAGAAAGGACCGAGTGGAGCCCAAAAGAAGGCTAAATGCAGAGAGAGAGCCCGGGCCAAACAAAATGCATAACAAAAAGCTATGGCAAAGTGTCAGGCGAAGGGGCACAAGGGATATAAGGGGCAGGGCAAGCAAAGGCGAACCATTTTTTCGCCACGTATTAGCACACGATCGCCAAACAAAAGGTGTTGCATACGTTTTTGTGGCCAGCCGAATGCATGGAAACGCCATTTGCCATTTGCACCTGCCGCTGCAGAGCAATGCGGTGGTGACTGTACCAAAGTTGGCCGGGCTAGGCAACACCAAATGGATTTGACAGATGACAGTGCGAGAATTTACGTCGGGGATTGGCCAGCTGCTGTCAGGTCGCGTTAGGTTTGGCCAAGTTAGTAGGGGATTCGAGGGTTACCTTTGATGTCAACAAACACAGATGTACAGTTGTGCCCGAAATTGCCAGCTGGAAGTGTGTTACAGCGATAGAATGGTGCGCCATTTGAGCAAAAACAAAGAGTAGGCTTACAATAGGTTGGAAAAATATCTTGTATAAGGTACTTAAAAATCACTTATTCCTATAAGAAAGAATATACCAATTAACAGATTAAAGAAAAGCATGCACTTCCTTTAAAAATTCTCAGTAAAAATATTTCACCACTATCAACCCGTTATTTAAAAACCATTAAGCAATTAAGAACACTCAGATATAATCCCGCATTTATTTTAAAGTCAAAGGAAAATTGAATGCAAAATCATCCATGCATGCTATGATAAAATCTCGGTCGTCAATCAACCAGTTCCACGGCGGGCAAATTTACCTGAGCAACAATAAAATTAAAGTTATGTTAATACCCTCATCCTTGCGGTAATGAGACCAACGAATGCGGCTCTGGCTATCCGAAGGAAAATGGTATCGTGTGCTTTTCGGACCAACGGATTTTTAATTATTTCGCATTGTTTGTGCACCGCACGAAAATATATATTCCACCGATGGGAATTACCCATCCCAGCATGATGCAAATTTCGATTCGGCTCGGCTATCGGAATGCTTCTTAATGTGCAAACAAGAATGCGGATTAAGTGAGGCCCTGAAAAGTGGGGGAGAAATGGGGGGAAAACCGGCGGTGAAACGCCTTGCGGTATGCAATGCAATTTGAGTGCCTCGCCGGCATTAATTGATTTTGCATGGTCACTTGCAGCATCCGAGGCGTAAGATAAATGACCAAGGATGGCAAACTGTGCGGAAAGAAAAGGAAAAACGAAAGAACGCCACCGATCCCAGCATGTGTCATTCCGATGGAAAGGCTTTCCCCCTTTGTCACACCCGCTTTTCTCCGCCGTTGCATTTGCGAAATTAACTCTCAAGGTGGAAACTGTGGGTGGGTATTCCATTCACCGGGCCCTGAATAACGCTTAATGTAAGCACCCGGCGGGCGGCACAAAAAGAGGCGAGCGTCTAAGGTATGCAGGAATAAAGCACTCCCTACAAATTTCATTCAAAACAAAAGCCGCCTGAAGGCAACAGCACCTACCTCAAGTGCCGCCAGTGAAGGGGTTCGGGCGAAATGGGGAAGAAGGACCCTTTCTGACAGCTCTCCATCTACTCGATGACTCTCTCAACTCAGCTGCATTCACAACTTCAGTTTGCTGCTCATATAAAACAAAGCGCAATTATGTCTTCTTTTTTGAACACTTCAAATGCCCAGGAGGAAGACGAAAGTATAATACACTCATTTAACAAAACATTTAACAGAAACAGAGAACTTTTTATTGTTTTTTATCTGTAAAAATCTAAAAAAAAATGCTCTTACTTTTTATTATGGTTTACCAACCATTGTTTTAAATAAAAATTTCTCTCATTATTTAACTTCATTTTATTACTCAGAAGTTAAACCTATCTAGTTACTAAAAGTTTGGTAATCGAGCTTCACTACCGGATACCAGAAAATTGCGTATTTTCCTCCGGACTCAACAAGTCGCTCGGGAAACCCTTTGTACCCCGGGAAAGGCTATTAAGCCATCCAGAAAAGTCAGTGTCTGCTGCAGGATGTGGCAGCAGCAATTTCTTGCAGCAGTTGCAGCGCTCACGGCGGAAATGCAGATGGGTAATGCAACACCGGGACAGGTGAGCAGCCCCGCCACGATGATGATGTCGAAGAAAGTAGAGATTATGCCGAGGCTGATGATGAAAGTCATTGTGGGCAAAGGGGCACAAAAACAGGAGTAAGTGTAGGTAGCAGGAAGCACCTTGCTGTTTTTTCCTTTGACGGACTGCATTAGCATTGACAATGATAATGAAAATGTTCTGAAGTCAACCAGTTAGCTAGAAAGTACTTTAATCTTTAAATATAAGAATCTTGTACAGATCAACTCAGAGAGAATCGGATAATGCATAGTGGTTCTCCATTGCTTGAAATATCCTCTCAACACATTTGCGGGGCCATCTCTGGCTAAATCGCTGTTACTGCGGTAGAAATGCTGTGGGAATTCGTGGAGTTGGCAAGCGTGCAAGCCAAGTGAAATCAACAAATCAACAACTTAATATGCGCAAATTTTTGATGCCAACTGCAGTTACAGAACCGCCAAACACAAAAACCCGAGCAACACAGCAACAAGAACTGGGCGAGTAATCCACATGGAGTACGGTGGCGGTGGTTGGGGAACTGGTGACTGGTGGTGGTGCTGATGGCATTGGCATCGGTTACCCGAGGGGCAAAATGCGGGGCCACCGAAAATCCAGGGCCAACCGCCGAGTTGCAGGTTATTAGTATGCACAGTTTGCTGCATGCTATCAGGGACCTTGTTCGCCTGTTTGTACAAAATTTATGCGTGTCTATTCGCTCATGCTCGCTGGGTTCCCTTTCCCATTTCCCGCCTCCTTTCCCGCCCTCTTTTTCGTCAGCCAACTACTTCTTTTTTGGCCACTCCCCACCTTCACACCTTTTGGGGACGTGGCGCCCGGTCGCCGATTGTCGACATTTCAATTAAGCCCGGCGCCGAAATGCATGCAAGGCAATGGATGCTTTTTGTGCGGATTTTTACCGATTAATTTTTCATTATTATGCCAAGTGCTCCGCTGGGGAAAAGAAGGACCGAAGGCCGCCGAGTGAGGCAGCAGAGTTCACGCACAACAAATGTGCCAAAAGTGGCAAATGACAGGGCCACAAAACAGCCGCACACACACACACACACAAACAAACACACACACAGACTGTCGAACAAAGTTTTCAATGCGCTAATAATTTTTGCACGCCCCAAAAAATATGCAGAACATTTGTTTGGGGTGACTGCCAAAGAGCGGAGAACATTTTACGAGAAATTCATGGAAATTGCTTGCTCAAATGGATAATGCACGCGGGGTTCGTAGGGATTTTTCAATTTAATGGAGGTCATATAAAATCCAGATAACATGTTTAGTGCTTATAGTAGATTATACTTTATTGTGGAATAAAATCCAGTTTACGTTTAGAACATAATGTTAGGCAATTCCTAATGCTGAACAAATGTAAAACAAACAAGGACTTGACTAAAGCAACCTAAGCTGGCAATGTCAATAAAAATTAACAACGCAAAGCTGAAAAGCTGCGACAAAGCACACCGCTGGCCACAACAAGAGTGCCATTGCCACAAACAAACCCCCCAATCCCAACCCCTTCATTAGGTCGTAGGTGTAGTTTGTGCGGTGTCTATGTAATTTAGACAATTAGAAAGTTTACGCCTGTAACAATTTCCGACTTCATGTTGTCGTTGCTGGGCTAAACTTTTTCGCTTGCGTTGTCCTTGTTATTTGCATGACAAATAGGGGTTTCGAAAGTTGACCATGCTCTGGTATTGCTTGTTAGGCGCTCGGGGAACCTCATCGGGCTTGGCTGCACAAATGTCTACATCTACATCGCTGCTACTTGGCAGTCTAATATTTGCACAATACTTCATAATCAGTAGCGGGATTCCGACCCTTCCCTCGTGTTTTATGCTGATGCGGCAAAAATGCCAGCGCGCAAATTCCTCTTCAATGCGCCGATTGTGTTGCACGAGTGCGGAGCTTAGTGTCGCCATATTGTCGAGTTACGACTACGTATATCCGCTCTCATGCATATGCAAAAATCCAGTGGTAAGCCCACTCTAAGTGGCTGAATTGCACAAGTAAACAAATTTTTAAATTCAGCTTTGTGAGTTTTTTTTTTGTCGCCGTTGACACTTACAAAATGGGTGCCCTAAAAATGTCTAGACTTTGTTGCAATCAAAAAATCTAGTTCAGTATTCTGATCATTAATGAAAATTAAAAGCTATGCAATACTACCAATAACATTTTTTAAAAGACCATCAATTAAAATTTATAGAATTTCGGAAACTACCGAGAAACTCTTTACTATAGGTAAAAGTGTAATAACTGGTAAATTTATAGCCTTGTTCTGAATTTCCCTCTTTATCCGTTCACACCCTTTTGTAATTGCTCCATTTACACGTGCGCGTTTTCATTTCTTTTTTTCACTCAACACACATTTTACACAATTTTTTGTTGAGAGCTGCAATTCCGCTGACTGTGGGAACTCTAATTTTCAGTTATTAGCGAAATGTCAAACAAACGACAGCTTCCATTTACCAGTTGCAGAATTTCCCAGCGGGAACTGACAATTTTTCGAATTTGTTGTGTCACAATTTGTTTTTTTTAATGGAAAAAAGTGACGATAGAGTTTTTATTTAATTGAGAAAATTGACATAAAAAAAAATGAATAAAACAAAGTATTTTTTTAGCTTACAAGCTGCTTAATTTAATTTTCTTGTCGCGCCAGCAACTGCGAAGCACGTGGAATAAAGTTTGAATAAGACAAAAAACGGGTAAACATATTTTCGTTGAACATCTTATTCGGAATTAATCATGGAGTGGACAATCTCATTTAATCAAATGAAATCCCTAAAGATTTATGCATCATAAATACTAGACAAATTTGGATGAGAGCCATTCAGCGCAAGAGTCTCCATAAAAACCGAAAGGCACCAAATCCTCAGGCCAGATGCCATTTGTCAGAAGCGATAAGCAAACATAGCAGCAAATGGCAAATAAACAAGGCACTAAAATATTAGAATGCGGCAAGATGAAATCCCGGCTTCAATCCCTGAGACCCGAAAACCATAAGAACTCCCCGAGCGAAAACAAAACTAAAAGCTAGACAGATTTTTGCCTGATTACGCGCAGCGTGCACTTTTCACTACCCTCAAACAACAATGGGGAATGCACTTCGGAACGGACTCCCAAAAGTATGCAATGAAATGGGCGGAGAGAGGGAAAAGCTGGGGGGAAAACTGGGGAGCAGCACGAGCGAATACGAACAAATTGATATGCAAATGTGAGTAGGAGACCGAGACCCAAAAAAAGTAATAATAAAATAAAGTAGAACCCAAAGCACAATGATGAGGGGTGGACGAGGTTTTCGGGGCAGCTAGATCCTTGGATAAATGCTCCATGACTTCTCATTTCCGTTTTCGGCAAAAGCAGCAGCAGCTGCAACTGGCAGGCAAATCTGCGTCTTCCGGTCCAAGGAAAAACGATGGAAAAGGTCGAGAAAAATTAAAGAAAAATGTTAAGCATTCGCCTAGCCCGACAAACTCTTGAAAAAATAAGAATACGGAAATATTAAGTATACGCCTAGAGTGACAAGATGCTGTTGTAATATGGAAAATATTAAGTATACGCTTAGTACAACAAGACGACAATAATTTAACACAAGTTTAGAGCTCTCAGCGAGGCGCCGATTGAATTAAAAGATTTTCTTGGGTTGCTAAAATGGCAAACTTTTTTGCACAAAATTCAATTTGCCCTAACTTTCCCTCTTTTCTCATTTTTTCTCCCCCATCATCATCTTTTCCGCCATCATCAGCTGGCGGCCTTTTTAGTATGCGTTCGGGTGCAGGAACAACTTTTCCTCTTCAGCCTCATTGATTGAAATGCTAAGGCATGTAGCCATCCATATATATCTGTGTTCTCGATCTCCTTCAAGTTGGTTCTTGGCAAATTCAGTTGTTCGACTAATGAGAGTCGTAGCCTCGCCTCGGGTGCTCATTCTGATGGACAAACCAGATGAGCCGGGCAAAAGTCGTGACAATCATAAAAAAGAGCGAAGAAAGAACTGGAAAATGCAAACGAAAACTTTAAATGCCTTCGGTCAGTTGGCAAAATGTTCTCTTATCGTGGGGGCAAATGTTGCGGAAATTTTCGGGGCCACGAGTTGGACCTGTTAACTCTGCTTTCGCTGCTTGTAATTTTCCGTTAACAAAAAGTTCAGAAAGAATTATGTTTTCCGTCAGGTTGATGAATGTAAAACTATGTATACATATTTAAACGAATATTTAAATTGGACGTTTCAGTCTCTGGTAAGAGATAACATTCAATCCAAATATTGGGACATTTTAATCATAGCATCTAATCTAAACGAAACAGTTGAATGATTTTTCAGAACCGAAAAGCACTCAACAATATGAGGAAACCGGGTTGATCCTGATCCAATAAACCATGAATAGAATATCAAATGCGGAAAATTAAATTGACAGGGCGAGAAAATAATAAAAATGGAAACAGGAGTTTTCACAGATATTTTCTCAACCAAAAAATGGCTGAAAACGCAGCGAAATGGCCAACTCCATGATGATGGCGACCGGAGGAGTAAAAGTGGAATTGTTTTCACGCCCTTTCACGACTTAATAAATAAATGAAGCATCCAGGTCCTCGCGCCGTAGATTCAGCTTACCGTGGGCATTTGCGCTTGATTGCCCACGAAATCGACAAAAATGAAGTGGAAATACCAAAGTGCCGGGTCCCAGAAGTCCGTGAAAAAAACGTGATTGATGCCTCTGGACCGAGGAGGCCGGAGGCTCAGCCTCAGTTTCAGATTGAAGCGCCGATTCTGTTTCAGATTGCGTCTCAGATTCCGGATCCGCAGCTCGATTGCAAGCCAGACAAAAGAGAAAAAGGCTTGGCGACCAAAAGGAATAACACACATCGCTATAACAATAAAAACCCAGGGAGGTCCCGCCTGCTTCCTTGTCTGACTGCCATCTGTTCTCATTCGTTTTTTAGTGTCTCGCCCTCTGCCTTCTATCCAAATGTTTTCCTTTTTTCCAGTTTTTGTCTGGCTTTATTTTGGACAATTTGCTGACTAGCATAAATATTTTTGTGGCAGCCATTTTGGGTGTGCAGAAAATAGAAATGGGCGTCTAATTGGCCTACTCCCTTTTTTTGAAAAAAGGTTTATCATGTGGGGACATTTTTTTATTAAATAAATCAATTTGAAAATATGTATGCCTTAGGTAGCTTAATACTTTGTAGGTTCTTTATTGTTAAACAATGTGTTCCAAAGTATGTAGAATACTACCAAACTTACACACATTAAATACAAAAATTTGCAACTGCATTAAATTTGAATAAATTGACTTTCTGAAAAAAATTCAGAAGTTTTTCTGTCTGCCGCAATAAATTCCGAAGATATCTGTGTGTTTCCCGCAAAATGCCATTACAAAAAATACAGCGCAAACTTTTTGCTATTTTGCGGAATTCCCTCTTCAACTAAGTTGGAAAATGCAAATGTTTGCCTTCGTAAATGACAAGAAGATGCTACAAATTACATAAATAAAAGCAATAAAGTGCCAAATCATTTGCATAAGGAGATGGTGGCAGGACTCGAAGTGGGATGTGGCAAACTTATGCTAAACAATCCGAAGCATGGTCGATGAAGGTTTAGCCGGCTTAGTTGAACACCCCTAGCTACACACAGACACACATTCAATTACACATAAGATTCAGTTTACTTTCGCCTCGGGCACGCCCACAACATCAAAGGGCGTCGCACTGACATTGATTTCTCTCTGAGGCTGTATTTTCGAGTATGTTTGCTGAACAAGGATTGTCTTCTAGTCGCAAACTTATAAAACACCATTGCATTCTTGGGCGTTGCGTATTGAAATGTTTTGATATTGGGAAATGTGCTTAATAAAATGGTTTAAGAAAAACCAAAAAAAAAAAAGCATCTGCATACATAACGCGATTTAGTGTATAGTATGTCCATTGAAAAAGTCTCTACCCATTTCAGAATATGCTGAGCTGTCATGGTTTTCCTGTCATTCCCTATATCTCAGGGACCCTTTCAGATGCTAAACTTTTTCCTTTCACGTTTTTGTGTTCGGCAGGGCGGTTTTCTGGGTCTTTGGCTTCCTTTGAGACCTAAGAATTGGCCGTGTCCCTTTCCCTTTTCCTCCCTCACTTTTGCCATCTTCCCTCTCTAAGTTTACCACACTCACACATTGATGTTTGTCTTTTGCCGTTTGCCACTAATTCAACTCGGTTTGTCTTGTGTGCGCCATTCCAGTCCATTAATTGAATGTCCCCGCCCTTTCGCCCATATTGAGTTTTAATTTTGTGGTTGCCGTCACTTTTATTTTCGGTGGCGGAAAATTAAATTTTCCCATACCGTTGAGATTTACTTTATAATTTTTAATACTTAATTGGGCATCACAATGAAGTAACCTCAGACATAATTTACCTGGAAAACAGGTGTGAAGATAGAGGGCTTTCCTGCGACACCGTTTTCCATGTGCAGAAAAAACAAAAGAAATAAATGAAAGTAATTTCCTGAGTGGTAAACTGAAAATTATTTTAAATAAGGCATGAAAACGCATTATAGGCGGCGCCACCTTTGTCAGACCATAAACAACACTTCCCCTCCACCTGTAAATACATTTATGTATAAAAAAACACACAGCCACCCCTATTCGCTTCCCGTTTCGCCCTGATATCCGATAAGGTGGTCTGACATTATTTACTTCCTTGTCGCTTTGAGAGTTTTTATGCAAGTAAATTTGCGTGGAGTGCCAAAAATTATCCTGAATATCTCGAGCTCTTAATAAAAATAACATTTTCTATCCAATTGAAAATTTTAAAATTTCCTCTATTTTGTGGAAAGTAAGTAAACAATACTCAATGTTCGAAGATATTCGATTTTTGGCTGTGTTCTTTGAAATTCATTGACTTCTATTTTGGGGACGGTGGCGTATACGTGTTGCGGAACACGGAGTTTGATTGCCTTGGCATCTGAGAGAGTCTTGGCCCCCAATTCAATATCGTACACCACTGTCGAGGACTCCTGTTCCGCAGGCGCACACACACTCGCACACTCACGCCCATTCGTATATAAAGTGATAAGCTGCCGCAGGGAGACCGTCGGAGCGCACGCATGCAAATAAAATTGCCCATACGCCCCTTTGAACGGGTCTCCTTTGCGGCGCCGTTCGTCTGTGCCTGCGTCCGTGTGTTTGCATACATTTCTGGTGATAATACAAGAAATTGTATCAAGCCAAAATTGTTTTTTAAAATGTTACGTGCCCGCCGGCTGCTTTGACAAAAAATTTATGTGCGGTGGGTAATAAAAATGCAATATAATTCCATATAAAATTTGTTTGCTCCTTTGCTTTGGTCTAGGGTAATCTGAAAAGTTTCGATTGCGGAAAAGCGATTGGTAGGGATATGGGATAAGGAAAGACGGAAAGACGGAAAAAAAGGTGGGCCTTTGAGAAGCTTGATTGATTTTATTTGATGCATATGAAGAAACGATATTGGAGCAAGGGATCGAAAAAATGGTTCTCGAAGTATGACAAATTATTTGAAGTGCAAAAATTTATATAAATTGTTTTCTTAGTATGCTCATTTACACTAAATGCTTAATCAAGACAGGACTTCTCAACCTCAAAAACATAACATACGTCATGCAATTAAAAGCAATTAATATGCAGAAGTTTGAGGGGAGTATGTAGTTGGCGGGACCACAAAACAAACAGCATTTCGCCATTTTCACACTCCCTCCAATCAATTAACTAGCTTGCATCACATGTACGTGTAATTCCACTTGGCAAACGACTCACACAGACACATTTTTCCACCGCCCTGCGGTTCGGGTAATTATAAAATTCACAAAGGGAATTGCCTGCCGTCATGGCAATCAAACTAATGAAATTAATGGCAATTTGCATTGGCAGGAACAGCCTTTACATGGCAGTAAGTGAAAATAATGCAATTCCGCGTAGTTTAAACCCGGAAATGCGACCCTTATCTCCAGAAGTGACCCTCCCCTTGCGGCGAGGGCTATCGCGCACACAAATACTAATTAATCAACTTGATATTAATTAAACGACCACCAAACGTGGCGAGGGAGCCCAGCTAACGATGCCCATAATCCCCCAGAAGTGGCTTTTTGGCCCCGCAAGGCTTTAATTACTCGCTTGCATTTAAAACAGGAAACCTGCTTCGCCACTTTTGGTAAAATTGTTCCGTGAAAATGGGGAAAATTTATGAACCTATTTCTCGCTATTTGGACACCCCGATAAACAACGCGATAGATAAAAACAAGGTGGGTGGCGCATGCCAGCTCGATTTGCTGTTGGTGTATTAATTTACGACCTCTTCACAATGTCATTGTTATAGTTCGCTTTATCAACCATTTTTTTTGTTTTTTTGGCGTCACCCAGTGCAATGGCGCCAGAGCCCTACGCCTGTTATTAAACATAAAAATAAATTAATAAGTAGGGGACTCCCACACGCCGACAGTCTCAATTAAGCGGCGCAGTCAGTTAATGTTGATGGGAGCGGAGGAAATGACATGGTGAGAACCACGCAAATATTTTAACGATGGCATGTGAAGTTTTTCACGTTGTCAATGAAAAAATAAATATGAAAGGGTGGATAAGGGAGCCGCATTAAAGTCAGCATTGCAATCGCACTCACAAATGGTTATTAAACATAGCTACGAAAAGCATAACATAGGAATAAAAGCAAAGAACTCAAGAAAAAAGTTTAAAATCAAAATGCCATAAAGAACACATTTATATTTGGGCAAAAATTGTAATTTCTCTTCAAAAACAGAGTTCTGAAAAAGCACAAACGCAATTCACAGCAAGAAATATTGGCAAGTAATGTTGGCTTTTGCCGATCGAAGGGTCACAAGTGCCTGGATGAATGTCAATTTCAGGAACAGAAAACGGAGCATATGCAAATGCAACTGATAAATTTTCAATTAAATGGGAATTGGCAGTTGAGAGCATGGCAGGACTAAGGCTTCAGCATTCAGCACTGAAGGGAGCATGGCAGAACCATTCAATTAGGAAATTAAATTTCTATTTTGGCTCGTATAAAGGGAATAATAAAGTGTTCGAATGGGTTGCAATCAGTTTCAAGTGACTCACAGTTTTTCCACTTATTTTTTACCTCAAACACTTGGGATATATATTTACTTGCTGCACCATTGCTGATAATCTAAATAGGAAGTGCCTTAGGTTCTTTTATCGAATAACACGTTGAAAATATAAAAAAAGAAATGTTCACTTTATTTTGAAACAAATAAGTTTATTTAATAGTGCTCAATCAGAGATTTTATTTGACCTAATCCAACCGCAAAAGAGAGAAAAACGATTCTCATACATTTTTAATTAGCCAATTTTATTGCAGCTCACTGCTGATTGGAAAACGTGCCAAATAATAAATAAATTTGGGTGAAACAAATTTTCAAAAATTTGTGGCCTAATCAATGGGTAATTTATTCCATTTGCTAAGGGACAACACGCATTTCAACACAAATCATGGCTTCCCACAATGAAAATGTATCGGGGAAATTGTGCGTTAAAATTATAAAATTTAATCAGCGAATTGCGGAGGGTTGTTAAGCGTACTGTTATGCGTACCCCTTTTGTGACGCCAATATCCAACTCATGCAACAGTTGGTTGCCAGCTTCCAGTTGCCAGTGGCCAAAAGGGGTGCAACCAGCAGGCACACCTTTTAATGCAAATTAGAGACGCGTCTGCAAACCTTCAGGGGGGCGGAGTGAAATGTCGTGGGGCGGGGAAGTGTCCACCGATTGAAATTCCACCACCGCAGCGAACGTGTCTTGGCATTCACATCAACCACCTACCCACCGAAAGCACTGTGGCCACAGGAGCAAAATTTAATTGACAATTGTTTTAGGTGGCTCAATTTCCGAAGCCTGGAAGGTCTGAGTGGCCACTCCCTCGGACAATCCACCCATCAAGCCACCAAAGTCCTTTCCACGCTTATGTTCCTGCGGTTTCATTCATCCTGTTTGAACAACCGGAGAAGGAGTCGTGGTCTGATATAACATTATGGTTCATTAATTAATTTGCAGTGAGAGCTTCTAAAAGGTGAGGGAAAAATGGCAAATTTGGCTTCGTACGTATAATCATTAAGATGATGGAACAACTTTTAGTCTCGTGATTGTTAAGAAGATTAATTTATAAAAATTCACTTTTGTTGAAAAGTGCAAAGGGATTTTGACGGGCAGAGGAGAAAGCGAACATTTATAAACGTTACCCAAAATAGCATGCTATTGAATATTTGAAAATAAATAGCAATTAAACGGCTTGTGTGTGCGATGTTTTGCCACGACCAACATCAATAAAGGCAGTTAATTACGCGAACGCTGAACTTTCAAACCAAATGCATTTTCCGAATGCAGTTTTCAAAAAGAGCACGCATTTTAAATCAGTGCGAAATGCCAAACACCCAATCATGTTGCATCAAAAGTTTGCGCTCTAATTTAACATAGATGCGGGATGCGAATTGATGGTCCTGATTTGAGCTGAACCGAGCAAACTTAATGCCGTTTAATCAGCGCGGAAAAAATCAGAGAGAGCAAAGTACTTTCCCGCTAACGTCGCACAAAATTTTAAATTACATTTTGCCTTCCGCTGCCGCTGCATTTTCCTTGATCTTCTGCTAAATCAAGAGGGAAAAAGGAAGGTTATTCGTCGGATGTGGGTGGTATGGTTCATTGGGCAGGCAAATTTTCGGATGCCAAATGCCAGCAATTAGGGGCCAAAGAGCGTTGCATATTCTGCGGTGCCAAATTGCTCGAATTCGCCCCAAAAAAGCATAGTTAATGAGTTTTGGGGTCAGCATTATGCGGGCTGCAATAGCTGCAAAAGTTCCAATCGTTTGCCATACCATTTGGTGCATTTCATCGGAGCTTGAGCAACTGAATTCTTCGAAAGTTTCGTTCATCTTTAAATCGTTTTCACTGATAAAATATATTCACGCAAATAAAGGTGGATGCTTAAGCTTTCAGTGAAATGCCAAAGCCATTAATTTATTTTTCCTTTTTCAAAATGAAAATTCCGATACAAATTCTTTTCCACTTCTGAAATTTTATACAGCAAACATATCAGGACTTACCAAATATAAAAAATAGTTCAATTATTTGGATCTGAAACGAAAGAGTGATATACATTATTCAATCGTAATGAATTTATTTGTTTGATTAAATATTGTTGAAAATGCACGAAGAAATTAATTTGCAATAACAAAAACGAAACCCACAGTTGTCATTGAGCTGCGGAGGAAGCATTTAACGAGCTATTTTTATGCATTAACTTTTTTGTTTTAAGAGCGTAATTAGAAGAAGCTTTTCGAGGGGGGTACCCAAAATGGACAGCAAAACGGCAGCCATTTTATGCTAATGGTAATGGCCAAGAAGGCAGGGAAAAAACAGAAGGAAAAAAGGTAGACGAAGAGGCAAAGCGCCGCAGTGAAATATGTCGCTCAAAGTAACGAATAGAAGTAGCTAAAAAGATACATATATACGAGTATCCCTATCTGGGTTAGCGAATGCCAAATGGAATGCATATTAAAAATAGCAACAAGACAAAAAAGAATCCCCTCAAAAAATCGTTGACAGCCAGGCTAAATTTATCAATGACAAGTTGGGGTTTTCTATATGTGACGTTGATGCCTAATGTCAGTCAAATTACGTTAATGCTTCTCATTGCCTTCAACGTCATATGTGAAAGCTATACATTTATTTTCCAAGTAAAATGAAATGACGTAAAAAATACTATTGAAGCGATAGTTGAATTATTAAATTGGTCTGGCCAAAGGAACATTTTTATATTTCTATAAATCAGTTCATCCAATTTTGTACCAACTTTTTATACGGAATACACGTTTCTGTACACGAAAAATATCCCATATAAATTTCAGTTTTTAAAACAGTTTTGACTGTTCTTTGCTTTTCAGATGAACCCATTCCACATTAACCAACTCGCCTCACTCTGTTTTCCTGTCTTTTGAGCCAACTTCAAATTGAACTCATTTGGCCGTTTGCCAATTAACTTTTTTCCTTATCCCGTGGCAAAAGAGCATCGGCCGATTGGTTGCCCCTTTCGGCAGGACATCCCACCCACCATGTTTGGCAATAATTCAAAGCCGCCCCCCTTCACCTCCTCACCCTTTGGCCATATTGCCACCCATCGGCAGCCAAGCCACGAAAACTTTGAAAGCCTTTTGGCCGCAGGCTAACAATGTTCGCTTGAACAAACTCTTCCCCTCTGAACCTTCTAGCCGGTTACATTTTCCCATACTCGTGCACTGGAAAGTAAATGTTAAGTTTGCTTAAATCATAAAAAAGAATTTATTTACATTACTTTGAGGAAGAAATATGTTGACATTTTTATAACAACTAATGTTCTCTTATTGTTTTATTTTATTTTAATTTCTAACATTCCTTTTTTTTTTTGAGTGACAGGTGGGGGATGCACTGCCACAGCCACAACATTCTGTTGTGGCACAGTTTTACAGCCACTGACGGGGACGTTGACGGTAAATGCAAAAATGCCAGGACGCTCTCGAATGACCAAAACATTCAGCCTGCATCTGCATGTGTGGGTGGAGTGCGCCTAGGTGTGCGTGTGTGTGGGCATATGACCGCATTTGATTTTCATCTATGCAGAGGGCCGACTCGTTGCCCTCTTCCCCGGAAAAGTGGGCTAAGAACTTTGGTACTTTGTTTAGTTGAATTACGCCAAAGCACATTAAGTTCCCTTGGTGCGCTCTGATTGTTAAGTGCTTAATGAACTTTGCTAAACATGCTTGGCCGGAGACTTGACTTAACTTGGCCTCTAAACTTTTCACATCTCACTTTCACTCGACCAACTTCGTCCAACAACGTCCTTTCGCCCCGATTGCCGTTGAGAGATTTATGGTCTCGCTTTGCTGCCGGCGATTAAATCTTAAGCTCATTCAATTTGCATTCCTTTTGCTGCATTTCCATTATTAATTAGCTGGCAAATTGTTGTTCATTTGATTCGGTTTAGCTTGAGTTATGAATTGAGAGCCGGGATTAGACGGCTTTGCCAAGTTAAATGTATTTCCAATTAACGCAAAGCACGCAATTAGCTGAGTAAGCTACCATAAATCAAACTTCAAAAAGCAAAGCATTATTAATAATTTATGTTTTATATCAAAGGACATTTATGGAAACTAAGAAACGGGAAAAATTATATTAAATTCCTAATTCAAACTTAAATATTCTCAATTACTCCTCATCCTTGGCCACAATTTATTCCCCCAAGTCTTGGACACCCGCTGTGCGAACACATTAGGCACAACGTGTCTGAGATAATGTCACACATGCATCATAACCACAGGACCAAAGCCACAAGGGGAGCGAAAAACGTGGATTTGCTTGGATGTCGAGGACTTGACTAAGCTGCAGCTAATTATGCAAATTCATTTAATGCCATTGTTAAAATGATATTTGCCTCAGGGATTTCTCCACCACTTAAGCACGGATGATTAAGCTCGAAGTTGACTTGCGAAAAAGTTACTGTCTCTTCAATTAAGTGGTACAGTTTCCTGCAGAGTTCTTAGACGCAGAGTTTCCCTACACAAGCGACAATATATCACATGACTAAATGTGATTACATGTGATAAATACAAATTAGAGACTACGTTATTTTGTGGGGAAAGTGAAATAAAAGATGTTTTTATTATTTAAAAACAAATGGCCGCTTATTTATTTTATTTAATACAGTTCCCTGAGATAAGCCACAATATTTCTCTCTTAAAATCAAGGTATAAATACGAATTAGCCTAAATGGCAATAATAATAAGGCAACAAAAAATCCGCATCCAAGGTGGCTCTGCATACATTAAGGATCCAGAGGAGTACAGTTGCCTCCGAAAATTTATGAAAGGCTCAGCAACCACTGTGCATATATCAATGAAGGGAGAAGCACCTGCAGCCAGGTAGGCCGTACAATAAATCTTCTAGATATTGTTTTATAACATGCTTTCAGGCGTAAATCCCTTACAATAAAGGTAAGCGTTCGGGTCTCAATTCCATTCATTCTCGCCGTGGTGGGGGTGCACTTTAAACTTGTTTTTTGCTCAAGTGTTGGGTGGGCCACTTAAACAGTTTCGAGATTGGTTGCCCTAACAACGGCAAAAAATACTGCCAAAGAAGAAAGGTAACCAAGCATTAAATTGAAGACTCAACAAAGTTTCTTTTTTCACATTTTTGGGCACTTTTCAACTCCGTCATTTTTGGGCTTAAGCCAGTCCGATTCTCGGGGTTTTATTTGCCTAAACTTTGGTCGGCACTAGGCGTTATTATTATTATTTTGTTTGCATTAAGGAGCCTTTTTATTAAACGATCTACAGGTGGAAATAAAAGTTGAAATGATTCAAAAGTTTAGGCAGGGTTTTCTGGAAAATCTACCTCACTCTTATTGACCTACTTGGTAGTCCAGTGAAATTTAAATAATGCAAATTGCATATTTTCTGCAAAGCCAGTTCTGAGAAATATCTACATTTTGGTCTTTGGACCACAAGAATTTTCCAAAAGTTTCGAACGAAACCATTGACAAATTTAGATGTCCGAACCACGGGCAATTATGCCTTTGCTCCGTTTCAGCAAAATATAAATAATTATCTGGCGTTGCCTAATTTTGTTGAAAGACCAAAGCCACAAAACCATTTGCCAGCAACTTGATTTCGTTCGCTAGAGGAGGAGAGCTTAGGAAATCTGCTTACAGTGTTTAATTTCAACACTGTCCGCAACCGCACTGAAACTGCAGCTGGCACTCCTCCTTCGTCCCCGTAAAATAATAATAACAATAATTTACTATGAAACCGAAAGCCACAGGATAACATGAAGACCCGAACCCGCATTCTAGCGTTCATTGTAGTCTGCGGTGGTGCGGGTGGCTTTCAGGATTCAGGATTCCTTCTGCCCGTTTCAGAGCGAGCTGTTGGCCAACTGCAGCTCCATGTTGGCCAACCGATGGAGTGGGCCATAAAAAATAGCTTAATTAGTTGCCATTGCCGGATGGCAGGATAAATATTGAAGTTGTTGGCTTCTGCAAATATTTGAAAACTGGATTGTGGCCAACTGGCAAAAAGGGGTAAAAGAGAGTAATTAATATGAGCATTCGACAACTATTCCATTGCGATAAAGGCTTTAAGTAAATATTTAATGTACATTTATACACATAAATCTGGAAAAGTTATACGAAACATTAATAATTTTTAAGTCATATAAATCGGAAAAAATATTTCGTTTTTGTAATATACTTTTTACAGGAAAATTTCTAGGAAAATTGGTTATTCTAAAAACATAAAAGAATATTTCTCTGAAAATTATTTTCTCATTACACAAGCCCAGTTTACGCCTCAGGAGGCGGATAAATTTGCTCAGTACCCTGAATTCTAAGTACCCGGAATGCAGATGCAAATTGGTTCAGTTCATTACGATGTGCATGTTCTAGAGATCGGAATTTTAGAGGAAAGTGCGCAGGAAGTTCAATTAAATACTGCACCATTCGGACAACTGCAGTGGGGAGAAATTAAAGGGGTTTCACTCCTTTCCAAAGGCCACATCATCATCATCTCGAGCTCCTTCGTTGCTGGCAGTCAGGTTAAATTTGATTATGTGGAGAAGCGAGCAGGGAAAACTCACACGAAGGCTGAAAAGCAAATCTGTTGACGTTTCGCAAAACGATGTGTTGTGTGCTCCTTCCCCTCCTCGGAAAACTGCAGCCAGGGCAATTTTCTTGCATTTTATGCAAACACAACCGAAGCAACCGGATACGCCCTTCGACCCTTGGGACAAACTAACGTAACCGGCAGTTAAATGTTTTCATTTTCATGCTTCTTCCCCAAAATGTTTATGACGCCCAAGCATCAAGCAAACACTGAATTTATTTAATTAAAATGTGTGTATATATGTGACGTGCAGCACTTTGCCTAGATTCTAATTGAATTGCCAGGAGAGTTGAGCAGTGTGCATACTGTCGGAGTGAGAAGACTAATACCATACTCGTATGCTGCAAAAAGTGGGAGCCCATAGTTTTAACAGCCGAGCGAGACAAGTGTCAGGTGCCCTCAGCAATGCCACCCAAATGCAAATTTTAGAATTTTTTGTGGGCGTCACTTGGTTCCTTTTAATTAAAAAGTTTTTGTTTTCCTGTCGGATGGATCATCACAATCTGAAATCTGCATGACTGCCAAGCCGTATGCATTTTTAACCATATGCAAAGCCATTTCAATTCGGTTTTGTTAGGTCGCCTGATGTGTTAGCTGTCAATCAAAGTGGGTGCAACGGTGGGTTTGAGTTTAGGAACAACCTCTGTGGGTCATTAAAATGCAGGCGATGGCAAAATAATGCATTTCAATGACAATGACAACACCAATTACAAAAACATTGCATGTCACTTAATTTGTATGCGTTGAGTGCAATTTCCACTACTTAAAACCCGATTGACAGACAGTTGACGTTCGCTTTTGAAAATAATTGAAAATAGGTCGTATATTTTCATGTACCTGGATAGACTATAATTTTCATAAAATATATTTGATCTCATAAGAAATGATTGAATTATTTTTCTTTTGCAGAACTTAATTAAACACTTAAGCCAAACTAAAGACTTTTTGTCTTGTTTATACTTGCAAAATAAAAAAAATTCACACAACTGGTTTACCAACTTAAAGCTAACTACAGAAATCCAATTAATACCAACCTTAGTAGGTGGTTTAAAAATTCAGAGGAAAGCAAATATAATTTCTGCGGTAAACGTAGAAAACTGTCGTTGCAGAAGGAGTGCATTCACATTTCTATTTTAGCTCCGACATTTCTAATTCTTGTGCTACACAAAGCATGCAACAACCGCTCACATGCCCATCAAGTTTCTGTTTTGTCTGCAGCACATTCACATTCGCATTCGCATTCACATTCTCATTCACTCAAACCAACTCCCATAAGAGGGAAACTATTTAAATATAAAAAATCCCGAGCATACTTTAAGGCTCAGCGCTGAACTTTTTGTTCGGACGGACGGACAAGTCAGACAGGAGCTATCCGGATTGGATAGTCAGGGCCAGGGACGCTTAAAGAAACAAAGAATTTCAATTTAAGCTTCATGCATTGTCTGTCTGCCTGTGTTGCTCTTTCTCCCCCCATTTCCTGTCTCTTACACAGCTGTAAGCCATTGTTGCATCTTTTTAGGTGTTGCAGGCACGTATGCAGCAATACCCCTCTACTCACACACACACAGATGCTGCACACGTACAGTTGCAGTCATTACTTTAGTGGCAATATATGAAAAACAATCAAACCAATCCGTTCTGAGTTTTATAAATATAGAGAGATTCTATTTTATTGATCACTGCTGTACACGTTTACGCTTTAATGAAGCCAAAAAGAAAGTGAGTTTAGGGCGAAAAACAAATTTTGAGCTAAATTCCTGTAGATTATTGCTGAACCATGCATGCCAAAAAAGAGATAATGTCCGGGGAATTGAAACCATGTCTGAAAATCCAGCCAGGAAAACTTCTTTGGGGTTTAATTACATTGTTATTTTAAACTACAAGGCCTTATTTGTAAACGCGGCTTCTTTTATATCAACTGCTATCTCAGTGCTTTTCTCACGCCTTGTAAACATATATTTTTCAAGCTCTTCAGCGATAAGAGTCGGAATGCGCCAGAAAAGTAAACAAAACGAATAAATGAGTCACATTAATTGTTCTGTGACTTTCTCATTACGTGCAGGGCATGAGAACTCCAGAATGCGATGGAGATCTCTAGAAATTTATGCTGCCCACTTAGTTGGGCGCGCGAAAAAATGCGACTCCTGATGGTCAATTTTATTGATAAACATCTCCTCAATTCTAAAATGTTTGTATAAAAACGTGAGCAGAAGACAGGATACAGATGTGACTTCTTTGAAGTCTTCCTAATGCCAGTTTTATGATGATTGCCGTGGAGTAAAAAAAACTTGTATTTATAAGGTGTCCTTAGTGGATTCCTTAAGATTGCTATTACAATTATTTACAATGGGGTATATAATAACATAATCACTCGTATAATTTTATGAAATTAAGACGCATTGTTTAGAATTTTAATTTTGTTTTACCTTTTAAAACCACCCTGTACAGCACCCTGTACCGTGAGCAAACCTGAGATAACTTCGTGCTGACACCGACATGAGCGAAAAAAAATTAAGTTCAATGAAATTAGGTCAACCTCCGTTCTGCGCCTCAATTCCAACCCCCACCAACTTTCCCACCCACCGTCTATGATGGTGTGATAAAGGTAAATGTAAAAGTATGACTAAAGATAAGCATAAATCAGGGTATAAAGCAATTACGCAAAAGCGAAGACACAGCAGGCGGAGATGGATAGATGAAAAGCGGAAAATTCTGGGGGAAAAGCTGCTCTGTTGCCTGGCAAAGGCAAAGTGCTAAGCGCAAAACAGTAATGAGACTACTCAGCATTATGATTGATAAATGACGGGGCAAGCGAGAGAAAAATGAAGAACACAAAAAAACGTAGCAGCTAGAAAAAAAAAAAAAAAAACCGTCTTGGAGGACGCTTGTTCACTCTGTAAAATCTTGAAGATTTTAAACCATAACCTTCTTTCTAAAGATTATATCTACTCTGTAATGATATTTAAAAATGTGTACATTTTTTTTGTGAGTTTGAGGAAAATCGATTAATAAATATCAAATTCACCTTGGAAAACCAAGCGGAAATAGCAAGAAGAAACGCTAAAATTGAATAAACTCAGATGTATATACTTCATGCGATTACAAGTGCTTCTTTTTAATCGATACATGCTTCTCAAGAAATACAGTATACTCTTCCACTCTTCAAGTAAGTGGTATCAGAATACAAAGGGACAACGACAAGTTAGTGCAACTAACCACGTTGCCAGCAAAATGGTGACAAATTCACGCAGCAAGACAGACAGACAAGGAGACAGAGAGTTGCTTGTTGAGGAGGAAATGAAGTTAAGTAGGGAAGGCGGATGGGGCAACTAAATGTGCATGTTAAGGTTAGATAAGAGACACCAACGCAGACAGTTACCAGGATATTGTGAGTACCATTTTATTTTTTTTTTCATCTCCACCCGCTTTTGTCGCCGGCCACCAGTCACTTCCACGCACAACACTAATGAGTAACTTATTCAATTATTTATTATTTTTTCTCCGCCAGAGCGGAAAATAATTTGCTTTTGCCCAGGCTAATTGGAGGCAAAAGAGGAGGAAGTGCAGTGGCCACAGTAAAACTTGATAAAATGTCAGGGCGTGGTAATAAATAAATTATTTCAACTGTGTAATATATGCAGCACGACTCCGAGGAGCCTGTCGGAGGAAAGCTAATTGAGTGCAAAATTTGTGGGTTAATTGGTTTGAAAGTTGTACGCAATTTATTGCCACTCTCAATGGAACGGAACCGAGACAAATTCTGGTATGAACGGGCAGTCAAAGAATGCCCCTTTTCGGGCCTTTGAATTCTGCCACTCAACACAACATTTTCCAGCTTGTCATGCGGTCAAGGCTGGATGGGTAATGAAGCCAGTTTATAATTCAAGAGTCCTCAAAAGTGGGAGGATATGGTGTGGCTTTGTCGGCTCTGGGAATCCGGAGAAGGGGAAGTATGTGGCAGATTTCTGAGTGCTGATAGTGAAGTGCTTTGGCCATACCACAAAGTGTTCAAATTTGGTTTCCTGGTTTGCTGGTAAATGGAAAATATGTCAAATGAATATCCCAGGTAGACTGCAGAAACGTATATAAAACTTATGCTCACTCGTTGATATCTTAAAATATCTATTTATAGCATTTCATTTCAACTGTTAAAACAAGAATTTTAATTGCGTGATGAAACCAAACCAATTCTCTATCAATTCATTTAGAGCCATAACAGAAATCTGCTTTCAATTATTTTCTAAATTTATAATTTAGTCTCACGAAAATCTAAAACTGAGCTACACATTCGCAACACGGCTGAACCACGTTGATTTATTTTTATGGATATTTTTATGTAGCACACGCCCCAATAAATAAATGAAAACAAAACCAGACCATAAATTGGACGAGCGGTAAAATGTGAAAACTTCGTTTGGCGATGCGAATGGCGATGAAGCTGACGTTGATGCGAAACTGACGAAGACCAGAGTGCGCAATTTGTTAATGGAAATTCAATTGAATTGAAAAACTAAATAAATACCAATGCACAGGTAAATAAATAAAACCCGGCAAGGCGGGGAAAACATCAAATAAATAATGAACATAAATTTTTTTCCACCACCGCCACTTTTATTTCTATTTGTTCGATTTTTCTCTTCCTTGTATAGGGACAATTTCACACATCTGTTCCCCAATTGAAGTGGAGAATATAGAAAAAATGGCGGTTTTTACATGGCACTCGCGAAAAGGATGCAGCAATATATTAAACCAGTTGATCAACCATTTATGCTGGGCTTAATTTTAATTGGTTTCCCTTCGCAAGCACAGCCATTAAGGGAGTTATGCTATTTAATTCGACCAACTGTTCGGGGAGGATGAGGGAAGATATTACAGAGTTTTTCTTCGCAGATGAACTCGATCTTTCTCCAAATTGCTTTCCGCCTGGTTTTTATAACCCTTTCAACTCTGTAGATTTATGTCCCATTTTTAGGTGGCGCCACCTGCCGTCGCATACCGCTGGCAATAAAATATATATACGATTGCACCTATACATAAAGGCAAACAATAAAAACACAACTTCACCCACGACATAAATCACCTGGGTAGTTCAAGCATGGTTGAAATATTACTCAGCCAAGAAGTTAAATACAAACTGCCACCCACTGGGGAATAAAAAAAAGGCTAAGAGCGTGGTCAATTAGGATAAAAAATTGTGTGTAAGTAATACTCAGATTGTGGGATAATAATAAGGGTTTCGTAATAATCGATTTATGGTACCCAAGAAAATGAATCGCCTCCAAGATAAATACTTTTTATTATGTGCTCGATAAATTCAGTGCATATTTTTAGCTTTAGTGTTTTCCGTTTGGCTAAAATCAACTTTTTCTTGTTCACAAGAGTCATCCATATCTACTATGTTTTTTTTATTCTACATACCCTCTGTAGGATGAGGTGTCCCAACAATCATAAGTCTGTGCATCTATGACTTCACTTGGCCATGTGCCATTTTGTATTTCATTTTATATTGTTTGTCATTTAAGCCCCATATTGCCTAAGACCAGCACATGTATATAAATATATACAAGGAGTTGGGCACAATACTATACATTATTTATTTGCCCAGACCACATACATTTGAACTATGAAATAACCACGGGAATGTTTGCCATGTCGTGGTCAATATACGCCATGACCCACATGAAGCGATTGCAAGGATGTGGCAACGGAAGGCAAAGGATTGGTCAGGTGTGGTCGAGTTGTTTGGCCAATATTTATTTATGTGACTGGTTGTGTGTGCTCTGTGTCTGACAGCCACCCAAGGCTGTTCAATTAGTTGGGCGAAAGAGTTCTAAGGCCAATCGGAAGGACACTTGCCCTGTGTGGGCTTTACTTTTTGTTGGAAATATCTCTCACATCTCACATCTAACATCAACCGCCCACATCAATCACCACAAATTAATCATTCAATTTGATAGTTTAAGAGCCAAAAATGCGCAACAGCTGACAAAAGAAATAAGTTACAAACTTGCGGTTTCCTTTTCGTTTTTCCGTTTTCCCATTCCCAATTCTGACCAAAATCAACATAGAGACAGGACACAGGCACAAATCACAAAAGTGCAACAAATTCCGCCTGTGTGTTTTGTAATATAAATCAATCATACGACATGTGGGACGCATCAAGCACAAAGAAAATAAACCCAAATATTGGTGAATGGCGAATTTTGGAAAAAATAAAAGGAAGTTGTTGAATAAATACCCCTTGCCAAGCGTTTATGAACTATGTAATCACCATTTTTTGTGAACAAAATTATATAAATAACTTGGAAACTGGTATTTATACCCGTAATCCTATACATTCAATTAAAATCAAGTAAGGAAGTAAGATAAAGAAAAGTTGCATCTTTATATCCGTTTTATTTTCCATATGGCATTCTTTTGTTTGAGGTTTTCTAATATTCCCTGCCATACAGATACCGTGTAGGGACAAAAACTATTTCTGAGATAAAAAGCGCTTTCAGACAGGCTCTGACTGTGTCGACTGACTGTCTCGCCGCCTGACAAACTGCAATGCGATTGCCAGCTCAGCAGATGCGTCCAGCGCAAACTCACTCAAACAAACAGACACATACACACACACTCACACACTTGCCCTGCCCCCGAACACACCATCCCCTCTCGCCCATGGTGGCAGCCCACTCAAGCCATTCTGTTTCGCCGCTCTGTTCTATTTGCTAGGAAAACATTTATGTAAAGTTTATATTATTAGAATGGCATACTAGAGAGCATTGTGTATGCCGTCTCTGTGTCTTTATAACTGCACTTGTGAGTCTGTGTTTGTTTTATAACGAGGACCAAACGACATTTGCCAATATGTTTTAAAGAAAATAGAGAAGATGTGGGGAGAAAAGCTGGAGATCGTTAGACGAATGCGTCTTTCAATTTGTGTCCGCTCGGTAGTTCCGTAAGACTCCCTCTTGCTGGCGATTGAATTGGCATTTTAGTTGGTCCAGCTTTCTGCAGTTGCGATGATGTCCCTTGCAGGACCAACAAACTCATCGGCATTTGCCAATTTGTGTGTTTTTCCAGTCAGTTTTCCCCTTTTTTCACAGTATCTCCTCTAGGCCCTTTTCTTTGATTGCTTTGGCAGGAGGTAAAGTGCTGACTTGGATATGCATGGGATTGCAACCAATAAATTATACCCAGATTGCTCGGCAATAACTTTTGCTTTTTTGTTGTGGAATTGTTGAGAGAAAAAAAAAAACTTTGCAAATGCGTTTGTAAGAAAATCTAGAGAATTGACAAAACTTGTCCATGAAATCCAATTTTCAGTTTTTCCAAATGTGAATAAATTATATTCAGCAAAACTTTAAATTTACTTTTCATGCCACTAAAATTCAGGTTTTCCCTTCACATTATTTTCCGCCCAGAGATCACAGGAGTTTCACCGCTGCAATCTTTATTCATCAGGTCGCATCTCCATCCAGAAAATCTCTTTGGGCTCATTTCCATTTACGTGATATCCCGAAATCTCCATCTACTGGCGAAGCCCAACGGAACTATCTACAAAAATATTACCATTCAGCCTTCCTGGCCGGATTTCCATAGCAAACATCAACCTGGGATAGTTGTAGCCATTTTATTTGCTCCTATTTTATTTTTGTTTGGGTTTTGTTGGCCTGTCCATGCTCTGGAAAATATATATTGATATGACCGAAAACAGTGCTCTAGTTTGTGGGATGCATAACCCACAAAGGGGAGCGGGCTCCCCTCTTTCCTATCCGGTAATGGTAACAAATCCCCGTTTTTAGGGAACTGGCAAAAGCCAGGACCAACGTTACCTGAGTTTGGTTTCGGTTTTGGGCCGGGCCGGGTCAACAAAATATGTGGCCAATTATAGCAAAAACAGACGTTTTTATGTTGCAGACCCCCCAACGTGTTCTTTTTGCTCTCCGGTTACAACTAATTTATGACTTCGGGCTAAGAGCTAGGATTTTCCGGCTTCTTTTCCCCACTTTTTTTTTTTTTTTTTTGTTATTTTTGCAACCTTCCTTCTAATCATTGGCAATAATTCAGTAGCTGTACTTCAGGCTATTTAATGTTAGCTTAATGGTTTTAGAACTACGGCAAAAATATATTACGCATACGCATAGTAGGTCCGAAGAATTTTGTGATTTCAACAGTTTAAAAAAATAACTTCGCTCTTAAGTGGATTTCAATGTTTTCCTTTATGACTTGTCCTCAGGCTTATGCTCGTTTAATATTTGAAGAATTGATTGGAGTACAAATAGATTGCGTTCACGCAGGATAACACATAAAAATGTGTTGACTTTGGCTTTTTTAAATAAACAATGTATTTGAATGGATTTACTATGCAAACAATTCTGCTGTGAAATCCATTTCATTATGCAAAGTGTCATCGTTTATTGTTCCGTCTCGGAAACTTTGTTTACATTCAGCATTATTTTCTGGTGGCATCACAAAAATAATTTTTGGTTTACGCTCATCGTGGCAGCTCATCAAGAGATAGTTTGACAAAGCATTTATCCTGTCCGAAAATGTCCTCACTGCTTTCGGCAAGCTTCAAATTCAAATCTAATTTCCTACAATTTCCATTTTATATTTCTTCACGGTCTTTTTACAAATATTTGCCTGTCTGAATAAGGAGGAGATTGCGAGCCACGAGAACAAGAAATAATATTTTGACATCTTCTGCTTTGCTTTTGTGTATTTTGTGATTTCTTTCATTTCTCGACCACCTAACATCGCGAACTTGTCATAGATTTCATGAATTAAATTTCATAGTTATTTTTTTAATTATGAAACATACTTTTATTTAAATCTCAGTTTAGGTAAAATAATTATTTTTGCAATGTTTTGCTTTCTTTCGTTTGCTAATTTTCTTCATTTTTGTTTTGGCCTGTCATAGACACTCACATTTGCCTGAGATAAAATCATTTGTCATTTCTCATAATTTTGGCTTTTGTTTTCTTGATGTCTTTTCGGGTCTTCTTTCCGCCCCAGTGACACAGGCTGTCCTATACAAATAACTTTTCGATGGCATTGACTAAAAAGTTATTCATTCATTCCCACCCAGACTTTCTAGACAACTCAGGCAGCTCTTAAGCATAAATTAAGACTTACATTTGATGGGGCCAGGCGGTGGCAGAAATGGAAAGTCCAGGATAGCACTTCAGACCGACTTCAGACTAGAAAGAGATACAGAAAGAAAAATTTGTATATGAGAAAAAGTTTGCGCATTATAAGGGCAGCTGGATGTTGAGAAGCGAGAGACAGACTCAATTAGTTTTATTTGTGGAAAGGCAGACTTTCGAGCCTTTGGGCGGCCACTGGAAAAATTCCCATGGCATGTATTTATTTTCATTGGGTTTCGCTAGATCTGGGCAAGATATGTTTCGCTGGAAATTAACGCCGACATTTGCTGTTTAATCGTGCTTGTGTCAAAGCAGTTTGCACATAATTTTGTGTGTACAATTTGTTGCCTACTTTTGTGTGCTCGTCCGCAGTTTGCGGAAAACTTCTTGTGCAAGAAAAAGTTTCAAGGAAAACTACACAGCTTTAAACCTAAAAGATACTCAAACAAAAATGGCGCACATCTTATGCAAAAAAAAAAACTTCCGTTGCAATCGATATAAAGTGAACTTCTGCTTTGATGTAGATTGCAATGGTGTCGATGGAAGTCAAGTCCACAAAGAGACAAGACGTGACAGCAGAAATCGAAAGCCAAAAGCAAATCAAATACCGAAGTTGCAGTTTTCCCTCTCTTTCTCCATCATCCGTCAACATCTGGGGAAAAGTGTGCTCTGCTGGGCTGATTTTTCACACCCAATTGCCAGGCGCTTGGAATTTAAATGCCGAAAATAAACAACAACATCGGATTTAAACTAAGTCCTCTCCTCTCTTAAAACAAGCGAATCAAAAACAACTTTCTGAGTCGACTGACGAATGATCTAAAAAATCAGCAAACAATTTTTTAAAAAACAGAAAAGAATTTAGTTTGATATTTTGACTGGTTTTAACTGAACAAAAACTATATTTTTTAAATAACTTGACCGTATTGGTTTGATATAACCAGCTCACCATTGCGAAAATGACCGAAGATTTTTTCCGAGCAGGTTTTATCCGCAGCGTAAAGTGAAATCCTTTGGCCAAAGGTGTTACCGACAACCATAAGGCAATAGACAGTAAAAGAAAACAAAAAGGAATCTAGGTTTAAAGCTAACACTGTTGTTCAGATGGCTTTCTTCAATCTAACTATAATTCCCTTAAAACAAACGCGAAATTAAAAAAATTATACAGTATATCTTTAAAACCCATAACACCAGCAAGATTTTTAACTTAAAAATAATTTTTTATAGATTTACACATTTTAAGAATTTTTAAAGCAACCAAAAAACCTGGCAGCACTGAGCACCCACTAACCCCAAACCCTCCTTTCTCCTTTGGCGCATTGTTGACTTTGCCGTCTTGGCCGCTCATGTATATGTATTTGAATCTGTATCTGTATCTGTCTGCGTATGTGTTTGTGTGTCAAGTGGCCGGCCCATTTCTCCGCTTTCTCCACCTGCTGGATGTTATTCATTTGGATCTTCTTGCGGCAGGTCAGAGGCAAATCGTTGAAGTTGGCTCTGTGCGTGGTTAAGTCCTTGTCGATGGGCTTAAACAAACAGAGGAGGAGGATGCCAAAGGATGGAAGGATAGAGGCAGAGGACAAAGACACAATCCAAAGGCACATGGCAAAATCAGAGATAGTCAGCAATGCGTTCGTTGGACGTCTTTTGAATATGATTTAATTACTGCTAATTGCTGTCTATACTAATTAGTTTGAAAGGCTTTGCTCACTCAATAGATATAGTGCGTCGCTATTCAGATTCTCAGATCAATAATGAGATATGTAATGTGAATGCAATATAAGCACAAATGTGTGATTGGATTTCAAAGTAGGTAAACCAAATCGTTGAGCAATACTTCGGTATGAAAATCAACATCATCAGAGAAAGAGCATTGTATAAAATTTCCTTTTCTCCCAAGTGAATAAAATGTATTAGCCAAGAAATTGGTTGACAAGGGTTTGGGATTTAGCCTGACTGTCATACAAACTATGAGATACCCTTGCAAATGGAACATAAATCATGCTGCTTCTCCTGACATTTCACCATTCACTTAGCGCATTAACGAGTACCGAATATGCACATGATGGAGGATAAAAAACGTAAACCCAGAAAAGTAACCCAACAATGCTGACAGGAGAAGACACGTAACGTAATCTAATAAATGTGACAGTTAGTGTATATGGAAAACTGTGGAAAACAATAAATCTCCATTAGGTTGAGCTGGCTTTCATTAACGGATTTCACGAAACTAAAACAGGATGTGCGGTTGTATATATGTATATATCTATATATGTCTATCCTGACACTAATATAGTTCTGGCTGCATGCTTGTGGGTGTATTCGTTTCATGCACCTGCCATGAAAATATTTGCGCAAAATATTTTAAGCCGCATTTTGACAAAGGACTTGGCCCAAACAACTAGAATCCGTCCTGACAGCAGGGACCTCGACGCTCAACGTAAATATGACAGGGATTTGTAATCGAAATGGATGGGTGGTGTGTGTGGCTTTTGTTCGCCCGAATATTTCCGATATTTTCCACCTATGTGATTGTATAAACAAATAACTGAAGTTGGGATAAACGGATTATAGAGCAAAGTGTTCACGGGAGGCAAATAGGAATTTTCAAAATTTTTGCGGTCTACTTCCGCGGGTTCGGTTGTGTTTTGGCTGGGAATTTGAGTGGGTAATGTATGTGCAAATGCAAACTAATTGCAGTTTGCGGTAAAAAAAGGTTTAAGTGGTTATAAGTTTGCAACATGCTGGTAATATCTATTATTAAACCTAATCAAAAATCTCCGCAATTATAAATGACGGACACTAATTAAAATAGCAATCGCGAGGGTTACATATGTCTAATTTAAAAATTTATATAATTGAGCCCACTGTAAATAAAAGCATCATACTTTATAATTCCAACAAACTTTAAGCTTAACACAATGAATGTCATTCATTAAACAGAATTTTCTTCATACCTTTTGTAGATCCTTATATCTGGTAAACCGTAAAAACAACCCCTAATCTCCGGAAAAAAGTTCTTTCAACTTTGACCCAATTCATGCGAAGTACAAAGGACCCCCGGCCAATCCTTAAGCTCCGACACTGACCCTTCGAAACGAGACCCGCAAATTTAAAACCACCGGAGCAACCTCAAGGGGTAAATGCGCAATTGACAAGCAAATTGACAATTCACTTAATTCCGGGCGACAACAAAAGTGGAGAATAATTCTTAAACATTTAACCGACTGCAGTTGACAGACGGGGCTCAGATATTGCACCCGCCGGATTCCCCCGACGAAAGGATTAAAGGGTTGTTCCACTTCCTTCTCATGAATAATGCAAACCGCAAAAGCCAAAACAACCAAAAACAATTGAGTGGGGTGACCCCGGGTTGTTGTTTGTCTCTCTGTGTGCCAATAATTATATGATTGACAAGCGATTGAGTTTTTGGCCCTAAAGCCTGCAAGGCAGTTTAATATAAACTGATGGCGCCACACCCCAAAGAGATAATGCAATACCAGCACCAAGTTGGGTGGGTCAAATGTCAGTGGTTTGAGCTCGGTGGTTGGCTGGTTGGGTAGTTGTGCGGATGGGTGTTGTCTGTCAAACGGCGGAGTGGCTGTTGCCTTTGGTAATTACGCTCACACATACCCACATGCATGCTAATTTCAACTGGCCCTGAATTCCGTCACAAAACCCATTTTCTGGTCGAGCCTAAATTGCCGAATGAGATTTTTGTGCAATGTCCTGTTCCTATCCAATCCATCACACTGGAAAAAACTTTATGCTCTCAACAGTATACTTTGGTTACCACATATTCAATAAAAGAAATAAAAATACAAAAATGTAGTTATTCTATAATCTCGAAAATAAAAACCATTAATGAGTGTCACAACATATTAAAATGAACATTATTTTAATTTATATGCACAAGTACCATTTTATTTAAAAAAATTTATATTCGAACGTTTTGTAAAGAATTTTTTCTGGACTACTGAAAATGTAAAAGTTGTTTGTGGGCATCTGCATTGAAATTGGCATGGCAGGTATTATTTTCATATACCTCGCTGCAGGATGAATCTGCGGCTGGCTTTGTCCTCCTCCCATTTTTGGTTTTTATTTCTGGCTTGTTCCTGTTGGTTATATCTGTTTGCGGCTTTTATACGAAATTGCCTTTTCCGCCCATTTGACTGAGAAAGGAGTTATGTTTGCTGGTTTGCTAGTGGTAAGAATATTATCCACAATTATAATTTAGTTTTACTGGCGATGCTTGTAACAAATAAAAAGGTTAACAAGTGGCCTTAGTGGTAATTTCCAATTACTATAGACAAGACGACCCAAATTTGTCAGTATTTGATATGCAAAACCATTTGCCTACAATTAAAAATCAACCAGTTCACCTAATTTTAACTCAGTAAACAGCAGGGGTCGGAATCAAAGTCAAGTCAATTGTCCCATTTGAATATTCTAGTCGAAAGCCGGAGAAATACATATGTTTTTCGCCTACTTCGTTTGGGCCAAATGGAATTTTGCATGGCATCGATTTGACAACCATCCTGCATGACAACTCAGACACATTGAGGTCTGCTCATTTGTGCAGCAAAATCAGACCGGGATGGATTTCAATAGAAAATTTCCCCATTTCCCCCCCTTTTCACCTGACAATTTGCGGTGGATTGGACAAAAATCGAATCGAATTGAACCGAGCGCTCTGGCTCTTACAAAGCAATTGAAAATTATGCTGCAGTGAAAAACTTGAACAAGACTTCAAGCTCAAGAGTGTTGGACGAGATGCCGTTTCACATGCTCGTTTTGGGGCGTTTACATCAATGGAAGGAAAAGGCTAGAGAAAACGGGTGAAAATCTAACAAAAACAGGTCATATGGAAATAGATTCGAGCTGATGTTTAGTAGTGCGGAATTTCTTTGTCCTTAAAGTCGGAAATCTCGATTGCTAGCTTAATGGCAGGGCATATCAATGAATATTTATTACAATTCATGTCTCGATATTCTTTTCTGTTATGTTATTTATGTAGGTTGAGGTTGGATTAATCTATCAGAAACGAAATATATGTTTGGTTGTTATTAAAGATAAAAATAGAAAACATGGCAACAGAAGCGGGTTTTCTTTTAAGTTAGAGAAGTTGGTGTATAGTTTCTCTCTGTGTGCGGAATAAAGTCTGTTATTAGTCAGACTAGAGTAAAAGATCAAAGCTCACTGGCGAGCAGCTGGCCCCACTCCGCACACTCATCACTCACTCCACTCAAAATGCAAACTTCAAAAGCGATCTCTTGGGGCTTCAATCTTCGGCATCGCTGGCCGCTGCCTTGGGGCTGCTTTAATTATACTTAAACATTTTAGGTTACACAATTCAATTGAGTGAGCCAAGACGGTCTTGGCTGACCTTTAGGTTGACTTGCTTGAGTCTTTAGCTTCGACTATATGAACATTTTCATCTTCGTGCTGACATTGAAAAGTGCTTCATGGTCCGTTCACTTCATAAGATACTTAATTGATGTCTTCGGTCTGTCGCTCTATCTGTTTATTTGTCTGCCTCTCTGAGGCGCATCGAAAATGAATAAAATTTAAAACACAAAAATCTATCACAATTGTTATAAATATAACACGAACTTGGCCTTGTCTAAAGGTTTCGAGTGTTCAAAAGTTGGTCTGATGGTTTCTGCAAGTGAATTTCAAGTGGCACGTGTCCCAAGCGGAAGTTAACTTCGGGTCTATATTTATATCCATTCTTTTGAGTCATGCCAAGTGATTCTCTGCCATGACAAGATATTATCAAGCGGACGATTTAGCTACAGTTAATAAAGCATCTTTAAGCATTCTTCGCCATTTATTTGGCTATCAAGTGGGCGATCACCTTCAAGGCTGTTAATCGAATTAAGTTTGATTTATTGCCTGTTGACTTAAAAACAAATATATTTCACTCGCATGTGGCTGCTGGAAATGAGTTGATTCACACAAAAGCACACTTTATTGCACATGTCTATAAGTTTGAATTAAATTTTAAAGACGCATTTTCTTTTTATGAAAATATTTCACAATAAACTTTAAACAATCCGGTATACATATACTATAATATGTATTTATCATAGCAACAAACAATTGTAATGAGATCGGAGCTTACTCTGAAAAGTCGAACCGGCTAAGCACAAGGTCTAAACCCAACTGAAACTGAGGAGAACTTGTTTTGCTGAGGGAATTTCTCTCTCCGGTGTTGAGGGGAAGTGTGAGCGGTCAAAATAAACACAGAATTTGAAATAATTGCTGATAATCAATTGTTAGAGAACAATGATGATGAGGGAGTGAAAATAATGTAGGTCTCGTGTAAATGTAAAAATATTTTTCAAAATTAAAATCTACATTTAATGACAGGTAATAAAATACAAAAACAAAACTAATGGCGTCAGTATTAAAAGTATATAACAGCTGGAAATTTAAATATTTATATTTTATATATTTATAAATGGTGCCTTATCAGCTTTTGTTTGGGATTTACAAAGAATAAGTCTTAGGTGAAACAGGTCAAAATGATAAGATCTGAGAGATTTGTTCTTATCAAGCGTATTATAAATTATATAATAAAATTATTATTATGCCAAAATGTCATGCAAAGGTTTACTGAACTTTTGTTGACATGCAACCGAGTGCGGTAATCGGGGCAATTAACAAATACAAGATACAGATACGTAGATAGGCGGGCTTTGCCCAACAAATTTACAGAGCGCTAATGAAAAGCGATCTAAAAGTTTAAATGATGCTCGACTTCTTTCCCAATTAACCTGGATATGCTTTGATTTTGTAGAGCCATTCAATTAACAGTTTTCCCACTTTGACAGTTTCCCGTTTTGCAGGCTCATCTACAGTTATGTGCACTCAATTGAACGCTAATCGAAATATTTATCATCCGCCTTCTTTTTCCTGCTAGAAAATCTCTCGAACACGATGTGCGGTTTAGATTTTTGTAGTAATTACCACAGGGATAAGCCAGAGGGCTGCAAATTATCACGAAGCCACTAAGTACTTTTGAGCGTGCCTGACGTACAACATTTGGCTACATTTTCAAATGCTATTGAGCGCTCACGAGCGCTGATTCACCTTAATTAAAAATAATTTAAAAATATTTTAAGTGCTTTTTCCTGAAAAAATAAATCAACTGAGATTTGTTTGTCGATAACCCATTTTTAATTTATTTTTTTCGTTTTATATATAAATTTAGGAAACTGTTATCAGTATTCTTGTTCCTGCTCAAAGAAAAGTCAAGCGTTTAGTGTTATAAGAAGTTGACAGCAACCCTTCAAATTCCAAATTTACTAGCAATTAATAGGGTTTGCAGGCAGAGTTCGAAACAATTCAATTAGAGGCATAATAAATACGAATTAAATAGAAGGATGTGTATTGTGAATGTAACATTCACATGAATTTTGAATGCTCATTAGGAGCACTTGCAACTGGGCATTAAACACATATTGGAGCCCCAAAACAACTAATAGCAAGGATGATGATGCTCCTTTTAGTTTCCTTGTTGAATGAAGAGGGTTCGAATAGCTACCAATGCTAAAATGCCATATGCTAATGACAAGAGAACTAGGCACCAGGGGCGGACGCAGGGGGGTGTTTGGGGGGTCCGGACCCCCCCAAAATCGCAGACTTTTTCAAATTCCCTTACAGCACACGGCCTTTCAACCATATAAACTAAAATTTTTTTTGACCGGACCCCCCCCAAACGAAAAAATTTTTCGACCGGACCCCCCCAAAATTTTTTTCTGCGTCCGCCCCTGCTAGGCACACAGCTTAATTTGACCTACTCCCCTGTAAAGTTATGATGTTCAGTTACATTTGGAGAGGCCACTTCACGAGCAAAACTGTTTGGATGCCAGTTGTTTCTATTTGGCCCCAGTCCAAAATTTCAATTAGGCTGAGTAGTTCCAGGGATTCGGGCTTAAGCTCTTCCCATGTTCCCTGCAACTGCTTACGAATGTTAATTACGCAATTGACTTGACAAGCGGCAGAAACAACAACACCACCCAAAATGTATATGAATGTACATGTGCAGTGTTTGTGTGTTGACTTACATAATTGTGCTGATCCTGCCTACGGCCTGTTCTTTATCCTAGATATGTATAAAAGTGATTTAAGCATGGAAACCTTTAGCCTTCGTTTTGGGTAATTAAAGAATTCTTTACTCAAAATTGTTTCTGCTCAGTCAGTTTGTGCTCATTTGCATGCAAATGAATTTCTTTTTCTTTGTTTTCGCGCTTTCACTTGTTGCGTATTTTATTTTTATTTGTTCTTGGAATTTAATTTCATTAATTGCTATTGTACTTCTTTCTGAAATTTGCTTTGCTCTAAGTTTTCACTTTCAAAGGATTTGATTGTATAAGGTATTTTAGTATTGGTTTAAGCAATTTTATCCAGTAGAAACGTGCTTTTTAAATATATGTTAGTATTTTTAATGAGAAACCTTTTTAAATACGATAAGTAATAAGCAATATATATATATATATACATATGGTCCCATTGGAACAGTTCCAAGAATTACTAGATGATTAATTAAAATAAATAAGTGCTTATCAACCATAAAATACATATTAAGTTATTCATAGCACCAACAAGCTATAGAAAGAACAGAGAGTCATGGTGCTAAGTGCATTTATCTTATCAGCAATAAAAATGGTTGTATTGTTTTGATTTGCTTTTTTTTAGTAATATATTACCTTACATGAGTAGGCTTTTTTGCTTTGTTCTAATTTATATTAGAACAGAAGCTTTCAGAATTTAACCCTTTAGACTTCACCATGTAAAACATCATAAATCGTCAACTTTGTAGCCGTTCATTGATACACAAGCAAGAGGCAACCTTTGGGCCAATAAATTGTGAAATTTGATATTTGTTACGGAATATCAGTTGTATTGTGGCATGAATTAAAATTCATCCATGCAAATTCAAGCGCAAATATGTACATATTCTCGTATTTCCCCAGCAGCGATTTTATCGAAACCAATTCAATTTTATTAAAGTTCTAATTTGCGGTTAGCGAGGTGGCTAAGCTTTATGGAAATTACTTTACGTGTGTGCTGGTAATATGAAATTGATAAATAAAATTATTGAAGCATGAAATAACTATTTCGGTATTACTGTTTTATGAACTCTGCTAAGCCAGATGATGGCTGTATAAATGTAAACAAAAAAGGTCTCTATGGGTTGTGGGTTATGGGCCTCTGGAAATTTAACTTTATCAAACAAACCCTCTCGGGAATGCCTATTACAATAACACCCAGTGGTCAAATTATTCTAATGCTGCTGGGAATATTTTGCATACTCTGGAGTGAAGTTTGAATATTTTAGGTCCCGAAACGGGAAACTTATAATTAAAACTCTCGTTGGGGTCCCTTAACCCTAAACCACTTTACTTTGTTTTGTGTTTGATAATTTGTGTCGTCGACATATATGAAAGTTCAGTTTCATTTCTACGGTCATTAAAAAACATTTCCAAAGCTTGTGAAATGTTATAAAGTCATGGGTTAAGTGTGTGCTAAGTGTTTATAACTTTGGATTTCCCTCTGGAAAACCATAAAATGTTGATGCTTTGACAATTTTGGTTTGAGAGGTTTAGATGAGTAATTCAAACGAGTTGTTGTTATGTATTGCTTATATAATATAGTATTCAACTTTAAATTAAATCTGACTTTAATTGTGCTTTAAAGTTTTACAATAAATCCATTTTATCGAAACACATAATCATTTAGACGGTCATAAAGTTTCACAACTTTTTGTTAAGCAAATCATCGGACAAATCTATACTAAAGCCAAACCCTTTCGCAGTTCATTCAACTATCTCTCAGCCCTTAACTTTGCGAGTCCTAAGCCGACACAATGCACAAAATCCAAAAAGCCAGAAATTCCCCGTCGCTGCCTCCCCAAATCAGATTTCATGCTAACAACTTCCGGCTTGCCACCAGACAAAAAAAAAAAAAGGCTGTAAAACAAAAACATAAAAAGCCAACAAGAAAAATGGGAAACTTTTCCGGAAAGGGCACTGGGCAATGGAAAAAGGGAAAAGGGAGTGGGGATAAACTTCTGTTGCAGCTATAAAATAGACTTTGGCTATGAATTTCACTCGGCCAGCATATAAAATTAAAGGCTCCGGCCACAAGTCTCTCTTTAAAATGTAGCTGTTGTTGCCGTTTTAATTGTGAAACTTTTGTCATGCAACTTGCATATCTGCACAGCAGGATGGCTCGAAAAAAAGAAAAGTATATATACATATATATATAATGGCAAACTAGCAGCGAGCGAGGATGAAAGGACGACGGATGGCCAATGGCCAATGGTCGACGACAAGTGCAACTTGTTCGGCACTTTCCCCGGCTTTTTGTTTTATTTATTTATGCCTCGTTGCTCCGCCATTCAGGGTCCTTCATCAAGTCCATCCCCCTGCCCTTTTATTTATAAATAATCTACCGCATTCTGTTCCTCCGAACAGTACTCCTTTTCTTTCTTTGCATTCCCTTCTGCCCTGGAGAGCTTATCAAACAATCATTAGCTGGCCAAAAGCAGAGGAAAAGTTTCTTGATTTTGTTAGTAATTACACCCCTCACTGCAAAACGGGCAGAAATAGTACAAAATCTGGTGTCATAAGACTAAAGTTTATCAATTTAAATGCACAACAAGCTTAGTTTTATGCAAACCCTTAGATAATAATCAAGAACTTTATTTTTAACTCTCCGAAACAAATAACAATTACAAACACTTAATTATTCCCAAAAAATCAAGATTAAAAGATATAAAACACCCTTATAAATTGTTTGGTTAATTTTATGTGGTTTTAATTGTTATTCACTATCTACTATTTTTCAGTTGCCTTTACACACAGAATTTATAATTTATCTCAGCGATGAAAATTGCATTTGGAATTTTATTTCGGGTCAATTTTCATTAGATAGCAATTATGTTTGTGTGTGTTTGTTTTGTTGGCAATTAAAATTTGATCGTCATAAATTTGTGAATTCGAAAGTTGGTCATTTTGTGGACTTTTTAATTGTCCAGTAATCTGTATGAATCTGTTTGAACCTATCATGACGCAAGCACAATATTTATTTGTTTTATCTGTATTATTTTACAAATTTTTATTGTTTTGTTTTTTGCGGTTGCGCAATCGACATTGCGAAATAGTGATTTAATTAGCAAATAATTATGCGTGCAGTTGCGCGTAATTTGTAGTAAACAAAGTCATTTCCTATTTGCATTATTTTCCAATAAAACTAAACGACAAAAAAAACCGTAATTTGTTGAGCTTTAATTCGATTTTCATATTTTCCGTTTCTAGTAAATATTTTTTGTGGATGATGAATTTAAAAGCACAAGTTCACATTAAAGATATTACATTTTTTCGGTGTAACCGATGCATGCAAAATTAATCCGAATTCATTTTTGTTTCAATTACACGACACTTTTCGGGCCAAAACACAAGAAGGGCCAACAGGCCCATCTCTCAGACAATTTAACTCGAGCCTTGGAAAACCCTCGAGACGCACGAAGAAGAAAATGTGAAACGAAAGCTTTTGCCCAAATCCTTATGAACATTAATAATCATTAGTATACACTGTATAACATGTCCTTCATAATATGTATGTGCAAAAACTTTCATGTTATTCGCCTTCATGTTTTTGTTGTAGTTCTGGGGTTTGGGTTGTGGCCATTTTACAATTTGTCAAATTCACTCAACTGTATGACTAGAAATATGAAACAGAAACCTAAAAAAGGCGTATAAAAAATGGTGAGTGAAGCACTGAGAATTGGATACAAAGGCTCAAGGACTAAATCCGCTAAGAGAGAAAGGAAAAACGGGTTCAACATGAAATTGCACATTTTTCACATAATTTTCGTGATTTTTTCTGTTACACTGAAAGGCAGAATTTGGGTCATTTTTTCTGTTCGGCGTGAAATATGCGTGCTGTGGTTTCGTCCTCTAAACATCCTTAATTTGATTTGGTTTTTGCTGTTGTTTAACCCATATCAAGACTTTTTCCGACTGATGGTTTTTATTTAACAAATTACATTACTTATTCGCATAATGGGCCATGAATTGCAAATGGTTTTTTTTTTTTGGTATATGTTTCGTCCCCTTAGTAAACCATTTGCCCTAATTGGTTAAAACTATTTATTTTAATATTTTTTAGCTTAAGTTTTGAGACTCTCAGGGAGTTGAATGCATCTTTCACTTTGAGCTTGGTAACGCATTTTGCCATAGCCGAACTTTGGGTAAAACTTTATTTTTGGTCTGTTAATGGCACTGGAGTACCTGCATTGCTCTCGCCACTCAGCAACTGGATCAACTTGGTTCTGCTTTGGTTAATTAATACCAGTCTGGGCGACCAGGGACGGGGCGGCGGGGCAAAACTATGCAATTGAAGCGATGCAAACTTTTCGATTGCACTCGGCTCGGCTGAAAGGCACTCTCAAGTATTCCAGAGAGATACATCTCGGCGGCCTTTGATGCTGTTGCAAAAGAGTTAACCAAGCGTAAAGTGCAGGAAGGGGGAGTATTAAGTTCCCAATTGACACAGCACTTCCTCCCATAACCTCATCCATAATAATTCGACTAATTACCAAACAAAACAATCGGAAGTAGAAAAACTCTCCGGCAAGTTTGGGAGCTACAAAAAAAATCATTTGTTCCAAATTACTCAATCTTACGAAGATTCTCTACAAACTCAAAACATCTCCCTTTACAATGCAATAAATTGAACTTAAGCTTTTGCGTACATTGAAACAAATATATCAGAAAAGTAAACCTTTAAGTTTTTAAGTGCAAGTTTTTTTTTAATTTTTTATTTTATTTTCAATTTATAGATATACGATTAAAAATTCTTTAAAAAATAGTTCTAGGGTTTTAAAACCACTTTGCTTATACGTTTGTAGGGCTGGGCCTCTGCTGCCGTTTATGGTGCAAATGACAAGTC
The DNA here is from genome assembly GCF_018152265.1 of Drosophila ficusphila. Lineage (NCBI taxonomy): Eukaryota > Metazoa > Arthropoda > Insecta > Diptera > Drosophilidae > Drosophila > Drosophila ficusphila. The sequence goes on from NW_025064737.1 coordinate 20,217,089, forward strand.
TATGTACAAACTGTCGGCATGTAATCAACATTAATGTTGGCTCCGAGCAGTTGCCAGGCGAATGAATGAATCACTTTGTCCACGAATCGAACACATTATACATCCACACACGCAGAGCAAAAGAGACAGAATGTGGGAGCGAGGGAGACAGAGCAGAAATCTGCAGCTGCCGCCGCCGCCACAACAGCAACATCAACATCAACAGCAGCAACATGAGCCGATGCTCATCACTAGCAACATTATTACAAACATGCTCGATGCCATGCACAGTGGGATGAATTATAATTAATTAGCTCATCAATTAACGAGCCATCAAAGAGCTAACAAAAAAAATACCATTTACTTAATAAGTTCAATTTATTGTATAACTTTGTTTAACCTTAGCATTGGCATTCGAAGAACCAATTACTTAATTCGAAATTTCGCACATAGAAAATAACTATTACTTTTTTTTTTTTGTAACAAAGGAAACTTGTTTATCCTAAATGCATATAATTTATGCTTAGTCTTTAACCACAGTAGCTAGCCGTCTGGTGGTGCAGCTGATGCTGACGCTGTAGTGGTGTTGCAGTTGCAGTTACTATATGCGATCCACATCCACTCCGCTTGGGGCACTGGCTCCGCACCCACTGACGCCAGCAGGCACTTGTCTGGCTGACATTAATAAATCGCTTTTACGGCATCCAGGCTCATGGGCTGTCTGCGGGAAAACCAAAACTGCAGCTGAACCGTCGCACCGCGGCCTGCAATTATCCGTCCCTCTATCTTTCTCTTTTCACTTTCTCCATCTGCATTCCCGTTGAACTCACACACACACACACAGCTCCCTGCTATTTGTTTGTTCTAAGCGTGGGGATACGCTTTATTAATTCCACATCAATGACGGCGCTTGGGTCCACAGTTCAATGGGCTCGCTATTGCTGTGTGCCCATATCTATCGGATACCCAGTCCTTTATTCATGGATCCGACACTATGTACGACAAAAAATAAAACCAAAAAAAGCAGGGCACTATTTCTTTGTTAACACAATTTTATTGCAAACAACATTGAAGGAAAAGCTACATAACAGTTTTTATGAGATATTAATATGAAATAAAAGATTTTAAAGCACTGAGTAAACAGGTGAGTATAGTTTACACCTGACAAACGAAAAAAGCTTCTACCTTACACGAAAGATTTATAATTTTTCGTTCGAACAAAGCAACGCATTGATTATAGTCATCTGGTTCCTGATCGCCCACCCAGAACCACGTATTGTGATAATGGTCTTTAATTTCGGCGAGTTCATTATAATTAAAGACCGCTAGTTGACCATTGCGTTTAGAACAGGAATCCGTTGCATTCCACCATGTCATCTTATCGTGTTGCTCAAAGTAAAAAAATCTCGTGCCTATCTTTTCAATTGTCGGGTTACATTGCGGTGTCGGGGTCGTCGGAATACTTGATGGCCCTACTTGCGATGTTCCTTCATTCCTGTCTAGCTGTTCTTGGATGGTGTTCAGTGCTTCCATAATTTCTTTCAGAACATCTTCCTGACGATCCAAACGCCGTTGCAGATTGACATTGGCGTCAGTGATTGGTCTCAAAGCGGAAATACAAAAAGAACCGCACTGCTTTGGAGCATTCACCAGGTTACAAACCGAACACGCAGATTGACTCTGGGATTTGGCTGCGCCGTATAAATTGCAAACGACAAAGGCGTACAAAAAATAAATTTCGAACCTATGCATTTCGAAAGCGTAGAACTGCTAAAGGCAACTGTTGCCAATAAACTGATTCTGAATACTCGCAAGCAGCCTTTATACGTCTTCCAATAAATATTTAAAAGTGTACATACTAAAAATCTATCAATTGGGCTAAAAATATATCGAAGCAGTTCCAGAAAAATTCCAAAAAGCAAATGGAAATAATACATTAAATTTATTATTAAAATAAGATCTATTCAATTGTTTGTTTACTTGTTCTATTTCTTCTTTTCAATCTTTATATTTCTTTTTATAAAAAATATTATTTAAGATATTTTTTTTCTTCCGTTAGTAGCAAGCATCTGCACGCTGGAAAACGCACAAACAAAACAGATGGTCCTTGGGGAACCAGATTGGGCTTTCATTAATCTCTAAGGCGGCGTCACATTGTGGAATATATTAAATTGGGAGCACATATTACCATTTAAATTTGTTTTCAATTTTGTCAACCAAGAAATGGGTGTGTCTCTGATGTATAATAGATTGTCCAACGCTCTGGACTTGAACTACATATTTTTAGCACCTCCAGAGACCAGCAAACGAAGTTATCTTTTGTGTGTTTGTTATGGAAATTAGTTGGGCATCTCGAGTTTGAAGAGCCATCCAGCCACCGTTTAGCTTTTGGGATCGCTTCATTCTTGTGACTCTCCGAGCTCATAAGTCTCAGACCTTGGTATTCGATTCGGGTGGAGTGTGTTTTGTCTGCTGCCTAAGACGGTGCCATAAATATGTAAGCTCTTGTGTATTCTTCGTATAATTTGGTTGCAGATTTGCGTGGGAAGTGAAAAGCATACTGGGAAGTCTTTAATTTTAATTTATATAATTTCTTGGATGAGCTGGTTAAACAGATGATACTTAATATATTAACATCTGAAGAAAGTGTCTTTGATCTTTGCAATTATTCCGCCCAACTCGCGGCGATCAAGCTTCTATTACATCACTTGATATGCAGATCAACAAACATTCCGCAGCTGGGCTCTTAAACAAGTATTTCAGCCCAGCTGATTCACCAAATTCTGGACTGACTCCTTTCACACGTTCGGAATCTGAAATTTGAACTCTCCACAGTTGGTTAATGAAACGGAATCGAATCGAAAAAAACACATTTGGGGACCACTGGTTTATATACCCTTAAAAACTTTTAAGTTATTAAAATTAAAGTGCGAAAAATTGTTCAGTATACACTCATTTAGTAAGTATCTGTTGAGTTACATTTTTAAAAGTTGTTTATGAAACCATAATACTTGTTGAAAGGGTATAAGTCGTTTTGCTACCGGTTTTATTGAACAAGTGTGGCGCTTTCGTTTCGTTGACTTGGCCGATGTGTGTCAAGTTCACAAAGCGACAATTGGCTGGCTATCAAAAGTCAAATACGAAATACACAAAGTGTAAGCAAATTTTCCAACCAGCACAATTACACATACAGCAAATGCTATTTATTCAACTCACATATATAAATCGAAACGGGAGAAATATTTTTCGTACACTTTTGTTTGCATTCCCAAGCACAGTCTATTGTTGCTGTCTTGTCAGTTGAATTTATCTCGAATACAAAATTGTATTATTTATTTGGCCAAACAGCAGAGAGAAGTTAAGCATTGTTCGACTTACGCAGGGGCATAGCGATCGCCAGAGTAATATACAAAAGCAAAACATCCGTACCTGAAAATAAATAGAATGAATGCCACGGTAAGTAAATAATATTTAATTGCTGTGCAAATGTTTGCATCAAAATAGGTTTTACTAATTTAATGGCAAATAATCGCAAGCCAAGCCACTTGTGTTTGTCTTGTCTTATTTGGCTCGAATAAATTATGAGAAATTAGGCAGATTTTATAGGAGGTGGGGAGTTAATCAACACTAGCATCTCTGCTAAAAGATTCTCTGATAAAAGATTAATGTAAAATAATGAAACAAGAGCTCAAATCGTTTTAACACTTTCTGGAATGAAGTTTAAAACTCAAAAGCTCCTTCATTTAATTTTCTCTACTGAACTTCGTCTTCTAATTAGAGCTCAGCACTAAGTTGCACGGAAAGTAATGCAACGCTAATCCCAAAAACCAATCAACTATCCTGAAATTGCCCAAATTTAGAGGCCATGGCAGGAACAGCATCAAACGATGGCAACTAATCAGCTGCAGCAGCAGCAGCGGCAACGGCAGCAACAGCCCCGATTTCAATTGCAGCGGCATTAACTGCAATTCCCAGCGAATCGAATGCCCGATTGAGAGGTGTTTCCGAACGGTAAAATCAATTAAAATGGGGGCAGCAACAAAAACCATGGATGCAGGCCAATGAGCTTAAGTGCGAGTGTATCTGGGAAATTAGAACGCGTGGCGAGCAGAGAGCATGTCGCCTGAAATTGCATCTGGCGACACAGCAGCAACACGAACAGCAACACCAACAGCAACAGCAACAGCAGCAGCAACATCGTCAACAGCAACACGTGCCAGCAACAGCAATAGCAATAGCAGTTGCAATGACAATATGGCAGTAACAATTTTTATACAGATGGTCTCGCACAGTTAGCGGCAGCATCATAAAAAGTTGCAGCAACATTGGAAACAGCAATTAGCGGCACATGTTGCTAATGCTGTCATTATTGTTACTATTGCTAATGTTTCAACCATTTATACACAGAAAGAAATCATTAAACCAAATATATATATGCGATTGATTAAAGCAATTCAAACTGTACTGATGCTGCAACCGACAAAATAAAATTAAACACTAAATAGCCACAACTTTCGGCGCCCAAGGAGCAACGTCTAATCGTGTTTGAAATCACTTGAAAATAAACCCCAAGGAGCGACTTAGGCTGTCAACATTTAATTCTTAATGGCGCTTTAAGAGTTTCTTCATGGTCCAATAAAGTTTGGTCATAAATGCTTAAAACGTTTTCTGGGGCTAATCCTTTCGGTTCATGAGGCTCTCAAAGTTTCTTCAAAATCAATTAATTAAGATGTTCTCAAGGGATTTGCAGCATTTTAAAACAGAATGCGATAAAGATAATGAATATGGGGCGGCTTGGGCCAACCGCAAGCTACACAATTTTGCCAAAGACAAAGCGAAACATGGGCATCTAATTAAGGCAACACCTCTAACAACCTTGCTCTCATTTCTACACACACTCGACGATGGAAATGCGGGGCCCAGATAGATGAAAAGTCGGGACAAAAAGGTGCAAAAGCCAGTTTAGACGAGTTTGGGCCAAGCCGAGTTACGCTCTACTAATTTCTAGTTTAATTATTTTCCATTTTCACAAAGTAACTCGCAGTTACAACGACAGCTAGTGCGCCGTTCAAGTGCAGCGGGAAATGATGGGTGGGGAATCGCAAACACGAGTTTCCCGGGCGCCCTTTCCCCACTCTCTCTCTCTCTCATCACCCACAAATTGCATGAAATTAGTAATTACGCGCTAAAATAATGATTACCTGCCATGCAGTACAACTAACAACGATGCTTAAAATAGCATTTAATTGAGGTTTTTACAACGATTTGGGTACGGGCAAAATTTCAAAAAAAAGTTTGGGGATCAGAAAAAACAGTTGGAGTTTCGCATGTAGCTTTCATAGTTTTTTAATAAACTAGCTTCTGAGGGTATAATGTAATAAAAAAAAACAATTAATACTTCATAAATTAAACTACGTATAGGTATTAACAAAAAATTTTTATTCTACAAAAGCACTAAAATATCGTAAAATTTCGGTTAGCGTTGTAGATACTTAGAAAATTAGTACTAGTAAATAGCAATAACCATTTTTTATAAACCATTTAAAATTTTTTGTTTAAGTGTAAAGTAGCAAATTGCGTGTGACCGCCAACAATACGGGAATTAATCACACCTGGGACACGAAAATGTCATTCTAGTGAACAATGCGGTGCGAGTCGGACGTCTGGCCCAGGTTGGATTTCTAGTGCGTGTTTGCGTTGGTTTTTGGTGCGGCGCGGAGCATCGCAGAATGGTGAATTGTTTCCTCGCCCCAGACGCCTAATATTGTTTTCAACAGCCGCTTATTAGATTTCCCGTCCTGTTTTCCCCCCTTAGCGCCTGCAACACCTCAACGTCCGAAGCATAATATTTCGCAACGCACAGGTTGACAAAGTGCGTTGTCTGAGTTTTCTGCGTTGCTCCGTGTCGTGGCTAAATCGCAATGTTTATTGTCAACAGCCAAAGGTGCCTCAAGTGGCACTTTCCGCAGGGGAAGAATAGGACCATTTGGTCGGTGGAGGCACGGGTGGAGTGTCTGCCATGTTGTTTGGCCTACGGGGCTCCCGAGCTCTTCAAAAAAAGTACGTGTTCAGAAGCGCCAGGCGCCATCTTCGTGTCACCAGCCAAAGGCGACGTAGAGCAACAGTAGAAGATCGATAAAGCGAACGAAAAGCACTCCGATAGTACAAGAAATCAATGGTTTTGGTATCCCTATTTTGACTTCTTGGGCTGCGAAACAGCTTTTAAATCAGTTTTTTATTTAAGAATTGGTTTATCTTTACCTTTACTCTCCTTAAAGATGAATCTTTCTTTTGCCCACTGTACTTCCGCATAGCCTTCGAGGAGTGGACTTTATTTTATGTTCAAGACTTTCCAACGGTTGACGGCTGGGGGCTTCTTTCATACTTTACACTTGTCTGGACATTTGATTAATGACCCTTACGTGGCCAGCTTCGTGTGTTGTTGCCACTTGAGGTTTTCCCGGGCTATTATGAATGTATTCATTGTCATTCCTAGAGTTTTCATACCCTACTGCATACTCCTCCCAAGGATTTTCCACTCTAATTAAGTTGGCCCCTGCCTGCATTTAATCCTGGCTATTTCACCTTGAAGGGGTTGTTCGTTCAGGAACCGTGTCTCGAGTGATTTCTGAGTGTTTTCCTGTCACGCCAACTTTTATGTTATTTTATGTGTCTGGTCCTCCCACTCTCTGTTTTCCGTTTGCTCTTAGTCATTGTTTACTGCTAAATGAATTTCCTTCTCATTTTTTTTTGCAATCAATTGCTATCTTATCTTCAAATATACGTAAACAGACGCATACCCATGTACACAATTTTTGCTAATTATTTAACACAATTTGTGTGATTGCCAGGTAATTAGCTTATTGTGTTTCATCAATATGGGATTGAAAGTTTAATTGATGGGTCCATTAGCGAACTGTGGAATTTCGCTTTTAATGAGTTTTTCTCATCAATCATAAATATTTTGTTAAACGAGTTGTAGAGTGCGAGTGAACAATAAAAGGGAAAGAGGAAATGGCCACTTAATAATGCTTACATACTTTTCATTACATTCAATTACTGGTTAAGTGGTAGTAGTTCTTTTAACTACTTTAGCAAAGGGAAACAAAATCATGTACATATTCAAATTACCTTTCATTCTACACCTGTATTTTTGCAATAGACTTAAAAGGGACTATTCGAGTACCTTGGAGTATACGCCGCTAAAATGCTTTGAATAAGTACTTAAGACCTTTTATCATATGACAACAAACTGGCAAACGTTAAACAAAGAAGAACAAAGCAAATAAAATGTTGGGCCCCTGGCAACAAAAACTGTAATGCAAGTAAACAGGTGAACGCAAACAAACCAAACAAAAAACTCTTTGATAAATAGTTTAAAATCCAAATTATTCAACCTTTTGATGAATAGAAATCAATTCATAATATATTTTTATGGTCCAACTCGTATACAAAAATAATGTCAAGGCTTGCGAGGGAGCTCCACTCCGCTTATCTGTTCCCCTGTTTGTACGGTTTGTATTTGGCTTTTGATAAGCGACGGCATTTAATTGCGTTTCGGGCCAACGCCAGTTTGGCGACCAAAATAAATGCATAATTATTAATGAAAGAGGAAAATGAGTTTTAGATAAGTTCGTGTGTCTGTTTATTCGGTTGTTTACCTATTTTCCTGTTTGCACTTTGTGGCATTTACATGACGTCGCTGAGAGAATTTCGTAATAAATCATAAATAAATAAATGGACGAACTAAGTGAAGGACCGACTGGACTGCAATTGCACCTGATCTGTTCACTGGAGCATTCAGCTGGAAGGAAGTACATTTTCGTTGAAAGCCCCAAAAAGTCACTTTTCCCACAATCAAAAGAAAATTCGCAGCGGAAATAGTAGTGGGGAGGTGGAATTATGTTTAATCTTGTTAAAAGGCCAAAATGTGACCAAAATAGTTCATAAGGGAATTAAACTTAGGTGTGTGCATACTTTATTGAAATGGAAATTCAATTACTTTTTTAATCTTTTCAAAACTTAATTTACTAAAAGAAAATTGTGTAAACCAACCTATTTTAGGTCACTTTTTTTGTTTTACTAAGTGTTGATATTCTTTTAAGTTACTTTGATCCTATCGAGCGTATCGAGGAGCAGTTTCCTCGGCAATCGCAGCCACTTTCATGCCAAATTCTTATGGGGTTTCGTCAAAAGCTAAGCCGGAAAAGCAAAGGAATGCGAAAGCAGAGGAAATGTCGCTCATTAAGCACGTCAAAAGGCAATTTGTTGTCACATTTTGATGAGCATTAAAGAGGAAATCAAAAGAAAACAGCTCAAAATGAAACCAAATCGCAGCAAAAGGAGGAGGACACGCAATTTCGAAGATTAAATGCAGCACATTACAATAAGTGGCGAAAAAACGGCAGAAAAAGCCTGAGATTTTGTTAAATTTTTTTCGAGGCACATCCCTTCGTTTTTCCGTATTTTTTTTTACATTTCTTGACCAGTTCATCTTTCTCGAGTAACACAAAAATAACATGAGACCAAATTTCCTTTTTTGTGATGTTGTTGTCAATGCCGAAAGAAAAACTTTCAACATAATAATAAAAATTTCATGCCTGTGAGGTCCCTTCACTCTCACCCCATTTACTCCTCCTTTCCACTTTCTTTCTTTATCTCTCTTCTTTTTTTCTCCCCTACACGTCGAACCTCTTAACGTTCTCAGACGCCTGTTTAGGGGTTGGTGGGTGGGTGGGCGAAATGTTAGGGCGGAGCACCACATTAAAGCTGCTTAAAATCATGATTATATTACATACTTGGCTGCCAATACATGTATTTTTGTATTTCTCTATAGACATGCTGCATATAAAACGTGCTGTGACCATAACAATGGAGACAAACAACAACAAAATCATTAACTGTGTGCCACATGATGTGCAAAATGCTGCAAAATATAAATAAATTGGCAAAAAACAAAATTAAGTGTGAATGAACCGAAAAATAAAACTCAATCGAAGATTCGTGCCCAAGTATTTTTGAGAAAGGATTGTGTATACTTAACTTAATTTGATTACTCAAAATGTATTGGAGTATTGTATTAGGATACATTTGTATAAATATTTATATACAAACAAGTTTTTAGCTAACAGATTTTTTAAGAGGTACCTATATCGTTTATATTTTTGTTGACTTTGACTTGGTCATGGCTGCTGTTGTTGTTATCATACGACCAAATAAATGAGTTTTTGGCCACAACGGCAAAAGCCCAAAAGAACCCGCTAAAAGTCTGCCAGCCGCTGAAGAGGAAGAGTAAAATCTTGGCCTTTATTGGTTTAATATTCGCCGAAGTTCGTTTTGGCAGTCGTGCCTTTCTATATGTCATCAAAGATATACTTCTTGGGGAATCCATTCATATTTATGTGTGTGTGCCGACATGTATGAGTGTATATACTTATATACTTGTTAGGCGCTTGTTAGCCGAACTTTTTTTGGTCCGCTTAAGTTTACTGATGCTTCGTCGCTGTTATCGCATTTATTATGCCAATTTTGGCAGAGTTCCCTTGCTGTTGTTATATAAGAAAGTTAAATTGCGTAGAAATTCAAGTCGCGTCGGGTATCCATCCCCCTTGAATTGTGCCCCCCTTCCATAGTTTATTTATTTTATGATGTGCATGTTGTTGATTTTTATTTTATTAGACCTTCTCGTCATCTGTCCTTTTTTGTGATTTTGGGTGCGGATGCTGTGGCTTGTTATTTCAACCAAATTGTGGTCAATGAAATTTCTCGGGTATTCCTCCGTCGAATTAGATTACTTTGCGAATTTTATTTGCCCTTAATTAGCAGAACAAAGTGTTTTAAAAGAAATGACTTAGTTTCAATTTGAGATATTTGCACAACTATAAATAATTATAAGAACGCATTCTTATAAAACTAAATATCTTTTTTAGAGTATATTTTACCTCGACCCCCAACAGGGATTTCCCCAAATTGTTAATTTTCTTAGCTTAACCCTTAAAGGATTTTCGGATTTTCCATTTACCCCTTTTTATGGATGTTAGACTTGGAAATTAATTCTGGTTTCGGCTTGCCTTGATTTTGTGATTCTTTATGGGCACCTTCTCCAGTGAAAAGAAAATATGTTTTGGGTTTCGGCGTGTTTTATGTGCGAAATTAATTTAGCCAGGGATTTTCCTGTGGGTTAGTTTGGGATCGCATAGGAAATGAGTGCTGGCTATGGGCGAAGAATTTTAATTTAGTTTAGCCCCCATAAGTTGGGTCTGCCATTGACTTTGTCATTGTGTTTCTGGGGAACATTCAGTGTGTGGTTTCGAATTCCCTTTTCGGTGCCATCTCATTACTGTTCCATAATTGGCCCCACCTGTGATGGAAACAACTAAGCAGGTAATTTACCAGCGTAAGCAAATCAGAAGCCATCTCCTCCTCGAACAAAAGCAATTAAGCCAGACTCTCTGTGAAGATGGCTAATCAAACATTGGTAGACTGAGAATGGGGGGCAAGAGAAACGCTTATTCGAAGTGTGGTTCTTTAGTGGAAAATTCTCTCGCCCCTGGGAACCCAGCACACCACACCACACCACAACACACACTCGCAAAATTTTGCAATGGGCACACGCAAAATCCTTAATTACATCCGTTTTCTGTCTGCGCGTGTATCCGGCGGAGGCCGTGGATTTCATGGCACTTTCGGGGGTTCGAGGATAGACCATAGTTCGCGTGGAAAAACCACAGGGAAAAACACGTTGCTAAGTGAACCGCAATGCACAGCCAACTTCTCCAGTCACGTTGTGATGTGGGTATGTGCCTCCTTTACTCCTTATCAATGAGGAGAGTCCGGCACCCTCTTCATCAGGACGAACAATTGCTTTCGGTTGTCAACCAGCTGTCCACAGTTTTTCCTCGCCTTTCTTTTTGCCGCATTTTTCGCACGTATTGTCTGAGTCCAGAACCAACGGATGTCCCACCCTCTATTCCCGTATAACTCCCCCGTTTTTGTCACCTAACCGACGGTCATCTGTTCACGTCCCTTCTGCCATTTTGGGTGCACTTCCTAAGGGTGGCTCGTAGGATTCCCTTTTCCAAAGTACTCCCCACTGACTTCATATGATTAAACTACTTAATTTACAGCGGCTCTTCGTTATTGCTAAATTAGTACGAGCGAAGGCTGATGAACTCTGGGTGTCACTTCATAAACTCTTATCAAAAATCGATAGTTAATTGGATTTCAACATAAACTTAATGGGTTTTCTTGGAAAAAGAGGCTTGGTACCCCTAATGACATACTGATAACAAGTTCTTTTAATTAAGAATAGATGTGAGCACATGGGGTGCAGCAACTAGAAAATGTCGGAGAGGAACTATACATTTTAGTGTTCCTGTTTTTCCGTGAGCAATTCATTGCTATCTGCAAACATTTGTCGCTTTTTTTATTTTTAACTGAATTACGAGTTTTAAATTAATAATTTTTATTGCCGACTTAAAAAACTTATGTAGTCATTTAGTACATTATTATTCAGATTCATTAGTTATTCAGTTGATTAATTGCAGTAATCAAGTGCTGGTCAGCCGCATGAAATAACCCTGTATATTTTTACAGAGTAACGCCAAATGTATTTAATCCAGAGAAAATAATCAGTTCATTAATTAAATTAAGTCAAAGGAAAACTTCCGCTAGAAAAAAACAAAAATATTACCGGGAAAACAAACAAAGTGAAACCACATAAATTAAGCGGCATCGCAGCCCAAAATTAACCCGACCCCTCTTTGATATGATTTACAGACAAGCCCCAAGGCCCCAGACTGACCCGTTCCCTGGACCCCTTTTTGAAATCCCCAATCCTAAAAGGAATTAGCCAGCTCGAGCCTAAGCCTTTCGGCGGTTGATGGTTAAGGTGGGTCTCTTAACGATTTCATTATGAATGAGACAAAGAGGTTCATGTTTTCAACTCGCAAAGCTTAAAGTCTATTTACAACGTTATACCTTATATTAAAGTTAATACGTATTTATTAAGTATTTTTAGTCAAAAATATATTTCATTTACTTCTTGCTTAAATATTAAAAGAAAATCAGCAGAATGCTTGGAAATTGTAAAGTACCCTGTTGAATTATGTTTGAGGTCCCTAATTAGGCTCTCGTTCAAATTTTTGCTTCTAAACCTGTTAGGTTCTGTGCACATTATCAAAATGCCCAGACCACCACTGATAATGATGTTAATGTCTGTTTTAATGTTCAACCTAATCATTATTATGATGATAATTTTGGGCAGAAGCCAAAGGCCCTAACAGGAAAATCCGATTTGTTTGCTTTACTTTGCTTTGAATTTCGTAATAATGTTCACAAAAATTTAAGACACACTCATTTGCCTTTTGATTTATTATTCCATTTTCCTGAAAATTGACGGCAAGTTTTCGGTTTTACAGAAATTTTAGAATGGAAAAAGGCAATTGAAATTTGACACGAAAATATAGCTACAGGTATTTCTTTTGTTGTATACAAATTCTTAATTGTTCTCAGAAAAAAACGTTTTAACAACCTTTTCAAAGAAGTTAAAAGTTAGATAAATCATTCTGCTTTGTATAAGCTTTTTATAGAACTTGTTTTTGTTTATTTAATTTTATAGAGCTGTGATAGGAATTAGAGATGGTGTTTTATTTTATTTAATTAATTTGTTTTTAATGTGTTTTTGCATTTTAATTTACACAATTATATATTATAATTAGCTTGGACTACTAATACACCTTTTTATACTCGCATGGCTTTAATTCAGGCCATATATCATCAGACTTGGCTAGCATTAGCGGATTTTCTCGGTAGCCGACGAGTAAACAATTAGTATATATAAGTATGTATTATATATACCGGTATTTTTGGGGCACAGGTCTGGTTCTGGAGCTGATCACCAGTTAGCACACGTATGCTAATTCCCACCGGAGTCCGAGTCTCTCCAGATCAAGTGACACCCAGTGAACGTTATCGCCCTTCAGAGATTTGCGGCTCTCCCAGCCTCCGTATCCGTATCTCAATCTGCCTCTGTGTGTGTTCGTTCTCGTATCTGTATCTTGGCAGCAAACAAAGTTCATCGACATTATTCTGACGACAGTCGCAGTCGAGTGTGAGATTCGGTTGGTGTTGAATTTTACACTTCATTCTTGTTGCGAGCAAAGAGAATCATTTTAGCATTTTAATGGTTCAAGTGTCCCCTTTTCCCGTTTGCCTGTGCCCTAAACTTTGGCAAACAAATCGTTTTGCCAAATGCATCCCCAGCATAATGCGATATGTGAGCGAAATTCGCGAACAGCGAATGGGAGATCCACCAGGGAGTGTGTCCAACAACATCTTAAACCAAGTAGAACAAATATCATTTACAGTTTTTGACCCACTTTTATTTCAGCTCCTTTTTATGAACCGCCAACGGCGATGACGACAGCGTCAGCAACGTATGCATTTTCATACCCTATTTTGGTGGGTATGATTTACTTTACAAAAAAATTTGACAAGCAAGGAAAACATAAAATATTTTTTTGGACAAATTGATACATTTTTTTATATGAAATATACAATTGAATTCTATTCGATATCATATTTTAATATCACAAGTATATTTTTTTTACATTTATACAGGAAATTCGTATATTCCCAATGAGAACTTCTTAGTTGGTAGCTTTTCTCACCGATTCCCCACTTCGCTCGCCTATGAATATAATAGTAAAAGTGAATGCGATTTTTCCGCTCCTTTCCCCCGCAACTTCCCCTCGTCAGCTGCACTCTTTATGCATTTATGCTGAGGAGAAAACCAAGTCCTGGTGATGGCGAAACGTCGTTGCGACGCGGCTTACAGCAGTTTTTTTGCTGGCTGCTGACGACATTTGGTTGCGGGCTGTCGGCGTGGCTATTAAATTTCAATTATTGTTACATTTTTCACACACCGCACACGCAGAAGCCGCCAAGGAAATGGCAATGGGAAAGCGGCGAACGAGAATGGGAAATGGAAATGGGTCTGAAAATGGAAATGAAACTGAAAATGGAGCATTTTTATTGATGCCCCGCCCCGCTTGACAATCGCAATTCATTTAATTTCCAAGTGAGACACAAAAACACCGGGATTGTGAAAAAGCAGCAATTATCGACAGGACAGGTGCAGCTTTTGTTGGGGATTAATTAATCGCCTAAGTGAATCAGATCCGCTGAGCACACACACCTGCTCAATTAGGGGCGTGGCAGCCAATCAGAAGACGGTTTCTGCACGCATCCATCAAGCTCATTCCCGTTGTCAGAGGCCCAAGGAAAAGGGTTTCCTCATTAACTGATTACTGGATTAGGGCTGGCAGAACTCAAACACTTCAATGGCATTTTAATTGCACAACTTTGTCGGCTAACCACAAAGTAGTAGTAAAAACAGAACCAAGCTCACCAGCGATTACCATTCACTTTGAGCTGACTTCCGGTGTAGATTATTTCTGTTTTGTTGGTTTTAAGAAGCAGCTAGCAAACTACAATACCACTGAGAATTGGTTTTGGTAATTAGCATTAATAAATCATTAATAATCCAAAAAGTTTATTTTCTTATTATTTATTTTTTCTTAGTTGAAATGTCGATTTTCTGAATGCATCGTAATCTTTGACCTTTTTGGTAGCTCGCAGTACATTTTTCCTTTTTTTTCTTCGGACGCAGCTTGATCGAGCGTAAAATGGTAAAGTCAGCCAAAGGCGTAGAGCAAAAGCAGTTAGTCTATAAAACGTAGACGCTATCTGAACACTTGCAGATATATAACCCGATATGCGAGTGCACACGGCAGAGTCATAAAAGAAAAACGGTCGAAGAAGCCGAGCTAAACTTGCTGACATTTAGTTTAACCCAGTTGACGCTGCAAGTTGTAGTTGCACTTGCAATGGCAGTTGGCGTTCCTCTTTCTATATTTATGTAATTTATACCAACGACCAGCGCTCCTTCTTCATCTGAGTCTTGTTTTATGACTGGAAGTCAAGGAATTTAGTTTGACGGCAGATGGAAAGAAAGCGGTATGTGGCTTAAAATGTTCTATTAACGTGGGACATTTATTAGATGAGATATTAAACTAGTTAACTCCGATAAGAGTGATAGAAGCTATTAAATTATAAAGTTAAAACCTACTTAATATTTACCAACACGTTCAAGGGTTTTAATAAAAATTATCGCTCGATGAAAATGTCTAGCATACCTGCAAAGAAAAATAAGGCAAAAATGCATTAAAAAGACAGTCGGGTGAAAGAGAGCTTAGAAATAAATGAGGCTGCTGAACTGAAAGCAAGTGCAAAACCGCAACACAGCCACCGACTCACGAGCTAATTATGCATCACAGAAATGCAAGAACAACTTAGCTTGAAAAAGAAAGCAAACTCGCACACACTCTCCTCTAATTAGGCCGATAAGAGTACTCAAGGATTACACGATCCCGACGCAGCGTTTATTCGCGGCTTTTTGCTTATCGCGAAACATGTAATTTTACTAAATATGGGTTCATGAATAAATTCAATGGCAACGAAAGACAAGATATACGGCAGACGCAAACGAAAGTTTTGCTAAACCGAAGATGGGAATACCTTAAAAATTAATACAAAAATGTATATAAATAATATTACATTTAAATTTCATGATTATTAACTTTAAATTTAAATACACTTTTTGGCGGAATAACTTTCTTCAAGCAAGAGTATAAGTAGCAACGCACATGAACGGAGGACAAAATAAAAGATTACCATGCGGGAAACGAATGCAAGCGGAGATTAAGGAGAGAAAGGCCAAAGACTTTTCCAAACAAAGGCATATTTAAATGTTATTCTTGCCAAACATTTGAAAGGAACGCAAGTAGCAGGCAAGGCACTTGCAACAGCAACGGCGGCAGTGCAACCTCGAATAACTCGAAACTGGCAACTCCTTTTGGGCTGTTAATTTGCCAAACAATTGGCAGATAGCCAACCCAACGGAGAGACCAAAAGTCGACCCCTTAAGAGCAAAGGAAGCTAACAAGAAAATAACCCAAGCTAGACGGGATGACGACGATGTTGCAGCATTGCGAAGATCTTGTTGCAGTTGCATATTTTGGCGTTGCACGTTTTGCTTGTTGCTGCTGCTGCCGTTGCTGTTGCTGTTGCTGTTCCTTCGCAACCCGCACAGTAAATATGCCAAAAGCCAGAGCCCGCGAGGCGAAGAAGTTAAAGCGGCCCCAGACACAATCATCCATAGCCAAGGCTCATCCAGGGACTCCCGCTTAGCCCCCGCGCCCTTCTGGCCATAAACAAGTTGCTCCCCAACTCTGGCGGAATAACAAACATTTCAAAAAGCCCCAGACCCCGACTCCGAAAACTGCAAAACTTGATTTACAAAAACAAGCATGGGTTGAGGAGGAGCGCCCTCGCAAACAACAATAAACTTTAGATGCCCTATGGCGAGGTAGAAATGCGAAACACTCGTAAACCAAATAAACCACTAATGATCATAAAATAATTTTGGGAAATAAATAACTCATAAGAACATGGTACAGAACTGATTGCTTTATTAAATTGTTGGATACTCTATACGAAATAATATTTCAAAAATTATTTTTATAAAAAATAACTTTACAATATCTAGTTTACTATAGCTTAAAAAAATGTTTTGTATTAAATAACTTAACACTGTGGGTTGACTAAAAATCAATATACCTCTTACACTGGAGCTACTTCAACATCAGAAACAATCGACAACTTTGAAGCCGGCGCTCCGTAAAACTGGTTTCAATGTGGCCCCCTTGAAAAAAGTGACGCCGCCTTAATCCGGCATTCTTTCGCCCAGTTCGTGATTAACTGTTGAGAGGTGGAGAGCCAACAATCGGCAGGGATTTCGGAGGAGTAAGGAACTTCCGAGGAGCCCGAGATCGGCAAAGATTCGATGCATGTAACTCAATCGCAGGCAGAGATCATTAGGCTTTTATGTTGCGGTCGTTTGTTTTTTTCCACAGCCAGACTCTTCCGTCTGCCTTTTCTGGCTGCTTAAAAGTCGTTTTCAAGTTCAGACAATGGGTAGTTGAGATTGATGCCGCTCATCAAAAGTCGGCGAGAGAGAGGAATTGTGGCGCTCTGGACGTTTAAACAAAAGCCATGGCCTGAAAATCCTCCACTGCCAACTTGACTAAGTAGTTTGCTGGGGTTTTGGTCATGAACATTTTTCGGTGGGGCGCCCCATCTCCAAATATTCCAATTTTATTCCTTTGCCAAAAAACTAATGACCACAATTTTCGGGGCGTTCTTCTTCACTGAAAGATTGATTTTTCGGTATATGGCATGCATGCTTGTATGAGCCTATAAGTATATATCTATACATATAAGTTTGGGTAGTAACGATGAATGGATGGATGTTCTTGGCCTGGCTTGACTTTAGCCGCTTTGATTTGATTATTTACTCGCCGACGGACAGCAGCCACGAAAATCAATTTGTGTTGAGTTCCTTTTTGAATTTTGTGTACGTGACTCCGAACTGGAATAGTTATAATGTGGATCGAACTTAAGGAGGAGAGGTGAACATGCGATTATGCAGGAAATAATAAAATTATACACGCTATCTAAACTATTCGCTGACATCACTTCAGACAAGAGTTTTGAAAAAAATGAAATTATGATTAAATACAATTTTTTTTAACACTTTCTTTGGATAACATTTTAATTGAAACTTAAATCAGTTTTATACAACAAACGATCCACCCCTGAAAAAAGAAGCCAAAGCCAAGTTCATGACCGCATTAATCAATGCGTGAACACTGAAGCCCCAGCACAGGAAGTTCAACAAACGAAATTATGTTTTTTTTAACAGTCACTCAGTGTGCAGAGCTCAGAAAATTATCATAAAATTTGAAGCAAATTAAAGCAACTCACAGTATCAACCCAAAAAATCATTATGTCATTGTTGAATGTGAGGTAAGCTCAATGAGAGATAAGGTAAAAGCCAAACGCTTTATTTGTGTTTCTCAGCTGACCATAAAGTACAGAAGCCCATATAAAAACTCGAAGATAAAGCTCCCTAAACTGTGAAAACCTATGTAAGTCAGCAAAGCGCAACAAACGAATAAAAAGAACTGAAAATTGGAGTGATTTTTCCATTCGGTTAAGTAGATGAAGCCGAGGGTCAACGGACCGGTTCATTTTCGGTTTGGTAACTCTTGCATTTAATTTTCGTCATGTCATGATGCTGAAGAAAATGTTCATCAACTTTGAATGATCCGAAATTGCTGTCTCTTTTTTTTAGTTGTAATTATGTTTAATTATAATGATGCATACAAATTAATGACACTTCAATTAAGCTGCAAAAAGGCATAACAATGAAGCATCAAAAGCGGACATACGCAATTTCGGTAAAGAGGAAATAACATAAATAACAGGAGCATCAAGCCTGAATAAATGATGCAAAATGTGCAAGAAGGGAAAAGCGAGATAAAAATATCTTTCAGAAGTCGAACAACTATATACACTACAAATAAGTTTACAATGTTCACATAAATTTGTAAATTAATATTCATTTGAAAAATTTGTTTATCTGTTGAAGTATTAAATTTTATGTTTGTGCTTTTTTAAATACATATGTCACTTTTTTAGTAGAGAATACAACGTTTATAACAAGTAAAATCGAAGACACTCTCGGCAGAGCCAACAATAATGTCACTTTGACCAATAACAACTACATTAAAGAGGTTTTACCAGGCAGGTCTATATAGCTCATACATGCATGTATTTATATAATAATGTATGCAGTGTCTACCGAGTTGAAGTTGACAACTCTTTTGACACTGCTGCGGGCGAGGGAGTGGCAAAATGTCACGAAAGTTGCAAAAAGTTCTTTGCCGCAGGGGTATTTACAATTTTCAACCAGGCCTGCATTATACAGAACTATAGTTCCGCTCTCAGAATTAACCAGTTTATAATGTCAGTTGCCTTAAATGTAATACTCTTATTTATTCATTTATTTTAACAAAAAATTCTTATAAATTCCCAAAGATTCTTTTAATATAAGAGTATTTTGCCCCATTCTTATTCCTAAGAACTTGGCTTCTTTTAACCTCTTTATGTGAGTGTGCATAAAATGCAAGTGAAGTGTCGATGGCGTTATCCTCTTTCGCATTTCGCCGTTCCCCACTTCTCAGCATCTTTATGTTCATCTTCGTCCATCAGCGAATATAAACGATTATTATAAACGCCTTTCGAAGAATGTTTGTCCTGGCTTGTCGCATTATTGTCAATAATGTGGCCCATTTGTGGGTCTTTCGATTCGCACAATATGCTGCATACTCTCTTTCTCTCTGATTTTTACGATCCTATCAATGTCTGCATTAAAGTGTAGTTAAATTGCAGCAGCATGCTTGATGCAATATGGCCGCTCCATTGGGCGCCGAAGGAGAGGTCGAACATAAAAAGTTTATTTTCTTCAACATTCACTTAATTTGCTGGTAGAGCCAATTAACATTCACATGCTAAGGGCTTGTTAGCGGCTTTTGGGCTTTTATTAGTCAAAGCTGACACAACGAAGGTCTGTTTTCCGTGCAAGTCAACAGATTTACGGTATACCATATTTAATTATTGGAATACGTATTTTAAGTTTTAAATTTTTTATCTCACCCTTTTAAATTTAAAAAGATTTTTTTTTTTAAATACCAAACAACAATTTTTCAAACGCCAACCCCAATTCCACTACAACTACATACATTTCAATTTAAAATCACCTAATTTTCAAGCCAAAAACATCTGTTAAGCGGCTGCCAATCACTGTGAGAATTGCTTTTATTGCTTTTCCGCTGCCCCAAATTATATTCAATATTTCAACTATTTTTAACTGCCCCACACCGCCTGAAAAAGCTATTTGTCTTGTCCACCAGGCCTCACACCCTCAGAAAGTTTACAAAAAGACCCCCTAAATACGTGAAGAAAAACCGACTGAGACGGAAAAATCTAGCTCCTTAGAAACTGCCGACAATCTTCCGAAATGGGAATTTTTCAAGTTTATTACTCGGGCATTCATCAATTGCAACACGAAATGAAAATGCACTTCAAGTATTTTCAACCAAAAAATGCCCAACAACAAACCTACAAAAAAGGGAAAACTAAATAGAAATCAAAGTTGAACTGCGAACAAAGAGGGAGGTAGGTGGTCGATTCAAGTGGTTTTTCAATAATATTGCAAATGGTGAGTGGGTTGGTCGGTGGGTTTTATCGAAGCCTTCCGATTGTGAGCAACAAAATAAATGTAAACAAACCGCACACAAAAAAAAAATACAAAAAGGAAAACATACACACACACGCACAAGAGAGCTGGCTAAGAACAATGTCATGCAATCAACTTTAGGCCAAGAGCAGCCAACCAACAATAAAATATAGCCAACGAGCAGAAGAACCGACTGCAATCAGAAAACTAAAGCCGTTGGAAAGCAACAGGAGAAACAAAAACAATAATCAACATTTTTTATGTGAGTGCTTCGCTTTTCCCTTGCAAGGTGAACAGTTTTACCGTTTTTCTCCTGTTTTTCCCCGACTCGCACATTTCATTTTCATAGTTCTAGCTTCTAGCTGCTAGCTGCTCTTCAGGTGCTCGGCAGGTGAGAGATTAATGCGTATTATCAGCTCGTTCGCTCTGGCCTGCTCGTTCTGATTGTTCAAGGTAACCCAAAGCTATGGCAATATGTCGATTGAATTTCAGCTTTTGTGGTTTTCACCGACGCAAATTGTTGCGAAAAAGTTTGTAGTTGGTCAGGGCTAAGTTTCAAAGACTACGCGATTGTTACCGGAACAAATAATTCTAGAGAAAATTGATGTTCGAAGTACATTAACCGAACGACGGGAAATTGAAAATTCTTGGTAATGAGTATTTATTTTGCATTACAATGCAAAACCACAGTCCTAGTGTTATCTGGTACTGGCAAGTCACAACTTAAATATTTATTCTATATTATTCTATATTAAATATCGCTATCAGTGTTAGTTTTTTCCATTTTAATCCCTTACAAAGTCTAACCAAATAATGTATTTTTTTTATTATTTTTTTATGGTGCCGCGTGAGCTGAACTTTTTAAAAGCAAATCATATCTGAAAATTTTTAATACAAACTGAATAAATCACGAATCCCAAAAGCAGCTTACTAAAAAGCTTATTAAAATCTGTATTTAAAAAAGAGTAATTTCTCTCTGTGCTCTATTTTATACAAATCTAATACGCTTTCTGTGTTCGTGTGGTATTGGTTTCAAGGTTCTTATTCGTTTTGAAATCAACTTTCATTAGTATTCCCATTTTTTTCTGATTTCCTGTTTGCCATTAGCTGCTTCTCTAATTGAAAATACGAGTAACCCCGTCAGAATCTTTTGTGGGTTATTGGTTATGGATCCAGCGCGCACACAAACTCACACTCGGTGACTGAGTTAAATCCATAAATTTGCTGGCTTTGCAATTTATATCGCTCGTGCATCCCCCCATCTCACTCTGTCGCGTACGCCTTTGTTTTTTGCTGGGTCAAGGTTGACAGAGCGCTGCGATATACTTTTTATTTATAAACCAGTAAGCTCCCAAAGTTGCCAAATAAAAAATAAGAAGAACAACGGCCAAAAGAACCAAAAATTTACAGAGCAGCAAATATTAACTATGACATTTATGACACACTTTGCTTCTTGCTTTCTTGCAAGACAACGAACAGCGGACAACGGACAACAAACACAGTGGGAGACAACAAACAACAATTTATTGTCACGTGCCAAAAAGTACAAACACACACATATACACTCAGAAAATTGTATAACTTTGGCAAACAAGAAAAGTAAGTGAAAAACGAGAGAGAGAGCGGAAAATGAACGGGGAAAACAGCTTAGACAACATCAACTTCTTGCCAACTCTGCCCGGAGTTTTCCCAAATATCAACCTTCCCTTCTCTGCCACCAAGAAATGCCATAAATTTTGTGATTTCTCATAAATTTTCGTCTTTTTCCCTCTATTCTTTGCATTGTTCATATTTGCATATGAAATCATGTGTTAAAATGCAGAAGCTTTTTGAATACATATTTTTGTGTGCAACATTTCTCCGCCATCGGAGAAATGGGGAAAGGGACTTACTGGTTCTGTTAGTAAACAAACATACATATAAGCAGTTTTCCTTGTTCATACTTTTCAGCGTATTTTGTTAGCAAATGTCAACTCGGTTGGCTGAGCAGAATGCATCGATAGCTTTGCTTGAGTCTACTTATTTTCACCAGAAAGTTGCACTTGATTTTTTTTTTAAATCTCTAAATCCATGAACTTTTGACCTCATAAAACTTATGTTCATGGGAACACTAAATAAAGAAATACTCGACAATAAGCTTTAATTTAGTAGCAGGAAAAGCAAAAGCAAATTGTACAAGAAAAATAAAAGTGGTTTGCCTTTGGTAATTAAACCAAAAGAAACGTAAAATCTGTAATATCCGATGAATTTAGATAAGCAATTTTTTTTTTCGAGTCTACTCCAGGAACCAAATTAAAAACAAAAAAATATTCTGCTGAGTCAAAGTGCAAAATAAAGAGTTCAGTTCGTTTCAATTGCTTAAGCCTGGCCTTTGAGTTCTTCTTCGCCTGTTTCTTTTATTCGCTCATCTACCAATAGTCTGAAAAAGTGCTGTCATTTTCAGTGTTTTTTACTTACAAAACCAAAGTGGTTTACAAAAATTAATAGAACAACGAAAATACGTATTATTCAATATAGTATTTTAAATATCACATATTTTTTTAGTGCTAAAATTCAGACAGCACTGGTTTTCTATGTCGGCACTTTCTAAGAGAGCTAACTTAAACTAGTCGGTTCCGTTTTTTGTTTGGTTTTCTTTTCCTTTTTTTTTGGCCGGCGACATCGCGGGAAATTTAAACTGAACTCAATAAACAAAGGACGGGGAGTGAGAAAAATTGAGGAAAAATACAGAAACGGAGTCGCGTCAAACGCTTTTCCGCTTTTCAGCTATGCGTGGCACGTTGGCCCCCGCTCAAATTGCTGAGAAAGGTGAGAAATTCGAGGGAACTAAACTCGAGATTGCACGACCAGAAAGAAATCCGATTTTTTCTTCGTTCGAGTGTCGTTATTTTCCGGCTAGGCCGCGGCTGATACGAAGATGTGAAAACCCCGGACTTGTGAAAGCCGCTGGTGTGAAATGTTTAGTGGGTTGTCCAAATGAATTGGCCGTGTCGAAACAAGGTAACCTAACGGCTGACTAGCTGCTTTGCATAAATTTTTCCCAGAATTTCCAATTAAATTAGCAATTTCTTAACAGCCAAAGTCGAAAAATTGCAATGGCCAAGGACCAATGTTGTTTATCGATGTGTGTGTTTAGATTATTCTAAAAATAGGCTAAAGCATAATTTTCATGATTTAAAAAAAAACATTTTTTAAAGATAAACAAACAAATTTATTTCAAAAGTTTGGCAGATTGCAGAATGTTTTAAAATATATATATTGAGTAAAATCAGTTGCTTGTTGGTGGAATAATAACCTTTCAATCAATTTCGAACTTTGTTGTGTGTTAGCCAAATGAAATTTCTTAAAATACTCTTGTTTTCAAGAGAATGAATTGTAAATTATTTCATCTGGAGCGTTAAGTCATAGCCGCTCTGTCCCTCTCTCGTTTCTTGGTTAGTTTTGTAGGCCTGGTCATGCTCCGATACACAGACATAGTGGCAAAATAACCATTTGCTGATTTATTCGCTATATCTGCCGCACCTCTCTCTCTGCTTTTCTTTGTTTCTACTTGGACACGCGCCAAAATACTTTGCTCAAGGCAGGCAAACACACCCGCGAGCACACACTTTTTGTACGTCAGTCGGTGAGCCCCAGTCATCCATCCCAGATTCTATATTTCATATCCCAAGGGGGTTCACTTTCGCCATTCTCATTCCTCGGCAAAAGAAAAACAAACATGGCTCAGTGCTCCCGCCCTAAAAATGATGAAAACTGAAGAGCGAAGAATGCTGAAGAATGAACAAGCGGCGGAGTCTTTCTTCAATTGTTACTTGTCATGTTTTCGAGTGAGTCACCCTAATGGGAAGAAACGCATGAGTGCGACATGCCGCGATTGTTTGCGGGTTTTTTGATGAGTCTGCCAAAATGAAATTCTCGGTTTTGTAAGTTTCATTTTACTGTACCCAAAATACTTTACCTAATGAAATAGAAATAACACGATATGTTCAAATCATATTTACATTACATTACATGATTTAGCAAAAAAAAAAAAAATAATAATAAATAAATCATACAAGGACGATTTTTTTTTAACAAAGGGAAGTAAATTGAAAATGCAGTATTTAACACATGTGGCTGTAAAGAAAAAATGTGCCAAAAGTTGTCTAAAAATAGAGCCGCGAGTATGGGAAAACATTCACCTCAAAACACATTACCCAAAGACTCCAAACACAGGATCACAAAAAAAGCTTCGAAGCTAATACAAAGCAATTTATATGTATACAAACAGACGAATGGAAATATTTGCCATATGCCAACAGAAGAACAATACTAATTGGGTTTGATATGTGGCGTAGAAATGAGCAGAGCAAAAACAGACATCAAGCCGACAAAAAATTCACACGCCTCCACACAAAGAACAAAAACGAGAATGCTTTTGGGGAGAGTTGGAAAATAACGTTGCAAAAATGCTTTTTGTTTTCTTTTCAAATCATTTCTGTTTACACAAATTCTTGTCTCTCTTCAAGTTTATTTTCCTTCTTTTCTCTTGATGTGTAATTTGTTTTTGGTTTTAATTAGTGCTAAACTTTTGCAGGAGAATTTATGGGGGTGTGATTAGAATCACCTTCGTGCAGGGTGTTGTATATTTACTTAAATGCAAATGAATTATTTCGTTTTGCTTTGCTGGTTATACATAATTGTTTTTATTGAAGCACATTTTGGATGAGAAATCATATTGCAAAACCCCGACGGCCTTCATAAACTTGGTGGTATTTCTCACTTCTCATGATTGCTCCTTTCCATATTTAAATGTTTAATAAAGCAGACAATAATGCAATTTATTTCTAGTTGAAGCAATGTATAGCCCTATCGAATAAAGATTAGCTAATCTGTAGATTTGTTGAATTTGGTAAAGCAAGGAATGTTTAAATGTTGGTAAAGTGTTTACATTTTTTTTACAGGAGGAAATCAGAAAAATAACACTACAAAAAATTGTCTTGGTTTCACTAAGTATAAACGGAAGCTATAGTAATTCCTATAAATTGCTCACGTTTTCTTCATGATTCACTCTTTATTCCTTCTTTACGCTAGGTATGTACATATTCCCGTTATAAATAAATGCTCTTCGAAAATTATTTAAAAAATTAAAAGGAAAATGGGATTTACTCGGTTTGATAAATTGTGCTTCTAAAAGCGATATACATACATATTTACATTTTATTAAGATCGGTAAAAATCATTAATGATTTTTTGTTTTATTTGTTGGAGAGTGCAATCTTATGATTTTGGAAATGTGTGCGAAATTTAATGCTAATATTAGCGTTACAGACGTTACTAGCAAAATATTAATGTGAAAAAAGCGAGTTTTGAAAAGATACTTATTTAAACAAAAACCTTTTAAGATCCTAAAGAAGGCCATTAGCAAAAGTTGAATAGCCTTTGCGAAAAAAACAACTTTTAAATGATATGCCGATTTCAAAGGCCGCTCGAACCCAATAAATTTTATGAATCCAACAAAAATTAACTTTTAATGGGAGAGAGGGAAAAACAACAAATAAACCATAACTGGGAGGGGCAACAACAATCAGGCATTAGGAAGATGAGCACGAAGTAGAAGACGCGATTAAAACGCACAGGAGCGCAAAGAATAGAAAATCTAAAAGTAAACTATGTGCACAGCAACCTGTGCAACGTGCCAGAGCAAGACGGCTGCTAAAACCGGTATCACAAACAAACGAACCGCAAAGAAAACGCGAAGAAGACACACGGACTATAAGAAAATATGTTAGGCATAAAAACAAAAACAGAAAAAACGAAAGCAACAACACTTAGAGCAGAGATAATGATTGACAAAGGCAAAAATGTAAAACTGCAACCAGAGAGAGCGAGAGAGAGCGGTAAAAAAGAGACGAATCTGAGAAGCAAAAGGAAAGCCAAGAACATGCAACAAGCTGCAATAACAAAAAAACAACAACAACAAATACCGCTCGGTTATTTTTGTCATTAGATCAACTATTCGAGTTATTTTCTGATTTATTTTCGCACGAATTTCACCCACATTTGCAAAGGCAATTTACTTACAAACAAAGAAAATTCAAACTCACCTGATAACTGGAATATAGGCACCTGCACCTTTAGATTAAATGGAAATCTCAATTAAAATTTTGTTGGCTGTTGCTGAATGTTGTTGTTGAATTTCACGCGAAAGCAGCCAAAACAACAACATGAAATCACAAACACTTGCACGCACGCACGTCACACACACTCGCACACACACTGCCGCACACACACTTGCACAGCTGAGACATAAACACGAAGAGCAAATCGCACAGAGAGGCGGAGAGAGCGATAACAATTTTGTTTTCTGGTTTTTTCACAACTTTATTCCACGGAACTCGAATGGCAAACCATATTTTGATTTATTTTAATTCGCTTAAATCACTGTGTGTGCTGTGCGTTCAATAAATTTTCATTTTCTGCCGTAGAACTGCGCCCGTTCTGCTGCTGTTCTGGCAATCTCTCTGCTGGCTAAAAACATATGATTTCGGTTGACAGAATCACGATAAAAACACATAAATGCGAACTGGCCGCGCGCTATACCCTCCCGACAATCTCTCGATTCGAAATTTTGAACGAAACTGTTTTACTTTGGCAGCGGCACGGTAGAGTCATGACAGAAAAGGTTGTCTCGTCGGCTTCTTCAGGGTGTTTTCTCGTAGGCGCGAAAGAAACAGCAATAGAGTTTGTGGCTTAACCCTTATACGATACATGGGGCTTCAAATGGCCTTAGTCAGTCACTGTACCAGTGGTTCTTATCTTTGAATCTCAGTCAAACTCGTCCGCCAGAGGCGCTTTTTAACCTGGCTTACAGCAACTTTAAATTGGATAACGTTTTTGTAAAAGGGTCAACAAAGGACAATGTTTTTCCAAACGGGTGACGAGGACAACGTTTTCCTAAATTTGTAAATTCTCAGAGAAAACCTGAGAGAGCCACCCGATCGTTAAGAGACTCCAGTGAGCGACCTAATCGTTAACGGACTAAGCCCGAACGCCTAGAGGTGATGAACCAGTTCGTTAGCTCGTGAGCGACACAGCAGCGCACAGTGGGCACCATTTAGATTCAGTGTTTTTAATATTAAAATACCAACACTCCGCTCATTCAAAAGTGTTAGCTATATAAATAGTATTCACTAAAACATATGTGGCACATAAGGCACGCTATTATTGATGTATAATTTTTCTCTCTCATCCCACTGGGTGGCGATAAAATTTTCCGAGCTGCCCTAGAGAAGAAGCACATTTACTTTGTTATCTTAAGATAGAATTTTTAAATGGATTTACAAAATAGTATATTATCTTGTTATTTTATTGTGTATGTTATTAAATTTGATATGAAAAGATTTACCTACAACCACCGTAGCGGTTCTTCTCTTTACCACCACATATTTACCCACCTTGCAAAATCAGCTGTTTTGGTTGTTTATCACAGAAATGGATTTGACGCTGGACAAAAAACTGCAGGGATTTCAGTTGGTGGCCCAGGAAAAGGTAAAAATATGCCAGGAATAGTACAAATAATAACAATATGTAAATCCACTGCAGCTTTGCTCCATACTATGTTCCATACCAGGAAAAAAGGAGTTAATTTTGGAGCCGGATTTGATCAAGCCGCTGGAACATGTTTGCACTGCCTCTTGGTTAAAGTAAGGGCTTAAAGATTTTAATGATACATACGATTAATTCTGTATCCCTCTCAGGCTAAAGGGCATTCAAAGGATCTACAAACATGACGCGGCGCAATCTTTACCCCGGTCTACGGACCAGGTGCACATTTATATGATTCGAAGTGTCCTTGGGACATTTCAGAAATTACTTAAACAACTGCAACCCGTGGCCTTGGAGGAGATGCCGGACGTATCCCTGAAAATGTATCACATAGTTTGTGTGCCCAGTTGCTATTCCTACTTCCAAACTCTTTTGGAACAAGCCGGACTTTGGGGACTCGTGCAACTGCATCACTTCAACTGGGATTTCATTTACTTTGACCAAGGAGTGCTAAGTTTGGAGCTACCTAATGTGGGTATATTGCAGTATATTATTTAAAAGCAGTGGTTGATAGATGATCTTTCTTATGCACAGCTCTACGATTGCCTTTACCTTCACGGAAACACATCTCCTTTGCCTTCTGTGGCACAAAGCCTACGGTTGCTTCAGATGATTTGCGGACAACCTTCTTTGATTATGAGCTTTGGCAACCACTCTTCCCAATTGCTGCAAATGTTGAAGGCTCTGGGCCAGCTCCCGAAATCCACAAACCCTCCGGACTTCGGCGGTTGGCTGATTATCGACCGGGACAAGGATTACCCCGCCAGTTTGCTAACGCCGGCAATTTATGCTGGTCTTCTTTTGGAGGTTTTCGAGCAGCGCTCCGGCGAGATCTTGGTAGACAACTCAAAGAACAAGATCAGCAGCCAGCGTGTGGAGTTATTGCAGGGAAAAAAATCCAAGGGAGGTCTAAGTTCAACCAGCAAACCCTGCTCCATTCGCCTGAACTCCACCTCCGATGAGATTTATGGGGATAACCGCTACAAACGCTTTGCCCAGGTCAGCAGTTTGATTCACGCACAAGTTAAAGCTCTGGGCTTGGAACTCCAAAAGCTAAATGACATGAAGCTGGAGGAGATGCACGACTATGTGGCCAGGAAGCTGCCGAAACTAACGGAGCTAAAGGCCAAGGTCCTACGGCATCTGAACGCCAGCGAAATTGTGATCCAGATGATGGGTAACTTTAGGAGGCTGCAAACCCTGGAGGAGGACATACTGAACAATGACTCAAGAAAACGATTGCTGGGCGAGATTGATGAGCTCATGACCACCGATGGTCAGAGATATAATACCCTGCGATTGATGTGCCTTTTGCATCATTGTGCGGGCGTGGCGCCTGAGGAGCTGCAGATCTTCGCGAGAAACTACTGCAATCTTTTTGGCCATCAGGAGTTGGGTGTGTTCCAACAATTGTCGCAGGCAGGACTTTTGCCACCACTTGTGGTGGAGAAGAAGGCGCCAACTAAGCTGCTCTCGAATTTACCCCTCCCAAAGTTCCAACAAACTGAGTTCCAGGCCAATGCCAACCGGCTGAAACTACTTACGTCCTGCGGAGATGGACAGGATGGTGGTTCCTCCTCGAAAAACCAATCGGGAGCCTTGCAATCCTGTCCTAGTTTCGTCTTTAATGGCACCTACATACCTTTGGTTGCTCAGCTCTGCTCGATTTTGTTGAAAACGAACAGTGCTGAGGAGTTATCTTCGAAGTTAGCCATGGTTGAAGGAATTCATCTGCATCTGGACAGCGGAAAAATGACACCAAAGGCGTATGCGAGCCACCTGAAGGTGAACGGAAGCGGCGATCAAGATGTTTTCCCGTTGCGCTTGAAGAATCTCTTTGTTTTTGTTGTGGGCGGCGCCAGTTATGCGGAGATCGCCGCTTGCGATTTTGTGGCCAAGCTCACGGGCGCCCAAATAACCGTGGCATCAGATTCTCTAATGTCTGGCACCGATTTAATCGCCACCGCCTTCAACCACTGACAATGAATAAGAATCTGTATATCGAATGATTTATATATTTTTATATAATAACATCTTGTGATCTTGACAATCTAGAATTTTATTAGCTTAAAATTGGCTTTTTCCGGTCATTCCGGGAACGCGGTAGAGAAGCTCCCCGTCATCGTCGTAATAGGCGTCCTCCACACGATATGTGGCTCCCTCGCGATGCAATTTTCGAGGAATAACAATGCGGGTTTTCACCTGGGTTATCTCGTACTTCCGCTGGTCCGCTGCACTGATTACAATTTCGCTGCTCTCAAACTTGCGCACGAAACTGGGAAGAAATCCCGTTCCGCTGGGATTCTCAATAGGACGTTGCAGTTCCTCAGGAACTTTATCTACAGACTCTACCAGCTTTAGGTCCTTGAGCTCCTGAAGGCGCATATTCTTTTTATTTCGGATTTTATCCAACAGATATGTTTCATCTTCGGCAGCGGAGGGTGGTGGTTCATAACCAGAAGGTATTTGTGGTGGAGGGACCTCCTCCTGGACTGTTTTACTGCTTCCCAGCAGCTTTCTAAACTCATTTCCTTGAGGAGCGGGTAGTTTCGGTCTTGTGGGCCAATCTTCAATTTTTAATTCCCTCAGATCCTGTCGCTTTCGATCGGCAAATTTCTGGAGGTGCTGCAGCAAGGCGGTTGGTAGATTGAAGTCATCTTTTCCTGTCTTGAGTAGCTGCCAATTGTTGACGACGGTTTTATCGTGGGAACGGATCCTTTGCACGCTTCTTGG
Source organism: Drosophila ficusphila (assembly GCF_018152265.1). Lineage (NCBI taxonomy): Eukaryota > Metazoa > Arthropoda > Insecta > Diptera > Drosophilidae > Drosophila > Drosophila ficusphila. The sequence continues at coordinate 20,247,591 of NW_025064737.1, forward strand.
ACGCCATTTGGCGCGAAGAATTTTCTGCACAATTTCTGGAGTGGCGGGAAAACTCTCCGCTAGTCGTTCCACGCTCCACTCCTCGGGATCTCGCTCGTGGAGCAAGCGTATCTGCTCCTTTTCCGCATGGAGCAGAAGATTCGGTAATTTGGCATCCCGAAAATACTTGTGCTTGATCATAAACTGACGGATGCGATCGCGCTGCTGCTGTTGCTCCCTCTCATACTGCCGATGGGTTTTCTGGACGTCCATGAAGTCAGACTCCAGATCGGCGTAATCCTCGCTAGCTTCGGTGGTCCTCGCCGGGTGCTCCTGTAGTTGCTGCATCTGGTAGCCCAGACCAGGATTAGCCCGACGTGGAACTCTGGCCAGCAGGCAGGAGCGAGCCGTGTGCAGGCTTCGTTGGATTATTCGGGCAGTCATTTCTTTGGACAAGAAGTCATTTGATTTAAAATCCTTTGTTTACATAAACAGCCGCATGCAAGCAAGCAAAGGTACAACAGCGATATCTCATGTTATCGATATATATTGAAAATACCACAATTTACATTGTCATCTCTATAAAAACACCGATTGCGAGGCTTGGCAACCCTTCTTGGCGTATTCTTTTGCTTTGCTTTTTTCCGCTGGCCGGCTAAATTGTTTATAGATAATTGTTTATTCGGCTCCAAATCGCACGAAGTCATGACCAGCAACGAGCCCGGTGGCGGAAACCTGATGGACGAGTTCGAGGAGGCCTTTCAGTCCTGCCTGCTGTCCCTGACCAAACAGGAGCCGAATTCCGGAACGAACAAGGAGGAGATTGAGCTGGAGGTCCAGAAGACAACCAATCGCTTCATCGACGTGGCCCGTCAAATGGAGGCATTCTTCCTGCAGAAGCGTTTCCTCGTCTCCACCCTAAAGCCCTACATGCTGATCAAGGACGAGAACCAGGACCTGAGCATCGAGATTCAGCGCAAGGAAGCGCTGCTGCAGAAGCACTACAACCGCCTGGAAGAGTGGAAGGCCTGCCTCTCGGACATCCAGCAGGGTGTCCACAGTCGCCCGACGCCGCCCATCGGAGCCGGAATGCTGCAAGGTCCTGGAGGCGGAATGTCACCCATGGGTGGAGTACCCCCGCGTCCGGGAATGATGCCAGGGATTCCACCAGGAGCTATGCAGCCCGGTGGACCCATGCAACCCAGTCCACAGCACATGCTGCAGGCTCAGCAGATGCAGCAACTGCGAATGATGGGAAAGCTGCCGCCAAAATAAGCGGGAAAAGATTCGTTTTAGTTTGTAATTTTGTATAGATTTGATTTAGTCTACGTGTATCTCTCGTGTAGTTAAATAAACTGATTATGTATCCTTGAAATTTTTACTTCATTTCCTATCTTTATTGTTTTTTCTTGTGTTTTTCGTCTAAATCATTATCCGCCCATTTCTGTGAAACATCGAAAAGTTGAGGAGAAAATTGTTACGCATTTATTCATAATATCTGTGCCATTTATTTTTGTTATCTTGCCGCGTGTTAATTAATTTCCTGCGTCTCCTAGCCGGATTAGCATTATGTATGTATATAGCCATGGTCTATATTGTGTAAATATGTGTTTAAATCATACGCTTTATGTAATTGGTTTTTGCTTGCATCTAATTTAAGTCTACACATTAATTAGGACAGTTTTGAACTTAACTGAGTTGATAGAAAGTATAATCTTATGCGCTCGGTTATGGGTAGTTGGTAATGGTAATTAGAATAGGATAAACCATCTTTGTAACTTTAGTCCAAAGGAAATATCGACAAGGTCGACGAATTACCTACGTTTAAATTAAAGAGTGTCACCATGCATTGGTTCGATTCGGGTATCTTAGTCGATCTCGTATACCTTGTCCGGTTCGAAACCCGGAGCAGGTGCAGAATTCGGCCCGTGGGCCGTCGATCCAGCCGCCCCCATCGGACCGCCGCTGCCCTGATTGTAGCCAGCCGCGTTGGGATTCTGGTTGGCATAGAGCAGCGGATTCATATACATCCCGCTGGGATGGACAATGTTCGCGTGCAGGCTTAGTAGTTCCTTGTACATGGTCGGATCGCTGTTGTTCATCTCGTTGTACAGCTGCTGCAGATAGGTGGGCACCAGCTGAATGACCTGGTTCTGATTGAGCTCCTGATGGTCCTTGCAGATCTTCATGTTCAGCAGCTGCAGCAGAATGTCCGACCGGAAGCCGAAGATCTTGTTGGAGGTCACGCTGCCTGAGGCGTTGCCGAACTGTCCCATCACCTGGTTGCCAAAGGCGTTCCTGTCGTAGCTCATGTACTGTGAGGCCTGTACCGTTCGCGTCTTCTCCGCCTCGTATTCAGCCCAAGCCGACTTCCGCTCCTCCTCGGACAGATTCTCGTGCTCCTCCTGCTCCAGCAGCGAATCGTGCTCGTGGTACTTGAAGATCAGCTTGTCGTGCTCAGTGAGAATCTCGGCGAAAAGTCGATCCTTTGGCAGGATGGGCATCTCCCGCTCGCTGCTGGGTGTCAGCTCGTAGGAGTACAACTCCATAAGGTCCGTCTGGTTGTAGTGGCGCGAGATCTGCTGCTCATCGATCACACGCTTTGCAGTGGCCTGCTTGGCCACCTGGCGCTCGTAAACCTTCTGCTCCATGGTGCCCATGGCAATCAGGCGGTAGATGTAGCACGGCTTAATCTGCCCAAAGCGGTACACACGGAATATACTTTGCGTATCGTGCGAGGGATTCCAGGAGACATCGAAGATGACCACGCGGTTGGCCGCCACCAGATTGATGCCCAGGCCACCGGCCCGTGTGGAGATAAGAAACAGGCGGGCGCGCAGATTGGTCACGTTGTTGAACTGCTTGCACATCGCCTCGCGCTGCTCCACGCTGCAGCTGCCATCCAATCGGAAATAGTCCTTGCCGTTCGTCCAGCAGCCCTTGAAGTCGCCAACATCGCCTGGGTAGCAAATAATTATTTAAATGTTAAATGCTTTGATGATTAAGATTAAATGTGCCAGCCAACCCACCTTCGAACTCGTAGTTTTTAGTGTTGCTGTCCACCAATGACAGGAAGTGCTCGATGACATCCAGGGACTGCAAGGATTGCGAGAAGACGAGCAGCTTGTCACCAATGGCCTCGCACTGCTGCAGCAGCCGCAAAAGAATAAGCAACTTGGGGGAATGGTGCACGTTGTTCAGCTCTCGCTCCTCGACGAAGGGCTTCCACCACTCCGAAGGATCGTCCTTCTGGACACTGGGTCCACCACTTAGACCGCCCAGCAGCTCCAGATCTGAATCGCTGTCGTTGCCGGCAGCGGTGCCATTACGGGTCTTGCGCTTTTTCACCTTTCCCGATGCGGCTGCCAGTCCCGACATACTGGCGTCCGACTTGAAGGAGTCGCAGCTGTCCGAGGAGTTGGAGGCAGCCTCCTCCTCGTCGGTCTCGTCGCAGATGAAGCCCTCCATATCGGAGTCATCGTTGCTGAGCAGTCGTTTGGCAATCACGTTGTCACTATTCACCCGCAGGTTCATCGGATGCGTCCAGATGCGCCGCAAGTCCTGAAAGTCCTGGAACAGTCGGGCCCCCTTGCCGCACACATCCGAGCCGGACTGCTCCCGGTGGGTGGTCATGTAGTAGCCATAGAGCTTCTGCTGCAGCTCCGACAGCGTCGTGTAGACCACGTACTCATGTTTCGGCGGCAGGTAGGGCGCCAGAACCGAGTAGTCCCGCCGCTGGATGCAGCCCTCGAGCAATTTGTGCAGAATGTGCGAGCGGTGCTTCATCAGACGCAGATCCCGATCCGTGGAGTCCGTGTACTGACCGTTGGTGATCGGGTTGACGAAGCGGTTCATATACTCCTTGTACGTTCCCAACAGATTCGGCTTGACAAACTGAATCATGCAGTAATCTAAGTATGGTAAAAGATACACATTAATTTTGTTCTAAAACTTAACATAAATTATCATTTGGCCAGTGTAATGTAACTTAAACCCATGGATCCATAGAAGAGACCCACAACTTACATTCTCTGAGATTATTTTGAAGGGGGGTGCCGGTGAGGACAATCCGGCGCTTGGTGCGCATCCTGGTGACCGCCTTGCTGATGGAGGTCTTCTCGTTCTTGAGCAGGTGTCCCTCGTCGCAGACGACCAAATCCGGACCGGGATCGACCAGGGCCTGCATGAGCTGCTCGCGCTGTTTCTTGCGCAGCCCTTTGGCCTTCTCGTTGGCCAGAATGCGGTACATGTCGTAGCCGAGGATGCAGACGCCGCCTTCGTTAAACCATTCGTTGAGCTTAAAGATGCGCGTCGGCTTGTCCTTGTAGCGTGAGATATCGTACACCTCGATGTCGTTGCGGTTGGCAAACTTCATCCAGCTGGTGAACTCCCGCGCCCAGTTGTTCACTGTGCTCAGGGGCGAAATGACCAGGACGCGGTCCACTCCAGTGCGCCTTGTGTTGATCAGCAGCGTGTGCGACAGAGTGACTACCTGTAGGGTTTTGCCCAGGCCCATACAGTGGGCCAGGATGCAGCCCGAGCCGGGCTTCTCCTGGCTCTCCTTGAGCGTCTCAAAGCAGGCGTCCCACATGAACTTCACGCCCGCCACCTGATGCGGCTTAAGCTTCTTTAGCAGTCCCTTGTCCACCTGCAGCAGGGCCTTTTTGGAATCCTCGTCGAAGTCTAGCACCAGCTCGTTAATCTCCACGCTCTCGGACTTCACAAAGATGCGGTTGTAGAGCTTTTGGCGATCCTCGATCCGCTTTCTTCGGTCGTCCTCCTCTTTGGCCGCCTCCTTGGTCGTCAGATCCAAGTCCTTGGTTTTAATGATCTTGCGTATGTGCTTGCGCTTGTTCTTCTGCTTATCGTCGTCGCCATCGCTCTCGCCGCTGGAGTTCTTTTTGATCCGCTTGCGCTTTTTCTTTCCCTTCTCCTCCGGCTCAAAGTCGGAGGAACCTTTGTCGGAGTCGCTCTTCTTTCGGCGTCGCTTGCGCTGCGGCATCACCTCGCTATCACTGCTGTTGGCCGCCTCCTCCTCTGCCTCATCCTCGGAGGACTTTCTTTCCTCTTCCTCAGCGGCTTGAGCTTCATAGTCCGAGTCCGCCTCGCTTTCGCTTTTGGATTGCCGCTGTCTGCCCTTCTTCGAGGTTGTAGCCGCCTCCTCCGAGTCCGTGCTCATTTTCTTCGGCTTCTGGGCGGGCTTTGGCTTGACTGTCAGACTGACACGCTTCAAGCGCACCACACAGCGTTTGGGTTTCGGCGGTGTTGCTGCTCGTGATGAGCTGGCTTTAGAGGATTTATCGCTGCTCAGAGATTCCCGTCGCCTGCCGTTCCCGTTTCTGGTGGCCTCTTTAAGTGACCGGCTGGATGTGCTGGCTTTTTGTAGATTATTTAGGTGGTTATTAATGGCTTTCTTGGTTGCCTCCGCCTTTTTGTGCAAAGGATTAGGCAAACAAAGAGGCGCCTCGTCCTCTTCCTCCTCGCTGTCGCTAAGTTCTATGATCGAAGCGTTCTTGTTGCGGCTTTTGCGAGCGGGCAACACAGATCTTTTGGTTTTTGGAGGCTCCTCGCTATCGCTGGAATCTATAGTGGTAACGGTACTTTGAAGACTCCTGCGAGATGGCTTCTCCTTGGTTTTAGGACTGGCCAGCAGCTTTTCCAGCGGCACAATGCGAATTTTGCAGACAGGTTCCTCCTCCTCGTTTGGCGGACTGCTGCCTACTGCCGTATCGGAATCGCTGGGGCTGTTGGTCCTGTTTTTCTTGGACGATGCCTTGACATCTTCGTGAGGTTTCGACTGCTTGTTTGTTGGCTCACTGGATTCAGTATCGGCTTCCGATTTTAATTCGGATGACAAGTTGGAGTCGTCTGTGGTCAAAGGTGTTGCGGCATCTGTGTGTCGGGCGTTGGGGTTTTTCTTTCCCATAGGTAACCGGCTGTTTGTCCGCCCAGCACTTCAAAGATCTGCAAGAAATGCGATTTGATGGCGTTACTGGTTTATTCACCCTGCAAAAAGTTAGCTTTTTTTTCTTTCTAGTTTTTATTGTCAGCATTTGCCGCGCGTTCTTCGCTTTGCCTCTTCTTCTTCTTTCACTCTATCGTTCCTCCTCTTTCCACTCTCTTCGCCTTTTTTTGCAATTTGCGTCTGCTTCTTTTTTTATGTGTGGCGTCGGCACTACTTGAACATCTATTATTTATCGAAAAATCCCTTCACTTCGGGCTCAAATTGACTATTAAATCTTAACCCTGAAGTATTTTCACCTGCTACTGGCTGTGTGGGCGCTTCATTGCGTCCTGCCACTCGTTTTAAACTCCTTTTCGCAATCTTTTAATTGTTATTTTTCTGCGTAAAGCCGCCGCAATTGGGTATACTAAACTATTGCAGGGTTGTCGCCTAACCGGGGAAACTGTGCAGTAATCGGGGGCGAGTTATCGATAGCACTGATTACCCATACTCAAATTAGAAATATCAAAAAAAATTATTTTGGGATTGGGCGAAGCGCAGGAAATCCAAAACAATTTCCTTATAATCTTATGTTTGTGATCATAAATAAAGCTATTTGTATTACGGGGTTTAAATTGTTTTTTTACATAAATGCTTGGCATGCCGATGTTATTGTTTAGAGTTTGCTCTTCTCTAGCCAACAGCTGTTCAATCGCGTGCCGGCAAAAAACGAATGAGAATAACAATCTAACTACTTTACTAAGCGTTTATTATGAACGATATCAAGCGTTTGAAGGACCAACAGCGCGAGAAGCATCCAGGATTCGATGGTTACATCGACTGCATGACCCGCTCCCTTTTCACAGGTCTCGCAACATTTTGTTTGAGTATGTTCTTTCCTTTTGTTTTGCGGCAATTGCATAATAATTACACATATTACAGGTTTTTCCGGCACGTATTTCGCCCAGAAGATCATACAATCCCGCATTCGTTATCCTGCAAAGTTTAATATATTGATTGCCTCTCTGGTGGCCACTGGAGTTTCTTATCAAACGACTTCCTCGAGGACAAAATCCTGTCAAGCGGCGTGGATGGCTTTTGAGGAGAAGCATTCCGTGCTGCACGAGGAATCTTATTAGCTGTATTCATTAACCATTTCCTAGGCTAAGTTATGTCCGGTATACGGATACTGGGCCGTTTGGCCAGGAGTCTTACTCTCCATTCGGTTGTAAGGATTCCCGTACGCTGCAAGTACAACCAACACCAAGGAGTTAAGGGCATCCGCAACAGAAAGAGCTTCTTTGAGGCCCAGATGCAGGCTGGTCAAAGAAGCGAAGGAGACGACGACTTGAATCAGGAAGAGAGGTCATCCAATGGGGATTTGGCAGACATGCGATTTCTGGATGACCGGTAGGTAAAACAAGAAAAAGATTTAAATATCAATATTTTATATCTTACCGTTTATTTCAGTGCCTATGATGAGGTGGCAGGTGGAGCCATGCGAATTACCCGCGACATAGCCAGCTCCCAGCAAGTGCTCATTCTCCAACCTTATGTAAAGTGGGCTGCTAAGCGCCAAAACACGTCCATCGATGTTAGGCCAGAGGATCAGCTCTCGGAGGCCTCAGCTCTGATTCACTCCTTGCCCAACTGGCAGGTGGCCAAGGCACTCAAAGTTCCCTTGGAAAGTCTCGAGAAAAAGACCCTCTTTGGCAGCGGAAAGCTGTTGGAACTCAAGGAGCTGGTCACCGAATTGCGTCAAGAACGGCAGCTCACCTGCCTGTTTGTGAGCAAGGGCACGCTTTCCTTCGCCCAAAAACGCTTTCTAGAGGCTGAGTTTCGATTGCCGGTAATGGATCGCTACTCAGTGGTTATACAGATTCTAAGGCTACATGCCACTAGTGCCGAAGCAAAGCTACAGGTCCGTATTTAAGGGAATACAAAATATAAATTCTATCACTAATTAAATACTGGTTAGGTGGCCATGGCTGAGCTGCCTTACATTTGGGCCCAGGCCAAGGATGCCAGTGTCACACAGACGCGGCGCCAGGGATATGCATTGACAGATCTGCAGAAAGAGATCTTGCGCACCAGGGAGCGCAAATTGCGAGCGGAACTAGATAGAGTGCGCCGGCAGAGGCAGCTGCTCCGACAGAAACGGAAGCAACAAAACTATCCCATTGTGGCTGTGGTGGGCTACACCAATGCTGGCAAGACCTCCTTAATCAAGGCTTTAACTGTGGAGGATGCCCTGCAGCCCAGGAATCAGTTGTTTGCTACCCTCGATGTTACGGCCCATGCGGGTTGTTTGCCCTGCAATCTTCAAGTGATTTACATGGACACCGTGGGCTTCATGTCTGATTTGCCAACAGGACTATTCGAGTGTTTCGTGGCTACTTTGGAGGATGCCATGTTGGCGGTGAGAAAAAATAGATTTTGGACTAGTTTTTCTTAAGACTAACCATGTTTTTCGTTCCCAGGATGTAATAGTGCACGTCCAGGATCTCTCTCATCCATGCCATGCCGCACAACGCAGCCATGTGGAAGCCACGCTTCGATCTTTAGCCTTCAATGTGGCGGGTGGAGATTCCACAGCAAGTCAATTGCCACCCATCATTAATGTATACAACAAATGTGATCTGGTACCATCCGAGGCGCAATCATCTGCTGATCCCGTGCATCGTATATCAGCCCGAGCCCAAACAGGATTAGAACCACTTCTAGACGACATTGAGCAGCAGATACTGACCGCCACCGGGCGAAGAAAACTTCAGATGCGAGTGCCCAGCGGCGGACCTGAAATGGCATGGCTTTATAAAAACGCAGCCGTAGTGGAAACCACAGCGGATGAGAATAATCCGGAGCGTCTAATGATGCACGTGGTCATTAGCCAACGTACCTTGGACCAGTTCAAGCGACAGTTCTGCCGATGACCACATATCTTGAATTTAAAGTCACATTTATCAAGTTTCTGGGGCGCAACTGGCACCGACTAAATTGTTTATTATTGCTCTGCTTTTTTGTTGGTTTAGTTACTAGCGGGTGTAGTTAGGATTGGTGTTGTTTTTCGATTTAAATTCTATATAAATATAAAGTTATCTACCACAAAAATAAAACGAAACGATGTCTAAAAATATTATTAAACAGAATATTTGTATTGCACTTTTCAGACACTTTGTGCTGTGGATTCCTGTAGGAATAATCGGACCTGAACCCAACTTGGAATCAGGTTTCGAATCAACCGTGTTTTATGTTTCTAAGAGGCAAGTCCAGCAGGTTGCCTTTATGTTTTTTGTGTGGTTTTGACTTGTGTATTGGCACAGTAGAATAACTACAAACAATCCAGAGCGATTTTAACTTAAAATAAAAAAATTAAACAAACTTAACACCAGCCTAGATTAACAAAAACGTTTCAAAAACATCCTACAAATTTTAAAAATGCATCCATCACAAAATGAACAAACCGATGTAAGTAGTGTGAATTGGGTGGATTAATATGATCTTAAAAAATACTCTGGGAACTAAAAATTCTCCCAAACTTAAATTAATAAAAATTGTAGCTTGCTTAATTCAATATTTTAATTGTAGCAAGTGAATTTGCGCTATGAAAAATTTGGTAAGGGTGCGTTTATCTGTCCCATTTTGAATTTCTCGACTAAAAATATATGAAATATATATTTCGATGGGATCTACCAGTAACCGGTATATCTATACAAAAATGTATTAATCAAAATTCGATTTCCAGTAAGTGTGATTTGGCGGCTTAGTGAATTTCTTTTGTTTATATGGCAAACTGGACAAAAATATCAGTTTTAGCTTAAAAATACTCTTAGCACTCAGACTCTAGGATGGATCGATTTTCATTGTGAAGGAATTGTAGGGCAATCTTATCTCAAAAACATTTCTTTGAAGATTTTACTTTAAAGATAGCTGGACAAGTGATGCTTTTCTTAGTGAAGAAGTTTATAGTTACATAGATTACTTTCTCTGTTTTATATTTTAATATCTTTCTTGCTTAGTTTAAGTGTATATATTTGGAAAACACTTTTATTGACCTTTATTAATGCCGAAATCACAACCTAAAATGGGGAATGTCAAAATATGCCAATATTTATTTTGTAAAATAAATAAAATAATTGGGCGAAATCATAAATATGTACCAAGTGAGTACAATTAGAAAATACGTTTTACCGATAACACAACAGAAAACAAATTATCAGTCAATTAAAATCGACCCATCCCAACCTTACCCCTAAACCTACGTGAATGAATGGGAGGATTCGATGATCCAGTGGAGCAGTTGCCCAAGCGGCGCCACCACCACAATGAAAAACAGAATGCAGATGATGCGACAATTCTTGAGCAGGCCGACAACAAACTGGATGAACTGCATGGGCAATGAAATGGCAATTGTACTACACTGATTGGGACTCGACGCGGCTTCATCGTTTGGATCGGCTTCCGTGTCCCTCGGCGTCGCCGACCTCTTGCCGTTTGCCAGTTATAACTTGGCTATGTGGAACTGGGCTTGCTGGTTGGCCGCGGTTGAGTATTGGGCGAATGGCATTAGTTGACAGTACTCGAGGAGCTGGCATTCCAGTTCCCGCAGGCACTTTCCTGGTAGTCCAGCGATTTTCATCTGTCCAGAGTCCTTGCATTTCAGGATATAGCCCCTCTGGATCAGGGCGTAGATGGCTATGTTGAGATTGTCCAGGGCTAAGCAATATGGGTGGACGTGGGAGGCAGAGCCGCCGGGTTGTTGCAGCAGCTGCTCCACATGCTGTTGAACGCGAACCAGCAGATCCTTGTTGCTGAACTCGAACTCCAGAGGAATCTGCAAGGAGAAAGGAAAATTTAGAAGACTGGTAAATTTTTAAAGGATTCGATTATGCACCTTTCTTAACGTGACCACCAGCTGGTAGTAGAGGCAGAGGAATGGCGCCAGTGCGGCCAGTATGACATGCGAGCACTCGTTGTCCTGCACGCGGATCCTGCCACTCTTTTTCACCTCCACGACGCCCTCGTCAAGGAGCAGCTGGAGGTGAGTCTCAAACTCAGCAGCCTCGCGATTCGACTCAATAATGAACTCGTGCTGGAACAGGGCATCCATGCTGGTCACGTGGGCATGCAGGGCACTCAAGCTGGCGTCGTACGAGACGTCTGTCGACTGCTTCTCCTGATTCCTTTGCTCCTTGAGCGCTGCCAGGAGCAGATAGGCCGGTCTGGCCAGCCAGAACATGCAGGGATTGATGTAGAGCTGCAGGGCCAGCATGGGAACTGCCACCGCCATCGTTTGTGGACACAGAGCATGGGCTTTCAGGCGCTTCACATCGATCTGCTCCGCCAGTTGCTTGGCTGCCATCGGCGTGAACTGCAGTCGGCCGGTAGCAAAGTGCAAAATATTTGAATGTATCTCCACGGCATCGATTATATCCGATTTGATGCTACTGGGCGTAGTGCTGACATGAGCACCAAGCTGCTCGAAAATGCGCTTCAGATGAAGCACTCCGCGCGACAACTCGTCGAGGTTTACACTCTTTTGCGCATACAATTGACTGGCGTAGTATAAGCTGAGCAAATTAAAGGTTGAGATCACAATGCGTCGCTGCTGTTGGTAGATTATCTCGTTGGCCAGCTGCTTGACCAGTTCCACCTCCTGGCGATTGAGCTTCTGGAGGTGACCGCCAACGCCGGCTCGCTGCATCCGCTGTCCACTGTCGTGTCCGAAGAACTCCTTCACCGAAATGGGATCCCCAAAGTCCAGGAACATCTTGCCAAATCGCTCGTCAATGATCTTGAGCGCCTTAAAGAATCCCTTCGTGGACTCCTTGGGCTTGGGCACTCCCAGCAGCTCGTAGACGAACAGTTGCTCCTCCAGGACTCTTTCGTAGGCCACACTCACTGGCACTATCATCACATCCGGCACTTCGCCAGTAAAATATGGCAGCAAGGCCATCGAAAGGAGTCCTATTTTTGGGACCAGAGCTTTGAAATTCCTCGAGCGCGTTCCCTCGATGAAGAACTCCACGCCGATGTGGTAATTGGCGACCAGTGCGTACATGTACTCCCGGAAAATATCCCAGTACAACTCGTCGTTGGAAAAGCTGCGCCGCATAAAGAACGCACCAGTTTTCCTTAACATGGTGCCCATGCCAAACATTGAGTGGAAATCTGCAAGAGATTTAAGAAACGTTAATATATGTCTCTTTGAATTATTAGAGATTGCTATAATTGTAGAAAATTAACACCTTTAATTAAGTGTTCTGCTAATTCACACTAATTGAAACGCAAACGTATTTAAAATGTAGCGTGTCATTAGCGATAAATCTTTTGACATTGCAAAGCGATATTAATATCGCAACAATGTGCTAAATGAAAAGCAAACTATATTATCATAAAGCTCATTTGCCGACCTTTAGATAATTGTGCTTTTTGGTGCAGGATTGTCTTTAAACTTACCCATTCCGGCTGCTATTCCTGGTATCTCGATGTCGTAGTAGTAGCAGATGTACGACATCAGGATAAAGTCCATATAGCTGCGATGACTGGGAAGGTAGAGCACAGGACACTTGCCCATATCCTTGCGCACATTGGCCATGCTGGCCGAATTGACGTAGAATCCGTCGCAGATCCTCTTGCCGATCGCCGTGATGGCGATGCCGCACCACCGGATAATGGCCATGTTCCGCTCCAGACCGATTTCATCGATGATCGCCCTGGCCTGCCGCTCCAGTTGCTTCACCGGCTGTCCCAGTTCCCTGGCATAGTGTTCCAAGATGGAGCGCAGCTTCTCACTCTTCAGGACATGCTGCTTGAGCTTCTGGGGATTGAGATATCTCTCAAACTCGTAGGCCACCTGCGGATTGAACTCCCTGGTCATGGAGGCCTCATTTCCCGGGGCAATTATGTTCTTGAAGTTTTTCATGTACTCCGCAGCGCTGCGTGACTTTTTGTCTTCCTGGTCAGTGGTGTCACCTCCTCCGCCGGTTCCTTTGACTGGATTCCGCTCCATTGCGCTGCGCTTCACCTGTGAATATGAAAAAAACAACGTGCGTGGGGCTGTTAAGAATCTCCGGAGGTAACTAAAAATAAAAGGAAAACATCGTCGAGTGCGGTGCTATTTGACGAATCAACTGTCAAGCATTCGGCCCCACTTAACAGACATGACACACAGACACACTGCCATAAACTCGCTGTTTGCTGAGATATCGCTAACACTGGAAAAAAATAGTGGCTCAGTTTATCTCGCCCTTAAAAAATGAGGCCTCAAAAATTAAAATTTTCTTTTAGGTTTTCAAATGTAACTAGCAAATATTTTTTTAAATATGTATTCAATTATACAAATTTAAACTATTTTTAAGGCTAAATAAAGTGATAACTTTTTGAGTGTACAGCTATCTCGAAGGTTTATTATCGGACAGATTCGAAGTTGTTGAGGAGGTAATCAACGAGCAGCGGCTTTAGACGAATACTCGTCATTGCGTGTTAAAGGTGAACATCATGTTTACTCTAATATGTTTTTTTCATATCTAAGCTGAATCCTAAATTGTCTTTAATACCCTAATTCAAAAAATGGATGCAATTCTCTTTAAGATCGTTATCTTTAAGTGAAAGAATACGCCGAAATTTAAAGTTTATTAAGGCTTACAACATAAGAACAAAACTGAATTAAAAAATGGAAATGGTTGGAAAACAGTAAAAGGGGTAAGTAAATTTGAAAAATAGTTTAGCTGCTGCTTTAGTGCTTATTTCTTTCAGTCAAGGTGACTTCCAAATAACAAAAAACAATTACAAAGCGATCGCTGACCTATCTCAATTTGCATATCAAATAAAAACGGCGCGGAATTTTTTCGTGTCACGACACGTTAGCATTTCTTGTGACAACGTCACTCATCAGGTGAGGCAACAACACCTGGGCGGGAATAAGAAACAATTGGCTTAGCCATAAAACCACACACCCTCTCCATTAGAGTGCAAAAGATAATGTCTTGGAAAGCCACCTGATAGCGGTTCAAATCGGTCAAAACTGTGGCCTGGCAACTAAAATTAAAAATTAATGAGAAAGGGCCATTTGATGTTAACAGTTGCGACGGCTCCCATGCAAACAAACACACACTCCACAATTTTTCAGGTAGCATTTAACACTTTATTTTGCCTTTTAACCGGTAATTGCAATTTAACACGGGCTTTAAATGGCGTTTTGTTTATTTCTCCGCCTAGTCGCTTGCAATTGCAACAAAACTTGAATATTTACTAGGCAAGTGCACTTATTTTCGCAAACTTTCTATTTATATTTACGACATTACGTACTGAAAGCGTGCTGACTAATTTGTTACGTATGTCGCGCTATCGACTAATCCAAAATTCGACCGAGATAAGGACTTTCTTATTACCAAAATCAATTAAAAAATGATTCACCATTGAGTTATCACTTATTGTTGATAAGAAATGGGGCTTTTTATCGGGGTGATCGAACTGCGGAATGTTTTGCAGGGTAAATGATATTCGTATAACCGGTCTTACGTACTGCTTTAAAAATTCGATACGAGCTGCCTGGGCAGGAATTAAAATAACTTTTTTTTCGCACTGCACGCGGTCTCCGCTCTCAATGCATTTAATTCACAATTTGCAATATTTATTTCGGATCTCTCTGACCGACTTTTCACTTTTTTCTGCAGCGGCGGCGGCGGCTGTTTTGTTTTGTTGACGAAAAAACATCTGCAGCAGCTGCGGGTCGATATTTGACAGTTCGATGGTGTGGGTGCTTGTGCGGCGGTCTATGCACGGTACGTCACGCGCATTAGCGGCACTCCTTTCTCAGCTGTTCATGCGCGTTGGTTAATTCGCATACGATTAGGGGTATTCTGCAAAATTACATTTTAAATGACTCGAAAAAAATAAGTTGTGAAAAGTTTATGAGTGAAACCATTTAAACAATCAGAATAAAGTCCGCAAATTTTTTAAATGTATATTTATTTTAAAAGAGTGAAAAGTATCATTGTTTTTATAATTAAACTTACATATGTTTCCATTTCCTGGAGCACACTGTACTTGTTTCGGAAACTGGTTTGCGGAAAAGCTTTCTTCGCCAGCTTTCGCTGGTATCGGGTGGCAACGTCTTTGGTTTATCGCAACCTCAGAGGTCTTCGGCTCGGTTTTAGTTTGTACTGCATTGCACAAAGTGCAAATCTCAGCCGAAAAAGGTATCATCAATATGACGTTGTTGAGCCACGTACTGGATGCCCTGTTGGCACTGGTCCACATCCTCAGCGATCGCTTCCTGGAGTTCGTTTTGGGATGGTATCTGGGAGATCGAAAACGGGTTCCGGGTCCACCGAGTTTGGAACAACAGTCGCTGCTCAGCAAAAGCGCCGTGGAGTTGGCTCAACAGATACGGGAGCGCAAGATCCGGAGTTACGACATCGTCAAGGCCTATTGCGAGCGGATCGAGAGTGTTAACCGCGATCTAAACGCCGTTGTGGATGGTCCCTTTCCAGAGGCCTTGGATCAGGCGCGTGAAATCGACCGGAGACTGTCCAAAAAGGAGTACAGCGATGAGGACTTCCGGCGGCAGCCTTTCCTGGGCGTTCCCTTCTCTACCAAGGACAGTACGGCAGTGGCCGGAAAGCTGCATACTCTGGGTCTGCTGTCCCGGAAATCGGAACGTTCGCCCACGGACGCCGAGTGCGTTCGCCTGATGAAGGAAAGTGGCGCCATCATCATCGCCACCAGTAATGTTCCCGAGGTCAACAAGTGGATTGAGTCGAGAAACATGCTTATTGGTGGCACCAATAATCCCTACGATCTGCGACGTTCCGTGGGCGGTTCATCGGGCGGAGAAGCCGCCCTGATCGCCGCCTGTTGCACGGGCTTTGGTCTAGGAACTGATATTGGCGGGTCCATTCGAATACCGGCATTCAACTGCGGAGTCTTTGGGCACAAACCCACTTCCGGAGCCGTAAATATGGCAGGATGCACTTTTAGAACCGGCAAGGAGAAGGAAACAATGGTTTGTGCCGGTCCGATGAGTCGATCAGCCAAGGATTTATTGCCCATGATGCAGGTCCTCGTAGAACCTTCGCTTAAGAGCAAGCTAAAGCTGGATGAGCAGGTGGATCTGAAGCGGCTGCGTTATTTCTACGTGGCATCCAACGGCATGGCTCAGTGCAATCCCATAAACCAGGAAACCGAAAGGGTTATGTACAAGATCCGAAAACATTTCGAGCGGCTGAGTGGCAATGATGTGCGACACGCCAACATTCCCAACACAAACTTGACCGGCAAGATGTGGCGCTACTGGATGACGCAAGAACCAGCCAACTTTAATCTGTTACTGGGAAACGGTGCCGAAGTCAATCCGTTTGTGGAGCTCTTCAAGAAGATCCTGGGACAAAGTGACTTCAGTATGGCTGCCATTTATAGCCTGATCGATGGTGTTTTGCCCAAGGAAAAGGAGAAACTGATGAGGGATGCCACGGCAAAGTGCAAGAAGGCAGTTCAGGAATTGCTCGGCGACGATGGAGTCCTGTTTTTCCATAGTTCTCCAAGGACGGCGCCGTTCCATTTCTATCCGCTGATCAAGTTCAATGACTTCGCCTACTTCAGTCTCTTCAATGTTCTTCATTTGCCGGCCACACAGGTTCCCATGGGTCTGGATTCGAAGGGCATGCCCTTGGGCATCCAGGTGGTTGCGAATCCCAACAACGATCGTCTTTGTCTGGCGGTTGCGGAAGAGCTGGAACGGACTTTCGGCGGCTGGGTGCCTCCATTCCCCTTGAAGCAGTAGATGTCTTGTATCGTCGACTATCCATGTAGTTTTAAGACTAATTTAGGTGTTGGTAACGCTGGAGACTGTCGCTTGTGGCCTTTGTTACAGGAATTTAAATAAATTGGACTCTCTTTGTAAACTTTTTAGTTTTGTCTTTGTTTTTTTAGTGTTACACAATTTGTGTCTAATACATTTTAAACAACAGCAAATGTCAGCTGTTTGTGGATATGGCCACTTCTTTACAGAGCTACCTGACTGTTCGCATATATTTAAAATTAAGCCGTTAAAGATAAGGCCACGATTCAAGTTTTATTAGGTTGAAATAAACAACATTTAACTTTAGAGTAAGTTGTTGAAGCGAAACAACTATTATACAATATAAAAAAGACAATGAAAGGAAATTATTCTTACGAACATTTATTGAATAAGTCGCAGATGATTTAATAAAAGGTGTTCCTTTATTTAAATGGTATTTAATTCTTTACTTGACATTAGAGAAACAAAAGTGAAGTTGATTTGAGTCAGAATTAATGTTGGATTTTTCTTTTATTACTTGTATGGTGGTTAAGACGTTCTACATCCTGTATGTGTCATGCGAAGGCAGGGAACTCCAAAGGTTTTCTCGCCATCAGGCTGGTTCTCCGTGACTGGCTCCAAGGGCTCCAATTGATCGTCGCAGGACTTGCAATCGCTCCGAGGATCGGTCTCCCTCAGGCTGCGGCAGCATTTTTGGAACTGCTGATCCTGGTCGACCAACTTTTCCCTAAGATCTTGCGCATCCACTGTCGTCGGAAGTCCAGCAATCTCCGCCAGAACACAAAACAATGCAAACGTGAATAAAACAGAAGCGATTCGGGCGTTCATGGTGAACTCCAAGAGCTGACTGACCTTCGAAGCTGCTGTACTGCGATTTTAAAGGCTCAGAAATGGCAATATCCGCTCACTTATCACTTGTGGATGTGCCCTACTTGATAAGAGTGCTTTAACTATTTTGTAGAAAACCAATTTTTGCAACATTTAAAAAACAGCTCAACACTTTTGGTGCATGTGATTTTATTGTATTATTTTCATTTGTCAAAATATATATAAATACACATTTTTAATGATAATACATTTGTAGATCATCACTGAGTTAGGGTAATTTCCTGCTCTGCCCATTGTAAACCAGGCTTCGGATTGGACCGGTTCTAGTTGTGTATTGACTCCTTCTTGAAGTACTATGCGGCTTCCACTGGTATCTTATTATCCAGGTTTTCGGTACGGGTTCCTCGGGAGAGTGGCTCATTTTATTAGGATCGAACTCCTCCGACGTCAGGGATTGCCCAATGAGCAGCAGAAATGCTATGCTAATGATCAATGATTTCGACGCGACCATTCTGAAATATCAAAACATACTGAGTCGTTCTCCCAAAAAAATTGCATATAATTTCTGTAGATAAGAAAGCATCAATGTGTTGTTGTGTTAAACATACATACAGCGCCTTGATAAATTAAAATTATATATATATATATATATAATTTAAATGTTTATATTAAAAGTATTTCTCTAAAAGTATACTATTCTTTAAGTTTTGAAAGTTATTTTACCTACGAAACGCAAAAGGAACTGAAAGTTACGTACATTCTTACACAATAATTTTGACAAAAGCTTGAAAAGCTCTCATCATAAAAACAAAGAAAGGGAAGGAATAAGTGAAGCATACTTTAAGGATATTCTAAAAAAATTATTTTAATGAAAGGACAGTCGAAGATTACTCCTAATATTATCAGGCAGATTGTGTTGATTAGAACCCAGAAATCCCCATCAATGAACTCTGAACTTTGTTGCCGGGCGGTGATAAATGGTTTCGGTGTCAGGAAACACTTAACCCAAAACTTCCTGCAACCAGGGAGTTTGGTTGGGGATTCGAAGATGTCGCGCTGTCAACAATTAATTGGTCCTCACACACGCGTACACACCACGCATATTGACAACTTTCGGGACTCCCATTTCTTGGAATTGCATTTACATTCTTCCCCTGTACAAATAATAGGCAACGGGGCTATCCTTTTAAGCCAAATTGGTAAAATTCAGAGCCAATATACAAAATTTTTAATACAGTAGTTTTTAAAACAGCAGTTTGATTTAATAAAATTCATACAAATTTAAAATTAAATAATTTTATTAAGTAAAGATTAGTTTTTGCATTTGTGAATGTCTTATATTTATTTTTATAAATGATGGTCTTAAGAATCGAAAGTCTTATCGCGCTGACATGCGACCAATAAGTTTTCGAGGGTATCCTTGCTGGATTAGCTGTCCTTGTTGGCCATAAATTGTGTGCAGCACGAAGGTGACTTTTCGCCCTGTCTCGTCTGGTTGGCTGGTTGGTTGGCTTTGTCTCATTTACCTTTCCGCCCGGATTCGCTGACCAAGCGACAAATATGCCTTAATATTTCGAATGGACCCGGCAAAGTCAAGTGTGGGCCCGAGTGCAATTGGCCAAGTATTACGACTGCGTCTGCTCTTGCTGTTTGTCGCTTCTGTTTATGTCCTTGCCTGTTTTGCCTTCGAATCGCTTTGGTTGTGTTCTGTTTTTGAAATATTAACGACGCCCTTTTGCTGTTTTTTTGTGGCCTTCCTGGCCCCCCTCATCGTCTCAGTTCATAACTTTCAGTCCAAGTGTTGTTGCCTGCATTTTATGTATTTGCCGGGATTATCTTTACACAATGGAGTGGATGCCATCCCAAACCGTTTGTAAATATGGACATATGCGTGCAGACTCGGTTCTTAAAGACATTGAAAGAGAATGGATATTTATACCGAAAATATTACTATTAATATAAAAACATATCTTTTGTCACTATACAAATGTATGCAAAGATAAAAATTTTTTAAGTAGTAATATAAATTTTTACATTAAAAACATTGTCCCTTAAAACTGTAAGCAAATATTATCCATAATCCCAGCTATAATATCTGAGGAAAACCCCCATTAAACTTCTAAGCTTCGACATTCCTTTGCAGGCAACAAAATTGGTATGTTGCAGCCTTTAACCCTTTGTGTCTCAAATGTAAAATTATGAGTATGTGCTGAAAAAAACGTGGCAGATTTTCAGTATCCGCGCTCCATCGTCGAGCCTTTGACAAATCCACAAATCCAGCTACTAAACAGCAATTTTTTATGGACTCCAGGCACCACGACCCATGAACATTTGCCTATGATGATAATACAAAAAAAAAATAGTTGGACTTTCTTCTTTTTTCCTGTGATTATTTGCTGTAGAGAAAACGTCTACATTGTTGGAATTCCTTTTGCGAAAATTGCCACGTGACAAAAAGGCGTCTGGAGCACACACAGAAAGCGCCTTTTATTGGCCTGCGCCACCGAATGTGGTGGGGTTTCTCTTTTGGGTGGTTGGGGCGCCTGGGTTTTGTGTGGGATGGCCAGGGTTCGTGGTGCTGGCCAAACACAATAGGCCCGAAAATGACGTTGCAACAATTAATGTGAACAGTTTTGCAGTCGTCCTCGGCGCTGTCGTCGTTGTTTGGCCGTGATTTATAACGTGCATAAAATTTGCGGTCCCTGGCAAGCACCTACTATGCCACAATGTCCTAGCCCCAAAAATTTGTCAAGGGAAGGTTTTGGTTGGTACTGAGTACACTAGAGAATCTGGTTCAGTTCATGATTGATTAACCAGAAGGGATTGAAGTCAATATATTGACAAGGAAACTTTTTTGAATTATCAAGAGTTATGAAGCCAAGTTATCCTTTCTGTCAAATCAATTACTTTTATGTTTATTATTATAAGATTATATTTTATTGTTGCACTTACTAAAAATTGTAAATTACTATACTAAAAATTGTAATAAAAAGGTGAAAGTAAATATTGAAAAATTCCAATTTTCAAAACATCTCTAGTTCATTTGAACCAGTCGAATTCCCTTGGCGAAAGGGCGCCCAAAAACACCTCTAATGTTTGTGCTTTTTGTGGTTTTTGGGACACCCTGACTACCACGCCCCAGTTGATAATTTATTGATAGTTGCCAGTTTCATTCGCTTCTAATAAGCTAACCCCTCGTCGCAGGACCTCAAACTCCTTCATTCCATTCTGTCTGGGGTGCATATTTGGAAACTATTGCCACTGCGTGATAATTTATGTGGATGTACAAATTACATAATCGTTTGGTCGTTTATGCAAATTAATTGAAAACTTCGCCCTCAATCCCAACGCCCTCTATCTCCAGCTATTTGTTTTCCTTTTCAATTTGCCTTTTTTCTCAAATCTTTGTCTGACGTTTGCTGCTCGTTGTTTTCCGGTTTTCCCTGTTTTTCTGTTCCCATTTGGCCTTTTGCAGTCAGTGCAATTCTTTTTTTCCAATTTACAATAAAATTCAATAAGGTGTTGGGGATGGACTTAATGGAGATTGACTGACAGTAACTGCCAAATGTGTTCTGGAGCCTTATTCGTGTACATCCTCGCCGCCGTGTGTGTAATGCAATTTTATGTGTCCTTGTGTATTATATATCGGTTCTTTGGCTCAGTTTATTTTTTGCAAGTCTAAGTCTGGTTCTAAGCCTTTATTTTGGTTAAATGAATGCCTTGGAAGTTCAAACGTTGACATGTCCAAAGATCTAAATTGAATAGAAGCATTTGGGAAAACCTTGAATCAGAAATCTCTTTAATTTTTTAAGAATATCAATGTTATAAATAAGACCCTTTTCAACTCATTAAAATTAACTTAAATAATATGTATTTTGTTCCTTAAACATTATCATTTTTGTACTATTCAACAATTCATTTTATATCGCATTGCCTGTAAAAATATTTTATATTATACAAAGCACGCCAACAAGTATGAAATTGCAACTGTGGAGCACAACAATTTTTAACACGCATACGCACTGTTGCACTTGCATAAAATATAATGTCTCTATTTCAGAATTATCTGCAGTCCCGACTCTTTCCCCACTTTATGTTTTATTTTTTAATTTTTAAGAACTAGAAACTGTAAGTGCCGGTGGAGATGGTGGTTCCAGGGACTTCGAGTGGGTTTCGCCACCAGTTTGCAACCTCTGCACAATCAGCAAAAGTCAGCGAGCTATGAACAAAAGTTAAACAGACAAAACAAAGTGCAAAGTGAAGGCGGGTGGCTCTTGCAGTTGACATTTATAAATTTCACACGCAGAGCGCGTGAAATGGCGTCGGCGTTTTAAAGTTGAAACATTTGTGTAATTAGCAGTCGACTTTGCCGTTGCCAGCGAGCCCGAAGGTGCAACAGCATAAAACTATAAAAAAGGCGAGCAAAAGCTGCATGAAAATAAGTTAGGGAAAGAACTTTAAGTGTTGGCGCAAATTACGTACCAAGAACTTAATTAAATTGTAACCATTTCTCTATTTTTTCCGTTCTGGCTGGGTTTTTTATTTTCTGTTTTTTTTTGGCCGTGTTGGCTTTTGGCCAAATGCATGTTTGCAAACTGAAGCGGGTGACAATTAACTAATGTCGGCGGCGCAAAGTTTCGGTTGGAAATGTGGGTGGCTTTTCAACTTATTACTCTGATTTCTTTTTTCTGCTTTCAGAACTTTCAATGTGACTTCAAGAAATTACAAAACTCACTTCAGGAAAACTTGTCTTCCTATTGATTGTCTTTCAATAACATTTCATTTGTCATTGATTCGCATTAAACGACATCGTTGGGCAATCCACTGACATCTGTCTGTTATATTGTGCGTAAAGTCGAGCGATAAGCGATTTTTTTTTACCGCCATTTCGGTTACCAGTAAGTGAGCATTATCAATCGCGATTCGCGAAACGTCCTGCGAATCATCGACATAATGGTCGTTGGTCGTTGTCGCATCACGTTTGTCTCTTTATGCCGTCTGCTTATGAGCATTATATCTGCATTGTCACCTTGTTGGCCATTTAACATGAAGGGGGCGTCGTCCTTCCCTGAGATCCGGATCCCGGATCCCCGGATCCGCCCACCTGGCCCCGTATTCCCTTTGCCGGGAGTTTAAGGACATCGCTGTCATCGTTAGAGCTCCTGCCACTGCCCCTTTATCCGAGTTCCCATGTCGTGTTGCTCAGCTTGGGAGTACAAAAAATTGTTCCTTTTGTTTATTTTTTTATAGGTTCACGTTTACTTGGAACGGAGCGAGGGATTTGGCTGCTGTGAGCTTCTCAATTAGTGGATGGGAATACAGTGAAATCATACAGGCATGATTCTTTTCTTTTTCTTTACTTAATCACAAGCTCTTCAGTATATTTTTCCCAGTGCAGCTTGACGGCAGATCTGCCAGTAAGCTTCGCAGTCAGTCTAACGTGCTCATTTGAGTGGAATCACTTAATGGTTTTATGCGCTTATCATTATCATCCCAGCGGCGAGTTTGGCAGAACGACTAGCAAATGGCCAGGACCCCTTTGGATGGACGGAAACAATGGCCAAAAGCGGGGAGGGGATGAAAGCAGGATCCATCGCCACAGTTGATTCAATCAAATTTGTGTGCTTGTTCGCCGGCATTTTTATCTGGCGGATGTTTGGCTCGCTGTCAGCGCTAAAAATGTTTGCGCCACGTCATTGTTTTAATGCGAAACACACGCACACTTCGCACACAATGTGCTTTCTGGGCCTAATGTTTCACTTTTGCGGAGCGTGACGGGGAAAAGGTGAAAGGTCGCGGGCACGGCCCACAAATAAGGAAGTAATATGTCGCCGCCATGGTCATCAAATCCAGACGAGGGTTCATCGTTGCTCCCATCCTGTTGTGGGAAATTTCTTTGCTGTTCTGGTTAACTTGGAAGCTGAACTCAACTTGGTACACAGACAAAAAATATTGGAATATTTACAAAAGCAAACAATAGTTGTATTTATTGTATTGAAATGAATAAAGCCACTTTTTTTGATTGAAAAAGGCTTTTAAATTTTCTGAGAATAGTAAAATGCACTAGGAGGGGCACCTAAGTACTCCAAAGTAAAGTTCAGAGGATGATTTCGGTTAGATTGGAACTGAATCTTGGCATAATTAGTACCTGGACCTCCATCGAGCAATGCAGGAGTACCGCCTTTGTGGCCACTGTTATCGGTGATCCTTATTGCGTCTATTTTGTGGGCCTGTGTGTAAATGGATTCATATTTATTTAAACAAGTATTTCATTTTATGGTTCTTTCACTCTTACTTGGGGTTTAAAGAAGACTGTCTTTTTAACGACGCGCAATAACTTCTTAGGCTCGACAATTTCCGCTTTGTGGAAAACGGTAGCACCTGGTTTCACATCTCCAAAAATCGTAATTCTATCGTCATTTGCAAAAGCAACGTTTACAGTTGCTATGATTGCAACTGTGGCAAGAAAAGTCTTTATAAAATAACCCATCTTCGGAATCGACTTCAACAACAAATGAACTGAAAACAAAGTTTCACAATATCGAAGTAACGCTTCGTATTAACACTTTTATATTTTAAAAACTG
Source organism: Drosophila ficusphila (assembly GCF_018152265.1). Classification (NCBI taxonomy): domain Eukaryota; kingdom Metazoa; phylum Arthropoda; class Insecta; order Diptera; family Drosophilidae; genus Drosophila; species Drosophila ficusphila. The sequence goes on from NW_025064737.1 coordinate 20,271,731, forward strand.
TTTACAAATTTAATTAGTTGCGGTACCGAAAACCTTAAAGAATATTAAATAAACTTTTACTTTCATATCGCTGCAAGCTGATTTAACTCAAGGGTTTTGTTATTGGAATAAATTAGAATGTTGAAGTTTAGGTCATAGCTTTTTCTTGCCGACAATCGAATGGCACAGTATATGTTATTTGGTCCACCTTCGAGGAGAACTCCCTCTGATGCAATCTTAGACTTTTGATAGCTCGTAAGTATAATTGCGCTGATTACAATCGGGTCCCTCTAAAATAGAAGATGAAGTGAAAAGTGAAGGGAAGAGCTGTTGGTCTTTGAATCACGTCTTGAGTGTAATGAAAAGTGTGCGCGATCTTTCCTTTCTTTCTGCCTTTAACAAACACAGTCTGGTTATGAATGAGAAAATCCCTCGGCCGCCAGTGTCCCATGATTACAACGTGTTCGGCGGAAATCAAGGTATATGTGATCCACAGCAGAATTACTGAAAAAACGTAGGCCTTCAAATGCTTAAAGGGTATCATTTTATTATTATTATTAACTTACTTTAAACAGCAGACAAAACAAAATATATTTATGAGCTCGACACGGAGCCCTAATTTGATTATTTAAAAAAATCTCTATTACAAATTGAATTTAACGCATGACTAGAATACTTTTTAAATATCTTGAATATCAACATTCTTGTTTAAAATTGAAGGGTATTTCTTTAGTTCAGATGATCCTAATTTTCAGAAACCCATCTTTATCTGGTGTTGTCCTTTTGTCAGCCTTTCAGCAGCAGTGTTTCGCCCCCCTTTCTTGAATTTATTCCACCCCCCTTGGCTGAGGCCGCTGTCACTGGCATTGAACCGCATTTGTTTAAAAGATTGATGACCAACAATTGACTGCAGGCCCGTATCCTTCCGCCCCCTTCTTCTGCTCATGACATAATGCGCTCAATATTTATGAGCCGCAAATCCGGACAGACACTTCAAGTTTCCCGTAATCGAAGGAGAGCAATGAGTGCGGCCATGACCTGTAAAAGTTGCGGAATGATTTCATTAATTTAATGTACAACAATGTGACTTGTCACTTGTCAACTTTCGGGTGGGGCTCGTTCGGGGGTAAATCAGTTCATATTAGTCTAATGCCCGAAGGGGGATAAAACTCTCTTAGTGCCGAGGAAAGTTTGCCGACAACATGTCATTGATTTCATACTCGCTGCATGCCCACGACGAAGGCAAAAAGGACAGGACAAGGATCTTAAAAAGTGTCGTATGCAGGCAACGATGCATCATCATGGTTGTCAGCCACATTTACTCGACATTTAACTTATGCCAAGTGCAGATGCGACGGCAAAAGAAACAAGTTGAACAGCTCTAAGAAAAAAAACGATGTTCCTGTTGGAATATAACTTTTAAGCGACGAAGGTTGAGGGTCTCAACAGGAGGATTTTCAGAATTTTGGCTGTTTTTCGAAAAATGCATTTTTAGGATTTTTAGCAAGCATCAACAAAATGTCAAGAAAATCGACCCAAAAATTAACTTAAAAGGCAAAAAAATATAAGTTATATTGAATTATAACACTGTTATATTTCAAAAACTGTTTACAAATTAAATTAGTTACGGTACGGAAACACTTTAAGTAACATACATAACTTTTTTATTTTAAATAAAATCGACCCAAAAATCAAAACTAAACTAATGCTGCAGTTGCTTACAGGATATCATCATGGTTAAATGAGGATGGTTAAATGAGGATGAGGAAACTTAGGATGTGATGTAAACTCGAAACGAACCCCCTTAAACAACGCAGTCAGCTACTTTATCACCAGGGAAATTGTCACTCCCCCCGAAAAGGGAAGACCCCGTCTAACCTAATGACAGACCACCCACAATCCAATCCCTTCGACAGCCAAACGATTCTACGACAGACATTTACGGCACTTTTCATTAGCAGCCACACTTGTTGTCGCGGGGTGCCGACTTTCTTTTGTATATATAAAACGTCTTGGTCCTGGCCTTTTATTTCCGCCTCCGTTAGTGGGAGTTATTAACCCTTAACCACACGTTACCATTTATAACCCGGACAAAGTGAACTGAGCGCGTTAAGCTGACAATGGCAACAAATTCTCTTCCTTTTGTCCTCTATTGTGTCCGGAATCTGTCGGCTGCCACCATTCGATTGTGGTTCTCTTCCCTTTTTGTCTGTGGTTTACGGCTTTTAATTCGTCCTGAGCCTCGATTCTTAAGGGTGGCCAAGTGGATTTCGCGGTGCGATTACTCGATGTGGTGTGATATATAGTTTGAGGAAAATGTTGTGTATTTATTTCACGGAAAAGTTACCCAAAATAATTTTTTCATCGTATTTTATGTATTCTTATCAATTAAAAAAAATAAAATAGAATATTAAATTGACTTGGTAAACTTTTTTCGGTATCAAGTGTAAACTATTTAAGTGATGTCTTAGTTTGATAGATTTAGATTGTTGGAGTGGGCACTCCATGAATAGATTTGATTTTTGATAAGACGCAATTCTTCGCGGGTATATAAACTGATAACTAATTGCGGGCCACAAACATTCGTTAATTAACCAGTAAAATGAAAGCCATCACACTTGTCCTTTTGGTTATGGTTTCGGCCACCTGCCTGATTAAAACTCAGGTGATTTTTTATTTTTAATTTTTTAATAAAGGTAACCTTAATTGTATTCAATTATTTTATTTGCAGGCCAGTTCAATTAGATGGAGCGATCAAAACTTGGACTTTGAGTTCGACTTTGAATCGGAGTTGGAACAGCTGCTCGATGAATTGGATAACGAACTGGATTATATGGATGTGGAGGAACGGGGCTTTGTGGGAAGTGTCAGGAAAATCCTTCGCAAAGCTTTGACCACGGTTCGTGGCACCAACTGCATCATCAAGGAGGTGGTGAACATCCTGAGTTCCTGCACCAACTACGTGGATGCCATTGATGCCTGTGGCACGGCGATTCCCAAGGATGTGGCCAAGATTGTGAACTCCGTGAAGCAGATTATTAATATCTGCAATGATATCATCCACCTGCGTTCTCAACTGTGTGCTACGGACGATTCCGATGGTTCGGTCATCAAGAACACATCGAAATGCTTCTGGAAATTGTTTATATCCTCGATGAAGTTGACCAGGAGGATCAACGAGACCCTGAAGCTTATTGCAAAATTGCCCAAAGATACCAGTTCCTGTTTCGTGGATGCCACCAATAGTGTTTCGGCTTCCTTCAATTCTTTTTTGCCAAACATCAACGTGTGCATTGATTCTATGTAAATGTTTACTTTAAGAAAATACTAAATGTTTTAGCAGAAAAAGAAACTTCATACGACAGTTTGATTGACTTTTATTTTACTTTTTTAATGCCTTTAATTAAATTGCTTGCCTTTCCAAATATCAGATAAGATAATGAATATACCTAAGTGTAACAATGCATACAAATGCTATCGCTTTGGCTTAAGTTATATGCACTTCATTGCTAATTGGATAGATAGGATGACAGGTGCGAAAAGGGTTCTTGAACCCACTTACCGATATGGAAAACTAAGTACCTAGCAAAATTAGTTTAGTTTCCAACCCGTTTTTAAAAGGAAAGAAAAAGCGATAAGGGATATCTCAAAGTAGCAGTAGCCAGGGGAAAAACGTCAAACATTTGGATGATTAATCAAAAATTATTCAGAGTAGTGCAGGAACTAACTGAACATGTCCCAGATTGACAATACGTTTATCAAGCTGCGGGCTCGCCTGCGGGAGCAGGACATCAAGTTGTGGGAGGAGCCGTACTACTTCGAGGGCGTGGGCAGCATCGACTCGGAGATGGACCGCTTGGCCAGGGACTTGAATGGGGATCTGGGCATCAGTGTGTCCAACTGCCGGTGTGCCCTGGTCGAACTGCAGGACAGTGCGCTGCGGAAGTTGGCTGCTCGAAGGGAGTTCGACGACACGGGTTTGGCCACCTTCAATGTGCGGTGTGTGGACAGCAAGGGAGGCACTTCGCAAATGACGGAAGTCAAGTGTTCGCTGGGAGGATTGGGGTCCGATTTGCACAAGGAGCTGGCCAAGAAGCTGAACTTGAGTGATGCCAGTCAGGTGAAGTGCATCTCCAGAGGTCGCATTATCGACGGGCAAAGATCGCTGGCCTCGCAGGGTCTGAAGACCAATCACCAACTAATGGTGATCGTTGGCGGAGAAAATCAGACTCAAGAGCTGCACGAACGCATCCAAAGGATTCGAGCGGATGTGGAGATAGTTGCGAATGCCGATCATCGCTTTATGGAAATGGAGGATCAGGATGGGCGGCCGATTTTCCTGCCGCCCGACGAAAATCGATCCCTTTTGATGGCCATGAGTATGTACGAAGTGGCGAGGGTTTCCATGGGAAAAGAAAACTACGACGAGGCTTTGCTTCTCCTTCTCGAAGCCGACGAACTTTTCTCGCGGTGCAACTCAAAGTTTCTGGAGGCAGTGGACAACTATGCCCTGATCAATCTGGACATAGTGTGGTGCTATCTCAGCCTGAAGAACATCACCCAGTTGCCGGATGCCCAGCGGCGTTTGGATATCTGCGAGAGGAGCTTTCGCAAGAGCTACGGCGAGCAGTTCAATCGATTGCATTTGATCAGGGGAGCCAATTGTCCCGAGAGGGCTCTGATCATGAGGCTCCACCTGCTGCAGGGTGTTCTCCTCTTCCACCAGAACCGCAGGGATGAGGCCTACGAGCGACTGGACGAGGCGGCCAAGCTCTTGGACGAACTGAAGGTCAACGACAATCAGCTTTCTAGCCTGGTGGAAATGGGCTACGAGGAGTCGGATGCCCGATTAGCATTGAGATCCTGTGGCGGCAATGTGGATAGAGCCATCCAGTTTATCCAGGAGCGTAGGGAGAAGATCAGTGAGGAGCGCAAGAACTCGGCTCCGTTGAGGAAGGTCAACCAGGAGATGAGGGGAGCGAATTCCGGGGGAGACTGGGTGGATCCACGCAGTGTTTCCAGACTCGTGGAGATGGGATTCGAACGGCGCTTGGTGGTGGAGGCTCTCAAGAGAACCAAGAACAATCTGGAGCAAAGTCTGGATCTCCTGCAGCGCCATTCGGATGAACTCCGGGCCAATCTGCCCGCAGCTCCTCCTCCTGTGGATGAATCTTTACTCTCCACACTCGAACAACTTGGCTTTCAGGCTCAGGCCGCTCAAGCTGCCTTGGAGACCACGGGGAATGACTTCGGGAAGTGCATGGAGTTCCTGATGAAAAGTTTCACCAACGAAAAGGACCTACTGGCTTTTATTGAAACTATAAAAAAGTTGGTTGAACAAAACGGACCGTCGGGTTCCAAAAAAACTAGAACCAATAGCTCCACTTCTGTCGTAAATCTGTCGACAAGCAAGTTGTCTCTTATTCAGTCGGCTCTGGCCAAGGCCAAATCGGAGATGGAAACGTATAATGCCTTCAAAAGATTCAACAAGAACCTCTCCGAAAACAATTCCAATTATCTGGATCTGCCGCTCGTGCAGGAGGAGCAAATCCTCAGCGAGTACAGGCGTTTGCTAGAGTGATGAGCATTTATAAGAATTAAGTTGAACTCAAAAATACACTCTATGTTTGCATCATCATTTGCTTCTGGGTTGAACACATTTATTACCATCTATTATCGGTATAGTAAATATGCGCTCTATAGTGGAAGCCTCTACCGTATGCGGAGGTGAATTTGACGTCACAGTAATAACAAGGTGGCTCTTTCTCCATTGTGATATGAGTATCACGAATACACGAGAAGTCATAGAACAGAATAGAAGTAACTTTGCGTCCGAATGCTACCGTCTCGATATGGACAACACGTTCATTTGGTCTGCCCCTGACCTTAACATGTCTTATTTGAACTTTGCTACCAGCGTCCGGGATGCCCCTCCTCTGATTCATACACTCAGGCCTGCTATAAATACGTCTCTCCGCTGTTGCGTGAATTGATAGGAGGTAAAAAACGAACAGCAAGTGCACCTTCATCTTTCGAATGCCTTAGTTACTTTAGCCAAGTAGCTTTCTTTTCCATATTTAGAGTCATGCCTCATTTACTTCATTAATCGGATTTAAGTAATGCCATTAAGAGATTTAACAAGAACATCTCCGAAAATAATTGCAATTTTTTGGATCTGCCGCTAGAGGAGGAGGAGGAACTCCTCAGCGAGTACAGGCGTTTGCTAGTGCGATGCGCATTTATAAGAATTTATTTGAACTCAAAAATACATTCTATGTTTTCATCACGGTTTGCTTTTGGGTTGAACACATTTGTTGCCGTTCCTCATAGAAAATCTTCATGATAAAATGGATGCCACTACTGCGCCTCGAGCTGAACATAACCTTACAATAACAACACGGTGGCTCTTTCTGCATTTTGATATCAACACTAGTTTTCGATTGGTCCCAGAATTGAATAGCTCTAACTTTGTGTCCTATTTCTATAGTCTCGACATGGGTAACGATAGCATTCTGTCTATAGGTTTTATAAATCAATTTTGTTAAAATTCTGTTACCATTTTCCGGCCAGCCCCACGTCTGACTCATATCTCTCAATCTAAAAAAAGCTCTTATCTCTGTTGCGACGATTGAAATGAGGTAAAAAACGACCAGCGGGTGCACCTTCATCTTTTCAGTACCTTAGCTACCTTGGCTATGTAGCTATTTTTCCATATTTAGAGTCATGCCTCATTTACTTCATTAATGGTTTAAGTAATACCTTCAAAAGGTTCAGGAAGATAGTCTCCGAACATAATTCCAATTACATGGATCTCCCGCTAGTGCAGTAGGACAAACCCCTCAGCGAGTACAGGCGTTTGCTAGAGCGACGAGCACGTATAAGATTTTATTTGAACACAAAAATACATTCTTTGTTTTCATTACCATTTAAGTCACCAATTGCATACGTGGTTTTGGGTTGAACACATTTATTGTTATTCTTCATAGAAAATCTTCATGATAAAATGGATGCCTCTACTGTATGTCGAGGTGAATTTGACCTCGCAGTAATTACAAGGTGGCTCTTTCTTCATTGTGATATGAGCACCAGTTTTCGATTGGTCCCAGAATTGAATAGCAGTAACTTTGTGTCCGAATGATACGGTCTCGATATGGACAACCTGTTCATTTAGTTTGAACCTTATATTAACTTCTCTGGTTAAAACTTTGTTTCCATTTTCCGGCCAGCCCCACGTCTGACTCATATCTTTAGCCCAGCTTATTCCTTCAATCTCTGTTGCGTGAATTGAAAGGAGATAAAAAACTAACAGCAAGTGCACCTTCATCTTTCGAGTACCTTAGCTACTTTAGCCAAGTAGCTTTTTTTTCCATATTTAGAGTCATGCCTCATTTACTTCATTAATCGGATTTAAGTAATGCCTTTAAAAGATTTAACAAGAACATCTCTGAAAATAATTTAAATTTTCTGGATCTGCCGCTAGTGGAGGAGGAGAAACTCCTCAGCGAGTATAGGGGTTTGCTAGAGCGATGAGCATTTATAAGAATTTATTTGAACAACAAGAAAGAAAGCTAGCTTCGGCAAGTCGAAGCTTATATACCCTTGCAGTCATTAAATATGTCTAAGAAAATACAAAAAGGCTAAACAGCATCGAATCTATGACGATTTCCATATTGTTCATATGATAGCTATATGATATAGTCGTCCGATTTTGGTGAAATTTAATTTGTAACTCAAGACTCATCGGAAAACTCTATATTCCAAAAATCATGATTGTCTGATGAAAAACAATGAGGTAATAATTTTATTTCCGTTATTTCTATATAGATTTTTCGATCTTTCCTATGGCAGCTATATGATATAGTACTCCGATTTTTATGAAATTTTTTTCTCGATTTAAGAGTATTTGAAAAACTTGATGTTTCAAAAATCATGCTCGTGGCATTAAAAACAACATTATAATTTTTTTTCCATTTTTTATATATATATATTTTGATCTCTCCTATGGCAGCTATATGATGGAGTTATCCGATTTTGATAAAATTTAATCCGAAATTCAATAGCAGTTAGAAAACGCCATCTGGAAGGAATCAAGTCGATCTGATCAAAAACAACGGAGTAAGAATTTTTTATTCCATTCTCTCGTATTGGAGCTATCCGATATAGTCGCCCGATCCGGCAACTTTTGGGAAAGTTTCAGCGAGATAGCTTTAAAACTGAGAGACTAGTTTACATAAAAACCGAAAGGAGGACAGACGGACAGACAGACAGACGGACAGACGTACATACGTATTTGGATTCTGATCGTGATGCTGATCAAGAATATATAGACTTTATGGGGTCTGAGGTGTCTCCTTCACTGCGTTGCAAACTTCTGACTGAAATTATAATACCCTTTGCTCTGCAAGGGTATAAAAATACATTCTAAGTTTTCGTCACCATTTAAGTCACCAATTACATACATACGTGCCTTTGGGTTGAACACATTTATTGTTATTCTTCATAGAAAACCTTCATGATAAAATGGATGCCTCTACTGTATCCCGAGCTGAATTTGATCTCGCAGTACCAACAAGGTGGCTCTCTCTTCATTTCGATCCTAACACCAGATTTCGATTGGTCCCAGAACTGAATAGCAATTACTTTGCGTTGCATCGATATAGTCTCGAAATGGGTAACGTAGTCATTCACTTTGTACTTGACATAAATAGTTTTTGTGAAAATTCGGTTACCATATTCCGGCCAGCCCCGCGTCTGACTCATATCTCTAGACCAGCCAAAAAAACCTCTAATCTCTGTTGCGCGAATTGAAATGAGGTATAAAAAAACGAGCAGCGGGTGCACCTTCATCTTTCGAGTACCTTAGCTACTTTAGCCAAGTTGATATTTTTCCATTATTAGAGTCATGCCTCATTAAATTCATTAATGGGATTAAGGTAATGCCTTTAAAAGATTTAACAAGAACATCTCCGAAAATAATTTCAATTATCTGATATCTGCTATGTTTTCATCAGCATTTAAGTCAACAATTATATGCTTTGGGGTCGAACACATTTATTGCCGTTCGTGACGAATTGTTCACGAAAATCTCGAACGTTGCCGGAAGATTAGGATTTAACATCAGTACTCCTCGGCTTACGATAAAACAAATGCATCGTGCGAACTATCCGATGGCTAATGTTGAAGAGTATTATTGTAGGGCAATATTCATGCCATTATTGAATCACATTGTGAATGATCTTCAAGAGAGACTGCCAAAAAAAACTTTGGAAGTTTTCGATTTGAATTTTCTGTTACCGGCCAGAATTGTGAAAACCGTTTCACTTGAAAAAAAAGACGAAGTTTTAAAGCTCATGGAATCGCTTGGTGAACGTTACAAATGTTTTCTGGGAAAAAGCGGTGCGAATTTGCAAGGGGAGTACAAAGTGTGGTCTGAACTCTGGACTGGCAAGAAAACACCAATTCCACAATCGGCAGCGGAAGCTCTAAATGATTGCGACCAATATATGTTTCCAGCTATAAGACTACTCGTCCAGATTTTGGCCACACTTCCGGTTAGCAATGCTACGGCTGAACGTAGTTTTTCAACTCTTCGCAGGTTGAAAACATGTTTGCGTTCAACTATGGGTGAGGGAAGGCTAACTGGCCTAGCATTGCTGCATACCCACACTGAAATAATTATTGACATCGAAAAAGTAATAGAAAAATTTGCAAAAAGAGGGAAAAGGAAAATGGAATTTGTCATTTGATTCATTTATTTGTAAAGGTGTTTTGAATAAAGCTTTAATTTTTGATTATTTGCCACCTGCAACTTCAGGTATACCTGTATCCGCTCCTGCGTTCGTCATAGAAAACCTTCATGATAAAATTGATGCCTCTACTGTGAATCGAGACGAATTTGACCACGCAGTAATAACAAGGTGGCTCTTTGTTCATTGAGATTGTGACTCCACTTTTCGATTGGTCCCAGAATTGAATGGCATAAACTTTGCGTCCCATAAATACCTTTTCGAAATGGACAACCTGTTCATTTCGTTTGGCCTCGATTTCAATAACTTTTGATATAATCCTGTTACCAGCTTCCGGCCAGCCCCACGTCTGACTCATATCAATAGTCTCGGCATAAATACCTCCAATCTCTGTTGCGTGAATTGAAATGAGGTAAAAAACGAACAGCGGGTGCACCTTCATCTTTCGAGTACCTTAGCTACTTTAGCCAAGTTGATATTTTTCCATTTTTAGAGTCATGCCTCATTTACTTCATTAATGGGATTAAGGTAATGCCTTTAAAAGATTCAACAAGAACATCTCCGAATATAATTTCAATTATCAGAATCTGTCGCTGGTGAAGGAGGAGCCAATCCTCAGTCAGTACAGGCGTTTGCTAGAGCAATGAGCATTTATAAGAATTTATTTGAACTTAAAAATAGATTCTATATCACCATTTCTGTCAACAATTACATGCTTTGGGGTTGAACACATTTATTGCCGTTCGTCATAGAAGATCTTCATGATAAAATGGATGCCTTTATTGTACCTCGAGGTGAATTTGACCTCGCAGTAATAACAAGGTGGCTCTTTCTTCATTGAGATTGTGACTCCAGTTTTCGATTGGTCCCAGAATTGAATGGCATAAACTTTGTGTCTCAACGCTACCGTCTCGATATGGATAACCTTATCATTTCGTTTGGTCTCGACATAAACAACTCTTGTTACAATTCGATTACCAGTTTCCGGCCAGCCCCACGTCTGACTCATATCACGAGACCAGTCAAAAATACCTCTAATCTTTGTTGCGTGAATTGAACTGAGGTATGCAACGAGCAGCGGGAGCACCTTCATCTCTTGAGCACCTTAGCTACTTTAGCTAAGTTGATATTTTTTCATATTTAGAGTCATGCCTCATTTACTTCATTTAATTAGAACGCTTCAAGGCAATGCTCTATGGTGGGGGTATCTCGAATAGAAGAGTTAATCACACAAAGTTTTATTAATTTTAAATTTTTAATGTAGTGCAATTCCATTTTGTCTCACAGCAATTACTCATAATTTGTTGGCACTACTGCCACCCCAGGCCCATTTAATTCCATCTGAACCGACCAATCCGTCCCCCGAAAACTCAACTAATGCCCGGCGAAGTATGCTATGCATTTTGGTTGTTGATGTTGCTGCTGCTATTTGCTCACTCATGTGCATAACGTCACAGTTTTTCACAATTTCGGATGTGTTTGCTGTTCGCTGTGTGTGTTCTTTTTGCGTGTGGCTGACTTTGTGGAAATTAATAAGTTTTCAGCCCCTCGCCCATCTGCCAATGCCATGAGAAAGTTCTGCAGATGATGGCCAAATAATTTGTCGTCCTGTTTTATGGCGTTATTTCCAAATCGTTAAACCAAAAATAAACTCAGCTCAGCTCAGCTCATTTTGTTCTCAGCTCTCCTTGCTCTTTTCTTCTTTTTTCTCTTTGTTTCGGTTTAGGTAGATTTATTATAAATGCGAAATGGCGCACGAATTTTGAGTGGCTGACATTTTCACATGACTGGGAATTCTTTTGCTTTTCCCCCACAAAATCGAGCATTCAGTGGCCCACAAAAATGTCCATAGTCAAAACTTAACTCCCAGATTGATTTCCTTTGTTAAGAAGCTTAAACAGCTGGCAGGTCCATATATCGATATTGCAAAAAGTTATAACATTTGGTAAAAATAAATATTAACTGGGTTCCCTGCATAAAACTATTCCATTAAAATCGTTGCATGTATTTTTCTTCTTTTTTCTGTATTTTTAAAACGTTATGGCACGAAAATGCTAAATTTTGTGAGGCAAATAACAAAAAATAGCAAACGAAAAAAGAAGAATAAATGTCAAAATGTTGTTGGAGGACGCGGCGGCCTGTCTTATTTAGTAGCGAAAATGAGCAGCGGCAGGCATATCCTTGATGGGGCAAGAAGGAGGAGGGGCGTGGCAGGCACAGACGGCGTTTAGATTTTTTGTTCTTTTTTTCTTTAAGGAAGGGTTGGGGAAAGCGAAAAAAGGTGGGGGGGAAAATGCTTCACTGGGGCGCGCATTCTTTGGCTGATTTCCGTTGGCTGTTTGGTTGTTAGTGGAGGTTGCACCTACACTGTAATAATATTGTTAATACAACAAAATTAAATAAAAAAGAAGTGTTTATTTTTTCAAATTAAATTGAATCATTATTAGTTTCTATTTTATTTTGTACTTGTTTTTGTTATAAACATGGTTGCTTGGCTTTTAAATTCCAGTGTAGTTGCTCTTACTAGTTGTTGGTGGCAGTTGTTGCTGCTGCTAGATGTTGTTGTCATCAACAGTCGGCAACATTATCATTGTAGCTGCAAGTGGCAGTTGTTGCTGCCTCTGCTGTTTGTCCTCATTATCGTTTGTCCCATGCTCTTCTCATGTCTTTTGGCATTTGCATTTACAAACCCCTCCTCCCCAGCCAGTAAAATCATTTTTTTCGTGTTCTCTGGGCAACTTTAATGGGTTTGTAATGTGAGTGAAGTGAACTCAACTCTGCTTCTTCCGCTGTGGAATATATATGCCTTAGATTCAGATCTCGAAAGACTTAAGAACTGCACTAAAACGCGAGCCCTGCATTTAAATGTAATATCTTAAGTTTGCCATGAAAGAGAGAAACTTTTCGCATTGGAAAACTCGAAATTGTTTAGCATTTTCCCCTGAGTTAATTAAAAAAGATTTCCCATCAACTTTTTCCGCAACTTAACCGCAAGAAGTGTCGCATAAATTACAAATTAGTTAAATCAGCCTGCGACCAACCCCCCGTAACTTTCCCAGGGAACTTTGTAACCTTCTACCACAAAGCAGCTTCATCATCATCATCATTGCCATCGTTATCATCTGTGCTTAGGAAAGTGAAAATAATGCAAATGATAAAATTATTTAATGATGCGGAAGTGCGTTGATAAGCAAACGACAAATAATCGCTGCCAAAATACTTTCCTTATATTTTTTTCGGTTTATTTCTTTAATCAAGGCTGTACAACACAATCTATATTATACAAGAATTTAGCTTAGAGTATTTCTTATTCGAAAATATTATAAAACTCTTGTTTAGCTTATTACTAAAGTCGGATCTTTTCCATAAAGCCCAGCTGTATTTAAGCCTATGCAATTGAAGTCTAAATCTATTTACGTTTCGCTGGATTCCGGATAAAGTTCTCTAATGAGATGAGACCGAAGTCTCATGTGGCAACAGGCGAACTTTATGTGCTCATAAAGTCAAGTTCCATCTCCATTCCTATCCCGTATCGGAGCTCCAAAATGAGTCCATAACTTTGCTGTAATTTACATTTTCATTTTGTCAACCGTTTAGCACTGAGCAGTGAGGAAAAAATGTACAAATTAAACGCGTTCCTCTGTTTATATAGATGGATTTAAAACCATCATCTACCTTTTATTTTGTCGCCTCTGGTGCAGCTAAAAATTAATTTGGCGCCGGGAGCGAAAAAAGAAATACAGTTTGTTGGATACGCTCATTAACAGACTTCGTTATTTTGTCAAATAAAGAGCTGCATATGTCAAGGGTTCTGCGAAAAGGGGTGGGAAAATGGTTCTATTGGGGGTTGGGTTTAATTTTCGAAACTGCTAATTTAAGTACACTTAATTTCGTGCGAACTCACAAACTGTTTTAAATGAAAAGTTTCACTTACTTTTAATGAAATTGCATTTAGCGGTAATGTAAACTTTTTAGGACTGAAAAATCCGCTGTGGTTTGTAATTTTTTGATTTGTTTATAACTCTATCCATGAAAAAGTAGTTTAATGTGGTCGTATTGTTTGTAAAATAAATATTTTTATTGTCGTTTTTGCAATTATAATGACTACAGTTTTTAATTCATACTCGTTTTGCGGTTTTGCTTGGTCTCCTCCTGCATTTATTAATTTGTTGCTGCAACAGCCTGAGGCAATGTTTTGTCGTGTTTTGTGCTGCAATGTTGCACCTACATAAAGTGGCTAAATGATGCGTTAAAAATGAGTGGAGGCCTCCTCTCATACGGGGGGGAGGTGCATTTCGTTGGGCAAACGGACAAACTGTCGCAGTCACAAATTTTGTCTGCTAGAGGACAAGGCCTACAAGAGCATTTGGAGTGTGGGAATGTACTCGTAAAGTTCACCGAAAAGGCAACATTTGCTAATGACAAACAATTGCAGCCGTTTACCACGTTGGGTTGGGGGTTTTCCACCCCAAAGGGGATTCAAGTGCCACTGCACCGACCGCCGCTCCCCTCCAACTTTTATTATTATGCAACGTGCGTTTCCCACCGCAAAAATTCGCAAAAAAAAAAAACAGGATTTAAGGGAAAACCCTTTAGTTTCAGGCGTGGCATGTGCTGCACATAAATTTTCTTGGTATTTTTTATGGGCTAGGTATATATTTTTAGCCACTTGTTTTTATCCTTTTCGGTATTTTAATTGCAATGAAAGTGTGGTTAAAAAAAATGAACTTACGAACGCTTTTTATGCATTCATAATAACCAGAAACACTGTCACATGGACCACAAGTTGCCGGTTCGGCGGAGAGCCGTATGATTTGTTGCATATTTATGTAAATTTGTGGTTTTTTGTCGGTGTCCGTTGGCCATCTCTCCGGAGCCGGGCTAAGAGACCATCTTAAAAACATCCGGCAGCAGGTGTTGTGGCCGAGCAATTAGTGGGAGAATTACTTTCATGACGGCCACTTTTAGAGTTGCAAGCTGTTTACATATTATTTAGAAAATGTAGAATATATGTAGAATGAATGTAGAAATTAATTTTTTTATTAAGCTTAAATAAAGTAAAGAAAAACATCCTACCTTACTCTCCATCGGTTCCTACGCATCGAAGCATTTGCAATTCTGCAGGCCACAACTCTTGACTTGGCCAAAAGGAAGGCAGCATATGGCTATCAATTTGCAGGACATACCCCAAAGACTATAAAGAAAGAGCCACGTTCGTTTCTCTTTCCTTATTATTTTTACCACTCTTGATAGCCAGGCAAAGCCAATTTCCGAGAAACGTTTATGCAAGAAACAAGAAAATATATCCCTTATTGAAATTGAAGTTATACAAATAGAATAAAAGAATAATAACAATTCGATTATCTTTAAGCAACAATAATTGAAAATATATCTGATAAACGAATTTATTCACAACTCCGTATGAACCTGATTCTGATCGAAAGGCTTGACCACTGCAAAATCTGGACGTACAAGGGAGAACACCTACGGCCCATCCTTTGTCGGTCTGTTGACAATGTCCTTGTCGTCCTGACTGACCTGAGCAAAACCGAGCTGAACTGTCGCTGGCATCGACGACAGGTGTGCATGATTTATGAGATTTACATATCAGTCCGCGCTGATGAAGCGCGTTGATGCCCCGCCAACGACAACGACAGGCGGACAACGGCGACAGGATATGGACAGAAGTCGGGGCAAGTTCGGCATGTTACCCGCCAGAAATAGGCTAAAATGAAATGCAAATTTGTGCACTGATTGATGATATTACGCTTGTTAAGGTCAGCTCCCACACTTTGCATAAGTCCCTTAGCTACTTTCCCACTTCTTTCTGAAATGAATTCCAAAGAGACACGCAGAAAGACAAGGAAAAGTATTACATACTTTGGGGCTGCCTAAGAAAGATACTTTTGTTTTGCATCGCTTCAGGCAAATGTGGGGCTTACTAATATTTTTTATTGAGTTGGGAGTTTTAATAAGACAGTGCTGGCAAACTTTGAATCAGCCTTTTAACCAATCATATTATTATAGATTGGCTTGATGGCCTAAAAGATTTTTTATAAAATCGTAAGCTTATAAGGATATCTATCCGTCACATTTTTATTTAATTTGAATTTTATCATATTATTTCGCTACTTTTTTCGGGTTATAATGCTCTAACGTCTGAAATTTTCTTCCCAATCTGTTGTATTTGGGAACAGAGCCCTTCACTTTGCCTCTTTCCCACGGATGGAAACGTGCTCATTAACCAGACGTGGCAGGCCTGGCAGACGACAGTATATCGCCTCCCTCTCTGCTCCGAATAATACAATCTGCCCCCCACCAGCTCCCCTAAATCTGCAGAAAATCAGCGGCAGGCAACATGTGTTCCTGATATTTTTATGGCATTGGATACATGTAGTCTGGGTCTCAGTTTCTCGGTGGCAAAAGCAGCCTAAGCTGCCTAATTGTTATGCGCACAATTCGCAGCACCGAGCATCAACGGCACTGAGATTTGTAGACCTACAAAGTCATCAACGTACATATGTACATATATGTGGGACCAAGGACCATGGCAGAGTCATAAAATTTTCATCTAGGAGTAGTTTTAACGACTCGAGTTGGACTTAAGGGCTCACCGAGGACATTAATCTCTGTGAGGAATACAGAAAGTGTCCTTACTAGAATTTGCCTTCGTAAGCATTCACCAAATTGTACGATTTCTGAAATGACTAAGCAATTTACTGTGCTAAATGTGCTTTTAATAATACACAATTCAAGGACACTTTATGGTTTGAATGAATTATTTTTTATTGTTTTCAAGTGAGAGTAATTACTTAAGTAAAATCATTTAGGGAGAACATTATATAATAATAAATTTTAACTATAATTCTATAACTAATAAATCTTCTTTGAACCCCAAACATAGCTTTTTCAATAAAACCTTAAATCTCTGCTACTCTGGAAGTCACTAATAAATCGCAATTTAATTTTATGGCTGTTCCATTAATAGGCCAATAACCGATGTTACCCCAACTGGCCCGTTGCTGGTTAACACCCTATCTCCCCCTTAACCCCACAATGGCCCACGTAGAGTAGAGTTTACTGCGGGCCAAAAGTTTCACTCCTTTCGGCTGATCAATAAAATGGGAGCTAAATCAATTAGCCGATGGCGGCGGACTGGGAAACTTCTTGGCACTTTCATGAACTTCTGGCCGGTAATTAAAATCCACCCACAATACCAATCTGTACTGGAACAGATTTCACTAATTACTTTTATGACCCAAATTTGCGGAATGCGCAGTTTGCTATAAATTTCTACCTTGAACAGTAATAAACCCGGCGAACATCAGTTGCAGACTATATTTTGCCATCAATGCTCGTCGTTCTTGTCCTGTTATAAATACCCTGTATTTTTGGGGGAAATTATCTATCTGTAAGATATGTCATTTTAGTGTCTGTGATCAGATACATTCAAAAGCTTCTGAGTGCAACACAGATACTCTGATAATTCGTTTTTCATTCAAACGATTCAAATTTTTTTTAATTTTTTGTTCATTTATTCAGGCATCAGCATAAATAAATTAAACATAAATCGGTATCTCGAAGTCCTGAGCTTTAATTTCGGACTTTTCTCACAACATTTTCTTTTTATTCGTTTCACTCACTTCTCTCGCCATTTCCGAACTAATCGAAGACGCTTGCTCGCAGAATTTATTGCTGCTTCTGCGGAGGCGTGGCAGGGGGCTGCTAAGATATAGACTGAGGGGGGCGTGGCACGGGGCGAAGAACTGCTCCTTTGACCTGTCTGCCTTGGTCGCTGTTGTTGCTATTGTTATATATTTCTCCTTCTTTATCGCCTGGGGCGCTGCAAACAAGTTTCTTGTGTCCCGACAAAAAAGGAACCCAAAAAAATGGGGGAAAAAACCAAGAAACAAAACATTACAGAAAAACTCTTTTGCCGTCAGCTGCTCGACTGCAGAAAACTCGTTGCGCTTGTTGCGCGTTTTGTTGTAAATTATAAAGAAATAAAAAATAAAATTTCATGAAATATTGCTTAGGAATGAGACTGCCTTTGATGTTTTTAGGCCGCCTAATAAGCCGTCGATGTTATTGTTTTACCTTTTTTTGTTGTAGACTTGGGAGCGCCAGTCTCGAACACGCAGTCTGCGACTTTTTTAAAAAACTGAAATCCGTAAAATTTAGCTCTTGCGGAGGTGGGCTTTCAATCGGTAATTGAGGTGGGTGCAACAGGCGTCAGATATTAAATAAATAAATTCAAATAAACAATTTTTTTAACAATAAGGTGGCAACAAGTTTGTTTTTGATATATTTTTCGTTTCATATTCGTATTCTAAATAAACATTGTTTAATATACAGCTTTGGTTTTTAAATAAATTTACTTACGTTCTATTATTTTTAAGTACCAACGAAATACCAAAAGATGCTCACTTTTATCCGCCCTACAAAAAGCAGCAACAACAACAACAACAACACTAAATGTAGCTTAAACTAAAACAACAACACGTAGCAGCAGCATTCGAGACCGGAAGTAAGCGAACGTGCGAGTGCAAAAGGGACCACAATACGAACGCCAAATGTTGTTGCTGTCTCCCCAAATGGCGTTTTTTGAGCGACTTCGCCGCAAAACAACAAAGCGCTCTCTTGCTCTTTTTCGCTCTGCAAGTGGCTCTCGGAGAGAGCCAGCAAACATTTGCGGTTGTTTTTGTTGGTGGGGCGAGGGAAAAGTTTATGTTGTGGGTGGTTGTTGCCATCAAGAGAGCGAGAGAGGGCCAAAAAAGTCAACCGAGAGAACAATCTTTTCATATTACCCTGTTCTTTCAAAACTTCAGAAGTGTATTGAGCTTGTTCCGATATTTGGGTTTTGTAATTGCATTTGCTTAATAAAAAAAAACATTTTTTAAAATAAAATTTTATGGTTTTCTTAAATTATTAATCTATTTTGAAGATAATAAAATGTATTAAAATTTAAGCACCGGGTATAATGTAGTCGAAAAAGCTTACTCTTAGGTTTATTTTAATATGCTTGCCGCAAACGTCAAACAATCGAGAGAGAGAGAGAGAGAGAGAGCTATACAAATCGAGTGGCGGCGAGAGACGTTTTTCGCGGGGGCCGCTTGTATCTTTCGGTACGGCTCGGCAATATCTTTCGGATTCCGTTTGCCTGCTATATCTTTCGGATTCAGTTTGTTTGCGACCGTTACAACAGAAAGTTGATTCGAAGCGGAGCGATTCGTGGACTCGTTGTTATCGTGTCGTCGTCGTTTTGTCGTTGATTTCCGTTTGTGCATGCAGCCAGAGCCAGGTCTTGACTTGATTCTCGACTAGGCCTAGTATCGAAATCGAAACCGAAGTCGGTTAATGGAAAATAAACAAACAAACAAAGCACTCGTTTTGTTTGCCGCGCATTAAAAGTAATTCCTATTTGTAACCTCTGGAAAGATTTATTAAAATCTGCTTTTGGGATATTGCATGACTGAATTAAATTACGTGTTAAATTGTTAAGCTAAATGAACTAGCCGCATCGAGAAAACAGATGCCAGTGCATGCAAATTAATTAAAACTGCGATCCGAAAACTCTCTAACTAAATAAGCATGCAAAACTCAAGACTCTTTATTTAAATCAGTGACTTGAGCGGCTGAATAAAATATGTATTTCATGGCTATTAAGATTATAGACAAAATTTATCATTAAATCTAATATCAACTTTCATGGTTTATTAACTAATGATATGTTTAACTAATGAATCTGGAAACAAAAAGCGAATTTGATGTGCGGTGACTAACAAACTTATAATCAAACAAAAACGCGAGCTTAAAATAAATAAAGCAAATAATAAAATAAATGTGTAATTAAATATTTTAAGACATTGAACTTTTAGCTCGATAAGAATCCCAGTAAACATGTGTAATTAAATAAGTGCTCTTTAAATAAATGGATATAAAATACAATTAAACTTGAGCTCGATTTACATTTCTGTACCTGGGAAACCATACAATACTACCAGTAAAACCGCATTGCAAACAGAACAACTTTCAATATTAAAAACATGAAAATTTTTCAAAGTACAAAGCTGTGGTTACTGCTATCGTTGTCGGTGACTAGCCAAGTTTTATCAATTACAGTTTTGTGCTTTGGTTTTGTGTATTCCCCATACATTATGATAAGAAAAAGAAACCGAGAAACACTTGAAGGGAACTACAAAATTTTCTGAGAAACTGATGATGTGGGCATTTGGATATTATCGGGGACGTGGGTTGAGTTCTCCTTGAAATACAACAACACTGTGTAAATATAGCCTAGGATTGTGAAATAATCCGAATCATTACTGAAATACGCCATAATTCAAGGGTTTAAAAACCCCATGAAAATAAATACTTAAACGTGACAATTAAATTAATAAAGCTTAAATCAAAGATAAGATTACTTGACACTTTGCAACCGAAATTAATTTGATTTGTAAATTTCACATAAATAAAAGTGAAATAGCTGGCAAGCCTTCCCTTCAACTGAATTAAACAATTACTCTTTGTTTCTCAGCTTGAAGCAATCAAAATCAACAAAATGCGTCAGCTGAGCTGAGCTTTAAAAGAAATACGAGCTGAGCAAACAAAATAAGATAAACTCAGAAAGTCAAGTACAGTCATTGCTCCAATTTGGGACCTGCGGTTATATTTTAGGGATTTCTGAACAACTTTTGTTCCTGCATCGTTAAAATATATTGACTTAAAGACCTCTCTGAAAAGTAATTATTGAACTGTAAATAAAAACAATAAATCTGCGGTTTGTCTTGGAATTTTACTTTGTTCGCTGACAGATAACTCATCAAGTAAATAAACTTTTTGTAAATAGGGAGCCAGTATATTCTAGTCTATTCTGCTCCAAATTATATTTTAGTAGTGACTTCATCAAGTAAACTTTCTTAACTTGTACACTTTTCTTTCATTAAATTACTTTTATTTAATTTGAGTGAGACTATATAGGTGTATAAAAGGATTGCTGAAGGATAAGCTACGGGGTTAGATTACATAGCCAGAGACCACTGTAACCAGTGGAGAACAAAGCAGGCTATAAAGATGCTCGTTCGTCGGCTCAGTCTGTTGGTTATATGGCTATATATGTGGCTATATCTGCTATGTAGGCCTATTGTCTGCGAAAACTGCACATCGGAAATGATTATGGGGGGAAAGAGTACCAGCATAGCGTAAGGGGGGAGCATGGCAAGGGGGTGGTACGTCATTAACTGACTCAGCCGCATGTTGCATCCAAGTTTTTTTCTGTTCCTCCTTTTTTCTGAGTATTCAAGTCCTGCAAAGAGAAAAAATAGGGAGAGAGCAGTAACAGAGAGAACGTGAGAGCGAGAGCTTCAGCGCAGTTTTGTTTTTGTAGCTGCGGCGAAATTCGCTGAGCTCGCCTTAACTTTCCGCAACTGCTCCAACTAACGGTGAGTTCAAAAAAATTCCTTGTTCGGAGCGGACGGATTGTCGAATTTCGTGGATTTTTGCGAGCGGTTCCCGTGTAATTTTCGTCACGCGTCGCTTATTTGCAAAAGTGTGTGTATTACGTACTGGTGTGTGAGTGTAAGTGAGTCAACTTGAAGACATTTTTGTTTTTTTTTATGGGGACGCTTCTTCTTTGGTCGTTTTATTTTACGTTTTCGCATATTCTTTTGCGGCGAATTCAATGACGTCGCAGAAATTTGTTGTTGTGCCATAAATTTATGTTTATGTATGCGTGTGCGTGAGTTTTGTCCAAGCAAATCGATTTAATTTATGAAAAATTAATACAAAAACCGGCACAGAACTATAAAAACTATGCAAGCGAGCCGAGACTCAAGCGATTTTAATTAAAAGCCGTGTGTGAAATTTTATCAAACCACAACGGCAAAAACAACAATGTTTTATCACCATTTTGAGAGCGGCACGCACGTGTGTGAGTGCTGTTTGTGTGCGTGTGATGTCGTGTGTGTATGTGTTGAAAAAGCCGGCAACGGCAGAAGAGAATTCAAAATTCAGCATTGAAAAGCAAGAAGCAAAAGGCAAAAGCAAATGCCAAAGAACGAAAGTAAAAGCATAAAGGCAAAACAAAGAAATGCCAAGTAAAACAAGAAAATCTATACAAATTAGGCTATAACAATAAAAACTAAGTCATGGGAAATGGAAGAACGGTTAAAACAATGTTAAAAAAATACAGAAATAATTGTTTTTCTAAAGTAAATATCGCATCAAACTTCGCTACATTCAAAAAAATAACATTTGAAAAAGAAATTCATGTTAAAAGTCACTAAAACATTTACCCTTTAAAAAGTTTAAAACTATGAAATTAAAAATACCTACATTCAGCGACCTATTTTTAATAAAGCTTATATTTTTCTTTTAGAAAATCTAAAACCTTGTCTGCTAATCTTGGTGTTATAAAATGAGTATTACCTAAAGTTAAAAAACAAGAATATGTCAGTGCGGTTTTAAAATACATAATATTTAACCAACAGTTGAAAATAGTCAACTTGAGAAGTGCAAGAAAAGTAAAAACAAAACCATCTTAACAAAAGTGTATAGTGCGAGCGCATTAAAGTGATTTTCACAGCTTCGAAGCATTGGGATAAGCAAAAAGCCAGCAAAATTTACTGCTTTGGAAACTCCAATTTCAACATAAACACCGAGACCGAAACCGGCAGCACCATCAACCCCCCAGCGGCACCACCCACCTCCAGATTCTGCACCACCAGCACCACCCCCAAAACAGTGCTAGTATGCTGTTCGAGAATCCGGCGGTTGCGGCCAAGTTGCCCTTTCCGTACAACGTGCCACCGCCTCTGCAGGCGGCGGCAGCAGCAGCAGCGGCTGTCCCAAATCTAAGGTGAGTTTTTACTTTCCAAACATTGGGGGAAAATATTTAGAAATCGGTTTTTAAATCACTGGACAATAATTACTTTACCTCAGTTCAAATTTATATTAATATTATTGAAAACATAGATTTTTATTAAACCTAAATAACTATTTTACACATACATACACATAAATATTTTATGTATATTTAAAAAAATATTTTTTTCGTGTGCATATTTACTCACCCACTGCCTCTTCGGTAAAGTAAGAACTCTTCGCGTCTCAAGGCCATTAAAGGCGTTAATGCGCTTTGAGGTTTTACTCTCTTTTTTTCACACCGCTTTCGCCCAACTTTTGCCTCAGTGGCATATTTATGAAAATTGTTTTGCTCTCTGCTTGTTTTTAAATTTTTCATCAGGCACTCAGCCTCAGTTTGAGTCGCGGGCAAATTTTCCAACCTATAATTTTACTAAGTTTGCATTCATTTATTATACGAGATTGAGGGCGAGTTTTAGGTTGTGAGTTGTCGTATTAATATTAATTTTTGGGCGCTACTAAGCAATACTCAGTGAGACTACTTTTATTATGTACTTCAAAGGGATTTTGTAACTTTATATTGTGATTAAGATATCTTTTTATTGAGCTTATTTCCGAGCCATCTAAAGATAAATTAAAATGAATTAAATGTCCTCCAATCCTAAGGGTCTTTAGATTTTTTCATTATGAGTCATCGTTAAGTGTTGTAAATTTGTAATTTTTTGTGTAATTTTTCTGAACTCGGTAATAAATGATTGTAGGCTTCGGCTGGATTATTAATGCCCTGTTTTGCCCTAAGTGACGTTTGTAATGAACCGTTTCGTCCAAAAAAAGCCAGAGTAAACACTTTTAGGGGAAACCTTTTTTACCAGAAGTCAACTTTTCAAGCTTTAAATTTAACACAAGCTTGTCAACGTCTTTGGGACTTGCCTTACTTTGCTATTAAAATTCGATTGTCTGGCGCCAGGCAATTAAGAGTTTAAAGTTTTTGTTATTCGCTTCCTCAGTGTTTGCTTTTTCAATTAGCATTTTATTTATTATTTCATAATTTTTTCGGCATGTGCCAAACTTTTTTCTTGCTTGGGAAACTACAACATTTTTGAGGGGCATGTGAACTTATAAATAACATATCTTAATCCAACTCAGATGTACTTGAATGGTTTTTTATTTTCAAACCAATTCGCTTATACCTTTCAAAACAACAAATTATGTAATGTTTTTCAAGATCAAATTTCTGCAAGAATAACTAGATATTTTTGTCAGGCAAAAGCGACAAAAAAAGATTATGAAATTTAAAATTATCCTCATGACACTTGACATATAACAAAAGCTAAAGCCAAAAACGAACAGAATGCAAAGGAAAAACAGAAACGCAAGGGAAATCGCTCATTGATGGCCAAAGCATAGACAAAGCGTTGATTGGATTTAAAGTGACAGTAATAAATGACAACAAAGGCAAGTTTCATTTATAAATACTTTTACAAAAAAAAGATATGCTGCTGCTAGGAAAAATAAGAACTTGGCTGGCTGACTGAACTTGCACCAGATGAAATCTGGGGGGGACAAGAAGCCAACTGAACGTGCTAAATAAACAGACATCGTCGCCACATTTTCGGTTTGACACACTGACAGGCCAAACAAATGGCAGCGGACCCGGGAAAACTAGAACTCGAGATCCTCCACTCATCATTTCGCCTTTTCCCTGAGCACGCAAATAGTTTCCAAGTACTCAGGGCCCACTGTAATATGAGGCATTGAAAAATATTCAAATTCTTGGCTCTCGTATTCTCATTCTTGGGTTTAATTGTGCATTATTTTAACTACATTTAGTGCAGGCGTAATTAGCTAAATTGTTAACTTAATTATTTTGGGATCCTTACGCATAGTTGGCTTGGCAAATGGCTGTGAATAAAAGACAGCCAGAAGATTTACAGTGGGCTTTATTTCTTTCATTAATGATGAATCTAGAGGATTCATAGTATCATGCATTTATAGAGCTTATAAATAAATTTAAATAATTGTGTATAATAAATTGTTAACCGACAAGAAATATGAGTTGACATTCCGTCAGAGAGGGGAATAAACAACTCTCGAAACGCTCTGTCGTTGACATTGAATTTAAGCCACGCTCAAGTTCCGCCTTAATTAGTCAAGCCCCAAGTCGATCATTTTGTTTGCTTTTTATTCAAGAGACAGTCTGGTAAATAAGAATCAGACAGCAATTATATATATTTTATTTGCTGCACCGCTTGCATATTAATCGAGGCGAACCCCTCGAAATCCCCCTTGTAATTTGTATCTTTATCTCTAAGTAAGCTGGCATACGTGGTCGGCAGGTGATTTGGTCGACCTTCCTTCCCACTCGACAGAATCGAGCTAAGTGCTCAGCTGAGGTATCACAATTTAATGCCACACTTTTTTGAGGTGTAAAAGTAAAATGTCACATGAATTTGAAATTAAAAATCCCAATCTTTCGAGGCAGACATGTGAGCATTATTTGCCGCACCCCCAACCCTTTTTACGCTTTCTTCCCTCGATTTCCCGGCGTTATTAAGACGTTGCTTAAAAGACACTTTTCCTCACATAACTTTTTTTGTTCGTTTTTGCGCATTTGAAATACATTTTTCTTTTCTGGTTTCGTTTTATTTTGGGTGCTCGCACTTTTGCCAAGTTTTTACACCGCCGCCGAGTGATTATTCATAAGACTTTGCAGAGAGATTTGTGCTGGGGCGTTTGACTGACAGCTACAACGGCTGTTCTTATTAAGGTAGAACCACCACTGCCGAAAACAGCGCACCGCCGTCGATAGTGGCACACCACCCACATGTGAGATTTATTTAACTGTGTATCCGCACCGCTCGATTTGTGTACTTACTTAAGCTGATTAAATCTGGCTCTGGGTTTCTCTGAGAATTTTTAATTTCGAGTATCATAATGGTATCAGTCTTTTCAGGTTAAGATACCTGATTTCTTATCTTATTACATTTTAAAGGAGCTACTAAAAAAACCATTGTTAAAGTTTAACTTTCTCAATTTTCAATTGAAAATTCAATAGATGCATATATGAAAGGAATTTTCTTATTTTAATGGGACTTTAACATTTCTATAAATTCTAGAATAGCCTGGAGCAACTTTTTTTGAAAGCCCAAGCTGTATGGCAAAGTTTTGTGCTAATTTCTGTTTTTTCCGAGTTTCTCCGAATGAGTATAACAAACTCATTATCCAACCATCGTAATTTATCTACCCACACGCATTGCTATAACTGTAAGTCTCGATTCAATTGTTCTCACATGTTCGGCTTTTGAATGGCCGCAACAAATTGACCAGCCAGAAAACGGACAAATGGACAACTCATCTCTCATTTAGATTGAGCATGACAAGCCAAAATGAAATAAGAAAACATAGACGGGAAAAAAGTGCGGGTAAAAGTAGCCTGGGCAAAAAGCAGCTTAAAGTTCCTTGACTTCTATGCCATATATATTTTCGAAGTTGGTTTATATGCAGACAGAGAAATACATGGCACCAAAATAGGTAAAGAGGAACAGGGTCAAAATGTTATAACCACCTCGATTAACAAATATTTGTTATTGTGTTTGACCTTGTTTTAGATTTATCTCAAGTTTTGGCATGTGAAGTTAACTCTTCATTAGAGGAACAACGAACACCAAATTTCTAGATAAAGTATGTTTTGATTGGGATTCACACGTTCAACATGAAGTATGTAGAAATATTTACTCGTTGCTCGGATTCCACAGAAAATTGTGGATGAATACTGCTGAGTGAATGAATGCACATATGATTTTTTAGATTGTTTTTTTTTTTGCAGCAGATAAAATTGTAAACGTTGCCAAGTCTGCTTTTACTGTCAAACTGCCTGGTTGGAATTTTCCTCTATGCAGTCGGTAACTTTTGAGCATTTTTTACACCCCTACGACACACTAGTTTTCCACGATATGGGCGTATTTCAATTACTTGCACGAATTGAAAACCATAGGATGGGAAAAGGGGGCTCAGTTTCAAACTGCGTGTGTTTTTCACTTTAATTAAAATGCCATCCAAACAACTCAAAAGTTGAAAGCTCTCGATCCAAATAGCGCGCAAATATTTTGCCCAAGATTACAGAATCAGATACATAGATACTGTGTGTGTTTTCGTAACCTTTTTATAAGGAATTTAAGCCAAATAACGTTGTTAGTATTTGTTATCAGCATTTTTATGTCTAATGAGTTGCATGTGATTTGATGGATGAATTTCATTTGCACAGAACAGTGAACACATTTTTGAAGTGAAATAATAGAGTTTCCATTCAGGCATAAATCTTTCCAACTCCAAATTGAACTTATTCCAAGCGGAAAATATACTTGTTTATTTACAAAAAAAATGGATATCCTAACATGGTTGACAAATTTATATATTTGTTTTTGTTTACTACTTTGCCAAGTTACCCAGCAAATGCACATATTTTTCTTGATTTATGCATCGCAAGTCTCCACTCAATTCCTTTCATATAAGTACAAAAGCAGCTCCAAGAGGTTTTTACGTAAATTCACTTTATGTGTGAGAAGCAGTAAGCTTATGTACAAATGCGTACAAATATGTACTTCTATATGGGTGAGTAATGTACATATATGTTCATACATATATGTAGAGAAAACTCTTCTGTTTGTTATTTGCCATACGAATGGGGGAAAATTGCATTTTCTCAAGTGCAGGGCCGCATTAAATTATGCACAAACGAAGGGCGCCTTTCCCTTTGAAATGAAGCATTTCAAAAAATTCCGAGCATGACATTCTCAAGATTTTTACCACCGAGTCAAGAAATACGGAAAACCAAGTGAAAACGAAATGAATTTAAATCGAGTCAAGAGTTATGTTAAAGTATGACATTAAGCAAATTGTTTTCACACTCATAAAAACATACAAAATACTTTCGATTAAGAATGAAAATTGTCTGGTTTGATCGCAATAGCAAATAGTTCAGAAGACATTACAAATATATGTACTCAGTGGCTCGTTCTAAATGTTCTTAATCAATTATAATCAGTTTCCTTTTCCAATCGGCCTCTCAAAGATTTAATTTTGCTTCCAACTAGGTCAATCTCAAAACATCTTTTGAGATTTCGGCCCGCGTGTCGCTGTCAATTTTGTTAAATGTTTTGAGGCATTTGTAAAACTGAATTTAGCGACAAGATATTTGTAATTTTCGTTTTTACTAGTGATGTGCCAAAACAAATTGAACAAGAATTTTTATGTATGAAATATTTTTATTTATGCTGCACATTTCTGTTGTCGCTGGCCGGCATGTGTGAATTAATAATATTGGTTTTGGCAAAAAGAGAGTGAAATTCCGACGATTTTTTTTCAGAACTCACAATACAACTTTCCCATTAATATGTTAAATGACAATGTAACAGAGTAAAAAATTGAAAACGGCGGGCAAATCAAATTGGTTGCCATAAAAATGTAAAGCCCACGCCAACTAAATAAAGCCATCGCAGCTTCCACTACTCCCCGATTTTCTATCAATTTTCTGGCCAGCTCCCCGCATAAAGCTTAAGAAACGAGTAATGAGCGTCTCATTAAGAGTATATTTTTTCTCTAGCCTTTTGTGTAGACCCAGCTCGGTGGCCTGTTGGCTGGTAAATAAGTTTGGCCCATTGCGCATTTAGTTCATTAACCTCTCCAACTACAATTGTTGTAAATTTTTCGCTCGGGGAGTTCATTGTTGGGGCGCAAGAAAGCTGACTCGCTGGCCGCAAGTTGGCCTAACAAAATGGTTATAAAAAGTACAAAATTGTTTGCTACCCATGGCCTGATATGCCAATTAAAGTGCGACCGAGCTCTCTGGTCTTGAGTCTCTTGTGGGGGCGGGTGCTTTCCCTCGCTGGCGGAGCTTGGCTTTTTGTTAGCCTGGTTGGAGGTTACAGCGAACAATTACTTAAAATTAGCTGCCAGTAGCCGGGCAACGGCCATAAAAATCGTTCTGATAAAACTCAAGTTTGGATGAAGTTTTCTTGGGTGGTAACAAGTTTATCGCGCTGAATAGAAAATGTTTTTTCCCTTGTTATTTACGCTGACTATGAAGAGACTTGATTAAGACATCTATCTTATTATTTAAAGCTCGGTTGTTTATTGGCTTTAGGTGGATACTTTAATTTAAGCAACTGTTTGAACAGTAGCTTCTGTATTTCCTGCGACCCATTCAAATGGTGACTGTGACAAAACAATTCGAAATAATTAATGTCAAGAGCGGGCGCACACGCCAAACCGTATAGTAGATACGCCCGAGTATATCTGAGTTTTGATGTATGTGCTTTGACAGTATCTGATTATTGGCATGCGTATCTATCAGTTACATTAGTGCGCACAAATATATTTCAAGTTTATATATGCACACAGCCGAGTTACGTACGGATATATGTACATATATACATTTAACATAAGTCGCAGCGGGTTCGACACTGCGGCTGCTGTTGCTGCTGCTTTCTGGCAGAAGGAATTTATATTATCGATAGGTTATAAATTGAAGACAATGAAATCAATTGATTGGCATTTCTGAGACGTCTGGGGAGGCGATTGGATGGGGGCATTATTATGGCATCTGGGTGTGCTTCGTTAGGCATTTGCTGCAATACTTTGACCCCGTTGTGTGCGGACTCAAATGCATTGGGATTGGATTCTAGACTTGATGGAGAAAACCTATAATTACGCTTTAAATATCTCAATTTTCAAGACCGGTTCTTGAGGCTCTTATTTTTACACATTCCGTCGTTGCGGTTGACACGTCGAACGACTAGAAATCGATTCTATTTGTTTTGCTGCCCCTTTATCGACCGTTGAACATTATTTATGATACATATCTAAAATGCTAATTTTTGGCAGCATAGTTTTCCATTTCTTATTCAGCTTATTGGTGCCAATGCGATTTGTCACCTACACCTTCTGCTGATACATATTTTGCTTTCGTTTTGTTTGGATCTCTGTTTCGGTTTCGCGTTGATCGTACTAAAAGCTGTGCAAAATGTTTTTGCAATAGCCACAAATTTTATGGCAATTTATTTTGTCATAAATGTATATAGTTTTTGTAAATAACCTTTTTCTGTATACACGGATGGCTTGAAGGCTGCTGCGCTCCGAAATGTTTTTTCTGCTCTTTGATGCCAGCCGCCAGTGTGCAATTATTTTGATGATGATAAATTTCATTTCAGTTCGTTCGCTTTCGATTTGTAAATTGCCATTGACGGGGGAAGAAATTGTATGTTAAAATGGATCAAGATGGAAAAGGTTTTGATTTGCTGATGGCAGCTTAAAAATGTTGTTCAAAGATGATAAATAAACCTCAAAGTTATTTTTGTCAAGAATTTTTGATGTTAATGCCCAACTTAATCCATGACAGAAAATCATTAAAGAAAATGAAAAAATCCATCCTAAGATAGAATTTGGCAAGCCAAAATGTGACTTTTCTAGCTATATTTTAGGCCACAGAAAAGAGTTTGCTTGGCATGTCAAATGCAATGAACTCAACCCAACCACCAAAGTATTGAGTCTTATTTTCCCTCCATTTCATAGATAATTTGTAATCAAATATCACGAACCCAAAGGAGCAGAGTGTCCATTCTCATACCAACAAAACTATCAAAGACGAACTCAATTTCGCTTGGGCAAACAAATATGCAGACCAAAACGGAAAGGAAGCCACTTGCCATTGTGCAGAATTTTTGCACAATTTGAGTATCTAAACAGCCGTAAAATTGTGAAACATGCAATGCCAGAAAGCCGCACAAATGCCAGATCTTGTAAGTCAGTATGGAATATGTATCTGCAGGATAGATCAACTTTGGCCCGCCTGCTTGTCGTGTCGATTTGCATGACAGTAGAAAAATGTTCCGTTCGCTTTTCACCTTTTTGCGGTTGAGTTCTGTCTTTGTGGGAAAATTCTCAGATAATTATGTCTGGAAAAATACGAGAAAAGGGCCAAGAAAATGGTTTAATTGGAAAGCTGGAAGGAATGGGTATTTAAATTATATAAATCAACTTCTACTCAACAATGTTTTTATCAAGCGAAAAATCAAACGCGGTGTAAATTAAATTTCTTAACAACTTTTTGCGATTGCAAGTATTTTTGTAATGCTTCCATTGACTTTGACATTCCCAGTATAAAGTTTTATGCAGCTCATGCTGAGAAAATCGCAGCTCAGACATATTAGCTTGTCATACCGGGTATACATCATATGTTTACCTTTTTTCTCTTGTATATATATTTTTTCTGGCGACCGGATGCATAAATAAGTGACAAACCCGGGGCTGCTGTTAGTGGTTTATTCGCGATTTGTTTTTGCTGAGTTTCCGGCAGCAGTTTAAGAAAAAGAAATACGTGCAGATGTCAGCTTATCAGAATAAATTGTATACCTTATTTTGCAATGTCTCTTCTCTAAGGTTTTTATGTAAATTCTATCGAAACATTAAAAATGTTTGTGGGAAATTTTTGTAAATGGAAGGCCGATAAAAAGCAAAATATATCAAAAAGCTTATGTTGTTAATAGTTCTTCTAATAATAAAACAAACGGTGTTATTATGTGCATATCGCAATCCAATTAATCTTAGGAATTTTGTCAAATTAATCCTAACGGCTTAAGCATTATCTTAAAAATATATTTGACTGCCCAACCATTAAGTTGCCTGTTCTAACATAACAAATGATAGGAAGCCAATCGAAAGATACTTTGAACATCCATCAAAACCAAAGAATATTCCCCAATTCGCCATAAAATCGAGTCTTTTGTGGCTCCGTGGGAAATCAATCGAGTCACTTAACCATGGCTTAATCATAATTGAAATCTTCTTTTCGGGCATTATGCAATCGACGCCACTCAACTGTGTCAGATTCAGATTCAGAAGAGCTTAAAATAGAAAAAAAATCAAAAAAATCTGCTTAGCAAATATTTGCCCTCCCCTGATCTATTAAACCGAAAAATGCAGAAAGAGTAGAGCAGAGGAAACCAGTTTTCAGTGCTAAGTCGAAACGTTTCCCTTCAAAATCAAGCCACACGCTTCAAAACCGAAAGAAAAAAAAACGAAAACAAAGAACTTGGTCTAAAGCAAATTCAGACCCCGACTGAATGCTTTACTTGGCTTGGGTGAATTATTTTTGTTTTTGTATTTCGGTTTCTACGGATTGTGTCTTATTTGTTTCGCTTGAACAGATTTGGATTTATGAGAGCTGCAGGCCTCTCACCCAACGAGTGCGAAATATATATTTTATTGCACGCTTGCCCCATTGGCAGAACGGAATGAATATTGCCTAAAATCAAACTTGTAAAATGGTGCGAGGAAAACGAAATCGATGACAACTGGCCAAAATATGTCAATGGGCAATGACAAATGCTAAAAGCAATTAGTTCAGGCCCAGTTCA
Organism: Drosophila ficusphila; assembly: GCF_018152265.1. Classification (NCBI taxonomy): domain Eukaryota; kingdom Metazoa; phylum Arthropoda; class Insecta; order Diptera; family Drosophilidae; genus Drosophila; species Drosophila ficusphila. The sequence goes on from NW_025064737.1 coordinate 20,303,730, forward strand.
ATTTTGGCAAGCCTTTGAATGTTTGCAGCAGGTGCTGGATACTAAAGGTAATACAAATATGTTGATACTTATGTAACTTGTATTTGCCACTTAGGAAATAATTTACCTTCAATACTGTGTGCCATTCTCTGCTAAAATTTGATTGAAACCAATTAAAGTGTTAATCCCCGAAGTAGTTTACTTGCAACCTCCAGCAATGGGTTTCACTTTCACATAATTGCCACATCATTTAAGACTCGTGTTGAGATAGCAGGAAAATAACTTGTTTCTGTTGTCCGTAGCCCAGGCTTTTCATGTGAAAGTGAAAACTTTGCTGTAATGGCCTTAAATGCATTACTTGGTCAGTAAAATCCGAGCAATCTTTTCTAATTGGTAAGTGTATAACACTTTAAAATAAGATTAAATCATATGATTTCAATTAGAATGGATATTGGATTAAAAAGTTAATTTAAGGAAGGAAAATACAACATTTTTAATCTAAGAATGATGCAAAAATATTCCCTTACAGCATTTCAAATAAGATTCTGAATCTCAAGACTCAGCACATTCTATTTTGCTCTAGATAATTTAATGGCGGGAACAGAAAACCCTTCCAGGCAATCGTAGATCCCACTCAAGTTTTATTTATTTGTTTAATTTCCGACCAGTTGGCTTCTCTCTGCGGAAAAGATTAATGTTGCCCAGTGGTAATCAAAATTTGATGCCTCGACGGCGATAGTAGTTGGGGACTTGAGAATGGGGAGAATACTGAGCCTGAGATCCCCGTCTGCATCGGTAAACAACTCAATGTTCCAACAGTCAATGACCTTCGGGTGTTTGGTTGTTCAGTTGTTCAGTTGTTCAGAGAGGAAGGCAATGACAATCGTCCGGCGGCTTTAGCTTTAATTATCTGGAGCCTGAGAAAAGAGACCCTCCGGGTAAGAGGCCCATTACCATTTCATTAACATAGACATAAAACTTCCCCATTTCCACCCACCGGTTTTCCCTGCCTCCCATTGCGTTTGTATTGAAATGAAAACACGTGTTGCGGTCATAAACAAAGAAATTGGTAAATGGCGAACGAAACAACAAAACAAAGCAACTGGAGCTGCAAAACAAAAAAAGAAAAAAATTGCCAAAAAACTCGGCCTAGCGTGAAAAACACACGAGCACTCGAAAACACACGTACACAAAGGGTCTCCAAAAGTGGGCAATGCCTGTTTGCCATTGTATTTTCGGCGTGGCTCCTTTCGCCAAGTCAAATCCCATTTTCAGTTGGTTTTTAATACGTTTTTTAGGGGATTTTTAAATGGGAGCGGGAGAAAAAGTATGTTAGACGAAATATTTTGCTTTTGAAGTTTGCTGGGCAAATTGCTGTTTACGAGCTTATATAAAGTGATCTTAAGGGGCACAACTAGTGTGACGGCCTAAAAAAATGGTGATTTTTGGGAATTTTTATAAAAAAAACTACTTGATCAATTCTTTTCAAATTTTCAGAATATATTTATAGATGTTTGAAGAATATACAGTAAAATTTTTAAAGAAAAAAATTTAATATTTTTTAAGCTAGAGCCGATCTCCAACGGCACTAAAAAAAAAAGTGCCCCAACTGCTGCAGTGATTCCGGCCTTCTCCGTGGATGAAATCAAAATATGAAAAATTCTCGTTAAACTAGATGATATTGTCCATACAATGACCTACGATAAAAAAAAAATATCAAAAATTGACAAAATGGCGGCGTTTTGAAAAAAAAAAACCAAATTTTACCCAAAATTTTGGTCGTTTTTGGCCTGCCAAAATTCGATTTTTGATCAGATCAAAAAACCGATAGGTCATTGTAGGGAGAACTATATATAGAACACGTAAAAAAAATTTGATAGTGATCGGATCATTAGTTTTTGAGTTATCACTGCAGCAAATTCGGAAAATGCAGTTTCGAGAAAAACGCGTTTAAAGATAAAATGATCGTATTCACTGCTATACGAGCGGCTGCTCTTAAAATTGCTATAACTCAAAAACTATTTAAGATATCGATTTGAAATTTTAATATGTTATTTTTAAAGGTTGTATCTACCAAAATATGAAAGAAAAAAAAAAAGATTTTTTTTAAATGTCACACTAGTTGTGCCCCTTAAAAATTTAAGTTGTTCTTAAAATCGGCTTTATGCAAACTTAAAATAATAACTATTTGTTGAAGAGGTTTTTCTGCATATGATTATATAAATAACATAGATCCCCTGGCAGTAAGTACCGATGATTGCACCAAGTATAATAAAATTATTATTACACGAGCAGTTGAAGTATATAGTAGATATCATTTACGTCATATTAGCTTATGCTAATTATAATACCAGTGCTTGCTGATGTATTGATATGGGATAATATTATTTTTAGAGTTGTACTTTGTTCTATAAATATCCACTATTTCGCTATCTGTACGGGGTTGATCGTACAAAAAGCGTTTTTATTCGAAATTACGTGTCGCCGTTGTCGCTCCTTCGTGCTTTGACAATTTCCGACATATCGACAGTTGTATCCCGATTCAACTCCCCTCTTCACACTATCCATTCCCTTCCACAAAATCTCAAGCTATTATGGAGTGTGAATAAAATGTAATCCGCAGGCTGCGTGTGGTAATCTAACAAAAAACGAAACGCCACAGAAAATGGGTAAAATAAAAAGAGTGAAAAGTCGCTGCAACTTATAAATGACTGCTGACCCATTTGACCCCAAACACTGAACCCCAAACCGCTGCTTAACCCCTTTTTACCCAGTCAATGCACAGAAAGAATGAAATTAATTTCTACTTAAATTGGAAAAAATTTAAATATTTTCCCAATAAGTTAAATATACTAGTTGCAGAAAACTTGTTTTTTAAGTTGCATAAATAAGCCCCTTTTAATTTTTGTGGGTATCAACTACCTAAAATTATTTTTTAGTGTATTTACTGGCGGCCAGCTGTGTTGATTTTCATTTTCAGCACGACTGGGCGATGGGGGCGTGTCGCCGCCCCCTTTTCGCATTGATTGCGTTACAATTTCAGGTTTCTGGTTTCAGCTTTTGCTGCCAGTCTACTTCTACTTTTTACTTCTTTTTTGTTTTTGTTACCGCTGAGACTTTTTCTTTGTTTTTGTTTTACCGGCTGTGCCACAAAACGTGTCCGCTGCTGTTGTTGTTGTTGCTGCCTGTCTGCCACAGCGTTGGAGTTGATCTTTATCTGTATCTCCGGTCGCTGGTTCAGGCTTTATAAATGTATTTACAGTACAGTTTTTCTAAATGGAAAGCCTTTAAGCAACATTTTTAAATATTTAATACAAAACTTCCTTATAGAAGGCAAGAAACATATTAGTCGAATCTTCACAGTGAATGTATACTTTAAATCCTTTTTTTATGAAGTACCTTAATTCTTTAATTTTCTAACTTAAGAATGTACCACTGTAGTAGGTTAGCGCGACTTGAATTGTTGGCTTGGCTTGGCTTTTGAGTCTGTGTTGGCCACGATTCAACCGGTTTGAGTCTCTCTCGGGCTCAGCTCTCCATTTCGTTTCATTTTCATTTCGATTTACGAGCGCAAAATTAAAACCAAATGAGTGGAGCAGCGAACTGCCCTGGTTGTTATTGTTTCTTGGCCTGGCATTAAGTCGAAGATCTTGAAATGTGGTCCGGGCCCGGGGCAAGAGCTCTTCCTGCGTTTTGCGGATCGTGAAAAATACCAGGGTGTTGGATCGGATCGCATCTAGGCATTACAACTCTCAGCTCAGTTCAGCAATCGCATTCGGTCCAATTGGCTCTGCATGCAGAGTTATATAAATGGAAGCTGCCCGTAAATGGCCGGGGCTTATTATTATTATTGTTATTGCCGCCGTTTGCGTTGTCTTTATTTGGTGGCAAAAATAATGTCGCATTAAATAAATTATTTCACATCGTTGGCTTTTTTGTTGGTATATATTCGTACATATTCGTTCGCAAGCATAAAGTGACTTTCATTTCCTGCAAAAAAAGTGCAGTTGATTTTCAACTTTTTCTGTCCGGTGTGTGGGAGTTGAAAGAATTTGTTTATGACTTAATAAACTTATATGGGCTTGGAGTTTCTGGTTTTTACTTTCTGTGATTCATTTGGAAATTTAATTTCGCGATCCATTTGTTTGTATTAAAATCAAGTTGCGCAAGATTGCTTTTTATTTTATGGAGTTTTGACCAGAATGGAAAACCAGAAACTCCAAACTCAAAAATAATTATTTAATTTTTATTTCCGAAAAAACTTTAAATGGTTGCTAATCTCTTTGATACCTTGCCAAAACATTTTTGGCTTTAAATGAATCTTTGAAAAGGTTAAGGACTTTTAGCGATATTTTTGATAACCTTCAGGTTATTTGGTTAAGCCTCTTTTAAAACTACTTACCAAGCCATTTGACACACCCGCACTTATCGCTAACATAAAAGACAAGCCCACAATAAAAAAGATATAAAAACAATGTCAACCTTCGGTTAGAAAACATTTTACTATTAAAAGTACCAAAAATCAACCGAAAATCAACATGTTGGTTGCTCTTTTCGGCTTGCAATTTATCATATCAAAAAACCGAAACCCAAATCTTTTGATAATGCTCATGTTGTTTGCTTTTGTCTGTGGCTTTTTGTTATTGCTGTTTTTCGTCTAGTTTTGTAAAATATAAACAATGTTTGGTATTGTGTTCAGTTTGTATTTTATTTTAGCAGCTTTGTTTAGTTAGTCGTTTTGATGCATCATTGCGCTGTTTTGTGGAAAGGTCAATGGTGCCCAAAATCTTGTCATGTTGTTTTGGTTTGGGTGTGTTTTGTCGGAAATACACGTCGAGCTTAGATGCTGAGAGATAATTTGTAATTATGTTTTAATGGTTTAATTAGCAGAATTTATGTCGAACTAATTGGTTTTGTGTTTCTGTGGGCCTTACTCACTGGGTCAGTTTGCCATGAGCCCGGAATCCATTCCGTTAATAATTAATAAACGAAATGGATTCGAGTGGAAAACTCACAAATCGTGACGTGACAGAAATGAACCCAACGAAAAATGAACAAAAAAAGAGCAACTTGGCTGCTATTTTTGCACACACCTCTGAATCTCCGTGCTCTCGACTTTTCCCACGCAAACAGAAAATATACAAAGGGAAAAACCTGCTTTTGACAGGCGACATGAAAATTGATTTCTACCAACGAAAGGCTGGGCTGCTGTTTGCAAAAAAAAGGAAGTTTTTGGCATGGGACCCGGTGGCGTATGAGTAATATCCGAGAATGAAAGTAAATTTCTCAGTCTCACAAAATCAATATCAAACCCGGTCTAAGCTGCAGCTTTGGCAGGCGGTAAACGATTACATACATTTTCTAACCATATGCAAAACATTGACGTAATATACAGCGCAGAAATGTCGACGCTCCGCTCGATTTTCCACCCCTTTTCCCTTTTTCCTTTTGGCCACCATTAGTCGGCCGCAAGGAGGCCAATCTCACCTGAGATTGCCATGAAATTCTGTTGCTAAAGTCAAATTAGGAAAGCCACAACGACAGCGGGAAAAAGAGAGCGAACAAATCTGTGCCAGCAAGCTGAAAAATTATGAGGCACACTGGGACATTGGGCTGGCATCAAATTAAAAACAGACGCATTTTGGCCCACAATTTCGTGCATAACACAAAATCAATTACAATTTTAATTAAATATGCAAAGCCCCCCGAAAGATCCCCAGTTGGCGGAGAAAGGAGCGCAGAGTGGAGAGCGGAACTCAATCAGGCGAAATGTCCCCCAGGCAGGTGACGTCTTTTCATAATGTCCTGCCACGGCCACGCCCCCCAAGAACAATCAACCGCCCACTTGGAGCGCCTGCTCGGGAAATTCCCCCAGGTTGACAAAAGGGTAAGGCAGGCTTTTAAATATGGATGGCATTTCGGATAAGCCATGGAAAATTGAATGCTCTTTGAGATGTTTGCTTTAACAGAGACATAAGTCGGGGTTTTATCAATTTTTCATTGTATTTAATATAAGTGAAATAAGATAGTTTTAAAAGAAAATTTAGTATGCGTTTAAATAACATTTGTTTTAAATATATATTTGATACTAAGCTTAAACATGTATTTATTGTATATTCTGCTTTCTTTTTAATCAGAGATAATGCTTATTATATCTGTATATGCTTTGAAAAAAAAATCTTTTCTGCCTGTATCGTAAAATTATTCCGGAAAAACTCCCCAGTGGCGCTAAGGCAAGTCACTTAAAAATATAAAAAATTAATTACTGTTGCGGGCCCGAGACACAAAATTCTTAATTAAATTGTCCCAGAGCGAACAGGAGGTATAGAAGCAGGCAGGGCAGCAGGTTTGACAGATTGAAGAGCACCGAATCAATTACCATTTGCCAACTCAGACTCGAGCGCTTGGCCTAATCCTGTCCAGCAGGCCCGTTGCAAAGTAGCCGCATCTGCAGTTCTGCATCTTTGATGCCGAAACCAAGCCAAATGGAAATGCGGTGAGCTGGCCATCTGGCATCTGGTCAATTGGTCAATTTTCATTTGCATATCATTTGGATTGGTGGCCAAGAATGTTGCGAAACTCTCCTAAATGTACAGTTGTGGCATTTTGGCAGCTTGACGTAATGGGCACACAGAAGCAGAAACACTCGAAAAGGTTTATTTAGAGGTAGCCGGTTGTGTAAGGATAACTGCAGCGTTCAGCTAGTTAATTAGCAAAGTGCGTGGCACTCTCGAAACCCCAAACCTTTGAATTAATTTTATTAATTTTCGTTTTATTTTCTCTCTTTTCAGGTATGACTAACACGCTTCAAAAGCGAATGCGAACTATCGATTAAGGTCACGTTACGTATACGAGGTGTTGTGCTTGAGCTGATACAGATTTGTGTTTTCAATCATTCAAGTGTTAAGTCATAGTTTTTTAATAATTAGTGGTACTACAAATAAGTGGTATTTAAAATTTAACGGCTGTTTTTACAAGCAGCTATACATAGAGTTAACTGCCTTGTTGACATTCCAGTTTACTTTAAGAAAGGGAAACATTAATTAGTTTTTTAAAGCTGTATGATCATTTAACTGTCCTAAATTCTTTATTTAATGGATAATATTTTTTTGGGCATTTTCTCCCGAGGTGTTCCATAACATTGCTTGACCCTCTCTCAATGAGTTATGACCGTTTTTATGCCCAACATTTAACTTTGTCAAACCCAAACATAAATATCAAAGAAGCGTTTTTTTTTCGTTTAAAATGATATATGGTTGTGGCCGAGTCTGGGGGTCTCTTGGTTTTTATCAGCCATTAATGATCGCCGGAGGAGCTTGATGGGTCTGCGAGGCGGGTTAACACCTCCGAATGTTTGTCAGCTGGCTGATATTTTCCAGTTATTATTATTTTTATTTATTTTTTTTGTTTTGAGCGGAGACATTAAGGCGTCGGCGGCCATCAGCTGTCAACAGCTTTGGCTGCTGTCTGCGTAAATATTTGCCAGCTGCGTAATTGCAGCCGAAACTACGGAGGAAAATAAAACAGTGTCGAAGAAGAGGCGAAAACATATTTTGCCGGTCGCCAAGATGGATAGTAAAATGAAGTAGGGCCCTAATGAGTGGCATTGTGTGGGCGTTGACACTCTTAACAAAGGTCAGTTTACTTTTGAGCCCATTTCCCCGGTCCCCGACCATCAAAAACAACACTTTCAGCATCGATAATAGCGTCTTGTGTACTTTCTAAAATTGGTTGAAGCAATTGCTTTTGCCGCTTTTGTTTCGAAGTTTGCCTTAAGATTTTCCCCAAGTTTTCTTATTAGCAAGCAAGTTTATTATTTTTCACATGATGTTGGCAGATGTTGACCGGCGACAAGTTTTTCACTTTTCGGTGCGGTACCGTCTTAAAATCTTCCGAACTTTGAGCCATTCATAAAACGAGAAACGCTTTGGAACTAAAACAAAATCTTTGCCTAAGTTTTTGTCAGGGGGAAGCTTAAAGTTTTGCAAATTCGGGTGGTTAAGAAGAGTCCAAATGTAAGGTTTTATGTTTCAATGGTAAAAACTTTTTTAAACAAAGCATAAATAATAAACACATGAGTTTTAGATAAATACGTATTTAGCTTTTAACCAATTTATAGCTCAAGTAGTAATTGTTTTAATTCTTCAATCAATTTACTAGCCACCTTTAACATTTACATAGAGCTTGTGGATCGTTTAGTGGAGTACCTAGCTGAAAATTGTTTCCCACGCCGTGGCTTAAAATCATATCTTGGCAGAATCTTTTGTGGCCACTACAGTAGGACTTGTAGGCCGCAGACAACAGCAACTCTCGAGTGGCCCAAAGTCGGGGCCTTCGAGTGGCTTTTGGCGCAGTTTAGATGGCCTAAGGCACTTCGGCTAGAAAGGAACCCGCCTACAAGGTCCTCAGTTGGCTGGAAACCATTTTTCATTGTTGCGCGGCTTGTGTTTTTATTTTCCACTTAGACCTTGTCTAAGTTCTTTTAATGAGTTTCAACTTCGCATATCTGCGTTGCAGTGGCAGGTCAAAACTTTTAGCCGACTGACGTGTTTTTAACTTGATTTTCTGACGCCCGACTTAAAGGATTTCAATTCCCAAGGACTTGTGCGAGTGGGGTTGCCTAGAAACCGGCAAAAACAAAAAAATAACCATGTGTGTTTATGGGTGCGGGGCAAAAATAAACAATTAACGAATTCCGTTGACATAAAAAATATATATAAAGAATAAACAAACGCATAAAAAACCCACAAATAACTACTGGGATGTTCGCTTAGCATAGAAAATGCGTATGAATACGTAAGCCGCCTGATCCTCTCCAGAGCTTTCCTGTTGTCCCCCCTTTTTCCGACCCATTCCAAGGCCTTTGACTGAACAATAAACAAGCCATAAAATGTTTGCCGTGTGCACTCGGCTTAGAAAGCAGCAATGGCCGCTTTTATATGTCAAATAAATAAGCAAAGCAAGAACAAATTTTTATCATCCAACGATGACATACTCTATTTCAGAAGCATAAAAGCTTTAGAGTTAACTAGACTTACCATCAAAAGGTGATGTAAGAAAAACAAATTATATGTTCGGAAAAAAATTTGTTTTTCTAATTTATATACCATTATTCAAGATAAATACTTCGTTTTATTGTACCTATATGTACATCAAAAGGGTAAACTAAAACCTTTTTATTCCCCGAGGACAAGTGTTATCTAAATATGAAGTCGAGTTCAAACCGCACTTTATGATGGAGATTGGCTAAGGCCAAGTCCATAAAACTGTATCACGGGCTGGAAACCTTTGCCGATAACCGGATAATATTCAATAACAACGAGGTTCAAAAGCTTTTCAGCGCACCTGCTCAGCTGGCCATAAAAAGGGCACAACTATTTTGGGTACTTGGACATAAGAGTCCTCGCCCAAGGGCTTTGTTAACCATTTGTTGGTTGGTCGGGATCACAAAAAGGCGTAAGTTGAGTCGGACCCAAACCTCTAGCGCATTGATTGATTTGTAGAATATAGGTCAGAAAAGGGCAGAAGATCCTTTGGGCTTTTTGCATGTCCTGTGATTTTCACAGAACCTCCAGGGAGCGCCATAACCAGAGCAATTAACGTTCAACATTCATTGGAACTTGGATGCCGTGTCTTTGCTTATATATCAATCTATATGCACTTAAACCTCAAGGAGCCAGCCATAAAAGTCCATTCGAATTCAGGAAGCCAGGGGAATAAAACTAAAATCAACGTCAACCGCAGAAAAGGAGCCCAAAACGAAGGATACAAGAAGCGCCAGACGAGCCCATTAATTTTTATTGCGCACACGAAATATTCCCAAAAGCGGAGCATTCACACACACACAAACTCCGGGTCATTCATATATATTTGAATAAAAATTAGCTAGCATACATTTAGGCAAGAGCGCCGCCGCCGTAAATCTCGTAAAATACCAAAATACCAAGCGGCAACTGTTACGGCGTTGGCATCGAACGCCAAGGTAATCAGCACAAGGATGGGCGCACTGGGCGGTGGGGTTGGTCTCGTGATGGGGGTTGGGGCACTCCCTGTAGAGGGGGTTGCGTGTGGCGTCTCAGTCTTCACCGGCATCGTCGCAAGGGGGTTGATTTTTGGGGATTTTCCTTTTTTTCGAGCTTGAAAAAGTCGGCGCAGTCATCTTTGTTTGGCAAACACGCCATTTCCATCGAGTTAGTTTTAACAAGAATCTCTTTATGAGGAAGTCGCAATTATGAACATTTTTGGGGAAATTATTAAAAAATTGTTCCATTAAATATAGTAAACATAATAAGCACATTTTGAAACAAAGTTCTTATGTTACAAAGAATCCTTTGTCTATAATAATTATAATAATTAATAATAATTGAGTATTCCTTCGTCGGTGTAAACCTGTTTCCGTTTGGAAATGTTTTTTCTTTGCCTACTTCAAGGAGCTCAGGCCTGATGACAACAACGCCAACAGCAAGAACACCCCAAAAAGCAAATAAATTTCGTCCACTCGGATGAGGCACAATCCTCGGCCCAGGGAGAGTGTCCAGACTTATTGGCGACGCAATTTCGTAACGTTCGTTGTCGCTGTTGTTGGCCATATTTAGGCATCATAACAAGTCGTAAAATGGAACTCCAGTTGTTTGTCAGTTTTCTGTTTTAGTTTCGGCGACAGTATAGGTTTCTGGTTTTTGTTGATACGTCTTTTGGCTTCAGCTAGTTTTTAGATTTCTGAATCTGCGGATTGCTTATACATCTTTTATGGGTTTTTATTTCTCTCAGGATGGGGAAGCATAAAAAGTTTTGCCTAAGCCGCCAAACATCATGAAGGCTTTTATCTGAGGCTCTGACGCCATCTGTTTCTCCTTGATCCTTCGGTCGAAATCTTTGGGGAAATTCTTTTAAGGAAAAGGAAAAAGTTTACAATACAAGAAAAAATAAGACATAACATACATCTTTGTATTCACAAAACGATTATTCCGAGTATTTTCTGTCCCTACAGTTTTTTAAATCACTTTTTATATATAAGTACCTTAATACCAGTACTGATTTTTGCAAGAATGAATGCCACCTTTTTTTGTCAAGTGCATATATTTATGCTTATATGTATTGAGTATTATGTAGTACTTAAGGTATGCTTAGAGGGATTTGCCAAGTGCTACCTGAGCCAAGACTTCAGCTGTCTCTCCGCTTTCCTTTTGTTTTGGACTCTTTTTCCACAAGGATTTCTTGTGCCTCCTGGAAGGCTTATAATTAAAACTTATGTGTGTGTGGGTCCCAAAGGAGCTTAGGATTGTAAATATATACATTTCAAGCGGCGTAGTTTGTGGGCCACCATCGTAATATCCCGAAGCAATCCCATTTGGGGGCCTTCCACCCGTTCCGCTTGATCGATTCGGGTATAAAATTAAAAATAAATACAAATGCTGGCATAAATTTTGCGAAATGTACGCAATTTGCATTTGCGAAGAGAAACATTTATATCTGGAAATGGTTGCCCTTGGGTTGAATTACATTGCTAATACGCCGCGTTGACTTACCTTTCTTACCTCACTTCCTGTTCGAAGGGGCAGAAAGAAAGGGGTGGCGGGGGGTGAGTAACGTTTCCTGCGTGTGCTCACTCATTTTGCATGTGTTTTCACCCATACCCCTGCGAAATCCCCTTCCGTTTTCCTTTTAGCTGCTATGCGTTGTGCATTTAAATTCCAATGCCTTACGGCTTTTCAAAAACCCCCCACATATACATTTGCTGATATATATATAAATATTTATTGCCTTGTCGGCACGTAATGGGCGGAGTTCAAGGGGGGCTCCATCATCCTGACACATCCACCTATCTTCTATGGGGATTTGACTGTTGTTCTTATTCCGCCGGCTGTCTTTTTTGACAACACTTTGTTCAGTTTGGCGGCTTTATCTGGGTCCCACCTCCACCTCCCCTCGGGCATTCATTCCCATATTTATGTATATTTACATGGCAATGTGTGTATTTGTGACTTCCATCATGTTGGTTTGTTTTATATGATTTAATTTGGCATTTTTTTCGTTTGCAGAACGGTTCGTCAGACATTTGTTTATGCAAATTGTGTTTTCTTTTTTTGAAAAAATATATGATCGTTAATAAACTGCATTTAATGGTTTATTTACCAGCTTTAGGCAGATGTATAAACAGGCAATAAAGATTTATTAAGATAAATTTTGTATTTATATTTTATAGAAATTAAAGCAATCTTTCTTTGCATTACAATTGTTTAAAACGGTTAAATTCCATTGAATTCCATTCATGCGTTTTTCACTATTGTGGTAATAATTATAATTTCTGCAAGAAATACCTCAAAATTAAAACAATCAATACTTGTTTAATGAAAACTGAGTTATTTGTAAGCGATGTATAAATAACATGAATAAACATGAGCTTTAAATGAGATTTTTGTACCATTTTTGTAAACACTCTGCACAAAACAAGGTTTATTTGACCTGCTTTTTATTTAATTTAACATGATTGGCCACAAAGTTTTTAAAACAATTCAATCGCCACTGTTTCCCCATAACTCTGCTCTCTCCGTATGTGGTTAATTTGAACCCTTGACCCCATAAAGCCAACTAATTGGTTTGCATGTAGTTTCTTCGGCAAACCAATCGAAAAAATTCAACAATCAATTAGTGCAATACAAGTTGTTTATTTTTTACACAATTTTTTTCTATATATCAACAACTTATGTTTTGTGCCTTTTGGCCACTTGTAAAACATTTTTGTCGGCATTTCTTTAGTTTTTATGAATTTTGGATGTGTGTTTGTGTGTGTGCTAAAACAGGCCTTAAACTTTACCTTCAGCATTGGTTAATGTCTATTTACCTTTGTTGTGTATATCTTTGCTTGATTGATATCATTGTTTATCTACCATTTTGTTCTACTTTTATAGTGTTTTATGTATCTTTTTATTTGAATTTAATTGCCAAGAAGTGTACGACTTTGAAGCTAATTAATAAATCAACTTTTGTTAGCTTTGTTATGTTAATTTGGCAACTCGTGTTATTTGATCCCATGGCCAAGGGGAAAAGGCAGACAGAAAGGAAAACATTTGTTGAGGATCCTGGTGAAGCAGAAAAATATTTTCATAAGCAATTATACTCTTCTGCTTGAACACACCTGAGTGTGATTATTTATTCATACATTTCCCATGGCACTCGACACGTTTTTGGCGTTGACAGTTTGAAGTATACGTTTTTTCTTGGATTTTTGTTTCTGACCAGATTGGCAGCCGCCAAAGACCATGAATGCTGCAATCAAGGCTTGGCGTGGCACTTTGGCATTTTACTGGCAATCGAGTGGAAAATCTTAGCTTGCATTCAATTTGTTTGCACATTTATCACTGAAACCTGTAATTTGGATTCATTCTCCACGCATTTGACGGATGGCAGAGGGAATTCAACACTTGACACTTTGGCTGCCAGCAGATGTTGCATTTTTCGTTTTGTAATTCGAGTGAAAAGTATCTTGCCTTGTGGCGTGTAAACTATGGCAGGGTATTAAATTTCACTTTTGTTTTCTTGCTGTGCTATTCAGCCTATTCGACTTGTATGGAAATTGTTCGGCCCCACTATTTTATGATATGTGACAGGCACGCCATTGTCTTTGAGCATTTGCTAGACTAAGTCTGAGGCTTGTGGGGAAAATGCCAAAGTTTTTCGCTGTTAGTTTCGCATTTCGTTTGACGGAGGATTTTGCCACGTGAGAGCTTTTTCGCTGCCGGGGAAATAATGTATCTGTCGGATAAAAATGAAATGAAACTGGGTTGACTGAGTGGCATACAATTAAATTAAACAGTGCAGAAAATGACAAGATGGGTTTGAAATAGTCATTTTTCATGTTTTAATGTTTATTTAAAATGAGGGTTTGAAATTACCGATCAAAATTCTCATAATTTTTTGACACAAATTGACTTCCATCAACTTGTTAGACACATTAAGCGCTAAAAACAAAAATACGCAACCATTATTGTACCGCCATAACCTGGTAATCAAATACAGAACATGTTTCAACTGCTAATGCCCGATATGAACATGAACCATTGTCAGCTCGACAATTACTGTCCCAAAACTGACATCGAACTGAACCCTAGGCCCCGCCATAAATAATAGCAACTGATTCAGCAGCGCGATAAAACAGACACGCGCCCACGTAATTAGAACATTACCAAACCATTTAGCCAAAAACACCAGTATGTGACTGTGAAAAAGGTAACACTATAAATTTGAAAATTATTAGGTATCCAACACCACTTTTGACAGCTTCGGGCCGACAAAAAAAATTAAGTTGCGTGCGAGGTCCGGGTCTCACTTTGTCTATTCCGGCTTCAATTCGATTCAATTCAATTATTAAAGTCAATGAGCGAGTGCTGGCTCTTATGATTAATATTTATTATTTACGCACTCAATATTTAAAGCCCATCACCGACACTTCAAGTGTGGATTGTTTTCTGCCACCTTTGAGTGAAGTTTTATTTGTCATTCAGCTGTCTTGGTTTGGGTGGACTTATCTTTATTGAGGGGGCAATAACGCAAATACTCGACTATGATTTTGGGTAGTAAAACAGAGGCATTAAGCGATAAGTTTATGACTATTTATAGGCGATGTAAAATTGTGCGTAGGACACTATAGATAATCGGTAACCATTAAAATGTAATAAATTAATATATGTGGTTTTAAATAGATAAGCAATACTAAAATTTATAGTTTACTAATTAAAATTCAGTTTAGTTTAATAATTTTAAAAAATATAAGCCCAAGCTAAGCACAATATCAAATGTTCAGTTCTTTTTAAAATGACTTCAAAGTAAATTACTTTTTTAATCATGTTCCACTCCATCCAGTCGAATCAAAACTATGAATGCAAACTTAATCTACTTTGATTCGGCTGATTGGGCTTGATAGTTTAATTGAAATGCGGTCGGAAGGGAAAATCCATTTTATCGCATTTATTTCGCCAACGATGTGGGGAAGCGTACTTTCGATAATAAAATTACAATTTTCGAGCGTATCATGTTGAAATATGCATAATTCAATTGCACTCTTTTTGTCTCTGTCTGGGCGCTAAATGTTAATCTGCTATCGATTAAGTGTCATTAATATTTTGTTATTTCAATTAAACAACATTGAAATTTGAGCTGCAAACTAAATTGCTTAATATATTCTGTTTCTCTGTATTAGCATTCTTTTTTTGACGTATCAGTGGTTGTTTTTGCGTCACAAAAAATCAGATTGGCGACTGTGTCTAGTCTCGTTTATGCATTATTTATTTACCTGATCACTAAAGTTTTTATGACTGAGTCGAAAAGATTATGAACTTGTTGTGATTAAGACCAGATACATAATACAGCTAATACATACATATAAATAAATATGCATATTCTGACAATCCAGTATTCGCACGAGATTCTTTAAGATCGGAGCGTTGATATAATTAAAGAATTTAAGGAACTTCTAAAAGATTTGTTTGGCTTTATAATGTTAGCAGCAAGAACAGATTTTTTAAGTTTTCCGCTCGATACAAAGAAATAAAGTATTTAATTGTCAGTTTATTCCTTATAAGATAATTTCTTTTTTTTATGTTCTCAATTAAAATATAATAACAGAAACTACAATACCAAAAGCGGTTCGTCAACTTTGTAACCCAGTTTTCTGGCTATAAATATTTAACGTTGATGTATCTTTAATTGATTTTGAGTAGCTGGGAACGTTCTTTTAGAATTCTTCAGAGAGGCCACGCCCACAACTAGTGCTAGAAACTGCCTTATATTTTTATTGAAGTGGCATTGCTATCCGAGTGTGGGCGAACCACATGCTGGACCGCCCATAAATATTGACACTGAGTTATGTGAGCAAATTTGCGCACTCACAGCAACGTTAACACACACACATACACGTTAACCTATGTAAAACCCATATAATATATGGCCTAAATTGGCGCTAAATTTGTAATTAATGAGGTGCCCTATAGTTGACGTTTTAATTGAAAATACCACACAGAAAATTAATCTACAATATATTGATGTGCAATTAGAGTCGTTGGTTTTGGTCTGCTAACCCTTTTTTTCTGGTAAATTTTCGTTTAATTTAACATGTTTGAATTTTGATATTTAATTGTGGTCGGCGATAAGTTGGGCAATCTAGCTTTGACATTTAAATGTTTCAAAACAAAACAACTTTAATTTAATCTAAAGCGGAGATCTAACATTTGATGAGCAGATTGTTTACTGAAATACGAAATGTTAAAGTCAAGAAATATGCAGTACAAGGACAAAATCGATTTCAATGGATCAAACCTATTATACTTGAAATAAACTAATTCAAATGTTTTAGATATCTGCTGTTTATTTAGCACAAAGCACTAATTATTTATTTAAAAAGTATTCGATCTTCTGATTGCTCGTGATTGCAGTATAAATTTATTTGCATTTCATTGATGCCGTTTTTATGACCGCTTAACTTATTGGACTATTTCTGTTTTTTATTTCTTTCAGGTAAGCGATCTAAATGCATCCAAACCTGAATCAAGTTTGACTGGATAGGTATTTATCTGCACTATTTTAATTTAACCAGAAACCATTTCGAGACCAAAGAAAGTTAATGTTATAACTAAGAAAAGCTAAGGGAACCTAGTATATTACCAGTTCCCTCTAAATAAATGTGGGTCGACTATCTAACCTGCCACAAGCAGATATTAATCATTAAGTAGTTAAAATCAATACAGATTTGATGAATGGCCCAAGTAAAAGTGTGGATTAATTTGGAAATTAATTTGATATAATTAAAACTGAAACAGAAACAGATTTCGATTCCCGTTTTCCTGCTGCTCGTTTAAGCCAAGGTAAGCCGGTTGCCGTGGCTCTGTTTTTATGGGCCAAATATGGTCGGTAGCTCATACATATTCAAACGCTATTTGGGATTGCTATTTGCCTGAGATTTATAACGATTTTTGAATTTTTTCTCATTCTCCGTATAACTGACATGCTTTTTATGACTTCTTTGGTAAGCAATTAAATATTTGTCGGCCCGTTTTTTTCTTGTGGCTGATTCTGTGATTTTCTTTCCAATTGATTTGACTGACAGACTTTCAATCAAACGAACCGAACGAAATCAAATCAAATCAAACACACAGACCGACTAAATGGAGGGTCTGTGATTTTGGTGGCAAGTGTGGGCTGCTGTCTTCACTAAGCGGATTCCATTCGATTTGGGAATGTGATTTCCGAAGGCTGTTAATGACGTCGCGGCTACTAGAAATCGTTACCAAATTCAGTCGAATTGCCCACAAAAAACAATTTGTTGAACGCATTTAAATTAATTTGCCGTCCGGGCGTCTTGAAAAATATGTTGCTGTGAGTGTCGTTTATCATGTTTCTTTTCGAGTGGGGGAACCCCTCTTGGTGTCAATTTTCCCCCTCGAAAATTCAAGTGGCCGTAAGTTCATGCACTTGAAAGTGCATTTACAACACAAGGAAAACACACATATTTTCTATTAATTTTTCATTTTAATTGGATCGCTTCGCTTCGAGGAAATAAATTTATATGTGGCACAATTTGATTAATGGCCCGATTGCGTTGCATTCACTTTTATGTTTAAACTGTACTCTAATGAAACTATTAAAACACTAAAAGCCTTTCCGGTTGAGTTAACATTCATAATTGGTAAATGTGTTAACACAAAATATGATTATTTTAATTTTTATATTAGGTTCTTAATAATTCCAGTTTAATGCAAAACATTTGTAATTTGAAATAATTTTTTGAAATATGTAACGGAATGTCGATCTAGGAATACATTTCATAATTTTTTGAGTCGTACACTTACTTTTCCTTTTCTTTTTCTGCGCACAGTGGCGTCTGTTTGTTTCGATTGCATTCAATTGGCTCGCCTCCCAAGTTGCTCGCCTTTAATTATTAACATTTTTCGAGCCGTCACGTAATGCCATCGTTATGCGGAAGCTATTTTCATAAACTCTGCCAATCTTTTCAATCAACAAAACGAGTGATTAAAACGCTTTTGAGCCCGGAAAATGCTTAGAAATGTATGTGGCAAAACATGCTTTTGTTTATCAAGTCTTCAAATGCTTTTGATTATTTGTCCACAAACGCGTTTAAATCAAAACATTCCTTGTGTTGAACTTATTTTATATAATACATATTTTAATCTGCCTATTGGCTAAATGCAAGAATGCGTTTTGTAACTTATCCGGGAAAATTTTAGTGTCATAACCGCAAATTTCTAGTTTTGCCACAAATACGACTGTACAGAGATTAAATACTCAATAGGCATTAAAGTGTTTTGTTAAATATTCTCTATGGCTATTTTTAAGTATTTCTCACTATGCGTGTTCTGAGAAGGAAAAAAGAGGCGCTGACAGTTGACAGCTTTTGGACAACAATGAACTAATTTAAGCAGCGGAGTGTCGTACATCAATACGCTGTTGTTGTTGCAGCAAGCGAAAGAAAAGACAAGTTTTCTGGTTTTGTATTTTCTTCGTTTGATATATTAAGCTGCATGTACGCAAAACGTTATTAAACGCGAAAGAAAAATTAATACACATAATGCTTCCGGCAAAACATGAAAATGGAAAATGGAAGAAGCATTAAAAGCCAACAGAAGGAACGCGGGAAATGAGGAAAAGCCATCTACAGCTGCTGGTCGCAATCAATTTTCATGGTTAACCGAGCGGGCGAAAAGATCTGCTGCTCCGTTTCCCCTCCCTCGTGGCTAATGACAAGTGAAATAAATCTTGGAAAAGTGCGAGCAAAATAATTTCTCATCTCCCCTACACGCCCTCTAAAATATGGAAAACACGCATGAATTTTAATTTGTTTTCGGGCATTTTGTTTGTACAAATTAAAGAGGTACTGGGGAAAATCGCACTCAAGGCGGCATAAATCAGTGTTGAGGAATATTCACATCACCTCGAAGCAAATTGACCATCTCAAAGAGGCGCCAATCCACCTGCTTTTTAACCCCATCACCAGTGTTGACAGCCAAAAATAACCCAGTTTTACCAAAATAATTGTGAATACATAAGGAACTCGTTTGTAGTTGTTAAAATTTTTCAACTGTCTTCCGGCACCACCTGCATTTAAACGGTTTTCCACTGCCAAATGCTGCTGGAAATAAACACACCAAAATATTGCAATCTCTGACCCAAAAAAGAAATGTAAACCAGTGAAGCTTCAACGGTGTCAGAGCCACCGCAACCGCATTCAGGTTTTCAGCACCACCTCCTGTGAGCCACCGACTTTTCCACCCACTGGGGATGCATTTGTCAACGTTTGCGGGTTGCAGGTTGCCGAGCGAGCCGAGGGCGCTTATGCCACGCATAACTTCCATCACAACTGAGCTACAAAAAACTATAAAATATTTGTACCGCCACGAGCCCGGATTTTTTTTTCCCAGGGAGCTGGGACGGCTGGAAAAATGTTGTCAAGCGGCTGTGCGGGTAAAGTGAAGTGGAAGCAATAAAGTGAATGCCAAACATACTCCTGGGAGCTGTGCGACATCATCATTCCCATTTTCTTCATTCTCGTCTAAGAGACAGAAGCAGAGTCGGTACTGTGAAAGTTATGGGTCAAATGAAATGAAGAAGGTGTAATGTGTTCTTGTTCCGATTTTCAATTTTTTTTTTGTATACATAAGCCACATTAAAATCAGTTTTCAAAATAAGATCAAATAATTATCACCGGTTAACCAAATGAATAAAATAAAGTTTGACAACTTTTAGCCAACAATAATTGGGGGAAGATGTTAACACTATGCTTTCTGAAACATTTCATTCGCCAAGCAATTATAACTTTTAACGCTTTGCCAAAGTCAACTTTGACAGAAACAAAACTCATTTGCTTCCATTTCCCCACTAACATACACTTCTTGAGAATTATAGGCCTTTCCGCCCTACTTTCAACCAAAGCTAATTAGAGTTGATTGACAGCAACTTTCTACCACCAAGCTCGGTTTTGATGGCACTTCAAAGAGTAAACAATTACACCTATCAAGTTCGTCTCACGGTTTGGCATTCATTTGCGTAATCTTTCAATCAATCCAACATCTGCGGCTAACCAAGACGAAGCCACAAAGTCTCAAAACACTAAATTAGACGGAGACGTGTAAACTATCAGACACCAAATAAAAACATTTGTCAAAGGTCGAATCATCAAAATCGTGCCAACAATGTTCACAACACGCGCACCTGTCATAAACAAAATCACAGCATAATTTATGATAATCTTATGCAAATTATTGACAAAAAAAAATAACCAAAACTTGAGGAAAATCTTTAAAGCAATTTAATTTTGAGCCCGCTCTGATTTCTGTTTTGGAGCTGGCATTTTGGACCAAAAATTATATATGCATGCTATGCATATATCAAGTTAATTGGGTTAATTGACGCCGCCGCCATATACAGCCCTGCCCAATGTTATTTTTCATGTTGTTTACCAATCAACGTTTTGCTGAAAAACCATTTTAAATTTCAATGGAAATGCCCAGAAACTTTGATAGTGTAGATGCAGTTTATCTTAAACTGAAAATTTTAATGAAAATATTCGAAAAGTTCAATGTCATCTAAAAATCGGAGATAATTTTTTTAAGATATATTTGCTGCACATTTATTAATAAATCAATCAAATTTAAAGAGTCTTGCTTTCAACACTTTCCATTTCTGCTCTTGTTCCTTCATCTTGTTATTTGGCTTTCTTATTAAAGTGGCTTTATTTGCTTATCCCAAAAGAGAATAATCATTAACCAAAGGCGACAGCATTAAACAAATGGTTGGGCCACAAATATTAATGCGCTGCTTTGCATAATTTTCAAATTTATTTTCCATTCACTCTCCTTCATATAACGTGGCGTATAAAGTAGCCGGTGATATTTTTTCCCATTTATTTGACAAAGGGAATTCCAAGAGTGAAAAATGCGATATCGAAGCGCGGAAAGACGAAATATACATAATGTTCGTAATGAAGGCAAATCAAATAAAAACTATATTTTTCTTCGCTTGTCCACTGGTTGCTGATTTGCCTAACAATGGCATTAAGCACGCTTATTAGTTATAATTCTTTTTTGTATTTGGCCAACAAGTTAGTGTTGAGATAGGGTCCAATCGAAGTTCATTTGTTAAATGCCAAGAAAATCCCAGCCCGCCCTTTAACTTCCCTCAAAGTTTTGTTCACACAATTTATCATCTCTGGGTGAGTTTATATAAAACGGACGGCGTCTTTTAGATAAAGTCATTAGACGTATGCAATACGTTATTTATGGCTGACTATTCCAACAAATGGTAATACACTTTCTTGTTTTCCGCATTTCAAGTCCCGCTTTGATGCATAAATTACGGTAGGAGGAAAATGCTGACGTCGTTTTTACAGCTACAAAAACTCTTTGAAAAACTCTTTCCATTGCGGCTCTTTTTGCAGTTCATCTTACCTAGCGAAAAAAAGTGTCAAAGTTGTTTGGTTTTTTTGAAAACAGTTTACAATGGAATTGTAAATATAAAATATAAGGCTACGGATCATTGAATTGTTTGCCCTGATCAAAATAAATTTATTTTTACCCGCATCTTATGTATTTTTACCAAATCCAGCAATTGCTTATTTAAATTCAATGCGTTATGTTTCCTCTTGTCAGCAGTCCACAAAGAAATGTGTTAAGCAAAATTTAATGCCAAACAAAAATATAAAAAAATCTGGTGATGATGATTCGGCGATGACGTTGTGTCAAAAGCCATCAAAAGCGTCTTTTTAGCCATTGTCAATGCTTTGTAAATAAAAAACAAAACATGACTGAATCCATTCAGTTTCAGGTTTACTCTTTTGGCCAAAATTATATTAATGGGAATTACTCCCCCTCAACCCGCATTTCGACCGCAATAAATTACGATATAAACAAAAAAGGGGAAACACGACAAAGCATATTTATTGTATATGCATAAATATGAAACTGAAGCCACGGTTTGTTCACAGATTTCACGAATATTGTCCTCATGAATCATATTACGATTTTCGCTTTTGTTTTGGCTCTAAAATTCGCTGGCTTCAAAGGTTAATGTACAGCCAAAAACTAATAGAACCAAACCATAAGTTGATGTTTTGAAAATCCATTTTTCGGATATATAGAAAGGGGGTGATGTTGATGTTCTTAACTTTGGGTGTTATTTGCCTTTGCTAATCTCGAAAGTCGCATCCTTAAACGACCTCAATATCGAAATTACCAGAGGGAACCATTAGACAAATTGACAGGCTGCAGTACTTTCGGTCTGACAGTTTCGGGTTTTCAGTAATATTAAAAAACATTTGCATAATTAATGGCTGGAAATAGTTGTTATATCCGAACTCATTTCAGCCAAGCCCATTCGGCTTCTCCTCCCCCATTGCAATTATGTTTTTGTGCCCCAAACAATGACGGTTGCTGCAGTCGGAAATATTTAACAGAAGACAAAAAAAGGAATGCTGAAAAGCGGGCCGTTTTGAGTGACTTTGGCTTTTAAGCAAAATTAGATAACAACTAGCTGGAACCCAGGAAGCAAGCACAGGCTCAATGAAAATAAATGGAAATACACTCAACAAAATTTGTAGTTGAAAGTGATGGTTTATACTAACAGATTTTTTTCTATTTTTGTGATTGTTTGTAGAGAATTTTGTTATGTGTACGACTACATAATGATGTCTGATTTTAGCCGAGTTTGTTGCTCCTGCCGTGGCTCCTTTGCTTTTCGTCGGTTTCTTTTTACTTCGCCCCGCTTTTCCTAAATAATTGTTATGCCAATTTCATTGTTATGTCGTGAGCCGAAATAAATGACTTCCGCTGGCTTGGCTGACCCTTTCTTTTGGACCTTGTTCAGGTCGTGCGTAAATGAACTTACTTGGCCAGTTATTCGGAAGAAAAGCAATTCATTGTAGCGGATATGAGGGCGGAGTCGACCAGGTGTGCTGAAAACAGCCTGGAATTGAAGCGAATGCCATCGATCGAGAGGGAAATCGATTTTTCGGTTGATGGACAACGATTTCTTATAGCATACTTTGCAGCCTTTCTTTTGCTCAACACTTGGGAGACACATTAATATCTTCAGCTAAATGCGTTCTCATTTTTTCTCGTTTCCATGTCAAGAGTGCTAAAAGACTTACAGTTGTGTTCAAAACAGGAAGAAGAAAGCAAAAATGTACTTTTTCTTTACCAGAGAAGTGAAACAGTAATTTATATATGTACAAGTTACTAGTTAGTTTATTAGCACTAACAAAAAACAAAAAGATTTGCGGCAAACTTTGTTTTTAACCATCTAACTATTCTTTCGAGCACAACTGTATGAAATAAAGAAGGAAAAAGTGGAAAAATGCATTAGGAAAACATTTTTGTTGCGCCTTTTGTGCTTTTTATTTCGATGCATATAAATTTCCATTTGCACTGCAGATGTGGGAGGCCCCTCACCCCAAGTCCATTGTTCATCGGGGGGCGGGTGTTTTGGGTTTTGAGCGCCATAATTGAAACATGCATATTCCATTGTACGCAAGACAAGTAGCTGGGTGGAGGGGCTTTGGGTGTATGTGGCATTATGATTGCAAAACAAACAATGCCAAGGCAGAAATCAGCATTCAGCAACACAAAACACAAAGGCGAACGGAGCCCCAAAGCTGAAAACAGCGCAAACAACAAACCAAACCGAACCAAACCCATTGGCCAGCACTTTTATTAGCCGTTGAAACAAACCGGCAAAAAGTGCAAAAACCAAATCAAAGACTACTACTTACTGCCACGGCTAATATGCCGCCAAATGTTTATTAGCCACAGCCGAACAAAAACAAACAACAGAAATGGAATATTCCGTTTCTGCAATGTGGTTTCCTTAAAAGCCGAAAAACGATTTGCCAGCAAACATCGCAAAATGTCTGCTTTAAGGCGGAACCACATCATTCGTGATTTTTCATTCGTGCAACAGTTGCACATTTGATTTCTGTATAAATGAATGTGAAGAGGTTTGAGGAGTAGCCGCCATATATGGCCAATCATCATGATGTTTTTAGTATTATGCAATCAATATTTACTGGTTTTCTTGAGCTTCGGCAGCGTATTTTTGTCAGATACTCTTTCAATTGGGTACTTGAAATGATTTACTTTTTTTGACCTAAACAGTTACAACATTTTTAAAAGACTAATACAAAATTAAAGTGGTCTATAAAGCTTGAAAAAATGTAAACGGTTTGTTTCTTTTTTTCAATATTTTTTGTAGGTTTTCAATCGATTTAAACTAGTTGGAATTTTCTTACGAATTTGCGCTCATAAATAATGCAATTTTGTCGACATACATATTCGATGATGGGAACTGCAAAATCCACAAATGCAGTTCCACCGGCAACTTTGTTTATAATGATTTTTGCTATTACTATTCTTGCCCGCTTCGGTTTAGCTCTAAATCATGTTTGAAGTTGCATTCAAGAAACCTTGATTGAGTTAGCTTTACAGACATTACAAAAAATCAATCCATTTATCATATTTTTAAATTCAAGCTGCGATTGCAGCTTGAGCTGCCTCGTTCGGCTATTGAACTTCAAGTTCAGGCTGTCCATTATGAACTCGTAAATATTATTCATACCCCAATTCCGTAAATAAATATTCAGAGAGCGCAAAAAGGCAACAGCAGTTGCGTGAATTTTTCGAGTTGAACAAATAAACTCATTTTGGATGCGTTCTACCTAAATCAGGTCAACAAACTCCAACAAAACACGGAGTAACATCTGTTGTAAAACATTCTTGGTGTCCAGGGAATAGATCGAGCAGTTGGAGGGTATAAGCCAGACTGGATGACATTTTTTATGCCACGGGCAACATCTTTAAGATGCTTGGCACGTTTTCAATTTGTCCGAAACCCTTTTGGCTGATCGTTTTATGGCAAATTAAACTGCAATTAAGTGCAGATGAAGTCATAAAAACATTTAAAAGCAAATTTAAATTGTCATTGGCGTTGTAGGGAGACTTTCCCCTTGGGTGACTTGTTAACATGTCGCCACCTCACGGAACCGGCTATAATAAATTTAATTTTTGCGCATGTATGTATTCATTTCGGGTTAATTTTTCGATATTGGCCTTAAAGTGCGTGCAATAAATGCTAATTAAATTAATTATCGGATCTCCCCTTTCGAGATGAAATGAAGCCAATCACAAACCTGTGACATAAATATGAGAGTTTCCTCAAAAGGAACCAAGGCCATTAACTGGGTCGCCCCGGCCCCACATTTCTGCGGACTAACCTTGACGAGTGAAATCTAAAGGCTCACACACATGCACACACAATTTCCGCAGAAGTGGCTTTTGCCAACTTTAAATGAAAACCTGTTAAAGGCAGCGAAAAAAGCCAAGAGGAAGCAGCTAGGCTGCCTGCAAGGCAGTGCGGTGGTGGAGGTGAAAAAACCGAAGGAACCACGCACAAAACTTTGAGTTGAAAAATGTGAAAAAAAGAATAGGAAAGGAAGTTGGAAGTGTGGAGACCGAAGTTTGAAATGCACTTAAAAGCTGGTTTCACAAGTCCTTGTAAAGCAGAACAATACATTTGCAAGAAACACGAGTATTTTTAAGAACTCAAGTTCCATTTAAATATGTAATATTTATTATTGATAACCTTAAACAAAATGGACTTGCGAGAGTAGAATTGATTTCAAGATATGAGGACTGTTTTGGATAGGGTATCACAAACGAGTAGAAGGAAAACAGCTGAAAAGGCAGAACTGGCTGCCAGTCGACGTCCGTCCGTCCGTCAGTCAGAGGAGCGTACAAAGGCATGTGCGAGTGTACGGGTGTACACTGGTGTGTATGGGTGTGTGTGTGCGAGTGTGGAGCACTCAGCTACCTTACCTGTTCCTGTTACTTGTTACCTGTTCCTGCTCCTCGGACGAGGTTGCCCCGCTCTGCGTTCCGCTCACCCAGTTATAACGCTCCAACGCCCCAACGAGTGGAGTTTCTCAGCGCAAGACGGCGGAACTGGAAAAGAAATAGGAGTTGGAGTTGGGGCCTTTTGGGGGAGCCAGCAGTCTCGATAAGTTCATTTTTCGAGTTCAAGGTGAATCGGCCGCAGCCAGTTCCTTCGCCAGCTCCGTCTTCTGGTTGTATTCCCCCCGATTCTGCATTTCTTTTCGTATGTCACTGCCTTATGCTGGTTCTGCCCTGTTTGTCCGTCTCTGTGGCTTCCTTTTATTCCATTCCTTGTGTGCCTGGCCCCATTTGCTTCGTTGCCGGCTTTAGTGGCACATAATTACACGGCTCTCTGTTTGCCCCAAGAAAACCCACAAAAAACGAGGGGAAGGGAGTGAAAAATTACTGCAAGCAAAAGACAAATAATGCAAAATAATTAATGCTGTATTCCAGCCAGAAATAGGCAGTTATTTTGGGGTTCATTTAATGTTGTTCCTGGAAACAAAATGCATGAATAAAATACTTTAATAGTCGTACAAATAATTAGCAATATGGGAACCTAATATGTTCAGTACACGTATTTTAATTTTCCAGGTCAAACTTGAAAATTCAAATGATTTTATTACGCTGTACACACGAATCTTTAGATTAAAGAAAAATCCAAATGTTGATTAGGCATGCCCTCAATGAATTCATTTTCATCTTAAGTGGCAAATTATTTATAACTCAAAGTGAATCATTAATTGTGACTCGCATCACTCACCAAATTGCAACAAATTGTGCTTCTGAGAAATCGAGACCGACTTAAAAACTCATAGACCTCAGCTGAGAGAATAATTTTAGCGAACATGTTTCTCAATGAACTCCACATATGATGTGTGGTATATCATCTATGAAGTCTATTTGAATGTTCGCAAGCTTGCTGCGCAGAGATATATGAGATCATTCATAGTGGTGTGGCTTCAAGGGTAGTATGCTCCATAAATCACGAGTTAAAAATGCAAAGCCTTTGTCTGCCACCTCGACTCAACTCTCGATTTTATGTGCAGACAGCTGGAGTTTGAAGTTCAGTTCAGTCAAGCGATCCGAGCGTTTGTTCACCTAAGCGTATTAACATAAAAAATGTAGCAAAAAAAGGTCAAAATTGTGCAGCGAAAAGAGCTGAACTCTGAGCAGATTTATGTTGGGTTGGGATGGGAAAAAACTTCGACTACAATTATCCTTTACATTCATAAGAAGTAGTAAAATTCCATAGAGTTAATAATTTCCATTTAAAATCCATGGGAAAGTAATGCAATAAAAAGGCAATCGAACTGTTAGTCAGTGGGTCTGCTTCATTCATATAAATCAATCAATCGTGCGCAAAACCAAATAATGGCATAAAATTTCAAGTGGCAACGGCCAAAACCAACACATGGCGAATCGCATCGGCTCGAATTGAGTCGAATTGGACGGGCCAAACAAAACAAATCAACAATTTGTTGTTTACGCTCAATTGGCTTTAGTTCGAGATGCCCTGGATGGACGCCTTGGTCCAATGGGAATCGAGGAATCGGGGAACCAAGCACCGAGCACCGAGAATGGATCCCGGGATCCGGTATCAGGGGCAACACAATTTCCCTCACACATGCTACGTATAATTAAATTTCAATTAAACTTTTCAACGCGCCCTGCATCGGTGTGTGTGTGCAGTTGTGTGTAACAATATTAATTAAAAGTGTTTAAAGCGAGTGCGAGACGCTGCCATAAACCACCGCAAATAGTCAATTAAGTGGCAAAAGTGTTTGCCCATAGTTAACTGAGGCAACAATTTTATCGTTGTCTTGCTCAACTCAATAATGAAAGCAACCATAACGTTTGACAAAGTGCAGTCAACTTGATGAGAAACGAATAAAAACTATAATACACATTGCTTGGCAATATGCGGCAGCTTCAGATAAAGAAAAAATGAAAGTGAAGTTAAAAAAATAGTCTTTATTTTGTTTTAAAATCTAAAACTAGTTTAGCAATTCCTTAATTTTTGTTGATTTTTCTCTTGGCTTGGCAATTCAAAGTTTTACAAGGTTTAAAATTGAATTTTTTAAGTAAAACAGATTTACTACATCTACATATTTTTAATTCATAAATTTCTGTTTACCCGTTTCCTTTTGTCTCGTCTGTATATTTCAATTTATTTGGTTCATTTTCCTGTTTAGATTTCTAATGCCAATATTTTGTTGAAGCTTGGCCAAATATTCGCAAAGAGAAAAATAGATTTCCCACATGTTTTGTTTACTGAACTACCCAAATATGACAGCAGCCAAGGGCAATTGGAAATTTTAAATTTTATTTGTATTTTATTTGCAAAGTTGTTTAGCTTAATGGAACAAGGAACATTTTTAGAATATGTTATTTGCCAATTGGCTTTCAAATGATACACAACTTTGTCGTTAAAGTATTGCTTGCGATTACAATTAAAATGGTGTGACCTACATGACTTTAGTTTATGCAAAAATATACTGCAGTGATTGAAATCTGTGTAAAGATCTTTCTAAATTAAATACAAAGTTAGATTTATTTGTTGCTTGAGCAAGTAAAATATTGCATGTCTCACCAGCTCGGCTTTTCAATTTGAAAACCAATCACAAGTTTGTGAGAAAGTATTTTAATAAGCAAAGTTGGTTGCATCTAAAAACTTGTATTTCATTTTGTTTATAGAAACACGCATATCCACGTTTACATTCGCTCGTGACCTCTGTTGTAATATGACGCGTTGAAATGATGCAAACACAATTTCTTTTTCGAGGGGGGCGCTCCGGGCAGGAAATGTAATAGTTATGAAATGTAGATGCAGTCGAAATATAACCATTAACATAGACACAACCCTTTATGCCCCTCATGTGCTGGAGCTCTTCTTTGTGTGTGCGCCCCATCATGAAAAGCAATTTCGTGTTATGAATCCGTTTTCGGCCAAGGCAAAGTAGCGCGCCATTTTACTTAGTATTTTGTTGGGTGCCTTCCCTCGCTTTTTTTGTTTATTTATTGTACAATAAAATATTATATTTACAGTGTAGGAGAATGCGGACCTTCTGAACCGTGTGTGAAGAACCCTTTTTAGTGTTTTTTGGCACCCTCCAAGTATCAAAAGTTCGTGGAAATGCCGATTGTGTTTGGCTATTTTTACTTATATATCACATTTGGTATCCGGCACTTCCCTTGCGGTTGTTACTGCTGCCAACTTTTGTGCTTGGGACTGGCGTTTCAGTTATTCTCCTGCCGCAAATATAATGGCAATGGGCGCACCAACAACGATATGGCAGCAACAACAAAAGAAAAGCACAGCGGCAATTCGTTACGGCTCGCATATCTCGACCCACACACAGATACTCGGATATACACACAGCCAAACACCACCCCCTCCATTTCCGTTTTAGGGTTCTTCTTTTTTTGCACTAAACCCATGCTTCTGACCCACAGTTCCCTTTCCTCTCTCCCTTATGTGCAGATATATGTATATGTAAAAGAAATATTTTTGTGTGTGCATGGGGAAAATGAAACTATTTTCGTATTTGTAAGATCTCAGCTTTGGATAAAAATTTGCTGAGCTTCGACAGCGTGAAAGCTTTGCCCAAAAGTATGCTACACTTGTTTGTGCAGGAGTTTTCCTTTGTGTGTGTGTGTGTGTGTGTGTTTGTGTCTGTACTCGATATGTTCAATTTTTGTCCCGACTTCGATTATTTGCCACCATTGTCGTAGTAATTGGGATAAGATAATGGTAGGATTTACTAGATCTATCTTATGAGAATTATAATAAGCCTTATCTTATTTATAGAAGGTTTTTAATTCTATTTATCCTTTTTTCTTAGTTGGCTCACAAAAAAGGTTAATCCTAAGTTGACTAATATTTCGTTATCAATAATTTGCATAAGTCTCTGGAAAAAGAGGGTTCTCTAGAAAGGAAAAAACTTTTTACTTCTCAAAATCTATATTTAGCGAAGTTTTATTCCCTTTTATCAAACTAAATTGCGAAACAATGACGACCTGTCGAAAGCAATTTGGCCTGATTTGGGTAAAACTTTAGTTAGCTTTCCGATAAAAAATGGATGAGCCCTTTTAACGACAAACCATTTAGCGCATATGCCCCGAAACCGAAACAAAACCGGCCATAAATGGCATAATTAACGCATATTAAATGTCACCATTAAAATGGACAGCCAGTCGAGTGACAAAGGGACTGTTAAAATCGAGCAGGAAATTACGTATGCATATCGGGGCTCAATTCGTGGAGCCGGCGGCAGTGAGTGAATCATTAAAACATTTAAGTCAGGCGGGAAATCGAAACGCCCAGCCACACCCGAAAGCTCTGTAAACGGCTTTGGTTTTATGTGCAATTAAAAATGTGTTTCCGTTTCGAGAAAAAACACACACTATATAATTTATAAACTGTATATGACCGATGGCAGCGAATTATTTTATATGCAAATGATTTTTTCAACCCAAACTGAGCTGGGGTCAAATTGTATCCCCAAGGTGAGCAAGCGGGGGACTTAAAAAATAAAGAATACAAAAAAAAAAATGCAATATATGGTGCAAGAAATAAAAAAAGTAAAGGGGGCAAAACTCATGCCAGTTACAATTCGTCACATCGACGAATGCTTAAGTCTCTCACACATCGCTATTTCTCTAGCCGAGTGTCAGATTTATGAGTTAAGCTCTCTGGGCTATGCCACAAAAATTGAAAGCGAAAAATTGTAATAGACAGACATTTGGAACGGCTTTTATGGCCCGAAAGAGTTGTCAAATTGTGCGACGGGCTAAAACGAAAGCGAGTGAGATGCTGATACCCAAACGTGCGGTGTGCAAAAATCTACCAAATCCGATTTGTGTCATACAAAAAAGTTGAGAAAAACTGGATAACTTTTTCGGTTTTATGTGCATGCCAGAGGGTTTAAATAGATTGCGGTAACTGAATTGGTTAATTGTAAGACACGCTGGCAAATGTACACCAATTTTTATTTTATGTTTGAGAACGGTTTCAGTTCTTTACACGTAGAATTATAAATATATGTGTTCAAATTAAAGACAAATTGACGGTTTCACCATTGCAATAAACGCATTTAGCTCACCTGGTACAGTGAAATGGTAATTTGTAAGGAAATTAACCGCGATAACTCGGGGAAACTCTTCATTACTTAGCACCAACCTTCTTGCATATGCATATTTGATGCACAAACCGACAAAAGCGTTTAGCAAACGCTTTATAAAGCACATGGTATGCCAGAGCCTCCGGTTTTCAACCAACCCCAACCTTTTCTTTTCCGTTTAAATCGATTAAAAGGATTGCGTGTACATTTTTAATGCCAATTTGCTGGATTTAGGGGGATTCAGCGGGAAGTTGTACGCTTCAGCATATGCAAATGTTGAGGAAGTGTACGTATATGCAAAAAAGTGCATATCTAAGATGGAAGTCGGAAGCGAAGTCCTTTACGGGGTAATAAATACTAAAATAACCAACCTTCAATAGAAAACATCAGAAATGTATGGTTGATATATTACTGTTTTAGTTTTATTTAATTTTTAGTAGCAAAACATTTAATGAATTAAACTTACATTCTTTTAATTCTTTCTTTCAGGTAAGCGGAATGCTTGACATCTATCAAAATAACTCAAAGACATTGTGATAAAGGAATAGCCATAGCCTTTGTAGCGTCTGTGTGTGCGTGTAAGCCCTAACCCCCTGTGGACTCACTAATTGCGTAAATATGTACTCTCCATATACAAATTTGCCTACTCGTCTCTAATTAACCCACCTCATCCTCTTAAAATTACAAATTTGTGTAATCGATTCACTTCATTTTTGTGTTCGTATTTAGTAGTTTTTAACAAACCCTCAGCTCATCCAATCCACAAAATCGAAATTAACATATCTGAAAATCCAAATTGAAAAACAACATTTTGTGGCTGCAAGTTTTTATCAGGGAAAATCTATTCCATTTACATACAATTTATAGCAGGAAATTAAAAATGTTTTCCTTGTCGTTCCTGTTGTTTTGACAATTTGCCAAAGATTTTTTCCGCCCGATTGTCGCTGTCTGCTTTGTAAATTTCCATTTAGGGCCAAAAACTGGATATAGACTTTTAGTTGCCAGTGTTTTCACGGTTCCTATCTTTATTTCTAGCGGCTTATCAAATATTCATTTAACTTTCCGAATTTTATTTAATTAGAATAGCCAGGGAAAGGAGCTTAATTAGGAGAAATTTGCATTTCCCTCTATATTAACGTGGGATATTTTTCCCTCAGAATATATGGTATGTGGAAAGCCTCTGCTCTTAATTACAAATGAGTACGTCCCTCGGGCCATTCCGCCTGATGCGTTCTCTCATTAGCCTTTTCAGTCGAGCCTCCACGCCTCGTCGACTTGTTGACATTTTGGTGTCACATCTAGAGGAGCAAAACTTGCAATTTGGCCTAGATTCGAGGGTAGAAAACTGAAATGCCAGCACACACCCACACAAGTGAGATGTGAAGGTGGAAAAGCGGAAAGTAAAGGGGGTGTTGCATACATTAGAAGGCTAAGGCACACTTTATTTCAATTTAATAGGTGTCAACTCTTTTTGGGTAAAGTTTTAGATTTGCGAACTCAAAAAAATATCGTTCTCTAGTTGAAAGCAAAATATTAAATCAAAAATGTGTTATATTTTTATTTTCTGTAACTCTTCAAACATTTTATTAGGTACACTTGTCTCTTCAAACCTATAACCCTTCTGCCTTAACTTTCACACACAACCACCTATTTTAATTGGCTCGAAAACTAAATAAACGCCTGTGGCTCTCAAAACGTAATATTTATGCCAATTAAATTGGAACTAAAAAACACCTTGCCGCCCAAAACAAATATGAGAGCGAATTTCCAAATCAACAGTAATCAATTAACATGTTTACATAACATATTTTTGTGTTCTCCTATTTTATTATTTGTCCGCCGGTTTTGTAGCGATACCTAATTTATGTCGTGTGCCCAGCTATTTTCTACATAGTTTCCCTGTCAACCATAAATAAATAACCGAAACGGATCGTTAATAATTAAAAATAATAAAAAGTTGGTAGTCGAATCAGAGTTGAATTTTTGTGAACCCCTCCATCTCCACCAACCCTGTTGTTCTTGTTGTTGCTGTTGATGTTAGTGTGGCTTACATTGGTTTATTAATTTCATACGCATATAATTATATTTATTTTTCAGTTATGTATTTTAACACGGTCTCAGCTGTTGTTGTGTAAATAACTTCTCTGATTTAATGGTTTTGGTATATGTAATAAGGACGGAAAACTATTTTTCCAATTTGCATTGAACATCATACATATTAGTTACCCATAGCTTAACCTGTAGTTATTGTTGGATATGTAGACAAAAAAAATATTGAGGCTGAATATGTTTTTATCACGTCTGCCACAGTGGACATTGAATGCATAATTTAATTGTGCAATCAGCTAAGCAATTTAACAAAATAAAATCAATGATGCTCCACTTGGCGGTCTCTAGAAGTATTTTCGAAAACCCATGTAAATAATTTTCTGCGTGCTTGTGATTGGCAATAAAAATAGTTTGTGCATTTTGTAAATATTTTACAAACACCACACCCACATCCCTGTATGAGTAAACCACCGTATAACGATCCATGCATCTCAATTGACACGTGGTTGGCCATCAAAAAGTACTGTCGTTTATATCCCTCTATACATACCTAGTTTTGATGCAACCATATGTAGTTACTGAAAAGCAAATCCTAAAAACATAACCAGTGTTTTTACTCAATAACCCGAAAAGGCAAAACATACAAAATAATGTGAGAGCAGTTTAAGCGAGATCGATTTGAAATACTTGTTGACCAGTGGCGAACTTTTCTTCTTTTCTTTTCCGGTTTTCTTTTACATTACAGGTTTCAGACACCCATTAAAGCGTTTGCCTGCCTGACAGCAGCCACAAGGTAAGCTCTAACCAGCTGATCGATCCCATCTATAACTCAGCATAAGCCCAATATAACGACGACAATCCACAAAACCCCAAAGCTTAATTCAATTGTGTTTGTTGTTGAATTCTGTGTGTGCTCCTTCTACAAACACGAAAACCAAAAAACCATAACTGTTTAATTGGCTAAAAATAAATGCAATCTATACACAATATAATTAGAACATGCTGAATTGGGAATATTATTATTAAATTGGCATACACTGCATATTGCTAAAGTGCTTATAATTAAAGAGAATATTTTTCTTTTTTTATAATGGTAGATATTTTTGTTTGTTTAGTGTTGTTAGTTAAAGTATTTGTGCTAAAAATGCTTAAAAGTCAACCCCTTTAGAAATGTATACTTATGGTTTGTCTTCTGTTAGATTAAGTTTTATTTTTGTATCCTAATATGTAGTATAAATACTTTGTAGAAAGAAGCATTTTCCTTTGGCTGAGATAGCAGCTACTTCTACACCTCAAACCTAATCTTCAAACGCTTTCTCGTAATGCGACTTGCAATTGCCTCATGTTGCTATCGAATGCAACAATTAGAAACATATTTATAGGCAAAACAATGGCCTGTGGTGTTTTGGGGAATGGAGAGCTGTGGCAAAGGATAATCCTGTTGCATTTGGCAGCCTTCACCAAACGAGAGACCCTGATGGGCCTGCTGTGCTCCGGGCTGCAATTATATTGTTTTCTTGTCCATGTTTGTTATAATTTTATTGCTCACATATACATGAGTCTTCGTATAGATTTGCTTCACAATTTGCTGTACACTAAATGGGGGAAGGCGGAACTCTTAATGTCTCTAATATGCCAGCAATTGAGCGTACGTGTTTATGGCCTCTGTTTCTATATGTGTTCGCACACCGAGAACTTTGGGATAAAATTTAACCTAATGGTGAAAAAAACAATTTCATATTTTTTATACAGATATTTTACTTCTTAGTTCAGATAACTTTATTTTTTCAGTGTAACGTTTATAGTTATTTGCAAATTGAAAAGGTACTTACATGTTCTGCATTTTCGAAATGAGCGTACGATTGGTCATTTATGAAATATGTTATTACTCAAAACTTAACAGTAATAAATTAACGGTTTAACTGAAGGACAGACTCCTTAAAACCTCAGGGCTGCAAATTATTGTAATCGGTTTCGCCCCTCCGGACTATACTCAAAGCGATTATTATATAAGCGCAATCGTAATCGACGATAATGACAACACTTTAGCGCCATATAACACATCATAAAAAAATTGAGTCGACTAGGAAATGCAACAATTACCACGGCTAGAAAAAAAGCCATGTTTCGAAAGTTGGGCCAACAAATTGGTCACACATACTCACACAAAACAGAGGCTCGCGGCGAATGGCTGCCAACATCGGCAACATGCAATATTTTATCTGCTAATGTGTAATTATAAACAATTTTCTTGTTTGTTATTTATAATGGTGCAGCGTGGAAAGTGGAAAAATGGCAGCGGGAAAAACTAAGCCATGTCTGCTGATGTAATTGTGCGAGCATTATTTTTCACCCATTGTGTTTGCCGCTGTGTGGGTGCAATTGTTACAAACGACTGGCGATAACAATCGCCGGAAAATTGTCCCAAGTGCAGTGAATAAGGGAAGAAGGGGGTGTAATGAAAGGATTTTCAAAAATGTTGGCGGGATGCGTGAGTCCAGCACATTTGCCGCATTCCAAAACTGACAAACGATACGCGATATGCGAAACAAGCCGGAAAATCGCGGAGAAAGGTGTTAGAAAATTTCACGACATAAAAAACTTGTTCGGTGCAAACAACAAAGCTAAAATAGAATGGCGTGAAACACGCAACAACAAAAACAACAGCGAGAACTGCAGAAAATTAATTGCGCTAAATGTATGTTTTGAAATTAAAACTGACACTTGGCATTCGTGTTGTTTGCGGCTGCAAGTGCAACTGCTGCGCGGAAAAGTATGCTACATAAACTAGGAGTTTAATTACATGGAAATTTAACACGGATCCAAAACAAAGACCTTTGACCAGAAAGGCAGATAAGATCTTTCAATTAATTGTTTAATTGTTTAGTATAAGTTTTAAGTGAAGCAATAATCATGATTGCTTTTAAAGTCTGAAAATGTAGGTTTGTGTTTTAAAGCGTTCCCAATTTTGTGT
Organism: Drosophila ficusphila; assembly: GCF_018152265.1. Lineage (NCBI taxonomy): Eukaryota > Metazoa > Arthropoda > Insecta > Diptera > Drosophilidae > Drosophila > Drosophila ficusphila. Next base: position 20,339,783 of record NW_025064737.1, read on the forward strand.
TATATACACCACAATTTTATAGTGCAATGCTCCCTTTCCAATAGAAGTCTATTTTTGCCATGCGATACCACAATCAATTAAAGTTCCTCTGCGGCTCTCGCCATCGCTAGTCGGTTATTGTGGCAAAACAGCTGCCGCATTTGCCGTTGCTGCAACACATATTGCTGCGATATTGCACAGATGCGACAACATTCGACGGGATTCGTTCTACTGTTCTAATTATTGTCGCCCTTTCACCTGATTCGCTGTACTATTTTTTCGGCTTGTTTTTAAGCCCTGTCTTTCTGTTGCTGTGGCACTTTTAATTTCCCAACTGAACAAGCTGCTCCTTTTCTCCAGCCTGCAACAGGAAGCATTTTGTTACGGTAGAGCGACGCATTCTACATTTTTTCGCATTCTCCCTTTTTTGTTTAGCAACTTCCGCTGGTTCGGAGGCTTTAATTACGTCAGGGGCAAAGCGGTTTTTCCCCAGTTTTTTTTTTGGTTGAAATCTCCTCCTATTGCGTTTTTCGTTTGCACTTGGCTACGTTTTGGGTCAAGTTGCGTTGGTTGCGTTGAATTGACAATTACCGTGGGAGATGTTGGATTTAACGCTCTGTTGACTTCATCAGCTCCGCGAAAAATTCCAGGAAAACTCCAAATAAAGTACATTTCTTTTTGAAAATGAATGGCATGTACTGCTGAGATTTGCTCACGTTTACAATCTACAGCTTGTTACCTCATCTTCGCCAAGACAAACCACTTAATTTCCTACGCTGCGTATACGCAATATTGGTTTAATTTCCTTCGATGGCAAAAGGAATTTATTGTTTCCAGCGAATCGACGGCAGCATCAACAGCTGTATTCATTAGAATTACATTGTCATTTTCCATTTTTGATCCACTCGTCTATGGAATTCCAAATTCAAATCAACAATACGCCCCGTTGTTCGATGTCCTGGATGCGGGTGTATGTGTGTGTGTGTGTGAGTGTGTATTTTGATGATTTATGCATTGGGCAACACCTTTTGAAAAGGGAGGGACTTATGTAAATGGCGATTGTAAATTCGTGCAAATCGCGTTTTCAAGTTCAGCCCTTTGTTGCTACTCACTGTTGGAAATGCGAATATGTAAATGAAGCTCATAATTTGCTCTAGCCAAAGGCGGGAAATTACCAAAAATGAACTACGAGGCGAATAAAGGACAGCGGGGGAAATGTAACTGGGGCTGGGAATATGGAGGGACTGCTAAAAACTTTTCACCACAGGGCAGCGAAACTTTCGGGCCACGGACCAAGTTGTAAAGGATAGGATGCTCGTCCTTCTCCACTTCATGATACTCTATTCCCAAAGCCTTCACTTTACAAAATGAACATATTACTATTAAAATTTTAACTTGAAAATTAAATCATAAAAAATGTCACTCAAGTTAGGAATATATATTTTGAAAAACTTTTTATACACATCCTTTTATTAATTTGAAAACATTAAGCAATGAACTTTTCTTTAAGTGTCTATGGGACTAGAAAGACTTTAGCTCTGCACACATGACCCATTAATAATCGCACGGCACTTTCTGGTTTGGTTTGGTCATTTCATTCGACTTTCACAGCTGGGCGTCGTTGAAATAGGGGATATGGGGTGGTGCTATGGGTGGTGGGGTGGTGCAGCGGTGACGCGGTGCCCCAGCACGTTGTCAACATAAATTTTCGGCCAGCAGACGTGGCAAAGTTTGCACTTCCTTGCAATTTAAATGCGTTTATCTACTCGAAAGTGCACAAACAGACGCAAGTTGCAAAATAAATCTGTACCGCAACAAATTTAATGATTTCACCATTAAGAGAATTCGGGGAATTCATCTACAAATGCATAATCAAAAGGAATTTGAAAAGCTGAGCACACATTTGTACTTTTATTCTATAAATAAAATAAAATCATTAATGCGCATACTTGCACGTTTGAGACAAAATTAGAAATGAATATAAGGATCACCGTCCCACAATCAATTCCAAAGGTTATATCTTACCGATACGCAAAGCACACCCACATAAAGTCCAGCCGAAGCAATACCACGATGATAAGTCAAAAAGCGGAAGCTATGAATAAATTTGGCGTTGCACGAACAGACACAGAGACCACACACGCAGATACAAGTGCATCGATATATGGTAAATACATATATGAGATACCGCCGCACGCATTCACAAGTCAAGTGTTTAATATGCAGGCAGCGTGCAAGTGGGGGAAGCGGGCGGGATGGGCGGGCGGATTGGGTCAAAGTGGAGCGATCAAGGACGTGGCGGATGGATTTGGTGACCCAGAGGCGCACAAGCCCGATAAACGATAACTATAGCCATATCATATTGGCGGCGTAATTTGACGGAAACGCTTTGAGGAGGCTGCTATTTGCATTTGCTAGGGGGAGTCTAACGCGAAGGTTGGGAAGTTAATACGGGTTCAATTAACTTAACGTTAACATCGTGGACGTGATGTGCAGTATTCCGCTTAATGCGATTATGCTTATCTTAAGTTATGCATTATAACAACAGGAGGGGAGTCACCCCTCTGTATGCGAGTTAATAGGCCATATCAACTGGCTACATCATCACTTTGTTTTAATTGATTTAAGCAAAATCGATTGCGTGCGGCTTTAAACGTAACATAAAGTTATGAACTCGTAAGCTTATACAATGAAGCAATTAATTTCTGCATAGCTGTGTACATTTTAAGAGTAATATTTTTGTTAAGCAAACAACATTTTCCACAATTTGGGGTCAACAAAGCACAACAAGATTAGGAATTTCTTAAACTTAAAATACATTAGCACATAATCATCACTATATTTCTAGGCCTAGCTTAACCTTAATTAAACAGAGTGACTTTGACACTCTTCAGAAAAGACACAAGGCTGAGAAAAGTGCGATATATCAGAATGACAGAGATATATATAAAATACGACAAGAGCGGAACGGTGGACCGTTTTACGTCAGTTGGCCAGGTGAAGGAAATTCAATTAAACTTTTGTTGTCGGTAGACCACCCCCTAAATCGCCCAATCCACCCGCATCATTGTTTAACATTATATAGAGGAGAAGGGACCTGCCACCGCCGATCCTTGGCCAGGTTACACAAATAGCAAGTCACGTTATTCCACTTTCTGTGGGCGGTCGGTACTCTGGCCACGTTTCACATTTGCAGCTTACTCCGCAATTTGGCTTTAAATAAATATTTAACCTACTATAATTGGAAACTCAAAAAGTGCAATTAGCAGAGTCCGAGGAGCGGCCAAAAGCAAAAAACTTTCCAAAGTTTCAAGTTCCCATTCCAGACCACCGGTGAAATGGAAATTTCTTTGTCCGAATTGAAGGAGTTGAGAGCCGCACCGCTGCTCTCAAAGTTAATTAGGTTATGAAATTTCACTGGCCCGCAGACAGACGTCTCTGTCATGGCTTTAAGTCGTACTTTAAGCTCCTTGACCAGGGGCTCTTTCGTTGGTCGGGGAAGGCCACTTAAATTTTTAATTGCAGCTAATTAAAAAAACGCATCAAAATGGAATATACGGAATCTAGAGTGGCAAAATAGCAACAGGATCATGAAACAGAAACACCAAACTGCAGGAAAACGAGCTGTTGATACTCTTTAATGAGAACTGGAAGAGTTTTGCAAGATTAGATACAAAAATTTAATGTGTATCGCTCACCTTGTTCATCAAAGCTTCGTTAAAAAGCAGGAGCATTCCCTAGTTTTATTAGTCTGAAATCCGTTGAAAATTCAACATTCCCTTTGCTTTTCCATTCGTCTGGTGTTAGAGAACACATAAAAAGGGCAGATAAATATTTAACAAGCTGCACAAAACAAACAAATATGAACACATTCGCATACGCATACCCACATACACACTGGCTTTCAGAAAGAGAGAGAAAGAGACAGGAAAACGGCAGGAAAGAGATGGTCGCCACTTGAACATTAAGCAACAGCAAGTTACAAAAACTCAACGTGATAAATTCTTCCCACTTTGAGAGAAAAGAAAATACATTTTTTTTACAGAAAACGGAAACCCAACGTTGGGGTTCAGCATAAATTACGAAGGAAGCTGTAAAAGCTGGAGAAGTGTGTGCAATTAAAGAAATAGATAAAAGCCACTATGTAGATTTGTTAGGAGAATGTGTTTTTAAAACATACATTCCAAATTAAAGCGAGGGGTACAAATTGTTTTATGTTTTTTTTTTACTCCCCATTTTTGATGGCATCCCTGCACAATGAAATGCACCGAAATGAAACATAAACCAGACGTTTCGTTGGGCATTTTTGGACAAAACAAAGCCTGCTTTCCGACGGTTGTCAGTTTGGGATCTGTCTCTGTGTTTCAGTGTCTGGACCTGTTCCTCTGACCATCTCCGCCCCCCAACCATTATCCTTTCACCCTCTCCTGTCTGCTTGCTTTTCCTGCTTATCGGGCCGCATTGTTCTTGCAGTTTGCTGCACACTTTTAGGCGCAAATCACGCCATGTTCAAAAGTTTACCGTGCTGTTGTCTCCGGGCCTCCAGTTCATTGCACTGTGCGCAGTGCAATGGAAATTGCAACGCGTCGGACTTTTATTGCCCGGAAATGCCCTTTTTGGGCCAGACGGTTAAAGTTTCGACTCTGAAAAAAATTCAGCAGAAAAACTATAGTTTGCACAGGAAAAAAAAAGGAGATCTAAGACCAGAAATTTTTAATCATATTTTATAAATATCAAAAGGATAATTTGAATGTAAAAGTTAGTGTCAGTATTCTTCATTTTATAATTCGTCTTAAGAAATGTATAAATTGAAATGCATATATATTATTTTCTGTGTGCCGATATTGAGCCAATCTTGAGTTCAAACTGCAGTTGCAATCTTGCGAATCGGAATTGTCGCATGTTTGGTCGCAGTAAGCGGACACATGGCTAAGTTCGAGGCTCGAACACCGAACTTCGATTATGGCAGCTAATAAAAAACATTGTGCTACGCGGCCTAGGCGCTTTCAAAAATTTGGATTTATGGTTATTTTATGGCTGTTTGGTTTATTGTTCTTACTTTTTCTGGTGCTTTCCTTGGCTCCCTTTTTCTTCGGCTTGTCGCCTCGGTCATAAAAATTCAATTATGTGAAGGAGGCGTGCTCGCACAAGGGGTAAAAAACCTGAGAGACCGTAAAACTGAATGAATGCTGATTTAAAAGGAGTGTGTCTGAGTGCGCCCCGAAAAGTATGCCGTCGTTTTTCCTTTTTGCATGGCTTTGACACACATGCATACGTTAGGAGCACGCACACCCACTCAAGCGAGCCAAATGCGATACAAGAATTGCCAAAATGTAGGAAACCTCTCGAGGAGCCCCTAGAAGTACGCTTTAAATTTCCCCCACTATGCAAAGCGGATGCTGAGAGATGGAAAATGGAAAATGCGAAGCATCATCCGGCGGCGCTGACGGGGAAATGTTTACCAAATAGAAACTGGGAAAACGGAAAAGGGGACAGTCTGGAAAGAGTCTCGGAATACTTACAATGAATACAATGAAAACGAGTCCAAAAGTTGCGTTAAAAAGGAAAAGTTTTCAGTGTTGAAGAAGTCAAGTGTAAATATATCATACAAGAATAAATGAAAAATACATTTGAGACGTGTAGTAATATTTTATGTTTTTGTAGCTCTTAATGATTCTAATACATTTAATCACTTTCTCCTGCGTCATTTGATCCATTTCTCCACACATTTTTTGACACACTTACGTTCACGTAAAATATTTACCCTGCCATCAATAAACCAAAAGCCAATCTTAAGAAGGATGGCTCCTCTTGTAAGAGGTTAAATGCCTGCTTACACTCTCATATCCTTTTATGCCACCAGTCCTTCGTTCATCTTGTTTGCGTGCTCTTTTTGTTCAAACATTATCACTAACTTTGCATTATCCTGCTGTAAGTGAGAGCACACAAGAGTCGCTCTTTCGTCTTCGTGTGGGTGTTTATGAACGACTTGTTATCAACCTTCTTCAGATTTTGTGGGTCCTGGCTGCCGCTTTTGGTTAACTATACCCATCTTAGGAATTCAGCTGCTTGTGTATGTAAATATGGCTGAGAAGCTCAAGGAATTTAGTGGGGTATATTTTAAATGTACTCTTAAAAATATACCTATTTTTAATGGCTTTTCAAAATGAAATAAAATGTTACTATAGTGTTAATTTATAAGAATTTCTTTTTTACAATGTATCTTAAACATACATATAAGGCCTACAGGATTACAGGACCACTTACCATTGTCTTTGCTAACCAACAATGTAAATTTGCTTTTCGCAAAGTGGATGAGTGTTTGTGGCCCCTGACTGCAGATAATTGGCTTCAGGAAGCATGCCAATGAACGATCATTGTCGTCATCTTGATTGACAGCTCCCCAACACGATGCCAGCAATCTGAGTCCTCCAGTCGATTTCATCCGGTTCGGTTGCCCGATAATAGAAGAAGTAGTCGAACATCCTGCCACTCCTCGGAGTCCCCCGTCAAATGACATGTTTTGATAAATTGTTTGATTAATGGACGCATGTGCGTAAATACAGTTTAAGTGCTCCGGCGAAGGGTTTACGTATCAATATCTGAAAGTGTAGGGAGATGCAGAGGACACTTCATGGCTGTGACCATTAAAAATAATTTTCTTCTGCCACCGCCTAAAAGCGCACTTTCTACCACAAAGAGCGACAGCTGAAAATGACAAAATCTGTCGGATGCCGGGCCGATGTTCATAAATCAAAGTTACACCCACACGCTCACACCCCGCAAACACACACACACACAGACACAGAGACTTGCAGAAAATTTCCACATTTCCGCCACGCTCATTAAAAAATTGAGCGCCATTTGCCAAATGCAAAGCGGGAAAAGGGGCAAAAAACCGAGGGTGAAACAGTGGAAAACAGAAATTGCATGCTTGAGCATATGCATATGCATGTTGGGCGAGGAACTCCACTCGAAAAAAACTAACACATCATAAATCTTGCACAAGTATCCTTAAGCGTTGCGACTCTTCCATCCTTCAGCCACGCCCACCGCCCCCCATATGGCGCCTCCGCAAAATGGAAACTCATCCACATAAAAGGCAAAAGATTTACAGTAAAAACAGTTTGGCGCGAAGCTGAATATTTTCCTTGAATTTTTGGGCAGCACTTTTAAAGCTTGTTTTTAAGGGAAGGAACTGAATTTATTTCATGACAATATATTTTCCTTTAAAAAATTAACGTTTGTAAAACTAGTTCCAAATTGTAGAATTGTTTCCGCATTTTTCAGAGTGGCAAATCACGTTTGAAGTTTGGACTATTAACACTGTATTCGGGAGGTGCCTGTTTCGTGAGAAGAATTTTCCTTTTTTTAATTACAAAAGCCTGCTAACGGTCCGTTGCTTGGTGTGCACATGAATATGCAACAATATTTTTTTCTCCACTACCCAGTTTTCCCTTTTGACGCTTTTTCTGTTTCACATGTATGCAATAAGAAACTTGCCAAAGGCCAAGCAAACGCTCACGTCGCGTTTACCGTGACAGGCCCAAGCTGTCGTCATCCTTCTGCTCATCCCACTCGCTTTTTCCTCAATTTTCCACATACCACCTCCGCACTAGCTTTTCCCGAATGCGCCTCGAGCGATTTTTTTGTGAATAGCCACAGCAACAGCTAAACTTGAGACTTTGGCACGTGCAGCTCGTCACTTGGTTCTTTTTGCTCCTTGCTCATCTTGTTGGGCCGAAGGATAACTTCTGCTGCCCACGGATCAATATGTTCTCTAATGAAACTTGTGTCAAAGTGCGATATTGATTGTCGAAACGGAATAAGAGATGGAGGCAGAATATAGAGATTACTTCCATCACAATTTCACTGCCCTTTCATAACTTTCTTTCAGGAAAAGTATTGGCTTCTTAGTAGGGAAAATCTTGTCTAAGACTTTCATTGCTGACTAAGTTTTAAGTTTAAAGTTGGCATTTGAATCGAACTTTTATTACATTTACTTATACTATTTATTAGTTGAAAAAGCTTACCACCATTCAGTAATAAGTCAAGAAAGCCATTTGGCTTCAGGTTGTCAATTGTGTCTCATAAAATCTTTTGCCAAGAAATTTACTTGGCTGGTGTTTGGAAACTCTTTGGCCAATAAGCTGCCAATTCTTTACTCGCAGATGGCAACCAAACGTCACTTGCAAACGGAAAGCAAAAATTTTCAGCATTTAAAATAGTAAAAAAAAGGATGAAGGTTCCAATAAACTTGGTGAAGTTTGTTTTATTGGCAGCGTTCTAAAAATTGTTTGTTTCACCATTTTGCATTTCATCATATTTTCTTGACAGATTGCCCCTAGTTGATAGCATAAAAGAATGAAAAAATTTCCTGGACAACTACCACTCCAAGTTGACATTTGATATGGTTTTATGGTGCTTCCATCCCGAGTTTTTGATGGACATCGGGCAGACCTCCAACCTTCACTTAAACTTATGCTTTTGCATTTCATATTCCCTTCGTTCAGCGCTAGTTGATTTTGCTTCGCTTTACCTATCAACAGGGCAGATTTTCCACTCACTTTACCCCTCACTTTACTCCTTGTCTCTCGGCCCGGGGATATCGTCTAACCCTCGAAGGGAAATGCAATTTACAGCAGAAAAAATTGGCTTTATATTCCCTGAGCTGTTGATGCCAGTCTATCTCTCTCTCTTTCTCTTCCCCTTCCTCAAAGAAAAAATAAATAAATAAACAGACAACTTAATTTCCTAGTTAAACGTAGTTGGAGTTTTTGCTCGTGTTGCTGTTTTTCGTCGTTATCTTTAGCTTTTCCCGTAATAGACTTTAGATCTAAAAACTTATAGTTGACATTATTATAATCGTATTTCCTTTTCCGCTCTGCTCTCTGTATTTTGCAGGTCAGTATCGGAGATGAATGCCACCTCTCTATATGCCGGGTAAGCCATAGGTCTTGGTCTTTATAGTGCTAATTTATTATTGCATTTAAGAAACGAGCTATTGAAAGCGGCCACCAAAAGGGTTTTAAGCCTCGATCAAATTATTAATTTATTATGATTGACTTCCTTTCATGAAATATCCGTTTACCTGTCCGGATTAAATTCATTCTCGTTTTATTATGTGGGGAGAAAAGGGAAACTTTTAGCCGAACTTTAAAAGCAAAAATTCAAATAAAAATTTAATCAAACTTTTGCTGAGCGGAGTGGAGCGATCCAAAATGTTGCGGTGGGGATAAGCCAGCTTGAACTTGGCTCTTGCCTTTGGCAGCCCATGCGGCCTTAATAATTGGCATATAAATAAAAACTGAAACAAAAGTTTAGACCAGCACCCCAGGGAAAGTAAAACATTGAAGATGAGTTCAGTTTTGTTTAAAGTTTGAGTGGTCAAAAACATAATATTTTGTTTGTGGATTGCTTTAATAAATTTAAGAACAATTATCAGATAGGCGAGTGTAAATTCAGAAAATAAATTGTTCATTTTTCAGGTATCTAGGATTATTTAATTAAGTAACAACTCGGCGAATACAAAAGTAAAATAAAGAAAATTCAGAACATATAAAATACAGCACTGAAAAAAAGTGCAAACAATTAAACTACCATTCGGTGCTGGAAACAATCAAACAATTAGTGTAAATCGACGGGTTTATTTGATTATTTCGTTGACAATTTTTTTCTGCAAGCAATAAAGAAGAACATTTTTGTTATAAATTGCTTAATTTTTTCCCCAAGTGCTTTGTTCGTTACCGTATGCGTACGACATAAAATGAAATACAAACTCATGTATAAAAATCCGAGCAAATAAAAAAGTAACAGAGAAAGCTTGGAGAGAGACTGGGAAAGTAAAATGCCAACAAACGACAAAAATTGCGGTAGGGAAAGTTTGTGAAGCTCGGAGAACTCACAGAAGCCCAGTGGCATATGCACATTTTGCACAATGTTTGCACTCAGGGGAGGGCCAAAAAAAGGGGGCACATTGTGGGGTCACCGAATGTCATTGTTGAAAGTGACGGGGAGTCCCTCCCTTTCTTCCTTTCTGGGGAATCGCTGCACAGTTAAGGAATGCCAGAAATGGCGTCACTCGTTCAAAGAATTATAATGTAAACCGTTCAATTTGTATTGTATTGAACGACGGGCGGGAAATATCGATGAGGAAAAAGATAGGAAAGGTAAAATTAAGGTAGGTAAAATACCTTTTTGTTTATACAAGAAAATGTTTCAATGTTTATGTAATTCAAGAGTGTTTACTATAAAGCTTCCCTACTTTTGACCATTACAAGTATTTCACCCATGTCACACATGGCGTATGCTTGATTAATTTTCATTATATTACGGCCGAAACAATAGAGAGAAAGGGCGTTGTGCAAAAAGTAAACAAAGGCCTAATTTAATTACCTTACTTTGCCCGGGCATTCAAGTTTACCCAAGTTTTGAGGCGTTTGGCATTAAGGTTATGTTTCCGTTAAAGCCTTTGAAGTTTACTGGAAGCAAACTTTTTATGGCCGACTTGAAGGCGTCGGCTGTGCCAATTAAAATGCCAAGATTTCTGCTGACTCGTGTGTGTGTGTGTGTGTGTGAGGGTTAATTTATTTAGCAACCAATTGGCACGTAAGGGGTTAATTGTCAGCCAGTCAGCAAAATGTACTCGGCTCGAGTTTATCGATTGTACATAACTTGCACATGTTGTACCTTAACTACCCAGTGCCCGAACTTTTGCTCTTCACACTTTACCCGGACGCCTTATTGCCACTAGTTTGTTGATTTTCGTGTTTCCTTAGCTGCGGGCTTCCTTGAGACTCGAGATTTATTAAAGCAAGGATGTTTACTACTTGTGTGCTGGCCTTTTGCCTTTTGTTTGGTTTAAATTCAAATTAAAAATCACTCATACGCACCATCTGACGGACACAATGACAGCTGCGGGCCGCTCACTGCGAACAAGAAATTAAAAGCAAAATAAATAAGAGCACCATCCATCCACATATTGCACAAGTGTCAAACACCTGGCCAAAGCCACTATATAAAATTCATTTTAAAAGCAAGCAATCAATGTGCCCAGACTACGAGCACAATTCACCCGCTTTCCCCGTTCAATAAAAGCTTAGAAAAGAGTCGGGCAGAATTTGAAAAGCCCCTTCCAACGATTGGCCAGCAATTAAGCCAGTTTGTAACAATAAATTTCAGCTGCTGGCAGCACGAGGTGTTTGCCAACTGTTCACTATATTGACTTTCAATTTGGGTGCCGGTCAGTTGGTTGGGTTTTATTTTTAGGCACCTTTTAAGGACACCAGTGCTGCAGTTTAAAACTCGTTAAAGAAATTTATACCTTTGGTTTCGTTGAAAATTTTATACTTTTTTAATTACTTTAATAAACGTCCAATGCCCTTATACAGCTTAAATATTAATCATATTATTGATTAATAACAGTGTATTATGTTTTAAAATGTTTAAGTACCTTAATGCCCTTAAAACCAATTTACAATATTCAGTAAAGGCTTAATGTTTGACATTCCATTTTTTCTTTCACAAAGAATGTAAATGCAGAAAATGTTTGATTTTCCATCGGATGGAGATGGAGTCTATCTATAATAGATTACATTTCCGCTCTCTATAGATTTGCAAACATTTGCCAATTGGCAAACAAATGCCAAATAAATCAAAATCAAACAAGAAGAATGCCAACCCCTATGAAAAAAGAAACCGAACCCCAGAGGTGCCCTTAAAAACTTGTTCCCTTGGCCGCTTTACAATCCAACCTCAGCTCTGCCCGCCCACCTGCAACTCACCTGGTTTTCCCCGCCTCAGTCCCCCCAACCCCCTGGACCTCCTCAATGCGCTTGTACAAACACGTAATCGAATAATCCAATTTGTTTGCGCAAAAACTGAAACTTTTTCATAGGGCTTCCGTTGACGACGACGCGCTGTGAGTCACACCCCTCGACCTCAGCCTCGCCTCCTCAGCTAATTGTTTGAGTGAGTTTCGGATATAAGTGCACCGACCTGGCCCCCAAAAACCGAAAAGTCCTTGTTCCATTTGGTATTGTCTGCAAAATGATGTAATTGTTACCTGCTAGTTTGATTTGATAGTTACCACAACTTTTACGCCGAGGGTGGTTGTTTTTTCGCAAAGTATTATATAAAGCTTCTAAAATTTCAGTTCCATTTTAAAGTGCCTTACAACATTTGTAATCCAATTCCTAAACGAACTACATCAGATTTTTTCCAGTTTCCTTTGGTTTGGCAAAAGGTGACCCAAAACTGTACTTTCGTAGCTTCAGTTTTTTATTTGTTTTTTTTATAGCTGACCTTATCTAGGTCCACCGAACTCGGCTTTAACAATTTTCACTTCCATTGAAATCCTTTCTAGCGACTAATCCTTTCCCCGCTTTCAGTTGTAATCTTCATTTTCCCTTTAATCAACCTTTTGTTCCATTCACTGTTGTGGTGCTCCATTCCCTTCCCGCCCCAAACGGTTTGAGCAACTGTATCCAACAGCCTGACCTTTCAATTAAATAAACGTTCCGTTGGTCACCTAACCGAGGACCTCCAGCGGTGTGTGTTGACAACAGGATCCCGCCCACCCACACGCTCCGAACAATTTTCCGCCTCCCAAGGCCACCTGCTGTTGCCGTTGTCGGGGATCTTTTCGCACCCTCATGGGGCTGACGTTCCTTTTTTTTGCCACAATCTTGTCAAACATTGGTTTCCCTCCATTCAGCCAGAAACTGAGCTTCAGTTTTAGCTACCGAAATGAACTAAGGAAAAAATACAGAGAATTTTGTGTTATTTATGGTTTAATTCCTTAGGCTTACACTCGAAATCATTTGAAAAATGTTGAGGTCTGTCAATACAATTGCTTAAGTTTCTCAGATAAAAGATGTTCTGCTTTTCCCAGAGAGGAGGAGATGAATAGCACGACTAATCCGGCTGCTTATTACTGCAGGAAGAGCGCTTGTGGCCAAAGTAATATGCGCTTTCAGCCGGAGACAAACAGCTGGCAAACTTATCCGTCCGCTTTTAGGTGCGTGCGCCGGAAGCCATTGCGGGTTGAGGGGTGGGGGACAGGTATCAGGACTTTTCACAGAAGGGGAAAACGGGGGAGGGGGTGGGAGTGGAAAGAGGTAACCGGAACGGAAGCACGGAACGCGACACTTTATGACTACTTCCCAGGGACTTGCACTCAGTTCGGTTTGATGTGCTGCCAGTCCTAAAAAGAATAGACAGACAGGCTCAAAACTCTTCGTACACACAGAAAAGTTTACATGATTTATATTTATTAGGCTATTATTCTATCAAAAAAGTTTGCTAATGTGTAAATGACATGCCTTAATATTTACAACTTAATTCAGTTGGGTAATTCACATCCCAACCTAACATTTCTTATAGCTTAGCATACTTTTTTTCTTTTGTGTACCGGGAACTTGCCTCCCCCTGTCAATTTGCCACCCTCTAAAAGGAATTAGGAATGCATTGTCTAAGGGCTCAGCTCAGTTTTCCGTTCGGGCTTTCAGCTCAGTGTTGCTGCAGTTTGTGCGTCAACTCTTTGGCTCAAGTGCGGGCCACATTTCATAGGCTTCCCAGAGTAACCTCCACCCAAAGCCACCGATTCCCCACCCGCAACCCCTCGGTTCTCACCCCTTCGCTGGAAGACGCGACACAAATTAGCCATCTTTTCTGCATGTTTTTTGCAGTCTTTCCATTTGGCTGAGAACATTTTCAGTTTGCTTTGCAGTGCACAACTGGCAACAGTCGGCGGATTTTATTCGATTCGTTTTCCACTCGATTCTTTTGTCTGCCCGCAAGGAAATCATCAGACAAGTTAACCAAGGAAAAAATTAAATTCTCGAGTCCAAAGTGAATTTCTTGGCTTGTCTTAAGCTAATTTTATTATTGCTGCTGCAAGTGATAAATCCGAATCAAATTAATTGAGTTTGAGCAGCCAGTGAAGGGAAACACATTTAATTTTGTGCGAGCATTCGTAAAGAAGTTAAAACTGAAGTGAAACGAAGGATATGAATTATTTGGAGACCATTTTGTGGTAAGGCAGTTATAAAATCAATCAATAAAATATGTCAAATGAATATTTTAATTATCTATAGTTCCTTAAAAGCAAAGTACAATAAAGTTGTTTGAGTTACATGTATCAGTCTGAAATATTTCGTATATTTGTTAATTTCCATTTCCGTACAAGCGCACATTTCATATGCATTTTCTTAGATAACGAAAATCAAACAGACTTGGCTTATTAGAAAAATGTTCTGAATAAATATTCTTGTGTTTTTCTTTTTTTACAAACTCAAGGGAAGGCTGTGCGCAATATGTGTGTTTGCTTTAGCCAATATTTGTTCACGTAATTTCCTATGGCATCCGTCCGGAACGGCCAAGTTTTCATTGTTGTTGTGCCCTTCGGCCAATTGCTGGCTGTTCACTCAAATGATGCGTAAAAATCACATTAGCGGCAGTCGTGCGACATTTTGGCCAGATCCAAGGTCTCAATGCCCCAAAGTGTGCTATATCTTCCGGGGTGTGTTACTGCCGTGGCCAATTAAACCTTGACTTGCGAACTTAGCCAAGTTTTTGAATTTATGATACCAGCATGCAGGCGAAAATTTTAATGGGACGCAAGAGGAGCTTTTATCTCTGTTTTCCTAAAATTACCTCTTATGTTTAATTTTAAAAAACCTTTCTTACTTTTCCTAATAAAAATGAATTCAAATAAATATCTACAGGATTAAATATAGAATTTGATTCACTTAACCTGTTTGATAACCAAAGAGATCCCGGTCCTGTTAAATGGAATTAGTTCATGGTTTTATTTCTTTTTTTCGTCATACCTATTTCTAGTTGATTTTCCAGACTGAACTACACTCTGTTTTTTGTGTTCGCCCTGCATGGATGTTTTCATAAATTTTACTCCCTTTTTTTTGCTGCCTGCTACTGGCATGAAAGGCATTTTACACATGGTAGCATTTTTTAATTTTGCCGGCTTTTAGAAATGGGACAACACACAAACAGACTCTCGTACATATGTGTGTATTTGTGTGTGTGTGTAGTACAACATGCTCTTACTAATTAGAAATAAAAACGCGAACTGCACTTGCATTTTGCTCATTACGTTCTCTCAGCCATTCCTCTCTTTATTTATTTGTGCCACCCTTTCCGTGCTGGCATTTTGTGCTAAAACATAGGGTGGCTGTTCGTTTGTTAGGAAATAATAGACACCCTGTCTTTGGGCCAAGAAGTCCGCCGAAACGTTGGCCAAATCGCCGCCCATGCTCTGGATAATGCCAGTATCCTTTGGGCAGCGATGGAAGCGGGTCAACTGCTGCCATTCACCGGCTGGACAGCCCTTGGATAAGAAGCCATCATCTCGATTCCTCGAGAGACTCTCGGCAAACAGCATAAAGGCCCTCCAGTGGCTGCACTCATGCCAAAAACATCCTGGCTGCTGGCTGCCCCAATTGGCATAGAAGTCCGCATGACCCACGGGTCGATCGAAGCCATAACTGCCCACGCTGGTGTGCAGTACCTCCACGTACTCAGCATCCTCCGGGGTCAAACGCTCCTTTTCCTTGGCATATCTGAAGAAGGGAAGTGCCGGATCCAGGGCTCGGATCATCCGAAGTCTCCCAGTCTGCAGATGCTTTCCCGCCAGTCCCGCCACATGGGCGCCCATGCTGAATCCAACCAGCTGGAGATCCTCGAAGCGCAGTCCCGCCTCCTGGTGCAGAAAGTCCACGAACTTGGCCAGCACCTGACCCACTGGCTTCACTCTATAACTGGCTGTTATATAGTCGGCTATGGCTCCACGTCCCCAGTCCACGGTGAATATGTTGTAGTTGCCAGTTTTAAGATTGAAATAAGCCGGCAATAGCTCAGTGTACATATTTGCATTGGCATTTCCCAGCCACCCGTGGATAAGGATTCTGAAAAGAACAATAAGAAAATAAAATCTTAAACTATTCCAACATATATGCTATTCATTAATGAATGCTTCGTACAAACTTCACAACATTTCAAATCGCATTCTCCTGCTTTTAAGTCCTCCCAAAAATATCGTAATCGAGACTTTTAAAACCCCGAAAATTGCTCTCAAAATTCGCGGCTGGTAGTCGTGTCGTTTTTCACCTCCATCACTCACCGCGTGGGATTGAAGGGATTGAAGCGTGAGCGTCGCAGGGAGGCGGCATCGTAGAGATTCACCTGTTCGCTGGCGAACTCCACCTGACCCCCCACCTGCCCCTTGTTCATCACGTTCAGGCCAAAGGCGGCGGTCAGCGTGTTGCCCACGACCTGTTGGAAAAGTCGCCGGTGCGGTGGCGCCTCGGATTGCGATGCTCCTGGCCGGACCGTGGCGATGTCCTCCGGGACGAGGGTGTGCAGGTGGAAGTAGGTGTGGTGCTCGGCATTGTAGAGCAATTTGTAGTCCGGCTGCAGGCGGAGTAATTGCTGCTCAACCGAACTGGGCTGGGTGGACGGGTTGTGCCTCCAGCTCGGCCCATCCAATATTGGCAGTCGGCCGGGACTCATTAGGCCAGACAGCAATGGCATTTGTGTGTCAAAGTAGTTCGCCGCCTGCCACCGCTCACCGCCCCGATTTCTCATCCGCATCATCATCGCCATCGCCATTGGATTCGTTCTGAGGGCACTTTCCACTTCATTTGTCACTTTTACTTGCACTGCGGGCCTCCGATTCTTCGTCTTCTCCTGCAATTGATTGCTGTCTGCAGCGACATTATAGTCCTCAAACCCGGCCCTGTAATCAGGCGCACTCAGCTTTGCTGCAGCGAGCCACAAACAAACTGGTGTCAACGAAATGAAAAGCATTAGGCTCGAAACTGTGCAACTAGACCAATCCGCAAATGAGTAAGGCACACAGAAAACAATCGGATTAAACAATTCCATCAGCACATTCAGTGTGTTATAACATTTACTAATTTAAATACAAAGCAATTTTCAACTTTCCCTTCCATTATTTTGAGCACTTTATGTAGGTAATTTTGTAATTATTAGATATGAGTCTAAGCGTTTAATTAAGAGGTTGAATTTGTTTCCCCTTGTGTGCGTTACTCATGTTTCACCGATTTCCGGTGATGAAGATAGTCACCTGCCTGCAACACGACCACAAAGTGCACAGTACTTTTCATAGTTCGAATATCAGATCTTTCCCCAACGAACTGGGATTTACAACTGAGCCGAGTTGAGCAAACTTAAAATCTTTAGCTGCACATACGGCCAACATTATTTTTCGGCTTATTAATATGCAGAACTTCACACTTTTCTCACTCTCATCTTCATTGATTTCTTCTTAACAAGAGGTAATTGTTAATGGCTGAGTTGTCGGAAATTACTGTGAGAGTGCTCTCCCATTAGCTGCTAATCTGTTCGGTCAACAAAAGTTCTGCCGGTGAGTGGATTCGGGGATGAGGGAGCTGGAGGGAAATGTGTGCCAGTGACCAAGTTTCTGGCCATTTAGCGCACGAAGCTGAAAGTTAAATCTCTTTTGGGATAGGTCAATGGGTCTTAAATGTTTTAATATTGTTCAGTCCCAAAACATAAAAAAAAGGAAATAAAAATAAAATAAACGGTTGGGGGATTTCAATTATTCTTTGCAGAAACCAAGTAAAAAGTATAGGAAAACCATTATTTTCTTCGTTCTTTTTATCTGGAAACTGTTATATATAATTTTTATACTGTAAGCCTAAGTCAAACATTGAACCTTTATTTTAATATTAAATACACCAAGTATCTCCATCGCCCATTTGACTTAACCTGGCCTATAAACAACGTTCTAATCAAAAATTCGCATATTTGCTTTTGTTTACTTTGCAGGTAAGTTCACATATTTCCGCGAATTCCGCCCACCGGAAGCGGCGGTCGCCATTTTAACGACATCCGGCGCGTGCATTTCTTGCCTGGAAATAAGAAACGACGTCGACGAGGACGAAGGAGCTGCCGTAGGACATAGCTGCTTTCCTTTGGGTTTATCGCCGATCGCAAAACGTGACGAAAACAACGAGAAAGGCGTGTTGTGTAGGGTGAACAAGGAGCGAGCCCTCAGGCGGGGAAAGATAAACGAAGGTAACCATATCTCAGACCCCGCTCTTATCGGGATTATGTATATTGAATATGATGTCACGAGCATGCGAGGACATTTCAATTCGCCCCCGCCAAATCACATCCTCTCTTCGGGAGGAGATGATGGTGATACGGCACAAGTTCAATGTACAATCTTTTGTGCTGGGATTTTTGCATTTGCATTTTTTGCAGCAAGCCCCATTGTTGTTGCAATGCGACACTCAGACAGGATTTGTTTTTCATCGGCCAGATGGGGGATAAAAAACAATAATGCGACAATAATCGATTAAAAACAGCGACTGGAAAAGGAACTCCGGCAGTCTGAGCTTTGTTTGCCTTTTACTTTATGGCCGCAAGCTCAAAAATGTCACTCGAGTGACTTTTATTACGAGGATATTCAGACTGGTTGAGGACGTAGAATACGTGAGGGGTGAAGGGTAATGGGTAAGGGAATCGCTGTAGTGGGTGAGGGGTAGTGCCCGTCCTCTGGACTATTTGCCCGCAAAATACTTGAGCCGGTCTTTGGTGTCAGCATTTACCAGTCGAGTGTGCACCCTTCATGTAGGCGGGCATATCCTTCCCCGCCTCGCAGCAAACCCCTAAAAAGAAGCATTTTCTCAAGTGGCACTTGTCGCACTGCATCCTGCGAACATAAGCAGGATGCGTCGCCTCAGATCTGCTGACTCAGGCTTATGTGCCTCATACGAACATGGCCTTTGTGGCGTTGTTGCTGTTGTGGGTAAACAATGAGCGGCATAAACGAATTTGTTACATCAGTTAGGGCTGAGTGAGATTGTTGACATCAAATTTGATGGCTTTCCAAAGGAAGTGTCTCTTCAAAGTATTTATTAAAATTTGTATTGTGTTGGCTTTTCAAGCTTAGCGGAAACTATTTTTTGTGGAAACTGCGCTTCCCGTAGGGTTTTAAACTATTATGAGTATTGGAAATTAAAATGAATAATTTATTTATTAGAGTTATCAACTTTTATTTGATTTGGTATACTTATAAAAAAATATTGGCAGTAATTATTAGTAATTACATTTTACAGACACAAATAACAGTCTTTGTTGATCTGTTAAGACCCTGTTAAAATAAGTCTCTTGTTATCCTTTATCCGAAATAATAAAGCTGTAAGAAAAAGCTTTTTAGAAAGCTCTCATAGGTTCGATGTCCTGGGTGCAAGTTCAGCTCAGTTGAAGTTAATATTCTGACCGGTAAAAAGCTCAGACAGAAAGCTTTATGTTTTTAAAGGATGTGTACTTTCAATAGAGCTTTTACAGTCCTTAATATCCTTAAGATGATTTTTTAATCGTTGATTTGTTGGTACGCTTTAAAAGCAGATCTATTACTTTCTTACAAAATTTAAGTAATTCAAAGTTTAAGCTTAAATGTAATGTTGTTAGTAGTAGTTGTAGCCTTATCTTAAATTATAATAATTTTGTTAAGTTGTTTTGTTATAAAGCTCTCAAACGCGGTATTTAGCTAACTACTTTTATTTACTAACAAGCATCGTGTTTGTTAATTTTCCTGAGAGGGACCAAACACCGAGAGGAATTTCCGGCCCGACGGAGTCCTTCAGACGCCAAAGTGGCCACTTGGCTGCGATGTCTGGTTTGTCTGAACACCTCAAGTGGCGTCTTCAGAGGCGCTTTTACCCTTGCTCCTTCGAGAAGGACTTCCTTTCTTGCCTTTCACCTGTGACTATATTCTATGCAAATGAGCAAGCGCCTGGGCTGCGGTCTTAGGATCCTGGCCAGCTGTCCTTGCCACGTTATTGTTCAAGGATGCTTTCAGTAATTTGAAACTTTTTATGGGGCGCTGGTCCCACTTTCGTCACACCTTTTAATTAGCAAAATTACACAAAAAGCAGGACAAACTTTTGTAAGCAATACCTGTGTTTGGTGAGGGTTTAGAGTTTGGTATTGTTTAGACTGGTACATTAAAGGAAACTTGTGCATAATTAAAAATATAATATATATTTTATTCAGGAAAACCTTAGTTTTGTTTAAGTATAAAAGAAACATTTATCCGATGAGTCATTTTTTAAAATTCAAGTGTAAGACCGCCCATTGTGTAATAAGGACAAGAAATTGGAAAATAGTTTTGGGCCAAGCACTCACTTTTCTCTCTGTGTAGCTGTTCATTTCGATGCTGTCATTCTGAGTAAGAGAGCGAGAAAAGGGAGCAGCAGTCGACGGGTTCTCATTTCCGAGTGGGTTGACTTGAAAGCATTTTTCCGGCTGCAGGTCCTTGCTCCTCCATTCCTCCCACCCCTTTGCATCCCCTCACCTTCCGGCTGTGTGTATTTTTTGTAATGCACTTTCAAGCACTTAATAAGCCCACAAAAGCACCGACAATTTGCATATAGTCGTGGGTGGAGGACTCGTCGGTGGCTACGGGGAACCACTTACCTTAGCCCTTCAGTTCTTCCACGCATTTACATGCACTGCCAGCCCCGAAAGGACTCTTGCCTATATATATATATATCCTCCTTATCCTTGCCAAATCCACATCCTCTGCCATTTACGACGGGTCCCTTGATGTCGTGCGTTTGTGTGCGTTGAACGTTTACCTTTTCATCATATTTGAAGTGCATGAGTGCAAGTGCGTGTCCTTCCGTCTCTCTCTCTCTCTGTGTCCTTTTCTCTCTCTTTCTTCTTCCTCCTCTGGCTGATTTGTGTATGTGTGTGTCTATGTGGCAATGCCGGCAAACTTGGTTGGCAATTTTATTTTTAGGTCAACGTAATTTCCTCACTTTTTATCACCAGCTTCGGTTTTTTTTTTCTATAAAAAGTACTTTTACCTGTTTTTTATACTGTTTTGGTAATTAATCATTAAAAAGGGTTAATAGCCACCCTTTTCAGATATATGTTTTTAAGGACATAGCTTTTTTCGTTAGTAAACGTTGAATACATTTTTTCCATTTAAAGTGCAGGCAATAAATAATACATTATTTAATCATAACTAAATATTTCTTTTGTAACTAACTAAGACCAAGTTAAAGAGTCAAAAGATAATTTAGTGCGGTCAAGCCCGGATTAGTAAAAGAAATACAACAAAAAATGTATAATAACGAAACATTGTGAAATGTATATGAGTAATCCGCATGGAATTAAGTACTCAAACTCATTGCTTGCATGTCAACTGCGACATTTTTGTTTCAAACGGAAACAACTTCACTTACGCCACTGCATATTAAATGCAACAACCCTTAATCCTTAATCATGGCAGAAGGATGCAGAGTGCAATCCTCGTTGTCACCCCTTTGCTCGTAGAATCAATTTGGCTACCTCAAGCACGGCTAAGCGTTGTCAATTTGATGGGCACAACAAACGCTTGGCCAATTTCGAAGTATTTAGGCAAAGCACAGGCACACACACATACACGCACACGCACACATGCCGACATCATCTACATCTGCCGAGAAACGCCCAAAAAGTCTTTGATCCTTGCTGACAGAAACATAAGCCCAAAACGGCAATGGCCGTGGCAAATAGCAACAGCATGTGCATATCAGGCCGGCGAATTTCAGATCTCACCCCCCTTTTGTGGGCTAATCCTATAGCTAGGCCATTATCATCGTCATCAAACTGCAGAAACGTGAGATTTTGAAGGGAATGAGAGCACAACCCTCGGCTAGGGATTCTCAGATTTACCCAGTCCTTTCGAACTGCATTTAAATGCCATTTTTCAGCTGTCCCCGTTGTCCCTGTTGTCCCTGCTGCTCCTGTCCCTCAATCTCCCAATTCATCATCTTCCTTTGTCAACTTTTTCGATTTTTGTTTGCTATCCTTATGCAGGCCCCTTGAATCTCCCCGGATAATGCATTTGGGATTATATTTAGGGGTTGATGAGGATGATGATGCTCTGCTGATTCTGGTGCAACTTTTGGGCATTTCCCAGAAGTTTTCCGGCTTTTTGGGCTGGCAACAATTTTCCGGGCCACAAAAAAAGTGTACGCCTCTGCATCCCCCTTAAGGCTTTTCCTCAGCCCAAAGAAAAACTCCCACGAAAAGCGAGAAAAATCAGGGAGTGGTCACTGCCTCTTTTTTGGATGTCCTTTTCGGAAACTCCCAGCAAATAAGTGTTTGAATTTCTAAATTGAATAATTCCTTCTTTCTGCATAAAAAACTAATGACTATAATTTTCCTAAATTGATTTTGATTAATTTTCCCCGTTTTGTCTATACAAAATGCGATTTATCCCCGTCTGCTGGCGCTCTCTTTTTGCTCTCTCTTTCCATCAATCTCTGTCCCTTTCGCTCTCTGTGCCTCTCGCTCGTCCTGCAGAATTTGCAGCATCCTGCTTATCCCTTTTCGGCCCGATACAGACACAACCACACACACACGTATATAACCGTATATATACATGCACGTGCGTTGTGTGCGTGTGTGCGAGTGTCCTGTGCTGTGTGAGCTTTGAATTAAAAATGGAAAATTGATTTTTCCGGTTGCTCATATACACACACAATCGCAATGGTTGTGTGTGTGTGCGCGTGTGTGTGTTTTCCACAAAGCCGGAATGAAAGCTTGGTGCGTTTTCCTCGGCTTTTCCTTGCCGCCGCCGCCTGTCGTTGCTAATGACGCTCAACAATGTTAATGCCCCGACCCAGCAGTAAGCTATAATATAGTTTTCAATACTGCTGTGACAGGACAATATCAATGGCAAGCGTCCGATTCCATGGAATATATCCGATTTGGTTTGCTCTGCTTGTAGAAATCATTTATTCGCAGCACTTTGTTCACTGGCTGAAACACATCGGGGGCTTGCTTTCTTTTGTTTTTTTGGTTTTTGGGTGGGGGCTATCCAAAAGGGATTTGGGTTAGTTTCTGGCCCGCTTTCGAGGTCCGTGTGATCCGTCATCGGTCCGGGAGAAAGTGCACGTACGGAAACCCAAAGTTGACTGAAAGGCAGCCCAGGGAAGCGGCCACCATCGTCTCGATTTTCGGCTTCGTCGGCTTTCGAGGGTTGCGCGCGCATTCCAATTGCAAAATATCTCCCCCGACTTCAGGGGGTTGCTTCGCCCGTCTCTCTCTCTCTCTCTCCCTCTCTCTGTCTATCTCCCTCTCTCTCTGTCTTCCTCTCTTTTCCCCTGCTGACGGTCGGGATTTATGTCCCGCCGGTGGAAATGCGTTTTTCTAGAGCAGATTTTTGCCCGGTGTACGGACCGGCGCTTCTTTTCGAGGGTGGTTCCTTCCAGTCAGCTTCGCTGCTTCCAGTTCTCAAAACCGAAGCGAAAGCCACCCCCCGTAAATCGCACATACGAATATATGATATATAGACTTTTCCCAGAACCGAGTTTATGCGGCGTTTTCCGTGGCCCTCTGCACTTTGCCCAGTGCAAGTGCTTTTCCACACACCACCCACCACCCCCTCGGCAGCTCGTTTTTGGAAAAATCAAATGTAAAAACAATAAAGTTGAGCCATATGCTTTTAGCACGAAAAGAGTTGACGTCCATTGCATTTTCATTTTGTGGCATTTTTCTCAATGAAAACAGCGCTCTCTCTCTTTCGTTTTTTCTTCAACTGCAGCTTGTCTACATAAATTTCATGCACTTCATGGGCGGCGGGTGGAAATTGCAGGGCAAAGGACATCGGACAGGTGAGAGAGAGTGGGGAATTGTTGGAGGCTTTTCAAGCGCAAATCCATGCAATTTGTTTTTGGTCCTTCTCATGTTTTTCCCTGATTGTTATTGTTGTTTCTGGCAACGGATCCGGTAAATTGCATTGCAATTTTTGGCCCCGGGGAGCGAATTGAGTTATTTTCAGATTGCAGTTTGTCATCGGATCTCCGGTGCGGATTAGAAAGTATTATTCCCTGCAAAGCTGCTTTGTGCAGGCGAGTCCTTAAAGGACACTTGGGAATTTGATAGGTGATTTCATGTGTTGCATAAATAATGTCAAAGTGGTGTAGATTCTGGTAGATCCTTTAAAACTTGGAAACATATAAACATTGTTTTTTTATAATTTGAATCCAAATAAAGGTTTAATAATTGCTTCTGACCAAAGACAATTCCGACCGTTAATGATTAGGTGATTTCCCTTGTGTTTTCCGTCTTGAGAAACGTCCTTCAATATATCAAGTCACCTTTAAGTGCTTAATTTAATGTGTACGCCATCAGCTCGAGGGGAGGCCATAAAAAGTTGTATGATGGCTCGTGACCAGGCACCTTCCCTGCTGTTTATTTGACGCAATTAAAATGCGTGGCTTATGAAGGATGGGAACAGTAGGGGTTTCCATTCGGGGAAGCGGGGAAACGTTAAGTGCGCCTAATCGAATTACATATCGCGGTGACGACTGCTGATGTCATCGCCATCGTTTTTGGGGACTTTCCCGTACAACTTTCAGCAAATCCTTGCCATACCTATGACACATCTCCATCTCCTGCCATCGAAAGGCTTCTTTAACATTCCGTTTTTCTGGGTCAGTAGCCATAAAATTGACAGACGTCTTTCACACGGCAAAAAATCCTGCAGACGACGCTTCGAAAAGTTCAACAACCGACGGAGGAAAAGCCACACAACCACACACGTGCAGATGAAAATCCCACCCCAAAAAAAATGCCAACCACCCCCGCCTTCGCCTTCAGACATCAAAGCTTGCTTTTCAACATCTTTATTGAATTATTTTGCAATCTATTTTAATAAATTTCATATCCTTTGGCATTATTTCGTGTTTCCGGGGCCAAAAATCAATAACGCACATAACGCAGCCACCATTTGTTTTTGCCCACACACACATGCGTTCCATTTGGCACATAAAAAAAAACATGGTCCCAATTTAAGACGAAAAATTGTCCCAAGCAGCGCCCAATTCATTTTTTTAGGGAATTTTCTTTTCCCCGAACTCTTGTCCTTTTTCGGTTCGATACAGTGCGCAGACGCAATGGAAAATGAGTTAATGCTTGGAAGGAAGGAAGGACATAAAAAGGATGTCCACACAAGAGGTACAGCAATTTGCTGAGGGCATTATCAAAACATATTCATATTTAAGCGAGTTATTTATTTTGTTTTACTTAGTTACAATCGGTTGTCGTTGAGCACCCATCTACATGTCTAGGAAGGCCCGGAGGGTTTTTCTGGTGTCCTTTAAATTGATTACATTTCGATACATTTGTTTGTTAGGTTCCTTTATTATTTAACAAGAAGTTTATAAAATCATGCAAATATTTTTAACAATACTTGAGAATTTCATTTAGTATGGTTGGTTTTTAAAAGATATTAATTTGGTTGCATGACACACCCCCGATTATGTTATTTACACTTCCGTTACCAATTTTACATCGCGTACATTTTTTACATACCAAACTAAAATGTTGTCTTCTCGCCGTCAGAGGGCGCCTCTGAAGGTCATGAAGAGAAAACTAAGCGATGTAAATAAAAACCCAAACGAATAATGGCTTGTTAATTTTTTTTAAATGGGCTTACAATTTTAATTAGCATAGTAATTTAATACATCAAATTTATGAAAACTACGGATTGCAATTTGAGCGGCATCGTGAAGATTTTCAAAACTTGGCTTGTAGATGTTAAAAGTTAATTGAACTTAACTACTGCATATAATACCTCT
Organism: Drosophila ficusphila; assembly: GCF_018152265.1. Lineage (NCBI taxonomy): Eukaryota > Metazoa > Arthropoda > Insecta > Diptera > Drosophilidae > Drosophila > Drosophila ficusphila. The sequence continues at coordinate 20,365,408 of NW_025064737.1, forward strand.
TTTTGAAGGGTCTGGATCATCATATAATAAGGAATCTTCTTAGCGGATCCGAAACCTTAAGGCCAGTTGACAAGATGGCAGCCTAATGGTCAGGTTTATAAAATACATGGTTTCTATGCTTATTTGGCCACCTCCCAACCATGCGAATTTTACTTCTTTTTTTTTTCATCAACTGTTAAAAATAAGTCGCAAAATTAAAATATAGGTTCTTTGACGAGACTAAAAAGGGACATTCATATGCTTTTATTATTATTATTCAAGAGTATGATCTGATTATTTGAAGCAGTGAGGCCAAGCCCAAAGCTAGGCCTGTTAAAACTGCATGTCCTACAAGTTGACTAACTCTTATACCATCATCTTTATTTTTGTCACCGGCCCCCGAAACTGGAAAGCGTGAAATTTTGCAAACATTAGTTGAGTTTAATCATAATAATTATGAAAATTTTCAACGCTTCCCAGCCTGCAGGATCGGCACTGTGACAAAAAGTAGTACAAAATAGTAATAGTAGGGGTGAGCTAAAAGCATAATCTTACTATGTGAGCCAACATTCAAAGAAAATCTCTGGGAAGCGCTGAAAAATCGGCATTAAAACAAACTTACATGACGGACCACTGACATCGCCTTGTTTGGCCAAAAGCAATTCTTCTGGCATATCGTAGTAAGGTCGGCCAGCGAACTGTTTAAAAATGTTGTTATAATAAATTATAAATAAATAGTCAAAAACAAAAGTACATACCTTTCGGCTCTCTATTCTGTACCAGGGACCTCGGCGAGTCTCCATAAACTCGAAATATGCAGAATCCTTGGTAAACCAAACGTCGTCCTTAACAAATGCCAGACGAATCATGACCCCGATTTTCAGAATCAAGCCAACCACAGATATCACTATAACAGGAATGACCTGTGGGTTGAAGTCACAAAAGCTTAAGATTTGCTCTAGAATCAGTAGGGGTTAAAAACCTTTTTAAAATCCCTATACTTCTACTAGGAAAAAATGTGTTAAATTGATACCTTATGTATATACCTTAAAAATATAATATATAATATGGTATTATTAACCGGAGGTCGGTGCGACCCTTGTGTGGTTCAGAATTTAGCTGTAAACAGATAAAATTTTATTGGTTATATTCAATAAAAATAAATATAGATTTCCACTGCGCTCAAATTTTCGTCCATGTTTTTCCTTTTTCCCTGAAAAACTTAGGCTTTAATTTTAATACTTTATCAAAACTTAATACCATTACCATTCTGTAGTGAGGTACGTGAGGTACGTGAGGTGGGAACTGGGTTTCCTTTTCCTTCCGGTCAGCAGTAATGTTGCATTGTTGTTCAAAACGTTGCAGTTGCTATAGATATAGATTGGAGGCCTCAGGCCAATTTCAGTCGATCCAAACCCTCGCTAATCCATATCAAGCAACTGCGGGTTGTGTTGAATGGTTCGACTTCTAGATCCGACCTCCAATGCATCTGAACGCTTTTAAATATCCTTGTCCTGCTTCCAGAACCATGTTCTGGCTACTTACAGATTACTCCTCCTCCTACCATTGCTTTGATCCTCCTCCAACTTTCGAAGTTATTACACAGTAGAGGCCAACCTAAGCACGGCTACTTCTTTTTTTCAACTATAATTATATGGATTGTCATTGCTGAAAAATATGCTTTGCTTAACTAGGAAATTAACTTACATGATGGTCCTGCTGTGTCGCCCTGTTTGGCTCGAATCAAATCTTGTGGAACCTCGCACTGTTGGTTAAATCTCAAAAACTGGGATAAGAAAGGGTTAGAGTAATAGTTGGATCGGAATAGAAGTAGACTAACCTTGAGGTATTTCGGAGGGTAGAAAAACTTATGGCGGGTCTCGAGATTATCACAGGCTGCCGAGTTTGCAGTGTATGAAACATCATGTCTGGACAAGGCGATCTTTAACCAACTTATAACTTCTGCCGTGAATGCAACGAGCGTAATGGCTATTATCGGTAATGCCTGTGGGATGGAACTCAAAAATAATTTTGTGTACGTGTTTAAACATTTAAATATCCTTGCAGTGAACTTTATTTAGCCATAATACGGCTTATTAAAAGTTTTGCAAATTAAAGCATTGAAAAATTACCCAATCAATGCTAATAGAGTCACTTTCATATCATAAATCATTCAAGTGTTTATAATCTCAACACTTTCAAGTGGAAGAAGACGTTCTCAACAACACATTGCACTCTCCTATTTATTGCCACTTGTCACATACTCACACTCCCTTTATTTTCGGGACTATTAATAGGCGTAAGCAATAATATTTGAGGGGGGTTATTGAAATATGTAAAGGTTAAATTTTGTAAATTATGTAAGTTTTTATTGATTTCAAAATTGGCCCCTAAAAGCGATTAAACTTAAGCCTACACCCATAAACAATTAGCAGATATAAAAGTTTTTCCACACCAGGCAACCCTGTCAGCTGCCACTGGTCGGCTACCTGGCAACCCTCTTTTCCCTGACAGCTGTCCACCTTTTCACATTCCCTTGCGCACGCTGGTTCCGAACATCCTGACTGAGGCACAAGGCGAACAGCAGTTGTCATTTCGAGTCGAATTTTCAAACTGCGCAGTCGCAACCGCAAGAAACTGAGAGCGAAACAAATACAGGATAAAATTTAGTGTCGTGTTGCTAGAACATTTCCATTTATTTATTACTTTAGCCCTCTGCATTAATTCGCGAGCTTGTTGAACAACAAAAAAAAACGGCTATTCATTGCTATTGGCAACAACACAAAATAAAGCCAAAAAAACGGAAGCGTAGTCAAAGCAAGTGGGAAAAACCACACTTCTTTTTTTTTGGAAGCCATACAAGTGACGGGATACAGGGTACGGGATACAGAAAACCAAAGAAAATTATACAGAATAAAAACCCAAAGGATAGCAGCTTAAAAATTCTAAATTCGCATAAACCAAGTGACGTTATTTGTTTTACCAAACGTTACTGGAAAAGCCTTCAAAATTCAGATAAAGCAAGAAATGCACGCGCTTCAGGAGGGCGCCACCATGCTGCACCACCAGCCACCACCGCCACCCACCGCTGGCGAGGATCACCTGCTCACCGCTGATAGCTTCTTCTATGCTCGCAGCAATCCCATGGAGAACGCGGCCGCAGCAGCCGCCGCTGCAGCAGCAGGACTCATAGATCCGCACCACAACCGCGACTTGCACCAGGCCCTGGTGGCCTCGATAGCCAACAATGGCGTGGCCTCCATTGGCGGCGGACTGACCACAGCGGCGGTGCTCAAGAGTGCCGCCCAGCAGTCGCAGCAGACGGTGCAACAGACCCCCAACTCCGTGGTGGTTTCCGCTGGACAGGATCAGCCCAGCCAGGAGCAGGCTCAGCAGGCCGCTCTGGCGCTGCTCAAGGAGAACGTAAATGCTTCAGCCGGAGCGGGACAGAATAACGGTCAGACCGCTATGGGGGGCAGCAACAAGAGCGGCTCCTCCGGCAGATCCACGCCCAGCTTGAGCGGAGGCAGTGGCTCGGATCCCGCACCCGGAAAGCTGTTCGTTGGGGGCCTCAGCTGGCAGACATCGTCAGACAAACTCAAGGAATACTTCAACATGTTCGGCACCGTCACTGATGTGCTCATCATGAAGGATCCCGTCACCCAGGTAAGCCGAAACATCCTCTATTTCTATTCACTATTTTATCCTGTATGATGTACCTCCATAATCCCCCTGCCTTTCGGGTTTACAGCTACCATTGAATATATCGGTCCCTGCTCTTTGTGATTTACCTTTGGCACAGCTGCAAAACTGCAGGTTTTGTCGCCCTCTTTGCATCCTCTCCTGATTTTTTTCGTCTGCTTCCAGCAGAGGTTTAGAATTACAGTTCTTTCGGCCTTACGTGCCAAAAACAAAAGAGACAGGGCAAGAACAAGAAGAAGTAGGAGGAGGTTGAGAAAGAGGACGAGAGGACCACCGAACCAAATTTATTTTAATCAGGTTTTATATGTAGATCAGCTCGTCGGGGTTGATCCCCTCGGAACTGTTTATTGAGACGCGAACTCAAGAACCAATTTCCCTGTCATAATTTGTATGCAGGGTGTAACAATTTTCTTTTGAACATGCTGGCAATCGGTTTGTGAGAACTTGAAGCGCATAAAATTTTATTTTTAAACTAACGAAAAGTTTAAATTCATTTTCAAAGATGTATAGTTTTATTGCCACGCGTTTTACTTTCCTTTTTGTATTTTAACTTTTCGATTTAATGCGTCCAAGTGCAATCCCTAATTACTTTTTCTTGGTAAGGTCAAAGTTAGCGATTGTTTGGGATAGGCCTTTTCCCCCGAAAATGCAGAGTTATTGCAACGGAAATCGGCTTTCTGGGAATGCTTAATGCTTTGAGCAATTTGTCCGCTTGATAAGCGGACGTTATCCGCATATCCTACGTGTATTTTGTAGCCACATACACACGTATTTCAATTCGATTATATACAATGTGGCTCTCCCCAACGAAAAGGAGCGCGCGCGCTGCTTTCGAGCCATAAAACAGCAGCTGCCGCATTGTTCCGAGTCCTGTTCCTCCGGCGCAGCTGTTCCTGCGACCTCTGCAGCTAGGGTTCGCTGTAGCTGGATTCGGCACAGGACAAATTCTGTACGTAGACGAACACCTGGGGTTGTTTCCGAGCCAATTGCGCAATTACGGAATGAGTCCGACTGCCACGACTGCATGATAGGGCAGTTATACTCGCCGCGATCGACTAACGGGGTTGTCCTGTCCCCTCAAGTAGACCCCGAAAGATATACACACACACACACAACACACCTTTTGTTCCCTTTCCCCCTCAAAAAAAAAGAGTATACAAAAACAAGAAATAAACAAAAGAATGAAGAAAAACAACAGAAGCGGGAAGAAAACTGGTTTACCAACTGTCTTCAGTCCGCAGATCGTTTATGAAGACGATCGACGATCCTTGCGATAAGCTGGGGGAACTGTAGTCCATAAGCACCTAAGATCAGTCAATTATATAGCTAGACATATGTAGTACACTGAATGTATGAACTACTTAACATAACATAATTTTAATAAACATAAAACCACAATCAAAAGTGAGGAATCTCGAGTCAAGGACATGGCCGGAAGCCCATTAAGGAATCATCGAGATCCCGGTAACCACGATGCCAACCACAGGATGATGAAGCAGCGACGGCTTAGGTACATTTTATAAACGAATAATAAAACAAAACAAAACAATCGCCAAGTACTTTAACTACTGTATAAAAAGAGAACGTTTAGCGTACTTGAATTACTCGAAAATGGCGCATCGTAACTCTCGTATTTCGTATAACTCTGAGCAATAATAACTGCATAATTGTAATCGTATTTCTAATTGAATGTACTCGTTCTACTCCTAATCGTACTCGTACTCTGTATTGTGTACTTGGTTTACCTTAGCGTTTCTCACCCAACAAAAAAAGAAGTATTGAGCAAAATCAAATGCATTTAATATAAGCAAGCCTCAAATACAAAAAAAAATCAACGAGTATATGTTGCATATCTTACACAGTTATTACAACTAGAACTCAATTCAAATCATAGTTCGAAGAGGCGTGCTTACCCCCAATAATACTATCCAATGCCCACGTTCCCACTTTATCGTAAGAAAATCGTCTTGGCAACTATTGAATTGATTGTGTAACATAAATAAGACCTTAGTTTAGCCTTATTTACCCAATACATACATATTTCTTACCATATTACAAGACCCCGTAAACGCTAGACCTTCGTAAAATAACCCTTATGCGACATTTTGTTTGTGTGTTTAGTTAATGCTTTTTAATTTTCTTTGGCATATCAAATCATCAAAATTAACCAGCTAAATCGTACTACATGTATTTTAAGTTTTGTAGTTGGAACAGTTATCAAGAAAAAATTTTAGTTGTTTTGAGTTGTTGGTTTTCTGTTATTGGGAGCGTTTATATAACCACATATAAATTGAAAGAAATCCATTATGCTTAGTAATTGGACACCCAGAATTCGACATTCTCTAATGAAGCAAAACCTATAGGATATATCCTAGGTCCTGTGTATGTAAGTAGATAGCTTTGTTTTCCCACCAATTCCCGCTAATAAAAGATCGTCCTTAAGAAAAATAACTTTCCCAAGGGTAATTTAAAGACTAGACATTTTTTATTAGGTTAGGTAGTCTAATAGTTTCTTAAATATTTCTCTGAAATTATGTAAAATAAATTGTATTTGAGACAATTAACTCAACTTTGCTTTAGGCTTAAGGAAATAATGTATTCCCCATAACTGTATTATATTTACCAGGTACAAGAATTGTTATATTTAGAATAAGCAACAAGTATCATAAATTCGAGAATCATTCTTTGTAAAAACTATAACGTAATTGTTAAGCAAAACTAACCGAGAAAACAAATTGTATGGCAAAGCGGGTATAACTTACAAGAAGAAAAGCAAAAAAAAAAGAGACGCTGTTCATTTTTAGAACACATATCTAGATCATTCCCACTTTTTCAATTAATCTATACTTTAAAAATAGTGCGTTTTAGAGCTCATTGGAAAATGAAATCCTTAAATCACAAAACAAAAGATGATTAATATTGAATACCACGTAGATTTGGTTTTATATTTTACTTCTTATAGCTCTGAAACGCACTATCCGTACTTTTTATATATTAATGCCTTATACCATACATATACACCATATGTAATTGACACACATTTATATCCTTGAGTTGAGTTCGCATTCACAGCGGAGCCAACGAATGTTTTTGGTATCCTCCAGTTTTCGTGTACATATCTATGCCTCCTGTACCTACATATATCTGGGATTTAGATGGGTGCCGCATCAGTATGAAAAGAACACGTTGAATGCGTATATTTCGTAATGTTTCTATGATATATGTATTTTCCAGTTAGCAAATGACCTTATAACGATCGATCTACTTGCGTATAAATATTGGTATTATGTTAACAAAGCAAAAGTATTCTTAGAAGAATTTTAGTTTTAGTTGATACATATTTTGTGTTCTTTGGATTTAAATTAAAACTTGTTTGTGTTCACTCCACAATAATAATTATTTACAAAAAAAAAGGAAACAAAGCAAATTTGATAAGAAAAAAGCGTAAAAGGCCACGCCCAATTCAGTCGATAAAGCCATCTACATACATGCATATAGACTGTATCCGTATCTGTGTTTACATATATCTATACATATATATAAATATATACTTTTAATAAACTTGTGGAAGGTCGAGTTCCGATCGATTTGATTGATTCTTACTTTGTTGGACTTTTGCTAACGTTTCGTAGGACATTTTAATCCTAGTTATATAACTATAACATTTGCAACTTAGTCTTAGCCGCCTCTAACCGAAGCTCTGTTTAGAAGTCGATCATGTTTCCGTACTAATGTCTCCGTGTTTATTTGTTTTTCTTCCCCAACCACACACACACACACCCACACACACATCAAACCTTCATTAAACACCTACAGCGCAGTCGCGGCTTTGGTTTCATCACATTCCAAGAACCCTGCACCGTGGAGAAGGTTCTCAAGGTGCCCATTCACACGCTCGACGGCAAGAAGATCGATCCGAAGCACGCCACCCCAAAGAACCGACCGCGCCAGGCCAACAAGACCAAGAAGATCTTCGTCGGCGGCGTCTCGCAGGACACCTCCGCGGAGGAGGTGAAGGCCTACTTCAGCCAGTTCGGACCCGTCGAGGAGACGGTCATGCTGATGGACCAGCAGACGAAGCGCCACCGCGGCTTCGGGTTCGTCACCTTCGAGAACGAGGACGTGGTGGATCGCGTCTGCGAGATCCACTTCCACACCATCAAGAACAAGAAGGTCGAGTGCAAGAAGGCGCAGCCAAAGGAGGCGGTCACCCCGGCCTCCCAGCTCATCCAGAAGCGCATCATGCTGGGCACATTGGGCGTGCCGCTGCCCACCGCCACGGGCCAGTTGATCGGAGCCCGGGGCGCCGGCGTGGCCGCCATGAATCCGCTGGCCATGCTCCAGAATCCCACGCAGCTGCTGCAATCCCCGGCAGCCGCCGCCGCCGCCCAGCAGGCCGCTCTCATATCACAGAATCCGTTTCAAGTACAAAACGCCGCCGCCGCAGCCTCGATGGCCAATCAGGCGGGCTTCGGCAAGCTGTTGACCACATATCCGCAGACCGCGCTGCACAGCATGAGGTTAGTTTGATATATTGAATACTTTATAGAGAACCTGACTAATCGATAACCGTTGTAGGTATGCACCCTACTCGATCCCCGCCAGCGCCGCCACTGCCAACGCCGCCTTGATGCAGGCCCATCAGGCGCAGACCGTGGCCGCCGCTGCCCACCATCACCAGCAGCAACAGCAGCAGCAGCACCACCACCAGCAGCAGACCCACAACGCCCACGTGGCCGCCGCCCAGCAGCAGCAGCAGAGCCACCACAGCGCCGTCTCGAATCCCGCCTCCCAGGCTCACTCCGCGGCGGCGGCTGCCGCTCTGGCGGCCAACGCGGCGAATGGAGCCGGTGCCGCTGGAGCCCACAGCTTGGCCGCCGCAGCCCAGCAGGCGGGACTCATTGCCGGCAATCCGCTGAACGCCGCTGCCGCCGCCGCCGCAGCTGCTGCCAATCCGGCGGCTGCCTACTCGAACTACGCGCTGGCCAACGTGGACATGTCCAGCTTCCAGGGCGTCGACTGGAGCACCATGTACGGCATGGGCATGTACGTCTAAGACGCGCGTTTTGTTTGGTAATTTGAATGAAACACTCACTAAAAAAAAACAACACCAACCCAACCCACTCATTCACATAAGAACAAACACACCACCCTAGCTGTAGATCCATACGAAATCCACATGGCCCCCATCCATCAATACCCATTGAACCACACAGAAACACACTCATCTGAAGTTGGTTTTCCTTTGAGTTTGGCTTAGTTAGTAGTCCGATACACGGAAGGCAAATTAAGTATTATATTTAAGGCGCCCGCGGGCGAGTTCAATAAATACTAACTAATTAAATATATATACATATAAATATAACAAATCATAAGCAATATAAGCAACAAACAAACAAAAGATGAAGAAAAGCAAAGCGAAATCAAGGAAAAACAAAATTCAAAACCAAAAAGCAAAAATTACGGAGCGATAGAGAAGCAAAAGAAGAAAACACATTAAAAAACCACCGATTGTGATTGCGTTTAAATGTAGCCGTTAATATATAATTTTTAGTGCATAAAATAAAACCATTAAACCTAAACCTAAACCTAAATTAAAATAAACAAATGATAAACTAACAGTAAATATAAACACATATTTATAAAAGAGAAGGAGCAAGCAATGAATGTTCTAAGTTAACTCACGCACGTTCAACAAAGAAAGTCGCTCAATAATCGAAAGTAAAAGAATTGTTTATTTTTTCGGAGCGATAAACTCAACTGAAATGAAACGAATGAAAAGCTCCTGCAAGGGCAGTATTAATTAATCGGATGAAACTGTAAAAGGAAACATTTTGCTCAAGACAAAGAGTTATTGATTAACGTTTAAACCAAGCTAACCAACTAAGGCGAAATACGAAACTATTATTTTAGAGTTGAGTTTGAATTTAATTCACCCAGCATAGGTTACAGCCAATCACCAACAAACATCACCTACTCACGTACACGAACACTCCCCCACCCTCCTTCTTTCTATCTCCCCAACTCGTTCTTTGTACTTAATAATATATAGTTGTAAAAATACAAATCCACAACGAACCTCCCAAGTTTTTGTTGTGTTCTGTGTGTGCGACTCTTGTTTGATTTAGTTTTAAAACTAGTTTAGTCTCCACTCAATCTCAACCATTTGTAGCGAGTAACTACTACTGAATAACAATTGTTGAACATTTTGGCATTTGCATATTTTATTCTTTAGTTCGATTGTCAGAACGTACTCTAGACTAGCGCTTCTTTTATAGTTCTTAAGACATTCAAGTGAGAATAAAGTCCTTAGGGCACTACTAATCTCCTAGATTTCCCATCCCCCTTCCGATTCGTATTTCATTTGCATAACCAACCAACCAAACAACTCATGATCCAGGTAACATTACTTTACTCTGTAGCTTATTGTTTTAAATGGCACAATTTTAGTTCTTAATATTATTTTGTAATTACCCTTATCTGTAGCATTTGCATTTGATTTTGCATTCGACAAGTACTTCACCCATTGAAACCAGAACAAAAACAAAACGAAAAAAAAACCAATTCGAAATAAGAAGGAAACCGGGGCAGAAGCTCCTGGTTAGTTATGTATTTGTCTCATTTGATTCGCTTGCATGTTTGAAGTTTAGTTTTAATTACTAGTTTTCATTTGGAAAGTAATTCTTTGCGTATGTAAATATCTAGTTTATATACATTACACACACAAACACACATTATATGGAAAACAATGAAACATTTGAAGTAATTTTTGTGTTAATAAAAACCAACGAACAAAACAACAAACAACTTTGCTATGAGTGGAGCAAACCATTTGTGTTTTCTTATGATTTGAATTAATTTGACTGTAAATACTTGACCACATACTATTTTACCGTATTATTTGATTTAATTACCTCGTAAACACACACTTTTGTATCTGTTGATCTGTTGTTGTGCTGTGCTGTCTCTCTCTCTACTTTTCTGCTCCTCTCACCCATGTGTAGAATTGATTACATTTCGATGCATTTGCCAGTACCAAAAAAAAGTTAACGAATGTGCGATTGTGGAGAGTTGTTTTTAATTCCCGTAGATTTTCGCCTCGAGGGGTGAGTATGATGTATTATCGTTTTCGTATACCAAAGATCTTGCATATTAACCAAAATTCATTTTACATTTGCTGGGTTCTGTTCAGGCCCGAGTCCCATCTCCATATGCAGAAACTAATTTATTTATTTATTGTTTACGCTTAAGACTCTAACACATTCCACACACACACGCTATGGTGCCATTTACTTATCAATATTAATATTTATAGTTTTTTTTAACTCCTCCGTCGGATCTCGATATCAGAACAATTGCTTTTAGCATAAGATTGATTTTACCCTGCCATCCATGAAGAACAAAGCGACAAATTCCTTTTTTACACGTAATTTGTTCTATTGACATTCTTTATAAAACAAACCAAATAAAATATTTATATTTGATTATTGCATTTTTCATTATTTGTATTAGCCGATAACGCAAGAAGTCAAAAAATGCTCTCATAGTTGCCTATGTTTACTGTAATTCCTCGGAACTACTTACAAATTTTGGTTTCTTTTCCGTATGCTTCAACATTTATCCAGAGCGACAAAAGCCGTAAGATTACTTAGATATTTCTACTCGTAAAAGTTGCAACAGTCTGAGTTTGATATAAAAACAATATACCTCTTATATCCAATGAAATGTTTTGTTTTCCATACTCGTACCAAAGATATATACCCAAAGTAGTAGCTTGCTAATTTTGATATATAGTAATCAGATCGAACATACTTATCTAGCGCTCTCTCTATAAATATATACATATACATATATATTTTTTTGATTACCAATATCAATAGTTGAATTGCTCAATAGTAGGACTGGCTGATTTGTATTTTAAGAAAGAAATCGAAAAAACACCCGTATCACAAAAATCACACTTCAGCCAGCCCACAAGTTTAAAAAAAAAAATTCAAATAAAATCAGTTATTTTAATTTCTTTTCGTGTCGTTAAACGTGGTTAAAAGTTAAATTTTGTATGCAAAGACATATAGTTGATTTTGATTCATTATTTATCGGGCTAAAAATTACATGAAGAACTTGTTGTAATATATATCCAACACTACACACTTCGAATTCGAGTTTATCATTTCGTTTTTCTCGTAGGTTTACAACCAACTTATTGACATTCAGCATATTTAGATGAACATAGTTACTTATTCCTATAAAATAGATATATACACACATTTATGGAACAAAACGCATGATGAAACATGTACAGTAGTCAATTGAGTAACATCCCCTATATATACAACGGCAATCTCCAAGATAATGCAGAGACAACCTCATATCATCTGTCACAGTTGCTCCCCAAGCCGAGATCCCAGATGTCCCCCATTAGCAAGGCATTAGCATTAGCTACGTACATATTACCTAAATCATACACACATACATCATATGACAATAAGATCAACTGTGTTTCAGCATTCAAGTGTCAGTATTCGTAAACCAAATTACCTAACAAACTGAGAGAAGTACTTATACTATGTAATCGACATGGAAACCAATCCGAGGAGCCTTTTGGATTTGGATTCGGATTGGACGGTGGTTTTAGGAATTTGAATAGTTGGGTTAGATAGCCTTGAAATATGTTCACCCGATGCAGCAAGTGGCGAAAACTTTATAGATATTTACATGCATATACAGTTAGATACAGATACATATATATACATACTATGATATTTAGCAAGACCGTGATATATTCAATTAGTAAAACCGAAAACAAAAAATTATATATTATATGTATATATCAATTATATATTGAGGCGTCTCTCAAAATGTGTCAAATTGCATACTAAGAGTAGAATTTTTGGTATACCCAGGAAAACCCAGGGAAGAAAACAAAGTAAACATTTCATCAACTGTTGTTGTGAAGGCTAAAAAACAACGCATATCACTTTGAAGGTGTCAAAACCAGAGGTTTTCGATTTTTACCCGAGAAAACCATACGAAAGTTAAACTAAACTTGTGTAAAGAGGTTTGCTAAAGATTCCTCCAGCGAATCTTTTCGACCGATCTATAAAAACGTGAAAATAGCGCGGACAACGAGTTTTCGTTTTGGATATGTAGTGTTGATTTGAGTGACTAATGAGGACCAAATTTTTAGCAAAATTCACAAATCAGGTTATTAGATCTTAACAAATAATAGAAAAACCCAAATTGCCTAGTTTAGTTACAAGATTTTCATTTTACGACCTCTCATTTTTTGGCTTCTTGCTTATTGGTTGGCGTTGTTATATTTTCTTATAAACCAAGCGCTATGAAAACACCGACACTAATTAAACCAAACAAACACACACCAACACACTCTCAACGAGCTAGTCAATTGATGTGCATAGGCACAAACTAATTCTTGAAAATAATTGAAAAAGCGGTAAGTAAAAAGTGAAAAATCAACAATAAGTTTATAATGGAACATTCAACCAAAGTCGAACGTACACAATAAAATCTAAAAGCAATTATTTCCCTTGACTAACCCTGGGAAATATAAAACAACCAACAAAACATATAAATCACATTAAAAATGCTCTAAGTTATCGTATTGAGAATTAGTTCGTAAGCTTATAGTTAAGTCCAAGTGTTAAATAATTTCAAAGCAATGCGTACAAGTATTCGGAGATACTTTGACGAACAAGCTATATATTTATCAATTGCTAAATTATATTTAAATGCATAAAATATTAAGAAACAGTGAATGGCTACTTTTGCTCATTTCAGATGCTTAAAAAAAAGAAAAGAAATGCTAAATCAAAGACAACAGAAGTCGTATTTAAACCTAATTTAAGTGTTAAGCAAGAAAAAAAATTAAATATACCACAGAAAACACAAAATATATATATTGAAATAAGGAACATTTTTTCTTATACTGCAAGGAAGTATGATTACTTTTACTGGCTCGTAACATATCAATTATACTGAGCTATATTTTGAAAGAGCAAGCAAATTGAAACGAACGAATTAAACACCAAGTTCAATTGATACAAACGAGGATTTTTTAAGGCTAATTAAAAGATAAAACAAGTAATTATTAAACACTGAGGTGAGTAAAATCGCTAACGAAATTTTAGCAAAAAGCCTTGCTAAGACTTTCCTAACCGAAAACATAACTTAGACTCGTCTTCCAGCAACTAATTCACATGAAAAAGTTCTTACACCAATAGTGACAACGGGAGAAATAAAATTTAGGGAAAATAGAATTCAGTTGTTTTGTCTAAAGCCCCAATGATTTGGAAACAACTTAATGGGGCGGAACGAGCTCAGCTTTTGGCTATACTTGTTACATGTAATCGTAATCAACCAGTACAATTTTTGCAACGAGGAATTTTAAACGAAATCAATCTTTTGAAGATAAAATCGAGCTGAGCCTTGTTTGAGAATTTTATTTCAGGTTCTCCTCTTATCAAGATCCCAAAGGAAAAGATTATTTAGACCTCTCACTAAAAAATCGCAGACGGGTGGAAAGCTCTTCTTACTAACTGTTGTAAATTTGTTTCTTGGAATGAAGGTCAAAGAAAAAAACAAACTATATAAAGGATAAGCAAGTGCATTATATTGAACGATTTGGTAAACAATTTGAAGGCTAGCCATAAGTTTTCACATATATAAATATATATTAACGATATAACTTTTAGGCCTTAAGCGAACCAGTATGAAACCCTTTAAATTGTGTTTGGCTTGGGCTGGAAAACATATCAATAGATCAAGAAGTATGCAGATCTATTGAGACGGCCAACCTTATATACGTTTGTTTCGAAGTGGTTATTATTTGTTTATTGAAACGAATAAATTATATACAACACCCTGTATCTTGTAATTGTAACATGTAACTGCTGTCGCTCTACTTCTCGCTCTATACTTGTAGCGATGTTTAGACACTCATATATATGCAGAAAAACAATATATAATTCTTTCGATATATACAAAGGACATGTAAACGGTATTTACTCTTTTAGCCTAAAAATCCCTAAATCCAAATCCAACCCGAGAAAAATCAAACGAATTGCTGATAAAAATATAATGTGAAAACCCTTTGTGTAATTTTCCTATTGAAAAACTTCTTGGCTAAACCCTTTTTGAATTGAATTGAAATGAATAAATGAAATGTGAAAGAAAATTTTGCAAATAGAACCCTGGTATTTGATTTCACAAAAATGGAACTAAAATAACAAATTTTAAATATGTAATTTGAACGTAGTTTGCACGAAAATATTTTTTCCTGTATAATGCACAAAAACCTGGAAAATGTCTGTATAACATATTGTAATGTTAATGCTTAGCGTAAGTTTAGCTGTACTTAAATATATGAACTCGTTAGTTAATAGTTGACTTAGAAACCACCGTCATATTAGACTTTGTAAAATGTACTCTTATAACGTACTCTCAGTTTCGTACTTGATACCGAGTAACATTGATCGTAAAAGTAATGGTAATCGATTGACTTATTGATTATACAAAGCCATAATTAATTCGAAGTAGTTTCTGATCTATATTTTTATAAGTTTGTACCCGGATTTGTATTAGACTCTTTTACATTTCATTGTTTTTTTTTTTAATAGATTTTTATTATAAATTTATACTTTAATTCTAGTGTACAATACTCAAGCTTTTAGTGCAGTACTTGCAGCATTTTTTCTTTTTGTCATTCTGATTTGTACATAAACTTATATGTGGTACACATTTCTACTTTAAAAATATATATTTTAAATTGCTTTGTCTTAGGCTTAGACACACAGAAGGTTATGCATGATTTATAATATACAGAGAATTCTTAACTGAAATTAATTTTCAGCAAGCAAAACAAAGAAAAGTCTATTTAAGAGAATACTTATGCGACAATACCCTTTTTTGTGTGAACTCAAAGTTTGTTAGAGATTATCCTCTAAGCGAAAGGTATAGTAAATCATATGATTCAACAATTAACTGTCAGATATTATAGGTAACTCGTCGGAGCGAGGACAACATATAAGCAATATATATACATACATATATAACTTTGATACCGATGTGTTAATGTTGAGGCAAACTCAAGTAATAGATACATATAAATATATATATTTGTATTTTAAAGATGTGCTACCATAAGCGCGATCTTCAACATTGTAATGACAACCCAAGAAGCTAACACTAAACCCTAAGCGCCGAGTTGAAAGATGAACCAATTTAATGATGCACTGACGCACACTGTGTTGTTGTGTGGGCGTAGATATGGAAAATACAGTTAAAACCAAAAAGATTAAATATTTTAATTTGCAAACAAACAAAACAAAATTATATACAAAACCATCGAAAAGTTTTTAGAGTTTGCGAAGTTTTCGAAACGGTGATTCGAAAGTTGGTTGCCCTTAGCTTCTTATGCAGCATAAATACAATATTATTAAATCTTATATATTATATAACGTATTCATAGATAACGTATAGATTTGATTAGAGCGTAGTACATACAACACACTCATTCACACAGAAACACAGACATCAGTTGGTATTGTGTAAACTTGAATTTGCGTAAAATTTGCTGTTTGACCCACACGAAACTCAAACCAAACTCATCTTAAATGTTGCAGCGTATTAATATAATTAATTATATACTATATACATATATACCACAATAAATGTTTCACATAAAATAATTTGCTCTGTAGTTTTAACCAACTTAAGTTTCGTGCATTTCACACCCAACACACATTATTATTTTGTATCTAAGAATCCTGCGCGTAGTTAGTCTGGTAAAATTGGCCTTTGTTCAATTATTTTTATAACCGATACACACAAACTAAGAATTTGTTTTTCTTTTGGCACCTATTAACCAACGGATTATTCTATAGACCTATAAAGTAAAATTCTTAGAACTGCTCTAAACGTCTGTTAGAGGCACCTATCGTAAATATAGAAAAGTATATAGACACCTCTTGCCACTTCTTTTAAGTACTGACCATAGATTTTTATCCAATATTTAACCTTACGTTATTGGGGATATATGGTAAGTTTTGGCTAGAGGTTTTTAGGATCATCGTTCAATTACTTACGCCCCAATGGTGCAAGATGGCTTTCTTCGAGAACACACAAGGATCATCATCTAAGAACGGCACTAGATTTCCTGCAAAAAAAGTTTTCTTGGATCGAAAAGCCCTTGGGTTTTAGTTTTCCTGTATGCTGCACTTACTCCTAAGTAATAAGGTGC
Source organism: Drosophila ficusphila (assembly GCF_018152265.1). NCBI lineage: Eukaryota > Metazoa > Arthropoda > Insecta > Diptera > Drosophilidae > Drosophila > Drosophila ficusphila. The sequence continues at coordinate 20,382,347 of NW_025064737.1, forward strand.
GGGTTGGCTGTGCTTGTTGCAACTAAAGATCGAGTGGGGAAGGAAAACAATAAGTATGCAATCAAGGATCTTATCATTGCGTAGGTCTTACCTTCGGCACAAAAAGTAATGAAGCGCGTTTTCGGAGGAAAGCAGTCGTAAGACGAAGCGCCATTTGTAAAGAATCTTCCAACCGACTCAAATAATTTTACGAATTTTGGAAACGATGCCGAACTGGTTGTAAATGTTGTGATAAACTGAAATTTTGGCTGAGACTTATACCTAGCGCCCAGATGTGTTGACGTAGTTTTCTTTCAAACTACATAAGCTTACTAAAAGTTTGGAAGGCAAAACAAAGTAATTGCCTTTTGGTTTTCGTTCCATCAGGTTATTCGGACTGATAGAAAATGATTAGAAACTTATATTTTGATAACTTTTTTTTATTCTTTCAGCCTAGGCAGCGAACGGGAATACAGCGTTGGATTCTAAATTTAAGAATAGTTAATTGACTAGACTCGCATCTAAGACTCAAAAGACATGGATCGTCCCAAAATTTACAGCATAAGCCTAGGGAATAGATATATGTACTAAATTATGTAAAATAAACTACAACTATCAAAATTGTAGCATACTTATGGGGGTTCATACAAAATGGTGCTGCTCTCTCTCTTTCTCTTTCAATTGGAAAATCTTAAGAATAGGCACCTACTATTGCATTCTGTTCGCCTGGTACTTCTAAATGGGTTTGGTCCAAAAATTACGGGATTGACTATCAGTTTTATTTGGACTGATTAAAAACTTATGTTTTAGTAACTTTTTAATAAAGGTCTTAACTATGAAAAGTTTATTCTTTTTCTTGAAGGGGTGGAAACTTGGCCTTAACCAGGTAACTTTGTATGTTTGGTTAATTTGTTGGTTAAAACTGCTTATTCAACTCCCCCAAAATAAACTATATAAATTTGAAAATAAAAACCACAAAGGCTTATGCACAACAATTGAAATTTATTTAAAAATAAATTAAGTTTTTCTTCCTTCTTTTTGTTTTATTTTATAAAATTCTTACACAAGGATTACATAGAGATAATGCGCGGCATTCGCACGAACCGCTGCTTGTGTGTGTGTTTGTGTATGTCCGTGCGCCTCTAAGTGTGCATGTGTACGTGTGTGTGAGGGACACCCATGTCTTCCAGCTGCTGCTATAAGTAAGTATGATTGAATCTTTAGTTTGTTTTACACCGGAATTTCGAATGGTTCATCTAGGCTGCAAATCGTGGAATTCATTTCTCGGGGATCCTTATCTGGGTAACGAACAGATCTCGCAGGAGGTGAGCTCGCCGCGGTTGATGAAGGTGCAGTGGCTGCACGTCCAGGTGTTGCCGTCCAGGTCCATCGCCTCCGGTCCAGCGGCTCCGGCACTTGCCGATGACCCGCCACTGGGATAGCTGGTGGTGCCACTGCAACGAAAGGAGAACAAACCAAATACAATTTCGAAGCACTTTAAATCATATCAAGGATATCCAAAAGGGAATCACTTTTGTAAAAAGAAAGTGACTTCTTTTCCTACAGCCACATCAATACACGTTAACGATGCAACAAAAATATCCTTTTAAAATTTGATTATTTCAACTGCAACCAGAGCTTTCCTCTGTTTCCAGATAAAAGCTTCCGGAAATCAAATTATTTTGAAACTGGAAAGCAGATGAAATGCAAGTCTAGTAGCATATAGTATTGTACATCAATTAACGTCAATTTACAAATGACAAAGCGGACTTTATTAAATGTCACAGGTTAAACACTGCACTCCAATTGCAAACAAAAATGTTTCCTTGTTGAAAGTAGGTTAATTTAATCCTGGAATCCGAACTGTTGCTCATATGATTAATGTAGAGCTTATGCTAAATTGATAAAATATCAGCTTCTGCTCGGCAAAGCTAGCTTCCTTTCTGGTTTACGACTTTTCTTAAAACAAGGAGATGAATTCCCCTTCCATAATACTGAGATAGGGAATATATTTGGCTGAAACTCACCCACTTCCTCCGGAACTGGCCTGGATGAGCGTCTCGAGCAGCTTCCACACCTCCTGGCTCTTGAACTGGGCCGCCTGGTTGGGGTTCTTGGTGCGCACCGCCTCCAGCAGCGGAGCCATGGCCTGGCGCAGCGGGAGCATGTCCGTCTTGTAGAGGTAGACCAGCAGGTGGAAGTCGGAGATGGCCTCGAGGAACTCCTCGTCGCCCCAGGCGGACAGGTAGCAGCTGAGTGCGTTGAAGTCCTGCAGGTGGCCGTCGATGTATCGGTTCTCGATGGGGAATGGCTGGCGCTTGTCGTACTCGGTGAAGGTGTACTGCGGCTGCAGCGGAGTCGATGCGGGCACGTCCACCAGGAGGTACTCCACGGGCAGGGGGCGAGCCAGTCGCTGCACCTCGTTGCCGTACTGGTCCTTTTCCTGGCGAAAAAAGGCAGTGGGAAAGTGGGTTATTCAGGCTTTAAATAATATTAGCCCAGCTAGACTTGGCCCAGTGACCTACATCTGATTCGGGCCAGAAAGAAAGGGGGTAAAAAAAACGTTTGCTGACGTCTGACCTGCTCTCTCTCTTCCCTTCCTCCCAGCTCGCTCCCATCCCCACTCTCTCCCCTCAAAAGCTCGCTGGGGGCAACCTGTTAGCTCGGCAGTGACCTTGCCCACACCCACCAAGGCCGGCGGCACTCGGATTTGGTCTTGGAACTGGTTAAAAAAGACTGCAATTCACCCAGGTTCAGCAAATCTGCGGCTCAAGGCAGACGTCCTAGAAATCAAGCTCTTACTCAGACAGAAAAACCCTCGCGAATAACTCTATCTATATGCTACTGAAATGATGACCTCGTTCCTGGCATTTCCGGATGCTTCAATGATCAAGAAAAAGGTCCTAGTTAAGTTAATTAAATAAATAATAATTGTAATTAGTTTTATGCTTGATGGATTCTTGCCTTTTACTTGGTTAATGCAAACATAATGAAAATTTCAAGGTTTGTAAGCAAGGGGACAAAGAGGTCAAACATATTAACTTTTTTTAATTATTTTATAACTTTTTTTTTTTTTTTGACTCTTATTGCCTTGACCTCTTCTAGGAAATTGAAGCGTTGCCTTCATGTCATAGGCAAAGTCTAAAGTCAACCATCTGCGAGTCGGAATATCATTTTGAATTTAAATCAACTCTGGGGCAAATGAAATTGCACAGAAGCCACAAGCGCTTGCAGCCATAAGTTGTAACCATTTTAATAAGGGAAAATCCAGAGCACTGGACGCTGGGATTTAGGCCCAGGAAACACCACACCTGTTCTGGATTTATAATTACTGTTTCGAGTTTCGCAACAAACGCAATTAAGCAGGCATCGTGTCGGTGGTCGGCAAAGTGGGGGCGTGTCAGCCGCGGAGGCGTCAGCACGTCAACGATGCCAACTCGATGGCGGTGCATCCAATCGGAATGAAATAGTACACATCACCTGAACATGCATAAGTTAATTAGCCCCTCACTCCAGCGGATGGACCCCGATTAAAGGCAGTAGGCGGACCGCCCAGTGGAGCAGAAGCTGGTCAAACGGAACCACTGAACGTCATTATAACTGCTGAGCAGGAAATTGGCGAGAGCTCTTTCCCCCAGTAGATACTTTTATGTTTTAATAGCCAAGTTAATGCCAGTTTCCGCTTCCATTAAAGAGGCAGCGGATGAAATTAAGTTTGTAGTTTAAATTGCATTGCAGCCAAATACGTCAAGTTTTGAAAGCTTTCCGTCAAGAAAAGGATATTTTGGTCAGAGGTCAGTTTATATGCAAGAAATTTTACTAATATTGTGCCTTAATTTCAATAAGTTACTACTCATAATGCTCACTTTTGGTTCATAGAAACATGCCATACCAGTCAACACTTATGTGTGTGTCAAATTCGCAGTAAATCTTTTTCATAGATGTAATTACCCTGTGTGTGTTATCAATTTCAAGGAATACTTCAGTAGGCTACCAGCGAAATCAATTTTGCAAAACTGCAGCTAAAAAGGGGTAAACAGTTTGCATGCCGTGTGGAGCAGAAAAAGGCCGTTAAGCGAGAGTAAAAACAGCTTGACATTGACATTGGGAGCCATCGAAGAAGAGCGCCAGTGGCCAGGACACCCAAAGCTCCGCAAGCTCTCTCCGAGCAGTATAAAAGCCACGTCCTGGCTGGCCGAAGCTGCATTTGCCAACGAATCGCGAAAGGGGCAGGACGAGCCTCGAGCTTCGAGTCGCGCTAAAGTCGAACGGCAAACGGCACGCGTTTCCCTCGCTTATTTGTTTGTGTTTCCGGAAACATCCATATCCACCTTTTTTTCGGCTATCATGCCTGGCCTGGAGGAGTCGCTTCCGATGCGTAGAATCGTTAGACAGCTGAGCAACCATGTTCTGGACGGCGGTAGCCTCCTCGACACTCTCGTCCAACAGCGCGGAGAGCTCGGCGGGATTGGCCAGTGCGGCACCAAACTACCAGCAGCAGCACACAAAGCCAGCGCCGCTGAGAGCCTCCTCGAGCAGCTGGCAGCTTAGCAATGCAGCATTCAAGTCGCGCCTGCAACAGCAACAGCTACTGCAGCAGCACCAGCAACAGATACAGCAGCAACACGAGTACGAGCAACACGAGCAGCAGCAGCAGCAGCAGCAGCAGCAACAGCAACAGCAGCAACTACAAATGCAACAGCACGAGGGGGATTCATCCCAGCAGGAAGTGCAGCCAATTGAGGAGCCAGCGCAGGTGGTGGGGCAAAAGAACAAGCTGCAGACAGCGAACATCAAGAAGAAAATCAGTCCGAAGAGTGAAAGTAAAATCTTCAAAGCTTTCACCTCCTGCAAGTGCACCCAAAAGTAGGGAAATCCCAAGTGCGAGTGTACAAATGACAGAACAATAAAAACCGAAAGTAAATATTTTTTGAAGCATTTTCAATGTAGCAACTATGAAACGCATTCAAACCTAAGGTACAACAATAACAATTGAAAACAATCAAGTTCCTGAGAATTTCGTAGTGAGATATATTCACATAAAGTAATTTTAATGACATCAAATTTTAAGGAATAAACCACACTTTTTAAGGTAAGACTTAAGTGTTTATAAAACAAAACAACTTTACTTGCAGCATAATAAAATATCTACTAAAAACTAAATGATGAACATTCAATTTCCCTTGAGGCAAATATATTATTTGATTTTACAGAACAGCAATCAAAGTTTCTGTGCTTTAGTTCCCAATCCATAACTTCACCCCAAGCAGCAACATGTGTCTTTTGCTCAGATGTGTTTAATCAGTACATTCGTTATCCTATCTCAACGGATGCAGACCTTCAGCCGCACTTATTCGTCACAGATTTGCTACATTCCATTTCGAATCCATCAAAGTTCTGCTTTGATTAGCCTATGATTTGACATGCTGAAGGTTAATTTGCATGATTGAAGTCTGGCAGGAAAGCTTTTGGCCGCCGGGCCAAGGCCCATCAATCAAAAAAGGTCGATTTTCCGCAAAAGTATGCTAATTATTTGTCAGCTTAACTCGCTACCCTCACATGAAACTTAAAAACTGGCACTATTAAACTACACATCTCATTTCTGATGGCTACGAACTTGAACTTCTTTTACAAGTTTGTAAGGGAATATTAATTTATCTGTCATAGCTTCATGTTTTCTCTTTTCACTTTGAGCAAGTTCCACAGAAGTTACAGATCCAATTAACTGCGACAGGCTGTTACTCAAATAAAGTCTATCAACCGCAGAGCTCTCCTCCCGCAAAGCCTCGAAATCCTTTGACACATCCTTGCAAATATGAATTGCACACTTGACCATATGGCTGGGAAATTCTCAGCACGTTTGCACTGCCATTAAAATGGGGGAACCAATTATTTTCCCGGCCCAAGTCTGTTTATGGCAATTAGCAAAGGGGAGTTGGCTGCACAGTCCGGCCAGGAATAGAGACCTACTGGCCATCGAAGGTGACACCCAAGCCAGTAATAAATTTTTATTGCCCGGCATAAAAACGTAGGCTGGCCCAGTCCAATGGCACTGACAATGAGTCCAAGGAGAAGGAAGTGGGCCAAAGTGAAGCAAACGAGGCCACAAATTGCTTATCGATTTGCAGATTTGCCTTCGCTTTCGCCACTTTTTATGATTTTAAGCCAAATGCCTGGCCTCAATTCGCTGACGCAGTTCGGCAAAAAAATGACTAAGTAGACAATGACGAAACGCTTGCGTTCCTGGGAGCCACAGGAAAATTGTGAATAATTCAGTGGGACAATTACGTTGAAGAGCTAAGCATATGCAATTCCACGGCTTTTCACAGAATTATACCGAAGGTCAACTAGTATTGAAAAAATCATACAAGCGTAATATAAACAGCTTTTCTGCTAATCTGGCAATTAAAATAAGGGGGATTCACTTAACCGAACAAATTGTCAGACTGCCACTGCGTACATAAGTTATAAGCCAGGTGATTTATCTGGTGCGGAAAACTTTTGATTTCGTTTGGGAATTGCATGTGCTAAGCGAAAGGCTTCGGCATGTGTTATATATTTAAGTAAGCAGGCACGAAAATACATTTTATATCGGACAAAATGTGCAACAGGCCTGTTAAAAATGTATGGCATAGTCTGACAATCAAAAACATTTCAGCGTAACAACTTTAAACAAGTAAAATGCGAGGTGGTAAAGGTTAAAAACAGATTTATTTTACCAAAAGGTGTACAAAATGCCAAAACCCACGTGAAAAGTTAAAAAGGTCAAATGAAAATTTGCACCCTTTATCCTTATGTTAATTGTACTTAATTAACTCTGCTTACATTTCCACAATTGGGTCATTGTAGGTGTCGACTTTTGGCTTTTTGGTGTCAACGTGTAAACGTGGCTAAATGTGAGTTAAGCCCTAATAATACTGACAGCCATCGGGCGTTTAATTTGTCAGACAGGGAAAATCTGTCATTGTCTTGGCCTGTCTTCAACTGGCTTTTCCCCTGTGCCAAAACGTACAACTGGATCACCGACAATTGTCATGAATAGAGCGTGGTCCATTGTGCGTCAAATTGTCAACTTAATTTCCAGGCGTGTAAGCAATTACCAAAACGAATTCGCGCCCATTTTGTACGTTTTTATTCTAAACACAACTTTGCTGGTAGACAAAAAAAGTCCCATAAATACGAATTTATGTCAGGGCGAGAACGACAGCCAAAGGAATTTATTTTCTCAATTTACACATTTGCTTCGGTGGCAAAAAGTGCGAAAAAACGCGAGACTCCGAAGAAGACTCTGGAAAGTAGGCAATGTTTTTATGCCGCATGCAAAGGAAACTCCCCTGAAGTAATTGTCGGAGCCAGCTGAATTCGCAGACAGCTTAAAGCATTTGCATAATTGCAGAGAAAAAGGGGAAGCTGAGTGAATGGAAAGCAAACGGCCAACATGGAACAAAGGGCGAATAATAAATAGAAAACAAAATAAGCGTAAGGAATGCCAGAAACGTGGTTCTCGCTGTCCAATGGCACGGAAGAAAATATAATCCGAGTCGGAGGAAAGAGGCGTAACGTTTGCTTTCGGCAGGTGAATTATAATGCCACGACAAACAGGGGAAACACACTTGGAAGGTCACTTAAGTGCCCATTTTTCAACAGTGTTTGCCGGCCGCTTTTTGTTTGTTTGCCGGACAAATGGAGAGCAATTTCGATCCGAAGTTTTGTACTCACTTTAAAATGAAAAAATATGACATGCATGATTTTATGACACGAAATCTAAGTAGTTTATGGGTTGCTTGAAAAGGCCTTACAATTTAATCGCCAAACTTATGGCAGGTCAAAGCAAAAGATTGGTAGATGGACTCAATTGAAATCCTTAATGAGGCCACTAAATCACCCACAATCGGTTTGAACAGCAGTCGCAATTACTTCCTTTGAATATTAATTAATTTGTTTTGCGGGCTTCAAAGCAGGCAAGCTGTGAAAAAGAGAGCCAAGTAACCAAAACAAACAAAACACGCATGTTGATTATCCGCAAAGTTTTAGCTTTGGTCAACATTTAGTCCGAGTGCGATGCTATTTCCTTTGACCAGATTTTCCTCGTTGCCATGACCCCAATTTCTCGACTCCCCGAACGGCTTGTTAGACATTAAGTTGCGGTTCCTACTCTGGAATGCCCCATGCCAAACAAAGTTTGATTACACAGCTTAAAACAAATTCCCAATAACTGCCACACGGCGAAAACTTTTCGAGGGGTCACTCAAAGAATTAGGCCACAGACCTTTGACCGACCAAGAAATGGGCTTCGCTCTGGGATTTTTTAGGAAGCGTGGGTGGAAGGCTAATCACAATCAACCCAAAGAATAATCAATTTTAAAATTTATAAACTTTTTGTGGATTAAAAATGAAGTTTCAAGGGGGGGAATACAGGAAGAAAATCCACGAAAAGATTACCTAATAATGGGACATCCCAATAACATCAAATAATTTTAAGTCTTCACTTCGTCTGTTTGAGCTTTAAACAAAGTAGATCTAAAGGTATTTTTAATGAAAATATTGTTGAAACAAAAACTTTTCAATTTTGTTTGCATGCGTTGTTTACTTATTGCTCATAAGAGGCTCAAGTAAAGTGCAAAACAAGTTGAAGACATCTGTTGATGATTTGTGTAAGTCAGCAAATTAAACCGGAATGGTTATTTGTTCTGCCTAGCTGCCTCAATAAATATAATATTTAATAGAAACCTTACATTTACCAAGGGGTTCTTAATCTTGGAACATAATCAAAGTAGTCCGGGAAAACTGTTTGAAACGTGTCAGATCCACCACATTGCCAAACACATTCGTACCTTTATAATCGTAGCAACACCTAAGGAAAGGTTTTCCCTAAAAACAAAATAATTTAGGTCGACTTTTCTACATTTTAGTGCCGAGGAAAATGGACTCCATCAAGGTGCCAAAGGAGCTGGAGTCGCTGCTGAGCTGCGGCCTGTGCCATCGCCTTTACGACCTGGCCGGTGGCAAGCTGCTGCCCAAGGAGCTCGTCTGTCAGCACACTTTTTGCGGAGAGTGTGTGGCCATTAGCACCGACCTGGATTCCTCGGACTGCATCTGCCCCCTGTGCGGAGTTCGCACCCAGTTACTTGGCCAGAGTCTGCCGGAATCCAAGGCCATTGTGTATCTTCTTCGCGAGTTGCGCGCTTTGGTTTTGGGCAAGGCCATGTTGGACTTCTCGGAGGGAAAGATCAGCAACGTGGAGGTTTCCGGTGAGGAGCCAGAGTTCCACTCGGACAACTGGTCGAACGTGGTCTGTGTCGAGAGCTTTCTGGCCAGCAGCTCGGAGCACTGCTTCGTCCACGCGATGCCGAACTCCACGTGGTGCCACAACTGCCAGCGATTGATGTGCCGCGCCTGCTCGGACGAGCCACTGCATCGGGAACACCGCCTCACCCGCCAGCTGGATTACCACGAGCTGCTGCGCCAGCTGCTCAGCTCGGAGCTGGCGAAGATCAAGCACACGGCCAGCCACGCCTCCGAGCTGTCCACCCGCGAGATGGAGTTGCTGCGCCAGCTGTGCGAGGCCTGCTTCCACGTGCAGTTGCACGTGAAGCGCCTGATCCTGGAGCACCATCCCAGCATGATCGCCGCCACGATGACGGGCTGGCACCGGCGCGCCGAGCAGGATCTGAACCGATCCCTGTTAAATCTCTCGGGCGCCGACATGCTGCACCTGCTCAGCCAGCTGGCCAACCAGCGGCGAAAGTTTGAGCAGCAGCTGGTGGAGGTGCACTTCCAGTGCCGACTGCGCGCCGCAGTCCAGGAGAACGGCATGCAGATCCTGGACTTCGAGCAGCTGAACAACCGGATCCTCCGGCTGCGCAGCCAGCCGCGTCCCGGCGGGATTCCCGCCAATGTGGAGCCACCGCACGCGCTCATGCTGACCAACTACTGCGTGTTCGCCTACTGGAACGAGGTGCAGCGCCAGCTGGTTCCGCAGCGCTCCAGGACGCCGCCGCCGGAGCCCGAGTTGCTGCCGCAACCACGTCGGGCGGTGGTGCCGCCGCACTTCAACCACCGCCAGCGGGAGGCGGAGGTCAGGCAGCACATGTACCAGGTGGAACTGGATCAGGAGCGGGAGCTGCGCCGATATCAGCAGAACTACTCCACCCCGCAAGGATCCGGAACGGAGGAGGGATCCCCCGGCTCGTCCTTCTCGCCGAGCAGCAGCAACAACAGCCAGAGCAGCTTCTCGTTCCCGCAAATCAACGACCCCTACAACCTGGACAGCGAGCAGCAGCGAGTGGTGCAACACCTGCGAGAAATGCTGTGGCAGGGCCACTTGGAGCAGCAGCGACAGAGGATGCAGCAAGTGCTGCAAGCGCAGCAGCAGCAGCAACAGGATCATCATCAGCAACAGGATCACCCGCATGAGCCAGTATTCCAGCCAATGTTTCAGCCGGAGAACTCCTGGGACAACTGGGGGGATCAATGGCAGCAGCAGCAGCAGCAGCAGCAGCAGCAGCAGCAACATCAGCAGCCGCAGCAGCAGCACCAGCAGATGATGAACCAGCCAAGCCAGGAGCTCTATCGGGACGGCGGCTCCAGTTCTCCGGTAAGCATTGTCCGCCAGCCCTCCGCACACTGTTATCCGATCTATTTTCTGGACATGGAAATAGCAGGGGAACTGGCCGGACGGGTACTAATCGCCGTGCGATCGGATGCCGCTCCCCGGATGGCCGAGAACTTTAGGGCGCTGGTGCGGCACGATCGTGGCTACGGCTACCGGGGATGCGCCGTCTTCCAGGCCTGGGGAGGCGAGAGCATCATCAGCGGCGACTTCGAGTCGCAGAACGGCCGGGGCGGGCACTCGTCCTTCGAGAACCGGTACTTCCTGCCGGACGAGACGGGACTGCAGGCGCATCGGGGAACGGTTGGCATGCGAAGGGGTCAGCGGCGACAGGACAAGAGCGGCTTCGTGGGCAGCCAGTTCCGGCTGGTGCTCAACGAGATGCGCTCCTTCACGGCCATCTTCGGGTTCATCGTGCAGGGCATCGAGCTGGTCGACCGCATCGCAGCCAGTGGCAATGCGCTGGGGCGACCGGCGCTGAGGAGCGTCATCTGGAACTGTGGCGAGTACCACTCGAAGCGATAAAACCCGACCAACCAATTAACCAACCAACCAACCAACCGACCGACCGACTCCTCTTCGAAATTCAACGAACCCTAGTGAACGAATCTCCTACGTACTTTGAATGTTCAACCGTCTCCGATATCTATATTCTTCTTGGTATACAACGCTAAGCTACTAATCTTGGTACGAATTTTGTACAATTAAAAGGCCCACTCGACCGTCAAAAATGGCTCTCAATTTTTTTTAAGCTCAACGCAAATAGTGAGAGCCAGCAAACCAGTTTTTTAAACAGTCTTATCGAGTTTTTATAAACAGTTTACAAATCAAAAGTTTTGGAGGCTATTTAAAATACAACAAAATCTACTGACTTTATCAATGTTCTTTAAATAACTCAAAATCATGGGCAAGGTGGATTTTTTATCAATCCTTGATAGATTGAATACGTAATGTTAAGGATTCAACAGCACCAAATAATTGGTGTTGAAGCGCTACCACGTTACCTGGATATAGAAAATTAGCTACAATAAAATAAAATAAGGTTGACAAAAAAATATATAACATAACGCAAAGGTTTGAAATAAAAATCTTCATAAGCTCGTGTCATTTAAACCAAGAAATAGGTGAAATCAGAATAAGCGGCTGATAAATAGACCTAGTCAATTCAATTATCAATACAAAGTATACTATATAGTACATGTTAGCCAAAATTATCCTCGAGAGATAGTTTTTCGATGTCTACATATGCATTTTGTGTGACCATAATAGAAGCTCTGTTTGTGATTTAATAAAGGAATGCCAAGAATAGCCATCCGTATATAATGGGAATCAAAAAGTTAGTAAAAAAAAAAAACAGTAGGTCATAAGTCGAAGTTTTAGATTTTAATTAAAGTATCGAAAGTATAAAATATTTTTTAAATTACAAGTAAAATGAAAAATTATCTTTCTGAACGACACGAAAATTATTATAATTTAATATATGTTTTAAGTTGTAAATAAATTCGAACAATATCCCAACATCTCCAATTATAACGCATTAGATAGAAAAAAGCGAAACGATTAGTATAAAACAAAAATATTTTAGATTTGATATTCAAAAAACAAAATGGGCAAAATCTGGAATATTGTGATCGGCTGGCAATTGCTCAAAGGGCTATAAGTTAATTACTCAAATAAATGTGGAATAAAATTAATCAAATAAAATGTCGGAAAATAAACTACGCATGTCTGTCCTAGGTATACGATAAATGAAATGAAATACTGATGGAAATCCCAGAGCAATGATGACAAGTACAAACCTAGGAAAAGAAAGGAACCTTGAAGAAAGTAACAGAACATAATGTAATCCTCTCGATGTTACATGTATGTTATTTAATTATTGGTACCGATTAAAACCCAAATTTTAATTGATGTCTAAATATGCACGTTTTCTGCGTAAATGTGAAAGTAATTCAATAAAGGTTGCCCGCAATTGTGTTTTTACTTTGAAGGGGGAATTGCTGTCGTCAAAACGGAAGTGAATGTAAGAACTTACCTTATAGAAGACATCGGGAACATACTGCTTGTCCGTGGACTCCCGCACGTAGCCCAGCTCGGGCGCATCCTTAGTGGGCAGCAGACAATTATCTCGCACGAGAGCCATGCACTGAGCCGAAACTGCGTAGCCTTCCATGTGAACTTGTTTGGTTTTATCTCCTGCAATTTACAATTAAATACGTTTTAATAAATACACAGAAAGGAGTTTAACTCAATCTTACCCGTCACACAAATAGTCACGAACTTTGAGCCAAAGACGCCGTTGGAGGCATATTTACACGGATTTGGGTGGCGGTTCTGCAGCTCGCCGGCTGTGATGCACTCCTGTGCCGTGATGAAGTGCGACTCGATGCCGCGGATCTGTTTGACGGTGCCCACAGTCGCATCCTCCGTGATGAGATCAGTGAAAATCCAACCAATCTGTGGAATTACCATTATTAAAGATTTCACAAATTTAAAAACAAATGGTAATGGCTCACCTTCTTCAATCCTAGCGCAGTTGCCACAGCATCCACATCATCAGCACCCTCGTCCGGCTGGATGTTAATCGAGTCCCGAGTTGACTCCTGCGGCGGCTCGTAGATGGCAGCCACCTTGGCCCGAATGCCCAGCGGCACATCGGTGTGCTGCTCGTACGTCCCGTACAAATATCCCATACGCTGGTGGCCGGTGGTGCGCCAGTAGTTAAGGAACCGCTCCACAATCTTGGTGTTCTCAAACATAACGTTGTCCACGTGGCGATATGTCTGGCGGTTCAGCGTTATGGCCGACGGCTGGCACTTGGAGCAGATGCCCTTGGGCCATGGCGGATGCTCGCGGCAGCCTGGCTTGATGCGGCAATTGATGTCGTCGAAGACAAAGTACTTGCCCTGGTCCATGCCAGAGGTCTGCTTGCGTATGTACGAGTGGAAGGACAAGTGCTTGATGTTCTGCTCCTTCAGATAGGATTCGTCGTAGGGCTCCAGGGCGGAGCAGTGGACGCAACGACCATTGGCATTGTGATGGCAGCTGAAAGAGATCATACTTGATTAATAAACTATAGATATAACAGTCGAAAATGATTTCATACAGCTTGGTATCGCGTTCGCGCTTGATGGTGCCATCTGCCTTGCTCAGAGCTAAGTCCACGTCATCTTCGACCACGTTGATGGATGGACGTGCGCTGCTTGGATTGCTGTTACTGCTGGTTTTAAACGGCTGAGTGTCCAAGACTGTGGTGCTAGCGCGCTGTAAACAAGTGGCAGTTAGTAAGTTATCAATCCTTTCTGAAAAACCAACTTACGCGTGACGATGTGCCGGCAATCTGCTTTAAGTAGACCATATCACCATGCTTCAAGGAAGTTCCCACCAGCTGGCTCCCACTGGCCTGCAGCTCTGTGAGGAAGTTGCGTTCCTTGAAGAGCCCGAATCCATCTACCTTCAAGGCATTTTGAACGCTGTCGTAGAGATGCTTCAGATTTGACTTGGGCGAGATCTCAATGCGTTTGATGCCCTCCGCCGACTGAACGCGAATTAGCTGGAATTAATAATCGAGAAATAGTGTAAATTAGTTATTGGTCAGTGGATAATTGAATTGTTGGTCCAACCGATTGTTTGCATAACACAAACAGACGATGGCGCACAAAGGCGTAAGCGAAATTGCGCTTCTTGTAGATGAATTGCTCGAGCAGCAGTGGTGCACAGGCCATTTTCTTGATTTTCCGGGCAGGTCACTGGGTGGGCGGTTAAGTGGGGTGTGCAGAGGGTAGTGGGTGGCTTGGGTGGGGGGTTGTCAAGTGTAGCTATGAAGCTACCAAAGCCTGAAAGGCTTTTTCTTAGTGATTCGGACTGTACGTCATGAAGGCGCGAACTTGACTGTGAAAATTTGTTGGCATCGCATTAAAAACAATTGCAATTCGTTGCCAAATGAGTGCATAGTTAAAAGAGATTTAGATGCACTTAAAAAAAAAGACTATACATTCTACCTGGAGTTTATGCGTTACTCTTTACCACAAAAAAAAAATGAAAATAAGAATAATTTAGTAGTTTACTATTTCACATTTTAAATATTTTATTATCCATCCAAAAACTAAAGAAATTTCTCTGAGTGCACCACCCTCAAAATATAAATTGTCTTATTGGTCAGACACGTCTTTATATCCAAATTGGTCAAGTGCAACACATAAATAATGCCCTAAGCGGCTGCAGTTCCATTCATTTTTAATAATTTATTTTGGTTTTATGAAGGGGTCTTCAAGGCCCCCTAAATTCCCAAAGACCATTTTTTCGCCTAGACTGCACTCGTTCACTCGAAAATCTACAAGTCATGGTGTCATTTCATTTCACCGCCTGCAATTTTTCGCCGCATCAAAGGACTTGGGGAGGTTTTACACTTCCGCAAAGTGCATCCAAATAGATGTCACACACATTTTCACCTGCACTTTTTATGGACTTATGCACTTTTAATTATATTTGCCTCATAAGGGGCAACAACAACAAACGCCATCGAACTGGGTAAACCGACTTTGTTTGCCGGCATTTTCGGGGCTACGTTAAGCGAACACTTGCCGAATCGTATTGCACTCCCTAAACAATTGCTTGGTCTCAGTTGTAAGCACTTCCATGGCTCTTTTCAATTTGTTATCAACAATTTACTTACAATTTTGTCGGACATCGGCATTGCGGCTATTGTAATTGTGTCTCTGTCTCTCTCGCACAGCTGTGGGGATGGCAATAGTGTGACCGTTGCGTGTTGGCGGAAAAATGCTGCCTGAACTTCTGGTTGGTACTTTATCGAACCAAGCTATCGACACGTTCAGGGCGGTTATTTTAAACAAAGGGATATTTGAAGATTGTATTTTGGAATTGTAAATAAGAAATATAATTGAAAACTAAGCATCGATTTTGTGCACATTTATTAAAATAGCGGCGTGGATTTATAAATTAACTATGAAACATTCAACAAATCGCATTCTAATGGAAGACAGCATATGAAAGCAGCGGAAGTGACTGATCCGTTGAACCTCAATCGTACTTAAGGTTGCCCATGCAAATGTACTTGATATCCACATAATCATCGATGCCGTGCTTGGAGCCCTCCCGTCCGACTCCCGACTCCTTGACTCCGCCGAATGGAGCCTCGGCGGCGGAAATGATGCCCTCGTTCACTCCGACCATGCCAACCTCCAATCGCTTGGCCACCCGGAACACCTGCTGCAGGTTCTCGCTGTAGAAGTAGCCGGCCAGTCCTCTCCTGGTGTCGTTGGCCTTCTTAACAGCCTCCTCCTCATCCCGGAAACGGATGATAGAAACTACGGGGCCAAAGACTTCCTCTGTGTAGAGTTGAGCGGAAGGTGGAACATCTGCGACAATTGTGGGTGCGTAGAAAAGGGAGCCTTTGTCGCTCAGCGGTTTTCCTCCCAGCAGAATATTCGCCTTTTTAGACCTCGCATCCTCCACAAAACCACTGACTTTCTTGAACTGCATTTCGTTGATCAGTGGTCCAATTTGCACATCGCATCCCTGGCCGTCGCCGATCTTTAAGGCCTCTACGCGCTTCTTCAATCGCTCCACGAACTTATCGTAGACGCCATCCTGGACGAAGAATCTGTTGGCAGAAACACAGGTCTGTCCGCAGTTCCTGAACTTGGAAGCCATGGCTCCATCCACCGCCTTATCGATGTCGGCCGAATCGAAGACAATGAAGGGAGCATTGCCGCCCAGCTCGAGGCAGATCCTCTTGATACCATCAGCAGAGTTGCGGAACAGCAGCTTGCCCACTTCTGTGGAGCCTGTGAAGGAAATGCCTCTCACATCGGGACTCTTGCAGAATAGATCACCAATGGGAGCTGCTTGGTTGGTGGTCACCACATTAATTACTCCCTTTGGGATGCCTGCATCCACTGCCAGTTTAGCCACGGCCAGTGCTGTGAGAGGAGTATCTTCCGAGGGCTTCACCACCACCGTGCATCCTGCGGCCAAGGCTGCACCTGCTTTTCGTGTGATCATTGCCATCGGAAAGTTCCAGGGAGTGATCAAGGCCGCCACTCCGATGGGCTGCTTCATCACAATGATCTCCCGGTTGGGCTGAGCACTGGGCACAATCTCACCGTAGATGCGACGGGCCTCCTCCGCGAACCACTCCACAAATGCGTTTCCGTAGGCCACCTCCCCCTTGGATTCGTTTATCGGCTTGCCCGATTCCGCCGTCATAATCTCAGCTATCTCTTGCGAGTGCTGATCTATCAGTTTGTGCCATTTCTGCAAAACGAGATAAGATTATCAGATAGTTTCCAACCAGAGAAATTATGACAATGACCTACAGACGAACTTCTCCATCTTATAACCAAATACTTGACGGATATAAGAGACACATACTAGAGGCTTAAAGGCTTTAATTCTTCTTCACATTAAAATTTTTTTATGTTTAAGACTGGTTATCAAAAGAACTGGAAACTCCAGTTATAATACGCATACTAAAAAATATACCTTTTAAGTACTTCATGCTAAATGTTATTATAAAAGTCTGCTCTCAAACATGTTTGCTTATAATGTGTGAAGAGAGACTTAGCTCTTCTGATAAGAATCAATCCCCAAACTCACCTTGAGCAGATTGGATCGATCTTTGGCCGTCAGGGACCGCCACTCCTTGGATTCGTATGCATTCTTGGCTGCATCTATGGCTTTTTGGGCATCGGTCACTGTCATGTTGGGAACTTTTCCAATAACCTCTCCATTCGCAGGATTCCGGACCTCAAAAGTTGCCTTGGAGTTGCTCGAATCCACCCACGCTCCATCCACCAAGGCCTTATCCTGGACCAAAGCCGAAAGTCCTCGCATCCTGCAGAAGTTCAAGTTGCTTCCCGTTCGTGCGACACCGCCGAGTTGTCGCCACATTCTGCCGGCTGAAATGAATAAACAAAAGAACACCAATTAGCAAATGGCAACTAATCGATTATTGACACCGGTCTCTTGCCGCTCTTTTTATCACCTTTTTCAACTGTCGGGGGAGTTTGAGGGGCTTATCTTATCTGCGTTGTTATCGGGAAGATCCTCTGCTGACCAGAACTGTGCTTATAGCTTCTATATTGGGTGCTTTGATTGGATTCAATTGATTTTAATTTGTTACGCTCCGAGCCAGCAGAGCGATAGGCGATAGGCAGAAATTCACAAAGAGAGCTGCCAACTCGTGAGTTCACTTATCAATAACAGCTGTTTGCGAAGCGCGAATAGCTGTAGGATTTGAATTATATAATACGCTTTACTAACTTATATTATATAGATAAAATAGAAAGATAACTAAAGTTATAATTTTAATAGTTATTATTAGTCTGTTGTTATTATTTAAAACCATTCTATCTTTTCTTACCTCCCTGCTATCGATCAATAGTTTTGTAACAATCAGCTTTTGCGAGGCAAATGCGCGGCAACAGTTGGACTTTCAAAAAGGAAAAGGAAACACCAAAAAGAAAGTGCATGTAAACTTCCTGATTCCCATTTTTAGCCGTTGCTTTACAGCGATTTTAAGGCAGCGCCACTTGTCCCAGCAATCTCTGAACAATCGCTGCCTTTCGCCCGATCTGCCCGATCTTTTTTGCATGCGCCGCCAACGTGGAGTGTGCTCCATTTATTATGAATTTGCAGGCAGGTAGCCAGCCAGCCATCACGACCATAGATTTCACATATGCCGGCAGCGCTTCTGGCAGAAGGTGGGTCTTCCAACCCATCCTCAACACTCAAAAAAATAATGCAAAAATCATAACGTAAAATGAAACTCTTAACAAAAGCGGTTCAGTTTTAAACAGCAAAGTCTTTTTTTTTATCAAACTAATGAAATTTTAAAACAATTTTAAAATTAGTTGTATCAACATCTTAAAATGAGTGCTGAAGACTGCATTATATTTATCTGAGTGTTAGCCAGCGTTAGACAGCGACGGTTCTGCCTTCTGGGCTACTGGTCATGCAGCTTCCGCCTCGTGCGACTCACCTGGTTTTGGCCTCCCTTCGCCCTGGAGACGGCAATCTGTGTTGCAAATTTTGTCAATAAATTTTGGCTAAGAATGCCAAAACAGGCGGCCGCCATACCGACATCATAACTGTTAAGATAAGATTGGTTAGATGGCGATCCCGATCGCGATGCAGCGCAGTCTCCGAAATGAATTCAATTAGTTGTGATTTAAAACTAATTGGAAATGCGTCTAGTTTGGAGGCATGCCAGCATGGCTGCTCCTGCTGCTTCTCCTGTCGATAGGTGTTTAAGTTATTTGTCTAAAGTGCTGCCGGAGGTGTGTGCCCCTGTCCAACTCTAAACTGATCGAGACTGAGGTGCACTCGGAAAAATGTGACTCACTTCAGGCAATTAATTAATAAATATTATAGCTATGTAATTAAATAATTAATCAATCCAAACAAGTTTGCATAAATATATGATACCATGATGAGACAAAAACTTCGATATTCGAATAAACTCTGCCTTTGCCTTTTTATTAAATCACTTCGGGAGCCAATCTAATGAAGTAGTCATTCGGCACCCAAACCAATCCAATGTCTACTTAACTGCACAATTTTGACAGTTTTAATGCGCTGCCATGGTTTGTGAATTTATGGGGCCTTCGGTTTTATAGAATGCAAACAATTGACAACCCAGAAATAGGCAGCCGTGTGCCTTTTGTGCCGGCTAATTGTAATACGAAATCATAACACGCCATAAAAACGACACAAAGCTGGAAAGATGGGATCGTCTTTGGACCGGTTCTGGTGGCATGTTCTGCGAGGCGGAGGCCCTCTGGAAGACCAAGACGCCGCCCTGGCAGCTGGTCAATGGGAACAATGATGAGGCCCTCTCTTTCGGACCGAAGATGGCCGTCTCTTTCCGTAGGATGCCAATCCACTCTCTAACGCGGAGCGGCCGAGCCATAAATCATGTTTGGAAACACGTTCCTTAACGCGAGAATAAAACATCTGTTGTTGGGTCTCGGCTGGGATCTGATCTGGTTCCCTGGCAGCTTTCTTGCGAGGACAAAGGACTCGCAAGCTTAGGGCGCAAACTGGTTGCCAATTGTCCTGGCAAGATGGCAAGGAAACAAAACAGCCGCCGAACAGATAAATGTCGTGATCGACTCACGCAACAACAGCAGCTGCTCCTTCGAATTAACCATCCTCGGCCGGGTTACACAATTAACCCATTGAGGATACAGAGGACAATGAAGTTCCTTTCGACCCAAAAGAGAAACCTATAAATTCCTATTTCAAACCTTTAAAAAAAGAAATGTAAAGGTGTTTTTAAGTATTGCCTACTTACCTAACAAATATTTTGTAAATAACATACATATCTCAAGATTGTATCATATCGGTTTTGAGTTCATCAAGGGTTTCCTTAAATTCTTAACCCAAACTTTCAAGGGGTTAACTTTAAACATGGTTGCGGTTAGCAGGATAATAGCCTCGCTGCTTAATGTGCTGCTACTCCTGTTTTGGGTCCCTCTGGTCCGATTTCGACCCGGATCCTGCCGGCGATCCTTCTGGCGATCCTGCTCCTGCTGACTCACCTTGGCACGTGTGCTTAACGTTCGCCTCTGCAGCTGCTCCTCAAGTCAAGTCGCAGGGAAATCGAGTAAGGACGAAGTTGGAGAAGAGGACGAAGAAGTCGGAGCAGCTGCCGCTAATTCTTGATTTCGAATATCCCATCCAGAACCGAAACGAGGCGTCCTGAATGCTGCTACAGATTAGCTCTGTCCGGGTGGAAGCAACACGTGTGCGATTGTGATTGCGATCCCATCCAGGATACCCATCCATTCCCCCGACGAGCCTATTTTTTTCATAGAAGATCCCCTCGGCCGGGCTTAATTATTGTTTACCTTCGCATCAAGGTTACGGCATTATGATTATGCCCTACTTGATTATTATTTCATAATTCCGCCGCCCATTGTGTGGCTCTCTACTTTCCCCGGCATGTCCTGGCATGCACTGGAACTCGATGCCGTTGTCCTTGAGCCGCACAAACGATCCCTTATCCGTATCCTTTGTTGTTCCTCGATATACGAAAATATGCCTCGCCAACCCCAAAAAATTCAAACAGGGAACACCCCAATACTAAGGATTTTGAGAACTAGGCGAGTAATACCCTTCGAAATGAAGTGAAAAGTGTTTGGATAACGAGTGCTTTTGTGATAACTACCTTTATTTATGACGGATTCAGGAGAATCAAATTAAAATGTTATGAGAAAATTTTCTTTAGAAATTTTGCAAGTCAAAAAACTTATTACTTTCCAATTATTAAGATCAAGGAATCCGTTGAATAAAAACGAGAGTGTCATATTTCACAAATGGAAATTATTTCTGATCGTTTTTTTTTATGAAAGCATAAGCTCCTCAAATGTGAGGGTATTTTAACTGCGTACTTCTTATAATATATTGACATCATCTTCTTTGGGTTGCGCATAATCCTTTGGTTCGACCTTCTGTTGTCTCTGGAACTAGAAATATAAATTGCGCATTCCTTCCGCTCCTCCTTCCAAAATCTTGCCAAATCTGAAATTTGGTACATTTATTGCGACTTACTCAACTGCTAACCTGGTTTTTGGACTTTCAATTTTGGGGTGGAATTCCTGCTACACTGTAGAAATATGCATTTCATTGGTTGAACTTGAACTTCAATAAAAGGTTCTCTTATAACATACAAAGTGAAGAATAATATCTTCAGAATAACATATTCTTTCAGTGTAAAAGCAAAACACCGTCAACTGGAAGACATCAAGACCTTGGCACTCCACCAACTGCTCGGATTGGGACAACTGTACCGAAAATCGCTTAAAAGCGCGTAAAACATAGTTTGAAAAGCAATCAAAGGAACTACGCATTTCGATTTGATCCTTGCCAGAATCATATATGTGCTAGCATTGTTTTGTATAATTTATGCAACCCCAACCCCAACGCATAATGGCATCGAAGACCGGAAACGGGGTGGCTCTATTGCGCCTCCCTTTCCCCCTCCAGTGTCTCCATTTATGGGGTTGTTTGGTGGCAAGATGGTACACAAACAGAAAAGGATAAAAGGACAAAAACATTCTCAAGCTCGGGATATGCAAATTAATAATTAATTTTGTCAAAAAAATATTCAAAATTATTATTTTGAATATCTTGTTGCTGCGAATATATTGTTATTATACTTACACAGCTTCTTATTTGGTTTCTCTGAGTGTAGGAATGATGCTGTTCTTGGTGGATACCAGAAAACTCTGTTGCGTAGTCCTGCTCCCTGGTTCAATTGCGTCGCAGAGGGATTCTCACGCTGGATTTTCCCTGGATTGTTCCTGTCCTTGGCCCTGCCCTTATCCTTGCCCTTGTCCTTGTCCCTGGCCCTTGGTCCTTGGTCCTTTTTCTTTTTCTTTTTTTTTCCTTTTTCCTCGGTGGCTTGTTGTATTTTTGATTTGGCTAGGCCTCAGTTGGTTGCGCCTTTGTGGGCATAATTATGCCTCCGTTCTGGAACCACCGATTGCACTCGCATTCTTATTCTCATTCAAATCCGGTGCAGTGCAACATTTCTCATATCGCATTTCCGCTCAATTGTCTGCGATTGTAACTGGCTAAAAAGGAAAGACGGCGGATAAATAATGAAAAGGAAACGGGGAGGACGAGATGATCGCGATCATCCCAAAAGCTCCCGGCAGCTGTTGGTCTCTTATTTTTGCCAAGTTTATGCGAATCGCCCGAAACGCATAAACATATCAAGTTACGACGATCGTGTTTTGTAAAAACCGGAAGTTTTTAAATCTCTTTCGAAAAGACAAAAGCCCAGATCATTGGCGGCATTCTCTCTTAATTTTAATTTGGCAGCGAATCTTCGTAAATTTCGACATATTTCTTTAATGACGATGCACTACAAGATCATCTCACTCCCCGCTTTTGAGTGGAGCGAAAATAAAACAGAAAAAGGATCTCCTTTGTGGCGATCTTAAACATTTCGATCGCTTGATTTGTTTTCAAGTTACTGCAAATACGATTTCTGTTACATTTCTGTCGACCTTAAGTTGGGATCTGTTTTTATTGAACAAACAGAGGCGATCGCACTGCAAACAGCTAAATCAGCACTTAATAAACAACAGAGATCAGTGGAGTTCAGGGGAAGTTGGGGGATATCGGAGGCATCTTATTTTTGGGATGGGGAAAACTTCACCTCCAAGCGTTTGTCAAGTTCATTGACGCTCCAACTTCACAAATGTTACTATTAAAAATAAAATAGTTTATATACAACAAGATACCCAAGCAACTATCCCCTTTTAATCCCTTTTGAACTTACCATTTAACTAAGATTTTTTTTCATTGTAAGACAAATTCATCATCTCCTCACTCAAGTTCAAGTTCCCGCTGATCTGACGGATTATCCCCCAGTTACAGTGCAAATCCATCAAGATTTAATGCTTGAGTGCCTCACTACTGGAAGATTTCGCGCTTAGATCGCTTTGCACCCATATGGGTGATCATGCCAAATTTGCACACCATCGATCGACGGATGATGAGGCGAGCAGCCCGAGGAGGGTTATTCGCACTAACAACTTCATTGCGGCACCCTGGACAAGATCGCAAATTGCAGCAGATCGATCAAAGATACTTTCACCTTGGCTCAAATGAGTCGTGAAATTCGGTCTTGCGCAAGATTCCAGAAAATGGTACATACATCTTATAAAAGGGACTTTCGTATCGAGATGGTCCTTTTGGTGCTTCCTTCTATTGTCCTTTTTGGCCTAAGCCGCAAGCAAATTTGTTTTCCGCTCGAGATCGATCATTTTTGGGACCGTAAATCACGGCAGGATGTGCAGGACCAGTGTCCTTTTGTCTCCGGCTCTTCCTTTGTGCCCGAAATGTTGTTTTTCTTTCGGCTTTCATTTTTTTCCCTACTGTTTGCATTTCGAAATGCAAAATATGAGCAAGAGGAAGAGGAGCTGAACAGAGAAAGAGAAGAGGAAGAAATGCTGACCGATCTTTTGGCGATATGCAAACATCTGCCTTTGGCCCTGTTTACTCTTTTTTTTTGTCGACCACTTCTCACCGGTGAACTCAACTGTACTCTGGACCTCGAGGAGATCTTGGCTCTTCAATTTACTACGTGCGCTACCAGGAATCGGAGCAAGGATCATAGTGGAACTGATCACTCCACACCTGTTATTTAGGACACCATTAGCTACGTGAGCGCGGCTCGCGATCATCGTTCACGAAATCTCAAGACCACATAGGATCATACATATACACATGGACCGAACCCGAAAAGGCTTAAGCCAAACCTGTTGGTCCGCCTAATGCCGCACATTAATTCAATAGGCCACGAAACGAAACGGAGGATCGTGGGTTCGTTCATGCATGTAGATCACCGCAGCGGATCAAAACAAATATCCAAATGCAGACCGAAAACAGGCTCTAAACAGGTACAGGTAGTCCGATCCTCTGTCTGCGGCTCGTCTGCCGGATTAGAGTTAGAAAAAGGATCGATGGATGCGCCAAGGATCTCGCCGATCGACAGTTGAAGTGGAAGCCTTTACAGGGCCGGGTTGGTCCATTCCAATCCACTCGGGCGGAAGTAACAGCTGCTGCTCCTCCTGCAGTCTTGATCTGCATCTTTTCGGTCCTTGTAAGACGGGTTGGCAATTATCGACGCTGCAGCTGTAAAATCCCCAAAAACAAAAGGCCCATAAAGCCGAAATCACGTCCAAAGCTTCGCTCCCACACAAAAAGCTTCCTGTGGCTCCAATCGTTTCGCTGCACTGGTCGAAAAATTCAAACTTCATGTTCTTAAACCTTGAAATAATTAAAATTCCAAGAAGAATATTTAACTCTGGCAAAGGAACCCAAAAGATCTGTTCGGTTTATAAAAAAAGGGATACCTCTTGTAGTAGTTCAATAGTTATGATATTTTAACTTGATTTTTTTCAAGTGTGTGCTACTCTTCGATTCTTCTCTCGGTCTGAGCCCGATCTTCTTCTTCGACTGCTGTCGTTGTCGCACCTGTCGCACAATTTATTTTTCGCCCAAGACGCAAAAAGCCCAAAAAGCAATGCAATAACCACCGAAAAAATAAAAAAGGAACAGGCCAGCAAAAAGCAGTTGCTTGATGTGCAGCGCATATCCGTTTGTCTTTAGCTTCCTTTTGGTAATGACGACAGAGCCGAAAGAAGCAGCTGCCGTCCCAAAAACATGGCCAAGACAACAGCAGCGAAATGGCATGGTCCTGATCCCGAGATACTTGGCTGTATCTGCACTCCGCGAAGGAGAAGGCTCTTCCCAGCGAAAAGCGAGCTTGGTCTTGTAATTTGCAATCGTTCACATGCTGTTCTTGTCCGATTTTATTTGCTTTGCTTTATTTTAGATGCTCTTTTGTGGTCATAAAGTTTATCTGCCTTCGCCGGAGAACCTTAAAGAAAAGCAATTGCCAAAAAATATATTGAAAAATCTCCTTCTGTTCGGATTGTTTTTTTTCTTGTTGTTGTTGTTGTTGTTGGTTTCGGTGGGAAACAAGAAAGGGTTCACAGCCCTTTTCAGCAGTTGTAGATCAATGTCACATTTATGTTTTGATTTCAGATTTATAACTTTATTAAAAACATTCAAGAGGACTTACATTTATGTGCGTGTTCTTCGACACTTTTTATTACCGAAAATGAATGAACACATTTAACTGGATATATATTTAACAATTACTTAAAATAGAATAAGTAAATAAGATGCTATTTAACAACATTTTGCTTGCATTTATTTAAACTGATCAAGAAAATGGATAATTGATCTAAAGAGCATCTTAAATTCTTTTCCAACTCCATTGCCACGATTTATGTTCGTTTTTCGCTGCTATTCACTAAAAAACCTAATGGCTTACTCCTATTCTTCAATTAAAATACAATAGTAATTAATTTGTCAGTTTAATAGAGGCTAATAAAATTAATTGGTCTAAGATTCATTAGTTGCTAGCTCTTTGCCAAGTGAGAGACAGACAAATGAATTATTATAAGGTGGGTAAGCAATTCAAACGAAAATGTTCTTTATGCAAAAAGATAGCCAATCCAAATATGGAAAGTGATAAGTTGCCACGATCATGCATTTTTGTGTATCACACTTAACCTTAACCCCTTGGTTCCCCTTGGGTGCTACTGCAACGGCCGTTTGTGGAAAATAAATTGCTTAGGAAACGTAAACAAATTACAACAAATTAATAAAGCTGTTAGACGGTTATTTAATGGGCCAGAGGGCAAACCGAAGAGGGGAACCCAAACGCATATATCCCCGGATCGGGGTGGTGGCTTGTAAACGACGATGTAATGTGGAGGAAAATGCTATACCCCCTATTCGCCAACCGATTTTCCCTTTCTGGCAGACACTCGTCAAAATGGGTGTGAAGACGCTCGGCGAGATTAGACAATTTGGTATGGTTCGTTAGAAGGTTTGCGCTCGCTTGGCCAAAACGGAAAAAATCAAAACATCATTTCCAACGCCTTCCAGAGGAAGCGAAGAAGAGGGAGGGGCAGCACCTTTGTACCGTTACCGGTTCTCAAAGACGCAAACGGTGGTAAACTAGTTTCGCCGTTGGATAGTTGGCCTTCGCTGAATCTGAAAACTGCGATACCTCTGTCAAGACAATAGAAATTCGAAATACAGGCAAACAGAAGCAGGATAATGGGAAGAAGCAGAAAAATACAAGTAAGGCGCAAGGATCGCAAAGATCTGAAAGCGGAGGTACAGCTGCGCAGTGAACTTATAAAGCTTAACCCACAAAAACAACAATAAGTTTTTAAAAACAAAGTATGATTGCCTTTCCCTAAGGAGTTTCCGAAAATAATATTTCATAATTACAAAATATTTAAATAAAAAATAGTTTTTTTGAGATGTTTAATAACATACTTAAATACTTGATTTTACAATTAACAGTCCTGTGAATACATATGTACTTGCCCAAAGGGTTATGTTTGCATTAAAGGTTGGTTGGGGAATCAATTGGCATTCGGCAGATGTTGTCCTGTGGCGCATCCTTTGTAATTAACAAAGGAGTGCGATGGAGACGGCAGAGGAGAAACCCTGAGGCACGGACTAAGCCCATTAAAAGTCCCCAACAACTCGAGCCTGTTTGTACAGTTGCCATTGGAATCGCCAGTCCTTTATTTAGTCAGTCATTCAGTCAGTCAGGCAGTCAGTTAGTCACTCAGGCAGTTTGCCAACCTGTCTCTGTTTGGCATCACCTGCCATCGCCAACGTCTGCTGACTGTTAATGTGTTTAATGATGCCTTGGCCATCGGCGATCTCAGTTTAGTTTTCATTTATGCTAAATTGCGGCCCGAACTGTCAAGTAGTGTTGCCAAAAAAAAGATACTTTTACCGAACTTTAAGTGATATACTTAAAGATCTCAAAATACATATCCTCAGAAATTCTTAATACAATACGATGAATTTAAATAATATTGTAAATAATAAAGGAAAGCAGCTTCTGGTACCACTCATCTTAATCATCATATGATAAGTATGTCAACTTTTCTAAAAAGATTTGTTCATCAACTAGTTGAAAAAACAAGATCAGACTAAACATAAGCTAAACGCTCAGCTCTGCTCAAGGTGTGACTATGAGACTAAGTGAGATTCCAGATGTCGGGACATGCCTCGTGCCTCACCGATTGTCCTGATGCGATATGCGGGTAGAGCAGCGGGTTTTCTGGTTTTTTCCTCGATCTCTAGCCACGCGCCGCAACTTTCCTCGCGACTCTCGATCGAGGGCTTGCCGCCGATACACCTGCTCTCCTACCAAAACTTTAGCCAACTGGCCACCGAATGTGGGCCGCCCTAATGGAGTTGTCCCCGGGCCCAAGGCTCGCAACTTTTACCAGCTTGCTCTGGGCGATCATTAGCTGGCCAGGGTCTTACTCACCGAGCAACATTTTTTGAGCGTAATGTTTTTTTTTTTTCGTTTTGGTGGATCCTCCATCCATTAAGAAAGGGTACTAAAGCCTTAGCTTTAGAATTCGTTAAGTTAGCTACAGTAGCTGCATTAGTTTGCAATAGAATTTCCCCCCAACTGAAATCATTTTTATTTTTAAATTCCTTGTTTGCGTCCTTTAAAAATATTTTTACACTTGAGCTACAAAAAATATACATATGTAATTATTGTAGTTAAAAATAAAATAGCTTAGAAGGCAGTTTTCACGTTCTTTGAAATGAATCAGATTAGTGTCGCAGCCCCTTTTTGTGTGACATAACATACCCTTGTTCCATAACATTCCAGAACCCTCTTCAGGAAACCCTTCGTCCTGTCCAGAGAGAGTATTAAACAATTCGGCGCAGGGAGTGAGAGAGAGAGAGAGAGAAACCAAGATCAAGCTGCTCTTTGTAGCTCGTAGCTGTCGCCTTGTAGCCGCTGTCGCTTATGGCTACCCTTTACATTGAAGATTATGGGTTTATTGTTCCTATGAGTATGTATGTAACGGAATCGTTTGTGACCCAACTGGGAGCTCAAAAATAGGTAAAAAGAAACTAAAATTTAAAGAGATGGTGAATGTTAATGTTTAATTTGAAGAATTTTTATCACAATTTTTTTCGGGCTTAAATAGTAAGACATTCCTAAAATATCACGAAATTTATTTTGTTACATGTCAGTAAGAATGGAGTATCTGCTAGTCGGTAAACTCAACTGCCGCGTTCCTTTTTCGCAGCCGCTGCTTCTGTCGCCGTCGACCGCGAACTTCAGGAGTGAGAGCAGAGAGCCGAGTCCGAATTCTGAAGTTGAAGCCGTGGTAGAAAACGATAAGGTAATTGTTTTGTTAACGAACTGACGGACCCGACGAGACCACCCCGTACTTATTCTACCACGGTTGAAGCAACGAGCTGAGTCGCCGCCGTGGAGGATATCAATTGCGCGCAATCCATCGGCGGCGACGGTTCGAAAACCTGCTAGCTCCAAACTCCTGACTGAAACATTAAGTAAATAGTGACCAAGTTACTGCGGATCGAGGAAGTTAGAGCCTTGAACCCCGGCACGACGATGGTGTTTTAAACATTTTTGTGTGCTCGTGTTTGTTTGTCGGTGAGTTGAGTGCGCGCGCTATTTTTATTTGATAACTGCAGAACCGTTAGTCCCCAAGTGCCCTCCTAAAAAGAAACATCAAAATCCAAACGAGAAACCCCCAAAGAATCTGTGTAAAAGTGCAAAGAGACAGGCGGAGAATGCGCCAAAAAACAAGACAAAAAATAAGAAAAAAAAACATTTTCCTGGGTGCGGTGATCTTGAACTCGGGCTCAACTCCGCGTAACGGTGCATCGGCAAGTGCAGGAAAAAATGGGTGAGGAAAGAAGGAGGCTGCGGAGGCCATTGCATTTCTTTTGATTGCTTGTGTATCATCTTCGGGGATCTCTACTCTTCGCCCACTCTTTTTTGCGGGTACTTTCCGCTTATTTTTGGCGCAGCCTCCCAAAAGGTAATCTCTCCAAGACTAGCGTTATAAAACTGCCGTTAGTTTTTTTATGTTTAACCGTTTTTGGGTGCAGTCGAGAAGAGCGACTCTTTCCCAAAGATAATTACAGCAAAAGGAGCAGAGTTTATGTTGACCGTCAAAAATAGTTGAAAATAATGTTCTACTAAAAAGCCTTTTTGCGCCAAATTATTGTACGCAGAGGCGGAGAATATGGCGATTTTCCTGTCGTCTTTTGATTTATTTACATGTGCTTTTGCTTTTCGGGGGGCAGCACAAAGAAATAAGAAGCATTTCTTTGTGCAGAAGTCAAACAAACACTCTGACTCATTCTCTTCGCCGCGCTCTTTTTTTCTGAGCCCCAACGCGGGAGAAAGAGCAAGTAAAGTTAAAGTAACGGACAAGAAACAACAGCATCGTCATCGTTTCCAGCTATTCTCCTTTTCCTCCTGCTCCTCCTTTTCCCATCCATCATCACGTGTCCCCAACTCTGGTGCAGAGAAAAAGTAATGTTAGTCAAAAATTACATTAAATATTCTTAAATCACATTGATCAGCATTTAGAAAATCCTTTTTGTTTTTAGTTCTTAGTGACTTTTATTTTCGTTTTCTAGTTCAAATCGATCCACTTTAAAGTTATAAGAAAAATCATCAAATGATCTTTTTTTCTGTGTAAGCCTTTTGCTCTTTCCATCAGCCATGTCAGCGCCTTCATTATAATAATTTTTATTGCTTTTGCATAAATCAAAAATCGCACAAACCATACCACGAACCGGCAATCGTAAAAT
Organism: Drosophila ficusphila; assembly: GCF_018152265.1. Lineage (NCBI taxonomy): Eukaryota > Metazoa > Arthropoda > Insecta > Diptera > Drosophilidae > Drosophila > Drosophila ficusphila. Next base: position 20,412,174 of record NW_025064737.1, read on the forward strand.
GTGGAAAGGCTAAAAAACATAAAAGGTGCGTTTTTCGGCTGTCTGCACTAATTTCACATAATGTTGTTGTTTCGTTGGACCCGCGTTTTTTGATCCTCGGTTCACATTTCCGTTACTGTTGCTTTTGTTTTTGTGCTAAATCATTGCGGTTCCTGCATACAAATTCATTAGTGACGGCCCCCCGTTCTCCGCTCGTTCTGCTCCTTTGGAGAACTCTCCGCCTTCTCCTCCCACACACTCTCGTTTCTGGGAATCGCCACTGTTGTTGTTGTCGTTGTTGGAGCACCTTTCTTGCAGCGGATTCTGCAGGAACTCACTCAGTCCCTCTTTCTTTGGAGCCTTTTCTGAAGAATTATGCTCCAAGTCTTGGAGCGACTTTCTTTTTTCTGGGCTTTAGGTTCACATTTCATAGGCGATAACAGATATTTTCCACTACATAATATCCAGATATGCAAAACAAAAATTTAAAATGAATTTCAAAGAAACACATTTTAAATGTTGTTGTTTAAAAAATAAAAGAAATAAAATAAATGATTTTTTTAAGAACTTAATTGTCTTGTGAAACATTACAGGCCTACAAAGATTAATTTGTTTAGAACAAAAAATTTGATTCTCAATTTCTCAATATGTCCCCAATTAAAGAGTTTGGCCGTGTAAGCATGTATCGTACCCCATATCAAAATGTCACAATCGTATGTATTCAGTACTAAATTCACAGACACTCTACATAACTTCAATACGCATCAACCCATTTCCCTATATTAATTCTATACATCTTTCTTCGTGGCACTTTCGGATTCTACGAAACCGAAACACACATAAAATTAAGTTCAAATGTTGCCCAGCTGCTTTGTTTCCAATGTTTTTTTTTGATGCTGAACTGATTACTGTAACCAAGAATGTGACCCTACAGCCCCCCTCTTGACAATTTGGTAACTAATTTTAGGGCCTGGTCTGAACCAAATACAGTTGTCGGTAAAATTTTATTGATCTTCGTTTTTTTTCTGCACAAAAATATAAAATTGTTTCATGGTCGATCGGTTGTTGCTTTTGCCGACGAAATCGAAAACTCGCCAAGAAGCAAACGGCAATCGGCAAATCGAATTCAAAACGCGTGTGTGGGGAGGGAGGAAATCCCAGATCCCAGAAGAAAGATCCCTGAAGAGGGCCCAAAAAGAGGACTCCAGACTTCAGACGCGCCACGACGATAACAACAACAAAACAGCAATCAGTAAATACTTGGTTTAGGCGGACCAATACACTGAAAATAAATTAGTTATAAAAAATCATGTGCGTTAAAAGAAGCTCATAATAGATTTTCAAGATAAGATTAAACAGTATACAAATTTTAACTAGGTTTTTAAATTAAAATTTACCTTCAACCAAACAAGTAAATTAGAATAATTTTCTATTAGGCTGGCTTTGGTTTCAGTGCAGTCACTGTCCCATGGCAAAAGCCACAAAGGGCCGCCCGAAAAATATTTTTATCTTGATATTTCTGTTTTTTGCCGCTGTTTGTTGTTGTTGCTGTTCTAAATACGCCAAAAGTTGCTTTCGGGGCATAAATATATGTCTTTAGTGTGGCATGTCTGGTTGCGTTTTTGGAACTTGGTAAATGGGGCAAAGGCAGACAGACGGACCTGACCAAAAAGCTGGACCCTGGATCCCGAAGTCTGGCAGAATTCATGGAATTAGTTAACGATTAATGATTGGATATTGATTTCGCTTTTGCGGCCTTTGAGCGGCTCTCTTTCGCGACAGCTCTCGTCGTTTCGCTTTTACTACTCATTAATTTCCTTTAACTATCTTGGGGGGCATTAAAAAGTGCCGCTGAGCAAAATTAAGTTCCTGGCGCAACATCTTATTCGTTTTGGCTTCTTTCACCATTGAAGGCATTTTACATAGTTTATTTGCGTTGTTGCCAACTTTCTTTTTGAGAGATTCTCTTCCTTATAGCGTCGCTAACTGCTTTACGATCTGAGCAGACATAAAACTCGCAGCCAAGGAAGATAGCGGATGGAATGGGGATGCTACTCAGTTCAGGTAGTATTCTTCGTTTCTGGGAAACTTAATTTGTGCTCCTTGGCCGCCATATCAAATTGGCGCTATCAAATACCTAACACGGGCCATACACACATACCTGTTTGCATATATATAGGCAATGCCCCATATAACTATGAAGCACAAGCTTAAAATTTGCTTAGCTCGGTTTCTCCACTGCGAAATTCGAGGCTTAAATTCTTCTCGGGGAGATTCCATCTAGAGCATCCCATAGCCCAAACATTTGCGTAGAAACTACCCAAAAAATAAAAGAGAACAGCAATTTTAATTTGTGTGAGAACTTGGCGCGTTTCGGTCTTCATTCGGGGTTTGTTCACTTTGAAGATTCTGATGATCAGGGTCCGACGGGGGGATTAAGATGGCGCATATTTGCCGCCGATCATTAGCTATTAGACCGACTCCTTGGCAACAAGCCTGATTTCTTGAGCGTGTAGATTGTGAGCAACCGAAGCCGCGGAGTAATTGAGCTGTTTGGGGCCTCTTCCAGGCCCAGTCTTCAGTCTCTATTCTCCAATCTGCCTGCCATTACTAACGAGATACGCCAAACTATTTGGCAATTAGCGGATAATAACATTTGCTTACACATTTGGGAAATAATGAGAAACTTTGTGGGAAGACAACATGCAAGCATGTTGCACTTATAGAACGTGAACATATCTGACTTTATGATTGGATTATTTTGAAGCGTAGAACATAAAAAAGTGGCACCTACCGAATTTAATTTGCATTTTAATAAAAAAAACTTTAGAATATGGCGAGTTGCACTTATCCCGCTATCATTGATCGCTTTTGCAGATTGTTAACAAATGCAACACAACATAATGGATTTAAGTCAAAAATCGCTTTTAATCCAGTTGAGTGTGGTTATTTGGACACAGGATGTTTTTAAAGTCTGTGCCATTAAACAAAGACTTCTTCGCCGAACACTCAGAACCCGCTTGGAATGAACCATAATTTCTGATCATTCCGTGCGTCTGGTGGAGATTCCTTCGGAGCTGAGCCAGAGCAGATGTGGGCAATCAATTGGAGAACTCGCAGAGCGAACCCCAATAAACGATGCGGTGATGGCCAACCATTTGGACTGATGACTGCACCACGTCCAGGGAGAGTGGCCCATAATACGCCATAACGATATCAACCAAATGAGTGAGCTTGGACTTACAAGAGAAAACTCTTACATTGAGGAAAAAATAAAAAAGAAACAATGAGTAGTTCTGTTAGGTGGTTTGGGGAGTGTTTGAACACAAATCAATTAACAGTAATAAACCGCTTTTAATTGAATGTAAAACTTCATTTGGTTGAAGAAATGTTTCCCATGAATAATTAATTTCTTGAATAATTAATTTCCTTTCAAAACTTTATCTGATTGTCGGATTCGATACTTCCTAGTTAGAACATATGCCCGATTAAAAATAGTCTTTTTGCCAGTGCAGAGATTGCCTCAGAAAGGGGTTGGCGGATCAGCGGAGACATGCCCACTTGTGGTGCAGTCGCTCTTTGTGCGCCAACTCATATTAAACCACCGTTATGCATATCAGCCACACAATTCAAAGAACAGAAACAGAAGAAAGCCGGGGACGCAAGAAGATCGCCACATATCGAATGGAGATTGGCGTGGCCGTGGCGTAACCCTTTAATTATGCCACATACGAGTACGATCTGAACTGAACAAAGTCTACAATCCACCGAGATCGTTCTAAGCCGGGATCTTTCGGGCTCACCTCTCGACGTCAACGCCTTTCGAATGGCACTCTGGGTTGGTCTTGGTCTTGGTCTTGGTCTGGACCAAGGAGGAGAACTCCTCTGCTACTTTCTAAAAATCTGTCCGGGAATATAAATTGCAGCCACGTTCTCGCTCCTCGGCGAGTGCGAGTCAAAAATTCTGCAGCACTCTAGTGCCGCATCTTAATTGCATTTCGATTACGCTGCTGCAAAAACAAACCGACCGAAAAACGAAAAAATACCTTTGCGAAAACTAGAAAACTAGAAGAAATGGAAGCAAGAGCAAATCAAATCTGCGAATGTTTGGCGAGGCAACAAATGTTGCTGGCAACATGTTGCACTTGCGAACAGGCCCGCAGCAATCGGCAGAAGTTGGAGCCTTCCAAATAGACAACAGATGAGACAGCCAGGCACGGCCCAGTCCGCATCTCTGGAACGCCTTTTATGCGATGTGCTGGGTCCCCCGAACCCAAAAAAACAGGTTCCACCGACCATGGCCAAAGCGATGGCCAAGTCTGGCGACCCGAGAGCTCGGCCAAGAGCCTAGAAATTGTAACAGCCAAGAGCGGAGGTTCGGTTCTCAGGCGGCGGACCTTTTCTTACCACCGCGAGAAGCGTCTGGTCCTGAGCCCATTTAATACAGTTATTTTTTTCGCAGCCCTCACTCGCTCTACAGTGGTCACTCTATAAGTTAACATTTCCTGGTCAACAACAAGAACTACTATATATTTAAGTTTTCTTTACCGGAATGGTTATAAATTCTTAATGCTTATCCATCAGCTTGCGAGCTCGATAATTTATTGCCTGTTACTTATTCATTTCCTGTAAATGTCGTTTGGTTCGTTGGCTTAGTTTTCATGTAGATTTTAATATTGAATTTAATAATGATAGGAATTAATAACTTAATTTAAACATACCATTATTTTTTTTGGAAATAAAATACCACATATATTTAAGTCATAAAATCAATTCCGGTTTTACTGTAGCTCTTTCTCCCGAAGAAGCAAAAGGTACATCAACAATGGGAAATGCAAACTGTTTTTGTCTGGAAGTCATGGCCATCCATGACCATTCCCATTCTTATTCCCGTTCACTTATCCCTGACTGCCATCGAAGCCTTCGATGCTTTCTTTGGCATTGCAGCTCCTGCTGCCTTTGCTGCCTCTCGAGTCATTAAAAACGATTCTACTCAAACTAGAACAGACCAACGGGCAACGAAAAAGCTGGCAAGTCTTTCGTAGAAGAGGAGAAATAGACGTCATAAATGTGCAGGAGAAAGGCCAACTAGCCGAACTGCAAATGCCCTTAATTAGCGCACCTCTTAGGTCAAATGGCTAAAGAGAAAACTAAAATAAAGATTAATGGTTCATTACAATTATTTGCTACTATGAAATACAAAAAATTGCGAATAATGGGATTATAAAAACAATTTGTTGAACCAATATGATCATGGATCTGTTAAAGACATTTTAACAGGATATATTTCATTTCTTCTGAAATTACAGCAATTAATTTACCTTTGCAGTGATCGAGGCAAATGGCCAACTAGCTATTAAATATTCTTTCCAACCCCCCATATATATTTCGAGTGCTCGAATCAGAAAAAAATTCCCCTTCCGATCCCGCGCGCTTTTAATTCCTGTGGGGATTGTCGATCGAGATATAAGGAGAAGTGTGTTATTGCTGACTTGTCAGCTGTTGGCTTGAGCAAATATTATTACATGATATTGTGCACCGCAGTACCACTCCGATCCCCACCGCCTAACCACTCCAGTTTTGCCCCTGATCCGAGCTCCGTTCCCTGGCAGCCTTTTCAATGAATTATTAGTTATTTCAAATTTATGTGCCGTGCGGTTTCTCTTCTCCCCGTTCTTCTGCCTTGGCTGCTTTTTTTTTATCGTGCGTCTATTTGCGTTTCCGCTTTCCGATCTCCAAGACTCAGACTTGGGGTCTCTTCTGGGCCGTTCCTTTCATTTGCTCAATGAAGGAGGCGAAGGCCCCGAAGAAAGAGGAGAGTCTTCGTGCCGTTGGGGGCGTATTTGCCTAACAAAAATAAATAAATATGAATTTATTGCAGCGTTTGTTCATTGCTGGGTTTCTTTTTATGTGTGTCGCAGGAAAGAATATTCAAACCTAATGCCCAAAAGCCCCCAGCAGCGATCAAATAAACAAATACCGAGCAAAGCCTCGCTTCTCCGTTCCCCCAAACGATATTATTAGTTTTATTATTTGCTGCTTGGTTTTCATTTGGGGCAGATAAGAGAAATACGCTGAGCTTTGAAACAGACCAAGAGCCAAAGAATCTCTGGAAAACTCCGGAAAAAGGGGGAGCGGGTGACTTTTTTTTCTGCTGCCCTGGCAATTCTTCCGCTCTGAAGCTTTATTATTTTTTTCTGCCCGCCTCCGAGTGGTTCTGGTTTCTACGAATTTGTCACGCTTTGGATTTCAAATTTTGTTGATGTTAGCCAACTGTTAATGGACCCCGCAGCATACTTCCATATACGTACATACAAGCTTCCTCTTGTGAAATCATGTGAGCCGTAAGTAAAAGGCATTTAACGCTTGATTTTGCCCGGGGTTTAAGTTTACCTGCTCTCGATCCTATGCGACCCGGGACTCCCACTCCTCCAGGACTATTGTTGGGCATTTTAAACCCGCACAAAAGGACACTCAAGTAGGGGCGGAAATTTAATATGAACTGCTGCTTATTTTTGTTCTCTGTTTTTGAAATATGAGATTTTTAGGCTTTGATCACTACTCTTATTGTTTGTGTCTACCTGCCTACCTGTTGTTAATTTTTTTTCATGTTTATCAAGATGTTCCCTGTACTTGCTGAAACTTTATATTCCTGATCTTCTTTGGTGGAGTTTTCTGGCGAATATGAATGCGAATTTCCCGTAGGACGGGAAGGTGTCAACGTTTTACATTAAAAAACAAACATTGCACTTGTCCCGGCCTATGGGCGGTTTGTAACAAGCAACGTGAATTTCATTTAAAAATTTACTTTAAAACTTCATTTTTAATTTAAACTTATAACTTGTTTTTAACATATACAATGTCATTTGTCGTTTCAGATCTCACCTTGCAATACTAGTATATTTTAAATTATCGGGCACACGAGTATTTTTTCCGGTGAGTTTTTCTTGCTTCTCATAAAATAGCTAAGAGTTTAAGCTGAGGTTTACTAAAGGTTTCATGCGCATGTTTCAGGCGCACTTCATATTTAATTATCCATTCCATACGTCATTGTGCCTTATAATTTTTCGACTAAGTACAAAACACATTTTGTATTTTTAAATTTTCCAAACGCGCGCGCTGTGTTGGTACTTTTCCTCCCTTTCCGTTACGAAACTGCCCGCACGAGGCTGCCACTTTAATTCAAGCTGAGAGAGCTGCCACCTTGTTGGCTGATTGTAAGAGATTCGCATGTGATTTGTATGTGCTAACAAATAGTGTCTTTAATGTTCGTTAAAAAAAACCAAGAAAAAAATAAAAAAAACAAACGTGAAACAAATATCAGCCCAAAATGTAAGAGAAATACGAGTGATGTGATTCCTATTTTGTTTAATTTTCTTACCTTTACTCACGCGCGAAACAAACGTCTCACGCTCTCATCTCTACTACATGGGGTTCGGCGCCCGTGCGAGGGTAGGTGCGCGTGTGTGAGTGCCGCCGCCTCTCTCTTACCGGCTGCCAAGTCGTTCGGGTTCAGTCCGTTAACGTTCGTGTTCGCTGAGAGAATCACCATCAGTTTTTAACCGTTGTTGTTTAACGTTGTCAAACCGTTTGAGACAACGTTGTACAGCTAAAGCGCCTCCAGCGGACGAAAAAGACTGCCAAATCGTTCGGTTTAGGTCTTGGGCTTAACGGGCCGACGGGCCCGACGAGACTTATACTCTACTATGGCCTCGCTCTGTCGTTCGTAATTCGTAAAATAAAAATAAAAATTGTTCAGTTTCAGTTAAAAAATATTCTCGCAGCGACTAGTTGTGAACAGCAGAAAGACAGCAGCGCGAGAAAGAGAGCGGAGAGAACTTCGTCGTGTTGCGCAGGCAATCTTAATTAATTTATTTACGTCTATATTGATTTTTTAAAGTAACAGCTACAGTTAGCCAAAGGCAAGGCGGAGCGAAGAGCGCGCGTTAAATAGTACAAAAATAAATAATACACACAAAAACCTGAGGCGAGTCTAAATATTTCGAGGTGAGTAAACCTATAAAAATAAATTAAGAAATTTTTATAATTTGTTAGTGTTGCCAAAAATAATATTTCTCTATTACTAGTTAGCTTGCTTTCTATTTTTTTATTTTTTCCGCCCGCGCACCGTAAATTAGTAGCAGTCTGCAATTGTTTATTTAAAGTTTATAAAGCGACTTTTTATGTTTATCTGTGTGAGCAGCGCAGTCGGCGTCGCTTAAAATTAATATCAAGCAGTTGCGAGCGCGTTTCTGTACTTTTTTTAGGTAGTTTGATATTTTACAGTAGACGCTGGCTTTGTTTTTATTGCGCTGCTGCCGCCGACGCAAGAAGAGCAAGAGAAGAGAGACGAAGATGCAGTTAGATGCACGCACACCTACGCACGCGTATATGTATATACATGTAAACGGCCTGCGACTGTGTAAAAAGCATGTACAACTCGTGAAAGCGGATGCAGATTGGGGATGGCAAGCATCGATTTATCGAAGCGGTTATCGTTTAACTTAGATAAATAACTCACCTGGAAGTGTTATTATTAATAATATTACCTTTTTAAATGCCTGACCAAAGTCCAAACTCTGCTATGCTGCATGTTTTTTGAAAAACCCGGTAACTAGTGCTTACGTGCATGCATACATACATACATATGTGTGATTATCCTGCAAACGAAACAGCGTAGGGATAGCAAAGACATACAAAAGATACTTTATTCAGATAATGTTATGATCACAAAAACCTTCTAGGGCCAGTTTTTTTTTTATAAACTTGTGAATGTTCTGCCGAATGTTTTTTTTTTATTGTTATGCTTCCTTTTGTTAAAAACCGGTAACTAAGTATGTATCCTCAAAGGTATTCGTTCCTTCTTGTGCCCTTCTTTCGCTGCTTCTTTTGTTTCGTTTTTTAAGACATTAAAACTACATCAATTATCTTTTCTTTTATAAGTACATATGTAGATACATACATACATATACGGACAAGGGTTAAAAACTACAGAAAGGGCGATTTGAGAATGATTTTAAGTGATGCAGGCAGTTCATTTTTGCTCTCTTACAACTGCTTGTCGTTAAGGATTTTTAAATTTTAAATTTAGTAGTTCCGTTTTCGTGTCAATTTCTAATTTATGCCCTACAAAAGAGTAAGCCGGGTATTAGTAAATAGTAATTTTTAACATTTAAAAAATATCAAAACTACATAAGTACATTATATAGATCACAAAACCCTTATTTGTGTTTTCGAAAATAACAGGTTTAGGGGTGTTTCTGGAGGAGGAATGGAGCACCTGTCGCACTTGTATCCCCCGCAGCTGCCTAAGGGGCGTGGCCGGCCCCGGGCCACATACGCCCAAACGGGAGAATTCGATCTGGGACTGATCCGGGAATACCGATCGCACCCAGTGCTATATGATCGCACCAACAAGCGTTTCAAGGACAAGCTGTATGTGGCCCAAATATGGGATCAGATATCCCACAAGCTGGGTTACGAAGGTAAGGCTTGGGTAACCGTCGACTATTGGCCATGGGGTTAATTTTAAATCTATTTGTTAGCCACCAGTTTAAGGGAGCGCATGACCACGTTGAGAAATCGTTACAATATCGAAAAGCGACGAGTCGAGAACGGCCTGTCCACTCAAGCCTCCCAATGGCCACTCTTCGAGAGCCTCCAGTTCTTGGGAGATCACATTCGACCGAGGCGCAGCTTTAAGAACATGTCCATGAAGGAGGATGATGAGGAGACCTACGAGGTGGACGACTGCCAGAGTGACAGCAATGGTCATATGGCTAGCGTCAAGGATGAACTGGAGGAGGACTGCGAGATTTTTGATTGCGAGCAGGCACTGCCCGTAACCACAGTGCTGGGGTAAGTTCACAGGCCACCAATGTACCCCGCTCCTGGGTGACCTGACCGGCTTCTCTTTCCAGGATCCCCCTGAACACCTCCGACGAAGCCAACAAGAGCCAGCGCTCGATGAACGGCAGCGAAATGGCCAATGGCAAGGGCTACAACCACTTTGCGGACAGCTATCAGCGGCGACATCAAAACCAGCCGGAGTACATAATCAGCAGTCCGATAATCAACCATCCCAACAAGAATAATAAGCGATCAGCACAGCATTCGAGTGATCATCCATCGAAGCGCCGGGCGGATGATAGTTTGTCGATATCCGGTTTCTATCCCGCACCGATCCCTGCCCCCTTGCCGCCGGCGTATGCCAAGTTCCGGGGATTCGGCGAGTTCATGTGCCACTCCCTGTGCGACATGCCGCCGGCCACTGCCTTGCGTCTGGTGCAGAAGTTCACCCGCGAATTGGTCCAAACCTCCATTCGCAACGAGGACAGCGGCAGCAAACCGAAATCCGATCAGGCAGAACCGAGCAGCGAGTCCCAAGAGGAGGACGAGTAGATTATAAGTTGCAATTTTTAATTACGGGTAGGGATATTGGCACGCGTGTCTACATCTATGCATATAGCATAATAGCCGCATTAATGACAGAATCGATTACTCCATATATGTTTTAATTATACTCTTTTAAGTCTTCTAGCCTCGCGATACGGCAGGTGGAAGATCAAAGCATTTCATTTATTAACATAGTGGAAAAAATACACTTATTTGCTTTGTTTTAAAGGCTGGGTAATTAGGGGTTAACTAATCAAAATTAATCAAATTTCAGATTCGGCAAAAGCATTATACTCTATCTGTAAGATGCACATCTGTAATGGTATAGAATCCTATAAATCCTATATAAAGGACCATACATATTTTAAACAATATATTTAATGGTTTCATTCATGCATCACCCAACATTTCGATCGCGAAAGACCCAAGGGAAATAGGCGCGAATTACCTAATACCACTAAGTTAATTTCTTGGTTCAATGACCTTCAGTTGACCTTAAAGTAAGTGAGTTAATGAGTATTCCTTTAAAAAAAGTATTTTGGAATTAAGTTCAAATCGTCTATTATCGATCTTAATTAGATCTTTATTCTAATTCCCAAAGTCCCTTTGCAAAGTAGACAGAAAAAAATGAGAGCAGGACTGCCCTTCTTTTCATTCTATATACACAAAAATCATGTTGCCATCCTGAAAAAGGGAACCATAAAAACATGTCCTTAAATTTTATTACTTTCTGTATGCTGGAACCACCCTAAAAAGCTTTTAAAAGCTCCAAATAGTTTGGCCCTTCGGAGTCAAGCTTTTAATACTATTTACATAAAGATGAAATCCCTTTGAGGAGCATCCCCCAACCAGAAATGCTGGAGGCTTTGAACAGTGCAATGGATTGCCAACCATGCTAATGAAATTCCTACCATTTAAGCCATTTATGCTTGACTTTATGCCACCCAGGATCATAGGAGGTGTTCCCGAGTGGGTCGCTGATCGATGTTGTAGGACGTCCAACGCACTAACTTACCCCGATAAATGCCCGAAGTGACTGGCCAACTGGAAACTGCAGTCGAAATTACCGGCCGAGCCATTGCCAAATGAAGCCCGAGTAGGCACAACTCCATTTGGACGATCTGGGTGGGGCCTCCAGGCATTTCTATGTGCGTTTCCCCTTGTTTTCCCATTTCTTTTTTTAATAATGCGTCTATATTTCTTAATTAAATTACAGCTCCTCGCATTTGGGAGTGAGTGTGTGCGGGTAATTACAGTGTTTATGTGCCACTTGGACATTCCTGGCTCCTTTTCCCAACTGGCTGGCTGGCTTATTGATATTGCCAAGGCCCACAGATCTCAGAAGGTGAGTGGAGTGGATTGGAGTGAAGTGCATCCGAGATGAGAGTGCAGTGGTACATTAAAACGTCACCTGATGTAGGCCGTGCCCAGTGCTTATTTGTTGCTGTTTGGAAATACAAATTGCACTAGTCCCGGCCTGCAGTGAGTGTCGCATTCAACGATCTACACTGTCAGAAAATTATTAAAAAATAAGCAACATTAATGTATATGAAAAAAAAAATGAATTTAAAAATAAAACTCATACTAGCATGACTAACATTAAACCCACAACAGTAAATATGTACATTTTGATCAGCAATCTAATCTAATCTTAACTAAATATATCAAAACTAATCTTATATTAAATTGGAAGTAATGATTATTTTTTTTGCGTGTATCGGGGCAACTTAACATTAACGTTAACTTAATGCTAACCGCACCACCAGAAACCATAGCCACGGCCATAATGTGGTGCTTTTGGTGGTGCGGCATTTTGCGTGCTGCTGTTCGTCAAAGTCAGCACCGTCTTCTCATCTTCCCATCTCGTCTGTCTGGCCCTGTAATTATATAATTTAATCAAATTACTTGCATATGTTGCCAAAAAAAGGAAACGCCAAAAACTAAGGCCCGAAAAAAGACGCACTCGAGCGGCAAGAAAGACTTGAGAAATGGCCAAATGCGGGCCAACATAAGTGGCAACAGAAATAAAAATAAATGCCAACGACAGCAGCTCCTGGCGGCTCCAAAATGGTTAATAGCCTCATTTTTGACAGTGAAATGTGCCTGCGTGTGTTTTCTGCAAGGGGAAAAGAGAGATATTTGCGTACTTTAGCATTCATCATCATTATTCTTCCGATGCGGTTGCATTTTAAATTTTTAGGCGCAGCTTAACGTGTCTTTCGGTGTGACAGTTGCAAATTGCAAGCACTCCAGGAGGCGGATAAAAGCTAACTGCTACGCATGCAATAAGTGTTAGAGAACTACGAGCTTTCGTTACTAGCTATTAGCTGTAACAGAAATTATCACTATGTAAGAGATAATAAACTGAACTATTGCAAACAGATTAAAAGCAAATACATTTTCTTGTTCTAGTTCTTAAACCAAATTTGAAATATATGAATGGCCTTAAAAGGAAATATTCTTGCTTGGATAAAATGGATTCCGAAAAATAATGAACAACATTTACGTACCAAAATGTAGTTCCTTAATTTGTGTAGGTAGATTTTCATTGCTTAGCGTATTGTTTTAAAATTATAAACATATGTTTACATATGTATACTAGATCCACTATAAATAGAGCAAAATATATAGTTGTGACCTTTGATCTTCGCTGATTGCCGCCTAAAATTATACAGGCTAAGTGCCTGTTATCAGCAAGCACCATTGAGGAAGGTTCAGTATATTTTTTCAAAACTGATGAATTAATTAAAAAAAAAACAACAAATTATTAAGCTTTCGCAATTTTTCATAACAAATTGTTTATAGGTTTTTGATTGCTTTAAATATATTATACAACGCTATTTCCTTCCAAGCTGAACTCTTCAAAGATGATTCTATAAAGTAAAATGCCTTCTTCGTTTGATGTATATGTATTTGTATATTTAAATTTAATTGGAGTTTTAATTATTGTTTAAATTAACTAAGCTTAAACACTTAAATAAACGCGCGAGCGTAATGTTATGTAATGTAATGCATTTATCGTCAAATAACTTTTAACCTCGTATAATCGCATTTTCCGTATTTCGAATTAAAATCACTCAAAACTGTGCTGTCACTTTTGATTAACCCAATCCAATCCGATCCGTACCAATCTCGATAGCTCGCCCTTACGTGATATATTATAGAGTAATATAATAAACAACGAGAGAGAGAGAAAGAGAGACACACAGGACACGACATCTATAGCTAGTAATTGTAATAAAATAGACGGGAGGCCAACGGAGACAAAGAGATCAATAACCACCAGCATGTCGTACCACCGTCACAATTCGTAGGTGATGTTGTTCATGTAATCGCGCGTCTTTCGCGCCTTGAAGGGGGCCGCAAAGTGCTCGTAGGCGTTCTCCGCGTTGTACGACGAACAGCGTCTTAGTCGGTGATGCTGCAGCGAGCTGCTGTACGGAGCGTTCCCGTGCCCGGCTCCTCCGGCCCCAAAACATCGCATGGCGGCGCACAGCAGGCTGCACCACCGCCACGACGAGGTGAAGGCATAAAAGTGACGTCCACTGCCGCTTCCTCCGCCCTTCGAAAGCAGGTGCTGACGACTGTGGTGCAAGTACGGATTGTAGTTCGAGCGGAAACTGCTGCTGTCGCTGCTGTGGCCACTGTCATCGCTACTGCTGTCGCTCCGCCGCAACCCCAGCCGAAAGAGATTACCATTGTTGTGGGCCGCGTTGGCGAAATCCTCAAAGTCCAAATGCGACTCGTATTCGAAGTCGCGATCTATGGAAACGGCGGGTGTGATGATCATAAATTGACTGTATTTTTGGCTGCGATTCGCTTGATGCTGTTGCTGCTGCTGTCGATTGTTGCGCTGCTGGTTGGCCAGCGAATTGAGCAGCGTCTGGTTGGTGTCCACCGAGGAGTAGCTGTTGCTGTTCGACACTGGCGACATGTCATTGTTGTTGTTGTTTAAATTTCCGCTGCTCGTGTTGTTGTTATTGTTGCTGTGCGTGAAGACGCCGGCGGGCGCTGGTTGGGTGGTGGTGACAGAGGCCGCGGAGGCAACCACCGAGTGGTGCTGGGGCTGGTAGTGCTGGTACTGCAACTGCAGCGACGGTTTGGCATGCTTGTTCCGCCTCTTGGCAACTGGAGCTGAGGTCTGCTGTTGTGGCGGTGGCAACGGCAGTGGTGGCTTCTGCTGTTGTTGTTGTGGTTGCGGCTGGTTCAGCGCTGGCGATGTGGTTGTGGGCGTGGAACCGACAGAGGGCATCCATCATCTCGTATCCTCCGTCCCGCTACTGCTGTCATCGGGCTTCACGATTTGGTAGGTTATCAAGTACTCCGGATAAGACTGCAAGAATGATTGAATAATTTAAAAACGTCTAAAGGCAATGGCTTTGATAAATGCCCACCTGTTCACCGCGATAGACAACGTATTCTGCGAAGTGGAGTCCTCCCGCCGATGGTCTTCCCACCACCGAGTGGTGTCCTGGCGGAGCGTGAGCCATCTTCATGGCGCTGTACTGCAAGAAGGATTTACCTAGAGCAACCCGGCATAACAGTAACTGTCTGTGAATTGTAAGTAAGTAAAATTATTATCTATTCTAGTATTTCTAAGCTATAACTCATCTCACCTGGGACACACATAGCAGGACTTATCCTTATGCGAGGGACACCCGATGCCTCCGCCTATTCCGTAGACATACTGGTTGCTCTTCGAGCTGTGCTCGGCAAAATAAATGCCCGCTCCGAACATTCCGCCAATGTAGGCGTGGCGCTCATCGAATCCGCGTTGCACGATCGCGTTAATGAAGGGACTGCCGTGGAAGAGCATTCGCTCATTGGATTGCAGGAAGTTCTCCTCGGCGATCTCATGGCGACGATGGGCATACCGCTCCCACAGCTTTCGGTTCTGCACTTTTTGCACCTGCATAGATAAAAAATCAATTGATTTTGTAGTTTCCATTTGGGATCTTTAAAGAGTGACTTACCCGAATGATGTTGTAGCGAGTGAAGTAACCGCCAGCCTGACCATTATCCCGATGCTCTCGAATTGTGGCCTGCATCTCCTCCTCGACTGCCACAAACTCCTTGTCATCCGGCAGCAGGTCCACCAACAAAGTGCACAGGTTCACGTTGTTACCGATGCCTTTAGGTTTAAACAGATTGGTAATATTAAATATAAATTAATTTTATGTTATCAGTATTTACCTGTGGTGGACCTCAGCTGAGCGATTCCCTTGAGTATTTTGTGGCGGAAGCCGTAGGCGGAGACGCCCACCTGCTTAAGATCGTCGTGGCCCATCTCGGCTAGAATGTCCAGAGTGATTTGCTCGCGTTCGAATAGCTCGATTAGGTGATGCAGCTGCTGGCTGCCGAGGAAGCCGGACACATTCGTGATGGTCTCCGCGTCCGGCAGCAGGTCATCAGAGGAGGCGCCCTCGGCCCCATTCGCCTCGGCGCCCTGGGCGGGGCTGATGCGCGTACTACTGGCCAAGGGAAGTGGTACAGGAACACTCAGAATCATGGAGGCACCGGTGGGCAGCAACACCGTTTCCGTGGTGGGTGAGAGAATTGAGGATGAGGACGACGACGATGTGCCTGCTCCCGCTGCAGCTGCATCCGGGGCGGGGGAACTGCTGGTCAGCGATTGCGTGGAAGCACTCAACGCCTGTTGGCTCAACGAGGTGGCCATTGCGTCCTGCAGCAAGCACTTGACATCATCCGCCGTGGCCAGCTCAATGGGCGTTTGTCCCTCCTGGTTCTTCATGTAGGCATCGGCTCCGTGGGCCAACAACAGCGAGCAAAGCTGCGTTCTTCCCTTCTGTGCAGCCTCGTGCAGCGGCGTGAATCCCCACTTATCCGTTGCATTGACCACCGTCTTGTGCTTGATCAGCAGCGCAGCAATATCCAAATGGCCATAGCTGCTCGCGTTGTGCAGAGGAATGAGACCACCCTTGTCTTGCGCGTTCACGTCTGCTCCGTTCTCCAAAAGATACTCGGCGCACTCGAAATTGTTGTATCCAGCGGCCAGGTGAAGGGGTGTGGAATTCCTGCCCTGGGCATCTCGACAGTTGATCGACTCTGCGGTAACCAATCGCTGAACCCGAGCCAAATTCCCCTTCTTGGCTGCATCCAGAAGAGCTGACGGACCTCTCAGCAGCTCAGCCACATCGTGATCGGATTCCTTGACCAAGTCCGCCGGAGTGGCTCCGTCCCGGTTCTTCTTCATGGGATCAGCGCCGTGCTTGAGGAGTAGCTTGCAAATATCGTACTTTCCCTTGGCGGCTGCTTCATGCAGAGGTGTAAACTTCCACAAATCCGAGACATTTACATTGGCTCCGTGCTTGACGAGCAGTTCGGTTACTTCATAGTGCCCGTAGGAGCAGGCATTGTGCAGAGGCACCAGTCCACCCTTATCCGCAGCGTACACCTCGGCGCCGTGCTCCAACAGAAACTGCACCACCGGCACTCGATTGAATCCGGCGGCAAAGTGCAAGGGTGTGGAATGTCGTCCATCCAAATCCCGGCAGTTTACTGAGATCGGATTGTTGAGTACTATGCGACGCACAGTATCCAAATCTCCCGCCTTGGCCGCCTCCAGCAAATGGGTTTCACTGTCCGGCGGATTTTTGAGCAGCTTCAGCACATTGTCCGAGGCCAACTGCGCGGCGGTGAGTCCCTCCAGGGAAACGATATTCGTATCCGCGGCGTAGGAGAGCAGCAGACGAACCGCCTGCTCATCACGGGCACACCGATGCAGAGGCGTCTGTCCCAGACTATCCAGGGCATTCACCTTGGCGCCCTGCTTCAGCAGAACCTCCATGGCATCGTAGTGGAGCAGCTCGGCGGCCAGGTGGAGTGGCGTTAGGAACGCCTTGTTCTTCTCGTTCAGCAGAGATCCCTTCCTGGTCAGCAGCTCCATCAGTTGCTTGCGCTTTCCATCCGGACACACAACGGCCAGGTGGAGCGGGGTATCCCCTGTGTACGGATGCACAAAGTTAACGATCTCGGCGCACACCAGCTTCTTGGCACGGGACACATCGCACTTTCGACAGGCGTCCAGCAGACAGTGGCCCTTGTACTCAACTGCAAAAGAAAATGAATCATGTTAGAATAAACAAAACATTTTTATGACATGCTTATGGTATAAATAGAACGACTGATTCACTTTTGTTTTAAATGTAGTTTTACTACTTAAGGTGTTAGTTTCGAACATCATATCAAGGATAAACATTTAGCACTTACAGGCGATTCGCTCCCTCAGTTCCCTTGTGGGCGCCGCATCGATGGCAGACTTGCTGTGGCAGTTGAGGAGAGTGGGATCCGCTCCGCGACTGAGCAGCAGGCTGCAGACCTCGACGCGACTCTTGGAGGCGGCCTCGTGGAGCGGCGTGAAGGCCCACAGATCGTTGGCATTCACATTGGCGCCCGCCTGGATGAGCAGCTTGGTCACATCGAAGTGGCCGTAGGAGCAGGCATTGTGCAGCGGCACCAAGCCACCCTTGTCCTTGGCATGCACATCCGCCCCGTTGGCCAGCAGGATCTCCACGATGCCAATCCGATTATAGCCAGCTGCAAGATGCAGTGGAGTGGAGCGTCGTCCATCGCTCGCATGACAGTTAACATTGAGGGGTGTGAGGAGGGCCAGCAGGCGATCCTCGGCTCCCGAGCGAGCGGCTTCGAGCAGTTCGTCCTTGCGGTATTCGCCGGTCAGAACGGGACGCGTCGCCTCGTCCGCCAGTTCCAGTGGTGTCTTCTGTTCCGAGTTCCGGATAGTGTGATTCGCTCCATGCTGCAGCAGAGCCAAGCACACGTCCACCTTTCCCTTGCTGGCTGCCTCGTGCAGTGGAGTGTAGTTCCAGTTGTCAGTGGTGTTCGGACTGGCTCCGGCTTTTAGCAGCAATCGCACCACCTCGGCGTGGCCAAAGGAGCAGCAGTTGTGCAGCGGATGCAGACCGCCTTCATCGCAGGCTTGGATGGAGGCGCCGCTGTTCAGCAGGAATTCGACCACTTCCCGGCGTCCATAACCTAAGTGGAAAATAAAACAAAAGATTCTGCCATTAGATGCTTTTCACTCAGTCTTACATTCTTTGGTCGATGGCAAGCCCTAGAAATGAGCGGGAAGGTCTTGAATTCATGGTTCTTTCTTTCTGGGGGCTTTTCCGACCTTGCCCATGGCATTAAAAATCACGTAGAAAAAGATAAGGCAGAAAGAGGTTATTGAAATTTAATATATGTATATTTCTAAATAAAATTTCATATTTACTTAAAAAAATTATAAATAAATAAAACAACCGTTATTTTTTTGAGTCTGTCACCGCATACTTAAAAAAAAGATCGTTAATCGGATTACAATCAATACAACAATGGCTCCAATTGTTGTTTACGTGAGACATCGGATCCCGTTATTTATCAACCAACTTTTAGGTACTCTTGCATTATCTTGCGGAAACTACGGTCTATGGCAAATCTCTGACTCATCTTAATTTGGCAATCAGACACACAACCGATTAACAACAGAAATGTTTACTGTCGTATTTATTGCTAACTTAATAATGAACTGCAAGGAGAACCGTAGCCAATTACAATCTGGCAAACAAAAGCTTGAGCCACCCACCACAAAATGGTTTACGAAACGTGTGCGCCGTTCACTTTTTGGTGGGCAAACAATTACGAAAGTTATGCATTAAAAATTAATAGAATGGAAAACTTAATTCAAACTGTTGCACTTGGGGCCGCAAAGCGTCAATTGCTCGGAACATAAAAGTGATCCTTGAGCGGGAAATATAATATCACCTGAGAATACGCTTAACCAACTTGATTTGCAATTACTGGCCTGAAGGTTAATTTGTTTTACTTTTTGGCCAGCGATAAAAGTTTGTTTAAAGTGTCTCAACTGTGGCCAAGATATGGAGGGAAGGTCTCTCCGGGTTTATCGACTATACATATATGTACGCACACCCCGACAAGATAACGGGGCAATGCCAAAGTAACTGATAGTCGAAAAGTAGCGAAATAAAACGATTGACTTTTATTATGTGTCACGAATGCGGGAAAGGAAGGAAGAAACGTGAGCTTTCGTTTCCTCAGCAACAGGTATTGTAAAAATTCGAATACTTCAAAATTTCATACATTCAACAAGGTGAAAACAAGCCACAAAAAATATCGTTAACTAAAACGACACCAGACAATAACAGACCCCTTGGAGATCTCACTTTTTGTTCACAGAACGTGACAAAAAAAAAACAGACAAACGAAAATAATAATGGAAAACCAGTTTAAAGAAAGAAAGACCCACCGAATGAATCATAGACCACCAGATAATAAAAAAGTGCTCAAGTTAAAAAGAAGTCACAAATGGCCAAAAGGCGAAATTGATATGCAAGGGGCGTCGAGTGAAACGGTTAAAGAGCTTTTGGGGGCCTGTTGTGGGGAGGGGGAAAGCCGTTTCTTTTGACTTTTGGTGCTGGACTGCCGACTGACAAAATATAAATCGCAATGCATAAAATGCTAACTAGGCCAAAGTCACAACAAAAGACGCGAAAATATTGAGCCAAAGACGTCACCAGGATGTGGCGCATGCAACGCAGCGGCAGCAGCCACAACAAGTCGCCCCACCACCCACTTTAGCGCCCAGCGCCCTTCGCTCACTATCACTGCCACCTATTCAAAAACAGAACCCTACGACTGCAGTCGAAATAATATTGTTAATAATAATCAAAAAATTGTGTTGTTAATCACACTCTTTAATATATGTATTTAAATAATTAGTTAATATATTATCTTTTAAAATTAGTAAATAAACAAAAAATCTGATCATATGTGGTAAAAATACGTTTTTTAAAACGATTTGTTGGATAATTTCGATAATTTTCCAGACATTTTTTATTTCCAGTGCTCAGCCAGTGAAAGCTCTTAGAAAATGAGCTAATTAGTGTGGCTCATTGTGCTATTATCTCAACCGCAGGTGTATGAATATTTTTCGAAAATAGAAAAGTTTCAAATGCAGCACGCACACACATGCAGCAGAGAAATGGGGGAGGGAGGGTTCTCTTCCGGAAACAAGCCGAACATATAGAACACATTCAGAACGTGGTAGAAGGCAGAACATGGAAACTAGGTCAACTCTCGACGCCATTGGAGCAGGCGAGTGTCCGACCGAGAGCGACGACAATGACGCCCGTCACACCCAGGCGCAACTAGCTCAAGGCCAAATCCCCACTGCAGCGGGGGGTTGCCAACGGGGTAGGTGAGTCCTTCAACCTTTCGAGATGGGGGTTTGGGCGGTGGTATACGGTTTTAGCCCGTCCTTGGACGGGGAGCCCCCATGCAATCTCGAGATATATCATCCTACTTACCCGCTGCGAAATGCAATGGCGTGGACTTGCGTCCCGCCGTATCCCTTGCGTTTACGGTCTGCGGCGTTATTAGCTTCTTCACCTTGGCGATCTCGCCCGTTTTGCAGGCCTCGAAGAGTTCCCTCAGCGGATCGTTGGCCATGACCGCATCGAGATTAACGCTCAAAATGGCCCGACTTCGACTGCTGTTGGCCATTGTTGTGGTTGTTTTTTCTTTTTTGTTTTGTTGTTTGCTACGCTTTGGCACACACACGCCCCAAAAACTAACGGGCGAAGATTCAGTGGGCTTTTCCTCAGCTAACTGTCCTTCAGTCCTAAGCAATGCTCGCGGTTTCGCCTCCCTGGCTTGCCCGCATCCTGTGTCCAGGTGTCCTCTGCCGCAGGAGCAACAATTTGCCACTGGCTGCCACGCGACCAGCCCTCGATTTTAAGCTTAATATTTAATGCACAAAATTGCAGCACCAAATCAATAGAATTTCCTTGCTCCGTCACTGTTCGAGTTTAGCATTCGCGGAGGGATTTTTTCGTTTTCGAACGTAATCGGGCCTACTTTGGGGCTAACTCCCTATTATTTGGCCTCCAAAGCTATTCGCACGGGCGATTATTTTACAATTATTTCACTCCTCCGCAATCTTGCATTGTTTTGTGACGGAATCAGAGTGACCGTGTGCGGAAGGGCAAACATTCCCTGATTATTTGCTGCAGTGTGGTCAGATGGTAGGGAATTAATACTAAAACGAGCATTGGCTAGTAAATAAATTTTTAAAATAAACAGAAGGAAGGCAAACAAAAAGTAACTGAAAAACAAATTCTTAGCAAAGTATAAAAATTAATCGTATTTATCTGTGAACAAGTAGAGACTGTATAAAAAAGTCGCTTGAGCTTAATTTAAAACTATATTTTGGCGACAGTTGTTCTACAATACCTTTTAGTTATAACTGTTCTTAAAAGAACAATAGTAAAATTAAACAACAAAGATTACAAAGGTTATTTAATATAAGAAAAATGTGAAATTTTTGAAGTAGGTAGCTCGGTTACTTTTAAATGAAAAGACTAGCCAAGGTGCCAACCAATATCTGACTAGGTCAAATATAAAAGTGTTGGCTGGCAAATTTAGGCATAACTTGTTCAAAGTATTTTGGGGTTTGTATTGATGTGAACATTTTGGGGCACATTTTACCATCTGGCAACTCTGCCAACAACAATGTTTGCGTTTATTTTTCGCTTAAATTCGTTTGAAAATCCGTAAGAACGAATTAAGTGCAGGGAAGCTGCTTAATTAAAAGAATATAGTGCAGATGAGAAAGTGAAAAACAACATAGTTCCCCCAGCGAAAGCGTTAAATGTTACAGAAAATCGGATATCCGAAAAGTGAATCAGAATTTTTCCTTGGCACACATACAGCCGCACGCCCAGCAAACACACACCTGCACGTACGGAACCAGTTGTGTTGTTGTAAATAAGTGCAAGTGAAGAAGAAGCAGAGGCTGCGATCGGAAAATTAAGCAAAAAGCGAGAAAAGCGGGGAAAACGTGGAAAAGTGGAAAGGTGGAGTGCAGTTAACACGCTTCGCTGACTGCGCGACAGCAGAACGCCAGTCAAGCGCCAAAAACCATTAGCGTAGAACACCATTTTCAGCTGGAGCGGCACAAGAAAGCAATTTTCTGGTAGCAGAAACACCAAGAAACGGAAATAATTGGTCGATTTTTAGAAAGACAAGACAATTAGCCGGAATGGAGCTGAAAGTTTGGGTCGAGGGCATTCAGCGGATTGTTTGTGGAGTTACAGTAAACACTACATGTCAGGTATTTAATGGCCTTCGCCTACTTGTATTGATTTTTCCCTAATTACCTTTTTATACCCGCAGGATGTGGTGTTCGCTTTGGCCCATGCCACTGGAAAAGTGGGAAGATTTACCTTAATTGAAAGGTGGCGCAACAATGAACGTCATTTGGCCCCCAATGAGAATCCCATGAAATTACTGCTTAAGTGGGGCGAGTATGCAAATGATGTGCAGTTTATATTACAACGATCCGAGAACAAAACGCAGCAGCAGCAACAACAGCAGCAGCAGAACAACAATAATAACAACAACACTAATTATGCTGCGATGACAACGAAAAAGCCGCTGGGCCCAAACAATAATAATAATAAGCCAGCGCCCACTTTGCAAAAGCAAAAGTCGAACGTCGAACTCGGCTACCGCACAAAGGAATTGAAAAAGAGCTTTGGGTGTGTGCTTGTTATAAAGTAGTAAATTTAAGACCCACCCAATCCAATTATCTTTTTAATTAAAATCAATCAATTTTAATATTTTACTTTCAAACCTTAAAACTCGATTTCTTTCAGGGCGTATGATGCCAAGCAGTTTGACAACATCGGAATAGTCAAGGGGATCCCGCAGCAGTCACAGCCACCGACTTCAGGAGCTGGGGTTAGCCCACCAGTTGTTCAACAGGAGCAGATGCCACCGCAGGATAACAACAATGTGGCGCTGGTGCCGAAGCATGAGAAATCGCTGTCGAATCCCCTTGACATGACCAGCACGAGCAGCAACCCACCTGCAGCTGCAAACAACTACAACGACTTCTACAATAACAATAGCAGCAGTAATCAGCATATCTACAGCCAGCTGAGCAAATCCAGCAATGAACTCCGTCGCTCCAGCCCCAACGAGAATTACTACAACAACAATAACAATAGTGTTAATAACAATAATAACTCACCGGAGCTGTACAAGCAGACACCGACGATTTCCGCAAATGGAGCCCTAGTCCCACCGCCGTATCGTGATCCGCCGCCACCGAGGAACAGTCCCATGTGCCAGGGCCAGCGTTTGGCCAGTAGCAATGCGGACACCATGTCCAATGCCTCCTCCTCGACTAATCCGTTCCTCAGCGACTACGACCAGCACAGCAACCACAACAATAATAGCCAGGCCATGGAGGAGGGCGAGACCATGTTCCAGGCCACGCAATACACCGATTTGCTGCAGCTCATTAAGTTTCAGCGGGAGAAAATCACGGCGCAGCAAATGGAATTGCAAAAGGTACGAGAATTGACTTACAGAAGTTATTTTTAAGTCATCAAAATTTTTTTTTTTAGTTTGATACGGAAATCGTGTTTTTGGAGAGCAAAGAACGCGATCACGCACATGAACTGGAAGCCATCTCGCGGGAAATCTCCAAAGCGGATCAAATCTTTCGGCAAGGCAGTGAACAACTGCAAACTTTGCAATATGTGGAGGAGGAAAACGAACTGGTCAAACAGCAGGAGAAGACTCTGAAGTCGGAGATTGCTCTACTCCGCTCAAAGTTGGCCAATTGCGAGACAGAGTTGCTGCAGTGCAAGAACAAGATGCGTCTGCTGATGGATGATATCGAGCTGGAGCAGCAACAGCAGCAGCAGACCAACAGGTATGCCGTTCTTTAAATTTTTGTTTTGAGGATTTGTGACAATGTTTGTTTTTCTAGGCAAACTGTGGAGCGTGACTTCTTGATGGAAATGGAACGGATACAGAGCGAAATTGACCAGGCTCTGCACAATACCGACTCATCGAACAAGACGGCGGACAGTTTGAAGAAGGAGCTGCTGATGATCGAGCACGCTATTGCCGACAAGAAGCGTCAGGTGGAGCAGCTGGTCAACGAGATGAAGGAGGTGAACTTGCAGAGCCTAACTGTTACCACCACGGAGGAGATCAAGCATCTGCTGGAGGGACCCAACAAGCAGGGCAGCAGTCGTCGAATCATCGGTTCGCCCAGGCAACTGGAAACGGCTGTTCCCACCAGTAAAAATCCTCACGGCGTCTGGGTTTAAGTCACAAACATTCTCTGGGCAGCGGAACTATTTTTCTAAACGTAATCCTTCTTCAACAATGAACCTTTTCGGGAACAAAATTTATGAACATATCTTGAATGCATGAAAGATTTGATGCTAAGCAAATTCCATACGAATATCACAAATTTACACAATATTCTATATTTAATGAATGACGTGCATTAGTATTGTTTTAATATGTTTACATTCCAACCACACTATGGATCTCTAAACGAAATGTTACAAATTTCTTAACACAACCCACATTTATATCCAGAATTTGCACTTAACTTTGTATTTTAATATAGTTAAAGAGTCGATTTCCACCTATCCCTAATCGTAACCGTTAGGAAGAAGCACTTGCGATTCGATAAAGTATATATTTCTTGATAAGGATCGACTAAAGCATTCCCCTTGTTTTAATTTTGTGTGCTATACTTTTGTTTAATTTTTGTTGCTAGTCTACATGTTAACAAAAACCCTTTCCAACCTATACAATTCGCCATTAGTTGTTAATTAAACAATGAACTTTAAATGTTGCAATAATTCGAAAACACGAAACTTGAAACGCCTTTTAAAAATTTAAGTAGTGCACTTAGTGATTTGTCTCCCACAGAGTAATTGATTATAGGATTCACAATTCGAATTACACAAAACTTATTGTACTTAGCAATTAGCGCAGCTTTAACAAACAAATTACAAATTAGCAATGCTTTGTTGAAAAGTTCCACTTCTAAAGTGCTTAGCCTTAGCCACCGCATAACGAAACACCAGACCGAAGCATTATAATTGCAAGGGTGTCACGGATTATAACTTGATGCCTATTTTGTAGTTTACAGTAAGTCGCTTCTGTGTATTATGTTTTTAATTAGCAATATTTAATATTTACACAAACTGATAGTGAACCACAAAAACACCAACTGAAATGCAATTTATTGAATAATATACATTACTATTAACTTTAAACTGAAAACGTTTTAGAACAAATTCTAATTGCATTATATCTAATTAGCTAATAAATACATTTTTATGATTTTTTCTTTAAAACTAAAAAAAAATGCTTGGTTCTCAATAATATTGGGGGTTTCGGAACTCCAAAAATTATATATTTAACAACAAAATTGGGAGAAGAGAAGGAAAACAACTTGTGCAAAGCTGGGATTTGAATTCGTGACCCTCGAGAGCGGTGGAAAGCGTGCGGAAGGAAAAGGAAACCGCAGCAGCCCAAATCAACGGTCAGCCGAAGTCCTGTAGGGATACGAAGTTGCTCTCGGCCGCCTTTCTTCTGCGAGGGAAAACAAAATCAGCAACACACGCTGCCACCAGCTTCAGTTGGCCGTTGTGCGTGGACGCGTTTGGTCCTTTTATCCTTGCTGAGTTTTGTCGGTCAAAAAACTTCTGGAGAAGCGCGCGCGACTTTCGATTTTCAAAAAAGTGTTGCCCACTTAAGAGGGCAGTGAAAGTGGCCCGAAAGAAATAAAGAGGCGAAAGAACACACATTTGAATGGTCTGTTTTGGGGACATCCCATCGTCCTATCGCATTGACACAATCTACAAAGTGGTCGAGGGAGCATTAAGTGGCCCGGCAGCAAAAAGGAACGAAACCGCTCCGTTTTTATGGCCCTTTTCCACACCAAATGCTGTTCAATTGCGATGATTGCGATAATGAGAGTCCCAGTTTCAGTTTAGGGATCATGCATCGCAGAGACAATGTGACCTTTTGCGGAAATTATGATTCGTCTCCGGCTGACCTTGAGCCCCCAGGGTGGCGTTTCCCTCCCAATTAAGTGAAAATTAATCAGCCAAAGAAAAAAGTCGTACAAAAGGGGGCTCCCTAATGCCGGGAACATATTGCACTTCCATTTTGTAGTTCATTTGGCAACTTTATAACCTTGAGTTTGGCTTAATGTCTTGCATAAATTAGGAAATAAAAGTGGCTACTTAAAAATAGACCATATGACGAATGGAGCAAAGTAATTTTTTCCACGGCTCGCAAAATTATTCATTTCGATTTGTTTGACTTAACGGGGGGAATAAATATAGTCAGGTTTATGACTTCCTCACCACATTTTTGTGAGATTTTCTCTTTAAGAAATTAAACTAAAACGAACATGTTTCATATTAAATAGTTAATGATTTTTTTACTTTTCTCGTCCGTTTGCTTATCATAACGAAAATATTTATTTAAAGACCGCCACTAAAAACACAAATATGAGTTAAAAAGACTCTTTTGCAACTGTCAATAATTTTAATCTGTCTGTGAAACTTAAGCTCCCCGTCTGTCAAAAGAGCGCTTTATGCATATTTTTTATGGACATCAAATCAATTTTATCCAACGCTGAAATCGAAACCCCACCAAGTGGAAAGCACTTGCCATCCAAAATATTAATTTTGAACTCCCCTCCCGTCGCCCCGCTTCCGCTCCATCTGCTGTGTAATCCTGGTACTTAAAACTCTTCCCGACGAGCTGTGAACATTAGCCAAATGAAGTGACAAGAAATTAACCAAAAAAAAAAAAAAAAAAGGCGACGGAACGATATAAGAAATAATAATATAAAAACTCAATGAGTCAGCACCGCATTGGTGTTGTGGGGGCGTGACCGCAGTGGGAATTGAGTGCTTCTAATGATGAACTCGGTCAAGGAGCCAGTGCAGCCACGGTGGCCAAGTAATTAGATAAGCGAGCTTGGAAAACGGGAGCGAACCGATAAATCGCGATGGTCTACGGGAGGAGCATCGCCGTGGGCGTCTGCCTGATGACCGTCGTCCTGTTTCTGGCCGCCGTGATATTCTACTTGAGTATGGGTAGGTAATCCCCAATTCAAATTGTTACATGTTTCTACACCTTAATTTAATAATAACCCCTTTAAAAAATTTTAAAGATTTATACTCATTTATTTAAGTTTTTAACGAA
This sequence comes from Drosophila ficusphila, assembly GCF_018152265.1. Taxonomy (NCBI): domain Eukaryota; kingdom Metazoa; phylum Arthropoda; class Insecta; order Diptera; family Drosophilidae; genus Drosophila; species Drosophila ficusphila. The sequence continues at coordinate 20,439,624 of NW_025064737.1, forward strand.
ACTTTGACGTTTATTTAAGCAAATTAGATTAATTAATTAATCTTGGCCTAAAGGGTATATAATTCTCGAATCTATCAATTGAAGAGAGCCTTTCAGCTAAAGGGGTTGCTTCAGGCCAAACAAAAAACAAAATCAAACTCCAAACTGCAAAATGGCTATAAATTTTATACTCAAAAGTATTTGAAAGTAATTTGTTGTATAATACGATAAAAATAAGGCAGCACAGGCCGGGGCGAAAAAACAACAAATGCGTGACCATAAAAAATAAATAGGAGTACGGAACAAACTTTGTCTTGAGCACAAAACAATTTTCGCACATCCATAGACAAGTATGCGTATAAATATATCTGGGCTTTCGTCCTGGCTGTTTTTGGTTCCTTGTTCGAAGCTTTTATCTTGTTTTACGATTATCAATATCGAGAAATTTGGCCGCTTTTTGCTGCCTCAATATTATATTTTTTATGCCAATTTGCGTATTGATTTGCCATAGCAGCAGATATAGGCAAAACATGTTTGATTTATGCCGTTTTGTCGCCTCAGATTCCAAGTACATGCATCACGGCAAATTATTCATCTGCCGGAGAACATTCGTCCGGCTTAGGTTTAAATCAGGAGAACGACGAAAAGCTGATTTAAAGGAAGAAAAATAGGGAGAAGAATGCCAGAGGAGCCGGGATTTGTGTTAACATGTGTCCTTGTCATAGACACAATGAAATTGAAAGTCTCTCTTAATGCACATCGCATTTGTCTGTGAGCGATTCCTTTCCGAGGGCTTATTTATTTATTCGTAAAGGAAATGAAATTGAGTAATTTATTTATGCACTTTCATGTAAATGAACGATTTCAATTGATATTTACGTACTCTGTTTATTTTCAAGATAACAAATATTTAGTTTATTATCTTAATTTACTGATTAGTATGTCAAGCTGGTCAGAAGAAAACTTTTTATGAGAAAAATTAGTAAACAACCAAAAAAATATGTTTCTGACGCAATCCTTGCAATTGGATTAAACGCTGCCCAAGGTGCTCCACTTTCACTTTTATTTGCTCATTTGTCTAACGAACAATATTCCATAATCTCGTAATTTGAATTGCTTAATTTTTTGGAGAGAGTGTCCGTGGCACCCAAACAAATCGTAAAAATGATGAATGCAAAACAAAAATGTCATTCTTTTTTACGACAATTACCCCGAAAGTTGTAGGCATTCAGGCAGAAAAAGTCTTAAGATAAATTAATACTATGAAAAAAGTTATTTCAACCATCAATTGTTCGAACTCACTTAAACTTTAAAAGTTAAATTAGCCTCAATGGCATATTAATTTTTCGATTCATGCACTTGGTTGTAATGCTTGAAAAAACATATTGTTAACAAAGCAAACCTCTCAAAAATAAATGAAAAGACAAGGCAAAACTTTTTTGCACATTAAGTTTAATTGCCATGTCTTGTCAAGAAGGCAAACAATGAACTGAAATACTTTGCAAAACAGAGGCGATGAAAGTAATGGCCCTCAAATTAAGTTGTCATCTCGAGTTTAAAGTTTGCCTGCCGCCGATTAGGATAATTACTCATACGTAGTGTTTTCCATGTTAAGATTTTTCTTATTTAAGTGATAAGATTTTAAACCCAATTTAAACAAGAAAATGTCTTTAAAATGTCTTGTTTCACGAATGAATATTAAATCAATCTTAGTTCTAGATTTTATGAAATGATATCTGACCAAAAAATGTCCGCAGTCCGCTTCTCTGTCCTTGGGTGATAATTAATTTGGGATCTGTTTGTTGTGTTGTTATCCGCTTCGCAGGTCCCTGCCCCACGGGCAGCTTCGCCTGCGACAACGGCACGCTGTGCGTTCCGAGGCGCCAGATGTGCGACAGTCGGCCAGACTGCGCCGACAGCAGCGACGAACATCCTGTGGAGTGCGGCCTGCTCTACGGCAGCAAGGAGATTGCCGACAAGATTGTGCGTAATGCGATTGAAAAGAAGCAACAGCGCCTAATCTCCGCCACCGCTTCGAATGCGAGCGGCGTGGATTTAGCACCGCCGGCGGTGCCAAGAAATCAGAGCCTAACTTTAAACATGACTTGTGGTAAGTGGATGAATCAATTACACTCGCAAATTAATTGTTGGTCTAACGAATTTCAATTAACTTTTCTAATTTATCTTGAAGATTTTTAAGAAATGCTTTCTGTTCAAATCCTTAGATATCGTCACATATCCGAAGACCTGTCAGTGCGGCCAGGGAACAATCCTCTACTGCGGTCGCTATGCCAAGTTGCGTAGATTTCCCCGGACGAGTTCCGAGGTCACCAATCTGATCATCATCCGCAACAATCTGACTTTGAGAGAAAATATCTTTGCCAACTTGACGCGTCTGCAGAAGCTGTGAGTTAATATTACTTAAATGCTATTAATTGTACAAAAATAGTTTATTTTTTAGTGTAATTTTTTTCCACTTTTAAACGTGCTTTAAGCACATTAATTAGCAAGTTTAATTATGTAGAATCTCACCAGAATAATTCTCTTCCCGCAGAACGCTCAAGTACAACAACATATCACGTGTCCCGCTGGGCAGCTTCAGCGGATTGGTTCACCTGGAGCGCCTGGAGCTGAGCCACAACAACATCAGCCACCTGCCCCACGGAACTTTCGTGGGGCTGCACAGCCTCCAGTGGCTGTTCCTGGTGAACAACCACCTGCACCGTTTGCCCGTGGAGCAGCTGGTGCTCCTCCGCCGTTTGGAGTGGTTGGTTTTGAGCAGGAATCGCCTCACACTGCGAAATGTGCAGCTGCCGAAAATCCCGTCGCTCTACGAAGTGTGAGTAAATCGAAATGGGTTGGCAATCGGGCTGCTCTTCTATTTGCTAGATTAAAAACTGAAAAGGAATCGAGTCGGTCTCTGGACGCCTCGCTGATGTATTCAAGCGTAAAATGCTGTTAAGAGCTCGTGGTGCACCTCGCTCATTGGGTTACCCGGTTTTGGGTGTCCTGGTGGATTGCTCGCCTTCACCCATGAAAACAGTTGGCATAATGTTGTCAACGGGGTTGCACTTACTTAGTTTCCAAAGTATCCGTTTGATGTCTTTTGCGATGTTTACTCAAGTTTTAAAGTCGACGTTTCAAAATCATAAACCCTTACAGTTTACTATTTTAAAGCACAAAGTCATGTTCTGTATTCCAAACAGCTTGGAAATTTATATCTTACTTGGGTCTTGAACCTTAAACCTTTCTCATCTTAAAGTCGGTTCTCAGTTTCCCAGCATCAGCAGTGATTATCTTACATCTGCCCGAGAACAGAAGCATTCCTCACTTGTCTACACAAGCACACAGAAAAAGCTTAAGGTTGCCTTAGAGCACTAACCCAAAAATATATGTATAGGCAAACTAGGCCTACAGCTTAGACAGATTGTTGGATGCCAGCATAAATATCTCTTTTCTTTTACAGTTATTTGGATTTCAATCGAATCGAATACATCGGCGAGGAAACTTTCTCCCAATTGGATAATTTACATTTGCTGTAAGTAAAACAATCAACTTTCCTCCCCCCGACAAAAAAAAGAGATGAAAAAACCAGCAAGTGTCGAAAAGTCTATTGAAATATGTTGTACTTAGATTTTATGGGGCGTATGCGTAATTTTTACTCTTCGTTGCATTTTGCTTTCGTTTTCACTGGATTTTTTTTTACTTGTTTACTTTGAGAGATTTATGTGGGTTACTTTGTTACCGAGTGTGGGGAAAAGGAGATGGAGAATTGCGTATACGCACTGTTGACATGACACTGAAGACGATATTTGATACTTCGACACCTTTTTACCGGCAAGCCAAAAACAATGGAATTTATGCATCAATAACCATAAATTGGCACGTTTATTGTTTACGCAAATAACGTATGCTAAACAAATTCTTAAAAGTGGAGTGGCATGGAATAAGAAATGTGGAAAAATCGACTTGCAAGCCGAATGCCTAAATACCTTCTAAACTTAATTTCCTTCAGTTTATTTAGCTACCAAATTATTAGTATTTAAGTTTGTATCTGTTTCGTTTATTATTTTTAAGAATTTAAAATCATAAAATAGTAGAGGTAAACAGAAACTCTGTGCTGCAGAAACCTAAAACAATTTAGAAGCATTTATCAGAGGCCCCCTTTTGCCTTCAAAGTCGCCGACTGGCGGAGCATACATAATCATTAATTTATGCATCAATAGCTGACAATATAAGTCAATGGGTCGTCTGGGTGCCCGACGCCTTGCTGCTAACTGAAAATAAATCAGTTACCCAAATTGCCCAACGTAAATAAATGTGTTAACCTTTACAGACATTGAAAACGAATGGGGGCGGTGAGATTTGTATGGGATAAATTGTGTCGCAATATTTGTGCCCATCATCTCTTCATATGTGTCGCCAATTTATCTGGTAATTTTCAGCATATGGAAGGTTAAATGAAAGCAAGCAGGAAGAATAGTTAGAATAGATGCTTAGACTACAATTAACCTGAGTAGAACTATAAATAAAATTTAGTAATTGTCATGATTGAATATACTTTGCCGAGAGAAGTTTAATAATAGATGTATTTATTTTTCACAGAGATCTGCAGAATAACCTCATCACCCACATCCATGGAAGGGCTTTTGCGAATCTAACCAGTTTGCGGGATATGTGAGTATACCAAGGGGCAGGGGAATGAATTCCACTCTGGATTTCTGAAAGTTTAACACCGACACTAAGCATGAATTATGGCGACACAGAGCTAATTAGCATAATAATACGAATAATGCTGGGAGACAAGTAAATGAACTCGAGTTCTGGTCAAAGAATCAGCGCAGGACACAAAGCCGCAGGATTGTCCCCGAAATAACTCGTAATTTGGCAAAGGATTCCTACCCCGCCTCTAGTTGGACATTTGCTTTGTGATTCAAAACCATATTCAATGATATTAATTTGAGTTCATTAATGCGCAATTACGTATACGGAATGTGACTCTCTGTTTATGAAAAATTAAAGTTGAAAACTTTTGCGCCCACAGACAGATAAATAATAAAATGGGGAAAAAAGTTGGCTTAGATGTTTACCAAGAAAATACTCTTCAAACCGATCGAATTGATTCTGTGTATCAACAAAATTTCCTTGAATATAAATATATTTTTATGAATTTGACCGCGCCCACGCTATAAAAAAGTTTACCCCTTGGGCCAACTAATCTAACCTTTATAGTCATAGTTTATTATTATGCAAGTTATGGCCAACTCTAAAGAAAGTGGGCAAATCTATAAACGGCAGTCGTAAAACAGACAACAAATTGTTTAACGCGTTGAGGAAGGAATTTGATGAGCCTCAGACAACATGGCGTATGCTCAATATTGAATAGTAAAAACTTCTGAGCGCTTTAAGCATGGCTTGCAAATAAATTCCCCAGGAGCCGTGCATGTGGCTGAAACAAGAATTGAATGTTGCTTTCTGGCTTTCATAACCATATATCAATGGCATATTCAATAAATGTCTCCGGCAACTCTGCATCCATCGTCTAGCATCAAGCTGTGGCCTTAATAAATTTACCAAACCCATCTAGCATATATACATACATCAGCATATCAAGGATGATAACGGACACACCACACCGCTTGACCAGATTGGGTGTATTATACCCGAATAAGCCACCCGAATTTTGGCTGTTTCATTTTTGTATCTTTTGGGACTTTGACTTCTGGCCAACGCAGCCGGAGCAACAAATAAACAAACATTATTATGGCCAAATAAAAATGCAAATAAATTTGTATTTTATGTGAAAACAATTTCGCCAAAGCCTTGGCCAGTAACTGTAACCAACTCCGGGCCAAGTTGTGGCCCAATAATGAAGGAGTTTATTGAAATCGACTCGGGCGGTATTCCCCAATCGTCATTGCTTCATTAGATGTAGCCACTCCCCCTGCGAGCTGGGAATCCTTTACGCCTGTTGATGACACCTCTCACCATCTTGGCACCGACCAACCATCCGGTAATCTCCTCGCCCCACCGACCCATGCAAATAATTCGCCCTTTGTTGGCGTGCAAGGAATTTCTCAGCATTCCAGCAGCTCGTATGCCAAGTGTTAGATTTTACGGCCACACAGAAAATAAAAATTGGTACCATTCGAATTCAATTGGATTTTAATTCCTTTTGTATTCATGCTTTTCCTGACATCAATTCAAGCTGGTTAGACATTAATTTAATTAAACCAACATTCCTTACTTCTGCACCATGGATGAGAAATGTTGTGGAATTAGTTAACTACTCGCTTTACTATCCCTTTTTTTTGTGTTGTGTGCATCGACTTAAGAAACTGCACAAAAATTCCTTTGGCCAGCGTATCTGGGTCCGTGTATTTGTATCTATCAGATACGCATCTAAATGCTGCTCATGTATCTGTCTTCCTCCAGCAATTTCTGCTGATTTGTTTTGTGTTCGGTATCCCCAAGGGCTCTCGGGTGGGAACGTGGCCATAAAACAAACCGAAACGAAAATATTTGAGAAATCGCTGCACTAATTTGATTCCTGATGTCAAGCCACTGAGCCACTGACAGCTCATTACAGAGATTTTTGGATCGTACATCGGTTTAAAGACCTTCAAGACCAGCATTGTCCCCTCGACATGGTCGTGACGTTAATTATGGTCAATACAAGCCCCTCCCCCGCAGCCGTTGGTCAAATGGGCAGTGCAACAAATGCCGCAGTACCTCCGAAGAGCACATTGCCCCAAAGAATCCACAACTGAATCGTGCCGTTTGCAAGGGAAGAGCAAATGGCTCCATTTGGTTAATATGCACTCATAGTGAAATGGGGTACATTGAATATGACGAATGAATAAAATTTTGTTAAATATTTTTATATACCTAAATGCAAATTTAATTTTTTTAATTACTATGTTGATTAGAAAATGAGCTTCATTATTATCTTGTATACATAGTTTTGGTAATACTCAATAACCATTATAATACTTTTTATTGATTGGTTTCGGTTTCCCCTAGCTCTATTTATTTTTAGCTGATTTAATGGTATTATAGGGTGCTTAGCAACTTGTTCTACCCGTGTTATCCCCCCACAATAGTGATATTTCTTCACCATGATTCCTCGCTTCTTGCACGTAGCTCACAAACACAACTAGAGGCATTTATTTGCCATTTTCTTAAATGCGCAATGACCGTCGTCCCGCCCTCCATCGTTTACTCAGTCCTTTTGATTCTGACGCATTTGTGATGTCCACTTTTTTCGCCGGAATGTGACACGTGTTTGTGGGCACAGAAGGATGTGCTCTTCCATGAGCAATGGGCATTACTTGGGGCTTATTTGGAGGCCCATCGCCCGGGGGACTGCAACTTGTTGCCCTCAATGAGAAATATGTTAATTGTGCTCGTGTGTCGTCGTCTGGTTTGGTCGGATATTTATGAAGTTATTAAGTGCGTACTTTTGGGGCCAGCGATTTCAGCCGATCCGAGAGGCCTGCCCCTCAATAATTAATTTGAAATTTACATAATAAAAATTATTCGGGCAAGCAGGGCTCATTTTCAGACGGCTCAATTTGCGGCCAAGTTAAATATTTAGTTTAAGCTTTCCGCAGGCCACGAGAAACTGCGCTCCAACTTTATAGCCAGCGAGCAATTACCAGCAATCTGTGGTCGCTCCTGGTGGGCGTGGGTGGGGTTCTTCTCCATTGTCTTTGGGCGACAATCCATAAAAACAAACTGTTAACAGTTGGCGCTTCGGCATTGATTGACCAGACAAGTGCAAGCAATGGAGCTCCAGCCAAGATCTCAACTTCAGCTTCCACATGCACATCCATAGCATCATCTCCACCAGATTCAGTTCCCTGGAACTCACATCAGCTGCTGCAATTCTCATGGACGTGACACGGTGGAACCGAAGCACCCCTATCCGCAAGAAGCGAAAATATGGGAGTTATTATCCCCCAACGCGATAAACATAATAATAAAGCTGAATAACTTTCTCCACACGGAGAAAAAGTGTCACTTGAGTAGGTCATAAAACTTGCTGTTTGCATCACAACTTAAAAGAAAGTTAAATTTTTTTTAGTATATTCAAAAAACATTTACATAATTGAATTAAGATCGGTTGCGAGTATACTTTAAGGAAACTTTGCGGAAATATATTTTTGAGAATATTTATTATTTCAACTTTACGATTAAGACTTTTCTCGTAAGTTATTAAGTCAGTGGCTTTTTGAGCCACTGTGCCGCATCCTGTCTGTCATGAATGATGCACACTTTCCTGCCAACACATTAAGCCCCGGCCAGTTGCATCTAGTCCACACATTGATAGACAATGTTTGTGCGCTGATTTATACTCAGCCAGCTATTAAATAAGAATTTTCGTTATTATGTTGCCCAGCGGGATTTTATTATGTGACTTTTAAAAGCCCCAGCCAACTTGTTGTGGCTTTAGCTTTAAGACGCGACAAGGAGTAAATTGTTTTTGAGAACTTTTAAAGGCGACAACGTGTGCCGGCTTTATCAGCAGCAAACGTTTGGCCATTATGAGCGGCTAACGCGGCGTATGCGTAACCTTATATCTGCAAATAATTCTTAGACGTGCATTTCGTTTTACAGCCGCCTTGTCGGTAATCCCATTAAGGAGTTATCTGGCGAAACATTTCTGCACAACACTCGACTGGAGGCACTGTGAGTATACTCGGAAAACAAATTTAAGGTATTTAAGTTCAGACAACATTTATCGTACAGTTAATCGGCATTCTAAAGTTTAAACTACAATCAACTCCACCTTATAACTTTTGAAGAAGAATAAAGTGAAATAAATATTCATCATTATTTTAGTTCCCTGGCTCAGATGCCCATACACATCCATCGCAGCTTGATGGAGCCTCTGAACATCTCGTTCCTGAATCTCTCGGGAATTCGATATGATCACATTGACTTTGCGGCCATTAACTCGATGCGTAACCTTACGTACATCATCTACGATCGCTTCTTTTACTGCTCGATGACGCCGCGGGTGAGGATGTGCAAGCCTTCCACCGATGGAGTAAGCTCCTTCCAAGATCTCTTGAGCAAGCCGGTCCTCCGATATTCCGCCTGGGTGATGGCCACCCTGACCATAGCCGGTAATGTTTTGGTCCTTTGGGGACGCTTTATCTATCGGGATGAGAACGTGGCCGTCACAATGGTGATTCGGAATCTGGCCCTCGCCGACATGCTGATGGGTTTCTATCTGGTCACCATTGGGGTTCAGGACTACCGCTACCGGAACGAGTATTACAAGTAAGTGGAAGCCGATTGTTAAGATATTATTATATGAATATATTAATTTATTTTACTTGTCGTAGGGTTGTGCTGGATTGGATCAGCTCGTGGCAATGCACTGTAATTGGAACCCTGGCCGTGAGCTCCTCGGAGGTTTCAATGCTCATCCTAGCCTTCATGTCGCTGGAACGCTTTCTGCTAATTGCTGATCCCTTCCGAGGCCATCGCAGCATCGGAAGTCGGGTGATGTGGCTGGCCCTGATCTGCATTTGGATTACGGGAGTGGGTCTGGCTGTAGTTCCGGTGCTCTTGTGGCGAACGAGCACCTTGCCCTACTATGGATCGTATTCTGGCACCTGTTTCCCTTTGCACATCCATGAGCCCTTTCCCTTGGGATGGCTTTACTCGGCATTTGTATTTCTGGGCGTCAACCTGTTGCTGCTGGTAATGATTGCGATGCTCTACACGGCACTCCTCATCTCTATATGGCGGACACGGAGTGCAACTCCGTTGACTCTCTTGGATTGCGAGTTCGCAGTGAGGTTCTTCTTCATTGTGCTGACCGATTTTTTGTGCTGGGTGCCCATCATTGTCATGAAGATCTGGGTGTTCTTCAACTACAACATCTCTGACGACATCTACGCCTGGTTGGTGGTCTTCGTGCTGCCCTTGAACTCGGCGGTTAATCCACTTTTGTACACCTTTACCACGCCAAAGTATAGGAATCAAATATTCCTGCGTGGCTGGAAGAAGATTACCTCAAGGAAGCGAGCGGAGGCAGGCAATGGTAATGTGGCCACCACCACGACTGGCACGGGCACAGGATCCTCTCAGCATCCTGATGATTCCACGGCGTTGGCCAAAGCCATGCCGCTCGCTCTTACGCTGTCAAACTAAGGATGCTTGCAGCGGAAATCAAAATTGTATACCATCTGATTTAGCAGCATTTATTTTGTCTATGATATCGAATATCTTTATATATGTACGTGAAAACCTAATCTTATCCGTGTAAGTTAACCAAAGGAACGTGTGAAATAAATTGAATGTGATATTTGTAAGGCAATTTCGCAGATTTGGTTATGGAATGATAATTATTACTTTAAATCTTCAATCCTTTTAACTAGAACTTCTTCTAGTTTCCTTTTCCGGGCTGCTGTCTGTTTGTTGCTGCTCTGTGCAAACCTTCGTCATAACCAATTTGGAGCGCGCAACGTAAAACTTGCGCATCTCTTCAAGTTCCTCCAACTCCACTCGCATGCCATGTTTCCGTTCAAGGTGCACTCGCAATCTGAAATGGGATTAGGCAACATTAAATTTACACTTTATTGTATTTTATGACGGAAACAAACTTTGTACGAGCTGGAAAACTCTGATGGCAGCGAGCACACTCAAAGGGCATCGCCGTATGGGTGCACTCGTGATTTCTGAGAGATGAAGACGAAGTAAAAGACTTCTGGCAGTCGGGGAACTCACAAATGAACCGGGACCCATTATGTTTCACCTGCCGGTGGACAGTCAAATGCGATCGCTGTGCAAAACGCCTATCGCAAAGATCACAGGCATAGGGAAAGTCTCTGTTATGATAGCGTTTATGAATCTCCAAGGCTTTTGGGATGGCAAACACCTTGCCGCAAGTGTCGCAGTGGACGCCGGACTGTCTGTGCTTCGAGACCACATGGTTTTTGAGGGAATGTTTGGTTAGATAAATTCTATCGCACTGGCTGCACCGAAAGTGGGGACGATTGGTCAGGTGAATCGACCGGTGCTTGACCATACGGGAATGGTTCTTAAAAACCTTATGGCAGAACTCGCAGCTGAATTTTCCCAAGTGACGATGCCGCGGCAGAATGTCCTCTAAGTTGTTAAAGTTATTAGGGGTTTCCTCCTCTTCGTAGTCATCCTGCTTTTCCTCAAATTCCTCAAGTAGAAATTCCTCATTCATATCCTCCTCGTCCTCCTCTTGGTGTGCTTTGCCGTCCAGATCTCCTGAGGGTTCGTCGACTTCAAATATCTCCTTCAACTGCTGATTGGCAATAGCCACTTTCTTGTGGAAATCGTATGCCCATTGTAACTCGACGGCACATCGTTTGCACAAAGTTCTGGGTTCATTGCTCGGACTGAGGCGTAGATCTTGCTTAGTGCAGATCTCGTAGCAGTCGTAGTAGCTCAAGTCCGCGTCCTGGTCATAAATGCTGTTCATGTCCAACATTTGGTTAGGATGCGGCTCCTCCAGACACAAACGACAGCAATTGTTCAGTTCCAAAAAACTTGATGCGCCCGGAAGTGCGACTTCTTGGGGCATCAGTTCTGAGGGAGCTTCTGCAACCCGCTTTTTTATAGTGAAAGTTAGGGTTTTGCCTTCCTCCAGCATTTGTGTATCCATCTGTGAAGCGCCCACCATCAATAAATTGAAAACTTTTCCTTAATTTATTTAATACTCACCTGTTTTCAATTAAAAGTCCCCGCTCAAAATACTTAAGTCGAAGAAAAACTAAACACAGCTGCCACAGAGATGCCACATCTTTTATAATAGTCTGGCAGCACTTCGAAGCGCTTAAATTTTTAAGAACTTTTTGCTCCGCTGTTGTTTGCTTTTGCTGAACGTCTTAAAATGGATCAGCATTACGAGTTGGAAACCACATCGAAAAGTCCTGAAACGGACATTCTACATCCCGATGACGCGCAGTATATTTGGCTCCCCATTTTGGTACTCGTTGGCATTTTTATTCTAGCGGCTTTGGTGCGTTACATTTCTTATCGCTGAATGTTTGCTCAAGTGCATTTACATTTGTTTAATTTATGCATTTGGGTGCCCCTAGGTGTACGCCATGTCTCGTAGTCGTTGTCATGCTTCCTGGGAATGTCTTAAACGCAGAAAGGCTCCCAGAAGTGGGTACATCAACGTGGACGAGGAGGATTCCGATGTGCCCATGGCCTGTGGGGATGAATTGGGGGAGCAAAGGATTACAGCTACTCTGCTCAGCGGTCGCCTGGAAATTCAGGATGTGAGTGAGCCCTGGAGAATGTCGAATTCCAGTTATAAAGCTATTTTATTCACAGGGTCCAAACAACGCCTAGTCAATATTTCAAGACTTCCATAAACTTTATTGTCCACGTTGTCTCCATACGGTGGTTGTCATCGGTTAAGTTACTAATGCAAACTACGTGCCTCTACTACAAGTACAACGAAAATAGCCCTAGTTTTAATGATTCGTGTTGGTGGCGCCCAGTATTCGCGTCGTCAGGTCGTAGAAACCAAAGAAGAACGCACCGCCCAGGGTTATCCACATTACCCGCGGCACAAAACCAGCAAACAGACTGAAAAATAATACATTAATAAATGTAAACACAAAGAACCTAACTTAAATATTTACCCGCTAAAACCTCGTTCTTGATAAATTCCACGCAAAATGCTCCGGGCATTGCGACGTCGGTTAAGACTTTCTCGTTCAGCAAGCATAATTCGGGTCTTAACCACATCCAGTGGAGTAGTTAGTCCTGCCGAAATTCCACCAGCGATGGCGCCGCAAAGAGCCACGGAGATGGGAGTGGACTCGAAACCAGTGACGGGCGTCCATTGAAGCTTAAAGTACTCCCATAGGGGAAATTGTATAAGACTAAATGGAATCTCCCGCATTATAGTAGATCCGAATCCTCGGTAAAGTCCACGTTGAAGGCCTTCAGTGCGATATGCCTTTAGTAGGATTTGCAGGCCAGACTGTTTGTTGCCCAGTAATGTTTGGGAGCGTTGCTTGGCAATTTCCACGGGTACACGAATTAAGCAAGCCAACTAAAGTGTACAAAAAGGTTTTAAACAATGGAGCGGGTATGGCGTTTCTAAGTATGTATTCACCACTTCCGCTGCCGAAGCTGCTGCCATGTGAACGTATGGAGAATCTTTGGTTTGTGTTACGGAGCTGAGAAACTGTTTACCACACTCGTAGGTACAGAAAAACAGAGCAGCCGTGGGAGCACTTCCTGCAGCGGCAGGAGCAAGTCCTTTGTAGATTCCCTTGAAGCCCCCAGCCCGCCAAAAGCCCAGTTCACTCTGAAGCCGGGTCTTAACGGTGTCTATGGGAAAGAGGGCTATATCGACCACAAGGCCAGCCACGCCTCCAGCCTATAAAACAACGTTAAGGATTTTTGATTTCCATAAGTTACTTCAGTTACTCACAACAAGAGCATGCAGAAATTTTAATTTGTTAACCGGCTCTTGCATGTCAATTTCGATTGAGCCTGCGGCCGAATCCAGACTTAGTTCCGCTGCCATGTCCTAAAATTATTGATTGGACCCTCACTTTATGTCATGCTGCTAGGATATTTGTTTAAAATAATTAAATAAACAAAAGAATCGCAATGCGGTTGTTAACGTAACAGTCAGCTGAATTTTTATTGTCTGGCAACGCTGTTTACATCAGCTGTTTGATGTAGAGTTTTCATTATGTTGAAATCTCTATAAATATTACATGTTTTGAAAAATAATATATATTTTCTTTTTGGATATCAATGATATTATATATTTTTTAAGTTTGCGCTTATAAGGAAATTTTATAATTAAAGATACATTTTTTTAAACCTTGTACATGCCCCTTGCAACCCTAATCGCAGTTGTTCTTGTAAGAAGAAGAGGAATCAGCAGCACCGATTTGGCCAAGTGGAATAAAGCGCAATTGGCCGTGATTTAACCGACAATATAAACTTCTCTGCAACTCCTTGGAAAACAATAAATTAAGGATCGAATCATGGCCCTTCGCTTGACCCAGAGATTGCTGCAGACGCAGACGCCGTTCCTCACCCGTGTATGTTTTCACGGCCGGAAAATTGGCCAACAAATGAAAATTACATAATGTACGGCTGGTAGATCCTAAAGATCTTTTCTATCTATTTGTTTTACAGGGCTACCCCCTGCTGGTGACCAAGGAGAAGACTGAGGATGTGGCCCATACCAAATCGGCGCTGCAGAAGAAAGTGACGGTGAGCGCAACCGCTGGAACTCAACCCCAATTGAGGTTATAGCATCCGTATATATCTTTGTGAACAGGGCACCGATATTCCTTCGGCTCAGTATGGAGGTCGTCATGCAGTCACCATGCTTCCAGGTGGCGGAATCGGTCCTGAACTTATGGGCTACGTGCGCGAGATCTTCCGGTACTGCGGTGCTCCCATCGATTTCGAGGTAATTGACATCGACCCCTCCACCGAAGGCAACGATGATCTGGACTACGCCATCACCTCGATTAAGAGGAACGGTGTCGCTCTGAAGGGCAACATTGAGACGAAGTCGCAAAGCTTAAACGAAGTCTCCCGCAACGTGGCTATCCGCAACGAACTGGATTTGTACGTGAACGTTGTGCACTGCAAGTCCTATCCGGGAATTCCAGCCCGCCATCATGACATCGATGTAGTACTTATCCGCCAGAATACTGATGGCGAGTATGCTATGTTGGAACACGAATCTGTGCCCGGAATTGTCGAGAGCATGAAGGTGGTTACCGTAGAGAACGCCGAACGCGTAGCCCGCTATGCCTTTGAGTTCGCCCGCCAAAACAACCGCAAGAAGGTTACTACCATCCACAAGGCGAACATCATGAAGCTGTCCGACGGCCTCTTCCTGGAGGTTGCCAACCGCGTGCACAAGGATTATCCCGAGCTGGAGCACAACAACATGATCATCGACAACACTTGTATGCAGTCCGTTTCCAATCCGCACCAGTTCGATGTCATGAACATGACCAACCTGTACGGCACTATTGTCTCCAATGTTCTTTGCGGACTTATGGGAGGAGCTGGCCTCATTTCCGGCAGGAACTACGGTGATCATGTGAGTTTCTTTAGTTTTTAAGGTATTAAATACCCCCATCAAACCTTTTACTTAAATATCAGTATGCCATCTTCGAGCCGGGTACCCGCAACACAGGAACCGCCATTGCCGGTAAGAACATTGCCAACCCGGTGGCCATGATCAATGCCAGTATCGACATGCTGAACCACTTGGGCCACAAGGAGCACGCCAACGTCATCCAGGAGGCCACCTACCAGACCATCGTCAACGATGCCATTCGCACGCCAGGTGATCATGATCCCGTAGATTTCTCACCCTGCAGAATAACTTATTTAATATTCGTATCTTGCAGATATTGGCGGCACCCACTCCAGTACCGATGTGGTTGAAAACATACTCAAGATCTTGAGTGCCAAGCGCGTGAATTGGTAAAACAATCGTCAACATTTAGAGTAGTTTATATGTTCTTTTTCGCGCTGTCACAACCAAGTGCTGTATTTTCTATTTAGTTTTTAAACAAACATCTATCGCTTGTCCCCTTTTTACTTCACTCTTGCGATGGGTTCGTCCAGGCGAATCTTGTATTATAATTTCGTGCTCTGTTATTGTATTATTTTACTGACTTACTGATTAATTCAGCAGAAGTGTAAGTGTTAATGCCGAAATGGCCTAACTGTGACCTAACAAACTAGCACACCCACAAACTACACTTAACAACTAACTTTTTGGTTTCTTTTTAACTTTGTTTATTGGGAATTTAAATGTAAACAATTCAAAGTAATTTTTCTAGTTGACACAGAACTTTTTTTCCGTTTTTCGTATTTAAATAATGAAAAGTTACTTTAAATTGTATAAAAATTTGTTCACTGTACGTTTTAGCAATTACTGCTTCGTTGAACATTTCTGTTGTATATTTGTCTTAAGTAGTGCTCCAGTAGATCACAACACCACACACACTCAGTACACAAGTATGTAGTTTTCGTTTTGAACGTGTAACCAAAATGTCCTTGTGCAGTTTTAATGAACAAAATTATTCTGTTTTTTCTCCCTTTCCCAAAAATCCAAAATGCTTATCCGCTCCGCAGGCCACATGGAAACTATTTTAGCCAATTTTAGGCACTATCGCAATACAGAAACTCAACCAACAGCTAACAAACTCCGCAAAATAAACCAAATCGAAACAAGTCTAATACCAAACCAATCAAAATTATATTAACCCACAACTAAGCCAATTCGAGACATCTTGTATCCCAAGCCAATGCATTCAGCGCTAATGTGATGCCCAGAAAAAATCGGTATAATCGAGGTCAAATTATTCCGCTGCTTTACCCAATCAAAATAAATGTCCATTGTGTGTTTATTTGATGTCCAAGTGTGATAGTTCAGGTAATAACAGTTTTAAGTATTTATCAAATATAATTACTTTCTTCTTTTTATAGATATTAATATGTTTTTATCTTGTACTTCACAGATTTTCTTGCCGGCCCTATCCAATGTTTCTGCACTCTGACTCTTTTCTAACCCCTTACTGAGAGCAATACTTTTCTTTTAACTTTCATATCTTAAGGCAAAAGCTCATGTACAACCAGAATAACACACTTTGCACTCTTCAAATGCCGAGCAAGTCTCCAAAAATAGTCAATCAAAACGATATTAATTTGTAATTAAACGTTTTCCAAATGAATGGTAATATCGAAAAGTTAATTCAAACAAAATGTATTATTCTGTTCGAATATTTATTAGTAAAGAAGAAAGTAAAAAAGACACTGTACTTGTCAAAGTTCTTTCAATTCGGGGGGATAAATACCACTATAAGGGGTAGATCACATACATCCAAAAGTATTCAATTTCCAATTGAAGAAAGAAGGCACAATTTTCACTTAGGTCATTACATCTTTGTTTATTAAACCTTAAAATCCAGTAACCACAAGTAGCGAATGGCTAGCTTAGAAACGCAGCTTCTGGAAGAACCACTTGTTCTTGCCCTCCTTGTAGACGGACTCGAACTTGACGCGGGTCTGGAAGCGGTGAGTCTTGCGCTTGACGGGGTCCTTCAGGTCCTTGGGCGACAGCTTCTCGAAGCTGATGTCGTGCGCCGTGTAGCGGGTGGGCATCAGGTGGTTGTAGTTCAGGCTCTTCAGGAAGGGCTTGACCTTAGACTTCTTCTTCAGCTTGTTCTTGCCCATCTTCTTGGTCACCTTGCGCGGGTAGCGATCGATGCCGGCGACGAGGGCGTGTCCGAAGGGCTTCTCCGGGGTTCCATCGTCGGAGGTCTTGACGATGATGGCCTTGCGACCGGCGTAACGTCCACTAAGGACGATTACGATCTTGCCCTGCTTCATAATTTTCCTCATCTTGGCGGCTTGCTCTGTAAATCCAGAAGAAAAGATAAGGTTAGTAAATTGCTTATAGATCCAAGGATTCTTATTGGTAGCAGCACAAAACGGCTTGCCATTTATTGTTAAAATCCACACTTGAAGCCAAAATAACTTTTAAACTGGCACGTTTCTATTGATTTAGTACGCTGATTTTACCCGCCTAAATTAATGCGACAGTAGACTAGGATTTTATGCCAATTAAAATTAAAGCTAAAAGATTCTAATAAATAAAACAGTCCCAGGGAACATGCGGAAAGTAAGCACTAAATATTATTTGGATTTATCATATATGTAATCATACGGAAACTGCCACCATCAATACATTGGTTTTTCGTTAAAGGGTCGATGCGGTTCGTTTTATTGCTTCGAAAACTATAATCTCATTTGGAAAGGTATATAATCCATAAAGCATCCCACTCACAGGTCTACCGACAGGTATAAAAAGTTATTTTGGCTAAAATATAAATAATTTCATACGCGGAGCACACCACTCACCGGAAACGGGCAAAAAGAAAAGAAGGGAATTAGTGTGGCATAGTGCTGGGTAATTCCTAGCGATAGTATCGATATTATGAGATTCGATAGTAAGCGATAGTGGTAAGCGAATTTTATTGAAATTGCTGCATTTGTAAAATAATATATGCACTAATATTCTTCATAATTGAAAAAATATTTTTTTGGCGGTAAAACTAAAAAAAGGACAACCAGGAAACATCTTTAATAATATCGAATAAAATATGTAAAATAGTGTGGCAGTGTTAGTTGAACAAAGCGTTCTAAATAGCACTTGCCATGTGACGGACGGTTGCTATTTAGATCAGTTTATTACGTGCTTTGCAACACTGTATAAACGGTTATTAAGTTATATTGATACCATAGACTGATAAGAAATTTGTTTTTAGTATTGATATAAATAATTACCAAGTTTAAGCACTCCATATTTTTTAACAAAATAAATTTATTTAATTTTAGATGGTAATCATTTAGAAAACTCAATACATACTAATCATTACTAAGGGAGTCAATACTCTCTTAAAGTATTCAGATATTGCGGAAATGCCCGGTTCTACGTCTTTTTCTGGATAATCTTAAAGGTATTATGTCGATTCATGACGTAGCTGAGAGCAGTGGCAGCTGTGGTCAGGCCAGTCAGATACCAAAGGCCCTGCAAAGCGGGATGATCTGCGAAAGAAAAGTTATGATTTGTTTATTCTACTCCTGATAAAGCTTGTTGAAAAAATGTCTCACCCAAATAATTCCAAATGGGAGCTCCCAAACTTAGGCCGATGGTGGCCAACTGCACGCCAGTGTTAATCTTGCTAAGCAACGTTGGCTCTAGTTGAGCAGTCACATGTGTGGCATCGAAGTACCGCGAAAAGGTTTTCTACGGAAGAGTAATAAATGTGATTAAATGATCTAAACACTAGCAAAATCTTTAACTAACCGGCGGGGGCAGACTTATGTAGCGTATAACAAATCCAGCTGCTAGCAGGAACACATCTCGGAAGACTACAATACCGGCGAGCCACATAGGCAGCAGATCTGTGTAGCACAGTGATATGACCAGCGAACCCATCAACAGCTTGTCGGCCATGGGGTCCAGGAAGGAACCAAACTTGCTCGCCTGCGAGGGCCATCTGCGAGCGATCTGTCCGTCCAACTACGTTTTAAGAGATACGAAAATATTACTTTCTGAGGTACAGGTTAAATAAGCATATTTCTATTATAAAATGAGATGTATAGAAAACCCACACAATATTAACACTACTCTAGTATTAACTTTGAGTGTCATCGAAAAACATTCAAAGCATTTCAGAAATGTTTTTTAGCATACAAGTAAAGGTATTTGCCTAGGATAAACAAACTATTTTTAGCACTTAGCACTTAGCCATCGGCAAAATGAAATATATTATAAATGTTGGTTTTGCTCAATCAAAAAATATTATTCGCTTTGAATGGGTGTTGTATCTTACCAGATCGGTAACTCCGGCGAAAGCTAGCAGACTCATGCCCAGCGTAAAGTCGCCCTGGACGATCACATATCCAATGTAGGGGGACAGGAAGGCGCGGCTGATGGTCAGCATATTGGGTATGGTCATGATATTTTCGCGCTCCTCGCGGATCTCGTCGATCTTCTCGCGAACCCTCTCCTGGACCTTGTGTTTCGCCTCTCGGATGTCATCGACAATGAAGTTCTTCCTATCGATGACGCCCTGCAGGAGATGCCGTCCCTGCAGAGTGCGCAGATGAAGGGACTGTTTCTTTTCGTCGGCATAAAGCCGAAGTCTGGCCAGTTCATAGTTCCTCCTGCGCTTGATGTCCAGGAAGGAAATACGGATGAATCCTGTGGCGGCGGCATAGCGGTTTAAGCAGTTCACAAAGCTACTTCCACCGACTCCCAGAACGTGCTCCAAAGTGGCGGCTCCATGATGCAGTGGGCGCTGCACCTGCCGGAAAATGATGGCGGGCAGCATGGGTTAATAAACGTTCAATCCCTCTCTCAAGTCTAGACTCGTTCTCGGGCTCTGTAATCACAAAAAACCGACAATCAGTTCCAATTTAAAATCCGCAACCTTGGTTCGTCCAACGACCCTTGGACACATGCTATCACCGTACAAAATACGCACCATTGGTTGGAAATCTTTTCGTTTCTGGTCTTCCCTCAGTAGGTTACAAAACTCTGTTTAGGATTCTGTATTTAAATTTAACCAGTCCACAACATTTAAGGGAATTTTTAAAATTTTTACGAATGTAAATACCGACTCGCGTAATAAATAGAGTGGACCGGTTTCGTGAATCGCTTAGAATGCCGAAACGCTTTTTAAGGGTGACCAGAAAATGGGGCCTCCGTCAACTGGCCACACTAATCTATCCAACACCTACAGTTTTAAATTAGTTTTTAAAGCTTTTCGCGAAAGATTTTATGCTCAATTCGTAAAAGGTTTTCCTAAAAAAATAAAACAGCTAAATACAAGGGAAATTGCAATGATATTGTATCAGCGCGCCATGTTTGAATCAAGGTGACCATATCACAATCAGCAATCGGCCAAAGTACGATAGTTATCGGTTGTTAACGTTTCGGTAGCTTAAGTTTAAATTCAAAAGCACACAAGTAGGGGATACAAAAATTTAACTTCAATTGATTACAGTACACCAAGCACATTTACGCAAGAAGCCTTAATAAATATTAGTCATATTTAAAACCAATCATCAATTGTTATTATATATTGTCTTGATTATAAATTATCAGAAACCAATAAGCAGGGCCGTAGCTAGAGCCTCGGGGGCCCTGGGGCAACAAGTAAATTTGGGGCCCCCTATACGGGAGTCTTTTGTCAAATTTTATTCATAAGAAAGATCGATTTCAGCCAAGCGATCGACGAATTTGCGGCTTGCAAAGCGAGAAAGCGGCGTTTTTAATGGTATTTACCAAATGAGATACTGAGATATGTATGTTGAAATAAAGCGAAAACATGTAGTTTTGTACATTATCTAATAAAACTGTAAAAAATTTAGAATTTTTTTATTTTGTTAGATTATTGTGATCCATTTAAAGCCCATTCAGAAAGTCCGAAAGGCATGGTAAGGCTTTTTCAGAACTAAAAAAGGAAGCCCCGGCGGGGCCCCTTCCCTTCGGGGGCCCTGGGGCACCGCCCCACCTGCCCCATGCTAGCTACGGCCCTGCCAATAAGCTGCATAATGTATGCATGTGAAACGGGTGATAAGAAAAACGTCAAAGCTTTTATCAACAAATAAGGGCAAAAAGGACAATTTTAAATGGTTCGATA
This sequence comes from Drosophila ficusphila, assembly GCF_018152265.1. NCBI lineage: Eukaryota > Metazoa > Arthropoda > Insecta > Diptera > Drosophilidae > Drosophila > Drosophila ficusphila. The sequence continues at coordinate 20,460,821 of NW_025064737.1, forward strand.
TAAAACCGCCAACCAGCAGAGTATAAATATTAGTTCACATCGTCTGTTGGTGTTAATAAGTTGTTTTTGAAGGAAGGTATGAGACACATAATTGTATTTTTTTTAATTGCAATTGCTTTGCATGAAAGCTATGCAGAAGAGGAGGTGAGTTTATTAGTTAAACATTTCCGTAAAACAAAACGTCCTTCACTTCAAGATCTGCAGGTCGATGAAGATTTTCAAAGAATTATGAACTACAATAAGCTTGAGATAGCCGAAGGAGCCTGGTCATATTTGGCAATACAGCTGACTGAACTGACTCCCAAAAACGATTATATTTCTGACGAGCTTGATATCATGGAGCTACAAGTCGCTGAATTACTAAAGGCTACTAAAAAAGAGAAGGATTTGGAGGGGTCGGAGACGACTACTAGACAACCTGAACCACAAAATGAAAATAACCAAAAATATACCTTTTGAAATGTGTTTAAACAATAATAAAAACGCAATAAAAATTTTGTATTGTTCAAATTCGTTCTGTTTTTATTAAAGTTTCATAAATTGATTCAAAATTAACAAAAAGGTTTTATGTATATGCCTTTAATAAATGCATATTAAATTAAAAAAGTTGCTTTATGATAGGTATATATGTAATTAATTTGCAGGTTAAACTTGATAGAAACTTAAAAATGTTAAAAAGTAAGGAGATCATATGTTTCTATTTATATAACATTTGAAATGCATTTGGTGACATTTATAGTTTAAGCCAGTTTGTTTTGAAATGTTTTCTTTTATGTTGGCTCCTTATCCAAAAACTCATTCATATTCGATTGTTTGGTGGCTTTTCCATATTTTGCAATCGTGTAAGACCGACGTATTTAGCGTGCTAAAAGTGGGTGGGAGCAAATTTGTAACCGTGTAAGACCAAGTTCGTGCTAAAAGAGTCCGTGTTAAGCGAGGGCCAAGTGTATTTGATGTTACTGACTTTTTTGCTGGCTTGAATTGGTATCGTAAGGTCCTTCCAATTATCAACGACATCCCAATGTTTTGAAAAAAAAAATAGTTTATTAAAGTTTCGTTTTTTACAAATTTTAATACATTTTATTATTTGTTATTTTTATTTGGGGTTGAAGTCCTCTCGCAAATATAATAGGTTAATGTGGAGCAGCTTACGTCGTTCATAAAATGAATGTTGGTGTCAAAAACTGTAAATTGTTTTCGCATATGGATACATCGTTCGTCATAAAGTTTATTTGGCTCCGTATATGCCCATTTCAAGAATGGAGCTTTTTCCCCTGTGGACTCAGAAACATATTCGCCTCCGGATTTAAGGTTGTTGATATCCAGCCAATAGTTATTGTAGGGCCTCAACTTTTTAGTAATTGCGGTCCACTCCCCGTCGTTTTGGAGGCTTATGAGGCTACTGTTCATGCTGTTACATTTGGCCAGTGAGTCGTTCCAGTTCAGCTTTTCCCTGTTTTCGATATGGTAATACTTTTCACCGATCTTCTCAAAATTGGCACTTGACTTAATAAGCTTATCTTCTCCTACTTTCATAAATTTTTGCAGTTTTCTTATTTGCCTTTTCATAGGTAAAATCTGCTTCACTAGTACGAGGTAGGTGGAAATAAAGTTACCTACATCATCACTCATAGAGGGCATAAGGGCATTCATTTTAGCGATCCTCTTTAAAAACTTGTCTTGATCGAAATGATGTTCAGTTTTTCCTAGTTGTTCTACATTTTCCTCCTTCAGTTGTGGCTGAATCTGTTATTATTTTGTAAAACTAAAGTAATGTTATTTTTTAATAAAAACTAACAACTTACGACTTCTTCTGCAAAGCAATTTTGCAAAACAATTGCAAATAAGAGGAGAAAAAGAATGTTTTTCATATTGTAATCGAGCTATGTTCACTATGCTTTTACTTCATCCGCTTTGAGTTTATATAGACCCGGGAATGGGTCACAATAAATGCCAATGTCCTTGCCAGTGATAAAAACTCTTGACGCACTAATCTAATTGACGCAAAAGACTATTGCGTATAAACTGATTGGTCATTGGCAATTTTGCTAAACAATTGCAAATAGGAGGAGAAAAATAATATTTTTCATATTGTAATCGAGCTATGTTCACTATGCTTTTACTTGATCTTCTTGAAGTTTATATATACTCGAAAATGGGTCACAATAAATGCCAATGTCCTTTCCAGTGATAAAAACCCTAAACGCACTAATCTTGTTGACGCAAAACTCTAGCGTTAAAACTGATAGGGCATTGGCAGACAAGGCTTATAAAAACTCAATGCAGACAGCGAGAAGTGTTAGTTCACATAATTCATTCCAGAGTTTTGGTTGTGGTTATTAAAAAACATGCGACGTTACTTTATAGTCTTGTTATTGGGAATCATTTGGCAAATATGTTTTGGAGATGAAGTGGTAAGACAGCTTATGGCTACCTCCAATGATTAAACGATTAAAACCATCTTCTATTACAGGTTGAATCAGATAGGGAGGAAAATGAAACAGAAAGGATAAAGAGTGAGAAGTGGATGTTATCAGCGCTACAAGTAAATGAGCAACGTAGGGAAAATATGTTAATTTGGATTGCAAACTTTTCTGTGAAATATGGGGGCCTAAGAGAAAGGCTTTCCACCTTGGATAAACAAATCGCAGAACTACAAAGGGTTACTGGTTTTCATGACCATTCTACTGGATGGCTACACAATTTTAAGAGAATTGGTGCAAAATACTACTATGTTGAAGACAAAAAACAACTTAACTGGACAGAATCCCACGATAAATGTCAAAGTATGAATGCTGGCCTAATAAGTCTGCAGAATAAGCAGGAGTGGATTCAAATCAAAGAAATTTTGCAGTCGAACCACACCTATTGGTCGAAATACCCCAATTTTTCGAAAGCAAACGACGAAATGATCGAGATGGTGGAACCTCATCTTTTAGACCCAAACGAACCTTACACATTATTAAATAAAAATGACTGCTTCGTCCTTCAGACCAAATTTATACATGGCATTTCCACAGAGAGCTGCTCTGCAGAACATTTTTACATTTGCGAATCATTGATAACACTAATTCCATAAGCTATAAAGAATATGATTATAAAGAAATAAAACAAGAACACCATTTTGGTAAAGTGGTAATGGGAAATGTTTCTTACAATATGATTAGTATGGTCAATCAAAAGAAAAACGAAAGCAATGCTTGTTTTAAAAAGCTAACATAATTTTCAACTTGCATGTTGGTGCGAAAATTTGAATCTACAAATTTGTGCAGCTTGGACCATATTAAATTTATTATCGTTTTTCACGATACGCAAAATATTTAATGAAGGCACCATTAATAAGCCAGACCGCAAGCTGCTCTGGACTTGTCAGTCGTTTAATTGGATTAAATTTAATTACACTTCCACTTAACCCGGGCGAACGTTGCTCGTTGGCCGTCTTGGATATGCAAATTAAGCCGCGGTTAACGTTTATTACTTAATATAAACTTTGGCAGCGGCTCGACCATGACCTGACCCTATCGTCCGGCTAATGAATTTTCCCGAAAAGTTGCCAAGCCGAATCTGTTTAATGGTCACAATTATGGACATGCCGTCCTAGTTAATAAGACGCACCGCAGCGAATAATTATGAAAGACTGTCAGGTTGTATTTTCGCCAAGGCAGGCACAAAACAGCTTCCCGTTCTAGATTGCTTATTAAGTCACGTCCTGGGCTTCATGGCTATTTTAAGGGAGAGAGGAGACTATGAAACTTTTCAGGAATTTTCCCCAACGGGCTGCAAGACAATGCATCGGCATTAATAATGGACTGCAGGCGAAGGTGTTCGCCTCAATAATGTCCGTGGCATGTCAACCGTCATTCTGCATGTTAATTTCCAGCATCCGCTTTCCTTTTTTATTCCGATTTTCTGAATGGCACTCAGGGCTACTCAGTAGCTGTCTGCCATAAACAGGAAGCCCAGGCAGGGCGGAAAATGTGGAAAATTCGCGACAGCGCAAGAGATTGAGAACTTTTTGTGATACCCTCTCAGTGGGTAATGCTATTACGCAAGACTTTAATAAGACCTAAATTAAAAGAAGCTTCTACAGGGTAATTGAGTATTAAATTAGTTTCTTACATTGTTTAAGTTCTTAAATTTTGTCATGTGCTAAGTGACATTATTATATTTAAGCTTGACAGAGTATTTAAGTTTGATATTCGGTTGTTGCTCTTGTCATTACAATGCTTTTTATAATTTTTATGTGATTTTTTTTTCTCGCGCCTCATTGCGCTTCATTAATCAAAAGTAATTTTCCGCCTTTCACGGCAGTCAGCCCATCGACTCCCCCTCGTTTTACCTGGTGAATTTTACCTAGTGAAGATGGCAAGCGTCAGCAGGAAAAGCGGAAGAAACCAGAAAGGAAATGGCTGGAAAAAACAAAATGATGGCGGCCATTTTGCATTAAGCCCGAACATTTGGCGTATGTATGTGTGGGTGAGTCGAGCTAATTAACTGTTTTACATTAAGTGGCCATAAAGGCAGCATTTTAGTCTATTTTAATGCCCTTCGAGTTGTTGGCGGGCGTGATCGGCTCGGACAATGGAGAATGCAGAATGGAGAACCGCCGGCCATTAGCGGCCATCTCTATATATCTCTCTTCCATTTTCTTAAATGATTTACGACTGCTTTAAAGGCCAGGCCATAAAAACAGAAGCCAACTTCATCTGGTCGCTTGGTCTTGGCTCTCGGACTTTGGTGTTTTCCTTTGTGCTTAATTTAATTAAATACTTGCTCGGACTTTTGCTCTCTGCCGAGAATGGTTAATGTGGTCAGCATAAATTGCGGCCAGCTCATTTTGCTTTAAATCATTTGCGGCCAGCTATAACGCCATGGCCAAAACAAACCGTATAAAATGAACCTGAACTGGCAATTGGATCGACTAATGAGCGATAAATCCGGTCACTGTAGTTTTCTCCAGCAGGTGTGGTTCGAGATTTATTGCGGCAAAGGAGGGCTATACACTGAAGCTATTTATTTATGATAAACTTAAAGGAATAAACTTACGAAAATGATTTTTATTTGTAAAGTAAGGTCAATACAACTATTCAATATTTTTATATGAGTTTACTTGATGTTCATTCAGGGAGTCTCTTACATTCAAAAATAAATGTATAAGACGGTTTTAACCACATTTAATAGTTTAAAGCTTTTAAATCGTTGGGAAAATTTCTTCTCCAGTGGAAACAAATCAAATTCAGTTTCTGAGGTAAATCAAAAATCTGCACACAATTACAAGTTGGCTTTTGCGGTGGGAGAAGTTCAGGTTTTGGAATTGCGTTTGCTGCTCCAGTTTCGAAAACGCTCGAAAGTCCGCCCACAAATCACACGCCAATGACGACTAATTAGAGAGCAGAAGGCAGAAGGGGTGAAGCCAGCTCTTCAGAGCAGTGAAACAATGACTTTTCACAAAACTCCAACTATTTTCAAGCTGTGCAAAGGACTGCCCTCGTTCCAGGACCTCCCAATCTGCCACGCCTTCTTTGCTATGCTCCCTTCCACCAGCCCTGCAATTTTGCTTTGTTCTAAGTTATAAACCCACAAGTGGCGGCAAACTTTTGCTTTACGGTGTCGCCATCTTTTTTCTAGCGACGTGGGTGGGGCACAACTTAAAAGAAGATTAAACCGCAGCAGCTGGGGGATTCCCCCGCACCCTTTCATTTTGAAATAGGGGAGAACTTTGCCTGGACAGCGGCACTTGAGACGAGGACGTTTGGCGATTTTCAGGCGACACTTGTCGAAAGTTACGCGTAATTATTACGGCGTGCGGGTATCCTGGGAAGAGTCCTGAAATTTTGGGCGGTTCCGCCTGGTTTTCCGCTGAGGGAGCCACTCTAGTTTATGCCTAAAGTCGTGGGTTGGGAGGCCCAGGAATCAGCATCGAATATGCGGGCTCCCTTTCAGCAGGAGGATAGGTGTTGGCCAAAAGGGGCAGGAGAAACCGCACACCAATTAACAAAGGGACATTGATAAGCAAGAGTTCAAAGGATTTCGGTATTTACATATTTTGTTGCTGGGACATAAAACGACAAATAAATATACAATTTATGGTTGAAAGAGACTTTCTAAGGCTACTTAACATTTCCAAAAGGTTGTAAAATTTTTATGGAAAATGAAACATTATTTTAAAGTGGGTTGCAAGACGAATTGTGAGGAAAAAAATGTTAATTCTTACACCAAGTTTACTCTGTTTAAAACTTGACTTAATTACTAACAATGCCCCCTAAATTGCTCATTTTCGCATTGCTCAAAAATTCTCTAAAGCTTTTAAAAAGTTCGTCTAGACCCAAAAAAAAAAAAAAATAAAATCTTACTTAACAAACCCGAAAATAGCAGCAAAGCTCTTGGCTGTTGGTGATTGAAAATTACATTTCTTGGACCTCTTGGATGCGAATGAGAAACGCCGTAATTTTGTTTCAACTTGAGGTCCTCGCATCGCCATGGCGACAACATTAATTCGCTTTTAATATAATAAAGCCGCTTAAATGCCAAGGCAATGAGACCGGAATCTGGAATCTGGGCAGTGGCAGTGGAAGGACCATCAATCAAAATTTCGAAGAGGGCCGTATGAAAAACTATAATAAAATCATTAGCCTGGTAATCCCACAGCGTTCCGGAATCAAAATAAAATCATCAGCCTGGAATGATGATGAATGGTTGCCTTGGTCGGTAGGCCCAAGTGGCCACCAGTGGCCGGCATCTCCGGTCATCACAGGACTGGGAATCTCTCTGCACTCCAATCTCTTTTTAATAAACAAAACAAAACCCACAGCAACAAAGTGATTGTGTTTTGTATGCTCCAGCAGCCAACACTCAACGGCAAGTCGGAGCAACAACTGTAGAAGCCATATAGCGATGTCTCAACGTCGTCATTATCGGGGAAAACGTCTTGCAACGCTCGGTCTCAGTCCAGTGGAGACTCCGAATCCATTCAAAATGGTTTTTCTTTGATACCCTTTAAAGCAAATCTTAAAACGGCCAGTGCCAGTTTGTCCAAAAGTGTCTAAGAAATTTGTTATTGTTATATATAATAACTATTATAAATTATATGAAATAATTAAAAGACAAACCTAACAATTCGGAAACAAATCTAAATACTTACAAGTATTTTCAATAAACGATTGTAATAGCCTTAAGCAGAAATATTAGATCCCAATTTCTTAGATGCCTATTTTAAGTACTTTCGTAAATACCAATAATCCTATTAGATTTTCGTTTAAAGCCATTGCCATAGGGTATTAACATTTTCGTTTCACCGTGTATTCATCATCTTTTTTTGGGTAAGAAAAATGAAAATGTTTAACGGAAAAAATAAAATACTCACGTTTCTCCCAAGCGAACGTGATTCAATTTGTTTTGTTGGTTAGAAAACTAAAATAGCAAAAGCAAGCCACCAGAAAGGAGGGAAAATACAACTAAGGCGAGGCAAAGCGAGAAAAGCACCGCAAAGGAAGGCGAAAACAGGAAAAATTATAGAACAAGCAAAAACGGTGGGCGGAAAATGTGGGGCGACTCCCGTTTGGTCACTCGGTGTTTTCCGCTCGCCCAAAAAACACAAGCAAGATGGGCAGGGGGAAAATGGAAAAATGTTAAAAGGCAGCTGGATGAGTCTTAAAGCCAGGAGGCGATTCTGTTTTTGTCTCAGCCCGGGGCGGGGTTCTCAAGGAGGCACTGGACTATGAATGCGAATTGCTGCAGTGCAGTCCCTGCTGTGTTCCCCGAAAAGTAGGCTATACTCGTATAAATGAGCGTGGGCAGGTTGGCAGGAGAGGGTGGAAACTGCTGTTAAAAATTAAAAAAGGATAACAAATTTAACTATACAAATGTGCAGAAAAAATATCAGTTGACAGACATGACCCAAAAAAATGTATTTTTTGGATTGAGAACAAATAATAAACATAATAGAAGTGTGCTTTATACTCTAAACTTACTTTTACTCTTTAAATTATATTTACATTTTAAATTATATATCAAATGTATCCAAATTGGTTAGGAAAACTTCTCTCTCCGCCCTCGTTATGCGGAATAAAGTTAAACATGTTGTGGCCAAAAAAAAAAACACCCACCCACGGACGCATCTAGGGAAACATATTCTACATTGTAACATGACCGGACTATTGTGCCGACTGCCCCACATGTCGAAGGTCATTTTAAATTAGTTTTACTCCCGCCCCGCTGTGTTTTGTTTTTTTTTTTCACATACTTCGATTCGAAGGGAGTGGGTGTGTGTGTGTTTTTCCGCTTATCCCTTACTGGGGCACTTGGTCGATCTTTAACAATGTCTGCCTCGGGATTTGACTCTCAGCGTTGGCAGTTCAGTGGGCTAAAATAGCCATACGCCCCGTGGTCCCAGTGCAGCCGTTATGACAATTACGTTAGACATTTGCGTCACGTAAGTGAGCAGCGTCATCGAGAAAATCCCAGACTCATGCCGACTGGGCCAAAACAAAATCGCTGGCTCATCTTGCCAGAGTCCCGGCCACCATGTCATTGTGTACATACATATATATTATTTAGAGTATGTACGAGTGTTCGCAGGGCCACGTGTAACGGAATTCGACATAATCAACAACTTCATTCGGGAAAAATGGCTGCCAATATTCCCGGGGTGATCAGATGGCCCAGATGGCTGGGTGGCTGCTCCGATTGTTGACAACTTGTGCTTGTCCCACTCCTCAGCACGTAACCCAGGAAAAAGTAATAATAAAATAACACTGGCATGGGGTGTGTGCCTTTTTTTGTGGCACCTTTCAGGTGTTTCGCTTTGTTGCTGGAATATACAATCTATTTTGAAATTAATTTTAAAAAGTAGCTTATTAGATTGCAAGAAATTTATTACAAACATTAATGAAACTGTTAGGGAAAAGTAGAACTAGAGTTTAAAGTCTAAATATTTTACTCACCGTTTTTCCACTTTTATGAAAATCTGTTAGATTTACCTACCTTTTAATTTCTTTGTCAAACAGGTTTGCTAATCAAACATTTTCAGAGAAAATCTGTTGCATTAAATGTGCTTTAATCACGTTGTTACTATTACCAAAGTCGGATTTTATCCCGGGACCTTGTTGTTCTTCATTATCTGCTGGTCATTGTGGCCCCGCAAATCCTTCATAAATTCGCAGCAAATTCACTTTGTGTCCTGTACAGAGTAAGCGTCCTCTCACTACGGGTGACATCGCTCTGCGCCCTGTCAAAATCAGGATCAGGGCGAGGAGCTCGGGACAGGAGCAGCAGGACGACGTCTGCAATGTTTCTTTATTGGAATTGTCGTAAAAGTCGATAACAGAGCCTGCAGGCTGGGCACTCTGCGAGTGGGTGGCTGGGTTGCGATTCAGGTCACAAGCAATTTAATGTCAATTTTGGTATTAAACGTGCTGGCTGCCAATTCACCTGCCGTTCTCTCCTCACCACCACCCCCTCCCCGCATGTCTTCCTTTCTGTCTGACTGTCATTCGCAAGCTGGACTTGGCCTGCTTTCACTGTTTGCAAAGGCTGCCACACGCACTCTGAGCTAAAATAACAATAGGTGGGCTTGCGACAACTGCGGGATACCCTGTACGCATTCATTTTATTTCAAAAAACTAGTGCTTCATAAAAAAAAAGTTAAAGTTTGTTGGAATATTGACTGAAAATAGCTAACGAATTTGGTAACAAAATTATAGTTTGCTGAAATGTTTTATAGAAAATAGTTTATTCATAAACACCCCAATCATATTCAGTAGGTATTACAACAATATTGGCCGAGGATCTGCTACGGAGGTCCTTCAATAACTTAGCTAAACGAATGTTGACAGACCACTGGCATTCGATTAAATCTAATTAATTTCAGAACGCAACGCCACGATTTGCGAATTGTTTTGCCATCTATTTGCCTGAGCTCTCTAATAGTTTTTAGATCTGTTTGCTTGCCATTAATTGGTTGACCAGCACAAAAATATTTGACATTATTTGCCAAAAGCGATGGACAGTAACATCCATTATAGCACGTAATTAAATTATAATTTGCTCGATGAGATTTTTTCTATATTTAAATCTTTATTTGATTACAGTTTTCAAATACGAATTGTAAGTTTAATGTACTTTGTAAATTATTGGATAGACAAATATGAAATGTATGCTGTCAGTTATAATAAACTGTATAATATTTTAAATGTATATATAAATAAAATTAGTTGATTAGAAAATAAATACATTCAGTTCATTTAATGCACATTTTGTGGACTTGGTCTGATTCCTATTTCTGTCAACGCCATTGCATATCGCGTCACGCACACTAGTTAGCATGTTAAGCAAATGGCGGCCACACTCGCTTACACACACACACACACACACACGCACACAAAGTGCAATCTGCTGCCAACCGCAATATGAACATTTCGCTTTCTCTTTGCCGTTCAAGTGATGGAAAAAAAACACCCAAAGAAATCCCGCACGTTGCGTTTGGAACTCGAACAGTCGACATCTGGCGATGGCGTTTCAAGTTGAAAATTTGCAAACAAGCCGTAAGTCGCCCAGAAATTATGCGAACCAGCTTGGAAATTAAGCTGGCGCCTCCATGAACCTTTTTCATAAAATAATGATAATATAAATTAAGATAAAAATGTAGAGAACAGTAGACTGAATACTCTAAGTATTTATTTAGGTTGAAAGAAAAAATACTTACGTTTAAAACTATTTATGATTTTATAGCAAATCACTGGAAATCATAAATGAATCTATGTGGAACAGTAAAAGGTTGAAGTTGGCTCGTTTCCACACATCATCTCGTTTTTCCCATTATAACTTTTGCACATTGTGATGCAGCATTAATTTTCTTGTTCCCTGCAGTGAGCGGCAACCTTTGCGCGAAAGTAATTTTACCCGGGACAAGGTCAGGGAAGAAAATCGCACAACTTTTCCAGCGCGGCGCATAAAAAAGTGAAATTTAAGCCACACACGCAGAGCAGAAGACAGACGACAGTTTTGCGCCAAGGCCAAAGGACTCGGGATTCGAGTGGGTGTGTGTGTGTGCCACATGCACTCACACCCACGAACTTACTATGTTAAGTCAGCTGCCGCCATTTTGTAGCCATTTTATCATGGCAAACAAAAGCGGCTTACAGCCTCCAGTTGTCTGATGTCTCCAGTTCCCCTTTTTTTTTTGGCTTATTTCTACTTGAAGTTGATGAATTTTACTCACGCTCAACGACCGTCTGTAAAGTTATTTTAGCCCGTAATTTTCATGGGTTTGGGGAGACTCGAGACTCGAGAGCCCGGGAATCCGTCATTTGATTAGCCGCACACGGCAATTAGGCAAATTGCCGGGCTGCATTTTAAACTCCCACATGCTTATCGACTCTGCCTTTGATTAGCCCCCCGAAAAGGTGGAAACAGAGGGATCTCAGGCGTAATTACATTAACAATTCCAAAAACATGCCCCCGAAAAAGCCCGGGCATTCCGAGTCGTCCAATGTCACTCACTGCTGGGCATTCAATGTGGCACGAAACGTATCCATTATTCAGGACGTGGTGCAAACAACTCGACCGACAAGCCGACATCGTCCTCCTGCGTGTAAGACGCAGTGGCTACAGTGGCTCCTCCTCCTGGAGGTCCGCCCTAAGCCACCCAGTGCACCACTAACTGCACCACCCAATTCGCAGCACCCTCATTCCATGGCATACGCACAGCATATTTGGCTTGTGAACTTGCCTACTAACCTTGTGTGCATGTGCCATGCAATTGGCCCCAGGATAAACCAGCAGTAATAACAACAACGACAACGTCGTCAACAAAACAACAACAACTGCAAGGATGTGCAAACATGGCGAGGTCCTTTCGTATGGAATGCAATCGTTGGGGTGGCCAGTGGAGTTGGCTCGTAATTAAAGTTCCCCCAGTTGCCGTTCTCGATAGCCCAATGGCGACAGGTACAGTCCCTGCAAAACACAGTGGCTGAGCTCATTAGTTGTCGGTCCTTGAATTCCGAAACTAGGTGGTAAATTGTTTAAAAATTTAATTGTTTTAAGTAGGTTACATAAACATTGAAACCATGATGTTAAACTTCATAACAACGTGGCTAAATAACAAGATCAAATAACAAATTTTGAAGCTTAAGGTTCGTTTAAAGGCTTAGTTACCATCCCCAAAAGAACTTGCCAACTTGCTTTATACAATAGAGAACGTTTTTGACGTCAATTTCACATCTCATCCGAACGTGAAATGCAATTGCGTTTTCGGCTCCCTTTGACAAAAGGCACAAGCCCAAGAGGCAGGCAAAAAGCCGAGAGCTAAAGATATTGTTCACCAAAGTTATCGTTGGCTGCGCATCGGTAACAAAGTACAGTGGTGGCGGCGTGACCAATGACAGCCATGTTTCCTGCATCAGAAGTTGCACAAAGTTGTCGCTCAGTTGCATTCCACCCCCTTTCCCCCTCTCCCCTTTTTGCCTTACCCTTTCCCAATCCCTTCGAGCCACAAAAAATGCTGGCCACGTTTCCTCGTTCTATTTCTTTTGCCCAACTGCTGAGTCTCATTGGCTTTTCGCTAGCACACGGAAACAGTGTTTTGAAAATTAAAGTCCAACAAATAAATGTGTGCTCCTTTAGGATAAATTTTTAAATAATACTGTGAATAGAACAGAAAAAACTCTCGAATTAGAAAGCTTAAAACCATTTTTTTTAACTTGTTAGACCTGTTACATTTTTTTAAACCAAAATATATAAATAATTATCTACAAAAACTTGGGTGTGCACAGTTTTTTTCTGTGTACGACTTTGTGTGAGGGGGTTTTTGTTTGGTGGCCGCCTGCGGCTGGCAAAACGACAAAATGTGTGCTATGTTCCGGCTGAATTGCAGATTTCCATCCTACGGCACCCCATCCTCACGCACACACATACACACACACACACGGCGAGTCTCTTATTCCCTGCGCCTTTATGTGCAAAAAGGGGGAATCCCCCTTCTCGTAGATTTCACTTTGCTGGGGTGAAGGGAACTGCGAGGCGCCGTGGAACAGTGTTTTGCCATTTGGTCGCATATTGCTAATGGAAAGGAGCGCCCACATCCGCTCTAAACACCTGGCATTGGCTGGGGGATTATCCGAGCAGCCTCTCCGACATACTTTCGGGATCATATCTAAATTGAAAAAGTTATCGTTGCCGTGTGTCAAATGTGTCGCCGTCGCCTTTTATTTACATTTTATTTTCATGGCAAACGTGAGTCGTGCCGGATAATCGATTCAAATCGATGCGGAAGCTGAAATTCGCTCGCAATGCGACCGACATTTCGCTGACAGCCGGCTGTCCGCCAGGCAATAAACAAAAATAATGCGGCCAGCTTCCAGGCGCGCAACATAAATTATAACATTAAAGACACCCCGAGAGGCATAAAAATCTTATTTACCATAAATTAGCCAAACAAAAGTCGGGGGCTCGATAAGCGTTTTGGGACGAAATTAAAACCTGTCGATGCTTATCCAGTTGAGAAATCCCCCCGATGACTGTTCAATCTGTTCACTAGGTGCCCTCAAACTTCTACTTTGAATGGCCTCCGGACGGAGCTCATTACGTATTGATGCCCCCTCATGTGAGATAATTGCCGAAGTTGTCTATTAGCATTTAATAATTCATGGCTGCGTGTCCATCTTCGTGTAGTTGTTTGTTTGCGGGCCAACAAAAGTCAAAACTGTGTTGGCTTGAGGCTATTAAGTTCAGGCATTAGGGCGAAATGTGTAAGGCCGAATGGCCTCAAGACTTTGGGCTTCATGTCGGATCAAAAATGTCTTGTGTGCGATGCGATTATCATGGCAATGATAGTTCAGACGAACTAATCGCATGCAGTTGATTGATAATCGTAACCAGTTGATTTGTAATCTTCTGAGCACAATGCAGGTCCATAAATTGGTTTTCTTGCTGACTTACTCACATTTCATTGTGTCAAAATATCTATCCTTTTACAAAAGCTACATGGGATTATCATAGTATCAAGCAACCCAAAGAACATAAAAGGCAAAACTCGTTTATAGACCTTTTTTCTTCTTTTAAAATTCCATTTTATTTCTTTGAATGAACTTTAATTTACAATATTCTTTATTAATTTGTTTTGTTACTATCATAAATTTGTTTATTCAACTTTTCACACATACCAGTTACAGTTATCTATATTTTGTTTTCAAAAAAGCATCAAAGCGAATACTTTTCATGCGTAAAGTAACATACATTTTACAGGAACCAAAAATTGCCAATACACATAAAACGGTTTGTTGTTGTCGTTGTGTAAAACTTGTAAATAAATTAAAATATGTGGAAACTTGTTTATACACTAAATAAATGAGAAGAATATTACACGTACTACAAAGTAGATGATTTAATGTAGGATAATGCTTTTAAAATGATCACAGCAAATTGTTTTGAATACCCAAGAACGAAAAGCGGAGCAAAGTAAGTGTGCAATTAAATTTCAATCTCTAAAAATTTTTTGTTTTTGTCTTGTAAATTTGATCTAAACATTTTTTATAAGTTTTGTTGTATTTTCTATGTATTTACAGAGCTGGTTCGTTCAAATATTTTGCTAAAAAGTAATCCAACTTGGTGCTACAAACTTTACCTTCAAGTTAATAACTGATTTTAATATTTTATCGATAACAAAAAATATATATTATAGCTAGTCACAATAATTGTTAGGTCTATAAACAGTTTAGTTTAGCCATTATCGGTTTTTTAATTCACAAAATGTTTCTTTCGGTACCCAAACTTTAACGAAATGTCTTAACTTTTTACAATTGATTTCATGGACGTGAAAGGAAAGTTCGACTTCTGGCTCTAAATCCCGGCTCGTTCCTTCTCTGAGTTCTTCTGGGCTTGTGTGTGTGCGCTTATATGTGACTGTGTGTGTGGATGGGTGGGAGGTGTGTGTGTGAGTCTGTGGTGCGACGTTAGTTGATGTCAAAACATTGCGCCTAGAAAAGTTTGCGTTGTTATTAGTTTATGGACGTGTGGGTGTAAGTATAATGTGTGTCTGTGTGTATATATGTGTATGTGTATGTGTATGTTTAGTGTTGTTACATTTAAATTAAATTTTAAACTAGGCAACAAATTGAATTTGTTGAGTATTTTCATTTCCCCCAATGCTGATGTTGCTCTTGTCTTTTCTTTTTCTTTTTGGCATTCTTCTTTTCTTACTGCTAAGTGAAAGTTCATTCTCTCAGCATTTCTTTCATTTAACTTTTACTTTTTAAAGATGAGTTTTTGGGGCTTGGTCCAAAAGGGAATTACTAGTAGGAGATGCTTAGCGGGTGTTCAGTGCCCACCGGCCAGTATTTGCTGGATATGCATTTAGTGGTTCTTTGGCGGTGCCTTAGACACATTCGGTGCCCGGTTCGAACAGAGGATGGGCGGTCTAAATAGGGTTTAAAGAAAGTTTTTGGTTAGTACAAAAGTTGGGAATTAGAGGAAATACAAATAAATAAAATACCGATTGAGCCTAAGCAAAATCAGTCATAAATAGTAACACAAATATAAAAAAAGGGCTAGTTAACTTCGTAAACTTATTTATAATTAAAATAAAATAATCTGAATTTTTGTTTTGAATAAAAAATAATATATAAATGCGGCTTTAAGCACAATTGCGGTTTTTTTAGAGAAACTAACTCTTTAGTTAGCGGAATTTCAACACCAAATCATAACCACCGCTAATTACCAATAAAAAAGAGATTTTCAAACGCGCGTATTCAATTTTAAACCTTGGTGAAAACGGGCAACCGCTAAGCTTGTGGCCTTAATTTGCACTGAACGAAACCGCCTGGTTAAATGAAAATTATAAAGTTATTTGTTGGTGGCCGTGGCGACCAACAGTAAATCTCTTCTAATTCCAATTTGTTTAATTTTGTGTTATTATTGTTATACATTGTTTTCGGCTTCCGCTCGGATTTGTCTTATTTTTTGTGTATTAATTAAACGCTTTAATTAAATTTGGCAGCGAAGCAGCTGTGAAATGTGTAACGGCACAAAAAGGCTAATTTAATTGAGATATTTCACTAAAATGTCCTGACAAAGTGTTTTAGTTGCACAGCTGTCGGGTTACGGAACGTTTTGACGCTCCACTGACGCCATTTAATTGGCCTTTTAGTTAATTGGCCAATTGATATGCACATTTTGATTGCATTTGCAGCTCTGCAATTAGCGAGACCCACGGGTTGCGATTCAAAGAGCACGCATTTCAAAGGGGGCACAATGCTCAAATCGACGGTAAATTAAATTAAATTAAAAAGCAATAGAATTATAATTAAATTGTACACACGAGACAATAATTATGTTATATAATATGCCAATAAAGTCCTAATATGGATTGTGTAACCACAACTTACCGCTTTTAATGTCTAAATTGGCACCGTGGTTTCGAGTGGCTCGCGGCATTCAAAACGAATTAGTTGGAGAAACGGATTCGGTTAGGAAGGATTCAAAACATGAAATTCACTAAGTTCACAACAATTTCATTACTTACAGCTAGTCTTACTAGAATCAACTTACTTAGCCCTAGATACAACTATGATACGAGCACTTAGTTACCTATTTACAACACTAACTTAGCACCTAACACCCTAGAATCTGATGTAGCTAAAGTCGTTCGGATTCGTGGCCATCGGAGGGGCCGACCCGCTTACCTCCTCCTCCATTGCGGTGGCGTACATGTGAGGCGTCACGTTCTTCTCCAGACTGAAGTGATCCTCCGTGGTCTTGTGGTAGACGGGGTTCTCGAAGTTCATCGAGTTCACAGCTCGCGTGCAGCGTCGATATGCAACAAAGATCAGCTGTAACAGAAACATTAATGTTTACTTATTGTTTGTTAGTTTTCAATCTCTCGTTGAACTTACGCAGGCTGCTATTGCGACGCTCGATAAGCTGGCTATCACAATTAGGGCTATTTGGCCGTAATCCTTTTCTTCCTGTTTGCTAGAACCATCGGTCTTGTTTGATGTTTCTGTGCCATTGTTGCCGGTGGTTTCTTCAACTGTTCAAAAAGAGAAGAAACCAAAAATTAATAACAAATTTGGAAAACAAATTATTTTACCCAAACGTATTTAAATGAAAATAAATATAGCTACGTAGTTTATGATCAAATGAGGACATATACAATTTACTTTAAACAAAAACCACTTTTTGCAAATTCATGAAAACACACTTCCACCAACTATAAAATTAATAATAAAATTTCAAACATATATTAAGGTCAAAGATTGTGCGTTCCAATTTCAAAGGAATCTCCCACTCCCAAAATTAATAAAATATGCCTCCCCCAACTCTTCGGCTTTAGCCATAATTTCATAATTCCTATGGCCAAATATAATTAAAATGTTGTCTTTCTGCGAGCTTGGGAGCAATGGGATAAAAAAGAGCAGTCGCCGACGACGATGACTACATCCCGTGGCGAATATTTCCGCTTTTGGGGCTTCCCTGGTTTTTCTGTCAGCCTCTGTGCGCTTTTATTCGGCGCCTTTCGCTGTTGTCGTGGCAGGAAGTTGTAGGATTTTTCCGCTGTCATCATAATTCGTTTTCGTATTTTTCCGTTTAGAATTTGTTCAACAGCAGAAAAAAGCGCACAAAGTTAAGCGCAGGAGGCGCGCGTTCGTCTGGCAAAGGATATCCCGCGCTTTCGTCGTGTCCTTAAATTTCTTCAAATCCCATCCGCGATATAAGTCCCCGAGTCTCTCTAAATAAAAACGCTCCCACTTCTGTTGTTGTTATTAATTTCTACCCTACAAGTGTCTAAAAGGAGGTGTTCCGGATTGGGATGAGAACACGTGGCAGGGAATTATCATTAAAAGTTTATAGCGGCAACAGCTGTGCGGCATCGATTCCGGCAAAATTCGGCGTAGGCGTGTTAAGATGCTGCGAATTTATTTTGGTGGCATTAACAGACAGTCAAGTGGCAGAGAAAACATCCGAAAAGTTGCACGTTGCCCTGGCCTCTTAATTCCGCAACATTTTTATTGGTAAGTATGTCCTTGTTTATCTTTACTGAGGCAAAAGGCGCCAGGAAATTGACTGCAGCTGTCGCTTATAAATTTTTTTACTGCCAAAAAAAGGCACACGAAACTCGAAGCACACACACCAATTTGAAAAGATTAATTTATTTCTCTAAAAATGTGCTTCGCAGAATTTGCATTTGCCGTCCTGCCGTCGGATTTATGCTCGCCTATAAATGTCATATATTATTGCGCACTTCTAATCTATACAAAATGCAATTTCCGTGCTTTACACACACAAACACACACATACACACACATGTAAACATTGAGAGTTATGCCTCATCGCATCGCCCATTTGTATAATCCAGCACATGTGCTCTCGTATTTATTTCGAAACTCCAACTCAGGATAACGCATAGCAGGTGCTCGGAAAACCCCTCGCTTCCCGGCCAACGGAAGTGCCATAAAAAGTACGACAAAATGGCTGCCGTGCCACAAATTTCCTTTCCAAATGAAATAAAAACGCATAAAATATGTTCCGTCACCTGTTTTTGGGGTTCCCGAGAGGCGGGATGTGTAAACAGATTAGACAAGCCGAGAGAAAAGTTTCAAAGTTCTGCACGGAGAAAGTCAAAAATGGTGTGGCATGCAAATAAACAAAATGGCGGCTTCGCTGCCATTTTTCTTCCATTTTTGACCTCCATTGTTGTCTTCACTTCGGAGGCAATATGCAGTAAAGTTAGAGGCGGACAATAACAATTGCCGGACTGACCGAAGTGCAGGCAAATGAAAGTCATAAAATGCTGCAAGGAGCAGCAGCAGCTGTTCACCCTGTTTTTGCCCCGCCATTTTCCCCGGATTTTCCCCGCTTTTTCCTCACCCAACGCCCCCTTTTATGTGGTTGGCTATTAAAAACGCAGTCGTTACTTCGACGGCTCAAAGTTTATGGTTACTGGGGGCCTGTCCATCTGGATTTCGACCCGCCATTTCGCTGTGTGTCTCTGGGGTATTTGCGAAACTTTGCCTGCGCTTAATTAAGCAATTTGAAGTGGGCCAAGATGGCCATAGAAAAAGTGGCACAAACCGCTAATTGAAATTGCAGTTATGCTGGCCGACTGGGCGACGCAGTCATTGGCAGGCTGGCCGGGCCATCTTAATTGAAATGGTCCCTAACTAGTTTATAGTTATTTACTCGCCCGCCGTTCTGCCAACTTTTCCCTCTCCCTCGTTTTCCTTAAGCCCTCGTCGTTGTCGTCGCTCCGCTGCCACAAATGTGTTGCAGCTTCTCGTTGAGGACACTCGACCTTCAACTCATAGTCTGCCAGTCCTCGTCTGCAAAGTCCGCCACTGTGACTTTTTTAAATTGGCATAATTAGGTACAATTGTATGGGTTCCGCGCTAAGCTCTCTCAGGAAACTTGATTACACCCGGTAGGCATGACAACGCATTAAAGCTACCGGAAGTTTGCCCACTCTTCACTTCTAAGCCGGCAGGACAACGAAAGAGGATAACGACTGGCAATAGCTGAGATTTAAAAAGAAATCTCACAGAATGGGGGACTTACATTCTAATACGGCATCTTCTGCGGTTTGCTAATCTGCTTCTCTAATTGCCCGGCATAACGAGTTTTGTTCCTGAACTTACTTCATTACTATTTACCTTTGTTTAAAACAGATAAAATATTCAATAAATCATATCCAAATATAATGAAACAAATTCAATAGAAATAAAAGAGCAGCAGACCCTTTGCCTTCTCGTTAAAAATTCCAGTGTCTTTATGGTGCCCAAGGAACCGAACCAAATACCCTTTATTGGCCTTATTTATTCTTCGAAAATGCTGGCAGCAATTCGGTTGCCACAGCAAAATATAATATCTTTCATCCTGCAAGGGCCTCGTTTTAAACATTCGAGGGCTTCTCAATTTCGCATTCCCATTGATCAAAGTGTGTCTGCTAAATGTGGGTTTATTAAAAATAATGATACGGCTTTTAGACGAGGCAACCGAAAATTCTAATTTGAATCAATAGCTGTAACAAAACGTTGGATGAAAATGGCACAACACCAAAATACACACACACACATCGAAAATAGGGTAAAATGGGCCTAAATGGTCTGTGTGGTCGGGAATATTTTTAGGGATAAACCGCCAGGGGGTAATTCACTTTTGCAAACGTTTCGACCAACCGTCGACAGCTCGAGGTGTTGACAGTGCCAATTTGCTGGGAGGGCGATGATGATAGCGATGGCGATGACGAATTTCTGGTTAAACTATTTGCCATCCTCTCTCCATATCACTGCGTGTGTGTGAGTGCGAATGAGTGTGTGTGTGTTTTGGTTGCGTTGCTTATGTACAATTTAATTTCATGGCGATTTGTCGACGACGACTCTGCCTTCTGCCGTCTGCCGTCTGCTGGTGAAATGTCCTGGCTGCCGTTGCGGTTGTCAGTCGTTCATCATTCCGCCGCTCGCATCCGAATCCATGTCACTCTGCTCTGGCGAGCAGTTCGCAGTTCGCAAATTGCACGGAGGAATTCACCCGGGTCCGGGTCCGGGTCCGGGTCCGGGACTCCCGACTCCCCGAATAAGTGCTGGATATAAGTCGTGGGGAATCTGGGTGGTCCTGCTGCCATTAAACATGTCACCAATGCTTCCCTTTTGTGGTTTTTGCACTGTGTGTGAACCCGATATTTATGTTTTACGCTCCCCACTTTGCATGAGTATTTGGGCCAAAGTTCGTGTTTGTTGTTGTGTGCATTTTGAGTGATTACGTCGATATCATTGATGTTGATTTATGATGATGACGATGGCCGCCTGCACGTGTGTGCGTAAATATTGCTCGAGAAATTGTCGCAAAAAATGACGAACGAAATTACAAGTTCGATGAAAGCAGGTGATACAAGATATAGGATGTTTACAAGGACATAAGCAGGCATGAAACAGGGGAACTTGAACAAAATCAACACCATTTAGGGAAAGTTCGATTGTATTTTTTTCTATACATGTAGTTTAACCCTACACAACCACCACCTTTTGTAAGAAAGTGTCGCATACCCGGCGCTTCACTGTGCGCATCTTGAGGTAGTTCTGTGGCTGAACTGTTCGTCCTGTGAATCGGTGCGGTAGGACGCACACTTGGGACTCGCACTACAAACAAAAAGTTAATTCAATAGAAATAATGAGATCCGAAAAGGTGTAAATGCAATTCATTGAAGTGCGCAGTGCAGTGGGCCACTTAAAATGCCGCAACCGCAACAGCAAACCGTTTCTGTATCTGCACGCTTCAGCCGGCTGAATGTTGGCCAGCAGAACCGCAAAACGCGGCCATCGGGGCGGCCAGTTCGAATGCAATTACGAAATCCCCCCTCCCGCGAAATTCCCAAAGAACACGGTCAAATCTACTTACGATCTTCGACGCACATGAGGCCGTCGGCCATCAGTTTGAGGCCCGTGGGACAGGCGCAGGATATGCGAGGACTCCGCTCGTTAATCCTGGGCGCTGGCAGGCAGAGATGAGAGCAGTGGCCATTGACCGACTGGCAGTGGTTGACGCCATCGGGCTGGCGGTACGGGTGGTACACGTGCACCACCATCGGATGTTCCATCTGCAGGAGAAAAAAAGGTGTGAATAAGCAACGGTTTTCAAACGGAAACTAGGTTTCTGTTGGTAAAAGTTTTTGAAAATCCATGAGGTAATAGGAAGGCATACAACGTTTCTTTGGTATATTATCACTCTCTTTTAAAGAATTTTAAATAACAAAACTCATAATGATATTAATGAAAATTATACCATTCAAGATATACTATGTTTTATGAGTAATTATATTCAGATATAAATTGATGAGTGTGTACATCGTACAAGGAACGAATTAATACGATAGCGTACGTAAAGATTTGATGAGACATACTATTTTTATATGAAATTAAAATAAATTCTTTTTAAATTTACTATCAGAAGTAGAACAGCTTCCTGCTTTGATAATTTAATTCAAGTAAATGTTGTTTATTTATGAATCGGGCAAATGCTTACCATGTGCGTCGCTGTGACAGCTTGTACATCTTCCCCGTTGAACTTGTTGGCCTTGAAGACGGCCTGTTTGTCCCAATCCGTCCAGTAGACGTAATCCTCGAAGGTGGTGATCGAGAAGGGGTGCTTCAGGTATTCCTCGGAGGCGAGAACTTGCCTCCTTTGCGAGCCATCGTAGTTGGAAGAGGAGATGGAGTTCAGCTTGCCGTCCACCCAGTAGAGGCGCTTTTGAACCAAGTCCAGGGTGATGCCATTGGGCCACTTCACATCGTAGCTGATGATCGTGGTTCGATGGGAGCCATCCATGCCCGCTCTCTCGATCCTGGGCGATGCTCCCCAGTCAGACCAGTACATCCAGCCCTCGATGGGATCCAGGGCAATTGAACGCGGAATGTCCAGCGCATCCTTCACCAGAACCTTGCCCATGCTGCCCTCGAAGTTCGTCAGCTCAATGGTGCACTTGGCGGTGTCCGTGTAGTAGACGTGGTTGTAGATCCAGTCCACAGCCAGGCCATCCGAGGTCACCGAGGACTTGGACAGCACCACGGTCTTCTCGTTGCCCTCATCGATCGGAGCCTTGTAAATGCTTTTCGTGGTGACGTCGCTCCAGAAAATCATTCCTGTGCGGAATACGAAATCCAAAGCAGTGGCTGACTTTGTACTATTTACTATAGAAGTCATTTCCGGGCGATCGAGAGAGATCTTGCGGATGTCATGACGTCTGGCGAGGAGCAGGGAGGCGTGTCCTTCGCTGGCCTTGCACCTTGTGTGATTACTTAGCAGTCTCATGTAGCCCGCCTCGCACTCGCACTTGAAGGCGCCGATCTCATTGACGCACACCTGGGAGCAGATGCCATGGATCTCACACTCGTCGATGTCCACGCAGGTGTGGTTGTCCGCCGCGAGCTTGTAGCCTTCGTGGCACTCGCAGCGGTGGCCCACCTTAAGGTCAACACATTGGTGCATGCAACCGCCGTTCTTGGAGGCGCACTCGTTCACGCCGCACTTGCCAGCGGGTTCGTCCTCGCCATTCGGGCAGTTCTTCCTGCGATCGCAGACCTGGCTAAGGGGGATGCACTGCCCTCCACCGCAATCGAACTCGGTGGTGGCGTTGCAAGTCCTCGGGACCGCATTGATGTTGCACTTCTTCTCGTCACTGCCATCCGGACAGTTCCTCTCACCGTTGCACGTCAAATGGCCGGCGATGCAGCTGCGATCGTCGCACTGGAACTGATCCGGACGACAGGACACGGCGGGGCAGCGCTCCTGCGACTCGTCCTCGCCATTGGGACAGTCGGCCTCTCCATCGCACAACCACGACATATCCAGGCAGGTGATTAAATCCGAGCACTGGAACTCGTGCCTCTGACAAAAATTGATTGTGCGGGAGCAGTTCTGTAAAAAGGAGAAAGACAACAGTTTGATATATACATATTTAAAAATTATATCATTATTCAGTCGGTTGGGTACTTAAAAATACCTAAATACAATTTCAAGGATATCGTCCTTTAACAGGCTTCCCCCAGAGAGATGAATCTCTGCGCGTGGCGAGGATAAAGGAAGTTAACTTTACTGCTGCTACAACAGTTTGCTTTTCTTGTTAAGTGCCAACCAAATATTCAGGCAGCTAAGCTCGGTTCACAAACACACACTCTCATGCAATAGCACGCACACACACACGCATATACACATACATATATATAGTAGGTCCCTGTGGCCGTTGCCTGCATTTTTTGTGTTGCATACTTTTAAGGGATGTCTGAAAGCATTTTCCACATTTTATACGCTCTGTAAGAAGAGTTATTGGACGCACTAGATCTTTGCAACATGTATTTAGTTCTACAATTTCATTTCATTTAAAAGTGCATTTTATATCTAATTTTGTTTGATAGTTCTGTGTTGATAGTTCTATGTTTATATATTCTGCACACCATACTTTTACTCGATGTCGAAAACAGCTTAAAGAGCATTGAAAAAAGGGTTTGCTGGGATAGTTTCCCCTAGTGTTTTTATTGCCATTCGGTGCCGTAGAATTTCGGGCACACCCTACTGACAACAAAAGCCATGCGTCATACATATAAATGTTTATGGGAAACAGTTGCCGACACGGTCCTCGTCGTCGTTGCCAGTTTTGAATAATGCTCGCGTCTTGCATAATTTATGCTTCCTAGCTCGCTCCACACAAATACATATTTATATGCGAGGGCTGTTGAACAGCTCGGTGTGTGTGTTGTGCCTGTATGTGTGGCTTGATAATGTGCTCCTATCAATTTTCATTGCAAGTTGAAGGTAAAGGGTAAAAGAGTTTCAAGCTACTGAAATATTACGTTTTTGTTTGATTATTTGACCAGCTGTTTTATCGTAATTTGTTTGTTAAATGCTGAAGAACATGTATACTTTGATGGAACCAAATAGTGTTTACAGATTAATTTTTTAAACTAATTGTAAAGCTTACCCGTTCATCTTCGCGGTCTCTGCAGTCGGAGTCTCCGTCGCAGCGCCACATTGCAGGGATGCAGGTACCGCTGTTACATTTGAATTCATCCGCGGTGCATTCCGGCTTTGTGCCGCAGTTCTTCTCATCCGAGTTGTCGCCGCAATCGTCGTCATCGTCGCACACAAAGCGATTCTGGATGCAACGTCCGTTGCCGCAGGTGAACTCGTCCGAGCGACACGTCCGATCTGCACAAAGTTCATTACAATGATTAGCTCGGCTTTTTCGATGCGATTTCGGGGAGGATTTCGTGATTAGATTAGTTAGTTAGTAGATGGAATGGGATGGGATGGAATGAAGTGGGGAATTGCTTGAGCCACAAAGAGTCAGGCTTTGGGGCGGGAACATTTGCTTGGGAAAAGCCAACACCATTACAAAAATTGCCAACAAACAAAGAAAGCATATAGGATATGGAAGGGATGTGAAAGTGACAACAACAGAAACAGCGCAAACACAGCTATCCAAAGTGTTGCCTTCATGTGTGTGCGTAAATATTTGTGCTTTATTGCATGCGAGTTTTAGCATAGCATAGCATCACACACAAGTTTCAGGGAAATGTGTTCATGGCACACTTAAGTGCAGGGAAAAATACACTACAGTCTACGGGAACAAAAAGCAACCAACACCAAGCATAAAAGGGGAAAAATCCAAATAAAATTCCGTTATTAAAGCAACCAACACCAAGCAGTAAAAGAGGCTAGGAAATAATCGGTTATGGCTTACTGCACTGGGCCTCATCGCTTCCGTCGCGGCAATCTTTGGTCTGATCGCACATCCAGGACAAGGGAATGCACTCGCCCCCGGACTTGCAGGCAAACTGCTCGGGCGAGCAAGTTGGGCTTCCTAAAAGAAAGTAGATCGAGATATTTTTGGAGTTGAGAGTTGTGTAGAGTATGAAAGTATTTCAAGGTGTCCATTTCCCACAATATATAAGTTTTGTGAGACAAACGTTTCTGAAACTAAATAAAATAAATAAAACAAGTTTACAAGATTATTTCACTGCTCATTCTGCATTATCTAAAGAAACTTGAAGAGTTGTCTTCCAGGATACAATCATAAAGGGACCGAAAAAACCCTCTAACTGCCTGGCTAATGGCACTTATTCTCCTTGAGATAGGAAGGCCGCCTTAAAGTAGGCAACCGAGGGCTGTCCTGTAATTAAGTTTATAAGCAGCTGCCGTTCGGAGGCGGGGATAGCAACCGTTCTCCGAGTGGTAAACATAGTTGTCATGCCGACACACAGGCGCAACCATTCGGGGGCTAAACAGTTGGCATTTTATCTAGGCAGTAATTAAGACATTATCAGCCAACACTCCATAAAGTTAAAACGCACACATGCGTATGCATTAAAGCAATTATCGCACACCCTCACACAAGAGAGAGAGACCTCCATTGAAGTTATCCTTGCCAAAGGAGCGGACATTAAACAAAGCTGACAACGCTCCCACATCCACACACCCACACACTCACACACACTCACACGTACACACACAGAGGCACATTAAAACGCTTGTGTTTAACCCTTAATGCGTATTAGTGTGGCAGTTCTCCGTGCCTCGCTTCCGTTCTTTCGCTTTCTTTCTCTCATTCATTGCCTACACGGTGCTTTGTTCCACGCTGCGTATGTGTGATTTTCGCTGATATGATTATGTACGTACATCCCCGCTGCGACCGTGTATGCGTGTTGGCAATAAAATCTTATGTCTGAGCCACATATTTGAATATGCTTTTTGGCGTTTTGTCTGCCTCCTCTTCCCTTTCCCCTTTCCCTTTTTCCTTTCCTGCCTTCTGCCTTTGTCCTTCGTCCTTGGTCCTGTCTATTTGTTTACCGTTTACACGTGCTCGGCGTACGGCGGAAATTTCTGACATCGTTGCAAATAAATTAATTTATTATTATTCGCTTCTTGGCATTCGCCATTTTTGGCGGTTGCTTAGCATGTACAACGCGTCGTATGCGTGATACGCCTTTAATTGGAATTTACTGTGACCAGCTTACCGAATTTATTCGTCGTTCGCAAGCTGAATATTTACAGAAATTGCAAGGATGCCAGCGAAAGCATTCCGAAAATTTTGTTAAATATTCGATTTTCTTTTTTAAAAGGCTTGGGGCGGCATTCACATTAAAATCATTTCCCGTTAACCTACCGCCTTTCATGGTCAGTTGAAAAAACTTTTTGATTATATCGTTTTGCCCAGGCAGCCGATATATATTCAATTATCCAATATCATTTTGCCAACCATAATTTATGGCTTCATTACATTTTCCCATGGCTTGCAAGGAAAACATTCACCGGGGGGCCTTCGTGTACGTACGGGTGTGTATAAAACTTTCCATTTTCATCCATTCGGAGGTAACTACTTGGCTGAATGGACGTTTCATTCTCGTGAGTCCATGGAGACTCAGCTTCTTCCTCGACTTCAGCTTTTGTGAGTCCTGGCAGAATCAATTTGCTGTCGTGGGTCGCAGTCAATGGACCACCGAGGTCACCCCCCTTTCCCCCAACCCTCTTCCCCCTCCCCCTTCTCCTTTCCATACTCACACATCCTGCCAGAACTTTGGTATTGTATTCAATAGCATTTTCTTGTTATCTGACGCCAAACCCCATATACTTGCAATTTGATTTTAATTTTATTTAAAATGCTTTTTAGACCATGTACAAGACATGTCCTGGTCGAGTGCAGCTGCCACGCCCCCTTCCCCATCCCTGTTCCCGTTCCGCCCGCCCCCCAACACCCCCCAACTCCCAGGCACTTGAAAGCCAATGAAGCTTAATGCCTTTGTGGGGCAGTTTGCGTTTTGTTTATTGTTCAATTCTCCCCACTCGTTCCCCCCATTCGCTCAACGGGAAGTAAAGTTCCCACATAATGGTAAACAAAGATATGAAGAGTCCGAGTGGAGTGTTAAATGGAATTAAATAACGGGGCGGGAACGATAGCTGAAAGTATCAGTTTTTGAGGGAGTAATCCTTCCCAGCGAGCTGAAATTGTTGTCCGCAAAAACCAAGTTAAATTAAGATTCACAACGGTAGCTGCATGAAAGCAGAAATGTCAACAAGGTTTGATGACAATTTTAAAGCACATAAAAGTCATAAAAAGGAACACATATCCATTTACATGAGTCGGCGCAGCTTTATGTATACACACATATACAGTTTTCATGAATGCAATAGTAGCAAAAGTTTAAGAAAACTAAAAAAAAAGTGAGAACTTAATCAAAATTGTAAGTAAACATTTCCGAAATCTCGGAGGAGAAAGATTAATTTTGTAATTTAAAGCATATTTTTAATAACATTTAAATATATATATGCACACAAAAAATCTACTTTAAAATATATTTTTTTTTATTTAAACAACAGAATTATTTGTTGTTGTATTTTATATTTTTCTTTTTTTTGCCTGATAACTGCTACTATTTTGAGCACAGCTGTGTACCCTGGCCTCCTGGTAGCCAAACTGTGAGTCGTATAAACCACAGGCTCAATTTGGAGCTGCGTTCGCCTTTTGATTACCGCTTTTTATTTTCATCAAGGATAACATCATAAAAATCGCATCATTTTTTCAATTACTTCGCTGAAATTTGCTCCGACATAAAAAGATTTTCCCTCCTCTTCTCTGACCAAGCCCTCCCATATAGTTGGAAAATTATGTCACAGACAATAAACCACTAAACAAGTTACTGTGCATAAAAATGCGAAGAGGAAAGTGGAAAACGTCCAAAAAGGAAAGAAGAAAAGAAGTGCGCCTAATGCATAAATACAAATTAGTTCCGCCGATGGTCACGTCGCGATATTGTCCGCAAGGACTGACATTAATTTATGGTCTGGTCAGTCCCAAGCAAGTCATAAAGTCCCGTCCAGATCTCCGGGGTGAACCGGGGTTCTTCATGGGGCGTGCATTTAAATTTCGATTAAGTGACCCAGCTTCTCTTGCTTTTGGTTTTAGTGATGGGCAAATCCTCCAGTTAGTATGCAAATGTGAGGAGAAGTAATTCATTCTTTTCGCTTACTGCCACATTCCAATTCGTCGGACCCGTCGCGACAGTCCAAGTCGCCATCACATCTAAATTCCCGGTGTATGCATTGCTCACCATTTTTACACATAAATCTCGAGGGAGAGCAAAGACCCCCTGTCCATATTGTAAAATTCTTACTAATAATTTTTTATTAAGGGAACTATAGATATCGGCTTAAAGGAAATTTTCGAGTATTTTCTTTTGTCTGGTTGATAGTTCATAATTGGTTATTATCAAAATATTATTGCCTATTTTACCAATTATCTCGATTACTTTTTCAACGTTTTTTTTAGCCGATATCTACCGCTTGTATTAAAAATAATGGCTGATACTTACGGCAGAGGCTCCCAGCTTCGTCGCTTCCATCGGCGCAGTCGTTCTCCCGATCGCAGACCCATCTTTGTGGAATGCATCTTCCGGAGCTGCAGCGGAAATGCTCCTCGCTGCAAGTCGACTCTGCAAGGGTAAATGTTTGAAATCAATTTTACATAACTGCTGGAGATAATGGCTTCGATAGAATATTCCCATAAATATGTATATGCTCCCGCACAGCATGGCTTGCAAACTTTTAATGCTCGAATGGTTAAGTGTGTCAAAAATAAATGTGATTTTTATGTTCCTGCGGCTTCCGCTTCAGCTTTTGTTTTAATAGTTTTCTACCATTTTATGCATAGTTTACTTTATGACTTTCCCGTTTAAATGCACCAGCAGTGGACTTTAAAGGGCTAACGAACATTCCAAAAATCTTAAACTGGTTCGCTTTAAGGAAAACAATTTGTTTGGTTGACTAAGTAAAGGAAATGCAATCAAAAGATAAAAGGAATTCTTGATTAATTTAAGTTTGTGTCGTTAAACAATTGACAGCAGAATGTGTTGTGGGCTACTGTTAAGAAAACTAAATTACTTTTGTTAAAATTCATATTTAAAATATTTTATAAAGTACTTAGTGAGCTTTGAGCTAATCTTATTGTTAATGTTGCAGCTTTTTATGTTTCTAGTATAATGGAAACAATTTGGCTTTTAATTCAAACGAATTCCCTTGAATGACATTTGCATTCCTTTCAACATGGCTTTAAGAGGATCCCAGTTTGCTCCGCCGGTTGAAGTTTTAGCCCCCCAAACGACCGAGAGTCGTTTGCCATAAACTTAAGCGCAAGTTTTGTGGCAGCACCGAACTCCGGTGCACAACTGTAGCCCCCGGAAGCCCCAAAACCAAACCCGTACCCGAAGGGGAAGCCAAATCCCAGGGGAATCAGACTCACAGCCGCCGCAGTGCGAAAAATGCGCATCACGTTCTGCGTTTTGCGTTTGGGGATTCAGAAAACTGGGAAACAGGGAAACTGGGAAACGGAAAACGTTCTGGGGTGTATTTACCTAGACAGCGGCATTTAGCGTCCCGAAAAGAACATTAAAAAAGGCTGAGAAGGGGGATTAGTTTCACGGGGTTTGCTTTTGGTTTGATTTAGTCTGTACTTAATGAGCAAAAGCATCGCCGCAAGTCAAAAGAAATGATTTAAATATTTATAATTGCATGATATCATATTGCGGTGTGGATAATTTTAATTGTGGAACATTTTCTTGCTCAAGTTCAGACCAAACATATAATTGATTTATTTGTTAATAGGAAAACGAAAAGACTGTCATAAGCAGCAAATTACACACAAGATTAAAGACATTATTATCCTCAGTTAACGCACAAACAAACATTTTTCATGAGCAATTTGCTATTTCTTATTACACAGAAAGAAACATATAGCCATTAAATGTGTGATATTAAGGACTTCTATATTCAAATTACCCTAACTAAACTTGAAGACATAAATCGTACTTGAAATAAATCGAATTTTTATGCCACTAACATGCTTTCAATGGGCGTTTTTCTCCACAGAAATTATACTTGTAAATGGCCCCTGTTTTAGTCGGTCAACAGTTTGTTGAAGTACATATATCTAAATAAATGTATGCGTTTTTTGTTCCTGTGCCTAAAAGCACTTTTCGCAGCTGCTTTGCCACTTGCCACCCAGATGCAAACTTCATTATTTACAGTCTGCCGCGTCGCGACAACGTTGGGGCAAAAGGTTTGGGGCTTTCGTGGGGTAACAAGTTGGCGCCAAAGTGGGGTGTCCCTGCCAGACAGGCTCTTAATTCCCGATAGCAACGTTCGCGGGAGGAGGACTGGCTCCCTGCAGATTATGCAATTCATTTAAAGTGCTTTCGCCGCCGCGAGGCGAGAAAATCTGATGTCAAGTCGCGCGAAAATGAATGGCACACCTGCGCCGGTAAAGTCGACGTCTATCTGACTTCTCACAAATATTTATTAAACTCCAGTGCAACACATCGATTTTGGGTGGCGCGGGGGTTATCGCAAATTGAGGTTCCCAACTGGCGACAACAAAAGTGACAAAGTCAGCCGACTTAAGGCAGAGCAAATACATCGAAAACTTTCCATACAGACACCGAGAACTAACCTCGACAAAGTTTGGTAACAATGCAGGACCTTCCTTCCCTTCCCTTCAAGGAGCAGGACACCAGTCCCCAAGCTCATTTACAGGCCGAAAGCTTGGTGCTTGGAAAAGTTGCCTTGTACTTGGGAAGTGTCCAAGGGAAAAAAGGAAAAGTTTTTGCGGTCATTCATCGATTTGGCGCATTAAAAGTTTTCTGATATTTGCCGTTTTCCAATATCCTCTCGACTTCCTTTTGTGCAAATGTATTTTGTAAAATTAATGTAGGAATTAAGTCGGCTTGGGATGTGGATGTGACGTCTTAAAAATTTCACAAATCTAATATTCACTTACAAACAAAACAAACCCAAAAAGAAACGATGTAACATAAAGTATTTTTATTGATTCGCGGGTTTTGGGATTGGAAGATGTCCTAATGAAGTTTGTCTGTCTGCCGGAGCATAAATTGAATTGTCCGATTCATTTAAACGGCGGAAGACAACAAAAAATGAAGAGAAACAGGGAAAATGCGAAAGTAAATTTCACTTTTACCCGCAACTTCTGCTGACCCTCATCTCGTCCTGTCTCGTCTCAATAAATAAATGAAAAATTTGTGCCACAGTTAAGGGGATTTTCCTTTTTCACTGTTTACAATTGTTTTTCTCCCCCGCTTTTTTATTTATTTATGTTGTGCCTTTGTTTAGAGAAGTATCTGCTTCCGCACACAGCGGGTTGTGTCGTAAAAAAAAGGCCCGCCGCTTGTTGTTTATGGCACCTTTTTCCACTTTATTGAAGTTGTACTCCGCCTCAAGTATTTCAATAAAAAAAGAGCGGGCAAATGTGGCGGCTAAGGGTTTTGTTTTCGGCCTAGGGTACATGATACCATGCCAGCCATCATAAATCATTCGCGGAGC
Organism: Drosophila ficusphila; assembly: GCF_018152265.1. Taxonomy (NCBI): domain Eukaryota; kingdom Metazoa; phylum Arthropoda; class Insecta; order Diptera; family Drosophilidae; genus Drosophila; species Drosophila ficusphila. Next base: position 20,492,690 of record NW_025064737.1, read on the forward strand.
AGAGGCCAAGAGTCACTCTAATGAGGCAAACTTTTGTGCTTCATATGGTGTGGCAACTGTTGCTGAAAATCGGACAGTGCAACAAATGGCCGCGCAATCGTGTTTTAAATGTTTGCCAATTTATATGTTAAATAAACTTGTTTCGGGAAGCGAGGCCAATAAATTGAATCGCGGATTTAGGGGGAAAAGGAAGGAGCCGTAACGTATTTGAAAAGTAATTCCCGTTTCTGTGAATTCCTGGCCAACTTAGGACCCAGACACTTCGATGGATTGCTGCGCTTAAAAATGTGCGGCATACATAATTTATGGCTTTCGGAAAAGGACAAGGACTAACGAGCAACGAACAGGCCAGGGATGTGTGACTGAAGTTATCTTAGGCCCGCAGTCGGCGCCCAGAATCCAGCAGATACACACACACAAGTATGTAGGGGATTGAGCTCCTCCTTTGAAGCGCTTTGCTTTAGATTTTTCACAATCTCACTGGGCGGGTTGCCACCCGCCAGCTTATCAGCTGCCTGGTTTTTCCAAATGTGCTGCATGAATATTTATGCCCCCCGATATCGAACACTAGCACTCCCACGACCAATGTGGGTGTCATCCACACCACATGGTGTGAAGGCTGTTTGAAAGTCCGGGAGCGTCTTCGCTGTCTTTTGTCCTTTGTCTCTGTCGGCTCACGCGGCGTATGAGTAACGCGGCTTCGTTGTTAACGGCCAGCCGGAGCTAAGTTGCCTATAAGATATTTATTTATTTACTGACTTCTAAGGCATTATTTTTGTAATTTCAATGGAGCAGGCATCGATTCCCGCCCACATCCCGTGCCACGCCCATGCATAAAAGATAGCGCCCACTGAGCGACAATAACAGTAAATTGAAATACACTTGAAGCTGGTAATGGGTCCGGGGTTTTTATTATCGAAAAACTTTGCCCGCTTGGTATTTGTTCAGTTTCTGCGAAGAATACAATAATAAGATTACCGACCGGAATCGCATCAGCTTTGAATGCTTATAAAAATTAACCGAACTTATCATTTTGTAAAATATTGTCCTTGAACTTGTATTAACACATTCCAAAAACGCAAATGAAATTCAAAAATGATAAAGTTTATAAGAAACATGTTTTCTCAGTAGAGATCCTCGTACGAATTTCAAGAATTAAATTGAAATCTTCATTGGGTGATAATAGATTTCTTAAGTAGAAAGATAATGCCATGAAAAACAACTGCAATTGGGAATCCCAGCTAAGCATGATAGTCTTTGTGCTAATCTGATTTGCGGAAATTACCATGGCACAATGATAACCCATATTCCCATCATACCCGATTCGGATGCGCTGGCAGAGTGTTGTGGCACTAATCCGGTGATGAGCAGCAGGAAGGAGAAGCCCAGGATGCTGCGTATTGGTCCCATGTCGGTTCTTCGGAGGCTCTACTGCCCTACTGCAGTGCGATGATATTCGCGCCTAAGTGCTCGGCTGAATTATTAAATTAAATTGCTGTTTATTCGGGTTTGTTGTCGCGCGAATGTTTGCACTGGGCCGTCTGCTGCGAACGTGTAATCATAATTATTTTAAATGGCAGTCAAGTGGTCGGCCAGCAAAAATGGCAGCCGGAAATATCATTATAACATCAGCAAGGCCAGAAGCAGTGGCAGTAACTCAAAAGTAGGCAACTGTTTTCCGCTCACAAATAGCACACAAATTTATGCCTGCGAAAACGTCAGTTTAATTGGTTTCATGTGCACCGAAATCATTGAAGTTTTTCCTTTCAAACGTTTAAATTGAATTTATGTGGTGGTTTATTAATGGCTTTATATTATACGTAAATATTGCTCGGTGTTTTCCTGGTTAATATCGCTATTATTCTGTTTATATTATTGTTTTTTCATAGAGAAGCAATTGTTCAATTTGTTTCTCTTTATCGCCTTACTCAAATAAACATTTTTATACCCGAAATGCTTTAACACTGTACAAGTCTTAATTATATTTTGAGTTTTGCTATCGTTGTTTTTACAGTTTGCGCAATTCCCACGCGTTTAACGCTTTAATTAAGCCACTTTTTTATGTCTAGTTGTTGTTGAATAATTATGAACGTGGTTGCTTTATCACAACTTCAGATAATCCCCGCACGGAACTTTTTTTTCCAGGACAGTTGAGTTAAGCCACGTTGAGTGTTTACATTTAATTGCAATTTTGTACTTTGACATGTCAGCAGGAATTAAAACGATTTCAAACGCTTCACAGCAGGGAATTTAAAATGAAAATTGATAATAATAAATAACAATTATGACGGATTAAAGCAAAGGGAAAGTGTGAAGATTAAGTGCTATTCAAGTGGCTTGTAATTCGAAATGCTGCTAATTTGGCAACTTTCTGGTATTTGGTTTGCGTTCGGTGTCAAGTTCATGTAACCCAACTCAAAACAAAGGCAAATCTTTGCAAATCAGAACAAAATTATGCCAACCCGTAAAGAGCGTTTCTAAGAGATGAGCCGAAAAAAGAGCGGGCGGGTGGCCCAAATGAAAATGTAATAAAAAGTGGCGCGCAGAAGCGTGAAAAAAACACAAACTCAAAAAACGGAAAGGGAAAAACACACACACACACACAGGCGCTGCGGAAAAGCTTCCGTTTTTGGGGAAAAAGCTGCTGTTGCTTTGAAAGCGGATGCCTTTTGATGTTACCGCCAAAGAGACGCCAGCAAACTGTTTTCAGTCTGTCTGCTAACGTTTGTCGGCCCGATTTGGCCTTGCCATTGATTTTTGTTGGCCGACAACAGCTGTTTAGGCCGCAGAATTTTGAATTAGATTTTATAATGGATTTTTTTATAAAATATATTTAAATATTTTAAATTGAATTATATTTTCATTTTGAATTATATTTTTATATTATTATTAAAATGTCACTTTTGAACCTACAATATATCACTGCTTCGCTTTATTATTATTTTTGCCGCCTTGGAGTCCTGAAATCTCAGTTATCCTGGCTTAAAAGCACGCACGTCCGTTTCTTTGCAGAGCTCGACGCAAACTGAGTTTTGTTTGGTCTTCGTTTCATCTGGATGGATTCAGTAGCATTTTTTTACAGCCTCCACGGCAGAGCTTGCACTCAAATGATAAGAGTTTAGCTCAAAGCTACCACTCAAAGGTTTTTCTCACTCGGTGAGTGAGTTAATTTGGCAATGGAACTTACAAAACCTTTTGGACTCCACCCTAATGGTGACTTAAATTTGCGCACAATTATTTCGTGGATTGTCAACACAAGTAAAAACCCTTAGACCCAATAACCTTATAGCACTTGTAATTAATCTAAAGTGTTACAAGCGGCGCCTTTTTTTTACAACAGGCGTCAACTAATTTAGTTCTGCTGATAAGGTTAGTCTTTGTCCCCTTGTTTCGATCCGCTGATCCGGGAAAACTATTGTTGTTTTCACATTTGATTTGAATCGAGCTTGAACCGCTTTTTGCTTTTTGCCAGCTACGCCGTATCAAATGATTTTGGCTGTCATCATCAAAAAAAAAAAGCCCAGGGTTCTATCGAAATATGAAAATACATTTGAGATTTGATTTATTCGCATACATCGAATTTATTTATTATTTATTTCGTACAATAAAGTGCATGCAATAACTTATATTTTTATTTAGTTTAAACTCACAAAAATTTGGATTTTTTTTAACGGAAGCATGTCCGCAAATATTTTAAATTAATGAAATTATTGCTTTTTATTGAGCAAATAACAGGAAATGAGAGAAATCTATTAAAGTCTTAAGGAAAATACAGTATTGATTGCATTTCACTATTTACAACACCTTAAGTGTTTTAATTCGAAAAAGGTTTTCTTATCAGTAAACTGTAACCTTTTTGATTTGTTGACAAATTAGCCCTTTCAGCTTTGCAAAACATCAGCATATGATTTCAATTCCCAATAATGCTATTAAATACTGTGAGCAATCAAGTGCAATTGAGATTTTTGTTCTCTGAGTGATTAAATCCATTCAGTTTGAGCACTTTTCAACCAGTTTATCATATAAGCCTGATGCAATGACTTTGGTAAATTGCACTTGACTTGCCTATAGTTTCCCCGAATAAGTCTAATTTCGAAAGGAACTGGCTTGCTGGATTGTTGGTAATTTACCAGGCGTGTTCTTGGCTTAAGACCCCTATACTGTATATAATTGCGTCTCTGCTGAGTTCTGTGCCTGAAGACTAAGCCCCAAGTCCGTACCCAATATTTACGACTCGCAGTGTTTGGAGCATTGCTGCCTGAAAGTAGGCAATGTTGAGTTTTTGGAAGCACAAGCTAAAAACAAAACCAACGAACCGTGGACCGTAACAGACTGGTCTGCTAACCAAACTTAAATTAAATACAGAGGCTAATAAAAAAACTAACACACAGACGGAGTGTAAAAATTAAATGAAAATAAATTCGGGGAGTCAGGGGATTTTGGGAATTCCGAGTCTTGCCTACATGACACTAAATAAACAGCCAGTTGTTACTTACTCAACAGCGAAGCCAAACAAATGGCAAAACACCAAAAAAGCAAAAAAAAAAAAACCAATACGAAAGCAAACAGGACACGCAGAGCGAAGTAAATGGTTAGTTCTGTGACATTTCTAAATTGAAAAACTACAAATGACTGACAACAGATTAGAGCGAGAGCGCACGTAGTTCGCCGGCAACAGCTGGGTTTCAGGTCCTGCCTCCGCCGTAAATCCCTATCCCGCTTTGAAGCCCCATTCCGTAGCCGGGACTTGACTTTGTAGATGCCATGGCCACACACACACAAAAAATAAATAAAAAAGAACACCAGCTAGGAGCAGAGAAATTGGCAAAACTTTCTCTTAAAAGGATACAGCTAGAAGAAACTCGCCTGGAAATACATTTTACGGCTGTGGCTGTTGATTTCTTTCAAGTGCGATGTTTTGAGCAACCTTTCGAGTGTATTTGAATAAGACAACAGCTGAAGTGAAGGCCTAATCAGAGCCGGAAAGATTCAAATTGAAAAAGAAAAACCCTGACAAGGACCGAGCCCTGTTGAGTTTTCGGTAGTTGATTTACACAAATTCAACGATCATCGTTGAAATGAAAATTCAGAATTCAGAAAGAACTAAAACATGTTTTCATATAAGTTGCATGCATGTGAAATCGATTTTACACACTCACAAGAAATTGTACTGTCTATTTTCAACTGACTATGCAATTTATTTTAATTTTTTGGTAACTCAATATGTTGCTTTTAATATACATACATTCATATTTATAATTACATTTATTTATAGAAGGAAACCATTTAAAGAGTTTAAAATTTAAAACTATATTGAATTTACTAGTTACTACCTGTTTTGGAGCATACAAATACACGTTTAATTTATGGGTTGAAGTAAGGGAATTTCTACATTGTGGTGGAGCTTTTCTCACTGTGCACTCACCTATGAACTTGCACTCCGCCAGACGCTCGTCACTGTGGTCCGGGCAATCGGAGTCGCCATCGCACACAAACCGTATGGGGATACAATCGCCGTTGGAGCACTGGAACTGCTTCTCACTGCAGTAGGTGGACAGGCTGTGCGCTGCAAAATCAAATGCATATTAATTAATTAAGTTGAAATCCTCGGGTTAGCCGCAGACTATAATTAAACGGAAACCGTAGTCGGGTCTCGTCCCACAGGGAGGGCCTAATAAAATTCATAACTAAAATTTAAGTTGAAAACTTTGGCTCGTTAAGCACACACTAAGGAGCAGGGATAGCGATGGCTTCCCAAGTTGGTAAGTGGGAAAATGGGGGGAAGGCGTTTGTTGACAAGCCTTAAAACCCTTTTTAATGAAAGCCGAGACTTGACAATAAACAAAAACTTGTAAATAATGAAATCCAGCCGAAGGGCGAGGCTTACACATGTCTATATACATATATATGTATATAAACGGGTAAGTGGGTGTTTCTGCGGTCTATGTTTCTGTGGTGGACCGCAAAAGGACCCCAAATTGAAGGCGCAAAGTTTTTGGAAATTAATAAGCGAGAATTTGATGGCAGCTAGTTGGAAAGTGTCGGCTGGGATTGCTTCATCAATCGTTTTACGGGCCACTTGACATTTCACTCGGCCGCTCTAATCTGTCTTTCATTTGCTGAGCCTCTGGCCCGATTAGCATATATGCTAAAGCCATGCGACTTTCGGTTAATGTGCCGCCATTATGCCAAAGTGTCTCAGTTCTGCGTGAGTGTGTGTGTGTGTGTGTGTGTGTTTGTGAGGTGGTCTATCCGCGTGCCATTTACCGTTTAATTGCGCGCATTTAACACAAATTGACAATTGCTTGGGCAACGTCACACTCACGCACGAGCTCACCGAGAAAGTCACGCACACTCTCACATGCTCCTTAGAGTGGACCTTACAAAATAACATACCCAATTTAAAGTTTTTGTTTTACAATTAAATATACCACGAACACAATAAAAATTTTACAACATATAATTTTTTAAGAATTAGAGAAAAATAGTGCAACTCCTTTAAACTGGTTTTGGTCCACTCCTTCGCCCGGATACATACGCATTTAATTGCAAAATCAGACCTGTCATGCATTTCCCTCAGCACACATACAAACTTCCAGGAGGAACTCACACACACTCACATTTTCAGGATGCTTGGGTGACACGCATTCTACGAAGATATGTGTGTGTCGGTTCATTATCTTGGGAAATTTAAGACACGAAAGACTTCAAATTCCAACTGCTAAAGCTTCAAATTTTTTAGCTGATTGTATTTCAGCTTCTTTTGGCTGCATTTTGCATTTTTTAGGTGCATGCATCTGTATTTATTTGCCAAAAAATATTCAACGCTTCTATTTCCCCGCCTTTTGCCGCTTTTCATTCTTGTGTGAGCTGAAAATATTTTATTAGTCTCCGTAAATTATTAAAAATGTGCGCACACACTTTGAATTTATGAAAAGAGTTTTGTTTGCTCCCGCTGTATGTGTGAGTGTGTGTTTGTGTGTGCGTACACTTGTTTGGTGCTCAGATATTGCAATTGCTTTTGTAGACGAATCTGTATGTAAATGTGCAATGCAATTTGCATTTTAAGTGAGTCGTTTAGTAGCTTAATTGAAATAAATATTAAAAGAAAATTCCCCATCCGATCCATTTGGCAGGGTTTAAACTAGTACGTGTGTGCTGTGCTAAAAACATTCGGAAAGTAAATTTATTCACCTTCTTTTAGCATGCTCTTTATTTGCTTGTCCAGAAATATATTTTATGGCTAGCAATTGGTTAAAAAATACACACAAATTAATAGTACAGTTTTCAACTGTTAAGCTAGTTTGTTTTAATTCGCAAAGGTAACTAAGAGCACACATTCTGAGAGCCTGAACTATTTATTGCAATGTTCTTAACAAAATGGTAAGTCAAGCTGCAAACAAAATTTTAATGGCAAGGCATTATTAATTAAAGAAAAGATATTCTGAATGTAAGTCCGTTTATGTAGGTTTTGTGTAAAAAAATAAAACAAAAGTAAAAGTTGACGCTTTTCCCTGAATGTTGCTTATCATTTTCCTCATCATTTACTTATTTCCACGGCAATTCACCCAGTTCTCTGAGCTAGCCATTTCAAACAAATTAAATCAGTGGGGCAACAATTTCTGGTGTGCTCGACAAAGACCACAGCCATGGAATCACTGCTTTCGCCGGCAATAGCGCCAATTTGATTGACAGAATCACAAATGTCCGACCAGCAGAGAAGAAACATCAGGCAACTGGCCAATTAAATGCTTAATGCGAAGTTCATTGAACAGTTTTATTTTACTTTATTCCTCGCTCTCGCCCAGGAATCAATCAGGAAAGAAAATGCTGGTCAAGAGTATTTCACATGAAAATTTCGCACCATTAATTCAATGACAGCAAAGGGCATGACAGGAGGGCTGTCTTGGTTAGCCAAGAGGGCGAAATAATAAACAGAAATCAGCGCAGAAGTCAATCAGAGTTCAAATCAATATAAATGCTTTATTAATGGCACGAAAGGTTGCCGATTTTTGTCCGTAACCTCCCGATTTGATTACGCCTGCAATCCTATTAATAGTTGGTGATTAATCACTGATTCGCCCATGGTCAACTACACCGCAATAACAGCGGGGTATTACGCAAATTAATCGAAATATTTCTAGTTCATTTAGATAAAATGGAACACCGCCATATATGATAGCGAAAATTTTGCACCTCACCGTCGCCGTCTGTAGATTAAAACTTTTTACGCACTGGTTTTAAAAATGTAATTATTCCATTTTCGGCTATACTTGTTTTTAGAACGTCACAAGCCTTTTAAGAATGGGAGTTTCCATTGCCCTTTAACACTCTTAAGTGAAATTAAAAGTACATTTTAACCTAAACTGGTTACTTTGTGATATTTGTGTTTGTTTTAAAAATTTACATGTTGACTACATAGTTCTGCTATAGTGCTTTAACTACTTAAAAGTCGGTAGGGAGTCATGGGGATTAATTGGCTAACTATGTGCTAACAACTTTAATATCTTTGTTGTTCTTAAATATTAGAATTTCATCGCCTGTTATGCAATCTCAAAAATCATTAAACAATACTATGCTAAGTTTAATAATAAATAGTCGTTTTATTTGAATTTATTTTCTTAGACATTAAAAATCGCTATTATAGGTAATCTTTTTTCAATTGTAATAATTACATTTAATTTTGAAATCATGGTATTGGAACTTTTTGATCCGTTTTGTTTTGGTCTTTTACAAAACAATTTTTTTCTATATGAGAATTAACTATCTTAATTGCTGGAAGCGCCTGCTGTTCACTTCAGATAAGACAGATAACCTTCTAAGTGGCAAAAAAAGCAAAACTAAAACCCTATCTATAGGACTACGATTTTGACCTTATCAACACCACGTAACGTTCCAAAACCTTTATAAATGGTTATTGTAGTATTTATGGCAGAAATAGATTCAGACTTAGTCATAAATTGATTTCCGAAGTAAGCGGAAGATTAATAAATTTTCTTATCGTATATGCGTCGAAAATAAGTTTCGACGAATAAGATAGTTAGAATTTTAATCTTGTAGTTCAGCATGATTAGCATGAAAAGATTAGGCTGAGTCATATATAGTCATGCAGCACTGATATTTTAAAATACTGTAGATACAATCTTTACATTTTTTTTTATATACATAAGTATTCGGACGCACCCCAACTATTATCTTATAATTATAATAATTTCGTGTGATTTTTTTCCACTGCGTTAGAGATAACATTTGAGTTGATAAAAGCAGGTACCTTTGGTACGACGATAAAGAATAATCAAATAATTGTATAATCATGTGAACATTGCGCTTTGGATATCATACCGTACAGTTGATACTCGTTTGGATCGCCAATTCTGAAACCCGAAAAAGTTCAAGTATTTTGGCTCTTAAAAGTCAAAAAATAAAGAGAAACTGGACTGCTCTTAAATGTTGGCAAGAGATGATAATTTGTTGGGTATGCTTCAGTACGAGTGTCATGTTATTGTTTTTGTTGCTGTTTCAGTTTCTGTTTAATGGGAAAAAAGGTGGCCTGATCGCTAACGTCATAGCCTTACCAAAACAGCTAAACAACATTATTAACAACAATAACAATTACTCACACATGTGTTGGCCCAAGTTGTTTGGGCGTTGAAAATGGCATTAAGATGACTCAGTACTATCTGCTAATAATGAATGATGTTCCTTATAGTTGCTGGGAATTTCGCCAACGTCATCAGCTGTGTGCTGTTAGATATAGCGCCAGATATAGCTTCCCCATAGGAATTTCAAATGCAATGAGATTTAATGGGAACTTTTTTTGCTATTGGCTAGCCAACACATCACGCCACCTTTTCGCCTTGTAAATGAGTTTGGCCCGTCGACGTTGCGTATGCGTAATATTTTAATTGAAAAAATAGAAAACCAATGAGGAAAGAGAAACCCGCTGGGCTGTATGGGAAATAGTGGCAAGTGGAAGGTCAAGAAGGGACTGACCATCACACCTCTTTGTGAGTTCTCATTAGACCAGCATTGAGATACAGTTAACACCGTTTTATTGTGTTTTGCATGCATCGCTTATGAAATTTGTCACTCGAACACGAACAATTGCATTGCACTTATTTGGTTTCCATTTGTGCGGGAAAACCAGTTTTCGACAAAAACAAAAAGAAAATCGTTTTTTGCCCCATAATTATACATAATGGCAAATGCTGTTGTAATTAAGGCTGCTCGGCTATAATGCAACACTCGCAACGAACTTCCAGGGACCAAGTTTTAAATGGACAGTCGCATCCAGAGCACGTGCAAATTCCAGGCATAATTAGCCAAGTTAATTATAAAAGTCCCGGCCAAGTTGAGACTGGCCGACAGTTTTTTTATATTTTTTTTTAATATCCAGTGAGCAAACTTGTTTAAATTCGATTTTGAAATAAATCAGCCCAGCCAGGAAGTCGAAGCCTGGGAACCTTACGTTGTCGCAGTCGGAGGCAGTCATTAAGCTGTCAAGGACGTGCCCAGAACTTGCTGCCAAATGAGAGTTGTCACTTTTACCCCTCCGCCCCCCGTTCTCATCCAAGTCTTCCAAGTAATTCGCACAGATTTCGATTTTACGGGTTCCAAGTTTAGTTGGACGGAAATAACTGCCATCTGGGCCTGCCGTGACCTATTTCCCCTATTAAAACCTGTCTAACCATTTATTTGACACTTGAGCTTCAGCCTTTATTGAATCTGTCGGAAATACAGCTAAAATGCATTTACTCATAAGTTGAATTGGTTATCTCTTCTGATTGGAACTATTTATAACGGCTAAAATTCATTTGACATAGATAGCGAACTATCTTACGATGCATCGGTTTTTAAATCGTTAGTCCCACTTTCAATCATCCGCATTTAACCTTTAAGCTGGGGCTATTGTCATGACCCAGCGTTATTCATTTTGTTTTTAACTTTGACATTCGCTGGGGTAAATTAAAGCGTTTAAATTTTTCATTTTTTGCCAATTTGAAGGTTTAACACAAATTTTTAAACAAGCTTGCTTAGACTTTATCGATTTGTGATTCCCCTACTTTGAATTTCATGAATAGGACTTCCTGGTTCAAAACTAATCAATGTAAACATGCCTTTCTTTTAAATTGTAAATTCTTGGATTTGTATTTTGACAATTGTCTAGAAAAGCTGCAAATTTTAAAGGTGGAGTTGAATGTTAAATGTCGCTGGGCAATAATTATAATTTTAAACGAGATGACGCAGCTATTAAGTTTAGCTCGGCAACTAAAAGTGTTTATAAATAAATCGAGCTTATTCCAGTTTTTATTGTAAGTGTTTATCTGCCACGTGCTGGAGTCATTTCAAAACTAACTCCGACCAATGTGCAGAGGCAAGAAACTCCAAGAATCAGACACTTGTTGCTCTTTTTGTTCTCTTTTCCCCTGTCTACCATTCGGCTTCGCTCCTCTTCTCTCTTTCTTCGGGTATTCTCTCCAAGTTTCACAAGAGCCGCCGGAGTTTAAGTCTTCAAGTGGCGCTCCACTCGCTTCATGGAGCGAAGCCGGCCGGTAGAAAATATAAGCATAAAATGGAATAATTACAAAGGGGGAAGCAGAACCAACAAAGAGTGTGCACTTGAAGAAATATATAGAGTATCTTCACTTTACTTGAAGTTCTTTTTAAGCTCGAAAGAATTTTATTTGTGTTAAATTAACCTTTACAACTCAAGGCACCATTGTTAATGTTAGGATTTTAATTAAAAGTTTTTTTCAGTGTAAGCAGAGGTTAGTGCTGAGGAAAGTAAAAGGTTTCTGCTGACTGGAATGAGTGGAAAGGAGTTGGCAACAGGGGGAAGAGCGCTGCAGTCTCAAAATCGAATGACGTTGTGGAATGTTGAGACATGGAAATGGAAGTGGAGTTTACTGGCATTGCCAGACGCTTCGGCTTTCGGCTCGCCGCAAAATTCACATAAATAAAACTTGAGCCGAGCCAAGTGTAAATCGGAGTCGGAGCCTTGGTAAAAATCGAAGCCGGACTGGAAATCGGAGTTTCATGTGTAGCCGTGGCTGGTGGCATGATCGCCAGAAATGCGAGAAACGGCGGCAACAACAATAAACACAGTCGCCCCTTACACTCGAAGAAGATCTGATAAATGTATGCCGCAATGGGAATTAAATTAACAATAACCATTAAAGAAATTTAAGGGGCATGCTATCAAAGTTTTCTTACAATCATACTTTTATTTAATTTATACATTTATTTTTTATAACCATTATCTGCCTTTTCAGATTAGTTAAGCTTAAGTTACATTTGTAACAGATAAACAAAATTCCAATCTATATCAGTTTGCAAAAGACTTACCGTTTTATTGTGTTTCATTTTTTATGGTTAAAAGAACTTAAGCTTGTTATAAATAAATATTCTATTATGACTTCAAAGAATCAATGTTATGGGGTGATCCTAATGAATCATAGGGCTAAGTTAATATTGCATTTCACTGAATTGTCGACATCAAAGCTTAGAAACATTTATGAATCACACGAACAATTCATGTTTTGATTGAAAAATTCTTTCAGAACAATGACTTCATAAAATTAATTTATATGATTTTCTTTGAATTTATAAATCTAGTTTTCCTCACATTTTTTAACTTTTGTTGTAGAAATAAATCAAGTTGGGAACTCACATATATCCAGTGGGGTGCCGATCTTGCCTGACACATTCAGGAACTTGAAGGGGTTTCCGTTGAGCACCGAGTTGATGGAGTTGCCGAAGTTGCCCATTCCGATCCCCATCCCAGATCCGATCCCAGGACTTATGCTGTTCGCTGCCGCGGGAGCCAGGTGTTTTAGCCGATCGAGGGGCGGTCCTAGAGTACTGGCTTTCAGCCGCTCAAATAGCGCCGATCCGCTCAGATTGTGCATTATCTCGCTGGCAGTGGGCGTGGCAGCGGTTACCTGTGCGGCATTGACCGCTGCCGCATTGCAGAACTTGGTTATGCTGCAGATGAAGAGCAGGTGGAACGAGGAGGTGAAACTGAAGCTGATCAGCTGTTGAATTCTGCTGTGGTAATTTGTGCTGGCGCTGAAGAAGAAGCCGCTGGTTTTGGATGTTTCCCGGCTAGAACTGCTACCACTTTCATTTGTTGGTAATTCGGACTGCGGGGTTTGAAAGTGTTCCGTGAATTGCAGCTCACAAGCTGTTGCCATCTTTCGGAGCTGCTAGAAGATATAAGAATGCACTTTAGCCTCAGTGGGTCACACACGCTTTTCACTCTAATTCGATTTAGCAACTTATTTATACACGATCATCTTATTAAATAATAAGTCCAAGCGAAATACACGCAACGTTTGCCAAAAAATGTCACAAATGGGAGAGAATGATTCGAATGTATCGGGAAGAGAGTGCGAGGCAAAGGCATGATAAACATGCCGAAAAAGCCACGACTGAAAAAAGAAACATCATACGATGTTGCGAAAAAACAGCATAAGAGCAAAACACGAAATACACACTGAAAAGTGCAAACTAAGGGCGACGACTTTGGCCAAAACGAGGGTTAAGCTGGCTTCCATCTCGTTCTTTTGTGGTGTGTCTTTCTCTTTCCTGTTTTATTTGAATATGTGAGTTATCAGCGCTGTAAAGTGTGATAAGCCAGGTAAGCCTGGCAAGTCAGGCGGCGGTCTACCCATTGACACCATTCCCTGCCCGAATTTGTTCTGGTTTTCCAAATTTTATATTTATTTTGTTTATTAGGCGGAAAAAACACATGTTCGGCGAAATTTTATGCTGTTTCTTTCACATGACATATTGACGTAACGTTTGGTTAAAATAGATTCGTACATTATTTTTCAATTAACACTTTTTTCGCTCGACAAATACGATGAGCTGGCCTTAAAGCCTCGGATTGAACTTTTTTATTTGCGTTGAACTTTTGCTTTTCGAAACTTTTTCGCGCTCCGAAATTTCTCGGTTTAACGGTGAAGTTATATCCAAAAGCGTGCAGCGGATACGCGATGTGCGATATGACGACAACCTAACGGCACGCACTACGACAGACTGCCGGTGGCACATTATTTTTTATCCGAGCGGACCAATGGCACCGATTGCCAGACTTCGGCGGCGCTCGGGTTTCATTCGGCGGCGAACCGAAGATCGCCACGCGTACAAGCCGATCTCACCTGTTTAAAAAGAGAGAACGTCTGTCAGCCCGTCGTTGTTGTTGGGGCTATCGAAAGAGCGCCCCAGCGATCGTAAAATACGAGCCCCCAAACCCAAGAGATAGCAAAACCAAAGAGCACGACCAGCTGACATTGAAATGGAATCCGACAAGTGGTTCTCTCTTACTTCGCCCTCGTCGATCGTGCAACAATCAATTTCGGAGGTGTGTTCCACTGTTTGGCGTTCCATGTCAATTACTACGATAATTTCTAAAATAATAGGTCTAAATTGTTTGTTGGCATGGGTCAAGCAGTCAAGGTATCGATTAAAACAATAACATGATTTGTAAATAGATACAGTTGTGCCTCCAATGTATAATAATTCCGTTGGAATTCCATTACTACCCAAGAAAATGCCACCAAATACTGAACATAAATTGGTACCAAAGATGTATGCTAGACATAAGTATGTTCTGAGTTTATTATTCATTATATTTCTTTTAGTGGGGAAACATATACATTTGTATGTACACTTAACAAATACAGTTAACAAAAGGCTAATACGTATGTAGTAATAATGGTAATAAAACGATTCTGCTCCTCGACAACAGAAATATAATTTCTCAACTCGCTCTAATAGTAGACCATAAGCATTATGATCATTCATGTCATGTTTACGTATAATAATATGAATTTGCTTCATTTAAAAATAATGCACACTTACAGCTATATACAGTTTGGAACTATGTAATTTATAATTAGCAATTAGATTTCTCTTAAACTTCTCGTTTTGTTTTACGTTTTTCGCTACACTGTTTTTTTTGTTTTTTGTTTGTTTGTTTGTTTGTGATAGAACTCTGCGACATAGTATTTTGTACAGCATCCTTTAAGGATGCGCCCCAAGGTGACCCGCCGTCCTTGCCGTGCCTTATAATTTTTAAAATAATTAATTTACACAATACACAGAGTTGCTCAGTCTTCAGGCGCGTGTTTTTCTGCCGCGGGTCTCGAGTTAGCTTCGGTCATCAAAGTTATCCGGCGACCAAGCAAAATAATCATCTAATCCACATTCAACACGATTCCACCAATCTAATACGAGGATATGCCTATGACGGGTGAGTACTGTAAAATAGAAACAAAAATAAAAGTTAGTGAAAGAATTAAGCAGCTTGTTTAAAGTTAAATGAATAAAGTTTGTCCTCCGAAATAATTCAATTAATTTAATTATCTGAATGGAAACCCACCTCCTCATCCATGACACTGGTGTGGTCGTAGATCCGTGATGGCAGGTTTTTGCGCAGACTGAAATGATCCTCTGTGGTTGTGGTCTTCCGGTAGATGGGATTCTCGAAGTTCATCGAGTTGATGCGTCGCTTGCTGCAGTAGCGGTAGCCGATGAGCAGGAGCTGCAAGTGTTCGGGGGATTTGATTAGTTTTTGCCACACTCGGTCACCCAGCTGGGGCATCCATTTACTTACCACCGATAGCAGGACTGCGAAGCCACTGAGACTGGCTATAACCACCAGCGCAATGAAGCCGGAATCCGGCTGCTCGCTGGGCGTTGTGGTCTTTTCGATTTGAGTCTGGTTTTTCACTGGACGCTGGTCGGCAACTGCGGGGAAAATAGTTTCGAATTTAATTGAATTTTCAATAAAATGGCTCGACATATACGAGTATGAACACAAAAATAACAAAAAAGAATATGCACAGGCAAACACTTATTTTATACAACAAATAAAAACATTTTTACATTTAGTTATTACGCATACCAAAAATAATGATGTAAAATTTGATATATCAAACTTTTTCAGCTTTTAGTTAGGTTCACCAAAACGATTTCAACGATTTACGCTTCCAGACACAATTTCATGTATAAAAACTCAATTAAATTTTATCCCCACAAAAGCTTTTTATAATTTAAGTCCAGCTTATACAGATATCCAAAAATAAGAGTGACGAAATTGTACTTTTGGAGCTACGTGAATTTATTTGTGGAGCACATACGACATTCTTACCCCTTTAAGACCCGGCTTTTTATACACAAAGTCGGGGCTTAAGCGCAACTTCACCTCCGGCAATGATAAACAAAGGGAAACTGTATAAAAAGAAAACGGAAATCATTGCAATAAAAGAGCAGAGTGAAAAGGGAATCAACATCAAAATCCAAGCGGCTTAGAGTCGCCGCAGCTCCTTCGTTTCGTTTCTCCAGAGATGCGAAGGAATTTTCAATCAAATCGCTCAAAGTGCGCATTTAGGCGCAAATAAACACTTAAACGCGCTCGCGCCTTTGATGGCGCAAACTTTTATGTGAAAGAAGCGGCCTGCCGCCGCCGATTTAGATTGGGAATGGAAACGGCAGCAGCAACAGTGATGGCAATGGCAATGGCAGCCTAATGACATCGTTAACGCGGCGCATTTAATAGGATTTTGTCAGCCAGCTGAGGAGGAGGACTGGCTCTAGTCAAAACAGTAAAAGTTATCAACATTAAGTTGAGCCGCACTTTAAAGCAAACGCTCCACTGGGGGACAGCTGACAGGAGACCGAAGAACCCCCAATATTAACCTCATACTTTGCGGCTGGGGATTGTGGCAACACGGCTGGGGTGATGGGGTGCTGGGGTAATGGGGTGATGGAGTGGGGTTTCCTGTTGGGGTTTCAATTGCACTGCCGTTCCATCGCAAGCCTACTTGCGGTTGCCAGCGATGCAAGTGGCTCCGCTGCGATGGCATTTATGAAACTGTCAAGGATGTGGGACGACGTCCCCTTCTCCCACCCCCAAACTCCTGATGATGATTAATGTGGGCCATGACAAAGCAAACGCTGTGGACTGGGTGGCGCAAAAGGACCTCGGTTGAGTGGGAATCTTGGCGAGCGGCTTGATTAATACGCTTGCAATAAATCTGAATCCCACGGAAGTGTTTATAAACAGCACGTGAATGGGGAAAAAAACACTGTCAGAGAAAGACGTCGAACTTATAAATTGAGAGGAAGTCGACGGGTTGTCAACCCATCCAAAGGGATAACTATCGCAGCTCCTCTCGGGACTTATTAATCAAAATTTCCGTTGACGTCCTGCTGATGGAGTTTTCTTCGTTTCCGTTATGCCAGTTGAAAATCTGGTGTTGAATGACAAGATGGGTTAATGGGGGAGCGAGTTCCAAAAGAACTTGTGCATGATTGAACCGTCAAAAATTTGTTAAGCAATTTCGGCGAAAACATTGAAAGATTGATTATGATAATTAGCTCTCGAAATTGCAAAGTTGTGGGCTATGGAAATAAAGATTCATGGGAAACTAGGAATAATCTGACATGAACAGGGGTCAAAAAACGAACCATCACCTTTCTAAATAATTTTAACGCAGCGCGTTCAGGAATTCCAAGGCAAATGTTTAGATGTATGTCACGTTGGGCTATGAAGGTGCAGTGCTGGGACTTCTCTGCGAAAGCCAACTAAAATTCAAACGGACCAAATATTACCTTATTGGTACATCTTCTAAGATATTTTTGAGGCAACACATAAACAACATTGGACATTACAAGACAATCACATAGAACAAAGTGGGCTTAATTTTAGTTTTGCATGTACATTGGTGTAATTATAAACATTTCAAAAACAATCTTTTAAAAATTTCTAAGCTCTTAAAATGATAATAGTTTTATAAACCTATTCTTTTCTTTTAAAAATTTTGAAAAAAGCGCAAAACTAGTTTTAAAAACGACTTCCCGGACAAAATGAGGACAACACAGTGAGGGGTCCCCTTTTAAAGAAGTACCCCCACAGCACAGGACACAGAACAGGGTTGTCAGGCCTACCGAAATTCGCTGGCAACAAGGGCAGCCTCGTGCTCAACTGGAGATCCTCGTTCACCCGGATCCGAACATCAGCATATCCCACTTGGACACCCGTGGGCAATCGTCTCAGTGGGGTTTTGGTTTTCGGTTTCGTTTTTCTGGCTCGCGGGGGCTTTGTGCTGGGGGCTACGTAAAGAGCTGCATGCATGTGCAAGTCATGCCGGATGGGGGATTCGGGTTTAAGGGGTTTATTAGTAAGCATTAAATCAAAACGTAAGCCATGCTGGTTAAATCAGAAGCAAAGGGCTAAGGAAAGATAGAAAATATTGGCGAGTACTTACGATCTTCGACGCACATGAGGCCGTCAGCCATCAGTTTGAGGCCCGTGGGACAGGCGCAGGATATTCGAGGACTCCGCTCGTTAATCCTGGGCGCTGGCAGGCAGAGATGAGAGCAGTGGCCATTAACCGACTGGCAGTGGTTGACGCCATCGGGCTGGCGGTACGGGTGGTATACGTGCACCACCATCGGATGCTGGAGCTGCAAGGAAAATAATGGGAAAAATAAAAGAATTAATTTAAGGAAAAAGCAAATATAAATATGTATAATAATTAGTTATGAATTTGATGATAAGGCTTACCATATGCACTGCAGTGACTGGCTCCACATCTTCCCCTGTGAACTTATTCGCCTTGAAGACGGCTTGTTTGTCCCAATCTGTCCAGTAAACATAATCCTCGAAGGTGGTGATTGAGAAGGGATGCCTCAGGTATTCCCCGGAATAGAGAACCTGCCTCCTTTGCGAACCATCGTAGTTGGCCGAGGAGATGACGTTCAGCTTGCCGTCCACCCAGTAGATGCGTTTCGTCACCAGATCCAGAGTGATGCCATTGGGCCACTTGACGTCGTAGCTGATGATCGTAGTTCGGTGGGATCCATCCATGCCCGCCCTCTCGATCTTGGGAGATGCTCCCCAATCCGACCAGTACATCCAGCCCTCGATGGGATCCAGGGCAATGGAACGCGGAATGTCCAGCGAATCCTTCACCAGGACCTTTCCCATGCTGCCCTCGAAGTTGGTCAGCTCGATGGTGCACTTGTGGGTGTCCGTGTAGTAGACGTGGTTGTAGATCCAGTCCACAGCCAGGCCATCCGAGGTCACCGATGATTTTTTCAGGACCACTGTCTTTTCATTGCCCTCATCAATGGGAGCTTTGTAGATGCTCTGCGTGGTCACATCGCTCCAGAAGATCATCCCAGTGCGGAATACGAAATCCAAAGCGGTGGCTGCCTTTGTACTATTCACTATAGAGGTCATTTCCATGTGGTCGAGGGCTATTTTCCGGATGTCGTGGCGTCTGGCCAAGAGCAAAGAGGCGTGTCCTTCGCTGGCCTTGCACCTCGTGTGGTTCCTGGGATCCCTCATGTAACCCGCCTCGCACTCGCACTTAAAGCCACCAATTTCATTGACACAAATCTGTGAGCACTTGCCGGGAATCTCGCACTCGTTGACATCCTGGCAGTTGCGCTTGTCGGCGGACAACTTGTAGCCCTCGTGGCACTCGCAGTGGTGCCCCACCTTCAAGTCGACGCACTGGTGCATGCAACCGCCGTTCTTGGAGGCGCACTCGTTCACGCCACACTTGCCAGCGGGTTCGTCCTCGCCATCCGGGCAATCCTTCCGCTTATCGCAGACTTTCGAGAGCGGAATGCACTGACCTCCGCCGCAGTCGAACTCGCTGGTGGTGTTGCAGGTTCCCTGGGAAACGCCGAGGCTGAGACTCAAGCCACAATCCCGCTCGTCACTGCCATCGGCGCAGTCCTTGTCCCCGTTGCAGGTGAGGTGGCCGGGGATGCAGCTGCGATCGCCGCACTGGAACTGGTCCGCCCGGCAGGTCACGTTCTTGCAGTTCGCCGTGTGCTCGTCGTCGCCGTCGGGACAGTCGCGGTCACCATCGCAGAGCCAGCTGTGGTGCAGGCAGGTGATGCGGTCCTTGCACTGGTACTCGTGTGGCAAGCAGGGCGTGGTCGTCTTGGTCACGTTGGCGCAAGACTGTTGAAAAAGAAGGAGTTATAAAAAGAGAAATATTAAATATCATAATAAAATATTACAGAAAACTTGGAATCAGGGAAGCTATTATATATAATAAATTCTCAATTTTATTGTACAACTAAGATTATGTTTTGTTAAGAAATTCAACTTGACTTGAATTCAAAAGTTTATTTAATTACTCCAAGCTCCAGAAGTGTTTTCTGCCATGTTATTCTAACCCCTTCGAATAACAATACCCAGGAATGTAAGATAAATTTAAACTTTAAATGGCGAAATTGCATACATTATTCGGCAGCAAGGTGCAAAACAAAACGAGGAGGAACACGAGAAAACTTTGTTGGGGAAACTTTCCGCAGCGGAGAAGTATTCAAGGAAATGCCCGCCGCACACTCGGGAAATTATGCAGCCCGTAAGCAGGGAAAAATGCAATTTTATGCGTGCCATGCGTTGACAACAAAAGCTGCCAAAGCTGGCAGGGCGCTGAGTTATGCCCAACTTGGCCATAATTCATGTGGCTTAGTGGCCAAAGTACCGAAAAAAGGAACTAACATAAAAGGGTTGCTTGCTTCGCTGCTTCATTTTTTTCGGCCTGTTTGGCGGGGGGTGGGGAGGGGGAATGGAGATTTATGGCTGGCATTTTTCACTCACCCGCTCGTCGGAGCCGTCGGAGCAGTCCGGATCGCCGTCGCAGAGCCACCGCTTCGCGATGCAGGCTCCGTTGGTGCAGGTGTGCTCCGCCACGGAGTCGCACGGCACCACCGGACAGTCCTTCTCATCCGATCCGTCCCCGCAGTCGTCGTCGTGGTCGCACTTCCACCGCTTCTGGATGCACCGTCCGTTGCCGCAGGTGAACTCGTCGGCGCGGCATGTCTGGTCTGTGAATTTACCGGGGATATTTAGGCCTTGCCACAAAGGGACTTGCAACACTCAGTGGGCAAACAATGGAAACCAAAGCCAAATGAAGTGATACGGGTGCAGGGAGTTAACTTTGTGCGGGATAAAATGGAGTCTGGAGTGGTGGAGGGCAGGGCTAAATCAATATTTGGGATGGGCAAAGCTGGAATGCAATTTCCATAGACAGAAAAACATGAATAAATAGTAAAATTTGTTTTCAAATGATGTGGAACCTTTTAATTGAGCTGCCGAACAGAGAAAATAAACACTGAGAAACAAAATACAAATGAAAACTGTGTTCTAACTACAGCAAAGAAATGATTATCTGCACTCCATTCGGATCCATCGGAATCCCTGCCACTGGAGGCAGGAAGCCAAGGCAGAAGGCAACTAAAAACCAAAAGCCAAATGAAGTGTGGTTGCCTCAATAGTTGGAATAAGTTAGCATTGGGGTTTAGTTTGGGGGCGAGCTTTGAGACCAGTTGGCTTGCGGAATGCAGCTACAGATGAAAATTAAATAGTATTTGCTTAGCCAACGAAAGCTCAAATAAAACTCAAGCAATTTATCTGTTCTTATCTTCTATCAAAGCGAAGCAAATAAATGGTTTAATAAAGAATAAATGAAAAGAAATGCTAACTTTTGGGCAACTGAACAGGTGATTTAGTTTTGAGTAAATTCAAATAAATACTTCATGGCAAAGAAGAAACCTGTGTGTACCGTTGTGAAAAACAATGATTGTGTAAAAACTTGATAAGAGACTCCACTGGAAATTGTTAAATAGAATTGATGGATTATCCTTACTGCAGTTGTGCTCGTCGGAGCCATCGCTGCAGTCCTTGCTCTGGTCGCACATCCAGGCCAAAGGAACGCACTGCCCCTCGCCGCTTTTGCAGGCGTATTCATCCGGCGAACAGGTGCGGGCTCCTATCGCAATCGATGTGCAGCGTTTGTAAAAAGAGAGAGATAGAGGAGAAAGGAGGAGAAAGCAGTGGGTTCTTAGCTGTCGTTACTATCAGTGCATAACGCATACGCCATGTATAACCGTCGGAGACGTAACAATAAATTCATTTATCCCCAAAACCCAAAGCTTAAAGCGAAAATATTGCCAAATTTTCCGTTGGCCTTGCTATTACACTTCCCAGAGTTCGATGTCACTAAAGTAGTGATTTTATGCTGTAATACCCTCAAAACAGTGGAGCTTCACTACCATATAACTCACATAAAATATCCTAAAGTAAATATAATTTATTTCCTTCAAGGTGGATTTTTTATGATCAATCAGTTTTAAGCCCCATAAAGGTTTACCAGGATAAAGGTTATTTTTTATGGAACAAAGTTCGTTTCATGGGTTACCGACTGTAGAGAAAACCCAGACAACGGCAGCAGCGAACTTGTGCTAAGCGAATTTCATGCGAACAACGCGTCGTATACTTGTTGTCAAGGGCCGCCATGAATGGGTACACAATACACCCGCCCATAAACACACACACACACACGCATACGCGCAATTGAGCACACTCGATGCTCAAACACACACACACACACTTGGGGAGACTCACAGGACTCTCACTCTCAATGACTTGATTAAACTTCTAAACGCAAGGGGGCGAAATTGTTGCGAAAATTATGCAAGCGCCACTCCATTAAGGGCGCGTATGAGTTATGCGGCAAGTTGGTTAGTGAAAGCGATTAAGCGGTGGGTGGGTGGATGGTTAGATGGGTGGTTGGGTGGTTGGTTAAGTGGGTGCTTTCGTATCGATGGCAAGGACGAAGTAGTTGTGGGCTTACTGCAGTGCGCCTCGTCGGATTTGTCGCGGCAATCGTTGCTGCCATCGCAGAGCCAACTGCGTGGAATGCACTGGTCGACCGTGTGGCATTTGAACTCGTTGTTGGGACAGGCGTTCACTAAACACACAATCGAAATAGACGTCGGTTAGAGAGAACTGCTGCTGCTGCTGGCTTCTTCCCCCCCACAGGATTTCCCAGAAGGATTCCCCGTGTGGACGTAGTGTCCCTTTCCCCGCAAGTTCTGTGTACTTACTGCACAATTCGTTGGCCTCGTCCGAACCGTCGGCACAATCGCTCTCCTGATCGCAGCGCCATTTGTTCGGGATGCAATTGCCATTCCCGCAGCGGAATTGGTCCGACGAGCAAGTAGCCTCTGCAAATGGCAGGAAAATCAAGGTAAGTCTTGGTTACATACTGTAGTTGTTGCACACGAATAAATATACTTGAAGACGTTTCAGAGATTTATTGGATGGGTTCTGAGATACTTAGGTTTAAAATGCATGCCCTTTTGGAGCCTTAAATTGCTGTATTAAAAGGAAATTTAAGGAACTAGATAGTAGGATAGGATGATTTTGTAAATGTAAACTTTTAAATAAAGATCATATTTCAAATTATTAAAATATTTAAAGCTTTGTATCCAATTAATCCACCTTGATTTGTATTCCTTTTTTATATTCTTTCATATTGTAATAGAAACCAAGAGAAAAACGAGCAATTTCCGTTTTTGACAGATGGGACTTATTTCCAGCGCAGTTTTATGTTTTCCTGGCTTTGAACTCTGCAGGCGACCCGTATCAAAAACAAAAGCCAAACAAACATCCGAGGAAATAGGGGCCACTTAGGAATATGCGCGTGTTTATGGCTACGCGATGCCACGCCCACCGCCCAACTTACACAAACAGCGCACACACACACCCACATACCCATATTTATTTACACGCACTTGAGCACGTGCTGAGCAAAGAAAATGCCCCACAAACACAAACAAAAAGAGCGCTGCAATGGCTTTTCAATGCCACTCCAAGGGGCAACAAAAATGTGTCATTTTTATACCGCGCGTGTGCATATATATATGCGTATATATCCGTGAACAGGATACGTGTACGGCTTGTAATCGGATTAGTCAGTTTTTGAATCCGCTGACTTGTTGCTATGCAACGCAGCGTTTTTTTTTTTCTGTTCGCCACCGACTTCCGGAAAAGCTGGTCACAAAATTCTATTGCATACTTTCGGCAACCACCAGGGCAATTAGAAATTTCCTTTGTCCCCCGAAAACTTTGTTGTGTGAACTGTGTGTGTGTGTGGCTGGGCATTCGGAAAATTCTTTGGGCAGTTTTCGTCCAATTTTACCGCCTCTATAAAATAGAATTCAAAGCACTTTGGTGTAAATGATCGGAACATGCCTTGTGGCATTCACAAATTGCTGTTGACTATGCAAATCTTGGCCAGCGCCAAGGGAAAAACACATTCGGGCGTGTAAATTTTAATCAATTTTTATGCTTGTCAGGCCTTTGTTGGCCATATCAATAACATTTTATATGATTACTTTTCTAAACTTTTTATGAACGCGAATGAAATGTGGCATGAAAAAATGTTTGTGTTTTGTGTGCAGGGAACTGGCGCAAAACAAAACTTTGATGTGAGCCAATATTTGTTAAAAAATAAAAGCAGGACAAAAAAGGCAAATATAAATGCCAATTCAGTGAGCAATAAAAATTGGCCGCATGTGTGAGCCGAGTGAAAATAATACGTATACTCGTACAAACAAGAATAAGGGGTAACAAATCCAGGAAGGAAAATTGTGCTTCAACCACTTTTGGTTCAATGATTGTCGATTCGGTTTTACGAGTATGTTTTTTTCCTTTTGCTTTTCGTTTTTGCTAATATGTGACATTATTTTTGGGAATTGTGCCCAGCGGACAAATGGATTATAATCGCTGATCCACCCATATTAAAATTTCGTGTCGACTTGGTCTCCAATTAAAAATCAAATTACAGCACTTTTTGTATCATGTCCAACATGACAGAGCGAAACTTTTATTGATTGCATTTATGCAGTAAGCCCCTACTTTCCTTCATCTCCCCCAAAAAAGAAGGGACAAAAATAAGCATAAATAAAAATATGAAAGTTGCGCTGTCATGCAGCATTTTGCAGCATAATTTATTTTTTTAACTAAGTTTAAACGGCTTTTCAGTTGATTAAAAAACTTTGGCCTTTGGCAGTTGATGTTTCCGTGTATTCCCGCCAAAGTCCCTGCTCTCAGCCAATTTGTATGCAAATGTTAAGCGGCGCTTGCAAAAATATTCTGTTGCATGCGAGGCGTAGCTCGGAACCTGCATAAATGCTACAGGCTGTGAAAAATGCTGAAAACTGGCGGAAAAACTCCGCACAGGGAAGCCCTGCATTTCTGTAAATCCAGATGATTGGGATTTTGGCATGTTTAATTTAAGTTAAAAGGTGTCGGAAACTTTTCGACCTGATAATAGTTAAAAGTTTTCCCTAACTTCGACTAGTTTAAGCGAGAGTTCCTTAGTTAGCAGTGTACTTTTGGTACTTGAGCAAGACCGATAAAAGGACATGATAGCAACACTAGAGAGCCTTAAAGAGTACTTAGGGGTTGGAAATCTCCTGAAACTATCTTAAGATTATATCTGTGTAGTTACGTAAACAACGGCGTAAGTTTCCTTTTATTATTAAGGAAGTGACTTTTAGTTTCCACACCAAGTTTATTTATTTAGAAAAGTTTATACGTTATAAATCACATTAAAATATTTGTTTAGAACAAATAATTATTCAAATATTCTAAGCGAATTAAATTTCTTTTTTTTTTTTGTACTCATCCTGTTTGTACAAATACGCTTAAATTATACATGATATGCGCTTGTTTATATTAATATTTTCTGCTTAAATGAACTTCAGTTTGGCGGAAATATCTGCGATTTTATTATTCCAAAATGTCCATAAACAAATGGTTCACTTAATTCGTTGTATTGTTTTTGAAAATATCAGTTTGCGCCATTAAGTCCGCGGCAAACGGAACAATCACCATAATTATTTGCATACCATTTATAGTTAGAGCGCGAAAACTGTGGCTCTGACTGTGCAGCAAACTGGCAACGAAGAGTAAACACCAAATGCGACCCATTTTGCGAGGTCCTTTCCGCGTTTTTCACAACGTTTTCGAGGAGCTGAAGAAGATTAGGCGATGAGCACATCTTTATCCAAGAAATTCGATTATGATTATCTGACAAAACACCAGCACTGGCAAACGCAAATTGCCAGGACCTTCTGATGACATATTCGAGAGGTCCAGCCAACTTGCACAAATTGATTGCATAATTTCCGCAAACAAAAACTGCCCTCGAGCAGCACATTTCAAGTTCATAACGACCACAGCGGAGCGACAGACAAATGGTAGAAATTGTAAACATGATATTCCATTTTCGGGTGAAAGACTGGGGGGAAATGGCGGAAACTCATTTAATGTTCAACTAAATGATAAATGGCAAGAAGAGCGGCTGTTTTCTGCTGGGGGGAAGGAAGGCAACCCCATCAACTGTCACCGATTGACTTTGAGGATAAGTCTGGCCCGGACAGGCCGAGAAACGGAGACTTCCTTGGCCGCATCCTTTGGGGGATGGGGGCCCCCAGGACCTCAATGTCCTGCTGCTGGCGTTTTGTCAGAGATAAAACGAATCTTGGCAACGCAGACTCTGTCTGCTCGCAGTCCGATTAGCCTTTAACATTTTCGCGTAATTTGTTTATTCTTCCTCGGCTTTTTTTATCTTTTTTTTTTCGGCACACACTCACACACTTGGCACACTTTTGCTGGCTTGGGTATCTCACGATTTTTCAAGTTTGTGGGCTTCCCCGTGAATTCCTTTGTATATATATGTATGCAAATTCCCCTTTTAACTGGGAGGCAGTCCTTTCGCAATTTCACGCGCTGACATCCGCTTGGTTGAGAGGTTCGCCGCCAACTGAGTGCTTGGTTGCAGAGCGGCTATCCTTAAAAACAATTCCGCCCAAAGTTGTTTGCAGCCTCCGCAGCAGCCGAGCAACCGAAAGCTTGCCACAGTCTGCGAGTCGAGTGCAAAAACCGCTTAGAGTTGAGTGGAATTCTCGCCAGAGGAGTGAGTTTTCAGTGAGTGAATCTATGGAGTGGTTGCTCTGATTTGTTGTGAGTGTGAGCCTTGAGCTAACAGGTCCTGCTGAGTCGAAAAAGGATGCTTTTTATCATTCAGTTGTGGATAGTAAGGCCAACTAATGGTGTTGTCAATCATTAAAGTAGTTCCCATGTGACTTAAAACTTTATTCGGGTTACAACAAATATGGTTTAATTTGGGAAAACTTTGAAAAGGTAAAGAATTTAGAAAAAGAACAAAAAAATTAATGAGTAAAACTTAGACGTGTTTTATATAATTCCAAACATTTTTTAAGAAGTATTAGTGCAACTTTAAACTTTAGTTTGTGTTCTATATTTTTCAACTAACAATGAAAATCACCCCTTGACACATTTTCCGCTGTTCAATGAAAGCATCATTATGTCGCAGTAACATACAAAAGCAACGATAATGCAGCCCCGTTTATGAGCATTTAGCATAATTACTGTAAGCATTCATTGGGAAATCCAAGCCCCTTATCGAATTCCCCCAAGTTCAACAGAAATGCACTTTTTTGCTGCCTCATCTCGGCTCATTATCAATTTCCCTTCAGGGGACACAATTTCTCCCCGGCAGCAAGTTATATAAAACCATTGCATTATGCGCCGCAAGAATCCCAAAATGGATGTCTGGTCTCAATTACTCAGATTTCGGTGTCTGGCACAACTCAAAGTTGGGTGATAAAGCCGAAAAGCGGAGCAGACGACCTCACATAGTTTCCTTTTACGATCGGCCCGCAAATACATAAGTCGCAAAAGTCTCGTGCGACGCAAATGATAAAGCGGCAGACAGCGGCAAAAAATTGCTGATGCAACCGAACCGCATGTTGCAGTCAGCTAAATGCTAAATGCCGAATGCCGAATGCTGAATGCTTAGTGCGTTGTACGTTGCAGTTGCAAGTGCAGCGAGAGACAAAAAGATACAAAGATACTCGGATACTCGCGGCGAGGGAATGCCATGGCACAGTTTTTGGTCAGCAGTCAGCGACAATTGCGATGCGTAAGTGTTGCAAACTAGTTTCGGTTTCCATTTCGACGGCAGTTTCAGGTTTGATTCAGACAAAAGGAAAACCAACAAAGGCCCACTGGCTAACCATGCCTAATAATACGGACCCCACTGTGAACGTAATGTTACATCGAGTGCCTGAAAGTATGCAGTGAAAAATGGCGGGGAAAATGGGGAAATGCAATAAAAATCAAGCAAATATTTACTCAACTAATTTATGTGATGGGTTAAGTAGGGTAATGAATTAGGAATTAGAAAACCAATGTTGCGTTTGACTTTTTCAATTAGCTACAATAAATCCATTGACCGCAAGCAAATAATAAATGGCACTCAATAAATTGTGGCAATAATGCTGACTGAAAAGGATTACAGGCAGGCTCCGGTTTTCACTTTCACAAGATTCTCTCGTTTTCGTTTTCAAAAACGAAAATTGGTGCTCCCGTTTTCACTTTCACAAGATTTTTTCGTTTTCAAAAACGGGCAAGTTTTTTTTGTCGAAATGAAAAGTAAATGCCTTTTTCTACATCAAAACGGTTCTTAATTGCAAAAGGAAAAAAATAGTTGACTCCTTGGTCTATTGATGTTCATTTCACATCATCAGTAGGTCAATCTAATTCGTATTTATTTTTTAAATAATTATTTTCTGACCCCACCTTGATTTCATACATAAAATATTTGCCGTCGGCAACAACAAATTTCGTTTTGCTAAAGGCTCGATAAATCTATTGCCAAAGTTATCGTTAATGCTGCCGTACTTGTAGTGGAACGAAACAACCACTTAAAAATACTTATAAATTGAAAACGAAGAAAAAAATACTTGTAAAGAATAGTTAAATAAGCTTTTTATAAATAAATATGATTAATTTAGTTTCTTAAATGGCAAAAGTGGAGTAAAAAAGTGGTTGAGAATAGTGGAATGAAAGCTGCAAAAAAGGTGGCAGCCCCTTATTGTGGGAAACAGCTGATTTCTGATGGAGGCTTATTTGAACTTTTAAAAATGTAAGTAAGACAACTTAATTTACCGATCGTCAGACATATTAAAAACACATGTGTTGCATCTAAGATGCCTCGATTTTCTTAAATCAATCAATTTCTGCCTTCTTTTGGCTTCAAAACAGGCAATTGAAAATATAAAAGTCATTTTTTTGCTTTGTTTACTTTTGACCAAAAAAAGTCAGCTGTTTGAACCATTCCGATAACGAAACGATGACAAAAAGTTTGTGAAAACCGGAGCACCTAAAACGAAAACGTACGTTTTCGCCCAAAAACGAAAACGAAAAAAAAAAGTGAAAACCGGAGCCTGCCTGTTAATGAATTATGTTACTTGTATACGTTTAAAAAATCCTTCATTTTTTGTTGCTCATAAATGCTATACAAATTAACTCACCTATAAATTTACACTCCTTAATCTGCTCGTCGCTGTGATCCTTGCAGTCCGCATCGCCATCGCAAACGAATCGAATGGGAATGCAGTCGCCACTGCGACACTGGAACTGCTTGTCATCGCACTTGGCCTCCAGCGATTGCCCTGCAATACAAACAGACCCTGGTTTAGATGGGCAAACAAACGCTTAAAGCTAATTATAACGACTTGGAGTTACTGAGTTACGGACTTACGGGCTTTTGGGGCCACTCGCTCACAGCAAACTTTTCTCATTAAAGGAAAAATAACAAAAGCTCAAATTGATTAGGGCTAAAAACTTCAAAAACAATCACCAGCAGACACGCACACACACACACACAGACACACGGATATATCCGTCTGAGTAGAGATGTACATATGTGTGAGTGTGACAAGTAATTTGCATACTAAACGATAAACGAGAGGAGGAGCGAGGGCCTTTTAATCAACAGAAAGCCTCAAACAAAATGGATCACAAAGTTTTTGGCCCCCGAAACTCCGACACATAGGAGCCCTTGAAAATATGCAATACACACATATTCGAAACAAAACAAGCCATCAGACAGGCAAAGAACCCAAGGAATGTCAACAGACTTACACAGAGGAAAACTACTTGAACTACAAAATAAAATCCAAATAAAATAATTATATATAAGGTTTCATAAATGTAGGTAATTTTAAGTATAAAGTTAACTTTAAAAATGAATTAAATACATGTTTGAACATTTTCCTTCTGTGTAAGGACCTAAAACAAAATGTGACATCTAAAAAAATGAATGTAATAGATTGCCATTGAACAAACAGAGAGCCTGAAAATGCGATAATAGAGGAGGGGGAAATGCTGAAGTGGAACCGTTTTGAAAAGGGTTTTTTTCGACCCGACTGCCGATGACAGCTGCTCACTTGACCCACTCGCATGACCTACGCCTCCAGGCGATCCATCACACGTTTGCATATTTCAATTGGCCAGTGTTTAACCATTTACATTTCGATTCGGATTGCATAAACTTGCTAATTGCTGTAATTGAAGTTCGCAGGAAATATGCAGTGCGTGTGACAAAATAAACAAAGGGCGATCTCCGATTGCCAGCTTTCAATCAATGAGGTCAAATCAATTCGATTTTGTGTCGTCGCGCTGGCTGCCGGGAAATTGTTTTCAATTATGCACGATGGCAGTCAACAAAATGGTGAATTATAATTCGAGCAGATGCATACATGAGGCAGATGGAGGAATGCCATTCAAATAATTCCAGATGACGTCAAGGCCCGCAATGAATGAGTTCCTTTGCCTCGTACGGCCAACGAATAAGTCCAAAAATAAATATTGGCTTGGGGCTCGAAAAAGGATTTTAAATAGCATAATGGAAAAATAATATGATCTAGCTCTCTGAGCATAAATAGAAAATTGCTTGAGGTATTTATACATTGTGACCCTGAAAATGGTTTAAATTAAGTGGGCATAACTTATTGAAATTGATAAGGGTCTTCAGGAGGAGGAGCTGTGTGAAAGGGCATCATGAGAAATAAAGAAAGAAATAGAACTGTAATTTTATACTGACATATTTATCCTTGAAAAACATTGCTAGGTCAATTATTTCAACTCTTTATCACATTCTAAGTCAACTGGACTTAATTTAATAGAACAAGTTCAAATTGGTGTGTGATTACAGAGTTTCCGCCATAATGCGGACACACCCCACAGACCAGAAAACCAGTTTGATATCAACCTCAAAAACAATAGACTGTCTGCCGGCAACTTCGAAAACACCTCTGTAGTGCAAGACTATGAATAAATCAACATAGGTAAATATCGAAAAGCAAAATACTTAGCATATCTAATGATTTCGTTAATCGCAGAGGCGAAAACAAGTCCACACACAATCCGGTTGGCTTAACCCAATAAACTTCAGTTGCCCCTCGAAAATCAGAAACTGCAAGTCGACATCATCATACGATTTCCACAACAAGTTTGCTATCAATTAAAAACCGGCGAATAAAATTGTTTCAGATTAGAAGTTATCTCATGGTCAAGCACATAATTAATTATTATTGTGTAAAAAAAATAAAAAATGAATAAATTGATAAGAATATTTGGGTTTAATAAGGTGTTAAGCGCTGGGAAAAAAGTAATCAGTGATCTATATTCCTTTTATAACAAATTAATACTAATTAACTTGTGAGCGCAGGAGTTGATAAGCTTATCACTCAGATTGCGTCAAGATCAAGGTTAATGGATTACCCGATGATTAGCCGAATGAATTGAATTTAATATCTTGAGATGACATAACACGTGATTCCTAGGGTATGAGATCAATAGAGATTTCGGTTTGAGCATCATTCGATGCATCAACAGTTTCACCAGAATTGTTGAATCAATCAAAACATGTTTACCAATAAACAAACAAAACAATTACACTGCATCAACATCGAGTTCTATACGTAAGATGAGCACGCCCACTATTAATTTGTTATTGTTATTGTTTGCCGTCGGTTCTGGCACAAACTAGTTTTATATGCTAGAGAAATCTGTTGGCACAGCGAATAAATTAAAAAATAAAGTGAAATGGGGCGCACAAATAAAAATTAAATCAACTTCTGTCTCTCTTCTGCGACCTTGCAACATCATATATATATGATAGATATATGCACAAGCATATATGACATCAAGCATATGTTAATTTATCTGACAGCATCTCTCAGGCGAGAAAAATCAAATGGAATTAGTAATAAATCAGCGGAGCAGATTTAAACAATTCGAAAGAGAAAGAGACTCTCAGAGATTTAAAGAGATAATGGGCAACGTTACAACGCAAATCGATAGGAAAATAGGGGCTCGACTCTGTTTATATTTATGTGGATTTTCATTAGTTCACAACATGATGAAGAGCCCAAGGAATATTTAAATTTAGCCAACACAACGCAGTTGGATTGCGGACAGATTTTCTGGACTACGTCAATATCTTTAAAGAAAATCCTCAAAATGCGCCTTGTTTTTTGTGAGAGAGTTTAAAATATATGTGGTTATGTCAACAATTTAATTTATTTTAAGCAAAGTCCAAGAGTCCCAAGAGCAAAGTACGAAATTGCAAGTAAACGGGATATTTTTAGCATTGAATCTATTTTTTGGCAGTAAAAATGTTGATTGATAACTTAAAAATCGAATTCGAAGAATGGATATTTTTAGATATATTTGCGTTCGATATTATTATTGGTAAATATATAAATATATAATATAAACATTTGAATGACTAATAACAGGAATCAAAAAATTTGTAAATAATCTTTCAATATAGTCTTGATTTATTGGGGGGGAATTTCTATAGTCTGACTGCCCTTGATTGCCACTTGTCGTCAAATCGCGAAATCCCTGCGATCGAAAAATGCATGAAAACAAATCGTAAAACTGACCGATAAGATAATCCCCAGTTCAGGGCTAATACTAACCGCAAATCCCTATTAGCCAAAGCAGGTGGCTAGATTTGAAGTTAGATTTACGGTCGGAATGCCCCGTGCCAGAAAAATACGTCACAGACAGACGCCAAACGCTCCTCTTATCTATAAACCATTTAAAAATATAGATACACGGTGGTCAGACTGGCGGAAATCAATGCGGAAGCGATAATCAATTTTCGGTTATTTCGGTACCACGGTAACCGGTGGGCCACACTGCGTCTGTGTGTGCAACAAGTGGCAAGTGCACTTTTGTATCTGTATCTGCAACTGTCCAGGTGTCTGTCTGTGTATCTGTATCTTTTTAACTAAACCCATTTCAAGTGCATGATGTGTGAAGTGAGCTAAGCGCTTTAAATGACTCAACACTTTGATGATACTCTATTGAAAAGTTTGTGCAGATTATAAAAAATTGAGGATAAAATTCAATATTAAATAACTATTTTCGATGGTTATATATTTTAAATTCCTACTACGTTATTATTATATACCTCAGTTTGATTTTGTATATTTATGTTTGAAACTGTGCAGATACCTGAAGTGGTTGACAAAATACTAAACTTTTTTCTTAGTTTTATTTTCATTAATTATCTGTCTCGTTATCAAAACCAACTGATTAAAATATTTTTACGAAGAGAGAAAATTAGCTAACATTCAGTTAACAACCAAATCACACAATATTATCGACACAATGAAATAATATTGTATGTGCATATATATGTATATATAAACTGTTGCTGATAGTTTTTTAACGATTAGGTTGTAAATCGACAACTCGTGTTTCCTATAATTTGCGCAGTGAAATAACATTTCTAGTACGTTAATATTATTTTTTTTTTGCAATTTTAAGTGGTTACTTATGGTAAATGGAAAACTTTGAAAACCTTTAGTCATTTATACCCATGTCTAGGGTATCCTAACTCCAATTTCCACTTCAACCTCGCCGTCGTCTGTGGTCTAAAATTAGCACATGCTAAGCTAAAAACAAACTTCTCACTTTCTGCCCCCCTTTCGCCACCTTCTCTTTCTGGTTTTGCTGTGTTTTGTTTGGTGTTTTCCCCGACTTTTCAATTGCATCTCACCTGATGCTCACACTCTTGGATTCTCACCTATGCCGAGGGGTGTGCCAATCTTTCCGGAAACGTTCAGAAACTTGAAGCCCATGTTGATGAAGGACTTGCCATCGAGCAGTTTGCTCAGCGATCCGCCCTCGTCGATCGCCGGTGGATTATGTGGGCTAACTGCAGATGTGGCTGTCGATGCTGCCGACGTAGGGGGACTCAGCGGAGTGGGCGTGGCAGTGCAGCATTTGCCAAATCCGAGGATTAAAGTCAGCAGCAGCAGATTGAAGTTTGCGCAAGCGCAACGGAACAGCTGTTCGGCGCGTTTCTTGTCGCTGAGATTGATGAATGTTACTGGAGATTTTTGATTTGTTGTTGTTGTTTTTGCTGTTGTTGTTGTTGATTTGGTTGAGGGTTTTGTGGTATCACTTGCAGTGCTCGTAGAGCGTGACTCTATGGCCATGGTATGGTCTTTTACTTGTCTATTGTTTTGCACTTTTTAGCTTTAGTCTTTAGTCTTTATGCTTGTATTCTTGCCTTCACACTTTTTTCTTCGATCATACAAAGTATATACACTATATTGTGGGTGGGGAGAGATGGGGTGAGATTCTGGGTGACCCTGGCCATTAGATTATCTAAGCAGGAAGCCCGAGATCTTCGCCAGAGATTATCTAATCAGAGAAATGGCCGAAAGCGCCAGCGACAATTCGTAAAAATAAACACAAGAATCAACGCAGAAGCATTGAAAAATCGCTTGCCAGTCAGGAAAATAAACAGGCGATCTGGCCAATTCTCTTTTTTTCGACTCTCTTCTCATTTCTTTTTTCGGCTGAGAAGACCGAAGGAACTGGTTAAAATTCGTGCGACACACAAAAACAAGACGCCGTCAAAAAAAACCGAAAAAGCCGAAAGAAAATTAAGTCAAAATATCAGCCACCAACAAAATCGCCGAAAATACGAAGAGAGCGAAATGGTAAACGCACAAAAATACACAGAAAACCGATTATTATTTATCGCTGACTTAGGCAAAAAAAAAGTTATAGAATAAAAAGAGAATATTTAAAAATTTGATTGAGAGTTTTTATTTATATTAGCTCAATAACGTTTTGTTGTTTACTTTTTAAGAAGAAGCAAAACATTTCTGTTGACGTTGGCATTTAAAAAAGCTAATACAAAACTTGAATTCTGGCTGAGCAGCGTGCCACGCCCCTAGATCGCGAACGCTAATTAATTGAATATTGCTTTGGCGGATAGCACGCGAGTAAACGCTTTGATAAAAACAGACGTTATCAGTTTTTCATTTTATTTGGATTTATTTTTGCGGTTTTGTTTCAAGGTGTCCCTGAATGTGCGGCACGTGCTGAATGCGTCTTTCCAAATTTGGTTAAAAAATTTGTTTGGTTTTTAAGTTTTCAGGTAGAATGTTTTAATTACATGAGATTCGTTTAGCTGTTGACTTTTATTTATTTTTGTTATTTTTTTTTTTTTTTGTTGAAAATAAACCGCTAAAAATCGTTGATGCCCGGTTTGCACAACGCGCCTTTTTCAACTGAATTCGATTTGAGAATTTGCCTGCGAATTTAAGCGAATTGAAGGCGATTTTATTTCGAGAGCTGAGAGCGCTTGCCGTTTGCGATTGTGTTTGTTTTTGCACCGTCTCAAGGTGGCCTTATCAAACTGACAAGAATACGACCAGTCCCCATCGAAGAGATAAAAAAGAGCGGTGGAGATCGGGGCTCTCTGCGATCCGAGCGATGCTCCAAAAACTCTTAAGTTACAAGCAGATCATTTAAGGTGCTCTTAAGCAAACCTGTTGATCGTTGATCGATGGAACCCATTTCTTATTAAAAAGGGCTGTTTGAGCAAAAAACACTTGAATTATCTCTAGGTCTTAGGATGATATCGCCTCATTATCTTAGAAGGAATTGTTCCAGGAATGCTTATATTTATTTACTTTTGTTTGGCTACAACTTTAATATAAAGCTGTTTTGTTTTTATGTTACCCTTATCGAACTACTTTTAAATAACTGCGCTTCATTTCGCAGCTAGACAGAATTCTGTAGAAATATGTTGAATAAGTATTGATAATTATCTGGTCGTAATGCCGAGATTCCACTTTAATTTAAAAATACACCTTGTTATTTCGTACTCAAAGTTGGTAAATACCCCTGAGAAGCCAAAAGAAGGACTCAAGTGGCAGTGATGTTTGCCATTCAAGTAATGTTATATATTCCTTCTGAAAAGGTAATTGCTCGCAAAGTACGTGTAAATATTGTACAAGCAATTATTTAATATAAAGTTAAATAGCAATTATAGCTTAGTTTTCTGAGTATTGTAGGTTAAGTGGGGGTTTTTTTCTTGGAGATACTTTTTAAGATAAAGATTCTTATAGATCTCTGATTGTATTTATGTGGGTACCAACCTGTTCGAAAGGACAACGCCAAGGATATCACGATCATCGCACAGAGATCACTTTTTTGCATGGTGCTGGCCAAAACGATGTTTCCCGGATTTTATCTAGACTTGGTTTTTGCGTTGCCACCGCGTTTATCAGTGCGCAAAAAACGCAATTTTTTTAATTAGGCTGGACAACCGGACGTGGGAATGGTGCGATAATCGTACGACAATCACGACGTTCTGCATGGGCACTCGGAAACTATATCCAGGTGTCAATAGGTGGTGTTGCTTATACTTTCTGAAGACCCGGAGGGTTTCACGGTGCGGTGCCCAGCGAAGACCGATGCGAACTGAAATGGCTTTTGGCTGTGGGCAAACGAAGTCGCAGCTAATTAGCATTGAAAGTGTCGCCGCTTTCAATCAGGCCAGGTGGTGATTGTGATTGAAAGTGTGAAATTCGAAATTGAACTGGAGTGCTGGGGATTCGACTGGATGGGGTAGAGTTGAATGACGTCGATGGCTGACGGCCTGACTGATAAGATGCGGAGGGAAACCGCACCGCAGCCAGCGGACAATGGGGTCGGGTCAGAGTCAGAGGCAAGTCATCTTCACAACAATCGCCGTCAGTGGGCACTAGCATCATCCCAATCAAAATCTCAATCAAACTCACTATCGCAATCACAATAACCATCGCAATCGCCATCACTTCGCAATCGTCATCGACTGCATGGGCGTCATCTGCATTTGTCATGGATTCTCCGGCGTAACGGGCCACTTGAAATGGGCATAATTTATGATTTACGCGTGTAAATCATTTTTCAAGCACCACCCCGCAATGCTTGCGGATGACAGACCGCTTGCAAAAACCCCCTTCTCTCCCTCCCCCCTGGAACCAACGCCCCTGTCCACACTTATTTTGCATTGCGCCGCCGTTTCTAATTGCAGGCGTTCGAAATCGCTGGTGAATCGCTCGCAAATCGCCTAATCAAGCACTTCAGTTGACACTGCATTTTATCGCTCTGAAAGCCCGAGTCGTGTGTTCAAGTTTTGTCGAGTGTGAGTTTAGGAAAACAGATATATATGTGTGCATGTAAATGTGTGCTCTTTGTGGTTTTGGCAGGCGTGAAGGGCTCTGGTCATCTATCACTTGGCCAGATAATGATAATCATCGGTCGTCTTTAATCTCTAAGTGGTCTGACTGTAATCGCTATTTTCGGATAACTAACGCGGTGTACATTGACTTTAAACTTATTAAAAATAATTTATTTTAAAAATCTTTTGTAAGGGTTTTCAAAAATTTTTTTTACTGGGGACTTATAATTTTATAAAATTAATTTAAATACATTATATATAAAAGAGCAATGGTAAATTTATTCAAGTCTGACTGTGTTCCACTTCAGATGATTTAGTTTTTAACTAAAACGGAAATGCTGCCTTATGTCCTTATCGAAGGTATATTCCAAATACTTTTCTATTGTATCAACACTGTGGCATTTAGAAGTATTAGCTGTGAAAAGTTTAGAAGTTTCTCGGTTTGGTCTACATATAGTGAGGTCTAAAGAACTCAGCTTAGTTTGGTCAAAACCTCGTTCGGTAGAGGTCTCCTGGACTTTGTATTTTATTTATAGGGAATTGTTTGTTCTTAGTTTTCACTGGTTTTCACTTATTGCACTTTAAAGTTTGTTTGCGATTTTTATTCCATTTTATACTCATAAGTTTAATTGGGATCACTTATTTTATATTTTTTTATTTTTGAAACACTTCAATGGATCCGATCCAATCGACTGTCAACGCGTTTCTAAATGTTCCAAGAGTGTTTTTCTACAATGGAAATGTCTGTCTTTTTAAAATTTCCAATAACATCACCCCACGAATCGTTGTGTTAATTAT
The DNA here is from genome assembly GCF_018152265.1 of Drosophila ficusphila. NCBI lineage: Eukaryota > Metazoa > Arthropoda > Insecta > Diptera > Drosophilidae > Drosophila > Drosophila ficusphila. The sequence continues at coordinate 20,530,729 of NW_025064737.1, forward strand.
CTATTACCATATTTAGGTAATTAACATAATGTAGTGAGCTTGTTCAAAACTACGTCAATCGAATTTACAAGAGAGGCAAACAATTTTCTCTCTTTGGGTTTGTTTTGTTTTTATGTAACGATTGTTGGATATCCATTTTTTTTTAAATAATTTTCTGATTTGCATTACTTTGTTTAAGTTTGTATATTTTATTAACTTTCATTACTTTTGTTCTCAGCACTCAGTATTAAATTCAAAATTTTTTTAAATTTTAGTTTCCACGTTCTAATAAACTGTGTACTGCAATAAAATTATATGGATACGATGGCGCCGCAATAATCAAAATTCAAATCGGATATATAATATATATTTTCAAAAGTCGCGCCCGATTGGGAAAGTCTTCGAATCGGAATGTAAACAGCGAATGAATGAGCGAAGAAGTAGCGGTAAATTTCACATGTGGCAAATGACAATAGAAGCTGCTGATGTTGCTGCCGCTGCCTCTGCCGACGTCGCAGTCGCAGCTACCGCGGCGCATCAGCAGATATTTTCCACCAACAAAACCTTTGTGGATGCTGCTGGAAAAGCGCTGTTAATGCTGTTAATCCACTGTTAACCGCTAACAGCGAATGTTGCGCAGCGTCGACGTCGACGATATCGCTCATAAACGTCATTCAATGGCCATATCTTTATGAGTGCGACTGCCTCGGGGTGTTCGAATAGTAGTATTGGGTGTGTGTGTGTGTGTGTGCCTAGCGAAGCGTTGCTAAATATGAAAACATAAAAATTAATGTTATATTTATAGTGTGGCAGCAAAAGTTGCGGCAGGAGGCGTTGCGGTCGCTGCAGGGCAGCAACAACAACACGACGGCACCAGCAGCAAAATCAAAAGTAGTAATGGAAGCAAAAGAAGCAGGTGCACTGAAAGAAATGAGTACGGGGAAAGAGCAAGAGATTTATAAAGCTAAAGGATATTTTGTATACATATGATATTTTGATAATTAATCCATATTTTCTTAAGTTGACAAATATCATGCCAGGTATAAATAAATGTATTTTGTATTTCTTTTATTTAGATAAATAAGTTATTAATACCTTAATCCTAGCAAGTCCTCCTACTAAAATTATATTTTCTTCTTGTGCAGCAGCAGTTGAAAGTCCTGGCCAAGTGTCGGCTGTTGGCTTTTGCTGGCTGGTATTTGTTGGTACTATATTTGCTTTGCCCGGCGGCAACTTGGTCGCTTCTGCTACTTTCTACTCGCCCAACTACATATTTGTAGTTATGCCAGCGGCAAATAAAGAGTTACGGGGAGAGGGGGAGGGGAAGGGGGAACCTCCGTTTATCCCTTTAGAATTTCAATAAGCACAACCAAATATTTTGAACAATAAATCGCTGGAATAAATACATTTATGAGTCGATAGTGGTTACTCGATAAGGGCCAAAAAAAGTTTAGTAAAAATAATCCAGTGAATATTTAATTTATTCTAACTTTGTTTAATTTATACTTGTTTAATTTATAATTGCGCAATTCCTGGCAACATTAAACACATTTCAGACTCATGTATAAACACCGAACTTTCATAGAGTATTTACTGTACCCCCAGGCAGTTAGCTGGTATTTGTGGCATGCATTGTGTGTGTTCCGCCACACATACGTAGCATGCCTCGCCAGCAGCCGTGCGAAAAGGTTGCGGCCAACGTGGCGTATGATGAATTCAATTGTCTACCCAAGCATTTGCGGCCAGGCAGATCAGTTTAGAAAAGTTAGTTGATTATGTGGGTGAGTATATGAGTGAGTTGAAAAAATCTCTGAGCTTTCCTATTAGTTTGAGATTTTAAAGTAAGAAATTTGGCTTCGAATCCGATTATATTCGTGTAAAAGGAGATGTTTGTATCGTAAAAACATCATATTTAAGCAAAGCTTGTACTTTATTTCCACTGATTGCAGCGAACTCAATTGGTCAACTTCCGTTGGCCAGACGATGAAAAGCAGCTGCTACCTTCGGTTGCCAGGCCAGCATTTCAACCTTAAATTGAGGTGGCTCCAAAAATCCCTGGCTGCCACACAGGGAACACAAAGAACTAACCAAGACCACAAACCAGCCGAAAAGCGACGACTTCCCTCACATTAGCAGTCGAATAATCATACGCCGCATTGTCCCCGGCCCGCAAATTGGAGGATGAAGGACGAAAGAGGGCTGTGTGAGGGCATCTGTTGTGGATATTTGAATTTGCCGTCAACATGGCCTATGGAAACCGTTGGCACATCACAGGAATGGTATGAACTAGAGGAACTTTAAACTGCGGGCCTGTGTCTCCAAAAGGAAAGGCGGATGTTTGAGGGGGGAAGGGATAAGACTGGGGGTACGGATACAGATAGCAACCACTGCCAGGAGCCAGGACTGATGTCCCTCAACCACATCCTCGTGCTCACACTGCTCCTGTGTGTGCAGGACTAAAATTTACCGCTAAGCATTTGCCAACAACGTGCGAGTGTTCAAAGGACAAAAGGGATGCGGGACAGGGAAATGGGAAATGCGAAATGGTAAATGGGAAATGGGACTACGATGACACGAGGCTGCTGGTCGGGATCATGGGGGTCATTGTAATCATAACGGTGGCCCTGCTCTCGAAGGGAGACTTTTCCAACGGGACGAAAAAGTGCACTCAAAAGGCGCCAAATTAGTCAAATCGTATAATGGTAATACAGGGTGCATGCTGCATAATATCTAAATATTATAACCTCTTGCCAAACCATTACCAATATTATATACCATCTCCCTTGGCAGGGTAACAAAGGCAATCGAGTGAAGCGGCTTTTCTTGATATTCTTTTTCTGCGTCGTTGACTGCGCTGCTGCTGCTCTGCCACTGCGCTGCCTTTCCCCAGCTTTTCCTCTGCTTTTCCGCTGCCGTTGGGATGATGGACAAATGGCATCGCCAAGTGAGGAAACTAAGCAGCGACAGTTTTTATGATTTTTCGGTTTCATCCCGCATTCCTTTTGTTTTGTTTGCTCTGCAATTATTTCCCCTCACAGTAACAGCTTGTTTGGGATTGTTTTTCCCGCTGCTGGTGCTGTTATCCTTTTTCTGGTGGTGACTGGCATTATCATCCACAGCTGAACAGAGTGTGCGCAGCATTAGCCCTCGAAGGAAGTGCCTTCCCATCCCAAGGACCAACCAGTCAAAAGTTAGCCAAATAGACAAATAAACAAACAGCCGGCGAACTTATCACTTTCCACCTAATTGATATCAGTTGCTGATTCCCTTTCAGCGGCAAGTGGCCAAAAAGTTTCTGATCCCCCAGGGAGCTCGACCAAGTGTTGGCCAATGTAAATCCGCTTACAGCGAAGTGGACTCATAAATTATTGATTTGATTATGTCACCCGCTTTTCCGACACTCAACTCAGGCCAATAGTCAGTCACTTTCCGCAGGACGCTCGTTGGCAGCTGCTGTTCCTGCCCGGTATTTATAAAGGATCAACAAGCGATTATGTCCTGCCGGCACTCGTCGAAAAAGGAAAACTGCCCAGCTGGGCAGCTTAGCAGGAGGGGGAGGGGGGAGGTGAAAAGCGGAGAGGTGACCTCAGGTCGGCGACGAAAGTGCCGCCGGATTAGTTGACATATCAATGTCAGGTCTCCGCTCTCCTTTCTCCTTTCCCCAGTCTGCAATCTCCATCTGCCTTTGTATCTCAATCTGGTTTTGTATCTGCTCCACTGCGGAATGCATTATTGATGAGTGGATTCCGTTTTTAACGCTCGCCTTCTGCCTTTTTTGGCCTGGCCATTTGCATGCATGCCCGATTGCCGTCCCGGCTATTTATACTCGCCGGTTAACTCGATTGCGAAGTCCTTGGCCGAAAACCCAGCGCCACCCACCGCCCACCTGCGATGGCCTTGCCACATGTTTGCCATTTTCGGGCTGATTTCCATTTCCCTGCTCTTTTGAGATGCTTTCAAGACGCAATAGGGCAGAAGCACTTACACTTTCTGATGACTTTGGAAAGGGTTCTCGAGCTAAGTTTTTCCTGACAACCCATATCTTTTTTGTACTTGAAGGTAATGACTATTTAGAATGCATTTTTATAAAATAAAATTATTATATCAATATATTATATTAATAAATTTATTATTTATTTTTTATCAGGTAATGTTTTTTAAAAGTACGTTATAAACGGATTGAAAACGATAATCAAGACTTAAGTATAACCCTCTCTTTGAAGAGTATTTCGGCAAGAGAAAATATCGCAATGCATATATTCCGTTTATACTTCCATCTTTGGCCACCTTTGCTACCGTTTCCTTGCGTGTCCTGCGCGTGTTCTCCATTCCCGTGCCCCTCATCCTCCACGTGCTTCCTCATATCCTTTGCTGCTTATGTGCCATTTGAGTGCCTGCCACGTTTGTCGGACGAAAGGAGCTAAGCGAATGCAGAGTGTCCCTATTGATGCCACTCACAGATTTCCCGCTGACCTTGGGGGCTGAATTTCCCAACAGCTTCTGACAAGCTCGTAATTAAAGCCTGTCGCTTTCTGCGGTAGTGGCTTACATATTTTGCGTGTTATCTCAACCAGCTCAGACACGCCAATCTACAGATCACTTGTCTCAAAGTTTTTGATATACACAGGGGAAATAATAGTTTATTTTAAAGGATTATTAACAATTTATTTGATCCAATTCATTTTGAACTTATCTCCCAAACTTCAAATAGAAAAAAAGGTTTATTTTCAGTGAAAAAGAATGCCTTTCTTTACCTTTTTGAAAAGCTAAAACATTTTTAAAATGTATCTTTCTCTGTGTGCCACTCCTTTGAGAATGTGTTAATCATTTCACTTGGCGCACGTTTCGACTTGGTTGTTTTGGGTCATTTGAGGGTCTTCCTTTCAGAGGCTCCTCTATCCGTTAATTTTCCCCGCCCACTTCTATATCCCTCCGTGGTCGTCCATTTGTAGACATATTTGTTGTGCGGTCCGCCCACTTTGTCACTTGGCCGTCCACCCCCGCCCACGATGCCTTTGGAGGTTGGCTTTTATTTATTTGTTTGCCTTTTGTTGACAGCAATTTAAACGCTTCAATGGAGTGCCGCCACCCACTGGCCTTCAGCCCACACCCACCCCCACCTCCAATCCCCAACCCCTTTTCCTTAACCGACGGAGCGCAAAAGGGTTTCGCAAATAAGTTTCACCTCGTAAATTAATTTCTCTTGCTCCTGGTAAGCAGATACACTTTGTTCGAGTGTGAGTGCAGGGTGGAAAGTGCGGAAAACCCAAGGGGAACGGGAAACTCTGCTCAAGACACGACCTCCGCTAAAGGTCAAAGGGATTTTCGAACTAATTAATTACCTCGCCAGCCAAATTGCAGCGGAATTAAGTGCCAACATAAAATAACAAAGCGAAATAACCAAAACATGAAATCTAAAGTGGATTGTTTGCATTTCGATTATTTCATTTGATAATTTTATTTGCTTAATATGGAAATTACTCTTTTTTTTTATTAGCATGGACTAATTTTCATTTGCGGATTACCAGAGCAAGTTCGAAATTGTTAAAATGGTTTTTCGCATTATTGGGTGGGGCTTAAACCGCTTATTGATTGGATGTGTTTAAGGCCCTTTGATTTATTATCGTAATGCAATTCGACGGTTATTTATTTATTTAAATTTTAACAGCGAACGTTTAAGCTTATGAGGGCTTAACAAGCCCTTTGTTTTAAATTTAAACAAATGTTCTTTCATGTTTTAAGTCAAAATGTTGAAAGGCATTGAATGAAAGAGCTGCAAAGTAACCAATTTTTGCCTTAGTTCCTTCCATATTTATCAATTTGGCCTCCACCTCCAATCCTTCTCAGCATGTCACTTGAGCCTGGGGCAGATTTTCGACCCACTCCCTTTCATTCGAGCAGCTTTCACTTCCCGTTGGCACAAGGACCTCGATAGGGTCGCTGCTCCTGTCCCTGTTTTTGAGATTCGTTGGGCGCGTTGTCGCGTTTATGTGATTCAATTTACTTCGATTAGGCATTCCATTTGCCGAACGGAAAAGGGAGGAGGTGATCCGGGCAGGACAGATGTGCCTTGTCATGACTGACGGATTTATATAAAGTCAGGCGGGAGCGTTTGAAATTAAAATGGCTTTTGCTCATCAGGTTCTCCGCTCCTTCCGTTCCGGAGCGATAAGTTTGAGACGGGAGTCCCGAGCCTCGCAGTGTGACAGCTGCTCCTGGCATGTGTGCGGGATATTTGGATACTATATGGTATATTGTATATTGTATATTGTATATCGTGTATCGTAGTGTATCGTATATTGCATATTAGGACGGGGCATTCCAGCAAACAGGCGAAACAGTTTGATATCCGGTGGCGACGCCGGTTCCAACTTTTCCGACGCCGCTCTTCCCGGAGTCCAGACACCACCACGTGTCCTCCAGGACTTCTGCCTCCGCACTCGATCCTTGGCCTTCAGCTCCATTCCTTCTTCAAGCTATCACGTCCCCGTCTGATGAAAACTGTCAGCTTTATTGTTCGTACACAGCAGGAAATCAGCGGGTGGACATTGAAATGATAAAATTAGAAATACAAAAATAATAAATAAATGAGAACCTTTATTAACTTGATTTTATTATAGCTTTAACGTTTGTATATCATATAATATATGATATATGGTAATTAATTTATATTACTCTCCATAAAAACTGCAATTTAACCAATTACGACCTACAATTTTTTATGTTTTGCAACATTATATTATCAGTTTGATGAGGATGCAATAAATCACACCTATTAACCTCTACCTCTAATAAATTGTTGGAGTGTGCCGATTGTCTAGTCTGTCAATCTCCGTCACCACGTAGCCCAAAACTTCCGGGCAGCACATATTTTGACTCCGGCATATGCTGAATCGGATGCCCCCGACAATTTTCCGCTGGATCCCCTCCATTATGTGCATGGCGTTGCACGTGCCTCGTTTGATGGGTTGAAAGGGGGTAAAAGGGGGTAAACGGGGGTTAAAGGGGGTAAAGCAAGCGGGCGGAGGCTGTTAAGCGCCCAAGCGAACAATTGAAAAATTAACAGTATTTATTTATGATGAACAACAAAAAGAGGGAAGGCCGAGCCAGATTGAGCTCATTCGCGATTCCGCGCCCCAAAATGCCGCCTTAACAGCTCTGGCACTGCAGCATTTTCCACTTTTCCACCCACCCCTGGTTTTTCCGCCACCCTCTCGGCCCACTCAGTGCGTGCTTCGCATGGAAAAGTGGCGAATAATGCCAAGGGCCAGAAAACGAAAACGGCCAGTTGCAACAATTTTTTAATTGGCGCGGAAATTGCTGATGGAATTGACGCTATGAAAGGCAATTTCGGAGTACAAGCTGCAAGGACGTTGGCCAATTTGCTGCCGAATGCAAACGAGATGGCTTAAAATGGATGGAGAAAGAGTGATGTTGCACGAACTTTTTGATAGAGTTCGGTTTACCGAATTGTTGGTACCAAGTATTTAAATAAATATTCATTAAAACTTTAATTTTAAACATATTCAGGTGATTGGGATTGAAAAACCATTTGCTGTACGAACATAAAATATTTTTTTTAATAAATATAGCCAGTTAAGTACATTTTTAAATGTGACAAAATCCAACAATAGCATCCTAAAAGGTATGTGTTCTGGTGCACAAATACCTTTTATCATTTATGTGCTCCCGAAATAGACCCGATAAAATCAAATGGCGGCCGAAATTCGATTGGTACTTTGAAAGAAATATCAAATATTCAAGCAGCTAACTCGGCTCAGGGGCTTCGGGCTATAAATTTAAAAGGTAAATGGAAATCAATGCAGAATTATAGCACATTAAAGCCATAAATAAGGTGGAAATAAAGGCGAACCCGATCGAAATGGGAATGGGCAAATCGAGCCGGTCATTTATTTAATTTTTCGCACGATTTCAGCATTTGCCGTTTGCTGGCCGGAAAAGGCCGCAGGTCAAGAGAAGGCCAGAGAGAGATGGGAGAAAGTGGGACAGAGACAAAGGAAGTCTGGACGAGATAGAAACATCAGTTAAATGACCGCAAAGAGGAACAAGCGGCTGGGAAACTGAATGTGCGTACGTGTTGGGGGGTGGAAAATGGGAAGGAGTGGGAAATGGGAAATGGGAAAGTGGCAGCGTGTGAAGTGCCGGGCAAATAAAGTGGGTGGCAGGAATAATATCAAGGGGTCACAGACAGGCAAATGCAAATAATTCCGAGGAAAAAGGAGCAGAAAAAGGTGAAGGCACTTGGTGCAAATTAAATTACCCAAAGACACAGAAACAGTGAAACAACGAAACTAAGTGCACGCCACATAAAATGTATGCAAATTTTGAGAATACCAAAAATAAGTTCTCAAATATCAAAGAAAATATCGCAAACAAATTGTTTAACTCCTCCCCCGAAAAACAAAAGTGCGACAATTGTGGGAATGCGGAAAATTGGGGTGAGTTAACATAAGAGACACCACCGAAAGAGACAGCAATAGTAACATTACAGTCCACTTTTCCCGTGAGGGGAAATAATTGCAAAGCAAACAAAAGAAAACACGCTGAAACCGAAAAATCATAAAAACTGTCGCTGCTTAGTGGCTCACTTGGCGATGCCATTTGTCCATCATCCCAGAGGCAGCGGAAAAGCAGAGGAAAAGCAGCGGAAAAGCAGAGGAAAATCACAGCAGAGCAGCGCAGCGGCAGAACAGCCGGCTTCTGGGGGAGCAAAGCGAATTCTTGGTCAGAAATCTGCAGAAAAAGCCGCTCCACTCGATTGCGTTTGTTTTGCTGCCAAAAAAGAGAGGAGGGAATATTTGATTAAAATTGTTACTGGTCAGGGTTGAAATACATGAAATGCTCATGTGAAATTGTTTAGAATTGCTTATATTACGTATATTTTAAGCAGCAGGCACCCTTTATGGGATATGAGTAATTCAGCGCATTTTTTCGTCCTGTTCGGGAAGTCTCCTTTCGAGAGGAGAGTCACCGTTATGATTACAATGACCCCTATGATCCCGACCAGCAGACGCGTGTCCTCGCAGTCGCAGTCCCCCTTCCTTGTCCCAAATCCCCTTTGTCCTTTGAACAGTAGTTGTTGTTGGCGAATGCTTAGTGGCCCTCAGGAGTTTGGGGCTCAGTTTGGTTTGGGTTTGGGGGACAGTCAGCCAACCAGTTAACAGAGTCGGCTTCTGGCAGTGGTTGCTATCTGAAAAAGAGGACGGAAGGACCTAATACCCTTTCCCCTATGGAAATGGGCCCGCACTTTAAAACCCGATACTCCAGCCTTGTTGAGAGCACATTCAAAAATCCAAAACAGATGCCAGGACCGGTTTCTCCTTTCTGGAAATTACCTCTTCAGTACTACAACAATGCGGCCTATGATTACGTTACTGTTGGCCAAATCTTTAAAGGCCAGTCACACGTATCGGCTGCTATTTTTCTCCGCCTCCTCCGCCTTTTTGGCCCCTCGGAAGTTGCCCAATTGAGTGTGCTGCAATCAAGAATCAGAGGTCATCAGCCATCAGTTGTCGACGAAGGAGGCGGAATCGGAATCGGAATCGGGGACTTATATTTGGCCGTCGCAATAAGCGATTGCCGGAACAAACGTCGCTGACGGGGATTCCCCGCCTTTTCCGATTGGCCAAAAAGTGTTGACAATGCCATTTCTCAGTGGACCGGCTGGCTGACTCGTGCTTTTGGCCAAAAGGCATCTGCTCCAAAGGAGAGCTGCCCAGAATGGCTCTGCTCATTTTTCAGCCAGTTTTGATTAATGGTCAGAGGCGGTTTGAGCCGGCGGCGACTTTTTTATTTGGCAATTATGTTGTTTAGAGCTCGCAACAGATTTCGCACCTCGAACATTTTTCATGCACCGAAACACGAAACACGGATACGCCCACTCTCGGACTTTGATTCCGTGTTCCGAGGCTTGTCACTGGCATGCGCCGTCATTAATCCTCCCTTTGGCCCTTCCCCGAGTCTCCTTCTAGCCGGCTTCATTTTTCAAAACGGATTTCGGCTTTTTCCGACACTTGACAAGTGTTTTCGACTTGCGGCAGAAGGTGTCACAAGCCACGGACAGATTTGAGGTTGACTTCGGTGGGCAGAAGGCTCTCCTCATCGAATTCGGAATGGGGAGCTTTATGCAAATGTAGGACGTTAAAAGTCTTGAAAAAAATCTGTTAATAGGCGACTTATCAAAATCCTATCAGTCAACACCATTACTAGATTACTAGATAATTTACATCTACTCAAAAGCCAGCCTGAAATTGTATTAATCTTTTAAATCTAATAGTTACTAAATACTTTTTTAAACTATGCTATAAAATCTCTCAAAATGTATACCAAAAATCATTGACTCTTCACTTAGATTGAAGTACTGAAATGCACAAGCCAAACAGACAATCGGATTTAACTGTGGCACGTGGCACGTTTATACTTTCAACTACCCCCTCACCCTGCTTTTCAACCCTCGGTTTCGCAAGGTAATTAGCAGAAATTAATGAGGCGAAAGACTCGATACTGTGGGGTTGCAAAATAGAATATAATCTGCACAAGACAATGGTCAATGTTTTGTGAATAAAATCAGATAGTTTTAGACGTTGTGCTTCGACTGCCACTGGGTTCCATCGTTGGGCAGAGGACTCTTAATACTTGGTGATAGGAAGGTCCAGAAATGACGGCGTCCAAGGACCTGAGCAAAGTTTTTCCAACATCCGAGATCATAAGTGCGATCAGAGGAGTTATGCATTACGGCGTTTCTTCGAATCAGAAATATTTGTTGGAAAAACAGTAGCCCCGGAAATAAGACGGCGCATATGTTTACATAAAAAACCAATCGAACTTGGACCTCCAAAGCCATGTTAACTGAGCCGCGATGTAAATACTCTGCAAGCAAAAGGCCATTAAAGGAAAATAAGCTAAGCACACTAATTTTGTTTCTTAAGGCGAATAGTAAATTTTCGACCAGGGCAATTGTACTTCCGAGAGTTGCATAAAAAGCAAACCACATGAAATAACGATGGTTGTTATGGCCAACACAATTGGCCACAAAGGAGCAGTGGTGATCGCGCTTCAAAATGCAAATATTGCAGACTTTGCAGTGCCAGGATCTCGGTGGAACAGTCCTCTGGCACTTTTCGCAGGAGTGCCACAAGTGCTCCTCTCCCTTCGCAGGTTGCATCAACTCAGGTGGCAAGGTGTCCACAGAACTTTTCGTTTTGCTGCAGGCTCTCAGATTTCCCAGGATATTGTACACAATCCATGTGGTCACTACGAAGTGCACTGCATTTCCAGTGGTTCCCAACATTTGTGGCACAACGTAGAACACATCGTAAAGGTAGTAAAAAAGGGTAAGGAAGATGTTTAAAAATATTGCCAGGGGATCAGTCCAGGAATCTACAGCTTTAAGGAGGCGGTCTTTGATCCTAGAAATCCTGTTTTCCTCCTGTGAAGCCATGACTGCGATGGTTGAGTAAAAATAACTAAAATTTATTGTGAAGAGTGCTGAAATTTTAATTAAATGGCGTTTAATCCTGAGATCACTACATGCTTATAGCTTTTCTATATTTCCGTTTATTTAACATTTACTGGAACTGATGGTGGCGAGGAATTTGTTTCCCAATGAGTGCCGTCATGAGGAAGAGGACTTTTGAGTGTGGGCGAAATAAAAGTCCAGAGGCCTCTCTCCCCCATAATAAACTTGCAGTTCTTTGTGAAGCCCAGATCATAAGTGCGAGTGCACATCTTATAGTAAGTGGTGTTGAAGTAGACAATTCTTTTCTGAAACGCCAACATAATGGCAGGTAGAACACAGGCGCAAATGTTGAGTAAGAAAATTAAATACTCGCAGAAACTGTAGCCATCAGAGGTTTTGGAATGCTCAACATTGAATATGATTCTATAGAGTGGGAACGGGTCAAAGAGGTAGCCTTTCTTCACAATATAAATTATTGTTGTCAATATACTCAAGCCAGTTCCAAGGGTCAAGTAAAACGTGAACCAAAAGAAATATCGGTGGTTGTTGTGGCCAATGCAAGTTGCCGTGAAAACGCAATGATGATCCCGCTTTAAAATACAGCATTTACACAGGTTACAGTGCCAGGATCGAGGAGGCATTAACCTCTGGCAGATCTCACAATAGTGCCACAGGTGCTCCTCTTCAGCACTCGGCGTTCTTCGATCCTGGGGCAGACTGTCCACGGAAGTATCTAGGCAATAGCAAGCCAGTTGGTTTCCCAGGATATTGTAGACTATAAAGGCTCCCACGATCCAAAGTACTTTGCACAGCAGGTCATTGAAAACAAATGGCGTTATGACAAACATTTGCAATTTGAAGAAGAAGGCAGTGCCAACCAAAACGGTTAAGACTGATAGAGGATGAGCTATGTCCACGAACTTCTTGGGATAGAGATTGGCATAATGATGGCACAGATCAGTCAAAATGCACATGGTTTTAAATATCAAAAAAATTTGGATTTCAATCTCAGTATCTTAACTCAATTTTGACAAACTTTTCAATAGGTACTTTTTTCTGTCGAAATAAAGTTTATACTTATGGGTTGAAAACATATATTTAATACTCAAAATACTTATAATTTAGACACTGTGCTTCATCTGCCACTGGGTGCCATCGTGGGGCAAAGGACTCTTCACCGAGGGTGAGAGGAAGGTCCAAAGTCCCCGCTCACCCAACATAATCTTGCAGTTCTTTTTCAATCCCAAATCGTACACTTGAGAGTAAAAATTATAGTAATCAGAGTTTGTGCATAATATCTGGATTTGCCATGCCAACATTATCCCTGGTAAGCAGCAGAGCAACAAACAGAGCCCGAAAACTGGCTTATAATACAAACTGGGCTCTGGGCCATTGTGCTGGAAAATCATGTTAATCAAGTCCAAGCCAAGAAAGCTGATCAAATGAAAGCCATGTATTATGGCATGAAGGAAATGGGAACCAATGCATCCGATCAATCCCAATGTTAAGTAGAAGGTCAACCAGAAGAAGTAACGATGATTGTTGTGACCAATGCAAGTTCCTGTGAAGATGCAGTGGTGATCCCTCTTCAAAATGCAACACCGGCAAAGATCACAGTGCCAGGATCGTGGAGGCATTAGCTTTTGACAGGTTTTACAATAGATCCAGGTGTGCTCATCTCCTGGAGTTGGAACTTGGCGATCCTTTGGCAGGCTTTCAACAGATGAGTTTGTATGATAGCAGGCCAGCATGTTTCCCAGAATGTTGTACGTTATGAATATGGCCACAATCCAGCAGATCTTATATAACACACCACCATATAATTGGGGTGCTATATAAAACATCTGATGTCCGAAAAAGAATGCGGTCATCCCCAGTAGAAAGATAAACGACAGTGGGTGAATTATCCTTACGAAGTTCTTGGGACTTCGTTTGGCAAAGTATTTAAGTCCAATATTCACGTAGCACATGGCTCAGAGATATCAAGAATTCTGCTGTTGTCTACTAATATTCAGATGTAAGAGTGAACTAAAAATTACACAAATTTCAAAGTGCTCCATTTTGTTTGTACACAACAGGGTAATAAAATGTCATTTTCAATTTCATCTTGAATTATTTTTAATATTTAGTTTATTAGGTTAGCTTTTTATTATTATTATTATTTTTCATACTTAAACGTTCTGCTTGCAGATCCACTTGGTTCCGTCGTTGGGCAGAGGACTTGCGATTGTGGCTGAAAAGAAGGTCCAGAACCGCCTCCTTCCCAAAACCATTTCAAAGTTTCGCCGCCAGCCGACATCGTAGCTACGATCCATTATCAAATAGCAAGTACTGTTCCGAGAAACCATAACCATTTGCAGGATAAACATTCCTAGCGGAACCAGAAAAAGTAAAAAGTTCAGCTTGAATATGCTGCCAACTGTGATCTTCCAATCTAACAACGGATCGTCTCTATAATCGTGGGCCACCAGAAACAAGGGATCGGATACGAGAAAAGCATTGTGTTTCCAGGATAACATGGCATTGTAGACCAAGGCTTGTCCAGTGCCGAGAGTCAGATGAAACAGGAAGCCCAGAAAGTATCGCTGATTATTGTGGCCGACGCAGTTTCCTAAGAAGGTGCAATGGTGATCCCTTTTCAGGATGCAATCGTTGCAGAGACGACAATGCCAGGATCTCGGAGGCACCAGCTTCTGGCAGGTGGTGCAGTAGTGCCACAGGTGTGCCTCACCTGCCTCCGGATGTTGCCTCTTCGGGGGCAAGCTGCCCACCGTCGTGTTGCTCGTAAAACCAAGCCACCAGTTGGCCAGAATATTGAAGACCACATAAATGCCGAGCAGCCAGTTCAACTTGTGCCAAATCCCTTGGGGATCAGTTAACAACGGCAAAACGAACCACAGATCGTAGACAAAAGTGAATCCAATCAGACTGAGTAGGAATAATGCCGATAAAGGATGAAGGAGGCCCACACATTCTTTGCGATGCCTTCGAATGCACAAAAGGATCCCGTCCTCCAATCGAAAACACATTCTGCGACTCCAGCAGCAAAAGGTCCTCAATGGCCTTCGGAATTTTAGCATCGGTATATAAATATCATAAAATATTATTTTTCAATATAATGAATTTTAGACGCTAGAACTGCTTTGATTTGAAAATTTGTACCTAAATGTCCTAATCGCATCATCAAGTGAGTTGGAAAATCAGGACTGAATGTGGCCATCGGGGAGGGGTTTGAAATTCAATTTCTTTTTATTTTTAAGCGGATTAATGGGAAATTACTTTTATAATTGGAGGGGTCGTAAATGCTCGAGGCTTGTGGACAAATTAGGAAAAGCATATGAGGGGCGTTATTAATTTGTGGCAGGGGTGTTTGCTTTCATAGATTTTTTGTTTTAAATTAATTAATTAATTAAGCATTCAAAACATGTGGGCATTTCTTTGTTTATTGAATATCTTATTACTATACTATACTACTACTTATACACGAATTTTTATTTAAAGACACAAATATATTTGGTGTGCTACCTGGAAAAGTAGGCCTTGACTACCAAATGAATTTCAATAGCAAGTTCAAAGTTTTTCCTTCTTCCGCTCTATTTGGCTTCCCGGAAACAAAAACTGAAAAGCAAGGTTAAACAGAAACCTTGCTCAAAAATGTAAGCTGATATGCAGGAAATAAATTGGTACGAAAACAAAATGGACTGAACAGCAACATCAACACGGACTCTTCTCGTATATATATGCTATATATATGATGCCTTTGCAGCAGGCGGATGTTATGTAAACAAAGAGCGGAGTAAAAACAACGGCGAATGCATATCAAATATTCGAAACAGATGGCCGGAGTCGACTTCATCGGCCCGCCGACCGCAAAATGGCAGCTGTCAGCCAGGCTTAGACCGCAGAAGCGAGTGTTGTCTATTTCGCATAAATTTTTATGAATTATTAATATGAACTAAGCATTTTGAATGTGGGCCCGGCGAACGTGGAAAGGTGGTGGGGTCGCGGTTTTCCATTTTAAGTCTGCGGCATGCACACCTATAGAGGGGGGTATTTTTTGTGGCATAGAAAAGTGGCAGTGTGCCTTGCGTTTGCATAAAATATGTGCGAGGGCGGAGCGGAGCTTTCCCCACTTCGTGGCTAAATGTGTTTGCCGTCTTCTGCCTAGACCGGAAGCAAACAAACAGCCATTTTGTGCTGCCATTTGGCGCTGCCATTTCCGGCAGCCACTCCACTTCGTCTGTCAGTCAGTCAACCTGTGGCTTGACTTTCTCCCACTCTCGTTTCGCTTTCTCTTTGACTTTGTGCGGGCACTTCGAGTCATTAGCATTTGCTCAGCGAAGACGACAGACACACTCGAAAAACGAGAATGGTTTGCGGAGTTGGCAACTGCTTTTGGCCAACTTCTCGCATAATTGCCGAGTTTTGCTGCTAATTTAAGATTATATTCCCTACCTTCTACCTTTCCACCTTCCACCATCTAGCATCTCGCATTTCGCATTCGGTGTCTTTGTTTGATTTCATTACGAGCAGAGTCACAACTTCAGGAAAGTTTTCGCAGCTTGCAGCCTTTGTCTCCCCAGGATTTCACTTCCCGGGGTTACTGTGTAATTTGCAAGCAATTACCTGGCAGGGGCACTCCCACATCCATTTGGGCCACCATCTCGGATCTCTCGTATCTGCCGACTCCCTCGGCACGACTTCTTGGAATGTAATTGAGTTTGAAAAATGTTTAAAATTAGATATATGCGTGGCTGGGGCAGGAAAAGCACCTGCGTGAGTGGCATGTAAGCTCATGAAAAGCCTAACAAAAATGTATTCAACCCAAGTCACTCGACAGCGCAGTGCCCCATCATTTGGGTAATGAAAGATTCTTGACATTTCAGCGGTTTAACGATTCCGAGGTAGAAATGGGAAACTTGGGATTGGTATTGAATTGCCTAAGAAAAAACTAAGAACAATTATTCCAAAGGAGTACAAATACATTTACTAGTATTAAAGGGAACGAAAAGGTTACAAATATTAGTTACAATTTATTTATACTGTTTTGGTTTATAAATAAACAAACAATCGTTACTGTGAAATTATGTAGTATGTGTGACATAGGTATGTTTCTCTTTTTAAGTACTTTTTTAATGTTTTGCCATTACGCGATAAATAATGACTGAAAATACTCGCCCACGTGTGCCAGGTATCCCATTTACATTATTCCAGAGTGAGAATATGTTTTTCCAGGTTAAGATCCCCTCAAGACTCGACTTTTCCCGGCAATTAAGGTGCAGCCCTTGCTGTACACTTTAATTTATTTTGCTATTTATCTGAGCCTGCGGCCAACATTAATTTAGCATAGGTGCCACCGGCAAATGGGTTTCCACCTGCAGAACTTGAACCTTTGAGCTCCTTTTTGGAGCCGTTGCATCGTTCGTTTAAGGGGTTATATACCTTTTTCAGAATCAAAAAATCGAAAAAAATTTTATAATTTTTTTTGATGTACATACTTTCAACAATTTTTCTGCAAAATTTTTTAGAGATCGGAGCAGTAGAACCTAAGATACAGCGGTTCATAGCGCACGGTGTACGGTGTACCTAATGTCCACCTAAAACTTTAAACGCGATTATCTCGGAATCGCATTTTTGAGAAAAGGTCATTTCGGTGAGCACGATATCTCGGTAACCACTACATCGATCGATTTGAAATTTTGGGGGATTGTTTGTAGATACAATAGCTAGTTCGTGAACGAAGGAATTTTTTTTTCGACAAATTTTTCTATTTTTTTGGGGCGAAAAACTAAATTATTAGACCTCGAAAAATCGGTTTTTTTGAAAAAATAATCACTGTAACTGTAAAAAAATTTTTTCGTAAAACCCTTCGTTCACGAACTAGGTAACACTATATACTAACGTAGTTTTTTTCACTTTTTTTTAAGTTGAGCCGTTTTCTTGTTTTCATGCTCACCGCAAGCCTCTAATGAAAAAAGGACTTCTGCGGGAAGGACTATAACTTCCACAATACTCAAAATTTTCACTCGAAATTTTATACGAATTAAGTTAAGGACACGTACTTTGATAAAATTTTTATTGAATTTAAATAAAACAATGTTAACATGCTAAAAAAAATAAATAAAAACCATGTATTTCTCTGGTGAAAAAGGTATATAACCCCTTAAATGCTCGGTCGGCAGCTGGTGTAGATTTATTGTGCCCCATTGGGTCGAACCAATGCAGCAGCAAAATTTTAATGAACCATCAAACGGCAATTGGAGCTGTTCAATGCTCGGCGGCAACGTTGCGTATGAGTGATTTCGCAAAAGCGAGCCAGCTGTCCTGCTCGTTCGTTTCGAATGCTCTCCATTTTGTTAAGCTGTTTTGTGCCAAAATATGTTTGGCTGGCTGGCATGTAAAATATTTGGCACTTGGCACACAAAATGGCTTGTCATTTGGGCGAAATGAGTTGGAAGTTTCACGTAAACGTAACGAAAACTCAACGTTTTTTCCCAGCTCCCCTTGCAAAATATGTTTTATTTTTTTCTGAGCCGGGCGCGACACATTTTTCGCTGTTCGTGTGTTGTTGTTTCATTTTCGTTTTCATAAATTTTTCATTTTGCTTGACAATGTTTTGCGCCTTCGACATGTGTTTGCAATTTGCATGAGGTGAGTTTGTTTGTGTGTGTGTTTGTATTTGTATTTGTGTGGGTTAGCATTACTTGTTTGTGTGCAGAAATTGGAACGAACAAGAGCCGTGTGTCTGAGTGAAGGACCTTTTCGAACACAATGTTTGCTGATTGATACCCTGTGGGAGTGGAGTATTCGCCTTATGTGATTAAGGCTACCCGATACCCAACTGTTGGTATCGAGTCTAATTTGTTGACAAGGAAATAAATGACAGAACCCGG
This sequence comes from Drosophila ficusphila, assembly GCF_018152265.1. Taxonomy (NCBI): domain Eukaryota; kingdom Metazoa; phylum Arthropoda; class Insecta; order Diptera; family Drosophilidae; genus Drosophila; species Drosophila ficusphila. Next base: position 20,549,080 of record NW_025064737.1, read on the forward strand.
GTCATTGTTTGATTTATGCTGATTGTCATCAGGGTATCGAATTGAGTTTTAACTTTTCACCAAATTAATCTTGTTGCAAATGAATTTAAAATGAATACAACATGATTTGCTATATTAACATATAAATGGTTGTTTAAATTAAACTTAAATGACTACTAATAAAAACGAATTAACTAAATGCAAATTGCATTTTATTTTTGAATTTTATTACGAGAACAAAAATTATGACATTTTTAACAATTTGTTTTTAATGAGCATAACTATAAATAGTAAATTACCCATAGTGCCTGTATGTGTACTGCAGAATAAAGTATCCAATCCATCTTCCTATTCTTAATATCGGACTGAGAGTATTTTTTTTGTCGCACTGACCTCTTGGGCGACCTATCCATTTCCATATTGACATCCTTCTATATGTGCAAAATATTGAAAACCTAATAGTGAGGGAGAATGGCGAACGCGATGGGTTTGGGTTTTTCATTATTTTCATAGATTTATTGCAAAAGTTTCGTGATTACTTTCCCTTTTATCCCGGCAGCCGCTTTTTGCGGGCTTTCATTTTCGTTCGAATATTTTTCATGCCATTTTCCGAAGGAGCGGTTGATGTGAATCACAACCGATTGCTGATTGACTTTTCCACAGCTGGGACGCGGTAAAGTTGCGAAAATGGAATATGTAGATATCTTTAAGCGACCTGTGAACTATTTGCTTTTCATGGGGGGCCTCGAATAGTTTCGTTGCCTGAAAAGCAATTAAAAACTAATTACAGTAGCTGAAAGTCGGGGACGAAAAATGCGCAAAGGCATTTAATAAAAATTTAAAACTTAATTCAGTAAATGCCAGACAGCGGAGGCAACAACAAAAGAAACAAAGCAGCCTGGTGGGTGACAACGCGAATAATTAGAGCAAAAGGCGGCAAAGAAAAATACAGTGGGTGGGGAGAGGGGAGCGGGGGGAGGAAAAGGAGACTGGGAAAGGAAGCTGCTGCCGCCACGCACACCTGACTTTGTTCTATCCGGGCAACGTGGCGTATGAGCAATTAGTAGTTAATTGTAAAGTTACCCCAAGGGAGGGGGAATGGGAGGAGGGGCAAACGGCGGCATGCAGTCGTGACATTGACGACGAGGATGAGCCAAGGATGGATGGCGAAGGATTGCCGGGGGGAGGAAGGGGGTGGCACAAAGGAGGGGATAATTAAGTAGCAATTTTTGCCACTGCAGCTGAATTTTTAGCAGTCAGGCGAACTAGCGTGTGTGTGTGTGTGTGTGTGTTTTTGATGCATTATCGCCTGTAATTATCGTATCAATGGCGTTAAAACAAAGTCACGGCACGTCGAGCAGATAAGCCCAGGTAAAAATAAACGAACTAGAACCCCGTCTTTGATCTGGAAAATGTCAATTAAATATTAACCTAATAACTCAAACGCTACAGCAAAGGGATTAAGTGAGCCAGAACGGCAAGTCACTTTAAGCAATGCTCTCCGACTAATTGAAATGAAAAGCCCGGCTAAAGACGGCTAAAGTCAGTTGGCAGGATAACTAAGCAAGGCGATTAAAAGACCAACTAACCGAGAAATGAACAATGGCCTCTGGGTGAGGCAAGCAACAACAAAAAAAATATCAAACACGCAAGATGCAGAGCAAATGGCACAGGCTTCGAGGGAAACCATCTTGGCCAAGTTAGCAGGACGGCGGGACGGGCACTTATGTAAGCAAAGTGAAGCAGAGCCTGGGAAGCGTTGACAAAAATCAAACAATGAAAGCGCTGTTCAATAAAAACAGAACAGGAGCAAAAAATAAAGGGGCAGCGATAAGGAGCCGAAGGCAAACGGTTGGCCAAAACAGGGCAAACAGTAAGATAAAAAACAAAAGCGGACTGGGCTGGCAAGTCCTTTTTGCTCTCTTTGGGCCAAAATGAAGTGGCAACAAAAACAAAATTGCGAGCAAAGAAGTAGGAATGTGCTGGCTAATGCTGAAGACATAGGAAAATGAAATTTAAGCCAAGTGAAATTGCACACACTACAGCGGAAAGTGATGTGAAAGGATATGTAGTGTGAAAAGCGCTTAACTCAATAAGCGCTCAATGCCAGGACTCTGTTCCCCGTAAGCTTGAGCATTTTCCCCACAGCATCCGTCGAGTGAAGAGAGAGTGGAAAGCTGCAAGAGCTTTTTTTGCAGGGAGAGCGGAAGAGTTTGGGAGAGAAAGTCGAAGGATGGACCACTCTCTCGCTCTCTCTCCCTCTCTCTTTCTCTGAGAGCAGAAGAAATGCTTCTCTTAACAAGGATGTTGTTTACTAGAAAACAACGCTCTTAGGTTTCATAAGTTTGCATACTTCTAACAACAATTGCAGAGCAACCTTGTCATCTTAATTATGAATTCTCGAGCTACTCCACATTTTCCCATTAGCCCCTTAAGATATTTGTCTGCAATTAAAATCCATCTCGACTAAATCAATTGGTTTCAGTAGCCTTTCATTAAGTCAATTTCATGTGGGTCCAATTTTCCTCAATTGACAAGTTGTGAGCCCGCAAATATGCTGAAATTCCTTGGGAATACAGAAGTGTGTTTGTTTCCAATAACAGTCTGGGAAATGGATTTATCTCGAGACTCGGACGCACACGGCTGATTCAATTAGAAGGACATTAACCCCTTGGTGCCAGCATGATGGATCTGGGCCACTGGCTGGCCGACATATTTGTCGTTGCTCAACTAATCCGTTTTGATTCCAGCGCCTCGTCCTTTGAACCCTGACACGCCCAACGAAGAACAGCTATCCATGTCAAAACAGCTGCAGCGGCGCCCAAAAGAATGCTTTGTTTGTCTTTCATTATGGGGGCTCAGCTGGGGCGTGGCAGTGTCTTTGTTGCGGCTCCATCTTGCCGCACTGAATAAATTACATTTTTGTTCGACATGTACGAGTAAGTCGCATTCCATGTGTCAGTGACGCCTTGTCTTCTCCAAATGAAAGGTCATGACTTCTGACTTCGTCCTGTGTCATTGCTCTATCAATATTCAATTACAAACCAACGTATTAGAATGCTTAACGGTTGAGCTTGATTCTTTAACGAACAACTCTGTTGAAAATAGTAATTACAAAGTAATAAATACTTAAAGCACATAGTATTTCCTGCACAGAAACTTAGTTTTATTGATTTGCCAGCGTGTTGGAGTTCGCACTTAATGAAATCATTTAGCGCTAGGAAAACACAGCACGCAATTTCAGGCATACGGCATGTGGCAAAATTCATTGACTTCTGACCACCCTCGGCTAAAATGAAAATGTTTAGTCAAGTGTTGCCTGACCTCCTCTACACACACACGTTCACACACACACACACACATAAAATGAGCACATGCTCAACCGAGCAGCAGACAATACAAAAACAAAAACAAAAACAAAAACAAGCGCTTTTCTCATTTTCCCAGGAGGCAGCTATTTTTAAAGCTTGGCCCTTGGACTCATGGAAATTTCATTTGCCTGCTCAGGTTCCTTTCGGCCGGCTCGCCCTAACTGCGGTAATTACTCACACTTGACCCGAAGGGTTTTCCGGGCGGGCGAAATCAGCTCGATGGCTCAGCTGGTTGCAGATAAATTGAAATTTTCCGGCCCGTACTGTACTGTACTGTACTGTCGGTACGGCTGGGAAATTCTACGGTTAATTCTGCAATGGAATGTTGCACCCGGCGAAAGTTGCAGTTGATGAAGTTTTGCAATTTGCGAGAAAACATTTGGCACCACCTTTTTCCGGGCTTATGTGGCTTCGAGTTGATTAGATTAAAGCCAAGAGTCGACCCCATTCGAAAGCTGATTAAGTGCCGACCGATATATTGCCATTGGCATTCGCTTCCGCTTCCCCGGTGACAAATAAAACCTGACCTGAGTTCGACCGCCTGGTTATTAAGTAAATGTGGCAGTGGCACAACTTCGACTTCACATAAATTCAGTTGTTATAGTTCACTAAACCTACGCACACATACGGCTATGGCTACAACATGGAATAAACAATACTTTATTTACAATGTAATGGCATATAAAATGGCTGCCGTTGCCATTTCGGTTGTTATTTCTTTGTCTGTGTTCGCTTTTTCGGTTTATTTGCCAGCGGTCAGTTGCTTAATTTCTTCGCTTTTATTTGCCACAATTTCAGCATTGCAGCCGAGCCACAAGTATGTGTGTGTGTGGTGGGCGTGGCCACGCCTCATCCAGCCCCCCGATTCATTTTGTTTCTTGCTGTGTCTTGCCTTTCTTATTTATTTTCGTAATAACAATAAATTACATTTTTCTTCGGCTTTCCCCCTTGCATGAGTGTGTGTTTGTGTGTGTGTACTCATTTGCTAAGTTGTTTTATGTGACTGTCGCTTGTTTGTGGCTTTTTGACATTATTTGGATTAAGAAAATAAATCCTGGCCCTGGCTGGACAGCAATTTTAATATTTTCTCCCCGCCCCTCCAGTGCCCAGTAAACTTTGATTTTCATTCTGTTTTTTATTTTGTTTTGTGCTCTGCACAAGCCAAAGTTTTAATCTATGAAATGGCTTAAATCAAATTTCAGCTCACTGGCACATAAACTTTTCTTACCTGAGCTTGTCATTTCAGCAGAAATACAATTACAACAGGGTAAAGGTAAGGACCCCATTTTGGCCCTCAGTGAAATATGAAATAAAATACACAAAACTCTGCTCACGGTGAAAAAAGGATTTTTTTCATAAACATATCAGGATGTTTACATGCTGTATTTATTTTAGTAAGCTGCAACGAACTCGTCTTTTCATTGCGAAAAATTTAACAAAAACTGCTAGTGCAACTTGAGCTAATAAAATATATCAAAAAATACAGTAGTGTACTCAGCATTCCATTACGTTAAATCAATATTAACACATTTTAAGAGCGTACTCGTGCCATTAAAATGAATAAAATATTGAAATCATTGCCACCTGTTTTTTATGTGAAATTTTTTCGGCAAATGAAAACCAATATTTTTTAAATATTAATTTTCTACAAAAATCATTTCTGACGGGTAATAAAATTTGTAAAATTTGCATTGATGCATTTTTTCGTAAATGCAAAAACTGTCATATTTGTTACTTGTTAAGCAGTAAGGGTACCCATCACACATACATATTTAACAAGGATGACGGATGCTGGAATGCACACATCTACACTCACATAAACAAGGTAACGAAGAACGCAAAAGGACAAAAAAAAAGAGGACAATAAACTGCGATGGCGGCGAGAATAAAACTGTGGAACCGGGCTGCTTTTTACGTGCTACATTTCTGTCGAATTGAGGATGTGTCCTCTGCGAGATAGGAAAAACCCATAAACAAACAGGTGCACCCACCACCCACTGAAACTCGCAACCATGAACACAAAGACAATCGTTAAATGGCATGCATTAGGCTTAGTGGGAATTTTCCAAATGTTATGGCTTTCAATCCGACATTGTTCTATTTGTAGACCTTTTTTTATTCTGTACATCTCTACAGTAAAACATTTGCTAAAGCAACCTATTTTCTGGAATTTTACCAAATGGATTTTCCACTCCAGTTCAGAAGATTGAGATTAATTTATTAACAGAAAACTGGGTGAAATCCATTTGTTCGTTGGCAGATGAATTTTTGCGTTCAAAATAGTTGAGCCATTTTTCTGGTTTTCTTTTAACCTTAATAAACTGTTAGGCGCAGACCGGGCTAAATGGGAAAGCTTAGCCTAATTGCACTCGGCTTTAATGCAGTTTTGCATGCTGCACTGCCAGCGGCAGACACGCCATAATTTGGTTAATTTTCCAACAGCTTGGCTGGCATTTCGCACTAAAGTTTTAATTAAGCTGAGGCCAGAAGCACGTGTAGAACACCCCATTTCCCCCCGGGTCGCTTATCCCCCCATTCAACATTCACATTATTTTCCATTTCTTTTCATTTCATTTTCTGCGGCAGACACGCACTCACAGCTTTCCATGGCGGCCATTCACTCACTCATTCAAAATGCAAAACAATTCAAAAAATGTGTGTAACTATTCTCGCCCTTCCATTTGCCGCCTCCGACTTTCCATTTTCCCATTTCGCAGCGGCTAAATGTGTTGCGCTTTTGTCTGGGCCAACTGGATGTGCTTTCGTTTCGACGTGTTTTTCTATTTTTTTTGTATACCCAACTCGGTTCATAATTCAAAAAGCTTCTGACGGCTGGCTTTAAAATGCCTGCGGCTGTGGCTGCCATGTTTTATGTTTATTAGCTCGTCTAATTGAAATGTCTAATGGCGGAAGTTTATGAAAAAGCTAAAAATTCGCTAGGCCCAGGTTTAAAAGCCTTCGTACTGCCGCGGGTCCAGGAGTCCTTCGAGCTCGAATTGCTTCACCAGCTGCCTAATAGAGTCCTGTATTCCAGGATTGAGATACAACCTCCTTTTCATATTCATTCCGCGCGGCTGGTCCGAAAGTAGAGCTGCAAAATCCGCATCGGTGTCATCGGTGTTCAGTAGCACGGGTTGCAGGAGGAGGCCACAATGAACAGCTAATACGAACAGGAAAAGTTATGTTGATTAGATTGTTTTTAATTATATTAATTAACCTAGCAGTCATAAAAAAATGTAGTTACTCCAAGACCATGTTTTCCATGTTTATAATTAAAAATAAGAACAAATGGTAATCCAAAATATTCTTTCTTATTCACCGTAAAACCGCTTCTGCTCCGACTCTAGGTGAAACTGCTTGCGACTAGGCAACCTCTGACCTTTGAACCCCAGCCTCCTCAGCTCCTCAACGAAGACTTCGTGGTAGACACATCTCATCTTAATTTGCAGCTCGCTCCGTACTTTCTCCACGGCCGACGTGTTGAGCAGATGATGAATGTCCAGCGTGGGCGAGCCCCAAAATGCGTACTGAAAGTCAATCAAAAGGACATCGCTGGGCACGCCCGCCTCGTATTTGAACATCATGTTGTTCGTCCACAAGTCGCCGTGAGTCAGGACATTAATGTGCGAGTTCTCGGGCTGAAAACAGCGCAGTCCCAATCCCATATAATGAGGTTCCAGTTCCTCCAATAACTTCGCTTGACTTTCATAGCCCGGTTGACTTTTTAAATAGCTTGCACATGATTTAAGGCAGCCCAAAAAGTAGGCACTAAAACTTTCCGTGTAGCGATTGAAGAAACCGCGATCGTATTTGGCCAGGGAAATGGTATTCCCATTTGAGTTTTCCTCGAAAACCGCAGAGGCTGCCTGCATTTTGGCCAGTTTCCTTAGCACCAAACTCACGTGCTGCTCATCCAATCTCTGAAGACGTGGAGCCATCATAAATCCCTTATAAGTTAGGTCCTCCATTATAAAAGCTCCTCGCTGTCGATCGATGTGGAAAACTTTTGGATACAATTGTTCACCAGCCAGTTGTTGTAATTTCGGCAACACCTCTTCGTAAATCTCCAGTTCTCGATTGTATATATCATACGGGGCTTTCTTATTTCTGGTCTCAGCATCCTCATCCTCCAAAACTGTCTTGGCAATCAGATGATCCACTACTTTGTGGCCCTGACCAAAACTGTACACAATTCGTATACGTGATAAAATGGCTCATAGTTTTCTCCTTTTCCCAGAGCTGGCCTTATATCAACCGATTCCACTCGAACTTGGGGGTTTTGGTAATGTTGTTGCAGAGCATTTTCCAGGTATTCAAAAGTTAGCCAAGCTGCCATGACTAAAGTAACCGGACTAGAATGTACACCTTATCCGTAGTGATCTGCAGATACTACTGATAAGTTGTTAGATGATACAAACAAAAAGCTCTCAGTCGACAACTGAACAATCAGTTTTGTTTCTTATTGCTTTACTATGAGCACTTTTGCTTTAAAAAAATTAATGAATGCATACAGTTGTTTTTGCCAACTGCAATCTTTGTGACTAACAGATGTTTATAACAAAAACTGATTGTGCATTTTGATTAGCAATATACCTTTGACTGGTTTGCATAAAAACAGATTTAAAAAATATATTTTTTTCAAAAATTTGCAATAACGTTTTTAAGTGTAGCTTCTCGCCAATAAATCTCAATCAGACTTCCGCATTTAGTTAAGATAACAGAGATTTGCTTGGCTAACTTTATTGCCTTAAGAAATATATGCAAATGTGAATGTGGGGCTTAAATCACCCGGCCCATCAGCTGGCCTAATCGCATGCAGGCCATCTCACCCAGTTGACCGGCTCTCACCCATCCGCTTGGCCCACTGCCAGTGTCACAGTTTGGGGCTTAGGCACCTCCGGCTCCGGCCCGGATCCAAATTCCGGCTTTGATTCCGGCTCAGGCCGCTTGCTGCAACTGCCGGCTGTCCGGCGGCTGGCGCACTCGTAAACGTAGTTGGCCAAAACCACCGCAGGAGGGGCAGCAATAGTTATGGTTTCGGCCACCTCAGGAGCTGATGTTCTCATTGTAGCCGCTGCAATGTCTTCTGCAGTCGTGTTGCTCGGTTTTGTTGATGCTGTCGCTATTGCATTTCTGGGCGGCATTGACAGTCGATGGCAAACGCCTGTGCCGCTGGCATTCTTCTCCTGCCACATGTGACCTGTGCCCCGCAGGCAGCTGGCCTCGATCGCTATAGCTAGTCGGATTTCATCGGGGTTCAATTACGGTTCCCGGTTAATTAGGGCACTCGAGAGCACTTACCAAAGGAGTGGCCGAGCAGGAGGCAGATCAGAAAATTCCAGTTCATTTTTTAGCTTGCTGCTCGTTGAATACCGCTTTCTGTTTTGTTTGCTTACAGATATTTGGGTCAAGGACTACTCTCACAGAGAAGAAAACCTGTCTCACTTATGAATCAGTTTGTAAATATTTATATTCGGAAGAAAACTAAGAAAACTTAAACAATATGTAAATGCATGCAATACATTAAACTTGTAAGTACCAAACCGCGATGCAACACCAACTGGCTTTCTTAACTCTTTCCTCCTTGCGGCTTTCGTTCCTACCGATTTCTCGGATTCCACTGCTTTGAGCTCTCCAACCACGGCAAGTTCTTCGACCACGCCTTCTTTGTCCCTCAAGCCAACCAGCTCCAAGTTCCCCATTTATTCGACCTTCACCACAGTCGACAGAGCCTTGATAGTTCTATCTACTGATGCAACAAAAATCCATTCAAATTGACGCATTGACAATTGTTTTACCAATTTCAGCTCGCTTGTTTTTCGACAGTTGGCCAAAAAGTTTGTAGCCTCCATTCTGAGCATCGTTTTGACAACTGCTAAAGCTGTTGTTGGTTGAATTGCCGTTGTTGCTGCATTTGTTGCAGCTTAAAGTTGCCGGTGCTTATTTTGCTTGCTTTTTCACCAGCTCTTTTCCCTTCTTTGCATAGCCAGAGCGCTAGTTTATCAAAACATTTTCAAGTTGGAGTGGTGCGGCTGCAAAAACAAAGGCACCCAAGACATCATCGATTTTCTCGAGTGGAATGCGCCTTGAAGGCAAGCGAAGGAGGCATGCGGGATGTGGCAACAAGGAAAACAACTCAATCTCAATGCATGGCACTTAAGCAGCTGAAGGAGCAGCGGCAACAGTGGCAGCCACTTGGTTGCAAGGTGCTGAAACTTCCCCGACAGCGGAATCCCATTTCTGGAGGGAAGCCAACAGGGAAACAGTTGGTGGTGCACCCCGAGGATTGTGCAAGGGATTATAATCGATTCTTGAAGGTATTTTATGTTCTATCTTAAACGGAGAAATTTAAGTTATCAGTATAGTCTTAATACATTTTTTCTTAACTATTTCAGAATATTTGTTGTTGCAACTTGGCTAGTATTTCTGTAACCACACAAAAAGCAATTCATCCATCCATAACTCATTCAGGATCTCACTTTCATATCGCTGCGCTGTCTTAATTCACTGCGAAAGAACCTGAAGCCTGAAACTTTGCTCATTATATTTACTGAGATGCAGTGCACTTGGCAGCTGATTCGCTCATATATACGAGAGATACGCTCATATTTATTATGGAAGGGAATAAATGCGTACAGCACGAGAGCTGCCTTACTAATTACCTTTATTACAATTTTAATTAAAAGTTTGTTAAAATTTCGCTACAGAAAATTGTATTTAAATTAAAATTTAATACTAAATGTTTTCTATTTTTTGTTTAAACTTATAAAAATTTTAATTTCCAAATAATCTGCACTGTTAAGTGCAAAACAAATGTTGAACTCCGAAAGTGTATTTAAAATTAATATACATTTTATGTTTGTGCTGGCCAAATAAATTTCTATGAACAAGTGTATAAATATCTCATTAAAAATGCATAAATGCATTGCGAAATAAAATCTGCCACAGCGCACTTGTGAGACTTAAACTCTCTATGGATTTCTTGATCACCTCGTAAATATTCTTGAGTGCTCTTTAGAGACTCTCGCGTACTTCTCTGGCGCACCTCGGGCACAAGCTCGTCCTGGAGCTGCGACGCCTCGCAGGACCTTATCCCGGGCCAAAAGGCGGCACACGGAAGCGGGTCAGGCAAACGCTTGGCACGTGCATTTCATTTGATAAATGTTGTCGTTGTCGCCGTCGCCTCTGCCTGATTATGCAGCCCAGGCAGCTATGTGCTTTTCCCCCTTCTTCCTTTTCTTCCCCCCTCAAAGTCCACGCCCCCTCGACTTCCCTGGAGCGTCCTGCTTCCGCCGTAGATGCCAAAAACTTGCCTCGACTTCCGTTTTTGCCGGCTGGGTATATCTTTTTTATTGCACACGCGCGCTTGAATATAAACCGCAAAAGGTGAGGTGCTATGCGGTGGGTTGTAAAAGGGGGTGGTGGGGAGGAGGGGGTAGGGCAAGCCGCCCGGGTTTTGTATGCGGCATCAGGTTTCGCCTGTGTGTAAAATTTACACTGACATGAGCTAACTAGTCCTGTATTTATGCCGGTGTGTGTGAGGAGTATCTATGTGCGTTGCCGGGTGTACGGTATCTGTGTATCTTTGGATGCGGCACGTTGCCGTTGTAACTTGCAACTTAAATGCGCACGTGATGCGCTGCCTGCGTTTGCTTTATTGCGTGAGCTGCTCGAAAATTAACAAAGTTTTTTCCCCAGGTTCCCTACTTCTTTGTCTTTCCATCTTTTCCTGATATACACTTAAAGAAAGTAAATTTAAAGGCAGCCTGATTTTTCAAGTATATTTTTAAGGCTCATCCCCAGATATTAGTATTACATAATGTAATTTTTAAGGTATTTTTTAATTCAATATTTCTGTTAAATTTAATAAGCACTTTTCTCTCTGTGCAGCTCACAATATGAATGAAGATGCCAACGACACGAGTGCGAATGGGCACGACCTGGCATAATATCACGCATACGACACGTTGTCGCTGCGAATTTTTGATAGCTACTGCAATCAGCTAAGTGAACGACGGCAATCAGCCCAACGGCACAACAACAATGAGGAAAATGATTAAACGGAAGCGGAAGCTGTCAGGCAACAGCTTCGAGTTTTCCCAACTTTCGAATGACATTTTTGCCGAAGCCAGAAGTCGCTGCATTCGAATTATAATCAGGTTGTCTGGGGGAAAAAATTCCCCAGTGGAGGGGAAAGGCGGTTGAAAAAACTTACGCTCGCGAACAGAAATTGAAAGTCAACACACACAACTAGAGCGGGGAGATATCGAAATCAAATCACAGCATCGTCAAATGCATTTAGAGCTATTTGCATTGCTTGGCATTCCTTCTGCTCGCTGATTCCCGCTCCTTGATTCCATCCGATTCAGAGGCAGCGGCAGATTCTGATTCAGATTCAGATTCAGATGCAAAGCCTGTGCGCCTCGGCATGTGTCTCCGGATATTTTTCCCTTTGCCATCGGCTTTTTTGCTGCTACGCTGCATTGCAAATTGATTTTCATAGCCTTGGGGACATGCATTCGACTCGTTGACAGACCTTCAGCTTGAAGTTTATAGTTTGTTAGTCTCGGCCCCAAAATGTCAAAAAATATAGAAACTCTTTGTCAGGAAGAACACATTTTATAGACATTTCTAATTACCATTTTTGGGAGAATTTTATCTGCAGTTGACTTTGAAAAGGAGGCCCTTTGATAAGTAAGAGCCCTGGATACAGCCAGTGGGGGAATTCAGCACTTTGTGTGTCCCAAAGGCTTTAAACAGGCTCGTTAAAATCTGTAAAATCCTGAAAACATTCAAATTAAAAAAAAAAATTATACAGATCGTTTAGAAATTTCATGAAAAATTTGAAGGAAAATGTCACTTTAAAATCGATCAAAAATTGTGGAAGCTATGAGATTTAGAATGGCATTAGCAGTGGTTTAAAATCGACTTCTCCAAAATTAAAAATTTCAACGCAGTTCGTTCAGGGATTCAACACAAACCGATGGAGGCATGCCACTTTAAGATTGGATAAAAGTTGTGAAAGGACTGGGATCTAAAAGTTTAGTATTGGGTCATTTTAGTGCATATCATCGGAAATCCAGAATCACCAAAATGAAAATATATAAACACAGTTCGTCTCGGAATTTCATAGCACACTTTGAGAGGCATACCACTTTAAAATCCGGTTAAAATTGTTCAAGTAATGGAATTTGAAAGTACAACATTGGGTCACCATTGAGCAAAACATCAGAAATTCAGAAAAACCTGACATAAGCTCATGACCATTACACATTGAAAAAAAATCGAGAATGGCAACAGCATAAAAATAAGTTATTTTAAGAATTCCACCATAAACGTTATAATATCCGTAATCAGTAGTAAGTGAACACGGAATATAATTCTTTTAGTGTCGCCCTATGGGCATTGAAAATTGGCTGGTCGCCATAGCCATTTGCATACATTTGGTTAAAATTTATCCAAGCGAAATCCGTTTTCCTGACATCGCCAAAAGCTGGTCCTTTATTAATTATCGAAATGGCGTCCATGTTAAGCTTCACACTTTTAATGAACGAAAATAAACAAAAGTAAGTGCATAGCAGGATTTCGAGCTGCATTAATAATGAAGATAAAAAAAAGCGTAATGTGTTTGCAACTGATTATGCAAACACATGTGAAAAAAGGGGAATTGTAATTCGAAGCACAATTCATTGTTTTATTTTGTTAAATATTGACAATAATTATGCATTAATGCGCAATGTATAAATAATTACTGAGACAATTGTCCGTGCAGTGAATGTTACGCATACGAATGTGTGGTGGCCATATGCTTCCAATTTCGAAGTCAACGCAATTTAAACATATTTTCGCAACTCAATTTTCGAACAGCAATTTTATCTCACTACAGTATTTGGTTCCACACAAAGTTGGTCGATGAAAGATGAGTCGAAATAGCTACCAGTCTCGTGTAATTTGCAAAAAAAGCAACCAGAAACTTCTTCTTTCTTCTGCTTTTAATTGAACATTTTTAATTTATGCACAATAAAAACTGATTTACCGCTGTCTACCCGTTCAGCTAGAAAAAGTTCAACTTTAACTTTTTATGACTGACCCCAACAGAAAAATGTAATGGTCGGAAGCAAAGAAAAAAAATGATAAGCCATAAAAGCGACCAAGGTGGGTTTGTGTGTCTATGAAAGCTAAACTAAAGTTTTGGTAGAGCAACTTTTGGTTTTTAGTGCCGGCAGCTTGGTCCATTTTACAGCATTTAAGTGGCCATGAATTTCCCGCCCAGTGAACAGCATCCCCTGCCAACAAAACGAGCACGTGGCTCCATAAAGACAACAGGGATTCACTACCGAACCCGTCTCGATTTTCCATCCAAAAATTCGAACCACCTGCCGGTCCCGGCAGGTAGGCGCCTTTGTTTTAGTTGCGGTCATTTCCTCGGTTTTCCCGGGATCTCAATTGGTTTTGGTTTTAGTTTCGTCATGGCAACCAGTGCACGTGTACCCCAAAATTGTTTTGAGTCAGTTAGCGCGAAAACGTGCGGCCAATAAATTGATCAAAGTGAAATACTTCAACCAAAAGCATAACAAAGTTATGTTTTGATTTCGAGAGGGAAAACCTATGTATTTCTGGCATTTGTTTTTTTACAGTCGAACTTGCTGCTTATACCCTGAATGAATTGATTGGCAATTATCCGTTTCGAATTCAATTTGCTTACTTTTAATGCATCCCGTTCTGCTTGATTAATACCCCAAAAGTATGAATACCTCAAAAGTAGTACGACTTCATCCATTGGCAACTGCTCAGCCGAGATGAATCTATACCTGGTGTTATTCCTTGCAGGAATTATCGGTGTTTTGGCTGCACCTCAGACCGGAGATAATGCCAATCCCTACATCTACGTTTGCCACAAAAACAATCCCAACTGCCTACTTTATAAACCGTTCAATGACACTATGGCAAGGACAAAGCTAGAACAAAATACTGGATAAACGGGTGGAAATGAAAGAAAAACCCGAAATGTAATACATTCTGTTAAAATAAAGAAAATCCCAATATCTGACCTAGTTGTGTTAGCTCAATTGTTTTGCATGAATTGCAGTTGTAGTTCATCATATCCCCCTTAGTTTTGGCGACTGCAGGGTACAAAAATGTAGCACAACGATGTATCACCCTGTCAGAGGTGGGAGGTTGTGGCACTTTGCATTGCATTGTTGGCCTGACAACTGCAATGAAATGACGAAGATGTATAGCTGCAAGGAAGGGAAACATTCTCGAAAGAAAGTGGGAGGGCGTAGCAGGTGCAGCTGGATCTGGTGGCTTTGCCTTGTTTTTACAGCAGCAATGACAACAAGCTGCAAGCTGGGAGAAAGCCTGAGCGACAGCCACACACAGAAACAGACGACACTCACCCCGGTCTAGATCCGTGGCACTGGGACGTCCTAGCCATCTGCATCCGGCTTGTTTGGGATTTTCGCATTTGCCACATGCAGGTTGCACATAGAACACATAACACATAGCGCACCGCCTGACATTGATGTGACGTGGAACACATTAGACTAATGAAATTTTTCATGTTTCTCGCTGCCACTGAAAAAGAGTTGGGGCTTCTCCCTTCGACTCCCCGGATATTAGCACTCAAATAATCCCAGCCACCATTATTCCATCTCATAAACGTTTTAGTGGCTGGCTGGCACAAATTCTCGATTGCCTTCCGTCCACAATTCACTGTTTTAATTATATTTGCCGCTGACTTCGGGGCCGCACGGCTCATTAAAATTTGCTGCCTACTTTCAGGTGGCCCACGAAAGACATTCGAGTTTAATTGCGGCCATAAATATATTGCCTGCCCATCGCCAGAGTATTGCTGCTTTCTGGTAAGAACACTCTAGTGAAAGTATTTATACAAAGTATTATTTAAAAATTATCAATTAACAACTAAAATATCCGATCTCAGAATAAAATTTAATACATTTTAAGTCCGAAATACGAAACGTTTTTTATTTATTATTTTTTTACATAACTGTAAAGTTTTTAGAGTATCTAAAATTCGTTTTTACCCCCAGTAATCTTCGATTCCACTTTGGCTCAAGTTTGTCCACGTGCCGACAGCTTGTAAGCTTACCCAGGTCACCTTTACATCCCCTTTCCCTTTCCAGAATTAATTTTGTTTTGTTGTATTTTTTTAATAGCTACGTAATTAAAATGCGGACAGGCAAAGCCGCCGAATTTCAGAAAATGTAAGTCGCAGAAAGGAAGCAGAATGCCGAGTGTGCAAATGGAGGCCACTTACAGTCAGTCGGCTACCAAATATCAAAGACATTTTAAGCTTCAAGTGCCAAGGGGACAAGAGCTCTGATTGACTAAATGTCGCATTGCTTGACTGACAAACTGGCTGACTCAGAGATTTCCAGCAGACTGATGAACTGCAGTTGAAAAGAGAGTTTTCTGCTTTTCAGGCTCGAAATTCGTTGGGGCTCAAACTTCAAAACAAGTTTAAATGGTTTTTATTTCATTTTTCAGCCACACAGAGAAAAACTTAAAGTTAAATCTCAAGAAACACTCAGTAGAAATAATAAAATTTTATTTTTATCATTTCTTTACTTAAGTGTTATGATTTCTGTTTATTCCATTTATTTCCTATTTACGGCTGAATTGTTTCCCAAAGCAGTTAAGTTTGTTAATCCATTTTTTTTTCTGGAGTGCAAAGCTATTGTCAATGGCAGAGGAAGCTGGGCTCCAGGCAATTTGGAAAAGTGGAACAGCCCTACCTGATGATTCTACGCCATGATGAGCCGACTGCCTCCTCCAGTCATTGCCATAAATCAACTCAAGTGCCTACGCCCCAGCTGATTTATTTTGCCCTGGCAACTCGTCAGATTGTTCCGGCCAAAAGGGGAGCCTCAGGGGGGTGAGGGGATCAGGGGTTGAGGGGTTGAGGCATTTGCCTAAAATATTTAACCGGCACTTGTGCACAACAATTCCAAGTTCCCAGGCCGTATCTTCCGTTTCCTTTTCCATACCCACACTTTCTTCTTTTTTGTTCTTTTATTAAATTCTCAAGTGGCATTCGAAGTCGAATTTTGTCCGGCCCTTCGCCTGTTTTCCTTTTGCTATTTTCAAGTCGGCAGCAACAATAAGAGGAAAATTTCATTGTCAATTTCCGTATAATGCACAATAATAATACAACAACGGCAGCTGGGAGAAGAAACAACAACCATTTGCGGCTAGTGATTACCTTAGACATTTTGTGGCTCGCAAATTGCGCTGTTCCCACTGCCGCATCGCCCAAGGGGATGCGACCTCTGACCCCCAGTCCCTCTGCTTCCCCAAACTCTGATTGTTCCTACTGCCGCACTTAGGCGATGTTTTTTTGTTTTGCACCAAAACCAAAAGCAACGTGCCCCAAAGAGATCAACATCAGTGCGAAAGCGGCAAATTTAATTTAAAATTTCGCTGAGCATCATAAAAAAAACTGCGTAGAGGCCGCAGCAGATAACTGAAAGATATGTTTTAAATTCCAAGCAAAACCTTTTAAACTTCTTCCACATTATAAGTCTGAATTAAGAATAATCTCTAAAAGTTCCCTGAGAGCTTCAGTATGTTTTTAAAAAAGAGAAATATATTTACCTTTCATTTGCTGCTTTCATTTCCCCCCTTAAGCCTTTGTTATTCGGAACTTAAAGAAAAAATAAAAAAATAATCATGGAACTTTGATTTTTTGGTATTCAGCAAACAAAAGATTTCAGTTTTCAGCAAACGAATGCTTCCAGAGCACCAATCAAATTCTCAGAATGCATGGCTTCAGGCATTAAGTGTCCATCAGTACCATTTCTAATTAGGGGCTTAATATTACAAGCTAAAACAAAAACCTTTAAAGGTAGTGGAGTTTACTTGTTCAACAGAAAACTCGTTGTGGTGAATGGGGCGAATGAGTAATACCAGTGTGTAATTGGCAGCTGATCAAAGTTAGCTGTCATTAGTCAATGCAATTAGATCCGAAATTACAGGGAAATGCATGTTGAGTGCAAAGGTAGATGGAAACTGCAAATGGGCAATGTTAAACAATAACATGGATGGCAAACTAATTAAAAAAACTTTTTCCCGCCGGTATTCGACAGCCTGCTCCGCATCGTTTGATGGGAGTGCTCCAACATTTTTGGGGAAAACAAATACACACAGCGAAACGGATACCGCAGAGAACAGAGAACCCAGTACGAGCACACAGACCGGAAACTCACAGAAGCCATTTTGTGGTCTCGTGCCACGCGTTGTGCTAATGAGATTTTGATAGAACTTTTTGAGGCATGGAGTTTCAGAGGCAGCCGCCCCGAAAACTGTTGACAGTTGCCTAATTAAAAGTCAATTCCTTTGTCTGCTGCCAGCAAGGAAAACAAACAACAAAAAGGGCGTGGAATTTGTAAAAATTTTGTAACTTCATCTGCAGATGCAAATTCTTTTTTTTTTTTTTTTTTTTTTTTTCTTTTTGGATCCGGGGCCTTAGATTTAATTTTGAATACCCGATGGGCCGTCATGGTGGCGGAGTGGCTGCGATAGCGACAGTAAAGAGCATAATTTATAAGCAGCGACTCACAGCGACTCAATGTTGTTGTCATGTTGCATGCAAATGAGTTGAAAGAACGCCAGGGGATCCACAGCATCTCTCCCCAGAAAGCTCGTGGAATCCCGTCCTTAGCTCCTGTTGCAGATTGAATGTCGGCTAGACTCGGGAGCGCTTCCAGCGGCAAACAAGGAATGCAACTTTAAGCCAATTTTTAGCTCCATAAACAAGTTGGCTCCCGGTCAGAAAATCTCATTGAGTTTTATGTTTACCAGGCTTTATGGTACAATCACTATTTTAACGTTGAGCTGGCTACCTAGAAAAATATAAAATTAACAAGGTTATACAAGCTTTCTGCTACAAAATAATTAAACTAAAAAACATAATTAAGATTGCTTTGAAATAATAGGAAAATAGTTATATCTACAAATGAAACCTCAGTTATGTTTTGCTTCTCCTCTTTTCACAAGCAATAATTTCATTTGCTTTTTTCATTTTTATAGAGTATCGATAGATAGAATCTCTTCAACAGTGTAAGTTAAGCTTCGAGACTTTGTTGTTTGATGACTTTATATTTTACTTATTTTTGGCTTCAGTTTTTTGTATGCAACCACTTGGTGAAATAACATAAATTTCCGCTTCCTTCCCCCAAACACTTTACTTATTATGTGTTTTTCTTTGCGCTTAGCCCGAATGAAAGGCAGACTTGGCAAGAAGACGAGAAAAGCGTAGCGAAGAAGAAGAACGCGCGAAGGGAAAGCAGTTGACTGACATAGTTTTTCCCCCGACTTCCAACCATTTGGCTTCGTCCTGCTGAAGGTCCTTGCTGCTCGCTGCTCTCGTTGCCTTGGGCCTGGGAAGCATTGAAATAAATCTGAGCAAGTTCCTTAGTGGAAAGTTCTCCTAGTTTTTTTCCTTTCTTTTGGCCGGTGGAAAAGGCGCTGATGGAATGAGGAATGCGTCTGCGTCGTCTGCTGCTTCTGTGTCTCGCCGGAGGCCAGCCAAAAGTGTTATTTACCTTTTCTCTTTGTTGGCAAATGCCTTGGGAAACTATGCAAAGTTCACTTGCAGTTCTCCACTAGCACTTTGCTTAATGTTTGTCCTGCATAATTAAACAATTGTCAGGCAAATTGTTGCAACTCCCCGTATGCGCCGGCTGCCAGGCAAACAAAAGGTTCATTTGGCACAATGACAGAGGTGATCAGGGAAATGGCAGCCGGCCGGGCCGTCGGCTAAAATGAGGCGGAACTTTAACTAAATGGCCTTCTCCCATCCCTTCCCATCAAAAAATGCATTTGGCCTCACAAATGGAACGGCTGACACACATTCCAGCCGGCATCCACGCCCAAGATGTTGGCAAACATTTTAAAAGCAACTAAAAATAGCAAACGGCCAAAATGAGGCTAATTAAGTTGAGCTAAACAATTTGCCATCGACGGAGGAAGGCGCTCCTCGTCGAATGGCAGTTGGCCAACTCCTTCTAGTTGCCAATTTGATTAACCGTTAATTAATTTCATTATTAGACAAGGCGAGCATCGAGAATCAGCCGATGGGCGGGGCCATCGCAATTAGCTGAGCAAACTTTCCACCAGCTGCGAACGGAAATTGTCAGAAATTGTGTGAGGAACTTACAACCACTGAGGGAAAAGTTTATTAAGTTGCAGTAATAAAATAATATCAATATACATTTTAATCCAAAAAAATACTTCTGTTCAACATTTATTCGTCCTATAATATAAAATAAATCCATAAAACACCCAAATTGAAATTCTTTTGAAAGTTTTGATTTTTTTATTGTGCATCTTCCCGGAAAGTAAACGATACTGAATGCCGAAACTCATTGCATAATTCATTTGCACAATTATTGGCAAATGATTTCGCTCTTGAAATTTGCATTTATTTGCTTATAATTTCCACAACAATGATTGCCATCAATTTTTAAAGCTGGTCCGAACCCCAAATGTCTGCGGTTTCTGGCCAAAATCGGAGTCGATAAAAAAAACCCGACTACAAATTGCACAGTCAGAAAAGCGAAAGGAAGGCTAAAAAAGTTATCCCCCCAGAGCATACAAATTGCAAGTCAAATCGAACAAAAAAAAAAGCAGCACGATAACGCAGGGGAAAAAACAAAATTGTGCTTAAAATTCACAAATAAAAGCCACGTAACATACAAGTGGAAGAACCGGAGGGGTAGGTTAGTTAGGATCCCGGAAATGTCCGTCCGACTGGCAGGCAAATATGCAAAAACTGTGAATTTGTATTTCAATTTCTGCTAGCGCACAACTTTCGCAACGGGCAGCCGCAAAAATGGTTGCAAAGTGGACGGCGAGGATTCGCCGACAGGTTGAGCAGTTGCCGTCCAGCGGTTGTGTCCTTTGGAGCTGGATGGAACAGGAATCTGGAACCCGTGGCCGAACCGAACTGACACAGCGCTTTTGAAAATTGATCACCGGAACATCCGTGCGCCGACCGGAAATGCACAAATACAGCCGTGATTTATGTGAGTGCAAGTGCGTATGTATGTGTATTTGTGTGTCAGTGTGGGTCCTTCGCATGTCCGCTTCGCTTCATGGATAACTGTTTTACATCTGACAATTGTTTGAATTTCCAAATAATTTCCATCCACTTGCCACTTAAAGCAAGGCTTAAAGTTATCACTGTCATGGGGTTAATTATTTGATTGATTGAAGTGCTTATTTCTTTGTAATTCATTCGTTCAATGCTCAGGTGAATATGCAGAAATAAGTCATTACATATTTATATATATAGTATTATAGGTATATTTCTCTATGAAAAGAATATTTTACCATAATCGACAGGACAATATTAAATCAAGTTCCCCTGATTTAATTAATCAATATGCAGCTGCAATCAAATCTTTAATTCATGAAACCGAAATTGGCAGACTCTCAGATGAAAGCAGGTGGAAATTACTTTCCGCCAAGAGTGCCATTTTCTCAGTTTTCTGATTAGCCAGCTTGCCTGTGGTCGCCACTTGTCTGCGTCTTAGCCAGCTTGAAGTTGGCGAAAAGCACCTGGTCCGGACCATTTTTCATCTGGCCCTTATTAACTTATTTATGTGCCAGCCAGCCAACGCTAGTAAAACCACCAAATGTCAGTTCAACTTTGCTCGGCTCCCATGTCCTCTGCTAGTTATCCAAATAATGGAAAATTATGTTGTGAGCCAGATGCGAGCAACTGGCAATGTGTCAAGTCTGTCTTAAAGTTTATTTCAACTTGACACTTGGTTTGCCATTTTTTTTTACCCACTTTTTGCGAGACAGAATTTTCGCTGTCGATTTTGGGGGAGAGAAGATTTGACAGCTGCACTTGGGATTTGTGTGGAAGTTTGTTCGGTGTTCAATTGCTTGAAAGTTTCGCCCGGGAAAGTTGGCCAATAACTGACAGGCCAATGCAGGGCTATAGATAATCGCTTTCCCACCACTCCGCCAATAAAAACATTAATTATTTCTGCTGTAACACCAATCCGACCAACTTTCATGACAGGCGGCGAACAATGCCGGCGATGACTCCATAATGAGCATAATTAAGCCACACAATGTGCATTTAAATTATAAATTAATTGAGCACTGAGTGGGTCTGAAGGGCAATTGCAAAAAACTGGAAATAAGAGCCAACAAACAATAGCTGCTAAAGAACTCTATAAAACTGTTGAAACTGTTGTTTACATTTGGCCAACTAATTCATTTATGAGTTAAGTGAAAAGGTAAACACATAAGCGAATTAATGCAATTTTAAAAACGATTTTCTTTTTTCATCCATTTTGAATACTTAATCAGCAAATTTACATTTTCGACTATAAAAACTTGGCCCTGCCAAAAATACATTTTACACAAATTGAAACCCTAACGAGCCAACATTTTATGACACATTTTTCACTGCAAAACGCTGACGATTCAATTGAATTGAAATGCAGCTTCGATGGGCGGGGAGCGAAAAGGAGTTTGCACTGCTGTCATCGAAACCCTGCCCAACCGACAAATGAAAAAATTGGGGAAACAGGAACAAAACCCTGGCCAAAGAAATTAAAACAAGCATCGGGAAACTGGGAAAAAACAGGCAGGGGAAAAAGGATGGTTAAAGGGTTGTAAAGCATTCGAAAAAATGCAAATATGTATGCCAATGTAAAACAGAAGCTGCAACCGGGGTACCATCACATAAAAGTGCTTCAGTCCCATCCTCCTATTTTCCCGCCATCCAAAAAGAACAATGGGAGCACATAAAAAAAGTAGGGTCGGATCTGGAGGAGTGGGTGATAAAGAAGAACCCTTCTGAATGACATGACTAAAAACACATAAAAAAAATACAAAAACAAAAGAAATGACGAGAGTGTTGATGGAAACCGAGGACGAAGGACTCACGAAACGAGGGGCATCGAAGTGGCAATGCACTCGCCAAAAGAGTGAAAGATAATGCAAAACCGAAAGAAAACCCGGAAAATTCGTGAAAAGAAAACGAAACGAAAAAATTAAATTGCTTTAAACTGTGGGACCACTGAGTGAAAAAAGAATATATATTTCATTTAATTACTGTAAAAGGTACAATTAGAAAACAAATATAAACACAAAACGGAAAAAAAGGGAAATCTGAGAGAGAATTGAAAAAAAGCAAATGTGTGGAAAAGCTCATTTAATTTGTACTGGCACTTTAATGCTTAAAGTTTTCTGCTTTGTTATACAAATTTAAATATATTTTTTGGACTTTTTTAAATTAAAAATCACAATATTGCCATTAAGCTACTTAAAATATTCCGAAACGTAAAAATATCCTGGCCAACGTTATGTCGTTTATCGCGTCATTGGACGTCGTGTATTTACGAGTATTTTTGCCTTTCTTTGCTTGCCCACATTTTTTCAACCGTTTTTTCATGACATAAATTAAATTGCGCATTTGGTCGGTTCTGGGAATATTCCTTTCTGTGGGTTCGTATATTTATATTTATATATATACGTCAGCCCCATTGCGCTAAAAGGTGTAGATGTATGTGTTTGTGCTGGATGCAATATAAAAAGCGAAATGCAGCCAATAAAATATTGACAGTCAGTTGACCAAAACGTAGCCAACAGAAAACTTTGTGTAAACACGAAAGGGAAAACAAGACAGCAGGACAAGGGAGCTTTATTTCGTCGAGCAGGATCTCCCGTGCACATATTGTAATACGGGATTTTCCGCAAGTATTCTTCAACTCAGCAGAGCTGCAATCGGACGCTCATTAGCTGATTTTCCACCAGCTTAACTAGATTCCAGATACATAAATTACAGTCGCGAGGCACAGGATGTTACAATAAACAGATTTATAAATTACCGCCAGCAGCCAGCAGCTGGCCATTATTTATGGCCGTAGGTTGACAGACAGTTTTCCCCTTTTCTCGCAGCCATTTTCCCTTAGTTTACAGTGGGTCGCCATTTTCCCGGACACCAGACTGCGGTGGTTTTTACAGGTTAGAAAGATTTGCTCGCCCTCCTTCCCTTTTTTTTTTTTTGTATATTCTGGCTAATTGGCAATGGCTTACTTTTGTGGCAGTCCAGCAGCGGCCATTGAGGTTTTCTTTTGAATTACATTTTCTTTTAAAGATTGAGGGATTTTTAATTATTTGCTCGGCAGTATCCTCGAAGTAGCACGTTGAAGCTGATGGGCCGCCACACACCTGCGGCGTAATTTTCTACACTTTGCAGCATTTTTCTTTCAGCTCCGGCATCTTATCATTTATCAGCAGTCGGGGAAGATCAAAAGCGAGGACGAGCCATCAAAAGCAGGGATATACTTTACTACATATCCTTGTATATACTATACATACGATGGCGTAGGGGGATGGGTATCTTCTTCGCAATTTCTCACCGAGGTGAGGACCCCTCCTAAATTCCAATCTAAGCCCAGTCTGTTATGTGGGTCGAAATGCTGCGACTGCTAGCCATGCCATTTGGCCAAATGAAACTAATTTTGTTGATTGTACACTCGCGCTGCTGGAATGGAGCACCAGCAGATGCGAAGATGCGCAGCTTTATAGCCATCGACAGTTGATATATGGGCGGTTGGGGGCGTGGCCTAGGGGTTTAGTGGCTGCTGCCAGTTAGAGTAATCATTTCCCGCTTTTTTGTGTATATATTTAATGGGTGCCTTGTACTCTATTCGCTTTTTTCGATAGATAAAGCTTTTAAAATAAAAAAATGTAAAATAAGGTTCTTTTGATTGGTATTAATTCCTAAAAATCAGTACACGGTCCGTACTCAATACTTGATACCTTCAATTAAATATATAATAATTTTAATGCAGGGTATCTCATAGTCTCATTTTAATTTTTCCCCTTTAAACATTTTACTTTCCGCTCTGTCAAGTGAGATGTTCGAAGAAAACGTAGCTGTTGTGAAATTATCTTTAATTGATTGAAATCTCTTTGTCTCGATGGGCTAAATTACCTCGTTGGAGCCGAGCTGTCTAATCGGGGCCAAATCAATATGTAGTGGCTGCAATCAATCGGATTTGTCCCATCAGGCGACATTTTCAATGGAGTTATTTCCTTCCTTTGTCCCTGGCGAATTATCGGAGACAGAACCTGCTGCATTGCTCTCTCGCCTTATGACATTTTATTATACCAATTAGACCTTCCTCCTCTGCATTGTTTCATGCTTTTGCCTCGTGACAGACACACTTTCCCGGGGCCATTGTTCCCTCCGGATGGATTTTTCCGTTTCCCCTATTTTCCTTTGTGTTTTCCTTTCTATTCCCTAGTTTTCCCTCGACTTGCCTTTTCTTACACCTATTTCAGCCGATGACTGCTCAGAATTTACGGCCCTCGATTGTGTTTTAACATTTATTCAGAGAGAGTGTGGGCTAGTGGACTGCGGACCGTGTCCTGGTTGTACTGGTTGTCCTGGTTGTCCGGGTCGTCCTGGTGCCACTTCACTGGCAACACACATTTCTCAAATGTTGCAACACTTGGCTCCGCCTGTTGTTGCCCCATGTGCTCGGCGCACAAATGACATTTACATTTCGAGCACATAATGTTGCGAGAATTTGCAGCTAGTAGTAGTTTTATTTTGCACCCTTTTATTTTTGCTACCTGTGACCGGGAGGAGCACTCTTGGCCCTGTAGTATTTTTTCGGGTGATAATTGCATACGGCGTCGTGCACTCGACAACAGCAACAACAAGTGCACTACAAGTTGCACGTTGCTGTTGCACACGCTGCTGTTTCCCATGTTGCCAGCAACTAACAACTTCCTACTTACTATATATATGGGAACAAACCTTCATGCCTTTAATTTCTGCCGAGGCAAGCAAGTTTCACCAGGAAAGCTGCCACAGGGAAAATATAGAGAAAATACACAGCGGGAATATCAGTAATAGTACAATTGTATTAAAATACTACATTATTAATAATACTTTTTTATGTAATTAATATTGTTTGGTATTTGTGTATTCAAACGAGCAATGAATTTACAACTCCAACAAATTTGTGTAGCTAGAAGAAGATTTTTTTTTAAGGTGCATCTCCTACCAAAGGATATTATTGAATGTCGAATAAGCAGCCAAATGAAAGAGGAAAATCCTGGCCAACGGCTTAGGCCGTTTATCAACCGTAGTGACCAGCAGCCTGACAGGCAATAAATTAAAGGACCTAAATACAAACAGCTGATACAGTTGCTACTCCCGACGAGAGGGCTTCAATCCGGAGCCCACTTCAAAGAGATTGC
Organism: Drosophila ficusphila; assembly: GCF_018152265.1. Classification (NCBI taxonomy): domain Eukaryota; kingdom Metazoa; phylum Arthropoda; class Insecta; order Diptera; family Drosophilidae; genus Drosophila; species Drosophila ficusphila. The sequence goes on from NW_025064737.1 coordinate 20,574,693, forward strand.
CAGAAAAGCCGCTAAGTCGGAATATGTTGCCCTGGCTGCGAGGCCAGAATGAAAATGGCTTTAAAAGTGTTGGCTGAAAGGGAAAGCGAAAGCCACTTAGACGCATGTGATGCGCTGATCAAAGCGCACAAGAGGGCAAACTTTATTGAACTAAGTTTGTTACAAAGCCACCTGTAACCCGAGGGGGCCGGGAAGTTGCCAAGTGGCAAAAGGCAGATTGTGGCCTTAAGTGGCTGAAACGCAAGTTGGATTACAGATAAATCAGCATCAAGATGAGCGGCTAAAAATAGAGTGTTGCCAGGCAGAAGGCTAACCAGATTATGCAGTTTACGCAAAGTTTGAAAGAAGTTTACACCGCATAGAAATCGAGGAAATCGAGGAAATATCTCAATCGGTTCCAGTTTCAGCGAAACGAATCACCTATTTTGAGCCCATAAATGTATAGAATAATTTTAAAGTCTCACAGTCTTTCTGTAACTTCGACATGAGGTTCACTTTGTTTGCTTTTGTGGTTATCTTTGCTCTTGGCTTTTTGGGTCAGCATCAATCAAATGGTGAGTAGACGTCACTCAATTATATATTATTTAGCCAACTTAAAAGTAGTGTGGCTCAACATGAAAGTCCAAAAACTAAAGATGTAGTTTACCATGTATACATGCATAATGCTTGAATAATCTGTACATTTAAAATTTATTTATTAGCTGACTGTAATGCCGCAACTTCAAATCATTGGAAGAATGATGACGACTTGGACGAAGGAAGTTGCCCGTCGAAAGAAACAGATGAGAATGAATTCAAGGACACTGATGAAGCAGAATCGGATATTCGTAACATTTTAAATGACGAGCCGGAAACGGAAGTTCAGCAGCCTGTATATGTAACCATAATTAAATTTATTAAGTTTGTATGGGAGTTTGTAAAAGCGTGGTGGAGCTGGCAATAATAAAGGCGATAAGGCGAATCTGCCAGCAGAGCCAAATCAAATTGCTTTTTAAGTTTTTTCAGGATATATCAGAGTCAAGTTTTTCCCTCGTTCCTTGGCCATTGTTCTTCGGCTTTGTTCTCTTGACGATCCTGCCAGAAGTATTCTTTTATTTCCTCACTACTTTTGTTTTACTCTGTGCTCTTAACCCCCCGATGCATTTTGCAATTTAAGTTATGAAAAACGTTTCGTTTGGCTTTGTTGTTGAATTGTTGTTCCTGTCAGTGTTGTTGTTGGTATTGTTGTTGTTTTGTTGCTGCATTGTGGCTTTTGTTTGCGTTGTTGCTTTGCATGCATTTCACATGATCCGGCAGTTGCCGCTTTCCATTTGGTTTATTGCGAATTTTATTGTTTTACGGTTGTTTATGGCAAATGCCATACACCGAGCCGTGTAAATATTTGTTCTAGGCCGAGTCGCCCACAATTCCGTTTGTTCGTCTGCCCGGCAGCAACGGGCTTTCGTTTGAGCCAATTTTCACAGAGACAGACCCGGTTACAGCCACGCTTAAATATGCACAAGTTGATAAAGAGAAATGTTTGCTGGCCCATTTCAATCAGTGTTATGCTGATGACCAAACTATAAAAAGGCAGAAGGTCGGTGCTGCCGAGTAATATCATCAATTTCCATACATATTTCTTTATTTACAGCCACGTGTTTGGGGAAAAATGTATGTAACGATACATAAAATAAAAATAAATGACTCAATTCGTTAGTTTCTTTTTAAGTTGGTTACATGTGTTTAACGAATTTCTACCGCTCATATTTACTAGCAACAAAAGTTAATTATACCGAATATACAGGGCTCGACGGCGACTTCTGTTCGGGCTATTAGGCTAATGGGCTTGCACAAAACTTTAGCCGGGCCAGAACAAACGAGCAAACAAGCAAACCAACTGCAGTAAAAACAAAGCGTGTAGAAATAATGTGCTAAATGAACAAAGCTCCGGCTTACTTTATTTTTTTTTTTGGTGCAGAGGGCGTGCAAATACTTTCAAAATACAAATAAAATTAACTAAAACTCAAACTCAAAGCAAACTCCGAGCCAAAGTCCAACACGGGCCGAGACCCACCAGTTTTGTTTGGGCCGAAAGCCCACCGGAAAATTTTTGGAAAACGCTCAACTCTGAAATAATTAAAAACTAATTAAAGGGGCGGAAGGGTTGTGGGCATGTGGCAAGCTGTTGTAAAACTTAATTAACTAAATGAGAGCAAGCTCGGCAAGGGCAAACACAAAAACAAAATCGCCATGAAGTTGTTGTCCAAGCGCACACACGGCGTATGAGTAATTTAATCATGTTTCATGCTGTCCTGGCCAAAGGAAGGCGGTCCAGAGAGCTGCGTTTGTTGACACCCACAGAATGCAATTTGCGCCACAAAAACAAACAAAGCAAATCTTGGCAAATGGGGGAAAATACAAGGCGGCGAGCAAAAGTCAAACAAAGTTATATCCGAGATTGGATTTTAAGTTTTTGGATTAGTTGCAGCTCTCTGGATGCTTTCAGCATAATAAAAGGGGAGGGGAAATACTATTTGCTAAGTGTATAATTATTCCTGACAGCACTCACATAAACCTAAAGTTTCTAAACTCTGTTCTGCTTAAAATTTTAATGAAAATAAGCTTATTTTATTTTTAAACCATTTTCTAAGCTTTCATTTGGGACTAAAACAATATTTCTGTTAAGTTATTCATCCACTTTTCAGTTTTTAGGAGATGTTTATGACAACCAAATTTTTGTTCTACCGAGTTGCTTAAACTCTTCGTTTAAAGATGACTTCCCGTCGGTTTTCACTTGGTGTACTTCCAGCCGTCACTTCGCCTCGGGTCGAAATTCTGCTATTGACTTTCATATTTGCCTTTCCACTCCAGTCGAATAAACCAGTCAGCCGGCATTACCTGGGCTCAAAAGCACTCCACGCACGTGCCATCAAAGTGAAACAGAAACAAACAGGAAGGGAAAGGCAATGGGATCCCACGAACGAAGAACCAAGAACCAAGAACCCCAAGGAGCCAAGTCGAGCCGAGTTTGTTCTTCACTTCTTTCTTTGCTGTCTGGCTTAAGTGCGTTATTTGCTTAGTCGCAAGGTGCGGGCATATATATGTATATATAGACCATAATACAAAAGCCAAAGGTGAGAGGCTGTCTGATATCCATAAACAAGAGCCTGCTGGACTCCGACTTAACTGCTCTGGCCATTGATGAAAAGCAACAGCTGCAGTTCACAAGATTGAAACCGGAAAACAAAAGAAAACTCCTCTGGCATTCAGTCCTCCCTCACAAATGCCATTGCCTATTGTGGGCCACAACTGATTGCAACCGGTGGCTATAATTCATTTCCGTAGTTGCACTTGTGGCCCGACTGCCCAGTTGGGATCCATCCCTATATTGAAACCGCTTTTGCTTTGGCATTGGCATAGACAAATCTGCGACTCCAATTGCTGTCCGGCGTGATTGAATGACGTTACTTTGCAACTGGTCGTCGACTGGGCTCCATAGTTGTGATTTCCAGCTGCCAGTGGCCACTCAATTGGATTTCAGGACCGCATTGTGTGTCTATTGGTCGGACCCAGTCTTCATATGCTTAATTGAAATGGCGGGTGGGAGAAGCCAAAAAGGCAATTTGTGTTCATCAAAGGAAACTCAGGATGGGTAGACCGAATTTTGGTAGAACTTTAAAAGAAGTACAATTAAAAATTAAGAGTTCTTTAACAACATGGAAATTATAAACTTTAATAGGTCAAAAGGATAACTCAAACGTATACTGAACTAGCCCACAACATTTCTGGTTGGGGAACTTCATCTGCCTAACTGCTTAGGACACCACAACAACAAAGGGATGCTCACTGGGATGTGTAGCCAGCATCATATAGAGTCTCAACTCTCACATTAAGAGATTTGCACATGGAAACCCTTTGATTTCGCTACAGAAATGCAAATTATCCAAATCCCCCAGAGGTCTGTGCCATTTCGATTGCGGCTCGGCTGTTGCCCTTTCGTCCTGTTTATGCCTGATTAAAGTCAAACAACAAACATATTCCGAGCTGCATTTGCCAGACAATTGAGTAATCATATACATTTGTGGTCAAATTGATAGCACTGTCTACGAATGCTAATGCAACAATGAGCAATGGGACGGCAAAATCTAATTTGTGGTAAAAACAAAATTAATTTTAGTCTCATAAACAAAATAAATAAATTTTTTAAAAACAAATACGTATTACTAACGTTTCAAATTGAACTATTTGTTGCTGTACTCTGGTCCACTCTAATCCATTCCAAGAAATACTTGACAATGCCTTGTTGTGTGACTCAACTTTGGCCCAGTGCTGAATCCTTCGTGTCCTTCGTGGCCAGGATTTGCTTCTCATTAGCAAGAAGTTCCCATTGTTCGCCCCACTGGGGAGTGCACGTGTGAGAAAGGATGGCCAAGGATTCGGGTTTGTGCAACTCGGCTCCCGCTCTACTTGCACCCAAATTATGCAAATTGCTCCAAATTTTGCATTGGATAATTTTCCTATTTGCCCGTAACGGCCAATAAAAGAAACAACAAAAAAACATTTTATGTCCCAAGGGACCGACAGTGGCATAAAATGGTTACCCAGGAAAAATAGTCAACAGTTGTATAAATGCAGCAACAAAAATACAAATAAAAATAAAATAAAAATAAAAACGATACAAACTGCGTCGCATTTAATTAAAAATGTAATTACCCATGCTTTTGAACAGCCGCAATGCTCGAAGCCCTAGCCAAAGGCTATAAAAACATTATTCGGGAAATTGTTGCACAATTTAACTGTTAAATCCTGTTATATTTTACTGGGCGTTACTATATTACGGGGATGTGGTCGCACGGAGTTTTTTCCTCGTCATAAAATGGTGCTCGCCTGAAAAGAGTATAACCATGTCAATGCGGCAATTTTACCATTAACCTACACTGAGAAAACTGAAAACCCCAAATTTATGATCTAGTTTTATTTTCCGGTTGTCATTCCGTTCAATTTCTGAATAAATTTTAATGTAAATTTTCATTTTTAAAGTTCAAGACAAAATTTTAACATAGAATTGAAATTGTAAAAAAATTATAACTGTACAGCAAAATTTTGTAGCTTCTAAAACAATTTTTATTCGTTATGGATGATTTTGATTTCAGCAGTCCACCACCGGAGGTGCGAACTATTCACACACACAATCTGAACGACGAACAACTGAAGGATTGTGAGGAGGCTTTCGCACTCTTCGATGACGAGAACGCCAAGGTCATTCCCATAAAAAATCTGAGGGATTGTATGCGAGCCCTGGCCCACACTCCACCGGAAAACGAGTTGCAGGACTATATCACCGAAATCGATACGGATGGATCGGGCGAACTGTATCTCAGCGATTTCTGTTACATCATGTCAAAGCGCTACGAGAATTCTACTGTCGAAGATGAAGTTATTCTGGCGTTCAAGGTCTTCGACAAGGACGGGTCTGGCTTCATTCATGAGAACGAGTTTCGTCAGATAATGACTGACTTGGGTGAGGAAATGGAGGAAGACGAAATCGAGGAGATGATTCGGGATGCAGACGCCAATACGGAGCTGAAAATTGACTATGTTCGCTTTGTGACTATGATGATGGAGACATAAAAATTTTTTATATTTTCAAAGGAGGGTGAGTATCTTAAGGTATATTTGCAATTTCTAACATAACGGCAAAACCTATTTACAGATCTTATATATTTGAATATCACAGAACTTTGGAATATACTATGCAGGATTTTATAAAATTACCTTTTTATTTGGGACAGGAATATTGGACAAAAATTATGAAATAATATGACTATACCTTTATTTCTTCAAGAATAAAGCTTAGAAAATTTTTTGAAGTATTTTTATTTACAGAAAAAGTCGCATATTATTTTTTAAATAAAGTAACAATTCGTAGACTTTCCCTAAAACTTCAAAATGAAATCTACAATATCAAAACATTCCTAAATTCGTAGTGAGTCCGCAGTGACCCCAAAAAATTTCTCAGCCTTAACCTCTTTTTTGGCCATGGATTTTGACTTCTTTACTCCGCCGCCCGAGGAGCGGATCATCCGCACCAACAACCTGACCCCCGAGCAGCTCAAGGATCTGGAGATGGCCTTCTCCCTGTTCGACACCCAAGATCTGAAGATCATTCCCATACAGCAATTGAGGCCGCTCATGCGATCTGTGGCTCACTTTCCGAGTGACGCGGAACTGCAGGATATTAGTAACGAAATCGATACTGATGGATCCGGCGAGCTGTATCTCAGCGATTTCCTTTTCATCATGTCTCGAATCTACGAGAACATGACCCCCGAGGAGGAGATCATTGCCGCCTTTAAGGTTTTCGACAAGGAAGGCAATGGTTACATAACCGAATCGGAGTTCCGTCACATAATGAAGAATTTGGGGGAGAATATGTCGGATGATGAGGTGGAGGAGATCATCCGCGATGCGGATTCCGATACTGAAGGAAAAATAGACTACGTGCGATTTGTCAACATGATGTCCACAACATGAGGAGTTGAGTAGGCTTTGCGAATTGGGAGCCTGACCTTTCAGTTTCAAAACACTTTCGGCACGTGCTCCCACGTAAATTCTAACAATCTATAGCCCTGTTAACATCTAGATATATTCCCTAGAACCCTGATATTATATAAGGATGTCTGAGTTGACGGAGGAGCAGGTGGCCGAGTTCAAGGATGCCTTCGCTCAGTTTGATAAGGAGGGCACCGGGAAAATTACAACCCGCGAACTGGGAACCTTGATGCGCACTTTGGGCCAGAATCCCACGGAGGCCGAGCTGCAGGACCTGATCACAGATGCCGACAACAACAGCAACGGGCTGTTGGACTTCACTGAGTTCTGTGCCATTATGGCCAAGCAATTGCGGGAAACCGACACCGAGGAGGAAATGCGAGAGGCGTTCAAGATCTTCGATCGCGATGGAGATGGCTTCATCTCACCTGCTGAACTCCGCTTTGTGATGATTAATCTGGGCGAGAAGGTCACCGACGAGGAGATAGACGAAATGATCCGTGAGGCCGACTTCGATGGAGATGGCCAAATCAACTACGAGGAGTTTGTGTGGATGATAAGCCAGAAATAGTTCGAGAATTAAATTGAAAGGGGTCACTGCAAAAGGTTGGGTAATTACTGCTTTGAAAGGGTAAAACGGAGGGATGAGTTCGTCAATGGGTTTCATAAGTTGGTAAATTTATGGCCACAGGGGAATTTTGCACATTCCCAAAACATTCCCATTAGTTTTTCGGTGTGCCAGGTTAATCCTTTCCCTAATTTGCAGACTAAGAATTTTTCGAGCATGTCCCACTCTTGAAAATGTTTGATGAGAGCGCCCCATTTTCGTAATTGTGGTTGGTTTAAGGAATTTGCTTTCTTTCTACCTCGACGTCAGGTGAAAACTTTTAGCATGAAACACTCTGCGTGGTTTTAGTCCGCCTTCTCGTTTCCCTGGCAAGTGGTTTCTGCTTCCACATGCGGCGCCTTTGTGGCCAGACGAACAATTTTCCTGTTGCTTAAATTCAATTTGCTTATGCATTAAAATTAAATTTTACTGTGGCCTCAACGGCACCGGTTCGTTCGGCTTGGCTCGGTGGGAACCTCTTGGGTCCCGTGTCTTGTGTCTGGTGTCTTTATAAATATTTCGTGTGTATTCTGTACACGCATATATGAATTTCCAATTTTTCGGCGAACAAGTTTCGGTTTCAGCTCAGATATGTCAAAATGCCAACTTGCTTAATTGAGAGTCCACAAAACAACGAGCACCGAATCGAGTCGAATCGAAGCCTTAACTGCAATGTGCATCCGCATGGAATAAGAACAAAAGCCCAAGCAGATTTCAATTTCAGATCTGACATCAATAAGCACTTACAGTGGCATAAATATTATATATGCTCGAGGGCTGGCAAATATATGTGTCTATATGCGGTCCAAACACCAGAACGACATCGGCACTTCGCCACCTCGCCGCATAGACGAGTTGGTTTTCAGTTCTCATTGCTCGGTGCTCAGTGCTCAGTGCTCAGTGCACAGTGCTCAGTTCTCAGCTCTCGGTTTTCAGTTAACAGAAGGCACAGGACACAGGACACAGGACATGTTCGATGGACTGACTGGCTGCGGAGGAAATTGAATTTGCGGGCGGGTCCTTCCTCCTCCGATGGGCCATCGGATGGTCTCGGGGGCACTGCAATATCGGGGCAGGATATTTGAGTGGCAAGCGAGTCAGACATAAGAATGAAATCACATCGGATCCAAGAGTTTTCTTTGAGTTTGATCTATGTGTTCTTCCTGAAGGCCGTACATTCTGAAAATTGATGGGTTTGTTTTCATTCGTTTCCTCGGTTTCCATAAAGTTTCTTAATAAAGAACTATGTATTTTGTTTCTCATCAGGGCATTTCCAGTTCGTTTCGGTTGATTTATTCTATGCACTCAAATACATTTTAAGTTCTAGCAAATCAATATTAGTTTTTGTTTTCAAAGTTTGCATTTAATGCTGCTAGCAAACTTGAAACTACTCTTCTTGTTGTATTCATTGCTTATTTCATTATCATTTTCCTCTGTGCACGGAAAAAACAGGCATTCTGCTGGCAGAATTTTCATGCACATCGATTTCTTCTAGGCGACTCTTTTTTTTTGCGGTTTGCCGCCCACATTCCGCACTCAGAGTGTCATTTTTGGGTGGGGATTGAATGGGGAAGGATGTGGATGTCGAGGAGGAGGGGGATTGGAACGGGGATGGAACACTTCCGCACAGCCACTTGAATACGCAAAAAGGCGAATGCAAGTGACGAGGTCCATGAACAAGGACGAGTGTGTCCTGGCCGAAATGCGGACTTTTGCGCCAGGGGACGACTTTGCTGAATGCCCACACTCTGCTCGAATTTGGTCTGTGGTCCTGGCCGCATATACACACAGTTTAAACTGTTAAAGTTATCTGCTATCTCTAATTGAGAGAGAAATGTGGGTGTTGCGTGTTGGGGGGCTTAAAACTTAAGTTGTTGATTTTATTACGCATACGCCTAGTGGCTGTGGCCAGGGTCCTTTTCTCGGCCTTCGCAAACTCACCCGCTTAATGGGGAATGGCGAAGCTTTCCCGGGCCCTCAATCAAATGGAGGGAAAAGCCGGGGCTTTCGTCATGGGAAGCCGGCAAAAACCCTTTCGGATTAACAGATCAACGCACAAATGACCCGAGCAATCGTCTTGGGTTTTCCCGCTGCTCTGTTTTTCTTTGCCGATTTCCTCCTTTGGCTGCCATTTCGATAAGGCCGAAAGCTTATCGGGGCTGAAGGACTTTGACGACCCAATTAATTCCTGTTCAAGAGCAAGCCTAAAAAAATGTTTCCACATGCATTGTTGGTCCACTTTTCATGTCAAGAAAAAGCGAAGGAAAAAAAGGAAACCTAAGTGAATAAAGTACAAAAGAAAATAAAAATGAGAAACTCGAGGACGTTAAGTTAAATTGCGCGGAAAAGTTATGCGGCCCTGATGCCCAGACTTTACTTTTTCTAACAAAATGAAAAACTTTGTTAAGCATTTTACTCCCTAGAACGCTCGCCACGTTGGCTTAGCGGAACTAGGAACTACTTGAAATGTAAAAATGTTCAAGCCGGAGCTGAAAAGGCAAACTTGGCAGCAACTTGGAAGGCTCACGTAATTATGCGCCTTGCACCGTCGCCGATCCTGGTCCACCTTCTCCTCTATTACCTGCTCTTGATCCCGACGGTCTTCTCTATCAACTACCAGTCATCCTCCAATTGCCAGCAGTCGCAGCCAAGACAGCAGTCCTTGGATCAGTCCGATAACCAAATGGGCAAAATGGGCATGCGGCTCGGCAACTCCAAGCAGACCGCCACCAACATCGCTCAGAAGGCCGCCCAGGAGGCCAAACAGGCCTCGGACACCCAAGCTCCCGCCGCCTTAGCCGCCGCCCGCCAGGTGAAGCAACAGCTGGCCGAGAAGGCCATTGCAGCCGCCAAGGCCGCCGAAGCTGCGCTGGCGGGGAAGCAGCAGCTCCTCGAGCAGCTGCAGGACGAGGTCCACGAGGCGGAGATCATCGTCCAGGAGGAGAGCAACTCGTTGGTCAGCTCGCAGGTAGGATAAATGTAGAGGTTTCAAAAATACGAGCTTTAAATTATTTACTAGTTTTGTATACCCTTACAAAGGATATTATAGTTTCAGTCAGAAGTTTGCATCACCATCTGAATTGATCTAGACGTGTTCTTATTTATATTGTTTTCTTTTTGGTCTTGAATATAAATCGTTTTATGTTGTTTCATTTTTAGACACATCTTAAAGCCGCTGTTGCCACCGCCAAACAAGCTCAGTCGCTGTTGCAGTCGCTGCAAAACTTGGTCAAAATCGCCAAGGAAGCCGTATTAAGCGCAGAGGCATCGGCTTCCGGTGCCCAGAGTGAGTTGCACGAGAAAAGCCAGCTTGTGGAATCCGCTCGCCAGCGGGCAGAAATGCTGGCTCAGCAGATGCACTCCGCCAAACAGGACTACGCCAACACGAAGAAGGCCGCTTACCGAGCAATTTGTGCCGCCTCCGAGGCGAGGCAAAAGGCAGGTCGGGACCGAAGGACCACCGTGGTAGCATCCGGACAGCAGCAGGAAAAGGAGCGCCAACGACAGGTACAAAAACAGGAGCAAACGTACAAGGGACAACCGGAAGAATGGGAATACAACGAGCTGGGTAAAGCTATATTTTCTAATTGAAGACTGTTTTGCAATAGAAGTTATTTTGTTAATATAAACAGAATGTGGACTATTGTACTTTTTTAACAAGTATACATTAATAAAGCTTTTGGTAATAGATATTATATATTTAATTAAGGCACAATAACTTTAAAAACTTATTTTTTAAGTTCTTAATACGCATATCAACACAGTTAAAAAATGTGAAAAAATTTTGGTTAAACATTTTATTCTCTAGAATACTCGCCACGTAGGCTTAGCGGAACTAGGAACTACTTGAAACGTTAAAATGTTCAAGCCGGAGCAAACTTGGCAGATACTTGGAAGGCTCACGTAATTATGCGCATTGCACCACCGCTGATCCTGGTTCACCTACTCCTCTATTACCTGCTCCTGATCCCGACCGCATTCTCTGCCAGCTACCAGCCATCCTCCGATTGCCAACAGTCGCAGCCAAGACAGCAGTCCTTGGATCGGTCCGATAACCGCAAAACGGGAAACTCCAAGCAGACCGCCACCAACATCGCTCAGAAGGCCGCCCAGGAGGCCAAGCAGGCCTCGGACACCCAGGTGCCCGCCGCATTGGCCGCCGCCCGCCAGGTGAAGCAACAGCTGGCCGAGAAGGCTATTGCCGCCGCCAAGGCCGCCGAAGCTGCGCTGGCGGGAAAGGAGCAGCTCCTCGAGCAACTGCAAGACGAGGTCCACGAGGCGGAGATCATCGTCCAGGAGGAGAGCAACTCATTGGTCAACTCGCAGGTAGAAAATAATAAAAATTAAATAATATTAAAATCAGTTATTTTTTGCAACTGTCTTAGAAAACAAATTCCAGACAGCCTTAAATAAGAGAATATAAGAAAATATCATTAAGTTAAATGTAGAGGTTTCAAGAGAGCGAGTTTTAAATTATTTTCTTATTTGTAACCATTTTTTCTACTTAATAAAAACTAGTTTAATGTTGTTTAATTTTTAGACGCATCTTAACGCCGCTGTTGCCACCGCCAAGCAGGCCCACTCGCTGTTGCAGTTGCTCCAGAACTCGGTAAAAATGGCCGAAGAAGCCGTATCAAAAGCAGAGGCATCAGCTTCCGGTGCCCAGCAGCAGTTGTGCGAGAAAAGCCAGCTTGTGGAAACTGCTCGTCAGCGGGCAGATATGCTGGTTAAGCAGATGCATTCCGCCAAACAGGACTACGCTAACACGAAGAAGGCCGCTTACCGGGCCGCCTTGGCCGCCTCCGAGGCGAGGCAAAAGGCAGGTCGGGATCGAAGGTCCTCCGGAGAGGAAGCTTCCGGGCAGAAACAGGGAAGGGAGCACAAACTTCAACCGGAAGAATGGGAATACAACAAGCAGGGTAAAGCTATATTTTCTAATTGAAGACTATTTTTCAATAAAAGTTATTTTGTTAATGTAGACAGAATGTTGACTTTTGATTACTTTAATATAATATAGTCCTTGTTATTGACATTGAACATTAAATATAGGATACAAACATCTAAGAGAATATTCAATGCCTAAACTACTTCTGTGAACAATATTTTATCTCTCATAAACACGGATTCCTTTATCGAAAGTTCTAAAAGAATATTTTATGCCTAAAATATTTCTGTGAACAATATTTTATCTCTCATAAACACGGATTCCTTTACCCTGTTGAAGTCGGAACTTTAGTTTAAAGTTCGCCACACGCATAACCCCATTTGCAAATGGAAAACGATGGGACGTTGCAACTTCCTCTGCCAAATGCCTTGGGGACTTTGCTATGCCAATCGAAGCGTTGGGAACCGCAGGACTTCGAAAAGGCAACATGACAGTGCCAAAAAGGGACACCAAACCCAATTGGCTTGTAAAACAATTTGACCAAAGCTATTTTGTTATAACTTTCGACTTTTTTTTGTTGTTTCCCTTTTTTGCTTTTCAGTTTCCTTCTATTTTGTTGTTTTTTTATTTTGTAGAGAGTGACAGTGGAAAAGGGCGTGACACAATGGGCCGCATTACAAAAGTTTTCACCACACGTTTTCAATAATGATTAGTTTTGGGATTCCCATCGGGAATTGAGAACGGATGAGCCAAGAACATAAAGTTTAAAGTTTTTCGGTTGTCTTGCGCATCGACAGTTTGCCTACACGAAATGGCAATAAATAAATGTTGGTTGTCAGCGTATTAATTGGGTCATCAATTGGGAAAAGTTGCCCTGAAAGGATTCGATCCGTGAAAAGCTCACCGGGGAGTGGTTAAACGAACAATGTGGGTTTGAGGTTGTTTGTGTCGTCTATTTGGAGACAATTTTCGAGGGAGAACAAGCGATTGTTTCTCGAGACAAGAGTTATCAGGCATCAACTAGCAATCGAAGGAAGCCATCGCCAGTTGAGTTTATGATCTGGCCCAATAAAATGTATCCAAGATAGCCGACTCGGCCCAAATAACTGCCCAATTTATAGTTTGGCTACGTTTTAAGAGCCCTTACCATCCGCCGTTGACAGGCAGACAGAAAGGGTTCAATTGAGAGGCAGGTTTTTCCTCCTTGCCCTGCTATTTCATCGACCCTAGACCCATTGCTACACCGGAAATAAAGCTTTAGAACATTGTAATTTATTTTATTGATTTAGTTACCAGAAATAAAAAACGTACATTAATCAGAGCGTGATATTTTAAAGGATTTCTAATCTGTAAAGTGACTAAATAAAATGTAATAGTTATTTCAAATATGTTTTTATATTTATATTTAAAAATTATTTATATTTTTTTTATTTAGACCATAAATTTTATTTCAATACGCTTATTGGCTTTATAGATTTTCTCTGTGTAGAGTGGAGTCAAGGCTTTTAGAGGGCATTAAGCCGCATGTGGCCAAATCATTGCCGGAACAGAGCCATTCTCCCCATTCCGGGCATTCAGCTGCTAGATGCCAGAGCCCGAACATTCCACTCCAGAGCCGGGCTGAGTCCCGTATATTTGCTGACACTTTAATGCCAAAGCAATCTGGCAAGTGTTGATCGCTCCCACAACTAAATAAACTACTACTAAAAGTCAGGGCCAGAGCCCCCCGTGTCAGTCAACAGTATCAGCATAAACCACAATGCCACGCCCCCTTGCCAACCAAATCCGAGTGGCCGACCCCCCGACACGCCTCGAATCTCAACGGCAAATGTATTCATTTCGACTCTCGAGAACTCACCGAATTCAGATGGTGCCGGTTTTTGCTATCCGGGGTCCGGTTTCCAATTTGCGTTCCTGCCTATTTCGCAAAACAAATCAAAACAAATGAAATGAAATCAATTCAATGAAGCAAATCAAATTTCATGCGTATTCCGACGCTATTCCCAGCTTTTGTGGGTCTCACCCGCTGGACAATAAAAATTTTTTGGGCCCCGAAACGCAACCGAAACCGTAACTGAGTAAAATCAAATCTGTTGCTGTTTTCCCGAAAAGTTGCGGGAAATATTGTATATTTCGTTGGGTGCTCGTGGTGTAGGAAATAGGCGTTAAGTGCGTGTGTATGGCCAAGACCATAAAAATCTCAGGCAACAACATCATTTGTGAAACTCCCCTAATTTCCACATCTCCACTGGTTGTGTGAGTGGCATGCAAATGAAAATCGACAATGGCATACATTTTCGGGTCTCAAATTGACTTTTGAACAAATACAAATGTTTCAAACTGCGTGAAAGGAGAGCTGTCAGATCCGAACCGCCGGCTAGTCAAAGAGTCAATTTATTCCGCTCAGCTGGAGGCCGATATCATCGCATATCATTTACATTTTCACCTGGCGGTGCTCCACAGCTGTGAAAAGTCTCCCTGCTGCCGCTCCCATTCGTGGAAATTGTTTCCCATTTACTACTCGCTTTAATGGCAAAGAAGCCGCCGATATTTGCGCATTAATTTCATATCATTAAACATTTGCCCGGGTATTATTATTTACCAAACTGGATACCCAGCCAGCGGAAGTTCTGTGGTGCTGGTGGTCCCCCGTTAATTGGAAATGTATTCAGGTGGCGAGGAGGGGAGGAGGAGGGTTGGGGATTTGGGGGCATCAGGGGTTAAGTGTTGTGTACCTGGTTGAATATTGAAATTTATGCGAGTGGCGAACTCTGAATGGCGCAATGTGTTTGTTTAGTTTAATGACGGTTATTATATTTCCACTGATTAATTATTGTCGATGATGCCAATGTTGTTTCGGCGGAGGCTATTAGCTTGATTAAAGGTTACAAATGTGTTAATTAAATACCCGCTTACTGGTTAATCTCGACCGGAACAAACAAATTTCCCTTTGTTCAAATTCTATTATCTTTTTTACGGGTGTTTCAATAAGTTTTACAACTGGGAAAGAAGTTCTCTCCCCCAGCACAATAATATTATCCAGATGATACTTATATCCTTTTGCTGTTAACACATGTTACTGAGCTGTTCCCCTCTTAATAAATTGTGACTCCCTCTGGTGAGTATAACTCCCATTAAGTTTCGAAAACTTTTCTTTGGAAAACGTAACTTCTGCCTGGGATTTTATTAAAAATCCGCCAGAAAAGAAAACTTTGATGCTAAGCAAATGCACCCCAGTGGCAATGTCTGAACTTTATAAAGAGTGAAATGGGCTAAGGGAAAATATTAATTTTCCACAAACAGAGACAGCGAAAGGGTGTGCACTTCCGCCCACGAAAAACTATGAAAACTCATTTAACAAGTTGTACGAGGGGCAAGCGAAAAAACAAAAAAAAAAAAGTAATGGGGGCACACCGAGGAAAAACACATCGCCAAATGCAAAACTTGTGTTGACACGACAACTGCCCCGCCCTTTAACCATTCCTAAGTCCTTCGCCAGGTGTACTATATGCTGATGTCTCTACGGGAAAGTGGATTACGGAAAGTGGAGACAAAAGTGGGATGCACTGAGCACGGATAAAGTGTTGCTGCTCCCCGTGCCATTTCACATTTCCCATTTCACTGACGGGACGGAGTGACAAACTTCGCACGTTGCACAAAGACGCCGGCAAAACTTGAGCAGATTACTCAACGCATCCAAGGATCTCAGCAATCCCCTCCACTCTCCCTTCAAATCCTCTTCTTCATTCCCCGCGGCAGTATTCTCTATATCCACCTTTTTTTTATGGGTAACACAAACCCGGTACTTAGTGAAAAGTGAAAAACCAGTGTAACAATGTTGAGCTTTTAACGGTAAATTGTTGCTAGAGTCGGAGACCAAAAGACAAAACTTTTTTTCTTCCGAATGAGAAACAACAAAGTTGAATGAGGTGAGCGCGGAGGTGAGGCAAGATCTCTGGTCTGGGTAAACGAAATGTGTCAAGTAAGTGCAATGCCTCAAGTTGAAATTTATGCAAAGTGCGCCAGTTTAGGGGACAAGTCCTCCAACTGCCACCCACTCGAACCCGGCTCCACTCCGATCCCCGTGCCTCTTTCGCCCGGAGCACTTCAAATGCATTGTAATTTCAATGCTAGCTCGACAGTCGAGAGCGAATTCCGAGCTCTAACTGGAAATATTTGGGAAAGTTTTTCATAAAAAAAATTAGGCTAAGCGAACGCAAGGAAGGTGAAAGCTGTATGCTCTTGGAGCAAGAACTGTTTTCCATTTTCTTGCTTGCTAACAAGGTTAAGAGCCAGTTGGAGTATGTTGGAAAAGGAAAAGCGTATTTATTTGTTTGTAAAAAGGTTTAAGCATGAACATAACCAAAATAGTTTAAATAACTCACATACCTTAAGCACTCAAATGGAAAGCCCAAAAGCAGAAAGAGTATAGCCATGACCAATTCACCGCCAGACTTAATCAAATTTTTTGTGCTGCTCCAAACTTTTTAATAAGCAGCGAGCTGGCAAAAAATAGTTGCAACAGCGGCAGCTGCAACTGAAGGCCAGCTAATAGCCGAACACCCGGCTAGTTTCGGACTTTAAGCCTGGACTTGGCAGGAGGGTCGAAATTAAAGAGACAAAGGACACTTTCCAAAGAGGTCCTCGCCCGGCTGTCAATTGTCCGCAACTTTCGGCCGAGGCCATCGAGCAGGAGCCAAAACCAATGAAATTCCACACAACTGACACGCTGACTGACAGCCTAAGCGCTTCCGCAGCTGCCCGCTTCAATAGATCCTTGGCCAGAAAGCTCCTTGCACCGCAGGAAAAGTTATGAAAAATATTGTCAGAGTGGTCTCATAATTAAAAAATATCTTCAAATTCATTCATACATATTTTATCTTTTAATAATCGAAAACTATATCAAATTGGGTTCCAATATGTAAGTATCTTACATTTTTTAAAGTACAAATATTACTTTAAAATTGACCAGCTAGGGAATATATAAATCCTGATCCCATATTTCTTTCGGTGTACTTCGAACTTGAGTCCGACTGAGAGGGAATGACATGCAAGTCTGTTCTGTGCGTGATCCATTCAGCCCACTCGACGTTTGTTTGACGAAATCGCAACTGAGTGGCGAGGCGAAAAGGAAAAAGGAAACGATGTCCTGGCACGCAACATTTCTCCCACCGCAGACCAATTCCCGCTGATGAGCAGCCGGAGATGGAGGAGGAGCACGTGGAGCAGGAAGAGTAGGAGGAGCCCCACCAGCACTTGGTTGACTGTCTGTCAGTTTAGCGATGTCACTTCAACTTCGAAAGGGGGATGGGGCAATTGACTGTAAGTAGCCAGGAGCAGGACCTGGAGAAGGGCCAGGGTCCGGATGTTGAACTGACAAAGGACGAAGGACGGAGAACTTGGGCGGCTGCAGCTTGCATGGCATTAGGATTAGAAGTGTTTATGCAAATGCGGACAACTTTGAGTGATTGCACGGCAGGCGCTTAAAAGACAGGAACTTGACTTGACAGCCACTCCTTGGCGGAATGCCAAAGGGCCCAAAGATCGAAAGGAATGCCAGCCCTCCTCTAATGGCATCGAGCCATTTAAAAACATCTGCGGCCAAATTGATTCGAAATCGTTTGCATAAACGTGGGCTGGCTGTTTGGTTAACTCAAATTACCTCCGCTGCCTGACTGATGCCATAAATAAACAATGTTCGATTGCTGATAAATCTCCTACGTGCGCAGAAGTGAAAGTGAGCCAGACTTGAACATTTGTCAACGTAAGTGGAATTGATGATGTATGATGTTTTTAAATAGAAGATTACACAATAAATTCACTTACAACAAACGAAACTTTTAACATAGGTATCTCAAATAATTGTGCTTTAATTGATACAAGTTTTTTTAGAGTTTAAATGTAAAAGTTTATTTAAAACAAAATGCCCAATTGTACCATTGTACCAATATCATCAATATAACTGCAATCAAACTGTCTCAAATGTTTTCAACTGGTTGAGTTAAATTTTATCCGGCAATTGTTATTTTTTCCGTTCTTACCACACAATAAAGTGGACCATTCTGCGCTTTTGTTTGTGGTTATCCATTCGGGTTGCAATTGCAATTAATTTCTCACACATTTTTAAGTGATTTTTGCCTTGTTTTTTACAGATGTCTGCTGTATACTTTTTTTGTGTACTTAACCAATGCAATTTGCAGGCCTCGTTTTAAAATTGTTAATTCGATGCGCATTTCGAAATGGGGTTTTTGCGGGGCGAGGGGTGAAGGGTTTTAAGTGCATGCCACTTTCGGTGGCATTGTTAAAATTATAAATTAAAGCCGCAACAGTGGCAGCTCCGGAAGTCTCTTACGCAATTTGCACTTTGCCGAAAAAAAGTCCATTAAAATCGCAAATCAAAACGAAATCAAATGCTTGACACAGTTCACGATGAATGGCGGTGGCAGGGGCAAGTGGCACGGTCTTTCGCACAAACAACAGATGCAGCAGCCAAACCGCAACAATGGCAAAGTCCTTGGCAAGTATTTCACTTTCACGCCGCAGCCACAAGAGTCGAGTCTCGACTCGACCCGGGACTCACTTGGCTAACAGATTTCGAGTAAGTAATTGCTGCAGTTCTCAATTTCCCCGACTTCTCTGCACCGCTGGAAAACCTCGCCACTCCAACACACACATAGACACTGTTGGCTTAATTGTCTGCTGTTTTCTTTCCGTCGCAAAGTTTTCCTTTTTGCCTATTGCAACTGTTTTTTCCCTTGTCTTAAAGCGAATCAATTAAGCTGAGCCAGCCACAAATTGAAGAGCAAGCTGCCGGATTGTAATTGTCTTCGTCTGGAAAATTTAAAATGTTAAATCTTAGTTAACATTCAATAGAAAGCAAAATAAAGTAAAGTAAATTGTTTATTTTGTATATTATCACCATTAGCTTTCTTTATTTAAAAGTAACCGACATTACTTTCATTATTTATATTTATTGCCTTACCTTTATTTTTAATTAATAGTTTATCGGAGAAGCAACTTGCAAAAGGCCTTTAAATTTCTTTACAACTTTTCAGTAAGCCAGTAAAAGTGAAAAATTGTGCAAAAACAAAGTTGATCGGATTATTGGTTTAAGTTTGCCCACTACCCATCTAAGAGAAAAATAAAGAAGTACTCTATAGAATTTATACCGCTTTAACTTGGATTTGTAAATTTTTTATGTTTACCCAGTTTGCGTATTCATGAAAGCACATCCACCAATTGACTTTGACCAAGCTAATTAGCGCGAATTTAATTTCGATTAAGTTTGAACAAAAAACAATGAAATCTGTGCAATTAGTTCATTAAAAACTCATAGACAGCAAAAAGAGCATGAATTTAAAGTTTCCCGGCAAACCGCAAGGCCTTAGGCAAACTTAATTCTATCAATCAAATATTCAGTTTGAGCAACGTCCGTGTGGCAAAGCCAGGAGCTACGGGCGTGTTAATTCACTGATTGATTCAAATCAAACACATCTCAATCTGCAGGCAATTCGAGATCGAATTTCTTATCCGCACTCCGCAGACATATTAATTCCAGTGCAGCGAAGGCCCGAAGACCTGCGGGCTGTGAAACAGCCGGTGGGCGACGACAGTTGGCCAATTGGACACTTGGCCAGCGCAATCATGGCCAGCTGATGGCCTCGCAATCGCAGGCGCTGTCGCTGCTGATTAATTTATGCCAATATGCAATTTTCACACCAACGAGCAGGGCCGTTGCAATGACAGCTCGAGCGCATAATTGCATGGGTCTGGCTCTTATTTATGGCGCCGATTGCCGCCAGTTGTCCGCCCGAGGGGCAAATTAAGAGCCCAGGGGTCGAAGGTCAGGGGAGTCGAGGGGAGCAGAGCATCAGGGAGGTCAGCCTTATGGAAAATGCCTTTGAGCAGAGGTCACAAATTGAGCTGTCAGCTGGCAAATAAGTTTTAATCATTTTATTAAAATGCACAGGAAAATGCTTGCTATTAATTGCTCCGAGCTTCTGGCCGGATAAGCAGAGAATATTCTCGCTTTTTGCCTTTAAGCCGGAATTAAGGTCATCAGCAAAATTTATGCTAAACATGTCAAGGCTTCCTCTGAACTGTGGGCGTGGCACTTCTCTAACTCCACAGCACGTGTGCAGTTTATGGGGTTTTGCGACAACTACCTCACGGCGTCCACACTTGCATTTGATTAGCTGGAGTACGAAAAACATGGCAAAAAGTATAGCATACGTGGCGGAGTGTGCTCCCGAATCTCAATTCCTCTTTAAAAGAAAAAGAGATTACGAAATAAATAAATTTACGAGCTACATATACTTTAAAAAATTAATTTATGTATTTATATTTATGTTAATATTAATACAAATTTATTTAGAATGTTTTAAACAGTTATTTGGTAACGAAAAAATTTTGTTGCGGCCTTTAGACTCCAGTTTAAATTTAAAAAATATATATACATAATAAATGAAACCACTTTAGTGAACCATAACAATTTAATTGGCAGTGGCAAATACCAAAAGTGGTTTCAAATTCGAAAAACCACCCGACCAAGCCGCATTGCATCTCTGGTCGGTGGCATTTCACCATTTTTGCCGGGTTTTGGGGTCTGTCAAAATGTTCCCCCGCCTGTCAACCGCAAGACACAACACAAAAAGCATTGGACAATTTGCTCGGCACCGGATTAGATTGCTCTGGTGTGATCTTTTACTTATGTGGGGATGTGGGTATCTGAGGGGGAGGAGTGGCAGATGGGGTGGTAGCAATCAACGTCAGGCGGACGTCAGTGTTGCTGCACGGCTGATGGATTGCCAGGGTTGCCTCGCTCATCTAATAAGCAAAACACATTTTTGTATCGAAGTCGTGCCGCTTAAAGAGCCGTGAAAATTCGCTTTTGCTTTGCTAGTTATTTCCCTGCGGGCCATTTTCCATTTGGCCTTGTGTGCTCGCCTTGACAAATGATGTTTGAAGGCAAAGTTAACTGGGGCGGCGTGTCGTTGGCCATTTTGTGGCTTCCACAGCGCCATAGAAAACCAAGCAAAAATTTATATACAAATTTGAATTATGGCTGTGGGCGGCTTATACCTTTTCCTTTTCCATTTTTAGCTTTCAACAGAACTCTTTTGCTTTTGCCTTATTTTTTATATTTTCTTGTGGGTTACCGCATAATAAATAACTGTGGATGTATTTTTTCCCTTTTGATACAACAGTTTTCCGTTTAATTTATGCAGGTTAAATTTGCAAATTTTTTCCAAACCCTGCCCATGTTTAGGGGCAATTATGAGCCTGTCAAATGTATATTTCGACAATTGCGGCACGAAGCTTTCTGGCCAAGCTTTAAGGGTAAAGGAAACACATCCTTGGAGCTTTTTCTCCCGTCGTTTATCCCTCGCGTTTTGTTGTCTTTTCATTAGGACAAAAGGCCACTGTCCTTGGCCCCTCAGCTTCCTTCCTTAAGTTTGCCTTGCACTTGAATTTCTGCGAGAGTTTCCATAGGGGAAAGTGTGTGTGTTTTTTGTCCATTTCATGTCTTGGCCATAAATCGTAACTAACGTCCCAGAATAGGAAGGATTCGGCGCGATGGTTTAATGCATATTTATACCACCTAAATGGCTAATGAGCAAAACGTGCCACACATGCACCCAATTTTTGAGGCATGAATATGCGAAAACACGAAGGAAATACATTAATTAAATTTTTGGTAATGCCCTACGTCGGCCAAGAGAAAACCGAAAAAGACGCAAGCGTGTAACTTTCCACTAACGAACGAAAGTCGGTAATCATCAGGGGAAAAGCGGGGCAAACCGAGAGACCTATAAAGAAAATCATGTTGGGCCATGTGAGTCGGAATTCTGATTGAGAATTATGCCGGGCGAGAAAGAACGCCTGGGAAGAGATTTCCCCTTGCATTATTTATAAGAATAAAAACCAAATAATGAAGCCTCATAAAAATGCCGGGGCTCAAGCAATATTGCGGATATTACAAACAAAAGATAATAATATAATGAGCAATAAGCCAAAGGCAAATAATAAAGGCCATCTGCAGAAAAAGCTGCGGGGGGCCGAGACCACAGCAGAATTCAATTATGTGCGATAAACAGAAGTCATTAAATATTAAAGTGCTAATGGAAAAGGAATCGGTGCCCATACAAAGAATGATGCCTTCCGGAGAATAAAAAACCCGGCTCAAAGGAGGACTAATGGGAATGGGAAAAGGAATGAACGAAGTAAAAGGAGTGGTTATAAAGGTATAAAAAAGGAAGAAGTAGTTGGAGACAGGACAGTAATTTAATGACCAACTGACGTCTTGTGAAAACAAGGAATATCTCAGTATATTACTCTGTTCGTTGTTTGTAAGTACATTGTTTTTCACTACATTATCTTGCAGTAAATATATTCGGTATGAGCTTAATTCTGCTTCACCCCAGATTCTCTATTATGCATGCATTAGGAGATGGTACACCCACATCGTTTTGGGGCTAATTTTACGCTCCTGTAATTCCGCATTATGAGATTATTATGTTCCGGTTTTGGGGTTGAGCTTTCCAAGGAAGCAGATGGTCGATGGTATTTTGACGCTTGGAGGGAAAAAAAATGCAAAGTGTAACCTTTTCTTCGTGAAAATGAATATTCCACCTACAGATAGGGGCTTATAATCAAACATAAACACTTTGTTTAAACCCATTAACAAATTGAAACGTATTTCGAAACTCGCTGACTATCAACAATTTTATTTTAGATTTCAGCATTGCTCATGCAAATCAGCAATGTTGCAGCCGCAGACTAAAATGCTAAATGCACTGATTTATTCAGGGATGCAAAATGTACTTAAAATAAATATTCCAAGCCATTTTTTTTCACAGAAGAATATCTGTACGAATCAATATTGAATGCACATTCTGAGATTACTAATAGTCTGAGAATTTTAAAAGATAGTTAATACCCTCTTTTTGTGCTATTATTATTCTTATTTAAGTATTTCCTCTAATGGCTTTAACAACTCTTTAAAATGTTACTTAACGCATTTAATTGTCTGGGTTTTCACGAACACATTTGCATCCCTGATCCGCCTGTCAAAATGACGGTTCAAATGGCACAAGCGGAACGAAACCGCGAATCTCTAAACCGAAACCAGATTTTAAAAGCATGTAATTGTTATAGAGAGAAACGTTGGGCAAACAAAATTTGCGTCACTTTTGTGGCTGCACCTGCCGCAGTCAGTGGCAGGTGTTTCGCTCGTCCTGTGAGCTGCACTTTCCAGCAAATAAATTATAAATAAAACCCATCGACAGACACACGAAGTGCCGCCATGATTTTGCTGAACGCCACACAAGCGCCTCGGCTGTGCAGGGTGTCCAGATTAAATATATCCCTTTTTTCGGGCAGCCAGCCCCCTCTATGCTGCGGATGCTTTATTTATGCCATGAATAAATGCAAATTTCCCAACACCGCAGCAGATTTTGCAACATGCGAGTATGAGAAAGGGAAAGCGGGCTGCGGGCTGCGGGCGGGGGAAATGGAAAAGAGACTCCGCAGCGTGTCCTTTGCATAATAATAACTTGTAAATGTCATGTAGCGTAACCGTGTCCTCTATCAGAAAAGGAGAACAAAAATGGAGAGCGGAGTGCTCCATTTGGGATCGTGTGCCGTATGCGAATTAGCATTTAATATGTGACGTTGGGCCAGAAACATTAACATTGCTAATACGCCATGGTGTGCGCAGGGGGGAATGGCCAGCACTCCAAGAAGGAGTGCTGATTGCAAGGCAGAGTTAACTGCAACAAGTTGAAAGCGAAAAAATAAATACCAATGAACTCAAGGAGCAGTGTAAACATTTCTCGGCCCTCTGTTTGCTTTCCCACTGGAGTCCGGCGATTAGTTTAACTTCTGAACCTTTGGCAAACCGTTCCGACGCCACTAATTGACCGGAAACGAGAAAAATTGATTTATTTGCCTTGGCTCAAGGCCATCACGAGCTCATTATTTTGATAAAAGCTGGGCACAAAATCAACGTCCATTAATTGATCGAAAAGGGGCTTTCGTAAGCCTGGCAATTTGTAAATTAGCGAAATATATTCCCAAACATAAGTCAGAATTTGATGGCTTTAAGGAAAAATTGGGCAACATTTGCATTGAATATCTTTCACGCTTTTAGTATTTGTATATATTTGTATAAACTATAAATATAACACAAACATATGTTATAGCAATTAGTCCTTGAAATTTCGTCATTTGCTTAGCCAGCAAATCCCTAACAACCCAATCAAGTTTCATTTCCCATTTTGCTGGGCATCCCATCGGAAATAAGGAGAACTTTAATTATTTATGGCCCTGAAGGAGTCTCAGCCACTCAATAGCATTAAATGACAAATTTGTTGCCCAACATCAGCTCACTCGCCAGATTCATTGGGCCATTTTTGCATTGGCAAGCGCTTTTGGCAAAAAGACAGCGAGCCACTTGTGTGCGATACGTTTGCAACAAAGACAGAAACGAATCTCGGTAAGGAAGGGAAAAGACAGTCATATACGAAGAGCCATTTGAAAACTATTACGCCCAGGAGATTCATTCAAGTAGTGCGGCATTTATAACTCAAATGTTGCCCAAGTAACAAAAAGCCTAAAAACTCGATGTGGAGCTGCAGGAGTTCAACTGTGGCGGAGGATTTGCAGGCAGTCACTAGTGATGAGCAACTAATAAGATAGTATTTTGTTTATATATCTATATATAATTCGACCGATTTCTAGTATTAAGAATGTAAAATAAATAAAGAAATGTATAGCTCAACTTCTTTAAAATGTATAGTTATAAACTTGTTACAAAAGAAATACTTGTAATTAAAATCTACTGAAGGTATGCCATTTTTTAAATAGTAATTTTTTAAGTTTATCTTTCCAATCCCCCTATAACATAATCTCATCTCTAGCCAGAGAATAACGAACTGTGCCGGGAAGATGAAGAAACTGTGGAAATATCCGAGGCAATGCTAAAAACGGCAACACACACAATGGCATTCTCCGCTCGCTTTTTATTAGAATGTGTCCATGGAGACGTGGGCGCCAGCCATTGTCTGGCTGCCTTTTCCCATGAATCTCTATCGCTCTCTGCACGAGTATATATTCTATAATGTACATGTGCCTGTGCAGTTTGCTATACATTTCTTAGCACGTAGTTATGTATGGCAGAGCTGAAACAACAATGCCACTTAAAACAACAATAAAAAGTTTTGTTGAAAACAGAAAAACCTACATACTCCCAATGCCGCAATAAAAAATAGGTGCATCCTAGAAGGATACCAGCGCAACTTCCTTCATTTAGTTAGTTGTAAAACAAAAGAGGTAGTGCGACCTATTTCGCAAAACGGTGGGAAGCAAGCTACTTTATTTTGGAAAAATCATTTTTCCATGATTTAACTTATTCCCTGCAACAACCAATAAAAAATAAAATAAGTTAGTTCTGTTATTCGTTTATTGAAAGCTACATGGGTTCTTTGAAGTTTTAAAGGCCAAGCTTATAATTGGGCTGGACCTCCTGGGTTGATGTGAATAACATTCTTGTTATCGTTGGTATTTGGACCCTCTGCCTTGGCCAAAGCCACAGCTGCCAACACAACAAGAAAGCCAGTAAGGAACTTCATGTCTACCAGAGGAGATCTGAATAACTCCAAACTGGAGCACCCCGCTATTTATAAGTCGAGTTTCGTGCGAGTTCCTCGGTTACGTAAGTGATACCAATCGAATTATGCATGATAATAGTAATCAGAAAAGTTCAACCATTTACTTGAACCGATGACATAATAAGCAGGTAGTAAAAAGGTTATAGTTTAAGTTATGCGAATCAATCCAAAGGTTGTATACTTTATAAAGTACTTTATTTATTTTTAAAGTAATTAATTTTTATAGTTAAAATAGTCTCCTGAGAAATCTACTATCGGTTTCAATTATGTATTTCAAACAAAGGACTTCCCATATAAATACCAACCTTAAAAATTAAAGCAGATTTGAAAAATGAATAAATATGAATAAATTATGTAATACGTAATACCATTTCATAAATATTTCAATATGAATAATATCATAAAATAGGTTTTGAAGAAAGTTTATTTAACTCAACAACTAAAGTAATTTTGTGATAGCATTGATTTTATTATATCCATACTTTATGTATTATAAATAAGGATAATATCATAGTATATAGTTTCAAGAAAGTTTCTTAAACTAAATACCAACGACACGTAATATTGGGATAGCAATGATAAAACTCCCAATAAATATAAATAATAGTTTTGAGTTATGTCACAATGTTCTGAATTCTAGATTCCATATTTTCGGGGTTGATGGTAAATAACACCCCAGTAATTTAGATTGCAATTAGCTCAATTTTATTAAAAATAAACAAGCTTGGTCTACATTATGACAATCGGTTTACTGTCCGGGGGCTGGTTCAGGAGCAGGCGCAGGAGCTTCACCGGCTGGCGCAGGAGCTTCACCGCCTGGCGCGGGAGCAGGGGCGCCTGGCTTGCTGGGACCGATGACGATGACGTTGCTGTTGTTGTTGTTGTTCTTGGCACTGGCCAGGGCCAGAACAACCAGCAAAGTGGCGAAAAGAGCGAGGAACTTCATATTTGTCAGTTGGAAATCGAACTAAAAAGAATGCAATAAGTCGTCCAATTTATATAGGCACTCGGTGAGTGAGACAAATCTTCATTTTAGTCACACTTGACATTTTCTTACTGCCATTCAGTTTAGAAACTTTAAAAAGGGTAAAATTATTTATGTCTTCACCATTATGCCTCCTTAAATATCCGTTTGAAGAAATGTGTGATATGTAAATTACAATTTCTGGTTCCCAAAACTAAAATAATCTATGTTATGTTTTACTTATGGTACGTAATATAAATGTTGGGAATTTATAAAAATGTTATACCCATTGTGTTGTGTTATGCAATTATAATCAGAAATTGGTGTGTGAAGTGAATCGAATTTGGCTTTGAGAAATGCAATTACTTGGAGAAGTGCAGTAGAAAATTCTGGAAATGAAAGTGTCGCGATCGCTAGCCATTGGAGGTTCGGTGGTCCTTGTTCTAAGCGTAATATTTACTTATAACTGGATGACTACTCGTGAACCGTCAAGGGCAGTGACCAAAAAGCCAGGCGTCTTGAAGAATGTAACAAGTAAAGTTCAACCTCCTACAAAAAAACGCATCGAAAACAAAATAAAGAAGCCCAAGAAGCCAGTCGTTAAAAAAAAGGTTATAAAGCCACACAAACCAGCTGGCCTTCAGCCCAAATCCAAGTCAAAAAGAAGAGGTTTAATTTCCGCCATTCCCCTGCTGGATGTTCTAAAGGCAAGAAACCAACCAAATAGAGGGCAAAGTATATTCTTCCACGAGACCACTAATTTCCGGCGGGATGAAAAGATCCGCATGATCACTCTGACGCCCCGAGCGGCCTGTGCCATCGAATCAGCGGCTCTTCACAATCCACGCCTCACTGTATTTGTGCTTTTCGCAGGTGCCACTCATCGGTTATCAAGTGGCGATCCGCTGATCAAAGCTTTAAATCGGTACAAAAACATAAGACTAAGACACATAAATGTGCAGCGATATGCAGCCGGAACTCCCATCGAAAAATGGCTTAAAACTGGCAAGATTTTTAAGTCGAAATATCTTTTTGCTCACGTCTCAGATCTGCTGCGATATATAACCCTATATAAATATGGTGGGTTGTACCTAGATCTTGATGTGGTGGTGCAGCGGAACCTGGAGAAGATGCCTCCGAATTTCACGGGAGCTGAGAGTAATATTTCACTGGCCTGCGGAGTGATGAAAATGTCCTCCACAGGATTGGGCCACAAAATTGCCACTCTGTGTTTAAAAGATCTGCAGGAACACTACGATCCCAATAACTGGGCAACTAATGGACCCGGCGTCATAACCCGAGTGGCCAAACAACTTTGCAATACCGATAGCATTAAATCACTGACGAACAATCCGAAAAGATGCAAGGGATTCCAGGTCTTCGATCCCAAGACCTTTTATGCCCTGCACTGGCAGCAGTGGAAGGATTTCTTTCTGCCCAATAGACTAAATATCACAATGAAGACGATTTCCCAATCTCCAGTCATCCATGTTTGGAACAAATTCTCACGAGCATTTAAGCTTCAGAAAAAAACTATCTGTGCATACACCCAGTTGGCCAAGACACACTGCCCCAAAACTTTCGCAGCAGCGGGATCCCTTTTCTAAACGTTGTTTATAAAGTTTAAGATTCTAACCATTTAAAATTTAATTTAATTTTGAATAAAAGTGTAATCAAATTATTTTAAGGAAATATTCAGAAGTTGATTACGGTTTAAATTAAACTTTTCGAATACATATTTAGCTATTGAATCTTTTCCAATTTGTTAGGATTAATTTATTCAGCTCAATACTGAGACCAAACCTTTTAACAATTACAAACAGATTATTTAAATTACTTTTAAACCCCCAACATACATTCAAAAAGAAAATCAACTCAGCGAAGCAGACAGACAAAGTTTGAACCGAGCTGTTTTAGAAACCAAATTATATTGTTGATTCATGCCGTAACGAACTAATTGTCCGCTGAAATATTCATAATAAATCCCGAGAGCCTTTCAAAATCATCCGCGTGCCTTTGTTGTCATGGCGCAATCAAGAACTAATTAATTGTTACCAAATAAGGCTAATGTAAATAGCCAGAAGCAATTTTAGCCTGGGCATTATTAACATTTTCGAGAATGTCTGGAGGCGCTTTCAAGTTTAGAATAAATATTTTCACATCATTAAATATTAGCCAGACAGAGCGTTATTTATGCACAGCGCACTTTTCAAATTTATTTATACCATGCTTTCATATTCAAAACATTTTAGAGGCCAGTGGATAGTGGATTTGGCAACTTCCACCGGGCGTGGAAGGAACTAATGCCCGAATTTATTGTGACTTTTGGCACTGCCTGCAACAGCTGCTCCACATTACGGGTGTCGCCACCAACAACTCCAACAACTCCGATCCACCCGGCGGAAATAGAGAAAAAAGGACCGAAGCTCACACATGTGTCTCCTGCTCAGTTTTATCTGCTGCGCTGCACGCGGCACATTTGCATATTTCGTGCACAGGAGGGGCTGACTTTTTATTTTATTTCGTTTTTATTAATGCGAAAAATGTAATTTCAGGCGTTTCCAACTGCAGCGGACTCTTGGGGCCACACGACAGTAAGCCCGAAAACGAAAAAAATTGGCATGTGGAAAATTGCAAAAATTTCGTATATGGCAAAAAGAACGAATTTCATTTTAACTCGTTGACTAGGAAAACGCACACATTGGGTTGAATTTAAAGTCTGTGTTTCACCGAATTGGAAGTTTCATAAGCTTTTGATTTTCATATTACCATACTGGCAAACGAAAATGATTTTATTTCCATTTTCCAAGCAGCTCGAAACCTGAATTTATTAATGTTTATTTGAATGTCCGAAGGAAATCTCATGTTTGCACTAGCTATCATAACAATTACTAATGCAATCAAAACTCTTGATTAGATTTTCCCTGTTTGTCTCGCTCTGCTTGTTTCACTCTTAACTTTTGGCTTCTGTCATGTCCACAGGGTCAACATGAAATTTGGCTCCGTTACTTTCATTTGCATTTGTCACGCTCGTTAGCCTTTCGGAATTCCCATTGGGAAATACGTAGTTTTCGATATCCAATGAAAGCCACGTGACCGGAATTTCCTCATTTCTCGAACAACAAACTTCAAGTAATGCTCACTAAGCTGAAAAGTTCTGTTGCTGTTGGAATGCAGGCATATAAATGTATTTTTTAAACAAATGCTCAGGCGACAGCATCACAGGACTCAGATCTCTCGGTCTTCAGCTCATAAATAAATATAAAAATTACTGTAATAGTTTTCAGCTTTCAGTTTTACTTGGCGGCGGGCAAGGCATAAATGGACAAGAAGAGCTCTCCGAGCTCAAATCCGTTGGCTTTATCTAAGCACTGGTAATAGGATAAAGCGAATGTCCGAGTTTCTCTTGGTCACAATGCAACGGCCTGAAAGAAGGGCTCTGTGGCAAAAAGCTGGCTTAAAAATAAAAGGAGAGGAAAACAAGGCAAAAAATAAAAATCCTTTTTAAATGTATAAGAAAATTCCTTGATACATTGTTCCAACTTTAAAGAAAATAGTTGCGTAGACTTGTATAAATATTTGATCTGTGTTTATTATTACTCTATCAATTTACTGTATTATTCATGGGTCGTGAACATTTAAACTCATTCTGGTAGTCGCCGAATTCAAAATTTGCCTCAAAGCCACACCTGCATTTGGTGCACCGAATAACACAATCTAAAATTTAAATGAAACCCCCAAACGACTTGATTAAATTTCAACAATGATTGCACACCGAACTGACTGCTGTGGCACATTGAAATTTTACGAGTGAGCGACCCGGAATGCAGCTCGTATTTGCATTATGATTATTATTGTGGCGGTGGCCACACTCACAACAATAACAGCAGAAGAAAGCCGGAGTGCAAAAATATAAAGCCAAATATTTTTGTGGCTGCACAAGGAAGTGGCCAAAAGCGCGCTTTTCATAATCTCTTGCATTTTATGGTCGACGGCGGGAAACAGGCAGCGATCTGAAAATTCAAATGAATAGCAAATTGCGGCACACGCTTATTCGCGCAATGCCACAAAGGCTTTTCCGAACATTTTCCCACTCCCCGTCTGGGGAAAGCCCCAGCCAACTCAGACTAACCCCATCCGGACTTGCCGGCGGAAACAGCTGTTTCCTTTACACAGGAACAACTCCTGACCCAAGCCACCGAATCCCAAGAAGATGCTGCGAAATTATTATTACATTTAATGCCAATTCAGCGAAATTTCCATGTGCACGTCTGAACTCCGCCGAAAGAAAACTGTGCGAAACTTTAGTTTGCCTTTGCTTAATTAAAGCCACCGACCTGAGCAAAAAGAATGAAAGCCATAAATTTAATCTACGCCACCGAGTATGCCACAAAAACGAAGTTTTAAAATCTTGATGACTCAACTTTGCGGCTGTTTGTTTGTTGGCTGCACAGGAAGTTAATATTTTTGCAATTTCGCCAGACTTTAATTTAAAAGAAGAGTTAATCCTGTGGCGATACGAATATCGATGTGCACTATGACGAAGGAAATATTAATACAAAAATAATTGGCCATATATGTAAACTGAAGAAACAAATAATTAAGAAGCTGCGAAATTGTTAACCAATTATAGAATATATATAATATTTAGTTTTAGAGGTATTCTGTGTTTCCCAACTTATTACAGGGTATAAGGGAAACAATGTAGTAAAAATGAGAACTGAGACCCGGGAAGGCCATGAAATGTTTGTCCAGGGGAAAATAAATGAGCTCTGGCCGCGGAACTTAAAGTATGAGGCGATGCGATGCGAAAGCGACTTGCCGCTAATTTTGTATGCAGGCCGCACCAATCTTGTGATTATTAAAGGCTCCAAACTCAAACTTAACCTCGGCCTAAACTGGACTTGCGGCCAAACTGGTGTCTGCTTTTTGCTCGTTTGATTTGCTCCATTAATTTCGAGCGGAGTCCTGGCCCCGGCCAAAAGTTCTGTGACAGCCAAAGTGGGATCTCGTTGGGCCCGTTGATTTGTGTGGCGCTTTTCTGGGTGATTAAGTCATTCATCAGGCGGCGGCAGCGGACTAAGAGGCCATTTTCTTAACGCGGTTTTCTAATGAAGCGTTATGCCGAATAATTCGAGTTTGCGTTCTGTCGCTGGCTTATCTAGTCGCCAATATTTCCACTCGCTTTTTTCAATTAAAAAGTTTCGCCTTTGTCATGGCTACGCAATAAATTCACTGGCTCCGCTGGGCCATGCGGCGTATACGTAATAAGCATTCAATGATTGGGCACACAGAGCGGACCTAAGCTCATTTAATTGGTATTAATTATGATTCCAGACCAAGGGCCAAGCTGTTGCCGTGCAACTTGCCAGAAATACGGGGGGAGTTGTGAAGGGAAGTACTGAAATTGAGCTCAACACTTGGAGCAAAAATTTAAAGCGAAAAATCCTAAAAAAATATAAAAAATAATAGATGTATTGCATTTTTTGTATTATGCATATTTTTAGCTTTTTACAAGTCTGGTTATTTTTTCCAACACTATAAGTTGCTTTAAGCAGCTTGTTTTAAAATGTTCTCCCCTTTTTCCAAGTGGACTTTGGAGGGCGGGGAGCAGAGCATCTGTGAAGGTCATCGCTAAGTAGTTTAGTTCTGCCATTGGCATGCTCAGCAGTGCAAATGCCTTGATAAACGTTGCAAGCGAACCCCGGCTGTAATTTTATAGCTCCCAGCATATTTATTTCCCAAGAACTTAGCACAATGAAGGCTTCTTTGTTGGCCCTCCCCCGTTTTGTTTTTCAGACCTCTTTGTTTTACTTGCCAAGGCTTTCAGCTTCTTTGTAAGCAAATTTCCTGATTTATTTGTTGAATTCGAAATCTGGCACAAGGAGGAGGATTACTAGTTGAAATACTATCGACTCTCCTTAAAACTCAATTGCTACAAATTAACATTACAGTTGCTAATTACCGAAGATCATAGTTTTGTGGAAGGTGTAGTTTTACCTTTCTGCCAATCAACTGATTGAGTTTCGACTGGAGCTATTAAAAACCCCTAACATTTTTAAAAGTATCTGTTTTCTCCTAGGTAAACGTGATCCCAATAAAACTTTCTTTCGTTCATCCCGACAAGTGTAAATTTAAGGCAAACATCCTTTCAGGTTTCTTATTGGCCAAGTGTAAGATTACATATCTCAGCACTTTATGGCAACGGATAATGACACGTAGCAAATAGTTGCACGTAGGTGGGTGGATGCTTTACTATTTCACACCTATGCAGGTGGGAAGTATTAATTTCCAGGCCGCTTGTTGATTCTTTTGCAGCACACTTTGTTGACTTTTGTTTACTTTTTGTGGCACTTTGTTGTCTTGTTTGTCCCAGTTTGCAGCGCAGCCATTTCTCAGTTTCTCAGTTGCTCGTCCTGTTTTCATTATTAATACGGCAACTGCCTTTTGTTTTCCGCCCCCACGTTTCTAGCAACTTGCCACTCTTGGAATTTGAGCCAAGTCGCCTTGTTTTGTATTCGTGTTAGTGACAGAAATTATTCTTGTTGACACATAAAAATTGTTTAACCCTTTTTTTCGTGGCATGATAAATGACAGGAAATGATAAAATGTTTTCGTCCGTGTGAGTGTGGGCAAGGCAGTTGGCCAAAACATCCGCCAGACATTGATGTATTTGGGTCAGAAGCTTTGGGGTTATTCTCTTTCAAGGGGAAACCCCAGAAAAGTGCCCAAGATATACCTACGTTCACTTTCCGGCTCATTAACAGCGCCGAAATTTGCATAGTTAATTGCTTTTTAATTGTTGTGTTTGGAATTTTCAATTGCAGTCGAAGGACATATATATTTTTTTGGGGGGCGGATTCATTATCTAAGCTGGGCACGTTTTATGGCTGGAATTACTTCTTTTTGTTTTTATTTTCGTGAGCGGCCGGCTCTGCGCCATTAGGCAAATAGAGTTTGCAGCACGGATAATGAAGCATAGTTTTGAGATTTGCCACGCCCCCACGGCCCCCGCCCCCTCAGACAGACTTCAATTAGCCTGCCAGCAATGGCTGAATTTTTATTTCGCTCTCTGTTTTGTTTTTCAAGCACTTTCCTTTTTTTCGGCTGCCTTTTTGCGGTCATTAAAACTAATGGCAGCTCGGCGGTTCGCTGGCTTTAAAAATCCCACACTTGCCCTCGGGTCGAACGGACGGACGGACCATCCGGATATATCATTCGTCCAACAAGCCAAACAAACTCACACACCAGCCTGGCCAAACCGAAAAAAAAGTACGGAAAAAGCGACCCAGAAACCAAAAGTTTTGTTGGCTCGCATGCGGTCACAAAAGAGCAGTAAATTAAAATTTACTCGACATGAAATTGAAGCGGCACAGAGCTGCTCCTTGCCACCCTTCCACATTTTCCATTTAGCCTGTGGAAATTCATTCATTTTTGGTGCACTCGGTGGATCTGTTCAATCCGATTGCAAATGCATTCCCCACTGAAATATCAGAGCAAAGGCCTTAACAAACATTAATATTTTGAACCGTATACAAATATGAGTATGCAGGTATGCAAGTTGATAAAATTTCACTGAACCAATAATACCTGGGTTGGGTGAAATTCATTTTCTGATGATATGCAAAGCCGTTTTAAAGTGTGCAAGCCCTGGGGCCTCATTAATATTCTCAACTAAAGTTTATGTTATTTATTGCAAGGGGTGGAAGAATTTTAGTTGTTTTCGTAAATCATTTAGTGACTGTAACTTATCTTAGATCATACCAAATTCGTTGAGCCCTTTTTCCATGATCGCCTGCAGTATATTGGTGACCACTTGGTTCAGAGCACTTGATTTCTTGCCGTTGCCGGTTTGTTTTTCCCTCGGTTTTTCCTGCGGCTCTTTGCCCGAAGGGTCTCGTAGTTTTACGTGGTCAAAGTTGTACGTTCCCGGCCAACTGACATGCAAAGCAGATTTGGCCCAAAAAGAGCAGGCCTCCGGCCACTTTGCAGTCGGCACGCGTGCACAGATTAAAAGGGCAAAAACCAAAAAAAAGAAAGAATAGCCTGCGGCAGTGGTCGAACAAACAATTTTAAAGAGCTCCAATCAATTATCAAGTTGAGACCACTTCGCTTTTACCACAATTTCCCGTTAAGCGACAATTTCCGCAGCGATTATTCAATGTCAACTAAAAAGTTGCAAAAACGTTCGAAAAACCAGCAAAAGCAATTAAAAGCAGCTGCTGCCCAGCCACGCCCTATTTCCGCTCCGCCCACCAAAAAGTTCATGTTTATTTTATGTGGCAAAATATGTTTTCTTTTTCGGAGAAATATTTATGTAAGCTCTGCTGCAGTTTATTTGTCAAGCCGGACATGCAGATGTCGGGGGATTAGATGGATTTATCGCACTGTGACAAATATACGGTGTAAATCATTGGGCGGCTGCTTTTTCAGGCAGCACCATACGTGCTAAATTTAACGCAAGAAAATGTGCATTAAATATGCAATTGTGGAAAAAACATTATTAGCTTTGTCAACAGGACGGTCAAATGCATATAACAACATTTTTATACTGTTCATAAGGGCCAGACGGTAAAAAACTAGTCTTTATTCAAGTTTAACTTTACTGGTTTTTTGCAGATCCGCTTGGAAATTATCACACATCACTTCCTTGTCAACCCAGTTATCAAACACACTGAAGCTAATTAAATGTACTCTCGTGCTTTCATCAAATATTTTATGTGCTTCATTCTGAGTAATTTATACGGTGTAATTTTAGTTATTTTTAATGAACATATTTCAGTAAAGCTTGGCTGTCAAATACAAAAATGTATTCATTGCGTTTTGCTGGGGGCATGACTTAATTAGCTGCAGCTTATCCAAGGCCCGATAGTGATGAATTAGTTTATCCCCCGACCCGGAATCCCGGCTTGTAGTTTGGAAGCGCCAACATCAGAAGCGAATGAAATTTTCCCGCTTACAGCCAAAGTGCAGCTTCGCATCCAGCATGTTAAAGTTAATTGAATTGTTGTTTTGTTTGGCCCCAGATATTGCCAGCCAACATGTACCATTTATTAGTTATTGATTTCCCCCAGGTTGCGAGTTTTAATGGCAATTGAAAATGGGGAGAGTGCCTGTGGAAACAGGGCTCAAAACGTGAAACCCATGTTTCAATAAACTCTATAGAAAAAGTAAGCACCTCGTTAAGCTATTCATACTACAATCTTATTCAAGTTTTCAGCCTATAAAATACTTTAACCTTTTTTCGAAACAAAAAAAACAAGCTTTATTAATGGTCAACATGATTTTTTGATCAGGCAAGTTCAAACAACTTTTCATTTATACCATACTAGTCGTTACTTATTACTATTATATATGGAAAGGTTTTCATGCTGAAATGCCTTAGAATGCATTGAGTAAACAAAATGTAATAGTAAAACAACCAAAATACTATGGCAGTTAAAGATATGTAAGCATTACATAAAATGTATGGCTCTATTGATTTGAAGAATCGGATTCCTTGATTGATGATACGGATGAGTTGACAATGAATCTCTGCTGTGAAGAGTTATCGCCATGGGACTCGTTGCTTTCCCCCAGGGAAATTTCGTTGGCAGAGGAACTGGTATCCTCCACATCGCCCACATATTCCTCCACGTCGCTTTCGCTATCGTAAAGCTGATCGTCGCCATCCAAGTCAATGATCAAACGTCGCAAATAGCGCAATTCATCGTGGGCACGGGACACCTTTCGCTCCAAGGCCTTCATTTGAGCCTTAAAGTTAAAAATACAGCTGAAGATATACCTTTCCTAATATTTAAACTGTTATTCCAAGAATTCTTACCTGTGGAATAAGGGGACAGCCCAGTAAATGCAAAATGTGCATCAACGGATCAGTTGGCAGAGGATCGGTATCGACCATTTGCTTCAGTATTTCCATCAGTCTAGGAAATATGCCGTTTTCCGTCAGATATTGGATGAACTCTTCTTCTTTCTCGGACATGTTGCGTAATTGGAAAAGAGGAGTTACCGAAAATTTAACAAAGAATCCGCGAAATTACAAAACAAAACTTTCGATCGCGGGATAACTGTAAAATTTTGACTGGGAGTCTCTCAGAAAGAGAGAGGTTTAAATTGCCAATGTTGGCTAACATAAACGCTTTACAGAAATGCGTAACAGAAATGCTTAACAGAAAGAAGCTTAACAGAATTCGGACAACATTTATAACAATTTACAACTGTAGAGTCTCCGCCGCTTCAGCCAAAACGACTTCTCGGTGCTGAGCTGCAATATTTGTAAAATTTGTCCCTGGTAATCTTGAAAACGAGCGGCAAAAAAAATTAAAACCACCGTCCTGGGTGTGCGGCCCCGTTCGTCCAGTTTTTCCACCACAACACGGTTTCCCACCAAAGCTGTTAAGGTGTGCATGGGATAACAGCGTGCTGTTAGGTGCGATTGCGTGCCGAAAATGTATCGACTTTATCGAGTAACTGATTAAGCATTGACTTTATTCCAGATCTATTGACAACCCTGCTAGCAACACAACAAATATAGTCAAAATTCGAAAACGAATACAAGTTATATATAGCACCGATCTGAACGAACTATGGAGAAGCTAAGCAAGGCTAAAAAGGTGGCGCGCGAGGAGAAGCAGCGCGACCAGAAGTTGGAAGAGTTGGTAATATCCTGAAGCTAAACTTTACTTCGATTTTCTCCGCCCATAGTAACGGGGATAAATAGTGGAGTTATTGCTAAGTTTGGAATCAATTTCAGGTAATGAAGTCCCTGGAAGAATGTCCCTCCACCGAGGAAAAGTCAAGCTGCTACTGCAGCGGCATGTGGACAGCGAGAAAAATGTTAGCCGGCTGACATCGGAACTTCGTGTCCTGCAACGTCACATGGAATCCCAACAGCGAGAGAAGGAGAATCTCCAAAGGGATCTCAACAAGAGCGTCCTCATGAGGGACAAACTCCAGGAAGTTTGCCGCGAACAGCAGCGAATCATTAAATCTGTTAAAAACGAGAGCATGCTGCAAATTAAAGTCGAGGAAGAGCGGCGCAAGGAGAGCCAATCAATGTTCCAAAACTCCTTGAATGACGTCCAGAAATCCCTTGCCAAAAACAACGAGGAAAACATCAAGCTGCGCGATTACAACATCGAGATGACCAAGAAGTAAGCATCGCCGCCCCACAGACGGGTTTCTAAATATAGCCACTGCACACGCACGTTCTCTATTTTCCGATTTTCCCTAACCATCTGGCCTGCGTTTTAGGTTAAAACTGCTGGCTGAGCAGTACCAAACGAGGGAGCAGCACCTGGAGAAGCTCAACGAGCAGGTGCAGCTGGAGGCCCAGTTGCACCAGGCCAAATTGCAGAAATGCCAGGTGGAGG
Organism: Drosophila ficusphila; assembly: GCF_018152265.1. Classification (NCBI taxonomy): domain Eukaryota; kingdom Metazoa; phylum Arthropoda; class Insecta; order Diptera; family Drosophilidae; genus Drosophila; species Drosophila ficusphila. The sequence continues at coordinate 20,612,722 of NW_025064737.1, forward strand.
CCGCCATGGAGAAGGAGATACTCGGCAAGTATGTGAACTAGATGCCGGTCAACGGGGGCTTCTCTGAAACTCGAAATTAATGCACCATAAATGGTCGTACAAGAGAGATCAAGTTTGCATTTAAGATTCTCACTGCAATTACTGGTTTTGCCGACCTGCTTGACTCTGCTTAGAAACATAAAAGAAGCCACTATTAAGTTTTAGATGTGATTTGATAATAAGGCGTTCGCCTTGTAAATTATTTAAGAAGGAAGCTCCTTTCTAGATATTTTCAACACCTAATTTACCAACCCTCTTCCAGGGAAAACCAAATTGGATTGGAGAAACTGCTGCAAGCGCAGCGTGCCATTAAGGATCTCACCGAGAGAGAACATCAACTGAAGGAGCAGCTGAACATCTACACGGCCAAGTACGATGACTTCCAGCAGTCGCTGCAGAAGTCCAACGAAGTATTCGGCAGCTACAAGGTGGAACTGGAAAAGATGTCGAAGCACACGAAGAAGATCGAGAAGGAGGCGCTGGGATGGCGGCAAAAGTACGAGAAGGCCAATGCCACTGTGATCGATTTGGCCACCGAGAAAAACCTGCAGTCGCAGCACACGGAGCGCCTGCAGAAGCAAATTCAGCAACTGCAGAAGCTGCTGCGTGCTCTCCAGCTGGAACGGACCAATTTGCACCAGTGCCTTCGGGACCACGATATCGAAATCCCCGCGTTGCCGCAATTGCCGCCTGAACCCGAGCCAGTGAACACAAAACCTGTCACTGCAGATAATGTTAAAATGGAGATGATGACACGCAACTGCGCGGAACTGAAGCAAACTCTGGCCAATCTTCAGAACCAAATGAAGCTGCTGACGGCCAGCGAATCCAAGACAGCCATCGAGGAGAGGAATAAGGCCGAAGAGCAGAGACTGGCAAACAATGCCAAGAAGAATATTCGCAAAAAGGAGAAAAAATCCAAGGCAAAGGCAGCCGCAGCGGCGGCGGCAGCTGCTGCAGCTACGACATCGAATGAGGAACTCAACGGCGCTCAGGAACTATCCCCCTCGGAATCCAACGCCGAACTGCAGGCAGCGGGTGACGCTTCAAATATCAAGGCAACCCAAGAGCAGACCATTCAGACTGAAACAGAGTCCCAGGAGAACGTGGGTGATGGAGACTCCAAGCCTTCCATTGATATATCCGAAGTGCCTGCCCTTATCGATGCCAATGCAGACTAAACTATCGACTGTCCGCCAGTACTGTACTCCTATCCAAACCACGGTCGGCCATGTGGCCTTTCCTTCAAAGCATTTCGTGTCATTCATGTCTCAACTAAAAACGTCATCAATTACAACCAACATGGTCAGAATTTTGTACTAGTTATTTATTGTATTTTGTATATTGTATTTATTTAAAGGAATGTCGACGGTGAACGTGTCTTGCTGTTCAACAACAAATTTAGTAAAGCGTGTTTCCTCAAATTAAATTATAAAAGTTAATGACTTTGATTTCTTTGTGTGGCTTAAACTTTCTCTTGTTTTTGCCTAGAGGGAAAGACTTGTTAAAGTTCCAAAATACATATATTTTTTGAATGACAGTAAGAAACTACTCGTTGAATAGTAATAAATATTAAAGATTACTTTTTTTGTTAAACAAGCTCAGAAACATTAATCTGAGCCCACATTTCGCATCAATTTCCATAAGAAGAAGGATAAGGACACACGATAGCGCAGAAGCAAGATGGCCATGGATTGCTTTCGTCATTGTTGGCGCCGCCAAAGTGTCTGGTGTTGCATGCAACACATTGCAATGCCAACAGGCGGGTGGATGGTGGGTGGTTCCGCTGGATGGGTGGTGAGTGCCTGTGGTTCGCGGCCACGGTCATTATAATTGCGCCTTAATTATTTTCAACACGCAGCTGTCATTTTTGCCGGGCCCCAGATTTCCGACATAAAATATTCAAGACGCATGCAACGTGGCGTATGCGTAACGCCAACTGTGGCAGCGGTCACTCAGTGCGGATGAGGGTGTTGAAATAAAGCCAGTTAAGCCACTAAAATAATTACACTAATTAATTTAAATTGCATAAAGAGCAGCATATGGAAGAAGAAGCATTTATGACAGGTCTCAAGGTCTCAACGGTTTTTAACCTTTCTCAGGGATTGTAAGGCCGCGATTTTACAAAACTTAATATAAAATGCAAAAAAAATTGTAAAATTATTAAAAGTACGTTTCGTTTAAGGCTTGTTCCGTCTGATTGCCCATTAAGCGGTATTAAAAATACCTTCACCACAGCGCCAAAGTGTCATACTTGTGCATATTTCACACCCTCGCATTCACAAAAATGTGTGCACATTTCGCAGGCAATGAGCTTTTGAACATTTAATGAGTTAATACGCTAAATTTAAAAGCCGCGCAAGCGTGTGCCAAGTGCTCCAAACACTTGTCCTCGTCCCCTTCGCCAAGTTGCCCATTTGCCAGCTTAAAAAATGAGAATGGGAGATCAAGCAGCTAAGTCCCACACTGGGAAATAATATGGCATATGATACTTAACTTATTACTGAGAATTATCGTACTCTCATTATCGGGTAAAAAATTGAAAAGACTAAATAAAAATAAGTTCCTTTTCAAGTAAATTAAATATTAAATATTAAAACACTTTATAGAGTAGAAAAAAATAAATTGTTTTCAGTGCACCCTCACACGCACATGCAAAACACTAAGCACTTGTCATTTTGCTGTGGAACCCTCCACGTCCGTTCGTGGGCAAAAAAAAAAACTGTGTAAATGTCCAACACGCGAGCATATAGTACACATGTGCGAAAAAGCATAGAATCGGAGGAAAGACTTTTGGGAAGAGTGGGTGGCCGGGCGTCTCGTGTTCACCAAGCTCATGGGTGTCATATCTCAGGACCCTCTTGGTCAGCAGGATAACAGCAGCGTAACAGAAGACCTCCGTTCGGGACCAGAAATGTAAAGGATGCCAGACTGCCTGACTCTGGGTGTTAAGTTAAAGGACAAAGACTGCGACGATGGTGTGGCAGTATTTTTTTTTGGCAGCCAATTGGACGGGCTGAGCAGGATGAAGGAGGAATACGAGCGCTACCTGCACAGTGGGGCAAAAAATCTATTTCCCTTGAATTCAGAAATTTAAATGCAGTCCGTTTGGGAGCAATCAATCACAATATTTGAAAGGTATGCCACTTTAAAATCAAACAAAAATTGTAGAAATCGTGGGATCTAGATGATCAGTATTAGGTCACTATTATGCATATGATCGGAAATCCAGTAAAACCTGACATGACCAGGGGTCAAAATTTCGACCTTCTCCGAATTAAAAAAATTTAACGCAGTTCGATCAGGAATTTCATTACGAACTTTTAGAGCCATGCCACTTTGACATCGAACAAAAATTATTGAAGTTATGGGATCTATAAGTTCAGTACTGGGTACTATACTATAGTATATTGACCCATACCATCGGAAATCAAAAAAAATCTGGCATGAACAGGGATCTGGACGAACTTGATGAACGATAAACCCATTTTATATAGAAATTGTATATGATTGAGCACACTGTAACCACCGAGGGCTATGCTAAATCCCACCCGCACACCAAAGAGTGCGCACCCACTCGCAAGTCCGGCGAACTCTCTCTCTCCGTCTGAGTGGCTCCGGTTCTCCGGCTCTCTCTCCGTCCGGATGCGTGGGGGAAATGCGATGCGGGAGTGAGAATCGGAGCCTGCGAAGCGCCGGAGTCCTTTGGCCCAAGCTGTGCTTAGTGGGATATTTCGGCAACAGAAGCCTGTCTGCGATAGCCGGAGATTTTGCGAGCGAACCGAACGAAGGGAAACCCGAAGCTCCGCTGCTGGCAAACGTTTTCCATTTTCGCAGTCCTGTAATCAGTTGTGTATAGGACACTCGCGTGCGCGCGTCGAACGGTTTCTGGCTCTATTTGGGTGAAAAGTGTGGAAAAGTGTCTGACGGTAAACGGTAAACGGGGAAAGCGCTGCGCGGTTTTTGCTGCTCCCGAGTTTTTTCTGGATGTAAATGGTAACGATTGTTGCTGCTGCTGCTTTATTGAAAACTAAAATTAATATTAATTTTAAAAGTTTAAACAACCCAGAGCTTGTCAAAGTTTTTTCGAAAAGTATACAAAAATCGGACAAACAAGTTGGAGGAAATTTTCCAGCTACAGCTGCTGCCTCTGCCAGCGTCGCTGCCACTGTTCGAGATAAAGGATATGCCCGGATCTAAAAGATACAGTTTTTCTTCTTGTTCCTTTTTTCCGCTGCCGCTGCTGCTGCTGCTCGTGCTTCTGCTGCCTGGCATTTTCCACAGCAGCAACAACAATCGTTGAGACAGGACCTTAGGTATTGCTATGTCAAAAATGTAATATACAACCGAAAATTAAGTGAGCGCCAAAGTATGCAAATAAATGAATAAGCCGAAATCATTAACAAATTAAAACGAGACACGCAAAGAGGGCAGGAAAATATCGAAAGGAGTCAAGTGTTTTTTGGAGGAGCTGTTTGCTGGCATGCTTTGAGGTTAATACCACCCACTACCACCACCGCTACCACCACCACCCGTCGCCTCCTTCTCCTCGTCTCCCTTTTGGCCAATTTCTCCGTCTGCTTTCGCCGCTTTCTTCGTCACCGCCGCTGCCGTCACCGTCAAAAGGCATCGAAGGTAAATATAAAACATATATTGCCGAGTGTGTGTATATAAGCCAATGGGCTAACAAACTAACCTACAAAGTAAACAAAAGCGTTACGCTACAAATGCAAATTTTTCGCACACACTTTTACGCACGCACACATGCTCAGGAACTATAAACAACAACTCATTTAACTGACGCCATGCCCCATAAAAAACAAACAAAAAACAACAAAGCTCAAGACTTGAAAAAAATAAAAGGTGAAAACGGCAGGGAAAATGGAGCACAACAAAGCAAAACGCACGCTCTAAAGCTATTCGTATAAAATTTTAATCGCATGCGATTTATTTGACTAGGCGGCAAAGTCTCACACATCAACGCATATTTGCCGCAATCACCCACACACAAGCAGCTGGGAAAATCCAAGCACTCACCTGGAAATGCGAGGAAAAACTCCCACCAATTTGCTAGTTTTTGCGAAATTATGAATATAATGTATATTTAAAGTTCTATAGACAATTAATATCAACCAACACAGAAGAGTTCAAAGAAAATTGCACCGATTCAAAAAAAATAATATTAAGGCTTGGGAATATATTAACAGTTTATTTTCACAAAAATCATGACCATCTATTTAAATGAACACCTGGAAATACCAAAAATAACCTTGGGAATTTGTTTACTATTCACAATATTAAGAAAAATATTCAAAATTGTTCATATTTATTAGTTATTGAAGAGGTGTCGAAAATTTGTTTATTCTTCAAAATTACTGAAGCTATACATATGTTCTATTTTAAATTTCGCAATACTTTAAGTCAAACAAAATAAAATAATACAGATGGGTATTGTTTTAAAAATAATAATGATTATTGTCTGTCTGAGTTGTTATTATTCCAAGGATTGTTTAATTTAATATTCATCGTAATAAACCCCAAAACGTGTCATTTAAAATTCCAATTATTGAGCTAAACTTTTCGTGCCATTTAATCCCCGACAAGCAGTTAAGGGGAAACAAACAAACAAACGAAAGTTGGGCGCAACAATTGATAAGCACAAGCAGGACTATCGTGCAGTCTGGCCATAAACCATAAGCCAAATGCCAATTCCATTTAGATGCACAAGCCGATTATAAAAGTCAAACTAGTTTTTGTAGACGGTCGACATTGATATCCTGATCGATTGAAGTGGAATCAGTTGGTCCTCAAATTAACAAGGTAAACAGAAAGGAATTTTATAAAGGGCTTTAGCGATATATCAAAATAGATTGTGTGATAAGTTAAAACATACTTCTAAGAATCACAAAACGAGATAAACGATGGTAATTTGGCACGGTACACCAATTGCCCCTCGTTTAAGGCCACTTTCTGAAGAGTGTTACTAAACTGAATTCGCTACCAACTATTTATATAATCCTTGGGGCTATTTTCTGAACTATTTTAAGTGCTTCCAGCCAACAAGAGCTGCACCTGCACAATGAAACGAACTTGGTCGCGGGAAGCTGGATGAAAAACACTTAACGCGCAACTAAGCGACAATTGTTGTTTTGTGCGGCATTTAAAAATAGAATCAAGGTGCGCTCTACTTTCATTCACACACACACCCACACATGGATCGCCACTAACACACACCTAAAGAGCCTACATAAAAGTGGCTGCTGTTGTTTTGCAAGAGGGCGAAAGAGAGAAAAGGGGGAGGGCGCCGGAATGTATGCTACACGAAACTGCAAATAGAAAAGTTATAAATAAAGTTCACACGAAGCATAAAAAACCACGCTACAAAGCTATCTAAAACTAAAGTAAAGTTGGTTAGGGATACATAAATCATATTTCAAACTTTGTCTGTTAATAATGTTAACAATTTTATTGCTAAGTATGTATGTGTATACTACTGTTTAACAATGAAAGGTCAGCAGAATGCCTTAACCTTGGTCAGAAGGAAAGCTCTTATGCAAACCTAATGACACGCAAACTAATTCGAAATGCGAACCGCAGCTGTGAGCTGCAAAGTGATTCAACGCTTTTCGGCTATAAACTGCCTAATCACTTAAGGTGTTAGGGTGCGTGAGCCTTTCAATGACACAGGTAATTACTGGCCCAATCGAATGATATTGTCTTGGCCTAAGTGAGTAATGAGAATAGGGCGTGACTTTCGCCAAACGTTCTGTCGTTCTTGAATAATTAAGGCTGGTCAAACGAGCGGACTTTCACCTAAATAACTTTCACATGAGCCTTTAAAGCTTCGAATAACTGAAGCCGCTTTAAGCCAACCCAATAAGTACTTAAAATTTATATATAATTTGCTTATGTGCATTTAAATTATTCTTAAATTAGCAGCATAAAATAAATGTTGAATAGCTTTTTTGGTGCAGTAAATTTAAGAGCCATTTAAATGGTTTTGAGTATGTATATAAAACCATTTTGTCCCTGCAAAGGCAACCGCAAGCCATTCCCAGCATGAACATCAATTTGCCAGCATTTGGCGACCATTAATGGTCAACTTATCGTGGAAAAAATACTGTTCCTTTTCCCATGGTTAAAGCCATAAAACATGTGTGCAGGCATCGGCGATGCTACATACACATATGCAACAGCTAGGAAAAACGAAACGTTTAACTTTCAAACAGCAACAAACTTGAAATTTATATAGCCAACCGCCAGATGTGTCTATAAAACTTACACATCCTCATCCATCCCAAACGAACATACATTTTGCGGAGGTTTTTACTTCTTTTTTTTCTTCTTCTCTTATATTTTTATCGCCAGCTGATAAGAGGAAAGTTTTTCTGAAAGTTAGCGCCTGCAGCCGTAACACGCATACGCCATGTGTTACACACATCCGAAAAAAGACAGAAAGAAAGAAACAAAAGTACCCACAATTTCAGAAAAGTTAAATGTCTTTGCTGCCGAGGTTTTCGGTAACATTTTTTAATTGCACGACTGGGGGATGGGTGTAAATCCGCATTTACAAGCGAACATATGTCGGCAACATGCAATTAACAAGCCAGTCCAAGCTTTTGGTTGAGCAAAACAAAAAATTATACATTGCTCTAAAATATACCAACTCGACTGCAAAGCACCCCTTACCCAATACTCAATAGTGGGAAAAAATCGGGAAGTGATCTGTAAAGGTTTTTATTTATATTGATACCCTCTTATAGGTTTTAAATATTTCGATTAAATTAATCCAAGGTAAATCTCCATTAGGTTCTTTACGAATCTGTTTCTTTTAATCTTAGCAATTGCATAATAATTTCCTTTACTATGAGCCATTTTAAAATGCGGCACATCTATGCTCAACTACCCACGCGGAGCACTTACAAACATTAATTACTATGTCGGGCCTGCCAAGTCAGCAAAGAGCCACCAAAAGTTGAAGGACCAACAGCGAAAAAATATTGCATACTTTTAGCAATTTTTCTCCCCAATTTGGACTTCTCCCGCTTCTTCCCACTTACTCTTCTGACAAGTTGTATGAGTTGCGAGAGTTGAATGTTTCTTTTTATTACCATTGCCATCGCTTTTGTTGTTATTGCGGCCCTTTGTTTTTGCCTTTGCACAATTTTTTATTATTTGGTCTGTTTATTGTTCTTGTAGATTTTCATGTTCATTGTGAACATAAAAGTAAGCCAAGTAAAAACAAATGTTAAGCAAAAACAAGAAAGTTAGTTTTGTAGTTGATTTTTGGCAGAACAGAATTAAGTTGGGGAAAACAAATCCCGGAATATGTAATTGGCTTTTAAGTGTGGCAAAAAGTTTCAGTTTCAAAGACGCAAAATTAACATTTCTGCAAGGGTATTGTATATGATACTAGTATTATTTAAAATATGTCAAGATCTAGTTGGATTAGAAATGTCTAATTATAACTGATAAGCAGGCAAATTATTCCGTTGGCAGGCAATTATATACTCTAAGGCAATTCAACTTTTTTTCTAAGAAATGACTTGTTTTTTCTTTTCGTCAGCGGAAATAAATTAAGTCAGCTCATAAATTAAATCAATTCAAGCAAGAAAATTGTTGTCCAGTCAAGTTTTGCGGCTCATACACCCACGCAGGAATAAGTTCATGAACATATCTCGGCATATTTATAGCTTGGCCAAAAACTGGCTAAGCTTTTGCCATTTGGCCAAGAAAGGGCACTGCCTGAATGATTGTCGGAAAGTTGGCGAATATCGCCGAACCGGAAGTTCCGGGGGCCATCAAGACTAGCGGGTGGGTATATATCCTCGAATATCCGTGGGCCTCTATATAGATTTGGGTGCCGGGGGTCGCCAGTGGGACGATTTCGAATGGCGGCTCATTGTTCACAGTCTCGCACAGTCCAATACGAAATTGTGAACCGCCCCCCAAGTTTTGCACACTTTCTACTCCTTTACAGAGTAATTTCAAACAAGAAACCCCTCCCATTTGAAGTCGTTGCAACTATTTTGGCAGTTTCCTTACAACGCTTTTTGTTGGCTGGCCAACAATGAAGTCAGTTTCTTGTTTGGCCATAGCCAAAAATAACTGAATTTTCTGGACGAGGGAGTTGCTAAACTTTCGCCATGCCCGGAAATGCAGTGAAAACTTTTTCATTTCTCCCCTGGCCTTTGCATAGAAGTCCGTAAAATTTCTTTTTGCCATAGATTGCATTTTTAGTAAGTCCTAACGACTGCCAAATTAATGAATTCTGATTGCGCCTTAGATAGCCAGTTACAAGCTTCCGCCGTAACAATTTCCCACGTCCCCCGGGTTCCCCACATGTGTATCTTAAGCTGATTGCTGTCTAATGCTTGAGTGAATCTAAGTGGCCCTACCACTCGAAATGTATACAGTTCATGGTTAAGTTTGCCATTCCGGCCGACTTTAAGTGCAGGAATTGCTCATCTGTGATTGCTGCTTCATTTTGGATGAGGCCACTTCAGCTGCAATTTGCTGCAGATACGCTTTCAAGGGCTCTTTGGGATGTAACTCAAAATAATGCAGAAAAATAACACTCAAGAATATGGAAAAAAGGACTGCAAAACAACAGCAATAAAAAACAAATAAGATTTACAATAACTGAGTAGCATTTTCACTTTAAAGGATTTAACAGCCAACGTTTCGATTAAGTATCTTGATAATAGTTGCCACCATTACAAGCTAAGCTGAATAAATTTTCACAATATTTTTTCAGCGTTATTTCATGCCACTTTCCAGTGACTCCCTGTGAAAATACCGGCATTCCCATAAGTTCAGGTGCTACGCCCTTTACGATATCCAGGTGACGGCAATTACGTGTCGCGTGCCGGAAGTGCGATTAGAGCATCAGAAGCGACTAATAATGGCTCGGGGCTCGATTCGCTCCTTTGTTGATTCAAGATAGTCGAAAATGGCTTGCCAAAATTGCTTTTCCCTCTTATGTTTAACTAAAAAATTATTGCAAGCCGAGAGCGAAAGCCATATGCTGCACGCTGCCTTTCGAGGCCCTCGGGAGTCGTTTGTTATTGTTGCCTTGAGCACACAGTTTCACACAGGCTTATCTGGTTGCCAGCTGGAGGCAACCCCCTTGAATTATCGCACGCGTTTCAAGTAACAACCGAAAACTAACTGCAAGAGGGGGATTTTCATCAACGCTCTTAGCCTGATTTCCCCAAGCTCCTCTATTCGCGCTCAAAGCGAGTGCCAAAATACCAAATTAAAACTAAGTTTATGCAGTGTCAGTCTAATAAAGCCAGAACGCACTTTATTGCATCTTTATGGAGAGTAATGACTTCCTTTGACTATCTCATAACTCTCTGATAGGCCATTTGCTCCTATATTGGACTGGGGCCAACATCCGTTCATATCTCATATCTTTTGGCAATTGGAAGAAAATACTTTGGCACAATTACCAACTTTAATTATGGGTCATGCTGTCTGATCTGCAGAGATATTGTATCTGATATGTGGGCGATCCAAAGTTTGGCCAGAATTTAATGCGATTCAAAAATAACTTTATTTTTGAATGCTTAATTTGTAGTAGAACTATAAATTGTTGCAGATTTAAAATGCGGTCGTTAGTCACCGTTAAAAACTTATAATTTAAATTCAGCCTCTAAACTGCAAATTATTAGCATAAATTGGTGCAAAAATTGGGAACCATCCATCTTGCTAAATCAATTTGAGTCACTTTTCATTAACAGGTTTATGTGACACCAGTTTAACCTTTTCCAAAGGCATTAAACTTTCGGGCTGTTTATCGATTTGCACATCAACAGCTTTGGTGTCTTGTTAAGTGCAATCATGATTAATAATTGCAAGTTGAACCTGCCGAAGACGTTGGTTGTCTGTCCATTATCTCGAATTCCCAGAAGCCTCATGTCAACATCAAAGTGCAGTGAATACTTCGGCTTAACAGGGGAAAAGTGCAAATGCATTTCCATTTATCACTTGGATCGGATATACGCAGGAATTCCTGACGAGATTCATTGGCTTCGCCTGTTCATTATTTTCCTATTCAAATCTACTGACCTGATTTGGTTTCGGGCCTGGCCGAAAGCCGGATTGAAAAGTGTTGAAACCTCTACATCAACTGTCGTCATCGCTTCTCCTTGACGGAAAGCCACGAAAAAACCGAGCAAAAAATGGCATTTAATTGGCGTTGATTTATAGTCTTTGGAAGGCGCAACGAGATTTGCTTTACCCACAGGCCTCGTGGGCGATTGCCAACAAAAGCTTAGGCAAAAAATTCAATTGTTGTAGTCGCAATCGTGCCAATTGGCCAACAAAAAAGATATACATACCCAGATATGCCGTGGATATATCCGCAATTTAATAATGCTCTCGAAATTGAAGCAGCTCTGTGGTTTTTGCGGTCGCGTGTTTGGCCGGATCGGCAGTCCTTATTTAGATATCGCCGTGTTCGTTTCGTTGCCTTTCGAGCTTGGCACTCCTCTCATTGCGCCACTCCGTCTACGTTGTCCATGAAAGTGGCATGAAAACAGCAGGAAATGACAATGAAGCAAGCTCAGAGATATGGAACCCGCACAGTGTCATTACCATTATAATGATTAAAAATTGTAAACATTTTTTGAGGTGACAAAAATAATAGTTATCAATATTAATTATTTTTCTAAGCTTGTAATTTGAATAATTATTTTAGCTAGTTATATACTTGGCTTTCAATTTATTTAATTCATTTTAAGTTATATAAATACATATTTTAGTTTGTCCTTTGCAATTATGAGTGCTCTTGCTCTTGCATAGTTTAATTTAATATACAAATACGGGCTCGAAAAGCTTTGCCCCACCAGCAACGTCAAATATTGTTTGTATAAATACACAAACCACTGTTGACAATTACAGTTGGCAGCGAGCGGGAGGCCTGGCGTGCGTTCTTGTTTAGTTTTAGTTTAGCTTTCTTTTTCATTATTCGAGTGGCATTGCATGACTGCATGCAAGTTGGTTCTGGCCCGGCCAAGCCTTGTCCTTGCGTCGAATGCTGCTGCTGTTGTCGTTGCCATTTATAAATTTAAGTCCTGACATGCCACACACCAGGACCTAAAAAGTCCTCGCCCCTCAAAGCCCCTGTATCTGGGCAACAACAATAACAATAACAACACAATTAGACAAATGAATAACCATACTGTTCTTGGCAAGCGGATTTGCATATCCCTTTCCCATCAGGCTTAAGTGCATTTCAGTGTCTTTGTGCGGGAGCATTTCGCCTGCAATCGGCAATAGGCTAATAGGGATTTTCGCATTATAGCGTTCCCACGCTGACCTGGTTTAATATTTAATTAGCTTCGCCCTGGCAATGAATGGCTTCGACCCGATCCGGTCGGTTGCCCGGTTATTCGAGGGTGTTCGTGCGCTCCTTGCCGGAAGCACATGTCGTATACGTGATATTTGACAAACATTTTACATGCACAAGCAAACTGGCACACCCACGCACACAAACACACGCCAAAAACTGCATTTGAAAGTTCCGTATGCGTGTGTGTGCGACAGGAGTGTTAAAAAAAATGAAGCACTATGAAAAATATACATTTATTTTTATTAAAAAAAAATAATTTAAGGAAAAACTAAAATTGCAATGAAAAAAAATTTTGATTATATAATTTTTATATTTTTTAAGAAAACTGATTCCCAAAAAAAAAGTATATTCAAGTATTCGTAATTTTTTATAAGTGCATAAGGGGAAGCCCTGACCATGCTAAAGGCGTGACTCCAACATGGTTGCAAATGTTGTAAAATGCAGACAGCGGCACGCTTTTCACTCGCCCACTCACCACGAGCATTTCCTCACTTTCACCAGCATTCCCCATTTTTCCCACCGACTGGGCCACAGAGATTTGTGCAAAATAGAGTCATGAAATTAGTTGGCTGCAGCGCGAGCAGCTAAGTATGACATTGTATTCGGTTTTATGGCTCTCTTCGCTTTTAATGCAATTTATGCTAATGGCAGGCAACATTTAGCAGATTCTTGCGGCTTAAAGAGCTCGCTCAGCGCCTTTTCGCCTTTTCATGGCTCCGAAGGGTTAACGATATTGATTCAACTTTGAGTTTGGCCGCTGGAGAATGCATAAATATTTAAGACTTACTTTGGCGATTTATAAAATATTTATGTATTCAACAAGAAGTTGCGGAAGAGCCCAAAGAGCTCAGTAAAGCAACTGGGAAATTAAGTTTTCGTCGAAACCTTTCGGTAGCTAAATCAAGGTTCTCCCCTTGTTGGAAACCATAAATGAGTCAAGGACAACGTCTTGAAAAAATTAAGAAAAATTTGTTTCAATAATTTTTACAGTAATTTAATAAAGAAATTAAACTTTTGACCAACGGTTAAGAAGCAAAAATGCAGAGGGCGACACAAAAAATATTCTTTAGCTTGGACTAAGACTGTCAAAGCTATTTCCTTTCGCAGTGACCCCGTTTTTCTGTTTTTTTTTTTTTTTTGGTCTATCTGCCCTTAATCAATTCAAAGTGAAAAATAACTGTGACGTCGGAAATGGAAATCCCCTTTCCACCATTTTCCCGCCCTTAGATAACAAGAGTCCTGCCTCGGTGTGCGAGTGTGAGAGCAAATAGAATGGAAATGCCAAATGGAAATAGAGTGGAAATAGTCCGCAGCACACACTTTTCGACTTTTCGCTGATAAATATTGAAGTGCTGTTGAAATTTGTCAGAGCAAAAACGGTAAAAGTTTGCTGAGAATTTGATTTAAGCTGGCGCAAGCGACTCATTGCAAGAAAATTCAATTTGAAGATTTATGGGATTTGATTTACGGATTGGTTTTATTATGATGAACGAGCAATAAACGCCGTCGAAGATTGAAATTGGGTTGGATGGAAAAGCTACCTTTAAGCTTCTGTACATAACAGCTTTACCGTATAAATTAAATAAGAAAATATTTAACACACCATTTACGTGTTTGTGTATCTTCGAATAAGGTCAACAAATTTGTCTTCCTTAAGACTTATAATAGCACTTCAATAACAACTCATTATGCTAAGCTGATTTGCAATGTGTTGATTTTGGCGAGGCAAAAGCAAACCCACAGTGCGAATGAACTTGCAATCGATTCATTTGCATGAAAAGTGCTCATTAGTCTCATCTGGGCAGCAGCCTTGCCACGGACCAAAAACCCCACACCCACAAGCATTTCACTCCGCAGGAAGTGCAGTGAAGGGGCTGCATAACTCGAATCGCCTTTGATTTACGGTACGCAATAATAATCTTCATTTGCATGTTGCCCGAGGCAGCGACAGTCAACAGGGCGTATACTCGATTTGCTTATATACAGGTGTAAATGTGGACGTGGGCGCAACGGTATCTGCCGCTACGGGTTGCGCTTCCGGCAACTGCAAGTGTCCTTGCTCAGGCACACAGAACTGATTTATGGGGACTGGAAAAAATATAAATTAAATTATTAAAATCATGTACTTATTGTGCCTACTCATTTTAATTTGACTGTTAATTTAAAATTAAGTGATAAATAGGCACATAAATATTTTAAACTATTCATTTATTTTCTATAAAGCCCAAGGTGCTTATACCTGTCTCCCCTTTCTATTTTTTGCAGCATTGGTAGCCTCATTAGCGACTTAGCGGAATAGCATAAAGGAAACCGTAACCGAAAACCCACAAAAAACAGGGATACGCTAAAAGGGATTCAGAGCAGCCGTTGCTGAAAAGGTGAAGAGCTCGTAAAAAAAGGACAAAGAAATTGTACACTCACAGCGAATTTTCGGCATAATGAGTTCGTTCTCCCGCCTCTAAGAACCAAGCACCTCAAATGCAAATTGATATTAAGCCGCCAATCATAATCAGCAGCGAAATTAATTAAAGACCGCGACCAGTCAACAATAAGTAACCAGCGACCATGGCATCACCACCGGAGAGTCCCATCGAGGAGGTGGTCTATGAGTTGGAACACACACGAGTGCCTAAGCCCATTCCGGTTGCCCTCGAGGATCTGTGCCGGCAGACCAAGTTCACCAAACAGGAGATTCGAGTCATGTACAGAGGATTCAAAACGGTAACACAACAGAAAACATTTGGAATTTAAATTTAATTTGTTTCCTTATTAAGCAACGTAGTAGAAAATACTAAACTTCAGGAGCTCAACTCTTTCTTTACAAAGTAACATTAACTCCAGGCAAATAAAAAAGTTCACGAGTTCGTGATCCCAGAACAACTCGCTGGCCTTAAAGGCAGACGCGTTTTGAATTTCATTGCAAATGAATTCGCTCTTTGTAAGCGAGTGTGTGTCCAAGCACTTTTACACCAAAGT
The DNA here is from genome assembly GCF_018152265.1 of Drosophila ficusphila. NCBI lineage: Eukaryota > Metazoa > Arthropoda > Insecta > Diptera > Drosophilidae > Drosophila > Drosophila ficusphila. Next base: position 20,628,095 of record NW_025064737.1, read on the forward strand.
GTGCGGAAAATGGCCAATTCAGCGAAAAAGTTTCAATATGTGGGTCAACAAGAGATGAGCTCCGGGTCAAGTAAATGGATAGTTTGAGCCAGAGATAGTTTCGTTCACCCGGAGTTGTTCGCCTTATTGACAGTTTGAACTATGATAGTTTTTCCTTTGTGTCATTTCGAAAGCGCAAAGTTTACCTAACTGATTATTCTGTCGAAAATGTAGTAGGTGACTTGTAGGTTTATTTTTTCATCAATTTATTTCATTTAATTGGTAAACTTTTCAATCAAACAAAGTTAAATGAATTTAATCCAGACACTATACAAATACATACTACTTACCATTATTTATCGCCTTCCCTATTTTGTGGTATTCATTGCCAGTTTTAGTATCCCATAAATATCCTTCTAATCAAATGCTTTTACAAGTTGTGCAAGATCCTGGCGGTCTAGTCCTTTTCGCCTTTTTCTAACTCGCAGTCATTACATTTGCCTTTTTCTTTATTAACCGAGCAAACACTTTCATGGCGATTTATTCTTTTTTGCAGGAATGCCCAGAGGGCGTGGTGCATGAGGATTGTTTTAAGGATATTTACGCCAAATTCTTTCCACATGGCAGTAAGTATTTGCGAATAAGTGTGTGTCTCAAAATGTCCCCCATTTAGCGTGTGTGTGTGTGTTTGTGTGTGCGGGTGCTGTCGCTGAGGTCCTATGCTTTCCTTTTTATAGTTGCGCGTCATAAAGCGCCATTTAAGCGAACGTTTCGACCTTGCAGCAGCTGCGCCCAAGCGGCAAAATACCCAAATAATCAGAAAACATAAAAAAAAATTGCTCTGACTCGCCTCCTTTGCTTGTTCTATTTATATAGATTCGAGTTTATACGCTCATTATGTGTTCAAAGCGTTCGATGTTAATTGCAATGGCGCCATTAGTTTTCGGGTAATTATTTCTCATTATAATAACATTTACGAAATCTTTCGCGGCCATGCCTATTTATAAATTTGAATGGTTATTAGGATTTACTGGTCACCTTGTCGACTTTGCTGAGGGGGTCGGTCTACGAGCGACTGCGCTGGACCTTCAAATTGTACGACTTGAACGGCGACGGAAGGATCAGTCGCGGCGAACTCAGCGAAATCATTTTGGCCATTCACGAGCTTATGGGTCGGAGACCGCACCAACCTGAGGACGATCGCAAGGCGAGGGATCAGGTAAGAAATAAGAATAAATTACTTGAAAGGTGCGTAATATTAAGATTAAAACAACAAAACATGAGAGTTCCAAAGTTCACAAAGCCCCACAAAATCTTTACCAAGCTTTAATCATGTCGCTCTAGAGCTTCATTCAGATGGAATTGTTTATCTAGAATGAGCGGCACGTTCTAGGCTTTCTGCTGAAATATCCATCTGCATATTCCCCTGGCGCAGATTTGTATGCTTCATTCTTTATGCAAAAGCCACACTTGACAAAACGTGCAGCATCCGCTGACGTAAGTCGGGCGTACTGTGCGTAGGAGTAATTATGATTGGGAACAGACGCAGAAAATTTTACACACGGAATGCATAAGAAGGGGATCGAAATTGCATCGGCAGTGACTGAGAAGTGAGTGAGGGGAAAGCGGAAGCTTTCATGTGCGGAAACAGAAGCGGATATTTTACTTAATGATGAAGGTTTCACGTTTTTCCGTTGATAAAGCAAAATGAAAATGCCAATGAAAAGTTGCTGAAATTGAAATGTGGACCTTTTTTAAAGAGAAATTCAGCCAGAAACAGAGTACATTTTTCCCTCTTAATTAGTTGGTTTTAAATTAACTCAAGGGCAAAAATAAGCTTACAAGTTCTTTGAATGCCAGTGATATTATTAAAGGACTTTATTTGGGAAACAAAAATAAAATAATTTCTTTAAAACACTTCTTACTACTAAATCCATTTCCATTTTTACCATTCAGGTGGATCGTGTGTTCCGCAAACTCGACTTGAACCAGGATGGCATTATTACGATAGAGGAGTTTTTGGAGGCCTGCCTGAAGGACGATTTGGTAACGCGTTCGCTGCAAATGTTCGACAACGACCTTTGATGACAAGAGGGCGAGCTAGGGCCAGAGCTACGCAATTCCAGGACTATAATATCCCTTATAGATCTTTAAATGCAATAAGCAACGCTTAGAAATTGTCAACCAAAAAAGAACAAAAAATGTTACAAAAAAAAAAACAATGGTAAATCCAAACAAGCATAACAAAACACCAGTGAAGTTGATGGAAATCGAGGAAATGAAACATATTAGTAATTAAAACTAGATTAGGGAAAATATCGAAGAAGGAAATCTTTAAACTTTATGGGTGTGTTATTATATAACTAACGATGAGGTCGACGAAGATTGATTATAAAGAATATGTAATTTTTTGAGCATATTATGAATTTAATCCTGCCGTGAAAAGCGAATTGGTCTTATATGTATTTACTATATAAATATGTATATGTATGATATACGTGTAAATGGAAATAATTTCGTGAACAAAACTAAACAAAACCACCAAACCAAATGTTTAATTCAGGAATGGAATTGGTATACCGACAACAAGAGTAAAGTGCTCTCTACACGATTTACTTTACTAAAATATGCATAAAAAATAATAGAATACTATAATTAAAATTTACACTTAGCTAACAGATAAAATATCGACCAAAATAAGTTGTCCTTGCTTTTTTTTACCAGTATTCCGATCTTGTTTTCGCCTGAGCTAAATTTAAAAATTAACCCGTTTAAGCCTTTTTTCACTGTCAATTAAAGCATTGAACTTAAAGCGATAAATTAAATTAATTCAGACTGTGGAATATTCTATTAAAACCCATTTTCAATTTGCATAAATTTTAAATGTGCGTTTTCATATTTGCATCAACTAATTGAATTTAAAAGGCGTTTCAATAAATCTGCCTCTTTGCATTATTGGTTTAAACAGGCAAAAAATAGATACCTACTATATAAACAGATGAATAAAACATGCCTGGGTGTTGTGTGCCCAAACAACCACCGATATATAAAAATAGCACTTGACAATTAAGGTTGATTTAATATTTATACAAGGCCTTGTTGATTTTATAATGTTAACTGCAATTCATAACATGACTCTTCAATTAAATTACATTTTCATTGAATTTCACCGGTTAGGATATAAGGTTTGTTCGATTTTTCGTAATGCCCACAATATGCTATAGTGGGGTGGCTTTAGGAATCGACAAAGGTTGTGCTGCGAAAAGAAAACGTAGCATAATAAGCGAAGGAGACCGTTTTTATAAAAACTCATACAAAAACATTGAATGCTTAATTGTGCATGGACAAGACAAGACAATCAATGTGGTTTGATATTTCCTATTTCCCTTTTTAGTTGTAAACATTGTTCTTCCATTGTTGCATCAAACAAAAAACATATTTTCAGAATGGGAGAAGCTTTTAAGGGAGAGCACATAAAAAAACGGGAGAAAGTGACGTCAGGAAAAACCTTTTAGTTTAATTATTCAACTGCTAGGTTGAATGGGCTAACTAAGCATTCGAAAAAGATATTTAAATGTTACACTGAGAAGCACTTTATGGTTCTTTCTCGGTTTAATTTGAATTGAATCGGAGCTTCAGCAAGCTTACCAATAACACATTTCACGTTTCTTTTACCAGGCTTTACAAACCAAATTAACTATCAGTAGGAAAAATACACCCATCTAACGGCAAAGCCATTCTATGCGATTCCATCATCAAATATTCTAAGCATTAGTAAATGTGTTGATAAAGAATAATTTTGGCTAAACAAAAACCTATGCGACCTACTTGGTAAACCACCCACAATTTCTAACTTTTAAGAAACGATCTATGCAATATGAACGTACACTGTCAAAAACAGAAATGGCAAACTTATTGATATTAACCTATCATTCGAATTGAGGAAAACTAAGTGTCTAACTAGTCAACATAATAAATAAAGAAATTGAAACGCTTATACCTAATGTTAAAACTAAAATAAATTCTTAATAAATTTAATTTACCAACCGAATTAAAAAACAAATGTAACTTAATCGGTTTTAGCTGCTAAATGTCCTGGAAGATTACGATTCCACTATGCTATGCCGAAGTCAACGTTTTAATTGTTATTAGCTGGATGGAATGGAAATCGAAATCTAAACCGGTTTCCGATACCTGACCTTAATATGTGTAATTAAAACGTAGTTACTAATTTTTAGCAATACTTTTACAACTAAGTTTAATTTGTATTAGTTGAAAATAAATTTAATCCAGATGTACCTATAGTAAATGTAAATTACGATAATAATTTTTCAGCCAATGCGATTCGTAATAAGTCCATGATGTAACATCTCCAACCACATGCTGGAATCTAAATCTTTAAGTTAACTACATAAATAATTTATGCTGTCCCTACGAATAACAATACATGAAAAAGAAACTTACAAGAGAAAACGTGGTTAGTGATTTGGATTGTTTATAAGTACATGATAGGAAAACCCTCTAAGCGTTTAACTTAATAACACAACTGTAATCACACAACTTAAAAATATTAATAAAGCCATCTACGTGTAAATTTAATTGTCTAAAAATCCTGATAATTCTTTTTAAAACTCATTATTCATACGGATATTTGTTATCATCTTTCTAAACATAATTGTTAAACTTTGCTTAAACATAAAAAGAAAAGTATTTACAAAAACAAATTATTAAGTCCTTAGTTTAAAATTAAAATGTTCAGTTTTACAAACTCCTTGTTCAAATTACGTTGTACTTTAGTTTATAGTCTGATAAATAAAAAATACATTAAATAACAAAAAACAGTTGTCATGCCTTTAAAAACCAAATTAAAAAAATTAAGAAAACCGGAAGTCGAGTCTAGGCACAAAATGGGTAAAGTAATATACATAATAATAATAATATTTACCCCCATCATTAATAATCAGAAATTGTTTTGTTGTATGTTTATTTATTTGAAATATCAGTTTGAATGACACTTTTTATAGTTTATCCATAATGATTCAGTATTATCTTTAACTCTGTGTTGGTATTATGTTGTTAAATACAGATCTTGAGCATCGTTTATATTGCTTAACTTTTCAATTTATATTAGATGCCCTGCTAAATGTGCATTTCCTTTCATACAAACTATGTAGCTTTTGTATGCTAAGAAGATGCTAAGTTGATTGTGTTTTTGTTTAAAGGGTAGATTTCTTTATTTATTTTGGTTTTGATTTTTGATGCTTGATGAAGTTTTGTGCTCTAAATATTTTGCTACGTTCAATTCTGCTTAATTTTAAAGAACTTTTTAATTTGAAGACTTAATTTCCTAAATATTCCAATGTTGCTCTACAAGTCCAACAGATGAACGTGGGTTTTATAGGTAATCTCTTAGTCTTAAGCTTTATTATTTTTATTTGATTTAACTCCAAGAAATTCCTCACGTAACTACTAACTAAGAAATGTTAAAATAAATAATTTACTTTTGTATGTAAATTTAAATACAATATATATTTATTTGTATTGTTTTTTGTTTCCTTTTGATGTAAATTTAATATAATTTTGTCCTGGATTGGATTTTGTAGATTTAATTTATTTAAACGTTGTGAAGGGGTACAAAGTGTGACGTTCAGGCTACGCTTAACTAACAACAAAATTCACATATAACAACAATAAAATGAAAATGTTACAAAAAATATATTTCCTTTAAATAGTTTATGGTGTATGGTAAAAATACAATGTAAATATATAGAGATTTTTGTTCTTTCGAGTGTACTTCATTTAACATTTTGTGCTACTTGACGATTTCACATATAAATAGTTGCACAATGATGCCTAAATTAAAGTATATAACGACGCAGGTAAGTTGGATTCGACAAAAATTCGATTCGAGTGAGTGGGATTGTAAGGGTTGTGAATTAACAGCATGGTCAACACAAACTCAAACCAATTTTTTATATCCTTGTAGTTATTAAAATTTCTACTTCAAGGATAAACAGATTTGTACAGCTTTTTAATAGCCCTAAGCTTATATTACCCAATTCACTGTTTAAGGATGGTGTGAGTTAAAAATGTACAAAATGCTGTTTGTTAACAGAATGGCCAACATTTACTTATCGTTTCCTAATATTTGTTTTTGCTCCTTGACGGCTTATGTCCAAATAAATAAGTCATAAATAAATAAAATTACAATTTTGTAAATACATAAAATATTTGGCATTTAATTTCGCGAAGCTCTATTCGATTTAGCTCAACATTTCGCACAAGGTCAAGAAGTGGTTTGAAAGTATATTTTGGGCTGGGTCTTTGGATGGCAATGCGTTTTCGCCAGAACAAAAATCTGTCAATCATTCTCATTCTTGTGGAATGCTTTTATCTTATGAATTCATATATCTTTTGGCATTGTGTTAGCATACAAAAATGGCAGCAGAAAAACCAAATTTGTAATCTATTCGAAAGTCTTATGGGTGAAACAAATGTTAAAAGAAATTCGATTGCTTTTCCTTTTTATATTACTTCACATGTTTTGGCATTTAACATTATTATTTTGTGCTTATGATTTGATCTATATATTTAATATATAGTATGTATCTATGAATTTGAAACTTTTTTGCTAGGCTAAATATTATGGAGCTGCTTATTTTGTTCTGACATATACGGGGTTTACTGTCTCAGTTTTCGTGGTAGAAATATTTTGTTAGAAAAGTGTTGTTTGTTTTTGCTCTGCTGGCGTATCAAGTTCATATAAAGTCGCTTAGTGACTTTTGTGGTTTGTGCTTAAAAACTTTCCACAAATTCCAAAAAGTTGTCACATCTCAAATACAATTGCTCAGCTTTCTCGTGTTGTTTTGCTTTGTCTTGTTGTTAAAAGTACTACAAAAATGTGTTGTTGCTGTTGTCAGTTGTGTTGTTAAAGTATTGACCAGGGAACACCAGACATTTAACGGCCAGCCTTTGCTTCTAAATGCTTTTCCCCATTCGCACGTCTTCAGTAATAACGCTCGCTATGCATCCGTTTCGATTTGGTTTGTTAGTACTTCTCATCGTCCGTAATTTCCCTATGGGAGTTCTGTAATTCTCAGGCCTTGTAGTGTTGATTCCTCACGGCACAGCAGAGGCTCAGGGCGAAGGTCAGGGACAGGAGCTCCAGCAGAATAACAGCTGCGGTGACGGCGAAAATGGTGACCCAGTTCTCGTAAAGTATCTCAATCAGTTTGTCTACGCAGCCCTGTAAAATATAAATTTAATAAAAATGTTTAAATCGAGTGAGAACGTTTTCCATCACAATTGTTTATATCACGCAGTCTGCGAATCTTTTCCTATAAACACCGTATCCCGAGGGAAGTTTGAAATGCGTTTTGAATATCAATATTAATTAATACATTTTTATCGTCTCGTCGTCGGCAGGCGTGAATTTTTATTAACCCCGGTGCTCAGAGCTTGCAGACCGGAGAAAAATCAACAACAACATAAGGGATTATTAATTTTTATGGCCAAGCCGGCGATAGCGATCAGTTGGCCAAGAAGTTATGATTTGGACACACCCATCAATTGACTTTTGATGGTTTTTTGGTAACTCATTGACTCAAAGAACGAGCGTTGAATGAATGGTAAATTAAGTGGACTTAATAAAAAAAAAAATAAAGTGACCAGTGCGTAAGTAAGTATTGTCCAGTGTTAATAGTTTTTCTATTTACATAAAAAAATTACCTGTTGATAGATTGCATTGTTTAATGGGCCACCAAATTTCAGACGTCGCGAAAGCTCACATTCGTTATCCTTCAGATCGTCCTTGCAACAAGACTCTGGTATGTTATAGAAGACATTCATGGAAGACACGGCGATTTCCACAATATTTGTGCGATCAACATTATTAAATCGGCTGGTTGCCCAATCTCCAGGTCCATCGGCACCGCAACATTTCAGCTGAAAGCAGTCAATAAATTCACATTAAACGATTTTGCTGCAACGTGTGGGATATGTCCAAATATTTACATTCTTCTGCAGTGTATCGAAGGTGACGGTGCGTGAACTCATTTTGGCCTGTCCGTACTCCTCCTGAACTGAGGACTTGACTGCCGCCCGCACGATGTCATCCAGCTTGTCTTTGTTGTGGAATGCCCAGGCTCCGGCTGCAATTTGTGCCACCATCACGATGAGTATGACACAGAAGAACTGCAAGAGAATTTCAGATTTATGAATGGCGAGGTGCGACAGGCCCGTAGGCGTTGAGTAAATAAACTGGCTCCGATTTGTGAAAGACACATTCGCACGCAGAATGAGAACTCCATAAGAACTTTAAACGATCTATAAACCATTTAAACTTTTTTTGTAAACAAGAAAATCAAATTATTTACCTATAAATTAAACATGAATTGCTTGATTTTTATAGGTAAATATTTAATTCCACTTTGGCTAATTTTAAAGTATTTTTTCCCAAGTGCAGCAATTTGCAGACTTGCCAAGATAATGTGGGCGAACCTCCGCTCCGTTGCAATTATATGAGCGAAACAGTGTGGGCCACACATTTGCATCCGTTTTAATTGGAATTCCCAGACACTGATACTGCAGTACTTTACCCCCATTTTACTTACCGAAACCAGCAGACACTGCGACTCTCGACAAACGCCGCAACAGCCAAAGAATGCGCCCAAAGTGATCAGTATGCCAATGGCCAGGAAGACGTAGAGAGCTATATGGTAGTGATTGTAGGATTGTGTCATCGACAGCATAAACGTGGGATCGGTCAGCATCCAAACGGAGGTGATCACTATGGTCAAACCAATGAGCTGCAACGAAAAAATTCAAAATATAGTAGGGTTTTTTTTATTTTTTTATATTTTATATATTTTATATTTTTACACGTTTTCTGTGTAATTTGCTAATAGTTGCATTCAACACACTGGGAACACGCGTCAATGACGCCATCTGGCGAGGCGGCAATTAAAGTGGGAGACTGCCCCGCCCCAGTTTTCCCTTCCCATAAACTTCTGCAGGTCTCAACATATGATGTCAGCTAAGTTGAAAGCGTCAAAAAATGTTGCTATTTGGCTTCTTTTAATTTAATTAAATTAAGGCAGTTCCCTGGAGCCAAGATAAGTATGGGGCTTTAACCATTTGTATCTATATACAAAAACATTGTATATATACAGACTAAATATATTTATAATTATATTTTTAAATAACTATTTTAAAACTTTTTAATTAAGCAGATTAAGTTATTTAAGCGTTTTTCTTTAAACATAATTGGTTTAAATGTATTTCCCATCCCTTTTATATTGGTTATTGCCAGGAAAGACTGTACATCACATATAGAAGAAGCAAGACATTGATCCCAGAAAGAATATGAGATGGCGAACCCGGGTTATCAGCAAACGAAATGCGATTTTTTGTTTAAGCTTTCCCTAGACTCTGTGTTTACATTTATTACCCAGAAATTAAATATTCTTTATCGCCTATGCCATGCCAATCATTGTGAAAAATGTTGTACTTCAATTTCCGTCTGTGCGATGACTGTGAAAATCTAATAAAAAGTAAATGATTTCATAGACTGGCACAGAGGAATCTTAGTGTCTATGCACGTTCTTTTATAATTCAGCAAAAATTATTCATCGCAGGGAAATTGAGTGTGCGATGTGAACTAATCAATGTACTTATTGAATGAGGAAATATGTAAATTTAGAATCACTTAGAAACGGAAGGCGGAGCATTTCGAAAGGCGGCAGAAATCTTATCTAATGGTTCTCCGTTACCCTAGGGTTCTCGTAATTGCCAAGGAAACTGGAGCACTTCGAGCATCTGTGCTTCTTGATAAGATTACGCTTTAGATCTCGAGAACAAAATATCAAACAATTAATGTAGGTACTAATAAGGTACAGGTACTCCCAATAATGTGACTGAAAATGTTAAAAATGTAAACCTAATACATTAAAACAAAATACAACCGAAAATTTTAAGATCAGGAAAAAGATTCAGTAAAAGCTTAAAAAAAGAAAGAGTATAAAAACATAGTCACGAAAAGTGCCAGTCAACTCGTGAAAATCAAATGAAATATAAGAGAAGCCGAGACCGGCTTTATGCGGGTGGTCCACGAAAGAGTGAGCTGAGGAAAACCGAGCGAGACAAAAAGTGTGCCACACAAAGTGCACGATATACTGCCCCAAAAGTTCATGGGTATGAATGTGTGTGTGTGTGACCAGCTAACGGAAAAACTACTCATGGAAACGTAATACAATGTTGCCTCATACGAGGGCTGTTCATTAAGTAACAACAAGCTGCACTTTAAGCCACAAATTTTCGGTTAGTGGACAATGGAAGTTATAAGTTTAACTTTAAGTAAAGAATAAACTGTAAAAATAAACTGGTTGGCAAACAGTACGCTATAAAGAAAGGTTTTCAGTCGAAGCTGAACACAGCTATTTTTAACAATCAAATAGTTGACAGTTCCCTTTTTGTCCCCGTTTCGATTCATTCATGTTCGAATTAAATCCACGCCTTGTTTGTAACTGTTTGTTGGAACTTTATCTGTCACTATGTCGCGTGTCCGCGACAAACAAACAAAAAGTATGCCAAACGGGCCAATAAATGTGCAGAGTCCTTCGTTGACCCACATTTCATTTCAGAGTCGAGGCGTCGAAAGCGGAAAACGAGAGAGCATTTTCCAACTACGAAATTGCAAAAAGAGGTCGCAAGTGGGTAAAACAGCAGCTGGGTTTGCCATGCATGTCCAGTCGCAGTTTTGTCTCACAATTAGCCGCATCGATGGCAAATTGCAGCCCCATCATGCAACACACAAACTGAAAATACGAACTGAAAATGAAAAATGAATGAAGCGCCACTCATAAATAATTGAGTGAAAAATAACAGCGAATTTTGCATGTTGACATAACATGTATAAGCGGGACCGAAATAGAAAACTTGGAAAAAAAAAATGTTCTTAGCAAATTACTTGAATATATTTATTTAACAAAAATGTATTTTGACTAATTGAAGATCAGTTCAATAATATTAAGCACTTTAAATTGCTTATCAGTGGGCGAACAATACTGGTCGGGACTACGAGCAAGCATTGTCAGATGGTCAACTAAATATTTTAAGATTTTCGAATTTGGTCACTGTCAACTTCAATGACGACAGCGCCGGCAGTTTAGCATTTTAGACGCTTGGCACAGGCCTCCCCTGGCATCTTGGATCTGGGATATCGGCCTCATTGGAACGTCAGCGTCCTCCGAGATCGTGGCGTTTGATCACGATGCCCCACGGCGACGATGAAAATGGAAATGTTTGGAAACGGATCAACAGTGGTGGGGTCTCGATAAAACATGTACATATAACTAAGCGTATATTTAGCTAAGCTACAATTCAGCGTTTATTTATTAATTGTTTTGCACTATAACTTTTTACTTTTTGGTTATAAAAGTACGATGAATTTCATTGAGCGTCAATAAAAATAAAAAAAAACTTAACCAATCAATGCATCACAATGTTCATCACTTATTTTTGGCACTATAAACATCCACCCATCCACTGTGCAACAAACAACAACAACGATTAACACAAAACCATCACAGATCAAGCAAAAGTATACTGAAAAAAAATCATATGCAGTTACTGGGTCTAAAATTAAATTTATTTAGAAATAAAAAAAAATTTAATTTGTAATATATAATATCTTCTATAAAAAAATTCAATAAATTAACTATGAATACTTAAAGTTAAAAAGAATTTTGTTTCTGTGCACAGCAACGAAAAACTGAACGGACGTGTAAGTTTTTGTTGTTCTTCGCCCGTATTCGAAAATAGCTTTTGACTAATAAATACTATAGACAGAAATCGAAAAAAGGCAGCAACAATCAACAAACTGAAAATTAAAAACAACCCGCATAAGCATCTAAATTTTAAATTTGTTGCCCGAAGGAAAAGCGAAACTGATTTCGCAAGTTACGAAAGACAAGAGAAAAGCCCGACAAAGATCTTGAGGAAAACAAACACAAACAATCGCTGTGGCAGATAATAATTGAATGGAAACAATTGAAAACCAAACGGGCGATGTTGAAAGTCAAAAATTGTGTAAAACAACAAACAGACAAGTCGGGCATGGTAAGTAACCCTTTCCGAGGAGAATGGGGTCCTTTTGTACCGAATTAGACCCTGAAGTTTGTAAAAATATCAAACGCACGTATACGTTATAAAAAGAAATAAAACAAAAAAGTAGCAGGAAAAGGCAGAAGCAAAAGAAAAACAACTGAATAAACGTGGGGAGAGAATGAAAACAGTGGGTGGAGCGGAAAGAGGAGATGCCTAAATGTTTGCCTCTCTGTGTGCGTGGGTGTGCGTGTGTCATTCACTCTCCTTCCGCAATGGAACTCCTATTGTTTGTGGGGGAGTGAGGAGCAGAGACCATAGCGCTTGGTAGGGGAAAGGAAGGAGCAAGATTGATTGGTGGGAAAATCGGTGATGTTTAAAAGGGATTTTGCTTTAAGCAAAACACCCTTCTTCACAGAACATTTTTTTAAAGTATTACAAATATTATTTGATTCTTTTTATCATACATTAATTTTAAATAATATTTTGTTTAAGTATTTTTCACCTTTTTAGGAACAAATTTTTAACTAAGTCAACGTTTAATTTTTAAACGTTGCAAATTCCTATTTACTTTGTATTGCACCTTTTTGGAGCTCATCTACAACCGGGAAAAGACGTGAGGAGAAAGAGCGGTAGGACTCCAAAGAGCGTGCGCACGGCCCCTCCCCCGCCCACACTTCCATCGTGAGAAAGAGGGGCGTAGGGAATACACAGCACACACACTTACACAAACACCCACATACACACACACACATATGCTGAGGAGGTCCGTGTGTTCCAGTTGTTGTTGTGATGGAAGAGAATCCCAGATTGTTTTCGCTGGAGTCTACATACCCAGAATAAAATGTTTATAAGGACCATCAGATATTTAACGCACGAACAGCAGCCGTTGAGACCCATGGCGGATTAATTTGTTCTTCTGGATAACTCCTTAAGAAGTATCTTGAATTTAACTGGTTTGTCAACCACTGAGAGATGCTTTTTTTCAAGGAATTGAAAAGACTGCAGTCTCGACTGCACTTTTCTGCCTTTCCACGCCTTTTCCAAGCTCGCGATCAAAGCACTCTGTATTTCGAATTTTTTTTAAATTTTAAGATAGCGAAACTTCCCACTTTAAGCCACCGTTTGCGCGATTATCCGTTGCACCCGATTTGTTTAAAAAATTTTTTGTACATCGAGGCGTTCGTGCAATAGCGATGGACCAAAAATCGATGTTTCTCGATAGAACTGTTTGCGAGTGACCGTTAACCGCAACGTTTAAATAACCATCGAGGATGGATACATCTCGAAATAGTTCCGTACCCTATGCTTAAACCAACTTAATCTATCGATAAATCCGATTTCTGTTTTGTATAGACGATTTAATATTTTGTGAAATCTTAAATTCTTTTTTTTTCCTAAAAAAAACGACAAGAACTTATTCTTAAGCCCGTTATATTTGATTAAACAACTAAAAGTTCTGTTAAAATAACAGGCCAGTCCGTGGTTTCAACCCTTGTTTTACTGGGTTACAGAAGATTTTAGCAGGCTATTTTTAGTGAATATTCAGTTGCTCGAGAGCTCTTCACTATCTGGCAACACTGATTCGTTGTTGTTTCTCCCCATCTTCGCACCGCGATAGTTACTAATAGAAAAATAGAAATATACGTAAAATGTCTGTCTAACGTTAAAGAGCAGCGACCGCCGAGGATCGTGGAAATGTGCATGGAAAGCGGTTCGCAGGACTAATGCAAAGCCCGTGAAAATGTAGCAGACCCCTTTTATCGCCAATACGAATATCGGTGCAAAGGAAAAAACAAAAACCAAGGAAAATACAGCCAAACGCGAATGTGAATGTGAAGGCGAAGTAAGCGAAAAGTCCCCCAACTTTTTTGGGGAGTATCGAGTGCACTATGTACGTTTAATTTATTTTTTCGTTTGCCGTAATCAAAGACAAGTCTTTTTCGCTTTGTTGTTGTTCGGGACAAGTTAGTGTGAGTGCGTCTTGTAATTTTGTTACGCAGTGGAGCGAAGTTGGAGTTTTGTGGAATGGAATGAAGTGGAGTGTAACCAAACACGAAATGGAAAAAACCTTAAAGCGCAGGCTAAGCTTTACCGTATAAAAATTTCTCAAGCGCTGCAAGCCAGTCTTTGCCAAAGCCCCTCCTCCTTTTGCATAATAAAAGAAAAACTTTGCGCCCAGTTTACGCACTTGTTTATGCTTTCCGCATACAGTGCACTTAAAAACGTAGTGTGTAGCCCCTTCCATGCATTTAATGTATAGTTATAGTAAAATAAATATTAAAGACAGTTTTAAATTGCAATTATTTATATCAAGTGTTCAAACCCATTTAAATAATTTACGATTTTTTCATAAAAAGTAATTTATTTTAAATAAATATATTTACCAACTGGATCGTTCTTTGTTCTTAGATCCGAAAGTTGTACAAAACATACATTTTAATGTTTTGACTTAGATTCCCCCTTTTGGTGCCCCTACTTCTGTATATCAGCAAATTTCACTTTCACATTCGTCGTGGGCAGTTACAGCAAAGCCAATTGCTTCGTACTTCTTTTATTTCATTTTTGTTCCCACTTTGGGGCGTTTCAAATTAGAAAGTGTTTGCGTGTGTGTGTGTATGCTTAAGTGTGTGATGTGAGCGGCATTTTCTCAATGAGTTTGGCTAATTATGTATGTATGTAGCTCATGTTCGGTAACCGCTTTAAACTGTGAAAATTCTCCGCAAATTGTGTCAACTTTGGAGACCGTAACTTAACACCCGCCACATAATTTAATTCTAATTAGCGCTCGTTAACAATCTACCCTTCTCTTACCACCGCCCCCTTGGAATTGCAATGTGTGGGAAACTTAAATTGTTGCATCCATAGGGAATGAGGGAGATAGACAGAAAGAGACGTTAAAAAGGGGGGAACAACACTCCAACACAACCACAGAATGAAAACTGCACACATGTAAATACAGCTCTGGACAATTCGTTAGTAACACGTAGTTTTGTTTAACAAATAAAATGCAGATCTCATTTTTTGTCCTCAAATATTAAAAGCATAGTTGGAGTTAAGAGTGTGATAACAAATCTGAAGCGTAAGAAGTTAAAGTATTTAATTTCGGGCTTACTATGTTGGCCCCCATTATACATACATATATATCAATAATTTGCATTCCACACACAACCACCAACAAAATTGCACCTACATTTGCCAACAGTCAACATAAATTAGTGCAGGCAACGGGACTTGGCAACATGCAACAACAACTTAAACTTAAAGAAACAACTACAACTGCCAAGGAAGTTGGCAACTGTCTCGCTTAGTCGCACTGTTGTAATTCGACCCTGTCTCGCTTTGTCTTTCTATTGTCATTAGCGAGTTAGCAGTGCGCCGCTCTAATAACAGCGCCTTAACATTTCCATTTCCCAAGTGCAACAACCCCTGCGTGGGTGTGTAAGTGTGTGTGAAAATAGTATAGAATCTGTGGCAATAACAATGGAACTGGCATCTTGGAAAACTGGGTAACGCTTTTATAATTTATTCCGATTTTAACTGCTTTTTACGGCCTTCTTCTTGTCGGTTAATTGTTGTTATTGCTGCATGTAAGTCCCATGCGGACAGTCTGTTATTTTCTCA
Source organism: Drosophila ficusphila (assembly GCF_018152265.1). NCBI lineage: Eukaryota > Metazoa > Arthropoda > Insecta > Diptera > Drosophilidae > Drosophila > Drosophila ficusphila. The sequence continues at coordinate 20,643,800 of NW_025064737.1, forward strand.
CACCGGTTGTTTTTATTTGCGTACACAAGAAAAAAATGCGTGTATTTCTTCAGTTCCTTGATTTGCTTGAAAGGAAATTGGTGCATTAAGGTCTCAGTAAATAAGATATTTTGAAGAAATAAAATAGAGATTCTAAATATAGACGGTCCACATGTTTGTTATTACAGTACGCGATGCATGTCTGAATGCATTTCCATTGCTACCGCTAATTTGGGAAAAGTAAACATTTCCCAAACAATAAGTTCTCTGCCCTCGAATCCGACGGTCAAAAAAAAAACCATAAATATATTAACGACTTTTAAGGAAAAACTTATGACCTTCATTATCAAGTTTTTTAACGCTCTTCTATGAGTGTTGATTTTTAGCTAACACAACGAATTTGACTTCCATTTTTTATAGTGCCAAGACCGTTCTTTTTTAGTTTAGTTGCCTACTTCTTGAAGTGCGTGAAAGTTGACCCCAAGGTTTCCGCGCCCGACTTTGGGCGAAGTCGTGGAAAATAAACCTTGGAGTGTGTGCTCCGATAAACCTAATCGCAGCTGTACAAATAACCTTACGCAGGCAAACAGATACGGGGGGTTAATAGCGATAAGGTCAGCAAACTAAAAACTTATCGCTAAATCAATAAAACGAAACAAGTTTCACTTTTCATTCGTGTTTAGATTAAAGCGGTGCAGCCGACAAACAATCCCCGATAAACCCAGCGCAGGTCGACTGATAAGCGAAGAGGAGAGCGAAGCGTGATATCTGGATCTATATCTGAGATATAGAAGCCGCATCCGGAGGATCCGGAGCGAGCATGTCGCACGGTGGAGCCGGTGGCGGTCTGGGAGCACAAACAGTGGGTGCCGGCCAACTGGGAGGCGGGGCAGCGGCAGCGGGCGCCGGCGGAGAGTACCGCGAACTTCACTGGACCGTCTCGAGTGTAATGGACTCGTCGCGGGTCTCCACCTGCCTTATATCGATGCTGCTGATCGTCTACGGCAGCTTCCGGTCGTTGAACATCGAACAGGAGGCCCGCGAGCGGGAGCAAAAGAAGCGAAATGAGTCCATGACGAACCTCCTCACCGGCGAGCCCGTCGAGAAGGAACCAAGTATGTTAGATAATCACTTTAAGCCGTAAGGAATTTTTTATACATTTCAGATCTGTATTTTACAGCGGATAAATTCGCCACCCTGGACACCATGCATGCCCTATGTTTGCCACTTGGAGCTTCCATCTCACTGCTCATCATGTTCTTCTTTTTCGACTCCATGCAGTTGCTCTTCGCCGTCTGCACAGCAAGTGAGTAACTCTGAGATAATAAAAATGTCCACATTCTCTGCTTATGAGTTCTCAATTGCAATTAAAACTAATACAACAACTTAACATTTTTTAACATAACTCATGTCTTAATATTAGCTATTAAAGAATGTAAATTCTTTGCCGAATCAAATATTGAGTCGCGCTTGATACATCTTTGTTCTCTGTCAGTGCAGTAAATTAAATTTATAAATAAATTTGACTCATGTAGAAAATGACAAAGATTATAGTTTAATTGTACACATTTTATTTTCTGCTCGCTCAATTAAAATCTCTTTTCACAGTTATAGCCACCGTGGCGTTGGCCTTTCTGCTGCTGCCCATGTGCCAGTATATAATTCGGCCGTGCACGGATGGAAAGCGATTCTCCTTCGGAATCTGTGGTCGCTTCACTGCGGCGGAGCTGTTCAGCTTTACGCTTTCAGTGTCGATTGTGTGCATCTGGGTGCTTACTGGACACTGGCTGCTGATGGATGGTGAGATTATACCTTCCCTGCAAAACTTCAGAGCTCATGCAATGATATATTTCTTATTCGTGCAGCAATGGGAATGGGCCTGTGTGTGGCGTTCATTGCGTTTGTGCGTCTGCCCAGCTTGAAGGTGTCTACGCTGCTGTTGACCGGCCTGCTCATCTACGACGTCTTCTGGGTTTTCCTTTCCTCGTACATCTTCAGCACCAATGTGATGGTCAAGGTGGCCACGCGACCCGCCGATAATCCCGTGGGCATCGTGGCCCGCAAGTTGCATCTGGGCGGCATTGTGCGGGATACTCCGAAGCTAAATCTGCCCGGAAAACTCGTTTTCCCCAGCCTCCACAACACGGGACACTTTTCCATGTTGGGATTGGGGGACGTGGTGATGCCAGGACTGCTGCTGTGCTTCGTCCTGCGATACGATGCGTACAAAAAGGCGCAGGGCGTCACCTCGGATCCCACATTGTCGCCGCCCAGGGGAGTCGGCTCCCGGCTGACATACTTTCATTGTTCCTTACTGGGGTAAGTAGTTAAATAAATAAGGATTTGGAAGCTCAAGAAGGCTTCCAACGACAGCAGAGATTTCATAAATTCTTACTAAAGATTGAGCACTTTTAACTAATTTGTATTTCTCTCTGCACTCCCTGCAGTTATTTCTTGGGTCTGCTAACGGCGACGGTTAGCTCCGAGGTCTTCAAGGCGGCCCAGCCGGCGCTGCTTTATCTGGTGCCCTTTACGTTATTGCCCCTCTTGCTGATGGCCTATCTGAAGGTAGTGTCAATAGCCCAATAATCCCGGGTCGATATATCTATCACGTTTAATGCTCTTTTCCTGCAGGGCGACCTAAGGCGCATGTGGAGCGAGCCGTTTATCGCGCAACAACCATCAAAACAACTGGAAGTCTGAGTGTACTCTATCTAAAAGCAAAGAAAAACAAACAACGTGAAAACACACACACACACACATAAGATCTAATACTAACGTTTGTCTCTTAAATAACGTATTGAGTATGTATTTTTTAACTCAACTTAACTAAGTTTCGTTTTAAGTTAGGTGATCCTCGTTTTCATAGTGAAATAAAAACAAAAACCGAGTAATTATAGTTTCTAGCCTAAGTGGAAAGGTTTTATATATTCACATATATATACGACATATGAGAGTTCATTCTAATTGGCTTTAAAGTCTCCAATCATGCAGATAATTAGTGAGTAGTGCAAAGATCAAGCGAAACATTAGTTACAGTTCATAGGCATTACTAATACCTTTATAAACAATAGCTAAAGACTAGAAGAGACCGTTTGAGATTCGAATTTCAACTTCACATCCACTCGAAATCTGTTCCGGGCAGTATGTTCTGTAAATACTTAAGTTAGCGTATGCATAACTATGAATATGTACGTATGTGTATTGATAACAAACCACCATGCAACAAATAATAGTTAGTAAGCTCGCCTTCATACACATTTATTCACGAATCGTTTCCTTTTCACACGCCCATTTCCGTCCTTCGATTTTCCCCCAATTTTCCTCACACTTTCACCACCATACTGATGTTTTGCCAAAATGCATGTGTTCGTTGCAAACAATAAATCAATAAACACAAATTATAGACAACAACTGTTGCACTGCGTGTTTCACAAATTAAGTTTCATGAATTTTAATTATTTACTAATAACGCAGATAACAATAAATAATTACTGTATGCATATGGAAACGATAGTTACATAATAATTTTAAGTAAATGCAATTTCGAAACGTATAGAAACAATAAAAATGTGAGATTTAAACAAAGCACTGGTGTTCTTATTTAAAAATCTGAAGAATTTTGTACTTTTGTTTTGGCGCGTCACCTTACAGTTTTTGAGCTATTGCAAATGCACTCCGGGTGGTTGGAGTCTTTGCTATCCTCATATCCAAGTTCATCATTAACTCCAAAGTTCCGCACCTTCTGAATTACAGTGTTTTTAAGTGCATTTATTTTTCATCAACTGTCACACTAAACGAGAGAGTAACGAGTAATTGCTATTTTCACGCTCGAGGTTTTTTCGTTTCAAAATCGCAAAAAAACACAAACAAATCAGTGATAAATAATATTGCTAGCAAGCGGTAACTTAAACGCAACTTGCGGCTGATGATTACAAGCTAAAACCAAGTGTATGTGTTCCCTGTTTAATAATTAACTTGTCATTTCCTTATGCCCGCAACAACAACACAACGCAAAAGAATATTTTGAGCGGATGTGCGTGTGTGTGTGAGCGAGATAACATGCAATTCGTGTAAAAAATAAAAGTTAAAAGAGATGCAGTGAATTTAGATAATATTTAAACCGCAAAGTGAGCTGTTTTCGGGTGTTAAAAGAACTATTTAGTAATTGTGGGTTGTGAAATTACCGTAAATTTTTAGGCGCATCCCAGCGGGAAAAACCTGTGGAAAATATGCTATTTTCCAGTGGTTTCTTCATACAAGCGGAATGTGGAAAATCCCCTTTACCCCTTACAAATCTGCCGTCTCTCCTTTCAAAATACACGGGGGTGACACACAAAAGTAAGGGGTAAAGGGAAAAATCCAGTGGACCCAAAGCTGCTCAATGCAGGACAAAATCCACTGGACCTACAGCTGCTAAATGCAGGAGAAAATCCAGTGGACCTACAGCTGCTGAATGCAGGGCAAAATCCAGTGGATCTGTAACTGCTGAATGCAGGGCAAAATCCACTGGTTTTTGGCCTTCCCGCTTTACAGAATTTCCACAATAAAAAATAATACTTTTTATTTGGTATATGCATTTATTAATCTATTTACAGACCAAGGGGCTTTATCATAAGTATTGTTGTATGTTATTATTTGCCTTAGTGAACGGTGAACGCAGATCATCTTGATATTGGGTAAGACTGTAATTGTCGTTTCTGAGTGACTCTGAAAATAAAAACCATAATACATTAATATATTACATATTAACACAAATAATAAATATATAAAAAGTAATGGGAAATTAGAGAAATTTAGAAAAGTAAGTAATAAACATAGTAAAAAGCATGGGAACACAGGGCTGTTGAAACTTATTAAAAATTTAGCGAGTACTTACAAATGCTTCTGGATTGGCTTCGGCATCGGAGTCCTAATGGCCGAGTTCCTGAAATGACGAAATCGGAATGTCCGCTTGCGCACGTTAAGTTTTGCCGTTAATATTAACACAAGGGCCAGAATCTTTGAAGTCGAATCTATTACAAATTCTAGAAAAAACATTGTTTGTTCTTGAAAAACTGAAAAATAAATTTAAATAAAAAACTTACCTACTTGACAACCGCCTCTGGCGGCTTATATTTAGTTTTAGTAAAAATGCCTATGCTCACCATATCCGTAACGCTGAAATAAGGAAATACAAACAAAAATATTTATGTTATAACTTACCTTTATCTTGTTTTTTAAGATTAACACAACTTTTTTTTCACTTTTTACACTTTTTGCACGAAATTTTATGCTGATGTGACCGTGCATCACAAAGACAAAGACAATAATTAGTTACAACTTCGTTGTAACTTATGGTCATATTCAGAAACCCACCCCATTTAGCGGTCCGAAATATTCTATCCCTTACCTACGCCTGCTAAAAGAAGTAGGTTTTCAACTATCCCTACCCCTACGCCTGCTAAAAGAAGGAGGTTTTCCACTCAAATAAAAAACCTACTTCTCACTTTCCCGCTGGGATATTGCGATGTGACGTAGGCGTGGAAATTCCTGCGGGAAATTTTTCACTGCCGCGCAGTTGTGTGGGTGTGTGTCTGCGTAGGTTTGTTTGTATTTGTGTGGGCTACGCCGCAAGTTTGTTTTCGTTTGTTTTTAATTGCCGAGAAAAAGGATTAATTGTGGAACTGAAAATGCGCGTTACTTAATGTAATGCGCAAACATGCGTAAATGTACATTACATAAACTTGATTATGTATGTACTTACGGTCCGCAATGTTAATTTTATAAATACTACGCCACTGTAAATTTAACGTACTTGATTTTTGACCAAAAACAATAACATTTTTTTTGACAAAGAAGTATTAGTTTAAAAATAGTAACAAAACGTTGTGCAGATCCGGTTAAATTGGGTAGGAAGTAAACAACACCCCGTTAATTAAAATTTATATATTATGAAATATTATCATTCAGACTAAAACTAAATCTTTGTCATAATTTGGCTTCTTTGTTTGAATAGTTTTTAAAAACATCTCTCATTTTTTCTCTTTCAATTAAAAATATCGAAATGTGCAGTACAGGGACATACATAATAGCATATTCTACTTGCATTTTGTCTACAGTGGAAATTCATTAATTTTTTTCTTTCTGTGCAGAGAAACCCCCTTCAAATGTTTTTGTTTTAAGAGAATGCTGAAAGGAGATATGAGCCTGATTACTTTTCCGCGAACTGCGGATGACTAAACTGCAGCACCTTTTGTTTTTTTGTTGCCACTTCAGATCTTTTGAAACGAACTCCAGCTGGGTAACTTGTGCGGCAAACTGAACTCGAACAGGCAGAGGCAGCAGGCGGAGCATCGAGATCGGGATTGGCAACCACCTGGCCAAATGGGTGGCAATAGCACCGGGGCCAATTCGAGCGCGTTCAGCGCAGGCGGATACATTGGACCCACGTCGGCGAGCAGTCATCACAGCCTGGGAAGCTCATCCGCGGCAGCGGCGGCAGGAAGTGACCTCATACCCGCACCGATTGGCACGGGAACCACCTCCTACGCCTATGGCGGCACCAGTTGGGAGGAATTCTGCGAGAGGCACGCCAGAGTGGCTGCCTCCGATTTCGCCAAGGCCTGCATCACATACATCAATGGAAACCTTCCGCCCGAGGAGGCGAGGAACATCCAGCACCGCAGCTTTGCCCAGAAGTTCGCCGAATCCTTCTTAACGCACTACGACACGGAGTTCTTCAGGAGGAGGAGCACCCTTAAATCTGGTGTCGGATCGCTGGATTTCGAGGAAGAACACGAGGGCCCGCGCTTGCTTTCAAAGTCCCTACTAAGGCGACTCTCGTTTAAGGGACTGCGGAAAGGAAGGGTGAGTTTAACAACTTTGCCTTCGGTTATCAATTTAACATTCCACGTAACCTTTTCAAATTCAATTAAAAATGTCACTAGTTTATTTATTTCAAGTCGATTAGCTATTTCCTTAATTTCTGATAATTATTATCAATGTCAACTGTAGAATACCGGTGACATAAATATTATGCGTGGAATCACGAATTAAAAGTATGCAGATAAGAACACTCGCTTTGCCATTCTTTGCATTCAGTGCATATTTCCGATTAGTGGTAAGCGATAGGGGTTTTATCTGCTACTTGATGTTGAGAACTGGATTCTTTAATAGTCGGAAACTCCGGCTATATTGTTTCCACTTGTTTTAACGGTCCAAGTTTCCTTTTCTGCAGGCCTTCTTCCACAAGAATTCGGATGACGTGGACGGCAGCGGCAAGCAGAGCAAGACGAAGCTGGCGAAGATCGTGGTTGAGTGCCGCAAGGAGGGCACCGTGAACAACCTGACACCGGAGAGTCTCGACCAGCCTACGGGCTCTCAAAAGTGGGAGAAGTGCCGACTGGTGTTGGTCAAGGCGGTGGGTGGCTATATGCTTGAGTTTTACACACCCCACAAGGCGACAAAGCCTCGCAGCGGCGTCTTCTGCTTCCTTATCTCCGAGGCACGCGAAACCACGGCGTTGGAAATGCCCGACAGGCTGAATACCTTCGTCCTCAAGGCGGACAACAACATGGAGTACGTGATCGAGGCGGAGAGCGCCGAGGAGATGCGCAGCTGGCTGGCCACCATACGCTACTGCATGCGAACGCCGCCCACTCAGCAGCCGATGATCGAGTCGGACGGCGTGATGGCGTCCGCCATGCAAACGTCGCCCACAAATCCGGTGGCCAATCCCATTGGGGCTATTCAGAATCCGCAGTACCAGCAGCAGGGCGGCTCCAATGGCAATCTGGTGGGCGGCGGAGCACCCCTCGCCTCATCCTTATCCGCAGATAGCGCCTTGGGCCAGGGCGGCGCCACATCTGGCAGCGAATTGAATGCCATCAACGAACTGGGCACCACTCCGCCCTCCGGTCCGCCGGACATACCCATAAGACCCCATCGCGGTGAACAGCGTCTGTCGGCCTCGAGCAACTTTGATGGCATCGAGGGCACGGAGAACGACGCGGATGTAGCGGACCTGACGGCCGAGATGAGCGTGTTTCCATGGTTCCACGGCACCCTGACGCGATCTGAAGCAGCGCGCATGGTTCTCCACTCGAACGCAGACGGACACGGATACTTTTTGGTGCGGCAGAGCGAAACGCGCCGCGGAGAGTTCGTCCTGACCTTTAACTTCCTGGGACGAGCCAAGCACTTGCGTCTGACCATCTCGGAGAAGGGACAGTGTCGGGTGCAGCACCTGTGGTTCCCCTCGATCCAGGAGATGCTCGAGCACTTCCGCCACAATCCAATACCCCTGGAGTCGGGCGGCACGTCGGATGTGACCCTCACCGAATGGGTGCACACACAGAGCAGACTGAACGATCCGACGGCGTCGGCATCTCACGAATCCGGACAGCTCAACGATCTGTCGTCCAATGGCAATGGAAATGGGAACGAGAATGGCCAGGCATCGTCGTCGTCGGCATCGAATGCGGCGGCTGGAGGAGCGGCATCGGGAGCTGCTGGCGGTGGCCATCCGTCGCCGAGACATGTGAGATAGCCAAAATTTTGGAGTCAATTCAGTGTCAGTGATGGTTTTTTATTTTACTTTGATTTTATTTAAGTTCTTATCATTTCATTGCAACTGGGATGGGGCTTGAGCTGTGAACTGATGAATGAATAGTCTAGGAAATGTCTGTCTGTACTTAAAACCCTGAACTGAAGAAAAAAAATAATTTTTAATTAATGATAATTCATTAAAATCCTTAAAAAAAAAACACATTCTTATCTCACACAATTAAATTGTATGTTTGTAATTTTCACTTTATGAACGGAATCCAGAAATATTTTATATTTCAGTTAGTTTCTGTGTTTAGTTTGAATGATTTGATTGTCGCATGCTTCATGTTTCACCACACACCCCCAGACCGCCTTTAAAATCCGCCCAACTAATCAAACCTCTTTCGATATTTTCGACCAGCAGTGCAACGAAGTGATTACCATGAATCTGAGTGTTCGCCTAAAGACAAATGAAATCGAACTGCCACAGGAGCCAACACACGTCTATTTTCCGGAGCAAGTCTATTTCCATTTGGATCCCACAACGCTAACAGTGCACGGATCGCCGCCGTCGGCCCAGAATTTCCTGGATCAGCCGCATCTGCGGGCCTCGAATGCCTCCCTCCAGGCAGCCGCCCATCATCCGTCGGGATCCTCCAGCATCCGGCATCCCAGCGATGGTGGCAACAACAGCGGAGGAACAGGAGGCGGATCGGGATCCAGCGGGGGAGCCGAGTGCACCGGGCGGGCCGTCGATAATCAGTACAGCTTCACCTAAGGCCGCTCCCTCGATGAACCTCGACCGCATTTCGTGGCTTTCCCAGCGGAACTTTACTTTTGTGCCATTTTAATCATTGTCCTAGAGGAGAGAAAAATTTGTGTTTTCGCATCAATCAGCCTTCTTTGCTTTCTTGATTCACTGTTTCTATTTAAGTTTAGTACCTCTTTTGGAAGACATGAAGTAACTGAATATTATTATGTATACATTATATAGCTAAATGTGTGTGTTCATTTTAAGTACATCAATGTTGTATGTATAGAAGAGAAAAACCTAAAAAAACGCAAAAGAAAATGTACGATTTTTGTGGGCACCAAAGGTGCGAATCATGCGAATCCTAAAACTTCCTGCTTTACAAAACAAAAATACATACATATATACTATACTTATAAATATAAATTATATATATACATAAATATATATATTGAAATTGGTAAACTACAATAAATGAAGTTATGTAAAAGTAAAACGATGCTAACGCGATTGTTTCATTTTAGTGGCTAGATTTTTGTACAGTTGGCTTGTTCTCCATTTTTGACTTATTACAAAGTATTAAAGTTACATATATATATATAACTATGTTAATTTTACATAGCCGTTATTTTTTCAAAAATATATTTAAAGTCATTTTCCCGCGCAATTTAAATGTATTAGCACAGTTTTAACCAGGGCTGCAAAAAGTAAAGTGCGACCAGTTTGACAGAACACTATCATAACATAGCTAGGACAAGAACCTCACATGCTGGAGCTATCGAGCTTTGTGCCATCTCCAAAAGCAAAAATTGACAATCTGGAAGAAGGAAGCTCAAATCTCTAAGGATATGGAGCTGGAATTGGACGTGGTGGACTCCCTGCAGGCGCTGGCTTACGAGGGACCCTGTCTGCAGCAGGAGCAACTTAGTCGGGCCTTGGACGCGGGGATCGGAAGTCCGGAACTGCGTGCGGTGATTTTTTGGCTGGCCCACGAATTGCACGTTTTGCGAAAGACCGATGAGCGTGTGAGTTCCGGCCGAAAGGATAACGATGAGTTCGCCTTCGAGCTCTCATTGCTGCTCACTGAGCTTGGGTGCCCTTACCGCCAGTTGGTTCAGGGAGCCATCGAGCAGCGCTTCCAAAAGCGGGATTCATTGGTCCAACTTCTGGAGTACCTCACATCCGAACTGATGACCACTAAGATGGTCCTGAAGTCGCAGCCAGTGGGTCCTCCCTGCAAACGCTCGAAAACCGACTCAAATGTCCAGCAGGTTGTGGAAAACCTAGCCAGGGATCTCGAACTGGGTGAACTGCCCAAGAACATCAATACCAAGCTGCTTTTTGAGAAGTTAACACCCCGTTTGGAGCAGTCCATTAAACAAATTCATCGCCAGGTGCTGAACGAACCGCTGCTTAAGGTAAAAAAGCCATTAAGTGATGCCCAATGGCGCGTTCTGGAGTCCCTTCATCGCGAACTGGAGGCGGAGTACAATCTGCGCCGCCAGATGATGACCACCCGACTGGAGGCCACTGTTCAAAGTTTTCAGTGGTCAGAGTCTATGCGGCAACGCTCCAACGAGATCATGGATCGCTTCAATCGCCAGATGAAGGAGCTGGAACAGCTAAAGGTTGGTGGAGAGCAAACGGACATGGTGGCTCTGCTGGCAGCTCGATCGGATCTGGCCATCATCGAGAAGACAAGCTCGGCGAATGTGAGAAAGAACACCGCGTCGAAGATCCAGAAGCATGTGATTGGTCGAGTTCCCGATCGTGGAGGTCGCGCCAACGAGCATGCTCCTCCACCGCCAGAGATGCCCTCTTGGCAACAGCAAAGGGCCAGTGGTCCTCCAGGAGGCGGACGAGGTGGCGGAGGCAACTTTAGGGGAGGAAGAGGCGGGGGAGGTGGCGGCAGAGGAGGCGGATCAGGAGGCGGCGGCGGAGGAGGAGGTGCAAACTGGCAGCAGCAGCCTCAACAGCAGCAGCAGCAGTACCAAAACCAAGGGCAAAATCAACGCGACCGCAGCCGCGAGAGAAACGACCAGCAATGGATCAGTGGCAGTGGACGTGTTCAGGGAACAGGATGGAATCCGCAGGGAGGACGTGGAGGTGGGCGTGGCGGCGGTGGAGATGGACGGGGCGGCGGTGGAGGGCGCGGAGGCCATCGTGGCGGCTATCGATGATCCGTGATCTTCGATCACTAGGAACTGAATTTAAGGAAGAGCAATGGAGACCTAAAACGACTGATCCTCCTATAATCCATTAACTAACCTTAACTACACGCATAACCCAGTTTTATTTATTGCAAAACCCAGTGAATGTGTTTATAATTGCAAATAGACAGCTATTTAAAAAATAAACTATATATGTCATCTGCCAGCAAACCTCGCGTGTCGATTGCGCTTTTTCGAATCTGGGTTAGGCTTTTCACTTTCAATAGACAGGCGATGAAGCCTATTTAGGTTCATATTATAGTCAAATTAATCAGATGGACAAATAACGGGGTCAAAAGGGTACGGTATTAAAGGATTAATCTTTCATTCTTAATCTTGTTAATGAGGTACACAAAACAGCCAATCATATTAATTTTTCGTTTTATTTAATTAACAATTCAATAACAATTTAAATCCTTATCTATCATCGCTTAGTCAGCAAATATCGCGTGTCGATTATGCGATTTGTTTTTTGGGTTAAGCTTTACACTCTAAATTGACCAACGATGATCTAGTTAAAGTTCGTTTTTGAACCTCTATTGGACATAGCTCAAATACTTTGTTACAAAAGTTAATAATATTTTTCTAATAAAAAAATAACAGCTCGGCTTAGTCAAGGTATTGTTAAATATTATTGATTTGTCAACCGGCTTTGAACGTCTTAATAATTGGTTGGGTTCTTTAAAAGCCTGTGATCTTGCCCCCAATCCCCGCAAGAAGTACGCCCCTGGGTCAGGTAACCAAACATCAGACACACGCGACACTCGGCTGCCATTAGCGTCCAATCTAGTCATCAACTGTGCCGGCTATATATCTGTCTATATCGCCACCACTCTGAGCCGCAGAGTCGGCGACAATTAACGTGGTCAATCAGCATGAAAACCATGTCGAAGTCATCATGGATGAGTCGGGTCGGGCGCTTAGATCAGTTCATCCGAAACCCCGGATCCGAGAGGTCTAGAGCTCCCGATATTTCAGTTCGCAAATAAGTTAAAATGCTCATTAAACTGATTTTAACGCTGATAATTGGTTATGGCGGCATTTTTGCGCCTGGCAGTGCACAAAATCTGCTGGATCGACTGCGTCCGGTGAATGTAACTCGGTTTGATGATGGAATCAAGGTGGTTTCTGGCACAAAAGTAAAGCGGTACGAACGGCTGACGGTCCCGCTCGGAGGTCCCGTCGGAATTCCAGGAGGTGCTGGCCTCCTGGGACCTCTACTACCTCCACAACCGTCGTATTTGGGATATGCCTATGTGAGTACGTTTAATTTGGTTTGTTCTCAGTTTTTTTGTTCCACACCTTTTTCAAATTACACAGTCGTTTAACAAACTATTCATTAACTCTTTTGTGTTTTCGGCTTTCCCACAGAATCTAAACTACAGAATTACAATGTAATGAAAAGCTTAATTTTCAATGAATAGAATAGTGTTTTCCCGTTTTAACTACTGAATTATTTAATGATATCTGTTTCTAATTTAGTATAATCTGCAATATTTTTTTGAACTTATATCAAACAATTTTTTATTCGTTTAATCAGCTTGATCTTGAATAGAACATAGTTCGTATTATCTGTTTAATTTGTGTTTCTATTTTTAGTTTAATGATGGTATGAATTAATTTGATAACCTTTCGTTCCACTTTTTTCCCCAGCAGTTGGTGCCCCAATGGCAGGCGGGTGCAAAACTGGTTGGTGATGGGGAAGGAGCGAGCGTGGCAGGCATGATATCCTTCGTTCAGCTTCCTTACAACTCGGACATTAAGGTGACTATCAATGTTACGGGACTACCTCCTGGCAAACATGCCCTGCATATCCACACCTTCGGAGATCTGAGTGATGGTTGCAAGTCCACTGGCGGACAGTTTCCCAACAATTTCGTAAGTATTGTTATAAACAAAAATTAAGAAAAAAATTTGTATTTACTTCTCTGAATATATAACTGGTATAATCGTATAGCTCGGCAATGTGGACACCAAGGATGATGGTAGTATCTCGGCGGTTTTTCAGAGCATCTACTTGCAATTGTTTGGCATCAATGGAATCGTTGGGCGGTCCATTGTGATCCACAGCAAGGCGATCGATCTGAATACGGCCCTCAATGCGGAGGTCTTTTCGTCCTCCCTCCAAGTAATGCCAAATCCTTTGGCTTATCAGAATGAGGAGAACTCGGTGGGTCCGGCAATTGCCTGTGGAGTCATCAGTCTGATGAGCACATCAGCTAGTTCATCAGGTATGGCCACCGCAGCACCTGCACCTGCAATGGAAAGTCCGGAGATTTAACTTGTATTCTAACACTAATCTTAATAAATCTTATCTTATAACTCAATTATAAGTTATGTTCCATCATTGGATAAAAAAGGGAAATTAACATCTATGTAGTGAATTCGTATTAAAACTGATTATAATAACGTAAAACGGTAAATTATCAGTTATTATTATTTATTTATGGTAGTTTTACGCCCCATTAAAGTGCGTAAACGTTGATTGCTATCAGCGATCCCTTGTTCCAACTCCCACCTTGTTCCCGATCGGTCAATATTTTCGGGCTCATCAAATTCAGCTCAGCTTTAATGGCAAAAACGTGCGGCGCATGCGCAAAGGTCTGGGTCGCCCTACGGGCCAAAAAACTTTCTTCGTCGGCTGCCCGCGAGTCAAGTGGCCAGTTGCCCGCGACGGTTCGCGATGACCAAACGCGAAAGTAAAAGTTTTCCCAGCCAAGTGCTGATATTGCTCCTGATTGTCGGTTTGCCTGAGCTCCAATGCGAGTCCTTGAAGGAGTCCTTTCCGCAGGCCAAGTTCGAATGGCCCTCGTTTGGATGGATGCGCAACAAAACCACCAAAGTAACGCCCTCTTTGGACATGAAAAACGACTACAGCCAAATGGAGTTGGCCAACTTCGGGGACTTCGATCGCCATCCCTGCAGAAGGGTTTGCCAGCAGGGTCAGTCGCAGAATTGCTACTACCAACTGGTGGTACACAACTACCAAAGACTCGGACCGGAATGCCAGAGGTGCCAGTACGATGAGAGGGCCTGTGCGGCGGAGCATTGCATTTTTGGCGATGGAGTGGCCACTCCAGTGATGGCGGTCAACCGCATGGTGCCAGGACCTCCGATAGAGCTCTGCGAGAACGACACAGTGGTGGTGGATGTGCTGAATTACCTGGGTGAGCCCACCACGATGCACTGGCACGGCATCCACATGCACCGAACTCCCGAAATGGATGGAGCCCCCTTCACCACCCAATATCCCCTGCAGCCTGGAGAGGTTCAGCGGTACGAGTTCCAGGCGGATCGCAGTGGGACTCTCTGGTACCACAGTCATGTGGGTTGGCAGCGGGGATTCGGCGTGGCAGGAGCCTTGGTGGTTCGCCAAACGCGGCAGGAGAACCAGCACGCGCAGCTCTACGATTACGATCTGATCGAGCACACGCTGATGATCCAGGACATCTTCTACGAATACAACCTGCAGGACGTGCGCAATATTCTGGTGAACGGCAAGGGTCGCAATCATCTCAGCCAGTTGCCGGACAGCGACAATCGCCATCGCTACGAAAGACTACGAGTTACGCCCGGCTATCGCTATAGAATGAGAATTATCCTGAATGGAATCTTCAACTGTCCCGTGGAGTTTTCCATCGAACAGCACAAACTGCTGATGATCAGCACCGATGGCAACGATATAGAACCTGTACTGGCAGATGGTTTCTTCTTGACTTCCGCGGAGCGATTTGATTTCGTTTTGGAGGCCAATCAGTACGCCAAAAACTATTGGATCAGGATTAAGGGCTATGAGCAGTGCGAGGGTCGCAATCTTTACCAGGGAGCAGTGCTCAGCTATCGCGGATCCACTCGCTCAGAGTTGCCACAAGGTGACATCCTGGAGAAGCAGAAGACGAGATTCGCAGAAGAAGATCCGATATTGGTCAACGATTTCCGCTTTGGGTCAGTGAATTCATCAGCTTCATCCTCCCTCCGCCAATCCTTGGATAAGGATAATAATGTAGGCACTGTGGCCTTGCGATCCGTGGTTCCTGTTCCCTGGACTCGTTACACCAAGTTCCTAACCCACTACTCCAGTTTCGGATCGAGAACGGCGCCCAACGGGGAGACACTCTTCCAGATCAGCGATATCTCTTACAACTCCCCGGGAATATCCTTGCTGCAGGGCAGGCACCTCTACCAGGACGATGGATACTTCTGCAACAAGAGCTCCTTGGCTCTAGAGGGCCGAAATTGTGAAAGGGAGATCTGCGAATGTGTCCACGTAATGAGGCTTCCGGCCTACCGTCCTCTGGAACTGGTTGTGGCCAACTATCTGGAGAGCACGCATCCCTTCCACATCCACGGTTTTACTTTCCGCCTGGTTGGTCAAGGAGTAGTGGGAAATATAAACGATCTGCGCAACGTAATATATCTTTTCTTATTTAACCGTATTTTTTGATAAATCTCTTTCTTTTTAGATACGAGATCTAGATCGCAGGGGACGCTTACCCCGATTATCGGATGATAGTGCTGCCGTGGCCAAGGATACCGTACAAATTCCGGGGCAGGGATACATTATCGTTCGATTCATATCCAACAATCCTGGATTCTGGCTATATCATTGCCATATTGAAGCACATGCCGTGCAAGGAATGGTGGCAGTTCTGAAAATCGGGGAAGACCATCAAATGAAGAACATTCCAGCTCGTGTGCGCTGTTGATAATTTGTATGTTTGTCAAACCCTTTTTGACTCACCTGTATTCGACAACATGAGTTCCAAAATAATTCATATAAAGCTAGTTATAATAATTTATTCGAAATAAAAAAAAGTTTTTGCAGTGTACATTTTTGTTGTTCCAAATCTGTAACAACCTAAAATCTGGGTCGCCCATTTAAATCGGCCTTACCCACTTTTTGGATGTGTCATAAACTAATTTACTGTTCCGAAAACTAACCCACAAGTTCAGAGAAATAAAGCGCCAGTTGGTGTTCTTCAAAGGGGCCTTTCTTATCGTCACTATAAATCACTTGAACAAGTTTTTGATAATCTACTGAAAGAATTTGCCCCTATCGCCTGGGGGCTTGTTTAGATTACTAAGCCGTTTTTAGAATTAACGAGGGGTAGCTATATAATTTACAACCTCTACTTGAATATGGGAAAATTGTTTTTTAATTACAAAAGTCGACTAAGATCTAAAGAACACAATAATCATTTGCATGAGTGTAGGGAATTTCGAGTGCTAAGTGAAAATCAGAAAGAACTTGTTCAACTATGAAGTGCGTCTACTTCTGAATGTCTCAGCTGCATCCGTTAATGATAAGATATGGATTGATTTTGTTCGCATTTGCATTATTATCAATAATTATCATAATTAAGAAAAGAAACTAAACTACTGGCCAGACTTGGACTTCGCCTCGTACTCGTTCATGATGGCTATAATAGGTTCATTGATGTACTGCCGTACTTCCCAATTGTTGGCGAAGTCGTTATGATCCCACAGTGGATCCTCCATGTGGTGCATCACCTTGTTGGGCAGCGTCTCCGCCACCCTAAGGACATCCTCAACTGCAGACATCTCATCGTTGTCCGAATACCACAGGTGCATTTCAGTTGTAATCAGTTCAGTGGGATAATCCGGAGGGGATTCGGTTCCGTATATCTTCAGATTCTTCTTGGTGCCGAAGTCAAACTGGCGGAAGTGTCCTGATTGGTGTTCCTGCATGTAGTGAAGAACCTGATCGGTTGAAATGCCAGCGGGCATCACTCCGGACAGCAAGGCAGTGGCCGTCTATGGGAACAAAAAAAATACTTTAAAATTCAAAATTTGTATACCATTATACCAACCGTATTGGATCTTCCTTGCTCAACAGTCGTCTCATTGCTGCTGCTGCAGAAACTCGAAACAATTGACCCCGGAAGACAAACACTATACATCAGAGCTAGGACAAAATCGTTATAGGGCAAGAACTCCTGGGAGCAGAAGAGTGTTGAGTATACGTTATTGAATCCCAGATAGGGAGACAAGGTGTTGACCATTATGTCGTCCATGTGATCCATGAAAGCCACTGGAGCCAGCATGTGCGCCGTCTTGACCTTCTCGTTGTACTCCGGTCTCGAGGACATCAAGACGAACATCACAGTGGTTCCCTGCGAGTGACCCACATAGTGGATGCCCTCCTGCCCCTCTCCATTTTCAGTAGACAAAGTGTAATCGATGGCTGCTGCAATATCATAGTACGCAATCTCGTGCCAACTGAAGCGCCAGAAGTCAGGATGTTTGGTGGAGCGAGTCGTGTGATTCCTGGAGTATCTGTTTCCCCGGGCATTGCCCATCCACACATCGTATCCTGCATCAGAAAGCAGGAAGGGAAGAGCATCATCCGGTCCCAAGCTCGGCCAAGCATCAGAGCTTCCAAAGAGTCCGTGCTGGAGGAAGGCAATCGGTCTCTTATCATCTTGATTTTGCAGATTATGGGAGAAGGGAATTCGGAATAGGCTGATGATGTAGCCATCTTCGGTGGTCACATAATGTCGCTCTGCAGGATAACCGTGGTCCTCGATGAAGTAAATCTATGAATAAATGAAATTAAATGTTAAAATAAAGTAAGGATATTAACAAATTAAATGAATTATAAATAATCCCATAAAATGAAGTTTAATTTGCTACAGGTTTTCGCTTTGAAAACTGTAAACAAATATTGTTATCTAAAACTTACCGTGTCGGGACCATCGGTTAGGGACAAATGCGCCTCGGGGTTATTAAACAACTGGTAGAAGTCGATCACCTCAGTAGAATCGCCTACATTAGAGAGCGGAGCTCCTTGGACAATGGTTCCCAGGAGAATGCCCAGCAAAGCGTTGCAAACAGCGATGTGAGAGCTAGCCATTTTTCGAACGAACTACTGAAAAACTCTGAACCCCAGACCCTTTATAGAAAACCGATTAAGATGGTCATTTCGATAAGAACCGATGAGTAAAGTTAGCCAATTGTATGGTCATAAACTTCAATTGTGGGAATATTATTTTCCACAAGCACAATAGTAGGTAAAAATACTACCTAGTTGCCGATTTTCCCTTCCATACTTTAGATGTTTTTATTAACAAGTCTATAAATAAAACGTAACTAATCAGAGAGTTTCCACGTGGTCTTATTAAAAGTTCCTCGGGAAATCCAAAACAAGAAAATTAATTGCTCTAATTTTAGTTCAATTATTCCGCAAGCCATGAACGTGAGACAGTTTATGACATTTTCACCGCTGGGCATAAACATTTATTTGGCTTATTTGGCTAATCGGTTCATATCAAAATTAACACTTTACTTGAGTGGTCGGCGGAAGTCTTTATAAGGGTGAGGCTTTCAGACATTTTCCCGTAGTTGAGAATTAAAATGTCTAAATCACACTTCAGCGCTCTTCTCGTCTTGCTAAGCATTTTCCTAGGCAAAATTGTCCGTGGTGCTCCTTTTTCCAACGATCCTTCCGAGGTTACCGACTTTTACAAATTGTTTAATAATCCCGATGCCCACTTATCCTTGACCACTGGTCCTAACACAGTAAGTTCCGCAGTATTTTTATGTATATATTTATTATATCTCGAAATATCTTCAGATCCATTTCATTGAGGAGCATGGATACCCTGCAGAACGGCACTATGTGACTACTGAAGATGGCTATATCATCAGCCTATTCCGAATCCCGTACTCCCATAACCTACAAAATCAGAATGAAAAGACACCAATTGTGTTTATCCAGCATGGTCTTTTTGCAAGCTCCGATGGATGGCCGTGTTTGGGACCGGATGATGCTCTTCCCTTCCTGCTGTCCGATGCAGGATACGATGTCTGGATGGGCAACGCCCGAGGAAACAGATACTCCAGGAATCACACGACTCGCTCCACCAGCCATCCAGACTTCTGGCGCTTCAGTTGGCACGAGATTGCCTACTATGATATTGCAGCAGCCATCGATTACACCTTGTCTACTGAAAATGGAGAGGGACAGGAGGGCATCCACTATGTGGGTCACTCGCAGGGAACCACTGTGATGTTCGTCCTGTTGTCTTCGAGGCCGGAATACAATGACAAAATCAAAACGGCACACATGCTGGCCCCAGTGGCTTTCATGGATCACATGGACGACATAATGGTCAACACCTTGTCTCCCTATCTGGGATTCAACAACGTATACTCAACACTCTTCTGCTCCCAGGAGTTCTTGCCCTATAACGATTTTGTCCTAGCTCTGATGTATAGTGTTTGTCTTCCGGGGTCAATTGTTTCGAGTTTCTGCAGCAGCAGCAATGAGACGACTGTTGAGCAAGGAAGAACCAATACGGTTGGTTGAAGTGATTTATTTAGTTACTATTTTAATTTTACAAATTATTAATTTGTACCCATAGACGGCCGATTCCTTGCTGTCCGGAGTGATGCCCGCTGGCATTTCAACCGATCAGGTTCTTCACTACATGCAGGAACACCAATCAGGACACTTCCGCCAGTTTGACTTCGGCACCAAGAAGAATCTGAAGATATACGGAACCGAATACCCTCCGGATTATCCCACTGAACTGATTACAACTGAAATGCACCTGTGGTATTCGGACAACGATGAGATGTCTGCAGTTGAGGATGTCCTCAGGGTGGCAGAAACGCTGCCCAACAAGGTGATGCACCACATGGAGGATCCACTGTGGGATCATATGGACTTCGCCACCAACTGGGAGGTGCGCAAGTACATAAATAATCCGATCATAGCCATCATAAATGATTACGAGGGAAAGTAATACGGACATTGGCCAAAACTTAAGTGGCTTTTAGTGATAATTGTTTATATTTAAATCCCATTTTAAACAAATTTCTTATCATCAACGGAAGCACATCAAGTTTAATCATTTGACACACACTTCCTCCATGTACATATCTCATTGTTATTATTATTATTAGATCTTAGCCGCCTCTTGTTATTGTTATCAAAAACCAATTTTCCCACCTACGAAACCAGTAGTAGCCATAAATTATACAACTGTAGCGCTTAACATCTATAAGTGGCTTTTAATCTAAAACAGTTAGGGGGGTGCACTTGTTCCAAGTTCCTTAAAAAGCTGATAAGTTCAACTCATTGAACCACGCGATACATGTGTACTTCACGGAGTTATCGGTTCACACCTGCAATTCTGATCCAAATCCAAATCTTTTCATTGAATAAAAATTTTTTTTAGCAAAATCAAGTCAAGGTAAAGTTAGGGAAGCACTTAATCTATTTAAACCAAGTGTTTTAATCTTTTAGAATGCGAATTCTATTAGTTATGAATTATCTTGACAGTCTAAATATACATAATCAAACCACCGATAGTAAGACTACTTGAAACTTGAATCCACCCGCGGAGCTCTACAAAAGCTGAAAGTCATGTGTTTGTCAAGAGTCAGTAGGCATTAGACCATCGGAATCATAGGTACCATGAACAGATTTACGGTTGGCTTTCTGATCTTGGGCGCTTTGATCCTGGGAGTTTACTCCGCTGCCTTAGATGGACCCATTGACTTCTACAAGCTTTACGATAACCCCGAGGCGCACATAAGCCTTAAGGAGAAAAAAACCACGGTAATATTTTAATAAAATACTTAATGAAATATGAACAACAAGAAACGAATTATGTAAGCACAGGCTGATCGCACTGCCTCGCACGGATATCCTTCGGAGCACCACTACATTGAAACCAAGGATGGTTATATCCTGGGAGTGTTTCGCATTCCATACTCCCACAAACTGCAGAATCAGAACGAAAAGCGACCCATTGTGCTGCTCCAACATGGATTGACCAGCTGCTCGGACGCCTGGATTTTGCAAGGACCCAACGACAGTCTGCCATATTTGCTGGCGGATGCAGGATATGATGTGTGGATGGGCAATGCTCGAGGCACTTCGTACTCCAGGAACCACACGAAGCTCTCCACGGAGAACCCACTTTTCTGGCAGTTCAGTTGGCATGAGATCGGTATATACGATATTACAGCCATTATCGATTACGCTCTGCATACGGAAAATGGCCAGGATCAGGATGCCATCCACTATGTGGGCCATTCTCAGGGAACTACTGTATATTTTGCTCTGATGTCCTCGATGCCGGAGTACAACTACAAAATCAAGACCGCTCATATGTTTGCCCCTGTGGCAATTATGAAGCACTTGACCAATGCATTGGTGGTGAAGGTGGGTCCCTATTTGGGTCACAGGAATGCCTACTCGATACTCTTTGGCTCCCAGGAATTCCTGCCCCACAATGAGTTCGTCATGGCTTTGTTCTTTAATATTTGTCAGCCGGATTTCTTGCTGCGTCCGGTTTGCGAAAATGCCATGAGTTCACTCTATTCAGGAGGTCGTGTCAATATGGTGAGTATACATTTAAAATTTAACTTCAAAATTTAAATACATCAGCTAACCACATTATGACTTTTATCAGACTGCTATGCCGGAAGGTATGGCCACCCATCCGGCGGGTTGTTCCACCGACCAAATGCTTCACTACTTGCAAGAACAGCAATCGGGTTACTTCCGCCAGTTCGACCATGGCACCAAGAAGAACCTGGAGGTCTACGGATCCGAGGAACCCCCAGAATATCCTGTGGAGCTAATCAACTCGATGGTGCACTTGTGGTACGCAGACAGCGATAATTTGGCCGCTGTAGAGGATGTCGAGCTGTTGGCAAGTCGACTGCCCAACAAGGTAATGCACCATATGGATGATCCGGAGTGGAATCATGGCGACTTCGCCCTCAATAACGAAGTGCGTAAATACGTCAATGAGCCGGTAATTGCCATAATGGAGAAATACGAGCTAGAGAACAGCAGCACGTGATAATAAGATCTTTTGTGGAATTAATTTTAGGTTAGCCTTTAAGCTAGTAATTTTTAAGGAAATCTTGTACCCAAAAACAAATTAATAATTTAAAAAAGTAAAATACTGCTTTTGCTATTTTTTACCATTATCCATTTTTTTTTTGCTATGAACTTAAATGACGCACGCTATTCTAGTTGTAGTAAAAACTTTCCTTAATAACTTATCTAGGCAGGAAAAATACTTGACCTAAGCCTACGTTTGTAAGAGATAGAGAAAAGTTATGAAGATAAGATACTTGCCTAAGCTCTTTACGAGCCTAAAGTTTACAAATTCCCAATTCGCAACGCTTTTCCTGGTAACCACAGCAATTTTTAATCCTCTCACCCGCTTTTCACATTCGAACACAAAAATACATTTGATTTTTCCACTCGAGCAAGTTCTGATTGCCAGATGATGGCAGACCGGCAGAAAGAATAATGCATATTCAAGCTTTCCATTCGCATTTTATGGTTGTCGGCATCAAGGCAACTCCCCAAAGGGCCCAGTCGATTTCTGGGCTACTGTCTGAGTATAAATGCCCCCGGGTGGATATGTAAAAAAAAGGCCTAGTAAGATATTAGAACCGAGTCTGCCTTCTGGCTAATGGCTGTGGAAAGCTGGCAAGTTCAAGGCCACGATTTGCGTGGGCGATGGAAACCACAGGGCAATCCGGATTTGATTTAATTGGCCTTAATTTGTGGGCCGTGTAATCAATGGCAGTGAATAGTTCTAGCGGCAGAAGAAATACTCCTACGATTACTTAACTGGATTAATTGAAGTGTACATGGCTGAGCGCTAATTTAGGGATTGTGTTTTCGGCTTTTAGGTAGAAATTAAATCATTCTTGCCCTCAGCCCTCCGCCAGGCGGAACATTTTCCAGCACAGTCAACGAGGCGTGGCAAGTAAAAAACACACGGAAGCGTTAAATTGGCTCAAGTGTGCACAACACAAAATACACATAGCAACTATGCACATAAATAAAATTTAGAGAGGGGACTCTGGGATACTCGGTAGTAACTAAAAACTGAATTAAATTTTCCTAACCATTTGTAATCACTTATAAAAATTTAAAATGTAAATCCCCTCGGTTACTTGAAAATGAGAAAGGCAAGCTGGAAAATTCCTTTAGCCTTTTGTTTACAATTTTCCGGATTCAATATACTCTTGTTTTCTTCAAGTACTCGGTAAGAAAGAGAAAGGCACACAAGAAAATCCAAACAGAGCCAAAGTCAAGGCAATTGCACGGCGCTTTGAGCAAATGGAGCTGCAGTTGCAGACGGAAATGGGAAAATGCCCAAACACAAACTGCACAAACATTCTTCTGGCTTCGAAGGGGGAAAGCAAAAGGTGAGTGGGTGAAGGTTTTCCCTGGAGTTAAGCTGGTATTTTTGGCGCCAACTCATAAGGCCGAAACAGTTGCGGTTTCCAGACAAATTAAGCCCAACTAAAAGGGTCAAGTGCTGCTGCCGTTGCCGGTTTTTCGCCATTATTTTGCATATGCTAAACTCGGTTTTTCATTTTCGTCTTTATTTCATTTTGCTCGTAGCATAAAAATAATTAAATTTTGTAGCACTTTGTTTTGTTTGCATATATTTTTTTTGTTTTTCTCTGGCGCCATATTTACAGTTGCTGTGTTTATATTGCGGTTGCCACTGGCCACTATCTATGGTTTAGTTCAGCTCTCTAATGCCTCTCATAAGTACGGAGCACACGCTAACGAATTTAAATACGATTTTATCTTTTGTTTATGACTATTGTTACATTGTTAATCAAGCTTTTTTTTAGGTGGTGTAATATTTCTTTGCTTACACTTGTATTTTTTCTGGCTGATTACAATTTAAGGCAAACTAAATTAAGAACAGAATAGCCTAGAATTCAAAAATGTTAGTTTGTATTTACTTTTCCATTTTATTATATAAAGTTAGAATGACGACCGACTTCAGCATCATCCGAAATTTTCCTAGGGCAAGATTTGCTCTATTTTTGTTTCCATATTTATTGCCTATTTTTGCTCGCCCTTTAAGACTAGCTTCTTATACTCATAATACCATACAGGTTTCCCTGCTTCCTCCTTCACTTTTCGAAGGCTGTCCTTGCTCACAGGGGATTAGCTCGATAAAAGATTACCGAAAAGCCGAAGTCACGTTGTGTGCGTTTTGTAGGTTTCCCCAAATTGAATTCACCTCCTCGACTCGACCCTGCAACAGACGTAAGTAATTGCCGTAATTGATTGTCAAAAATCAATTAGTTGGTGTGCTGGCTAGTTATGCTATATATGTTATTGCAACATGTTTGGATTGAAGGAGAAGCCTCTGTGCCGGTGCAGTCAAGTTTCCATAATTGGTGCACAATTCCAGATGATTTCATAGCCATTGTTCGCTCATTAATGTGCATTAAATCCAATAAAACAGAGAGTGTACAGCTGACATGACTTTGGTTGCTTTTTTTCGACACCAATCCACAATTTGTTGGGCCGAACTTTAACTCGATTGGATGGCCTGGATCCCTGTCAGATGATATGGCTTTTGTGAGCTAACTCTGTTGGCCGTTTTCGAAAATTCGATTTGTGTCGCATCCTGTTGCGCGGCAAAAGTGAAATAGCTGTGAAGTGGATGCCCAGCGTGGCGAAATTCAGGACTGAACTGTGTTGGCTAACAAGACATTCGAGTATTTAATTGTGGGCCCGTGGACATCACGCATTAGTCACGTCCTACCCTGGAATTGGCGCATTGGACTAATGTTAAGTAGGTGTTCGTGGCTAATCTCCGGCAAACACAGTGACTTGGCCCACACTCCACTTAATGCTTATCATATTATCTGTGAACCCAGGTTGGCATCACTTTTAATCGTTAGCTAAACCAGTAGCCACTCGTTTGAGTCAGAACTGTGCGTATTATCGTGGAAATGTACCCCCTTTTCGAGTTGTAAATGCTATCGACGAACAAAAAAAAATACGGATTGCGCGAGGGATATGCATTTATATAAATAACATCGCCGAGGGCAATAAAACCGAAGACGCGACACGTCCGCGTACAAAGAAAGTAATTTACTATCTGGCGGATCTGGGATCTGAGGCTAGACGAAGATACACACGATCACACCTCGAATGGGGGGTGTGCACTTATCTATATATCTATCTGGCCAGACCCGACATGCCCCTGGCAATTTAGGCGACAAAGCCTTACACAAAGCCTCTGCCCACACTCTTACAAGATTTGCGTGAATTACGATCCGCGGCTCTGATGTGCTGTTGCTGATGCTGTTGCTGATGCTGTTGCTGATGATGATGCTGATGCTTTTGTCGCCGGGCTTCTCGATAAGAATCCCCCCGGAGATCTCTAACGCAGCTTGCGGCGGAAAATAAGTTCAGTGCTCGGCGGAGAATTGGATCAAACACTTGTGTGTGCTCGCCTCCAAATCGAATTGCGTTATCCTGAATCCGAACCTCAAGGACCTCGTGTGCGTGTGTGCTAAAAATAGTTTTCAATTTGTACCAATTAAAATCAATTTATCGTTAGTGAAGTGCTTGGTTCCGCTTTAAAGTTTTTCCAATTCCTATATCGGCTGTAATAATTTCTTTTTCGCTAAATTGCATAAGTTTCTTTGACCTTGAATGCTTTAGGGACACGTAGATTTTAACAGCAAAGCAGGTTGTAAATTAAGGAATCAAGTTCAAGCATCAAGGTTTTAAGTTACTGCCTTTTATCTTTTAAATTTAGTGAGAAGCTAGATTAGACTTCAAATTTAATGCAGCATAAATTAAAACCAAAAGAAGTCTTTTTAAAGTCATTTTAGTATTTTAATAAAAAAAATCCTAAGGTTACTGACTTTTCGGTTGTTATTTTAATAATTTTGTCAAGATATTACTGGATCCTGTTTGCTTTCATTATTCTGAGCTTGTGAATTAGCTAAAAATTTGTTGTTCAATCGAATTTTTCGTGATTATCCTTTGTTGGAGAAACCCTTTAAAGCTGGTGGCCTTTCATTAACAAGTTCGAAAAAGTTCCTAATGCAAAATCGAATTCAATTCACAGTGCGAGTGCGTGTGTCAAACTAATGCCAAAGTAATCAAAGCCGAACGCATTAAAGCGACGCGGCTGGAAGTCAATAAAAATAAACTACATAAAAGCAACTTGCGGTTCCGGAAATAATGTCAACCACTGCCGATCCCGTGGCGCAGGGGGTATCCTCCCCCGCTGACTCCATCGTGGCCCAAGCCACCACAACGGTGGCGAATGCGATTGCGAAGACAGTGGCCGTAATTAGCAGCACGGTTTCAACTAGCTCCACAACTGGCGCCACCCCCACCTCCACGCCCACTTCCTCAACTACTTTCACTTCCACGCCCACATCAGCGGCCACACCAACGCCCACTCCCATCCAATCATTATCCGGAGGTCTGAAGGATGAAGAGGAGAAGCTCAGCGTGAAGGATTTGAGCCAGGCCCTGCAGCATTTCGGCATTGTTGATTACTTGGTCTTCATCGCCATGTTGGCGGTCTGCGCCGTTATCGGCTTCTATTTCGGCTTTATCGAAAAGAAGCAGAAGAAGCAGAAGCTGGCCGACAAGGACGGCGGGGGGGCGGCGGGCGTCGAGGAGAGGCGTGGCTCTGAGGCGTTGGACTACCTGGTGGGCGGACGTCAAATGAAGGTGTTTCCGGTCGCCCTGTCACTTGTGGCCAGGTGAGTTACAGTCTCCCCAGCGTCTATATATATGCAAATGCCGCATATTTCGTCCTGGCTGGCCAACAGGATATGCACCGGAAAAATAGGGAAAACTTTTTCAAATTATATTTCTTTCTGAAGAAAAAAAAACTGGTTGTTAAAGATAGCAAATTTATTTTTAAATTTTACAAAAAAAAGTTCTCTACATTTTTTTTCTTATTTAAAGTCCGGAAAAATTCCTTTCAAAATTTCCTTTCCGTGTAGAGCTGCTTAATTACTTTTGACGTGGAAAAACAGGAGGCTGAGGCTCCTAAATGGAAAAGTGGCTGGCAGGAAATTCGTAAATTTATTGTTCAGACGCTTTAAGCTGGCATAATCCCCGAAAATTGAATGCGATGCATTCGCTTGAGGTCGGCTTATATTTGCACAAATTATCGTAATGAGCCCGACCTAAACCCGACGAATCAATCAAAATATTTTCAGTCATTTCGCCTTACTTTGTGCTCTGAGGCAAACGTGCGTATACGTAATCCGGGTAAAAGATAATCTGCCCCAGTCCAGCAGTGTCTGGCGAATTGTTTGGCGAGGGCAAACAGTGTAGCGTTTTATTTAAAAGTTTCTTCCGACACAAGACCGACCGGGCATTGCGTAAACAATACTCATTGTCAGGGTCAGGCCCATTATGGATGGATGTTATGGTGGATTGTGCTGATATTGAAATGGCTTGCGGAACTTTGCGAGTAAATATATCCGGCGTATAAATACAACTTAGCAGCTCACGGTGTCTAAGCCAGATTGAAGTTATTTAAACTTGCGCCCAGCCGCAAACTCAAATAATTTGCCCAAATTACTTTTTCTTTGCCCAATTCGGTTTCGGCCAGGCCAAGTGACCTTGGTATTGGCGAGATGGGGGCGAATGGAGGAGAGCCGTGTATTTGACACGTTTTGGTCAAGCACCTTTTGAAGGGTGCGGTCCCTTTGTCTTTGCCGTGTTGTCGTCGCATTAATGACCGGGCCGACAGGTCCTGTTCCCCGGAATCCTGGCCGCCCTCTTGGTCATTTGCCTCGCCCGCTGACAATTGTTTCGTGAGCCTTTTATTGTTATGGCATTCTATTTGTTGTCCTTTGCTTTTTGCAACAAATTCAGCCAACGTGCTTTGAATTACAATTACATAGCATTTTTTTCCCCTACGAAATGTCCTTTGTTCCTTGCAGATTTTTTCAATTTTTTTTTTTTAAATTGTTTGCTTGTGTTTGTCTGCATACTTTAACGCCGCTTGTTATCAACTTTTAATGGCATTTTTCTCTCAGCCGTCAACTTTATGTGTCTGTGGCGGCAATTCATTTGTTTTGTGGCCAAAAATTGAAATGATGATTGTTATGGACATTAATCATTAAAATCAGATTACGGAATTCTGAGTCCAGGAAAAGTTTTCTTCGGCAAATGCGACTAGACATTACTTTTCTGGATTGGATTTGAGTTCAGATATTATTACACCTCACTTGCTAAAAAAAACTTGAAATTATTATTGATTACTAGGAAAGGTCTTTATTATTTTGTTTTTATTTTACATATTTAATAGAAGCTGTTAGTCCGACAAATTTCTTTGTGGTTGGGCTCTAATCCATCATTAATCGATTACCTCAAGTTGATTTCACAAAATTTTGCCCACCTTCGTAATAACTTTGACCAATAACTTGAGTGGCCCAACTTAATTCAATTAAAAATTTTCCCAAGTTACTTTGTGGCCAAGCAAAAAAAGGAATTTGGCGAAGGAAAGATAGATCCGGATCAATCGGTTGGCAATTAGCGTCGCTGAACTTTAAGCTTCAGGCGTAATTAGCGTGAACTAATTTGTTGTGTATTAATTTCAGCTTCGTGTCTGGAATTTCGCTCCTGGGAACTTCGACGGAGATCTACGTGTACGGAACCCAATACGCCTTCATCCTGGTGACTTTGGCCATCTCGGGAGCCATTTCGTGGTACATCTTTCTGCCAGTCTTCTGCAATCTCCAGCTGACTTCCACCTATGAGGTAAGCAGAACGTTGTCCAATTCTGGATAAAGTGTGTGTTAACCTATTGGACTGCATGTTACGCATTAATTCAATGTTTCTGAGTATTCGAATTTGGATTCTCTGATATCCGATATCCGATGGCATGTTAATGTGTAAGTAAGGCCAGAGCAGAACAACGAGAAGGGAGTACATGTTCCGAAAAGCAAAACAAGGGACAAAACCAGTGTGCAATCAGCTGTAAGAATTTTTCGAAAGCCAGTTTATTTGCATGCCATAGATTTCGCCGAGGTTTTGGCACACAATGCCAGTTGCAATAAGCTCGAACAATACCAATTGTGCGGGCTGGCATACGAATAGTCGTAGTGTATAAGTTGGTGTTGGCAACATGTCGTATGAGTAATAGTCGATTATGTATGCGCCGCGTTGCCCCACACACACTTACATAGCGATTGCTTGTCTGTGTGTGTGGGCAATCCTTATTGTGTGTTAACCGGAAGTCGGAAAACCAATGGAAAAAAATATTTTCAGTACTTCGAAATGCGCTTTAACAAATCGGTTCGTCTGCTGAGCTCCGCCTTCTTTACTATTGCAAACGTAAGTATAATATAGTAAACAATTAAATATTCTTCAGGAACAGAAACCTTACCATTGGATACATATTTTAATGTTTTTTCATTAATAGCTGATTTGGCTGCCAATTGTCATCTATGTTCCCGCATTGGCCTTTAATCAAGGTAAGAAGCTGAGAGTAAAAAGTTTGGGAGCTTTTAAAGCAACAGTTATTAACCGGATTAGTAAACGTATTTAATTGTCAAGAACCCTAAAATGCTAATGATAAAAATGTTTTCCAAATTGACGAATTTCACATAACTTTATTTTTCTGCAGTCACTGGCATAAATATACACATCATAACGCCCATTGTGTGCCTCGTCTGCATATTCTACACAACTGCCGGCGGGCTGAAGGCCGTAGTCTGGACAGATGTGATACAGACCGTCATTATGATAGGCGCGGTTATCTTTGTCATCATCAAGGGCACCCTCGATGTGGGCGGACTGGGCGTGGTTATTCAGCGGAATTACGATAGTGGACGCATTGAGTGGCCTGAGTGGGTGAAAACTAAAGTGGGGAGTTAGTCTGGTCTGTTCATGACAAATGCATTTCACAAACAGATTCACACTGGACCCCAAAGTTCGCATGTCCATGCTGGCTCTAATGGTGGGCTGTGTTGGCCACAACACTTACCAATTCGGCTGCAACCAGATGATGACCCAGCGGTACATGTCCCTGCCCGGTGTAAAGCAGATGGCTCACACGTCCTTTCTTTTTATTGCCGGATTGACTTTTTTATTTGCACTCTGCCTGTACAACGGCCTTCTGCTTTTCGCAACTTACTACGACTGCGATCCATTGACCACAAAGGTTGGGAAATATTATCTGTTAAATGGGAATTTAAACTCAGAATAATAGTTGTTATTAAAATTACACTTTTACAATTAAATCGATACAGAGTTCTGAGTATAAGTTCGTTTGTAACCCATTTGTCAGCCCATTTTATGATCAATTTCTGATTAAGAAATAATTTTCAGTTGGCAGCTGCAAAGGATCAGTTGGTTCCCCTTCTAGTGGTGCAATCCATGAGCTCGTTTCCCGGAGTTTCCGGAATGTTTGTAGCCGGAGTGTTTAGTGCTGCTTTAAGTTCTCTGTCCACGGGCATGAATTCACTTTCCGCTGTTTTCCTGGAGGATTACATAAGGCCTTTAGTGAAGAAGCCCCTCTCGGAGCACCAGACTGCCATTACCATGAGACTCTGTACTGTAATCATCGGAGTTGTGAGTGTCTCCCTGGTCTTCGTGGTCGAAAAAATGAGCTCTCATGTGCTGCAGCTCGGCATCACCATTGGTTCAGTGGTGCAGGGTCCTCTTCTCAGTCTATTTTCAATGGGACTTTTGTGCCCCAGCATCAACTCAAGAGTTAGTATCCCTTCGTTCAGAAAAACAACTTTTGGAAATCCAATCTAAATTGGGCTCCCGGCTTATTGGAAAAAAAATATAGAGTGTCTCCTTCACTGCATTGCAAATTTTTGACTGGAACTATAATACCCTCTGCAAGGGTATAAAAATTGGATTGTATAATCCTTTTTTATATCTCAAATAGTTATATTCAAAATCCAAATATAATTTAGGATGGCTCTCTGAAAGTTTATTTGTTGGATGCCTAGAAAAAGTTTGGAATTATAAAACTGATTTTCTTGTTTAGAGCGCCTTTACGGGATCCGTCGTTGCTTGTTTCTTCATGGGCTGGCTTAGTCTTTCGGCCCAGGCTGCCATAAACTCCGGGGAAATTTACACAGCGGAAAAGCCAGTCAGCGTTGAGGGCTGCGACTATGAGTTCGACCGTTCCCTGGTGACCCCTGCAAATGCCACCCTTCTGAGTGGAGAGCCTGCGTAAGTTTCCCAGAACCTCGCCAACTATCTGACCACCTTCAACCTTCCTTCAACCAATCCCAATCCTACAGGAGCCTCTCCTTCGCCGAGCAGCTTTACCACATTTCCTTCATGTTCTATACGGTTATGGGGGGCACGTTGGGTGTGATTGTGGGACATCTGGCTGGCTTTGTATTTGGCCGCAATAAACCAGATGACGTGGAAGATGACTTGCTCTCGCCCTGCGCTCGTAGATTTAGAAACCGAAACTATTCCAGCGTTAACCTGAACGAGAACTCTGGTATTGGTTCCCCTGAGAAATCGTAGAACCAAAAAAAACAACAACTTAAACTTTGTATCACCTTGCTTAACATTCATACTTTTTCCTGTTTAAATTTTGCTTCAATATTAATTTTGACATTCAAAATGATGTACTTATGAATAAAAATGTTTGTACTTAAGTTAGCTTATTAACTTTAAACTAACTTATACATTATATACAGTCCGGTTTATTTTATTAACTATTTTATTTTTCCAGGGGTTCTTGACAACTTTGAAATTTCATACTTAATTCTGAAACATTTTCCCCCCAACATTATTTATCTTTTTGAGAAGCAAGCCTTAACGCCACACATTTGTAAAAAATTCCATGAAGCTCAAAGTTACTTTTCCGCTCCCTTAAAGATTTAAGGCAAAGTCGAGCGCCACGTGTTGACTTTTGTGCACTTTTCCAGTTACTGGAATAAATATACATGTCATCACGCCAATTGTGTGCCTCGTCTGCATATTCTACACAACTGCCGGCGGGCTGAAGGCCGTTGTCTGGACAGATGTGATCCAAACCGTCATTATGGTGGGAGCGGTGTTCTTCGTCATCATCAAGGGCACCCTCGATTTGGGCGGACTGGGCGTGGTTATTCAGCGGAATCTCGACAGCGGACGCATTGAGTGGCCAGAGTGGGTGAAAGCCGTTTATTAGGGCAAGTACCATACAAATGGCTGGTTATTCAGCCAGGATGTGTGGTGCACGGGTCCTCCTTCCTGTTTATAATCCGGAGTTTATTCAAAACAGATTCACCCTCGACCCTAAGGTGCGAATGTCCATGTTGGCGATGATGGTGGGCAACGTGGCTCACAACTCCTACAACCTGGGTTGCAATCAGATTATCACCCAGCGATATCTTTCTCTGCCCGGAATCAAGGAGATGGCCCAGTGCTCGTTCCTCTTCATCTTCGGACTGGTTGCTCTGATGGCCATCTGCCTGTACAATGGACTCCTGCTCTCTGCAACTTACTACGACTGCGATCCCTTGACCACAAAGGTTGAAAACCAAGTAAAAACTGGGATTGCAATCCGATTTCTCTATAGTTATTCAAACTGTAAAGTCGTTGATTTACTTTACTATAACCTATGTAATCGGGTTGCATCCCAATGAAAGGTCTAGAATGTTTGTGACTCAGCAAAACTTTTGCAGTTGGCGGTGGCCAAGGATCAGTTGGTTCCTCTTTTGGTGGTGCAATCCATGAGCTCGTTCCCTGGAGTTCCTGGCATGTTTGTAGCCGGAGTGTTTAGCGCGGCTCTTAGTTCCCTGTCCACGGGCATGAATTCATTGGCTGCTGTTTTCCTGGAGGACTACATTAGACCTTTGATGAGGAAACCCCTAACGGAGCACCAGACTGCTATCACCATGAGACTGTGTACTGTGATCATTGGAGTTGTGAGTGTAGCTCTGGTGTTTGTGGTCGAGCAAATGGGTTCCCATGTGATGCAGCTTTCGATGACCGTGGGATCGGTGGTCCAGGGTCCTCTGCTGGGTCTCTTTGTGATGGGCCTGCTGTGCCCAAGCATAAACTCAAAAGTTAGTTTCTTTTAATTCCCAACACCACATGAAATTATTGTAATTGTTTTTTTAAGAGCGCCATTGTGGGATCTCTTTGCTCATTCTTCTTCATGGGTTGGTTGTGCATATCGGCGCAATTGGCCATCAACTCCGGCGAAATGACGTTCCAGACCAAACCAGTTAGTGTGGAAGGTTGTGACTACGAGTTTGACCATTCTTTGGTTACTCCTGCCAATGCCACCATTGATCTGCCAGAATCGGCGTAAGTTCCCGCTTGCTAAACAAACTTTAATTGCTCACCGTTTTGTGTTGTTTCCACAGATCACTCTCTTTTACCCAAGAGCTTTACCACGTCTCCTTTATGTTCTACAGCGTTATGGGTACCATAGTGGGCGTGACCTGCGCCCACTTGGCAGGCTTTATCTTTGGAAGAAATAAGCCCGAAGATGTGGATGCTGACCTGCTTTCGCCATGCATTCGCGGCTTCCAAAAGTCTAGCTATGTCAGCGTAAAACTTAATGAGAATAACTTGAAAAGTTTCAATGAGAAGTCGTAGAAAGTAATCCCATGCCATGTACTTGTCAATAAAATGTACTTTTAAGCAGCACTTAAGGTTTTTTTCAGTTAGTTAGATTGCTTGCCAAAACCTGTACATACATAATTTAAGCATGCGTAAAACAAAATGCCGTCTAACTTAACAATTATATGATACATTTTTAATCAATTGAAATCTTTCCTTTAGTACTTTCAATTGCGTTTTGGTTCCGGCATACGCAATTTGGGCTCTTTTCTTTTCATCGTAGGAATGGTGAGTACATAACCCATTAAATTATTCAATTCATTCACATTTTCTTTGCAGATGGTCTGGCTTCCTGTGACCTTGTATGTGCCGGCCATCACATTTAATCAGGGTAAGTTTGGTTTTGGCATATGCATAACAATTTCCATTAACCATCTTCTTATAAGTGCACCTAGAAAAACCCATATACTCTATTTCTTATATATAAATTAATAGTATTTTTGTTTGCCACAATTTAGACTTATTTTGCTTGCATTTCCTTTCTTTTTGAATACATTTTTTAAATCGTACTAGTCATAACTTTATCTCAGTGCATGCATGCAAAATTCCCACTTACTGCTATATAACCATCTTTCAGTGACTGGAATTGGCATCTCCGTAATTACGCCCATTGTGTGCACTATCTGCACTTTCTACACGTGTGTGGTGAGACTTAATGAAATTCCACTGGCAACTTGTCGTCGGGCAGACAACTCGAAGATTCTGTCTCTTTCAGGGCGGACTGAAGGCTGTCATCTGGACAGATGTCATCCAGAGCTTCGTGATGTACGGTTCCATATTGGCGGTCTGCATCAAGGGCACCCTCGATGTGGGCGGACTGGGCGTGGTCTTGCAGAGAAACGAAGACGGCGGACGTCTTAACTCTCCGGAGTAAGTATTCATACGTGATGATTAATTTCCTGGGTGACTGTGTGTGTTATTATAATACGCAGATGGACATGGGACCCCACAGTGAGGCTGTCAATGTTGTCTGTGATTTTGGGCGGCACTCTGCATAAGATCCAGTCCTCGGATGTCAACCAGGTGTCCATTCAGCGGTTCCTCTCCTTGCCGAGTTACAACCACGCCAAGTGGTGTATGTTTGCTTTCACATTGCTCCTGATGTTCCTCCTTGCCTGCTGCAATTATATGGGCTTGGTTTCCTATGCGGTCTACCATGATTGTGATCCGATTAGCACTAAGGTAAGTTGTCTTTTTAGAAAAATATATTTTTAATAGTATACTTCTACTTTATATATAATGTTTATTGCAGTTAGCTGCTGCCGTCGACCAACTGCCTTCTCTGCTAATGATGCGCACCTTGGGCTCCCTGCCTGGCCTGCCAGGACTCTTTGTATCTGGGGTCTTCAGCGCTGCCCTAAGCTCCCTCTCCACAGGACTCAATTCCATGGCCTGTGTTATTACGCAGGACATCGTGAGGCCCTTGCTGAAAAAACCGTTGACAGAACGCCAGACGGCTTTTTGGCTGCGGGCAATTGTCGTCGTCTGTGGCTTCTTGTGTCTCGGAATGGTCAACGTAGTGGAGAAGTTGGGGCAAGTGGTTCCATTGGCAACCAGCACGGCGGCGGTTTCGATGGGTCCTCTTCTGGGTATTTACTGCATGGGAGTGGGTCTTCCGTGGGTTAAAGGAAAGGTGAGCTTTTAAATCTATTATGTACAAAATCATTCCATTATTTATAAAATACTTTTTGCTTCGGCAGAGTGTTCTAGTAGGAAGTCTTGTGTCCTTTTTTGTGTTGGCCTGGATTTGTATCAAAGCCCAGTTGGGCCAAATGAGTGGCGAGATTCGCTATCCAAAACTACCTGTTTCTGTAGATGGCTGTGACTATGATTTCGATAACAGCACGGTGTATGAAACCATAAACGGTTACAGGTAAGTATGGCAAACAATGGATCAGAGTTTTAATAATATTGTTTTTTTCTTATATCTAGACCATCGGAGCGGAACTTGTATCATTTGTCCTTCTTTTGGTATACAGCTTTAGGCGGTGTTATCTGCACTGTGATCTCTTTATTAGCTAGTTTGTTTTTCGGCTGGGAGAATCTTGAGAAAATGGATCCAGCATTAATTACCCCGTGTATGCGTCGCTTTTTGCCCAAGAAAAATTACCAAGCTGTTAAAATGCAGGATCTCTTTAAGCACAAGGCTGAAACAAAGACCGAAAGGGCTTCCTGAACTTTTCTAATAAAACTTGTTTTTTCGTGTTTCGTGTCTACTGGCTTTTTATTCTCTTGTGTATGTCCACTAAGTTGAGCATGTTTCATTTATCCAATGCATCCTGTACATAACCATGCATCCTATAAACTATTTGTTCTGGTTTCTGTTTGTTCTTTTTTATCTTAGTACTTTGAAAGACGTTTCGATCGACGAGTGCGTATCTTTGGATCCTGCCTTTTTGTGGTGATGAACGTGAGTTAAAATTGAAATAAGTATTGCCAAACAAGTTAATTATTGTTTTTTCTTAGATTTTGTGGCAGCCAATTTGCATATATGTTCCTGCCCTAACGCTTAATCAAGGTAAGCATATATTGTAATTAGCAGTTTAATAATAGTAAAAATTTTGAAATTTGTCTCTTTAGTTTCTGGAATAAGTGTACACACAATTGTCCCCCTAACTAGTTTGATTTGCATTCTTTATACCAGCTTGGTGAGTATTAAGCCTTATAGAATTTTTGTTACATTGTATATCATATGAATTTTACTTTTAGGGTGGAATTAAAGGCGTTGTTTGGACGGATGTCATTCAGGGTTTTGTAATGGTCGGTTCCATGGCAATTGTCATTGTTAAAGGAACCTTAGATTTGGGTGGTTTAAGCGTTGTGCTAGACCACAATCGCCAGTTTGATCGTCTGGTTGGTCCTGAGTAAGTTAAAATATTTTGAATTTAACATTTTTCTGTACTTAAAGTTTTTCTTTTCAGTTTGACTTTTGATCCAACTGCGAGGATGGGTGTGTTTGCCCTGTTTATTGGGGGCGCCTTGTTCAAGCTGCAGGCTAATGGCATAAATCAGGCCATAGTTCAGCGATATCTTACTTTGCCCAATAATCAGGCCGTAAAGAAGGCTTTGATTCTATCCCTTGTTGGCTTACTCATGGTCATGTTGATGTGTGTTTACATTGGAATGTTGGCATTCGCGGAGTTCTATCATTGCGATCCTATCACAACAGGGGTTAGCTAAGATAACAAATATAAGGTGTGCTTTCCAATCATTTATCGTATGATTTATATTACAGCTAGCTCGAGCCAAGGATCAAGTGATACCCCTTTATGTGGTCAAAAACATTGGCCATATTCCCGGACTGGTTGGCTTGTTTGTAGCTGGAGTTTTTAGTGCTGCCCTGAGCTCCCTTTCGACTGCCTTGAATGCTCTTTCCGGTGTGATCCTTAAGGACTTTGTGGAACCCTACAGGAAGAAGCCTTTGACAGAACGGCAAACCGCCTACTTGCTGAGGGGAGTGGTCGTATCTTTCGGCCTGATCTCGATGGCCAGTGTGCCGATTGTCCAGCGGCTCGGCCTGGTCATGCAGCTCTCCTCCACAGTGGCGGCCATTACTTGTGGTCCACTTCTGGGAGCCTTCAGTGTGGGCATGCTTCTACCGTTTGTCAAAACAGAGGTTTGATTGCTTTAGTTGCAATTCAAAGTAAAATTCCTTAAATCTTTTATCTATACTTTTAGAGTCTTCTCACAGGCATTTCGATCGCCTCCAGCTTCACAGCTTACATTGTGGTGCGAGCTCAAGTTGCCATTTTCACAGGGGAGCTGACTTTCCCAGGAAAACCAGTTTCTGTGGAGGACTGTGACTATTCATTTGATTTGCCTGAGAACTGGAATGCGACCACTACGGCGTATGTAATTGTTTCAAGAAACGAAACTACCTAGAACAGATTTGT
Organism: Drosophila ficusphila; assembly: GCF_018152265.1. NCBI lineage: Eukaryota > Metazoa > Arthropoda > Insecta > Diptera > Drosophilidae > Drosophila > Drosophila ficusphila. Next base: position 20,681,555 of record NW_025064737.1, read on the forward strand.
TAAATATTTTATTTTCCTTTAAATGTAGAACTCCAACCGAGTCGAGTAGTCACGGCATTCATGAGATCTCATTCTTATGGTACACCGCAGTCGGTTCCGTGGGTACTGTACTTATTTCTCTGTTGGCCACTCTCTACTTCGGTCGACAGGATCCCCGCGTGGTGGATAAGGAGCTTGTCAGCCCGGTCCTGCGGAAATTCTGGTACGGAAAATACGAAAGTGTGGCCAGTGAGGAGAAAGTAGACTTAGCCCTCCACGAATCGGAAACGCAGCCCAAATTGGAACAGGCTGAAAAGTCCTAGGGATCAACATTATAACTTACTTTAATCCCCTAAATATATTTTTACCGTGTATGCAAAACCCAAATCCCTGTAGTTTGGTCTTAGATATAGAAATTGTTTTGTACCTACACTTAATCGAATGCATAAGCTTGACTTTTTTAGCTAACTTTTGTAAACAACTGGGTGTGTCCTTTGATCAACAATCCTTGAAGAATCCCTACTTATACACACTCACTCTTTCAGTATTTTGAGAGACGTTTCAGCCGGCGAATGCGTTTGTTCGGAGCTAGCCTCTTTGTTTTAAAGGCGGTAAGTTCGAGTTAACTTATGTAGAAACTGATCACTTACCTATTCTAATGTTCTTTCAGATTATTTGGCTTCCCATTGCTGTGTATGTCCCAGCATTAACCTTTAACCAAGTGTCTGGAATTGGTATCCACACCATTACACCTATTGTGGTCATCATTTGCACCTTTTACACCTGCGTGGGCGGATTGAAGGGCGTGGTTTACACGGATGTCGTTCAGAGCGTTATTATGTATGGATCCCTAATTGTAATCATGATCAAGGGCACCTTGGATTTGGGTGGCCTTACTGAAGTGTGGAGGATCAACGATGAAGGTGGACGTCTCAATGCCCCAGAGTAGGTGGAAGTTTAATTTTATTTTTGCCTATTTTAATCTTGTTTTTTGTTACCCCAGATGGAGCATGGATCCCACTGTTCGGATAAGTGTATTCTCTGTGTTTGTGGGCGGAACCTTCTTTAAGCTTCAGAGCACATCGATTAACCAAGCCACTGTGCAGCGTTTCATGTCCCTGCCATCGTTGAAAGCCATCAAGCAAACCCTCATTACGTTCTCCATCGGAATAACGATGCTCTATATGGGATGCGTCTACATAGGATTGGTGTGCTATGCCACCTATCATGATTGCGATCCCATGTCCACAGGAGTAAGTAATAAATATTCTTCTCTATATAATTTATAAAAAAATATTCGAATTACTCCTTCTGATATTCCATTGGGCATACACGATTTGTACTCCTAATAATTTTACTATTTAATTTCCAAGCTCGCTGGACGTCGGGATCAGCTGGTACCCCTGCTGGTGATGCGTGTCCTGGGAGTTGTGCCTGGTCTGCCAGGACTTTTTGTTTCGGCCGTATTTAGTGCGGCCCTCAGCTCTTTATCCACGCTCCTTAACTCCTTGGCCGCCGTAATCCTGGAGGACTTTATAAGGCCGCGCATGGGAAACAAGATGAAGGAGAGCCACGTGGCTCTGACCATGCGAGTGGTGGTGGTAACCTTTGGCATTAGCTCCATATTTATGGTCTATGTGGTGGAGAAACTGGGCATGGTGCTGCAGCTGTCGGCCACTCTCCAGTCGAGTTTATATGGACCCATGTTGGGAATATTCACTGTGGGAATGCTAATGCCTTGGGTGGGCGAAAAGGTGAACAATCAATTAATTATTTATGCTGCTTATAACTAATAACAAATTATTATTTGTAGTGCGTTTTTGTGGGCAGCATTGTTTCCTTTTTAACCATGGCTTGGATAGCGGTTAATGCCCAAATTAACAACATAACTGGTTCCTTCCGTCATACAAAACTTCCAGTTTCGGTGGAAAATTGTGAATATGAGTTTGACATGGGTCGTTACCTTAACTCCACTGCGGATTAGTAAGTTTATTTTGCCAAACTTATGAAGCCGTATTTAAATTCGTATTTTCCTTTAGTGAACCTCACTCTGGAAGCTCTATTTATCACATGTCCTTTCTTTTATACGCTATGTTGGGAGCTCTGCTTACAATTACTTTTTCCAACCTGTTAACTTTTGTATTTGGACGCCAGGACATCAAGGATGTGGATGAGAACCTGTTGGCACCGCCTGTCCAGCGTTATCTACGAAAGAACAATTATTACGAAACCGTTGAGCTCAAGAATGAAGTTTTGAAGCTCAACGAGAGTTGCGATTAATGAACTTATTGATTGCATCAGCATATATTTTTCCTATTCCTAACCCTTTGTTCCTATTGACCGATGTGAATCAATCCACACGGCAACTTACAAATAATATTAACTGGTTTACTTTGTTCGATATATAATCATATTGTTTTTCATACATTAATTCAAATTGAAGAGGCTTTTAAATAAAATTATATGAATAAAACATTGTTTAAAAGGTTCTTAAAATATTTATTTTTAATTTCGATTGTCAGCTACGACAGCCAGTTGCGAAACATGAAAAGGATTCCAATACTTAAGGATTCTTTGCTTGTATTGCAACTGGCTGTCATATCAGATTTATGTTCTAAGGGCTAAATAAAATACTATCTCTGTTTGGCAGCCACCGAACCAATTCCATATTTTATGTGATTTCCTATCCTTCGGCGGGGCACAGGACAATTTCGAACGTATGGTGGATATGTCATGGCCGGAAGACAGACTATCTGCTTTGGTCTCCTATCACAGGATCGGGATAAGGAGGTCCTGGAGGTTCTATTAGAAGGTTGGGGTTGATTGAACCGACGGGAAGTGGACGAAGTGCGAGCGGAGAGATCTGGCATGCTGTAAGAAGTGGATCGCTTCTGCAAAACCGGAGTGTTTGTATGCCTTGATGGTGACCGGGACATTCTCTTTCCCTTGGAAATGGCTTCCTTATTTGAGCAGGACTTGCACATCTGATAGACCAGAGGCTCCTGCTGTTGACACAACAGATGCTGTTGGCATCTCGGCGTAAGTTCCTTTCCATCGCCACCTGTGCTTCTTTTCGAGAGATCTGCACTGGAGCTCCTGCACCACCGACTCCGCTCGTTCTCCACCTCCTTGCAGGCGCACTTCCGCTTCCGTTCTCGCTCCAACTTCCGCTCCTTTTCTAGCTCCCGTTCCTCCTTTCGCCGCTCCTTGTTCAACTTCGCCTGATTGAGCGCTCTGTAGTGCACCGTTTGGTTGTCAATGAGCATTTGTGTAACGAACTTGAATTGGTTCAAGCTCGTTTCACTCTGGTCGGCCATTTCTAAGGGGAAAAGGTAAATAAGTTGATAACAAAAATAGTGGAATTTCAAAAGGGTACACTGTGCATTTAACTCTTACAGAACCAATTGAAATCTGTAAATTGTAAAGTTATTTCCAAATAATCCTAAAAGAAGTCTCTCTGAACTTCTCCTTTTGTTTGCTATCAAACACTTACTGCTGGTTATATCTCGATGGATTTTGTTGAGCAACGCCTCTTGATGCTCCAGATTCTTGGATAGTCTCTCCATCTTGGCCAAGGATTCATCAAAGCACTTGGTCACCATTCGCTTCACAACTTCCTGCACCGATTCCAAAACATTATCGTGAATGATGCTAAAGAAGTCGGCGAATGTATCCTGCAGATCGCGATTGGAGTCCATTTTGAGATTGAAGCACTTTTTATCCTTCTGACAATTTTCGCCGGCAGTTTCGCGGGTATCCTTTTGGCTCGAACAAACAACTGGTGTCAACCGAAATCCCACACTCTTCGAGGAGGAGTCCTTTACCCGCGATGAACTCGATTTGGAAAGACTCCTCTTGCTTTTTTGCTCCTTCTTACGGATTCTGACCGATTGTGATTGCAGGTGTGCTGGCAACTCTCCCTGGCGATATAGCCTTTCCTTATAACATCGTAGTCCGACTGTCTGGCCGATTTTGTAAAGCAGTAATTTGGAAACATGATTTTTTTGACGAATTTATAAACTATAGGTCGATTCGAAACTGGCGGTGGATTATCCTATTACCAAACCTCTTGTTGGCATCGATGCGAGCAATGAGTTTAGCAAGAGTCATTAACTGATTGGTAATTTTCTTTATGTTTCGCAATTTATAAGTTTTACTAGTAAATATTTTTGAAAGGTAAAGCCAAAAAGGGTTGCAGCAAGAAAAAAAACATTACTAAAATTTAATTGCAATTAATATTATTGGTTTTTATCAATCATTCTTTAACAAATCATCATTTGTTTTTATTTTGCTTGTATTATTAAAATCAATCACTAAAACAAAAAACTCATTGCAAGTAAGCCTTGGTAAACATTTTGTACATTTTTTATAAGAAGTCAACGCGGTTGTTTACTAATTTGCTAATAGCATTTCAATTAAAAGTTGACAAATAAATTGCGAAATTATAATTGCAAAAATGTCCAACTGTCCGCCGTCTGAAGTAAGCTTCTTAATGGATTTTTTTCCCGCCCCTTGAGTCCATTGAAGCGAAAATTGTTTTGCAACGACTAAAATAAATTTATTTGTCCAGTGCCGCACCAAGTTTCCATAGTTCCCATCTGCTCACCCAGGCGATTAAATATCAGGAAGAGTTGAACGCAAAGGGTGATTTCTGGTGAATTTAACCAACCATAAGGCAAATAAACACAGTTTCTTCGAAGTTGGCATGGTAAAATCTCAATTTGCAGACAATAAAAGTAAAAGATATGAATGTTTGCTATTTGCGGGGCCCACAGAAACCAATATGTTTTCATTGTCTGTCCGGTTTGTCGCTCGATTTATCTGTCATGTTGACTTTCCCCGAGTGACGTCAGTTGAGACCACAAACAGCACCACATCATCGAAACAATTATAAATGGAGTGAGAGCAGAAATCGTCCTTGTGCCCTTTGTTTAATGGGTCGAGCTTAAAAGGACGATTTTCGTGCGCGTGCCGAGAAACTCAAGGAAAATGCGGGAGACTTGAGAAGATTTTGCCTTTATTCTGCTTCTACACATAATTATGAAATAAATATTAGCTTAAACCAAATTGACTAAAATGTTATGCTCTATTAACTCTTATGATCTACTTATAAGTAATGGGTTTCGGTTTAAGATGCTCGGGCATGTTTACACACCATTGCGAGTGGCTATATACACGGATGAATGGGAATTTAAATGGCCTTAACAGATAGTTAGGAGTGGAAAGAAATGCATTTTAGATTTCCTGCTAAATGGCCATGAGTCACGCATAAATAAAATCAGTCTATGAAATAGAATAAAACTATGAGAGCATCTAAAATGAGCTTGTAAATGGACTGAAACCTAGGCGCTCAAGGGTGTCACAAAAACCTCAGTTAAATTTAAAGTTGATTGTTATGTAAGTTGTACAGAAAAGTTAAATATTTTTTTGTGTAAAAGTATTTTCAGGTAAGTAAGTTGTTTGTAAAGCTTTGTACTAATGATAATTAATTGCCATAAATTGTATAAAAAATAATGTACCTAAAATCAACCAAAGGATCCATTTCTGTGACACCTATTCTAGAGATAAAGTCAAGGAGATTCCAGGTCATCCTTTCCTTAGTAATGATTTAAAGACATACAAATGCCAAATTAGATCATGCTTTACCTTAACTACAGATTGCTGCTCAGCATATATAAATAGGTTTGAAATTCGTAGCGTAGACTTGGCATACTTACAACTAGGGACTTACATTTGGCTTTCTCTATGCCTGGTACAACTATCGAACTTATTGTCTAAGCCTCTGGTGCATTCACAGGATGACCCCCTCCAATTGCCCTTAAAGGAACTCCGCGTCGCTGAAGGACGTGGGTCCGTGGATCGCGAACGAGGACCGCTTGCGGGTGGTGTGGGCCAGCTATCATACCTCCGACATGGCAGGAACGGTCACCACCTTGGTGGGCCTTTCGCAGATGACCACGCGGGCATTGGTCTTATTGGTGGACCTGCGGGAAACAGTCAACGAGGTGGTCAGGGTCCTCATCGAGTCGCAACTGTTGTGCAGCCGACGCCCCACTGTATGGCAGCGGTTCTGCTGCGAGTTGTTGCGGTACGACTTGCAGCAGCAGGTGAACCACTTGAAGGGCGGAAAGCGACTGGAAAAAAGTCAACAATAAAATACATTTATCAGAAAATGTATTTAACAAAAAAGGAAGCTAGCTTGAGCAAGCCGAAGCTGCTTTTCAAAACTATACCAGTTTTTTTTTAGCAATATCTAAGGAAGTATTCTTCCAAATTTGGAATAGCATACATCGTTGAATTCCCAATAAAATTTCAAGTCCGATGGCATTCACACCTAAAATTATTGAAATCTGGCCATTTTTCGCAAAAAATGATGATGTTACCCCTTACCAAAAATTCGAAAATTGGCCAAAAATCATTTTTTTTCAATCGCCAAAAAGTTTTAGGTCTCGTTAAACTTGGTCATAAGCTGCTCAAAACAGTGTTTGGTTCCGCTGTAAGTTAGTATTTGGCCTTATCACAACCGAAAAACCACAACAAATATATTGTTTTTCACCAAAATTGCTAACTAATCTTTTCCAAATTGGTTTTTATCGTTATGCACATTTTATTACAACTTACCTTAATGTGCGAAAAACCTGCGACGAGAAGAGACAGTAGATCAGCGGATTGGCCGCCGAATTCAGAGGAGCCAAACTTTGGATAAAAGTGGCAATGGCAATGTTCGTCTGCGAGTGCGGAATCTGGCCAAAAACTTGCAGCAGATCGAAGATGATGTAGGGCGACCAGCAGATGATAAAGACAAACACTATGGTAAGTGTCATCTTGACCGTTTTGACCTTGGCTCTGGGAATGATGCCTCTGGAACTGGCCCTTCTCGCTGGTGCTGCTCCAAAGCCAGCACGTTCTGTAAAAAATTTTAACAAATTATTTGTATGAGCTTTTTGGGATTATGTAGAAAAAATCTTACCAGTGGGCACGAATATGGATCCCTTGGCCCAAATGGTTTTCACGATGATCGCATAGCAGGCGGAGATGATCAGCGCGGGAAATGCAAAGAGAGTGGCTGAAACCAGGCTCATGTAAACCTGCCAGGCAATCGGTGAGCCCAACTCGATCCAACACTGCGGATGACCCTGGATGAGCTTCTCTTCGTACAACACCAGGATTGGTAGAGAAAACAAGGCAGAGATGAGCCAAGCACCTGCAACCAAATGACGCGCTCGTTTCCCTATGGATAAAAGAAATGCATTACTATTTAAGATAAACTTCTTTTAAAGAGAATCTTTTGTTGTTGCTTATAACTCGGACTTAGTAAGAAGACAACACTGCCAAACTCAATGCTTTAAAATGCAGCAAGTCTAATCCAAAGAAACCACAAACAGCGCTTTGGCTAACAACATTTGGCAATTAGAAAACTTTTCACCCGACGACTTAACTTACACGACTTTGAGAAGTTCATCGGGTGTGTGATGGCGTCGTATCTGTCGATGCTCATGGCCACCAGCACGTAGGTGGAGGAGTATGTGACGCACACCTGCGAGAAGCGGATGACCTTGCAGGCCAGGTTGCCCGCCCGCCACGAAATCGTGATGCGCCAAATGATGTCGGTCAGCACGTTGAGCAGTCCCACGCAAAGATCTGCAAATAATAGACAGGCAGCTGTAAACCAGAAGAGGAAAACCAGAAGCTAATCCCCAAACTCACCTGCCAAAGCCAACTGCTTGATGAAGTAATTCATCCGCGACTTGCGATTCTTGTTGATAAACATCACGAATAAAACCGCCGAGTTTCCCAAAACGATTACGGTGAACAGGATCCAGAGCACCGCAAACTGCTCGGTCTGCAAGAAAGGAAAGGAGCAGAGTTCGGTCACATTTCATTAAACGACTATCAAATTCATTGTCAACAAAGTGTTAAGGACGGAAATCACGCATAAAACTCAATTTAATTCTCCCCAAGCACACACACACACAATCATGTTGTTTATGGCCCTTTAAATAGCCATAAAAATGATAGAGCTACGAGTTCTGGGTGGAGGGAGTGGCGGGCAGGATGTGCCAGCGGAAGTTTGCTCCTTCCAGTTCAGTACTAACAAGACTAGGACAACACACCCACCTACACACAAACACACACACACAAGCATGATGGAAGGCAGACAGCCAACGCTATTCCAGCAGGAAATTGCTGCCAAGATGAAGGACCTGCACTTTGGAAAATGTATTTATTATACTTATAAAAATAGATTTACTACCTGTAATAAGTATGCATATGTTATCTTCTTATAAGTTGTAAAAGACTATAATCTTTTATTATGGTCTAGTTCATTAGGAAATATCTTAGAGTGAAAATTTGACAGTAAGTAGTTGGTTGTGTCTGTTTAATGAAAAAATATTCATCGAACAATCACAGGATGCTAATAAAACGGAAAATGTAATATATGCTAATATGGCTCAAGAACTCAACACCTTCAATATTTTTGAGCAAATTTAATTTGGTCCCAGCGCGCCACCCAGAACCCTCTTCTATTGAAGGTAAGTTTGAATTATGGCCTCGGGTCCTGCAGTCTGACGCCAACAACGACGTTGATGTGGACTTGCTTAAGGGCAAGCAGAGTAAACTTGTCCCGAAAAAAGCGAAAATCTTGACAGTCTTCGTCCTTGGCGCTGCGCTCAGACTGAAGACGCCCTACCTTATGCTACAACTTTTTGCCGCCCACACTTGCAGTATTCACTTTTTCGTTGTTTTTTTTTTCTCGGCCTAAGTGCGAGGTGTATATATATAGAATGTATATATGTGGGGGAGACGCAGATATATCTTGTTCCGGCGACTTTTTGGCGCTGGGAGGGTTAGACCATTTCGCTGTCTGCCAGTCCATCATGTTGTGCAAATTGGCGCATAAATCAACAAATGAGCAAACGGCTATTTTTACTCATTTTTCGTTCATCCTGTCTGCCCTGTTTTTCATTATTCGCCGGTGTCGCATTTATTAAACGTTAAATGCGGCTGCCTTCATTTGTTGGCACTAAACACTTTCTTAATTTTTCTTTGCTTTTGGCTCGAATGTCTTACCAGAAAGTGAGCTGGCGAGTTCTCTTAAAGCCTTTATCGGCTTGATGTCCTGCGGTGTTTGTGTTCGGCAGCTCAAGTGCAATTTTCCAGCATGACTTTCGGAAAATTATACTCGCGCTTGATGTGAAGTCAAGGCAGTCGGAACTTTTTACGCGTAGCAAAACTTTTTCCCATTTGATGTTGGCTCAGCTCCTATTTTTATTAGACACAATTTCTGGGTGGAATTTTTCGCACGTTTTGTGATTTTTAGGCGAGAAGTGGGGGCAAATATTTAACTTAACAGATTCATATATTTTGCATTCAAAGGAAGTCAAATCGTTTTCATTTCCGATTTAAGTTGGAAAGAATTGGGGTTTTAAGTGTGGCCTTTAAATTTTTGGTTGTATGAGATCAAATGTTCAGATGGGAGCACTTATATATAAATTAAATTTGTAAAAATCGAACGAATTGTAGCGGAAAAAGTTAAAGCAAATACTTTCCGCAGCATATTGACGGATATATAAAATTAAACAAGTAATAAATGTCGGCACTCTTTTTACGCAAAATAACTTTTGTCAGATTTTAGACAGATTTGGACTTTTATTATGCCCCATGCTGTGGGCGCTATAAAAATGTAATAAATGGCACATTGTAAGCCTTTTTTAATGATCGACCATTTCTGGTTGCCCTTTTTTGCTTTGCTCACTTTCCCACCATTTATGTGTGTTTGTGTGTGTTGCGTGCCCTTTTTTGGCAAGTCATTATGTCCTTTTCAATTTGGCTTTTCACCTCGAGGAAATTGCTTTTTTGCTCGGAGAACATTAAAAGTGCGAAATTTAATTTCAGCCAGTGGAGAAGAGCTGAGCGTGCAAGCCAAAGGCAAGAGATACAGGATAAGACCGCAGAAAAGCAAGTGAGGCGGTTTGAACCCGCCAGAGCAACCGTAAATCCTCATTAAAAGGCAATTTTTGCCGAGCACCTGTTGCACATCGAGCCACGGAGCAACTTCATCTGCCGCAAACTATTATGTCTGATTATTAAGTGGGACAGCCATAACAATAGCAGCCACTTGGCACTCGAGAGCCACGCGCTCCGAAGTGGTGGCATCCGTTTTACTTAACCCTTGGCCCCCCTTCTTCCCCATTCCTTAACCCCCATGCCCCCGTGACTTTAAGTGCACTTTGCGCGGCTTTGGCGCTCGTGGCTTTAATCCCACTAAATCGCTCGTGCTGACAAATTTCAACCGCTGCCTGCGGATCGTAAAATGCAGCAACAAAGACAAATGGGTGGCCACAAACAAAGGCAATGGGAAATTAATTTCGCTTTGCAAGTAAAGGAGCCTTTACCCGTCCTTCTTCGTTGTTGCAGTTGCGGCAGTTGTAGCAGCCAACGGCAGCTGCGCTTATAAATCAGTCTGCGAGGCTAAGTTAGCGGCAGACCCCGCGGAAAAGTATGTTTTTCAAACAGCATTTAACTCCGAGTTGGCTAAGAAATACACTTAAAAGGAAATTAGTATATTGAAAAACATTTTATCTTTCTTTTAGCTGGGTATTCAAAGGGAATTATCTTTAGTAACTTTGAAAAGCCCAGTTAATATTGAATAAAGCCAAGATAATCACTATCCCGATTTTATAGGATACTTTGGAGGCCGTCATACTTTTTCCATAAGCTTAATCAACTTTTATTTTGCCAGCTCATATTTAAAAAGCATCTGAGCTCGGGACGCGGAGCACATGGCACTCGGCCACCATTGTTGGCTTGTTGTTTCTTTGTTGGCTTAAGTTTTTATGTATGAAGTTCCATCTGTGTTTTCGATTGTGTGTGTTTGTATGGATGTGGTATCGTGTTAGTCTGCGTGAATGTGTTTTGTTTGGATGCTTGTTTGTTTTCCCTTCTTTCGCACTTTTCAGGGCATTCATTAATAGCGATTACATTGTGCTTGAGTGCTCGGGCTTCGTAGAAGTTGCATAAAGTAAAATTAAATTTCGCATTACGTATACGCAGCGTGCTGAGCCGGCAAATGGTCAGATAATAAGCATTAGGAGAAACTTTCTCAACAAGGTCAACGAACTCTGCCAGGACGAAGCATATTGTCCTCACTCGGCGATAAAAATTCATATATTTATATATATATGTATACATACGGAGCAGAGAAGGACACTTGAGCTGTGAGGATATGAAAGCGTATTATTTTGGCATAAAAACATGCATTTGGGTCAAGCCGAGCACATCAATCATGGTTTTTATAGTGGTTCGTGTGGCTTTTTAGCCGCAATGGTTAGCCGTTTCATGAACTGTCCGATAACCAAAGCCACCAAAGTCGCTCGGAGAACGTCGAAGGACTGCTCTTTAATTCGCCTAATGGCCAAACATTTTGTCATCAGCTGGCTTAAATCATTCCCCCTTGGCCGTGCATATTTGGCGTTGATGTTGACACAAATTGAAATTAATAAAAGCCCGGCATTACGGGCCAAAACGAGCTGTGCGTACACGTTGTTGACACACTGTTGAGTGGAAATTCGGGTGCGTAGAAGTGGAAATATGAAAAATGACCAACGATTTGCCAACATAATTGTGGTCGGTTATGGAAACGTGAGGCGGAGGGCTAATAAAGACCAACTGGCCGACGTAATGGATGTTTAACTGGTTACAGAACTTATCCTCAAGTATCGGGTGGCCGGATCGATTAAAGCCAAATATATATTACCATGGCTAATGAGAGATTAGTAGAATGTGTCTTAGCAAACTTCTCCTCCCTGGCAACTGACCTACTAAATGCGTCGATAAATTCTTGGGAAAAAACAAAAAAGAGCCCTGAGGCCAAACCTCAAATTGTTTCGCTAGTGACTCGTAAATTTTGGGGTCAACAAAACACATTAATCACACGAGTCGAACATAAATTCAGCTAGTTGGTCCAAAGATGGCAATAAAAGAAGCATATAGATAGGCCAGCGGACTGTTGTTGCACTGCAAATGTGTCCAGTATATAAATAAATTAAAAGACAAAACATAAATATGAGTTGAAATGAACTGATGTTTAGATAACCTCGGCAAGGGAAAATTGGGTGTAGGTCAAAAATAACAGCCAAAGGAAGACAGCCAGCTCTGATGACCAGACAGAGAGAAAACAAAGGCAAGGTTATGTTACACTGAGAAAAAATTAAGAAAAAAGTATATCTTAACAACTTACAAATATATTTAAATTATACATATGTTGACTGTAAAATGTAACAAGTTGTTATTTTAAAGTTGTGAAATGACTAAATATATACCTTTACACCTCATGAATATACCTTTTGAAAATTTGTTTGTTGTGTAAATTGTTGCCAAGAGGCAAACAGACAAACAGGCTAACAATAAATACAAGCACGCGCCTCGAACTATGCAAAACAAATTACACCCTGCCCCTGGGCAAGAAATGGGATGTGGAGAATCTGCTGCGGTTGGCGGAAGTTATGGCATACTTGCCAGTGTATGTGTGTTTGCATGTTTGTGTGGGTACCGGGCAATTTGCATAAACAACATAGGCATTTGTGATACGTAGCAAAAGTCAAGTCAGGCATAAATTTGAATATTTTTCCCAGCCATTTACCGCTTGAGTTGGGTTTCCCTTGGGGTCGGCGATAATTAACACATAAGCAGCAGACACATGTCCTGCCATTCCCCTCAATCAGTCTCCTTGTATCCTTGTCGGCTATCGCCATCGTCTGCCAAACGAACTGAGGGACAGGGCATTAAGTAGCCATGCCAAATCGTTTTATTTGTGTGGTCAGCATATAAGTTGACAGGCAACTGGGCGTCGAAAGTGAAGTCAGATTTTAACTAGACGCCGCCTGTCAGTCACTAAGTAAGCAGTTTGATATGCGCCCGCAGACAACTTGATTTGGGTATTGTCATACATTGTTCATTGTCTGGCCAGCTCACGGTGAATTATTATTGCCTTAGGTTTGCTTATATATTTATGGACCTCCCCACAATAGTTGCATTAGTTGCAACTCAGCACAACATACAAAATCTGATAAAGAATATAATATAAAAATAGTTGTTGTTATATTTTTGTTAAAAGAAATAAAACAATTTTAAATATTTTCTAAATTATCTACCTTTGCCCAATTAAATGAAGACGTTCAAATTAACAGTCCACTTTTAATTTAGTAAAAAACTTTTACAGTGCTAAAAACTTTTCAAGCAGCAGAACAACTCACCTAATGCCCATAGACATCATTAGAAGCCTGTTGTCGAACTTCGGCAAAACTTCCTTGAACTGCAAAATGGCGACCCGTAAAGACTAAGCAAAATAGAAACTTTCAACTACAAAGTTGGGACCAACATTTGCTTAAAGTAAGCCAAACGCACGGAACCAGAAGACAAACTGAAGTGTAAGTAAGTAAGTGATGATGTATCGGCTTTATCTCCAACTTTGGCTACTCCAAATACCATTTACCCCCTTCCTCCGCAAGAATTCGACGAATTTAATTAACTTTCATTTACCAAACGACAGCTGCACCTAGCGATTAACAAAAAGACAAGCGCCGAGGGCCCAGAAAGAGCGGTAAGACCTATCGAAAGCTAAGTAAACTTTTTCTTAATTTAAAATTCCACAACTGGCACTTGTCAAAGGAGCGACGAGGAGTGGAGTAGGGGAAGGAGAAGCTGGAGTCCTTCTGAAGGATGCCAGGCAGCCGGAAATGCAGCAGCTCCACAAGGAAGCAGATCGGACAAGTTGGCAAAGTCCGATGGTCGGTTGGTCGGATGGTCGGATGGTCGACTGTCTGACGCGAAAGGCAACTTGCTGGCAGGCAGTCAAGTGGTCCGCAGTCCGAAGTCCGCAGGACTCAGGACTTTCAACCAACAACAAGTCGCCAGAGTTGTTATTTCTGATTTTGTTGCCTCTGCAGTTTACTGATTTTTCCCCTTTGTGTTGTTTTTCCGCTTTTTTCACACTGTCGAGAGCGAGAAAACGTACATTCTATTTGCTTTAGCCGCACTTGGCGGCTGCCTTTGATTCCATTTAAAGCAAGACCTGATTTCGCCGGCTTCTCGTCCTTCCCGAGGTGCCAAGTCAAGTAATTTTGTGTGTAAATGAAAAGTGTTGCCATGTTATGTTATGCAAATTGCTGCTGTTGTTGCTGCTGAGGGATTTGCACAGAAAGTTTGCGAGAAAGGGTTAGGATATCTGTGTGTCCGGGCCCTTTTACCAGCTTGTGTAACTTATTCGCCGGGTGAACCACACACAATTTATGTTATTTGTTAAGCAATTAAATCTAATTTAAGTGTAATTGTGTTGAAGCGGAAGATTTTGGGTACATAAATATAATGTTTTCAGTAAAACATCTGCTTTGAAAACTGAAATAACTCATAACGTTACTTAGAAAATTGAAACTAAATAAACAATCAAGCCAATTAAATAATTTCAATAGATACTTTTGATTAAGAGAAGTGTTTTACTGTAAAATGTGAATGAAATGTAACATTAAATGTCTTTGTCTGAATTTATATGTATGTGTGTGTGTGTGTGTGAGCTAGCATTATAAAGTGCTTTGTGTCACAGGCAAAAATGCATGGCGTATACGTGATGTGCAAGCCAAATGCAGGCACGCACTTAATCATTTATGCACACACACACATACACAGTGGTTGGTAATGTGACTGTATTTGTGTGTGTCACATTTGACATTGCTCACGTAGAAAACGGCTGCAGGACGCGACTTTTACACGCCTTGGCAGAGTCCTGCTTTTAAGTTTCTTTGAGATCTGCTTTAGTGGAAATTGCAAATGCCATTTAAGCGAATTATGTGACAAATATGAAAAGAAAGTAACCGATTAGCTGGTTGATATATTGGTTAGCCAAGAAAAATATATATTTATTTAAATATCATTAAGAAACCTTGCACTCTACCCATTTACTATGCAACAGATAAAGTCTTAAACAAGCATTTCTTGTAACGGAAAATCAAGCGATAAACAAGAATTCAAAGAGATGCAAATATAGATCTTAATTAAGTTTGTAAACGGGTTGCAACCGATAAAGCAGACGGAATATTACACGTTGTAAACACACGGAAGCTGTATGGCGTCTCTCGACATCGACATCGTTCGAACTGCGAATGACAGAGCCAATCGGAAAGTGTCGAGAGGGAAAGAGGATGTTTGTGCCAATTTCGTCGAAATTGCGTAAATGACGTGGCCCATCGACTGCACCGCCAACCACACCCCCTCCCCCCAATACACCTTCCCACCGAATTCAAGGTGTCTTGCCACTTTGAAGCTTTTTTGGCATGTACTTCCCGTCCTTTGATGTGGCGTTTTCTTTTTCAGTCGCCCTCGCGATGGCGAAAAAAATTGTGTTTTTCTATAGGTGTGTCTGCCTGCCGTCTGATGCATGCAACCCCTCGCTTAAGTATATTTTAAGCAAAAACCTTAGCAAATTCTTGGAATTGTTTAAGTGAATTTCAACTGAAACTTGATTTTATGAGGGGGAACGTTGTCATGTTTTGTTTAGCCCTGATCAGGTAAATTCAGTGCTCTCCAAATAACGAGGTCAGTTCGTAAAGGTCTTCGTTTATTCAATGTCTGTGTTGGCTTTTTTGATTATACAAGTCATCCTTAAGAATCTCAGACTGTACACTTGGATAAAAATGAATACTTAAGTAATTATAAATATTTTTCTTCTGGAAGAATTTATAAGCTTACATTTTAAATGAGTGTTTTTCTATATTACTATTATTATTATTTCCGGCTTGTATTACACTTTTCTCTGTTTATGAACTCTTACTTAAGCCATTTAATTTAATTTCATTTAAAGCGCCACACAATTCATTGCATACTTTGGTGCGCTGCAAGAAGTTGACCTACTTGTACTTGCCAGGCTATGTAAAGAGCTCAGTCTCAGCCGGGGGATTTCCCACCTCTCGTTCTACTCTCCCGTTCCATTTTTCCACCACTTTCTTCGTGCTGACACTTTTTCTGACGCTGACGCACTTTAAGTATTTACTGAGCATAATTTCGCTGTTGGTTTGTCGCCTTTTGCATTTTCTCATTAAGCGCATTTCGCGCACTTGCACAAAAGCAGCTGGCGAATAGAGCTGAAGATGAATGTTCTCCGCTCCGGGGGATTTCCCTTCATCCCCTTCCCCTTTCCCCTTTCCCCTTTTCCCCGCGCTGCATGCAGCTTAGTGTCGTAGAACTCCAAACATTCTACTGCAATTATCTGGCCTGGGGGTCATCGGGTCCCTTAGGCGCGGATTTCAGCGCTTTTACGATTTGCATAATTTACAAAATCGTCTTTTTTTTCCAGCTCCTATTTTTACAGTATTTTAAGTGCCACCCTTCCAGCTCTTTTTTTTTTTTTTTTTTTTGATAAGTCCTTGCCGAAATGCAGTCGTGTGTTCCGAATTACTTCCCCTGCTTTTTTGGGGTTGCCGCCTTGTGTTGCTCATACGCAGTGTGGCCACCGAGCGGCAGGAGCGGTAGCAGAATGGCTGTAATTGACTTGGGCTATGTAGAATTTATTGTGTGCACTAGCTCCTACTGCTTATGCATGCAAATTGTAATGATGCGAAAATGTAGTTTGCGGGCTTTTCCCAGCTCTTTTCCCAGCCATTTTCCATTCGTATTCGGGGATAGCTGGTGAGTGTTGCCGCTTTTTTTGAACCATGTTGTGTTGCGGGCTGTCGACTGAAGTGAGTGGCATCTGCTTATGAAAATTAAATTAAATTTTTTTGTCGAGTGTGCGGAAAGTGATACTCGCAGCAGACAACCACGCCCCATTGTTCTGGCTCTTATCTTTGCAGCTTATTGTTGCACAAAATGTCGCTTGATGTCAGTCATTAAATTTACTTCCGGAGAATGATTATTACGTTTGGGGTGGGACAATGGGAGGAATGGCACAAGGATATGTGTGCACTTATCTGTTATGATAAATGCGGGTGTGCTTATGTGACCTGTCTCTGTCCGTTGTTTTTATAATCATTTTTTGGTAGAATGTTGTTTTCCTAGGAAAACAATTTCCCTAGCATAACAGATACATATACAGATTGTACTCAATAAATCAAGTTATTATCAGACGATTTGGGGTGTTAAGCCATATTTTACCAGAACGTGGTCGTTATTTTCTTAATTATGTGAAAAGTTATTGTCCTAATTAGCCAAATTATATTTTATTTTATGTTAATCTTCTAGAATAACTTATTAATTTGGAAACAGTGAAAAAACTGTTTCGTAATTAGTTTTGGTTGACTTGGTTTGTGTTAAAAAGGTCTTACATATTATGAGCTTTATTATTATTAGTGCCGGATAGATTTATTGTAGCTCTACTGTATCCATTATCCAGCATACATTTGTCAGCAGCTCGCAATCTGGAGCAGGAATGGCCCTGGGCTTTTGTTTGCGACTCGCTGATTGCAGAAGCACTCGTATTTGGAAGTCAAGGAAAAGGAAAACAAACAGCAGCTTGAAATCGATGCCGGCGGGTGGGAGAACCAGATGAAGCTCCCCAAAAACCGCCTCAGCTCAGCGGGGAAAACAAATCAATTAGACGATAAAAAGGGAAATAGCAGCGAGTACCTAAGCAAAAACTCACATGTGGATGGGTTTCCCTTCTCTTGTTTATTTCGATTTCTGTGATGGAGATGGCGATGGAGATGGCGATCTCCCATGACGACGCCCACTTAATGGTTATCAGTTGGTGGAATGCTATTAACGCCATGTTGATTTATTGCAATTTAATTTGGTTTCAATTTGGGGTTTTCGTATCAGCAGCAAGTATTTTATTTCACAAATTATGTGCAGACACGACTGGGGCGTGGCTTTGGATTTGGCCAGACTTGGGCGGCTAGCCTTTGGTTATTTATAGCGGTTAGCTCTCCCAAGAGCACAGCCCCAAAGATTGATTGCTTATGGACAGTAAAAAGGTTTTCCTGGCCCCCAAAAGGAAGTTTACATTTTTATTTGATTTTTACGGTTCGTGAAAAACGTGAGGAATTCCCCATAATAAAAACTTCCAAACAGTTTTGAGTGCTTCCCCCAAAGCGAAGCCTTTGGTTTTTCTATTATTACCAGCTCTTTGCTTCCCCTTTGGCGTATTTGCAGGAATATATAGCTCATATGCAGATGCTTTTTCGCAAAGGAAAGCCTTGGTAAGAGTTTATTGATTTGCTGTTTAATGTTTGGCTATAAAAGTCAAATCTTGGTGGGCTGAGAAGGGTGTAAAAAGTTTCTAAGAAGTCTCCCCCTTTAATTGTTGCGCCGAGTTCAAAGTTCGAGCGTGACAAATAAACCAACAATTAACTTGAACACTCATTAAGTCAACTCCCCATCCATCCATCCGTCCATCCATCCTGCCTTCACCCTCGTTTTGTTCTTGAAAATATTTGTGAAATTAACACTTTCATTGTTTCGCATAAGTTTATAGCCTGACGAGCTGGCTCAAATTCTTTGAGACTTTGGAGCCGAGCAGGCAAATTATATCAATTAGTTGGCTGAATATGCTTATTGATTTTGCTGGTCAAGTGACACTTTGGGGAGTTTGAACAGCGTTTTGGGGGTTACCATAAAATTAAAAGAGGGTTCACTGAACCCTAGATTGAACCGAAGAACTGAACTATTTGCTTCTAAAGGAACTCGGTGTCGCTGAACGCTTTATAAGTTGCCAGAAACCAGCGAAGCTGAAATGTCAACAAACCTGTTCTGCGGCCTCATTGCGGTTAGATTAAAGTGGCGGAAGTGCATTGACATTCAATGCCAAGTGAAATACAATTCCCATATTTTATCGAGAGCAAACAGAAGACAGGAAATGGCTCACTGAGAAAAACGAGGCAAGCGTAATTATAATACCATAAAATTTAAGTTAAATAGGGAATAAGTAACTAGTAGTATAAATTAATCATATTAAAATATTTCACTGTATGCAAAAAAATTTAATAGAACTTAGGATTTTCCTTAGTTCCTCAAGTAACCTTGCCTTTTCCATTTCCCGATTTTCTTTCTCTGCATCTGTCACTGGCTATTCTCGCTGGCAACAAATCCTTATAAATCGCTATGACACATCCAACTAACAGGCGACGTGCCAGATAAAACTCTTGTCAAAACTTGTTTTATGGGCTGGGCCCAAGGATTCGAAGGAGGCGCTCGGCAAACGGCAGAAGTCATCAAGGACCTGCGGCCATCGTGGTTGCCTTAATAAAATTGACGTTGGATGTTGGAGCGACAACAGTGGTCAGCAAAGCTGGCCAATGGGCAGATAATGTTGTTAACTCATTTTTAGCCAAGTAAGCGCCGCTCGGTCCCCATGGTCACATTTGAGGCCAGCTCGTTGGCCACTCAAGCACTTGACGGCCTTGTGGGCATTTTGTTTTGTCAACAGAGTGTAATTAAGCCCGGCCACGCGTGTCATCCGCCTGGAATTATGCTTTAATTTGCATTAAAGCTCGGCGAGTGTAATTACACCTCAACTTCGAGCCAGAAAGCAGTTCGCACATATGTTTATTTACTGGCTGGAGGGCTGGGCAAACACTTGAAGCCGGCTACCATAAACAAGCAGCTCAGCTGAGCTCCAGTCCTTGGGTAAATTTATTTTCGCAAGCCGCTTAGTGCTGTAATTTTCCCCACTGCCCAACGCACTCGACAAAGGCAAATTAAATTGCTAAAAAAGCGGGAAAGTGGTAAAAACGCTTTGCGGTAAATGGGGGGAATCACACTTGACGCCCAGTCAGTCAGTTAATGACGCCGCTTTGTGGCCACTAAGTGTTTAACCTTCGAGAATCAGGACCAGGTCTGAAATTGTGAACCCAGACGCAGACAAGGACATGTGTCCCATATTTTACATGCGTCAAGTCTCGCCGTTCGCCGTTCTGCTCCCTGCACATGCTTAATTTTCCTTGGCAAATAAGCTTAAGATACATTTTTACGCTAGATTAATGAGTTCTCGGAATCGACGCGTTTTAGCGAAATAATATTTGCCAAGGCAAAGGAAATTGCGGTGGGTGCGAAAATTTCGCTTGCAGGCAAGCCTTTTACAACATCAGACGGTGTGCATAAAATTAAAGCCTTTAATCAGCGTAAAAGGAAAGTTTTGATATTCAACCGTAAGTTACTTGTTACCTAAATGTCCTATGGCATTTTCATTATTTTTGAAATACTTTGTGTTCTTTGTAAGCATAATTTTATTAGTAAAACTATATAATGACTCATTCTTGCTAAAAGGTTAAATTATCCCAATTATTTGCACCCACTCTTCATTTGAAGGCCAATTCAGCGCTGTTATTATATTGGCAGCTGTTTGACTTCTATCGCCATGCAAACAGGCAGTGTTTTTCTTTTTTCAAATATTTGCTCTGTCACCCTAGAAAATGCCAATTAATTTTGGCCTTTGATGGTCACATTAGCCAGCTCACCAGGGTCACCATTGTTGTAGCTAAATTGTGTAATATTAATATATGCGTTATAACAACCGGCCACATGAGGTCCGGGCTAAAATTAGATGAAGTGGTTCTGGGAAAATCTGGACGAGGACGTGGGTGGATGCCTTGAAGTGGCGGGAGTCTCATTAGAGCATATGTAATTATGGAGTCGTAAGCTGGGACGCGAAGTGTGAAGGATAAGCCAAGGACCCTTCGCAGATGTAATATTTTCCTGCCACGCGTGCGGGTCGCCCTCAATGGCCAAACAAAATGTGCGGCTGCATAATATGCTATCGTTTCCTCCGGCTAACAAACAAACATAAATGGCACCATGTAGTCGATTCAGTGAGGGAAAGTCGGTCGCTTCAAGTCGGAAAATTCGTTCGATTCCGTTTATTTGCGTCGTCTAATGCCCCCAGATCCGCTCTCTCGTTTATTGGACAGCATTGCGCAGTTGGCCATGGTCAACAGTGTGACATTGGCCAACCTCCCAACCTCTCAACCTCCCAACCTGCCAACTCCCAATGCAGTTGTAATTGGCATATCTGTGCCAAGCGGTCTTAGTGTCCGAGCCCTTAACTTTAAGGTGAGACATCAACAAGGATGCCGAATTCAGTTAGCAACTTAAACATGATTTAATAGTGTTAACAGGGGATTTCGTGGCATTTCGAGAATGGAAAAAGCAATCACAATTGTGCCACGGATGACCGCTGGTCAGGCCAAATCCCTAACTAAGCCATTTGAATTGCAAATCATATGAGACCCCTTTTCGCCCGGGGTTCCCGCCACCCACATACACATTCGGCATTAAGGAAAATATTGCCAGTTCAGCGACCTTTTTATGCCAACATTTTGCCAGCGCTTTTATCTCCTTTTTTCGGACGCCTTCTGTGTGACAGATTACCGAAAGCAACTTTCGTTTTGAAGTCTATCAGACCCATGTAAAATATTTTCTATTTATTTTTCATTTACTGAGAGTTGTTAAAAGGTTAAGGGGGTATAACGAGATAGTATCCCAAACTGTTTGTTTTTTCAATTTATATTTCAGGATTCAATTAATTATAATGTATTTCGTCAGTGTTGTGATGGATTAAAAAAATATATAAGAGCAGTAAATAAATTTTGTGACTCCATTAAAAAGTTATTTACTAAAAACTAAAACCGAGTATAAAGTTTTAGTGTTCATAAATGTGCCTGCTGGCAGCTCAATACGTAATCAAATGTGTTTTGACAAGCTAGAGAAAACGGGAATATAATATTTTTATTGCCAGACCCAACTATGCAAACAACAAATCAATAAGACTTAGCCGGGCTGAGATTATTGTTACATCGCCATCTCTTGACACGGCTCTTTGTCAACCGAAATGCCATATGGTGTTGGGGTTGCAGAATCCCTGCCTGCGTTCTTGTCTCCGCTTTCTGTGGTCCTGGAAAGGACTCATTTAAATAAGCCCGAATTTATGGCACGCACATACGCACGAAACACTCTTTGAGTGATTGGCGCGTTTAAACTTGGCTCACAGGCTGCTTGGCTGATGTTCTCCGGTTCTCTGGCTGGAAATTGGCTCGGTCGAGGGCTACTTCCGTTCCAACAATGGTGTGATTTATACGATGGGCCGAATGGAAATTTCATTACATTCATGGCGTGCTTTTTATGGCAGCCTGAGGAACGAGAGAGAAACGAACGAACGGAAGTTTAGTTTAATCGAAGTTGTTGTCACGATCTGCGGGGCCGCCTGATTGATTGCCCCTCATTGATAAGGAATGTCTTCACCCATCCTCCGAAAATATGCAAATCATTTACCCCTGGGCGAAGACTTTTGCCTCCTCTCGGATTTTCTTAATTTCCAGCTACCAAATGATATTTGGCGTTTTATTGTTTGTCGCTGATGCTTGACTGGTTTGCCAGCTTGAAATGAAGTTTGCTCAGTTCGTTGCTTTTGCCTTGCGAAAAGGGAAAAATTGTCGCAAATTGAAAATTGTACCGTCTAACAACAAGCAAGCGCCGGCAGCTGTGACTTTGTGACCCTTTCCTCGCAGTTATCCATTGTTTGATTTCGGCAAAGAACTACAGCAAGTGTTCTGTTGTTGCTTCTTCCCAAGAGGTAGATCTTAACTTAGAGAAAAATTTAATCAATAGAAAAAAATGTCAGCATTTTTTAGACAAAACAAAACCCACTGAAATCCTATATAATAAGAAGTTTTTTTTTTTAGTTTTTTGTTTTATTTTTCAACAAGGAGATACAAAGTTAAAATGCTCTATCGTTTTTTTTTGCAGTGAGTCGGTTAAAATTGAGTTCTACCTGCGCAGCTGTGTCTTTCAAACACAATAAATAAATTTAATAAATGGCCAATATTCTTCTTGTTTTTCGCACCTACCTCAAAAAGTATATCGAATCGAAATTGTTTATTTATAGTTGCATAGGAAGTAAACTACCTCAAAGTGTGAAAATATACATTTCCTAGAAAAGTTGCAGAGTTTCTAAGAACACAATCCGTTTGTTGTAAGGAAAATTTCTTGAATATTTTACAGGGTGGAACAACAGCCAGGGTTGAATTCAAATTCATAAATCACATGTGAATAAGAAATGTTCTACAAATTGCCACTTATTGTGGCACTGTTCAAATGTTGGAAATCGCAGGCTACAGCTGCGTCTTTCGATTTCAATAAATAAATTAGTTGGCATACGAGTATTATCTGTGTTTGTCTGTTGCCGGCACCCACCTCATAAAAGTAGAACGAGTTTAAATTGTCAAACTCGCCGGGGTCGCCGGATGGCGATGTGGAGTTGCCGCCCGCCTCTAAGTCGTGACTTGGCGCCGCTGTCGTCTGGACCATTGTGGCCGAGGCGGTTGTTGTTGTTGCCAGCGTTGTTGGCGCCAGCATCACGTGTGATATCGCAGGTGTGAAATATGTCAGATTAACTGCCGCCACGTAGCTGGGCGGCCAGGTACCGCCCACCGCCGCCTGGGTGCCATTGAACGTCCTTTCCGTCGTGGATGAGGTGGCCACGCCCACCGCCGACGATTCGGAGGAGGCGGAGGCGAGCGTGTAGTAGAGCGAGCTATCGAATAGCCTTAAGTGTAGCATGATTGCGCCTCAGTCTGCCATTATCCTGGAATGGGTAAATTAACAGCGAAAATTAAAAGAGTGCTTAAAAGTATATATCTTGAAATATATGACCTGGGCCCGCAGGCCCTGTGCGAATGCTTAAAAACCCATAAATCCCGAATGAAAAGCTGCGTAATAAATGCTTTAAGCACTTTCTCCGCCAGAATGCAGAAATACTTGCTTCAGTTAACATGGCTTTTGTGTGTAAATTTCGGTACGCAGCAGGTGCGGGATTGTTGGCCTGTTATTAATATCGCGCATACGCCGGGGGTGACATGCGCTTGTACGCTTCTTAATGGCTGGCATTCTGATTCCTTCGAAATTAGTTATGGTTATTGTACTACTTTTATTGTCACCCCTTAGATAAGCAAACACTCGTGAGCACTCCATTAGGAAAATAATAATTATTTAATTAAATACAATTACTTTTAAATAAATTCAAATTATACTATGTATTAAATTGTGTTTCCTTTAATTTAACTGAAAGCCTTTATCTGTATTCAGTGACTCGGAATAATTTATGACGCCAGCGGGAGCTGTACGTGTTCCTTATTGAATGGGGGAACCAAGGACACGATTTGACCCTTTGGACAGGAACTCGAACAATTAGCACCCAACAATAGACATTTAAGCCACAAGTGGAAGTGTCACGTCGACGTTGGCAAACAAAGGAGCTGCTGAACTTTGATGTGGCCCTCGGAAATTTATGCATGCATATGTGCCCCAGACTGGGATCCATCTCCCCACCTGTCCAGATTTCAACGAACTCTTGGCTGCAACTTTAAATTGATTAGCCGCAACTTTGTGGGAGGCCCTCGAACGACGTGCCCGAAATTCGCAAATAAATTCTCCTGTAAAATGCGAAAAACTTTTGTTCGACCCAGCCAGGTATTTGGCCCACTAATGCGAGCACGCAACTATTTGGCCAATGATTTATATTAAAAACACCCGTCTGAGTCGCATGTTTTCTCTTCTGACACATTCAATTTGGTCGAACGCAGCTGCTCAGCGGGATAGTTGCCACATTCTAGGTGAAAGAGGGGGGAAGAGGGAGGAAAAGTGGGAGGGGGTTGAAAAGTGAGAGGAGTAGGAGGATGAGCGGCACCACATGTCGTCGCTTCGGCTTTTTGTAAATTTATCATTAGCGTCAGAGCGTGTTGTAATTTTTCAACTCATTTCTCTTGGGTGTTGATGCCCGAACAAATTTGCACAATTAAGTATGATATTAAAGTTCTCACATCAAATTTGAAAAGAAATTAAGGTTCGACATTTAATAGTGGGAATCTATTTTAAAAGCTCAAACAGCCTATCTACTACTTCTTCCCTTCTTGTTTCTCGCAAAAATACCTTACTTGCTTGTAACAACAATTATGAATTTGAGCGACTGGAAAAATTGATTCTTTGAAAACCCGTTGATGGCCAGCGGAAAGCCCCTAAGCTCCGTCTTTTGTGTTCAATATTTACATATGCAAATAGCTCAAGGAGCTTTGAAGTATTTCGACTAGCGAAGCAACTCATTTCAGCTTTGCATAAGTTCGCCTTGGCTTTAAAGTTTTTTGGCCGCTGTTAATGCGCATTTAATTTGCATGCAAAATAACCAGGGAATTGTCTAGTCAGTAGGACACCTCACTCTAGTCCTAAATCTGAATTATTCGCATTATGTTTGCCTTAACCTTGGCGAAGAGGTAGAGAGCAGTAGCCGAGTTTGATTGACATATTTTGAGTAAGCTGTCAGTTGAGCCAACACTTTTCTTGGCGCCAGAGTCGACTTAAAATACTGCCACTGGCATCTTTTGTCGGAATTGGCGCTAAAGCCGTCGAGCTGCATTCAATTTGATTGTTAAAGTCAGAGAAGCGTTCAAGAGGATTGCGATATAACGACATCGAGTTGATCAACAACGAAGCCGTATTAAGAGTTACTAAGAAAAGTGAGCAGCTGAAAAGGGCCACTCACTTTTTTATTAACGATTTATTTGGCAATGTATTTATGGGATTTAAGCGAAGAAATATTTTTACATCATTATACAACAAAAAAATTATTCGATAAGAACCGATTATGCTTTCTAACTACAAGCAAAAGTGTTTTTCCTCTAAAGGTCACACTATTTTCTAATTTCATTCATAGGAAAAGCGACTTTTGCCTTTTTATTTCTCGACTTTTCATACTGGATAATAATGATGGACTTGCCTTTATGTAAGAAGTGCCACACCAGGCATCTCTTTCCTGCCCAACTGTTCAGCAAAGGACCTGTTGTAACCTTAAGGTATTACAAACGGAAGCCCGTCTTTCGACCAAGAGCCCAGGAACCGAATTCTGTTCCGGACAACAGCGAAAGAGTCACTATCGAGGAAACCCGTGACAAGCTGATGCGCATTTTACGCCGCTTCGACAAGGTGGACACCATAATCGAGGAGTCCCGCAGGAGGATTAATCCCTTTCAACCCGTTGTTGAAGTACCGGTTTCCTACGAGGATATCGAGATCAACATGCGGGAGGGCATCGTTGGATGGTCAGACTACGAATGCGAGGACAGCGATGATTTCCTGGATCTCTAAAAACGATGTGGAAGCTCCAAATCAAGAAAAACTATATGTATTTCGTGCTTAAAGCCCAAAAAACCCCAAAATGACAGCTTGTTTAATGAATAAGTAAAATGTCTTAATATTAAGCCTTAAACGTTGCAGCTCGGGTTGTTTATTCAGATTTGGATTCTTTGGTTAAGTGCTATCTCTGTCTGTCGAATCTCGGTTGCCAAGTTGGCAAAGTACTTTCTTTTGTTTGCTGCATTTCGTTTTGGCCAACTCTGTGCAACGTTGCGTATGAGTCATAAAAGTCAAAAGCATCTGGCTTTTGTTCTTCCCAAGCCACTTCCAGCATATTTATGTTATGTTGTCGTGCAGTTTTGGACGGAATTATATAAGCCATTATACTGTCTGCTCCGGAGTCACTTTCTATGTCCTCTACGACAATTGGCGAGCATATATTGTCCCAGGAGGAAGGGAAAATGGCGTCGTCATGCTGCCTCAAAATGAAAAATTGATTTCACAGCGAAAAATATGACAGCGACAAGCGGCGAGCGGCACAAACTTTATGAGGTCACTTCGTTCTGGCCAGTAAAACAAGGTCCACCCCAAGTCTACATTTTTCCGCCTTATGTTTATGGCTTGGACAGTGCACGCGGTGCCATTCCCCGTATGCACTTGCAGTTCATGGCAATCAGCGTCATAACGACCGAAGTTTAGTATTTCATTTCAGTTTTATGAAGCGTAACGCGTGCACAATGGATAATTGCCAGTGGGATTGATTTGAAGAAATAGAGGGGATTATTTTCATTATGCTTGCGCGCTTGTTTCTCGTTCGATACTTTGATTACACTAAGAGCAGACTAATTGACAATTTAAAAAATCATTGTCGGATCGCTCAGACGGTGAAAATCCACTTAAAACGCCCTAGTCTTTTAAGTAGCCACTAAATTTAAATCTAAATGACAGACATAGTCGCACGTCGTGCTGGAAAACAGACCCCAAAACACACGCAAATTCGCAAATGGTAGATGAAACTGGATATCAAGGCTCGTTCGGTTGCCTCGAAATATATTTTCTACCCGTGTTTCGTTTTGTTTTCCCAAAATCGTAAATAGTCGGGGCGGGCAAATTGAAAAGTTGCAGCCAGCGAGGAAGTGGGAAACGGTGAGTGTGTGTCTACAACTTTTGCGGCCCTTTGGAATGGTCCCCGATGGCCAAAAACGCCGACTCGTCTTTTCAACGTACTCGGTTGCCAAGGCACTGTGGCCAAAACTCTTGACGAAAATCTAATGAAGCGCCTAAAGGGTTTCTATTTTATTAAAAACTTTCTTTAAGAACTGAAGCTTTGTTAACAACACGTTGTCTCAATGCAGACAGTGCATCTTTTTTCAAAGCCTCTTTGAAATTATATTGTAAAATTTTTATAAATACAATCATTATGTTGAGTAAAAATGCAGTGCTCTTGTAATTTTTTAAAAATATCTAAAAATCTTTCTGAACAATAATATTCCCTGCAAATATTATCAAATTAATTTGCTCCTTCAAAGTATAACTTCTTGATTAAATAAAATGCAATCACACTTAAGGCCATTTAATTCTGTTTCATCTTTAAGGCTTAAAGAACTCACCACAGTGCCAACTCTTGGCAGCGACGCCATTGAATGGCATTTTATTTTATTATTGCACACAGCATGCTCGCTGGCTGCTTGTGTATTTATATTCAAATTTGTAGCACCTGTAAAACAGTTTGCAAAACAATGAAGACGCCGCCAGACGACTGTGAGGGAATGTCAGCTGCTGCCCCATCAACCTTTTACCCACCCCGCAAGCCATCCGTTTGGCCAAAAGTTAGACAAATATATGTAAATGGAAAATGTGCTGGGCGAAATTGCGTCAAAACATTTGCCACACGAGATTAAGTTGGCCGGGTCCATGATATGTTTAAAGTTTGACTTTCTTATCGGCCAGCCTGGGCGCAGACGTTATGAATGAAACTGGAGGGAAGGACTGACTGACTTGACGGGCGCGTGCTAAGCCAAAGTCTAAAGCCATAGACATGCGTTTGTTTTCTCTCGACAATCAGACAAAAGAAGGACTAAAAGAATTGCGTATACGACGTGTTGCCTTGACACCTGGCGTGGGCAGCTGGGCTCCGCCAGGCATTTGGCTGCCTTCTACATTTGAGCCGACACGAGAGGCAAAACAATACCCATTTATTATGAGTTTATACAATAATTTATAAATACTTTTTACCCCGTCTATCGTCTATCTGTCTGTCTGTCAAGTTTTCCAAATGTGCGAACACACTTAGGCGTTTGATTGATATTTGGCAACAAAACCTGAATGACAAGGCCCTGAAAGCCGATATCTACATTATGTGTTGGCGTGTCTGCTCTTCCGAGCTCTTTCCTTTCTTTATTTTTGGACCAGCAAAAGGTGTGAATAAATCGGTTGAATTAATTAATTCGAATGAAATAAATACCGAGCGTCGAGTGGGGGATGGTTAAGTCTATTAAGTCAATTATAAATAAATTATTCTCCTGCCCCAGAAACCTGCTGATACCTGCGAAAAGTAATCGCCAAGGTGGCTGGAGGGCGTTAATTAGCCAAGAGTGGGAAAAATGGGGAAGAAACCCCAGAATTCTGCAGGGAAATTATTATTATTTATGCGTATTCAAGGTATCCACTGCAAGTAATTGTTTCTCCCGGCGAATGAGTTGTGGGGCCGTAATAATAAATTTCCATTTCGAGCGGCCCCCAGCATTCCAAGGGACTCACCTCAACGCATTCGGTGTTAGCAAATATTCAACAGTTAAATCACTTAGCTGATGGGTTCTACTAGTTGGCTAATGAAAACCAAATGCCACGAACGCTTAACCACAGCCTTCCCCATCTGCACCCCTGTCTTTATCCTCATCAGCCGTATATATAGTACGTCAAGAGTGAGCTATGTGCTCTGTGTGTATAAATTATGCAGGGCACATACATTGCTAACTGTTGAGAGAGCAACGCGTTCTGCGCTAAGCAGAATTTTGAACTTGACTTAATTAGACGCAAATGCAGAAAATAGAAAACGCCACAACCGCAACTCCCCAGCGAGTTCGAAAACGGTGGCAGTGATGCTCTGTCTGGGTTGAAATCGCTTTCAATGACAAATAGTATAACTGATTTCAGTTTTTTATTATCTAAAATAATAAGCAATCTTGGAAATGGCTGCAAATTTAAGTGGAAATGAGTTTATATGTCGATAGAAAAGATAATCTATAAGTAGAAAGCAAATTTCGGTAAAGGAAAAGGAAAATTCAAATATAAAAGCCCCATTTTTATGACCGCTTTAAGATTATTTAAAAGATTATCTATAAAATACTTTTAAGACCTCCGCCCACAAAACACTTACACACTTAGACTCGAAGACGGCCTCTTAAATTCTATATACAAATAACGCCGGCGGGAAAAAATGCAAATTCAAGTTTATAGTTTTCCCATCAAGGATCACGCCCATTCTGGCCACTCCTCCAAAGCAAAGGACTTTACTGCCGAGGAGTCCATAGAAAAGAGCCAAGTAAGCAGCTCCTTTGAGCAAGTTCTACGGCTTGACTGTGAGTTTTCCGAGGAAAGCGCGTGTCATGGGAGCTCCAAGTTCGGATGCTTCGATGCCTGGATGCCTATTGCCCCCAAAGGCCGTCGCTCGTTAATTAATCAAAATACTGCTGGAGCTGCTGACAGCAGATCCCCACTCCTCGCCTCGACTGATTTTGGCCTGGTCAACGAACCTGCCGCTGGAAATCTGTCGCTTCGTGCGTATGGCCAAGCAATTAAAGTCACGCGCGAGTATTTAATTAAAAGCTGAATAATGCAGCCAGTGCTGCGGCCAGGAAGTGTCCAAAAGTCAGGGAGCAGCGGCTTTTGGAAAGCAATTACGAGTAAATAAAACTTGCAACCAAACAAATTGAAAATTTTGCAAAGGGAAATCAAAGTGGGCACCGGGCCAGATGAGCAAATAAGTCAGCAGCAGACAAGTCAACGGGCGGGCCAAGTCTATTTGTCGGCCAACGCGGAGAGATTCGACACCTACAACATCGATTTCAATCAGCTGCCACACGTGGGCCACCGGGCAGCTCCCTGTAATTATTGGGGCGCCCCGAGGTGCGGTGCGCGGCACAAAACACGCATTTTAATTTGACAGAACCAATGAACTTGGAAATCAGAAGTCGCCAGAAATTTAAAGACAACTTAGCGCGTCTTTTTTTGACAGCACAGAGAAAAAAGTTGATTGGATGACAAACTTTTTTGTGTGAATAAATTCGTTTTAAATCAAATTTTGTATTTCCCTTATTGTTTTCTTTAATACTTATTCTTATGTATCTAATTAAAATGCTTTACTTCTTTTGCAAATGACAAAATAACTTGTTGGTAATTTAGCAAAGTCCAGAAATTAATTAAGACATTTTCCACGCTTTTCTGCACAGTGTGAGTTTTGTTTTCGTTGGGGATTTCTGAAAATGCTGTCAATCACGAGAAGGCGGTGCGATGATTCGGCGTTTGGCGGATGGCGGCTGGCGGGCAGGTCGCAGACATATCACAAATCGCTCGAGTGTAAAATAATTTGTCTCGATTCCCTTCTGCCTGAATAAAATCAATAAACGCCGCCCCCGCAGGCCGCCGCCAATCGGCGTTCGGCAAGATGCTGCAAATGCCATTTTCGGCAATCACCGAAAATAAGTCCTGGGCTCTCTCATTAGAGCAAGCACCTGGCTGTGTCAGGTGAGTGGAGCAACTCAGCACCTGAGAACCCCCCGCCACTTTTAACACCTCCACCCAAAATGCCGCATAATTGCGACGACTTCTAGCCATCGAAAATCCAAGGAATCGCACTTCTAATGCCTGGCACGTACGCGCCGACGACTGCAAATGCTGCTTACTCCTTTCATGTGGGCTCAGCCCTTCGTCCTGTCCCCTTTTTACCCCTCCCCCTCTCACCTGGTATTTACATGAGGCCAGGTGTCTCACCTTTGATTGCAGCACTTTGTCCGCACACACAATCCACCAGATGTAAATACAATTGGGCGACAACGTGCACGACTCTTGCGTTGTTTGTTTTAAGTACCTCTCGAATATGTCAACTTGTAAAATCTCAAAAAGATACGCCTGTCTTTTACTTTTTAATGCAGTCACTCTGCAATTTCACGTACTGCTAAGCCTAACATAATAGAAATTTGGAAACTGTTGTGTCTACATAAATTAACTAATTTTCTGTAATAGTTTTAACTTATTTCTATACCAATATGTATCACTTAGTCAACTAAATTTTTTTTAAGTGTATCTGAACAACTATCGCAAACTAATAAACCTATCAAAGTCTATATGTCATGTGCTCATCAACATCATATGTGATTCCCATTTGACTGCGAAATCGTAACCGAAATGTATCACGTAATACGTCAAATTTATGGACTATTCATGGATCAATATTTGGATTGCATATAGGGGGACAATAAAGTGAATAATAAAACCATAAAACAAAATGACCCATGCAGGCGTGGAAAATACGTTTCCGGATTCCATTTGGAGTAAAAGCTTTACTCCAGTTTAGGGAACATTCCAGAAAGTTTTGTTTGTTAGACTTAGTTTCGAGCTAACGAAATCTCTCCCAACGCAAAAACTTTACTATATTTTTTTGGCTTGCAAGGGATTTGCTACCTTGAGTAAAGGGTCCAAATGCGAAGGTGTAACGAACAAGCCAACTTCGAAAGAAGTTTTAATCCGACTTCCTGTGACTGGATCCTTTCACTAGCACTCTTATTCACTCATAATTCATAAGTCACTCCCTTGTCAATCTTTACCATCGATTAGCGTCAAAGAGTGAAGCTTATGCATTCAGTCAGCTGCACAAGCTCTTGAAGGGCACTCACCCTTTTGGAAACAAATCCCCCCTTTCGACGGCAAAAGTTTTTGCATTTAAATAAGTTGCAGAAAAGTTTACTGGTGCTCGATTTCTGATATTCTGTGTCAGAACTTCAATCACTTTGCCAGTGTGTGTGTGTGTGCGTATGGTGCCATGAATTATATGATGTTCAGCTAAAGTTTCAATAGAAAATGCAAACAAATTCCGTTTGCCGAGTTTCCAGGAACTATCTATGAATGACATTCAATCTGTAAATTAATTTTTGCCAAAAATTACATTGAAAACACGTTGCTTTCGGCGGTTTATGTATTGTTTGCTATTTTTGGCACGTTGCGTAGGGAGGATTTCAATTTTGGTGTGGACACCCACGCTCCGAAAAACAGAAAACAAAGTGCGACTGATGTTACTCCCATGTTTTTGGACAGCTGTTGGCATTGCTTTGTTTAGGCTCTCTGTTTTCGCCAGAATATCAACCTGTTAACATGTGTCTGCCTTATCGCTTATCACCCCCATTTTAGCCCCGTCCAAGTGAAAGCCTAATTAGACAGTTGGCGACGCCGATAAGGGGGCTCCAATAAATTTAGCCTGGCCTATCAGAGATTTATGGGACATTTTAACTTAGTTTTCTCATGGGTGATGCGGGCTAATACGAACAAAAAGACTTGAAAAACTGCCAGGATTAAGCTAATGAAGTATGTTTGTCCCCAAGTAATTCTATCTTAGTCTGGACATCTTTGGCGCATTAACTGTTTAGGATAATTGTGTGTACTTTTCACTTTAATAGGTTTCTATAATTACCTATAAATGGGCTTTAATACATTGTTAAGTTATTAAAGTTAGAGTTCGTTTTATTGTAAAACAATTGAACAGTTGAACACATAAATGGCCTTAAGCTTTAAAGTCTGCATAAAACTTTTAAATAAGCTGACATGCATTAAGTAGGCATAACATTACATTTTGCGACTGTACTACTGCTTAAACACTGTCGAGATAATAAATGCGAAGCAATAACAGTTAAAAATTATTGAGGTGTCAGGCGCAGCGATTTATGCATAATTGCATGGCCAATAAAACGTATGAAATCCGCGTTAAAGTGTCAGCAACGATTATTGGCCTCCAGCCCCTTGGATAATTAAGCTGCGTTGCTGCCTGAATTAAAAGGAAATTGTTATGTTAAAGCCTTTGGCTGACGTTGAAAGGCGTTGCCGACACATCATTAAAAATGTGGCGAACGCAGCAAAAAGGGAGAGCGCTGGAGTGGAGTGTCCTGCGGCAGACAGCTCAGACATTCGTCCTTTCAGGACCGCGGACCGTGGACAGACTGGCAGTCAGCACATTATAGGTAATCACAATATTTATGTGCGTTTAAGGAGACACTCGGCAGGCAAAATTGTTGAAACAAATCATTGACAGCTGGCACAGCAACCACACATTTGCGGTGGTCTGCGTTGTATTTTTGGAACTTTTTTGCCTCCGTGTTTTAAGACATTTGCTTTCTTGTTTTTTCCTTTTATTGCCGAAGACTCTCCCACAATAAATCAGATCTTTTTTTTTCTTCTTAAATTCAATCTCCCTAGAGTCAGGGCGTAGGCACATTAAGTTGACAAATAATGGCAGACATTACAAATTGGATGTGAATTGTGCAAATTATTTTTGGAATATTTTATTAAATTTGGCTTGCGACTTTAAATATTTTTTTGATTGTCATGTAGCGAATTTATAACAAGCAAAAATGTTGTCCTAATCTGGAACATTTTTTATGGCCCATTTATATTTAAATGTTGGCTTTGTTACAAAACAATTAGCAATTACCAAGCGAATGTTTTTTGTTGGGGATTTTGCTGAAAAATGTGCAGGAAAATTGCCATTTTCTGCTGTTCTGGGTGGGCTTCCTGTGTCAAATAAAGTGACCGAACTAATTTCCTGTGGAAAACGTCGGAGAGCGATATACATTTAGAAGAATGTAAATCATTGCTCCTAACGAACTTTTAGTCTAATCATTGTGACCCAATTTCACAAACGATTTAACTTGAATAAATAAATTAGCTACATTTATTTGCATTCGGGTGAGCAGAACAACAAAAAAGAATGTACAAGATTCAATTAGGCACATTCGAGGGGCAACAAATCAGTGGCACATTCAGCTGGAGATGATAAACTTTGGGCGGAAGTTTCCGGCAGCAGTGCAGCATACGAAAATAAATCCGGAGCTAAGTGGAAAGCTCGGGGAAAACTGATAGACAGTCTGTCTGCGTATCTTTATTGCAATCATCTGTATGTGTCTTCCGAAGAAACGTGGGCGTATAATAGACAACTTCCTGTTATTGGTGGCCCGTCCCATCTCAGTCCCTTCCTTTTCCTTTTTCCGACCCATCGGCATGTAAAATTTGTGAAGTGTGAAGTAACCCTGAAAAGTCGACAAATCATTGCCGAAGTTTCGATTTCGTTTGGGTCTCCTTTTATGTCGGTGATACACGTAAAGTTGCGATTAGCCCGGAGTTCACTGGTAAATGGATGCAAATAAATTGGGGATTCCTTTCGTGATAAGAACGTGACGAATGAGACAACCCAGGTCCTTTCAAATTAAACATCCTGCTGAATAGGTTTTGAAAGACTAATTTCTTCGCGGTAGCTTTAATATTTACTTTAAAATTTCAAATAAAATTCTTTTCTTCTTGTTTACTTCTTTGTGCTATTGAAGTAAACATAAGCCACTGCCAAAGCACAAATATAAAACCGAGAATATCATAATCAATGCATCAAAAATGTCAGTCGTTGAAAATTGAAACAAACCAAAGCCACAAATGCGATTTGCAATTTTACACGCACGTATCTCTGTGCAAATATGTGTCTTGGGGATGTAGAAAATGGGGATGGGAATGGGGATCAGGATAGGGATGGGGATGGTGCTGGCTGGGATTGGGATTGGGCAAATAGCGCTCCTACGTGATATGGCTGGCACTTCCATTGCATACATCAGGGCTAGCTGTCTCAAGCTCGAATCGCCCTTCCTCTTCGCTTTGTCTAATGTTTTTGACGTGAATGGGTTGGGATGCAAGTGAATATGGTCGTTTGGGAACGGAAAGGAAAGGAATTTCTGGTTCAATTCACAGCATCTTCGAAGACAGGAGAGCTTCAAAATTTCAACACTTTTGCACACACATTTGTTATATACTGAACATTTACTTGTGGAAGTGTAAATAAAAAGCAAAAACCTTGGAAGATATTTTGTCAGAATGTCTCTATCTCTATTAAAATTATTTGCTTTTTACAAGTAAAAACCAATATCGTAATCAATTTCTCTGTGTGCAGAGTTATATATGCGCATTTTCCGGTCGTATTAACGCTACACAAGGACATGATTAGCCGGGACCAAACTTATAAGCTCGTAAAAATGTGTAAAAGGAGTCCCGCATATGCCGGCCGGATTGCATGTCAAAGCTGGCCACGGCCAAGTCAACAACTTCATAAATATGTCGAGCATGTGTAGCTCGGATGACAGCCCCCAACCTCTAGAACTTTTCCCGCTCGGATGGAGGGACCCTCTGGCAGAGATTTGTGCCACATCATCGCTCCAAGCTGACCAGTTTTACGCTTCCGTCTAACAACAAAATGGCATTAAACGCAGATCAATCACAATCAACATCGCTGACCCACATATACATATACATATATACATCCGCACAAAGATACATGACTTGTGGTTGTGGGGTAGATTGATTCTGATTCGGGAATGGAGTTGTCCCTATGTGACATGTATACATAAGTGTTGGCTGCTCATAAGCGACTTTCCACCGATAGTTTTCCCTTTTTTTTGCTTGCAAAGTTTCCTATTTACTCGACCCTCTGTGTGCTCTGTGCCTCTCTATTTTGGCAACTTCCGCACTCGCCACGACAACAAACGAAACTTAAGTTTTTCTTCCCGAACAAAAGCACTTGCTCAACTTTATCTTGGCTCAATTTTGCTATTAATTGGCAAACACCATTGAAGCCGCGTTCCCTTCAAGGGCCGCCGTGGTTTCGCTTCTTTTCCCAGCGCAGTTGGTTAGTGCAACCGCCACTTGGAAACAAATTGACAACTATACATTGCGAACAAAATTTAATTTTGTGCCGAGTTCCGAGGCTTTGCCTTGGTTTATTCAAGCACATCGGTCTGGCTTACACTTGATGGCTCGCAGCTGTAGTTGAGGTCTGTTCAGGTTGGAGTGCGTTTATTTGTACAGCTTGCGGACATTTTCAGCTATTTAAATGGGTCAAAACGAAGCTGACAACGCTCTTTACTATTTATAGCTGTAATTATTATCCTCAAAAGAAATTTAGTGAAACTAAAAGAGTACTAGCTACAAAGTAACTTTTAATTTTGCAAGAAAAGTTTCCCCTCTTCAATTTTTTAACAAATAATTATATTTCTCAGTTGAGTAAGTTTGCTAAATATTCTGTATATTTACTTAAACTCCTGTTACCTTTTCTATAATGTAAAAACGTGAAAATAATTAATAAGAGCAAAATATGGTAAACTTAGCAAATGAAAATGTTTCTTTCCACGAAAGCTATAAATTAATAATCAATTTCTTTGAAAATGAATAATAAGCAGAAAAATGTCAAAGTACAATTTAATTATATTCTTGTCAAGAATGAATTTATTATGTTAAACCGCATTCAGGTATTCTCAATTACATTCTCCCCATTGTAGCCTATCATATTACTTCACCTAATGAAATGTCCATTTCAAATTTTAATAAACTCGACAAGTGGTTAACATTTAATATCCCTCAATTAGGCCAAATTTAATAGGACAACTATATAAAAAGCTCATGACAGCTGGGCAATTAATTCTTAACAAAATTCCAACCACTCTTTCAATCAATTAGCCAGTGGTTTGTTGCATTTTTGGAATGAAATGTAACGCTTTGTGAAAACGAATTGAAATCCTGGTGCAACATGCATAATTGAGTCGCATTCGCAGTGTCGCGGTGTGGAAATCCAGGCGAACAAATTAATTGCTGAGCTTAGCATGAGTTCGCATTCAAATGTTAAGATTAATCACTGTCAACTAAATGCGAACGAATATATAAATTGAATAGATACTTAGCGCTAAGAGGGCGACATGGACACAGACAGCGAGTCCAAGGCATGGCGCTTAGTAATTGCGCAACCGCACCGATACTCACTCAAACTACTTGCCGTGGCTGGAATTGCAATTGCAATTCCAATTGAATATTGTGCACTCGAAATGGAAATTGAAATTGCACTTCGAATTCAAATCGAAATTGAGTTCGGTGTTAAAAAATGTGTAAAACAAGCGACGCGACCAATTGGCCAGCGATTTCACTGAAGGCAATTGACTTCGATGAGCTTCGTTTAGTCAGGCAATCTTGTCTTACAAGTATCTTAAAGATGCACACGCGATCACTTGATTTATATGCCGAATTAATTGTTCACCTTTTTGTAATACACTCTTAATTTACACTCTTCTATTTATTTTTTATTTTACCAATAACTTTTTTTCTTCACTGTTTTTAGGGCTCTTGGCTCTTAAAGTTGTTGACAATTTTTACGATTACGATTTACGAAAATCGCTTTCGGCCACGCAGCGTTAAGAAATTTCGCGTCTGGTTCAAACAAAATTTCGCATTGAACTGAATTTCTGTGTGTGGCATCGTCGTGCGGATTTTCCTGTTTGGGCTGCTGTTGCTGCTTCTGATGTTGCTGCCGTTGCCGTTGCTGCTGTTGCTGCCGTCGTTGGTGTTGCTGGTGTGCCGACAACGGCAACACGAAGGCACACGACAACTGACCTGCCGCCTGCTGCCTGATTTCACCCCACATTCAAGACAGCCGGCTAAAGAAGCCGCCAACTGAACAACCGAAACAGCTGTTTTTTGTTTATGTTGCCGAACTCGTTTCGTTTCGGATCGGAAAGGCTGTCAACATGCTGCAAACATTGCTGGCCATGTTGCCGCTGCTCTTGACCAAGCCTTGCGGATGTGCAGCTAGAGTGGCTCAAGTGTTTAGTTAATATTTATGGCCAGTTGGCCAATTAATTACTGTTGACTAGCCAGCTTCAAGGGGCAGCTACGTGCGTGCACCAGCAACATGTTGCTGACGGCCAGCAAGAGCTTAATGTTGCTCAACATCAAGCGAGCTTTCTTATCAATGGTGATAAGTGCTACAAATGCTTAATTAGCTTATAGTTTTCCCTGTGTTTTTATTATTTTTAACCTTAAAAAGAAGGTAATAATAAGTAAACTTGTTTCTTTTTACTAGTTTTTAACAGAGAAATTAAAAGTTAAATTTACATGATTATGCCTTTCGAATCCAACTTATTTCAGAATTTGTATGCACCGAACTTACCTCATAAATGCATTCGCTGCATTGCCTTGCAAACTGCATCGCCATGTTTATGACTTTAATTGATCCAACTGAAGTGTGCCAAAACACCCAGCTGACCCAAATACCAAGAAATTGTATTTTCATTTCATTCAGTTTTCTGTGATGAGCCAAAACAAAAGGAGAAATCCGCACCCCACTGATCTGTAGCGCGTATAAAAAATGGGCAACATAAAGAAATTCTCTGCTGAGAATTCGTGACAAAAAGCCATCAAAATTCAGAAAACAATCATCAACAATCAAAGTCGAGTCAGACCGATTTTTTATTAAAAAGCCGAAACAAAACAAAGCGACAGCAGCTGCATTTATGAGAACGCAAGTGAGAGACTCGATTCGAATCGCGAAATTTGTTCGAAACTTTGGCAGCATCGCATAAATAAGCAAATTTATTTGTATGATATCTGTAGCGGCAATTTATTTCGTTGTAGCATTTATTTATTGGGAACATTTTGTCATAAAGCACACGGCCCAGAAAGAGTGCGAACGCGGGGAAATTCTCGTTCGTCATGTTCGTCTGTCAGTGGAAATACTTTAAAATAAATAAACAGCGATAAATAGCTCTTTAAATTAAGCAAATAAATAGGCGTAAAATTATTTACTCGCTGCCCATATTAATATATGTATTCTGCTTTATAAATACATCCATTAACACGAGAAGGATCAAGAATCAACATCTGAACGACTGTTGAATACACTTGACGGAAACATAAGTTAAGTTAATAGTATATTTACAAAATCCAATATATATGATATGGTAACTTATTAATAATATTAAATTTATATAAATCCTTGCTCGATGGTAATTATTTCGAAGTAAATACTCAGTGCTAAGGAAACCTAGAAATTCGTCAGCCTCTCAGCCAGAAATAGAAAACTAAAATACAAATGACGTATTTTGGGTGGGCAGTCGTAAAGTGTCCGGAAAGTCTTGAAGACTTGCTGACAGTCGACAAATTTATGCGTCTGTGAAATGCTGCAACGCTTACTTTCCTTTTAATTGGCCTGGTCTGCAATTAAAATAAAGAAATGCCAGCGGAAACATTTCGTATTTCATGTGCCTTGCGAATGCTCAACAATTTGCTGCCAAGCGACTTGTGGTCACCATTCGCATGATTTATCTGCGCCGCGGGGCAAAGTTTCTTCGGTGATAAATTTCTTGGAAATGTCCCCGCCTTAAGCTGGTCTAATGCTGGGCACATCAAAATTTATCGTTCCGCATGATGCTAATGACTAATATTCATTTCGAATGGCTCACGTTTTGTTTGCCCATGTTGTGTATCTAATTTTGTTGCCATTCCGCCGATAATCTCTGCGAACACTCCATAGAACGACAGCAAATCATGAGAGTTTGACCATTTTGTTGCCTAGGCAATGTCAACGACAACGTCATTTGGCATCAACTGAAAGGCTTAGTGGCAGCTTTCTGCGAATTTTCAACAAATTAAGCCTGTCTGACCTCTCTCGCTTCCTCGAATTCAGTAACACATGCATGGAAATAAACTTCAAGGCTTCAAATGCAGGCCAGGATCTTAAATTATAGTCCACTGTTGCCGGCCTTTCATGGTTCATTTATATTTATGACTAGAGCAGACAGTCGCAAAACGAATTAAATGGAAAGTACTTGAGGTCGTTTAGGGGAAATGAAAAGGGTGTGCATTAAATGAAAATTATAGCTGCAGATAGCATCTCGTTCCTAATAAGTTTCGCATGCAACAGATTGTCAACAAAATGATTTGCTGGCGGAAAGAGGAAAGGGGGAAGGTCTCCTGCAGTGGCCCGCAGCACACGCGTCGTATACGCAATTTGCATAATGAAGACATGAGGAAGGCAGTTGGGCCGGGTGCCTTGGGTTTTCCGTTTCAGAGCGCAGTCCCCACAGACAGATGACCCAATTTTTAAGGGTCCTTCAGCAGTTTATTGTGTGCCCCTCCTTGAATCCTTTTCGCCTTAAATTCCCTTTATGTCTTGAGTGTCTGTAACCTGAGGCTAAGCGGTCTATTTTCAGCAGTAGTCCAGACAAGGCCTTAAAGCCAGTTGCCTGCTTAAGGATTCAGCCAACGTGGCCCGGCTGTCGAATAACTCGCCGTGGATACACAGCCGCTCTGGGCGGTTCAAAGGTAAATAATCGGATAAATATTGGTAATAATTTTGCCGAGCGATGAACCACTTCCAAGCGAGAAGCAAGTGGCACCCACCATCGGATGCAGCTCATTAGCATTTGATTTGGCGTCGGAGCGAGCAAATATTTCCGGCAAAGCGGACAAACATTGAACCTTTGGTCTGTGTCATTGCCATTTGTGGTTAGTTGAGCGGCAAAAGGTAAACAAATTTACGGGAAAACTCTCTCACTACCTGCGGCTTGAATGATGAGGAGGTGTGAAATTGTATGTGGTTGCCAGTCAAGCAGTGGAGTGAGTAAGCAATTTAAATGGGATTTCTACTCAGAAATCATTCTCCGGCGAATATTAAGCCCACTCTGCTTTTACAGGAAAGTTAATAAAAATGTGACGGAACAATTTTGTTTAATACATATTTCTAATTTAACAAATTCATCATCCAAGTAGACTCTTGTAATTACTTCGAACAGTACCCCATATACTCCATTCATTTAAGCTAAGTCACCCCAGGAACATATATAGATGTAAAACATTCAAAATACAGTTTATACTTTCTTGTGAATTTGCGTTAATTGGTAGAAATCGAGGCCATCGAAATCGAAGGCCGAACCGAACCGAGGTTTTTTAGTTGAGTGATCGGAATCGCTTCAATGAAAATGGTGCGCCCGAGTCGTCGCAAGGGAATCGAGGAGGTGTACGGATCCAAGCTGGATGCATTGCATCCAGTGAAGTCGGTGGCTATTTCGCATGCAGGTATGACCAAAACCACGACAATGCGAACTGAAAGATCGGGAATTGGAGGCGGACCCGGAACCATTAGCTCTCGGCCAAACGATTCTCGAACTCAGCGCAGTTTTGTGACAGAAAACGATTACTACATCACCACCAATCTTCCGCTGACGGCGGCCAATTTGAGAAATGCCCCGAGCACATTAAATCAGCCATCGCCTTCGCAAATGATTCCCGGCCACGCCCACCCGTCGCCCTACAACGCCATGTCCTCGAGGCGGCAGAATATGGCCAACAAGGCCACCGGCCGTCAGCCGCAGATGAACAAGATGCCGCATTTTAATCTGGCCGAGGGCAAGGTGAACCAAAGTGTCTACAGCATGGCGAAGCCGAAGGAGACGCATCGGATGCAGCACCACGGAAAGGGCAACACCCAGAGGAGCAACTATCCCATAGATGATAACGCCGACTCCTCCGACAAGGAGGTAATGGCTCCACAGCCGGTAAATCATGGCAACAGGCGGCGGCACAACCAGCACTCCCACGTCCACCAAATGCAAATGCAAATGCAGACGCAAACGGGAGTGATGCAACATCCGCCGCAGCACCAGCTCCACCAGCAGCAGATGTCGAACCACAGCCACTTGAAGCAACAGCAGCAGCAACAGCACCACCATCACCAACAGCAGCTGCACCACCAACAGCATCAGCATCAGCATCAGCATCCGCATCCTCAAGCACATTCGCATCCGCATCCGCATCAGAAGCACTCGCGTGGGCGGCAGCCGATTCCGACGGGCAAGGTGCACGTGAGTACCGCCGATGAAGATGGAGAGAAGGACGACGATCCCGAGGAGTTCTTCGAGCTGATCCGCCAGACCGTCCAAACTGCCGTAGGGGTAAGAGCTATTATTTAATTTCTAAAAATTAGAAGAACAACATGTATAGTTTTTATTTTAGTATTAATGATGGCTCGGTTCGAAAAACATATTTTGTTAATACATAGATATTAAATTATATAATATCCTACAAAACAACAATTTTTTATCTCTACCTAGAACACCATCTCGGATGCTCTTGTGAAGAACTTACGAGATCTGGGCCACAAAATCGAAAGGTTCTCCGGCGAATTGAAGCAGACAAATGAGCAACTGGAGAAGCTGCAAGAACACGTTACCAGCAGTAGGTTCTTATAAACTATAACTAATAATTACCCTCAACTACTTTTAAAATTTTAAACCCAACAGAGGTTATTTACTACGGGGAGGAGAACTCGCGACACTTTCGCTATTTGTGCATGAAGTCCGAGTACGACAAGATGTTCTACCAGCACCAATCTCTGATGTCCGGCAAGCCAACACCGGAGATGATCAGTCTTTCGAAGGCAAATTTAGCGGCAGCTGCCTCGGCGAGCAAGAATCTTGACTACCAGCCATCGCAGAACTTGAAACATTCTGTTGCAAAAGGAGTCAAGAGCCACGGCAAAGTGGGCGGTGCCAACAAAAAGGATCTGAACGTGACTCCCAAGAACTCCGCGGCTTATCACAGCACCTCTAAGCCACTGCCGCAGAGCCCTGAGGCCCAGAAATCCTCCTCGGATCACAGTCTGGCAGTCAAGTCCTCCGAAATGGGAATGCGGGAACTTCTGGGCCAACTACAGCGCTTCTGCACTCAGGTGCAGCAAAATGAAATGAATGGCCAGCCTGTGAGCGAGCAGATGCCCGATCTCGATGACATTTTGATTCAAAACAAACTTTCCAAAAGCGGACTTTGTGAGAGGGTAATCAAGAATCCCCGCAACATCGCCGGCTGTCAGGGGGATAAAAAGGATGATGACACCGA
This sequence comes from Drosophila ficusphila, assembly GCF_018152265.1. NCBI lineage: Eukaryota > Metazoa > Arthropoda > Insecta > Diptera > Drosophilidae > Drosophila > Drosophila ficusphila. Next base: position 20,724,602 of record NW_025064737.1, read on the forward strand.
GGTGGAAACGCCCATTGACAGCATGGATGAGACCTACACCGATGACATCCGTTTTTCCTCGGAAATCTCGTCCTGCAGCGAGGACGATGACTGTGGGATCAAGTACCCAAGTGGATCAGTCACCGCTCGTGGGCCACCCAAATCCATTCGGAGGACGGCCAACAAAGGAGCGGGAGATGGTCAATAAGGGGACTGGATTCATTCCAGATCAGTAAAATGAAGTAACATCGAAGCACGAGAAACCAAACACCATTATTCATCTCAATATTTCATTTCAATGAATATTTCATATCAAAATTGTACGAAATTTTTCCAGACAACGTAAGCCATGAACACCAAAACCCTTTCAGTTTTAGGCTATTTAGTACGAAAAAAAATTATTGTTTGTACCTTGCGTACAAGTATTTATGTAATTTGTCTTGGCGATCAGAATTAAAATACTTTTGAAATTGCATAAAAACTGGAAATGTCTTAGAACAAGGTGAAAGCAGAAGTGACCTATTTGGCCCTTGGCAATCCCAATCCGGCTGAAAATTGCCCATTGGTGTCACTAATAACTGCATATTATATTGACTGCGAGGCAAGACCAACTGAGCTGGCCGAAACAAGGCATCACCCCCGAGCAGGTGAGCGTGAGTCGAGTGGAAAATAAGGCCTAAGACCACCCCCTCTAACCCTAAAAAGCAGCTGCATTTTTATGGGCTTACGAGTGAGGCGCTATCGTTGGTTCTACCGCCAGTTTAGTTTCAGAAAACAGTTTAAACGTGAACGAGGTCCGGCGGTGACATATTGATGCGTGTGTGCCCGAAACATAGTGCAAATTTTTTAATGAAATACCACAAAGCCGAAAAAAGACCAACAAGTGAAGCCCGAAATAGTTCCTAACGCAATAAAAGTTATAAAAACCCAGAGGAGAAGAGTTCAAATTAAACTTATGCAATGCAGTCAAATGCAGTTGGCTGTTTTTCGACTGCCGTTGCCTTTGACATTAATTAAAAGTGTTATGCAAAAGCCCCGAAACCCGGAAAAGCGCCCTGCGAATGTCACTGCCCAAGGCCCGGCTGTCGTTTCTGTTTTCAAGGATATTCCACAGAACACTCTCCACGGGGAATCCGTTTAGATTGCATAGCCACAAAATTAAATGAAACATTTTGATAAGCCCAACCGATAACAAATATTGTGCAGGCTGTCAAGTGCTCAGCGTTGGAAGTGGCCGAAATTGCAATTACTGATCGGCACTTTTGACAGGCCACCCTTTTCCACCCTGAAACTGAAACCTGAAAGCTGAAACTTTTACCAACCAACCAACCAACCAGTCCGGCTAATTGCAATGACCAATATTTGAACTGGCTTCGAGGGTACACGGGTACATATTTATTTGTATAATTATGGGAAAATGTACACTCGAACCGAAGCGAAAAGCACTCAATGGGTGTGAGTGACAGTTTGAGCCCATAACCATAACAACCAGCGATTGCCCGGCCAAAGCCAAGTTAGTCAAAACAAAACGGCCAAAAACAGGTGCAAAAGCATTGCCACATCAGTGTTCCGCGTTCGCTTTTCCCCGGGGGTGGGTTCCACAACAGAAAGAAAAAACTAAATAAAGGCGGCCGACTGACTAAAAAAATCGAATAGAACATAATTGCATTGTTCGGGCCACTGCAATACTGCACCCGTTAACACAGGGGCTTACAAATCAAATTGCTCGTTCGCGGACAGACAAAATATATGGCCTGAGTGCTGCGTACATCAGTGGGCAAATATAAAACGAGAATCGTTTAATTGACCCTAAAACCAGTGAGGCGTTCAGTTTGTGTTTTACCATTGCGCACCCATGGCCGAAACCCCAACTATTGCGGCTCAGACTGTCAAAGGGCTCAGTGCGTAAATCTGTGTTATAATCGCGGTGCCATAAATTCCGCAATTCGCCTTAAAAAAAATTCTATTGATTTTCCCAAAGGGAGAGAATATGCGAAACAGAAATATTTTCCACCGCATTACTTTGCAGTGATAGTGGGGAAAATCACGAAGAAACGGGCATGCGAAAGTGGAAACTGTGCCAAGCCCAAGTCTGTGTTAGTGTGACAATTTTTAATGCGATTAAAGTGCAACACTCTCCACGCAGTCGGCGAATGGTTGAAGTGACCAGGAAAAATCGCAGAAGCTAAAATTGAAATTGTGCAGAAGTTCGCATTCGCATAACGATTCAAAGCCCGGTTCAAAGTTGTCGCCTCCAATTGTTAATATCCCACTTACAGTTTTCTTTTTGTGCTCCAGAGTGCTTTTAAAATGCTACCAATTATCCGTGCATGTTAAAAAAAGAGACAGTGAAATCGTTTTATTATCAACGTACATTTTTTGTATAATTAAAAAGCATTCAACTTTAAGGGAAGGTCATGGGTTCGTGGCAGTCTGGCCGGAGGAAGCCATTTCCAGTGGGTAAGTGCTCAGTAAATGTTGTAAGTCCAAGTGAAATGCAATGGAATGAATAGCAACTTGAGGGGATTTCTTATATTTATTCTGGTCATATTTCAGGGACTTAATTTATTCTTTTCAACCGCATTTAAGTTTGACAATTGCGTTGTCTGTTTGAATTATTCCTACGGTTTTTGTTTTTTTCTTTAATTCTATGGTCTATCGATTTGTCAGCAAAGCTAACTTAATAAATTGCTTAGTTTAAATGTATTCTTTAATTTCCAGTTCTGCTGTGCGTGCTACTCACTCTGCTCTGCATTTTGGACTGTCATGGAGTAGACTTGACATCTCCCACCAAGAAGTCCGCTCCCCTTCGAATAACCAAACCGCAGCCCACAAGTCAACAGGCCAAGCCCACCAGTATTACCACAAAGGCCCCAACGACGGTGGCTCAAACCACCAGCACCGATGACGGAGTCTCCAGCTCCGTGGATGGCCAACTGGCCCCACTCATCTCGTCCACGACTGAGGGGAGCAGCAGTGGAACAACGTCTGGTTTGCAGGCGGATATCTGTCGGAATGGCCTACAGTTAACCATCAGTAGCGCGGATGAGGGAACGGTGGTGCAAAAGCAGGATGAGTTCCTCACGATACTCGAGGGCGATGTGATGCTCAGTGTCCTGACCAAGGATCCCGTCTCAGCGCTCTTCGTAATCAATCGAGTGAACCAGGCGAATCTCATAATGGCTGACTTTGAAATTGGTTGGTACTTGACTTCCACTCGAATGATTTCTTTGAGGCTTCTTGAAAGTTCTCCTCAAATATATAGGGTATTCTTACTTTTATTAAGTTTTAAAGTTCATTTTTATTATTTTCAGTTTTGTTTCATCATTTTAATTATTCTTTGTTGTCTTACCTATACCAGAAATATATACATTTATGGTTCATTTAATATTTAATATGATTTGCAGGAATCCGCGCCATCAATGTCGACAACGTGACCTTGGCCGAAAACTTGCTCCTCCAGGAAGTTCAGTTTCTGCAGCAGTGCGCTCCGTTTTCGATGGGTATTTTCCTCGACTGGGAGCTGTACAGACAACTAGAGTCGGTTATCAAGGATCTCGAGTACAATATTTGGCCAATACCGGGAACCCGAGCCCATCTCTTTCCCAAAGTGGCGCATTTGCTGCACCAAATGCCGTGGGGCGAGAAAATCGCCTCCGTGGAAATAACTACGGAAACCCTCGAGATGTACAACGAGTTCATGGAAGCTGCCCGCCAGGAGCACATGTGCTTGATGCACTTCAAAAGCGATGAGAACGTTTACATCATGTTCGGTAATAAGCTGGCCAGCCACTTCAAGGAGAACGGCACTCTGTTTTCCGTGCCCACCGATCGAACGGATGATGAGTTTTTGGCAGGTGAGCGAAATTTCAAACTTGAAGAGATTGAGGATACACAAAGCTGTATAATTAATTAAGTAGAATCTTTGAGAAGTATATACCTATATCTATTATAATTATATTCTTCTTAGATCTTCCGAACAAAGCCTTCGTCCTGATGGAGAATGAAATTGAACTGAGCACAACAGTCGAACTGGACATCACGCCAACCGTTCTCGACGAGGTTTTGATTGGAAAAAGTGTGGTGCCCTCGCGAGTCCTGAGTTTTGCCGGTTCCATCATCGACCTGATGAACTGGCTGCGCGGATCCTTGTCCAGACATTGCAAGCGGGATGAGGAACAGGATTTGTATGTGCTGGAGAGCTGCTTCAATTTCCTGAACTTCATCGAGGATTGGCGGACATCGGAATACCGTCAGATTCGCAGCACGGCTGAGATCCTCTCACTTTTGGTGATGCGCAAAATGGGCACCGCCATGAACTTCCAGATGTACCAGAAGAAGGTGCAAATGCTGGACAAGATTACGGGGGATTCGCGAACCGAACTGCGTGAGATTGCCTCGCAGAACTTCGAGACCAATGTGACGACCTACTACCATTACAATCGGGACAATCACACCACTTTGGAGCTGAAGACCAAGTTCGGCCAGGTGTTCAACTGCCAGTACAGTGCGGGTGACAATAGGCGCTATCCCTTCCTCTTCGACGGCGAATCGGTGATGTTCTGGCGCATCAAGATGGACACGTGGGTGGCAACTGGGCTGACGGCCGCCATTCTCGGCCTGATTGCCACGCTGGCCATCCTGGTGTTCATTGTGGTGCGCATCTCGTTGGGCGACGTCTTCGAGGGCAATCCGGCCACCTCGATTCTGCTCCTGTTGTCCCTCATCCTGGTCTTCTGCTCCTTTGTGCCCTTTTCCATTGAATACGTGGGCGAGCAGCGCAACTCGCATGTGACCTTCGAGGACGCCCAAACTCTGAATACCCTGTGTGCGGTGCGGGTTTTCATTATGACCCTGGTCTACTGCTTTGTCTTTTCCCTGCTCCTTTGCCGGGCCGTCATGCTGGCTTCGATTGGCTCCGAGGGCGGCTTCCTGTCCCACGTGAATGGCTACATCCAGGCGGTGATTTGCGCCTTCAGTGTCGTCGCCCAGGTGGGCATGTCCGTGCAACTCCTGGTGGTGATGCACGTCGCCTCGGAGGCGGTGTCCTGCGAGAATATCTACTACGGGCGCTGGTTGTGGGGCCTCCTGGCCTACGACTTTGTGCTCCTCTGCTGTGTGGGCGCTCTGATACCCTCTATTTACCGATCGCAGCGGAACTACCGCGAGGGAATACTCATTGTCATCGGAGCGGTGCTAATCATGGTGATTTGGGTCGCCTGGATTGCGTTGTCCATGTTCGGGGACGAGTGGCGCGATGCAGCCATTCCGCTGGGATTGCAGGCCTCCGGCTGGGCGGTACTCGTGGGCATCCTTATACCGCGTACTTTTCTCATTGTAAGGGGTATCGAGCGGTCGGATATCGCCCAGGCTTTGCCCTCGCTCACCTCTCTGGCTTTTGCCCAGAACAATCAGTACTCCTCGGAGCAGGTTGGTAACTTAATAAAATCTATTTATAGATTATAATTAATTTTAAAATCTTATTTTGCAGAGTGTCTATGAGTGCGTGAACCCCGCCATGCGCCACTGTTCGCAGGAGGAGGTGAACCACCAGTCGCCCAGCGAGATTCCCACGTTACCCCTGCGAGGAGGAGGCCCCCGTCGCCAGCAGTTCTTCGCCAATCTCCGCCAGGCCAATGCCAACATCAATCCGCAACGTCCGCCTCCGCGGCCCCAACAGAGTCCTTCCCGCTCCTCGGTGTCCTCGCTGCCACCCACACCCGACCACAACAAGATCACCCGATTCTAACCCCTCCAGTAATCCCGTGCGTGTGATGAGGCACTTCTAGTCAAAGCTCCCAGAACGTGAATTCACCTAAAACTGTCCAACATTTTGAATCACTGACGAACCAAGATCTTATGGAAGTTAAGATAATAAACCGATTTAAATAATCAAATTTGTATCTTAATTCATTTCTAGAAATCTGTATATTTTTAAATTCTTTCGAAAAAACAAGAAAATCTGCGAAAAAATCTATCGAAACCAAACTAATTATGCTAATGATGATGATCTTAGAGGACATCATCACAATTATAAGTTATGGGTTTAAAGTGCAGGAATTTGGCAAAAAATATCAAGAAAATCGACCAAAAAATGGAAACCAAACTAGTGATGCAGTTTCTTAGAGGCCATCATCGCAATCATTTTGGATATACCAATCCAAAATCTGTCATCATTTAGAGGAGCTATATCAGCTGAAGTGCAGGTCCTGGCAAGTCCTCACCTTATAAATCCGCTCCTGTAGAGTTTGCTTTCCAAAAATGGGTTTCGAAAAGTGGTTCGTGTACCCGCTGAGTGAAAGCTCGCCAAGCTCGCCGGCTTTCTCTCCCTCGCTCTCTCTTTATCGGGCTATAACTCTAATTGGCTGGGCAAACACGTGACAGGGCAAACAACGAAAGCTAGATGGGCTAAGGAAAAATCAGCTAAGGCAGAACGGCGACGACGACAATCACAGGACTCGATATCCTTGTGCGTCACGCGACATTGGACGAGCGTTTGTTTGGCCTTGGAAAGGGGCGGTGTTTATAAGGGCGGGGCAAGGGGAGGGGAAGGGGAGGGGGAGGGGAAAGGGCTCGCTGGAGGACGCTGACGTCAGGGTGACACTGGCCGGGGCAAGAACATTGACCGTGGTACATGGACAAATGCGCAACAAGATGTGCTATCGAGCCGCCACAAAGGCCGGCGAAAAAAGCGAGGTTGCCACCAACTACCGACTACACGCGACCATTTCGCATGGCGCCGATTCTGCTGACAATGCCACGCGCGGAGCATTAGAGGGTTAAGCCGGGGGGGATGGAGGGGGGAGTGGGGGGTAAGATGGGGCGGCAGGATCCGGGCCAACCTCAATAAAGTTATGCTCTGCTCATGTAATCTCGCCCCAAATCCCCCACAAATTCCCCGCGCGCACTCGTGTATATGGCATACTTTTTGGGGCAACGTGAAAAGCGCTTTGTTTTCGCGCTTTTCTCCGCACTGGCCGTTGGCATAATTTGCACTTCATTTGCCGACACACAAAAAGGAAATGTCTTGGCCCGCCAAGGACGAGGATAAGGATTCGCTCGTGGGCGGTTTGTCTGATTGCTGGGCGGCGATAGCGCGCTGCGAAATGAGTTTTTCCTCTTGCCACTTTTCCTGTTTATTTTTGGCCTGGCAGCGTATGTTTTGGCATAATTTCCCGAACCGTTTTCGTAATTAAATTCTGCGCTTCCGTGCGAGATTAGGAAAGATGCAAATGTTCGGGGACTATTTGCCACACCGCAGATCCCTGCAACTACCCTCATAATTGGCCATGTCGAGCTTCCCCTAATCTGGGATTCCGGCGGGAGTGTGTGTGACACTTGACTGTCAAAAGCTGTGCTACGTGACATTATTAGCAATGCAGTCCCGCCGCAACATCCTTCGTCCTTGCCTCCTCGGCGTGCTGCCGGCTACGGGGCGTATGATTTATGGCTATGACAGAACTAATGATGCCACATTCGTTGGCTGCTAGGCGTGCGCCCAAGGCGAGAAAACGGATCCGATGGAACGGGGATATCTGTTTATTTATATGATCCAATATGTATGTAGGAGTCTGCTTTGGGATGTTTCCTTCGCCCTTAAAAATTCAAGTCAAGCGTCACCGGCTGTGACGTTTGCAACCCACGCTAAAGATAGACCAAAACAATCATAAAAGTTGCTTCACTTGTAAACTTCTACTTTTAGTTCAATCTGGCGGAGGGAAAGTTTTCTTTTGTCGAAACATGCCGTAAGACGCCCACTCCTTGCACTCGCTTGTGAATCATTCAACTGCGTAGCCATCGATTCAGTGACGACATCATGCTCACCTACCGGTACAAATCAGGCATTACCAGTTTACAGATTGCACTGAAAGAAAAAGTTTCCTATACAATTTTCTCGTATTAAATAAAAAGCGCTTAGATGGCCTTGATAGATGTTATGATATCTTTAAACAAAGTGTATTAAAGTAGTTAAAATTTATGTTTTAATTGGGCTTGGACTTGGTTACTCTTTGACTTTAATCCGAAACACAACAATATCTTGGTTCTTAAGTATACAAAATGTTCCTCTAAATACATTATCTAAAATCCCACTGAAATATTTCTCCAAGTCAAGGAACATTTTGCTTAAGAATGCGTATCTGCTCTGGCATGTCGCCAAATGTGCGCCACATCCTGCGACGCGCTTGCCATTTGCCTATATTAGTCATGCGGCCCAAAAAAGACATGTGACGCTCGGGACGCCACCCACTCCCGAGGACCCGGGATCCCCCAGCTTACAAGCTTTTTACTATGCGGGGACGTCAGAGGATGGCGCTACTTTACAACTACAGAGATACGAGGCAGAGGGAGTTTTCCCCCCGTACTCGCACATTTTTACACGCGACTCGCAGATAGCGGCAATGCCAAAACAAAAAGCTTTTCATTCATCAAAAGTAATCGAGTGCGAGGGAGACGGACATGTTTGACGGAAAAGGGACGGACTCTGGTTAGAGTTTGCGCCATTAGGCAGCTCGAGGAGCTATTTTTTGCCTATTTCGTGGCTGGCTCCTTGCTATTTTCGACACATTTCGATGGCCAACTCGACGAAGCTTCTATTTCTGTGCACTGGCTTTTCATATGCGGTTGTTGCTTTTTCCCATTTTTCACTTTTTGACTTCTTCAATTGCGCTTTGGGGTTCATTCATGAAATTTGACAAGCCGACTTGCGTTGGGCAAACAAAGACGAGTTTCGAGCTTTTCTTTCTTTTGTCATTTTAATTGCCCTGGGCTGGCTATATTTGGATTGTGATTGAGCCCTTGATTGGGTTTTTGCCGATATAAAATATATTTTATATGGCTTGGAGGTCATAGAACTTTTAAATTGAAAAACTGGCTTTGGGGTCATGAAAATATAAGAATATATTAGCTTTAATAAGTATTCTCGATACCATTTAACTTAAAAAGGTAATATTTAAGTAGAGGATATAATTAATAAATAAATATATAACACACTTATATAGTACTTCATCTATAATGAATACTATCTAATACAATAACCTTTAAAAAAAATAATAATTTTGATATGAACTTAAAGTTGATATTGTATTTCGAGAATCCTTTTCAGAAGACAATGCAACCATTATTCAAAGACTGGCGAATTCTCCCGCTCCATTTCTCCGCTCCATTTCTCCGCATCACTTTCCCTCTCTGCGAACAGCTGTGAGCTGGTGGCCCCTTTCCGGTGCTCCGGAAAGCTTTCGTCAAGTCGGTCGAGCTTTTCCAATGCGATCCACAGCAGCAGGAGCAACATCCTTGAACAAACGCATCGCAGTCCACGGGCTTTCGCTTTAGTACGCGACGTTGACTCCGAGAGAACGGACACGAGGGCTAACAAACGGCAATCGCAACGGGAAATTCGCTGAGACAGGACCTCTCACACACGCGCACTCACACACACACACACACGAGTACACTCTGCTGTATACATATACAAGTGAAGCGCCAAGTGCCAGTGTCCTAGAAATTAAACACAATCCGAGAATCAAGCAAAATCGAAGGCGATAATGGAAAATTAATTGGTAAGGCTCGTGGTTGAAGCAGTGCGAATGGAGTGAAAGGAAAAGTGCAAGTGAAAAGTGCCTGTAAGAAGCAGAAAATCATACACTCACACACCAGCTCACACACACGCACACACGGACAGACACACACAAAGGAAACGTCATATGCCAGAGGCATTGACAGGAGCCCGTGGAAAAGCATTTTGTGTATCCTATTTTGTGTGGCAGCGCCAGGAGAGCGTGTCCTCAGCCTTAGTGGCCAGCAGAAACAAAAACAAGCACAGCAATTACATCGTGTAGTTGCCATAATGATAGATTTCAAAAATAAATTGAGCAAATTATCGTATAGAACGTGCCCCGCTTCGAAAGTCTAAAAATACTCGAGCCCACGCCGCGCGTCGCCAACTTGTCGAGAGCCCCAAGTTCCCCATCATCGGGCAAAAAAGGAAGGAATAGCCAGCCAACCAACTAACCAACCAACAAACCAACCAGCCAACTGGATGTCGAAGGGTCCAAAGTGCCGCAACTGACTTTAAATTATGCATGCACATTGATTTTCCGACCACGGCCCCCTTGTTGTTGTTGTTGTTGTTGGCATCGTTATATCCCCATCATCTATATCACCAGCCCATCGGCTTTGTTGTCGCATGTTATCAGCGGAACTGGCGTCGTCGACGGCTTTGTTGAATGCGAGTTATCAGCGCAGCAACGGCCCCACAAAAGGTAAGCATCCGCCCGGACCACACGGCGTATGGGTAATGGGAAAGCACTTTATTGATTAAGATACTCGACGGGCGGAGGGCAAGCGATATTAATAAGCGCTCATCAGGCTCAGGAAATGTTAAGGAAAGAAAGGAAGCTATTGGTTATAAGCTGCTTGAGCGGGTTTTCTATTAAATATCTTGGGTAAGCCGCTTTCGTAAGAAGAAAAAGAGGAAAATCTAAAAATGGTAGTAATTATAACATACAGATCACACTTGCAACAGCATTAATAAACAATTATTTCAATTGTTATAGTTTTTTAAAGTCTTTTATATTCCTCCAAACAAATAGTTTTGTTCCCAAGATTTATTCTCAGTTCTCCATATGTGAAGCCTTCAAGCCCACTCGTTCTCCCTGCCCTTCTTTAATTTCCATCAAAATGTCATAAAATACATTTATAACTCATTTACAGTGCTTATTAACACATACACAGAACGGGCGGCAACTCATTAACGCCCCCAGGACATGGTTCACAGAGCTATCCCCCACCAGCAACCCGAATGCTGCGTCATTGTTGGCACTACAACTGCTTTTAATCAGATTTCAATTATAATTCCATTTTACTGCACTAATGTCGTTTGGCGCCCACTGTCGGCTGCTGTGGCTCCCTGGAAATGGCCTTAGGGCACCCACTATCCACCATCTACCATCCACCATGTGCCACCCACCATCACCCACTACCTACTTCCATTTGCCACCGCCCACCTGAAGCCGCCCACTCGGAGTAATTTCCCTTTGTGCAACGGCATTTTAATGCAATTTATTGGATCTGACAATGGCCAGTTGCCTGCGCCGAAGGCGTTAAAATTTCCATTCAAAGTGCCACCGGAAGTGGGGTTATAAAATGTCAACAACAATGCTAACCCAAAACAATTGCCACACATCCGGTATGCAACTCGCCTCTGTCTTTGTGTGTGGGCCTTGCTGACGTTTCTCTAACGATTTTACGACTAGATGTCATGCACCGTAGACCTCCTTCCTTTTTTCCCAGAACTTCCAGCGGCATGCAACAAGGAGTCGCGCTGAAATTGGCTTTATGGCCCGCATTCAGCCAGGCAATTGGCTTAATTATACAAATTGTTTGGCGGATTATAAATTACACTGCAGTTTGCATAACGAAGGAGGTGAAGGGGGCATTTCCTAGAACTCGATAGAAAGGCTTAGAAATAGCTTTACATGTAGGTCCTTAAAGGGAAAGTCCTCAGGGAACTAGCAATTAGCAAGGCAGAAAGAAATAAGTTCTTTCTTTTTGAATATAAAAGAACATTTTAAAGCCTAGATTTTAATCAATTGAAAAAACTAGATACCTAGATTCTCTTTTTTGCTGAAGGATTATACTGCATATCACTCAAGAGTCTTGTTTTTGACACGAAGTCCGTGTGGAATGCAGTTTCTGACTTCCGCCACCTATTTTTATGTGTTGCAGATGAAGTGTGCCCCTCGACAACATACGACAAGTGCTACAGAACGACAGGAGCGACATCAGGAGCAGCAGCAACAATTGCAGTAGCGGCAGCCACAATGACCAAGCAATTGACAACGGCAACGGCGACGAATGCGGCATCCAGCATTGGACAAGCGGGGGATTTGGCGCCCACAGTTATATCCCCAACGGCAGTCACCACACTCGAGACAGCAGGAGCTCCGGGAGCAGGAGCAGGGGCAGGAGCGGCAGGACCAGGTGGCACCACTTCACCTGTCGGCGAGACAACAACAAAGGTTTTGCCGCAGTCCGCGAAACCGGTGGCCGAGGAGAAGCCATCGAGCAGCGATGCCAGCGGCAGGTCGGCGGCTCTGGAGCGGGCCTACGTGCACGATGTCTACGAGCACTGCGAGGAGCCAACGGGTCCGGTGCGACCCCGGATGGCCCACTTCCTCAGCGGACTCGATCCGGGCTCCGTAGTCTGCGACGTGGGCTGCGGCAGCGGGCGGTACCTCACCCAGTGCAACCCGGCCATCTGCACCATCGGCGTGGAGCGGTGCTACCGCCTGAGCAAGGTGGCCCACGCGAAGGGTGGCGAGGTGAGTCCTGAAGCAGAAGTCCTTCTTCCCCACTAAGTTCAAAATGTATCAAAGAGTCAGCTTCTTGAACTAAAACCGTTTCAGAATTCAAGGAGAGAAATTTAATGAAACGATTATCATCTTTGATCAAATTAAGATTTTAATGTTTTTAAGTTCCTTTGGCTCAAGGTTGAGGAGGTATAGGTGTTTTTAGATGTTTTTAGATGGAACTAATGCCAACAGGAATGCAAATATTTTTATTGTACTGAAATTGATTAGAACCGCTTATGCAATTGCAGGAAGAATTTTTTATTTCATTCTCTCGTATGGGAGCTATCCGATATAGTTTCGATTCAGATGGTGATGCTGATCAAGAATATATTATATATACTTTATGGGGTCTGAGATGTCTCCTTAACTGCGTCTGACTGAACTTATGTATAATACCCCTTTGCTTTGCAAGGGTATAAAAAAAAACCCGAAAAGTAATGTTCAATATTTTTTCGTTTATTTTATTTATTTATTTATTTTTTACCGGCCCACCCTCCATACGATTTGTGAATAGTTTGGGAGGATTTTATTTATTTTTTTAATTTTAACCGGTATGTCTTGAATTCCCCCAACCAGGTGCTTTGTAACGGCTTCCAACAAGTAGTAAGGCCACAATTCCTAAATAGAGCTTCATCTTTGAATAAGTTACTGCTGATGCTTGTTAAGACAGTCCCAACCACTTCTTCTTATATACACGGCACTTTGAATGGAACTAATGTAAATTAAAATAGTTTTTTTAAACAAAAACTATTTTCAAGCTTTGATACCCGTATCAGTTTTATTTATTTTAACTGGCCTTCCCTTTGTTCCTCTCGATGTTCTTGTTACAACTTAATTTTCCCATTTTAAAGGTCACACGACTTAAGGAGAGGATAAGCTCGTTTTGCTCAAAGTTACCACGAGTGTTCTTGATTAGCTGAATTTTTTAATGAGCCTCGCATGAACACACCAAGTGTGTGTGTGCAATCTAATTGCAGCCTGCTAATTGCATGTGTTTGGTGCGGTCGTGTTCCTCGTAGTTCTCTTGGCCATGCAATTGACCCATTTTCCATTTTCCGCTAACAAGCCGCACAGGGAGAGCCGTAAAGCATTCGCCAGATTCAAATGCCGGTTGCTCCACTAAAGTTTGCCATTAGCGGCACGCATAAATTATGCTTATCATTGGGAATTATTTGCACATGTTCCACTCGCCCTTTTGCATTGGGAGTTCTTAATGCCTCCTAGTTGCAATGGTCCACATCGGTGCCGTTAAACGAGTCATTTAGAGGGGAAACCAGCCAGCCAGATCCAATAAACTGCAGATGGTTGGCAGCCAAAAGGGATGCATAATCGCCAATTGAAATGAATGCAGTTGGAGTCACAGAAGTTTTCACTTACCGTTTAGAGCACCAAAACTGTATGCATTATAAATGAATTCCGGTTGCATGTTTGATGGGAAAACGGGTTTATGCATTAAATATAACCACATTAAAGGCATTAAATAAACCATGAAACTCGAAATAAATAATGAGTCTTCAGAAATGATAAGTCAGTTATTGTACCGATTTTTATTAGTTGTTTAAAAAATTGTGTTAATCACAAATTATGCACCTAAATATCATAAAGATTATGGGGTGGAAGGGCACGCCTCGAACTTCTGGGCACAATTAAGTGATACGCTCGACTATGTCATAATGAACATGAAGAACAGCGCACTTAGCTTGCCCCCTAACAATATTTCCTTAACAATGACACAACTCTGCTGCATAGTTTTCCCCATTTTCTTTTGTCCCGCTGTTGCTGCTGGCAACCTCCAACATTTCCTTTTACAGCGAACAACAATAAATTGCGATCCCCCCAACCGACTATATAGTATATAGTGTATAGCGACCGTTATTCAGCGGCAAGTCTGCCCGAGGTATGCAATGCTTTTTGCCATAATCTATTACTAACGCTCGGCGCTTATTTATGGTGTCATTTCCAGGCGGCGGAGTACCATTTCCCAAGGAGCGGAGAATGGAGAGTGGAGAATGCCTTTCCCGAGCTTTTCATTTGCTTTCCATTTGCCACTCCGCCGTAATCGACAACACGCATTCTTCGCATTTAAATTGCTTTCGCGTGGGATTGACAGCAAAGTTGCAGCAGAAACTGCTGCAATCACCTCCCATTTCCACCACCATTCCATTTACTATAAGCGGCTTAATTTATTTAATAACACACCACATTATCGCGAACGAACGGGGGCAGCTTATTCCCTCCAATTATTTGCCGGCGAGTCCTTGACATTTAGCGCTGGCCAAGTCGCTGATTGTCCGCATGTGTTTCTAATCACTTTACCCCCATAACTGGCATAGCAAAGCGGATTCGATCGGTGTTTATTTCTATTTGCCTAATGTGTTTAAAATAAACCCAACAGCAAATGCACAAAATGCGCACGTGACATGCAAGCGAATGCAACTTTTGCTGCGCAACGGCAAACTTTATGCAAAACCAATTTAACTTGGTCCGGACAGAAAGTTGCAACTTTGATTTCTGCAGCTCGTGCATGGCCTGATTTTCAATAATTTTGTAAATGCAATAAACCCGGCAAGTGGAGCAGCCACACAAGCAACTGAAAGCCAGACTCCTCGTAAATCTTGGCCCGCCCCGAAAATGGCGCATACAAATGGGCAACAGGACCGCAGAAACGAATAAACTGAAACTCAATAATGGCAGGTGCAGAGTGGTTTTTCTGGGCCACCTGAAACCTGCAATTTTCCGCAGGCCTGAGGCCCCTTTTTTTTTTTGGCAAAAGCGACATTTATGTAGGCCGACTATTTATTATGTAACACAAGAATCTTTATGTTGAAGCGGAGAAGTACAGCCTTTTTATGTACAGCTGCTAATTAAAAGAATCTAATGGCTATTAAACAATTTAAAATCGGATCATTTTCAGTATCCATACCGAAACATGCGAAAAGACGTTAAGAAGTAGAAGAGTGGAAAGTGGAAAGGCTTGTGCTCTGCACTTTGGCCTCATTAGCGTGCAACGTGGCGTATGCGTTACGTGTTTCACTTTCACCTGACACTCTCCGCCTGGAAGCGCTGTCAACATAAATTTCAAAGGCGTCATGTGCCCGACCCGCGTGACACTATACACACTGTACCACACACACTCCGTATGCCCGCTGCACACCCACAAAAGCCCCTCATGTGAAAAATGGCAACTGCTATAAATACGATTTGTATAGCGCACTAGAAAAACAAGGAAAATAAAGGCGAGCTGTCAGCGTGCGCATTCATCGCAGGGTGGACATCGAAAGGAGAATCCGAGTTGCACAGGACGCGGTGTGGGGATCAGATGAATGGGTCCTGCAGCCCCGTGCATTAGGAGTCATGCTCATAAGCAGGAACAAAGGCTTGCTCACCTAAAATGCAAGAGATTCTGTTTGTTTGCATGGGCGTTTCCACAACGACAAAACAATGATTTATTTATGGTTTATGTTTCTTGGCCTGCTTTTTGCTGGAGCCACAGAAATAGCTATAGCTCTTCGATGGCAAAAATGAATTGAAATCAAAAATTGCATTTTACTTAACCGAGCCAAGTGCTTCGATCGATGCCCATCGAAAGTTCAGGGACCGAAAAACACTTATGTTAATTGATATTTGCTGAAGACTTCGAGCCTGTAATGGCACAGCCTGAATTTCTACAAGGTGGGCTGCACCTGAAGCGAAAAACTCTGGCCAAAGTGTAAGGCTTGGCGGGTCAAGGACTTTTATTTCTGCAGACGAGCACACCCACAGATAGAGAGAGCCGAAATACACAGACATTTGCCATAATAGTAGAGCCCGAATCGGAAATACGAAATTGCAGCAGATAAAAACGAGAATGTCGAAACATAATACATGGCTTTTATTCAATATTTAATTTAGCACTTGCTCGGGCAATGTAAATTTGATTCGGCAAACGACAATTGACAGCAGTGAATTTTCTCGGAAAATGGTAAATTGGAAAATGTGTGTTGGCTTTGAATTGCATTTCCTGGAAGAGCCTGAATCGATATTAGATTTTTCTTTTGACTTGCCCTGCCATTTGTCACCTGTGTGTTGGCCCATAGAAAAACACCGATGCTTGGATAACGCCCCTTATCCCAGCCATCGTAATTGACACCATTCTTTCTGGCCATGACGCAAAAATGAATATAAATGGCGTGCATACGTCCGAACGTGCATTTGCCAAAGTCCGTAGGTCAGTTGTGGCCAAATGGCCAACTTTCTAACAGGACTTTTCCCCCGGCGAATATTAGAATGACAAATCGTCGAGGCCAACTTCCAATCAGCCAACCGAACCGATAACTTTGTTTTCCCAGAAGTTCCTAATTGCAAAATGATGTAGCCAAGCGAAAGGGTTACCGGATTATTCAATCAAGCTGCATTCCTTTGATATGGAAATGAAAGTTGAACTCTCCTCAAAGGCGATTGATGGTCCTATCAAGGGCTTTAAATTGCATCATCTCGTTTTACTTTGTGCAGCTTACACTATTTCAATTGCATACTTTTGCGGGCAGGACCCAAGGGATGTCGGCAGTCGTGACCCCACAAAGAGTCGCCGGCGAGGACTTATCTTTGACACAGCTTAATTGGCATGGCTTCCCAAGGGGAACGCTGGTTGGCTGGGATTCTGTAGTGTTGGGCCATCACCTTGGGAAATTATTAAGTCAGTAAATCAATCAAATTAATAAGCTTGCAGCAAAAGTTAAATTACCTAAGAGCTTACGTATTACAAAGTGCATACTTTCAACACTTCAGGGATAAGTTGAATTAATTTTAGGTTTACAGAAAAGGAAGTCATTTAAAATTAAAATTTGACCCGTGAAATACTAATAAAGTTTCTTAAACTTATCATACTTTCATAACTAATTATTGTTTTTATTTATAATCTGTTTCCAGGTGGCTTTATGTGACAATCTGGAGCTGCCTTTTCGAAACGACAGCTTCGATGCGGTTTTATCGCTGGCGGTGGTGCACCACTTTGCCACCACGGAGCGACGGGTTCAGGCGCTAAGGGAGCTGGCCAGGATCCTGAGGATCGGCGGAAGGGTTGTGATCACAGTGTGGGCACTGGAGCAGCGCCATCGTCGCTTTGAGTCGCAGGACGTACTGATACCCTGGCAGCCGCCCAAGAATAGGAACTATTCGTACTCTGACGAGGAGGACGACGACAACTTCCAGCCGCCCTACCACGCCTACACTGAGGACTCCACGAACTCCAGTCGATCGGCCGGAGATGGAGACAGTTCCAGCCTGAGTTCGTCCTCGCCGGGGGAGTCCTGCTACAGCTTCGTTCGCCGAGCCATTCAGGTATTTCCTAAGTTAAATATTAATTAATAAAATTTAAGTAATATTAATATTTATTTATACCTTAGAAACTGGCTCGCGGAAGGCGACATGCGTGGTTTATGGACTCGTGGTCCTCGAAGGACACCAAAAACGATAGCAGCCTGGACTACGAGGACGCCAAGGACCTGCCCATCGAGCTGCGTCGCCTTGAAGACTTTGAGGACTTTCCCGATCCACCTTTATCGGCTGGACTCAAATCCCGCAGCTTGGGAAGTATCCTGCAGCCGCCTCCTCGCCAGATTGTCCGCTCGCGTTCCAGTGTTCCCAGCCTGGGAGGTCCTTTGATTCCTGGCGAGACGAAGGCCACGGCGGCGGCTCTTTTACTGAATGCCCCGGAAAGTCAGCAACTGCAGCTGCAACTCCAACTGAATGGCAGGCATTCGCCCACCACAACTGCCAGTGCAGGGAACACTTTGAGTCGCAGGCCCAAGCTCATCAAGCAGAAGCAGTCCCTGTGCGAGGACGACGCTGCCACGCCCCCCGCCCCCCGAGTCCTTCCAAATGGTGAGCACCCTGAACGGCGGAGTGAACGGAGGAGTGAGCAGTAGCTTGTACACGAGGAGTGGCTGCTACGCCGGGAACTTCCACCAGCACGTCTCCTCGTCGATGGCCACGCCTCCTTCGGGAGGAACTGGCGAGGGCGGAGCAGCGGGTGGATCGGGAGCACCCACGTTCCTGAGGAAGCAGAGCTCCCTGAACGAGGACCTGATGGCCTGCAATCG
This sequence comes from Drosophila ficusphila, assembly GCF_018152265.1. Taxonomy (NCBI): domain Eukaryota; kingdom Metazoa; phylum Arthropoda; class Insecta; order Diptera; family Drosophilidae; genus Drosophila; species Drosophila ficusphila. Next base: position 20,743,011 of record NW_025064737.1, read on the forward strand.
GCTGAGGGAGAAGGAGCGGGTGCGCAAGCGCATCCAGAAGCAGACCTCGCTGAACGAAGCCTTCCTCTGCAGATCGGCGTTGTTCTCCAAAAGGCTGCAGGTGATCCGCGAGGGCTTCACCACCAAGATCAAGAGCTCGACGGGTAGCCTGGAGCGGGTGACCAAGACGGGCATCAGCAAGCTGATCCAGAACATCAAGAGCGGCCCCCAGGCGCAGCCGAATCCTGCCCAGAATCCCCAGACTCAAGTGGACAAGAACGCCACGCTGAACAACAACAACAAGCAGTCAGCAACGGCGGGGGCACACCAGCACCACCATCACCACCACCACCACCCCGTGCACCACCTGTCCCACCTGATCCTGCCGGCATCCTCGACGAGTGGACCCGTGACGTACTGCAGCAGCGTGGAGTGCACGATGGGCAACCTGTGCCACTGCAGCCAGTACCAGCAGGAGTGTCCCGCCTGTGCGGACGGCGGTCAGGGCGACAAGGCGCGGCGGCACTCGCGGGAGTCCGGATCGGACTCCTCCAAGGACAGCAGCCTGCAGTCGGACACGAGCATCGAGTCGGAGGACAGCTTCGCCTCGGTGATCTTCATTCCGAAGCCGGAGCAGCACCAGCAGCAGCTGAACTACCAGCAGCAGCACCAGAACTCCAACTCCAGCTCGAGCAACTCCTCCTCGAGCAACGGGCAGCGGGCCCAGGGCTCGGCCGCTGGCCGGGATCAGGGCGTGACTCCCGGCTCCCGACTGCCGCCCACTCACTCAGTGCCAACGTCGCCGCTCATCATGCCCTGCCCGCCCACTCCGGCCCACTCGCCGGCCGCCATCCAGGGCACGGTCACCTCGCCGCCGCAATCCACGTCGGCCGTTTCCGCGGCGATGGCCATCCTGACTCCTCCCTCGAAGCCGGCTCGTTTCAGCTTCGACGAGGCGCACATCAAGCAGCAGAAGGAGCAGCAGAAGGAGCAGCTGAAGGTGCAGCAGAAAGTGCAGCAGAAGGAGCAGCAGAAGGAGCAGCAGAATGAGCAGCAGAAGGAGCAGCAGAAAGAGCAGCAGAAGGAGCAGCAGTTGAACCTGCAGGAGAAGAAGGAGGCCCCAAGGGAACCGCTCAAGGAGTCGCCACCCGTGCGCAGGATCACCCGCCAGGCCATCAGGGATCTTCCGCCCATCCCCAAGTTCCGGAAGCAGCAATCCCTGCAGCTGCAGCGCCAGAGTTTTCCGATCGTGCGGAGAGCCTCCGGTTCGGGCGTGTCCACCTCGGCATCGACCACCTCGCTGGCCAGCAAGCTACTCTCTCTGGAGCTCTTCAATCCGGCCACCGACGACCTGGACAGCGACTCCAGTGAACCCTCTTCGCCCGACTCCATCGACAGTGTGATCAGTGCTCCGAGATCGGCGAAGGTGCCCTCGGGCAGCGACGAAGGAGGAGCTGCCTCCGCCAACTCCAACTCCGCCTCGCAGGACGAAGGCGAAGCCAGTTTGGCCCAGATGATCAGCCTGCAGCAGGAGCAGTACCACAAGGGCGAGCTGCAGATCAATAGCTCCCGATCGCAGGCCGAGGACGACATCATCCTGAACGCGGACAGTGCTCCTCTGCTGCCCGAGAAGAGGGAGGCCACCCAGAAGCAGGACTGTGCGGAGTTCGCGGAACAACTGACTGCGCAACTGCAGCGGGAACTGGAGGACAAGAGCAATCGCACCGAGTGCCGCTACCTGGACGGGATCGGAATGGGCGATCTCTCCGAGATCCTGGGCGGCGGCAAGAAGCGATCCAATGGTGACCTGAGTGCATTCCGGGACGAGCTAAGGGAACGGCGCCTGATGCTCGCGAATCTCTCAACGCAGCCAAGTCTCCAGCAATCGCCCGTGAGCTCCTCCACCTCGTCGCTGTCCTCGCAGACGCGCAGCTTCACCATCCAGGAGGAGGATGGCGAGGAGGAGGAGGAAGAGGAGAACGAGTCCAGCTACTCGCTGGGCGTCTACGAGCACTGTAAGATCTCGAAGTTCAGCTACAAGCGGAACCGGCACTACCAGCTCAACCCGGAGACAGCCTATCTGCTGCAGGACGACGGGGACAGCGATGTGCGGGAGGACGAGGACGATGTGATACCCGAGGAGGAGGAGCAGGACGAGCAAGAGGAGCAGGACGCGGACGCCGAGGCGGAGGCTCTGGAGGCCCGTGGCGGCGACCAGTTGGGCGAGGGAATGTCGGACTACGGTCAACGTAGGCGCAACATGGCCGCCCTGAAGGTGCAACCACCTGCGACGCAGCAGAAACCGCCGCAGGAGCCGAGCCAGGCGGCTGCGAACCTGCAGCAGCGACCCTCCAACGAATCCCTGGAGCACTCGAACAGCTCCACCAACTCCCTGGACAGCCCCTCGCAGGGGGAGCCAGCACCCACCACCGCTACTACCACGTGTTCCGCGAGGGCGAGCTGGACGCACTGATCAACCACCACGTGGCCAGCCTGCACATCGTCAGCTCCTACTACGAGCGGGCCAGCTGGTGTGTGGTGGCCGAAAAGGTCCAGGTGTGGACCATCTAAGCACCCCGCTCCCGATAAAGGGGATTCAAATCGAGTGCTGATGTTGATGGGGTAAAACTATGTATACCAAAGCCAGAAGGTCTTTTTTTCTACTTGTTTTGAGAAAGGCAAACAATTTGTATTTAATTTGTAAAAATGCTTAGTAAAAAGCTTTGTAGCCTATTTAGGAAAAGTTGATCTCAATTGCAAGGCTAAACTGCAACATTTATTTTACACTAATGTGATCTTTTAAAATAACCAAACCCTAGATGATTTCCGGAATACCTCAAACAATTGTACGTAATTTTCATAACCATTAAGAAGTTTATAAAAGATTATTCAATTCCTATGTTAATTATGTTTTCTTGATACCTAAGAATTTAGTGTTTTTTATGCTACACCGTCTCGATTTTGAATCCCTGCTTATTAAATCCCATTTGTAGTCGTAGTCTCTATCTGATGCCCCCAAAGGAATTGTTAAATTAAGTCTATTACTCTAGTCGGCTGACGTTTAAGGGGCGGGGAAGGCCCGTCCCTAAGTCCAGCACTAATTTATTGTTAGCAGGCCTGCTCAAGGACGCAACCGCAGGATTGCACAACATTGAAATCCAATTTCAAATGATAAACCTAGTTCTAAGATCGAAAGAAATGGAATCGAATACGATAACGAAACAACGCTAGCTAAATACAAATTTTACTAATTATACGAGTATATTCTATTTACAACGAGCATCAGTTTGTATCCTGTGCTATCTTCAGACTAAGTTCCATGCACCTCAAACTATCATTTGAAGCGAATAATCATCAAACGTCCATTTAAACATACGAAGATATACCAATTAACCATAGGTAAATACCAAATATGAGATATATCGCTGGAAAATTAATATAGCCAATTCATATATGCACTTCTTAACGCTGCAAAAGTTAATAGAACCCTCTAACTAATAAATATCAATAACTGCATTTAAAACTATGAGAGAATCGTACATATATCAGTGGCAAGATAAATCAAAAGAATATTCGCAACAGTTTAAAAAGCTCCTTTCTAACTATTTTCAATATTTACTTTCACCTTTTTGCGTGCACGATTTGTTTTCCTTAAATAAATAAAGTTAATAACTGAGAAAAACGGCCAATAAAGACGACTGTAACATAAGCCTTTGTTTAATTGTGTTTTTTTTTTTGTCAACTTAAGGACAGTTATTTAAAAAATAACGCTATAATTTTTAATACAATATATACCCTAATACGACTGTAAATGTGTTTTTTAGCTAGCTAAACTAACTTTATACCGTAAAATAATAGAAAAATCGAATAAACACTATCTAAAGTTGGACGCATCACTAAATCGTTGCAGATAGAAATGCTGAATCATTATATAAACTAAGTATTGCTGGAAAAAATTTTACATTTTCACTAAGTCCACCAAGCTTACATCCCGAAACCCTGCACATTCCAGAATGACACAAGAACCCTAACTACGAGAAAGAAAAACCATCTAAATATTCAATATCAATAAAGTGTAAATCATAAACAACCACATCAAATAAATTAATAATAGTTAAAAACATTTCTTGCTTAAGAATTTTTATTTGAGAGTAATAGTTATAGTTCCCAAACATTGATTTAAATATATCATTTTCAGGTTCACCAATCCTTCTTGGAGTGCTGGCTTCGGCACCTAAAAGAGCCACAGCCAGGACAGCTAATATTCCGAACAAGACCTTCATCTTAAAGCGTTGTACTTAGGACGACCAACTAAACTCAACCAAGCAATTTGCCTTAAATACAGCTGCTAAATCAGCGGATGTAATTTTAATTACAACATTTTGATTACCGTAAAATTTTTAATGTGGTTCCGTAACGGCGAAAAATTCTTTTGATTAGCAGAAAAGGAAGATAGTTACATCTAAAAAATATTCAATATGGATAAAAATATAATGCATAAACAACCACATTAAATAAACTAATGAGAATTAGGTGATGGTGTTGCTGTCGAATTTTTTATTGTTTCTTTGAAAGCAAAGATTTTCAAAGAAAAAATTGGGGCTTGAGGGCGGTTTGGTTGATAATCAGCGAAAGGACTTTCCTATGATCTAATTGGATCCCAAGCGAACATCTAAGTATTCAATATCGATAAAGTGTAAATCATAAACAACCACATCAAATAAACTAATAATAGTTAAAAAAATTTCTTGCTTAAGAATTTTTGTTTGAGAGGAATAGTTCTAGTTCCTTAACATTGATTTAAATATATCATTTTCACGTTCACCAATCCTTCTTGGAGTGCTGGCTTCGGCACCTAAAAGAGCCACAGCCAGGACAGCTAATATTCCGAACAAGACCTTCATGTTAAAGCGTTGTGCTTAGGATGACCAACTCAACTCAGCCAACTTGCCTTAAATAGAGCTGCTAAATCAGCGGAATAATTTTAATTACAACATTTTGAAAACCGTTGAATTTTTCATGTGGTTCGGTAACGGCGAAAAATTCTTTTGATTAGCAGAAAAGAGAGAACAGACCTGCTGCTCTGCTTCTTTCCATTTTAACAACTAAAAAAACAATATTACTGATATTCACATGAATGAAGTGCATTAAATTAAAAGCAATGCTGCTTCTATTTTTACCTATTTTTACCTGTTGACGTGCACGAATTTTCCGGAATAGATGAAGTAAATAACTGACAAAAATGGCCAATAAACACGAGTCAACCCCAACTCCAACTACGAGAGAGAAAAACCATTTAAATATTTAATATCAAATAAATTAATAATAGTTAAAAGATTTTCTTATAATTTTTATTTTTGCTTTGAGAAGAATAAGTAGTTCTAATCCCTTAACATTCATGGAAGTCTGCGCTCCCGTGTAAGGTGGAGGTGACCCCCATACTCTCTGTTTTTCCCTACTTGGGCACCTACAAAAGCTACAGCCAGGACAGCTAATATTCCGAACAAGACCTTCATCTTAAAGCGTTGTACTTAGGACGACCAACTCAACTCAGCCAACTTGCCTTAAATACAGCTGGTAATCCAGCGGATATAATTTTAATTACAACATTTTTAAAGCGTTGAATTTTTAATGTGGTTCCGTAACGGCGAAAAATTCTTTTGATTAGCAGAAAAGGAAGATAGTTACATGTAAAAAATATTCAATATGGAGAAAAATATAATGCATACACAACCACATTAAATAAACTAATGAGAATTAGGTGATGCTGTTGCTGTCGTATTTTTTATTGTTTCTTTGAAAGCAAAGATTTACAAATAAAACATTGGGGCTTGAGGGCGGTTTGGTTGATAATCAGCGAAAGGACTTTCCTATGATCTAATTGGATCCCAAGCGAACATCTAAATATTCAATATCGATAAAGTGTAAATCATAAACAACCACATCAAATAAATTAATAATAGTTAAAAACATTTCTTGCTTAAGAATTTTTATTTGAGAGGAATAGTTCTAGTTCCCAAACATTGATTTAAATATATCATTTTCAGGTTCACCAATCCTTCTTGGAGTGCTGGCTTCGGCACCTAAAAGAGCCACAGCCAGGACAGCTAATATTCCGAACAAGACCTTCATGTTAAAGCGTTGTGCTTAGGACGACCAACTCAACTCAGCCAACTTGCCTTAAATAGAGCTGCTAAATCAGCGGATGTAGAATTTTTAATGTGGTTCCGAAACGGCGAAAAAATTCTTTTGATTAGCAGAAAAGGGAGGTAGTTACAGACCTGCTGGTCTGCTTCTTTCCTATTTACACATACTTACTGTGACTTCAATCATGTGGGTCTCACACACTCTATGTGTGTATGCTCTCAATCAAATGACTGAGACAACAAAAATAACAATAATACGGATGTTCGCATGAATGAAGGGCATTAAATTGAAACAATACTGATCTTTCAACTATGGAATAAGATTGGACCCTATGGACATAACTAATTTCCTTCTATTTTTTCACCTGTGTACGTGCACGACTTTTCCACGAATAGACCAAAAAAATAACTGACAAATACGGCCAATAAACACGAGTATAACATAAGCCTATTTACAATTTTCACAAAGTCCTCCTAGCACACAACCCAACTCATCTCAAAATGAAACAAGAACCCCAACTACGAGTAAGAAATACCATCTTAATATTTAATATCGATAAAGTATACAAAATAAACTAATAATAGTTAAGTTTTTGTTTTTTACTTCTAGAGGGATCCTTTGCAAATATAATTTTATTACAACTTGAAAGTTGTATACCTCTTTACACGAATCAATGGTCGATCATCGGCTTCGGCACCTAAAAGAGCCACAGCCAGGACAGCTAATATTCCGAACAAGACCTTCATGTTAAAGCCTTGTGCTTAGGACGACCAACTCAACTCGACCAAGCAATTTGCCTTAAATACAGCTGCTAAATCAGCGGATATAATTTAAATTACAACATTTTGATTACCGTAGAATTTTTCATGTGGTTCCGTAACGGCGAACAATTTTTTTTTGATTAGCAGAAAAGAGAGAAATAATAACAATATTACTGATATTCACATGAATGAAGTGCATTAAATGAAAAGCAATGCTGCCCTTTCAGCTGCATCTATTTTAACCTATTTTTACCTGTTTACGTGCACGATTTAATTATTCTGGAATAGATGAAGTAAATAACTGACAAAAGTGGCCAATAAACACGAGTCAACCCCAACTCCAACTACGAGAAAGAAAAACCATCTAAATATTCAATATCAATAAAGTGTAAATCATAAACAACCACATCAAATAAATTAATAATAGTTAAAAACATTTCTTGCTTAAGAATTTTTATTTGAGGGGAATAGTTCTAGTTCCCAAACATTGATTTAAATATATCACTTTCAGTTTCACCAATCCTTCTTGGAGTGCTGGCTTCGGCACCTAAAAGAGCCACAGCCAGGACAGCTAATATTCCGAACAAGACCTTCATGTTAAAGCCTTGTGCTTAGGACGACCAACTCAACTCGACCAAGCAATTTGCCTTAAATACAGCTGCTAAATCAGCGGATATAATTTTAATTACAACATTTTGATTACCGTAGAATTTTTAATGTGGTTCCGAAACGGCGAAAAATTCTTTTGATTAGCAGAAAAGCAAGATAGTTACATCTAAAAAAATATTCAATATGGATAAAAATATAATGCATAAACAACCACATTAAATAAATTAATGAGAATTAGGTGATGGTGTTGCTGTCGAATTTTTCATTGTTTCTTTGAAAGCAAAGATTTACAAAGAAAAAATTGGGGCTTGAGGGCGGTTCGGTTGATAATCAGCTAAAGGACTTTCCTATGATCTAATTGGATCCCAAGCGAACTTTTCGATTTCACCAGCTTTTGCTTCTTATTGAAAGTTATATAGGTATATGTATTTTGCTTGACATTTAGCAATTCATTACGATATTACAAGATTTTTACAACTGCAAGGGTATATACGCTTCGGCTCGCCGAAGCAGCTTACTTTCTTGTTTATTCAGATGCAAAAAAAAGTTTAAATCTTAAATTTGGTTTTTGTAATTTTGAAGGATACCAATAAGGTCTTTGATAAGAAAACGATTTGAAATAATGCGGGCTTCTTAGACGCGAGCACTGGTTCACTGGTTCTTTGGAATCAGGCTCAGGGACTTTTGCCGGTAATTTAATAGTAACCGATACTATCGCGAGCGTCTGACCATCTCTAGCTAACAAGTGACCATCTCCATTAAGTACGCGACGGAACGGCAGCCTCCAAGAAAAAAAGTTAAACAAAAGCTGTGTGGAGAAAATTTGCTTAAAAAACGGAAACTTAGCGGTCCAGGAAGCAAAATAAGTAAACGTAACAAACAGAGAAGGACCACAAAACATGGAAAACCTGCCATTGGCTTTCCCCCTGCCCACCAACCAATTAGTTCGCTTTTCACCAAACAAAATGCAGTAAAAAACCAACAAAATCTTGTGAATACAACTCAGAATGGCCACCCAAAAGCCAGGCGAATGGGCAAGTGCCCTTTTGGCCCGCTTTGAGGATCAGGCAAGTCTTTTTCCATGTCTTTTTCGCAGCTGCGTTTTCCCAGGCGAAAAAATGTACCTGCTGCTCTGCTTCTTTCCCACTCACACATGCTTACTGTGCCTTCAAATGCATGTGCCTCAGACACCCTATATGTATATGCTCTCAATAAAATGCTAGAGAGAGCGAGACAACAACAATAACAATAACATTGAGATCCGCATGAATGAAGTGAAAAATAATGAATCAATTGGTATCCTTTCAGTTGCCGAACAGGATTGGAGCCTATGGAACGCAAGCCAGGATGAGTCAGGACCAACTAGTGGCCTGTTTGATCCAGATATCGAGATACCGATTCTCCCTGGTAATTTCCGGGCTAACCAAGATGCTGCAGAGGGTTAATGAAGCGGTGGGTTTCCCACAAAATTGTCTAGAACTACTGAAAATATCACAAAATATTGCAGGCTCTTCAAAACCGACATGAACCTGAAAGATGCTACTTTGAGTCCCTCGTCATTATACTGACCACCCTGGAGCGATGCTTAACCAATCAGACCAAGGATACTGCGCGCTTCGAGGAGGCTATGAATGTAAAGTTGCTGCTGCGCGAAATCTCCCAATTTGTGGACGTCCAAAGCGACAATAATCCAAATGCCGCCCAGCTTAAGGCTCTGGCATCAAAGGTGCTCTTTGCGCTGTCCCAGAATCACTTCTCGGCGGTCTTTAATCGCATTTCAGCCAGGATCCAGGAGCTGACATCCTGCTCTGAGGAAAATCCGGATTACAACGACATCGAATTAATTCAACACATCGACATGGATATGATTAAGCTTACCAAACTGCTGCAAGGTTTGACACGCTCTTTATATAAAAAAGCTTTTTTAAGTAGTTGTATTTCAGAAACCATCACAAAATTTCGATCAAAGCGTGCTCCGCCGTTGATTTTGCTTTACTCGCTGGAGAAGGCTATTTGGAACTGGATTGAGTACCATCCCCAGGAGTTTCAGGACTTGCAGCGAGGCACCAATAGAGATATATCCACGTAGGATTCTAATTTAAAGTTTATTAAAACAAAATTAGATTATTTTTTACTTTTTTAGATGCTGGGAACCTCTAATGGACTTTGTGGAGTACTTCAAAACAGAGAACAAGAAAAGCAAAACCCTCGTGTGGCCACTGCAAATGCTTCTGCTGATATTAAACCCCTCTTGCCTTGAGGCCGTCGTCAACGAGTTGCAACAGTCCGAGAAAGAGAAAGAAAAGGACAAGGAAAAAGAAAAGGTTGCGTCTAAGTCGGGTCAATCCACATCCCGGGACAAGGACTTTTCGGCCAAGCAATTCATTGAGAGCATCAAAAGAGGTCTGGGCCAGCACTCGCCCTCCAAGCAGGTCACCGAATCCTCTGCCATTGCCTGTGTAAAACTCTGCAAAGCATCAACCTACATCAACAACACCGACTCCAATAATGTGGTCTTTAAATTAGTGCAGTTTTTTATTAACGATCTCAAGGCGTTGCTCTTTAATCCGGCAAAGCCCTTCTCCCGCGGTCAGGGCTATAACTTTGCGGATATCGAGCTGATGATTGACTGTTGGGTTTCCTGTTTCCGGATAAATCCCCACAACATCGAAGCGCTGAAAGTCTGCCTGAATTTATCGTCTCCGCAGGCGTATCACTTCGTCATAGTTTGCTCCCTTTTAAGGTAACATTTTGTATTAATTTTATGTTTCTTAAACTGCCATATTGTTTTTTCCCAGGTTGGCACACATATATGTAGACTTTCGCTTGCAAAACAAGAATCCCTTCCGGATTGTCAACCAACCAAGATTGTCCTGGTGGCCACAAACAGATGTGGTTCATTACCGCTCCGCTGAGCTAAGGGCTCTCTTTACAGATACTCTAAACAAAGCCACACAGGGTTATATCGCTCATACCCCACTGCGGTACATAACATCACTGACACTCAAATCCAAAGACACCCAGAAGGGTTTAACCCGGGCTGAAGAAGGTCCGGCCCACAAAATGCTGTTGCTGCTGCTAGTGCGGCTTATTCATGCTGATCCCACGCTTTTATTGAATGTGAGTTGATGAGAAATGTATTTGATAAGCAGAGCCTTTATAGATTTCATATTGCAGACCCAAGGAAAAGTGGCTCACGAAGTGCAAAGCTCGACTTTGGAGCTGATCAACGGGTTGGTTAGCTTAGTGCATCAAACGACAATGCCCGATGTGGCCCAGGAGGCTATGGAAGCGCTGCTTGCACTGCACGCCCCGGAAAAAATTGAGGTTTGGAATCCAGAGGCTCCCATCAACACATTCTGGGACGTGAGCTCCCAGGTTTTGTTCTCCATTTCTCAAAAGCTCATCCAGCACCAAATAGCCAATTATACGGATGTATTAAAATGGCTTCGCGAGATCCTTATATGCCGGAATACGTTTCTCCAGCGCCACAAGGATTACGCGCACGTGGGGAGTCAAATCGCTATTTGCAAGCAGGCTCACATTAAGATGGAAGTGGTTTTCTTTATGTACCTGTGGAGCGTTGATTTGGACGCAGTCCTGACATCTCTTTCCTGTTTTGGATTACTATGCGAGGAAGCAGAGATCTGCTGCAGTTCCGACGAGCTGACGGTGGGCTTCATTATGCCGAATTATCACATTTACCAAGAGCTCGCTCAGTTGTCAACATGTGAGTTTATTCAACAAAGCCCTTTCCTCAAGTGATTAATTTGTATCTTTACAATTTAGCTGCAACGGACTCCCGCATCTGTTTCTTTGACAACACCCATGGCAATGTGCTTAGCCGCCTCACACTCCAAAAGCGAATAATGACCCTATTGCGCAAAATTGAGCACTGCGTCCATGGTGTTCAACCCGCTTGGGAGGAGACCTTTCGCAACTGGGAGGTGTCCAGCAAGGTTTTGCAAACTTACCCCAAATGCAAGGGCGAAGACGGCCAGGCGGAGGTCTTTCATCGAGGCATGGGCAAGCGGCGAGCAAGTCACCAAAGTTCAGAGCACGATCTTGAGGAGCAGATCAACGAGTGGGCCAACATGACCTGGTTCTTATTGGCCCTGGGCGGTGTCTGCCTTCACAAACGCAGCAGTAGCCGACAAATGCTGCTGCAGCAATCACAGAACAATGCTTCGCTGGGATCACTTGCGCAAAATTCACTGTACTCGAGCTCCACAAGTTCCGGACATGGGTCTCTGCATCCCAGTACGGTTTCGCTATCCACGCTTCCGCCAGCACCGCCACAAGATGTCAGCTATTGCCCTGTAACACAGTAAGATCGAACTCGGGATTTAATTGGTTTAAGTTGCAGTTGTGATTACGTTAAATTTGTTCTACAGATTCGTTGGGCAACTACTACGTCTTCTAGTCTGCAGCAACGAGAAAATTGGTCTTAATATCCAGAAAAACGTTAAGGAACTGGTGGGCGAGGAGATGTCTACCCAGCTGTATCCCATACTCTTCGACCAGGTTAGAGCCATAGTGGAAAAGTTCTTCGACCAACAGGGCCAGGTGAACGTCAATGTGACCGACATCAACACGCAGTTCATCGAGCACACAATCTACATAATGAAGTCGATCCTCGACCCCAAGGCTAGCAAAGATCCCAACAACGATCAGCCTTCGCCATCGGAACATTTGGGAGTTACAAGCATCGAAGGCATGATGCTGGGTATTGTGCGATACGTTCGCCACCTGGACATGACAGTCTATGCCATCCGGATTAAGACTAAATTATGTCAGCTGGTGGAGGTGATGATGAAACGCCGCGACGATCTGGCCTTCCGCCAAGAGATGAAGTTTCGAAATAAGCTGGTCGAGTACCTGACCGACTGGGTGATGGGCACCTCGCATCAAATTGCGCCGCCAAGCTCAGCAGATGCCGCTATCCTCACCAACACATCCCTCATCTTTCGAGACCTGGATCAAGCCTGCATGGAGGCAGTGGCAGCCCTGCTTCGGGGTCTTCCCCTGCAACCGGAGGAATCGGATCGTGGCGATTTGATGGACGCAAAGAGTGCGCTCTTCTTGAAGTACTTCACGCTTTTTATGAACCTGCTAAACGACTGCATTGACAGCTCTGAGGCGGAAAAGGAAATGAACAATACTCCATTGTTGCCACCACGCCCTCGCATGGCAGCTGGAAAGCTTACCGCCCTACGGAATGCTACCATTCTGGCTATGTCCAATTTGCTAGGCGCCAACATCGACTCGGGCTTAATGCACTCTATCGATCTGGGCTATAATCCCGATTTGCAGACCCGTGCCGCTTTCATGGAGGTGCTCACACAAATCCTGCAGCAAGGCACAGAATTCGATACCCTGGCTGAAACTGTGCTAGCAGATCGATTCGAGCAATTGGTCCAGCTGGTTACAATGATAAGTGACAAGGGGGAACTACCCATTGCCATGGCACTGGCTAACGTGGTGACCACTTCGCAGATGGACGAGTTAGCAAGAGTCCTGGTCACTCTGTTTGATGCCAAGCATTTGTTGTCGCCCCTGCTGTGGAACATGTTCTATCGCGAGGTGGAGGTCTCCGACTGCATGCAGACGCTTTTCCGTGGAAATTCCCTCGGCAGCAAGATCATGGCCTTCTGCTTCAAGATCTACGGCGCTAGTTACCTGCAGATGCTTTTGGAGCCGCTGATTCGTCCACTGCTGGACGAAGAGGAGGAGACCTGCTTTGAAGTGGATCCAGCTCGTCTTGATCCCACCGAGGACATTGAGCATCACAGGAATAATCTGATCGCGCTTACCCAGAAGGTGTTTGATGCCATCATCAACTCGTCAGATCGCTTTCCTCCGCAGCTGCGTTCGATGTGCCATTGCCTCTATCAGGTGTTAAGCAAACGCTTCCCAAATCTGCTCCAGAACAACATTGGTGCAGTCGGCACGGTCATCTTTTTGCGCTTCATTAACCCTGCCATAGGTAAAACCATATAAATATACACATCAAAAAACCCCCTGTTTAATTTCACTTTCGTTACTTCAGTTTCCCCGCAAGAACTTGGAATCGTTGACAAACAAGTGCACAGCTCGGCTAAACGAGGGCTGATGTTGATGTCGAAGATCCTGCAAAATATTGCAAACCACGTCGAGTTCTCCAAGGAACAGCACATGCTCTGCTTCAATGACTTTCTGCGCGATCACTTTGAAGCCGGTCGAAGGTTCTTCATCCAGATTGCCTCGGATTGCGAAACAGTGGATCAGACTTCGCACAGCATGAGTTTCATTTCCGATGCAAACGTTCTGGCTCTGCATCGCTTGCTGTGGACGCACCAGGAAAAGATCGGCGACTACTTGTCCAGCAGCCGGGACCACAAAGCTGTGGGAAGGCGACCCTTCGACAAAATGGCCACGTTGCTAGCCTACTTGGGTCCGCCCGAGCACAAGCCAGTCGATTCACACATGATGTTCAGCTCATATGCACGGTGGAGCTCCATTGACATGTCCTCGACCAACTTTGAAGAGATTATGGTGAAGCACCAAATGCACGAAAAGGAGGAGTTTAAGACCCTCAAGTCGATGAACATTTTCTATCAAGCGGGAACCAGCAAATCTGGTTATCCTGTCTTCTACTACATTGCAAGAAGATATAAGTAAGTCTATTTAAGATGATTATTTTAACAAGCTTATTAACTTTGCATTTCTTAAGGATTGGAGAAACGAACGGCGATCTGTTGATTTACCACGTTATACTCACCCTGAAGCCCTTCTGCCACTCGCCCTTCGAGGTAGTCATTGATTTTACGCACACCTGTTCGGACAATCGATTCCGAACAGAGTTTCTCCAGAAATGGTTCTATGTTTTGCCCACGGTAGCCTACGAAAATGTGCATGCAGTCTATATTTACAACTGCAACTCGTGGGTACGCGAATACACCAAATTCCACGATCGCATCCTAGCACCTTTGAAGGGAAACCGCAAGCTACTCTTTCTGGAGTCGCCCAACAAACTCACAGATTTCATTGATGCGGAGCAGCAGAAGTTGCCGGGAGCCACTCTTTCGTTGGACGAGGATCTCAAGGTGTTTAGCAACGCGCTGAAACTCAGCCACAAAGACACCAAGGTGGCCATCAAGGTGGGTCCAACTGCCCTGCAGATCACGTCTGCTGAAAAGACAAAGGTACTGGCTCACTCTGTGCTTCTGAACGATGTTTACTACGCCTCGGAGATTGAGGAGGTGTGCCTGGTGGACGACAACCAGTTCACCTTGTCCATAACCAACGAAAGTGGTCAGCTGAGCTTCATTCACAATGATTGCGATAATATTGTCCAGGCCATTATCCACATCCGAAATCGCTGGGAACTTAGTCAGCCCGATTCAGTGACGGTGCACCAAAAAATCAGACCAAAGGACGTGCCGGGAACCCTATTAAACATGGCTTTGCTCAATCTTGGCTCATGTGATCCCAATCTGAGGACTGCTGCCTACAATTTGCTATGTGCTTTGACCGCCACTTTTGACCTGAAGATCGAGGGTCAATTGCTCGAGACGCAAGGTCTTTGTATTCCCTCTAATAATACAATATTTATTAAGTCAGTGAGCGAGAAGCTTGCCACCAACGAACCGCACTTGACCCTGGAGTTCCTCGAGGAATCTATTCAGGGCTTTCAACGCAGTACCATCGAGTTGAAACATTTGTGCTTGGAGTATATGACGCCGTGGCTTAAGAACCTCGTCAAGTTTTGCAAATCCAATGACGATTCCAAGAAGCTTAAAGTCTCACAAATTTTGGACAAGCTTATCAACCTAACCATTGACCAAAAGGAAATGTATCCCTCAGTGCAGGCAAAAATTTGGGGATCGATTGGGCAGATTCCCGAGCTCATTGACATGGTGTTGGACAACTTCTTGCACAAATCGATTACATACGGCTTGGGCTCACCGCAAGTGGAAATCATGGCGGATACTGCAGTGGCTCTTGCTTCCGCCAACGTTCAATTGGTATCCAAGAAGGTTATCACTCGGATGTGCCGAGTAATGGACAAATCCTGCACGAATCCTACGCAGTATCTGGAGCAACACATGATGTGGGATGACATTGCCATCCTGGGACGCTATCTGCTCATGTTGTCGTTCAACAACTGTTTGGATGTGGCCACCTCGGTGCCCTACTTATTCCACACCATAACGTTTTTGGTCTGCTCGGGATCGCTGTCTATGCGGGCCTCCACCCATGGCCTGGTGATCAACATCATCCACTCGCTGTGCACCTGCACCAACCCCTCCTTCTCGGAGGAGGCGCAGCGAGTGCTTCGACTGTCCCTGGATGAGTTCTCGCTGCCCAAGTTCTATCTGCTCTTCGGCATCAGCAAAGTCAAGTCGGCAGCAGTGACTGCATTCCGCTCCAGCTGCCGCCATCCCACAGATAAGTGGCTAGGAAATGAGAGAGTTACTCAACCTCTCCCCGCGGACCGGGAACGTTTGTCGTTGCCCTCGTTGGAAGTCATTACGGATGCTCTTCTTGAAATCATGGAGGCTTGCATGCGCGACGTTCCTGATTGCGAGTGGCTCAACACCTGGACATCCTTGGCTCGCAGTTTCGCCTTCTGCTATAATCCAGCACTGCAGCCCAGAGCTCTGATAGTCTACGGTTGCATCAGCAAGAGTGTTACGGACCACGAGGTGAAGCAGTTGCTGCGCATCCTGGTGAAAGCCCTTGAATCGTTCAACGATCTCATTCTGATCGAGGCGCTGGTCATGTGTTTGACTCGCATTCAACCGCTTCTGCGTCCGGAGTCGCCCATCCATCGAGCCCTTTTTTGGGTGGCCATTTCGGTATTGCAGCTGGACGAGATTACCCTGTATGGTGCAGGTCTGGCTTTGCTCGAGCAGAACCTTCACACACTAAAGTCACAGGGCTGTTTCGACAAGAAGGAGACCATAGCCGAGGTGATGATGAAAACGAGGGAAAAGCTGGAGTGGCACTTCAAGCAACTGGATCACGCCGTAGGACTTTCGTTCCGCAGCAATTTCCACTTTGCCCTGGTGGGCCATTTAATTAAGGTGAGAACGAAGTCATTATCTTCTAGAAGGTGGTTTGTTGTTATACCCCTTTATTTCATTTCTTAGGGCTTCCGTCATCCAACACCTACCACAGTTTCCCGAACTTCTCGAGTCCTGACCATGCTGTTAGGCATCATAGCCAAGCCGTTGCATCGAGACAAATTCGAGGTCACCCCCGAAAGCGTAGCCTACTTGACGGCTCTGGTGGCTGTTTCCGAGGAAGTCCGTTCCAGGTGCCATGTAAAGCACGCCCTGCCCCGCTGGCCTGCTGATCTCAGTGGCAGTGTGGAGAATGGGGAGGCACCCAGTGGAGTGCAAGCCGTAAGATTGCAAAAGGGTGATTTCTTTTATATTTATTTTAATATAACTATCCCCATTAGATTGGCCTGACCCTATCGCGGCGTCAGAAAAGTTGGGACATCCTAGATCAGTCGGCTCTGCAATTTGCTCGCCAGCATAAGGTTCCTACTCTTCAGGTGAGCTTTTTAATTAAATTGCTCGAGCCGAGCTGTGTTCCCTAATCGTTTGAAATTCGCTGTGCAAAAGTTGTTATAACCATCTGCTATAGTAACTTTTGGCTATCTATTTGAGTTTATATATTCAAACCTATACAGTCTATATATTCCACCTACTATGTAATATCAACTATCTATCGAGATCAGCCGTTGCATAACTAATAATCGTTCAATGATTTTTTCTTTTCTCTTTTTATGTTTGATTTGAAAATGAAAAAAAAACGTTACATATAAAATCACAATGTATACTCGTTAAAACCGTATTTATGCCATAATCTGCCTGCCGAATATAACATCTTATTGGTGCTTGTAATTCAATATCATCAATATCAATATTACTATTTGTCCTATATCAACTATAAACTGTAACTACCACCTGCCACTCCTACTACTACTACGCATGAACATTGTAATTTGGTTTACGTTTGATTTGGTTACCGAAACCCGCTAAAAATACAACTCCAACATCAACACTGTGACAACACCACGAACATTTAATTAAAAATCCGTAGAACGCGCGGGTTTTGTTCAAAACTCAACGCTCATTCTCGGTGCCGACGACCAAAGATCCGAACAATGCAACCGGCATCGAAGAACGTCAGGTATTGCTCAACAAAACTTATCTCTTAGCTAACCCCACTAATTCTTAGTATAAGTTCGCTACTAAAGCCTCTTAAAACAACATTGATGTTTCGCTGCAATGTCATTTTATTTAATTATTCTGCATGGCACTGAATGAAAGCAGCCCAAAAGCAATGGCCGAAATGCACATTCCGTACTCTTCGTAGTTTTCCATCTTCACTTGTTTTTTTTTAAACCATATCTGTGTGTAAAAAGATTTCCTTTTAAAAGTAAACCAATTAACACCTCACAATATGTTTTTGAACAGGAACGCGGCTCGCGTTCTTCGGTGTCCAACGAGTCGAATGTCCTGCTGGATCCCGAAGTCCTTCCTGACTTGTCCATACAAGCCCTGGTGTTGACTGTTTTGGCCACTTTGGTCAAGTATTCCTCGGATGAGGGCGAAACGCGTGTCTTGTATCAGTATTTGGCCGAAGGATCTGTGGTCTTTCCCAAGGTGTTTCCAGTTATGTCAGTATCTATAATAAAATTTCCTTTAAAAGAGGATAATACGAACTTTTATATTTCAGTCATTCGTTGCTGGATCAGAAGATCAACAATATTTTGTCAGTGTCCCACGATCAAGTGGTGCTGAACTCGGTGCAGAATATCATACAAAATATGCTGGCCAGCGAAGATCCATCGCAACAACAGCTGCACTTTCTCCAGAGTTGCGGATTTGGCGGCCTCTGGAGGTTTGCTGGTCCCTTCACCAAGGTGCGTCTTTAAATTATACGAAATTAAAAAAAAAAATTAAACTGAAATGTACTTGCAGTACAACATGATGGGTGAATCATCGGAACTGTTTGTCAACTGTTTGGAGGCCATGGTTGAGACCTGTTTGCCAGGCGATGAATCTGCCCCGGTGCCACCGTCGCCACGTCCCTATAATCTGAGCTCTAGTTTGAGTAGCCTGACCTTGGGCTCCCCCACGGACAAAGGTTAGTATCCAAAAGACTTTTCGTAAGTTATTACCCAAATATATTACATTGCTTTAATCTAGAGCGTTTACTTTTCAATAGCAATCCCCATTGAATGAACACAGAATTGTACAAACAGTATTTATTCAAATTTATCCTTTTCTTTATATCACACCAATTGCGATATATAGCATTCTCATCGGAATCATTAGATTTTTATGACAATTGCCCAGGCAGCGTCAGCAGCCTGCGACGCGCCTCACACAGCAAATCACGCGCCAAACATCGAATTAACGACAGTCCATCACATTGAACGTTCCACAAGTAAATTACAAAAAAAAAAATATTTAAAACTGCAACTAAAGACAAAATAAGAATAGCTGAAAACAATGCCACAGAATAACACCATTATTGGAAACAAATATGTACTTTGTAGTTATCTAAGCTTTGCCAAATGGAATTATTGTCCCCACATTTAATACGGTTCATTTTGTAATTGCGGACACCACCTTGAAAAATGCAAATTGTTAAACACAAAACAAAAATCCAAAGACAACCACTTGATAATGCACTTAACCGTACAAGCATTAGCAAATTGATGTTGAAAAATTAGGAATTATATTGATGATATATCTGGTACCTTGAAGCATTTAAAACATATTTTCGATATCATGTGGGTGAATTGAATGCACCTTTTATAGCGTAGTGTAGTGTTGCCACAAATATTTGCTGATCCAAGAGACAAGAACCGAAATTCACTACAGCTTAATTGTAACAGAGTACCAAAATATATTTCTGATAAATGCATGCCTAAAATTTTTAAAAATGTTGAAAAAAAACCGTCACCCTGTACAAGATTCGGTTCAGTAGCTAAATATTTAGCCAAAAACAAAAAAACATCAAGATTTTATATATTTTCATTAAAGACCATATTTTATACAAGCAAATAGATAATGAAAGTAAAATATAAGTAAATTTAGTCTTCTTTACCGCTTTATTGCCCAGATATTCCTTTCAGCCCACCTATTCCTTCCCTCGATGTGTTTATGCAATTTTTGTCTTACTTTCAGCTGCATGAATAACAACTACAAACCCGCGCACTAGACGTACCACACTAATCGCAAAAGTAATGCGTTTCCTAAATCTGTTTAAAAAGTGCTTTTAGAGAACGTGAAAACCCCCACAGAATGTCGTACAAAAACATAGAATATTTATATATTGATACATGTATAGAATGTCCAGAAGCCATGTCCACTAAATGCGAAAGGAGGAAATGAACGCGAGAAACGATATGTGTAAAAATGAATGTATATAATGTATGTGTAGAAGGGAGTGGATCGCTGATACTGTAATCACAATAGAAGAAGATATCGAACGAAATATTTTTAAACGATTATCGATTGTAAGCTTTAAAGTTTGCAATCCGCAACTGAAAGTATACACACCAAGTCCACCAGTTCCTGAAAAGATGACCACGACCAGGCAAATCGGAGTTAACCAGAAAGCGATTAAAGGCAAAATCAAACGAAACGAATTAAAGAACTTAAAGCTTTAACAAAACGGCGTGCTCCGCATGTCGTTTGCATTGTTTTGTATTATAAAAGAATCTCCCCCGCAGAAAATGTATCAGATGGCATTTATTTTTTTATTCTAATTACTATTATTTTTTTTTTAATGTTCATATATCATGATTCCTTACTAATTTATTTCATGAGCACATTCTGCAAGCAAATTGTAAAACACCAAAAACTAATCGAATGTAAGCTTAAAACGACCCAGTCCGCTTAATGATAATTTAGTTTTAAGCACAATCCAAGATTTTAAACGAAATAGAGTTGATAAGCGAAAAGAATCGAACCAAAATAAAACCTTACGAACGTTACACATTTGTACCTCTTATTAAACAATAAACGCAACAAATTAGTCCGTTACACTTACTTTCTAGCACATGGATTTTAAACTGTATTTGGCGTTACCAGATATTTTTTTTTAACTAGATGAGCAAATGGAACAGGATCCATCATTAATAATCTTAATGTATATGTGTGTGTTGCTATATGTGTATTAAATATGTATCTTTGTATATTACAGCCACTTGAAGATATTTATAAAATGTTAATGTCCCAAATTTATCAATGTACAAGAATATCGAACAAATTAATATACTTTCAATTCAAATGTTTAATGAAAAGTACTCTTGTTTTATTGGGAATTTGATCTTCTGAAGTGGTTAAAAGCGTTTATAACCTTTCTTTACTTAAAGTCCCTGGTTATGCAATAATTATAAGTGATCTTCCCTTATTCGAAAAAATATTTAAACAGCGAGCACATTGAACAAAATATTTCAAAACAAACCCCCCTATTTGAGACGATTCATCATTGTCAAAAGATTATCCCGCTTTTTAAATCTCCTGCCGTTCATGCAAATTGCCGCAATCGAAATCTTTGTTTTTGCATATGGCCGTCATTCTTCAGTCATCCAGAAACCCATATCCAAACATTGCTACGCTGATGATCTCAAAAACCTCCCCCACGAAGAAAACTGGAAACGAAAAGTATGAAATCAGTGCCATCAGATGTCAACGATGTCACTGGTGCCGTTTGCCGTTTCTGTTTGTTAACTTCTCGATTTCATGGCTGCGATTGCAGCGACCCCTGGTCTTGAATCCGAACTGGAACTCACCCTCGGGCAGGTGGATTTCGTCAATGGCCCAATCCCAAGAGCCAATCTCGCCGAAATGCGCCAAACAAGTGTCACAGCTGACCGAGGCCGAGGCCGATGCCGAGAAACCGGGAGCAGGAGTGCGGCACAATCCCAATACTTGTGGGAATGTCTCCAGTAAACTTTCTCACGATGCACATGCACCGACCCATCGGAACACCGGCTGTTTGCCGCTTGCCTGGGTGGTGCTCATGCCGCTGGTGGTGGTTGCTGCGGTGGTTGCTACTTCTGCTGTGCCCGTAAGTGTAACGCAATGTCGCGCCAAAGAGGAAATGAGGTCTGTGTGACTGTGCGCCAAAAGGGAAGAGCCCACACTGCTACAAAAATGTGTTTAAATATTCATTGTCGCGGAAATGGTAAAGGAAGTTAAAAAATTAGTGTATGTTTTAAATAGAACTACTTCACTTAAATTAAAGCCATCATTTTTAAACATTAAAATTGAAATGTTTTATATTACGAATTTAAAGTGAATTTTCAAATCACTAGAAAATTATGAAGTTTTATATTTCGAAGTCCAGAATAATTCAGTATAAAGTCAAATTAAAAGGAAATAAATGTATTGGAGCTTATGAATTTGTAAACATCATAAACAAACCAATACCAAATAGTAAAGTAAACTTTTTTCCATTTTTCCCTCAGTGTCCCTGCACGCACACATTTAAAGACCAGCACTCGTGTGCAACAATGCCATCGCTTGACGAGATTGGCTCTTTGGCTTAAGTGAGGACGGCACGCATGGGGCACGGCTCTCTTTTCTTGGGAGGAGTGGGAAATAGGGAGCAGGGAGCGAGGAGCGCGGAGCGCGGAGAGTGGCACGGATGGCTGGCAGGCAGGTCGAGGTCATGTCGATGTCGACGACGCTGGCGTGTGTGCGTGTGGTGCGCTGCTGGTGGTGGTGGTTGATTGCTCCGGCTCTCGTCTTGCTCGGCTCTTCCTCTGGCTCCTCATCCCCCATCCTCCGTTAAAGTGTGTGCGACTGTTGCGCCGGCGCACGGCAACAGCACGAGGAAGAGAGACGCCCGAAGAGAGCGAGCTACTCCGAAGAACGTGTTATTGGGCCCTAGGAAATGCACTGAAAATATCTATAAATAATAAATAAATAATACTTTTGTAAAACAAAGGTAGTAATAAGGATGTTAAAAAATATATAAAAATAAAATTTGTACTTATGTTTTGACTAAACATTGAAATAAGCGCCCATTCAAGAATATAGTTCAGTGAGTTCAAGAATATAGTTTTATAGCACACTTTCAAGAGACTAATAGTTAAAAAAAAAATATTCGAAATTAACACCTTAAAATCTCTTTAATCTAGTAAAGAAATATTTTTGATAACTTCTGGTATTCAAAATAAGATATGTGTATATTGGATTTCAAAAATTGCTTACCATTTTCAGCAAAGATCTCCGATCTTTCTCAGTGCAAAGAGAGAGCCACGGCGGCTTCCGCCCGATCCAATTTTTTTTGATGTTGCACACGTGCAGCGCCGAGGGAATCTTGCCACAAGCAGAGAGTGACCCGATTGATGCTTCGTGGTGATCGTCGGCGTGTAGGAGCGATGGGACCGCTGTGATCGCAGTGCGTGGTGGCAGTTAGGGGAGGATTTCGATTTCGCAAGTGCACGGCACCGGCAGCTACGACGCTGTGTGGCAGCTACAAAAAGGATCAGCTTACCTTGCGGCAAGATCATTTCTCAAGTGACTACCGTGCAGTGCGGAGCGGCAGCAGCAACGTCGCAACATCGAAACATCGCAACTTTATTTACAAACAAGGTTCAAGCCAAACCAAAACCAAAACACATTGGACACAATGGCCGTGCAGGGTCAGAGATTTATGACCAAGACTCAGCATTACCGCAAGGTCACCAAACCTCTGCTGGAGCGCAAGAGACGCGCTCGGATGAATCTGTATCTGGACGAACTCAAGGATCTCATTGTGGATACGATGGACGCACAGGGCGAGCAGGTCAGCAAGCTGGAGAAGGCGGACATCCTGGAGCTCACCGTGAACTATCTGAAGGCTCAGCAGCAGCAGCGAGTGGCCAGTCCGCAATCCCCACCAGTCTCCCAGGTCAACTTGGACAAATTCCGGGCTGGTTACACCCAGGCTGCCTACGAGGTCTCGCACATATTCTCCACCGTTCCCGGCCTGGATCTCAACTTCGGCACCCACCTGATGAAGCAGTTGGGTCACCAGCTCAAGGACCTTAAGCAGGAAGAAGAGTGCCCCGATATGGGAGAGGAACCAGTTAACCTATCCGATCGTAAATCATATGATCATTCACCCGAAAGGCGCTCCAGGTCTCCGCAGAAACAGGATATCCCCAACGGCGAGGATGTCTGGCGTCCCTGGTGAAGAGCATCCCAAATACACGCAACCAATTAACATTGATAGCTTTACCAGTCGATTTCATTTAGAAACGATCCAAGTTTTCCAAGGTCTAGTGTAAACATTTGCCTCAGAATCGTATTTAGTTGGTAGTTGATTTGATATGATGTGATGTTCCTGTGATAGTTCTTAAGTTCGTATTTTGTATTTGATCTCCCATAGGCCTTACGATTCATGTATTTAATTGGTTATAATTTATTTTATCAACATAACAAAGAGCTTCCCCACCGAGCTTCCACTTAGATTCATTAAGGAAACACATTTTTTTCATGCTTTAAATTTGCATTTCTGCTTTACAACATTTAATCTAAGCCATGACCACTTAAATAATAAAAAGAATAAAAACTGAATTTTTATGACTCTAATTTTATTTGGAATGTATAAAGCGGGTTGGGTTTAGAAACTGGTTACGTTTAAAACATTCGTAAATGGATTTTGAAATAATAAAGCCATTATTGCCCTACTGCTTTTTGTGATTGTCAAAAAAATTTAAATCAGTCTTATTGTCAAGTATTTATTTTGCAAACTGGTACTGTTTTTCCATTACTAGAAATGAATGTGTTTTCTAAGACTTATTTCTAAGGTAATTGAATGCAAGATTTTGACTGTTTTATTTACATAATTTAAGTTTCGCATTATAGCAAAAAAATAAACTAAACTTCAACTTATGGCCCACCTTTACTTTGATTTGTCACAGAGGCTAAAATTAATATAAAAATCATATGCAGAATTCGCGAACCCGTTAAAAACTATCGTTTTGGGAGCTTCAGTCTTCCCTTGAAGTCACGAGATGCCCCCATTCGAAACCCCACTCGAGTTACAAATCCAAGTCATGCACCACCCATCGATCCGTTACAAAGGTCCTGGAACGCGAGCAGCTTACAGCCTAAAGTGTGTCCATCGCGAGCCACACGCGAGCAGCGATCCAGGATCAGCGTCGCTGGCCCCTTTTACATCTCGGATGGAGGGAGTCGGAGAGGTCCTGCCGGGCCACGGGCAGCGGGGAAGTCGAACACACATTAAGCACACTCGACGCACACGAGCAAGGTTCCCACAGGATCATAACAACCGACCAACAAGTGCAGGATGCCTCTGCCCGATCCCTTCCTCTGCCGATCCAATTTGGAATGCCAAAGGTAAACAGGAAGTCGTCGTCGAGGAATCGCAACGCCTTGTCCTTGTCCTTATCCCTATCCCTATCCCCAACCCCCGACGGAGGTCCTCGCCAGCGTGGGAAACGCAGAGGTCCCCGATGAGCTGGCAGTTCATTATCCTTATTCCCCCCTACCCCGCCATTCTCCCCTCCCTGCCATAGTCAAATCATAACACACAAATCTAGAAACGGCAGCTGTTCGTTCTGCAAATTCCCATGCCCATATTCATGTCCATATAGCCATGCCCATACACACATATAGTATGGAATGGTATAGCCATGCTCGGCTGCTTTTTGCGGGCAGGTGAGCGAGGCGATGTGAGAAACCGAGCTGGAAAGTGTTTCCCACGATCCTGGCAGCGATCCTGCTCCCTGGTTGCCTTGATAAGGGTGCCGGGGCAACAATAAGAAATCGCCCGAACAATAAGGAGCAGCGGTCTCAAGAAGCGGAAGGGTCGTGGTCGTCGGTCGAGCAACCCTCATGCCAGCACACGAAGCGTGTCGCCATCCCTCTTGCTCCTTTTGCTCCTTTTGAATGCCAGCACACACACGACACTCGGATCCCGATTCCGATCCCGATCCCAATGCCTTTGGCCCATTTTGGGGGTTGTTTTCTGGACGGCTATAAAAGGCCCGGCCCCGAAGGTCTGACAACACACAACGTCTTCGACCGTCAGAGCAGCCAGAGCTCAAGAACCTGTACTTACACCAAAAATAACATACACACACACACACAGACACAAAATGTCGTCGCTTCAAATGTCTGAGATGTCCAAGACCTACCAGTACCGCAAGGTGATGAAGCCCATGCTGGAGCGGAAGCGTCGTGCCAGGATCAACAAGTGCCTGGACGAGCTCAAGGATCTGATGGTGGCCACCTTGGAGTCCGAGGGCGAGCACGTCACCCGGCTGGAGAAGGCCGACATCCTCGAGCTGACCGTCACCCACTTGCAGAAGATGAAGCAGCAGCGCCAGCACAAGCGGGCTTCCGGCGACGAGAGCTTAACTCCGGCCGAGGGATTCCGTTCCGGCTACATCCACGCCGTGAACGAGGTCTCCCGCTCGCTGTCCCAACTGCCCGGCATGAACGTCAGCCTGGGCACCCAGCTGATGACCCACCTGGGTCAGCGCCTCAACCAGATCCAGCCAGCTGAAAAGGAGGTCCTGCCCGTGACCGCTCCGCTCTCCGTTCAGATCGCCTCCCGGGACGCCTACTCCGTGCCCATCTCGCCAGTCTCCAGCTTCGCCGGCAGTCCTAACTCCAATGTCAGCTCGGTCAGCCACTCCCTGTTGACCACCATCGATGTGACCAAAATGGAGGACGACAGCGAGGACGAGGAGAACGTCTGGCGTCCCTGGTAAAGGGGTTTTCTTCAATCCACCAAGAAAAGATACAAGATACAAGGAGAGATTATAGAAAGTAAAAGTCTTCCGAGTCACTGGGATTTCCCAGTCGACTCCCCACCTAGTTTTAAGTCAACACCACACCACAACAAAGCTTTAGATGAGGACGCGCAGTTCATGTGATAACTAAATAAATAATAAATTATATATATAAAATTTAATGATCACGACTTTTTCTCTGAATCACTTTGAAACGTTTATGCAAATTGGTGGGACACTCCCCATTTCCAAACACTTCGCAGTAATTTGCGGTCTAGAACGGAAATGCTAGAAGCGCAACTGCACCTCAGTTTGTCCAACGAAACTATTCGATCGCCCCACGGATGCACAAGCAATCGGTGGACAAAAGAAAGCGAAAACAATGCCAAGGCCGAAACAAGAAAAATTAAGCAGAAGAAGGAGAAAGAAGCGACCCAAAGTCGGGGCTACCGATGGTCCATGGGCTACATGGCCGAATCTCGAATCTTGAACACGTGTGCGGACAATAAGCGGAGGTAACACAAAAAATTAGGGATTTATCTTGGCGTGTCTAATCGAGTTACGACAATGTCGCTCAGACTTAGAGCGAAAATAAATGGGAATTAAGCCGAGGTGGAACCCGAAAAGGGATCGAGTCATCATTCATCCCGCATCCATCCTGATTTTCCTTTGTTTTCCTCCTTTTTTATGCCGAGACTCTCCCTGGCCACTCGGCTAGAAAATCGTGTGCACAATGGTCAAGGCAAGCTAAGGGCACATAATTGCTTCGGATCAGGTAAATGAGTTGCCCTAGGGCAACTTTAAGATGGAGCCTCAGCCCGGGACAGGATATCGTTTTTTGTTTCTTTTTTTATGGGTTCTGCCTTGGGTCTTCGATTCGGTTTTTTTGGTTTCGTTTTTTGATTTGGCTGACCCAGCATCATTTGCTTATCTGCGTGCCAAGA
Organism: Drosophila ficusphila; assembly: GCF_018152265.1. Lineage (NCBI taxonomy): Eukaryota > Metazoa > Arthropoda > Insecta > Diptera > Drosophilidae > Drosophila > Drosophila ficusphila. The sequence continues at coordinate 20,770,220 of NW_025064737.1, forward strand.
CCAGTAGCCGATCCCCAGACGCCTCTGTCTTCGAAATCGACAGAGGGCGCGACGAGGGAATAGTCAACGAGATCTGTATCGAAATCGGGATCGCCTTGGGACTAGGGATGGTATGCTATTGTAGGGGCATAATAAATTCAAAAGAACTAAATTTATAGAGATTCCTCGGCTGATTAACAATCTGTTAACTTGTTAGGGCCGAAAGTAGATTATCTTAAGGAGATCAGCTTTACAACAGCTACACTTAAGTGCTCATGCTTAATTTTACATTTCCGTTCGTTAAATGTTCTTTGGTGCCGGCAATTATTTATGGAAATTCTCCAAGCGTTTAAATTGAATTTAATTAGAAGAAGTATTAAAAAAAGATCTTAAATAATAACTGGGAAGCTCTTTATGTCATTTATGACTCATTGAATAAGTGCTAGTAATCATCCATAAGCTACCGATTAAATCTCTTTGATTGAACTGGTAATCTAGCCAAGGTCATCGTACAACAAGTTTCGATACCACTTCCACCCCAAGATAACTTTATACCCTTGAAGTAAAGGACACTCCTTAAGAGCCGTGCCAAATCGTAGCTCACTTTCAAGGCCTGTCCATCCCCAGATGATCCGATCAGGCGACATAACTGTCTGCCTGACAATAAGGGACCAACACCAATCCGACCAGACGCAGTTACAATGGACAATAAGAAAACTACGGCCGCAGGGATATGCGAAGGCATCGCTCCCAAAACGCCAAAAGGAAATGCAGGCACAAAAGATACTTAATCTTATAGGCAAACCCGATGAATGATGAACGAATGGCGGCGGCGACGTAACCGAACCCCCGATACAGCAATCCACAATCCAGCAATCCAGCAATCCGGCGATCGAGCTCGAACGCAAGCCCAAGTCATTAAAAACTACAATACACAAACTGCATACGAATCACTCGACGACGACCGAGGCCCAAAGAAAGGGTCTGTTTTTTAGGTAGGGAAGGGGACGGGGAAGGGACCGTACTCCGAATACTGAAGACTGAAGACCGGGGACTGTAGCCAGAAAAAAAAACAAAAAAAAAAAAAAAGAAATATCAGAAGCGAAGATCGTGAGAAAATGGTTTGGAACGTGGTTCTCACACGATCGACACACCTGCCCTTTTTATGTGTGTGTTTCTGGCTGGCTGGGCTCCCTGTGAATGTATGTGTGTGTGTGTGTATTTTTACGAATTCAAGATACAAGACCACTTACGGGCAAGATCACGACCGACTCGAGCTGAATAGTATGGGCTATATGGCTATGGATCGACATGAAAGAGAAAAGCAGCGTGCGGTAAGTGTGTCTCAGTCTCAGTCTCAGTCGAAGGAAGGCTCAGTTTGGCTCAGCCTCAACTTTTGTGCATTGGCCAACTTTGTAATGACTGTGGACACACGATCGTTAAGAGCGCGCCGTGTGATCTGGCCAAAGTGGGAGGGGGGATGGTCAGGGGGAAGGGGTTGTGGATTCGAGCTCGGCGCATGCGTCGCTGTTTTGTTGAACGAACTCAATTTAGTTGGTTTATGACCAAAAAGCGAGGAGCGCGGAGATCGGGGATCGGAGTGGGAGGGATGGTCGGTCGCTGGGGAGTTGGGATCGCTCCGAGCGCTGGAGAGGCACCCAACCACACTTATATGGTGTGCTATTGACTCTGTAATATCTTTAATATGGGATGTTGTTACACTACATTGGCACACGCTCTTGCTGCCACTGGACAAGCTGCCCACCGCTTGTGTTTGTATGGGATTTCGACTGCGAATGGGAATGGGTATCGGTATGGGAATGGGTATGGGAATGGGTGAGGCGGCGGAGATCGAGGCACGAGTGGTCCAGTCGCAACCTCCGTCGTCCAGCCACCTCCTTCCACCGAGCTCAACCCATTGCCAGGCCGGTTTGCCGCCGCCTCTCCTTTATTAAGTGGTGGTCTTGCGCTCACTTTAATACGGCTGCATTAAACCTCGGCGGCGTGCGGAGTATTATGACTGAAGTAGGTGGCCGGACCCGCGGTGCTCGAGATGGGGCCCCCGCCACACAGAGGTCACGTGATGGATGACGTGCGGACTCTACTGTACCTCCTGTCACAAGACTGATAAAGGGTTGGGCAAGGTCCGAAAAATGGAAGCAAATCGTAATATAAAATAAATATTTTTAGGGAATTTTCAAATACAATTACTTAATTTTTGGAAATTTATGGAACTTAGTTACACACTCTGGACGGATGTAAAAAAGTCAAAAGCAAATCTTAAATATATGGAAGACTAAATCTCATTGAACTTACCCGATTGGCATTTGAGCTTTTTTTATGTCTTATTTTCGTGAAAAATATTATAGTTATATCATACAAAATAGGTGTTATTTAAGCAAGGTTATTTATTAATGGCACCAGTAAAGTCTTATCTATACGCGGATATGGTACTCTGAAGTCATCAAAGATCTGGTTTATAAATCTCCTAAGTGTGACGCACTTTTCGGCAATAAACGAAATCCAAAGCCGACAGGTTTAATGGGAACCCCTCCAGATCGGTTTCACAAACTAAGCCACCCAATTAGCCGCCGGCTTTGGGCTAGACTGTCCCTCTCAATCAATTCCGAAGCGAAGCGATCGCTTTTCAACTGGACCAACGCGAAATAGATCACCCATTTCAGCTGACTACCGTTGAGCCCTATAAATAGCCGTTTTGTACCCGAAAAAAAATAAATAAAATGAGCGGAGAAGCGCTAAAAACGCGAGACTTGGCCGTCTCCATGCCAAAGTTACGTGACTAATCACATTTTCTGAAGATTAACAGCAATCAGCGGCGGCTTGAACGGTCCCAGACTCGAGACGGCCCGGTAAGTAGTCATCATCATAGTTGTCTGCCAGACAAAGGCGCTGAGTCCGAGGTTCCGTAATCGAACCCCATACAGAGTCGAAGTTTTGGGCCTTAAGTGCCGAGACGGTCGCGGTCGCGGGCTTAATTTGCAATGTCTGACCGCCGGTCCGCCGCGCATGTGCCAAGCGGTCAAGCGCAGTTAAAGCTGTCAAAGCCTGGACAACAAAAAAATAAAGCAAAAAGCTAAAACAAAAGCAAAACACAATGACCACAATGCTGAGCCATTGACAGCGGAGCCGCGGTTCTCACACTCGGCGGGCCTCATAATAAATGACGTTTCCTAGAACTGACTTTTTGCTTTATTTTATTATTTAATTGCGACAGCGCCGGCGCAAAACTTCCCGCAGATATACAAACATACATATATAAAGATATGTATGTATGGTTGTGTACCCCTTTTAAGACCCCGCATAGCCATATCCCCCGGTCGGAATTCTCGGGGCATAATGAGGCCAGACGATAGTCCGAGTGTGGGAAAAAATTCAGCGACTTCCGGCTGCGGGGTCTGCGATTCGGTTCGCCACGGAGTTTATCTCTAATTCGTTTCTTGTTTTAGGGTTTTTTTTTCTGTGTTTTTGCGCTCGGATGCCTACTAAAATTGGATGGCATGAGTAACCACCACCAGTGGAAGCCCTAGTTTTATGGGAAATAAGTAAACACGGGGGTTCTTAAGTTGCAATTTCATTTATTTTAATTTTGAAATCAGTTTCTTTTCGGAATTCTTTTTCTTGTGATTTCCTGGTGAAGCTTCCGCTCTCTATAGCCGGAATTTGAGGCTCTGCTAGAGATTGGGCTGCTGGGAAAGCTAATCCTGGGCAGCGATTGAAGAGCTCCAAAGGTTTCGGTGCGGTTTCGGTTCCAGCACTCCTCTGGGGCGACGATTTGTAGAAGCCTTCCGCTCGAAGGCGATTCAGGTGAGGTTCATCCCGAGTCCACTGATCACCAGGGTCGCCACATGGGACCCGAAGTGGAGCTGGCCTCGCTGGGCGCCGGGCTGCAGGCTCCGCTCTCCAGACTGCCGCATTCCGACGGCGGCGGGGTGACCATGGCCTGATCCTCGCCGGAAGCTTGGAGGGGCACTCCGATGGGCAGCGAGGGAACCACCACCTGCAGGTAGTTGAGCCGGTGACCCAGATGGCTCATCAGCTGGGTGCCCAGATCCACACTCACTCCGGGAACAGCAGCCAGGGTTTTGGACACCTCGTTGGCGGCATGAACGTAACCAGCGCGAAAACTCTCGGCGATGCTGAGCTTGGGATCGGCGGATGCGGCTCCACCGGAGACACTAGAAAGACGCAGCTGCTTCTGGGCACGAAGCTTCTTCATGTGCTCCACGGTGAGCTCCAGGATGTCGGCCTTCTCCAGGCGGGTGATGTGCTCGCCCTCCTGCGTGAGGCACTCCACCATGATGTCCTTCAGCTCGTCCAGGCACTTGTTGATCCTGGCGCGGCGCTTGCGCTCCAGCATGGGCTTCATCACCTTGCGGTACTGGTAGGTCTTGGACATCTCCATCTCCAGAACCATGGTTGATTTGGTTGGTTTGGTTGTTTAGTTGGTGGGTAAGTAAGTAAGAAGTTGTAAACTCGCGTAATCCACAGACGAAGTGTTCCACTGGATCTCGGAATAGAGCGAGTATCTGTGTGCACGCAACGAAGTCGGAGCTTTGAATGAGTCGGCTGGCTGTGGGATCGGCTTTATATAGCCTCTGCCGTCCGGGCATATGAGCAGCGAGTGCGAGCGGGACACTCATTTTGCCTCGTGCGCGGCCTGCTGCTGTTGCCAGCGGTGGTTTTCAGATGGCTCAGCGGTGCTGGTGGTAGTGGTGGTGGTGGTGGCTTCTGTTTTTTTCTTTTTTCCCTCTTTGTGTATATGTGAGGGCAATAAAATGACTTGAGCTGCGCCTTCTCTCGCTCGCTCTCCCTCCCTCCTTATGTATGTGTTGTGATTGTTATACCGTGGGAAACTGTTTCGCAGCCGATTTCCACGACGACGATGACGACGGCTGGCCTGACTTCTTCTGATTGTGCATGCTTGGGGTCTTGTACGATCCCTCGTCCGTCTTTCGGCGGACGGACAAACGGACAGACAGGCAAACGGACGGACAAAGAGACGGACAGACCGCCTTTAAGAGGTCTGTGCGACTCGGGATCCCAGATACGATGCGAGCGAGGCGAGCACATGCCTTCCATCCATAACAAGATGTTTGCATTTCAATTCATTTGTATGGTCGGCCCGGGGTCCGGTCTTTTGGGCTTCAATTCGGTGCGGTTCGGTCTGAAGTCTGAGATCTGGGGTCTGAGGTCTGAAGTCTTGCCATGTGCCTTCACCCTTTTGCAGTAGCTTATGGCACGCTGATAATTGTGGAATCGTCATCGGGCCAGCCATCCAGCCAGCCAGCCAGCGTTTCTTGCTTTTTTGTTAGCGCTTTATGGATCATTGATTGGATCGTGGTAGTCGTGGGCTTCGTGGGACGAGCATTACGCTTTTCGTTTACATGATTATTCTTGATTGTCGGTTGGGGGTTTTGGGTTTGGCTTTTGCCTGGCTTGGGGATCTTGGGTCGTCGCTCGCTGCTCTCTACTATTTGTAGACAATTACCATCTCAGTTGCGACGGCTGGGAACCGATTGAAATCGACGTGTGCGCGAAAGTCGGTTACAATCGCTATGGTTGTTGCCAGCACACGCTATAAATGTTATATGGCTCGTGGGGCTTAAACGATATATGTATGTATATTTAGCACATTCGCATTCGGTATTTATTTTTACGATCGTGATTCACCGGCTCGAGATGCTAGAGCCCCATCCGCCGGCATCTGACACATCTTAGAGTCAAAGCTCAGATTTCACAACATTTAATTAGAAGTGCCGGCGTTGATGACGACGACGATCGCTCGCGTCCATTGAATATGACACGAGCCCGGCTCATTGGCACACAAATAACAAAAAGGCCAGTCGGCAGCAGATACAGTGAGTAAAAAAAAGACAAGCTCAAATAAGACAAATTAAGATTGCCCCTCGACGCATTCGAAATGAGCTACAGTTAGCCGAAACAAAAATAAACAGCGACGGCGATAAACGGGCCAACACACGGTAATCAGTTAACAACTTATCTAACCGAAACGTTTTGTCCGCTGGACCGGGACAGCTAAACTGTGGTTGTCAAAAAGCTGAATGCTCCGGAAACGGCTAATTGGATTTATGGGTCGAGAGTGTTGCAAAATGACGAGGGGAGGGTGCTGCATGCACTTTTGGGGTGGCTTTTCCACCATAATAATAGCAATAATAATTGTTTCCTATTGGATTGTTAGCTAAATATTTCTTGTTAATTTTCCCAAATGGAGTAATTTGTTTTAAATGTTTACATAAGTGTATAGTTTCCATTTAAATCGTTATTCAATAGTGGAAAAGTTGTTAATTTCCGCAGGTTTCCAATAAGTATATATTATTGGGATTTTACAAAAAAAATGTTACCGAATAAATTTTGTAAAGGTTTGATTGCCCTTTTGAGAAATAACTTTTTCGGAAGTTCTAATTTGCGTGTAATCAGTTAACAAATGGCTGAGCACGTTCCCAAATAAGTTTCCTAGCTTATCAAGTTCAGAATCACTGCGGTAATTCGTATCATTAATGACAATTGCAGTAATTAAGGGAACAGGCACGTGCCCTTAATAGATTAAATCAAGTGTGGCATTGTAATTTGAAATGCAGAAACGCAATCTGCTGGCTCACAACGAAATAATTCCGAAAATAACAAGTAACAAATAACAAGGAAGTGACTCCAATCATGAATCATATGTGCCATTTCATCAGATTCTGCAATGCTCGCTGTGGTGTAGCGCATTGGCACAAGTCGCTTAAGACCAACTGGTCTTTATACACCCAATCATCCAAAGATATAAGCTCACAAACACACACTCACACACAAACATACATATATCTCCGAAGACCTCATTTCTCTCGCTTTATTATTTCTCTTGGTTGCTATATTTTTTTTTTTTTTTTTTAAACAATTTTATTTTTTTTATCGATGGCATACGCACGCGCGAATTTCAGTGCCCCCGCGGAGTCGGGCGATCGCCGAAGGGGGTGGGGCGGTACGGGGCGGGGCACGAGAGCGTGCAAAACTCGGAGACGGCGACGGAGACCCAGAGCAACAACACCAGTGTATGGCCATAGCGTGTTGTTGAATTAATTTATATCCAACAGTGCGCTTTCAACTTTATTGCGCCGCGAAAAGCAGCCAGCCAAGTCAGCAGTCGTCGGTGGGGGCCCCCCCTTGGAAGCCCCTCGAAAGCCCCCCTCTGAAAAACCCACAGATACACCAGCTCACAGATACAACGCACACCAAGGCAACGCCAGACCGTGGGAAACAAACTCGTGCCAGTCGTTTCATTGCTGTCAAATAATATCTTGATGGGGATCAACTTGAAAAGATTGGTTGGGGCTTGGGCCCGAGCTCGGTCCGCTGCGGATCCCCCTCCCCTCTGGCCTCCTCCTCCTCCTCCGACGACGGTTGCCGCTGTTTAGGATGCGGTCGACGCTTTTGTTTTTTTTATTCAGCTTTTCTCATTTTTTTCGTATTTTTTAGATCTCTTTTTTAATGCTTTACACATTTGTTCGTCATAGCCGAGCGTTAAGTATGTGTGTCCATGTGTGCACTTGGAAAAAAGGGTCATCAAATCGTTAGTCGGTTGGTTGGATGGTTGGTTAGTTGGGCTTGGGGTCAGATGGGTAATTGTCGAAATACGTATTTATAATAATAATTACTTAATCTAGGTTTGCGCACGATGCATTATGCATTTTAAGTTCGATATTAAAAAAAAAACATTGAATAACAAATGTTATTATTTATTTATGTATAGCTTTATGATTTTAGATTCTAGACAAAACTGTAAAATAATTATTCTCAGAAAACTTTATTATCCATTTAGTTTATTAATTGAGTTTAAACATGTTTTTATCTTTTCATATATCCCCAGGAAGATCATAAGATACCTTTAACCATCTTTAACATTAAACACGATATTTTTCTTGGTGTACTTTGGCATTGGCATCTCTCGTGGTGTATGTAAAGATCCAAAAAGCCAGAAACCAGTTTGCCATCCGCCAAAGCCAGTGGACTCCGCTCTGTGGCTGCTGGGATGCCGACACATACTCCACTCGGAGATCACATAAAAGACCCGGCACACCTCCTACTGCAGCCTCGGCTCCACACTCCACTCCCCCCGCTCCACTCCCCCGCTCCACTCCCCCGCTCCACTGGCAACCTGCCCCCTCCTCGGTTTTAACCACCAGCTTGTGAATGGCTCCTCCGCCTGCTTTTATGCACTGTTTGTTGTGTATACACGGTCGGGCACTTGGCACGTTGCCCATTATCTCGCTCGGCAACTCAAACTCGAACTGGAACTGAAGCTGTGCCTCTGGCCGGGGCTTTTATTTTTTGTGAAGATTTCGAGTGCATATATCATATTACCACCACCAGCGGGCCGAGATGGAGATGCATCATCATTCCAGGCCTCCGCCAAGTGTAAACTGTCAATGGCCCCTTGACAGGAGGCCCCCAGATAGAGGGACTCCCACTTTGGATCCCTAGTTCCCACCAAAAATCCACTGTCCGCCATTCTTGGCAGGGGGTGCAATCAGAACGATCCATTAGTGGCACTGATAAAAGGAGAACCATTAAACAGGATCCCCTCGTCATTAAAGCGTATCTTCAAGTACGTGTTCGTATCTCGCTTTGCACACACTTTCTCCCTGCGCCTTATCGGGTAATCCCTCTCCCTCGAAAAAAAAAAACAGAAAAAACAATGAAAAACGAAAAAGTATCCCTCCCTATCGCTCCACACTTTCAGCACACTTGGGCCGCAAGAAAGGGAATTAATTAAAATATCTATAAGATTTCCAGTTCACCCCTGGGGAGTGTTTCCAAATTGAAGACAAGTGGCAAGTCCGCATTTTATTGGTGGTGGTTTCGGTCGTGGTAAATCGTAAATGGAGAATGGTAAATGGATGCATCGAGCCCTGTGGGAAAGTTGGAAATCAAAACACCATAACAAGTGATTCGGGATGCCTATACAAATAGAAGATGCAACCCCAAGTGATTATGCCCTTATTCCCTTCTTATTTCATTCGAAACCAGACGAACCAGGACGAAAATGTGTGGGAATGCGTGGGAATGGTCTCGTCCTGGGGTCGCTCCGAACCCAACAAAAGGGTCCCCTATCCCTCTGCCTTTATGTTGATTGCCCATTAGGAATACAATTTGCAACTCCTTTTCCATGATGTGATCCCCTTGTTGATCCTGGGCTTCCTTCGGTGTCGTGAGAAATTTTACCAAGGAACACCTGCCCCGTATCGGTGTGTCCTGGATTGCCGATGTGTTGGTGATTTTTTGCTGCCACTGCGAGGATTTCTCGGGCCACTTGAATACGTTTCCGAAAATTTTGAGGCCAACGAAAAATTGTTTCCCACACTCGACGGACAGTTGCAGTTTTTGTAGGGGTTTGTTTCCTTCGCCACCGCCGATGCACTCTTCTCCTCCTCGTCTCGCTCTCTACCTGCTCCTTGGAACTTCCCCCGGCTCCTGGCGAGCGTCGTATTTCAGGTTCTCCGCCCCGATTATCTCTGCTCTTCGAGGGCGAGGGTCTCTGGTGGCTTCGGTCTGTGTTTCTGGTCTCTGTTTGTGTTCCCCGTCCCTTTCTCCCCTTCTGCGGTGCGTGTCGTTTGGCAGGGGTCCGTTCTCGCCCTCTCTGTCGCTCGAGCGCACAGGAAATGCACTTCGAGCCGGGCCGGCTATAAAAGCCGACAGTTTGCCGGTTGGGAAATCATTCTGACATCGTCAGCCTTTCAAGCAACACACGCACTACCAACCCAAAAAAAACAAATTTCAAATTTCAATATGTGCCAACAAGTCGTCGTTGTCGCCAGCACCAACAACAAGATGAAGACCAGCTACAGCATCAAGCAGGTCCTGAAGACGCTCTTCAAGAAGCAGCAGAAGCAGCACCAGAAGCCTCAGGGCTCTCTGGAGTCCCTGGAATCCGTTGACAATCTGCGCAACGCCCAGGTTGAGGAGGCCTACTACGCCGAGATCGATGAGAACGCCGCCAACGAGAAGCTGGCCCAGTTGGCCCACTCGCAGGAGTTCGAGATCGCCGAGGAGCAGGAGGACGAGGAGGACGTCTATGTCCCCGTTCGCTTCGCTCGCACCACCGCCGGCACCTTCTTCTGGACCACCAACCTTCAGCCAGTCGCCAGCGTCGAGCCCGCCATGTGCTACTCCATGCAGTTCCAGGATCGTTGGGCACAGGCTTAGAAACACCATCGCCTCACCCTTCAATCTTCAAGCTTTAAGAACTCGAAAAACATTGTGATAGCATCAGCGGCTTTAACTACCCAACAATCTCGGCGATCCAGCGCTTCCATTAGTTGTTAAGATATTGTGATAGAAAAAGAGAGCTTTAAAAACAAACGTACAAAATACAAAACAAGAAATATCAAAATCAAATTCATTCATCTTGTAATTGGGCACAGGGGTTTCGGGTTTCAGCATAAGAAAGCAAACAACTCCCTTTTCAGTTTGTTGTGATTCTTTTGGCATTCCACATGAATGAATCGCTTGTTGTCCTACGCAAAATGTTGTTCTGGAGTCAACGTGCCAGATAAGAACGTCTACTGGCAGACATATTTCGAGTTATTTCCAGAGCATGATAAAAGGAGGAAAACACTTGAATTACTTCCCATAAAGTCGGTTGTATATGATTTCTGGGAAGATTGTCGAGTAAGAGATGAACGTTAGAAGGGAAATAGAAAACAAAAACAAATTCTAGGATTCTGTTTAAAAGGTATATGATTGTAATTTCATAATGATTAAATTCAATGACTCAACTTTTGAATATTGATAAACTAATATCCAACCAATTCTCAGAAAGATTAATTAAAATGATGTTAAGCGTAATACCGCAAAATAATTTAATAATTAATTAACTCTGGTAACAAGTTATTTTTAAACAAGGAAATGCATAGCGTACTTCTCTCCAACCTTGTTCTATTAAAATCTAAGAAAATATGCTATAATTGACTGCAGTTAAAATACATCTATAACTGGGTCAGTTAAGAGCGGTAGATCGCATCCTGCAACAAACCAGCCCACACTCGACAAGAAAGTCAATTCTTGGGATGGCTGCGTCCCAAAATGGACAACCTTGTGGCCAGCCTTGTCTTGTGGCAATTGTGGCCAGAAGGTGTGATGTGCTCGCACTCTGGAGAGATGGCCGGGAGCCAAGTTGGCCCGGAGCCAAGTGTTATGGCTATCACCTTGGTTAAGGCCGCCATCGCCACCTGTGCGATGCCAAATATGGATGTCGTGCGCATAACTTCACGGCAACTCCTGGCAGCGAGCTGCTTGTCGCTTGTCGCACAACTTATTTACGATCCGGCGAGGGAGTGGAGAAAGGCCGAAAGGCGGGGAAAACCCCAAGAACCTGGTAAGAGATACCAGAACCGAGAAGTAAAAACCAAACACCGAAAACCACAATTAAAATGCAACATGTAGACGTCAACACCTCAAGACATCGAATCACATGCCAAGGCGTCTCGAGGCGGACGTTGAAATTGGGCATAAAAACAGTTGCCGCAAAAGATAATCGCCTTGGCTAGGGAATCTCAATCCGAGGCAGGTCCCTCAAAAGATTCCCACTCTTTCGCACACTCCGACTGTCCCACTCTATCAATCTCAAACGCATTTCTCCAGCACTAAAAATGCAAATTGATGTTGACAGCGGGGAAGAAGCAGGCGAAGGAGTTGGAAAAAAAGAAAATAAAATAACATAACAACATGAATAACCAGAAAGATCGAGAACGATTCGAGTATATATTAGGTAATCATATACTCTCTTTTATTATATTATCTTACCTATTATGATTTTATTAAAATTATAAGATATCCAAATTAAATAATTCACATTCATGTAAAAAAATTTGATCTAAAAAGTTAAGTATACTGTATGCGATAGTTATGATTTACTATTTCATTTCCATTACTTATCCATAAATACTACAAAAACTTACTTTCTCTCTATATGAATATATGAATACCATTTGTTAACTCTCTTAACAATACAGCAATACCCCTTCGAAAGAGAATGGATAAGTTCTGGTAGCGCCGTGACGTAAATTAAGTAGCAATATAAGTTTCTGTTAAATTGCCTTTGACAGCACATAATTAATTTCGTATGCAAAGCGACGCTTGTCTGCACGAAAGAATTGAAAATTGGAAGAGAGAACCCATCACGGAATGCCGTTGATAATGCTGATGACACTGTTCGAGTCACTGGGCGGTGATAGCGATGAGTCCGGGACTCCGTGGAACGAGACCCGATGGCTATCTAGATGGGCCGTGGCTCATTTGCATACCTGTGCAGTGGGCACTGATCGCCGAGTACCGAGTACCGATCACCAACCAAATCACCAACCTGATCCTGCGCCGAGCTGTCTTCGCCGTGGTATTTTATGGTCGGTCTTGGCTTGGGGTCTTAGTTCTGGAACTGGGATTTGGAATGGGAATGAGACTGGGAATGGGGATGGTTGTCTTCAGCGGTGGGTTTAATGTACGCGTGTGTACCCAATTCCCGACGACCAGCGGAGCGGCCTTCGCGTGCGTGACGAGCATTCGCTTAGCGGTCATTGATTGGCCAGGCCTGTTGGTTTTGGCCAGTTCTCTACGGAGGGGCGCCGTCAGCAACAAGTGTGTGAACATCATTAAACGGTGATTAGGCCCGGCCACCACGCTCCCTTGGCCACCGCCGGGAATTCCCCCTCCACCTCCCCCTCCTCATCGACACTTGTGTGTGCGACTCGTGGAGAGGCCTCAATTACTAGTGTGCCCCATGGAGATAGGCGATTGCGATGAACTGTAGAACAATGTGGGCGGTCAGAATGTTGTAACCGAAATAGACCAAAATAAGTGTGGAGATTTTTAAGATCATTTGTCAAATAACCAGATTTTATTGTCGATTTTATTTTGATGATGTGCACTGCGAAACATCTTACAAAAAGGGTTGGTTTGAAAAACAACCATAACTTTTCTAAATTTTGTGCGATTTCAGATTAGTACTCCTCTAAATGATTGAACTGCATCATCGATTTCGATTTTTTGATCTATTTTCTCGACATTTTTATGATGTACCCCCTTGCCGAAAATCCGAAAAAACGCTTTTCCCAAAACTAAGCCAAACCCTGCACTTAAATATTTGATGAAAATTAAAGGCCATTGGAAAAAATACTACGCAGTTCTAGAAAAACATAAATCATCTCCCAAATAAAAAGTTTCCTCAACTTGGAAATCTGTAAACACAGTTATCAGAGTGATAACAGCAACATAGTAAATTATACTTCCCCGATATTATCAATATTTTTAGACTCTAAACCATAAACAAGATAGTATATCGAAATTTGATGATGCTGTTTTGAGAACAACACTTTACAAAGACCGCAGACGAGCCAATCAATCAAAAAGACGCAAAGAAAAAAGTCTTAGCTGAGGTACTTTTAATACCCTTACAACATTGCAAAATGTAAAGATCTTGTCAAATAAAACAAAGTAAAATATAAAGATACCCAGTAAATTATATACCCGTTTGCTATAATTTAAAACAATAAAGTTACTGGTCTTTTTTAACCTTTCCAACGTACTTTAATATGTTTCAAACTTGTTATCAAAACTTGAAGTCTTTTAATAAGGGTAAACATTTTGTTAGTCACCCAAAAAAGTGCTGGCACACCGTAGAACTTTGTGGCACACATAAACGAGTTTTTGTTTGGTTTGCTGATAAGAAGACCGGTCTTATCAGCACGGTATAACTGATATACTATCTAATAGTAGCTCCACAGAGCCATAAAAATATATAAAAATCAATGAAAGCCCAGACATTCACGGCAATTCAAGTCAATAACTACTTCAGAGAGAACGCGTTCTTCTGTAAAAACCCAAAAAGTTACGAAAACCCCAACATGGTGAACCAAATTCTTACACTCTGCTGCCTGGTTCTGGTGGCAACCGTATCCGGAAACACAGTATCCACCAACGATACTGCCTGCCCCTCTTTCTGTGCCAGCATCTACAAGCCAGTGTGTGCCACCGATGGCCTGAACTTCAAGGAGTTTGCCAGCGACTGCAACCTTCTGTCCCACAACTGTCGCCGCGAAAGGACAAGCCAGCAGGGTAAGTTGAAAAAAATCGAAATTAGTTTAGAACTTGATTTTTAATAAAATATATTATTTTAGCCTATGCTGCCACCGATGCCGCTTGGTGCAGCTCCGAGTTCGTCGAGAATCTGCACGAGAAGTTGGGCAACTTCAAGCTGGAGGTCAAGGAGTGCTTCAAGCCCTGCTCGATGATCTACCAGCCGGTGTGCATTACCAATGGCAAGTATCGTGCCGAGTTGGCCAACTCCTGCCTGCTGGACAACTTCAACTGCGCCCTGCAGGCGTCTGGCGCCCAAACTGAGCTCTTCCGTCTTTTGCGAGAGCAGAAATGCTAGACGAGATCGGTCGTAAAAGCAGAACAATACACAGACACATCCTTTGTTCGAAATAGTCATCCTTTTGTTTTGAACGAAATATAATCCCACGAATTTATGAGACACGAGTAAACGAGTTGTTAATTAGGGTGTTCACAGTGGGAGGCAAAGGTTGGCGAAAGTGAAAATGATTTTAGGGCATGGGCAGTTGGTCAGATTTGACATGGTCAGCATTGCATTTACTTGTCCTTTACACTACACTATTTATGTACTCTTTTAGTATTTTTTTAATATATATATATTTTGTTTTATCTTTAGAGGTTGGTTACCAGTTTCCAGTACCCCAATTTATCAGTAGCATTCTTTTTTAACCACAAAACGTAATCAAGAGCATATAAATGTGAAATACAATGTATGTTTGCGGTTAGTTCTCAAGGGTTTTAGTGACCCTTACTCTTCAAGGGTATAAGCTCTTTAAGGCACAACTCAATTCACAATCCACTGACTCGACACAGTTCATTAACACAGGAAATAAGTGTCCAGGTTAACTTTGGTCATCCCCCTTTAGTTTTTTTATGTATAGCCTGGGAGCATCGATGTGACATTCACTGCAAGATGATACCAGTTTGCACATCCCCCGCTCTCTGCATCTTCAGTTTATCGGTTGGCCAACCCGTCTTTTCAAACCGCTCATCTGTCAGGCCTCATTAGGTTCCACTCATAACACTGCTTCCGTTATCCTTTGCTCCGATCTTCGTTCTTCCGTTACGGCAGTTCTCCAAAAGATCGGGTTCTGCTCTCAGATCCCCAGTCGTGATAAGGCAGAATAGGTGTAATGGTTGTCATTATCCCAAATCGATGATTCTGTATATTTTGATTTTTAATTCTTTACGAAGCTCTATTTAAACGATCAACCATGATTGTTGCGTGTCGCATGTCTTCAACTTGATTAATATAACTAGTGCCCCTTCCCTTAAAGTAACTCAAAGTTACCATCATCATAAAGAATGGAAAACCATAAAAATGATCATAAAACTCAAAACCCTAAAAAGAATTATCCCCCTTATTATTTACTTTTTTTAGACCCAAAACAATAATAAAACGTTTCCTTTTCTTGTTCTTCCATTTGTATGGTACAAAATGAGTGATTATGTTTTATTTTACATGCAAATTAGTATCACATTAACAACGTAAATATTGCGCGGGGAAATAAATAAGTGAAATTACGATAATTAGGGGTGTGACCCCCAAGCGATTGAGATCTATTCGGTGATGGGGTGAGGTTCTTGCGGGCGGACTTAAGCTAACAGAGGGTTCCGGGCATTTGACTGAAGCTCTGGCAGAGCAGGGCGTGCAGGAGATCATCGTCGACGCGATCCTGGGTGTTGGCCCAGAAGAAGGTGCCGTTATCCGTGCTGATGTACTGCAGTGGCAACTGCAGATCCCAGAGGTTGCTGGGCAACTGTGTTGCACTGTTGCTGCTGTTCAAGTTGATGTTGCTGCTGGTGTTGCTGTTGCTGTTGCTGCTACTGTGATGTCTGTGCTGGCAATTACGTCCATGCTGGCAGTTCCCACAGCTTTGGGCACTGACCTTGTCCACGTAAACGCTGCTGATGAGGGTGGGCGTGTTGGGCGGCTGGGTGAGGGACACCTCCTCCTCGGGAAGTTGCCTCAGCTCCAATCCGTACTTGTGAAGAGACTCCTCTGGCGTTGACTTAGGCTCATCTTCGACGAGCAACTCGGGTTGCTGCTGCTGCTGCTGCATTTGTGTGTTGTTGAGATCCACGTTGTTGGGATGGGCCAAGGTCAGCTGGGCGGTGCGACCCTTGCCACCACCCACTTTCAGCAGACGACGCAGCGGCTGCCAAACTTTGCGCATGTGCCGTGCGGACTTTTCGTTCGACGGTGTTGTTGCCGCTGTCAAAGCTGAAGTGTTGCTGGCCGTCATGTTTTTCGTATCCAGATACATGTTGCTGCGGTGTGTTGTGGAGCTTTTTCTTGTGAGTTTTTCTTCTTTTTAAGCGAGCGTTGCGTGTGCGCACCTCGCGAGAGCTGGTCGTTTTCTGATGCTGCTGCGCCGGCGTCGCTCATATTTATATATGAGGCGAGGTTGCTGCGCTGCCGATGGCCAGTCAAGAGTGAAATCGTACGCCGGCTGATCTCACGAGCAGCTACGGCCCAAGCACCGTACGAAATTTGAGTGCACTCTCACACACAGCCAAAGTCGGGGTGAGAGGTGAGCCCGGCAAACGAGGAGCAGGAGGAGGAGGGGATCCCGGCTCGGTAAAGGCCTTTTTATGTGCGCGTATTTCCCAAATAAATTCCAACAGGAATCCACAAGCTCCAGTCTTCTGTGTGTGTACTTTTCCCATGCACGTACAATCGACAAGGGCCGCTTGATGAGTTTTGGCTGCAGGTAGATGAAGACGACGCTGCCGCACAGTGGGCCTCGCACTATTGGTTAATGGTAATCAAATGTAAATCTTATTGTTATTGCAGTTTTATTGCTACCATAATAAAAGCTACTTTGTACGGGTCTTCCTTTTAGAATTTTATTAACTCTTTTACATTTGAGAGGGTTAAGTCCTTCTTTATTAATAGTTTCCATACACAACATTGTAAATGTGTCTTGGGATTTGGTGAAATTAAATGATTATTAGACTTTATTATATAAAATATTAGAATTAAATACTTTAAAAACCATGTTTTCTATTGGGAATTAATATTCTTTGTATTTATATTAAATATAAGATATTTAGACAATTAAGAAATTTTTATTACTATCCTCCTACTATTTTCTGTTAATACTGCCTACCAATTATTTGTCACCCAATGCTACCGCAGATTTAGAACCACTGTGCGCATCGCCTGTTCGTCATTTATGCACGACTGACTTTGTTTTCACATTCACACGGTACCCAGGGCCCGGAGCCCAGTAGTACATGGGTAGTTGTCCGGTCTTTGGTTCTTCGGGGCCAGGGACTTCGGGGATAAGGCAGGGGATGGGGCACATCTCGCCACAGGGCCGTAGTCGAAGGGGCACGAACAGCACCTGTTCCCTTCTGCGAGCGTGGGACTAAGACGCTGGCCATTTCCGTCCTGGGGAACTGGCAGTGGAAACAGGCGAAGGCAAAAGGCGCAGGCGTCGCCGCTGCTCGATGTCGATGTCTTCGAGTGTGGGAAAGGGCTTATAAGAATTTCACTTGGGTTTTCGGCTTTTTTCGGGGCACTATTATTGTTGTTGCTGTTGCTGTTGTTGCTGCTGCTGACGCTGTTATTTCTGTTTCCTTTCGATGTGATTTTTGTGTTTCGGGCTGAGCAGCTGTTATTGCTACTTGTTGGCCTGTTTGTTGTCATTTATAATCAAGGCTCGCAGAGCCCGGCGCTGATAAGTTCATTTTAAAAGGGACTAGTCGCAACGAGGGGATTATGACATGTTGTGGTTCACACGCTCTGGCAAACTGGCAACCTGGCAACCAGCAACTGGGAACGGGAAACGATGTGGGCATGGCCAAGGGGCATGGCTAAGGGGCATGGGGATGGGGATCTAATGAGGCCGTGACCTCATTCAGGCAGCAAGTCCTTGCCGGATCGCAGGTTCCCACACTGCAGCACAATCAGAGTTAGCTGCCATAACTAGTTAGGCCAGCTCAGCTACGAATCGGGTTTTCTTTTTCGTTTGTTTTTCTTTTATGTTTTTTCCTCATTTTGTGGCCGAAAACTCGTGCCAATCGCGTGTGCACCGCACGCTTGCGCACCAGAGATCTCTCGAAGCGACTTGACTCTCTTGCCTTTGGCCGCTATTAATCTTGGCTGAAACACCACCGCCTGCAACTCCCAACCCGCGCACCTTTGCCCCCAATCAGCGTCTAGGCTTTGAACTGCACGTTTGCCAAATTGAAAGCGACTGACTTGGCAACACGGACACCGGCTGAAAATCCAACTCGAAGCCCGACTTCCAAGCCAACTCCGACTGCGATTTCGATTGCGATCGCGGCTCCGACTGAGGCCAGCTTGTGCCTGGGCTTGCGCCTTTCGAAGAGAGATACTAGGAGTCGTTAGGCGGCTTATACACTTTTTTATAAGGGGAGCTTTAGTTAGAGGATATGCCTTAAAATGGGGGTACCGAAAAAAATCCAGTTTCCGATTAAGATATCCTAAGCTTAATTAGCTCAATTGGAGCTAAGTTATTAAGCTAAATAGAAGTTATAATTAAAATTAATGTTTACATTCACGAAAATGGAGCTGAATTATTAAACTTAATAGCACTCCTAATTAAAATAAATGTTTAGATTCACGAAAATATATTATATATGTTTATCGATTCCTTTTTAATTAAAATTCTTGAACAAACTATTTAATTTTGTCCGTTTCAAGTTATTCAAGGCTGTTCAAGAAAATTCGAAGATAATGGTAACCTTTTTAATCTGTTAATTGGTATTAGATATATAAAGAGCATTGCGAATTCGCTACCAGTAGACCCCTCAACACTGTCTTTACCCATCAGCAACTATTTGGCTTTTAAGCTTTTGGTTCACACGACCGGCGATGGCAACAAGTTTTGTGCAAAACTATATACACATCGGCAGACACACGGAGGGGCATATATGACAAGCAATTAGTGTGCATTGAGGTTAGTCGAAAATGGTTTTGCGGTCCCTCTGTCCGTCGCTCCGTTCGTGATTATTTTGCATATTCGCATTACTCATACGCCACGTGTGCCGGCCAAGTTGAAAGTTGAGGCATCTTGAAAGGCGAACCATCGAAATGCCTTGAGAGGCTTAATTGTTATGGCTCCAGTCAGCAGAAAGCCAAGACCAGTGAAGTCAAGCCAAACGGCTAACGGAAGTCAGGGCCAGAAGACAAACAAACAGAGCGATTCTGCAGCATCATGGGAAATGCTTAGCCAGGCAAAAAGCACGGCCACAAAAACTAACTCCGAGGCGTCCAACCACAAGTGTCATATTGCTGCGATGCGATGGTGATAAAGCCGGCCCAACGGCAGCTGCGAATAAAAGGGGCATAAAAACAGGCAGGCAACATTTTGTACACTCTGTGCTGACCAGTAGCCCTGAGATCAGCGAATTAAAGAAATACATATACGAGTCTTAGAACGACAACCGGATGTTAAAGTTTATGATGAGCGGCGACAAATGCCGAAGGGTTGGCAATCGGACTATGCAAAAACTGTTTTTTCGGAACCCCCAATGCGCCGAGATAGCGAAACTGTTACACTTAATCGATACGCTTCAACGAAAAGTCAACCGAAAGCCAAAGGCATTATAGAGGTGGTGCACTGAGAGAAAATATGAATACCTAAAATATGTTTTAAAAATGTTACTATACTTAAAAGCCCTTAAGATATGATTTAAATTGCAAGATACTTAAACTGGATGACATATTAAAACAAAAAAACAAATGTTTAAATGTTGTTGTTCCAATTCTTAGAGATATTTCAAATAATTTTTGTAAAACCCATGATCAATAATATAATTTAAAAAATTCTTTATGACATCAATTATAATTCGAGATAAACTCAACAAAATTAGCATTTATTCCATGTTTATTTTCAATTGCTTTAAAATACTCTAGTTAATTACCCAAATTAGACTTGTATTTTCTCCCCGTGCAGTTGCCGCAGTCATCATCATCAGCCAAGCATGCGACATAATTGCGCGAGTTAAGGCAGCCCCTCCAACTGCCCCTCCCCACTCGCCCCGCTCGCCAGTTCGCCCACTGCCCCCCATCGGCGGCCGACAGTCAGCCCGCTTGAAATCAACCAGCAGCAACAGCAACAACATTTCAGCAATCCATCGGATCGCATCACAATCCAGCCATCCGTCCAACGTGTGGGAAACACACGACAAATCTGTTTCCCACGGTCTCGTAAAGTAGGCACTCACCGCACTCACACACGCGCAGAGCCATGGGACCCACAATCACACACAGGCGGTAGTCGTAGGCTCCCTCGTGTCTCATTGTTGGTGTGAGCGGTGCGGAGCACCGAACTTCGACAGCGAATGGGAGCCGAGCACTGTCATCATTGACAATAAGTATGACATAGGAAGGAGGGAAGCGGGAATCGGGAGGGGATGGATGGGGCTGGAGCGGTCTGAGAGCCACGCGCAGTCGCTGAGAATGAGATCCAATCCAATCCGAAACCCGACTGCCAACTACCGACTGCTCGGGCTCCCTCTGGCCATGCAATCAATTGAAGACGACGCGCGCCAGAGCACCGCCACAGTTACGGATACAGATACATTTGTATCTGCGGCGAGGCACGCTCTCGCTCGCTCCCATGGCAGGCACCTTGGTAGGAATCCAATGAAATCGGTTGAAGATTAATATAGTTTTTAAAAAATATTAGTACTAGGTTCAAAAGACAGGATTCAGAGTTTGATATTTGGTAAAGGTATTTTTATAGCATACTTATGGGAGTCAAAAGGATAAACTCGATTCATTTTTAATTTCTTCGCAAATTTGACATATTTTTGTTGCTTTGAACAAAAAGACATTATTCTTGAGCTTTACCTATTAAATGCTTGAATTTATAAAATTGGAAACATCTAATGCATTGTTAAAAGCGTATTATGGGAATATATAAGCATTGTAACATCTTTCCAGTTTTGTAGCATATTTTTTGGGGCTCACTTAAAATTGAAAATAAGGTGTATATAAAATTTTTTTTTTTTTTTTTTTTTTTGCGATATTTATTATTGTCGCCGGAATCGTTCAGGACCATCTGAGCATAACCGGGCGTTTAGAAGATGGGGTAGGTGTGGTACATATGGGATATGGACCTGGGCTATGGTATATACAAATATTTACAACTATTTACAATAATTTACAATTATTTAATATTTGAATTTAAGTTTTATGTTCCTTCAATTAAAATAAACAAGTGTTTTTCAGATCGCAAGAAATTTCTTGAATAGTGTTATTACTTATTATGCATTCTATTTTAGTTTCCGTAAACCTACCACTTCATATTACAATTTTAAACCCACTGTGCCTCTGCAGATCGTCCAACCCCCATCGAGGGCCCACAGTAGCCTCTCTTTGTGCCGCTGCCGAGCGGTGCTACCGATCCGCGACCGAGGAGAGCCGAAGTGGAACTCGATTTTGGCCGAGTGCCTGGGAGCGTGTGTGCGAGCGATCATGCGGGAGCTTTGTGGCTGCGAGAGTGAGCTCCCCGGTCCGGGAGAGTCCGCCTGCCACACGGCTCGTATAAAAGTAGGGCTGGGAACTAGTTTTCCACTCATTTCGAAAAATTGCCGCCAGTCGAACGCACCGCAACCGGTGGAACGCGCAACGCACGCGCAACACGCTCGAAAAATTAAACCGAAAACTTGTAAACCCAACCAAATTCAGAAGTGATAATGTGCAGTTGAGAGACGAAGGGCTAAAGAACAATCCTTAGAAGCAATAAAACAAAGCAAACGATCATGGTCATGGAGATGTCCAAGACGTATCAGTACCGCAAGGTGATGAAGCCGCTCCTGGAGCGCAAGCGACGCGCCAGGATCAACAAGTGTTTGGACGATCTCAAGGATTTGATGGTGGAGTGCCTGCAGCAGGAGGGCGAGCATGTCACCCGGCTGGAGAAGGCGGATATCCTGGAGCTCACGGTGGATCACATGAGGAAACTCAAGCAGCGAGGTGGTCTCTCTCTTCAAGGAGTCGTTTCGGGTGGCAACAGCCCGCCCACTTCGACCAGCACCGCCCACGTGGAGTCCTTTCGCTCGGGATACGTTCATGCCGCCGATCAGATTACGCAGGTCCTGCTGCAGACCCAGCAAACCGATGAGATTGGCCGCAAGATAATGAAGTTCCTATCGACGCGACTAATTGAGCTGCAGACGCAGTTACTCCAGCAGCAGCAGCAACAACAACAACAACAGCAGCAGCAGCCACTACAAATACCGCAATCCTC
The DNA here is from genome assembly GCF_018152265.1 of Drosophila ficusphila. NCBI lineage: Eukaryota > Metazoa > Arthropoda > Insecta > Diptera > Drosophilidae > Drosophila > Drosophila ficusphila. The sequence goes on from NW_025064737.1 coordinate 20,792,563, forward strand.
AGGACGACTGGCCTTCCCGCTTCTGGGAGGATATGGACCGGCGGCCGCCGCTGCCGCCATTAGTTACAGCTCCTTTCTGAGCAGCAAGGACGAGCTGATCGATGTGACATCCGTCGATGGCAACGCACTATCCGAAACGGCGTCGGTCAGCTCGCAGGAGTCCGGCGCCTCGGAGCCCGTCTGGAGGCCCTGGTAATCGGACCCGATATCCTGCCCAATTGATCTTATCCCTAACATTATAATCGCAAACCCAAAAAATGGCTAATGACCGTTCTGCAACAAGATCCGTTGTCTTCCAAAGTAAATCATAACAACCTAAGTTAATTGATGTCGATTCGCTAATCGATTTCAAATTGGTTTTGAAATACTTTTAGTTTTAGCTCCGATAATCGTAGTTTGTAAATTGTTTAGTTTCAACTGTGATATAACTAAAATACGATGATCAATCAATCAGTGAACATATATATTCGAGTGCGCTGTTTCCTACTGCAAACGTTTCCTAAGTTCATTAGTTCATCGCGCCTCCTTCATTGTTTAGCCTACTTTAAGCTTTAAATAGTTTATAAATGTTAATTTATGTTTAGCTGAGAAAGACGAATCAAAAATACATTACCCAAATAAAATAAATCAATAAAATTGCAAAAGTATATGAAACTCTTCTTAATTGGTTGGGATGGGAAATATGTTTGATTCAGAGTTACTGAAGCAGATTTTTCTGGATTTTTTTTAGCATATAAAATAATTATTAAACCATTTTGGTTTAAATTTTAAAATATAATTTTAAACATATCCTGTTTTTAAAGTACTGGTTTAATACAGTCGAAAAATGTAAATTGAGTTCGTATGTATTTAAAGGTTACGCAATAACCAAGCAACAATGTTTTATTGGCACGAGTGATCCATTTTATTTATTGCTCCCATAAATAACCCTTTAATTAGCATGAAGATGCATCAGCCTTGGTGTATGCAACAAATTTGCGACATGGCTCTGATTCATTCTCATAAGCAGATCATCTAATTGGAGCTCGTTTTGTTCCACCGATCTGATCGGCATCCAACAGATCCTCTCTACCTGCCCGAAAACTGGTTGGAATTGCAGCCAAATCAACAGGCCAAACAACCCCCGACGATCTCCACTACCTGCTGGCAGGTAAATTGATCAACAATAAGACCAAAAAGGTCCAGGATCGAATCGGATTAGGGTCCGCTCGTTTTTCAAATGAGTCATGCCAATTAACAAAGGACTTCGCTCCCTATTTATTTTCTGTGTTGATTTGTAAACGGAAAATTGTCGGAACAAAAGGAATGAAGATTCCTTTTCAAATTAATTTTTTGGTAAAATGTAACAGTTTTTTGGAAGACCAATTTGATTGCTTCCCTTTTTTTGTTTCTGAAAATGATTGAATTGAAAGTAGAAATAAAAACAGTTGAGGTTTCTTTTGAATTGTATATATATTTTGATTTTTTTGTAAATGTTAAGTAAAATGTATCACAATTTTTGAGTAAAGCTCTCGAGTGGTTCGGCTTGCGTGTTAATTTTTGTGGAATGGTGTCAAAAATTAACGGAAGACGTTGATTAAAGCTGGAGATCCCGTGGAAGACTTGGTTGCAGGATGAAGGTAGCAGGACACTGATTTTTCTTAGGCCTGAACCCAACGATCCTGGGGGATGGCGATCTCGTTGGCGGTGCTGCAGTAGAGGGGCTCGATGAGGTCGTTGTCGGCTGGCAGATCGGAGACGGCGGTCCAGAAGAAGGTGCCGTGCTCGGTGCGGACAAAGTGAACGGGAACGGTGGGCAGTTGCTCGAACTCGTAGTCCTCCATGTCGCAGGACTGGGAGAGGCGCTCGTTGGCCTCGTTCTCGCAGGACTCCAAGGAGGCGCAGATGGAGGCGGACTCGAGATCGGCGTTGCGGCTGTTCTCCATGGATTCGAGGGACTCCAGGGAGTTGGCCTTGAGGGCGTTCTTCAGGTTCTGCTCCTCCTCGACGCGCTGCTGCTGCTTGAAGATCTTCTGCAGCAGTTTCTTGACGCTGTAGGACAGCTTCTTGTTCGACTTGATGGTCATGGCTTGGTTGGTGTTGCTCTTGTTCTGGCACATGATGATGTGTTTGAGTTGCTTAGCTGCTGTGTAGCTGAGATGTGTACTGTACGAAGCGTTGAGCTCGAATGATGTCTGATCCTGCGGCCGAGCGGCCTTTTATACCCGCACAGGATGGGGAGAAACCCGAAGCCGAGCAGGTCACAAAACACCGAGTGTGGGAAACTACAAGGATACGTGTCCCGAAAAATCCTATACACAGAGTGCGGATACCCGGCGAGGCAACAACAAAAACGGCAGGTGTGTTTTTCGAAAAGGGACTGCATCGGCATTAACCTGCGTGCGTCGGAGTGTGACGGCATGTAGTGCCGCTCCGCTCGCACCTGTTGGAGGTGCCGGCAATTTTATCCTGCTGCAGGATCGTGAGAAACGAGACTTTCTACCAGTTCCCACAGTCTCGCTGCTCGAAAGGATCCTTTTTGAAAAGGAGAATCGTTTTTTCCCTTTTACTGCCGATCACTTTTGGTTTTTATGTGCACTTATCTTATTATGTAGGCAGTGCGAGCGGGACGCAAGATGATGGAGCCGGGGGCGGGGGAAATCCCTTTTCCATTTCTCAAACACGTGTGCAGCTCGGGAACGTGGGAGAATATTTTCAATTTTCAACGCTCGAACGGAGGCGAACAATTAATGCCCGAAAACCAGAAGATTCCATAGCTCAATAGGCAAACAATCCGGAGAATTACGAGGGGTGGGGCTTTAAAAAGGACCAAGGAGGATTCTAAATGCGCTGTAATTTGAAATTTATCAAATTGTACGTGGAGGCGAGGCGTTGCCCGAAGGAGCGAGATGGAGATGGGGATGGAGATGGAGATGGAGGACAAGGATCGTCGACGAAGGAGTTGCTTTTAATTTCTGTTGCTGATGGCACACAATTAGCAGGGGACCGATTCTCATTATGATGGGTAAAAAAACTGTAAGCGAAGAAGGAGGAGGAGGAGCAGGACCACGAGGACATCGTTGGAGGAGCACACGCACAGCGAGCGCCCGTCCTTTTTTTGTGCGGCTCCTTCTCCTTTTTTTGTGTGTGGATCGTTTATGGCGCGTGAGGCGCTGAAGCCAAGGTTTCCCAGGATTTCTTTCTGCCCTTTGTTTTTTTTTTGGGCTCCCTTTGGATATCTCTGGCGTACTTAATGGATTGTCCCTTGACTTAACCATAAATATTTGGAACCCGGTGTGAGTTGGGACAAATTAAGTAGGAATCTTCGGGTCGGTGAGAAGTTGTAGGCTGGCGTTAACAGTGCGTCCTGATTCTGGGATCTATTGAACTCATGTCGAGGTGATGATGATTACATGGTTGCCTTTGTTGGCTAGGTGGGTGTGGTTATCGATCGATGGGTTCATCCTGAAGGTAATAATATGGGAAATAATGTGAGTGTAAAGCAATCAAACGCTAGATTGGATTCACATATCAAATAAATTATTGCCTTAGAAATATTTTTTTAAACACGAAGTCAAAGATCCATTCTTCAAAGCTTTTTTGTATCTTAAAAATGTGATTCTGTGCATTGGATATATAAAAAAAACACCAATATATATACTATTAAACTAATTTAGTCTACTAAATTAAGTAATCAGGGCTTTATTTTTTTTATTGTACCCAAGTCCAATGAAGTCGTTCAAAAGATACAATAAGCAAACAAAACCGAAAATGAACTGCCACATATTCTGGATTAAGAGCTAAAGCCATTTCTATAAAGACCCTCCTCTTATTAGGCTTCAAAATATCTTTGATTGAGCGGTAGAATATTTCTATAAAATCCCCTGTGTTTTATCGCAACAAGAGCTGCCCTCAATCTTTTCAATATCCTTTGCTGGATCAACAGTCCCAAATTATTGAATTACTTCTTGGAACTGACCTCTATAGCCTTGGACGAATCTCCCAGTTCCTCGTATCGCTTTTGGTTGACTCATGCTACCGCATTATTCGGACTTATTATGCACGGATTGTATCGATCTAATTGTGTTTTGGTCCTTTATTTTTTCGGTTGACTCATTGCCCCCAGTTTTCCTTTCTGATGGATATTTTTTGTGTGCCTATGTTTTTTTTTCCAGCATTTTATTGTGTGCCCACGTGCAGGGGCAAAACAAATAAAAATAGTTAACCATTTGGATGGGAAACCAAAGCCCCGCTGGGGGTCTTAAATTTTGGCTGCCCCTGCAGTGGTTTTTTTCGGGTTTTAGGTGACTACTGTGGTGCCTTCTTTTTCTCCATCACTTTTCTATCTTCCAGGGAAATCTTTGGCCGAACACGTGCACTGATTTCTTATCGCCGCCCGATCATTTAAGGTACCAAAACTGTAGATTAGCCCGGCGCACACAAAGGCGGAGACAGGGAAAAGACTACAAAAAATAAAAATAAAATCAACCTGACCCTGGCAGTCCATTGTCTCCCGGCCAAGTGTTCAAAGGGGGGTGGGAACGATCGTGTTTGTACACGTGACGACCTCGTTTCGCTCACAGCAGGGTGTGACTGTCCAAAACTGCGACCCCGTCACGTCCCTCGATCCACCTAGCCGAAACTATCCATCCAGAAACCATATATCTCCGGCCAAAATGCGGCAACGTGAGCAACTTGCAGACGTGAACATTTCACACATGTGCGTTCGATTGGCGGCGGGAAAAGCCCACCGATCATCGAGGTCTTCCCTCTCTCCGAACGCCGCAGGTCCGGTTACACCGGACAGGACCTTCCACACCCACACGGTCCGTGCGGAGGATGTGCTAACTGGCCGACTCTGTTACGGTATTTCCGTTTACATTTTCCGTGGTCAGCAGCGTGAACATCAAACGAGGCGTGCGAAAAATTCCGTTGAACGTAAGACGATCTGCACTTGAGCTGCGAGGATGAGACGAGCTGGAGGGATATAGTTAGTCCCATGTGCACAACAGTTAGCATAACAATAACAAAGTATCGGTAAATACTCGTATATTCTAAGGAAAAAACTAACACGAATTGCGGATGTCCTTTGAACAAAATGGGAGATATCGTTCATAGGCAGCTTTACATCTTAAATAAGTTTTTTAATGGCTGAATTTCCATACAGAAAAATAATAATAATAATTCAGGAATAATTGATAATAAAGAAAACTTCCAGCTTGGTAAATTGTTATTATATTATAGTTATGTCATTATGTTATAAGTTGTAATCATAAAGCAAAGTCTAAAGCCTAAGTTGGTCGAATATTTCCAACCAACTAGTGGGTACAGCCCGTACTTATGTAAATACGAATATGATCTGGTGGACCTACGTGGCGGTTTCTTTGGTTTTGTAATGATAAAATAACACAGACAGTAATCAATGTGGCGATGCACCACACATGTGGGGTCCTGCACATCATCGAATTACACAAAGACTTTGCAGCGAAGGAACGTTGCACTTGACACGAGACAGCGCGACATGTCTTTTATTTTTGGATTTATTTTTTAGTTTACAAATTAGTATGTGCGATGGTGTGTCGCAAATGCGGGAGGCGAGTTCCACGAAAGCAGAGGCCATTGTCATTGTTGGTTTAGGATATCATCGGAGCCTCGAGGAGTCCCGTTCGACGATGATCCCCGCCCATCACTCAGCACGCACGTGCAGGACACAAAAGGGGTCGTAATTGACGGTTAACTCGATGAACCCGGAACCTCCCCTGTGGAAAAAAAAGACCACAACGATATGTGATCGCTGTCCAGGGGTTCGAGGGATATGCAGATTCGATAACACCCAGCAACACGTGCACCGCAGTGTTAAGCTGTCGACCGAGGCGTAGACAGGTCTCGAGTTATATTGTGTCCCTGCCCCTCGGGGGCGTCGCTTGGCCAGGGGTTTGTCTGGGCTTCAGTGCCCGAGGACCTCCTACTTGGACTCGGGGGACCCTAATTCTCCGCCGAGGAGGTCCCAGCTGGGGTGTCACTCAGCAGATCTTGTTTAGATCGATCGTCAGGTGGGGGAGGGATTGCTTAATGTGTGCCTTTTACACTTAAACAGGGGAATTATTCTAATGAATTGATGTATTCAACAGGGGTAAACACTTTTCAAATTCCTTGAAAGGTAAACATTTTACACTGGGACAAAACAACTCCACTTCATATTGTCATCCTTAAATAAACACATAACTGAATGCCTCTATCGACTGTACTTTTCAAATAATTTTTATTTCAACCATACCGTGATAGAATACTTGGAAACTTTATATAAGAAATATGGTATGGGAAAAGGTCTTTATTATAGTTTTGGAAAATCCTAGTTAAGTCAGATATTTTTTAAAGAAAATAAATGCAACCCAATTATAAATTATTGCACAACATTTTATCGTACAAAAGTATTTATCAAAATATTTTTGATTCTGTATAAGGAGCTCTTTTTTGTAATGCGAAATAAATAAGCCAAAGTATTTAATTTTGTATGTTTTTTATTTTAAAACTATTAAAGCTGTTGATGTTTTTTCCTAAATACTAAATCTTAGTAAACTATTAAAGCTTGATTGGTTCTTATGATCTAGGTAAAGCTGTTATCACAGTGTTATCGATACAATTGGAAGACATGATTCGTTGTAGCAGGAGTTGCTGATGGAAGACATGATTTGCAGTTGGAAGACTGGATTCGATGTTCTCGTTGCTGATGATGGAGTTGCAGAACGAATTACCACGGACGCCACATGGTCTCTTGTGCTGGCTTGGGGCTCGCAACGGACTCGGAGTCCTCGACATCGCTGTGGTATCCCGAAGAGGCGGGGCTGAGTGGGCGTGGGGCGGAGGATTCGACCGAGGTCTGGATCTGATCAGCCTGCAGCATCCGTTGGAACTCCACTCCCAGGTGGGTCATCACCGTCTTGCCCACGTCAACACTCATGGCCGGGGTGCAGGCCATCACTCGGGAGATCTCGCTGACGGCGTTCATGTAACCATTCTTGAAGCTGTCCATCGGGAGCGGGGAAACAGGCGCCTGCTGCTTGACGACCTGTTTGCGCATGAAGACAAGTGCCGCCTCCAGCATCTCGGCCTTGTCCATTCGCAGGATGGCATCGTCGCCCTGGAACTCGGCCACTAAAGTCTTCAGCGTGTCCAAGCACTTGTTCATGCGGGCTCGTCGCTGGCGCTCCAAAAGGGGCTTCTTCACCTTCAAATAGTGCTGGGTTTTCGAGACGAAAGCGGATTCGTTGCTGGTCTGTGGTGCCATTTTGCAGTAATAGTAGTTGCTGAGTAGGAAAGAGCTGAGCTGATCTGTGCTGCTTGCAGGATGCTGCTCGAATGATGCTGGATTCGTCGACTGCACCGGCTTTTATACCCGCAGCCGGGAAGAGAAGGTCCTGGCTGGAGGACCTGCTACCTGCGAGCAGCGTGGAGATCTGGAAATCTTATTGCTGTGCGTGCGTGGGAAAGGAAACCGAAATCGCTGTGCAAAGAATGAGTTTCAGGCTCCTTTCTTGGGCTCCCTTTGTGCGTTTATTCCTTTCAATTGTCTAGCCAAGGAGTGTGGGTCCTGGCGACGCTTTGTAACTGCAATTAAACCGTAAAATGCTGGCCAAGACGTGAGAACGTGGTACACGGAATTGGTCCCAATTGTCTGCGACAAACTGATTCGGTTTGGGCCAGCAAATGAAAATCAAACTCGGTGAAATTGTAATTGTCTTGTTGTGGCTTACTGATCTTTGGCTTGTTGAGAGGAAAGGAGGAGGACCGTTTAGATCCTTTATGGGACCATTGCCTACGAACTATGGGCTTATGATAGTACTATAGATTGTAGTAAATGTGTCATAAAATTCAATAAATATTTTGTGGAACTTTCCAGAATTTTATATAATTTTCTTTAATTTCTTAAATGGTTTAAATTAATCAGCACATGATATTAATGCTTTTATTTGTTATTAAAATATTATACAATTTTTTGTGAGTCAATATTTTATCAAAGAAAAATTAAGTTCTGTAGATATTTAAAAGTAACAATAAAATCCTTTTAATTTTGATATCCAAATTATTACAAACAAGCACTTAAAAACATTTTCTATTCACGATATTTTGGGGACCCCTTAACCCCGCGTTTCCCCATAAATCTTGGCGTAATGTTGGGTCGATCCCCTGCACACTTCCAACATCCCTTAGAGCTAACCCCAATCCCAATCCCTATCCCAGATCCAATTCGAATCCCGAGAAAGTGGCAGTCACCGTTGCCGAGGTCTTGAGGGGTCTTTCGGTTTGTTTTGCTCGATTTTCATATCGTGAGAACCGCTTGAGACGCGTCGTGTGTTTCCCACGCGATGTGCACACCTGCCATTTAAGACGCTTATATGGTTACGATTACAGGCACGGATACACGGAAAGCCACCGAGACACAGATACACCAACACACCGACAAACACTTGGCTGCAAATACACAGAAGCAGCAACCAGATGAGGGCACACATTTATCTGTCGGCACACATTTATTGCGCCGGCGCGACGCTTATTATCAGCCCAAGTAGCAATCGTCGTGCGACTGGCTGATGGACTGACGGATTGACGGATTGACTAACTGCCCAACTGACTGGCTGACTGGTTGACTGACTGACGGACTGACAAACCTTCCGACTGATTGCTGCCTGCTTTACTTTAGTTTTTCACTCTTGTCGTCGTCATTGACGATTGTTTAATTTAAATTGCCGGCTACCAGTCGGCGGGCTTAATGATTATAGTCGGTCCCAGAGTTTTCATCCAAGTTCCGTGGAACTTGTACGCAATAGTTATTTGTACTTTACGACATGGGCTAATTGAACGAACGCACCCGCAGAAGAAGTTTAACGAGCCGTCTGTCATTGATCCGAATGGAAGTTGAGGGGGATTTGGAGAGGTCGGGGTGTACTCGTTGGCTTGTCAATGGGCAATCAAATCATTAATGTCTCCAAGGTGAGTGAGAATCCCCAGTTGCCAGCTGACAGCCGCCGGATGGATTTCAACGATCCAATCGGCCAACTTATGTTGCCAATCCTTTGAGGGATTTATGCCCGACCACCAGTCGGTTTGTCAGGTAAATGTCGCTGGCAAATGTTTGCGCAGCCATAAATTAGTCAGACGATAAGTGGGCAATTGTTGGCTGACATTAGCTCAGAGCCCACAATCCGTGGGATGCTCAGAATAACTCGGAGTTAGCTTCAAGAAGAATGGTCACTTCCTGGTGTTAATGCGATTATTCTGGGCTTAAATACGCCATGAGAAAATAGTCAAGAAATTAGTGGAAAAGGGAACAACATTAGCACTTTCCCTTCTTTATAAAACAAGTACAGATTTTTAGGTACCAAACTAAATCTACTGACTCTTAAGAAATATTTAATAATAACTTGAAAATCTTTGTAATCTCTCCATTACACTTTAATTAATTAAATCGACCTTGCCATTTAACATTCAAACACAATTGACTCCCCGAAAGCAATCAACATCAACCCACTTTATTCGCAGCTCGTGCCAAAGAACAACCCTCATGCAAAACCCACCTCCCAATCAATGGACCACAGACAACAAACACTTCAAATTATGAACCCACATAAGTTGAATTAAATCGCTATCATAGACACGACCACAAATGAGAAGCACCTTGCTCTAGCCAGGATTAAAAGTGCGGCGGGCTCCCAAACACGTGACTGACCCACGTCCCAATCAGCGGAGCAGCACTTGTCCTCCGCCACGCGCTTGGCCAACCGCTGAGCTTTCCAGGCCCAAAAGCAAACATCAATCAGGTGGAAAGCGATTGGAAAGCAAACGCGTGACCCAACGGCGGGCGAAGCAATTAACCAAAGTTGAACCAACTCGGCAGCAACACCACCAACAACAACCACAGCAACAAAATCAGCAGCAAGTGCAATATGTGTCAAAAGGGGCAACAGTAACAGCAACAGCAAAAGCAAAAGCAACAACAACGATGGCAACAAGGAGCAACCACCACCAAGGCAACGAAATGAGCGGGGCTGTGGCCTAAATTGCAAACAGCTGCCACTCGAACCGTGGGATACTTTTTCCCCTAGCCTCAAAAATCGAGATATACGCTCAGGATAGGGGAAGGCCCTTGGCTGTCGAACCTTATCCATGGGAACCACAACTGCTCAACGCTCTCAATATTTATTCTGTATTGAAACGGAAAAAAACGAGGATGGTTCGACAACACAAAAAAAAAAAGAGAAGAAGGGACCACTGGAGTGGGGGAAAACGAGATTATCCTGCACGTGTTGAGCTTGCTGCGGGGTTCCTTGCGCTAAAAGCGTGGCAGGCGCAACGTTGGGCTGAAACTCGGGATGATGTTGCTGCTGCACTTGCGCGGAGTTTGCACATGTGGCAGGCACATGTGGCACTTGTTGTTTTGGGTGGTGGGACCGTTGGGTGGTGGTTGTCTGTCAGCCTATAAAAGCGCGATCCTTGCCATCAGCCCACAACAGTTGCGATTTGAAAACCAACGCGTTAAGAAGTCCAATCAGAAAAGTGAAGTTTAAAAAATTACATAAAACCATGTCGAAAGTAAAGAACTTATTGGCCAAAATGCTGCAGCGTTTCGGCAAAAGCAGCGCACATAACGATAGTCAGCGGTACGACAGCTTGGAGGAAATTGCCCAGAATCAGGCCAACGAAAGGATGTTGAGAGAAACTCATTTCGGAATGGAGGAGCACCTGGTCATCTGCCTGGAGACTTCAGCGGGCAGCTTCTATTGGCATTCGCAGTAGCAACACTTGAAGGAGCGGCAGCATCATTACCTGCAACAAAAGCAATCCAAATTGCTGTCAAGAGGAACGGACAACTCCAGTAGCAACACCACAGAGAAGATACAGTAGCAGCAACACGAACTGCAATTATTATTGCAATGTCAACAGCAACACCTCAAAAGCCAAAACAATAAGAAGTACTGCAACTTCAGTTGCAAAAGGAGCACTCGAAAGACTCAGAAGCAGTAACGAAAACTACAATTACTCTTATTGCAATGTCAACAGCAGCAATTATTGCAAGAATCAAGGCATCAGCTAAACCTGCAGCAACATCTCAAAAAGCCAAAATAAAAACACCAGTAGCAATAACAGCGAACCCTGAGGCAACCGCAAATGAAACTTGGTCAAAACGCGAGAATATCAGCCGCAAAAACAGTAGCAGCCAAATGAACTACAACAATTGCGGCAGTGTCAACAGTAGCAGCATCTCTAGAAATCAAAGCATCGATGACAACAACAGCCAGCAACCACAACAATCTGAAAACTACAGCAGCAACACCAACCAAAAGCAGCAACAACATGGGCCACAAACCGGTAGTTAGATGCGACCAAAACGACTGAATGAATGAATGGATAATACAAAACATATCATTCGATGAATGAATGGAGCTGTCGAGAGATCGTGCGAATCGAGTTGCGTGCCGGCAACAAGTATGAATCTCCAACTAGTCTGAAGGATGCAATCAGACATCCTCTCCAGTTGGAAACCATTAAATACATTTGTGATATGAACTCAGCTAGTTAGTGTAGAGTAAATGTTATTAGCTTATAAGAAACTTAAATATAAAAAAAAAATTATTTGAAAGTATCAGTGTTTGCTATTTGATTAATTGGTTTGATTAATTAATGGGATATCCAAGCCAATTGGATTCTGCTTGAAAATAAAGCCACCAAATTATGCCTTTAAAATATCTTTTAAGGGGCTTATCAATGACAACTTAACCAGCCTCAATTAAACCTATTATTGGTTACATAAAGTCACCTTCAAAATACTAACTAATTGGTGTTTGTTATAAGTGAGAGCTTTTTTTGACACGTCTTCTAAATTTGGTATTACCCACTTTTTTAACCATGTGGTATTTTAGTCTTATACGCAATAAGCCAATTAAAACTATTATCCCCCACTTAAATCTCTTTCGAAGCCAAATGCAAATCAAAGCTAAAATTACTTAATCGGACAATATCCCTGCATATCCGGGCATCAAGCTAATCGCAGCTAATGATAATCGCCGCCCTGTCATTCCGAGCAAAATGATAATTTCCTGTCGCCGATTCCCAAGCTTCGGGCTTGCAAAAAAAAATCCAACTTTTTTTTTTTGCATTTTATTCGATTTTATTGCGCATGCGTGGCGCGCAGCAAGCTTCTGTTGGAGCCCTTCAGCTTTTGTTTTTTAGCTGCTCGCGTCTGTCGCGCGTTTGGCGTGCCAAGCATGCGCACACATATTCAATTACACGGCAGCAGCAACGGCAGGGCAGCAGCAACATCGGCGCACAGCAGCAACATCATCAGCACAGCAGCAACACCAGCGATTATAGCGATGCATTGACAATAAGCCAACCCCGTTGCGTGCCCAAATGGTTGCCCCTATTTAATAAAAAAAAAAGGAGAGAAAAAACAACACAGAGCTGGCCATGTGCAGCTCGAAAAATTTTCTCACAGTCGCCAGAAAATTGTAACGGCTTGTTGTTCAGCACACTCTCAGCACGCAGCGCACACACACTTCCTGCCCCAGCAACAACAACCACAACGACAACAACAACAGCAACAACAACTACTGGGTTCTTCAAACCGGCCACGTATATTGTTTATATAGTTAACGAATGCGATACATTTAATCTTTAGTGTGTGTCAATTTGCCGTACAGTCATTTAGTTTGCATGTCCCTCGTCGATCCATCGAACCTTCCCTTTTTTTGCTCTGGGTCCCACGATGATGATGTCCCGACGTGAGCAGGAATACCATACGCGTATATGTATGCCACTTAGCGCTGTACGATCCTATACGATTCGATCCCAGGGCCCAAGTGTTCAACAGAAGCTACAATTCAGCATTCATAATTGACAACAGCGGGTGCGAGGGAGAGGGCAGCTATAGGGCCCACGATGGACAAGAAAAAATTAAATAAAATAAAGGGCAGGTGGTAGTTTTTTCAGTACTACCCGTGACTCGCACAAGCAGCTCGGTCAGATTTACAGTGGTTCAAGTGGAATTGGAAAACTGTTAAAAAACTATAAGGGCTGATTTTTATTGAACCATTAACTATTTTCTTTAAATAATTGTAAATTTGTAATCGCATAACTGCAAAGTCTCATTATTGAGCTGCTTAGTGTGTTTATTTTGCATACCTGTGCACAAAAAAATCCTCAAAAAATTATACCGTACGAACATTCACGAATCATACCTTTTTTCCAGGATGCAGGTTCTCACGCACAGTCATTGCATCCCAAATTATCCATAGCAAGTAAAGACCAGGCTACGGAAATCCGTAAAACATAAGGTACCAAACCTGCGCAAAACACCTTCCACAAAAGTCCACTCCCTTTACGATAGACTCCTAGAAATTCCACAAATTTACAATAAACCCAAAAGTCGGTTCCCACGCACAGATAGACCCTGAAATTAACCATATCAAGTAGAAAAGAAGTATCGAACAATCCGGAATGTCATGAGTTTGAAACCTGCAAGGACACCTTCCACAAAAGTTATAAAACTGCACACATCTTGGTGTTGAAAAACCCAAGGAACCACATCCCTGAATTCACATTTCCACGATCTCTATTCGAGTTTCTACAATTTACCGTAGCAAGTTAGGAACAGGACACGAAAAATCCGTAAGGTACCCGACTCAAAACCTGCAAGTCTTACAATTTCACACATTTCCGATTTGGAAAACCCCATTTCCGACATTTCAAAAATCACATTCCCACGATTCCTAAGGAAGTGGAAAAAGTATCCTTAGCAAGTAGATGGCAGAATTCGTAAAATCCGAGTCCTTAGTTTCACGTAGTTGGAAAAGCCAAGAATTCTTCATTCATGCAAGGCACACCCGAAAATTCACGCATGTGTTTTGTAGGTTTGGCCCACTGTGCAATGTGCATAAGGGCTCGAAACTCGGGACTCGCACACGGACTACCTCCGATTATAACTTATAACACCAACGAGCGAGAAAAATCTTGTGGGAAACTTGAGGGCAAAGTGTTTCCCACGATTCGAATGTCAGTGGAAAGGAAAACAGAGAAGCAGCATGTGCAACCACCGTGGCACCACCACCACTGCACCATCGCATCTTCATCCCCTGCCAAGCACACGCACACAGAACCACAGTTCCGGTCAAAATTATAGCAACTGTTCTTGAAACTCTTAAAAATTTTTAAGTACATATTACAAAATTATTATGGAATATTTTTTTTATATCGATGTCAATGATTTTCTTTTTGATTAAACATCCAACATTGATCTAATAGCAGGTATCCAAATTGTATATTTTAAATTGTATTGTATTTGTTACCTCGCCTGTGCTCCAAACTTGTTTTTGGAGAAAAACCCACCACCGAAAATTCAGGCGAGAGGATCGTGTCCCAGTGACTGAGTAAGAGTAATTTGCTCGGCAGGTGGTGGCTCACGCTCTCTTTCTCTTCGTCAGCGCGCGCTGAGCACGAGCATAGTTGCCCGTTCGGGTTCAGTCCGTTAACGGTCGGATGGCTCTCTCGGGTCAGCTTGGAGAACTCAACGGTTTGGGAAAACTTTTACAGGTGATTGGGAAAACGTTGTCCAGGAGCTTTGCGAAAGCAACTGCAGCGGATGAAAAAGAGTGCTAAATCCATTAGGTGGACTTTTGAGCGCTTTTAATCCTGAGTCATAGAACTATTGCAATTGCAATTGCTGTTTCCTTCGAACTTATTGGTAAACCCTCTTTCACTGACTTTTATTGTAACGGACAGATGGACCCGAAGATACTACCCTATACTTTCTGGCACTATATAAGCAGCGGTAACCGGAGACGAAGGCAAACATTTTCAAACATTTTTTGAGCAGTCAACATCTCAGGATACAGTCCTCCAAGCCAGTGAAGAAATTCTTCAACAAGTCGCTCTACAAGTACCCGAAGTCAAATAACAAAACATAAACAATGGCCACCAAATACGAGATGTCCAAAACCTACCAATACCGCAAGGTGATGAAGCCTCTGCTGGAGCGGAAGCGTCGTGCCAGGATCAACAAGTGCCTGGACGAGCTTAAGGACCTGATGGCCGAGTGCGTTTCGCAGACTGGCGATGCCAAGTTCGAGAAGGCCGACATCCTGGAGGTCACCGTGCAGCATCTCCGCAAGCTGAAGGAGGCAAAGAAGCAAGTGCCAGCCAATCCCGAGCAGAGTTTCCGTGCCGGTTACATCAGGGCAGCTAACGAAGTGTCCCGCGCTCTGGCCTCCCTTCCCCGAGTGGATGTCGCCTTCGGAACCACTTTGATGACCCACCTGGGCATGCGCCTCAACCAACTGGAGCAGCCCATGGAGCAAACTCAAGCAGTCAACACTCCACTCAGCATCATCTGCGGCTCCAGCTCGAACTCCAACTTCAGTTCCCGCTCTAGTGCCAGCTCTTGCTCCTCCATCAGTCCCGTCTCCAGTGGATACGCCAGCGACAACGAATCCTTGCTCCAGATCAGCAGCCCTGGACAGGTGTGGCGCCCCTGGTAAAAACCAGGTCGAAATCAAAGGACTAAATACCCTCGACGGGCAATCGCGCAATTGGAACTGCAGCTTTAGAAAATGCTTTACAATGATCCTCATTTATTTGTTACGTTACCAAGTTTTAGGTTTCTAAGTTAAGTCTGTGATAGGGCACGCTTTATTAACTTTTGTCTTAACTCAATCGAGCAGAAGTCTGTTTTTTTACTCTACATATATACAAATGTTTACCAGCTAAGAGATCTCAAGAATACAACAACAAAAGATAAAAAATGAAAAGAAATTAAATACAAAACATATGAAACGAAACCTTACGACCATCTTCTTATTTGGGAATAATTCTTTTACAGCTCTCTCCAATAAGAAAATATTGGGATTATTGTTTGTGTTTTTTATTTTAAAGAAGTATTGGATCTTGGATCTGATTAACAACAATCCAGACGAGGCTAATAAGATCATACGTATAGAGATATCATTCATAATCAATAATCAGATAAACAAAGCGAAATCTTCTTTTTTTCTCTACAACAAACAAATTTTCATCCCATAAAAAACAAACCTAGTAAGCACTAGTTAAATTAATACATGTTCATGGGAATGAACTTTTTATGAATTATGTTCATTATCTTAAAAGCCATCATTATTTTAACAAGTTAAATTAATAACAGCTTCCAATAACAAGTTCAATATAATATGAAAAACATGATGCACTGATGGGCCCTCAATAAAACGACATTCATTTATCAACGCAAAGCCGCAAAATTACACTTACGTAAAGGTAATAATCGAAAAACATGTCTTACCAATTTGTAATATCCTCTATGGTACCCTTTTGTAAAGGACCGATGAACTATTGAAAAAATCTAAAACCGCATGCCCCCTGTCAATACTAATATCTCAACCTTTACATTTTCAATAAGGGTGTAAACGAAAGGTTAGCATTTCAGCACACGCCAAAACTACTTATCCCATATTCTATCCCATTTATTTAAATTCCATTGAGAAAATCTGACCACCCCTCAAAGTACTTTCTTTGCAATGAATCAGTCGAATATTGGGAGTTTCGCAAGCCCTCTTCTAAAAATGTAAGCATCCCTTGCCCTTTGACATACGCAATAAATTTCACATTACTACCTATTTTGACCTTTAAAGATTTCTACCTATCATTTGGGTAATTAACTACTTCACTACTTCTTTTTGAGGGTATAAAGAAGGGAGAAAAATTTACATGCAAAGGACCATTAATTTGTTATAGAAATCATCAAACAACCCACAAAAAAAATATCTAATGCCCACTCGATATAAGCAATGGAAAAATAGTAAGAATCTAATAGTACCTACTTGACATTATGTTACGGATAAGTAAGCATTCTACCTTCGTTCTTTTGTAGGCTGTTTACAATCATTTATCTTAATTGACTGACTTTGTCTTTTATCCTTTCTGCATTTTCATATATAATCAATCAAATATCATTAAATTTTAGTGGGTTGCATCGGACACCACATATATCATTTAAATTTTTCCAAAACAATAAAAGAAGTGCTAACATCAATTACTCAATGCAGTTTTCACCTATTAAAAGCCAATTAGGGGGGTTGCAGGGAGTCAATCTCATCCCAAAGGTGAGCATTCCTGCACACTGCTCACCCCGGATAATAAGTACTCAACATCGACCACGAGTCAAGCACGCGGGGCACACTTTCTGCGCCCGTTTGACCCACGTCCCCCTGCCACACCACCCATCGAAAACCGAAGAGCGATCGAACGACCAAGGCGACCCGGCACGAAGCCAATATGCCACATCCACTAATTGTGTCCAATAAACACTCGTCGACGGGGCACTGTGGGAACGGAAAGAGGAGATCTGCAGCTCGGAGATCGGGGCAGGAGTAGGGGCATTATGCCATCATCGTCTGCAGGCATTGATGAAACAATAAGCGAGTAGATGGCACGGCAGGATAACAATGCCAGGGCAGCCCACGCACAACCAGAGTCCCCCACCACTCCTCGATCTCGGTTCCCGATCCCATGTACCCATATACGTTCCCATTCCAACCGACAGGATGAGGCAGTGAAGTATGCATTAAGGATAATAACACCGGCCCAGAAAGCAATGCGAACAGCCAAAAACAGCGACAGCTGCAAAAATGTGCCCTGATCCTTAAACTCAAAAAAAAAAAAAAAAATGAGAAGCGGAGCGGAGCGAAGCATGTGGCCAAAAGGGAAAACAAACGAGAAAAAATTGTGTGAGAAACTTACTTTCAGCTCGGTTCCCACGCCACGAGCCACAAGGATTGTCCTCCGTCCTACGAAGTTGCAGCTGTTCCTTGCGAGAGAGACGGCACGAACGGGGCTCCGCCGTGCGAGCGAAAGAGAGGGCACGAAAGGTGCGTACCAGAGGGTGGATTTCAGGGCCCAGGGAGCGAGTATAAAAGGTCGGACCTCTGAGGACCAGAGTATCACTCACGATTCCTTCATCGAACAGGCAACAACCAGCCTAAAACGAAAGAAAAATTTCTAAAATTTCATTCTTCCGAAATTACGTAAATAAACCAAAACAAAAATGGAATACACCACCAAGACCCAGATCTACCAGAAGGTGAAGAAGCCACTGCTGGAGCGCCAGCGACGAGCCCGCATGAACAAGTGCCTGGACAACCTGAAAACACTTGTCGCCGAACTCCGCGGCGACGACGGCATCCTGCGGATGGACAAGGCCGAGATGCTCGAGTCGGCGGTGGTCTTCATGCGCCAGCAAAAGACCCAGAAGAAGGTGGTCAAGGAGGAGCCATCCCTGCCCCTGGACAGCTTCAAGAACGGTTACATGAACGCTGTCAACGAGGTGTCACGTGTCATGGCCTCCACACCTGGCATGAGCGTCGACCTGGGAAAGTCGGTGATGACTCACCTCGGCCGCATCTACAAGAACCTGCAGCAGTTCCACGAGGCCCAGACCGCCAGCGAGTCCCTCCAGGTCTCGATGGACTACTCCTCAATGGACAAGGCACCCCTCAGCCCCGCCTCCTCTGGATATCACAGCGACTGCGACAGCCCCGCCCCCTCGCCACAGCCCATGCAGCAGCCCCTGTGGCGCCCCTGGTAAAAACGGGGTTAAGTGGTAGGACGGTGGAGTGGCAGGACCAGCCAACAACGCATCTGTGATAGCCCAACTGTGATGGCAACAAAATAGCAAAATGAAAACAAATAGCAAACCAATTAAAACAAATATAAAACAATTTGAAAAGAACATAATAACAGTTTATTTATTTGGGTCTGTGGGAGGGGAACTATTACTTTTCAGCATTTCCTTTAGCTTTCTAATTGGGAATTGGAATTTTTCCAATAAAGTGTTAATAATATTAATGTTTATTTAACGTACAATTTACATATGCAAAAAAATTTGCATGACTTTTATTGTTTATTTCTTCTTTTTTATTAGGGGTTTTAAAATTAGTAACGGTTTTTCGGGACATAAAAAAAACATTCCCTTGAAATCAACCTATGATTGAAACTTCGCGCCAACTACACTTAAAAACGATTCCCTCAATCCTCATGAAGTATGCATTTGTTTGTAATTTTGGAGTTGTTAAAATTTCATCTTACATAATGAATGGAACTTAATAAGTAAATTGTATTTTTAAAAGGATTTTAATTAATATTTTATTTGATACGTGTAATTAGTTTGAAAGGCTGTACAGCGCGTATTTTTTCCAACACTGGTTACTTCAACCCTGTGCAGCCCAAGCGAGTGGCGCTCGATAACGATAGGCGAAATTGCAAGCCTGCTTAGTTCATGTTATGATCCGAGATCCCAACCAATGTCGAAGGGTTTTGGGATTTTAAGAGCCTTGGCACTAAAAAATCACACTAAAAAAATCAAATTGCGAGACCGACGCGGTCTGTGTGTCGCGGATAGGAAAATAAGAAATTATAAATAGAAACGGGCCTTGCCGATGCCCCAAAAGCCCCCCGATTGCCAACTGCCCCAAACGGCGAGGATATAAAGTGTTACCGAGGTGAAAATCCGCGTGCAAAGTTTGTTGCAAAAATATATTGAGGCGAGAACGCCATTTACAAGCCGCGTTTGTACAGCGAGTGCGCGTGTAGTAGAGCCGGAGAGAGCGAGAGAGCGCCGCCGCCAAAGCTGCCCAACACATACACGAATGTCAGACACTTCGCGGTCGGTCGGCAGAAACAGGCAATTTTATACGGGCGAAAAGTTACAAAAAAATAGTTTACCCAATTTTTATGTGGCAGAACCACGTCAAAGTGCAAAAGAACCCGATTGGACTGAGCGAAAAAAGGAATAGCGGGCGATAAAACGTGCTAATCCGGGCGCATAAAACTGGTACTGCCATTATCTCGCTTTTTTTAATTGCTTTTGTTTATTTTTTGTATAGGACACAGTATAATTTTTCTTTTGCGCTGTACTCGTGAGTGTGTGTGTGTGTGATTTGCCACTCGCTGGTTTCTATGTATGTGCCCGTATCTAACAGAGTTGCCGCCTGATATGCAGTTTATGAAAAACACATTGCTTTTATACTAAAATAAATAAAAAGGGTTTGACTAGTGGCAAATCTTCAACTAAATCTAAAAAAAATCAAAAAATGAATTCAGTGAAATGTTTTCAAGAGTGTGTTAACTCCAGTGCGTGTTTCGGCCAGCATGGCAACCCTGTTTAATTGCAGTCTGTCTGTATATGTTCGCATGTTGTTTGTGCGAAGTGTACTGTCTTTACGAAAGAAAAGTGATATATTTTCATAGGATAAATACTGCCCAATTCGACTGAACAACAGGGCTATTGCCCACAAAGGCCCCCGAAAAGAGAACAGTGATTTTGCGTAACAATTTCAGAGGCCACATGCAACTGTGCGCTTGATTTTTCGGCGGTAAACACTCACACTCGTACCCTCGCTCCCGTTTCCTGTGCTTGTGTGCGTGTGTCTCGCTGGCTCCGCGTGCCAGTGTGTGTACGTGCGTGCAAACGTATCGAAAAAAAAATGGTGCAAAAATATGAAAAAGCATAACTAAGCAAATATGTTGTAAAATTCCATTCTCAGGATATGCAAAATGCGAAGTAGTCCGAAAATGGAGTTCCACTAAGTGCCGGTTCCGCCTGCGGAAAAATAAAACTAAAGAGAAACTGCCATCGAAAATATAGGAAGAGAGGAAAAAGAAAAAAACAAGAGCCATAGAACTCTGGGAAAAGAATATAGTCGACGTTTTGAGAGGTGTTTCCAAGGAGTGGAGTGTTCAAGGGTAACCGGACGGAAGCTGAGGAATCGGCGAAAGAAGGAGGAGCAGCAGGACTTCCGCTCCCGGAAATAGGTGTCCACCTCGGAACTATCGCTACTGTTCTAGCCGGCAACATACCAGCCTAACAACAACATGTATCCCTCACCGGTGCGCCACCCCGCCGCCGGGGTAAGTTTATTTGCAAATAAATCCAACCTCTGACCCCAAGTCCGTGCTAATTGTGCTTCTGTCTCTCCCTCTCTCCCTCTCTCCCTCTCTCCCCCGTCGCCTCATGTGTGCCGCCCACTTACTCGACCACCCACCCATTTGGATCCGCGTAGGGACCACCTCCTCAGGGTCCAATCAAGTTCACCATCGCCGACACATTGGAGCGCATCAAGGAGGAGTTCAACTTCCTGCAGGCGCAGTACCACAGGCAAGTATAATTGGTGGACTCCACAGTGAAGGCTGCCTTTTAGGAACCACGATATCTTAACATTGACAACCAAATATGAAGTCTCTGTCAAATACGAATTTTAAGTCCAAGTGCTACATCTAGATTAGGATCTTAAATCATATTTTGATCCTGTGGAAGTGCAAATGAAAACAAAATATTTTAGTCTAAAAAAATAACGTTTATAATAATTTTTAGTTAACTGGCTTAGTATATTAGATAATCAAAATAATAGACACCTTAATTATTAGTTCTCTAAATTGAAATGTAATCCTCGTATATTGAGATTTACACGTTTTCCAATTAACCAAACAAGTGGCGTTCTTCTGACCGACATCTTTTATCCTCATTAAAAGTTATTGTTCCTAGAATTTGGGGCTTAGAACCTTTTACAATAACATGGCCCAAAGAAATCACATTTTAAAGCCTTCGCTGTACCGCCTTCGTATGGGATCGTGCGAGTGTGTGAGTGTGGATGCTGCGTCTGCGCTTTGCGAAAAGTAAAACAAAAAGCTGAGCAAACCGGTTTGGCGCGCCATATGCGCCGCTGTCATAGGATTAACCTGCGCCGCCTCAGCCGCAAACTCCACGCTCCACAATCGCCGCTTCCTTGCGTTCTTAAATTCAGTTCGCTTCCGTCGCCCAACTAATTTGCCCGTTGATCACTTTTCCTGTGAATTCCAGCATCAAATTGGAGTGCGAGAAGCTGTCGAACGAGAAGACGGAGATGCAGCGCCATTATGTTATGGTAAGTCGACGGCATGATTCGCAAATTATCGAGGTCACTTAGCTAATGCCTTGCCCTTGCTATCCGCAGTACTACGAGATGTCCTATGGCCTTAATGTGGAGATGCACAAGCAGACGGAGATCGCCAAGCGGCTGAACACACTGATCAACCAGCTACTTCCATTCCTTCAGGCCGACCACCAGCAGCAAGTGCTGCAAGCGGTGGAGCGGGCGAAGCAGGTGACCATGCAGGAGCTCAACCTGATCATTGGGGTAAGTGTATCGAGAACGGACGAAGGATCCCGCGGCAACAGCAGCAGCAACGCGTTTAAACCATTATCAGCTAGAGTCGAATAGGGAACAGAGCGGATTGGGGATGCAGTTGCCACTTGGACGAAATAAAATCAGTCAAGGAAAAGAAGAAGTGTCACTAAACTAAAGATTTCGTCTTACAATGTGGCAACTGTATACATAGTTTCAGTTATGTTCGTTCTTTGGGCAATATTTGATTTGAGTTTGTTTTTCTACTTCCTAATTTGTTATGATTTCGCATTCGACCAATCTAAACCAAACAACTTTGTGCAGCATCAGCAGCAACATGGAATACAGCAACTTTTAGTAAGTTTCTTTCGTTGCAAGTTCATTTTATTGTTTGTTTACTGTTGCCGTCTGCCGCTGCATCCGCCGAATGTGCCACTGCCACAACAAAAACTACAGCTACAGTGCCTCACTCCCTCTTGTTCCTTCTTGTCCATTTTATAATTGTTTCAATAACGCTTCAAACGCCGCCAAATTGTTGTTGCTGTTCTTATTAACCCCAGATGGTCTTTGGTCTTGATTCGAATTTAATGTCATTTATATAAGAAGTAAATAAAGCCCAGTTGCTAAAGCAATTATTTTGACTAGAATGCAAAGACCATTTAGTGTTAGTGTTGTTGTGTTTACACACATTCCACTGCTTCCATTATCTCACTAAGCACGATGTTCATTTTGGAAAGCCGCCATGCCGCACACACCCGATTTCATACGATCTTATGGTTCCATTGCAGCAACAGATCCACGCCCAGCAGGTGCCGGGCGGACCGCCACAGCCGATGGGTGCACTGAATCCATTTGGCGCCCTGGGCGCCACCATGGGCCTGCCACACGGACCGCAGGGTCTGCTGAACAAACCGCCCGAGCACCACAGGCCGGATATCAAGCCCACGGGTCTGGAGGGGCCAGCAGCCGCCGAGGAGCGATTGGTGAGTGCAGCACAGATCATAATTCCGCATTGTTGGAGCTCATTTTAATGCTGATGTTGCAGCGCAATTCGGTTTCGCCGGCTGATCGTGAGAAGTACCGCACACGCTCGCCGCTGGACATCGAGAACGACTCGAAGCGTCGAAAAGATGAGAAACTGCAAGTGAGTATCGAGCTTTATTCGGTGTTAGCATTATACACTGGTAGTATCATCTCCATCATAACCGATATAACTGTCATCTCATCTGAGCTGTTGCTGTCTCTCAACTCACCAAAAAAAAAAAAAAAAAAAAAAAAATTAAAACCTCGTAGTCTATTCATTGTTGTTGTCTAATTCTGCTAACACTCTCAAATCATGCTAAACAAAATCTATATTGCTTATTTATAAGAGACATGACAGAAAAAACAATACCAAAACTTAACATCACGATTGAAGGGAGCCTGTTCCGGTTTTCACTTTCTTGTAGTATAGAAGGGTTTCTACACATATTATTACTAACCTATTTTGTTGAAATTGAATTTATGTAACCACACCTTCAATTAGAAACTAAAAATAATTAAGTTCAGTTTTTGTTTTCTTAACTGCTTTATCCAAACGTATTTTTTCGTTTTATTTTAAAACAAGCCAAATAAGTGAAAGCCAGAACAGGGATACATAATTAGCTATTAATTATTGCTATTGTGGTTGTTGTTATTGCTATTGTTCTTTGTGGGTTTTTGTATGAATTTTGATTTATATTGTTTTCGTATTTTTTTCAAAATTATTTCCAGGAGGATGAAGGCGAGAAAAGCGATCAAGATTTAGTCGTAGATGTTGCAAATGAAATGGTGAGTTGAGTGTCGGCCCAGATTCAATGCAACCATTCCCAAAATATCCAGAAAAAAAAACTTTAACCAAAACCACACCTTTGCTATTCTATGAAACCGCCTTAAAATGAATACTAAATACATGCGTAATCCTTGCAGGAATCCCACTCACCGCGCCCCAACGGCGAGCACGTGTCCATGGAGGTCAGAGATCGGGAAAGCTTGAACGGCGAGCGCCTCGAGAAGCCCACCAGTAGTGGCATCAAGCAGGAACGTCCGCCCTCTCGCTCCGGCTCCAGCTCGTCACGTTCCACACCCAGCCTCAAGACAAAAGATGTAAGAAGAGAGAAAACATCAACTATAATGCAATGTTAACATAATCTTTCTCGTTTAGATGGAAAAGCCGGGAACACCGGGCGCCAAGGCACGCACACCGACACCGAACGCCGCTGCTCCGGCGCCAGGCGTTAATCCTAAACAAATGATGCCGCAGGGACCACCGCCAGCCGGATATCCGGGTGCACCGTATCAACGGCCGGCCGATCCCTACCAGCGTCCACCATCGGATCCAGCCTATGGACGACCGCCACCAATGCCGTACGATCCGCACGCGCATGTGCGAACCAATGGCATTCCACATCCTTCGGCCCTGACGGGTGGAAAGCCGTAAGTTCTTATTTAAGAGATAGATTATAAACAATTCTTTCCTTTCTTTTCCTGGTTGTAACTCCAACTTCTGACTGAAATAATATACCTCATATTGTTTTTCTTACTTAACTGAATAATCCTTATTCAGTTTAACCAATATACGAAATTAAATACAATATTAATAAATCTTTTTCCCACTTTTAGTGCATACTCTTTCCATATGAACGGCGAGGGTAGCCTACAGCCAGTGCCGTTCCCGCCGGACGCGTTGGTAGGCGTTGGGATACCCCGGCACGCCCGTCAGATCAACACGCTGTCGCACGGAGAGGTCGTCTGCGCGGTAACCATCTCCAATCCCACAAAATACGTGTACACGGGCGGAAAGGGCTGCGTCAAGGTGTGGGACATCTCGCAGCCGGGCAACAAGAATCCCGTCAGCCAGCTGGATTGCCTGCAGCGCGACAACTACATCCGCTCGGTGAAGCTGCTGCCAGACGGCCGTACGCTGATCGTGGGCGGCGAGGCGTCGAACCTGTCCATCTGGGACCTGGCCAGTCCGACGCCGCGCATCAAGGCCGAGCTGACCTCGGCGGCGCCCGCCTGCTACGCCCTGGCCATCAGTCCCGACTCGAAGGTGTGCTTCTCGTGCTGCAGCGACGGCAACATCGCCGTGTGGGACCTGCACAACGAGATCCTGGTGCGCCAGTTCCAGGGACACACCGACGGTGCCTCGTGCATTGACATCAGCCCGGACGGCTCCAGGCTGTGGACGGGCGGCCTGGACAATACGGTACGCTCCTGGGATCTGCGCGAGGGTCGCCAGCTGCAACAGCACGACTTCAGCTCTCAAATCTTCTCGCTCGGCTACTGCCCCACAGGTAAGAAAACTTTAAGCTATTCTTAAAAGTTGTTAGTTGATGTTAACGCTTTGCAATATTCTTTAGGCGACTGGCTGGCTGTGGGAATGGAGAACTCGCATGTAGAGGTGCTGCACGCATCAAAACCGGACAAGTATCAACTGCATCTGCACGAGAGCTGCGTTCTGTCGCTGCGCTTTGCCGCCTGCGGCAAATGGTTCGTTTCCACCGGCAAAGACAACCTGCTTAACGCATGGCGAACACCCTACGGTGCCAGCATATTCCAGGTAAGCTTATCCCATTTGCTTTAATTAGACCAGTCTTTAATGCTTGTTGATTTGTTCCAGTCGAAGGAAACATCATCCGTACTTAGCTGCGACATATCAACTGACGACAAATATATTGTGACGGGTTCGGGCGATAAGAAGGCTACTGTCTACGAAGTTATTTATTAAATCCACAAAACCAAGCAGTTTTTTCATTTTGTAATAAGCTCGTATAGTTTTTATTACAACAAAAACAATTAACTACAACAAACAAAATGTTCGAAATCATGCAAATAACAAACAGAAAAAAACAACACCAGCAGTATCGGCAGTAAAACAACAAGAGAACGCAGCAGTAGCAACGCATCAAAAAGCGAAGCAAAAAGGAAAAATTCTATAATATATATACAAAAAGGAAAAACTAAATTTTTAAGCGTACTTGTAGCTACTAAGCCTAAGCTAAGTCCAATAAATAAAAACAAACCAACAAGTTGAACACACAAATTGCAAGTAAAAGAAAGAAAAAAGAAACAAGTAAAATGAGAACCAGATCGAATTAAAATGATAATGCATGCGAGCAACAGAAAAGAATATGTTGTAAAATTAACAAATTAAAACCAGAAACAGTCGGCGATACCTACCTACGTTCATCTTAACATAAAAACAAATAGAAGGATAAGTGGAATAGTCATTGCAGTTGCAGGAGCGTTGAGATTATGATTACCAGCTGAGCAAAAGAGTTAAATTCGATGCGAGTGCTTTTAGTTTGTTTTATGTGAACGGTTTTTGTAATTTAGCTGACGAGTCAGGCAGCGGATGCAACAACAAATGTACTTTTAAGTTGTCAGTTTCCTTACCTCCCAACATCCCCCCACACACGCATACACACAAAATACACAAACACATTTGCATAAAAGAAGGTATATATATATAAATATAAATGAATATACTTAGTAAGCATTTTAGTTAAGAGTTTTACATTATAAATTAAACACGGAAACAACTTTTGAAACACTCACTCGCATTGGGGGTCAGAAAAAGCTAAGATCAGTCAGCTTTTGCTTGTATGTAATTTGAAAATATGTAACGAGGAAATGTGGAATTACTTGTGTGAATCAAACTCTTCAGAACCAACTGTAAAATCCTATATTTTGAGCAGCTTAGCCCAACAAGAGCCGCGTCAACAACCGAAACCGAAAAGTAGAACACAGCTAAATTGTTTAGTGTTTAGAGTAAATAAAAAAAAACGAATCGATTTATATATATTTACAACTATATATAATGCGAACGGCGAAATTGTAATAAGCAAGAGATAGAGTGCAGCACACGCTTCGATTTTTAATTTTACAAATATTATTATTATTGTGGTTATATATGTATATAATTATATTATAAATAATTGAAGCAAAACGAAAAAATAAAAAATTATATGTAATCGAAAGTAAATCTCCAGGATGTTCATTAAAACACGTCTGTGGTGTAGACGCTTCGCTGGCGCGGCATTGGAGCGCCTTGTTGCCGGGACATTTTCGAGTGCAACTCCCGCAGTCCTTCGCACTGGCGGCCTGAGATCTGCCGAAACTTTTCGATGGCAATGGGCAGCAGATTGTCCACCAAAAATATCTTGTTCTTCATCACGAAGTTGGGCTGTAAAGGAAGAGGTTAAAAAGGGTACAAACCATACTTTTTGGGAAACTTACATCCACGGCCATATCGCTGGGTGGCTTCAGGGAATGCTGGGCAATAAACAGTTCTTTCAGCAGAAGTTCTAGACTCTGCAGCAGGGTTTCACACTTGGCCAGGCAGCCACAGTGTTCGGTGAGCTGCAGGAAATGGCGAATGAAGACCACCGTGGATTGGTTGAGATTCATCCAGGTGTCGCCGGTGGCCTGCGCCCGCACGTCGATGCCCAAGACATCCAACTCCAGTAAAAGTCGCTTTAAATTCGACTTGGTTTGCAAGTTGTACGGCTGCCAACTCTCCTCAGTGCGTCCCACCGAATCCAGCAATCGCTCCTTGGACTCCTCGATCAGCGACTCAAGCGTGGTGCGCAACAGACCCTCTAAATGGTAGCTGATGTCCAAGCCGATCTCCGTGAGCTTCGTCGAGGGCTTGCGTACACGCTCCACGCATTTGGCCACCGACTCCAAAGAGGTTCCCTTGGTCAGATAGTGTTTGATCAGCTGGCTGGCGAAGTATTGCAGTTCAGCGTTGCACCAAACCACCAGAGCTGAAAGGATTGGTTTGTGATTAACAAGTATTATTGCATCAAGAAGGCACTCACCACTAACACACGCAGGTTGTTTCTCGAAAGCTGTGAGAAAATCACAGGCCACCTGCGTCAGATCACAGAAGAACAGCTCCGATATATCGGCATTATTCCTGCGGGCCTCCCTTTGTGCTACCCGTAAACTGACAGCACAAACCTTAAGTAGAGTGGCACTTGCCTGTCGGTAGCGTCCCATCTCCACGAGGATTTTTAACGGTCGCTTGGCGGCCCTCAAAGCAATTTGCAGATTTCGGTTATGACTGTTAGACAACTCCTTTAGCAGAACATTGACCAGTTTCAGCTCCTGCTGCTTAACCTTGGTTTCAATGGCGTCCGCCAGTGGGATCTTCTTCCTGTTAACATTTTTCAAGAAGTCCTGAGTGCGCTTTATCAGTTCTTGGGCGTCTTCAAAGTGGCGCTGGGCTACCAGGGTTTGGATCTCCTCGCTGGCCGTGCTTAGCCACTCGGGAGTCTCGTCTTCTAGGGATTTGGGCTCGCCAGGACTCTGAGGAGTGCTTTCTTTCTCTGGGGTAGAAGCTTTCGATTTCTGTTTTACCCTCGTGGGAGGCTGGGGTGCTTGACCCTTCTTGGCCTTTTTTGCTGGTCAAAACGAAAGGCTTCTTCCAGTTTTTCGATCCACTCAGTTTTTCCTGCTGCCGTGATGCTTTGGTAGATCTTAGATCCATCTGGTGTAATAATATTAATGGCATTCTTAACGCCATCCAAATCTTTGATGTTGATTACGGCTATTTTTTTGGGATCGTACTCGGTCAGAAACTCCAAGCGCCTAAAACATATTTACCATTAGTTTTTGGTTAATATTTGTATTGACAAACCCTACTTATCGTGCTTTACTTTGCAGACAATCAACACATCGTTGAAGAGAAAAAAGAAGACCTGCTGAATGGGCCTATAATCATTGGCATCCAACTGAATTAAAGCTCCCTCGTTCAGAAAGGTCTTGCCCTCCAGATTGCCGTTGAATCCTTGGACCATTTCCTTGACAGCTCGGGTGGCATGGCTATTTTCAGCATCCTCCGATGCGGTGGTGCTGTCCGCCTCCAAACTTTCCGTTTTCAGATGATTCGAGGTCTTGCCATCAGTCATGGTGGCCAAAATGTTGCGCTGTTCAATCAGAATGTGCGACATTTGGTACATTTCCGCCTCGAGATCTGCAGGCGAGAACATTATTACAAACATGTGGATATGAATAAATTGTGGGCGAAACCTACGAGATATCTCCTTTGCCGTCTGTATAAACTCCATGTAGTTCTTTTTGCATGTTTGTTTGAGCGTTGAGGCCGTAGTTTCGTTGTACGCCTCGATTTCCTTTTTTCGTTGTTGCAAATCGCTGCCGCCCACGCATTCTCTTGTCAAGTCTTTGGTATCTGTGGACGATAAACAACCTTATAAGCTCACTATACTCCATTAAACCAAGAAAAACTAACATTTCTCAACGCTAAAGGCAGGATCGTCGAATTCCTTCATGATTGGAAAATTAGAATCTGGAATGTAAAATCAGCTGAATCAAAACTATTCACAATAGGGCGTGGACACAATCGGTCTTAAAGGAGGGTGAACGCAAACTAAAATGTAACGTTTACACTGTTGTTCAGCTTATAGATGGACTGACGGACAATTCATGAGTGGTACGCATGCACTGTGCCTTCCGTCAAATTTAACTTTATCCATTTTCTAAACAGATTTGAAAATTAATTTCAATGTGAAGTACTATTACAATTTTAATTTTATTTGGATTGTAAAATTATCAAAACACTCCCCACCTGTTGCTATTCCAAATTTAAGAACACAGTGTAAACTACTTAAAATAAAGCGAACCGGCACAGCTTCTTCTTCCCGTTAGCCATTACCCTATAAGCGCGCACACGTCTTGGCCACCTTAAAAATCCACACCTTGCGTTTATTGTTTTGGTTGATGAGTAATCTTTGAGAAACTCCGTCATTCCTTCTTAATTAGATCTTAAAGAACGAAATATCCTTAAAAATGGACTGGCTATTTGGCAAGAAGATCAGCCCCGATGAGATGCTGCGCAAGAATCAGCGGGCGTTGAACAAGGCGATGCGGGATTTGGATCGCGAGCGGATGAAAATGGAACAGCAGGAGAAAAAGATCATCGCTGACATCAAAAAGATGGCCAAGGAGGGTCAGATGGATGCCGTCAAGATCATGGCCAAGGATTTGGTCCGCACACGGCGGTATGCCAAGAAATTTATGCTTATGAAGGCAAACATCCAGGCTGTGTCCCTCAAAATCCAGACGCTCAAG
Organism: Drosophila ficusphila; assembly: GCF_018152265.1. Classification (NCBI taxonomy): domain Eukaryota; kingdom Metazoa; phylum Arthropoda; class Insecta; order Diptera; family Drosophilidae; genus Drosophila; species Drosophila ficusphila. The sequence goes on from NW_025064737.1 coordinate 20,822,856, forward strand.
TCGCAGAACACAATGGCCCAAGCCATGAAGGGTAAACAGGTTGCCTTTTTTTTTTTGCTTATCAGCTACTAAAACGCCCTTTTTAGGTGTCACCAAGGCCATGCAGAACATGAACCGCCAGCTGAATCTCCCACAAATCCAGAAGATCCTGCAGGACTTCGAGAAGCAATCGGAAATGATGGACATGAAGGAAGAGATGATCAACGATGCTATCGATGATGCCATGGAGGATGAGGGCGATGAGGAGGAGACCGATGCAGTGGTGTCCCAGGTGCTGGATGAACTTGGCCTTCAGTTGGGCGAACAACTGGGAGACCTTCCCGCTGCCTCGGGTTCGCTTTCCATAGCCGGAGGGGCCGGTGCTCAGAAAGCCCAGGCTGTAGCCGCCGGAGGTGTAGGAGGCGGTGGAGCAGCCGGGGGAGCTGGAGGAGGCGGTGGCGGTGGCGGAGGAGCAGGAGCTTCCGGTGGAAGTGGCGCTTCATCGCCTATGTCCGATGCCGATGCGGATCTGCAGGCGCGCCTGGACAAGCTGCGCAAGGATTGATCTACTCCTAAGAACCACTGCCTGTCCATTTTATATAAGAGCCACCACCCGTTTGTATCTCCCAGAAAGCGAATGTTATATTAAAGACGAGAATCCTTGTGATTTTCGTTCCCTGCGTGTTTGAAAAATCGATGAGTAATTACCATTTTCATGCTTTTTAAGGGAGTTTTAATGTATTAGTTGCAATAAACTCGCAATATATTTTACTATAGAGCTATGCTAAAATTCGGTTTTATAAATTTTAATTTTGACTTTAATAAAATTGAGCAAAAGGAAACTATGAAGTGCGAACAGTAAACAGGTTACTTAAATACCTGATAGTACCTTATCTGAATAGTGGAAAAGTATCTTTACCATTACTAATAACAAGCGTAAATGGTTAAACAAAAAACAAACGGAAAAAATTGACACCTGGACACACACCAAATTTTTCTTTTAACGCATATGTGGACAGTTGTTCCATTTTATTAGTTTCTTTTTTAAATGATCTATAATTTTGGCATAATTTTCTACAACAAAATATTACAAATCCATTTTGTCTTGAGAATCCTTTTTGCTTATCACCCCTTAATTTACAAGATACTGAAAAAGTTATGTACCTCATTCCCTAATTGTGTATACTTTTTCAGTGTAGTTTATATTGGATGAGAAAAAGTACCTTTCGCATTATTAGTAACAAGCGTATATATTTGCAGGGGTACAAATGAAGAGAAAAGATAGAACTACACACAGGACCGGAAAATGAGGATGATATCTAGAAGCCGCTGGCCACGAATACCCGTTCCACCTCGCCAAACACCTGATCCGCATCCGGACTGGCATCAATCTTTTTCACCTGGCCCGCGCTTTCGAAGAACTTGATGATGGGCAGCGAGTCGTTGTTGTACGTCTGGATCCGCTTCTTTAGGCTCTCCATGTTGTCGTCCGTCCGGCCGGAACCGCTTTGCCCTCGACCCAAACACCTATGGACGCACACATCCTCGCTACAGTCGAAGAACAGGACGAACTGCATGTCCACCTTCTCGGACATCTGGCGGTTCCAACCGTCCAGATTATCCTGATTCCTGGGGAAGCCATCAATGAGGAATCGCGACTTTCCCGACGCCTTCATGGCGTTTTCCAGCAGCGAACACGTGACCTCCACGGGTACAATTTTGCCATTGCGAATGTAATCCTCGATGAGGTTTCCGAACTCGGAGCCCTCCCGCGAACGCTCCTCTCGGAGGAGATCACCTGCCGACAAGTGCGTGAACTGGAATCGATCCACTATTTTGGAGCACTGCGTTCCTTTCCCGGCTCCGGGACCTCCCAAAACGAAGACAACCTTTGGCTTTTCCACGCTCATGATTTTGATTTTGTAAGGTGGTCGATTGGGGGTGGTGGCTATGGTCCGATTGCTGGCCTTGGAATGTCGCAATAGCTGCTTCGTCAGCGTAAAAGGTGAGAATTCGACTCCGAGGGAACCACACTCGATGACTACTGCTCTCAATGAAGATTGAACCAAAGCCCGCCACATTGACGACTGAACTTTGGGGCTAATTGAATGCGTGGTTTGTCGGTATAGAGCGCAGTGTGACGTCACGCACAAGCGCAGCTGTTCCGGCTGCAATTGTTGACCAACACTGTCGGGGTTTTAGCGGGAACGCGTTTTTCTTTCAGTTTTGAATATTATGTAAAATAGTACATTTTTTAAATTATTAATTTATGTATAATTTAACTGCTAACGAGGTTGTATGTTTAAGTTTTGCTTAAAAACCTATTAAATTAGCTGCGCTTGGTTATTCAGTATTAGATCAGCCACTAGTTGGTATGGTATAATATGCTGGGAACCGGCTGCCATATCCACCTCCTCATCATCGACACCCACGATTACAGCGGGCACTAGAATATAAACAAATACTCAAGATAAAGCCGTAGGTCAGTGGTCAATGAGTATTACCTGCAACATTCGCCTTGAGGAAGACATGGCTCATCAGGTTGGGAGTAACTATTCTTTGTTCGGCTTCTCCTCTCTGTTGATTAGGCATATACTGGGTGGCCACTTTGTGGAAGTACTCATCCACATTGTTGGCAAATTCTTGGGCAAATTTGGCCTCCTCGGGAGACAGCCGTTTGTCGTCGTGTTCCCGACTAGCCTCTTGGTTCAGTATGTGCTGCGTGAAGGTCTCGATCTTCTGAAGGCGACACCGCATATAACTGGCCATTATATAGCGCACCCTCTCCAGTTCCATGGAGTGCACCACCGCCCGGAAATCATTTTTGTCTAGGTCGCGCATCTGCTCCTCCATGTGGGCCACCTGGGAGACCATTAGCTCCAGCATGTCCGTTTGGCTGGGTAGGATTTCCGGAGCGCACATTTCGTTGATCCACGCCGTCTCCAAAATCTCCAGAACCTTTGGTAATCGAGATGTACTTAGTTTGCAGGGTCTATACGGTTTTTGCTCAACTCTTCCCCACCTTCTGTGCTGTTATCTGTTCCATATCGTCGTCATCATCGTCCTCCAGACCTGCTCCATCGCTCACATCGATTTCGAGCTGGGTTTCTGGTACATCTTCTACATCCGACATGGTTTTGGGGATTATTGTTTATTTTGGTGCAGTTTTTGGCGCAATGGGTGAAAATGTTTGCGGCTCCCTGAGAATGTTGCCCATTCCCTGGGAATGAGAATACTACTACTACTACTGCTACTTTCTGCGCTTGCCAACACTAGAACAGCACATGCGATGGCAGCCGCACAACAAACCGATTTCCAAAAGAATTTTCGCTTAATTGTCGAGAAGATCTTCAACCACTGGCAAGATCTCCGGTTGGCTGTTGAGCATGGCATGGGTGGACGCAATGGACAGCAGGTTGGTTACATTCCACTCTTAAAACGGTATATAATCTAACCTTTTCCCCATGCCTTGCACAGGTGGCCATCGAAATCATGGACTACACCTACCAGTACTGTGTATCCAATGAAAACATCACCCAAGGTGAGCTGCAAGAGGTCCTGGAGGAACTGATGGACCAGGAGTTCAACACCCTGTGCGACGACGACTCCATTCCGGAGATCTGCAGGAATCTACTGCGTTACAAGCTTCTGGCCCAACAGAATCAATATCCTCAAATTGAGACTGAGCTAAGCAAACTTCCTGCTGGCAAGGAGTGGCTGCGTCCGGATGTGAAGATCACTTACACACCAATTGAAGGTGATTCTTCCTCCGATGATGACATGGATGAGGATGACGAGGAGGATGATGAAATGGGCGAGGACGAGGAGGATGCTCCCACAAGTAGTGGGAGGATGACCCGCTCACAGACCCGCAAACAGCAAGCCCAGGAATTCGTGGAGCCCGAAGAGGGCTGGACCACCGTGCGAAGAAAGTGATTTGCTTGTTCGAAAATTAAAGCCCCGTTTAGTTTTTTAGTTGTAATACGCTGTATTTACTTCCTGGAGATCCAGGAAACGTAAAGGTGCTATGGGAGCACGTGTCACAGGTTGGTGGAAAGTCCTGCAAAGGTTGCAGTCGATTGGAGAGGGCTGCTTTGGCACATTTTCCCGGTTTTCCTTACTCTGTTGCAACTGCGACCAAGAGGTAAATGCTGTGCCCTTGGGTAGAACCAACTTGGGATCCACCACAGAGGCAATTGAATCTACGTCCACGGTCATCGAGAGATTTATAGCTGGGTATATGAGAAAGGCAAAAAACCAGGCGAAGACCAGCACCAGAAATGGCACAAATACAGCGAAATACTTGTCCGGTAGATAGGAATGCAGTCCAAACTCCACAGGCAACAGGGCCCAAGCCACGTAGATGAAGAACAGGACCGTAAACAGCATATAAAAGGCAAATCCGTAGACCGCCCTATGCGGAGTCGGAGCCGGACTGTGTTCCGGCATTATCTTCGCTCTCTGGGATTACTTTTTCCTCCTTGGAGTCTCCAAACTGCTTGATAGTGTCCTGGCAGAGGAGTAGGCTCTCAAAGAAGGAGGTGATGGCTGTGCGCAGGCTCTTTACTTGGTCGGCTCGGAAATTAATGACTAGGACATCGCCATCCAGGCTCAAAGTTTTCTGCACGAAGTTCCGACGAGGTTCCTGGTCAACACTCAGCACTCTGTAGGCGATTTCAGCCAGTCGTGGAGTGTCAAACGGCACTCTTATTGTGCTGTTGAATAATATTATGATTTACTTGAATAAATTTATAATTTTATTTACGAAACTCACGATTCATTAGGTTTATTAGCAATTTGTGGCATTATAAAAGTTTTAACCGAACTGCAGTGGCTCACATGTCAGTGTAGAAGGTGAATGGCACATTAGGAAGAAGAAGCCCATATACCAATTTATTAAATTACCTAGAAAAGTTTTGAATACGAAGTTATCTGATAAGTTTTAAAACAAAACGAAAACATTTTTTGGATATTTGGCATAAAACTGTGAAAAAATTGAAACAAATCTAAGGGTCAGTTTTTTAGGGGACTGTCTCGCAACCATTAAAAGGTATACCAATCCAAAATCATTATAATACATCATAAAAATTATAAGAAAATCGATGAAAAATTCGAAACTAAATTAATGATGCAGTTTCTTAGAGAACATCATCACAATCATTTTGAGGTGTACCAATCCAAGATCGGACATAATTTAAAAAGGTTTTGACCATATTTAGAAAAAAACATTTTTCGGTTTTTGGCATCAGTGTGAAGCCTTCACTGTACCAACAAAAAAAATTGTATAGCACTGAAAACTGGAAAACGTGAATAACTTACCGATAGCTCGTCCATTTCGCGAATCTTCCATCTCTAATCTTTTAACACGCGCTCATTTTGTAAATAAACGAGAGTTTCGTTGGTTTTTTTTACCTTAAACATGAGTTTTCTGAAACCCAAGAGTCACATAGAAAAGGGCGATGTGGTGATATTGTATTTAAGTGTTAGTTCTATGCATGCCATTGAAGCGGTACCGGAAATAGTCAACAAAAAGGGCGAAACTATACCGCACATCTTTCAAACTAACTACGGTTCGCTTAAAGTGGAAAGTAAGTTTTTGTCATCATTTTAAGGTTCTTACTGATCGTCAAGTTTATTACAGATATAATAGGAGTGAAGTATGGAAGCCGAGTGGAGCTCTCTAAGGGTTGGGCCCATGTCCTTCAGCCAACTCCGGAACTCTGGACCCAAACACTGCCGCATCGCACACAGATTATTTACACGCCGGATATCAGCATGATTATACACCAATTGGAAGTGCGACCCGGTGCGGTGGTCATTGAGTCGGGCACCGGATCAGGGTCCTTATCGCACTACTTTCTTAGAGCTCTGAAACCCACGGGACACCTGCACACCTTCGATTTCCACGAAGCTCGCGCGGATCAGGCACGCGACGAATTCCGGCGACATGGACTTGCCGACTTCGTCACCGTCTATCACCGGGATGTGTGCAATCTGGGCTTTGGCGGAGAGCTGGACGGAAAGGCCGATGCGGTCTTCTTGGATCTGCCCTCACCCGATCTCGCGGTGCCGCACGCTTTCAAGGCGTTGAAGCTGTCCGGTGAGTGGCCAACATCTCGTTGACAACTAGTTGTCAGCGCCCTTTTGCGGGCAATCCGGCAATCAGGCGGATATGTAGGCTTAGTAGAGATGGCACGGGTACAATTAGGCCTTAGCTATATTGGGTACATTGGAAAGAGTACCTCAGTAAAACCCAACTTTTCGAATAGGATTCACATTCTTTTAACTTTCTTTTCTTTTTGGTTTTTAGCCATATTTTTATTTCTTTGTGTTGAATAGATATCTTTGTATTTTAAGGCAGCTTTTTAAATGTACCCAATTTCTAGAATAACCACGAAAAATACCTATATAAACCCCATCTCTGTCGGTCAGTCAGTCAGCTATCCATCCAGTAAACCAACGCTGCAGTCAGCTAGTCAGTCGGGCTGCCATTTCACCGTGTTTGACATTGAATGAGCCCGCTTTTGACACTTGATGCGGCAAAGGCAGGCTGACCGGGCGAGTTTGTCATTAGGCGGATGGGAACTTCAATTGTTCAGCAGGTTTGCACCGGACCTAGGTACTACTGTATTGAAAACCCAAATAAAAGGAATGCAAATCGGTTTAAATGTTAGGGAAAACTGAGTTTTAGATACCTCTGATTATTCTTTTAAGGTTCCAATTATATTATCCAAAATATTTTAAGGACTTCAAGCCTAACCTCTCGATAAACCTGATTTCCCCTTCCCTTTCCTTCAGGTGGTCGTTTTTGTTCGTTTTCACCCTGCATCGAGCAGTCGCAGCGCTGCATCCAGGAGCTGACCAAGCTGGGCTTTAACGAGATTGTCTCCCTGGAGGTGTTGCAGCAGGAGAACGTGGTCAAGACCCGCACGCTGCCCGTCATCGATTTGGAGTTCCTTAAATTGCCCAAAACGGACGAGACGACCGCAGCGAACGCCGAAGAAAGCAAAGCGCCCAAGGAGGTGAAGAAGTACCTGACCTCCAGCAATCCCCAAACGCTGCCCGGTCACACGGGCTTCCTCACCTTCGCCACTCTGCCACCGAATATACCAAAGGCCTGATGAATAAACTTGAATTTCTTTTTATTTGACCCTCGATCCTCGGGCTTCATCATTCGTCGTAGGAGTAAGAGTAGGAGAATTCCTCGAAGAACTTGCGCTCGCTGGTCTTCACAAATCCGCAGTGGTAGCAGCGCTGCTTTTTCACCTGCTCCTGGGTCTTTCGGTTCCAGGACTTTCTCTCCGGCGCCCAAGGAGTCCGCTGCTCCGGAATGGCCACCTCAGTGCGCTCCGGATTGCCGCTGCAGGTGGGACACCGACCCACAACCGTCGGTTTGGGCAGCATGCCATAGATAAGCGGTCCAGGTGGTTGCTTCCCGTAAATGGTGACGATTTCCGGGAGGCTGGAGTACGGACGGGTGGGAAAGAGCTTCTCGCGATTGAGAAAACTGAAATGCGGAGAAGAGTTGAATTGGGAAAATCTAATACGTAAGTGGGGTTGCGAATTATAAATATTTGTTTGGAAGAGAAAACAGCAGACAAGTCATATAAATTATTGTTGACTGCAGTTAATCGTAAACAAGTTGCTAAGGTAAAAATCCCATGAATAAATGGTTAGATACTTTATACATTTTCTAGATCTTTTCAAAAGAGACTAGTAAGTTTCAGTTTTCTCCCCAGCACAATACTAACTTGGGCCGCGGCTCCAGCCAGAGGTTGTTGATGCGCTTGGTGCGCATGATGTCGCCCAGTTTCTGGAGGAGTCGCAGGTTCTCGCGCTCGATCTGCTGCTGGCGCTCCCGCTCGACCTGCTGCTTCTTCCACTTGCGCTGCACGTGCTCGTGGGCGCGGGGCGAGTGGGTGTCGATGGCTGGGCGAGCGGACATGACCTTCTCGCGGTGCTGGGCGTAGCGCAGTTGCTCCCACGGCTGCTGCAGCAATTTGTCGCGACGCGAGATCATCTTCGGTGGTTTCTTTTTTTCGGCGGAGGACAGGTGTTGATGGCTTGGCTAATGGTTATGTGCCGTTTAATCCGCCCGGAATCACCTGTGTTTGCCACAACAAACAAGCGAGCGGTGTGCGTCCATAACAACCTTGCCAGGACAACGGACACTCGGCGAATGTTGCACCATCATGCCGGGGGATTAAGTTCAACAACCAAACAGCGGAACAGCAAGCAGGCAAGCAATCCAGGCGGCGGCCGCTTTGCTCAGCTGTCCGCCGAGTTGTCCATCCGCGCAGAGTGACATCTCCAGTGACTCTTGACTTGCAAATTTGCAGGCCACTGCCGGTGCGGTTGTTACATAATTCTGGGCCGCTTCTGCTGCTTGTTAGGTCCCCTGGATTTCTGTGTAGTAGCCGCTCTTCGAACACAAAAAAAAATAAATAAAAAAAAAATCACCGGACTTTGGTGTGGCGGCAAAAGTTCCTTTCTTCTTTTTCAGCCGCTGCAACTGATGTTGGTGCAACTGATGTTGCTGCTGCTCATATGTCAACCAGCAACAACATGCAACCGGCAACAACAACTGGTTGCAGTTGCAGTTGCTGTTGCCGCAGCCGTTCTAAATACTCCTCGTTTAGTGTTTTGATGGATGTTAAGTGCCAGGCCCATATTGAATTCAATCATTTTGCATCGATTCTTGGTAGTCGTTTAGTTTTTTTCTAGTTTACTTTTGAAGTACTTATACCTCGCTTTGAACCAGAAATTAAAGGCTATTTTGGTTCCTTGTTGATAAGGTAGCAATATTTAAATACTAGTACGCACATTGAATTCAATCACTTTGCATTTATGAAGATTGAAGTTCAGTGTTTTCCCTACTTTTGCCCCTGCCAACAAATCAACCACTTGCAATTCCCATCGATCCTGTCAAAAAAGCAACTCGGCGCAATTGTTCTCGTTTGAAGTTGATTAGCCCCCCGTTGTTGCTTACAAAATGTGTCTATTGTGTTGGCCTGCAACGGCAACAGCAACAACAACAACAACACAAACAACAATAACAACAACAATAGCATAAGCAATGGCCTAGTGGGCAGTGCGTGAGTTGGCAGTATTGGGCGAATTAAAAGGTCCACGCCGCATTATTGGCCAGTTAATTGGAAGATCGGTAATTCGATACCGACAATGGCAACGTGTTGCTTATCACAGCTCGCCTTGTTAGGCGCTGGGCCCATCGGGATTATCTTGTTTGATGAATCGACAACTGTAACGAATTTCCACCACTCAACTCCGGAGGGAGTCGGCCGATGGGTCGGCGCTTTTCACCTTTGGCCGAAATCGCTGAACCGCCCGCTTGACTCGTCACTAAACACCTGCTTAGTTGTGCATAAATTTCATTTGGATATGATTATTTTTATTGAAAGTTTTTTGCAAAATGGCATATAATTGTGCCGGCCCGGCTCTGTGGTCCCACTGACGACGGGTGTGTGTGTTGCTCTGTGTGTTGTGTTGTTGTTGTGTGTTGCCAGGGTGCAGCCTTACACCCGCCAGCAATATGGCCAGTTTCTCACCTTTAGAAGCCGGCCCCAAAGTCTCCGATAGCGCGGGACGAGCGCAAAATTGATGGCAGCGAGTGGCGTGAGTTGCTTTATGGTGATAATTTGGATACCCTTTACAGGTGTATAATTTTCTAAATTCCTCAAATAAGCATGTTTATAACAGCCTTATCGTAATGAGTTGGTTTTTATTTAAGTAACTGAAATGTATACCTGAAATTACAGGAAGATTGCTTTTATTTCATTTAACTTATTTTTACAGCACTTTATAATGACACCATAAAGATATTTACCGATTTGTTGAGTACGTTCGCTTTGTATAGACGCAATAACTTAAATCTACCTTGCTATATAGCTTAGGGCTTAATTTGTTTATTTTTTCTTCATGTAAACGATTTGTTCTGCCTCATTTTTCTATTATTATTGTATAATTTATGAGTAGTTATTAATCATGCAGTGTGGAAACTTTCAATTATCAGTGAACATGTACTTAGTTATATTATATAATATTTTCTGTTTTAACATATTTCCACCCATGGTTTTGCGGATACCATTTACCCAATTTGGCAATTGACCCGATAAGCCCGAACACATGTACTAAGCCCTTTTGTTTCGTTTGGCACTCGCATATCCTACAAAGTGTATACAGAGAGTAGTGGACCGCGGTGCCGTCCATTTATTACAACATGAGCCGGCAAACAGCAACAACTGCGGAAAGTCAGTTGAAAACTGCGATTTGCTGTCAGCTAATAATAATAATTTCGATATTGAAAATACGTTTTCTTAGTTAGGTACGACACTAAACGATTTCGCCCAGTCGTCGTCGGTCGACGGCGGCGGTGGAGCAGTGCTAAAAGTCAGGCAGACCGACTGCACCACCAACTGCACCACCACCGACTTGCAAGTTGACCGTTGGTGGGGGCGTGCTATTTGCTGCCGCTGCTTCTTCCACTCCGTCTACCCTTTTTTTTTTTTTTGTTTTTTGTTTTTTCTTTGCGGACAGGTGGTGTGTGGTGTCGATGTTGGCCGGATCGTCGACTTTTGGCTCAGACTGTGTGTTGCCCATTGCCCGTTGGTGTTCAATATGAGCCACAATTGAGGCATTTAATCGAGCATCTCTTAACACGCCTTGGAATGTTGACTTATTATTGGCCCAGGCAGGCATTCGTACTCCCTCCTCCGTCTATCTGCATCTTTTAGGTGGTGCCTGCCAAAGTATCTCTGGGTCTGGCCAGTCGGCCGAGTCTCCCAAGTCTGCCAAAGTCAGCCAAAGTCTGGCAAAGTCTGCCGATTCTGCTGTTCGCCGGCCAGCGAATTGCGTCGGTGTCAGGAGTCTGTAGTTACCTCACAGTAAAAGCGTTTATCATCATTAGACTCAATCTAAAGACGTTTTCGGCCGGGGTTATCATGTTGATTATGTTGTGTGAAAACAAATTACATTTCTTCTCGCCCTCTCGGGTTTTAGCACCACTTGCTTGCCTCGTTCTTTTCTTTTCTGTTTTTTTTTTTTTTTTTTTGCTGCTGCTGGCTAATTACGTAGAAGATCGCTGATTTCAATTGTGCTTATTGACAAACCAATTGGCCAACGATGATTTTTATTTGGAGAAAGGAAAGGCTTTTCCGCGATCCGTGAGAAAAACCCGTGAAGTCGAACAACAGCAGAAAATATTTCCAATTTGCTAATGGCAATAATTGTTTCTACGTTTTTTTTTCGTTCCTCAAGTACCAATACTTGGCTGTAATTTTTTCTTCTATTTTTTTTTTTTGTTGTTTTATGTTGCTTTGCACAGCTGTGTTCTATATAGTTGCTGTTGTTGCAAGTGGCATTGCCTGCAGCTGCAACAACAACAGCAACATCGCCGGCAACAGCAACTTACAACAGCAAGAATAAGTGCTTTAGCAAGGTTAAGTTTGGCCCTGACTGCCTGATATACACAGGTCATCAAAGAAAAGGTTTCAAAAAGAACAGGATACTTAAAAAATATTACAATATTACCAAAGAGTTTTTTTGTTATTTTATTATTTTAATCCCTCCTAAGATGTTCTTGTTGTTTGTTTTTTTTTAAGTCAAAATAAACCCTAAAGTTTCTATATTCAAAGCTATTTTGCAGTCCAGTGTAGTTCATTTGTCGTGGCGTGGAAAACCAAAAACTCCAACTCCAATAAACATTTTATGCACTTTTAAATGCAATGCATTATTGTAGTTGCACCGATAACGTTATAATTTTTTTCAGCTTTGTTTTTTTTGTTTAGATTTGTGCCACACACAGACAGGCAAGACACAAAAGCAAATACAGAGCCACCAGGGTCAATGTCGCACCTTGACGCCACAGCGAATATATAGATTTTGAAGCCGACTTTTTTTTTTGTCACAATTTATTGCATTCGGGCTGGAGTCGAGCGCTTGCCATTTTTATTTGTATTATAGTATTTTATTTGCCTGAATCTGTGTGGCTTGGCCATTTTATCTTGTCAACGCAATCGCCTGTGAGTGTTTATTTTTAATTAATTAACAACAATCGCATGGGTGTCAATGGCATGCCTGCAAGTGACACACTTAGCTCCCATGGAATCGGACTTAAATGCCTATTGAATGCTGAAAGTGAGTGGGGGAAAATCGCTCCTTCTGTTTGCTTAGCCCGAAAAATGCACACAAAGTTTCTCCGGCACCAAACAACTTTGAGTTATGCAGAAACTACAACTCAACAGCTATGCAATGCCAATCAATAAACTTTCGCAGAGAGAAGCCGCAGGGAGTTCGATTCTCGGGGCTCCATGAGAACTAATTGAGCCATTTCGAGGTCTATGATAATCGTTTGTGATGCGGCAGCCAGCAGAAACCAACTAGCGTCCAAGAGAAGGCAACGCCTTCACATTATCCCAGAGTCAGACTGTGTCAACTCAAAAGTGCACAGCAAAAACATTTTAGTTGCTACAAAACTAGACATAAATTATTAATTATATTTATATTTTTCTAAAAACAACAATTGAGAATAAATATTTCAATGAAAACATAAAGGTATTATGAGATACAATGTGCTTTTATTTCATACCGCCTTTATAGCAGTGTACAATAAAATTAAAGTTTTGTTTATGAATGGAATTACACGACGACATTTAGATGGCCGAAAGAGCAGGCAGTCCGGGCCAACGGAACGCAGCTGGAAATCGAGAGGCCGCCGAGTCGGCTCAGATTCACAGACACTTCATCTAAATGTCAGGCCATATCTAGCGACACTCGCAACACTCGGATTCGCACTAGCTGTGGTTTGGGGTCTCGGGAACTGCGACTTGGAGTTGGACATCTCCTGGTCTATGGTCTCTGGTCGCTGGTCTCCAGTCTCCGGCTGTCGGCTCTCTTTGGCGGCTGCTTTGGCCAAATCAATTGAGCCGCCTTCCCCCATAAACGAGCCAAAACAAATGACTCCGTCTCTTGGCTCGCGAGGCTGTGACTGCTCTGCTCTCGGGACCCGGGGCAGCTCAAGATCATTAGTATAATTTAAGTAAATTAAACGCAGCGATTAGGTTCGGGATACAGCACTCGGCTCTGGTCTGGGTGAAATAAAACCAGGTGGGACGTGAAAAGGGGGACAAGGGGATGGACAAACGGCACCAAGTATTCCCCAATCGTCGTTGTCGGCAAAATGCTTGTGTTTATTTAAATTTATTGTAACATTTTCGTTGGCGATTTCAATTTGTAAAACAAGCGAGCAAACAAGCTGTTAAAATATAATGATTGGCACCAATGGAGCACCAAAGGAGTTGGGGCAAATCGGTACCCGAGATGTGGGTTAAACTGGCCGCATATGCTTATCCGATTCCCGGGAGATGCTTAAAGCGAATTTATGCGGCGTTTAAGCATTGTCCGGCCGAAGTATTTTCGCTTTATGATTGCCATGAGCAGTCGAATGCATAAACCATTTGGCATTGAAAACTATCGGTTAGCATACATTGTGTTTTTGGATTTCCTTTTTTCTCTTTCTGTTGTTTTTGTTGTTGTTTTTAAGAGTCACTGGCTTTTTCCCACACAGACAATGGGCCAAAACGGCGACAACTGAGTCTGGTTCGGTTGGTCTGGTCTCGAGTCTTGTGTCTCGGATCTCTCCGCATCGTGTGCAATATGAGGAGCGCTGCAGCTCCGACTCCGACTCCAAGTGCAACTGCAACTGCAGCAGCAGCAGCAGCAGCAGATCACAAAAGCTCGCAAGGAGCCAGACAGAATTACAAGAGCAGGGCTGCGGAACAATGCCGAAATGCAGGCAGTTCAATCGAATACAGTGGGTCACAAATTGAAGGGTTTATTTTTGACCTCATTGGGAGGAAGAGCTCTTATCTGTTATAAACACTTTCAATTTTTAATAAGCTTATTAATAAACTTACTTACTTATTTTTGTTAAGAGCTATCAAAAATAGAAATAAAGTTTTTATGTAATAAACTTTCTTTAAATCAATGACCACTGTTCTATAGCAATTGACAAAAGCCCCAAGTACTCCGGCACTAAAGGAAACAACAACAGCAACCACTGCAGTGAAAAGAACACAAAGCGAGTAACAAACAAATAAACAGTCAGTAGAGTCAGACACAAACAGCAATTCATATTTGCTCTGATTTATATGGCGTCTAGAAGTTTTCCATTTTTATTATGTATCATTATTATTATGATTTTTTCCCAGGCCAAGAGGCTGTGGAGCAGTCTCGGCTTTTTGTGCCCAGCTAGCCGGTGTAATCAATCAGCAGGAGGAGCTACGGACTGGTAGAACTCCCGGTCTGGTTTTCGGCTTGCAACTTTTGGCGGCCCAGGAACTCCGCTCTGTGCGAGTTGGGCGAAAATTAATGTTCTTTAATTTGCAAGTTTGTGTCCTAAGTCTTTCGTTTCGGCCTGCCACACACAGGCTAAATTGAACTCGAAAGGGGGGAGGAAAAGAGAGGGAAGGGGCTGGGAGGGGAGTGGCAAGAGCGGTCCGTTGTTGCTGTTGTTGTTCCACAGAAATGTCATTAAAGCGCCACACAGATCTTCGTGTGCTGGGTGTGCAAGGCTTTTTGATCTCCACTGAGCCAATGTCAATTGCTGGCATCGCCCGCGGATCGCTGAGACAACGGAGAAAGATCTGCATAGCTTGATATTCTAATTGCTGAAATTGTTTGCCACAGACAAGTGTGCTTGTGTGCGGGCTTGTGGCAGCCATGCCCAATGAATAATCATCGAAATCCGTTCGTTGACAAAACCAAACAACAGCCATCGAACACTGAAAAAAGCAGTTGTTAAATATAATATTTTACAATAATTGTATAAAGAAATTCTATTTAAATCTGGGAATTTGATGAATATGACATTTTCTCGCACTTATACTTAACTTAACATTTATCACACTTTGAAGTGACTATTGATCTGATTTCTCTGCGTGCTAAAAATGAGATGCCTGCGCCACAAGGCCCTGTGTCTCCTGCCTCTTTTGGTGGTCCCTGCCTCATTGGCCTCCTCATTGTGTCGCACTGATCCAAATCGCATCAAATTTTTCGCTGCACTCGTTTTCAGCTCAGTTTTCTTGTTCCCCTCGACTGATTTTTTTTGGTTTTTTCTTGTGGCTGGCTGTGTCTGCGGGTATCCTCCTTGCTCTGCGCTTTTCAATCAGATATGAAAGCTGGAGCGCGTCTTCGCGGTTGTTGTCGCAACGCAGCTTTATTTTTTGTGCTTTTTTTTTTGTTTTTTTGTTTCGTTTTTGGGCCTTTGACTTGATTTTCTTAATTAAATTTTTTGCTACGGCGGTGCCAAGGCTATTCCCGATCCTCCGGCTCCCGCCGATGATGATAATGGGGGTGGGGATGATGTGTGTGTTTTATAAGTCGAATGTTGTTGGCTCAGTCGCCTGATTTGAGGGCCTTGATTAGGCATCGCTCGTTGTTGCCGCAGTTAACACACTCCCACAACAACAGTTGCCTTCACCGCTTCACCGAAAAGTGCATTCACAAATTTGGCAAGAACAGCAGAAAATGAAAACGGCCACCAGAATCAGCTTCTTCTGCGGCACAATCTTAGGAGCCATTACGTGCACTTGGCCGCTCAACAAGAACTTGAACCTCATTAACCCATCAGCTCCCCCGAAAACAATTTGACCCGGGCTCAACTCGAGCGTACTGTTGCCAACCAGCCGGGGTTTCCACTTGGTCCGGAGCCAGCATCATTTACATCATCATTCACAATAAAATAAAAGTGCACACGCCCACTTAAAAGGGCCCCATAAATTGTATGGAATAATCAGTTTCAACATAATTTATTGTAATTTACGAGTGTCGGCCAAAGCGGGCCACAAGTATACATATATATATAAACTTTTTTATGCACTGACATTGCCAGAAGAGGAGTCGCCGTGCGCCGGTGCCTTTTTTATAGAGCAGCTAAATGCTACAAATGAAAATCCTAAACGAAACATCGAAAGCATCTTGATAAGCAGTCGAGAAACGGCAGGCGAGCGTTTTTCAGCTGAAGGAGAGACCCAAAGTTTGAACTCCAGCTCCAAAGTTGAAGTCGGAATCGGAGTCGAAGTAGATTTGAAGTTGAGCGTGCAAACACCTTGGAAACTCCATATTTCATTGCCTAATAATATTTTTGTTGGCTCTGCCCCATCTAGATGTTGGTTTCGAACTTCTCTGGTTTACATATCCAGCTCCTCCAGCTGGGCCTCATTGTAATTGAAACTATTGTTTTGGCTCGGCTCACTTATATTCCCCATTGTATCAATCACTCAATAAAAAATCATCGATCAATCAATTTCAGCCATCAGGGGAAGCAGATTCCCATCGAAGCGCGGGCTTTTGTCTTCGAACCATCCGCATACTCGTCCGAATACCATTTCCAATCAGAATTGAAATGTCAGCGGATAATAAACTTCAAGTGTCAATGCAATCGCCGATTGACAAACTGACAGACGAATATCCTTTTCCTTTTACTTTTATCGCCGTTTCGCAATCATTCAAAGTTTCATCGTAGCTTCGCCAGTGGTCCTCGTATCTGGATCTCTATTTTTACTTTTCCGATTTCATTTTCAGATATCATCGGTTTGTTTTGCATACGATTGTGAAGCTCATTATAGAGTGGGTATTTTATAAGGCGGCACAATACAAACAGCTTTGCTTCGAATGGGCGAAATTGAAAATTTTCACTTTGTTGGCAGGGTAAATAACCTTGAGTTGTGGTTGGGTTTCGAAAGGGAAACTTTAATTTACCCGGGTAAATCCAATTAAAATTATTGTGCAATTATAGGAGCATTGCTAATATATACAATTACAAACGATTACGCTTGTATTCATATCTGTTTAAATATAGCTTATATTTTTCAGAATTCTTTAACTAAATGGGAATTTCTGCCTTACCCACTTAAATTTTAAGCTCTTTCAAACTGAAACTTCATTTAAACATCACCCAAATAGCTGGTAATTTGTCTGGCTAAAAAGGAACTAACCTTGTTGGCGAACGGTAAAGCTAACATTTTTCTTGTATCTCAGCTGATAGATCACTTTGGTTGAAGAATTGGCAAATATTTGTTTGTTTACTTTGATTAAATTTCGCCGTCTAAAGCGCTTTCATCCTGCAATTACTCAACGGGCGTAATATGTCTAAAAACTCCTCCACGATGGCTGCAATTTCTGCGAGTTCAAAGTGCTTAGTAGGCCTGAAAAAGAATTCGAGCTGAAACACAGAAAGGAAAAAAGGATATTTTTGCGTAGAATATTAACGGATATCGATTGTCAGACATTGCCAGTGTTTTTTGTGACTAAGAGATATTTTATATTATTTATATTGGGCATACTAATATATATAGATTTTTTTCTACAAATAGTAAATATTATTCCATCCTAATTTTTTTCTGTGCAGGTTAAGGAATTTCAGCCTTCGCTGGGTTCGCTAATTTGCCACTGAGTGGAGGACTTGAGTGGGGAGTTACCTTTCCGTTGACCAGGTCGCCGCGCATCTTCCCAGCGTAATTTAAACTAAATCGGTTCGCTGGCCGAACTGCGTAGAGCACCGAAAGATCCCCAGCCAAAGTCTGGCCCAGTGTAATGGCTAACACGGACGCGGATCCACACACACACTCACACACAAACTCTTACGAATAGAGAGGCTGCGGTGGGAGCCGTTGCATGTGCAAAAGTTTGCCCCGTCTTTTGGCTCCGTCTTCTCGTAATAATCAATTATTTCTGTGTAATTTATGGTAATGTTCAGCCATGATGGATTGACTGCTCTAATGTCGCTCTAAATCTTTGTGGCTCGCTTGCCGGGTACGCTCGCCTGCCATCCTCCACAGCGATCCTACTGGATCGGTCCCGAAACCCAGCCGCAGTCGAAAGCCGGGCCAAAACCAAACCAGAGCAGAGTGGAGTGGCTAAGAGGAGATCTGGCCAAGGCAGGTGCAATTGCTCAGTGCGGAGAGATGCTCGGGTCTCCCACTAAAGGCTTTCTGCCAAACAGCCGAACTGCAACCAGAAAGGCAGGTCGTTGGACAATGGGTCATATTCTCAAATACTTTGAGGGTTCTTGATTGCTTAAATACGGTCTTTTATACTTAAGATAAACTAAGAATTGAGAAAAATACCTGCTAAGAGGTTTAGTAAATAATAAATAATATTTAAATATCATTACATTTCATATCCCATCATTTTACTTCTATTTCAAATAGAACATTTCATCTAACTTAATACTGTCTTAAATATCTCTTAAACATAAATGGAATTTATTATAAATCTTTGGTCATATTTATTATCCTATAAATTCGAATCCATCCCATGGTGCAGCTCGCTTCTTTACTTCCGTCACCTCGCCCCATTGCCGAACACCTCACTTTCCCGCAGAGGTAATATGTAGCATATGTTTTCGTAAGTTTTTTCTTGTATTTTGTTTAATGGCAGCTTAGATTACACGGGACTCCGATGATCAGGTGTGTGGGGCGGGGAAATAGTTGGGGCCTCGCATGTTGCCTGTAGCGAGCTTCCAACGGATCGTCGAGTCCCCCGGGAAAACCGAAAACCCCAAAGAAATCCATGTAACTGATGTTTAAAATTGCTCTGTGATTTTCGTGGCGAAATTAATGTTAAATAAGCTTTTAGTTTATGTCCCGCCACAGCGTTGATCAATTTCTCAGTCACCTGGCTCGTCTTCTGATTTTCTAGCTGGTTTTCCTACTGCTGCTTCTTCGTTTTCCCCTTCTAAACCTTGTTAACTGCATTTGTGTGTGTGTGTCTGTGTTAGACGCTGTTGCCTGGATTTCTGGCTTGTTTATGTGTAAATTATGCTCGTACACATTTTACCCACAATTGTGTATAAATTATAGACGAATTATTGTGTTTGCTGTTTGGCTCTGGCGTGGCTTACATATTAATATAGCACCAAAGCCGCCTCTAAACATTTGAAATTCAAACGAAGGAGAGTGTGTGTTGTGAGTTGTTTTAAGCGGAGTAAATGGAAGTTTAGATATTGCTATGTTGAAACAGGTACTACAAACATCATAAAATAAATGGTATAGTTAACACGAGTATTCTAATAAATATGTTATATAAAATATAAAATAATTTCTTGCTCTTTTATTATTATTGTAGGTTAAATACCACCCATATGCCCTGAAACTTATTTTGCAGACTGCCTAATGGTCTGCACTCCTCGCTGGATATTAGTTTTCTTTAGTTTCGGTTAGCAAGCATGGCTCTTGGTGAGGGCGTAGCGGAATATATTTGGCTTTTAAGAGCTGGGGCATTAGCTACGATGGCAATTGCTGTGAACTGCATAAAAATGATTTGGCATGCAGTGGCAGAGCGAAAGCCCCTAAAATGCCCGAAATCCCCCGGAGGAACTGCTTAGTTGCAGGAAGTAAATGGTTAGGGCCATGGGAAAGATCCACAGAAATCGGGCCTCGGGAATCCTTCAGCTCGCCGTGGTGTTATGCAAATGCCTGGGGCAACATCATCGCCACCAGAATCAGCAGCACCACCACTGCAGAATGCACCACTCTGGGCACCACCCTGTGTGCAGCACAATGGCTACCGTGCGCGTGCAACAGAACACGTACAAAACAGCAGCTGTTTAACATTTATTTGCCTATTTATTAATTTCATGTAACATTTTTTTCCTAGGAAAAGTTCCACAATGCGAAATCAAAGCCAAAAGGCAACAAGCTCGACGCATTCTCTTGACGCCAGGCAGTCGCCTCGGGTTTTCTGTTTGGACCTGGGTTCGGGTTCGGGTTCAGTTGCAGGGTCTTCGAAATGTCCAAGCCATCCAGCCGGGCCAACTGTTTTGGCCAAGACAATAAGCCAAGAGCCTGGGGCCATCGGGAGGGACTCTTTGCCATACTTCTCCCACTATTTGACTCGGTCTCCCGAGCTCCTGCGACTGTTTATGTTGCTGCTGCTGCTGCTGCGACTGTGGTTGTTGTTGCTGCGGCTGCTGCTGCTGCCACAAAAAGTGTCGTGACCCCGGCCAAGGCATTGCATATGGCCAGGATTGTGGGAGGCTCCTTAAGAGGAGGAGGAGGAGAAGGAGGAGGGGCAGGTCGGTCGGTACAAAAATTACATGTTGTTCCTGTTGAAATGTTTGGTTTTGGGTGCCCAGCATTCCCATTGTCGTCGACGTTTATTTATAAATTTCTTTGCGTTGTTTACTTTTTGAAATACACTTTCGATTAAAGTCTATCAACAAACCGAATAAATAAATTATACATATTTCATTTTATCTAGAATAAGAGCTATACTTTTTTTATATGTTTAAATATTGTTATACATTTTGAAATCATCGCTTACATCTTACAAATATCTACTATTATTAATATTGTTCTTATTTTATTTTATTTATATTTTCTACTAAAGTCTAATTTCTAAATAATTAAAAAAGAGCATTTAATACTCGTTTAAAGAGATGCCACAATCAGTCTGATTTTATGTGATTTGGACTGTTGGCTAATATTAAGGGCTGAGGGGAAATATGTAACAGTCCTCGTGCTGCTCCTGCAGCCTTCGCCAGGAGTCTGGCTTACATAAGCATCTCTTCTGGCTAGGACAAAGGAAATGCAAAAATGCCAAAAATCGCACAACTCAAAAAAATCGTAAAAAAATAAACAAAAAACAACAAAGAAATACAGAAAACGCGAGTAACTTGCACACAAAACGATTCTGGCACCCATGAAGAGCAGTAGTGGCCGATGGATTTGGGATTGAAGATGGGGGATTGGGGTTCGGGATTTGGGGAGGATCGGACGGGAGGATCATCGAATTGGCCTGGGCGGGTGGTGATCGTGGCACATTTGCATACAATGAGGCCAGGACTGCGGCACACACAGTCCTCTCTCCTCCCCTCCTCCATCCTCCTCCCTTCCCCCTTTCCCAAGTACTATATGTTATCTGCGACTGTGACCTACACCAATATTTCTGAGAATGCTGCTGTTGGCCGACGTCGTCGCCTGTAAGTGTGTCGTCGTCGTCCAGTCCCAGGTCTCCATCTGTGGACTCAGTGCCACACAGAGAGAAATCACTACTAAATTATCTAATATTATTTACTAGCAAAATTGCGAGATTTTACGGGAAGCAGAAGTAGTCAAATATTGTTAAAAATTCAATGAGAAAATGTTACTTCAAAATAAATAAATATTTAAAGAGCTAAACATCAGCTGACTTAAAAACATGTTTTGGTTGAAATAATTGTGTGCGTCCCAGATAAAAATCAACAAGAATTTTTATAAATTATTTAAATTAATTTTACTTCACTTTGTGTTCCCGAAAAAAAAAACCAAAGGCTTAACATAAAGGTATATATTCTATTAAAGACTTATGCTTTGATTACATTTAGGGATATTTTGATAAAATGTTACTTATTTTAATGGTTATGAAAAGATATTTCTGCGAGTGCCTTCCTCGAGATCCAGCTCGCCAGTCACATAGGCAGTCAGTAATCTCAGACAACCGACAACGGACGACGACGAGGAGTCATTCAATCGCGCCAGCTGCGGCGTCTACATCGTCAGCGTTCCGTTCCGTTTCGTTCAGCTTAGTTTTTTCTCTGCTCTCTCGGCTTTTTGTTTGCTTTGTTTTTGGTATCTTTTTTGGATTTTTTTTTTTTTTTTTTGGTTATTTTGCTGGCCATTCTACTTACAATATTTGTTGGATATCACCAAAAGATCTCGGCAACAGCAGCAGCAGCAGCCGAAAAAAGGAGCCAGCCTCCTCGTTGGGGAGCTCTCGAGTGGGGCTGTGTGTGAAATCCAACTGTCTGGCGTCTGTTCTGCGTCGTCGCCGAGGTTTCATTGGGGTTTCATTGGGGCTTCATCGGTTTCATCGGCTCCATCGTCGTCACCATGAAGTGGTGCCCCCAGTACGAGTACTTCGAAATTGAAAATGTCTATGAATGCTACCCAAACTTGGCGCATTGGTGTGGGGAGTGGCTTTCGGGCTTGAATTTGGTGTGTGCTTTTTTTTGGGGGGATATTCGGTCGGTTGGTTTTTGGGCGAAAGCGAATGATTCGAATTCGGCTGCTGGTTCAGAGTGCAAGGCATTAATGGAGAACCCAGGAAAATCATGACATTTTCCCATCGCGCTTTTCGCCATTATGGTAATCGACTTATGATCACTGATCAAAAGGAACGCAGCTGAGATTTCAGCTTAATTTATGATACGTGTTGGGATCTGGGTCAAGTCAATCTCCTTAAAAGTTTTGTGTGCTTGTGTCACAAAGTCCTCATTCCCACTCAAAAGAAAGAAACAACTTCTTGAATTTTCTTCAAACGAAAATACTTTACAAGTTTGTTTATTCAATAAGCAAAATACGAAAGCATAGCAATAAATATGTGTATAAATAAACGTTTAATAAATAAAATAAAATAATTAACCTAAATAGTCTACGTAGATGCATATGTGTAATTGTGGAGTTACAAATACATGGTACAGAAATACGAATTATCGTAAACTTTAAGCGCGCGCCATAAAAATGTCGCTAATAAAAACGTTAACACTAATAGAGCTCTCTTGGCTTGGCTTGGATATTTCTCGCTACTGTTTGTAATATTTTGCGGGCCAATCGCGAAACTAATTTCCAAGCGCTATTCTCATGCATATAGACTCATACTTATTTTTAAGTGTTCTTTTCAAGATTGCACATACAAAATTGGAATTGGAAAACAAAAGGGCTTTGTGGAAATCACTTAAATTAGCTGTTATATCGAGAAACGAATGTGTTATAGCACTTGCGTTTTTGTTTTCTTTGTTAGGTAAAAATAATTTAAGCGCTAAGATGACAAGTGGCAATTAATTTAAGTGTGATTATCACCTGGCCGCCATGAAAGATCTCCAATCCCCAGTCTCCGATCCCCGATCTCTGGGTATTTCCGAGCTTTGCTGGTCACTAATTTTTGGGATCTGCAAGAGACATGATTTGAAGGGCGGAGGGGCATTAGCATAAGCGTGGCATGTGGCTAGCGGAAGCAAATGGCTTATCAATAATTAAGCTGCCTTTTACTAGTTCTCCGCTTTGTTTTGGCGGCCTTAATTACTTAGCGATCGGGTGCCAATTGGCCGCAGTTTTT
This sequence comes from Drosophila ficusphila, assembly GCF_018152265.1. Classification (NCBI taxonomy): domain Eukaryota; kingdom Metazoa; phylum Arthropoda; class Insecta; order Diptera; family Drosophilidae; genus Drosophila; species Drosophila ficusphila. Next base: position 20,845,947 of record NW_025064737.1, read on the forward strand.
TGGAAATCGTGCCAGATCTTCAGTGAAAAACAGACTAAATACTAACCTCTATCCTCAACCGGTTCGCCGGCATCCCCATGGCCCGTGGCCGCTGGCATCGCTGGCATCTGTATCGGTATCGGTATCGAAATGGGTATCGGTGGCACCACGACCACTGCCGCCGCTGCCGCCGCTGCCGCCGTCGCCGCCGCTTCCTGCTCCTCCCTTCCGTGATGAAGTGCTAAGTGCTGATGTTGGTGGTGCAGATGTGGCTGTTGGCCCAGTAGAATCTGCTGCTGCTGCTGATGTTGCTGCTGCTGCTGGAGGGGATTTTGGTGGCTCTGACTCTGGCTCAGGTGCTGCGAAAGGTGCTGGTGGTGGTCACCGGTTGGCGGCCACTGCTGATAGGCCACCGGCACCAAAGGATCCGACATCCACTCGAAACTGAACGCCGGTCCAATGGCCTGCGTGGTGCCGAGGCCACTTTGGTGGGGCGTGGCACTAGTGGGCGTAGGGGGCGTGGTCGTTATGCAGGGACTCAGCTCGTGGGAGGATCCAAAGCTATCCAGCGAAGCCTTCTGCGCCGATTCCGACCACGGAGGACTGGGATTCCACTGTTCGATGAAGTCCGCCGGATCGGGAGGCAGTGTTTTATTGGGTAACCTCGGTCTCGTGGGAACTATGGTGGCATATATAACGGAGGCATCGCTACTGGCCACCGATGAGGTGGCATATGCAGCTGCCGGATGAGTGTGGATGGCATAGCAATCGGGTTCCGGAGTAATCGCCGCCGCCGGAGAGCGTTCCGCGTGCAAGTAGAGTGGTTCCAGCTTGCGAGCTCTCTTCTTGGGCGGCGGGGGCGTGGCCGATTTGGAAGTGGGCGGATTGGGGGTACTCGTCGAATTGGAGGGATTAACCTGGCTGTAGTCCACCGGTTCCTGAAAACTGAACAGCGGCTGATCCTCCTTGAGTTCGATGGCTGAATCGGCGTGATAGACTCCGCCGTAGGTTCCCATGTGCGGATGGTGGTGATAGGCGGTCGCCGGATGGTGGTGATGATGGTGGTGGTGTGGGTGGTGCGAGTGGTGTGTGTGGTGTGCATGGCTGCCAAAGCCACTCGTTATGCCCAAAGTGGGCGTGGCTCCACCTGGAGTGGAAGGCGGATGGGAGGCATGAGGACTGTAGTATCCACTGGAGGGAGTTCCAGGAGGCACACGGATTCCACTGTCCAGTGGCATTCCGAACTGGATCTTCGACTGGACGGTATAGTAGTGATACAGCCAGGAGTTGGCCAACATGATCGAGGCCTCGCGCTCACTAGAATGGGAAAATAAAGAAACACTTATGGTAAAAATCTTATAATAACAGAAAAGGTTCTTTAAGTTGATAATATGGTTATAGATAATTTATTTTATATTTAAGAAAATAATTTAATTTAATTACTTACTTTAGTACTTGGTTCGTGCAAACGATAACAGGTTGTTGAGTGGAATCGGGACTATCTCGCACCTGTAAAACTACGTGAACCCACGTGTATTCTCCACTGGATCTTTGCATTCTCACCAAAAGAATACAACTTCGATCCTGTTCCGATTGCGTAACTGTTTTTTGTAAATTATAAGACAATATCATTAGTTCAACAAAAATATAAGTGTTGTGGAAAAAAAATGATTTTATTGGATTCTTAGAGACTTGTGGTTAAGCAGGTTTTATATATTTAAATACATTTTGTTGGAAAAATCCATTCAATAGAAAGGTTTAACCAGCGTCTATTCGCTTTGAATTGATTTGAATATCATGAGCTTTATTAACGATTAGTTAAATATGTTTTTAATACTAATGGCAGGCATATTTCTTTCCAACGCTTTTATTGCTTTAGGCTGATATTTAATAATGTGTTATCTACTTTAAAAGAAGCCATAGTGTCATAATGAAACCGTCATTTACATTAACTTGCTTATGATGCTTAATAACGATAATGTTCATACTTACTTAGTCTGTGTTTATTCTGCGCCTCTCTCAGATTTTCGCTGTGGATGAGATTGTACCAGGAAGTGCCCTGCAGCGTGGTCTTATCGTAGCCCAAGTGAAACTCGCCACTGAAAGCGATGAAATAACCATAAAGATCGTTTATCTCTAATTTTAACTATCAATTTCCATTTATCGCCGCTACTCACTTCTTGTCGATGTGGGCTATTTTCATGTCCATCGAGTGGATGGTGGTGAAGACGTTCGTGGCACCTTGCACCACACACTCCCTGGTTTCGGGCATGGCGATCGGAGTGCAGGTGGCCAAGAAGACGGGCTCGTTGCGACTGCAGAGCGGCAGGAATGACAAATAGTGACCCTGGACGAGGACAACCTGCAAGTACACAGATGTGCAACGCATTGAGCTTTTGTTCTTTGCTCTGAGATTGTTTCCCTTGTTCTGCGACTGCAGCTTCGGCTCCCACGAAAATTGGCGCCCAACGTGGGGCAGCCAGTAGGGTAGAGTAGGTACCATGGCCATTTTTGGACCGGCATGCCGGCGCACTCTCTCATAGACATTTTACTCTGATTCCATAATTTAAAAAAGGCAATCACAGAAATGTTTGTATGCCAACTCCTCCACACAGAAACCCACCAGGCAGTCTCAGGCTCGGCGACTCGGAGCCATTGTCTCCCAATTAAAACGTGCCTGCATTTATTTCGTCCCAACTGCAATTGCATTTTCGAGGCTTATGGGCCTCCGCCGCCGCAGCTTCTTCTTCTTAAATGCAAATGCAGCCAGCCCGACGATCCTGATACCAAAACCAAAAAAAAAAAAAAAAAAAAACCTCCCGATCCCCCAAAAACCCGTCGGATGACGCAGACAGTCGTCGTTTGTGGGTTTTGTTTTTCTACTCACGGGTTTTTGGTAAATGAGACGACCTTAGACTGGGGACCAGGCGCCACTGCCGGCGCTGTCGCCGTCTCTTCTCCGCTTCCCTGGCTCTTGGCTTTTATTTTCCGATTTTTTCGGGCCTTTTGTCTATGGGGTATGGCCGTCTGGCTCACTGGGTACTAGCTATGAACTGTGCCTGACCTCATTCATAATTATTTATTGGTCCATTTTTATTGCATATTAACGAGTGCCAGGGAGTGAATGTGCTTACATTTAGCCGGGCTTTAAGCTCGACCTGGCGGGTTATCGTCGGTTCAGTTCATGTGGGTCTAGAGCGTCGAGTGTGCCATGGATTAGATTAGGTACTTAAGTTCTGCGCAATGCAGAGAATGGTTTCGAATGTCTGTTATTTCAACATTCAGTGGTGTTCTGTGTTTTTGTAATATTTTTAATTTTTATAGAACTTTTACGGCTTCGTAAAATCTGATTTGCTATAAGCTAGATAATGATTAACAGAATTTAAGGCATTTTTCAAGGCGTTTTTTTTACTTTTTTAAAATACCCCTTATATTATGTCAGCTTCCTTGATTTGTTTGTTTTTACCCAAGTCAACCTCTCACACCTTTATCCGCAGAAAGCGCTGAGAAATCTCGTTGCCAGCACTTCCTGCACCTCATTAAACTGCCAACAGTCAACTTAATTAAAAACATTTTTAGCCAACTGTCAACACCTGGCCTTATCTCCATAATTTTGCTCACTGCACATCTGCGAAAAGCGAGGCACACCACAAAAAAATGGACGCGGCTCGGATCGGCGGAGATATGAATAAAAGTGAAGCGACCGCCCACCACATGGTGCACAGTAGCATATCCAGCAGATCCAACATACATGACCAAAACGGGAAAGAGTTGCTGCCACAGCCAACGCGTCGCTCAACACGTTGACAGATTTGGTCTTGTCTTGTTCAACCTGCGGCCGAGATGGCTGGGAAGACAACTTCATATGGCTGCCTCGTTTTATTCACATCATCATCTCGCCGAGAGGCGGCCAATCAGAGCAGGCAAAAAAACCAAAGAAAAAAACCAGGTGGGCTGCGGCTGCAGCACCCACCCGTTTCCCATCAACTGTCATCGTTTGTCAGCTTATAGGAAACCCGGCTCGTTGGCAAGATGTATGACCAGTTGGCCGCCGGCTCAAACGCATGGTGCCAGTACCAGTACCAATACCACTTCCAAACTCGAAACTCCATCTCCATCTCCATTTCCCTGCCCTCATGCATAATTCATGCCAGAGCAAGATGTCGATGTTGAGCGGCGGAGCGGAGGAGCCTGCAGTGCGGTAAAGTGTTACACGCAACACGCTTCCCAGGTGATTCATTCATCAATTCCTGTCAGAGACTTACACGCGCTTACTCATCCACGCAAGCATGCACAGAAAAAAATTTTAAATTGATTTACATTCAAATGAGTTGTTAAGAACATCAGTGGAAGAGATAAATAACAGCTATTAGTTTAAAAAAATCTTTAAATTATAAAATACTGCTATTATATTACTAAAATCAAAGGGTGCTGGAACAACTGTGTAAAGTACCCCAACTAATTTGAATATTAAACAAATATATTCATAAATTTGTTACTAATTTTTCTTTCCAGTGTATTGACACTCACCTTCTGATCGCCAAAACGCATTTGCCGTCGCGCATTGCGGCTAACATTCATGCGACAGAGGAACATGCGATGCTCGCCCTCGAGACTGGAGGCGCCACCAGCACCACCGGCACTGCCATTGGTGGACGTTGAGTCGCCGGTGGTGCCAGCACCACTGCTGTTCGCCTGACTCGAGCCACCCGGCTGCGGCGGCACGTTCCTATTCAGTTCGGCCTGGATGGTTGCGTGATCCTGTTTGTCAATGATATCGTAAACGGAGTCACCGTGTATCAGCAGATCCTCCTGTAGAAGAACGGGAGAGGAGACATGGTTAACAAGGGATTACACTGGTTGGCAAATAGTTGGGCATTACACTAGATCGGCTAGTGGTATTTGGCTATGGTTCAACAACTGTCGACGAACAGTACACTCAAAGTATACACCTAGGATGAGTTATTAGGTGCAACTTGGACAAAATAAGACCTGTAGCTGAATGGAGCACTATTTTGAACATCTGGAAACCTCAACGAACGAATCCCATGATTTTTAGCTGAATTCGAAAAAATATATTTTTGTCAAATTTACGAATTTTTGTAAGAAGTTCCCCTCCATTTATTTTTGTAAAAATTGGTCAAAAATTAACATTTTTAACTATGTACATCAATAGATAGGAAATTTTATTACGAGTTCAACGAGGTATGACATTCCCGATTCTGACTAAAATTGTTCTCGTTTTTCCGGAAAAACGAAGCTTTTTGTGAGCAAATATGGATTTTTAGAAGCAAATAATTTTGTAAGTGTTTTTATTTTATATTTTATTCCTATTTTATTGATTTTATCCTGTGTAAAACGTTCAAATTTATTTCCAATTAGTCAGCATCTCTCCCTGCAATTTGTTAATGATGTGTCAGATGAGTTTCGCATGCTCATCGGCGTTTGGTGAGGCTTCAATGTTAGTGGCCAATTGCCTGCTGGCCGTTTATGTCATGAGCTTTTATTATTGTTGACAATTATGGCCACCGACGAGCGAAGGAGAGAGCGATCTAAACGAAGCCAACCAGGCGAACGATCGGCCAATTTATAATGGCAAGCCGATGTGGTTGTAATTTATTTATGGCCACTGTCGCTACATGACACATGACAATGGCAACTTGTTATGGGAATATGCAAAAATCGAATTCGAATTATGATGCCCAACAACAGCAGCAAGATCGGCAATGGTAAAAGCAACCGCAGCAGCCGCAGCCACCACAAAGTTGCCAAGATCTATTGACATTTTTGGCAGTTTGTTAATTAACTTGGCCAGTAGTTGTTGCTGCCGCTGCCGTTTTGCAGTTTTTTTTTTTTAGTTTTTACCGCCGCTAACTAACTCCGAGCCTTGCCACAAATTAAAAGGTTGGGCAAGCCACTTTTGGGCCTGTCCATGTGCACACCAATTCCGTTTTTATTGTGGCCGTAATTATGCCAACACATGGCATACGATACGAGTGAATTTATGAACTTCACTGACCATTTAGTGGCTGCCGGTGGGTGTCTCCCCACCAGTTCTCCACTCCCTGAACTCCTCCGAACTCCTGATAAGGCTCGGCACAAAGGCCAAGAGGCTGTCAAATGTCATGGTTGCCAATTGGCTTACTTGTTATTTTTTTTCCTCCTCTCCTAGCTTTTTTGGGCTCTCCTGTCTTGCCGTTGGCTTGTTCTTGTCTAGCTCTTTGACTCACTGGGTCGGGGGAAGTGCAACATTTGGTTGATATGAAAGGTTGTCTGGCCGCGGAGAACAAGTGGAGCGTTTCCTTTTGATACGTGAAGCTGATCGAGCTCCCAATTCATGGGATCACAGGCCAGGCTCTGATTTATGGCATAATCTTAGTGGGGGCCCGTACATTGCACATACGCCCCGTTGCACCGGCATTCGAAGACTTCGAGGAGCCGACAATCACCTGGCCACTAATCTCGGGTACCTTTGTCAATGTCGGCGCAGTTATATGTAGAACGGAGATATGTCACATGTGCTCGGTTCGGCTAGATTTATTTAAACCGTCGGCCGGCTCAAATGCAAAGTGAAAGGCCAAGTACATATGAAGGTATATATACTCGTTCGCACAGATATTTTTCTACATGTATAACCTTGCTATTTAAGCGGCATAAACGTGCAATAAACAAAGCTTGAAACACGGGGCAACAGCGACATCGAGCTGAGGTTTTTAAGGAACCAACGGACTTATATAAGCTCAATGAATCGGGCCTGTTTAGGTCTTTAGACAGTTGCTAACTTGTCAACGGGAGCAGCAACAACATCAGCAACTAGTACAGCACAAAAAGTGCAACAAATATGTTGCTGTTGCAGTTGCTGTTGCTGCTGCAATGCTGATGTTGCTGCTGCTGCTGCTGTGCTTATGTTGCTGCTGCTGTTAGGAGACTATGACATGCTCTGACGACGACAGGCATCGTCGTTTGCCTGTTGTCGCTTGTCAGAGATTTGTATCAACGTTGTAACAATTTCGGCCCCCGAAACAGAAAACCAGCCCAAGCAATCCGCAACTTTCGCAAAGTCCGAGAAAATCCTCTTACCATGGAATGGCCCAAGTACTCGGCCGCATTATCCGATATATAGAGCAATTTGCCATTTTGTGTGAGCATCATCAAAAAGCCGGAGAGTGCCTGCAAAACAAATACGAGTTAGAATACAGGGTGATTGTGTGTGTTGCAATATGTTCTTAAAATAAACTTTATATTTAAACTTTACATAACAAATAAAAACTATATTGCTAATCTCTTTTTAATACCTTGTTTGAATAAACTTGACTTGGCTCTTTAATAATTGTTATTTTGTTGATAGAGGGCGTGTAATTTAAACGGCCTACCATGACTTTGAGCTACTTCTTTTTTAACACCCTCTAGTTGAAAGAGCATAAATTGAATCTTGTGTTGGAAATGCAAATTCATTTTCGCGTCTGAGCACTAATAAATTGTTAGCCCAAAAGCCCGGCCAAAGCCCACGTTGACAACTCGCAAAAAAAAAGTCTGCGAAGAGAGATCCGAAAAGGGGGTGTATGAGTAGTACCGTGGTTATAGTATTTAATTCAGTCACGAGTGTGCACAGGTATGTAGATCAATCTCAACCGACTGGAGCAGTCAGTGCCAGGCAGCTTGACTGACTACTGTCTTCGGTCTTCTGTCTTCTGGCTTCGGTCTTCTGGTGGCTGCTCCTGTAAATCTCTGGCTTTTCCCGGGCAGGCATTTATTGTTTGGCCCGCTGGCTTTTGGCTGATTTCCTCTTCTCGCTTTTGGCGCAGCAAGTGGCGGCGAGCAAAACGATTTCTGACTTATGATATGGCCAGCTTTTGTGCCATTAATAGAGTTGTTTTCCCGGGAACTTTCGGTTGAGTTGTCACCGCGCTGGCTTAAATTGAGTTGTTTCTCTCGGTTCCCCGGGAGCCTAATCGAAATGTCATCGCAATGGAAAATTGCCGAGGTTATATGGTAAATGAACGCAGATCCGGCAATCGGATTCCTAATTACGCTCTGATTGAATATGAATTGTAAGGAATATTTCTATGGAAGCCCAAGCCGGCATTTCTTATATTTATTCTTACCTTTGAGAAGCCAATATTTGGTGTTGCTGTCTGGTGATGAAGATGATGCATCGCATTGTGCCGCTCGAAAACTGCAATGAGGAAAGTACAGAAAACAGATTCTTGAAAATAGTGCTAATTAAGTTAATTGACCTTTTGTGTCTTGCGCAGGCGCGCCCTGCCGATCAAGAGATCCGTGTAAATTAGGGGGAAATATCCAATAAGTGGATATGAGTATTTTCCCAGGCCGGTTATTTGTATGCAAAAGCCTGGCTAATTAAAAAACTATCTGTTAATAATAGACTCGGAACCTCTCTCACTTTGCGACGGCGGTTGTTAGATGCCATTGATTGTTAATTCATTGATTATATTCTACATACAATGAGCAACGATGTTTGCCGCCTAGCGAAAACAAAAAAACAAGTGAATCACAAAAAGAAAATGTGTCATTGTCACTAAGAGCAACTGCAACAACAGCAACATCAGCATCAGCAGCAGCAGCAGCAACAACAATGATAGTGGCAACAGCAACATCAGGCTGCGATCGCTGAGTGCAATTGCTGGTTTGCAGCTGCAATGCAGGCAGCATCAAGATCAATTATTTTTAAAACACTACGAGATACTCCCGCACCTGGCAAACAAAACAAAAAACCGAAGAGAAACAGCCACAAAATCAGCATCAGGCCACAATCACCACGGCAACAGCAGCAACAACTGCAGCAGCAACTGCAACAGCAGCAACCGCAACTGGTAATTTCATTGAACTTGAACGGAAAGGCCATGAATGCAGTCAGATTTTCGCTGGGCCTTTAATATTATCCACTATCCGGGCAAAATACTCAGAAATCCGTTTTGCCAAGAAGTCTGTCGTCAGCGTACCTGATTCAGCCAAAATAAAAATAAAAGGGGAGTGTCAGTCAGCTCAATGCTTTTCCACTTTGCTACAATGCACAAGGGCAAGGGAATGTTGGTGATTTTATTAGCGCTCTGGCTAAACACATCTCAAATGAAAGTAATACACAGAATTCTAATGAATAATATACATTTTAAGCCAGAAGGTGAGGAGTTGGAGCTTGATTAACTAATACTGATAATGATAATTGCCATTTTGCAAAGAGTTAGTTTCTTTGCATTGTAAATGAAATGGTAATATTTTATCGATGCTCATCAAAATGTAAAAATGAATGAATTAAACACCTTGAACTACAATCGGAAACTATTTTTAATCTGTGACCACTTCACAGGTTTTTGCCTTTTCTGTGAGATTCGCTAGCAAACACGACAATACTAAATGCTTGCCAATTATACGGTCTTCGATCTGATCCAAGCCGCCGGGCTCAAGATCTTGCATACGAGCTGAAAACGGAAAGAATCGCATTGTATTGAAAACTCAATTTCGTTTTATAAATATGTATTTCATTAATCGCGACTATCTCGCCAGCCACACCCACCCACATATCTACAAACACAGACGGAGAGCAAACGAATCCATTGAACTTGGAGCTTCAAAGAGATACAAAGCGATTTCGATGGCGTGCCAATATTAACACAATTTGTGATTATAAATGCTTTTAAACGGTGCAATGACAATGAACAACAACAACAGCAACAGTAACAGCAACAAAAGCAACAGCAGCAGCAGCAAAAGCAATAACAATAAGGAAAGCACACCCAAATAACCGAAAGATAGGAGGCCCACAAAACGCCGACTATTTCTCACACTTGTGGCAATGTGCAGAGGAGCGAGATGGATGGAGAAGAGAGCAGTACTTAAGTTTAATTTTTTGCAATTTGTAGAACACATAAATCGCACATTTTGATTTATCGCAATATTTATAGCAATGCCAGGCAGACGCTCGTTGTTACCATTGCAATTGTGAAATTGCCTCGCAAGACTCGCAGCTTGCAGTTTGCAGTTTGTACTTTGCTGTTGGAGGAGTTGGTGGTTGAGATAGTGCGCCTGGGATGCTGGTATTCCACGGATCTGCAACAGTTTCACATGGGTTTCCTCCAGTTTTTCCTACGTTTCTGTCTGCGCACTCAGATGCGAGCCGAGAGTTAAGAGTTCCCCAGTCTGGTGTTTTATCTATGGGCCTATGTACCGCACAACGCTAATTTGAAAAACAATTTTCGTAATTATCCACAAAAAAAACTAAAAAAAAACAGAAACAAAAACAACGAAAAGAAAAAATAGCAGCGCAAATAGGTAAGTAAAGAGCGAACGATCTTGTTCGGTTGCGCGTTGACCTGCGCGCATGCGCATTAAAGGAGGATGGGACCTCTGGGGATTGGGGACCGATCCGATGGATCCCCTGGATCCGAGGGGCCCCCAGCAATTTCGGCCCGCCTGGAACTGGGTGCGTGCCTAGACGCTGCGGCAATTACTTGGCCAAAAACAATTTCAGCCCGGCTTTTGGGGGCATGATAGAGGGACACTCGACATATGAATGATGTTGGTTTAAACTGAAGCGAAGCCATGCGCCTAGCGGTTTTTCATTCCAGCTTAAACGAAAGCCAGAGGTACACTTTGCCAAAAAAGAGGGTTTTACTGTTTGGAATTTGTAAACAATAAACTAAATCAATGGCTTTGCAACGATTTCTTGAATAAACAGCTGAAGAATCTCTCTATTTCCAAACGCTTTTGAACTCTTTTCAATTTAAGTTTCTTTAATCTCAGAGGACTCATTGGTTTTATTTATTAAACACACATAACGCCCACATAAATTGATTTGTGCAAACCGAACCTATTCGCAAATTAAAATCATATGAAAACGTGTAAAAAAGTGTTAATGTGCTAACCAAATTCCTACGACTCGAATTTACAGGTACTCATTGTGATGGCTGATTTTTGGTAAGGTTTTTGGCAAGAACGTTTATTAAAGTGCAGCGGCGGTGGGTCCTGCACTCGGCAGTCTCAATCTTCGCGGCTGCGCAGAGTCACAATCACAGCCGCAATCTCCATCTGCTCATGACTCATGCATATTCAATCAGCGTGCAGCCAATTATCAGCATGCATATATGTATATATATGTATGGTTATATCCGTATGTGTATATGGATGGGGGCCAGAGTACCAACTCACCTTGTTTGAAGTAGTTGGCTTTCCGCACATAGACACAGACCAGAGCCATCAGCTGCAGTTGCGAGAGGCGCTGGCGCGTCGATTGGGGCAGCGGCAGGAGATCCCTCAGATTGGCTATCTCCGCATTTATGAGATCGCGTCGCATCTTCGAGGCGCCCTTCGTCGACTTGTTGGCATCGAATCTGCAACGGGCAAGTGGATATGGATATGGTTAAACAATTAGAATATATGGTCTCGTTCACAGCTACGGCTTAATAACTGCCTGCAAGTCCGAATGCAACATACAAAACAAAACTAGCCGCCAGGCGATGCATGTGTTTTCACAGCCGCCTTCTCGGGTGTGTTTTTCCTTTCCAAGTGTGTCTCTCTTGGGCTTATTAACCCATTACGAGGCGTGCTGTGTCATTTGGGAATTGCCGAAGGAATTCCACCTATTGCTACCAACTTTATTCGATTTTTATGGCACAAGTTGTACCAACACCCACATTTTATCTTTGTTTTCAACTTAAAAGTTAGAAACATAAGCAGCTTGGCATTTTCCAATGTGAATAGAATACTGCTGAAAACGTGGTTGTTAAAAAGCCACATAGCTTATGTTATTATTTTAATTAAGCGGTTACAATATGGCCAGTAATTTTTTTGTGGTAATTGAGTAGCTATTTTAAGTGGCACATTATAATTGATTACAAATTAAACAAAATATAAACTTTGCGAGCTAGTCGTTTGAGTTTTATTAGCTGTTTAGTTGAACTGTAGAATTCAGCTTTTGTAAACCCTTACAAAAACCAAATAAAGTCTCTAATTTAAAGGAGGAAGGAATGTAATTATGTAGTTATAGATTGTAAATTTTTGGATTGTTGCAAACGCTTAAAAACCTAAAAACCCTTTAATTTAATAAGGTAATATATTTTTTTTGTCTTATTTAATCAGTATTTATTTGCCTCTTGATCCGATGACCACAATGGGTTAAGGATGGCTCGCAGAAACCACGGCGCGATGCCCGATGCATAAATAACTCATCGCGCATTTAAAAATCATACGGCCAGCGGTATGTGGCTGTGGTTCGGCGGTGGTGCGGTGGTTCGGCTCGCGGTGGTTTGCCGGTGGTTTCTGGCGGTGGTTGATGTGGGGCACACTTGCCACATGCCTTGTGCGGAAAAATTGTGCAAGTAGGTTGGTCAGCGCTCCACTCCACTGCGCAGCATTGCGATTGTTGTTGTTGTTGCTGGTTTTGGGCAAGCGGCACAAGCGTTTAGCGAAGCTGTCCGTGTGTACTTTTGTGAGCATATTATTTACAAGGTTGAAATCATAAATCATAAATTTGTCTTTTTATGCAGCGGCGTCGGCGGCGCATGCGGCGTATGAGTATTTTTTATTTATGCTGACGTTTCGCCCGTCCATTGTTGTTGTTGCCGATTATTTTGCAAGCCTTTATGATAAATATTGGTAATATTGTTGTAATAACAGCAAGTGCCCGCGCCTTTTTGGCTTTCCTCGTTCGACTGTCTGCCATTTTGCCGCTGTTATTGCCTCTAAATGGCCATGTTAACATTTAAAACAATCTCACTGCGTCCGTGTGACTGCGACTCTGAGTTGCATGCAACCGCTTCAGAGGCATGCAATAAAAATAAAAAGAAATAAGACAACACAGTAACAGAAACAGAATCTGAATCTGAGGCCGAATCGAACGCTTCGTTCGCCTTCTGGCTTTGAAATATATTCATGCATAAGGCCTATTCACTCTTGACCACTTGGCCGTAATAGAACAGATTTAGCTCGGGCCCAGAATCGAAATTGAGTGGTCGAGTGGCTCACACTCACTCACTCGCTGGCTGGCGCGCATTTAAGTCAAGGTGATTTGTACAATTAAAACGAATATTGATTTAAACGCTGCGATTGCGATTGCAAGTCGCTTGTGGTCAGGCTGACATATTTGTTTAGCTTTCAGCAGGGCGCCTGTGTGGGATTTGGTGAAGGGTCTACCAGCTTTTAAGCTATCTAAGGTTTTTCGGTGGGTATATTAAATTCCCAGCTAGCTGTTACTACTCTTGATTTATATCTGGTGAGGTCCAAGTTTGGTCACTCGATCCTCCCACACGTTTAAGCTGGGAACGTTCCTCTCCCAATTAGCTACTTAAAAATGTCAAAGGCTTCTGCGATCTGCTATCTGGCTGGCTATTTGTGGCATAATTAATAAGTTTCTCAAATATTTATCATAAACAAGATGCCAGTGTCGCAGGCGATAATATGATAATGCCATCAGCCTTTCGTAATGCATGGCCGAAATAAAAAAATGTAAGGAAAATAAAAATCCGAAAAACGTGTTAATGGGCAGGCTGAGATATATCAGATATATATATATAAAGCTGTAGCGGGTGGAGAACGTGGAGAACCCCGGCTGCAGCTGTAATCTACATCAAAATTTATCTGAGTGAGCGAGACATGTCAACATTTCTTAATATATCTATCGCTACCTTGAAATCTGCACTAAGTAGCACCAACTTGTTGGCCGTTCGCCGTTGTGGCAACTACTGTACAAGTTGTTGTTGCTAATTAAAAGCATAAACACGATTCTTAGCGAGGCGTTGTGGGATCATCCAGCCAGTGGCCACTGTGTTGGTGGGGCTGGCAACCTGGAGCCACATGCTTAATCTGCGACTGGGGATCCTCTGGCGCAGTGGAAGAGATCTTAATCAAGTCTGGTCCAGCTCCTCGGGTCCTTCTGGCCCTCAGAGCTCAGAGCACAGAACTCACAGCTCGACCCTCGACTAGATAAACACACACCGTCCTGGCGATGGCAACTTAACGTGCTCCACAGAAATTAGGCACAAATCTTGTTGGCTGAGATTCCTTCGATTCCGAGTGAATCGAGTGATCTCAATGCCAATCGCCATCCCTCACTAATTAGCACATAAACCGCCCGGGTAACATAATGCCAAACTATTAACTTAAATGGATTTTAAATGCGCATCTATGGGCCTGACTGAAATCCTTCGTTTTCCGACTGATTTTTATGGTGGGCCCCGGCCCTCAAAGCGCCATCGTAAAAATGTGGGCAGCGAATAAATCACAAGACCACTGAACTCCCCAACTCACCCCAACTGAACTCCACCCGCTAGGGCTGCACTGAGAAAAATTATTGCCAATATGGATAGAACTTTAAAAAGAAGTACTTTATCCACGAGTTTTTAGAGTTTCAATAAATTCAGATCCTGAAATATTTTTCGTATTTTTGTGTTCATTATAATCATAGCATCTTAAACTGATTTTACAGCTGTCATAAAATATTCAGGTTAAGTATTTGGTTTAAGAACCAACAAAATAAGTTAAATATTAACACATAATGAAATTTAATAACATATTAGCAGTTTTGTTCTCTTGAACATCCTCCTACTTATTTTAATGATCAATGCACTTTTTTTTCTGTGCAGGTATCAATCCAAAGCCGAGTTTTAATATGCATCAGGGGCGTCAGTCGGGTTGGAGGATCTCGGCCCAGTCCACTCGCAGACCATCGAGTCCCAGAGCCAGTCAGTCAGTCAATACCAATTGCAGGCCAAGAGAAACACGAAATTTGCGCAAATTTTTATTGCACTTTTTCCTGGAGCGTCTTGTCTTCTCTTCTCTTCCCTTTTCTTCTCATCGCGTCTGCTGACTTGACTTGTGCGAATTGTCTGGTCGCAGACTAGATAACTCCCACCCCCCGCGATCCCCTTTCTCCTTTCTAGCGCTGTGTGTGTGTGTGTGTGTGTGTAATTTGGGCGAGTTTATTTGCCATATTCCCACGATATAGTTCGGCCAGGCTATTGGGCTTGCGGGCAGCTCTAATGATTTCTGGCCGCTCCGCTCCGCCCCGCCCTTTCGAATTTCTGCATCTCTGGCCGCAACACAAAAAATAGTGCAAAACGGCGTATAATGAATGCCAGACCTCTCAAACTGATGGGCAGTTCTCCGGGGCCCAAAGACTCACAAGCCGGAGCTTCGGGTAACCCTAAACCTGGCCTGAACCCACACCGTGTTTGGGGTTCCTGGCAAATTAATTGCCCAGGCGCCGCACAATGCTTTCCATTTTTCGAGGTTTCGAGGATTTCTTGGAATTTTTTGCTGCCGCAAACACTTGTTTTGTCTGCAGGACTTCGCGGGTGCCGCATTGTGTTCTGCGTAAGTCGGTGGCAGTAATCGATACCTTTTTTCTTTCTTTCCAACGCACACCTACAGATTAGCATCGGGGCGACGTTTAGCACAGAAAAAAATAAGAGCTCGACAAAAAAGGCAGCGCAAAATGTTGGCCATCTAATAACCATGGGGAGCTCAGCGGCCTTTAGCCAAATTATATGGGGGGCCATAGGTAAAAGTTGCCTCAGGTGAGCGTTAAGTGTTATGAAGCCAGGCCTATGCTTAAATTGTTGCTAAAAGACTGTGACCTAAAAGTTGTTGCGAAACGAAACTCTTTAAGAGTGAATTTATACTTTGCCTATTTTAATATTATAAGGAGGATAATGGTTACTTTTAGAGAAATATTCATTAAAAAAAAAGGAGGTTAATTAAACCCAAAATCTATCCTATTAATCCTCTTCAGCCTGCAGCAAAAGTTCGAAATCTATATCCTGAAGCCATCCTTCAATTAACTCAATCAATTAGCTAACTTACGAGTTTGTGGGTCCGTAAATCGCAGCCATATAATTTACTGCTCTCAAAAGCTCATAAAGAAGTCTGGCGGGCAGCTACTGTGTTTATTTTGACGCATATATTTCAAAAATGCGAGCCACACCAGCGGACCACGCCATCACCACCACCACCACGAGACCATCCTGCACCGCTCTGTACCACTGAAGTGGAGATACCAAAACCGCACCGAAAATAAACCACAGACCGCAGCTGAGATTTCATTGCCTCAGAAGAAATGAAATCAAGCTGCTACCGTCTGGCGTTCGCTGCTCTTGTATGTTTGATTGGAATCTTAGCCACAATTTAATGATGGACTGCCAAAAGCACACTTCGATGATTGGCTCTTGGACATCGTCATTTGCGGCCGATGCAAGTTGCTGCGAATCTCCATCTCCTCCGACGCCGCCGCATAATTTTTCATATTTTTATGATTTGTTGCTACCGGGTACTAAACCCGTTTCTTTTTGCTGATTTTCTTCTTGTTTTTTTTTTTTTTTTCAGACTTTTTTGTTTTTTTTTTTTTTTTTTTTTGTTTTTGAGCTGAGCCTAACCATGGAGAGCGGCTACCGTTGCTGCATTTGCTTTCGATTATCTTAATTTGCGTGCGAAACTGAGTTTTTTCTTCCTCCGCCCGTAAGCCAAGCCCCAAATTGTGTGTGTACGGAAATTTTCCCATGACTTGGTTCTTGGATCTCGGTCCCTGGCTTCTGTATACTTTTGTGCCCGGCGGTGGCTTGGCCAGAAATTACCCCAACTATGGTACGGTACGGTTCGGTATGGAATGGCTCATCGGCCTGGGACTCTCGGGATTGATGGTTTGCTGCCGTTGCACTTTACCGTCAGGCAATTAGCACAGGGATGCCGCAACTAAATAATTTGGTAAGCCCCGGGGCAACTTCATCGATCTCCGAACTAAACCTGCGGCGGAGGTGGCTCACTTATTTGCTCAACATTTCGGTTCGGAACGGATTCGGATTCAGTTTCGGATTCCGCAGATAACTCTCGGTTATAGCGAGGAATTCCGAAATCGGTTTGACGCGCGTCATCAAATATTGATCGAAGAAATTAGATGGAAGCGGAAGTCGGCCACTGAAAGAAAATCAACCAATTCCGGGAAAATCTATTCAAGTTTGAATAACGGAAATTAAAATGAACAGTAGCACTGTAGAAAAAATAAACACAATTTTAAAAAGAAAATGGCAACCAGTAAACCCATTTGAAACATATTGAGACATTAAAAAAATCCTTCTATTTAAAGAGTTTAAATACAAGTGAAATACAAAATTCATTTTAAGTTTAGGTAAGAAAGTAACTATTTTGCAGTGCATCGGTTACAGCGAGATCTAGTGCAGCATTTACTGCAGCGATTGCCGAGTTGGGTAAATAGCTTACTCCGCTCGGCTGATCGCTTTTCTCGTGAAATGTGTTAATGAAATTAGCAGCATAAAATTGCTTCCAAAGCAAAGAGCCCCGTGCAGTGTTACAGATACCCGAACGAAATTGTATCTTAGCCGAGTGTCCG
This sequence comes from Drosophila ficusphila, assembly GCF_018152265.1. NCBI lineage: Eukaryota > Metazoa > Arthropoda > Insecta > Diptera > Drosophilidae > Drosophila > Drosophila ficusphila. The sequence continues at coordinate 20,863,282 of NW_025064737.1, forward strand.
CGGCATGCTAATTACCAAAATTAACACCAACGGCGCAGGCCCGAAAGCAAATACAAACTCAAACTCAAACAGAATCCGTACGCAACGGTTTCGGTTAGTTTCACTCAGGAAGCAACCGATAAATGCACTTCTTTGGAGGCTCACCAAAGTACACAGAAAAAACAATATATTTTTTTTTACATTTGCTAGAATCTTTTATTGCATCCAAATTGATATATTTCGTTTTATATCAAAAATAACAGAATTATTATTGTATCAAGTGCTTATCCTTAAAATACTTTGTTGTAAGTGAGCTAGTTTTTTTCTGTGTACTCCTTGGCTTTGACTCTGAATCTGAAACTGACTTTTCCTCGGCTTCCTTCACCTTTTCTTCGACTTTTGTGGTGGCTCGAGTGGTGCCAGGTATGTTGACTCTACGGCTGGATGTGTTAAAAACAACAAACGCCAGGTTTTCTTCGGTTTAATTAGTGTCATTTATTATTTAGAGCATATTGATATAGTTTTCGTTGTTTAACGGTTGTTTGTTTCAGTGCGAGGCGTGTTGTTGGCACTTCTCGTTCGAGCATGGAAAATATTTATAGAAATCCGACCGATTTTACTATACCTACCACGAATATTACAATCTGTATCTGTGAGTGTGCAGAAGCGCGTGCTTCGGCGCGCGAACAATGAACTTTTTTTGGAGTGGAGTAAAAAGTTTGAGGTTTAATTTTCGATAGTTCGATGGCTGGGAATTCCAACAATGCCACATGCTAATTGATAGTTTCATGGATCCCGTAAAATTCAGATGAATGAACTGAATTAAGGCAGTAACAGAGATTGCCATTAGTTCATTTTTATTTTAAGAAGTTATTGTCTTCACAATATATATTTTAGCAATTTTATTTGTACGCTAATGGTTTGCAAAAATGCTATGATACGATAGATGAAAATGTCAATAGAAAATTTCAAGCCCAGTTGACTTTGTCTAAGGCTTATCCACTATTTAATGGTCTATCTGAACTGCTACTACAAAATGCTCTAATTTCTATGAGGATGCCGCAACCGCAAGAGCCAGAAAATGACACCCACCCAAAAGTAGAGGAAAAAAGTGCAAGATCAGGGCAACACCTACCCAAGAATCTCCCACACAAAGGCAGGATATTCCCCCCAGCAAGAAGGCCAAGAAAAAGAGCTGGAAAATCTCAGCAGACAAAGAACGAGCCATCAACAACATCACACGTGAGTTTTACACATTTCAGAAGCAACGGCAGCCAGGAGATGTGGCTAACTTTACTGGCATCTCCTCGACTTTGTCGTCGATTCCCGGGCTTTCTGCGCCTTTTTTTCTCTGCCATGGAGACGCCTTTTTTGGAGCCCCATCGTCGTCTTCGTGGACGTCCGATTGCCAACGTGGTAATGTCAATCGCACTGTGCGGGTTTAACTTATGGCAAAACATTTGAAGCACTAATTAATTGGAGCTAAATAAAATGGCACAGCATCTCCGTTGCGGTTGAGCCGGGAGTGAATTTTGCGCGTTTTTCAGCTCCTCGCGAATTGGCGTTGGGGGTACGCAGACCGACCGGAGAGATTACGAGGGCCAGATAACTGCGAACTACAAGTTGCCAATACAAGAGGCCATTAAAACCGGCAGCAGGAGCAGCAGCATCAGTACACTTGGAGAAACTGAGGAATGGATACACAATGTTCTATCTCCCAAAAAATATTTTCTCTATCTGTTACTAGTTTCTATTTAATATACAATGCAGGAAACATGTTGATATTGAAAAACATCTAAGGTTTTTTCTGCAGTGCAGCTGTCCAAGAACAACTAACTGAAAAACAAAAGCAGTGAAAATCCAGCAGGAACCGGGGGAAAACATCGACGAAGAAATTGAAAGGAGTCTGGGCCTGAATCTTGGCCCGAGGAGCGAATAGGCCGAAAGGAGTTTCGCTGCCGCCAAATGCGAACTTGGCCTCGTATTTCAAATCCGAATTGACAAATATCGAAGCGTGCGAAACAAATTGAAATTAAAAGTTTGCATGTTGGCCCGGTTTGTGATGCGTGGCTGTGTGAAAATGGAGATAAGCCAGGATGTTGGCGCTAAGAACTTACCTTGTAAACATGCCGGCTGTCTGTTGCTGTTGCTGCTGTGTCGCATGTTGCTGCTGCGCCGTGTGTTGCTGCTGTGTAGCCTGTTGCTGCTGCTGCATATGCTGCTGTTGCGACAGTGTTGCTGGCGTTTCATGTTGCTGGAAGTTATGATGCGTATGCATCTGGTGTTGCAAGTGATGCTGCTGCTGCTGTTGTAGGTGTTGCTGCTGTTGCTGTTGCTGCTGCTGCAGTTGCAGGACATGTTGCAGATGTTGCTGCTGCTGCTGCTGGTGGGGGTGTTGCTGCTGCTGGAGGGCGTGGCTGGGCGTGGTCGAAGCCGTCACCTTGTCTAGGCCACGTTTATTATCCGCATACATTTCGTCGATCGCACGTTTGCAAATATTTAAACACAATTCTAAAAGCAAGATATGACAAGGCTGTTTTCGTCATTGAATCTCGGATTGTCACGGTTATTTGGGCAAAATCTTAGGGCAATCACAATGGGAAATAATGATAATATCAATCAATATGTAGATCTAATGAAAGTCTGCAGACTCGAGCTTTTCGTTTTGCTAATGAAATGAAACAACAATTGTTGATTAGGTTTGTTTTTTTCATCCGCTGGAAATAGTTCAATATATTGTTTGAATTGTCTGCGGCACAAAAAGCCGTATTTTGAAGGAACTGATTTGTATTGTTATTGCCTATTTGAACAATTGCTATGCTCTGTTCGGAGTATCCCCAATGCCCTCCAATGAGTTGGCGCTTTTGATGTTTTTTTTTTTTTTTTTGGGCACCTCGATTGCATAAGGAGTTGGAAATGATTTATAGCATTTGCTTTGCTTTTCGGTCTTCGATGGCGGATAAGTAACTAGGGGTTAATGAAATGTCTTACAACACAAATACTAAACACTCGTTGCGTTAGGATCTGTGTTGATCATATTTGAAACTCGTTAAGACTCAAATAATGATCAATCAATTAATGCTTTAACTTTCCGAGAAGAGGTTGAGGCTTTTAAATGTTTCTTTAAAAGTGAAATTTAAATGATGTGAAGCAACAAATTTGTATCAATCAAATTTAATTGCATACAAAAATAAACCTTTAAAAGATGCTGTTATGTACAAAAGAGGCTTATTTGATATTTATGATTTTCAAAAATATAAGATTTTAATGGTCTCCTTTTAAGTTTATTAAACAGGTAATACATTTATTTTTGTTTTATAAATTATAAGTCTACATTTTTCGTGTATGTACTCAATGCAGTGACCCACATATTATTTTAAAATTTCTTTTAAGTTTATCTACTTTTCCGCTCCGAAGACCGAACCTTCCCACTATCACTTTCCTTAAAGCCAAAAGCAAATACGGCACATTTCCAGGCCACTTGGGATGGCGCCAAGAAAAATCTCGAAAATCTCTTCTGGGTTCTACTTCTCCCAGCCGAAAAGTGCAACAATTGAAATTAGTTTTGTTAAGTGAATTTCAAATTTCCATCTCGAGTATTCACTACCGTCTGCGCGGCTGGCGTTTTGGCCTGGCTTTTTGGGTCTTTGCTGCAACTCATTGTCAAGTGAACTTATCACCGCGGAGGGAAACAAGCAGAGAGACGACTGAGATAAAAAATTTGTTCGAGTTGACGTTTGGAGTGTCATCGAGTCGATGCTTGAATTTGTTTAGAGTTGTTTGAATAGGGACCACCAAAAGTCATTGAATGAAATGAAGAACTCCACAGATATATCTCTTTGTACGCGACTTTGCCTGTGTTTTGATTTTTATTTGACTTTTTTGGGGTTACGGCTTTGGTTTTGCTCGCTTTTTAAGTATTTTGTTGTTTGATTTCTATCAAAGTTAATAATGAAATTGGTAAATTACGATTTGGGTGCGGGTGGGGGAAGGCAGAAGGCAGACCTTGATCGCAACTTACCTCTCTGCTCGAAAGATTCAATTTGCGATATCCATTTGGTTATAGAGCTAGCTCCAATAGTATTTGGCATAAACGGTTACTTCATAATTTACTTCGATCAGCCACAATGTTTGACACTTGATCAATAACTTGTATTTGCTTTATTTACTTAGGTATGTGGAAGAACTATTTACTTATATTATTAGATCCAAAGTGGGGTTTCTATTGCACACTATTTGCTTTGATTATTGCCTATTCTTTGCATAGGTATTCAGGGAATCATTGCATATTCAACACTTTGATTAAATCAAGATTTATGCGGTTTCTTTTCGAGAAAAACTTGGCTAGAATTAGCAAATCAAATCGGTCAAATGACGCACAACATGTCGCGGTAGGTAATAACTTAAGCTTTTAAGCTTGACAAAAAGATGGGGCGAAGGCGATTTGCGATCACAATACAATAAAATACCGACGGCTTTGCGGCCCAGCACCTAAGCTCTGGGGCTCGAGCAAATCCGTTCCGTTTCCGATCGTATAAATCCACAAAATCACACAAGAACCTCGGATCGGGGCACACAACCGTGTTGAATGCGCGCGTGCACCTTTCTGTGCGGATCACCGGAGCGACACAGAAGCGGCAAACTTGATTTCGAAACAGGTAAGGTGGCTTTCGTTCAGTTTCAGCCGTCTGCCGAGCTGGCCAACATCCAAAGCCGGGCTCTGCAAGTCCCTGTTTAGAAGTGCCCGTGTGTTGGTGCTGAGCGGAGTGCTCGCCCAATGAGGTTGCCGATCAGACACTGTCCAAAAATGGTATAAGAAACCAGTGAACTATAAGAAAAGATTCTAAATTCAAAAAGGGCTTAGATGTAGATGTAGAAATAGCTGAACATAAAATAAAAATGTAAATAAAATTATATTTTAAAGTTCCATAGATGATGGTTAAGAAGCCAGTTCATGTTTTTATAGATTTAAAATCTGCGTTTTTAGTAGTTTGGGTTTGATTAATAATTTTAAAGGAGCAGAAACTATTTAATTTATCATTATTATTATTATTTATTTCTTGGAATAAACTCAAAACGAAATTACCTTATTATTTCGCTAAGTGTACCTGTATTGATTACGCTCCGCTACCCACAAACAAGCCAACACACACTCTCACCTATTTGGCCAACTGACCAATACAAGCAACGAAGCGATCATTTTGTAGACGCCTCTTTGCACACCAACAACAAATAAACACTCACTCACACAAGTGCAAAACTCTTGCCGGTTTTTGTTGCCCACTCAGCTGTAAATCTATTCAAATTAGCCATAAATCAATTAAGGCCGATAAATACAGTAATAAAACAATCCAAACTTGACTCGCATCAGGGATATACAGATACAATCTGTGAATATTTTACATAATTACATTTCTAGGTAAGTTGAAGATTAACCAGCGTTAGTAACAGTTTAACCAACTTTAAGGTATGCTGGCAACTCTGCTCATTTATTTGGCTAACACATACTTGAGATTGAGTGTGTGTTGAGGTGATCGTTGATTGGTTACCTGTGGCAATGCTTGTTTATAAACTATTTACAAGTTTTTTCCTCTTTCGCTTTGCTTTGTTTTGCCTTTCGTAGTTTGTGGTCAACAGAAAAGGCGGCTAAACTGTGCGAGCCAATCGCAATCTGATTTAAGCCGATATTTCCTTTTTTCTCATTTGTCATGTGCGTGTGTTAGAGAGTATCTGTGGGACTAAGTCGTAGACTTTCCCCGCTTTAATTGCATTCGATTAGCCAAATTACTGTGGCTTAAATATGGGAATGAACGTTGATTATATTTGTCTAAAATGTGTTTTGAAAGCGATTGGTATACGCTTTTGCAAAACTTTGATGGGTATAATTATGTATTATTAATTAATAAACTGTACAGCAATTTCAAAAAATTAAATTTATAAAAAACTTTAAATTTCTTTAAAGGTATTAAGTTTCTTAATTTAATTTTAATTTTATTGAAATGGTCTGGCCTAAATAGTCGAATAAATCACGACTTCTGTGGTTGGGGCAGACATACTTAACATCAAATTGCTGTCAATGACTTGGGGACAGGACTCGTGTCTTTCTTTTTTGCCTTTCTTACCTGGTGGCTTAGAATTTCAGCTATGGAACATAAAGGAAATTACCATTTAACGAAGCGAAACATAAACAAGTCGTGCGTTATATGCAATGAATATTCGATTAGCCAAAAGAGTTTCGGGCCAATCGATTTGTAGAGGTGTAAGACAGCAAGAGGTAAGCAATTGCATACAAATTAATTTAATAATTGCCAAGATGGCCAAATTGGGAACAGTTTTTTGACATTTTTGATTATTTTATTGTTAAAATCAAAGCAATAAATTTAATGGAATTTTCTGTGCATTTTTTCGTGGGAAATTATATAAAGAGGAGAACTTAATAATCATCGGTCGAAAAGTAAGTATGAAAAAAAAAATGTATTTTAAGTTAATCATAACAATAAAAGCATATGTATACAAATATTTCGGTGAATGGTTATGTTAATTTTTGTGGGAACTCAAATAAATAAAGGTAAAATATTCACCATAAAATACAAATTGATATTTTAACAGCCTTACTAACCAGCAAGGATGAGTCATTTGTCCAATGGGTTAAGTATATATCATCATGTCGTAGTTAAGACCTTCGGGTCGCTCTTTGAACTTTCGGCAGTCGCGTGGCTCAGGAACGAGTCATTCAGTTGCACTCTTGGGTGACTCAAACACGTCGGGACTATCGGAAGACAGCTTGAATATTAACTAGGGGAAAAGGTAACAGAACGTTCTATCCCGCATCGAAAGGTTTTGGGTCAGGCACTCGTCTTGGCGGAAGTCAGGGAGTCAGTCAGTCAGGCACGCGCTGAGTTCGAGTCTTTTGATTTAACCGATCGGTGCTAGATCAGGCCATATAATTGGTGGAAATAGCGGTAACATCGGAATTACCCTGCTTCTTTAAACATATTCGAATAATTGTTCCAAATAAAGTAGGTTTTGGATAAGAAATTATTTAAAATTGGCTAACAAATATTAGTTCAATCTTATAGTAAATATACTATGTTTGATTTAATCCTTTGATTTTTCGCATAATATTTTATTGTTAAAAAAAGTTATACTCTTGATTAACATAGTGGAGTGAAACAGAGTAATAAGATTTCATTAAATTTTTTTTTCTCTGCTCAACGGTTGCTCCACTTTGCTTGAATTCCATTAGAGGCTTCCCTTGTTGTTCCTTATTGTTTTGGCCGAGAGCAATCCCACGCCTATAAAACGTAAGCGAGACCCCAGCACGAGTCAAATGTCGTATTTCATTAGACTCAACTCATGTTAACGCAGCGGTGTCTTGGGTCCTCAATATCCCCCACAGCCGATTCGAAACCAATATCCCAGTCAGCGCCAATAGAATTGTAAACACATCGGGCCAATGCGCCCACAAGAAAATAAAAAAAGGAGCGAAGCGGGAAAATCCAGAATTGAATTACATGAAAATGCTCGATGCGTTTGCGGAAAGGAAATCGTACAAACTGGTCATGAAAAATGCATCACTTGACCAGGGCGCAGACCATAAAACGTTTGCAGTCAGACGACGGCGACGACAACTTGGTAAGAACTTGGCCACAACTTGGCTTATGAACCGAACCGCAGTCGGAGTCTGGCTTTTTGTGGCTTTGCCTGGCAGACGACTGATCCTGTTCCCGGCCGGGTGATGAAAATGTACGACTTTGGCTCGAGGCGCTAAGTGAGCTTACAGAAAATATTTCACTTTTTATGGCAATGCGGATGGGTTAGGGTATATTTAGCTCTTGGGGGTGATTGTTGGTTTTGTGAAACAAAGGTGGCTAATACTAGCTTGTGGTATTAAAAGGCAATTTCGAATACCTAAATCAAAGAATCAATTTTTGAAATCTGTATAGTGTATGTTTTACAATTGGTTGTCTATTTACCGCAACTGAAATTATTTCAAAGCTTATTGCAATAAAATGACCTTTAAAATAAAACTTTAGTTTATACCAATATTAATTTAAACTAATAATAAGAAAAAGGTTTTTTATGAAGTGAGGAGGAGCTTGTTTACCTGCTTTTATTATTTAATTTTGGGATTGAGAAACTTTCGAATGAGCTAATGTTTTGTGGAACTTTATACCCTTACAGGTAATAGGTTCAAATCGCAAGTACAGGGTAACTAGTATTCTGTTCGGCCTCCTGCCATCTCATTTCTCTTATTTAGTTACAGTTCCACACACACCCAAAGAGAGCGAGAACGAGATACCTGAGCGGACGCCCCGGGGTCGCCTGGATCTTGGGACTTGGCCAAGACAATCCTCAAATCCTCAAAGCCCGGCCAACGATGATGACGACGACGACGACGACGATGGTGGTGACGACGACCAGCCGTCTAGGTGGTGCTAGCCTCTTGCCCTGGTGGTTGCGGTGGTGCTGGCCCCGGCCCACTCTGAAATCAATCGATTCGACATTATTATTAATTTTTCATAACTTCTGCGGCGGCCAGCGCCTGGCGGCCCTCTGTGTGCATTATGGCGCCCTCAAACCCCAGCTCCACGGCCATGTGAAACTAATCTATTTGTGCGGCAAAAAGGGCCGCCTGCCTAGTCGGACTCCAATCGCGGGGCTCATCCGCATCCTCGAGCCGCAGATGGTGCACTGGGAATATACTTCACTAAAGAAACTTATATATTTTTCATAGCTGGAAAATATAAATACTTACAACAAATTGAATAAACTACAGTATTAACAATTAAGAATAAAATACGATATTAACTATGTGATATATCATTCTCCAATCTTACTCAAGTACTTCTTAACATACAATTTTTGCATAAGACTCCTAATTGTTCCAAGTGTATTCTGAGCCTGGCGAGCGGACAGCCAAGCGTGTTATCTGCTATCGCTTCGCTTTGATCTTTCACCGCTTCTGCTTTGCATAATAAATTCGCTATCGATGAAAACTAACTTGCAACCCGATGCGCAGTGCCGGGATTTCCCGGCAATTTGTTTGCCTTTTGGCCATCGGCCGTTTAATTCGATTGCCAGCGCGATTTCGGCTTCGCCTTAACCATTTTATTACAATAGCATAATTATACCCTTGCAGAGCAAAAGGGTATTATAATTTCAGTCAGAAGTTTGCAACGCAGTGAAGGAGACACCTCAGACCCCATAAAGTATATATATTCTTGATCAGCATCACGAGCAGAATCGAAATATGTATGTACGTCTGTCCGTCTGTCCGTCTGTCCGTCTGTCCGTCTGTCCGTCTGTCCGTCTGTCCGTCTGTCCGTTTCCGCGCAAACTAGTCTCTCAGTTTTAAAGCTATCGTGCTGAAACTTTCCCAAAAGTTGTGTAGTTGTTGCACGCAGTATATATGTCGGAACGGGCCGGATCGGCCGACTATATCGGATAGCTCCAATACAAGAGAATGAAATAAAAAATTCTCACTCTATTGTTTTTCATCAGATCGACTTGAATTCTTCAAGATGGCGTTTTCTAACTGTTACTGAATTTCGGATTAAATTTGATCAAAATCGGATAACTCTATCATATAGCTGCCATAGGAGGGATCGAAAATTATATATAGAATTAATGGAAATAAATTGATAACATCGTTGTTTTTCATCAGACAAGTATAATTTTTGGAATATAGAGTGTTCTTACGACTCTTGAATTACGAGTTAAATTTGATCAAAATCGGACAACTATATCGACATATTTGATGACCGCAAGGGTATATAAGCTTCGGCTTGCCGAAGCTAGCTTCCTTTCTTGTTTTTTACTATGCTTAATGAGTTCTGCTTTGATTAGTTTTTCACATTGTTGTTGTCCGGGATCTCCTTCGTTGGGATCTCCTTCGTTGGGATCTCCTTCCTTTTTCGAACCCGCCCTCCTTCAATCTTCGCTGGCGGCAAAATTGATGTTTGTTGGGTGTTCGGACGCGGCTGGATACTCGATTTTAGCCAAGGCGAAGAGCCAGTTTAATGACTTCAGCTGGTCTCAGATTTCAAGTTGTTAGCATTACTTATTGAAATGTTTTAATTTAGCAATTGACTTTTATACGGCCTGGCGGCAATTGGCTATCATGTGCTTATATTGATCTGATAATTAGAATTTAACAAGGTGGCTGAAATATTATAAGTTTTCTATTTTTGACCATTTGTTAGATTAAATCTTTTACAAACTATAAGTAGGGCAACACCTACAAAACAAATGAGAATCTCAGTTCGTGGCAATACTCTTCTCAATTTTATAATTTTTTAATGAATATTTTATTAGTTAGTTTTTTTAATATTTGCCAGTTTCAACTAAAAATAATTATGGAAATAAAATTAATCCAAATTGCTAGTGCATATTGCTGATTTGATCGATCTAATAATTTTCGGCAAATATTCGAACAGATTTTGTTTTATTTCGAATTTAAAAATCCCGCTTTAATGCTTTTAGCCAAGTTTAGTAGCTTTTTGGCTCAAAGCTCTTGACGGAACTATGAGTACAAACAACTGAACTGCTTACAAACTGCTTTATCCCGCGAACTTTTTAAAATCTTTATTCAATATATTTTATTATGTAGGTATTTATATTAAACTACGCAATCTTCATTTTTATTAATTAACTTTCTCATCGGTCTCCTACAACCGCAGAGAATAAAGTTATTGTCGTAAATAAATCTTTAAAATTTATGATAAGATGATAAAAAAAAGATATTTGTATTTATACAGAAAGAGCTACTTATGAATCGTAAAACAAGTTTTTTTTTTCTATTTATAACATTCTCTGACGCATTTGTCAGTTTATGGGGTCTTGTATAAATATTATCATAATAAAGTTATAAGGCAGTTTTTAAAAAAACTTGAGCCAAAAATTAGTCATAGTTCAACTTCATTACTTAACACAACCATCTAGATTTTAAAAGCAGACAAATTTTAAACTTTTAAATATAAAATCAAAATAAAAGACATATTATTAAAGTAAAATTAAAAATTTTTTATAAAAATAATTTTTTTTACACAAATTTTTATAAAAATAATTTTTTTTACACAAATTTTTATAAAAATAATTTTTTTACACAAATTTTTATAAAAATAATTTTTTTAAAGTTTACAAATTTATACAAAAATTAAGTTGTCGCCAGACTTGGGAAAAAGGGTTGTCGGTGACAAAAACTATAAATGAAAATTGTATCATAAGATTTTTTGTTTGGCTGTCAGGTGTTCTGCAGCAGGTGCGTACTTTGTTTTCCATTGGCGAAAACGCTATCAAATTGTCGGTATCAGCGAGTTGTATGTGTATTTTTATGTGCTGATCCGCTGGGGGCCATCGGCACACACGCATTGTGTTTCAACATTTTGTTGGCGCGTGGCTTGCTTTTGTTTTCTCCCGCTTCCCACTCTGTATTTAGAACACCGTCTATATATAATGCAAATATTTTTGGCGGGGTTTCGCGGTTATATTGAAGAGGCCTTGACATTGGGCATGTGCGGAAAAACAACAAAGTCAACTACGGAGGAGAATAAATAATTACAAAAGTCACAAAAGAGGGAAACAACTTGTAGGACCTGATATTTTGAAAAAGTGAATTTATTATACTCTTGTAAATGGTTTGATTGTAATATATTTGTCTCAATGTAGTATATTATTATTATTGTTTAATATAATGTATTGAAAATTGTATTTTGACCCTGATGCTTAAATCAATAATTACAATCATAACTTCTTAAGTTTAAAAATTATGGAACTCTCTGCTAGGGTATGCAAATCTGGCACATGCCGGGAAAAAAAACCGGCAAATATAAAAAACGAGTACTCTGAGTACCGAGCGGTCGGCGCATGTTACTGTTATTGTTATTGTTACTCACTCAACCGCAGACGACACGCTTGCACACAGATACAGACACTCACGGTCAAGGCATTTGCAATTTCGATTCTCAGATTTTGCTAAAAATAAAACATCTCCCTGCTGACCGTCGTATCAATTGATAACCGCCTTAGTGCCGAGTAATTGTGTTTCTTTGTTACTCCGAGTCCAAAACAAAACAAACACGTGGTATTTTTGGCCAGCACGATCAGTTACACTAAATAACAAGAAAGGAAGCTAGCTTCGGCAAGCCGAAACTTATATACCCTTGCAGTCATCAAATATGTCGAACAAAATGCATAAAGGCTAAACAACATCGAAGCTATAACGATTTTTCTATTCATTTTCCATATTTCCGACTATAGATCATATGGGAGCTATATGATATAGTTGTCCGATTTTGATGAAATTTAATTCGTAATTTAAGAGTCGTAAGAAAACTCTATATTTCAAAAATCATACTTGTCTGATGAAAAACCACGATGTTATAATCTTACTTCCGTTATCTATATATATAAAAATGGAGACAAAATATGTGCGCAATCGCATCACATGAAAACGGCTTGACCGATTTGGCTGAAAATTGGTAGGGAGATAGCTTAGAACCAGAAGAAGGTTTAAGCATAAGAAAATTTTGGGAAAACCTTCTGGAAAAGTCGCTAGCGGCTCAACAGATGTACACAATGTTGTATGTAAAAAAAAAGATCATAGCTGCGTTGATTTTGTGTATCGATGAAGTCGGTAAAAAAATATTTAAACAAAAAATAGAGCGAGCTTAAACAATTTGAAATAATGCCTGCTGTTAGACGAATAGGAATTGGACGTGCAACATTGACTATTATGTTGTTAAATTGTGTTGACCAGCGAAGCGGGCACAGGACCTCTAGTTTCTATATAGATTTTTCGATCTTTCCTATGACAGCTATAAGATATAGTTGTCCGATTTTTATGAAACTTTTTTCTCAATATAAGAGTTGTTAAAAAACTTGATATTCAAAAAATCATGCTCATGGGATAAAAAACAACGATGTTATCAATTTATTTCTATTAATTCTGTATTCTGTATTTTTTGATCTCTCCTATGGCAGCTATACGATAGAGTTATCCGATTTTGATAAAATTTAATCCGAAATTCAATAGTAGTTAGAAAACGCCATCTGAAAGAATTCAAGTCGATCTGATCAAAAACAACGGCCTGAGAATTTTTTATTTCATTCTCTCGTATTGGAGCTATCCGATATAGTCGGCCGATCCGGCTCGTTCCGACTTATATACTGCGTGCAATAACTACACACCTTTTGGGAAAGTTTCAGCAAGATAGCTTTAAAACTGAGAGACTAGTTTGAAGAGAAACAGACAGACGGACAGACGGACAGACGGCCAGACGGACAGACGGACAGACGGACAGACGTACAGACTAGACTTCTGCATGAATGCATCCAAATCGACAAATGAATCACTTATTCTAAATGTGGGCACACTATTTTTTCTGCACAGTATATTTGGGTGTGAGTGAATAGGGTAGTATTGTCTGTTTTGATTGACAGTAGTCTCACTCATTCCATAGTTGTATAGCTGTTAATGAGGACAGCAAAATTGGTGTGCAGTAGTCAACGCACTGTACAGTCCCTGCAGTTCTGGCTGTCACCTGGTGTCTCGTGGCATTCAAGCAATCAATGTGTAGGAAAGGAAAAGGGATATTCCTAAGTTTCCCTCTCTTTCTCACTCTTATAATACGATTTCGTTGCTTGCACCCGACGGCGACCCGACTCCAAATTTGTCTTCTATTCTTTCGTTTTTCTAATTGCACTGTTGTCATTCTCCGTTAGAAACAAAAAATTGGTTTTCGGTGGAAAATATGGCTGAGGGGCGCTCGACTTATGTATACTCTTTTGATGCTAAAGTTCTTCATATATTAGGTATAATATATATATATAATCATATATATTAAATATATTTTATAAACATTATTTAATTTATTGAACCAAGATAACCATAACACAACATTGATTGCAAATATAGATATAATATAACTCGCGTGTCATATATGGTCGGTTATACCCAAAAAAGAAGGGTATACTAAAAGGGTGAAAAATAATATTGAACTGCTCATTCTTTTGCGTTGTGCGTTGACAATTAGTTGTGAAATTACTTAATTTGTGCAATGGGCAGCGGAATCGTTTAAAAATCATGTAAGTGTCGTTAAGATTACAAAAATATTATGTATTTTACTACAAACTTATTTAAATCTTTTTAGGATTCAGCCTGTGTGTACGAAAAATTCGTTTGAAAGGTAAGTTTGCTTTAAATTAAAAAAAGTAATACATATATAATATGTAATAATAAAAATATTTTTGTACCATAGATGGACGCAAAACAGCCGTTGTCCTGCAAATATTCCTCATAAATGGTAAACAAAAACTTTCTAATTTCATATTATTTATGTACTTATCCCTTATGTTACAAAATAAGATTTATTAATAAAAAAAAAAAAATAATATATATATATTGTTTTTCATATGAATTTGGGGATGACATTTCAGACATTGGCATAGATGATTTCACTAAGGGTGCCCTCGCAAAAGCCATCGATGACAACATCGCCTCTACGCCATCTACGATATCATCGATGTCTTATACGAATTTTCTGCATACAAAATTCGTATAAGCCATCGATGCCTCGCTCGATGACTCGGACAAAATGGTCATCGAGAGCGACATGCATGTCAAATCCTAGAATGCCATACAAAACTTTATATGAAGTGACATCAGTGCGACACCAGGTGCTACGGACACTGGCATCGGTGGGTCGTCGTCCATGTCATCGACGACAAGCCACTTTTGGAACTGCAGGGGTGTTTTGGTGTGCAGTTGACTTACTGTACAGTGAGTGAAACTTCATGACTGCTTCATACACACATATATGAATAGTTCTCGTGTGTATGTATGTCCGATTTAAAAATTGATTTGTTTTTTCGTTTTAAATGTATTTATATTTATTTATATATAAAATAAAGAAATTAGAAATTATTAATATTTAAATTTAAACTAATTATAATAATTATTTTATGTTATTAAAGAATCTATATTGAAGTTATTAATATTGAAATGAAGGAACAATATTTTGTTTACCATGTGGCAATTTTGGTCAGTTTTTCGGAACATACATTTTTGGCAACAGAAACTTACTGCACTCATCTGCACAGTTGTTCACAGTCAACATACAAGCTGTACAGCGTGTTTAAAAAAGGAAAAATATAGTACTCCTTACGAAGAGTACAACCATATACTGAACTCACACGAAGTGAGTACACTAAAAATGTTGTGCCATCTTCTTCTGACCTATAGAGTATACTGTACAGTAAAGAATGAGTGCAGTGTTTTTGAAGACACTACACTACTGTACAGATCTGTTATGCCACAAATGAGTGCATTCATGCAGAAGTCTAGTACAGACGTATTCTGATTCTACTCGTGATGCTGATCAAGAATATATATACTTTATGGGGTCTGAGGTGTCTCCTTCACTGCGTTGCAAACTTCTGACTGAAATTATAATACCCTTTTGCTCTGCAAGGGTATAAAAAGTGTTGACAAATAAATGTGTTAGCGATTTGATTGACTACCAAAGAATTGAATTTAATTCTGTGGTTTTTGCTTGAATTGCAAACGAAATAATGATTTATTTTATCCTTAATTAGTATTGGTAAGTGTGTTACTGGAGATAAGTTGGTATTTGAAAAAGGGGTAAAACCATAGATTTGTAATCTTTTAAATTTGTGTTAAAAATCTTTTTAAAATTATAACCGCATAGGCATGATGTTTTTCTTTTTAATGCTAAGATTAGTTTTGGTAGGGCTATCTCGGTCCTTAACTTATCAGTCCAGAGGCCCGTGCGTCTGACTCGTGTTCTTTGGGCTAAATTTGGCATTAGATTTGATTGCGTACTCTAATTTTATACGTTACACGCACAGCGTGATATTAAAGTATGTTTATGAAACTCTGACAATTGACGCAAAAGGCTGACCACGCCCCTTCGCTTTATGGCAATTAAATGACACTTTGGCAATGAATAAAAGAGGCGTCGGGGGGGATGGTGAAATTTGTGGGCGGGAAAATGCAAATTGCCAGACATGTGCGTGCTGGACTTTATGGTCTTGTTTCTTTTGTTTTACGCGACGTACACGTGTCGGCAATTGAAATAGGAAAGCGGCTATGGCCCAGACACCCACGAGCCCATTAAAATCACACATAAAGAACATGGAAAAAAACAAGGGGAAGCGCTTCCGGAAGGGAGATTTCAACGACCGTCGTCTCATGTGTTATGCTAATTTCACTTTTATTGTTCTCTGCCCGCCTTTTGCTGCCATTTTAGTCGGCAGCAGACGATTAAAGCCAAACAGGAAATCAGCCATCGTTCCCCGTTTACCGTTAGTGTCGCAGGCAGCGGCGAAAGCCAAAGGCCAATGAATTGCCTTTCCATTACGGCAACGGCAAGAAAGACCGAGCGAAAATATATCTTTAGAAACAGTAGGTTCTCGGGCGGTGAATAAAGTAATCTGTATAATTCCTGAGTTTATAAATTTTTAGAATAAATAATTTAATTAAGTTTAATTTAATAAGCTTAACATCAAAATATTTAATAAAGTGGTAATAACTTAATTTATCGTGGTAAACAATCTTGTTTTTGAAGTGTTCAAATACTTTCATTTTTTAAACAAGAAAATACAAT
The DNA here is from genome assembly GCF_018152265.1 of Drosophila ficusphila. Taxonomy (NCBI): domain Eukaryota; kingdom Metazoa; phylum Arthropoda; class Insecta; order Diptera; family Drosophilidae; genus Drosophila; species Drosophila ficusphila. Next base: position 20,879,889 of record NW_025064737.1, read on the forward strand.
ATTATGAAATTTAGGTTCACGTAGATTTTATATTTTGAATTTTGCCTGTGTGTGTATGTATGTATATAAAGATAGCCGTCAGTGCAAGCACAACTCATTGAAACACACAAGCAGAGCAGAAGGAGAGGAAGCAAAAGCAATCGGCTGTAACAAAATTTCCGACACGTGCGACAAAATTGCCTTCCATGGGGAGGTGGAAATGCGAGGTGGTGGGGCAAGGCCCGAGGGTCCGGATTTAGGCAACCAGAAAGGCACGACCAAAACAAACCCGACCCAATCCCGAAAACCTACCCCTGGGGTTCCCCCGTTTTCTGGCAGTGTTCCTCAACATTGTTGCAGCAACATGTTTCGATCCATTGAGATGCGTTGGCGACTTTTAAGCGGATGTGTGTCAACCATTTTTGAGTGGTCCTATAAATAGTTTTATTTTGATGGATGCTTGAACATAAGTATGTACAAATAAATGCTTCGTCTGGCCGCGATATTTTAATTGGTACTGTTGTTTCTTCAGATAATGCCAGCGATTGTAATTTAGTGATTATTTTGCGTACAAAGGTCCAGTTTATAAAAAGTGACTAATCAGTTTCAACGTAGATGATTAAATCTTTCAGTGCAGGACGGAGAATTTAATAACACAAAATATTAACTTTTAAATATTTGGAATAATTTCTAAAATTATTATTACCAATCTTATTATTACATTTTTTTAACTAAGTTATAAATATTAAACTGTTTTTACTATTCATTATATTTTTTTTTTTTTTTAATAATTTTATTAACTATATTAAACATTCTCTGCCACTTTTGCCGGGTGAACGGCGGCTGAGCTGCCATTAAAACGTCGCTGGTTCGACGTACCACGTTCATTCTGCTTTGGACGGTCGAGGCGTTCGGAACACGGGTAGAAAACGGGAAAAGCGACGAAAGCTTCGAACACGAGCGTATACGTATTTTTCGCATTCACAATCGCGTATTCGCATATCCGTGTTTGCTGTTTGCCAGCGCGTGTGTACCACTGTGTGTGTGAGTGGGTGTAGTTGTGTTGGTGCGACGGCCACACGCGCAACGAAAGCGAAAGTTTTGTTTGGCGCGCGTGTTGCCATTGGCGTCTGCGAATTTGCCTCCACCTAGAATAGATTAAAAGCGTGTGAAAACAAATAAAAAAATCAAGTAAAAAAATAAGATAATGCTCATTATTCCCAATGAGGCTGCATTAAATTAAGGGAATCTAGAGCGGAAGAAACACGACATCAACATCATTCCTGCAAATACCCGGTAAGTCGGCAGGCCTCGAGAAAAGGTTGCCCATAAATCTCCCGGCATTAGCATTAGCATTTGTGTGCCACACGTGCGGCGCGAAATAATAATACGAAAAAAAAGAAAATTGCACTTGACAGCCGACATTCGATGCTGAAAGCTCTCCTTCCAACTAGAGAGGCTGCCTCTGTTTTCTGTTTTCTTTTTTTTGGCCCTCGAGAATGCCAGATTTTTTCATGCTTGCCTCACCTTCTGAAGGACGAATTTAGGTCAGGATCCTTGGGACTTATCACATGACTCATGCCACGGCCTTTGGCCTTTTGTTGACTCTTCCACCGCTTGCAACTGCATTTTGGCGGAGCCACATGGCGTATGCGCAATATTGATTTCTTGTTTTACTCTTTATTTTATTTGAAGTGGTTAAACTTTTAAAGTAAGCAGGGTAGAAATCTTAACATAAGCGAGGCAAAGAAAGCCACATGTCAATAAGTATAAAGGTGTTTGGATAAGTTGAAAGCCCCCAATGTCAGGCTTCTACAAATGTATTTCCATAATTTATATTCCCTTGGTTTCGGGAACTTTTATTGTTTACACAATCCCAGTCGCACTCAATTTTTTCACAAGCAAAAAGTGTAAGCTAAATAAAACAAAAACTTTGCTTGCCTTGGTAAAGCAATAAAGCCCTTTATTTATTTCTTCGCTGTCGAGTTCCAAGAACTAAGATATAAAGAACTTCCTTCCTTTAGTTAAATGGTCTTTGGTTTTCCCTCAGTCGTAAACCCGTAAGAAAGCGTGTGAAAGAATTTTTTCAAATAAAATAAAATAGAAGTAGAGCGATTGTTTTTGGCCAGTTTTGCAGCACTTTTTTACGGCGTTCTGAAAAGAAGCGATGGCTCAGCTAAAGTGAATCAAGCTGTGACTCCCACAATTGACAGCTGTTTGTTTATTTATTTATATTCTTACTGTGAAACCAATGCATTTGTTTAACTAAGATTTTTGGGCCTGGCAAGATGTTGTCTGAAAAGGGGCCTGAATTTTAAGTGGTGCTTAAGGGAAAAAAAATCAATGATTTCCTATTGACAGTGGAAAATTATTTTAACGGTTCACATATTGCTTATGCTCATTGTCATTATAGGAACATTATTTTTTATTTTTCTAAAAATTCTTGTTAATTTTGTCTTGGGCCTTTAGCGAACAGGAAGTTACCAAAACCCTGTGTGCACATTAAACAGGTACCTTCCATATCTATATCTCCGATAGGTAACTCTTGCGCGTGTTCGGGGGCCGCTCCATTCATGACACCCCATGACGCCCATAATCGTAGATTTATCATTTTTGCTCGAACGCGCGCCCCGCATTACAACTACAAACAAAGCAGTAAAAAGAATAAAGAAAAAAATGCGCGACCCATCCGATATATAAATATAAACAAACAACAACACGGGTCGGGGAAAAATATACGAAGCTGATATGCGGATCGTTCGGTTTGGCCCCAAATGTGGAGAAAAGAGAGCGCGCGCAGCTTGAACGGAGCAACACGTGCGCCGTTAATTCAATAAAAAAATATATACACAAAAAATAATAAATAATAGCTGCAAAAAAAGAAGAGCAAGAGCAACTCTCACACTCACACTTCGCTGTATTCTCTAGGCCACTGGGCGTGTGGGAAAGACAAAGATAGAGCTATAGCATAAAAGTTCATTAACGGCATGTGAGCTTTCCTCCGTGTGTTTGTGTGGTTTGTGTGTTCATTGTTTTTGTTCGACTCTCTCGAGGCTTGTGTTTTAGATTAAGTGGAGAGCGGCTTTTATCTCTCTAGCGCTTACTTGCCTAAGTACACTGCTAAAAATTCGATCAGACTAAGAGCATTTGGGTTTTTAACTTCAATGTTTATGAAAAAATTAAAAATTTATATAATTACAATGTTTTCTAATTAACAAAACAAAAAAGTTTTTAGTCACTTTAAAAAATGCCTTTATGAAATGTCAAGAAATAAAGAACAATTCGATTATTTTTTGATGTGTGAAACCCAAGTTTATTGCTCGTTTTTGTTGATTTTTCTCTCTTGTCTAGTCGCTTTGCTCGTGTCTATGAAATTATCGCCAAGTGGACTGCCGCTGCCGGTTTCTCAGTCACCGCCGACTGCGATTGAATGACAAAGTCTTCTTTGTTTTTGCGTGTGTTTTTCGGTTTTAATTTATGCAGGCAACTACAAAATTAATTCTCTTTTTCGCTTGGCTTTTGGTCATGTCGTTTGGCATCTGTCTGTGTTTGGCCGCACGTGTGCGCCGATTTGCGCCTGTGCTTGTGGGGGGCTTTATTTTAAACTGTAACGTCTGTAAATACTAACGGCTTCTGTGGGTGCCCCATGAATGCCAAATGTGAAACACGAGACGCCATAACAATAAAAAATTGCCTAATTTCCTATGGTATAATTAATTCGGCAAATGGCAAATTAAGGGGATCACACTGTGAGATCCACTAAGATTTATTCAAATCCTATGGCATAAATTTACGGTTTCCGGTGGGAACTTAATGGTTATAAATAGAACAAACATTTTTGTTCAGCTTCAGTGGGGTATATATGTACATATGTATAGGAACACACCCAAGTTCGTTTAACTATGTATGTCTCTAGATGTATGACGTATACGCAATGTTTACCAAATTATTTGGTTGACATCGGAATTTCCCGTGATTACCGGTAGCTAGGTTACATAACTCTAGCACAAAGTTATTAAAACGACAGGTACATTCAAACACAATTAAAGTTAAACTGGACAAACTAATGGAATCTCATACATTTTTTATATTTTGCATGGGAAATAATATAGTTGCTTTCTTTAGTCTAATTAACACAAAACTAATGTCACAAAGTAAATTGGAAAAACTTAAATTTTTATCAATATAGAGACATATAAATTATTAAAACAATAAATGAAAATGTATTTTACTTTTGGTAATATTTTTAAATATTTTTCGGTGTGTTAGCTATCAACAGAAGTGGCCTCTTGAACAGTCCTACGACAGCTGTTTGCACTTGGCCAACTGGATGGCCGGCAACTGGACAAACACTTCGTTCGTTACCGAGCAATATAGCTAATTGCTGACCCAATAACGAGAGACACACGACGCCTTAATAAAAATAAATGTAACCGTAAATGAGTGCACGCGCCATTATTTGTGTTGGGAAAAACTCGTTTCAGGAAAAGTAAACCGACCTTCCCCATTCCCCATACTCCATTGCCGATATCTATATCCATATTTCCCTCCTATAAACGAGCCACACGTGCGGCTAAGACAAGCAATATGCGCTCAATGGCTGTTGGCATCTATTGTTTTTCCTTCTCCCGTTTCGCTATACATATATTTTTTGCTCGTTTTATGACCACATTAGCGAATTATATTTCACTGCCAGTCAAAGCGTAGAGGCACAGACTAAGCAGACATAAATTAAACAAAGGCGAGGCTTTCGGGGGCTTGGGCCAACACGCGCTGCTTCTGGTTTCTTTTGGTAATTCTCTTCTCTTTGTTTTTTGGGGATGCCCCTTAGACGATTGCTGTCGGTGAACTGTTTTGGCCAGTCTTTTGTAATGACAACTTGGGGTCAGACTGGACGGCTAACTTCAAAAAGAGTTGATTTCCGACTGACAAATAAGTCAAGACTGATCCTCCATTGTCTGCATGTTTTTTAGTCTGAATCTCATGCTTGTGTGATTCTGGTTTCCTGAAGAGATTAATTGCCAACGATAATGTTTTCAAGCATAATTGCGCTTATGTATCAATTGACCTTTATCTGCTTTATGAGATCGTTGAAAGCAAAAGGAATTATGTTGCCAGAAACACAAAAACTTTTCCCCGAGAAAACCCATTTGTTCTTTTTGTAAAGAAGTTTTTCTTTGCATCGCCCTGTTGCTTGGCAAACCGAGACACACGTGCCCTCAAAAGTGATTAATTAATGGTAATTGTTGTGCTTAACATTTTTATGACGTGCCAGAGAAACGAGCCGAACAGAATTATTGCTGACAAAATGTCAAACACTCCTGAAAGCCAAAATTTATGTTCTCGAATCATTAAATTCATGCAAAATCGAGCTGAACAATAGATGGGCTCTGTCTATTCTACCCACGATCCAATTAGCCGTCACAACCGAACGTAATAAAAGGCGAACAATAAAGTTGGAGATATTCCGACAGACAGTTTAAATTTCAAACATTATCTCTGGTTTCGATATGCAAAAAACCATGGCGGTCTATTAATTAGTGACGCACGACCTGTATCAATCACATTCACGTTTTATGTTTTCGGCAGATCTGGTTTCGCCTTGTGGGCTAAACAATAATATTTTTTATAGCCTTAAGCATTCAGACGTTTAACTAATTAGGTTGTTGATTTATTTTTGTTGAGCTGGTAATGGATCTTAATAAAATAGTATTAAAAAATCATAAAAAGAATTTTTGCAAGTGAAATATATATTTTATTAATTTTTATACCCTTGCAGAGCAAAAGGGTATTATAATTTCAGTCAGAAGTTTCCAACGCAGTGAAGGAGACACCTCAGACCCCATAAAGTATATATATTCTTGATCAGCATCACGAGCAGAATCGAAATATAGCTGTACGTCTGTCCGTCTGTCCGTCTGTCCGTCTGTCCGTCTGTCCATCTGTCCGTCTGTCCGTCTGTCCGTTTCCGCGCAAACTAGTCTCTCAGTTTTAAAGCTATCGTGCTGAAACTTTCCCAAAAGTTGTGTAGTTGTTGCACGCAGTATATAAGTCGGAACGGGCCGGATCGGCCGACTATATCGGATAGCTCCAATACAAGAGAATGAAATTAAAAATTTTCACTCTGTTGTTTTTGATCAGATCGACTTGAATTCTTCAAGATGGCGTTTTCTAACTGTAATTGAATTGCGGATTAAATTTGAACAAAATCGGATAACTCTATCATATAGCTGCCATAGAAGGGATCAAAAAATATATATAGAATTAATGGAAATAAATTGATAGCATCGTTTTTTTTATCCCACGAGCATGATTTTTTGAATATGAAGTTTTTTAACAACCCTTATATTGAGAAAAAAGTTTCATAAAAATCGGACAACTATATCTTATAGCTGCCATAGGAAAGATCGAAAAATCTATATAGAAATAACGGAAATAAAATTATAACATCGTTGGTTTTTATTTGATAAGCATGATTTTTGAAATTTAAAGTTTTCTAACGACTCTTGAATTACGAATTAAATTTGACAAAAATCGGACAACTATATCATATAGCTCCCATCTATAGTCGAAAATGAATAGAAAAATCGTCTTAGCTTCGATGTTGTTTAGCCTTTATGTATTTTTTTCGACATATTTGATGACTGCAAGGGTATATAAGCTTCGGCTTGCCGAAGCTAGCTTCCTTTCTTGTTTAGATCGCTTTTAACAATTGTGAAAAACGTTAGAAAAATGTTGTCATTTTTTGCACTCTCATTCCCCCCACGGCAGATGGCAAGCCCATTTTTGTTATTTTTTATTTAACTATAACCGTATCTAAATACAATTATGACGCATTTTGATTGCCTTTTGGTTGATTTTTAGTTTGTTTAGTTTCTGTTGTCCCTGTTGCTGTCTGGCTTTCTGGCGCATGTGCTGAGATAAGAACAGAAATTAGCACTTTGATGACTTGACTTGCCCATGGGGTAACATGGTCACTTTTGCACTGGTCGCAAATAAGCAATAAAAATTCAACAACCGAACGGAAAATACCCTGGATATTTTGTTAACCTGAACATTTGAAAAAGTGAAAAAAATAAATTTGTTCATTTTTATTTCATTATTTATATTTAATAAAAAAACTCAAGCTGCAGCTACTTTTGTACTATTTATTTACCTACTGAATGTACCCGTTGGTAAAATAAAGAGGGGTAAAAGCTAATAAATACGCAAATCTCGGGTAAACATAGTCGATGTAAACACTAATTGTAAGAAACAGTCATAAAGTACACATGCTGCGGAAAATTCTATTCGCAAATTTGGATGGGACTTTTATTTGCTCACAACGTCTTCAAAATGTCGGCGCGTGTAAAGTTGTGAGATAAGGTCAAAATTAGTGGAATTCCCCATAGAGATTAGAGGCCCACGGGCGTGACTGTAATTGGAAAGGGAAACTTAATATAACACAGTAGGCTGGCAAAATATTAAGTATACGCCCCGGAGGACCGTGAGTTTTATTACCTGTGCTTGCCAGCACTTGTAAGCTCAGCTGCTTGGGAAACTGTTTATCTTAATAAAAGACGAATCGTTTGGGTTATGAATATTTTAAGTTATATTTTGGTTAATGCAGTAACTGTAAGATGATGGAGGAAAACATTTAGAAAGATGAGACCCCAGTGAAATTTAAAACGCTTTCTGGGCACACAAACAAGTGAGGGCAAAGCTATAGCTCAGGGAAATACGTGATGGCTTACATATGTTTTTGGCCACACAGAAAATGACTTCGAGAAATCTTTTGTGCAAAGAAATAAGTGAGGCTTCGAAAAGGGTTATATTTATTAAGAACAGGACGGAAAAAAGAGTTACAAATATATACAAAACCATGAAGTAAATTTTACTTAGATATTTTTCTTTGTGTACTCATGTCTGGGCTAATGTTAAGGGAGTGCTGCTTCTCAAGTGAACAATGAGGGGCACTGTAGAGCCCGCAGCGTTTAGCGTTACGCATGACAAATAACTTTCAAAACGGCAACGCCTTTGCAGACGAGCACACGCGTACTTGTAAGATAAAAAAAAACAGTTCCCTGAACTCCAATTTCTTGTCGGACACGTTGACAATATTTGGCTGGGTCTTGTCTCTCTGATGTAGCCGCCGGTCACAACAGTCTGCCGCGCAAATTAAAAAAAAAAAAAATACAGGGAATCCAAAAGAACCAACTGAAAAGAGAAAATCAAATTTCCCTTCCGTTTCGTTGGCGTGCGAAAAGTCATTGCCATAAGCAGATTCCTTTGTTTTGTTTTTACTTCTTGCTTTGACAGCTGACAACAGTGCGTGTGTTTTTTTTTGTTGTTTCCTCCTTTTTTGTGGCGTGTCGTGTTAAACAATTATTGGCTAATTTGTAGGCACGCAGTGGGAAATCTCATCAAAGTTACTTGATTGACTTGACCCCCAACCTGCAGGTGGCAGAGCTACAGGTGTTTGTGCCGAAACGTGTCTCAAATTGTTGCCCAATCCCCGTTTAGATACTAAATCTGCTCTACGCTTTAAGCGCTGTACATTTACTTTGCTCCTGGCTTTTCCGCAAGAAGATCTCCTTTTTCCCTAGAGATTTCTTATCACTCTTACCACCCTGCAACATTTTTCGTTTTAGGCTCGCACGCGCCGCATTAAATTTGCCACTGGGGCAATTCGTTGAGGCTTAGTATTTGTTACGCACATTTTGGTCTTTTGTTACAGACATTTTCCCGGCCGCCACTTAAAGCATAAACTTGCACGATGGCTGCACAGGGAAAATAATATTTCTATTTAGATGAAGTGTTGATTATGAAGGATATCATCCATCAAAAATTTTTTTTTTTTTAAGTAACTATGGGTATATCTACCCCTGTTTTTATATATAATGTATTAAAGAAAAGAAAATATTCCTTAATTGATGGGAACCTTTTTCTCAGTGAACTGAGCAATCGCCTCATCTCGGATCAGCCTTAGAAGCTTTAACTATCGGATGACGGATAAGGCATAAATAATGAAAAGTAATTTCAGCCCATATTGGCGCATTGACATCGGCCTGAAAACGAGCGGCAAGAGGGCGAGAGGAAGGGAGGTTGTGAAAGCCTTAGCACCCACAAGTATTTTAAATATTGCGGGCTGGGGCCAATGGAACTGGAGGACAGGTTGGCGAAATGCCGTCAGGGGCCACAAACATTTCATCATCGTCGCAAGCGCTTTTACCAAATGTAATTACACTCAAGAGATACACGTGCCGCCAACAGCCTGCCGTTCCTTGGGCGTTTTCAATTTGAATTTGACTGCCGACAGGCGGGGCTCATCTTCCCTCATCTCCTGTCAGCCGAACGAGCGAACCACTTGAGCAATTTCGCGTGCCCATCAATATTCCGGCCCACCCCCGCAAAACTCGCTTTAAGTTTGTTTACCTTTGGCGATGGATGGTCGTTAGCCAGGATTTGGAACCCACCTAATGAGCTTTGGTCGGCGGTCGGGTGCGTCATCTTAAATTCCCTTTCGGTGTCAAGGTTGCTCCAAAATGTCAACTCGGAGATCGAAGGCGACTTGCACTTGGGGCTCTGAACTCGGTTCGAGTGATTTATGTAGTTATAATGGCTGAGTCTGCCAGATCTGGGATAAGACGATTACTTTGTGAACTAGATTTGCCGGGTTTTAAGCAAACAATTTTTTGGGATTAGTAAAAAAGTGAGATGTCAACAAGGGTAAGAAAATAGAGATTGACTAACTTATAATAATGGCAAAAGAGAGTGAAAAAATTTGCCTAAGTTATGCACTTTAAAAGGAACTTAAGCTTACTTGAACATTTGACCTTCAGCATAAGCAAATTCCCAAAAATTATTTTGCATGACTAAAATCTTTTGAAATTCCCATTGTACGAGCCGAACAATGCGATGCTAGCAAACTTCCGCTCTCGGTTCTTATCGCCACCGAAATAAACACAATTTACGACCGCCGCACATCCTGACCCTTCTTAATGCCCACAAAATGTGCTCGGTGCTCTGCAGAAAGCGACTGCAAGTGGCGGCCAGCACACAAATTGCTCCAAGTTAAACGAACTCGAAAGAATTCGCTTTCTTTGTATTTGATTGTCTCATTTTATTTCGTTTACTGTCCGGCGCGTGCAGCTCGGTGGCTTAATTATGCACCGAGACGTTCCGTTCAATCAATTAATCAATGCGGCGGCTAATTAATTTGTGCTTTTATTTGCATTTGCTTTCAGTGTGAACACACGCTGCCAAAAAAAAACAACAACAACAAAAGACGAACCAAAAAGATGGCGCCCACCATATGTTCGGAGAAGAAGCAGTTGCGCGAAACGAGGCGACATCATGGCGTGGCCACAGCCGCCATTTCATCCTCCACCGCTGCCACCGCATCCTCCAGTTCCTCCTCCTCGTCATCAACCGCAGGATCCACATCTGCAGCTGCCGCCACACAAGCCAGTTCGGTGCTTAACTTTGGTGAGTAAACATATGCAGTGAGAAGTTGAAAATAAATTAATTTTGTTCAAAAAATACTTTAAAAATGTTTTAAATTCGAGAGAAGTAAAAATTATATTTAAAAAGTTTAAATGGATACATATTAAAACTGAAAATCAATTTAAACATCAGTCAGTCACTATCTAGTAATTCGATTTGTTCAGTTCTAGTAGTCTGTGGTGGGCGCACGCGGCGTATACGTAACATTGCTTTACACATTCATTGCAATCTCCGCCTTGTCCCTTGCACTTTTTCCTCTTATTGAAAGCATCCCCTGCTGATTTGCTGTTGCGACTGCTACTGCTGCTGCGTTTCCCAGCTTTTTAGCTGCCCAGTTGCCAATTGCTTGGCTCACATTACTCGGTCATGTTTAATTAATTTATGTAAACTCGGCCACCCCCTCCGGGCACTGGGAACTGAGCTCTGGCCTCGTTGGCCACTTCCTCATTGCCATAACATATGTGCGGCTCGACGAGAGAACTCGGATGCACGTGCCCCGGTCGATGGGTTCGCACTGGGTTCTTCACGTGTTGGCCTCCGGTGTTCTATTGCTCCACGGAAGGCACGCGAGTTTGGGGTTATGCCACAACAATTTGCGTCAGCAATTGGCTCCAGCTGCTCTTCCGCCTGCGTTGGGTGTTGGGTAAGACACACTCGGTTCGCAAATCTGGCCGACACATTTATATAAGCGAAATGGATATGAGCTGTGTGGGTGGGGAAAAGGTGGCAGTCGAAAAAGGAAGGCAATTTATCAGGTATCCGAAATAGAACATTTCTTACTTAAGTGGTTGAATAAGAATACTCCCTTTTTGACATTATATATGTGTAATAATGTATTGACTTCAAAGAAGAGTGTTAGGTAACCATTGAAGTTACAATTAAATTGATGGTGCCTTTTACTGATAGTTTGAAACTCCATTGGAGCTCTCTTCTTAGAAACCTTTACACAGCACAAGCAAACGAACCTAAATGATTACTCATTACCAGAGTAAAGTTTTACGAAATTTACCTAGATTTTTTCCAAGAAAGATTTCACAAGCACACGATAACAGGGGCGTCGGATCGGGGGGCCTTCCACATAAGTGTGTGTCATAACCTCCAGCGTTGTTTTTGCCGCTGTGCCACTTTTGCCGGAGCTTTATTTACATGTTTTGCACATTTGCTCCGCTTGCTTTTAGCCAAGCTGGCTGATTTTTTTTTTCGTTTTGTTGCTGACTTTATTGGTGGCATTTTCAATGTGAATTCATTGAAAGCACCGCTGTTGTTGTTGCTGTCGTTGTAGCCTTTTTATTTGTGCTCGTTGCTGCCTGCTAATTTGCAGCAACACATAAAAATAAACCGAAAGAAATACACCGACACACGTCTAAAATAAAAATGGGTGTGACGAGGCCACGTGCAAGCCTCCCGGCGACATCCCCCCTTTTCGCTGCTTTCACTGGGAAGGCGTTGGTAGAACAGGGCGTGGCCCAAGGGGGTTGGAGTGTTGGCCAATGCCCTCGCCCTCTGCCTTCGGCCGAGGTGTTTAAAATTTTATTTTCAAGCGTCACCGGTGACTAATTCACCGAGAACGAAACGAGGCACGTGCAATCGCACTGCGATGACGAGGCCACAAGCAAAACAGCAAAAACATAAGTTCACTTAAAACAATGAAAGAAAAAAAAATACATTTTTTTAAAAAGGAATTTAATGTTAAGAGCTGACTAAGCTCTTCATATTAAATATTGGATAATTTATGCTATATATATTATAATATTTTTTTTTACGACAGCGTAAACTAATTTTATAACCAATTACCTCCAGACGTGCAGCCGATTTCCGGAACTTATGAAGTAGTCTGTTTACTTTGATAAATTCATGACGGAATTTTTGCTTTCGTGTAGCTACTGTGCAATGCGATTGCAAGTCAAAATAACAACCACAAAGTAAGTTATCTTCCGGAAAGTTAAGGGTTTTGTTTTGCAGTGAAAAAAAAGCCTTACTTGTTCACAACATTTTCGTTTAATGAGGAAATAGAAAAAATAGTGGGATCGTTTGCTTGGTTGTTATTTTTTTACGTTACGACCTTAGTAGGTTCAATTGTCTTTGAAGTTAAACACACGAAAATATATTTCACAACAGAAAAAAAATTATTACCGAATCATGGAATTGGAAATGGTAGAAAGTTTAAAAATCATGCACAATTGCGCCAAACTGCATTTGGACCAGATCGATCCCATAACCCGGACTTTGAAATGCAGAAGTCTTGAGATTTTTGATGTCGACGAAGATGTTAGTTTCTCTGATGTCGAGGAAGAGGAGCAAATGGAGCTGTCTGTCTACGAAGACGAACCAGACTCTCAAGATCGAGCATTATTGGCTGTCCATGATATAGACTGTCTGATCCGACAGATCGAGCTTATGCAGTTGGCCATTAGAAACAGGCAAGTTAAGGAAAGTAGCGAAAAAATCAGCGAAGAACCGGTTGAACAATCGTTTGAAATAAAGACAAAGGCTCAAATTCAGTGCTTGGATCTGGAAAATCTGGAAACAGCACTTGAAGTCAGGGTAAATCCAACAACCAAGCAGCCCAAGTTTCCACCATTGACCTGCGATGATTTACTGGAAGCAAGAAGCCTCGTCAAAGCGCATAATTGCATTCAACAAGAAATAGACCATATTGTCTGCAGATACCAACAACTACGGAAAATCAGTAGGCAAATGCGCAGAAACCTTCACTGCATGGGACTTGAATTAAAAGACTTAAGCTCCAAAGTGCAAGGACACCTCGAGTGGATCCGAGAAGTTGGCAAAGAGTTGAATGTTTGTAAGGAGAGGTACGACTATCTGATGAAGGCCAAGGTGTCCAAACTGGAGGCCAGGAAAACCTGTAAGGTTCATGCCGAAAGATTGACCAGATTCAATGCAGCCTATCTGACCAAAAGTAAACTGCGTCGGGAAATCATTGAGTTCAGCGAGGAGGTCAACGATCTAGTGCTCCTCATGGGTGAACTGCACCAAGAACTGCATCGAAGCATGGCTCTTTTCGAAACTCAACGCACCAACGAGCAGGAAAATCCAACCGAATTCCTGATTTCCACAGCCGTGGCAGGCAGTCTGTCCGATATGTTCCGTGAATCAGCCGAAAAGCTTAAGCCCTCCGATAAAATCCAAAAATAATGCAAAAGTTGATTAGGAAATATTGGTGGAGAAAATAAATAAATCACGTCCATTGGTATTCCAAAATTTTTTTTAATTTACAGACCCAAATTTTACTAGAAACTGAAATATAAAATGATGTGGGGAAGATGATTACCTTTGAAATATTTAACATTCTAATTACAGCAAATAAATACAGCAAATTGGTATTCCAAAATTTTTTTTAATTTACAGACCCAAATTTTACTAGAAATTGAAATATAAAATGATGTGGGGAAGGTGATTACCTTTGAAAAATTTAACATTCTAAATACAGCAAATAGTTTCCAAATGTAATTTTTCCTTACCTCTGCTAGGAAATTCCAACCATCTTAGCCTTGATACGTAAACAATTTTCCTCCATTTCGCTTCCCCATTGTCGTGAGGCGTCATCAGCTGGCCGTCGCCTTCGCGGAGCCACTCTCACGTTTCGCTGCACTGGGGCCGTGGTGCAGCACAAGCTCTATTTGCTGAAAGCAGGGCACACTCGGCTCCAGTTGGACCCGAGCGGTTTCAGGGTGTGTGCAGTGCCATGTGCAGCGTTAACTGCAGGCGGCGCGTCATCAATCCGACCCTGACCATAGACACACTCGCGGAATCGGCGATTGGGTGTCGTTTCTGCGGCGGAAATGGGAGCTGTTGTGCAGGTGCACTTTCAAAAATAATACAACACAAAAAAATTAATAAAAAATATATATATAACCATTTTTATCGTTTGCCATTATACAACTGGATTAATAAATAACACTAAATAAAGTAATTTTAATAAAGTATTTTAGTTTATTTTTTTTACTGCTACATAAATTCAGTTGTATTTTTTCAAGTGTTCTGCCTTCGTGACTCCTACAGCTGATGATTGCAAATAAGCATTGCAAAAGCGTAGCGATTGCAAATTGATGCGAAACGCGTTGTTGTCGTCGTTGGAACGCTTAACCCTGGAGCTGGTCACGTTTTTTGCCCACACGCGATGGCCACATTTACATGAAAGAAACCCACACATAAGCATTGGCTAGCTAACACTAAGACTTTGTCATAGATCGCGACATCGATTGACAACCGACTGATAAGCGTAGCACTTGACCACTCGACTGCACCGTGGGCATCGCGGTAAAGTGCTGAGCTCTCTACTTTTTTTTTTAAATAAATCGGAAAACCAGTTTAATTTTAGACCTCATTTTTATTCCATTATTGTGTTGCCAATCATCACAAATCGCTGATATTCCATAATATTATTACAAAGTATAAAAAGAGGTTTGTGAATGTAGTTCACATAATACAAAGTATGCATTCGAAAAAAATTTAACTAATAAGCAAAAATATAGTACACCAAACTAGGTTAAATATAACAAAAAAAAATTGTGAGTCACTTATTCTTTGTTCATGACTAAACTCTTTTGCTTTTGTCTCGTTTTTCATTGCAGTGGCCAAGGGTTCGATGAACTCGTCGAGTCGTCGACGCGCGGTGAGATTTCAAAGGAAACCGCCGCATGTCCTGACCCGAGGGGTGTCCTCCTCCACGGACACGAGCAGCGGGGTGGAGACGGAGATGGAGATGGAGGGGGACTCCGGGCAGGGGATGCAGCTGGAGGGGAACAGCTACTCGGATGACAGGATCCAATTTCTGCCGCAACAGCCACATTCCAGCAGCGATGACAACATCAAGACAGTATTACAGCCGACATCGGCCAGTGGATATAGTAGCAAACACAATCGATCGGCGGGGGCCAAAAACTGTGATCAGGATCAGGTGCCAAACCAGGTGAGCGTCGACGACGGCGACAGTGGGTACGAGTACAGTCAGGATCCGGTAAAGGAGCAACACCTTTACCACCAAAACAGCGAGGGTCTTCTGTCCATTGCCATCAAGACCATCAAGCTGGTGCAGCGCAACAAGCTGCTTCAGAAGCGACTGGCCCAGCTCCAGCTGGAGACCTCGGAGTTCATTGCCTCGGTGCTGGCCAACCCGGAGAACCGCCACTTCCGGGAGAAAATCTCGCCCAAGGCGGAGGCCAAGGTCAGCAACATGCTGCTCCGCCACTGAACGGCCGATTTTCTTTTTGATCTGGAAAAACCGAAACAAAAGTTACCCTTTCCTGGACGTGGGAGAGTGTTGAAATTTGAAACCGAAATGCAGTTTTTAGGGAATATTATTTACCTAGAGATGGAATACATTCAGCACAAGCTAGTTAGCAACATGTTGCAGCAACATTGAAAGACCGTAAAATAATATTGCCTACTTATGGGCTGCGCAGGCAAAATGCCTCACAAAATGGAAAATTTAGGTAAAACCATATCGAAATATAACATATATTTTTTAAATTATGTATCCGCCCGAACTTCTAGTTGGTAATGCAACTTAATTACCTTCCCAAAATTCCACAACATAAATTTTGTTAATTTATTATTAGCAAAAACATTTCCAACTGAAATTTAGGCTAAAATATATTTTTATTTTATTTATTTAAATATTATACCCATTTTTTATACAAGTAATAAATTATCAAAAATTTAAATTTCCATCACAAAAAAGGTAAACACATTTTTTCCACGCCCAGAGAAACCATTTTTAGGGAACTTTGTTTCGGAAAATTCGTACTGATTAACTTTATGAAAAATGCATCAAAGCTTAACAATTTAAATATACAACATACATACAAAATCGCTATGCTAACATTTACAAAAGAAAACATATTTATATAAATCCAAAAGTCCAAAAGTGTATCTGTAGTCGTTAAGTATAATACATTTTATGTTTTACAGTTTCTACACTCAAGAATTAATTTATAATAAATCTAACTACTACATATATCTAGATAAACAAACCAGGCATAATCAATGAAACCCTACGACGCTTTTCGCTTTATACAACAAATAGTTATAGTGTAACTTGATTGACATGCAAAGCAATTGGTTTAAAAAAAAATACGTAAATCATTTCGGTCTGAAGTAATGAAACCGAAAACTTTTAATAAATATGCCTAAGTATCTATGAACTATCAAAATGCTACTAAGCAAAGCAAATCAAAGCAAAACCAAAATGTAATTACCCTCAAAAACAAATCTTTCCAATTCTAAAACTTTTAATCAACTCAACGTAACTGGCATTTCCACAAATTAAAAAAAAAAATATCAACTCATAAAATCCACCACAAAAGATTTCATCAATAAAATTAATAAGGATTAAACATATTTTGCGTTTACTTATTTCTCTTTTGGGGTTTCTTGACTCGAACGCAGTTTGAATAAAGCAAATAAGTCATGGCTAAGTGAGTACGCGTACTTTGGTGTGTCAATAACACCCAATCAAAGCGTTCAAAGACCGTCTCGGCATCCAATGAATTGACATGGAGTCTTTCATGGAGTTCGTCACGTCAGCATGCGTGTTCTGGAAAATGTTAGTCATGCGGTAAGTAAAGTTAAAAATATATATATGAATTAATAAAAATATTAAATTGAAAATAGATTTCTTATGAAATTGTTCTTGTTATTTAACATTTTCTGCTTAATAAAGTACAAGATTTTTGGGAACATCCCAGTGTTTGCCGGCTGTAACGCATATCCCCTTTCAATACCCAGAAAATTATTCAGCAATTGTTTCAAGTTCATTCAATTAAGTCGGGCCTCCTTAGCCTGGCTAAGACCTTTTGAGTGTCATTTGGCGATTGGATTTTGATTATGAAGGTGGAACACCCTTGTCTGCACGTTGACTAACCTCATCTTGGCTTTTATTTTTGGCCACAATCTTGACACCCAAAGCACTCGGCTCGATTTCAGCCCTCAGACGCGTAATCATAATTTTACCAAAACGCTTGTGACGTTGGTCAATCATCGCGTTGCGTTTATGGCATTGTGGGTGCTCCATCACCGGGGCTATTATTATTGTTAGTTTACAGGCATTATATTGTTTTATTGGGTTTTTTACGCACTCTGGTCACGTCTTCATCTGTTCGAGACACGTGATTTATGGGCACAAGTACTGGGCGCACCGACCCACTTGACACTGAAGAGTTTTTATTACCCGACCGGCAAACGGTGCAGAAACTGTTGATTTGTGTTTGTTTTGATGCCGTGATTTGGATTCGTATTTGGAAATTTGTATTATTTGATATCCGTCTGAGCAGCCACCGTTTGTTGTCTTTGGCTGCCGAGCGTTAAATCGTTGGTATTTGTGTATCAAATCAGATCGGTGAGCTGGTTACCTTGGCAAGGTCGTTTGTCAAGTGCTTTGGGGAGTGTTTGTCCAAGCGATTAAAATTGTTAATATTAGAAATGAGTCACTTGAAGTGGCCTATAAATAACGTTCACTCGGACATTAAGTTTACTGGGCAAGATGCATTTGTGTGGCTTGTTTGCTTGAGCCAATTTTTACACTTGACGTTAGCATTGGAAACTATTTGAGTTTGCTAATTTGCAAATCGAGTATGTAGAATGTAAATTCGTTAGCAAATATTTTATAAGTTAGGCTGTGCTAATTACGAGAAGGTTCTTTAGATGTTTAATAAATATTCATTGAAGCAGAAGTGGATAGTTTTGGCCCCATATCTTTGACCTTTAATTTCATTTTTTTTTTCAATTTAATTTGTCTGCTGAAATTGTGCTGTATCACCTTTAGCTTCTGGCCAAATATCACCATATTGGAAAAACCAGCCAAGTGATTATCCATTTCTGTCTTTTGTTAAGTAGTTAAAATTTAATTAGCAAGGCTCATTGTTTCCAGCCTTTTATCTTTAATCAATTATCAGGTCTCGAATTGAGCACTTTGTAGAGTGAGTGTTTGTACTCCATAGAAGTGAATGAGCCCGTCTATTTTACTCTTGCCGAGTCATGCCAAATGAATATGCATAAATGCTGGGCAAATATCAAAAAGAGCAGTGCAAAATGCATTTAAACCGATTTGTTGGCTTTGTGGCTATAAAAAGAAAAACAGGCAACATTCATGTCCAGCACTCAAGGTCAGCTATTTTGCGATTCACCGAAATCGCCAAAAATTTGAGAAAAAATGTGTGTGTTGTGAAAGTATCTGCGAAATCGGGCGAGCTAGAGCCAAACATTTTTTCCAGTTGCCCATTAAAGAAACGATTTGGCTGTTGTTTGTATGCAAATGAGTCTGGGTCAAGCTTTTATAATCGGCTGAATGCCATCTTAATGGTCTTCGGGCCCATGTAACCCAAGCGATCTGGTGAGGTCATCTGCGAAGCCGGAAAAGCATCTCTGCAAACATGACATTGAACTTCACCGGCAGTCCAATGACTCGTTCCATTACTTTTGTAGTTCCAATAATAATTCAAAAATCGAAAACCGTAAACAGCGGAAGCACTTTAATTCACCTACTTGATCTTTCGCACCTCCACGCTAATAAGACGGCGACAAATCGCTGATCACCGACTTGTCCATCCCGATTAGGCTTACAGCGATCATCGAGTTGCTAATCAACTTCAACATGCAGAAAATTCCCCAAAAATAGCTCGTAAAATGGCAAAAATTTGCAAGTTCATCCGATGAACTTGAAATGAGATGGTCCATCGCCGAGCGACGCACAAATGTATCTGATATCTTTTTTTTGTGATCGCCCGAACGGAGCGCGTTGACCAACTAGCCCGGCAGCTACCCGTGTTGTTACCCGTGTTTTTTTTCACTTTTTTTGTTATTTTATCTCGCATAGGCTTCAACGTTGCAGGCCGGGCAGCGAAGTTTCATTTAACCGCTGGACTTCAGCGGGCGCGCATGCGCATTCGTAAGATAAATCGGTGAATCGATCTAGAGTATCTGCCAATATTCGTGACCCATTTTCGTACAGAGCAAACGCGCATATTTCGTAAGTGCATTCTATCGCCAACATTTCGCATGGATTTTGCATGGGCAAACGTGTTTAGAATTTCACAAGAGAATTTGTGACAAATTGTGCTATAATGTGCCTATGTGTTCAAATCTGGTCTGCTGACGTAAACTCTATATCTATACTAATATTATAAAGAGGTAACATTTGTTTGTTTGTTTGTTTGTTTATTTGTTTGTTTGCAGGGAATAGGCTCCTGAACTACTGGTCCGATTTAAAAAATTCTTTCACCGATAGAAAGCTATATTATCGTGGAGTTAAATAGGCTATAATTTATTTTGAAAACAATTAGGGATCCGTAAGAAAATTGCAATATTGTCGCATATAAAGTGAGTTGCTACCTCATCACACTGACAAACACGCTCCCTTAGCATTTTAACTCAATTTCTGTGTTCACTGTGAAATTGTTAAAAAAAAAAGAATTTTTATTCAATTTAAGTTGAACTGTGAAAATTATGTGGATCGTGCATTTGAGGATAAATTCCCCACTCTGTCCATAGTCCGAAATGCTTAGAGGACGACGTGCAAACATTGGCCGCAGACATCCAAGCCAGCAACAAGTATATTCACAAAACTTAAGCGAAGAAAGACAAATGAGCTCATGGAGATTACTGACATCATTCAATCGCTTGGCATTCCAATATGACCCCACTGCGAAATACAGTGATAATGAAAATTTAGAAATTGGACCAATGGCGACTATATACCGATATTGCAGTGCGTTAAAGTTTAAAAGAGAAACGGCTGGATTGTGCTGCGCAAGTGGAGAAGTCAAACTGGAAAAGTGTTAAATAACCATCTTTCTATACTTCCATATATTTGAAAAATGTTGCAACATTGACTTTTATGTTGTTAAATTGTGTTGACCAGCGAAGCGGACACAGGCCCTCTAGCACTCTATATTTAACAAGTTTGCTTTTAATGAGAACTAGTCAAGTTGCTAAACCAACAAAGAAAGAAAAAAAAACAGTTCTGCGGTTTTCGGCTAATGAAATGCATTTGTGTTGCGGGTAGAGTGCAATAAATTGTGCATGCTCGGAATTTTTCAAGAAAATATTACTGAATTTAATTGTGGTGTCTATTTCATATTCTTGTTATTTTGAACTAAAAAGAAAATCAATTGTCCATGCAAGCAATTAGTGGTATTAATTTTATTCATCCAATTATATAATTTGTTAAGCTATTATTAATGTTGTTAAGTTTGAAGTTTTATATGCAATATATTGTGGTGTTATCAACTTTATGAGCCTTGTGATTTTTACAGAGATAATTTTTGGGCAATCCAACCGCAATGTGTTAATTCCCACTAATGGGCTAATATACTACTCATAAGCACAATTAGGTTGGAAATCAGATTTAACAAATTTCATGTTATAGTTATCGAAATCTTCAGGCGGCACGTCTCAGCCAATTAAGTCGTGTTTAATGACCCGCATTGATTGGCGTGGAACTGATAGCCAGAACCTTAATGAATGTAACGCCCTTCGGAAGGCGGGCCTGAAAGTGAAACCAGCTCAAAGTTGTTCTTTAATCGTCGTAACCGATCGGCTGAATCGAAATTCAAGGTTTAGGCCAAGTTATAGAACTCGGGTAAAGACGAAGCCGAGGTATTTCTTTATTTAAAAGTGAATCCGATGAATCGTTGAACGAGTTTTAAACTTGGCTACTGTATCGACTCATTCAACTACTTGCCGGCTGTATTGAGGTTAATTGAAATGATTTATTAACATTTGTGCAATTTTTGTCGGCGCTTCGAAAAACCCCAAATTGAGATAATTTGCATAAAAATACATTTGGCGCCCACAACTTAAAGTAATTTAATTTCGATTTTTTTCCCAGTTTTTTTTTTTTTTTTTGGTAATATTGTTGTTGTTTTGTGAAGATCCGCGTGCGGTTTATGGGTCAACGCTTAAATATTTGCTGGGTCTCCGCGATCGATATATTTTGATTTTATTTGCAATGTTTGCTTTGATTTGGTTTCTTCTTCATTTCGTTTTGTTTTGACCACGAACCGGTTGGCTAGCATTAACTTAACTTCGCTCCTTTTGCGAAGTCATTATTTTTATTGGCACTTTTGATTTTCGCGATTTCTTGTAACCCCAAAACCTGTTGAACTTGAGCTCAAAACGCGATCCGGACGCACCGCAGTCGATCGGGCGTAAATACCTTTCAGAACATAAAAAATAAAAAAAGAGGGGGAAAGTGAAATCGTTCTCAAGGTCGTTGCAATTTACGTGCAGCTGCTAATCAGGAGTTCTGGACTTACTCAGAATAATAGCTTTCAATAGTTATGTACATTTTGCTATATACTTTTCTACTTTAAATTCTTAACAGCACAACTCTTGCTTTGTGGCAATACCATAAATATTAAATGTAACAATGCGAAAATGGTTTTTTGAACGAAAAAAAGTCATAAATAAGATAATACAAATCAAAGCATAACAAAGGTAAAATTGTTTTGCTTTGACGTTTTTACAGCAAACAAGTAATTAAAATTGAAGCGAGGCAACATCATTATTTTTGTTGTATGGTTTTATAAAAAGCTGTTAGTTGTTTCCTGGAATTTCTTAAAATTTGTAAACTCGTAATTGAAAAAAAAAATTGTTATTACCAATAGTAATTTTACTACATTTTTTTTGCAGTTTAAATAACCATGAGATTCTTGGGAGTGCTGATTTTCTCCCTGTGCTGTTTTCAAGCTTCGAGGTGTCAACTTCTGGTGGATTTGGCCCGTGATTTCGAGACATCGCTGCTGAACACAAGGATTCCGGATACCAGTCGCTTTCTGCCGGAGTATGACTTCATTATCGTGGGAGCTGGTAGTGCGGGTTGTGTGCTGGCGAACCGGTTAAGTGAGATTTCCTCTGCGAGTGTTCTTCTTCTGGAAGCTGGAGATCAGGAGACCTTCATCAGTGACGTCCCACTTACGGCAGCTCTCACCCAAATGACTCGCTACAATTGGGGGTACAAAGCCGAGCCCACGGAACACGCCTGTCAAGGGTTAAAGGGCGGCGTTTGCAATTGGCCAAAGGGGCGTGGCGTTGGGGGTACCAGCCTGATAAACTTTATGCTATATACTCGTGGTCATCGCAAAGATTATGATGAGTGGGCAGCTGCTAATAACTCAGGTTGGTCCTACGACGAAGTACTTCCGTATTTCCGAAAGTCAGAAAGGATTGGCATCCCAGAGCTTTATAAATCACCCTATCATGGTCGAAATGGTCAACTAGATGTGCAGTACACGGACTACAGATCGCAGCTCCTTAAAGCCTTCCTTAAATCCGGCAGGGAAATGGGCTACGATATCACGGATCCGAATGGCGAGCATCTGATGGGTTTTGCGAGGTCGCAGGCCACCATTCGAAATGGCAGGAGGTGCAGCACAAGTAAGGCTTTCATTCAACCGGTGGTTCAGCGGAAAAATCTACACATTTCCATGAAAAGCTGGGTCACCCGACTGATCATCGATCCGGTTACCAAGACTGCCACTGGAGTGGAGTTCGTAAAACAGCGACAAAGATTTGTAGTGAGAGCTAAAAAGGAGGTGATCCTCTCAGCAGGAACTATCGCCAGTCCGCAACTTTTGATGTTATCCGGAGTGGGTCCGGCGGATCACCTTCATGAGCACAATATCACAGTGGTGCAGGACCTTCCGGTGGGTTACAATCTGCAAGATCACATAACCGTAAATGGTCTGGTGTTTACTGTGAATGATTCAACGGTGAATGATGCTCGTCTGCTGAATCCCTCGGACATTTTTCGGTATATCTTCAATGGACAAGGACCCTATACTATTCCCGGTGGCGCTGAGGCATTCGCTTTTGTACGGACTCCAAGTTCAAAATTTGGTAAATTTATAACAATCTTCATATTGCTAAAACGAATTTAACCTTTTGATTACCCCTAAAAGCCAAGGACTATCCCGACATGGAATTGGTTTTGGGTGCAGGATCCCTAAGCGGAGATCGTTTTGGCACCATGAGAAATTTGTTGGGCATCACCGATGAGTTCTACGACTACATGTTTGGGGATCTGCAGAACAAGGAAACCTTCGGCCTAGTTCCAGTGCTCCTGAGACCCAAAAGTCGGGGCAGAATATCTTTGCGGAGCCGCAATCCTTTTCATTGGCCAAAAATGGAACCTAATTTCATGCATGATCCGGATGACGTAAGAGCGATGATCGAAGGAATTGAAATGGTAGATGTATTTTAATAAACATTTTTGGAATGCTAAACTCATTCTGTGACTTCTTTGCAGATCCTTAAACTGGCCCGATCGAAGCCCATGGTGAAGATGGGAACTCGTTTCCACGATCGTCCTTTTCCGGGATGTCAGCACTTGAAGTTCGCCAGTAATGAATACTGGAAGTGCTGTCTGCGAAGATATGGTTCCAGTTTGCAGCATCAATCGGGAACTTGTAAGATGGGTCCTGCCGAGGACACAACTTCCGTGGTGGATGCCCAACTCAGGGTCCACGGAATCCGGGGATTGCGGGTTATAGATGCTTCCATACTGCCCAATGTTCCGGCTGGTCACACAAATGCCATTGTGATCATGGTGGCCGAAAAGGCGTCGGACATGATCAAAGATGCCTGGCGAATGAAGATCAGCCCCCCTAACTCCTGATTTAATTTTTAAGCCTGTTATTTATTATTTAGTCGAGCCATTAAGCCAAGTTCTCATGTGATACCTAAGCTAGCTTGTAAGGTTTTCATTGGGTTGTAAATGGGGTTTCTTTTGTGATTGGTGTAAGGAACAAATATTTATTCAATGCACTAATATGTAACTCTTTAAGTATTAGGAGTTTCTTCCTTTTTCACATTAAATTAAACTGTAGTTAAAAAAACTTGGATTTCATTTAAATTAATCCGCCAAAACTGTAAGTTATTCAAAGACGTTTTATATATTTTTGTAGCAGCCAACATTTGTTGCTCTGCTCAAAGCTTTTTTGTACAAATTTATGTAAATAATTTCACAATACAGTGGCGCTTCTTTGTTGGAAGGTAGGTGGCGTGTTTCACGTTTTTGTGCTTTACGTATCGTAACGGCTTTTGTAACGTAAGGTTATTAAAACGCCAAAAGTGGAACCGAAATAAACCAAGATATCTTGTACTCAGAAAAGGTGGACTTGCCCCAAATTTAGCTTCTTCTGTTACCAAAATAAGCAGTGTCACGCACAGGCATATTTCCGTTCACATGGGACACAGGCGGAGGCTAATACCAATGGCTTTGCGTGCCCCATTGAGGATTGTTTTTAATGACCGCTCGCCGGGTAATTGCTGACCTCCCCCTTAGAAACAGAGACAAAGCACCCGCCTAGCAACCGTTGCGTTTTAGAGGTTCCTTAACCCGGCCATAAAGCTAACCCACTTTGTCTGGCCGCATACGTATTTATTTGTATGTGAGGCCATGGCCACGTGGCGTATGTGGAATATGCTTAATTAAAATTAAAAAAAGTAGGCGGGAGTAACGGTTTATAGTTCTCAATTTAGATCAGAAAGCTATTTAAAAAAACCCTGCTATTAAAAGGTTACTTTAAAAATTCTTAAATTCTTTACGAAAAGTATTTAATGCCCGAAATTCTTCAGACAACAAACACTCAAAGGGCCAGCAAAATCAAAAGACCACCTTACCTTTCTGCATACTGATTGATTCCGCTAAAATATTTAAGCCAACCTTACAAACCCGAATAATCGAGCGTTGCTGTGGGCAGGATTTGGCATACTTGCGGTGAAATAATTCTGCGGGTGCGAACTGGGATTTCTGTCGGTGGCAAACGCGCTCTATTCAAATTACCAGGATGCCCGTGCCTGTGGTCAAAGTTCAACAATGCGACATTTTGGGGCGCAGATTCCCAATATACGCTGTCAGCCACAAAACAATCCAATTACGCCCTCGGTTCACTGCAGTTTCCGAGCTAATTGATTTCGAAAATAATGGGGTCCAAATGAAATGGAGTCTTAATGAAAATCGGGCAGGTGATTGGGTAATTAGAATGTCCGTTTAACAGCGTTTTTACGCCAGCTCCCTTACATTCTGAAGGGGACTTCTAGCCAATGTTTTTATCCGCCTTTTCAGCTGTTGCTGTAAAAGAGGGTAAAACGGATGTTACCCAAGTGAGGCAACTTAAAGATAAGACTGGAAAATGTTGCACTTAAAAGTGGGGGTTGCATGCAAAGCAGCTCACTGAGTTTTTACCCTATCTCCCCTGGCTGATCTAATTAGGAATCTTATGATGTGAGAAGGCGACTGAATGGGTCATAGAATGCCGTGCTCCATGAACTGTGCAATCAGGGGCGTCTATATCTAGGAAGTAGTGTGTGTTTGTAACCTTGCAACAAGCACTGAATCATTTTCCTCACATGCTTCGTTGCCCGTCAGATGATTTAATAAACGTTAAACCAAAATAAGAAATCTTTTTAAATTCCTATACAAATGTTAAGTATCAATTATTGACATTAAAATCCCTCTTACTGCATTTTACATTTATTTTTATAAAAAAAATGAAAAGTCTTTACCATTTTTGTAATAGTTTCAAACTTTGTTTGCCAACATTTTGTTTCTTTTTATTTTATGCTCGGCTTACTCGCCAAACTGTTCGAAGCCCTCGAAGAATGCAACGGAAACGGAGAAGAGTTGTAAAGTTGGCTTAAAAAAATTAAAAGTGGCCAGTGAGGTCTAGAGAACTGACCAGTCAAAGGCTCAACGAAAGGGGATTCAACGTTCCGGCTTAGTAGTTACTTTAAAAATGTTTCTGTTGCAGAAAAGTAGAAACTTGCCAGTAAAAAAACAGCAAAGTCCTGAAAAGTTGGATAAAAGTTTTCTCCTTTTGTGTGCAAATATTTAGCACGGAAATTGCACTTGCAACAGGAGAAGTCCTTGAAAAGAAACGAAAAGGATTGCTGGTGTGATAATTAAATGCGCACAAGGAGCAAAAGGAAACTTTTGTTACCGAGTTGCGGTATGTTGGACTAATTGCATTATGGTGTAATGAATTAAAAGAGGCTTTCAATTTGTCACTCTGACTAAATGGTTGAATTACTTAAAAGTGTGCCTTCATAACCGAATCACAGTAAAGGTAGCGTTTTATTATAGTAAATGTGGCTTGAAGAAGTAACACTTTGCACACTTTTGGTGAAAGTTTTTCCCAAGATTTCGTGGAAAAATGGGCACAACATATGTTGGTGTCAATGCCGGCGAATTTTTGCCGAGTTTACGAGGCATTTCGCAAAGTACACGTCAAGGCGGTAAGTGCTCGGGAAATATGGCAGCCTAGGCCAGGAGGGCGTTATAATTTATGGTAAGCCAATAAAAATAATTGAAAAACATTAATGCCAAGCCGCCTGAGACTGGCAGCGGTTAATGGCGAGCATTGAACTCCGGGCCCGGCCCAGAAATGTCCTTGTCTGGCTGAAACAAAAGGCAACTCCTGCGTGCTCCTTCTGGCCGCTTCATCGATTTGCTTGGAGGGGAATCGAAGTGAAATCGGAGCTGGCACTAACCAGGCTACCGGAATATTCAAGTAATGGCTGGCAATAAAAAAAGGAGCCATAAAAAGGCGAAGAGAGCAGTGGCAGAAAAAGTCAAAGTTGAAGGAGGCCTTCTTGAGTTTCGAGGCTGTGAAAGGTTTGAAATAAATAATATATTAGATGCGGGAAACGGCTGTCTGTATTGATTTCAAATAAAATCTGTATAAAGGTTACAAAAAAGTGT
The DNA here is from genome assembly GCF_018152265.1 of Drosophila ficusphila. Lineage (NCBI taxonomy): Eukaryota > Metazoa > Arthropoda > Insecta > Diptera > Drosophilidae > Drosophila > Drosophila ficusphila. The sequence continues at coordinate 20,907,076 of NW_025064737.1, forward strand.
GTAACTCTGATACGTTGACAGTAACAACACAGCTGGTTAAAATAATACCAGATAATTGAAGGCCCTTAAAATTAGCGGTGTTTAACTTAATTAAATCTTATCATTAAAGCTAAAATAAGATTGCAAGTCAACCATGCATATTTTTATATAAAAATAGCTCAAAGTTTTAACCCTTTTACCTGTCGAAATGACAGTCACCTGTCAGGATACCCAAAGGAATGACAAACATTCAGGTGATGCGATGGCAGAAAGTTTTTGCTCCTGAAGGCCACATCAAAGAACATTCTGTTCATCGAAAACTTTGATTGAAAGGCCAGCAAAAAGCGTCTATTGTTTGGGCAAAGCAAACTGACTGAATGAGTGAATGCCTAAAGTTGCCTTCCCTTAAATCCACTGCTAAACCGAAGGGCTTTTTAGACTTTAAACCGTGAAAGCCCAAAAAACAGCAATTAGCTTATTAAAATTATGTGCAAAATTAGAATGAAGGCAAAAAAAGGGTGACACACAATTTAATCCAATTTGAGAACGGAAATCCTTTCAGGGATTAACTCATTCTGCGCAAGGCATGTGGCTTTTATCTTTTTATTAAAAAACATGCTTTTAAAATATCAAATTTAATCGGCGTCAGCGAATTGTGGCATCGTATTGCCGTTCATAAATCAAACCCCAAACATTTTGATATCCTCTGTGTATACTGTTTTATTTTATTGTTGAGTTTTTTTTAACTCGGCTAATGCAGCGACTCCCTTGAGTATTTTTGCCTTTCGCCACCCTTGAAAAGGACTTTCCGCAGACACGTACGCATATTTTTGGTACTTTTAATGGCAAAATTTATTAACTTCGTAAAAAAATGTGGGTCTGGGATTACTTTTGAATTATTTATGACTGCTTTCGGTGGGTAATAAATGCCAAAGCCCAGTGAGCTCATGATAATAAACATATGATTTGCTTGAAGAGATTTGTGGTGATTAACAGCGTATCAGATCTCACTTGTTTGGCCAATTAGCGAACATTTGACTGAATTAATGGACTGACATTTGGAAATTGGTCAATATCATCGTCGGACTCTGGGGCAATCAACAAATTTTGTGTCCATGAAGCGTTTCGCTCTTGGTGTGGACTTAACGCAATATAAATGGTAATTTCCTGTTTTAATTTGTTCCGGGGGACCATATTTGCAGTTTGGACATGGGACATTCAGTGATAGTGCACGAAATAATTTATAGCTAACTCATTGAGATGTGTTAGGGGAAAAGCCTGTTGCTGTCAGAAATCCGTTAAATATAAATGAACTAACAAAACTCATATGAAAACGAGAACTTGTGGCTTTTCGCTATCTCAATATAAATACAACAATATTTTTAAAATATGTTTAAGTGTTTGTAGGCTGTAGGCCTTACCCAGATTAAATGCTTAGCTCGGGCCTAAAAAACATTTAAAGCCTTCAAATCCAAAATTTTCCCCCATTACTAAACTTCCGATTCCAGCTGCTGACATGGAAGGCTAAAGCTAATATTTGCTTGCCGTATTTTAAATTAGGGATTTCGGCTGCATGTTTACGGTGGCCACAACTCACGAACACGTGCCCAATTTCGTCCTGGTTTCATTTGGGCCCAGGTGGCGTTAACCCTTGTAGGTCCTTTGTTGACTCGTCGCTCGGCGCCTTTTCATTAATTTTCGGATGCAAATGCAGCGTTTTTTGTTGGGGCTTAGCCAAAATGGGACCAACATCCATACCTTTTCACCTTTCATCAGCGAAGTGCGGTTCCTGACAGTTCTCAAAGCAGAAGAAAGATTTAAGCTAATAATGTTAAATGTACTTGCCAGAAAATTTAGTTAGCAAAACCTTTTAGTTAAAATTTAAAAATAAAATCAAGGTTTGCTTAAACTTAATGAGACTTTTATTTCTTAATCGATTTAGTGATTTCCGTTGAATTGTCAATACAAAAGTCCATAGAAAATGTGAATTCCAATTTCGCAGCAAACTCTTTGAGCTGCCATTAGCGGCTTTATTTTTTGGGGTCAATAGATTTGGTGTCTGTTTGAGCCCGCTTCATTAAGCGCTTTGGCTGTTGACTTTGCCACGCACAATTAGACGCCCGAAAAGCGCATCCAGGAAATTAGCAACGAGCTGTTGAATGGAAATTCAGGAAAATCGGCCAGCAAATAAGCGGATCGTTTGAATATCAAATTAGGCAATAAAGGGTTAAGTATACTGGGTGTGGAGTCTAATTTGTTTGTTGAGACAGTTTAAGAAGAGAAAGTTAAAAAATCTTACAATACCTTTTAAATTGTAAAAGTTAAATTGATATTGTATAAACATATCTAGAACAAATCTTAAGAATTCCTCGCACATAATTACCATTGATTAACTGTTTCAATTATGAGCATTTAACTGATTCAATATTTAATTTGCCAATTAGTCAGTCAAGAGCAGTTGCTCTCGACAGGTAAATGCGACAATAACTGGTGCTGCTAAGTGAAGCTTATGTGGTCGTAAATAATCGCCGAAGAGAAGAGATATTTTACCTCCAGATTCCTAAGCCCTTGAGCCTGCTACAAACATGCAACAGCCATAAATATTTTGACGCACTTACTGCCATTTCGTGTTTTTGCTGGCATCCTAATTACATTTTAATGCTCCGACATTTGGCAGATTTTATGCGAAGCGGTAACGATGTCCTTACACCTTCTTATGATGATGATGTGTAAGGGCAAATGTTTTTCTGTCGCCAGAAACTGCAAGATAGCTGAAGAACCCTATAGTATCTATAAAATGGGAATGTCAATGTGACTTGAAGTTACTTTCAAATTTGCATGTCCCCCACTCACGCTATAAATTTGTACCTGCGACTTTACAATCAATAAATGAAAGCGAGTCCTGGCTCAAGGATTACATCGATCAGTTAAACCATCCAGCCAATCAGCGAAAGTAAAAGCAAAGTGCTGTTAAATTATGAAACTTTACTTTACGCATCGCATACAAATGAGGTGCAAGTGTATATATCCTGCGAGATGAAAGCGGATTTCCCGGAATTAGTTAAAGTAGCTTGACACTGAATCGACAGAAGGCTGAAAGCGATTCAGTGTTCGAATTTGTAAAGCTTCAGCGTGAATAAATAAAAATCAATTACCTGAAGGCTGTAATTAAGTATGCAAAGTGAAGTTGAAATATTTTGCGAGAAGGCAGTCGTTGAATGCTAATTGGCTGCCATAAGCTGTAAGCAACCGTAAGGTTTCCCAGCGTTTTCATTAAAATGGGAGCATTTTCCATTTAGCTGAGTGGAAAACACACTTTATTTTTCTCTACCATGCGCGAACTTAAGCTTAAGTGATTCAGAACGATGTGTAACCTATTGAAAATACATTTTTTTCTTCTGATTCTCCTGTTTATAATATAAGTGTTTATTTTTTCCTGCAGCATCCGCAAATTGAAACAGGGAAGATGTGTAAGTTGTTTACATATTTGCCATGAGGCGCTGTGGGTTGTTTAAGTACTCATATTTTGTTCAAGTTGATTCACCAAGAATAATTTATTTGATTTCAATTAAAGTATTTAAACACATTTTATTTTAAAAACAACATGCTTTCATTTTTTAATATAAAGTCTATGCCTATATTCTGCGTTTTCTGCATTTTTATTTTCTATCTCTGAGGAAAACATCCTTTGGTGTCCTTTATCTGGCCCACTCCACTTGGATGTTCAAACAGACGCCGTTGTCAACAGCCCAGAGCCTTGGGGCTTGTAGGAAAATGGGACATTTGGGATGGGTGACCTTAGAGCTATGCTGGATTGGATGTTTAATATGGACGGGGAATGTTTCAGCTTGCATAAATATTTGCCAAAATCAGAAAGCTAATTGAATAGCTGACCTTTTCCTCCCACCTTTAGTTTAAATAAAATTAGTTTATGTCTTTCCAATACTTCTTTAGTATAAAATTGTATTCAACTGTCGGTGAAAAATTTTGTAAGTGTAAATATTTACATTGCCTGTCGATGGGGCTCGTATTCACTGACTTGAGTTGATTTATTGGTAACTCAGCTTGAGCTGAGACAATGATAATCTGCGCATAATACGGAATTTCCCTCCCGACAAGAGACACAATGATTAAGCACTAAACAATCGATGGTATCAGATGGGTCGTCCTACATCGCCCTTTCACTTCCTTGACAAGGGTTCACCATGTTGGAGTCAAGGGCAATTCTGGGGATTCCTTTTAGATTTGTACCCCGAAATAGACATTTGTCTTTACCTAGTGACTTAGTAGCTGGCTTTAATATTCATTTAAAATTATAAAAAAAAAATCCAGGAGCAACAGCCGCCAAGATAAATTGACAGAATGCGGATGTTGTTTACGCTTTCTCCTTGTAAAAATACAATTTCCTCGACCATGCAGTCGTAAATCAACATCGAGACCACCATTTTCACGATACCATAAAGTTATCTTCAATTGCCAGAATGAATTCGACGAAAATTTATTGCTTTGAATGTATGTTGGTTAAACTAACAGCAAATTTTATGTTATAATTAGGATATTTTGACCGCCATGTTTGTTGTGTCTTAGTTTTGCTTAGAAAACATGCAAACATTGTGGAAATTTTACACATGCTCTCAGACAGCTTAACTGATGGGAGCTGTCCGTTTTTATTAAGATTGTGGTTAAATTGTACATTTATCTTATAAAGAAAAACATGAATTGATTTAAGCCAGATGTGACCATAACTTGAGCATGATTTTCTGAAAACTGTCAAACTTCTGGCTGTCTGGAATACAAATGAAGCGCAAACAGCTTCCTCCAGTAAATGTCCTGTTAGCAGCCAATAAGGCGAAGCCCTTCAAAAAACTGAATCCATTGTAATGCCTCATTATTCTGAGAACACTCTGGCCAGGACTTTTATTATGGCTCGTGATTGCGGCAACATCTGGCCAAAAGACATCGCACAATGTGCCTGTAATTGTGGCGGAAACGGTTGAATGGAAATGGAAATATAGTCAGTCGCTCTTGGCTTAGATCCAGCTGGCACCAGCTAAAATTGGGGTGGGGTTTTGATTGGAACTAACATCAAACCATTTTAATATTTAAAATATCATTTACCCTTCTGAAATAGCCTGGTTAGTTGGAGTTTCTCGGTTGAATTATTTAACATTCAGAAAATGGGATACGCTTTAAAAATATTTCGTGCTTTTTTGTTTGATTTACTTCACTGTTTGAGTTAGAGGTATTTTTTTAATAATTATTAAATTTAAATATTTTCTTAAGAAAAGAAAAGATTGGAATGAAAAGAGGAATTATTTTAGCCCCACTTCATTAATTATTCATTTGATTTATATAGTCTTTGTCCCGGAACAACCATAAAACTCTGTTCAGCGGCGAAAGACAAGCAGGAGCGACATGAAAATAAGCTAAATTAATTCTCACGTTGTTAACCTCCGCGAAGGAAGACAAGCTTGAGATTGCCGCTGAGCATAAAGCGGATTAGGGTCCTTGACCTCAAGGAACAGGGACGTGCTCGTTAGCTCCCACGAGCCTGATGACAAAGAGCACTTCCAGACAGAAAGGACATTCCATTCCGCCCACTCACTCCCACCACTGCCATCATTTTCGGGCATTGTGATTTTGAATTCTAATGGACTGCGCCTCATCCTCTTTGCGTTTTTTTAATCGCCGGCTTAGTCCGCTTACTTCTTCAGCCTCTTAATTGCAGATAATAGGGAGACTATAATACTTCCATATTAAAGCCAGCTGGGGTATTCAATCACTTGCAAAGTGAGTCTACCTGTGGGTTAAAGTGAACACACAATTTGTTAAGTGTCAGAACAGAAAGGTTCTCATATTCAATCTGACACTGATCAATGATGACGATTTCTCACCTTCGCCAGAAAACCGTTGCGAAAACACGCATTTCTCAAAGAAGATTGCGGGGAAAAATCAACCGTAGAGAAATGCAGAAAAAATAGGAAAAAATTTTCTGGTTATCAATCTATCTTTAAATAAAATAAAGTGAGTGACTATTGTTATTTTGTAATAAAACGTTTTTATGTTAGCTATGGGTTATGTTCATTATTCTAAAAGCTGTACCTAGAGTGAATTGAGTTTACGAGGAGTAAATATTGTTGACTTTATGATGTTACAATATGCATGACTCAAACCCATTAACAAACCACAACATTTGTTTGTCCGCTCTCCTTGGCAAGCACAACTCAGAAGCCAGTTGTTCAAATGTTGTGACATTAAATGATGTTTTGGACAATTAACAGCAATAACATTTGTGTGGCCCAAAAGCTGGAGAGGGTTGAGCTGTGAAAACTTCAGCACGAAATGGGTGAGGCATAAATTTCAGCACTCGGGCGACAGACATCTTGTGCGAAATGCATTCCTTCGAGCTGTCTTGACACTGAGCAATGTGAGCAAGGAACAAGGACATCGTCGCCAGGGGAGCAGAGTCCTTGGAGGCAACACCCGCAGCAGCGGCAGCAGCTGTTATGGATCGGGGCGATAGACATTCCAGGACACTATCGCCCCAAATCTGTGCCGCTTCCCAGCTGCAAGCTCCACCTTTGTCGGGTTGTCGGTTGTTGGTTGTTTGTTGTTGTGTCTTGGTTGTCGGCTGACGGTTGTCGGCTGTTGTTAATGATGATGACAACCAAAGTTGGTTGTGCTCCTGTCACCAACCACTTGACATGCTCGGAGCCGCTTTGTCCTCAACTGTCCGTGGTCATAACGCCACAGACATATGTCAGTCCGAGTCTGAAGTCACACATGTTTTTGGTTGCGGAGATGTGGAGACACAAGCCTGTCATGGGTTGAGAATAACATATTCCTGTGGCCACACAAGCATTTATTTTTAATATCCATACCAAGAGGAAGTTCATAAGCAAATAGAGCGTGAATCATAAAAATTATGAATCAATTCTGATGAAGACAAATACCGACACATATATTGGGGCTCTTTCTTCTCCAGTTCTTAATTATTTTTCAAATATTAATATGCTTACCAGTTATCCATTGGGGACTTGGGGCACCGTTACTGGGTTAAATGTGTTTTTATTTATTTGTGGCGTTTCCTGCGCAGACTCCGTATCCGATTTAGTCGACAGCGCTGCCGCAGTCGCTGCTTCAGTCGGCGTCGCTGCTGGCGAAGCAACAGACGACTATAAAGTCCGTACACCCGATGAAAGTCTTAGTAATTATGCGGCTTCCGAAGGAAAAGGAACCATACGGGTTCCTTGAAAACTTACAAGAAACATTCCTTGAAAGAATACGAAATAAATCTTGTCACGTGGGCGTGAACATTCCATTCTAATGCTAATTAAAATCTCTTGTTCATCAAAGTTCCCTTTTATGATCTTCTAATTGGATATCTGATATCCAAGGTATCTGCCAGTTAGATAACTTGATTGCTGTTGGAAAAATATTAAAGAGCTCAACAAGGAAGACGTGTCTCTTTAATGATTAGATACCTTAACTAGAATTTTACGTAAGTTAAAAAAGATGCACCGATTGTTATATAAATAAGCTTATTTTAAGGCCTTCACAACCAATTATGAAACGTTTAGTTGTCACAAAATGCAAATTTTGTTGAAATGTTTACCGAACAAGAACGTTTTAAGCATTTGGTGCATTTTGATTTGAGGTTCTCACGTTTTTGCTGTCGGGATCAGAGCCCGGATTTCTCGTTTGGTTTCTATTTGCAATTAAATTTGCATGCTTTCAGTTTAACACCGTGCCGTTATTTGCCATGCATATTTTATGCATCTAAAAGTAGCAAAAAAAGTTTGCACAAACCACAGCCGGACATGTTGCTAAAATATATATATTTGACAGCACCACGAACTCAATTTATTTTTTGTTTAGTCATCACAGATGGTAAAACAGATAAAACTCATTAAAAAAAACTCTTTTTTCTGATTTAATCGGTTCATTATTGGAAGTGAACAGCAGGAACTTATAAACAGAGTTTTAAAGAGTAACAAACTATTTAAATTAAAAGAAATAACATATAGTGCACGAGATATTCCCCTCTAACTAAACATTTTTGGGGAACTTATGCTTCCATGCACTTCAATAATGACTCGTCGACTTTCGTCACTCCCAATGTGGCTCCACATATTTGATAGCTTGGAAATGCCAACTAGATGGTGACAACCCGACAAACATTAACATTAACACCCCACCTGTCCCCGTGTCATCATCATTAACCACGGGAACCAGAAAGAGGAGTGGCTGCCGGGGTGCAGCGCTGATTTGCCACATTTCAGCTCAATCGCTCCGGCACAAGGAGCTCCTGCCCGAGGATCCTGGTTCGTGGCTCCTGGAACAGCTGCTGCCTGCTTCTTGGCCGTAATGATGATGTTGCTGCCTAAAAAGAAAAGCGAGGAGTCACGCGGCTTGGGGAATCAAAAAAACAGAGAACCCAGAACACAGAGCACCCACAATGCCACATTTCTCAGTGTCAAGACGGCTTGAAGGAATGCAGAGAACGTTTGTTGTTCAGTTCTGCTGTCATTGCGTCATTGCGTCAGTTTGTCATTCTGCCGCTCCATCTGGCCAGCTTCATTGGGCCGGGCTTTGGCATTTGCTTTACGCATCCTGTGTTTGCTTTGCCATGTCATCTGATTTGAGTTCCCTTTATCTTTGACTTGTCTACAGCCCCATGTGCTTCCAACTACAAAATATGAGCTGAAATGAAATTCCTGAAAGCACTCTCATTACAAAAATAGTTGGAATTACAATTAGTAATTTGATTACATTTATACGATTATACATTTTTTAGAGTTTTCAGTATTGTTTGGTATCACAGAAATTTTATAATAAATATGTGCGGCATGTAATTATTCTGTTTCCATGCGAATTTCATTAAAACGTCAATTCGAATTAGATTTTCCAATTAGACAAGTTAATTTGTAAACAGAAACATAGCAGCCCATTTAACCGCAAAAACCTTTACGGCTTTAGGCCATTTCCAATCTCCTTACCACATCGACAGCCTTCGCTTTGCCAGGTATTACCGAGTAGACTAAAAACGAGTTTATCATTTTAACAGCCGGCAATTTGAGGATTGATGGCAAGCGCTTCAAAGTGCAAAACAATTTCCCAGGCTTTTCCCAGCACCCTCCCGCCACAGAATAGAATTCGAAATTGAAACGAAGGGCAGAGAAAAACCAGACTGAGGGCAAATGGCAGGTGAGGCTGACGGATTCTCCACTTCGCTCGCCTCGTTCTTAAAAAGGATTTTCATGCTGAATGTGCGAGTTTGTTTCTTGGCAGCAATTGGATTTCCATGTTTCCACATTGTTTGCGCCAGTCAGGTGAGAAATTGACATCATTGATCGGCGTCAGATTGAATATGAAAGCCCATTGGGGCTGCCACAAAACAAATTGAATTGCATAGATGGGATTTCTAGTGGCTTTCTTTTCGCTAAGCATTTCAATTGATTTATTTGTGCCGATTTTATATTTGGAATGACAGATGTTATGGCAAATAGAAACAACAGGTTGTGATGTCTTTGTATTTTCATACAATATAAAGTTTTTGTATACCACTTTAAAGGTTAAAGTCGTTTATTACATATTTATTAAATGGTGCTCGAATTAAATTGCTTTAATATAAAATTATTGTCCAATTTAATTTATATGAAACACATTATAGAGTAGTAAATATCAGTTAGTATTACTGCATTAATATATGCTAAGCTTTTATAATTTCCTATAATTTCCACTCTTTTAATCCTCTGTTGTGGCATTAAATTTCATTTCCCCTGGTCATAAACCAAATTTTCCTTAAAACAGAAACATTCAGTGGGAATGCGGAAGTTTTTTTTTCTACTACTTTTCCTGCAAAGGTTTTCTTTGCTCCATTTTACTTCTGCCCACGATTTCTTTTTGCGAAGGAAGTAAATTAGAATTTCGCTGTGCTTGGCTAGGGAAATTTATGGCTTTCGCTCTGGAAAACTCACCTCGTATGGGACGTCGCAGTAGGCGGCTTTCCTCGGGACCACGCGGCGTATGCGCAACAAACGCGATTTTTCCGTTTGATGAAAATGTATGAAAATGTGTGCATATATTGCGGCGCCTTAAGCTGGCGGGCGAACCGAAAATTAGCATTCACTGGATGCCCGAATCCGCCCAGCTGCACTTTAATTTGCATACTTGATGGCGCCTTATAGTGATCCTGGAACATCTCCGCTGTATTCCTGTACTCCTGAGCTCCTTTACTCCGGGCTTAGGACCTTAACTCCTCCGCCCTTCGATACGTTCGCCAAAGGAATATGCAAAGCACTTTAGCTGACAGGATACCCCGGGCATATCCCTGCTATTGTTATTGTCGCATGATGAATTATTCAGACGCCTCGGCTTGTGTGCTCCCCATGGTAAATGGTATTTTAAATATTAAAATAGATACACGTTAATGGGAACGCCAAGAAGTAGGCCACAACTATTTTATGGCCCAGGACAGCCACAATTTAGTTGGCTGTTCCTTCGACTGCTCCGAATATCGAAGTACAAGTTCCTGTCAGGATACGTTTTAGTCCTAGGTATTTTAAGTTGAAGCTGACTGTAAGGCAAGGTTGCTTTAAAGTGGAAATGAAACCAATGAAGGAATGTTCCGATTTCGTTTACCTTGTGGCTAAATCGAAACTCCTTGCCCCGAATCCATTTATTTTGGACAGTGTCCACTTCGTGTTCATTGCCTGCAAATCTTTCGGTAGTCAATATGTGCGAGCCATTACTCAAAGGCTTGGACACTCCGCACTAGGAATCCTGTCTGCTTGTCCGTCACGTATTGTAATATATGACCGGGGACAAGGCCTCGGAATTCCAGCTGCTGGTCATCAAGTGGGCCAGATGCCAGATGTCCAACTGGCACATTGCCATTATTAATGATGCAATTGACATGGCCAGCATGCAATGGCCAAGAAATATGCCATCACTTCAGGGTAACTACATAGTTGCGAATCGTTTGTCAATGTGCAAAATCAGTAAATAGATCACTAAATCCATTTTTAATCGCTACTAATGAAATAATAGTTACTTTTTGTAAATGCTTTTTAATAAACTTTGTATAAATATATACAAAATATGTAAGAGAATAATTTGTAGCTGCAACAAAACAGAAGATAGAAAACAAATCATTTATATTAATTTATTTTTAATCGTAAAAAAATGGGTACTTCTTAGTCGTTAGAATCATCGTTTTATCTCTTAGGCTCCATTCCTTTTTTTGTTCCATTTCCTTGTCTGGCCTTCCACAGGTTTTCCAACCGAATTTTTCCTTTGCCACTGTTTGCTTTCGTAATAGATTTTCCTATTTTTCTTTTTTCCCCTCAAGGTCTTTTGTCACTCGTGTGACTTTCCTCTCGGGCGTCCAATTCAATAAAAACTTAGTACGTGTTGTTTGGTTAATCGATGCTTGCTGCTGCGAATGTCTCCCGATTGTTTTCTTTGAGGTTAATACAACGTATTGGCCAGGTCATTACTGTTTGCCTTTGTAATTTGTTTGCCTAATGGAAACACTCAAGAGGGGGCTAATAACATCACATGTGACTATTAGGCGGCCCTTAATGGAGCATCCGAAACTGAGATGGAAGTATGCTAATTTCGGGCCGGTCAATATTGGCTCCTTCTCCTCAATTATGAGATAGATGAAGGCAGTCCCTTGGATGTTTGCCTTATTTTTGTACCCTTGCGATATGGAGCAAGCCAGTTTTCTGGGTCATAGCTTCGCCGAAGGGCGTAAAATTGTACATGCAGGACATCAATTCAATTTGTCCAACAAGGGGACAAACGAGAAAGTCAAAATGGAGAAAGTAATAAATTTACAAAGAGGTGCTGATGTGGGGAAAGCGGGAAAAGCGGAGAAACAACACGCGCAAGTGGAAAATGAGCTGCAGCTTAGATAAGTGGGGCTGTTAACACTTATTCAGGGCAATGGGGTAAGCCTGGCTCGCATAAAATGTAACAGGATTACAACGGTGTCGATGCTGCTGCAGTGTTAGTCCTGCTGAAAAAACCTTAACTTTCCTTGGCGAAAGGCAAACATAAACATGCCGGCAAGGCCAAAGTTGTTGCTCAGTTGGCAGGGGACTTTCCCTATCATCCTTCCATCCTGGAAAAATCGACAAGCAGCCGTGGCAGAGCAAACAAACAGAGAACGAGGAAAAGCCAAGATATTGCTCTGATAAGAAGGTCCTGCTTTTCCAACCATGTGAAGCCATCCGTGTTTGCTTGACATTGTTGATTTTTGTAGCAAAATCAATAGCAAGGTGTTTTAAACGAGAAAAAGCATGTGTTTTTTTACATTCAACCCAAGTCTTTTACTTTGAAATTTTGTTTAACACTATTTCCTGAAATTAAAGGTTAACTTTAACTTCTCTCCTAAAAATGGATAAAATCCAACTAGTATAATAAGGCTCCAAGCAAAGCCTTTCACTTAGCTGGGCTCTAATTGCCTGCCATTATCTTTTTGCCAGGTTTGTCAAGCAGCCACTTCCGCTTGTCGCCAATTCCCGTCACGTTCTGGCCATAAAGCTTAAGTCAGTAAGCCAATTGCAGAGTGTTTATAATTGAAATTGAAGGAGTGGGCAAGCGGAAGTAGGAGCCACGTCGAGAAAATAAGGGTTTTGGTGGAAAAGCGGATATAAAGCGATTTGACTTGGTGACAACTTAATTTCCTACTCTGAGCTTTATCCTGGCAGTTGCTACAAGGACACGGTAAAATGGGAGCTAAATTACCAACATTAATACACCTGTGAACAAAGTTGTTGTCCTAGGAAAAAATTTTAAAAGGAACTGATTTTCCTTATCCTATTTGCTTTTGCGAATGTAGGAAACCAGAAAGCCAGAAAAAATGTTGTAAAAATTTGTCAAAATTAACTTTATAATTATAATATCAGACAGGAAAATGACTATTCACAGGGAAATTACCATGAATTTGGATTAATGCTGCCACAAATTATGACTGGGCAATTATTTAAATTTCAAATGACTAAGCTAGAAGGGGTTACAGGGATTGCAGGGGAAAGTCCTTTCTGGCCACAAAATCTCGGTCGGAAGTGCAGCTGCTTTCCACTTCATTGGCTTAACTGCAGACCGTGTGGCCAGGACAGTATTGTGGCTGCTAAATAATATACAGTCGAGGGAAAGAATGGCTGTGTCGTAAATGGCCCTTTCTAAGTATAGCCCCGGGCCCTGCCGGGCATAAATTTCTCGGTCCTTACAGAGATATCCTGTTGAAAAGCATTTAATTTCTGGCAATTTCACAGCCCTTCTCCGGTGCATCTTTTGGCTTTTGCTCGCCTGAATGCCTGCAACTATTGGATTTGCATGCTGTCTGGCGACTGTCAAAATGTCATGAAATTGCTGCAAAGTTTGGCTTAAACCAATTCTATTTGCTCAGCATGCAAAATGTTTGTTGGCAACATTCGAGTTGACAGCTGCACTTATTGGCTTAGGTGAATTGAGTTGGAAACAGAGGAGTTCTTGTTCTTCAATATTTGCACGGAATCCGTTTGTTCATAATCAGGGATCTTATCTTTTCCTTTAGTCAACTTTAAATTTAAATCAAAAAAAGCTCACGTTCCCTAGCTTTTTGTGATTTATGTTATGTATATTTTTTAATTTCCTGTTTAATTAGGTAGAGGGCAGGAATATTTTCCAACATAATTTAATTAATTAAAAAGGAAAGTTCTAAAGCTATCACCAGTCCCCCTCGTGCTCCCGTTCTCCGATGAATTTATACTTTTTGTCAATTAGCTAAAAACCGCAGCTAAACAAGCCAGGAATACAGAGTGGGCGAAACAAACATGCCTGTTGATGTTGGCGCGTTGAAAAAATGCAGGGAATGAGCCGGGCCAATTCATTAATTTACTTGACCAACAAACAGGCAGGAGAGCAAAGCAAACCACCCAGGAAAACATAACAATTAAACGTGCTTTCTAAGCCGGCGATTCAACGAGGCGAAAAGGTGAGTGAATTTTCCCCAAGTCCACCTGTTCGCATTTTTCTTTTTTGTACCTGGAGCATGGAAAAATTGAAAACAAATAAAGTTATCATCAAAGGATGAAAAAGAGCATAATGAAAGGTTAACTAACTACTTTTAACGTTGATACTGGCAAGGTTGGGAAAGGTCGATAAATAACGAACGAATTGGTAATCCAATGCTATTATTTATTTTGTATAATAATAGGGCATTAGCTGAAATACAAATTTTAGGGCAAATCTAGGAAAAACAAAGCTAAAACCAAAAATAAAGTTTGGGCACGAGAGATTTTCTTTACGTAAAATTGGGAGGAAAATTGCACTTGGACCAAGAGGGCTTTAAAGCGGGTGGTACAATAATTAAATTGTCAAAAAAACCGAAACCAAGCGAAAGTTTTGTGACTGAGCAAGCAAAAATTAAGTGCGACATTGAAAATACATTTTCTTCGAGTGAGTAAAAAAGTGTAACGTGTTTCAGAAAATATTAATATTAAAGTTTCGGCACTCCAAAAAATTCCATAAAACTATTCAAGAAGCTTATTACAAAGTTGTGCCAACTTTTTCCTAAAAAGTTTTTTAACAATGCCACATAGTTTTTGTGTCAATGAAGAACATATCGTTCAAAGGCTTTAACAAAGCAACCATTTATTAACACACTTAAATATTGGATAAACATTGGATTTGATTTCAATTAGCTAATTAACGGAAACAGAGGCCAAGTAAAACTGAATCAGGATTTTAAGGTCTTTTTTAATTAAAATCAAGATTTTCGTTGAGCTTTAATTCGTGCCAGCCAAATCCTTTTTATCTTTCATTTGGCGCCTTTGGGGACTAAGTAAATATGCATACAAACCAGCCGTATTTTAATTTAATTTTGTATACCATTCTACTGTTCCCAAGGCTTTACCTTTTTTTTATTTGGGAACAGGTGTCCCTAACCCTTGGGTTGGTTATTTGCTTATCCCAAATTTGTTGAACAATTTTGCTTGCGCAAATTTTTACTGTTGGAAAATCTTTTTAAGAACCTTATCCTTTCAAACTTGAAAAAAAAAATGCTTTGTCGATTTATTACTATATCTTCTTTATTACTTTAACTTTTCACCTTTCTCTCCTGCCCGATAAAATTTGGATAATTTTATCAATATTAATAAGAGATTTTCCTCTTAAGAATGATTTATTTGACATTCTATCAGCTAATTTTATTCCAATCAAGTTGATATCTGTTGATTTCAATCATCGTGTTTTGCTCTTGTTAAAGCCAAACACATATTTGAGTTGGCTGTTACACAGACTCAAGTTTATTTTGTTATCACATCAGCAAATTGATTATACGCCCCGTCGGCCTTGTGACATTGTACACTCAGTTTCCCACTGCTCTTCTTGTTTGTCTGACAATTTGACATTGCCCGCAGCAGCAAATTGAAAATGGAAAACTGGGAGCGGAGTGTCAGTTCCGCAAATGTTTGCCATTAAATGCTGCGGGGTGCTGGTTCACTTTGTTCGATTCGGACAACGAGTAACCAAAATTACAATAACAAAGAAAATTATATTGTGATGCAATTTTAGTTGAGAAGTGGTCTAACCGATTGCTCTATCTCCAATTAAATAAATTAATACCCACACATTAAAAACTAGCAGTCCCTAGTTCATTTTCAAACCTAGACTTTAATAAACATAATAAAACTGTTCCTTCTCATGCTTTCAGCATCATTTTATCTAAGAATACTCCATCTCTTAAAATAAACTCAAGCAAAAATGTCTTACATTGTTCTTGGTCTCTTCAAAGGCCTATATCCGTAGTTGAAGTGCAACTTCCAAAACACTAATTTAATTTTCTGGCTTCGTTCTATTATCAGATAAGGGGAAGTTGAGTGGCAAGGCTCTTCTCTTTTGTCAAGACAACGGTCATGACAAAGCGAAAAATTTATTTTACTAAAATGCTTCCCCTTAGAAGCTTTGTTTCATTCATTACAAGGTATGAAACGCACAATTAAGTGCTTGTGACATTGCCTCCAGGGAGCTTCTGGACCAAACATAATTCATAATACTTATCTAAAATCTTCAGCAATCTTCACAGCGACTTAAAAAAATAAAATAAATAAAAATAAATAAAATAAAACACAGTTTAATTGATTAAATTTCTTTATTCCCTTGTTTCCTATATTTGAATTCTCAAACTTTTTATAAAATGAAAAAGAAGAACTTAAAGGCAAAAAGGTGAGAGAACGGCACACTCCGTGCTATTCAACCAATCTAATTAATTTTATGTACTTACCACATGTGGATTTCATGGGTTTTCCCAAATGGCACCGTGCAAACTTAAGCTAATTAATGCGCCTGCTCAAATATTCACTGCCCCGTGTGCGCTTGAGGAAATTAAAATTTCACATAGAATTTTCGAAAATTATGCCTAAGCACTTAAGTAGGTGTTTAGGACCGATGAGGAAGGGGAAAACTCGGAAAGTTCGTGTGGATGTTTGTTAAGGGTGTTGAGTGTTAAGGATAAAGTTTGCCTGATGTTCACTGTGGTTGCGATACATCGTTCCCAGTACCGCACAATCCATCTGGAATTAAGCAGAATTAGGAAGAGAAGGTTCTTTGGCTAAAAGCCAGCTGGCATGGCACTGATTTGGTGAAGCAATTCAAACGAACTATTTAAATCGGTAAGAAATACTTTTTCACACGTTCACACAAATATTAATCATGAAGAAAAAACTAAAATACTTAAGGCTTAAAGGTAGCTGTACATATTTAAAAGTTTTCTTTTTAACGAAATTGCTAGTCATGACAGAGATATTTTAATTAAGCTGGTGAATATATTTCCGCCAAATTCAACTCCAATATTCATGCTTCAGTTGTTGCACATGTCCACCATATTGCTGACATGCTCATGTTAAATGTGACCATGTGCACAGTTTCACACTTTGCCTCGCCCTCGGCCATATTATATTCGCAGACATCTGTCGTTCGTGGAATGGCATCTGATAGTCGGGGACGCGGAAAGTGTCAAGTAGAAGTGAACACTTCACCCAGACGGGAACACATTCCGTGACATCATCATTTGCCCGTGCGATCTGGAGAAGGAGGGGCAAAGAAACTCAGCTGGTTTTCTGAATACTTTCAACATCTTTGACTGCACCAGCTTCACTTTTTCCGTCAAGCAGCAGGAACAAAATGGTGTGTGTGTTCCATCAAAATGACGCTGCAGTTTGTTGGGTGTCGGGTTCCTTTTTTTTTGGTGCTATGAACAAATTAAATGGGGGATATTCATTCTTGTCTCTTGAGACGCGTTTGTTAAATCCGCTTGGGGGTACATGAAACGTTAGTGTCTTCAACTCTTAAATTTCTTTAAGCAGCTCATAAATTAACCAGGTAAAGAAGATTTTAAAATAATAAATTATATAAAACTACATAAAGGATTTCAATTGTCCCTCGGAATAAATTTTTTTATGCTGAAACACTATATCAGCCCTACTCTGTTAAAGAAGTAAATTCAAACCTCGACGTTCTTGACTAGAAGAATTTATGGCCCTTGCGGCACAAAATCCATGCATGAGCAGGCTTATATTGTCCTTGCGACCACGTGGCTTTTGCGCAAAAAACGCGAATTTTCCGTCTGATGAAAACGTTTGCATACATTTCGAGGCCTTTTCCTGGTCGAGCTCCAAAATTAGCATTCACCGCCCGAAATCACCCAGCTGCACTTCAATTTACATTCTTGACGCGTCTTGCAAAAATTCCGAAAAAGGCTTCTTGTTTAAGGGATTTTACGCTTGCTTTATTTCTGCTTTTACTATGTTGCTTGAATTATTTCGGTTGTTCTTATTGAGTAGCAAGAACGAAAAAAAACTAGCTCAACACACAATATCAATAAACTGGATTATTTAAGTAAAACTCCACATTCAACACAAATAAAACGGAGATCCCTTTTCCTCCTCGGATGATTTTTTTGCAGCATACTGAAACCATTACTCAAGGAAATACACATACTGGACCTAGAATCTTTGGACACGTACCCTAATATATGGGGAACATCAGAACACGGAATGGGCAGCGACCATCTGTGGCATTGTCATTATTAATGACGCAATTGACGTGCTCCGCAAGGAGAATCTAATACCAAATCAGTTTACGTTTAAAGCATTTTTTTTTTTTTGCTGGTGATATTAAACTTTAGGATTTAGCAATGTCCGAAAACACTGTACTGTACTGTACTCCACTTAAGTGAAATATTTTGTTGTCCTTTTGGTCCTCGCTTTATGTTTGATGCGTTTATTGCCCCCGAATTCAGGCGTGTCCGTCAACAAAGGGGGTTTGCCCAGACGAAGTCTATAGTATATACCGTGGTATTAACTACTGGACATAAATTGGTCGACGGCTTCTGTGTGGGTTGAATGGCCTGAACTCGTAACGGCCGTAACTGAATGGAGAAAGGGGCTTCAACTTTTTCCTTACTGTCTGAGTTGGCCATTCGTTTGCTCATCGTAACCCAGTTTCCATGACATGGTATCGATTTGCACCCAATCAATGACAACAAGTGCGGGGCTTGACCCATTTGATTCCTTGAAATCCTGTTATGGTAATAAATATGTTAACATCTCGTTCAATTATACCCTCTGTTACCGGGAAACTAGATCCTGTTGCTTGTTAGTTGAGCTCAATTTAAGGTCAGCAAACGAGTTCATTCCGCCCGAGCACTCCAAAGTGAGAGAATATAAGCAGCTCATTAATTTAACTCAAGCGAAAATGAATAATGACGCCGGGCGAAAGTGGGAGTATGATGAGTTAAAAGTCTCTATTCCAAAGTACAACAAAAGCGGAGAGGGGGATGGTGGAAAGTGTCTGCGAAGCAATTTCACAGGATATTTTAGTGGCCCTGCTCCGGGCTTGATTGTTTCCCATTTGGCAGCTGTTGCTTGTTGTTCGTTCGGCTAGTTTGCCTTAGTTTGCTGTAGTTTGTTGCTGTTTGCTCAGAGGAACTACAAGTAAAATATTTATATTTATACCCTTGCAGAGCAAAAGGGTATTATAATTTCAGTCAGAAGTTTGCAACGCAGTGAAGGAGACACCTCAGACCCCATAAAGTATATATATTCTTGATCAGCATCACGAGCAGAATCGAAATATGTATGTACGTCTGTCCGTCTGTCCGTCTGTCCGTCTGTCCGTCTGTCCGTTTCCGCGCAAACTAGTCTCTCAGTTTTAAAGCTATCGTGCTGAAACTTTCCCAAAAGTTGTGTAGTTGTTGCACGCAGTATATAAGTCGGAACGGGCCGGATCGGCCGACTATATCGGATAGCTCCAATACAAGAGAATGAAATAAAAAATTCTCACTCTGTTGTTTTTCATCAGATCGACTTGAACTCTTCAAGATGGCGTTTTCTAACTGTTATTGAATTTCGGATTAAATTTGATCAAAATCGGATAACTCTATCATATAGCTGCCATAGGAGAGATCGAAAATTATATATAGAATTAATGGAAATAAATTGATAATATCGTTGTTTTTCATCAGACAAGTATGATTTTTGGAATATAGAGTGTTCTTACGACTCTTGAATTACGAGTTAAATTTGATCAAAATCGGACAACTATATCGTATAGCTCCCATATGATCTATAGTCAAAAATATGGAAAATGAATAGAAAAATCGTCTTAGCTTCGATGGTGTCTAGCCTTTATGAGTTTTGTTCGACATATTTGATGACTGCAAGGGTATATAAGCTTCGGCTTGCCGAAGCTAGCTTCCTTTCTTGTTTTGTTTGTTTTTCCCAAAACTGGTGCAGCAGGACGACCGAGCGCCCTCGTCCTGTCACCATCAAGGGGTCTCGATTACAAAAGTTGGAAAACTCGTTGTTGCCTCCTTGTATGCTTTATGCTTTTGCGCTCTGTTTGTTTATGCCTCTTGCTGTGTTTTATGTTTTCGCCACAGTTTTGTTTTGCTTTGCCTTCAGCAGAAAGTTTTTACGGTCAGCTAGGGATGGCCAGACGGCTTTGAGCTTGCTTTATGAATTTGGGTTTGCTTTGGCGCTCCCCTTTTACTCTTTTACTTGACCACCCAAACATTTTATCAGGTTCCTAGAAATGGTTTGAGAAAATCTAAAGAAGAATTCGGGCTAGGCTTGAATTTCATACCAAGTTTAATAAACATTCATAGTTTTTTCAATTGGTTTGGAATATTAAATAATTAAGTTTTATTTTTTTTTTATTGAAAACGTAAATTCAAATATAATTATCCCAGCACCACACTGAAAATACCCATAGCGACATGAGCTACATGGTTTTCCTTTTCATTTGTTTCTCTATCTCTTCTTTTATTGAAAAAAAAGGATTGCCCTTTGGGAAAATAACGAATGCAAGCTCCATGAATTCGGTCCATTAAATTAATGAAAGGTATTTGAAAAATATTGCTTTAAATAATGACAACAAATGGTTAGTTCAGCGAAAAATGATTTAAAATGGAACGACCTCATCCATTAGCCTGTTCGAATAACCGAATTGGATATTGACTGGCAGAAGTCCATAGTGATAGCCTTTTATCCACCGGGCTCCCAGTGCGAGTCACGTTTGCATTCCATTCACCTTCAGTTGAACCAGCCACTGCACTCAAATTGCAAATTCCCCCATCCGGCTACGTGCCCCAAATATACCCAATATGCCGCCCAACTCAACACGAAGCTCGGCTGCAACTTGAGTTCCTCCGCTGGCCTTTTAATCAAACTTTGCCGGGAGTGCCAGAAGCAAAGGATAGAAGGCCATGACGAAGTATAGAGTGGGCAAAAGTCTGGCAGGCTTCACTTTTGCTGCGGTCGCAAACTTTATGCCACAAGTCGAAGCCCCTGGAGAAAGGTGCTCCATGGCTGAAAGGTGCACAGTCGGCTAAAAATGACAGCAGATGCGGTCAACTCTGGAGCAGGATGGCTGCACAGACGAAAATTCAAATCAATTTTTAAAGTACCTTAGTATACATATATAAAAAATATTTATATTTTTTTTTTAATGCAAAAGCTGAAGCCTTTAAAATAATAATAAACAGTTTATGGTAAATAACAAAATTTGTATATTCAGCAAACAAGAATTTGCTGATTTAAGGCCAAAGCTTTTCAATTCTGTTTTCTTGTTAATAACAATGTCAATCATCAGACATTGTTTCTCCTTCCCTCTCCGCATTTTTTTGCCATTATTCATAACAAAATGAATATTTTTGCCATCGTTCGGTGGCGTTTTTATTAACTAACATGTTTTCACATTGTGCCCACACAAAAAAAAAAAGAGAATAATCATCCTGCTTTTGTTGGGCTCGCCATTTATAAACACTTTTACGGTGAACCACAAAGCATTGTAAATTGAATTCATGCGAAATATATTAATTTGCCGCATTTTTGATTATGTGGCTTATACAATATACGGCTGTGTATAACCGCACCTAATGTATAAACTCGACAAAAGGAAATCCATAAATTCTGTACATATTAAGTGAGTTTTAAATTTAAAGTGAAGCAAAGCAAAAATTTAATTTAAGCCAACACATCCAGGCGTAAATTACCATCAAACCTCACAAGCTTCAAAGCAGCGAAGCTGTGAAATTTTACGCGCTTTACTTTTTGTGGTCTGAAAAACGAGACTCAAGTGGTTGGCAGTTTGGGCAGACCAAAATGTGTAAAAATTTAACATCCTTGTCCTTAAAGATGCCAAAATACTCGAAATGTAACCGGGGGAAAAAAGCGACAATACAAGCATTTGTACTTCTCTTAGCAAGTAATAAATTACGGGCTTTATGAAGGGCACTTTACAACCGACATAAAAAGACTAACGTAATGTCGGTTAATGTAAGTAAAATTATCCGTTGTATTACAGCTCGAGGGGCTCAGTTCATTTTTGCGAATCCAAGTTTTTTTCATTCCGAAGGTGAAAAGCTCAGCCATCAATACACCAATCGATTTTACCATGTTGATAAGTTTTTCACCCGAAGCGGTCGCGCCTCGCTATATTATTTATTTCAAACCTTCCGCACATCGGATGTTTTCGTCACCGATGACTTCCGGCGAGTTTTTATATGTTTCCGTATTTTTTCCACCATGCCTTTTTTTCTGCTTTAAAAATCTACATATGTTTGACACATTTATTTGAGTAAAAATTGATTTGATTTTGACTTTTGCACTTTTGATGTTTTAAGCATCTTAGAACTAAGTTTATGACTTATGACAAAGCAACCGACAGACTTCTTTAAAAGCATTAAGCTTTTCATCTTATATAACTATATTTAAAAAAATAGGAAGGTCCATTAATTTACAATACTATTAAGATTAAATGCATTTTTCTAAGTGCCTCATCGATTCAAAATAAAAGTACACATTATTCTTCATTAAATGTCTTTGTGGTGGTAAATATTGTAAGAAAATGATTGAAATGAGAAGTTGTCTTTGTCTTCGTCTTCGCTGATTCCATTGTGATGGCCAAGATCCAAAAGCCGCAGTAAAGCCACAAAGTTAAGTAAGTTGTGACAAAGAGCGAAAGCCACAGAAGCTGCTTGAACTGCACATCAATGCTCCTTATACAAGGACAATGGCTAGCTTTTCTGCTGCTGTTGAGATCTGAACGACAGGGAGTATAATGGGACAATACTGCATATTGAGGGCTGGCAAACAGATGGAACAAAAGGTGAGCCCCACGGGCTGAAGATGGCGTCAACTTCCGTTTCCGTCACCAGTGGAATTGAATGTCGTTTCCGTTCATTGGCTTGTAAAGATTTGAAGCACAAGGACTATTATATGTCCTCTGAAAGTAAAGAGCATAAGAACATTGAAATCGTGGAAGATTTTTAAAGGATTTATTCACCGAACTGTTGCATTGTATTTACATATTTTGCAGACAAATATGGAGTATATTTTTTCTTATTTATTTCTTACAAAATATTCACCAGTAACTTTTACTCATAAATTACAAACTTTTTGTCTTCTTATAATCGGTAAAGAAACGTTTACTTGAAGGTATGCCTTTTCTATTTTCTGAACATTTTATTTACCCGCGTGGAAAGATATTCTTCAAATGAGTTGAGAGAAAGTTTTCCGCTCTTCTCTGCCAATATTTAGCACGAAAACTACATTTGCCGCAGCATCCTCCCAAAAACACTTTTGATGTTCATGCCGTGATAATTAAATTGGCGCAAAAAGCGCAGCGAAACTTTTGAAACCGAGTTGCGGATGCAATGCGGCATGCCGAAGTAAAACGACAAATTGCGCTAAGCGGCAATGAATACAGTTTATTTTCGCGGTGATTTATGTTGAATGATACACTCATTCAAAATACCTTTTGCTTTTCGTCCAACAGTCAAATTTTAAAAAATTAAGAAAATGTAAATGACGGACCTTAATATTTAAATTTACATTTAATTTCTCCTAAATCCGTAAATGTGTTTTATTTCTAAGAACAAAATTGGTCTTAAAATATTACTGATTTGTGCTTTCTGACAATAACGACACCAAGCATAGGTCATAAATCAAAACACAACCTTTTATTATACTTTCAAAACAATTTTTTTACAACGGTTTAGCTTCTTTACCCTCCGGAAATCACCATCATTTCTCTTTCCCATATTATGATTGCCAATCCCTTGCGGTATTCAAACTCCCACACGAAAAACATATTCGCCATGGTTCAAATAGCTGAGTTTATTAACTCGATTAAGAAATATGAATCCTGAATAATCTATGACAGCAGCCGGCAGCTATGATAACACGTTAATAATGAATGTCAAGATCGAAGTCGAGTGTTATAAATTATTTATGATATGCTTTGGGAATAGATTGCAATTATCTAATTATTGACTCAATTATGAGAACATATTAAGCCTTAAAATAATTTTTTCCACGTTCTTGGAACAAAGTAAACTTCTTCATTGCCAGGAGAAGCTTTAATTTAAAAAAAAAAGTAAATTGATTTGGTGAGCAGTGCACTTTTTGGTTGAACGTGCGTGGCTTTCGTTGAAATGAGAGGGATTTTATTTGGGATCGAATGGCTGCAGTGAAAACCAATCAAGTAGGATTGGTTAATAAATTGCAAGCTTTTTAAAATCTGACTGAGTTTCTTGTTAAATCATTAGGTTAGTTCACCATTCCATTAAAGGCACTTGGGTCATTTGTGTGTTGATTTCTCAAAGAACTGTGCGTACAGGAACGAGCCAATTAAGCGATGTGCGGTACGGAGGAAGTGCCCAAATAGGCCAGCCAGAGCATTGCAGTTAGAGGCTCTTTTAGGCCGACTTAGAGCGGGTTTTAGCCGTTGTCGTTTGCACGCACAATTACGTGGGCGAAAAGCGCATCACGGAAATGGGAGACAAGTCCGCCGGATGGGGAAATTGCAATGGAAGCAGTCCGGGAAAACTGACAAGCGGCTAAATGGACCGACGGTCGAACAAACAGATAGACAGACACACAGGCCCACACTGCGTATGAGCGATTCCGCATTGGGAGTGCGGGCGGAATAACCCACTCAACCGAGGGCTTTGACATCACGTGCTAAGCATTTTGGCGTTAGTCCAACGGAATTGCTTGCCAAAGTAAAGTCAATAAAACTGCACAGAGGTACTCTCTGGCGATTCCTTTGCACAAACAGAGAAAAGCAAGTAGAGCGATTTTGCTTCCGGAGATATATAAACTGAATGCAACAGATATACTGAATTTTATTTACTTACTTTACTATTCTATGCTACACGTAAACTATTTTTCAAACCATTTCAATTCTAAAAGATATTAAAAGCTGCACCGATAGCAACCTGTTGTGTGGGCGAACAAAGTGAAATGTCCTTCTCTTAGTTATATTTCATAATCCAATGTGAAATCCTGAGGCCAAGCCAAAAGCCGCCTGTCAGACCCCAAAGCCTTAATCCTGCCATTCAACAGATAAAAGGAGCGAAAGGAGAAAGGAAACTCGACAATAAGCATAGAGCCATCATACAATTTGATTTGTGACTGCCGTGAAAGGTTTTCATATTCAATCTCACACAGATCAATAATGTCAATTTGTCACCTGAACCTCGGGATGAAGCCATGCAAATGATAAGCATACCAAGAAAGTTTTCATTTTTTTAAAGAGATTTTTGAGTTGAGTTCTATTAACTGTCAGGGAGATTATTCTGAAACCCTTTCTCGAGTTTAGGTTAACCACAGAAAGTCGTATTCATGTTCAAACTCAGCTGTGCCTTGTCACATGCAATTTTCCGCAGCTAATTCATTCGGTTATCCCCTGCGTGTTGCCAGATGTAACTGGTAATGGGGGAAAAAAGGAAAGAGTGGGCTCGGGAGCACAAAAACAAAGATATAATAAAAAGCATAATAACGAATATGAGAATGCGAAAAGAGCCCCAAGAACAGACGGGTGACATTAGCATACAGAAAATGACAATGGAGGGTGAATTCAGCACAAGAGGGAAAGGAAATATCTAGAGGGGAAAGGGGGTGAGGTAAGGGGCCAAGGCAGTTTCAAATGCCATGGGTTAGTTCGCCTCGCATTACGTATACGCAGCGTGCACACAAAAAATTACGAATAGTCACGTAGCGAAAGTAAATTCAACCCTCCTCATTTCCAGCGTTAGTCAGTGTGTATATTCCCGAATAAGCAGTGTGTTGTGCGGTGTGTGGCGACGCTTGTCAGCCATTTTAATAATTGTTGGGGCCATTCACTGGTACTAAACTCCCCCTCATTTGCCCCTGGTCAGCTAGAATGTCACTTCGGGCTGTGGTAACGCAAAAAAACTCAGCCCTGGCCATAAACTTTCCACTCGTCGAGATGTATGAATACCGGAGTGAAGTGAATATCAGAACTCAACAGTTGCGAATGCAAATTGTTCGCAGGGCTCACATATTTGCTTTTAATTATCATGTCGTGCATATTTCGTGCACAAGAATGGCAAATGTTCTCGAACATAAATGACTCCCTAAGTTAGCTTTCGCAGCAATTGGCTAAAAACCTTTTTGTGAAGCCAAAAAATATTTAATTTAAATACAAGCCAGGAAGTAAAATTCCTTTTTTGTACAAATAAATAAAAGTTTTTATGGTTTTGCAAAAACGGGGACACTGAGAATGATTATCGGTCTGTTTGTTTGCGCCAGTTTTTATGTCCAACTCTGGAAAATAGCAAAACAATTTCGTTTACCCTCTGTTGTCTGACCCACTCCACTTGGATACTCAAACAGGCGACGCTGAAAACTACCCAAAGCCTCGGGGAAATCTCTAGGCAGCTAGGAAAATGTGGGATTTAAAGGCTGACCGGCTGAAATATGGTCTGAATTGCAGAGGGAAATATGTTTTATTTATAACTTTAAATATTTTCACAGATATTTACAGATATATTTCCTTCTGCAGATCAGAACTTATTTTTGTTATAAGGTTTTTATTGAGGGAAAAATAAACACTTTGAATATTAAAAGGACCATCAGCGATCGAAATGTTTTCCAAGGACAAAATTCACTTTTTTTGTATAATCACTTTCCTTTGCTTTAAAATATAAAATAATCCTTATAATACATTTTATTAAGAATCGAGTAAAAAGTATTAATAATAAATATAAGTGAGACTTGAGCGGAAACCACCTGCACCAAACCTTTTTCGCTATTCGTTGTTTTGTATTTGTATTTTTTCTTTTTATGACTGTCAGTTTCCTAGTGGAAAAACTTCTGTTCTAGTTTTATACATGGCGGATTTTCTTTATTTTCCTACGTGGGTTAAAAAAATGGGGGTTTCTGTTTATCCGCCAAGTCAACTTTTATGACAATGCGAAACATGTGATAATTCCAATGTGTCCCAAAAGAACTTGTTTAGTTATGGTATATGTTACTTATTTTCACAAGGGGCTATACAACAAATTAGACAAAATTTTTCCTTAGCCAAA
This sequence comes from Drosophila ficusphila, assembly GCF_018152265.1. Lineage (NCBI taxonomy): Eukaryota > Metazoa > Arthropoda > Insecta > Diptera > Drosophilidae > Drosophila > Drosophila ficusphila. The sequence continues at coordinate 20,933,945 of NW_025064737.1, forward strand.
CAAAACTTTTGTTTTGTGACAATTCAATTACAAAATTTTTCCATTTGAAATAAAAGTTCAAAAGTGTTTTTTTTTTTTGTTTGAAATTTCTCATATCCCAGTCAAACTTTAATGATTGCTAAATGTGTTTTCAATAAAATGTGAAATAAAGTACAGCATCAGACCATTAGTTCAATTGGAAACGTTTTAATCAATTAAGTCGTTATTGAAATTAGGAATTTGGGATTAAAAAATATCTTTTATCTCTGCAAAGTCAAAATTAAAGTCAAATTATAGTTTAATTTCTTGTGGCTTTTCAATGAAACCAAACCAACCTAAGTCATGAATATGCGTGGGTAAATTAAAAGCTTACAGGAAATTTGTGAAAATTTAGCATGAGCCCTTAAGTAGGTGTTTAAGTGCCCAGGGGGAAACCCAACGCCGAAAGTTGAAGCTAATGTTTAAGCCTGATGTGTGGCTGTTAAGACAAAGTTTGTATCCTGTCACCTGTGGGATTTTTTAAGGGTTACGGAAGGGAGGGAATGCGGGTTGCTCCGGGCATCATTTTCATTGTGCAAATATTTAAGCATTGCGGAAATCCCTGACACACACTTTCCGTCAGCTTATCTAAAAGGTGTTTTTGAGTTCTGAATCTTCCTGGGGTGAGCTGGCTCATCTTATTATGTTAATCGCCTCACGTGCAAGCAAAGTGCTCAAGGAATTAAGGGGTGGATGTATGAACAACTGTGTTTTATATTATGAACATAGCACACGTGAGTTAAAAAAACACTAAAGTTATACTTTTACTCACGCGAACAGTTTACGAGGACGTTGAGAACCCAAAGGCGCAGTGCGCCAATAATTTCTCTTTATTATTTTAAGAATCGGTTGAGCAGCGAATGGGGGAAATCAGAGGAAACAAAAAGATATATATGTCAGCGGGCATTATGCTTCACGGTATTCTCGTTGCGGCACACTTGGCCTCGTCCGCAGAAAATGGCAGACGACAGGGAATAAATGTTGGTTGCAGACTGGCAGGGATTACTCATCAAACCAAGTGCAGTCGGTCCAACGTGGCGGAAACCGCAGAGAAAGCCACTAGAGACCTGCATTTAATTTTCTTTATTTTTAATTTCCCCAAAAGAACGTTTCCTTTTATCTCCATCCAGCTTACTGCCGCAAAATTATGTTCTTTCTTTTTTTAAAGGCACTTTAGTTTGAGTAATAATCCATAATTAATTCTTTCCTTTTAAAGTTTATGCTTGTGAAGGAGAAGAAAGCTTTGTGTTATGTATCCAATATTGTTTTGCCTTTCATAAATCGATTTTAATTTCTCATGGCAAACAGCTGTCACTCATTTCCCTTTTTATATCACCAGTCTTCATAAATAATTCCAGACAGTAACAATTTAATTGAGAATTAACGACACATATTTGCCAGATGTCGTCTGTCGTAAATAAACTGTATATTAAGTCAAGAAGTTAAGAAGAAATAATCACTTTTGCTTAAAAAGAGAGTAACATTATAAGATTCCTTAAACGCTGAGTCAGATGTTAAATATTTCTCTACCGAAATAAATGTTTAGAGCAGAACGATTTCAGTTAATGAACATCTACTAAAAGGGTAAACAATCTGAGAGATATTGAAAGCTAAACAAACCACTTGAAGTAAACAAAAAGTATCCACAATCGAACCAGTGGCAAGCCAATTAAAAGTAAAATCGAATTGCTTTCTTTGTTTTGGCAATATGATTCACCACAAAAACATACACATAAGAGCAAAATCGAAAAGTACATTTTGCGATTGCTTTTCAAATTTATTTACTTTATTTGAGATAATATTAACTTCTGTATTTTCTTAATTTTTACAGTCTTTTTAAAACATTAGTAAATTGAAAAAAGTTCAAAAGAATTCGAGACACTTTTGGGGAAGGAAAATTGCCGTGAAAAGTTAAAGTTCCAAACAGAAGCCAATATGGTCAGAGGCTAAAAATACATATAAAATGCACCAGGAGACATAAACCAACAAAAACGAGAGCAGCAACAATTTGCCAACTTTTGTAATTGGCTAGAGACAAGAGGGAGAGAGACAGATGCCGAGACGCAAAAAGAGAAGGAGACAGTGGGGCAAAGTCAGACAGACAAGTTTAAATGAAAAATTCTAGCAGTTTCTGTTCTTATTTTGGGTGCACCAGGGAAAAATAAGAAGAAAACACAGAAGCCAGAAGGCAGAAGGCAGCAATCAGGAAAAGGCGACGAGGACAACACGAGCAACTCAAAATGTCCTGCCACATTTTCCTGTGTGCAAGTAAGTTTTTTTGCGGCTTAAAATGCAGATTGTTAGCTTGACCACGTACGAGTTTTATATTTTATGTCTGAGTTGCTGCCCCTAAAACCAAACTCATTATTCATCTCCGGTTGACTAAAATTAATGAGTCTGGTAAACCACTTTACCACTTCACACTAATGTAAACTTTGCAGCAGAGTTATAATTCTTTAAATGCATTTAGCTTTTCGGAATTTATTAACTGTCTTAGAAAACTGGCTTAAATAAAACACTTTAATTTAAAACACTTCAATTTAAGAACGTTATTTATATAAAAAAAGATGGATAGATACCAATCATTTTTTTTTTTTTTGTATAATTAAACTTTCCTTTGCCCTTGTTCTTGTTGTTCTCACCACAACGTAAACAGCAAAAATTTAAAAATAGAGGAGCGAAAACAAAGCAAACACACAACGAATTCCAGGTTAAATAATGCATGGAAAGTCAAATGTAAACAGTGCACTCAATTAGGTTCGAAAATGTAGTTCACAGAATTTGAATCATTTTCCCGTTCTTTAATTCAGGAATATCTGCGATTGTATTAAAATCGAAATGTAGCTTCAATATTAAAATTTAAATATCCAATCCAATATTTAAATATCCAATCAAAAGAAAGAAAAAAAATAATAATTGATTAAATAGAATCTTATTCTAGCCACAGACGCCATTCTACGGGTTAAGTTTGTTTTTAAATTCTTCCCATACTTTGTGCGCAGACTCCGCGATTGTCCGACTTATTCGGCAGAGCAGTCGGCGTCGCCGCCTCTGCCGATGCCTCAGTCGACGCCGCAGTCAGCACTCCGTCCGATAAAAATTTCAGTTCTCATGCGGCTTTCCTCAGAACCGCAACGATACGGATCGGAACGGAATAAAACTATACGAAAATATTTCAAACTACGAAACGTACTTAGAAGCGGCACGTGGGTGGCATTGCAAATAACAATATTCGAGTGCTAAAAAAATAAATACAAATAAAGTACAATTTAATGGTATGAGTTACAAAAAAAAACCTTGTTTTTTTATTAATTCCTTATCGAATTATTAGTGTATTTTATTTAATTTTGATAAACGAAACTTGTGACAAAGTAACGTCAATTATCTTGACACTTTAAAATGTAAATTACAAATTTAAAATCAATTCCATTCGTCCTAAAAAAAAGCAAGGTTCTAGTTTCTAATGAAAATGATTTTATAAATGTTCATATAAGTTATTAAAAACGAAAAACAAGTTAAATGAGATGCTTGTTGGAAAAATAAGTCAAGTTGCTGCTCTCCAATTAAAATCCAGAATTTTATTCGTGCATTTCCGTTTCAAGCAGCTTTACGTGATTTAATAGCAGAGTGGATCTGTACGAAATAAACCAGCTGGCGTACAAAATTGAAGCATGCCCATCAATTATTTGATTTAATCACCATAAACGAAAGATTAAAGTGAGTATTAATGTGCACCAGGCTAAGATGGTTGGAATTGTGCCAAAAATATCTGAAGCACACTCTGAAATATCTCATAAAACAAGTAATTAAATAATACAGATTGAGATTTGGAACGTGCCTTGAATTAAATAATTATGTTAGGCTTGTCTATTATTGACCACAAAGGAAAAATGTTTTTGGTACTCTCACAATTATATTCTTTTTACCAGAAAAGTTGTTGTCTTCTAATAAAAGATTTTTTTGTGATTGTCTGTAATTTCTTATTCAAACTTTTCCCCATTTTAATTAACTTAATTAGCATTATTTGTATACAGTCAATAGGCTAGCTTTCTTTTTTTCCCGATAGCATATATAACTATGTGAAAATGAATTACCAATGTTTGATCAGGTTTTGTTTACTTTTCACACTGCAGTCCATGTTAAAAATAAGTAAAGTGCATGAGCGTACACGAGGAAAAGAAATAATGCGGTAATAAACAATAAAAATAAAACAATAAAAGAAACCGAAAGACTCAACAAAATTGCGTGGGAAAGCAGGCAACATTATCGTACCAGTGAAAAAAAGTGGGACAAAAAGGTAGTCGCATAAATGGCGAAATAACGAGGGCAAAGGCGACAATAAGCGGGATGGGATGAAAAAGGAAATCCAGGCGCGCACTGAGAAAAAAACTGATTACGTTAAAATGTTAATGTCTTAAAACCATTATGGAATTCAAAACAAAAATGCTACTGGGATTTCTAAGCAGTTTCCTCAACTCTTTAAGTTGTTTTGTTATAATTATTATTTTTAACTATTATTTGAAGATCAGTGTATGGAACCTGAAGGGGCACCAAAGCCCGGCAAATGTCGTGCGTTAGTGTGGCAGCAGGGCCATTTAGTTGGGACCAGCGTCGCATTACGTATACGCAATGTGCACGAAAATTACCGGCAGTCACGTAGCAAAGCAAATTCCAACTCCACACTTTTACTACACACGAGTGAGTGCACGTGTGCTTGTGGGTGTGTGGTGTATGGTGTGCGGTGTGTCTGGGTGTGCGTGAGGCTTATCAACCATCATAATAATTGTTCGGGGCAATTTTGCTGCCAAGACTGGCCAAGGTCCCTTCGAGTCCATTCCGACATTCGACAGGAATAATTACACACACATTTGGCTGTCATAAAAACCAAATTTGTTGAAATGTCCAACTGAAATGACGGCACAAAACATACAGAACATTTTGTGTATTTGGATCTGTCCAACCGCCAAATTCGTTTGTTTTTGGCTGTCAGTTTTTAGTTCAGCTTTGAAAACAAGGAAAGTTTGCCTCTTTATTTAGATTTTATTTTGCATGCTGTTGAAAATGGCATTGATGTTGCACGTGTTAAAGCACAAAAACAATATTTGCTAAAAAAGGAGGTGTTTAATGACAGTTGAAACGAATGACATTTTTCCGATCAACGAACATCGGCCAGTGACAGAAATTCATTAGTAAAATGCTGGCATTAACATTCAATCAAATCAATGTTACTACAAAGAGAATCAAATAAGTATTATTTTTATAAATTATAAATCCATTAACGTCATCACTGGTTTATTTATTTGCTCCCATAATTTCGGGAAAATAAATCAATGTTGCTTACTTTTTTGATTGTTGAGAGGCAAAAAAAGACAAACTGTATGTAAATACTTGTTGAAAAGGAAATAAATCTCAGAGCCCGTTTAAAACAGTTTCGGATTGTTTCGACTTGAACTTTAGGTTTACTTAATCTAATCAAAAGCTGGATCTCCACGTTCAAAATTTTGTTGTCTTGTCATGTGAAAACCCATGTTTAAAAAGGCCGACGGCTGAGCAGAAAACTTGTTTGCATATTCCAGGAAAAAAATCTCATGCATATAATTTTGTTTTGTTATATTTCATTTTGCAACTCAATTGAAGTTTTTATCCGCCCCGTAATAAAATTTGAATTTCAAAAAGACTGCATTTTCAGTCTTTGTTTCTCTCTTTTTCGTATTTAATTCCGTCTCGCTCTTTTTCTCTGTGTACAGAAAGTAAATAGGAATTTCGTGCTTGGCTACGAAAATTTATGGCTATTGGTTTCACACAAAACATACATTTGACTCTGAAGTCGACGGCTTATGTTGTCCTTGGGAACACGCGACGTATGCGCAACAAACACGCTTTTTCTTTGATGAAAGTGTTTTTGTACAAATTATATTCGGGGAAAAGATGGAATTAGCAAGGGAAAAGGTACACACGGTAATGACTTTTGCCGAAACGCTTTTAAGCTACCTTATTACTACGAATGGAATATGCAATACAATTTTGCTTGGACCATGGCTTAAGCAAACATTTTTAAATATTTGAATAAAGATGGAAACTATTATTTTGTACTGGCTTTTTGTTCTTTTCAACTGTGAGTATCTCAAATATTAAAATGTTTTCTGACAACAGCTATTTTTGTATCCCGCATGGAAGCTTAAGAAAGCAAAGCAAAAGCAGGCCAAACATTTTCACATTTTATACTCGGACTTGGCTATTTTCTCCACAATTACCTTTCCTGGGTTTCCTTCCAGCTGGTACAACAATCACGAAACCTAATAAAAGTCCCAGTCTGCCTCACACAATTACAACTATTACACTGGATAATGCTCGAGGTACGCTTTATTGCCTGCTAAAGGGACAATTTCTGACCAACAGGAAAGCAGTCCGAGTTACAGAAGCAAACTAGTTGGTATACATTTTTAACGAAAGAGTTTTGTTTGCAAAGTTGTTTGAATTGCTTTAAGGAAACATTTCATGAAAGGCGAAACACGTTTTCACTTACACTTTCTTATGAACAGAAACTAAATAAAGTTGTTCCTTCTCTTGTAATTTATTATCTTCTTGCTCAGCTAGAATCTTTGTTTTCTCATTAGAGCGTTGTATAAACGGACATCAGCAATTGGACCGATACCATCTGGCGCATTGCCATTATTAATGATGCAATTGGCAGGGTGAGGAAATTGTTGCAGTTTTTTCTGCGAAATTCTGTATATTTTCTGCTCCGATCGTTACCATGTATCGTAAACCTAAAATTGAGATTGCCAGGGATTCATCTTTTGTCTTACTTCGTTTCCTTTATTTTCCTTCCTTTGTCTGTTTTCGTCTGCTGTTGTTTTTTGTATTCAGCTTTAGCAGTGCTTTCTAAAAAACGTTTCAATTCTCTTCTTTGCGACTTTCAATTCACTAACGAGTTGTTTGAAGTGGTCTCAAAGAATGTTTTATTCTAGCAGACAAACAAGTTGTTTCTGTAGGTATTTTTATTTTGAATGCATGTGGAATTACATTTTCATTTGCTACTAGACTTATTCTCTCTGTGATAAAATCAGTCAGAGGCATGAAATTCCTGGAAATTCAGTGAGTGACCTGCAGCCGATAAAGCTCTCGTCTGCAAATCCTCGATTTCGCCAGCTTTTGGCCCCAAGCAAACATCACGTATACGCCTCTGTGTTTTCCCATTGCTCTTTTTGGCCAACTCGCCCTGCCGATGCGCCACTTTCCGCGTAATTGTGCGTGCCAGCGACAACAAAGAGTCGAAGAGCAGACAGGACCCTCTGCCCTCCGGAAACCCCTTCTCTTGGCCTGTCTAGCACCCACACCCGGGCAGGGTAAATTGGCCAACAGCGTGGGCGAAAGGACCTTTAACAGGACACTGGTAATTGAATATTGAGAATGTGGTATAAGCTTTCCGATTGCAAGCTGGGGCTTCTCGTCGTCGACCCAGTTTCCTTGTAATGCTATCGATTTTCACCCAATCAATGGCTACAAGTGCGACCCAATCGACAATTTCAGACCCTTTTATTCACCGTCTGATCCTTTCAGTGTTTGTTTGACTGCCAATGATAGCTTCTTAGAAGGAATAATCACGTTTGTATTTCATTCAATCAGTTTGTAGCTTCAGATGGTAAACTCTTTTCTTGTTAACTTTAACTTGGTATGAATTTTAGTTCGTAGCTAAAAGGATACCCAGATTTACAAATTTCTTAAAAAGTGATGTATAACTATTTCACTTGGTGACAAGCTCATTTCCTGTCATCCATAAAATGGGAAGAAAAAACATTGTCTTAAGTTGCGAAAATTAACGTCACACTGAACACGGTTGTCCGTCATTTAAATAAAGTATTTGACATTCATTTTCTTTCGCTGTGGATGGTAACGAACTCATTTGCGTGTGGGCAGTGGAAGTGGCTCATTAGGGATGAAAAATTGTTGACAAATGAAGAGTTTACAGGAAAATCAAGTGCCAAGCCAGAAGCGTTCGGCAAATAAGTGCCAAGGTTCGTCCTCTGGCGAGCATTATGCTAATGAACTGGCAGGTAAACAGCAGCGGAAGCTTTCACTTGCCGGTGGACTGTGCAATTTAACATCCTTTTGGGGCCACTTTCCAGCATTGTGCGTCTTTAAGTTAGCCAAAATTCCATTAGACAAGGAGTACTATAGCCAACCTGCCCGGAAAGAAGCGAAATGAAATATAGCTTCTGCCTTTCAGCTTTCTGCTTCGCAAATTGGATGTCAAGAAAGGTTTTAGGAGGGAAAGAGAACAACAGGAAGTTGATTTACAAATTTGCACTGTGCAGATTGCTTCCGTTTCGGGAGGATATGATTTGTGTTTCAGTAGAACGTCTCGTTGCTTAATGGATTCCGCGTTTTGCATGTTTTCTTTCACTTTGTTAAAATTAAAAGCTAAGACATAAGCTATTTCTCCTGATTGAAAAGGTTTTCTGACCTTTGTCAAATCTGTTGAAAAACAAACTTCGTTGATTTCTGATTCTAATCAAACTTTTTACCAGCATTAAAAATTTTAAATAGAAAATCTTGGTTTTTGCTATGTCTGGCAACTTTTCCATAATTTACCTTGTCTGTCGCAGGCTTTTGCTCCCAATTGACGAAAGGTGCACAATCAGCCGAAATGACTTTTGGGAAAAATGAGCGGGGCAAAATGAGCTGAAGTGACCACTCCGCAAAGATTTATGCCATATTTTTATGGAGTCGTTTAGCAACAATGCCAATCATCTGATCTTTCTTTTTCTTTTGTCAGCTTTTGTTAATTCTGTACAACGAAAATTAAATATCCGTGCCGTGGCTTTTATTAACTGTTGTATGTGTTTCGGCTCTGATGGGTTCTGCATATTGCATACGAAAAGGAGAATAAAAATTATCCTGCCTTTTGTTCGACTGGCTTTATGTGTGCAGCAACAGCGCTCATAATAAAATTATATGTAAACAGCTTTTGTGTATAAAAATTATATGGAATTTATTAATTTACTGCATTTCTGATGATGCGGCTGAAAAACGTTGTTTTGAGCTTTAAATCGTCAGAAATGCGGTAAATTTGCATGGTTATCAATTGTATTTGATCCCATAGACAGTCAAAATTATTTTGTGTGCTTATTTAATACAAGACACATTGCGAAAACAAATACACATGAAAGTTTGAAAAATACAAATTCTGTGTCGTAAACACTTGAGTATCGGAAGTCAAAACATCAATCGCCTGTAGCATACTTATTTTTATTTTACCCGCAAAGCTGTCAACGTCAACTGATGTTTTATTTATATCAAACCTTTCGCTCAGCTGGAGGCCTCAAGTTTCCTTCCGGTTTTTCCTTGCGTTTTCCGCTGATTTTTTATGCCTCGACCCGGTTTTTATTGCGTGCCGTCAATCCCTCAATAAACTCCAACTCATACCTTTTGTTTGTGGTGACTTCGATTTTATTTCGATTTTGTGGACTAGAGCCAATGAAGGCGTTGCCCTTTCCTCCATTTCCATCGGGAAAAGAACTTGGTTGGGTTCATTACTTAAGTTCCGCTGCTGTTGATTTTCAATTATTTTTATTGACTTAAGTTATAATGTATGATGGCCTTGCCAGCAATTTTTCCTGATTACTTGCTTGAGGGAACTCTATATGTATTTTCCTCCGCCGAAGCTGAAGCTCGCCACATTTGTGTAGTTTTTCCACTTTATCGTGCGTTTGACTGAATTCACTTTGGCTTGTTTTTGGCAAGACCGCTTATTGAAAAACTTTTTCCCATCCTTTAAAACAACTTCTTAAGTCGAAACTTCTTCTTAAATGGCAACAACTTTTTGAATTTTCAACGGAGCTTCGTAATTTTGCGCTGTTTTCACCTTGTCTTTCTCGAGCAGAAAAAAAATGTTGAGCAAGTTCATTATTTGTTCGGAGCACGCCTTAATTATTTTTGCATTCTCGCACGAAGCCAAATTGAAATGCTTTTTTTCTGCTCATTATAATTTATTCAACACAGCGAAGTCTGGAACTTTTCCCCTGAGAATGATAGTTGAAAGTTTTAAATAAGAAATGGGCTTAATTAGAAAAATTCGTTATTTAAAAGTTTGTGTATATGAATGGCACTCGTGAAAGTTGAATTATTTGTTTGACAAAGATTATTGATTTTTAAATTTAGTAAACGTAATAAAATGCAACTGCAAGGCAAAGGAACTTTGCACTTTGATAAATAGAATTCGCAACTATTCAGAGTTGCATAGTTTGCGGCATTCTCCAAAGTTATAGTTGCAAAAAATGCACTGAAATAAAATGGAAAAATGCGCAGAACAGAAGAAGGAATGAACTCTTGCGGCGAACTTTGCGGTTTATTTGTTCTCTTTTTCTCAAACTCATTCCCACAAAATGTTTGCAGTTTTTAGTTGCACTGAATACAATTTGTTTGAGCCTTTTATCTGATGGTTGAGTTTTCTCTTCGGGGCACATTAAATTGTATCTGCTTTCATGTTTTACCATTCGTACAACAGATAAATTACACAACTAACAAAAATGATAAAAACTTTGTGGCTTAAGGTTTTTGCTTACACCAAAAAACCGCAAGCCTGTCGAAACCCTAAGCTAATTTGAGTGGAAAATTTAAATGTTCCCATTTGCAGAACGGTTTTTTCCGGTTAGGGGCACATTAATTAAGCGAACTTAACACGCCATTCCATTGGGAAGAGCTGAGACCCAGAGGTGTCTGCATAAAATGAATTGACTGGTTGGTTAGACCGAATTACTTTCTGTTTTTCGCTCTAAAAGTTTTTCCTTTCGTCGGGCTTCGTGAGACAGCTCACTCATTTATTCAATATGTCATTCAGTCATGCCAGTACAGACACACACCCAACTTTAAATTGAGTTTCTTAAGCACAAGTTTTCAGAAAAAGGGAGGAGCGGAAGGTACAGATAGAGAACTTTTCCTTTTGGCCTTGGTCGCTTTGCACAATGTGTTGATTGCTATTTTGTTATTCATGGAATTGCTTAAAAATTTAGATTGCCTGATAACTTATAAACTCCGATTCGCCGTCCCTTTTGTTTTCCGCTATTTGTGTTCGACTTGAAGTGATTCGAAGAATATAGGTGATTCCAGGAATGCGAACTTAAAAGATTTTTATTAAATTCTCTGACAGTCAGAAAAGCACGTTAAAGCAACCACAATAACCCAACAATTAACTGCGAAAAGGTCAACTGAAATAGCTTTATGAGAAACCTCAACCAACTGGGATGGGATTTTCACCTGTTGACTGCTCCCTTTGACCACTGGAGCGTGTGAGCATCGGAATCATCGAGGGCCAACAAAAAGTGTCGGATGGCAGAGGATATAGAAGAGCATCTGTGTTGGCTGCTCAACCAATTGCGGTCGAGAGTCATTGAACACTGCATAGACACACACTTTCAAGCACGAGTATATATTCCTCAAATCGATGTCAACGACTTTGAAGGTGGCACACGCATTGTACAGCAACACCATCACATTCACAATTTCCAGGGGATTCTACACAAAAGAAGAGGTTTGCTGAATATTTGCACCCAGCCAATCTATTTTGCATGAAATTCAAAAAGTTCGCCATCCAAGAATCCTCTTGTATGCAGTTTATGTTCTTTTCTCTTATATTGAAAAGATCCATTATATTAGCTAAAAATGTAGCCATGTTTGGCTATAATTAAAAATTTTAAACCGACCTTATCAAACTTAATTTATTTACCTATTAAGAGTGGAATTTCAATATAAGTTAATTGAATCCTTGTTTCCCGTTTAAAGATATTCAATCGGCAAATAAAATCCACTGATTGTCAAAGCCTTTTCCAAATAAAAACATTTTTATCGAGCTGATTGCTGCCATCCCCTTGGTAATTGATTCGATCCGCATTTGTGGTTTCAGATTCAGGCTTCCTGGCGGCATGCATTTCATATATGTGTTGTTTACAGGATTAAATGATTTAATACCCCAAACTGGAACGGAAAAATATTTAAATTAGCTTGGCTATCCATCTAGGTTTACATTGATTGAAAAGCTTAAAACAGAAAAATGAAACACTTATCCGTCGCTAAGCATGGCAATAAGCCCACTTCAAATGTATCAACGATGGCCAATACCAAAACTTTTTGGCTCGCATATGCGACCCATATCATCGTAAGCTCCTTCTGACCCGGACATAAATCGACCTTCATTCCGGTGACCAATTTCCCATTGCTTTGCGTGCTGCCCGGACATTCCGGCTAAAAGGTTCTTCAGGAGAGAGTTTCGGCCCATAAATAGTGGAGGTCGTTAGGAGTTAATTGGCCTTGAAAGCACGTCCCCTGGAATTATGAGTTACAAGCTGCATAAAACTTAAACGCTGCCATCATCTTGGTCAGCGCTTACAAATATTTGCCCACGTAATTGCTCCAATTTGCATGCTGAGTAGTTTCGGGCCATGGCTATTATAAAGCCAAAAACGACAACAAGTAAACAAGTCCACAAATTTTAATGGAAATTCCTGCTGATGAGTTTTTCACTGTCGTCTCTGTGGAAATTTGTCGTGAAAATGTGTATATTTTGTTAGATCATTAGATATGAATATTTATTTGGTATCTTTGGTTATTGCAGTTATTTTTCGTGTGAAACTGAAAAATTCCAGGGACCTGCAGTTGCAAAATTGTAAATGCCATTCGCAGTTTTGCATTCTCGCGAAAATTGCACTGGCGCTGCAGTTATGCAAATTCAACGCAAATGAGACTTTGTGTGCGAATATGTGTGTCTCTGTGTGTGTGCGCCAGTGCACGTGTGTGTATCTAGTCTCACATGCGTGAAATTAATTTCTCCCACGAGAGAACCAGGTGCTGTCAAATTAAAGGTAAGCCACCTTTTAGGTGAGCGTGTGTGTGTGTGTGCATGTGTGTTTGTGTATGGGGTCTCTGGGCGCGGTAAAGTATGCAACTGCAAAACAAAGTCTGTTTGCGAAAAATGAAAATTTTGGACTGACATGAAGCGTAATTTAGAGGTTGAATTTTGTTATGACAGTTTGTGTTCTCTTTAAAGAGTTTAAAGTCTCGTATCCAAAAAAAAACAAAATTACAAGGCCATGACTCCACTTTTTGCCGGCCTAACGACATGACATTATATTTCAAATATTAAATCACCGAACACCCAAAAAATCTGCATAAATTCCACACCCTCATCAGCAGCAACGAAATGCGTTGGACCCCTACATCGATTGATTATGGTCTAATCGGAAATGAGAAGCGCTTACTCAATGCCGAAATCATAATAAATCACCTCGAGTTGAGACAAAAAGTGGACCATTCAAAATGCAGGACCAGCGCCCCAATAAGTGGAGGGTTTCCCTGTGCGCTCCCCAAAAATTCACCCCTAGGTGTTTGTCGCTCAATCAAAGCTGACCCAGAGCCTAATGAGGCACTCGGTCCACCTCGCCCTGGGTTGCCATTTACAGGCAGATTATGAAATTAATGGCCTACAATTGAGCGAGCTACTTTGTCAAGGGAGAAGATTCGGGGATAACTTTGCCTTCATTTTTCATTTTTAATGCTCGCCACGGGCCAAGTTGGGTCCATGAATACGCGATTAGCTTGCACAAACTTTATTAAAAAATTCCGACAATCCGAGTCGAGCGGAGCTTTCAATTTCGCTGGGCGGACTAATTTAATGTCCCGCCAGCGAGAATGGCCACGTTGAAGGCTTTTAATTGCTCGGGCATAGCTCTTCATTGGCTGCCTTTGGCAGTGTCATAAAAGTTTTGTGGCAGCAGCTGGCAGCGGAAGTTGACGGGCTGTCCGCTTGGCTGCCTTCGTGGCTGATTCGATTGTGGCCCAGTCGAAGCGACAAAATTAAGTAAGTACGGCCAAGGAGTAGAGGTCACAAAGGCTGCAACCCCTCTTCTCGAGCCTTCTCCTGTTCATGTGGCCAAGTCCACCCACACACCGGTGGTCGTTAAACGGGCACAATGGCCACTTCGACTCCTGGCTGGAAGTGGGAAACAATGGTCCGTGTGCACTCGAAACAATAAAGGAAATGAAGCCAAAGTTAATTACTTATTGGAAAAATGTTTAAGAAAGGCATAAAAGGTTAAATCCTACTAAATCAAATCATTAAAGGAAACAAACCGAATTAATATTGCTTTAACAACTGAGAGAACTCTTTAAAATCGCTCTTCATTTAAGTACCTTTTTTCTCCCAGTGCATTAGTATTTATGTGCCTCCGACCGGGAGGATAGTGATGCATATTGAAAGCTGGCAAACACAATGAACAAAAGGTAAACTTCATTTGGCCAAGACAAGGAGTGGGAAAAACAGAGGAGAAGGAGGAAAAGAAGGATGAGGCGGTTGGTGGATGGTGGTTTGGGGGTGGGGCATCCGTTTCCGTCAACACTGGCACACAATGCCGTTTCCGGCCAAGTTGGCTTCCAGCCAGAGCAAAATTGGTTGGTGGATGGGAAAATGTGTTTGGCAGCTCGTTCGACTGCTTAGTGGCTAATTTGCAAATAGATGAAAATGCGCCACACAATTATAGCTTTGGCAGTAGATGTCGAAGTCGATGGGAGCTCTTCGGATTTAATTATAAATTTCTTCACCTCCAACTCGGGTAGGGCAAACCTTATTAGCTGCTTACCTTATTGTGCCTTTCTTGAAATATGTTTTCCCGGGTAGTTAATGCCAGGCAATCTAGTCGGGGAACCTAATTACATTAGCCGAGCAGCTGAGCGACAGGAGTTCGACAGGCTTGACCGCAAATCAAACACCCACAGACTTTCACACACAATCCGAGAACCATCCACTCAAAATCGCATAATTAATGCAAAGCACTTGCGGCTGACCGGAATGTTGCACATACGCCCCGTGGGCCACACGGAAAGTGTGTGGCCGAGCCATAATTTGCAATAAATATTGATCCACAGACATGACCTCTGCACTCCGAAGCGTCAACTGATAGATGGCTATTTCTGTTTGGTCTGGCCACAGCCACAGTTACAGTCACAATCATATCCACAGCCACTGCCACGAGCCATGCAATGATAATATTTATCTGTCACGATGACAGATTCGCTTGAAATTGATTGCCAGCTTGCGAGAGAGAAAAAATATAGAATTATTGAAAGCGTTTCCATGGTGGCCAAAGCTGTCGGGTATATTCTGCTTTGACTGGGCCCACTTTGTACACTTTACAGCCGGAATGGGTCACGCCCAAATCTCTTTAAGCCACACGCTTTCGGCCCCATAAATTGTGTTTCCCGGGCTTAGCTACAGTTTCAGCCCGTAAGTCAGAATCATTTGTCATAATTCGAGGAGACCCGAAATAAAACAAAAACCCAAGAAAAACACTGCCCCAAAAGTTGACCCAAACAACACCTTGGGCCATCGAAGTGGCCATTAAAAGTGCCAGCAACAAACAGGCAACAAAAACTTTGGGGATTGAAGGGGGGAGGGGCAAAAAACATTCGGTGGGGAGCACATGGGCAGCACTCGACACGAAAATCGACTGAAAAGCAATTATTTACACTTCGGCAATAAAAATATGGAACACAAAAAATGGAAAAGACAGGAGGCGTTAGTGGTGCTGTGTCAAAAATGCGTTGTGCAATTTATTACCTTTAATTTTTCTTGCCTGCCTTTCTGTCTTTCCCCCGAAAAGAAATTGCATTTCTGCCGATTGTGGATAATAATTTTTATGACCATTGCCTTCGCTTGTACTCGTACTCTTCGTTTCGTTTCAACTTTGAGCTGAGCCAGAGATTTCAGCGGAAAATCGAAAAAGTTTTTAAGAGCCTTCAATTCGCTTGTTAATTTTAATCCCTTGGCGTACTTCTTTCGTTGCAGAAGCCGCAGTGAAATGAACACCGAGGAATGTCCGCAATCGGTCATCCTGTGAGTCTCCTGCGAATCCTGTGTGAGTGCTGACTGCTCAGAGCTCGAAAATGGCGGTGTCCAGCTCAATTATGGAAACCGTCGCCACTTTGGCCCTGCTGTTTGGCCTTTTTATTCGAAATGGTGAGTGATTTTCAACGGAATTCGATTAAAGTAAATAAGTTGCAGTTAATTAATTAACTTCATTTATTTTATGCTTTTAAAATATATATATTTATATTCCATATGCCAGGTTACTGTATAGACTGTTTTAAGTGCGTATCATACAATGGAGCCAACAAAGCCTGCGACGATCCGTTCCACAACAACTACTCTACGGCAATTTTGGAGTCGCCGTGCATGGGCGGGCGAAAGGGGCGTGACGGATTATTTCCAGCCACCGCCTGCATAAAGATCGCCGGCTATTACGGTAAGAAGTTGTGCTCTGCCTTAAGGGATAATCCTCTTAAACGGATTTTGCGTTATTCATTCAAAGATGAAACCGGGGAGACGATAACGGTGAGGGGTTGTGCTTTAGACAGCGGAACTCTGACCACCGACACCGAGATTATAAGAATGTCGCACTGCGGAAAGTTCTATTACGACGACAAGTAAGATTATTTATTTAGTGTGTGAAGCTTTATCAAATTGGATTTTTACCAATATCCGCAGGTACGTACACGGCTGTCTGCAAAGTTGCAGTGATGCGGATGCCTGCAATTCGGCCAGAAGGCATCATGTGAATCCCGCGGATCTAGAGGCACTGATGAGGCTTCTCCTCAGCATCGCAGTATTCCTTATGGCTGCCATCAGGTAACATCACGGCTACTTTTACCTGGAATATCCGGAGCAGGAGAAACAGGCGGAAATATCCTGGGAAACGAAGTGAGGCAGCGGCGGGGCATTTAATTCGACTTGGCTGCGCGTGGAAATGTGGAAATCCTTTTCTTTTCCTTCGAATCTCTCTCTGTGTCTAGGATCGCACCCAAATGTAAAAGCACTCGAGCCGCTGCAGCAAGGACACGCTCAAAACAGTCACACACAATCACACTCTCACACATTATGGAATTCATCAAGCAATTATGTGATTTATAAGCGAATACTTAACAACTATCAAACAATAATTGATGAACTCGAAAGAAAACTATTTAGATGCTAAGCATTCGAGAGTGGAAAATCAAAGAAAACACTGCAACCTAAATTCAAATTCTAACTGCAATTATTTTTAGCTCCTAAGTAAGGATCCTAGATTTAAACGCTGTCGCTGCTAAGTTTCCACGGAACAATATTATTAGTGCATGGCAGAAATGGTTTACGATTAACATGCGATGTGTTTTACCTTGGCCTAAATAAGTATTTTTTACTTCTCTAGATGAGTACTGTACATATACGAAACCAATAGAAATATTTGTTAAAGGAATGCTGAATTTTGGGCAAATTATAAATAGTTATGTGTAAATGGATTAGTGGGTAATATTAGCAACGAAAACTGCGAGCGGCAAAGTGAAGTTAAACTTTATTAAGCTTTTAATTCTTTGGTCAAGAAAAACAACATTGTTTTTTGTTCACTATCAAACCACAAACAGATTACAAGCTTTTCTTGGAACTGACCAAGCTATTTTATAATCTTTTTTTGATCTTCTGAAGCTTTTCCTTTTTAACAAGAATTTGATTCAACTCTTAACTAGCGATTCCGGACTTGCCTAAGTCTTAAATCAAGTCATAAATGTCGATCATAAATGACACAATTCGTTGCTATTTAGACTTCTGTTTGTGGACGCCCAATTACTAACACATACCGCCAGTCTGCTGCGGTTGATTCACTGGCAGATTGGTTATCTCGCCCGGATAACCCGATAAGGTATCGGTACCACAATTGTCACCTAGCAGCCGCCAAGAAATACCGTCTTCGATTAGAACTGTTTAGTACACTCTAGCAGCTCAATCGATATGGACGGTAAGGCAAAGAACTCTCTTCCGGTTGGATCCGCCGACTAAGTGGAATAATTCCGATGTCCTCAGGTCACAATTGGCTTCACTTCAGCCACGGAGCAATCCCCCAGGCAGCCGTAGTTGCTGGCCACGATTCCGATGGCGACACCATCTTCATTGGCCGCGCCTTCTACTGCAACGACATGCTGCCGGCCAAGATTATCCCCAACAAGGGAAAGGCCTATGTGGCCTACGCCAACCAGGAGGTGGAGCTGGAGAACTACGAGGTGCTGAGTGGCTCCAACTACGAGTGGTTGCCGGCTGAGAACGGAGAGGTTCCTCCCGGAGCAGTCAAGGTTGGCCAGAATGTCGACGGAGAGACTCTGTACGCTGGAAGGGGTTACCATGCCGGCAGTTTGACCGTGGGCAAGGTGCACCCATCCCACGGCTGCCTGTACATTCCCTACGACTCCGAGGAAGTCAAGATCTTCGCCTACGAGGTGCTGTCGCGTCGCATGGAGGCGAGATAGGTGCTCCAGACCCCGTTACTGCTTGATAATCACAAATAAATTCGACACTTTTTATAGACGCTTTGTAATCTGTTGGCCATAAAACTCTGTTATCTCAGTAGTTATTTTTAATCATTACTGAAGTATTTATGAATTTAATAGTCAATAATAATAATATGGAATTTCCTGTAAGCTGTTAAAGCCTATTTTATTTTCTCCACTTAGTTTTTCCCTCGCAGTTTTCGTCCTTTGCCCTTTCATGCAGGAAAAGTTATAAGTTAACAAAACCAAATAATTACTTTTAAATGCCATTCATTAACAACTAAGTTCAAAACTCTCTAAATTACGCGTAGCCTAAATAGTTAATTGTAAAGTCTAACTAAATTTTCATATGGATATGGAGAACCAATAGGACCAAACTAAATAAAACTATATGCAAGGGTAGGAATCCGAGGCAATAGCATTTGATAAGGGCAAACCGAACTACTCGTGTTTGCATCGATTTTCAGTTAGAATTGTTCGTGTTTAGTATTTAGTTTAAATCTTTTTCGGACTAAGCGAGCTTGCAATGGTTTCCGCAAACGAAAAATCAACAACTATGTATAAACAAGTGGAGAAGTTTTGATAAAACGCAACGGTTTTTGATCGAAAGCAGACAGCCAACACGTCAAAATCAGATTATTCACATTTTCCTCTCTGCTGAACTCGCTTGCTTGCCACGCAACTAAACAAACTAATCCAAAAGCAAACAATTTAAACGCAAACAAAGTACGCACCTTATTGGCTATTGAGGGCCCATGGGGGCCACCGAATTCTTCAACTCAACATACTCTCACACACAATGAACGACCAAGCAAAGTTTGTAAAAATTAAACAAGAGTACATTAAACGTTTCATGGCAAGGCAATTGCCAAACATTTTTGAATGCAAATGTATCTAGCACTTAAGGAGAACTTTATACATATACAATTGAGGCGGCAGCGAGGTGGATTAACGATAATTAGATAAACTAGATAACGAAGCTACTTGAACTAATCAAATTGAATTGAAAATCGAAATTGTTTCTCTTGCATTTCAATGCGCGCGTACAACTTTTTCTAGTGCAACATTTTTGGACAACCGACGCATTACCAACTAAACTATCAGCATTTCTGAATAAAAAACTGCATACATATATTGAAAGTTCGATATCGTCTATGAGTTTAACTAACACTACACATATTTACAAAGGGAGGCTGTGGGTCGATTTAATCTATCAATGTCTTCACATAGGCGGCATCTTCCTGTACGAACTTCTCGGCTTGTTCAGCGGGCACTTCAACTTCGGTTTTGTAGTTGTCCAGGCCAATCTCATCCTCTTTTCTGAAAGAAAGAAAGAAGGGATGTATAAAAAAGGAATACTTTGGAAATTAATCGCATCACTAACTTGATCAGGATGTCCACCACGTTCTCGCAGGCCAGCAGGCAATCGCTGTCTTTTCCCACCTTGGCCTCCCACTTGTGATACTCCCGCAGAATCTCGTAGACACCCCTAGATCGCAGGATCTCTCGGCTGCGACGCGTGGAACACAATTGCAGAAGGCATTCCAGTAGCATTTTTCGCAGATCCGGATCCTCTTCGCGTGTTTTGGTTTCAGGGAGGTACTATAAAATCAGAGGTTTTAGAGATCTACAATCGATTAGTATTTACCACACACTCACCTGCAGTTCGATGGGCAGCAGTTCGTTGTCCTCGTCGCTGAATTCCTCCGGTCCGCAGAGAGGTTGTAAAATGGCCACCAGGATGCCGACCTGTTCGTCGAGGATTACGTCGTGGTAAACCACATCGAAGCAGACGTTCTTCAAGATGCCAATGGTTCCGCCACGTCGCACCACACTTCCTTCGAAGGAGGCGAAGGGCAGGAGTTTCTCTAGGAGTTGATACTTCCTGTGGCAACATAGTTCCCTGCCCTTTGGAACTTGGGTTAGATTGCAGAAAATAGGCGCCAGATAGTGCAGCTTGGCCTTCTTTTTGTTGTAGTCCAGCTGGGCAAAGGCCTTTGCCAGGCGGGGCAGTGTCTGATCCCCTCTTTCAAGAGTGTCCAGGATTTCATGGACCAGTGATTCCACGCGAGTTAGATTGCTTAAAACCATGCTCCAAGGATCCGCCAAATCGGATTGTTCGTCTGTTATATGTTTTGCAGCCACTTCCACGATGGCAAAGGCCTGGAAAGTCATAATTATTATTTATATAAGAACATAGGAATGTTAAAAACTCACTGGTTGCACTTGTTTTGCCAATTGGAAGACTTTAATTGCAGACTCCTCTTCAGCAGTTAAATTTATCAAACTCAACACCGCATCCTTGGCCACAGTTTGATTATCATCGTAGGTCAGTCCAAAAATTGCCATTAGCATTTCGTCCAGCGAAAGTATTGTTGATTTGCCCTCTGCACTGCCGGTTAAACCTGGAAAACAAGAAAATGTAAAGTAAATAAATAAAATGTGAGACTGCGTGACGTCACAATTGCCCATGGCAAACGCACGTGCAGCAAGTGGTTTTGGTTTATTTTTGAAACTCACCTAAGACGTGGGTTAATGCCACTGCCTTTAAGTCCAGTCGTTGATTGGGCTGCATAAATTGTACCAGCTCCTTTACAATCTCCATTTTTATTATTTTTTACAGATTTTACTTTAATTTTGCAGCGGAGTTTGTTTTCTTTCGATTTGGAGATGGAACTTTTTCTTAGAGATGGCAGAAGTTCATAGGAAGTCTTCGATAAAAGCGGTGTGTGTGCTCGCTAACAAGTGGCAAAAGCTGAATGCTTTGTGTTATTCAGCTTGTGACAATGAGCATTTAACTAACCCAGCAAACAAAAAGTACCATGAAAAACTTTTTGGGTTAATCCCCTTAATTTCTAAAATATTTACTTCCCTATATCTTTTTTTTTTTTACAAAATGTATCAATATGTATTTATTACTTAGTAAATTTACTTACTATACTTTTAAACCGAATTTTGTAGATGGTATTATAATTTTTAGCGGCTCACCAAAAACCAGAATGCCACTCGGGAGTGTCGTGTGATTGTCGATGGCTACGGTTCCTGCCCCTTCCACTTGTTACCTTTAAAATAAACTTCCTAACCTGGTGGATATCGGTGAAGATTCCGGGCAATCCGCCTCTTTTGCAGGCAGGACCCCAAGCCACAATTCCGCAGAGCTCCTGGCCAGAAGACACCGGACATCCGGGATCGAACATGCAGCCTGGGCTCTTTTTGAATTCCTTGGCGCAGGCGATCGTCTCGCCCAGGATAACTCTGCCGTAATTCGATTCGCAGTTCATTCGATTGAGCACGGTGATCCCTTCGGATCGTATATTTTCAGTAGGACCTCCACAGGCGACCACAGAAAGGCTGCTGTGGGAACTCAGAGGCTTGCTGCAGAGTTTCGCAAAATGATTGCCACGCAGTCGGTTGGTTAATTTCAGCACAGCCACATCCATGTAGGTTTCGGGCCAGCTCCACTCCTTCGAGACAAAAACGGCTTGGATTCCGGCAACGGAAGACTCCCCTGCAGATTCCTGATTATTCTGTTCCATTAGAAACTCAACGCTGAGTGATCTCAACATTGACTTGTGGGCATGCATACAATTCGAAGAAGTCAGCGCGTAAAGTGCACTGAAGTAGGAGGCTCCGCAAACAAACTCATCACCATTCATGATCCTCAGAAGCCATAAGTCCACATGTCCTCCCTCAGTCATCCGAATGCCATTATTATTCACCGTTCTCACAGGCGATCTGGCGTGCAAGTAATTAGCAGAGGAATTCCACCAATGAGAAGATGCAATTTTGATGTTTGCTAAGAGCAGCGGAATTAGCAGGATTTTTTGCAGAATTTTCATCACTGCAAGTGCTTCTTTTCGTTGCTTTAGAAGAACTTAGTATTTCACAGAGCAGGGAAATTAAAAAGGCATCACAAAGTTGTACAAATTGATTTTACGCTTATTTAGGAACGTAATTTAACTTGCATGGAGTAAATACATTTTTTGGCGGTCTTAATCGGTTGTGATTTAAAACAGAAAACATTTTTTATGAATGAAAATTGAAATAAAAATATTTTTTTTAGAATCCGTGTAGAGCGATAAAACTAGTTTACAATTCAGCACACCATTTCTTTGAGTGGGTCTTTAGTAGTTATCCTTTTTGCTTTTTTCGTTGTAGTGGTCGTTTCCTCTGTTGTTGATGTTGATGTTGATGTTGATGTTGATGTTGATGTTGCTGTTGATGTTGCTGTTGTGGTGGTGTTGTCCCCCGGTTCGTTCGTTTTATGTTTGGGAGCCCTGAGTATGTATCCTGATTCGATGGCCTCCTCTGTGTCCCTGATGAAACGTTTCACCCTTGCGATGTTGGTGAACATGCCTGGAATTGAGGTATCCTGGCACTTCGAACCGAAGGATACAATGCCACATAATTCTCTGTCGTGGACCATCGGACTGCCACCGTCGTAGAGGCACTGACTTTGTTTCTTGGGTTGTCTCACACACACCGAAGTGCTCGATAGCTTTGGACTCTTGAACTTTTTACGGCACTCCTTTGTTGATATGACACTGACCGTTGAGTTCCTGGCCTTCGGCCAGGCCTCCTCCACAGCCATGTCTTCGTATCCCCAGCCGAAGACCACCATCTGCATTTTGGGACTCACTTTCGCGGTGCAGAGCCTGATGAACTCGGTGAGACGACCCTTGATGGGCTTCTTGAGCCGCACGATGGCCACGTCCATGTAGAGTTTTTGAAAGATGAACCGCTCGGGGAACTGAATAGTGTCGACCTCAGCGTGGTTTTCCGTGTCGCACTTCGAGAATGCAGTTCCCTCGACGATCACGCCTTCCAAGGTGTTTCGGTAGGGATATATGCAGTTGGCCGAGGTAATAGCCAGCAGAGGAGAGTAGTAGGCTGCCCCACAGGCGAAGCTTCCATCACTGCTCATTATACGCAGAAGCCAGCCCCCGAAATTCGGTCCCGTATTCGATTCCACTCCGCCCCAAGCCCGGCGAAACTTGGGGGTCATTCGGATGATGTCTCTGGGGTAGATCTTTCCCCTGCCTTCAGGCAGCCAGCATCCCAGTAGAAAGCAGGCCAAAATCCAGCTC
Organism: Drosophila ficusphila; assembly: GCF_018152265.1. Taxonomy (NCBI): domain Eukaryota; kingdom Metazoa; phylum Arthropoda; class Insecta; order Diptera; family Drosophilidae; genus Drosophila; species Drosophila ficusphila. The sequence continues at coordinate 20,957,398 of NW_025064737.1, forward strand.
TTCGAGAATACCATTTCCGTTTAAGTGAAAGACTGGAACCAGTTGGTAGAACTTTTGTTGATTTACTAAGTGTGTGGAAAATTTCTTTATAATTAGTGTGAAAAACAATTTGGGTTTTTAAGCCGCCGAGCAAATGCACTTTCAAATAATTTCTATCTTTTATTTTATAAGCATATATAGCATACATAAGTCAGATCATCTGGTGTCTACTCCCCACTCAAATCAGAATTTTAACATAAAGAAGATTAAACCATGATAGAAACACCGCTGCACTTATGCTGTAAATAAAATTAATAAGAACGGTCATGCGAATTCTCCTCGCTTTGCCAGTCGATAGAAGCCAGCAAACTCCTATTTAGAAGCTGTAGAGCGATGACAAAGATTATGCTTTGGCAGCTGATGGTTTTGCAGTTGTGGCCCCATCCAACGTGGAGCAAGGTGTACCCACGCCCCATCACTAAAAGAACACCGCAGTTGAGGCGCTTGTGGGAAGGTATGGAATCTAACACGGGCACAAACTTTGGCGGGTGGCTGTTCATAGTCCACCACGCGGGGGAACTGCCAATCTGCGGAGCATCCTACTACGCCCCAATACTAATGATCGCCTCGGGGAACTGCATCGGTCCCCATCGCTACGATCTGGAGGGGACGAGTGTCGAGCCCACGTTCACCGACGAGAATATCTATGGAATGATCGACACGGTTTACACGCACCAAAAGTTCATTCAGGGCAAGTTGTTCATGGATGTGGCGCTCCTCCGACTTCAGTATCCCATCAGGGGTCTGACCACCGAGTTCATCAAGCTCTGCACCGTGTCTGTCATGGCAGGGATGAAAATGACGGCCTACGCCTGGGGCTTTGACTCCATGGACGTGTACAGGACAGGCCTGGACGCAAGGTCCGGAACCGTGATCGTCCAGAGAACGAGAGATTGCCTACGGAGGCTCAGGGACGCGCCCTTCAGACTCTCGAGCTCAAACTTCTGTGTGACCCTTTCGCGGGATCCCAGGAAGTGTCTCTACGATGGCGGAGCCCCACTCACCTTCGGCAACGAGCTCTGCGGCGTGGTCTCCTTCGGTCCACGTTGCAACAACCTCGAACATCCAGGGGTCTACACGGACATCAACAAGGTGTCTCCGTTTATCCGCAGTATTGAAAGGGAAATGCAGCCAGGTGGGATATTCGAGAGGAGCTACATAAGAAGGCCGTCAACAAGAAGGCCATCAACCAGAATGTCGACGAAAGATAAACCGAGATCTGAACAGACAAACGAGCGAAAGAAAAATCAAAACTTCAGTGAAGCGATTAAATCGAACCAATAATTGATCAAAAAATTGTATTCTGGAAACTTGGCCTTTTATGCGATAAAGTCTGATAAAGTATTGGGAACTATAAACAATGCATATCGAATGGAATTCGTGATATATATAAAGATATGATGATTTCGACTTAATAATAAACCAAAAGGTTTTATTCTTGACACTCATCAAGTCCCGTACACTTGATCGATTTGATATTTTAAGAAACCCCTGGGGAAACCGGAATACCACGAAACTGTAATACTTGTATTATTTTTAGGTTCAAGCCCCTCAGACGCCGGAGTGCGTAAGTGGTTGAAGTAAGTCAGAGATTCGCTGTGATGTCATTCGAAGGGGCAGTCATTGTCTCCTCCCGAATCGTGTTTTCGCACAATAAATTGGCAGCTTCAATGATTTTAAAATGCCGAACGAAGATGATTAACGAGCACTTTTAAAACGAAACTGATCAGGTTAACCTCAACTCAGAAGCACTCTCTCTCTTTTGGGAACTTTTCGATTTTCGTAATTGATTTCTTTTATGGGGTACCACATATTAATACGGTTCTCTGGGTGATGCAAAAACAGGTATGCACTTCACAGGGCTCAAAAGCGCTAATGTAGCACCATATAAATGAGTATTAATAAAGTCTGATTTATTTATGACCGTATCCCCACATGCTTAGAATCCTGGCTAAATCTGGTTCTGATCACACAAAAGCTGAGACCAATCGGTCAGAGGGCAGATTAACAATTTTTTATGTAACACCTCTTGACGTGAGTACTTCTAAATATTTATCAGACTTTATTTAGACACTCAAAAGTCAACTAAAGTTGCACTGAGAAAACAAAATAACATACAAATTAAACAATTTTAATAAAACTGCAAAATGTTTCATTCAGTATATTTAAAGTAATACGTAATCGAGACTCAATTTCAAAATATTTCGAAGCTGCTGATCGAAATCTTTTTTTGGCACATTATTTTTCCACTGCACAAACGAAAGCCCGTTGAAGCGGCGATGACATCACGGGCGGGTTTTCGGGATTTTCGGCCCACTTGCGCACTTGTCGTAATACCGCCTAGCGGTACTTTCGCTCTCAGCCAAAAATATCAGCCCACTTGGGGGAGGCTGGGCGGTATTATTTCGGGAACTGCGTAATTTGGGTTTCAAGTACAAAAACCGGACACTGAACCCGGTCGACGACGTCGCTCAGCGGACTTCCTGATCGTAGGGCTCGCTGGGATTCTTCCTCTTCCGGTTAATGGTGGATGCCCAGTGGATCACGTAGGCCCTGGACAGTGGGCTCCCCCGGGATCCAATCTTTACCTAGAATTGGCAACCAGACCACGAAGTTGCGGCTAAAAAGTGCGCACCCACCGGCGCGATTGTAATGCCCATCATGAGATGGAGCGGTTCGCACGCCCAGATCCAGCGACTTAGTCACATAGTCGCCTGGTACCCTCATAAACATAATGTGTTTTTTGCCGGCAGTACCTGGCCTGCATGCCAAATTAGGCTAAAGCGCGTGCGCAGCTCGCTTCTGACGTTACCCATTTGCCTATTAAGTCAACCCAAAAAACTCATAACCCTCCAAAGCCACAGGGGATATTTTGGTGGATTGTTTACTTTTAAAAATATAATGATTACATATTTATGTGGCAAGCTATAAAAAACAAAGAAACTGTGAAGCACAAAGTAAATGACATCATTTAATTTATTTGCCTTAAATACGCAAACATATCAATTGTTGAAGTGGACTTCTAGGAAAAGCGCTTTTATTGCTACATTATTAAATGGCAACTAAGTGCCTGTTATTGAAGTGGTCTCAAATTTATGTCCTCAAGGAAATTAATAAGCAGGAATATAGTTTTTTCTTCTATAGAAACCAAAATCAAACTTAAGTTTTTTTAGTGTTAAAATGTCTGCCAAAAATTACTCCGCTGTGTGCATACAAATCGCTTGTGATTTATTCAAATCATAAGCTCTGCTGTTTGATTTGATTTCAATTGGCAACAACTTCCCTCTGTACGCGGGATTTTTTCTTCTTATGTTTCTGCGAACGACAATAGTTTCTTAGTGAAACCAAAAACTCCCGCATTTTAAATGATTTCCATAGAAATAGGATTTTACATTTCGCCAACGGCATCAACAACAATAAAAGCAGCTTTTGCTTGCAGCAAAGTAAGCAATAATTCTTGCTTATCTTAGTGGGAGTTGGGTGGCGAGAACGAGCAGCATTTGATATCCTTGCTGCAGGCATTACTATTGTTCTGCAACTTTATTCCACAAAGGAAGAGAAAAAATAATGCGAAAAAAAGAGGAACTTTGTCTGTGGTAACCCGATATGGTTAGTGATCTCTCCAGCGGACATCTGTTGCTCTCGGGAGATACAGCAGATACGATGTGTAATTGACGCCTCAGGAAGCCAAAAAAACCTGCCATCCAGTGATCCCCAGGCAGACAGATCGGAAGCAGAGATGACGTTGATGTCGGCTGATGATGATCATAAGATCCGGAATTGGCGACATGACTCTGGGTTCATCGATCAGTGTAATGATCTTCCTTCGATCTTGAGTTACAGTGCATGGGGTTCGCTTAATGCTGTGATGTTTTCTTCCGCTCCCGTTCAATTTCCTCCTTTGAATTCCCTCCTGGGTGGCTTTCCCATTAAGAGCTAAGCTCCCAACTTTTCTACTTCAAAGTTCACCCATCAAAACTAATCAATTTCCTGTTGCAGGTGAATAACTCAACCGACTTGGCTGCCGGGTAATCCGATACTTTCATCTCCGCAGATGAGGTGCTTGACCCAGCATCGTTAGGATAAAAAGTACTTTTATGTAGCCTGAAATCGAAACTTTTATGAGATCCCGATGCTGTTGGCCAACTGACCTTTTTCAGCGGGCCCCCTTTTTTTTTTTGGGGGTCTCTAAAACCCCGATGCTAATGACCGCCGTGAACTCTGACATGCGATAGCCGATTGTGCCACAAACCGAGTTGCACTTTCCAGGGCCCCGCCAACCCAATTAAGCCCTGCGTTACCTAACCCACAAACCCACAAACCCCGGAGTCCCACTTTCCCACCCAAATACTCCCAAACGGGCGGAAGTTTCCGACGCTAGTCCACAAATACGTAGCTGCAACATCGAGCCAGTTGCAAGTCGACTCGAACGTGTCGCCAAGGGATTCTTGGGGGTTGAGGGTGGTTTCTAGGCGTTGTGTTTTGGTTCATTGTTGCGGTAGTCTTTACCAATTTGGGCGCGCCACGTGTAAAGGAAATGCGATAGTAAAAACACATCCAAGTGGCATTGAATGACACCAAGAGTCCTGGAACTCTTTGAACAAACTCCTTTGTCTTTTCCCAGAACTGCAGCCAAGAAATCAATGTGCCATCAATGGGTTTTGCTCGAACTTTGCCAAGTTTTCAACGGCAGAAAGTCCTTGAGGCTGGCGCAAGTTTCCACTTTCATTAGCATTTCCCGGCCGGGAAAACTTTCTGCCAGAGATACAAACAACAAGTGTCGAAAACTTACATCACAGCGAACGGGGAAACTGCCAAAAAGCAAGCCGTTTATGTTGTGTTTACCACCCAGCTTTCGGGTCAGCGGAAGGAGCTTGCAACTCGAACGTGTTTGCAGGAAGTTGGCCAGGCCAAGAGGCGAAAAAATGCGGCCGAAACGCAAACGAGACAGTTTCGCAACGAACTCTGAACGCAGCAGTCCAGGTCCATAAACTCGCTCCGAAACTGGGAGCCCGAGTCCCGAATCTCGAATCTCGAACCTCGAACCTCGATTATCGAGTCCCGAGGCGTCTTCATGGCAACCAGGCCAGCTGAACAGGAGGGGCTGGCCGAAAGGAAGGGAGTGCGAGGGGAGGGGATGTCCTCGTTCCAGGACTTCGGTTCGATCCGATGCGATTCGGCTGCGTTTTCGGTTCGGTTTCGGCTTTCGACGTCCTGCACTCGCTGCTGCCAGAGTTTTGAAGTTCGCGCTGGCCAAGTTTCGAATCAGTTGCCGCCGACTTGTTGTCTCATTTGCATATGAATCGATCAGTGCGTCAGTTAATAACATCGGTTCACCAGAGAAATACATCTCAATTAACTAACGATCAATTAGGAGAGTGCGGTTTGCCAAGTGATTTACCAAACAATTCTGCTTCACAACTGAGTGAGTAAATTTTGCTTTGCTGAATGCAACTATTCTGCATTTTACCTGTTAGCTGGAAACTTTGTGTGGAATTATTTATCGCGGCTGTCGAAAGTTTTGTGCTGCGGCAAATTAAATTTGCTCTGAAAAACTGTGCCAGCTGGTCGCCCCAGGAATTTGCAGAGTTGTATTTTTGTGTCAAGTTTAATTTGTGAAAAGTTTACTATGCATACTAAGCAGGCGGGATTTGTGTTTGCTCATTAATTAAAATTGGCTTTGTGATTCCGTTTGAGTGAGTGAACCAGCCTTGCATTGAATCATAATACCAGGCGATCAATAATATTTTTATATTTAACTGTGAATAGTGACTTACCTGAAAAAAAAAATAAAATAAATAAAATTCAGAGCTTGGGGTGAACTAATTGGAAGAGACAATAAGTAAACGTTTCAGCAAATCAATTTGTCACTCAACTTCTTTAAATCGTTAAAAATGTATCAAAACCACGTATTGCTTTGACTTAGCTAATGCGTTTCCCCGGTAATCACTATTTTATTCATGTCAATTGCTTGCATTACAATTTTAACGAGTTCAATTACCACACTGCAAGAATTGCTCAGCTGATAATCCGATATACTTGCATTAAGCCGCCTGGAAGGCAGACAATCCGCTTAAGCAGATTTATTTGCCGGATTCCGCGGAATTCCCTTTACACGCGAAACTGTCGCTGATTTGATTACCAAAGAGCAGAAGGAGCCAATGAGATGAAAGTGACTCCACGAGCACAGGAAGACATGAAATTTTAATTTAACTTACTGCCTTCTACGCATTCCGAAGCGTGTGTTCCCCTTCTTTTGATGGGCCAAAGGACAAACATCAGCGCTACGTGCTGGGGCATCAAACTAAAAATAAGGACAGTGCAATTTTATAGCGCCATTGTGGGTAATTTGACTGATTCGCCAGGATCAGCAAAGCCAGACAACATTTTTTTTATTGTTATTCTTGTTGCTTACTTTCAATTAGGCGCTCGCACGAGCCGAGAAAATGGGGAGTCCTCTCTCCTGGAAAGTCCTTTGCCTTCGTCCTTCCGTGTGTGTGTGTGTCTGTATTTAATTGTACATTACGTATACGCCACATTTGACGCATTGTGGCTGCTGTTCTGTGGCTTGTATATTTTAATTAGCGCCTGAGAAAATACACCCATCTGTTTGTTCCTCGGCCGCTGTTTGTTTTTGTCCACGACAACGTTTTTATGGTTTACATTAGTCGAAAATTGTCGCATGTATTTTTATTGGCCTATTACTCGACCCGTTTAATGGCCGAAAGTGAGCACATTATAAACGGCTATTTATCCAACCGTATAGGTGATAAGCTGCATCGCACCCAACCAAAATTGAAACTGTGTTTAATGGCCCTAAAAGCTGGGCGTTCATTTGCAATGCGAAATGCTAATTTATCCATTACATCAGCCGCAAAAACAATGGAAACACGGAATGCAGCAATTAAACGATGTATGAGATAATCTACCGCCTGGTTGAACGGCCATTTATCAATTAAATCAATGTGGCTCCTTGATACACAGTTCGAGTAGAATCTCATATTTATGATGGCAAGCTCTGTTTTCCCGCATAATTACATTAAATTATTCTTCTGCTTGGAATAACATGAAAGTCGAAGGCAGAGAAGGACAAACCGAGCAGATGAACTTGCCAAAAGGAACCCAGACCTACTTTGGACCCAAATCCGAAACCCCGACTCACATTGAGGGCTTTCAGTCTTTTGGCTTTGTGTCAAACTGTCACTTCGCAACAATTACGACTCTGAACTTCTTTGTGCCCTGCACCTTTTCTTTTGGGCTGCCTTTTAATGAGCCGAAAATATAAAAGAAATATGAAGATGACGGGCCAAAGCCTCCTGGCGACTGGTGCAAACATTGCATTGGTTGTTGCCGCTGCGATTTTCACGCTTGTATGGTTCTTTTTTTCGAGTCATCCTCTTTTGCTTTCCACTTTGGTGGCCTCCTTGTTTTTGGGGCCTTCACCTTCACCGGTTGCGTTCGGGCCATAAAATATTTAAGGACCTCTGAATGCACTCACACATTTATGAAAGTGTAAATATTTAATGACGAGTGTCCTCTGTTTCATAGTCAGATTTCAGCGGCGGCCCTCCACGGTTTCACTTTGCCCTAGGCCCTCTTTTCTATCCGGAAATGTTTTACACATTGCTACACCGAGCAACACATGTGTGCACTTGGCAAAACTCTTCGTCTAGTAGTTGCATTGAATGGGTTTTCAATTAAGAGAAGCTCTAGCTAAATTAAGACTCAACTTTCTGTGCTCAATGTTTGTGAATTGTATTTCACTTTAGTTCTAATAGAAAGTGTCATTAAACTTGCTTAACTTTTTTAATTAAAAACTATTGAATGCAACTTTTGAGCTATTATGTCTTTTGTGCTATGAAAAAGCAACGTAATGATTTATTGATTATGTTGTTGTTGTATGTATTCAAATAAACCTGATTTTCTGCCAGTGCAGCAAGAATGCAGGGCAATGGCTGATGTGTTCCTGCCGGGTCTTTTGTGGCCCGTTAGCGGTTTAACGTTACATGCGGCGTATGCGTAATGTCTGGGTTTTACTTCCCTGGCAGCCAAACGGCCAAATGGCCAGCATGCATTATTAACTCGCCTTTGTCCGACCATTTCCCCACCACTCCCCCTCACCGTTGAGAATCCATTAGCGGGTGCAGGCGAACGTGACACATTTATTAACTTTATTATGAGGCGCGTAATTAAATTGGGTGATGAATGAAGGTCGCGAAGAGTAGATGCGGCTGTTTCTCAATCAGCTCACGCAGCAAAAGGCAAAGTTAGAATGGAAAAGGGATAGCGAAAGCGGAAACGGAAATGGGGCGTGGAGTTAAAGTAAGGGGACAGCACAAGACAAGCGCAAGTAATGAAAGCCATTAAAAATGGCGGCGGTTTAACTGGAAAATCGATACCCGAGTCATAGGAGCAGAAGGCGTGAATAGCGAAATGGAATAGAATGCAGGTGAACCACATAGCTACACAACCCATTGTCTCTGCGTGTGTGTATTTATGTGAGTGTGTGCCAGGACTCCACCCAGTTTTATACAATTTTTATAGTTACCAAACACACACTAACAAAAACTAAGAGTCGCCTTCGGGGGAACAGAAAAACAACCGCATTTAGAGAAAGTGGTATGGCCACCTGCACATATTATTATTGATATTATACCCGTGTGCTAACTGCTTATATTTAACCCGTTGGGATGATATAACCAGCGTATGCGGAAATTAAGAAATGAACAAACTGCAAGAGGATTAAAGATACCAACTACGATTAGCTGGCACGCGAATTGAGTTGGCACAAACAAAAGTTTGGGGAGGAAGGTCAGTGGAGCGGCGACCGAGAAATATTTATGGCCATAACTCATACTGAACTGTTGATTTCGCCCAGTCGTCGGGCATGAATAATGCCGGCTAATGTGTCGCCAGGGAATGGCTAATGAAAGTGCTCGGATAGATCACGTTCCCTGCCAAGCAATTTGCTCTACTACCCGTTTTTAAACTGAGTCGTCAATTTAATTGTAGGCTATATATCATAGAGAACTGTACAGTGAGTGCATTATTAAAAAGGGAAAGTCAAAAAGCAATCTAGTGAATTAATGCCGAAAGATGAAATAATACGCTACAGACCAAGAATATTTTTTCTGCTGGTGACATCATTTTGTTTTCTTATTATACGAATTTCATTGGAAAAATGGAAATGGTTTAAAAATACCATCTGGAACAGTTCGTCATAAGTTGTCCAACCTTCCAGTGCTTTGTATTCATTACAATTGATTGGCTCACATCCTGATGTGTTGGCTTCTCGTTATCCTTTCTATGCAATCAATGTGAGCGTATCCCATTTTTTTCCCGTCCTGACAGCAGAGTTATTTTTCAATGCTAATCCGGGCAGCACCTGCGACATGTCCACGCGCATTCCAATTGTGTCACTTTGGCTTTCACAACAACCCTATCTCGGCGACACCAGCTGTCCTCCGTCGCTTAACCCCCAACCCTTAACCCCTTAGCGCTCCACTCTTATCCCCTTAACCCTCGACTGCCAGCGGCCACCTTTGCGAACATCAATCGAACGCGACAACTAAGCAAACACGGTGCGTTGGAAAGTGCAAGGCGAAAGTGCATTAAAAATTCATTAGATGTATATGTGCTCTGGGCCCCCAACATCCAATAAATGCACTGAGAAGAAAAACTAGTCAAGAATCTAAAAAAATAAGTTTGAGTTTGCAAAAGGAAATGTGCTATGTAAAATGTCTATCGCTTCAGTTGTAAATTACTTATATTTTTTACAATTCATACTGTTACTTTGGAAACAAGCATCTGTTTGCTTAGGGATTTTTCAAGAACACTTCCCCTTGTTTTCTCTGCGTTCCCGCCTCGGGATGAGAAAAAAGTGTCTGAGGAAACAAAAACATTTGATTTACTGAGCGCTCCGTCGTCTGACGATGTCACGACGCCCCACGGAGCCTGTAGACCAGAAACAAGGCGCCTCTAATTGGCACAAATTTTCAATGCACCCCGTGCCTGCTGCGTGATCGGGCCCTGTCCACGGTCAGTGGGTGGTGCTGGGTGGTGGCGGGCTGGAAGAGGTGTACCACCACCCACTGGCTGCAAAAAAAAAAAAGAGAAACCGAATCCCCACCCCACGGGCATTGGCCGCTGTGCGGTATTTTAATGCCGGGCACGTAGACGGGCGCACTAATGGAATTAAACAAATTACTTTATGGTCTGGGCCAGCGGCACAGGAAATGTAAATTCCAGCGTGGACACGAGCACTCCGGGTCGAAGCTATACCTAACCGTCTTATGATCCGGAGCACCTAAAGCACCTGAAGCACCTGGAGCTCAGCTTAAACGAGGATCTGGGGCTGCACTCCCTGGATGGACATGCAATTTTCAAAACTAAACTAGTTTGCACTCGAGGCACTCGGTACGTGATGTTGTCGTGTTGGTTTTTCCTCTTGTTTTTCCTCAGCTTTCTCCGTTTCCTTTTTATGGCGCTCAGGCGAATGTCCTGACAATCGCCAAGTTCATGCCGAGCTGCTGTTCTTGAACCTCTATGCCAACTGTGCGGACAACTGTGGCAAATAATTGCTGGGCCAACACTCCGCAGCTCCTCAAGGTTCACTGACATTTGTTCGCAGCGCTCAATTTGATTAAGTGCACGGGGATTGGGCGCCGAATGGAGTGCCGGGGTTGAGGGGTAGAGCTCCCCGGTTGCCCAAGGCTGGGAATGGGACTCGCAATGAAATGCAATTAGGTGCAAGCTCATGACACCCGCCAAACACCCGCTCAATGCCAGAAGAAATTGCATTAGACCTCGCCGGCACAAATTGTTTATTATTCACGCAAGGCGAGTTGTCCTCAGTATATCAGCAGATTTACATAGCCAAAGACTCGACACACTGCGAAGAAAAACACCCTTTTCTATTCACTATTAAAATATATCTACTTAAATATTTAAGAAAGTAATCCTGATAATTTGTGATGACATTTACTATTTAAGGCTGAATGCCTTGGCATTTAAAGGGAAATAAAAGTAAGAGTATTATCTTCTCTCCGTGTACTAATCCTTAAAGCCGAAAAGGGAAGGATTTTCAGCGCTCAGCTCGGACACGTCTGGCATTTATGCCATCGCATACATTCCGGCGAAGGTGAGCCGGCCAACCTCTGGCTTTCCTTTCTAATATCGCAGCTTGGCCAGTGACGATGACGATGGAAAGAATATGCCACTGTCACACTCGACCGAAACGCTTTTGTCCCTGCACAAAGATGGCAACAGAACAGAAACAACAGAGGAGACAAGTGCGTTGGGTGCAAACTCTGAAGGTTTCTGAGGTTGGGTTCCGAGTGCCAGAAGGTGACAGTTGCGAGGTGGGTCAACAGAAGAGTGGAGGGGGAGGGAGGGGGAGGGTAAGGGGGGTGTGGGGAGGTCCTGGCAGAAGGGCTGGCTTCTAACAGCATTACACAGACACTTTGTCGGTGGTAAATGCTTTTACTCTTCTTTTTTTTCGGTGACGATTTCCACGCTGCACTGCACAAAGAGCAAATAAATGCTGTCATGTGGGAGCGAGTCCCTCTATTTAAATCTGAATTTGTGTGAGTACGTGCCTCTTCAAAGTCCCAGGGGTCATTGGTGGCTTTATTCACAACTAAAAACAGCACGAACGAGAGAGTGGCTACCTTTTCATTTAAATAAAACAAAACCAAAAAAGATTTGGTATGCCAAAAGAGAAAAATAATAGACGCATTCAATTAATTACTGAACTAAAGGGTCAATGGGCTTTTGCAAAGTATTTTACTTGTTATTATGCTCTGCAGATCTTAAATATATTTCTCTTTTAATGGCTGGCGGTGTACTCCCATATTTTAGTGATGTTATGTGCTGTCTTCTCCAATTCTCATAAATAAAACCGAAGTTTATGTGGCAAGTGCAACACTCCCATATAATGGCTAGATAATTTTCCATCCTTTCCCTATAAGGATCTGCAAAAAAACACCCAAGGACACAGCACTGCGACAGCGACAAACAAACACTTAGGGACCTCTTACCCACACACCCATTAACACCCACGTACTCACACACACACAAACACATATGCACCAGCTGTCTGGGGTGACAAAGGTAAAACACTTTTCCGTGTTGCTTTTTCCCAGGACTCGCTTTTTATCTATGCATAATTACTTAAATAAAATGCTTGTCTGCTCCTCGCGCGAGGACGTGGCCACTTTAAGGCGCAAGTGTAGTATATTTTTATGAGTGCCTGTGCGAAATTCCGGAGTTTGTGCTCCGTCAAGCGGACGAACAGAAAGTGATCCAGCACAGAACACAGATGCAGAACTAAAATCTGGACGGGATGCGGTGCGGTTGAAACTGGCTGTGCTTACGGCCAAAGTCAGAGCTCTTGTTATGGCCAACTTGGCTTGTTTGTTGCTCTTGCCTTGATGCCGAATAAACAAAGTTCCCCGCTGAAAAGAAAACCCTAACTCGGCTCCCCATTTAGCATAAAGGCAATAAAATTTTTGCATGACTGCGGGCATTATTTTTGTTTTTAACTGTTTTGTGTTTCCACAGGAAACTGTTATGTTTTTCTCTTTCTCTGTTTTTTTTTTTGTGCTTTTACCTCTGAACAGTTTGTGCTTTTGGCTTTTGGCGGCCCCTGGAATTGCGGCCAAAGATGAGAAGCAGGCCAGGTCAAAAGGAGAGCCCTCAATCCAATTTAAATTATGCGCTATTTACTTTCCATTCACAACTCGATTTAAGTTTGCTTGGCGAGCCAGAAAAGTTTGGCGCCAGCCCTAAGAACCTCAATCAGCATTCATATGCATATGGAAAACAATAAAACATTTTGAATATATTCGCAAAATGAGAACGCACTTGCTGTGACATTTTCCTTTCACCAAAAGCCGACTGCCGGTGGCACTTGATATGCAAATTGTTGGCTGTCATGAAAATATGCACATTAATTTTCATTGCCTTGCTTTTTTATATTATATTTTTTCCTACCGTGTCGGCCCAAACGCAAGCACATAAACAATTTATTTGCGAGTACGTACGTCAACGGCGGCGCTAAGCGTGTTATTCCAACTCACGTGTTTGGGTTAGCGTTTTTTAAAAGCCCGTAAAAACTGAGAGGAAGCCGGGACACGTGAACCGCACTCGAGTTGCCGGCGTGGGATGATTTTTACCCGGCCGCAGGCAGCTGCATAATCACATGCAAAATGCTCGTCGGAGCTAAAGAACCCAGCTACACGTGCTAACTAATCGCCGGGGGTCGTTCTACTGATGGCTGACTGTCAATGACAGATAGCAGGGACCACGCGGCGTATGAGTGTTATAATTTACCATGTGCGGGAAATAATAACAGACCAACGATGTCGAGTGATGAGCCACATCACACTGGCAAGGTACCTATTTTCAGTAATTCGTGTCTAGAAGTTTCAAAAGGTCAATCTATCAACAGGTAATAATTCGTTGTTTGAAAAACCAAACTGTTTTATAACGTTCTCAATCACGTTTCGTTTCTAATTGCGAACTTGGCAATTACATCTTATGTAAACTGCTCAAGGGAGTATCTTGTAATTCTGTGAGTCATTTGAATTTAAAAATAATATTTGAAACTCAATTTGTAAACACTGTACCTTTCTCAACAACGCCACCGGGGTTTTGCCCACGCACACCTTGCAAAGTGAAAAACAAATAAACGAGGTGTTTATCCCAGCCAAGTAATAAGCAAACACACCTGAACAGAACAATTTCCAAGTCTAGACACCGGTAAGAGTTGCTCCTATTAGCCTTAATTAAGGCTAATTCGTGTAAGACCTGGGATGAGCATGTTTTCCAACATGCTCCAAACATTGTTAGCCTCGCCGCAGTAATGCAATTATGAACACACTTCATTCTGCGATGCGACATTTTAATCAGGCTCTGGAATGCCGAGCAAACCACTCAGAACTTGCCTCTCGAAACTCTCTTCTGCTCCCTGCTCAGTTGGCCATGTCGAAAAGCTATTTTCCACTAAATTAACAAAAGCCAACAACGAAGCAAAAGTTTGTTTCCTGATATGCGCATTCCCTGTCAACTTTTAGCAAACATATTTCGCAAAAAAATGGTACAGCATGGAGGAAAAATCCAAGTGAACTCGGGAGAATACTTTGCGAAAATGTACTCAGATGCGTGTTTCTGGCATCGGAAAGTGCAGCACGGCGTATGAGTGACACATAAAACTTTAACGCACACTTTGCCGAGTAATTTTTGGTCGGAGTCAGATACCGCAGATTGTGGGCCCATAAATTATACGGCCTGCGCAGCCTGTCATGTTGCAGTACCCTGACAACTTGGTCCTTCAGGTAAACAAAGCCGTAATCCGTGCAGCATCTCAAGCAGCTGCCAAGCAGGAAAATCCCGGCCTAATTGCGTTCATTTACCATGCCAAAGGAAATTCAGTTTCCGCCGCTTAACGCCTTCAACCAATCCACATCGTCTCTGATCATCGGTCCCTAGTTGTGAACCGGAAATCCGTGCGCACTTTCGAGTGCATTTCCGCTTCGAAAAATATAACGAATAGCCGTGAGCGTGATGAAAATTGTAACTTTCACAGAAATGAAACGGAAATGGCATTGAGTGGCGTCGCATTTTTTTGCTGGCTTTCAGTATTGGCTCGACGCGCTCAAGTGTATGCTATAGATTTAAGCTGACAGCGAACTGGATCCCACTTATTGACACAGAATTTTAAAGCTGAGCTCATTGCTCATCGCCATTGATTCGGTTTGACAGCCAACACCCAGTTGCATCGCGTCCCCTCGTCAGGGAATATGCTTTCCCCCTTTTCCCGAAATCGTTAATAACGATGAAGCGTGTCAAATGCGCACAAATATTTCGAAGAGCAGCAGATTGGGTCGGGCGACAAAAGTTGAACTAATCAATTTTTCGCATGATTGATGCCCAATTGTGCTGCATTCTTTGTTTGCCCCCGAGCTTCTCGCAGCATTTGTCATCGACGGTTCTAGAGAGTCACAATTTCACACGGAAAAAAAATGCATAAATTTAAATACAAGCTGGCAATAAAGAGCAATTGCTGCATGACTCAAAGAACTGGAAAGCATTAAGCATTTTAAGAACCTTATGAGTTCAACAGTTACCTGTGGCTATTTGAACTTTACGTTTTTCATTTGACTTCCTTTTGTACCAATAAACGCAATTACGGCTAAAAACTCCGGTTAACATTCTTTATTGTACTTAAAAAATTGTTTGATGTGACACCATTGACCACATTGGTTGACGTTTTTTCCCTGTGCCGGACAACTTTGTTTTTAGTCGAGAGTCGAGTGAGCGGTGTCGGGATGGCCAAGGCGAAAGTTGAAAGCTTTCCGAGTCCCCAGACCCGGTATAATCGCATCAGCGAGTCCTGCGGCTTCATGTCAGCCCTTTTTCCAGTTGATGCGATGTCGGCGGCAGCCATTGTCGGTCGCTCTAGCTTCTTGATTGGCTTTTCGCCGGGGAAATTGTCATATTAAAAATGCCCCGTAAATCAGGTTTTGCCGCCCCAGTGACCCGAGCTAATCAAATATGAAAATGTGCACACTCTCTGCTGTCCTGCAAATTTGAATTTCTGAAATGACATTAGCTCAGCTAGATGACCAGTGCAAATGTCAGATTGCTCTGGCTTGCGGCCACACCTTTTGACATTCGAATTGGCCACAGAAGTTCATCCGAAAATCCCGCCACCGGTTTCAAGTGTCGAGTAAACAAAATGCAAATGGCTCAAGGCCACAAGCCACTTGCTTTCAGGATGTCCGGATGCGAAATGAAAAATGCCAAGGGGACAAATCAATTGGCCGACACAGCTAAGCAATACAGTTTAGCTGTTGCGTATCTTTTACTCCAAGGACTGCGCAATCAATCAATGGAAATGGAAAATGTTTCCCACTTCTCACTGTATATTGTGGCCAGGATGTTAGATAACTTTTCCTCTGAAAATCGACCAATCGCGGTTATTAGAAGCCAGCTCGTCTCGTGCTTTTGCAATTAAATCGGGTTGTGGGTGGCGGAAAACGCTATTTACACATTGAATTGACGCAGGCTATTTTTGGCCACAAATCAAACAATAAAAAAATACTGCCATATTTCTCACACCAGCAATAACAACAAAATGCTCTGTGAGAGTAACTCAAAATGTGGCAACATGCGTAGTGACAACAAAAAAAAATTGCCCTGCTAAATGGCTGGGCAAACATTTTTATAGCCCGCTGCCTGCTTTCTTGGCCTTTATGAATATTTATCGCTAATATTGGTTATATAGCCACAACAATAACAACACGCAGATACAATAATCACATGTCAGAATATACAACCCATAGCCGATTTCATTATTTTGCGCGAATTTCCATGATTAAGGCAAACTTTGACGCGTGGCTGAAATTGGGTTGGGTTCGAATCAACGAAGTTCGGTTTTCTGTTTTTCTCGATGTACATATGTGGGGCATTAGCCTATCAGCTGATTTCACCTTGAGATTAAAAGTTTGTGCGGAAACTGTACGCAGGTTTTTGGAGCGTTTAGCACGTGTAAATGTTGGTTTAAATGTTGATATTGCAGATTTAAATGGTGATAACAATATATGAAATTTAACAACTGCAACCCCTCAAATAAAGGTGTCAATAAGTGTACTTTGATTTAACAAAAATGTTGCATAAAAAGGTATCACATCTAAAAAGACACACCAATAGTAAAGTAACAAAGGAAGTTTATTGTTTTGGAATTTTGTTGTGCTAAATTTGTATTTGTGTTGCGCAGGAAATTTGCTTTTACTTCGACTTTTGTCGCTGTGAGACATTTCCATCGACTTTCTGCCAATCATCTTGGAATATTATCTCAGAGGAAAAGCCCCATCTATGGACATGTCATTGAGTTTTCCTCTTGGCCGGCTTATTCATCGGCATGTGCACCTTGAACCCGCCACGGGGTGAAGTCGCATCCATTATCGCCAGACAATAACAACCCGGGGAAAGAAAAATAAGTGGAAATAAAAGAAAATGATGTCCGAAGTCAAGTTTGCGCCCTTCAACCCGAAATTCCCAAAAGCCAATGCACCGGAGGCTCTAGAGAAAAAGCCGCAAAAAAATAACAGAAATATGTAAACTGGAAGGGAATTGCAAGTCTTGGCGTGATATTTGCAAGATTCAAAATTGCTTGCACTTATCGTATATGTTATGAACGCTATTTGCATATTATTTATTTGCACGAGTTTAATGAACTGCACGGATGCCCCGCTCTTTGCCCCCCGAATCCTCATCTTTGGGAAGCAAATAGTCGGAGAGCTTTGCTGTTTACCCGCAAAGTTTATACGCATTTTTAAATATAAGCAAGTTAAGCAAGCCAAAATAAATGCAATTTCCCACCAGCGGAAGTTAATGCAGTATTTAAATGAGTGGATGCGCATCAATTGAATTTGGTGCCCGGCCGTAATTGCATTTTAAATGCTTTTAAGGTCAGAATGCAGCTGCCTTTTGGGCCGTGGGCAATCAATCAGCCTTGCGTGCATATAATTTACGCCGTGTATGTGGCTGGCCAACGTGGCGTATGATGGATGTACGAAAAGTGCATAATTGGATTTGTAATCAATAATGTGTCAGGGGACCCAAGCAAAACCGAAAAAAAAACATCAGCACACAACCACCGGCAATGATCGATAGACAAAGGCGACTTTGGCAACAGAATCTCAATAGTTTTGTGCCACTAACCCAGATTTTTGGCAAAGGGCGGAGGAGAGCCAAAACTGGTTCGCTCAGGGGTTAAAGCACGACAGGACATTAACCCACAACTGGCCTGCCGGCCGTGTAATTCAATCCTTTTCTGGGCAGCATCCTCGGCGGAGATCGCCTTGGGGTATCAAATTCCTTTTAGCCACGTGCCAGCATCCTTTGGCATCCCCGCTCCCCCCTCTGCCCACGATCGCAAGTAAATATCGATGAGGGCTGTGTTTTTTCAGCTCTTCGAGCTGATTTATTCGCCGGCTCACACTGTGCGGCTTGTTTGTCCACTTGACGCTCATCACGTTTGGCTATTAAGGCCATTAACACCTCCAGTCATCTGGCCTCTCCCCCTCCGCCACCCCTCCTTGCGTTGGTCTTTTGACTTGGTTTCATTTTTATGGATATTTGGTTGTCTTGGATTTTTTTATCCGAGCAGGGTGATTTGGGCTTATGCAAATGCGTTTTGTTTATAAGGGATGATAGGTCAACAAAGTCCCGATTTTTGATAGCTTTCTGCTTATGAAAGTGATTAATTAGTAGTGGATTTATTTTAGGAGAAGGAAAAATGCTGAACACATATTCCTCAATATATTTCTGACTGTCTGTCTGCTTACTTAAAAATAAAATTACGAAATAGTAAATTTTAAGACCGACATATTTAGAACTGTCAAACTTGTCATATTTTTAATGCAATATTGGCGCCTAATAAATGTTCAAACGTCATTCACACTTTCCTGGTTGTTTGCACAACGAATATTTTACCTAGTTGTTACCATTTAATGATGGGTACGAGAAACGTCAATAAATTACTATTAAATCGTATCCATCCGAAGTGCGACCACCTAGAAGCTTCGCCTGTAGTAGTAAATAATAATAAAGTTGGGTGATTTCACTCTTGCGCCACTTTTATTGGACTTCACAGTTTCGCACATCATAAAACCAAGAAATACAAACATCATTTGACATGCGTGACTGCGGTTTAAGCTCGTGTTGAACTTTTAAATCATGCCCCTGCGTCGTGCTAATAAAATTTGTTTCAGAACATTTCCAAATTTAATAAGTTTTGCAATCGAGCGACTGGCGTAGAATTCCCCAATTGACTTACTGTGAATTTATTGCATCCGACGAGCTAACAACTGCCTTGTGACATTCGTAAATCAATGGAATCAAAGGCCTTAACTATTCTCAATTAGAAAATATATCACCCGATTCGATTTGTCACTTGAAATAAGGGCAATAGAACTCGCTGTGGAAAAGTTTTGTAGTCTGGAAAGCCAATAATGCCAATCGATTCGCTTTTAAGATTTAGGGAAGTGTGGAAACCTACCGAAATGTAGAAAATTAAATTGTGCATTTTTGTTTAATTTTTTCGTTTCGATTTTGTGGACTCACTTCATTACTTTTTCTTTTGGGAATACTTTTTGAAATCCAATTTTGCCCTTGGCCAAGAGTAGCATTTCTTAATTGACTTTTTATGTCAGAGTCGGCCGAAAGTTTGGAGAGTGCGAGCTGCGAGCTGGGCACATGCGAAAGTTGTATTTAATTTGCTAATTGTTGCACTTAAGGCCGAGAAATGCGAAATTTGCGTGCCTCCGACGGGAAATTAGTCAACAAAAGCCGAATGCTCAGCGGCTGTGTTTGAGATCTTATAAGCGCGAAAATACATTTAGCTGTCAATCTTCATTCTGCATACAAACTCGCACAAGTCAGGCGACTGAAAATATTTTGGCAACGTTGAATAGCCCGAGGGCAAAGGGCATGAAGGAGCGGAAAGTGGGGAACGTTGAGTGGCACTTTTTGAACTTTGGCATCGCCGAAGTTGCCTCAATTGATTCGAGTTGCCATCTGAGGTAGACAGACACATCCAGAAAGTCAGTCAGCTGCCAAAGGGCAACAAACAATTTCACTAATCGACTTAAATGGAGGCACTCAAAACGCTTTCTTAAAAGTCGACAGGTAAGAAAATCGAACTTCGCAATTTGCCAGCGACAAATAAAGGCAGGAAAACCGATCATCGACGGGGTTCAATGGGTCGATTGTTGAACATTAGCTGACATAACTTGAACTCTACCCTCGGGGCTCCGGAGGTCGAGTAATCAGTGTCCTTTTCAGACTCAAATCATTGATTTATGGCCCGCAACCTTTGTGACTTTGGCCAACTTCTTTGTCACTCGAGAGCGTATAAAAGCTAGACCCTGTCACCTTTAGACCTTCGTTATGCCGGCACAATATTGAGTTAGGTCCGACTAAGACACGCCCCAAAATATACACATTTAATATACATACAGCCATTAAGCTGCAACTCACAATACTGTTATTATTATTGTTTGCGTTGGGGGCAGCAAAAATACATATTTCCCCCCATTTTATTGACACAACTATTTAGCAAAATGATTGTTTATTGTTATTTTCCATTGTCTGGTTGGATCGCATAAAATGTTAATAAGTCAGGACCAGGCACAAGGCGCTGTTACGTATTTTCCATATTTTCACAATCTCCTCTCCCCGGGGCTGCATATTAAATAGTTATTTTCCTGTTTACTTTGCAGTTTTCCTGGCCGCAATGTCAAGGACGTTGTCGCATTGTCGTTTCCATCCTTTCGGCTGAAGCTAATTTTATTGAGAGGAAAGGGAAGGGGACTCAGCCAGAAGGGGAAGCAATTGCCAACAATTCCCGATAGAATACGAAAATAGTAGGTATATAGAAAAGCACAAAGGGGCAATAGGCCAACGGATACCCTAATTCAAGCCGAGAAATACTCAATTTAAAATCTTTTCAATTTGAATTGTTTAATTTAGTGAGACTCGGGATTATTTGATGCCAAAAGCAACCTGAATGGGCTTTCATTCCAAAAAGAATCAAATGAATAAATTTAATCCCATTAAAGCCTGAATGAATAATACCAATGGGGGTCATAGTCAATATGCCAATACTTTAATATTAGTTTCAGTGAGAGGATTTGCTACATTGTGTACCTCTACTTCAAAATAAATAATAAAGTTGTTTAATAACTTTACAAGTTGTATACTGTAAACAAAGTTTTAATTATGCAATTTGTTTACCCTTTTGTTTAATAAACCTTCCTTCTTCCGTTTGAAAGAGTATTCAACTTCTGGCTCTGCCCAAATTTCCCACCATCAGTGCCAAAATAACAGCTTCCAGCTTTGTTCTGACGAAATTTCAATCAGTTTTTCCCACACATGTGTACCCGACTATATTGGTTGGCTTGTTTGTGCGAGTTTGTGTCGGAAATCATAGTTATTTTGGAGGCACGTGCACACACATCCTGCAGCCTTCGAAATTTTATGAATTTCTCCTGACAGCCGAAACCGAAAAAGTTACATAAAGCCTCATTGTTTCGGCTGGAATAGCAACTTTTGATTAGCACTCTAATGTAATAATCAACTTTGGGCCACACATACTGCCGTGGAATTTGTGGGCCGGGAGAAGTGATTGTGGTTTTGTGGAGGGGCTTACATAAGTACATATTATTGACTGATTGAGGGGTTCCCTTGTGCCGGAGTACTACTATTACTGCTCTGCCAGACTCTGCAGATGCCATGAGGCACTTCAGCTTATTTATTGACCCCCTCGGCCACTCGAACAGGCACTATTGTCGAGTGGCGCCTATTGAGTGTCTTCGGTTTAAATGGCTAAACATTCCCAACCTCTCTGATCTGAAGTTTTTCCGCAAGTCGAGCGCTTTCCTTGCGAATTCTGCGAGTGTTGCCAGGCGGTAGATTGGGGGCTTGAGGAACTACATCGCTAAGTAATTGCTAGAAGTGCTCTTCTCGCAGGGAAAAGCCGTTAAGGTCGCCCAGCTAATAAATAAATATGTCGAGCTCAATTTTATTCATTGGCCATTGGGGAGTTTTTGCCCCAGATTAAAGTTATTCCGGAAAATCCGAACAGCGTGTTACTTAATTCATTGGGGATTTTTCGTGGACTTTTTTCTGATGTATTTGTTAAATAAGGGTTTTAGTTAGCATACCAATTCTTCTTATTATCGTTTATGTATTCCAATCTGTTCGTAGAAAGGGGAGTAATTTATTGTGCTTGCTTTAAGCCCCACAATAATAAAAGAGAAATAAAACTGCATGATGGATTTCTAGACCATTGTCCCACAACGGGTTAAAAGATATTGCGCCTTCGAGGATGATGAGTAACGCGCTCCGCTTATCAAAGGCCAACAGTACGAACCCCCTACAATAGTCCACAGATAGACACTCCCTCGTTTCGCGACTCCTCACTGCGACTGCCCATAAATGTCAAAATAACAATTGCAGTGCCTTTGATGTGCAATCTTTTCGCTCAGCTTGCACATTTTATGGCGACTCACTCTCGCTGCACTTCAGCTCAGCTGCTCAACTGCTCAGCTGGGGAGCGGAGACGCCGATGGCTCATATTTCCTAGCCGGACTCTGTTTATGATGATATATTAATGCGCCAGCCAAGAGGTGCCATAAACCAAAGTCACTCGAAGCCACTCGACGCTGGCGGTGTTTGGAAGGGGAAAGGGGAATGGGGAAAGTGGAAAGGGGAGCACAACGCCATCGTGATTGCTGCTCTTGGGATCCACATGCCAAACATGCCACACGTACATATATTAAACGCTTAGTTATGTGCTACTTAACACTTCCCTCCATTTATTTCTGCTCGTGAGCGAAAATTGTTTATTTTCATTGCCATAAATTTTGATGGCCGAGCTGACCAGGCCATAAATCTTCCAACTTAATCCCGTTCCTCTCGCTCGGTAATGCCTCTCTGCACTGCAGAACGGTTCGGTCCGGGTGCGAATGGCTTCGGTTCTAATTGCTTTTCCAATCAGCAGCAGCATTGACTTGCTGGACTCTGGATATGGAAAAACCGGAGGAGGAGGCGCCTCTTGCGTCAGCTAAGTGTCAACTTTTGAAATTGCTAATCATGCGAGGAGCACACAAAGTCGCCTATTGAGTTCTATATTCGAGAGGAAGGGGCCGAATGACGTTATGTGTTTGTTCGATAAACAAAATGTTGTGGCTATAGAGACGTTTTAGTGTGCACACACTATATGGGCAATATCTTTTTTCCCATATTTTGCTTTACGGTTAGGCCAACACATTTGCCCACATGTTCGTCGGCTTTTAAAGGGGCAAAACGGAAACACGAGCGAGAAAATAGGTCAACGGGAGTGAGCGCCCAGAACGTCGTTTTTCTTCATGAAGCTCACGCTACATTTTCTCGTATTTCTTAAAGCGAAAATGTAACACTGAAGGGAGTTTTTCAGGTACTAACCTTTGAAACATAAAATTTAAATAGCTCTGACCTTGGGTCCTTCTCTGTATAATTTAAATAAATATTTTAAACTCTTTGTATGTAAGGAAAATATTGATTTATAAGCAGAAGTGAAGACGTCACTTTTACCTATTTTTAGATTGCGATTTACAACAAATAAATGAATGAATTTGAATATATGCAAACGCAATAAAACTTTTTCAATACGCAAATACGTATACGCCGTGTGGTGCGTCTGCTTATTAACTCAAGCTGTGCGTAGGCAATATTTCCTCCTTTGCCAGAGGAGAATTCATTGAAAGAGCGGCAGCCGTTGTGTGCGTTCATTCATTAGAAAAATAAATTGGGTTTTTGTTTTTTGGCTGCCTGCCAACCGCCAACGAAGCGGCAAAGAAACTTATCTCACGTTTTCGGTGGCATTGTGGTCGCATTTATCGCGCGATAAGCCACTGGCCACTTTCTAATCACGGCCAAAGCGATTTGGCACTACCTTTAGTTTGTTCAGTTTAGCTTGTGATACAACTTTTGTGGTTTGCTCCTCGTCAAAGTTGGCCTCATCTATCACGGATGCGGATGTTTTCGGTGCCGCACAGTCCCCGATGCTCTGTTCCTTGATGTCATATCGATTTTCGGCAGGCCACATGCCCCATTCCTTGCACCCCCGAAATTCCAAGCCCTTGGTGTTTTTCCCCCTTTCGAATTGGACACGAAAAAGTGTCAGTTGACTGACGGAACTCGTGTTTGCAAAACTGTTCGATTATCTTGTCTGCGAATTGTTTTCTTTTTTTTCACTTTTTCATGTACCCTTCTTGGTGTTGGTTTTCGCCTTTTGGCTTAAAGGTGTTAACTTTATCGTGCCCACTGGTCAGCAGTTGTCCGCGTTTTGTTCATTTACAATGCAAACACTTGTTCGCCGGAATGAAGAGCCATTTGATATTCATCGCTCCTCGGTCGGTTGGCGTTTTAGCATTTTATATAATTTGTTTTTCATTGAAAAATATGAAATATAAATTCCCCTGCGATATGCTTTGGCACGTACCATTGGCCCACCAAACAAAAAGAAAATAAATAAATAAGCGAAAACAAAGTATCGAAAACAATTGGAGTGTATAATTCGGTTGAATTCAAGTAATTGGAGACTTAAAGTCGCTTTAGCGCTGAGGATTGGGACTAATGCGTTACAAATTTGATTTCTTTTAAAAGTATCTGAAAACTTGCTGAAAAGAAAAAGCAAACAAAAGGGAATTCTATTTGTTGGCCAAGTGAAGGATTTCTTAAAGCTGTTAGCCGGGAATTTATTGTAGGCTTTTAGTAAGATAATAAATACCAGCCTATTATCTTCAACTAGAAACCTCTACATATTTTACCGAGCTATCATCAAGTGTTATGTAATCTGTATAATCTATATATTTATTTAGCTCTGTTCACCACATTGCACTCATTTTCTGTGGTTGTTCCCCCTTATTAAAACGAGTTAACAAACACCTTTTCTTGGGTCGATTTGGAATGTTCTGGATGGATCCACCTTCCAATATCCGGATCAAATAGCAGCCATTAGGGACCATTAGAAATTCAGAAAGTGTATGAATATGCATGCCACTGTGTACCCACTGTCATTATTTTTAATCAAAAGCGTTATTAAAAAAACAACGTACCTACGTCACGGGCCAAAGTCTGCGAACTTTATTCAAGCAGTTTAAGATAATTTCGTTGAGCACATTGTTTTCTATGGCTTTTCATCGAACGCTTTTGTTTTTTTTGCAACCTTGCAATTTTCAACACGACTGCATTTTGTGACCGCAACAACAGCAATTACCTGAAAGAGGGGAGAGGGGTCGCCGGGGGGCAACCTGAAGCCGAATTGGAAGCCAACTCGCTTTTCGCTTAGAACTCGGTTCAATGAACCTTAAACTTTCGTTAGAAACGCCATTCGATGGCAGCCGCAAAAAGCGATTACAATAACCACCGGCAATAATTAAGGCAATTATTGCGTTCGATTTTTTGCAACATACTAGTTGGTAGTTCGCAGTTGGTTGGTACTTTACCGCCAAGAAGGTAGAGTCTTTGTGGTCGATGCAAACGAGGTGCAAGACCGCACGTAACTTCGGCTTAACGATGCCACAGTCCAATCCCCCAAAAACTATAAATAACAGCAAGTACAACGAGTTAACTACCTGTAAACAAGTTCAACTTACTAACGACTCACAAGTTCAACTTCTATTTTCGGTTTTATGCAGCTTGTGGGTAGTTTAATGGATTCCTACTGAGCACTTACATATGCTCAAAAGGTGTTAGCTTTGTGGCTCAGGTGTACAATTGAATTCAATTGGAAATTCTTTAAAGGAATGGAGAGCAGAGACTACGAACAAAAATTTTATTTAATTCAATTATGAATTCTTGTGAATTTTTGTTAGCATTCTTGTATTTTGCCAAATGAATATGCATGCGATTGGCCATTTCTTGGTCAATGCTGTTGGCCATCACCCGAACATTAAACTGCTGCACAATGACAAGTTTTTATGGACTTGGTTCTTAATTAATGTTCATTAACAATGTGCAATTCATATTCCAATTACCGTTCCCAGCCAACTGGTCACTCAGAAACTTAGAATATGTAATTCAAATGGCCAGTTGATAGCAGACCAAGTCGGTTATTACGAAACCGATTTGCAAGTATAATGCCTGATTTTCTAGGAAAGCAATAGTCGAGAACTTCTCGTAGAGCATTAACCTGCTTATCTGGCCGGCACTTTTCTTTTACACGATTTCCATGCAAGATTTACGCCACTCGATGGCCTTGAGGTGGTGCTGGTTTTTTTTTCTTCACCGCTCAGCGGAATGGAGAGGGGAAGCTATTAATAGCTGAGGTAAAACCGCCAAGAGGTCGCACCAACTGCAGGCCAAGTAATTATAAAATCATAAAATATAGACATACATTTTGTTAAACTCTTTTACCGGCCAGATTTAAGTCTGTTTACAGAAATATATTTATATATACACACAGGCGAAAATGTGATTAAAGGTCGAAGCAAATAATGTACATCTTACTTAAGTCAAAAATATAATAAAAAGGCATTTAAAATGTGACACATTACTTTTTTATATCGCATGAAATGAATCTGTAAAAAACGAATAATCAAATTTTTAATCATGGTTATTGTTTACTTAAGTAAGCCTCAGGTTGCCTCAGATTTATACGTTTTTTACTGTGTACCGTTTTGTATAAAGTTCGTTGAACAAAAGGCCTCTGGCTGCCAGCTGTGCTGCCCTACTGTAAGTATATAGTACATATATATTAAATCGGGGGGCTGGGAAGTGGACGGCCTAGCGTGCAGGTTGTGCGTTAAACTCAACGATATTATTTAGGCCAATAAAACTAAACGGTTCGGTTAGCCGAACACACTCGTTAATGTAAATGTGTTTTAATTAAGAAAAGACCGCACACCCAATCCACGGACACTTACCCGCTCTTCAAAAGGGGCTTACTTTGAGTGCAGCAATTTTAAGTTTAATTAATGACTCGCGTTCTCAGATAAGCCCACCCGGGAATGAATCGACGGTTCTCCAAACTCCGATAAAATTTCAAATGGAAATCTCTGCCCGATTCCACGCCTGATATCTGGGTCATAGTGGTGTGTGGTCGGGTGTGTAGACGGGTGTGTAACTTGGTGAAGGGCGGAACCCTAAAGCCTTTGACTAGACAAGTATTTGGTTGCTACTTGTCCAGAGACCCGCAAATATTTGCTTATTTGCTTCATAATTTTACAGAACGTTTCCTAAGCCCATTTGCTTGACTTTATCGTTTGACTGATAAGCCCTTGAATCGCTTGTATCTAGATAAAGCAATCAGACAAGTCAAATGCACCGAACGCCAAATTACTGTCAGCCTTCGGGTATCATTTCTTGAATGATCCAAGGTGACTGGCAAATGGACAGTATTCGGGTTTGTAGGTTATTAAGAGGCCTTAAAATTTTATAACATTATGGTGGAAAGTCACCGAAGAATCCAGATAGCAGACAAAAACAATTCATTGAGAGGGTCATAAACCAAATGGTTGCTAAAATAATAAAAATATAAAAAACGTGAATGCACTGATTTTGGTAAGAAAAATATTCCATTTCCATACACATCGTATTGCTTAATCTAGTATTACTTAATCAAGTTAGCCAACCTAGGCTAAAAAATTTATTTTTGTAAAATACAGTAATGATATCATTGGCAAGATGCTTGCTTATAAAAAAGATACTTATCAGCTACCTGACAAGATACATAGGTGATAGCAATAACAAACAGATAAGATATGTAAAAAATCTTTGGTAGCAGGCATTTTCCTTACATGATTTCACCATATTGCCATATTACCATTTGCTGATTTGCCAAAATATTCTAACAACGATTTATCGCTGAACTCCATTCCATTTCTGTTTAGGTAAAAGTTAATTAATTGCGACATTAATGCTTAGTCTTAGGGGATTTTCATTTGAAAAGGTAGTATGTGATTTTTGCATAATTTCATTCATCAATCAAAACTACTTGAACAACTAATTAATGGAAATTTGAATTCGATAAGATATAGCCACGTGAACTGAAGAAGTGGTCTTATCTAAGGTGAACCGCCTCCGCAGATTGGCAAGGACGGCTTTCGTTAGTTTCCGCACATATTGATGGTATTGGAATTTATATTTAACGTTCAATAACTCTTTTCGATTTCGACATTTTGCATGAAAACTAGCGTTGCGAAATACTTTTTTCCGCCTCTTGTTTGCGTTCAATACGCAGAAGGTGTCAATCATGACGGTTTTTGACATGGTCGCGGGTCTTGGCTAAGGCCAAACATGAAATTCGAGGGAAACTATTTCGAGTTGAATTTCCCACATGTCTCTCGATAAATTATCAACGCGACCCCAATACATTTCCCTCTCCGCTGGGAAAAGGCCATGTCAAAATGATGGAAAATCGTAGGCCTTATTTTTGATGGGGCGACCTCGCCTTCGAAAAGAAAATTGGGTCATGATAAGACAAATAAAACTGCCAATTAGTTGAGACCCATCCCCCGTCATCCCATCCATTAACTTGTGTGACAAAGGCAAACCTCAAAACTCAATTTGAGTTCGAGGACCACTAAAATGTCAACAGCCAGGACGAAACGAAAGCGAGCCAAGAACTCAATGGCGGCCAGGATAAATGTGTGTGTAGTTAACGGTGTAGTGGTGGTCAGAGCTGTGGGCACGGTGCATGTGCTGATTCCGTTCGCAATTTGAACCCAGCAGTGAACTCCAAAAACATGTTAACACAACAAATACAACTGAAAATGTAGCTTGCCTCGAAATGAATAATAAGAGAATTTCAGAAACATGAAACCTTTCTTTTTCTTGGTTAGCTAAGTAACCAATTAAAATAAGTATAATACAATTTACTCACACTAAACTAGTTCACCCTAGCAAGCCTTCACTGTGGTCTTGTTATGATGAACTGTTCGCCGGGTAATTTGATGTTTGAGGGGCTGTGAATCTGAATCTGAATCTGAAATGCGACGCCAGCGAACCAAGTGCATTGAACTGGCCCAGCTTTGCATAAATTGGAGTCCCTGCAGGGGGGAATTACCACATCGGAATTATCGGAACCAACAGCCGTGTTATCACCCGATGCACTCACTAATAACCACTGGGATGAGGGGATCGCAGGGGCAAGTTTCTCGATTAGTCAGGCACAACCGCAAGAGGGTTATTAACGCCGACAAGTTGGCCAGCTTTGTTGGCCGCATCTCCCACCTTTCGGGTTGGAGTTGAAGTTTACCAGCTGTAATTGAGACGAGCTCCAGCAAGTTAACTAATTACGCCGTCGACCGGCACAACTTGGTAATTGATTATATTAGTTGGAGGTCGTGAAGAGAAGGGCTTTCGAGGGAATATTGCGCTGAAGCATCGCAGTTTGTTTTCAACAACATGCAGTGGCTCTGCAATTCATAAGTTTTTAATTGAATTCAGCGCAATTCGTCTGGTCTTTGTTCTGGCTGCTGGGCAATCGATACCGATACTGATTGAATTCTGCACCCGATTTGACATCGGGCGAACGCTTTCGATTCGAGGTCAAGACTAGCCAAGCATTTAAACCGTTACGCTGCGCAGTTAGTACTTATATTTCGCGGACCGCGAGTCGCGTCGCGTCGAATTAACCACACGCGACTATTTCATCATTTGCATACCTAATTTATGTGGACTTTAAGCTCTACGGGGTTTTACAGTATCAATTTTTCCATTGGAAAAAAACGTCACCAGAGCCCCAGACGTTGAATTGATGACAGCCAGACGACATCAGCGGAGAAAACGATGTTAACTTGTTTTGCCACCGCCACCGGCCTATTGTTTATACACAGAGAGTTAACGAGTTAATGGAAAAGTTTCCTAGTAGAACTGGCCAAGAGTTCGAGTGAGTTGGCTATAATGGCCGTTTGCTTGTTTGTTTATATTTTTTGCGCTGGTCATGTTCACAATTAAATCGTATTCTTCTTTCATTTGCATTCCGCCAACCGCAAAAACAATGTATTTATCCGCTCGATCAGAGAGATACATCAAAAAAGTTCCAGAACAAATGGCTTTGAGTGTTGTTTCGATTTGTTGTGGAATCTGTTTTTGTGGCGGAAAGTTTGCCGTACTTATGGGCATTGATACTACGTAGGTAATATAGGGTAAATCCTCAGCGAAGCTAACAAAGTTACATCCAGCAGATAAAAAGTTCAGCCAATATTTGCTTTTTTGCTTTCGCTTTCGCCGTGGCCGTTCCCTTTGCCGCATTTGATTCAATTATAAGCGGATAAAAGTACGCCAGTATCCATATTCCCGTACACACATATTCCCATATTGGCATAATCGCATCAGAGCGAGGGAAATCAGGATCTGCTGGTCAAAGCTAATTGAATTGGGTTCGCCGAAGCCGAGCTCAACTCCCTGATTGTCTATTAAAACTGTTTGCCCGAGACGTAATCTTATCAGGCAACGGAAACTGTCAATATTTCTGCATTATACAATAAATAATATACGTTCGAGGGGATTCGTCATTTCGCTCGACTCACCTGTTCGTAAGTTAAAAGGGCTGGGCCTCAGCCGTCAATTAGCAGATTTGCCAGGGCTAAAAGTTATTATAAAACTGTCTACTAAGAAGGCAGCCACTCAAAACTTTGGCCGAGTGTGAAACAAATTAGCGCCCTGGCGGAAATCACTTTACTCAGAAAATAAATATATAAGTGTAAAAATAGCAAATGTTTTTTCAATATGCCAGAAAAGCGATTGGCAGCTTGTGTAAGCGAGAAAATTATATCGGAAGTTTGTGTGGTCATCATTGAGGTATTTCTAAAATATCTAAAAAATGTATACAGAAATTTTAACAATAAGCCCAGAAAATCTAAAACAAAAGTAATTCCAGGTCTTTAACTATGTATTTACATATGCCAGGAAGTTATAAAACAATATCGTAAGTTGATAAGTTGATATCGGGAATTTTGACAATGTACATGGGAGTTTTAAGTGCATTGCTGCAATTTCATTCGCACTTTAAGCTTCGAAATGGTGTTCGAAATGTTGACATTGCCACAAAGTTCTTATCAGGTCTTCACCTCGCCCAAAAGCCCCATAGCTCAAGTGAAATTGGTTCGAGATAATTTCCTCATTCGGCAATGCAATCAACTGACTCGATGGGCCCGGCATTATGGCCAACTAATCATTAGCCGGACTTGATGGGCCTTTAACCAGCTCAAGGACATGCGACATCATGATGACCAAAAGTATTCGACTCGACTGCATATGGTCCGGTAAATTAATGGCTCTGGCTCACTCAGGGCCCGTCCCTATCGAATCAGTCTTCCATTTTTGGGCTTGGGGGGAATGCACACACGTGTGGGCGCCACACCGAAAAAAACAATCATTTTCAGCTTAAGTAGGGCTCAAAAATGCATGGCGCATGTTGTACAAATTCGGTGATTTTTCGGTGCCTTCGTTCAAATATCAAAGCATTTTGCTCTTTAAAACAATCCAATTGTCAGAAGTACTTTTTGTGCGGTGCACATATAGAAATTCGCACCCAATTTGGAGGGGAGACATGAAATTATCAACCAGGCAACAAATATGGGTTAAATATCGTTTATATGAATTTTTTATGGTCTTATGGGGCTTAAGTGCTTTAATTTCACCGATAAACACGTGCACCGTCTTGGGGGCAGAGTAAAGTCCGCGACTGAGTGCAAAAACTTAATTTAAATATTTTCCGAGGCGAGCACTCGAAATGCACACAAAAAAGCCAACGTCAAAAGTGACGTCACAATTTAAAACTGAAGTAAAGACCGAAGTGGAGACAAAAGCGGTAAAAAAACCGGCTTTAACATAGACTGGCTTACAGAGATTGTCTCTTTGTGCTGGCCTGGGAATCACTCTGTTTTGGCCTTATCTCAGTGGCTCAGACTCGGTGTTATTCATGCTCACTGCGATAAATACTGATCACGTGCTTTGTGAGTCCCCCGGTGATGGTCGAAAGACCAGCCTCCTCAGTTGGCCAGCAGGGTGAATAAGTTCGACTGGACATTAACATATAAATATCGTTGGCACTTTGTTCCCGGTTATTTTTTTTTTCTCAGAGCAGCGATCTAACGCGCCGTTTACTCACGCCTTAAGTTTATCGTTTCGCCGAGTCATGCAAATGAGCGCATTATCCAGCCGGTGCAAATTCTTAACCCGATCATCAGACGCAGTGCAAACAGTCAAGCGCCGATACTGGGAGATATACTAACAATCCGATACGCAGATATATATGAACATAGGTAGATATGCACCCTAGACCAGACGACAAACTGCAAACACCTGTCCAGACAAATCACTATGCAATTGTCGCTGGCCATAAAAATTACATCCGATAGGGCCAAGTTATCAACTGCTAGCCGATCTCAAAAGTACTCTAATAAAAAAATATTTTCCATAAAATTTAAAATGTTCTTAAATGTATTGTTTTATGCATACCTATACCTTATATTCTTTTCTCAATTGTCTTTTTAAGTAGAGGTCAATTATACTTAATTACGATTTTTAGTGACACTTGCATTTCGATTAAAAGCAATTGATATTAGACTTGTCAAGATAATGGATTCAATGAAAAGTATTTAATGCAGTAGACATGCACAATCGAATTGTCAATTTTATTCAAGAATCTCTGCTTAAAAAAACTCATTGTTGGTCGGCAATGCGACTTTGATCTCAACTCTCGGACACAGTCTACCCCATGAAATTAATCAAATTTGTAGAAACCGAGAGTCTGCACGCGAGCGGAAACTCTCAGTTTAAGAACAAAGTGTTTCCCTTTGAAAAGCGAACAATCAGAGTCCAAATGGTTACTATCAGCACTAGCACTATTATTTGAACTACTGGGAATTGCCTTTTGTGTTCCGTTATCAATAAATAATCAAAGACTTCCTTCCTAAGATAACCTTTTGAAAAATGAGAGCTCCTCTGTGATTTTAGTTTTAGTTCTTTTTCCCCACCCAGTTTTATCAAATGACGAGCGAAGCGTTAAAACGCGCGTTAAATTCACACCCCTAAAATGCCGCTAAAAGATCGCTTTCACACTTTAAAATGCCATAGATAATGTCCACAGAGATCTTTAGATCGGGCTAGAGTAAATATGAATTAGTCGGGCGCTCTATTGACTCAACGTCACACGCCGTAGATGGATGGATGTTTTGCTTGGATGGGTTTTAGTCAAATGTAAATGTTCGGAATGTTGCCGTATGATCGATTGTTGGCGGACATTGATCGAGCTCCCGATTGATAACAGTCTAGTTTGGAGCGGATGTTTGAGTTTGCAGAGGATTAAATTCAACTTAGATAGTGATAAAATTCTTTAAACTTTCACACAACTTATAAAACAATTCTAGCAAGCATTAGCATACTTAATAAATGCAAATAAATATGTACAATTCTTAGTAAATCGTGTTTAAGTAACCCATAAATTATATTTGCCTCCAATAATAGACACTAAATATTATTCAACTAAACATTATGTTCTGAATATATTTATTATACTCGTTAAATAATATGCATGCCAACATCAAGACAAAGACCCCAGCTGGCAATCTATAATTAAATTTTAATAAAGTCATTGCATAATTAAATTTCATAAATCTTCTCGTGACAATAGCCATAATTCAACCCAGTTGATTCTGTGGGCAAATTAAACGCGCCATCTTTATCGGCAATCATTCATTTGGCATCTTCTGTCGTTTTCACGACTCGTTTGCAGGCACCGCAGCTATTAATAAATATATATCTCTTGTCGTAAGTAGGGCATGCAAACGCCGCTCAGACCTGACACCAAAAAAAAATTGCCCAGATGAAAATGGTTTCTGTTGATTTTTCACAGTCTCCGGACGCGTGTCCAAAAAAAAAAATGCGACTCGAGTGTTTCATGGAAATGAAATAATAAGGAAATGCACA
The DNA here is from genome assembly GCF_018152265.1 of Drosophila ficusphila. Classification (NCBI taxonomy): domain Eukaryota; kingdom Metazoa; phylum Arthropoda; class Insecta; order Diptera; family Drosophilidae; genus Drosophila; species Drosophila ficusphila. The sequence goes on from NW_025064737.1 coordinate 20,990,926, forward strand.
GAGAAAATAGTTCTTTGTCGGATTGGAATATAGAAGTAAACTTCTCAATCTTATTGCCTAAAGTGCAATCTCTTGGTAAACATATTTCTTCCAATAATTTAGAGTACGATATTTTGCATTAAAAATTATTCTAAAAATTCTTAAATTTTCTCTTTGTGCCAATGACTTTTGGCCAGATGCCTCAAACTTTTAATAACTACGGGGAAGCGAAGAGAATTTGCGATGAGCTCATTAAAGTCGATTCGCCGGTCATGTTGTAAGCGGCTGATCGTCCGATTTGTGTACCGAATGGCTGGATAATGCGTAGTTATAAAGAAAACTCAGTTACCAGTAATCAAGGGGGGCTCATGTGGACTGAGCGTGTGGGGCTCCTTAACGATTTTGGGTAATTGACTATTAGTTTCTATGACAGACTTCTGGACAGTTCCCCAACAAAAAAAAAATGAAAGGGTGGATTGCTTCCTTATCAACGAACTACCGATAACGAATTTCCTATGTGCATAACGGGAGCGTGCCGATTTCAATAACGAAATTAAATATTTTCTGAGTCATTGCCGAGCGGGTTTTCGGCAGCCTCAGCGAATCTGCTGTATCATCTTGGTCCAGCATGTATTTGTTTTTAATTTCACAATCAAAACAACACTAATAGCAGCCAGTGCCTTATCGCACGGACATATCTCGTGTGTGCTATCTCGCTCTCATTCTGATTGTTTCCCTCTCTCTTTCCTTCTTGCAGCTGGCGGCCAATGGTGGGAATTTCATCAGCTGTTGTTGTTGTTTATTTAGCGGCAGCGGCAGCAGCAGCAGTAGTCGGCCTAATAAAAATGCAATTTTTATGGCTAAGAAAATAGAGCGCGGACGCCGTTGTTGCACATTGGAAATTGTGCAGAAGCCAGAAGAAAATGTGTCTTGGAAAATGGAAAAGCTCGAGCAGCAGCAGCAGCAGCAATAACATTGAGCTAGTGATGTAATACAGAGCAAAAGTGAAGCGGCAATTGGCATTGCAAAAAAAAAAAAAAAAACAAGCAGAAACAGATTATACAATTTGTGTTGCTGCGGCACTCAACTAGGACAACAGCAGCAACAGCAATACTTGCAGCGGCAACAACCACTGAGGAGGCAATAACAACATCACTTGGAGCAGCAGCAACAGCAACACCATCACTTGCAGCAACGACAACAAAAGCAGCAGCAGCAGCAACAGCAACAACAACAAGTGATAAAGACCGGCTGGCAACAGAGAAGCGGCCACTTGCAGCAACATAATTTCAAAGTCGGAGCGTGGGAATCGCCAATCACGGCAGCAACACCAGCAACAATTATCGCACCACGGCAGCAACATCGCGCTCTCCCAGCTCTCCGGATCGCTCTTTTCGCTCGCCGTTCTCGCGCTGGCGTTGCTCCGTCTCTCTCGCTCCCCCGGGGCCTCTCACTCGCACCCGCTGCCGAGCGGCAGAGTATATTTGGAGGCGTTGGGGCGACCGCTCGCGACAGTTGTGCTTGGAACGCTTCGGAGTGAAGATCGTGCTCGTCCGATCGGTGCGCGTAAAAAAGAAAATACACGGCGAATGAATTTGAGCCAAGACTTCCCCCAAACAATTGACAAGACACGTTAAGTAAACACAAGTGAAAAAGCAACTGCTTGAGAGCAAAAAAGAAATTGTTTTTTACAAATCTCGCACGTAAATTAGCAAGCGTTCGCAAGAAACAAGCCTCACACGAATAAAACAAAAAACCGATATTAAACAACAAAACTGAAATAAAACCTAAAAAATTGGCTGCAAATGTGAAGAGACGAGAGACAGCGGATATTCCGAGTGAAATTTGTGTCATAAGCAAAGCCAAACAGCCAAACGGCCAAACAAAACGAAAAAGCCAAGCAAAATAAAGGCGATAAGTGACTGTGAAACTGTAAAGTGATGTGTGGTAATCGAAAAACAGCATAAAGAATGGCCATAGACCTCCTGATCCTGGCCCTGCTGCTCGTCTCGTTCCTGATCAACCTGCTGGCGCTGTGTGCCTTCTGGATAACGCCGGGACTGAGGACCACCGCCAACCGCTTCACGATCAACCTGCTGGCCATCAACCTCATCGGCTGCTGCATCTTGGCCCCCACTCTCTTCCTTGGGCTGCCAGGCAAGTCAGCGGAGGTAGCCTCCACGCCCACAGAGACCTTGGAGTTCTTCTCGAAGCCGGGAAACCACCAGGTGATCCTCCGGCGAAATGGCCAGCTGGTGGAGCAGGACGGCGTGGTGGTGCGACGCAACATCAGCGAGAACGGCGATTCGGTGGAGACGTTCTTCAAGTGCAACGCCACCTACTGCCGCGAGTTGACCATCGACGAGCGCGGCGATGGCGGGTTCGTCATCACGGAGACGGAGACCCACGAGGAGAACCTCTCCGCCTTCGAGGGCCAACCCACAGCAGCTCCCATCCTGCCGCCCGTGCAACTGAGGTGCTGGTCCATCGACATGACCGCCGCTCTGGGCGCTCTGGCAGTGCTCCTTGTGGTGGGGGACACCTGGTGCGCGGTGACGGATCCGCTGCGGTACCACAGCCGCATCTCGGGGGTGAAGACCTGGATCTTCATCGCACTCACCTGGGTGGTGGGCATCCTCTTCGGGGCACTCTCCGCCTTCCGGGTGCTCGACTTCGAGGCGGACACGCTGTTCAGCAGACAACGCCGCCTGGCAGTCACGTACTTCAACATCAGCAGCACGAACAGCATCTTCGGCGTGGTGTACGCCAGCGTCTACTTCATCGTCATCATCCTCTTGCCCTTCGGCTTCGTGTGCGGAATGTACTGGAGGATCTTCAGCGAGGCGCGCGGCAACGGGTTGCGCATGCGCCAGAATGGCTCTTCGCCGCTGCTGCAGAGCGCTCTTAATCTGACGGCTGGCCAGCAGGCGGCCCAGAGCAATCAGTTCTCCAACAGCCTGTGTGTCCATCGGCATTCCATTTCCTCGGCAAGTTCACACGGGGGAAACAGCAGCTTGGGAATCGGCGGTCTGCAGATGCAGATTGACCAGCGCCAGCAGCCCAGAAGTTCGCCGAGTTGCTTGAGAAGGGATTCGGCAGCGAAGGTTCTGCTGCCCACGATTTCCGATGACGGTGGTTCGGATGCGGATGCAGAGAGTGGAACTGGGGTCCAACTGATGCCCGTGCAGGAGCACGCGCTGTCGGACAGGAACCAGAACATCATGCTAACACTGCAAACGGCCAGCGGGGAGATCAAGCGGAACTACTCCGCCAGGCAGCTGCCTCTTCTGGGAACCTCCTCGCAGGACCTGAGGGAGGCGCACCGCATGCAGGGCATCCGCCAGGTGCACAGTTCCCCCAATCTGCACAAGTACACGGAACTGCGACAGGATTCGCTGGGCGAGGAGTGCGGCTCTCCGCATTTGTTGGGCCACGCGCAGCGGCAGCAGCAGCAGCACTCGCAGCAGTTGCACCTGCAGCACCAGCAGCAGCACCACCACAACCACCAGCAGCAGCACCACCCGCACTTCAGTTCGCCGCGGCAGCACGGCCACGCCCTCCAGATCCCCGCCATCCACGCCTCCCCCAAGGCTCTCAGTTACATGAGCTCCCTGCGTCATCGGCTGAGCAACGCCAGTTCGCTGTTCAAGTACCGCGAGGAGTCGCGTGCCGCAAGGATCAGCATACTGGTGGTGGTGATGTTCGTGGTCTCCTACCTGCCCTTCGGCTTGCTGGTACTTCTGCAATCCCGCCTATCGGCTGCCAACTTTGGCGGCTCCTCGCAGCTGGCCATCTTCATGATCCTGCTGGCCAACCTCAGCTCGCCGTTCATCTTCGCCTACAGGAACAAGCGGGTGAGGAGGGGAGTGAAGCGTCTGTTCGGCCTGGAATCTTCAGCTGGTCTGCAGCGCCACTGCAGCAGCAGCGTGAAGACCAACGGCACCGCAGGTCCTGCTGCAGGCGGAGCGCAGCTGCAGCGCAACAGCAGCAAGTTGTCGCAGTACAGCAGCAACAGCTGTCGCTACCTGACGCCCCAGAGTTCGCTGGTGGGTCAAGTGCCAGTGCACACCACACTGACCTTGAGACCCAACAGCAGCTGCAGCACCATCATTAACTTCGGTGGCGGCAAGGGTTCGGCGGACTCTGAGGATCCACCGCCGGCCACGCCACCGCCTACTGTTGCACCACCCACCCCAGCACCACCGGCTCGCCCGCTGCGCCCCAAACTGCAGAGGGGCATCACCATCGTGGAGCATATAGCCATCACCCCCACGTCGCCGCAGAAGTTCCAGAACCGGCGGGCCAGACTCTTCGACATGTTCTTCCGCAGCTCCAAGAAACTGCAGTCGGGCTGCCAAAGTCAGAGTTTGCCCACCGAGGTTTAAACGGGGCTAAGAACTATATAACTTAGAGAGTAGACAAACACTAAACTCGCTTGCTGAAGAATTCTAAAAACAGTATTCGTAATTTGTAAGTTTAGCAATTAGCAAAGACAACTGTTTGAACTTGAGTTTTAAGACCAGATCATGCTGTCCTAGAAGCTTCTCATGCCAAAAGAAAAAGAAAACCACAAACACAAAGAAAGTCAAACTGAACAGTTTGAGATGCTTTAAATTAACACAAAAAAATTAACACAAAAAAAACAAAGTACCTTTTAATGATTGAAAACTTTGTACAAGTCAAATTAACAGAGATAGGGTGACAGGAGTTATATCTTAGGGTGGATATCAAACTGAAAAGTGGAACCAAGCCAAGCCAAGTCGAGATCGTAATCAATGTACCTAAGCAACAAGCATATGAACATTTAATGTTTTAACTCAAGTGAAACCACAAACAGCAAAGACAGCACAGTTATTTCGAGCTCCCACAAGTAATTTATTATTTATTGTAGCGATTGTACATATTTATTAGACATCCACACCGCAAAGCTTTAACTCCAAAAAAACAACACAAAAAACACATTCTGGCTAAACGAGAAGAGACGGAAACATTCAATTCATAAGTTAATTAAGTCAATGTGCAAAGCATATGTGTATTCTAGAGCCTAAGTAGTAGAGCCGAGTAGTCTTAAACCGAGCACCTAGTGCCGAACAGTGCTTTTTTTTTAGGTGGCCAACGTCAGCGACTTTTGCAGGCGGCGTTTTCATATTGAAAATGCCTTTTGGCCGGTGCAAGGGTGGCTGGCGGTTGGCCCAGTCTATCAGTCAGTCAGCAGTTAGTTAGCCCTTGGCTAAGTCAATTTGCTTTCCTAGAACTCCGCGGGCATTGCGTGCAGCTAAATACCTCATTAGATTTAATTTAAAGTGCGATATGGACAGCGGCAATAGGTCAAAGGTCGGAGCCATCGACCTGGCTTATGCATAATGCATGGGAAAATGTTCGATGGCCCTGGCATTTGTCTCTCTGTTTTAGTCCGCTCCCGGCCAGAAAGCTTTATACCTTAAGTTCTCCTGCTTTGATTTCCCTCGGCTGCACTAGAAAAAAAACAAAACCCAAGCCCAAAATCAACACACTGATACACACACACACACAAAACACTAAACAACCTCGAATTTATATTTCTAAAGTTTATATTTTATATAGAGTGTGTGCATAGGAAATATCTATAAATATTCATGCATGTGTGTCGGACAAGGAAAATATTTCAAAACCAATTATTGTGATGTTGAGCAAGGGGGCAACCAAGAATGTAATTTCGAAATGCATTAAAAATAACTTAAAACATGTATTAATAGATATACTATATACAAGCTTATGTGTGTATACATACCTTTACTAAATAGTGATATTTTTTCAAATTTATTCTACTGTCATTCGCTAAACCATTCGATGTAAGAGCAAAAAGCAAGAGTTAGAGAAAATGAAAAACAAAAACAAAATTCAATGTGACAAATTAGCTTTTAATCTGAAGAGAAAATGCAGCAAACACGAATAATTAACAGCAACAATTGGTGGCTATTGCAAGTCTAATCCGGTATAATCCAGCCAAGCTGCTAACAAATTCAAAAATAAAAAACACAACCAAACCATACCAAACCACAAAAAGAGCAAGAAACTATTCAAATAAAAGATTATGTGTCTTAAAAGAATTAATTATCATGACTTTTTCACTGGGGGCAGTTCAATTGGGGGCTTGAAAGCGGTAACCCACGCTGATCTCCACATCTGCAGCCACAGAGGTTGGACCAAAGAGTTCTGAGTACAGTAGGCAGTACTTTCCTCATCCAATTAATACGAGGGAATTTATCGATCCAACCTGCTCTCAACTTCGCCGACAAGAGCTCTAGAACACGAACAAACACTTAACCAGACCACGGGGCGCACAAGTTCAGCATTTCATTCAGCATTTCAGTTTTCGACCCATGGCCGTATTAATTGATTCATAAATCGAAGAGAAACAGCTCGAAATTTTATTCTTTTTGTTTTATTTTCGCCGAATTGTGGCAAGCGCGTGTTTCATTTCAAAACGAAAACGAATTTTGCACAGGAAGAAATAATCTAGTGAACAATTGCAAGCCAAATTTAACATCTAACTCAGTCGATGCTAAATAAAACTTCCAGGGAATGAAACAGAAATTATATTTAGCAAAATTTCGTGCCGTGTGCTGTCCAATCCGCAAGTCAAACAACCCATTCGGTTGTCACATTTTTAGAAAAGGGGAAAGCTGCGGGGTGTGGCGGTGTCTCTCTATATGGCAGTCGGTGATTGGTACGAGTACGGGTTTGCTACTTAGAACTCGACCACGGAGATCAAACACTTGGCCAAACCAATCGAATTGGGGGGTATTAGAACGGATTAGAGGCGGTGCAATTGGGCGTTGCGATGACTAATCGTTTGGCACCGGGCTAAAATACTCGTGTATAATATCAAAGTGCCATGGCTTACCTCAACACCTGACTCACCCTGCTGGCCCAAGTCAAGAAACGTGATAAGTACGAATGATAGATACTCCATATAGACACGCTAATTTTTGCAGCAATGCGGTGACAACGGAACGTCTCTGTTTGGTCTTTCAACAGAAAAATGCGGCACATAAACAAAGTCAGAACCGAAACCGAAACAGAAACAGAAATGGAGACCGAGAGCGAACCCTCGGACACCCCCAGCGAGTATCTGAGTATCTAGCGGATGCGTTGCTGTCCCCCAACAATTCGGTCACCGAGAGCGTCGCACTTATTTATTTATTTTATGATTCACTGCGCGTCTCGGTCTATGGTGCGTTTAATATGCCTCGGTGATGCCTCTGACATTTCTACCCATCACTCGGCACAAAAAAGTCTTCTGTTGTTTGCCAATTGTGGTCTCAAAATAGAATTTCCAGTTTCGAACTCGCCGGCGGTGTGAACAAATTGTCTGAAATATCACAGATTAAATTAGCATTTAAATTAGCTTGTTTAATTAGGTACACGGTCTTCTTGTGTGAAACATGGAACTTTAACCATTTACACAAACTTAAAAACAAAACGAACTAAAAAGATCGAACTCCAAGAAAGGTCCTTGACTTAAATAAAAGATCAATTATAACCATCAAGCTCAGCTGCAAAATCGCTAGATTGCAAAAGTTGCAAGCAAATAAAAAGCTCTACAAAATGAACTGCATCAATTAAAAATCTATTTTCTACTTGAGTGCTTTAACTGGCTCCCTCGTTAAATCCACTAATTTCTTCCCATTTGGACAAGCCCGTCAGGCATTACCCAAAATGTCAACTTGCTTCCGTGGTGTTAAGCCATAAAATATTAATTTGAATAGCTGCATAATTAAATAAAACTTAAACAACATTAAAACCCCATTTTTGTAAGCCTGCTGAGTGGCAAGACAAAAAGAATGCCAAAAGTCATTAGAACAGATTTTGGCAGTTGGCACAGAGGCACAGATTTCGATATTTCTTATTTTACGCTCAGCACAAGCGGTCTACACAAACACGAAACGAATAAATTGGATTTAAACGCTAGAAACTGTCGAAAGATAGGTGAAGAGCAGAGAAGACCGCGTGGGTGGACAAGCTGCCTGTCATCTTAGGCAAATTTGTCGATTAGGCAAGAGGAAATAAACTTTTCGACTGCGACATATTGCTTTTTTCCCCCCTCTGATCCACGGATAATGACACGTCAATGCGGCATATGATGTCAAAGATCGGAAAACTAATAACTGAGCCGAGATTATCTAAGCGCTGTGTCAATGAACCTCTCGGAAGTTTCGACCCAACCTGTCATAGGTGCTCGCCAAGAATTAAATATGAATGCCAATCGCCGCTTTGTGTCATAAATCTAAGCGATTTCGGATTTATCCAATTTGCATGTGAACTTGAGTGATTCGAGTGCATTGACTCGGCTGCACACCCTTGAGCGGCCAGAAAACCAACACGGGTGTTTCTGAAATACAGATACGGCTATGGATTTATGTTATGTTCGTCGATTTTGGGGATCGTCGTTGTTTTCCGCGAAGAGGGCCGTGTATTTACGACAGCTGCAGTCTGGCCGCGTGGAGTGCTTTGTTTTTCACGAAACTACTGCTGCTCGGATTCAATCTGCAGAGTTGGCAGAGTCAGGCCATGTTACTCGTATAATATGCAAATGAATGACGGGCCTTATCAGCCTGTTTTGTTATCGCTGATGGGGCACTAGAACATCTAACAGCATAATCAAAATGATTTAATATATTTGCCAGCGCACACACACACACTACTTCAGTTTCTTTCTCGAATTTCTACAATAAGTTTAAGAGTAGAGTCAAGTTTTTGGTTCAGTCCTAGGCCAAGAATCCGTGGAACTGTGCTTTTCTCACGAAGCTTACTCTGGTTTTATCTTTTCTATATATATATATATATATATACAGTACTCCGGCCGGGATTTGTTGGGGAAATGGGCCCATAAATATGCCGTCGGGCTGGCTGTCTCTGTTTTTGCCTCCGACTTATCGCTGACAGTTAACCCGCTCGCGACTCCCGACTCACGATTCACGATTCACTGATTCGCAGACCCTCTGTCCGGGTGACGTCACAGTGGCAATAGCAACATATGAGGGCCTCCAATATAACCCACCCACCGCCCAGCGCCACCCTGCACCCCTCCACCCAATATTTGAACTCACGGAGAGCCGAGGCCAAGGGATGTTATTGCGGCCCGTCAACATTCAGCCAAGTTCTCAACACAGATCCAGAGATTCATGGAATATTCCATGACACGATTCAAATATTGTCCCACAGTAAGCAGAAGTCTTGGAGCTGGGGACTTGAATCTGTCCTCTCCGTAGTTGTTTGTAAGTTTTTCTCCAGCTTATCAGGCGCCTCGCTTAGCGAGCCATCTTCGCAAAAGAACGTATTCAAATTAATTTAGACACTTCTGATGATTTGTATACGTTTTTGAAGCTCTCTATTTTGCATATAAATTATTTTTAGTTCTGTTTTGGCACGTGCAACTAAGTACGGTGAGCGAATGGCTAAGTGCATTTCGGCGGCTGACAAAACTGAATTTATTAGTGAGTGCCAAGGCGAAAAGGAAAATGTGGAATGTTTTATTGCGATTCGCAGAAATTGTCAAGTGAGAGCTCGTGTTCAAGCAGGAGAATCTTTTCAACTGACACTCACTAAACATTAGACTTTGCTGCTCATGTTATTCGCACTTCCAAGAAAGGTTGGCTGACTATTGGTAGACAACCTGCTTGGCAGTCAATTGAACTACAAGAAAATCGGAAAAAGAAAGGAAAAAGGATTCTCTAAGCCTTTTCCTTTACAATACAAATTGTATCTTTCAAATTATGTAGAGTGACTTGAATGCCTTTCTTTGAAGCAGTGCATTGAAATCATAAAATTGTGATGCCAAAAATTTGATTGCTAACAGTCGACGGGATGCCCCCATAATAAATTCAACTCTAATAAGCCGTTTATGCCTTGTAATTTTCGATATACTCTATGCACAATTTTTTCAATTAAATTAAATTTATGTCTGCATCGACAGAAGGCGCTGTGGGGGCTGGTCGGTGACATGTGTCTCGTTTTCATTATTGCTGCCAAATTACGAACCCGTCTATGAGTAAGCAGACACAAAGAGTCGAACAAGAAGATTGCGAGCTGTTTTCTATGCGGTGCACACAGGTTCCCATGCTAGATTTAGCCAAACAGCTGTGGCACCCCCATTCGCCAGCAGCATCGCAAATAAATTCATTTCCGCATGGCTATATCTTTAGCAATTCGCTCGGTTGAATTGCCGTTTAAATATTTATTAACAAGAGGGTCGGGCAAAAAGGTTTATGGTTGAACAAACAGTTGCTGCGAAAGAAAAGCGTTTGGCCAATAATATTTGATTTGTGGCAGTTTAGCCGGCAGTAGCTTTAACAGTTTTTTCCCCATCGACATTTTTGGTTCGGCTTATTGCCAACAGTTGACTGCACTTTTCCGTGCACTTTGGCAAAGGGCCAGAAACTGGAGCTGATGAGACGGGGAAAAGTTTTCCCGAAACATGCCCAGAATACTGGTATCATAACTGTGGCTCTCAAACTGCTGTTTGATTTGCCTGTTTGCACAAAAGCAAGCCGGGTCGAGCCAAACTTGAACACAGCTAAGCAAATATTAGCCTGGCTCAGAGCAGCTCAGCCAGCTACCGAACTTCGACGGCATCAACATCGGCATCAACATCAGCATCAGCAACAGCAGCAGCCATAAAAAACGTATTATCACTCGTATACGAAAACATTTTTATTTATACAAGTTGCTGAAACTTTGTTATTTTTTTTTCTCAGCTCCATTTGGGGCGCCACTTCGTCGACATTGTAGGCTCCTCAGACGTGGATGGAGTCGGATTTTCCGGGGGAAGTACCCCGTCAGCGAAAGAACGAGAGTTCGGATTTTCATTCAGGAAGTTTTGTGGCAAACTGATTTAGAATAAATGAAAATACACATTGGCAGTACGTGCCTAGGTGCGTTGGCGCAGGTGGCGGATACGTAATGTACTCGCACTGATTTCATCTGGTTCCTATTGGCAAGCAGCTTAAGATTGGATTGCGCTTTATTTTTATATACATTCTGAACTTAAGGAGTGCTTTGCTTTAAGTTGTGTGTTTCGTCTCTGCCAGCTGCAGGCTGACATTTTGCCATTCGGTTTTTGGTTCCATGGGCATGTTTGTTTGCTGACTTCATTTCCCGATTCGTGAATTTTGTATGCCATCTTGGGGCAGAGGAAAAAGAGCGGAGTGAAAACAATGGCAGTGGCGCCGGGTGAACTTGCACTTACATGCAACTCCAAGTCTGTTGGGAGAAAAACGGGTTGGATTGTTTATTTAAGTTGCACAACAAGAGTGTCGAGCGTAATGAACTCGATTTGGGGCACCCAAAGGCAGAGGAAGGCGGATCGGTTGTAGAAAGAAATTTTAATAATAGAAGAGGTAAAATGTTACCAAGAATGGTACATTTAACCTTTAAGTTTAAAACGAGATTTCTAAGCACAGATTTACACCACGTTTAAAAGTTACAAGTTAAATAACAGGTTTGAAGAATCTACCGGGAAGTGTGGTACTTTTCATTACTCTTTCCCGTTGGCGTGTCGAGCCTTCTACTAAACATTTTAGGACCGGCACTTGACGTCCTTGCTATTGAAAATTACTGAGTTTTGCCGTTCACGCCAGCAAAACCGGAAAGTGGCAGTGGTGGCACATGGTGTGGAGTGCAGTGGTGTGACAACACTTAGGGTTAACCGCCAGCCACCGAGCCACTCGCTCCACAGGAGCCACTACCACCACCCACTCGACACAGCCCAAAACACTCTCGCACAGAATGTTCTTTGCCTTCACTTTATGCTTCATGGCGTTTTCGCCTGCCAGCCTGCATGCCTGTATTTCATCTACCCACCAAACCATCCTGCCATCATGCCATCATGCAATCAGGCCTTCCTGCCTTCATTCCATCTTGCCTGCCGGTTAGCTGGCTTGTTTGCCATCCTGCCCAGGATGCCAGAATTTCAGCCTGCGAGGCACCATGAGCGTCGACTTCATCGGTGAATTGGGGCAGACTCAAGGAGTGACTAAACTGCGTTGCTCCTCTGTGATTAGGTGAAGAGTTATTCGCCAAAATTCTACCATGAGAAAATTCTTTGAAGCCTTCAAAAGGCTTTCTTCAAGCTAAACTCTAATTGAAATATGTAGTTTGTTTCAGGGTAAAAAGAATTCCAGCTTCAGATTTTGCAGCTGTGAAACACACCGAGCATCGATCAAGGGCAACTAAATTGATTTCATAGTTAATTAGAACTATTAGTTCTCTTGCTTCAATCTAGCACGAAACACTAGTCATCGCCAAAACAATAATTAGATAAGAGAAGTGGATTTTATTATGATTCATTCAGATTTTGTTCTATAAATTAGTTCTCCGTTCATAAATATTTATTGATTTGTGACTCATTAGTAGGCCTTAAATGTAGACCTTCAAAGTTATACTTTTTTATCCGGAAGCAGAAAAGTTCGTTAGTATAAAATCAATGTTTAGTTCCTTAGTTGAACTTCTTAACTGCAATATATTTTTAAGCAAACATTTATATCCTACATCATTAGTTCGAGTTTCTATAGTCAAGCATTTCAAGTTTCCGTTGAAGTGTGCTATTTATACGCGAAATGCATGGAGCCTCTTCACTGCCATCCGTTGCCATCGAAGTGAGGCGAAAATTTCCAAGTGTTGACAATATTTCTTCTGCCATCCGCAGCTACGTGGTGGCATCGGGAAATGAAAACCGACAGCGATTATGCAACAACGCTTTCCATCTCCTAGCGGGGAACCGAGCCACCCATTCCATTCCCCGCACAGTGGGTGTGAATCGAGCGGTGGCAGCGTAATATTGTTCTTTAAATGGCACCAACAGCAATGGCGCACCAACAGCTGTGCGAGTGTGCACCTGTGATTGAAATCGAAATGACACCGCCAACCACACGGCACGGCAATCGATACGAAAGTGCAGCTGTGGTTCAACTTTCGACTTATTATTTTTGGCCATTTCCCACGGCGATCCAGACCGACAGGGAGTGGCAACAATAACGTGCCACAAACCTACTGACAAATTTAAGCGAATACATTGAAAGAAACAAGCTCGTCAATTGACTTGAGTTCTTTTATAAGCAAATTTGGAATAAATTTCTGCAATAAGGGCCTAAAATTCAATAATGCAAGATTGTTGTTTAAAAGCAAACCTATAAATTCTAAATATGGTGATTTCTCTAGTGTACCCAATTAATTTCGGTGAGTCCTTTTCCGTTGAGTGTAGCAAATAGGCGGGTGCCTGGCAACGGACCAGCCAAAGTCAAGGTCGAACCCCGGGCAACTTTGGCAGCTGTTTGCGTGCGGTTGCATTTGAGTCGGAGGCCGTTGTTTTATTGCATTGTCATGTGGCAGCAATTGAATATACTGTTGCAGCTGGAAAACATGCAACGTTTTGTGGTCAAGCGCACGACACGTGCTCTCCGCACCAGGCGATGTGAGCCAGTGGCTCCTCATGTTCTCCGATTGCCGGCGGTCAACGGGGCGGATGGGTAATATGTTCAGGCCGCGTTCTGACAAATTGCCGACAGAAATTTCCGCTGGATTTTCCACTAATGGTTCATTTTCCATAAAGCTGTCAAACAGCGGCACTCTGCTCTCACTCATTGACTGACACTTTGCTCTTGAATCGAATTCGGTCAGTTGCCAAACATCTGAATACCTCTGTAGCCGCCAGTCATTGGAGTTTTTCCATGTATTTAAAGAGCGTCTGTTTTGTTTACGCCAAGTTCGCAGCCGAAAATCCACTTTTTGTTGTGATTTTTTTCGGGTATTTCCAATTGACGTTGAGCTTGGTTATGTTTATGCTGTTGGTCTGGGATTTTTTCTTTCCCATTTTTTAGTATGCTAGAAATGCCAATGTTCGTGAAATTTGACACAACGAATTTTTAAGTACTCTTTACCTATTGAAAAACTGTTTGAAGGCTACAGCACTCTTAAAATGGTTTCGTAAAAGCAGCTTTGTTTAAAAATTATCATGACATTTTAAAATTTAATTTTTTTGAACTTCCTTAGCCTTTTCTTGAAGCGAAAACTATCCTTTTTAAAGGGTATAGAAACTAAAAAAGAAATGTTGGTGTGAGATGAATGGAAAACATTTGGATGACCGCGCCGAAGTCAATTGCTACTACAGTGGCGTATATAAGTTGGTTTTAAAGTGAAATAATTATTAAATTTTTTCTAATAATAAAATATATATGCATTTGCACTTTAATTACACATTTTAAAGAGATAGAACTGGATGCCTAAAAATTATTCTTACAATATTTTATTTTATTTCCAATAAATTTTTGCCCCACTGTAATATGCCCTCTAGGTCAAAGCACCGCATGCAGTCAGAGCCGAAAAACGGAAAAATGAAAACAATAATCCAACAATAACAATAATTTCTTGTGTTGAATTAATAAATGTGTATAATAAGCCCGTTGTTGGCAGTAGCAACAAAAGCTGGCTCATAATAAATTTGTGATTTCGTTTATTTGTAGTGGAATATCTCATGAATTAAATAAAGTAGATTTCCATATTGCCATTGTGGGCTTTCCCAGCAAAACTCGCTGCGATTGCATCGGCCTTTTTCAGCTGCCAAATGCGTGTTGTGGGTGTGGATTTTGGACTAAGCCAAATTGGCTCCACTTCGATCGATTAAAGTAACAAAGCGATAGCCTCTTTGGACAGAAAGAAAAAAAGAAACAAAAATTCGACGGGTTGTAAATCGTTCAACCAGTTGTCGGCGGCAACTAAGTTTTGTTTGTTTCGCTCCCCAGCGAGAAAAGTTTAAACAATTGGCGATTTCGCATAGCAAAAAATACAAGAAAAGTAAAGAAAAGAACTGGAAACGAGCAGCAAACGAACCCCAAACAAACAATCATGCCAAGCGGGACCAACTGAACGCAAGTGTAGACTTCCACTTCCGGCGGCGATGCACTGCCCATCGAGGGTCACTCAACGGCGACCTTTGCTCTTTGGCAGGTCAATTGTCGCCAAACAAGTTAGTTCATGTGGGTGGACAGGATTTCGAACTCACGCTCACAGTCGAAAATAGATTTTAATTACGCCAGAACTCAAATAAATTTCATTTAAACAAATTCGGCATCTCCCGCCTTTTTTAGGCTAATCAACGTCCGGTGTCTAAACAGAGAAAAAAATTTAACATAAATGGTAATCGATTAAATTTATATTTAAATTAAACATAAAAATTTTTAGTGGTGGGAATACAATACAGTTATTTTTAGTATATTTTTAGGTTTGTTCCATATATAAATAAATTGTATAAATCTTTTTCTCTGCATGACTAATTCTGGTAAATGATCTAATCGGGCAGGGTTCAGTGCACTTGGCAATGCATCTTGTCCGTGTCTTCGGTAAGGCCCTTGACTCGAGTGCTTTTGGGCTTGACGTCTGGCAGATGTCTCTATTTGTCCATTGCCGTCATCGGCCGGTTGAACTCTGGCCAATTGCTACTGCTGAGTGGGGATGACTGCTGGTTTTGCTTGCTCAGCTTTGAACGCTAGGCGACCAGGTGTCTCTTGACCACATTGGACTCTGGCCGGCTCAAAGCGATGGAGAGCGATAAATGTTTGTTTGTAGCGGTCTCTTCTATCGTTAAGCTTTAAATGTGGTTTCCACGGAATTCGGCATCCATAAAAAACCAAAAACTGCCTGCTCATTTGCCGATCTGAAACTGGGTAAAGGGCAGCACACACATTTGGGTACAACATTTGACATTTTAATATTGATGCCTCCGTAATGACAATAAAATATTATTGTGATGTGCATTTAGCATCGTTAATATTGATATTATTGTGGCAATAAACTCAGTTTGTATGAGTAATAGCTATCCCAGTCTCATTAAAATTCTTACATTAATGCGTTAAATGATTTGTGGGCTCGTCGGTTTTTTATTGAATACCTTTCCTTTAGAGGCGCCAATACGTTTTCCGCTCTTTTTAATGTATTCCGAAATTGTCTTAACAGTTCTTGCCTTTCTTTGGACCATTTTTTTTATCCAGATGTCGCAATGGTTTGCTTCCGCATTTTACTCATTGCAATGCAAAAAAGGTGCCACATCGCCGTTGCAGCCGGCCGCAAATGAATATAAAGAGAGGAGTTCAATGCGAACAATAGAGACCGGATCACGAATGCTGTGCAGAATGCCAAGCCGCCCTAAAAACCACTTCCGCCGTTTCAGCTGCACGTAATGCTCTGATCCATTTCCCCCTTCCCGGTTTCACGGGGTCTCAAACTGCGGAATCCGGGGAATCCGGGGGTTCCGGGGATGCCAATAAACGCGACAACTGATTGGCATTCCAAATGAGACGACGCGCGTGCTGGGAGCATTGAGCCCTTTTTGGCTACGGCTCTATAAATGCCAAAATCATTTGATTTTACAAATCCCACGGAAAGTGGAAGTGTACGTATATATTAACGCACTGTTTGCGAAATGAATGGCCATTGTTAGGCGTGTCTATTTATGCGGATTTGGGATTTCATTTCAATTTTCATGTCGCTGGTCACGCACCGAGAGAATTCACAGGTCAATGGGCACAGATTACGTTTTCAAAGAGTTCGAAACCAAAAATACCTAGAGGAAATGGTTATTTTAAGGCTTAGGAAAACCATTTAGGTATTATTTATTTATTTACAGGATTATTTTTGTGAATCCATAAAGGGAATACGGTACATAATATTAACATATTTTTTAAATTTAATTCAAAACTATAGTAAGAAATAATTTATGTAATATGAATTAACTTAAGTGTATTTATAGCCCGACTTTACGCCCTGTTTTCAAAGCATTTGGAACACTGCCGTTTTAACAGCGAGTTAGGTGAGGTTTTTAATTATTTAAAATGCTAATTCGATTTTGTGCCACAATAACTGATTGTATTTTTATGTATTTGCTTAGGAAGAAGCAATAAGCCGAAACATGTTTGCGGGTCTTTTAACACCTGATCCATGTGTCGGCTATTTTTTTCTGCCCTGTTTTTATCTCGAAGAAATTAGCCTATCGACAGGGATGGAAATGTTGAATTGTTTAAAAGCACTCAAATAAACAAAGAATTCCACCTAATTAGCTTAAACGCACATAAGTTCAATTATTTCACCACGACTTTGCTGGAACTACCAAAAAATAACAAAATTTCCAGGCAAAATAAAGAGGAAATTTCCTTTTGGAATTCGCATAAAAATTAGCCAATTAAGATGAATCGAAAAACGAAAGAACTGACACTAGAAAAACAATAAAGAGTCTGAGCATTGGACACTCTTATGAAGTTGTGAAATCGCGAGTTTTTTGCTTTGTGTTTTGAGGCATCCCTCGTCGAAGGAAACATGTGTTTGCATAAAACAAGACCAATCGACATAATAAATATTTATGAAATCAATCGAGTGAGGCGAGGGGGTCGAACAGAGAAACTTGTATAATGAGATTTGCTAAAAATAAAGACTCGAATCAATTTAAAAGCCGCCGGGGCGTAAAGTCAAAATCCAGATAGTTTGATTGCCAGACAACTCGGCGACGCAAGTAGCCGACTTTGATGTTTTGTTAACTGGTTAGGCGCAGAACTCTTGGCCAACCGAAGGCAAACTTCGATCACAAGCATTATTCATAAGCGCCGTTAAAGTCCAAAAGCCAGAAAATCCAAAGCTAGCGCTTGCCAGTCAATCTGGCTAATTCAATGGACCCCCTCTCGCTCCGCTTAATTAGCCATTTCGTCAACGACACGCCCAATGGCTCTGATTATATTATATGGCAGCCCCACAAACAGCTAACAAAAAGTGACAAAGTGCAGGCAAAAAATTGTGCGACTGGCCCACAAATGGCAAAAAGTAAAATACACACATCAAATCACATTAAGCTATGTGAAACGAAAAATGGCCAGCAGAAATGGCCACTTTTCTGGCTTATGTCATCCCCAATGAGCTTCAATGGAAAGAAAATAATTGGATAAAGCTGAAAAATAATTATAACGTACCTTCTATTTACATAAGCAATCCTGATTTCCAAGCTGGTTCACACAATCGTTAAATTGTAAGAGTTTTTTCACTATTGATTTTGTTTTTATTGTTGTACTATTAATAAATAAGTTGATTAAAGTTTGTACGGTAAGTATATATTTTTGAAAAGAATTTATTTTAACCTTTGGCACAGACTTTATGTAGTGACCTGAGCTGGGCAGCAGACACAAATGCAGCAGCGAAAAATGCGAAATAGTCACGTCAAGAAAAATTTTTCTTAACTAATAGTCTTGGCCAGCAAAGCTAAACATTACACAATACCGGAACCTAACAAGCCTTTTTAATTCTGAAGTTTTAAAGGTAATAAAAGAAAAGCAAAAAATATACATACAACTTCTAGCTAAAAATGAATTCTTTGTTTTGGCATAGTATTTTGGTTTTAATATTTATACAAAAAGTGATTGAAATTAAAGCCGACTCAAACATAAAATTTTTTTTAAATAGTATGCAATGCGCGGATTGTAAAGATCTCGACCCAAATTGCAAAATTAAAGATTACGGATATTACTGTGAGGATCCCGAAGACGCAAAAGCTGTTAAAATTGATATGAATAAAACTTTCCCGTTGGATCACCTGAAAAAATGCATGCCTAAGAATCATTACTTCAACGCAGGAAGTGAGTGAGCTTCCTAGTATTCTGACATTCAGGCAACAAAAATAAATCATTTTAGGGTTAATACGCGGTTTATGTTGCTTTTGGTCACCAGAAAATGGCTGCCAAGCGGTACAGAGTAAACTTGATACTGCAGAGTGCTCCAAGTGCTTCGCGGATTCAACCAAGGGCTGCCCCTGCAATTCCAGGTCTAAAACAGTAATAAATGGTCAAGAAAACCGATGCAAGTCCTACAGCTATTTGCTTCCCATCACTGCAAGCCTTTTGGTTTTCAAAATTAACTAGCTTAGCTTATAAAGTTTTAATTTTTGTTTTAGCTGCTTTTTTTAAACCCTTTTTGGACTAAAAATATCAGTTAAAACAAAAATTAAAAGGAAAAACATAATCAATTCTTTATTATTGTTTTAATGGTCGTGGCAAGGTTACAACACCCGTGGGAAAAACGCAGTTATATTTTAAAGCCAGAGAAAGTCGACTTAAAATAAGAAAGTGAACGAAGAGAACCGTTTTAGATCTAGATTCATTAAATAAGTATTAATAGAGTGCATTCCCGTCTCGTCATAGCTAATGGGGTAAGACAATACACTGGCATTAGAAGCGTTGAAACGAACTCGCTTCTCAGACATTGCAGCCATTTCAAAGTCGTACTTTCTTGAATTTATTTAACAGACAGCTGGCAATTTAATGAAATTTATGCGACGCCGTCTCAGTCGCCGTCTGTCGAACCGAGTTGATCGATTTGCGTCGCTCAGCGCTGATTGATTTTTCAGTCTTCAATTCATTCGGAATTTAATTGCTCGTTTGCCTGAACTTGGGGCATCCACAATACACTCCCGCGAAAATTTTCGCACTTTATGCGAATATTTAAAAGGCGTATGCAAAGCAATACACAAACCAGCGAAAATCAAACAAAATCCAGAGCAGCCAGTCAGTCGGCCACTCGGCCACCAGTCAAAGGTTCAAAGTATCGATTGAAGGCAAAATGCGAACGGTGAAATGCAGTTGGCCAGACGAACAATGAATGCAAAACTGTTCAGCGCTCTCCGCCATTGACAATGGCATTGACGCAACAGAATCTGTGTCGTTTTATTTTCGTTGCATTTTTTAGTGCATAACGGAAATGCCGTTCTTTCAATACATCTGCACCGCCAGGTGCCACAGTAGTGCCTCGATAGGTTTGATAAATTAATTTATAAGTAGTTTAAGAGCTATTCTATCATTCAGAGGTTTAAAACTGTAAAATTGGTCATGGTAAGTCCTCTGCCAAACAGTCATCGTTGTAAAAACCATTAAAAAGTCAGAAAAATCGGACACCTGCAGGGGTAAATAAGTCGAGTCTCTTTAAATCAAAAAATTTTAACACAGTTCGTTCAGTTCGTTCTATCAGAAACGTTTAGAGGGTTAGAGGTATGTCACTTTAAAATCGGAGTAAAATTTGTTGAGTTATGGCTTTTGAAGAGATAATATTGGGTTACTATTCTAAAACCCATCAGAAATTAAGAAAAATCTGACACTTGCAGGGGTCAAACCTTCCCTCTCTAAAATTAATATTTTAACGCAGTACGCTTAGGAATTCCATAACAAACGCTTAGAGGTATCCCACTTTAAAATCTGATCAGAATTAACTAAGCTATGTGAACTAAAATAATTCATAATTAGCAAAAATAGATATTATTTTAGCTGACATATTAAGAGACTACTGTAACTTAAAATTTTCTCTGCGTTCACGTGCTTTCCGAATGATTTCGTAATAGCGCTTTAACGTACGCATAGCTATCGAGAGCGACCAAAGTTTAAAGTGTACAGTGCAAATCAGATAATGTGTAAATCAGAGAACGTGGATTCCGGAAACTCTTGGTGCGAATTGAGTCCAATTGAAATGCGGGCATGTAGAGTAATCGTCGGCCATGTGGCTGCAGCTAAGGTGAGGGATAAGTCGGCTTCCTGTTTCTCAAACTTCGCCATTTATAATTAACAATTTACCTAATCCCGCAGCCAGTGCGGAAACCTTTTAAAATTGCTTTCTCAGCCGGTTAAATATCTACGAAAAAGTTTTTCAATGCCAAGCCGTTTCTCATCCTCTTTTTTGCCTCGAAATTTCGCTCATCAAAAGGGCTTGGGCTTTGTAGAGTGCCTTTAAAACTGCGCATTCGAAATTGACGTCAGAGCCCTAAGCCTTATCCTTCAAGTCGGTTTCCCCGTTCCCACTCTTAACAATTTCAATTAATATCAAAAATCATTCAACCCAGTCCGGCAACTTTGTTGTCGCTAAAAATGCACTAGCCGGAATCACCATTGAAAACTCAACAGTTTCCCACAGTTTCGCACTGTTTTGAACACAGTTTTGTTCTATTTACCAATCTGAAATGGAAAATCTGAATGGTGAAAACCTTTTGTGCGTTTCAACGCAATGCCAGAAACTTTAATTGCACAGTGTCACGAGTTTTTCCGTCCCCGCTTCCGCGCCACTTTGTCCTTGAGGAGGCGGGTTAATTATGCCAAAATATTTTGTCAGCTTCACGTGGCAGGGGAATTTGCTGCTGTCAAAAGGACATCACTGGCTTTGTAGCTCTGCCTGTGAAATCAGAACTTCCCTCGGCTGCCAGCGCTGTCCTTGATCCTACCGCCTCTCAGCTGTCGAGCTCTCATCCTGACGTATACATAATGTTGGCGACTGACGGTCGGCGGATTGCGTATACGCCATGTGGGTCAATGAATTAATGCCGCCTGGGCCGTAAAACTAATTTTTCTCTCTTTTATTCGTTTATTTGCTTTTATGTGCTGTTTTTGTTAGGCTTTTCAGTTGTTAAACTGCAATGACGTAGACATAGATTTGATAAGAGTGTTTTATAGCAGTAGGAAACTTCTTACCATGTAACAATATGCAAAACCGTAATGTTTACTTTATTGGTTTATTAAAATAAAAATATATGCAAATATAAAAATATTCAGGGCATAAACCACATAAACTTGACTCTAGAATAAATACCATCATGATTTATAAATAAACAAATTCCAGGAAATTCCTACTTTATCAATTATTGTCGCATATTTAACTTAGTATATTGATTTCGCTGAAAGGAAATTCCCTAAGATAAGATACTAAGTTAGCCGACATTGTCAGTTATAGAAAAGTAGATACAAATATAGCTTTTCAACAATTTCAACATCTGCTGAGTAATTTTTCCTATTTGTCAGCCACTTTCTCCGAGTAACACATTTCTGATTTAATTTAGTTTATTGTGTGCAATGTGCCGGGGGATTCCCCTGCCAGCTGCTAAAAGGCTTTGCATGTTCCACTTTCAAGTTGGGTAGAAAGGCAAGGGGATGACAAAGAATATAAAGTAAAATAAGTTCCCTCTCATTACACATTCGCGGCAGCAAAACGTTTGCTCTGCGGCCCACCCATTTGAATTAAATGGTACTCATTGCACTTGCTCATTAGAAAATATTTGCACATATAATTACTTGCGCTTCACCGCCGCCCCAGTCGCCCGATATCTTCCCATGGAAGCGGGCATTATGCAAGCTCACAGCTCGACTCACGCGATGTGTGGCTCGAATCAACGCAACGCGTCGCAGATTGCATTTCAAAGGCATTTTAATTGCACGTGAGTGAAAGGAGGGAGAGCGGAGAATGTCAAGGCGTTGGGAAAGTTCTATGATGCAACGGGAGTGAAAGTCGGAGGCAATGGAACTCTCAGAGCTCCCAAAGCGTTCGTTCACCTAAGCCTCGACAGTCTGGAGATTTGCTCAGTTTGATTTGATTATAACAGCAGCTGGCGGCTTCTTTGCGGCTCCATTTTTGGATAAGTGCACAGAAAGAAATATCTCAAATACTTAATGATAACTGTATTCAAATAACTATTAAACTAAAAAATAAGCATTCATCTGAATAATAAATTCATGTTAATAAATACAGTTAAAAGAAAACATTTTATAAATTTATAACAAAAAGGTTTTTCATTGTGTACATATCGTGCACGAGCATCGCGTAATATCCCCAGCTATCTTCACCCCCCGGAACTTTGAGTTCGCGCTGGCGATTTATTTGTTCTGTCGATTATGGCAGCGAATTCGTGCAAAAAAGATAAATGGAATTGTCAAAATTGTTGTGATTGCCTCATTGTCATGTTACTGTCAGCACTGTATTCAACTCCTTAAAAAGAGTACAGTAACATGCTGCAATTAATTAAGAGTTGAGGCTGCTGTAAGTTATTCATGCTGAAATGCAGCAGTGGGAAAAACAGGTTGGTTTCCTCAAGCAAAAGCAATTTCCGGTCCTGATGGAAATGTTTTTCTAAGCTGCTTGGCATACATTTAAAGATAGCATATAAATCGATAATTTTACTAGACTAAAAGTTGAAACTTTTACAAAGTATTAAGTACCCATAAAATATAAGTTACACCGGATTAGATCTTATATTATTAATTTAATAATTTGTACACCACACCCACTGCACTCTGAGCATTCAGTCTTGAAATACTTCTGAACTGCCAGACAGCGAGTGGGCAAAAGAATAAGAACAGAGGAAGAGGAGCCCCTGGCCAAGCAATTTGTGTCGTTTTTGCCGTCTCATTTGGCACACGGCCAGTCCATTCGGCCAAAATGCAATCGAGTGCATGCCCGTCTGCCGGCCAGCGATTCCAAGTGACTCCGCACTTCCGTTCCCCTCCCAACTATAAATTACATTCCATTAAAAAATCATGCCGCGGCGCACAAATCAACATCAACTCAATGAGCATAAATTGCCAAGACGAACTGCTGGAGCTCCGGAGGGCTGGGAAAATCCGGGCGGGAGGACAATGGCAGGGCGGCGCTAACGGATCGATCGGCCTTCACATTGGCCGCCATGACGACGACTGCGACGGCAACAACGCACATGGCCGAAATGCACACGAACGCGGCCAAAAAAGGGAGGGATAAAGAAGTGACAGGACTTTGCACTGACCAGCCATGTGTGCTACAGTGGGTCAAAACGTTTTTAGAAAATAAAAAACAGGTAACAAAAATGTGAAAATATATATTCGCTAGAGAACTTAATTGGAAATTATTGGTTCAAAAGTTTGAAATGGCTTCATGTGATGCATACTTTAAAAACTATAATAATGAAAATAAAATGTTGAGCTTGTAACATTTTTTTGTTTTCCATTTCTCATAACTGACGCTTATAGATCTGATAACTGAATTTATTCTGATCCACCGTGCGACGTGCGAAATGCATTTGGGAGTAGTCTAGCGTGGATTCCGGTGCCTTCGAGGTTCCCTTTGATGGCTAATGGGTTGTCCAGTCGATCCAGAGCTCGTTTTGAGCTATTTTTGCCGTGCTGGCGATGGTGTCACGCATTTGGTTTGTTATTGGGCCCCCGAGTGATGTTTGCAGCTAATTAGAAACGGCCCACACTCACAAACCAGCACCGCACACTCATTTGACCAGGGAAAGCAATCTGCAATTACAGTCGGCTGGGCACCGCCCCTTCTGAAGAGCAAGGAGGTCGGCGGATGTCTCAGGACATGTGCCAAATGACTGCCAATCGATTCGGCATTCGGAGCGGGCATGTAATTAATGGAGCGTGGCTTAAATTATGCAAAGCTCAATCAACTGCTTTTCGCAGTCCTCGAATCCGACCACATTCCCCAGATCTCTGGTCCACATCTCACGGCGTGTCAATTTCCGCCCGACACGTTGTGTGCGACGACTTGCCAACACCCACATTCACATCCACATCCACATCCAGGTCCACTTCCTACTCGGCGCCACATGACGTGCCGTTGATATTTATGTCGTCGCCATTGTCGTCTCAGTTCTCGCAGCCCCGTTTGCCAGTCTCCGTCGCCAGGACTCAGGATACAGGACGCAGGACTCGGTTCTCCGTTAAGCGTAATCAGCAACGTGCCAGGGAAAGGTAAAATCACAATTGCACCGCAGGAAGCCGAAGGATACAATGAATGTTCAATGCACTGAAAGGAATACAGATAACAGACTATTGACATCAATAACAAGAGTTTTCTATAAGTTCTTTGTTGATTTTTCCAATTAAAATATTTCACACTTTTACCTAATCAGTGATTTTAAGTGATTTTTGAAGAACTTAGGCTCTAAAAATTAATAATATCGAACTATAGTTTAGTCATAAATCAAAAGCAAATTTCCTTTAGTGCACAATGGGAACGAGGGTCCGATGGTGGCAAAAGCTGGGTTGAAACCAGTTCAGAAACGTTGCACGACGAGATTCTGCCGGCAACGTGATGGTGTTTACATCCTATGCAAATACAATTAATTCCACTTTTGTGGACAATCTTTGTGCCAGCAGGTCGGTGGGGGCGAGTGTGACATAGGAAATGTTGACACTGCCACGGGCATTGTGGATCAGGATGCCAAATGCCAGCACCCTTTGTGAGTTCCCCCAACCGGTGCGTGGGGGTACTGGGGCACTTTGCCATCAAAGTTTTAGAGCAACTGCCCCCAGCAATAACTTGAGCATTGCGAATTTCCTTATTCTATCAAAGACAACCAATGACGCAATGTTGTAAACAATTCGTTGATCTCTGTGCTATAAATCAGCCGTTTCTATGTTTTGGTGAAAGAAATTGTGATTTAATAGACCATAACCAAGCAATTATTTTGACACTGAAAAAAAAAACAAGAGAGCTCAAAAAGGTTACGACTTAAATTCGAAAGACTTATATAACTACGAAAAAATCTTTTATTTGACCCTTATTTTTAAATAAGTACAAATTTAGTCTACGAACTTTTTAGAATTTAAAAAAAGAAAGTGTTTTTTTAATAGTCGGGTACATTCCCCTTTACCATGATGGAAAAAAACCCCGTGTCATCTTGTCGGCGGGTCTCTTCGTCTGCGCCGTTGCGCATTTGATTTGGGTGCGATTAAGCGAACTTTGCACTTTTGAATAACACAAAATCAATTGGAAATGGATCACGGTGCAGATTACACCACTTATTGCACGCCGTGTTTACATTTGCATTCGCAATGGGGTAAATTGTAAATTAAAATGAAACCAAGCACCCTAAAAGCAAAATAACGATGAGTTTGGGGGAGATTCGGCGAACAATTTAAGAATTATAATAAAGCTATTAATAATTTATTAACAAAAAATAGGTATTCATTTGTTTAAGATTGAAAGCGGTTTTCTACATTGATTTGCCTTGTATTTTTAAAAGGAGATCAAAATAATTACTTTGTTTTATGAAGCTTTTGCAAAGATAGCTTACACTCATTGTTCAGTACTTTTCAAACTGTAACTTACCCTTGAGCATTGCAAAGGTTTTTAGCTAAATGCCATGAAAATGAAACAAATGGATGTTCTTTTGCTCTTTAGGTTTTTATTGAAAGATGTTATTTCAACACCATATTTTTAAGCTGATGTTAATTTTTTTGTTGTTTTTTATTTCTTGTATATTGGTTAAACAGCTTGTTGTTGTCTGCTGTTTGTGGTGGTGACTTTTCAGTTTTGTTTGACAATAAACTATTTTAAGCTTAATCCTTGCGGTTAGTATTATATATCCTTCGTTTGTGTGTTATATTTTCACATTGCACTTCAAACAAATATGTAATTAACAACGATATGCAGAATTTGCAACTTGAATAACGTATAAAATTAAACATTCTTGATAAATATGTGTGTTAGTCATCGGTACAGTATTTCAGTGTGTAAATATGTACTGTGATAATGACCTTTGCCCTTGTTACGCCCCCAAAGATGGAGTCGAGAGGCTATAGTAACAAGCCCTGTGCCCCTGCACAGATAGGCAGCCAATGGACGCTGGAGTACAGCTCAAAATATTTCTTGTTAGTTTTTCGTAACAACATTTTGTTTTACAACAGTGTATATATATTCATATATATGGTTAATAGAGTTGTTTTGGGGTTTTTCGGGGTTTATTTTATTGTGTTTTGTTTATTTGCGTCATTTGTTTCACTTATACTTATCGATCATAAATATAAAGTTTAATAATAATAATAATGATAAAACATCGCTTTTCATAAAGGATTTTTATAAAACATTAAAAAATGTAAAAGAACGTTGTGCGATTTCAATGTTTCAAGATTTTGACATTTTGATGTTGGGATAGTGGTTGGTCTTGTTTTCACTATAAAATGTGTTTTTTGCTTAACGATTTACGACATATTTGGCTTGTTCACATTGAAATCTTTCATAATCATAGTAATAATAAAATAGAAATTGCATAACTTCAACAATAATAGGTTCATGCGCTTAAAACTAAAGATAAAATTGCTTCTCCATCGAACATAATCCTTCCTTTTTTCTGTACTCATCATTTAGTTGCTTTCTAACATATATATCATAATTAATTCTCAAAAATGTGACGTACTACATATATAACATTTTCAGAAATTGTAATTATTTTTTTTTTTTAGATTTTTTAATGCTTGCTTTTCTTAGTTTGAGAAACTAAGTTAAAAATAAACAAAGTTGCCGAACGAGTCCAGCAATCTGCTTCGTAGTTTGTTTTACATAGTTGCGAGTAGACAAAGTCGGTCCATACGCCTTAGTAGGCGTGGTTGGCAACGAACAGGGATCCGGATCCGGCTCCAGCGCTTCCGGCAACGTACTTGCCCTGAGCAGCATCGCCGTTGGCCTGGGAAGGAAAATGGGTGAAAAATTGTTAATTTCATTCGGCAATTTGTTCTGGAAAATAGTAGTCCTAATTACAAACACGTGGTCTTAATTATTACTTATTTATAACTTAGCGGGCGCAGCAGAAAACTTTTTTGGCCAGCTTCAAAAGTTTTCGCACTGATTTTTGCTGCTCACGAAAAACTTTTTCCAGCCACCTGCGGCAATTTTGTTCGAACTTTTTACGCATCCAAGCGTTGAACTAAATGCTACGGTACAGCGGAAAAGTTTCGGATAATTTAATTCCGCAACTTCTTTGGGAGAAAAATGTTGATTCGATAACATTTTGTAGCGCGAATAGCGGAAAGGGATGGTCCGAAATCGTCAGCACTTTTCAGTGGCCGGTAGTTCTTGTTTTTCAAATAATTTTAACTTAACTGTCAGCTGCAGAAGTTTCAAACTTAAACTTTTTTCATAATAAGTACTTGGTACTTTACAACGTATTATAATTATTCATACCAAAAATAACTAAATAGTAGACTAAATGTAAAGCTATTTTAAACTAATTAATGTATACATAAATCAAAAACGGAGATTTCAAATAAGGTATCAAAATTAATTTATTTATGGTAACAAAATGTCGAAATCCAAAAGTATTGATAAATATCTAGTCAGTTGTAAAAGTATAGGATAGGCTAAAAGGAATATGTTTGCAGATCCTCGGTTGGAGGAATGTAAGTGCTGCCATTCTTAGTCCGGCTTGGGCCTTAATCAGTATCTTTTGCGTTAGCAGCTGGCTTTGCTTCGGCGTGGATATAGCATCGCTAGATTCTGACTCGGATTAGTGCGTGGCTTAGTATTTGTGCTGGGCAACAAAGAGGCTGGCATTGGCGGCAAACGACGGAATTGAGCCGGCCACGTATTTACCCTGGCAAGCCTGGGAATTGGCCTGTAGATGCGGGAAGGAGAGCGGGATTGCGGTTGGGATTAATCGAATTTTGGGTTTTTGAGATTAGGTGAAGAGCAAGCGAAGCGTAGAAGAAATGAGCGAGTGATGTGAAAGCAATAGTGATAGTCGGCTTGAGGCTTGTTTTTAGTTTACCCCACTTAAGCTTCATTGATTATCCGATTTCAGTACTTGTGATCATCCACATGCAAAGTATCTTCACCAGCGAACCCTTCCACAGATCCTGCTTCATAAATACCACAAGCCGCTAAACCATTAGCCTAAGCATGGATAGTACGTGGTTATTTGAATGGAAATTGGTTATAAGATTAAAAAATGAAGCATAAAAAATAATAAATGATAAAAAGATTGTTATATATACCTATAGGCGGAATTACGATAGGGTGTTAATGAATTGCACCTCGTAAAAGAT
Source organism: Drosophila ficusphila (assembly GCF_018152265.1). Classification (NCBI taxonomy): domain Eukaryota; kingdom Metazoa; phylum Arthropoda; class Insecta; order Diptera; family Drosophilidae; genus Drosophila; species Drosophila ficusphila. The sequence goes on from NW_025064737.1 coordinate 21,019,533, forward strand.
TAGTATTAAAGTTCAATGGAAAAGAATGAACAGTAGATAAGGATTTATTAATGGTATTGATAGATGGATTAGATTAGCAGAAAATTTTCTAGGAGGAACATTTTGGGATTAAATATTGGTTATGGGATGTGGATAGGATTGCAGTTTATACAGGCGTAACAATATTTCTTTAACTTTAATATAACGCTATTCCGAAGCAGAACACCAGCATTTACAGTTCTTTCACCTATTAATCTAAGAACTATTCCCGATTTAAGCTATAATTTACTATTCCAAGACTCACCTTAGCGCGCTTGAGCAGCTCGTTCTGGCCGGCGGCGATGTTCTCCTTCTTTCCAGCCCAGGCGCGCAGGACGGAAGCCTGGAGAGCGCGGCCGTAGGAGAAGGTGAGAGCCCATGGGCGGATGAGGGGCACTTTGTTGATGGCGCTCAGGTTGACGGTGGCCTCCTCCTCGGACTGACCTCCAGACAGGAAGGTCACACCTGCAGAAGAAAGTTGTTTTAATAGGATTCAAAAGGAAGTTGATGTGGGAAACTCAATTCCGTTTCGAAGAAGGTGTTAAAGAAAGGTGTCAAAAGATTGTTATTGCAAGGTACTTTCTGGATCTGTGAGATCACTGTGACACCTGTTCTTCAACCCAAACCGAAACCAGGACTCACCGGTGACGGCGGCGGGGACAGTGCGGCGCAGAGCCTGCACGGTGGCGAGGGCGATCTCCTCGGGGGTGTTCTTCTTGGCCGACTGACCGGCGGTGACCATGTTGGGCTTCAGCAGAGTACCCTCCAGGTAGACGTGGTGGTCGCTCAGGGCCTTGTAGACGGCGGCCAGGACGGTCTCGGTGACCTTCTGGGCGCGGTCCAGATCGTGATCGCCATCGGGCAGCACCTCGGGCTCCACAATGGGGACGATGCGCTGCGACTGGCAGATGGAGGCGTAGCGGGCCAGAACGTTGGCGTTCTCCAGGATCGACTGGTAGGACGGGGTGTTCTTGCCGATCTTCAGGACGCAACGCCACTTGGCGAAGTCGCAGCCGTCCTTCTTGTACTGGGCGCAACGGGCGGCCAGATCATCCAGACCCTGGGTGGTGACCTCGTCCTCGGATCCGAACAGTGGGACCACACCCTTGTCGACCTTGATGCCCAGGATGATGCCCTTCTTCTTCAGGATGTCGGCGAAGGGGGTGCCATCGTCGGCCTTCTGGTAGAGGGTCTCGTGGAACAGGATCACGCCAGAGATGTTCTCGGCCAGCTTGGGGTCAGTGCTGAACAGCAGCTGACGGTAGGCACGGCGGTTGTCCTCGGTGTTCTCCACGCCGATGTCCTGCAGACGCTTGCCCATGGTGGGGCCAGACTCGTCGGCGGCGAGGATTCCCTTTCCGGGGGCCACGATCCTCTGGGCGATGTCCCTGAGCTCATCCTGCAGCTCCTTGCTGGGGTAGTTGAAGTAGGTGGTCATTTTTGAGATTCGAGTGTAGTTCTGCATCACGCGAATCCATTTTCCAATCGAATTTGGTCCAGTCACCGAAGGCAGTTGATGTAGATTGGCGGAAGGTGGATTTTTGGTGAAAGAATAAGAAAAGCGGAAATTGCATGTTAGTAATTTTGTTACCGCTTTCGGCAACGGCTTAGAGAGTAGTAAGCCATTGCTTAGGGAAAAAATTTTGAAAGATATAAAGGTCCAAAAAAAGAAAAACTAAAAATTTTGAAAGGTTTTGGGAAAGACTTCTAGACAATGTGATGAAGAAAACTAGACTAATAACTCCAGTGTAAATTATTCAACATAATGTCTCGAAGAAACCTGCTTCTGCAAACAACTATCAATCAATCAAAAAATCAACGGATTATTTTCTACTTTGACCCATTTTTTTTATTATTATTATTATTATTATAAATGTTTGTTATTAATTGATTTGTTGTCAATAATTTATTAACTATTTTTCAATTAAGTAAATAATCGTGTATGAACTTGTTTCATAAAAGTGCGGCAATATATCACCATATTTTCAGTGTCAGGTCAATGACAAAGATATTGTTGCTAATTTTCAAATATTTTTCCATTGTAGATAGGTCATTTTGATAATCTTTGTATTTTTCACAGCTGATTCGATAGCGAAGAGCGAGTAATTCAGCAAGGTGAACAGCGCATGCACGGAGAACGTGCTTTCCTTTTATTTTCTCTACATCAGTTACTCATTCTCTCTTTCTCTCATAATTTAGCGTACACACAAAAGGTTCACTTTTTTATAGGCTTTTTTTATATCTTCTAACAGTTATCAGTGAAAATATATTATTTTATAAGGGGAAATCCTTTTGGATATTATTGCACAATCTGATTCACTATTAATTAAAAATTTATTGTTTGTTACTCTAATTATTTTCAAAAACCGAAAGACTGATTGAACTTCAGAGCACTCAATATAAAAACGAACCAACCTCGACGATGAATTTTTAGTAACTGAGCAAAGTCACGGAAACCTCGGAAATAATTCCCTGTGATGTAATCAAAGTCATGGAGTCTTCCCTCTCCCTCTTCTGGCCTATGTCCCTCTCTTTCCCACCCACATAATGCGTGACGTGGAAACTTTCACTTTTATTATCGCCGTTGCCGCTCTGCCTCTTCCGCTGCTTTCGAAGGCAGCGACGTCAACGCAGGGCGCATGAATTTCAGCTTGACATTGAACAAGGTCAGGCAACAATGTTGCATTGGCTTTGGCAACAAATGTTGCCAGCGAAATTGTTGCTTACGAAATGTGAATAGAAATTGTTGAAAACCGAAAGTCGTGTGGCGCGTGTGATGAGTGATAAAGATGACTATATCCAGTGCGAAAGAGAGGGAATATCCTCTAGCAATATATAGATACAGATACGAAATATTCTGGGATGACTAAAACTCAGTTTTTACTTGTTTGACATTGACAGTTAGCCAAGGACTGGAATGGCATAAATATCAAGCTATAGATTATAGCACCTCAACTTATCACAAACGAATGTTTACCGCGTGCGCTATAGTTCCCACGCCTTATATATGTGACACCTATACACTGAGAATAATTTTTGAGAACTGTAGGAATTTTAGGAAATGAAAATAATAATTCAAATCCAAATTTTAAGTATTTTTTTTAACTATTTAACAAAATGTTTTGTATCTAAAATAATACAAAGATAGACGAAATTCGCTGATGTCTTTTATACACACAGTGTTATCTTTGGTAAAAGTTATCTATAGGTTATATGGATTCACTTCGCACGGAACACCCACCTACACTTGCCGGCAATCAATCGAAGACTGAAAAGTTTCGGAAACTAAGTGAAATATATACGATGTACGAAAGGAAAGAGCTACAAAAAGTAAAACAGACAACGCATGACAACAAAAAACAATCAAAATAAATTTACGTTGCTATCAAGAAGCCGTGTATAAAAATAAAACCGACACATGTCCCTCTATAAGTATGTGTGTGGTAGTAGAAAAAACAAGCTGATAAAAAACAACCAACAAAATCTAGAGGCAAAAAGCGCCATGGAATATTGTAGAACTTGCTCCGGAAAGATGAACAAACAAGTTCGTTATGTGGCTGCTTTTTGTGTCATGTATGGCATGTTATCGGTGGAAATTTTGAATCGAAAACGAGCCCCCACTGCCGGTTCCAAAGGTCTTGCACTATCATTATCATAACGAGATTTTAGGTCCGGCCTCCTCGACCACAGACAGTGGGTCAAAAGAACATCTACCAGGGAAGATAACACTACTTCTCATGTAGTTACTATGAACTGACGTCAAAGGCTTAACAGTAATCATGGGTTGCACAAACAAACCGCAAATGTATTAACAACAATTTTTGAAGGCTGGGAACTTTGAATTAACCACGTACGCCTCTATTCCTATCAGCTTGCCCTTTCTATGTGACCCCAATTAATTTCCTTTGGTAGTTGTTTACTAGCTGATCAATAAATACAATTTTTGAGATAGTTCTTTATCTATTTCTAAGCGATAATAGCCTGACAATTTTTTGTATCAATAATTTAACCGTTAACGACACTACTATAAGTTAGTATGGAAGCCCACGCAAAAAAACTTTATCATCATTATTAAAATTTGTCCAGATTATTTATACCTGATTTTTTTCGAACTTTGTTATTTATATCACAAACAGGTTCCTCCTGTTGACCTTCAAAGAAGACCTTGTCCCTCCACAACTTGCTTTCATATTCAATATACAAAACAACCCTTAAACTTGTTTCTCTCTTTTCTCAGTTTTTCGCTCTATGTGTAATCCTCAATAGTTTATTGTGCTACGCCTCGCATTCATTCAGCAAAAGGGAAATTAAAATAGAATTAAAATAGAAAGGTCTAATGATCGATAAAGTAAAGCGGAATAGATAGAGATATAGAAGCTGTCAACAAACCGGGGAAATTACGATGACGTTGGCTAATTGAAATCTAATGAATGTGTGTGAGAAAGATACAAAAATGTATGTATTCCCCGATGTACATGCATTTAACATTTGCGCCAACTATTTTTAAAGGAAAACCTCAGAGGCGGCTACAAATTGCAGTTGAAACTTTGCCAATAAGCAAATGAACTCAATCGAAAGAGAGAATTGGGGGGAAAGAGATAAAAGTAGAGAGAGCCGGTTGAGCCGGTAGAGAAAACTACTTTCGAGAGCCAAAAGTCACCCGATAAGGTTTCTTATCGCCTGCAGTTCCCCAACTCTTTTCCCCAATTTAGGTGCATAGGTCAACAACACTTGGGAAACTCAAGGTTCTAGAACTTGTCATACGAATTTTGAACACGAGGAAGTGGGTGAGAAAAAATTCGGAGTCCATTTGAAATGCGCACTCACTCACACGCTTACAGATTCTGTGAGATTCTGTAAATTTGGATTACGAAACAGCCGAGAAAAATGGGAACGATTACGCGACTTTTCCACTGCACTGGGGACTTTCTGAGTTTCAGCGGCTATATAACTGAATTTTTCGGTTTTATTTATCACTTTATCACGCCCACTCACCGAACTGGAAACTGAATCTGGGAAGTGGTGACTGGCTGGGTCCGCTGCTGCTGCTGCACTGGAGGAGAGCGGTTAACGCTTTTATTTTCTGACTTCTGGCTCTGCTCTGCCGCTGCTACCGCCTCTGCCGCTGCCTCTGCTCCCGCTGACGGCGACGGCGACGTCAACGTGAAATTCCAAAGCGAAACAGGCGAGACATGGCGAGCGAGACCCCAAAAGGTTGTTTAGAGGTCGTCGCCGCCCGTGTTGGGCAACCGACTGATCCAAGCGCTAAAAATTCCCAGACCCCAAAGCGTTCGGCCTCCAATTTAAAGCTCCAACAGGAAGCTTTTAGTGGGTGAAACAACCTATATACGAGATTCAAAAACAAGATAAAACTTTGGGAACAGCTTTGTACTGCTTGAGTTTTGGCGGTTTGAATTTAAATTAATTTGAATTTTTACTCACTCTAAGAGCCAATAAGTATCTAAAAGCATCCTAAAATTTTATTTCAAAGATGTATGATTTTGTATGAGTAAAACCAAATTATACTATTAAGTGATTAATGTGATATTTATAAATTCTGATTTCTTTTAAACAAAAACTTAAAATTATGATGGATTCATAGATAAAAAAAAAACAGGATTTTAAATTTCTTTGGTTGAAGTAATCGCTGAAAAGCTTGAAGGAAAAAAATTATATATTTTCCATCTTGTGGTATGTTTATTTTAAAACAACCTGCCAACAGCACATCTCCACATTCTTACTGAACACTCTCTTTTAATTGTTAAAAATGAAAAAGAATAATTAATTTGGTGTATTTTTCCCTTAATTACTAGCGACCTGCTTTACTTGGAGCGGTCAATGAATTTTTCGTGACCATCAGCATCAGGCGTCCCAAAAGCAGCGCAACAAAAACGAGGGGTGGCAGTAGCAGCAGCTAGGATAAGCGACTTTCACGCCATGCCTGACCTCCTGCAATGTTAAAGGACTCAACCCCCTGGCACTCGAAACAGCTGATTGAGAGGGTAATTTTAGAGAGAATTTCCCTTTATTTGCCACGCGAGAGTTTGAGTGAGTGAGAAAGCAGTTCTCTTCGGAAGGACATGTTTTGAATAAACTAAGCACTTGGCACACTTTTCTGAATAAAAAGGATGAAGGAAAATGGAGAGCTTTTCTTAAATACTGTTAAGGAAATAACATAAAGCTAATGTGTTATACTATATTAAAATACAATTATAGAAAATATTACAAATAGTAAATTAATAATCAAAGGAACTCTTACCTAATGCTCCAATCTGTAGCCGCCATGCTCTCTTTTGGACTTGCTCTCTGCACCTCGTGTCTTCGTCCTTATTCGGATTTTAAGCCTGCCTCACTCGCTTCCCCATTTCGCTCGAGGATTCTGGTTCAGTTTTCAGTTCGAAATCGTGCGTCGGCCGGTCGAGTTGTGTGCCAAACGCTCGGCACCTGTCGCCTCACACGTGTTGCGTTCCAATTTTCAGTGCGCGTCTCCTTCGCACACCCGCGTACACCGCGGCGTATACGTTACGTTACGTATTGCAGTGCAATAACCGGAATATCTGATTGTAATTATGTGAGATAAGAGTGGAGTGCCCAAGAGCCAAGATTCCAAGCACAAACAGTGATTGTCTCAGCTTAATATTTTGAGAAAGCATAAAAACGGAAAGATAACGTGTAGCTCCTAAGTATGTTAATTAGTTTTAAAAGTTTTGGTAAGAAACTTAATATGCTCACAGATAAACAATTCGATTCGTACCAATAAATTGTTAAAAAAAATTATGATCGAAAAGGAATCATCAAAAAAGTTAATCTCAGAGCATTTGTTAAAGCTTAACTAGGAATATTAATAAATTTAAAAACAAAATGTGTATTTAAGCAACAACTTATTAAAAAAGCAACATTTTTTAAATATTTTAAATTAAATATAAAAACTCTTTGTCGCTATGTTCATAAAATGCAGTAATTTTTTCCTTTGCATTTAAGTTCTTGTGGATTAGTATTATTTGCTAGCTTAAATTTGGCTTCCCCCTTCTTTGTATAAAAAGTACCCGAAAAACTGTGTGCAGCAGAGAATGCAAAATAGTTTCCCCGAGTTTTGCTGAGTATTCAGTGTACATACGACTATGGGTTTCATATGCAGATTTCTGCCCGCCACAGTCATAATATTGAGCAATTGATGAGAGCGCGTTTAGCCTGGCTTTGTGGCATTTGGCTCATTAATATGCGGCAGGCGACACAAAACACACCCTCTTTCTGTCCCTCCCCACCACATACAGCCACACACTTAGACAATCCTCCCCGTCTGTAGATTTGTGTCTGTGTTTTGTCTTGTCCTCATCTGCATTTGCCCGAAATGAGGATGAGAATGAGTATCCTATAACCGACTGAGCAGCATCCTGGATGCTGATGATAATGTTGATTCCTGCCTTCCGCAACAATTTGCTTTGAACTTTATCTGACCCCCCTTTTACCACGCCCCTGGAGCTATCCCTGAACCCAAAATGTAGCCCAAACTCCGGCTCACATTTCTCCAGCTTTTGTTGTGGCATTTATAAATGCTTGTTACCTTTTCCTCGTCTCATTTTTAGCCTCAGCCAGGACAAAGTGTTTATGGTCTCTGGCAGTTTAAGTTTTGTGGCTTGAAACAGGAATCTGTGCTGTTCCTAGAAGAGTGCAATTAAATTGGGAATGTCATTGCTATGATGAATTTTCAGATTGGAAAGCAGATTACAGGCAAAAATCAATTTATATTCGATCTTTGAATTGGGAAAGTTTAAGGAACAATCGTATTGTAATTGCATAGTTGCAGCTCATTTTTTGGACATCTGTTGGGCGATTCGATTGCTTATTACTTGTGGAATGTCTTAACATATGTCGATTTGTTTTGGGTCAGAACTTTTTCGGAGCTTCATTTAATTCTTACGCCTGCAATTGACCTTAACTGGAGCATAAATTATGCATACAAAAAAAAGGAAAATAAAAACAATAAATGGAAGGCCCGAAAGCGAAAGCGAAGGTCGAGGCAAATCAAACAAATGGCAAGAAACATGAAAATGTTGTAAAATAATTTCAATTCATTCTAAGGCCATTTCGCATGCCTCTGGGTTGGTTGTCATTCCGTTGGTATTTGTGCGGTTTGTTGTTTCCCATTTTCCGGCCCTCGAAAAAAACCCATTGAATTTTTGTGTTCAGTTTCGCTTGTTTGCGAACAAACCAAAATGAGAGGAGTATGAGAACAACACATTTCACCATAGCACACATAGAACGTCCTTGTTAAAGTTTGATTTGCTTTCTTTTGTATTTATAATATTATTTTATTCTAACATATGAGCCCCATTTCGCCTCGAAGCGTCCATTCCATTAATTTATGCAAATAAACATGATGAAAAGTTTCCGTTTGTGTACGTTTTGAAAGGTATTCGAATGTTTTTCGCTGTTATGGAAAAGTGTTTAAAAGTGTTTAATATTGCTATTCGTGGCAAATTAAAATTTAGGTTAATGACTTGGCATAGAATAGCATGTTGGGTTCGCACTAAGAGTGATAATTAGACATCTCATTATAGCGAAAACATATTCTAACCTTTCGTTCCAACATTAGCAAAACACAAATTGATTTCATGAATTCAAATTTAGATTTGAGCTCTGAATATTAAAAAAGCACTACCATGCTGTGGGTTAATATTCTTCTAGGAATTAATTTCAAGCTTTCCCTCTGCTTTGGGGCTTTGTCTGGTCATGTGATCAGCTGCTATTACCGAGTCCTCTAATGACACGTTTTATTATCCTTGTTAAATTGAATAAGCATAAAGTAGAAGTAATTTCAGTATGGCCTCGAGCGACTTGAGCATTATAGGGGAAGCCTTATCACACCGGGAGGGGCATTCCTGACGAGCTTACAAATCCCTTCCTCCCAAAACTCGTAGTCCTCGAAGAACGGAAAATATTTTCAAGGGGTGGTGGGTGCTCTTCGCATCGACTGCTTGCTACAATTCGCTAGTGAATGGAATTTGGAGCTGAATGGAGGGGGAGTTGGGGGGTTTGATTATAAATAACGTAAAGTAAGCGCACATGAATGCATTTTGATTGTCTGCTGTAGTTTACGGCACGTTTCCTTTATTTTTTGCCGCTGCTGCTTCTGGAGTTGTGAGGAAAATGGAAATGAGAGACGACAAACTCGCCGTGCAATATCTGGAGGCGTAGGGGCGTGGCAACTTCCTTAAATGGTGCACTAATGTAGAAAAGAAAAGCATTTTTATATTTATTTGCTTGCCACTTTGCATGGAAATTCCAACTGCAACGAGGACATCGCATTTCCTTACTGCAATTTTCTAACGCGAGCACTCCGGTTTCTTGGTGGAAACCCGCCCGGTTTTCCCTATTTTCCCCACACTTTTTTTCGTCCCGCTTCCTTTGCGTTCCTTCGTTCGTTATTTTTTTGAGGCCATACAAAATAATGTTTCATGTTGCAATAAATGTGCGATTCAGTCTGCTAGCCCTGCTCCCTTATATGCCATCTCCCTCCGAATCCCCGTCGCTCGTTCCGGCGTGTCCCTGCGCCCATGCATGCCACTCAACAAAAAATGCATAAATGAAATAAAGGAAGGCGCACACACATTGCTCATACGCAGCGTTGCACGCAGTTATCCTTGCGCCCATTTTGTCCTCCGACTGCAATTGTGTGCCGCTCACTTTTGAACAGCAGGAATACAATTTATTAACCCCCAGCCCTATTTAATATTCTTCAACAGGGCTTAAATGGCACACCACCTGGCCTTAGCAATTTGTAATGCAAATCACAATTATCATTTATGAAATACTTTATTTTCTATTTATTTTGTATATCATTTTACCATTATTTTACAAAATGTATATATTATTATTGGTAAGACTACAGACTTAAATTAATGATATGTTAATTTGTGTGTGTTTGTGACATATTTAAAGCAATTTCGAGAAGTTCCCGGATCAATTTAAATGTCTGCTGTCTTTAATTTGACTTTTCGCATGCTGTGAGCAAGAACCCTTCAATTTAATTAAATATCCCATGTTGTGGCTCTTAATTTCGGTTTGCAGGCCGCTTGTTTTAAGGCATCAATGTTTAATGAAGCGCCAAACGTTTTCGATTTCACAGACCCGACCTTTGTTTGTCGTCCTTCGCCGTCCTTTGCTTCCTGTTAACCCAACTGGGTCTAATTTGGCTTCCTCTCTTCTGTTGTTGTATTAATAATTCGTGCGTTGCGTTTCAGTCACGTTTTGCATGTCGGAAAATATTCGTGGCGCGTTGCCCTTGTCAATGTTGTCATTTCCTGCTCATCGTTGACTCTGTTGATTTTTGCATAATTTGTGTTTGGCCAGATAGCTTTAGGATTGTGTCAAACAGCACAATGCGGTAGCGAAAAGGAATATTTACGGTGAAGCAGAAAATCGAGCCCCGAAGAAACCGAATCTGTAATCAGTAGAAAATATGGAAGGAAAAGTAGAAGCGCTAAAGGAGTCGGAAGCAGATAAGATATCGCCTCAGTTTTCTGCAGTGAAATGTTTTCATTTTGTTCGCAAGCATCGGAGCATGAAAATCAACATGCGAATGCCATTGGCCCCTCGCTCTGGATTCTACCATTATTTCTTTGTGAACTGCAACAACAGTTGGCACATGAAAATGGAAAAATAAGGGGAAAATAAAAACGGAAAAATACAAATAGTAACAAGTGTTAACATAATCACTGGAATAATAAAATGTTTGCTTTACTCAGCAAGCTAAGAGGATTTAAAAAGATATTATTTATGGAATTAATGAAACCCACAAATATTGTATATAGAATTTAACCGGAAAAAGTTTCTGAAAATGTTTTTTTGTAAGCCGAAATTCCTCATGCAAAACGCCCAACCTGTAGGACATGGCCAAGTTGGGAATGCATTTCCATTTGCCCAACTTACCATTTCATTTTGGCCATTTCGTTGCTCGGCTTCGTGGCCGACTTATGCGTTGAAAACTATTAAAGTAGTTTAGCTTAGTTTTCTTGTTTCGGGGCAAAACTTTAATTTCACTTTCTGGGACAAAGAATATATAAACATTTGGGCACTTGGTCCGTTATGCCAAACCAAACATGGCTTCAATTTCTTGGGGAAATATTTAGAACTTTGCTCCCTCGATTTTCCCCTGGCTTCTTCGCTTAGTTTTCTGCCACCTGCCAGGCTCAAGTCAAACTTTATGTCGTATGCGAATAAAAAAAAACACAACCAAAATAAAACCGTACGGATAAAGTATTTCACTCCCAGAAGTTTTTCACCGAACAGCAGGGGAAACTATTTAAATTTTCTATGATACCTTTTTTTTGGCTTTGGCGATATGCTGGCTAAAAGAAAGAAAAAAAAAATTGGGAGGGAAAACTTTGCTATAAATAATTTTGCATTTTTATTGTGCATTTTATGCATTTTGTGCGCGATTTCGATTTGAAGTTGGGCTCTGAAATAAATATGAAAAGTTTTATTTATGTTTGTGGGTGTGCGGGTGTGGCTTTGGGGCACGGATTGGGTTCGGGGTCAGAAGCCGGGGTTATTCGGTGGCACAGCCGTGGGCGTTATATTTATGACATTTGTTTGCCAACAACTTTCAATAGCTCAATCACGCCACCCGCACATGCAATAGGCTAAGCCGATCCCCCTGGCCGCTTTGAGCCACCGGATTTGGGTGGAAAGGACTCCATCGAAAAGCAAACAAACAAGTCCTTAGATTTGAGATTGCTTATTTGGAATGAGTACTTAAAGAGTAATGGTGTTGTAAAAGAAAGGGGATTTAAATAAATATTGGTCTTGTGTATGTATAAATAATTATAAGATATTAGATATTAAATTCTCTCTGAGTCTTAACCTTCTCTTCTCTTATTTGCCATTCATTTTAGCTGGAAGGCGGAACACCATCAATGTGAGTGCTGAGGACTGCGTGCTCTTCCACTAGAGCTCCGCGCCGCTCGGGGGGCAATGAAATCGCGGAAGCTGCCAAAGGGCTTCGTGCTTTGTGGCCTCAACTGTTTGACCTTCGTCTACTTCCCGCTCGTCCTGCCCATCCTGCGATGCTCGGCCGGAGCATCGCCATCGGCATCGGCGGGCGGCGGTGGCTCAAAGACCGCCGACGACTTCGACTTCCGGATGCAGCGGGTGCGGAATGTCCTCAAGGAGGTGCCCCTCATCGACGGGCACAACGACCTGCCGTGGAACATCCGCAAGTTCCTGAAGAACCAGCTGAAGGACTTCCACTTCGGCGGCGACCTGCGAGAGTTGGCTCCCTGGTCGTCGAGTGCCTGGAGCCACACGGACCTGCGCCGCCTGAAGGAGGGCATGGTCTCGGCGCAGTTCTGGTCCGCCTACGCCCCCTGCTCCTCCCAGCATCTGGACGCAGTGCAGCTGACTCTGGAGCAGATCGACCTGATCCGCCGCCTGGTCCAGCTCTATCCACACCACATGGCCCTGGTCACGACGGCGTCTGGAATCGAGCAAACCCATCGGACGGGCAAGATAGCCAGTCTGATTGGCGTGGAAGGCGGACACGCCATCGGCACCAGTCTGAGTGTCCTGCGTATGTTCTACCAGCTGGGCGCCAGATACTTGACTCTCACACACACCTGCAACACACCTTGGTAAGTTGAGTTTACTGGGAACACTAAAAACTAATTAAAACTTAAATATAGTTCTCAACTAAACCATTCGCCATGGGAATAAGAATAATTTTCTCTGAGTTGCTAAACTTAATCATTAACTTCTATATTTGATTATTATTTACCAAAATAAATTTATTTTTTTAGGGCGGACTGCTGCAAAGTTGACGAACCGGGGAAGTACCCGCACATAGGCGGCCTCTCGCAGTTTGGCAAGGTGAGTGGTTCCTCCAAGGATTCCCCATCCCCCAACTAATTTAATTCCCATATTTACCGAACAGCTAGTGGTCAAGGAGATGAACCGACTGGGCATGATAGTGGATCTGTCCCACGTGTCGGTGCCCACGATGCTGGACGCTCTGGCCGCCTCGAGGGCTCCCCTGATATTCTCGCACTCCTCGGCGCACGCCATCTGCAATAGTTCCCGCAACGTTCCCGATCATGTCCTGCAGCGCATTGTGAGTCCATTATGGCGACATTAATCTGGGGGCACATTAATCCTTATCCACATACCCCAATTCCACTCTCCACTCTCCACTTCCAATGCAGGCAATAAACGGCGGGCTGGTTATGGTGGCCTTTTATCCGCATTTCGTCAGCTGCTCGGGACAGGCAACATTGCAGGATGTTGTGGGTAGGTGGTGGCCTCCGGCCCAGTGGGTCATTCGGTGGGTGCACTATTAATCTTTAAACTTGTGCTTTTCGGTCCACCCTTCAGCGCATATCAACCACATTAGGGAGGTGGCCGGCATCGATCATGTTGGCATTGGAGCTGGTTACGACGGAGTCAACTTGTAAGTACAGCGGCTCTTGGCCAGCGACTCTTGCAGCCCCAATTACATTTCATTTCATTTGGCAAATTATGGTCTCTCTCTCAACCTCTCTCTATTTTCTTTTTATTTCTCGTCTTTCTGCGCTTTTTCCGCCTTCTACGCTTTCTCCACTTTCCACTTAAGAGTGCCCAAAGGACTGGAGGATGTGTCCAAATATCCGCATCTTTTTGCTGCCCTGCTCGAGTCTGATAAATGGTCGGAGGAGGATATTGCCAAGTTGGCTGGCAGGAATCTAATACGTGTATTCAAGGAAGTCGAAGCGGTGAGTCCACAGTCCACAGCAAAAAACACTCAGAAATTGCTCACTTTTCTCTGGCATTTTTCTATTGTTCAATGCTCTTCCCCCTGAAGAATGCTTAGATACTCTGACAATGATTTTTCCTCCTTTTTTCCAAGCGGGACTGACACTTTTCAAGAACAAAACACTTTAGATGGAAAGATAATCCCTTTCATTGGGAATTAATAACAATAGTTGTAATGGAAACTGCAAAGCTTTTAAAGCAGTCTTTCCAGTAGCGAAATAAAATTTTCGGGGCAAAAATATTGGTCCTTAACCTCTCAAGATTGGAAGGGAGAAATAAACAAACCTATTTTTTGAGTACGTTGCAAGAGTATTAAATATTTTTCGATATTTTTTCTTGGTATTAGGCGCGTACCTGACCGACTTAAAGTCGAAGCCAGTCCCCAGAACTAAACACACATTTCACGGCAAACAAACAAAGAAGTCGGGAAAAAGAACATTGGTATGGTCTCCTCTCTGCGTTGTTATTGCAGTTGGAAAATTCCTTTCGCAAGGATAAAAGGAATAATGTGGCTTTGCAATGGAATTTGCACATACTTGGAGTGGAAGCCAAGGAGGGAAGGATAATGGGGAGCCGGGAGCAGAAGCTGAAGCGGGAACAGGACCACTGGCAGGACATTGGCTTGACGTCGAAAAGACGCAAGTTGTGAAATAATTTTAAAAGGATTTTCAAATGCTTATTCCGATATTTATACACGGGCCTGACCATCGCAACCGAAGCAACAGCTCCAGTCTGCAGTTTGTTTGCAGGATGCGGTTGGCTTGTTTGCAGTCTGCTCTCCTCTCGGATACAGCTTAAAGTCCTGCGAATGGGATTGGGATTTGGCCCGGCTCGGGATTTCTTTTGCTGCTCCACGATGACTATGTCTGGCCACTCCACGCTCAAGCAGCATTCAATTTAGATCAATACAGGATGCCCGGAGCCCCTCTCGAGGAAGTTACTCCTCGGCATTGAACGGCACTCGAGCGGAGGCTAGTGCCATTCAAAGGCTTGCAAGTGGGTTTGTTTTTCAGTCCAATGGCCGGATAGTTGGGTCTGGACTTTTCAATGCATGAATCAATGGGTATATGAACAGCTAAACGATGCAGGCAGAACTCCAGCCTATCAACGGTTGTGTGTTTGCCTCTTTTGAATGGAAAAAGTGCTTTCAATTAAATGATAGGTAGAGTGGAATGGTAATTAAATACTATGGATTTAGATTCAGGAGTTCCAATTTAGATGCACTTGTTTTAACTTTTCAAGAGACCACTTTCAAGTGTTTTGGTCATTTTCAGCCTCTCCTAAGGGAGAAAAAATTATTTACAGTTTACAAACAGGAGTCTTGCTTTCTTTACCAAATTCGAGATACAGGGCCTTACTTCCTTAAAATTTATTGAATTTGGTTATTTTTAAAAACGGAGGCAAAAAGTAAGATCAACTTTTCTTAGATATAGATCGATTCCCATTTACATGCAGACTATTCAAGCTCTCTAAATCAAAATAGTTGAATAATTGCCCCTTTCATCTTAGAAGCTGGCGAGTTTCTCCTTTGGCAGGACCAGTTTAAAGATTTAATAACAAAAATAAATCATACGCCCCTCTGAACTCTGGTCGTGCTCGTAGATTTTATTGCTTTTGCTGATTATAAAACCTCCTTCAAGTTCCTCCCAGTCGACACCCCGCCTTTTGACCAAGTTGAGAAAGAGATGCCGCAGCATTTTTTAATTTAGCCCTTGTCTCTCGCTGACTGAGAGACGACGACCAGGCAAACTTTAATCATATTCTCGCGCAGTCCCCTCAGCCTCTACGTTGTAATTAGTTTTAGTTCAGGGCGTACATATAATACGTAGATATACTTAATGTCCGTTATTACAAGCCGTTCTTACCCCATTCAAACAGGCAAACGGGCAAACGGGCGAACGGGCAATGGTAATAGTAACAACATAAAAATAAGGCCACAAAAGTATTGCCTACTTTGCAGCGCGACTGATTAAAATCGCAGGGCTTTTATTGCGCTTTGCACTCAGCAACCAGCCATATATACAATATACTCCTTTTTACTGCTGTTTATTACATGGCCATAATGCTCATTAAGAATTGTATTTTAATACGTTTCAGTTTGTTGCTGTGTTTTTTTTCTGGCTTCCCCCTTTTCCAGCTGTTTGCGGTAAAAAGTAATTAAAAATGTTACCCAACGCCTTTTATCTTTCTCCAAAAAAGCCCAGAGCATTGGAATTTAAGCCAGGCCATATATACTTATCGCAATGACATTTGCTTTTGTTTTGCATCAGCGCGAGTCCCCAGTTCATTGAACCGAACTCGAAATCCACCCATTCCATCCCGGCGAACAGCGCGGCGCAATAAAATACGTTATTGCCTACTTATGGACGTCGCCAAAAGCTCGGCTCGTAATGCAATTAAATAATAACGAAAAGCGGGTCAAATGTTCAATTATTAGAAGCTTAATGCTGTTTTGGGTTGTGTGTACCCAGGGGACTTGGTCGGTCATGGCTGTGATAATTAAGCAAGTCATAGAAATTAGGCAAAAGGCCATTTTAATGATTGCCATCTCGCACAAATGCTCACAAGAATATGTATTCGAGCTCAGACCAGCACATATATTATATAATACCCTTTTAGGCTGGACACGCACTCGGTCAAAATTCGAAGCGGCGTGTTCCTCTAAACGCTTTCGCTTAAATTTTTTGAAATTAAAAGTAATATTATCTATGTAAAAATTTCTATGAGAAAATTGTTTTTTTTTAACCATTTTGAATTACGTAGCCAATGCCAACCGAACTACTTAAATTTACAGCATACCACACGATAAATTTCTTTAAACCCTTTAACAACTTTTAAAAGTTGGCCACTGTGTGTCAGACTTTGGCCATCGAAAGACTTTTTATTTGAAAACTAAAAACCATTTTTTAAAGATTGGAATCACTTCGTTGGAGCATCAATTTTAATTCGGTTCAAAACTTAGTGCATTTCTGGAGCAAAAGACCAAAGCCAGATTCATTCCGATCAGATTTAGCAGAAGTAACTGGTTCTGGGAACACATTCCCAAGGACATTAGGGACAACAAAGATTCCCGCAAATTTGTGGGCGTGGGAGGCGGGCAGTGGATCTGTTCGGAGAGCCGTTGCCATAGCCATAGCCCATGAACATGATAATTTTCTCGACGCCAGTTTTTATCTACACAAAAGCAGCAGTGGCGGGGAAAAAGAAAAGCCAAGGATTTCAGACCCCCTCCACTGCCCACTCCTCGCTTGTGTTTGTGTAAATGTATCTTTTATTTTAGCCTTTTATATCTAATGCGAGAGCGAAGAACGGCATTTGGCACGACACATCGCCCAAGTGGCGGCAACGGAGGCTTTGTCTCTGAGAAGGGCGAACGTCCCCGGCAAATGGCAGCAATTTGTGCGAGACAAATTCATTTAAATATCTTTCGCAAGCCCTGTGTGCACTGGAAAATAAAGTGATTTCAAATGGGGGTCAATCCTATCTTGTTGTAATTCGGAAAGGAAAAGTGACAATAGCGCGATACCGTGCATTAAGTTGACACACAGAAAAACAATGAGGATGATTATTAAAAGTGACTATAATCTTATAAATGCCTTTTACTCTTAAAATGATTATTATTTCCTAAGGGATTTTAGGTTTTTTCAAAGTGTACTGTAAGTTTTCAACATCGAATTGTCATATTTTAAGATACAATTCAATCTTTTCTGATCCAAATAGGTTAAGCCATGATCAATCAAAATCTATATAATCGCCAATCCTTTATGATGTGGATTTTGTGTGTGTGATTTTGTGTGAGTGTTGGCGCTGACCTTCTTGCAATTGATTTGGCTTTGGGTTGCTTTTCTGGGAAATGCGTTGTTCTGCGGTGGTGTGGGAATTCGTTTTCCGCTTTGAGCTCTTCACTCAAACTGTAACTGTGAACTGGCTTTTCATTTCCACTGAATGGTTCAGGAGGGGATGGGGGAGCGAACGGTATACGAGCGGCGGAATCCAGCTCAAAGGCCGGAAGAGTCTAGCCAAAAGGCAAATGGCTCAAAGTTCCCATAGTTGTTGTGCTCGACTGTTTGTGCGAGTGGGTCATGCACACAAAGTGCAATGACTGAGCCAAAGCTGACGTTTTATTGTTGTTTGTGTGGCAGGGCGCACATAAAGCCTCATAAAAAAGTCGTAAATTCGATTGTTGTATGGCAAACAAAACCCAGGAAATGGGACCAGCCGACCTAGGCCTCACCAAAGCCTCCCCATCGACCCCCCTTGGCCCCCTCGCCCCCCTCAAAAGGTGTTTGGTGTTGAAAACAAAACATTTTCTCTCATTTTATTTCGTTTTTCCGCCCTCCCTCTTTCGGTTTTTTGTGTTTGTGGCATTAAATGTGCTTCAACTTTTGCCAGGAATAAGAGCTGTTTTGGCATTCAGATTTTGGCCTCACTTTAAGGATCCGGTGTGCTTGTATGTATGAGTGTATGAGTGTATGTGTGTGTGTGTGTGTGAAGAGTGCGTGTTTGTTTGTGTGTGCAAAAGTTAGACATGCGGAAGAGGTTTCTTTATGAACATTTGACTCTTTGTATTTACCTCGTGTTAGGTGACGAATTTTCATCGTGAACTTTAAGAGAGTCATTTGTAGGAAATTCATGAACTTTTCCAACATGTTTCTAAAGCACAAATTTTGCATTTGTCATGAAGTAGATTGTTAAAGGAAAACTTATGTAAAAAGAAATATGAATCAACAAAACCATTTTTATATAATTTTATTTTATTAAAGGAAAACTTATGTAAAAAAAAATATAAAAAAACAAAACCATTTTTGTATAATTTTATTTATGCCCAACAAATGTGGTACACATCAGTTTAAATGTACAAAAATAATTATGACAAATCTAAAGTCAATTAATCAACTTCAAAGTTCGAATGCAAATATACATTTCGCAATTTTACTAAGAGTGTTTACCATAACTAATATCCAAGTCCAATTTCGTTGCCCAAGTTCCGCGCTAAAACTTGCGAACAATATTAATGGCATATGAAGAGTACACGAGAAGTTCCAAGAAATCATTTCTGGATTTCAAAATTCAAACAAAACTTTGGCAATTACGCTAAATAACTTTCGTAAGTTGTGCCAGCTTGGCAATGGCGCATTGCAATCAATTTTCATCAATCAAATGCAGCTGTCGACACTCCCAGCCACATACACACATGCATAAATAATAGCTAATGGTATTTTAATCAAATGAAATGTACTCGATTTAATTGCAGGTACGCGATCAGATGGAACTTCTGCGAGTGGCACCCATTGATCAGTCAATTCCAGCCGAAGACATTATGGGCAGATCCTATTGTCGTTATCAAGGACCAAGAACGTGATAATTTCTCCATTTGTAAAGTTCACCCATATGCATAGCGTTTCATTCATGGCAGCTCCGTGGCAAAAAATGCAAAAAATTATGTCAAGCGTACGTGTTGTAAACTGAAACTTGTTTTAGGTTAATTGACAAAGTTTTCCTCCTCTCAGCAGCTGATGTTGTTGTTTTTCTTATTGTTGTTGTGTTGTTAATGTATGGGTGGCATGATGCTGCACATACTCTCACACACACGCATTTGAAAAAAACGCCGACATTTTGCAATCGCTCAGAGTCGAGCAGCTGGCCAACTGCTGCCGCAGCACTGAAAAAAGTGAACAATGTTTGAAATCATTTCAAATATAAGAAAACTTCTTACTAAAGTTCTGTTTGTCCGATTAATCGATTCAATTTTATATAGTTTTATTTAGTTTAAAAACTGACCAATCATCGAATTTAAGACTCATCATATTTAAATTTGTTAAAACTTTCTTTTAAATTTAATACTTTAAAAATTGTTTATGTAAATTACTTAGTTATACAAATAACCCTCATCGTCAGTTGAAAACAAGTTATTTTCTCAGTGCTTTCAACTCTGAGCGCAGCTGGCATCGCCCATAAACAAATACAAAGTGGCAAGAGGAGACCACCACCCACCCACAAAAGCCCCAAAACCTCCAACCCCACAATCCTCCATTCCAGAACTAGCCAACATTGTGTAAATATCATTGCCATGTTTATTTTTATCTCTAGCTCTAGTCTTAGCAAGAAAAAAAGAGAGCACAAGCAAAAAACAAGGATGAGAAACAGAAAAATCCATAGCACAAAAAAGCTAAAAAAGTGAAGTCTATAATAGCGAAAGAATAGCACATTTAGCCTCAAACTGATAAGCCGACAACAAAGCCGAGGCTAATCACAAAAGTCAAGCTCAATGTTAGTACAGAAGGAAAATCTAATTTTTCATCGTGTATTTTTTCTATGAAAAAGTTATTAAAGTTTACAAGGAATATAGCTAATAGTTAATGAAATAAATGTTGAATTATTGTACGCGACTTTTGCCGGGCTTTTTCGGACCTGATGGCGAATGACGTTCGTTTATTGGCTCGGCTTTTGCAGCGAATCGATTTAATTATAAAACATTGTGCGTTTAAAGGGTTTTTAATTTCGTTATTAACCTAAATGAAATTCCCATTTAATTAGTTAATTAACATTAAACATTTAATTAGCCAAGGTTTAATGCAAAACGAGCAACCGAAAAAAATGGAGTGTAATTCAATGCACGAATTGAATGTAACCACATTTTTTGCATCATTTGTAAGGCTTAAATACCAATCTTTTAATCAATATTCAAGTAAAGCGATGCAAATGAAAAACAGAGAAATGGTAAGCATGTTGTATAATTAATAGATCCATACCAAATTCAACCCGCCAAAATTGCAACCAACAAGCAAACCAATTAAGCGAGAAATGATATTAAATAACAATTGTATAGAAAACAAATGAGAAAAACTGTAAGCGCGTTTGTTCAAGAACAATTTAACACGTATACCTATACAAACTCACCTACACATAGTCATATATAGATATTTATATTAAATATTCTGATTTAATTTTGTCACACAATTTTCATAGGCAAAACTATTTAGGTTTTTATTATTTTACCATTCATCATACTCTTTGCAACACATCTTTAATCAAACAAATTGTTTTTTTTTTAAGGTGAAAAGCGTTCAAAAATAGAAAAAATTCAGAACATATTTTACATTTAAATTAGATGAGGGGAGAAACAAAAAAGAAAATAACACATGTGATCAAAACTAAAGTTAAATTAAAGATCTATATTATTACTACTTATATATAACTATGATAATTTAATGTTTAACAACACCATAAGACAGACAAAAATGAAAATACAAACAAATTCAACCATTTTTACTGCTGATGGACATTGAAAACAAAACTACACTTTATCGATTATAATTAGCCTATAATAAAGTGAGAAATTTAACTGTAACCATATAGGAAAACACTTGAAAACGCTGATCACGTGAGCAGTGTTTGAACACCTTGTAAATATTTGTATGAGTAATGATAAAAAAGTAACTGTATGAAAAATACGAGTATGTCAAGTTGTGAATTGGAAAGTATCCAAGAACAAACCAAAAATATTTAAATTAATTCATATGTGTAAATCGGAAGGTGTCGTAAATGGCCAGCAGAAAAATACCAAACGGAATATAAATAAATTCATGAAAATTAAAAGTCGAGATACAGATTGAAGTATTTTTTGAATAGCGAAATGAGGGGTTGGCTTCGTGGAAGTTTCGCGGGGCTTATTTGTTTGAGGAAACTCGCTTTCCCCTAAAGGAAATCAGTGGATGTAAGTGAAACTCTTCAACAGCCATCAACACTTCCAGCTTCACTTCCCTTTGCTTTTGTTATATTCTTATTGCGATGATAGCACTCGAAACACACATCCTGCCAGCACTTGGCTCCCGGATCTTTGCCCCACCCATTTATCTGTCTGAATCCTGTCGGGGTTGGCTTGTCAATTCGAACGTAAAAATAAAAGGATTTGCAGTTCCAGTTTGTTTATATCAGCGCATTTTATACGCCCTAAGCTGGGGTAGATAAAACTCCCGTGCTTGCCAATGTAATTCATTTGCGCTTTGGTGGCCAAAACAGTTCAAACAGTGAAAAATCATGGAATTTATCCCGCTTTTTGGGGCGAAGGTCAAGCAGCTGGAATCACGCTCGCCGCAAAACCACATAACTCAACGCTCGTAAAACTTGCAAATATTTCACATTCGTTTTATTTTTGTAGGCGGGGGCTTGTGCGCTGCGAGCGTTAAAAAACTATGCATCAAACGAAACGAAATGTGTGTTTTACATAAAATTTCAATTAAATGAAATAAAGTTTCGGTTTTGGGGATTCGTCCTTGGCACTAGAGGACCCATTTGCCGGGGGCTGGCAACGCACGTCTCGCTTAAATCATCTCGTTGGCAGCTGGAATAAAACCCGCAGTGCCAACAACTTTTGTTAAACATTTGTTACCAGCAGCCATCCCAACGGCAGCCCCAGCAGCCATCACTTACCAGTGGAAACTAATAAAAGTAATAAAATCCAAGGGCGGGAAAATCGAACCGAAGTGAAGCGAAACGAAAGCCAAGTACGTATAATGGGTACGAATAAAGTAGGATTTAAAAAATACATACTAAATAATACATACACCCTGTTTCAGATGAAGGTTATTAATAAGTCTAATTTACTATGGTATTACATTTGATTTAGCGTTTCGAGGTGTCTAGTTCGACTCCAAATCCTCTTATAAAAATCTGGACTTGCGAACTCTGAAAGGACCAAAAATATGAAAGCAAAAAACTTAGCAATAATAAATAAATACCAAAGAATGCCGGAGGCAAGCAAGAAAAAAGAAGAAAAGTGAAATAAAAAAATCATACTAAACATTTTCGTTTAGTTTCCAATGACGATTCGCTGACCCACCAACCACCACCCACAACCCACCAGCAACCCACCGCAAACAATGTTGCCGCCTTATTCCGACTTTTGGTGCCACCTCCGCCTTTTCCCATGGAATGCCACCAAAAAGGATTGCTCTACGCCATAAATTGTTGTATTTTATTGTCCAATTTCTTTTTATTATTTTTTCTGTGTTTCTCTTAGCCTTCTAGGGTTTTTTGCGCTGTATTGCTCATGCTTCATCTAGTGCTTCTTTTTTTTTTTTTTTTTTTTTTTTTGGCACTTTAAGCCACATGCTGAGTTGTCCTGCTCAACTGGACCAAGAGCAGGACCAGCACAAACTTAGCCACGTTTTGATTGTCGTTGCAAAAAATTGTTTTTCATATATAAAATATAAGCACATTCACGCGCACACTTTAAAAAATGAAAAATTCCAAAAAACAATTTGACTTTTTAGTTATTTTAATCTTGATGTGCAACAGTTTACATTATTTTAAGTGATTTTAATAAATAAATGCTTAAAAAAAGAAAAAGTTAATAACAAATATTTTCGCTGCGTGCAAGCACACAAACAATTATGTTTGAATTATTAAATGGACGCAAGGATTGGGAAAAAAGGGGGCCATGGAAGGATTGTTTTGTTTTCTTCGGCTGGCTGCTAAACAATTAAGAAATTCCTGAAATATTCAGAGTGTCATTGCCCAAAAACGTTGGCTTTCTTGGCCTTGCTGCAGAACGAGAGAAAAGTGCAGAGCAGCAGGTGAAAATGTCTTCTTTAGCGGTGCAAAAAGTGGAGAAGAAAAGTTGTCGTGCTGTGAAGCTGGAAAAAGGAAAACCTGAAACTGAAAATCACACAAATCGAATGGAATTTGAGGGGGAGAAAAAGTAAATTGTATGCGATTTCATTTCTCCCAACAATGCGTATGCGTTACGCGGCCGAAACATTTTAATGAGCGTTTGCATAACAAATGCGGTTTTCCACATCGTACAACCAGTGAAATACCACCCAGAACCACCCAGAAAAGCCACAGAACACCCTCTCTGACTGACGGAAAGCAGAATTTCCAGCTCAACTGAAACTGAGTAACTGTTTCATGCAATTATATTTAATGATGATGTTTATTGTGTAATACACTCACCCACATGGCCCTTTGATTGTTATGATGATGAAGCGACGAGGATGATGGCATCATCATTTCGCCATCGCCCCACCAAAGCTCATTTCAATTTATAAGAATTGATTTTGTATTAAGTAAATTGAATAATTTATAATGCAGTTACCGGGCATTAAAAAATCCGCACACATAACTGCCTCGTCAGCAGCTGGGTCCCTTGTGTGATGACCAATTGCCATATTTCAGACAATCGGACGCATTTGGGTTAAGCTTTTGCTAAGCTGCCAACAGATGTCCCCATTTCCTGTTCTAATCCTCCCCTCTGCAAACCTTTACCAATTTTTTTTAATTTAGATACTGTGTTCACTGAAAGAAACGTTAATATTTTTTGTAATCATTCGTTTTTTGTAAGCCCTATGATTTCTTTGTAAATTCAGCTTACGTTTAATACCATACTCAAGACTAAAAGAAGATATTTATAAATATATAAAACAACTCTTAATTCCCCAAGGATTTCATTTTGTTACAAGTATTCTTGTTACTTCCAAGAATTTTTTATAATAATTGGTTTCATTTTACCATCATAAAGCTACTCTATCCTTACGAGACTTTTTTTTACGTTCGCCGGTTGAAAATGTGGAATCTGCCCTGAACCGACATATGTTGTTGACAACCGCAAGGCAATTAATGCTTAGCACCACAAATCCTTGCCACAGCATCGTAAAATATCAAAAAGTTTCTGAAGAGAGAAGACGAGCTCTACGCCGGAATGAATCCAATTATGTGCTTAATCACTAAGAAGCCCCAACCGAGAAGGGATCGTGGAAGGTGGATTTTGGGGCGGGGAAAGCGGTCGAACGTCGTTGACAACGGCGAGAATGTTTGGGTGTGAAGTGATGATGATGGCGACGTGTTGTCAAAGTGACAAGTGCCCACACACACACTACCACACTTACTCACTTACCCATCCACTGGCCCACTCCTTCAAGCTTACTTTCCCATCTACACACACTCCTACAGTCGTACTTTCATTTGGATACACAGTGGAAATAAGTTAAGAATTTTTTTTGATAAATTTCTATTCATATAATATTTTAAAAGTTCTTGCAAAAGTACTTGGACTGTAAGGGAATTTTATTTAATCTTCATTACGAAATTCAAGCATTGTTTGCATAGCACATTTGTCTGATCAAATAGAATTCCTTGGCATTGTATTTTTTTTCCAGTGTTGCTATACCCGCACATGTGCCTGCGTAACGCTCATTCTTCCAGGCACTTGGCTCAACATGTGGCATGGCTTAAGGCGCACGGCCGGACGGCCTGAGCCTTTAAGCATTAAATACTTTAACACACAAGCGCTGTTAAAATTTATTCATGGTCGTTTTTAATGCCAGCGGGACGAGGGGGAGGGGCAGGGGTTACTGGCAGGCCCAGGCCAGGACTTGACATGCAAATGACTGAGTGTGTGTGTGTTTGTACCGTGATGGGTGATGGAGCCCCTCCGATGAGTCGCCCTTTTTTTTGCTGCCTCTTGCTCTCTGCTGTTATTGTTAAGCATGCTTTTCAAAAGCTATTGAATATGTAACCGCCCCCGATGGATTCGAGGCTGAAGAGTCCTCTTTTTCTGGCCCATCCCCATTCCCCATCCACAGGGCTCGTATAATGGCTATTTTTTACACTCATTTGGCAAGCAGAACTACAAACGGTTACGTTGGCTAGAAGCTCAGCAAGTAATTAAGTTATTATATAAATATTAAGTTGAGAATGCTTTACAAATTTTGTTGCAAGTAATTAAATTTGCTTACCTTAAATCAATTACATTTTCCAAAGACTTCAATTTTAACCAACAATGAATAACAATAACAATAAGTTCATATGTATTTACCTTAAACTGTTTTTCAATAAAAATATTTTCTAGTCTTAACTGATTTAGTCACAAAAGATCAATAACATTTTTCATAGAGGGCATCTCCTTATGGACTTCTGCATGCAAAATAAATAAATCTTGCTCTTTTTGGGCTCCACTCGGCCCGCTGTGCCATTTCACATGAATTTCATATAGTCGGGGGGCAGGAGGACCTTTTAGGCGTGGCCGGAGGGCCGATGTGATCCAATCACTGGTTAAATGGCGAGTAAACTGAAATGGAAGGGGTGGTGGTAAAAGGGGCGACAGAGCTTTCATTAGTAGTGCCACCAGCGAATCAATCCCACCCTCGTATCAATCGACATTTCGCTGAAAGCGGCAATTTAACACTTTTGCCCGCTGCCACGGAGTCGATAAGGCGGACGGGCCCCCTTCAAATATTTGAACATTTAATTTTAATTTTCAACTTTTCCGCTAGCACACCCGGCTCCATGTACTTTACGGCCTGAAAGCCCGGGGCTCGACACATGCGCCAAATATTTGTCACTCTGATGCCTGCAGGCTTGACTTGGCAGTAATTTTCACATTTTCCCCGCCCGTTGCCATTTGATTTGCTTAAAGGTTAAGCAACTGTGACATCCTGCCCGGATTTCAAGAGCAAGCCCCTTTGCCTGACTTTGCCCAAACACTTCTGTTGACACAATTAAAAGCTCGGAAAATTATAATGCAAACGTTAGTCGACTCGTGCGCAAATTAGAGGGGCAATAAAAAAAAGAACTCAAGAGCTTGACATTTTTGGTGGTAGTAGAAAGCGTTTTACTTTCCTCTCGCTTCCAGGACGAGAAGCTGGAGACGTCGGGAGACAACTCCTTCAGACATCAGTTGCTGCCATTTCCGCATCCGTTTTGCTTTGTTAGTCCGCTTCCTGTTTCTGTTACTGCTACTGTTCCTGCTCCTGCACTCTTGCCCGAGATTGTGTATCTGTGTTTGTATTTGGTGTCTCTGTGCGATTTCGGTTTCATTGCACCCATTGCCGTGGTTTCCCATTGTTCCCGGCTCCGACTGCACTTAAAATGTTTATAAAGTTTTCCTCTCCATTCCCTTTTTGGAGGGGTAATAGAGCTTTTCCCCAAAGGATGAAAGTGCATCGTGGATTGGATATTTCTTAACATTGATTTTAGATAAAGAAGTTTTAAATTTAAAACTTAAATAACGTATTCCTATTATAAAAAATATTTTAAAACTATGATTTTTACGTATCTCGTTTTTAAGCATTTAAAGTTACCATCCAATCTTAATTAAATGGTCTCCCCTATGATATTAAGTCTCACCAAGTTGATCTATAAAAAATCTCGGTTAAACTTTGAGTAATAACCATAAAAAGAGCATTAAATCTGCGCAGTGGTAACCCTAAATTCCTTTCGCTCTTACTTTCCCGCCTCGGTTTGTTTCCTGAGCTGTTTCTTATTCCTGCAGCTGAAATGGGTCCTTCGGTTGCCGCAGAGTCTTCAATTCTATTTTGGTAGCAACAACTTTCCTGCTCCTGTTTTTGCGGCGGAATTTGGTATTGTCAGGAGAGTTTCCTTAGCTAAATTTGCAATATAAGAGCTTTTTTAAATAAATCTGTAGGAAACGTAAAATTTAAAAGCGTAATGTACGTTCTCCACCATCACTGTTTAGTTTTGAGCTCACTGTTGATTTTCAATCTGGCCAGCCTGACCTTGTAACCAATTCGTTACTTTCCCTTCGGCTCAATTACTTTGTACACTCAGGATCTAGTTGCTATTGGCATTAACATTTTAATGTGGGCTTTCCGGGGAAAACCGCCCAGCCCATCGGATGGCTTTGGGGCTTACAAAACTCCTTTTGTTCTTTTGCAATTTCATTTGCTTTGCTCTCGAGTTTGGCTTGCTCATTTTTCCTGCATTGCAACTGTTTGTTGCTTTTGCTTGGCTTTTATTGTATTCCCGTATTTTTGTGTACTTTCCTTGTTATTTTTGCTCTTTAAATATGCCGCAGTATTTAGCATGACAACGACTTTGACAACGGCAACAACCTCCGAGGGACCCGAGCCTTGTTTTCCCCTTCTCAGATCTCCCAGTTCGCCTGTCCAGGTTCAACAGACTTTCCAACTGCCAATATTTCATTTGCTTTTTACGTTTGCCAGGCCACTTTTCCCCAGCCCCGCCCCCTTTTCTATCGCTATTTGTCTCTGGCCCTCTTTTTCCAAACTCCCTCGGAATGTGTGTTTGCTTCCCTATTTGCCTGCGGCTTTTTCTGCTTTTATGGAATTAATTAAAACTTCGCTGTGCTCATTTGGCACAGCCAAAAAACGAGAATCAAAATAAAAAGGGAAGCTAAAGACAATGTTTAATGTGGTTTCGGTCCCAAAACTTAGCTCAAACAATGGACTAAATTGGGTCCAATCAGTGGAGAATAATGTAATCAAGTTTAAATAACATAAGCCCTTATTATGTGGTCGGTTAAAAGAAGTCGTTGTCCCATTAAAATGTCTTTAAAGGTTTTTTCATATTAAGTAAAAAAAAAACACATTTTTTCAGATATTTACAACTGAAAAATTGAAAAATTTGTTTGTTACATTTTTTTTTAGATATTTTTTTACAGTTTTGTTACTTTGTCCCAAACACACAAAATATCCACAAACTCAAATCGTTGTAGCTTGTTGGGCTTCTGTCAAAAGTGGCATCCGCTTGATGACAAATTCCAAACAAACCGCTCGTCCTTTTCGAACTAACATACCGGCAAATCCAATCCAATTCCCCAAACAATGCAGACAAAGGACAATCCTCTCGCTCTGAGGTTTCAGCCATTTCACGTGTCTGCGCCCCGTGTTTGGGCCATCAAGCCGCACTGCCGGCAGTGAGTAGCCTGATTTTATGCATTTTATTATCTGCCTTAGTCACGTTTCAATTTACGGCCCATTGGCGGTTACAATTTGCAATCACGTTTCGCTGGCAACTCACAAACGCCAGCCAACTTTCTCCGGCCTGACACCTTTATTAGGGTCTGGCACCAGCCACTCCAACTCCTCCAACTGATCCAAGTCTGCTCCAACTCTGTTTATCATATGCCCACCGAAGTTGGTCTTGTTGTGGCTCCAATTGTTGCACAGCAAAAAAATTTATGGAAAAAAGAATAATTATTGTGCTTAATGGGATAACTACTATGGGTACCTTTTCTTTGTGTACAGTTCAAAAAATTAGGTCTAAATAAAACAACATTTAAAAGAATATTTATTTTTTTATAGAAATGCTTCTTTTATTATAATGTCCACCAAAGCTTTTATACTTTTCTCCCGGTGAGTGAAGGCTTGTTTTAGTTTTTGAATTTATTGCCATTTCTTATTTTTCCTGCCCTTTCCGGAGCCGCAGTCTCTCCATCCGTTCGTTCGCCTTTGTCTTGCGTTTATAACTTATTTTCCCGGGCAGGTGCAAATGTTCTTGGCCCTCGTCTTACCTTTGCCACTGTCTGTTTGCGTCTGTGTTGGTGGTGTCCTTCTGCCCACCTGACCCGCACGTCTGCCTCGGCTTCATTGTTATGTCCTTTATCTATGACGGTTCATTGTACTAGAACGCTCGCTGGCTGCGAGGAACATCCAGAGGCCCCGGACAGACTCAATTTCATTCCCTCGGCTCGCACCTGTAGCTCCGATTGCCTTTGTCTGGGTCACGTGGTCTACACAGAGCAAAAATACTAGAGAAAAGGAGAAAAAACCATAATGTTTTGTGTCCAATATTAGTCAGAAATTGAATATCTTTATTTTGTAAGAACTTACTGTCAATAAGAATTAGATTGGTCAGATTGCGCATACCCTACTTCGGTGTTTGGACCCAACTAAGTTTATCTAATTTTTTCTTGTGTATATGCTTCACCTTCTTCTTCGTTGAATCCGGAGCCCGTTCGGACTGCAATCGTAAATTGTAACTTTTTATTACATAATTTCTGTCATTACCCTGCGAAAGGCGAATGGCGGGTTGAATTGGCTGGCCGCCTTTTAACCCACGTCCTGTGGCCATATTCGTAATGACTTCAATACATTTCGACTGTCGCCGGCTGACTGACGTTGCCTGCTCCCATTTTCCGCTCCCCACTTTCCCGCTTTTCCGCCTTTCGCCCCTCCCATTACACCTTCCCTTTCTTAGCTGCGTGCTGTGCATACATACGAGGGAAGTGGCGGTTCGGAGCCTTCCTTTATGAGCCTTTTACTGCCCAGCCTGGTAATGTTAATTTAAAATGTAATTAGTTTAAGTAATGAACACACTTTTGGGTCGCCCAACTGCTCGTCGCATTTTTATCTACCAATTTTCCAACTCATTACGAAGAGGGAGGAAAGCACTTGGGATTTCCTCAACCTCATTCTAATTTCTGCACTCTAAGACGGTTCCTTTTTCTTGAGGTTACTACTGTGCCACCAGCTACTACTATGTTTTTTTTTTTTTTTGTAGGAATTTACTTTTAAAAGTAGCACTACACAAATAAATGTATATATTTTATTTGGTTTAAAGCTTATATTCGATTTGTATGCCAAATGTTTTTGCAACACTCACTCACAGAATATACCCGTTTCTAAAGCACTTTTCCGGGAAACCTGCATTCACCTTGCTTAATTCCTGGCAGAATTTTAAATGAGTTTCCCAGTTGCTGTGCATAATTTGCCCATTTGCGAGGAACTTTTATCCCACTTCAGCCAGTTTCCCCCTTTGCTAATTTCGCTGGCTGCCATCATAAATCAAACAGCCTTTTGATCATCAGCGACGGGCCAAGCACCAAGGACGAAGGACGAAGTACCAAGGCAGCTGGGCCGGATGGGTGAGAAAAAGGGAGGAGGAGGGAGGAAGGAGGGGTGGGGGGCGTGGCTGCAATCTGGGAGCAGGACTCTAATTAGCCGTCGCCTTGGCCATCCCTTTGGCTTGTTAGCTTTGTCAGCTGGCTTTTTATATCTATTTTTGCTTCATTAAACCAATTTCCGTGTCGCTGTCAAAACAACAATTGATTTCCGCGCCAATCGCTAGTCCGCCAGCTGAGTCCTTTGAGCCTTCATCCTGCGCAGCCCGGGGTTTTCCGTTTTCTTCGCTGCGCTTTTCACGCTGCCCAGCAATTTTCCTTTTGCGGCTGGCCACTTGTGTTTACATTGGCAGCTGCTGACAGTAACGAGTTGTTCTACACACGTCCAGGCTCATGTCCATGTCCTTGTCCACGTCCTCATTCACATCCACATCCACGTCTCTGTTGCAGCTCATCGCCGATTGTCCTTTGTCAGCACATCGCCTGTTTGTCTATCACTCCTGCCTCCTTGATGTTAAAACCGGGGCATTCGCACTTGCAAAATATAAAAAGAAGAACTTTACGGGAGCCCAGCGGCCCTGGGATCATCCAGCTGTGGAAAAATCCATCGAGCTTCCACGAATCGATGCTGTTATCGCTGATGTTTGCAATAATACTTACCGCCAGTCTGTATTTTTATGGTACTCTTTAAAGTTGGGGTATCCTAGTTTGACATGGCGATGGTAAAGTAGAAAGACAGGATTATCTTGTTTTTCGATCTGCATATAGAGGTCTACCAGTTTTCCCTATAGGTAATGCCAGCTGAATATGCGTATGTATGTTTTTAAATTGAAAGAAAAATGTAAGAAAACTCTAGCGAACTTTGGTCAAACAGAGCAACGTGGGTTCGTTCCATTTTTCTCCGCTTGCTCGGTTTGACTTTGGAGTTTGGTTGCGTTTAATGCAGCAGAAATTATTTGCATTCTGCTTTGGCTGCCATTTTTCTCGCCAGCAAAGCGAATGGTGGCTTCTTGCTGCTCCGGCACGGTGTGTTGGCCCGGCCAATATGATTGAGCAACTTCGGCTGGCACACGTGCTGCCAATATGTGTCTGTTTGCCATGTGGAAAAGGCAAGGCGTTTTCAAGACCGGTTGCTCGGCAATGCAATTTAAATAAATATATTTCCTCTGATGCTGCTGGAGCTGATAGCAAAATATCGGGAGTGCCGTCAAGTTGGCAAGTCGAACAAACAAAGCAGCGGCGGCAACATGAGCAGCGTTGGCAACTTCTGCAAAAGAAGGAAGAATGTAGTTGGTTGGCTGGGGGTACGCATAATTTACCAATGCGAGCGGGAAGCGAAGTCCCGGTTGCTTTCGTTCCGGTGTGTGAAATTATTGTGTGCTTTTGCCGTGCGATTTACTTTTGCCGATTGCAATGAGATACCATACCATTCCGTGCCCTGCCATTTCGGTACATCCAGGAATCCCGTGCAACGCTGCGTATACGTAACGCGCAATTCGCGCGCCCAGTCAAGCATGCTGGCAAATACATCTACCTCGTCTGGCAGCAATATGTATTTACATCTGCGTAGAGCACACACGCAAAGGGATCCATATGCACATCGGTCGGTACAAATGTTCAATATGGCTTTTTTGGCTGCACATTTTAATACTCCGTTCGCTTTGGGCATATCAAGCTGATGTCTAAAAAGAAAATATTAAATATATATAATAAGTCCTGACTGGCATATTCCCTTGAAACTAAGTTTCATGGCTTTATGTAATTAAATATTTATATTTAAGTGTTCTATTGGGACATATTCCTTTGGTATTTAAAATGCCGAGAATCCCTTCGGCAAACAATAAGATACGTATCGTTATTTTTTTGGCTCTGATATGACTGGATGTCATGACAGTCATTGATCTGGCTTATGCCAGTTGGCAGCCGCCTCTGGAGCTGAACCACCATGTCTGATTTTGGCAATTTATCCAATGCAAACGAAAACAGAAGAGATGCCTTTCCACTGTTTCTTTTGCCTTGCACATTTTAATTTAAATACGCGTGTATCCCTTAGCAGGTTCATGGAAGTAGCCAGTTACTAAATTAAATTACCTCGGGCTATTCACTTAATAGGACAGCCAAAGCGAACTCGCCATGAATAATTTAAAATATTTATCGCTGCGACACCCGAGGCAATGGGAATGCCATAAAACTCATGCCGCGCAAATTATGCACATTAATGATATCAAAATGTGCGAACAAACATTTGAGTTATGACCCCCCACACACACACCGCCCAACTAATTGTATGTGCGATAGTGTGAACTTCGTTTTATTAATTCATTTAAATTCATAGCTCAATATTCACAAACTCGCCGTAATTTCGATAGAGCACAAGCTTTCTAATTAGGTGTATGTCCCATGGCAGAGACACCAAGCTGAAAACTGAGAGCCGTCCCTTCTTATTACATGAATACATTTAGTATGCGGACATAGAGCTAATTTATTTTACTAATTCAGCAGGTTTGACCTCTTCCTGGCCGAAAGACCGGAGCCCCGTCCGTAAACACTTCATCCAACTACGACTCACCTGCACAGGACTCTGCTGGGAGGCAGGACATTAATGGACATCGACATAATCAAATACGAAATTTGCCTCGGCCGGTCCTTGGGGTCGAGTGACCAAGGACTACTCATAAGCTGACGATTCCAATTCGAGTTTTATATAAGAGATACCGCACTTCACTTTGCTTCGACATTCATGAATTCATTCATAAATTATTGGTCCCCGTGCAGTCATAAAGCGACCGAGGCAACCACCAAATATCAGCCAATTGCACATGGTCAGCATCGGAGGAGGAGGCTTCGAGGATGGGCTGGGCATTCTACTGTGAGTCAGTGGGAGGTTCTGGGTGGGTGGTCCACCCGCTCGGCCTTCCTGTTCTGATTGCGCTTACGCAAGAGCTGCTCCCTGCTATGGCCCCTTTTTGCCGTTGGCTGAATGGAAGTTATTCGATATCTGTTGACAGCCTTTGATTTGCGAACTTTGACCCTCTGATGCCCAGTACCCTCTTTGTTCTTGATTACTTAGTTTTATTCATCCTTTTGTTTTTAAAGAAGCATTTGAAATGGCTAAATTTATACTTCAGTAAAAAATATGTATATCTTAAAGTGAGATCAGACCCATTTTTTTAATTTATTTCTCAGTGCATACGAATTCTGCTATGTTATGTAATATTCAATTTTAAATTAACAACAAAAGCTTAAAAAGGGTTAGGATACTGATACATTTAAATATGAAGTTTTGAAGTTTTTATTTTAAATGTTTTATTTAAAATTAAATTAAAAATGAAAAGTAGGTTATTGAAAGACCTTGCCTGACTAGACTTCCAAACCCTATTTTCGTCAAATTGTAAAAGTGAATTTTACATTTCTGTCATAAGCCCTGCGTAAATGCAGTTCTCACATGGATCCGCTGCAGTGGCCGCCAGGACAAATGAATTGGTTAACAAACGCACAAATTTATACCAGGGCGTGGCCCCGCATAAAGATCTGGTGTTGTCAGCAGCACAAAAGTGGGCGGATCAATATGCCCCTCTGTTGCATATTGGCAACTGTTTTTCCATTGGAAAATTCTGCCAGCAGGCAGCAGGAGAAAGTTGATGACTAATAAGCATCTAAGCAGGCCGTGCGACCGAAAAACAAACTGGAAAACAGAAAACTGAAAACACAGAAGCGAAAACTGGGAAACGGAACCAGAGACACCCACATTTTGCACGTGTTGTTAGTTCACCGATTCCCTTGAGTGTGTGTGAAATTATGTCTGTGGGTGTGGGTGTTTTTCTGTTTTCTGTTTGTTTTTCCATGCATTTTTTGAGAATGAAAAAACAAAAAGTTTGCCAGAGCGTTCGAAACAGGACAGTGAATGCATTTTGATTCCATGCACAGTGGTCTGATTATTATTATTAAAAATATGTCTTAATTTACTGTTTTAATTTCAGTTATTTTAAGCAAGTCTCTCTTATATCTAGAAATATATTTAATTGCTATTATTTATTTTTGAGTTTAATTAGTTTGAAGTACCTATAGGAGGGAAATGTAGATCCGCAAGCACAGTGACTACCACATGTTTGTGCCTCTGTCTATGGTGTTGTTTTAAGCCCGAAGCAAGGACCAGGAAAAAATCATTGCATAAATTTCCCAGCTGCAACAAATATGCAAAGAGTTCAGTTTAGTTCAGTTCAGTTAAGCTCACCAGGGTCTTGTTGGTCTGTTTGTTGTTCAATTGCCGTGTGCAGAGTCGCCTGGAGCAGAGTTCAGGGCTTGAAGACTTTGGCCAACAGTCCACAGTTGACACTGTCAGTACATCGGCACTTTTGCCAATTACAGCGACACGCTGGCTGTCGGCCTGTCAACAGAGCAGGTCCATAAACCACACTTTTGGCCTCTATCTCTGCACTTGGCAGTTGCTCATTTATTGTCATTTCTAATTTATTTCATCTGACAGTCATTGTCCATTTAGGATTTATATGCAACAAATAACACTCGTATCGATTCGCATCTCCCACACTCCGCACATCTCCTCCCCGATTATTGTCTGTTGTGGTTTATTGGCTAACTGCTGTAAAATTGATAAAGTTGACTCTGAACATAATCAAAAGTAATAAATATTGTAGCTTCTGTGCTTGAGTGCAATCAGAACAGCATGGCGTCACATGTTTGCGTTGCCTCTTCCCTTCTGCCCTAAACCAATTTATTTGATTTGATTTCATTTGGCCCAATTTGAGCACGCCTTTGTCTTCAATTCTACGTGCGAAACACTTCGCAAATCGAATGAGTTGACTTTGCCGGGTGTGAGTTTGTTTGAGAGGTAGTTTACTACCTTTCTATAAACAACATCGATATCCGCCTGTCTGGCTTTACTTTTTGGCTGCGAGTTTGATTAACTTTTAGCAGGACAAGTCAATAAACCCGAGTTGGAAAGAGATTCAAAGGAAAAAAAAACATATCCACGCTTTTATGACAGAGTAAAATAAGTAATGAATTGTTGTTTTATTCATTTTCAATTCAATATTATTCAATATTATATTCAATTTTCTTTTTCTCACAGCCGGAAATTAAAGTTTAAATAATTTTTTAGTGCCAAAAATGTTAAAGAACACGAAGAACATTTGATCTATTTCCACTTTTGTCATTTTTTCCGGCATTTGTTTAACCCAACTCAAACAGAATGGGAAGCACGCAAAAAACCAAGGCGTTCGCATAGTTTTTTCGCCAGAAGAGAAAGACAATTGGCAAATGTGTGCCAAGTGGCTCTCATGCCACATAACCATCTATAGTAACCATTCAACCATCAGATGTGTAGTTGTGTCGCTTCCCAGTCAACTTTTCTGCCAATGTTGATTGTTCTTGTCTTTCTTTTTGTATGTGTGTTGTGCACTGTGAAAAAAAGTTATACCCTAAGAAATCAGTAGTTTATACTTAATATCGTCGTTTTAATAAATTTTTGCTTTAACAGCTTTCTAAAAGTATTCTTTGATTTTGGTAATTTATTTTTTTGAACGATATTGAATAGAGTTTAATTTGACCAGAAAAGAGAATGTAAAGACTTTGGTGAAAATGCTGTCACAAAATCATTTTGAGAAGCACTTATAGTTTTATATATGTTTTTTTTAACAGTTTCGCTCTGAGTGTGGGTCTTCTTATTCACGTTTGCTTGATTTGCAGCACTCGTATCACGGAAAATATCAAATTTCAATAAATCAAATTCAATTTGGACAGACACACACACGGAGATGGGTGCACCAACACTCCGGCGGCCAAACATTGGTATCCTGTGTGCTAGTAATATGTCTTTGTTTCAGTCGCTGCTAAAATATTTGCTCAGTCTTGTTGTCATCTGCTGTCCCTCTCCGATCTGTTGCCCTCCCTCTCGCACCCCCACCCTTCCCTCTCCATCTCTTCCCTTGGGCTCACTATTT
This sequence comes from Drosophila ficusphila, assembly GCF_018152265.1. Lineage (NCBI taxonomy): Eukaryota > Metazoa > Arthropoda > Insecta > Diptera > Drosophilidae > Drosophila > Drosophila ficusphila. Next base: position 21,055,899 of record NW_025064737.1, read on the forward strand.
GTCCTGCTTATTTGTCTGACTTGCCATGTGTGGGTGGCAGGGTGTGCGTGTGTTTTCGCATTTGTAATTGTATTTGTGTATTTGATTGTCATCAGTTTAATACTCACACAAACATGCACAGTTTCTGGGCCCAGAAAAGAAGAAGAAGAAAGGATCCTTAGCTGCTCAAGGGTATAACTTATTTGCGGCTGAATTTTATTGTGTATTTTGTTCGATATTATATGGGATGCGCGCGCGTGTGTGTGTGTTTGTGTTATGTAATGCAAGTGCGCCAACAGATTGCCAAATTATGTATGTATGACCCCAGTATAATGATTTAGCCCTTTCGTAATATGAAAATTATTATTATTACACTGGCCCACAAAACACTAATGTATGAAATTACAGTAAGAAGCTTACATTTTTCTATTAGAATAATATATTTATAGTAAAAGCGAACTGTTGCGAGGGAAATATCGTACTATGAAGTTTCAAACAAAGTAGGTTAAAAGTATAATTCATATAAAATGTTATAATTAGATCTGAACCTTTGCATCTGCATTTTCCCTTAGCGGAGTCCAAGCATTCCGCTTTTTATATGTGTAGGCTCTCCAAGAAGGGAATAAGGAAGGGGGCGTGGTCGTTGCCCCTGGCACAACGGAAATAATGTGAAAAACATTCCCTTCGGTGTGATTGTGTGCGTTGACGTCAACGGTTGATAAATTCAATTTATTTTTGTCGGCATAGTTCGGCACACTTTCTCGCATATTTTCTTTCCATTTGCGAGGGGGCGGGGCAGCGAAAAGAAATTAGCCAGCGGCTGATGATGTGGCTTAGGCGCACGGTCGCGCACCCACACATGCACATAAGCGGAGCCGTTCAAATTAAATGTAGCATACTTTCATGCGCCAGTGCGAAATGAAACCAAATACTAAATTAAGTTTGTCCGGATTTCCCACATTCTTGGCGGTTCCATGGAAATGGCTTCAGGGATAAATTTTTCATATGGCTTTAAGCTTTTACTCTCATAAAGCATTTTTTATTTGATTTACAGATAGATGCAGTACAATTATATGATTTTAGACACTGAAATGAAATATTTTTAAAGGAAAAGCCCAGTATAGTTTGCTTTCCAAAGGGTTAACTCTAGCAATAGTCCACATAAATAACCTAGCTCTCCAAACAATTTATTTTTATATTCCTCCCACAATCGCATATATCACAAATGATTCATTATCCCCATTTCCGCCCTGGGGATTACTCGTCTTTTTATTAATATAATTTGCCTGGCCCAAGTCGGACGAGATTCATTTAATACTTTTTGCGATTGTATCATATTTATTTCCTTTACGTATTTGCGTTTAGCCAGAGATACACAGATGGCAAATCAAACCCACTCAGGCATGGGCACTTCCGCTCTCTCTACTCGAACTAAATACATTTCCGATGCGCCATATTTATGAATGCCGAGACGCAGTGAAGTGTGGGCTGAGTTGGGATCGATTCAGATGATTCAGATGAGTTGGGGCAAATAAACCTTGGGGAGGGGGGAGCAAGGAGATCGGTCTTTGGCCCTTTTCCTCTTCGTTATGCAATGAAATGGCATTCGTCGTCGTTGTCACTTGATGCATAATTTTTCAAGCTCTCTGCCTGTCGCCGTTTAGTTGTTGCACATTTATAACAGCCAGCCAAGACGCACTTGGAAAAATATTTACATTTATACACACTTCATACTTCATATATAGCAAAACTTAATTTTGATTTGGTTCTTTTTGACAAAAAATGTTCAATACTTAAAGAGCAGAAATTTTTTACCAATTTATGAACCAGAAGTACTTTTAGCCGGAGTTTTTCCATGTGCAGGTTAAAATGATTGCATTTAAACAGGGTAAGGGGAGTGCGGAGATTGCAGTAAGTGGAGCGAGCATGCAGCCAAGACAACAGCGGTGCCGTGACTATTTTAGTTAAATTAATGACGCTCTATTTGCCGAGCAAGTGCCCCTGCCGTGCAGGCAGCTTGAGGCTGTGATAAGTGCTGCCGGCATGAGTAACGGCCAGAAAGCAGGTGCTTCAGATGGGCGGAGAGGGGCGTGGCTCTGTCACCTGGCCGACGGCACACATATGTAGTAAAGTATATCCTGCAGACCCACTTAGCCTGCTAATCACATGCAGCCCGTGCTATGTAGTCCATCAATCTAATTATAAACGAGTGCAACTATTTGACCAGGCCAACCGAGAAAATTTCACAACTTAGTATGCTAGTTCAGGCCTCTTTGCACGCAAAACCAAAATTATATGCAATAGTGGCAGCAGCCAGATTTACGACACCCTAAATATTTGCATCAACGCACGATTAACGGTTTTGATTATGAGGGAGATTTTCATTGGCAGTTTTCAGTTGCGGTTAATGATCACAGTCCAGCAAAATAAATTACACCGAAAATATATGTTTAAGCTCCGAAAAGGGAACCATAAAGTCACTTTCGACTTTAAAAGCTCTAATTGAATACCACTGAAACTAATAAAGTCTAATGAACTGAAGTTGTCAGTAAGTTTAAACAAACCTTTAAAGTTTTTAAATCAGATGTCAAACAAATGGTTTTGCAGACGAAAATTAATAAATGTACAAAAAAAGTATTCAAAAAAAAGTGTAAATATTTTACGAATGGTTGACCCAACTAATAATTGAGGTGTTTTAAATACTTTATTGTTGTTTTCTTTTCTCTCTGCTTGAGACAGGTGACGACTTAAAGTGGGTCAACAGTTTTACTCAAGTAGTCATTAAAAATTTAAGCCAACCTTAAACTTTGTGAATATTTGTGATGAAAATGCGCCAAACTTCCACATGTTCCAAATAAAATTTTAGGTTGACAACAGATTTGGGCTTGTATGTAAATGCAAGGCGAGTGGAGCACAACGAATTGGAATCTGATTCTGAATCCGAATCCGAATGCTCGTTCACTTATGTATGTATCTCCACTCTCCATCTTGATGCGTATGCAAATAAACATGGAGAGCTCCCAGAGTCATTCCAGATGCAGGGGTCGGGTGATATGGCAGAGTGATTCTATTACGGCTGCTGCTGCTCAACTCGGCATAAAATTGCAAAACAAATTTTATTATTGAAATTGAAAATCAAAGAAACTTTCGCCTGCACAACCCTATGGCACATGCGGAAAATATCTAAATTATAAAGGCAGTAACTAAAAGGCGTCTCTAAGAGGCAGAAACTTTTACTTTGATTTTGATAATTTATGAGCTCATCCAGATTGAAAGACAACTCCAAGTAACTCCTAAGTAAACTCACAAGCTCTTTTCTGGTAGCTTCAATTCGAAAATTGGCATTAAATACACTAAGAGAATGGGTAAGAGTAACAATATGCTGAGCGTTGAATGTTAATAATAATATTTTTGTTTCAAGACTTTGATATTTTTCTGCCGCATTTAAATATTCTATTGTTCTATTTGCTTTCAAACATAAGGAGATTGCCCTTATTTGAGGGTGGGAAAAAGGGAAAAGCTGAATTTCTGGTAATAATCTAGGAGAAGAAAAGACAGTGTAGCTTGCCTGGGAATGGCATGCCAATTTGTATATATAAGTGATGGGGGAGCCCACCTTGAAGCGCCTTTTCAAGCTTAGAGAGAATTTCAATTATTTTATTAGCCACATGAGCGGGCCAAGGCTTGGGGTTTCTTTTGAGCCGAAAAGGGATAACTTTCCGGGCCAGGTGAGAGATGGCTGGTGCGGCGGGCATTGTTGCCCGAAGGCGATTATTATGAAATATGTTGCATACTTGCAGGAGAGCTACGGCCCGGGTTCAAAGCTAGTGGCTGAGTGGGTTCTTTTGCATAAATCTTTCATGTACTGTATGAAAGCATATTCACTAATAACCCAATATCCCTTTTTTCCGGCTACCGGGGACTGGGCAGCCAAAAAAGGACAACTGTGTCCTTACGGCGAGCGTGTGTGGGTCGGTTGGCTTAGTCTATCGACGCTAGTTTCGCATTTAGTTGAGTGCTTTGTTCTGGCGGTGCGGAATTGGGACATTCTGGCCTTGCCTGTGCATATTTTTAATTAAAGCACAAAAGGCCACAAAAACAAAAGGCTGTTAGGGCGACGACGGAGAGAGGAAATCCCTTTTCGGCATGAGCCGGCAAATAAATGAAATATTTATTAACAACCATCCGACATTCTTGGCATTTTTGCGAGCGTAAGTGAAAAGCCGAAAGAAAAATAAAAGCCAAACAAAACCATAAATGAATTCAATTACATTAAGTTTTTCTTTCGCTCTTTTGTGTGGCAGTTTGGCCGTTTCCTGCTCTCTGCTCTGCGCTCTCAGCTTTTCGCTGACCCCTGACCTCGCCCCTGAATAAAGGGGTATCGAAATCGCCAGCGTATATTATGCTTTATTCAATTCCCCACACTCGCGCGACCAAGCCATAAAAAACCAAGGGAGGTGCCCAGACCGAAAAGGAAACAAAAAGCACGAGTATCCCGGCATCCGAAATAAAGCGCAAAATAAACAAGAGACGAAAATTCAACGTACGCGAACCGCAGCAATTTAAACAATGTCCAATGCAGTTCCAAGTGGTTTTTACGCCCAACGCTTCACTGGCTAACCGAAGGCAACTGAGGAGATCCGCCGCCCACTTTTCCCGCTTTCCCTCTTTTCCCGCTTTCCCTCTTTTGCCGCTTTTCTCGCTTCCCGATTTCCGTGCAGCATAGTAAAAGAAAATTGTTAAGCCCTAAAGGCCATCATCAAATAAAGATGAATACTGTGCAGGTTCTTTTTACTTTCAGCACCAAACAAGTCGCCGGTCGAGGGTTTATGGGTCAGACAGCGGATCGAACGGCAACAATTGCAAATTGATTGCGGGAAATTTTAAGCAGCCGTGAAAATCATCACGGGTGAGTAGGGTACCGAAAGCGAAACTATCAAATGGTCTGCCAAAATAAAACTTTTTCAGTGAAAATCAGCTTACATTCAGAGAACTCGATAGTGTTTTGAAAAAAATATATATAAAGATAAATATATAATAATACTGCCACAAAACAATAATATCGGTATATATTTTCAAATTCAAAGTTAAGACACATATATAGCCTGGGTCATTTTCTAAACAATTTGTGGCCATAATGTCTGGTATCAATGCAGCCTTAACGTAACTTTCAAACCCATGCGAAAGTTCCCAAGAAGTTGCTCAATAACTTTGAATAGTTCTGGAAAATCCGATTATGTGAGTCCCAGCACTTACCGCAACTTGAATAGTTTTAGCTCATTGATAACAACCACCGCAATATTTACAGAAACTTACGACTCAGAGCTTAAGGCCACCAAGTAATAAGTTTATTTACATGCGAGCTGTATGGAGTTGCTCATTAAAATGTATTTATGCTGGTCGTGGGATGAACTTGCTTACAGAGAAAACAATACTAATAGGAATGTTTTTGGAAACAAACAATAATATTTCATTTTGGGAAGCTTTATTTAGTATGGAATAAAAAGTAATAATTGCGCTCTTTTGTTAAAGGAACACCGTAATTAGTATTTGATTAATTTTGGTATGTATTAAAGATGTTTCCTATTTTTTTGCTGTGTAGACCAGAGCACACACCTTGAGCCACCTGGATTATCTGCCTTGAACCGGGTGACCGCTTAACCGTGACTCGCTGCTGATATCGATGGAGTGGCCTTAAATGCCAATATTTCGCATTAAAGCCAACCGCCGAGCGGAGTGGCTGCGGAGGACGTGTAGGAGGATGCGGATGCGGATGCGGATGGGGATGAGGATGCGGATGTCCTAGGACGGCAACTTGTCCTGCGGCTCCTGCGGCTGCTGATGCTGCTGGTCGAGGGCGTTAACCGAAAATCGATGGCCGTGCAAATGGAAGGGATGATGTATGCGGTCGGCGTCTGCCAAGTGGAAAAGTTGTGTACGAGTGGCTCGCATCTGTATCGCATTTGCGGCCAAGATACTGCGCCCTGTTAGCCGGAGATGTAATTGGAATTTGCGGCATGGCCTCGCCGGCCCGGAATGGAGCGTCCATTGTTTACTCACTCTCGCTCTCGTCCGCAATGATTAACTGCACCTGCAGACACCGGTGGGCGGAAGGTGAATGGAAGGTGGCTGGCATCGGATGAATGGGTGGCTCGGAGACCCACTGGCTTCCCTGTTTCGCCCTCCGGATCGCAGTGGTCCGTAATACGAGTCGTCAATCAGCTCGGGTTGCATCTGCTCCTGGCCAAGTGGGTGTGTCCGAGTTTCGGATTGAGTGCGGGGTCAATGCTAATGAACCCTCATTAAACACTCGCTGCGAAAACGGTCATAAGGTTCATAGGATGTAGTTTCGCAGAAGTGTTTAACCGAATCGGGTGGATTTCAGTGCCCCTTTAGCCACACTCAGGGAAAAGTGCAGCAAAAATCGAAGTTATCACTGGTAGCATCTCAAACTGTTGTTCAACTGAAGGCATTGGAATAAAATATCCGAGTACTTCATAAACTTTTTTTTATAGCTTTTTAAGTTTTGTGAATAGTGAACTATAATATTTATAGCTAGAACCGACTTTTTTCACTGAGCTTATTCATTCATATCCACTCACTCGCTTGACTGTCAATTGAAATCCCATAAGTCTGACGTTTTATAGAGACCATAAGGGATCCAGGGCTATAAACGATGTTTGGTTATGGCAGAGGACGTCATTGCTTTCCCCTTCCGCTACCGTCAGCCGTCAAATGCAACAATTTGCAATGCCATTTTATTAGCCGTCTGCGTATGCTGTCATAAAAGCGATTTACTGGCAGAGCTTAAGGTTTGTCCATAAAAATGCATGATAAAGTGCTTTGTTTGTCCTGCTCTTCTAGTCCCAAGTTGGCCAAAACTCTTTCGCTCCTTTGATCCGTCGGGCATATGCTGTCTGTTGTTGTCTGTTGTTCTCAGCCAGCTTCAGGCTTCATTTAACTTGGCTGGCGCTCAGCGTTGGCAGGCCGCCCGTTACCATTATGCTACCTGGCCATATTTTCGAGCGGGAGGGCCTGCCAACCGCCTAACAGAATCATCGACATAAAATAAACATGCATAATGGAGCATCTTAAATGCAACTTATTTTGCATAGTTAAGCATTTGAGTGGCAACCCCTCTGCCATTTTTCCAGCGTCTTCCCACTTCACTAACTTTGATACTTCCACTCGACTCGACTCGACTTGCCTTGCCTTGCCTTCAGTTTGAGGGGGGCAAACAGGAAACTAAATGAAAATATCTAACGCTGGCAGCTCCTGCTGCCGCCGCCGCCTCAAACCGCATACAGTGGCTGCGAAAAGTATGCCCCTTCTGCCTGGCCTGAATGGAGCTGCCTCATCCCGCTTTTTTCCACAGCTTTTCGCCGCTTCTAGCCAGCCACTTGCCATATTTACACCAATTCCCTTGTCTGTACGCCGGGCTAGCCATTTTTGTGCTTCCATTCTCTGGTCCTTTACATCGCCACTTCAAAAATTGTGTGTTTTTATTTTGCCGCAGCAAGCAGACCTTTCATGTTTAAGAAAAAATTTAATGTTTCCCCCATTCTGTTTTTCTGCTGTTCTGCTTTGTCCAACATCACGATGATGAGCAGTCAAAGAAGCAGCCAGAAGCCCAGCCAAGTTTGTCTGCCAAGAGTGGCTCGAAAATTATAAGCATGCTATTGAGACAAACACAAAAAATCCTCACACAAACAGCAGCTTTAAGATGTTCCTTTCAAAGACATATTTTACGCCATTTCTTAAAAATATTTCCTAGCAAGCTTTGAGATTGTAAGCAAATAATTTCCCTTATTTTAATGTTAATTAATGTAAAACTCAATTTTAACACCGAATTGTGTAACTTATTTTTTTTTATTTATACTCAACAAATATTATTTATAGAAAAACTCAGCTTCTACAAAAACTAAATTTATTCAAGAGCATTAGAAAGTCACAATAAATTTCCTTTCTATCCGTTGCACTTCTTCGGTTGGTCTGTAGGCACTTAGTCGGCTGTCTGCGCAGCGTCTTCAAAGGGCATTATATTCAATCATGGGGGTTAATCATTAGACAACGCCCGGCACAATCTCACTGACGGGCGGGAAAACTAACTGGCAGATGGACAGACTGTGTGTCAGGCAGTCAGTTAGCTAGTCCTTCAGTGGATGTTTTGCTTTGCAAATTGTGCATAAGAAATGCAGCAGTTGAGCCATGAGATTGAGTGTACCATGCGGCGTATGATTGATATTTCTGCTGGCAGATTCGCTTTGTTCGCCGCTGGCAAGGAGTTCGCACGGCTTAAACGCTAATGACTAACACGGATAATTATAATGGCCTAATCCCACCTTCGTGTGCACACACGATGCTCGCTAATTGACTGCTGAAAAACGCTAATTATTTTGTTCAGTGAATGCGTCTTTGATAACCAGCTCTTATGTCCTTTTTGTGCTCGCTCATCCTAATTAGTTAGCAGGAATTTCAGGCATACGCCCTTTATAAATAATACAAAAGTCGAGAACCAAGAAGGCGCCTGATTATCATGAAAAGATCTTTTTTGGGAATGTGAGGAAGGACGTCATTGAATCATTTCATCGTACCATAATAGCATTGCTTCAAGAAATCATTATGTTTGGGATGAGCCATTCTTAGTACCTTTACACATATATACCCACTAAACCTTTACATTATACTTCAGCTTAACTTACTGCACTTCACATCCTTTCTCCAGCTATAAAGCGAATTGGGACTTCTGGATTAGAAACGCAATAAGGTTGTTCCAGGTTTTTCCTATGTCTGATTTAACTCACCTTTGGGGCTTGAGGTTGTCTGTTTATTTCTACTCGTTTAATTAACGGTCTCTATGACAATAGACCAACCCACTCAACCAGCTGGACAAAGCCACAGTGCGCTTTAACTTATGGCAGTCAGACCATATGAATATGAAAATTCATTCCTTTTTACTACCCACTACTCAATTAATCATATGCAAAGCGCAAAAGCGCATTTAATTATATCTTTGAGTTCAAATAAAAATAAACGAAATATACATTTTCGCTGCAATAAAACTCTACACCTAACTTTTTTTTTCTGAAATATAAGCAAAAAACAATATAAAAATATATTAAAACTCATGGTTTAATTATTTTTTTTTTATGTTTAAAGTGTAAAATTCAAGTTTCGTCAGCCTGAAACAGTCATACTCTCCCATTTCTTGGCTTAGTTGGCATTTGGAGCTCACGCTGCCGTTGTTGTTCTGCCATTTTTGCGGCTTTCGGTCAACACACATGCAACAAACAGAGCAAAACCAAGCCAAACAAAACAAAACAAAGAAGTGGCCCAAGGACTGATGGAGGATGCGACTGCTGCATCCCATTGGATGCGGCTGTGAGAATTTCTCTTGCCATTTTATTTAAGCGGATTATTTTGGCACATTTGCGCTTAGGTTTTTTCCTCTTTTTTTTTTTTTGTTCCATTATTTTGCTTTGCTGTATGTGTTTTTGTTGGGGCTTTTCCGTTGGCATTGGAATGCCTAATGAAAGCACTGCTGCCGGGCATGTGTATGTATGTACGTAAATTCACCTAAATGATGTGCACCCCAAATATGAAGCTTATTTGGCATTGTGACAAAAGTTATTTAATTATGATTATGCTGGGCCTTGGTTCTTAGCCCAGCACCTAACTGCTCGTCCGTGCTTCCCCCGACTGCTCATTTGCAGTAAAATTTACTTAGTTCAGCACTAAAGCTCCACACAGGCTCAACCGATGTAGACATAAAACTTAAACACGCACAACCATCGACATACAAATGCGGTCAGGAAATTAGCACACAACATTTTTGGGCAATTCTGTTGTACGACTGATAATAAAGTAAGTTTAAATCTCAAAAAAGGATGGCTTAACATTTTTTCTGTGTTTGATATTAACAATATATGAGGTTATTTTTAAAGTGTCATTTATGTTGACCATATCTGTAAACCAAAGTGTGATCTTGGTCAAGAGAATGGGCTTATTTTACTCCGAAACCAGTTACATGTTAACTTTGGCGCTAATGTCAAACGCTGGGCACATGTCGCACGCACACTGCTCTTCTCTCAAACCACTCACCACCTCCAAAGATCCTTGTCCTCAGTGAGAGTGCCATAATAATTTGCAAAATTAAACAACAACTAGTCGGTAAATGAAGATATCTGGACCAAAGTGCTCTTGTCCTTGCTGTTGTAGCAAATATTATCTCACTTAACGCGAAAAGGGCTTCATTCAATCTAGTAGCGACTCCAGGACTTGGTGCAAGAGTTAGATATGTATTAAGACACCTGGAAATAAGTTCAACATTTATAAACCTTAGAGCAATAAAAGTGAATGTCTCAGAAAAATTTAAGAAGCAAAATGTACCCCTCTGCAAAACTTAATATTTAAATCCACTTCGTGAAGGAGCTAAATCACAAACATTTCGAGGTATGTTACTTTGAGATCGGAAAAAAATTACGAGTTATGATTCCTGGAAGTGTTGATTTGGGACACTTTTTGCAGATTATGGAAAACTTGTAAAAATTCTAAAATGAAGAAGTGTCTAAATTTCGACCCTCATCAAATTGAACAATTTAAACGTAGTTCATTTAGAAATTCAATCACAGACTTTTAGAGGTATAAAAAACTGAAATCGGTCGAAAATTAAAAATTGTATAATCTGAGGAAGTCCAGGATTTGTCGTTTGTGCCAATATCTGGAAAAAAAAAAAAAAAACCGACATCTCATCACTACCCTACAAAAATTGACCTTGTGCAAAAGAACCAAAATACCTCGGTTTTATTCACAAAAGCTATTAGGTATGCCACTTTAAAATCGGTCTTAAATTGGTTGTAGAAAGGGGCTGTGGATGCCCAGTATTGGTTTTATTTACTTAATTGCATATTATATGAGTTCGAGTGCATTAAATTCTTGGAATGAACGGTCCAATATTGTGTACAAATGTAAGAGTCGATGAATGTAGATACCTTGTTAATAGAAATGGGACGAGGGCTATTGCCAGCAAGTTGATCGTCCATTTATAAATTCATTTATAATTCAGACGGACAGTTATTAAGCCCCTAGGCTGAGTTTCTGAAATTTGAATGGCCATTGCCGACATATTTTGCTGTTGGCTAAATGTTCGTGTTTGTGTGCTTCTCCAACTAATGAAAATTAATGCTTGGTTTCTTGCATTCTCTTTGCGAGGCCGTCAAGTTGATAATCCCTGACAGGAAGGTATCCTGCATAGTCCGGTCATTTGATACATTTTTAGTTAAGCCCCACATTTAATTAAGTAAGCAACATTGCAAGCCGAAAACAATGCCTTCTATAATGCAGCAGAAGTGCGTGTTAAGTAAGTGATAAGCTGATATAATTAATTGAAGCCGCTATCTTGTAAGTGCAAGTACCCACCTTTCAATATAGTTATGGGTTACAGCTAATAGCTTTATGGGATTATGGATTGATGCATTGGAAGATGGGCCTCACTTTTTTAATGGAGCTTAGGGGACTAATATTCTTTCATTGTTCCAAACTCATTTTATGACAATTGGAAGTCCCCGCTGGGCTTAGTTCAATTATAACAGTTTTCGCCAACTGCCAAGAGAAAAGGCGAATTGCGAGAAGCGTAAACAAATTAAACTCTGACAAGTCGAAAGCAGCGAGGAGTGGGATGCAATTGCAGTTCCCTGAACAAATTGCACTTTGACTGCAAAAGGCAAGTTTTAGTGCCTCAAAAGAGGGGAAGGCGATGCGGCAGAAGTGCCCTCCAATGCATTTGACGGTCGTCCCAGGCGACCAACTGCCGCCACTCGCTCTCTGTCCTTCTCCATATCTCTATCTTTATCTCTACAGAGAGAGCCAAAATTATATTTTTCCAATTCGTTTTGTCTGTTTATTAGGCACAATGAATTTATTCATTGAAAATAAAACACTAAAACTCTTTTTTTAGAGCTAACTTTTATATTCCACTTTAGAGTGCAGTTGATATTAATATTTCTTGATATTGATGAAGTTTCTGACAGTGCATCGTTCCCTATTCTCCGAGTTTCTGAGGAGTCCAAAGCCGAAAACCGAAAATGCTAAACCGACCTGAAGACGGGAGATGGATGAGTGGTAGCCATTTTATGGGCAAGCCAGCAGCAACAGTAACAGTAACAGAAACAGAAACAGAAACAGCCATAACAAAAGTCAAGAAAATGAAAACAGAGCTGAAGATGAAATGCGGCAGCGGAGGAGGAATATATAGGGGAGCAGTCGTGGGAAAGACAGTAGAAATGAATTTCAAGTAAAACGAAATGAAATGAAACAAGGGAAATTACAAAGTTTTAATTCAAACACTCGCATTCGTTGAAAATTCTTAAGCTGCAGCTTTTCCAGAGATGAACGAGGGGCGGCAAGAGAGAGAGAGGGAGTGGGCGTGGCACTGCTGCTGCAGTGAGACTAAACGAAATGTTTTCCTTTCAGCTGCAACCGCCGCCTTGACTTTCTTCTTCGACCCTATCTATACCTCACAGTTCCTCACACACACTCACCTGGCTTTTCCCACCCATTCAGTCCATTTTCCCGCCACTCAGACTTACTTCCACCCCCCTAGTTCGCATTTTGATGCAAAGCTGCTTGTGGGCTGCATTTAATTGCAAATTAAAATTCTGCGCACAAGACTTTGTATGTAAAGGACTGACAGACGCAAAGGATCCAAGTCCTTTGGGGTCTTCCTCGGCAGTAGCAAAATAAATAAATGTTGCCGGCTGTTTTTGGGTTCAACAGAAGGCCCTTTTCCCCAGCATTTAACCAGCACTTGCCGCTTTTGTTTTTCTTTTGCCGAGCGCTCGACAAAAACTTAACACAACTTTACTCTTAACTCGTTTGCCCGAATTAAATGTTGAGCGTTAAAATTTGCCAAACAAAAAACACGAAAATAAACGTGAAATGGAAAAAGAAGGTTGGGCAGAAGGAAACATGCCAGCTGCGCCGGCGAAAGCCGCAGGACTCCGAAAACCGGGATGAGGACCCAGTTGCACATGGGCAAATTAAATGGTTTCCGACTTCCGGCTGACGACAACAGCAAAAATAACAATAACAGCCGGAGAAACGGCTGCTCCCTTTTTTCTTCATTTTGGCAAATATATGCAACTTTATGCTTTTATGGCCTGTATTTTTTTGGGCATGTTCGCTGAATATGGATTTATAGCTGACTGAGCGCGAGGAGCGACCCACAAGCGACACATAAACTGTCACCAAGTTATAAATTAGCCGCCACATAGACAAATGCCTAGAGGAATTTCGCGACGTCTACATTAGGGAATGGGGATCGCTGGTAGAAAAAATTACAAATTTCGCAAGAAAAAAGAAAAGATTGATATTAGGTGTCTGTAAAAAATAAGCTTACTTTAAATGAATAACAAAGACTCTTAAAGGCAGTAACAAAATTAAATAATTTTAAAATATTATAAAATTGATTTTTTCAAATAGTTTTTACATTTTTGATCAAAAAGTCTTGGGCATTCAAGTAAAAAAAGCCCATGCAAATTACTAAAGCCTCATCCTTTATGGACAAATTGAATTAAATATTTTTGCGGTATTGTATATTTTTCATTAAAACCTTGTGGCATATTGTTGCCTCATCCCCCCAGCCCAAAAAAAGAACCTAGTGAAAATAAACTAAAACTGCGGCGAGGATGAAAGCCACGTTTTCATATTGTAAAAAATCCGAGCGAAAAAATTGGTTCAGAGTGGTTGGCGAAACTAGCTTAGAACTGCATTTATGCGCTGACAAACTGACCAAACGGCAACTCCATGATGGGAAAAATTGCTGTCACAACACAAAAAAGCGGCACCCACCTGCGATTCTGTACGAGTACGAGGATATGTGGCTGAATAAAACCGCTTAAGTTTTCACTCAGCGAACTGTAAAACTGCATTTGAATGGGCCAAAAGAAAGGATTCAGAGCGAAAAAAACCCTGAACTTGGACTGCAGTTGGTGGCGGTGCAAATGTTTATAATAAAAGTGCGCGACTTGTCACACATTCAGGACGAAGCTCGTTTAGATTTTCAGCCATAGATTATTTTTTGATGGAACGCCAGCTGCAACGACAGCATCTGCCGCCGCCGCCTGATGATGATTTTAGTGGCTGCCAGATGTTGTCGAGCCGCAACAAATAGAAAACAGAAAAAGAAAGTTGCCATGGCAAACAAAAAAAAAAGGAAAATACCTTCCGCTGGAAAAACATCAAGCCAACGACGTGAACTGCTGACGGCGAGAAACGGAACGTGTAGCTGCGGCAATAAAAACCGCAAAATCCGAATAAAAACGCTGCTAGTGACGTGACGTCGCCGCGGCCCAACTCTCAATTTTGATGGCCACCGCAGGAACAACTAAAAATCCTCGAGCTGGCACTCTAGTTAGTTAGTCGGGCCACTGCCGGGCAAGAAATTCTAAATCAAAATTCCATCCAGCAACCGAAAAGGGATCCAGGTGGGTCAGTGGGTTGAATCAGTGCTGCGTCCTCTGCTATTTATTCTCTTGACTGAAGCTACTTGTAGCTTAGCTTATAACTCTATTCAATGCCTCTGTTTTTTCATTATTATTTTTTAAGATACAGAAACAATATAAAGAGTATACTTGGTATTTTCATTATTTAATAGACTTATATTTTCCACTTTAAGGAGTAGACTTCTCGTAAATCCCCAATGGCCATCACTGTTTAGTGGGCTTCTGAGCTCCTCAGCGGTGCGGGTTGGCTAGCCATTCAGTTTGTAAACCGCGCTGCGCGTATAAATAAATATTTACAACTCGTTTGCCGCAGCCAAAGGCAAACGCTGGGAAGGATCCGTCCGGAGACGGAGGTCTCCGGAGCCGCAGCTCCAGGTGTTGGAGCGTTCAAGGACCTGCCCACCTGCTCCTGCCACCTTGCCACAGGTAAAAGCTGCGAGCTCGAACACCTTTTGCTGCTGCCGCCGCCGCGTTAACAATGCAAACTCATTGTCAGTCTTGTTTTTTTTTCGTGGCTGTATTTTCGTGGCCGGAGAATGAAAACGGTTTCTTTGGCCCTGGCTTTCAATAAATTTTGGTGACTTGTTTAGCAAGTAACAGAGTTTTTCGAAAAACGAAGAACTGCTAATGGATAAAGCACACATTTAAGGCAATGAGGACAGTCAACATTATTTAGCCGAATAAAGAATGGCAGTAAGGGTAGATTTATTAGTAGAAGGACGGAAAGAATTAGAAAAATAAAATCTTTATAGCTGCTTTTATTACACTAAATTCTAGTAATGCTTTTTTGTGAGTTTAAGTGCTTATGTAACTCAACCATTTAGATTTATTTGCAATAAACTTTTTTGGAAAGAGAAGTATTATCCTTATAATAAACTTAATAAATACTACTCAAGAAGTAGTTCATGCTTTCTTCGGCATTTTATTGTTTAGTGTAAGTGCTTGTTTAATTTAATAAAATTATGAAGATAATCGCCATGATTATGCCATCAATCGCCGAATTATTCAGCTACAAATGAGTTTCCAAGACGGATGAGCTCTTACAGAATGTGTGCTTTTAAATTCGCCCTCCGACAAAAAGCGAAATGCATGTGGCAAAACAAAAACTTGGGTTCATGAATTAAAGATGACTTTGCCACGCGTTCTGCCATGACGGAAGGGGGCGTGGCATGTGGCACCATCGACAAGGACATTGACTATACGAACAATGCGAGGTGCAAGTGGAGGAGTTGGGAGGTGGAGTGGATGGAGCGGGCCCCCGGAGTGGGTCCTTCAAAGGGTCGAGGGACAATGGGACCTACCTAGGGAAGCATAGCCAACCGAGCGTGACCAAGAACGCCCAAACCCTGTTTAATGTAAGGAAAAACGCAATCAAAATACGACACTTTTTCAAACACTTGGGGCGCGGGAGACAATGAAAATTTCATTTCTTCATTTCAACGCATGCTCCTCCGGTGCTCAGCTTTCTTCTTTCGCCATCGTTCCTTGTCAAGAACAATGCTTAAATAAACTATTTATTGCGCTGGCTACTGGCAAGGACAACGGCGAAGGACCTAGCTGAATCTGAGCAAACGCAATTAAATTTGTGTGTAGCGTATAAATAAATTTTAAGTGGCAGTTCGGGGAGTTGCACTGGCAGGCTTAACCAAATTGCACACACGGATTGCATAAATCTAGGCGAAAGGGCAATCCGAACAAATCAATATTCCGCAGGGGCTTGGGCTAAAACCAAAAGCCTATTTAAATGTTTATGCAGTTTTTAATTTTTTGGCGTTTCCTGAACGCCAGTTAAGCCAGTGGCAGAGGATTGTTTTTCGCCATTTGACATTTTAAATTATTTACCGGACTTTTATGCCGGGCAATAAATATTGAAATATTTGTGTGTGTTTTGCGTGTTGCGTCGAGGTTCGTTTTGCTTGGATTTAAATAAATTTCAGCCGCAACACCCTCGCCGAGCTGTTTAAATAGTTTATGTGCAGCATTTGTTCACTTCTATTAGGTAAAATGCATAAATTTCGTTTTCATTGCATACTTTGCAGCGCCCGAGCAGAACAAAAAGCAAAAGCGAGCAAAAGAAAGAAGAGAAAAGAGAAACAAAAACAAGTTCGCACAAGTCCCAGCCCATATGTAAATGTGACAGCCCCGCCCATTTGCCCCAGTCGCAACCTTGTGCCGCATCGCACGGGGATCTGTGAAATCAGTGCGTGATGAGGGGGTCTTTGGGACTCGGCGCTCGAGTCTCGAGTCTCGGGCTGAATTATAAGCCAAAGTAGGCGCGCTGCTTTACGAGCCCATAAACAAGATGAGCCGGGGTTAGGAGCAGATCTCGTTTCTGTTGAGGGGTCACCGTGTCGCGGGAGGGAGGGGTTGCCCCTGGGAGCCTTGTCATAGATAACTAAAGTTGTTCCTGACTCCGGATTCGCTCCGCAAACAAGGGGAATCAAGAAATTACTCCGTTTGTTTTCACTTCCAAGAGGATACTTGAAGAATCTGTTTTCTCTGGGTTAATGAGAAGATTAAGTGCTTAGTACGAGTAATGAGATTTATACTTCTTAACTTATTAGAAGTTCTGATTACTTCATGTTTAGATACTTTTTTAATTTGAAGTCACTCTATCTCTCTTTTGTACTCCTGTAAAAAAACTGTACGATTTTTAGAACACAGGAAATGCGTGTTTCGTATGGAAACACTTTGCTTAAATTTATTAAAGTCACTGAAAATGGAATTCTAAGCCAGAGGCGGAGCCAACACCAAAACTGAAGCTGAACTGCATGCATAAGTCAGGTCAGGTCGGCACTAATCAAAAACATAAATTCACATAAAAATATCAAGGAGCAGCATCCACATGGACGTTGATGTAAGGACACCTGCATAATGTCCTTGCCGATACTAAAGTTGAAGGTTTACGAGCTGCACAGAAAAATGGAAATTGTCTACCGTAGTGAGAACTGTTGATGCTGCCAGTATTATGTACACTTACACAGAGAAATTAAACATAAATACCTGAAATTAAGATTTACACGTTTGAAATAACCAAAATAGGTTGGTATATTTCAATTGTAGTTCAGAAAGTTTATTAAATGCGTGATAAAATAAATATCTTGTGACATATAGTAATTGTTTATTGGTGGAACAGATTGTCTGCAAGAACAAAGTGATGCTTTACTATAATATATTTGATTTGATATTGAGTTATGTATTGTTATTTTTCAAATGTTTCCCTTAATTTTCTCAGTGTAATAGCTATAGTTGCTGGGCGCAGACAGTTCGGCACTTAAGCAGACTGCTCAGAAACGGGCCTAACTGCCGGAGACACCAGACGACAGTTGACTCTTCGTCTGGCTGGTGTTCCCCGTGAGTGTGTGCACATGTAATAAGCATAACAACACTAAATGGCTACTTATGCATGCAAAGGCAAAACACTAGGGCCAGTGAGAAAAATTGAGTGCATACGAGCACTGCCACTACCCGCTGCAAGAGCCCAAGTGCAGTTGTTTGGGCCAATTTCCCCATTTCCCAAGAAGACAGTCTCTCGACGGCTGGCGGATTTCAGCCGAGCGCCGCTTTATGGCTCATTTCCTAAATGGTCTGTAGCAGCAGTTAGCAGCGGTTGCCTTTGCTCCACTGGGACATGAAATAGGCCCATCTAGCACTGCATAAAGCCAGTCTTCCATCGAGTGGAGATTGCACACACAGGTATGACGTCTTTGAGACCTTGCGTTTTTAATTTACATAAAACTTAAATAAAGTTACAGCAATATTACTATAAACACTCAACAATAAAAAACTTGTTACAATTTTGAAATGGAGGGTGTTTGTAATTTATCAGCCTTATAAATTAGATGAAAAATGAGAGTCGGAATGAAAAGTTCCCACGATAGTTAGGTCGCAGCCATCCAAAATGTCGCTCTGCCATTTGCCCGCTTATCTTGCAGCTGTAACTCTCTGACAGAGCAATTATAACCACATCTCGCCTCAGTCCTGTCCCTTTGGCCGCGGTAATCGCTGGAGGAGATCTGCAACAGTTTTTGGCAGGATTCCGACTGCAATGGCCATGAAATGGAGCCGGGCTACGGGTACGGGTTACTGGTTACGGGTCGTTTAGTTCGGTCAATGCGTGTGTAATTCCAACCCATTGGCTCTGCGGTCTGACATCTATGCGATTATACGGCGGGACTAGCAATTCGGGGCCCCGAAACTCTGGGACTGGTTGAATGTGTCATCCGAGGAGGCCATTGTGCAATTGACAGTCGGTCAGATGAGGGGTAAAATAGCCGGGAGGCATTGAAAAGCAGCAAGTGCCGCTGTTCCATTTGCTCTGAATTGGTGTTCTTGTTTTCGATCGCGAGCACACATTGCGCATTTCAATTCAACGTCGCTGACTGATGGCCAAAAGGAGGCGTGGCCGTCTCTGTGGCCAAATGGCCCACGTGCCACATGGCTCACTCTCGCATTGCTTTGACTGAATGCTCCACATTGTTTGGTCGCCGGAGTGGCAACTGAAACAAGCTGGAGCTGGAGCTGTCACGTCGGGCTGCTTTTCAGGTACTCTGCTCCAAAGTTGTACACTTGGCCGAACTATAACTAACTTGTTTTGTTATAAAATATTCTTATAACTTAGTTTGACTCATTTACATAACTTTTCAGTGAACAAATCAAAAGACGTAATAATATTAAACACATTTTTATCCAACTTAAGAAAAATTTAAATGAAATACATTTACTGCGTTACAATGACTTCCCTTCATCATGAAGAGGGGAGAAATACTAAGTAATATCCGTGCCAGTTCATAGTTTTCATAATGGCATAGAAATAAGCTTAAATGAAATTTGTTCTCCCCTGCAGAAATGAATGCTTTTCTTGAGAGCATTCGCTGAAAGATCCCTTGCTGAGTTGCATAACATTACGCTTCCTTCGGATGTTTTTTTTCGCCACCCCTCGGCAGTTATCTCATTTGTGCCCCTAACTTTTTGAATGCATCCTTTTGCCAGGCAGCTGCCCTTTTAGCATATTGCCGAGCACTTGGCTCTCGCCCAAACTACGAGTATCACTCGACACGGGCTGACCTCCGCACCGCGCCTCATCCCTTCCGACCTCGAACAACACCTTATCTCGGCAGGGAAAGACACACATGACAGGTGCACGTCTTCTGGATTCGAGGAATGCTAAAATGAATTGCCGCTTTTGTTAAGATTTCTTGCCGGCTCCTTTCCTTTCCCAAGTGCAGCTGCCGAGTGCCGAGTGTTCGTCCTCCTTCGTCTTTGGCAGGAGTTCTTGTGTAACAAGTTTCACGTGCATGTTCTCAACAATGTCGCCATTGCCAGTTGCATTTGCCATCGCCATCGCCATCGCCGTCGCCATTGCCTTAGCCATCGCCTTAGCCATTGCCGTTTCCGTTTCCGCCTGCGTCCTTGGCATCTGAGAACGCTCGGACGCGCTTCCATGGAGAGTGCCGTGCAAAAACACTAATGCCACCTTTCAACTGCTCCGCACTTGCTGCCTTTATCCGGCAGATAAATCGCTGCTCACACCCCGAGACATTTGGCAACAAATTCTTACCATTTCTTCAGTGTCGAGCGTTTGTGCATGGCATTAACCCAGTTAAGTGCGGTCGACCGTTTTTATTTATGAATGCAGGTTGTTTGGTGTTATCTATTGTACAGCAGTATGCATAAGATTTGATAGTACTGTTTGATAGATTGTTGTTAATATTAAAAAAAGTATTTAAATAGTCGCTTTAACATATTTGTTTTCAACTGATTGAAGAGTTGTCTCTAATGAAGTATCTGAAATTGCTGACTATATAAAACGCCAATCGAAGCGCTGTCAATACCATTTTACCAACCTTCACACAAATTGCGGTTTTGGTACATCCCCTTCTCCCGGAGAGTGCATTTTAAAAATAAATTTTGCCCAACGGTGCAATTTTCGTGCTAACAAATTTATGTGCTCAACAATTGATTTTCCAGTGCAGCAAAGGCAGGAGCCATTTTATACAGGTGAAATAAAAGGCGTCAAATTGGGGGGCGGGGCAACCGCAAACGGTGCGGCACTTCATAAAATATGAAATTAGATTTGCAAGCAGCTCAAACCGGAGTAGCAGTCTATAGTCCGTAGTCCATAGTCCGCAGTCCACAGGCCATCGCCCATCGCCCATCGTCCTTTTTGCTCCCGAGGATGCCCATATATACATATATCCGAGTGCCGGCGGAAAGGAAAAAAACAGCTTAATGCTCGCGCGCGGCCAAAGAATGAAGGAAATTGCTGGAAAGGAAGGGAAAGGGAAGCGGATGGCCAAGTGGAAGTGGATGCGGAATGGTCATGGCAGAGTCAACCAACCGACCGACATTGACTTGAATGACTTGACATTCGATCAAAAAGTTCGACGGGAAACACGACGAACAGAGGCGGAATCAGCAGCCGCGTCGGAGAAAAAAGAGCTCGAAAATAGCCTGACTTGGTCGAGAAAGAATACCTAGTCACCCTGAAGTCAATAAGGCTTTATTCGGTGTAAATAAAAATAATGATATTTAATACAGCGTAATAAATAGACTGGCAGTTTTTGTAACTGCTTTTAAGATAAAAAAAGTCAGAAATTCAATTATAAATTATGGTTGATGACTACTTTTACTACTTTCTGATTAAGTAAATATTTTTGTGCTATTTTTATCCCATTTTAATCCCCTTAAAATTTCGTGATCTGTCCGGAATTCGAATGTAAGCAGTTGGCCAAGTCGACAATGCCTGACACTTTGTCCGTGATTTGTAGCGCATGGAATCCGGCAAAAGGACGAAGGGGTTCCCAATTCAGAGGAAGGGTCATACATATATAAAAAGCGAGGAAGGAAGAGCGGTGGAAAATACAAAGCGCAACGCGCGGCTAATGCCGCTTAATAGTTTTTACATTTTTTGCCCCGGTCTTTGTTCGCTCGCTTGGCCAGAGACCCAGAGACATGCTGACTTAACTGGTTTGCCCCGATCCTGCCGGTTACCCCCTTCAATCCGCCCATGGCCCTATGATTTTCCTTGAAACTCGTACAGCTACCGCTCAATGCTTTAAGAGCCAGCGCCAATGTTCAATAGCTGGAAAATGTAAATCCCATTGAGTTGGTCGCTGGCTTTTTGTACTTTCCTTCTGGCCCTCTGCTTTTTTCATTTTAGCCATTCTGGAGGGGGTTGAATGCCGGGGCTAATGCAACCAGAAAGGGCGTGGCATTGCGCCAGTGCTACGGTCAAATGTCTTCATCGGTTTGATTTTCAATTTGATTGCATTTAAGCGACGTCCGGGCAGCGGGCATAAGCTTTCAGTCGTCCTTTGTCGTCCTCATATTTATATGACTGAGTACCGTTAAAAATTTATAGCCAGTCCGAGGAGACTGGCTTTTGCTATAGCAGCTAGGTTTGCCCAGATCGACGATTTATGCGATGATTGATGATTGCCGACGTATCTTGAATGCAATTTACACGCTTATCACTCGACATAACCATATATGAATAATAGTCTCGGTCGAGGAGGGATTAAGCAGTGCAGAGCAGGTAGAAGAGAGTTATCCTGTATTCGGGCTGTCTGGCTGTCTGGCACATTGTCCAAGCTAATAAACATAAATTTGCAGCTTTTCTCATCCATTTGTTATTGCCGCACTGGAAGCCACAAATGTTGACATCTATGACAGGTGCACAGAAAAAAAATAATATCACTTTCAACTAAGTAAATAAATTAATGATGTTGTGACTTTAAATCCATTTAAGGAGCCTCCTCGTAATAAGTATTTAAATTCATTAAATTTATTTATAATCTTATACTTTTTGAACTTTATGTAAGTAAACAAACTGACATTTTCAGCTATTTATGATATTTTTAGACCTTCAACAATCTTTTTTATAACTTGTATCTATTGACACATATTTTCCTACAGTACTACCCACGCATAAGAAAACGAACAACAACTCTGCAGCCTGACAACAATCAATCAATATTTATGTCCTCGGGCGGGCTTGTAGGTAGCTGTCAAAAGTGGCCTCAATCTATATATAGACGTGTATCTTATAGACACCTTGCAGCCCAACCCACCGGCTGTGATTGTTGGTGGCTGTTGTGGCACTCTAATGATAATGACAACGGCAATAATAGTCAGGACAACAAGGACGTCCAAGGACGAGACGAGAAAGTTCGAGTAACCTCCAGTTGTGGAACTTTTGTCATTTACACTTTGCAGATTTATGTTTATCCGGTCGACGGGCTCCAGCATCTCCCCATCTTTCCCCGCCCACTTCGTCCTTGGGAAAATCCTTTGATTGATGTCCAGACTAAGCTAATTACGTGACTCAAAAAGTGTCAGAGATCTGAGACGAACTTAAGCTGAGGTATTCAAAACTTTCGCCCGGGCAAGTGGCGCGATTAATTGATTATTTTCGAGGGTGCCAAACAAAGCACTCAACTCGGGGGTATAATAACAATAATAGCAAATATAATAGTCTGAGGTGCTGTCATCATAATGTTTATAACATTTCTCTCTGCTCTCTGGATGTTTGGATGTCTGGCAGGCGTTGGCAGAGATTACGCATTAAATAAATCATCAGCCTACGGGGGCGCGTTGATGTTCCTAACACTTCACTTTGGCCCCGGGACTGCAGAACGGAGCTACGGGCCAGGATTTATTGTAAATAAGCATGATTATCATAGCATCACGTATACGCCATGTTGAGCGCGGCAGCAGCAGACAAACAATTGAGACGCTGGTGGCGAGGCCAGCATTTTAAGTATAATTAGCTGTGGGCAAACAGAGGCCTGAGTGGAGGCATTAATTTTTATTTATATAGAGTAGCACTGTTCTTTTTGTGGGTATTTTCTCAAGATTTCTGTCTGTCATTATCGGGTTTTGAAAGTAATTTACTCCTCTTAAGAATTTTCACTTCCATGCAAGAAAAAGAAGTTTAGTTTCTTGTGAAAATGATGCATTTTAAACTGAGTATATTGTTTTATCACATATTTACCAAAAGCGACAGATGGCTCTTGCTAAGTTTTTTTCACGTTATGAACAAGCGGGTGTATATGCTTTTATATCACTTTTGAAATAGTCAAGTTTCCCATCTTGGCAACGCAGAATGCTGCACTGCGCTAAACCCAATATCACATTCAGACGCTGTCACAACTCGACTTGGATTCAATCTGAATCTGAGAATGAGACTGCTGTCTGGCTGTCTGCTCTCGCTTCGCGTAACCTCAATGTGTTGCCAGCGCCCATCAGATTCAGCATCATGTCCTTGGCATCCTGCGTCCTATTTCTGCGCGACCACCACCCACAACCAACAACTAACAACCCAACCGCCCACCGCCCACCACCCTCTAGCCACTCCTTTTAACCAGCCGAAACGGCAGCTTTGGTCGCATTACTGCGGCGCTTAAAAGGTTAAAACGTTTTTGACTTTGAGCGAAGCCGTCTGCAGCCAGCAAATCGTCTAATGAAAGCGACTTTCGCAAATGAAATAATTCCGTTGCCTTTTTTCGTGGCTGTTGTGCTCTCCTTTTCCCATTTGTGTGTGTGGGGGCTTGTGCCATTTTAATTGAGCCAGTTTGTTTAATTAAACATTGAAATTTCAAAATTATAAAGTCAAATATTTTAAGTCGCTGCCTTGGCGTTGAATTGGAAGGTGGCGGCAAGGTGAGATTTGCTGCCTGGAATTGCAGAGGAATTAATTGAATTGGCTTAAAGCTTTGGTTGCCTTTAGGTATTTTATAAATCCCTGTACAAGGTTAATTTAAGTTTCTATCTCTGAATGTCGGAGCTGTACTTTACAGATTTATCATTTCGGAGCACTTAGCCATAAACAATTCCTCAAATGCTCGTCATACGAAAATTACGCACATTATAAGACTCATCGCTGGTGAAATGACCTAGAGAAGATCCCCAACTGCCCGTTAGATGACCCCAAGTGAACTTTGTGGTCGGAAACGAGCTGCCAACTGAAACCAAATCCTCTTAAACTTGACCCAGTCCGTTTCCAGTCCAATTTAGGCAGAGTTACCTGTTGCCAGACTTTAAGTCATTTACTTTTCGCCCAGCTTTGCTATGGCTTTTCCTTTTCACTTTTCGCTTTTCCTCTTCTTTTGCTCTCTCATCTGGGCAAACGACATTCATAATTTTTATTTACTTTCCTTCTCTCATTTTCCTTCTGCCCTTGGTTGTTGCCTCTGCATTTTTATGCTCACTCCCTCGGCGATATGGCGCGCACCACATTTCGTATACTTAATGAGATTTTTCGCAGACATATTTGCAATTTGGTAAGACCAGCGTGTAAAAGTTGGGACCGCAAAATATTCCAACCCTCCGCCGGCGTCTTCGGTTCAATTTGAAAGTTTCCCTTCACTTAAACCCAGCAGCAACAAAAACTAATTACAATCTCAAGTTGTTTTTTCAACACTCGGCCAACTTAAAGCTAAATGTTGGGGGCGCTGCGAAAAAATCATATTAAAAAGTGCAGCAGAGCGAAGTCGCGAAGCGAGTTTAATTTTAGTTTCTTCAACTATTTCTTGAACCCCGCTCATTGCAATTCCTGCTCGTATTGTTTTTTTTTTTTTTTTTGTTTCTCCTCTATATTACCCACTTGGCACTTTGAGCGCGAATTTATTCTTGCTGCAAATTGCACCTCTGTGATTATGGCCACTTGGCATCGTCTTCGCCGGAGCTTTGTTACGGCATTCGGCCATTTAAGAGGGGTTCTTTGGACGGTGGCTCTAATGACATTCTTTCCCCCAGCGAAATGCACTTGACACCTAGACAATGTTCATTAGGGGCCTTGCCCGCTCGTTGGGCACGAACCCAAGACAACTTCAGCCAACTGGCCAATTGGCCAGGAGAAAGAGCAGCTGCCGAGACTCCAGATGGATCCTTGTCCTGCGACGGGCGGAACATCCTTCAAAATTTGCAGCTAATCTCTGCTAGCAGGCCGAACAGGCGAACATCTCCCGCTGGGCGAGTCCAATTGGAAAGTCCCTGTTGGTGGCCTCTGCACTAAGAATCTGATTCTACACTTAAAACTAATCTTTCTCTATTAAGTTTAATAATTTATAGTACTAGTTGCGAGATACTTGTTAGACTTGTCTAATTAAATGTAGCTGATAAACAGCAGAGTATAACATTTAAATTTATTGGTTAGCTTTTATATAGCTTCTATACAAAGTTAGTTGAATTTATTTCGTAGCTTAGGGCTTTTACATCTTTTAATAAATTATATTTTAAGTATGTTTTAAATTCCTCTTTAATATACTAGCCCTTATTTGTGCTTGTGCATTTCCCATTCAAATTTTGTTGCGTCATTATTCAAAATGTCAATGTCATTTCATTTTCTCGTGCTCTTTCGCAGGCTTCCTTCGCCTCGGTGACACTGCAGACTCGTTTTTTGGTGGCTGAAGTCTCAACTCAGTGCACTGACAGCTGATGATTTCGGGAGGATAATGGCGGGGCGGGGTATCCTCTCGAGATGCCCCGGCGTTTGTCATGCTTAACTGCCGCTGCTTCTGAGGACTTCTGGCAGCCTTCGAGCTTAAAGTTTCGTCGAAAAGTGCGAGGGGGCTGTAAATTCTAGTGCCTTAAATCATAAACCCAATATTGGTTTTTCAGGACATTTCAGCCACTTGTGTCCCTTTTGGTATTTACTTGCTATTTGCCAAGAGGCCATCATGCCGCAATGGCCATCAATTTATTTAACAAATGACAAACGCTTTGCAAATCAAACAACAATCACTAATAGACAGTTTGTTTGCCGTTCGCTCGCCCGTTGCTTTTTTGTTGTTCCAGTTATTTAGTACAAATGGGCCCGAGTGGCGCTTATCTTTGGGCCCAGACCCGAACAAAAGGGCCGCTTGTGGGATCGGGGCTTATAATCAGACAGCCGCAGAATTGCACCATTGAAAATGAGCGATATATGCATGTATGTATATTTATAAATACGTATGCATTATAGCTAATAACCGATTTGCGTGCTGAACGCACATAAGCCAAGCACGAGGTTTTATTTTGCCTGCGGCACGGCTGCCATTATCGCTCCGGCTTTGTGTGTTTGTTGGGGCACAATGCAATACCCAATATATGTATGATAAACATTTACTAACTATTTTTTGGGGAGGGGAAGTCCTTTCAGCAAACTCGTTGCATTAGTCAATAATTAATGCAAGTTATGAAGGAATATATTTAAAGAATTTCTTATTTAATGATTTAAATTACTTCTGCTTGCATTTTGAATCCATAAATTTATGCAAAATAATTTTAAGGTTTTAATATTAGCTTGGTCATGAACCATAGCCGTTCCTCTTTCGTACGATCAAAGCTTTTAAGCTCGCACCGATCTGTTCCCAGCGTGCCTAGCCAGTGGGAACAGTCTTCGCCGCAGAAGTCAGACCACTCCACTTACTATTTTGATCTTTTAGACGGCTCGTTTAGACGGCTTCAGAAACGCGGCTTAAAAGAGACGTCTCTGTCGGCGTCGCAGTCGATATGGCCGATGCTATTTTCGAATTGGGCGATCTGTCAGCGCTACGAAGTCGGTTTGTTGAGTTGATCAGTTGAATTCACGTCGTCGGCGAGTCGAGAAGCAAAACGCGGAAACGTTTAAGCAACTAGGCCGAGAACCTGAGCTGAGTTTTAAGATACTTTTTGTGGTTTGAGTTGCGCGCGGGGTTTTTTACGGGCCCGACATAAATCAGAGCAATTTGCAGATCGTTTTTGCGAGCGTTGTGAATGGGCCAAGTTAAGCGGCGATTATTGTGCAGTGCAGCTTTCAAATCCATCTCAGTGTGGTAATTTTTCTGTTGGCTAATTGTGCAAGTAAAGCCAAAATTCAAAACAACAACCACGTTTCGGCCGTGTTTGTGTGTGTTTGTGCCAGTGTATCTGTGTCCGCTCAATCTTTGCTCAATCGCAATCTTTGGGCATTGCCAAAACAGGTTAACTAAAAGCAAACGTGTTCTTTACGTTTCTGTTGACTTTGCCAGCCGCAAAGCCAAAAGTTAGTCAACAAAACAGAGGAAAAAAACAAAATTACAGCACGGAAAATCAATAGCAAATTGTTGCCACAGTTCCTGCAGTCCGTGGTTAACCGAGAATAAAAGCGGCAGAAGCCAGTTGAAGAACTTCAAGGAGCACAGGTAACCGCAGGCCAATGGCCCCACCAATAAAATGGATGCTGCTGGGACTTCCCCAGCCAACCAGCTCAAGGATGCCCAGATAATGCAGGGCTTCGCGCTCCCAAAAGAAAAAATACAAAAAAAAGATAAAAGAAAACAACAATAAAAAGCAGCATCGTCAACGACCTGCTCCAATTCGATTTATGCAGTCCAAGGTCAACAGCAACGGCTTTAAAATGCAAACTCAGCCGAAGCTGAATCTCCAAATGAATGCGATGTTGCTGCTGTTTCTGCTGTCGCGTCTTTTGTCTTGCGTTTTTTGAACTTTTCAGCTCTGGCCGACTTTTGTTATAACCCGTCAAAGCGAACGAAAGACGCCGCAAAAGATTAAAGGTTGCAGCTCAGAAAAAAAACCAATAAATTCATATTGACAGCCAAAATTAAATTTTAATTTCTATGTAATTTGGTAGATTGGAGAACAGAGGCTTTAAGTGCACAAATCATAAATTAGATAAGCAGGCCATAATATAAATTTAAACGTTTAGCTCCTAACAGTCAAAATTAGTGTCTTCTGCCTAAAAGTTTTACATATCAGCTGTCCTTCGTTCAACAAGAGGGTCGTAACTCGAGCTCTTTCACAGTCGTTTGTAATTATTTAATTTGCTGCCTCTAACCGGGTACTTAACCTTTCCAAATTTACCCACAAACCGCAACAATGAGAGTTGCCACAACAACAATAAGCGAGGTGGCCGCGTTACTTGGCACAATTAAAACCGCAAAACTCAACTTGTTAGTTCACTTTGACCTGCTCAGCAGCAAAAAATTAAAAAAAACAGCAGAGCAGAAAGGTCGCCATGCACCCACAAAGCTCAGCATTAAATTTAAAGAGAAGCCCCTTAAAAAATAAGTCCTGAATTGCTTATGTATGATGGCTTAACTAATAAAAAGTATGCAATTAATGTTGGTCAAGGCGTGTACTCTTGTGTCTGCTTAAATTAATTATTTCACATGAGTTGCACAAAACTGAAAGTCAGTGACTCACTTAATAAAGCCTTACAGATTATGGCATTCTTTTTATTTCTGAAAGGAAACAACAAAGCCGATGAGAAATATGTAAATCCGCGCACAAGTTGCTTAAGATCTTGCAAGTCAGAATGAGTGAAAAGTATTCGTTTTTCGATTTTATAAAATCAACTTTGTCCATAACAACTCCATAAATACCATTAAATAATGACTAGCCAATGACTTTGTTGCGAGCATGAGTGATGAAATTCGTATTCATCAGCTGCCAATTCTATTGGGGGAAATTAAATAAAACTTTTCCATAGGTTTCGGTTGCTTTTTTTAGGTAAATTGAAATAATTCCGCTTAAATTGCTAATTGTTTTGGCCAAATTTTCTAATTAGTGCATCCGTGTTCAATTTGAAGCACTCGTTAGCTGCCAATTGCCGACGGCAATAAATTGCATTTACCATTTCGGCACTTGTTGGGGCTTTTTAAAGTGCAATTAACGCCAAGCTGATGCACAATTATTTATTTATATATTGGATTTTTTATTTTGTCCTTTTTGCCAGGCTCTGAAAACACTTTACTGAGGGAAGCGAACTTTTATTGAGTTTGTCAAGGCGTATCGGGTTTTGGCCATTTGTTACATTTGCATACCATCCAGCGGATGCACATGTAATGGCAATTGATTTACAAGCTATGCGAATCGATATAAGCCGAGTAGCAAAAAATAATTCCCATCTATCTGTGTATATAATTATTCAATTAAACGACCACAGCGAGCCAAAGGTAACCGCCAATAAAAATATTCATCCAAATACAAATAAATGTATTTTCCTTTTCATTTATATGACATTTTTTGCACGATTTTCCGGCAAGAGACATGGAGCCACGAATGCAATCAAAGTTGTACTTTATAAAACCAGCAAAAAATTAAAAAACGACAGCCAAAAGTCCGCAGCAAATTTAATTTATTTGTTTGATTTTTTCTGCAAAAAGTGTCAGACCCTAAAAAACATCATAATAAATGAGCAGTGCGTGGGGGCCAAAGAATACGCTTAAAAAAATAAGGGATCCACCTTTAAATTAAATTGTGGAGTGTGTGTTGTACATTTCATTAAAATATAATAATTAAATAAAACGGTTTTAATGTTTTTGGAAATTTAATAAGGGTTTTTTATGAGAGGCTGAACTTAGCGAAATCGAAAAATATATTTCCTTTGTCAAGTAAGGTAGGCCAAAATAATTTTCGTTGCCCTACTTCTTCACTGTCTTGGCCCATTAATAAATATCAATAAAATCAATTTGCACATTTCCAAGCCCACAAATCAGTCGAGTTTAATTATTGTAAATAGCATTTCAGTTAGGAAGTAAAATCAATTATGCAAATGCCCTTAACAAAGTTATGAAACATGTTGGGAAAATGGCCGAATAAAATTGAGTTCGATGGGAATCCAATGGATTCCCCGATAAACATAAACAGTAAGCAACGGCGAAAGTAGATTTTCCAACTCATCGCTTTTTTATGCCGCCAAAAACGTTCATGAGAATATGCAAAGTTTCTTTTCTCTTCATATTTGCAACGTTTATCCGACTTCCTGACAGCCAACAAACACTAACAGTAATAAGCCACTTGTAAAGCAGCAATAATGTAGATCTATGGGGCCGATATAAAGGACCTTCCTTTTGACACATTTGCATAATCTCAGGCAAATCTTTGGTAACAAGTAATCGAAAATAAATTTGCATAACAAATGCCGGCTTAGAGAGCCAGTGTCAGAGGGAAAAGTGAGCAATAATCTACGGAACTCTTATACTCCAGTACAACAATCAATAAAATACGTACATATTTGAAAAAAATATATACCTATAACTCTGACGACTTTCTGCATTGAGGCGCACAGAAATTTAATCAGAATTTAAATTGAAATTCCCCAGAAGCAAAACGAGACGAAAGGTCGCCGCAATTCGGAGCCACGTATTTTTGCATACTTATTTGTATATCAGCAAATAGAACAAACAGCGGCCTCCAGGCCATAAAAAATAAAAGAAACAAAGACACCGCTCCGGTGCCGAGTAATTGCCAAATGTTTACGCACATATGTACAAGTAATATTTGCATATAAACAGGCATATGTAGCCGCTTTTCATTCCCGACATTGCAACGGTTTTTTAGGGCTCCCCATTTGCATTTCATTTCAAAGCTTGTTTTTTCGGATATTTCTCCGGTTTTTTTTTTTTTTGGACGAAGGATTCCTAGGGGCATACGGAATATGAAGTGCCAAACGATGGGCTGTGATTTCATTTGGCAAGCGGAATTTTGTTTTTTAAGCGGAGACGGGAAATGTGATGACATGATTTTCAAGAGTTTACAGATCGCTGACATTGAGAGCACTCTTTATGGACGGGCTTGCAACACTTTAATTAATTTCCGTTTGTCCCTGGCTTAATTGAAAAGTATACCATCCGTCCGTTCATCATCACTCCATCAGGCGACTCCTTAAGTCAGTGACGACAGATTATTCCGGGTTAATGACTCTTTCGAGTGACACTTGAACGCTTCTCCCTGCTTAAAGCCGCTTACAGTCTGGCCTTTTGGTTGGTGGTTTTGCCCAAAAAGGCAAAAAAAAAAAAAAAAAAAAAAAGTGGAAGTGAAGCAAGTAAAGCGGAATTCTGTTTGCGATTACTCACCCAGCAAAGTTGACTAAGCAACTAAGCTCAGCTGGAATCTAAAAGCCCTGGCTTGAAATTGGATCACAGTTTTATTTTACCATCTATTTTTCATTTTTGGCCGTGTTTGCTTTTGCCTGGAAGCGCTCAACTGTTAAACTGAATAAAATGCAATGCCAGCGCATTTTTAATTGTTATTGCCATTGTTGTTGGTTCGCTGGCCGCTGGTGTTGACTAAATTTAGTTGAAAATACAGTTGCATACGGGTGTGAACCTTGAAAATGAGCGAGGAAATCTGTGCATAATTGTTTGGAAAATGTTTGCACAATTCACACATCAAACCGTAAACCGAAACCAAAGTCTGCAGCTCGCTTGAGGTCGCCTGTTAATTATTACAATACAGACTTCATAAACGAATACGAATTAAATGCTTTCTGCCGGCCCAACGAACGTCGGAGGCCTGCAAAATATTAAAACCCCGTCCGAACGACCTCCTTTTTTCATTAGTTAAATCATAGCCAAACAATTGCAGGCGACAGTCAATGCAAACGCTAGAACAAAACCGAGAAAACAAAACGTTTGTCCCCAGTATTTATTTATACCAATAGCCAGATATCTGTATACACCTGTGTTCAATATGATAATAAGTATATAATATAAAAATAAAATTTTTAATAACTCCGATATGAAATAGTTTATAAAATAAAAATATACATACCAATAACATCTAAGAAAATTAATAAATAAATATGTACATTTCAAGCAATTTATAAACATTACAACGTACTACACTTACTTCCCTTTTTTTATGGGCATTTCAATATTATAAATTAATATTTTTATTATGTTGAACACAGCTGTAGGTATGAATATGGAGACGAAGCGATGTGTATAAAAATGCAATCAAATAAATTTGTATTTTCATTTTTATGGAACAGCAAAATGGCTTTTGACTTGTGCATTTCATGTGCATTTGACGCTCGCTTTGCTGTCCTTTTATTTATTTCTTCGTTTTACTGTTTCAGAAGACCTCGGAGACCTTTTGTCGTGAATATACATTTATTTTAGCCAATTAATTGTCGTTTCGATTGAACAATTCCCCTGTTTGGGGACGGGCTTTAAAAGGCCTTTAAAACGTTGAAGAGCCCATAATTTGAGCAGGGTCTACATATCCCATTCACGAATATGAATGAAAATTCTGGCCCCGCCAGGAGAAAAGCAATAAAAGCCTTTAAATATTTACACACTCAGCCAGAAAAGAGCAAACAAGCGGGCGCGCAATCTCCTTCTCGTATGCAAATAAATGCTAAACAGTTGGAGGGCCTTGAATCCCATCTTCTTTTTTTGGCCGAGTGTGTTTGCCAGGATTTTGACTTCAACTTTTGCAGCTTACCGCACGGCGTATACTTGATCGATTTACCGAAAGTTCAATGTGAGCCGCGATTCCCGCTTTGTTTGCTTGTTTATGTGAACGGCAGGGCTGAAAAGTGATTGTCGGTGTCACAGAGATTTGTTCTGGCCTTCGGCTGTGTGCTGCGTTTGTCGCACAAATAGCAGCAACACTGTGGCCCAGTGTCTCAGCCGCATCTGCAGTTGCATTGCATGTTATTTGCCGTCTGATGATACCAAATCCCAGACCCTCGTTCCCCCCTTTGCCGATATCCGCCCACAAAACAACCCAGACGCAATGCACTTTATGTCTTGATGCTCCTGACTGCGGCGCCGGAGTCTCGAGGGTTTGCTCCAGAAACTGCTTTTGAACACAGAGAAAAACTGGAAAGCATAAGGGAAATAGATTATAACGAACTTACTTTATTTAACTACAGATTAGGAAGCTTTGAAAAAAGGAGTTCAGATGTATTCTACGTTTACCTTTTAGCCTTTAATATTTAAACCACCAATTAAGGTATTTGTTTTCCGTGCAACAAAGCTGCATTGCATTTTCCCCGCTCTTGCACTGATTGTCACCAGGACGAGCACAACACTATCATCATCATCATGGTTCCTCTCCCTCCACTCCTGCCCCTTCTCGTCATCGTCCTCGAAATCCTAGTTGCATCCCCTCCACGCTAATCCTTGTCATGCTCCGACGACCCAGCGACTGCTTCGCTTGTTCCTCCCTGTTGTTATTGTCAAGTGCAAATGTGTCGGTGAAATATGCATAGACATAAATATTTCAACGTGTTAAGGGGGAGCTGTGAGGGTGGGAAAAACTGCTGGGAATGTGTGAAAATCACCGACTGAGGACGGAGATCATGATGCAATCCTTTTTCCCGACATTGGACAATGTCTTATGCAATTGCCGTAACTGACCTTAGCCAATTTCTCAGGCATTGCGCACAGGCGATTCAATTGGTAGCAGGAAAATTTATGAGCCCAGACAGACAGCTCGTATGCTCATAAATAGAAATCAGATTCGCATGCCGAAGCTTCTAGGTTTCCATGGACATATCATAGTGTTTATATTTAATTTAATGGGTGTGTCCAAATTGCATACATTTTGCAATCATTTGCATTTCATATTAGCCGGCATGCGATGGATGCTGACGTTTTAGCACTGAGAAAAAAAGGTTTTGCATTAGGTTGTTACATATAGAATTATCGTATTAATAAAAGGTAGAATAACTTTTAAAACACACAATACAAAAAAAAAAAAACAATAAATTTGCAGTTGAGTGATTTATTTAATGCTGCTAATAAATTGTATTTAATTTGAACTTAAAATTCTCTGACTTTTTATTTAAGTTTTGTGTTTAGTGTACGAATTTGCTACTCGTATTTTCCATTTAGGCAAACAACGACCACTTTCATTGCCAAGTGCAGGCCTCAAGTGCCGG
This sequence comes from Drosophila ficusphila, assembly GCF_018152265.1. Classification (NCBI taxonomy): domain Eukaryota; kingdom Metazoa; phylum Arthropoda; class Insecta; order Diptera; family Drosophilidae; genus Drosophila; species Drosophila ficusphila. The sequence goes on from NW_025064737.1 coordinate 21,090,015, forward strand.
GTCGTAAGTTAAAGATACGGAAACTTTGCCACACAAGCTCCACGTTGTGGTTCTTTCCACACGGTGGCGTGCGTTAATGGCCAGCGGAAATGTTGTCCGGCGTTTGGCTGCCAAAGTGCAACCCCAGCTGACCCCCACTTTTCAACATATCTGTCATAGGCGAGTTGATGAATAACTCGGAATCCGGTTTTTCGCACCAAACTGTTTCCAAGTGAAATTGCGAGAAGCGACTGTTGATCTTTTGGCGATCGTTAGTGGGTTCCACCCCCTTTTTAGTCCTCTATTGTGACTTCATTGTTTGCCACTTAGGGATGCACATTCTTGAAATGCATCAAGGTTTTCTGAATAGAGAAGCTAATGCCTGAGGTCACTCGTATTTAAGAGGCTGGTGTGCAAAGTGCAGTTGTTTCATAGTTGTATAAGCTGATTGTAGGCTATATCATTGCACACAGCAAATAATTGCCGGCAATTGAAAAATTTCCTCAGTTCGAAGTGCGCAAGTCAGGCAATGCATTTTCAGTGAAAGTTCACGCAAAAGGTTGACCTTGATCAGAAATGATATAAATTATTTTACATTACCTCAATATTGCAATGGAGGTACTAATTTGCTTTTCATTTTAACTGCAATTATTGAGCAGTCAGTTCAGTTTTCAAGAGAACTTTTGTAGAGCTGTCAATAAAATTGGAAGCAGCTGAGGTTGCCTGGTTGATTGCATTGAAATCGGATCACTTTAGATTGCAGTAGTGATTAAGCTCAGACAAAAGAATATTGCTTCAGGTAACTTGGTTCCTCCCAATTTCGTTCTCCATTCGAAACATGTTTTAATTGCAATCAGCGAACCATTCTGCCGACTCGCTTGCCTGATCAGTTATTTGTCAAAGCTGATTTCGTGGCCGCCTGCAACGTATTTCGCTGTTATTGCATCGCATCGAACATGGCAACATGCCGATTCTGCCCAGGCAGCTGTAAACTAGAATTTTGAATTCACAAATTTCAATTAACAACGTTGCCAAATGCGCTGACTCAGAGGCCAGAAGGAAATTGCGAGCACACATCGCACATGGTGGCCGCAAAAATACGAGACTTGGCAAATCGTTCATGACTGGCCGAGCTACCGCTTTCCACCGACATTGTGACAGCTTAATTGGGCCAGCCGTGGGTGGACCGGGTGGTAGTTTCCCTCAGTGTATCTACCATGTGCATGCCCCTTACGGAAATGCTGCCAACTCCCAGTTGCATGCTATTCAAAACAGGACAGGTTGAACCCTACACATTTCGAGGGGGATTTGCATTTTGCAAAAGAATCCTCAAAACATTTTTAACTCGACTTGCACTATATTGTTAAAATTCGTATTTACAATAAAAAATATTTTGTTTTTAATTCCAAAAGTGTGGAATTACTGAAAGTTTATTTCAACGTAAAGCTCGTGGTTATAGTTTAACAAGCTCTCAACACTCTTGAAAACACAATTTTTTTTCAGTTAGTTTTCCATTTTTTCCTTCCTTTTCCATCATTGTTATCTGTGATAAGGACCAACATAAACCTTTCGTTACACATTCGAGCAGACTGTTCTATCAGGAAAACAGGCAACTAATGACTCGTAATAATTGCGGTTCATGTTCGGTAAGAAAAATAGGCTTCATTAAATACAAAAGCGCTTAGCAGAAGGCCCACCGCCCACCAAGGCCCACAGCCAGATCCCAGGCAAAGTATAGTAACAACATCGGCAAAACCAAACCAACAAGCATAACAAACGATCTATGAGCATTTCAGGCCATTTCAACAAGCTCGAACATTTTGCGGTTACACCCAGGAAATTGTTTGTTGGATTTCGGAATTATATTTTGCTGCCGGGCTGCTGGCAGGATGCAAAATTTAAACCGGCAAACAAATATTCCAGCATGTGTGCTCGTTGCTTGAGCGTGCTACTGATTAAGTTGTGCGGCAGCCTTTCAATTTTTAGCAGCCCGAATATTATGTGAAAATGGAATTTAAACTGCAGACAATTTGTTATTAGCCGCCTAAGCCTGTTTGCCTATGCAATTTCCAGCCTCCACGAGGCGTGTACACAATGTGGCCAAAAGGAAATTATGTTAAACTGTTTATGGCCTTCAGCCGAGCACAACAGAAGAATCCGCCTTTGACTCCTGCCAAATTATTTCCACATTTGCAGCTCACAGAAAGCAGTGTGAATTATTTGCTAACTATTTGGGAAATTGTTTCACTCATCCACGAGTGTGTGGCCATTCCATTACTGCCACATGAGCGCACTTTTTGACGCTGACCGGCGAAATTTTTGCTGTGCAAATTTATTGAGCATAAAATTTTGTGGAAATTCGTTTTTTACCCCGCATGTGCAAAACTAAAAATAAACATAAATATTTATTAGTCCGCCAAGAGTTGTCCCCTCGCTTTGCGTATATATGCAAATGACTACCCAAGATCTGGGCCCTGTCATTGACCCATTTCCGGATGCTTTCAGCCTCGAGGCAAAGCACACATTAAATGTGCTGGAAGCTGGGGCCCAGCAATCAAGTGATTCACTCAAGCAGATGCGAGTGCTTACATAATTTTCGGACGAAAATTGATTTAAGTGCAGAGTTTATTGACATGGGGCCTGCGATGGTGTTTTTAACTTAAGTCTAAATTTAATGATATACCGAAATTTATTAATTTTCATGGTAATAGGCTTAGATTCTCCCATTTAGCTTTTGGTTTTATTATTATTAAAAAAAATTTCACAATTAACACATTATTTCAGAAAGAACACGCATTTTCCCGTAAGATTGCTTAAAACTCAATCCTTAACGTGTCTGTAACCGAATGCGTAGTTAACTCTAAACACAGAGCATAAATGCTACAAAGATCGAGTCGTAAATTCTCGCATGGCACATTTTGCGCACAAATAAAAACGCACTAAAGCGAGTTGTTGGGGAAGATGTGACTAGCATTCCGTGGGGGTTAAACATTTTGGTTATTTACCTGCCTAAAAACAAATCCCCGTATAGAGATACGTGTATCTATGGCTAGACAAGTGTCAGGCACCAGATAATCATTTCAGTTTACAACTTTTTCGCTGTTGTTGTTTCAGTTGTTCTTGTTGTTGTTTGCTTTTGGGGAAAAAAAGTTTTTCGGCATCCCCTTGACTCATTGTCGCGCCTGCTTTATGGGCGTGGCTATTGCCATTGAAGCCGTCGTGGCCGTTGTTCCTTTTTATTGCGGCGCTTATATTTGTTGGCAGGAAATAGCTTTCGTGTGCTCACATTCGATAGATACAATCGCAGCACGCAACAATTTGCACTTCTTTATGTTGCTGAACTTCAAACTTTGTTTGGGGACTCCTCCTTTCCGATCCGGTCCTTTATTTATATAAACATATTTTACCTTTCATGCATGTGCGCACCTGTTCCCCCTTTGCCGTCGGCTTATCCGGTGCTATGTGTGATTTTATTTATTTCCGGCTGCCTGCCAACTCTTACAAAAGCCCATAAAGATTTCCAGAATGCGGATACAAATCTGTGCAGGCACACGTATCTGAAAGATACGCCCCGAGCAAGGCCAAGTTTAAAGATCCGCCGGGCCGAAAAACAGTTTCCCTTTTTACCCCGGCTGTCCGCAATTCGTTTCTGCAGCCTTTATTACATTAAAGGATACTCGGTTTGTGCCTGGGTCTTAACCACTAACACCTTTCTTTTCGTGTGTTGAAAAATGACTGCAGCAAAGTTTTATTGTTTGTTTGTAACTGCTAGAGAATCTCTGCACGTACAGCGCAGGTTGCAACTATAACTCTAAGCAACATAAATTTCCATTAAGTATTTATTTAATTATTTTAAAATTAAAGCATAGTTTTAATATATAGTACAACAATATATTTAAATAAGTTTTATATTCATTTCATTGGCATCACAAGTCTAACTATAAACCTCATGTCGTTTGCAATGCCCAATTAAATCAGAAACTGGAAGGAGTTATGTGTGTTCTTGGTTTTGCAGTTCTTTGATTAAATTCTGCCGGTCGAGAGCAAAAGTTTTAATTAGAGGCTAAGATTCATTCAAAGTCCCTTTGGTCATCGGTCTTGTGCTGTGCATATTAATGGGATTAAAAACAAGTTAATTAACATGGAAGTCTGTGGGCGGTTAACCGCACCACAGGGCGGATGAGCAATACGATTTTTGACTGGTCGAGCCACATGCAGTTATAATCAGCTTAGCACTAACGTTGCATCATTATCATCATCGTCAGAGAATGATTGCGATTGCTCCTGCTCCAGCCAGCTACTTACATGTTTAAACAATATTTCTTAATTGAAATGCCGGAGGGCAAACCGAGTAACATTAGCAGTGACAGCCGTATAGCTCATGAGTCCATTGCCGCAAAACACCAAAACCAAACCAAACCAAACCAAGCCGTACCGGGGAATTGTCTGGCTCCTCCTCCCGTTTTTGGCTGCAAGCGAGAGCTGAGCAGAAATTAATTACATTGAAGTCATTTATCAAGAAAGTTTATTTCTTGCAGTTGGAGCTGGCCAAAAAAGCCAAAACTAAACCAAACCGAACCGAACCATACCGAAACGAACTGAACTGAACTGAACTGAAATACGGCAAAGTAGAACCGAAAGCCAGGCCAACTCAACCACATCCCGTCAGTTGTTGTTTCCGTTACTTGGCTAGTTGTTGTTGTTATGCTTATTTTTATTTATTTGCCCTGGCCCTGCCTATTGTTAGTGAAAAGTAAATCAATAAATGGCATCGGGCTTCGGATTTTGTTTCGCTTCCTTTGCCATTTTTTCCCCCATTGTTTTTCCGTTGAGCTGTGCAAAATAATTGCAAAAGTTTTGCCCAAGCTGGCAAATTGTTTGCTGCATTTTCGATTAGCAAAATGTCAATTTCGAATGAAAATGAAAATAAAAAGCAACTACCAAAGCACTTGGCCAAATTGTCGTTAACTGGCAAATGCCACTACAGTTGGGAGGATGGCAAATAGTGGGTCCTGTTCTGCAGGACACTGGCCATCGGGACTATCGGGGGGCATCGAGCTCTCTGGCGAGAAGCGGAGCCATTTTCAAAATTTGATTTCGTTCGAGCCAAAATGGGCAATGGGCAATGGGCTGCCACCAGCGACCAGCAACCATCGACCAGCAACCAACAGCAACCAACAGCATCATCCGCACGAAAAACAGTGCGAGGGTCAGGGGTCGCATCTACATGACAGCAATATCCATCACGAGGCTAAAGCTCCATTCTGGCTTGACGATATACAAAAATTGGTTTAATCAACTGTGAAACAACTGCAGCAACGACACTAGCTAAAATAGAAAGCAACAACAAAGGCGGCAGAAGCGACAAATGTTGCAACTTGGCTGGGATATAGTGGCAGAAATGGAAAACAGGCAGCGGGTATCGAGTGCATCCATAAACAAGAACATGGATAGAGGAGCGGTCCATATACCCTTTTCAGGATTGTTAAATCGTTTAGAGTTTATCACGATTAGTTCACATTCAGAGACAAATTGAATTTTAATAAAGCGATTTGTTAGGTTAGGGGTTTTCATAAAAGAAACAACAAGCCAACAAACTGATGATGTTTGGTATTAGCTAAAGTGACCAAAGAATTCAATAGGGCATTTACGTTATAGATCCTATGCTGCGTGGCAAATGTTAGGCTATCACTATCGATATCTTTCCTTGTTAGTGAACAACAACAACAGTAGCAATAGTAGTAACAGCAACTCCAGTGGCCAGGAGCTGTGCCAATTTTAGTCGTAGTTATTCCAACTCCTGTCGCATGCAAGGACCTAGACTAATATCGATTTATGGACTATTTGCAGAGTTGCCGCGACATGGACGCCGCTGCCGATGGAGTACCGCCAACGGCGCCAGCAGCGACGGCGACGACGGCCAACAGCGATCTGGACTTGGCGGCACGTCGGCGACTCTTCATCTCACAGCCCTCGACATTGGCGACGCGCCGCCAGCAGGCGGTTTGTGTGCGGAGGGCCCACAAAATGTACGGCAGCAGCAAGAACCCCAACGTTGTCCTCGACGGCCTGAACATGACAGTGCCCAAGGGATCCATGTGAGTGCCCATCTGGATTAAGATGTACGGGGTCTATACTGGCTTTGGGTTGCACTCGCCTTTTGTGGCTCAAATGCTGACACACAAGTTAGAAACACACCATGTAGACTAGAAAAATTACATTACAAATTTAACATTAGTTTAGAGGTCAAAGCATAAGCACTGCATATTTTAAGAGTATCTTTTGGTAGAAAAACCAAAGAAATATGGAAAAATCCTTTTAAATTATGTGACAAATTAACATATATATGTTTTAAAAATGTTTCTGTTTAACCTGTTAAACAAGCAACTGGTCTACGTGACCCCATGTCGATGCCGATCAGTCTAAAAGTCTAAAATGCTCAGATTTCTAAACGAAATATTTTCATTTTCTAATTAAGCGCGTGGAATATGATTTGTGTAATGCCAGCATATGTAAATTTTTTGTTTCGCTTTCCCAAAATAAGCTCATTAGACTCCCCGTCCCCCGAATGATTAAAAACAGCGAGTGGGGGTACACAGAGAAAAAATCATATGCAGCTCCCCACGCAAACAGAAAGAACGGCGCTGACCAAAATCCGAAAATCGAATATGCAAATGTGGGGCAGTGGGATGAATATTCGAATTCGGATGCGATTGGGAATTTCAGAGTGGTGAGTGGGGGAGTGGGGAGTAGAGATACTAACGAAATGCAAATGCAGTTTCCGCGAGATGGATTGAGCAGTTGCGGCCATTGTTTGAGTGCTGTGTGAATGGCCGCGAAATGTTAGTGACCGCAATTAGCACTCAACATCTGACGAACGAACACAAGCGCGCACTCAAATGAGGCAGCAAAGTGGCCAAGACGATGAGCCGCAGTCGACAGACCGAAAGTGGGTCAATGTCAGCGCTTGAAAAACTGCCAAATTAACAGCAGTAACAACAAAAGACGGCGGGCTCGAGCCGCAGCATCCATTGAGATAAAAAACCAGTTTTTGAGCCAAGACTTAAACCAACTAAGTGATCTGTGGAGTTGCCAGATCGTGCATATATGTAGTGTACCTATTTCTTTTCTCCTACTCTTGTCTGTCATCATTACTTTCATATTCATAGTGCCATTTATTTAGCAAACAAATTTGTTACTTTTCACATTCACTCCGGATTCTACGAAAAATAGTATACTCATAATTCTTAACAAGTATCTAAGCCAGGTAAAAAACACAAGCCCCACAACGGAAGAGAAAAAAGGGGAAAGGGCAATAGCCTGGCCATGATATAACCGTCGCCTTGATGTGGGTGTTTGTTTTGGCCATTTAGCGAGATATTTCACACTGCCTGAGCGACCGACTGACTGACTGACTGTCACACTTGAAATCTGTGAAAAACCAACAACAACAACCACAAAACAAAAGAGGCGCAGCTGGAAAAAAAATACAAAGCTGAAACACCAAAATGAAGAAAGAAAAACTGTCAGCAGCGCGTTAGTGTGAACAAGAAGATTTAGCACAAAATATGTCGCCCGGTCTCTCACTCCGGAATGAGGACTACGGCCTTAGGACTCCGGACTCGGAACTCCGGACCCGCTTTGGCCACCGCTCCTGAGCTTTTTGGGCCCACGCTGTCAGTCACCGCACCCAAAAATTCTGGGCCCTCACACTGAAAAAAATTAAAAAGTATAATATCATATATGTGGTATTTATTCAAACAATTCTAAATCACCTATTTTGTTGTTCCACTTATAATAAAAACAATACACAATATCATATTATGTAGAGTACAAAATTTTTCTTTCTCTGCACACAAAAATTGGTGGAAAAAATCAGGGAAGATTTGTTTTTTTGTTGCCGCCCAAAACTTTGAGCCGCTTCTGTAGGCGCGGCACCGACAGTCTTCCTTTCTTTTTTTTTTTTTTTGTCTGTGGGCTGACTGACATTTGTTTTTGTTGAATTTCTTTGTGTGTGAGAACGGAAAGGGAAGAAGTGGGTGGGTGGGTGATTGTGAAGGACGCTGGTTGGGGGATGGCTCTGAGCCTGTGGCCATCATTCGGATGTCTGACTGCTCCGTGATAAATAATTGTGTTTTTCTTGCTTTATTTGCAATGAATTATAGTTATTTTTTCAGCCAACCACACAGAGCAGAAATCATATATACGTTCGGGTAGACAAACAAGACAAGTGTAGACAACAATGAACACTTGAAGTGATGTTTGTGGTCTGGGCCAGAGTGTTTGCAAATAAATCATGCCATTGATGCATAAATAAAGCGCAGAAATTACGCGGTCTCTGCAGCGGCTGAATTTATGGCCATCGGAGTGTGTTTGATTTGGCGGATTGAAAAGTCGCGCATCGGTTGGATAAATTGAATTGCGAAAAATGGTTTGCAAATGGCAGGCAAATAAAAGCAGGACGGCTAAAAACTCAGCTGTCCGTTAAAGGCCAGAAATTGATGAATTAATTGGCAGCACAAGCTATCTTCATTTGAATTTTAAATTTGGACCGTATTCTTTACATTAATTCTTTCTTTTATAATCTTGTAGTTTCTTTTACAATTTTTATTTCAATTTAAACTGCTTTAAAATTGAACACTTATGAACAATAACCGTAATCACGCTTGAACTTAAAGATCTCTGTGGTTTTCCTTCGATTTCAATTGAACAGCTCAGTTCATTGGGTTGCTTAATTTGCTGATGATTTCATAATCCACTTTCCTGGCCATCCGTTTCCGCAGTCAATTACTTAAAGACAAAGTGGTTTTCTTAAAGGCATCGTTGCCAACAAATTTATCAACTAATTGACTACCGCTCCGTGCGAGTAATTAAATGTTTTATTTCTGTGACCCCAAAAACGAAATGTCCCGCAGCGACAGCAAATAAAACCGCAACACTTGGAAATTTTCTTCAAGTTTCCATTTTCGACCCCTTCCACTACAAACTTTTTGCTCTTGACCACAGGTTGAAGGTTTTCTTGGCCCTCCATGTCTTGCCTTGTGGTCAACGCCGTTTCTGTGTACTTTACTACAAGTTTTATCTAAAGTGAAGAAAACTAAAGAGGCAAGTCATAGCGAGGCTGTCAGTTCTTGGACATCTTTAATTTACACTGTCAATTTTTCCTTAAATTAAATTGAATGAAAAGAAACTAGGATGAATAATAATAATATTAAAATTCGATTTGGAAACCACAAAACAAAACGTAACAAACCAAAAATTGGTATTTTCCTTCTAACAAATTAAATGTGTTTTTTTTTTGTCATTAATATAATAAAGTACATTTCTGGGATTAGCCTTTGTTCCAATAAAAATTCATTTTCATATCTAGCAGAAAAACCAATAAATAATATTTCCTGATTTAATTAAATAAATTAAATAAAATCAGAAGTTTTGCTTGCCTCTGTAAAATATAAAACAAACTAATCAAGATTCAAATCAATTTCAGAAAACGCGTATTGATTCCGTTTATTTTCAATCAAACGCTTTGTAGAAAATTTAAAACCTAAACGGTTGTTAGCCATTTTGCCTTTCAAACATCATTCGGACACACCAAAAAGAGTTGCAGCATTTTCGGTGTGCAGCCGCCATCGGGTTTTTCAGATCATTATGATGATGCGGCCGCCATCCTTGGTCAGGTAAAACAACCAGGACAATAACAATGACTGCCCGTTGCCGCCATTATTTTGACATACGAGAACCTGAGCCTGGGCGGGCGAACACCGTCGACCAGACCGGTTTGGAACAATGGCCAACACGGCAATGTTTCGGGGCGGAGTCCCTGCCCCCAGGACCCAAAGGCATTACAATGCTGACGGCTCGGGGGGAGCGGGCTGTTCCGCAGAGGGGGATGGCAAGAGGGAAGGGGTGGGGGGAGGAGAGGGGGAAAACATGGCCAACACGAAGAAACATAATGGCTGCTTACAATTTGTGAACGAGCATAATGCGAACATTACATCCGCGCCATTGTTCTTGGACAAAAGGAGGCGGTGGTGGGGAAGGGAGAGGGAGAGGGGAAGGGGGAGGGGCTGGGTCAACAGGACTTCAACGGGGAGGACTTTACCGGGTAGGCTGGGTGGCTCAAATTAAATTAAAGCTGTTTAGTTGTAATTGGTCGTTGAGAGGGGTCCAGACAGTCGGCGGGCTGCTGCTCCCAGGATCCCTCCTCTCAACTGGAAATGACCCTTTTTCTGGGTCCTTGACGGCGTCGACTTTTGGTTGTGTTTCGCTCGGTTCCCGCTTTTTGCACTTTATTGCACCTACCATGAAAACGGTGAATTAATGGACCATGAGAATCGCTAAATTGAGTTCAGGCTCACATAATAAACCTGCCCGATGTCTGAGATTTTTAATCTCTGCCCGCCGCTTTTAATTGATTGTAAATTGTTATTGAATTATTCAATACAAAGTCAGGGCCAAGGCTGAGGTTAAGTGTTGGCCATTTTGCAGAGCAGTCTAACGATGTTATAATTAATGTGTGACGTATAACGCCTGACATTAAGTGCTGACATGTTTTTTTGCGGCTGATCTGGTATTTATTACAGTGCGTTATAAACACACAGCAACTAAGGTATTAAAGTCGTTAGTAATACTTCACTTGACCTTAACAAATCTGCTACAATTAACAAGTAACACAAATAGATGGTAGTTCACTGCAGTAAACTGTAAGTTCAATTTTTAATTTAAGTAAGCCTGCATATTTCGATCAATTTACAAACCGATATAAAAGGCATTGGAAGTTATCATGTAGAATAATCTTAGCAACATTTGCTAAGCTAAACATTTGTAATAATGGTTTCCATTTACCACTGCAGCTGTAACCAAGGACAATTAAATAATAAGTGCGTATTTAACACACAAATTACCTTAAACTTTCCTAACACTATTATTGCCTCTACGTGTTTTGCCTGTATGTGTAATTTATATCGACTCGTGTTGGCAGTTGCTTGAGGTCAATAGCAAATAATTATCTACTAATTTCACTTCTATTTATGCATAAACAAATCCACATTTAATGCACCGGACTGTATAGTATTGACCATCATGATATGTGGTCATTAGGCGGCACAAAACCTGCCAATCAATTGTTTGTTTGACCTTATATTGTTGATGATGGTGGAACGCCTTGCGAGTTTGAACCGTATTTGCGTAAGAAATAGATTGCCCGGGAAATTACCGGGGCGATATCTGAGGTAGTGCGTCAATCGAATTATTATTTCAGTGTCGGATACTGATGTGATTCGATTTCCCCCTTCCTGCGTCACAGCCCGGCAATCAGAACCCCAAGTACAAGACATTAGTGAATTATTGAATGCCTTTCAACAGCAACTCATACGCCCTGTTGGCCTGTCAATCGATGACCGCCCGTTTGACTTCGATTTGTGTGTTCCTACGATTTGGCCAACACAAATAAGCCGCAGGAAGATGCACTGGCAATTATTATATCCAAGATATTTGTAGTTTAAATTCATTATTACCAAACAACTACTTAAACATCATTCCGTACATAAAATATCAGAAATGTTTTTTTTCTTTTAAAACTTTTACCCCTATTGCAAGAATTTCTTCCAGTGCGAGCCCTTCGGTGTGCCCAATTTGAAGTTCAAGTGGCAGAGGGAATGACAAATCGATTAGACCCACCTTTGCTTTTCCAGCAATCAAATCATTTTGGTAATTTGTGCTTTGTCACTGGTGTCGTCGAGTGGCGGTCCTTGATATATCGTCAGCCTGAATGAACCTAATGAATGGAAATATCTTGTCGTGTGGCGCTTGAGATAGCAGCGCAGTTTAAATTATTAAACCCTTTTCCAGTCAAACGCTAATCTTGACTGACAGCTTCTCGCTGCTGGCAAACCAATTACGACCTTGCCTAATTCTTTAGAAATATTCAAAAGGCAAACAAAAACCAAAAGAGTGAAGCAAAGATTAGTCCCTTCAGCCCAAACCACAGTTCTCTCTCCCTCCTATTAAAAAGCGGAAATTAAAATCTTTATGGCAAATGATTAACCAATAAGGAAGAACCAAAAGGAAAGGGACAGTCAACGAAAAAAAAGAGTATCTACTCGTATAAAGAGTGTAGATTCCACTTCAAAAAAATAGATACAAATCAATAATGTTAAAAAAAAAAAAATAGGAAACTAAAATTAGGAAGTTATGTCTATTATTATCTATTATATATTCAGGACTTTTTGATTGTATTAAAATTTATTTAAAATTTAATTCATTTAACAAAAAAAAAGAAAACACAAAAATATCCTTGGGAACTTTTTTTTCACTAAAAGCCAATCAAGGACAACCTTTTTTTGTTTTTTGTGTGGAAGCCAACTGGCGCTTCAACGCCGCTGAACTGTTTTGGCATATAATTACCGAAAGTGGCTGAGGACTTAGCCATCTCGGCCACATCCCCATCGCACCGGAAGTTCAACAGCCGTTGCAATGGCCAGCTTATTAGTCAAATTAGGCGTCCAACGGTTGGCGTTTCTGTGGGGCAGGACACGCCGCCATGTCGAGAGTTGTTTGCCCATTTAAAGGAGGCCAATTGAAGCGTCAAGTGAGTGACGAGCGAGAGCCAGAAGAAAAGGGCAGACAGGACCGGGCCAACGAGTCCGTAATGAAAATCGATTAAAAATGGCAGAGGGCCCTCCGCAGTTCCCGCGCCTCAAGACTCCGGCGTAATGGCAAATTAATTGTAAAGTATGCGTCCTTTTTGCTTTGGTTTTTGCCTTCGCCTAAGGACACAAGGAGTTCTCTCCTCCTTTGATATTCCCTCTACCCCCTTTTGTTCCTTTTGAAGGATTGAAAGCGGCATAAAACAATAATTAATTGATTGAAAGAGGACTGAAGTGGTGGTCGCGCCAGAAGGCAAAACGCCGTCGAACTTCTGGGTCGTCGCCATCGAATTCCCCCCGAACCCTCTCTCGGTTAAGTGGCATAGAAAATTAGTTCTGCCCAAGAGGTAAAATGTTAATTTTCCGCATACATTTCCCAGCCAAAGAGCGTTGCAGCTACCTTTTGCAATTTGCGTAAAATAAATATTCGTTTATTACTATTTTGGATTTTATACCTACTAATTGTATACATGAAATTAAATGTATTTTTACGATTATTCAATTATTATTCGATAGAGAATTGTAAACGTTTTAGCCAATTAATTTTCAGATCTTTTTGTTTAGTAACTAACTTTAATTCAAATTTAAATTTAAAGGATTTGAAAAGATCATATTTAACAAGGGTATAAACCTCGTCCCAGAATATCGGATTGCCTTTATGGCCAACCAATTCGAGATGTTATCCAACGCTAGAATATCCTGCTGGCGGCTTTCGCCCCATTTTCGTTCTCTGGAAATTCAATTTGCATTGAGGCTGTGACAAGTGCAGGATAACCGAGAACATTCAGAAGCGTTTTAAGGCGGCCCCCTTAACAACTCAGCTCCGTTCGAATTGAAATTCAAGCAGCAATTATCCAGAAATGAAACGAATTTCGGGTGGCGAAAGGCGGAAGGAGATGGTGGGTAGACGACCGTGCAGGACTCGGCGTATCCTGGCGAAGGACTTTACATGGCTGTGGGACGCGGCATTTGAGTGTTGGCCGCAATTAGGAGAATGCGACGAATTCAATTTGCTTAAGCCCAGTGGCCGCTGTTGCCGCTACTGGGAAATGTTTAAATAATTGCATAATGCTCTTCAGTCTCAATCTGGAGATCTGATGCGCCCTCCTTGGCTTCTGTTTGCCCATCCATTTGCTGTCAGTGCTGTGATTTTGCGCTTAATTTGCTTAAGCTGCGCTTCATTCTTGGCTTTCCGCACACCCCGGCCTTTTTACCAGATCATTCAAGTGCACTGTGAATAAATTTCCCCAGCTTTTGGATAGCTTATAATTGTATTCTGTTTTAAGTTGACTTTTCTTTGAAAATTGGCTTAAAGGATGTTTAACTTTAGTTATTTTTTATCACTTTAGTAATTAATAATTTGATGCGTTCTTATGAAGTTATGTTTTTTTTCCGTGTTGCATTCGAAATCGTCTGGACCTGTCAATGTTGATCCGTGTTAACGCCTTTCCTCTTTGCGGCCACGCACTTAAAACGCTGGTAATTTGCTGTGCACAGCAATATCAAAACGTCAGGCTTGCTTTCTTGCGCAGCCGATGCAGCCACCCATCAGTCAGTCATTCACTCCCTCATTTTTTCAGTTCTTCAGGCAGTCAAGCAGTCAGTCATTCAGTTTCTGTTGAAAATTAACAATTACGCACCGCAAAAGAAGGCGGTAGTGGCAGCCCCGTGTTGCGGGTTATAAAAATAAACTATGCCGCAGGCATTACAGCGGAAACGGAAGTGCGCATTAAAATTGTGCTCGGCTGGCATGTGCATGTGTGTGTGCGTGTGTGGACCCGCAATTAGCAACTCACACGTGCACACGCCGTTATGTGTGTGAGTAATTAAAACGGAGTGTGCGCATTTAATAAGTTAAGCGGTCCCCACAAATTTACACTGTACGGGTTAAAGAGATCATGAATCCAAAATCGATTAATATTAAAAGGGGTTTTATAAATTAATTTTCCCTGTTTTAATTATAAAACAACCCTCCAAATCCTTTATTTAAAATCTTTTACACTCAACCAGTTTCCTCCCTGATTTGTGTGTATGCTTCCCCTTCAAACTATAAATCGGTTTGTGCAATATTTTATGTCCTCGATAGGATGCGGCTTACAGGCAAAGGATTAAGGGACCCAAATTTACCGCGAATCGGGGTAGAATATTTAAAGTGTAATAGCTGGGAAAATAAAACAATGCAGGGGATCCGGACAGACGGCAGGTTGGAACTTTAACTAGCTGCCTCTTCTTGGGATCCTGTGGATGTGCCCCTTTTATTTTTACCATTTGAATTCGTCTCCCCTTTTGCGGCGCATAACTGGCGGCGCTTTTTTCGGTTGACCTTCCTTGCAACACGGCGTATGGGCAACTTCCGCCAGAAATATTGCATAAACGCAAGAGCACAGAAGCCCGCATGGCCATAATGGCAAAATAAGCAATTAAATTACGTTGGCCAGCACCTTTATTTATTTGCTGCATCGCCTCAGGCTAACCGCAAAAACAACGCCATTGCTAAGTAGAAAATTTCCATTAAAATGGAATTATGTGCGTCAAAACTGAATTTGCATTATTTAGCGAATGCATTTTATTCGCTCATTGTTATGCACCCCTGACAAAATGGCTGCCATTGCAATCGCTAAATTGTTAATTACATGGCATCTACGCCGCCAAATTGCATGAGAATTTTCCAATTGGTTTCGCATCCGCACGCACAGCTCAATGCGATAAATTTAAATAAATACCCATCCGGACTCAGCTCGGATCCGTTTAGGTTGTCAATAGAGCGGCAGCAAATCGAGGCTTACGACGTCAAAAAAACAGTAATTGGCATATGTATATAGATACAACCGATGTTTGGAGCGTGTTCGCGGCAATTTGTCTCCTAGCTGATTTTGTTGATTCGCGCTACATTGTCATGATTTCATTTGGCCTGTAAACAAATGGCCAAACAAAAGCCCTTCACCGTGATTTTGTTTTGTACAATAAAATTGGAAAATATTTGTACTCTCAAAGAAGGCAAAAAACCGTTTCTGTAATTAAGTGTGTTGAACTGATTAAATTTTGAAAACGGCAGACTAGATTAAACAATAAAGTTCCATTTAAATATGTTTAGAGGTAGACTACACAACGCGCATTTTATTAGATAATAAATTAAATTTCAGTCAATTGGGAAAATATAAATAAACTCTCATAAATTTAAATTTCACATATTGGGGTGAAAAAAGAATTCATTGTTATGCAGGCCTTTTGTAATGTACATTTAAATCCAATCTGCAAAATGTGTTAAGCGAATATTAAAACTTTGTACATACAATCAAACAGCGGTAACTTTTTCTATTCATTGTAAGTATATATTATATGGTATAAAGCTCTTAATAAAGCCAATTGGGATTGAAAAAACGCAATTCAGCATTTTTGATTTGTTTGCTCATCTTTACTGCTGACTTTTAAGCGTGTTGGTTCCTTCCGGTTGACTTACGTATGTTTTTCGAGTAATTTATATGAACTTACCCACTGAAGTAGCACTAAATTAACGTCTGTCCTTGAATTTTTCATAAACTGCCAATTCAACAGAAAGTTAGCGGACACACGAGCGCAAAGCTCACTGATACAGACAGATACACGGAAAAGCGAGAAAAGTTGGCGGAAAAGTTCACTCGACCAGGGTGAGCGCTGAATTCTTTTAAAAAGCATCTTAATCAGCAGTAAATTCACAACTAATCAGTGGCTCCATTGTTTGGCACTTCTGCATCTGCTCCTCTTGAGGCCAAAACAATTGAAGTACCCGATCACATATTTGTAACCAGCGCATTAAAAACACTCGGACTTCGAAGCCGGGCCAACTTATTGCAACATAATTACAACTTGCAAGAGCTGCGATGCATAATAAGTTCGTACACCACGGCGTATGAGTGATGCAGGCGGGTCAAAGTTCAAGACGGGGTGAAACACTAACGAAACACGGAGAAAAAAAAGGCAATACCGTTTTTCCAAACTTCAACTTTGTATTTAACTGACTATCGGATGTTAATGCCACTTAAATTTATTGCTACTTTCCTAGAATGTTATGTTTTATCTTTCATTGTATCTTTAGCAAACTCTTTAAGATTTTTAAGCTTTTCTTAGCAGCTTCCACTTCTTGTAGCCAACCGCAATTCAATTATAAGTCGTTCCTTATCTCTACGGCAAACCGAATTAAATCTAATTATTTCCCAAACTGTATTATCTTTCGCAACAATTGTGTTTGAATGCAAATTAAATTGCAAATATTTGGAATTTCTTCGCTCGGCACAAACGCTCATCTCTGGTCGAGATTCTGTCCGTAGTCTGGAGCAGCGCATTGAACTTACTTTTAATTATGCTGGCCACATGGACACGGACATTGTTTGCGCTTTGCTTGGCTCTTGGCTTAATAAATTGCAATTGTTTGCAAGCCAAACTTTGCTCTCCCCTCCGTTGGCCCAGTTCGGTTGCTTCCCTGGCTGTGTGGATTTTGTAATTGGTTTGGTCTGCATTTGACAAAAGGAACGAAATAAAAGAGTCCGGCCAACAGAAAAAAATGGATTTGAGCGCAAGAAAGTTTAGCATTATGGCCAGCGACGGGCGGCAAACAAAGTTTTCGCAAACATTCAGTCGCAGTGCGACCACTTTTTTCGTGTGCGGTTAACGAAGCAAATAGAAATGTTGCAAATGTTGTCGAGCGGCCCGAACCGAAGTCAAATATTTGGCCAAACTTCCATAAGCCAAATGGCCAGACAGTCGGAAGTTAGAACGAACTCACTCTCTCTCTCTCTGATTTCGGCATTTAATAAGCAATTGTGCTGCAACCAAGAAAAGTTGATTAAAATGCCAAAAGCCAGTGCCTAAAACGAAAACGAAAACGAAAGACAAACTGTTCTAATATGCGAGAGCCTGCGAGGATGGAGCCTGATGAAAATTGTCTAAATTATAGGAAAATAACGATATGCTGGTCACTGATATGCAACAGACACGCTGCCAGACAAAGTAAACAAACAAGCTGGACATGAGTGCATCCAACCAGGGTGAAAGGTTTTCTCAAAACCAGATAGCAAACCGAAGGACCAGGATGCAGGACGACCGGAGGAAGGGCCACATGTTATTGTTTGCATTTGTTTTCCCAAGCCAGCGCACCCGCACACTACACTCGAAAAATATATGTCCATCGTAGAAGTTAAGGGAAAATTCGTGTAACCATTCAACTTAAAATACCTCAAGAACACTAAATAAATAAATGAATATGAAGCACACGAACCCATTCGGTAAATCAAAGAAACTTCTTTGGTTAGCTCTTTTTTTAGAGTGTTCTTCCACAAATCGTACCCACTTGACTTGCGAAAATATTTGGTTAGAAGACGAAACAGAAAAAAAAAGAGAAACAGAAACAGAAAGAAACAAAGAAATCTAAACAAATGCTGACTGGGCAACCGCAAGTTATAGGCCAAGTCTAAACGGGAGTCGAGGTAACAAATAATAACCGAGCACTTTCCTCTTCCGCTCGGCACTTCTTTGTGCCTTATTCCTGTCGGACTGGACATGGAATTGTTTAAATTATTTACCCAAGCTGGAAAATTAAAATGGACAGCTGCTGTTCGGGGGCAGAAAGCAGTGGAGTAGCAGTCATTGTTATGACTGTTGCAACTGCTTTGGTCAAGTGTTGTGCTGTGTTCTGTTGTGTTGTGTTGTGGCACGTACTGTACATGGGTGTAGATTTTGTGGAGTGGACTGAACTGGACTCGAATGGACGGGAGTGGACTACAGTTCATAACTTTTCATTTTGGCCCCCTGGTGCCACTCCTTCACTCGGTCTTTGGGGCTTATCGTTTGCGGGAGGCAAATTTTAATTATTACCAGGCAGACGGACCTTTTCCCCGACTCGGAACCTGATACTTTGTCCGAGTCTGAGTTTTATGAGTTTGATTGTTCTATGGTCCGCAGGCATTGCGTATGCGTAATGCGTGCGTCTGTATCTAATTGAAAAAATCAAGCATACGGCATGTGGCGCCATTGTTTTTGACGAAGCACAAGTCGGCAATCGGATGGCCATAACGCACAGCTGCTGCTCAATAGTGCACACACTTCTTTGATCCAACAGAGTGGAATGAGTGCCGGTGAATGAGCTAATGAAAAAAAAAAATACACTGAGAACGATACCCATTGTTCTCCTAAGTTAATAAATTCCTAAAAGTTTTTATCACTGGCTGTTTTTAACTATTTTTAAGGTAAACATAAGTATAGAAAACAAAGTCTACACATTACAAAAATCATAAATCTCAGCTGGGGCGTCAGGAAATATCTCATGGAAAACTTGCTCAATAATATAATATTTGGCATAAATACCACCGCCTGGGGGCAAATTCGGTATGTTGATTGCCATTCTCTTCATAAGTCGCATAAGAACTTCAAAGTCGTTAATCTCGTGCTTCTCAATGACCTCCCTTGTAATTTGGGCAATAGTCTTATCAAGATTTCGATCAGCCTTGATGGCATCCTCATCGAGGGTGGGTGCACCTGGTAAAAGAATGAGTAGAAGAGTCATATTATCCCTGCTGCCTCTGTGGAGGCAAATATCCATAACGCTGTTGACAATCATCGGAATGTCTTTGGTGACCAAAAGCCGCGATCCTATAAACTCAGAGACTTCGGAGCTACTCATCACGTCCCAAATGCCATCGCAGGCAATTATTATGAACTCATCGGACTCCAAGCGATCGCAGACTGTAACATCTGGTTCGGGAGATACCATCTGATCAACTTGCGACCGGGACTGATCTCTCTTGAAGTCGAAGTCGCCCAGTGCACGGGAAACTGCCAAGGTGCCATTCACTCGTTTAATCATCACACTTCCCCCGGCTTTCTGAATGCGATCCCTTTCGATGTTGGAAAAGGGCTTGTGATCGATGGTGCTAATATATGTTGCTCCACCGCGCGATATTACAGCCCTCGAATCGCCACAGTTAGCCAAGTAGATCTTGTCTGGCGATATGAAAGCACAGGTTGCCGTGGACCCGCCGGGCTTATCGTTATTCACCTTTCTCAAGTCCTCATCCAACTGCAGGAAACCTTCTTTTATTCCCTCCGGGAATCTCAACATCGAAAACTCTTTGGAGTGCGTTATGGTATTCAAAAGATGCTCGACACAGAACTCGGATACTTGATTACTTGCATGACCATCAAAAACTCCGAAGTACGCCCAGTCTTTAAAAGGCTCCATCAGGCTACAAACAGCTGAGTGGGCATCTTCCATTTCCAATCGCCAACCTTGCATTGAACTCAAGCAATACCGAAGTCCATTCCCGGAACCCTGCTCAACTTTCTTTTCCGTTTCCGGTTTTTCCAAAAAACCACCCATTTTTTGGTCCTATCATCGACTGTTGAACAACACACGAAATTTGTGGAGAAAATAATTATTCCAGTGTTTGGTGTATTTATTTACAATCAATTGAAATATGAGTCAAAGGCTGCTTACAAAAGGCGATCACAAAAAATGTACCTAAAAGATGAAATATTATACTCGTATGTATAGAATATTATTCGCTGTGTACAACCGACTCCTGTTTTCTGAAGCATCTAACTTTCCTGCAGGCGGCTGGAAGTTATTGCTTTTGCACATTTCAGGACTCTTTGGCGAGGTTCTATTAATCGATGACAATTCAATTAGCATCGAGTCCATAAACACACAAAAGATCCCTCATTCACTCATGGCTTATACTTCCATTCCGAGTACCGAAACTTTCGATTACAAGCATCCTCCGCAGAGGAGCTACCAAATAAGTGAGTAGCTCGGATCTCGGTGTGGGAATTGAATGGCCATAAGAAAAGTTTGCCGTTTAATTGGACAGGCAAATAGGCAGCAGGGAGCGGTACTGACTCGTTGAGAGTCTAAATGTCAGTTAGTTCGCTCCCCCGACACTGCGAGTTGGTCGCCTTCTGCCGAACAATGAGCTAAATTTTCCATGGAAAACTACTAAGTAAGCTTGTTAATTAAATACGCATTACCGCCCCTGTAATTGCCTGTGACGCGCTGCTAAGCAACAACTACACCTACTAATGAAATCGGGGAGCAGAAGGTGAAAAATGGGGTAAATTCTGGTGGATCGGAGGGGAGACGACACAAACTAATTGTTGAAGTCAAGTGCAAAGTTTCAGCGGCCTCTTACCAACTCAGTTTCTCCCCTGATTTCCCTGCTGCACTCGTCAATGTGTCATGGCAAACAATTTCACTTTAAAGGTGATGAAATGAGTTTTTTCTACATCCTGTTCTCGTATCACCTTAACCGAATGGGCCTACATTGCACCTAATTGAGCTGTGACTCATAGTTAAACTCGTCAGCTGAGAAGCGCGGAAAAGTCATTTTAAAATTGAAATACGGACTTAATGATCCTTGCAAATCACGCGACTTGCGAACGGCAGCTGGCAATTAATTAGCGCATAATTCATTCCCAGCGGAATGCATTCCGAGCGACCTATTTGCACACACAAACCTACGGGGTACATACAAATCATCAATCACGGCCATCCAGAAATGAGTTGCGGAATGCATCAAGCTCAGACTAAATGCCGTCGCAGCTAAAAAAGAAAAAGAAAAAAAGGTTAATGGGTTGAAATATCAACATAAACTTGGATCGTCAACGTCGACGTCTGCATCGCTGCTTATTGTTTGCATTGTTTTCCTGCGGGCAAAAACCAAAACGAAGGTGGACAAAAACAGGGCTTACTAAGGGGCTAAAATATGCGCGCACCGCAGGTAAATGTTGGTAATTTGTGGCTAGGAATGTTTTTCCGCGTCTGCTTTAGCGTTCCTGCAGAACTTTACGGCGGCGACCTCTTCTAACACGACACTCGCCCATTTAACGCTTTATGGCATTGGATTTATGCAATGCGATATGCAAAAAGGCAATTGCATGCAAATGCCAGTCGAAGGAGCGGAATTCGCCACAGGAAACGGGAATAAAGCTGGGCGGGAATATTGAATTGGCCTCAGGGCGATGGAATCGCGTCACCTTTGCTCGTTAATGCAGCAAAACACAGGGGAAATATCCATTCAGCATAAGCAAATCAAAGAGCTTTTTGAATATTCAAAATAAAACTGTCATCACCTCTATCATTCAAGCACAAATGTTCAAATAGTTTAGAAAGGTAATTTCAAATAAATTCCTTTATAAAATAACTAAAAAATTCGATGTTTTGTGCTCTGCATACTTACGCTTTAATTTACAAAGCCAATCTAACCAAAGTTCATCTAAGTTGGAGCACTCAATTAAAGCCAACAAATTATCCACTTTTAGTTAGTTTTATCTGAGCTCTTCAGTTTAGTCAGGAGTTTAATCATATCTGGCGCTATTGTCCTACCCGATGCTTGTTTTTTCCCTTCCCCAGCTTGGCCCTGGCCATCCCCTTTTGGCCAACTCGGGTGTCCTTAAGCTGGACCGAGCCGAGCTGTGCTTTTATTTACCCCTTTGGCTTTTGCTTTGGCTTGTACAAGTGTGGGTCTTTTTCCCCCGCCTGCAATCGACCTGCATGTTATTCATGGCTAAACACACACCAGCACACCTGCACTCCCCGCCTTAACCGACCTCAAACCGCGACCCCCGTACCGTTCCACCCTTGACCCCTGCGCCATCTAACTGCCAACTGCCAGACCAACAATTTTCTAAACTCGCGCGCTGCGCACGTAATAAAAAAATACGCCAACTTGGGGATGGTTGCTATGGGGGAGGAGAGGGTGGTGGGCGGCGGGCGGAGGCTGACTGGCGCGCTAAGCTGTGCTAAACATTCCCTAAATATATTTTGCAACAGCTCCTCCACACACGAGATAAGCGGCGCACATACCACACCGACCTGAACCTGAACATGGATATGAAGATAGTGTAGGTGGTAAGTGGGCTGGATGAGAGGACTGGAAAATGGGGTGGAAAAGAGCGGGGAAAAGCGAATGGAAAACTCTGGCAAGTGGGGGCTTTCGGGCACTAAGAGAGCGCTCAGAAAACACAGCGCACCGAGCAATGAAACTTTTTGCGCCTGAATATTTTTGCAAAACTATTCACAGTTGATTTTTCACCTGATGCTTTTCGTCCTTATGCCTCTGCCTCTGCAAGTGTGTGTCTCAGTGTGTGTAAGTGTGTGTGTATATTGCTGAGTGTGTGGGTGAGTGCACCTGCCGCCGAGTCTTTGTGTGAGTGCTTAAAATATTT
The DNA here is from genome assembly GCF_018152265.1 of Drosophila ficusphila. NCBI lineage: Eukaryota > Metazoa > Arthropoda > Insecta > Diptera > Drosophilidae > Drosophila > Drosophila ficusphila. The sequence goes on from NW_025064737.1 coordinate 21,112,835, forward strand.
GAGCGGCATGCACACAGACGACTACTCCTCGCCCCAAAATGTCCGACTATCTGGCCAGCAGAGTTCAGGCCTTCTTTTGGGCCCGACTTAAATGCATTTACCTGGGCAGTTGAATTTTTCCGATAGGAAAAAAGTGAAACCCCTCCCGGACTTTACAGATTTACTTGTAATTATTCTACTTGGCTACCCAAAGGAATTTGACCAGAGAAATTCGACAGATTTTTGGTTTGAAGGAGTATAGTGAGAGGGCCAGCATTTCGTTTGTTTTATAATATACACATTTATATTCAACTGACTTATAAGTTCAATATTATTATAATCCCATATTTAAGTTAAATATTAATTGGGGCGCTGGTTACGAGTGAACCGCACCTGCTGAAAAGTATCTGCATGGCGCAACGCACTCGCGCGCATACGTATCTCATTATAAAAAGGACTTTAAACTCAACTAACCGTGTGCAATTGCAGATACGGTCTCCTGGGCGCCTCGGGATGTGGCAAAACGACGCTGCTCAGCTGCATCGTCGGACGACGTCGCCTCAATTCTGGTGAGATTTGGGTGCTCGGCGGACGACCTGGATCGCGTGGTTCCGGTGTGCCAGGTCCTCGGATCGGCTATATGCCACAGGTGAGTTGACCTCGTCCGTAAGTCCGCCTCCTGCCCCGTCTTCAATTTACCATCCGACTGCCGAATGCTACTCCTGAATTTTTCATGCGCTTTTTATTACCCCAGCCAGAGGCGACTAAATTAAATAAACGCAATAAAACGCTGAAAGCACAAAAGAAAACATGCACCGAGCAAAGTTTTAAATGCGCCATTCGCAGAGAGACGAAAGACGAAAGAAAACTTTTAATTTTCGCAATCCATAAGAATAACTCAACTCCACTGCATTTCGTTTTGTCTTTCCAACCAGAGGTGCCAGTTTTTAATTTGAATTAAAAAGAAAATAAACAAAAACCTCATTCTTTTAATAGTTGTGTTTCACCACACGAAATTTTGTTTAATTTTAAAATGTGATTTTTGAGAGCTTGGCACAAAAACTTAGTAGAAATGAAATAGTATATAAATTCAAATTTACTTTTTTAAATGTTCGCATCATTTTAATTTCACTACCGCACTACTACGTAATTAAATGTTTTATGTTGGGCAGTAAGTCGGTATTTTTGTCCGTCAAAAACCCAAAGTGCCATCTTCCACGGATCTCGGCTGTTCACAATGGGCTCATAAACCAGTAAAGCCGGAAAGTGGGGAGGATTTTTAGTGGAAATTGGGCGGACAGCGTATTGCGCCAGAGAATATGTATAATATCCGTGTTCCACTCTGCGTTTATTGCAGGAAATAGCCCTTTATGGCGAGTTCACGATGCGTGAGACCCTAATTTACTTTGGCATCATTTCGGCCATGAACAAAGGCGACATCGAGGATCGCACCGAGTTTCTGCTCAAACTGCTCAATTTGCCAAATGCCTCCAAATTTGTCAAGAATCTGAGTGGCGGTCAACAGCGTCGAGTTAGTCTGGCTGTTGCCCTGCTCCACGAACCGGAGCTGCTTATCCTGGATGAACCCACGGTGGGCGTGGATCCCGTTTTGAGACAAAGGTGAGTCCTTAACCTCAATAAAATATTTTATGGAGGAAATAATTTTATATATATTTATATACTTCCATATGTTATCTCTTATTGAATAATAGTTTCGAAATAAGTTGTGTATGACCACCGATTAACTCTTCATCTCGTTGATTACAGCATCTGGGATCATTTGGTGGACATTACGAAGAATGGTCACACGACTGTGATAATCACCACGCATTACATCGACGAGTGTGCCCAGGCGCATATGGTAAGCAGCCGGAAGATTTCCGGAAAACTGATAAGAGGGTTGCTTGGTTGTTCGTTTACGGGTTTTGGGGGTGGGGGGATGGGAGACGGGAGACAAGTGTCAATGGCTCTTGGCGCCCACGCATTGTTCGTCCCGGTGATTTATGGCCAGCCGGCACATCCATGTGTAATATGCGGCGTATGAGCCATATTATGCTGCCACTGCCAAGGTGAAAGTTCAGCTATCAGCTACGCCGAGCGCTGTCAACATGCGGCGCTAAGTGCTTCCGCCTGCCCCTTGGCAAATTTGTATCCTGCGCGAGCTGCAACAAATCCGTGTCCTGTCCAAAGGCGGGTGGAAAAAATGAATGGCCGAAAGAGGAAAGCCGGGGAGTAGAATATTACTGGCGGCTGTCTCCGCCGTTGACCCATGGCCATGGCACGATTTACGAGGCATTTCCGAGCGAGACACATTGCAAAATTTACTCCAGATTTATTTATGCCGCCAGCGAAACAGATGAGATCTGTGTAGGGAAATATAACTGCGCTAGTCATTTAATGCGTGCAGCAAACAATGAACTCTGGCGTTCTGGTTTTCTGGAGGGTGTGGAAAAAATACAAGAATAAATCGTGACAAAGCTCGCAAACAAACGCCCATCACAATGGACAGTTGGATAGACAGATAGATACACGGCCGAAGCGACAGGCTGAGATTCAGATACTTGGCAACACGCACAGGATATGCACACATAAAACAAACAGAATTCTTGGCCGGGGACACACACGCAATCTCAAGTGGGTGTGAGGTGGTTGAATATATCAATGACAACACTCTGAAAAAGATTGATGTGGGGAGCGACGAAGAAAGTGTGAATTGGGCCGGAGATCGACACTTGAGACACTCTACAAGGAAGCCCGTTTAACGTGATTGATAGGGTGCCAGAAAATATTCACCAGAATGGCTGACTTTTACTCGTATTTATTGCTGCAAAATATTTTACAATATTAATCAGTCAAGCGAGAGACACTCTTCAACATTTATATTTTTCTAAATATTGTTTCGAAATCCTATTAAACGCCACTGACCGCTAAAAAAAAGAGAATAAAATAGAGAAGATTTTTACTTTCAAAATATTCCCCCACCGTTAAATATGATTGATTGAATACCAGCAATTATGAATTCACGTTACTTTTTTTTAGGGAATATTTATGAATAGACAACATTAAATACGAAATAAATTTATAAGCTCTTTAAGTGCTTTTATTTATGCATAATTCATATGAAAGCCTTTCGGGACTGAGTCCCGCAATACAGAAACAATCAACGAGCTGTGTGTCCTGAGCCCCCTAACCCCACTTGACCCCCAAAGGACTCTCGGGGTGTTAAGTGGCTCACATACAGTGCGGCTGCCAATTGACAACACGTTTTCAACACCCCCGCCCAACCCTTTTGGAAGCCATGCCACCTTACGTGATCCGCCGGATGGGAATCCGTTGTCACGCTGCCACGCCGCCAAAAGTCATTGCGGTAAAGAGTTATGGCCAATAAACAAAATCACTGGCAGGAATAGAGAGCCCGCCTTTGTTTGCGGGCAATCGACATTCAGCACTTGGCACTTGGGAATGGCCCTGGCATTGCGATTGGGTGTCAAGAAAAAACAATCGCCTGAGCCGCGGTCGCAGTCCATAAAACAAGGCAATGGGATCGGAACCGAAGCATCCAGGCCAAGTTAATCCGAGCGTCAGGCGGCGAAATGTGAATTTAATGCGAATTGTTAGACCAAATTTATGGTTTATGGGTTCTATAAAAAGCCAACTTGCGGAAGAAGTTCCCATCTCCTATGCTGAAAGCTATGTCCTTATATGCAAAGCCCAAGGGACAATATCCAGGCCAAGCAGAATGAGAAGTTGTTGTGACTGTGTAACTTCTGGTGACAGTGTTTAATTGCTCATATTGAACACGTGTTGGCCTGGCAGCTGAGCTTGCCTGGAACGGCAAGCGGGTCTCAGCTTAGATTGTGTACGCCTCAGCTGGCTTAGAGTACACTGAACAAAATGTTAAAAACAATCCAAAAAATTAATAAAAGCTTTTAGTTTAGAACAATAAATATCTCAAATATATAAGAAAACGGGTATTTTGGAAAATATAAGGATGTTATCAAAAGATTTCCAACATATTATTTAATTGCCAGAAATGACTGAAAACTAAACTTAAATTTAGACATACATTCATTTTGCCACAGATCTTTATTGGCTTAAAAAACATATACAATTTTCATTGATTTCTTTTCGGTGCACGTGTATTATGGCCAGCAGCAAATTGCTTTTTCAGCTTTGTCACTTTTTCGTGGCACGCTTTGGTTTCGACCAGCTCAAGTTGAGTCTGGGCCAGAAGAGGGCGAAACTTCAGTTGGTCTGGCCCAAGGTAGTTATCTGCACATATTTTTCGCCAATTCCGCACGTCACGAGGAGTTCACTGTGGAGTTTTTCCGCTTCGAGTTCCTTGTGTATTCTGTTTTTTCTTGTACTCCCTGTTTTTGGCTTGATTTTTTATGTTGAGTCAACAGAACTGCGTGTCCGAAATGGAATTCCCTCGGCCAATATCTGCTTAAGTAGAGTTCAGCGCAGCACAGACCGACAGACAGACACATAAATTTAACTGCCATGGAGCCTGATTGAGTAAAGCACTTCGAATGGCACCTACACAGCACTTGATCTATTCCCCGTCCCACCTCAAAAGCGGGGCATTAAAGTGATTATTGCCTGCTGGCAATTTATAAGCTGAAAATTCATGCTGCCATAAAAAATATATGCTGCATAGCGGCAAAAACAGCTATTAGTTTTTCCGATTCCACCGCTGCGAGGATGAGGAGGATGCACTCAGACAAAAGCAGTGGCATTAAACATAATCGTAAAATGCATTTACGACTCTGCATCCCGGAGTGTTGTTAAAACTTTACCGTGCTTAAATTCGGTTATTGTTATTTGTATGGTGCTGCGATTAAAAGTTTTATTTTAATTGAAAAATATTTATGGACATTAAAAATTTGTACGTGTTTGCCGGTGTGTGATTAAAAGTGCTCTTTACTCGTTCATAACAATCAGCATCTGCCGTGTCTACGGCATCGTCTTCACAATAGAGCTGAAATGGTGATGCGATTACCAATGCTTAATGTGCGAATATTAAGGTCTTAAATAAAGGCTTATTTACTGCAAAAATGTGTAGTATTAAACTGTGAGATACTATTATTTTGTTGGCAGATTGAATTGCCATCACAAACCAAGGAATGTGGGCCACAAAGGGATTTATTCGCTGTGGTAAATGCAACTGTGTTCTTTAATGCTGTTTGTTTTTTAAACCATTTTTTGTGGCCATAATAACTTTACATTGTTATTTTTAATACATTATAAAAACGTATATACATTGTATGGATATGTATATATATATATGTATGTATGCATACATTGTTTTAAAATAACAACAGGTCACTTTTATCATAGCTTGTATCCTAGGGCTAACTTTAGTTGCTTTGAACTTGGAAAATTTAGTAAAATAAAATTCACTAAAAATAGCTGATAAAATGGATAAAATTATTTTGTTTAAATACTAGTTCACTTGAAATAAAAGCAGACTTTCTGGGCAGTTTCCATGGTTTTTCTTTTGTGCAAAATTATGGCACCTAGGATGACAATGTGACCCATATCAAAGCAGGCACCACATTATGAAAAGCATCAACGCCCGCTCTCGTGTTAGTTTTAGCAATAGAACCACCCATTTTCCATTACACACACACCCACCAGCTGGCAACCGCGGGGTCAACCAACTTGGCCCACACAACAGATTCCCGAATGGCTTCCAGTGTCCCGCTCCTAACAAAGTGCAGCGCTTCACTTTTTTTGACAGACACTGCTCCCCGAATTTAATGTCAGCGCTCCTGGCTCTGCCTTTGGCTCAGGGGAAATTGTTGGTTCGCCCAAAAAATAAAAAGCGTCGGGAAAAGAAAGTAGCTAAAACAAAAAGAGGAAAGCCAGAACGAAAAAAGAGAGTCTCGTGTACGCCACATGGCCATAGAGTGAAGACAGAGGGGCGGACAGGGGTGCCCCCAACTGTCCCCAGTTGTACATGCGGCACTTTCTGCTCTAATAAATGAAATCAGGGAGCGTAACATTATGTGATGGATATATTGCTGGGAGTACTCCACTTCAGCGTTTACTGGCAACCCCGAAATTCCCTCCTCGGCGCCACTTTAATAGTTGATATTGTTGCATTTCCTCTTGTATTGTTGCCGCTTTCCGTTTTTATCCTTATTGTTTGTCGCGTAATTTTCCGCATGTTGCCTTTGAGCAGCCATCGCAAGAAAAATACAGCCAGAATGCAAATGGACAGTTGAATAATTGCTAAAGCTGATGAGTGACACGAGATACACAATAACCAAGAAAAAATAACATTACCAACTGAATTTCCACTGGATGATGAAGTGTTGATGCGTTTCAGCCACTTCGATAGCCACTTTAATGCGATTTTGCACGTGTTTTTGAGCATTAAACAAAGAGTTATTGCATAACAACTTTAAATAAAATAAAAAAGAACAAGAATAAACAGCTTTTTTCAATAAGTAGTTCTTATTACAATTTTATATTACTATTACTTTTTATATTTTAAAAGATACACTAATGAAAGTGCTTCAAGGATTCTTATTTTTGAATTGAGATCCTGTGTAAATTATGTAAATTGTTAGATGGAAACTCAAGATTTATTCAGCTGGCCCTAACTGCATATTTTCTAGAATATATTTCGAATTCGCCCACTCGCAGTAAATGCCACCTACGAACCCGGCCATAAATATCGTGTGCATTTTTCAATTTCCTCTGCGTGCTGGTCATGAGGCAAACGGAAAATTATTTATGGCATGCAAAATTGCTGGCCATAATAATGCATATCACATAGTTGGCCAATAAAATTACAATTGCCCGCCTCGCCAGGAAGACCGTAATTTAGTTTGCCATTGCAATTCAATTAAGACGTTAATTGGCCCTGAGAAGTCGAAAAGACAGTCGCCATGGAATTGGCCAAACACAACAAGCTCCGGGGGAAATGGGCGATTTCCTTTTTGGCCAAAATCAGGAGGCGAACGAAGCCAAATCAAGTGGCAAAAGTTTGCTAACTAGCCGAGTGTGTGGGGCTTATTTAGCATAGAATTTTCCTGTGCAGTCGGAAAAATTCGGGGGGAATGTAGGGACGATCGGCTGCAGGAGCCCACTCATGTGCATGCCTAATGAAGCCATCCATTTCGTGTGGAATTGATGAACAAGCAGCGCCTTCCTGCTGGAAAATCCCGGAGCAGGCGGAAAACTTTCGCAGAAGGGCTAAAGGGATGACGGCTGGTCATGTACGGACACAGAAATCAATTAAGTTAATTTCCGCACGTTGCGTGGACAAGGGATTACGTCGGGCATTGGCTATTGGGTATTGGGCATTGGGCATGGGGAGTCGATAAAACTTCATCGACATCCACAACAAGAGGAACAGGATGTGCATAGAGGGCGCAAACTTTTCCAAAGATTCCGGCAAGTCCCATCAAAGTCGAAAAGTTTAATTGGCTCTACGACACTTGGTGAGAACACGCTCCGAATCAATTGACTGACAAAAAGGACTTGCGGACTTTAAATAGATTTCACTTGCATTGAAAATCTATATTATAAAATGCCACAGAATGATAATTATTTTCAATACTATTTTTAGATTGGCCTTTTGCGTGGTGGCAAAATGCTGGCAGAGGAATCACCGGATTATCTGAGGCAGCAGTATAGTGCAGACTCGCTGGAGGATGTTTTCCTGAAGCTCTCCGTATTGCAGAACATGGGAAAGCGTCGACGATCTTCGATCGCTCAGGAAATTGTGGAGCAGGTCACAGTGCCGGCAATCTCGAATCCCGCTTTGGACATGTCCGATGAGCAGCATGCCGCCGAGATTTCTGGGGAGTTTGGAGACAATATTTCCATGTCCTCGGCTGCTAGGGATCCGATCAGCACTACAGCTCCCGCAGCGCCTCCGCTGCCCCCACCCGAAGAAACTCCCACATCCTTTTGGTACAACCTCCACGTGATGCAGTCGCATCATCTGCACGCTCTCATCTGGAAAAACTTCTTGTGGATGATGCGGAACGTTGGGTGAGTAATGGAGTTTAGAAAAGCACTGCCACTGGATGCACTCAAAAAAGAAATGATGATAACTATAGCTTGTAATCATTGCAAAAAAAACTTCGGATGACATTTCCACAGGGTGATGCTGTTCATCGTGGGACTGCCAGTGGTGCAGATTCTGCTCTTCTGCTACGCCATCGGCCATGATCCGACGGGACTCCAAGTGGCTGTGGCGAATCACGAGATGTCGGGGGAAATGATTATGGAACAATTCTGTCCAGTGCACACCGGATGCAATCAGACGATGCTGAGCTGCCGTTATCTCGATATGCTGGTCAAGAACAAGAGCATGGTTGTGGTGAGTGCAATGCAAATTACCTACTCGAGTTCGCTATCCCGCAAACTCCTCTTCACCCTCTTCACCCTCTTCACCATCACTCCCCCGAGAGTCGAAGGACATGGACAGATGTTGAGGCCGAGGCTGGGGCAGTGGCAAGTGCAGATGCGGATGCGGATGCAAAGGCTGATCCAGTTGCAGTTGCAGCTGCAGTTGCATCAGTTGCAGTTGGAACTCGCAGCCCGGGGGTGCAATATCAGCTGTCATTGGCTTTTTGGTTAAATTGTGCAGTGCGAACTTTACAATAACCACTCATGTGGCGTATATTCAGAGCGCCCGATCCCAGAACGCCCGCCCTGCTGGCCGCTCCTGTAATTTATTTCAATTTGTGTGGACAGCCGAGTGGCTCCCCCTATCGGCTCCAAGTGGAGGCCGCTGCTTCTGGGGAGCTGGCTGGTCTTCAATCTACTGCACACATCATTTCGCCCTGCCGCACTCCTAAATCACCCCTCCATATACTTGGCTTTGTCTTGGCCGAGTCGGGTAGATCGAGGTGCTAACTTGGCTATTTTCTGGTCGTACATACTAATCCCTAAGTTTCTATTACATATTTTGTACTCTAGAATATTTTACTCACAAAACATTTTCAATATAAATTTGTTTTGTTATTTTTTTCCCCTTAAAGATTTTGTGTTATTTTCCACTACAATCTTACTGATTTGACTGCCTTATACTAACACGATTTGGCATCACTATTCCCAGTTGTAGTCCTTCTGCGATGCAAAATGAAGAGGATGCTGCCATTGCCTTTTCCCCTCCCCACTCCCCCCTCCACCGATTTGGCCGTTGCCCTTGGTGTTGGCGAACACAAATTACAGCTGCTTATCTTTGGCACAGCAACAACAGGCCGAGTGGAGTCGAGTCGACTGTCGGCCAGTCGGTCGAGATCATCAATAAATTTACTGCCCTGCCATGGGCGGCGATGGCCAGAAATAGTGGGCCGAAACCGAAGCTGAAGGGCCGAGGCCAAGGAAAGCCGCTTGTGGCAATTTATTGCAAATTACGCTTCAAAAACAAAGTCGCCTTTGTTGCCTAATTTGAGTTTCGTTTCGGTTCGAGGGCTCGAGAAGAGTCCTGGCTTACGATTTCATGCATTTTACATTAGAGACTGTAATAAGCGTAATAACAGTAAAGCTGTGCCAAGAGCGCGGCTGTTTTTACGATTAGTTTGCACAGCATTCATGCAAAATTGAAACTTGTTAACAGGTCGGTTGTAAAATTCCGCTCTTGGAGGTATACTAATCAGCCGTTTCGGCGAATCCGTTTCGACAATCAATTCCGTTCCGCTGAAAGACAATAAAGCAGAATCAGCATCGGGATCTCAATGTCCCATCAAATTATCCCGCCAACAGACCGTGACCTCCTAAACTTTTCGAAATTTCCAAATAACAATATAATAAAGACCGCAATAATAAGGCCAGCAACGGTCCGCATGCCTCAACTGGCAATTTGCGAAGAAAACTTTTTACCTTTGGAAATTGAAAAGCATCCCCCACCCCAACCGCCGGCTATCAGACTAAATTTGTATAACTTCGGATAAAAATAAGAAAATAAAAGCGGTAGAAAAATAATACGCGGTCGTGTATCTTTAGGCCGCATCAAAGACCCGGAATGAAAGGAAGCAGAGGAGACAAGTTAATTTTGGTCAATGAACAGCGTATCAACGTGCCATCAGCACTTGGCCAAAGCGGGCGGTCCCGTTTCACCTTCCCGAATATCCTGGCAAGGATGTAGCTTAAGGCGAACCTCGGGGGAGGGTCAGCAAAATTTGAATTTTGTCGGGGTATCGACGGAAAAGCGTTTTGTGTTTTTTTAATACTTTTTCCCATCTGCGTAAGAAAATGAAGTTGGGTATGCTGACTTTTAAAGAACTACAAAAAAAATTTTTATTCACATGTTAACCTTCACTTAAAAAATAAATAGAAAGATGGAAGATAAGTTCAGCAATTTTAAAGAATATATAATATTTGTAAGAAACATTAATTGTAAGCAAAGAAAAGTCTTACACAAAGCCAACTGTTTATTAAACCTTATTGCTTCAACTTTTTATGCTAGTCAATAATATCGTACCAATCAATCATCATTTCTATAGATTTTTTTTTCGTTTTCTCATTGTATAATTTTCTCTTCCTTCTCGTATTTTTTTTTTACTTTTTTCCTTGTGGTTACGTGCTTACTAATAATGTTCCTTGTTTTCCGGCCAGATCAAAAACATTTCGGATACCCTCGTCTTAACAACACAAAAATGTTCCTTTGTGCTGCGAGCCACACTTTCCAAACTCCCCGAATTTCCTAGAGGCAGTTCCCTGAATGGTTGCACTAATAATTTTACAAACTTTGCTTCCGGCTAGGAGCCCGAAAAAAGGGCTCTTAATTTATGGGAAAATTGAAAACATATTGTGGTCAGCCGATGTCGTTGGCTGTTGTCGTTGCCTCTAATTAAAAGTTCATTAGGCATGACAGTGCGGCTCATTAGTGGAAGGGCGTGGTTGGCAAATTTCATGCTTTATGCTGTTGCGAAAACACCAAAGAGCTCTGAAAGGCTAAACACTTCTCAGAAATTAGATTGTTATCTTATAGAAGATTGAAAAAGACCCTTCTGCAATTTTCTATGGCTACGCAATCCCCCTTTGACTACGCTCCTGTTGGTACTTGATTAGCGACAAGCTTTTACTTAAAGAAAGTGCTTGAAGAGCTTCCTTAGCTTACCTTTTCTCCTCCATCCAAAGAGATTTTATGGGGCAAGTTAAGGTAAAGTCGAAACAAAAATTGCCAAGGTAGCTGAGGAAAGTTTTTCTACCAGCTCCTTTCGAGCTCATTTGCGTCGAGCTTCTGACCAAGTTGACTTCATTTGCGCATAGTTTGTGGCTCAAGTTTGTCATAAACAATGTTGAAGTTGGGGTTAAATAGTAGCATGAAAGTTGTTCAGAACCTGCAATTTGATTGTCTTCAGCAATGGCTCTTTACATTATAATTTATTCCAAGTCTCTAGTGTAAAACTTGCCCGAATCTCTGCCCCAGGTGTTCTCCCAAGGCTTCAAATCCAATCTGTGCAACATAGTTTTGGCACAAGCACACACTCGAACACTTGCACAGACAAACAGACATCCCTTTCTGGGCCATCAAATCTAATGAGGCCAATTAAACCACAAACTCCGAATCCGGGAATGTGTGTGTGGCATTAAGGCGGCAATTGCGTAAATTTCACGCCTGTTTGGAGGCGCCTGTCCTTATGGCACTACCGTTTAAATAACTGCAGATCGAAGCCGCAAAATTGCCCGAACTAAGCCCAAATACAAATGCCAATACACGCAGCCTCGGTTTTGTGGCCGGGCCTTTCCCTCGGCTGTGATTCCTGCGGTTGCCGTACTACATAAGTGACTGCCGAAAAGTTTAGGCAAAGTTTTACGCCCCTCCAGTTCGCATTCAACTTAATAAATGTGTGAGCACTTGCCGGAACTAGCTCAAGATTCCTGGATCTGCTCCACTTTCTGGCTGCTTCTGCGGCTGTTGTTGCTGTTGCTGCTGCCAGTTCATTATTTATTTCGCGGCGAAATGAAATTGTTACAGATAACACAAACATATTGTTGACAACAAAAACAGGGTCCGCAAAAAGTAGGCAACGGAACGCAACGCAACGAACGCAACGCCTCTCCTTTGTTGTTGATTTGTTTGCCTCGCTGAATTTATCGCCTGGCACAAAGTACGCACATTAATTACGGGGAGTTACTTTTATTGTTGCCACAGCAGAACGCCCCACATGCAGCAAACAATGCGACAGGAAATGAAGCGGGACGCACAAAGAGACAGCTCACAAAGCTGCCAAGAAAGGAAGTGCCGTCGGCAGGCAGCCCGCGTCCTCTCTACCGGCGAGTCCTGAATCGCGACATGCGTTGCTCAATAATTCAGCGGCTTCGATTTTAATTGCACGGCAACGGCGAAAACAATACCCAGACATTCGGAATCTGTCTGGCAGGTGCATTGACTTTTTAGGCTAATTGATTGAGCATTTGATTGACTGCTGACATTTATTGTCTCTAACTTCGTGAACAGGGAATACTAGGAAACTTGTCTGGAAATTTTTCAGTGAAATACGAAGCTAAACAACTTGTAATTTAATACTTGACCATTGGGGAATATTTTGTAGCTTTCAATTCATGCATTTAAGAAAGACTGATGTTATAAAATGATTAATGATTGGTTTTTTGTGCTATATTTAAAGAAATATGTAAACGACGATGAAACTGCATACGAAGAGGTGAGGAAAGGCCGAGCTTGGGCTGCTCTGGTCATCCAACCCAACTACACGGCATCTCTGATGGAACGAGTAGAGGATGGTCGTTATGCAGAAGATGGCACCATCGAATCCTCCGATCTGGCAGTGCGAATGGACTGGTCCAGTAAGCATATATTTTGCATTCCTTGTTTAGGCATTTTAATATCATTATTATTTATTCTAGACCAACAAATCTCACAGCTGCTCTACCGCGATCTTCAGTACACCTTCTTCAACTTTGTGGGCGATATGTTGTTTGACTGTGATCTGAATCCGAAGCTGGGACGCGTTCCTGTGGACTTTCAGCATCCCATCTACGGCTATCGCAATCCCAACTTCACGGACTTTGCTGCCCCTGGTGTTATCCTGACCATCATCTTCTTTTTGGCCGTGGCTGTTACCTCAGGAGCCATGTTGATCGACCGGAATGAGGGAATGTTGGAGCGGTGTCTGGTGGCGGGGATCACGGGTCCGGAGATCCTGCTCTCCCAGGTGGTCACCCAGTTCACAGTGATGCTCAGTCAGACGATCTTCGTCTTGATCGTCAGCTTCTACTTCTTCGAACTTACTTTGGTGGGAAATATCTGGCTGGTGGTAGCCCTATGTATTTTGAATGGACTGTGCGGCATGAGCTTTGGATTCGTGATTTCCTGTGCCGTGGACACCGAGAGAACTGCGACCTATGTGGCCATGGGATCCTTCCTGCCCATCGTTATGTTGTGCGGCATCATCTGGCCGATCGAGGGCATGTTCCCGCTCTTGCAGTTCTTCACGGCCTTCCTGCCACTCACCAAGCCAACGGAATCAATGCGATCCATCCTGCAGCGCGGCTGGGGAATGGATAACCCCGTTGTCTACCATGGTTTCATTTCGATTTCCTCCTGGGTTTTAGTTTTCCTTGTTCTCACCATCCTGCTGCTCAAGTTCAAGAAGGGTTAGTCTCCTTCAGGGTTTATCCGATACAGAAAAGAATGTGATGATAGATTGGAGATGCAATTTTATTTCATATAAACTTATTTACACTTGAGTTTCAAATTTAGAATTCTGTTCGAACTGGATACAAACATATTTGAATCTTTTAAATGTAAATATTAACTCCAAAATCATATTGTTTTCTGTGCCCATTTCTTATGATTTTACTATGTTTTAAGGGTAGACTTACGTTATCTTAGCCAGTAGTCAGTACTTAGTGATAGCCGTGCTTCCCTGGCAAAAGGTTCCGGATTCCACTATGTCTAAGTATGGAAATTGTTGTGCCTTGTAGAATAAAACTTCCCACGTCACATCACCTTTATACCCATTCGCCCACAAAACGACATCAGAGCATTATATTTATGTTGTAAGATTGTGAACAAAATACGAAAAGTTTGAATAAATTGATAGAAAAACTTTGCCGAGATTTACCTCAGAAATTATTGCAGAAAGCTTTGCCTTCGGTAATTGTGATTTATTCACATAAGAGAGGGCCCTGTGATTGCTCTGATTGCAATCGTTGAGTCGGTGAGCAAACTGCTCGGAATTCCGGACGGACTGAAGGACCGACGGACGAGCGGCAGGCAAAGTTGCAGCATTGTCGAAGTTGGTGCCAAGTGGTCCTGTGGTCCTTTCAATCAGTCATTGGTTTTGCCAATATTTATTTACCAAGTATCTGCAATCAAAGACCTCAAAAAGAAAGGACTTCGGAGCCCTTCACCCTGGACATTATTGGAGGAAACCCCAGTGAGAGACGGAATGTCAAGGGAGAAGTCATGGGGACTCGTTTTCGACACATTTCACATTTTGTGGTAAAATCAATTAAACCGGAAATGCATGTGTGGACCAGGCTGAGTGTGTGAGGTGTGGGTGGTTGTGTGCCACACGTGCAGCAGCGGGTGGGCGGTATCCAGCATCCGCTTAACACGAAAATTCAACTTAACAACCGAACAAAGTGCCAAGGAAGCGAATGGAAAGAGTGGCTTCCAAATGCACTTCAAACAAATTCGACGGCTGTCCCTGGCCTGGTTTAATTTGGAGCTACTTAAAGATAAGTTCTGATTTTGTTTACCTAGAAATAACGTGTAAGTCTTGCTAAATTGGGCAAATACGAAATTGAGCAACTTAAATGGATAACAAAACATGCATAAATAAATACCCTTCAAACGTTTCCCAGAAGAATATTTGGGAAATCCGAAATTATTTGCATCAGTGTAGGTGACTGGCAGTAAAAAAACGAAAACGCACATACACAGGGCGACTTATGCTATTAGGTGTTACATATGCATATGTAGGTCAGCCAGTATGGGGCGTGGCTGGAACAACACTAACTGGATCCACATGTCGTCCGGTTCCGTGACTGTCGTCCTCCATTGGATTGCATCGATGCCAATGTTCAGACTCGATTTATCCGCTCGATGCTCAGTGGCCGAAGACCACTATCCTCACAAATCACTCAGAGCAGTGGCGTATTCACAGAGAAATTTTAAGGCCCAATCTCAATTTTGTTATTATTTTCAGATGTATTTCAAAAAAATTATTTATATAAAAATTAATTTAATTATTTTAAAAGCCAACCCTTCACGACTAGATACTGATCCGCCACTGATTCAGCAATTGGGCTTCCATTTGACCAAGGAACAGAATGGCGCCCGAGACGTGTATACTTACAATTAGATAACCGTCAGCAATCGATAACATTTCAAAGCATCAGTCAGCAGGACATTCGAAGGAGCCACATTTGCCATTATTTTTCTGGCATTCCGCTTTGGATTGGTGGCGTCTGGGATGTCCGCCCATCATTGATTACTCGAGTGTAGCTGACGGCGGCACTCGAGCACACAAATTGGAAAATACGGCAGCCAGGGCGAGGCAGAAATCTCATTTTCATTTTCATTTACCCATCTCTTTGCCGCTGTTCGTTTTCCACATAATTGAAAGTTCAAAGTTTTCGACTTGCCGCTGAATTAATTTTTTAACTTCATAATTTCACGTGCTCCGCGAAGCTTTAATAACCTCCCACCCCGATTGCCATTTTCATCGCCAGCTGCCTTCGATGGCTTTCTTTGTTTGTAGCCAAGGCAATCTGAGCCTTTTCCCGCCATCAAATGGAGGCCCTCCGCCTCTTCAATGGCGTGTTAATTAATTGCTCAATTAATTTAATGTTCAGAACGCTGGGAGCTCCCCGTTGTATCTGCAAAGGGCAATCGTCTGATGTCTTCAGTGGTTTGAATTTTACAAGAAATGTCAACTTACGAAGTACGACCTTTATCCTTTTCGCTTACCGACCTTAGTGTTTATCTGGGGTCAACATAATCATGTAAATTAATAGCTCTCCTGGGCCGGTAAGCCGAAGAGATTCCATCACATACTTGAGCCGGTTAAGGACCATCCAATCCAGTTGAATTATTGCCCACTGTTTGACCAGCTCATTTTTGCATTATTGATGCTCAATAATTAACCATCGGGTAGCCAACATCAAGCAAGATATCTTCAATTATTCAATCGCAATTAAAACAGGCTTACTTAAGGCACACTGCATGCGCCGCTCATATGCACTTTATTATTTTAATGATTGGCATTAATTATTTGCCGTGCATAATGTGCAATTTATTTGCCAGTGGCAAACAGCACCTGAATTGAGAAGCTGCTGAGGCGACCCGCTCCATTATCGTTCGGTTTGCTTTGTCTGGCAAATTGTGTAATGAAAATGTCAATCAATTTTCCCATGATTTGCCATTAAAGTGGGTGGCAGTTTTCCGGACACATCTACACCTTGGCACACTCGCACACTCAATGCCAATTGCAAATTGAGTTCATCTGCTGGCGGCAAATATTGACATGACAGACACATTTTTATTTTATTTTATTTGCATTTTTATTCCACTCTTCACCCGCTGGCAACCACTCTGGCCCATTTCAGGTTTATTTTTCGCCTTTTTTTCCATTTTCCCACAGCTTGTTCGACGGGGGAAAAAACTCCTTGGATCTCCTTTCTAACGTGTCCTTCACTCTTCTCATCTACGGTCTGTGAGTGTGGGTGTGTGTGTATGTGGCTGTGTAGGTGGCAAAAATGACATATTAATTTCCAAAGGGGAAACGAAATAATATAAATGGAGTTGTCGCTTCGAGCTTAAGCGTGTAAGCCTCCTCTTATTTTTTGCCTCGCTTTGCTTTTCTCGGGGGGCACATTCGTATGCAAATTGCCTGGCGAAATCTAAGCAAATATGATCTGGGAAATCAACACTTTGGGCCCGACATCCTAGGTAATTGTTAGAGCATAACATTACGCATACGCTGCGTATTAAACCGCGGCGATATTTCGGAATATTTTTGGCGTTTTCGATGAAGTCGTTTGCTGTCAGCACAGCCTGAAACTCCATCAATCATCCTTCGATTTTTCCCACACACATGGAGCACCATCAAGGAGCGGAAAGGACGCAAAAGTAAGGATGTGACCGTCAGTCAGCGTGTCATTGAGTCAGTTAGTCAGCCTGCCGTTCTGTCCATACCTCAATTGAAAAGCACTTTGGAAAAGGATAATAACGATAAATTTTTTATTGTAATGTGTCTTGCAGTGTTTACATGCCGGCTGCGCCTTATGGCAGCTGGCAAGGGTGGGTTAATAAGTTTTCAAACGAGATGTTGGGATGACCAAAAATACAAGACTGAAGTATAAATAAAGTGTGCGATAATAATTCTGATTTTCTAAAAATGTGGGGATGTTTAGCCATTTAAAAAATATTATTACATAAATATAAATTCAACAATAATTTTCAATAAAGCGGATAAAATTACATTCTTTTCATCACATCAAGAATTTTTGTATTAAATAATAAAACAATGGAAGGTTCTGAAGTTGAGAGAATAACTTGCCTAGCAACCCTCGCTAAGCCATAACAACTGCCAAAATAGCGTGTATTGCCATTATTTTCCAAGCAGGGTCTGATGTCTTCGCCGATGCTTTTCCTAGTCCTCCGTTGTCCTGGCTCCCACCGTTCTCCGCTCCCCCTTCCCTTCCCCCGATCCTTATATGAGGACAATTTGCAGTCTCTGGCGCTTTCATGCTGTTGCGCGCGCTTACGGGCAACACTTAATCGGCTTCCGGGGATATTTGGGATTTAGGGCGGAAACCTATTTGTGTCAAGACGCAGCCAACGTTCTGCTCTGCTTATCCAGCTCCAGCTTATTCGCCCCCATTTTCCTGCATTTACCAGCCTTTGTCGCCCCCGCCTTTCATTTTAGGCATTTTTCTTTGGCAGCATATTTAGTCCTTTGTTTCGCCACATTTTGAAGCTTGCTTTTTTACTTAGCCATACTTAAAATTTATAACAAAAGAGGCTTCATCTTAAAATGAACTACTTAGTTTTTCCTTTTATTTTGCGCCGGCTTGAGGCAAAAACATTACCACAATGAAGCCAATTCCGTCAACAGGCCGCGGGCTCTTGTGTACATAAATACACATTTCTTTTGGCTTCTGGGATAGTACGTGATAATGGCCGAGGAGCGCAAATGACACCGAGCCAAAAGTCAGCCATGAGGAATCGGCGGTGCCCCCTATAAATATGAGTATCCTCCTCGGCCTGCCACGCCCATTCTTTAGTTCTAATAACAGCCGCCAGATGCTGCGGGGACCATTGAAAAATGCTGAGCATTCTGACACATATATGTACGTACGATGGCGAAGGGATTCCCTGACTAAGCAGCTTCCTACCATATATGTATGGCGGCGACTGTATGTGTCTGCCAATTCCCTGCTAATGGCTCTTTTGTGAGCATTCCCACAACTTGGCTCAATGAAATGCCAGCGGCAGTTGTTCCATCCGTCGGCTGGTCGCTCATTTTCAGTTATTTCCCTTTAAATATTTATGATTTTCGAAATGCCAGTGAGCCGTTCAGGAACTCTGAGTATTTATACACTACCACTGTAGCGAAAGTTAATAGACTTCGGGATAAAAAACGATTTCAAATTAAATTGTAATTTTTTTTGCATCACCTGAAGCCCAAAAGTATGCTGTTTAAATTAAATACAATTTGCAATTTGTTAACGACATAAAATTTTCCCCTGAGCACATCGCGTGCATAATAAATTATATTCTATGTTTTTATTGTAAGCAAATTTACCATTTATCTTTAAATATTTAAAGTTGATAGACTGTTTTTATTTGTAAAAAATAAAAAACAAACAATTTAGTGAGGAGATACATCGGTTGCATAATTGTATTGAAATGCAAATTAGATACTCTTAATCCAATCCTGGCGATACAATTATTAAGTAAAAAACGAGAGACCTATAATTCATTCATGAATTTCCACCTGTGCAGATCATTAAAAATTCTATTAAATAGCAACGTTTTTTTGTTAAATTTGTATTGGCATTTGTTTGGCAATTTTTTCTGCTCAGCACCTGGAAAAATATTAAACGAAAATATGTCTCATTAATATTGCTTAAAGCATCTAAGGTCTATCTGCCGTCTATTGTAATCAGCGTTAAAAAAAAGAAAAATTTACAGAAAGCATAGCAACGTCGACGGCGGCGCCTAAAAATCAATAAATGACACGTGCCTGGACCGAATCACGCATCCGCCATGTGGCACGTTGCGTTGCGACATGATGCCTGCCCCGCGGCTGGGCTCATTTATTAGCCGGCACTCAAACACAGACGCATTTACAGACACGCCGCGATAAAAGCAAATAAAAATTAAATAAAACGCATTGTGACCGGTTTTAAGTGCGTAATCAACATATTGGTATCATCAAATGTGCATTGCACATTATTCAATCGATGCAGCGGAATGTAATAATTTATGCGATAACAGGGATACCAATTGCACAACAAAACAAGGCCGCAAGTGTTTATAAGCCAGGGATGTGTGTAAATAGAACGTTTGGATTGAAGCCATGTTAAATCGAACAAACCATCTGTCAAGGTTCCGTATGCCCCACAAATACCCTTACCTTGCAAACAGCTTATCAAACTGCCTCCTCTGCACATGCATTTTTTATTTATTTAATGCCGTTTTTAAATGCAATTTAATTGCCACCACTCGGCCGAAGGGATGATGACGGGGCTTATCGATGCACATGATGAGCGTGCAAAGCACTTTTAAATTATCAACACAATTTTATTAATAAAAAAACGGGAAAAACAGGGAGCGCGGCGGGAACAATATTCAATAAAAACTTCATCGTGTGATGAGTGCGCGGGACGTGCGACAGCCACTTACAAAACTTTTGATTATTAAAATGTAATCAAAAATTAACTTAATTAACGGTGCAGAAACGCGAACAGCAATATTGCATTGAAATCCTCAACAATAAGAACAATAAGAACAACAGGGGCGAAAAAGCAAGGCAAACGGATAATAAAAATCAAAAATAACGCATACGCAACGTGTGCCACGAGCATGACAATGAAGAAAGGCTTCCTCGTAAACGTGTGCCATGCATAAAAATTACATATTAAAAGATATTAGTGTGAAAATTGATATAAAAATCAATGAAGCAGCATCGGGAGTGGAGCGGAGCCAACTGACAGCCCGGCGACGATTTTAAAGGGTGACAGGACTGTCTTGTAAAGCGACATGGCCGTGTACTGTAAGTGTTGACATAATCATTAAATTTTATTGTCCTTTTATAGTTGGTGGTGGTGGCTGTAGCTGCTGTTGTTTTTTTTGCCAGGCATCTTTCCACATACTTTGCACTTTAGTTTCCATGCTGCGAATTAACGAGCCGGCTGCCCTGCCCCCAACCTCCCCCAATATAAATTAGTTGCCCGTCCGCCCACAGGAACACACACGCATGACATTAAAGTGGCTTTGGCTTCGGCTTCGGCATCGGCTTTGGCCAGGACATGTCTTGAGGAGCGTCCTGCTGGGCAATAAAACGTATTTTTACGAGTCCTCCCATTCGAGTGGCACACTTTGCATGCAAGCCAGGCCACCGGGATGCCCGGCCCAGCCCGTAAAGGGAGTCGTATCAGCGACAAATAGCGCCACTAAATGGCCACGGATTATAATGATACAAAGGTTGGACCTCGGTGCGGAGTACGGAGTACGAAGCCCTGCCAAGGCCGTTAAAAGTATGCCAAACTAGCCGTGAACTAGGCACAGTCACAGCCAGAAAGTCATCAGCTATAAATGTTAGATTTTACGAGCCACTGAGACTTGCGACTGAGGAACACGGCATACACAAAAAATGTAACTAGAGGGAGTTTTCTATATTTTCGGAGTGGATTCTTCACAACGTGTTCAAGAAAACTACAATATCAATCAATTGGACCAAATAACATTGTAATCCAATTATAGAAATGGAAATAGTCTTGAGCGTTTTTAAACTAAAGCAAATAAAATAATAATAGCGAGTTTTGTCTTAAGCTAAATTGTATTTTTTTCAGTGATCCAAAAAAAGATAGCGGCACAGATACACAGCGAAGGGACCCAGCTCGGGGCATTGAAATAGTTTTTGGTCTGGCGAACATCAATGTCAATTGATTGCAACCCTTTCCAGGGGCAAAGCGTCCTGCACCACTAAGTGTTTTGTATGCCGACCATTCAGGGCCGATTGCTATTGCCCACCCAGCTATTTGAAAGCCAGTGGAGCATGCCGGTTGGACGCTGATTTCTCCACCGGATTTCTGTTTTTTCCAAGCGCCACGGGATGCTTAAATAATTGAGCAGTTAATCGCACCAAATTGCTCGAATAGAATTCCCTGCACTCTCTTTTTTTTCTTTATTTTCCCGATGCTTTTATTTTTTTCCCCTGACCACGTGCATGATTATGTGGGCTGCCATTGATTGAATTATGCAAATGTTGCATGACCTTAAAGCAAATTGTCAATGCAGATGCCGTGGCCTCGTTTATTTCGAGGCGTATGTGAGCAAATTATCCAAAGTGAAGTAAATTGATTGCTCGTATTCAGCAGAAAATTTCTAGGACATACGTGATTGCGTTTTGGAGCGGAGAAAATGGATTCGGAGCCTTCAGATTGGACTGTACTAGCAAAAGGAAAAAAAAATAATACTCTCAGTCTAATATTCTTTTCTAGTTTTTAATTAGATACTTTAATTGGTAAAGAATTAGTGGAAGAATTTGAACCAGATTGGAATTCACAACAAAGCCTTCAATTCGGCTGTCGAACATGGCTTTTCTATTTTGATTTTCCAAAGAGCATTAATCTTTGATTGGCCCCGAATGTAGCCCCTACTGTCAACATTGGATCCCGCCATAGTTCTCTAGTTTTTCCCCCCGCGGCTTCCATTGTTGCAACTGCAACTTGCAACTGGCATACACAAATGCTGGGACCCCACCTGTCGTTTTCAGCTACGCACTCAGCAAAGCCAATCACGTTCTATGTGTTACACATCCAAAACTCCGTGAACCGCGCTCAGCAGCTACAACAATTCAATTGGAGCCAAAAATCCAGCGCGTATTTGTTTTTTCAATGATGCCTGATTATTGAAAATCTAAATTCCACGCGCTGATGGTGCCGATGCTGATGATGATGACGTATACGAGGAGGTCGATGCAGCTGTTCTGTTCAGGACTCTGCTGGGGGATCTGGGGCCACGTAAGCCCCATGTCCCTCGACCGCCCGCGCTCTCAGTTTTTGTTTGCTTTGGTCATAAAGCTGAGCTGAGCTCAGCGTTAAATGCGCGGGGATTTGTCGGGTGGATGGAAAAGCGTCCCCGGTTGATTGGAAAATAGCTGCAGGTGAAAGCTTGCCATTTTCATTTATGAGCAAAGCAAAATGAATCGAAAGCATAACGCAGCAGTTTTGCTTTTTTCCCGTATTTGTATGTTGACATTAGAGACGCTAAGCGAAAGCTCAAGTATTAATTTACTGATTAATAAATTTTAATTGAAATTCGCTCGGGGACATGCAATTTCTCAAGTGTTTACCTACTACTTTAATTATTTCTTTATGTCTTGGAAAATCTGGTATAACTTTTACAAGGAAATAACTTTGATATAAGCATCATTATATGATACCCAAAAGTGTGCGAACTTCTTTTCATCTCCTTTATAAAAAGTATATTTTGCTCATTAGATTTCTGCATACTAGTGGAAAACGTTTGTTATTATTCCGCGGCAAGCAGCCTGAATGTAAATTTCGCTCACACATAATTCAAAATTCCTGTCACTCAAGAGCTGTCGCCTCGGGGACAGTGAGGCCCCGCGAACAGCAACCAAGTTGTGAGCATTCATAAAAAGTCTCAGATACAATTTATTACCAATTTAAATATAATTTTAAAAGATACCGCCAGCAAGTTGTGCTCAAGGAGAAATTTCGAAACTGGCTCATAAAACGCCATAAATGTCAGAAGAAACTGCGGCAAACGTCGTCTTAATGTTGTCATCGCTCGTTGAAACAGTTCCCCGAGATGCGACTGCAGCTTCATATTGTGCTTATGTGGCGGCCAAGATGAACTGCGAGAGACAATGTTGGAATTTTTATTAACCATCAAAAATCCGCGCTTACTGTGCCCGGGAGCAGCGTTCTGCGGGCATCCGTAGGATCTCGGGATCCTAGGCAAGAACGCCTGGCGTGTGGCACGCACATAGCCACAGATTATCTCATGCAACGCGCATTCCAAACACACACAACCACTAGCAGTAACCAGTTAGCACACTTAGCGAAAATATTGGACCTGAAGAGGGGATTAGCTTGGTTGTGCATCATTAAATATTCGATTAAAACTTGTTTAATTACTTTGTATTACTTTAAATATTGATTACTTATTTCAAAAGAGGAAAAAACTAAAAATATATTTTTTAATAATTTAAAAAATACACTATTAAGGTTATAGGATTCTATAAATATCATATACAATATAATTAATTACTTTAATATTGTATTTTTTTGTGTTGGAATTTCTTTTCTTTTCGGTGCAGCTCCCGACTTGGAAAACGCTCTTGAGCAATCAGCGTGCCCTGGTAGTCATCATAATGGCAGCAAAGCGGTAGCACACAGTTTTGCCAAGTGGGCGGAGGCGAGGGCGTGGCTGAGGGATGTGGGCGGAGGGCTGAGCGCTGAGGGCATGGTCGTGGTCGGGTTGCAGGCACTTGTGGCCTTAATATAAAAATCACTTTGTGTGTTGTGTTTGCCTCGCGCGCTGCTTTGCATTTCTAAGCAGGCTGAGCACAGGCAACATTGTTGGTGGGGAGAAAACGAAAGAGTGCAGTTGCGCCCCCGCTGCTTTTGTTCTGCGGAAACGGAAGTACAGGAAGGCTATATGCTATATGCCAGTGAAAACTTCAAGAATCGGCCTGCATATGTGACTGCACTTTAAGTGCTGGTCCTTTATTCCAAATAGACACAGAGAGAGCAAAGGGAGACGACGGATGACTACTCGTTCTTGGCCGATGACAATGCCAAGGGTCAACGAGGCGTATGAGTAATGTCATAAACAGCTGCCGCCATCGCAATCACAGCAGCACTAGCAGAAGCAGCAGCACCAGAAAAGCAAACCGAGCGACATTTTAAGCTCTCAGTGCAGTCAGGCGAAAATGTCGTCAGGCCACACAGACAATTCACTCCCTCTCTTTCGCCTTTTATCTGGCCCTCTCTTTCCCTCTCTCGTTCCGCCCGCCTGCAAGCGTCTTACCAATCCTCTTTTTCTTGCCATTTGTTTTCAGCTGCCTGTCTGCGTTGATGGCTTAAATGGATAAAAGTTAAGTAGCTTTGAAGTTGGCCAGATTAGCGCGCATATCGCGTTCGCCTGAAAAGGAGCAGAGGAAGAAATAATGAAAGCATAAGGAGTCGGATGAGCCCTAAGCACTTGGTGGCCAAAGGATGGAATACCCTTTCACATGTTCAAAGAAAGCTTTCCTCAATAATATTTTTATAAAAAACAAACCGAAGAAATTCTGTTTTATAATTTTATTTATCTCTCCTATTTTTCTTTCCTCAGTTTAAGCCATCTGTCTGCTTCAAAATCCTTGCAAATATTTTGAGCAGCAGATACAAGCGGACTCTCAAATAAAAGCATAACAATAAAAATTCGCCCAATTTTTGGGTAACTAAACCAAGTAAGATCCACAGTTCAGTTAGCCAGTCAGTCAGCCGGTCGATGTTTGAAGTACCCGCACAACAAAAGTCCCAAATTTTTTCGTTGTAAAATTTTCATTAGCTTGCTAAAGTTTTCATAAGCTGGCGGCAACGAGCGACTGCATCAACAACCGAACAATAAACAATATCAACGGGGGAGGCTGTAAAAACTAACTGAATTTTTAATTTTTTTGATATTTCCACTCAATGAAACGAACTACTTTTTTGGCAGATCCGGGTGGATGTGGGTGGTAGGCTATCAAGCATGGCATAAAGTATTTTGAAAGGTTTTCCATTATTTAAGAGAGGCGAGAACAAAAGTCAGTGGCTTGCTGCAAACTCTTTGGCGACAGTCACGGCGTATACTTTATAAGCAAAGGAAATAAATCACTTGAGTGTTGCAAAGACTTGAGAAAAACGTGGAACTGAAAGGGAAAGCGGAATAAAAAAGGAAATAATAATATTACTAACATTAAAAGGAATTGTATCTCAACACGAATAAAAAGTCTTTTAAATTTAAATAGAAGTATGCTTTAAGAAAAAATATATTCGAAATGAAAGAAAGGTACCTTATACAATATAAACCATTAACCGGTGCTTTAAAACATCCACAAACATTAACAGCCATTATTGGCAGCTTTTCCACCAAGAACTCAAGCTGAGTGTGAAAATTTCATTGTTGTCGCTACTGATTGTTTGGCATTGATTTGGAGCAAATTAATAACAATTTATTTATGTGCGCAATTAGTCGAGCCATATGAAACGGCAAACAATGTGAGGCAAATCTCCCTGACAAGATTGGTTGAACAAATACGCATAATTTGCATATTTATGCACTGGGCACGAGTCGCAAAGCCCAACAATTGCTTTTATTGCTATTTTTTGTTTGGCCCACAATAAACAAACAAACTAACGTTATCGTTTCGCGGCCGTTGTGACTCCATTTATTGTGATTCAGTATAATATTTATTTATTTCAGCTTTATTTTGTGTGTGGTTGCCAGACTAGCTGCCTGTCAGATGATAAAATTTTTATGCGACGCCATTTCTTATCCGAATCAACTATGAAGTCGACTATGAAATAAGCCAAATGGCTTTAAAAAATTGAGAATTTTACAAACACCTTTCTGTTTTATTAAAAACTAGAGGTCCTGTGTCCGCTTCGCTGGTCAACACAATTTAACAACATAAAAGTCAATATTGCAACATTTTTCAAATATATGGAAGTATAGAAAGATGGTGATTTAACACTTTTCCAGTTTCACTTTTCCAATTGCGCTGCACAATCCAGCCGTTTCTCTTTTGAACTTTAACGCACTGCAATATCGGTATATAGTCGCCATTGGTCCAAAATCTAAATTTTCATTGTCACTGTAGTTCGCAGTGGGGTCATATTGGAATGCCAAGCGATTGAATGATGCCAATGATCTCCATGTGCTCATTTGTCTTTCTTCGCTTAAGTTTTGTGAATATACTGGCTGCTGGCTTGGATGTCTGCGGCCAATGTTTGCACGTCGTCCTCTAAGCATTTTGGACTATGGACAGAGTGGTGAATTTATCCTCAAATGCACGATCCACATAATTTTCACAGTTCAACTTAAATTAAATAAAAATTCTTTTTTTTTCACAATTTCACAGTGAACACAAAAATTGAGTTAAAATGCTATGGGAGCGTGTTTGTCAGTGTGATGAGGTAGCAACTCACTTTATATGCGACAATATTGCAATTTTCTTACGGATCCCTAATTTTTTTCAAAATAAATTATAGCCTATTTAACTCCACGATAATATAGCTTTCTATCGGCGAAATAATTTTTTAAATCGGACCAGTAGTTCTGGAGCCTATTCCCTGCAAACAAACAAACAAACAAACAAACAAACAAATTTTACCTCTTTATAATATTAGTATAGATATTCTCTACTCACCTTGAAAACACTTGAACCCCAATTCCAGGAATGTTCCATTAAGTGCGAGAACGGCGGAAACCATTTGCATATTTGTTCCCGGAACTCGCACTCTTCCAAGAACAGCAGGCCACATCCTTCAATGTCGAGTGTCAGTCATGCTGCGCAGAATATCCTTCAAAACAATTTGTTCAGCTGCCGTGCCCTGTGCCCCGTGCCGAAATTAGCAGCTAAATGCTACAATTCATTATGGCCACACCAATGTCAGGTAAGACCTAATGAAGTTGGCCTACAAAACACGAATGGTCCTCGCGTTCGTTTGAGTTACGTGTATTTTCGGTAGTGTTTTGTAATTGGACTGAAAAATGCTTGAACACCTGCTGAGGTGTGTGAGTGTGTGTGCAAATGTTGTGCTTGGTGGAGGGTGTGCGCGTTATGCCATTAAAAATGTTGAAATCACACGAGCAGCGAGTAAATATTTTACATTTGCATTTCGACGCTAGTTTTTTATAGTCCCCAAACAAATTTGCATATTTTTTCTGTGAGCAAGCTCGCTGGTATTTTTTCCTGATTTCATATTTTATTCTCGCTTTCGTTTAATGAAGTCAGCAGGTCACATAAAAAAATAATACTCTTAACGGAAACGTCGGAGTTTCGGAGTCTCAACCCCTTGCACCTTTGTGTTTCGGCCAACTAAATATTTGTTACAAATTATGCTCTTAATTAAGTGACTGTGTGACCGGGGGGCTATACAAACACATGCACAGCGCTCGAAATGGCCAAGGAAATGGCGAGGACACAGAAAGCGGTCCTGTGAAGAGGAAGAGGAAGAGTGGCGCTGCCAAAGGCCAAAGGATAAAGGAAGCTACGTGGCAGACGCATGACGACCGCACAAAGCGCCGGCGAAACGAAAATAAAAACTGCAGTCCAGTGGCTTAGGGTCAGAAGATGCCTTTGCCAGAGAATTTGGGGATGGCCAAAACATTTTGCAAGGATGGTCAAAAGGCTTTTTGACAGATGCGAGCTACTCTGTCTCCTAGTTAGCTCATTAATTAGTGGATAAAGTTCTTTAGAGAAAATAAACCCCTATTCATGTTTAATATGCTTTAGCTTATTATCAAGTCCAAGTCAAGCCAAAGTCCTTTATCTTTCGGTTCACATTTTTTGAAACGTCTCCATGCCTTACCTAAATTAACCTGCACTTCCCACTTAATCAGCCAAATTAAATTGCAGAGTATCACAACGTTTTCCTCATCCTAAATGCTGGCCTGGGTCTACAAGCCTGGTCGAATTGGCAGCATTCTTGGGTGTACGTGCTGTAATGACTGGAACTCCCGATGCTGACCAGTTGGAGACGGCTGCGAAGGTAACCTCCAATTAAGCTCATCAGTTTAATGTGCTCTCCGTCGCCGAGCGGCATTAATATGTGTCACCACCACCACCCCCCGAAAGGCCCGGAACCATGAACCCGTGACCCCTAGACCCCCTGACACCCTGACCGTCCAGCAAGCCACGTAACTGGCATGTCGACGCTTTTCCGTACGTGCTGTGGAATTGGCCGGGTCGAAGAGTGGGTTGCTGGCCGGATAAAATGACTTAAATTTCATCTGGACCGAGAGTCGTTTTGTTGTAAACTTGGCATTGCTCATAAGCCAACACATGGAACAAGCATAATCCCCATATATCCCGGCACACACATTTGCTTATGACTCATGCAAACACAAACAGACACCCGCACAGATACCGCTGCACATACACCGCGATAAAAATCATACCACAAAATGATCACACCCGGCATAATGAATAGTATTTCAATGGAATCATTTTAAGCAACATCTCACACCGACAGCATTTTATTGGCCCACTGAGGTTACGAAAAATGAAATCACCCGTAAAATGCAGTATATTAATAATGGACGTCACATCGAACATTATTTTCTCTGCACTGTCAGTGGAGCAGAGAGAATCGACAGCTTTCAGTGCAGAATCTGGATTACGGGTCGTATGTGTAATGCAGAAAATGTTCATTTCCTCGTTCTGTTGCCACTCCGCCTGGCTGTCCGTCGCCTGTTTATTTGTTGCCATTTTTAGTTGCTTTAAACTTGCAGCTTAATGGCAATTCTCCGCTTGGCCACCACTCGGTCAGGCCAGACCAGACCAGGCCAGGGCAGGCAACCCTTTTTCGGAGCACTTGACTTGTTTGCCGTAGCGTTTGTCGTTTGCCCGCTGGTCCGTCGGTCAGTTGGCCTGGCCAACGCAGACGTCTCCTTGTAAGTGTACTATATGTTGTTTTATGTGGGCCAGGGCTCCTGGTTCCTGGCTGCCGGTTCCGCCTGTTGCCTTTGACAGTTGTCCGGGCTAATACGGCATTTTCCCTGCATCTGCATGTTGAATCAGTAGTCGCACCACTCGTCTGTGTGTTACTTAAAGTGCAGGGGAGCAACAACTGCCAGCAACGGGCACTTAAAACATTTTGATTGGCTTCCAGCTGGCATCGTCAACTCGCAGATTCACAGTTCACGTCCACAAATCCTGGCTATGCGGGGCATCATTTGACATTTGGCTTGCAAAGGGAGCTAATTGAAAAGTATTTTCTAAAGACTTGGTTTCCCTCTGTGAGGCTAATAAATTTTCCTTACAATGAGCTTTTCCACAAATGAGCCATCCTTCGCTGGTTGGTTGCATGGTTACGCCAAATCGAATTATAATGACAAGATATCGATTTCCCCATTAACGTTCAGTAAAGTTAAAATGTATACTTAAAGCTTATTTGTTTAAGTTTAATCTCTTCACAAAGGACATTTAAAAAATGTTTCAGATTAAAAGGAATAGATTGACTGCTGAAACAAAGAAATCGAAGCCTTTAAGTTGGCTAAAAGATAATTATAAAGTATCAATGTCGGTGTCGCCAATTGTGGTTTGCTTAGATGTCTAAGTAAGAATTTAATTGGAGTTCTATTTACAGACAAAGACCGAGAAAATGTGGTCCCCAAAAAGGATAGATAATAGACAACAATTGAGACGTGCCGCAGAAACGTGCCACAAAGCAGAAACAGATAAAGATTTTCCACTTTTTGAGGGTTCCAGGTGGCTGTTAAACAACGGCTTGCTGTTTGAATGTGCCCAAAAATAAATATGTGTGTCATTGTTCCCAATACAAAGCATCCCAAAAGGGATCGGCGATTCGGGAGTGGAAAAAGGAGCCCAAAGCCGCGTAATTTGTTTGCTTGGGGCCTCGGCGGTTTGGGGGTCGCTTTGGTCAACAAACGGCGGTTGCCATGGGGGCGAGGCTAAATTCCCTTTGAATTTAGTTTAAACACACTCCCTGGCAGGCCGGCTCTTTAACCTAATTAAACCGACAAAAGGCCCGCGAGTCCTTCAACAGACTGCAGCTGCCGCGGGTCCTGTCTGCAATATACCGAAAATTGGTTTATAATTTGTGAAATATTTTCGCTTGGGCTGCATAAATTCTGACTTGCGAAAATTTAAATTTTCGGCGACGAGAATTAATGCCATTCTGCGTTCAACCAAAGTGCTCACCGTCTGTGTGGCAACTTTGTGCGGCATTTGCCCAACGTCTGTGTTTGTATTTTTACCCCGACAAAACAGACCCTAATTGTTATCTATGTATAGCCTGGTTTTCATCTTTTGCAAAAATTTTTACCAGCATCCAGCGCTAACCATTCGCCTTTGCCATTTGTTAGAATTTTAAATATGTTTTCTGCCTGGCAATGGTGATGAAAATTTAATGAATTTAATGCGCCACTCCAAGGAAAGTGGCCATTTCCTGGGATAAGATAGGGAAAAGTAAAAAAGGCTTTAAAAATATGCGCAAGGCACACTCCATTATTTAATTAAGGTGGGGAAGCTATATACAAAGAGATCAAAATAATTGAAAATGCAGCTTTCAGCAAGCAAGAGGTTCTTAGAATTTATTAGGGGCAGGAAAGGAATGATAATTCAAGCAATTAAATGAATCTGAGGATGAGATTCCTGCAGGAGGAGAAATTAGACGAGCTTCTATAAATAAACATGAAAGCGAAGTGTGGTATTTCAAGAAGTATAAAAAATGTAATTCAAGGCCTTTGTAGGGATGGCACAGCTTAAGGTTTCTTTCCGTCTTTCAAGTATATAAATGTGAATCGTTTAACAAAAAGTATTCATTAATTCACTGATGCCAAATTTGTTACCCCGATAAAGCAGTCATTTTCAACTTTATAATTTATCTAATTGCTTAGGCATAACTACCTAGTAGCCATTCCAATTGAATAAGCGCAGTTAAACAATTTGATGCACTTAATTTGCCCATTACCCCCACGTTTAATATCCAATTCCCTTTTCGCGTCACGCGCTAACAACCTCAAATAACCTCATGCCTCATGGGTCCGAAACGCGGGACCAACTCTGTTCCAAGTAGGCGACCATTTATGGCATTTCAACAATTTCAAGTAGTTGCCAACGACCGACGACGACCACCGCCCCGGCAACACCCACCGCCCAACTCGTTCTGCCTTCCGCCCCATGAACGCGGACAAGAATTTTTGTTTATGTTGTAAACACATTCCGAGCGTCTACTACAAGCCAAAGCTTTAAAGTACGGCAACAACAACAAAATATGGAGCGGCCAAGATGAAAATCCAAAATAACAACAAAGGCCGAGTGGGAAAATTGTCTCTTTGTCATTGGCCGAAAGAAATCCCACTCATTCCCCACATTTCTCACTGTGTATATTTGTGTCCCTGCCCACGAAGTCTGTTAACTGTTTGTTGAAAATTTTTGGCATTTTAGGTGTCGTCTCTTTTTTGCTTCCTCTTTTTGAGCCAGATGACGGAGACCCAAGTGTGTTTACCCTGCGATGGCACATCTGTGTTTTATAATCGAGCCTAAGCCTAGGCAACCGCCGAAGCTGAGCGGAAACACCGTTGAATCCTGGCCAAGGAAGACCTCCTAGCTGAGCTTCAAAATGCACTGGAATACTAACCCAAAATTTTGTACATTTAGCAAATAGCTGCCTAAAAGTGTGCTATCTTAAAGTATTCTTATTTACTTCACCATACTAAATGTTTTCAATCGGTAAATCCTTTTAACAATATACTTCCTTGATTTGTTTTGTTTTTCTCACTGCATTGGCAAAACGACGCAGATCGGGAGAAAGCTGAAAAGAGAAAGTCCGAGAGGGAAAAAAGTAAATTAGTGTTTTGGCACTTTCGGCAAACAAAGCGGGGAACCCACTCGCAGCAAGTGACCCCGGGGCCACCCGGTGACCCCCACTCAGGTGCTAGTTTATGCTGAACGCCCTCTCCACTGGACGCTGAGTTATCGTCCAGTTTTCCCCAGCCCCACCGCTTTTCCCCGCCGGCTGTCCAAACCCCACAGTTAGTTAGTTCAGTGTCCTTCAGTTCAGCTTCAGTTTCGGTTCAGTTTCTGCTCTGTTTCTGTTGTTGCCGTTTTCTGTTTCAGCCCTTTCTGTTTGCTTTCGCCTTGTACACTTTGTTTTGGTTTTCGACGACTGCCCTTGTTGTTATTTACCTTTTGGCGCCCTTATTATTACGCTGCACCTTGCAAAACAACAATCCAGTCCGCCGACCAAGTGACACGTGGCCGTTATACAAACCCTCGAATGAGCAGCGGAATTCCGAAGGAAGTGACGGCAAAACAGCATCCAGCATACAGGCTAATGGAAGAGTTATGAATTTATAACTAATTCGCATTAGGGGGCCAAAAAGCGAGGAAGAGCGAAACAGGAAGTGCGGCGGGTCCTGGACATAAATTAATTAGCCCGATAAAGAAAGCGTTTGGCTGATGCTGTGCAGACAAAGGCTGAAATTAATTTCAAATTAGGCAGGCGGCGAAACCGAAAACCAAAAACGCAAAAAGTGCGAAAGAAACGCACCAGCATCGAAAATTAAACAGATACTGAGTTTATGCAGTGCACTCTATAAATTCTCTTCCTTTATTTATTTAAATAATATTTATTTTACTATATACATTTGTTTGAGAAAAGCTTAATTATATTAGAGCTATTTTTTCCAAAAAGGAACAATTTCAAGAACTAATTTTCAATCATTGACCCCGTATAAACATCTAGAGATGGTGAGACGGAGAGAGCAATTAACATGAAAGGTCCTTGGACTTTGGCGTTGCCTTCGCCACGGCCACAATTAGCGATAAGCCATGGCCAGAACAGAACAAAAATACCGCCCCTCGAGGGAAACAGCTGCTCAAATTATGGATAATTCCACTGTCGCAGACGGTGTCCTGATTACCCGATAAGGTCGCCCTTACTCAAGGAAAATTGAGTGTAAGCTTGCCCCGAATAGATAAGAACTGAAAAAGGAACTGGGGTCCTCGGATGTGGGTTAGGGAAAATAATTTGGAGTCACTTAAATGTGGTGGCTGCTGGGAGAGAAAGGTGAGAGTTGGCCATGTGTTGGTTTGATAAGATATGACCCAATTAGCATTTTGATTGCCTAACAAATACCCAGTGAGCATTAATAATTAGTTTAGTGAAAAATGTAAGTACTTGCTAAATAAATAACATTAAAGATTCTTATTTTGATTAACAACAAATATAGAGCTAACAAATATGCATTGATTTATTTATATAATGCTTTGTTTCATTCAAAAAACATTTAATTAACCAAAATTTATTAGCTTTTCATATGTTTTGTACACATATTAATACAATACAATATGCCAACAATAAAAGTGACCTTTTATGTCCATTTAACAAAACAATTAATTAACAAGAAATGAATATATTTATGATTCATTACTAGGGTTATTGGCGTTAACTTAACTGAATTGGTTGCTTATAAGCAAGTAAAACTTGCTTCTGCTGAAGGACAAATCTTGAACTTTACCTTCCGATTATATATCGTTCCATGGCAAGCTTAATCGCTGCGCAGCGAATTAAAAAGTGGCTCACTCATCACGCTTCACTTGAAGTGCATCCGATATTCGTAGTAGGATGTGCTTACTCCATGTTCAAATTGTTTTTAATTAAATATGCTGTGCAATGAGTGCGCCGGACTGCGGCAACATCCCTGTCCTCATTCCTCTTCATTGTCGGTCGGCGGTCAATGGCAGCCACAGGAATCGAAGGGCCCAGCACGGAGCAAACCGCTTGACAAATGCCTTTTTAATCCATTCTCACAACAATTACGTGTAGCTGTCAGTTATATAAGCGGCCAGAGGCAACAAAAAAAAAAAAAAACTATAGCTTCGCGAGCGAGAACAATGGAAAATGGCCAAAAACTATGCATAAACATAAATCCATGCATGACAAATCTGTGCGCCGCAAAACTGTCAGCCTCCCGTCCATCTGGCTTTTTGTCCCTTTTGATAGGCAAATGGCACACATTTGTAGTAAGTTCTTCTTTGGGCTCGCTCACATATTGTGCGAAATACAGCTGCAGCCTCCCATGTTTGTGTTTATACAAATAGCGTGGTTCGGTGACTGCATGACAGACTGTTAAAACGTCAAAATGACACATTTGCCTAGCGTGTCATTAATATGCGACAGTTCCCCCACGCCTTCCCTCACTCCCCTACACTCTGCAGATGTGGCATTTTAATTTGCAGGCATATCGGCATTGGCAACAGCCGCGCACATTGACTGCTAACCGACTGACACAGAAAACCAAATGGAGCCGATTCACGAACGAGCTGCTAACGGAAAACTCATCGAAAAAGAGAGAATTTCCCTGTGACTACAACTCTCTCTCTCTCTCTCTTTGGAAAAGTTTCCCACTATTTTCTCACTCGGCTCTCGAGCCGCATTTTGGCATAATTAGTAAAGGGAAACTTTATCAACAAAAGCAAATGCAATTTCAAGACTCAACCAGGCTGACTTTGCCTTGGGTGCGAATTCATTTTCCATTTTCCGACCACTCCCACCGGCAGCGAAAATTGTCAATTTCGGTTGTTGACTATGTGTAAACCCTGTTACGTTAGCATAAGTACATATTTAAGACTGCACTTGCAATTCACATGAAATTAGAAATTATGTCAGGACTTTTGTCTCCATTAACTGTGGCAATTCATCTTTGTGTGTGAGTTTTCAGGACTGCGAAAAATTCAATTTAGCAAATGACAGCATCAGCATTTTCATTTGTATGTGTCAAAGAATGTTTCACCAAGAGGTTGGCAGGAGCAAACAAAAAATATGGACACTTTTCGCAACACTTATTCAAAGTACTAAGAGTCTTAAAGCGAAATGAGAACCACAATAAATAAGGGATATCAGCATTCAATTGATACTTCTTTTTAAATTTTTCGCAGTAAAAACCTCTAACTCATTTATGATAAATCGAATTAACTTTATAGTACACATGATATAGGTCAGAGTTATGAGTTTAATATGATCAAAATAAAATTTTGAGAATAAACAAAATTTTACAAGAGTTTTCAAACTTAACATATTCATTACATAAAAAGCATCTACGACAAAAGTTTTCCCGTTTCCGCTGTG
The DNA here is from genome assembly GCF_018152265.1 of Drosophila ficusphila. NCBI lineage: Eukaryota > Metazoa > Arthropoda > Insecta > Diptera > Drosophilidae > Drosophila > Drosophila ficusphila. The sequence continues at coordinate 21,147,869 of NW_025064737.1, forward strand.
CTGGGAATGCCCGAGTTCTGGATATTTGCAAAAACCCCAAAACTCAACGCAGACACATTTTCATTTCTTAGAGCCATAATTCTTAACTAAATTGAGAACAAAAAAAAAACGCGATGTAACAGCGCTGTAAAAGGTTGGTCTGGAAAATGACTGGGGTTCCGTTCGCCTGCAATTTCGACAAACGGCCGACTGCCAACATTTTTCGGTACTTTTCGAGCGCTAATAATTCATTTTTGGAGCAATTTGCTTAGCGACCCCTTGGCAGGATTCTTTGATCTGCTGTTGCTGGCGCTGACTTGGTCGAAAACAGGATTACCATCTTCGGGCACCGTTCTCAAGGTACCTTTTCACACGTCCCAATGAGTTCATGAAATTTTTAAAAACCAAAACGAAAACAATGCGCAGTAAGAACATAAAGCTTAAGTATAATGCAGGGCATAAGCGTGCGTGCCAGGGTCTTATGTATATACACATATATAATGGGGGAAGGTGAAAGCCCAACTTGGGTACAAATTGCTTTTCAGCTTGTTTGCGCCTTAGTTTCTGTTTTGCATTCGGAATTTTCACAACAATGCCCGTCATTATTATGATTATTTTTCAAAATCGCACAGGCGCACGGGAGTCTCAGGTGCTGTCAGTTGTTTTCCTCCGATTCCAGCACTAATCAACAATTTAAATCCATTTTGCTTGGCCTTTTTTCCCATTCCCCTTCCGGCTGCTCATCATTCGGGGAGTAAGCCCAGCTCTCACCAAGGATATGTCGCTTTAATGGCTGCGCAAGGAAGTCACGCGTATTTTGTTTATAACCCAAAAACCTGGTCGTCTGCTAATGTCGTAGTCTTAGCTGCTACATCGAGAAAAAACTTATAGTTGTAGATCCCTTTTATAATAAGTTCTCCTATTTAAGTTAAGGAATCATAATCGTTCGAATTGATTACAACTTTTTACAACAAAGATATATGTATAAGCTAATAGTTTGCATCATTCATTCTCATTAAAACAATTCAAACTTTGTTAATATTTTTCTCAGTGGTGCCCCCTGAGAAGGAAAATGTGTATTCACCTAGATGGTCCCTAAATCACGAACGGATGGCTCAGTGTCTTCAGATCCGACGGCTTCTTCAGTTACTTGAACCACCACACTCGCACCCGCGTCTATTGGGTATAATTAGTTTCAAATATTTGCGCAGAGGAAATTTAATTTTTCCCAACGCACTTTTGGTAATTTCAATTTTATGCGCAAATGGAACATGACATTCCGGGCCCAAAAAGGGGGCGGGGCAGGATGTTTGCTAAGTAAGCCAAGGTAATGAGTGGAATGTTGATGTGCTCCGCTCTGATGTTTGGAAGTTTCAATTACCCAAAAGATTTTGGGCGATAGAGACGTGACCCGGCAAAAAATTAACAAAATGGGGATTAGTGTGCCCCCAACCCAAAACTCACTCACGAATCGAAATCTCTGGCTGAATATTCTGCAAGTGGCAAAGCCATTAGGAAAATTGTAAAACAAGTTTTTGGGTTAAACCAAAAATTTTCATAGCCAAACTTACGCATACCATCAAAAAGAGAGAAAGAGACAGGCATGCATAAATATTCAATCAAAGACGCAGGAGAACTTCCAAGGCAAACTGCAAACAACAATAAAAACTCTATTAAATACGCATAAATTAAGGGCTCGAGTGGAAGATATGGCATATAGGATGAGAGGATGAAGACCCGGTGGCAGAAAACGCACAGACACTTGAGAACTGAGAACTATTAGAGCCGTGTTCACCTGGATTTTATGACCAGCCGAGTTTTTAATGCCGTCTACTGCCTCTGGGAGAAGTTCATGTGCGAACTTTTATGCCGTTTTCCCCTCCGCAGAGCCTCATTCGCATTCAAATCAAATGAACACATCTACGGGTGAAGCCGCAGAGCCAAATGGAAATGGAATTCAATGCGAAAGTTTTTGGGTTTACCGCACCAGGACAAAGCCACAGCAAATCTAACAGTTTTCGCCCAGGACTTAACGCCTTACCGTAGTGTCGGGACCCGAAAGTTCAGACAAATTATGCATTAGAGCGTTAGTTAGTTAGCCGGTTAGTTGGCCAAGTCACCCCTTCGGCCACTCCAATTCAAATTCTACGTTTCTAATAGGAAACCATAATTCTAGAAAGTATGCACATAAAAAAATTGAAGTGGTAAAATGTCGGTCTTATGAGAAACAGCACATAAATTATAAATTATTTAATTTACAATATAATACATAAACTCAAAAATATCTAATTTTTTTGCACTTTCATACGTTGCGCTTTTGAACTTGTTCTACTTTTTTTTACAAAATAGTGGTTAACATTTTGTGAATTTTACGAAATCATTTTCTGAATTGGAAGGCGGGCGGTAAAAACCGAATATGTCCAGGGGCTTGGCTAACCTCCGACTCACCTGGCCGTGATGTGCTCTGGTTTGGTATCACGATGACGATGACAGACAGGCAGCTGCAAAGCGCCCGAGCGAAAGTTGAACGTTGAACAGAATTGGCAGCTTCCAGATAGTTGCATTAGTATCTGACAGCTTGTAAAATGCATCGAACGTGTGAGACCACGTTGTTGTGAGCTACTTCTCCGAAACTGTGTAAATATTTTACTGGGAATTTATGGAAGAGCGACTGCTAACTAAAGACAAACAAATTGCGACATATGCCCTAAAATAAGCAAACGGCTGGCTAAACTAACGTTGTGTTTCTTGATTTCGATTTGAATGCACTGAATAAACTAAATAATAAACTAGTCAAGCCCCTGGCTTTGTTTAAATTTTAATAAACCTGACATGTGAAACATAAAAACAAATTGCCCAAGGAGTTGCAAACTTAACATCCGCAAAAACTGTAGAACAACACGTTATTTTTTAGACGACATGAAAGTTGTATGAAGTTTTCTATGTTTGTTCTTCAAATTTATATGGCCACAAGCAGGTTTGCAACTTTAATAGTTCCAAAAGTAAACACATGTCATAAAATTCTGCGAACCAAAACAAATTTCAACGATTTCTTACCCGACCCATCAGCCAAGTATTCCGGGCAATAACTTCCCGTTCATATCACTCAAAATGAAGATTTCCGTGCAGGAAGCTCCCACTGACATCCACCATCAGTCAGCTGCAACTTTTGGTATAAATTTTAATTTTTCTGGCTCGCAAAAAAGGATTTCTTAGGCGTTCGCCGCCGGCAAGCACTAACGCTAAATATCAGTCACTAAAAAGTTATCAGGAAATTGTGTGTGTGCCATTGAGAGGATTTATTACGCTTGTCCTTTTAACAAATTTTGCACATTATTTACGGTTCTCCTTTGCGCTTTTACCGCACTCTTCCACGTTTCATTTCACTTTTTTCCCGACCCGCAGCAGCTTAGACATTTTTTAAAAGTCACCAACACGCACGCATTTGTCAATCTCTATCAAAGGGCAAAGGAACTAAAAAAAATATGGTGGAGATCGGAGATTGGGGGGCTAGCGAAGGGGAAAGGGCCTTTACCCGAGTCTGAACCAACCCGCATGCTGACTGCCAATCCTTATTGACAGCAGCACTTCCGCTTTGGCAGCCAAAATAGCTGCGAGCCCCATAAATTAAACTCGTGCGCCACGAATTCAGCTCTTTTCGAACTGTCTGCAGGGGAGAAGAATAAAAAACGGAAAAATTCAAAGCCCCCCGCCGACGTGGGGTATAATAATACCGAAAAAGCCAGGCTGCGGAGCCTGAATGGCCCTCAAGTTGCCGTGGCCACAATCAGGACATTCGGGACACTCGGGACGCACTTGGCGTAAGCCCTCTCACAGTTTAGTGTGCGGTAATTGACATGTAATGCGGTTGCGATTGACAACACCAACAACTGCCGCAACGACGGCGACAACAACGAGGACATGCAACAATGTCTCCCACTTCCGGTGGCCATTTTGACTCGTCTTCAACTCGCCCCGCCTCCGCCTCCAGTTGTCCAGTTTCTTGACAAATTTCGAAGCCATTCCAAGGCGGCCACGGAAAAGGATCCAAACCAAACCAAACCGAAACGAACCAAGCCGAGGTGAGCCGCAAAAACGTACGCCAACTTAAACTTGGCCAAAGCTGTACAGTGGGTTTTCATTTAAATAAATACAGTAAACAATGTATAACTTAACCAATCAAGAAAATACAGTGTAGACCAAATACAAAGCTTAATTTGCTACATTTGCAGAACAAAATTTTATTTACTTGTAAGAGTTATTTGTCAACTGAAATGTTTAGTTTGGCTATCCCAAATAAACAACAATTAATAAATACCACAGTATATTTTCAATGTATTTGCCGAAATGAATATTGGTTTTCCACTGTAGCTTAAAGGCCTTCTTGGCTGGCAATAAAAAGCAACTCAAATGAAATGAACCCCATGAAAAATGGCAAAGTGTTTGCCAAGAAATGTTTGGTTAGGTCCCGCTGCTCCTTCGTTTTCCCAACTTTCCTCCCTTCCCTCCCTTTTTTTTGGGCCAACCACCTGACCATTGAGGCGTGCACTTGGTCCCTGGCAATCGAACTGAGGCCACAGCCAAGACCAATACCAAAAACAACTGGAGCACCAAAAAACAGCGAGCTGGGGAACAACAACCACAGCATGTCAACATAAATCAAAAGGCAGCAAGCAGAAAGCTCCCAGACGATGGGTCAATGGGGTGGGGCAGGAAGCCATAAGAAATCATTTCTAATCCCAGAAGTTCTATGCTACCCGAGTCGACATGGTCCTCGTCGTTTAGCAAAGAAGCTATCAGCAGGCTGGCCATGAAAAGTTGCTTACTAGAAACCGATCTGGAAAAAAAAGCGAAGAGAAACTCCTAGCTCAACTTTGAAATACTGGGCACTAAGCTTTAGAATATATACAAGTTATATAGCATGCTTTTAAGCGGGTCGCAATTTATGCAAATTATTGCTACTGAATATGTTCATCAATACAATTCCATTTTGGCATACATTTAATTTAAGTTATAAATTCAAAATAGAAACATGTCAAAATAAATTATTTTAATATTTACACATTACAGAGAACGTTTTCAAAAATTCCAGTTTTTCCTTGGTAATATTGTACGTACTCAAACACAAATCTGTTTTACCTCTGCATTCTTCCTTTTGCTGAACAAAAAGGGCGAGCCGAAAAAAATCACTATAACAATTTTGCTGCCCTCAAGCCACAGAATTTCAAGTTTTCTACTCCGTTCTCGCTGTCGTCTGGCCTTCACTCGGGGGAGCGCATAAATTGGACAACCAATTTAAGGCCTAAAAACCACTTTTGCGTTTATATTCGGGAGCTCAACGCCACTTTTTTCCTGGTGAGCACAACTTAAATGCCAGGACTCGGCCGGGAACCAATAGCACAAGACCAGGGGGATTTATTTGTGCGGCTTCGGGCCTTCTGGCTTTGGTCTGCTTTATGGGGCAAGGTAAAGCACGTGCAAACATTTGTCGTGGTTATTTTGTTTGGATTTGAATCGTCCTTGTAGTTTACAGCCGGCTGATGATGATGCCCTGACACTGATAATGCCACGTCGACACTTGCCCATCAAAGTGGCCACGTGCACGCTTAGCGGCCTTAACTTGGCTTCCACGGATTGCTGCGTTAATAGCCAGGCCGATAAGATTGGCTGACTGACTGCCGGGCATTATTTTGCAATGTTTACGGTGTGTGACAATATTTTTGGCCTGATGCTCGGTAAGTGCCGAAATGTCAGTCTGCTGGTGTTTTTCACCACTATAAAAAGTAATCCAAGTATAAAATATGCCACGAAACGCACATGAATACAAATTCTTGTCTGGCCTTACTCACTATAAAATGTATGTTAATTAAGGAAAATATTGTTATTGCATTTCATTTTGTCTGTCTGCAAAAATATAAATGGCTGACCCCATTTCCATCACTTATTGCAAAGTATATGTGCTCGGCATTCAAAAAGCCTGTCAGGAATGCCAAAAATAAAGCGTTTCGGTTTTGCTTTAGGAACTTCTAAAAATTTCATGCAACATGCGATAGACAAGACACCTGTCTTGCCGCTCTACAGCAACTAGAAACTTTCGGCTATATCATGCCCAAGTAGTTGGGTAATACATTCAAAACTAGTCAATATTTTGAGAGCGCTGCAAGAGTTTTTGCAAAAGCAGCCTCAACTCAAGATAACAGCCCAGAAACCGAGCCAAGTTAACCATCCCGCCGCTGAGCCATTCAACTATTTCTGGCAACAGGAAAGCCAGTGTAGAAAACACTTGCCAAAACAAGTCGCGCACTTTGCCATCAGTCGGCGGACTGGAGAAAGGAGAAATGGGAAAGGGGAAAGGAGTGTGGATACAGCAGGCAGACGGCTCGTCTCAAGGACCCAGGCTATATGCATAAGCGGCACTATAAAGTTTGCCATGTATTCATATTTCACATATAGTATACTTCTTGTGCATGTGCAACTCTTTTGAAGACATAAATTTGCGAAATGCCGTGCGTAAAACAGCTGATGTTTTATGGCCATCTGAACAAAGTAAGGGTGCAGTGAAAAAAATATCAATATAAATGTAAATTAGGTCACTTGATTGTAAGTGGTTAAAGAGTACTTTGCAGTATATCATGAAATCCTAAAGTAACTTGATATGTATTCATTTTGCTATCACCTATTGTTTTCCGTGTGACATTGCGGCTAGAAAGGCCGTCGAACTGCCTTGGCAAAGCAATTGCAATGCGTTTTCACTCAGCGCGTCGGGTGTTAGTTGGAATTTCAAATTTGTTTTCGGTAGTCGCTCCCGCCCTCCCAAAAAAAAAACCAAAACAACAAAATTCAAAAAAGATAAAAATTCATGCCTTGCCTTAATTTGTGTATAATAAGTGCTCCGCTCGGGCACGCTGGCGTATGATGAATATTTATAATGTGGAGCCAGTGGCAGCGATAGCGGCAGCATCTTCATCGCTCGGCAACTCGGCTCGGAACTTTTTGAGCAAACAAATGAAAAATGAATTTCCTGCTTATGCTCCTTGGCATATGCTGAATGCTCCGGCTCACACAAACACCATCAAGGCAGACAAAGGCAGAGCGTGAATAAATATTACTCATACGGTGCGCTGTGCAACATTGTGCAAATGCCAGAGGCAAGTATTTACACCTAGACGGAGCACAATCAAATGCTACACAAATGTGTGAAAAATGCATAATATCCACAAGCATGTGCGGGTCCGTCCGGGCGTCCCTATATCCGTATATAAGTATAAGAATCGTTGCTGCAAAATGGCTTCCATGGCAACAATGCTGTATGGCAGCAAGTGCCGTCAGCAACAGCAGAAGCTCTAGAAGAAACAGCAGCTCACGCTCATAATGATTATCCATTGAAATGGAAATGCCAGCCAGGGATTTAATATAATTCGCAATGCGTAGAGTGCGATCTGCTGGGCGCAAAAGTTTTCAAAACTTCAAACCGAGGAGCAGACACAAGGATGCACCTCAGCATGAGTTGCAGGCCCGAAGAATAGAATTCAATTTAAATAGATTTCCGCTTAGGGGAAATTTAAAAGAGAGAAAAAAGCGTTTTCCTGCAGAGAAGGCAATTGTTAACACTGGCAGAGCTTGCTGGGGCGTTTCCGCTATTGTGGATGTGTGGGCGTGCCACGCTGATTGAAAAACTACTAACTACAAACACTTAACACATCCAACCATGTCCATGGTTGCACAGAAAAAAATGCCACTCATTTCAGGTAATAAAAGTCATTGATACCACATCCGAAGAAGTATTCAAATGTAATTTATTCAGTATTGATCAATATTCTAATGAAATATGCCTCAGATATATAACAACTTAACAGAAATAGAACAAAAATAAGTAAGTTTCCTTTCGGTGTATGCTGGCATTGGGATGGCACACAAAAAAAGCGATGGAAAATAAACACGAAAATGAAGAGCTGGCATAACAATTGAATGATGTTTATTTAGGGGAGATTGATATTTTCTATTCGATTTAAAGTGCATTTAAAAAAATTCCTGTTTTCTATTATTTTGCCGAGAAATATGGCTATTTAATTATAGAAAAATACTCGTTTCAAAGCCCGGGATCTCTTTCAATAGAGTCTCAAATGGCTTGAGCACGGCCAAGGATGTCTTGACTTTGCCATCGCTGGCAAATATCTTGATCAAAAGAACCGAATGCTAAGCAAACGTGCGTGCGAAAAAGGTAATTGAAAAATAGTTACCATTTCCTCCGCTACCTAGAGAGAAGAAAAACTGAAGTTTTCCTCCTTGCCGCCTCTCGCCCATTCCGCTTGATGGTTTCTTTTCAGGAGTTCGCCGGCAATTGCTTATTTTAGCGCTTCCCATTGGCAATTCGCAATTCTCAATTGCTGCAATTGAAATGCAGCCAAGAGCCAGCCCACTTACTGGCAATTCCCTGGCATTCGAATTAAATTTTAATGAAGTTATTTGAATTTTAATTATTTCGAACTTGTTCAGGGCAGCTGGCTTCTTTGGCGCCGCTTAAATCAATGACCGGAAAGCATTATACAATTATATTTTTATGCATGCATAAAAGTCTGGCGTGTGTGTGCCTGTCAGCCGACAAATGATTTAAGTTGCCGGCGTGCAATCATGGTTTTTGGCCCGGTCATCCGACCACATGCCGGCAGCATATTTCAAACTGTCCGGCTAAATCACAGGGAAACGCTGAAATAAAATCACAAAAGAGGCACCGCACCGCTCTCTGACTTTCGGAGGCAATAAAACATAATAATTAACATTTTGCGAGCCGTTTTGATAAATGACGATGCGGTGTTTCGTTTAAATTATACATGGCGTAGCGTAGCATACTTTTCAGCGTTATGCTAATGGCCAAGCTCAACCGCAGACTTGCATGGCAAGTTTTAATTACATTTCGCCCAAGTGTGTGACATGCGGAGGTACGTGGGTGTGGATGGTCGTCGGTGTCGGTGTGTGTGTGTATGCTGCATTTCCATGAGACTGACAGCCAAGGAAAAGTGCGAGCGGAAAAGCAGAAAATATAAGTAATGACTAAATGCGCACTCTGACAGTTTAACATGACAAAAATGTTCTCGTTTCCTTATTTCTGTTTTAGTCTTTTTGGTTTTTTTTTTTGTTGTTTTTGCCGTCCTTCCGTCATTTCTCCTCTTTTTTTCGCTGAGCTTGATAAATGATACAGCCAGCACTGGCAACAATGTCCTGGCTAACTTTTCCCGAGCAGATACGGTTAACATTGTTGCTGGTGCTACACTTTCACTGCACTCGGGTCGGCAATTCGTTTGACCTCCCCCCCTTGGCCGCTTTGTTGGGGGAAAACCTTTGAGTGAGCGAGGGGGTTTCCATCATAAACCAAATACAAATGCACCATAAATACGAGTGCGGGACATGAATGTGTTAAAGCAAAAGGCAAAGTCCCGGCTGCGGATGAAATGAAATGGAAAGGAATCCTCAAAGAAAGTCAGAAAAAAAATATACATACATATATAAATATATGTACGCATGAAAAGGCGAGAGTATTATTTATGAGTTTGCGGCGAGTTGCGGGCAGAGATTTTTATTCTGTTTCTTTGGGTTCTCTCAGTAGGAAAAAAAGTGTTGATTTCGTTTTTATTAAGTCTCTAAATGCTCTTTAATTAAATGCTAATTATAGTTTTTTGTTTCCGTTTTAATTTAAATAATTTTAATATTACCATGTGGTATGCTTGTTTTTATAAGTCTACGCTTTTAGTTTGTACTCATTAATGTTTAATTAGTTTTAAATGGGCTTCTCAAATATTCCCAACGACCCAATTCCCAAAGTGTGCTACATTCCGTTTTAAGCCCATTTCACTCGAGTTTTCCAGTCGCTAAAAGCTTAGGCCCATTTCGTGTCTCTTTAATTGGTGTAGAGCATAATTAATTAACCTTTGTGGAGGTGACCAAAAGCAACAATTCCAGAAAGTGCAAAAGGCAAAAGGAAAGGGCCTTTGGCCGAGAATAAATGTGATTACACTTCTCCCGTTTGCTTTTAGGGCACATTTTTATTGTGTTGTTTTAAATATTTAAAACTAAACAACATGAATCCGGCCACTGAAAAAGTTAACAAGCTTGAGAGGTGGCCAAAATCCAAGGCAACACAAATATCCATACGAAACTGTATATATATACATACATAAATATATGAATGTGTGCAAAATGGTTTCAGTTGTCGCCAAAAGGCGTTTGCTGACTGTGCAAATTGCGAGTTCCATTGATTTTCAGTTTCACACTTGGCTCGCATGGCATCGCATTTCGGTACGAATATCCTTGGCATCCTGACGGCATGCCATGGTTGCATTTTTAATGCGCATTGCAGTGACCGAGCCGAGCAAATATTTAATAAAATTTTTAAATTGCGCATACGCCGGTTGTCCCGAGGTCAAGGCACATCCTACTTGGAAGGACTATATTCCAGTCCTTGTCTTCAACCCATTCTTCTTGGCTCGCTCTGCAAATACACTCTTAAAATATGGATATTACTTTTGATTTTTTATTTTTCATTTATAAAGACTACAATATTTATGTATATTATATAAAAAACATTTCAATAAGCGAATCGTAAGCTCTTGGTAAGATACTGATTAATTTTTGAATAAATATAAATAAATATTTTTAGAGATCAAAAATTGAAAAATGTACCTCACAATGTATTCCAACACATCCTTAAATAAAGTGCATTTTCTGAATTGATATAGTTTTTTCCATAAACTTCTTGCAGTGACGTTCGATACGCCGCTGGCAGTTGACCAATTACGCACGAACTCAGCGTGCCTGCAGGATGTTGGTGAGGGGACGCACAGTGAAGTAGTAGACAAACTCGATACCGCTGAGGATGCTGGCCCCCAGGAAGAGTCCCAGCATGCCACCCATGGAGACCACGACGTCCAGACGAGTACGAAGCGCCTGCCGGCGAAACTGATCCGTTGGAGGGGCGGGCATAGAAACGGACACGTTAAAAAACTGGCCATTTCTGTCAAACCTATTGAAAGAAGTAATAGAAGCTTTAAATATCTTCACGTATGTGTAATTATAACATTAAATTTAATATTACTAAGAAGAGTCTAGATACATACGAGTATACATCATCGTAAACGGCACTGATATCGCCATCGTTGCAGGAGGGCAGGCAGTTGCAACCGCCCTCTTTGTTGTTCTTAACCAACAACGTCTGATCCGGCCTCATGGCTGAGTGGCCCTCCAGGCAGTAGAATCCCTCCAGATCGCAGTCCGGGAAACGCGGGTCTGCCTCCGGATTCATCAGGAACGAGGTGCAATTGCACAGCCTAAACTGCCGCTCCCTGGCGCAATCGATGATGCAGGAGTTGAAGCTATAGACCCTGTAAAGACTCGACGGCTTGTTCTCGTCGGGAAACAGGCAGCTGCGCACCTTCGGCTCGACCTCCCTCACATCCGGATCGTTCTTCATCCTCATCTGATTAAAATAAAACACCTTGGTGACGCCCTGCTTCGAGGCAAGAGTTCCAGTTGGTAGTAATCCTGTGTGCGGAACATCCTCTGCATTCATTAGAGCCACGTAAATCGGAGAGACTGTAACCAACTGCATGTGGGCCTTCTGGTCGGCGGGATCCAGTTTATTGGGCAGCCAGTGCCTCGAGCCAGGTTCATTGTTCTGCAGCGAATTGAGCATGAAGCAGCGACCATACGGCGTAAACATCGACAGAAAGTATCGGCAGCAGTCGAAGGGTTTCCCGGAAAGCTTGCACTCTACAAAAAACTCTGTGCAATTTCCTCCGTACTTGTAAAAAATATGTATATTTAGATTCTAATTACCAATCGTTATACAACAATGCTATACTATACACTTACCATGGTGGCCAGTAGCCGATAGTTTTTCTTGGGACACTCTGCACAAGTTGGGCATTTCTTGGGTATCGAACATTTGGATTTATAAGCGCCCTCGTTATACGAATGGGGATATAGAATGCCTGCTATAGCGCTTTCCACAATATAACTATAGTCTGATTCATGATCGGGGCCCAAGCTAAATAAAAACTATCTATTTATACTATAACTTAAGTCTCAATTTAATTATTAGCAACCTCTGTATGTATTCCTCCATCCTGGTACTCATTTTGTTCTTATAGACGTATTCACAGACGGCGACAGTGGGAAAAGTCCACTTGGTAAACGGCGGCAGACTTTCGTGCACAATGCTTACGGCTCTAGTGGGAAAACTGCGTTGATAGTCCGCGATCAGTAGGTAGCATCCCAAGGAGGAAATAATCACACAAGCTAGCCAAAACACGCGTTCCGTGATATGAAGCCTACAGAACCGAAAGCAAATCTCAGATGGTGGCGATCCAAAGCGGAGGCGATTCGAAAACCCACCTGGAATTGGCAATGTAGGCGAATCCGGCCAGCGAGCAATTGGCGCAGTAATCCTTTAAGTGGCTTACGGTTTGCCAGAAGAAGTTCCGCCGCCCAGGACGCTGCTCCCCTTGAATCCCTTGAACCATATCTGCTCGTCGGAGACGCTCAATAAGCCGATCTCAGAGCTCTGGACCTTCGTGGCCGACTGACCGACTGGGGCAAATAAATTGGTCTTGGCCAAGCACGACACGTTCTACTCTGTTGTCCGCTTTTCAAGAGGATAGTGGGTACACAGAGAGAAAAATATAACCCTATTGTAATACTAGTAGAATGAAAGCAAACAGTATGAGAAATTTTTATATTTTATTCTTAGTTTTTTACTCACATCTAGAAATCATTAAAAAAAAAAAAAATGAATCCTGATTTATTTTTTCTACGTGTTATGGAGTAAGTAAGTAAGTGAACGGGGAGGGGCATGCCACCTAATGGCATACAAAAGCGGTTCCCTTGCACACACACGAAATTCTCGCCACCTCCTGCCGCCCAACCAACCCATCGAAAAGTTGGCATGCGACTGCATGTGAAAAGCCTTTAATTGGTATTTGCTTTGTGCAGGTGTCGCAATAAGGATTTAAATGCACACTCACCCGCAAAACAGCACACCTTTATGTCTGTGTGTACATGCATTTATGTCCACTTGAGTTTCATGCTTTTGCGGCGCAGGTGACATAGAAATCATGTTGAAATTGTCGCACTCGAGTTGCAAGATAAAATCCGATAATTTTTCCAAGGTCGATTCACAAAAGACGCGTCATTGACTGCACACGATCGAAAGCAAATATTTGTATTTGACATTTAAGTGTGAAAATAAAGACAAAGTAGAGAAGTAGTAAGTAGAGAAAATAATCGGTTTACATAAAATTGTTGCTTTATTGATGATTTAATACTGATTCATTTTAATTGCTTTTATAGAGAGTTAATACTTTGTTTAAATTCTTTTTCATTTTCCCTTTAAACAGATTTAAATATTTATGGGAATTATTTTAAGATAAATTAAAACATTATTAATTTAGTGGGCTATATGACTACTGATCTTTGACTATCAACTTTCGCTGCTAAGCATTTTGCGCCACTTGCTGCCGCCTGGGCTTTGCTACGAGTACGTAAAACTTTTCCGACGACGTCCCGACACCTTTCAGCACCACCCACCACCCGCTCAATTGTGGTTGTTAACCCTCGGAGCCATTATACCCACCCGCAAACCTTAACCCACCCACCGAACCCCACCGATTTTCCTGGCCAAACTTTAACTCCCGTGCAGTAGCTACCTGCAGTGAGTTATTAAGTAAAATGAGTGAGTGCACATACATGACACCACACTCACACTGGCTCACTGAGCCACCCACTCGCACTCACACACACACACGTGCACAAATTGTAGTCAACGTGTTTTTGGTGCTTAGAACTCGACTCTAAATTAGAATTATGCAATTAAGGCTCATTTGCGCTGCACATTGCGCTGTTGTCGCTGCTGGAAAAACACTTTAAAACAATTAGAGTGCTTATTGAAATTCGAGCTGACAACATGCGAGTGGCATGAAAAACTAATGCGAACGTTTTAATTATTTATGCATCTCTGAACATGCAATGAGGCAAATTGTTTCCTAAATGACAATGCCAACGCTCAGCGATATTTTCCAACAATTCTCTCACAAATTCCATTTGTCAATGGTCGGTAAGTACGAAGCAACTAATTTTCAGTTATTTATATTCAGAAATTGTTTTTTGGGTTAAATAATTCAATAGCTGGTTTAAAAAACAAACAAAAAATTCTTTAAATTAAACTATCTTATCCAACATTTTATAACACTCGGGATGCTTGACACTCAACTCAAAAAGTGCACAACCTAAAATAAAATATCGTCCCCATTCACCAATAAAAAGTTGTCAAGCTTTATGCACTCGACGCAGTCATTGGTCGCAATTGCCTGACAAAGCAAATAGAACAAAGTTGTTAAATATTTTGCATACTCCATTTTGGTAATTTTCCAGGCGGTATTTTGAAATGGAATAGAAAATTGGACTACCGACATGAAAGCAATAAAACGCCAAGACAAATAAATATTTCAAAAGAAAACAAACAGAACAGTATCCCCCTACAAAATACATCGCAAAATATGGATGTGAGAATGCTTTTCAATAAAAACCAAAAATCTGGAAAAAATATGAAACCAATATTTTCTTTGATAACAAAATCTATGATTAAATCAAACCCATTTTGGACTTCAGATTTTAATTAAGGCTGTCGAATGTTTTGACCTTTGCAAGGAGCATTTTATATGAATTTGTAACCAGCTAATAAAGGACAACCATAATAATAGATATGGAAGAAGGTAGACAATTCATTGTTTTAGTTTATTTTATTTTACATGCCTTGCCGAAAAACTATTGTGCAGAAGCAGATATATCAATAAAATTCCTATCAAATGCAGTAAAATTCAAAACCAGCAGGAGAAACAACTGAACAAGCGACAAGGCAATTTAAATACAAACAAACACACAAAATTCGTAGGTAAAACAACAAATGTTTGAGTTTTTAACGGAGGAGAGTGGTGGTAACATCGTTGACGTCGACACACAATTAACTTCAAAATACTCCAAGCCATGTTAAGTGTCAATTAGCTAGCCAGCTTGCCAGCCATGAATGCGAAATTATACATCTAAAATATCAAACATACACAACTATTTACATATTCAGATATAATTGTATATATAATTGCGTATGCTAAACAAGTTACCAAAGCTGATTATCGCCTCCAGATAGAAACCAACAAAATTGCATGGAAATAATGAGATCTGCTATCTGGATGGCTTTGTGAGGAATGTCTAAACAGCCAAAGACCAATCATGATAAACGTGGGCAATGAGTGAGATCATCGTACAGCTCATCAAAGTCAACCGGCACTATTTTATATCCCAGCCTCTGATTAATTTCCCCAAGCCATTCCATCATAAAAAGCCAATAATTTATTTGGGACATTTAAAGTTTTGGTCAATTATATATTAAAAAAGTTTCAATAGGCGAGCCTTCATATGACTTTTGCTTTTGAGTTTGAACTCACATAATCTCCAAACATTTCATTTCTAATAGCCGAAAGGCCCAAAATGGGCAAAACAGCGGCAATAAATAAAATCGAATATCGAAAAAAATCAAATATGATATTGGTAAAACATGGAATGACCAAATATAATATGCAGACCGCAAAACAATAAAAGTGGACAGCCCAAAAAAAAAAAAAAGTTTGGCTAAACAAAACCAAAACACACGGCCGGCGCAAACAGCAAAAATCGTGTCCAAGTGCCACGTTTTGTTTTGTCTAAGCGGCAGGGCGGGAAGGGGGCGTAGCCGCCTGATAGGGCCATGACCCCGCCCCCTTTTCTGCCAAACTTTGGTCCCACAGCAGCCCCTCCTGCTCCTCCCTTCTCCTCCTCCTCCATGCAATCCATCGGTTATGTTTGGCCCGGCACGCTTTTACAAAACAAAACGCTGTTGTTTGTGTTCCCACATGCGCTGACAATATCAGCAACAATGTCGGTCGACAACATCCAAAGAACAACGAACGGTGCTTCGCTTCTGCCCCAAACTACTCCTAAAAGAAAAGCGACCGTAAAAAACAACAGGGAAAATCAAGCGGCAACAGAAAAGAATATGATGGAAAATTCAGTAGAACCTGCACAGAAAAAAACTACAGATTTCATTAAAGAAAGAAAAGGCATCCATACGATTCATAAAGTATACAATACAATTTAAATTTTAAATTTATAGGTTTCCTTTAAATATTCAATAAATAATGCTATTAATTTAATTTAAAGGTGTTATTTTACCAGTGCACTCCAGTAAACAATTGGTGGAATGACACTAATGGCAACTCCACTTTGCATACCCCAGTGTCTTCCGCTTTCCTGGGCTGCCAAGACAAGAAAATCGAGTGCAGAGGCAATAAAAGGCCAATAACAATGCAATAATCATAATAATACCAATGGCAAACCAGCCAGTCGGCAAATGTTGTCGCCGCAACAGCAACTTGCAACTAGCAACCAGCAGCTAGCGACAACAGTGGCAACAGTTGCCTGCAGAATCAGCAATAAAAGTTGTAACAATTATCATTTGAAAGTGCATTGTTCCAGTTGTCAGATGCGGCGCCTAAGTAGTTGAAACAACACCAAATGCAGCTCGTGCCACAAGCAACAACAATTGTCTACGTCAGCGACTGGAAAAATTAATATGCACAATCCGCTGCATTTGCAATTTGTTCAAGAAACAATGAAGCGCGCGAGCACAAAAAAAAATAAATTTTACATATTGTCGCATAAATTTCAAAGCGATAATCTCTGGAGAATATCAATTAGTTGGGTGCTGCCTTGGGTCTTAAATCTTTGTTTAATGTGGAGCAAAAGCTCACATAATGAGTTATAGATCTGACTCCCAATGATTTATGAAGAATCTTATTATTAATTGGGCTAACGTTTCAGGAATATTGAATAAAATGCCAGCGTCGATGACAAATGAAATCTGTTTTTGAGTGAGTTTCGGATTTCAAGTGAGAATATTGAATCATTTTTAAACCCTTTCTGAGTGCAATTAAAACTGATACTGAGCAATTAGCCCCAGCGGCCATAACCTGTCTGTCTGTCTGCCTGCTGCTCCCAGTTGGCTTTTAATAATGAAACCACATAAATCTTTTCATTAAAGTTCAATTAATCAACAGCCTTCCTGTCACTACGCATAAATCTCATAATGCACCCACCCACCAGCACTCATGTGGGTGTGCCTTTTCCCGGGTTCAGAATGCCGAATGCAAAATGCAGACACGGACGCGCAGACACAAAACATGGGCATATGGAGCTCGCTTCCCGGACCATCCAAGTTATTTGTCACCGTTTCCCCAGCCAGCCATCCAGCCAGTCAGCCAACCTACAAACCAACCACCCTCTCCCTTAGGACTGCCCAAACAAATGTGCAATGTGTTGTACTTACAACGAAATTTGCCACGCCCTCGGCTTAGCAAACTCCCCATCCACGCCCCCTTGACCAGCGCCCCTGCCAAATATTCAAGCGGACAGGTAATAACACTGTCTGCCTGCAAACATTTACGTTAGAGATGGAGTCGTGATTCAGACTCCTTAAAGAACTAGTTAAATTAGGGAAAATAGGTATTGATTCAACATACATAATATAATTTTATAAATTTTCCTAACCGCTATTTTCAAATTTTAAAGTTGTGAAACTTTTCCTATTGAAAAACAGTATTGACTAAATCAATTTCGATTTGGTAGAAACCACTTAAAAGTTGCTAATCCCTGAAAAGGATGCTGGTAATTCTCTTTTTCCGTGTCACGCAGTCAGCAGTAATTCTCGGCTTAGATGAAACAACAAGGAAAATCGAGCCTCGACCGTAGAGAAGCGAGTTGACCACCAATGGCTCCCAGCCTGATTACATTTGGCCCAGTTGGGTGCATGAACACCGGTTGGCAGGTGCATCGCATGGGCGTGTTATTGTTTGTGTTTCTGCTGGGCAATTAACAAGCAATAAAAGCATCCAGGGAAATGGGAAAGTCGGAGGAGGAGGGGCGTTAGTGCAATTAACACAAAGATTTCGCAACGCCATGCTGAATAAATGTCCCTGGCGGTTGCCGATTGATTTGGTGGCACGTCTTCGGTCTGAACTTTTGCCAAACGAGAAGCCGCTCTTTGAATGCCAAATTCGGTGCACTGACACCTGCCTTCCGCCGCTGCCCGAGTTGCTTTTCTCGTTCGCGTTTTCGTTTTATGAATGAAAAACTTGAGTCACTGGCCGGAATCGCGTGGGTGGCCGTACGCCCCCGGCAAAAGGCCAAAATGCAAATGCAGAAAAAGACCAAGAGTGCAGTGGGTAACGACAACAGCAGCAAAAGTGTTACACGACTTTACGAGCACATTCATTGACTGCAAATCAAAACGTGCGCCACGCCAACGCCAACGATATCGTTCACATCCACTCTGATGCACAGAAAAAAACTGTTCTACCTTCAACTTGGAGATAAAATGACAATCATTGAAATAAATAGGGAATGAACAATATTTTATAAGTAAATAGGTTTTAAAAATTAAAAATGTTAAGCAAATTAAAACCTGCTTGGTTTTAAAAACGCTTTTGCAGTGCATTCACCTCAAGTTCAAAATCGACGGCAAGTTGAACGCCAACGCCGATAGCAATTACCAGGTGCCTGCTAACTGGCAAGGTTATGGCTCTGACAGAAACGCCGCGCAAATGTTTTGCATACCGCACACACAAATACCTTCGGGCATTACGGGTACGCACTGCATGCCAGGCCAAATGGTTTTAATTTTTATTTTCGAGCGCATTACCGAGAACAGCACTTTTAAATTATTGAGTGTGAAGCATTTAACATTTCAGGACAGACTGCGTTGGCTGGTACAATGGTTGTTAAGAGTCTAAAGTGCTAAGAGCAGGAAGACGTCTTAATAATTTCTTAGCTAAAGCTCACAGAAGAACACATTTAAATTGTAATGAATTTAAGTTCATGCTATGCCAAGAATTTTTCGCACTTATAATTACAAACTCTTCTTAATACATCGTAATTATTCTTCAACAAAGTATTCAAGTAAGCTATTTAAAGGAAATAATAATATAAATAAGTAATTTGGATACAAAGCAGTACGCTTAGCCCCCAAGATATTTTATTATATTTATTTTCGCTCTCACTCTAGAATCCTTTTTTATTTTATACATTCGATTTGTGGCCACTGTTCTGGCCATTCCCCTCCGCCTGTTTGTTCAGCACACAGTTTAAAAGTAATTGTTATTGGGCCGGGTCGACCTCCTCTTAAGTCCACCTCCGAAACGTGGCCAACATCCCACTGAAAATTCCGGCTCCTGCAGCCATTGTCGGTGCTAAATGTCGCACGCACATAAGCCAAATTATGTGAGGCATTTTTAACGACTGATATGCGCCCGGCGCGATATGGCGAAAGCACACTGCACACAGTCCGTGGGCCCATAAAAAATCGGAGGCAAAATTGAAACTGCCACCCAAGTCGCCCGTTTCATGCGCCAACCACCCAATTTCGGCCCACCGATGTTAAACGCGACAAACGCATGGCCGATGTACGTGAGATTGGGCGGCCGTTAATTGGTAAAAATTGGGCGAAACCCCGCAGAAGTGCTTATGCCATAATGCGTAAATTTTAATGAAAACTGAAAGTACGAAAACAAAAACACACTTTTTTCGGGTCGTAAAGTCTCGAGAAGACGGCGATGAACTCCGGTCCTCTGTGCAATCGCCTGGAAGTTGATTTAATGAAGATTTCACCAAATAGGCATCCAGCCGTCGCTGTCTGACATGTCGTAGACGAGTGTAAATATATATTTTTTTAAGATTTAGATATTGAAGTATATGGGCTTGGCACGTGTCCTGTCTGTCAGATCGTGCGGCCGGAATTTCAATGGGAGGTCTTTATCGGGTGAAATTTAAAAAAGCCTTAAATTGTGAGTTGTGGCAAAATAAATTCGATAAGCTTAGCAAAAATCAAAACAAAGCTGATGAACTAAATGCAAATGGGATCGGATTTTCGAAACGAGCTTATGCAAAATGGAAAGGGAAACAAAATTTGATTCCGTGATAAAAATAAAGCCTCCCTCAGGATTTGCTTTTATATTTTACATACAACATGGAAACATCTAAAATGCATTTATATACAAAAAAAGGCTGAAAAAGTAATTTTAAGATCAAAGAGGTGGTGATAATAGCCTCCCTATATTTAATCTTATAACAATAGGTTTATTTACAATTAATTTTGAATTTCCCAACAAGGATGTCTGCCATCAAAATTATGCAGAAAGTAGGTGGCTACAAGCCACGATCCGAAATTATGCAGACCCCAATCATATACGATGTCTCAGCCCACCGAACACCTCATTTCCATATCGAACAATGCAGATGCAGAGACAATTCAGCGGCACAATGGTTTGTTGCAACATGACCACACACAAGCCTTTTCGCGCCAAGAAATGCCAAAGCAAACACCCCGGGCTGTGCGCCTAATTATGCAACAATATGGCCAAGAGATGACTCTCTCCTTTATCCTTTTTAGGCAAATTAAGCACAAAGCCTGGCCAAAACAAGAAACACAAGAAATTATGAACAACAAGCAAACGCAACACGATAGCGAAATTATGAACGTGATTAATTCATAGATGGTGGCGCTTGTGGCCATTGTTTTTTGGTTTTGGCCAACACTGCAGTTTACCCCTTCCTGCAAGGGGATATGGCCGCACGATCCACGACAATAGCCCGCCGTGGCCTGCAGTTGACATCCACGAACGACGTGGCCAAAAAGCTAAATATGATTATGTGCGCTCGATTTAATCTCAGTCGATTTAGCACTGGCCAACTCGCTTTTTTACCGCATTTTTCTATTTTTTGTGTATTTGCTGAAAGTGTGTACAACATACGCGAGCCGGGCACATTAAAAATGAAGAGATTTTCCTTGAAAATGATGCCTGCGTATGGTTTTGGTCACAACGACTTTGTGCTCAAAATTGAAAATCCAAAATCGTAAAAAAATTGCACCGAGAGCGTGAGTAAGTCCCCCCGCCCACTTATTTTTATTCGCCCCCACGCACACACACAAAATCGAGGGGAAAAAATAAAGAAGAAAAACAACCAACTCAAGTAGTTGGCGGATTAGAGTCGTCAGTACAGTGGCTTTAGTCTGATAAAGAGACGGAAAAACCGAAGAAAAAATTGGCTACTTAATTTGGTAATAACAATAATTACGCCTGACTGACTAAACGCTGACCGGCGTCCAATTTAATATTGAAAAGACGGCAGCCAAGTGGCTGTCCATTGGATTCCCTAACCAATTCTGTGGGTATTACCGGCTGGTAATGATTATTGCTTAGGAAAGGAAGAGCCAAAGACAGTAAAAAGCCAATCACCGAAACTTTATAATTGGTTAAAGCTGTTGAACAGGCCGCAAGTAGTTTTAGGAAAGAGAAGTTAGTTATTGAATGGATAATGTAATTAATTGTATTTTACCGGGGGCGTAAAGCTAATGAACTGATTGCTTTTCCCACCCATAGAGTATCTTTAGTTCGTAACCACGCTCAGTTTTCGTCGTAGTTTTCAATTAAAACGTTTGTAGATAATCAATTAATAATTTTCAAGTAACTGGTGGCTACTGGCCGGCTGACTCAGTCGCTCCACGCTCAATTAGGTGCAAAGACATCTCGGCTGGCTGCGCTCGACTCGACTCGAAGCTGAGGATTTTCGCAGTTGATCATATTTATTGGCTTTGCGATTAGACTCGGCGGACTCGATCCGGCGTCTTGCCTCTGGCCTAATTGGGGGATCTAAACTTGAATATTGATGACGGTGTCGGATCGGACAAAACAGCAAAAAAATAACACACACACAATCCAAAATTTGATGCAATTGTGGCCGCTGGCCGTGTTGTTTGATATTTATCGTACTTAATTTTTCGATGTGTTTTGCTGTCTTGGCTATTTTTGGAGAATTTCACGTACGAGACTCATAATTCGTGCGATAATTTACACAAAATTAGGCAACTGTCTAGCCAGCGAACCTTTTAAAGCTTTTGGAGCACTCCGGTGCGTTTCCCACGCCAATTAGAATTAGTAATCGAGTCGAGCCGCGTTCAATTGAATTTCGAGGGAGTCTTCGAGGTCTGCTGTCAGATAATTGCAAGAGAAAATTGGAAAATTCAATTTACTGGGGAGCGTAAATAGTCCGAAAATTTAACATCACCTTTTATTCCACTTTGTATCGCCTCTTTTATGACACAGCGCGGCTTCCTCGCATAATTTGTGTTAACAAAACTTTAGCCATAAAATGTCCAAAGTGAAACTCATAAAACGCAAAATTGTCGGTGCGGTCAGATATAATTAATGTGGGGCAAGTTTATTCTTCTTTGCGGTTAATCTCCCCCCAAATCTCAGGCTGCAGAAGTTTGACTCCCACACTCTGCGAAGGCAATTAAAAGTCTAATTAGATTGTCATTAGACAGACCCAAGTGCTAAATGGTCAGGTGTTATTCAAGTATCGCAATAAATCAAACTGTTCAATCTTGATTTGTAAATATCTGAATAATTGCTCAATAAAAGGACCGAATGTCAATTTGATTAAATAATCAGCTGAGGATAAATGGTTTAATTTTATTTGAATTATTTTTTGAGAATAGTAAAACTATACTAAACTAAATAAAATCATATACAAGGCATCTCCGCTTTGTCACTCACATATTTTAATATATTAAAATCGTCGTTTGGTAGCTTTTGTTAGACTAATCAAAATTCAAAATTCTCCAGGATGACGACCCATTTTTACTACCCAAATAAGGAGCTGCAGGAGGAGCTGACCTGCATCTCCAAGGCTCTGGTGGCTCCTGGTAAAGGCGTCCTGGCTGCCGACGAGTCCAGTGCGGTGATGGGAAAGCGGTTTCAGCTGATCGGAGTGGAGAACACGGAGGAGAACCGCCGGATATATCGCCAAATGTTGTTCACCACCGACCCCAAGATAGCGGAGAATATATCCGGGGTGATATTATACCACGAAACACTGCATCAGCGCACGGATGACGGGTTGCCCTTTGTGGAGGCTCTTAGAAAGAAGGGAATCCTGACTGGAATCAAGGTGGACAAGCACTTTTCACCGCTCTTTGGCTCCGAGGACGAGTTCACCACCCAGGGACTGGATGACCTGGCCAATCGATGTGCTCAGTACAAAAAAGAAGGCTGTAGCTTCGCCAAGTGGCGGTGCATTCTTAAGATCACAAAGAACACTCCATCACCACAGGCCATTTTGGAAAATGCCAATGTGATGGCTCGATATGCGGCCATTTGCCAATCGCAGCGTTTAGTGCCAATTATCAGCCCCGAGGTTTTGCCCACCGGAGATCATGACCTCGATCGCTGCCAGAAGGTCTACGAAACTCTCTTGGCTGGAGTCTACAAAGCTCTCAGCGATCACCATGTTTTTCTTGAGGGAACCCTTTTACAACCGAGTATGGTGTTGCCTGGTCTTCAAAGTAACAAGAACCATCCAGCAGCTGATATTGGATTGGCCACTGTTCTCTCAATCAGGAGAACTGTTCCTCCGGCGGTTATGGGTGGGATTTTTTAGAAGATTTTTTCCTTTAAATAATAACCCTTTTCCCCAGGAGTCCTTTTTTGTAGCGGAGCACAATCGGAGGAAGAGGCCACGGTCCACTTAAATGCCATAAACAATGTGCCCTTGTGCAAGCCCTGGGCCATGACTTTCGCTTTCGATCGGGCTCTTCAAACCTCAATTCTGCGAACTTGGGGTGGCAAAAAGGAGCAGATTAGCCATGCTCAAAACGAGCTAATCAAGCGCTGCAGGGTCAGTATAATTTACTACTAAATGTGTTCCTTAACCTGATCTTATCCCCCTTCAATACCTTTAAGGCTAATGGTCTTGCCAGCATTGGAAAATATATACTTGGCTCCGTGGAAAGCTCAGCGGCTACCGAAAGACTCATCCAAGAAGCCGTCGAATTCTAAAAACACCATCCTCATTTTGTTTGGGTATTTAAATCTATAAAAAAAAATTATATTACAAACAAAAATGTATAACATAATATTCCTCTTTTGGTCATTGAAACCACCGTGTAAAGCGGTGTTCCTTTGTGGTTCAATAATCTATTAATTTTTTAATTGCACTCCGTTTTTCCCGAGGCAACATGGTGGAGTGTTTTTCCTTTCGTGGGCGAGGTGAAGTGCTCCCTAGGTGACTTATGGTCGACACTTGACCGCAGGCCGCGTGTTTGACGCCAGCCAGTCAGTCGGTACAAGTCGGAATATTGTTAACAAGCCTGCAAAGAGCAACATGGCTCTTGGAGCGGAGTGTCGGCTTAATCCGCGGAGATTACCAGACGACCGCGCGACACGCAGCTGCGTTCACAACTCCAGCTTGGCTGCAGCTTAATTAACGCAGCGCATGCCAAAAACCAAAACGACGGTCGTGTGCAACAGCAACAGCAAAAGCAACAGCAGCAGCAAGAGCAGCAACACCAACAGCAGCAACATCAACAGCAGCAACATCGACAGGAGCGGCAGCAACAGCAACCCCAGGTTGAGTGTTTCGACTTAATCAGGCGGTTCAGAGCCGCTCAAGTCGGTGTCATGTTGTTGGCAAATTAGTCAGGCTGCCACCAGGAATCGTTGCAGGAGGGGAAACTGCTGCACACAAATCGCAATAATTAAAATTAAAGCAGTCACTAAGTTATAGCCTTGCCTTTCGCTGCAACGTCAGCTCCTCCCAGTTGTCACGCACAGAATTTTTAAACAGCCAACCAGCTACATGTTCTAGTTGTAAGTTAAGTGTAAGGACTTTTAGTTACTTGGGAAAGTTTAAAGACTAGTATGCACATGGGAAATATTTTCATATAATGGTTTATTAATTTTATTAGTAGATCTATTCTATTTGGCAAGTAAAAATGAGCAATCATTTAATTTGTTGTGTTCTGAATTTAATTCTAGGGTACTTTATCTGGCAGTTTTTAAAGTTCTATCTGTTCGCCTGCAGCTTCGAACGTTGTTTTGTGGCTTACGCAATCGCCGTGTTTTCCGGGACCGCGAGATTAAGTCCCCGCGATGCGTCCACTCCCCCCTTTTGCCCGGACTCGAATTTAATTCTCAGTGCCAATCAGACCAACCCGTACGACATGTCATGTTAATTGGGCCCCCGAACACACACACTTGCAAATGTATTCGCCCGTGGCGCCTGTGCATGTGTGTAAATTGCCATTATGCTCATGTTTGCTTAATATGTGGCACACAACACCCACCGAGTTCCGCTCGATTCCAGGCTTTATAGCTATATGGCCATAGCCATTGCGATTCGACGGCAGCACGCGACGCGTCAAGCCAATTAAAGCCAAATTATGGCAGCGCTTTTTTAATCACATGCATCGCTCTTCGCCGCTCAGCGGCTCACAATCAGTTGCTCAGTTGCCCGCCTATTCAATCACTCATTCATTCACTCACTTACTCAATCAGCGGTTTCAATTTGCCGCTGAAGATTTATGGGAGTGCCGGGCGTTAATGTGGCAGTGGAAAAACGGCCACTAGGAAAATAATGAACTGTTTTCATAAAAGGATACATTTAATCATCATATTTGGTAGCCAAAGCATTTCAAGAAAACAAATACTTCTTTTAATTGCAAATTAGGGATTGAGTGGTGTTAAAACTTAAGCTTAAGCCATTTATGTAATTATTTGCTGTGAATATAAAATGTCAAGCACAGTGAAGCATCAACGAAACATACTTTTAGCAAGAGACTTAAAAAGAGCTTGTTTGACAGCGAGAACACGTTGTAAGACCCCAAAAAAACTTAAGATGTTGAAAAGTTTAGAATTTAAGTATTCTTTTTTTTACTATAAAAGTTTTACTGTACATTTGATCGCGACTGTTAAATGTTGCTCATTGCCGGCGGCACGCGTTTGTTAGAGACTTCCACAGTCGCCAAAGATCAAAGCCAAACAGCCGACAAGCATCGAACCCGATTTGAGTTGGTCTTTAACGAGATTTCCACTTGCCAACCGCCGGCTGTTGTTGGCCATAAACGAGTATGCGCGAAGTGGGAGTGGGCCCACCAGGCCAACCTGGTGGCGGCATAATTAGAAAAATTGTAGCCAAGCCAAGCAAAGCCAAGCCGAGCTGAGCCAAGCCGACGGGTCTGTGGCGCCAAAGTTTAATTCACAACTCCGGACGGAGCCGGGCACAAATCACTCAGCTGTCAAACGCTTGTTTTGATTAATTTGGTGTTAATAACGCAGACCGCACAACACAAATCCTGTCCCGTTCCGTTCCGTTCAGCAATTAATGTGGCCTGGTCTTTCGCTGGCTAGCTGGCTGGCTGGCCAAAACCAAAACCAAATCCAAACTTGGTCATGGAGCGTGAAAAACGAACGCTTTGCCCCGAGAGCCTCGGCGGAGGATGCGACTTGTGTTAATTGAAAGTTTCGGCCCAACCATATAAAGTGAGGAAGCCAAAAGACTCTCGTACGACTTCGATTGCGATTTGGTTGCCTGCTGATAGCCAAAATGTTGCCAACTCACCGCCAACTCACCATAAATGGCCGCACACGCGTCCGCTTGGCAGATGGCAGGACGAATGAATATGCTGGAGTGCAAAGAACCAGCGGTGTTGGCCGGCTAAAAAGCCAAAGATCCGCCAAAAGCGGGACAGTTTCGCTTTTGGTTTCGCTTTCCATGTGCGCCACATCATCAGGCCAAAAGTAAGAGGTGTTTAAAATGCTAATTTGGGCAATGCCACCAACTGAATCACGTACAGCTGTCTCCATTTCTTACATGACTTAATGACGCTTGATTTGGCCTGGCCTAAAGTTCAGGCTCCCTTATAAAATGGGTAAAGCACAGCTGGTTAGACCTCAATTTCTGAAATGAATAGGCCTGCAGGGAAACACATTTCCTGGGAAGGTAAAAGGTTGAAAATGAACAACTTTTTGACAACTTTTAGAAATCTGCGTTCTACCAGGTTCACTTTAAAGATTTAATTCAAGAATATTGTTCTCAACTCTTTTACACTTATTTCTTTTTGTGTGATGGTAACAACTTTCCTCTTACTTAAAGTATCCTTTTCCTTTCGTTAACTCAAACATCTGACCAGTAACTTTCACTGCCATCATTATAATCGAGCATGGGATCAGCTTTAAAGAGACCCACTGGCAGCGGAGTATGCAAATAATTCCTGGGCGGGTCGGTCTGCTCCTCGGCCTTCCACCGTTCCCTCGGCGCTGGAGGCTGTCGCCCATCAACGCGCTTGTTTAGCTGTCACCATATGCAGCTTCCTGGCCAGGACAGGCCGAAACGCTACTGACGTCGCTCGCCCCCGGGCACTGAATCGAAATTTGCTATGCCAAAATGTCAAAATGTCAATTCGAAAACGTTTAGCTAAAAAAAAGTCACTAAAGAGAGAAACGCAGCGGCGCTGCCAAATGTTGGCTAAGTAAACTTTTTGGCTATTGAATGAACGGTCACTTGGCCAGTTTATATATACATGTGTATATATTTATATGTGTACATACAGACGGAGGCGTGTCGCTGGCAGTCGCTCAAGAGTTGGTCAGGTGTAGGCTCGTTTGTCTGTCACTCGTTACATTTGCTTACCTTTCCTTTATGCAAATGCGGGTGACTCCGGCTCGCATTGCATAAAGTTAAAGCTAGGCTATAGTTGGTTGAGCTTTTTATTGGCGAAAAGTCTTATTTCTCGGGGTTCTGTCAATGCCCCACAAGATGCCTCACAACTTGTGTCGTCTGCCTGACAATCGTACGACATTTGTGACAAATACTGCCGACACAAAACTCTTTCAATTCTGTTTTTCGGCTGACAGACAGGCTCTCAGACATGCATAGGCAAAGCAAGTTGACAGGCCAAGAGGCCAAAATAAAAATAATACTTAAAAAACGTAGTCTTTTTGTTGCAAATTTTATGCAATCTTTCAGCGGAGTATTGTGTGTACGGCAATCGAAGGAAACAAAAATAAATTATACACCCAAGCTATTTCGACAAATTCAATGGGAAAAATCAGCAATTTAAATAATGCTAACTGGCATTTTGAAATGCAGCCTATACAGAAAACCATCTTGGACAGTTGTTGCATCATTTAGTTGGCCATTCGAATGCCGAAAAATACATTTGGGTGTGACCACACACTAAACTGCTCAGTAAAAAGATTCAAAGCAATAATTGAATTCTGCGAGTATAAACAACATTTACCTGAATATATCAACAATTTTGCTAACTATTTTCTGGCAATCAATTTTAGCAAACAAATTCCTGGTGCTAAAATTTCTCTTACCTTATTGATTCTGTACTGATTCTATCTGTAGTAAACTATTCGATTTGTTCGAGTTCGTTCGAATCACTTAATAAACCCCAGATACCCTCCGGCAAATTCATAAAAATTATCAAAATTAAAACATAAATAAAATAAAAGGGAACACGTACGAAAACTCGGCACAAAGACACATACCTGAATAAATATATATATATGGGCAAAGCAAATGAATTCAATTTCGAATGAAAAATGGCGGCAGTGATGAAGATGGCGACGGCGACGGCATCGCAATGTGCGTGACTGCGTGAAAAGTGGGTGGAAATTCAAGGAAATGGGGGGGACGCGGAAAAAGAAAAGCGCGGAGGAAGGAATAAACTTTATTAACATTTTTCGCATGCTGCACGTGCAGCATTTGTGGCAGGGGCGCCGCGCCGCGCGGCGTATTTCGCGCTCTTTAATGAAGTTTCATAAATTGTAAAAATCGAACGTTAATCAAATAAGGAGCGGAGAGCCTTGTACAAAAGGTGGCGCCTTAAATGGCCGACAAACTGCAAACGTGGCCAAAAGAATCTGTCAATAAATCAATTAGTGTAATATAAATCAAGTGACAAACGGAAAACACAAAACCAAAGTCCGCCACTAGAGAGCACTGTGGTGATGTTTCCATCTTCTGTAAAATGATAGTTGCGGTCTTAATTAATTGCAACAAATTTTACGTCTGGCATGTCAGCTGAGAAAAAAAAACAGAAATAGAAACTATAGCATTAATAGTGGCCCAGAGCCACAATTAGCAAAATGACAAAACCAACACGATGCTCTGGCTCATAACTCATGACGTTTTGTGGTTGCTATCCGACGTTATGGTTTTTCGATTGTCAGTTGATGGCTTCAATTACAATAATCCCATTGCCCACTTCCTCCGCCCCCGCTTGCCATTTGATGAAACAATAAATACGCATCCTTGGAAACTTCCGGCGTACCAGTGGGCGTATGCGCAATGCCCAATCATCTTTACGCAAAAATTTCAAAGAAAATAATGAAAGCCTACCTTAGGCAATTAGTGTAAGTCTTAGATTAAAATTTTGATTTTCGCGATGGGATTATTAATGAAAATCTCAAAATTTAAAGAGTTGGTATTCTTTAACTTTTTCAGAAGCAACTTGATAACTTTTTGGGCTTAGCTTTGCTGTTCAAATGGTTTCAAGACTTCAACTGCAGACCAAACCAAGCTCCATGTCCCGTGGCAAACAATTTTGACATTTGACTAATGCGGGACATTAGTTCTGCCAAAAATGTCTTAATTTAGCGTTAACGGTGCTCCGAACATTTCCTCAAAGGTGGAAAGAAGAGGTGGGTGGAACCTGCATGCCGAATTTATTTTGGCGGCAACTTCGCGCTCGAAGTTTGCAGGAGCTTTATCTGCTAAAAATTTGTCACAGCAAATAAAAAGTTTTGCTTTTCGCCTTGGCCCTTGTTCCTTTAGTTTTTCCCTATTTGTTTTTTAATCCACCAAGCAAGAAATAAAGATAAAAAACTTAAGCTAAAATAAGTTTCTATAAAAGTGTGCAAAAAGAAAAAAACGAGGAAAAGGAAGAATACCAAAAAAACCAGCAATGAAGAATTTTGAAGTGCAGCTAAGTGCAGCAATAATAAAATAACAGAAAAGCAATTAAAAGCCAGCTGCTGGTGATTTGCCGGATTAGAGCCAACTTGACCAAGGGCAGAGGCGACATTGTCTCGCTGAATGCCGCGATAACCTTGAGAAAGGATTTTGGGGCAGGGACAGAAGCATGACCAAATGGCACAGCTCAGAGTTGGACAATTATAGTATTATTTAATTGCTCGGACAATGTAGGAAACGGAATGGACTTGGTCGCAGCTTCAGGGGATTTTCGGTGATAAAAATATTATGTCAAAGTTGAGTAAGATAATAACTTAGGTGTATGCCAACGAAATTCTTCAAGTGGATTGGAATTACATTTTACGCACTTTTGGCGGGAGTGACAACCAAACTAATTATGCAGTGTTTTGAAAAGCTACTTCACCAGCAATTTGAGGTATGCCAATCCAAAATCGGACTCTATTTAAAAAAGTTATGTGCTATTAAGTGCCGACTTTTTTCAAAAAGTCTTCTTTTAAGATATTTATTATTTCTATATTTTTTTCTTTACTGAAACTTTTAAATTTTTAAAAATAGGGATTTATTAAGACTCTCCCTGATGAACTTTAAATTAAAGTGGACACATTTTCCTTCAGCGATGGGGCTGCTGTCGTTGGCCAAGTTGTTGACAGCCAACTCGATATTTTCCACCAACTATGTTCAGGTGCCGGAAAGTGCAGCGCTTCAATATTCATCTGTCGACTATTTGCGTCGCGTAGATGGCGAAATTTTGCCGCTCTGCTTATTGGTCTCGCTGTTCTTGTTGGCTAACAAAACTTTGGCCCACAAAACCGCACACTCATACGTGTGCACAAACACACACGAAATTGCACGCCCACAAACACAGAGCCAACTGCATAGACATCGCTTTTGCATTCATGGGGCATATGTTCCAACTCCCGATTTAGTTTTCGTTTTACGGTTTGAAGTTGCACATTAAAAGCATTTCTGGCAGATAAATGGAGCATGAGCGAGCGGGACAAATTCAGATAGACAGACAGAGATAGCAGCAATGGAGTCTGCATTGGAATAACTACCGACCCCCAAAAAGTCCGTGTCCCCTTGTCACTGATAAAGTTTTTGTTTTTGCCCTGCTGGTGGAATTATATTATAATTTCAACTGTGAGTACTACTCATGCAAATAACTCAAATTAAAGTTTTTATGCCTATGGGGCACGCCCACACACACACACAAGGACAAGCCGGAAACCGCCATCTTGTTTTTAGTTTTTGGATAAAAGTTGCGAGCACGCACAAGACGAGCAGACAAACATGGCCAAAAGGCTTAAAGAAATTCTTGGTTATAACTGGGTGAAGCACTATGCGACAAAATTTATATCCAGTTTGAAAAATATACATAAAATATTTTATTGACAGTATCTCCTTTTCAATCAAATTTAATAGCAAACAGTTATGGCAAATACACAATTTTATTGGTAGAATAGTTTTCTAATCTACAGTAAAATTTGTTTTTGGTTTTACACATGTAATTTTGCACATTAATTAGACCGAGTAAACAGCGATTTTTGATAAGCAAACAAATTAAGTAAGTATTAGCAAACAACACAGATGATTTACACTGCAAGGCGATTTGGGCCATTTAACGGATTATTAAATTTGATAGCTGCCAATACCTGTTCATGCCACCAACTCATTAGCATGGTGTTGCAGTAATTACAGAGCTCTGCGGCGCATCCCATTATCACCTCGTACGACGAACAATTACGCCAGTAAGTGTGCATTTAAACTATTGCGAAAGTGGGCTCCGTTCTTGCGGCGCCTTTGGCGAGCCTCGTCAGCACTTCTTTTCGGACGGCAGCATCAATAACGAGAAAGTTTTAGCCAGCAACCAAGGAGCACCGACCACAACAGCAGCACACCCAGCTCAAAAATTATGGCCACACTTTCGTTTTTACCAAAGAACTGCGGCAGAAGGGTGGACAATGCCCCAGTGAGATAAGAAAAGTGTGTAAGGAAAGTGCACTGAGAAAAATTATACCGACTGCGGGTGTAAAATTTAAATAACAATAAACTTAATACTATTTTTCTGAAAGCATAACAAATGAACTCATTGTTTTATGATCAAATGCTGAAATTAAATTAGTGCAACCTAAGTAATGAAATATTTTTTTGTAAGTGATCGCAGCTTAGCAGTGCTGCTGATAGACCAAAAGAAAGGATTAAAATTGCTTTTCCCAATTCTATACAAATGTATACGTTTCTTTAAAAGCACTTCTTATGGAAAAGTACAAAAATTTAAGAAATTTATTTTACAAAAACACAGAGAACTACATTTTGATCGGGCAAAAAATGGACATAATGGCAGCACTGGGCTGCTGCATTGTTGAAATGCAGCCAAGCCGCAACTATGTGGCCGCCCATAAAGTTGAGCCGTCACCAGAGGCAGGTCCCCTCGCCGGGCTGCGAAAGTTTTTTAGGGCCAGCTTGTGTTTATAAGATGGCCAAGTAGCAGCGGACCGAACGGCTATCAGTTGGCGAGAACTTTACTGCTTACGTTCATCATATTTGCGCGAGAGTTTCGCTGAGGCAACTTTGCAGGCAGCCCAGAGACCAGATAGCAGAATCTATATGGTATATGGCTATGTAGCTATAAGGCGTTGGTGGGAGTGTGCGGCTGCCGAAACAAACTGCAGCGAGTGGCGAGCTGTCAGCTGCAAGGCTCCGGGCGGCAGGCACTTGAGACTTCTTTTGAAAATTGTCCAACAAGAAGGCCCGGACGGCCGTTCAGGCCAACCTGCACCTCAAACTCCGGGCCATCGCCCCAAAGGACGTTGCAACAACTGACTGATAAATGTCGCTGCCGAGGCAGCAAATACGACTGAGGACATTTCCTTATTTCCTGCCGTTGTCCGCCGTCCGGCTGCCCGACTTTTGCTACAGGAAACTTTTAGACCAAAAGGAAACCCAGAGCAGCGGAAGGCATTCTGGGGAGGGTCCTTTTTTATGCAAGTCATAGAAATTTACAAGCCCCAGTGACAAGGACGTTTAGTTTATGGACGCGCAGCGGCTGCAGTGCTGACAGCCTGGCCATGTCCTTTTCTTGGGATTAACAGTTGCAACAGTCTTCTTCGATATCCGAATTTTAATACTTGATAATCAGCACAAAAAAAAATTTCATGTTAATTTTATTAAATTTATACAACTACTACCCAACTACTTAGTAAACTGAAAATAAATATCCTTTTTTTTTCTTTTAGATCATCCCCTTAGCGGCATCACTGGCATCGAGCGTGGGACATTTTGCTGTTGGAAACTTTGTTACATTGGCATATGCAATTGGGTTTGCTGCACATCCTGTCGACAGCTTGGACTTGCCAAAGTTTTTGCCACTGTTAAATGTTTTCTACGTTTTTATGTCTTCGCCAACGTTTTTCGGGGCGGTTTCAGGCCGAGTTGGGCAGGCAAAGTTTTTAATGAATTTTATAGCAGGCGGTGTTATGTTGGGCGATTGTGTGACGACGACGATTCAATCCGAAGCCGGGTCTTACGAAACAGGGTTCCCCGATAAGGAGGGGAAGGCCAAAGGTGCTGGCGGGCAGGCCAATCAAGCTAATCGCGGACGGGCTGAGATAGACAGACACACATACAATACTTACAATATATACAATACATATACATATAGTACGACGATCCGACAGACAAACCGCTTTGACTTTGATGTGCTGTCGCTATCGTTGAGCTGTTGTGGTTCTTATTGTTGTTGCTGTTGTTACTTTTGCTGGTGTCGGCATGGGCATTAAATGCAGCACATTAAAGCCGCAGGAGCCATCGCCGCTGACAGGCCGACAAGCGTTGAGTCAATTACATGGTAATAAACTAATGGGCAACGTGCCCGCCTGGCGACGACGTCATTCACCATCATCATCAGCATCAGAGCTCATCAGTTTTGGTCCTCACTCAGGCCCGTTTAACTTCAACACTTGTTGAACTTCCCATGACCACCGCATAAAGCCAAACGTAATTGGCCCAAAGTGATGTTGATTCGAAAATGGCATTTGCTTAAAGGTTGCAAACACCGCGAATTGCTTTGAATTAAAAGCTTAGGAAGGAGTAATTGTCCCAATATTATTGCAAAAATTAAAATTTTTAATAGCTGGATTTCAATTTTTAGTACTCAAATTACTAAACAAAATTTGATCGTTAAAAAACGGAACTTGCAGCTTTACAAATTTTTTCGCACACCTTTCTTCACTTATTATTCTCATTGAAAAATATAAACATAGCTAAACGTCAGATCGATAAATTTAATAAGAGTAAATTTATACATTGCACATTGACCTTAACATTTCAATTAGGTCTTAAACTCGATGAGATCCTTACGCGTGGACGCACTTGTTAATATTGAGGCTGTAGGTTGATCCGGGGGGACAGGATCCGTGGATAGGACGCTGCTGGACGCACCGACTGCTCTCAGCATTAAATCCCGAAGGACATACGCTGCCCGCCAGGGTTCCCGCCATCAAGGACAAAACCAAAAGCAGAAGCCAGGTGCATTTCAGAAGCATGATTAAAGATTGTATCCTTTTTGTTTTCTATACTCAAAAGAAGCACCTTAGTGCAAAATTAAATACAGGCAGCCTCAACTCACCTCAGACAAACTCAAAATGCAACTATTGCAAGAGATGCAACTGAAACGGATCTTTTATACCGCAGCTAATCAATAATTCATCCGACCTTGGTCTACTTCCACTGATTTGAACTAGTAAAAGGCGAATTGATAAGAACAACTTGAAAACACCTCGCTGATAACAAGCTAGGCAAAACAGTTTGTTTTGAAATTGTTTTAAATGAATTAAATCACATTATTTGATTAGTTTTTTCTATATTTATTTAGTTTTTGTAGACACACTTGTTAATTTTGGCACTGTATTGGGATCCATGAGGGCATTCTCCACGAATAGTGCGCTGTGCAGTGCACTTGCCACCTTCCGAGTTGAATGGAGCTGGGCACCTATTGGCCGAAACAGCCACGGCGAAGATGGCCAAGATGAAGAAGGCGAGCCAGGAGAAGTTCATGTCGACTGCAAGTTAAATAAGAGATATCTATGAAAAATACTGACAAACCGCAATGTAAATAAATGGAAACAGATAATTGAACTGTGATTAATTTTTAATATAATCGAATATATAGACAATATGTAGGTATTATTGAATGGTTAATGCTAGTTGCTTGATTTCACAGACTTATTTTTGTTTAACATTTTAGTAAAATATTTAACTAGCTAAATAAGGCTCTTTTAAAAATTCTTGTTGATCACTTAAATGAATCCGACTAGTATAGCCTTTTTGTAGCTACTAGAACCACTTACTTTCTTGCCTTCACTTTGCAGATGAGCAACTAAATATTTCGGCAGCCGTCTGCTGGTTTTATAGCTGCCGACGAATACATTTTGGAGCCTCTATCTCTTCGGTTGCGAACCTTTGACACAATTAGTGGCGTTTAAAGCGGCGCCGATAAGGAGCGGCCAGATGGAAGGCGCAGCGAAGGCTTGACACATGTGGTCCGCTGGATGCCTATCTTCATCAACAAAAGGAAGCGGGCAACAATTCACGGGAGATCCGTGCAACAAAGGGCATTTGCGTGGGGTCGACCGAGCGCCGAAGTAGGCGTGAAAAAGCTGCGATGCCGATGACGATGTCGTTGGCAACGTCGAATGGAAACAGAAAAATTCCGAATGAAGCACAACTGACATGAAATTGTCGAGGGAACAGGTGAAGCAGGAGCCGGTGGCACTTTCGGCATTGTCCAGGTCCAACAATGGACGCGAGGATTGGGATCGGGGCCGCCTGTCAGCTGCAGGAGCACAATGGGCAGCACGGCAGCTCTCCAGCGCTTTTGTGCGTTCAACATACGTCATTCATATACAATTACGGTTGCAATTTTCGATAGTTGCAAATGTGGGTGCAAAAAGTGCAGTGAACGAAAGCGTTGAGAGCATTCGCTTTCTTTATGGATGCGACACTGGATGCCAGAACTGCTCGCTGAACACTTTTGAAAGGTATTTGGTAAATTTAAATTGAAAATATTGCTTCTGAAATATTTTTATGGCGATAACTGTAGGATTTAAATATCATTTGTTTACAAACACAAGCACTAGCTCATAAAGATTGTAAATCCCAAACAATGTTATCAACAGATTTTTATATAAATAAAAAAAACAATGTGGTTTAAAGATCTAACACCAAAGCTCAAGTCAAACAATTCAAACTATTAAATATATTTAAACTTTTAATCAGTGTGATTTGTTTTGTATGCTAATTCTCTAGTATTTAACTCGAGGCAGCAGCCTTTGCTCAAAGCCAAGCTCAGATTATCAGCAGAAACAATTAAATATAGAACTGGGTTTTTCCTGGTTTTTGATTTCGTTCGGGGCGTAAATCAAATGCTAACGAGCCATAAACTTTCATCGTCAGACAAGAGGCAAGAGCTCGGAACTTGTGTGTAAATAGTTTGCATGTGATGGACGACAAACTGTTTTCGAAGGTGGCCACTTCAGGCGAAAAGAATCGAACGTGGAGCGTATATAGTGCGTCATAATTCACTCAGCACTCGACTCTGTTCGATATATATGGTTGCGTGTCGAAGGCGACTTCTTCACTTGGCCAAGTTGTCGGGCTTTTGGGGTTTTAGGGTTTTTGGGCTTAAGGTGGCTTGCTGTCGACTGTCGACTGTCGGTTTTGTCCAGTTGGTCATGCCTTTGGCTTTGAATTATTGATGGGCGTATTAAGAAGATTAATGTGATGAGCTATGGGCCAAGGAGAGTTTTGTCGTTGCCTGTTGTCGTTGGTCATGTTAATGTCTTCATTGTCGGCTGGCAGCTTTACCTTTACCGTTAGCCAACCCCCTGATTGTGTATTGATGTGTGCGTTTTTCTGTGGCTTGGGTGTGAGTGAGTTGGTGTGTGTGGGCGAATCACTTCGATTGAGCAGCACAGCAAAAGAGCAATAACGTTCATCACTCTAACTTCCCGGGATATTTCCTCCTTTGGGGCCCGAGGTCGATTGGTCATTTTGTTATACCTCTCAATTCGGAGAGCTGCTTTTTTGGTTGCATTGCGCGTCTATAAGCCATTTTTCTTCCTACCTCACATAAGTTTTAAGCTGCGTGTAATTTATTTTTATAGCCATGTTGCCGACGTAAAGATTGCAAATATGTAGTTGACCAAGCCTCGGGTTTCGCTAGAGCGTTAAAGGAATCACTATATAAGGGTGTCAAGATTTCTCCAATTTAGGGTACACAATATGTACTAAAATGTTGGATTTAAAGCTGTGAAGGTTTTAAGTCAGAATTGGTTTTTATACCCCTACAAAGTTTCGAAACCTAGCTGATTTTAAGCTGCGTTTCTGATAACTTCAATCGAAAGTAGGTAAATTTGGTATTTAGCTCTTAACCACTGCTTATGCCGGTCGGCTTTTTCCGCTCAGTGGGTCCAGCGTTAACCTCAAACATTGACTTTGGTAAAATTGTGGCACGCCAAGCACATTTTGAAGCTCATCAGTAATACAGTTACACAACGCTGAGGGGACGAGGCAATAAGTCGAGGACTCCGCTGGGGCAGAGTCAAAGCCAAAACCGAAACCAATGTTGATTTTATTGCTTGCCGCAATGTTTTTAACTTTTGCAGGAGCCACGCCACCGCCGCCACCACTGTTGCCACTAGTTGTACACAATGAGAAAACGTAAAAAAAACGAATAAAAATGTTCTTGATTATTGAGAACAAAACAACTTTATTTGCTTTCCATTTAAATCAAATTTATTTTTACAACAGCTTGTAAATAAAACTTTTCATTGTGTCAGCTTTCAATTAAATGTTACTCAGTTTCAAAATGTAATTGCCATTACATCATGCTTTTTATGCTTAAATTAATTTAATTTATTTAAATGAAGTATTTCCATTGTAACTTTCAGATTTTTTTCTCTGCGTGCCTTAAGAAGTTCCCCTGGGTGTAGGCAACTGTCGCGTTGCATGTTGCTGCTATTACTGCAGCACAGCTCTGCACAGCATTTAACCACTCGGGCAACAAGGCGGCCAGGCCAAAACAGCCAACAGGCAGCAGCCAAGCTGCCAGACAGCCGGGCCAAAAGCTGAGCCATGCGATGGCAAAACGTGCTGAGTTTTCGTAATTAGTGCACAAGAGTGCAGCCCGATGGCCACGTGCAGGGGTTTCCGGGTGGTGAGAGAGGGGGAGACGAGGGGGGAAATCGGGGTGCACGGGGAATTGGAGGACCCAAAACACTCTCCAGTCGCCGGAGCACGTTTATGTGGGGCTTCCTTTTCGGCCTTTTAGAGTGTGACATGGCAATGGCAATGCCTGCGTCATCTATCGCCTTCCTTCTTGTGCGAGGAGTTTTTCCTCTGCAGTTGGCTTAAGTAAGTTGTTAGTGGCTGGTGGCTGGTCGCATTGCCTCCGCGTTTGACACTCAAGTTGTCGCCTTTAAGCCACTGCCTGTGGATATGTAATAAGGGATATTAAAGGAAGAATATGAAACAGAACTAAAATTAAGGCAGGTTATTTAAGTAATTATTTAGTAACGTCATTTAATTCTGTTTGGCTTAGTTTCAGAGTTTGTATGAAATAATTTCCTTTCCTTATAAGGAAAATATTTCCATTTCAAGATGACCACAAGACAAACAAACCGCCTATAGCTTATCGTATATGTTTTCCTCTTTGGCAATCAATAGATACAAATAAAATCAGTGTTATAGTTTTGAAACTTTTCAGGATCGCCCTTTATGTCTGCCAGTTCGTTTTTTGTGGCCCCACGCTAACGACATTGGCAGGCAGCAAACAGTTTTCAGCTGCCATGGCCTTAATTTTACTGATTATGGCAGCAACCAGGCAAACTTTTGGCCATTAAAAAAGATTCGTTTTAATGAGTTTGGCAGACAAGGCAACAAGGTTCCCGGCCACAGCCTCCCATCGCCCCATTTGCACCCTCTCGATTGCCGCTGTTCCCCTTATCGGGGGAAAACTGTCGCTGTTTATCTTTTGCCGGCTGGCAGTCAAAATGCAGCCAAGGTCTGCCCTGAACTGGACCCCCGATGCATGTGCATATATATATGTTAATATATATATGAACACTTAAAATAAAAATACTATGATTTAAAAAAAAAAATAATAGATTATGGTATTGGGTTTTTATCAAAGATTTTCAAGAGTTTCAAAAACTATTAATTCTTTGTATTGATCTTATAGTTTACTTTATTCCCTGTTTTATGTGTGGGTTAAATTTCTTCTCAGAGTGCATCAGAAATCTGCATTTTAGTGCAATTAACATTTGGGATGGACGCATCGTGGTGGGATGGGGCATGTGGCAGAAGCAGCGGTATTGTCCGTTCCATAAATCAGCATAAATTGAGTGCGCAAATAAAGTAATTGTCCTTTTCGCCGTTTAAGGCTGCTTAATTTCTGGGCCAACACCCGCAGACAAGTAAGACTTTTACCTGACCGTATTCGAGGAGTAATTTAAGTGACCGAAGTGGAGGGCGCTATAAAATCACTTGTTCTGCTAATTGAAAGCCCGGCAAAATTAAAGAGTCGCCTCCTTGCGGGGGAAAGGCACAAAAAAAACTTTCTCGTTCACTGGACTTTTTCTGCCTGATTGACAGCTGTCATGGCGATAACCGCACTGGGACTTGTTTCTGGACTCCTTTTTTTCACTCGGCTGGGTTTTTTCCTGCATAAAATGCAGATGCAACTGGCGCACTCCTCATTTTCTCACTGGCGCAAAACTCTAGCGTCGGCGGAGCTTGTGTAATTTCAATATTTCACAATAAATCGCAACGCCGCCAACGCAACTCGACGGACTTTCTCCATCTCCAGTTGGCCTCGCATTCGCATAACGGTTTGACAATTTGCAATGCGCCTGCGCCGCCTGTCACTCCAATTCAGCATCTCAGGATTGGGATCGGGATCGGAGTCTCAGGATCGTCCCATGAAAAATGCATAAGTGACGAAAAAGTAAGAAACCAACAATGGAACTCAAAACGCCGCGTTCGGTCAGAAAAAGATACTGCTGACCGATTTGACCGTATATGGACTTGTTTACTCCTTATGTTTATTAGTCCAAGTCCACTGCAGTGCAGTTCGTTTTCAGTTCGAACGCCTACTGACCGAGTGACTGCCTTTTTCAGCACCTCCTTCTCCACATCGAACCCACCCATCGTCGGTCGATGGGAAAGAAACCACAATGGAGCAGGTTATTGGTCATCGTCTGGGGTTTTTTCAAGTGAAATTAAGTCATTTTTCAATGCATTGTAAAGGAGAGCGTGTGGCAAGTAAGTGGGAGGGTTGTAAAAAGTAAAGAGGTGAAGGCAAAAATGTAGAAATAAATATGGTTGGTGATTGGTTATTTTTAAATTTGTTGGATTTATTTAAAGGATTTATTTCACATTGGGGTTTAGTTTATAGAAATATGACTTCAACTTTAGACTTAGTTATTTCATCTTATTCCAACGACAGACCCATTAATACATTACCAGATTCCCTGTAAGCCACGTTTAATTGACGTGAAATCTATCATCAATTATGCCTGCATTCGCTTTCAATGATTTCTCAGAATCTACACCTTGACCGCTGGGCTGACATTTCAAAGGGAAACCAACTAGCCACTTGCCCCACCACATTGCGAACCCAATTTAACCCCACCGATGTCCTCGTTTTATAGGGCCACTTTGGCCCATTTTGTGGTTGCCTTGTCCAGTTAACTGAGAGTAGGGATGAGGTTTCCAGAGGGGACAAAGCCGCTACCCGCAAATATTTGTAAGATGGAAATTTTGTCCTGCCGTTCACTTAGTGAATGGGTGGTGCCACTTGGCTACTGGGTGCTTATCGGGGCAATTCAGGACCAGGATAATGACATAATCGGAAAGTATTGCGATTTAAGTGAGTGCGCTGTTCACCTTGCGGTCATTTAATTGACACAGATTTATGTGCAGCATATAATCTATAATTACCAACAATAATGTGAAATCGCTAATTTCCACGTCGGGGCAATTAATTGAAATGGAAAAGGCCGCTGGGCTTTGGATGGAGAAAATGGGAAAAATCTAAGGGAACGGGAAGCCCCGATGATGTCTGTTTCAGGCATTTGCTTTGGCTTTGCCTTTGGCTTTGACTTCGTTTTCGACTTCGTTTGCTTCCCCGCTCCCCGAGTTAATTAATGCGTGCAATTTAATAAAAGCATAAACGATATATTTAACCGCCATCTCCGACAGTCTCACACAACCGACCAGGCAATAAAATTAATCAAATAATTACGCAGGGCCTCCGGGCCAGAACGCCCAGGAACATTTGACTTATCAGCGTTCATAAACGAGACATTAAAACTGGTCAAGAAAATCAGCCCAGGCAACCAGACCACTGGATATACGAGTATTTTCTTCTTCGTGTTGTTTTCACTTGAGCGCAGCGAGGCATTTATCATTTTTAATCGAATGCGGAAACAATGGAGCGCGTCTAAGTGGAGCATTTGATGTGGGCGATGGTGGGCGCCTGTTTTCTGGCCAGAAAGCCAGTCGAAGGCGAAGCGAAAAGGCCAACGAACAGCGCCAACAGAAGCAGCCGTAAGTGCTCAAAACAAATCTATAATAATTTCTTCTAATTGTTGCTCTTTCACTGCCGGAGCTTAATGCCAGATTGATCGAGTTGTTGGCGCTCTAATAAGCTTATTGCAAGAAGTAAAGATATCCAGACAGATGAATGTGGAAAGAAAATGTTGTGAGTTATTTATTACAAAGGAAAATAGTAGGAAATTGAGCAGAAGTAATTTCAAAACCAAGGTTCATGAGCTAAGTTGTTTTAACGTATATCATAAGCAATCCCAAACATTTTAAGTAAAAATAGAAAACCTGAGCTATTAAAATTGTACCACCAAAATTAGATCAAAATAATAACTTTGTTTCAGACCATTTCCTATTCGACTTCAAGTGCAATGTGGTACACACAAAACCCGCCAAGATTTCCTCAATTTGTCCAACTTATTGTAGGCTCCCCTTTTTGCCCCCACAGGCTCCAAATGGAAGGCGAAACCTAATGTAGCAGAAAATTACTTTATATGCACATGGCAGAGCTGCCGATAGATGGCGCTATAAGTTCATTGGGAACCGAGCCTCGCCTATCAGCAGCAATAATCGAGCCGAACGGCAAATTTAATTTGCTTTAAATTGTTGTTAAATGCGAGCAATTGAAATTTATGCCAAGAAAACACAGCACAACGCCAGGCAGATCAAAATAAAGCAAAACAAAACCAAACCAAACAAACCCCGTGATAATCTGCAGCGACAAAAGCCTTGACACAGCCTCCCGGCCACCAACATCATCGTCATCATCATCAATTTAGCCAGAAATCGGTGACGCCGCCGGTTGCACACTGGTTGAAATTTACAAAAGTTAAGTTGGAGTGATTTAATTAACTGAACTTTATAAAAGTATGTTTGTTGAAAAGAATAGAAAGAAGTAATAAAAACTTTCCACGAATCCAGTAAATTTGTGATTTAAAGTTCAAGACCATTAAGAGCATGCATTTAAGAGTTGGAGCTATCTTTTATTTATTCTTTCTATAACTTGGTAGTTAGACCACAGTATTGGGACTGGC
Organism: Drosophila ficusphila; assembly: GCF_018152265.1. NCBI lineage: Eukaryota > Metazoa > Arthropoda > Insecta > Diptera > Drosophilidae > Drosophila > Drosophila ficusphila. Next base: position 21,190,402 of record NW_025064737.1, read on the forward strand.
AGTTTCGTTTTGGTTTTGCCATCGTCGATTTGGCGCCGTCTGGGGCGCATGCGCGAATGTCCTTGTGCGCTATTTTCATTTTTGTTGTTGTTGCTGTTGGTTGGTTTTTGCGCTCTTTTCGACTCGAACATAATAATTTTATAGTGAAAAGTGAGGTAAAACAAATGCGACAAAGCAAATGGCGCAAATTGCCGACTGTCTGCCGAGAGCTGTCGGACTGTCTGTCCGCGTGTCTAACTTAATACGGCATGAAATGTCAATTGGGCTGGCAACCTGCGGGCCCAAATAGCCTTAAAGCAGCACTCTAATCAAATTCAAAACAAATTTGTGCGAACAGAACTCTTTAGCGAGCCGGAGAGTATGTAACATGCGAAAATTGGCAACAAGGCTGCGCCATTTGGAACTGGTTTAAAGTTATTGTCCATCTTTTGATTTTCTTGGGCTGTCGCCGCGATGTTGCTGCTGTTTAACTGTGTTGTTGTTGTTATTGTTGTTCTGTTGTTACTGTGTGTTTGGTGTTGCTGTCGCACATCGACAATGTCGTTGGTTTGGCTGTCTCTGGTTGGTGGCACTTGCCTGTTGTTACTGCCGTCGCCGCTCGCCGCTGTCTTTCGCTGGCTGACTCTTATTGGCTTTTTGGCTCGGTGATTAGTAGGTCAGAGTTTTTCATTTCCAATTGGATATGTTGCACAAGCGGCACAGGCACAATATCTGGCCAACACGAAACAAGTGTACTAGTGTGTGCCGATGCTTTTGGCCATATTAGGAAGGGTACAGCGTACATCACGGCAACCCGACCGGCGAACAAACGAACAAACCAACCATCGACAACATCGGACATAGCAACTATGACTAGACTGCGCGGACAAGGCAATAAGAACCGCACTCCAAAATCAGCAGCTTTGATTCATTCGATCCACTCGGCGGTGGGAAAGTGTCGTGCCCGACGAACTCATCAGTTTTATGCAATGGAAATGTTCCCCGACAACACAAAAAGACTTGTCAGCAAACATTTGTATTGATGGAGAAGTCCGGAATGTAGTAAAGGATGCTAACAAGGTTCAGTTTTAAAGCAAAGTAACTTATATATTGGGAACTAATTGGAATCCAAAGAAAACTTTTAAGTTCTTCATGACATAATCTTTAGAGTTTTGAGAACGACGACGCAATACAGCCCCCCAACATATCAATAATATTATTACAATCAAGTACCTTATACGCATCGTATAAAAAACCTGTCTTAATTGCCTTTGGCAACACTTTTCGATCGGTCAGCAGACCAACAAAACTTATTTCTTCCCCCACAAAATCAGTAAAAATATTTTATTTATCTTTCAAGTGGGCCAACGCCTGAGACTCACCTCGCCAATGGCAATGCCAACGAGAAAGCATGAAAACAAATATAAATGTTTATATTTATTTACGTTGTGCTTTTGTGGGGGTGGCGCCAAGCCAAAGACCCGAACTTAGACCGAGACTCAAACTTAAGCCCAAAACGATGGTGGCCTCCAAAAGCTCAAAAATTCGCACGAGTATTTAACACCAAAAGCAAAATGGCACCAACAACAATGACATTAACAGGCAGAAAAAAAAAACAAAATAACAATAAAAGCAGATAATAATAACAGTCGACTGGCAATCAATTTGAAATTGAAACGGGCTTTTATTGCGGTAGGTGGGTTTGTTTTTTCCTATGCCCGATGTTATGACCGTGCGTAGGCTTAGAGTCCCCAAGACATACTCTTAAATTGCGGCTGTGCAGCCAGGCCTTTTTGGCCATCGCCAATTGAGGCTTATTATTTGCAATTAGAGCCGGTATCCCAAGGCGATTCTGCTAAAAATAACCTCTAGCATAATTTAGAGAGTTTATAAATAATTGATTTGATTGAGTTTTAATATGCGTAACAACAAGTGCATGCGAACATCAAAGACTGCAAATTTCATCAACGCAAGTGTTAAATAGAATAATTCTAATTTGATGCTCAGCATTTTAAAGCGTATCGCCGGCATTCTTTAAGAAACGAAGGTGCCTAAAATATTGATTCATTTTTTCACATGCAGATTTATTGATTTAAGAAGAGACCTAACGAAGAAGGCAACATTCCTTTTATGGTCAAAATCCATTAAAATAAGCATTCCGCTTTTTATTTTCATAAAATCGAAGTTGAGCAGAGTCACTCCCACGTAAGAACATAAATCAAAAAAATAATTGTTTAAAATATTTAGAGCAAAATTGTTAACTTTTAATTTGTATGCTGTAGAAGTAATTTAAAGTTTTCTAAATCCCCATGCAGTGTTAGATTTCAACATAAGTATATTTACGAACTGCAATCCCACACGATTTGTATAAAAAATATAGATGATGACATATGTCCTCAATGTTGGACCTCTAAATATATCAAAATTTATAGTCTGTGCCCAGACTGCCCCAATAATAAAAAAAAAATGGAGGGAAATAAAGAAAATAATCAACTCACCTGCCACCCTCAAGCACACTTACCTCTTTATTTCAGCCCACTTATTTATAAAAACAGACACGCACCCATATATATCACTCGGATATGGGTGCAGATGTGTGTGCACTCGTGTATATAATGTCGAGCAAAACCAATCGCTGATGTGAAACGTCTCGAATGCGTTGGCGTTTTGTCAACTTTCATGGGTGGGGGGTTTTTACAAGGGGGGGGGGGGGCAAAGACATGGGAACCTGAAACAGAGTCTGCTGCAGAAATCACTTTGATGAGCATCAGCATTGACATGTTGTTGAAATTATTACCCGACTGTCAGTTGGCATCCACATTTACTCACTCGGCGGCGCATTTCGAGTGGCCTTTTATAATTGGCACTCGGACAGGAGTTGGCAATTGTGGGTGGTTTGTGTGCTGCCAAGATGCGACACCCAAATCCTCTCCTCAAAATCAATATTTATACGTCCCTCGCTCACGCCATCTGATCTCCCCTGGCCGATTGGCCGGCCAACACTGATGAGTTAATGCCGCCGACAGTCAGCCATTAGACGGACCAGTGGACAATCCAATCCCGCAAAGCCCCCTTTGCACCCATTTACACTGCATGTCGCCCTGTCATTTCGAATGTCTGATGATGTTACACTGGACACAAATAAAAGTACTTTAATTCTCCTATGATGGTTTCGAACACCTTAAGGCCAACGATATTTTTGTTTTATCTTACTGATGTAGTCAACATTTTATCTATTTTAATTTATTTATTTTATTAATTTTAAAATAATAATATTCTCTCATACTCTTCTACAACTCTTTTAAGTACTTCTTATCCTTTCAAATTCATGAGACTTACTTTTTTGTCAAACTCATTTATGTTTTAGCCATTGAGTAATACATTTAAGTAAAGAATATATTTACTTCGTAAACCTGATATTATTTTTCTCTGTGTAACATGTTACTGTCCAGGGAGATTTGCATTGGTTATTAGCTCAGCTGCGCATCGGGACCTTCAATCTGCGTGTGTGTTCTTGTGTGTGTGGCTGTGCGTGTCTGCGGTTTCGATTTTGTTGACAATTTGTAGCGTAATTAATTGAACCAAAATTAATAAAAACAACAACAAATCGACGGGGGAGACAGACGATGACGACAGCCGAGCTTTTGTTGTTCGATGTTGTTGTTGTTGGTGTTGCTCCGGTCGGTGGTTATTGTTATGTTTGTTGTGTTTGCTGCCCGGGGGAGATTACAATTGGCAGCGACGAGTGATACATAATGTTAAATGACTTAAATGCTCGAATGACGGGGGCCAAGCGAAAATACAAAATCACGTTCCTCGGAGCAGCAGCACCGCCATCAATCGCTCACGATTAGCCGCGATCTCTTGGTGGCTGCCATTTGGCGGTGGTTCGGTGATTCGGTGGTTCGGTGGGTTCATGTTGCTGTGACTTTTCTGCAGTTTCACTTTTCGCCTCCTTGTGATTTGTTAAGCTTTGTCAATGCCCGGACATATCCATTATTCTTCACACACGATTAGTTTTCGATGCTTTAGTTGCGAGCGCTTTTCATGGCTAATAAGCGTTGATTGATATGAGCTGGCCAAACAATTTAGCTGAAAGTGATCCATGTTTATGTCATTGGGTATTTAAATCAAAGTTGGGTTTGCATATCACCAATCTTTACTACTTACCCATGCAAATTTAACTAGGAAACTAATAAGTTATAGTGTTTATAAGATATTCGACTTGTTTTTATAATCTGTGAACAACCTTCGTAAATGGTAAAAGAATGCAATTTCATGTTTACACATTGCCTTTAATTCATATGCCTGGCATTTATTTGTTTTTAATTGCCCATTGTCAACCCTCTGATCTTCACTATTCCATTCATAAACCTACAAACTGATTCATACGCTGCCCACCCACATACCCTCACTTATGCAAATTACATATATCAAAATGCTTACAAAAATTAATTAATAAGACAGCCAGAATGAGATGGCCAGAAAACGAAACCGAGCTGAGAAACAACAACTTAATCGCTTGGCATTTCCGCTCGTCCAATTCCACTCAAAATAGCCAGCTTCCACTTCCCAAAAGCCAAAAAGACGAAAAAAAACAGCATGATAAAGAGAACCTGTGCAGGTGGTTATGACCATGAGGGCGCGTGGGCCGGCTAAGTCGAGTGTATTTCCGCTTGAAAGCGGCAATAACGATATTTGTAATAATAAATTTACGTAAAAATATAAAACAAAATCAACGTTGACTCAAGTTGCCGCCCACTCAGCGACACCAACGCATTGATGTGGCTGCAGACAAAGTTAACAACCGGCGAGGTAGCAACAACGAAAACAGCGACGAAAAAAAGAGAAAAAACACGGCTTAGAAGCTTGGCCCGAAGCCCCACGAAGCTCACAATTAGCCAGTTGAGAGAGTTTTTTCTGCTTTCTCACCGCTTTCCCATGTGGCGGCCTTAAATGGTCGCAGACACGTCTCACAGACTTCCTAAGCGGGATCTCCGGCAATCCGAGTCGGCCAAGAGGGGGAGCTTATAGCCAGTGGTCCCCGCTTTGCTTTCTGACCATATTGGGACAAATGCGATTTCCGAAGCTGGCAATTAAAAGCCAAGTCCCGAGTCGAAGCTCAGAACATTTGCATAAGCAATTGAACGACATGGCAGGTGAAGTGGGGGCCTTTTCACACCTAGATTGGATAAGATTATCTAACAAGCAATCATTAAAACTAATTCAAAAACACTTTACATTTATATTTAGCCAAATCTCAATTAAATCTTTCTCATTATATCTTCTTTCTTTACAGTTTCTTTTCCACCCATGTCCATGTATTTTTTTGGTTTGACCATAACTTGATCGCAAAACAAGCATTCAAATGTGACGTTTGCTTTTTTAATTATGGCTCGCTTATTCATGTTCTTGTCTTGGGAGTCGTCGTCGTCCAGCAGATTAAGCTGTCAGCGAAAAAAAAACAGCACAACACTATTGGCCAATTTGCATGAATTTTTAAATATGCTCATTTAATTAAAAATATTTTCTCGTATATCATTTGTAGCTCACTTCGCACGCAAATCAAATTAATGTGGCTTGCGTTACTTCACTCTCTTGAAACGTGTGACGACCTTGTACCGTGAAAAATGTATGCTTTTGGACGAAAAATTATAATCAAATTTAACTGTTGTCATCATGATTTATTTACTTAAGAACAAAACACGACAAACGATGACGAACTCGCCGTCAGACAGAAGCACAAAGATAAATTAATAGTCAGTCAGTCGCAGAGTCGATCGGTCTATTGCCCGCAGCAATTTATTTAGCAGTGTTCATATATGAGTATATCGGAGCAAACTCGAGATTTGAATCCGTAGTATGTCGTCATGGCAACAACAATAAAAAATCAACTTGTTTCGCCTGCAGGAGCAAATCCATTTCGCAATTATTTCTCCGTTGTCAGTTAATTATAATTATTGGCGAGGCGAAAAAAACTATGCAAAAAAGACCATAAACAATATCGGTTGTTAACAACAACAAAATCGGTTTCCAACAAATGAAATGTGACTTTGAAATCAGCTTAGCATTTGTAAATTAGAAGCGGGGCGAAAACAACTTGAGAAGTGCACACACCCAATACATCAAATGAATTCCATCAAAAAGAATTATAATAAATCATAAGATCTTAATAATATACAAAACACAAAGTTTTTATAAAGTCTACCTATAGTCACTTCGGGTTCTTACTTCAATGATCTAAAAATATTTTGTTGCGAACGTGCTGGAAAAATAATAATTCCTTGGGTTTTTATCGGCATCATAACTCAAATAAATATCAATACCAAGTATCTTTTATGGTATGAACCAAAAGTTCAATGCTAAAATACAAATATTTTTAATGGAACTCTATTGAAGTTTTATCTTTAATCAATCTATCCCAAATACGTACATCTCCTTGAACTTTATTTCGACATGCATCATAATTCGCTACCAAATCAAAGTTGATCCAAATATCTAGCGAGAATTCGGTATCATTTATGGTCCGGCATCAAAAGTTCAACCTTAAAAATGGAAATCCGACACAAGTCAAGCTCTGTAGCTGATACCATCTCAATCAAAGACGAATAAACATTTTTAACTATTTTCAAGTGAGCACAAACAGTGTCTGACTTGTACAAATGAATGTCAAACGCTGCTGCAGCAGCAAATAAAATTAGCAATAAATTTAAATAAATAACTGCTTGGCGATATTAGATCATACGAAATCTCAGGGGGGTGCTGTCCGTGGAGAGTGCCATCCAGCAGTGAAAAAACACTCGAAACGAAACCGAAAATCTGAAATGGAAATCACTCAAGAGAGTGCCGCTGTGTGAAGACCAACTGAGACCCGGTTCCTATGAGATACAATGCTATGCCGATACGATCCGATACGATACGATCCGGCCAACGCAAAAAGCACCCACACATCGGGTGGATATTTGGGGAAAGAGAGAACTGGTTTCTCTTCAATGACGTTGTGTTGGCGTTGGCGAGCGCCAGTGGGTTTCTCGGTTTATTGGTCGCTCGGAAAACGAGACTCTGCTGCCTTAGCCTGCCTTTTAATGCGGCATTTCATTCATTGATCGTTCCAATAGCGCGCCGCACGCTCAGCGCAGCGGACAAGTTAACCAGCCAGCCCGTCAGTCAGTCAGCCAGAAGTCCGACTTCCACCGCCCACTCGGTCGCTCAATTCGCTGGCCGGGCTAACGGAGTCAAAGCCAAGTGGCTCAGCTGATTCGGCGGCTGACATCCCATTCCCGATCCCATCCACACACGACATTGACGATCCGCGCACCGAGATATATCTTTTCAGTGCACAGCCGACAAGCGCAGCAGGCGGACGCAGCGCAGCGCAGAGTATTCTCCGTGTTTATTCTCGATCGCCGTCGACTCGGGATATTGGATACAGACATAAAGATACTGAGATATATACACGCTGTCGAGCGACGCGCACTCATAGATATTTTTAGCAGCCGGCCTCACGCATACCGCCGCAGATTAGTACCGCCGCACTGACACACGCGGCTTGCACGTTTCGGAAAACTCACTCTCGGAGGCTTTTCCCCGCAGCCAAACAACAATACGCGAAAACCAAACAAAAGTTCTTATCAATAATTAAATCGCCGACTCGGAATCAATTTAGCCCAAAACAAGTTCTACTGTTTTGAGGAAATAAAACCGAAAACAAATCTTTTTTGTTGTGTTAATATGCCAAATTTATGCATGAGCTAATAACTTTAATTCCTGAAAACAGAAAAAAAACTTAAAACCAAGCAAAACAAAATAACAAGAAGAGATCCCATATCAAAATTAGTTGGGTGACTAATTAGCTGATGCGTTGTCGGAATCTCAATTTGCATACTTTGCGCAACTTTAATGAACCAAAAATTAAAATAAAAACATCAACAAATCTTAATCAGAGCGCAGAAGTAAGAAATTTAAAACATCCCAAACAACCTTAGAGCCACACAAAAAATTGGATTTATGAAATCAAAAAGGTAAATATATCAGCGCCATTTATCACACATAAATATAGAGATATAGTTGATTTCCTCGATCTCTTGTTGCCGCCCCAATAAAAATAGACAAAAGCATTCCTTTGGCCAATCACGAATATCACAAATAGTGGGTGCCACACACGGGGCAGGGCAACTTTTGAGAAACTTCTGAAACATTTATTTGTCCAAGGTGTTGAAACGCCCAAGTGTGGAAGGGAGAAATGTTGGTCGGATGCTCAGGAGGGAAAATAGTGATGACAGCCGGTTGTCAACTGATTTTGAGCGGTTACCGAAGGGAGCAACAGCTTGGCTTTGTTTGTTTTGCGGCTAAAACAAGGGAAAACAGTTTAATTATTGTGTAAACAAAAGCTGTGAATTCGTTGCCAATGAATACAGGATTCCTGGCCGCCAATTTCGAATGGGAATGAGTTAGTCAAATAGTCACTTATTTATTTAAACGTATAAAGAAGTTTTGTCACTACTGAATGATCTTAATACTTCACATGCAAAGTTTTTAAAAAAAATTTATTTACATAATTATACATTATTGTCTTTGGCTTGTTAATCAAAAATTCCCAAACGTTGAGTTATAAATATGCATACTGATTTAAGAAATTGTGATAAATATAAAATTTTTATTTTGAAAGCAAATAATTTGCTGTTCTTATCTTAAAGCTTCAGCAGCTTTGCACAGCGCACACAAAAGCTAGGAAAAATGTAAATATTTTTGTAGATTTTTTTGCGTTAAATTGTCCATTCAATTTTTAAACAACTTTTTATTAGCTTTAGCGCAGCATTCCGAAACGGATTAAAATTTTAAATCCTGTCAAAGTTAATGGTTTTGATGAAATAATAAATCAAAAATTAAAATTAGATTATGGACTCATAGGTCTTCCGCATCTCTATGTTTACTCGCCTACCTCATTGTTTTTGTCCCCCTGACCCAAATCTTAGCCCATGTGGGAACAGCTGTCCGTCTCTATGGAAAGGCGACAAAAACAATAACAAACAGGAAAAAAATTAAGAAAAATAAAAATTGGCCAAAAGGCAAATGCCAGAGACCTGTCAAAAAATCAAGCAAATCAAAAGCCGATGGGTAATACAAAACCACACAAAAGGCTATCAAAATATAACGCAAACGTAGGCACACATGCATATATCCATCTAAATATATATATTTTTACACACACACACCGCACACACAGAATAAAAAAGGGAGACAGAGAATGTAAACACGGCAACATCACACATACGCAGTGTGTGCCAATTTTAATAAACAAACTCAACGTAAATGGAAAATCAAACAAAATCATTTGGCCAAAGCAACGGCAACAAATCAACGGCATAAAAAGAAAACATTAAACGAAACACAAAGAGCAAAAAATCGAAAAATTAAAAGATGTAAGAAAAAAGAAGATAATAAACGAGAAAAATAACAAATAAGAACTTGCCGCAGGCTGGCTAAAAATAATTGCTGCCAACGGTAGCACACACGAGACAAAAGGCAGGGGACTTTCAAAGTGCAACTGGCAACAGCACGAGACAACACCAATAACAACAATAACAACAACAACAACAACAACAATCAGTCAGGACAACAACAAGAAAGACTATAGACTATAAAAACAACAAAGTCGAAAGCAAATGAAAGATTTTGACGCTCTCCACAAAAAACAAATTAAGAATCACAAATCGAAAAAGATAAAAAATAGACAGAGACGCTACGAAAATAAGAAAACAAAAATAGTAAAAGAAAATTCAAGTTGCATACAATAAAAACTAAATTTAGAGCTGTGGCAAAAACAACAACCAGAAAGAAATCAAACTCACGCCAGGCACAGAGACAATCCGAATCAGTCGGTGATTCTATAGCAGATCGACTCAGAAGGGAGATCGAATGAATCAAGAAACCATAGGATTAATTATGAATATTTTAAAAGGAGATTGAGAACTAGGATTCGGGGGCAGCAAAAAAGTAATTTCATGGTTCAGTTTCAGAGGATTAATTAAAAATAAAACATTTGATCTTAGGTGGATTATTGCCACTATTGGCCCACTGAAAATCATTTGGTTATCTCATTAAAAAATCAAATTCCGAACTAAATCATCTGCCCTCGTTCTTTCAATGCCTCGTGTGATTCAGTTTTTTTATCGCTTGCGCCCAAGCAGCAGACGCTTCATTTTCCATTTAACCGCACCCGACTGCCCGAATCCTTGAATTCGAAAACCCCTTCCCCCCGATTTCCCCCCAAAAAGCCATGGGCGCGCAGACAAGCGTGCAGAAAAAGTTCTAAATTTAATGGCTACACCTAAAAATGCAGCGACTGCAACCGAGCCAAAAGTGAAGGGCAGACTGGAGGGGGAGTCTCTCGCTGCTCGCCGGTAGTTTCAAGTGCACTCCGACTAGGCCCGGCTAACATCCCCATTTCCCAAACTCACTCCATCCGAATTTCCAAAAAAAAAACTAGATGTATGTATATATATGTGTATCTGTGAAACAGACCGCCCCACCCACACGCCTCTGCCCCGCCCCCTCGACCCCTTCACGCCTCGTCGCACGCACGGCTCGCCTTTTGTCTGCCTCGTTGTTGGTAAAAGAGAAAGGGAGAAGGGGAAAGGGTTGCACTGAAACTTAAATAAAAAATTTAACAAAGCAATGCAGAATACCTCAAAATATATTTCCAAGATAAGTCTACTAAATATGATTATACAACTTTAAAAACCTATATGAACTTTCTGCAGTATTTCTCTCTGTGTACAAATGAAATAGATGGGTTTTTGTGTAAGAGCCAGAGGAACTGTTCTATGTTTGTTGTCTGCGCATTTCAATTGGCCGCTTTCTGCATTGTGCCGGCGTGTAATTGAAAACTTAAGCAGAAGCACCCCTCTCTATGCGCCGCACACTTTATCCACGGAAAGCGCGCAAACAAATTTTCCAATCAACAGAGAACGAAAACAGGGCTTAGACTTTTACGCCCCCGCTCATTTCCTGCCCCACTTCCTTCCCACATATCCTGAATCCCTCCGGTGGCGCCCCCGAAAATCAGAGGCCCGCTTGTTGCTGTTTGTTCAACAAACGTTTATTAGCCGCGAATACTTTTAATCGCATGCAATTTGTTGATTGCGGCCAGTTGCGCTGCACTTTCCACGCTTTTCCATGCTCTTCCACCCACCCAAAGCCCACTTTGAGCACACGGAACTGGGTAATTTTCACGTCGTTTTGGACCGGGGGCGGGAAATTGGGGAGTGAGCAGGTGAGCACCGGTTGCCGCCCCACTTTGAAGACGGTGCACAAATTTTTCTGTGTTGTGCACTTAATTGCTGCTTGTTTGTTGCATGTCGCAAACTTTTACGATGCCCTACCAACTCAAGTGGGTACATTCCCCAAGCTGGAAAGATATTTTAGAAAATGTTTGAGTTTAGAAACATGGCGTAAAGAAATTTGGCTAAAAATAGGTTTTTAATGGTAACAGAAACCCAAAAGAAATTTTATTTATAAGTTTACTTTAATCTGAAAGCGGCTAGAGGAACTCTAAAACGCTTTTTTAAGAAATGTTTGAAAGGGCAACCGGTGGACCTTACTTTTGCACTTAAAAGCCGCTGTCTGCAGGGTCTTTAAACATTTCTTGGGATTGCGTGGCAAAAATTAATTATACCTCAAATCAGAGGCGAAACGCCGCAGAAAATGCCGGCACGAAGTGAAAAACCTGGCCACGTGTTGAAAGTTTTTGCAGGGAAAGGTGATTTGAATTGCAGTTGCTAAGATGTTGAGCAAATGGCATACCGCCCTCTAAAATCCACCATTCATTTTCTTTCTTTTTTCTGTGTGCCAGACAAACAAACATTAACGGTAATCGAAGAAAAGTGCCCACTGCCGATGGCCAAAGGAAAAACACCTCATAACCCGTTTAGGCCAAGCCAAGAGCGAGCTCTGGGAATGGTCAGAGCTATGCAACAAGTGTCAAGCAGGCCAACGAGCCAACAAGCCAAGTCAAGCCGGATCGGGCAAGGCAGCCAGAGCCAGAATCGTCTAGAGCCAATTTCGGACAATCTGCACTAAATTGTCCATTTAAGTGAGGCCGAGTTAACCGACTAAGCGACTAGCTGCTCCCCTCAGATCAACTGACTCCAATCAATCTGCTCGCACTTACACCTCTGCATTCAGACTGGCTAACAGCTAACCGGCAAACTGGCAAACTCTGGCAAAATAGCAAACTGGCGATTTATGAGGCCAAGGCACAATTGCAAGGGCGTTAGCATCGATGCAGAAACATTTCAATCTCCACATCTCTGTGTGTTTGGGTGGTGCAAATTGCGTTGCTGCGTTGCGTTGGCTTCATGTTACATTTTCATGTAACTTAATTCTTGCATTAAAATGCATTCATTAACTGTTGCTCTTGCCGCATTGTTTTGTTGCATTTCCATTTCAAACCGACAACAGCCACCGCAAATAGTATCTGCCTGCCTGCATTCGCATTCAGCTCGACTGCAGGGAAAAGCGCTGGAAAATATTTGGTATAGCTGACCTACCGCAAACAAAAGAAAATTATAAACATTTCATTTACCACACGAACGCAAAAACTTTCTCAATATCAAATGGAGTACTTTGTGCCCTTGGCAATGATAGGAATTTTTCGCTTTTAATTCCCAGTTGAAAGTTCCTGCTCTACACTGTTTTACATTGTAAAGGTTCCAGATTGGAGCATTCATTAATTTTGTTGGGGTTTAGTAACATAAGCTGTTACTATTTTATAAACAACGGATATTATTTGTTTTTATGTTTTTTTGAGTGAGAAGCCACAAAAACTTTACGTTATTGTCAACCAAAATTTGTTTTTCATAACGAATGTTTATGATGAGCATAAAATTTCACATTTGTTGTATTTATTTATATTGTAGCAGTAGGATATGCACAAACTTTATATAATAAAAAAAAAAATTAGATAAATATTTCAAACAAATTGCAGAAAAACCAGTACTACAAAAATATGCAGTATAGCAAACATTTCCATTTACGTAGGAACAATCCATGATGATCATAAAAACAATTTTAAAATCTCTGATGCAATATAAATCATTACAAATTTTAAATATCCATTTCGACCAAGCGACGTTTGTTTACATTTACATTACTCACAAGAGAAACACGTCAAGCCGCCAATATGGACTTTTTGAACGACCAGAATTTAACGACTTGACTAAACCATTTTTAGGATTTGCGAAGACAGCTCATAGAGTTATTTGCAGGCGATTCATGGGACTTGAGTGCAAATATGACTCAGAAACAGATCGAGAAGATACTTGGAATTTAGCAGATTGCGCAACGCAATGAGCAATGAGAAATTTCATTTGGAAGACCAATTTGTTCTTACCCCGCTTCTAAATTGTATTTATGAGTTTTTTGGTTTGATGCGTTTCGTTTTGGTTTTTCGGCTTCAGTGGGTTTTATGACGGAAGCACTACTCAAGAATCGACTTCAGTTCATTGAAGCCAATTCGAGAGCCGTTTACGGAAGTTTTTGGCGGGGTGGGTCCGAAAAGAGACCGTTTCGCTTGATTGCACAGCCCCCATATGCTCCCCGATGTCTTTTCAAAAACAAAAAATAAAAAAATTGTACAAAATTGTTAATTGCCCCGGTATGGGATGGGTTCGAAATAAGCCGAATAGACCCTCGACTAAAGTCTGCCTCTGCACTCCACTTTCAGATGAAGTCCAACACGTACGAGCTGCACAACTACGCCGATCTGAATGACATGGATGCGGCGGACTCGAAGGACTCCCGGAAGAGGAAGACGACCAGTGCCCGGGGTGAAAAGTATTCCCTGCGACAGAAGCGACCGAAGAGGAGTCTAAATGAGGATGCAGACTCCGCGAGCCTGCCCGACTTTCAGCTGGAATTGGATCCTGTGGTGGAACCTTCCAGTAAATCGAGGAAAAACACACCCACCAAGTCCAAGACGAAAGCACCGCCGTTGAGCAAATATCGACGGAAAACCGCGAATGCCAGGGAACGAACCAGAATGCGGGAAATAAACACGGCCTTCGAGACCCTCAGACATTGTGTTCCCCAGGCGATAACTGGAGAGGATGCAGCTAATACCAACGAAAAGCTGACCAAGATCACCACCCTGCGACTGGCCATGAAGTACATCACCATGCTGAGCGATTCGATTAGGGATTCCAACTACGAGAGTGAGTTGATTGGCGAATGCCTGGAGGAGAGTGCCAATCGTGAGGCGAGAGTGGACTTCGAGGAAGCAGAGGTCGAGGTTGAGTTACCCGTTGCTCCGCCAGTTGTAAAGAAACCAGCCAAGACCAAGGGAAGTGCCAAGAAGAACTCGACGGCCAGCAAGAGACAGAGCCAAAAGCAGGCCAAGATTGAGCCGCAAGTTCCGGCAGTGAGTTCCGGGGAGTCCTGCTATGCCACATCCTCGATAGGCTCGCCTGCCTCCTCCGCCTACGCCTCGCTCTCCTCGTCGTCGAACAGCCACAGCAGCAGCAGCAGTCCGGGATTGGAGGTGGACACCTTGGTGGGATTGCACGGGATCAGCTCTCTGGACTCCCTGCTCTTCGACGCCTTGGATGGGGATTCCTTGCCCTGTTTGAGTCGCGGCTACGGAAGCTTGCTTACTGGCAGCGGGGAGTCCCTGTTGCCCGGTTGTCGAGGGGATCTGCCGATGTCTGGCTTGGAGAAATCGGATGTTGAGCTGAGCCTTCGGTTACTTGATCAGAGATCCGCGGACTCCTTCGACTTTGCCAGCGATCAACAGCCCTCGGCCTGCATCAGTTCGTTTTCCAGCCTCGACGGTTATCCCTCCGACCTGCTGTACACCGAATTTCCCGACATGTTTCTCACGTGACGCGTATTCTTTAGTATCCTCTACTACTCATCCTTCTCTTAAGTCTAACCCTCGTTTTAAGTTAGAGTGCGAGTTCTAACCCGACTTTCACACTTAGCCATTACATGCGATGCGCCCTTTGCGGCGGAATTCATTGTGTCATAGCAAGCATATTTAAGGTACATTTGACATTTGACCAACATCCAGCGAAGAGAAGAGCTGCTCACCGCCACATCTACATGATAACTCAACTCAACTCAAATCAAATCAACTCAACTAGTGATCTAAGCATTTCTTTCTGACGCATTTCTCGTTATCGTGTAAATAAAGCACCCAGTGTTGTTTCATGACTCGCAACGAGTTTGTTTTATGGGAAAGGGAAGGTGTTGTTACCAATTATTTCTCTGACATCTATCCATAACCAATAGAGGGTACTCTTAAAATCGATTAAATGCAATGTCTCAAAAAATGGATAATCTCCAATAAGAATTTGGAATTCTCCCTAGAGTGTTTTCCCATCAAGTACATGTCAGAATTTCATTTTTACATAGCTGATCGAAACATATTACCTAGAAATAATTTAGAAAGAATTTGAAAGACCCTTTAACACAATGCCAGACGAGACCACTTTCATTCCGGAGGAGGATTTCCCGGAGGTGTACAAGATTTGCAAGTTATTCAAACCGACCGACGACGATCTGGAAAAGATCAGGAATCTGATGGACCGTGAGATTACGATGGGTTTGAGTCGCGATCACCACGATCGCTCCACGGTTCCCTGTCATCTGAGTTACGTGCAGGATTTGCCAAGTGGCAGGGAGCGTGGTCAGTTCCTGGCCCTCGAAATGATGCCCACCAACTGCCGGATAATGCTGGTGAAGTTCAGCAGCGAAAACGATATATACACCAGTTCCAAGTGCGTGATAATGCCACATACAGTGGCAGCGGGACGGGGAACCGAGGTCTTCAGCTTCCTGGCCACCAGTATTGCCAACTTCGTGAAGGAAAAGAAAGTGGAGAAGGACAACTTACCCCTGGGCATCGCCTTCGCCTTCACCCTCAACAAACTGGCTTTGGATGTGGGCATCCTGGTTTCGTGGACCAAGGAGTTCGGAGCCCAAGGCGCCATTGGCAAGGATGTGGTTCATCTTCTCCGCGATGCTCTGGCCAAGTTCCCCGAGATATCCGTCGAAGTAATGGGCATCATAAATGTGGGAGCAGGATCCCTTTTGGCACTTTGCTGGGCTCAACCGGATACCCGAATGGGTTTGATAATGGGCAGTATTGCCAACTCCTGCTACGTGGAAAGGATCGAGAAGTGTGAACTCTACGAGGGTGAGGAGGACAGGAAGGTGATGGTGATCAACTCGGATTGGGCCCACTTCGGGGATAATGGACAGCTGGACTTTATTCGCAACGAATTCGATCGCCAGTTGGACAACGAGTCCATTACTCCTGGTCAGCGGCTCTACGAGAAGTTCAGCGGAGCTCTCTGCATGGGGGAACTGATCCGCATCATTGTGCTTCGTCTGATGAAAATGGGCGCCATCTTTGCGGAGGACAGGCGGGACTACATAAGCATCCAGTGGAAGTTGGACATGGTTTCGGTGATCGAAATAGCCTCTGATCCTCCAGGGGAGTTCACGAAGGCCCAGGAGGTGATGGACAAGTTCAGGATCCGCCACTGCAAAGATCGGGATCTGGCTGCCTTGAAGTACATCTGCGAAACGGTCACCAGTCGAGCGGCTATGGTAGTGGCAAGTGGCGTGTCCTGCCTGATCAACCGCATGAATCTGCCACAGATCTCGATCGCCGTGGATGGCGGCATCTATCGCCTGCATCCCACCTTCGCCACTGTTCTGAACAAGTACACACGCCAGCTAACCGATCCCAGGCTGAAATTCGAGTTCGTTATCACCCAGGACAGCTGTGGAGTCGGGGCAGCCATCATGGCGGGAATGGCCCATGCCAACAAGTACAAGACGGACACCAAGATGTTCCTAATGGATTACTAAGCCAAATACATCTGTATATGCATTCGAAACTAAGTTTTTCAATAAATATTATATATTATTTAGTATTTAGTTTTCTATATATTCCTTACAATATTGATATTCGATACAATATTTATGTTTGTTTGAAAAAGCATGAACACAGATTTGGGCTCAAATCTTGTCAAACCTTGTCATCTGGGAGAAAAATAAGTAGCCTTTTCACTTCGCCTTCACTCAGCATTACAAGCTTTCAAAATTTGCAAACATTTAGTTTGGAAAGTGAGGCCTCTGCTGGCAGCTGTGAAGGAACAATGCCGAGCCTTGTGAACCCGGAGGTGGAGCTGGCGGTCCGAGGCTTCATTCTCGACCAGGAGAAGATGGCCGAGGTGGTGGAGCGCATGACCAAGGAGATGAAGATGGGCCTGGCCAAGGACACGCATCCGCGGGCGGTGATCAAGTGCTTCGTGAGCTACGTGCAGGACTTGCCCACGGGCAAGGAGCGTGGAAGGTACCTGGCCCTGGATCTCGGTGGCTCCAACTTCCGGGTGCTGCTGGTCAACCTGCGAGGCGAAAGTGACGTGACCATCAATTCGAAGAGCTACGACTTTCCAAAATCCCTGATGACTGGATCGGGCATTGCTCTCTTCGACTTTTTGGCCGAATGCCTGGCGGAGTTCTGCATGGATCACGGCGTGGCGGAAGAGGGGTTGCCGCTGGGCTTCACCTTCTCGTTTCCCTGCCAGCAGCAGGGACTTTCGAAGGGCACCCTGGTGGCCTGGACCAAGGGCTTCAACTGCGACGGCGTTGTGGGTAAGAACGTGGTGGCTCTCCTCCAGGAGGCCATCGAGCGCAGGGGCGACATCAAAATCAACACGGTGGCGCTGATCAACGATACGGTCGGCACCTTGATGTCCTGCGCCTACTCACGTCCCAATTGCCGGATAGGATTGATCGTGGGAACTGGCAGTAATGCCTGCTATGTGGAGAAGACCGTGAATGCCGAGTGCTTCGAGGGATACCAGACGAGTCCCAAGCCCTTCATGGTCATCAACTGCGAGTGGGGCGCCTTCGGGGACAATGGTGTCCTGGAGTTCGTTCGCACCTCCTACGACAAGGTGGTCGACAAGGTGACGCCCAATCCGGGAAAGCAGACCTTCGAGAAGTGCATTTCGGGCATGTATATGGGGGAGCTGGTGCGCCTGGTACTCATTGAAATGATTACGAAAGGCGTGATGTTCCGCGGAGATAGCTCCCAGAAGATCTTCCAGCGCTGGAGCTTCAAGAGCGCCTACATTTCGGACGTCGAAAGCGATCCACCGGGAGAGTACCGTGCCTGCAATAAGGTACTCAACGATCTTGGAATTATTGGCAGCCAGGAACCGGATAAGGAGGCTTTAAAGCTGATCTGCGAAGCGGTTTCGTCGAGATCTGCCAAGCTGTGTGCCTGCGGACTGGTCACGATCATCAACAAGATGAACATCAACGAGGTGGTCATCGGGATCGACGGCAGTGTGTACCGCTACCATCCCAAGTACCACGACATGCTCCAGTTCCACATGCGGAAGCTCCTCAAGCCGGGCGTCAAGTTCGAACTGGTGGCTTCGGAGGACGGATCCGGTAGGGGAGCAGCTCTGGTGGCGGCCACGGCTGTCAGCAGCAAGAACTATAAATTATCAGTCTAACACCAGCACAATCTGAAATATAAACAAGGGAATCACAAAATTGTGTTGAAAAAATAGTACTTTAATATTATTTTGTCCAGTAAAACATGATTCCCTAAAAAATATTCTTCCAACCTATTTTAAAAGTAAGAAATAAACATGAACCTTTTCTATCAAGGATTTCAAATTTGGCGCCAAGATGTGCTGTTCCTTTTTAGCATGTGTGGCAACGCCAAATATTCAATATTTATCGATATCATTCACAGACGCGCAAGCGATTAATATTAAAACCACTCCAGCGAACAAATCGATAATAACACGATAGTATCGCATCAACATCGATTTTCGTTCCAGCTCTAATTATTATATTTATCTTGATTTTTACCAATTTCGAGGCAAAAAAGGAATCCTACGAGGTTTCCGAAGCCAAAAAAAGCTTACATCAGCTCCAGATAAAAAGGTAAATCACCAGGCAGGCCTTGACCCATGGATGTTGTCAAGATAAAACACAAAATACCCCAACTGGGGCTGCTTGAAAAGGCAAGGCCAGCTGCCCATTTAAGATTGGGAAAACATACAGAAAACCCAAGATGATTGCCCTAAACCAAATGCATCGGGCGCTGCAGAGCGAGGCGATTAATGCGGTGATTCGACTTTTCAGAGACGACATGTCCCAAGGAGGCAGTGCCACACCAGCGGGCGGTAATCCCACGGCGCTCCAAGCAACCGGAGGGGGCGTGGTCTTCAGCAAGGTCTTCATCCAACGGGACTACAGCGAGGGAACCTCCGTAAAGTTCCACACGCGACTGCCCGCCGAGCTGGAGGGCATGGTGGGTATTGTGTCTTTAGGAGCATAAAACCAGATAACCATAAGATGTACATATATCCTTTCAGATCGAAAGACACGTCTTCGAGGCCACCATCAACAGGCTAAATGAATTTTACGCCGAGGCGGAGGAGGGATCCTGTGGCACCTATTGCGAAGGGTGCATCGGCTGCATCACGGCCTACTTGATCTACATGTGCTCCGAAACGCACTACGAAAAGGTGCGTCATTGTGGCTGACAATTACCCTCTTCTGTGGTCAAAACAATAGCAGCAACTATAACCTGTAATTAAGTTTACTTTCTGTCAGGCTATTGATTTCCCCACAACCTGTCTACACCATCCCCTAATAATAATTCACCACCCCCACAGACCCTTCGCAAGATTTCCAAATTTGTGGCTTCCCAAAACGAACGCATTTACAACGCCAAGGGCCTGCAGCTGATCGATCCGACTTATCGGGGCCTCCGCGTCATAGAGATTACAATATTCGATCGTCCGGGGCGAACGTGACTTCCGATTTCTCATTCAGCCAACGAGTTTTTCATGTGAGATCCAGCAGCCACAATCGCATCAACAGGAGGGTAAAGGAGAAGCAGTCCGTTTCAGCAATTATCAAGCAAAAGTCAGCGCCATTGTGTGTGTTTCCAAAATCAATACAAAGCTGTGTAATCAGCTAAAGCTTTATAACCTATAACCATATGTGTGAGTAGCCGGCATGCTCCTTTTTGCCTCAGTTAACTCATCAGTTTACGTATCCTTACAGCTTGGCAGAGCAGCGGCCAGAGCGTCTTTGGGGCATGCGACTTAGTCACGGGTGTGCTGGGAGTCCGCCTCCGCTGCAGCCACATACGATATGCTAGATTAGCCGTTAATGATTAGCCAAGGCAGAGTACGGCCAGTTAGTTAGTATTTATGCGTTAGCAGGCATAGTCATGTAAGTGAAAAGCTACCGAAACTGCATTTTGAGCCGAAGCAAGCATCAACATATATACACATTCGCATATGTTATCATTGTTCTACCTATCAGACCGAAAGGCCAGCGAGAATTGATTGTTTTGTAATTTAAAGAAAGAATGAATATTGTATACATCTTGTTTGTAGTAGTTACTAACAATTCGATTGTCTAAGGTTTTACTTTTAATGGCATTACCATACATTTTATACATAGTTCAAGCTTAATCAGACAAAGCATACGCATAACGTTTTCTATACAAAACTCTTTACGATTTCAAACAGCGCCAAATGAACTTACACATAAACGAAATGGAGAATTGTTCGATTTTTAATATAAATGAGCAAGATTAACATAGTTATATATCTTATAAGAAAAAAATATATATTGCCGTCATATATAAACGTGCCTACAAATGTTTTTCTGCGGTTGGTAAACATTAAACGTCAAGCAAATAAGGAGAGTGTGCAAAATTTATTTTTGCCGATTTTCTATTGTGTTCTGATATTTGCTTTTCAGCTACAGCTATTTTTTGTTGTCTAATTGGGGGAATTTACGGATATATAAAGGCCTCCAAAGATCTGAGGAGCACAGTAACAATTGTTTCAACGCTAAACAATGAAGCTAACTTCCTATCTCTTGGCCCTGGTCCTGTTCGCCGGTTTCTTCCTGCTCCAGCCTTCTTCTGCCCAAACGAACTCCACCACAACCACCAACTCCACAACAACCACGACGAACTCAACCAGCTCCACGCCCACTGTCCACAGGAAACATTTCACGGCCACTAACATTCACTACACAATTGTCCGCAGGATCCATGTGAACAAGAAGAGGTCTGGTTAAAAAGAAGCGAGTCTACGGAACATTATGGAATGAAAAATAAACAGCATAAATAAACAAAAAAAAATAATTTGCTTAAGGTTCTTTTGTCAGGCTCACGGGCAAGGTCGATTGCAAATACCAACTTCGTTGAACTTAATTTTATTATTTGCCCACCAAAATTTTATTTTTGGAGGTCTTAAGACTATACATACTATTTATAAATTTAAAAATAAACTTTAATTAGCGAACTAGCGAACACTCTTTGCATTTTATTGGTTTTGTACATGGAGTGTAAACCAATTTTTTATTCCATATTATATTAAATGCAATTTTGGTAACATTTTGAATTCAAATAAAACATTGTAACTAAATATCTCTGTGTGGTAGTCGTATATTTTCGCCTAAGGCCTAAAAATGTACACCATTCTCTAAGATTTGCTATTTGTATATTTTTCTATATATTTTGTAAAGCAACAAATTCATACGGTCTTTCCTCTCTACTAAAATTCTACGCCAGTTCCTCCTGCGGATTTTCAATTTCCTTCGACGCACCAACAAATAAAACGACAATTAAATAATAGGCTCTTTTCCAGGTTCCATGAGTTCAAATGTGCGGCTTCCAAATCTGTCATGACATCCAGATTTAATCCCATTTTACTTGCCAGCATCGTTCATGTTCTTGGGCAAACTGAGCAGCGAGTTGATGAGCTCCGAATTGCGTTTCCTGATGGGCATGGATGGGCCCAAGGAGTTCTCCAGGATGAAAGGATAGCGGCAGATGGCGGCCACCTGCCCGGGAGTGAACTGTCCCACGGTGTTGAACCAGTCCAGGAAATCGCGGTTATACTCCTTGCGCACATAGCGCTCCTCATCCGGCATGGCCATGGTCCCAAAGGATCCCAGACGGGAGCAGATGGCCAAGAGCACCACGACCAGGATGTACGAGTATCGAGCCATTTGTCAGCAGCAAGCAGAAGGGATAAGCTGGAACAGGGACACCTACAGCAGGAGACTTGCGAATGAACGATGGCCAGAATATCCCCGACTTATATAGGACCCTCGGGCAAGGTAAACCTCTGCGGGAGACCGCGCAACCACGCAACCCAAAAGCGTCAGTATCGGTGTCAACTGCAGGACCAATACATGTCATCCGCAGTCCTCGTTGGTCCTCGAAGCCAGGCAAATAAGGAGTCAAGTTGGATCCACGCAAATATTTGATTATGCAGTGTTTTATGTGCCAACATGCAGCCAGGCAAGAACCAAATCCCATTCCGATCCAGGGATATTTGTTTGGGAAGGGAGCTTATTGGCGACACTCGCCGACACTTGAAACAAAGGGGTCACTAAATTAATTAATTCAGAAAAACGTCTCAAATAACAAAGGCAAAAATTAACCAAACTATTAAATTTAGTTCTATCAACAACTCTGTCAAAAATTCAGGAAATCCAGTGCATTTTACGAAACAAAATTTACTATTTTTTTTTTCAAGTGCTAGGTATGATTTAGAAGGACGCTCGTAAAAATACAATTCAGTGTTTTAATATCTAATTTAATAGTGAGCGGGCGGCTGTTGGTTCTGTTTGTGAAATTCCAGCTTGTTCTTTTGTTTGGTCACCAAACTGTGCAAATATGGCCAAAATTTTGTCCGTATACGTAATTGGCAAAAGCATAATATGCATATATTTGCTTAGCAAAGCCGTCTATTGTCTTGGCCATATATAAAACTCCCAGTCGGGGAAATGGCAAGCAACAGAGCACCAGCATCATACAGCATCACAAGATGAGGACAACCCAACTGGCACTAGCAATCCTGGTAGCATGCCTTTGCATTTGGCTAACCAACGGGGCCTCTTCGCCAACAAGCACGGAGTCCTCGACGACCACAACAACCACTGCTGCCACCACCACCACCACCACCACGACCACAGCGGCCACAACCACCACCACCACCTCCTCTTCGTCCTCGTCCTCCTCGAATGTTCGCCGCAAGCGGGTCACGATCAAGAACCTCAAGTACTCCATCAAGCGCAAGCTGCGCGTCTACAGGAACGGCACCTCCAGTTCCACCAGGAGCAGAAACAGGAGCCGCTCTGGAAGGCGCTCCAATGCCCGTCGTGGCGTCAATCTGAGACGCCGCAACCGAGGATAAGTTTTCATTTCCAAAAATAAAAACAAAAAAATTAAAAAGTATGAAAGATATTTGAAATGCGTGATCTGGCCGACCAAGTAAGTATCACTAGAAAGTGGCTGAACAATCCAAAAGCATTACAGTTTCAGTTTCTAATACCAGATTCATTAGTGAAATAATTCCTTATAAAGAATTTACGAAGATTTTTCTTGTTGAATTAGCCTTGTCCATTTAACCACCAAAGTAGCTATATCAAAATTAAGAGAAACAGTAAATGATATTTTTATACATTTCCTAAACTGTAAAGTTTTAAATCGTTAAAAATCATTTAAAAGCAAACGGTTATCATCGACTTAGACCACTAAATGTTTACCTCCTTTGTTTCAATCAACAGGTTGTCCGTCTAGCATGGTTGTGCGCAGTCAGAACGCGGCGATATCATCTTTTATCCCTGTTCAATGACTTCACGTGCGCCAAAAACATTGACCCAACTGTGGCCACATAAACGTAAACATCGGCTATATACCCGCAGGGAGGTTTTACGATGACTATAACTTTCCATGCAGCCATGTACATTACCACGCTTTTGATGGCCAAGGCTCGGCGTCGATTTGTTTGCACTGCATTTGTGACCAGACCCAAAATCCGGTGGGTGGAACTCGCTTGTTGGCCCTTCGTTCATCGTCCACCGTTTGCTGTCTTAAAAGTGAGCTGAAGCATTTAACGGTCGTGTGATTTCTAGGTACACATAAGTATAACACGCATGGGTTCGATTTCGTTTGATATGTCATCACCAGGAGCGTTTTAGCAAACGATTTTTTGCAGGGACAAAGTAAAAAAAATTGACCCAAAAATCGAAACCAAACTAATGACACAGGTTTTTAGAGAACTTCCTCACAAGCATTTTGAGATATGCCATACCAAAATCGGACATCATGCTGGTTTTGTGAAAAAGCCATTTTCTCGGATTTTTGATCATAAAAATGTGAAAAAATCGACCCAAAAATCTAAGCCAAACTAATGATGCAGGCTTTTGTAGAATTTTTTCGCAAGCATTTTGAGGTATGCCAATCCAAAATCGGACACCATTTAGAAAATTTATGGGCTTTTTTGCTGGTTTTGGGTCATTTTGTCAAAAAGACATTTTTCGGATACCTGGCATTTCAAAAAAATTGGCAAAAAATGAACTTACCCTAAACTTAGAGGAACTCCAGTAAAAAATCGGAATAAGTTACGAGATTTACAGGTCCTCCGATTCGGCCCTGAAAACACGAAATGGTTCGTCCTGAACTCACACAGGAACACCGGGACAGGGGTCCGCGGCCATTCACCAATTACGCGCCATTCGCTGCGGTGTCCTTAATTTCTTAAAAAGCGTTTAAGCATCTAATGAAAGCATTTGGGGCCCAGCGATTTCTGCCATCGGACGACTCAGTTGCGTTTGCCTTTTCGCCGTGTGCGGTTCGGTTTTGTTTGGTCCTGACTGGCGAGCTGCAAGGAGCGACCGTCGCAGGATTATGTCATTGCAGCCATGGCCAAGATAATCTCCACGATCAAGGCCATCCTTACGAGGATCATCTTCAGTGCGCACAGTTTGCTGGCCATTTGGCAGGTGGTCGCCATCAAAAGTGATATCAAATACTGGGCGCTATGTGGTCCTCTGGTGCTGCTGCTGCTCGAGGGCATCTTCACAATCATGATCAAGAAGACACAGGAGTGGCGCTGGTAGGCATCAAGTCTAGAGATCCTGATTCATCTTGGTTCCCGAAATGTAAACAACAATCGGCCGATGCTGACGTCATGGCGCGGGCTTTGATTTTCAATTAAAAGTGAAATCATGTGTTTAATGTGTGGCTAACCTTACCATCACCCTCCTATAAAAGCCACCCACTCGGAGGCCACACCTCCACACTCCGAAAAATAAACCTCCAGTTAAAAAAACATTTAAGGTTTTTATTGATTTATTGTTCGAGGAACTAAAAACCAAATTTGTGCCTTATTTGGTAGAATTTTCAGATTGGTCTCGATATAACCAATATTTACCCATAAAGTAAAATCTAACATTTTAATCTTGGTGCAGTATACTGCTATCAAAGTGGACAAAAATACTACAGCATCCAAGCTTAAAAAATATAGTTTTTGTTTTCATTTATATTTTCTGCTTGTTAGTATTTTTCTTTTGAGTGTATTATGTCCACCCAACGCACCGTAATAGTAAAAACTTTAATGGAATTTCTTGTGGAGCTGGTGGGCTTGGATGGAGGAGGAGTGGTCTTTCGATTTCTGTTTACCTTTCGGCGCATCACTCAGACTTGTTGTTTGTTTTGCCCGTTTTGCTTTGAAAACTCATTTGTGTCCTTTGCCTGCAGGTTCTGCCCCTCGGTGTTTCTTTACCTGAGCAGCATTGTGCCGGCGATTTGGCTCCTGGAGCTGGACAAAGTTGCCCGGCGAGTGGCCAACCTAACTCAGACCAACTCGACTGTTCCCAATCCGAGTAACTTTAGCATTCCCGGGGGAAATGTGACTGGCTTTGGTCCCAGTTCCAATCTGAATGTAAATAGTAGTGTTCCTCCGGTAGCTACTCTTCTGGGTCAAGCCGGGGTCACCCTCTCGGTGACCCCAGACACTTGGATAACCCTCATCGAGCAGTTTCTCATGCTCATCCTGATCGTAGGTCGTTGGCTTTTGCCGAAGGGGGATCTTACCAGGGATCAGCTCAGTCAACTGCTTTTGGTTTACATTGGCACTGCGGCGGATATCATTGAGTTCTTCGATTCGTACAAGGACGACTCCATAGCCATGATCCACAATCTGGTTTTGCTGACACTGGGTATTTGGTCCTGGAGCCTCATGCAGTTTACTATTGTTCTATCCGCTACAAGAGGACGAAGGCCGAGAGGCAGTGGATCACATCACAAGGAGGAGTGAGTAAAATTATTGAATATAAAGAAAATTATTATTGAATTTATTTATTTTGAACTTACAGCCATTCAGACTGTTGCCAAAATTGCTGCTGTGGTATTGATGTTTGGGGAATCGTACTCAATGTGATACTGCAGGATGCCCCCTTTCTCACCTTTCGTTTGCTGATAATCTTTCAGTACACCATCATAAACTACATGAATGTCTTTTTCACATGTAAGTTGTGCTTGTAAGATAACTCTTTTTCCATATTAATACTATTTTATTTTCAGGCAAGAACTCTTTGGTGATAATCCTGCAGCTCTATCGGCTCTACGTGGTAAATGCCGAGTTCTGGAAGAATCGTCGTGAAAGTCGGATGACCAAAGCGAGGCAGTTTCAATCCCGCCGGAAAGTGCAGGATGCAGATCAGAATAGTATTTATATGATATCGAATGAGCGGGGTGGCGATGTCAAGAAGAAAATCAAAAAGTGAGTGTTGAATAGAAACAAGAAAAATATTGGATTAAACTGTATATTTAGGGCCAAGGACAAGGATTATGCTGAGGAGGCGGTGTACAGCAAAAAGAAAAAGGACAAGAAGGATAAGTGGGTATTGATTCATTATTTTCCAATCTTTAGATTAACCCTCTAATTACAGGAAAAAACGTAAGCGCAAGGACACCGGATACTCGACGGCCAGTTCGCAGAATCTCTACTCCACAAAGGCGAGTGGCACGGATAAGGAAACCCGTCGCAAGGACAAGAAGGCCAAGAAGTCGAAGCGCACCTGCAGCAGTTCGCCGAGCGATTGCGACTTGGCCAAGAAGCAGAAGCGCGGCAAGAACGCTGACAAAAACGATAAGAAGTAGGTAATACCTCGGGCTTAAAGGGGTTATCCTGTGATTGTATCTCTGGCTCGCCCGCAGGAAATCCCGCAAAATCGAGGCTGTTGTGGAGGAGTCGAGCAGTTCGAGCAGCAGTAGCTCCGACTCGAGCAACTCCACTTTGCCCAGTTACGAGGTAATCGACGAGAAGAAGGTCAAACGGAGGAAGCACCGCGGAAGCAGCAGCGACACCAGCTCCGATGACAGCAGCTCCTCCAGCTCTTCGTCCTCCAGCTCGGACTCCACGTGAAGGGGGGACTTTTTTTGGAACTAACGCCAGACGTTAGGGAATCTGTTTTGTGGCAGTCACTTTTGTACTTTCAAGTGGCAAGGACACTCTGCTCCTGAAGCGCAGATATTTTGTATGACCCCCAAATGGGTAGTCGAAATTGTATCAGTAACGCATCGAGTTCTAATCATGAAACTATTACAAGCAAAAACAATATAATACACTATCATATTTATTAAGTTGAAGTTTGTTCAATTACGGTTGCCTTCAATAGTCTTTGATTGTATTTTGAAAAGGTGATATAGCTTACTGTTTAGCTTAACGATCACATAATCATTATTTTACGAGCTTGCTTTAATTATTTTCATGGTTAGAGCTCGATATATTTTGATATATTTGTACCTATAAACTAAACTATGATATATTTGAACGAATAATAAAGGCGCGGGTTGCTCTGCGATGAGTTGGCAGCTTCGTCACGATTATAATGGAGCTCTTTTGAGTTCTCTCTTTTTTGGGGGCTTCTCTTAGCTGTAAATTCTCTTTGACCCATGAAAAGCTTAGCAACGCGAACAGCTGCTTAACTTTTGTTGACACACAGATAGCTCTGGCAGTATTTGTGTGAGTGAGGGGGCAGTGGAGGTTCGTGGGGGGCTCTTGTTTGCTGTCTGTTGGAGATTTTTCGTGAGCGTGTACTTTTGTAATAGCACAATAGTTGCTGCCGAGCGTCCCAACGCTGCGGACGCGTTTACGCCTCGTTTTTTGTACGCTTTTGAGGAGCTCGCGTAACGCCGAGAGCTTTGTTGTTGTCGAGTGTGTAAGTTGCAGAGTGTGAGTGAGCGTGCTTTGTCGAATCCACCACATATATACCTTGATATATATACGGACGATATATGGTTGTGCCTATTAAGAACGTTCTAAAAAGAACTCTTGAATATGTCCCCAAGTGCTGTCTTTCAAAGTCCTCTTTTCTGGTACACTAAAACTACTTCCCTACCACTTAATAAGTGTGCCAAAACAAACAGAAACCTTATAAACTATTCACAAGCCAGGCGAAAACAGTTGACAAGCCGATTAAAAATTAAACGACAATAATGAAGCAGGTGTGAATTCGGTTTTTTTTTCGTTGTGAATAACTTAATTAATACTTGTTACGAGGCTCACGAATGTTTGGCGAATGCATTTCGTCACAGATACAGAGCAAAATGCTCGGACAAATTGGCTCATCGTGGTATTGTTCACCCTACACACTCGGACTCTATATGTGTATATATCTTAAGGGGTGGACTGGACTTTACTGGAGAATCACGAACCCAAAACACGTTCGCGGCCTTTAAATTCACAAATTATGGCTCCTTGGTCGGTTCATTTCGTTTTCATTTCATTTCTTCTTCGGAGTTGTTGTTACCTGGGCACGCGTGCTGAAGGTTAAGGTAGCTTCCAGTTTCAACTCCCACTCCCCCCTTTGCCACCAACCACCACGTGTTGTTTTGTTTTCCTATTTTGTTGTTTTTGCGTTTTAACCACCTAAACCACCGTGAAACGCAGCTTTTGTACGAGAATCCCGCTCTGTCGAAGAATCTCTGAGAAAATTCTGTGGCTCTCAGTTCTCATTTTGCCGGTTTTCAGCTGAGAGACTGAGTGTGAGCAATTGTGGAAAAACCGGGGGAAACGGCAGCTCAGTTACAGAGAGAGAAAACTGGGAAAATCATTTTTATATAAGTAAGGTATTTTTGTATCTGTTTAATCGATTTTTATTGACTTAAAGATATTTAGTTGATTTTTAAAGCAATTTCTATAAATAATTAAATAGCCAACATAAAAAAATACTATGATAAACAATTAACATACGATAAAATCAAACCGAAACGGTGTATATGTACAAATCTATTTTCATCACACCTGAAATTTTCTTTACACCAAACGTTTAGTTGCCATGCCAAAATAAACTTTTCAAGCAGAAAAACAATTTAAACGGACATATCCAGATATTTTTCGGGCGTGTAATAATTTATGTTTTTGTGACCAAAGTCCACAGCTGGACGGCAACAGTTGCCAAGGCTCAATCAAAGCAACCCATTGCAGGATAGTAATTAATCTCTATTGCGTAGCTTAAGCCATTCGGAAAAACATACTAATTAGAGGATTGCTTGTCAAAGGTCGTAAAACATGTCAATAAACACCCAACCCCCCTCAAGGTTATTAGGGGTCAGGGCTATTTGTGGTACAGTTCCTCGTCTTCAGCGGCAACAGCATCACCTGATAGAACCTTTTCAGTATGGCCTGATCCATGCTCTGCAGACAGTATCTGCCCAGATACAGATATACATAATCTAAATGAATTGCCGCTAGTGGCTTTGCATAACTCGTTTTCGAGCTGGTTGTTAAACCGCTTTTATGAAAATTATACAAACGTATTTCCAAAAGTGAAGATGATTCGCAGCTGGGGGCGGAGGCCTTTGTTTGGATGTGAGGGGAAATAAATATCACTTCAATTGTTTACCGAATCAACATGAGATTCTGATTAGTTATTACAAACAAAGCGACGGATAATGAAAGTGGCTGATAAAAACCATCCATCCGATTGGTTTTCGTGGTCGTCAGCTGGTTATCGCTCGTCTCTTTATTCGCCTTTGTTGCATATATAATTAAAATATTCGTGCTTAAGCGGAAGACAAAAGGATAAACTGAACATGATTTCCCGTTGTCTTGCGACCCAGTTAAGAAACGGCCTTCCGCGGTTCAATGCTTATCGTTCAGTGACCCATTAATGGGCTAAAATTAATAACCGCATAATGTCGCTCCCTCGCTACTGACCTTTTCTGGTCGACATCTGTTTTACGAGTCGGTTTATTGAGCTTTCGGTTTCGACGTTTTATTGCTCAAGTACAACCCGTGAAATCAAAATGCCTATCTTATCGCCGTGCATAGTTCTTGAACCTGAAAAGCGCTTTTCTGATTAACCCTTTAATTAAAATGAGACGATTTAAATCACGGGTAAAAGTCGGATAGATATCCACATTAAAATATGCGCATTGATTCGGAGCGTTATATAACATTATGTCATCGTGAACCAATTCGTTGGTGTTGTGCTGTGTCGTTTGTTCCAGTTTATTGCACACTTTACACAATGATGGGGAGCACAAGCAGGTGAATTACTAGACCATTGGAGCATGCGATCTCTGTCACAAAATTCGCCAGTTCACGTGGCTGCAACATGCGACAAATTAATTAGCATGCCGGTCGCCTTGCGTGCCTCGCTGGCCATTCTCCCCAACCAACATATATTGGCCTCTTGCCAATCGCATCCAATCCCAGCTATTATGCATAATAATAGCCCATTTCCAGCTGACAAATGTGCACGCGTTTAGCGGCTTGTTGGCCAGCAATTATGCATTATAGATTGCATTGGACGCCCATCCAATAATAAGCGATAATGGTATATATGGGTCTCACATTTCCAAACCCTTCCTCTGGTTGCCTCTATTGTTGACAAGCCGCACCAGTTGCAACTTTTTTCAATAAAGATACGCAAACAAAAGCGAAGCCAACAGCGACTGCATTTGGTACACCAACGATAAATGCTGCTGACCAAAGTCCACGCGGCGAATGAGTAACCTCGACAGCCAGAGTTCGAATCAAGCATACGCCCAGTTGGCGGAACCGGTGATCGAGAGAAGCGCTGTGCGGCGCACAAGCATGACCACCCCGACATGGTCAACTGCAGCGGCCGCTCTCCCTAGTTATATGCATATTACACAATAAAGTTTGCAGTTCTTGTCGATTGGCGTTAGATAACAATACGAGAGAACTTCGGACAGTAAATACTCAAGAAACCATATTGAAATACACTTTCGCACCTTAAAAAATTCACTTTATAATAAGAAATTTAGATATCATTTATTGCATTTAAGGTTTCCCTGCATCTTCGTGCCATGAGTCTATAAATAAAAACAGACCTTTAAAAATAGTTACCACGGTAAAAGAAAACTGCATTTTAAATTTCCTCCACATATTGATTTCGTACTATCGCGGCCAAAAGATCTGAAACCTCCCGTGCACTGAATGCTAAACAGATACTATATACTATTCGGTCGCCATAAAAAGTGCACCTCCTCGGCTCGTATAACAATAGACTGGCACTTGATTGAGCTTATCTGGGCATTAGCATTTTATGGGCACTATAAAGCATACTAAGTACGGTTTGTCCGAAGAGTTCGCAACCCCCTTGAATTGGTTACGGAAAAATAAATAAATTCGCATATGATAAGAATGCCTGGACATCTGGCCCATCCAATTAATTTAGTAAATTTCCATAAAATCAATTTGGCTGGCTAAGCCATAATGACGATGGCTATCAGAGCCCGGCATTAAGATTAGACAACTTTCTTGTCACTCAATTAGTTAGAGCGACACAAACACTTTCGCACTTGATGAAACAATGAACGATAAGGAACGTTGTGCCAAATGAATTGAACTTTCCGTTGTCTCCAATTTACTAAAGGCAGACAATTGTCCGTTGCCCAGCCACTTCAGGCGCAAGTATTTGCATTAAATTCACTATTGCAAGTGCCAGTACTTTAGGGGCTGGTTCGACCGCAAAATTCCAGGCCTTTGCAAACGGTAATATCAGTCGGGTTGAGATTTCCATAGCGAGCGGTTTGCATTTCTCCGGCATCGAGTCTCCGGCATCAAGTGTAAGTTGAGTGGCTTGTCATTGTCGTAACTGACATTCTAACTTGATGAATTCCATAATATGTGATACAAAGATGTTATTGCAATTTTGCATGACGGACAGTCAACCACCGGTTTCTCGGTTTTTCATATATATATCGAGCGTGCCAGGCGCCTGCAGCATATTGCGGCATTTTTATACCCTTGCAGAGCAAAAGGGTATTATAATTTCAGTCAGAAGTTTGCAACGCAGTGAAGGAGACACCTCAGACCCCATAAAGTATATATATTCTTGATCAGCATCACCATCTGAATCGAAATATGTATGTACGTCTGTCCGTCTGTCCGTCTGTCCGTCTGTCCGTCTGTCCGTCTGTCCGTCTGTCCGTTTCCGCGCAAACTAGTCTCTCAGTTTTAAAGCTATCTTGCTGAAACTTTCCCAAAAGGTGTGTAGTTATTGCACGCAGTATATAAGTCGGAACGGGCCGGATCGGCCGACTATATCGGATAGCTCCTATACGAGAGAATGAAATTAAAAATTCTTACTCCGTTGTTTTTGATCAGATCGACTTGAATTCTTCAAGATGGCGTTTTCTAACTGTTTTTGAATTTCGGATTAAATTTAAACAAAATCGGATAACTCTATCATGTAGCTGCCATAGGAGAGATCAAAAAATATATATAGAATTAATTGAAATAAATTGATAGCATCGTTGTTTTTTATCCCACGAGCATGATTTTTTGAGTATCAAGTTTTTTAACTAGCCTTGGTTTTTTAAAAAAAATTTCATAAAAATCGGACAACTATATCATATAGCTGCCATAGGAAAGATCGAAAAATCTATATAGAATTAACGGAAATAAAATGATAACATCGTTATTTCTCATCAGAAAATCATGATTTTTGGAATATAGAGTTTTCTAACGACTCTTGAATAGCAAATAAAATTTCATTAAAATCGGACAACTATATCATATAGCGGCCATATGAACAATAGTCAAAAATATGGAAAACTAATAGAAAAGTCGTCGTAGCTTTGATGTTCTTTAGCCTTTGTGTATTCTGTTCGAAATATTTGATGACTGCAAGGGTATATAAGCTTCGGCTTGCCGAAGCTAGCTTCCTTTCTTGTTCCGCTATAAATAGCAGCGAATACAACGCGATGAGAGTGTTTTCCCTCGATGAGTTCTGTGTTCTTTACACGGCGACCCTCAACTTGAACCTTTTGCCACAACCTAAGGGCATTTTCAGTGGCGCACATCAGTGTCATTATGCCGCAGCAGAGTACAATATATATTAGACATTGGTTGCTTTCCCGTTTAATTGGATTGCAGTGGCAGGGGAACTTTTGTCGTAAATACCTTTGTTTTCTTGATGACAAAAACATTTTACAAGCTAAATTAAACAGCGCACTAATGATTGTGTGGTTCGAAAACAATTAAACGAAGAAACGACCCATTCAAACCATTTGGGATACGATTTTTTTATATTATATTAACAGTGGTCAAAAAAATAAATTAATTACAAGAACCGTCCATTAAAAAATCCAGGAAAAATATTCCTAATGCTTTAAAGCGCAGTAATATTTTCTTCAAATTTCACATTTTTTCTTGTTTATTTTTTTTTTATTTTGCTCTGCAATTCGAGTTTGTCCTTCGTGCTATTACTGTTATTACACCCGGCCCACGTGTCGTATAAGCAATTCAGTGCAGGGCACCGTCAAGTGAACATGTATTTTTAGTCACTTTTCCCTGAAGTGGTGAAAACAGAGAGCAGGAAACCGTCGAGAGACTGCACTTGACTCAATTGTTTTTAGCCAAGAGACCATCGCTTGCATTGACTTATTGCAAAAAGTGCCTAACCTATTAACAATTTATACGATTTCTATGAAATTGCAGATAGCCCTGCCAGCAACATGTTGGATGCGAATTAATTGGCCCACAGCCAGTTCTTCGAAAACAGCAGGAAGTTGGGAAATGTTTGCCAGCGTTTCAGAGCCAGCTCAAGAATCATATGCCTGCAATGGCAATTTCTCAGTGGAGGACGACGCCCCAGAAATCAAGAACCTAAAAAACAATAACCAAAGCGCTGAAAGAAGGGAAACTAGAAGCCACGGTTGCTTGGAAGACGGTTCACCGATCCAAGAAATCGATGAACACTACGTTTGCGACATTGCCATGATGCGAATCGGTGGGGAGGAGAGCCTCCCGGTGACACACAATGCGCCAGCGGATGAGTCATCCAGTTCGCTGGCCAACAATGACAGTACAAACAATGAGAACGATGTGGAGATCGATCGCCAGGAGGAGGAGCAGGCGGTCAGCGATCTGGTGCGATCGAGTAGTGCCGGTGCCCTCATGGAGGCGTAAGTTTACCTATAAATCTTTTTGATATCCGAGATTAACCCCTTTGAATCCCCTTCAGAGACAGCAAAAATGGTGGCAGCATGAGAGTGGTGTTTGGCATCCTAGTGAGACTGGTTCTTCCACTGGCCAATGGCGTTGCCAGGGGCATTAAGGGCATTCGCGATGTGCGGGTGTTGAGGGTGCTCCAGAATCTGGCCTCCAGCCGACAGGCTTTAACCAATTTAGTGGCCTTTGCCGCCAACACTATATCACTGAATCTGTCCTCCGTTCAGGGTGAGTCTTTTTATTTATAGAAAATGTGTGACAAAGTTCGGTGGACTAGATTTATTTGCTCTTGATATGAGTCCATTTAAATTTCATCAAGTTTGTTTGTGAAGGTTATATTAAATTCCCTTCAGGCTTTAAAACACAATCTTGAATCCCAAGGGTTTTTATATTCATATTTCCGAATTTTTACTTGCTTAATATTCATGCTGTGCTTTCTTATTAAAACCTTTTCTCCTTCACAGTTTCCAATCGCATGGGGCCCTTACTGAAGCTCCTGAAAATGCGCAAATCGCAGGATGGCCTTGAGAGTCTTCCAGACACCTTAACTGCTCCATCCACTCCCTGCACACCGTGTCCAACTAGCAATCCCTTGCAGGGTCCGCCCATTTACAGCGTTCGCTCGGATGCCCCCAGCTGTTGCACCATCAATATTCTTGCCGAACCGCCGCCGGGTCAACCCATTCGGGCAGACATAGTCCTCATCCATGGTCTGCATGGCTCCTTGGTTAATACTTGGAAGCAAGGACTCTGGCAGAACGATCGCCAGCCGGTGGAATTCGAGAGACCTCCTCGACCCCCAGTTCGACCGCCAAAGAGGCCTCGTCACTCCCGCAGTGCGGCAATTCATCCGGCTCCCCGGGAGAAAAGGGCCAAGTTTACTTCCCTGAACCGCTGCCAGGACACTCCAGACGATGCTCCTGTAAGGCAGAGGACTCGACTCCAGCGAGCCGTGGCAATGCACCCAGAGGACTTCCAATTTACTGCTTCCGATAGCGATGATAGCGAGTAAGTTGAAAATAAGAGTTTTCTATTCGAACGGAAAAGTTCAAAAAATCCCGAAACTAAATAGTTTCTATAACATATTTCTAAGGCATTAAATTTAATTTGTTTTTTTTTCCAAAGCTATGCTTATGTGTGCGGCGATCCAGAAGACATCCAGATCTGCGAGGGCATCGAGTACAGCTTTCCCACTTTCCGGCTGAGAATGCAGGACAACAGCCGCTTGCTCCAGGCCGAATTGGAGTCCATGCTGCAGGCCAATGGAAATGAGGACGCGGAGACCGTTGGGAAGGAAAGCCGCCCACGTCCCGCCTCCCCGGCCACGCCTCGCAAGCCCGCTCGCAAAAGCAAGCCGTCGCCCAATGATCCAAATTACTCCAAGTGCTGGCCAGGAGATTGGCTTCCCTTGGATTGTCCTGGGGTGCGGGTAATAGCCCTGAACTACACCACAGATCCGTATCTCTGGCGGCCTTTGTGGAAGAGAAAGGAGCAGAGGTCCAGTTTGATCCAGCGCTCCCGGGAAATGGCCGAGTTGCTCATCCAACATCGCGTGGGCCACGGTCACCCCATAATCTATGTGGGCCACTCGAAGGGAGGCCTCTTCATCAAACAACTGATGGTGGATGCCTGGGAGAGCGGTCGTCCTGCGATGTCTCCTCTTTGGCGATCCGCCCGCGGTTGCTTCTTTTACTCGGTGCCTCATCGAGGTTCCCACTTGGCGAGCATCAAGGCGCCTCTACTTTCGCGATCCGTAGAATTGCTGGAGATTGAAAAAAGTGAGATTATACGGTTCAAGGCTCTTATCAGATCATATAATATGTATATTTTCCCTCAGATAACAAGTACCTGCTGGATCTACATCGGAGATTTGCGGGACTTTATCATCTGGGTCATCTGAAGATCGAGGTGTTTAGTTTTGTGGAGACCGCCTTGACGCTCATGTCAGTGCTTTATTTACGCATAGTGGGAGTGGACTCAGCGGGTAAGTGGTTATCAATATGGAGCCTATTACGATTATCATAGTTTCTTATCAAAATAGTAACGATAATGAAAACAGTTTCTTGAAATCATAATTTATTATCACTAGAAAAAGTATTGACTATAAAGTCACCTTTCATTATCAAGGGCAAAAATAATGATAATGAAAATAGCTCTCTCTAGTTTAATTTTTTCAATGGAATTCGATAAATATAACTAAATTTATCTTTATATAGTTAAATTAATTTGGCTAACTAAATATTAATCTTTTTGTTATCCATAGATCCTGGCATTGGCGACGTCTGCGGAATTCGACTCGATCACCGCGAGATCTGCAAACCTCGGGGACGTGATTGTATTTTGTACAAAGAACTAGTGAAAATGATTGAGAAGGTGTGCTGAGCATTCGGCCTTACTGAAATGCACTGTATGTAAAAGTATAATGTATTGCGGACCTGATCCATTTGGAACCGAATTGTGAATAGAACCGACAACTCTGAAGTGTCATGATAATTACGCGTACCTAATGTGATGCCCCAGCATCCAACTGGGGCATGCTTAATGTTAAAGCGTCGCTTGTCGATTAAATAGATCCTAGCATAGTTGTTTCATAAACTTTAAATCGCCTATCCATAGCTCAAGTTAGTTATACACTTTTTGTTGCCTCTAGTTTAAGCTTAATACGAGCAGATGAAAAATGCTTAAACATGCCATCGGGCGTCAATGATAATTTTGCAATTTTTGTGATCGATTGTGATCATTTTTGTAGCACTTTGTTGTGATGATCCCTCAACCACCCGTGAATACGTTATTGATATTGTACCATACCATACATATGTTTAGAATTTGTTAGTTATATGAATTATCTCTATCTGTATACCGAAATCTACACCGCTGTAAAATGTTACCAACGAAGACAAAATTTATGCATATTTGATTTCCCACAAATATAATTGATCCATGTTTTGTACCTACATAATAAGAATTAAATTACTAAAACCAATAAAGAATTATATTTTATAAATCAATTAACCAGTAATATTATTGTTTAATTCCAGAGACAAACCTTTTGTAATCTTTAATATTCATAGGATCAAAGACATATCATCGCAAATCAAACACGTTTTTTATGTTTTCCATCATAACTTATTTTGTAGTATATTTTCCAATAGTTAAGGTTGCATTCATTTCTTCTTCGCCTTATCTTCTGTTTTCCTAAACGAACATTTTCGACATTCTTCTCTTAGACTCTTTAGCAGTGCCAATTTTTCTTGTCAATATTTGGCCTGGTTGTTTGGTGGTTGCCAATTTACTTGCATCGAAATCTTTAACACGGATCGTTGGCAGCTTTGTTGCTTCAAATAATTAATTTCGCCTGCATGTACAATGCATGTAAATTGCATAAAAAATACATTAGTTCGTTTGTTCAGTTATGAATAGTTTAAATATTCTGCTCTAATTGAAAAACGAGGAAACCAAGCCTAAATACGTTATAAAATTTAGTTGTTTGCCACTCTACTAATGAGGTATACAAAACGTGGACTTAAATGCGAACTAAAAATACATAAATAAAATTAAACGCATATTTAATTTTAGGTTTTTATGAGTAGACTTAGTAGAGAGTGTGCTAGGAGCAGCAGTTTTGCCAAAGATAAGAACATAATAATTGTTTGCTTACAATTTTAGTGGACTCTTAGTTATTGAGTGGTTTCCGTTGGCCAAAAACCGTTGCAAAAATCGCAATACGCGTTTCTATGTCTTCCTAATATTTAATTTCTTTATCTCTTTATTGTTTTTGCGCTTAAATAATTTAAACATTTATCACATCCACTTACACGGCGATCACAATCGCAGCTATTTTACTTAATTTCTCCATTTCTCCTCCGCTTTTTATCCTCGTATTTCCTTTTCCTTTCCAAACACGTACATTTATATAGATTTCTTACGTCTAATAATATAACTTTAGTACATAAATTTTCTTGTTGCCTTTTGCTGCATATAATAGTTTTAGTTAATTTTCGTTTTCTTAATTTTCGTTACGTTTAAAATTGATTTTCTTTTTTCGTTTTATTATTTTGTTTTGTAGGAATTTTGAGTTGTTCTTTCGGAATATACTTTGTGTGTATTTAAATGCTTTTCGTAGGTTAATTTTCATTTTGTGGCTTTGTTTTTTTTTTTGCATGCCCATTCGTTTGTAAACTGTTAAACTATTCGGCTACACAAATCGAGACTTCTTTTGGCGACTCGTAAATGCAAAGTCTGCGGCTTTATTCACCTTGAACACAAACTAGATTGTTTATTTACGGATGGCCTAAGTTGGGCTGGAAATCGCAACTAACTGGGTTCGACGTGAGTCTACTTTGAGCGTTGCTTCTGCTTGAGTGGAAAGGTACTATTGTTTATAGTTGTTGGTTTTGTTCTGCCTCAGGGATCTTAAAGGTTACCTTTTGCTATTTTAATTATTTGTTGGTATTGCACTTAGACTCTAAAACGTATACAGTTACAGTTTTCAAACACATTTCATTCACATCGAATATATATATGTTTATATATATATATACTTCTTCGTATTTTCTGTTAATCCTTTAAACGTGTCTGTGTGTTGTGTATCTGTGACTTGCATACGCCTGTGGAATGTATCTTCTATAGTTGGGTTTTTGGGGTGTGTATGTGTGTACGGTTTTGTTTCTGAATCTCGTAACAATTTTTGCATCTCGTTTCACGGCGGACAACAGTTCACAAAATACATCTTCATACTCGACAAATACTCGTTGTGGGCCACTGCTTCAGCTTTCCCTAACCCTATCAAAAATAATATCAGTGGAAAGGAGCAGGAGCTCGGGGCATGTGTTTTTGTTTTTTCATTTGGCGTAGCTACAGGTTCTGTCGAGGTACGATTGGTGAATTTCATATATGTTACAGTACGGTTCGCAATAGGTTGGATCTAGTGGCTTATTATAAAGTTATGCAATATTGGCTGTGTGCACAAACTGGAATTGTTTTTGGGGGATAGAGTGAATGTGTTTGAGGACGAGAGCACAAAAACAAGAATGCAAAATGAATATAATCAGGTACATTTGATATATCGGTTGTGTAAACAAAACAAAATGCAGCAGTAAATATGCGGAAATTAAACATTAAACACTTCGCTTAAAAAAGTCTACAAATATATAAATAAAATAAAATTACAAATATTATTGAATAGATTACGTTTTAAATCGGAATCGATGTGAACACTTGTGACTATTGTGGTATTTGAGTGAGTGGTTGGTTGGTTGGTTGGATGGTTGAGTGTGGGCTATTGCAGTGTTTGTGGTTTTTTGGCTGTTCTGTTTGCGTATGTATTTCTACTGTATCAGTGTAATTGAATTTTTTTGCGGCAATTGCTAGCAATTGTTAAACGTAGTAATTATCGGCGACAAATATTGTAATGCATACTTGCGGGCTGCGCGGTCTATTGCTATGTATGTATATTTCTGTGTGTTTACATGTGTGTGTGTGTGGGTGTGCATCGAAAGCAACAATAAATTATGTTTATGTGTAAGAGAAGTTACGAGTAAAAATTAGCCTCAATTAACGAAAAAAACAAACAAAAACTAAACAAATACAAAAGTATAGCATACAACTTAGCGTACATGTTTGTATACGTGTGTGTATAAATATCAGCTTAATTAATCATTTCTCCCATAGTTCCATAGTTTCAGTTACTGAATATTTACATTTATAAAATGTACTCTTTATAAATGCTAACGACGCCACCTGTACAGTGACCTCTCGTCTCCATGTCTACATACATACATATATCTTCTTTTGGAATGTTTCGAGCTGTGAATGTAATTACGTAATTCTCGCTTTCATTTGTTTTTGTTTTGTTATGTTTTGTTTTGCTTTGCTTGCTTCTATGTGGTAGCTTCATAAAAATACTGCTTGCTTCACCCATTGGGATCCACCTGGGCCCGTCGATGGACCACCGTCGCCGCTGGCCAGGACTGCTTGACCCCTGTCGAATGGTTAACGGACGCTGGCCCGTTGGCAGGAACTATGGATGCATTGTGGCTGAACGAGATCGGATTGCCATTGCCTCGCGGCTGGCGCTCCTTGCCAGTTGCCGACTTCTGGCTGGTGCTGCTGCTGCTCTTGCTGCTGCTGTTCTTGCTGCTGCTGCCGTTGCTGCTGCTATTGTTGTTGTTCGTGGTGGTGGTGGTTGTGTAGGCACCGCCCGCCTTCGCCACATCGGCGGGCAGCTTGAAACCGTTGGTGAGGCACACGGCCGCGTATTCCCTCTCCGAGGTGGGTGTCAATGTGGCAGCCGCCTCCTCCTCCGCCAGCAGGCAAATTCCATCGTTGGAGTTCGAGTGCCTCACGAAATTGGTGTGGAATTGTTTTTTGCTGCTGCCATTGCTGCTGCTGCTGGCACTGCTGCTGCTCAGACTCCCACTCCTCCTGCT
The DNA here is from genome assembly GCF_018152265.1 of Drosophila ficusphila. Classification (NCBI taxonomy): domain Eukaryota; kingdom Metazoa; phylum Arthropoda; class Insecta; order Diptera; family Drosophilidae; genus Drosophila; species Drosophila ficusphila. Next base: position 21,231,158 of record NW_025064737.1, read on the forward strand.
GGATCCACCACCTCCTCCGCCGCCTCCTCCTCCTCCTCCTGCCACACCCAACCCCGGCATGGTGGTCACCAGGGGCAGGGAATTGGGTGGCACAATAACCTCCAATTCAGAACCACTGGCCACGGCACACTGTTTGGAGCTGCCCAGAGCCACGGCATTGGGTGGCGTGTGCCTGTAGGGTATGTAGAACGCCTTTGCCTCCTGCAGCATGGCGTCCTGCACGGTCTTCCGCTCCGGCGAGGTTCCCCCGCCGCCTCCGCACAGCGGCAATTGCGACAGATTGTGCACGCCGGCTATGCCCAAGTCCCCGGGAGCTGCGCCCTCCTGATCCGATCGCCTGGCCACCTGGACACTCCCGTTGCCGTTGGCCAGATGGACAACGGCCACTGCCGCCGAGCTCGTCTGGTATTCCAACGTGTGTTCCGGCAGCAGTTCGATGTGGTAACGCGAGCGCGGTATAAGTGTCTGCATCTCGTGGCAATCCTGCTGCAACGTGCCGCCACTCAGACCGCCGGCACTGTCCCCCGGCATTCCGGAGGCACTGCTCAAATTACCGAAATTTATATCCGTCGGCGTGGTCAGGTGGGTGGGTCCTTGGGCGCGAGCCTTGAAGCTGCGCTGCTGGAAAATTATAAACAGTCCGAAGAAGAAAACGCAGGCCACCGAAAGCAGCGAGCCGATGGCGATGCCACTGTAAACCTCCGAATGGGACGTCTCTCTGTCGACTTCCAGCCAGGTGTGGTTGTTGTTCACCATGTCGAAGTATATGGGAGCACCCGCTCCAGTGTCGCCCATCACGCGGACCGCCACGTGGATTTTGGCCTCCTCCGAAACGTTTGGAAACTTTTAAATAATAAAAATTTTGTAACTATAGATTTGTGATTTGAGATTTGTGATTTTACATACCCTATAAAAGCATTTGGTGCACTCTTTCACTATAGCCTCATGCGTGACATTATCCAAAGACCACCGGATATCGTAGTGATGCACCCGACCATTGGGATTAATTGGCGGTTCCCACATCAGCTTCAGGCCATTTTGCTTGATCAACTTTGAGTTGCTTATAGTGCCAGGAGCTTAAGGAAATATTATTGTTAAGATATGAAGACTAATAACATATCTCTGGCAAACTTACGATCCTGTTCGGTCTTCACGTCTATCTCTCCGTAAAAAATGCGCGTCTTACAGTTGTAGAAATGCATATTGTAACGAACATCTGCTTTGAGTCCTGTGACCAAAAGCATCGAGTTGGAAATGTTGCGCTCGAGACACTCCTGGCTGGGAAAGGACATTTGCGGTTGTATCTCCGTGTGGCACTCCACCACACAAGTCTCATTCAGGCTGTCCAGAAACTTGAAGGCAAGAGCTCGCGATTCAATGGTCACCAGACGAAAGGGCATATTCGACTGCTCCGAAGTGCCGTTCTCGATCTGAAAAGGGGAAAGATTCAAGACCATTATAAAATCCCATCGGACATATACGAATCCTCTACAGATAAAAAAAAAGTAATCCCCTACAGTACAGTCTACTCACAATCTTCCACTGGACGTAGCGAAAGTCCTGGCCCAGGAACTCATTCTCGCTGGTGATGATCAGCACTCTCATTTTAACGCGCGTGAATCGCTGCAGGAGCAATCCTGTCACACTGGCATCCACCACCATGCTGTAAATGTCCTCCTCCAATTCCACCGCTGCGTCGTCCTCCTGATTATCCAGTTGCTCATGCTCGGCGTTTTTCAACACAGTGGCTGCTGCAGATGCATTCAAGGGTTTGATGACAGTCAAATGACGACGCACTTCGTCGGCTTTCTCATCCACGGGAGTCAGGGTGCCTTGCAGGGTTCCATTCAGAAACTGCGTGGGATGCGGATCGGTGTGATTAATGGAGAACTGCAGGATGAAGTACTTCTTGTTGTCCAATTGGCCCTGCGACCACTTTACAAAGGTGTCGTTGCCCACGGCGATGGGACGAAGCATCACTATGGGTTAAATATATTAATAAACATTAACTGCGGAGTCTTTAAAGATATACTTACATCCTTGTGTGCAGCAGGTGACCGGCGTACTGCGCCAAGAGCTGAGAATCATCTGCTGGGGCACCGAGGTCCCAGTTCTCACCTCCGTGATAGGCAGCAAAACCCGCGTGATGAGCGCAAAGGGCTCGTAAACCGGCAGATTGGTGGATATCACTACATAGGAGGTCTGATTCAGCTTCATGGGCGAAAAGGAGGTCCAGCTGTGCGGGTTACTCCTCACAATATAGACCACGAACATCGACGTCAAGCGGTGGCTATCGAAGGTGATGTTGATGGCGTGAAAGCTGTGCGGATAGCAGCGGATATTCTGCAGCGAACTGATCTCCTCGCGCTGCCGTGTGAATCGCAGCTCACCCGTGGCCGAATCCTCGCCAGCCACATTCGTGGCCACGCACTGGTAGATGCCCTCCTCCTGCGGATCGAACGAGTGGATGTGCAGCTCGTTGCCGCTGATGAAGCGGGTGTACGAGCTGTTCAGCTGGACTCCGTTGTGGTACCACGTTATACTGGGCTCCGGATTGCCCTCCGCCCGGCAGCTGAGTATCCTTGACAGACCAATGTACACCACCTCGACGGGCAGGCGACTCACTATCCTCGGCGGAGTGGTCACAATCACTTGAAAGCTTTGCGTTTCCTGCGGTGTTATGCAGCTGTAGCGTCCCTCGTGGCGCGAAACACTCGCATTTGTGATGGACAGCGCTACACTGTTGTTGCTCAGGAGCACCATTTTGTTGTCTCGCGACTGCAGATACCACTCGATGGGCACAAAGTCCGCCACCGCGTGGCATTGCAGCAGAAAGGACCCGCCGGAGGGCACAAAAACGGTGGCATTTTGAAATGCCGGCAGGAGTTGAGCCGCCGAAACGGACGTCTCCGAAATTTCCGCCTGGTTGTTGGGATAAAACGCCGAGTCCTTGGGCTCCACTCGCAACTGCCAAGTGAACTGACGGTGCGTCTTGCCGGCAAACGCATTCTGGGCCACGCATCTAGAACAAGCGAATACAACAGGGAAATGGAAACTGGTCAGTGGTCTCGTGCGATAATTGCCATGGACAATGGCCACAATTACAGCCACCACTCGGCCGCCGCTAAGTGTTAATTAATGCATTGTTTAGGGGCTCGCCGGCGGTGCGAGCGGTGCGTGAGTTTGTGTGCCACGGGTTGGAGTGTGGCTCTTCTGATGAAGTGCCGCGGAAGGTGTTGATTTTGCCACAAGCGGCGAACTTGCCGCTGCACAGGCAGCAACGGCAGCAACCAAATGGAAAATTGCCCTCGGACTTAATTTAGTTAAACTGGGCAGATCGGTTAAGTAGTGGCCCAGCGGGGGAACAATATATATCATGTTAAGTGTGCAACTGTTGAAACGCCATGTAGAACTTTGCAAATGCATTTAATAGCATTTAAAATGGAAACTTGATACTGTTTGCTCTGTGATTTAGTTTTTAATTAGGTTTCCTTTTTTCTCTTAAATTAATTGAGTGGATTTAAGCTATCTTCCTTTGTTACTCACTTGTATTTGCCGGCTTGTTCGAGCCTTAAATTCCGCAGTATCAAAGTACCATTGGCCAGGGTGAGGGCGCTGTAATAATAGCAATTAAGTTACTTATTGCCCGCCAAATTAAACACAAATAGCTGCAAGCGTTGGTCAACCCATCCAGCTGACAGGCACTTCAAGTATACAGCATAATATACAAGTCTAGGCCCGCTGCTCGATGCTTCAACACTGATCTTTACTCGCCTGTTGTCGTTGGTCAGGGAATCGTTGCCGAAATACCAGCTAAATCTCGCGGGGGGAACACTAAAGAAGGGGCAGCTCAGCACGAGCGGTTTGTTCTCCACTGCACTGATGTTGGCAATCTGCTGCTGGCCAGGAAATATACGCTTGAGTACTGTAAATAAAATAAAATAAATTAAAAGGAAAGTCATTTAAAATTGTATCACATATACAAATATCGTTTTAAAACATTAAAAACTATAACTCTTGGTAATCTTCACATTAAATATGATTACGCTATGGTTTGTTTTCATTTAAAACTCACCTGGATACTCGACTGTGATTTTGTCGGAGATAACTGCCGCCTCATCCCACTCAATCTTGCAGTAGTACTCCCCGCTGGCTTTCTCATTGCTGGGCAGTCGGAGTGTTCCGTTCTCGTAGATGAAGAAGTCATGTTTGCGGATGGACATTTGCTCGACGACCACGTCATTGCGATACCAGCTGCAGTAGATGGGCAGATTGTCTGCTGGTTGGTTGGACAAAAAGTCCTCAAAATTAGTATCCTTTTTGGGACTCCTACTGAATCAGCTCCAAACTACTTACCCTGTTCATAGTCGTAGGGAGTGAGGATGGGAATGCATGGCAGATAATACGGAGAATGGGGTTTGCTGATGGTCAGTCTGGTGATGGCGTGCTTCTGGATCTGCAGATACGGCAGGAGTGCGGTTGAGTTCTTCGGTTGGGTGACGGCGGCAACTGCAAGACGGCAAAAAACAATTGATTAAGAATCTGTTCTTGGCGCGACGCGGCTAAATTATTGGCTCCAATAATCCTCCGCCCATTGACCAGACAATAGACAAAAGGCGAATAACAAAGCGGGCAAAAAAGCGGTCCACACAATAAAAAAAAAAGGGAAAATGTTATTTATATTCTAGCTTAATCTATTGGCTGTTATAAATTTCACGCTTTTCACTTAACACCGCCCCCAATACGAAAGCCCGACCGCCCACAACTGCATCGAGGTTTTTACTGCATTGGCCATAAATACCAAGAGCACACAGAAAAAATCTGAGAAATAGAAACTGCCAAACAACGGAGCCGTGCTGGGCTCAGGGTTTCCTAGTACACTTGGAGAAAAATACTACTCACAATACTACTGTAAGAGTAAAGCATAATAGCGGAGTTGCAAATCGTAATTTATATTTGCAACAGTAGCATTAAAATTCATACTTCAGGTCATAAATAACTGTTTTATCATTCCATAATTTTTATTTTATATTTATAGTTCAAGAATACTATCTCCAAATAAATCACTTTATGGAATTCTCACATATTTTATTTTTTTTTAACTTGCACCATTTACTCAAGATTTTAAGTAAATGTACAATCGAACTTGCATTAATTAGAACACCATTTGCTGCACGAGTTTATCGAATAAACTTTACTGCTAATAAAACCAGTGCGAGTTAGAGAGAATTTAAAGTTATGGTTCTTTTTTTAGTGCACATTTGGGTAATGGCTCTGGCTGTGATTCTGGGTAAGCCCCGGCTCCAGTTCTCCATTTCTCGGTGTGGGTCCGAGTGGCGACTCCGAGTGGCAAGTCCGAGTGGCGAGTCCGAAACCGAGTCTTCTGCTACGTGCTGCAGGCGTGTCCATGCAGACTTGGCGTGTTAATTAATTTCTGTGCTGCTTTTCTGCTGTTGACGCGACCATGGCGTCCTCGTCGTCGTCGTCGTCGTCTTTTTCGTCTGGACTTACAACTGCAGCCGGCCGACGCTGCGTATACGTGATATTAAGCAGTTGAAACAATTACATGGCCAGCGGGCAGTGCAGTGGAGATTTGCATACGACTTTGTTGAAAGTCGTCCATCAGGCATCACATTATCTATTAGCTGTGTACAAGCAGTTCCCGGGAAATGCGAATGATAATGACCAAATGCCAGGTTCGGTACTTGTCGGGTGAAAAATGTGCAAGTGCGGCAGTGGAGCTCCCTAACAAATGTCCGAACATTAGTCAAATGCGTTGAAATTTATGCTAAAAATGCAATCAACTTGCGTTCCGCTCGACGGACGTCCTCAAGCTCCCCTGCTCCCCTTTCCCCCTCTCCCCTTCCCTTCGCTTCCCATTCAAAAAAAAAATCCCCACAATCAGCCGCTTGCCACCCAAGTGGCCAAGTGCACTCGGTTGTTGCCAATGCTGAATGTGCTGACTGCTCGTTAGTCAGTCACAAATTGTGGCAAGTCGGTGGGTTCTTTTTGTGCTGCACTCGGAAACTGAATATTTGTTTCGGTTTTGATAAATGGACTCCTATAAATTAGATAATTGCTGAACATGCTGCGAGGGATGTGTCTTAAAGCGTTCGCTCTCTGGACTCTGGGGTCTGGTCTCTGGTCTCTGGAATTTGCCCCGCTCTGATGTTGCATGTTTGTACGCAATGTGTTGCAATTTTTATTGCAGTAATTACACGCAATGCCCGGCGGCAATTTGACGCATGGAAATGCCTTCGACGGCCACGTCAGCATTGAAGCTACTACATCCCGCTAAGTGAGGCACATTTGCGAGCACCGAGTGCTTTTCAAGGGTGAGGGGTTGCAGGAAGATCTGACCACGGGGAACCACCGGCAAACTGAGAGAAATCAATATACGATTGAATTAACAAGTCAGTTACCCTAGTTTGAATAACCTTTATTATCTTGGATTGATTAGTTATAACAAATAAGTCAATTGTATTTGGATATCTATATTGTTATTCATAATATCATTCCTAGGTTACCTATTTTTCTGCCAGTGCAAATGCAGTAGCATGTGCAAGTGCAACCAGGGCGTAATTGTTATAGCGTAATTGTTTCAATGGCGGGGCGTTTAATTGCGCTTTGGCAACTCAACTCCGCCGCTAACGACGCTCGGTTTTCGAGAGTCAAAGTTCAGCGATTTCTTCTTTTTTTTTTTTTTTTTTTTTTTTTTTTTTTTTGTCATCCCAGCGCACACCTTGCCGCGGTGCAATTTGTCATCGCCTCTTGGAGGGTTTCGCTGGTAGGGGAGGAACATGTCAGCGGCAGCATTACCCTTAAACCTCCTGCTCGTGTGCTCCGGAGTCGTTAGCGGAATCGTTAAGCCGGCAGATTAATTGCCTCGCCGCTCGAGGAGTCAATGCTCGCACAGAGCCATCTATTTAATGCTCTTGACATTCACTTCCAATCGAAACTATTCCTCCGCAGCTTTCTAAACCACTTGACGGGGGCTATCAATTGTGTTAGATCGCAGCTAGAAGCCATCATCGCTGGCCATAACTCAACGCAGCTGCAACAAGATCGGCAATCTCGGTGATTGAACTGTCATGACATTCAGCTTTCGTCCAGACAACAAGTTATCTGCTCCCCCATCCCCCTTCCCCACGAACGAGTGTAACCCTATATAATTTCAGCAAATTTGTATTAAAATCCGTCGTAGTCAAAGCAATGCATAAGTCTTCTCAACTCAGTCAACTCAGCGCAGAGGAATGCTTCCCAGAATCGTGCTTGAATGCTGTTTGACAAGTATATATACGCATAGTATATACTCCCATCTGCACTTACTAAGTTGTAGCAAGTTGCAAGTCAATAGTGTGGGGGGCAGATTGCAGCGGTGATGGCTTCTTGGGGCAAACAAGAAGGGGGCGAAGAACTGGGCGCTGCTGCACAAATTTGCATAGTTGAACGCACGTCGCCGCACGATGGAAAATGTAATGATACGGCACAGAAAAATGTTAGTCCCAGAAGGAAAGCATTAACCAAACTTGTATTGAATTTGCCAGCTCTTATTGATGCCACAAAAAATAAATGGGTTAACCAAAAGAAGGAGTTTCTTGTGATTTGAAAAAGCATTGTTTTCATTTATCCCCATCACTAAAAACAATAAAATTGTGGGTGCCACACGGCTTGCGGCGCTTTAAAGGCCAAACCCTATTTCTAAATTGTTTTTTATTTCGCATCTAGACGGGTAAATCCTCCCACTGTGCGCCTTCGATGCAGTGCATTCCGGACGGCAACTGTTGCTGCCGCCGCTGCAGTTGATGATGAATGCAACTGCAATTGCTGCTGCAGCAGCGGCACATAAATTGCCGGCTGCTGCGCCGAGCTTATCAAAACGGCAACATCTTGTGCATAGATAAGCCGGCCTGGCCTCGGCCTCCAACTAACGGGTCTGGGCCCCCATGGAATTTCGCAAATTCAAATTGCCTGGCATCCTTTAATGCCTCTGCTGCTGCCTCTGCTGCTGCTGCACAGCTGCAACGCTGGCACACTTTTACCGCTCCAAATCCAAAGGCAGCGGCAACATTTTATGCAAAATGCAACGCGCACGAGATAATTTATCGCCTAATGACGTGCTGTTCTAAGGTTGCCCGCGTTGTTGTAAAATGCAATAATAAAATGTGCCTGCAGCAGGAAGATGCAAAGTATGAACAAAAAAAAATGACGACGACGACAAAAAAAAAAAGAGCGGACTATAAAAAAACAAAATTAAAAATGAAATTTAAATGCCGCACGAGCGAGCAGCATCAGCTGAGGAGGCAGTGGAACGGGTTGCCAACTATCAGAGCTGCAGCAGATCCCTACCCCTCACTATAATGGCATGCACTCGAAGAAAAAGGCTCTAACTAATTTCCAGAAAATTTAGTTAACACAAAGACTAACATACATGTTTAGGATCTTCTTTTTGCGCTTGACCGGCGATATTGTATTGATGCAAGCCTAAAACCTCTTTTATACTGCTTGCAATAATGCAATATAAAACTCGGATTTAAATACCTAAAATCCTAGTACGCTTCAAAAATTTAAAGTAAATTCTTCCCTGTGTCTAGAGAGCATTCTTGGGGGCTCCGGTCTTCTGTCGCTTCGGGGGCGCTCAACGAGAATTTATGAATGTGCAAATGCATACGACAATTTCGCGCATAAATGTAAGCTCCTGCCATGCAGCAGAACGGGAGAAAGTCCGGGGAGAAATTATCAAGGGAGAGGAGGAGAAAGGCGGAGAAAGGGGAAGCACCCACCGCAAGTCTGCGGAAAGACGGAAAAGATGGGGAAAAGCTGGGGGATCGGATGGCAGTCGAAGATGCGATGCGTGTGCACATTCCGTGGCATTCCGCTGCGGCATGTGGGAAGTTCTATGGTTGCACAGAAAGTATCTTGTAGCTTGTGTTGCTGCTGCTGCTGCTGCACCAGCGATTGCAACAACAGCAACAGCAACGGCAACTTGAATCGCATCTATTGATTGCACACAGTTCATTGGCGCGACTGCAGAAGGATTGCCAAGGGGGAAGTTGTTCGGCGTGGCTGGATGCCTGTGAATGCCTGAATAGCCCAGCTTATTTGGGTTAGCAGTTCAAATAGTTTTACGTGCTGTTTTGATCAAATTTCCAAATGCCAACAGAGAATTTATTGAAAAGTCCCCGCAGGCACGGGGGAGTTGCAGGTCGCAAGTCGCAAGTCGCAAGTTGCTAGTTGCAACGGCCACTGCTATAATTTCTCCATTCGAGGAGCATTGTTTGCCTTTTGCTCAAGCTACATATGGCTGCTCAATTGAATGTCTGTGGTTCGGTGTAATTGAGTGGTTGAAAATACTCGAAATGGCAACTAGTTAGGTTAAATGTGCCGCTGCCAAATGCACACACATAACTAACCGCCCACAACTTTAAGGCATCCTAGCTCTAAACCATAGTTATATGGCAGGAGAAATGGCGGGGATACTGGGGGAATACATTCGAACCACTTTAGACAATGGCGGGAATTTACTTGGCAAAAGTCAAAGATAAATTGCTTTTTAACCTACAAGCTCCGTTCTTGGTTAGTTGGTCCTGCTCTTTGTTTGCTTGCCACATGCCATGTCCTTGCCCCCTCACTCCCCTTTATCACTGCCACACAAAGCATTCAATTGACATATTTGGTTAACTTTTGGCGCTCTACAAAATTCGCATTCAGTAGTTGGAATAAATTTTCTTTGGCAATTTGCATTGCACGCACAGCCAAGACATTGGGTCGCAGTTTGAACTGGCACTGAAGAAAATCAGTTGAGTACTTTTGTTTAGATTCTTTCCAACCAACTATCGAAGGAAATTAGTTTCCGATATAGGTTTGTGTGTAATCGGAAGCCTTACAATAATAATGGTCTTCATTTTATATAAGCTAGGAATAAAGTCGAGAGCTTCACCTTTGTTGTGAATGACAATTTTAAAATCGTAAAGGTTTCATGTAACTTAAAGCAACAATGCAAACCAATTCCATGCGCTTTAACGCCTTTCAAAAATTGTGATAAAAGTGATTGCAATTTGAATATGCAGTACAGTAAATACGTATTTTTCTTAGTGCTCTGTCAGAGAAGGATGCCTTGGCACGGAATGAAAGTGGAATGGAATGTTATCTAAATGTTGTTCGGGGCGTGTGGCAGACCCACCATTGTGAAAGTTGTGTTTGTGCAAAGTCGGCTAAAGGCGCCCCCGATATAAACCAGTCAAGAACAATAGGAAGCGGCTTTGTTCGAATTTACTTCGAGTCGGGTCAAATATGTTAGCCCAAAAGTTTTCCGGGGATTATTAAAGGATTATGGGGGATTCGAATGGAAATTTGCGCATTGCATTGGGTGAATGGGTATTTAATGGAAATGCCAAACGACTTTCGATTAAAATCCCAAGTATCTGCTGCTGCCAATTCAATTCTGCCAGCCCATTCCCATTCCCAGTCCCAGCTGCCTTTCTTCTACGCAAACAGAACCTAATTGGCCACTTCGCTACTAGCAGAACACACATCAATTCCAGCTCCACTCGATTCCAGAGGGTAAATAGTAAATACCTTCCTGGATCCGAGAGCGGCTGCCCAATTGGCCAACTGGCAGAGTCACTGGCTGTCACAATAGCCGGATAACCAAAATACAATATGCTGCTGCCCATAAGCGAACTCATTTCCGCTGAAATTTGGCACCAACTCTCTGGCAGTACTGTGCATTGCAGTGCACTGCCGCAGTGCAAACATTTCCCCCTCAATAAATCATATTGTAAAATTTCCGTTCAATATTTTTCGCCAGCTACGTAAACAAACATCGAGCGATGGCAACAGCAGTTTAAAACCGAAAAGGAGACAGAGGAGCAGTGGGTGAAAGAAAGGAAACGAGTTGGTACACGGAAAACAAATTATGTCTATATGTGGTTTCGAAATCTGGTGATTGTATGGTTAATTTTCAGGCAGATTTTACACCGAGGTTATAATTTATTGATTCACTCAATGATGAAAACGATTGCTCAGATCTATAATAATTCTTTCTGTGTAAAAGAAGTTACCCATGCAATTCTTGCTCGGCCACATTGTATGCTAAATGGCGAAATGTGGAATGTGCGTTTTCCCAGCTCCACAGCGGATGAAAGGAGGATACTGATGATGATGGGCATGAGTTGCACTCCTTTTGCTGGCTTGTATTTTTAAATGGGTTAAACGTAAACCATTTACCAATGACTCAATACAGCTTCCTGGAAAACCGACGAGCCCAAACCCACATGCATTAAAACCAAATAAATAAATAAGCTGCCGATGCTGTTGTTGAAAAAAACTGCCAAAAGAGAAAGAAAACTAAAAATAAAGGCAGTGGAGGAGCAAAGGAGGAGAAACACAACCATCGACGGCGGATGAAGGATGGCTGGTCAATAGTCAATGACCAAATAGCAGAAAATAACAATGTTGCCAATGGCCAACGAACCGGACAACAGCAACAAAAACATCAATGAAATAATAAAAACGAGAGAAGGAAGACCACAAGCCCATGGTCAAGCCAAGCCAAGAAAAGCCAAAAAAAAAAAAAAAAAAGAAAGAAGGAAATTAAAAAAATGTTTCAGTTCAAGCGGGTAAATAATACAGCTTACAAACACACTTGAAGGCACATTGAAAGAAAAAGCAATATCATAAATTTGCTACTTTATAGTTGATTACATTTGTTAATGAACCCAATTCTAAATGGTTGTGTTTTGATCATAGTTAGAAACCCATTAAGAATTCGCATATCATTGTTATTACCATTACAGGGTTAATTTTAGACATATGATTACTATGCTTTTTTATTGTGTATAAAAGTGCTAAGATTTCAGCCAAGAAAACGAGACAGATCGAGTGGTAGAGCGGGGAAAAAACTCAGTATTTTTTCTTTTGGTGGCCAACGGAAGCCGAGGGAACTTTCGTAAGCTACGCAGCAAAGTGCAACCACAAGCCGCAGTCAGCAATTTCAGACATGGGTGGGGGCGTGGCATCGAGGGCGTGGGCGGTCACAGGCTACAATGTGTGTGTTTTTGTGTGTGTTTGTGCAACGAGCGATTATTTATGCGAATGTGTGTTATTGCGGTCTGTGTCCGGCAAGCGGCAAGCGGCAACCTTCTACCATCAACCATCAACCATCTACCGGCAACCCATTCACTATCACAAGCCCATCAACGTCGTCGTTCGCTCGTCATCCTCATCGTCATTCTCGTGATTGCGAGTGGCACGTACAGCAGCGGTCAAGTTAATAGCGCCGGCAATCAGAGAAAAATGTTGAGTATTTTTTACAAAATGTTTTCACAATCACATTAACAAGGACAAATTCAACAGCAAAAATAAAGAGCATAAAAATAGATTTTTATAACGGAAACGTTTTAGAAAACATTATTCATTTGTTCTGACACTCAGACTCTTCTTAAAAAAAAGAATAGGGAAAGGTCCTTGAAATAGTTTTAGTTTTTTACTATTATGACCAAAGTTGCCTTGCATGTGTGTGTGTGCTTTTACTATGATTTCTTTCGTGCCTCCATTACCGCCCAACGTGGAATGCTGTCCCACATCCCATGGAGCATAGAGTCGCGTCTCCCATAACCCCACCCCCTACTTTTACCGCCTTTCACCTCACTGAAGCTACCAAAGCTCGCCCGCTCCCGATTACTATGCATCATTTAACAGGAAACATTGTTGCACTCGATGCCTAGAGGGTTTTGGGGGCACAAAAAGAGGGAACCTTGGGGGACGAGGGGTTTTCTACTGCTGATGGTTTTGAGGAGCCAACGTCACGAACTTTGCTGGCGACGAACGTGCCGCAAAATGTTTTACCGAATGCGAATTGCAAGAAAAATTATTGTTATTATGAGTCGCTAATTGAATGGAGTTGATGTGCCGGCCACCCGAGAAAATGGTTGGAGGCGTGGTGACGAGCTGGGATCACTTGCGCCTACACTGCCGTTCACTTTGAGGTACCTTATTAGCTAAAGAGCTATGAAAATAATGGAACTAAGTAGGTATTACTCCTGCCTTGTCATTTAAACATAATTTTTCTTCACATATTTTTAATACGAAATTTATGACAGGCAATATTAGTAGACAGACAGTAATTGTCTGGAATTTTTTCATTTTGCCTCGAAAACAATCAAAACATAATTTGATACTCAAGTTATGCAACCTGTCTGCCAACCTTTTATATTGTTGTTTATATTGCAAAAAAAGTCTACCACTCGGCTGGTAATTGGATAAACAGCTTATCCCGCACTTTATAAAATGCCTTTGATTTCGATTAAATTAGTCTCACTGAAACGAAGTTGAATATAATACAATGTAGAACGACTTCAAAGAATAATACAAATTACAAGCTTTAGCCTTTGGCAAAACTAGACCATTTGTTTGTAAACAAAACATCAATTCATTCAGTTATAAAAAACTAAAAGCCTTTAGTCAAATTAAAAATTGATTACAATATACTGAAATTTGTATAAAAAATTTCCATCGCTTATTCCCATGTCAACTTCATCGTTAAAATCATTTTGAAATATTCATTGGCAGTCGGGGGGAACAAAAGTAAACTGTCAAATATTGACAGCTGTGCATTCGCATAGCAGGGGAATCAATACAATAAACACAAACAAACCCTTGTCAGTGTGTTGACAAGCCACGTCGAATTTCGTTCAGTGCATGCCGAACTAACTGTGCAAAGTAAATAAACGTAGAATGTAAAAAATTTGCATTTCTTTAGTGCCACACTGCAGAGCCATTATGGTGTGTGTAATCACCGTGTGCGAGTGGCCACTTGCCCCGGGTGCCCCTCGTTGTTCCGGGCTCCTCCACTGGGTTCTCCTCTAAAACCGATTCGACGCTCCATCGGCATTCCACGTCCCTTTCCCCGTAACTCTCCCTCAATGCTGCCAATGTCAAAGTCATACATACATGATTCTCAACATGCCAAAGCCAAAAGCGAACATCAACGGCAGCAAAAGCACCAACAAAAAACAAGAGTTGCAACAACACCAGCCACGGCAATAGCAACATCCACAGCAGCAACATGCAACTTGGCCAAGGAGCAGGAGCTGGAACCCAGTCGCTGAAATTCCATGCGCATAATTTATTTAAAGATTCTCTCAATATTGGACAAACATCGTCTGCAGGTGAAATCTATTTGCATTTATCGTTGAGCCGGAAAATTGCAAAACTAAACTGCAAACTGCAAACTGTAAACTGCCAACTGGATGGCGAACACACACCAACACGTACATACACACACACACAAACAAACACAACCAAGGGGCAGGCAGAAGCCCAAAGGAAGCTGGGAAAATTCGTGATTTCCCTCGAAAATGCGTTTAATGTGACGCTGTTGCGTGCAGCGGACAGGCACTCGAATTGAAAATAAAATCGTATGAAACCGGAGCCGTTGGCCCTCCCCGATCCCAGGATCGATTCGCCAAATTAGCGGCAACATGACTTTTTGTGTCGTAAATAAATTTTCCACCGCAAGAAGCAGAACACGCGCAGCGGAAATTAAAATCGAGCAGACAGACGAACGAGAGAAGTGGAAGGGAAGTTATCCAGAGCCTTGATAAAGGGGATAACCCCGGTAAGATATTGAAACATTCGATTCCTAATTACACTTGGCGGGTAATTAATGCCCTTAATGCATTCCTTTAACCCTAATAAATAATGTAAAGGGGTCCAAAACCACTTAAAACTAATTACTTAACTTTATCATTACAAGGTTAAGTACTTAAAAACCACATGCCATTTTACTTGCGGCTATTTAAATGCATACAGTTATACTAGCTTTTGTTCCAAAGTTCTGCCTCTCTGAATTTAATGGTACGTTATGAGCGCCCTGAATAAATGATAATAAATATTAATGGACACTAAGCCCTAATGGGCGTAATAATAAGCCACTAATCTTCGCTATAGTGAATAAGATCTCATGTTTGAGAATTACTACCCCGAAAGTCAAAGCAAAGCCATGTACAAATGTTTCAGCAAAATATGTGTTTTTAAGAAACTCATGCTTATCTTAATTAAAATCGATGATTTTAATCAAATTCATGGCAATTCCTTTCCGCGAAGCCCCTATTAGTCTCTCCTTTTCGAGACTCGAGGCTGCCACAAAGTGTTGCAGTCAACACGTTTAATGGTTTTGCATTAACTTAAAGAGGCATTAGTGCGTAAGTATGCTGTAATCTACGTTGCGGAGGGGACAATTGCCCGCCAGCTGGCTTGGCGACTTCTGGCCTCCTGGACTTCTGGCCTTTGACGGCCAGAATGGCCAACAAGTCAACCAGACCAAACCGGCGGTTGGACACTGGACGCGTTCGTTGTACTTGTTAATTGCAGCGGAAGCACTCAATTAAAAGCGCGTGAAACGACTGCGCCACCTGCGTGTGTGTGCATGTGTCTGCGGGTACAAAGAGACAGCGCGACATGGGTGGGAAAGAGACAGCGGGATACGGGCTCGAAAGAGATAGGCATACGAGAAACCACTGACTGACAGGGACTGATAGAAATTAAGGCCACAGGAAACAAACAAATGCGGCGTAATCAAAAAGCGGTAAATGGCTGACACTGTAAATAGTTTATAGGCAAATGCATAAACTTGCAAATTGCCAGCAAACAAATCCAGCCAGACTAGACCAGAACCGACCAGACCCAGACTGAAAAGCTAAACCCATCCGATCCCCGACGAATGGCAAAAAAGGCAACAACACTGCGGGTATGCAATAATGCAACTGTTTGTCAATGTTTGCGGAGACTAATTAGATGGCAGCTGAGCGTTGACTGATGAAAGTTGCATGAGGGAGCCTTAATTGGATGTGCGATGGATAGCTACATATGCCGATAGATATCCCGTCCGATAAATGGAGTCGAACATGAAAGCATTTGGCAACTGGTTAGCCAAATTTCAGTTGTCAATTCGGCGCGTTCTACTTCTCTGCTGGCTTAAATTCATGTCTAATCGATTAATCTTAATCTGGCTGCCATCTAGTTGTTTGTAAAGCAGCATATCTCATGGATCTCCCGCAAAATGACAGTTACGGGGCAGAAAAGCGCACCATCGATCATCTGGGTAGCTCATCTATCAATGGACATGACCTGCCTGCCGCTGACTGTCAAATTAAAACATCAGGATGAGCGGCAGAATCACCTTTTTGGATTTCAGCAATACAATTAAGGATGAGGAAGTAGGGAAGATATGATACATAAATCATATTCTTAGCGTTCTTATTCTAAATATTGGGTTTTCTTTAAATTCCAATATGTAAAATTAAAGCTTAGTCAGCTGTTCGTTTCGTTTAAATTCATACATTTTGTGTGCCTTCATGCCCCAAGATAATTCTGCTATTATTCTGACCGCATCTGTTCGCTCGGCACTCTGGCCACAAAGTCGCTGGCAGAAAACAGCCGCAAAGTGCCGACTGGACAATGTCGAGGGGGCAAGTTGCAAGTAGAAACTGTTTGTTGTTGCGGCTGTCGTGACATCATAAGGCAAAATGTCAGCAGTTTTATTATCAGGCACAGGCCCGACACACACGCACCACTTTTCTCCTCCGGAGAACGAACGGAGGAAGCCAGAGTTGCAGCAGCCGCGCCTTCAGCTGTTGTTGCAGTGGCCGTTCTTGTTGGGGGCATTCGCACAGTGTGTCGCATAAATAATGCAGTTCATTATGTCATTTAGCGGCACGTTGCGTGAGCTGTGAAACGCGCAGCCAAGACGACGTTGAAACATCATTGCACAGGGAAAAAAATCATTGAAAGGGGTCAGTAGTTGTCAAGATTTGTAAACCCTGACAATTGAAACAAGTGTTAAATTATATTAAATCTCCATAAATGCATGCATACAGAGTTCTTCTAAGTTTTGAATCCATATGAATACTATTCTTTGATGCTTGAAATCTTAAAATTAGCATTTTTCCGAGTTAATTAACCTTCATTCATTGGGTAGCCTTTTCTCACGGTGCAGCAGTGGATCACATGCTTTCTGCTCTCATTGTTGCTGCACACGCCAAGTGCGGAAATGAAGTTGTCAATGAGCCACTTCCACAATTTATGACCGCTGCGATGCTGCGGCAACTACCGCCTGCCAAGATCTTAATTATGACTTGAGTAATGTGGAATAAACGATAAAGCGTGCTCACGCAAATACACTGTGCGAAGAAGCGGGCAGAGTTAGGTGCCCAGTTGGCCAAGTCGGCCAATCAACATCATAAATCAAGCAACCTCCTGGACTGGCAAATAGTTATGGAATCGGAATTGAAATTGGAATCGGTATGGCGATGGTTGGGGGTATGGGCTATAAGGTTTTGAGAAATGCGAATAAACGTCGGCGACACGCTCGTAAAAACGTCAAATAAAATGTGGCAGCCATTTTTGTGCATTTGCCAAATTTGCAAAATTTAATTGTGGCGTAAAAAATGTGCAAATTTATGATGATTTTATGGCGCTCATTCGACCAACTTTGGCAACTGACCAGCACGATATCGGGCCTAAAGCGCTTTTTCTGGAGCAACTTGCCGAGGAATAACATTTATTTATACTTAACTGCCTGCTGTTTGTTTGTTTGTTTGTTTTGTTAGTTGCTTGGTTGTTTGCCTCAAATCCAATGATTGAACCGAACCGCGGTCTTGGGAAATAGAGTGCGCCGTCTGGCGGACGAACAAAGCCCCGGCATTAAGGAAAATCTTCATCAGACTTATTTTATTGAGTGTGGAAATTTCATTGTAACAAATCAATTAATAGCTGGACGCAGGCGGGGAGGGAAAGGGGAGTTGGTAAGCTGAAGCCAGAAGGGACAAGGATGATTGTTGCTATTTGGCGCTGTGTTTGGCTGTCGGCAATCAGCAGTAATCAACCGTGAGTGGGTGGGGTTGGGTTGGGTTGGATCCGGATTGGTGTCTGGGTGGAAAGTGGGCGAGGCGACTCCGGCTGGTTCACCGGACCCCAGGACGGTGTCAAATGACGCTGCCAGCCGTGCCAGACATTACGTCGCACGTCTGAGTGCGCAGGGAATGGCAATAACAACGGGCAAGTCAGAGTGACCCGACCTCGAACAGAGAAATACTCTCAGTGATCATGTCCATATATGTTTAAAAAATGTTAAAAATATATTCTCTTCATATATTATCCATAATGGAACCTTTTCTTTTAAAAGTTATTTTCGAAAAGTTTTGTTTATTTATCTCCCTTCAAAGGGATTACAGAAACTCCCTGTTCCGTTCCAACTTAATCAAAAGATATTTCCGTATTTCAAAGACAGTTAAATAAAAGAGTCCCCAAATATCATCAGATTATTTTCTACCCCCGGCAAGGGTATAAAAGCGATGAGGACGCCAATGGCAGCGATGGCAACGTCGAGAAGGCGACCGACTGAAGGGCGGAGGGGCTTAATCGATTATGCGATTTAATTGAACTAAAAACGCTTAATAAGCAATAAAAGCTCACACAAGCACAAACCCGAGCGTAGGGGAAAACAAATTAAAAGTAACACTTAAAATTACACCACGTAGACGTTGGCTAATGAAAGAAGCCGACAGAAGGCTGCCAACATTGCTGTGAACTCCCTCCACTATTTTCTAATTTCCCTCCCCCTTCATTGCCTTTAAAGAAACGTATAATAAAATTTTATTTCCTTTGAAATGAAATTTTGTGAGGCGTTGAAAAGCATTTTCGACTGGCATTGAGCGGAACTATGTGTACACTGGCGAGCGGATGACGGAGGTCAAAGTTTAAACGCTGTTAAACACATTAATTTATCAAATTTCACATTATTAATTCGCCTCTCAAGTGGGTGGTGGTGTCCCTGTTCGAGTGTTGCGATTATTTCGGCCGAGCTGCTCGGTTCTTTGTGGGCAAATGCTGATGCGGATTCAGCGAAGAAAGAGCCCCAATGGCAGCATCAGCATCAGCATTCAGTGTCAGTGGTCTTAAAAGATTATAAACGATTCCTGGAAAAATGGCAGAGTGATTATTCCATGTTGCCATGGTGGCTAAGCTAGGGAGCAAAGCTGTTCGGAATGCTGGAAAATGCGGTGCGAGAGGGGAATAATTCATTAGCAGCAAATATATTAGTCTTTCTAATTTCAATGGGATTAAACAACGAGGATGATATACAACTCCACATTCCTGCTAAAGCAAACAATGTATGGCCATTTCTGTTAAAATATTTGATTTAAAATATTTCAATTATTATACTAAATATTTGTTCGGGTAATCATTGCTGCAGGGTAGCTCCACAAACACATTCTGGCAAGAATTCTAACTTAATTATGGCCGAAATTGTTTGTTCATCATTTGGTTAGCCAAAGGCAGTAAACAATTCGCTTCTGACGAAGTACGTATGAGTCTTCTTCAAGTTCAACGAACGCAGTGCGTGTGCGAGGATTTGTTGGCATTATGTTCGTACACAGTGTGCACTTGTACGATGTGAATGGGCTATGCGATGCACTAGGAAAAAATGTTTAACAACAAAAACGAATCATATTAATTTCCGATAAAAAAATCCAGCACAAACCATCTGTCATTCATAGCCATATATTGACCAACAAAACAAACAATTCTTATTAATTAGTTGCGAGTTTTTACGCAAACTTTCAGAGTTTAATTTCAAAATTTCGCAAAGAAAAAATAATGTTTGTTAGTCAAACAAATACATTTTTTATTAGTGTGCCGACAAGTGAGTCAGTTTGACTGAAGAGTGCTTTAAATTTAGACAAACAGCAAACAAACAGACACAGGCACGTTCATACGCAGGCAAACAAGGCTTTACAGTTGTTAGTTGGTGTTTGTGCTTGTGTTTGTATTTGTGTTTGTGTTTGCCTAAGTGGCATAGGCGGCAGTCGCACACACATATGCGAGCGCGCACAACGCGGCGTATGCGTAATGTGCAATTTGTTCTACAGCTGTTGGCAAATTGCAGTTCGCGCACACTAAAAACCAATTTTATGACAGCCAACATATTGCCTGGCTTTGCTCGGAAATTCGATAGTCAACAAAACAAACAAGTGCAGCTTGCAAAAAGCGGAAAATCAAACAAACTTTTTCGCATTTAATGGCGTTCATTAACCACTCGCCCAAATAGACCTGGTAATTGGACTTGCTGCCGACACACAAAAGAAAAAGAGAGGTGAAAGAGCCCCTTGCATAAACAAATTAAAATTAAATATTATCAGACAGCCGGTCGCCGGCAAAATTGCATCCAGTCGCATCCTGCGCCGTACATGTTCCACATTACCACTGACCGCCCGCCCGCCGAACAGCGAATAATGCAATAATACAAATAATTCAATAATAATTATAATGAAAGGGTTCTGGCTCCTCTGGCCAGGATGTGGATGTGGATGTGGATATGGAGGACCTGGCCCTCTGTTCGAGCAGCTTAATGTACACACATAATTGAACACGCGCCGACATCGGGAGCGGACCAACTCAATTCCCCCGTCCAACCAAGACAGCCCACACACTCCCCCACAAATACAGATTATTAAATTCCCATGTAAAAAAGCAAAAATCAATAAAATTGACTCTATATCTAGTGATGAGGACAGAAATGAAACCCCTCAACTGTGAGTGGATAAGGAGCAATTAAAAATTCTTTAATTCGATTTGCTATCAGGTTGCATGAAGAGAAATGTTTCAACTTTGCACACGTTGTACAACAAAGACAGCTTGTGGCTTAAACAAATTAAAAAAAGGGAATTTATTTATATATTGAGTTACAAGGAGCAGAGTATGAACTTTAACTTTGATGCAGAATTACTTTTTATGCTTCATTCGTTTGTGAAAATAATACGAAAATGTAAATAAAATCCAAATTAGTTTTGTTTGCATAAACAGAAAATTTCGCAAATCCACTTAATTTATAACTTTGAGGAATTTCACAAAGCTAAACCAAACTCAACAAAATTTAATCAGCAGACTGAAAAAGCCACTATCTCTAGCTTAACCAAAAATTTCTGTTATTCATTTCAAAACGCATTCAAATTTTTTTTGTCCGTCCATCTCCACTTGCGGATCCCCTGGGCCGGAAATGTTTTGGAAATTCCAAATCGCATCCCAATCCTAGATAAGCAGAAGCCAGGAGCTCGATCCGACAGCCAAGATTCCCAGTCGCCTGTGGACATGCTCGTAGCGGAAATGGCGTGCAAAGTGAATCGGATGCGGAACGTTTAGGGAAATGTTTAGGTTCAAATGCAAGCACATTCCATACGTATTGCATTCCCATTCCCATTCCCATTCCCGTACTCGTACCCATAGCCTATTCCTAGCCCGATCCCTAACCATCCGCACGAACGTGTATACGGTATCTTTCCACCTATCTCTGGCATATGGTTGAAGTCTTCACACATGCCGGACTCCAGTCCGGAGCCCCATTTTCCGTACCGGGGTTTGGGTTCGAGTTTGAGTTGTGGGGTGTGCGTGGCAGTTGAATAACCTCTGATGTCGGCGGTGCCATCGTCTGTATCTCTCCGTCTCCCTCACTAGGATCCCCCCCACACACACCCACTCAGACACACATACACTTACACCTCACGCACTCACACACACACACAGGCACACACACTGTGAGATTATTATGACGCTCAGTCAGCCATTACGGTTTGCTCGGGCTACTTCATTACGCTGCGTGTTTGCACTCACATATACGTACACTCACGGCTGCGGGGGCGTTTCCAGTAAGTCAGTTAATATAGCAGCTAGTTGGCTGCCAGTTTGGCCAACGCAGAGCAGTGGGAGTAGAAAAAAAAAAACAACGACGGAGTGGCAACAACATCAACATATCCACAGCCCGACAAATAGAACCCGACCAACATAAGCGCCATTCAAGCTTTTTAGTTCACTTCAGTGAAGCAGCAGCAACAGCAATGAGGACGACAAGAACATCAACAGCAGAAATTGGGTAGCTCTCGAGTGGATGGGGTCCGAAAGGGGAGGCCAACGTGGTGTTTTTTTGGGGGCAGCGACAAGGCGGGTGGAAAAGGAGTAAAATTAACACGTGGTTAGAGGTTTACGCTCTCTGCCCGATTTGACGCTGAGCTGGCTCAGCTTTTGTATATATCTCATTATGGCCTCAAATGTGGGACTCCCTTCGTCCAAGTACACAAAAAGAATAGCTTGAACAATCGTTAACCAAAAGATATAGTCACAAATTTTAAAGTAAATTTAAAGCTCGTTTATCAATTTGTAAAAACCTATTTAAAACAAAAAATCAACCGTAAATCCCAGAAATTGAAAACATTAAAAAAGGAACATTTTACATGAAAGAATTCTATTATCAGCACGTTTCTATTGTTTATCAGTGAAATTTTTGTTTAATAAATATGAGCGAGTTGAGAAATAAAACCAAAAATATGTATATACAATTTAATTGAATTCTTGCACGCTCAAAAACCTTCATAAAATATATTAAAAACAAACGAATCAAAAGTTCACATATTTTGCTGTACTGTAAAAAATTCTGGAGCACAGCAAAACATGTTCTTCTTTGCCTTAAATACCTCGTGTTTCCCTCAGTGTATTTGTGTGTGGCAGTGAGTAGAGATACATGTAAGCATGTCCCTGTGTGCGGTATTTACGCATTTTCCCTGTCGTCTCCATTTGCTCACCCCATTTTCCTGACTTGTGTCACACCGTTGAGGCTAATGAAAAGCGGAAATGAAACTTTTGTATTAAACATGCTCTCCTTCTGCTCGGTGTGTGTTGTTTGTTTGCGTGTCTGCGTGCCGGCCCCTTCTTGCCCCACCAAGCCTTTCAACAGCCCCCACGCACTGTTTATAATATAAAACATCGCAGATTGCGTATACGCAGCGTGTGCCACCAAATTGCCTTAGTTGAGACGCCCCGCAAGCTTGGCCTGTTTTTTTCGCTTTTCTTCTCTTTTTTTGTCTCCTTTTCAGCCGCCTGTCTCATAATGCGCTCGGATTAAATGAAGTCCTATTAAAATAAAGTAATTTCTTTCGCGGCTTACAGAAACAAGGTCCACCTACGTAGTCCTTTTTCCTCGCTCAGCAATGTTGCCCCTCAAAATAAAACAAAACTAAAACTGAACACAATGCCTGTTAAATGTGTAAAATACGCTTAGTCTTTTGGTTACGAAAAAATGGGAAAGAATTTCTGGGGTTTTCCGGGCAAGAGTAAACTGCGTGTTAATGGCCAGGGAGATAGAATGGCCAACTGAGAGAGTGGCTGGCCGGGGTTGGATGCTTCTAACAAAAGGAACAACACGAAATATGGAAAAGGAGAAAGAAAAGCGAAATGGAAAATTTTATGCAAATAACATTTCATTTAGTTGGCGGGGGTATTTGCTTAAAAATGTGCAGAGCGAGCAAATATTATACGAAAAACTAAATAAAAATTAATTGAATTAAGCGATGGCAGCAAAAACAGAAAACTTTTGTTCAACGCAGACGGAGGAAAAAAAGGCAGGAGTTTTCATATTTTGTTTGCTCGCCCTTTGTTTAATGAAATCCCAGCATAAACTGCACGGATTGTAAAGTTTTATAAGATTTAAAAGTTGTAAATGTAAATTTGAATCGGATTATGGCAGTGCGATATGCACTTCAAGTCTGTTGTTCTGCGCGGAAAAACTTCAACTTCCAACAATGGGTTAATGTGCAGTGCTTCTTTTTGGGAGAGTACAGATTTAAATGCAAATGACTTCAAGTTCCCTCGACGGAAAACTTTACTTGTTGCCTTTGTAATTTTCATCTAGGCAAACTTTTGCTAGCCATGTAGAAATTCCTTGCCATAATACAATTTTAATAATTATTTTGTGCTCCCGTCCTCAATTCAATTTCTGATTAATTTAAGAAACTTTAACTCGATTCGGAAGCAAAATAAAAACAAAAAACAAAAACGAAAACGAAACAGAAGCCACAGCAAAAGTTAGCTTGATCTAAAACTTTTGCACCGCAAACTTCATAAAATAAAACAAATTATGGCAACGTCATTGCTATCTCAACAGCTTGTTAGCCCCCCTTTGGGGTCCAGCCCTCTTCTCCCTTCCAGTCTGGACTGGATTTGCTCCTGGGTTGCAAATGACGCCATCTTGACAGAGCCAACAACAATAAGCAGGCCCTGAGACACGATACGGTTACACCACATATGCAAAAGCCGTCTGCATATATGGTTAGACGCACTGCCAGACAAATGCGCGTCAAGTTGACTGCATGTCTCGAGGCAAGTCATTCACATTCGTCATCGCCGCGCCAGACTCCGTCAGCGCCAGTCCGCCGGCTTTCAGTTGCCAGTTGCCAGTTTCCAAGGTGCTAACCAACGGCAGCCCCACCAGCAACAGCCACAGCCACAGCCACAGCTACAGCAACAGCAACATCAGCATGGCGGCAAAATCGCAACACCAGCAACATCGTTGCAGCAGCAACACCCACACAGGACATCCAAGGCACACACATGTGGCTCTCGCTCAACTGGAGTCGTTCACCGGCACAGTTTGGGGGCTCAGCCAACGCGTTCAGTAGCAGCCACCGAACACTGAGAATAATTCTATAAAGATCACATTAAATACAAACAAGTTAACTAATTAATAAGGCATGCTACGCAGAATATTAACAGGTTGGCTAAAATTTTTCAAAAGACAGCAACAAATCCTTTTAAAGTTATGTTGAAATTATTTTGATTATATGAATAACTGAAATGAAAACTTTTTCTTTCAGTACAGCTTCATCATCAGTCTCAGCCGCAGTTGCAGTTATTAATCTAACGCAATGCACACACGGCACTAAAGCTCCGCCCACGCCCCATTGCCGTCTCAAAAAGCAACTATGGTTATGAGCGTGACTGTGCCGGGCTGCCTGCCTCTTTTGCTGCTCCATTAGTAAGTCGCGTATTTTGGTAGCTGCGGCTCATGTTCGGCAAATGAGTGTTTGGCCAAATGGGTCTATGGCCAATAAATCGAGGTGCCCCAGAGAAAAAACTAACTATGGGCGTGCTTAAATTGCCGTTTAAGCATTTTTTATGAGCATAATTTATCAAAGTTAAGTTTAATAATTTTCCTTTTGCAGCGTGAGAGAAACAAGATGATGTGGGCCGTTACGGTGACACAAAAAACGAAGAACATAAAGTATTGCAATTTAATTTGCATAAATTGAGGAGGCAAACAACCACCCACCACCCGAACATACACACAAACACAAGCACACACACAGAAAAGCTGGGCAAGGATTATAGAATGCTTGGTCAACAAGAGCATAGATCCAACCCTAACACGAATTATAGGAAGTTACCTTAGCCAGCGTGTGCTACGATACGAGACCAATGACGGACCTAAAACATATAGAGTTACGGGAGGAGTTCCGCAGGGATCGGTCCTTGGGCCGACACTGTGGAACCTGATGTATGACGGGATCCTCCGTTTGAGCCTCCCATCCGGTGTAAAGATGATCGGATTCGCAGACGATATTGCCATTGTAGCAGTAGCCAAACATACGCACGAGCTGGAGGCTATTACTAACGAGGCGATCAGGCAGGCGAGCGAATGGCTGGCAAATGCCGGTCTTAGCCTCGCAGAGCACAAGACGGAGGCGGTGCTCATAAGCTCCAGAAAGGTCGTGGAGAGCGTAACTCTCACAGTGGGTGGCACAGCCATCAGATCTCGGCCTCACCTCCGATATCTAGGAATAATCCTGGATCATAGGCTCTCCTTCAAAGAACACCTGAAGTACACAGCCCAGAAGGCCTCGATAGCCTGTTCAGCATTGGCCCGTATCATGCCAAATACGAGAGGGCCCAAAGAGCTGCGTAGACGGCTACTGAGCAGCGTGGTAAGGTCGATAACGACCTATGCGGCACCAATTTGGGCAGACGCCACAGCGAATAAGACCTACACAAAAGAGGTTAGAGCGGTCTACAGAACCTGTGCCCTGAGAATCGTCAGCGCGTTTCGTACGGTCTCAGGAGATGCAGCCGAAGTTCTGGCCGGTATGATGCCATTTGATGTAGGCATACGCGAGCTCGCATGTGCACACGAGCTTTCCCCAGAGGAAAACAGGAAGAGATCCCTCGCCGAGTGGCAGCGAAGATGGCAATGCTCCGTTAGGGGCAGATGGACGCACAAACTCATCCCACGGGTTGAGGCGTGGGTAGACAGGGCGCACGGGCAGGTGAACTACTACCTGACCCAATTCCTAAGCGGCCACGGCTGCTTTAGAGCGTACCTCCACCGCTTCGGGCACGCGGAAGACCCGTCCTGCCCAAGATGTGGCACTAGTTGCCCAGAAGATGCCGAGCACGTCATCTTCACCTGCCCAAGGTTTTCCGGGCAGAGGGACGATCTGGAAAGACAGTGCGGCGAGCCGCTGACACCAGAGAACCTGGTCAGTAACATGCTGGCAAGCGTCGCAAACTGGGATGCAGCTGCAAAAATGGCATACAGCGTAATGAAGGAACTGAGACGCGAGGAGCAAGTCTTAGGAAGGAGCCACTAGGGCTATACTCCCCCCGAGGTAATACCAAACGGTGGTTCCGGGGGGGCAGTGAGACGCGCAACTAAACAGGAACAGTCCTGGTTTCACAAGGGCCACTTGAGTGTACTGCGGTACGCCAACGTCTATGTGAAAGTTGAAAAAAAAAAAAAAAAAAAAAAAAAAACACAGAAAAAATAACCAGAAAGATACCAGCAAAGCTTAAATAATTTCCAAGCTTACTTCTAACACTGCAGACAACAACAACAACAACTACAACAACAAAAATAAAAAGGGAAGGACAAGGACGACGACAACAAAAAGGGTTTCGGGCTATTTTGTGCCTTTGCTCATTTTGCCGGCATTAAATTTTTGCATAGCGTAGAAAGCACATAATTTGAAGCATTATGCTAAAATATGCGTTCACTCCCATCCGAAAAGGAACAATTTGATGAGAAGGGGATGAGAAGGGAAAGGGTTGGGGGTCTTAGAGAAGGGAGCCAGAAAACATTTTGCAAGAATTTCCACCCCATTCCAAAGTTTTTTCTGGGAACAATTTCATTATTAAAAATTTTGTTGGCTATGTCGAGTGCAGAGCACTGATAAGCAGCAAAAAGGATGCTCACAGGCTTCCTCGAACTGAAACTCCCAGACAGAGAGTAAATTAGAAAATTTGCTCTGGAAATGACTTACAACGAGACAAGAAAACCCATTTAAATCAAACACATTGCAGATGGAATATTATCATATTTATGATTATGACATGGCCTCGGCTTAGAGATACTTTTGGGCCAAGCAATCCATTTTCATCTGCATAATTTTTAAGCTTCTTAGAACAAGATTTATGGCAGCGAGGTTAAGACTGATTTTCAGCCAATGTTGTCTTTAAATACAGATAATAAAGTCCCGACTAAGTACTGCAGTTGGAAACACTTCGTATCGGCTTAATTTATCGAAACAACAGAGCTCGAAAATCCCCTCGGGACCTCTCCTATTCGATTGTAAATCAGTGTAAGTACTCGGGCATAGGAGTCCGTTTGCATGGATATTAGTTTCTGGCCATATCTTTCCATCCCTGGCCATCATCAACTGCATCTCGACAGCATCTTAATTAGGAGTCCGTTCGGGGTAAGTCCGCAATCTGCATAACAAGCATTTGCTTGGCTTGGCTTGGCCTGTCTTAGTTTTAGTTTTGCTTGCCTGGGTCCTGGCAAATACGTATGCTCTAATTGGCCTTCGGCTTCGGGCCATGATCCCTTGCCAGGTGGCATACGTTGAATATACCAGTTGTTTCACACAAGGAAAAATAATAAAGGCAATATACATCTCAAAATAAACACTAACCATTTGTTTCTAAACTATTTTCTATATCATGAAAAATTGTATTTAATTCATACAAAAAAAAAACTTGTTTAAAATTTGTAAACATACAAAAAGTCATAAAATGAAAATCTGTTATTGCTTTAGCATGAACTGAACACAAATAAATTTCAATGGCTTCGTGGCGTGTTTTCAATTTGAATTTAATAATAGAAAACAAATTGATGGCCCATAAATTCAAATTTATTGTGATAGTTGAATGCAGTAAATAAAGTCTGTGAACTAAACATAAGTTGTACTTCCTTTTCTCAGTGCTGCAATTACGATAGTTTCGCTTTTTTGCAACCTATATACTCGTTTCTGGCCCCTCATGAGCCCCGGGATCCCAAGTAAATTTACCGTTTGATGATGATTTCTGGCAACTGTGGTGCAGGTGTTTTAACCCCTCGATAACCCCTTGATGAAAACTTTGCCAAAGGCAAATAGTGCTCATGTGTGCCAAGCCGTTTCAGCTGTTTGTTGTGTGCACTAAAAATTGAATTGAACTGCAAATGCTTGGGATCGGGCTGCAATGCAGTCCGGTGGTTCAAGGGTTATTTTTTCAACGGAATCCCCTTCGAATTTGTTATGCGGTAGACTCTCCTCAATTTTGGCACACACTAACACACTGCCACATGGCAACAAAAGTTCAATAGCCTCGCACACAAGCACAGACACACACAATCACACACACTCACACACCCTGAAGTCGTGAGGACATCAAAATGCAAGCGTTAACCGAAACCTATCCTAATATGTTTGAGCTTGATGCGTTTTCATGATGTTACCTGACTCCCGGGTCTCTGGCCTACCCTCACATCCTCGCATCCTTCCATCCTGACAGGCATAATAATGACATACACTCACACACGCACACACACACCCCGCTGGCACGCACACAGATACGAATGCCGGCTAAAGTTTATTGCATTGCGACATTTGAGCTTCAACACTCAATGTCTGAGGTCTGCCGTCTCTGCTGCAGTCGCAGTCGCCGTCGGCGCCGCTGTCTCTGCTGCGGTCGCCGCCGCCGCTCCAGGATTCCAGGTCCTGCCGAATCGGAGGGTTGCAAAATTCCCACTGCATTCGCCCGAGATCCGGCGGTGGGCGCTGCGTCAGCGGGCAAATAACAATGGTCCTTATGTATTATATAACAGGCGTGTATATAAGTAATGCACCGAAAAAAAACACGTTTCCAACCCAAAGGTAAAGGATGCACCATGGATAAACACCAACAAAAAAGTGCAGAAAGATTTAAAAAAGTAATGTGATAGCTTTTTATCATATTTGTTCAGCTTTCTTTCGGAAAACAGAAGCCTTTAAAATTAAGATTAAGAGATGTTAAATTTGATTTCCATTTTTCCAAATAGTTGTTATTTATTTATAAACGCTTAAGCGTTACCGGATTGCCTGAACCCTAAATCTTATTTTAATATTTACACTTCCAACCCGAAACCCTCATAAATCAATGATTTCATCGCTCTTAATTTAGAGTTCCCTTTTCCCTCAGTGTTTGAGTGTGTACGCACGGTTGTGTGTATCGAGTGTATTGGTGCGTACCTCTGGAATCCTTATGAATCCTTTTGCATACACACACACATTTTTTACCCGCCGCGTTGTTTAACTTAATAAACAGGCTCGTCGCAGACAGAGCGAATGTAGCAATCTAAAGCCGAACCATCTGTCATAGATACTGTCAGTTCGTATTGATTTTTTTCCCTTTTTTTGCATTTGTTCCTTCTGCAGAGGACGACCACCAGCAGCGATAATGTTGCCGATTGTTGGCAGCAATGGAGACGCTGCCCCGTCTCTTGTCCTTTTCGCAATTGTTTTCCTACCTGACTATTTGCATTCAACTTGTAAATAATACAAAATGCAAATACAAATGCATTGACTGCCAGACGAGACGACAAGTCAAGTCAGGCCAAACGAAACGAAACGAAATGAAACCAAACCAAACCAAAGTCGAGGCAAACCGAACCACTTTTGACGCATTAACGTCACTTTAGTTACACTCACTCACACACAAACACACGCACAGTTGAACGACGAAGGACCCAAGCGGCGTATACGTAATGTGAGGCAGCACTTCCATCCGCAGCTCCATTTCAAGGCAAACAATAGCTAATAGTGCTACAAACTTACACCCACATTGCCCACACTCGCACTCACATTGCCATTGTCAATATTTGCCACGAATGCTACTCCACTTTTGCTTCGATGGCAGCGGCGGCAGCGGGAGCAGCAGCTTCAGCTAACTATAGCTGGGCAACAACAACAACATTCAGCCAGCCAGTCAGCTAGCCAGGCAACCAGAGAGCGCGCAACATGTCGAACAACATATTGAACAAATGCATTTCAATAAGCCAACATCGGCGGCGGCAGCAACAACAGCAATTGCGACCAGAGACGTTGCCGTCATCGGCAAAAACCGCCAACCACAAACAACAACGGCAGCAATAGCAACAGCCCAGCATCAGAATCTGGGTGGGGCAGGTACCTACACTGTCCGAAAAATGTTGGCAAAAACATTGATTATTTTCTTATCACTCCAAGAGTTTTCCTAGCTACTGATAAAGTTTAACTAAGTTAAGAAAGAGTTTCTAGTGATTTTTCTACATTCTCGCAGATAACTATTCTTATTGAAATGATCGAAATCAAAGCAATTAAATTTGACCCAATCTTTTGTCCAACTCAATAAGACTTGGATTTTCGCCCCCTGTAGGTAAGCATTTGTCAAGGGTTTGGGGCAAGAGGTTCTGCGCCTGAGACGTGAACGGAGACTGAGGCAAAAGCCAAGGCTTCCATTTCCACTTGCGTGCGCTCTGCACGCTTCAGCTTCAATTGTTTGCATTAAAATTGCACTTCAACTTCGACAACTGCAACAACATTGCCGGCAAACAGCAGCAACGGCAACAAAAACAGCAACAGCAAGAAACGGAAAGGAAAACCACAACAGAAACAAAGCTGTCGCTGGTGGCAGCTGATGGAACCACAAAAACCCGACCGTAGCTAAAATGGCATAGCAAAAATCGTTTTTGATAAAATGAAAAGAAGCGAGCGAAATGAGCAGAACGGGCAGAAACAGAAACAGAAGCTGTAGCTGAAGCTAAAGCAGAAGTAAAGGCAATGGCAATGGCAAAGATTGTGGTTTGCTGTTGCTGCTTTTAAATAAATATGCAAATAAAAATAGCAGCCAGATGAGAAGTTGGCAGCATCCAGAGCAGAAGCAACAGTCAGAGTGACATGATGGGTAAACGATACGGGAGCAGGAGCAAACTATAAACAAGCTATCAAAAAGTTGCCTGCGGAGCGAAACGGGAAATTTCACTTAGCCGGATCACAATTTCAAGAGAGCGGAGGTGGAAAGGGGGAAGTGGCAAAAAGTGGTAGCTGTGACAGAAAGGCGCTATCAATGACAAACGTCAATCATATTTTGAAAAGCAATTCAGACAAGCTTTGCATTTTATTAAGCTGTCAGACAGCAAGAAAAGCGAGTGGAAAATCTTCAAGCTGCCACACAAAAACCCATCTACTCCATTGTCGAAACGAATTTAAACATCAAATTTCATGCAGACTTACTCACACACACACCCGCACAAATACACACACACACACACACATTGTTGGTCTCCATAAACATTTTCATTATAGGAGCTGCTTGTTGCCGCTGCATCGCTCAAGTGTCATTTATTTTGCTCAACTTTCAACTCTTGCCAACTATTGACATTTGATGTCCTTCCCCCTCAACTTCAACTTTTACTTCGACTTCTACTTCAACTGCAACTGAAGGCGGAAGGAAGCATCTCGCACAAAAGCCAAGGAAGTCAATGTATATACAATTTTTAAGCGCTTCATAGAGCCTGATACAAGCGAAAACTTTTGGCCATGGTAACTTCCCTTTTCCGGCGTCAAACTCCTGATGCCCGACGTCTGGACCGCATTTTCCGCTCTCCCACCAAACGTTGTTCTGTCAGTGTCACAAAAACCCAAAGCGAGGAGAAACTTTACTAACTGCTTGGAAATTATGAAAAGTTTCGCTTCCAATTTCTTTTGAGGATGCGATGTAACTGTGTTAATGTTTTTGCATTCATGTCCGTTGCAATGTAATCCAATCAAACTTCATTATTATAATGCTGTCAACTGAAGCGCACGCAAAATCTCTCAGACATCGGTAAAGGGAAATCGTGGTAGGAAAAATATATAGACAGACAGACAATGAAAGCAAATACAGGGGAGTTAAGTTAAACTAACTTTAAGGAATATTACGTTACAATTTACAGAGAAAAAAAAAACTAAAGGTTACATAATTTTCAATTATTAAATACAAACAATATTAAAAAAATATTATATTTAAAAAAAAAATGATTGAACTCATCAAAACATCCTAACTTCCTCCTTTTTTAAAGTATTTTTTAAGAATTTTTAAGTTTTATTCACTTCTGAGTGAATAATGCGAAGCCAAGCGCCTGTCAAGATTTTTTTCAGTATGTAAATAGAATTTCAGTTGCAGTTCTTGAAGTCTGACACTGGGGAGGGAAACTGGTATAAGTGGCCAAGGCTGAGGGCTTCAAGCATAACAGATATCAAGGCAGCAGGGCAACGACAATGCGAGCAGGCTGAAGAGCCGGCAAACAAAATGCCATAAAAAACTTTAAACAAAGGCAAAATGAATGACACGCTGAGGATGTTGTGACGACGATGATATGACGATGTCTCGACCATGGCCTACGACAACGTGATTTTTAGTAAGTTTCGTTATGCCTACGTCTGCCGTGTGGATGGATGTGTGCATGCAAGTATATTTGTGTATATGTATATGCCGGTGGTCGTGTGTCAATTTAATGTCTGCTGCCCCGACGTCATCGTCATCATCATCATCATCGCCATCGCCATCGCCATCGCCTTAACCATCATCGTCAAAGCCGACAATACGCGTCTCCGTTGCAACTCCATTATGTCCTATGCAAGCCCTCTCTTTTCAGCGTTAGCCTTTTCTCTTGGTGATTTACGTCGCTTTCAAGCATGACGTCAAATTGTATATAGCAGCGCAGTTTCGCGCAAAAATACTTAACAAATAACCAAGGAACACAGCAAAAAATAGAGACAACATAATGGAACTCGACATTGATATATCCCTTAAATATTCTTATTAAAAAATTAAGTTCCAAGAGAAAATAAAATTAAA
Source organism: Drosophila ficusphila (assembly GCF_018152265.1). NCBI lineage: Eukaryota > Metazoa > Arthropoda > Insecta > Diptera > Drosophilidae > Drosophila > Drosophila ficusphila. Next base: position 21,264,155 of record NW_025064737.1, read on the forward strand.
GTTCTTACAATTTCATAATACAGAAAAATATCCAATATAATTGTCAGATACAAAAACTAATAATATTCTGATAGAGTTAACATTGAAATCTTTGTTGGTTTTCCTAGATTAAAATTCCCCAAATTTTTTTAACTCAGATCCTAGAGTTAAAGCCGGATTAATATAGCCTTCCCAGTGACGGGTATAAAAAGCTGAGAGCAATTCTTGGTCTTTATCCCTGCAAGCCTTTTCTATCGCGGAAGACACTTCTGAGTGACTTCTGGAAGATAAAACTATCTTCCGCGACTATCGCTTTCGGATCGCGGAAGTGACGTCCGTCGGGAAGAACTGTGACACTTCTGCGTCACCCCCCAGAAGAGACTTCCGCGACACTTCCAGAAGTGACTTCTGCGTCACCCCCCAGAAGAGACTTCTGCGACACTTCCAGAAGTGTCTTCCGCGACACTTCTAGAAGTGACTTCCGCGACACTTCCAGAAGTTACCCAGAAGAATATTCCCAATTGGAAAAAAATAATAGAAAATATTTTTACTATTTTTATTAAAAATTAAATTTTTTTTTTAATGTAATAATTTATATGTTAATATATTTCTTTTAATATAATTTTGTATATTTTCGACGCTTGTACAACCGATGAACTGTTGATGGAAGATTTTTTGATTTTTCAGCTCTGAATCATCCGGAAATTTAACAAACGTAAACTCTATAAGAAAACACACAAATAACATTATTAAAATGAAAACCATATTTAGAAACTGATGTGCATTACCTTTATATAAAAAATAGTTGATCTTAACATGTGCTGCATTTTTTTCCGGCATTGTACGCGTTGTTAGACGTAATAATATTTTTAAACACTTAACAATTTTCAGACTTGAACTGGCAAGACAGCAGTCTAGAAACTAAATGACGCCTTGCAGCAAAATCTGTACGCGGGTCAAAAGAAAATACACAAAAATGTTCAGTAAAACCAGAATATCGGTAAATTTTTGGGACCTTTGCTTTACTATCTTCCTATCAACTTCCAGAAGTGAATTGGGAGATAGTTTTTTTGTATATTTGTTGTTGTAAAATGTGTGCTATCGTCTTTCTATCTTCCAGAAGTGACTTATAAGTGACTTCTAGGCGATAAAAAACTCTTCTTTTTTTTCCAAAAATTTCTATCGTCTTTCTATCTTCCAGAAGTGTCTAAGAAGTGACTTCTAGGCGATAGATGTGTATTTTGTTTTTGTAAAATGTGTTCTATCGTCTTTCTATCTTCCAGAAGTGACTAAGAAGTGTCTTCTAGACGATAGGGGATAAATTTATCTTCCAAAGGCTTGCAGGGATATGCACTGTATGGGTGTGTGCGTGCTAGTGCGTCTGTATTGGTGTGTGGGAGTTCTTGTATTGACAGAGTGAACAACGTTTTACAATAGCCGCCATTACGGAGTGACAGGAGCGAGAGCGGGACGGCAGGAGGGACAGAGCGGGAGGAAGAACGAGAGAGAGAGAGGGAGAGCGCTGACAAAGCGTCTTCCACAGAGCGTTTGCTTTTTGGCAGTTCTTTATTATGGCTTCCGACTCCTTGGCACGGAGGAGCCGGCGGGTGGAAACGGTTATTTGATTGCCTTATCGAGTTTTATGGCTTTATTGAGTTGGGCCCAGGGGGCGTGGCTGGGGATTGGGACGCTACTGTAAGCGAAACTAATGTAGTTGCTGCTCTTCAGCGCTTCGACAAAAGCAATCAAAAGGGAATCGAACTTGAAGTATTATAGACTTGAGATGTTTTACCCCCACAGAGCAAAAGCACAATCCGTCTATCAAAAATGTCCACAAAAAGGCTTAAATTCATAGGCCTGGAGTTTTACTTACTTTTGAAGCTTTCCTCTGGGTTTCAACTGATTTTGGGCTTATACCATTAAGACCTTCATCTTCTTTACCAGCTTTTCCAAACTCATTTTTCTTAATATAACTGTTTTGGTACCTTATCAAAAACATTATTTTGCGAAAAATATTACATTTATCATGTATTGGTCTCCATGAAATCTTCTTAATTTGCATCTAAATGCTTTTGGCCATTTTTTTGTCCCTTGTATTTTGGGGCGAATAAAGATTGCTGGGTCATGTCTTTTGGTTTTTCGGGTTCTTTTTTTAAAAGGGTTTCGGCGTTAGCCGCCACGCTTAATGAAGCAACCCTTAACGTTTGGCACGTCTCTGCGCAGCCAGCAAACGAAAACGAAATTTCTACGTAGAACGGGTGCATTGAACTCGCTGAAATGAATTCAGTTTGTTTAGCATCAATTTCAGAATTTGTTTGTATTTTTTTTTTTTTTTTTTTGTGGCGTTACTTTGAGAATGATGATGAAATTTCAAAAATAAATAGCTAAGCCAATTGTTCTAAATTTAATGTTCAGCAAGTTCACAAGCGGTGATCGCGTGAGTGATATTGTATTCAATTTTGGGTTGGGAAATCCAATCATTCCTGAACATAAATATTTTGATTATGGGTTTCCATTACTTTTTTTGTAGGAGCACATAAGAATTAAAAATTAAATTTATTTTTTGGTCTTAAAATCCTAAAAAGATTGATGATCGTTTGATAGATGGAAATTTAAAAATAATTTTGAATATAAATAAATTGCAAAAAGTAGGTATGACAAATCACGCTGGCATCTCTGGCATAGACCTTTTAATGACTCAGGCAGGAGGCGACGCTCCTAATTTGCATAAGCACAGCTCAAAACTGCCAAAAAGAAAACATATTTTTTGCGTAATCAGCATCAATGCGACTCCTTCCGGCCTCCGGCCAAAGCAAAGCAAAGCAAGCCAAAACGCACCGAACCTGTTTCTAATGGTGGGAACTTTCATTAACCAACTGCATGGCGACGGCAAACACGAACCAAACCAAACACAACACAAGAAATAAGAACTCGAAAAATAGCAGGCAAACTGAAACCGGCCGGCAAATGGCGCTGCAAATTTGTTTATGCAAACGAGCCGCTGGCGGGGAAGTGGAAGTGGGAACTGGGAGCTCAGAACTGAGAACTGAGAACTGAAAGCTGAAAACTGCGGACCGGACGCCGGCAATTTGACCGAGTTAAAATATGCGCCGCTGACGTTTATGTTAATTTTTTTCCACCAGCCGAAAAACAAAAGCAACGTAAGAAAAAGCGGCAAATAAAAATGTAACCATAAAATTCTGTATAAAAAAAATACATTAAGTACGTAGAATGCATGTCACGTTGCCTCGCTGAACGACGACGACGGCGGCAGCAGCTGCAAACCCGCCAAAAAGCCAAACAAATTTGAGCCTCGTCGGTTGCCCTTTTAATTGCAGTTGCAGAATAGCTTAATATTGTCGAAAATTCATTGAGACAGCTACCCGGTGCTACCGATGACCCCACGATGTGTTCCCTAGCATTTACTCATTAACATTATCTACCCTCCGGGATCTGCCAAGTTTCCAGTTTGTCTGCCTCGCTGCCGTGTGTCCGTATGTGCTGAATTTATTTCATTAAAATCAAATTAACTTGTGATAAATGTTGCGAAATATATCATAAGAGATAGGAGTGTGCAGCGAACAATGCTGCCCGCCGAATATGTCCATGGTAACCACTACACTTGAAGAATAAGCATTAAGGAGTAATAGATTTATGGTTATTAAATTCATATAAAATAACCTAAACCTCATTTAAGCATTTTCATTAGGTCAACAATAAAGTGTATGAATCCTTCTTGACTTGCATCTTTGTTTTTCGAACTTAAGAACATTTTTAAATTTTTGAGTAATGGCTTTTGCTAATTTTCTCCAAGTGCAACAAACAATGTACGTTCTATTTGATATTTATCTGCATTTAATTTTACTTTTAGCTCCCTCCACTCACACATACACACACACTCACATAACGTGTGCCGAAAAGTAAAGTAGGGGTAGCATAAAAGCAGAAGGCAGCTTGGCCATCGCTGCCAGAGAAATAAAACGCCATATCTGATTATGTAGAGCACATAAAGCGCCGAGAGGGGGAAGGGGCCGTGGCAATGGGGCAGTCGAGGCAGCTGGGCGGAAAAAAGGTGGCCAACAACGTTTGCCCAAAGGAGATGCCTGGCATATTAGCGGAGACATAATGGACTAGAGATAAAGTAATGGCCGGTGCACTGGTCAGCAGGAGCACCGTCATCGCCATCGCCATCGTCAGAAAGCAGGAGCGTTTGCCCAGTTGGCCAGATTGCCAGTTGGTCAAGCAACTTTGTCGGAGATAACCAGCCCGGTTCAGTGAAATGTGAACTCTGCTTTATGGCAGTCAGAATCCGAGGATGTCAGTTCCCGTCCGCAGTATCAATGACTTAGACAGGGCCAGGCAAAGCAGAGGATTGTCTAATGAAACGATGTCACTTTCATGGACAGGTCAGCACTCAAAAAAACTGGGTTTATAGCTACTACTAAATTATATACTTACAATTTAATAATTCAATTAAAACAGCTTACGTATGTTGACTTTACCACTATGTATTTATTACCTGTAAAGAAAAGAAAATAAAATTAATTAAATTTTGTAATAAAATGATTTTAATTGAATATAAACTTATATGATAAATGGAAATGGTTAAGTAAACTTTTATTCTGGTCGGCTTAGTAAATTTGTTTCAAGTGCACCCGCTTTTGGGAGACCTTTCCTTTCAAACTTAATTGCCACATTATGTGGCAGTGTTCCAAGTTGACACGTTCAACTTGGCATATTTCAATTGTTAATCCAGCAATTGTGTGTGCCAGGGCCATCAACACTCCAAACATGTCAAGTGGCGAACGAAACTGGCAAAACTTTCCCGGCCAAGATCCCAAAGTTTTTGCCCCCGTCGAATGGCCAAAGTTTTCTTGCCCAAAGCCAAAGCCAGTTTGGTTCAGTTCATCTTCCTGTCACAGCTCGAGCAGCAAAATGTAATTGAAATGATTTATACAGTTCTTTTCTGTTTCTGTTTCAGTTTCTGCTTGAGTTTCTGTTTCTGTTTCAGTTTCAGCTTCCAGTTGCTGTTACTGATTCTGTTCTGTTCTGGCAGCCACAGAGTTAAGCCATCACGCATACGTCCTGGTGGCCCTCATCGGATGAATATTTCACAATCGACTGTGACACCATGCACCGAGTGCATCCCCCGAGTGGCCCGCTTAAAATGCAATTGGCAAATTACGGGCATGCCGGCAACTTGGCATTCAGCACGCGCTCGCACTTTATCATATCAATTTCAATTTGACTCGAATTAAGGAGGAATCGAAACAGAAACACTGCGACTTCGCAACAGGACTGTATAAATAACCAAAAAAAAAAAAATAAGAAAAAACGCTTGAGACGCAAAAGTATAATTACAATTTAGGCAACACTTAACGCAGTACACGAAAATGTGAGCCAAGGGCCTGAAATTCAGTGCCTCCTGCCGAGGCAAGGGTGAACCGAAAAACATGAAACCAAAAAACAACCGAAAAAACAACCGAAACCAGAATAAATAGGGGAAAAAAAGGAATATGAAAAGGAGATGGCAGGCGCAGGAGCTGGCAGACGACCCTTTAAAAGGCTCGAAACGCCAGGCCCAGAAGACAACCCGCCAACGGCGACGAGGATGGCGTGAAGTGAAACTGCCAGCCGCGACAGCTGAGCTCCAGATCCAGATCCCAGTTCCCAGTTCCCCGTTGCCAGTTGCCAGATCCAGGCGCAGATCCCAAGCCCGGACTCAGTCCCAGTTCCGTGTGCCACGAGCTCAACTTGAATTATGTGCGCCCTGTCTGCCAATCTTCCAATGAGGGTGTGCGTAAAGCACTCGAAAAAAATTTCATTGCAGTTTAAACAAAGCAGAAACACTTCAAAGCAAGTCAATTTGTTTAACTACTTAGTACATATAGTAAGAATAATAATATGTAACCAGTAATGATACTGCTATCTACTATTTAAAAAAAATGTATTGTGTTTCTTTAATGCTTAGTTTTAATTCGGTTTTAATAGTTTTCCTGAAATTCCAAAAATTAAAATAGGATTTTTCCTAAGTGTGTTCGTGCAGCCAGATGAATGGGCTGAAGGAAGTGGCGTTGAGTACTGGCATAAGGAAGCATAAGCTGAGCCAACCGAGCGGGACCCGAGCCGCATAGCCAGTTTATGCAAAAGCAGGGTAACCAGTCCGGGGGAAGCCGCTTTCGCCTGGAACTGCAGCCTCCTTTCTCCTGACTCGTACCTCCTGTCCACCTCCTTCTCCTCCTCCTCCTGCTTCCATTATCCTCAGCCACCCCCTTTGTGCGCTTTTGCTATCATTGTGGAAGGAAACGCTGCTCTCGCTAATGATGACGATGATGTACTGCAGGACGTGTTGGTTTTTGCTCTTTACTCAGCTCCGCTCGGTTCGGTTCGGCTCAAAACAAATTAAAATCAACCAGGAAGACCGGGGCAGGAATGCAGTGCAGCTCGGGACAGGATGGATACCTCCGCCAGCAGTCTGCTTTACATGATAATTTTATGTTTTTACGTAATTATGCTAATGGATGGATTTGCCTGGCGCCCGAACTTTGCGACTTTGTAAAACTGTAAAATTATATCAAAGTGTTAATTATGCTCGTGGAGCTAGGGCCAAGTCAAGCCAAGAAAAGCCGTTGGCCATTTCATTTACTGCCAGAAACAGATGACTCCTATATCCGTTTATATCTATATTCTTTCGCTACCTGGGGCACATGTGTGTGCATAAATTTTGCGCCGCATGTCAGTGAGGAGCAAAAAAACAAATGCTTTTATGATTTGTCGCAAATTACTTTAGAAAAGTTCGGCACACCGGGGCTCACGTTCGACAAACAACAATAAATCACGGCTGCGGGGCCAAATGTTTGCCAGCAATTTTGCTCCACATATGAAAAAGTTTCACAGTTGCCGCCACCTGTAACTGAATTTAATTAACAAATTGAAACTCCCAACGGCAAATGCAAATCGAATGCTTCATTAGGCATTGAAATGCCTTAATTCCATATGCGGTTACTTTTTTGACGATTTGCCAGCAAAGTGCTTACAAAACGTGTCTTTGATAAATGGGACAAACATCGTCGAAAGACAGCGAGACTCCACACGTTCTTTGGGCAACTTAACTTCGCGCTTCCAAACTGAATTACCTTCTGACTTTTACCGTGTTTGCTTTGATCGTCTATTTGTTTATCTGAATTTTTGGCTAAATTTCAGTGCCTTAGGCCATTTTCTATGTCCAAAGAGATCAATATAATGGTCCATAATTATGTATAATGAAGAGGGGGCTTGTGGATTTGAAAAGCTTTCATGGCAGTTAATAAACATTTAATATGCACAGCTGGTAACTTCAAGCTTCTAGCCAGTTTTTTGAAGAACAAAACAAATTATTTTCACACTTTAATGTACCATTTTTGTGATTTATGATGGACGGATCAAATCCAACAACAAAGAAGCCATTTGACTTTAAAATATGTAAACAACCTCAAAATTAATCCCTAAGAATGCATTTGAAAGGAATTCCGTAGAAACATTAATGCTAATCTTCTTATATTTTTAAGCCTACCACACTCAGAGAAAAACACAATTCAAGATATTCAGCTTATATTTCATGACAAATTGTTTTCGCAAGCAATAAGACGATTTAATTTTTTAAATACCGGTTAAAAAGGACTCTCAAAACTACAAGGTTTTTAATGTTAGAGGGTTTGCTTTTTCTTAGTGCAGTTATGCAAACACAAAATCACATCAGTCTTGTAGTTGTTTCTTCCTGAAGAAGAGACACGCTGAACCTGTTTGCCTCATAACTCATCTGAAGAGCGCTCTTCCCCGGGAAATATAAATTTTCCGCTATGAATCCAGGCTTGAAGAGCCTCCAGCTCACCTGCGTCGGGCCATCAGAACAAAACAAATAGCCTTGTCATTTATTCGCTCGGCCACGTTGCTAGGACACATATTGAATGGAGAAGCTCTGGAGCACTGGCTGGGGCTCTGGTGTCCTCTATCAAGTGCTTCTAGTTCCTATAACAGCCAAATTGAGTGGGCACCGACTAGAGCGATCTAATCTGGCCAGCGATGACACGTGCTGCTCTCGTCCGGGTTTTTGCGTATACGCAATGTGTTGCAAATGAAACGTTGCTAAGTGGGTTTCGTTATTAGATGACCGCAAATTCTATTAGTTTGCCCGGAGCGAAATTAATTAGGCTCGCAAATCAACAAGTGTGTTTGTGTCGGAAAGCTGTGATTTTGACTTTTCCCATCTTGAATAAAATGTTCAATGGCTGTTGTTGCCCTCATATTTTTGTTGTAGCTGCCAATTTCCCGAGCGGGATAATGCCGGCACAAAATAAAAACCAATTAATTAAGGCCAAATACAATGTAAACACAATGAATTGAAGCGAGACACGGGCCACAAGAGCCAGGGAATCATTGCATAATGGCTGTCTGGGTAATTTACGTTACGTATACGCACTATGTGTCGGTACAGGCAAAAAATACATGTAAGAATGTATTTCTGCTCTCTATGAATATAAATAAACCCATCAAGATAATCAATAATGCGTGGCAAGCCTATACAAAATAATAATGAATAAATGTCTTTCTTAAAATGAATAGAACGACAAACCTAACTAATCAATTGGGCAATTAAGATTACTAAAATCGATAACTGGAATCAATATGAGAGCACACTAATTACTTTCACATCTTTCGGCAGTTTGTTTCACTTTTTAAATTTTTTTGAGTGTCATAGACTTCAGCTCCAGTCCCGGCTCCACTTATTATGTAAGCGGGCATTAAACTACTTGCATAAATCACTTGCCTGGCAACGGACACAGCCTTGGGGCCCTGGTGGTGATTAATTATTGGAAAAACTGCTACAAAGGACTCGAGAGTCTGCATCCGAAACCTCTTACCGCTTGCTCCACTCATATCGCTGCCATCGCCGCTCGCCGATATGGATATGAAACAAATATGGAATGTTTTTCATTTCTCGCATAATTCAATTGATGTTGGCATTTCCATTTAAAAGCACAAAAAAAAAAAAAAAAACGGAAAATAAAATTGAATCATATACGCACTTTCCGCCTCAACACAAAACCACCCACAGCACCCACTTCCCCTGCATCAATACACCGGGGAAAAATCTTATCAAATTTGAGGCAGTAATCACAATTTAAGCACTTGATACACCTTTTGGCATACACAGCTTATTAATTACTTTAGCCACATTTTGTAAGTCACAGATGGGAACCAAATACTACAAACTAATCACCAATGTTATTTTCTCTCGGTGTTTATCACAAAGCTCTACAGGCCCCAAGGCCCGGCTGTGTTGTTGCCAGTACTCCCCGAGGGCAATATGACAATTAGTTACCAAAGCAACAACAGAAATACCTACAAATGACAGCAAAATACACAGGAGAGCAGGGGGCCTAACATTTCTGTGGGGGCGGTGCGACAGAACGAACGGTGCTACAGAACGGAGGACACGAGGCACACACCGCACAACATGGCCGCATGGCAGCCATTTTGATGGCACCAGAGGACACTCAATGGCACAGCAGCAGCGCGGAGTGAAAAGTCGCTGCGACTACGGTGGAGCGATACATTTAGTTGATTTTTCACAGGGAGCAGCAACGGCGACCATTTAATTAGAAAATACGTATACGCCGCATGGTACGTGCTTGCTATCACGTGTCTGCCGCCTCCACGTTGCCACGACAGCACGAATCCCGTCAACTAATTCATCAATTTTTCTCATTTTTCCGCAAATTCGGTTTTAATGATTTCTGCAACACCTACATTCGCTCTAAAATCTAACAGTTTGTTTTGACTTTAAGCTTCGCACCGTGCTGTGCGCAGTGCGCTGCATAATTAAGATAAGTTGCACAGTGCTCGAAAGTAATTAGTTGAAATATTTATTACAATTACCTGTCAGCGAGAACGAGTGCAACTGGAGTTGCGTATAAATGAACTTTGCCAAGTCAAGTCGTGGACTTGCCTGAAACTATGTTAATTCGCGTGATAGTTTGTCGTGGCTCCAAATGTCAAACGGTTGGCGGTACAGTGGTTCCCGAACTTAGAGGCAGAGGCCTGATAAATGGTCTAGTCCAAGACTTAAAAGAACTTGTTATTCGCTGACGTAAAAACCTTTTACAGCAAAGATAAACGGCCTCATTAAATATATCGTTTCCAAGAGTCGGAGGAACCCCCGAAAATAACACATTTCGAGGTTGAAACTTCTTTATTTTTGGTCATTAAACGTGCTGGCCAAAGGGCAAAAGCTACGAAAAAACCACACACTAATTCGGCGAGAAACATTAAAAAAAATATTTTCATAAGCTGGCGGACTTTGTGCTTGTCTAAGTTCTGAAATCGCAACCATTCTTAGGCAATTAAGCTCACTGTGCCAGATTATTAGACAAGATCCAGCTAAGCGGATTAGCTGTAATGTTAATTAAAACTTTATCTCAACCCCCCACCCTTGCCACTTGGCCGACTCTTTGCGAAACTAATTTGCAAACAAAGTTAATCACGTCCCTCGCATTGATATCCAATATAGCCCGCAATGAATTCTAAATACTCGTGCATATCGCATATTTATGCAAATGAACTGCGAGTGAGCTAATTGAGTATTAATTAAATAGCAGTAGAGTGCCTAAGCCTTCGCAATACATGTGTATTGAGTGGGATTATGCTTTGTCAAGAGTCAATAGCTGGGAAATGGAATCAAATCAATTATGCCGGCGATTGCTCAACTGATGAAGCTCAACAATCTCCAAGAAACTATTCGCACACAAAGACTTTGTGTAGATACTCTGGTTGCCTTATAAGCCAGCCAGCAATTTGCATAAACAATTAATCATGCAAAGCGCGAAACGTGCACAAAATTCGAAAAGAACAACAAACTAAATTTAGTTGTGCCACGGACCTGCAAAAAGGAATATCCAGGGAACCGGCAATGTCGATGGAGAGACAAAGGAGAACTCTAGCTGAAGGCAGGAGCACACGAGATTGTCTGAAATTCATAGAAATTGCACCGCATATGATTCAATTTCGCCTTTCAACCAGCCAACTTGCGCTGAGCCTGCTCCAAACTGGCAGCAGGCAGCAGCGCCAATAAACGTGGCCCAAAAGAATGCAGTCCGAAAACCAGTTTAGCGTACAGCCTGTGGACTTCTCGATCTCCAGCGTGCAGAGCACTGTACACCGAAAAAATACAAGAGGAAAACAAACAAAAAACCACCAATAAAAAACACAGAAGCGGTAGTAGCCCTTCAACACAGAGAAAAAACCATAAACTCTTTTCCCAATCCGTTCTCATCAAAATATATTTATTAAATGTAGCCCAAAAAAGTGTCGAAAAGATCTATTAATTTTGAAGAATCATATTTTTGGTGTAATTTTGTAGAGAAATGAATTTTAATTACTCTTGGGTTAAAAATTATCTCCGAAGTTCAAATCACCGAAGGTATTGATTCATCGTAATATATAGGTAATTTAGATTCTGTTTTTTTATTGTGTAACACCAGCTACAACAACAAGTGAACCAAATTCTTTTTAACGAGCTTGCACGAACATTTGATCCCCAGACCCAGAGCAGCAGGTAAGTGGGGTTTTGCCAAAAAGCACACCGAAAAGGAGCAAAAAATTGAAAACGGAAAAAAAGCACAAAAACCAAAAAACGAAAACCAAAAAAGTCAGTGCCAGCAATGGCCAAGCCAAGAAGTGTTAAACCCGAGCCAAGTTTTTAGCTTGGCCCGTCCGTGTCCGTGTTCATATCTCGTGTCAATTTGCAAGCTGACTTCTCTTTTATTTATTCCTTTTCCATGCTCTCAATTTATTTAATGCTTTTTTAGTTGAGTTTTGGTTTTCGTCTTTATTCTTTTTGTTATTCGGCGCAATTTAATTGCAGGCAGGCACACCCTTTGCACACACCTCAACTCGAGCTTCTTGTCTCCGTGTTTTTTTTCGGCTTTTTGGTGGCCCCTCCACGCCTGGCTAGTTCTCTAAAAAATGCTTGAGACACATGCAACGCCACTAGATGGACGATAATGGCCATGGCTAAATATAATTATATATTTATGAAATTAAGCAAATTATGCTAAATGCATTCTATTATATAGTTAGCCGCACCACCGCCGTGGCATTCGCAGTCGGCCACTTCAATCCGGCTCCATTCATTCACATTGCATTTGGGCTCGGGATTGGGAGTGGGAATGGGCCTGGAACCGGGACAGAGATTCCGTCGAGACTGGCGGCAGACTGACGGACACTCTGGGATCGGCCCTGGCCTCTGGTGTTGATTGGTAAGCGTGGAATACAAATTAATAAATTATACACCAAGCTCTTTATTATATTCTTCATGTTTTTGGGCTTCTTTAGCACTTTTTTTGTAATTTATGCTTAAATTGTCTTAGTTTTATTTTTGGCAGTAAGTCATTCATCATTAGAAGGTGAGAAACTCTTTAATGAAAACCCTAATTTGGTAAACGAAAAATGTTTTTTCTGGACTTGAGAGAATTCTAAACAAGGGGTTATCTAATCCATTTGTAATTTAGTTTATGCTTCTTATTCATTTGTTTGCTTGGTATCCCCTATTTACACAAGCTAATGAAATCTTAATCAATGATTTTTAATTTCCAAATCAACTCAATAATAAACTCTTTAATTTATTTATCAAATAAACACAATTAACTACACTAATTATATGCAAGCTCAAATGTTCAGATTTATGAGCTTGTGTGAGGTTTCAAATCAAATTAATAACCGTCCGATTTTTTGCACGCAAACATTCAATTATAATAAAATGCTTTAATCGAATAATGTGGAAAATTCCATTTTCCAGTTCATTGGAGCTCAATTTATTACGCTTATAATTAAATTTATTAAATGGCAAGGTTGATTTCTGGAAATTGAATTTAACGAAACACGTTCTGCATATTTACCGTTGACATTTTTTTGTAACACACGTACATATGTTTAAATTCAATTTGACATGAACATGAACATCTTTTGAAAAAGCCGATAAAATAGCATCAACAAAAATTGTCATTTAATGGGAATAATCAAGTTTGAATAACCGAACATTTATTTTTGCCATTCCCCGCTATTATCACAATTTATATTCTAAATTTATCCAGCTGCCCACATGAAAAACTTTACGGATTTGGTAAAGAAATAAAAAAATCAACGAATATGTAGGCATATTTACGCAGAACATTTCACAGACATGAAATTGAAAGCCAAAATATTTGTATCTTTTATTTTCTTGGGATGTTCTTTTTTTATTCTCGCTATCACCCAAAATGGGACACTCCATTTTCGTCAATTGATTCGCCTGTCTGGCTCTTTCAAATACGCATTAATTTCATTTATTGCAATCATCATTGTTGTTGTTGTTGCTGTTGTTGTCATAGCGAGAAAAGCCAACGCAAACACGAAACTTAGACGGAGAAATTTCCGAGGTGGGAGATGAACTGCTGACCAGGAGGAAAAACTCGAGGGGAGAGCTATACGATTCCTGGGCACTGATTGTGTTGATTACGCTGACCCACTTCGCCTGCCAAGGCTCCTTCTCTTTCTTTCCTGGCGGAACTCGTGTGTACCGTGCTCTCCGCCCCCACCAACCCCCCCACTTTTAGTCCCTAGTCAAATTCAATGAACTCGAAACTTGCTGATAATACTCGCAATAATAACAATAATAGTAGTAATAATGTTGTTTTCAAATGACAGCACAGACACGGGTGAAAAAAATAGATAGAAGGCGGCGGGAATGGCGTTGTCACTCAAAGTTAAACAAGAGTAGATAAATGGCAGTCCTCCTATTTCTCATCCTCTGCTCCTGACAATTTTATTCAAAGGTCTGAACACTTTAAAAAAAAGTTTTAATTTTACTTTGATGAGGGTTTTTCTTCATGTTTAGGTATTTATGTAATTTTTTAACAGCGCTTACTATTGTTGCTTTAAGCTTCCACCTCAAATTGTATTTCAACATATTGTATTAAACATATGTATCTGCTGTAAAGTTTTACTTTCTGTGCATTTCGTCGAATATGATATGTTTTCATATCCGCAAGCATTGAGTTCACCTAACAAAAATAACAAACTACTTGAAAGTCGCGTTTATTTTTAATGCGAGGAACAACACTCACATGGCACATAGAGAATCCAAAACATACACACAGGCTCCCACAAATTGTTTTGTTTTCTTGGCCACACAGTGACTAGGCGAAAAACGAAGTTGGACACCACCACCTGCAACTCACCCCCCAAATCAACTATGAAATCTGCTTTTATGCTCGAACTGGCTGAACATATTTTGTTAGCTCGAAATGCCGACATACAGGTAAGTGTTCAGAGGTATTCGAGGGGATTTTCGGGGGCACTCACTCGCCTATCGACATGATCGGACACAAAGTTCTTTGCCATTGGCAATTTTTTGTTTGCTTCTTTTTGGGTTTATTTTGCCATTGTTGTTGGAGTTGCAACAACGCGGCCAAAGCGTCAATTACCGCCCCTGTCGATACACCTGTACCCGCCCCCACCTTTCCCCACCAAACGTCCACTTGTCTCTTATTTCTCGCTGTTGTTTGTCAATAATATGCGTCATTCTAGTACGAAAAAATAAATAAATAACACGCAGAAAAAAAATAGGAGGAAAAAAACCCGGCTTACACGTGGTACTACTTTTAATGGATTTTATTTGTACTTGCCACTGTCGTCCGGAGTTGCCCCCAAGGGGGGCGGGGCGGGTTCAAGTTGTAAGTGCTATTTCCATTGTTGTTCGCAAAGTGTTGCTGCTGTTAGTGGTGGTACTATGCGTAAAGCAGTCAAACGGACAATGACAAACAATATTGTTTGAGGACGGGGGGTTAGAATCTGACATAGGAATGAACCACTCAAACTGGTCGGATATATAATGAAGAATGGCCAAACAATTGGGCTTGTGGAATATGCGATGGGCTTATAAATCAAGTCGTCCAGTCATGAGGTAAACGAGTGAAAGGCCAAACAAATTGGTCAAACAATCGCTTGAACTGTGGTTATTTATTAGCTGGTTAGGCAGCAGTTTCTATTAATTTGTAATTAAAAAGCTCACAAATATAATAGTTACCCAAACTTTAAGTTAAACTAAAAACAAACGAAAAAGGACTTTTCTTTTAAAATACTAAAATGAAAAAACTTTATTCACTTCTCTTCCACCCGAAACCAATTAAAAATGAAATATTAATTCTGAAATGCTCTCATGCTTTTTCCTTTTATTTAGTTTTTTAACAACTCCAGCAGCATCTGCGCCACACGCCGCTTATGGCCGTAAACATTTGAACCACTCGTTTACGAACACTAAACATATCTAATTGCTAAAGTATTAATATGACATTAAGGCTCTTGGCATTTGGGTCGCACACGCCTGTCGATTCAGAGGAAAAACAAAATAAAAACGGCCTGTCATCTAGGCCACGTTAGTCAATGTTTAAACTTCAGACCCAGTTTAATTTTAAGGCGCGTTTGCTGCACCATTAAAGCATCTCATTCCACCATTAATGGGACCCAGCCCACGCCCTCTCCAGTTGGCAGAAACTTCAAGGCACGCCCGCCCGAATGGGGAAAAGTTTTCTAATGCGGCGCCACGGCTACGCAAATTCATGCCAACTAACTTCTAATAATAATTTTAATTGCCAAACGCCAGCACTCTGGCCATTATGGCGGAGTGGGCCAGAACCAGGAGCCTTACGTTTTCCTTCTCTTCATTTTTATGTTTTCATATTTTTTTCTCTATTTTATATCAACGCTTCGAAGAAGTTGACGCATGGCACATGTTTCAGGGGGAGAAATAAAATTTGAAATATCATGCTGACTAAGGGGGATATTTTTTATAATTTTTTCCATTTTATTCCAATTTTATATTTTCCTCTCCCCTTCCAACTTTCTTTGAAATTCGCAGTTTGGTGTTTGACTTGGGTGCCGAGAAGCCTTAATATGCTTATGTGTCGGCCAAGCGGAAAAGTACCAAGAGCAAAATCACACATCACATGCGTGTGCTCCGGCATATTGAAATTAAGAAGTCAAGACTTATAAAATAAATCAAGTTTTTTAGATTTATAAAACCCCTCTTAGAGGTCTGGTGTCATAGCAAACGTTTTCCCAACATCTTAATATCCACATTGTCAACACAATAAGGTGGTAAACAAAAACTTTAGTCATCGCCGTCTAGACGATTTTATTAAGAAACACTTTGTCTTGACCATATTACTTAGTTTGTCGTTTGGGAGGTAAAAACGTGAAAACGTAATCTATGATGATGTGAAAATAAACGCAATGTAAACAAGTGGAGTAAATAATGAAACATGAACAGGCCATTTTGCATGACAGAGCGTTTAATTCAGAGTACTCCTTAGACATTTCTATTTTAAGAAGTACAAAAGCAAAGCTCTCACCAAAAGAAAATTCTAAATTGATTTTTTTAATTTTAGCTGTAAGTAGAGAAGTTTGTAAGTTTAGTCACGAAAATGTTAACCTACTCCATCTATTAAACCCAATTTAAAATTTCAGATCCATATTTTGATAGTGTTTTAAATGTCAAGTTTAATCATTTTCTTAAAATTTCTTAAAGGTTTTCCTTGGGGTCCTGAGAAACATTGTGCTCTGCCATTACGCATTTACACACCTTTTCGAGTCATATTTTCCGCTCATTAGTGCTCCGGTAAAATGGGGAAACTCGTCCACTCTAACTTTCTAATTGAACTAATATAATTCGTTATATTTTTTATACGCTGTCGCACGCGTCAGATAAGAGTCGCTGCGAATCCGGAGGGGGATGGTTTCCGTATAATTGTCGGTAGAGGGGAAAATAGGGGAAGTACGCTTCTCTCGCGACCCTCTTTGCCATTAGAAGATTATGAAATTTATAAAATATTTTCCCAAAGATTTTTCTCGCCACGAAAAGGCAAAAAATCTTTGCTTTCCTGCCAAGTGCTAACTGCCGTTGGGGGAAAGGTTCGCGATGTACTTAACTGATTTCCGAGAATTTTCACACAAACACAGCTGCACAGGAGGGTGTCCCAGTGTGTGTGTGTGCTGAGTTTGTGTGGAGCAATCAGTTTAAAGCTGTCAGGGCAGTGGCAAGGATTTTCAATGAGGCTATAAACCGGAAACTGCTGCGAGTAATGCGACGCAGGATCCTCCCGGCAGAAACATCGTCACGGCCATTGCCAATGGTCGTGTGTGGATACTTTAATCAGAGCGAATGCGCCCGAAAAACACACACTTAGGTACATCGAAAAAAGATAGTTGGGAACATCCTTGTAGAAAACTGCTGCGACAAGCTACAAAAACGTTAAGGCTTACAAATATTCTTTTTCTTATGAAAGCATTAACAACGTTGACGCACAAAAAAACCAAATAGGGTAACTACAAAAATAACATAAGATCAAATTAAGCATGCTTTTCCGTATAAAAATTTAAATTTATTTTTATAGTTCGTAGTATATTGTTCTCTGTTGCTTTATTTTCGACCTATAGGTAATTTTCTGTAATTTTCTGGTACATAAAAGTCATCTAAAAAAGTTTTCCACTCTCACGTATAAGTAAGGGGGGTGGAACTTTCCATTGTTAAACTTTTATAACTCAAAGCCTCGATAGTTAACTTCTTTAAATAGCAATAAAAGGAGAAATGAGAATTTTATAACTTTGACTTATTTTTAAACTTGACCTTTTGTAATTGAAATAGCAACTATTTAAATTTACAGACATCAAACAAACTATTCGGAATCTAGAATTCAGTTCAAAATTAGGTTCATAAATTATTTGTAAGAAAAACACCGAACTAATTTTAATTAGCACCCAAAATTAATAAAATGTTAAATGAAAAATTCAATGTTCATTTCAAATGAAATTGTGGTAGTGTAGAGCTTTGCAGCGTGTTTTGGTAAACCTTTTCGGGGCTTAAAATGCGGAGCTGGAGTAGAAGTCTGCTAGTTACATTCCCCAAAACTCTCTTCCAAATGTCGACGCACTCTTTGCTCCATGTGTCCTCCCCTTTTGCGCCGAACTTAAACCGGCGCCTCGAGCATTTTAGGCTCATCGTCGTCGTCATCCTCATCCCCATCCTCATAGCCATTGCCATAGTGGGGCACTCATCCAGTCAAGAGCGGGGAAACGGGGCTTGCATTTGTGGTCTGGATGAGCCGATTTTCTGTTTTCTATTGCGGCCGGCAAAACGTTGACTCCTCAAGTTGTTATTTCAACTGTTTTTGCAGAAGCCCCTCTTTCGGGCCGAGGGTGTTCTTATTGCCGTTTGTTGTAACGCTGCTTGAGATGTCAAATAGCTGAGCGGTCTTGCAACAACATCAATAACAACAACAACAATAAGCAGCAACCGCAGCAGGAAGCACTTGAAAATTGAAATCAAGCATTGGGGCGCCAGTTTTGCAGTTGCCGTCGACGCCAACTGAGACGCCAACGCAGCACAAAAAAAAAGAAGAAGGAAAACAAAAACAATAACTATAACAACAAAAGTGGCAGCAACATCAGCGGAGAACAAAGGTCCTCGCCTTGCTATTTGCATATGAATATGGAGCACTTGGAGGCAGCTTTTGGGTTGTTGCTTCCAGCCAGCAACAAGAATAACATCAGCTACAACAACCACAAGCGATTTGCTGTTTGCCATATGAATAAACCAGCAACAACAACAACAAAGATTCGCAAAGAAAACTTATTGCTGATGCTGTTGTTATACCCTTACAATAAAATGGGGAACACTCCTCAAAGAAAAGCTGAGGATTTAGTTATAAATTATTTAAAGAAAGGTGTCTTTTCAATTTTGGTTATGGATATTTTAGTCTTGACAAACAAATAACAAGCTGCTTACTGGAAAAAACACTTACGTTTTACAAAAAGGTTTGATTTAGAAGTAAACCAATCTAAAAGCTAAAATTTAATATTCAAATCTGTTTTCGATTTATGCTTTAAATAGGTAGGTAACGAGATACCTTAAACATTAAAATTATTCAGCTTTAGAAATTTGAGAAAGTTTTTCCCTAACAAATTTACCTTACTTAAAAAGAGTATATAAGTCCTCGATTTTTGTTTGGTAAGGCCCCTCCCACTTCGACTTGGTTGTTGATGTTTGGGATGTTGTGGGTTGCCCCCATAGCTTTTGGTGAGCCTGCAGTGTATTGCCGGCGGCAACAATAACGCTCAACGCTTGCTGCCATTTGTTGCTGTTGCTATTGCTGTTCTTTCTGTTTTTGTTGTTGGCGATGTTGGCGTTGTCGGCGGTGGGCGATAGATGGCGCCACACGCCAGCGAAAATTGAATAAGAGGCTCGAGTTGAAGGCAATTGCCGAAGTAGGCAGGCAAGCGGAAAGCAGGAAGCTATACCAATAACAAACACACGTACTCAGAACTAAAGGAAGAGACTCTTGCACACATGCTGGGTTCATGCGGAGAGCCCATTTCACCAACATAATTTGAGTCAATTGGTGAGAAATTCAAGAATTTGGTAAACCGAAAAAACCTAACTAATTTAGCAATGTTAAAATGGTTGAAATCTTTTTGTAAAAATAATTTATCTGC
Organism: Drosophila ficusphila; assembly: GCF_018152265.1. Lineage (NCBI taxonomy): Eukaryota > Metazoa > Arthropoda > Insecta > Diptera > Drosophilidae > Drosophila > Drosophila ficusphila. The sequence goes on from NW_025064737.1 coordinate 21,283,700, forward strand.
TTCTTTTAGGTTAAACTTTTAGTTGAATCTTGTTTGGAAAAAAAAATTTTTAATATTGTTTTTACTTTCCTGGGAAAGTTTTGTAAATTGAAAACTTTGTGGAAATTCCGCATAAACCTGGTTACACACACCCACACACTGGCACGTAACAAGGAAAAGTTATGTAGTGTTCTGCGCCATGTTCTTTCGGATACCTTCCTCCGTAGGTTTTCCTTTTTTTATTTTCCCCCGTTTTTGCTTGTTTTGGGTTACTTTGAATTTAATGGAAAATTTATTGACGACATGCCGCTTAGTCGTTTGACTTGGACTCTTGCCTTTGCCTTCGAGGCAGCCACCCACCCACTAAACCGACCGACCGACCAACCAGCCACCCACCCACAATTTCGCCATTTCCTGGCCCCACCTCCTTCGATGCCCCATCCTTGCTGCTCCGTCATGTGTGCAAAGTTTTCGCATTCGGTTTGCTTTGGTTGGGCTTCATGAACTTGCCCATGCCCTGCACTCCAACTGATTCTTCCGAGCAATTGGGGATAAATAGTTGATGATTGTGTGTGGTCGGTGGGTTGGGGGTTGCCAAGAAGACAGGGGAAAAATCAGGCACTACTGATGAATGAGGGATGACCGCTTGATGTGTCTCGGATTGATTGATTGTCCCTTGCAATCCAATATGTTGCAGGACAGCATTTGAATCGTCTTATGCGGGTGGTTCGGGAATAACAGTAATCGCTCGCCATTTGCAAGGATATTTCCAAGACTGCGACGTTTTTTCCAACTGCTTGACAATTTTTTTCAATATACAGCTGACTGATGCTATTTATCAAAAGGCAAATTATTTTAAAAGCTTTGGGGTATTGATTTGTTTTATTTCTGAACTGAATAGTTTTAACTATACAGACAGGTATTCACATTTTGTTATACACATTTCAAGCTAATAAATTTTATGTTGCTCCATTTGAGTTTGAGGAAATTATCAAATATTCTTTGAACGATTTTAAATATTGATTTCAATAAATTTAACTCATGTAAATTCGTAATGGTTTACATTGACGAGCCACATCTGTAAGCTTTTTTGATGGCCAGCACACATGACTTGCTTGGCCAAACATCAAACGAAAAACTTATCGTTTTTTTATTTGAGTTTGTGGGGCTTTGATATGGTTACATTAAAAACGTGGGAGAGCTGCAGATGACTGACGAATGAGGGTGGCACAATGCCAGCCTAGAAAAATACAGGTGAGTCCAAAATTTGTCATCTAATTGACCGACTTGAATACAAAACCCCAGGTAAGATAGGCCAACTAATGCCTTTGACTTGTTCACTTATAACAAATTAGAATTAAACCCACGCTTAGCAAAATCAACGACGCAATAACCTCGCAATAGCCGGAGTACATGCAAGGGGACTATTCCGAAATTCTGGGGGGATTTGGCGGGGGTGTTACCTCCTGAACGCCTGAAAGCAACCCCCAAAAGGCGAAGAGCAGTTGCCGAAAATAAAACATTCACAAAAGCCGTGGCAAGGGGTAGTTATCCTGGCAGCTCTCCAGCTTGACGCCACAATCCTCACCGGAATCGTGCCGCGGAAGACCGAAAAACTTTTCTCGCGTGTTTTACCAACTTTAATATTTCATGTTGCTGATTTTCTTTATGGGATTTGGCCGTGGCAATCCCGGGGACAAACACCCAAACGAACGAACGAACCCACACCTTACCAATCTCAACCCCTTGAAACTCAACAAGTTTTTTTTATTTCTTCGTACTCTCCACTGAGAGTCTTGAAAGACCTTTCGAGTGGAATGCGGACACGCCTGCCATGTTACGCCATTAGTTTATGATTATTGCCTGAAGTTTTGTGGGTCCCCAGTGGAGTTTCAACTGGCACATCGAGTCAGTGCTGTCAACTATTTTAAAACAAAATTTAGCCAAATCAGGCAACAAACATAAGTACCAAAGGCTAAGAAACATGTATCTAAAGCTTATAAAATAAATAAGACCCTTATTTAACAGGACTAACTGGTTTGTTTTTGGATACAATTTGAATTCGAATTTTTTGTATTTTAAGAAAACATTTAATAAAGAATATTGATAGATAGTGTGTAATGGTTAAACCATAATAGTAATGAAATTATTAAGAGTTTCCAAAATACAAAGGCCTAAAAATACATATGTTTCACTAGAATAAAAGCCAAATTGACAACACTACTAGCAATTCGGAGTGTGAAATGTGACAGAGGAAACAACACTCACCTGTTGTTGACTCCTTGGTTAGTGTCAGTCGTCCATTGTGGTCGGTTAGCAGCAGCAGCAGGATCTCAATCAGTTGAATCACAAAAAGGCGTCGATTGTAAAACAAACACATTGCAATCCGACGTTTTTGGTCACCGCTTTCGGGCTGAGGCCGCTTTTCCTTGGCCCAACCGCGATTGTAATTTTGTATATCTTTCTGGCTGACGCGATTATTGGAACGTTAACGAGCTCTTCACGCTTCCAGTCAATTCGATTACCAAGAGCATTTTCTCATTGCTGCCCTCACTACGATTTTCGGTTCCGGAAATGTACGGAAATCGGGGTAGAAATCAAATCACCGAATTTTATTTACTAATCTAATGCACACACCCACGCACACCCTCACATACACGCACACACACAAAAGTATGCTAATATATTTGGGCTCACGCATAAATATTTTACGCGAGCAACAGTGCGTATACGCAATTTGTTTAATAGTCCGCACAAACATGCCGCCAACACGATGGCCTGGCGCCGATGTCATTTGTTTGTTAACGCTCAAATCGAAAAATTGATGAGTTGGGAGAACAGTGGGGCTTGGCAGTTAAAGAACCAAGAACGCCGAACCAAAGTTGTTCGACGATTTTGTACTGAGCTTCAACGAAAAATTTTTACTTAAATCTTTTGTTTAGCATGCAGTGTGTGCTATCAAATCAAAACGAGACTTTACAGGGATGAGTTAAAGTTTCAAGTAATTTTTAATATTCGTTATTATTTACTTGATTACACTTTTCATAAAGTTGTTCAAAAAGTTTTCCCAAAAGCTAACCAAAGTTGTTTGCTCCTTTGGTTTGTGTTCTCTTGCAAACTGCAATCACTTTGCTAGCATGTTTTTTTCTAAGCTTGTTTTTATTGGTCGACCTAGTTTAAATTGAACTTATGAGCCCTTGTACACATTCTAAGGATTCTATATTTACCTATACCTCACATTATATATAATATATATTCAAGTTAAGCCTAAAATTTCGATTAACTACATACTAAACTTTGCAATTGTTAATTTCATGCCAATGTTAAAAATAAATTTTTTAGCAAATCTTTAATTTGAGTGATAAAATACCTGAACATTTTGTTAAGGTGCGACTCTATTTAGAACTGACTGACAAATAGCTTGATGCGAAAAAGGACCATTAATTCAGCTGAAGGGTCATCCCTTACTCATTCCATGACACATCCTCCATTATCCTTTTATCGGCCTTAAATTCGTACTTGCCTCTTGCGTTTCCTCTGAGTTAAGCTGCGATAAATTCGCAGATTCTTCGGCTCAGATTCTTCAGCTGCCATAACGCACGCATCACCATAATAATGATAATAGTTATAATAATAATGATGATGATGCCGGTGATGATGCCACATAAAAGGCGGCGGGGCCCATTTCAATTTCAATTCCACAAAAGGCGCGTGTATCTCCAAGATACATTTCTATCTCGAGTGCGCGAATTCGCGCGGCAAACCAAAGCTCGCCAAAAAAACGAATAAATGAATGCTAAAACGTATTTCGGCATCGTCGCCATTACTATTATGTTGTTGTTGTTTTTGCTATTTCAACTATGAAAGGTTTTGCAAAAAGTAAAGCAAATCGCAGACAAACTTTTATACGTATGACAATTGAAAAAAAAGGGATTTCAATAAATCAAAAGAAAAATGCAAAAAGTGCTTGTGCGAGTTTAAGCTTCCCTTTTTTGTTTTGTATACACAGAAACAACAGCAGTCGTACGGATATTTACATATTTTATAATATTTTGTTTTTGTGATTGATGATATACATTTGTGTTCTTTGCTTTGCCTAATAATAATAATAGAGTAATATTTGCTTTATTTGAGTCGAAATGAATAATTCTAAGTCTTCGAATTTTTTTCCCTTTGTGTACGATGGCGTTTATTTGTTTACAGCCCAGCGAAAACTTTATTTCTTTGTTTAGAACTTTTTTTTAATATATATAAATTTCAGTTTTGGTATGAGCAAACCGAAAATTGGGAGATAAGCAAAAAAGCCGGCTGAATAAAGGAAATCATATTGGGGTAGTTGTTGTTATATAAAATGTATGCGAATTTTTGCACAAAAACACTCACAGATACGCCTGCCGCACACACACAGGCACAGAATCAGGCGCTCAGAAAAACAGAGAGCGAAAGACGAGATGAGAAGGCGAAGGGGCAGGGGGAGTAAGGAGAACAAACGAATTTCAGCAACGACGCAAATTTCGATTTCCTCCAAATTTCTACCTTCTATTATGCTCGTTCCCGACTTCTTCTTCTTCTTGTTTGGGCATCATATACATTTTGTTTGCAAAAAAATAAAAATAAAGAGCCAACAAAAAAACACAGAGAAGAAGAAGCAACAGCAGCGAGCTTACTAAGCTTTTTCTCTGCCGCCGTTTTGCTCCTTGTTTTTGGTACGCTTTCGCTTTGCTTTTGCCTTTGCTTTGCTTTTGGCTTCTTTGCTTTTCGGCGTTTTTATTGTATTGAATTGTATTTTGTATTTTTGCGGGCAATAAGAAGGAGCAGCAACTACTGTACTTGTTGTTTTACTATGGAGTTTTTCCTTTGCTACACATATCCTTTTTTACCGCTTTGTTTGTTTGGAATTTCTCAATTTTCAAATACTCAAGCCACCCACACACACAAAAACACGCGCAAGCACGCACTTTCAGCTTTTTTGGTATTTGCCTCTCCAGTTTCTTCCAGTTATTTCTCCTTTGTTGTATTATGTCATAATTTATTTGTCGCCCAGGACTAAACAATGCCGGAATTTCGTACAATTGATAAAGCCAATGAATCACATTTCGTTTTCATTAGCCCCCGTTTGTTGCCGTCTCGCTCTTTCTGGCTGCACCGGCTCCTGTTGCCTCCTCCCCCTTTTGTTTTTATTTTTGCTACCTTTGTTGTCTTTTTCGCATTTCCGCTTTGCGTTTGTGTTTCGCTCGCACTCACGCACTCACACACACCAAACGCTCGCACACTATTGGAGCTGTAATTGTTGTTGCTGTTAAGCTTGTTTAATTTTTTTGAATTAAAAACCGCGAATCACTAGCGCCGGCAAATTACTCGAGAAATCCGCAGCACAGAGCGACGCAACAAACACGTCCAAACAATTTGTTTGCCATAATTTTTCACGGGTTTAGAAACCGATTCATATCTTCTGTTGGCGATTGTTACGATTCTGGGTTTTGTATTAAAATTTAAATTTGCAATGCGACAATTGCCTATATGTTTACTTGTTCAGTGGTTCTGCAACACACGTAAACCCAACCAATTTTTGCGTGACATGCGCGACGTCGTCCGAACGCCCCAACAATTGTTTGTAAATTGAAAATTGAGAGGTGAATAATATTCACTGCAGACGGGAGTGTGAGGGAATACTGTAGTATCTTCGGTTCCGTCAGTCCGTTGATATCCAAAGACCTAAGCCCGAACGATTTTGCTGGTCTTTTCGACCGCTGGAGGGCGCTGTTTCCAGATACTTTACATTGGACAACATTTTCCTAACCGGCTAACTCTATAATCCAAAAACTCCGAGCCGAGAGAGCCACCCGAACGTTAACGGACTGTATCCGAGAGAGCGCGAGAGAGGCGGCGGCACTCACACAATTCAAATTCATTTGGTGCTGGAGGTGTCGGAAATTCGATGAAAACATCGAAACCGGCTATTTTTACTATCGGCTTCAGAAACGATTTTTTTACTATAATTTTTTATTTTGTGCTTTCCATATTATCTTTTTCTTTTTGCTTTGAGGCGTTTCAGTTCGGGTAGTCGGATAACAATCGGATATCTGTAGAATCCGATACACTATCCTAACCTAGCGAATACACCCTCCTAAACCAGACACAAACCATAACTCCTGAAGAGGGAAACCAGATTTAGCTTATTTGTTTTTCTATAGACCAATCGATCTGGTTCCGATTTCAGTTCCAATCGGATAAATTTAAACTTAAAAACCTATCAATTTCTGAAACATAAAAATCTGACATGAACAGGGGTTAAAAAGTCGACCACCTCCAAAATAAAAAATCTGAGTTAAATTTGCTGAATTATGGGTTAAGAAAGGACAGCATGAGGTCACAATACTGAAAACCATTGAAAACTTGGAAAATCCTGACATGAACAGAGGTCAAATTTTCAACCATCTCCAAAATAAAAAATTTTAATGCAGATCGCTTTGTAATTCCATCACAAATTTTTGGAGGTATGCCACTTTGAAATTGGATTAAAATTTGATTTATAGTTTTCGGATTGACATTATAGGAATCATTGAAAAGGAAACCAATTGATTGGTTTATTAGCTTGGTTTGGTGTATCGGCTAATTTTCTGTTAGCAAAATGTTAAATGCAGGCAACATCATGCTTTCATCGACTTAGTCCCATCTCTACCACTGTTAAAAGAACACAGCAACCGGTGGCACCAACCACGGTGTGTGAAAATATTTTCCAGGGATGGAAAAATATCGATTTTCGAAAAACTGAAATCGAAGGTTTACCACCTCTATGAAAATTTGTTTTTGTTGTTGCTCGAAATTGTTGTTGCGCGCGCGGACCGCGGACGAAAGAAAATCGGAACCTCGGAAAAGACGGATGAAAACAACGGCGCTTCGTCCGCTCGACTCGTGATTTTTCTACCGCTTTTGAGTGAGAAACCCGCCTGTTTTTTAACTGCATGTAAAGCGGACTGCGTGTGCGTGTGTTTGTGCGCGCGTGTACGTGTACGTTTCGCGTTTCTGTTGTTTTGTGTGGCCCCTGTAAATACAGTAAATACTCCAGTAAATAACGTGTTAAAGCGTGCGAAAAATGCAAAAAAAAAAAAATAGGGAAACGCTAAGGCGCTCTCTTTTTCTCTCTTTCTCTGCTTCCCCTGATTTTTCGCCGCCTAAGACCAGCATTTTGTTGTTGCGCAGCCTGCAAAATTGTGTGCGTCGTGTGTGTGTTTGTCCTGTGTGTGTAAATTCCAAAACATACGCCGCTGCACAGTGGCGCAAAATGGGGAAAACCGCATTAAGTAAATTCCAATTTCGATTCCCGGCTTTCGGGCTTTCCCTGTGTGCGTGTCTCTGTTTGGGTGTGTCGCATTAATGTTAATTTTCCGCTCAAGTCTTCTACCATTCCTCCATTCTATCCAACTTCGTTTGAAGAGGAAGCAACAAATGCGTCGCGTTGCCAACTACGTGATGCAATGCGTTTTATGGCATTCCAACCAAGTGCCAATTAGAATTGATTATTATTCATTATTTCGCTTATTACCCACACAAGCGCCTTGTTCTTGTGCGTGTGCGTGTTTAAGCGGCTCTCTTTGGCGTGCTCTCTTTCTCCCTTCCTCCACTTCACTCCTCGCTCAAACAAAAACTCCAGCCAGCCGCAACAACAAAATGGCAAGGCCAGGCAACAAAAAAATCGCCCTTTCTTACGTTTTTCCTTTTGCCTTTGGCGTAACGCAACGTAACGATTAACGTTATGTGAAAACCTGGGAAATAAAGCATAAAATTCAATTGCAGCGAAAATTGTGTGCGGCCAAAAAATGTGCGATAAATAAAGCCGAGAATTTCGGAATTAATAAAAGTGTACAACTCCGTGTCTAAAAGAATAGACGCGGTCAATGTCCGCCAGTTAGCCAAGTTCAGAGACACATCCTACGATCCAAAACGACCTAACAATATAAAACCCTCCCCCCCTTAACCGAAAAGCCGGCAAGACGACGTCCAAGAAGAAGCAGACGCAGCCGACGCGGCCGAAGACGAGCAGCATGTTCAAGTGCATTCCCATCTTCAAGGGCTGCAATCGGCAGGTGGAGTTCGTGGACAAGCGCCACTGCTCCTTGCCGCAGGTTCCCGAGGAGATCCTGCGGTATTCCCGCACCCTGGAGGAGCTCTTTCTGGATGCCAACCACATTCGGGACTTGCCCAAGGTGAGTAAGACACCCGCGAAACAATTCTCAAGACAGCGACTTACCAAATGCCTTCGGTAAAACTTATCTAATAACAGGAACTACAATTAAACCCCTCTTAAACTTTCCTCAGGCAAAATAACTACAGTTGGGATTATTTTAAAATGGGTCGGAAGTTATTCAATTAGTGGACTCTTTCGACAATTGGGAAAAGAAGTTCGAGCCAAAGAAGTTCGACTGTATACCGATGTCCCGGGAAAACCAACCTGAGCTGACTGGGCCTCAAACTTTAGGCTGCTGGGTGGTGCAAACCTGCAAATGTCATAGTTCACAGTACGTGGGAAACTGAATAAATTCCGACGAGACAGGTTTGGTCAGAGTGGGATCTACATAAAATAGTGGGTGGTAAATTAAAATTAAATATGTATAGATGCAGTAATAATGTTGGAATATGGAAATACAGACAGTTTAAGAGGAAAACGAGAATTAATTTATTCGTTCCCCAGAAATTCAAATATGTACATTTTTCTATATAAAAAAAATATTGCAAAAAAGAGCAGAGAAAAACAATACCTAGATGTAATTCCAATAGATGGTTGGGCATTCCGATAAAGATTGTTTGATCTGCTCAAACCCCTCATTTTTATCTCTTTAACAACTTTGAACAACGGCCTTGTCTGTCGGCGATGGCTTTACGTTGGCAAACTTGTCCCTCCAAATGGCCCTAAGCTCAAGGGGTTGATGGCTGGGCACGTAATTTGCATCCTCGGGTGCGTTGACCCCGCCCAGGGCCATTTCTCCATCCCTCCTCGTTCCACCTCTTTTCCCTCCTCCTTTTCCCCGTGAAAAGTCGAAGTCAGGGCCAGTCTCCCCTGGTCAGCTATCTGCTGGAGCATCAGCCATTTACCAAGACAACAATTACGACAAAAGAAGTTCCCCAGCCGAGCGGAAGTCTTTAATTAATGCGGGGAAAATGGGGGGAAAATCGCGAAGTGGGCTGAGTAGCATTTTTTCTTTGACAGTGCAGTCATAATGGAGAGTAGCTGCATAATTGAATCTGCAATTACGCAACTGGTATGCCGGGCAGACGATCAAAAAGCCCCGCCAAGTGCAGCATTCTAATTAGTGGCCAAGTGCCCTCCTGATAATAGCCACACAAATTGGGTGTGGTCGGCCGTTCTCGCTTTTCCAAAATAATTTCGGTCGGCCTGTGAATAATTCTGTCGTGGTTATTTATTTGGATTTGCCAGCGGTCTTCCGCCACAACTGCAGCTGGTAAATAAACAAGCAAACAAGGCAGACCGACATAAACATTAGTAGTATCTCGTTGACATAGCAACAAGTTGTGGGCGGAAGGCAGGAGATATCTCGGCTTGTCGTTGCAATTCATTTGCGGTCAGTCAGCAGAATCTTGTTGCTAGTTTTACTAGGCCTTCCTTTTAGTTTTCCTGTAGTTTTTTGCTCCAGCCTCCATCGAGCCTTCCTTCCCGCTCGACTGCACTCAGTAATGAACTTCTAATGCAAATTCAGAGCGCTATTCCGTTTATTGGAGCAGCCACATGTTGCAACCGCAGCAACTACATGTTGCTGCCGGGCAGAAACAGCAACATCTGATGGAACTACAATGGACAAGTCTCCCATATAATGATGATGTTCTGTTCGGCTGCCTAGTTCGTTTGAATGCTAAAGCGAATGACAGCGGCGGATGTGATTGTTGCTTCAGTTTAGCTTCTGCTGATGGAATCGCTCTGATCAACCCTTTCTGGATTGTTGAGAGCGGTACACAATTTCCGCGTTGTCATAGCATCGGCATGTGGGGAGGGTACACGGGAAAAAAGGAATAATAAATTAAGATTCATTATCTATTAATTCACTAATTAGGTTTTTAAATAACGATTACAAAATTTAAAAAGTTGATACCTGTAAATAATGCAACTCTGAAAGCTATTTCTTGTTTGACTTTCCGGATCGGTCAATTTTGTCTTTGGTCTGCCGTACTTTGTTTTCTATTTCTCTTTTTGAAGTGTAGCAGAAAAACTTCCTCAATTGAATCGTTGCTAACTCGACGACAATCTGCCGCAATCTACTGCCATTTGTTCCCTTCATCAAATGGAGTTGGCAATTGAATGGGAAAAAGCTGCTTTAAATTCCGTATTTTCCGCAATCATTTAATGGTCGCTCCTTCTATGCTTCAATGTAATTGGTTATTTGCATTATGCAAGTGCTCGATTAGGGCTATTCATCGTTGAGATACTAGAACCTACCCCAAGGAAACACTGTGGACACAACTCGGGCAAGAAATTGGCTTCTTCGGGGCATGCTAGCCACCCGCACCCATTCACAGTCGGAGGAACAGTCAGAACCGCTGGCCCCATTCATTTGGGCCAATTAGTCACGCTCTGAGATAAGATACCGAGTAATCACCTTATCGCCTGGCATTGCCCCAATGGGCCTGAGGTTCAACCTGCTTAGCAGACGGCCACCTACACCCCCGTTTATTTTTTGCCCTCTTTGTTGTTCGCCTTTCTGGCTTTCGAAACCTGAAGCGGAGCAGGTGGCTTTTCGGAAGGGGGACTCTTGTGAAAACTTAACCGGCAGTCTGGCTATTGAACACACACAAAGAGCCAAAGCAAGCGGCAATGACATCATTTGGTAGTAATCGCGTACCTGACACAGCGAACTCGTCGACAACAGCTACGAAAACAGCCAGCAAGAATCTAAAATGGCGGCGCACCGCTTTTAGTGAGTTTGGCTAAGTAAACGCTGCTCACTACTCGCCACACAACTTGGCTCAACACCTGCTGGCTACACCTAAAAACGGAAACAAAACACTGATTTTTGGTTATCAATATACATATCTTGGGAATTTCGTTGGCAATCCATCTATTATGGTTTAATTTCAATGGCACGTCCTAAAAAGAATACAGCAGAATAATTCTTTCATAGAAAATAATCCGATAACGCTTCTGTGATGTATGCTAAAAGAATAATTATAATTAGTTAATTCATTCAATTAGAAATGGTATAAAAGCTGACACATTTTTTGTGGTTCAGTGGCACGGTAAAAAATGTATTACGTTCACCGCAGAAATTTATCTGAAAATATGGTTCGGGTTTTTAGAGTAACAAACAAGCAATTAGTTAATTTGTCCATGAAAAAACTTTCATAACTGAAATGCTTACTGCGGTTTATTGTTGGCTTCTAAATAGCTATTCAACTGCAGTGGATAATTAAAAATTAAATAGGTTTATTCTAGCTGAGATTTGTAGAACAATAAAATTTAGTTGAACACAATTTATGCTTTAAAGTAAATCATGAAAGAGCCATCTATCAATATAAAAACTAAGCCGAATACATAAAATCACTGCTACTCCATTTGCCAATTTGTGTTGATTTAAAGAAACCAATCAACTGCGTTTACCACCTCGCCTTGATTAAGTTGAGTTCCGATTTAACTGCAGTTATCTTACAGCCTCGAGACGAACTGTACTTCACTTGTGGAATTTTTCATTCGATTTGTTTTGAGTTTTTCATTTCGTTTTCGTTACACTAAGCCAACGCTCGTCTCTCGCATTCCCCATCGCTTACTTTTTATTCTAGCCACTACTGACTGAGCTTGGGGAAACCGGTTTGCCTATAAATAAATAAATGTTTTCCACTTAATTGTTTGTGAAGGCTTTTGTGTATCAAACATTGCGTCTGACCAAGACTTCGAATTCTGTTCGCAGCTGTTTAAAAAGTATTTGAGCGAGTGGATGGTAGTCGAGATTCGGCAAAACGCAGCTTAGATTTATGGCGCCTGATATGGCAATTGCGTTTGCGTTTGCAGTCTCTGCATTTGCATCTAAAAGATACTAAATTTCGCAAGCAGCTGTTTAAGAAACAAGGAGCGGTTAAGTGCTTTTCCGTTGAGTTGCAGTTGGCTTTTTATCCAGTGGCTTCATCGTCTGCAGCCGGCCATAAAGAAAGTCGTTGGCTAGCTTGTTGGCATTCGCATGACAAATGCACCGAGGCGCACACACAAACACTCACTCTTCGGGGCTGCAGATGTTGGATAGAAAAATGAAGATGTACAGATTGGAACAGGCGCCCAGATACACGAAGGCAGCCACTGCGATTCCGAATCCAAATCCGATTCCTTCTGCGGATGCCACTGGAGAAGCTCGCAAGCTCGTGTCTTGTTTGTTCGACGATTACACATATTTGTATATTTTTTCGACTCCTCTGTTGCTGGTTGCTGGTTGCAGTGGCATAGGCAACCGGCAGCCATTTGTATCCGTTTACACAGAAGAAAATGGATACAATACAACTTAGAACTTGAAGGAACTTAATGAAAGGATCGAAAATAATTTCAACAGAAAATCAATTCGTTTTGACTTCTGATTTAGTTGGTGTTATTCTGACTCAGATTAAACAATTTAGAAAGGTGGCATATATTTTCCAAGCATCGATTATGTGTACAGATTTTTTGCTGTGTGTATCTGTATCTCCAGTGCGGCGTGAAATACTAAACGTAGTCGCAGTCTTCAGTTCCAGCTCTGCACATAATTGCCGCTGTCTGTCTGTCCGTCCGTTCGTCAGTTTGTCGGCTTGTTGGCTTGTTGGTTGTTCTAGCTCAGCTGGTTTTTGGCGGCTGTAGATGCGTTCGTTGAGATAGTATATATCCGTGCCGAAAAATGTATCTAGAACCCGTTTCGAGGCGACTGTGCGGCTCTTCTGGGCGCCTAGTCATTTGCAACATGCACACACCACTCGGCAACTGCTACATGGCGATATGTCTGTACGTGCGTACAGCCCGCTGTGTGAGTGGGCCAGATACATTTGGCTTTCAGATTACACTTGCAGATACTGGGGCACATTAAAAAATTGCTGGCGGGCAGCGAAGCGCACATTTCCATACCCCACACAGGTCATGGTTCAGTGCAGTTGCACTGGATCGCCGGCGGCATTGATGGTGGATTGCTGGATTGCTGGATTGGTGGATTGCGGATTCTGGACTTCATTTTCCGGGCATTGGATTCGGAGCCATCAGGGTCTATTAGTTTGGCTTTTAGGCAGGGCAAATTGGTTTACCGACCGGCCAGGCTTTTAACAATGCCAAATTGAATTGTTTTTGTTATAGCTGTGCGTCCGAGATAAAGTGCTCGGCCAGAAATCGAATTATGCACATGATGCAGCTCGAACTGGCAGCAACTTGTCTGTTGTCTGTGATGCAACCGCTGCGAACTGCTCTGCTAGCTCGGTTTTGGCCCGGCCAAAAGCCAGCTACTGCCGACTGCTGTGCGCCTGCTCCGACTAGATACAATAGTAAAAGTGTGCTGCCGAGTGAGTGAGTGAGTCCATATCTATATGTGCGCTTGAGTGGCAGACAAACTGGTAGTACTCCATAGTTGGTAACTACTCTGCACTCATACTCATGGCTTTATGTGCCGGCCGGCAGACCGGCCGGTAATTTATGGCCAAGATACACACACACTCACTCGCACACTCACACACCAACACACTCTCGCTCACACAACACAACAAGACCGAGTTGCAGCGTGGGCTTTTGCCGTCGGTTGGGTGGCAAAATATAAGGGGGAAGGCTCTTTTGTGCCCAGCACTTGGCGAAAAGTTTACAATTCGCATTCATTTTTATTGTCGTCATGCCTTGTCCTCGTTTTTGTCTCTCGGTCATTTCCCTTCCCCTCTGCCACCCCCTTTCTGGGCCATTTTCATATGCAAGTTACGTTTTTGCAGCTTTTCTTTTTTTTTTTCGGCCTGCAAGCTGCCTGTCTTCCTGCATTTTGTGATTTTTTTTCTTCTTTGTCGCTGACAGTTGCAACTTTTTGACGCATGATTTGTTGAAAGGCTTTTCGCTTTTTTGTGCATAAATAGCAAAAGGAATCTGGCCATTGTAGGTGGCCGAAAGCAATGCAGCTGACACTGATGGAGCCTAAGCTGCTTTGTCTTAAGAATAAAAGCCCCTTGTTCATTGCTGCAATGGCCAGTGGTTTTTCTGACATTGACTTTCTTGCAAACTTGTGGCAAAGTACACACGTTAAGTATAGAATCAAGCCTCTTAACCTTAGAATATTTACTGCATTTTTTGTACACTTTGTAATTCATTATGACTTTTATAGGCCGTAAAAACAAGTATTTTTATATCTTATTAACGAACCAAATCGAAAATATCAAACGACATGGTTGAACCAAAAATAGAGCAGACTGTAATAAAATAAATCATTTTATTTCCAGAGGAACTATTCCAAATCAAACACCAGAAAAACATATCAAAATAAATCAAGATTTATTTGTACTGTCAACTTTAAACTTTTAAAAATAATTTTTGAGTGATATTTTGAGTCAGAGTCGAATATGGATTTATGGGTTGCCGTACCCAAAATTCCTTTCGATCTGTATGTCCGTAAATGCCCAAAGCCAGAGTGTCTTGGCCGAGGTGCGGAATTCGGTTGTTCGGTGCCCCAAAAAACTGGGTCAACCACTCCAGCACTTGGCCAGCACCACCAGCACTTCTATTGTCATGTGGGGCAAACAAAGAACGCCAAGAACAGAACAGAAAAAAATAGAAAGAATTTAATAAACTTTACGGCCACAACTACGAATTATTTTCATTATTCTGGTGGCGACTGCTCTTTTGGGTTTGCCCCAAGTTACCAAGTTAAGAACCCCAACAACAATGGCCGATAAAAATCGCGCTGGCAGAACAAAAGCAGCGAAGTCTGCTGCATGTGCATCAACTTAGCAGAACAACTTTTGATATTTAAATTTTTTTCTTTCTCATAATTTGCCGTTAATTATCCGTAAATTATTCGTGAAAGAATCAAATTTGCCGCTCAACTTTTAGATTTTTTATTTTTAAAAAAACCTTAATGTTCTGCTAAGTTGATATCAAGTTAGCAGTACA
This sequence comes from Drosophila ficusphila, assembly GCF_018152265.1. NCBI lineage: Eukaryota > Metazoa > Arthropoda > Insecta > Diptera > Drosophilidae > Drosophila > Drosophila ficusphila. The sequence goes on from NW_025064737.1 coordinate 21,298,773, forward strand.
ACACACTAAAACTAAACTTTTTCAACTTTTTCTTTTACAAGAATTTTCCGTTAATTATCCGTAAATTATTCGTGAAAGAATCAAATTTGCCGCTCAATTTGTATATTTATTAAAACAAAAAAAGAGTTTCTTTTTGTTAATTTAATTAGCAGGCCACCCCGAATAAAAAAAGACGTTTCCACTATTCTTTCGGCTTTGAAGTTACCGAATTTTATTTATCCGTAAATTATTCGTAAGAAAATGTTATGATTTTTTTCTTGAAATAAATAATTTTTTTATTTTATGTTTTCGAATAAATATTAGTTGATTTTTTTCATACACTGCCCAAAATCACCCAAGAAAAATAAGAAATCAGCATTGAGATTTTTGTTATATGTATATTGAAAACTTGAAGGTTTTATTTTTAAATGTGTCGATCGACCGCTCATCAATATAAGACTCGTCTGTCACAGATTCTTGCAAGGATTTATTAAAATTTCTTTTAGTTGACTCTTTTCCAGTCAAAATGTATTTAAGGTCAACCTTTTGTTTACTATGTAAGTACATAAAAAATTGCCACGATTCGGTGACGATTTGAGCAAGTTGATCGTTGTAGCAACGCTATTTTTTTTCGGAGAAACCGCGTTTTTCACCGAAACGTGGCAACGCTATTTTTTATGTAGTAAACAATAGGTACTGAAATACGTTTTGACTGGAAAAGAGTCAACTAAAAGAAATTTTAATAAATCCTTGCAAGAATCTGTGACAGACGAGTCTTATATTGATGAGCGGTCGATCGACACATTTAAAAATAAAACCTTCAAGTTTTCAATATACATATAACAAAAATCTCAATGCTGATTTCTTATTTTTCTTGGGTGATTTTGGGCAGTGTATGAAAAAAATCAACTAATATTTATTCGAAAACATAAAATAAAAAAATTATTTATTTCAAGAAAAAAAATCATAACATTTTCTTACGAATAATTTACGGATAAATAAAATTCGGTAACTTCAAAGCCGAAAGAATAGTGGAAACGTCTTTTTTTATTCGGGGTGGCCTGCTAATTAAATTAACAAAACGAAACTCTTTTTTTGTTTTAATAAATATACAAATTGAGCGGCAAATTTGATTCTTTCACGAATAATTTACGGATAATTAACGGCAAATTCTTGTAAAAGAAAAAGTTGAAAAAGTTTAGTTTTAGTGTGTTGTACTGCTAACTTGATATCAACTTAGCAGAACATTAAGGTTTTTTTAAAATAAAAAATCCAAAAGTTGAGCGGCAAATTTGATTCTTTCACGAATAATTTACGGATAATTAACGGCAAATTCTTGTAAAAGAAAAAGTTGAAAAAGTTTAGTTTTAGTGTGTTGTACTGCTAACTTGATATCAACTTAGCAGAACATTAAGGTTTTTTTAAAATAAAAAATCTAAAAGTTGAGCGGCAAATTTGATTCTTTCACGAATAATTTACGGATAATTAACGGCAGATTCTTGTAAAAAAAAAAGTTGAAAAAGATTAGTTTTAGTGAGTTGTACTGCTAAGTTGATATCAACTTAGCAGAACACCCAATATTTTTTAAAAAAATTAAGCGGCAAATTTTTTTCTTTCACGAATAAGTTACGGATAATTAACGGCAAATTATGAGAAAGAAAAAAATTTAAATATCAAAAGTTGTTCTGCTAAGTTGATGCACATGTCTGCTGCGGCTGTTAACCTTGAGGTCTATGACTCAGTGAATCAGTAGGGGGCGCAACTTTCTTTCCAAAGATGAGTACTACTCCACATTGCAGGAAGGTCAGGGCATGGGCATGGGGCATTGGGCTTTCCTTCACTTTGGAAAGTCCGCGTGGAGTGCCAACATAATTTATTTCGAAATTCGAATCGAAGTCGTGATTTTCATAAATGAATTGTTGGCGACATGTCTCTGTCTGGGCTGAAAGGAAAGCTAGATGGCAGGCTGGCTGGATAGCTGGCTGGCTGTTTGGTTGGCTAGCTGGCCAAAACGAAGGATTCTAATGGTAAACTGACTGTTTTGACGGGTCACGGCACTAACAAATGACAACCTCTAAGAGATTTATGACCACGAAAACGAACTAACTGAGTTGCAATGCTGCGATGGCTTTTGTTTTGGAAAGGAGGCTCCCGAGTCGTGCTGAGGTCTAAATCTTGTTTTCTTCTCTCTTCCGTGCTTGCAGAATTTCTTCAGATTGCATCGCCTGAGAAAGCTGGGACTGAGTGACAATGAAATTGGACGCCTGCCGCCGGATATACAAAACTTTGAAAATCTCGTCGAACTCGATGTTTCACGCAATGGTAAGTTCAAGTCGTCCCGCCGACAAAATACCCCCATAAACATGCAACAAGTGCCCACGATTGTCTAAATGACATTGATAGACTTATGGCTTTGTCCATTTTCGATTTCGATTTTGTTTTTCGGTTAGATGGACAGCACGTGTCCGTTGATTGGCGTCATTGAATGACTGAATGATTGAGGGAGGTAGAGTTTATGTTTCGATATTTTCCCATCGAGTGCCACACACGCAATGCAGCTGATGTGGCAACAATTGCAAATGATAATTGCATCTGTGTCATTGATTGGACTGGATTATATTTATCTGCGGTGGGGATTGATGAGCCTGCAACCGAATCAGCATATTAAATGTCGCATTCAGCTTTCTCCCATGTTGCGGGCTGATCAACCTAATTATGGAAAATGCCGGTTTGTCACAAGCTTTGTGGTTATAATTGCGTTTCTGCGCACAAATTTATTTGTAATTTATGTTAGTTTCCAACACCTTTGATTGTTCTTAGCCAAAAGCATTTAATTTATGCTTATTATTTGTCCATTAAAATTCTGTTTTAAGAAACCCGCAGACTTAACCTTATACTAAGTACAAATAAATATGTAGGTATACAATTATTTAATCACAGCTAAGTTCAGTTTTTCGATTATATGCGCTCTTCCTGCGATTTTATCTTGTTAAATTGCGCTGTATTACGGTCTTTCAACGACTTTAAACTCAATTTAAGTGCAAACAATTGCTTTGTCTTATCTCGCATGGCTCATGCAACATCCGTATTGCGTTGCTCTTTTCATGTTTTCATACAAGTTCTTCCTCAAACAAAGAAGATGCAGCTGGGTTTTTAATAACTTTTCCCGAGCGAAACTTGTGCCACATACGCAGAGCCGCCCGCACAACCACGGACTTCAATCACCGGCATGCCCCCACATACACTGACGAGCAAAACTGTAACACGATTTCATTGTTTCAACTTCAAAGGTCTGTAACTTTTTTTCTAATGCACGGATTTTGAAGATCTTAGTCTTGTTTTGTAGGTTATATTATTTACTACTATTAAGTAAAATTCAAAGTCATTTGATATCAGTTAAAGAAAATGACGCGCCAAACTGTAAAAAGAGTCAAATGTTACAGTTTTGCACTCTGGTTATTTTTTTAAGAAATATTTTTATTAATGATTTTTTAATAGTGAGTTCACACCCCCTTGGACTTTTTTAGCTCTTCTATGCGTCTGGGCATATTTTGGGTATACCGTCGTATCATTTCCGGGGGAATATCATTCCATACGCCCTGTTGCCGCTCTCACAACTCCTTCATTCCACTTGGAGGAACTGTATATTTCTCCAGCTGCGATTTCACATGACTCCACAAGTTTTCTGTTGGATTCATGTCGGGAGATTGTGGTCGCCACTTCATAGATTGAAATTTCTCTTTTGAAATCCAATTTTTTACCAATATGGACGTGTGCTTGGGGTCGTTGTCTTGCTGAAAAACGCATTTTTCGGCAGAAAGACCCAACTTTTCAAATTTCCTTTGGAAGATTTTCTTGTAAAATGGATAGATATTGCTCCTTTCGCGTTATTCCATCAATTATCAACAAGGAACCAACTCCATTTAAATTAATGCTCCCCCAAACCATGATGGAACCGCAAACGTGCTTGATAGCGAATTGGGATACTATAATTCATTGCAACCAGTGTCTTAAAAAGCAAACAATTCCAAAATACTTTTGTTTTCAAGGTTTTATGGTCGGATGAAACAAAAATTAATCGCTTCGAGTCAGATGGGCGCTCTTGGTATTGGACTAGAGATCCCACGATCCAGTCACCAAGGAATGAGTGACAAACCGCTAGCGGTTCCATCATGGTTTGGGGGTGCATTAATTTAAATGGAGTTGGTTCCTTGTTGATAATTGATGGAATAACGCGAAAGGAGCAATATCTATCCATTTTACAAGAAAATCTTCCAAAGGAATTTTGAAAAGTTGGGTCTTTCTGCCGAAAAATGCGTTTTTCAGCAAGACAACGACCCCAAGCACACGTCCATATTGGTAAAAAATTGGATTTCAAAAGAGAAATTTCAATCTATGAAGTGGCGACCACAATCTCCCGACATGAATCCAACAGAAAACTTGTGGAGTCATGTGAAATCGCAGCTGGAGAAATATACAGTTCCTCCAAGTGGAATGAAGGAGTTGTGAGAGCGGCAACAGGGCGTATGGAATGATATTCCCCGGAAATGATACGACGGTATACCCAAAATATGCCCAGACGCATAGAAGAGCTAAAAAAGTCCAAGGGGATGTGAACTCACTATTAAAAAATCATTAATAAAAATATTTCTTAATAAAATAACCAGAGTGCAAAACTGTAACATTTGACTCTTTTTACAGTTTGGCGCGTCATTTTCTTTAACTGATATCAAATGACTTTGAATTTTACTTAATAGTAGTAAATAATATAACCTACAAAACAAGACTAAGATCTTCAAAATCCGTGCATTAGAAAAAAAGTTACAGACCTTTGAAGTTGAAACAATGAAATCGTGTTACAGTTTTGCTCGTCAGTGTATGCATTTTCCGCTCAAGCGAGCAGAAATCCGTAAACAGAGACCCGTAATTGGAGTCAAGTGCAGCCACTCCAGGCGACGCGCCGCATACATATCATAATAAATGGAAACAAAATATATACAGAAAATAACTTGAATAAGTAAATCAACTGCAGGGGAGGAACCCCTCTTTAAAAAAAAAAAATCCAACCCCTCCACTTGACTATATCCATGGCAACAACTGCTTACGACTTTGAATGGCTACAACTCTCGCTCATTCATTCACAGTCCCCGATGAAATATTATCGACAATGACGTCGACGAGGCGCTTCCCATTTCCGTCAAAAGGTTTCAGTTTCACTCGCTCGCAAAGCAAAATTCAGCAACTTCTTGGGACTCAATACATACAGAAGGAAAAATAATCAAACGTATAATTAATTCCATTAATAATAATGGTATTCTACTGATTTATATTCCTGATTACCAAATGTATTCAAGAAGCCAACTTTACTATTGCAAAAACGAATGATAATCTCTAACTAATTTGTTGGTTTTCTTAAGTGTAAGAGTAACTAGTTGCATAATTATTTTGTGTAGTTTATTCACTTTGCTTTGACCAGGTTGACTGCACTCATTACCTGAATTTTTGCTGATTTCAAAAATAACTTTGGCGGGTCGTGTTTGGTTTACTACTTACTGTAGCTTGTTGTACTGCTGATTATGCAGTTTAGTGTCGGCGGTTTGCCGTTTATACACATGACCCACAAATGACCAGAGACTTACGGCTCATGGATAAGTGAATGGGACCGAGAAGTGGTTCGAGCGAGCAGTTTGCCATTGCCGTTGAAATCTGAGCTGGATTTTCCTGGCGCTGGGTGAAAGGCCGCCCACGTTAGCCTCGGCCGAGATTATCCGCCTGGCAGGAATCAGTGATTAATGGTCGTTAAAGAGCGATAAGTCGATCAGCGAAATATTAAAAGATCTCTTTAGAGTGCAGGCTTTCTATTTGCCGAGTGTGTGTGTTTTACGTGGGTGGTGGCGTCTCCCTGGGAAAAGCCTTTCACATCCAATTCCTGCGGCGCCCAAGTGCAGGTTTTATTGGGCCCATTGAACCCGCTGGGCAAATGCTGGGGCACAGGTGCTCGCCGTAAAAGTTCGCCGCTCTGGTGTACCTTTCTACGTAATTTCCCATACACATTTTCTTATTGCCAACCGCAGGAAAATTGGAATTCCCCGGTGTGTGTGGGAGTTGCACATTTTTTCCTTTCCTCCATTTTCATTTCGTATTTCTTCTATGCTGGCTCAAATTAGCCAGCTCGATTTGTATTTGGCTGCAATGCTTCCAGCTGCAATTGCCACAACAATGTACGGTCTTGCCGCAAGCTCTGCAAGTGCAACAACAACTACACCAAGTACAACAACAGCTGTAATAGCAACAACAAACAAACACTCTTGCCCGACTGCACTTGACAATAGAATTTTGTACGCGACACTGGCGACGTGAATTGCCGAGTTTGTATGCAAGCGGCGGCTATAATAACAATTCTAATAAAAACACAAATTCCCCTGACTTTCGTGGACTGTGGGTGTACTGGTGTTTGCGTTTGTGGGTGCGTTAATATGGACACAGCTGAGCTCGCAGCATTAGCATCGATATAGTGACGAAGGAAAAAACGCCAAATATAAATAGTAGAAAAGTATATATTGTATGTTTCCATTTTCAAACAAAGCAGTGGAATATAAAAACATCTGAAAGATTTCTTTCAATTTTAAATGAGCTTTGATCTGGGTAAAATAAAATTCTTTAAATCTCAGTATCTGAAAATCTACAAGTTAGTAAACGTAATCTTCTGGAGCTTGTTTACAATCACAAAAAGTGAATAAAAATTAATTAAATCACTTCAATGACTGGGCTTCATTAACAATGACAAATACTATAATTTCGACCGCCACTGTGCACTTAAAGTACAGGTGTCATTGTAAGTCGCCGCTAGTTTTGCACGTAAATCATTATGACAAGTTGACCCGCTTACAAAACGTAAGCCAAAAGGGCTCTGCCGACGTCTCTGCCGGCGCATATTCATTTTTTATTTTCGCAAACTGCTAATTGTTTGTTTATTTGCTTATTGCGTTTTCTATTTGCACTCTATGCGAGTACATCAGCCATCTATTTTCGCTTTTCGCCTCCATTGCAGTTTTGCCGTTTATGGAGAGCTGCTTTCATGTCGTGTTTTGTTTATTAAATAACAAAAAATGTATGTTTTTTTAATGCCCCTGGAGGCGGTGCAGTTGCCAAGCCGAGTTTATTTGTACGAATGCGTTATTTTTGGCTAGCAGCGAACAATAAACAATAGAGTTGCGAGAACTTTTCGCTGGGCTTTAATTTTTGGAATGGAATGCAAGCCCTATTTGGTTTTCGTGTGACGAGGCGTATAGATTGCACGAAAAATGAAGGGTGGATGGGAAATATTTTTAATTTTCCCTGATTTATCCAGCTGGAATGTCACTACAATATTTGTTTTCTACTTGGTTATTAGAGTGGAAGTCGAGACTTTTTGCCCGCTTTTAATCAGCTTGTGTTGTCAACTTTGCAGCTCCATGGGAACTTTGTGCCCAAAGCTGATTGAAAACTATTGGAGAAACGTCGGAGAGCCCCGAGCCACGAACTCAAACTCAATTAAATGCCATTTGAAAGTCATGCCCTTAGGCCCTGTATGACACTTGTTTCCCTTCATTCTTATGTGACAAAATGTGTGTCATCTTTTCCTGCTTCTGCTGCCGTTGTTTTTTGCTGTATGTTGCAATTGAGGCGTCAACTGGGTCAAAGTTAAAGTGCGCGCAAAAACAAAAAAGAGACACGAAATAAAAAACGAATCGCGGCGCCTCCGTTCGAGTGTCGTGCTCATTTTGTTGTTCTTGGAGATTGTCGGAGCTTCGGTCCCCAGGTTCCAAGTGCAGTCACTTTCACACACAGCTTGGGCCCAAGTACGAGAAAAAATAATCCGACGACGACCCTCTACAAGGCATCAAAAAGAACTTAGCACACTTGAAAAAAATTTCGATTCTCCATTCTAATAAAATATGAAGATAAAAAGATATTCCACAGCATTACATACCTAAAAACTCGTATAATAGACCTTTTTTTGGAAAGGTGGAACATTTCAAAAGCAACGTTTTAGAGATTTTTCTTTCACTGCAGGGAGAAGGAATTAGTTATAGTGAGAGACGGAAGAAGAATCGGGGCAGCGAGAACAAAGGCAAAAATCAAAGCTTTGTCGTGGTCTTGGACCAGGCCATTAGCGTCCATGACTTGGTAGGAAGTTCTCCAAACAGAAATTGGCCCAAAGTCAAAGCAAAGTGATGGGAACGTTTCAATGTACTCTAAACAAACAAACAAATTGAAGACTGTGGCCGACTGACAAACACACGGACAGTCGGACAAGAAAGAATTGTATAATTAATAGCATTAAACAAAAACTAAATCAAAATGTCAGGGAGAAAAATCAGCGCAAATTGAAAAATCATTTCTTCTCACGTTGGGCAATTTTTATTCAATACTGACGATACTCACCCCAGTCCCATACCGATTCATTTCGATCTTGTCGGTCTCTGGAGCCGATTGACGTCACTTCGGGTGAGCAATTAAAAACTACTCGGCCAGCAGGCAGCAATCCAACGAACTTGTACAAACTACAAATCAAAAGTGAATCCTCTCGACTTGGCAACAGCGATCGACCAGCGGAATTGAGTTGGCACAAAAATACAAAGAAAGCAAACAGAAATGTGGCAAACAAATTCGTAGCGTGTGCGCGAGTAGAAAATGTGGGCGAGTAATTATGTTTCGAGTCTGCGAAAATGCATTAATGTTTGCCAAACAAATAAAGCTTAAACGTAGTGGCTTAACAAAGGAGATTTTCCTGCACTAATTGCACGGATTAGGCTGGCAATCAGTTAATTGAAATTCAATTTACATAGTGACGCAGGTGGCTAAAGGTTATGGTCGTATTTTCACTAAATGAGAAACCTCTGGAAAATTGATTACCAAATGACTTGAGTTGGGATACCCGAAGCCGGCTTAAAATGTCAATTTCAGATGTGTTCGCAGTGTAGACTGAGTGCTTTTGGGCGGACGCATCTGTGTTCATCTTGTTTGGGGGCTTTAACTAAACTTGTTGCCTGCCTAACGAGCGTAAAACAGTCATTAAATTCGCCATTCCACCCACAACAGAAGTGCCTGCAGCTTAGCTTGCTTGCTAATTGAAAGTGAATTAAAAGCCTCACCTAAATACACTTCATATTCACTCGTTAATTCCGCTTTAATGCAGTTTAAAAGCACCTGTTGCACTTTAAAATCGTTGTCATCATCATTAAAGTCGCATCTTTCGCCACAATTAAGAGTCATTTACTTATCACAATCTGTTCAGCGCCCCTCTACCATCTCATCGCAGCTGAGCTGAGCTCAGTGCAGTTCAGCTCCTGCAACCGATGTGGCAATCATCCCGGGGTGCCATTAGTGCTGCTGAGATTAAAAAGGCTTTATCTAGATTTAGGCCTTTAAATAGCCAACTATTTATTGTTAATGTTTGTAGTTTACATTTTAATGATAGAAAAATAATAGAGTAGGAAAGTTTTCTTATCTTCTTAACTACAAGAAATTTAAACTGATGTGCATAATTTATATAATTATTTTCAATGTAATTTACATAGATATCTAGTGCACTAAATCAGCTGAACAATGTCTTTAACGTAAAGAACTGCTTAACAGATAATAACACTTAAATGGCGTTGTAATAAATATAAATTCAATGCAAAACATTGTTTTCAATGAGTTAAATAATTTTAAATTGACACCTGGAAGTAGCCAAATGGGACTACTAAATAGCTGAAATGCCAACACAGGGCTGGCTAACGCTTTAGCCTTGTCTCCGCCTCTCTAAAGACGTCGCTCAGGTTGAACGAGAGTGCTGGTGGCGGAAAGCCATTTTCCCTGTTGACGCTTAGAGATTTTCGCCCAACAATGGCAGCCATAAAATTGCAGGGACGTCAGGATGGCGATGGCGGTGACAACGAGGACAGGACAGCTTGTGCTGCTTCCCCAGTCTGGAGCCTTTTCATCATTTCGGTTGCATGCAATGAGCGAAATGGCAACGTGCCATGGCAACTCATAACGGATGCCGAGTGCTGGGGATTAAAACGTAACCAAAGCCATTGAATCGGGATTCCACTCCCAATGATGCAGGGCAAATTGAAAAGCCCTGGATGGCTCTTATTTTCTTTTTCCCCCTCCCCTCCCCCTCTTTTCATTTTTTTTGTTCGTTCTGAAGCTTGTGAAATATGCATCCTCGACATCATATTCATTAAGTGCAGCTCGCATTGAGGAAGATGTATGGCGGTGACCTCGATTGTATATGCCGCCCACTTTTCCCGCCCATCTTCGGAAGCTGCTGCTTCTTGTTTCTGTCTGGGTCGCCTTGATATACTGACAAATCATTTCACATTTCACACAAAGCGTCAGAGGAGCATGCTCTTAAAATTTTTGTTCGTTCAATGACATTGAAAAGAATTTTCATATGTGCTTTTCCCCAGACTCCCCCCTCTGGCCACGCCCCCTTCAACAGTGTCGTCGTTGTTTGCTGACGTTTCGCTTGGCTTGTTTTATTTCTGATGCTTTCGGTTTCTCTTTTTTTTTTTTTGTTTTTGGCACAGTTCTTCTTCATTGATCTTGTCTGGTTGGTGAAATTTATAAGCGCTATAAAATGCAAAAACGCTACCGCATTGCTCCCGATTCTGAAGTTATTTTTGGATCGCTCCCCCGTCGGTTATCTCACTTCATAACGATAAAATGTGATAAACAAATTAAATATATTTCGGGGCATTTTCCGCTGCTTTGAAGGGTGCCGCGCCTATGTTGCATAATTGCACAAATTGATTACAATTCCGGACGCTTTTCTAACTGTGCCCGGCACGCCCAGCATTTCCTCTAATTTCCCGTCTCCAAATGAGTTTCCAAATGGGCCGACTGCCCCAATTTTTTTTTTATTTCGTATTCCCTGGGTGTGTGTGTGTGTGTTAAAGGTCAACGAATTGTTTGTCACCGACGTTCATCTAATGACCGCCAACTGTGCCGCACAGCTGAGCATCTTGTGCTGTTTGTGTGGCCGCCATATGTTTCCAATTGCCTCCGTGCGGGTTTTTCATGGGTGGAAGGAAAAGCGAAGGAAAAGCGCCTTGCTGCGCCCATTTGTCTGCAACTGGCGGGATCCAATTTTGAGTGTTTTGCTTGACGGATTGACGGATGTGTGCGGCTGGTGCCTCAGCTGTGGCAAAAAAAGCTTTTAGGCTTTGAAAAGTTCAAAGAGCACCAGCGGATGGCCAAGGATGCAATGTGGCTTATACAGTTGAGCTCCATCAACTTAAATTTCACTGCAAATTTAATACGCCAAACAACCTGAATCGAATATTCTTACTACAATATTTAAGCCGAAAGCAGTATTTCAAACCATTTTTGGGACTTTAATGCTAGCATTAAACACTTTAAATATGTGTATATAGTATGCATAAATCTATAGGCCTCGAAATCTAGAGCAGATGGTGGTTTCAAGTTGTTCAACTGTAGCATCTATAATTGGCCAGCAGACAGACTCCTCAAGGCCATGAACAAGGCCTGCCTGCCACTGCACACAATGCAGAACAATGCCAGGCCGCAGATACATAAAAATAAATGTCAGCTCATATTTTTATATAATTTTTAATTAAAATGCTGCTGTGCTGTGCAGCTCTTCGTGTCCGTTTGCTTGTTTGCGGCACTTTTCTCATTTCTCTGGCTGTGGCACTGTGGCAATGTGGCAATGCAGTTGCGAATAAATAGCTTATCGGCAACCTGCCACAACTGGTGACATTCTCAGCGAAAACGGGGGTCTATGACTGGCCACATCCGTCGATTGCCACGAGGCCACATCCGCGTCCATTGTTGCCCCGCACAACTCGAGCATGTCCTGCCTTCAGGACACATTTCTTCCACGCCGCCCTCCCCCTCCCTCTCCCCTTCGGTTTCCGTTATGTTGTTGCCCCGTCGCGGCGAGTTCGCGTTGCGGGTCCCACGTGTCGTATTAGTTGGATTGAATGCGGACACATGGGGCAAGTCACCCCGCGTTGACCGATGACGATGTTTCGTTTCGTTTCCACTTCTGCTTCTGCTGCTTCTCTATTTTCTTTCACATTTTTCCTTTTTCCGGGGGTGTACGCTGTACAAGTGTTTTCCCCATGTATCTGGGTCAATTGAAACAGTGTTGAAAAGGCTTGAGGCCCCCTCACTCCTTCTGCCACCTGTCGTTTTGCTTTTACGGGCAGTTTCGTGGTTTTCATGCGAGGCTCTCGTGGAAAAGCTTTTGTGGGCGTGCTGGTAAACAGTGCAAACATACACATACACATACACTGCCAGTGCCGCCGCCAGTTTTCCTGTTTTCCCGGGTCCTTTGCGTGCGCATTTCCGCTTTGGCAGCTCGAAATTTATTCGATCAACAAGTTTCGTTTGTCATTTTACGCTTCGTCTCGCTCTATCAGACCGGGGCCAAACAATAACAACGCAAGCCATGGCCAAAATGGGACATGTACATGTTTGCAAATGCCAGAGTTAATAGTTTTTTTTATTTTGCAACTGGCGTCTTATCGGAAATTCAGAAAGTGCCAAAAGGAAAGCGTGTGCGCTTTAAAACGGAAAATGAATTGATAGACTCTGACAAGGCCATATGCGGAAATCTTTCGCTCAGTGGTTCTGCTGGAATATTTATAGCAGATTTATTAATATATTAACGCGGCCCTTTGGAGCAATTCATGCGTGAGCAAGTCAATCAGCCGAGCAGATAGAAACGTGTAACCCGATAACCAACCGACGAGCCTGGCTCTCTGGCTCGGCTCATTGAAAAGCCACAACAGCAATCAGTAAACAGTATGCTATATGCTCTCCTCTTCTTCTTCCAGATATACCCGACATTCCCGACGACATCAAGCATCTGCAGAGCCTGCAGGTGGCCGACTTCAGCTCGAACCCGATACCCAAGCTGCCCTCGGGCTTCTCCCAGCTGAAGAACCTAACCGTCCTGGGCTTGAATGACATGTCGCTCACCTCGCTGCCAGTGGACTTCGGCAGCCTGACGCAGCTGGAGTCCCTGGAGCTGCGCGAGAATCTGCTCAAGCACCTGCCCGAGACAATAAGCCAGCTAACGAAGCTCAAGCGCCTGGATCTGGGCGACAACGAGATCGAGGATCTGCCGCCCTACTTGGGCTACCTGCCCGGCCTCCACGAGCTCTGGCTGGACCACAACCAACTGCAGCGACTGCCGCCGGAGCTGGGACTGCTGACCAAACTGACCTACCTCGATGTGTCCGAGAACCGACTAGAGGAGCTGCCCAACGAGATCAGCGGCCTGGTCAACCTCACGGACCTGGATCTCTCGCAGAATCTGCTCGAGGCGCTGCCCGACGGCATTGCCAAGCTGAGCAGGCTGACCATCCTGAAACTGGACCAAAATCGCTTGCAGCGGTTGAACGATACGCTCGGAAAGTAAGTATCTGCTTTAGAATCATTTCCTGCTTCCAAAGATAGTTGCATCGAGGTTATTTATTAAAAAGAATAGTCATTTGCAAGTTCAAATAAATTACATTTGAGTATATACATATAAGCTTACTGGTTATGTTCTCGAACTAAGAAAACTTTCTTATCTTATCTGGGTTATACCACAATATTTGCCAATATCCAACAAGAAATAATTATACAAAAATAAAAACAGCCAGAAAAAGAATAATAGTAAAACAGTAGTTAAATGAAACTGAAGATGCAATTATTTCCAACTAGTGTACTATAAACATAAACCAAACTATATATTTACAACCTTCTTTCTACTTTTATAGCTGCGAGAACATGCAGGAGCTGATACTCACCGAGAACTTCCTGTCGGAGCTGCCCTCCTCCATTGGCCAGATGACCAAGCTGAGCAATCTGAACGTGGATCGCAACGCGCTGGAGTACCTGCCGCTGGAGATTGGCCAGTGTGCCAATCTGGGAGTGCTCAGTCTGCGGGACAACAAGCTGAAGAAGCTGCCGCCAGAGCTGGGCAACTGCACCGTGCTGCACGTGCTCGATGTGAGCGGCAACCAGCTGCTGTATTTGCCCTACTCGCTGGTCAATCTGCAGCTGAAGGCCGTCTGGCTGTCGGAGAATCAGTCGCAGCCGCTGCTCACCTTCCAGCCGGACACCGATGCGGAGACGGGGGAGCAGGTGCTGTCCTGTTACCTGCTGCCCCAGCAGGAGTACCAGCCAATTACCCCGGGTGAGTGTGGCATGAGTCAGCCAACAGCGAATTTCCCCAGTGGTTTAACCCAGTGGCCAAAGGTTGCTTCACATTTGGCGCTGTTTGCTCGCTTTGGGGCCGAATTTGGCCAAGTTATGTGCCCTTATCTGCACCTGACATAGATTCCACAGAGCCCCTTCCCATTGCTCCCCAATCGTTGTGCAATATCTTCAATCTATGCTCGCATTTCCGCGATAAGATAAACCGCGCAAAGTGAGCAAACATCGCCAACACAGAAAGCGAGCGCTTTCCAAGTTCTGTACGTTGTTTCACTATCTTTGTGGGTGAACAAAAAATATATACAAAACTCTGGCAAGACTTTTTAATTCAATTTCAATGTTATCCTTCCGGCAAGTTTTCACCTATTTTTGTGACTAAAACTATCTTCTAATTGTGCTTCGGCAAGAGCACTTTTCCCACTATTGTGTTACATACTGATTTCGATTATTTTCTTTGCATTCCGCCACGTCACCGCGCTCTTTCGACCATTGCACTCTACTCACCCTCCTTTTATGTTCATCCAATCAAAGACTATCCACCCATGACGCTTTATAGATCCAGCGAAAAATTCGATTCGATGGAATTCTTCAGTTATCAGCAGAAAGGTTTGCGTTTAGTATTACCTTCTTTGTTAGTATCAATAACAGTACACGCTATATCTGCCTTGTACACTTGACCAGTCTATATGGTAGAGTTGACCGATTTGGATTTGGATTCACGAACCACTAGTTCACGCCTGGGTTTAACGTATTATACGTTAATTTATTCAAAATTTAATTGCTTTGAGTTGAAACTCTACTGTATTGACCCTCCTCATACTCGTAGCATGACCGCTCAACATTTGCATGACCGCTTTGTTGTGAATGTGAAATCTATTATATATATATACATCTATTAAGCTACCTAATGATCATTTTGTTATATAATCATTATGCCTGCAAAAATTAGTTGTGTTTGAAAGTTAGAGTTTCTTGAAAAGAGACTTTCAAAATGATCAGAAAGAACACACCCAAAAGGCTTTTCTAACACATTCTAGTTGACATTTAACCAACTGAGCTCCGTTCTCTCGGGTTCTTCGTAGATGATAGCATCATGTTGGCCAACACTTTTGGTTGGGAACGCATCTTGGCCGGGCCAAAATCCAGTCAGCATTGACAATGCTTGCCGAGAGTGTTTGGAACAAAAACACTAACCGGTTTTCCCCAAAGCCAACCAATGACGTCATGACAACAAGTTGTTTTTTTTTTTTTTTTTTTTTGTTTTCTTCTGTTTCCATAGTTGGGTGTTTTAGGACCGGGCGTTGGCTGAGAAACATGAATATACATATATGTTTTCCATACATGAGTGAATACTACTCTCGCACACGCAACGCACTGCGATTGATGATAAAAGTGTGTTCGATTTGGCTTGTTTGATTTGATTATGTTATTATTTTGTGTTTATATTCCATTCATTTGACGGCTGGCAGTGGAAATATTCGCTTCATGCGTGCTTGCCATCGCCGATCAGTAGTGCCGTTTGTACGTTTGGTTCCCACACCCAGAAAATAAAAAAAAATCCACTTGGCGAATGATTGGGATCTATCTTGCCCCCGAATTGGTCGGTTTTAGCCGCCTGTCAGTGGCAGCATGCCAGATCAAAGCGGACAAACAGACGCACAAACGATTTGTTTGTTGGCTACTGGCTGCAAATACCGAGATCCATTACCATTTAATCTGCTCTGCCATATTTACCCCTCCCCCCCACCCCGCTGGCATTTATGAGGAGCATTTGGGGCACTTGAGTGATGTCAACGGCTCTGACGTCACGGCGGCAAGGAGTGGCAGTTGGGAGCTCAAAACTGGGGCAAGATCGGCCAGAAATGTAATTATGTGTATGACGCTGCGTCGGTTAATAATATTAATCGCCTGGCTCGTTTCGATGTGCTACGTGTGTGTATGCCACCAAAACTAACTGTTGATTAATGGCCTGTCACAGCGGCTACAGTGGGACCTGGCTGGGTGGACTTGAATTTGCAAGGAAGCTGTTCAAATTCCCAGGAGAGTTATCTAACTTCAAACATTTAATTTAGGAGATAGAATTGTAGTTGTTTATTAATATTAATCACTACTCTTTTGTTGTTAGAAGTTGGTTTTTAAAGTTGTTATGCTATCAGAATTGCGCTTTAAAGTTATGAAACTGGTTTTAGAGTAATATAAAGAAAATCTGACGTAATGAAGTTCGAAATACAATACAATACAGAGAAATCTGGCGACCTTAAGATGTTTTTCCTAGGCGAGTCTTCCTAAAGTTGGTATGCAAATGAGCCAGTCTAGAGTCTAATTTGTTTTTCCTCAGTCTCCACTGTGACACTCTCTGATTGAGTGCCGCATGATTCAACCTGTATTTGTTGTTACCGATGTTGCTATTGTGGTTTCGGTTCTGTGGCGTAGTTGCCTCCCAATCGAAATGAATGTATAAGTAGATATTGTAACTGTTATTCGGCTTCCAAACGAGTTTCGGCCACTCCGTTTGCCTATAAATAGCTTATATCATCGGTATATTTGGAGAACCGACTTACTTGTCTGGTAAGCAGACGATGAACGACGAACGACATGTTTGACTTACCACTTCGCCAACGATCAATGGTCAATGACGGATTCGGATTAAGTGCACAATGGCACACACATAACTTAGCCAATTTAGACGAATGTGTGAATAGTTTCAAGATCAAACTCGTTTTATTGTTTTCCCCGCATATCTTAGAGCCATGTAAGCGGTGTTCAAATTATCCAATTAAAGCCGACGACTGACGGTCACGCGGCCTAGGCACCCAGCACCCAGAAAAGCAAAAACAAGAGGAAATCATTTTAAAAGCGACGCACCCCGCCGACTTGGCCTCTTATTATTGTTATTGCCATTGCCATTACAAGTCAGTTGTCTTCTTCCATTTGCATAAATCTTCATCTCTGGCGCTGGCTGACCCGCCGAATTCAGTTTACTTAACTCAAATCGGACTCGGACTCCCCGCCGGGGACCGAATTTGTTTGTCTATGCTAAAATCGGTAACGATTGTAAGTTACGACTGCGCCGGACATTCCCCAATTCCCCAATTGTGGATGCAGCTACTTGGGCTCATCCAGAGGCACTTCCTGCGTCGAAAACAGCGATTTGCATTTGTTTATTGCCGCAACCGACATCATCATCATCGTCATCATCACCCCCTGCACTTGCTGCGTAGATAGATTGATTGCCCACTGGGCAGCCGCTGATGGAATCTGAATCCCAATCTGAATCCGAGATTCTGAATTATGGTGCGGCCCCCTGATTACCGCCTGATCCCCCGCGCACACGTTGCAACTTTTATGTTGTTTACACGGTGCGCGGTGCGAAAAATTTACGGCACACACACTTCTCATAAGCGCTTGATGGATTAGCGAGTCCAGCAGACGCAAACCTGGCCGAAATGTTTACGCCCGGTGGCCAGAAATAGTGGTTTGCCCCTCGTAGTTCGGGGCTGACTTTTAATGGGCGGTTTATTTATTGATTTGTGCAAAACCAAAAGCGTAGAGCATTTAGCGTTTTGAGTATAAATCCGATTGTATATAATAAATATCATTGTTTACATATATTTCATATGTTATAGATATATATGTGTGCGTGTATTTACGTAGTAAAAGTGTGTGCATGGGCATGCAGTTTCATTAATCTAAGACCATTTCGAGACCCACACACCTCAGCGCACTTTTGATTTGTATGCTAATGGAATTCGCTTGATTCGCCCCTGAAATTTAGCCCGCGACCTGGAATCCGATTCGGAGCCGTTCGAGGAGCGCGAACCGTCGCGCACCGTGGTCAAGTTCTCGGAGGAGGCCACCCAGGAGAAGGACACGCCCTTCGTGCGCCAGAACACGCCGCATCCCAAGGATCTCAAGGCCAAGGCGCAGAAGCTCAAGGTGGAGCGCAGTCGGCACGAGGAGCACGCCAATCTGGTCACGCTGCCGGAGGAGGTGAGTGCTGGGTTGGATCCGAATCCCAAGCTTCTGTTTTGTTTCCATCGCTAGGGGAAATATTAGCGTTAATTATTGCAAATATATGATTGCTTTGTTATGTTGTTATGCTTCTTTGGCTCGATACTAATCCTAGCATTAAGCCTGGAAGTAGAAACTAGAGTAGATCTAACTGGGAATAGTAGTATATATGTCTTTTGTTAAGGTACTTTCTTGTGATTTGAATTTGAATTTAAATCGAAGTTTTAAATTTTTGTTACTTTCTATTTTTCTACATGTATGTTAGAAATACTTTTACAGGTATTTTAAGTATGTAGACAAGCTATTGACATAGCTTGGTTTGGAAACCATTCGATTTCGTACAGTAAAATACCTAAAAATTTCCCTCTTTCCCAGAACGGCACCAAAATAGCCGAGACACCAACCGAGACACGAACCATTGTGAATAACTACCAGCAGCCGGCTCAGCCAGTGCAGCAACCCACCGTTGGTGTAAATTCCAAGCAGCCAGTGGTTGTTGGTGTAGTTTCTCCAACTACAACAACTGCCGCACCACCATCCGCCGCTGTACAGGGTGGTTCAGATGGAACTAGCACCACCGCCAATAATGTTAAGGCGGCAACAGCAGCCGTGGTTGCCGAACTAGCAGCCACTGTTGGTGGAAACGAAGAGGCTCAGGACGATGACGAGCAGGAGGATGAATTCGTAAGTTTCAGAATGGATAATAATCATATATTGTTCTAAAACTTGGTTTCTTTTTTCAACAGGAATCCGATCGCCGTGTTGGCTTTCAAGTGGAGGGAGAAGATGATGACTTTTATAAGCGGCCACCCAAATTGCACAGAAGGTAAGATTCCATATAATCCCGATTTCATTTAATTAAACGTAAGCTTAACTTTACTTGACACCTGGTACTTGGATTATCCTGCTTGTCTTCATTAACTAATATTCATATGTGTACATGTTTTTCCTAACCAGGGACACCCCTCATCATCTGAAGAACAAACGTGTGCAGCATTTAACCGACAAGCAGGCCAGCGAGATCCTGGCCAACGCCTTGGCCTCCCAGGAGCGCAATGATGCCACACCGCAGCACTCGCTGTCCGGCAAAGTGACATCGCCCATCGAGGAGGAGGAGCAGCTGGAGGTGGAGCGGGAGCAGGGCCAGCAGCATCAGCCCTTCGACTCGTCGCTCTCGCCCATTCCGGCTGGCAAGACAGAGGCTAGCGGCGACCCAGGTAAATACCGAAATTGTTTCAATTAATTACATTTATATTGCTCTATCTGTGTGAAGCGTCTCCGAAATAGCCAAAGTGCTTTGGCTGTAGCACGGGATAGCTGCTCGCCTTGATGGCAAATCGATATGAGAGTGGGGGCGGGTTCCTGTAATTTTCACTCATTTGCCAACTGGACGACCCGAAAGGGCAGACACTGAAGTGGAAACTTAATTGGCAAACCTCTCTGTCCCCATGGTTGGAGAGTAAAAGCAAAGCCACAAAGAGACCACCCATGACCCCTTTTAATTGTTTGTGTTCTGCACACGCTATCTAGGCATAAATATGTTCGAGTGTTTTTTGTTTGGGTCTATCAATGAGCAAGAAGTACTTCCGAAATAATTATATCAACAGAGAGAAAACGTGGAAGGCACAATTAAAAGCGCGTTATGCCAGCGGAATGCTACAGGTGTAGAAACCACCGAGTTGGGCTTGTGAAACACACGCAACAGCAACAGTTGAGCATTAACACAAACTTGGCCTATAAATAGGAACGTCACGTAGTGCTGCCCGCTTATCAGCCAAGCGATATCTGCTCGCAAAAGCTGATAAAAGTGGGATGGTAGTGGTTGATATAGCAGCGGAAAAACAGTGCAAACCTCACTCAAAAAGGGGTAAACAAGCAGAGAGCGCGCCGAATGAGACGATAAAAAATGGTGCAAATGAAACTGAAATGAGTTGCCTCATTATATTGGTATATGGGTACCCACATACGTATATGGATAGGGCTCTACCTGGGAAAACTGAGAGTGGGGAGAGCCAGCCAGCAGAGAGTCCGCCGGCGGAGAGACCAGGTCGAGTGCAATTGCGATTGCCAGACTTTGCGACCGGGTCTGGGCGTTTGGCCCACTCGCCGCCTGCTTTAGTCATTCTTCAGTTACGCTTGCGTTTTGTCAACGTCGCGAGAGACGCGCTACATTCGTCAGCAGCTCACCGTATATTTGCACTTGTTATTATACGGAGTTTACTTTTTTTTTCCTTACTTTATTGGCATTCAAAACAGAGAGCGAGTTATAGCCAAGACTCCCGAGATCTTGCACAATAACAATAGCAGAAGCTTCTCACGCAAATAGCAAATATCCCTACCTTGACTTAGTCATAAAGCGAAAAAAACAGCATTTCATTGTTAAATACTTCTCAAGAAGAGAGTGTGAAATGCTGGCTGTTCGGTTTTTCTTTTGCTGCTTACGTGTTTTGTTGCTATCGATTTTTGTCTGCTGTCTGTCATAATTCCCTTTATGAAAGAAGAGCCAGGTGGCGGCGGGTCAGTCGTCTGGAAAGTTTCCCACATTGCGCATACGCAACGTATGATGGCCCGAGGCCATAATTGAATTTCTGCTGCACTTCTCTGTCAATCCAAGTGCTCAAGGTTGCCCCCGGAAAGGAATGGAGCGGAAGGGGAAGGATGGGGGAGGTGTTACCCGCCAGCCAAGTAGCCTTCCCTATTTGCATTTCGGCTGCAGTGCATATCCCCGAAAATGAGCTACTTGAAAGTAAATTTTGTCTTGTTTATATAGCAGGCATTGCCGGGTTTTCTGCTGGATATTTGCAGATGGCAAACATGAAAAGTGCTCTCGGTTCGTTTCGGTTCGGTTCGGTTCTGTTCACTTCTGTACTGTTCAGTTCTGTTGTGTGCATATCCGGTTTCCCGGCATTTCCTTCGCCTTTGCACAGATTTTTCTGGTTAGATATTGCAAACGCTTCGGCAATACAATCAACATTTGCACAATTCCTTTGACATTCCTCCGTTCTGCTCCTATTTTCCTCCCACTTTTTTTTATTGTGGGGCCAAGTAAACAATAAGTTGCATTTGCTGCACACATCCTGCAGGGTTCTTAAAGCGAAGAAACCATCTTTTGAGCTGAGAACCACCGAGCAGAACAACAAAATAGCACCGTCCGAGTCGTCCGAATGTTGGCCAATAAATAAACCGTTGATAAGCTCAAGGCAATGGTATTCATTATTTATGTATTGTATCGTTGATTGCATGGAATTCTTATTGAATTTTTCCCTCAGCATGTTGCGTGTTCGTCGATGTGTGCGCTTTTATGTATGATTGTTTGTCGGTTTCCCCGTTTCCCGGTTTGTTTGTTTGTTCAATGCGCCCTGCCCTTTTCATCACCGCCGTAACAAAGTATGCATTATTATTTGCTGTTCTCTTGCAGCTCTTGTGCAAACAGCAATTTAAACTATTTGCTGCCCCTCTCCATTCTTCCTCTATCATGGCCATCAAACAAACACGATTCCGGCTTTGCCGAATGTTTAAGTTTTGTGTTTTGGGCAATAGCCCTGAACTCATCGCCGGGCCTCGTGCATTTCACAGTTGCATGCTAAGTTTATCGCTTCAACCGCCACTCCCCGGTGGCAGAATTTAAACCCCCCACCCACTCGCGCTGCTCTATGACTCTTGACACTTTTCCCACCCACTCGCAAACCAGTCTTCCCATTTTCGCGCGAGAAAACAAACAAAAATGCAATAAACGCCAGCTGCAGCGGAGGAGTGAGGAATGTTCGTTCGGGTCAAAGAATTTCACTGCGTATTTTCCAATATTTCCGCCGCCATGTTGATAGCATGGAAATGTGGAAAATTCGAGTAATCGTCGTCGCAAAAGAGGGAGATCCGAGGTGGCTGTTCCGGCAGACAGCGCCAAACCGAGCGAACATTGGTTTGTCAACAAACATCGATGGGGAAATGCGACCTGAATTTGTTGCCCCTCGGCTGCAATCGAAATGAACTCACGCAGTGGCTTTCATTATCAAAGCACTTCCTTTCCGCCAGTGATATCATCCCTCTCGTTTTAGACACATTAATCAGTAGGCAGCAAACCTATGCTGCCCCACTGATATCAGGAAATAACGCATACGACAGGTGGACCAAGGTCATTACCTACCACTTGACTTTGCTGTACACCAACGAGTAGAGGGTTTGGCCGCCCTGTTCGTTCCCCTTGTAATACGGGCGTATGTGTCGAAAAATTTCGTAATGATTCAGAGCTGCCTTATCGCCAGTTTGTTTTACTACGGTTTCGCTTTGTTTTCTCCCCCACTTTTTGGGCCTTCTTGTTTTGCTTTATCACATTGGCTTAGGCATTCCAAAGTTTGATTAGATAGCAGTGTTGTGAACGCACCCCTTTGCTCTGCTTTGTGGACCGAAAGGCTCTCCACTGCACTGGGAATCGAAAGAGGAGAGGTAGCTTTGTGCTCGGGACATTTCCCAGTTTTTTATGCCGCCCATAAAAACTTTGTTCATTAATTTTTGTCGCCACATTTAAGCGGACGTCGCACGGTCGGTTTTGTTGATTTCCAAAGCTTAACACTTGCAATTTGTCAGAAGCGGCAGCCTCGCTGTCCGCCTTTTAACCTGGTCGGCAATTAATCACGATGCCCGCCAGTTTCCCATAACTGTAGCATTTTTCATAAGCGCTGCGGAAAAATAATAAAGGAAAATAGTGCAGCAGCTCACGTGACATCGGAAAGGGCTTTAAGTCTTTAAGCTTTAAGCGCAGCAGTCGATTACTTGATCTCTTGCCATTGATAATGTCGGTGTAATTAAAATCGATTGATTCGATCCGGTCATTGGCTCAAATTCCATCAGAGTGGAAAGCGGAATTTGCATGAATGGGGGAAAAGTTCTGGCTCAAAGTTTTTTCACTTGTCATAACGAATATGACAAGTCGAAGCTGCAGGAGCGCTGTCCGCTTCTTGGCCACAGATTGCCATGTGGAAAAAGGCAGGCAGGCGAGTGAAATATGATTTCTGCCTTTGGCATCTGTTCATGCTGTTGGCTAATTTCCCAGGGACAGCGTCTCCTTCGCCCAGGTCATTTACATATAAATGACAAAACAAAAAGAGAGAGAGCAGCGGCGAATGGGGGAATAGAGAGAATACCTCCCGAATTCCGTGCCATTGATTTGGAATTCGGCATTTGTCAGCCATGTGGATTGCGATTCATAGCCGGCGTGTAAATGCTAATGCATTTGTGGAATCATAATTTCTTATTGCCACCTCCTCGCTGGCGCTTTACGACCCGCCCTCGTATTTTGCCGTATTTAAATTTTTATATGTTATGTTTATGTTTATGTCGCTTATTTTACGGGGAAAGGACAACAACGACGGCCTTATTTCTCTTGGCTCACCTCATTGAGCTGCACGCGTCGCGATGTCATCGTAAAATGCTTAAATGCCTGCTTAAGTGGGTGCCGCAGAAAGTTCGCAGACACTCTGGCAATCGGTAAAAATAAGTCTGATAAGAAATATGAGCAAAACAAATGACTCGGTGCGATCCTTCTTGTGCAGTTCCTGTTTCTTGTTCGTATTAAAACTTTACTTTCCCCCCTCCGCCCCGAAGGATTGCCTACATTCCGGCGACCCAGGAACCGGAATAAGAACACACAGCACGTGTCATTTGTTCTCCTCCCCGGGAAGAAAAATCTTATTTTGTTTTATGGCTTTCTCTCTGGTTATTGTTGCCCCTGACCGTTTTCCCCCTCCACTCAGCTGGGTGAAAAGCATGAAACGATGGCTTTATTCCGAACGTATTCATGTGTGGGCGGAATATCCATAAAAATGTCTTTTGGTTACACGTTTGTCCGACAATTCTGAGAGTCAAATTGAGTATGAAGGAGACGAGTGATGATGGCATTTAAAACATTTAAACAGAATGCTTGGGCCATAACACCTTCGCTTCAAGTTAAAGTTGCCCCATTGAAATTGCTGAATTATGAAGCACAAACAAACTTGGTTCTGTAAGCAAAGAATACAAATTTTCTGAATACCCCACTCAACTTACCAAACTCAATAATGGCACATCGAGTGAATGGCAATGTCGGTCGGAGACTGAAATCCAGCAATATTAATGTTGACTTGACAGGCAGGCAGATGGCAGTCGAGTGAGGTGAGACCGAGAGCCAGAGACCGAGAGACTTTGCCAGAGATTCGCTCTGTCTTTTCATTTATGCCTTGATTAACATGAAAACTCGCATACAATTACAAAATGAAATTGTCTCGAGAGCTGCGACTCTGTTTTTCCTTCCCTTTCTTCTCTTCCGGCGGATCCTTGACAGTTGGGGAAAAACAAAATCATTTTGTTGGCCAAAGTGCCGACGGATTTATTGAGTGCAAATCAGCAATAGCGAAAATGAAAGCAATAAATGAGTTTCTGAGAAGGGAAAAGTTACTGGTACTCATCTTCATTCCCCACGCCACCTGCTCCTCATCCTGATTTTTTGTTCACCTGGGAGTCGGGGGGTTTGCCTGAATGCGGCCTCGCAGACTGTCTGTTTATTTATTTAATAATTATACAAAGTCTCTTCAGGAGGAGCGGGGTCGTCGGGTATTCTCAGCTGTGGGACTCGAGGGGTCTCCTCTTCCAAGGTCGTTGCTTTAACGTCTGTTTCTAGTCGGGGGAAAAATGTGGCTTTCGCACCGGTTCATTGACTGGTGTTTATGGCCAGGCGCCAGATGCTGTTGGCCAACTTTGGGTCATTCAATTTGAATGTCATTAAAGCGAAATTTATGCTAAGCACAAATCTCTTTAGATATTTGCTTAGTGTTAGGTGTAAAGCTCAAAATTTGATTAAATCAACGCCGTGTAATTCCCCCATGCTTTCGCATTGATGGGGTTTTCCGTTTCATTGCACTTGAATGGATGCATATAGGGTGCCCACTTGGCTTTTATCTGTTCCGCTGGCACAGACGCAGATCGATTGCACTTCTTCAGCAGCGTTTGCAGCGCTCGCGGCAGCATGAAAAGTTATCTTCGCATATTAAAAAGTGCAGTCAAATAAAATAAATAGGTTGCCTCCACGTACACACAGGGTGTCTGTCTGGACAAGATGATGCTTGGCTGCTGCTGCTTATATTAAAAAGTGCACTCAGATAAAAAGCAAATCACAAAGCAGCCATGTTCAATGTCAAAATCAAAGTCAAGGAGGGCAACAATACCCTGCCCCGAAACAATCAGCGCAGCAATGGGAACTTTGGCTACTCGGGAGCCGGCAGTGGTCGCAATAGTCCTGCGATGAGCAGCCTGCGCAGCTCCCTGGCCTCCTCCAACCGGAGTCCCAGTGGATCCCTGCAGCGAAAGGGAAAGAGAGTACGCATAGTAACCAGCTATGATCCCGTGGATCGGGATTACGAAAGGCAGAGGCAGCAATATGGTAACATATAGGAAACGAAACATACTATATTTGAGATATTCATTATTTATTCCTTATAAACATGTAACTTATGGTATTCTTTTCTATTTTTTCCAGACAACTTGGATGGCGTCACGGAGCTGCGTTTGGAGCAGTACGAAATCCACATCGAACGCACTGCTGCTGGCTTGGGTTTGAGTATTGCTGGAGGCAAGGGCTCAACTCCCTTCAAGGGCGACGACGATGGCATCTTCATATCAAGGGTCACCGAAGCAGGACCTGCTGACCTGGCTGGCCTCAAAGTGGGCGACAAGGTCATCAAGGTTAATGGCATCGTTGTCGTAGATGCGGATCACTACCAGGCGGTGCAGGTGCTAAAAGCCTGCGGTGCCGTTCTGGTTTTGGTGGTTCAGCGCGAGGTTACCCGGCTAATTGGACATCCCGTGTTCAGCGAGGATGGCAGTGTCTCGCAAATTTCGGTGGAAACGCGACCACTCGTGGCGGAGGTGCAACAACCGGCTGCAGCTGTTAGCCACGAGCGTTACATCCCGGCTCCAATTGAAATTGTGCCCCAGCAACAGCAGCTGCAGCAGCAGCAACTGCAACAACAACAACAGCAGCCGATTCAGCAGGTGGCGCCCACGCATAGCTACTCGGCCAACGTGTTTGCCACGCCCACTGCCGCACAAATAGTGCAGCCAGCAGCTGCCCCAAACGGATTGCTCCAGAATGGCAGGGTGTGTAAGCCATTTAGTCCCCCACAAACAAACACAAACCACCTCTGACATCTCACTCGTGTCCTTCGCCCTCACAATTTTTGATTGATTTCTGGTTTTCGATTTGCGGTCTTTCCAGGAGGCGCCACTCAGCTTCATCCAGCTCCACACGACGCTCATCCGCGATCAGATTGGACAGGGACTGGGCTTTAGCATTGCGGGCGGAAAGGGTTCGCCACCGTTCAAGGACGACTGCGATGGCATTTTCATATCGCGCATCACGGAGGGCGGATTGGCGCACCGCGATGGCAAAATTATGGTGGGCGACAGGGTCATGGCGGTGAGTGCGACGAGCGGGGGCGATGGGGCAAGAGGTTTCCATGCTAATGGCATTTCCCTGTACAGATTAACGGCAACGATATGACCGAGGCGCACCATGACGCAGCCGTCGCCTGTTTGACCGAACCGCAGCGATTTGTGCGCCTCGTTCTGCAGCGCGAGTATCGAGGTCCTCTCGAACCGCCGACGAGTCCGCGCAGTCCGGCCGTACTCAACTCGTTGAGTCCCTCCGGATATCTGGCCAACCGACCAGGTGGGTATTATAAAATGATATAATATTATAAACATATATTTCTTAAATACCTAGAACTTTTGAGATTGGCACTTACATTTATTAATACCTAGAATTTTTCTGATTTGACATTTCCATAAGCCGAAGTTAATATTTTATAAACTTCCTTAAAACTCAAAACTCAAACTTTCCGTGTAACAAATAACTGCCAGCTTTCCACACAATTCCCAGAATAACCTAGGGTTTTCTCACCTTAAATTCCAACAGCTAACTTCGGTCGACCGGTGGGAGAAGCCGCCATTGAGCAGCCTTACAAGTACAACACTCTGGCTACAACCACGCCCACACCCACGCCCACTGTGGCAGCCAGCATAAACAGCAACAATAATACGCTGCCCAGCAGCAAGACTAATGGATTTGCAACTGCTGCCGCTGCCACGATAGACAATTCGACGGGGCAACCTGTACCGGCTCCTCGTCGCACCAACTCCATTCCTCTGGGCGATGGGGACCATGGAGCGGCCTCCACCACAAGTGGTGATTCTGGCGAGGCTCAGGTAAGGCCAAGTCGGCTCTGTTTTTCTTTAGTAGTTTTCTAGTTCCTAGTTTAGTATTCTGTTTAGCCAGCTGCACGTCATTTTAATGTTGCCCATAAGCTCGTTACGTTAATACGTTAATTTGTTTGTTCCAAACATAATCAGACGATAGGGTTAAAAGGTCTTAACCCTCTAATGCCACTTTCCACAAAAACGCATGTAAAATGAGTGCCTCAAGGCACTCTTGGGGCTTAGAGGGTTAAAATCCAAAAAGTAAATGCTTGCGCTGCAGTATCTTATATTTATTTTTATCAGCCCAGAAAGGTAAGTATCAAAATTGTATCTAATCAAACTGCAGCGCAAGTCGTCCAAGCAAATTGTTGTTGATATTTGGCGCCCGAAAAAATTTGAAAACATAAACATGAACACACTTAATAATCGTAAGAATTCTAATATGTGCTAATCCATATCTCCGCCAGATTATCAATTACTCATAACCCTAGCTGCTAGAACTATATATTTGCTCATCTACTCGTATGTATAACGAAATTGTTTGTGTTTGTTTTGCATGTGCCCTGTGCGCCTTGTTTGTCCTCCCAAATGCTACAAATATGCTCATTCTACATACTATACATGGTCGAACTGCGAATCGATCGATTAGTGTTTAAGATTGCACCAAATTGTGTCCCAGCTTCTAAGCACTCATTCCAAAAAAGAGTCAAACAACCAGGGAGCGTTTGCGCAGGATTGTACATAACTTAACGATAATCATAATAGTTAGGCACGTTAGCTTAGTTCTAGATCTAACGATAGCTTCATAGCGAACCAAAATTTACAAAAACCAACATATTTTTGTTTCTTTTTCTCTGAACCACCAACCACCTTCCCCCCAAAAAACAATCTTGCTTAAAACCGATATATCCGAAAACTTTGCTAAAACCGAAAAAAACAACGTAACAACGTAACAACGTAACCACGTAAATATCGAATGAAACCACGACCGTGAGCAGCCCTCCTCGTTGCGACCGCTGACCAGCGATGATTTTCAGGCGATGATCCCGGCCCACTTCCTCAGCGGCGGCAGTCAGCACCAGGTGCATGTGGCACGACCCAACGAGGTGGGCGTGAGCGCCGTCACGGTGAATGTGAACAAGCCCCAGCCGGATCTGCCCATGTTCCCGGCGGCTCCCACCGAACTTGGCCGCGTCACCGAGACCATCACCAAGTCGACGTTCACGGAGACGGTGATGACGCGCATCACCGACAATCAGTTGGCGGAACCCCTGATCAGTGAGGTGACTATCTCCACATCCCGCATACACTAAAAGTCCAACAAAAGCCAGGCGGCGAGAGTCCAAGAGTTCGAATCGAATCGTTGTGTAAAAGTCACAAGCAAACAGATCCGGACACACACTTTAACCCTCAGAGGAATTGAAAATATATATATATGTAGTATAAATATATATGTAGTTGCCGGAAATCGAGCTTTTCTCGTCTCACCGCACACGCACGCACAAAAATGTCCACCGTACACGATGCACCCCACACGAAAATTGTTTATTTAAAATTGTATTTCATTTATGATTTTATTCCGCAATTGGCACTCTGATTTATTGGTCGCGTCGCATTACATTTGGTATCGATTAAGCTGCATTTGCTGAATAAATATTTGTGCGTTTTGCAAACGATTTGATTTAACTGTTGGTCAAAGGCCCCCAGTTTGATTTTGGGTCTGCCTCTGCCTCGGAGGCGCCGAGTTCACATATTATGTTTCATGCCAAGCATTATGCAAAACATGCACATTGACAAGAGTTGTGATTGCTTCGACTAATTGAGTAGCAGTTGAGATGGAGTTGGATTTAAGTTGGTTATGGCGAGGAGCTGGATACTACTATTAAACCATTAATCAATTAGCTGTGGAATAAGATTGCATGCCACCACTTTCTCTTCTAAGTTAACATTCCCTCTACTAACTCTGGATAAATATAATTTCTTTATATTCTAAAAACATCTTGGTTTATGTTTCTTTCTTAAATCACTTTAAAACTAAATAATATATCTTTGAACGGGAATTGGCCTTAACGCTTTGAAGGGGTTTTTTGGACTTTTTTTTTACCAAGAAGAGAGCCACTTGAGCATTTAGTGTCCTTTGGCTGTAACTGAATCTATTGAAGTGACGAGAAAAGCGCCTTCTTTTGAACGACAGAACGGTTTACTCACTCACTTCCATTGAGCCACTCGAGTGTCATTGCTGACGTGATGCAAATCCCGGCAAGAAATCCCAGAAACTCTGTGTGCATGTGGCAAGCTTTGTCACTTGCCACTTGCAGCATAAATAAGTAAACCAGCAAACTATGCAACTTGCAAACAACCTTAAATAATAAAGTGGGGCAACTACTGCAAGGAGGGTATGCCGAAAAAGGATTTATATAGACTCCAAATGAGTAAGAGTTTGCAACTGCGTTTGTTTCGTGCGCAGAGCGGCCATAAGTAAACCTTGAATATTTCTGTTTGCCCCCGCAATCTCCATCCGTGTGTCTGACTCTGAGTGTAAACACTCTTCGGGGCAATGCCAAATAAAATATTTAATTGTTTTTAATTTATTTTTCCACCCCGTTGTGTTTGCCTTCCACCCGAAGACAGTTATCCGATGGCTTCGAACTCGGAAGAATTCAATTTCTCGGAGTTAATTGGCAAAAGTTAGTAGCAGTTAGCCAGGTACATGTGTTTATTTGGCATCTTGACACGATTGAGCATTGTGCATATGTCTGTGCGAGTGTCAGTTGCGGAGATAGTTTCTCGGCAATGAATATAAACAGAAATATTATGCTTTGATGTTGCAATATGCCAGCACTTCAGCTCAACGATGCCACCACAAGAGCTTTGTTTAAATCTTTGCGGAGAAGGTCAGGAAAATGTTGGGTAAAATTCTGTGTGGTCGCCTCTTACCTTCGCTTTCTGCATGTTGTTTAATCTAAAATTAAGTTATTCATAAGAAAAGCACAAAAGTCGTTTATTATTTATTGAATGTAAATCACCCTCGGTACTTGGATTTTATGTTTAATGAATGCCCTGACTTAATTGCATGAATTCGTCATTTGGTGTTTGGCTTGTCTTGGTTTTTGTGTCCCACGACGGGGAACCCCCTGAATGTTTTGTACCTATTTAAATGTAAATATAAATATCACCAACAATTTTGCACCGCCATTGAACGCCAGCGCACTTGAGCACTCCTCATCCATGAATCACGAATCACGATACACGGCAGACTCAATAGGATTCTTAGCGTTAGGCCCATTGACTTGTGTTAATTTCGTGATGTGCTAACAAGATCTCACATTGTTTCTGTAGGAGGTTGTGCTGCCCAAGAACCAGGGCTCCCTGGGCTTCAGCATCATCGGCGGAACGGACCATTCCTGTGTGCCCTTCGGCACTCGAGAGCCGGGCATTTTCATATCGCATGTAAGTACGGCTATATTAACTAACAATCACCTGCAGCAGCTGCCACAAAAAATAAAAAAAAAAAAAAAGAGGAAGGGAGGTGAAAACTTTTCGAATTAAAACACTCGAGTGGCCGCAACTTGCGAATGCAAATGAGCTGAGCTGCTGCACAATTGTTCGGAACGCAGTCGCTTCATTATGAGCAGGCAACTAAGCCAGCTGCTGGAAACTTTCAAGTTTTTCGGCCATTCATATTCCCTGCGAGCTATAAGTGTATAACAATTGCCCCCGGGCATTATCCTTAAATCCGACAGATTGTGCCCGGCGGGATTGCCTCGAAGTGCGGCAAACTGCGCATGGGAGATCGCATATTGAAAGTCAACGAGGCGGACGTTTCCAAGGCCACACATCAGGACGCCGTCCTGGAGCTGCTGAAGCCAGGTGATGAAATCAAGCTGACCATCCAGCACGACCCACTGCCGCCAGGATTCCAGGTGAGTTATTCCAGAAGCCGGACGCACAAGTCCCCGCTGAACCACTTAGATTGCTTTTGTACTGTAATGTAAATATGTATATACGCTTTGGATCTACATCTTCTTATTCCTCTATAATCAATCTCTGTACTCTCTGCCACTGCTCACAACAAATTCAATACGCACAGAGCATAGAAGTAGTTTATGTAACAACAGAGGTAAGCTCCTCTCGACTTTTGATGCGAGGGGTAGATATTCCAATTAGTCAAATGCTTTCTGGTTTATGTTTTCCATTGTTCTCCGCTTTGTTTCGGCCCCAAAGAGTTTCTCGATTGTTTAAGCTGGGTCCTCGCTCGCTAATTTGAATGTCTCTCTCTCTTCTTGTTAATTGCGAATCACAGGAAGTGCTGCTCAGCAAGGCGGAGGGCGAGCGTCTGGGCATGCACATCAAGGGCGGATTGAATGGGCAGCGCGGTAATCCGGCGGATCCTTCGGACGAGGGTGTGTTCGTGTCCAAAATTAACTCGGTCGGTGCGGCCAGACGGGATGGAAGGCTTAAGGTAAGGCGACTCACCTTTGTTGTCTGGGGAAAAGTCGATTGAAACTTCTATTTCTTGTGCTCCTTCACCTTTCAGGTGGGCATGCGTCTGCTCGAGGTTAATGGACACTCGCTGCTGGGCGCCTCGCACCAGGATGCGGTCAATGTGCTGCGCAACGCCGGCAACGAGATTCAATTGGTCGTCTGCAAGGGATACGACAAGTCCAATTTAATTCATTCCATTGGCCAGGCCGGCGGCATGAGCACTGGCTTCAACTCGTCTGCATCCTGCAGCGGTGGCAGTCGCCAAGGTGCGTAATCTAGAGCTTAATGTGCCTCAGTTCGGTCTTGCTTAAATTGCGTTACTTTTGTCTCACCTTCCTTTTTGTTTTTTTTTGCCAGGTTCACGGGCATCGGAAACGGGCTCGGAATTGAGCCAGAGTCAGAGTGTTTCCAGTCTGGACCACGAGGAGGAAGAGCGTCTGCGACAGGTGGGTAGAGAGCTTAAAGAAAGGAAAACACACAACAGAGGACTTTAAATCGATTTCCCTTTCTCGCCACAGGACTTTGACGTTTTCGCCTCACAGAAGCCAGATGCACAGCCAACTGGACAAACGGTTCTGGCAGCTGCCGCCGCCATGGTGCACGGTGCCACATCGCCCACGCCACCCGCAGCTGCTGCTACTGCTCCTCCCCCAGTTGCCACGCCCACAGCCGCTGATTTAGGAGCGGCGGACACGCCAGCCACACAAACCGTGGCGCTCATTCACGCAGAACAGGCCCATCAGCAGCAAACGCAGCTGGCGCCGTTGGGTCAGGAGAAGAGCACCCAGGAAAAGGTGAGTGACTCGGTGGCCTTGGGCCAAGCCAATTGTTGTGCTGTGGGGCAGTTGGAGAGCTCATTGTCCCGTTTGTTTCGCCTTTCAAATTAGGTGCTGGAAATTGTACGCGCGGCTGATGCCTTCACCACCGTGCCACCGAAGTCGCCGTCGGAGCATCACGAGCAGGATAAAATACAGAAGACGACGACGGTTGTAATATCGAAGCATACGCTCGACACGAATCCAACCACCCCCACAACGCCGGCGGCTCCACTTCCCCTTACTACCGGCGAGTCAGCGAACTCTGCTCCTGCTGCTGCTGCTGCTCCTTCTGCTCCAGCTGCTCCTGCATCTGTGTCGGGTTCAGTGTCAGTTCCTCCTGCCGTCACCGTGCAGACGCAAACGACCTCTGCCAAAAATAAAGATGAAGAGGAGGAGTCGCAACTACAGGTATGTAGCGACCTGACTCTGAATGCACGTCTTCTGTCTTGGCTTTAATGTCTATATGTGTGTGTGTGTATGTGTGCGTGTACGTCTTTCGATATCTGTGCGTGTACTTTTCGTTTGTGTAAAATGCCTGTCTGTGTGAGAAAGAGATACACTCATGTAACAGCTAACACGACCCGACAGTCGCCACCCCCAGAAAAAAAAAACAACAACAAAAAAACACTGAACCCAACTCTAAACCTCACCAATCTTTTAACTTGATTTTTGTTTCGTATTCAGCTTGTTATGTGTTTGTGTAACTTCACTAATGCCTTTGTCCCTGTCACTGACATGTCCTTCGAGTGTGCGTGAGTGTGTGTCACAAAATTATAAAATAAAGCTATACAAAAAAGATAGAATGATAAACCAAAAACACCTTACCATCGCCACAAACCACACCACACAGAGCTCACAAAACTGTTGTGATAAATCTGACATGTGATGCCAGTTGAAAAATTGCCAGTAAAACTGCATTTTCAGCTAAGCTCACAGGTCTTGGCATGATAGTATCAGACTATTAAACCTACTGACTGTAACTAAAAACCAAACCAAAATAATCATTGCATACTCGTTCGAAACACTTTCATTCTCTCACGTAAAACACTGGCCAAACGCAAATGGACCAGCATCGATTTCCATTACCATTTTGTGTGTGCTTTTGTTGCAGCTTTAAAGCGTTTCATTCTTTTTAGTTGCACTTGAATTAAAAGCGAATAAAAAATCATAGCCTATCTCTGAGGGACCATGGGGCGTATGAGTTATGTGTTCTGCATGTATCGGGGTTGCGCTTAGCTGCTCTCAGCTCCCCTGAGCTGCTCCTTTTGGCGGGCGTGTAGATGGCCCCACATTTATTGATATGGCAGCAGACAATTTATTATTTATTAGCATATTGGCTGCTCCTGCTTTTCTTCTACTTCTGCTGGCTTTCTGCGAAGGAGGCCGCTCCTTTGGATCATTGTTCTTGTTGAGTTTCAGTTTCGTTGTTGTTCGTGTTGATGTTGTTGTTGTTGTTGTTGTTATTTATGCTACTTTCATATTATATTCATTTCAGTTTGCGTCTTTACTGTTACCTTTGCCCCGACTGCGTAGGCGGCATTGTTATTATTGTTCACGTTGGATGTTGTTCTGTTTGTTGTTGTTGGCTTTAAAGCATGCCCCATTTGAATTTGCATTGAAAGCGGGAGGAACAAAATACAAAAAAGAAAAAAAAAGAAAGAACGAAAGAGGGTACAAAATCAGGCATACATTACAAATATATATACAAACATATACTTACTATATAGATGGCACGTATAATAAATGTAAATGTAAATAATTCAAAAACTGCAGAAAGAAATTTCCATTAAAACGTCTCTCTTATCTTCTTCTCGTCCTTGTTCTTCTCTCATTCTCCTAAATTCCCTTCAATATTGTGCGCGCTGCTCTACGCCGCCTTTCAACGAATTGTTGATTTTTTCTTTTTATTTACAACTTTTCTTATTGTTTCTCTCAATCATTTTGCAATCTGTTCCGTTGGTTTTGTATTGTTTTCCGAAAAACCCCCCTCCGCACCCGAATCCGAATCCGAATCCGAACCACTCGCCTTCGATTTTCATTGCAGCTTACTGCTGAGCAGCGCATTGCTTAACAAGCGGATGTTTATCACCATAAGACTGAATATTTAGTTTAAACTGACAGAATACAAATGCTAGCAGCCAAAGTAAAAGGACAGGAGGCAACAGCTTGGGTGTGCAGCGCCGAACTGCGGGCACCACTACTATATTTGTACTAAACGAGTTGCAATTTATACACAAATCTAGGATTTGAGGAAGCGTGTTCAAAGGGCCAAGAGTTACTACCCGCACTAGGAGGCGTTCAAACGCCCTTCTTTCGACTCCCGCCCCACTAGAAATTCAATCAAAAGCTCGTCTCGACTCAGCAAATGGTTTCAATGTCCCTCACTAGATCTCTCACCCACACACTTTCCACTGCTCCTGATTGTTAAAGTGTGTCCTTATCAACACACTAACAGCAACAAATTCAAGCATTCGCACCCCGACAATTGTTGAGATAAAAGGAACTCACTCCTCACTCCCAAATGTGTAAATGTATTTATCTACGCGAGGAGCTCTAAAGTCGTCGCCATTTTGCGGCAGAAAGTATTCCACTTATACTTATAGTCTTTCGATGTTTATACTATGTGAAACGAAAACTGTTTACTACAAGACACACAGACACACCGACACCCCCACAATATATATTACTAAATGTGTAACAATGTGTGGCAAGCACA
Source organism: Drosophila ficusphila (assembly GCF_018152265.1). NCBI lineage: Eukaryota > Metazoa > Arthropoda > Insecta > Diptera > Drosophilidae > Drosophila > Drosophila ficusphila. The sequence continues at coordinate 21,334,212 of NW_025064737.1, forward strand.
CACAAAAGGTCCAATTATGCAACTGAATAATACTCAAGAAAGAGGAGAAATAAATTCCCGACAAAAGAAAGAAACCGAGGCCGATGATTAAGGGCATCTTGTTACAACCTTTTGAACGAGCCAGGCTAAAGCTACACTAGGGATATTTTGTTAGAGTACCTACTAAACTGTTACCACATAGTTGAACCGCATTCACACCGTATATTGAATACTCTCGTCAGGACGGTTTAAGTTTTCCCTTTTCGTTGTTACCTAATGATAGTTAAATTTAAAGCTAGCTAAATGGAATTCGAAGTGTGCATTTTTGATGTCAATAAATCTTAATGTATTTGTCGTAAAAAATCAAAAAATGGGTATCAACTTTTAATTGTCTTTCGGGGAATCGATGATTGAATTTCTAAAGCTCCTTAGTTTTGGTCTAGAAGTTTTATTCGAGAAAAAGTTTTAGTTTGATTTCGTTATTTTACTTTTGCCATGTGACTCGTCTTTGTCTTCGCATCTGCTATCTTTCTGTGCTCGTATCGCTGCTGTTCGCTATCGCCATCCTGTGCCGCGTTCATCAACTCAAAATCATCACCCAGCAAATTGGCCAGAAGAGTCCCGTCCCAGTCGCTGTCTCTGTCGCAGTCGCAGTCACTCACCTCATCATCAAGCAGAAAATCAGAAAATCACTGGTAATTGGCTAATGGACGCAGGTTGCAAAGGAGCACCCCAAACGAAAACAAAACCAAACAGAATCGTTCAACTTTTGTGTGTGTCATTTGTACCAACGCATCATCAGAAAAGCAAAGTAAAAAAAAAGCGAAAACCACCCACAATTCATCCTCACTGTCTCACCAATTCACCCACTCACCATTAACGTTGCACACTGCAATTTGTGTTCAAAGCTTGTGTGCGATGACGTTGCACCCGAAAACCAAACCAAACCAAAACCCAACTAAAACGAGTATATATACCCAATTAAATGAGCAATACCCCAACAATTCAAACTCCACTAGCAGCGAGGCACCCAGACCCCAGATCGCCTGGCCCCCGGAGCTCGTTATTCCTACCAGCAGATGCTGGAGTCGCAGGAGGAGGAGAGCCGAACCTCTGCCAAATCCGGCCAGACGAAGCCCAAGAAGGCGGAGCCCGTCTACATAATCGACGACGAGGACGATGACGAGGTTGAAGATGATGAGGAGGCGGACTCGCAGAAGTTTGACGACATCGATGCCATTCTGGAGGAGGACGAGGAGGACACGGAGAGCTCTCCGCCGCTGGAAGTGCAGTCACCTCCTTCCTACGCGGACACCGATTCCGATACCTTCGACCGACGGCGAGGACGCTACACCAGCGACTCGGAGAGCGATTGTCGACCCTACAAGCCCTCGAGATCGGGACGCAGCACGCCGGAGTACGGAGGTCATCGCAAGTCCGTGAGCTTCGATCTCAGCGGGGACGAGCGCTCCAAATCGGACTACGAACGATCACGCTCTCGCACCCCAGATGGCTATAGTCGGGCATACGATTCGGAGCAGGACACCCGATCTGGACGCAATCGGTTGCCAAGGAAGGGTATTCTGCGAGCCACTAGTCCCTGTTCCACCCTCGAGAAAACACCACCCATTGTTCCAGCCGTGGCTCGGATTCGGGATGTGGAATCTCCGCAGTTGCAGCGCGTTTCGAGGGCCACTTCCCCGGATCGTCCCGGCGAACTGGACCGGGAAAACCCCTTCCGGCATCCCACATCCGAGGACGATGAGTACACGCGGATAGCGAAGGAGGTCAGCAAGTCGCCACGTTCACCGCGCTCCACCCGCGAGCAGTTCTTCTTCGGCTCGTCGCGATCCAGCGAGGATCTGCTGGAGCAATCGCAGTCGCAGTCCAGTGGTCGCAGTACACCCAACACTGTGATCTCCAAGTCCACGGAGAACCTAACGGGCACTCGACCGAAAGTACCTCCTCCAACGGCGCCGAAACCTCAGGTGAAGAAGGCGGATCTGGTGAGGAATGTGGCGCTGGAAACCTTCCAGAACAGCGATGTGGGTCAGGGTGACTTTACGGTCTTCGAGCACGATGCCAGCACGAACACAATCCATCCGGTGGAGGCCAAACTGCCAGTAAGAGTGGTGACCAAGACGAAACCGAGTCGCCCGAGAGAATCACCGCCACCGCCGCCCGTGAATTACTCCACCCTGCCGAAGGTGCCGAGTACGCCCACCTTGCGGGAGGCGGAGGAGTCCATCTACATGGAGGCACTGCCACCGAATCCCTCGCAGCTCCGGCCCCACGAATTCCTGCACGAGAACTCACCCGATAATATCCTGGTGACGGCCCAGGAGCACCGCGAGTTTCTGCTGCGCGAGAACGAGCTGAGGAATCAGTTGCGGGCACCGTACGAACCGGCTCCTCCGGTGCCGATTGCCGGCAGTGGACACTCGGTAACGAATCCCTTCCTTGATAGTTTCGACACCGACATTGACAGCCTGCCATTGCCACCACCACCACCACCGCCCACCACACCACCCGCCAACAACAACTACCACACACGTCATTTGCATGAGCCGCCGACGTTTGCGCCGCCACCACTAACCGCTAACGCATCCTCGTCTCCATCTTGTACTTCCAATGCTGCCGCTGCCTCTGCTGCTGCTGCTGCTGCCGCTGCCGCATTTGCTGCCGGTGGCGCCACTAACCGCTTGATGGACTCGCCGCAACGACAGCTGCTGGTCGCCGGGTCGCCCGCCCAGATCTTTCCCACGGCCCAGATACTGCCGGTGCAGTATGCCAGCCTGCCGCAACCGCAGCAGCCCAACACGCTCACCCTCAAACCCCCCGCCTCCCCCTCCGCGACCCCCTCCGTGACCCCCACTGACCCCCAATTGAACCTTTTCAACCTGGTCCTCCTGCCCGGCGACCCACAGGCGGCGACGAACCAAAGACCATCGCCCGCTCTGCTCTACCTGCAATCGACGGTGAGTGAATCGAGTGGTAATCGAGTGCGGCGGGGGCCACCGCCTCCTCCTCCCACGTCCGTGGCGGTGACCTCGCCCACACCCTCGTACGCCGCCATGAAGTTCCCCACCTTCTCGGAAATCGTGGTCAGCCCCGACTCAAATAGTAATTACCAAAACATGACCACGGCGCGAGTTGGCATTTCGAACTCTTCGCTGGCGAACAGCACCAGTTCCTTTTCGATTGGCTCCTCCAGTTCCTCGTTGATGTTGGCCAGGGGTTCGACCTTGGGCGGGGGTGGTATGGGTGTTCCCTCCAGTTACTACGAGACCGCCGAGGAGATCTACTCCACCATCGAGGAGGAGGCCATCTACAGCAACACCTCGTTCTTCGACTCTCGTCGCAGTAGCGACACCTCCGTCTCCTGTCGCGCCTCCAAATCGCCCACGCCCCCACCTCTGCCCCCCAAGCGTCCAGCGAAACCCACCAAATTGCGTACCGCCCCCGCACCTCCGCCGGTGGCCCAAAAGCCGCATGGTCTGAGGGGCATGGCCAGTTTCAAGCTGCGCTCTCAGTCGCAACCGCAGTTGGAGGGGGCGTGGCAGCAGCCCCCTACGCCCCGAACCCCCACCACGCCCACTGGCAAAGAGACGACGGTTTAGCTTTGAGTGCCTCGGTTTATTTTCACCAGAGAAAATTGGGTTAAAATCAAGTCTAAGGTTAAATCCAAGCTAAATTGGCGTAAAAGTTATTTTTCCATTCTTAACAAATATATTTAGTACAAAATCTTTTTAATCATTAAACTACTACCCTTTAATATTCATTCCATTAAATTCCTCAATTTAAATGAAAACCTACGAGATATCCAGACATTATCCACCACAGCGAGGGGATTTAGTTGTGTTCTTGTTTAAAAATCGATCCACCTGAGTGCGGCAGACCACTTACCTTTGGTTGCTCTTAATTGCTCCTAAGCTGACCGCAGGACCTCCCGGTTACTGCCTCGTCCTCCCTTTTCGCCGCCGCCTCCTGTCACTGCTCATACATTTTAATTAAATTCTAACACCTTTTTGCCATCAATTAAATGGCCCAGCCCCTTTTCTTTTTCTTTTTGCGTCTCCCTCTCTGCCTTCGACTGCAATTTTCAATATTTTCATTTCACTCGCTGGCAATTTAAATTGATTGATTTGTGGGCCGTGTCTGTGGAGCTGCTGAACTTGCAGCACATCGACTACATCGGCACACCTTTCCTGCTAATTAGATGCAACTTTTTGTTGACTTTCGAGACGCCCCCTCCGATCCGCATTGAGCTCAAGGCCCCCCGCTTTCCCTTCAGCCCTCAGCCCTTCTTTTCACACAAAATTGCAGTTGAAATTGAGCAGCGAGCGGTTGAAGTTTAATGGGCACCCCGAACCCCTGTCACCTCAACTGCCAACTCCCTCGGTCTCGGGCCAAGTTTAATTTGACGTTGATTGAAACAGTTGGCTGCTTATGGTCGCCCACCTGCAGTTACCACGCCCACCCACCCGGCCATTAATTTTTGCTACTGCTGCTGCCGCCTGCTGCCGCTGGCCGCCTTTGTTTTGCAAAAACACGAAAAACCAACGAATAAATAAGTATAACGATGAAAAATATCTACCTGAGTATGAACGAAATAACAGAAAAACAGACAGAAAACACAATTTTACAATTTATAAAGTTAATTTCGTCGTAGCGCTGCTAAGTTGATTTTAATGCTAATTTATTTTATCAAGACAAAGAAGCGAGCTGAACATTTTTAATTGCATACCTTAAGGCAAATAAACATTGCGTATTATTCTTATTTGCGTTCCGTGGTCTCTTTTCATTTTGTCTTGTCCCCCTCCTCCAACAATAATTGTATAGCCCCGAAAAGCAGTGATTGCTTAAATGGGAGCGATAACCCACGACCCCGATGAGTCGGTGACCTTGACTTACTTAGCCACTTATCTAATTGGGCCGTGTGCCCATTTGGCCAAGAGCAGAATGGCTGGCAAGCCGACGCTTTGGCACCTGGGCCTGCACTGATTTGGCTCTCGACGGGTTACCCCTTTTAATGGCTGTTCGCCATGTTCCTATCTTATCGCCGAGTGCTCATAATTGCGCCGCGATAAGGAGCGTTGTTCTTCTTATCATCGCCTTATCGCTGATGTCACTGAATACACACACACACACATGAGAATCCCTCGCCCACTAACACTGCTTGCATGGTCTAAACTATTCAATGGCTTATTGGCTTTTAATGCGCCGTTCTGGGCTGAAATGCACACTCACTAGGGTCTCGGCTATCAAACACACACACACATGTGAACCCACTCCCACACTCTCAACACTTTCATGGCTCAATAAATTCCTATTAGCTGGACTGGTGAGCAGCTCCTCCAGCTACTGATAAACCAGCTTCGGATTCAGCTTCAGTCCTCCTTCTTGTTGCCTCTGCGCATTGACTTTAATTGAAAATCGAAAAATCCGATACGAAATTAATTTCTCTTCTAAAAATACAGCTCAGTTAAGCTGGCACTCCTGCTGCTGCTGCTGTTGCTAGTGTTGCTGCTGCTTTCACTTTTCCTCCCATGCACTTGTCCACCCCTTTGATACCCCGCCCCCATTTGCTCCGGCTTGGTTTATTTATGAGCTCTCGGACCGGCGAACTGGTGTGATGTGGTCTGGGTCTGGGTTTTCAGTCCCGACTGCTCCTGACTGCTGGTGCTTGGTCCTTGGCCGGAGGGTCGAACCCTAGTCCAGTGTAAGGTTGCAATTTGTGCAGTTTAACGCTGGCCTTTGCCCTGTTTGCCTTTGTTTCGTCTGGATCCCCCGGATCCTCGGAACCTCGGACCTCGAACTTCGAATCCTCCCCGTTTTTGTCGGCTGCCATTTAATGACTTTGTCGTCGTAGTCGCAGTCGCAGTCATCGTGGCTCTGCCGGCACTAACTATCCGCCCGGCTTGGCTTTATCGGGCTACTGTGTCTCATGTTGCCCAACACGAGGAATTGCATGAAAGCATAAAACCGACAGTACACGACTTTGGGTGATAAATGGCCAGCTCCGGTTTTGGTCCGCTCCACTCCGCTCCTCTCCGTTCCGTTCCTTTTCGTTCGGTTTGGTTTGGTTCGCATCGGTTTGGTTCTAACCCACGCAGCTGTAATTTGCGCCCTCTCCAATTCAATGCGAAGCCACCCGGGCCACCGTAAATTATATGCCCCGAGTGCACAAAAGCGGGGAGCCAGAAATGTCGGCTTGGTCACTTTATGATTGAACCAGCTAGCCAGCCTATGGGTGATCCTGCTAAGCCCCGACAGGGCACGCCCCTTTTTTGGGGGGCGGGAAAGCAGACAAGCTGTCCGCTTTTTAATAAACTTGTGTAGTGCCATCAATTTTCTTTATGGCCATTTCGGATTTTTCAGCGTTGCCTTTGGAAATTGCACTTTTTCCCAGTCATTTAATTGAAAATATGGCAGAGGGAGCTCGCACGAGCCGCAAGTCAAAGCTGCTGGCGGTTTTTGCTTTATCTGTTTATTGATTTTCCCTTTACGTTTAATAAATCCTTCCCCTTTTTTCTGTCGTTGATGCCTTGTGCGTTGAGTTGCTAACGAAAGCGGTTTGCCATTTTGCAGTCAACACCTGGCAGCAGGGATGGAGCCGAGACCAGACCAACACCGACTAAAGTGCCTAAATCGGTTTCCGATAAAAAACGCTTCTTTGAGTCAGCCATGGAGGATCAACACAAGCCCACACAAAAGACAGGTAAGTCGAACTGATGGCTGATGGCTGGCCAGAAAAGTTTTTAGCTTTGAATGAGTGCCCGGGGGGCTAGAAGATGTCGCTTTGCACTTTGACCGAGCTGGTGGTCGTGCCACTTAAGTCTCACTTCTTGGCCCGGGTTGTCAATCAAACCACTTATCTGCGGCTGCCAAGCCACCGCACCTTGGCGTAATTAGAAAGGGGAGCGGGAAATGCGCGGGATTTGCATGACAAAGTTGGGCTGGTTGGGCGAAGAAATGCTGCAAATGGCTAAGCTGCATCGGATCGCTATTTATTTAATTTCCTAAGTTGATGGCAGGGCGATGTCCTTGGCTCACACTCACATTGCACTCTCTTTTGCAGACAAAGTTTTCTCATTCCTGTCAAAGGATGAAGTAGAAAAGCTGCGACAGGAGGAGGAGCGCAAGATTGCAACACTGCGCCGTGATAAGAATTCCAGATTACTGGATGCCGCCAACGACAACATTGACGCCGCCGTCGATGAGAAGAGGAGCCATGACAACAGGAATAGCAGCGGCGAGGATAATGATGACAGCGACCAGGACGCCAACGCTCGCGGGGATTCCGTCGACAATGCCGCTCTGGGCCACTTGGATGATGCGGAGGACATGAGGTGAGTGGCGGATATGCAGTGCTCTCATTTCGGATTATTGGTGCTTGCATTATGCGCTTTTTATGTTACATCTGAATGCACAGACACACGCCCCTCACACACACCCACGAACACCCCATCCTATCAATCAATCAACCAAACAATCAATCACCCTTCACCCAATGCGATTATGATAACCATACACACCCTTTCACACTCGAGCCTCACACAATATTCACGGTGTTTGTGCATTTGCTTAGTAATATCTCTTAAAGTTAAACTTTTTGGTTTTATTGGTGAAGTTTTCCCGCTGCCTTTTGGTTTGGTTCTGGTGCCGGTTCTCTTACAACTGCTTTTCAAATATGGGTTGCTCTTAAGTTTAGATCCGCTTTCAATCGCTCACATACCAAAACAGACCACAAAACGAAACACCCTCTATTTACTATCCATGCAGTCAACTGACGGAGCTGCTAATCATCATTGAGACTTAGTGAGTTATTAAATAGGGATAGCGATCTATGGCTGAGAGGTCTTTAATAGTAAGTACACACCACACCCACTCCACACACAACACCGCACACTCAAACACACATGCATACGATTATAAGCGAGTAAGCCCTAAGCAGTTTAAGTTTTATGTAGCACTTAAGCGTTCTATGGACTCGTAAATCGCAGCCACACTCTCAGCCGTTGGTCTGCTTAAAAAATATGTATAAAAGTATACAAAAAAATATAAGGAAGTCGAGGAAAGTCGGTGGTGTAGGAGTAAGAATGACGGGAAAACATGTTATGGTTCTGGCGATGAAATCTTTTTAGTACATAGACCACGCCCGGTGGGCTTCAAATCTCATCTCGTGTATATGATAATCTAGTCGGAGCGGCTGAACTCAAAAGTGTAAGTATTTCCGCTGCTGCTTTACTTAATTTCGCCCGCCGTTGCGTATACGCAATGTGGCCCCCAGGCCTTCACCCTTGCTCCTCATTTGAGTTTCTGTATTCCCGCTCCGTGTTCCATTTCGTGTGGGCGTGGGGTGTTCTCCACTCCACTCCACTCGAATCCACTCCATTCCACTCCTCTGGAATTCCCCGCGGCACAATGCCAGCTGTTTTTACAATTGAATAACTTCATTTGGGCATTCCGCAAATTGCGTTTTGTGCGTTTGCTCACTCAACTGGGCGGTGCCGGCTCAGCTTTACGGATTTTGATTCGGTTTCGCTTTGGGTCGCCGGCAATGGATCGGCAAACGAGCCGCCAAGAGAGCATCACGCAACACGTACGCATAATTCCGTATCCGCTGGGAATCGATGATTTTATGCTAAGTATGTTGCACAGAAATTAGACGCCACGAATGAATCACAGCGCTGCTAGCCAAAATCTCTGCGAGAAACTCGGGTGGCTCAAATGATGTTTTAATGTCTGCCGGCGTTGGAAACAGGCAATTATAATTAGCGCCTTTTGGGAGAGGGTGCTGCCCACTTGACGGCCCCTCAGACCGCTGGCAGTGGCATGCAACACGTAGCAACCGCGAGCGGCAGGAGGTTATTGTGTCAAAGGGCAACTCGTTTTTTCGGCATGCGTGTGCGTAGGTGCCAACCGCCGACGAGTAAACAGAACAAGGACCCAACAATGGAAGAAACTAAAAGCTTATGCCAGGTGGTTCCCAGCCAACCACTGCAACAGCCTTCAACCACCACCCACAAACCACCCAGAAACCACCAGCCGTGGCAGCCATTTTGTACACAGAGCTGGCGCTTATCAACCAACTTTCACACATATGCGCTCCGCTCGGTTGAAGGACTCGTCCCCACGCGATGTTCCAGTGGCTGACTATAACAACATTATATAATGAGCAACAACAAAGTAATTTAATACAATTTCGCCCCAAAGCTGTTGCAGGAAAACATTAAAAAGAGCAAAGCAAAGCGATTTGCGTCAGCAAAAGTCGCTTCGCTAATACCCTTCTCGGTTCATTAACCCAATGATCTGTTGACCAGTTGCTCGACCTCTGTCGCAAATTAAAACTCGCTACCTGAAGTTGGTGGCTTAAAGGCAGCTTGTATCTGGAAATCATTATCTGACTGACGAGCAGCAGCTTACTGTTTCCGGTCCAAAGGGTATTCAATCTGACCAAAGAGTTCCACAGGGGAAAGTGGATGAAAACAAGTGAAATGCGCACCAGCAGACACGTATGACAACAGCAGATATCATGTAGCAGGACAACAAGTTGTCGACATTTAAGGACTCGACTGTGTGGTCCTTTGTGCTGGCGAATAAAATGTATTCTAAGAATAGAGCTATGAAAATAACGCGCAGGGAAAATGGCTAATTCCACTTTAGCGTTTATGTACATTGCATAGCAAATGCTTTTGATGCCATTTCAAAGGAGCACTTTTTGATATCCACGCTCGTCTTTATTTTCTAATAATACCCCTGGCATTTGTTTTTCTAACCTTGCGCATAAATCAAGCAACAGAACTAACTAATCATTAGTTTGAGATGAAATTTCGAAATAAATAACCCATGATTTCATAGAGAATTCGGCGCAATTTCCCCACCAGTCACAAGTCTGCTTGTCAACTTGGCCTAGAAGACCTTGAAGTCGAGTTGGCTGTGGCCCATCTGCCAAAAACTTCGGGACCGACCTGCGACCTTGCCTCCCCCCTCTGTAACCCTCCCCCCGCCGAAAAAAAAACCCGCCTGCCAGCTGGCTTTACAACTTTACATGCATAATATAATAAATTGAAATGTGTGTTATTATGCTGCTTGGGCCGTAGCCTTGGAATTCATAACGAGGAAAAGAAGATAAACATGTTAATAACCTTGTAATAAATTTCTAGCAAGAATTTCTACTAGTTCTGCGCTGCCGGTGCGTCGTTCTTTTTTCCTGTTCTTGTTTATTTTTTTTCATGCATAAATTGTGTAAAAAAAAATGAGAAGAAAAATATATGCTGAAAAACCCATATCAAATTAGCCGGCAAGGCGGGCGGGCGGTGTGTGTGTGTGTTCTGTGTGCTCCAAACTATTTGTATTTATATTCAAATTAAACTCGTCTAAATCTATAAAAGTTGTGGAACACAAAAGGCTCGCCAGATCCGTGTTTATGAATTTTTTTGGCGACATCAAATTGGCTTCCGTGACGACAAAGAGCCGTCGTCGCTGTCGGCAAAACGCAATCGAATTCTTAGTCGTGCATTAATCGTCTAATTTATTGTTTGATAATTTATGAACTATTATAAGTTGGTCTGTTCTGCCGGCTATTCCTATTCCTACCACTGCTTCTACCATTTTCTGCTCCACTCCGATGACGGCTGATGCCGCCGGATATCGCCGGATGCTGAACTCCCTCGCTCTCGCTTTCAATTGGCTTGCGGTTGCTGTTGACCCTGAAATATTGGCAGCGACAAGACAATTGGTGGATCTTTGAATCTTTCGTGGCCAGCTGAGATGAGATGGCGGCGCCGCCGACCGCAGAATTGTTTTTTTCAGTCTCCGCTTTCGGTTTTTATTAAATTTTTTTACATTTAAATGTGTATGTTTGCGGCCGTTTGCTTCTTGGACGTTTTTGTGATTTTATGCAGATGAAAATATTTATGTTTTGTTGATTGCGCATAAATTAATTTATATTTTATGGCGTTGGCGCTTCGTTCGTTCCTCAAATGGATCGCTCCGCGGCGTATGCAAATCGGCATGACGTTGTCTGTGTGTCTGATATAAAAGCATAATTTGACCTTAAGCTAAAAATGAGGGCGTTAATGATGTTTTTTGTTTTCCTTTTTTCAGTCTATTTTATTAATTTTTTTTTTGGTTAGTCGTTCGTATGCGTTTTTTTCTTTCTCGGTTGATTGTTTTGTTTAGATTGTTGCTTTTTTGGTCACATAAATATTAATTACAAGTCGTGGAAAACCCGGCTACATTCGGACACAAATGAAATGAAATTCCCTTGGAGAGAGAGAACCAAACCAAACCAAAAGAAGCGAGGGAAACTCCTTGTGTTTATTATTTTACAATTAGCCCGACTCTCTGCACCTTTTTAATTGTACACCACAAAAACTTTCTGTTTCTGCTTCTCCAACCCACTTTTGCAGGAATCCACTCGAAGAAATTGAAGCAGTATTTAGAAGTTAAACTAAACTAAGCTCTGACACCCTCACTACGACTTGTGCGAATGTGACACGTTTATTAACCATAGCTTTAAGTGTAACCTATATACTATATTTTACTATGTATGTAAAGTGTGTATTTCGAACGAGACTTTTTCGAACTTAAGTAACAACTACTGGAGCGAGCAGTAAAGCAACTAATCTGCAATATAATGTCATTTTTATACTGCGACACGAAAACTTTTTTATACCCGTTTCCGTACCCGTAACATGTTAACGCTGAAACGTGAACTTTATAGAGTGACAACTACCACGGCCACCACCGCCCACACTCACACCCTCGAACAGCCACGCCCCCTCACACCTGATATGGATAAAGCGTGGTGTTAATGCCACATGCTGTCTCTCCCCCTTGCATTTTATTAGCCTAATTATTTCTCTCTTTTCAAATTGCCCAACTTTCGGAACAACAACTAGTCGTCTGTCTGAGTTGGCTACACTTGAAATTTTTCAGTACACCTCCTGCACACTCACACACCTGCAGCACTTCTAGGGCCCACACAGATACTACCACTACCACTACACTCCACTATACTCGACTATACTACATATAACGCCAGTGCCTTGTGTGTTGCTTGCATAATTTATATGCATTTTGCATTTTTGAAATGTTTGTTATTAAAAGTAATGATTTTTAGAGCAGGACAAGCAGTCTCATTAGTTCGCTGTGCTCTTTTCGTTTTCTCACCTTTGATCCCATGCCACGTTTTTTAATTGCCATAGATTAATGTGAGTAGATAAAGTCACGATTTCGCAGTCGGACACGCAGGTACTCGTATTGTCGGGTTAATGTTGACTTATCGCCTTTGCGATTGCAAATCTCTGGATAAAGATGCATTTATCGCGAGTGTTATTCGTTAAACATGCCAACACATGAATTTTTTGTACGAAACTAAACTAATTTACAGGGACTCCAGGTAGTTTTGTTAGCATTTAAAGTTCCTGACTTTAAGTTAGACGTTATACGAGTAGTATATCCATATTTCCAAAACAAGCTTTCAGTAAGGCAAAGGTATTCCTAAAGTCTCCGCGAGTTATGTTTAATGATAGTCAACCGGTGTTAAACTTTCGATATATTTTATAAATAATTATATATTACAAGTCTGTGAACAAAAGAACCACATAAATAAGAACTGCTAACAATGTATTAATATTACTGACTACGGTTATGGAATCACAGAACTATCATTACCATTATTATTATTATTATTATTAATCACCCACATATGTACGTATTTGTCATCGATTTGTGCCATACATATTTATGTAACTTTGTTATTTTGCATACAAGAAAAGTACAATTTATTACACTAGAAATAAAGGCGAACGATTCAAATTAGCTGTATTGCGATTTATTTATAGTACCGATCACCACGTTTGCATAACTGTTTAACTCTAACCAACTTTCAAGCGCACTTTGGTTGTGGTTTTTGCATCATTTACCAACCTTCATTTGCCACTCAAACATCTCTGCAGCCGACATTCATTGGGGTGTTTTGATTATTATTCCCGGGCGCTCATTATGAAGTGGGCGGCGAGTCGAGCAATTAGCAATTGAAAGACGAAAAACAATCATTTAGAGCTGCGGCTGGCAAAAAAGTTTCATTGGGCATTGCATAAATCTGTCAATTGCAAAAGTTGAACGCGCCTGAATACTTTGGGCCCCAGAGAGCAGCGGGATTATTGTAGAGGCGAGCGCTCGAGTGCCGGGGCAAAGTTCATTTAAAAGTCGAGAGGACAAATGAATGAATGAATAAAGGGAGCCAAAGAAATGAGCAAGAGAGAAGAATCGCGGGAATATTATAAGTGCAATTCCCTGGGTCAGGAGCTCGGCGCACTTTGGCCGCCACCCATATAGCCTTAGTTGGCTCCTTCATTCCGGCTGCTCCTCGGCCGGGATTCCTCAGGCATGACATTTGCGTAGGTAAGCGAGAGTGTTTCAACGAAAAGTTTCTCTCCACTTTTTCGCCATGGCCCCAAGGACCAAGGAGCAGGAGCCGGCGGCGTTCAAATTGAAAAACATAAATCACTCAAGCAGAAGTTGCTGCAAGCAGCTTAGCAGCAGGTAGTTGTAGTTGTAGTTGCCGCTGCTGCCCCGGCTTTTGTGAGAATAATTTCGTATTAAAGTTAAATTGAAAGTGTGTAGCAATTTGTTAAAGACAAAAGTCACTTTGCCTGCACGGAGGACATAAAAAAGCCAAGCGGACGGATGGATAGGCCACAAAGTTCAGAAGGGGACGTAACGAGAATGGGGGGATGCCAGCCGAAATCCCATTGCAAATAGTTCTAAGGCGCTTTATTTTAAAATTAATTTTGCATACTGCTATGCCGGCTTTTGGCCCTGCACATGGTTATATACATACGTACATCCGGTGCGAGACGGCTCTTGGTTCGTGGCTCTTGCCAAGTTTTACGACTCCACAGACACGCTCCTCTGCCTCGGCACGCTAATCTCCAGCTGCCATGTTATTGCACTTGTTGGCAAAGTTTTTCAAAAAGTGATTTTGTCAGGGGTATCCTGGTTTTTTTTTTGGTTTTGTGGGCGCTATGGCGCCCAGACTCCTTTTGACTGCAAAGTTTTGAGTATGTTTCTTGGGTTTTAATTACAACAAAATTCGACTTGTTATGCCAAAGTTTGGGATTCCAGGGCACGTACATGTGTGACTAAAAGAAATTAACGTCATTATGTTTTGTAACTGCTCATATCACGTGCTAACCGCATCTCACCGATTTCCCTCTGGTTTTGACAAGCAAATTATTTGATTAAATGTGTGTGTTGTTGTTTTACTTTGCACAATTCGAACACGAAAACCAACTCTCAAAAATTATGACAGAACCGCACAAAGTCTGGCGGAGACAATGCCACTTGCTGCCAGCAAAATACCCAAGCAGAAGCAGAAGCAGAAACAAAAGAAGTCGGAGTCGAAGCCGAAACCCATTGAGGCAACTCCCTTGGCGGCGGTTGATCCGCCCAAGCCTTCGCTGCTGCCAAAGCCAAAGGTCAAGGTTGTCATACCGCCAGCTCTGCAACAGCGTCTTAAGGAGAAGCAGCAACAGCAGCAGAGGCAGCAATCCCCACCCGAGGAGAGCTTAATTCCGGAGGAGGAAGCTCACCAGCTGGAGGAGTCGCCGTCCTCCGCCGCCGGAGGAAGTCGCATCCCCGTAAGAACCCTGAAGGCCGAGCGACGCGCCTTGGCCTCGGCTGCCCGCCAATCCGGACTTAGTGTGGAGGAGTATCTCCGGCAGCTGGAGGACCCTGAGTCCCCGACCTCGCCCACAACGCCCACCGGCAAAAGCCGTTCCATGATTAAGTAAGTTGAATGCGTGACGGTCAAGGAGTTGGTTGACATGCGTGCAGGTCCTGCTGCCCGAGAAAGGTTACAGGTCAACCCGGCAACCCGGTTGCCCAATTGTGGGCGTGCAAAATGTCCAAGACTAGCCCAGTTTTAGGTTGGACGATATATATACTGAAAAACACCCACACCGACTCACAATGAATGCACCCACTCACGCGAGGCAATACGAACTCTCAATGTTCCATTCTATATAAATACGAATATATATATATCTGTGTATATCTCTTTGTCGATTGGAACACCTTATATCTTTTTGTTTTAGTTAGCGGTGTCTGTCTTATCCACACCCACTTTCTGTCTCTCTTTCTCTGTAAATACAATAGTCATATCTTGTAATTAGTTTTGCTTAAGCTGGAGTTCAGATCGAGTATCAGTTGCCCATTAATCATTAGTGTTGAATGTATATGTAGTAACCCTTTAATTTCCATTCGTTTAGTGCTGAGAAGCGCGCCTCTTGGCGGGCGGCTCGTCTTCGATCACTGGAACAGGGAGCCGTGGAGGCCCAGGATGTGATCAAGAACATGCGCAAGATGACCGACGATCTGATCACCCACGAGTCCAAGGCCAGCGAGGTAAGTTTCCAGCTTGGGGTTCAAACCTCGAGAACTAACCGAACCCTAGCCAAAACCCAAAAACCACATCCATTAACATGCGCCCGATGAGCCGGAGGAAATGGCCCGAACTTGCCTGCGAACATAACCAAAAAAAACCAAAAAAAAGAGCAAATGAACCCACATAGCTACATGGTTTGCTTCACTAACTAACCGCAAGATACTAATACCCTTCAGAATCGAGTGTAACTAATGAAGGATCGAGATCGAAGTGAAGTGTATATGCGACCTCTAAGAACCGATTGGAAAACCCCCTGCAGAAAATCTATTCCCCAGCCAAACCCATTTCTCACCTTCTCTATCTCTCTAATTTATTGTCTACCCACTAATCAGGCCCAGACGAAAATAGTCTTTCCCAAAATTGCCATAAAATCGAGCGACGGTCCAGTCATTGTGCGCGAACGCGAGAAAATCCTCGATGAGAAGATTGTGCGCCGCACTGAGGAGGTGCCCTGTCCCATCACGGGGCGACCTCAACTGCGCACCGTCGAGTACATTGAGAAAATCATCGAGACGGAGGTTAGAGCCACCAAATCAAATCCAAATCCAAATCAAATGCAAACCAAACCAGCAATTACTGTATCATATACCCTCTGTATCAATTGGCACCAATTTGCGTTTCGTTTGAGCGTTCTTAGTCACATTACGCCTAATTTTCGGTTTCTGTTGCCGTTTGTGTGTGTATTATATGTACTATATATCACTTGTAGTCGTTTTCGATTTAGTTGTTGCGCCTCCTCGTAGTCCTCACCTCCAGTTGCACATAATTGTACACTTAATGCACCACCCCATTAAAGCACTCATTGTACAAAAGCAAACAACTCACGCAGAGTTCGACGGCATCGTCTTAATTATTTTATAGAGCCTCATCATTTTTATGGTCTGTCAGGAATGTCTGTCCGTTCTCTTGGTTCTGCAAAGTTTCTCTGTCGGGTAAAACAAATTTTAATATCCCCGAGGAAGTCGGTTGCCAAGGAAGGGGGATTTTGTTGACATTTGCCTGGCTTAAGCGACCAGGTGCTTCGCGCCCACAAGGAGAAAGCAGCCTGCGAAGTGCAGCGCGTAAAAAGGACAATAAGCCACTTTTGCGAGCCAGCTTCGCGAAAAGGTTTTCGGATCCGCGGCCAAAAATGATTTCCAGTTATTGTTTGCCGTTTGAGTGTCGCGGTTTTTAAGGTCGAACCCTCAAAGAGTTTCATTGTCTGTTCTTGTTCTTTTTTTGTGTTCGGAGCTGTAGGATTTGTTGTTGTCACGTGTCTATAAAGCTATAACGACTCCACCGACCGCCATTTGGGGGCTTGATTCTGGATACAATTTTTAGTATGCAAACGCATTATAATGACGCGCAGCTTTTTATGGCCGAGTCCATTAAAATTAAGGCAAAAGTTTTTTGCTTCTCGCTGTTTGTTGTCGTTTGCGGCAGGGGCAGCCGTGTTTTAATGAGTTTCAAAATATCTACTTATAAAAAGAATGCAAATAAAAACAAACAAACCCAGCCAGCACGCAAAGCATTTTATGCGCTATTGTTATTCTGTGGGCACGTGTTTCGGCCCGGTTTTGCTTTTTTCAATTTGCACAAACGGAAGGAAGTGCCATCAAAAGCAAATAGTCCCCACTGAAATCTGAAATCTGAAATCCGAGTTCCGAATTCCGAAAGAATGTCAGCGGCAAGAAAGAAGGCCTTCTGCCCGGGGAGTCTGCACGATGCAGCTGCAGCTGCAGCTCATCTGCAACCGAAGCTTTAGACGTATCTGATTCTGAATCCAGATCGGGCTGCGGTTTCGTTCTGGTAATTCGAGTGCAAAAACTTGGCCGTAGGGCAGGCTAGAAAGAGACAAAAAGTTAGAAAGAGGCCGAAACTTTGCTGACCCGGTTGCATTGAATTCGCCGCAGGATGCCGCAGGAGCTGGTTTTGTTCTCGGATTGCCTGGAGCGTTGCCTGTCAGCTGCAGTTTAGTTTCGGCTTATCGGCCTGCCCCCGAGAGCCACCCACCCTCTTCTCACCCACTTTCTCTGGGATGAGAATACAGGCAATTTTCTTTTTAGCCGTTTGTCAATTTGCCTCAGATCACGTATACGACTAGGCTGCCCGTGTGCGTGCCAGCTCCTCAGAATGTTGTCACAGGTCGTGAGCAGATCAACCGGAACTTTTAAAGTTTAGCACGTTCACCTTACCCTCACCTTTCCGTAATTACTAACGTTAACTAACACCTGTACATCTGCGTTGCCTTCACCATCTGCACTTTAAAGCCTTTCGCACGCTTCGATTCTTCGCCCTCCATTCCGCTGTATAAATTAGAAGTAAGCTTGAGTGAATCGCACACACATCTGGTTGCGGTGCCTGCTGCGCTTTCTTTGCCTGGCCTCCATTAGTAGTTAGTGTGCTGGCAAACCGAATGCACAACGTATCCGCCTCATCTACACTTAGGTGGAGACCTGCAAGGAGCGCATCATTTCCTTGGAGCTGCAGGTGCCCGAAGCGGAGGAGGAGGCACGGCTAGACGACACGCAACCGCCACTGGAACTCGAGGCAGATGACTTCGAGGAGGAAGACGAAGAAGATGAAGAAGACGAGGACGATGACGAGGATGACTATGAGGAAGAGGAGGAGGACGAGGAGGAGGACACCGCTTCGATTGTGACCGTTCAGGCGAACAATGAGAAGCTGTTCCTGCGCACCGATTCCGATACCTACGGTCCCTCGTCCATCGAGAGCTCGGCTTCCGGCAAGGTGCGCATCAAGCCCACTCCGCTGTCACTGCACCAAACTCTGGCCAAGGAGACGACCATTGTGGAGGTCCTGAACCCCGTCATCGGCGGCGACGGCAGTGCCCGCACCATCCACGTGAGCAGCAGCCTGCCCTTCGACCAGGACGACTTTGAACAAGGCGCCGTGGCCAGTGCTGCGCAGCGAAACCTTCGTCCTTCCTGGCGACGCCGCCGGCGGCAGGTCTGAGCTGTCATTAAATGCGAAAATGAAAACCGTGCTCGAGGAGCTGCTGGAGAACGAGCGCGTCAAATTGAATTTGCAAAAGAGTCTCGAGGGCGAGGACAACGAGGACGACGACGAGGACGAGGATGCCTACGGGGATGCGCGAGACGATGAGGAGAGTGCCTACGGCGATGCCATCGACGATGTAGTTGACTTTGGCGGCGCCACGGTCACGAGTCGCCTGGCTAATGACCAGGACGATGCCAAGAACGGCAATCAGCAGCTGCTCGAGGAGCTGATTAAGGACAGCAACCGCAACACAATCATTGCGAAATTGGCTGGCCAATTGTCCGACGAGGATGACGAAGAGGACGACGAGGAGGAGGAGGAGGAGAGCAGCGACTCCTCGGACGAGGACAGCGACGACTCCGACGAGGAGGACAACGCCGAGCAGCAGCAGCTGAATGTCACCTATGTGCAGGGCGCCCAGGTGATCGAGAATCTCAATACGCTGGCCGAGGGCAGCAAGCTGCAGAAGTCGCAGACCTACACGGCCATCAAGCAGGCGGAGACAGAGCTGAAGGAGGCGGAAAAGAAGGTGGAACAGGACACGGTGGATGCACCTATAGCGGAGAAACCATGTGGAGCCGATACCCTGGCTCAACTGCAGGCGGAACAGCGAGCTCTGGCCGAGATCTCAAAGCAGTTGCGCAAGTCGGTGGAGGATTTGCTGAGTGCCGATGGTGAGACTGTGGTGGAGACCCAAAGGACCTACACTCTGCCCGCCGCCAGCGATAATTCCGCGGTGGTGACGGTCACCGAGGTGGTGAAGAAGCAGAAGAAGAAGAAGGGCGAAACGGGAGAGGAGATTTTCAACCGGCTTTTGAGCGGAGGAGACACAGAACGCCAGGTCTTCGACAGGCAACAGGGCGAGACCATAACGACCACCACCACCACCACAGAGGCTGTGAGCGCGGAGGACAATGAGCCGAGCACCAGTGTGGTGACCACCACGCGGACCGTGTCCAACATTGTGACCAGCGGAATTCCCAGGCCGGAGTCCAGCAAGCCGGGCAACCGCAGCAGCAACAATAACCGCAACAAGAACAAGCGAAAGGGCAAAAAGAAGTAGAGGATGTCCAATAGTTGATGTCCTGCAGCAGCTGGAAGAAACTGGGATAGAGCGTTGAAGTTGCGTATACGCCGTGTGTGTGGTGGGTATGGGCATGTGACCCGGGCGAATCCTCAGACTCCCGCACAAAATAACACTCACCCACCCACACACACACACACCGACACACAGACACACCGACATATCAGCGTGTTTCAGGGCTCGCTGTCCATTTTATATACCCACTATTTGTATACATATGTATATTATGTATGTACGATATTCGCATATGTATTGATAATTTTAATTAATTGTGCAAATAACGTGTCCCCTGCATTTACAAAATCCATTTGTTACTAATCACGAAAGTGTTCGCATTAAAAACAAAATATTATCATTGCAAATTAAAAACGCAAAACAAATCGGCGAATGAGATAGTGCAAGAATTTAACTGTTAATTTAATGTTGTGCAGCAACCACAAAGAAACGACAACAACACAAATCGTTGAGCCCATCAGAAATGAATTAATACGACAACAGCATCAGAGAAAAAAAAAACAAAAATCTTATTTAATTCAATTAAATAATTTCACTTTGTTTGCATTTAACTATCATTTGCATACAGCATCTGGTTTTTCTTCCTCATTTTATTATCGAAATGGGCTTTGCTTATTTTCCGCAAATTAAATTTACGTTTTATGTTCTAGCACAAAAAGTAGGAGCAATCGCAAATCTGTGCCCAGCTGCCGGCCGAAGTATTCACGATGATATCCTTTTCGAACCATCTATAAACTCTAAGCATTCCGACTGCCCGCATTTTGGGCTTACTCTTTATAGTTTTAGCCATAAGCGAAAACCGGCAACTAAACGCAATTCGATAGACGCAAAAAGCGAGCAGAGAACATAAATCAAATAATCGTAAATAATGTAGTTAGCAGTGTGTAAGTGCGTCCAGTTGTAATCCGTAGTTTGTAACACAAGGCATAAGCACAACTATGACAAATGTCCTATTGCGATTTCAGTTTTCACTTTTATACAAATGTAAAAATATTTACAAGCAATTTTATGTAATGCCTTTATGATATTTAGTGTGTAAACTCGTCTTTTTATGAAAGAAATGCAGACGTCGGAAAACGAATGAAAAATAAACAAATTGTATGCATTTTTATTTAAAACAAAATTTCGTGTACCATTCATTCAGTAAAAAGCTTTTATTATAGCTTTGTTGTGGGCGAGGGATTTTCATTTTTGGCATCTGAGTGGGATTTTTCCGTCATCCTAGCGCCGCGGGTGCGTAATTACGTCAACTGGATGTTCTGCCTATAATCCATATCTATAAACAGCTAACGGCTGCTGCTATTTTTGGGAGGCTTAAAATGGATTGGATTGCTGCTTAGTCTGTAAATATGCACGTCAGGTAAGTGACTCCTACACTTTAAAATTTAAAAGGAGAATATAAATCGTAAATCGTAAATCAAAAGTTCAGTCCATATATGTGCCATTTATAATTGTTATTATGCAACTTAACTGTATTATAATTTTATGATTTATCCACAAAGTTTTACAACATTTTTCGAGTGTAGGTGTAATTGACATTTTGATGGCTTCTAGGGAAAAAAGATGTAAAATATGGTTGAAGCCATTGCTTTAAGGGAAAGGCTTTACATTTATTTATGCGGCACACAACTCCGCATTGAACACGGGGCATACATGCTGCTGCGACCGAGCGGAAGGAGCTGCCACGCCGTGATGGAAGATACAGGAAGATACGGGACTAGAGCCAGTTCTGCAACTAGGACGCACAACAAACGCCTTCCGACATCTCCTGTTGAGGCAGTCAAATAGATAGACAGCTGCCAGGAGCGATGGGCGTGGCCGGGGGCGGGCGGTTGCTAATGTGAAAATCGTTAGAATTCGTTCAGAGAACAACTTTCCACCGGAATCGCCAGGCTCACGTTCCCCGTTTTCTGCAGGAGTGTGTGTGTCTATGTGCATAATACGATTTAGAGTGCGCAGCATATGAGAGATACTTACATCGGTATGCACTTGCGTCAGCATCTTAAATATTTAATGTCCGCCAATTGAATTAAGCCCTGCTGAATGCTCCTGCTGACGTAGATGTTGCATGTTGCTGCTGCAATGTTGCCGCTGCTGCTGCTGTTGCTGCTGCTGCGCCTGAAGAAGACAAATGAATGCGGCGCTCCCATGTCGACGTCCTTGACCGCCCGCCTCCGCTTTCACGCTCTCCTGGCCAGGATGCATTTGCATTTGCATTTCACTGGCCAGCCAACCAGCCGACCCTTCAAGTGCACGATCCACTGCAGCGGCGATGACGCTAATGCAGATGCAACAGCATCCCCGCCAGCACCACTGCGCATTAATCAAAATCTCATCTTCGTGGGTGGTAGCCACCCACACAAACACAGTCACACGCACACACATAATACAGAACTACTCCCAACACCCAACACATAACAGGGACACTCGCAGAGGGACGGAAAACAAAAACAGTTTGTCATATTTTAATACACTCCAGTGGCCTGACAATGCAGCGTACAAGCTGCGCTGTCGTGGCCAAAAATCCAGCCAATTGTCGTCCCCTGTCACATTTAATAGGATTATGCTTGGTTAAACACAAATATCCATGGACACACGGAAGGACGAGCACACGAGAGTGGGTGCCACATAAATTTACAGCGTGTGCTGCTTGAAATTTTTTACATTACACACATAAATCCTACAAAGATGGTCGTCGAAACCTCTTGAAAAATGTCCACTGTTTGTTTACACAGCTCTCGCACACATGTACAAATATTCAGACACATACACATATACGCAGGTAAGCTCATGTGGGCAGGTGAGAAGAGGTCCTGGGTTCTGGGTCCTTGGGCGCGTGCTCGGCGAGCTATTTGCCGCCGCCCGTAGCTGAGTTATCTGGCAAATAATGGAACGTGCTGTGCAGATGATGCGTTTTCATAAATTTTAAATAAGCACAGCATCTGGCATCCTGGGAATCGCAGGACAGCCGAGCCAAGCCAGCCAGCCGAAGGAACGCATCCAAGTGCCACGAAGACGGAGGACACTCTGTGCTGGTGCATAATAGCCCAGTTTATTCGAAAGTTTAGTTGCGTTTGCTTAACGCCCGCTCAGCTCCTAAGTTGGCCGATTCATTTATCAAGCACTTTATCAACGGCAATCGGCAGGAATGCAGGCTCCCCCGGAGGACAATAAAATATCTACAGAGGGCGTTAATGCAGTTGAACAGAGAAAAAAATATTTTTTCAATTTTAAAAGTTCAATGCGGCATATTAATCCTGCATAAGCTATAAGTCAAACCATAAAAGAATCCTTTAAGATGGATATACTAGACAGTAAACTGAGTATAGTTTTCATAACACTGATACTTTCACTTTATTGAAATTATTAAAGCTGGTTATTATACATCACAAACGCGTTTTAATTTTAATTCAATTTAAAAAGGAATTTAATGGAATACAAAAAACAGAAACCTTCAAGAAGTTGAAGTGCCCTAAGTGGTTCAAATAGTGGATTACTCTCCGGACGGGAATGTCATGAAAAGGCCATCGGAGCTGGGATCTTGCAGATGGGCTGAAGGGTCAATGGGTTGGTGCTCTGATGGGCTTTGTCTGGCCCATAAAAATGCATAGCCCGCATTGCAATTTTGATTGCGATGCCGCTCGATTTCAGGCCCCGCAGCAGTGGCAACTGTTGTTGTGCTGTGCTCCTCCAGCCTGTTGCTGTTCGGAAAAGCGGGAAAATTCAAGAGCACGCATGCGCTGGAAGGCGGACACAAACTGTTGCAGTCGCCAGCACCGAACATTGCCCCTTCGAGGGCCATTTTATCCGGGGCTTTATCCAAGAGGAAGTTTGAGGCCTGCCTGCCGCCTGCTCGCCTGGCTTTAATAGTTGTTTGCGTGGGGCAGGTCCCCAAAGGGATTCTCGCTCGGCAGCTCGTCTTCGTGGCCTGGAAGCCTATGCAAAGTTGGCTTTTTTGTTTCCTCGCAGACTGGAATGTTTTTTGTGCTGGCTTTGGATTTGCCCCAGCTAACTCCACCACCCACTGAAAGCCTCCCCCGAAGCCCTCAGGCTTTAGCATATTTTTTTTTGTGCTCGCTTGCCTGTCTTGGCGCTGTTCCTCTTTTTCGCACCACTGCGGCAGCGGCTGCTTTGCAATTGCAATTTTCAAGGATATGCTTGAAACAGATTTATATGGAGGGCTCAGTACGTGCGGAATTTATTAATGCCGCCCTTGAGAACGGGGCCACCCCCCGCCCCCTCTTTTTTCGCCATCATTAGCCGGAGCAACAATGAGTCCGCCCAGTGTTACGTAAGGTGACTGAACGGCACATCGAAGTTCGCACATTAATAATGAGCTGTGAGTTCAGGTGAGAGCGTTGAAATCTGAATCGTGTGTTTGTGTTGCACTTTGCTATTACAAGATTTCCGACATTTGGCCCCGAAAGGCAAATGGAAACAGACACCGACGTCCCTGTGCGTTTGTTTGTTGTTGATCCTGGCCGCGAACTTTGGCTCCTAATTCGCACTGGCGATGGCAGTTGATGGGCCGTTTTCCCTTATACCCGTTTTTCCTCGGGAATCTGAACAGCGCTCACGTACGCGCATTAACGAACTTCGGTGCTTAAAGTGCAGTCGAAAGGCAAACAAACAGCACCAACAACAACCAACTACCAACAACCATCTCGGCCAGACAGAAACCCAGAGCTCTTCACGCCGTAAAAGTTTATCCGTGTTTGTGCAGTTGGCAAGGGTTCTTCGTTCTTCGTTCTTGGTTCTCGGTTGCTAGTTCCTTCGTAATGAGGTCCTGGCGTGAAGGAACTCCAGGTGGAAGACGGCGAGGCAGTGACCATGGTTTAGCATAATTTATATTCCCCAGAAGTTACCGCCATCGATTTCAATTGCATTCGGTCCCGAAGGTATTTTAATGCGAACACTTCCTCCCATTAAGTTGCCTCAATTAATTTACCATCCAGCTTGACTGCGTTAATTAATTTCCATACATGCCGCATATGGATAAGATAGTCGCAGGAAGTATCCTCTGCCAGGACATCCCGGCACTTCATCAACGTGCAGGCGGAAAAATCTGTTAAATTGGATGGTTTCCAGCTTTACGAGCGGGCGGGAAAAGGCCGGCATTCTCCCCCGCCCCAATTTGCATACATTTTGATTGTGATTATCCCAGGCCACTGATTTAAATACGGACGGATAAGGACGTGGCTCGACACAGGCGACAGAGCGGACAATGAGGAAGTGATGGGAGGACGGGACGACGGGAGCGATTGCATGTGGCAGATGAACCGACTCCAAAAGCTCATTAATAAACACGGCGTCCTGGCGAACAGTAACAACTACGCCTGCAAACGCAATTCCGCGGCTTGTCCGCCGTTTTCCTCCTCCGATGATGAGCTTGTGGTCGGATGGCCAGTCCACTGGACCATTTCAGCCTCATTGTTTTCCATTGGTTAATGGCCAGCCAGCCCGGTTTTAAATCGCCTGAATGCAGCAGTATACATGTATTGTATCGCTGCTGCTACACGAACACAAATATATACATATTTCGAAATTCCGTTTTAATTAAAACAACATTAACCGAGTGTGAATCGAACACATGTACTGCAAGTGAAATGCACTTACTTCCTTGATGGGCCAATGCAATTATTGCGCACATTTAAGCATTAAGTTATGCAAACTATTTCGAAACTGAATTTCATCGAGTATTTCATTACTGTTTCGAAAATTAATCGAATGCACAGGAAGATAAATTTCCGTTTACGATTTATTTATAAACCTGTTTAAATAATCCACAGAATAGCTGTTTACACAGCCACAACGATTTGGGCTTGCAGCTTCCTTGGAAATAACCTTTGAAATACAAATAAAGGATAAATATAAACAAGTGGGAAACCTTAAAATAATAAAGGTGTCTGAAGTCTACCAATTGAAACAGAAATAACATAAGCAAACAAAGCACTTAAGAAAGGGAAATATTGTACAAAATAAATTGAAGGAGTAAACCTGATAAATCTTTAAAGGAAACATATATTTTCTGAATAAATTTAAGCTTTGATTTTCGGATACATACAGTCTAACCAAAACTGTTTCTTCTCTCTGTCTGATTTAAGTTAGTTGTTTAGTTGATTTAAAAAGGTATTTTTCTGGCTTGTCAAGTCTGACCTGGAATGGAAATGTAAACTCGCTGATTGCTGTTACATCGGAAAAGCCATCCGCGAGTCCTTGCGGAGCGGTGGCATTCTGAGCTGGAAAAGTGAACTGGCGATGAAGGTCCGATAGCCCGCTGCTTTCATTTCTCATCAGCTCAGTGGCTCAGCGCAGCGCTCGGTGTCTTTCAGCTGTTTTCGCTGTCTGTTTCAGCCACAACAGCAACAACTTAGTGGCACTCAACATTAGTTTGTTATCAACGCTCGATTGCTGTGGAAAATTGAAAAATATTGTCGCTGCGAAGCGCAGGATGCCGGATAAAGGATGCAGGCTGCAGGATGCGAGATGCGAGGATAGAAGATGCAGGATGCGGGAACTGGGTTGGGGTTTAAGCAGCTGCTGGTGTTTCAGCAAACGCCTCCTGCGGCTCCGCCTTCCTAATGATGGATTGCGCTGAAAAGTGTCTTAAGCTCACACGCGCGCACTCTTCAAATAAAAGTTTCCAAATGTCGCCTATGCTGGCGCAAGGCGACGAATCCACACCCAAATGCCAATCCCCCCGGCCTTGCTCCATTTTGGCCATAAAAACTTTGCTTTTGATTTTGCATGAGCCGGCGCTGGTGTCTTCCCAAAACTATTTGGGTTAGCTGTGCGGGCTGCTGGCTGATAAAACGGCACCATTTTCCGCCTTTAAGTGCACTTTCGTTGCGGAATTTTTGCGTAACAAAATAAATCATCTTGATCGAGCGAACAGCGTCCGTTCGTTCGTTCGTTCGAATATTAAAGCGAGTGTTTCAAAATCGAATTTAAGCGATGAATTTCCGCTCGCTGCAGCTGTTGCAGACAGATAAAAGAGCCAAAGTGAAAAATCGTTCAATATTTTGTCGGAGAAAACCCTTTGGCAGTGCGACAGCTTGAGAGCACTTTATATTTTATTTACCCACTCAAAGCGCTTTTGTGGCAATTGAAGTTGTCAAAATTTTGTTGCCCGGGGAGATATTCGTCCGGAAGCGAGACATTCAAATTTGTTAATTAATTTCATCGCTGCGGCAGGTGAATGGACAACTTGTTGCACCATCCAGCCGTCGACACGCTAATGTGGTCAATGCCAACTGTTGCCCCGCCGCCAAAATGGCCAAAATGGCAGGATGCAGTCGGAATGACTATATAAATGCATCTCGGCCCCTCTGCCCAATAAAAGTCAAGTGAACGCTTCGCTGGCAACGTTCCAAAAGGAAGGCGATGGCGTCGATGGCAATGGCGAACGGAAACGGAAGCGCGCAAAAAAAATTACGACTGCAAAATGGCGGCAGAGGCAGTGGCAGTGGCGGTGCCAGAGGCAGAGGCAGAGGGGAAGGGGTGGAGAGTCGGAATGAAGGCGGCAGAACGAACGACTAAGTGGGAAAACATGAACAAAAACTTTGTCCGCTGTGCGGGCCCGACAAGTTGAAACTAATGACAATTTTGTTGTAATTAGTTGCGGCTTTGCCGTAAACCAGCGAATGCGACGGCTACAAATAAGTTGTCAGCGGACTTAACTTAAGCAATTTTCATAGTTCTCGTCGTGCTGTGCTGTGCGCTGGTAAATCTTTTAGCTCAAATTTGTCGGAAATGAGATTCATTTGTTTGCCTTGTCGAGATTGTTTGAGTGGTGTGTTGCGTGGGCGTAGCCATTTACCCGGTGGCAGATTACACACGGCCACCGCCTGCCAGATATTTCCAGGAATTCGCACCCGGGCAGCTTGGCTTTTAATTATTTAAAATTGCCCAACTGCAGCTGCTGCTGCTGCCAGGACCACAAAATATTCGCAACAGCATGCGAGCATATACGAGCTGACTTAGCACTTTTGGGTGGTTGGGAAAAATTGCATTTCATAAATTCTGGCAATTAGGAGCTGTCCACCTACGCAGCAGGAGGCTAAAAGCAGGGTGTTTTTCTGGCGCAAGGACACTCGATCCCGGCCAATCGAGGTATTTTGCAGCTCCTGCAGGCTCTGGCGAAATGACCTACTCTGAATTGTAAATTCAATCCATACAACGTATCTGAATGTGCCAGCATTCTCGCAATAAATACACACATTGTAAACTTTATCGAGCGAATTGCTGGGGGTGTGTGGGCTGTAAAACAATTCACGAGTGGCGTTGAAGGAGCATCTTTATGCGACGCGAAGCGCCTTTATTTTATGCACCGCAAGTGGGGAGTGCGATTGTGCGGGCGCCGCCCACATGCGAGTTGTCAGCCAAAGGACCTCTTTGAGCAGCGACTCCTGATTTCATTTATTTGCACTGAAGCACACACATGCACACTCACACACACACAGACAGACAGGATATAGCATGCGCACGTCCCGCTCGGCTGACAGGACTTGTGGGCGGGGCGACTGTCATCGCAAATTGATGATACGCAGCGGGCAAATGAAATATTGGGGCCACTGCAGAGTGACATTCGGGGCGTGGCAAGAGTCCTGTTCCACTGCGGTCACTCCGCTCGGCGTCTAATCAACATTTAATTGTTGTTGTCCGCCGGCACATACAAATATTTTCGAGAGCAAATATTTCTTTTGGGGGCAGCGGCATTTGCATTCGCACCAGCGGTGGCAGGGGGCGAGGGGCAGGGGGCGTGGTCAAGCGGGTCCGGGGACAAGCTTCATTTGCATATCATAAAAATTCATGCCGTAGCTTTTTTGTTTACTTTTTAAATTGAGCAACCGCAAAGTTTTGCATTGCATTAAGAGCAGCAAGTGGCATTCATACTCTCAGTTCGACTCTAGTTCTCATACCCCATCCACGTATCCGTGCTCGAATTCGCATCGGGATTCGCATTTGGTCCCAGAGA
Source organism: Drosophila ficusphila (assembly GCF_018152265.1). Lineage (NCBI taxonomy): Eukaryota > Metazoa > Arthropoda > Insecta > Diptera > Drosophilidae > Drosophila > Drosophila ficusphila. The sequence continues at coordinate 21,362,727 of NW_025064737.1, forward strand.
TTTGCTTTGCCATTGCACCGAGAAAATAGTTCATTGCTCTCTTTTATTTCAAAAGCAAGAATCATTGTTATTTAAAAAGTTTTGAATAGTAAAATGTTTTAAAAGTCTTTTAGAAGAAAATCTTGCGAACAAAACTTCGTTAATTAAAATTTATGGTTGGGGTTTCCTAAAAAAAACAAATTAAAACATCTTGATTTCACCACAGCTTATAAGTTTTAAAACGATTATGCAATGTCATAAATTGTCTTTGTTAATTTAATATCTGCACATTTTTTAAGATTTAAACCTAAACACGTTTGAACAGACAAATTTGTATTAACATCACAATGGGACTTTTATATTTAATACCATAGTGCATCGATCAAATTTCGGTATGACATTTATGTACTCCCAAAAAAGAGGCGATTCGTGAATATTCAAAAAGACATGCAAATTTGCTATGTTGTTTTAGTCTTCCTCTTTTTTTGCCGTGTGCTCTGTCTTTTCGCAACAATATTTTTGAGAGCACTTTGCTTCGATTTTCCGGCTGCGCCGGCGATGTCCGGACGAGTCCTGCTCCTTCGGCGGACGAGTCCTGCTGCTGCTGTGTCTCACAATGTGCTGGCCATGTCTGCATATAAATTACGCCGGCTTGTAGTTGTAATTTCTCTTCACGTCTCAGTTTGTCTTGTTCGGCCCGGCACGCACATAAAATACATCAATGTGTCTGTGTAACTCGAGTGGAGTCGGGACAACTGTATAACTCGAGAGCTCCAGCTCCGGCTCCAGCTATAGCTCAACTCCACTGTCCTTCAACCGGCCCACTGTGTAGTCTCCACTAGCAGTTTTGATTTAGTGGCCCTTAGTCTGCGCTCGCACTTGGCTTTTTCACAACGTCGCAACTTTAAGCCACAGCGGACTTGAATTTCACGTCAGAGCCAACTTAATGATACCTTCCGTGTTTTTGTTTTTCGTTTCCGCCCGTCCTTTTACTGGCCCTACTGGACGACCAGGACAATGACATCCACTCGAGTGCGGCCCCTTTTCATACGGGGGCTGGCCAGGCGAACGTTGAAATATTGTTTATTTACCCAATTAACGATAATTGCTTGGATCAATAAATTTATATTTGCCGAGCGCGCGACGAAGGCGAAAACCACACATAGACCGGTGAAGTGAATTGTTTTCGATGCCACAACCTCCAGCCGAATCCCAGCTAGCAATGTGTCATTATTACCCCCCGAGGAACTGCGACATTAATCATGTCTAGATGGTCGGCTGTCTGCGCGTTAATAAAGTCATTACCATGTGCCAATCTCGGGGAGACTTCGCTTATCGGCCACCAGAAGAGACCCATCAAAGGCAAATGACATCCATTTCGGTACAATCACAGCTGCAATTCGCTTGCCTGGCAATAAATTTCGGTGCGTTTATCTGGCGGTTGACAAGCGGAAGCGCCTACAAGCGGGCAACACTTTTTTTTCTTTAACTGCTTATTAAACTCGCGGGCGTCACGTAGAATTTGTAGACAAGGGGGGCGGGGCCGCTTTAAGCTTAAGTGGCAATTTTACAAAATAGCAGAACGTAAAACAAATTTCTTTTATGTACTCGCAAATTGCTAGCCAAACTTTTCATATAAATAAATGTAAAGGCGAACAAAGCGAACAAACACAGTTCGCGAATGGCAGGCACAGAATGCCATCCAGGCCACACTCTCATAACAAGTGTCAATGGTGGGGCGGACACTATAAACATAAAAACGTCTTGCCGCACAAAAATTTCTTTAAAAACTTTGCGAGGCGTGGCGAAAACGTGTTTAGATGCCGGCCCATTGTTGCTGTTATTATTGTTGCCACCGCCGTTGTAACTGTGGTCGCACACAGAAAGAAAGCCAGAAGCAATCTAAAATCGGGAAAATTGTCAATGTCAATTGCTATGTCTTAAATTAAGGTTTAATGGTCTGCTATTAGGGTTCTAAAGTCAAAAAAAATCTATAACTACACAGAAAATATTACCTTTAAGGTTTAAAAAGCATTAGTTACCACAATTCAAAACGAAAGTCTTTCTTCACCTTCCTATTGTAAACCTAATTGAGCAAATCTCCAGATTTTTTGAATTTGTTCTTATATTAGGTTCAACATTTTTCGCTCAGTGTGCTATTACTGCTGGGCCGCTTAACGGCAATTGAATGCCGGGCTAAGTGGCAATGTGTGCGAGGGCGTTTTGCTTTTGCAATTTGCAATAACCAAAGCATGGTCATAAAAATATAGTTGCCATCCCAAAAAAAATCACGAGAAAGAAAGGGACAACTGGAATGGACCAAGAGCGAGATAGCAGCACAATGAGTTTTTGATTACTTTGAAATTTCTTATTTGCCTTTCAGTAAGCCGCCCCAAAAAAAGAAGAAGAAAATTTTCGCCTCGTTACTGTGCAAATATTGATAAGCGTCAGTCACGGCCTGCTGTTGGCCAAATCCAAAATCCGACACCCACCCATCATCCCTGCCAGCGCCATCCTGGCACTTTTATTTGTTTCGCAATCAGACTGCCAAGTGACATTCGGCGGTTGTTTGTTTTGGCCAGAGATTAGGCCTAGGTACTTTCGCAATCGTTTTGAATCCGCCGAATGAAACGAAAACAGAGAAATCCACCAACGGTGGCCAGTCAATACGGAGCGGATAATTAAATAGTTCCGCCTCGTCCTGCTGGAAGCCATTCTCCCAAAAACAACCCGCCGGCAAAATTGACAGGCGTTGGCCAAATTGAAGAGTTTCTGCGTGTAATAAATTTGAAACGTGACGCGCGGTAAAAGCCAAAACAACTGCGACCTGTTTCCAGGCTTATTGATAGGGCAACAGTATCGGCGGAGGGCAAACAAGTAGGGCAGGATATGGATGTATTCCTATTCCCACGGTAAAGTGTGCATGTCAGCGGGTCTGATAGATCTGTCACCTGCTCACGTACGTGAAAAATAAGGTCACCCCAATGTTGGCCAAACATGATAACCTTGGCTAATAATTTATGAAATTTCCAATAATAATAAGCCTGACCAAGTTCATAAATTACGGCGGCTAAGCCTAGTCAATGCCCAAAGTGCCCGTTCCCCGGTTTTCTGTAAAGGGAAGTCGAGTTCTGACAGCACGTGCAACTAGTTTGCTGATTGATTAAACCACGCAACATCGCAGCCTTGTCGTCTTGAAAGGCTACTGGGCAACTAGAAGCGACGGGACGTTCCAGGAATTGTTATTAGATCGTTTGCCAGTTCGCCCCGTTAGCGTACTTTCGCCAAGTTGTTCTGATGCCGATGCCGATGCGGATGCGAATGCTGATTCCGATGCGGATGCCGATGCTGATCTAACTTGGACAGCACACGTGCTAAAGTCACTTTTAACGGAACAACACGGCATCACTTAACGCGTAACCCCCGAACCCCTGAACTCCCGAACCCCTGACCCTCGAATTCCCTATCCGCATGCCCTTGCCCATTGAATCGGACGTGACAAGTGCGGGCAATGGGCGATATCCCGGCGTGGGCCACGATTCCTGCTCATTGTCATGTGCAGCGCATAAAGGGGCGGTCCAGGATGCTGAGTGTCGTCGAGGAATACCCAATATGACAGACCGAGCTAAAGCTATCCTTAAAGCACATCAAGTATACGCACAGCACTCACCGTCACTGTCGCTTTCGCCGTCGCCTTTGCCCTTCGTTAAAGTCAAGCATGCCATAAAATCAAATTCCCAACGAGCTGATGGAATTACTTGCAAAAATATTTAACAACACAAGTGCGAGCATGCTAAAAATCCAAATTATTGTCAACGGGCAAACACTCGTTCGCTTGTGGAAACATTAGGCACTTGCCGAAACGTACTTAGTGCGTGTAACAAGAGCCCATTAATCCACCCTGACCCATTTCGCCTCCCGAACCCCCTTTCGAACGAGATGTGAAAATATTTGCCTCAATTAAGCAAGAGTTGGACACTCGGCTCGTAGCATATTTCACAGCAGCCACTCAACGGGGTGCACCTAGGTATTATGTAAATATGCTAATTCTCTCTCGACCCGAAAACAAAGCTCTATGCTCGACCACCGCCGATGGCAGAGGTTCGCTCGTTCGAGTTCTGGTGACGTTTTCATTAGAAATGCAAATGGGCATGGCGACATCTTCAAGTTCAAGTTGGCGATAAATTTCGAGGGGGGAATGGAAATGGAAATGGAAATGGACTGGGGAATACCAGGTCAGCCAGGTGATAGTTGGGTCAGACCAGTTTGGAACTCGGACAACCAGAAATCGTGGCTGGCCTCGCTCCATAGTTGATTTTCCACCGGTGTTCTGCGGATTGAGTTAGTAGGCGCTCCATTGTGAGTGTGCTTTCATTACGTATACGCAGCGTTGCGCCAAATTTATGTCAGCCAGTGAGATGCGAACGGGCGCAATATCTACGCCTATGTGTTCTTATTTTCTAATTACTATATACATGTTCGTGGGCGTGGGCGCGGGCGTGGGCGTGGCGTATCTGTAATTAGTGTTTTGCACACATATTCATATTAAAAGCCGGCATAGTCGCTGCTTAATAAATTAAACGACAATTTGCACTGGGGCCCTGTTGTCGCTCGTAAAGAGCTGGGATCCTGAAACTGGGACATTAAGCTCGCATTAGGCAAAGGCAGGCCTGCAATTAAAATAAAATGGAGAGCTCAACTGTCGCCGACAATGTGCACTACACAGCAGACAATTCCATGTTTTTAGCTTAGGACTCGCACTAAGGAGGCCTCGAAAATAATTTATTGCCTTCTTGGGGCCGCCAAGGCTCACGCAGTAAGCCGAGAATTTATTTGCTCGTTTTTTGCTATAACTCTGTGGATATCGCGCAATGGTGCGGGATTTTTCTCTTATTTGTTCTTTTTTTTTCTAGCTGCCAGGCAATTGGTGTTTGCTTCTCTGATGTTTCGTTCGAGTGTGGTGTCAATTTCCCGGGGCTTTTTCGGCTGATTAACGCGCATAAACAAAAATCTCTGTTACTCTCATCTTTTTAATAAATAATCTTGGCCACTTAGCTGGTTGCGCAAAAAAATACAATAAAAAACATGAAAAAACACGCAAAATAATAATAAGCATCTGTCGTCGTTGCCGTTTGATTGTCAATACAAAATGTTTTTATTGCTAACACAATTTGCTAAACAAATTAGCCAGCTCGGCGAAATTTGATTTGATTTATTCCTTTCAGCACTCGCGGCCAGTTTTTTGAAATATCGCTCTTTTTTAGCATAAGCTTTAGTTTAGTTTCAGTTCGGTTCGTTTTGGTTCGGGCTTTTGCGCTTGCAATAATTGATATCGGCTATTTGCATATCAAATTTAATATATTTGCATATTTTTTTTTTTTTGCACACCGAAACGGTTTTGTGGCCAGCCAGTCAGCTTTTTTAGTAAAACATATTTGTATTTGTCGCCTGGCATGCGGAAACGAATTTTGGGAAAAAAACAAACAAAATAAGAAAAGAATAGAATAGAACAAGCGGTCCGCTCGTAAAAGAGTTCTAAAAGGCGGCAGCCCCAAACATTTTTGCAAAAGAAAGGCAAGAAGCAAACAAACTTGTTTTTCTGGGCTTCGAATTGCAAATTTTGCGCAGATAAAGCTTATGATTTAAGGAAATTACTAATGCTCCAATTTATGGTAAGGCGACAGATTTGATTGGATTTTTGCACCTGAAAGGCACCGCCCGGTTTTGACGCCATCCAGGTGATAGCCGAATAAATTAAGTGCACAATTTTATTCGATTCGACATACAAAAAGCCAGAACAATGGCAATAAAGTAATATGGGGGCTGCCTGGATGTCTAGAAGCGGGAAAAATAATGGGAGAAATAATAAACACTGACAGATTTTGTAAATAGATCGATTGACCCCAGCGGCCATTTACATAAAGCGGTGCGACGGATTCCCTCCCGGAGTTTCTCTGTCCGGCGGGGCCCCATTTTATTTATTTTTATTTATCGATACGCCAACGTCGTCCGAACGCTATTATCTTCGAGTCCGAGCTGAAAACTCTTCCCCGCTTTTGACCACTTTTTATGTCGCTGCTGCGTGCATCTTTTATGTTCGTTCGTGTGGCGCCCGAGACCTTGAAATTGTAGCTGGTTTGTTTTATTATGTTTACATTTGTTTAGTTTGCATATGACATTGCCACCAGCGACTGAGTTGGCCGAGAAGCTGAGAAGCTGGCAGCGGAGCTGGCCATTGGTCGATCCGCAACAGTTGGTGGGCAAAAAGGTGGGGCCGCACACAAAGCCAAGACAAATTGCTTTTGACTTTAGGTTATTGCCTCGAGTGTGAATCTTGATTAGGTTCTGGCCAGCGGGGAGTTGGGGTGCAGACACACTCCATTAGATGTAGAACGAAAGACTTGTGTGTCGGTCATGAAGGAAAAAAGTGATATCATGGAATCTCGGCGGATTTCCTCAGTGACCCTCTCCTCAAGTTACTCATCGCTATAGTTATCCGTGATATCAATCAATATGTTAGTCATAACCGCGATTGGCATTCGCCACTATTGATTTGCAAATCGATTTGGCTATCTTAAATATGGATCTTGGGTATTTCTCCGATACAGCTCTTTAATTATGCAAATCGAATCGGTTTTCAGCGGTTTTGTTGCTGCTTTTGCCCCCCTGCTCCACGAAATTTGCCAAAATAAAAAACAATAATTTTTATGATATCAATAAACCATGATGAAAAACGTGATAATCGCTGATCAGATTAAATGGTCGCCTGGCGCCAGCTGATTACCGCCGAATTCCGAATAGCTTCGGGTGCTGGCCAACAGTAAAAACCTCAAGGTCGCAACGGTTGTTAACTTTATGGCTTCTATTTTGCCAAGCCAAACCGTGTTTTTGCCACAGGTTAAATGGCCGGACTTCGGACAGATCGACAGACTGCTATTTAGATAGATAGATGGATGGATGGTTGGCTGGATGGACGGATGAATGAATGGATGCGCAAAAAAGTGCTGGCGAAAATTGATTTCTATCCGTTTTGGAGCCATTGTTTCCCCCACCCAATGAGCTCTGTTTCAGTATCGAATGGCCAAACCCTAGAGCGGCCAGTCCCAAATACCAAACACCGAATACCATATTCCAAATACCAAAGAGGGGAGCAATAATCGCTGGGAATTCCCAGCTAGAAATATGCGGCTGGACCAACTAAAAAGTGTAGAAAACCCGAGTCGTTTTCGAACTCGTTTCGGTGCTCCGGCAAATGTTTTAGCATACAAAAATATGAAGAAAATCGTTTCATTTACCGAAAGCATGACCATTTATAGTGGCTTTTGCTAAACGAGTTTTCAGCTTTCTGGCCGCTTCCTCTGCGCAGAGCCTGCTGCCCTATTGGATTACAACTTGACGGCTATGTCTTCTGCCTAAATATTATATTTCGGAGATGGTACTGCCACTTCGGCTGAGATGCGGGAAATTTGCATAAAGTCAACGCCGGCATTTGCAAGAATAGGGCGGCTAGCTATCGATGCGCTTTGTTCACGACGGCTTCGGCCATTGTTTTATCTCAGCCAGCGACGTTTTTCGAAGGTGGATAGCATTTCAAGAGACAAAAGCTGCCGAAGAAGTTACTTAAAAATGCTCCAAGCCAAGCAGCAACAACAACTTCGGTGGTAAGTCTGCATGAACTTGAGCGCAGTCTAGTGACACCGATCGGTGGTTTTCGTATAAATATTGGACCTTTCGGTGATGCAAACGTCAGACACAACTTAGTGGTCGAAGTCAAAGAACTAAATTCAAAATGCGTGCCTTCATTGTAAGTATTGAATACCGTTGAAAGCCCGCAGGATATCAAGGATTACAATGCGGTTTGTCTATCTTCAGGTTTTGTGCTTGGTGGCAGTCGCCTGCGCCGATAAGCTCGGCTACAACTACCAGCCCGTGGGCCACTCCAGCTCCGGCCTGTCCTTCGCCCCGGGAAGCGGCAGCATCGGAGGTGGCTCCATCGGTGGTGGCTCCATTGGTGGTGGCTCCATCGGAGGTGGTTCCCTCGGTGGCTCCCTGGGAGGAGGATCTCTGGGTGGCTCCCTCGGCGGAGGCTCCATCGGAGGCAGCATCAGCGGAGGTGCCGGTCTGGGTGGTCTGAGCAGCATCGGAGGTGGCAGCATCGGCGGTGGCGAATCTCTGAGCGCCCCCGTCTCCTACAGCGCCCCTGCCCCCGCCGCCGAGCTGGAGAAGGAGTTCTTCACCTTCACCGCCAACGAGCAGGACTTCGATGAGCCCCAGCAGCTGGAGCGTGTGTCCTCTGCCCTGAACAAGGCCCTGCGCGTCGTCTTCATCAAGGGACCCGAGAACCGTGGCCTGGAGAACGCCGCCCTGGCTCTGGCCAAGCAGGCTGCCCAGCAGGAGACCGCCATCTATGTCCTCAACAAACAGGCCGACATCGGTGATCTGGCCAACAAGCTGAACGCCATCCGCAGCAACAACAACAACAAGCCCGAGGTTCACTTCGTCAAGTACCGCACTCAGGAGGATGCCGCCAACGCCCAGCGCGCCATCCAGTCGCAGTACGATCAGCTGGGAGGATCCTCTCAGGCCCACAACGGTGGTGTTGCCCCCGTCCTGAACTTCGCTTCCGCCGGACCAGTGCGTCAGGCCACCGCCCAGAGCCCCGACAACTCCTACCTGCCCTCGTCGGTCTTCCGTCGCGTCTAAGTCGCTCGTTTCACTTCTCACAGAACAGAAAACGCAAGCGTTCTTTGACTGATTTTAAACCCTAGTTATTGTTGACTAATGCTTAAATAAATTCAACTCTTAAATTTAAAACTGATTCTTTAAAATGCTTAAAGGAATTCTGAAGCTTTAAGGGGGAAAACACTTACAAGTTCAAAAATATTTTCATGAAATTTAGCTCTTAACTTTGAACACAAAAAAAAGCTGGTAACAGTAGTATCAGGTTAATATAAGAAGAAGAAGGACTTTTTTATTTTGCAATTTATTAACATTTTAAAAACATTTTTTTTTTTTTTTTATTTAGCTTACTGTCACTATTTATAGCGACTTATACTAAAGGGAATTACAGGTTCAACATAATATATACAAATGTACATACTTAAGCCTAGATGATAAATACCCACCCTGGGTATTTAAAAAACATAAATTGTATTTTAATGCAACCAGAATGGCTTACAGTCCTGCTTAAAAAAATATGTTGCATACCTAAGAGAGTAAATGGTGGCCGTAAAAAAATACCAAAAAGTCGAACTAATCAGGTTTCATAACTTTATTACAGTCAATTAGTAAAACAAACTATGGTCTTCCATTTGATTTTTAGCTGAGTAGTGGAATTATAAATTAAATATAAAATATAAGCAGAAACATCAAATTCTGGATCGAACCAGAAACTAAAACAGAATGAAGAAAAAAGTTTCTATAAAACGAAAAAAAATAATTGGATCTATAAAAGTAAACAACAAACTTCTACAAATTAAATAATTTTTATTCGACAACAACTTTAACAACGTGATTTTCTAGTGACGCAGGCGGTTCAGAATGGAGGCGGGCAGATAGTTGCTCTGGGGCACCTGTTGTGGAGCGGATCGAACGGGAGCGGCTCCCTGGGAGGCGAAGTTGATGGCGTTAGCAACTCCTCCGTTGATGGACTGGCTAGAACCGCCCAGCTGATCGTACTGCGACTGGATGGCCTTCTGGGCATTGGCAGCATCCTCGGGAGTCCTGTACTTCACGAAGTGAACCTCCGGCTTCTTGTTGGCGTTCTGGCGAACGGCGTTGAACTTCTGGGCCAGCTCATTGATGTCGGTCTGCTTGTGCAGCACGTAGATGGCGGTCTGCTGCTGGGCAGCCTGCTTGGCCAGGGCCAAAACGGCGTTCTCGTAGCCACGGTTCTCCGGTGACTTGATGAAGATCACGCGGACGTTCTTCTTGATCGTGGAAAGGGCCCTCTGAAGCGCATCGTGATCCTCGAAGTCGGCATCGTTGGCGTAGAAGCTGTAGAACTCTTTGTGGACGGAGGCCTGGGGAGCGGCATTGTAGCTAACTGGTCCCGCCAAAGCAGGAACCACCTGGGAACCACCACCTCCTCCAATGCTGGTGGTTGCACCTTGTCCGTAGTTATAACCGGATAAACTTCCGGCACTTGCCGCTGCCACAATGCCTAAAATAATGAGGACACGCATTTTGACCTGTCGTCTGCGAAGAGTTCTAGAAGAATGCTGACCATATTATTCATTAACTAGCTTTTATACCGCCAACGCGAAGACGGTTAAAATTAGACTAGAAAATCTGGTCAATTGAGCCGTCTAGTCGCATTGGGGTCCCGCTGGCGGAACACGGCGATCATCGATCTGCGCTCACGAATCGTGGATCGCGAATGGCCAGTGGCTATTGGCCATCGGGCTTTCGGAATGCTGTTAATCTGCTAACATAATTTCGCTCTTAACACATTTAACACATTGTTTTGAGCAGGGGCAGCATCAATCGCGCCGCCTCCGACGACTTTGAGATGCGATTTCGAATCCGAGTCAGAGTTTAAACGACCGAGTCCGAGTGCGAGTGCGAGTCCAGTCGTTTTTCGAACAATCGTGATTCACCCATAATTGGCTTATAATTTATGCACAAAAAAACCGAGCTCTCGACTCTTGCAATCCGAAGTGGCTGGCTGGTTGGTTTGGTTAAGCCGATTGTTTTATTGTATTTGCTTGAATATGTATACAGAACCGCTTATTTGTTAATGATTTCAACAAAAAAGTGATCGTCAGCTTAATAAAATTAATGATTAGACTTTGTTTTTATGGCTAATCAGGTTTCGATTGGGCATAAATCTTGATTGTCTTCGTATGTGGGTTGCACTTGAGATTCCTTTCTAATTGTACGTGACACACACGACGGGCCTCGAAAACCAGGTCAACTAACAGTTGTTGGCATCTCCGCGACCTTGAGCTGTCGACGATAAAGAACCAGTTGGCGCTTGGTCGGGAGACCGATATAAATGCCTTCCCCCGGGCAAAGTGGGTGGATCTAATCTTGTAGACAATTAATCTGGCGGCATGCGAGTTGACTGTGTCAGACAATTAGTCCACCGATTTGTATGGAAAGTCGAACTAAATCTGCATCTAAATCGCTTTAAATACTCACAAAGGAAACCTGCCCGCATCTGCCTTCCTTATCTCGATGTCGACCATTCGAGATATTTTTGGCTCGAAGGGCACTGTTTATATTCAACCCATCCGCAAACAAACAAGCCGAACAAGGCGGTTTTAATGCACCATTAGCTTCTATGGCAAAACCGTAATAAAAACGCCACTCTATAAAACACATAAAGAAGACCTTTGTCGATGTTCGTTTTTAAATTTCAAATTTATTGGTGTAATTATGCATTAGTCAACAACATGTAACAGGAAGAGTGACTTCTTCAGTCGAGATTCTAGCTTAAGCGAATGGAGTACAAAGCTCATCCGGCTTAGATTCGCAGGCGACGGAAGACGGAAGTGGGCAGGTAGGCGTTCTCAGGGATCTGGGCGTTGATCTTCTGGGCGGGACCAGCGGAGGCGAAGTTCAGGGCGGGGGCAACACCACCGTCATGAGCCTGGGAAGATCCTCCCAACTGGTCGTACTGCGACTGGATGGCGCGCTGGGCGTTGGCAGCATCCTCGGGAGTGCGGTATTTCACGAAGTGAACCTCGGGCTTGTTGTTGTTGTTGCCGCGGATAGCGTTCAGTTTCTGGGCAAGATCTCCGATGTCAGCCTGCTTGTTCAGGACATAGATGGCGGTCTCCTGCTGGGCAGCCTGCTTGGCCAGAGCCAGGGCGGCGTTCTCCAGGCCACGGTTCTCGGGTCCCTTGATGAAGACGACACGGAGTCCCTTGTTCACGGAGTTGGCAACGCGCTCGAGTTCCTGGGGCTCATCGAAGTCCTGTTCGTTGGCGGAGAAGGTGAAGAACTCCTTCTCGAGCTCGGCAGCGGGGGCGGGGGCGTTGTAGGAGACGGGGGGCGCTCAGAGAATCGCCACCTCCCAGACCACCAAGACCTCCAAGACCGCCCAGACCGGAATCGATGGAGCCACCTCCGAGGGATCCACCCAGGGATCCACCACCGAGGGAACCACCGCCGAGGGAACCACCGAGGGAACCACCTCCGATGGAGCCTCCACCAATGGAGCCACCTCCAATGCTGCCGCTTCCTGGGGCGAAGGATAATCCAGAGTTGGAGTGGGCCACCGGCTGGTAGTTGTAGCCGAGCTTATCGGCGCAGGCGACTGCCACCAAACACAAAACCTGTGGCACGGGAAGAAATAAGTGTTATCCTGGCGTGTAATCCTTTGGGTCCTCGAGCGCACAACTTACGATGAATGCGCGCATCTTGGGCTGATTGCTGGTTCTTTTGCTTTGAGGTACGAACTGATTGTGTCTCTGGCTAGGAGCGATCTTTATTATTTATACAAATCCATCTTGGAGGCTGATAAAGACAAAGATACCGCCGCGGCGTCTTCGCTGCACGGAGATCTCTTTGATGCCACTGTGTTTTGCCGCCTACAAAGGTTTTTGCTCTTCGGGTTTTTAATGTGCGATGTGGAATTTTTCGGTTGCGTTTCAATGGGCAGTGGGTCTGCTCGTCGCGGGTTATTCAAATATTTCAAGTTTCGTCCAATATTTTACAAGAATTCATATGAAATTATACAATTAATATGTCGCGAGCACATCGGAATGAGTTTATCATGCAGATGGGTCATCATTAGCTTTTATATAAAACAAATATTTTTCACAAATTCTTCGGCAAGGCTAGGAGCTTGTTTTATGTAGGACATCTGCACTTGGGTTTTCCGACTCGACGGCAATCGTTTAGTCACCCTAAACGTTGTCGACACATCTGTTTAGTTCTGATTTATTAACATGACGCAAGCTTTATAATTAGCAATTCGTCTAATGAAGTGTTTGAAATGCCGCCCCCAGTTGATTGACTTTGATTTTGAATACATTATTCGCTTATTAAGCGACTAATTTTAAACGTTGTGAGAACAATATGTTTTTTATTTCGAATTTGTTTTTCTTTTTGTTTCTTGACTAATTTTGGCCTATATTAAAATATGCGGAAGTACTTAGATGTGCTTCTCATCCAGCACTTTTGGAAGCCAAAAATCCTTGATAGAGTTCAAATATTTAAGCTATAACCAGAGCTATTTATAGTGAAGGTCTTCAGGAAGTCTGCATAGAAAATATTCCTTATAAAATTGGCGTGCAGAATAATAAAAAAAAAAACATTTTTTTCAATCTCTTTTCATCTTAAATAATTCTCAAGTTTTTTTTAAGGACTAATTAAAACTTGTTAAAAAATATTTTTGAAATATTATTCAACTTATTATTAAAATATTTTTGGTTTTTATAAGTCTTGTATTTTTAAAATAAATATTTTTCTAACATAAATTTGAAAAGTAATAAGTCCAAGAAAAGTCCCAATCTGCAATTTTGCGAGCAAAATGAAAGCATATCCACCATCCCCGGAAAATCCAAACAAATGATAGTTAGATTTAAAAGTTTTGTATTTTCGTAAAAATAATCAATAGGGTTCAACAAAAAGTTTTAACAAAGACGGCTTCATAACGGAGTCGTTAGGAATTATTTACAAACGACGACGAAAGACCGAAGTTGGCAGGTAGGCGTTCTCAGGGATCTGGGCGTTGATCTTCTGGGCGGGACCAGCGGAGGCGAAGTTCAGGGCGGGGGCAACACCACCGTCATGAGCCTGGGAAGATCCTCCCAACTGGTCGTACTGCGACTGGATGGCGCGCTGGGCGTTGGCAGCATCCTCGGGAGTGCGGTATTTCACGAAGTGAACCTCGGGCTTGTTGTTGTTGTTGTTTCGGATGGCGTTCAACCTCTGGGCGAGATCTCCGATGTCAGCCTGCTTGTTGAGGACATAGATGGCGGTCTCCTGCTGGGCAGCCTGCTTGGCCAGAGCCAGGGCGGCGTTCTCCAGGCCACGGTTCTCGGGTCCCTTGATGAAGACAACGCGGAGTCCCTTGTTCACGGAGTTGGCAACGCGCTCGAGTTCCTGGGGCTCATCGAAGTCCTGTTCGTTGGCGGAGAAGGTGAAGAACTCCTTCTCGAGCTCGGCAGCGGGGGCGGGGGCGTTGTAGGAGACGGGGGCGCTCAGAGAATCGCCACCTCCCAGACCACCAAGACCTCCAAGACCGCCCAGACCGGAATCGATGGCACCACCTCCGAGGGAGCCACCCAGGGATCCACCTCCGAGGGAACCACCAAGGGAACCACCTCCGAGGGAGCCACCCAGGGATCCACCGCCGAGGGAACCACCTCCGATCAGGCCACCTCCGATGCTTCCTCCTCCGATGGAGCCACCACCAATGGAACCTCCTCCAATGCTGCCGCTTCCCGGGGCAAAGGACAGGCCGGAGCTGGAGTGGCCCACGGGCTGGTAGTTGTAGCCGAGCTTATCGGCGCAGGCGACTGCCACGAGGCACATGACCTGCAGGAATCAAGAATTAGGGTAATCCATTAGTTGCCAGTTCAAAGATATCCTGTTTGAACAACTTACGATAAAGGCGCGCATCTTGAGTTTAGTTTCTCTTGGTTTGGAGCACAAATTGCTTCTGCCTATGAGCACCGCGGCGGTTAACATTTATAGTAACCCAAGTTCGATGCTGACGTCGCAGCTTCTCGAAGACAAAGCGCTGAAATGCTGCTAAATGTTTTTCCGCCTACAAAGTAGGCAGCGCTCGGCTTTTGTTCGGACCCGCAGAGCAATTCAGCTTTGCATAAATGTTATTATAAGGAATGGCGATAAAGGCAAACAACACGAGCATAAAAATGCAATAACCGCTGACAAAGCCAGAAATTTAGAAGATCTAGCTCCGCGATACACAGACAACGCACAATATATTGGTTTATATCGATTTTCGTTTTTATTCAATTACATTTCTACAACACATTTAACAACTGTCGGCTCCTCTGCTCCTTAACGGATGCGCAGGCGACGCAGGATGTTGGCGGGCAGGTAGGAGTTGCTCGTGGCGGCGGCGGGCGGGGAGTAGTTGGGGCCACGGCGAGCGGGGACGTGGGGGGCGGCGGAGGCGAAGTTGATGGCGTTGGCCACTCCTCCGTTGATGGACTGGCTGGAGCCTCCCAGGTTGTCGTACTGCGACTGGATGGCGCGCTGGGCGTTGGCCGCATCCTCGGGAGTCCTGTACTTGACGAAGTGCACCTCGGGACGCTGGTTGGCGTTCTGGCGGGCGGCGTTGAACTTCTGGGCCAGGTCACCGATGTCGGTCTGCTTGTTCAGGACGTAGATGGCGGTCTGCTGCTCAGCAGCCTGCTTGGCCAGGGCCAGGGCGGCGTTCTCCAGGCCACGGTTCTCGGGTCCCTTGATGAACACCACGCGCAGTCCCTTGTTCACGGAGCCGGCGATCTTTTGGGAGGCCAGGGGATCGTCGAACTGGCTCTCGTCGGCCTCGAAGGTGTAGTACTCCTTGTTCAGCTCGCTGGAGGCCGAGTAGTCCGAGACCGGGCTGCTGGCGGATCCGTCGTAGTCGCCCACTCCGGAGCTTCCGGAGTAGCTGGGAATCGGATCGGAGGCCGCTCCCGAGAATCCTGCTCCGTAGTTGTACTGGGCACAGGCGGCACCGATCAGGCAGAAGGCGATGAGGAAACGCATTTTTCAAGGTTTTGGTTTTTAGTGCTAGGTGTGCTGAACAGGCAAAGGCCAAGACTGAATCCTGAGGCTGCGGAGCGCAGCTTTTATACCCGGCCGGCGTAGTTAGAACCCAGTTAGAACAATAAGCGACACCATTCCCGTCGGGTTGCTCCATAACTCAACTAGTTTCTTATGCTAAGCGGTGCGCTTATGAAATGATTATGCAAAACTATCCTAAAATTCTCGCCAATCCATCCAGTCGGCGACCCCAGACTTTCTGTCCAATTGCAGACGCGTTATTCTCGACCGGTTCATGGCGCCGCGGCCAAAACTGCCCGGAATTCGATTGGGGAAAACGCTGCAGAACTATCGAAACCCGTTTCGAAAAAAAGTAAGAGCCGGCTATAAATGTTCTGACGGCCGTTAAAGTCGAACACAATGTGATGCATTCTTGGAGTTCCGCCTACGAATCAATAAAAGCTTAATCTATGCATACTCTTTTGTCGATTCTATTGATAGTTTATGATTTTTTGTTTTTCTCTGTGTGACGCTATTTTGGTATCGAAAGTGGGTCTAGTATTTCAAGCAACTTTTTAGTTTCGGGTTCAAAGCCAAGAAGAATGTCGGAAGCTTGCTTTGAACTCTGAAAACCTGTTTTAAATAGTCTGGGAATTCCACGATGGTCCCCTTTATAAAGGCCCGTCCAGATGTTGATCGATCTAGTATGAAGCCGTTTCCTGATGAAGGCGCCCGAATTCGAACAACTTTTTTTTATAAATTATTTTATAGAAATAGGGAAAACTCAAGAAAATTAAACATTTAAGAAATGATACGACAACGTAGAAATTTCCTAATTATTGAGGGGTTTCAAAATGTGAAAAATCTATCCAAAATTCTAAATTGAGCCATTTTTGGAATTTGCACTTTTTGGGTTCTTTGGCAGGGGTAACATCATAAAAATATGAAAGAATCAACCCAAAAATCGAAACCAAACTAACGATGCTGGTTGTTAGAGAACTACTTCATAAGCATTTTGAGGTATACCAATCCAAAATCGTACATCATTTAGAAAAGTTATGGGCTCTTAAGTGCTGGTTGTAGGCCAATTTCCGAAATAGCCATTTTCCGATTTTTGACAGGGGGGACATCATAAAAATGTAAAAAAAATGGACTCAAAAATCGAACCAAACAAATTATGCAGTTTTTTAGAGAGATACTTCACACGCATTTTGAGGTATACCAATCCAAAACCGGACATCATTTAGAAAAGTTATGGACTCTTAAGTGCTGGTTGTAGGCCAAATTCCGGAAAAGCTATTTTTCCGATTTTTTACTCATAAAAATGTGAAAAAAACGACCCAAAAATCGAAACCAAATTAATGATGAAATTTTTTAGATAGGTACTTCCTAAGCATTTTATGGTATACCAATCCAAAATCGGAATTAAATTATGGAAGCTAAGGGCTTTTTAGTGCGAGAATCGAACCATAGGCCTAGAGAGATACTTTTTCAATATGGGACTTAAGAAGGAGTAGCTAAGAGCAAGTTCAAAGAAAAATGAAATTTATTTTGATAACTATTTCGTTTTGTTTTCTTTATTCAACAAATCAATTAGATAACTAGACAACAAATCAAACAACTGGTAAATAGGGTTTAGACGCGGAAGCGACGGAAGATGCTGGCGGGCAGGTAGCTTGCACCAGGAGCGCTGGCAGCGGCACTTTCACGGGGAGCGGGCTGGGAAGCGAAGTTCAGGGTGGAGGCCACACCACCATCTTGAGCCTGAGAGGATCCTCCCAACTGATCGTACTGACCCTGGATGGCACGCTGGGCGTTGGCAGCATCCTCGGGAGTCCTGTACTTCACGAAGTGAACCTCGGGCTTGTTGTTGTTGTTGTTGCGGATGGAGTTCAGCTTGTTGGCCAGGTCTCCGATGTCAGCCTGCTTGTTCAGGACATAGATGGCGGTCTCCTGCTGGGCAGCCTGCTTGGCCAGAGCCAGGGCGGCGTTCTCGAGTCCCTTGTTCTCGGGTCCCTTGATGAAGACGACGCGGAGTCCCTTGTTCACGGAGTTCTGGACCTGCTCGGAGGCAGCTGGGTCGTAGAAGTCACCCTCGTCGGCGGTGTAGGTGAAGAACTCCTTCTGGAGCTCGGCCTGGGGAGCAGCGTAGTTGGGGGCAGCGGCGGACTGGGAAGCCTCGAAGGGCTCAGCAACGGGAGCTGGGCCGAAGGTCTGGGGACCAGTCGAAAAAGATCCTGGACCGGCGGCAAAGGATCCGCTGGGAGCAGCCGAGAAGGCAGGAGCAATGTTGCTGGCCGAACCAGATGGCTGGAAGCTCAATCCCGAAGAGGAGTGGGCCACTGGCTGGTAGTTGTAGCCCAGTTTGTCGGCGGTGGCCAAGGCAACGAAGCAAAGGACGAGGAAGGAACGCATGTTGACTGTTTGGTTTGAAATGATGATTGGTTACTGTTTTATCTCGCTGATATGTTGGCTTTTATAGGTGCAAGATTCAGTTCTTCGGCTGCATTATGAGGCGATATGAATTATGAAGACTTCAAATTTGCCTTAAAAATGCATAAATAAGAGATTTAAATGCGGTTTCTCTATTATATATTTTATGATTCGTCACACTGCTGCTGCTGCTGTTGCAAATATTTGCATGCCTTTGCACATAAAACCGAGCTTTTTTTGGCAGTGCGAAAAGCGGCATGCAAATTAGCCGATAGCCAGAATTGGCAAGTTTTGAGTTTGAGTTTGAGTTTCTCCGGGGTTCGCAGTCCGATTCGGATAGCCAAATCAGATGGCGCCAAGTAATTTATTAGGAGGCCAATTATCGAATTATCTGATTTGGCGCTGACAAGGCGCAGCAGTGCAGTTGTTAATTAGCGACCGGCCTAGCCGATCGATAGGGCTATATCTACGCAAATCGGCTATATTTAGCGATGAGTTCGACGGTTCACTTCCGGCGGACGGACAAACGAACGGACGGACAGCGGCGGAAGGTCGCCTCCACCCGCATCATTTGCATAAAGCCGAAACACAACGACCAAGACGAAAAGACAAAGCCGCTGAATAAGGCAATAATAATTTGGCGAATCGTTAAAATATTTATTTTTGGCAGCAGTAACGCGACTAGGCGCGCCTCATTTGCATGTGAAACGGCCTGTCAAACGTTTTGTTTGCTCTCCGACCGATTTGGGCGACACTTCTCATCCCGTTCGAACTTATATCTCGTTTCCGATACAGATTCCGATTCAGATTCATATTTAGATACCGAGCCGTATCCATGAGTAACGCATCCATCTAAATTGCCCCAAATGGGGTTTACGATGCTCGGGCCTGTCCGCGTCTTTTTATAGCCAGATTTTTATTGATTTCAACGATAGAGCTACATGAAAATACCAAATCGGCAAGGTTGGTCCACACAGCACTGGCCAAAAGCGGCGCAGAAGAATACGCGAATTATTGATTAAGGCAGCATATTGAATTTAATATGAGTTTTATGGCGCCGGCTCCGCTTCGAACATGGACACCTCTTCTTCCTTCCGAGCCACGGAGTTGACCTCACGGTGCAGCCACCCGCTTCGCTTGCATATTTTAGCGGGGTGGTTCTAGTTGGTTTTGGACCGTAATTAGACCACTTTATGCAGAGCGTTTTGCATGACGGTGGAATTCATCTGCATAAAAGCCAAAGAACCATCTCGCAACGACATCAAATCCCGCAACCACCTCACTCACTCAACATGCGTCAGTTCTCCGTGCTCCTTTGCCTGAGCCTCGCCGTTTTGGCCAGCGCCGACAAACTGGGCTACAACTACCAGCCAGTGGCCCACTCTGCATCGGGCCTGAGCTTCCAGCCCTCTGGTTCCGCCAGCAACGAAGCTCCCGCCTTCTCGGCTGCTCCCAGTGAATCTTTCTCGACCGGACCTAGTGGATCCTTTGCCGCCGGTCCATCTTCCTTCGCCGCTGGCCCAGCACCCATTGCCGATTCCTTCGAGGGAGCCCAGTCCGCCGCTGCCCCCAACTACGCTGCTCCTCAGGCCGAGCTCCAGAAGGAGTTCTTCACCTACACCGCCGACGAGGGTGACTTCTACGACCCAGCTGCCTCCGAACAGGTCCAGAACTCCGTGAACAAGGGACTCCGCGTTGTGTTCATCAAGGGACCCGAGAACAAGGGACTCGAGAATGCCGCCCTGGCTCTGGCCAAGCAGGCTGCCCAGCAGGAGACCGCCATCTACGTCCTCAACAAGCAGGCTGACATCGGAGACCTGGCCAACAAGCTGAACTCCATCCGCAACAACAACAACAACAAGCCCGAGGTTCACTTCGTGAAGTACAGGACTCCCGAGGATGCTGCCAATGCCCAGCGTGCCATCCAGGGTCAGTACGACCAGCTGGGAGGATCCTCCCAGGCCCAAGACGGCGGAGTGGCCTCCACCCTGAACTTCGCCTCCCAGCCCGCTCCCGTCCAGGCTGCCAGCAACCCGGCGCCCAGCCAGATCCTGCCGGAGGCCACCGCCCCCATCTCCTCGTACGTGCCACCAGCCACGCCCGGAAGCTCCTACCTGCCCGCCAACATTCTGCGCCGCCTGCGGTTCTAGGTTCTAAGTTCTAGGTTCTGGGATCCAGTTCCAGGGCTTTGTTACTTTAGAAATTCCTCTGTTATTGTTGAGATTTTAAGACGAAATAAATTTGTTTGCTAATGTAAATTGTCGAACGGCTTGCGGATCTTCTTGGCCAACATTCCTAGACACATTATCGGCTTGAATTGGATTTCCGAGCTTCGGAATTTTCGCATACGTCGGCTGGTAAACGTAAACGGTAAACGGGTTCGAGCCGCATTGAATTATGAGTCCGGCGGACAAGCTGTTTGTGAAAATTGCAAATGAGCGGAAACCTAAGATGTTTTCTCTGCCGGCGTCATGTTTAAACTGGTGCGTGATAATCCGGTGTATAACATATGGCTTATCGGCTACTTGGTTGCCCAAACCCACGCGATTTGCGGTCCGAAATTGAGTTGGCTCCGCTTGACAAATTGCACGAGACTTCGGACGACAGACGACAATGCCCGAAATCCATTGGGCCGGGCAATTTAAAATTATTAAGCTGGGAAATTAGCCCAAAAGCATTGGGGCCCAGCAGAGTCTTACTTTCAATCATCCCCGGCCCGATTTGCATAACAAAATGGGCGAACAAAAGAATGCGGCTACTGCATAGTCGGACAATTTGGAGCTGCTGCCGCCGCCCAGCCCTTTTGTCGACTGATTTGCATAAAAATTTTGTTTGTCCATAAGCTGCAAGTTCATCAAATTTTAATCAACGCCGCCGCCAACGCCGCAGCTTCTGCTTCTTGTTTTTTTTTTCTTGGCCTAGACCAAAGCCCAAAGCCCCGAGCTTCAAGTCCGAAGCCCAAAGCCAAGTGGAAAAAGAAAAACAGAAAAACAGGTTAGGCAATGCGCAGACAATGCGAACCTTATCGCGATCTCCAGCACGCTGTCACACGCCTGTTCTGATTGACGCCCGCCCGTGTCGGCCAGGCCATATAAATGCCCCAACGGCTCAGGTCGACATCATTCTGACTTCCGACTCCGGAGCTCTAAGTAGAACAGCAAAAGTCAACCAGCAGCAAGCAGCAAGATGCGCGCCTTCGTCGTCCTGTGCCTCGTGGCCCTCGCCTCCGCCGACAAGCTCGGCTACAACTACAAGCCGGTGGGCCACTCCAGCTCCGGCCTGTCCTTCGCTCCTGGCAGCGGCTCCGTGGGTCTCGGCGGAGGCAGCGGATCCCTCAGCCTGGGAGGCGGCAGTGGCTCCCTGGGACTGGGAGGCAGCAGCGGATCCTTGAGCCTGGGAGGCGGCAGCAACTTCGGCAGCCTGGACAGCGGTCTCGGCGGTGGTTCCCTCGGTCTGGGATCCTCTGGACTGGGATCCTCCGGTCTGGGCTCCTCCGGTCTGGGCTCCTCCGGTCTGGGATCTGTTGGTCTGGGATCCTCCGGTCTGGGATCCTCTGGTCTCAGTGCCCCCGTCTCCTACAACGCCCCCGCTCCCGCTGCTGAGCTCGAGAAGGAGTTCTTCACCTTCACCGCCAACGAGGAGGACTTCGATCAGCCCCAGGAACTCGAGCGCGTTGCCAGCTCCGTGAACAAGGGACTTCGTGTTGTCTTCATCAAGGGACCCGAGAACCGTGGCCTGGAGAACGCCGCCCTGGCTCTGGCCAAGCAGGCTGCCCAGCAGGAGACCGCCATCTATGTCCTCAACAAGCAGGCTGACATTGGAGAGCTCGCCCAGAAGCTGAACGCCATCCGCAGCAACTCGAACAACAAGCCCGAGGTGCACTTCGTCAAGTACAGGACTCCCGAGGATGCTGCCAACGCCCAGCGCGCCATCCAGTCGCAGTACGACCAGCTGGGAGGATCCTCCCAGGCTCATGATGGTGGTGTTGCCTCCGCCCTGAACTTCGCCTCCGCAGGACCCGTGCGCCAGGCTCAGGCCCAGATCCCCGAGAACTCCTACCTGCCCTCGTCGGTGCTGAGTCGTCTGCGTTACCGCCACTAGGAAGTGCCATAGCTCGCAGCTACTCCCCTTGTTGACTTTTGTGTTATCTATTGATTTGTCGAACGAACCCTCAAATACAATTCTTTTTACATCTATCTCTTAGCTGTTTCTATCCTGGTGGCTGTGGGAACTGGGCCAGGCATAAAGTTGTCAGTGTCAAAATGGAGATTTGCTTCGATGGTTTATGGTGGAGCCACTCACTTTGGGGCGAGTGAGAAATTGCACAGCTCGGCGTTTATTACATTCCCCGAGTGGCCATAAAAATTCCGATGCGATGGCGCCAAATCGAATACAAGTGGAAATCAATAAAAATTTACATGTTTTGGGATGCTGGCAAAACAATCGACGAACATTTTTTTATCATAATTAAAATGTTAATCTGCGTGAAGTAAAAGGTTAGACAAACTATTAGCGCTCAAATTTATGGCAACTGCAAGACGGAACCAAGACGGCATACATAATGTATGAGTGATAACAGAGTGGCCGGATGAATGGCCAATAACAAAGAGCCAAAGTGGTCAACGACAGCTCTTTTCAAGAGCACCCACTACGCCCGATTAGCATAAGCAGAAGACTCGCCGGAGTTTGTTTAGAAAAATCATAAAAAATTATGCTCGCCAGCAAATGATACAGCAGAAAATAGACACCGAAAGAAAACATTCAAACTTCAGAGATAACGACGGCAAAAATTGGTTAAACAAGCGTTGACAAAAAAAAAAAAGCGAATGGGAATTGGCCAAAGTGGAGATTGGCTGATGAAGGAGCGTTGGGCGAATTGCTCGGAACGAGGTGCAAAAATCAAAGACAGCCAATTAAAAAACCAAATGATGCCGAAAAAAACAAAGAAAACTGGAGTTGCAATCTGCAGTGATTTCGCATAAAAGTCGTGGGCGTCGTGGAGTTGGACATACTTGCCTTCGATTCAGCAATCCGAGCGGAGTTACCCACCTACACACCAAACCAAGATGCGCGTCCTTATTGTGAGTATTCATCAGAGGAAAGGATCTGGGATTGTCACCTCTAACTGTTCCTCTTTCCAGGCTCTGTGCCTTGTTGCTGCTGTCAGCGCCAGGAGTGGCTACAACTACCAGCCAGCTGCCTCGGCTCCTGCCACATCCTTCGCTCCTTCCGGACCGAGCTACTCCGCCCCGGTGGCTGCCATCCAGGATGCCCCTGCTGAGTCCTATGCCCCCGCTCCTGCCGTCGAAGCTGCTCCCTCTGCCGTGGCCACCAACTACGCTGCTCCCCAGGCTGAGCTCCAGAAGGAGTTCTTCACCTACACCGCCGACGAGCAGGACTTCAACGAACCCGCCGCCTCCGAGCAGGTTTCCGGCTCCCTGAACAAGGCTCTCCGTGTGATCTTCATCAAGGGACCCGAGAACACCGGCCTGGAGAACGCCGCCGTCGCCCTGGCCAAGCAGGCCGGACAGCAGGAGACCGCCATCTATGTCCTGAACAAGCAGGCTGACATCGGCGATCTGAGCAACAAGTTGAACGCCATCCGCAACAACAACAACAACAAGCCTGAGGTTCACTTCGTCAAGTACCGCACCAACCAGGACGCCATCAACGCCCAGCAGGCCATCCAGTCGCAGTACGACCAGCTCGGTGGATCCTCGACCATCCAGAACGGAGGCGTGGCTCCCGTCCTGAACTTCGCCTCTCAGCCAGCTCCTCAGCACGTAGCTGCTCCTTCTGCTCCTGGCAGCTCCTACCTGCCCGCCTCCGTCCTGCGATTCCGCCAATAAGCTAGCAGTAATGTGACCTCAATTCGAACTTAAACTGACCTCAAACTGACCCAGACTGACCCATGACCCATCAACGATTCCTACGCACTCCGCTGCGATCCATGTTGCCTAGTTCGTAAATCTTTCGAATTTCGAGATGTCTCCACAATAAAATATTGTTAATATAAAACTTTTGTAATCTTTTTGGGGGAATCGCGAATTTTGTAACCCGAATTGCGGTCGACATTGAACTATATACCGTATATGGCGGGTGGTTGTCCCGATTTGGTTGCTGTTAGTCGACCACTTTCGAGGGCAGGAAATTATAAAATGCTTTGACCGCTTGCGATCGTCGGACAAATGTTTTTTGCTCTTCGCAGTGGTTATATCATGCTGGGAATAGTGGTAAGTTAACCTTTAATTTTGCAAATCTGGCATTCGCTAATAAAGTTTGTCCTAGTTTTTAGCTTTGTTGGCTGTCAGTTCTGCGGAATTGGGTTACCAGTACCAGCAGAACAGCTATGGAGAAGGAGCTGTGAATAGCTATGGAAACGAAGTTCCCGCGGGTGAGGAAAGGTATCCCGCGCAGGCTGGGAATCACTACCAGGAAAATGCGGAATTCCACAAGCATTTCTATGCCTTCGAGGCTCCCTACGATTCCGTGGAGGAAGCTGACTTAGTGGAGAACAAGCTGGCATCGCTTTCGCAGAAAAACCTCCAGGTGGTGTTTATTAAGGCTCCCGAAAACAAGGCAGTGGTGGGCGCCCTTAACGCCTTGGCCAAGCAAACCAGCGAGGATAAGACGGCCATTTACGTGCTCAACAAGCAGACGGATGCCAACGAACTGGCAAGCGAAATTGGCGCCTTGAAGGCGCACCACAAACACAAGCCGCAGGTTCATTTTGTTAAATACAGGACGGAGGCGGAAGCGGCTCAAGCTCAGCAGTACATTCAGGCGCAGTACGGCGGAGGTCCTTCGGTGGCCCAACCTTCACAGGCATCCTCCTTGGGCTACTATCCGGAGCAGCGGCCGCAGTACGAGCAGGACACTCGTCCTGGCGAGTATCCAGCTCCCCAATCTACCTATCTCCCCCCAGCTCAGCAATCTTCATATCAGCCACAATCTGGTTACTTGCCGCCCTTGCCCAGTTACTCCTCGATTTCAGAGGGCTACAATGCGGCTGGAGCTTCGGCTGGAGCCTCTTCCATTGGCCAAATCGATCTGCCACCTGTTCCTGAGGCTCAACAGGATCTGTCGGCCAGCTACAACAGTGCCAACGTGGACTTCCGATCTGCCAGATCGAGGCGCTATGATTTCCTGGCCAACGAACGACACAGGGGCAGTCGAATGGTATTTCCCACGGAAGTGCGATCCTCAAAATCGTACCTCACTTCGAAGCCAGGTAAACGCCTGAGGCTTTAGAGGCCTACCACCTAATTAAGACATAAAATTAGTGCCATAAGACTGCCCCAACGGGTGACTAGTTGTAGCTGCAAATAAAGCCCAAGATACATCAATGAATGGCCAGCTGTGTGCTTCTGTGTTTCTTCTACTCAGCCAGATCTTAGCCGGAGTTGTTAATTTCGGTAAGCAGCTTATCGCAGATGCGAGCCTAGGCCAAAGAAGAGCCGAGCAAAAAATCAAAATGACGTGTAAATTAACAAATCAGTAGCCATAAAAAGTCGGCCGTAAAAATACCTGGCGAGTGAAAGTAGAGCTGCGGAGGTGTAATCCGCAGGGGCCAAAGCCAAAAGAGTCAAAACAAATGGCTTTGGCTATGACAGGCGACAACAATAGGGCCACGATGGCATATGAAAATATTTTATAACTAATTCAAATTGGGAGCTCATTTGTAAATTTTATGCGAATTAAATTCAAGTTCATACCGGGCTCGGGTCAAACGCACAACCACACTTCTGCGTACGGATTTGGCTTTTGTCATGGGGTCTTGCAAGCCCAGAAATTTGCATTTCAAAATTGAACGACATTAACATGGATAATCGGAGCAGGCGAACACACAAAACCATAGCAAACGTTTGCAGAAATCTTTTATAGAAAAACAAATGCGAAGAAGCGAAATAAAATAAAATCATAACGAGATACGCGGCGGCCGAGAAGTCAGCTCACTTTCGGACATCTATTTGTTTGTGTCGTATATAAGGATGGTTTTGTTGCTGGGACTGGATTATAACCGTGCGGCGCTTCGAGCGGTAAAAATGGCCAAAAGTCAGCTGGCGCGGAATATCACAGTCATGCACTCCTTGACGGTAAGCTTATGGCAGGAAAGTGCTTTTATCTCTAGATTAACAGATTTTCTCGCAGTTTCTCTGCATGTTTTTAGGCTTTACTCATGGTTCGGGTAATGTCTACTTGCCAGCTGGAAATGAACTGGCAACGGGCGGTAAACTGGCCACAGAGTACTTCACCTATGCAGCTCCACCAGAAGATGATCAGACTGTTCCATTACAATCAGCCAGGCAATTGGCCCAGGTGCTTTCTCCTCCACAACAAGTGGTTTTCATCCGCACTCCCGAGACGAATCTCTTCACACTGACGGCCAAACAACTGGCGGTCAATAATCCGCTGGACATCTTTGTGCTCCATCGCCAGGCGGATGCAGATGCTCTGGCCAAACAACAAGCTGCCATTCAGCAGCAGGCAACTGAAAAACCATCAGTGCACTTTGTGAAATACAGAACTCCAGCGGATGTAACCAGAGCTTTAAGTGCTCTGAGAAGCAACTACGATCGGCTGCCGGGAAATAGTATAAACCATGCGGTAGAAAAAGCGGAAGTTATCCATCTAAATCCCCAGCCAACTGAACCACCTGTGATCTTCAAAATCCGTCCAAAAGATAGCACTGAATACGAGACTCACGAACAAGCCAGCGAATTGGAAACCGCAAAGTTGCAAGCGCTTTTCCGGGAATATCTGCCACCGGGAAAACGTCGATAGTCAACCTTCAAATTCGAGGCTAGTGCCAAAGACTGCTTAATGGTAAATTAAATTAAAATACGTAGTAAAAATCATTCAAAGTGTCCATTCACATCTTATTCATAAATAAATTCACTAGTGTTGTGGAAACTTTTTGGTTATTTATTGCGCCACTGAAAAATAAAACGGAATATGCTTTTGGGAATAATTTATCACGCCGGCTGATATTATTTGAATAATTTTTAATTGTATTCAGTTCCTCGTTCAGCAATCAAAAGAAGCAGTTCAAATTGGAGTAATTAATTGGCAGTTTCAATTTCAAAGATACTGTTGAAATAATCCTGCGCTATTATTAACACAGCTTAATAAAGCAAATACGCAAAAAATTAGCTGGGCTCATAAATAACTCAAAGTACTTGGAATGTTGAGTACTTGCAAACAAAATTAATTTAAATTTCAATCAAAAAACATTTAGTTGTTATGGCGCGGCTGGAGAGCTGGTCGATGGAGGTTGTTTATCTATAGCTTGCTATTATGAATAATTAATTACTCGGCCTAAGAGCGTAACATTTTACTTTTGAGTTTTTAGCCCACACTTTGTGTATTATCTTCAAAGTATCTCTTAGATAAACATTAAGGTGTTGCTAACCGAGTCCCGTTCCAGCAAATGTTTTCTTAAGCAAATGTCGCCGTCGCCCTTGTCGCTGAAAAACTTTTTAATGAGCTACACGCGGAGTATCCTCCCTCCTCCCGCAGGACGACTCTCCTGCCAGGACTTTACGACAGGCTCTACTTTAAGAATGTTTCAACAAAATTACGCCACTACGCAGACATCAAGGAGCAGAAGGAGGAAGCTGAGGAACGGGAACAGGGGACACCGTGGCTGACATCATTTCGCTTTGCAAATTGTTTTAGTGTCAAAGGTCAAACACACACTTATGCCTCTACTGCCACTGCCAGTGCCAGTGCCAGTGCCAGCTCCAGTGCCATATGACACGCCGGAGTGCAGCCGTAAAAAGGCTCCCGCCAGTGCAAATCTGTTGAGCAAGTTTTAGTTTAAGCATTTTAGAGCAACACGAGATCCTGGGTTTCACAGGACGAGAGTCGCTCGTTAGCGGTGCCTGCCAAAAACTTTGCCAGTCACGTCAAAGCTGCCGCTCTCACTTTCGGCCCTCCTCCAACCTCCGCACTTCACCCTCGACCCTCCGCCCCTTTGCCACGCCCCTCCCCTCTCGATTTACCTCACTCCGCCCATCTGGTGTCTTTTTTATTTCGCGGTATCCCCACTAAGTTGCATGGCGCCAAGCGCTTTAATCCTGCTCCTCGCCAAAGGCTGCTCATGACTTGCTGCAATTTCGGGACAGGTGTGCCCAAGGTCCAAGTCTCGGATTCCATCCAGCAGCTGCCAAGTTTGCGTGTCTTCCAATCTTTTCTTCGTTTTCGGGGCTCTTGGCTTGTTTGGCTTGCCATCTCCAAATTAGGCGCAGTTTGGCGCTGCTTTTGCTTTTGTTGGCCCCCCAACTTTGCCAAGACTTTCGCTGTGCAGCGGGCCCAGCAGCTAATAGCCAGCATGAGTGGCCAAATTCTGGGAGGGAGTCATCTTTGAGGCTTACGCTAGGAAATGTGCCCTACTTTTCGTAGGAGAAGAAATATTTCCACCGGATATTGTTTATATTAACTAGGTTAAAGAAATAAACGTATTATAACTTAAGGCTTTTGAAATCATTTTCATTCAAACTATAATACTTTAATCTATTTACCAAGACAACAAACTGCGTATTAGACTGCTCAATTGTAGATTAAAGAATTGCCAAAGTACATTTTAATTATGCCTTTCTCTCACATATTTCTTTGGAAACCAGCGACCCACACAGCTGTTATTCCCAATTTAAATTCTTATTTTGCCTTGGCCATCAAACGATGCCGAAAAAGTTTAAATTAGTTAAAGAACTTCATTAACGGAACCGTCGAAAAAGATTGACGTTGGCGACCCTTGCCGCCGTGAAAAGCGCGAGCTTGTGGAAAATTATGAAAATTATAATTACCGGCTTAAGCTGGCCAACCCGGAGCATCGAGTGGCAACTGGCGACTGGTGACCGCCGACCGCCAGATATTATCAACAAAGCCAGTAGCTGTTTATTCCCCGAGCGTTTCAACACAGTGGCTGCCGTTTTGGCCACTCCATTGGCATTATCCAGTCCGCATTTTTTATGGGCTGTCGCGGCCAACACAAATCAATTAAATAATGTGGCAGCAGCATTCGCAATCGTAGTCCCTGATAGGCCATGCATATTTATAACCACCGTAGAGTGCATTTAAATCAGAGCCAAGACAAACGATCGCTGGGGAGCGATAGGCCTAGGTCGGGGAATACGGAATACGCTTGCATATTTAAACGATGGGGCATTTTAATGACGATCGAATAGCATCGAAATCAAATCAACAGCGCTGCGATGGCAAGGTCGTTCCTAAACAGTGGATCTCTCTCTTTTGGATTAAGATTGGGGCTTTTTCGTGGGAGGGGTGAGTGCAGTGCCTTGTTTTGGACTATAAAAGACCGAATTGGTTGAAATTTCAGTATTAGTTTCACCTATCAGCTCCAATTGTACACAGCTACCTGTCATCATGCGCGCCTTTATCGTAAGTCTTTTGGGGATTTGGCTTTGCTTCGAGTGGCATCTTTATTTATGTCCAAATCTTTTAGCTCCTCTGCCTGTTCGCTGCCAGCTGCAGTGCCGATAAGCTGGGCTACAACTACCAGCCGGTGGCCCATGCCGATGAGGCTCTGTCCTTCTTGCCAGGAGCTGCTCAAGGTGGCCAGGTGATTGGCGAGCTGCCGCAGCAGCAGTTGTTGCAGCCCGTGCAGAGCGGCGAGGCGGTGCTCTCCCAGCCCATCGATGCTCCCGTTTTGGCCCCCGCTCCGGCTCCAGTTGCTCCCCAGATTGCTCCCTTGGTCGAGGAGTTCCAGAAGGAGTTCTACAGCTACGCCGCCCCCGAGGAGCAGTTCGATGACGGAGCCAACAACCAGCAGATCGCCAGCTCGCTGAAGAAGAACCTCCGCGTGGTCTTCATCCGTGCGCCCGAGAACAGGGGCTTCGAGCAGGCCGCCCTCCAGTTGGCCAAGCAGTCCGCCCAGCAGGAGACCGCCATCTACGTGCTGACCAAGCAGTCCGACGTGAGCAACCTGGCCAAGCAGCTGAATGCCCTGAAGACCAGCTCGGTCAACAAGCCGGAGGTGCACTTCGTCAAGTACCGCACTCCCGAGGATGCCGCCAATGCCCAGCTGGCCATCCAGAACCAGTACAACCAGCTGCCCGGAGTGTCCCGCATTTCCAACGAGGGCAGTGCGCCAGTCCTGAACTTCGCCTCTCCCGCTGCCCAGGCTGCCCCAGTCCAGGCCAGCTCTGCCCCAGCCCCCAGCTCGGAGTACCTGCCCGCCAATGTGGTCGCTGGCCAGGATTACCTGCCACCCACTCTGCGCCGCTTCCGCCTCAAGTAAACCCACTCGAGTGGAAGTCGTCCAACGGTAACGTTTCCTAAACAATCGCATCGAAAACAACCGCCCACTCCCATCACGTGCAATTTAACTAGCCATTAAGTATCCATGTAGAGGAATAAAATTTGCTTTGCTGACAAATTCCCGATGTGAACTGGAAAACTCATTTGCAGCCTAATTGCAGGATTCGGCCAATTCTACGCTGCGCAACCGAACCTTTCCGTTGTGCGGCATTCGTTTGCCGGGCAAATCCCGACATTGGCTTTGTCGTCTGCCTGCTGCCTGCTGCCTGCGCACTCGTGCGTTGTCCTTTCACATAAAATCCCAGAAATAATAGCCTGGATAAAGCGGCTGGCATGTCATAAAGTCCAGCAACAAGTTGAGCCACCCACACGCCGCCCACTCATATTGCCTCGAGGGGAAGTGGAGGCGAACCCACACACTCGAGGGATACCCAGCATATGCACAACGCTTTTATCCCATCCGCCATTTGTAATTGGAGTTATTAGAATCGAAATGAAGTGGTTGCACAATGGCCCGGTCCGGGCCCGTTTCGAGTTCCCGTCCACTCTTTGTGAGCCTGCCTAGAATGAGTGTCGCTTAGTGATGGGAAACTGGGTTAGCTGCCGGGCATAATCCACAAAAAATTCATAGCTGTGAGGCAAGAAATTTAACAGGTTTAGCTATGTTCAGAAAAACAATGTGAGAAAATTGCATGGAATTTTAAACGACCTACTTAAAGGTATAACTTAATTAATATTCTCAAAATTATTAGCTACTGCAATTTCATACTTTGTGTTAAGTTATTGTTGTAAAATTGACTAAACCAGCATATTGCTAACAATCCAAGCTGGTTGACAGGCGAAACCACCTTGATTTCTCACATCACTAGTGGTTATTACTGCGAGACCTCTGCTAGTTGCGGTCTGTATAAGTGGCAACGTCCTGTTGCAGGTGAAAGCTGCCTCCAGTCTGTGTCCTGGCCCTGATCTGTGTCCTGCCAGCTGACGACACTCATTGAGTATGATTGTGTATCCTTTTTGCGGGTGTGAGCAGATGTGTGCTTTGATGGCTTCCTGCTTCCGTGCAAGGCAAACTCATCATGCGAAATGGTAGCACACATGGCCCGAAACCACCGGGTCGACATGAACTATGCCGAGGATTTGGTGTGCTGTTGAGTGGAGTCCTTAAATTTCACTTAGACGTAACATAAGCCCGATATAAACGCAACTCAACGGTGCATGTATTCATGGCCATCAGGATGTGTGTGTGTTCCTGTTTTCGAGTGTGTGGTGGGTGTCTATGTGTGTGTGTTCATGAGTGCGTTTGAGCCCTGCAGGAATCGCACGCTTATCAGCAGTCGAGTGCAAACTGAATCCGTTGCCCTTTCTTCTGTGAGCCACAGTGGCGAATCGCTAAAGCGTAACGACAGCGACAATATGCTACGATGGCTTAAGGGCACGGGTATGGGCTAAAGGGACTGCGGGGGGAATGGCAATTTGGGCCACCATAAACGCTGTTAGCTTGTCTGCCATTTGCCGTCTGACTGCGCGCAGACTGCTGCCTGTAATTAAGGTGATATGCAGCAGCAGCCAGCCGACCGAATCGACGACGAGGCTGCCAAGTGCGTGTCCTGTGCGTGTGGGCCAGCTCATCTGCGAGTGTGGGTGCGAAGGCTCCGGGGTGAGCGAGTGTGTGTGCGTGTGTATGTGTGTTAATGAGCAGCCCGCTGTGCGCACAAAATAAATTATTAAAACGACATTCACGGCACTCTCAAGGGTCGCCGGTGCAAAGCTCTCCTTTTGACGCCCAGAGATATCTGCGTTTTTTTTTTCCCCCTCCACAAAGCTAAAAGCTGAAAGGCTTTGGCAGGACGAAGGGAAGACACCCTTCAGAGGACCCACAAAGGGGAATTTATAATATGCATGCATTTATAACATTTGTGTTGGCTTAACGGCGGAAATTTGTTCAACTACATTTAAAGTTTTCAACTTGTACTCTTGAGTGGTTTAAATTACTGACAGAAATAAATGAACGAATTGGCTAGAGTACATTAAGAGAATTGTGATAGTTTCATGTAAAAAGTTGAACTGAAGTCTTGAGGGTATTTAATAACTTTCAAAAAAGAAAGAAATTTAGTTTTAGTTAAGCTTAAATTAAGTCAAGATATACTATTCATTTATTATAAGGTCATGTCCGTTTGAAACGAAAGTTCCTGCGAGACAAAAACCCTCTAACTTACAAGCCATGTTCAAAAACAAGCTTACCTTATTTTAAGAGTATGGTAATGCATTAATGACAGAGTTGAGTCAACAAGTTCAAGGCTCCGAAAGTGGCGAGCAAGTTGCGTATACGCCCCGGTGACTTACAGGCAGCGAGGATGCGTAAAAACGTAGTGTGCTTTTAGGCTTGGCTGTTTTCACTGAAGTGCTTCAAAAGCTTCTTCAGCGGACCCCTTTTCTGGGCCAGATTAAAACCATTTTTTTTTTGCTAGAGCCAAGGGAAAAGCAAATTAAAATCGTTGCTTTTATGGAAACATTTGCGAATACAACGCCGCTTTCAATCTCGTCGGCTGACAGCTGCGGTGGGCAAAAAACTCAGCAACTCGCCGCCGAATCGCAGGCAAACAATGCAACAGCCCTTAACACACATACACACACACACTCTCCTTTATCCTGATATAATTCGCTGCGCGAAACTTCTGGCGATGCTGGCAGAATCGGGGCATTTGCTTTCGGTCCCACGGGTTAACCAATATTTCTTTTCAATTTCCGGTGGGAAAGTTTCGCTGTACAACTAAATATTTTGACATTTGTCCGCATGCAGGCGGCAACTTTGTTCGGCAAGCACAAATTGAAATGTGCTCGAGACAGTTCTGCCGACTTCATTGTTTTTGCCCAAAGCGAGGACTACAAAGTTGCCCGCTTTTGTTAATTTGGCAAGCGCACCACTCGTCCATGCAGGTGGCAATGGGCCTGGGCCAAAATGCGAGTCGACGGCTCGGTGGGGCCACACCCAAGTGCACTTGCAGTTGGCAGTTGTACGCCATGTTGTCGCTGTCAAAAAGTTTTACTTCGCCTGTCGCTGCTGCTGCTTTTGCTGTTACTGTTACTGCTGCTATTGCTATTGCCACTGCTGCTGCTGCTGCGGCGGTTGCTGCGGAATAGTTTGGATTTGTTGCGAAAAACTGTTTATTGGTGTTTCCCGGGAGCTCACGGGCCCGGCCACTCTATGAAAATTGAGTTATTTGGTCGGCATCGGCATCGTTCCCCCGGCTGTTTGCACACAAGCCGGCGAACGCTTTACTTGGCTGTCGAAACTTGGCACACACGCTGCGAGTTTTGGCTCATTAACCGGGCCACTCTCCGCACTGCTCGACTGCTGCATATTAATTAGTCGACTTTTGGGCGCTGCCATGTATAATTAAGCAGCGAACGAGCCTCTTAACAAACCACATCCTGTCTGACTCCTTCACTTGCCATGGCCATGCCTCATTAGCGACAAAAGCAGCAGCAACAGCAGAGGCAGAGGCAACAGCAACAGCAAAAGGAAAAGCAAAAGCAAAGGCAGTATCAGGAGCAGGAGTATCATGCCAGTCCTGCTAATTTAATATTTATACCTTAATCAAGGAGGAGGGAGTTCGTAAACCCTTTTGATGGCTACACAGAGACACAGAGAAAATCTGTTGATTCGTCGATCGGACAGATTGGTCCGGCCTAACGATGTCCCAGGCGTTAATTGCTCATTTCCATGCAATGTTGTCGTTTCCCCCAACTGTCCTGTGTATCCTGGATATCCTGACTGCCTGTCACACAAATTCGCAATCGATAGCTCGCATCTGTCACCAGACACACATCCATCCATGCCCCTTCGATGTGAACAGGGCTTTGATTCCGTAATGAGGCAGCCCGACTCGTTGCACCTTTTGCGGTGTCCTGGGACGGACGAAGACGCAGGCAGGACGAAGAAATAGTCGGACATTGTGTCTTGGGGCTTTGTTCGCCGGATCAGTTTTAGGGCCGAGATGCCCTTGACTCGCCATTTGGTCGGTAGTTTATCCTTTCGTTGATTATTGCAGGCCATTTGCACCCGCTCCCCCCTGCAATTTGGTTGGGACTTCTGACCTTATGTGTCCTTTGCCTGGGCTCCTTCAATTTCCCTGCACATTTAAAAGGATTAAAAGGATATTCGTCAAACGGAAAGTTACGCAAGTTTGTTTAACGCACTTGTGGGCTCCTCGGCCGCAAAATCCTGTCGCTCGTCCCTCCCGAAAATCCCATCTTATCCTCCCCTTTTGTGTGGCTGCCACTTCGTTGTGTTTTTCTACATTTGCCATTTTTTTGGTTCTTGGTTTTTGGGTTCTTTGTTTGCTCGGCCTCCTCTGAGGGGCGTGTGCTCCTTAACTGGTCCTTGAATGAAACGCTTTTGGCCCTTTGTTTTCAACATTTATTTTTTAGTTCGTTCTCTTTACCACAAATATTCGTATTTCTGTATGTATATTTAATATGCTGTATATCCCTTTCAGTGTAGTAGATTGGCCAAGCAGTAGGCGCCATAATTTGGGTTGAGTTGTAATCGTAATTGTTGTTCTTCGTTTGTTAATTTACACTTTAAACTTTACACTTAATTCTCTCTGCTGCTCAGCTCGACAGTGTACATTATAATATTCGTGGCTTAGTTTAATAATGGTACACATATCCCACACTTATTTCGCGTTTGACTTGCATAGGTTGCAATTTTTACAATTGTATCGCTCGCTTGGTATGTCTGTATCTATAAATAAATATTTACGTTACGTTTATCGGGTTCAATTTGTGTGGGTTTATCCAATATTCAGTTAATAATAGTAGCCTCAATAACGCTATTTTATCTAGACAATTTCTTAGACCGTAAAACATTTTATACAATACAAATCAGGGAAATTCAAATTAGACTGAAGTCAATATCAAATATTTTACACACAAATCCACTGTGTTAATATGTGCGTGCGATTATGTTTATGTTCGATAAACAATGGGAACCAAAAAAGTTAAAGCTTTTTGTGGTGTAAGTGTTCAAAATTAATAAACATGTCTCTTCTCTATAAATATATCTTTTATACACCTTTTACGGGTTTTCTTTATGTTTTCTTGTATACATAATTTCAATATATATTTTGTATAATTTCATGTTTTTGTTCAATACGCAATGATATGTGTGATTGGAAGATTTTGATGTGAGAGAAATGATAAAGGTTGCCGCACGGCAGATTTCCGGACAAAACGCATTTGTCTAGTAATCCGACATCGTAATACTTTCGACTTATCAAAATACAACATTTAAATATAATGTTTGTGTTTGTGCGCACGGTATATCATGCGATCCCATTCCATTATAATGCCATTTCTTTGCCACCATGAATACAAATCTCAGTTTGTTTAACACCCATTCAATATTCATTTTTTGTCGGTTGGAGGAGCCTCGATAGACAATTATAAATAAACGGCATTAATACCATATGCTAAGCATGAAAAATGTTAATTGGCTTCCGACCTGAGAGGTTGGGCTCTCGTCTTGGGATCCGAAAATGTTACAACATTTATGATATGTTTTGCGAATTGCTGCGACACTTAATGTACTCTTATCTGATCTATATAAATACCATCCCTTTTGTGTTTCATTTCCACTGGACACCTATATAGAGTTTTTACACAGATACACAGATTTATATGCTCGATAGAGAGTGCATGGTGCATAATTAGCAACACAACTGGGCTAAGTGACTCCAGGTCTTTGGCCAATTATGCACATTCATGCAGATTTATGCTGACACAACAGACGACAGAATTGTAGACAACACGCAGTTTGCATATTTATACAGACAAATAGAGGAGAAGAGGGTGTATGACATCCAGGGGGATTTTCAGGGAAAACTGTGAATGTTTAGGTGAGTGAGATGCGTCGAGGGATTTGCACTTTTCATAGATTGGTGGGAAACATTTACTAGTACGAGTGATTCACAAACGCATAACTAACTGGGAAAGAGTCCCCATAATAATTCACATAAATCAAATTATTCAAAATGGAAAAATGGTGGAAATTAGCATACGATAATCATAACATCTCTTAAACTATAAAGTCCATAGATCGAAATTAAAACAGGAATAAATTATCGTATAACTTTAAAGCATTTTCATTTTTTTGTGTAAAAGTGTTAATATCTTTTTTCCTTTGTTTTTCATTTTTTATTTAGTTCTTAGTGTATGCAATCAGTAAATTTGCATGCTCACCTATTCGTAATGTATAATTTATAAATGTAATCAATTTTTTTCTGTTAATAATAGACAGCGTAGCATAGGAAGACGTCAATACCTGCATAAGACATTTTAGCCATATTTTCATACATAATATGAACTTTGTTTTCATTTATTTATACGTGATGTCACCGTTATCATAATTAAGTATATTTCTTTTATAAAAAATGGTTGTAGTTCGTTCAAGCATTATCCGGTTGGTATACTCATTAGCTTTAACTGGCTAACAAATTACGTGTACTCACAATGAGGACAACCCTTGGAAAATTGTAATTGTTATCTGTTAATTGTTAATGGTTCGCCTCAACTGGGTTCGCTTGTTCAAACTGTAGGAGAACATCGCAGGCTTAGTTGTATTACTAAATTTATGTTTGGTTTTGCATTTCGCCGTCGAGTAGAAGTCAAAAATAGAAGCCTAATTACACACATTACAGACGCTCATTTTTAATATTTGTTTTAGAGAGTATAGACTAGTCCACTAATTGCTTTACATATATTTACTTTGCCGGGTTGTCCGTGGTTGCTATCGTTTTGCTTTACATAGTTACATTGTTATGCTACGTGTTTAAAATGGTTCTTTAGCCATAGACACTTAAAGCGCGCTTGAAAGTAATCCTCCTAAATACACACAAAATGCATCCGTACTTAGTTTTAAGCACTCCTTAACGGTCCCAAAAAATAAAATAAAAAACCATAACGAAAACAATTAATCGCAACGGCAAATATTTTCCTAACTACACACTAAACGTTCCATTGCAACTATAACCATTTACACACAACGAACCGAAAATAAAGGGTCCAAATGAAAACAAATGAGTAAGCGTCGTAATGTAAAGCGGAGTCCGGAGTTCGGAGTCCGGAGTCCGGAGTTTAAGGTCGGGGGTAACCCATTACGGCCCCATCCCTCCGGCGATGACCCTTTCCCATTTTCGGGGTCACCACGCGCCGCAGACTGCGTCCTTTTCGACGCCTTTTCCTTGGGTTCTGCGTGCTATTTTTCGCTCCGCCTTCCTTTGTTTTCTTTTGGTTTTCTCAAAATGTTTTCAACACTGATTGTTTCTGTAAGCTTCTTGGTTTAACTGTCTAATTATTTTACATTTAAACGTTTTATTTCCAGGGGTACGTTCGTACGAATACGGGTTCGGGGATTCAGGGGTACGGAGTACGGTACTCGTATTTAACTTCTTGCTGCTGCTGCTGCTGCTGGCGCTTAAATTCAATTGCCCTAATCTTAGCCTACCCTCTGTTAGCCACATCCCTATCCTCGACTAGCCCAAGCGCTACAATACCGTAAAAAATATGTTTCCTTTGAGTGTGTTTGTGTTTTTGTTATTCGTTTTTGTTTGCTACTGCA
This sequence comes from Drosophila ficusphila, assembly GCF_018152265.1. Taxonomy (NCBI): domain Eukaryota; kingdom Metazoa; phylum Arthropoda; class Insecta; order Diptera; family Drosophilidae; genus Drosophila; species Drosophila ficusphila. Next base: position 21,400,717 of record NW_025064737.1, read on the forward strand.
CGTTGATCATGCATTTTAGGTACTAGCTTCGTAGCGACTGCTTTGAAACGCCTAAAAACTTAGCCCCAATCAATTCTGGCTGTTTGGATTTGGATTTCGTTGGGACGGGCCTTGGCCCAAACTTCTGACAAGGCCAGCAAAAGGAAAGTCTGTGGGCGGAGCACCACGGCCTTGGCGCACTGACCTTGGAGAGAGCGCAAAAAGCTGGTTTCTTTGTTCTTTGTTCTGAGTTGCAGTCGCCCCTCCCGAAACTTATGTTCAATTAGCTATACAAAATTCTCTTTGCACTACAAAAAATGGCCGCTGGCCGGACTGAAAAACATTCGCACAGTTCCCGTCCGACTGCAACTTAATTACAAACATTTCTCTTTGGCTTTGCGGCCACACAAAAAAAAGAAAATCCACGCCCGCTTTCCTCGGTCATCTGCAGTTATTTACAAGTAAACTATTTAAATTAGCCGACCAAGGCGAGCACAAATGCTAAAAATGTTCTCTAAGTCCATTGTTCTGTTCGTTTTTTTTTTTTGTTTGCTCTGCCCTTTTTGAGCTGCACTAATTTAGCTGCTCGATTGAGCTTATGCCGGGGAAACAGATTAAAAATTTGGTGTACAATTTACAAAAATTCAACTTGGTTTTTCCGATGCTGCGGCTCGTGCTGCTGCTTTTGTCCTTGATGGGATGGTGATGATGTGGTTGCCCTTGATTTCGCTTTAACTATACCTTCTGTGCGAGTATGTCGGTGGTCTTCTCCTCTCCTCTTCTCTCCAGCGTGTCCCGGTTGATTGTCCTGCTCCCCTTTAATAGCTGAGGGGCAGGAGGACGAGCAGCAGAAGCTGCGCCAGCGACCACATGTGCGTCACCACTGCGCCGTGAGTCCTTCGTCCTGCGGAGGTTTCGTTGCCGTGCCCGTTTCCATTGCCCAGCGCCGCCATTCCGATGCTCGGCGGGGCTGTTGACGTGGAGGAGGCCTGTTGTCGATCGACCTCAACTGGAAATAGCAAAGAAAAAAAAACATTTCCTTTAGTATGAGATTAACAATGCATAGATTTGTTGAAGGGGAAAGCAATCTGCTGTTATTTGTGAACAGAAATATCTGAGAAATACGAAAGGTCAAGCGGATACAATTAATAGTTTTCTACAATCAATACGGAAATGAATATTATTCATTCAATATTTATCTTTAAAACCGCAATTTTCATTATATTCGAATCTACTTAAGCTCCTTATAAATACCCCAAAGCAGTCAAAACTAATTGAACAAACACAGTGGCATTAGAATCAAAAATAACATTGACAAAACAAGAGGTCAAGGATGGAGCGGGAAAATCAATTTTGAAAGCAAAGTTTCCATTGGTAGATGAATAATTCAGAGCTGTGATAAGTCCCGCAAGTTATCTAGCCAAAAATGGTTTACCGCCGAGAACGAGGCACGAAACCGCAGAGAAAAGGTCGCCACGTTGATCTGGCCAAAAGTGGCAGAAGTCCTCGACGCTAAAAAGTTTTCGCATAAGCAAACTGATGGCAGCCCCTCAGGGCGGCATAAGAAACAATTACAGAGCGGAGCATTCTCGGCTGCGAAGTGGCCCAAATAAATGACGCACTTCACGCAACATAAATAACACGCATACGCCCCTTGGTTCAAGTGACAGTTGGCAGCCACTCGGCCGGCAAAGAGGTCGAAAGACAGCGAAAGTGCCGGCGGCCAAGGGAAAGGAAGTCGGCCAACGACCATCGTGAGTCATGGGCCTGGTAATGTGTAAATTATTTCGTACAATTCAGGACAATTTACAACAGCGGCTCAACGACTTGGCTGGGACGTTAGTGTTAACAACCGGCTCGTAGGCAAACAAAGCCGGCAAATACATATATAAATTAACCTTTGTTTGGCCTGCTCTCCACTCTCCAAGTAAATGGAAATTAAACGTAGACAAAACGGCCAACACATGACACCCCCTTTTTAGGCAAACAAATCCAAGGACGAAATACCCAATCTGCCAGCTGAGACAAAGGCACCGATGGCTTTTGTTTAAAATTCTTCGTTCGTTTTGGTTCTCTGACAGTCGGCCAAATAACAATGCCTGCGCGCACATTATCATACTAATTTATTTTGTGAAAACTCATCCGTGATTCTATCTTCCATTTCATAATTTCGTGGCGCGGAGGACCTTTTGATGAGCTCACTGGTCGTAATTTAAGGCGCGTATATGTCCCGAAACAAATATTTACCCTGCATAGCATTACACGGCATAAAATAAATAAAGTGTATATGCACACAAATGTACGAACACAATGTAGTCTGTAGATTTATGCAAATCATGCGTGTGGGTGAAAAAAAAAAACATATTAAATTCGGGAATCGTTGATCTTTTTTATTAGGTAAATTACCCTTTTTATACCCTTGCAGAAGGTATTTACATTTCAGTCAGAAATTTGCAAGTTTGGGATTCTCTGTTTTCCAAAACTATACTTTGTTTGGCTGTAAGTTAAGTCGAAAACCCCAGTTTATTTTAGCAATATCTGGATAAGTACTCTTCCAAATGTGGAATGGAATACATCGTTGAATTCGTTATAAAATTTTAAATCGGATGATATTCACACCTAAAAATGTTAAAATTTTGAAATTTTTCGCAAAAAATGATGATATTACCCCCTTACCAAAAATGCGAAAATTGTCCAAAAATCATTTCTTTGTTCATCGTCTAAAAAGTTATAGGGCTCGTTAACTTTGGTCATAAGGTGCTCAAAACAGTGTTTGGTTTCGCTGTAAATCATTTTTTGACTTGGTTACAACCGAAAAACCACTAAAAAAATATAGTGATTTTTACCAAAATTGGCAACTAATCAATTACATTTCCGCTCGCTGAAGCTAGCTTCCTTTCTTGGTTTTATTTATTTTTCCAATCATTATCTAATTAAATTCAAATATCGTTAAAGTGTGAAATTACTCTTTGTTTCCTTTTTTACTCATCAAATAATTATATCAGTTTCATTTAATTTTAAACTTACATAAGATTTTAAACATTTTTTAACTCACCTTTCACTGAGTACGTCTTGTAGTCCGCGTACTGCTCGCCCTGGCCAACTGTCGCCGGAATGGTGGACAGACAGGTGATCTCCATGCGGCTGTTGCTGCCCACGTGCTCCTCGGTGAGCTCGATGTTCAGCTGGCTGATGCTGAACATGCCCTTCTCCTGCTGGGCGGCGGTGACGGCGGCCGCCGCTGCCGCTACTCCGCTGCCGCCGCCGGGATGCGAGAGCGGTCGCTGGTAGCCGGCGGCCAGCTGGTTCATGGGTCCGGCGTTGGAGGGGATGCCCAGCTCCTTGTTCATGTTGGGGGCCTGCGGACCGAAGCCGCCGCTGTTCAGGGTGCTCCGGATGATGCCCAGGGCGTTCTCGTTTATGTGACGCCGGTACTTGCGGTTGCTGTTCCTGCAATAAAAAGCGGACACGATTGAGTGTCGGGAGTCTGGGTTTAATGTGCCTGCGCCCGGCAATTTGCGCGCAAATAAAATCGTAAATATTTGCATTTTATGATTGATGTGTGCAAACGTGAAAAGCAAAATAAAAGCCCGGGAGAGCAAAAGTGGTCGAGATGGGGGGGCTTCCACATGCCGGGCACGCACATCTGATTCCCGTACAATAGCGTACGAATGGATACGACGTAGCTGTCTTCATTCCCACCGAAGCCCCTGAGTAATTGATAACCGAACAACAAACTTCACAGCCGTGAATGGAAAAGAGGGACCCTGGATGGCGACAGAAGGCTCGTTCGGATTTGGCCAAAAAATTCAGAGATTATTGGGCTTCTGCGTAAGACTTTTCCTGCCTTTCTGCTGATTGGCAAGGCTTTCTAATGGTTCGCCTGCATTACGGCCTGATTAGTTTGCATTATTCAGCCGTATCGCACATTGTGAGTCTAATTAGCTTTTACGACTTTGCTTCATATTTGATAAGAAGCCTGAACGGCATACAAATGAACCCATACAGTTGGCTCTGCGGAAAAGCGGTCTTGTGGCTTTAGGGCTTCCACATCCCGTCCCCTGTAATTACTCGGGGCTTGTTCATGTGTGGCGACATGTTGCTTTATTACAAATTCAAAATGACAGCGAAATTACCTGAACATTCTCCCTGAAACACACTCACACACACCCGCAGACTCTCGAGCAAATAATGTCGAGGCCATAAAGTTTAATGCTGGCAAACCAATTGTCAGCTGTGTTAGTTTACGGTCCCCATATCCTCGAATGTTGTATCGAAATCTGTGGCAAAATCGTTCTTGAATGCGAGAGAATGGCGTTCACATCCGTCTCATTTAAACAATTATTCAATTTGCATAGCAGTCGTCCTTGCTTTGCTGGCAGCTTGCCTGCTTATGCAAATTGGGAAGTAAATGCCATAGAATTTTAGCAGAATTGTATTTAAATAATATTTGACTTAAAGTGCAGCGAGTCTGAGACGAAGGATACGGATGCCGCAGGAACTCGTACAGATAAAGCAAGGTGTCAGCAAAAAGTTGGCATTCTATGGAAGTGTTTGCCTCTCTTTCAATCTCCTCCGATGTGAACGAGTTTATATGTGTGTTTCTGTACACCCAGACTCCTCTGTGCGACTAGAGCACTTGGCAACTGTAGGGAAAATGGACAAATTCCATGCAAATTGGGAGGACACAAAACGACATCTGGATGCGCTTGCAATGCCTCATGATGGTAGCGAAAATCCGAAAAGTTATGAAAATATTAGGGCTGTTGAGCGCGAAATGATTTGATTTACATTTTTTTAGAGCAAGGTTTTTGGGTATAACATGGAATCAGTGCACAAAAAAGTTTTGGAAATAATATCTTTGAAGAAGGAAGTGTAAGATATGAGACAGCAGCTCCACCATGTTCATATTTTTTGTTGTTTGCTACATGAACTGGTGGCTTTCGCACGCATGAAGGGCAACAATTGGCCATGGGAAGCTCTGCCGGAGAACTTTAACAATATCGAGTGGCAGTGAGGCAGCAAAAGACTGTCTGCTCGGAGCATGGGTAGTAAGCCAACTAAGCCAGCAGAGCAAACAAATGCGGAGCAGGACTCGGAGCAAATGCACAACATCCGCATAAGCCTTCGACAGCTCCAGATCTGATGGCCCAGCGGGCTGATGACAGCAGCTGGAGCCCCGGCATCATCAACAGAGCCACTTGCCCCGCTTCTGCTGCTGATGTTGCTGCTGCAGTTGTCTTAATAAAATTCCTTGTGCAGCGTACTTTTCGCAGGAAACGCTGCCACCGGTGGAGAAAAGCGGGCAGCAGGAGGAGGAATCACAGGGCAAAACAGCTCGAGACAACAGCATCAGCACCCGTGGCAGGAAGCTTGAGTTCTAAACATAACAAACTTGCCGAGCAATTCAAATCAGACGGAAATGCGGGCCCCGGTGTTCGGTCCTGCTCCTTTTTGTCCTCCTTCCCTTGAATGGTATATGTATGTGTGTGTGGAAGTTATGAAACTGCTGTCTGGCATGACACTTTAAATTCCGCTTTGCCCCCGAAAGAAACTACGGGATTATAGTATCTTAACTCGCCGTTGACATGCGAATCCGCCTTCTGGGTTTCTCGGCAGGCCCAAGGCGATAATTTGAGAAATGCGCCTAATTAATTGATAAGTCATGTAGCTTCGTTCTGTTCTGTTCTCTGCTCTCTGTCTTGGAATATTTATGTGTCTCTGGGCCACAGAAACCGCAGTCTAATTTCGTTCACCAACGCTGGCAAACAAGCTAAGGGCTACAAAACCTATTAGCAATTTATGATAGACACAGCAGTCCAGAACAGAATCGGAAACAGTGCTGCTAAGTGCCTAACTTCCCGTCAAATATAGCCATGTTTCAGTTAATAATTAATGGAGTAACTTTGGCTAAAGCATAAATTCTTATGAAAGTTTGTGGTAAGCTTCTTTGTAAACTCCACAAATTAACACGAACATTTTAGCGCTTTAAAAGTCGTCGCATAAGCCGTAATCTACAACAATATAAGATAATTTCAGATTTCTTCCATCAAAATCAAATTTTGCATCCTCCTCATGAATAACTGGCAGCACTGAGTGGAGAAGAACATCAAGATTTCCAATCCAGACGAGAGCATTTGGTTGCCATCAGCCCACTTAGCTGAAAACAAGCAAAGCAACTTAAGTGGGCGCAAGGGCTACGTGCAAAACCATGAATTTCTTATGCCGCCATGCACAAAAAGAGGTCTTGAAATCGGAAACCGGAACTTGGGTGAGCCACAACTTGCCAACAACAGGCGAGCAAACAACAACAACAACTACAGCTACAACAACAATGGCAAAGAAACCAAACAGATTACCAGCAAAAGTTTTGGCTAGGTTAACTTTCCAATGCCGAAGCTCTTGGCCGAAATCAAATCCAGGGCCGGGAGCAAAAAGCCAGGCCAGCATAGGAACTTCCCCGCTTCGATCCCGAAAATTACATAGCGCAACGCATGCAAATGCTGTTGCCAAGTAATTGGCCGGGGCCAGCTAATTTGTATTAACTATTCAGGGGTGTAAAGTGTTCCGTCATCGGCAGCGATGTCGACCTAACAAGTGTCTAACTTACGGCTCAAATGCGCGCGCGCACAAAAGAGCGCTGCGAAAATAAGTTTAGAACTGGGTTAGCCAAGAGCTCTATACCGAGAGAAATTTGTATTTGTTTGAATGCAAGACATATGGATAAGTTCTTAACAGGAAAAGTAATATTTCTGCATAAAAATATACACTTCTGTTTACTTGAAAACTTCAAGATCTTTCTTTGTGGATATTCTTATTTCTATCATGTTTGTTGTTTTAAATTTTTTTTGCAGTGTAGACCCCCTGGCAACTCCGCTGGCACCGTTTTCAAGCTCGCCCCCACCACAAACATTACTGACAACGGCAACTGTTACGCGTGTGAAATTATAACTGACAGCAGAGCTTCTTTTGTCGTCGCTGACTCGTCCTGGCATGCGGTTCATTGAATAATTTATGCACTATAAAGTGGCACCAGCCCCATGCCAGCGATCCTCTGAAAACAGGGCCAAAATGCCAGAGAGGCACGGCAGCCAGCGGACGAGTTGTTTGGCATTGGTATGCAAATGCACTCGCGTGCCGCGCGAACTTCATGAAGAGCCGTCCTGCAACTGTTTATATTAATTGCGTGCGTGTCCTCCTCCTGCCAAAAGTATGTTCAGCTGGCCTGGCCAACTAATTAGAGGTCAAATCAAACGGAAAATTGTTCACTATGCAAGCAGAGCGGTCGTCCATCGTTCATCATTTAACTCACTCAATTAGGAAAAACAATTTGATAAATTTAGCTTAAATCAAATTATTACAAAGTAGTTTGGAGCCCATGGCTGCCACACATGTTGCACGCGACAACCGGTCGAAGTTGCCACGGGCCAACCGCTCGTAATTGGCTTAATTGGGCATTTATCGTCAATCACGGAGTTGCATGTGCATGTTTGGCTTGAAAAATGCATATTTCCGTAATTAACTTGATTGCATTTCGATGGCAAACGCCGCAGGGCCATCACACATCAAACATCAGACATCAGGCCATCAGATCATCAGACATTGGGGCTAAGTTCATTACCGGCGAAAACAGTTTGACAGGAATTGGCATTGCTGACAAGCCGGAAAGTATGCATCGACGTCTCCGGGCCTCCGGTTCGATTGGGCAATCAATGAATGAATGAATCGAACGGGCATATCAAATTCCACAATGAATGCTATCATAAATGCCTAATAATATGCAAATTGAATCACACAGAAAAAAACAATAAAATGAAACCCTAAACCACAAAAATGCCACAAGCGACATGGGGTTAATTTGCATAAATAGGTTTTTTGTGTGCTGCCCCTTTGTTGCTTTTGTTGGCCATCGTGTTTTTCGAAATCGTAATTATGACCATCAAGCTGATACAGTGGACAGCCAGTGGAGACCTTTGTTCGATTAGCGCTTGACTTGTGATCTCCCATAGCCAGTGTCCACTGCCAATTGCCGGATGATGACTGCAATAATTAATTTTGAATTTGGCCAATCATTCCCAGAATTCTGTGGATAGTGTAATTGATTTGCTTGGCTGGCTCCCTTTTTTCCCCCGCCGTATTGCAATTAATTAAAACCGACCAGCTATGCTAATCGCTTGCCAATGCTCCACTTAAATGGCCATAATTTCTGGTTTGGCCTACCAATCGTCCAGTTCCGTCGCGGTTTGTTTTTGCATTTCGTTGCCAGCGAAATTGGCAAACCGTTTTGAATTTATGCAAACTAATGCTGGCGGATACAGTTTTAGGGTTTTGCGTCACCTGCAACGGGTATTGGATCAATGGCAGGGGCTACACCCGCTGTCTCATCTCCGAGATCTGCATCTTATATTCAACTTTGGGTTCGGGGCTTGGCCCTATAAAAACGCCCCTCGACCAGATGGGCTGCACCATTAACAGTTTAAACCTCCCGGCGATACCAACACGTTAACAGATTTCCGAGAAAATTGCTTAGGAAAGCGGCAATCAATATGCGTGGATTTACTGTGAGTTTAAATGGTGTTATTAGTTTTGTGTCTTTATTAATTTTGGATTTTGCCTTAAAGATTTTGGCTGTCTTGGCAGTGGCCCATGCCGATGTGGGTGGCTACAATTATGGAACAGGAATTGGTGGCTCCATCTCTGGAGGTTCTATCTCTGGAGGATCAATTTCTGGAGGTTCGCTTTCTGGAGGATCCCTTTCTGGGGGATCCCTTACCGGAGGTTCTTTATCTGGAGAATCCTACTCCAACAACTATGCTCCCGTAAACACCGAATTCAACAAGGAGTTCTTCACCTACTCCGCACCCGAGGCTGATTTCGAGGATAACAAGAGTGTCAGTGATCTGGCTGCCTCTCTGAAAAAGAACCTTCGAGTGGTCTTCATCAGGGCACCCGAAAACAAGGGCCTGGAGAACGCCGCTCTGGCTCTGGCCAAGCAGGCTGCCGAGCAGCAGACCGCCATTTACGTGCTGACCAAGCAGGGCGACCTCTCCAGCCTGGCCAACCAGCTGCAGAACCTTAACCACGTCAGTGCCAGCAAGCCGGAGGTGCACTTCGTCAAGTATCGCACGCAGGAGGATGCCCTCAATGCTCAGAGGACCATTCAGCAGGAATACGAACGCCTGGGCGGCTCCTCCATCTCCCACAATGGAGGCGTGGCACCTGTTCTGGACTTTGCCACTAAACAGCAACAGCAAGTGCAGCAACAGCAGCAAGTGCAGCAGCTGATTGATGAGCGACGTGCCTCCACGGGAAGTGTGTCGGCCGAGTTGGAGGCTCCTTCCACTGGATATATTCCCCCAGCAGCCGCCGCTCCCAGCTCCACCTACCTGCCAGTGAACAAGGTCAAGTAGAAAGCCTGGAAGCCACATCCTAACCTACAAATTAGCCAAATTGTGTTGCGCACATTGCCATCTTAACTGCTACGCTATAAAATAAACTTAAGTTAATGTATACTCGATACTGTTCCTTCTGCCGAGATTAATGGAAGCCGTCGCTTCAGCGCCTTGTAGTTGCTATCGGTCAGCACTTAGCCCAAACTGGGTGCAATTAAAACCAAAAGCGCATTGCCGCTGGACGGGCTTGAAAGTTGCCGTAAATTTAAGTGACCCGTGCCCTCTGACCTCCAACCTCCAACCTGCAAACTGCGAACTCCGAAAGCTTTGCCATCGGCGGGAGCACGGCTTACAGCACGTCAACGTCGACCACCGTTGACCCGCCTTAAAGGATTACAGCCACACACGCGATCAGGGCCAACTGGCCAGAGCTAATTACCGCCACAGAGCCAATTTCTGGCGCTTCAAGTCCATCGCCAGTCGCGACATTTAATGGCCGCCCTTTTGAGGGTCAAGTCGGTGGCAATTTGGGTCCTGCACAAGAAACCCACACTGAGAATTAAATGAAAATTGCTGGCTGCATTTAGGGGCGCCCTCCTTTGTTGACGGTCGAGAATTCCAGCGAGCCAACGAAACCAGAAAACCAAAAACGTGCTTTGTTTTCTGCTTTACACAAGTCGTCCTTTGCCAACCAAAAGGTTAGCATTTCAGCCTTCCCACCGACATACCTCAAAATAATGTAAAAATTTAGTTTTAATAGCAATTCCATTTGCAGCCAAGTAGCAAAATCCAGAGAGACCTCCAAAAATGGCAAGAAGCGCTTATTAAAGAGGTGAGTTTCTCGTGGCCGCTTTAAGCCGGCGATTGTTGGCGTTTTGGATTGCTTTTCGGAAATATCGTGTGTGTTTACTTTTTCTTTTTTTGGGCTACTGGCACAAAGGAAGTGTGCAAGGGGCAAGCCAACTGCCGGAATAAAAGCCAGGTGGAAGCTAGACCCAGACAAGGACCTTCAGACCTGCCCAACATTTAGTTTTGGTTCTGCTCGGCTGCCATGGGCCTGCCACAAAAGGCCTTACGTGTTGCACAAACATAAATTGTGCAACAACGTGTAAACTACTTTTTGACTGCATAAAGCCCGCCATTCCCATTCCCGTTCGCATGTCCTTGCTGGCCCATTCTGAGCCATCTTCCTCAGAATGGACTCGTACCAAACTCTTGTTTTGCTCTTGACGAGGGTAACATTACCTGTCCAATGAAAAACTTACTTTTGGAACTTTATTATTATTTTGTAACAATTAATTTAAATGGTTTTGTGTTAAAAAGTTTTTTATTGTTATGAGTATCATGCGTGCTGATACAGATTGAGGTAAATAATAAATAAATAAAATTCTAAAAGTGTCTTTTTGGTACAAACACAGGTTATGTGCTTGGATTTTTCAAAACAAAATCTGTTCTCGCAATTTTATAAACTGAATATTTGCAAGGGTGTACCAACTTCGGTTTGTCTTAGCCGGATTCCCCGCCTTTGTTGGCCATTCCCCCGAGAAGTGTTCGTTCAGAGCTACGTGTTATGGCCTTTTCAGCCGTGCAACGTCTGCCGTTGTGGCTCGTTGCCTGCCATTCAGTTGTGTTCTTTTCACGTTGCAATCTTAAAGGGGTCTTCAAGCTGTGCTCCAGCGGAAACAATGGAACAAAACCGTGAAAAACAAACAATACGTGAGCACGGCAATATGAAAGCTTTCTGATGTTCCGACTTTCGAGTGGCACTTGTCCGTCCCTCAGTCAGTTTGTCTGTCTGTCAGCAGGCTGAGCACTAATCACGTTAAGCGGTTAATTACTTTGCATGGCTTATGTCACAGTCACGACCACTAACACACATTAAAGAGACCCGAACCCAATATTTTATGCGGGCCATAAATTCTGCAAGGTCACTGAGTTCACTGATGGGAGGTAAGGGGGCGGAGGGTGTGGGGCGTGGGTGGTGACATTAGCATTGCATTTGCATAAAATAACATGAATATTTTCGACACACCCCCGCATAACGCACACACATGCACACAAACTTAATAAACAGCGCAGTTCATTCCACGCCTGGCCAAGCAGGCAACTCACACAAACATAAACATCAGGACACATCCTCCCGCACACATACACACCCACACTGATATGGAGCCCAAGGAATTTATGCACATTGGCATGCACATAAACGCTGGCTGTTACTAGTTATTGTTGCACCGCTCGGCCTTGTCCTGCCTTTGTTTTCGCTGCTGTTGCATGTGCACTTTTTACTCCTCTGCACTTTTCCCCAGTTTACGCCAGGCGGCTGCATAAATATGCAACGCTTATCACATGGTTTTATGTGGCAGAGGGGGCTCACAGTTTCAGTAATGGTCGGGTAGGAAATCACGCCCCATAAACCCATAACTGGAGTCATCCACAGGTGTTTTGCAGGACCTGAATGAAGCATGGTTAAGACAAGGCTTGAAGGCGAAAAAATCGTTTACAACATGATGTAATTTACGGTTCCATACCGTAGTTATAGTGTAGAAAGGGATATAAGAGAACTTTTCGTAAAAAAAATATTCAGAATATGAGTGCTTTCCTTCTTCGGTTTCTTATTTACGATAAATTTTAAAATACTCCTCGTCCTTGGCTTAAAAACAATTACAGAAGGAAGTACGTCAATATTAAATTAGTGTATCTTTGTCCCTTACATTTTTAGTAAAAGTATTACAATGATTTTCAAAATTCTGCCGAACAAAATTTATTGCCTAGTTGCAAAACATTTTAGCTGCTTAAATCCTTGGAAACGGAAACTTGTACACCCAACTCCTTTAATAGAATTTTAAGTGCTTGGAATTTCAAACCAAAATTTCTCGCCTTACGCTATGCTTCCTATTTAAAGACTCCTTCAATCTTGGCCTCGACTCAAGCTTATGTTAAGCGTTAGCGCCTCGTGCGCTTTGAACATAAATTATTTCATATTGCCATTGGGCTCTCAGCAAAATTAGTTCCTCCCGCCCCTCCCCTCGTCATCGTAAGACGGCTCACACCCACTTTGGTACTACCTGCTAGTTACAGCACTCGGAATTGTGGGAAATCATTTATAAAATAGTTCTGCGCGCAGCTTGTGCATTCGGGTTGGTTTCTTACCCGCGGCAAATGCAATTAGCATTCGCTGATTACCCGGCGAGGAAATGGCACGAGTGTAAATTATGGTTTTTACTTTATGGCAAATTAACCAAGTGGGTTTATTTCGCACACACATGCGCGCCGCAAACTTTCGACGGCCATAAACTGCGGAATCTACGGAGGCTGAATTCGAAACTTTTCGGCTTATGCTAATGTGAAAGCCAAAGCGGCGAGTAACCGTCTTTAAATGGCAAATTCATTTGCCAATTACCAGTTGCCATGACATTTGGGCTGCCCTATTTTTCTCGTTAACTTTTAGCTTTTAGCCCGGCCGTAATCTGTCAACCCACTTGGGCATCTGAATTGAATGGGTTGGGCTCAGGTGCACGGGTTTCCGGTACAATAGCTGCTTCGTCCGTCTGTCGGGCCATAGACATGGCACTCCAGTGCTCTGCATTCAGCTTGCTCGCCGGACCATTTCTATTTCAAGTTGCCCCCAACTTTTCTCCTTGGACCCCCCAAAGACGTGCCACGTGGCACATGTGCAGTGCCGACTTCAAAGAGCAGCCACTTCGTGGAAACGCCAAGCGAGTCGTGGCTTTCATTAAGCTGACACCTCGACCACGCCCACCCCAATCCACAATCTCAATTCTCTCCCGGCCAGCCCCCTTTCAAGCAGGATCATATACAGTACACTACACCACGTCCTTCTCGCACTCAAAGTAAGTTGGCGGCCAAAAGTTGTTATATTGGAAAAGTTTCTCTGCTTGATTTTTAATATCACAGGTGAACGTAAATAATTTATTGCATTCATTTACGTTTCACATCCAATCGCGCCACGTAAAGATTTCGAAAAACCCGGCAAGTTAAGGGGCGCCTTCAAGGCGAAAGCAACCCAGAGAGTCGGGCCACAAAATTTATTTATGCGTTATACAGGAACAACAAAAGGCAAAGACGCCGGGCAACAAACTCTAACAATGTGCCAACAGCCGTTGGCTTTAGTCGGGCCAAATCCTTTTAGACCATAGATAAGAAAACTTTAATAAACACGCCACACACGCAACCTGGGAAAATTGATAAGAATATGAAAAGTTTGCGGCGGAGGTAGAACTTTTCCCGCCCGGGGCGTACCTTTTGGCCACATCTAAGCCGGTTAGCCATGGTTGGCAGAAAGTTGCAGCTTTTTAATTTGTATGGCCCATAAATACAGTTCGGGATCCTGGTAATGGCCACCAGGGCAATGGCGGTGGGGCTTGACTAATGTCCACTCACCTGTGCTTCTTCATCTCCATCTGCTGCTGCTTCTTAAGCTCCATCTTCTTCTTGTTGCTGTCGTAGTTGCGCTGGTGCACCTCGTGGAACTCGCCCACGTCATGGTAGTTGGCCAGCGAGCCGAACGGGTTGTTGTACAGACTTCCGTGGTGGCCGTGGCCCTCATGGTGGTGCGACAGGAAGTGCGGGAACTCATCTGCAGTGCCCCCAAAATAGAGGGGCAAAAGGGGAAAAGAGGCAAAGAGAACAGGTGGCACAGGTCAGCAATCAAACTAATTAACGAAAGCGCTGCAGTGGCAGTCCCGCTCGTTTGGAAAGCAAACAGCAAAGGAATGTCACATTAGCCAAGGGCGCTTCACAGCGTGTTTTCTTGTCAATTGCAGATACTCGAAAAAAGACCAAAGAAGAAAAACCAGTACATGCGGAAAAATAATGCAACAAAAAATGGAAACAAAAATTTCAAATGGGTACTAATTAACTCGTAATCATGATAAAGTTATTTTTTTTAGTAAAAACCAGTGCAAATTCAGTAAAGAGATGCCTTTAATTTAGTCAACTTTGAAAATGTTTTTTATACTGTTTGTTAAAGCTTCAAACAGCAGATTGAATACTCAATGTACTGAAGTACATAAAAATAAATAAATCAACTTGTTACTTATTTTATTTTCTCCCAAAGTAGATTTTTGCCAGTGGTTCTTATTCTTACTGGACAATGGATACTCACCAGCGCGTGCTCCTGCCGGCCAGCGTAGGCTCTTGTCGTAGCGGTCCATGAATTGGGTGACGGGGATCTGGTACTGCTGGTGGTACTGGTTGAAGAAGGGCTGCTGGTAGTACTGCTGCTGCAGCTGCTGCTGACTCAGCTGCGTCTGCTGCTGCTGCTGCGTGCGGCGCTGGTGCTTCCCGTTGAACGAGAACACGTGGTGGGTGCGCACGTACTTGTCCTCCACCTGTCGATACACAAAGAAGCCCGTAAGGACGATGAGTCAGTGAGGGACAAGTGGGTCGAGTGGGTCGAGTGGGGGATGGGCGGCTTGCCACATGGCGGGGGCAGCAATTACAATGAGCTGCGCACAAAAGTCACTTCAATGTCAAATTCCATTCGAGCTCCACTTCTGGACCCGAGCGCCAGGCTTGAATTAAATATGGATCAGGACCCAACGGGTCAGTCCCACATCTGCTGGCCACACACACACACAGATATACACACACTCACACAGTCAGCTGCAGTTGCTGCCCCCGGCGCGTTTATGAATAAATTTCATTTTAGAGTTGCCCGGTCTGCCATAATGAATTTATTTAAATTTCATTTCCTCTCGCCGCCGACAGCAGCTGGCCGAGGGCTTGTGCAATTAAAATGAAAGCTGCCCTGTCCGCCCATGTAGGCCATAATTATAAAACGGCTTAAACCGATGGTAATCTTAATGCACTGCACTGCAGCCACGTCCTCGCTGGCATTGCCGTCCACATCCCCAGGCTGTCGTTTCGGGTGGCAAGTGCATTAGCCCACTGATTAACCGCCTGCTCGGTGGCGCATTTCGCACGTAAACGTAAACGTAAATAATCCACGGCAAATGGTCCGTGATTTCGGACAACAATCGAATTGCGCAATCGAATTGCGAATTGGCCGTTTCAAATATCACGCATACGCACCTTCTTTCCATTGATTAGCCACGTGATTGTCGGGGCGGGACGTCCGCGGGTGGTGTTGCACAGAGCGAAAAGTTTCTCGCCCACCGCAAACGGCGTCCTCTTGCGGAACTTGATGGTGGGCGGACCCGTTTGTGGCACTAAATAAATAAGTGGGGGATGTAATGCTATGATTTAGAGATTATGAGACAATTGTTACGCACAGAATACGCTCATAAGCACATCCAAGCTGGCCTTCGTGTAGATGGGGGTGTCCGTGGAGACTTCGCAGTAGAACTGGCCGGAAAGATCGAACTGTACATCCTTCAGAGTCACCTGCTGGTCGTTGGACTTATCCCACTGTCAATTAGGAAAAAAAATAGAATGCATGGAACACAAAAAGCTCATTAGCAAATCAATTGATAGAAAGGACATGCAAGATGTATGCTAAGTGTCTGCCAATTAGCTGCACTTTGGTGGACTATTCTCCCATGCTCAATGCAAAGGCGATTAATGGGTTGTGGAGTGACAGTCGTGATGATGATTGAGTAAATAACTGGCCACGACTCGCATCATTTGGCTAATTCGGGCTACTTACATCGATTTCGGCCCCCTCAATCGTCGAGTTCCAGAATGGTGGATTCCGGCCGTTTGTGAATTCGAAGAACTTGCCCTTGTCAACCTTCAGCCATGTCACCTGGAAAACAAAAAAAAGAAACGTTTACCGATATTAAAAGAAAGCCATGATTGCCCAAGCCCCCGCAATCAGATTCGTTCGCCGGATTGCTGCTCCTGACAGTGATTGAATGTGTCAGCTTTGACGGCAGTCCTTGGCCCCGGATCACTTAATGCTGCAGCGGCATATTAATAAACGGCTTAACTGGTCTTGCGCAATTTGGTACGTTGCGCAATCGAACAAACAAAAAGCGTCACGATTCGCTGCCAAATGCAGAGCAATTTAACTTGGCAACAAGTTGCACTAACTGAATGATGCTGCCGCTGAGTTGCTGTTAGCGCGTTAAACTGTAAACTGTAAATAATAGAACGTTTTTATTGGACTGCCAGTGCCGGAATTACGAAGGGAGTGCCATCACCACCACCCACTATCCGCCAACCCCGCAATTAAAAACGAAATCTACAAACGCAACTTGCAGTGGTACACGAAAAGTTGTTTCTGTTTTTTCGAGGGTCTGTGGGGCTTACGACAACGACAAATATGAATAATGAAAATGGAAATTAATTTTCATGCACAAGTTTTCCACATTCAACTTAAAACTAGCTGGGCGGAGAAAAGGGGCGGTTGACAACGCTTTTCTGGCCGGATGTGCGGCTCTTGTCGACCATTTTTAATTACACCCAGCATTTATTTATTATGCATATTTTTTAACGCCCGCATTTACTGCGCTTTAATCATTTTTTCAGCGGCTGTGTTTGAGCGCCGGATTAAAGTTGAAAAGTAATTTGTTTTTCTTGCGGCGGCAGGTTCTATATGCTGGCATGTAAAAACAAACCACAAAAAGTTTGATAACATTCCTTGAATTTATATTTTGGGATATCAAATGGCGCAATAGGTGAAATGTGGGTTTTATGTTCTTCAATAATATTTCAATCGATTTGGTAAAAAATATATACAATTAAATAATTAAACTGTTAAAGTGAAAGGCCCTCGCACTGAAAAACCGCAGGTGGTGTTTAATTTCAACTATTTTTTTTTAAAAAAGGACACAAGGCCACTGCACTCTGATGAACTGGAGAAGATTGGATCAGGTGATTCCAGGTGCGGGACAGCCGTCTGGCGATAGCTTGATTGACACACTCGGGACAAATTGCATTGATTGCACGCAACTTAATAATATTAATGTGCTTATTGAATGTGTCCGCGGCAGGCGAGGCGTATGCGTAATTTGTGCCGCAAATGTTGCCATTACTCAAGCCTCAAGCGGCGAGGTCCGAGGTCCATGTGTGTGTTTAGCGCCGTGCGGGTCAATCAATAAAGGCCACACAACCACTCACCCACAGAGGGCCATAATGAGAGGGCAAACTCGGGAACACAAACACACATCCACAAACACTGAAACACAAACACAAACTCTGCGGTGGCCTGTGGGATCTCGAATGACCCACCATTAGCGCACTCTAGGACCGCCAGACACGCATCCAGTTTTATCAACCACTTGTGGTCGTTTGGAACATTTTCTCTCGACTGACATGCAACTCCCTTTACCAATCCCTGTCCCTATCCCTATCGTATCGCTGCCGATATTACGGCCAATGGATCTCAAAGTAATGAAAAACAAAGGGCCTCCCAATGTTTACCTTCCCGCCGATGTTGGCCGTTCGCTTAGTCAGCGGCATGTGTTTGCTTTGGCGTGTCTGCCTCCGCCTGACTTTATTTCTTTTGACTTTCGGGTTTTGTTTATATTCGGGCTTATTAGCCCGCATGTGGTAGCTGCACTCCCCGCCCCCACCCACCAGTTGACACAAATAACGCACAAAGGCTGAAAAGTGGTAAATCAAAAGCCCATTAATGAGCTCGGGGCCTCCCGATTGCCGGGCATCGCACTCACTCCGTAATTAGTTTATTTAATTTGGATGTATGCGAGTATAATTTTTGGGCGAAAGAAATTATGTCGTACATGTGTAAAGAGGCCCGGGCGACCGAAATGATCCCGTCAGTGTTGGCATTTGCGTTTTAATTGCCTTTTTAGTGCCACTTCCATACCGCCATACAATTTGCCACGCTTCGTGCAACAATTCGAATGGCGAATGGCGAATGGTGGCGGCGGCCAAGCGCACTCGCTTATATAGTTAATTATACTAATTAGCTATTGCCCTGCTCGACCGACTGGCCAAATAAATAAATGTCTACATCTGAACGGGCTATTTGCCCGCTCGGCCATTTGGCCAGTCCGCTAATTGTGCATGTTTCCCGCCCTACAGCACACTCCAAATTGGCTCGGCTCAGCGGCGCATTAAATTTGTTAGTTGACACTTTCGGCGGCCGGCCCGGTGGAGGAGTATCCCTCGAATTTCCATGCAAATGAGACAGCCACAATGGCGGCTTAAAGCTGCTTGGGTCACGATCCGGAAACACGACACGGAATTCCATGTACTCGATGTTTTCGAGAGGGGCTCGGCTTGGCAGCACAATGGCCTATAAGTACACAGCTCGAGGCCCCACTGTCAACGTCAATTTGGCTCTGTTCTAAATCCATCTTGGTTCCCGGAGAAAAATAATCAATATGCGGCCAATGAGAGCAGCTCCTCCGTGAGCCATAAAATTTGTACGCTTTTTTATGGTACTTAGAGCGGGCAAAACATCAGCGTAGAGCTGACCGACCTTGAGACGGCATCGGTGTGAATGTTGCTGAATAGTGCTCTCAAAGTGCCGACCACAAAAGTTCACAGCTCAACTGAAAGTGTATGCCGGGGAAGGACTAGAACCATACCCTTACCCTCCTTGCGTATCTTGGCCATAAACTCGACGGCCCGAAGGCTTGGCAATGATTTCGGCGTACGCAAGTGCGTGTCTGTTGATGGTTCGTGATTAAATTAGGTAAACTGAAGTGAAATTAATTGCCGCGTCTGGGCAACCGAAAGCGAAAGCGAAACTGAGTCGATATTGAGACGGAAGCGGTAAAAGGTTTACGGCCCGCCCGACTGCCGGCATGAACCGACTGCCTTGGATTCGATGGAGCGGAATGGCACTTTGAGTGCAACTTTTTGTGCACGGCGAGTCCGCGAGGCGGGATGCCTTTGACTGCCACAAAGTTGCGGCACGAAACTTGCGAGAATTCCAGCTCCTGACCCGGGGACACGGCTCGGCGTGCCTGTGTTTGTCACAGTGCCGGAAACTTTTCCCCACAAAATAGCACAAGGCGAACAAAGTTTCTCGGTGGGGCGAGCTTCACTCCACTCCACTCCCGCACGGCCTCCATGGATGGCAATTTTTATTTTTCAATTTAAAGTTTTTAATGCGCTTTCCATAATTTATATGCACATGCACGACATAACCGGAGCGCACTTAATCCAAACCCAAACCGAACCGAACCGAACCGCAGGTTACTTCACTTACCTTGTAGAGGAGATCCGGCTGGACATTGTGCTTGCACTTGAAGGTGGCGCTCGATCCGCGCTCCACATACCGCGGCACCACTAATTGCACCTGGAACTCCGATTGTCCATCTGAAAGGAAAGAAAAGAAAAGGTGCACACGCACATAAATAAATTTGTAAATATAAGTAAGGACAGGAAACAAAAGGGCCATTTGCAATGAAAGCCCGCCCAATTGTGGTTTAATTGAAAAACCATTAAAAAACTGGGTGGAGTAAAAAAGGAATCGGTGAGAACCCAGCTTGGCGCCAAATATGCAGGCAATTTAAGGCACGGGATGGCGCCCGCCCGGAATTTCCAAATTGCCAACGTCCCACGCTGCGGCTGCCCCGAATGAAAGATACTCCAGAGTGAACTGGCAGATTACGGGACTTCGTCCTTCGACCTGGCTCAATAAATCTTAATTTGTTTGCCAAAGTGCACATGAGAAATTTTTGCGCCTGCATGCCAGTTCGGCGTGGGTGCGTCCGTTCTGCAGCCGGGGTGTCAAATATTTGCAGCCCCCTCCGCTCGCCCAACCTTCATTTTTCACACAAAGGAAATGGTCGGACAGTGGGGGGCATTTGGGTGGCACTTAAACGACATTTTCGTACCATTTTCCCAGCATTTTTCAGTCCAGCACGTGCGACCAAGGTGCTGGCACCAAACTGAGCTTTCAAAAAAATTGAAAATTTATATTTGTCCGCAGTTCACACACATGGCTGACCACCGGTTCTGGGACCACGCTGCGTATACGTAATGTGGACGTCAGTCCTGAACGGCAGTTGATGACATTTAGTATGTGTTCAGGACAAATAACAAGCACGTTAAATGAAGTCCTTTTTCGGTGCATATGCTAAGAGAAAGTTACAATCTGGAATACTTGGGAACATCGAGTCACGAGCCCCTTGCAAATGAGCCCAATTTCAGGGCCAATTTTCCCAATCGACTTTGGATATTACTCCTTGGAAATCGATAAATTAATTTTGAATGTGCCAACGCTTCCGCCATTCGCAATCATAATTAAGACACAAAGTGGCCGAGGGCGAGCACATTGCCCCAGTTGGAGGCCCAATCCAGTGGCGCCAATTTCGCTTCCATTTTCATTTATTCACACCACGCGTCCATCGTCAGTCACGCAAAATGTCAACGACTGAGTAAGTAAAAAACGTGTCTGACAGCGCGAAAAATATGGAAATAATCGGATAACGCAAGACGACGAGAACAAAACCCAGTGAAATGAAGCGTGTCAAGTGCACATACATACGCAATACATATACATATACATATACAAATACATATGTATGAATGGATAGACGAGTGGAGGCCCAAAAACAGTTGGCAACTTGTTGCCGTACATGGCATAAACATGGCCAACCTTCGGCGGATTGGTATCGTTGCCCCCAGCATGACGTACGTGTTCGTGCCGCACGCTAACGAGCCGAAATTTGCGAAAATTCAATCATGGCCCGGCCGGCTGGCCAAGATATCCTGGCTCGAACCGAAAGCCAAACCGCAGCCGCAACAGGAGGAGCCCTCCGTGCGAAGAACCAAAAGGAGCCGCTGTCACGAGCCAGACACCGATGTCCTGGCTGACTTTCCAGCCACTGGTGGCTTTGTAATCATGCCGCCTTTTTTCGACATTTATGTCGCAATACTTCTCGCCATTTTTCAGCCCTGGCAGCTGGCCAATATATGTACGGAGGGAATAACGAATTTGAACTGCACGACCGCTGACAAGATGCTCGGCAACCGCAATTATGCTCCGTTGACTGCCTGGCAGTCGGGCCCAGAAAAAATTCATTACTAACTCTGGCAGAACAAAAAAAAAAAATAGCGGCGAGATCCAGATCCTTTGGGTTGTGCAACAAGCTGCGGCGAGTTGGCAGGAGGCTTAACATCTCCACCACTCACTGGTGGTTGGGTCGGGGAAAAAAAGCGAGCAGCGTTTCTTTGTTCGCGATGTGCTTTTTTACAAGCGGAAATTGATGATTTTCCACGAGCTGAGCGACAATAAAGCGTGCATCATGTCAGAAAAACGCAAATAATCAATCAATCAACATTAATCAACGCTCCGTGCCGAGACAAGCCAAAGTGGGCAGCTGTTGCAGGGGCGTGGCACTGCCTTCGGGATACCATCGATTTGACTTTAACAACTAGATTAGGCCTCGTAGGAAATTGATATTTATCGCCGCAAACTCAATTCGGCACTAGATAAAGTTCAAGTGCTGCGGAAAGATTCATGGCTAGCCACTCTATTGGTTTCCATATTCATCATTTCGATTTTCCGATGGCCCACCTCCCCTTGATTAGACAAACTTGCACACAGGTGTTCCAAAATACACAGAGCTAACCGCAAACCGAAAGCATAATAAATGCTTTTCCTCATCCCCAGCACTTTCAGGACTTAAACTGCTCACCACAAGACCACTGACCACTGGCAAAGAGTTTGAGCAGTTTTCCATTTGATTCGAATAGTCTTGCCAAGGCCATGATTAATGGGCCAACTATTAAAGTCAATAATTGTTTGCTGGTGGATAATTTAAGAACTTCACTGGACAGATGATTGATTGACCGCCGTACACATGAGCACGTCCCAGCAATTAAAGAACCCCTTCGTTGGTGGCCATTTTCTCGCTAATTAAAGCCAAACAATTAAACGATTAAATAAAATATATAAATATTTTTCCAATAACTGCCATATCAATGATTGTCTGAAAGCTGTTAATGCGAATGAATGTCAAGCACAAAAAATTCTTTTAAATGGTTAAAATAAAGTGGTAAATAAATTTTTGGGCTTCCATCTATAATCTATTATGTACATCTTTAAAAACAATTGATTTTAAAAACACTTCATATAATTAAGAATACAAATAAAAAATATAATAGTCGTACATAAAAATGTCAAGATAGTCAAAAAGTATTTGAGAACACCCAGAAAAATGCCCAAATAAATATTTCATAAGAGTGTAATAACTTTTGTAGGTGTTTTAAAAGCTCTCTGACTTTAACAGGAGTTTTTAAAGAGGCGGAGGACTACTGATATGAAGTGTTGTATCGGGTCTGATTAAAAGGCACCCCGCAATATCGACTTGGGGTCAGCTGTCTTGCCCCGTCCAGCTGTCAGTTGGCCTGGCGGATTGCTGGCAGTCATTATGGCCGAGTGTCAGACATTCCATGGGGTTCATTAGACACGGGCAGCTGCCAAGGCGGCATCGTCATCGACATCCTGCTCGCCTGTCGTTCATCCCCAACCAATACTTTTCGAAACTGATTTCCTGTCCTCATTACTGCTGTTTGTCTGCTCCGGTCTGATGAGGATTTGAAGCCAGGGCGTGACTGTCAATAATTTTCAACGTCCCATGACTTATCGCAGTGGACTTGCCATTTTCTAATTGATTTGTGGCTGGCCACGTGGCTTTCCAATTTAAATGCATGCTTGATTGGGAGCACAAACGAAGTCAGCCAGCCAGCCAGCTAGCCAGCCAGTCGTGACTGGCAGCAAAGTCCACAATGTTTTTAAAGTTGACCGCACAAAGCTAACATTTTGCTGGCCAAAACACACTCGTACACACATACACGCTTTCGCACACGCCATGGCAACGCAACCAAGGAACACTATCAGCAACATAAGCCAAACAATAAAACGGCAAACACCCGGCATTTACCCACTCTGGGCTACGAAAAGGATAAGGCCATAAGTCGTTATGCTGGCGAGGCGTTCGTTTAGAAAACTGTAGGCACTGGCTTTGGCCGGGTTCCCAGTTCCCGGTTCCCGGTTTTGTGTCCTTCGTGTCCTTGTTTGGGAGCGAAAACAAAGGCCGAAATAAAAGGCAGACAAGGTCCGCCGGCATGTTCCAGGCATAAAGTAATTTTATAGAACAAATCACAGGCATTAGCGGATATAAATCCAGTTTATCCCTGCCAGTGTATGCGCGCGTGAAATTCAAATAACTCGGGAGGGCACGCAACATTGGAGGGCCAAAGAAAAATGGTCGATTGTGGCCTGAACGTGGCCTGTGACGGTCCTTGAGTTGTTTCGGGGCTTGAAATTCCACACTCCCACTAGCTACATGCATGTAGAACTTATCCACCGTGGAAAGAAGACTCCTTTGAATGGCCCAACTCCCCGGGGAGACAAATTGCCTAGCCTTGGTCTCAAGGAAATAGGCTTCAAAGGCGGCCTCAGCTGGGAGAACTCCTCCGCAAAGTCCAACTTGAACAGCTTTAAGCGGGTGATTTTAAATTGAATTGCCCTCCACACAGGACATCTTTTATTTTATTCCGTAATTTTCACTCCCACATTTTAGTCACATTTCCGAAATTAAATCACAGCCGAATGCCGCCATGAATGGAATCAAAATCAAAAGAAAACGAAAATGAAAATGAAAATAACCGACAGCCATACAAACAGAGGCCAGGGCTTATACAAGCCACCACCATGTACCGTGTAGCATGTACCATGACCGACAAAAGTAGCCATCGTAATGGCCAAAACAAAATATGAAAGAAATTGCGGACCGGCCAGGGCCAGAGTCAAAAGCAGAACCAGAACCAGAACCAGAATCACAACCAGAGCGCCACAGGAAGCCAACTTCCTGGTTGAAAATTTTATCTGGGCGGCCCTGGCAGCGACTACGAAAATGAAAGAGCCCGGCCAGCCAGCAAGAAAAAAAAAATAAAGAGACCAGAATCCGTTTATATGTACGAGTATAAGAAAATGGCTTCAAGGACACCTCACCCGCTGCTGTTGCTGGCGGCTGCACAACTACAACTACAAACACAACTACAGCCACGGCAACAACTACACCCACATCCTAAGGTCCTGCCCAGGCACGCCCACAGGGCTGCCCAGCACGTAAAGTACATACTGGGGCATGCCACACTGTACAACACGCCCCGCGCCCATTTACAAGGCCGTGGAGCGAACACATGTAGGCCATGAATCTCATAACGAGTGTTAGACATGCGCCACGAGCCTCCGCACTGTGGGCCACTTTAGTATAATTTTGTGCAGAGCCTGTAATTCTGGAAAAATATTCATAAGCCACTTAAAAAACTTCTCTGTCGAAATTAAGAAACTTTGCAACTTAAAAATGCCATGTAACTTTGTAGCCATTCACTATGGAAATACACTCATTCGAATGTGTTAATCAGATGGTAAAACCCCAACGAAAAAAAATTCTAAAAATTTATCAAAAATGAATATAACACTCTTTAAATTAATTATAAACGCTGAACTTTTTGAAACAGAACGGAAGAGACCTTCTTTGCTAAGATATTTTTGGAAAATGTACAAAGGTTAGGGTAAGGGTGCCAGAGGGGCCAAACTTTTGCTTTGAAATATACAATTTAGGCCCACAGCTGACTGTTTTCCTGTGGGTGGGTGGGCTTTAGGGCCTGAAAGTCTGCGAGGATGGCCAACGGTTGCCGCTCCAGTAAGCGCGACCTGAACCTGGCTCGTAAAGATGCAGACCATTAAAGAAATGAAAAGCAAACGCCGGCGACTGCGACGGCGGCGTTGGCAAACACATAAAAATGCTTAAATTACTTTTAAGGGGAATTATTTATTATTAATGTGCGGGCTAACGAAAACAACAACAGGACAACCAACCACAACTCCATGCCAAACGGGAAAAACGGGACTAAGCCAAATGAAAAGTACCGATCATTTGAGATTCAGCTACCATCATTTTGCGTTTACTAATGCGGCGGATACGTAAGTTAAATTCGCAATTTAAATGTGCTCGGGGTTGGAAATGCAATTTTAATCGAGGGACCGGCAACCGGCAAAAGGGAACGCTGCTCATTTCCGGTCGCTACATTTATTCATATTCCACAAAAAACATTCCGCAATCGGTTTGGCAAACACATTTTAAATCATTCATGACAGCTGCTGGACCGGCGAGTGAAATTCCAAACTGCATTTGACATTTTGCTGGCCACACACAGCACATATTTTGGTGGATAGTCCGATTTGTTTATACCCAAGTCCGATTCAATTTCGGACCTTGCACCGTTCCAGTCACCAAAACAATTAAATGAGGAGAATTATTTATTTATTTTTTCGGTATGACGAAGCGGGAGAAGTGACATGCGCAGCTGTTGTACGGTTTTTAGAAAATTGAAAACATTTTCCCCGCTCGACACAGCGCACAAAAAAAACCCATTCGGAGCCGCAACGAATGTTTGGTAACCGCAGGTGGACGTGGAAAACCGGTCAGAATTACTCACGCCCACCTGGACAATTAATGGGCGCCGAGGCCACGTGCTGTCCAAGCCAAGCGCTCCTGACCGCCATCAAGTTGAGCCTGCGTCACAATTATGTTCGGTGCTCGGTGTTCGGTGTTCGTAACTCAGCCAAGGAACGGAACCCACACAACCAATGGCAGGCGGCCTTTTGAAGTTGGCTAATCTCTAATCTACACAGGCATTAGTCCAGTGACACGAGCCTCTGAGATGAGGGGCAGATGGGATGACGCCATTGAGCCTGCAGCGTTTTTCGAGCCTGCTGATGATATTGACATTTATGCTTGACCCACAGTTTGCCAGTTTTTTTCCCAGTTCCAGTCCCCGCCCCCGTCCCCATTCCATTTCTGTTTTTTTCTTTTTTTCTTCTGTTTCATTTTTTTTTACCGTTTTTGGCAAAAAGCTGGGCCCAATTTTTGTTGACACTTGGCCGCACCTGCTGTCTGGCTGTCTATTTGTTTGGCTAATGTCTGTGGCCGAGAGCGGACACCGGTATACGGATACGGATACGAATACGGATACGAATACGTTCGACGAACATGTGATATTGCTGCCAAAGAGTGGGCTGTAAGTGCGCATTTGTCGGGGGTCCAACCTTATATGGCGCAGAATATTTGCGGCCTGCTAATAAGGAGCTGAGCCAGCGGCGACAGCCAACCCTCGTCAACCTTGGCCAGAACTTGTTGAAACAATGCGCGTCGCACAAATATCCTTGCACAATCAATGCCAGCCGGCCTTTGTTTGCATTCCGTTTCCACTTCCACTTCCAATTCCACTTCCACTCCCGATCCCAAACACAATCCCAATCCGAATCAGAATCAGAATTCCAATTCCTGGCACTGGCCCGAGGCGCCATTAAAAAATCAACGCCCAAGCCGGGCTCACAAAGTGCCTTCATTATGCGAGGCCTTCCCGTCCGGCATTCTCGCTTCGCTTTTCCGTTCTTGGCCTGAAAATCGGTTTGGCACATTTTCAGTTCTTCGCAGAACGCTAAGCCAGGAGAAAGGCAAATTTCTTTACGCACAGAAGGCGTAACAATCAGCTCTGGGCATCATAAAATCTATATGTAGGTTCTTTGTTTGGTCTGCATGATTTCTGGCGATTGTAATCAATAATTTACGCATTTTCATTTTGGCCAGCCCCAAGGAGGCATTAGTGTTGGGCCCGCAATTACAAAGACAGAAGTGCCAGCCATTCAGGCGTGTACTTATGTGAGCCTCCGAGTTTTTCCCTTTTTTCCTGACCTTTATTTTTCTTTTCTTTACGTTTTTTTTTTTGGGCCAAGCTATCCCCAAACGCCTTTTCTCGACTCAACGCTGCATACATTTGAGTGCCTGCGAACTTGCTTCTTGGTTTGGAAAAGTGGAAAAATGCCATGCTGCCGACCAAGCTCATTTGCAGTCTTTCACGAGTCCTGCTGTTAATTTGAACGCATTTCCAAGTTATTTATTTATATTTAATTTTTGGCGCTACTCCCTGCACTTCCATTTTGCGCTCCGGCCCTCGATCCCATTATTATCAAGCGTCCCATTGTTGCAGGACCATTATTCAGCTGGTAATTCCTTGAGGATTGTGTTTACTTGAGTGCGCATGTGGCTGCCAATTGACGCGTATTTGGCTTTGTGCTTTGCTCTCTTATATAATACACAATTATTGAGCGGCGCCGTGATTGCCATTTCTAGCGAGCGGCGAGCCGTGCAGCTTGTTGAATAATAAGCAGCTTATCCCCAGCCAGAAGCTTTATTCAGACTTTGGCTGGCAGCCTGGTAAGAATTTTAAACGGTCTGTTCACTGGGCGAAAAATGCTTGGCTTTAATTTCTTTCATATGCTTGAATATCGCAAATGCGGCAATTAATAAGACGCCCACGCACGGGAGCCCCGTCACAAGTCAAGGAGGCACAAGTGCGCATATATTCATAAGCACCAACCATTAACATTATTAATTCAATTTAACGCTTGGAATGCTTTATTCATCCGTGGCTTCATCAACAGCGGCATAGACGCTCATTATGAGCTAGAACGCTGACTCACCTGCCGCATATTAACTGCACGCATTAAATACTGTTGAGCTGGCAAATTCATTACAGTGAGTACGGGCTACAACGACTAGTTGGTATCCACTATGCCGTTACAGGTTAACTTTCTATACCAATTCGAAATTGTAAACCTTGCTTTACAAGAAACTGCTGACTTGGCATTTCCACTGCATACAAAACTAAATGGAATAAAAATATTTTACTTGTGTTTGGTATATTTGGAACTTCAAGAGGTGAAATCGGTCATTGCCCATTCAAACAAACACTTTTCATTGGTATCAAAACATGGCCAGTACATGAAGCGTTGGTGAAATTAATTAAACAGCAGCTGTCGGAGCAGGAAAAGCAATCCACATGGACTAGTGTGCTCCGGGCAGAATTTGCTTTGCTCGGAAGCTTTAGAAATTGAGAGCAGACAGATACATATGTCTGATGTATGAGCTGCTTAAGTTTAAATCTGAGATAATTTGTAAATCTCTTTACCGACTTAAAAGCTATTGAGATAGGAGATTTTAGCGATTAAGGGTTTGCCTTGATTTACGCTTCTCATCCTGCTGGTTAGATCTACAAATTACTAACCGACTGTTCGCACTTCTTCACATTGCTCGGCCGCTCTCACTCAATTTGCAGTAATCACACTTTATTTGTCGCATTTCTGGTGTTCATAAAAAGAGGAAAAAACAGAAGTTCGACCCCACTCGTTTTTCCCATTTTTCTCGCTTTTTCGTATTGTTTGTCATGCGTTTGAGCGCGTGCCTAGATTTTAGCTAGTGTTTTATTGCCTACTTTGGGTCGTCCCACTCGTACAAGGATCTTCAGTCCGCCACACACACTCACTCTCTCACACACACACGCTATATGCGTTCCGTTAACAATACTTTCAAGTGAGCACACACACACAACTGCACTAAAATGAAATTACACCCACGTTGGAGGACGAAGGAGGTGGGGGTGAAAAACAAAACATTTGCCTTTCATTTGCGCCCCCTTTGCATAATAAAAATGTGTAGTTTACTTCCTTTTTTCCCGCCCCTTGCTCACACATTTGTGCCAACACTGCCGCCAGTCGACCAACTTTGCTAGCCCTTTTTCCAGGCATTTGCCGTCGTTATTGTTTGTTTGTTCTTGTTCCCCGCTTTTCCAACCGCCTTCCCTCCCCTTCCTTCTCCTCTCCGCCTCCTCCTCCTCTCAGGCTTTTCCCGGTGTCTCTGTGGGCGCGGCGTGTACGAGTATGTGTGACATTTCCGGCTCTGTTTAATTTTCCATTCAGCCAGCTCCACTCTTCCGCCGAGTTATTCGTTTTTTCGGGCATTTAATGCGAGTTCTTTTTCACTGGGGCCTACAATAATAAACTTTTTAGTGCCTAGACATGCTTTTATTTAGTTGAAGTGGGGATAACAGATAGCACAGACAAGACACTGGCTTTTTTAATTAATTTTGCCTACTGGCAACGAAGCGTTTTGATGTGCACCATGCGGCTTGCTAACGCCTGTCTGTCGCGGCAATAAAATAAATACGTATACAAGGCTGACTTTAAATTGTCCCCGGCTTTTCGGCAGTGATTAAATTGTTATGGCTGAACAGCAGCCAAGGAGCCTCGTCGAATCTGTGTGTTTCGTGTGGCCTCGAGTCACTGATTTTCCGGCCAGCAAAATGGGGCTCTGGCTATAACCCCATGTCTAATGACTTTGGATTGAACTCTGGATATAGCCAGCGTAGCTGTGGCTGTGGCTGTACTTCTGTGATTTCAATGGCCTGGGACAGGTT
The DNA here is from genome assembly GCF_018152265.1 of Drosophila ficusphila. Lineage (NCBI taxonomy): Eukaryota > Metazoa > Arthropoda > Insecta > Diptera > Drosophilidae > Drosophila > Drosophila ficusphila. The sequence continues at coordinate 21,430,266 of NW_025064737.1, forward strand.
CAATTTATGCGTTTTGCTGTCATTTGTTTTGCTTGACCACACGGCTCGCTTATGGCCTAAGCTCTTTCGGATTCCGGGGCCCAGAAATTTATGCGCCATCACTTTGGCCTTTGAATCCGAGCTGCCTTCCGCTCAAATCCCCTAAAACCTCAGAGAGGGAACCAACCGGCAAGGATCATTCATTTATTTTGCAGGAACTGCCGGCGGCGTTTGACTTTGGCCCTGCTTTAAACTGCTCTCGACCTTTGTCAAAAGTTGTGCGGCCAAAAACTTTGTGGCGAAAATCAAACTGTGGATAATGATGAATGCGGCCAGCACTTTGTGGTCCTTGGCATGTGGGTCTGAATAATTACCGCATCGCTGGGCTCTAACTCGAGTTCTTCTGCTTGATTGTCACCGAAGCGGACCGAGTTGGTCAATTTACATTTCGATGCCGAATTTCAGTGGCGAATTTTTGTCAGTTTTTTTTTTCGTCTAGCGTGCGGTTGTCCAATTTATGGATTTTCCTAGAATTTATCTTGGGTCGACTTGCTCTGATTAGGGTTTGCCGAGATTTATGCTGCAGTTGCTTCCTGCTGCGAGCAGTCCTATTAAGGCTCATTAGGGATCAAGTTCAAGGGGAGACGACGAGGCAATAAAATATAAATGTCATCAGTTTTCCCGTAATGGAAAAGAGCGGTCGCGCTGTACTGTCAGCGGCCACAGAGAAGCTGGTCGCTCATAAACTCATAAATTTGGTGAAAAATGGCAAATCGATTCCGCTTTTTTTGCGGTCATTGTTATTACAAAACTGTCACAGCCCCGGACCAAGTGGAAGGCAAATGCAAGAGCTTCATCTCTCAGCCGATCTCCTCCCTCCATCTACCCCTCCCCCCGCAATCAGTTCTCCCAGGGCAGTTGGCAAATCCCTTTTGATAAAGTGCCTTCCGTCCTGGCAGTCAGAAAGGCTCCGAGCTGTTGGCTCGAGTGTCGCATTATGGCCATTCTCGGAGGCAACGCCTCGATGGCTCCGCAGTTTCCAGCTCAGTTCGTTTTAGTGGCGGATTTGGCAATAAGAGGCGACCAGATTTATGCAGCTGCTTTCATGCGTAATTATTTGCTGACATCTTAATAGTTTTTCCAAGTCTCTTTAGCCGCTTTGACGTTTATTTTCCGACATTTTACAGCCGAAAATAGCTGACAATCGACTTTGCTTTGCTTTCGCTTTTGAGCCAATGCAAAATCGGGCTTCATAAATATTTTAGATCCTACACTTAGGCATAATTGTTTTGCGGAAGCGCTCTCTTTTATTTGCCTGCCGTGATCCGTTTTTATTTCGGCCCCCCTTTTTGGAGCACCTGGCATCTGTCAGCCACACACATCCCTCGGCTCACACATATTTATTGGAGGCCTCTTAATGGGCCCCCGTTTAACGACATTGCCAAAAGCACCATAAATAATACAAATAATAGAAAACGCTGAAATATAAAATTCCGTTTCCGTGTTCGGGCTTCTGGTTCCCCAGAATTCGGCCTCATTCTCATCCTCAGCCTCTGTCTTTGTGTCAATTTGTCGTGTGAGCAACTTTTTGATAGGCCGGAGAGGAGTGTATTGCCCACCGATAAACCTGGCTGCTGGCTGGCGTACTTTTGGCCAACTTCCCATCTACCTATCTTTCTTCTCGCCTCCGCTTTTTTTTTTTTTTTTCCGTCTGTCGCCTGCCTGCTCCTTCGGGCGAACCAAAAACAAGCTTAAGTCCTTGTCGTCCTTGGCGAGGCGACGCCACCTTGGGGCTTTTAAGTTTGACGCTCGTTTATAGACTTTGCACACTTTGCATTTACTTTACGGCGCCGCTGATGCGGCTGATAATAAGACCACGCGGCGTATGCGCAATGCCAGAACGGTAGGCAGAGGCATTCAGGCATCCAGGCAGGCAGGCGGGCAGGCAGGAAGGGAGGGCCCAAAAAACACAGCGGCAAAAACAATGAAATAAGCGAAAGTTGGCCAAAGTTTTTACAGCCCGATACACACACGCCTCGGAGACACCAATCCAGGATCCAGCATCCAACATCCAACATCGAGCATCTCGCCTGCGGCCATTCGACTCTTGAGGAACTCTCGAGCCGTGCTTTTGTTTCGCCGAAGCTTGTTTTATAACTTTTTGATTGTCTTTGCGCCAAATTTGTGCAAAATGGCTCAAGTCTGTGGGCCAAGGAGATACTCGTCGCACCTGCAAATTGTGTGCGGCATACATTACGGCTGCCATGTATAATATTTGGCTTAATCTGATTTCTGCCACTCAAGTTAACTTCGACGGCAGCGGCGAAACAGAAACAGAAACAGCAACAGCGGGTCAAAACTTTGCCCGTGGCAGAGCAACAATTTATAGACCGTTTACAATATTTATTTCGATTGGTAGGCCAACTTTTCCTTCCTCATTGAGAGGTTATTTTCCCCTTTTTATGGCTCTATTTTTTGTGAGTGCGGTGAGTCCATTAAAGTGCAATGCCAGCCGGCGAAACTTTCATTAGATATGCCAAAAGCGTCTTTGCACAAGTCAGTACTCATAGCCCAGAGGGCGGAAGGAGCAGCTTGCTTTGTCAAAGTCCTCGCATGTCAACCGGCAGGCAGAATGGCAGGAGGCATCCTGGCATCCTGGCAGAGAGGCAGCCAGTCAGCCAGGCAGCCAGGAACAGCCACGCAGTCAGTTAGTCTGCTGCAGGCTACGGGCGTCCATCTCCCCGACTGTCGTCGCCTGTCATCGGTGTGTTGTATGTGTGTATGTTGTATGTGTGTGTGTGTGTCAGTACACATCCTTGTCCTCGCCCTCGTCCTGTTGGCCCTGCGGGCAGGACGAGCCCTGCCATTGAGGTTGCACCGAGTGCACATGCTCGCCTTGTTATTGCTGCCGACCACAGTTGCTGGCGGCGCTCGCAATTATTACATTTGTACGGACATGTGGCCACATTAAGTATACGACGCGAAGGCCAGCCAGGACCTGCGGCTGTCGTCGCTTTGGCTCCCACTTTCGCCTTGTCGCCCAAGTGGCCGGGCCTGCCACAATATTTACTCAAATGTTGGTGCGGTGGCCAGCGCACTGTTTAGTTAGTCAAATTGATTTATGTTTTGGTTTAATTTCAAAATTAAATCCAACTTGAAGAGCTGGCCAAACTGGATTAATCCTTTGTGCGCCAGTATGCCCGTCACGTGCGCCCTTTGTTGCTTCTGTAAATAAGTGCTCGACAGCCAGTTGCCAACTCAATTAGGCCATCAAGCGGGGCGGCCTCCTAATGAACTCCACTTCGCTCCGCCATTAGGCCCGACCAACGCCCACATAAATAATTCAATCACAACAATTTCAGCGCACAAAATCAATAATAATCGCATCAAGTGTCTGAGGGCAGTTTCGATTACACTTTCCCGACCAGGCAACGTGTTTAAATTGCCAAGGAGCCCACATACTGGCTCCATCCTCCGGCCGCTAATCTGTGCGGGCGGAGAAAGTCGCTCCATAAAGATTCATTTCGTTTAATGACTTGAAATTGATTTCACTGTAACATCGGCGCATTTTATATGACGCTGCCTTCTCGAGGACTCCGGCCGGGGTAAATTGCAAAAACGTGCTTTACGACAGGATGATCTCCTTCTCGTTTCGGAGCTCCTTCTCCTCAGCTCTTGCTCCCTTTTGGCAGCTCCAGCTCCTCCTGGGCGGATTAATTTTTCAGCAATTACGTTGCCAGCGACAACGTGTAATAGATACAGCTGAGGAGCCCGTGTTTTACGAGCTGCTCATTGGGTTTTTGATTAACTTTCCCCGAAATGAAGCTGTAATGAAATTTAACTTTGTGGCGTACTTTGGTCCCCTTATTGGTTCGTTAATCAAATCAAACTGCTGAAGGTAATTCTCAACTCAGTTACATTGGCAATTCAATACGCCGGGCAACAAGGATTGCATGATGCAAGTGCGCCGTGCTGCCGATAAGCCAGTAATTTACAATTTATTAAAATTAAAAACATGCACAACCTGTAAACTGTCGGACATTGCCCACTCCAATCGATCCCTGTTCTCCCCCTCCCCATCCACCACCTCCTTTTAAAGGACCCGAGAAGACCGTGGCGGAATGTTTATGAAGTAAATAATCGAAGCGTGCCCAATGAATTATTCATGAGTCTTATGGAAAAGCCAGCAGCCAGAGGTGGCAGGTGCTGAGAACGCGTCCAGTGCGTGACTTTTGGCTCTTTTCGGAGGGCCAAGAAGGACCATCCGGAGTCGTTTTTCCCACACTTCGACGTGAAGTTTGCAATTAGCCAGGCGGAGACCTTCTTTCGGCGGTTTTGCATATGCATTAATTGGTTGAATGGCATAAACTAAAAATAATTCTGTGCGGGCAAACCCAAACTATTCAAACAGGACTTGTGACTTTTTCAGGGAACTGCTCCTTCTACTGAGTAAAAATAAAGGTAATTGGAAAATGAAAAACTTCGACAACAACGCTTAAAAAAAAATTGGCTTTGAGTGCACCCAGAATGAATCGAAAAGCAATCAAAAGGGCACCACTAATCGTCAAAACCAACATAAAGTTGCCCGGAAAAGTACTTACTTATTGGCTTTGTTTGCTGTAATCCTAAAAGTAAAGCGATTATCCAAAACCTATTCATATTTCCGTATTGATTTGCAGCTGCAGTGGCTGATTGGTTTAAGCCTGGCTTAGCCTTAGATTGAAATCCGAAATGGGCACTCGTTACTCTCGAAACATCCAAATGGGAGCACTTGAGCGATCTGATTATCTTCACAAAAACAACTAGCAACAATTTATCGGTGGCTCTGGTTCTGAGAATCGGGGGTTCTAATATATTTTTTATTTGGCAAATATCGATCGTTATCGAGCTGCGAATCGAGGGGAATGGAGTTACATTTTTGGCCGAACGCGCGCAGCTAATTAACTCCAGCGTATCGCGCGCACCCGCAGAGCAAGGACCTCGCCGGCAGGTGTCCTGCCCAGCCGCTTGGGAACTCCTTACACTTTCACTCTCACCGTCACCCACTCCACTTTCAGGATTCACTTTCACTCGGGCACACTACACTACACGGCAGCACTTTGGGGCTGAGGCAGTTGCTTTTGCTTTGGCTGTAAACCACTTTCACCGCGAGGAGGCTCTTTGCATGCGCGCACTTGTTGTGCTCGTCGCAAGCGATTTTCCTAGACTGAAGTGGCAGGCGACACGCACCGCCTGCCTGGAAAGTCGGTGGCCACTTTTTGGACGCCCGAGAGAGAGAGTGGGAGCAAAAGCAAAAGCTCTCTGGCCGAGCTTTCGTGCGCTCACTTATCCGGCCAGTTGTTGCGCCGCGGCAACAGTTCACAGCCGAGTCCTTCCTGGCCCGAGTCTCGAAAAGCCAGGCCAGCGCGGCCTGAATCAACAGGCTGCTGCCACAGAACCATTCCATTCCAGGCACTTTGTTTGCGGGCGGCCAAAACAGTCGCTTTAAATGCATTAAGTGTGGCCCAGCCGTGGGCCACTCCGCTGATGGCACGTCCGCCCGCTGGCCCTGTTTTTTTTAATTACCCCGGCAATTGTCTGTAATTGGTTTTTGGAAAAAAAAAAAAACAATTTGTGTTATAGTTTCTATTATCGCTTTATGACATAAACAGTCAATTTAAGAGCTAACGGCCTTTGGTCGGCATTTCGAACTTGATTCGTATGCTATGTTTACTTAATTACTTAATCAATTTGCTTTAACTGACTTCTCTTAACCAAATATTTGGGCTCCTCGTAATTAGTTTTTAAAGGGCAAGGAGTATTAATATGTTTTGTTTGCCAACAAAGTAGGGTTTTTACTAAAATTAGTTTCTGATTTAAATCTTATTTGTGGTTGTATTTCTGTCCAAACCAGCTCGCTTTTCCAGACGAATATTTAAACGTGTTCGTAATTTCTGGTTAACGTACACCAACCCATACTTTGTAGTCCGACTCCGCCCACATTTTGCCTTGTTGGCCAAGGCACTCTAATTCATGCAACTCCTTCCGCCGCCCTTGGCCGCGTCAACACATTACTCATTCCCGTTAATATCCTTGTTGACAGGTATCCTGTGCTGTTTCGATTCCGACTGCAAGAGCCCGAAAAGCCCTTGGCTGTAGGCCTGTCATTGCCTCCAGACGTTCCGAGTGGCATTTAGGTTTTGATGGAATGAATGAACACAGAATTATTTAAGCTAATTAACCATTTAAGACGTTCGCACACACAGGATCTCCATCTGGGGCACGTGTTCGTCAGCTTTTATGGGGTATCTACTTTTAAAATTAACGACGGTGTGAGAAGCGCCGACCTGGCACATGGCCATAAAGTTTTACGTTCGGCTGCGAGGATCAGGTCCTGCTGGCGTATCCTGCGCATGGCCATTTAATTTTCCCCACGTCCGTCCACTTTTAATTACAAACAATCAAATCAGTTTGTGTTTGTTTTTTTTCCGCGAAGCCATCGTGAAACTTGTCCGGCCTGAGCCACATCATTGTCACAGCGACGGCGACAAGGACTGCAGACAGGGAGGTCCTGCACGGGGCCACCATTTTGTTTTCCCTGTGTGTTTGGACTTGGGCTTTGACTGCCAGCCTGTCATCATTAGTGACCACAACACAAAAGTTGACATTGCGCTAAATGGGAACACGGCCATGGCTCCCCGACTTGTTTGTTTGCGGGGGCCGATGTATCTAGTATAAGGCATTAAGTCATAAAAAGCATGGTAGTCGCTAATTTGCGAAATTATTTCACAGGACTCCCTTCGAGGTAACCAATGCTCTCATTAGAAATAATACTTGTTACCTCGACCAGATATATCTCCACGCTTTGTCCAACAAAAAGCGATGGTATCGGAACGCTCGGGAAGCGCCATGTAAAAACAAATATGCGTTTTCCGCTTTGCACGGAAAATGGAAAACATGCCAACAACCAAATATTTACTTCTATTGCCAGACCGTGTTTGTTTATGTAAATGTGGGGCAGGTTTTGACGGAGTAGTAATTTTAGGGTTCGTGCCATTAAAATACAACTAGAACTACATTTTATTAACAAAAAGTTATGAGTTGCATGTGCAGTCATGTGAAGAGTGATAGAAAACGATTGCTAAGCCAACAAAACGGATATTTACAAATTCCAAACGCGGAACTAGAAATTTCGGGTTGCCTGAGGTCACAAGAAATTTGCTGCTGTAAAAATGCCCTGGGAAATTTGCAGCCCTGCGCCACAGGAACTTTACACCGCCGAATGCCTTTCTATGGGGTTTTGGGTTGGCGGGACACGCGTCCTGTCCGAAATGCAAGCTAAACCAGCGCCAAACAAAAGCTCGGCCTTTACTCTGTTTTTTGCGTTGCCTTTTCAGCTGGTGAACAACAGCCAACAAAGCTCATTTACACGGGAAATAGCCTAAGTGCAAAAACCATTTAAATGCAAATTAAGCACAAAGTGAAAACATGTGAACAAAGCTGCTAAGCACACACACACACACACACACACACGCACGCACCCAGTCACCCCGTGGATACCACGTATTTGGGCCAGGCTTCTGCTTCAGCTCCTGCTTTTGGCTCCTAACGTGGCTTACACATTGGCTCCGGTTTCAGGTTTGGCTTCGCAGGAATGCCAAACTTTGGGCTGCTCTAAATGTAAAATAGTTAACCACCGCCAGCAGCGCCACAACAAATACCTTTGGTTGCCTTCCGTCTGCTGGAGCTCTGATTTGAATAAATTCATATGCATAAATGGGCCAGGGAAGTCAACTGCAGCTGACAAAATCAACAACCTGCTCCATGGCCGGTAATTGAGTCAAAGATTCAGGTCCCAAGATACGAGTGTGGCCTGCCATTCGATGGTCGTTGGTTCGGACTCCATAGTCCGGTGTCCAAAGTCCGGAGTCCGATGTCCGGCAACTTCACGAGCAATTTACCCGCTGCGTATCAGCCAGCCACGAGCTAATGAAGTTACACACATCCAGCTGCAGGGACTGGTTTTATGGCCCAGGTGCATTACATTGAGCCAAGGGAGCCGGCGATTGCACACCAGTTGAATGAGCCCGACTCGATGGACAGCCAGGGGCTGAAAGTCCTGGTCTCGAACGGCTTTTGGCTCGGGGAGACGTCCTGAATGGCTGCCAGGGGCGAGTGCAGAAAGTATTTACTAGGTGGTATGGCCATTACTTTTAAACGCTGTTCCACAGTCAGTACCCATTACTTTGTTTCGTTCTTACAACTTAATTTCATGAGGTCCTTTTTAACGCAAAATTTATGAAAATTCATTTAACATTTTCTGATTCTTATTTATTGTATTTTGATTATCTTAAATATTTTTCCAATCCTTAAATACAAAATTTATAAGCGCTATCTGTTGTTAAGAATTTTTTAATGAAATTTCAGGCCTAGTATTTGAGAGGGAACTTCACCCCGTTGAAATCCCTCTGGGCCTGCACCTGATTGATGGTCGGCTGCGATTTCTCTTCCTGCAATGGCCGAGTGCGCAGTGCGATAGTCTTTGATTATATCACACCAGAAGGCCCAGATCCCGACTGCAAGTGTGCGAGTGCTTCGAGTGTTTGCCTTATTTATGTGCACCGAACAAACAGCGCGGCGAGGACATCACTCCCCGGGGGCAAGTGGGGAGCGGTGGCGATGGTGTTACCCAGCTGCTGCAAGTGGAGCCATCGCCGCAATTATTTTTACCCGACGGAATGGAGCGAGTGGAGAGGTTTAACACATTCCGCAATTGAACCCGATTGGCTTGATAACGACGCTCCAATGCAGAACAACTGGAGCTCTTTGTTTACCGAAGAGCTTTGTCAGTGGCGGATCCACGGGGGGGGGGGAAATTAGGGAAATTTCCCCCCCCCTTGGAACCACAGAACCTGAAAATTTTACTTGTTTGCTATGGTTGACTTTTCAAATATAACCACTTTGTTTACCAAAAAATTGGGATGGATAATTTTTGTTTTATAATTTGTACTGTATTTCTCTCGCAATAATAAGTTTGAACCCCAAATCGAAGAATATGTTTAATTTCCCCCCCAAGAATCGTCTCTGGATCCGCCACTGGCTTTGTTATTTAGCAGAAACACGACGGGCGTGTCATTATTTGCCTATGCGTGACAATGAATCACTGGGGAATGGACGCGGCTAGAACAGCAAAAATTACTTGTCCACATTAATTTTTAAATCAATGTATCGATTTAACTGCGTATATGGTACTGGCTGCTTGGAAAAACAAAACCAATCTGGCTGGATCAACTTTGGCAGCTTAATACGTAAGCCCTGCCATCTGGCAAAAGTTTCGCAGGACCCGCCACATAAATTAAGTCGTATAGCGTAATAAAGTCCTGCTCATGATACTTGGCTCGACATTAGCTTGTTGATTTTGTGACCGTTCCGATGATGGGTTCATTCTTGTAAAATCTTATTAACTTTCATTGTAGCTGCTGTTGTTGTGCTGTGTGTTGTGTATACGTATGTATCTGGGTGTCTCTGTGTGTATCAACTGTCACATTGAAGTTTTGTCTCGCACGTTTCGCTGCCCAAAGGCGACCCACATTCGCTCTGCTCACAGTTCATTTGATATTAATATAGACCACTGGTGCCACTGATGATGATGCTGCTGCCGCTCTGCCGTTGCCGCTACATATGTTTTCATTTGTTTGACGCTGATGATGACAACCCTCATCAAAACTTTGTACCGATGGCCGCTCGATTGCTCGGGCGAGTGGTCAACGGCTGTTGACAGGCCACTTTGACATTGTGTGGGCTCTGGAAAGGACATGGACACAGGACTCGTTCTATGTGTGCGTGGGTGTATGTGTGTGTGTGAGTGTGTGGTAGAGTGATACATAATTAAAAATCGGAGGCCAGCGGGCGACAAAGCCGGGGCAACTTTTGATGCCACTTTCGGATATACCGCACACACAGACAAAACACCCACCCACACAATTTAACTTAATGGCCAAAGGGACAAAGTTTGTGATTTTCAACATGAAAGTAAACAAGTTGCTTCCAGGTAATTTATTAAGCTTCGACTGGCCGTGCAACCCAAATTGGTAGCAACTCAAGCAAGATGGAGCAATTGAAAAAGCCAACGGAAAAACGCAGAGGTGCAAAAGTCGATGAAAATCAAGTGCTGCGAGGGGGTGGATTCCAGGATATGGCCAACCCGAAGGCTTTTGGCCAACTGCGGGGGATTTGAGCCCCGAGCAGCTAGAGAAACCAAAAGAGCGGACGAACACATGGAGAAATCATTTGTAGTAATTGAAATCGAACAAAGCACAAGTTGCACAGCAAAAGGAACAAAAAATAACCAACTGCCACTGGGGCTCTCAACACAAAATAAATGTACACCACCAGAGAGTGGAGAAAAAAAAAGGAAGAGGAGGAGGAGGAGGAGGAGGTTTGAATGGCAAAGGTTGGCTTCTGGTTCTGTCTGGTCTTGCAGCGCCCCAATGGCTTTTCCATCTCGGGCTTTACAAACTGACTTCCGCTGCAGCCCCCAGTCATATTCGCATTCGAGTGCGCCACCTCCGTCGAGGAACATGTGTCGAAAACGTGTTCAACACGGCCAAATGACGGCGTCTGCGACATCGACATCGACGGAGCCATCGCTCCGGTATTGTGTGCCATTTGTGCTGGATCCAAAATCAGCAACAATTCGCCGCTCGAGTGTGTGTGTGTGTGCGGCGCATGCAATCGTGCATGGTGTGCAACATCGGCGGCTTAGACGCGCATCTTGAATGACGTTAATGCGACTAAGCGGGAATCTTAACGCGACACACGACCGACCCGCACACTTACCCACACACTATATGCATATGCAAATTGCTATCCATAATAGGCACTCGCTTGTCTAGTCGTTGAGAACATGATGCGAATCGATTCAATCGCACTCCTGTGACACGGGGCGTATACGCAATGCTTCTTAATTGCGGGGCGTTTTGTGTTAAAAGAGTCGATAAGTAGAATCAAGCGAATGAAAATGTTCGTAGTTGGTATAAAAACATTTTAAACTTTATAGAAACCAATTTTGTAAAGCGTTATTCTTTTTTAAATTAATAACGCAGAGTAACGAAATCAATTACTTCCAAGTAAGCCAGATTTTTTTCATTCTCCGAAATCTGCTTCCTCTTTTTGGCCATATCTATGGTTTCTGTCGACATCAGCAAGAAATGATTGCGAAAGCGAGATAGCACACATAAAGCTGCGTCCATTTATCCTTAATTATGTACATGAAATCGGATTCAATTCAGCCGAAACGGAGGGGACCTCGACTTCCATAAAAACGTGCACATCGGCGATATTTCAAATGAAAGTGTTCTCGCCGCCAGGGCAACAAGTCAATAAAATCCGTTAAAAATTAATGCAACAAGAGAACGCGAGTGATTCGATTCGCATGAAAAGTTTCCAGGCTGATTGGCACTTAATTTACCATTCAGTAGGTGGCTCTTGATTTTCACCGGCCTTTCTGCCGATCGACCGTTCGTTGTTTTGTTAAATGCAAATGCGTTGACTTTTTGCGGCCCTGTGCGTGTTAATTAACTGCCCGGATAGGTATGCTAATGCAAATAAAAATGCAATTGACGCCAACTGCCGCGATTATGGCTGCCTAACGGTTGAGTTACGCTCGCACGTGCTCTTTCCACGTGCAAATGCGAATGTGAATGCGAGTGCGAGTGCGAGTGCAGGTGTTCGCCTGAGTGCACTCAAACACTTTTGCTGCTTGGTCGATTTCAATAACGCAGCGTTACATCGATGCTGCATCTCGCTGATGGGGGAATGGTGGGGAATACTTTACCCTTGGAGCTCCAACCACTTGGCCCCAGTTCGCCATGGTCAGATAGACAATTGATGCTCTGCGCTTGGCTTAACGTGGATGTTTAACCCTGCCAGTTGGCCAAACTTCCATCTCCTTGGGGTGGCCTGCTTGCACAGAGAAAAATAGAGTTATAAAAATAACCAACAAATTCAACTTAAATTAACAAGCCATATAAAACCAATTGCTAGCTTATCATTCACTTTAGTTTCGTATTGACACTCCGCTTTTTGTTGATATTCAAAATACGAGTATCACTTGTACATGCCACCCATATGAGTAAGTCATATTTTTCCCCTGTGTGTGCAAATGTCGATTTCGAAAGTGCCTGGCAAAACGAATGTGAATGTGTGTCGATAAGTGCACACAATCCATTCGGTATTCAAATTACTTTAAATCGCATTTGTCTCGCGTGTGCTGAGGTGCTCGCTCTGCTCCTGGCACGTCCTTCCTGCCGAGTTGCAGTTAAACTCGAGCATGGCTGCCAAATCAAATTTAGTAAAAGTCACTAGCACACGAGTGCCTGAGTAAACACAGATACACATGTGCACCGCAACTGCACCAGTTGCAGCTACTCTGTCACAGACAGTCCGACCAGTTTGGTTTTCAATTAAATTTATGGCTGGTCAACGCCGGGGGAGAAGCGAGCGGGTTTCGGATAGTTTGAGGGGGGTCAGAAGCCCCACTTTAATGGCCGAAAGCTAAGGGCTAAAAGCGAAAAGCGAGCCGAGCAACGGCAAAGTTCATTTCGGCGTGAAAGGACGAAAATCGATTAGATCCAAATCTTTTAATAAGTTTCATTTCCGCTTTGTGCTGCCTTTCGGTTGGGCGCTGTCTGCGACTGAGTATGGCCTTGGGGTGTGGGTGGGGCCACCCCCTCCCCATTTTCCCTTGGCTTCGCAGGCACTCCCATTTGCATTGCGGCTTGTGGGGACTAGAAACTGTCTAAGAGCCCCCTTGCTGCTCGACAACCCCCTTTTATTACGTATATTAGGGTGCGATTTGGAAATTGCGGTTCAATTGAGTTTCGGGACTTGTCGATTGCCGGCAGTCAAGTGGTTGGCCAGCAAATTAGGCCAAACCGAACGGCATAATACCCACTAAAATCCACACCCCCAGCGGACCGCGATTTATGATTGACTTCCCGGCCAATCTGTATCCATTGTCAGCGATAATTTGATAGCGATTGTGATCTCCTTTTTCAACTCACTCGTTAATGTTTAACGAGAGTAGTTCATGTGTTTTCGAATTAAGGCATTATCGAACCAGCTCCCAGGGAAGGCTAATTGTTACGAGACTGATTGTCATGTAGGCAATCAGGTAGCAAGTGGTGGGGCATAGAAATGGAAATCGCCTTCACCAGCTATTTGCTCGCCCCAAAACAAAAGGGATAATAATAGGCACAGCAGGCTTCTGTTCTTGCCAGGATACCTGACCAGCAGTGGGGCAGCCAAAAGCTCATACCCTTCATACATATTGTTTATACACAGGAAAAGCATTTATGTTGTGGGCAGTGAAGTGTTTCAGGTGTCCGGATTTTACAGTTTAAAGTGCTGATATAGGTATAATATTGTATTCCTCTTACAAGCAAGCTTGTTGCTAATATAATTTAAAACTAACTAAGATTCGGGGTTCATTTCTTCAACAAAATAAATACGAATTACGATTTCTACCTAATTTCTTTTTGTGTATATTGTTACCGATGTCTGCACCTTCCAAACACCGGCATCGAAGCTCAGCTGAGGCTTTTGGCCACGTTCATTTTGGGCACCATCGTCGTGTCTTTTCCTTCAGCCGGATTAATTGGTTGCGATGTGACACACACATAGGCAGCCCCACGCACACGCTGCCAGCTGCAGGACTTCACGTATGCCGCGTCATCAAATCATTCACGCGGCTCGAATGTGAGAAACACTATTTCTACTTCGACCGCAAGTTGCCGCTTTATGAGCACTTCCAGTTTTATGGGAGTTTTTCATTACTTTTCCGCCTGACGGAATGAATGATGTGGCAGGCTGCCGATTTCTGGTCTCCGTTTCGCTTTCTTTTCATTTCGATTCGGTTTCCATTTAGCTCTTTTTTTGCACTGCCACAGGCAACGGGAAGGCTTTCGCCACATTAACGACATAAGCAGCGAGTGACAGCCAGGACACGCGAACGGCTTCGCACGGTTGTCCTTTGTCGGCTTCACGGTGGCTTAAACGCCACTCTTTGAATGGATTTTTCGCCCTCGGGGCGCTTTAAAGGCCCACCCACGCGGCCCACTAATTACATGTTTAGATGTCCCCAAAGTCGGACTGGGAATATGTCAAAGAGCAATTAAAAATAATCGATATGCAACACCGCCGGGCGGTGCGGCAACCTCAACCCTCGACAATTAAATTTAGAGGCAAAAACCCCTGCGAGCGCCCCAAAACGATAACAATTTTTCACAAAGGATTAGAGCTGTCGGCAACACGTCGGCACTTGGCAATTTTTGCAGCTTTCGATTGTAGTTGTTGTCGTCGCCGGCAAATTACATTTCCCCATGGCCAATACTGTTCTGCTTTTGCTGCTGCTGCTGCTGTTTCTGCTGCTGTTGGTCTAAACCGCAGCGCCAACTGTTTGTTTAATTAAATTGCAAAAGCAAGCAGAAACGAGAATTCTCCTGTATTTCCCTTCTACGCTTTGGCAAGTTATGGCCGTCGAGCTGAGCTGACCGTCCTGCAGCAGTCATTTGTATTAATTGAATAAGAATTACGCTTTAATCCGATATAGACAATATAGACGTTGCCCGCTCGACCGGGCCAAATTGCAGACATTTTGTCGGCACTTCATTTTATATCCCGTACATTTTATTTCAACGAGCTTTCCGCTCCTTTTTGTGTGCTTCTATATCGCGTTTCTTCGAAATTACGCCACCGCATACATAGCTAATGCCAGACCTGCGGCAATTGTTATTGAATCCGTCTAAATAAACAGAGGAGGCAACCCGACGAGGATGTGGGCCTCCTTTTGTGAAAGGCGAGCTGTGCGAATGGGAGCCTTGAGAATAGGAAATTTCTCGGCTATAAATAGAGGGGCATTTAAAATTCAAGTCTGGACCCCTGTACTTTACCTTAGCTATTTCACCTGCTAGACGAACCCCTAATTAGCCTTAACGACAGCGCATATTTTATATTTTATCAATGCCTGACCCTGGGGGCCATTAGCATGGGAAACTGTAAATTGTTTTCAATACTCGAAATTATTATTATATTATTAAATTATTCATGAGGTCGGGGGCCGGTTGCCATCTGCCCGGGGGTACTTAAAATATGAAATATGACAGAAGCATGCGAGATAGGAATCAGAGTCCTTGTCGTTCTCGCAGCAAAGGAGGGCAAGGAAAAAGTAAGGCACATGACAGGATCCCTCTGGCCGACGGCAAAAGAGCTCAGCGGGGGCGAGGGGGGCTCTTGAGTGGCCAGGAAGTGGCTTGGGGGAAACCAGCTGGTTCCTGCCCCTTGCAGCATATTGTACTCACAAGATAATCGCCTTTAAAGTTTCCCGTTAAAGCTGCCACTGCTCGTGGTTAAAAGTCTGTCAATGGCATTTCAGTTTATTTTTCTTTCGCAATTTCACATCGCGAAAAGGCGGAACCTCAGTGCATCGTGACTGCGATTAACTCCGCTCGTTAAGAAGAGATTTTTGACATCATGAACTGGGTTTAATTTTGGTTTAACCTTCAGCTTTATAGAATGTACGGGTTGAATTTCTATTTAGTATTGATCTTTGTATTTCTAGATATATAAAATAGTGGCTTAAATAAGAACCTAATAAATCTATTTACTACGCAGCAAGGCAGCTGGCAAATACTTTGTGAGCGGAGTGACCGCCTGCACCTGATTTTGTGTCTCGTTTTGATCCCGACCATCGATGGCAGCTGGCGCTGAGCTGAAGTCCAGGACGGGTGCCACGCCCTCGTCGGAGCTGCGAGAGCTGCCGCCCAAGGAGTCGAACTGCTGCTGGATGAGCTGCTGGGCACGCACCGCATCCTCGGGTGTGCGGTATTTGACAAAGTGCACTTCGGGCTTGTGGTTCTGGGCCTGGTTCTCGCTGGCCAAACGCTGGGCCAGTTGGCCAACATCCGCCTGCTTGCTGAGCACATAAATAGCCGTCCGCTGTTCACTGGCCTGTTTGGCCAACTGAAGGGCGGCGTTGGTGAGGCCCTGGTGCTCCGGCGACTTGATGAACAGGACGCGCAGGTTGCGCTTCAGCATGCTGGCAATGTGTTCGGTGGCCTCGCGGTCCGCAAACTCTTCCTCCGGGGCGGCATATGTGTAGAACTCCTTGCTGAACTCATCAGCGGCGGCAGGAATCTGCTGCTGCGAGTCCTGCTGCACCAGTTGTTGCTGCTGCTGCTGCTGCTGCTGCGGGTGAGTGGCACTGAATCCTGTGGCCTCGGCATCGATGAGTCCTGCAAAGCGACGATCGCCGGCAGCAGCCTGGTAGTTGTAGCCCAACTTGGCCGCCGAAACGGAGGCAATGAAGCAAAGTAACTAGTAATTGAGAAAATTTGATTAATTCAATGTTAGTTAAAATCTATATCGATCAAGCTTAAGTTTAGATACTTTCTCTTTTAATGTAAATATGTTTGATTACAAATTTAATAAAATTCAATTTCCACTTATAAATACTCCACTACTTACCAGATATCCACGCATCTTTGCCTTAAGTGTTTGATGTCTTGTGCTGAGGATCTGTTTACCACTCTTTAAGCCCGCTAACTGACGTTTAGCGTTTGCATTCCGATGGTATTTATACCAGCTCGCAAAATGGGAAATCGGAAAGATGACAAATGATGGGCTTGCAATATGCGAGCGTTTTTTGACTTGGCTTGGCTATCGGGATCGGGATTGCTTCGGTTTCCGTTTCATCTGCGGTGCTGCAACGCTCGAGCTTCGCACATTGGCAACAGTTAATCAAAGATAAATGAGCTTTTAAGCGTTGACACAAAGCCCCGTCTCAGGTTGCGGGACTTTGGGTACGGCACACAACCTGTTTTTTGGCAATGCAACCTTAGGGCGTAGCTTGTCTTACATAAATCTGCGGAACTACTCGTGTTTGGGCGGGCGAACTTCAAAGCGACTGTCTGCCACAACATATGTGCAAAATGTGAATAATTAATTAATTAGCCGAGCGATTGCCAATTGCATTTTTTGCGGCAGGTTATGAGCCCGGTTCGAAGCTCGCTCTCAACCTCATCATCGAGTCCATCAATACGGTCAGTCATCGCTTGGGTATCGACAGCTACAGTGGCTGCATAGTGAAGTGTTTGTGGACCTGGCCAAAAGCACAATACTGCCGTATTCCCCGAACTGGCCAAGGAACGTCCGTCTGTAATCTTCACACATTGCCTCTGTTTACCCAGATTCCTGGTTCTGGCCAACAACAAATGCCTTCAATTAGGTATAAATGGTGCTCGGGCAAGACACAGACATTGCATAAACAATATTTAACAATAAACAGATACACAGACACACTCACACACACACACATACATGCGAGTCTTCTCACTTCCTGCTGCTGAACTGTTTTGTGGACCAGTTAATTGTTCTGATTGTTGCACATAAATCTCAAAAGTGCTTCGTGTAAGTGTGTGTGTGAGTGTGTCTGTGCGAAGCCGACGATGTGCTCTAATTGATAAGGCTGTCTGAGCAACGTCCTAGCAACCAATTGAATTCATCATAAACTAGTTAAGATACACGCAGGAAAAAGGGTAAAATAGGAGTTGGAAGAACAAAATATTAAATCAAATAAAAATTATCATTAAATATAATATTTTATAATCGAATCGAACTTTGATCTTGAGAATTGTTTGTTCGCTTACTTTTTGATTATAACTACCACTTTTGTGTATGATCATTTCTCAGTGCAAGGCATTGTGCGGCCCAGATTTATAGGCCTAAATCACCAGAACATTCCATCAAACAGGCTGGTTCGCCGACGACCGATGCCAGCAGCAACAGGCTTCTCGGCAAGGCCCAAACAATACCCATTTATGCGCATAATGAGGAGTCATACATCAGGGATGACTACATCTGCCGACGGCTGCTCATCATCCTGAGCCGTGGAAGTGGACGTGAACGAGGACGTGCCAGCTCCGAACGGCCAGTGGCCGGCATTTACATTTATAAATATGCATAATTTGTTAAAGGCCAAATGAAATCCTGAAGCGGCCCCGAGGGCGATTCGAGCAAAACGCTCTTCTAATTTAATCATTTTGCCCATTGGCACCGACGAGTTCATTTAATTTGTTGCCATGTCGGAGTTGGGGGTTGCAAAAGGTGCCACAGGACGAAAGTTTTCCAAGAAGGAGATGGGTGGCCAAAACCTATCAGCCTATTGACAGTGACACCCGCAAAAAGCTGCGTGTCCGTAAGTAAATAAACTGTCCTGGGGCGAGAGAAGGTATCAATTTGGCAGCGTTGCCGGGATTCCTGTTGTCCGTAGTTCGTTGTTCTGGCGATGGGGTCCTTGTTTACTGTTTATCTTTGCACAGAAGACAAACGAAACTAAGGCCAAACAATGACAGTAACAATTTGGCAACGTCAAAAGTCCTAGGATGATAAGATTTATTTATAGGACCAATCGCAGTGATTGGCTGTTCGGCTGAGGAAAGAAGAAAGAAAGGAAAGAGATGGAAGCTATTGCTTTTGTTAATTAAAATTTTTTAGGGCACGTGTGCCACGGAAACTGGGCAATAAATCATGACATCAACAGCAACAGCAGGGCGGCAAAACCACCCAATCCCCAGGGGCGGCAACAACAATTACCGTCAGATAATCAGGGCCATTAGGTGGGGCGCCAAAAACACAAATCATGACAGCATTAAAAGGAACAGATCGGCCTGCAGCTGAGTGGTCAAAGGTCAGCAGACCGTTATTACACACAATTAGGGGCTACCCATTACAGAACTATCGAGACGGGGCGGCCAATTAAAGAGCAATTACCAAATATTAGCTAATGGCCGGCAATTGACATTTGTGTCTTGCCCAGACCGAGTCGCTCTTCGAGTCTACGAGTCTACGAGTTTCGCATGGCGCAAGCCGGTGAGCCGGCCCGCAGAGGCAAGAAAGAAAACAGAGCACCCGGGGCATTAATATTAATGAACTGCTCACACACGCGACCCCGGGCAGTTCATTAAAGTGTCAAACACTTTGGCCCGCAGACATGTCCGAGTTGGGTCTCCCAAGAGCGAAGAGCGCTCGCCGCAAAAAAAAAAAGAAAGAAAGTGACCAAGAGCAGCAGAAGCGGCAGAAGCGACGACGACAACTGCCAAAACCTGTTGCTCCCGTGGAAGCTGTTGTTGGCTAGAAAGAAGACGACGCCCAACTGACCCAAAAGCGGGCAAGCTGTCACTATTAATGTGTCATAAATCAAAAACTTGTTACCATGTAAAGTCGTAACATTTTGCATATTGACGGGGCATGTAACCGAGTAGCTTCCAGTTACATTTTTTGCCACAATCGCCCTTGGTCATCGCAACCATCGATGGGCACATGATATCGCCTGCTAATTATGATTGATGGTTCCACGGGGGGCCCTGCATTTACAGGGTCCAAGTTCAAATGAAGGGGATTTCGGAGTCCCCGTTCACGAACAGAATTGCAATACTCAGATGCCAAGTGATATGCGGATATTTGACGGGTCAAACAAATGGACTCGAAAATCGTTCACCCCGGATACTTACTTTAAAAAGTAAACTTAGGGGAACAACAAGGTCCTGCCTTTTCTTGTGGCCACGTTTCTACGCGGCCTGTCTTGGACGCTAAAAACAATTAGTATGACAATTTATCATATGCCCGCAGCGAGATGATTTATGAAGGCCTAAAAACAACACGTAGCCGACACGTTGCGTTGCGTATACGCCGTGGAGTCGCTCGCTGTGTATGTTGGTGTATGTGTGTGTGTGTGTATTTGTTTCTGGGGGTGCGTCACATGTTTGCCCATTTCCTTCCTTCCTGCGGCCTGCTTGTTGCCTTTGTGCTATGCAATTTCTAGTTAATAAATATTTCCGGCTACAAACAAACGGAGCAACAAAAAGCTGGCAGGACACGCCCGCCAAGGACTCGACTTCTAGGCGGATATCGCGCAATTAGTTGAGTCAACAATTAAAACTGTTGCCTTTTTCCACACGAGAGTGCAAATTTAGCATGGCCATTATTAGAATATGAGATATGTGAGAAAACTATAAATCACCCGCAATTAAATAGATGCGAAGGGAGATAGCTCCGAAATATTTCCCAAATATTGCGTCATATTCAATATTTTTTTCATAGAGCGAACCCCTGCAGGACGATAATCCCTTAACCCCACATCCTGCAGCTATCACATGCTCATTCTGGCATATTAATTGGCTTTCATTAATTATATTTTGAAAGCGTGTCCTGGACATGGCTAAAATAGTGTTCCGTAATTAATTGATGTTCATAATATTAAGGAAACGTATATAAAGTGGGGTCATTTAATTTCCCAGCAAAGTCCAATGGGAAAACAACTGAAATGTATCCTTCGGAAAAGCTCCTCGGGAAAGCTAACAAACAAGTTCCGAAAAGCTTGTTGATAACTTTTTGTAGAGTTTCCTATTCACAATTTTAAAAGCATGGAAAAGCTTTAAAGCTCATTTTCTACACTCAAAAAATTGTCATTTAAATAAAACCGCATCGAAATTCCAACAATAATAAAAAAGTTTTTTAAAGAGAATAGTTTGGTTTATTATTTTACATAAGGAAAATATGCAGTCTAATATTACCATATCAAAACTGCTCCCCAAAAGTGAAACTCTTTAAATCCGTTTTTTCTTAACTTTTATTTACAAAATTAAATTCTCTTTCTGTTTAATTACATTGAAATGACAAAACCGCACCAAAAGATTAAAGCATATTGATCTCTATGGGTAATCATGAAATAAATCGGTGTGCGATGCGTTGAGCATCAAGCATTACACATCTTTATATATTTTTGAGTGGTATGGTGCATCTATTGTGTACTACTGCTTTGTATCTACAACATCAAAGAATAACTTAACGTCCACATAAGATACTCTTTGCATTTTATTTTCGGTATATATATATACGTCATATACATTAATGCATATATAGTTGAATATTCGGTGTATGTATATAATGGTTATGCCACAATTTTTGCCAACACCTCTTCATGTGGTTTTGATTAATAATTACACATGTATGTACTCCATATATGGTTCTGTATATATATATAATTATATTCATTCCTCTTGCACATTATCGGTAAACTTTAACAATGCGCTTTATCTCAGTTATAAGACTAGGTAAAACAATCTGTATCTGTATCTGACGTTACGTGCTAAACTCTCTGCTCACCAATTAAGGCTCTGCACTTGTACTTTAACATTTGTTTATGTTTTTACATAACACTCGCTCCGTTTTACGTTACAATCGCTTGTTAATGTTACTATGTTGTGGTTTTTGGCCCCCGAAAGAAACTGAAAGGAAAACTATGTATGTAAATGCATCTCACACGTACGAGTGTCAAAATAAAAGCAGAATTCGGCTTGCAACCAAAGTGAAGCAGCGACAAACTTGTTCCGCATTAATGGGATTAACATTTTATGTTTTTGCTAAGTTTCCTTTAAGTACATATGCATGTAGGTATATTCGTGTATATATAGTATGGAAAACAAAGGACGTAGATTTAAAATACGTGTAAATACTTTGTTTAGTTTGTATTTTATACTAGATAGATTTAAGAGTCTAACGGCATAGGACGCAGTTAAATGTAGGGTAAGTTTACATATAGATATTACACATTTACATAGGTTTTCCTGGTTTCATAATCGTTTTTGTTTCTTTTTTCTAGTTTTGGTTTATTTCACTACTTCCTGCCTTCTTGCCTTGCTACGCATTCAAATACCTGCTATACCTGTTTTCATTGTTGTTAGTTTGTGGTTTATACTGATATTCACTACAGAGTTGGCTAGGACACTCAACGGATCATGATGCTTAGTGCAGGATTTTTGATTCCTCTTCTACTTTGGTAAATGTGCGCTTTTCAATTTTCAGAAACAGTTAAAACAGCGAAGAAAATGATTGCGAATGAGGCACCCTGGGCGCTAACTCACGAAATAAGAAAACTAATTACACAAAAAAAAAAAGAGCTAACAACACTGTTTGCTTAAATGAACTTTTAGTTCGACAGATCCAAGTTGGCAAATATTTGAAATTACAAAAAGAAAAAACGCAATGAAATCAACGGTTTAATCTCAATCAATCCTATTCCAAAATAAAACACAGCCAGCACTTTTATTGAACCTCACACTATACTCGTTGATAAAACGCCAAGCTGTCTAATGGACGTCGCTACGCGGATGTTTATCTGGACCTGACCTCTGACCCGTCCTGCGACCCGCCCTACTTCATCTTCTTGTCCTCGTGCGCCTTCTTCACAATGGCCAGCTTGGAGTGCGGCGAAGAGGGGTGCAGTGTGCGGTAGGGCGCCTCCTTGGTGCCATGAAGGACCAAGGACCATTCCAGCAGACTGCCGTGCCGGGTTTGCGGCGAGTTGAAGCGTGCCTGTAGATGGGCTCGATAAGATAAGCAGACCAAATATACTGCTTTTGATACTACCTCTAGTTTCCAGGTGCCCTGCGGATACTCTCCCCACGAGTGGGTGGTCATGAAGGGCCATTTGGTGAAGCCATCGCGGTGGTCATCATCGTTTGCGCGTCTCGAAAGGATCATCGATCTGCAGTGAAAAATTGAACTTTTAAATGCAATTCTGAACATCATCGAAAACTTGGAAAATTTTGACATGAACAGGAGTCAAAATTTCCACCATCTCCAAAATTAAAAAGTTTAACACAAATCGTTTTGTAATGCGATCGCAAATCTTTAGAGGTATGCCACTTTGGAATGGACTAATAATTTTCCACGTTTTGTCTAATTTTATTATCTAAACTAACTAATTCATTTATTAGTTACTCACTTCGTGCCCATGGGCGATGTAAGGAAAAGCTCAAGATCCCCTCGACGTGAGGCATTCGCGGAGATCACCGCCTGGACGTGCTCCAAGTAGTTGACCTCCGTGTCAGTGCCCTTGCAGGCATCGGTTTTGATTTCCCAGAAGAGCGAACGACCCATGACAATGGCCCTGTTATAGACAAATAAAGTTAAGCTAAGTTAGGCCAGGAAGTATTCCGGAATTCACTCACTGTGGCTGGGTAAGCTCGCCGGCCTCGCAGTGATACCGAGGTGGCACCGCATGCCACTGCTTGGATAGGGTAACCATGGCCCCCGCATCCAAAACGCCGAATCCAAAGAGGTGGTTGAACTCCAGGCCCACGCCGTTCATTGTCCAGTGGAAGCGGTTCTTGGCGTCGAACAACGAGTTGCGCTTCGATGTCAGCACCGTCAGATGCTGGATGTCGCGCCAAGTCAGCTGCGGACTGCCAAAGTTGTGGGGGTTGAAGTGGGATTAGCATAAATTCATAAAGTGACACAATGGATACACTCGAAAAATTACCATGGTTATTAAGGGTGCTGTTTTAGCCAAATATAATATTAGTATTTGATAGCATTCTAAAAAGTCTCTGAATTGTGAAGTATATTAAAATTAAATTAATAGCTTCATAATTATTTCAGCAAGTTTTTTATATCTTTCTTAACTTTCTGATTCAACTTTCACTTAGAGCTTTATCAAAAGTAACTAGTATTTTCTTGAAACCAGCTGATTTCAACCCTCTTTTTCGGGCATGAAAACTTTCGAGTATATCGATCTCAGGGGGAAGTGGGCGGGGAGTACTTACTTGGCCTCCAAGGCCAGGGCGAAGACGCCCGCTGCTTCGGGAGCCGCCGCACTGGTGCCCGAATGGGTGGTGGTGCACTTGCCGTAGAGGTCCGTGGTGGCAACGCCCGTGTTGGGGTCCTTGGCTCCGTTGCTGAATGTGGACGCCAGCGTGGAGCTGCAGCTCTCGTCGTAGTGGGCGTTCTGGCCGTCGTTAATGGCGCTGTTAATGGAAATGGTCCACATGGAGGCGGCGTAGCCGTCGCAGTTGCAGTCGTCCTCCTCGCCGCCGTCGCCGGATGCCCAAACGTAGATGTTGCCCAGGCCATTTCGACCCTGCGGGTGGTGCGAGAGATTAGCCATTAATTCCGGGATCTGGACCCTCAGTCCCTCAGTCCCTTCGACCTCACCTCATTGACTCCCTGGACTATCGCCCTCATGGTGGCGTTGCGGGGTCCGTCGACCGTCTTGCCGTCGTCCGTGGGACCCCAGGAGGCGCTGTAGATGTGGATTTTGTGCGGCTCGTGGCCCATGGAGTTGGCCTCGATTAGGTCCGTCATGTAGGGCTGATCCAGCATGCGGATGCCTGTGGAGCGGGCGATAAGTATGCATTAAATCTAATGGCGGAAATTATAAATCAATATTTTTACGATCCCCGCCACCAACCGTCACTTTCACTCGCCGCTTTATGGCAATCGTAAAAATTGCACTGCATTTCCCGGCTCAGTCTGTGGTGGCTCGAAAATTTTCCGATTTTTCACATGATTTCTCCCTGGCGGGCGATAAAAATGACAGATAACACGGCCGGATTTGTGACCACACTTGTTGCCTCCCCATTCCCGAGGGAATGGCGAAAATTCCCCAGCTTAGGTCACATTGCTTTTTCTCGAAGCTAAAATTACAATGACGGGATGCGCCCCATGAACTTTCCATTTTATAACGCGCATAGCAGTAGCTGTCAATTGAATCGCGACGCTTTCGCGGATTACGCTGCGTATGCATAATGCGATTTATCAGCCGAAAACTTTCGGGGTCACGACCCCGAAGACTCCGCTACATACGGGTGTCTATATTTACGCGACGGATTCTGCGAAAGCCACTTACCTGCGATTTTGCTGTCATAAGCAACGCCAACGCCGCAAATTCCATTATCTCTGGCAGCAGCCACTTCGCCGGCGCAACGAGTTCCGTGGCTGGAAAATAAAGCAGCGGGGTAAATCATTTGCAGAGGTTTCTGCAGGTAAGCGGCTTAATAAAAAGTCTCTCTATCCATTAAGCAGTGCGTATTATAAGCTCACACAAAGTGGGAAAAACTAGAGAAATGTTAATCTGAGCTCTCGACAAAAACAAGTATGCATCTCACTAATAGTAATGTTTACTCTTAGCATGAACACTTGTCTGAAAATTCTATTCCAATCACTTGACGTCAACCAATCAGCTTTAAAATTCCTACTGGCTATCAAGGACATTCCCCACATACGTTGACCAATCAATGGCTTTTCCATTTTCCCTTTCTATACCCTATAACCACTTACCTGTTGAACCAGTCGTCGGTGTACCGGGGATACGGAAAGGGATCGTTGCTGCTGAAGTCATAACTGGCCTCGGCGTTCTGGAATTGAGTAGATGAAACCAGATAAAATATGGGGACACGTGTGCGTAGCGGAGTGTGGGTTAAGTACGTTTTGTTGTAGCTTTTGGGGAAATTATTCAGTTTATTCCGTTACATTTATATTTGGCTTGTACTCAGCGCAGACCTTTCACTACAGCTGGTTAAATATGCACGGCAGATAAGCACTTTGACAATAATGATGGGGGAAAGTTTTAATGTCGGGAAAAGTTTAAGCTTTTAGCTTCAATTTCCCGCAAACTTTTTATTCACATTAGGGGTTTCAACAGTCGTCTGTTATGGAGCTCTTATGGGTCCAAATTACGTCGTATGTATAGGACCTCAGTCCACAATTGTTGGCCATGAATATGTTCAAATTTGCGACGGATATGTGCCGTAAGCCAAAATTTAATTAAAAGCTTTCAACTCGAAATGACATTAAAGCTGCGTGGGTCGTACTCACATAATTGAATTTTAGGTCCGGATGCATGTAGTCCACTCCTGGGCGGCAAATGCAATAAAACGGAGAGTTAATAAATTGGATTTTGGATTTCCATTCCAAAAATACCCACCATCGTCCATAATTGCCGTGGTAACGTTCTTTCCAGTGATTCCCTGAGCCCAGGCGGCCTGCACATTGAGATCGAGCCGCACCTTGCCTCCGTTTTGTCCGGTGTTCTTGAGGTACCACTGCATGGGGAAGTACGGATCGGTGGGCTCCTCCTCGATCCGGTTGGCCTCGCCCGCCTTCAAGTCGAACTTCATGCCGTGGATGGCGGGAACCGCCGGTCGCAGACCTCGCTTAACCCTCTTGAATCCCGGCTGTTGAACGGCCGTGTGCACCTGTGGCATAAATTCCCATTAGTGTTAAGGTCGCAGATGAAACCACAAAGGGGTTAAACCGCAGCCCATCTGTCACAGAGCCCAAACCCATTGTAAGTCCCTGTCATGCGGGTCATTGTGATGTGTGTATGTCAATCTAAGCTGTGCAAACAGCTGT
Organism: Drosophila ficusphila; assembly: GCF_018152265.1. NCBI lineage: Eukaryota > Metazoa > Arthropoda > Insecta > Diptera > Drosophilidae > Drosophila > Drosophila ficusphila. The sequence continues at coordinate 21,456,474 of NW_025064737.1, forward strand.
GAACAGAAACGGAACGACCTAGTTTGCATGCCAATTTCCATATTGTCCTGCAGGCGAGCACTATGTTTGCCCTCTGCATTCTGCATTCTGCTCGGTGATTATCGACAATGGCCTAATAGCACGTTCCGCTCCGGTGGACAAATGGACGCACGTCTAATCGCAATGCAATCGATGTCCATTGTGCAGAACGGCAAATAATGTCCGGTGCAAACTATTTTGGGAGCTCGGAATGAACTTTGACATTTCATATTTGTTGTTCAGTGGAGTGAAAGCAATATGGACGCTATTGCCAAGCATCTGCTCTAGCATGAATGTTATTATAGAATAGAATTTTGAGATTCAAAGAACATCTAGGAGGATATTAAAAATACCAACATTAGGCAAAAACGTTTCCGTAATTTAAGCTTTCCAATAAATTTGAAAAGGAGTCAGTTAAAAGTTATTTCCTGTCTTATGCATTCCATTGCCTTTCACACGTTTCTACATTTTTTCCGCTTGAACTAACAATAAGTGTGCCGAGTGGCCAGCTGTGCGCAGTTTCCCTTTCGGCCTTGGGGGGGTTTTTCTGCATTGCCACAAACTTACCGCCGGGTGGCTCTTGAGGGCCCGTGTGTGCGTCAGACTCCTCCTGGATCGGGCGTGGGGCAGGGTCCGGTGCTTGAAATGATACTCGTGTTCATCGGCGCCGACCAGCTGTAAAGAGTCGAGAATGCAAGGCAACATTTCATTAGACCCAGCGGCATTTTAATTGAGCAAAACACATTAATTCTGCGCTTGTTTTTCGCCTAGAAGCGTGACCCGTAATTGCGCTCTAATTGAGTTTGGCCCCAGCTATTCCTCACACATTCCTGCCGGGGTGTTTGCTGTGTGTGCCCATAATTGTGCCCTAAATTGCTAGTCATAATCATCATCTGCAGAAACAGCAAAAGCAGCAGCAACAGCAACTTCAACATCATCATTAATTGGCTTTGGTAAATTGAGTGCCAGTCTTGGCCGGGCCAAGACTGAGTCAGTAATTTTCCGTTTTTCCCCACTGCAATTTCTGTGGAAGGCATCTCGAGTTTCTACACGATGATACGTGCCGGGCCTTCGGGTCGAAGCCACTTTCACTCGGCCAATGGCAGGAGGCCCATGGGAACGCTCCTCTATTTTTGGTCTACAGGCAGCCAAAAAATTCCTTAGATCTCGAAATTAAATGTGAAAAGCGTGCCAGAAAAGCCTTATTATTCTTGTAACAAATAAATTTTAAAAGTATTTCTGTCGTGCAAAATAAAAGAAAAAATAATTTAATACAAGTTTGTATTATTCATTGTAGGCATTCTATGAATCAATTAGAGTTTGTTTCCCTCTGTGTAGTTACTTTGATCTGCCTGCAACATGTTGCTCATCTCCCTTCTAATGGAGACTCAAATGGCGCTCGGACAGCTGTTGGGCATCGGTTAACTTTGCCCTTTCGACGGCGTCTGGGATCCTGCATAATTCAGGCTAACATCGTGATTAATTAGCAGCTGTGCGGCGTTGAGTAGCTATGCTATCAATTCATAATTCGCGCAAATGCGGCCCAATAAAAAGGCATTAATGGGCATGCCGATGACAATACCCATCAATTTGCCAGCCACAAGAACCGGACTAAGAATCTATTTTTAAAAACGTCGCTTACTTAACCAGTTAGCCGCGAATGATGAGGATGGTGGCTTGAAGGGCTTCTTGGCGAGAGTAATTGCCTAAACCTCGCCATCGACTTACTAAACAAAGGTTCTGCAAGCTGTCGGAGTTCCATCAACGTGAGCTTATGCAAAACCCGCCCACAAGGCCTTTTTAAGGATTCACGCCCGTTTCGCAGCAGCATTAAATATTAATAAGGACATTTGAGCACGCAAATTGAAGCATGAGAATGCTCTTACTCCTTTTTCCTTTTCCACATTCATGGCTTTTCTGACCGCTGTCTGCAAATTTTCAATTCGCCCTCAACTCTTTGGCCGCCAAGGAATGAGGGCACGCGGTTAAACTTCCAGGAATGGAGGAAATTTCTTTGATCAGCCAAAAGTGCGTAATTTCGGAGAATGCGTTAAAAGTGCTTAATAAATTGTAAGTAAACTCAATAAGCGAAAGAAGCAGCGCACACAGTAAACATGGTTTCCTACGTAGAAGCTATGTGCCTATTATTATTGAAAAGTAATGTAAACTTAATGGTGTAATATTAAAGTTCAATTTCACAAAACATTAGGTCAAATGAACTCTTTATTTTGAAACTCAAGTCTCTAATCTCTATGCCTGATTTCCCTGTGCACAGCCGACATTAGAGCTGCCGAAATTTCGCAGAAGAAATGCGGTATTCATTTACAGACTTTGTGTCACAAATTGATAAATTCCTGGCCAGCCACGTCAGCGACTGCCACCAGCAGTCAATAAAAGGCTCCACCCCGCCATTTCGCCAATGGAAATGGAACTCTTTCCGGCAGGAGGGGTGGAAAATGAGACACCCCTAGTTTACTTAGGCGCCAAGTGCCGCGCATAAGTAAGCAGGGAAACAAGAGCGGACAAAACGCGGCGCTCGAGGGCCATCAATCCGTTGACTGCTGTCAATCACAGTTCTTCGACAGTTTGACAATGCGCGAAGCGGAGGGGTTTTTGGCTATTTTTATGCCCTGTTAATTTGTGTGTAAATTACTCAATGGGTACTGCAACAGCTGGCCTGCTGGTAGTTTGGCCCAGCCAGTTTAATGGACTTCCCAAGTATGTTGCCAACAAAACTGGGAAGGAAAAAAAAACAGACGAACGCGAAAATATAGATAACGATAGCGTTGCGTATACGCACTGTGGGCGCTGTTGAGCTTTCAGTACATCCAGATAAACAATGGGAATTAACTAATCTGGACGGCCACATGCCGCTAAATTGCTTGCATATTTTTAGATGTCGCCGCATAATTTGCGGATTTCTCTTCATGAACGCAACATATGGAGCTTGGCATCCCGCATCTCTGCTCCACAGACAAGTAAAAGTAAAAGTAAAAACAAAAACCTCCGGCAGGGGATTTATGTGGGAGGAGCTGAACACAAATATTAAGAGCAACAAAGCACGTCGTCTAATGTAGCAATATAGCTGCCATTGTGTCTGTCCAGGACCGTATGTGTGTATGTGTGTATGAGTGTGTGTTGTGTGTGTGGCTCGCCATTATAAATATAATGTGTCACAATGGGTGATAACGGGACTGGGAGTCAGTATGGCTAAAATAAAGTAAGGACATCGCACACACACACACACAGATACATACGCAACGAGGCAAGAGGCAGCTGTTCACCTCCTGTTTTGTTTCAGTGTGTGAGTTATTTAAGCTTAACACCACCCACACGCTTTTTTGCAAAACTTTGCAAGCAATTGCTCGCTCTTCGGGCTGCCAAAATGGTGTCTATAATTAGTTGGCTGCCGCATTTAAATAGCAAATTTATTAACGAGAAGCCCTTGACATCCTCGCCACTTGTTGCTCGCCAGCCCTCGCAGTTTTCCCGGCCAAAAGGACAACAGCTGGGTAGTTACATCACTGGGGGATGGGTTTTTTCGTGGGCGTTCACCGCAGGATCATGGCCATCCTGGTACATCTCGCCGAAGACTTGACGCGTCATCTCTCTTGGCACGTCAACATCAGCGATTTATGGATTTCCACTCGCCCCGCGCGAATTCACGAAAGGTGAATGAAAAACTCGCTGGAAAAGCTAAAATATCAGCAGCTGCGCTGTATATGACAGCTTCCATATATACGGCAGTGTTTTTATATGCAGCAGATATTTCACAGTGCCTGCAAAAATAGCATACACAGTGGGTGGAGGATGAGGTGTTTATGTGCCTTTGAGCTCAAAGTGTGCACACAATGGACTTTAACTTGTTAATACAGCCCTCTTTGTTTACCTTAATCGAATTCTTGTTCGGTCAGCTGCCAACAACTCGCATTGCGACCATTCAACAAGTTGGGCAAACAAAAGTGCCTTAAAATTCCTTCGCAAGAGCTGATAAAATATTTAGTTATCAATGCCACAGCAATTCAGGGCCGACAGAAGAGTTGGCTTTTTGGGAAAACAACTGGCGCAACCCACGCGATAAATATTTCAATTTGCATGCATTAGCATATTCAATCTAAAAATACCGGAAGCTGTATTGATTTTGTGCAACAAAAGCTTTGTTTCGATGTAAATTCTAGTTATTTTTGTTATTTTAAAACTAAGCTTAAAAACTCAATCATTTATAGGGAAGTCATTTTTCTCAGCATATAGCAATTACGTTTCTAAGAAACATCAAGAAAACCAATCTTCCGTTTAATTTATCTCCCATTTTGGCACAAAAAATAGGCAAGAGCTTATCCGAACAGAAAAAGCAACACAGCGCTGATGAAGGACATTACGCAATCGTCGCATTTTATTTGTATCCGCATATTGAACGCCCCGGGGATAAACCATTCATCAATTTGTTCGCTCAGTTGGTCAATGGCCCGGTTTAGTTAACCGACGTCAACAGCAGCCGTTTATCAAGGACAGTCGCAGTCGCTTTATCAGTAGCTGGCCAATTTTTCTAGTGGCATTAGCCGTCAATAACTACTGGCATACACATAATATAGATAACATGGCCGGGTTACAATGTGATAAATGTGTTCACGTTCGGCTGATTCGCAGTGCATTGTCGCTAATTAGGAAAAATGGCAAACCATCACTTTCCCTCCTTCATGCCACCATTCCAATTAAACAATCAATCAATAATAGGGAAGCGTGTCACTGCACCACAGTGTTTGCATAAATTATCGCTACAAGCGAAAATCACTGCTCAAATAGAAACCAGAACGATGGCATTCAAATGTGATGGTGTAGAGAAAACTGTCGCTAAGTGTTTTTCTCCCTTTTGTCAAGGATGGCACTTTTATTCAATTCAAAAGTACCCGAAAGCACGTCTGTCTCTCTGGGGCAAAACAATGCAAATAAGCGTGTTTAGATTGACAGCTTGGCGATCCGCACAAATCCAGTCGTCAATAAATGGCATTCAAATTTGCACAGCCTTAAAATTAGAGGACCTCGAATGGCAGGTGGCAAATTGGAGAAATGCAAATGAGTGGCGGCCGCTGCCAGGACTCCTGAATAATTCAGCAGGATGCGGCGGCAAAGACAAACAGCTGCGCACAACTCGACTAATAAGCTTTGATTGAGGCTTTCGGCATGTGCCCGTGCTTGTAGCTTTTGATTTGCAGCCAGGCTCAAAGGCGAGTGCTGTACAAATTGAGTTAAACTTCGACCATTCTTCACCCACTGACTGCAAACGCAATTTAAAATCGAATTTAAATGGGTAACTTTAATGTGTAAAAATGCGTTGGAATTCTCGTTGCATTTGGGTCAAATGGAAGAAGGGCAGCGGAATGTTAGTAGATGACGACCCGACCCTTCGTAAGCTCTTAAGACGCTTTTCTATTCGGAGCAGGGCAAAGGCAGCTTGGCCGCCGGCACACAACATAATTATCTGTAGCGCACTGTTGACATTGACATGCCAGTGCTGGGCAGACACTGCGTATGAGCGATTTCTCAGAGCAAACACTGGGGACTCGACATTTTACGGCCCGGGCATTCTTTGCAGCCGCGCCAGCTGGCAGTTGGCTAATTAAATTTCAAGATTTTCATCTAATTTCATTGAAATGTAATTTGCCGCACGGCAAACAAAACTTCCACCAACTGACCTTTGACATTTGGAGGCGTGCACACGCAAAAGCCAAGCGTGGAAAAAAAACGGAATAAAAGTAATTATGTATTGTGTTATTCACACACTCGTTTATCAACTGCAGACGTCTTGGGGATGAGGGTCTAAAAAGTTTTTTAATTATTTATAAAGAGCAAGCGGCACGTTTGGTCTTTGTGCTTGCCTCGGTTTCTTTTCTTTCTGGTGCCCCTCGAAGTATTTGCCTTTGTTGCGGCCAAAATATTTGACAAAACTTTGGCTCAAGTGTTGATTTATTAAATTGTTTAGCCGCAGTGGCAGACCGAGAGCGAAGGACGTTCAAGAGGTGCCGAGGGGGCAGAGAGGAGTGTGCATTAGCAACACCTGTCCAAGAGATATACCTGTGCCAACTCGGGAGCACGGTCCATTGCTTCCATTATGGGAGCTGATCAACGCTGAGCCTGGCAACTTGTTTACAACTTGTCTATTTATAGTGCCTCCCCTTTTTCCCCCCAATCAGTATTCCAGCGAAACACCCAGAAAGTTAAGCAGGTCCCACGCTAAGCTAGTTAAAGCTTCGTGACACTTTTTGCGAGACCTCGTTTAGGAGAAACCCAAAACTTTTTAATTAGCATTAGGCCATAATGAAATCCCTGATATGATATTTGTAGTTACAAACACATTTATCAAATGATATATCTGGGGCAGAAGAGGGTCCAAGTTGTGTAACCCAATATCCCAAAATGCAAACGAAAAGCTGGCAAATATTTGCCAGATGTTGGGCTTCCGTTCTCACATTTTCACAAGGAAGAGTAAAAAGTTGGCTGTTTAAGGTGAAGTAACTTTTGTAATTTTATTGAGCTTATGTCAACCTTTTAGTGTGATCAAAATTGAAAAGAAATCTGGAAAAGTAAGCTCTGTTTGTGTTCCCTCATTTTTATGTTATGTAAGCTCTTTTGAGTTTAAAATCTGACTGACTTAATTCCCCTTCAACTTTAAAGGAAGAAAATAATCTTTATTTCTGCGAAATAAAAATCAAGGCCATAAAGTAAGTTGTTGCAAGCTGAAAGACCACTTTAACTGTTATGGCCATAAACCACTGCAAGTGTGCGTTATAAACAGCTGCATAAATTTCAAATAGAATAGGGAACACTTATCCTGTTTTTATTTGAATCACTGCGGTATTAAAGGAATGCATCTTCTGTTTTGGAAAAGTATTTTTTAGCTCTAACTGTTTTATTTTTAGAATTCAACTATAAATGTGGAGGCCATAATGGGAAAACACCGAACAAAACTATTCCCGGCCAATTGCTGCCTTAATAGTCGGAGAAGTTCCATCTGTGAGAAATTGTTGTCATCTGGTCACAACAAAAGGCAGCCTTTGTCCGGTAAAGGACCACCGAGCTGCTTTCCAGGGCTAAAAATAAATAAATAATGCGCCTGGACCTGGCCCACCACACACTGCGTATACGTGATAAGGCATTGTGTGCAAGTGGGAGGCGTGTGTGCTGTGGTTTTTGGGGTCTCTCCGGCGAACCTTTTCCCTGGCCTGACCCAGCCAGGAATCTTGAACTCGAACTGCGTCTCTGTTTGTCCAGCGCTTTTCACTGGAAGCGCTGCGTGCCTCCTTTGTTTGTCTTGTATTTGCCAACATATGCTAGCCTTGGGTTACAAATGCCCGTGCCTTTAATTTGCAACCATCTGGGCGAGCGGCCACCGAATTTGTAAACTCGTTTTTCATTTGGCATAATAAATGAAAGAACAACAGCCAGCGATAAGCAAACGGAGACGAATGTGCCGATGTCAGACCGCAAAGTCATTGTAGCATTTGTCTTCGCAGATCGCCCCTTTACATCGGCAAAAAAATCCAGTTTGTTTTCGTGGCCAGAAGAAGTTCGCTGGATTGGCAAGTTGGGAATATGCAGGTCGAGTACGGGAACTCGCTGGCATCCTAATAAGGTCACAAGACTCTTGCATAATTCATGGGAAAACTATTGCCAGCAATATGAAACTATGCATAGCAGATGAGCGTTGACATTTCAAAGACTCCCGACAGATGTAGGACAAGCTGAAGGCGAGCAAATACTTTGCTGGCCTGAGAACAAGGTCAATTGAAAAGAAGGTCCATATTAGCACCACAACTTTGTTATACAGTTTCCCCATAATGGATCTATAAAGATCTGCATTTAGAAGAGCAATATTTTTCCTAGTTTATAAATGAGAAATTCCGAAGAATAGAAAGTTGTTATTGCAAGTGATAAAATAAACAATGCAAGCTCAGCACTTGCCTTCAAAGGTCTAAGTAAAAAGTGAATATAACAATTTAAATTGTGTTTTATATATAAAAACCAACCGACTTTATTGATGCGGTTGCCATGTGTGCCCATAAACGGTCTTGTAACAATCTGCTGTTGCTCTTGCAATCACAAGTATTGCTGCTGTTCTTGGGACTTAAGAGAGCTTTTCAAACAACAACACCCGGCGGAAAGGGAGGTGGCCAACAACTAACGCCTGTTGCCGTTGGCCACGTCAAAAGGAGTCCTGACTTAACGCTTTATGCAAGGATTTGGCTCACAGCCCGACATCGACGACAAGCGGCTGAAAAGGATGGTGGCGTCCGGGAGGGGAAGGCTTACCGACAGGTGAGTTTGTTGGCTTTTAAAGTAAAGTAAGTACACACCACCAGCCAACATAGTAGGCCTGGCACACTATGCATGCTCAAAGGCTCCAAGCCCAGACGTAGGTAAACTTTTTATCATCGCAAAGACAACGAGCCGCTTTGCGGCATTAGCCAAGTTTGGAAATTATTCCAGGCCAACCACTGGGCATAAAATTGCAGAGCTGCTGGTATTAAACCCAGCCAGCTGTGTGGGCGGAATTCCTGCGTGGGCAGTAAGGAAGCATATGTATTTACTTGAGCAAGAAATTGACTTTCGCCTTCTTTGCCTCCGACAGCTCCTCGTGTTTAAATTGGCGGCCAGCAATTACATTTAGCGGGGATCGAGATTTATTTAGATTTGCACGGCAATAGCTGACTGAATCTAACGTTTTACTGCCGATAAGGTCGTAACATCAAAGGCAATAAAATCTAAACACACTCATCGTCAAAGTCCCGCAGATAACACTCGGCGTATACGCAATATCGATTGGAATGAGAGCAAAAGTGTGTTCCCGGTCCCTTCGTGGGTTTGCCCTGGGTAAGCACACGCTTTCGGTTTGGGATACATTTTGATTTGTATTCGGCGATAGCGTTTGACGTAGGAGCAACAGATTTCCCTCGATTTTTTTTTTTTTTTGGCTTTTTTTTGTGTACTTCTACATGTGCCGCAACTTTATTACAAGGGCCGCACCCACGCGGTGCATGGGATTTTTGGCAATTACCTAAAAACGAGTTCGAAGTCCAACACAAATGCCGGGAAGCTCTAATTTGTAATTTAATCGGGAGCCTATTTTTAAACAGTCGACAAGGAAAATCATTTAGCCTGGTTGGGAGGCAATTAGGGATTCGAGTGGATAAAACAAAAATCAATAATTAATTACAGGGCACTCTGCTACAATTATAATTGGGCAAAAGTCACTGGTAAAATTTGCTTTCCTTTATGGGTTCATTTAATCATTGATTTGAGAGTAAAAACGAGCCGTTTACATTGCCCAGAATTCTGTGTATCTTTTTGCAAAGAAAAACATTCCGACGCAATTAGTTCTGGTACAGGACTCATGTGTAAGCTTGTGCAACACGAGAGCAGGGTCCATGGCAACTGTGGCATGCAATCAGCTTTTGCAGCCGAGTGGGGGCGGATGAGATTGCGCCATTGCAAATAGCATCGATGTCGCAATGAAGCCAGCGGATAACAAGGACAACTCACAGTGGAAATAATGCGGAGACGGTGCCTCAGGTGCCGACTGGATATCGGTTTGCCAGGGAAACTGCGAGTTAATTGGATTTAGCGCCTGCTTTATGTATCCTCCTCTTCCCGCTCCTTTTCCCAGACTCCATTGCAGGCTCTCTAGTTGTTATTGATGTCCCTAATTAATTGCGTCCGTTCCAGCACTTGAATTCGCATTAATCCTGCGATTCCCAAGTGAGTTATCGACCTAATCCAGGGGCGTGCAACAAGTGCGCGTCATAGCTGTCAACCGCTGACAGAATTGGGTAATGGTTATGCATTATTTTGACGGATCCCAGGCTTATAACAGGGACTCTGTGGGAATCGCAATGCTGTCAGGATTGCAGGACGAAACCGTTGACAAGAAAGTGAAAGTCGATACTGAGGTTTCAAAGAGAAAACTGCTGCCTGTCGTTTCATAACTTTGTTTGTAGCGGCTTTTATTGGAAAAGTTAGAAGGCAACAGAATGAACTTTATATACTTCAATATATTAAAGATAACTCTTGAACGGATTGCAATTGCCTTTAAACGTAAATGGAAAATGTCAACTATTTCACTCTAAAAATGTAAAGGGAATTTAATGGTAAAAAATGTGTTCACAAAAAATGCAGATGATTATAGAAAAATGTAGAGCATCAGACAAGAATGTGAGACCAGTGGTAATATGTTACCATACCAGAGAGTTTTGATTTAGTTTGCGTAGTGGTGAAGCCAGGTCAAAAGGCCCACAGACGAAAGGCATTTCAGTGAAAAATTACTGACCTATTATGGTGATGGGTGTGTGTGGTAAAGTTTATTTTCGCCACGCTGACCTTGGCTCGAGTGCAATGGCTGCTTGGCATGCAATGCGCAAATTTGCGCCTGGCGGTATGCAACGAAAACCCGCTCTGCCGACGGAAGTTGGCCAATGCCAGAGCCGAAAATTTTGCTCGTTGCCTTTGCCTGCTGGTCGAAATCTCCGCCCTCGGCATTCCGGGCACGCTCCTGGCAGCCACACACACACACACTGCGAACTAAGTCCCCGAGTCGCTATGGCACACTTAGACACGTAAACTTGGCCGCCCCCCTTGAGCAATCGCAATTAACGCCTGACAGTCGCCCGACAAGTGCAGCGTGTCAGCCCGAAACGCTGGCAACCTGGCCCAAAAACATCCGGCCGTCGGCAGTATGTTCATTGATTTTTCGCACAATCCACTTACCGGGCCTAGGTTGTCGAAGCCGTACTTGTCGGCCACTTCATGGGCGAACCCGTTGTCCACTCCGCGCCGGAAGCGCACCAGGAAGGAGCTGGTGAACACGGAGGGGCCGCTGAGGCCAGCACCTCCTGCTCCTGCTCCCGCTCCTCCGCCCGCTCCTGCACTGGCCAAGTGGAGGAGCAGGAATGGGGCCAACAGCCAGCTCCATGCGGCTGCTGCCATGGAATTCAGATTAGGCGCCTTGTCCTGCGGGCTTCGCCTGGCTCCTGGCGACGATGGGGCAACGCTGGCAGTTCGGAAAAACAAGACGTGCGACGGGTGTCCTTTGCGGGGGGATTTTCCGGGGGCAGTTGCGATGTGTCGAATGTAAAGGCCGCGCTTCACTGCACACTCGGCGTTTTCGCTTTTTGTTGGCAAGGAAGGTGCAAGGATCAAGTTGCTCGGCTGGCAAACCGTTCCTTTGTTGTGGTTGCGATTTGTTTTTCGAGTTTGTGTATTCGTGGTCCTCCTCTGGAGCTTGTTGTGCTTTCCCCTCGCTGGGAGTTTCAGTTGTTTCGGCTGAGATCTTTGTGCGCTGCCACGAACTTCACTGGGGCGCTGCGCGCTGAGAACTATTCGCCAGCGGTATCGACGGCCGCCATTATGAATGTCCGCCAGGCGCCGTGGAGGAGGCGAAAGCTCGCTGGAGAAGCTCGCTCGAAAGCTCGGAAAAGCAGCCGAAAACGCCGCCCGCCACCCACTCGACGCACCCCTAAGCGAACCTCGCGCTGTCCCGCTCGCACCTGCAGGGGCGTTGTCAGGATCTTATTAAAGGGGCGTGTTGGAAAATATAAACACATTTATCTTTAAACTGTTCCTTTATAGTTAAGTCCATCCATTGGTATCCATTAAAGAATTAATATTTTAGGGAAAATACTAACGTATTTCTAAAGCATATATTATTGCGCATTTTAAATTTATATCTATCTAGAAGTGGATTTTAAACCCACCAAAATCCTGACTACTCCACTGCTTACCAGCTACCGCTCAGCTGCGTTAACTAAGCTTTTATTTTGGCTTTTTCCTCTGACTCTGGCTTTTGCAGCGGTTTTAGCGGACCGTAGACGTCACCAATTTGGCCGACCGCTGCCATAAAGTCACCCAAAACTCCCCCACCCAGTGCTAAATGCTAGCAACTGTTTCGCCATTGGTTTATGCGCTCCGTCAACATATGGAAGCATACTTGACTTTCGCCGACTTTCGCCCGGATTCGACTAGAGTCGAATGCCACAGCTACAGTGCAGAACGCGAAGGGACGACTATTCATAAACATGAGCGCAATTGCCTCTTACGCGTAATGGCTGCGAAAGGGCTTCAACTTTGACCTTAGCCCAAATAAGTTCATAAAGCCCCGAGCTCCGAACCCAAGCCTTTAAACTGCAGGCCAAGCAAGAAGCGAAGACAGCTGGGCCCACTTTCGCCGGCTTTTTATGCCAGCTTGATTGTTTCAACCACGTTTAAGTGCGAGATGGGAATTCTCATATTTTGATTTCATTTGCCGTAAATTCTTCTTCCCAGGGAAATCCCTTTTCAGGCGCCTCATTACTTTTTAAACTGAATTTTATGGACATTTCATAAATTGACTGTGGGATAATGTCAGCTTGATTGGTTGAGAATGAACTCTTATCCGGGAAACGGAAAGTTTTCGATGAGAATTTAAGCTTTTATTTCTTTTTAATTAAATGATATTGTGAGTGAGTATAAAATTAGCAGATTATGGAAGGTGGTTGCATATGCTAAAATAGTAAGGCCTGTTAATCTATTTTATACGCATTAATATTAATAAAAATATCTTTAGAAACTAAGACTTATTTCAAATCTATGCGAACGAAGTATATTCCTTATGCTTATAGGATAGCAATACTCTCCTTATGTTTATTTAACGTTAATATTTTAATTTATTCATGAACCAATTACCTTACATTCTATTTAATTGTTAATACGTATGTTAATCAACCAACGGGTATATTTAAATTCTAGTTTACGCAAGTTAACAAGCTGCTTGCCACGCAACTTAAAGCAGGGATAAATTCGAGCTGACCTAAATAACCAAAGGTAGCACTGAAAGAATATCAAAACAGAAATCCTTCGCCTACATTTCAATTAATTTAAAACACCGTCGCACCCAACGAGCGCCCCATCGGCGAATGAAAGATAAACCGGGGGCCGAAAACTCACTGGCTGTCCGTGGCCAGTCGCAGCCAACTGTCAGTCGCTTCCACCTGTGCAGGTGGGCGGCGCATCCCCGGCCCGATAATGCCGAGCATATGGCGTGTCGCATGCGCCGAACGGGCTCAGAAACATTCGAAGCGACAATTGAGGGACCTGCTTTAAATTACAATTAATTTTTAATTAGCCTTAAATTTACATTTAGAAAGACGCTTAAGAGGTGCATGAATCAATTAGCGCACTCGTATACTGGCATTAATGCAAAATGGTCAAGGAAACGGCAACGGAAGCCAATCGAAACAAAACGAAAAAGCTTAAACCTAACTTTGCTCATCACAATCGGTAGTCGCTGAGGGGAAGCTGAAGGTGGTTATCGGGTTTCATTTCCGGCTGCCAAAGAGTTTGCCGCGCGCTGCAGGGAACTAACTGATAAGCTGCTCTTTAAGAACGGAATTCACTGCGCACTTACCATGCGATGTTCCCGGGGAAAGGGCATGTGAGCTGGCGTGGCGCTTGATGCGGGGCGTGTCCTTTAGTTCGGAAGATGAGGAGGCACTTGTGGAGGTGTTTGTTCCCTTGCCGGCCATTAAATTGGTCAGGGTGGACACTCCGCTGGAGGAATCCCCGGTGGTGGGCATGGATTTATAACGTTGCAGCGAGGTTCGTGGCTTTTTGGGCATTGTGGCCTGCTGCACTGCTTCCTCCAGAGCGCTCAGCCAGTCCTCGCTCTCGCTTTCGTCCTCCAGAAACTTCATGTAGAACGAGGGTCGCTTCGCCTTGTTATGACTGGTGGGTGTGGTGGTTGTGCTTGGTTTCGGAGGTTCCTGGGGTACAATTTTCGATTCTATCTGCTGCGAGGCTTCCAGCAGGAAGAGATCCGAGTCGGAATCGTTGAGAAAGTCTGCCATGGGATCAGCGGCAGCCGGTTCAGGAAGCAATGGCTCTGAAGAAGTCTTCTTACAGGCGGATCTTGTTCGGGCAGCTACAGGTGGAGGGATCTTTGGCGTTTGAAGTGAGTCTTCTGGCTCCGACACCGCTATTTGGTCCATCTGACTGTTCAGCTTGGCACAGCGCTCCTTGAGAAGAATATTGGCCCGCATCTGCTGCGCCCGCCACTGCTCGTTGTCGAGTTGTGTGCGCCGATCCTCCCAGCCCTTGAAGGCGATCTGCCGGCGGCGTTCCTTTTGGCTAAGACTACCTATTTCTGCCGAGTCGAAGCCACTATCAGTGGTGGCATTGCTGCTTTGGTTCCATCGCCACCCTACCTCTGGACTTTCTGTGCCCAGCGTCTGCGAGAACATACAGTTGGGGGACATACTGATGTCCAGGCGGGGCAAGAAGTCCACACTGTCGTCTAGACTGGCCTTTTGCTTGTGCGGTGGCGTGCTCTCTACATCGGAGGTAAATCCGCCAATTGATGAGGCGTTAGGGGACCCAGGAGGCTCCAAGGAACCACTTACGTCGTGAGCGCTTCCTGAGCGCCCGCAGCTCTGTGGCGAAGCTACGGGAAAGTGCGTTTTAAGGCCTTCGTGTTGTTATAGAGCCTCATAAGTACTCACCACTGAGACGTTTCTGCAGTAAGCGAGTGCTGAGCGTCAGCGACCGCCGTTTTATAAATGCGTTCTCCATTTATTTACATTTATTTTTATTTTTCCGGTGAAAAATGCGCTCAAAATTAAAGTAGCACACGAAGTTGCCAGAGAGTCACAGTCAAACTAAAGCTGGCAACTCTCATATTCGAGTGGTTCGATTATTGCGCTTGCCTATCGAACCGGAACTATTATTTTAATTAAAAAACGTACTTAAATGACAATATATTATATTATTAAATTCATAATTATATTTAAATTATAATAACATCACAAGATCTAAAGAAATTTATGTGGTCCCAACCAGAAAAGTGTAACCAGCTTGCAAATCAGCATTGGAATTAACACCATACAGAGCAACGGTCACATTGCTAGCATCGTATGGTGATGTGTTAAAACCGAAATTTTGAATACAATCCACGGAGCCAGGAAGATGAACTACAATCCGAACGCGGGTATGATGCGGAACCGTAAGTGGGAGAACTGTAAGGATCAGGCTACGCAAGCAAGTATACCCGAAGGATGTCCGGTGCAGCCACTCCGGAAGTTCCACCGCCGCCCCGACCGGAATCCGGAGTGCGCCCGCAGCTGGCACTGTTTACGTTGAACGTTACCCCGTTTTGTGATCCGCTCCTGGCTTTCACCCACTGCATCCCGCTTTCCTTGTTACTGTGCCGCCCTGCGTTTCTGTTAAGTGCTGCGTGTGTAGCTTGAATGCCTGTTTTCTCCCGCTTTCCCAATTGTCTTGCAAAGATCCTCCGGCACTAACCCTCGGTTGCTCTATCCCAAAATAGCCACAGCTACCGGCCGCCCGAGGCCTGCGAAGCGTGTCAGTGATGTGAACGCCATGGGTCCCTCAGCTCCGATGATGGGTGGTGGTGCAACTTTCATGGCCCCGCCATCCGGTCCAGCCATGCTGGATCCCAATATGTACGGAGCTCCTGCTCCGGCGCCGGTTAACAGCTACGGCTTCGACCCGAATCTCGGCCAGCCGCAGCAGCAGCCGCCACAACAGCAGCCAGGATATGGCTTCGGGGCACCTGCACCGCCTCAGCAGCCCACGGCACCTCCTGCTTTCGGAATGGGAGCACCTCAGTCCGGAGCCGCACCCCTGCCAACCGGACAGTATCCACAGTTCGCCATGTTCCAGCAGCCCATCGTCCAGGACATGGCTATGGAGTACGGCCAAAGGCTGGCGGATCAGGGCAAGCAGCTGGTGGAGAACCAGTTCGAGAAGTGGGTACCTGTGGCTAAGCTCAAGTACTACTTTGCCGTGGACAACGCCTACGTGGGCAGGAAGCTGCGCCTACTCTTCTTCCCATACGTCCACAAGGTGGGATTGTGAACCTAATGATGAATCAGTAATCATATCATGCATTTATTTCAGGACTGGTCTCTGAGGTACGACCAAGAACACCCAGTGCAACCACGATATGATGTCAACGCCCCGGATCTCTATCTGCCCACCATGGGCTATATTACATATGTAATCGTTGCTGGTCTGCTGCTGGGCATGCAGAAGCGATTCTCGCCGGAACAGTTGGGCATCCAGGCCTCCAGCGCCATGGCATACAGCATTTTCGAATTGGTCATCTACTCCATAGCATTGTACGTAATGAATGTTAAGACCAGCCTTAAAACGCTGGACCTGCTGGCCTTCACTGGCTACAAGTACGTTAATATAGTGGTCTGCCTGATGGTCAGCACGTTGTTCTTCAAGTCTGGATATTATATAGCGCTGGCGTACACCAGCTTCTCTTTCGGCTTCTTTTTGGTGAGTTAAAAATTGAGACTTATTTGATGATTATAGGTAAACAATCTTCACTTTTCCAGCTCCGCACGCTGCGGACTAAATTGTTGCAGGATAACTCACCTGCAGCTCCCAGTGGAGCCATCAACTACGACCCCTACGGAAATCCACAACAACTCGACTACAGTGGCGGGAAAAAGCGGAAGCTGTACTTCCTGTTCATGGTCGTGGTTGGACAGGCGCTGTTCGCCTTCCTGCTCTCCAAGCATTTGTATCTGCCAGAGGCAGAAGTGCTGGCGGTGCCCAAGACCTTCTAACCACCCTGATTGAAAGGTTAATTTGCAGGCTCCTTGAGGTATCCGGGTTGTGGAACCGAAGAAAAGTCATTTCCAGCATGTTAAATCCCCTCAGTAGTTCGTGGTTGGCGGTCGACTGAGATTCGCGCAATAGAAGCCTAGTTTTGTTAGTAACAAACACATTTTATAAATAAATACCAGCTGTAAAAACGAATTTTTTATATAATTTTATTGAAATTTTAGTCTCTTTTACTGTAACGTGTTGTTGGTTGTTGTTGCTTGCTCTGCTCATTGTTAACTTATTGGCTAACTTCGCAAATTGCCGCTAGTTTCTCCTGGTTCGTTATAAAATATATGTGTGAGAGTGTCTGCCTGTATGAAATGTTCTGATGTGATTCGGGTCGGGTATCAGATTTCAGATTTCCGATTTCCGGTTCCTGTCTGCATTTAGTCTAATTTGTTCGGTTGTTGTCTGCGTCTGCATGCTAAAACGTTGCACTCGGCTTGCATCAAAAAATAAAAGGCATACGAATCCGTAGTAATAGTAATGATAACAGTTCCTACTTTAGGTTAGTTCGTGAGTTTACATAGTTAGATAGTTCGTCGTTGGTTAGTTTGGGGCCTCGACTGCAACTCAGTACATAGCACAATGTGAAAAACGTCCTCTCCTCGTACAAATTCGCTAGCTTAGCTTCTGGTTTTCCCTCTATTTGATTCTGTTTTACTTTAGTTTGCTAATGCAGTTCGCTTCTTCGTTCTTTTGCTTTATTTATCGTGTGTAGTGTAGGCTAGCACTTAGTAAATATTTATAAACATGCTTTGCTTTGTTTTCAACAAATTCCACGTACTAAAAAAATAATACATTTACAACTAATAATTTAGATTAAACATTTACGTTTTGTTCTGTTGCCTGATGCTGCGTATAGATCGTAGTTATGTTGTACATAGCTATATATCGTATATATAATATATATTACGGGTGTACTGTGTGTGTGTGTGTGTCTGTGTATGGTTCATAAACTCATTTAGGCTACATTTGGAATACAAAATACGCAACATAAAAAACCTTTAAAACTCTTGCTCCTATCAATAAATTATCGAAATCAATCGCCTAGCTTTAACCTAGATCACCGACTGCTTCTGCTGCTCCTGCTGCTTGACAAGATTACGCTGATAGTTGACCAAGTCCACTTTATTGAACTAAATTACCGTCCCGCCGGGCGCCGCCGTCTGTCCAGGTGACAAGTGCTGAGTGGCGTGCTGCGAGTAGGATATTATTAATTGGATATTCAAGAAAAATATTTCAAATATATAAGCACGAACTTACCGTGGCATGACCTGGCCGCGCCCAGGTGTAGATGAATCCATCCTGGCACGCCGTCAGGAAGCAGTCCTCGCGAAAGATCAGCGCCGTCAGTCGCTCGTGGGCGATCTTCTTGCAGACCAGCGGCTCCAGCAGCGGGCACTCGTCGAAGCGCGGGCAGGCGGGCGTGCCGATGAGCTGCATGGGATCGAAGCTGCTCACCCCGGAGCCAGAGCCCGCTCCTGCCCCCGATCCCGACGACTGGGCGGCCGTGGCCAGCGAGGAGTGGTGCGACGACCGGCTCAGCTTCAGGGATCCAAAGCTGTGCGCCGTCGAGCTGCTTCCGATGGCACCAGCCGCTCCCGAATCCAGCGTGCTCGAGTGGCCGAAGTTGGAGGAGCTGCTGTGGTTGCTCTGGCTGTGGTTGTTGTGGCCGCCACTGTGATTGTGCTGGTTGTAGCTCTTCAGCATGCTCATCGCCTTGCGGTGCTGGCGGTGCGCCGTCGAGTGGCTGCCCTCGTAGCCGGCGGCCTTTTTATCCGAACTGCTCAGAAAGCTGAAGTTCGAGAGGCGCTGCGTGAGACTGTTGAAGGCGCTGAAGCCACTGCCCGAGTTGGAGGACTTGTTCGAGCTGTTGGAAGTCTTGCTGTTGTACCCGGAGGTGGATTGCGATGGCCGCTGGCCACTCCCGCTCCCTCCTCCTCCATCGATGCTGTCCGACTTGGTGGCGCTGATGCAGTTGGGGAATTTGATCGAGTTGCCTGTGCCGTGATTTCGATTGTTTTGCTTGGTGGAGGTGGCTGCTGTCGCTCCGGCATTCGAGGATGTGGAGGCGGGCGTGGCTGCCTCGGTGTCGATGTCGTCGGGCGAGGATTGCGAGGATATCGTGCAGTTGGCGGTGGAGAACTTGCTGGAACTGCTATTGCTGTGCTCACCGGCACCGTTTCCTGCTCCACCGCCCGCCGTTTCCCTGGTTGGACTGCAGCTGCTTGATTCCGCCTGCTGTCCTCCCGCTTGACTGGACATGGCCACTGGTCGGATCACCTTTATGTCATCCTCCGCCTCCGCTTCCTCGTCCACTCCGCCATTCAGATAGCCCCTATCGCTATTCACCCGCTGTCTCAGCGCCAGCGGATGGCGCAGCACATCCTCCGTGATGTCCCACAGGCAGATCTGCGTGTCCTGGCTGACGGAGCCCAGTCTGTAGCTTATTGCCAGCTTATCCGCCGAGGAGGCATCCGAGCGGAAGGAGGCAGAGTGGGGTCGATTGCGGGATGCATGCACGGGCGTTGAGTTCCGGTCGAAGCCCTCGAAGCCACCGTTAGCTGTGGAGTCTCCGGAGAAGCGTGCCTCCCGCGAATTAGAGTACTCGTTCATTTGATTCTCATCGTCGCTAAAGTCGCCACCATCCCAGTTGGTGTACGACGTGGTGTAGGGGTCGAAGGCCACCACTGAGACCCAGGATCTGTGGCCCTGTCCACGGGCCACTACTCGTCGCTCTTGCAGTGACCACACGGTCACCAGGTCGTCCTCGCCGCCCACCACAATGTACTTTCCGTCGGGCGACCAGCAGACGCACAGGAAGCCGCCGAAGTAGGAGCGCGCGATGCCCAGCAGCTCCATGGTGTCGTAGTGAAAGACGCGCAGGAAACCGTCCTGGGAGACCACCGCCAAGTGGGAGCCGCAGGGCGAGAAGCAGAACTCGTTGACGCAGCAGTTGTCGGTGCTGAAGACCCACTTGTAGAGCGGGTTCCTTGTGGTCTTGGCCTTGCAGGTGAGTATCGTGTAGCCGTCACCCAGCTTGAAGGGCTGATAGCTGGGCGCAGTGGCGGCGCAGGGCAGTTCCTCGTTGTACAGATACAGGTGACCCGAGGCGTGGGCGGCGAGGAACAGGTGCGGTGAGTTGGGCAGCCACTTCAGGCAGGTCACTTTGGTCTTGTCGATCAGTCGCTGAAACGCACATTGTTATAAGCTTTGGATTGAAAGCTATAAATCAAGGCACTCACCTCCTCGTTGAAGAGCTTCCTCACTTCACGGGGACCGACCTGCGGGGAGACCAACTGGATCTGGCCCGTGGTGAAGCCCACCAGCAGGGGCGCGCCCGTGGGCGTGGCCGCGCTCGCGTTGAAGTCGTGGCAGCTGGGATTGGTGCCCTTGTAGAACTTCTTATCGATCGGCTTGCTCATCTCCGTGCCCTGCAAGTAAGTCAACAAGTCAGTCAGTCACTATCATCTGTTTCTGTTTATCTTGCTCGTGCTGGATTGCACTATGTTTTCTATTTAAAGCTAGAAGTTGAGTGGTTTCGGTAGAGAGGTTGCAACTAGAGACCCTCTGAAAGGGATTGTTTATGAGGTTTTGTTGTATAAATAAATACGACTCAGTTCAAAAACATTTTTTACATGCATAAAAAAATGAAATCGTTATGAAATCATCATTTTGCATCTATAAGATTTGAAATAGTATAACAGAGGTGATGCGATGGGAAGAGCAAGTGGACCAGTCTACAAATCAACGAAATCGAAAGTGAAAACCGAAACAGAGCCTGATGTTTCCGCTTGGCCTGAGATCGGAATGGAAGTTTACCTCCAGAGCGATGAAATAATCTCCGAAATTAACACGTTCTGGAAGGGGTATGGAAATTAGCAGCTTGTTGGCGGAATCAGGTGGAAAAAGCTATGTCTGCGGCCAAGAGCGTTTGCCAAGTTTTCACTAGCAGATAACTATGGCAACACAGAAGCCAGCTAAAACAAATACAGAAGGAGAATCGCAAGCTGTTGCTGAACAGAATGAACAAAATGCCAAAGAATTTGAAACAGCTGCTGGGCAGGGGAAAAAAGGCAAACACAGCGAGGCGATGAGCAATGACTTTTTGGGTAAGTCGAACGGGGAATGCTCTGTCGACTGCATTTAGCTAAAATTGTGGCTAATGAGCAGGTGCTTCAACTGCTTTGCTCGGCCTTTAATTGGACTAAAGCCACCTCCCGCTGATTAAGCGGGTTCTAGGTGAAAGGCAGGGTAATCTGCCCGTTGGGACAAGTTCAAAACGCTCACAGCCGACTGCCTTCGAGCGCAATAAACATTCATAAAAACGCCAAACAAGCGAATTGATCATCAAGCGCTCGAAGTGGAACAAATTAAGCCCGCTGGGGGGACACTGCATGTAAATGGCAAGGTATTCGAGCCCCTGCCAATTGGCTGGTGCAATTGCCGGCAGCCCCTATCGCTGACTGGGATGATAAGCTGGATGCGCCGCCTCTCCTCCGACCTCACGTGCTTTGCAATGCTGATGAGCGAGTGCATCTGTCATCGCCACCCTCTTTGGCTCACCTTTTTGGCTCCGCGAAAGGAGTAGACGTAGAGATCTCGGCCGAAGTTGAAGCAGATTCGGTCGCCGCCTAGGACCTGGCTGGTGGCCACTCCGTTCTGGTCGAGGACACCGCCGTTCATCATGGAGTGCATGGAGATGCCTCCGCCGAGACGGGCGTCCACTGTGCTGTTCGCAGCACTATTGCTGCTGTTGCCCACGTGATTGCTGTGGCCGAAGTTGCTGTCCCCGCCGGCGCCTCCGTTGGATATTGCTGCGGTGGCCCCGCCAGATCCTGTGGCTGCTCCAGCTCCCGTGGGCGAGCCTGCCGGTGAGGGGCCATTCGTTGTGTTCGCTCCGCCTGCTCCGCCCACAGGTGACCCCGCCCCCGTTCCCGTTTCGGAGCCCAGCTTGCCCTGCGCCGGATTGGGCAGGGTCACCATGGAGACGCGCACCTGCGGCGAGCTCTGGTTGCTGCTGTAGCCCACTCGGTTGGGCCGCGAGTACTCCGAGAGGGTCAGCAGGCGGTAGGTGCCCTCGCGGGTGACGAACTGCGTCTTCAGGTCGTCCTTCACACTGGCGTCCAGTTGGTTGGCCATCACTACAATGGCAACGGCGATGGCTCCTCTGCTACTGCTGCTCCTCCGCGAGTCCGCCACTCAGCCCATTCGAATGGCAGGCGCCCAGTGGTGCTAGTGGTGGCTGTGCAGGTGCTCCTCCTCTTACTCCGCGTCCTCCTGCCCAACGCAATTCGTCGGTTTTCGCCACTAATTAAGCGCCAGTGGGGTTGGGCTTGCGCTTTTCTCGTTCTAATTAGATTTGATTCCTTCACTACACCGAGTTTCGTGGGGCTCTTGCGCCCGTGTTGTTGTTTCTGCCGTTGGAGCTGCGTTTTCCTTGCTTTTGGGCCACTGCGGTGGTTGCCTGCATCACGGCGCGGTGGCGGCGGGTTGAGGGTGACGGGGCTCGCGGTTATCGCATCGGCCGCACGCTCGCTTTAATTCCGCACAAATTACTTAATTTATTTTTTTTAATTTCTGATTGGAACTCTGAAGAGTGTGGTAGTCGCTTTTTCCGCACAGAATAACAAGGGCTCGCCAGAGTGGCCGGGAGGGGCGAGGATTTTTGAAATTCCGTGAAAAGGTCACACTTAAAGAGAGAAGATGCGGGTTTTAAAAGAATTTTTTAAGTTTTCAACATTCTTAGAAAAAAGTTGCTTAAAATAAACACTAAAATATATGCGAGATAAGTTAAATATAAGAAGTTTGTAATGGGCACTACCAGTTATAAAGTGTGCTGCCAGACTGTTTAAAATTAGTGTGAACTGGCGTTGCCAGAATCTGAAAACACGGTTTTCCAATGCTACCAACCGGGATGTGGTTGTGATTATTTTTGATGGGTAGCATTGTCCCTAGTGGCGGAATATTTGAATTATTCTTGATACAAGTTTTTTCTGTTTAGGTATATTAAAATATGTATTCTATGTTTTCCTTTGAAAAGGACTTCCTTTTTCAGTGACTTATCTTGCTCTTACAACTTATCCATTATTTATTTCCACGCCCTGTCAAAGGGCAACCAAAGAAATAAACAACGTTAGCCAGAAGCCAATTGCAATGACTTGCGTTATTCCAGCAACTGGCATTGTGTGTGTGCGGTGTTAGCCGGAAATGCATTTGGCATGTCCTGCGAAATTGGCCAGTGAAGAAGAAGAATGGGAAAATGAAGCTGCTGCTGCTGCTGCTGCTTTGTTGCCTTTCCGCCTTTTGCTCGCCCCATTTTCTTGTTACTTTGCACTGCCAATTGCATTGGAGTTTCCTGCTAAATCTCGTTTCGGACACATGTCTTTTGTCTTGGCGTTGTCACCCTAGGAATGCCCCCTTCGGCTTAGCCTGGCCAAGTGGGATGTACCGACTGCTGCCGAGATGGGCAAACAACTGGCGACCTCGGGGGCGCATCGAACTCGAATCAATCAAGAGCGATTGATAAGAAGGGCCACTTGACGGCACGAGAATGTGGTATAAAAACCATCGTTGCAGGCCAGCGAACCACCCACTTTCACCCACGCCATGCGACTGAAAGGTGAGTCGATCTCGAATCTCGATGGTGTAACTTCACAGGACCAAAGCTGATTATATCCGATTAGACCGATTAGTTTTCTGGCCACTCGCCTGCTGCCTTGTGCTGCTGCTGCTCCTTCCGACCGGAACTCAATCGCAGTGCAACGACACCCACCAGCCGGGATGTCTGCACCAGGCGGAGCTCGGCCTCGCCCAGCGACACTGTCTGGATCCCACCAAATTCTGGCTCTGCACGGTTATCGGCCAGGAAGCGCAGCTAAAGAAGTGCCAGCCCAACACAGGATTCGACCAGGACCTCAACGCCTGCGTTCCCTGGATCGCCTGGGTTTGGCAGCCTTGCACTGAGCCACCGAGTCGTCCTCCAGGATATGAGCCCTGCTAAAATCTAATAAAAAATGGTTATTAGTTGAGAAAACTTGCATTCCTAACTGGACTATGATTGTTTCTTTCCTAAATAAACGATGCTATTCAAAAAACCCTCTATTTAATTGGACTATAGTAGACATTCGAAAGATTATTGGTTAATTATTTCACTCAATATAAAAGCAGTTCAATATCCACAGCAAAACAATTTCATACGTGTTTCCGTTAAAATGGGTTTCCCATATGATTTGAATATTAAGTGCATGCTAATTTATTAGTTGTCCATGCTCAGCAATTTGTACAATAATATCCATAAATAAAAAGCCAATAAACCATTAGAAATTATAATGGCAAATTTGTCCACATTAAGGCTCTTAACCCTAAATTATGCGAGCTAGGAAATTAGTTATGGAGTAAATAAATAAAGGTTATTTAAATTATGGTTATACTCACAAACATGTTATACCCACAAACGCCTCCCAGCTTAGTTCTTTTTTCAATAGATTCATTTAAATTTTTAAAGAAAACATCAAAGCCGATTAAATCCCGACAAAAACAGTGTGATTGAAAATACCCAACCTAACATCAATTGTTTGTGTCTGAAGTGACACAAATAAAAACAACTAAATATTGTAGTAATGCTTTTTGTAGTGCAACCAAAGCTAATAAAGGAAGCGGCGTGAATGTGTCAATTAGTTTGCTTGTTCGGCGCGGTGCCAAATATTTGTGGGCCAGTTTATCTCCAGCTCCCCGAGTTCCCCTTTCGGCTTATCTGGCTTACCAATGTCAAGAGCAAGATCTGCGAGAGCGATAAGTCATATATCTCTTTTTTCTCTTTTGGTATGAATCATACGATTATGATCTGCGGCACACTGTTTTTTCTCTCAGTGCCCGGATGACCGAGAGGCAGAGTGTATTTTTGTGGCAGCGATTCGATGATCCGGCGATAGCCAGTTGCAATTACTGCTGCAATTGTTAACGTGCGGCTTCTGACGGCAGTTAAGCGCGTCTGAGTGACGAGCCACGCCCCATTTTTGTGGGCGGACAGGAGGGCAATTGGGTTTTTGGTCGCCGGCAATGCATTTGTCATAAATCAATATGTCAGGGCGGGGAATCCTTTCCCAGCAGCTCAACAGTTGGCCACCTCTTCCCGGATCCACCGCCACTCTCTGGCAATAAGTTGCACTATTTTCGATGCGCTCGCCCGTGCATTTGGTGCGAGCATTTTATTTCATTTCACAGTTGTCAGTCAAACGCTTTGTCAGGCCGGCGAGCACATCAATAAGCGGCAAAAAAATACGATTCAATCGAAAATTTTATTTCTCGCTTTTGGCGTCGTGCGTGTGGCATACAACAAAATATTTGCATGTAAAAGAATTTTCCGCCATCCGAGCAGAGCGTTCCGAAAAGGTAAAAATTGTGAAATGAAATTTTTAGCGTACGTGACGTATACGCAATATATTTAATTGCATTGAGGGTTCTTTTTGTGGAACGGTTCTCTTAAATCCCCTGCAAGTATGTTTTAAACTGTTTGTGACAGTGCACAAAAAATGTGTACATAATTGGGCCTTAGTGCGCAGTGGGCTGAACTTTAAATCAGTGCTTAAATCCCAGCCTGCGTGCAGGTAAAATAATGGCCTTGTCTTTGAAAATCTCAAAATACTCGGGAAATGCTACAAATGCCACACGAATTAGCATAAATCACCGAAGGCAGTGCGACAGGGACAGAGGGCGGCAGGAAGTGGGATTTGCTGGGCAGAAAAGCGTCGTTCCTCCCGGTAGCTTCACTTAATGGCAGACATTAATAACCCGATTTAATTTATGGCCCAAAACTAACAAAAGCCCAATCCGCAAGAGCACCAACCGAACAACCGAGCAGCCGAACAACCGAGCAACAAAGGCCAAGAAGGGCACCAAGGAGGCCTTTTCCCGAGTTGCAGCGAGTTGCGAGCTGCGCTGCACTGCGGCAATTACTCAAGTGCGCCAGGACCTAATGTGGCTTAAGGCGATCCCACCACCTCCCACTTGGCACTCCCCCTCCCTCCTACGTGCAGCCAGGTGAAATTTGTTGGCCCGGGCCCCAAAAATGCCTTTGAGGCAGTGTTTTGAATTAATTAGCCAGCGTGGCACTGGCCAAGCCAGCAACATCGTTGCTCCTCCGCTTGTTTGCGGCCTGGCCGGCTATCTCGCAAAATAATTTACAGCTGCCGTTGATGTCATGAATATGCAAGCAGCCTGGATGACTGCCTAGATGTGGATGTGGCTTTAGATGTGGCTGTGGATGTGGGTGGGAACCACCCGGGCAGCTCTTAGCTGGCGGCTCGAGCGGAAGAAACAACAATTGGGCAAACAAACAGCGCCATAAACTGCCTGCGAAATGGCAAACAGAGTGGGCAGGTGGGCTGATTCCAGATGAGCTTATCGCGACCACAGCATCGCACCTCAACTTCCGCTTGATAAGATTTCGGCTGTTCATGGAGTGTATAAAAAGCGGACCACAAATTAGCATAGGTCAGTCCAACGATAGCATCCCCAAACTCAAGATGAAGTACCTTCCTTTGCTCGCTATTTTCCTGATCCTTGGCTGCTCCTCCCTTTCCAATGGAGCTGCTGTGGGCAAGCCCACGGGTCAACCGGGATGCCAGACGGAAGAGGAGCTGACGGTGGCCCTCTATCCCCACTTCTACCTGAAGAACGCCTACTGGATTTGCTCCGCCCAGGGAGTTCCCGCCACCCTCGCCCAGTGCCCCATCGCCTCCGCCTGGCTGGATTCCGCCAAGAGATGTGTTCCCTGGTCCGAGTGGACCTGGTCGCCCACCGTCCTGCCCCCCAGTGAACCCGCAGTTGCAGTCTAGGATTGCCGAACAAGAAGCCAAACATTTGAAATTCTTGAAAAATATTTGGAAAATATATGAAGTTCACCAACAAAAGTTGTATCCTTTTTTTTATTCTTTTTGGCAAGCCAAAATAATTTTCAACTCTTTATTGTGTTTAATTAAATTTTATACTTACATTCATTCGTGGAATTCTCTGTTCCATCTCTTAAATTCACAAATTGTTGCTAAGCAACAAAGTCTCTCGTTTCTAAAGAGATACCCCTGGCAATCTTTTGGTAAACAATTATTTTTCTGCAACTCTGAGCAGAAAGTTTCCAGTCATTGTTATAGTTGGCTTAGTAACTAAAATTCGTTAAACAAGCTGTAAAACTGCGCACAGAAAAATATTTTTGCTGTAATGCAGGCTGAAGATTAGTAGAGCAACTACCTAGTGGAAATTTTTGAGTCACTTGTTTTGCTGCAGCTATACGATTTTATGATCATAATGTTTACTGTTTACGATTCGTATTGGGTATAAAATGTAAATATTTAAAGAATGGAAAATCCTTATAATAACCTTGAATTGCTTCATAGAATATTATTTATCTTTGTCAATATTATTTTGTAAATGGACATTAAGTTTCATCAATTTCCATCTCAGATCTCATCTTTTGTAGCCATGTCTGGAAAGGACTACAACGGAGAGCCCGGCTGTCGAAGTCCGGAGGAGTTGGACAAGAGCTACCGTCACTTCTGGGACCCCACCGCCTACTGGCAGTGCGGCGGGAAGGGAAAGGGAACGGAGCCCGCTCAGCTGCGCCGTTGCCCCGCCAACGAGCTGTACTACGACCGGGAGCGGCGGTGCGTGAAGTGGAAGGACTGGCAGTGGACCGAACCGCAGGACCCGCCCACAAAGCCAAAGCCGCGCAAATAAAACGGCGTGCATGTATTGAAACAAATTGTCGAAAATATAATTAAAAAGCGCTTTCCGATTTTTCCCGGGTGAGTGCTGGTTAATTTATGCGTGGGCTGATGCGCGGAAAGGGGGTGGAGGAAAGGGGGCGGGGCATAAGCCGCTTTCGGGGGGATGTGCTCCTCGCTTGTTGATGCTGGCGGGGATTTGCTTTTGTTTTCGGGGGCGCCATACGTGCAACAATTACGCAGTGTGCGTGTGGAGTGGCCTTGTCCACTCCACCAATTCCCTCCCATTTCACTTCCAATCCCCCCGATTTCCCCCCCCCCCCTTTGCCCTCTGTTTGTTTGTGCAATTTGGTAAATTGACATGACGGCAATTTCCCATGGCCGTCGGTTCCTCGCTGAGCTGCACGGACTTAACTTCGCTTGCTAGTTTTAATAATTTTTAATTAGCTGCAGCGGAAAGCTCTCAAATGGACAAACAAAATGTGTTGCCCGCTTTGCGGCAGTTTCGGGTATTATTTCCGCCCGCGTTCGCCGGCCGCCTAATGTAATTGCCGAAATTTGTTTTGTGCCCCAATTAAATTGCGAATCGAGCGCCGTTAAAGCGGCCAGTGGAATTTCATTAATTGTATTTAACGTTTTAGAGCGAACGTTTTTGTGTGTGTGCGAAATTGGTGTCCGTATTCAATCAATACAAAGCGGTTCGTGTGATCCAGATTTTATTCATTCTTTTTCCGTTGCAGCGCAGCTGTGGCAAAGCGGTAATCTTTGTTTTTGTTATTCTGTTTGGCTTTCGGCTTTGAGTGTGTGCGCTTTTTTGTTTGAAGCCCCACAATTTGATATACACAAATCGATTTACTTGCGCATGCAAATAACTTTATTTGCTTAGTGGGTAAGAAGGGGGGAGGAAGTTGGAGGGAGAGAGGGGGGTAGGGGCACACAAAGGACAGCTAGCAGGACAGAAAGAAAGAAAGAAAGAAGTGAAGTGAAGTAAGGAAGAAGGAGCAGAAACTGTTAACAAAAAGTCGACAGCCGGGCTTGGCTCAGCAGCCAAACAAATTTGCATAAATCGCAGTTGGTAGCACACAACACAGCCAACACACACGCCCGCATCCTGGCACCCACACATGTGCTTATTCACACCCACACAAGCACAACCCATTTCAGATAGATGTGTGTGTACGTGTGTGTATATATATCCTGATCCAAAGCGACACAGCCATCGACATCGCCATCGACACGAAGTGAAAGGCGCAAAGACTAAGTGCATGCTTAAGTGTTTTCTTTTCTATTTACGTGCCACGACGTTGGAGTGAGCAGCAGTGTCGTTTGTTTGCACTGTTGCGGCTTGTGTGCCACCCACCCAGCCATCCAGCCATCCAGCCACCCCATCCATCGAAGTATCCACCCAACCAACCAACCCACTTCCCCCGTGCATATGTAAATCAAGGTAAACAGAAATCTGTTACAGCATGATACCATTACAATGACATGCAACGGACCCCAGTCGACGACACACCCACAAAGCCCCAACTTAGCCGGGCCAAAACCACCACAGAGTAAACTAGATACTTATACACGTGTCTCATATTGACTGCGATATGTTATACAAATGAGATATTGATGCCCCACCATTACAACTTGGGCAGCAACAACAACGGGCCTCCGCTTGCCATTCAGTCAGCCATCCAGACAGCCATCCAGCCAGAGAGCGGCGTCCTCGAGTGACAGCAAACAACAGGAATAGGAACAGCACTGCTAGCACTGCCAGGACCAACAGGACTACGGGCAGGACCATCGGAAACATCAGCAACATCAGAGGCAGCAACAAATGCAGGAAAAGCCACCCTAATGGGAGTGGCGGGGCCCCAAGTCCTAGATCAAAGCACACGGTTCGCTTAACCCATTCAATTACGGCTCTAAATTAATTTTTAATGATCCAAGCACACTCTTTAAAGCTTTAACAAATCTATTCTATATATCATTAAAACACCATAAAACAAGAACTATATATTATAATCAGCTAATATTTTATGCCCATATAATTAAAATATTGTTAGACAATGAGGTGTTGATGATATCAATAGTATGACTTTGTTGATTTTTCCATATAGTACTTGTCAGTACACAAATTCAATAATAAAACAAGCAAGATTTAATACCCATAGAGTGGGTAAGTCCAACTATGGTAAGACAAAGCATTTCAAATCTTCACTATTTAAACTTACATAACTGCCAAGCTGCTCATCACTTTGTGCTTTCTGCTAGATGTTGGTAATGGGTTAACCCGATGGTTTCAGGGCCGTGCGGTAACTGGTTACCCCATCAAAAGGTACTCGCTTACGTAACCAGATGCGGCAGCCCCAGAGGAGAAAGCAACCCAAGAAAAGGGAAAATGGGAAAGGCTCTCCATGTGCGTGTCCAATCGCAAAGCAATCGAATCACGCCGAAAGAGAGTAGGAAAATGGAATGCGGTATCGGAGCTAAAAGGAAAGCAATCTCAAAACAGAATGCAAGAGTATAAAGTAATGCAAAAACAAGAAAAAAACGGGCTAATTAGAAATGGAAAAGCAAAAGATGCAAAGAGAGTGGCTCCCAAGATAACTATTTGACTGGGAAAACTCATCTGTAGACTTGAATTATAAAATCTATGCAAAAATAAATAAGCCTTGGGTAGAAAACACTATCAAAGAACTGTAATAACTGCAAACTTTTTCTATTACGGCCAACATTAAAAGCGATTGTGTCCTAAATACAAACTTTAATGTTGGTTCAGTCACCTAAAATGCAATTACGATCAGCGCGAAACCAATTTTCAGATCAATATCTTATAAACAACCTCAGCTGTGTGTGCACAGTGAACAAATTCGAACTCTCCTCCGCCCAAAAAAAAAAATCCAACGATTACGAATCGAGAATCGGGCGAAATGCAATAACTGAATACAAATTTGAAATGTGGCGGAAATTGAAATCGAAGGCGTTGAAGTGATTTCGTCTCGCAAAAATTCAATTGGAATGGCAACGGCAACGGCGGCGGTGGCGGTGGCGGCAACAATCGAGCACCACAGCAAATGTCTTGCACAACAACAAGAATCACTTGAGCGCCACCCCGAAAAAGCAGTAACCTCCTCGAAAGTCCTTATTGTGGCAGGGCTTCTGGTTACGCGGTTATTTCGGCTCCTTTCACATCCTTTCGCCCGGCACTCTGTTGCCTGCACAATTTTTCCGCTGCATGCAATTTTAATGCGATTTTGGATTTGATTTGTAACCGAAAAATAAGCCACACAAACTTTTCCCCTTTCGAAAGTGGAGCTGTGCGGTGGGTTTGAGTTTGGGTTTGGGTTCGGGTTGTGGTTGCATTGTCGTTGTCGCTGCTTCTGTTCCTTTTCCCCCTTGTTGTAGTTGTTGGCATTGTTGCTGTTATTGTTGCTGTTGTTGTAGCTCCTGTTGTTGCTCGGTTGTTAAGTGCAAATATAAATTCAACGGCAAAAAGGGAGCGGAATGCCTTGCACCCCAAAAACAGGGGGTCTGGGGTCAAATATTTATTTGTTGTCGAGCACAAATTTTATGCTGCATACTTTCATGCGCCGCTGCAGCACAATGTGGCACAAGTCACCAACACCAGCACCAGCAACGCAGCCCCAACCCCAGCCCCAACTTTCAGTGGAAGCGAGGCGCATAAAACCTTCCGCTGCCATTCAAGTGGAAAAGTTTAAGCCAACTTTTCCAGCCCGAAAAGCCCCCTTTTCCCGGTTTGTGCGCCGAACGCCAACAATTCAAGCGCGAAAATGCGCGCACTGAAAAATCATTCAGCGGAAGCCGCAGAAGGGGGTGCAAATTGGTGGCAGGGGTCCGCCGACTGTCACCACTCGAGGGTCTAAGGGGTCTAAAAATGCCAATTATGCCTATTCGAAGGGAAGTGCCTTCTTCAATGGCCACTGAACGGAAGTCAAGCCAGCAAGAAGAAGGCGAAAAACCCAACTAGCGCATTGCGTATGCGCCCTGTTGGCTGCCTTATTTATGCGGACCATCGCAGCAAACTTAATTAAAGTAACAACACGTAGGCCCGGGGTCAAAGTTCACGGGCTGCCAGCAATCGGCACTCGGCACTCGGAGCCACTGGCTAAACTTGAAGAGCGCAGCGAAATGACCGCAAAACAATTGTAAACTCAATTAAATCCAAGCACCGCTGCGGCAGTCGCTCTTGCAAGTCCGACTCTTAACTACAGGCCCAAGTTTGCAGCTCAAAAGCTACGGAATGCCTTTTAATTTTACCCTCCCTCTGGAGCACATAAAATATATAATCGTTTGGGGTAGGGGTGTGTTTTAAAAATCGTAGATCCCAAATCATATTTGTACGAACAGGAAAGTTATTTTAAAATGCTTAGAAAAGGTATAACCTTACCAAAAATCATTCGAATATCTTACAACATATACAAACAATAATCACTACAATCATTAAATGATTTAGTCACCCTTATTTTTGTTTAGTGTACAGACCCCTACCTAGAAGCTAGTCTCCCTGGGTGTGCTGATAACATACGACAGTTGTGACTTTAAAATCCCCTTTTCGCAATTTTTGCACAAAACTTGTGCAGGATTAATGGCCCGAACGGCCCAGGCATCCATGCAATTAAAATGCAACAACAAGGCGAGTGGCAGAAGGAGGAGCAAGAGGCAAGAGGCAAGCGGCAGGATCTCAGTGGCAGAAACAGCTGCAGGAGTGGGCGGAAATGGAGCAGAAAGATTGCTGTGACTTCGGAGCGTTTGAAAACTCGCATGTGTGACGGGCGAGGCCCGGAGATAGCCACGCCATTTTAAAGTGGCTGGCGAGGCAGCAAAACGGGCAGCGGCAAGTGGAAAGCGGCAAGTGGCAAGGGGGCTACGGCTACGGCAGCTGCGGCAGGGGAAGGCCACACTAGTTAGTTCCCCATGGGAGGATGCGGCACAGTATTGTCCGCATAAGCACACACATATACTCGTATATATGGCAGAGGCTCCCCTTTCCATTCGCCATCATTGTACGGTTTTTGCCCGCAACGGCCAAAGACAAATAATGCAATTTCCTGACTAACTCATTTGGGGTGGTTGCACATCCAGGACATACAGAACATACAGGACCCACAGAACTCTAGTTGCGTGTCACTGACACTCGACCCTCGCTGCGGACATTTATTACCTAGTTGGGAGGAGCAATCGCTGCGAGTGATCGGAGAGCCGGGACTTCCACTGGATGGATCACTCGGATGCCCACTGGATCTCTTCAGGACAGAATTGGATTCGAAATCGGGAATCGCCAGCAGCTAGCAGCCAGCAGCCAGTGCCACGTGACTCCCTTTGGGGCAGCTGATGCAATCATTGGCAACTTCTGGTTTCGTGTTGCGCTCCGCACACAGCAGCAAGATTAATGCGGTTCGGCATCGAACTTTAAACTCATTTTAGCCCGGCGAGAGCTGCCACCGAGGACCTGCAAGAAACCCGACAGAGACGGACGAACATGTGTTTTGCGAGACCAGGAGCATGTCCTGCAGTTGGTCCTTGCTCCTTTCGCTGGCCCTGTAATTTGTCCCCCGTCCGTCGTCGTTCCGTTTGTCTGTTTGTTTGTTTTGCGCAAAAGTTTGCGGCGACAATTGTTTTGCGGTGTTGCAACGGACGCAAACTCACTGCCACATTGGCAATCTCACACACGCATCCACTCGGATTGCGATTGGAATTTTCTTGACAATGTTTTCCCACTGCCCTGTAATTTCGGGTTTTCCCCTTAACGTCTGAAGGGAAGTCAAGATTTATGGCCAATCGATTTTCGTAGCCCCCGGAAATGTCGCACCCGTTTTAATGTTGCTTTCAATATGTGTCGCCGCTTATCATATCTGAACCACTCGACCGCCGCTCATATATCAATTATTTTTCAATCAATTTTAAGTTAATAGCATTTCAATGCGAACACCTTTAATCGCGATAAGTGCGAGCTGAAAGAACTATAATTAAATCGCCGGACAATGGATCATTCGCCATCCACGCAGTCGCGCAACTGGCGCCACTGGGTCCACTCGAAGCAGCCGAGGTATCCGTCCTGGTCAACGAACGCCTTTCCATCGGGACAGGACAGCTGCAGGGGTCCGTCGTTGGTGCACAGGTAGAAGCTGGCCACGTCGGAGGCGGCATGGGGCTGCAGCTTGCTGTTTCCGGTGCAGTCGGGCACCGTGGCGTCCAGGTTCACGCAGGAGGGCTTCATCATGCTGGAGGGCAGGCAGCCGCAGATGGTGGCGTTGTTCACGAAGTAGGTGCCAGGGTCGCACTCGTCGGCGATCACCTCGTTGTCCAGGCAGAAGTAGAACTTGCGGAGGTCCTCGCTGCCCCACAACTCGTCCTGCGATTGGCACACCGTGGTGACATTGCTTGCATATCCTGAGGATGCGGCGTTGCAAAGGGCCAACAGACCAAAGAAAATCACGAGGGCTAAAATGAGAATCAAGATAACGATAATTTATTGATTAGTTTTTAAAGGAAATTATTTTTTAATTACTTTTTTCCTGTTTTCAAAAAGTAAATGAATAAAAATATTCATTTAACAGGAGTAATTTTTTTAATGATCCATTTTTATATCTTTTTTAATATAATATAATTGATAAAACTATATATACAAAAAGCTTTTTCATATATTTCATTTCATTTTGCACGCTTTTGTATTTGGAAAACATTTTTTTTTTTATTATTTGTTATCCTTTTTTCTCCACTTTATCCACTTGCTATCCGAACGCACAGTCCTTGAGATTATTTATCAACTTGTTTACCTTTCAGCATGGTGTATCCTCTAGTAGCTTCTTTTTGGTTCAAAAATTAAAGGCAGACTAAACGATGGGCAGGCCAGTGTCAGGGCTTTTATAACATACTATCCGATCAAGCCCCATTATCGGCTGGCATATCATCGGCATTGCCAATGACTTGTTGACACCTCGGATGATGAACGCAGTTCGAGGCCTGTTTTGGCTTCTGGTCTTGGCGCTTATCGGGTGTTTTTATGCAGATAATGGCGAATTCTTGGCTTAATTTGCTGCTCTGCCTGGCGCAGATATCACGTCTCAAGTGGCCGAGTGATGAGCGCTTCCAGGAACCGGAGTGAAGCTACAATTTCGGGGTGCCGAGTGCTCGGTTCTCAGTGTCACCTGCTGCTCACGTCGGCGAAACTTTTAATTGAATTCCCTGCCAGAAGCCAACATCGATAGCAAGCCTATTGGAATTTATGTCGATTATATTGTCAACTTTTCCGCCGCTCCACGAAGTTTGCCTATTTAAACTTGGGACTCGCGTAAATAGAGTGCAAAAAAAGTGGAGAGAGCGAGGAAGTTGAATTGACAACGTGACTTAACAACAAAGCCGGCGCAACTTTTTCCTTTTTACAGGTTATGGCCCCGTGTGTCCTGGCCGCAAAGTGACTTCCTTCCCGGCGGCAGCTGAGCTCCATTTGGGCGCTCTAAGCCAAATCAATTAGAAGTTTTGACAGCAGCTGGGTCTGCAACTGAACACCGAACACTGAACCCTGAATTGCCAGTGTTCTGGCACTCTACACTATCGAAGCAGTGGGGCGTAATTAAATTTTCAACTGATTTCTGCAGCAATAATTTCCAATTTGGCTTCATTTGAAAGGCAATTAATGTCGGTGCTATCGCCTAGATAAGGCATGTGTGTACTTTTCGGTAGTCCAAATTTACTGGCTGTGATTTTGCTGTTGATGTTAGTGTGAATCATTCGGCCGTGTTTGCAAAGGAAATTCTGACAATCGAACGAGCAGGAAATTTTCGCCTAGCTTCAGATATAAATCTTCTCTCGTGCTTTTAATTTCGGGACTTATCATCCGAGAGCTGGAAACTTTAAACCGCTCCGGCTTATCTAATCGAAGAGTCGATGTCGGAGAGCGAAGAACAACGACGCGACTACGTCACTTTAGTCAAAAATAAAAATGCCCGAAAAACCGATGAAAAATGACTGTAAAAATAGCAGCGATAAGGCTGCAGAAAACATGGAAAGTCATGCAGTGGGCATGAGTATAAAAACGAAACACCACGGCGACGAAATCAATCAGTCGAGTCGAGTTTTTCAGCGGGGCGGACATATAAATTTATTAACGAACCCCGGCTTATAGCCGAATGATGAGAGGCGTGCAGTTATAACATTTGCAGAATTCACCAGCGAGTTGAAAAAATAGTAAAGTCCGACAATCGAACGAACTTTGTGTGTGTCATAATACTCGTGCTTGCTTCGCTGCCGCCGGTTCGTGATGAAATTATTTATGAAAAATAAATGGAGTTGCTACTCCCCCGTTCTGATGCTGCTGGTCGTGATGCTGCTGCAGGGGAAGCCGGGATCGGCGGACACGACCACGAATGCAACATGCAGACACGCCACGGACATGTGGGGAGATCCGGACCCCAACATATTCCACGTGTGCTCCGACGCTGGACAGCCGCTGCAGCTCCGTTGTCCGCCGGGCCGGGGATTTTTCAGCGGTCTCGGTTACCTCGGCTGCGTTCCCTTCGCCCAGTGGCCCGCCTGCCGGCCCTCCGAGGAGCAGGTGGCCGCCCAGCTGTCGGCTGGCTGTGACAGCGACGGCAGTGCACCCCCCTCGCCCTGGGCCTCCGCGGACCCCAATCAATTCTACCTCTGCCCCGGGACAAATGCCACACCTCTGCTGCTCACCTGCGCCGAGGGCAAGGGATTCGTGGCCAACTCCGAGGTGGTCGGCTGTGCGGACTGGCCCAAGTGGCGCCACCATCTGCAGTGCGAGGCATTCTACTGATCCATGTTATGTCTACCATGCTATATCAATAATCACCATCGACTCGAATCAAATTTAATTTATTGGGTAACCGCACTGCGCCATTCCACTCACTAGTTCTATCTGTAAATAAAGTAAAAAGTTTCTACTTATTTCCGATGTGGCTGTTTTCTGTCTGATAGACTTGTTCAAAACACCGATAGGGGAAGCAACAGCTTGATAGCAATATCAATTCGGAAACCAAAAAAACACCTTTAATTGGAGGTATTAATAATGGCAAAACACTCTTGCTTAAATCAAATGTATTTAAAGTTTACAGCTCGAATTTATCTCAGGGTATTATTCAATTAAATTTAAGGTTGAACAATATAACTGTGCAAAACATGTTGCTTACAGTTTTCATGTAAGCTTTAGAAAACAAAGAGCTGTGAGTATAATTGTATGAAATGTAAGAGCGGAAAACAATGTAGTGCAATGTAGATAGCTTGTTTTCTTCGGAAAACATACACACTCAATTCTTGTATCTCCGACATCTGTGAAGTATATAAAGGAATGAGATAATGCTTTTCAATTGCCACCGCATTGTTTTGTGCAATTTAGAAGACCTCAAATCCCTGTTCATTGCTTTATTCCACTTATGGGATTAGTAAATTGCAAATAATACCTCATCTGTTCGCTGCAATTATTGCTCATTTGAGCATATTAAATGATGAGCTCCAAAGTGCGGCACATGGGGCAAATCCTTTTAGTTCCCCCACTGCCGCAAAGCCACGCATCATCCTTTGCCATTTCCCTGCTTTATGTTGCCTTTTTATCTGCTTTCTATCTGGTGGAGAGCAGGGAAAAGTGGAAAAGTGGAGATCTGGAGGTCAGCAGCCCCGCCTTTGATGTGCTCTTTTTACTTTGTCATCCCCTTATGTGGGGTTATTTTTTACGAAGCAGCTGCTCCATCGGCTCTAACCGGCTCTCAACCTCGTTTACAGGCTTAAGCCCTTGTCCTTGCCGCCATAAAGCATCGCCCAGGTACACGGCATAAGAATAATGACACATGCACCTGGGCGCCGCATAAAAAAAGCGGGGCGGAGGGGGAAATCCAGACGCTCCATCGGAAATTGCATTTTGCTTTGAGCGCGTCCAGATGCAGGAAATTACTGTCAACTCTTAACGCCCGTGATAGGATCACGATCCCCTCCTCCTGTCCGGGCTTTAATAAATCTTTCATTTGCATGTTTCTTTTCGATTTTTGTGCGTCATTTTCGTGTGTTCGTGTTCCCCCTCTCTCCTTTGAGCCTGGCCATTTATCAGTGCCCGAAGGCGGTGGCAGACAACATCACGTATACGTAATTTTAATTACCATTGATATAAAAGTGTTTAGCCTGCGCCGGAGTGTGCGGTTGGGTAGACTTCAATTTAATTAAATGTTTACTTGCCGCTCTCAGCAGAAATCAATGAAAGCGACTTCTAATTTATTGCGTTCGGGGGACCAAAAGGACCCGCAGGAGTCGCCAGGAATCGCAACCTGCTGACGCAGACAGGGGGAAAGTAATTAACCTATTGGCATCTCGCAAGCAGCTGATAATATCCTGGGGACAAACTCCGCCTATGGCTACAACTGCAGTCGTTAAAGAAGCCGCTCCATAAGCAAGCAATAAATATAGTTTAAGGCAGCCCACTCAGCTGGGAAATCAATAGAGAATGCCAGCATCATCCAAGTGGCTAATAGAGAGGCACTCCATTTCTCGGGGGACCCATGGCGCCCCGAACTCCGAGCTCCATGTGGCATCATTGCTGAGGGACTCTCCATTTCGTTGATTGCCCCACCGCAGGCGCAATAATATTGATCGCCTGCAAATGTTGTCCGGCTGCCCTTCAATTTATGTTCTCCCATTGCTGCAAATTTAACCGAGCACACACACTCACACTCGCATTCGCACTCGCAGGTTAATGTGGCGATGCAAATCCCAAATATGGGCAAAAATGCAATTGCAAGTGCTGCCACGCTGCTGGCCATGTCCTCTGAATGTGGCACCAAGGCCAGCGCCGGTTAAAGCCTGCCTAGAATGCACACAAAGAGCTCCGTTGCAGTTGCCACTGATATAGGGGATTTCACCCAGGAGCGGATTGCAGGGTCATCTAAGGGAAAGTAAATTATAAAGTTGATTTAATCAGTGCAGGATCTAAGAAAAATATAGAAATGTAAGCCATACATTTGCTCACTAGATCTACCAATAGTTTATTTTAATTTAAAGCAGTGAAAAATGTTTGTTTAGCTCTTACATTTAGTTTCGTGTTTGTTTTGTGCACATAGGCTTACCTAAAAAACATATGTTAATTGAATGAGATTTAACATAAATCCTTCTCATATTTTTACTGGCATTAATCATAAAAATATATGTTTATTTTTTCCGAGTTCCAAGCCAGTTGCTTATTTACATTGGATATAAATGTATTTATTTTGCAACTAGAAACAAGTTAGTGACCTAATTTCATGTCAAGGCTCATCGGAGGCAATTAGAATATTAACAATTTCATTTCTCCAGGTGAAGCAGAGTATGAAATGGCTCTATTCCCTCGCAGGCTTCCACCGCTCCTGAGAACAGGCTGTGGCTTCAATCCATTTACAGGTGTTTGCCCAGAGTCAATGCATACGCAGCCAGCCGTAAAACATTTGTCACATTTGCATTAAAAGCGGTAGCAATCCGGGGACCAGCTTTATGTGTGTGTTTGCCCACCAGTGGGGCAACCTGGGCCACACACACACAAGCCACCACCCACCCGCACACACACATATACCCGCTCACCCACTCCGTGCTATGCAATTTATTTGCACAGTGCACTTGCCAATTAATTCTTATCTCAGCAGCAGCCATGCAGGTTGCTTTCCCGGCGACTGCATAAATCAATGTGCCCGAAATGATAACTCATGCGAGTGCAAGGCGAAGGGCTGCCTGCCCGCACTATACGATATATATACTACCATATTCCGGCACACAAATCGTGCTCTAGATCGGCTCTCCCTTTCGATTGGATTGGAAGGCCCAAAATGAGACGTTACTTGCGATGAGGTGGAGGAGGAGGAAGGGAAGGGAATGCATTGTGTGTCTAGGAACTGCAGCTCACTCAATTTCATGCTGTCAAATGTGCTGGCAAGACTCGCATTCTCCCAGGCTGCAGGCACCCAAAACCCAAACCCAAACCCAACACATGCCCACACCCACACCCAAACCCATTCGCTTTGTCCTGATTCCCCATCCTGCCGCCCAGCGGCGTCTAATTGAATTGCTCTGCGATAATGGGCGATTCAGCTTTGGTGGCACGGCGGCACCTCCTAATTGAAAAGTGTTGTTCGCACTAGCAGCAAATTTACGATAAAAGTGCCATCCGTCTTGTGACTCGATTTAGATTGAGATTTAAGGTGAGCCGGAGATAAATGCCTGGTAAATTGAAAGAATCCAGGGGATTATTAACCGGGGAGTCTGTCAAGCGGCAAACTGAATTCGTTTAGTATTCCATTTGGGGTCAGCTGTGCATATGAAATCCAAGCCTTGTATGCCATTATTCAAGCATGCTAATTTGATACAAAAGCCAGGAGGAGACTTTTCCTGCTCGGCCATTTAAATGGAAATCTCTTGGCCAAAAACTTGACGTTGTGTGTTGTGTGCCACAGATAACTGACTGCCCCCGCATAAATTCATATAAATTAAAGCGATCCAATTATAATTGTTGCCAGTTCTGCCCAGGCTGCTGTTGCCACTGCTCCCCAGTCTCCTTGGCTGGCTGTCAGCAAATCTGGGGACAAGGACAGGCCGCTTCCTGTTTTCCAATGCCGTCGCCACCATCGCCGCCTCAGGTGAGGAACTCCTGGGGCCGCTGGGAACAGCTCGCGCGCCCCGGTAATTAATTATGCCGGCTGCAATGACGGCGCTGAAAATATCCGGCCGAGGCTTACCTGTTCAGGCCAAGGCGCAGAACAATAAAAAAAAAAAAATATACTGGAATAAAAATGGAGCCGGGCCAGGGTCGTGGGACTAGCGGAAACGGAAATAAGCACAAACAGTTGGCGACGGCAAACGGCGAACGGCAGGCGAAACAAACAAGTCGCTACGCGCCCGCCGAAATGATTTATTAGAAGCGACATTTCAATTTTTCATCGCCAAGTTCGCTCGGTTCCGCCTTACGGAATAAGAAGGCGCGTAGAAATAAATATAAATTTGCCTGTTGACAAAAATGTAGCAATTTCACATGCAACTAAATGCGTATTTCCGGCCGGAAAGGCACGACGACGTTTGTGCGTGGAAAATGGGGAAAGGCGAGTGGAAAAAGGCGAATGGTGGATGTTGAACGGTTGATGTTGGATGTAGGGACGGCACTTCCGGCCTGTCGCCATTTTGCTGTTTGATTGAGCTGGAGTCCTTGTCCCGACTAAGATTCCCCTTTGAAGGTGCTCAAGCAGCGCACAAAGTGTCCTGCCAAGAGTGCTCGAAAAAGAGAGAGACACGCAAAAAGGACAACGAGGCGCCCACACACACACACAGACACAAACACACAGATAGAAAGACACACACGCAAGCCGCAAGGAAACAATAAATTTGCAGCAATGCGAAACGGAAATGTTTGCAACGGAAATAGAGGAAACGCAGCACTGCAACCATCGCAGTGGTGCTGTTGGTGGTGGTGGTGGCAGTGGCAAAAGTCGCAGTTGTCCTTTGCAATTGTCGCACGGCGAACGGCAAACAAACAAAGTAATTGGTCCACACAAATTGCCCGCCGAAAGAAAAGTGGCAGAACGAAGATGGCGGAGGGAAAACAAGAGGATTGCCACTTGAAAGGAGAGAGCGAGTAATGGCTAGTAAATTTTGTTATGACCTCCATTCCCGCCTCTCTTTTTTCTTTTTCCTTTCTTCCACCGCCAACCTCCCCCCATCACTCCCCATCACTCCCCACCACTCACCGGCACATAAATTATGCATATTTAGCAGAGTGAAATTGAAAACTAATTAATTACACTTGCAGCCCGGAGCAGCAGCTAAGTGAGGTGGACCCCGTTGCCGGAGAAAAATGTTGTTCAACTTTTTAATTGCCAGCATCAAGTGTTTTTCAAATTGCTCTTGGCTGTAATTATGGTCGAAAAGTGGCTGAAACGTGAGACATTCTGCGCTGGGCAAGGGTCGTCGGCATTGCTAAGCTTCTAGCCAGGATTGAGGGGGTGAGGGGGGAAAGAAAGTGGTCCGGGGCGGAAGTGAAAGCACTCGGCGAAAGTTCAGACACTTGTTGGTTGTTGCGACTTTGCAGCTATTTTCACGGTGCCTACTATGGCAATCGAATTAAGGAAAACAGGGAATATTGCTTATAATAACTACTTATGATATAATTTGGAACATTATTTTTTACAAAGAAACTATTCTCAATTAAAAAGATACATTTTCATTCACATTTAAAATCTGAGTTTAATTTCAAGCAACAGATAAAAAACTAGCTTATGCTGATAATGGTCACGTTTCGCCAAGGATGATATTCAGGAATTTCCTTCATTAGTATTTATTTTTGAATAAATGGCTAATAAGCCCCGTTTTCACTGTAGCTCTTAGCGCTTACATGGGTGCCTGGTTCTCGTTTGCGGGCTGCTTAATGAATTAATGTAAGACGGTTACGGATGCTGCTCCTGCGGCTCCAGTCAAAGGAAACGAATCGGCTTAGTGTCGCCCCGGCAACTTTTGGCGGGCTGCCACACCTGGAGGCTCCCACGAAACGCCGCCTCTCCAGGATACCCGGCTAATTCAACGCTTTAAATTCAAAGTGTCAATCAAAGCGGGTATTGATTCTCGTTTGCCCAGCCACGCACGGCTAAGACAGCCGGAGTTTGGGTTTATGGGGGGGGAGGGCGGAATTCAAAGGCAAATGCCAGGAGTCACGTACTCTGACTGCCAGAGGGCAACCTTGCAATCGACTCGAGCCATTTTCCATCACCTGTCTGGATGCGATCCAATTCGATGCCGTAGGCATAACACAATTTCCCTGGCCGTTGGGCTCCGGAATGTTTATCCGAAAAGGGTTGCGGACTCCCGTATATTTCACGGCGCAAATAACGTGGAGTTTTATTAGTTGGGCAGGTCGCAACCCTTCTCAAAAACATGATACTAATAAAAATCCATGTTAATGTTGCATGAATACCAAATAAATTGAGGCAGCCAACACGTACGGCTCCCTGCTCACTGCTCCATTTATTGATTGAACATAAAATTGGGCAATTTCATTGACGTAACAATTTTTTATGCCCTAACCGTCGGCCGGGGACCAGTTGCTAAAATTGGCCAAGATGCTCGGCTAAGACATTGTCTTCTGTAAATTATTTACAACCAGGCCGAGTGACAAATGAATGCCTTTCAAAGTCGCTTAAGCAGCTGTCTCCTTCGAGTGTTTCTCTGTGTGTGTGTATGTGTGTGTGTAGCTTATCGATTTCTGTGCCATTTCCGGTTCCGTTTTTGCAGACAGTTGTGCAGGGAGAAATCGAGCTGCTGCGGTTGCAACATGTTTACCCCGTTTGCCACACAGCGCACTCCTCATTTCGAGCCGCATTATTAATGCCGCGAACTGCGAGTGGCGATGTGGCGGAGTGGCGGAGCTGGCGTTTGTTTGACTAGGGATTTTTAGCGCGAATCAATCAAATCACATGACTGCTTGACTAACAGCCAGTGATTTGATTGATGAACTGCGTCAACAGCGCACAGTCCTCAGTCCTCAGTCCTCAGCCCTCAACTCTCGCTCGCCCGCCTCGATTGCCTCGATTGCCACTCGCAGGATGACACGCACAGCGCAAACAGACAGGACTCCCGAGTCGAGTTGTCC
This sequence comes from Drosophila ficusphila, assembly GCF_018152265.1. Classification (NCBI taxonomy): domain Eukaryota; kingdom Metazoa; phylum Arthropoda; class Insecta; order Diptera; family Drosophilidae; genus Drosophila; species Drosophila ficusphila. Next base: position 21,499,494 of record NW_025064737.1, read on the forward strand.
TGGCCCTGCGGTTAACTGGCTGAATCGCAGAATTAGCTTCGTGACGTAAAGAGCGCATTATTGATTAGTGGCTCGTGTCCTGATGGCGCGGCATCAAGGATGCGGCATTAGATGCTTAATCAAAATCCGCGACATCGAACGGGGGCGTGATTTCTGCTGCTGCTGCTTCTCATCCTCGACGCTAATGAATATTTAATTTCTGCGAGCGGTGTGTCCTGGTTTATTTAAACGTCTTTTTCTCCGTCCTTGCTGGAAAGTCTCTCAAGATCGCTTGGCAGTAATGTGTTTGCATATTTCCGGAGCAATTTCGTGCGTTGCCATGTGTGCAGTAGTTTTGTGTGCCGTAATAAAATATTTTATTACTTTTTAAGTGTATTTGGTACTCGTAAAGTTTTGTTGCTTTCGCTTTCTCCGCCGGCTTCCTCCTTCAAGTTTCTCTTTTTTTCTTATTTACATTTTTGTGGAATGCGGCATGCAATGTCACATGTGACTGAACGACTTGGCATCGTTCTTTGGTATTTGGCATGCAAATTCCGAGCTGACTGCGAGTCAAGTTGGTGAAAGTAGGAAAATGTCATCGCCTGGCAATGCCCTCAAAACGTCTCCGTAATCCCAGTTCCGATGAACTTAACACGATTGCATCGAAAATTTGTCCTCATTTGGGACTCTTTCAGTTGTTGGGCATCATTAGTGCCTCCAGGTTAGGGCATTTACCTTGGTCATACGAGTGGTATACGATGGCTCCTGCTGGGCCTGCACCAGCTTTCCCCTTCTCATTTTCGGCAACATCTCTTTTATGTAAATGTGCGAAAATTTCATCACACACATGCACATCAAATGAAATTGTATTCCTGCGGCAGGCAAAGTACGAAAAGTGGGCGTGCGTTTTTGGGGGGCGTTTGTCTGGCCGTCTGGCTCTTTGGCTGTTTGCCTGTTTGGCGGAAAAGCGGAAAATGTCTTACTATACTCTCCCACCGGTGGCAGCTGGCATCCGTGTCCATGACAGGAGGACTCCGGCGACGTCGTTCCTTCTGCTTCAGTTGCCGCTGCGGCTCATCATCATCAACGGGCAACGTCGGCGTCGTTCCCATTTCATCATTGTCATAACTTTGTGTCACAATTTTGTCCTCCGCCAGCCGTTCTTTCGGTCGCTCGGTAGGTCGGTCCCATGTGTCCACAAGGCGGGCACAATTTTTCGACTAGAATGTGGCCACTTTTTTCTCGGGGCCTTGGCGTGACTTGGAACCTTCAATTTGCACACTTCAAAGAGAGTTTGGGGTTCAAAAAAGAGGACTAGTGTTTTCTAAACAGGATACTTTAAAGGGTTTTTTAAACAATTTAACTAAAATTCTATTATCATTGCCATTAGCTTGATTGCAGGTTAAGTTAATAAAAAACTTTTTTTTTGTGGGGTGTATTTTACAGGTACCAGTACACAAGATATTCTACAGCTTTCACTTTTTCTGACTCTCTATTTTTCTAAGTGTTCAAAGACAGCCTTCTGTGCAAGGAATTCGATTTGTTTTCAGTTTCAGTTGCAGCACAGTCATTTCGGAGACATATTTACTTTATTTGAAAATACTTGCCATATTGTTTTGCACACTTGCCGATCGGCCTGCGGGAGGCATTTTGCACCGAATGTGAGTGACACCAACAACAACAACAAAAGCAACAATAGCAACGGGGTCCAAAAGCGAAAACAAGGAGCCAAAGCGATGGCAGCTCTTCGGGGCATATTTACACTTCAATTTCGCCGGGCAGTAAAAAATATTCCACATCGCAAATAAACAAGCTCGGGAGAAATGCTTTCATTCGCATTCAGCATATGTGCAGCAGCTAGATCAATTTATTATGTCATCAACTGGTATATATATATATGTATGTAGGTAGTATTCCCCTTTTCCAGAAAATATGCTTAGAAAGCCATGTGGCTGCTGCCGGATTTGAGGAAAATGCAAAGTGTGTGGCAAGCATCCTTGGAAACTTTGTTGTCACACTGTATAATGTGATGATTGAAAAATTTGAAAGTAAACTGTGCTGTGCAGTTAGTTCTCTTTGCCAAAATGCAAGCTCCGCAGAATGGCCAAGTTAACGCTCCAAACGGACTGACAAACTGCTTTAAGTGGCCAAAGTTTGGCCGGAACGGAATGGAAAAAAATGCCGAGCCGGAGAACACAAGTTGGAGTAACTTTTACATTGTAAGTCCGCAAGGCAGGTGGAGCCCGAGGGAAAAGGAGAGAGCAGGCGAGAATAAATGTTAACAAGATGACTATGGGCAAAAAAAGGGCCTGGAACCACTGGTCTGGACATCTCATTGTTTCGCCGGAGAATGGAAAAAATGTACTCGACCGACCGGACTGGAGTTGCTGAAACTAAAATTGAGGGATACATTAGAGCTTTTATTTGCATTCGCGGGCCAATAAAACAAAGTTGGCCTGCGCATATTACGCGCAAATGAAACGCTCCGCCAGTCAATGGCATTGGATTGGATGGTTGTTCGTTTGCCGGCGATTTTCTTGGCCCCCGTTTTGCTGTCATTTGGCCAAGTTCTTGGCGCATAAACTTTTGCTGCAACATTTGCCTTCCCTTTGTTTCCACGGCGCTTCCAGCGGCAGTTCCTTTCGGCACAACCCACTAATGGGGTGCTACAAGAGGAGGTGGGAGGGGACGGGGGGGTAAGAGCTGTAACTGCTGCTGGGGGCAGCCAAATTAAAGTGCATTGTATGCTAAAAGTTTTCTGCCAGCAAACCGGAACAATGAAAAGTTCATGAAAATTTTTGCTTCAGCGCATAAACAATAAACATAAAACTTTTGACCATTAAAAGGCGCCCCTGCCCGAGTGACAGTTGGTCTGCTCTTGCCCAACAAGGGGGAGGGGCGGGGGGAGGTAGAAGTGGGTGGAGGGGGTGGTTGCAGGAGGGCCAGGAGGGAACCGGTAGCTTCGAGAGCTTGCTCCCAAAGTTTTCTGTTGCCCTAATGACAAAAATCGGCGTGAATTTGATGTTTGGCCAAAAAGTTTTCTCCCTCGCAAATTGTGTTTCTTCTCAGTCAGTTCAAGTGAAATTTAGATCTTGGAAACTACAACAGATTGTCTCTGGAAATCTAAAGAAAATTACTCAAGATGCACCATTAAGTCCAAGGCGAAAAGTTCTTCAGGCAAAGTTTAAAATAAGAATGTATTTAAAATAATATTAACGAAGGGTTGTCAAATTTGGTTTTTTTATTTGCAATGTTTGCTTTTGGTTTTATTTCCTGTCAATTTTTTAATTGATGTGCACAATCATTTTTTCATTTATTTGGAAAACCCGTAATAAGTTTTCCAATGTTATTAAAAATTCATTTTTAAATGTCACATAAAAGCAGAGCCAACCACAAACAGATTTCACATTAATTCGCTTACAATAAACAAAACATCCGCTCTGAAAACGAGGAAGGATTCTCCAGGATTTGCGCACGCGTCACGAATAAAGGACACTCTTATACCAACAGAGAGCAAATATTGCTGAGATGCTGAGAGATTTAGCCAGACAAACTGAGAACCGAATCCCGATTGCATTTCTCACTTTTGGGTAACCAGTATTATTCAGTTGATGTTTACATTGTATACACAACAAGCGACGACAAAGCCGATTTACACTTGCCAGACACTTGGCACTCGGCTCAAACCTTCTCTCCGTCTCTTCATCTCTCCGCTTCAGCATTTCCCCGTCAGCTTTCTCCGGAGAAGACGACGGACAGCAAATTGCCGGCAACAGCTGATGAAGTCTGGCCGGGAGAGAGAAGCGGACTTTACGGGTTTTACGGGGCGAACTTGCAGCGTCACACGGATTTTATGCATGGAGTCATAAAATTGTCGAGTAATTCAGCAGGCATGGCACACTCGGGCTGGGCTATTTAAATTTGAAATAACAATTCCGAACTGCTCGGCGAGAAGGAAAGTTTCCGTAAGCACGGCAATTCGAGGAGCTCTTAAATTTGCTCACAATGAAGCAAACTTTTCATCTGACTCAAAACATTTGTAACGTGCCAGGGGAAAAAATATTTATTTCAGCTCGTATGTCATGCGAGTGCGGGGGCGTGGAAGGGGGCGGAGGCGGAGACGGAGGAGGTAGAGTGGGTGTGGCATTAAAACTTTGCGCCATTTTTCAAATTTGTCGCGGTTGCCCAACGCCAGTGGAATCAACTTGATAATATCACACGGAATAAACGTGCAAGTGCCCGGCAAGTTAATGCCTTCTGACTACGACTGCTTGTTGGGACTATGACCCGACCTGCGCGGAAACTTTCCTGCCATGTTAAGAAATGATTAATGATTATTCGGGCCAAATGCGTGGCTCTGCGGCTTTGACCCGCCCCCTTTCCCCTGACCAAATGCGCGCCCGAAAATATGTTAACGCTTTTTAAATCATCTTGTGTCGTGTCTGCTTGGGTTTAAGTGGCAGTTTCTTTAAAACGTAAATTCCATTAACGTGGGGATGTTGTGGAAAGTTTATGGTATAATACTAAAATATTTGTTGTTGTTTTCTTTTTTTAACTTTTATTGAACCATATATGTACATTATACTATACTATATTTTTGAAATGTCAGACATAAACTTGTTTAACAGTTATTAGATACGTACTGTAATTCAATTTTCGTATACAACATGTGCTGAGTTCAGGTTGTTGGCAGGTCTTCCAACTGTCAGTCATTCTTGGGAGAAGAGCACCTAATTTTCGGGCTTTTGCGAAAACTGGAGACTGCATTGCATGCAATCAGAAATCAAACTGCTGCAAGAAGCTTGGAATGAAGAGGGATCTCGTTTCGGCTTAAGCCCTCTACTGCAGCTGAACAAAAAAAGGAAAACCTGAAGCGAAATTGAAAATGAATATAGTTTTCAGTTGCTTCAGTTGCAGCTTAAACGTCTTCAAATAACAACCCACCGGCAGACAGAATCCCACTATGATCCCCGGCTCCAGTTTCGTGGGCAATCTCCCCTCATCCTCCCCACCGAACACAGAGAACCCCACAGACTGCCCGGGCAAAGCGCATTAAAGCAAAGTATTTTTGCCAGGATTGTGCTGCTCTTGCTGCTGGGTACACTTAAGCCTTGGCTCGGTATCAACAAACAGTACTTACCAAATCGTTTTCAGCAGCGCTGCCAAAAAAGCCAGACAACGCTGGAGACCAGGCGCCCAGTTTTCGGGGCAGGGGACGGTGTGTTCGGTGGTGGGGTCTGCTCCGACTTTATAAATTGCATATCGAATTTAGTAATTTTCTGCACTGCGAGAGTATCGTGCGTTGCCGCCGGCCAAAGCACATGCTTCTCCTCTCCGGACTTGTGAGTCATGGACTGGCCTTGCTTTGGTTGTAGTTGGTTTGGTTGCAGCAAGTTGTGTTCGGTTTGGTTTTTAGCTGGAAGGAGGATGAGCTGTGGACCTGCTGGACTGCCGCTAATCATGCGATCGCCGGTGCATTGTTGGCTCCTGCATTATTTTCCCTGGCAAGGCACTTGCTGACAGGTTCTGTGCGCTTCCTTTTTACCCCCACCTCCCTCTAGCCCTACTGCCCATTTTTCATTTTCATTTAATATTTATGATTTATTTATGTGCGGATGCTTGCTGGCTGTTCTCATATCGTACGAGAATTTATGCTTTCCGCTTTGGCTCGTTCTCAGGACCTGGGTCAATATCCTCCTCGCACTCCACCTCTTGCTAACTTCCTTGCAGGATGGCTGCCCAGCTGGCTGGCAGGCTTTTCTAATTTTTAAGCCCGACCTGAGGCAGACAACAATTTCATGCGCCGCTGGCCAGTGAGTCCGTAACAATAACCATAACAGGAACAGGAGCAGTCAGAATCGCAGTCACAGTTCCATACACAGGGCTTATTATGCAAATGCCTCGCAAAACTTGACAACAATTGCGTTGCCGTTTCAGGGACCCCGTAGTAATAACAATTTCTCCTCTTATATTTTTTGCTTTTTTTTTCATTTTCGTTTTTGTGGCAGCAACAATTTCTCGTTTTCCACTGGCTGCGCACGGCAGCCAACAACGGGAATGCAACTTTTTCAATTAGCCAAGCGGCCGGCATTAGTCTTATCATGGCTAAAAACCCCTGCCGGCCCTGCTTCCAGCTTCGATCCAGCTTCGGATCAGCCCGGGGAGTTGCTCCACTCGGTCCGCTCGGTGCGGACAAACTTTTTAAACACGCTAGCTGACAGCTCAGCGCCATGGGGGCCATTCCCTGTTGAAAGCGGCCAAAACGTTGCTTACACTTTTGCTCACCTGCCCGACCATAATCGATATTTATTTATTTGGCCATTAAAACAATAACGCAAACAAAAAGTTTCCGGGCTCGCAGCTGATAGCTGTGAATGGGCGATAGCCTCGGGTTGTCAGCTGAGGGAATTATTCATAAGTAGCTTTATGAAAACCTGAAGTGAAAAGTATTATTATTTAAAATATTTTTCTGGACAAGAAACCTCTGATTGAGTATATAAACTTAATTGTAAGCTGCTGGATTAATTAATGTGCTCTAAGTGAAGTGTTTAATAATTTAAATTCAGAATAAGTTGCCTTATTTGTAGCAACTGAGTAAACAGTTAAGCATCTTATTTGTAGTACTGGCTGCATTCCACTTTAGCCAGGATTTTATTCCCGATTCCCATCCGATTCGCCACCATTTGTCGGCTGCCTGCGATGCCAATCAACCAATTGAGCTGCACACAATCCCAAAATAAATAAAACATGAAGCTTATGGCCTGAAAATTACTCAACAGCCAGACTGACCTGCCCTTCGGACGTAATAGAAAAGTGAAGCTCATCTAATATTTAGGTTTGCTGAACTTGGGGCTGTCTTGACCGGCGGAGCAAACCGCTCGCTGACCGCTGTCAGCCACAAGCCGGCGAAACATTAACGGAATTGTTCGGGGGGCGGGGAAAGGACAACGGATATATGGCGCAGCCTCTTTTACACAAAAAGGAGGAAAGGCGGGAAGGCGGGAAGGGCGGGAAATATGGGGCCAAAATGAGAGGCCAGGACAGGCCAACGACGTCCTAGACTGGCTCAAAGCAAAACGAAAATTCCAATAAATTCAATGCGACACAGCAGACACTTGGGAGGACTTTAGGGCATGTCACAGCAACAGCAACGGCAAGAGCAGCACGAGGAGTAGTGGAATGAGTAAAAGAAGCCAAGGGAGCCAAAGGAGCATACGGACCAACAGCCAGACTGATAGGGGGCGGGGAGCTGAGGGGGGCGTGGCAGCCTGTCTCTGTCGGGGACGTCGGTCTGGGCTGTGAATGTGTGGCAAAGTTCAGACCTTTGACATTTTTGTTTCGGCATGCATTACTCATACGCAACGTAGTCGGCAGTGTGTAGTCCAATATGAAGTCAACTCCCCCGACCAGCTGGCCCAAAAAAACTTTTCTAATATGTCCGGGAAGCGAACTCCGGGCTTGGGTATTTAGAAATTTTAATCAAAATCTCAGCTAATAGCTGCGCCCGGAACATAAATAACATTGTCGCTCCTGCTCGCGCTGCCGAGTCGGTTTTAAAATATGTCCTGACTGGCGTTCGTTCGGGACTCGTAGCATGTGTCACAATTTATATGCAAACTTATCAACGTCTCGGAGTCTCCGGAGCATCGTTTGCATGCATACTGCCTGCACACATGTCTGGGAATCCAGCGGCGGGGCTCGGAGTTGGCAAAAGGAGGACTCGATGTGCTGTTAATTCCCAGGACCATGCACGAAATGCTTCAGGACTCCAGGACTCGGCAACCAGGATCAGGCAATGTCAGCGTCTGCCGCTTGGCAACATAAGTTTGGGGATTTTTATTTGGCGTCTGGCAGAAAATATGGCTCACAGGCTAACGCATGGCAAACGCAGCTGTTTGTCAAGCTGGCTGAATGGGTCTTGGCCTCGTTTCTTTTTTTTTTTTGCCCGAAACTTGACTGGGCAAAGTCTTTGTTTTTAAAGTTTCCTCACGCCTAATGGGATCCATTTTGAAGGAAAATAAAATAAAATTGCAATTATTGCTTACGCGCTTTTGTTCTCCCTCGCTTTTTTGTTCGGCTCTTTCCTTTTAGTGCAAAGCCCAACAAAGTTTTGCACATTAAGAAACTTTTAAAGCCCTTTTGCCTTCGCTCTTGTTGCTTGTTTGCTATTTGTTGTACTCCCCCCTCCCCCTCTTCCCCTTTCCCCCACCAGCCATTGTTGTTGTTAATGCTGTTAACTTGAAGTTAACCCCAAAATGCTACTTTGTACAATTTGCTCCTGGGCGGGCGTAAGCAAAGCAGCTGGAAGTGGGCAACTTTGGGGAAGCCAGAGTGTTTAAATTTAAGTGCGGTAATTATTAAAACATTTGTAAAAACGTTACGAGCGCCAGCGCAGCAAACAGCTTGTGTTGCTGAGTAAAAATCTGCTTGAGTTTCGCTTGAAGAGAGCGTTTGTCTTTTTAAATTAACCGCAGCTTGAATTTTCCGCTTCCTGTTCTGGTGGAAATCGCGGTCGCGGCCCTTTAAACTTTAATGCTTGTTTGAACGTAAAATTTCACCTGGCTATTAATTATTTAAATTCACCCAAAATGCTTTTATCATCAGCGGTCGTCGGCCATTGAACGACAGTGGGCAGTGGGCAGAGGGCAGTGGGCGATGGGCGGTTGCCACGCCCACTCGTGCCCTGCAGGCCTCATCAAGGCGCGAACATCATGCATGCAAATGAGGCAACGCAGCAACACAGCCGTCGCTGTGTGGCACCGACTGGCTGCCATTTTTGCGGCGTACGAAACTATTTTGCATTTCAAATGCACGCGAGCGTTGGCCCAGAGTCATCACGCATACGCACCGTGTGCGCCAGCCGACGCGTTTGTTTTTGGCTTCCAGCAATCGTGTGTCTCTGGCGGAATTGAAAATAAATAATGTAAAGTGAGAGAAGGAGGGGGAGAAGGGAAGGGGGAGGAGGCTGAGCTGGCTTTTTGCATACGCTTAGCTGCTTAACTGTCTAATGAAGCACACTTTTGGGCGCTGCAGGTCTCAAAGGACCCAAGCATCAATTTAAGGCTCTAACCAGGCGTAACGGGACCCAGTCTAAACAATGGCACAAAAAGGTTCAAATCTGTAATATTAATACTCCGAAAAAAGGATGAGATTTTATTACACTCAAAGCATTCACATTCGCATTCGCATTCGAATTCGTATGCCCATTAACATTAACATACAAATGCGAGGGAGCAGAAATTCAAACCGTATCCTCTTTCATCTTAACACGCACTCACACACAAACACACACATACACACAGATAACATATACACACTTGTTCTGGCACCCACACCACTGCACTTGGCATTTAAACAAGGATTTGCACAATGGAAAATTGCTTTTAATGTTACTCTCTCGCCTCGCTGAGTTTGTCTTAGGCTGGCAAAAGGATGTGAGTTAGTCCACTCCCCTCCCCCTCTCCACCTCTCCGATCTCCTTGCCATCTTCGCCTGCAGGCGGACTCAAGGAGTCCTTTGCGAAGGATACTGTTGCTGAGACTGGCGTAGATTTTAATAGGCTTCTGCAGTGCAATGCGATACAAACTTAATTTAAAATCAAGCTGCAAATCTGCTTAATTGAGGCACTCGCTCAGACATACAGCCGGTTAAGTGAAGTGACGCTAACAGCTAACAGCTAACAGATAACAGCTAACAGTGGCTTAAATGGTGCATTAACTACTTCAAAGGATACCCACTCACACACACACACGCGCACACACAGTAATCGTGCACATCAACGTATTGATGGCGATCATTCTTGTGTGATTATGGAGTTGGACAATCGATAAGCACTTGACGAACGCTCAACGCACACAAGCACTCCTAATTAGTGCATTCCTGTTCCGATGCGTTGTCCTGGCAGCTGACATAAGCACATACACACACACACAACCAAAGGGGTCCTTTCTGAGCAAGAAAGAGATAGAGAGAAAGAGCGAGAGGGGGTACACTAAACTGCGACAAGTGTTTTTGGACTTAATAGTCGTGTTTCGATTGCTGCTAATGAAAATTATATAACCGATTACGATATTTGCCGACCTCTGCATTAAGCATTACACACTACTAACGCTTTTATTGTTATTTAACCAGCTTTAGGCAGTGCTGAGTAAAAGCTCCGAAGCGCATAATATTGTAAATTCATTTAAATTTCCCTCAATTAAAGGGCTTGTTTCCATCGCATTAAGCTCGCTCTGGCCGAACAGGACACGGCTGGTTTTAAGAGCATTTAAACGCACAGGGCATTAAAAACAAAAAAGCAAAAAAAAATATGGCCTATTGTAATGTCCTCTGGTGGGCAGCGGCTTAATGTCGCCGTGTCAGGACAATGAGATGTGATTGCGGCGTAATGAGCTCACCCATAAATTTTAATTTATCGCACTTGGAGTGTATTTCCCCCAGCGGAACTATTTCTTCTGCCTCCGTCTCACTGACGGACCCATTAAAAATAGCATTTCAATTTGCCATACCTTTAACAATTATTAAATTACGCATACGCCGTGCTGGCCGCAAAATCAATTAAGTTCCGTGTGTGCAAACTGCGGAAGCCAGCTGCAAGAGATTTCCTCTGGGCATTGTTGTCTGCGGGAAAAACGGCATCAAATTTTTGGCGCATTTAGTTTTTTATGAGTGCACATAAATCTGAAAAGTTCCGAGCGTTTACACGATGTAAATTAGTTTTTAAAAACGGAAATATATCACTGCCCGAATTTATTGCGGCCGTGCGAGAGCATTTCTGCAATTGCCTCAACGCATTTTGGCCCGTTCGCATTTGCTTTGCCATTAAATTTGTTGGTTCTTTCCCACGGTCACGCTTTGCTTTGTTATGAATAAAAATTCAGCCGAAAAAAGCAAACTTTAGTTCCAAATTGAAAAAGTTCCATAAATATAGAAATACACAGCAACCAAGAGCAGCGGGAGAAACGGACAAAAAGTTCCAGTTAGTTGCCTGCTCTGCTGCCATTTTTTTGTTTTTTGTTTCTTATTTTCGAACGTCGACCGGCTAAAACTCGATTGCGAGTTTGCCGGTATGTGTGACTGGAAAAAAATGTGCGGCGGCGGCGTCGGCATAAAGTTTGCTACTTTGTGAAAATTTCATGTCTGCGGCACTCGATAGTGGCCACAGAAATATATAGCCGAGGCAAGTGCTATGTCTGGATCGTGCTTTAACTGTTGCCAACTTATTTGCAGTTTGCCGCTCTTGCCAAAGTTGATTTTTATACATTTTGTATTCCAATGTGTGTGTTTTCGGTGGGGTTTGATGAGAGTTGCTGAGGTCGGTAATGAGAGGTTCGGTTGGTTACTTGTGCAACCGCATTTAACCACGCGAAGCATAATCAGTGTTTACCTAATACCTGACTAAATCAATCATCGCCCTCAAACACGAACTTTTCCTGCTAATTAAGCCCGGCGTTTGTCCAATGGCTAACGATGCCTGCTGATTAATATTGACAAGTTCGATTTGATTGAGCCCATGCAAACAATGAAAATGCATTTCGACAGCTGATTAAGCACAAAGTTCACCACAGTGATTAATTACTCGCTCCTGCGTAAGGGCTGAAGTCAATTGTGATTAAATTAGCAATGCTGTAGGATACTTACTTTTAAGAAAACGAAATAAAATAAACAAGTAAATCTATTATTGGATATAAATCGCTTTAAAGCTGTCAAACATTTCTCAAGCGCTTCTTGTTTCCCGGGAAACCCAATTAAATTAGCAATGTCACTGGCTCTTTATGAACTCTGTCATCTGAAGCGCTGTTTTTCTAATTTAATTTTTTGTTCAAATCGCATAAATGCTGTAATAAAATTCTAGCGCGGAATCACGCATACAAGTGCGCGCGGCCAAAACATCCAGATGTCCGTGTTGGCCACAGCGTAATCGAATTACCCGGCGTATCCTGGTATCCTGTTGCACTGCCGCGATGAAAGGAAGTGGCTCTCCGCCCGGACATTCGCTGTTTGCCGTGGGGCGGCGGGGCGTGGCACTGTAGAAACAAATATCGCGGCCAGGGAATTTAATTACAAGCGACTCCCGCCCTCACACACACACACATACACAACACACTCACACATACACATGTGCACTCGCACTTAGCCTTTATATGCGGGTTTGCGGTTACGCTTTTCGTCCAAATGGGATTTTTTGCTCGCTGCTGCTTTTTTGCTCGAGCGTTTTTTGGTCCATTTTAGTTAAACAAAGAATTTAATTAAAAGTGAAACTGAAATTTTATATTTTCAGCTTGTGCGCTGATATAAAAAGCTCTCTTAATTAAAACTTTTGTCACTTTTGCCCGGTGAATGGCGAGGCGATTAAATATTAACTTTTTGCCATAAAGAGATATCCGGAGTTAAGCCGCAGCTCTGGCACAGCTTGACTCGGCAGAAATCAAAAATGTCAACACAATTCCATCTGGTCGACTCTGTCTGTCGGGTTAATGCAGTGAGTTAATACAGCCTAACTCTCGAGTGCCGGCGTAATGCAATTTACTCAAATATCTTTTATTCATATTTAATCCACTTTGTGGCAATTCCATTCGCTCTTCGCTCTTGCGTCTCCGGGTCTTCGGGTCTCGGATCCCAGGCCATCTGCTGTGTCACTCTCTCCTTATCTTCCTGCCATCCAGCCAGGCAGCCATCCAGTCAGCTAGCAATCCAGTCACCCAGGCAGACATCCCAAGGAGTCGTCCTGCCGCTGACATCTGCAGCCCCATGTAATTGGCATTCGAGTCAAGTGCAATTTTGCCGGCAACTTGGTGCTCGGCGCCCTCGAAAGCCCAAGATGCTGGCTCGTTGGACTGGGCTGCAGTTTATTGCGGTAATGGTAATGCAACAGGACCGCCAGCTAGTCACCTCGTTAAAGGTAATTCCGCACAAATAATGCTCATGACTCCATTCCAGCTCTCGCGCCCAGCGTTTCCGCTTTCGTTTCCATTTCCGTTTCCGTTCGTCCACTGACTGCCCGACTGCCGACGAATCCTGAGCTTGCACTTTCGAGTCCTGGTGTCATTGTCGTTAGCCAAAGGGCCGCGACTTTTGGCCACCTTCCAGCCCAGCAACGGTTGCACATTGATTTCGCCATCAATGTTGTTCTTTCTTTCCCCTCAGCTTTTGCTCCTTATCAGCGGCTAATTTGCATAAGTGCCCCGGCTTACTCAGCAAAAGTTTTCAGCCTTTTGTTGCCGGCGCTCGTAATTCAATTACTTAGTCATTTGTCTTTTCCCAGCAGTCACATAAATCATAGCAGAGCCCCCCACAAATTTATTATGGCCCCACCTCGTACCTTCATTGCCCGCTGATTGTGTGACGTGTTTTTCATTACTCAGCTGATTGCGTGTAAACAATAAATTCTGCAATCGAACATGCATAAGACTTCGTACTCCTTGAAAAGGGACATAAATCTGCAGGAGGACAATAAAAGCGAATAAAAAGTGTCGCTGGCTGCAGAGTTGACTTGGCATTTTTGCACCTCAAAACGTTATAGAGAAGAAGTGGCGAGGTATCTTGTAGATTCCTGGGCTGCTGGGCTCAGAACTTAAGCCGCTTACGATTGCCATGGCGTCACTAATCCCCCAAATTGACATGGTCATCATGGCAGTTACTTATCATCCAGATTGGCATAGCTAATGAGTCCGAATGCCTCGAATGTAATGCCGAATGAGTGTGCAGCTTCCGCGCACAAGAAAGGTTTATGTTTTTCATCGCCATCTCCACCGCCATCTCCATTTCCATTTCCATAACCCCCCGTCGATTCTGCCGATAGTTGAGCTGGCAAAATTGCTTTAATTGGGCTAACGAAATTTGCTGTTGCCACGCCCCCTTCCCCCAAAAGTGCCGCCCCCTTTCTGTTGCCTGGGCGCTTTGTTTGTTTGCTTTTGTCTGTCTGCCTGACTGCTTAGCTGGTTGGCTGGTTGGCTGGCTGGCTGTTTGGCTGGCTGGCTGCCGTTTTTAGCTTTCCGCACATCTCGTCGACTCCTGTGTGTGTTTTTGCTGCTGTTGCCGTTTTTGCGCAAACTTTGGAGGGAAAACCTGGAGCTGACAGTCGCGCTGGCTAGGTAGGTGCTAATAATCGATATTATTTTGTTGTCTTTGGCAACAAAACTTTACAGCGCTTTTTGTCGGCGTTTTTGGCTTAAATTTTCAACGGTAAATCGAGAAGGTGTGTGCGGCATGGGAATTAAGTTACGTTAAAGTGAATAATTGATTCGAATTTAAACGGAGCCGAAAATCTTTAACTTAAACAAAAGGGAAACATTTTATTGCATTTAGCCACGAACAATAGACTTCCAATCTAATATCTTTCTTTGTTCATTTAAAGTACCATTATAAAGTTAATACATTGTCATGTTTGGGGATTACAGCTTAATGATAAGACTGAAATATTAGTAATTTAAACAGACTTAATTGTTTTGCAAGTTGCTAACGAAGGTTAAAGTACTGAAATGCTTTTAGAAAAGTGAAAAAATTAAGAGCGCTCCCTGTGTGGCTTTCATTTAACCGTTCGCTTTGTTTCCGGCTTTTCTAACAGCCAGGCCTTCATTTCCCGGGCCATGTATCACTTTTCCCCTCACTGTACAGTGTGCACTCCGTTGTGGGATTGTGCCTACGCAGCCTTTTTTCAGTGCTGTCCTGTTTGCCCCTTATGTCTTCTTTAATTGCTTTTGCGCACCAATAAAGCCTAACAAGCAGAGGTCATAAAAATACTTTTGCCCAAAACTCGACTTTATGTCTTTCTCTCCCCTTTTCTGTTTTTTTTTTTTTTTTTTTTTTTTTTTTTGTCCCAGTCCTGCGGCACCGACTTCCTGCTCGGTTTGCAGCATTGCTCTTTTGTCAAGCGCTTATCATATCCTGGCCTTTGCTTCCTGCGAACGTTATCCTGGCAGTGCCGTTGCGCTTCCTGTGTTTGGGAGTCGGGAGTCGAGTGTGGGCGCCAAGGGGTTATGTTCGTATACGTACCCTGCAGTCTGCATATGTTGGCATTTATATCCATCTATATGGCTCTGGTATTTTAAATTTGACTTGCCCATTCTTTTTTTTTCTCCCCCCTCGTTGACGTTCTGGGCAGAAAAACGCTTACTTAATGCCTGAAATTGCCTCTTTGGCAAAAAACCAACATAACTTGTAGGAGTAACTGAGTTGCAGACTCGCAGATCCGAGAGGCTCAGCTTGGCCATGTTTATGATTCCACATCCACATCCCTAGCTGCATTTTCGGCTCAGCTCTGAAAGTGCCCAAGTGGCGGCTTGCTACATAAAATCCAAATTGAATTTTTGTCATCCCACCCGTTGCAATGGGGTTTTTTTTTTGATTGCAGAAGAGCCGCGCCTGAACCATTTATGCAAACGCAGCTGCGGCGGCTCAGGCACGTCCTGCATTCCAGAACTATCATAAAAAGGACATTCCAGGACCAGGACCGGCACCAGGACCAGAGCCCGTGGCCAGCACGTGTCATCCTGACGGCGAATGGCGAATGTGCGGCCATAAATCATGGGAAAAAAGTGTACAGTCATGCCCATGAATGAATCACTAATTACAATATCAACACGGTAATTGCAAAACCGTCGGGCTGGAATCCCCAAGGAGTGGGAATTTTTATCCACTGTATGCTATACCATATATCCCTTAAATCCTATATGCACTGCATATAGAAAAGCACCGGCAGTCGCCTTGGGTCATTGATGTTGCCACTCCAGCAGCTTCTCGCGTTTCTGCCATTTCAGCATTTGCTACCTTTGGTGGAATTTTTAGAAAAGCGCATTGTTGTCAGCGCGGAATGTCAACGCTGCTGGCAGGCGCCATTGTCACAAGATCTGTCTAAAAACAACAAACAAACGGGCAAGTGCGAGGAGCGGCGAACAGCTAACAGCTACCAGCTACCGAAAGGATGCTGGCCGGCAAAAAGTAGTTTTTCATTTGCGCCATTTGCCGCTGCCGGCGCTCTGCTGCCGAGTGGCATCAGCGGCGGAAACGGAAACGCAACGCCATTGTCACAGTCAGTCCCCCCTTTCCCCTCCCCGCGCTAAGTTCCCCTCTCTCTCACCCCATTTGGCCACCATCTCCGGCCGCTTTTGGCCGCTGTTATTGTCATTGGAGCAAAACATTTCCGCTGACATGAATTTCGCTTTAGCGCTTTGTGTCCGTTTTTTTTTTTTTTTTTTTTTGCGCTGCAGCCAGTCGCTTATTTTCCGCTAATTCCTATTCTCTTTGCGGCTCTGGAAAATTACCGAGCTGCTCAAATAATTAAAATTCTGGCAAGGAAAGTCGGTCCGAATAGCACTAAGGCGATTGAGTCCGAATTCCCGCTTTAGCCACATATTTAAAAATTAATTTGACTAAATTGAAACAACATTGGCCAGATTCCAGACCAAGCACACACAAACAGCTTGTTTAAACCTTTTTGGCTGATTGAAATGCAAAAACCCAATTTGTTGAAATTCGAATTGGCAAGCGAATGCAGCAAATCAATCAGATTCCATCAGGATACGGTTGGTGTACGATATATATATACATGTGTGGTTGTGTGTGTGTTAACTTGTATGTGGGTGAGTGTGCAAAAACACACACTGAACACCTGGTCTAACCCGATGTCCATTCATCCAGGACACGTAATGTATCAATCTATTTTGCGGTTTATTCTATGACCCAGACATCCACCGCATCCTCAAACCAACTGCGTGGTCGCAATTTGTATGGGTTCCCCCTCAAATTAGCAATCTCCTCAGACATCCTGCACTGCAAATGTATAAAAGATTGAAATCAATTCGACGGCCCCATTCACCTCTGAAATACTTGCATTTGGCCAGGGTTGAAATGGAAGTTTTAAATTTATGTTGGCGGCAACAACATATTATAGTTGCACTTTGTTTATGCAAAGCTTTTTGATTACAAAATTGTATAAGTTAAACGTGTAGTATTTTTTATCAATTATTTTGTCAGTCCTTTTACCAAACTATTTAGCAAATAAACGAATTTTATTTTTTATGAAATGTTAAATGGTACTTTTTTGTGAGATATCAGTTCGCTTTGAATCATCTGCCATTTTGAAAAAAATGAATGGTAAAACTTATGCTTCTGTGTAAATAATTTAAAATAATTTGTGAAAATGAATAGTGAATCTCATAAATAGACGTTTTTTCAGCTAAGGCTTATATAAATATTTTAGTATTCAACTCTTTTTTTTTATTTAACTATTATACAGAGAGCTGCAATATGAAATTGCTCGAATTTCAAATTTATGAAGACTCCAACAAAAACTAAGTAACTGACTTGTTAGCTGAGCAGTGACACTTGCGAACATAATTTAAGCCTCGAGTTGACAGACATTGTTAAGCACTCCTTCCATTGTCGCCTCACTTTCAATCTTTGGCAAACGCCTTAAATATGCATATTTCTGTAATTAGAAACCGGCGGCGGTGGGCGAAAATGGGGGCGTGGTGGTGTAGGTGGGGGGGCGTTCCTGGAGCCAAGTTAGCGCAAAACATTTTTTGCCGCCTCAATTAGTGAGGGGGCGTGGCTGCTGGCCGGGCAACACCAACTCAGTCACGTAGTCAGGCAGTGAGATCTCATTAAAATTAAAAAGCTCTGCAAAGCCATCGCACAAGCTGGTAACTCGGAGTTGGGGAAAGGGGGGATTGGGGGTGAATTTGTATAGACAACATGGGGGCGTGTAAGCCGAGGCAACACTTGAGGTCCAAAGGCTGGCAGGCAGCGTTTAATGACTGAAATTGCACAAAGCAATGCTCGGATGGGCGGAAAAGGACAACAGGACCCATATATCTCACACTGCTGCCGAGCAGCAGAAAAGCAGAGCAGCAGGACAGCACAGCCTCCGCTCCCCGGTGCAACTTTAATTAAGTTTCGATTTAAGGCCAGTATCCTCGGCACACAGGCCCACATCGACTGTGCGAAAATCAAAATATCCAGCACCAAGGCGGGAAATTGGCAAAGTCAGCAATTTGCTCCACACTTGGTTTGTTTTGCAGGTGGATCCGAAAAATTTGCATAATGCAAAAGGAGTCTCGGGCGAGAAAGTCTGGGAATAAGTAGCAAAGTCTCTGGATAAATTGGCGATGATTGGAGACTCTGGAATAGAAAGTACTCATTACGAAAGCAACAAGTAAGTTTCTTTGCAAACTAAAAACCTTCTCTCTCGTTATGGAAATTAAGATTTATGGCCTCGTCGCTGGTCAGATAAAATCCAAATTAATATGCAAGTCGTCATCATTTGCATTTAGGACACTCTGAGTAATGGCAAAAGTTTTTTCATTAAACTGTCAGGCTAACTGAATCTTTTCTGGGCTTTCTGGGCTGTCTGGGTTGTCTGGGCAATTGTTGCAGGCGGTGCCGTTCGCATATTTCACCAAGAATTGTGGCCTGCAATTCGTGTAATTTCGCCTTCAGAGGGGCTTCCTCCCGGGATTATTCTAATGGGCCACACCCTTCTTGCTGGCGCCTTGTAAATATGACACAAATGGCATGCAGCTACAAACGGGTCACAATAAATTGCAATAAGTGCAACACGGGGGACAACAACAAATGGTAATGCCGCAAACACAGGGGAACATCAACAGCATTCGTTCGTTATTAATACTCGTACTTGGGTTTGGGGTCACCGGACTACACTAATATAAATTGGTGTCATGTTTGGCCTGGCCAGCAGGCACTCACTCACAAACGTGGCAACAACATTTGTGGTTGTATAACCAGCAATTATAAAGCCTGCCCTTGTGTTGCAGCCATTGTTATTTCCGTTATTGTTGTTACTGCCAAGTTTTGCCGGTGTGCGATGTGTGTTTGTGTGTCTGTTGCACTTTCGGAATAGAATGTAATATAAATATTAAAAATTGCGCATATGCATAAAACACAAAGACAACGAAGGGGGACCCCCGAAAACAATCCACAATGTGTGCGCTATACCAAACTATAAAATCCACTCCGAAATCCTCTTCGCATTTCCGTAGGTCTGCGCCAGTGTTTCGCTTTCTGTTTGTGTTTATTTAGATGCATTACGGTTCGTTGCTATTTGCAGGCACTGTGCGTCCTGTCCGGTCCCTTTTGCTAGTTGTTTGCATATCCATTAGCTTAGTTTTTTGTTTGTGTTATTTGTGGTGCTCTTCGGTTTTATTTTAAGCTCCCTTCCTCCTTCCGAATGTCCTGGGACCTCCTCCTCCATTCGGTTGCAGTTCGTTAGAGCTACGGGAAAATGGTAAGGGACGTTCATAAATGTTATGAGGAAATATTTCCGTTGGTAGCCAAAGTCGGCACATCATCAATCTGCATATTAATATCCTAATAACATGCTGTCTGCTAAAGCAGCAGGAAGAAATCAATAGGTCACTCATTGTGCATTTCATCGGAGCGAGCACAATGCTAATGGCATCGTTACGATAACGGACTCATGAATTAATGATCGAAATTTGATTTCAGTCTAATAATGATATGAACGTAATATAATACGTTATGTGCATGCAGGCCTTGTTTGAGTTTCAGTTGTGAGCAGAATGGACTCCTGCCATAAATTACGCATACGCATACGTATGATTTTCCAGTTTCGGGAACTACTGAATTTAATTTACTCCCGGAGAGAAACATCCTTAATTATCTGCGCAGCCTCTGATTGCTGGCCAAACATGGCGATGGGAAAAGTTTCAAATTGTATTAAAATGTATACATATATATATCCGTGAGTGCGAGTGCGAAGGGACTTTGCTTTTGCCTTTGCACGGCCGGCGCATCCTGTCCTCTTCCGCTGCCAGGACCAATTCAAGCTGCTGGCCTGCAGCCTGTCATCCTGCCATGTCATGATTGTGATAAATGACGTAAAATGATGCCAGCGACAACGGGAACGACAGCGCTGTCGGTCTTCCTTCTGCCAGGACTTCCCCCCCTTTCCCCTTTCCCCTTTTTGGATCCCTCTTCATCCTGCTGCACGTCGCTGATATATTTTTTATGTTTGCACACACACACTCGCTCATCGGAGGCTGTAATTTCGGGACATATAAAATGCAGCCTGCAATTTGCCGCCGTCATCTCGACTCTCCTTTCTGGAGATGCAGCCCAAAAATTGTACTTCTTTGGCTTGTTTGCCTTAACGAAATTGAATTTCTTGTCGGATCGCCTCCGCCCACCAGACAACCGAGCGAAGACCAACCCATTTCAGCCCAGCTCAGCTCAGCCCGCTCGTTAATAATGTAAGCTTGTCGTGTTAAGGCAAACACCCGGGCACAAAAAATCATCGTGGAAGTTTTTCCGATTGTGCAATTAAATAAGCAAACACTCATGGCTGGCGCCTTAATTAAAATGCAAAAGGCTTGCAAGCCAACATATTTACACTATGGCTGCGGGTTTGGGTTCTTTGGGTCCTCCTCGGATATTTGGCTCCTGCACAGCTTTTTCCCGATAAGACCAGAAAAACAATAAGGCGAAGGGCTGGGCAAAAAGTTTCCGGGGAAAGCGACTGCATGGAAACGAGCACATTACGCGAACGGAGCTAGGATAAGCGCCAAGTACTTAGGGGCCAGGTCTGCGTTCGGAAAATTGGCTGATAATACACCTTAACTGGCAACTGGGGCGAACTGAGAACAGCAGGTCGAAGGATGCACATTAATCTGCTGGCTAATGGGTATTGTGTTCGAGCGCACTCAGGGGAAAACACACAAAAACTTAGACTCTTTTTTGGGTTGTACTTTAAAAGCCACACGTACTACTTTTTTACGATACAGATATTCAATTACAAAAGATTTATTTAATATAAAATATTTATAACAATATTAAAGTTGATTGATTAGAAAAACCCACATAAAATATAAAAATCACGTACCCTTATTGAATTATTTACGCCCTACAAAACACATTTGTCTTTTACAGCATCATAACTTCCGGAATCGAAACAAAAATACTCAGTGGCTTGTGTGCTTCATATTTATTGCCCAACTGCAAAGTTGTTTCTTTGCGGAGTACTAAAACAGTCGCTGTCTGGCGGTAACCAAAGTGACAGCCCTTCCATAAATCATTAATTACAATTTATTGTTGGCAATTTGCACCTTGCAGAGGCCAATTTGTGTCGCCCGCTTCGATGGGGCGTAAATAAAGCGCAGAATTGCTGTGGAAGGGATCCGCCAAAGTGGCAGTGGGTGACTTGTTTATGGCAGCCCACTAGAATATCTGTTGTCAACAACTATTTGTTGTCTTGGTAATTTCCCATGAAAGCCATTGTGTGAATATTCCCAGAGAGCAAAAGTGTGGCAAGTGTAAATAATGGGTTATTAATCACATTGAGGCTTGCGCTTATGTGTGCAAACAAAATGAAAAATGCAGGCTTTTTGATTTGGCAGAAACCTAATACCGAACCATTTCGAGGAGCTCCGGTAAAATGGATTTTAAAATATTGAAGTATCCGACCAGAGGTTCTGAATATTTAATTATCGCATAATTGAATGTAAGGGGAAACCGTATTTGTATTTTTGAAAAGGGCAGAAATTAAATATCATATGCACACACATATTTTTACCGCCCTTGTAGCTTTCAATTGACAAAATATAATTTGTATGCACACAAAGGAAATGCAAACTTTCACATTGTATTCCTATTTGCATTTAAATGTGTGTGAATGTGTTTACAATTGTCATGAATATTGCAATTTATTTGGCTTCTGCCGTCGTTTTTGCACCCGAAAACATTTGTTTAACAACAATTTGTGGCCAGGTTAGCCGGCTGCAGCCAGTTTCCAGTTTCCATTGGCCAGCACCTGTCACTGCCGCCCCGCCTGTGTGTTCGGTGTTAATTTGATATTTTATTTATTGTTGTTCAATATTTATACATAATTGTGTTTGCGCTTTCACTCCTACGGCCAATGGACGTGTCTGCTCCAGATCAGTGTTTTAAATCAATTAAATCCAGGAACGACCGCACAAGGTTCTCGTTTATTGACCGTTGCTGACCTCCCGTTAAGTGAGTTTAATTAACAATGAGCAGCGGAATTTTTTAATTAAATATGATTTGTTTCACCTGGATGAAGCTACTCAACTGTGAATGAATTCATATGCAATCAGTATTCAAATTGGTACAAAATTAATTGTCTGAAATAAATTAAATTTAATGTAGACTGGGTGAAATGTGTCAAGTAAATCTTTTCCTTAAGTTTCAATAAAACCCAGAGACTTGAGCTAAGGAGGCAGTATATTTTCTCTCTGCGCATCAGTAATGGGAAACCCAGTTAATTCCCGTAAGCACGATAAAACAGTCACCATAAACCAAATACTAACAATGGCTTCTCTATAAATTTTTCAATCGATTTTCGTAGTAAAATCAAAAAAGGTTTACTTAGCGAGGCGCTGTCAGCGCTTGAGTAGGGTAAATACGGCCCCAATCAACTCGTCTACAACACTATCAACATCAACGTTGCCCGATTTAGGGGCATAATTTTTATAGACCCCTCGTCGCTTTAGGGCCAAATGGTATTTGGGGCGGGCTTTTCTATTTGAGGGTAAGGAAGGTGGCGGCAAAATGGCGCATGTCAGAGCCAGCCAAGCAGAATGTGAATGCATTTTTATAGCCAGTTGAAAGCGTAACGTGATAAAATGCTTTGCGGAATTTTGTTGTGCGCGAAAGTTTAGAAGCCGCCAACCAGCCAGCCAGCCAGCCCGCAGTTTGCCCTTGGCTTTTCCAAGGATGATGAGGGGTTTTCCGCGGGTCTGTGTGCATATTAAAAGTCCTCACCTACGCAGCCATATGCCAGACTGCGTTCCGTTCCGTTCCGGGATGTCTGAAACTTTTGCTGATAAGGTGGAAAAGTTGAAACGTTCATAAATCACGACACCAGAAAGTTGCTTTCACTATAAATATGCAATGGGCCCAAACCCCGTTTGACCCAACAATGTTGTGAGAGGGCTTGATTTGCTCATTTCCAGGGGCTGAGCGCCGAGTAAAAGTCAAACTGTTTATAATCCCGACACTGTGTCGGGCAAACTACTTTTTCCGATCGCCCCAACCTAAGCCCGGGACTTACACTTGGCCAACTCCATCGGCTTGGGGCCAACCGCAGGCCGCCCCGGCCAAAGAGATTTGCAACACTTGTAACACTTTGCCAACATGTTTACCTCGAAATGCTTTTGCATCCCGCTCGGCTTTTGTTGGCTGAGTGCGGCCGCATCTGCAGTTGCAGGTGCACATTCGGTGGAAGGAGTCCTGGCCTTTTTGTTGACCTCTTGGGCGGTTGGGCGGTTGAACGGGGGATGCTGCTAATGGCACTCTCAACCAAAAAACCACCCAACCCGCCACCCACCGCCCAGCGGCTCACCTCAGCCCACTTTGCAAGGGCACTTGCACCAGATCCATTGTCCTGCTTTGTGTTTTTGTGCTGACATAAGTAATCGCTCTGATTCTCTGGCCCGACTTGTGCCGAGGCATGTACTACACTCAAAGTACAAAGAAGTTCCTAAAATGTAAATGCCACTTGAAAAAAAAGCAAGGCAGGACGAATAACCCTTTTCAATATTTAATTTAAATGACCGAGAATGAGAACGCAACCTGCTTAGGAATCTCATCACAAACGGTTAGAGGTATGCCACTTTGAAATCAGAGTAAAATTGGTTGAGTTATGGCTTTTAGAAAGTCACTTTTGGGTTCTAATACTGCAAATCATCGAAAACTTGGACAATTATGACATGAAAAGGGTCAAAATTTCGACCATCTACAAAATGAAAAATTTTAACGTGGATCGTTTTGTAAGTCCATCACAAATCTTTAGAGACATGCCACTTTGGAATCTGAGTCAAATTGGCTGAGTTATAGGTTCAGGAAGGTCTGTATGAAGTCACAATACTGAAAACCATCGAAAAGCTGAAAAATTCTTACATGAACAGGGGTCAAAATTTCGACCATCTCCGAAATGAAAAATTTTAACGCAGTTTGTTTATGAATTCTCACACCAACGTTAAAAGGTATGCCACTTTAAGATTGGAGTAAAATTGGATAAGTTTCGCCATCTGCAAGAGCGGAATTGGGGCCCCGAGTTTTTTTCGTTTGACAGCATCCATTTATTTATTTCAAAGTTTTAACTGCTGTTGTATTTTGTTCAGTGCAAGCAATCAATTGATTTATGTTCGGTAAAAGTGTTGTCGTTCAGTTTTTGGTTTTTCCGAGATCCCTTTTGTGTGCCAAAAACAAGTGCAATCGGAATCGAAATCCCCTTTGTCTCCTGGATTGCTATAAGGTTTCTTTACTTGCGGCTTGCCATTAAGTTGTTAAGTTGTCTATGTAGTATCGACTTTTCGTGCGGTTGGAAGCAAACATTACATTATATTGTTGTAAATGTTCGAAATTAGAAATTGGCCGGCACAAAGCATTAGTTTAAGATACCCGTGCGAGAAATGCAGGCCCATCTTGGCCATCTTGACCGCAGTTTGTCTGTCCGACGGCCTTTGTTGTTCTGTGGGAGCCATTTTTTCTGTCGACCAGGCCATAAAGGCGAAAACCCGGGTGGGGAATGGACGGTAATAAAGTAGAAACGTGCAAAAACTAGAAAAATGTGGTCGGAGCAAATAATAGAGAGAACTTAGCACAAAAATGCACAAAGCGGGTGGTGAAAATATAAAAAAACAAGAGAAAGAACGCAAGTGGAACAAAAAGAAAACCGAAATTCGAGTATGAGCAACTACGGGCAAGTTTTGGCTACGTGCAATTCCTGCTCTCAGGTCACTTTTGCGGCATGTCAGAGGCGTTGGGGGCGGGGCCGGGTGGAAAGGGCGGTGTTTTGTGGGCGGCGGGATATGTGGGTTGTGGCTTTTGGCCATAAACTTTAGCCTGTTGAAGCGAAAAGCAACAGAGCACCGCCAGGGTCAGTCGTGTGCGGATTGCTAGGTGAAAGCTCGGGTGTATTAGTGCAAAAAAATATCTCCTTTTACAGTTTATAATTCTTGAGCAACATTTAGCATACTTACCGGTTTTCCACTTCTTTTAGTATCTTTCTTTCTTAGCTTTCAACACGAATTCACCTTGGTTAAGAGGTACTTTTGCGCCTTCGCCGCAGTCAAGTATGTCAGTTAAACAGTGCCAAGTGTTGTAAGTCAATTACCTGCCACAGAGCGGAAATCTCCGACCGCTTACGTAATGCTAACGTATCCTTACCACCTCACACCCCCCCACCCACTACTACTCTTTCAAACAAGTCAGGGTTGCCTACTTTCGAGCGCAGCACTGTCTCACTTCATCGTTGCCACTGTCAGATACAAAGCAAATTCCCAATGCAACGACTGCATTATGACTGTCACTTCAAATCCTTGAAATGCTGATTGAATGGACGGCAATTCGCTCGGAAAAGCCAGCTGGGGTGGCTGGGTTGGATGGGTTGGCTGGGTTGGCTGGGTTGGCTAGGTTGACTACGTTGGCTGGTGGGAGTTCAAAAACCCGGGCACTCGGCTGCTGACGCACAGCATCAAACATGGAGTGCAGCTGAACGTCACGCACTTGCCGGTCGCCGTTTTTATGCTGCCAATAATTCAAACTGCTGTGCGAATGCAAAAATGACAAGCCAAGTTCTCGACTGTAGTCGTCGAGTGGCAGCGGAATCGGAATCGAAATCGGAATCGATGCGGAGGAGCACTCAGGAGATAACGACCGGCGACACAAACGACCGGAGCACATCCCTTTCCACTGGTCTGGCATAATAAATGAACTTCTAGTCCCCAGTCACGCCATTTAATAATGCAATCCCAGCCGAGAATAGAGCTGACTTGCAGGGCGTACAATTAATTTGTCATCATAAAATTACGCAATAAATTTCGGAATAGAAATTCTCTTGACCGCTGTCAAAAGTTTCGGTCTTGAGCTGCCTAAATTATTCATTTCGTAACACAATAAGAATGCACGCAAAGAAAGCTTAGATATACTTTGTTATAGAACTGCGGGGAGAATATAATTCGAATACATTCCGTTCTTCACCATCTTGATTATCTTGTGTAATAAATTTTCCCTTGTGTAGAAAAAGTTCACAAGGCCACCGATTTCGAGCAGGAAAACCTTAAGGAAAGTTTACGTTTTGAATAGAAAGCCGAAAAGAGGTTGCTGGCCAATAGCAGTAAAATGTCGAACAAGCTCCAAGTTGAATTGGCCCGCCTGCGTCAGACACGAAAAGTTCTTAATTGAATTCTATGGAAAGCAGCGAGGGACTCGTTATGAATGGCCAACTTAAATTACTTGTATCAGTTCGCAGAACTAACTTAAAATGTTTAATGATACCAACTTTTGTCTCAGCTTAATTGTGTTTTAAAATGTGTTTATAAAATTACGACTGCCAGTCGTTGGCAAAATCAATTGAACAAACTTTTATCAACTTCATTCACTTTGCTGTTTGCTTAATTAAAGTCAAGTTACTTTTCGTTTCAAAAAGTAATGGGAGACTGGAGCTGCAGCGAAATGCAAACAAAGTGGCTTGCTGGAAACTCAGTTTTCGTACTTTGCCGGCAATTCGCATGTCAATCATGATTTGCACAGAGAGAAGTTGGCTCGAAAAAAAGCTGTAACTGCACAAAGGTAAAGTGAAACAGTTAACTCCAGCATAGTAGCGTAGCACGTTTTTCATTTATGCGCATCGTGGCCAAAAAGGGCAACTGACACTCCCAGTTGACATGCATTGAAATAGAAGTAAGTTGCCCAAGTCCTTGTCGCCACCTGCGAGCAATTGGCACACTCGAAGCAAAAGTTTGACAAGGTGTTGACACGACACCTGCTCGAGTACTTCATCCAGTCGAATGCAATGCGAAATGCGATATGCGATATGTAGTGTACATAGTTCTCCCAAAAAGGGGAGTGACCCTCGTTGAAGTGGAAATTTATGGCTACTTAATTTGGATGAATTCTGCGAAACTCAATTGCCTGATTCATTAGTGGCACAGCCAACTGAAACTGCTAATTTCCATTGCGAAATTGATTTGATGTAATTAAATTTCAATTTGCAAGGCATTCATCTGGAAAACACAAACATAACTAACTAATTTGGCGCTTACCTGCTGGCCAAACTGGAATATTTCATGAAGCGAATTATTGACACCTTAATCGATGCTAATTATAAACATTTGTCCCCCAATAATGCCGGAAAATGCCTGATTTGATAGCGAGTCATACAGATTGCCGTAAAACACTATGCATGACTGCCAAATTATACTAAAATGTTATATGCATTATTTCACGCTTATTTGCATGTTGATTATACAAATATATTTTGTTTATGTAATAGGTGTGGCAGGAAGAACACTTGAAAGGTTTAACTCGGTTAGAGCGTTTGCCACCTCCGGTCCTGATTGACTTTGGCTCTCTGGCTCTCCAACTGGCTTCCAACCATTATTTTGATAAATAATTGAATATTGTTTCATTATACGGCAAAACTTGCCCTGCAAATGCATTGTGGCTTCTGCTCCTGCCATTCTGGCTCCTGCTGCCGACATCAAAATGCAATTGACTTTTCACTATATTGCAACTTTGAGGTTTTACCACGGCAACCGTATGGGTGAGTGCATATGTGTGTGTCTGTGTGTGTGAGTGTGCGCCACTATGGGTGTTGATTACAGCAGCAACGACAACACATTTGCAGCACGGAGTCGTCGAGTGCGTGTCTGCATTTCCGCTGACGAAGCCTTGTTGCCAATTTTGCAACACGACCACAGCTGCCAGCGACAATTTTCCTTTTGCTTCTGCTTCTGCTTTTGCTGCAGCTCTTGCTGCTGTTGTCCCGACTGTTTTGTCTTCGAATTCGAGAGCAATTCAACCCAAACTTTGCCAGCGACTTGGCTGCCGAGTGTGAAGTGCGGAGTGCAGAGTGCGGAATGCGGTATCTTCTGGCTGTGGACCACAACACTTTGGCTTAATTTACCGGAAACTTTGCGCAGCAGCGCAGCTCACATATGGAGTAAACTTTTAGATTTTCATTCCGCTTTCCGCTCGCGCGGCACTGGCACATAAATTAGACTCGTCTATTTCAGCAGCTGTCAATTGGCGTTTTTACCCGCAAAATGAAGCCATTTAGGCAAGTCGAGGGCCCGGCAATCTTATTCTTGGGCGAAGAGTCATAAACCTTCGGCCCCTTTTGGCTGCAGCATAATCGTTATTTATGTGAGCGCGTGAAATGTATAAAAATGTTGCCTTTAACAGGCCATAAAACTCCGCAGCTCCACGCGATATGGCGACCCGTTTTTCGTGCGCTGACTGCCATTTTGTGCAGCCGGCCAACATGGCGTATGCGTATCGTTGTATAATGCAAAGACCGCTCCGCCAATGATTATTTCCTTTTTTTGGTATTTAGAAAGCATTGAACTTATGGCGGAAGCCAGCAGCGGCCAATGGCAACAGCCAGCACTCAGAAAAAGATTATCTGGTTCTTTAATAAGTTTGACATGAAATTACAAAAGTTTTCTTTTAACTTTCGAACTTTTAGTGAGTAGATTTCATCTACCAAATTAGGACTTAATTCAAACAAATTAAATTAATTTGGAAGGTTTTCTATTTCTAACAAGTAATGTTGCACCGACAGATACTTTAGTTTGGTTTATGACTTTTGCTTGCTAAACAATTAGGAAAAGGTTTTATGAATTGTATGATACATATTTTGTGGAGTGCAGGACCAGCATCCATGCCTTTGGCATGGATTCCCTTGCACACAGGCACTGCTGCTATTATTCCTGCTCCTGTTTAGCAACATTTATCGCCGTTTTGACATAAACACATATACGCACTCACACACATATGAAAAAGAGGGGAAAAAGTGGAGTGGGGAGGGGGAACCGACAGGCAACACATGCTTGGCAGCCATTTTCACATTATTTTGTAAACAATTTTAAGTTGAATGGAAAATGTTTATGTTTCTCCAGCGCCATCGTCGCCCGCTCATCGCATGCTGCACCCTATTTAACTTGTACTTTAACCATTTGCCGCCGCCAACGCCGAGCTTTCCCGCTTTTATTTTTCTTTTTGGCGTGTGCGCGTCTGTTTAGGGTTTTAGCATGCGTTATTAAATTTATTGGACTTGACAGGAGTTGCCCCATAACGAATACAGATGAGGACGTGCAACCGCACAGCTCCATTAAAATTATATATCCGTACATTTTTTCACAATGTTTATTGTGATTGGCGAATCACTCAACTCTTTTCCGCCGTCAGCGGCTCACTTTTGTTAGTGTGCAAATATTTGTCCGGCTTTTCATTATGCCAAAGCACACCGCCCACACACCCATGTTTATGCAAATGTTTGCTAAATAGTTTACATCTTAGTGTTGCGTGTGCCTGTGTGTGTTTGCGTGTGAGTGTGTGTGCGTGCGTGCGTTGGCCCAGTGTTGCTCTGTTCTTGGTATCAAGCCCTGGGCATATTTGCATAAATTACCACAGAGCGACGGAAAACAATGGACCGCCGCCGCCGAGAACTGGACAAGTTCATAAACACACATATGAGTTTCCAACTATAACGAAGGATACACCAAAAGAAAATTCCAAGGGGAAAATATGGTCTGAAAAGATAACAGAAAACAAAGGACCCTTAAATAGATTTCCATGAATAAAAGTATTAAAATATTTTGCTGACGTTTTTTCTTGAAATTCTTTTTGTTCCCCAACTTGAATTTGTAATATTTTTATATCCGGAGGTAGTAATATATCCTTTTTGGTTAGGGATCCCTTAGACTTTTTGATTGCGGCACGGGCAGTTACCGACATCCGACGAATGCGTAATGTAGAGGTGGATTGATTGATCTGGCACATGCGCCAACAGCACTTGTACGCTTTGGCTCAAAATAAATTTGATTTTTTCCACACTCTGCCTGCCTGTTTTTGACATGGCTCCAATTAAAGTAACGTGCCACGCCTCGCAGCACGATTATTGATTGTTCGGTGGTCGGTGGACTAACTGCAGCAACTGGCGGAGACCTTACGTTTCCAGCAGGTGGCATCCTGCACTGTGCCCCACAAAGTCCCCCGATGGAGACGCCCCTGGATGCGGGACATTATTGTTGCATACTTTTTAGCATGCGCTTAATTACATGGCATTAACAATGTGCGCTTGTGTTAGTTTGTTTGTGTGTGAAAATTATGCGCGTTAGCTTCGTTTTACATGCTGTAGTCCGGGTCTCTCCAGTTTTTTTCTTTTTCCCCCCCTTTGCAGTTCTCCCTCAAAGGCAGCTCATATTAATTGAACAATTTTTTAGCATATTTTTTTTGCTCGTTTTCCGATTATTATCGCTAGAAATTTCAACGTTTTTTCCCACTGACCGCTGAATGCGGGCTGCTTATTAAGGGGACGCCTTGTGGCAAGGTCTGCGTGTTTATAATTCACACTTCTGTTGAATGCCACTCGGGGAGTGCATTGCGCAATGCAATTCTTGCTGGCAATCGAGATCCCGATGGTAGCTACCAATGGGGAGTGGCGAAATGAAGTCATTACCTGTAGTTATGGCCTGACAGGCTTAAGTTGTCGTAAATAGCCACCCGAACTAACGCCTCAGTCATCAAGTTCTCCATTTCGGGGCAATTAAACATTAAGGCCACGGTAACAGGAATGTGTCGCGAATCACTCGCATAACTCAGTGGCCTTTGCGTGTCCTTAGGTACCAGGACATCAAATACCAAATCCCGAATAAGTTTCGGAGTTGTTGAAAGCTTAGCTGGCTTGCTCACCACACGCACTCCCCGAAATTTGATATACTAGACTATCCCGTGGCGTTTTTGATTTGCGTATTTATTGCTTCAAGGCTCGGCATTTTTTCTGTATGCTTTTGGTGTAAACAAATGTTTATGGGGGACTTCCTTTTGTTTTCCATAATTTGCGTTTGCTCTCCGTTTCGAAATGTCGCAAAATTTCACATTCCATTTTTTGCCGTCCTATTTTCGCCCCACGTGTTGACACTTGGCAAGTGGCAGAGCCCGCGGCCATTTCACAGGGCCATTGTGCATCCGCATTCGGAGCCATTGTTGGGATTCCGCCCACATCTCAGCTCGTTAGGCAGGGCACTCTAAGCACAATCACCAGTGCACTGGAAAAAAAACTATGAAAGCAAGCAAGTATAATGTATAAAGCATATTAAGTGCATTAAAAAATAGTTAATTTAAATTAAGTGATAGTTATTGCAGGATACTTGATTAATTTTTATTTTTTATATATAATTTAATATGATTATTACTTCTTGTTTTCCCGTGAAGCTATTGTTAAATATATATGAAATTTTCTCCATTTTTTCTTCCCCTGTATTTTCACACACTCTCAGCAAAAACGAGGGCAAGGATGAGTGTGGAGGGCACTCGAAAGCGACACGACTAATTGGAGCCAGCTTTCTTACATACGATTAGACGTTACGTATGCGCCCCGTTGTTCGGCATGGCCCAAAAATTTATGAGGGCCTTTTTAGCCATTAGGCGCGAGCCGAGAGCTGCGGAGAACAGAAGGACCCTCGAACGGGTCACAAAACTGTCGTCAATGGGCGGGTCATCGGCGGACAGACTTCAAGTGCAGAAGCGTCGGGTAATTAACGACGAGCGAGAGGAAACTGCTGGAATGGCGCTAATTGCAAAGCAATCGTCGCACGTGAAGGACCCGCTAAATCACGGTCTCTATCTCCGTGCCACACGTTTCCGGGCAAATAGCCACCAACGGGGGGCACTCGAGTCAGCTCAGCATTATTTGCTCTCGACTTGTGGCTGCCTGCCCTCTGGGAAACTGGGAAATGGGAAATGGCGACTCCGAGGAACTTGGCCTGCTGACGAAGGTCAATATGCGGGCACTTAGTCCGCTTTGGTTTCCCATATTTGGGCCACCTTCTTCTATGCAGGGGTCCTGTGTGTATTCCGGTTTTTATTGACAAACGCATAAAATTCGCTTGAACCTTTTGTTAACCCAGAGGACACCTTTGGGCACCTCGGGTTCTCGGTGCCATTTCCCGCTCTTGTCCGTTTCCCTTTTTCCGGGAGACTTGGGTCTTGTCTCGGGTTTTGCCTTTCATTTCGCTTACTTAAGTATTTATGAGCTAGCAATCCCTGGAATGCTGTGTGTCTTTATTTGTGCTGCTACTTTGCTGCCTTCAGGGCGTTAAATTGAGTTGGCCCACACATGGCCACACCTGAGCGATCACGCAGTTTTAGCCAAGTGGAAATCTTTGGTTTCGGTTTCGGCTTTGCCTTTCCTTCGCCTCTTTAAGTGCCTTTCCCGTGAACTTTAAGGACCTCCAAAAGTAGCTATAATTTGTGGACGCCGATTACACAAAACTTTAGCTTGTAATTTCCAGGGGAGAATTTAGTGCAGTTGCTAATTTCGCAGTTGGAAAAGGAAAAACGCTCTAAGCCGAAGCGGTTAGCGTTTTTTATCGCCACTCCTGTGCCATAAATATGTCGAGATGGTTGACAAAAAAGGGATGGGGGGAATGGAACCAAACTAGGAGCAACCAGCTTGGACCACACAATGTCTCTAAGTAGCTACAGCACTCCGGGGACCAATTACCCCATAGAGCCGGATCGGTTCAGGTAACAAGCTGGGTTTGACCCGCAGCCCTTGCCCTGTCGCTGGAAAAAGCCAAAAAATTAAGTTACGTTTAGGCAAGCGAAAAAGTTTGGCCCAAAAGAAGGTCCGTCCCGCTCCGACTGGCCATATGTTTCACTAATGGTCGCGCACATTGCGGCCATTAGGAAATGGCGCCCAGCAGGTGGGGCCACCGCCATCCCCCTCCCCTCTTCTCCCCTGCCCCCTCGGGTATCTGCCGCCCCAGGGTTTTTTGGGAGTCCTGCCAAGTTCTCCACTCTTTTCTGCCCCAAATCGAAAGCTATTTTTTTGTGAACGGAAGGAAGTTTGCCCATCCATATTTAAAAGGAAATAACCAGATTAAAGCTGGGAAATCTCTTGCAAAATAAATAGACAAGCGACTTTGGCTCCGCACTTCAGTTTTTCAGCTATGAAAATATTTATATTTTATGGGCTGATAAAATCAAACCGCTGTTGTGCATATACACTTTTCGTTTTAACATAAAATGTTTCACTTGGAAACATGATGCATGATGATAATTGGCTCCAAGGTTTGGCAATTCATATTTAATAGCAGGTAAATATGAAGATTTAAATCTTAGAAATTATTAAGAAAACGAACAAATACAAACAGATCTATCTAAATTGGCCAAATAAGCTGAGCATGTTTGATTAAATTGCGTAATTGTTTGTATTTAGCTTAGAACGGAATTTATTATATTTGAGATATTATCTGCTGCGAAAACAGCAGACATTTGCTGAATTATGCCGATGCACCTGCATTTGAGCGGCGCTTAACATTTTCCCATTAGTTATAAAATCACTTGTTTGCGATGCAAATTGATTAAAGTCAGATGCGGTTGTGTGCGATGGACTAATGGCGCAAATTTGGTCTCGAGCTTCGAAACGAAATTGCATTTGTGCATGACCAAATTACCAAAACTCAAGCAATCATAATAATAATTATGCAAAGCAGCAGACGGAGACGCGCAGGAAACACCTGAATTCGAATTTGGGCACACACAAGGAGGCATTTGGGCTTGAAGGACAATGAAGGGGCTCTGCGTTGAGGACAAGTGCAAATTACTTTGTCTCTGTTTGGTCGTCGTGTCTGAGTTTCTGTGTTTATTTACTCTGGATCTGGCCTGCTGCCAGTATTATGTTATCCAAAGTGCGACAATAACCTTATCAATGTCTGTGTGCAAATGCAAGTTGCCCAAATTGAAAATGTAACCCTCTTGTCCTTTTGTAGTCGACAAGTCAACTCAAGTTTTCATTCACTCGCATCATCAAATATCGAAGTTTGTCAAAGTAATTTCGGTGACTCGGCAATGTTGGCTGTGTGTTTTCAATTAAGTAATTGTCATTACAAGTACAAGTATGTGTCAATAAGTCCGACAACGAACTGCACTTGAAGTCAGTTTTTTTATGCTTGGTTGGGCACTCAGCAATTTCTGGTTAAACATTAATCAAGCCCTTTTTATCCTCCCTTATTCAAAGTACAACCCAAATCACAAAAGTGGAAATTTATGTAAAAAAGTACGATAAGGAAAAGTAAAAATTGTTAGGGTAGGGCAAAAAAAAGGTAGCGCCAAATTGTATGCAAATTTGTTTCCTTTTTCAGACTTCTGATCAGTTCTCCGCCATATGCTGAACCCTCTGAACCGCTGACCCTCTGCTAATTATGATATATGAAGGTGGCGCATTCAAGGAGAACACATAAAAACCCATTCAAATTAAGGGGTTACATGGGTTTCAGGGTTTCAAAAAATCGATTTTTTTTTTTTTGTCTTATTAAATTCTAAAACATGTCTAGAGTATTGTCCTAAATTTTCAAGTTGATCCGAGTAATAGTCTCGGAGATACAGCCTTGAGAAGGTGGACGCTTGAGAGCACTTTTATTGTCTCTTAAAACTTTAAACGCGTTTTTCTCAAAACTATGTTTTCAAAGTCGGTTGTCAAAATTTCTCGCGAACTACTCAACCGATCTTAATGAAATTTTACACAAGTATTCGAGATATCATTTACAAGGTATTGAACGAAGGATTTTTTTTTTTTCAATTACAACTATTTAAAAAAAAAAAATGTCGAGAAATTTTCATCGAAATTTGCATTTTTTTGTAAAAACGTCTGCCAAAAATCCAATTTTCATTTTTTTGTTTTTTCCTTCGTCCAATACCTAGTTTATTGTCTATTCTGAAACACGTTTTTTTTATTTTTACTTTGGACGATCCTGAAAGAAGTTCTGCTGACAACGCGGAGGCACCTTTTTTCCGAGGGACTGCCGGAAATGGCGTCGTAATGGCCGACGTTTTGATATTTTTTTTTGAAAATTTCACAAAATCTTTATTAAACATGTATCTTTTAAATAATAAAAAGTTTCATTGAAATATTTCATTTTTTATATGCAAAAAAAATGTTTGAAAAAAGGCCGTTTTTTACCCCAGGAAACCCATGTAACCCCTTAATATTAATTGCGCTTCTAGACCAGAGAGCTTTGCCTAATTGTTTTTTGTTCATTACATAGCGCCCGTGGATTCGTGGCAGACAGCAAACATATTTCCACAACGTCATTAAATCACGGGGAAGAAGTAAAAGCACAAATAATCATTTAATTGCCTTTTCAGTCCCGACTTGAGTCGCAGTCGTTTCACCAAGCCGGCAAAGTGTTGCCCATAAATAGTAACTACTGCTCAAAAGTGAAGGGCTGAGCTGTATCCTGCAGGAATGCGGTGGTGGCGGTCATGTGCGGTGCCCAGGATGTCGGACACACCAAAGAGCATTGGTGCACTGGGAGAAAGGATGTCTTGAAATCCAAATCAATCTTGGTTTGGTTTTACTTATAACTTTACTCGTTGAAGGATGTTGTCTAATATTTTTCTGTTCACTGATAATCGGCATTTCTTTTATGACATAACAACCTGTGTTGAAACTACCAACAAATATAATTTTTTTTTGTGCAACTAGAGCCCTCTGATGAGTGAGCGAAAATGTGGCTGCTTAATCATGGGGTTCAGGGGTTGAGAGGAGGGAAGGGATTGGGCAGCAAGGGAAGCGGAAATGATGCTCGCTGGCAATTTATTTGAAACCGCATAAAACAAGCGACGAGTAAAAATGTATCCGCCGCTCCTTTTAGCCTCGAATGTTGTTGTTGCTGTTGCTGTTGCTGATGTTGTTGCTGCCGCTGCTGCTGCTGCTGCTGCTGGTGATGTTGCCACGGACCGAGAGCGGCTAATGAACAAACAGAGGAGCTGCAGATAGGGAGCGGATGATGGAAACCTCAGTAAACAACTGCAGTGCTGGTAAATAGACGCGGGCAAGGACTTGGCCCGTAAACAGGCTGGCTGCATAAGCAAAAACAGAAAGGAAACAGCAGCGGCAAAAGCAGAGTAGCAAACGGCAAACCAAAGCTGCCAACTAGAGCAACGTTATTAACTTGAATAAAAATATTTACTGCCCGTCGAGCACTCCGGTTATCAATGGTGATGCAGCTGGCGCTTTGGCGATGACAACTCGAGGGCTCCACGATGAAAACGACGACGATGACGAGGGAGGAGGAGGATGACTAGGACGAGGAGGATGATGATGGAGCGGAGCACTTAGTGCGCTGCCGGCATTTACTTTACCACTCACTCTTTTTTTGTGCTCCTTGTTTGCCCACCCTGATTAAAGTTTATTTTAATTTGTTGCTGTTGTTCTTTGCCGTGCTGCTGCTTCTGCTTCTGCGGCTTGGCTTCCCTGCTTTTTTTTACTTTTGGCTTTTGCTGCTACCCGTTAAGTGGCACAATTTGCCGCCGCCCCGCCCCCACTTAATACACCCCAGCCCCTTCTTCATAACGCATCGGCGCTCAGGCGTGGAGCAAAGTGCAGCCGAGTGCGAAAAGAAACCGCGACGGCTGGCGCGGGAGGTGCCAAAAAGCGGGCTGCCACCTGGCATTTCAGCAGCGTCCTGGCTCAAGGATCCCCAACCCGAAACCCCAACGAACCCCAACTGGCTATGCATGCGCGAATTAATCTTAATTGAAATTCCTTGCCGCGGAGACGCACAGTTCAGCATATAGGCCATATGCTGTTTGCTCAGGCAGATGGCAGGCCATAATGAAAAATTAAAAGATATTAAAACACGCACAAGAAGCGGGAATCCCCAGAAGAATGTGCAGCACATTAAAATTAATTTACACATATATCCTTCGTTTACTCGATATTCCCTTGCACATATGAAATTTATTTAAATATATTTTTAAAAATTCAATCATTGGATTGCAAGCTTTGTACTCCCACTTTTTGTAAAACATTGTATAAACTCTTCGAGGTTACATAGAAATTTGCAATATTTACACAAAGCTTTTCCCCATTTCCATTACTGAATATCGAGGGGTGGTAAGTGGCAAAACCAAATGTATTCCACCACCTTGAGCTCGGTTTATGTTCCATTAAAATGTTTTTAAATTCCATCCCCACATGAATTCCCCAGCTCCGTTTTTGCGCTCCGGCAACAATTAAGCAAGATGCTAATTGTTTCACAAAGCATTCGCACTTCGTCGCTTCGCAAGCACCCAGCTGAAGTTCCCTCGATGCGTCCAGCTTAAATTGAAATTTAATGCCAGGGCGTAAGGAGCTTAAGTTCTCTGTGCTGTGGATATGGTTGTACACATGTTAAACACTTTTTTCCCACCTCCAGCAGCCTGCAGAAGGCAGCCGGCAACCAGCAGGCTGGCAGAGTTTTTAGTTAGGTCCTAGTCCTTTGGCAGATTGCTAACCAACTGCCTTGAGAGCCCTTGACTTCCCGGGTCCTTTCCCACCCGGAATTCCCCAGTGTGGCTGTGCAGATTCTAATTTGTATGCAAATCAAAATCAATAGGATTAACCAAGTTACATAGTTGGGAGCATTGTCGAGTTTTTCCAGTGCCAGAGAACTGTTTGCTGCAAAATTGTTTTCTCAAAAATATTTCATGACTGCCGCAGCACCTTTTCCCCCCAACCCAACACACCAAAGGTGTGTGTGTGTGAATGTCGATTGCAGATAGTGTAGGGCTTACGAAACTTTTCTACTTTGCCTCATAAGTGCGAATTTATGTTCAGATGAAGTTACCTGACTTGATTATTAAAACAACCAGAGGGGGTAAGAATCGGAAGTGGCTCTGACAGGTTGGGGGACTTGCAAAAAGGAAGGCTTTAAAAACAATTGATCGAATTTCAGGTGGTATTTTTGAAAATTTGACTCAGGCAATGGTTGAATTTACTGGGAAGAAATAATTAGTAAAATGGGAATGTATCTATGCAAGAAGTTATATTCCTTATTTCTCAAATAGGTTTTGTATTAGAAAGTAGTAGAGCATCAACTTGTTAGCAGTTTTTTTGCTTGCTCACTGCCATGCAAATAGCATATCCATGGCTGCCTCTCGCATATGTGTAAATATTTAAAAACTTACGGCTGCCAGGAAAGAATAAAGAGAATTACTTGTGTGTGCGAGTTTCTGGCTTACGTTTAGCCAGGGGTTCTGCAGTGTGTCTGTGTGTGTGTGTGTGAGTGCCATGGTGGCTCTCTGCGAAATCCACGGTGCAGACATAATCCCCGGGCTGTATATATCTTCCTGGGCCGCATGTGGGTCGCGATGCCAGCGGTTCCTGTTTCCGTTTCCGTTTCGGAGCCATAATCGCCGATGTCGTCGCATCGGGTGTGGCGTTACTTTGTGGCAGGTGTTTCTGGTAGCTTTCGCCATGTGTCATGCCAAATCAGCGGGTTGCAGCTGCCCAGGATAATGCTCTACCGTTCGGGGCTTCCGATCGAACCCGGACCGGAGTCATTAATTAATCTAATTAGACCGTGGGCCTCTCTCGCTAGCGGAGGCCAGAAAAACACTTTGCTAATTTCATTAATTGTTTGCTAGACGCTAGCAACCGCGTGCCATTTTGCGTACAAGTGGCGCATTTAATTAGACTAATAAAGTAATTCAGGCAGCGAGTGTAAATGAAACAAGCGGAGCGAAAGGAGAACGGAGATCCTGCCAGAGTTTCCCGCGCGCGAACAGCTAATAAAACAGTTATAATGAGTTGCTAGTTGGACGGGGCGGTCCCTCTCTTTACATATATATACTATATATATCCTAGTTGCTCGTTCGTGCCTGGCTCAATAAAATTAAATTACACTCGTGTGTGTGCGTGAGCTGGGTGGCTGAATTCGTTGCAAGTGATAAAGTGATTAGCACTTCGAACGCGCCTATGTGGTATGCAACAAAATTTTTACCATCGCCGTACGTGGCCAGTAAACTCTATAATAATTAATTTCATAAATCAAGCTCAATGCATACAGTTATGCGCATAAATCATGTAATTAACTGGAGCATGGTCCCGACCTGGGTCAACATATGGCCAACGACCAGCGGACGGAGGACAGCGGACAGCGACCAATGGCCAATGGCCAATGGCCAATGACCAATGGCCAGCAATGGCGACCAGCAGCAATGGAGGCCATGATAAACAAGATATTAACGACTTAATTTACTGCAGCCCGTGTGCCGCGTCGCGGCAAGTGTCTGCGTGGCCATAAAGTGCAGGCACGCAACACAAATATAAATTGTATAAATATATGTAAGGTGAGCCAACGAGTAATGGTGCACCCTTCGGACCCCAGACATGCAATTTAAATAATTTCTAAAGTGGCTTAATTATAATTATAGTTGTTCAGGCAAAGCAACACTTATTTCTGCAAATGTCACCGAGGAAAAGGAAATGCAGTTATTAACTTTGTATTTAAAGAGTAATAATTTTATTAGCGATTATACTTACGTTTCACTTTTCCCCAGCTTTATTTGATTTGATTAATTGCACTGTTTTTTGACGCTCATACTTTTATGGATAAAATTTAAGTTCATTTCGATTTCTGGTTTCATAGTTTTTAACAATTTTTTTGTTTTATGAAAAATATTTTTTTATAAATGGGTTGACCTACTCTTAAAACGTTTTAGTTGAACAGAATAAAATTTATTACCCAAAGTGCTCGACCAAATTGACGTAGCGCATTGCACTTTGCGTCTCTTGTGTGAAATTAAAACGCTTAACGGTTGTGCAAATTTTCCAGTTCTGGCATCTCTTTTGCTCCGCAACTGTATACGATAACCGCCAATTTTTCAATAAACTGCAATAAATGTTTATCCATTTATATGCCTGATGCAATTCCTCTTTATGTTGCTACTGTTGTTGTTTGTTTTAAAAGCAAAGGTTGCAAAAAAGCGACTCATATTAATGGCCGTTCTGCACTGTTGGGTAACCACGAACTCTCAGCCTCCCGCTGCCACAAAAGGAACTGCCGGTCCTTTTGATGTTAAATTGGCTGATATAAGTAAAATATTGCATTCACTGGCAAACTATTATGGCTGTGAAAAGAGCCTGAAGTGGATGAGGATTAAGAAAATTGTTTTTTAATATTATTCGGTTTCATTTCCCAGCTGTAATGTGCTGAATCAATGGCTCTTTTATAAAGTGAAAGCTAATTATAAATAAAACTTTCTTTAAAGTACTTGTAAAAAGTAATATGTAAATTAATCACGAGTCAAACAAACAT
Organism: Drosophila ficusphila; assembly: GCF_018152265.1. Lineage (NCBI taxonomy): Eukaryota > Metazoa > Arthropoda > Insecta > Diptera > Drosophilidae > Drosophila > Drosophila ficusphila. Next base: position 21,539,561 of record NW_025064737.1, read on the forward strand.
TTCGACGGATGCATCTACATTATTTATCTGTTCAAGTAGGTGATATGCTTTGCATTTTTGTACAGTAGATCTAAAGCAGTGACCATAAAACGGAGCCTCAAAAAACTCTAAAAAAAAAAATATTATGGTTTTTTTTTTGTTTATAACTTGAATAGTTTTACTTACTGTATGGATCTGGTAGTTTGCAATTTAGCATTTCCATTTCGCAGGTGGTTTTAAAACTGGTGTAACACACATTGTTAAAGCCACAAACTGGTCGATCGGTCCAAGCAGAGCAAACCGAACAGTTGCCCTCGCCCTGAACTGCACCTAGAAATGACACTAAAAACCTTCTTTAGTTGAGCTTACAAAAAATAATATATATATTTTTTTTACCCGAGAAACCCAACAGCCAGAAAACGTTCATGGCAAAACTTTCAAGGGAATGATCTTCCTCAGACATAAACTGCAAAAATGATTGGGTGTGGCGAATGGATTTCAGGGAATTTGCATAATCACCGCATGACTCGAGCCGTGGCAAGGCCTTTTACTTTATTACAAATGAAATTAGAAGGAAATTATAATTGCTGTAGCATACGGCAAGGCAGTAGCCGAGAAAGGACCGCCCTGGATGTTGCATGTTGCTGCCGGCAAGGAAATGAAAACGCCCACCATGTGAGGCAAAAAGCCAACGACCTGGGCAGGGCACAACTGCAGAACAGGACGAGAAAAAAAAAACACAAACACACCAGAGACTGAGAAGAGTCAGAGCAGGACACACCGCCGGTCGTCCTGCCGCAGAGCAACTATAAAAAGTACGTCCTGCAACTGTGTGTATCCGAGTCTCTCTCCGTTGGTGTCAGCCGGCAGCTTACAAAGTCAGACGCACATGTATATGTGTGAGTGTGTATGTTAGTGTGTACGGAGGACGCTCCCAGCTTTTAAGTATAATTTTCCAGATACACAGGCCCAGTCTGGAGTCCAGGTGGCAAGTGCTAGACAAAAACGATGTGCCCGCCCCCCACAAACACACACGGGAGCTGAAGGAGCAGAAGGACTCGGCAGAAGTAAACGAGTGGGCGGAGAAAATTTAATATGATTATGTTGAAGTAAATTGCTTGAAACAAATGTTGCATGGGCATCCGCCCTGCGATCTTCCACCTGCTTGTGTGTGTGTGTGTGTGTGTGTATTCAACATCTATCTGCAGGCCGGATGTTGATTCACTCGGTCTGCTGCAGACCTTTAAAAAGCAATTAAGGACAATACGATTTTGCCCTCAAAGGCTTCAAGCTGTCAACGAGTCGAGAACGGGTGGTAAGTGCCTCGCTTATTGTGTGGCCAATAAAACACAGGTTGGGCCTCTGTGATAAAATTGCAATATAAATAATATATGTTTTGGAAAGAGTTAAAACAAAGAAGGTATCAAGGTGCTTTTGAAAGTTTATTACTCCTCCTCGAAGTTTTTTTGGGCCCTGTTTGCGAGCACTTCTCATGGGAAACTGGGTGATAAGTGGCAGCCGGCGCAGCAGGTGCCACTGCTCCAGCCAATATTCACAGGCATTCGATAGCACCGGGTCACAAATTCCTGCCAACATGCCGGCTTGCCACGCCTCCTTGGGGCGGATTTGCATGCCGCACAAATGGAATTTACGGCAGCGGTTATTGCTACACAAAAATGCACATAAGTTTGCACTTTCGCTCGCCTTCTGCCCACACTTTTTTCTGCTTCCTATATAGCCAAGAAATGCACAGTAAAAAAATTATTTAAAAGCTATTGAACTTTACTAAAATCACTTGTTAAAGAAAGCTTTTCTAATAACTAAAAATATGTACGCAAACTTTGCCTTAACAGATTGTAATTCAAGTAAATACTTATCTCAATTTTATCATTACCTTTTATTCTCTGTGTATAATATAACCCCACTAGTTCAACCGAACATTTCATGTGGCCAACTGACGAAGATTGATGTAGATGGCTCTAAAACAAACAAAAAATACTGAAACAAATTAAACGAGCCAAACGCATCGTTAGACTCATTATTTCCCGCTCATTTGCATGCAACCAAATAGTGATATGCAATTATTGCAACCAGCGCGTTTGTTGTGTTGGCCAACGGAATCGAGGCAGAGCTACTAATTATCAAATGATGCGCACTCGGAGCTGGAAATGCGGTAGCGAAAACAATGTTGTCAATGTCTGGGATGCCTGGGATGTGGCGCGCCGCCGATGCCAAATCAATTGGCATGCCTGAAACCCGTCAACAGCCCTTCGATGCGCCGATGATAATTAAATTGCACATTGAATTTTAATGCAATTCAATTAAAATATAAAATATTTTTCAATTGGATTTCTGAAGCGGTTTGCCTTCGCCAGGCTCCGAGCCACATAATTAAATTAATCAACGATGCTTTCACTCATTGCCAGCGACGCTGCCAATGTATATTCGAGTATGCTACCAACGAATCGAACAATTCGGTGATATACTTCTCATGAATTATTTATACAAATGATGACTGCAATTTCAGCTTGAATTTCCAACGCAATTTATATGTGAATATAAGTACAATCTTATAAGAAGTATTGGGTTTAGATTTCGTATTTTGGAAAGGAAAATTGTCCTAATTAAAATTATGCAAACTAATTCAAAAGGAGCTAATTTTAAATTAACTGTTAGCTTGTTAAGCTCTTAACTTAAAGGCTAGCACAAAATACCTGAAAATACCTAACACCTAATCGTGGTTTTACCTGGTTGTAAATCCCCGAATGATTTTCCCATTGTTGAAAACTGATTGCGATCGCTTGTTTGATAGACTCTTCCCCTTTCAACCATTTGGTTTTTCAGAATTCATTTGATTTTTTACCGGCCAACCGCAGTTGCAATTGAATATACAAAACCAAAACCAAACAGAAATTTCTAATGCTGTCTGCGGCTTTGCCTAATCGAAATTAGCTTTGGCCTCAAATAGGCGGTGGCAATTAGCAGTTGCCGCTGGATGGTGGTGGGTGATGGAGAATGTGTGGGTCGACGACTGATGTCACATTCAATTGAGAGCAAAGCCCGACATCCATTAGGCCACTGTCACGGAGTCAGAGCCCTTTTCTTTTTTTCTTTTTTTTTTTTTGGCGGACTTGCACACAAAAGCGAGACGAAATAATTTAAAGCCTGAATGGAACAGAGAGCACACAGTTCGGCAGCAGCAGCAAAAAACAATTATCTTCGCACTAAAGCCAGTTACAGGCTGCCGCAGTGGCAAATGATTGACACAAGGCTGACAGGCATTGCAGCGCCTGACATGAACAGGATCAGCCTGGGAAACTGGTTGCCAGGAGCCCGGAGTCAGACACTGGAAGCTGGGAGCCAAGAGCCATGAGCCATTCCCAGTTGACGTTCGCTGTGCGCTTGTTTTGTAATCTGCTTAAATGTAAAGTTAACAATTTCGCCCATTTGGTCAAGGCAAAACAAAATGCAAAACACTCACTGCTGGCAGTGGAAAAGTTTTTCACGAATAAATGCATACAAGGGATTCTGTTTTCGGGGCAGCTCTGGGGAAAATGCATTTGAATGGAGGGTCGAGAGTGCTAGTCATTTTAGGCTAGTGCCACTTTGGCCAGGCCCCAGGGTTTTGGGTCAATGGTTGGGCTACACACACACACACACACACACTTAAATCCGAACCCACACTTGCACACACGTTGGTACAAAGAGCCACTTGAGAGCTATCTACCACGGGGCGTATGAGTAATGCCTCACGAGCACACTCCTGCTGAGCAGATGAGTGCGGCAGCTGGGACACCAAGACGTTGCGGGCTGTTAATTTGATTTCTTGTCAAAGCAAACGGCAGGTGCCATCCGCCAGCCAGCCAACTGCCACCAGCAGACGGAATCCGAGGCGTTTTGACTTTCTCTGGTCTGGTTTCCCGTTGACGTGACAATTTCACACGCAACGCACACTGTCGCGTTCGCTCGACATAAATAAACAATGGCTGACGGGAGGCACGAGGCACGAGGCACGTCCTCCTGGCCCTGTCGCATCGAAGCGTTAAATGGTTAACTCATCTCATTTAGACGCCTTAAAAAAGGCTGCCGAATAAAGCGTTCAGCAAGATGGTTCCACTGCTCACACACAGCTCCCAAAAGCCACTCCAAGTGCACTGGTTAATTATGCAAACTGCAGTATTAAATACATAATTAAGCCAGCTCGGCCATCGCATTTGCATAGCGACCCCCAATCCTTTGGCCAAATGGCAGCTTAAGTCTTCCGCTTACAAAACCGCGCTGCGCTTCATGAATTTCAAACAAAATTACAGGCGAACGGACAAACGGACGGGCATGTGGCTAGTGGCTTCATAAAAATGGCCAAAGCGCATTAAAATCGTTAGCGCATAAAAAAGAATATTTTAAGCCAACAAAAATGGCCGCTTACGTGGGGGAGGCGATGGAGACTTTGTCGAAAAAAATGGGCGCTTAAGCTAAAACGCTTCCCCAAAATGGCCGCCAGAAAAGCGAATGATAAGCGCTGTTTTTTATGGAGCCCTGCGGAGCGAGCGATGCATGCATAAAGCTACAAAATGGTGACACATTTCAATTGGCAGTCTCCGCAAAAAAGAAAAAGAGTCGAGGCTTAAATGCTCTGCTAATACGTATAAAATTGCTTCGGTAAAAAGAGGGATTTCCAAAGGGAAAATCTTTTGTGAAATTTTCATAACATTTTTATTTTTGATGATTTTATTTTTATATCATTCTGATATTTATGATTAGTAACTGATCTTTTAACCTTTTGCTACATTTCCCAAGCTTTACCATTGTATTGAAAGAGTTGCTGAATCCTTTTTTTTAATTTTAGCAGATTGTTTTTGAAAACTTTCAGTACCTTTTAGAAAGGGAATTTCATTAATATGTACATGAACATATAATTGAATGTTTTCCCAGTTTAGTTCCACTTTCATGAGCTGTCACACTGCCAGTGAATATTTAATGATACCCTATAACGGCGGGGTGGCGAATTCACTAAGTCTTGCGCAACTTTGTCTACCGTAGCACCTGGTTCGCTCTCTTTTAGGGCATAAATCGCCGGGTCTAGTGCGGGGATAAAAATCAACAGCGAGAAGCTGCGCTTTTCAGCCTCGCCACCATTTAAAGCTCACAGGACACACACGCACTTGCATGCCGGGGAAATTGACAATATTTCACTGGCAAAAGCCGAATTTAGTTGCAGTTTGGCATCCGTTTTGCCCCATTGAACTTTGCCGTTGATTGCGGCAGCCACTATAAAAAAGAAGAGGGTCCAAAAAGAAAGAAAAAACGAGAAAGAATGAAAAGAATACACGGCCACAAGGGCACTTTAAAGGCCTGGCCGAAAGCAGAAGCCCAGGTCGGCATTTGGCCTTTAAGATGGGAAAAAATAAAGCGCAGCCAGGCGTGTAAAATGTTATCGCAACATCAAATTTCATACATCATAAAACATATTGGCTTAGAAAGTAACAATTTTGATTGCGGTAAGGCGGAGCCTTTCGAGGCAAGCAGGCGTGGCATGCAATGAGCCGAGAGCAGGGACAGGGTTCCCAGGACCTTAAGCGGCTTTCGGGTGCTGCCTGCTCCTTGTTTTCCCTTTTTTCCTCCAGTTTGTCTGCTTATCGCCATCAAAGGATCTGTGGCAGGCATCACGGCGCCTTTAAGTGGGCCATTCCGAGCGATGGCGACGCTTTCATGTGGCACTTTTCTGGGTCTAAATTCGCTCAGACAACGAAATGACTTTATAACTAGCTGTTGGCCATAAGGCCGCGCCCACACCACCACCGCCCACTGCGTTTTCAATTCCAAGGCTGCTGCTAATCATCGATTCGAGCTCTGCTCTCTCTATGGCAAACTTTTCACTTTCCAAACTTTTACCGAAAGTCATGAGCGAAAAGGGCTCGAGCTCAAAGAACTTTCGCCCACGGAAACGGGAAGCGATCGTCTTCGTTGAGTCGGGCACTTCATTTCGCCACTGACGTTGGCCAAAAGTTAGGGGCCAACAACAGATGCCAGTCTATCCGAGTCTCAGGTATAAATCAGTGAGCAAAATCAAGTGTGCGGGCCATGTATGCAATTAATTTTGGCCCAGTGCGTGGCACGTGTGCTGTAACTTGGTAACTGGTAACTGCAGCCGGCGGAAATAGTTCAAAAGTTCAGCACAGAGAGACAACAATAGGGTCGACAACCTGCCTGGCAAAGAGGGGGGAGGGAAAGGGGGAGGGTATGGGTTTCCTTGTCCAACCACAGCATTGTCTGCCCGCATTGTTGTCAACATTTTTGTCGTTATCCTTTTGTCTGGCTGCAAACGTGGCCAAGTGGGGCTCACACACACCCGTTGGCACAGAAACACGCGCTGCAACTTCTGCTGAGACACATTCACTTTTACGTCAGTCAAATTGCTTGTGTCTCACTGGTTATCCGCACACAGCTGCGGTCAAACATATATATATACTTATAGCATGAGGTCACAGCGCAAAATATAATCAAATTTAATCAAAATTTACCAAACTAATCGGATAACTTTCACAGCTCGTCGTGGTGAAATGTATATTGCAAGTGATGTTATCCTTGAATATTATATTAAACTCTAATTATAAATGATTGGTAATCTGTCAGATTCAACTAAATTAAATCATTTTCAATAGTATTTATAATCTGTATATTTTCAGTTATGTTATATATGGAATAAATATTTAATCGTATTTCATTATGATTTAATGGTTCATACATTTTATTGGCCACCATTGTTGCGATCCTTTGATGAGCTGTGCTCAGCTGAGCTGGCTGTTCATTTGAATATTTCATCTGGCTTTGAGGCTGCACTTACTTTCGTTGCTCGTTCCGGGGGCACTTTAAGCAAGTTCCTTGCCAGTGTTTATGTCACCGGAAGTTAAGTTTTCACATGCGGTTAACGTCGCCTGGAGAGGCATCCGCAACCCGCAACGAGCGTCCTCCTTTTTTGACCCATTTGCCACGCCAGAAGACGGCAGATAGAAGGCAGATAGAAGCCAGCAGCCAGCCGGCAAACTCCAACCGGGGGTTCCTGTCTGTGGCTGAATCCGCCAGCCAGCCAGCCAGTTTTAGTTTCAGGCAGTTCCAGGCAGTTTCAGGCAGTTTCAGGCATGCATCTGAGGCCTGTCGGCTGCATAAATGTGAATGCAAATTCGGGACGCACACACCGCACACCACACACCATACGACCACACACCCACCTAGCTTATATATTGTGTAAATATGAAAAGTACTTAGTGCAACAATGCCGGATTATAGTTGAATTTATTAGCTGGTGTGTGCAGCTGGCAAATGGGTTGATGGCTCATCCTTCGGGCCAAAACTCCCTCTTGTTGAGGAGCGTTTTGCTGGTTGCTGGTTGTGGGTGGAGTCGAGTACACTTTCTTGACTGACTTTGCTGCTAATTAGTTTTGCAACTTGTGCACTCGGGCGGATGCAACTCCTTCGCGTCGCTCTGTCGCTCTGTCTTCGCTCTTGGCTCAACCAAGTGATAAGTGATAAGAGCTTAAGCCAAATTCAATTTGCAATTCAGCCACAAAACGTTGTTTATCCAAGCCATGCATATCAGCTTTTGTGGCAGTTGCATTCGCTTGTCCTTTTTGATGGCCAAACAAAGTCTTCGCAGCCCCAACAAAAACTGAACGTTGAGCTGTAATTAATGATAGAGATATGTTTCTCTCTAATTGACATGTGTATTAGGGGGAGGCCGAATCAGAAAGATACTTCAAGACACGTGTGCCAGCAGGAAATGGTCTCTGCTCTTCGCTCAGTGGCATTAATCCCAAATTAATACCTACAACGAGTGTATAGATAAAATATAATTGGAAAATCCACTTCAAACACAGGCACTCATTGATTATGTTTCGAGGGCCGGGAGTCTGGCAGTGATCAAATCGAAAGTGGGATTGGTTTAAGCCGTCTTAAAGATTCTCCCTTTAAGCAGCCAAAGATACATTTGCAAACGTTTCCACTTTTTACGCTTGCTGCGCTCCATTTGTATCTTTTATTCTGCCAACTGTCAGCAGCAGAATCAGAATTTCTGTGTCACTAAGCACTGAATCCTCCCTCGTTGTAATTGTCGTGCAATTGTGTTGGTTGCTGGATACTGATAAACAGGGTATATGCATTGTCCTGGATAACCTTTCCACAAAAAAAAATGTTCTGGATCGAAACTAAAAAATTCTGTAGGATATTAGCTTTAAGGCATTTTGTGTAATCAATAGTCCATCAAACATAAAAAATGATTTAAAACTGTTTACAGGATTTAAATTTTATGGCTTAAACGTTTTAAAAAATCTATCTTCCATTTATTTTATTCTGTTTCACAAAGAGCGTACCAAAAATTCGATGATACAGCACTTTTTCTTAACAGTTTCGTTTTACTTTGATTTCTGTTGCGATTTATTGTGTGACAAACGCAAGTTTTATCCCTGACATTTTTTCCTTCCATCGACCATTTTTTCGTATTGTTGCGATTATTATGATTCCTCAGTTGACTGCCGTACCGTTTTTAATAAATCATTTCCGCTGCTTGAGCTGGGGAATATTATTTCCGCTTCCGCTTGGCGTCGTCCGTTGTGCCCGTGCCGGCCAGTATTTTGCATGAATGCCTTCCTTAACCAAAGAACCATCCTTAAAAAACCGGGCAAAGCAAAGAAGTTGTGAAAGCTGACCGAGAGAACGGTTTAGAATCATTGAAATAATTGGCAAATCGATTGAAGCCGGACGAACAAACGGATAGCCAGGGGGCCATTAGGAGATTAAAAACTAGCCAAAGATTGCAATTAACCAAATGGAGAGGAGGAAATGACCGAAGCCATCCGATCCGTTCGTATCTGCGTTTTCTATCTGCTATCTTCCATTTGGTATCTTTGATAGCCATCCCCGGGATATAAACAACTCGGGCGGAGCTCAGCATGCGGTGGTAAATGGCAGTAAAGCAATAACTGTAACCATTTATTTTTTTGGCAACCACGCACACACATACACACACGTACACTTACACACGCACAGTGGGTGTCCTGCCGTAATGTCACCGCAAAACACAGACGCAATACGATCTGACCTCAATGAGCGCAGGGATTTGTTCTCCACTCGCCACAGCACAAAAAAAAAAAAAAAATGGAACAGAACAGAAAGGATATAAATAGTTCAAGTGGGTTGAAATTTAATTCGTTTGTTTGGCAACAATTTCTGTGAAATTCCACCGAAGAATTGGAGCGGCAGCGCTTCAGACAATGGCAACAAAAAAAGGAAAGAAAAAAGAAGGGGACACGAAAACTCCGACAAGGCAATCGACAGACTGAGTTCGCTTCGCCGTTTCTGCCAATTTCGAGGAGGACTGAATGTAAGCGTTAAATGCATTAAACTTGCACAAGACGACTCGAACGCCCGCGAGAAAGGAACGGCAAAGGATGTGCCAGCTGAAACGGTGAGCGGAAACGGAAACTGCTAAATAAGCTTACCTGGCTAAAAATGGAGGTGGAACTGGAAAGCTGGTTGGTTGGCTGGTTGGATGGCTGGCAGACAGGCAGCATCGCGTCCTGTCAGTTGGCAGGTGCAAGAGTGGAGACTCGCTAAGTTTAACCACCCATAACCACACCATCACCGAGCCGAGTGCTTCACTCCGCAGTTTGATTGTTTAAATATTTCATGGGATTTTATGGCAAGTACATGCTCACCCTTTTTCTCAGCCATATAATATTGATTCGAATACTGGGAGACTGCGAGACTCGCGTGTGCTGCTCTCCCCGGAAATAAAATCAACAGCTTCCACTTGAGCACCGCCAACCGAGGCGCAGATCGCGTATAAATACCATACCTCAAACCCACTTGCGAAATGGTGGGGGAGAAATGCATTTAAAAATTAACAACCCATCATAAAACAGGGCCAACAACTCGGAACAAGTCTTGGCCGTAAAACAGTGTTGGCCAGATCGAGTACCCGCTACCCAAGCCGCCACTCGAATAAAATATTAATTTATTTACTCCACTTTTTGTTTTTATGCATCTCGTGAAATGCGTGAGGCGCATAAATTTGAATTTTAGACTTATGTCTGCAAATGCCATGGGACAGTAAAAGGAAATAGAACGAATGAAAAATGAAATATAAGGCTCGTATATCTTATCTTTAAAAACAAAAATATTTCTGGATAAAAAACAATAACAATAACAATAACTCACTCCTTGGAATGATTTCCAAGTGTGCAATTAAAACTTAAGTTAGCAAGGATTAAGAAGGATTTAAAACCACTCTCAGCTTGATCTTTGCCTCTCTGATCTCTCACCAGAAGTTGGGCCATCAATTGCAGTGGCCATTTCACCTCGAACAGAGGCCACTCCCCGCCGAACATGAACCAATTAAACGATTAACTCAAGTGCAGTTTCAATGGCAGCAACTTAATTCACCGCAAACAACCGCAGCAGCAGTTGCAGTAGCAGCAACAGCAGCACCAAAAGCAGCAGTGCAAACAAACAACTCGGCAGGAATCGCAGAAAAGGACGCGGGAGTATCCCTGGCAACTGTCCGAAAGTTGTCGAAAAGTTTTCAAGTGAAATAGCAGCGAGTGCAGCGCTTCCTGTGTCCCGTGCACTTTCGAACTCGACTTGGACGGCTAAAAGCCAACTAAGAAACCCGGTCACGTTATGCACATTTCGCTGCACTCGGCCAGGATAACTGGCGGCGGATGGGTGGCTGAGTGGGTAACTAGTGGGTGGTTGGAAGAGAAACCGGGGAAAACAATAAGCGGAAAGGGGCAAAAAGGACACTCGTTCACGTAGAAAGGCCAAAAAACGCATTTCATGCACATGGAAAGGGAATGAGAAACAACAGCAGCAGCAGAAGCAACGCCCCGATGAAGACGCGGCTAAAATCAACGGCCAACATGGCCAGAAATATTGGTGGCAACAGTTTCGCCCAACGTAAATTACCTGGAAAATACGTGACTTTACCGCGGAACGTGCGAGGCGGACAAAGAGGTCGTCGGAAGGACGAGGGACGTGAGGAAAAAGGAAAGCCGGCGAAGTGCAAACAACAACCACCGAGGTGGTGGCCAAAAAGGATGGGAAAAACAACTGCATGCATACATACCATACATATATAGTATCCTGGCGCGAATGCCTTCGCAGGATCTGTTGTTCCACGGGGACACCTTTTTCGGGGACTCCCCCGCATGCACGTGATTTTTACGCGGCCAGTGCACTTAATTCAATTTGAGCCGCCGCACCGATGATAAGCCACCAACCTCAGCCGCGTGCCCCAAAAAGCAGCAGCAGCAGCATCAGCACCGCTGAGTTTTCCATAATGCGTTCGCCCCTTAAATCAATTAGAGCCTTCATAAACGTCAAAAACAATCCACTCTGCCCAGCTGCAGGCATCCAGCTTCCCAGTTTCACGTTCTATGCCCGTTCTATACTCCATCCAGCAGCTGTAATGACTCTTGAACTTGACATTTTCTACTCGGGAAATCCCCCGTCACTGTCGGCCTGTCACTTATATTTTTAATCTCCTCCAGCAGCAGGCGACACACTGGGAAACTCCCCAAAACAAAAAGAAAAAACTGTATATCAACTCTCGCATATTTATATCTAGATCTGGGGGAGTGAAAAGTTAAGTAAGTTTGGAGTTCTCCTTGGCTCCCATTCTTTTTTAGGGCGATTAACGCGAATGCGCAATTGAAATTAATTGTCAGTCAAAGTGGAAGTTGCAATGGGGGGAGATTGGCGTTGCAGTCTGAGCTGCTTTCCTTTCCCCCACGAGGCAACTCCGATGGATGGAAGAACTCCTCATCTCGCACGTGTTAAAAACGAATTTTTATTTTTATCTTTATCCGAATGGAAGCCCTTTGCCGTGGCAACCGCCGAAACGTATGCCGCAGTCTGTTGCCGCTGCGTGTTGCGCCCACATGTGGCGCAAATTATGTCAACGTGGATTTCGTGGAGTCAACTTCGCTTCTGGGGATATCAAGCCCACGATCCCGCCTCCCCCCAGTTTTTGTTTATTTCCAGGCAACGCCAGCAACTCTTCTTCCCAAATGAGCCGTGCAACACAATTTGAATTAATAAATTTAGGTATAAATTACAATTCCTTTGGCTGGCTGTCTGCAATGTTTATAGACGGCTCCTTGATCTTTGCCAGCAGCGGAAGTATCAATTAGGGATTGGAAAATTTATGAAATGTTAAGGAAAAGCAATCCAATCACTTCGAGTATTAACGCCACGCGACAGGATGTTTATGTGCAGGGCCGCAAACCAGTTTGAAATGTTTGATTTGATCCAGAAACTGGAAGTGCGATAAGCTGTGGCAACTACAAAGTAACCAGCACCTACAAAGCAACCAGTAATGACATCAAATACTTCGAACCAGTTTTGCAGTTCTCGAATTGCAGCCTCTGTGTTGCACGCTTCATTTACCCCGCAATTTGCATCTGCCCCCTTTTGATGGGGCAAGCTTATTTTTACATTTGCCAAAGTGCGCGGCATCTGGTATCTGGAATCCGTTGATGCGGCTCAGAGATGCGCGAACTTCCGGCCAAGTTGCAATTGCAATCTGCGAACTGCAAGTGCAACATTCACATATGTTGCGCATGTGCCGATGCACCTAATGCACCGCTGCCACTTGAGACCAGAGATCTGAGACCCGAGTGGGAAAACGGAAAAGCGGCTCATATGCATATTTCAACGCCTTTTCAGAAAACACAAAACATGAGACGAGACCGGGGGGAAAACGGTAGCCGAGGAGCCAGACACAATCACACAAAATCATATCAAGTATCGAAGGAAGCTGACAGCGATGGGATAAACAAAGAGGCAAAATATGAAATAACAATAGCGCCGAAATGGGAAGAGAAAGGGAAAGGGGCCAAAACGGGTGAGGGCCTAAAAAAAAACAAAAGGGAGTTCAACGTTCAAAAGTAGACAAGGCGGATACAAGTGCAAACTAAATAATCACTGCGAGAAAATAAAGATACAAATTAATGTGCCTAGATACTAATTAAATACCATTTCTTATTAATCTTTAGATACAAATAATAATATTATGTATACCTTCAGCTTAAAAATTAAATTAAACTGATTTTAAATCCTTTCTTTAAAAACCTCTAGATTATATACCTTCTTAATGATTAGATGCTTCGTTTATAAACACAAACTACTCGTACAATGATTGCTTTTGAAAAGAAAAGGTGCTTGCTTGTGATTCCCCGAGTTTTGTCAGTGCTTTTCCCCTATGGGTTTATTTCAAAGCCTTTGTTTGTTCCTCTCGGCATGTGCATGAGTGTTTGTCCAAAACTTGGTAACTTCTCCGGCTTGCCATTTGCATTTCCCACGTTGTCGAGGCAGCGGGGAAAACTTGTGAGTAAGAAAAGCCAAAGTCAACGTCAAAGTTGAACGTGTCAGATACAATTCCATCGCTGCCGCTGTTGCTCTGCTGTTCTGCTGTTGTTTTCCTTGGATTATGTCTTTGTTTTATATATTTCGGTTTGATCCAAAGAAGCTGGCAACTGTTAATTGGAATTCGGACTCCCCTCCTCCCTTCCCTCCCCCTCCCTCCTGTCATCCCCGTTTATGGTGAAATTTATACAATCTTTCTATTTGGCAGCGCAGCTCAGGGAACCGAAACAGAAAGATAAATATACAAAATTAACACGTACTCAGGTGAAAATGAGCAGGTAGTTACCCATGTGTATGTGTGTATGTGTTTACTTTCGAAAAGGACGGCTCACACACAGCGAGCACTCGTAGAGCAAATAACCCTAATAAATAAGCCAAGTTGCTCAATTCGGAGGGGCAGATGGGGGAAGGGGGATGGGGCAGGAATCGAGTTCCAAGCCAAGATGTTCATGAAAAAAGTTAATTAAGGTGTTTGCCCAACAACAACGCCGGGCATTATATGCTAGATATTTATCTCCCAGTGGACAAGGATGGCTAGAGGGGAATTGGATGGAGGCAACCGATTCTGGGTTGCATGCCTCGGAGTGTTTGCTTTTGAAATGTTTGTCATTATCGTCGTTAACTTTTTGATGAGTCGAACGTGTGTGATAAAAGTGTCACAAGGATTGAAGAGAGCGCAGCAGCAGCAGAGTGAAAGGAAAAACTAATAACACTGGCGGCAAGAATAATTTTGTACGTGTGTGCCATGTGAGAATGAGACGCACACAGATACACGCACACGCGGGCAGCGGGCAGCGCGTCGAATGTATCTTTCGGATACCAATTGCCATTAGTTTATTGAGAATCTCAAATTTATGGCACTGCGTGTCGTGGCCAACCACGCACAAATGGTCACAAATCTGGGCCTGCAACACATGTGGGCCGCCTCCATATGTGTGTGTATGTATGTGTTTCTTTGGTTCCTTTGGCATTTCTGTGGCACGTACGAAATTCATTTGTTGCACTATTTATGTCTCCCTGATGAAAATGAAATCAAATTAAATTTTCGGCACAATTCAAAGTGAAATTTTGCAGCTACAATAAACAAGGCAAATGAGGAATAAATCTCTCGGAGAGCCGGCTTACGTGCGGGTGATGGGTTTTCCCATGTAAGAGCATTGAATGGGAAATTGCTGGAATTTCCTTTTGGCCAGAATTACATGCCCGTACTTAGGTAATATCTGAGATATTTTCAGCATATCCTGGGAACTGGGAATAAGGAAATTCAGCAGACGAAGAACCAAAGCATACATATGTAAAATATTTGTCAAGGTCAATTATTAGCACACTTTGTTTTCGATATATGAAAACATATTTGTTCTTAGGCAATATTATAAATTTTGTTGTGTGCTTAACAATTTTTCCTTTTCAAGTTCTCAATTTATATCGAAATTACTAGGAGAGACATGACAGATACATTGCTTTTCATATGCGTATCCATGTTTTCCGACCGGCTTGCATAATTACTGAAAACACTTTCGTTGGGATGCGATTTCCATATCCATTTCCCTTTCAAACTTCACACGCTGCTCCCCCGGGAGCTGTTTCCCGTCCTTGTCTCGCATGCGACAGAGCGAGAAGGGCGATGTGGAAGTGTAGTTTTAATTGCCAGCAACAGCAAATCTTCTACGTGAGGGCAATTACATTTTACATTTTAGAGCGCGAGGGGAGGAGAGGATCTACGACTAATCAACTAATAAATCCATAATCACTGTTATTACGCATGCTGCCTGAGATGCTTAAGCTCAAATGCCAACCGGTTAAAGTTGGCTAACAAGAAGCAGAACTAACTGGCCAACAACAACTGCCGGCTTTTCCCCCAAAAATGAAAACAAAACAGCAGAGCGCCTTTCATTACTTTCTCTTATACTCTTATACCCGGGGAGTACCTGTATTTCAGCTGTTTCCTTCTCTCTCGCATTACAAATATCGCATGCGATTTGCCCGCAGTTGAACGACCACAGATACGAGGACAATTCGTGTGACTCTTAGTTACTCTCCCTCGCATCACTTGTCTCTCTACTTATGAACGGTATTTACAGGGTGTAAGTATATACATACTTTGTTTAGCAGGTTGTTTTCAACATAAATTTATTTGAAATTAAATTAGGCAAAAATAAGAGATTCAAATTGTTTTCTTATTAATTAAATTTTTTAATGTTTTCTTTGACTAATTTGACCTTGTTGGCGATTACTTATCAGCTTTGGCCAGCATGAACTTGGGATTAGTGAGTTTTTTGGGTTTTTCTGTTTTGCATTTGAAACTTATCAGTTTTATTTTTTTTGGTCATTCTTTTGTTTTGGGTAATGAGGGAAATGTTAAAGAATTTTTAGGTCTGCCAGACTTTAGACTTTTCTCCTAATTTATTTAGTTATGTACATACTTATCAAAGATTATTAATTTCGAATTCCAACTGGCATAATAGTTTTACTTTTTTTTAACGTATATTAATTTATTTATAATTATATAGCAGTTAACCCCAAGTTGAACAGAGTATTTCACTGTCGACCCCTAAGTGTTTTCTGCTTCCGTTTGTTCGCTCACTGTAGGTATTGTTAACGAACTGAGAGATCCGACGAGACTAGCTTATACTCCACCATGCTTTCTAGCTGTTTCAGCTCTCATTTTCCGTCTGGCAGTTTTTTTCGAACCGCCGAGGAGAAAGCACGCTTAGCGCTTGCCGCAGTTGGATTTTTGGGTTTTCCAAGCCAGAGTCGCGCGTTCGTGAGTTGTGGGCCGCTTTTGTTTGTCTCTTTTTGTGGCCAGCGATTTGGCAACCGATGCGAATAAGCCAAGTTAAGAGCAACGCAACAACGCAGCACAAAAACAAGACACAAGGCGCAATTAAATGCAAATGTGTGAAAGTGTACCGAGTATTTAACAGAAAAAAGTACAAAATTCGCGGTTAAAAAGTGCGAACAAGCGCAAACAGAAAAGCTAACAGTGCCAGTGCGTGATTGTTCGTGCCAGCTACATAAACCGAATTAAAATTAATATTTGCTCAAGAGATCTTGGCAGTTAACCTCACATTTAGTATAACTTATTAAAACGGTAAGTATTTACGCCTTCTTGTTCAGTTATTACACTTTGAACCTCGCCATCTCGCTCTGTCTCGTTATCTGTCGTTCAATTTTGCTTTGTGCTAAGCTTCGCTTCGCGCGCGCTTAGATCTGCCATCTCTTTTCCACTCGCCGATCACTCCCAATCGTCTATAATTGCACAGGAAAAAAAGCTTTAAAAATTATTATCTACTTATCACTTTCGTTCAGATAACAGTATTTCCATTTTCTGGCAGCAAATAACCGACATGTAATAAGATGAAAACTATACAAATAAGTAATGAAAAGTAAACTTCATACATTAAAATGATTTACAAAAGTTAATATATTCAAACCCTTTTTTTTCTCTGCAATTAAGCCATGAATAACTGTTACAACAATTGTTACCGTTGCTCAATTTTCTCCAGTGGTTGTATGTGTCACTTGTTGTTCACTATTTCCGCGGTTTTTCACCTCACTTTCATGGGAAATGCGAAAAATGCTGCAGTGCAATTGCAAGTGCTTTTCGGCCTTGGGGTGTGTATTGCGTTTCGGCGAAGAAAAAACACAGAAATCAAAGCCACACGCACTTGGCCCGCGCTCAAAGCTTTACCCATCACATTAGCACTCTGATTTTGGCCAAAAACCAGTTTCGATTCGAGACAAGCAGACTCGACAAAAGTTTATTTACTCCCAAAGAGAGCTTCGTTCAACAGGTTTTTTTTGCGGGGACTTTATTTGTTCAGAAGGTGGGAATTTCTGTTGCAGTTCGGCTTTGTGCAATTAAACGAACGTGATTTAGACGATTATTTATAGAACCCTTCGATTTAGGATAAACAGAGTTTCCAGTTACGTCGACTTAAATTTAAGAAAGGGCTGTAAACGTTGCAGGTAGTTCTAGGGCCAATAATATTCTTAAATCACGTAAGAACGTTTTAATTAAAGAAAGGGGAAAAACAAACTTTCTTGTGACGTCAATTATGAATGTAAAAAATGTTATTGCTGGTTTTCTCAGAACCAGAGATCAATAACATATAAGTCCCAGATCTTTTCAAATAAGTTATTAATTAAGCCTCTGTTTTTCTTTGTTAAAATTTAAATTATTTCATTAGTCATTTAATAGAACTAATTATTAAAGACATTCAAAAATTCCCATTACTGAAATGGTTTATTGCAAATGACCTATGATAGACCTCGCATACTGTTTACTTTTGCACATTGGTCTTTCCCAGTGCTCATAAATCTCTTTTATTTGATAACATTTTCAAATTTACGGAATTTACCTTGTTTAAAATCTATGAAGATAATAGGAGTCTCTGCTTCCTATGCTAAGTTCAAAGCTTATCAGGAGTCAGAATGTGCAATCTTGACTTAAGAAAGATTTTGTTTCAAGGAAAAATGTTCTATATATTTATTAATATTGAACGTACATATTTCGATTTTCCGTTATTATTCTTCTTTATAAACGCCTTTGGCTTCTCCTTGTAATTGTAGTTAGGATTTGGGTTAAGATTTTTCCTCTTTGGCACAGATCAAAAGCAGCCAGCTTTGAAAGCAACTACAACAATAGGGGCAAAAAAATGTGAGTCTCTCCGTCTGTGAAGGTAAAACTGCGGAAGTCATTTAACAGTCTACTTAACTTTTGCCAAAAAGCCCAAAAAAAAAAAAAAAAAAACAATGGAAAAATGAAGTAGAAAACGGCAAACTGGAAACGTTCAAGATGCTCCGCTTGGCTCTTTGGTCTTGGCCACGTTAGAAAGTAGCTGTAATTGTGGCTCCGTTATTGTTATGGCCAAACCGCCACTCGTTCAACTGCAGGCGGTAAAAGTTGCCCAAAATGAATTGTCATACAAGTTTGTTATAAATATTTCTGCACTGTCTGAAAAATGAAACAGTCATACACATTTAAGATTCATTGTTGTGTATTCTCTTTGTGGTGTTTTTGAGGGCGTTTGTCCACCGACTTGATAAGCGAAAAGACAGAAAAACAATATTTGAGGCTGGCTCCGGTTAGGTTTTTTACATCTGCCAAGTGTTTTTAAGCTGTTTTTGCTATTTCACTCTTCGTTATTGTCGGCTTGTGTTTATAATTAGCAAGTCTGCTTTGAGTGTTTCTATGACTTGCGATCCGCTCAGCGGGATGAGTCAGCTTCCGAGAGAAGTGAGCGTGGCGATCGATCTCCCAGATGCCTTACTCTCTTGATCTCCGATCAGCGGGCGGTTAAACCCAAAGTCAAACCTGATCGGTGACGTAAATGGGGGCCGTCTACTATACACAACTAAAACTAAAACCTATTATTAAATGTAGATCGAATGTAAAAATAGGTATTCATATTAAAAGAAAAAGAAAAGGGATACAAGTTTTTCTTTGTCGTTTACCGATCACTATTAAGTCACTTTAAAGCTTTATACATATCGTTAATAAAACAACTTTATCTCTCTTTGCAACATCTTCTTTTTCTTTGGGTGTACCTTCGACGTGTGAGGTTCTTTACTCACTAATCAGCATTCGATTGTAATGTGATAGACCTGCTGGGACAGTCGGAGGGTTTATTGCGTTGCATTCAATTAATTAATTCCCATTTTATTGAGTCAGCTGACCATACAATCGTAAAGGGAGGAAGAGCCATAAGATACCCACTGCGACATTCTGTGGAGGGAAATAAAGTCGTTGCACTTGCTTTCACCCTAATGCCTTCATCAGCTGCACAAACGAAAAATCTCATTAATTTTCCACTGTCGCTCTATCTTTGGGATATCTCTCTATTGTTTGTCCTCGTCCTTTTTTTTTTTTGGTTGGCCCTACCTGCGTGCAGAAGTTTTCCTTTATCATGTTTTTGGTCGCGACATGTTTTCTGATCCGTGTCCTGTGCGCTGCTCTAGTTCATTAGATGGACTTGGCTAATCGATTTCCATAATCAAACAGCTGGCGCCAAAATGCTCTCTCGCGGAGTGAGACATTCCAAATTAACCAGAGTAAATGTTGATATAATAAACCTCTGGCTGGGCCAATTAGGCCTCATTCTCCACCTGGCAGGCCCACATATTTTCTCATTTGAATAACGAAACACGGCCACAGCAGGGGAAACATTAGACGCGCCTAAACGTGGAAATTAGCGGCCGCGGAAAAACCAACAAAAAATTCCAAATAAAAAAAGCATACGAAAAAAAAGAGAAATTTAATTAAAGCCGCATAGAAAAAATGCATAAATTTAGTCACCCAAACACCCACCTGGCATGTAATATTTGTAACCTCAGGGCGGGGTAAAAAACGTGTAATTTTCACGGTCCCCGAGCTGCAGCTTTTCAGCAACTTGGCGGGTCAGTCCGGCACAATGATTAGGGTCAGTGCTGGGTGGCATGCCCCCAAAAGGAAAACTCCTGCCATCTAGCAGCAAAAGCAAAAGCAAAAGCAACAGCAAAAGCAGCAGCAGCAGGTTGCCAACAATTTCTGCTTATAATTTTCCGTTTTTCATCCTCCTTCTTTGCCTCTCTTTGTTCTGGCCGAGATAAAAGCATTTGTCATTAGCATAAAATGTTCTGGCTCAGGTTTTGATCTGGAGTTTGGCCCCGAAAAAAAGGGAATATTTGAACTTCATTAGTGGGCCAGCTAGCCCAAATGGGCACTTGGCTATAATTAAAATTTAAGCTAATTTTAATGCTCAAAAACGAGAGGGGAATAGAGCAGTAACTCGGCAACAATCTGGGGCAGATATTAAAAATACCTCAAATGGTGAATGGTAACCGCTTGATTTGACTTTAAGAACGAGCACGAACTCTGAGGAGCACAAAGTGAAAGATAATTTAGGGAAAATGGAAAGCCTACGCTTGCCTATTGATGGGCATTCGCTGATAGCATTGCCCACGCAACATTAAGAACAGGAAAAGCCTCTTTTGTAGGTGTAACCAAATGACGAATTCGTCATCATGCCTCGCCGAGCACCCTTGACATTCGAGGAACCCTCGCAAACGTCTCAAGATTTAAGTCGCTGATAAGTCAAAACCCTACTTAGATGGCCAAGATGCCACGATAGCACTCCCAAAGGGCAACACTCAACGCCTTGCGTGGATGGTCAGCAATTAATGGGACTTCTGCAGCTCCTCCTTAATGATTGATATCCGACGAGCGGGCCTGGGAAAATGTTTTGCCACACCAACACATTGCCCCGACATGATCCCCAATAACCGAAATGTCAGGAGCCAGCCCCTCGAATTTACATCAATGGCATATCGGTTGAAAATTTAATAGCACATTAAGGGCGGACAAGGACTAACATTTGCATTCCTAATGAGACGGACCGCCACGCACATAGCCATAGCCCGACTGCAATTGGTGGGGACAGCCGGAATTATATAGCAATCAGTCGAGGACTCAAATGTGTCAATATGTTTCCGTCAAGGGATGGGGAAAAGGGAATGTGAAGCCATGTGTATTGGACTGTCTGCAATTTTTATGCAGGCTATATAAACAATTCACTCCGCTGCGAAATCAGAGCAAGACCGAGGGCTAGGGAACATGTAAATCAATACACAACAAATACACAAACAAATTATAAATGCAAACAGAGACGAGGCAGACAAATCGGCCAGACAGAAAGAAGCGAAATGTCCGGCTGTTTGCACAGATTGACGCCATTAAAATCAACGTATGACATTTTTTGTTGTTTGCGGACCCCCGCCTCCACATATTCGACAAAAAACAAAAACATGTATGTATAAATCCAGGCCACCTCTTAGATGGCAGTCAATGATAATCGGCCAGCGACGGACAAACAACCAGAACCCAGGCCCAAACACGAAGCAAAATCTGAGCTCGATTCTTGCATGTTTTAAGCTGCCCGCTGTGTGGATCCACACAAGAGGTCGTAAAAACAGAGTGTCATAAACATAAAATTGATTTTGATTTTAGTCCGCCGTTCCTCTGGGCATTTCCCACTCTCCCTGTTGTATAAATCTGGTTTTTGGGACAGTTTGGGGTGTGCTTAATTTTTAATCGAGTCCCGTGGGCAGACCTTTGAAAGACCCCAATTTGGCCCCGCATTTAATATTGATTTCAGACGCCGAATTCGACATTGCCGTACACATTAATTGCTGTTATTATTAGGAAAATACACATTAATTATGAACGACCAGACGTAGATTATATCACAAGTGTTTGAGCACTGTTCGGGGACATAACCATAGTCATACTTTTTAATGGCCCGTAAACTTGGAGGGGGACAAGAGAACATTATCGATATTCTCTGTATACTCGTACGTTCACATGTATGCCTAATTTATGGCGCAGTCAGCATAGAAAGTTTAATGAACCTGCAGCTTAAAATCATAACTTCTATGGCTCCCGCCCATGACGGCCCGCCTATCTGCCGCTCACCAGGCGAGTTATTAAAACCGACAAGTCTGAGAGCCGCCGCCGCGGCAGAAGTAAGCGAGGCTAAAGCCGAGACCCCAAATTGAAACACGAAAATATGTTACAAGACCGCATACAGTGCGTCACGCATTGTTAAGGCCGAAGAAGCTTCACAGCAACTGAAGGTTTACAAACATTACGTAGAGAAAACACAAATACTGTGAGATAATAGTGAGTTAATAACGCGGAGAGTGTAAAAACAATATTTGCCATAAAAAAATAAACATTTAAAAATTTACGATTGATTTTAGTAACTTATAAAGAGCTTTAGTCCCATAGAGCTTCAGAGCTTTTACAGCCTTGAAACGCACTGTACTTCAAGGAGGAAATGACTGTGGCTTACCCACACATAACGGGTCGTCATAGGTTTTTTTAATCGTGATCGCCGCAACACCTTTGATGCGGCTGCGCATGCGCCGTGAAAAACTCCCGAGGAATGCATTTTTCAATAATTTAGTTAGCCCGATAAAGTGGGAGACGGCAAGAAGCATACTTCAAGCTAATGCGATTTTGCGGCTGACCAAATTACTGATGGATCTATAGTACCTCGATTATGTTAATCGAGGAGGGAGCCCAGCGTGGGAATATGGCCCAGCAGTGCCCTATAGCTGAGATTTTCACGTAAGCCGCTTAAGCCAAAGGAGGATGAGATTTCTTTCTCTTCTTGCCGCCAAACAGACGAGTCCAATTTTGGGCTCTGAGCCATTTGACAAATAAGACTTTTCATGTCGACATCAGCGCGCTGTGGCAGCGTGTTTCCCGTTTCGTTTTGTAATTATTTTTCCAAGCAGCAAAATGAAAAGGAGAATTCTGTTTTCATGAAAACTGTCAGAGTCCAAAACTAAAAGCAGACACAAGATAAATAAAGCACTGCTTATTGCTGTCCTTTGGCTCTGTGTGTTTGTCATGAAAACAGGACCAGAAAAAACAAAAAAAAAAGGGCTGATAAAAAGAGAATGAAGCTCTGGAGGAAACTTTCATCATTTGGTCGAGGAAATTAATTAAAAGATAATGACGATTTTGCCGTTAGAACTCGGCACACACAGATATTTTGACAGAAAGCAATTAGAGGCAACCAATTATGCGAAATAGTTTGCTCTGGACTCCTCGGGGGTTGCGGCTCCCCGAGTTTTTAGCCTATCCCCAATCGGTCTTATCCGTGTCAGTCCGCCCCAAGTCACCCTGATGACCTGTTTGCATGTCTGCCACTTTGCCTGTCGACACTGACGCCCTGCCATGCTAAATATTGATCAATTATGTCGGCCCCTGTGGGCCCCTGGCAATTTGAGCTGCCCCTGGGAATTGCATCCACACCATCCATCAACCGAATCGCACAGAGCTCGTTCTAATCCAGTATATTATATTCTTTTTATTTGCAGGTAAGCCAAAAGTACTGGGGAGCTTCAAGTAATTCGGTATTCCTGCCCCTTTAAGTGAGTACCCAAGGATTTCTTTTGAAGATGGGGCATTTCCTGCCCATTCAAACGAGACGAAGCTCGCTTTGTTTACCGCTTTTCAATTGTCTGCAATCACTCTATTTATGGGAACTCGAGCATGAACTGGGAATGAATCGTGATATCACAAAACTTTCCCACACAGAAAATCGTCCTGTCATCCGGCGGGCATAGTTGGAAGGCTTGCCCCGGGCTAAACGCATAAATATAAATGAATAATTTAAAAGCTTTTTAAGTTTTATTTAAACTCCGCATCTAAATCCCCCTTGGCTCATACAGGGAGTACACACACTCTGGATGTTGCGGATTAACATTCAGAGTGCCCCGGGCACTACACTTTGAGTGTTTGCAGGGCATTTAAGTTAAGTCGAGCTAAAAACTTCCTCCGACATTCATTTCTTTTCTGCCTCCACTGTTGTTGTTGTTGTTGTCGTTATTGTTGTTGTTGTTGTGGCTGGAAAAGCAGATAAGCCAAGTTAAGGGTGAAGATGCAGAGGCAATACAGAAATTTCACGCCTCACCAGAATATCGATTAGAATTGTTCAATTTCAATTATCATCGAGGCAAAGAAGGGGCCACCAGAAAATGAAAAGATTTTCCCAGATGATGACAACGATAATGAGCAATGGCCAAAGCCTGTTCGAGCGGGAAACATGGAAAACGTGAAACGTGAATTGCATAAAATTTAACACTAAATAGCCTCCCAAAAAATTGCTGACTTACAGCGACGACTGCTCCACTGGAGTCTCAAATTGGGATTCTCGAACGCGCCCCTTTGTCGATTGATGCGCCAATAAAATGAAATAAAACAAAATTAATGAGCAGCCGTTCGTGCTGAGCCAGCACAACATTGGAAAATTGCGCAAAATAAATTAAATTAAGCGTTTGTTTCCCAGGATTTTACCCAGGCCCGGACACAAAATCGAATCGCGCCGAGTCGAGCCGAAGATGTATGGCATTTTAAAAAGTTTTAGCCCAATTTAGCCCCGTTGATTGTAAATAAGTACATACGTACATACACACAAACATAGTCACTGTGAGACGACATCTTCAAAAGCAAAGCAAATCGAAAATCGTGACAGGAATGCATGAGAGCCGATGTCCCAGGGGCGCCAAAAGGTGGCCTAGACCGGCCCTTTCCACTCCACTCCGGCTTATTTATCCTTAGATGGCCTTAATTGCAGCTCACAACGGCACACATTTGATTCAATCAAACACAGTCATTGATTTTGTGTCTTATTATTGCGCCTTTTACTTTATTTTTTGAATGACTTCTTCGTATAATTGAAATTGCTTTTACTTTTTCCCTGCCTTGAGCCCGGGACCCTGTTCCTTCCCTTTCCCTTTTTTTACTCGTTTGGCTTGGAAAATTTATTTAAAGCGAAAGCATTTTCAATTAATTTGCCAACAGCGGTTTTGGTGCCAGCCGGCAACACCGCAAAACAGCCGCAAAGAATTTTATTTATTTATATTGAGCTTGCCGGGGCAAAAGTGTCAAACGAGAGCCGGGTAGAAGGACGACGTCCTTTACTTGCTCGCTTTTCATGTAGATTTTATTTGCGACAAGCAGCCGCGAGTCAACAAACATAAGCACATACCCATACCCGTATAACCATACCCATACCCATACCCAGGCCAAGAAATTGAATTTTACATGTATTTTTAATATTTACCAAGCGGCAGCAGCCAGCAACAACAATAAAAACGAAAGGGACTTGTTTGTCTTGTTTGCGCCCTAAAGGCAGCTACAGTTTTTGATGTATGAATACCCTTGATGTGGCCCCGGGTCCTGAAACTTGTTGTTGGAGTTTATGTTTAAGGGGTAACACTGCTCTGGATTTTATTCGAAAGAATAACTTTCTATTTTTCTTCTCAATCTCCCAAAGGCGATTCGTGTAGTCGAGGTGCATTGTTCAAACTTCAATCGATCGATAGTTTATCTCACATTCAAGCTGCACTGAATGAGTCTTAAATACATTACCCTTTTAAATGTAAAAAAAAAATTAAATAATTATTAAATTTGTATTGATTATTTGTTATTTGCTCATCGAAAGATAAATCTCCTAAGAAGTTTTGTGATATTAGGTATCTTATTGAAGGATATTCCCACTTCGAGGATGTACTTTTAAGAAAGGAGCCTCATCTGCATCCCTTTTATCGCTGAGAAACAAAAACGAAGACAAAACATATTGAATTTCACCGCTGTTCCTTGGGTTTTTGCTGCTAGGTCCGCGCTTTGTTATCATTTTTTTTTCGGGTTCTTCTTGCTATAATAAAATGGAAAATATTTGTTAACGTTTTTATGCAAATCAATGACGCTGGCGTGAGCTGAGCAAATGCGGCGACCCACAGCAAAGATGCGGGGGAGAAGGAGCCCCAGCGTTCGGGGGAATTTATAATAAAATTTTGACATGGCGACAGAACAACTTGACAGCCATAAAACATCAAAAAGTTATCGCTCCATCGCCGTCCGCTCCGAATCCCTCTGCATCAGCCGCCGGCGGATGGGATGGACATGTGTCCTGGCTCCTCGGAGCAAAACGCTTTTTTGTTCTTCCTGCCTTTCGTAAATTTAAAATCAAGAAAATGCGGGAATTACGTTTGTTTTTCCCTCCTTGGCTCCTCGCCTTTTTTGTGTAGTCCTTGTTTTCATCATCAGCAATGAAATGCATAAAGTTTTTCGCAAAAGTTGTTGGCTGGATTTGTTTGTCGCAAAGGGTCGACAATGGATGGCATGTGGAGTGGGATCCCCGAAAAGGGGAATGGGGCAAGTGGAAGGTTCTGGAGACTGTGAAAGTTTTACCCGCTGTTCGCCGGGATTTTCCTGGGGTATTAGCGTTGTTAGCCCCACGTTTTGCCTCTGTTATGCTTGATTTTGCCTTCCTTTGCCTGGCCCTTTACCATTTTCTTTGCCATCTCTCCTAACTTTCGCTGTACTTTGCCCGTTCCTCAGTTTACTTGACTTCACTTCGCCTTTGGCCCCGGCGTGAAATTTGCTCTGGTGCGTGTATGTGCGTTTCGAGGGGGAAAGAGATTTGTCAGGGAAAGTCAGAAAGGCTCGGGAATCTTTTTCTTGCGGTTAGAGGCGAAACCAATTTGTAGATTTGAAAAGTTTCTCTTCAAAACCGTTAACAGAACACTTTGAATATGCCAAGGATGCGGGGATGAGAGACCCTCGCCGACTTCTTTCCATTTTTTTTATGTTTTTGACACTTGGCAGCGGCGAGGACAGGCGAATAAGTTGGCAGGCAGCTGACAGAGAACGAGAAGTTGGCTTTTATTAGCTGCGAGAGACCCTTCAAGTATCTGGTAATAAGTTTCCAAGATTTTTTCCGATAACCGAGATAATGGAGAGCAACTCTGCCCTCGGATCCCAGAAATCTTTTGTGCCCAGTCACTTTGGCCCTCTTCAATACCCCGTGCTCACCTTTTTTTCCATTCGCATCCTGCCATTCAAGCGAGGCGAATGTAAATTCCGAGATAAAAATCTATATGGTGTGCATATTTCGCGCACCTTTACTTGTTTGTTTTTCAGCTCTCTCCCGCTCGGCTTCTTTCACTTTCAATAAAAACGCATAATTCTTGTTTTACAACGCGAGGCCGCCAAGGATAATGCCTCGGAATCGCAGAGCGACAGGGACGGCAAACACACATTCCCCTCGACTGTTTGCATGTGCCGCCGGTGTGATAAAGGGGATTTAAGATTCACCAAACGATAAATTGCGGTAAAAGGTGTCTCTCACTCTAGGCACCAAGGATATAGATCCTGTGGCCGGGTTTTGCTGATAGCCAAAATCTTCAGCATTGAAAACATGATTTTTAACTGGCAGAGCTGAAAGGCGAATACGACAGCCTCGCCGTGGCTTTGTGTGTGTGCTAGTCCTGTTTGCACGGTGCACAAATGAAATGAGATTTCCAAGCAAAGATAGAAATACTCACTCACTTACAGAGACAAAAAACTTGATAGAAAACCTTAAGACAATAAATAACAAAGGTTTATTCTGAGAATACATGTTCTTAGAAATTTACATGTGAGAGAAAAGGTTTTTATTGTGGTTCTCTGTTGAGAAACAAGTTGAATCAATAGTAAATCAACAAAAAAGTTAACTTATTTTTATTTTATGTAAAATTTATGTATATGAACTCCTTTCACCTTTTTCTCTCAGTGCACAAGCACGCACACAAGCGCGAAGGGAGACAAAATCACACAGGCAGAGGCATATACGTGTTTTCATTCAGGTGGAGCATATGAGAAATTCTCAATTTGAATGCAAACATGTTGGATTATTATGATTTTCTTCCTACCGTTGGCAGTTTTTCTTGTTAGTTTGCTTGCCGGCTTTTTTTCTACCCCCTATGTGGTGGATCTGGAGCCAGCTCCTGGGTATTTGTGTGCTTTCTGTGAGCGGAATGCCTTTGCTAGGAACATTTTTTTCCGCCGTGCTGTGTGACAAGTATTAAGTGCAATCAAAAGAAGATTTACAAGCGTCATGAATGAAATATTTGCACCACATATGGCCGCACACAGGAACGGCTTACAGATTCTATCTGTGTCTCTATCTGCATCCGCATCTGTATCTGAATTTGTATGTGTATCCGTGCCTGCACTTGCGTAGTAAGTGTTTGCGCATAAAAACACATTTGACATGGTTGATGTTTATGGTCGCCCAGGCCATTATCTAGAAACAAAACAGCCTGTCTATCTTGATCAGTGGTAGGTGAGTTTAATTATTGATTATGGCACAGGAAAAAAGCTGTGGAAGTGGAAAGGGAGGGAAAGCCAGCGGGTCAGCTGGCAAAGTGAAAGGATGTGACACCGAACCGAGTTCGGGGGCAAAAACTTGCTAATAAATTTGTAGCTCCTCTGTCCGTGAAAGCGTGGCTTTTTCGCTTGTTGTTTGTTTCGGCGTTTTGGGGTTTCGTTACATTTTCCCAGGCGGCGGTAGTCGCATGACTTTTGAATAACCTTTCCCACAATTGTTTGCGCTTGTTGTGCACCAAATTGCACAGACAATTGCTGGAGACTGGATTCACAGCTTTGGCCTGAGCTTCAGCTTGGATTCGAGCCACAGTTGATTGGCGCAACTCGCTATCGCATTCGCATATTCATGATGACACACACATGTGCATGCATAACTAAGCAATCCAGCCGGCAAACTGGAGTTCGCCTCCATGATTTAGCAATTGAGTCGAACGACGGCGGCGGCGACGAACGACGAACGACGATTAAGATGCGCCATCTGGCTGGATTACATTGAATTGACTTTGGGGCCATAATTGATGGCTTTCCAATTCTCAGTGGTAGTGGAAGGTGGGATTCGGCAGGGAGGGAGGCTCAGCAATATGGTTAGAAGTCGATATCCACCCGAGCCTTTGATGTAATACAATGCGCGCTTCTCGCTTTTGACACTCTCCAAAAATTAATGATCTGGCAAGCCGCAAAAACCAAGCAACTCGAGTGTGGCTGTGGATGGCAGTTAATAAACGAGTGTTCTCACGAGTGGTGACTCTTCTGGTTTCAGTTGCGCTTCAGCTTGCGCGGCAGATTGTTCATTTGGTAAGAGTGGCACTTCTCTGATTAATAATCCATTGCCTGCTGATTATTGCAAATAGATAAGAGGTTCATTAGCGTTAAACTAAAACCCTAAAAGAAGATGAAGCTCTACATAAAAGAAAGAATTTTAAGCTTGAGATTTACCATTTGAGTTGATGAACGTAATTCTTACTGATATTAGAATGTATAAATTCTTAATACTTTCTTGTTGTCGCTTATCTTTCTTAATAATGCGTAAGCTTTTAGTGACTCACATATGTCCAAAAAGTTTTTATGATTCTGAATATGAACCTGCATTTTTTTCCGTGCCATTAAAACTTTGACTCGAGCAGGCATTTAGGAGGCGATTTGTTCAAACGTTTTTTGGCCAGTTATCGGAAGCTAATGGCTGCGCTGATAATTCCCCAAATGCCTTTTTTGTCTTTGGAGCATAATTTACGCATCGTCGCAGACGAAATTATGTGTAACATGTATATACTTTGTGTGAGCCAGCTGCCATGTGAGCTGCTCGTAAAATGTCCGTCCAAAAATGGGCTCGAAACGGCCGTAAAAATCGATGCACGCCAGATATACATATACCAATGGCGAATGGGTGTGTATATATTTATGAGCAATTTTCAGAAGTGCTTTAAAGTGTAAAGCATGTGCGCTTTCGGACGGAGACCAGCGCGAAATAATATGCTAAGGTAAAAGGTAAAAGGCATAAGGTAAAATGGGGAAAGCAAGGCTGCGGCAAACAAACATTGCGCATACGCCGTGTTAATTTGCATTGTTATCAGACGCCGCCACTGCTGTTCGCTGATGCGCGTCTTTTGAGCCATCCGAGGGCACGGAGACCGCCTGCCAGGCGGCATTGCCGCATCCTTACAGCTGTGGTTGCCTGCCGCACCACGTGGCGTATGCGTAACTCCGTATGCCCCCGCAT
This sequence comes from Drosophila ficusphila, assembly GCF_018152265.1. NCBI lineage: Eukaryota > Metazoa > Arthropoda > Insecta > Diptera > Drosophilidae > Drosophila > Drosophila ficusphila. The sequence continues at coordinate 21,569,380 of NW_025064737.1, forward strand.
CGTTGCGTCGGTTTGTTTTTATGCCGTATGTGTATGCGTTATTAAATTTATTTGACTTGACGTGCGCACACACACACACACAGACAGAAGGCAGCATAGAATGGTATGGTTAGAGGATTGGGATGCGGATGAGGATGCGGATACGGATACGGAGCTAAGGGAGAGGAAATGGCTACAACAAACTCACACATCGACATCAGGCAGAAGGAAGTTAGCAAGTCCCAAGGTTTCGGGTTCCGAGTTCCGAGTTTGCGGCTCCTGGTGGCTATGCAACTGCCCCAACTGCTCTCCCTTACATTTCTCATTCTCATTTAATATTTAAATTGCTTGTGGTTAAAATATCTCATGTGCTCTTGTGGCAATTTATATTTTAAATTATTAATTCTGCCTTATTACATTACATACAGCATATCCTGCCTTTTTTTTTCCTCTCCCTCCCGTTTAGCCAGCTCAATTTCAAGCTTGACTTCATATTTATTCAAAAACACACAACATACCCGAGCAACAGCCTCACATGACTTAGATTTTTCGGTGGGCTGAAGGGGAGCGAATGCGGATTTGCTTCGGGTACGCAATTGAATTTGGTCCTCTTTGGATTTTCTATTTGCATTTCAAAAGGAATTTTCAATTAAAATGTCAACATAATTTAGAATTAATTTTTGAATCTATTCCGTTCGCTTATGTAAATAACATTCTAGGCTGGGTAATTTAATTTCTAGTTTGTTTTATTTTCTTTGCAGAAATTTCTTTCGAGTCTTGCAGGAAAACTAAAATAAATTTGCCGGTTGTGTAAACAAAAAATGATTCCTTGGCATTTAGTTATATTTATCTTGCAATTGTTTCTTCTGGTCTTATTTAACTGATTATTCCGTTGAAATTCGTTTTTTTATAAATTCTTGTTTTTATTGTTTGTCTTAAAAATAATAAGAAATCGGTGCTATCTTCTCTTCTAAAATACAAACAATTTCGGGCAAAGCCAACTGTAAATCTGTTTTCATTGCTTTTTGATAACCCATGTATTGTTCTATAAATAACAGCTTCAATTTGCTTTATTTTTCTTGTGTTATATTAAAAGCAAACATCATTCTTTGATACTTAAAGTGAATAAAGGCAGATAAAAAGCGCCGGCTGACTCTGTTTTTCTGACTATCACCCTGAACTCCCCTCTTTCTTTTTACGACGACATCAACATCGTTCCCATTGCCTGATGGGTATTAAAAACAAATACATTTTATTCATGGCTGCGTGTCAAAGTTTTTGGAAATATTTATTTCACAACGGCTTGAATTTATGTCGTACATACCAACATTCTCGCTTCTTTCGTTTGCAATTTTTTATTATGCAAACTTTTTTGTGAGTCGCATGAATTTTATATCCTTTATTCACGCATAACTTTTCCTCTCGCGTTTGCCAAACAAAAGTTGGAAAAACCGCTGAAATGAAATTCGATGGAGTTGCTCTGCTCTAGAATGGCTGATGCGAGCAAAAACAGAAATTTCATTTATAAATTTCCCATTTTTGTACGTGTTTTTATAAGTTTAATAACACATAATGGTCAACACGATTTGCGATTTGTTGCTTAAGCTGATAAACACGCTAATTGCTTGGCATTTTATTAAGCTGCTTTTATATATGTATATTCCCTTCATCCAACTTCTTATTAAAGCTCATCAAATGCTTATCTGCTATCAGCACCCAGCCAACTGCTAAAAGCTGCAGATCCTGGCAACGCGTTAGCGACTACCGACCCACGTACGAAAAAAATAAAATCAACAACAACAAGGGAGCCTTAATAAAAAAGGAAATGTCGCATAATCATATGTGTGAGTGTGTGTGGTCGTGACAAATGATACGGAGCCCCCGAGGAATAAGGTTTGGCAGTTCATAGAACCCCGAAGCAGTCAGCCGGTATTTTTCATTAGGCGCGAGAAATATTAAACAGACGACAGGCTGAAATTATTATCCTGAATCTGGCAGCCGGCGGTGGCGATGATAACAAATTACGTATACGCATCACACATACGCCGCGTTGTCGCAGGAAAGCTCATCAGCGGGAGCTGGCACTCCGCTCTTTTTTTCGCCAAGTCCCAACCCCCCGTCAGTTTTCCTGTAATATTTAAGCATCGTTTTAGCCCCACTCGAGGCAACGTCTGGCTGTGGCAGTTGGCCCTCTAAGCTGTTGTGATTGTCAGTTGCGTTGCTAAGCTGTTTCACGAGTAGAAAAACCCGGGGAGCAGGAGGTTCCATCAGCCAACAATTGTTTACTCTGCTAGCGCAATGCGTGTGCTCGGCTCCTCGGGCACTTTATTATATTTGTAATATGTATTATGACATTTCTTTTATGGGCTTTTCCCTCTTACCCGATGATTTGTCGATCGAGGAATAGAGGAATCGGGGAATCGGCACGGCAGAGTGCGTTAAGCATTTATTAAACCGAAATACGAGGGTGGCATAAAGACCAACTTATGGCCCAGCTCTTGCAGGAAGTGGGCGTAATTGCGTTTCTATGTTCGCTATTTGTATGCCCTCATGTGTTCATTTCCGCACGCAAATAAACAGGATAAAATCAGGCAATGGCCAAAGATTGGAGTCGAGTCCCCCCGTCCTTGCTAGGAATTATTGATCGAATGGCAGGAGATGGTGGAGGGTGGCGAGAATTCCTGCAAACGATCCCGGGGCCACATAAATTTTATTCTTTATGAAACCCAAGCATGCCAGATTGAAAGGGGTGTTGACAAATCCTGGGACCCCAAAGCCTGACCTGCGGCACTTCATAAAACGTAATCCGGACTCGTGGCTGCCAGAGCCGCTTATGACAAACATAATCATTAAGCCATTATTATTATTACACTTACGGCGGGCGAATTCCGCCCACACGCACATAAATTACTCCAGGATATCGTGGGCTCGGTCGCCTCGCCAGCCCGAGCAATTCTCAATGATTTACGGTCCATATTCCGATTGCCGGCTAAAAGGAGCAGCGCCCGAAGGCGTCGCCGCCGCTGCGTTGCCATCGATAAACAACTCGAAATGAAATGCAATTCCGGGCGAAATGCAAAAGGAAGCTCCTTCCGGCTTTCAGGAGTCCTGCGTTCGTCTGCACCGGAATGGCCCACTGCGTATCAAGTGTGTGCACAGCCCGACTTGTCCATCTATCTGTTTGTCGATATTGGAAATCTGATTTTATGGGTTTTTATTTCGTTTGACTTTGCGCTGATTTTCAATTGCTTTCGCACTCGCACTCGCACCCGCATCGCCATTTTACCCCTTTTTCCCTGGTCGTACTTTTAATAATAACTTCTGGCATCGTGCTCTGGATGCAGGTCCTGCTCTTCGGAGTCCTTGTTCGGAGTCCTTTATCCCAGTGCGGCAAATTGTTTGTCTTTCATAACCCGCTCTCTGGCTCTTGCGAGTGCGCCTGCCATATTTTTTGATTTTATGAAATATTTATGCCTGGCTTTGGTCAACAGGGAAATTGATTTTTCTTACCGCCTCTCGGTGCCCCACTTCCCATTCCCATTTCCCGTCGCCTGTCACGTTCATACATGTCCTGCGACAGCCTGTTGAGAAACAATTACAGTTACGCCCAATGGCCAGAGGAGCTCGGCGCCGCCACCCAGGAACAGGTGTTGACATGTGTCGCTGCGGAAAATTAATAAATATTTTATCATTTGTATAAACACAACATTTCATTAATTTTTATATATTTGTATTTGCGGCCGCCGGCCGTGCGGTTCCTTTTGTCCGTGACTATGCATATTCTTCTTAATTAATCGGCCGTGTCGCGTAGTCCTTTGTGTAAAATTATTGGTAAATGCAGCCGGCAATTAAATACTTAATGCCAAAGTGCAGAGTTAAACAGCCGCAGCAGAGAAACCAGAGGCATTGTCAACATCATCATCAACAACAAAAGCAGCGGGCAGATTCACCATCGACACCATTATCGTTATGTTAATGGAGTGCCCCCCGAAAAGATGGCCATAATAATAATGATAATGATAATAATAATAATAACAACAAGAAACAACAACAAAAATGATAACGTGGACAATCCCTTTTTGCATATTTTCAGTATTTATTATCAAACGCTTTCAATTGGGTTTCAACCAATTAATTTTCATAAAGAGAAGAGCGACATTCAATTTTAATATTTTTAATTAACCGTCAAGCATAGACAGTGCTTAATGTGCCTGCAAAATAAAATAATGAGCCAGACGATAATCGGATAATGCTGCTTAACTTGTTAATCCTTGCATAAATCTAAATGCCTGACGGCGCTATCCAGTTTGACACTTTTACTCACTGTTCTTGTCACTTGGTTACTTCCACATTTAGACTTGCATATTACAAACATCATTTTTCATTTCCTCCCAAAAATGGAAGGGGGTGGTGGTGGTGGTGCTTCGCTCAAATAGTTGGCAGTGGGTGAAGGTCGCACGCACATGACGACAGTCATCAGTCAGTTGGTTAACTCGCTGTGGCCCGCTCTGTGCGTTTAAGTGCTTGTTTGAGGTTTACTCGCAGTGTGACCATAATCTGCCACAGACACTTACACACAGCGACGTCAACAGATAAATAAACAAGCGACAGAGACAGACAATCGGCGCGGGAGAGAGAAAGGGAGACGCAGCAAGGAGCACATAAACGATGTCCTGGCGTAGCCTGATTAATGATGTTGCGACAATAATTAATTATATGCCTGCATCTCGGGAGTGATGGTGGTGAGCTGTGGCTATAGGGTGGGTGGTTTTGCCAAGCGGTCGGTGCGGAGTGGGGCCAGGTCAGTGCAGGGTTTTAGTGTGGCCGACACCACAAGTATTTCATTTCATTCGCGCCGCATTTTACATGGCTGGGCGTTGGTAAGCCACAAAAACCACTAAATGCTGTCTAAGCAATTGCTTCGTCGTGCTGTGGTGTAGGTTGGGGTTTTCACGATTTAATATAAATATTTGGGTATTACCAAAAAATAAATCACAAAATGAATTTTTAAATTAGTGTATAACAATAAGAAAATCTAAAGCTAGAATAAATTTTTCCAACCAGCTTTTTTGTTGTTCTACGTAAGTGGGTTAGGGTAAAATATTGCGATTAAATTACATCGACTGTACCTAAACTTTCTTACTTAAAACCACCTCAAAAATGCTCAGTATTCGCTAATGTTCGTATGTAGGTTGTTGGCCCGTCAAAATATATTAGACTCGATTGTTATCCGGCACTCCTTTAGCCACTCAAGTGCTGGCAAAGCTTTGGGGTAGCAATTAAAATGCAATTTAAGATATTTCTGCATATCCCTAGCCTCGGCATTCTTCACCCGTGTTTTTCGCGTTCATTGCCACCGCGTTTTTCACCGACTGCAAGTGTGTGAGTGCATGATTTAGACATTTCAATTTGCATGTGTTAACATGCAATGCAAAAAGGATTCGATTCTTATCGCTGCCACATGCCAAAGGCCAAAAAAAAAAACACTGGCGGGAGCAGTGCCCGAGTCCTGTCTGCAGATCCCACAACTGCTGGCCAATACAGCAAGCACTTTTCTGCACTTTCTTTACTATATAGTCGAGGCGAGTCGAGGTTTATAATGGCGCAACTTCCATTGCATGCAACGTGCTGCACACTCCCACTCAAACCGACGAACGTACATACGAGTATATGTGCTTCGCTTTCCTTACCTCTCCGCAATGTGGAAATTTGAATATCCTGCGGTAATTTCCACTATTTTTAGTACTTTGTTGCCCTTTTGAACTGTCATTACTGCGGCTTGCGAAGTTGAGTGAGGAAAAAAGGAGCTGAAGGAGCGGAAAGAGGTGTCGCGAGGGGTTAAGGGAAGGGGTTAAGTGACTGCCTGCTGGGTTTTCGGGTGGCGCATCTTTTGTGCCATTCACGTTCTTTTCGCCCTTCCGTTTTCCGCTTTTCCTCACTCACAGCCCCCACAATCCTTTATTTGCATGCGAGTTGAGTTACTTTTTATGGATTCCAACATAAGCGACCGGGGAAAGAACGAAAAGAATCCATATACTCGTATATATATACATATACACATTCAGCAGAACTTGGCGAACTCGCATAACTTTGATGGGGATTTTTGATTACTTCTCAAATGGCTTCCAGCTCCATCAAGAGCCTCACTCCTCCTTCACTCTAATGCGCAATTAGAGCACCATTCGTTGATTGAGAAATTAGCCAAGTTTGAGTTGCGTCCGTCAAAAGACCGTTTTCGGCGTGGCCAAAGGACTTATGTGGCATTAAAACGTTCAGAAGCCATTCTTCATTATGCTGGCCAAAAACGGACGACTGCGGACGTGGCCATTGCGTGAGCCTCCATTTTGCCCACTCCTCCAAGAACTTTTGTGTGCGTGACAATTGTCCGTAGTTGAGCCGAAAACCGGGATCTCGCATCTTGCGTCGGTCTTTTTTTCGGGGGGTCATGTATGCCACATTATGCTGTTATTGCACAAAGAGAAAAAGGTTATTTGTAACTCTGAACTTTTTTAGTAAGTTTTCTTTTTAATTTTTAATTCTACTAATTAAATAACTAGTTAAGATATCGATTTCTTTCTGTGTATAAGCTTAACTCATTTCTCGCCCAAGCTTAATAAAGTTGCGCCTTGGGGTTTCGGGGAAATTGACCAAACTAAGGCTGCTCAACTCGGGCGATTTTTACTCGCACATTAACCCCGAATCGGTTAAAACGCAGCGAGAGCCCCACAAAATTGGCACGTTAAAAGCGTCTATAAAATGCATGTGTAAACAAGCCCCGAACTCGTGTCCAATTATGGCCAGCTCACACGAAATTGGGCGGAGAAGGTAAAGGATCGGGGACCAGCTGGATGAGGATGGAGGGTCGGCGGAAGCCAAAGCAAACTTTTATCTAAACAAACAGCTCGTTTGGGCCAGGCTAAAATGGACGCAGAGTGACTGGCGAAGCAGCGAGGCGCGGCATGCTAAAAATAAATGAAGACATTAGCGACGCTCAAATGACATGTTATCGACTTTGAGGGCCAAGAGGGCCAAGCGATGGCGGACACCGCAATTACCGTTAGCAACACACACATACAGGAGCACAGAGACACAATCGAGTGTATGTGTATGTGTTAACCTGGATCATAAATAAAGAGCTATAATGGAGGTAACCTTTTGGGGCAGAAAAAGGGAGAATGGGTGAGAGTAACACGGCTGTGACTGCGTTTGCCTTTCAGCTTTTTTAAGCGCGCTTCAGATTCTTGCGAATGATATAGGAACATGCAAACTTCCGGCGGAAGTGCAGGCGTGCGACAGAGACGGAAGACCATTTCCCCTGCTCCACCAATACACTGACACGAAAAAGCCATTAACACACACGTATACGTATATACGTATATGTACTGGGCTTGGGTAGCAGTTTTTTATGTGTTTGCGATAAATTCTCATTTCGCCGAGCTGCGCTTTTTCGCCGCAATCAGTTGGGTGGAAGCAACATAAATATTTTACCAGCCAGCCAGCCAGACAGACTGACAGACAACGGGGCAAACAGGCAGAAGGACTGAAGGACAATCGGACGGACGCACCGAGGAGCAGCAGAGGGACAGACCCTCGAAGGCGATGGCGAAAAGGCCACCACATAAAGTTACAAAAGTTGCGGCATTTTCAAAATGCAAATTACCATGTGCGAGTTCTTTGGACGCCTTACCCTTTGGCCCTTCTCCCTCCGCCGCCCGCTGGCACTCAATCCAGCCACATGAGCCCATCAATTAAAGGTCATTTACATGTCAATGCAGCCGACCAGCAGCGGCCAGCAGCAAATAACGAAAACAATGGCAGCAAACCGCAAAGTTTTGCACCCAGCGAAACTTCTCTGTAATTGAAGCATTTTAGCCCACGTCATTGCTCAGATTTGTATCGCCGCCCAAAGGCAGGGGCGTATCCAAAAAGGGGGTTAAAACCGAGGTTAAATAAATCAATCTTTATAAATCAATTCCTTAAACCAATTTTGATCTCGATAAAAATAGTAAAGGGAAATGATTTGTTCTATAAAAAGTGGCCAATTTGAGTAACCCCCTGCCTACGCCCATGTGTAATGGCCCTTGCATGTTTATGGCTCTCAACCTACTCCTTCAATGGGTGAAAAAGACTTTTGTTACGAAATTGCCTTCGCTGTTGCCAAATACTTTGCAGTTTGTAATTTTAACTGCGTTGCAATTTGTTAAGTGCAACGACCAGTGTGTTTATTTTGGTGAATTTAAGTACAGACCATGTGGTGTAACTATTAAAAAATGAAGTTATTAAACTCACGAAGAGGGCTGCCAAAAATGACAGTTCATGTGGCTTTTAGTTTTTGGTAAGGCAAATGGAGGTTTGTTGCATCAATTTAAAATCGCTTTAACATCAACAGAATTAACACGCAAACGCGTATCGACCGCTTACGCACAAACAGAGGCCAACAAACGAGCCTTTGTTTCGTCAACATCATAATGTCGCCCGTTTTGTCGCTTCCGCGACAGCGGCTAAAAGTTCCGCCCCTTTGGGGCACTCCACCCACTTCCGTGGCAAGCACCCAACACCACCCACCCACTCAGACACAGAGTGTACTGTGCTGATTTGCATTTTCGACATTGTTTGGCTCGATGATGACTGCCACGCCTCCAACTGTGATGGAACCCATTACCACCACCCCCCGCCCTCTCGGCATCGACGGCAATTTATGTGTTGCATTGTTTATGACAGATTTATCGCAAGTTAATGACATGCGACCGCTGATTTATGTAGCCAACACAAATATGCCAGCCAAATGACGCGGAGCTGACAGACGAACGCATTCTGAATAGCATCTGAATGGCAACCGAATGGCCAGGAGCTGTATGGAGGTATGGATCAGAAGCACTAATGAGCACACCTCCGCGGATCGAAAGGTAATATTCCATTTGATCCGCACTATAGGAGGAGTGCTCTGCTGCAAGCGCTGCAGGTGAAATAAAGAAGCTGCAGGGAGTGATTATTTGCACATTTACACAACTGGAGATAATTTGTTTATTCCTTTTCATTCTCTCGCGTTTTCATTTCCCCAAAGAAGGTTGTTAAGTCTGGAGGTGATGTTGGTAACAATGGAATAATTACAGCAAATTTAATTGAAGTGAATTTAAAACTTTCCGATAAAAAAAATTTTAGTAGATATTTTACTTAAATATATACACACGTGAATAGGATATTCTCAATACTCAAGCATTTAATTTATGGAAGTTTTATTTTAATAGACAAATGACTTGGAGTCTCATTACTCAAAAGAATATAAATTTCACAAGTTTTAATTTCCATTAACCTATTGATAACGATAAGGAAATTAACGTACTCGAAAGAGCATAGAACCATTTGTTTCCCAAGTAACCAACTTTCCTCGTCGTTCTTGCAGCTTCTTTTCTCCTGTTGTCTGGGTGCTGTAATTTTAATAATGAGAAATTGTCAGCGCATAAAATGAAGTCCAGACAACGACAGCTGACACAACAACCCACAGTAGACCCACAGTAGTGGACCATCAGCAGCAGCAGCAGCAGCATCCCATTTCCATTCCCGGCCTTCCGCCACTTTTAATTTAAAGCTTTTGCACATTTACGCGTCAGCTGCCCGTCTTGTTGGTGTTGTCATTGTTGTTGCTCGTATATAATAATAAGTGCGCGGCAAGTCCTCTCTCTTCTTCTTGCTTGAACTTCCTTTCTGGTCCCGGCCATGCAAATATTTATATGCCAGCGTTGAACTTTGTTGATTACAAAAAACGGAATGAAACGGAACACGAAAAACGGAGCAACAAAAGTGAAAAGATTTTTTTGTATCCTTCAGATACGTTTTTTTTCAGTTGGCTGAGTAATTTTTTTAGGGAAGTAGGTTAAGAGAAAACACAAATTTTTTTTCAAGGCTTTCCTTTGCTTTCCTTTTTACGAATAAGTTTATTCGGCCAAAGGTCAAGTGTAATACACCCGAAAGTGATGTACTCGTACAAATACTATACACGTATATATGCACGATCCTTTGCGTGCTGTGAGAAATGGCCCGGTCTTTGGTTTTTTGAGGTCAGCCATATATTTCAATTAAAGCTGAACATGCAAAGCATAAAGAATAAAACTCCGGCAGCTGAAGTCAAATAAATTTTTTTGGCTTGTGAAATCCGAAACTCCGCTGCTCATCGTGTGTTAATGCTAATAAAAGATGATTTATGCGTGCGGAAAATGAAGCAGAGCTCTCGGCCAACTTCCCAGGGAACTTTGTTGTGGTAAATGCGTGCGACTTGCTTCCTGGCCAACATGGCAATATCGACTTTCCACTCGAAGAAGAACGTAATTAACACGCTGCACAAACAGCAGTCACTAGCAACAGCAACAGCAAAAGCAACCACAACAAACAACACACAACAAACAACACCTAGAACGTCAGCAAGAACAATGCATAAATCTACTTTCCTGGTTCAATGCGCCGGCTGCGGTTGGCTAACGTGATTAGAAAAGAAAACCAAAAGCGAGGGAGCCGCCGCACAAGAACTAGTTTTCTTTTTCCTACCTTCAGCATAATGGGAAATCGAAGCCGCAACAAACGGTAAAAAGCAGCCCGCAACTGTGGAAAGAACTTCAGCTAACCATGATGGCTCGAGTAGGAAAAAGCCGCCGAGGAAGCTTAGAAAGTGCTGGAAACCAAAGCAGGGCAACAGTATCGTTTCGGCGAACATTTAAAAGGCTTTTTTTGCGCTACAGCCCGGCCAAGTCAGCCAAGCGCGAATTATGCCCATGAAACATGTGTAAAAGATACTGAGGGAGTTGCAATTGAAGTAATTACAAATGCACAGCCATTCTACATTCTAAATGTGCCGAACAAAGGCAGAAATTGCTGAAAACTCATATACAAAAGAACAGAGCCGGAGTTGCATGAATGAAAGACCCAAATGCATACACAAATAAATTAGCAACTAAACATAAAAACAAAGGCAAGCTTTGGGGGAGACTGCTATGTAATTATGTAAAAAAAAAAGCGGAGCGCGTGCATCCACAAGATACATATGCATATGCTTTTTTTTATGTGCTGTGTTCTGCTGTGCTGTGTGTGGGTTTGCCTGGCAACGTGGCAACACATTTGCACATTTCATTATTTAACAAAAAGAAGATGCAGCGAAAGGGCCGCCGGTGGGAGGGCAATAAAAACTGAGGCTGCCTCACTTTTATTAACATCCATTGAGAGCTGCCTGCCCTAAGCAGTGCTCATTATGGCAACATCAACGGAAAAGCGACGGCAGAGGCAGCAGGAGCAGCGGATCCCAGCCCCATGTCTATTAAAATTAAAATGCGCTCAGCTCTTTTTTATAATCTTTCATTCGTAAAGTAAGAGAACCGAAATTGCCACACAAAACGCGCAGCGGGGAAGGAAACTGGTCTGCCACTTCAGTGATTTTCAATATGAAAATGCAGCCAGACAGAGCTGACAGACAGCCGAAAGGGGGGAGTTTTGGGCCCGGTCTGAATGCATGTTGCCGCATGCTTGGCTGAATACGAATGCAGGAGCATTATGTGGCAACAGTCAGGGATTGCGGTTTACAGCCTATGCAAATTAGCAGATATATATCTGCCATAAACGCGATACATGCAGATAGTAGATAAAACAGTGCTAGCATTTATCGCAGCAATTTAAGAAACTCCACATTCATGTGATGCCTTTAAGAGATAGTGCGAGACAAAAAGAAGTGTTTTAAAATATCAGTTCAATAAAAATGTTAGATTTATGTGGACAATAACAATGGAACTCATATATTTATTGGTCTGTTTTAATTGGATGATTTTGGAGACCACGACTTTTAATTGAGGGGAATAACCCATTTTTTGCTCTCTGTGCCTTTAAGAGATACTGCGAGACAAAAATAAATGTTTTAAAATATCAGTTCAATAAAAATGTTAGATTTATGTGGACAATAACAATGGAACTTATACATTTATTGGTCTATTTTAATTGGATGATTTTCGAGACCACGACCTTTAATTTAGGGGAATAACCCATTTTTTGCTCTCTGTGCGACCTTTCAATTAATAGCAATAGCTGTCGAAGCTTGGAAAAAAATACATCGTCTTTGGGTGAACAAAATGCTTCGATAATCCCTGCTAAACATGCCACTTAAAATTGTGAACAAATCGTAAGATGTGTCCAAACCAAAAGCATGGAAAGTCAAATAAATATTTGAGAAAATACAACATATTTGGTATTCATTCATTTTTGGGCCCACATCCTTGTCCACTGCACAAAAAGGCAATTGAATTAGAAATTCTTGAGTAGTTGTCAGTTTAGATAACTGGCAATTTGTATGCGGCGTGCAATTAGAAAATTTCGGGCCTCAAAATAAAATAACAAAATAACAGACACACACGAGAGCGACAGACAGAGATGAGCTGATGAATTTAGTGAACCAGAGCCGGCCATGCATACAAAATAAACAAAGAAACACAAAGATGTTTCCTTATTTATGGCAGAGTCCAAAATGTATTCAAATATGTAGATTTGCCAAGTTTATTTCCCCAACCCGTTTTGCACATGGCAGGCAGGAAATAACCGAATTACAGGACAAGACCTTTGCCACTTTCACCCCGGCTGCCATTCGGGGTGAAATTTGTTATTTATTTGCAATCCGGGCTTAGTTCTTAATTATTTTCTTGAAACTGTTTCGTAACCAAACAAGAACGCTTTTCCCATTTTATTCGATTGAGTGAAATGCAGGACAAATTGAATAATATTATTCCAGAAATTTGAATATTCTTTTGGAGGGTTTTTTCGCAACCATTCCGCAGGGATTCATGTCAAGTTGTAACACTCAGTCGCCATCCCGATCCTTTGGCCGCCTCTTGTCTGCATTATACGCTCTTGACTTGCAAATTGTTTACGGTTATGGCTTGCATTGCAAATTCTAAGTAACAGCCAGCTTAATTAAATTAAGCATACGTATCCAGCCACGCCCTTAAGCGGCTGCAACGGGGGCGACATCGCTCATGAATAGGCATTACGTATGCGTTGAAATTTAAGTGGCTTACACACACGTGTCATGTACACACTCTTCACATGGACACGGCTTGTTTGCCACTTTTGCATATGTATGACATAATTAGTGTCATAATGATACACACACAGGCACACACACACATATGCCGGGCACTTGTCTAGCAGGCTCAAAAGTTGAAAAGTCCCTGAAGAAATGGCCCAACCAGTCATTTGGTATGCTAATAAGATGCCCGACTCCACCCTTTCACTCTTACCCTTGTTTGGCCCCCAACTAATTTGCATATTTTTCACGTTTTTCGTTGCAGTAAATTACTTAAAAACACATTAAAAATGTTCCACGGACTGCAGCTGCATCTGTAGTGGGAGGCAGGATCCAACGAAAAGGATAAGGTTTCCTCTTTCTCAACGCGGCAAGGATAGCTCCGAGCAAGGTGAGTGAAAATAAATATTATCACGGATCTCATAGCGCACTTTATAAACATTCATAATAAAATTGTTATTTATGTCCGTCGACTGATAAACAGAACACTTCTTTGGCATTCATTTTTTTAAATATCATTAAGTATTGCATCCTTTAATTGCAGCTCAGTTTTCAATTAACTTTTTTTGCGGTTTTTTGTTTAATCGAGCATAAAGCAAGCTGCAAATATAAATAAATTGCATTAAATAAATACGGGAATGCCAAGGGAAATAGACAAAGCAAAAAATTACAGAAATGTAAACCGCAATTATTTTCATAAATGTGCAGCACACTAAAAAACTAGAAAAACACTCAAAAAGAGCACACAGCGCTTCTAAATTTTTCACCACTTTTCCCGAAGAGTTCATAACTTTTATCACTCACTGTCGTCCGCACAACCGCACACTTATACACCCACACACACGCCTCCTTGGCACTTGTTGTTACTTTTTTATTGCCACCTTTTTTCTCGCTATTTCTCTCTCTCGCTCTTTGCGAAATGCAAAATGCGAAAATGCATTGTGACAGCTATTTTTTTAAATGTCAACAAGAGGACCATAAAAAAATACGCATACGCCACAAACACTTTGTCGTTGGTGTTGCATAAGGAAAAACACTTTTTAAATATTTTCAGAGGCACTTTTATGACGTCTAGCACAAACGTGGTGAAGTGAGCAAAAAATGGCTGAAAAGCTTGAAAAGCGGCGGCAGCAACTATTAATAATGTTTTTTTAGTAAATACTAGTGCGTGCGGCATTTAATGCATTTGAAAAAACATATCATTATATACATATAAGGGAAAAAATCTATTTAAAGGGTTACGTAACGAAAGAAAAAGTCATTTGTTTATTGTGATTAAAAATCATTGTACTGAGACTTATATGCTTACCTTTAACCCTTAAATATCACCAAAAAACAAAACGAAAATCGCTGGCTCAGTAGTATGCTACGATTTAATGGTCGTTCGAATACGTTTTTTTTAGTTGTTTAGCTGCAGTTTTCCTGTTTTTACCACAGTTCCTCGGTTTAGCAGACAAATTATGCGTTAAGGGTGCCACCCTGCGGCTCAAAGAGCTGAAGAATTTAATTAAATTTGCACAAAAGTTAGCAACGGATACTGGAAAAAGTCGGGCACTGGCAACCAGAAATGGTTGCAGTGGCAAAAAAATTGGTGAAAAATGCTTAAATTTCGCGCATGGTTTTCAATTTGACGCGCCCCTAGAAAACGCCAGCTTTAGAGAACACTTAATTGGTTTTTCACCAGGCAACGGCAACGGCAACGGTTGCTGACCGCAAATTAAAATAAAAGCACTGGCCGATCCAACCGACCAAAGCCTAATCTCGTATTCCACCCAGCTGAAGAATAAGCAAAGCGGCTATAGAAAATTTAAATTGCATTGCCCCATCGAATGCAGCGACCACGTGGCAAAGGACAAACACAATGTTCCACGGCTTATTTGACTTTATGCAAATTGATTGCATAAATAATTTATGATTAAGGATCGGGCAATAATTTGCCAATTTAAATGCACAATTAGTTTAATTGATGCGCTGTCACACGCCTGCCCAAAAAAAACAAAAAAAATAAATACACACCCACCAAATGTGTCGCTGCAATCCGAGCGAAACGAACTCGTCGACTCTGTATTTGACAAATAAATAATAAAATGTTTATTTCGATTTCAAAAATGTTGCCATGTTGACAGTCCTGCCAGTACATAATTATGCAAAATTCAGCACCAGCGAAAATAAATAAATAAAACAAAGTTCCCAAACAAGCGACGGCAATTAAAATTAAAAATTAACAAAATATTTTCCCCAGCATTATAATCGCACACACTCAGACAGGCACAGACGCAAAATTAACACCCGCGCATGCATGGCATCGAGTTAAAGCTCATTATATTTGCATTTGCATACGAAATACATAGTTTCAACACCTCCCATCTCTGCCCTTCTTAGCCAGAAAATGTTTTAACGAAAAACCAATTAATGCAGCCAAGCGAGCTGACTGCTCCTGATGATGTCGGTGCTGCAACTAAAATATTTTCTATGTGGAGCAGCCGCATTGCAAAATATGTAAATGTACAGATATTATGTGAATTACCATCAAATTGTTTATGTAACATTTTTCACGTCATTCCGGCTAAAATTTCCAGCCAGAAGCTATGCAAAATATTTATGTGCGTATGGCAGCTGCCGTTTCAAATATTAAAGTATAATTAAGAGGAAATTACCAGCCGGAACTTGTCATAATTAATTACTTAAAAATCGGGGATTAACTCTAAAAACCCCAGCTTTTGAGCCCCAACCAAGGTTAAGCGAATTCCACATGTTTCCCTTTTCACTTTCAGAGCGCCACTATCTGTGCATCCATCAGAACTTTTTATTTACTTATTTTCTTTATGCACTTGCCACCGACTCTGACTTCCCCATGGACCGTTCATTAAGTTCGAGTGGAGTTCACAAACGTTGCGCATAAAGTGCACTTTACGAATTCACGCATTTTTATGACAAGATTTCAGCTTTTCATTTGAAACCAAAAGGCAACGCTACAGAGTTCTCACCCTGCCCTCTATCAAGGCAGTAACGTAATTTTTTTATTTACTTTCTTTTATTTGTACTTTGATTTAATGGCCATAAAAATTCGGGGCGAAGGAGCAGAGCGAACACGCGTGCATAAAAATCACAAGGCACGCTGTGAATTTTAATACAACGCTGCGTATACGTAATGATTTCACTTGGTCGTCGCCATTTTGATTTTCCATTGGGCCAACAACTTCCCTCGTTGTTGTTGTTTTTCTTGCTATAGCTACCATCAAGGGAACTGCTGACTTTAATTCTCGCTTTTTTTCCTGCAATTGAAACATGAAATTGCATTTATTGTGTGCGGCAGCAATGCAAACAAATATACGCACTGGGTCCTGTGACAGGGTTCTGGAGTAAGGCCTTATGACACCAAAAAGTAGGCAGAGATTTTTGATTTATCGCCGCAATGCCACACGCACACCACATGTGTGTGCGTGAGAGTGTGTGTGCGTGAAAGCATCGGCATATAAATACTTATGTACATAAATTGAAATGAAGTGCCAGCCACTTTTGTGACCGTTTCAGAGATTTTAATCTTTATTTATCGCCATTGCGGTTGGCATTGTCCTCAGGGCTCATCCTGCGCTTTCGCGGCTATTGGCGAATTTATGTTAAGCAGCCTACTTCCCTCTCTTACCAGCTATTTATTTTTGTTTTTTTGATAAATGTTAATGTCTCTATAAGCGCGTGTGAAGCATATATCAACACATACGTCCATTTTAAATGTTAATCAACCCGGGACCCAATCTATCAATACTTATACATATTTAATGCTCAACCCCAGAGGCCAATGCCAAATAAAAAATATTCCGAAAACAGACCGTAAAACAATAAATAACCAAAATCAGGATGGGGACAAAAAACGCCAAAATCGTATGGCTTTGAGCCGACAATGAAGGACATTTAATAATTTTTTTCTGGGCACTGCAAAACCAAGTCGGACATTCATCGGATGTGGTAACGGTTTGTCTGTGTGGCAGCCGTTGCATAAGGCAATCTGTGCAACATGTACACACAAAACTGTGCTTTTACAAATAAATATTGCATTGGGATTAAGCCTGTCACAGATAACTCTATTCGCATGGAATGATTTGGATTTTGTGTCTGCTATTCGGAAGCGTTACACGGAAATATGTTGTGTGTTAGCAAAATATTTTTATTAAACCAAAACTAAAGTTCTTACAAAAACGAAAAAAAAGTTTACTAGTCATACCTACAAAATTGTTTACTTAACCTGGGACTCTAATCTGTTCTAATTGGTATACAGAATCATTTACAAGTATTTCAAAGTCTTCAAGTCATTTCCACCAGAAAAGTTTTAAAGTTTCTCGACGCCAAGCTAAAAGCAAATGGCGCCAGCGCAACTTGCTAAAGTGTCTTAATTATCGATGCAATTTTAGGTTTTCCGTCTGCTGCCAAAAAATGATGGCCCCCATTGAACTTAATCGAACCAACGCTCCGGCCAAAAGGCGTAACAACAACGACAAGGGCTTAAATGGGCAAATGGGCAACGAACAGCGAGTCGAGTGCGTTTATTTATAACAAGCGCAAAATGTGCACAATTAGCGCTATATATGGCATCGAACCTACAGAGGGCGATTCTGCCGCCATAATCATGGCAAGCATGCCATTTAAGGCCCCAGAACTTTAAACGTGACTCACATTTCAAAGAGGAAGTCCGGGGAGTACGGGTTTTGGGGGCCTGCGGGTCGGCGAATTAAGCTGCATACAATAAAACAAAGCGCAAATTATGAGGGCCGACAGCGGACAAGAACGGCAGCAAATAAAAGCCGATGGCAGTGGCAAAGGCAGTGGCAGTGGCGATGGCGATGGCGACAGGCAGAATAAATAGAAATCAAGAAAGCATAAAAATGCCCAGCGCGGACAGGGACAAGGCGAAAGCCAAAGTTTGAATGCAGCGGTACGAAAAATTAAGTAGTTGGCAGAACCTGTCCAGTCCCCAAAGACTAAAGGCAACCGACTAGGAGAAGGAAAACCTGCGGATCCTCCATCGCATTGGTAATTGAAGTGTACGCGTGCGTCCCCCCGGAACTTGGATTTGGCCACACTTGGCGGATTGTCGGTGGGTTGGCTGAAATGGTTGCTGGGCTGGCCAGCATTATGCTGTATTATTTACAATACGAGGGCCGGCGGTCTGCCCGCCACTTAGATACATACGTTGCCCCATAAAATGCTGTTTAAATGAACGCTGGCCGAGCGTGCAATGGACGACATTTTCATTTACGATGCCAGCGGCTCAAGGAGGTGAGGCCAAATTGAATGCGGACTGGGTGTCTATTATTTTATTTCTATTCTGCCGGCAGCCAGCTCTCACGGAGTGGCTTCGCCATCCCAATCCCATTCCGCCCGTCGAGTTGTTTATTTATGTGATGGACTGTGCGTGTGTGGAAGTTGCAGATAAATTTACTTAGCCGCCCGAGGAGAGCGCTCTAGTTGAGCAACTCCGGGGCTTAAGGAAATGACAAGTTGCAAGTGGAACGGAGAGTGAACTTGGTCAGGGAGATTGATGGTACTGGAATAATGAAGCTTGGCAAGGCCGAGGAGCTAGCGAAGAGATGTCCCACCTTTGTGCACCCACACGGGAAAAAATTGATAAAAACCTAAACCGATTTTGTATATTATAAAAGTTTATAAACAGCTTTTAAAGTTATAAAATAACTTTAATCTCTTTTTAATGCGACACTTGGCATAAAAAACATAGATAATACTTTAAAACCTCCTCTTAAGTAACTAAAATCAATACTGATTTGTTATTTGCTTAAAAAAATGTGAAAACTATCTCCTTTAAAATCGGATTATTCAGGATATCGGTTCAGTTTTTTTGGCCTGTATACTCTCGAGCTTGTGTGCAGTACGTCATCGCCTGGCGAGTGGAAATCAATTTACGTTAAATGTTTGCCCATCCACCGAATCTAAACAAGGCTGGCCGCATAAACCTGCGCTGACAGGATGTGCGCTAAGTGAGCCAAGGAGCAAGCGGCCTGATGGAGTGGATGGAGGTTCCACGGAGGAGCAGTCAACCGCAGAGTATCCATTTGAGTGACTTTGGGCAGGGCCGTGGATGGGATGTTGAGGGTCGAGCCCCAGAATAAACAATCGGCCACCGGCGCTTCTGCGTTTTCTGCCATGGCAAACAACTGGCTTGCTGTGCAACAAAAACATCATCATCCTCATCGACCTGGCCAACAACAATGGGGCCTATTAAACTTGAATGCGTCACGCATGCTTGCTGGTTCTTTTGCCTTAAGAGCTCCTCCCTCCTTTACTCTCTTCTCGTTTCTCCTGCCTTTTTCATCGGCTCAACAAGTTTTTGCATTTGTCTCGGGCACGAGCGCATTATGCTGAAAACTTTGCGAAAAACTTGGGACGACAACATGATTAACAGACAAATGACATTACAAAGCCTTTCACTTGGCGACTTCTCCTCACTTTGGAAAGAGCTAAAAAAAAAAGCGAAAAAAAAACTGCATCATCGCCTTGGTGCCTTTCTATTTCCCAGACAATGAGCTGGCTTTCAACGAGATCTGGAGAGGAGGCCCTTCGCGAATATGTGGGGGAGTCTCGGTCCCGGGGCGGAATGCGCAAATCAGGTCTTAACCCCTTTTCTTTCATCTGCTTAGCCGTCTGCTCTGTCTGCAGTAACTTGAACTTTCAGTGAGCCGTGCAGCTGGCAAGAGTAATGAGCAGGCGAGTATCTTATGGATTTGTCGCTGACTTTGAAGTTGGCTTTTTTGCTGGCCCGTTCGTTTCCTCGTTCGTTCGCCTCGTCTCCTGAAAAGTTGAGCTGTGCTGATGCATTTACTAATAGAAATTTTAAATTTAAATGCCAGCGTTTCTTGCACCCATCCGTCGCGGCTGTGCACTTGAGCACTTGCAGCTCGCCTTCGGCGGTTTGCACTTAACGCCGAGGCGTTACAGCGTAAGCAGCTTCGAGATATTTTCAACTCACTGCGGCTCGAGTGCTTTCGACTTGGACCCATCCTCTGGCCCTTCTGGAATTTTGATGCGCTTTGGCAAAAATTCTACAGAAAGTGTAAGCCATAAATAATGGAGGCGGACTTAATGAATTCATCCGAGCAGCCAAAGGATGTCTTAACCTTGCGATGTTTGTGCATAATTAGCTGGAGCAGCAATTCCTGGAAGATGTTCTACATTTATCACTGGGTTATACAAAGTACAAAGCAACATTTGTTCATTTATACATGATGTTTATGGCAGGCCCTTTGATAATTTTAGCCCTTAAGGGACACTACAAATTTTTTTATAATATAAGTTGTTTCAGTTTATTCACTGTTGTTTTATAAAAGTGTACTATGTGCAACTATAATTTGAGATATTTTTGTATACTGACTGCACTGAGTTCTGCCAGCCATTGTATCGGACAGACGGTCTGTCTGCCACATTGCCAATCACATATATTGAACAGTTTCCAATTTTCCGATATTAAGACCCGCTTAGAGACTCTTCACTCGCCGCCCCCCAAAACACATCTTGAGATGGAGAACACAGATGTTTACTTAAAGCTCCGGTTTGGCAATACATTGGCCCATCTGGCTGGCTATATAAACATGTCCCGACTGCCTGTTCACCAAAGTGTTGGAGGCGATGCCTGTAAAACCAGAAACATGGGGCCAAAAGACTTGGAAAAGTTTTTGGGGGAATTGAAATCCTTTGGCAAACAACGAAGCAACCGCACACATATGCGCACACATATTGGGTTGGAGGGGAAAATGAAACATTGCCAGTGCAGTGGTATACAAAAACCGCACTTGGCCAGACTTTCCGTTTCCTAGCAGCTCGGAAATGGAAAATGGTCGAAGGACCTCCCCATTCACTTCCTCTTCAGCCGCACTTCACATGCGTGTAAGAACTTTTCTCAAGCATTTGTAAGTTTTTAATAAGAAATTGTTAAACAACTTGTTCTGGTTTTTTTCTCTCTCGGTTCTCTTTAGGACTTGGCAAGGCTGCTGCCTCTTGGCAGAAACTGTAGTAATTAGTCATGTTGATTGATGAACGTTCGCTGCGAGTGTGCGAGTGTACAATGTGTATGTGCGTACTGCCAATTTTAGTCGTAAATCCTCCTGCTGTTGCGTTTTTGTATGGCAAAAATTAATTTAAAGGACGAACAATATGTCAACGCCATTTAAAGACTTTGGCATTGCCGTAATCCCGACAGTGGGAGCATTAAGAAAACTTAACCATTAAATGGTTGCTTCCTGCAGGCATCCGAAAGCCAATTTTCCAAGAGCAAGCTGCGGGCGGTGCGACTATTAAACATCAGTCTTACACACGCCAAAACACTCGGTGGGTGAGTGGTGAGTGGTTCCCCGAGAAGGCTTACATTGTGTACTCCTTGGGTGGGCAATAAAAATCCAAGGTGGTTGGAAGGCAGGAAGGAGCTTCATCCTGGAAGGAGTCCTTCCCCAAAACTCAACCCACACAACCTCATCATGCCATGCCTGCGGTTGTAATTTAGTGTGCCTAATGAATTTAGTACCGTTACATACCGGAAGCGAGCATGTGAGTGCAAAAATGCGCACTCGACTGGAATGTCTGTGAATCTCCATGTGTGTGTGAGTGAGTGTGTGTGTGTGTGCGGTTACGTGCTGGTATTGGGGGTTTCCCCCATCCCCCCGTCTATCCTGTGCCGTTTCAGTGTGAAAATGTGTGAAAAATCTGCGCTGTGGCAAAACTTCGTTAACCTTTATTAACGACACGAAGGAGAGCGTCTAATTAAACAAGACAAAATTTTAAATCGAGCGTAACGCTTACACACAGGTAGCTTCATAATTTCCTAGCATGTGTGTCTATGTGTGTGTGTGTGAAATGAGCAATTATTTTTAATTGCCTAGGCGGGATTAAATTGGGTGCCAGGGCAGGATTCAATTAATTGGCAGGACCCAGAGCAAAGGCAACACTTCTGGCCTGATTGCCCAGAGTAAATGTTGGCACTGCTTTGGCAAGAGGGTTCCGCTCGAGGCGAGATGTCAACAAACGGGGCACAATTCGCCCCAGATTAGATTGCATAAACAAAACGCGCTCGGGATATCAATGCGGATTGAAGGAGCCCAGGTTTCAGGCTCCAGGTTCCAGCTCGTTGCTGGATATTTACACGGCCAGCGTGGCATAAAAGCGAAAAGTAATTTTCCTAAGTGAATATAAATGTTTAAAATCTTGCCAAGAAAAGCAGCCAACAGCGGCAGCAACTACAACAAGAACAACAAAGCGCCGAATGGCTGGCTGACTTGGCTAAGAAAATTTAAAAGGCAAAACACTGTGGCCCATGGTAGTTCAGTGAAACGAGCGCACCACCACCATCACCACCACTCATTGGGTGAAAAGTGCTTAAAGTTTTATGCGAAATTGAAGTCGGGCAGCAGGAACATGCTGCAGCGTTCCAAAAACAAGGTGTTGGATTCCCGCTCCTGTGGACCAACAAAGCGTGTCTACTCTGCCATTTAATGGCTTAAGGGGATATCTGCAATCTGATGGCTGGCAAACACTTAGCACACACAATGCCTTCCATTTGCAATAACTATTATCATAAGCATTCAGCAATATTTCGATAGCAAAACACTTTTTCAAAACAAATAACCTGTCTATCACTTTTCCAATCAAAGTTTCTCATGAAAAATCCAGACGCTTAAAGTAGCCAGCAGATGCAGATTTTTCGGTTGGCCAAGTTGATTAAATTTTGTGAGCCAACAAAGCGCAACTAAGAAGCGGGTCTGAAAATCAATATAATCTTGTCAGCCAGGGGGCACGCGGCAAAATTTCATCATTGTTCGGTCCTAATTAATGAGGAAAAGTCACCAATTTGAAAATCAAATTACGGCGCGCATAATTAAATTGCCTTATCAAAATTTCATTCAAAAGCGTCTGTCAGAAGGCCCCGAAAAATACGAGAGTTTTTTCCTCGCCACGACGGCCAGGGACAGTTGACAGTAAATGCAATATGGCCTAAAGTTGCCTTTTTTGGGTAGCGACAGCTAGAAGGCCAAAAAACTTTTAATTGAATTCCTTTCAAATTGTTCGTAATGGGCACAATTAAATTGTCACCATCAGATTGAGAGAGAGGACTTCAAGAAGGAGCAGAGTGACAGACTGTCCGACAGACTAACTAACTGGTAGCTCAAGTTCCAGTGGTGGAGAGCTTTAGCAAAAATCTCGTATTATGCTGCACTCGAGCGCATGACAAATTCATTAAATGCACAAAGACCGTAAAGTGCCCCACTGTCCACAAGGAGCAACAGGACGAAGATCCGAACAAGGAGAGCGTTTTACAAAATTTTATACACTCCCTGACCGTAATTACACCACACAGCAGAACAAGGGGAGTCGGGATTACAGGGTATGTTCCGGCAGGACGATGGAACAGTAGTTGGGCGTGGTTTCGAGGTGAGCCAACCATGAAATGCAACATGGCCCAGGATGCGAGGAGCAAAAAGGATGTGTGCTCGTGCCATATTTATACACGGATTGTTGCCGCTGCTAGGTGTCGCCGTCTGCATGTGTGTGTCCCTCTTTTTTTTCTTTTTGATTTTGTGTTGCCCAGGAGTGGGGATTTTCCGCCCCACAGCGTCCGCACTCAAACTTAATTCATTTTCAGCGTACACACGGCGTATGCGTGCTGCTAATGAAATATTTTGAACGGGCTGTCAAAATTTCTGACTCGCGCTTAATTAACTGTCCCTGATTAAGCCGCATTCAAAAGACTTTACGCACCGCCGTGTAATGAGCACTTTTGCCAAGCTTTATTCCATTAAGGAATGCCAAATGTTTGTGCTCCCTTTTATTTCGCTTCCATATAATTACGTAAAAGTTCGTTCCGCCTCCGAGTCGCCGCCCTTTCATTATATCTCCAACATTTTCGGTATGGCTTGTCATTTTCATAATGACAAATGAAAAATCTTCGAAAGAAGTTTACTTTGCATTTAAATTATATTAATTATGGTGCATACACCAAGAGAACATAAAATATTATTTTTAAATTATTATGAAACGCAAAAGGTCGAAGGTTTTTAAGCTTTTTATTATTACCTTCCTTACGCACGTTCGTTAATTGTTATATTTAATTTATTTGCTTTCAGTCCAAACAAACAGTAGAGGAAACATAAAAGGAGGCCATCATGGGTCAACTAAAAATGGCTTATGAACTGGGTGTGCTCCTGCTGATCCTGCACCTATTAAATTGGCCAGGATCTGAGGCGTCCTTCGGCCGGGATGCGTGTAACGAAATAAGCATGGAAAAGAATTGTCATTGTATTTTCAGTGTGATGTCAGAATATGAGATCCACTGCCCGGCGAACACGGAGTATCCCACATTCAGGCTAAACATTCAGCCCAATGATTACGTGCAGATTGTTTGCAATGTGACGGACACCACGGAATACCAGCGGTTGCCTAAGAACATGCAGATCGGCGAGGTAAACAGAGTCCAAATGCGACGCTGTATGCTGCCCGGCCACAAGCCGATCGCCAGTATTCTGGATCACTTGGGCATAGAATCCCCCAAAACGCTGATCTTCGAGAGCGACAACCTGGGCATGAACATCACCCGCCAGCACTTGGATCGCCTGCACAACCTTCAGCGATTCCGGTTCACGGCCCGACGACCCACGCACATTCCCGGTAATCTATTGGCCGATATGCGTAACCTTAGCTATCTGGAGCTGAGGGCCAATATCGCCGAGATGCCATCGCACCTGTTCGATGACCTGGAGAGCCTCGAGTCCATCGAATTCGGCAGCAATCAGCTGAGGCAGATGCCGCGCGCAATTTTCAGTAAGATGCCCAAGCTGAGGCACGTCAATTTGTGGAGCAACCAGCTGCACAACCTGACCAAACACGACTTCGAGGGCGCCTCCGCGGTGCTGGGCATCGATATTCATGACAACGGCATCGAGCAGCTGCCACACGATGTGTTCGCCCACCTCACAAATCTCACTGAGATCAATCTGAGCGCCAATCGCTTTCGTTCGCTGCCGGAGGGACTCTTTGAGCACAACAAACACCTGAGTGAGGTGCGTCTCATGAACAATCGGGTGAAGCTGGTCACACTGCCATCGAGACTATACGCCAATCTGCCGGAACTGAAGATCGTTCGGATTAGATGCGAATTGGAATCCCTGCCGGGTGATCTCTTCGAGCATTCCTCGGAAATCACTAACATCTCCCTGAGTGACAACCATTTGAGCACACTGCCCGCCAATCTGCTGGAGCACCAGGTGAACCTCCTGTCCTTGGACTTGAGCAACAATAGGCTGACCCACCTGCCGGATTCTATTTTTGAGCACACCAACAAGCTGGTGGAGCTACGTTTGGAGGGCAATCTCCTCACCAACATCAGCAGGTAAACAACATTTAAACTTAATTAGTTAGTGTTTAAGGTAGGGTTTCTGAATTAAATAAATTTAATGGAAGAAGTCAGGTATGGTTTTTTATCATATTAAAAAAATTTGTTTTTTTTTTTTTGTTGACAACCTTTCTATTATTTATTGCTAACTAATCTTTTGAATGTCTTTTTAATTACAGTGAATTATTCAGTCGTCTGAGCAACCTGGACACTCTCTATATGAGCAGAAATCTCTTACGCACCATTGAAACCCGAGCTTTTGCTGGAACCCGTCGACTTCACCACCTCCACTTGGATCACAACAAAATTGACCTGCTACAATCTTTGCTGGGCAGTTCGAGTTTGGGCGAGAACAACTCCCCGTTTGGCTACATGACCGAACTGGTGACCCTCAATTTGCGCAACAACTCGATCATTGTTATTTACTACGACTGGAATGTCGTGCTGACAAGGTTGAGGGAACTGGACCTGAGCTACAACAAAATTAGTTCCCTGAAATACGAGGATCTGCAATTCTTGTCACAGAACGATTTGAACGTCAACTTAACGCACAACAACATTCGATCGATCTCGTTGCCCAAAGACGTGGATGTTGGAGAGGAATTCAATCCGGTGCCGGTCAATCTTGATCTCAATGACAACCCCTTGGACTGCAGTTGCACGCTCCTACGGTTCGTCCAGTTGGTGAGGGCTGAACATAAGCCGAACTACGCCAAGCAGTTCAGGTTCCGCACGGATCGACTTAACTGCAGTCAGCCGAAGTCCCTGGAGAATACCCTTGTCCGCCAGGTGCACCCAAAGTTGCTCACCTGCCCGCTGGATGTATCCAATGATCCACGAGATCGCAAGTGCCCGCTCGGCTGCGAATGCTTGGTGCGCACATTCGACAAGGCTTTAGTGGTGAAGTGTAACAACGGCAACTTGACCCATGTTCCTAGATTACCAGAACTGCACCAGAACTTGGATTTGATGGAGCTCTATCTAGAGAACAACACATTGCTTAGCCTGCCCTCTGGCGACACTCCCGGCTACATGAAGGTAACTAGTCTGCATTTGTCCGGCAACAATCTCACCCACATCGATGTGGGGCAATTGCCTCCAAATCTGACGCACCTGGATGTGAGTTGGAATCATCTGGAAACGCTGAACGCCACCGTCTTGGGTTATCTCAACCGCACCATGCCATGGAACTCGATGAAGCTGTCTGGAAATCCGTGGATGTGCGATTGTACTGCCAAATCACTGCTGCTTTTCACCCAGAATAACTTCAAGCGGATCCCGGATCGCTATGAAATGATGTGCGTGAACGCCGAGGTGCCCACTCGAATGGTGGAGCTATCCACAAATGACATCTGTCCGGAGGAAAGGGGTGTCTTTATAGCCCTGGCCGTGACGATCGCCTTAGCCGGGCTTTTAGTCGGATTTACTGCAGCTCTGTACTACAAATACCAGATAGAGATCAAGATCTATTTGTATAACCGTGGACTTTTCTTGTGGTTTGTCACGGAGGAGGAACTGGACAAGGATAAGTTATTTGACGCTTTCATTTCCTATTCCAACAACGATCGGATGTTCATTGAGGACTACCTGGCGCCCATGTTGGAACATGGTCCTCAGAAATACAAACTGTGTCTGCATGAGCGCGACTGGCTGGTCGGTTCCCCTATTCCGGATAATATAGTGCGCTCGGTGGCGGGTTCTCGGCGTACCGTTATTGTGCTCAGCCAGAACTTCATCAAATCGGAGTGGTCCAAAATGGAATTCCGAGCTGCCCACAGATCAGCCCTGGACGAAGGACGCGCCCGCGTCATTGTGATCATCTACTCGGACATCGGAGATGTGGAGAAGCTGGACGAGGACCTGAAGGCCTACCTGAAGATGAACACCTACCTGAAGTGGGGCGATCCGTGGTTCTGGGACAGGCTGCGTTACGCCCTGCCTCATCGCAAGCGTGGCAGTAATATGGGCAACGGAACGCTGGTCAAGTCGGCGCTGAAAGGTTCCACAGACGACAAGCTGGAGCTGATCAAGCCGTCGCCGGTGACGCCGCCCCTGACCACGCCGCCGGCGGAGGCCACCAAGAATCCGCTGGTGGCCCAGCTGAACGGAGTCACCCCGCATCCGGCCATCATGATTGCCAACGGCAAGAACGGACTGACGAACCTCTACACACCCAATGGCAAGTCGCACGGCAATGGGCACATAAACGGCGCCTTCATCATCAACACGAACGCCAAGCAGAGCGACGTATAGGACTGGGAGAAGGCGGAGCTATTCCAGTTCGATCCCGACGATGAACTACTGTTCCGTTAGAGCGAAGCCCCGTTCAAAAGAAAAAAACCACTGCCACTGACGAGGCGGAGGAAAAACACCCAGCTGAATGTAAAAAGTCTAGAGAATATCGATTTCCCCGTGTTTTTCGGTCAAGTTAGAGTCGCCCCTTCTAGGTTTAGTTATCTTGCGCTTGTAGGAGCTCCAGGAGAAGTTAATGAAAATTTCAAATTTCAATATTTCATGTGGCCTTTGTTAAAGAAAAATGAAAAGAAAATATTAGTTTGAGTGTGGAAGGAAAAGCACAAGCTAGTTTTACCACATCACTCTGTTTTAAGTGTTATTTGTAAGCTTAGCCTAGATCCTGTGCAGACTCTTGTAGACATATAAATCTCATTTATTTAGCAATTATTTTTACATTAGGACTACTGTAAGCTGACGCAAACAAAACTGAGAATAGCTCAATGCTGAATTACCTATTGAAATGACCTGTTTTATTTGAATATTTTACTTTTGAACAGAATCTCAAGCGAATGGGAATCTGAGTTTTGAACAAATCGAGCTTTATTTCGAACTACCTTCTCTTTATTTGCTAGAACGCCACCTACTATTAAGTAGACCCATGCAATACACATATGACGTATCCAAATAGTAGTATAGACTCTGTAATTGTGAACAAAGAAAACAAAAGCAGCCGAATGATATACAAATTGCCTTCTTTGTATGTATGTATGTATGCTAGACATGTAGAGCCTAAGGATTCACCTTCAATTGCATACGACTCCCTCTCTCTCTCTGTACATAAGCTGGACGAAAATTCTTGTACTTTTCCTTATCGTATCGCACCAAATTTCCTACTCACAACTATCACGAATATCAATTGTAATCTCACGCCCATTTAAATGACGCTATATAAATAAGTACATACCGAGGGAGGACATTACTGAACGGAATACCATTATCACATCTACCAAACAATTAGGCTAGCCCCCCATTCAAATGAAAAATGAATATCGTCTATGATACGTAAATGTAATTAAGCTAAAGTATGTGTATATCGTCTAAGCTATAGATTGTCTCTGATATGTAATACCTAAGGTACCTACAAATTTATGCAGACACACTCATCTACTCGGAATGCATAGAGTAAATTAAATCTACTTGTATATTAAAAACACATACAACGCAAATAAAATATATTTTAAAAATTTAGCTCGATGCTGTTTTTATTTTTCCTTGTTGAATCGCTGAAAGGTAAGGAAAACTCCATGTTTGGTTCATATAATTTTTTGATTTATTTTGTATTAAGTTATTTAAAATTGTACATTTAGCCGCTTTAATTGTGGCTTGCCTTAAACAACTAAAACAACACAAGACGCAAACAAAAAATAAGTACAAATTGCCTTAGAATAAAATACACATTTGTTTAAAGGAATACAATACTAAATTGCAAATTGGTTAAAAAAGTAAATCACATAGTCAATGGAAGGAAGAAGCTGTCGCGCTTTGTAGATTATATATCTAGCCATCAGCGAAAATACGTTTTAAGCAATTGTCCTTGCAATTCTCTGGCGAATGCAGACCGCATTATCTATAGCTATAGGTACGGATTGGGTAGGGGAATTCCTTTACATATGAAGGGTATATAAAATATATAATTTGTATATATATGGTTCCGTTATTTGGTTTCTGTAAGTCGTCGTTGTAGCCGACGCGTATTGTACAATTTTATATCAGCAGTTCGCCCCCCAAATTAATCCTTACTTTTCTACTATTTTTTCATTTAGTTTTGTTTAGCTCACAATCAGTTCCAGTTTTCAGTTTTGTCTTTGGTGTTCTATGTTACTCACTTTGGGATCGTTCGTGTCCTTAACTAGCTACCCCCACATCCGTTCCGCCACCTTGTGCCCCAACTAATGGCTAAAAAGGCGGCCGACGACGACTTATTTTGGTTTTGGCCCACCTAAAGCAGCATGTCATCATCGCTCTCGGTGAACTCGCCATTGGGCTCCAGCAGCAGGTTGGCCTCTTCGTTGGACTGCACCTGAATCGGGGAAATACAATTTTAATTTTGATTAAGCTCATGACGAGCTCATGGCAAGGTCGAACACATATAGAAAATAGGTATGCAATCTTTAAATCCCGAAACCATACGCTTAAAGACAAGATTGCAAGGTCAAACAAATTAAAGAAATAAAAACAAATAATAAAATAATACCAACACCAAACGAAAGACATAGTCATAGGGTTTTATTTCCCTCAGAAACAGAAACTTACACGGGAGTATCTCACCGCGGAATTGCTGCGCCGGAAGATGTGACGGACGCGCTGCCTCCGCGCCGGCGAAAAGGCAACCAGGCCCACGCACGTCACACAGAAGGTCACCGACAGAATGGCCGCCAGGATGGCTGAAAGGAAGGGTGGGAAAACGGGGCGGATGAGTGATGGATGAGCCAGGCAATCAGTGGGGCCAGCTGCACTTACTGCCCACGGAGGCCGTTGGCCCGATGGGAGTAGCCGCCGGATCGGGGCCAGCTGTTGTTGTCGTTGTCGACGAGGCCGCCTTGGTTGGCTTACCCGCTGGCGATGCCGTAGTGGTGGTGCTGGTGGTGGTGGTGGTGGTGGTGCTGGAGGTGGTGCTGCTGGTACTACTGCTCGAACCACCTCCTGGGGCATCATGCTGGGTAGCGCCAAGGGAAAGGAACTCACAGATGGCCGGCGTTCGCTGCACATAAAGCAAATCGCATTGCTGGTCCTGCAACGAAGCGGATCCGTGTAATTAGAAACTTTCTTCATTACTGGGCTGGGGCGAAAAATAAATAAATAAATTGATAGGGGGACGGGCGAGTATAAATTCCAAGTAAAATACTAGTGGACCCGGGCACAAATTCGTGGTGCAACAACTGCTCGCAGCTTGTTTCCGGCATCCTGCCGCCTGGCAAAAAAAAAAAAAAAACCAAAAAAACCCTTGCTGTGTTCTGTGTGCCGTTCGCTTGTAACACTTTCACCCAAAGACCATTTCCGGCGCGACCAGCGACTGCAAAATGAAACAGCAAATGTGCGCATAATTTAAAAACTTTTGCGGCGCAACTGCAACTGGCAACCGGCAACTGCAAGTGGCGAGGCAAAAACCCTCCCTGGCTGGCGAGCTGGCAGAAACTTTCCCGTCACGGCGAGGCGCCGCACCAGACACGAACATGTCCGCGAGGAGAAGCGAGACGGGGGGGACAAGGACGAAGGACGACGAACGACGGAAGGGGGCAACGCTATAAAAAGTTTGCAGCCATTTAAAATCCCATTTCATTGAATCGCTAATTTTCCAACAGCGTCGCTGCCAGTAGCAGTTCCTGGTAGAACCGTGTACACAGCTCCTTTTTGTTGCTGCCCAAAAGTTGTCCTTCGTTGTGTATATATATGAAGTATAAATGCACAAAAACACTCAAAGAAAAACCTATGTGATGGAAACATGAATTTTATATCGATTTTTGCCAGAAAGGGTTAAATAATCTAACACACTTCCACATTCCAGTTCCTTAGTTAAATCTTCTGTTTCCTTAAAATTTCAACTACTTTAGTTTCATATTTTTGCCTATTCCTATTTCCTATATTGTTTCTGGCTGTAATAATTTAAAGTGTAGCACAGAAGAGTGCTATTTTCCGCTTTGCAGTTCAAGGATTAAAACGTGTTGGGTTCTTTAAGCGATGAGCTTTTCTCCTTCACCCTCATTTCAGTTTCCCCTGCAAGCTGACCAGAACATCTTGTTCAGCTTAACCTGTTGAGTCGGCCAAATTAGCCAGATGTATTAGCTGTCTGGAACTGGGATATGGAAATATTGAAGATCCCAGAGAGGGTGTCAAGCAATTAACATCATCGCATAATACACGCACACGAGTGGCAAACCAAACTCGGAGGCAGTTTGTTCGATTGTTGGGAGACTACTACAGTCGGTTAAAGGAGGTGGCTGGCAGGATGTGGGTTGCTCGATGTGGATTGAGTGCAGTGCGTGGACCCGGGGTGTCAGGGGCACAGCCCGCATCTGTGACACGGCCCCCCCCGGTGGCGACGGCATTTGGAAACGTTTGTCGGAGGTGGCAAACAGCTTGCAGCTGGTTTAAATTTGGGTCAATTGCCCGGTGCCACAAATGGAAAATCGAAGCCAAACAGAACGCCGAATGCGGAACGTGTCAGAGTGAGTAAAACATAGAAATTGGAGCGGCAAATATTTTCAATCAGCAGCGTGCTTCCTCCGGCGTAATTTTCGCCTAATGGACTACAATGCGGTCAAATGACAACCGTCGAGTGTTTCGGGCGTTTTTTCGGGCTGGTCGGTCAACTAACCTCAAGCTCTAATTTCAAAACGTTTTTTGGGCAGCGGGTAATGCAATTGGACCTGGGTCACTAATTACGGTGCATTGTGCTCGGAAAACAGGAGGGGAGTAATATTTTAGCAACCTGCGGTTAATTGTCGCCCAGGCAAAACAAACAATTATTAATTAGCTTAGAGAGAGAGAGTTGGGCAACTGGCTGCCATGCATGCTAATGATGCTGCCTGCTGGAGAAGCCACAACAAAGTCGAATCCTTGGTCATTAGTCAAAGTGCTGCAGGCGAATGCAACTTAATTATATTATTACACTCACACACACACAGACGAGCACTCGGTAGGAGCAGCATAAAAGGTCGGTTTGTAATTTAATTTCCTCCTGCCGGCATGGCAATCCTTGGCTAATACCACTGCCAAAGTCCAAGGGTCACGTGGTCAATAAAAGGAGAGGTCACCGATGCCAACAATGCATGCATATCTCTCCAGCTGATCCGAAATGGGGCCAGCACCTGCATCCCCTGGTGACAACAAGGACCTGAATGAACCCGGCAAACAAAAGCTCCAACCAGCAGCTAAGAGCAGGCGAAGGCATTAGACAAGAAGCAAGAAATGCAAAGCGAACCGCAAAAACACAAAATATGAAGGGACAAAGGACAAAGAAATTACGCAAAGGGCTGAAGGCGAGGAAGATGCACAACAGCCAAAGCCGATTGCCAAGTGGTAAGCATAACAAAGGACACCTGCCGCACTCCAGAACCCTCAGCTCCTGCTGCCCGAGTCCCCGCCCCCAAAGCCACCGCCCCTTCCAAGGAGGACCGCCTCCTCCTGCTGCTCCGTCAGTTGGTCCCTGGTTGCCCTTTTCCGCACACATATTTCCTACATTTTCGCTTTGAAGCCCAGGCTCTTTGCCTTGTGGCTAGACTTTGAGAACGGACCCACCGACTGCGAAGATTTCTTGTTCGCATACACAAAACGAGAAGAAAAGGAGAAAGGGTAGGAAGGATACTTCATTAAAACGGAAGTTACATACTCTTTCCTAAATAAAAAATATCTTTCTACTAATATTATAATATTAAACAATTAAACTTAGTTTGTATCTTTAGTTTAGAAGTCTTATATGATATTTCTTCAATTATCAGGTGAAATACATATTTACCCACTTTAAAACTCCATAACCTCATCCCAAACACCTGAGCAAAAGGTAATTAGCCCTCTACAAGGGTATTTAAATAAAAAAAAAGTATGTAAAATATCCCTACAGTTGCCATTCCACCGTGTTTTTCTTTGATGCGCATTTGGCAGGGCGCTGAAAGGCGTGTTACACCTTTTGTACTCCTCGGAGGAGCCAAGAATAAGCTCCAGATGCGCTGCTTACTGATTCGCCTGGAAGGATACACACACAATACTTCGTACTTACACTCAGAATGGTGCTGCTGCTCTCCGTTTGGTTGCTGCATATCAGGCGAATCTGGACGTTCATCGTTCCTGCAACGGGTGTAAACGTGATGGGGCATTAGTTTCGAGAGCACTTTAATTAGTTCAAATGAACCCAAATTCAAAACAATCTTAACCCTAATAAAAGCGTACGAAAGGCAACAGAAGCAGCAGAGACAGGCCGAAAGCCAGACTTCCGTTTTAATGGTCCAGACAAAGGATGGCATCCCCGCACTCAGTATCCTTCGGCAAAGTGGATTGGGCCTGGACACCGCAAAGTTATCGCATAAAAGCCAAAAATAATTATCACCACAGACGACAACAGAGCTCCAGCTGGTAGTCCTTGGCATCCTGCAGGGTCAGGCTGCTACTGTTGTCGGTCAAATGCGCACATTTCAATGTGGAGTGGGTGGTGAATCAAAGCCACCGGCTCCGGTCGCAAAGCCACACAAAATCTACAACTCGTTGGGATTTGGGGAAAGGCAAATGTCCTCCTCCTCCTCCTCCTCCTCCTCCTCCTCCTCCTCCTCCTCCTGCTGCTCCACCTACTTAATCCCCACCTTCACCACCCAAAAACAAAACACACTCTTCGGGTATCTGCTAACGCCTGTCACTGGGCATATTAAAATTGTCTGATCGTTTGCAGATTGCGCATTGTCGTCCCACAATGGCGAAACAGAAACAGTTTGTGCGCCACACAGAGTTTTAAAATAATACCATTTTACGGCCAGGACCGAAGACAATGGAGATGTGTCATAATTAAATCGTCGTCAGTTTTATTTGTCAAAATAAAAACTTTTTGTTTTTAATGGCAAAGTTTTAAGTGCCATGCAATGGCTCGAATAAAAATCATTGTGCGAATACAAGGCAGCTAAGCCCGGTGGCTCCGGGGAAATCTCGGCACTGGAAGCCGGATGCCTTTTAAGCCCCCACAAAAACCCACCCACCTACTGCTCCGACTGTCTGCTCTGCATGCATTAAATATTCATGCAGTAGTATCACATCAGCTAAAAAAAAATATATAGGAAAAACATGAAAAGCTCCAGAGAAAAAGAGAGATTTTCCCAAGTGAAGCGAGATTATTTTACCGCATTATCTCGTAGACAGTTTTTTCGTTTGCTAGATATTTTTGTATAATTTTTTTTCGTTTTTTTTTTTTGTCGTATAATTTCAAGCACTTTGCTTGCAGACGGACAAAAAGAATCTTAGTTAAAAAGCAAACTGCTAGGAACACAAAAACGAAATAGAAGAGCAACCACGACAAGTGGCCGAAAATGTCGCAGTTGCAGGAACGGCGCCGCTATAAAAAAAAAACAACAAAAATACGAGTGTCAGCGGCAAAAATGACGCGATAAAATGCCGCGGGGACCCAAATGGGAGGGTGCAAGAAGCGACGGCGAGGAAAGTGCATTGGGCTGAACGCCAAATCTAATGCGATTCCTCCGTTTTCGCACAAAACACCCGAAAGCGTACCGAGAACAAAAAGGCCAGCGGAAATCCAGATAAAGAAGGCAAACAAAATGGCGGCAATGCGCGCGTGTTGCGCCAGCGGAAAGGGAAGCGGAAAAGGAATCGGAACCGGAAACGGAAGTGACAAGCGACAACGCGAGCTCTCCTCGAGCTCCTTGAAGTGGGTATTCCAGGGTAAGCCGGGGATATGCAAATCGAATTAGCCGGATTGCAACGGCACAAGGACCTGGACACTCACCTTCCTTGCCGCAATTAGGCGACTCGTGTGTGAAGAATATGTTGACCAGAGCCTGCGAGTAGTCCGTCATCGCCTTGCGATGCTCTCCGCAAATGTTTACCGACATCTTCGTGGCATTGTAGTCGATCTAAAAAGGCGGTAAAAATGCAATTTAGTGACCTGGTTGAACATGCCTTTCAGCACGGCTCACCTCAAGCTTGCCGTCCTTGGTAAACGGCGCACTCTTGAAGTTGAATTGCCGACCCAGCTCATCGTGCACCAGATCACAGGTGTCCGCATTGAAGGTGCACTCGTGCGGCGGGCAAAAGACATTCGTCTCCCACTCGAAACCGTAGTCACAGTCCTCAATCGAACGCAGCACCGGTTGTCCCTAAATTGTCGGAGAGGAGAAGGGTGAAGGTAACCATTAGGGGCATGCAGGCAATTTGCAGCACAACTGGGTCTAGTGGCCCTGAAATAATCGCATATATGTTGCTGCCCACCCAGCCACTCAAAGCTGTCCGCAGAAATCGTTGCCAAAAGGCTGCTCCCTCCGCAAAAGGATCTGAATGTGGCGATTTTCGTTAAAGCTTACACATGCAAATGTTTCTTTGCATTCAATAAACTGACATTAAATTAAAATTGAATTTAACACTTATTGAAACTGTTTATACGACAATTGATAAAAATACTATAATTAAAATTCCATTCAAGTTTATCTTAACTTTAAATAAAATTATTTTATATTTTATTTGATTATTAGCAGTGTACTCACCCGACCCGCACGCATATTGCAGTTGAAAAGGATGTGCGTGGAGAGCTCGGTGGTGTTGTCCGTGGGGCAGGGATCTCCGTTCAGGTAGGCCAACTCGGCAGAGGTGCGATTCCTTTGCACCAGGGACACCAGTGGAAAGCCCATGCTCTGTGTGGGCGGGAAGAGGAGAAGAGTTGAAGTGGTGAAGGGTGGAGCTTAAAACAACCTCGGCGAAGGAGAAATGTTTAACTTTATGTCTGAGATTGCGGCAAATAACTCGAAATCCCTGTCTGAGCCACGCACACGTTCGTTCTCGTGTCGCCTGCTCCCGGCCATTTCAGCTTGTTGCTATCGTTGTTGGCGGTATACTGGCCAACCAGCATCGTATCAGTCGGACTCAGAGAGGAGTGGCCGGCCATCGATGCGATGATAACTGGCATGGCAAAGGACACGGACAACAGGACATGCCGGTCCAACTCAGCACAAACGACAATTTAATGGATAGTTCAATGGCACTCAGCACCCGACCAATGTGAACTGAAATTTCTTTAAAAGAACTTCAGGCAGATACAGTTACGCCCACTTAATTTCTTCAGTTATTCGATAAGCATTTTAAAGAAAAGTTTCAAAAGTTGGCCTTTTAAAGTATTTAAAGAAAGTAAGTTTCTTTAAAATTAAGTAAGAACTTAGTTGATTATACGAAGGTGCTACAAAACTTTTGTAAACTAAATTTAGCAGCATTTTTAAAGTGGATACTCAGATTTAAGGATCTTTTGTTTGGAATTTGGAAAAGCAAAATATACTTTGAAAGAACTACGTCGTTTCTTTAGAAATGTAAAATCCTGACTTCTGAAAGGGTCCTGAATTGGGAGCATTCGACCAGCTCGTCGCCTGTGCAGCTGTTGCTGCCCTCATCGATGGAGCACGCTAACTGCTGCTATTGGCAATCAGGCAGCTTAAACGCTGCCAGCTATCCAACTAGCCGGCCAACGACGTGAGCTTAATGCGCAAAAAGCAGGGATACGAGGACTTCGAAAGGATATTCGGGGGGAGGCAGTCGGCGGGGGAAGGAAACAAGTGCAGTGGCGTTCGAGTGGCACAAGATTTATGCTCGGGTCAGCAAGGTCGATGGCGGCAATCGTTGCACATGTTGTCGTCTCATCTTAAATGTATTAGTGGCAGGAGTTCCAGTGCCCAGCTAGCTCCTCCCGGCACCGAACTCATTTCGTATGCAGCTCAGGCGATGTTTTAGCAGTTTGCTCTATTATTTATTGCTGGCCGTTTCACTGGCCAGTTCCCGCTGACCCCCTTCGAAAATCCATTTGAAAATCAAAATCGCAGCTAATGCGCCATCAGCAAATACAGAACGATATTGGAGCGGGGATGGGCACTACGTCCAGGAGTCCTGACCTTCAGCCCGGCATCCTCATTAGCATGGGTGTGGAGGAGATTCGGCAAAGGATCCGAGGAACTGGCGGGGAAATAGGACTCGGCAAGGGGACTTTGTCGGCGCCAGCTTACCGACTTAAAACACAGGCGGCAGTGGCAATAGCAGTAAGTTTTCCCAGTAGCTTGCTGTGCAAAATTTATTGAAAAACTTTCTTATCGCATTTGAACAAGCGAGTAACTTCTCTGTATGTTTCCGTTTGCCAGTGTGCGTGCGCCTGGATATTTGTGATTATTTTTTTAAGTTTCGCACAACTTTCCTCTCAGGGATAGCAGGGAGAAAAGGAAATGCCAGCGACGACTGGCCGGCAGACAGAAAGTAACTTAATTGTTTGCAGATACAAATAAATGAGTTGCACAGAAAAAAAACACCAAGCAAACACACACAAAGGCCAAGGCAAGGCCAAGCCAACAACAACAAGGGACAGGAAAACAAGAGAATAAAATCTTGACTCGATTGTTGGAAAATCTTTTCGCTCAGCCAGGGAAACAAATCGAAAACTTTAATGCGCTGCAGAGAAACGAGAAAGCTGTAGGAGATTAAAAGAACTGTTTCGGATTCTCAAAAGGATTTCAGGACACGACATTTATTTAGGTAGCGAGTTCTAATTAGTGGAGGAATCCTGAAGGTGGGAGCATCTTCTTTCTTATCCTATATTTTGTATTCTAAGAGAATTGTTTCTTTCAGAAACGAAATTGGATGTACAGGGAGAGGTCAAGGAAGATAGCAGCCAGAAATTATAGGAATGAGAAAGGGTGGCCTTCACGGAATTGTGTTCTCAAACGGATTTCGGTGCAAGTAATTTAAATAAGATAGGTTTAGCCTGCAAAAGGATATCTTTTTCCCAATACTGTCTGATGCTTTTTTAAAACAAAGGAAACATCGAGAGTCAAACTTATCCAATCTACTGAGTTCTTTGTTAAATTGTGGACATACATAAAATGTTCTAACTCAAATCGAAGAAAAAACTACAAGGACATGCTCGAGTTGGAAAGCAATAAAGATTTCCGCAAGTTCAGCGATTTACTGGGAACACGCCAACGGACAAGGACTCCCGCAGGACCAAGGGATGTGGGTCATCTGGCCTGCGGTCGCATTGACATTATAGCCTCGGCGAGACTGAAACTCCCCGGAATCCATGGAACTACTATACAACAACAATGGGCTGAGAAGCATGACATTGAGGGACAGGACAATGGCTGGGATAATATTAAGCACAATGGCTGGCAGGAGAACAGTCGGGACGAGTTATTCGCCGCATTGTGGAGAGCTCCTGGCAAGGCATTCAGCTGTTTGCACAACAATTTGATCGATTTCATTATTAATCCGATTTGATGGGGCGAAGGCTCCCACAGGCAGCCATTTTGACGATTTTGTGGTTATTGTCGGAAGTGCAAATGCAAATGGAGATGATGCACCCACCGCAAGTCGGAAAAGGGGGGAGAAATGGGCCCGGGAATGGGGGGCAATTGCCATGCCAGTCACATGCCCGTTGCCAAATTTGCACTGGCACAAGTCAAACGCCCCCGTCGAGTTGACAATGGAGTCGCTGCATGCCAATGAATTGACTCGAACTCGCATCCGCACTCGCAGGAATCCAAGGCGAAATTCCCAGCAAAAATCAAACGTGTCGCTGATCCGGACTTCCTTTAAGTCAAGCGCACCATTCGACAAATGTCTGTGGAGTCAATTGCTTAACCCTCAAAAGCCAACTGGAAATTTCTTTTGGACACACAAAGAAAAGTATTGAGTTGAGAAGTACGATTAAAAAACACAATTAAATTTATTATAACAAAAATTTAAGCAAGATTTTTTCATACAATTTGCATCTTTGTTTATAAAATATCATTGTCTCAAATTAAAATTGAAGTGAATTAAGACTTGTTGTATTGCAGCTAAACTAAACTCACCATTATAAATGCTAGAATATATTTTCCTTTCCTTTCTTTTACTGAGAGAAACTCTTGTGCCCAGAGTGGGTTAATGGAATTCCCCCCAGAGATTCAGGCAATGCTTCTTTCCATTGTTGCTGTTAGCCTGGGGATATGCAATGGCAGCACATTAAAATATGTGCATGCGATAACGGAAAGGGGGTTTTTGGTTGGGGAATGCCAAGATTCCAATGCAGGCGACACCGTTCGACAACTGCCAATGAGTGGGCGTGGCTGTCAGGGAGTAGCCCGAAGGAGAAGAGGAGGAGCAAGGACACCAGTGAGGGCGAGGATGAAGGATCTGGGGTCCGCTCAAGTGCGCGTCAGCAACTACGAGCAGCACATTTCCGTTTCCGCACACGAAATGCTCTGAAAACGGAGCATTTTGAAAATGCAAAACGTGGCGCAAAATGTAAACAGGGATGGAGGGACCAAGAGATACACGGAAATGGAAATTTGTTTAAAAATATAATAAATGGAGAGTCATCGATGGCAATATTTACCCGAGACTCTGAATAGTTTAGTATTTTACTTTGAAAACAATGCATATGTGTTTGTGTAAAAAAAGAATTGCGGGATATATTTTTTAGTAAAACTTTTCAAAATATTTTTCAAGTGTTTTATGGTGGTAACCCCCACCTACAGTCAACTGAGGCTGTAAAAATAAAGCAACACAAATTTTATAAAAATATATTTGCCATGACTGCGTTATTTCTAGGCCAACGGCATGAAAACAAAGCCGATGGCACTTTAAGCCGCCACCCACTTGGAGCCATCTAAAAGCGCCCGACCAACCACCCCCTCGATGAAACCCGCTAACGGAAATGCTTTACAGAGCACGTCGCCGGTGGGCACACCCCCTCACACCCACACTCACACACACATAGCCCCCTCACAGACACACACATGGAAGCTGCTGGCCGCTAAAAGCTGTTTTTACAGATATTTCACCCCCATCCCAGCCGCATTTTGCCATTTCCTTCCGTTCCGTTTCGTTACGTAGTGCGACGTTACGTTGACTGACCTTACGTTATGTTCACATATTTCACTCGCGTGCTGCCAGCCACAAAACCCCGACCCCCTGTTGCCATTACGTACAGAGGCGGGTGTATGAAAAATTTGGAGGGGCTTTGAAAAATATGTTTGAAAGAACAAGTTTTTGGACAAGGAAAAGTCCTTACTGGTATTCATTTTCCTTTTTACTTTAAATACATCTAATGGTGGTTTATAAGGTAAGATAAGATATAAGTTTTTAAGAACTGGTATGAATTGTTTAGTCCAAAGTACAAAGATTGGTATAATGAATCCATAAATTACCCAACAGAACCCCCTATAAACACACCACTGCCTTTGACCCCCAGTTTCTGGAAACCTAACTGCCTCCTATCCCTACTTTCCGCTCCCAACTCCAGCGCACGGCCATTTCCAACGCGTACGTGCTTATTTTTTAGCAACTTGAACAATGTTTTTGCTCCCGGGAAATTTGTGCAGCTTGTGATAAAAGTTCTAACCGGAAGGTGCCAGAGCGCGGGGTCCAAAGGCGGCGGTGCGCTGATGGCGCGAGGTCGGCATTTTGGACCTGGCATACGGAAAATGCACTGAACGGAGAGAGTGCCGCCCCCTTGGCATGCACCCATTGTCGCATGCAATTATTGTGCTGATTGAAGTGGGGCGCGTGCGGTTGGCGGGGGCAACTTAGAGGGGCACCCTATAATTCATCCGTCTTCCACAACGACGACAACCTGGCACTAAGCCGAAACCCGAGCTGCTGACAGCCGCGAAGGCCACATCATCGAGAAGGCACGCGTACAAAAAGTAAATTGAATTGGCAGCGAAAATGTTATATTATTTGTGTTTACCATGCCAGAAAAACTCAAGCTTTTGTGGGATAATATAATAACACATCATACCTATATCACATTTTATTTACCCTAAAAAGCTCATGTTGCCTAATCCCGAACCATTAAAAAAGGGAACGCCCAGATTAAATCTGAAACGGACCCATTTTTTCTGTACGTATGTGAAATGGTTTAATGGAAAAATGTATGAATTATTGAATCCAGGCAAATCCCCTCCAATTATCTCGTTCATTTACAAAGATTTTGGCAAAGGCCGGGCGTAAGGGATAGCGATTTTTGGCCATTTTGTGGTCCTGGCAGAAATCTCGTTTCAAGCAAATTTCATTGCATACTTTTGTGGGCTTAAGTATTTAGGCACCAAACCCCACAGAGTTGGACAGTTTTTGGACAGACCCAGTGGCCACATGCTCAGCGAGGAGATTTTTGGCATTAAACAACTTTTGGCCGCTGTCAACGGCAGACAGTGTGAGACCGAAAACGAAAACGTGAACGAGTACGAGAACGAATACGAATGTGAATCCCCAGTCCCCCTAATTCAAGGCTCCTCTTAATGAAGCAACCAAATCCACTGGTCGGTCCCCTGGGTTCTTATAGATGCTGGAAATGGCCGGGAGCCGGGAGGTCTTTCGCTGGCTGGGTGTGGGCGAAGCTTAGCAATTAGATTGCTGCATATTTAATGCATGAATGGCGCCACAATTTTGGGCATTTGACCAAAAGGCCACAACCATATTGAGGCGTTTATGAGGTGGAAAACCGGAGAAGGAGACGTAAATTACGAGCCATCCCCTGGGCTCCCCACTCATAGGATGTATGCATGCAAAGAGTTTTAAGCACATAAGCGGCTTTCTTTCACGTGGCCAACACTACCGCCCTTTGTGGCCCTTTGTGACTGCTATCGTATGTGGCATGCATACACACAGCACGCAACAAAATAATAGTTATTCTCATTTTGGGATACAAGTATCACATTTAAAGTAATTCTCAGAAAAAGTAAACTAGCAAAAGTATTAATAAATTTTTGTGAATCCATTTTGAGTATTTTTTTTTGTAGCACCCCTAATTCGTTGCCCTCAAGTGTTTGTGTATGTAAGGATATGGATTTCCGGATGGTACTTACTCGCTCCTCCTCGGGGGCGCCGTCGGCCGTCACTTTGGCCATACAGGCAGCAGATCCGCCGGCACAGCCTAATTGGTATTTGGGCACTAATGGACGGCACACATTCAAAAAGAACTGCAAGGAAATAAGAGAAAGCCGGGTTGAGAGTTAAGTGGCAAAGACAAAAGCCAGCAAATTACTGCCTTTTTGGATGCCTGTGGGAAATCAGGGACTACAACGGACTCACCTTGGTCGTCTTGGGCACCAGGTGCTCCATGCTGGCCGGCAACTCCACCCTGGCCTCGTAGTTGTCGCTGGCGCTAATCAATGGCGTTAGATCGATCAGCTCGTCGCCACTGCTGCCAAAACCATTCGCCGTGTGGTCCACATAAAGAGTGGTCTTGCATTTAATCGGCTCCCGACAGGCCAGCGGCGTCTGATATTGGATCAACAGCTGACAATTGGAGTCCTCAATTATCTTCAAAGAATCCGCATTGTCCTTGGTGGCATTGTTCGCGCAGACAAACTCGATTTTCGTCGACCACTGCCTGATGGCCGAGCCTGTGGGGCACTTCGCCCCGTCGTCGTACAGCAAATACAGCGAGCCGCTCTGATTGAATCGCAGCTGCGAGTTGGAGTTGCCCAGGCTGATAGTTGTGGAATTCTGCTCGTAACAGGCGCCTGCAAGTGAACGAAAAGCGGGCGGATCAATAGAGTTCTCCACGGAACGGAAAGGCGCCAAGCGCCAAAAAGTCGGAAAGAAAAACAAAGACCCGCTCAAAAGCAAATAAAACACCAACATGGCCAGCAAATCCGCGCTGGAAAAACCTGAACCATTCACGCCATCACACTCGAAACTTTTTTCAGAATTAACTGATGTTGTAGATGATGTGGATGTGGCTTGAATACAAATACTAAAACTAAGAGAAGTTTAAGAAAGAAGTTTCAAAGTTAGCAGCGAAGCAAACAAAGACAACTAATCAATTTTTCTAGAATGTCTAAGAAGATGATATAATTGCTAATACTTCTTCATTACTTTCAATAATTTGTAAGAGGTTCTAGAAGTCAAGTATTTTCTTAGCAAAGTTTGGGTTTTTTTTAGAGTGCAGTTTTGATTATAGAACCACTGCTTCCCGCGAATGGAGCAACTACTCGCATAGCAAAGGACCAGGGATAACACGAAGTGGCAGCAGCTGCGACTGGACATCAAAGGCGAAATTAATTGTTCTCGCTGTTTGTCCACTTGCAAGGAATTTTTTTCGCTGCCCACTCGGTGAGAGTGTCTAAGCAAGCGGAATGCTTTCAGGAACGCCCCCAGCCAGGTCGATCCAGTGTAAAGTGACATCAAAACACAATGGACCCTGGCACGCAGCAATGCCTCCAGGAGTAATTGGCAGTGAATTTGCATCGAGTCGAAGACTTCCTTTGGAATTTAAGATTTAATTGCCTAAAAATAACATTAAGTTGTTTGGAGAGCTGAAAGCGTCCTCTTGACAACTCAATTTTATGGAAATAAACAGGATGTCGTCCTCGCCCTGCCGTTGTCGTTTTTGATTCTTTCCTTTTCAATCTTTCATTTCACTTGCAACCCAACAATTTTGAGCAATGTCACTCACATTTGCCGGATTTTGATTGAGCGCCCTAGAGCAGACAGCATTGTGATTGTGATTTGACTGGAGTATGGTAATTTCAGACCCCTTCACTCCACACTCCCCCTTCCATTCGCCGCCTCCACAACTCTGCGTCCACATTTTTATACTTTATTGCAGACATCGGACAAATATCCATCCACATACACATGCAGGATCAAGAGCCATGACCAACAACGAGAAAATGACAAAAACGAAGAGAAAAAGACCAATTGAGGTGGCTTTTGGCAAATCGAAAAAGAAATCGACTGTCAACTAAATTGATAAATGACATTGTGGGTCTGCGTGACAATATATGTACGTCTGTATGACCGACTGTAAGCCACAGGACCTGCTA
Source organism: Drosophila ficusphila (assembly GCF_018152265.1). NCBI lineage: Eukaryota > Metazoa > Arthropoda > Insecta > Diptera > Drosophilidae > Drosophila > Drosophila ficusphila. The sequence goes on from NW_025064737.1 coordinate 21,613,586, forward strand.
GAGTCCTGTAGAAGTATGCAATTGAATTTAGCAGACCGCAAACTCAGAAGAACAGAAGACGCTCTCTAGGGATTTATTTCTACAGCTTCGCTCAGATTGGAATATTCGTAAAGTTCTTTAAAAAAAATCAGAAGAGGAAAATCAAAGATAAAATAATAAGAAATTTAACAACCATTATTATTGGTATAAATTGCTGACTTATTAAACAACTTCAGGAATCTGTACTTCGGATATGATATATTTTGTTTAACTCCTTTGTGATATTATTTCAACCGCAGGTGTGCTATTCATCCGGACAAGTGTGTTCAGGATGTTTTCTTGTACATACACCTTGGGTGAAAATCATTTCCTTGTCAAGATTATCCATCGAGATTGACCTGGTCACAAACACACCGACACAATACACCCTCGTAAATTGAATCCCAATGCAATCTCGGTTCAAAGCAAGCCTTTGGGGTTCGCATTGCGGTCATGAAACAAAACATTGCTTAAATTCCGCCTACTTCTGAGAAGGGTTAAATATAAGGAGCTGACTTTGTGGCAATGATAAGGCGACTGGCAACGGTATGCCGCAAAATATTTCCGGGCGAATAGCGGCAACTGCAAATGGTTAAGAAAACCCGGGGCAAATTGAATTTCAATAAGAAAACATTCTGGCAAGGGCCAAGTAACCCTAAAAACATTGACCAGCAGCCGGCAGCCAGCGAGCGCCAGCAAAAACCCGGCAGAAGCGAGAAAAACAAATATAAAACGATTTAGTAGCTGCCTGATGCCACTTTGGATGGCGCATCCAGGCCAAACAGCTGCCGGCAAGTGTTAGTTACGGCTGGTAGGATGAAGGAGTGGGTGGCTGGGGTGGCTCGCATTTGGGGTTCGCTTTTTGTCCAGTTCGGACCAAATTGAATCTGCCCGCCAGCAGCAAGGGCAACACAAATAACCAAAGGAGCAGGAGAGCCCCACATAAAAAGGAGTAAAATACGAAAACAATAAAAACAACAGAATCAAATTATAAACAAAACAGCAGCAGCTCGAGAAAAACAACAGGCACGAAATTGTTGTGCCATCGGACTTTGATATTCTCCAGACTTGTACAAAATATAGTGAGCTTATCTTTTGCAAACTAGCAATAGTTGCATTTTACAAAAAAGCTGAGGTTACAACTTTTGCAGACCACGACTACCGCCTGAAATATATTAATAAAATAATAAAAAAGGGTAGAAAATTAGACACTGACATGCGTTGTTTATACAAAATAAATTTTAAAACTGTCCAGAACATCAGATACTTTGACCAGTAATGTTTACCAAATAATTTGTTTCTAGCAACACTCTACGAAAACGGCGCTTTTAAAATCGATTCAAGCGGTTTATAAACAGCACGCCGAACTGAATTTGCTTAGGCAATTATTTTGGCAAGCTGCAATTAAATGAAGCCTGCCTGATCATATCACTCGGAGCACTACATATAGCCAAAATCCCCCGCAGCTACCTTCAAAATGGCAATTTGCCGAACCCGCCATAAATAAATATAAAATGCAGAGCGAAACGCAAATGAAAATTACACAAAATGACAGGACAACAACGCATGCTGCATAAGCAATTAACAGCAGAAATGGGGGCGGGATTTTATATGGGTTTTTGGTTTTTTGGGGGGCGTGGCCATAACTCACTTGCAGGCAGAAAGGGCCAGGGCCAAAACCCTGCCAAATGCCTTCAAATATTGAATTCAGCTATGCAAACCAGGAGGTTTTAATGCCCATCCGGGGAATGAGAGGGGCTGGCTGCAATATGCCGTCTGCCAGTGTCAGCTGGGCGCCAAACAGCGAACTTGCAACGCAGCATGCATACACCGAAAAAAATAGATACTGTAACTATCTTCCCTTTACAAACTACTTTCCCGTATTCTAACTTTTTTAATGTTGATTCCTTTCAAATTAATTTAATTAAAGTAATATGTTTTTCCTATAGAAACAAATTGACCTTTCTTCAACAAGCATAAATATTTCTCTCTGTGCAAATAAGCGCCAGCTTGTTTACAAAAGCGCTAGCATGTCCTGCGCCCCACTTTCGCGCATGTGTGTTCGTCTGCTATTTGCCTAACAAATGAAAATTTCATGTAGGTCTCTGCCTCATGGCCTGGACATCAGTTTGGCAAAAGGGAGCACACACTTATTTATTTGTTTAGGCCCAGCAGTGGGCCATGATATCTCCACAGTGTGTCTGTGTCTGTGCGAAACGCGCTATTCGCGAGGGGGCCAGCCAACCGAAAGGGACGCGCCAACGGATATGCGTCTGCAGTCGACTACGGAATGCAGGACACCCAGATACACATCCTTGCCCTGCGTGAGCTGATGCTCCATGGATACCAGATACGAGGGACACGTTTCACTTGCCAACAGCCCACATCAGGCAAAGTTGTTATTTGCCATGGCGAACCGTCCCCCATGTGGATGCAGCGCGCATGCAAAGCAAATAAATAGAAAAATATCAAAGCTGCAGAGATGTTCGCCATATATGCTTTAGAGCATTAGATTATGCACGGCGATGTAAAACATGTCAAGTTTTATGCACAACTTTGTTTATATTTTGCAATGTATGTACTTGTAATACTGTCTGAGAAAAAACTATTTAAAATCAAAGAAATTAAAGTTTTAAAAAGTTAACAACTTAACAAAATTTTTAATATCATAAATGCACAGCTTGTATTGAAACAAAATATTAAAGTTATTTCAGAGTATCCCAGTGGCGTCTAAAACGCTTAGCTTATTACTGACGTCAAAAAATGTAAATTGAATTTTCACGTGGTGGCAAAGGATACCGAGATGGAATGATGGGTTAGGCTAATGGTCGTCTGACCAACCCACATGCACACTCACAGGCGGACTCGTAAATTATGCAAATATATGACGGACCACATCACAGATCTAAATCATTATCATCATACCCCGGCATTTACAACTGCCAGCACACGAGTACGGACGTTTGTATACGGACATATGTAGAGGGGATCCACAAATAGCCACTCGTGTGTGCTTTAATGGAAACCGGATGAAATGGTCAACACTTGACCGGGCCCTACCCATTTTTTCCTGCACTTCTCTCCGGTTACCAAGACGATTATGGCCCTGAGCGCCACTCGAGCGGAAGAGCAATAAAAAATCATTAATCCCGCACAACAAGAGTCCTCGAGACGAAAGGGTTTAAAGCTTTAGCAGGTTAGTGCTTCCTCAACTTGGCGCGTGAAGCCCCTTTTAATTACTACTCTTTTATGGCGAGTAAGTTTTGCATCAGCACTTAAAATCTATATTAATATTTGAGTGCGCAAATGGTCGACTTACCGCTTTTTTCCTGGCAGGGAGTCCCAGCATGGGCGCACACTGCAATTGTATAGTTTTTGCCATCCTTAATCAAAGTCCGGGCTGGCTTCGTACTGAGCGAACTGAGATCCAGACTATAAAGCGAAAAGAGTAAAGTGCAAGAGTTTAAAGCAAAAATCATTGAGTGAAATGAAATTACTTACAGCTCATTTGGAGAAGTGAAAACCGTACAAGGTTTGAGATCAATACAGGCCAGCGGAGTGACAAAGTTGAACTGGTATGTACAGGAATCGGCTCCAAGACCCACGAACTCTGGATGCGCGTTCTAAAGTGAATATATTTAATATAGTATTTAATTACCAATTATTCTGAAAACCTAAATTACTCACCATTATCAACTTATCACAGCTAAAATAAATCACGCTGGTGTAATTTGCGCTGGAGTTCTTAGCACAGGGCGTTGGTGACTCATGTCTAAGCAACAGCTGCCCGTTCTCCACCAATGGACGCGATTGCACATTTCCCAAATTGATAAATCTAGTGGGGAATATCATTGACTAATATGCACCACTGTATTAACCAATGCTCACCCACCGTTTCTTTGAATTTGTTTCCTTTGGGTTAAATAAACACACGCTGCTGCCGGGCGGACACATGCTGTTCTTGCCGTAGAGGACAGGTTTGCAAACGTTGATCAGGAAAAATGCATCATGGCGATTGCTGGTTCTATAGTTACTATCACTCAGCGACATCAGATCGAAGGTTCCATTCGATTTTGAGTCACGCACACTGCAACTATTGGATTGCAGGGCATCAGGAATGGGTAGACAAGCCAGTGGGGTCTCATATATCATATAAAAAGAACAGGCATCGTTGGCCTATGCGGAATAAAGAAGGAATGACAGTTTTATCAATGAATTTTCAGAGATTTCTATAGCACTCCTGGACATAATTTGACTGCTTACATAAGGCGTTATGTGCATTGGCCGAGCGTCCAAGGTATAGTCGCAATTTAACATCACATGGAACTGATAGTTGGGATTGCTGGCGGTTCCATTTTCACACTTGGCACCACTTTTATACTTCAGATACATTGTTCCATTGTCGTAGAACAACTCATGTTGGCGACCTATGAAATAAAAGTATTTTAGAGAGATTTTTTCTATGGCTTCCATGTAGCTCTAAACTCACCGAGAATGTACTCCTTTCCCTGCTTTTTAAGGCAGGCTGCCACATTACTCTCGCCATTGCAGGTTCTAGATAGATTACCACAAATGTTAAACTCAAACTTGTCGCCTCCATTGCCCACACTCTCAACCACATGAGCCAAGTCTGAGCGGAGCCCACTGAAGTCAAAGGTGGTGCCGTAAATGGGCTCCTTGATTTGACATTCCTGGGTAGAAAATGTCTTTAAAGAAAAAAAATGTAAAAATAATTAGTTTCCGATTAATTAAAAAAAATAATGCAAAATTATTTTATATTATATTTTTTTACGGTAGAAAAAGGGGCAAAAAAAATATTTAGACTATCTGTTTTTATTTTACAAACTTAAAACTGTTTATCAATAAGGCTTTTCTCTGAGACTTCATTTTTAATTATAAAGAAAGGTATTGATAAGGAAGTCTTTTTTTATTACAAGCTATTGTGTTAACTGCTTTTGTTGTTATCGCCGACTGATTGATTTCTTAGCCATTTGAAATGTCGACCAACAAAGACTGGAAGCGATAAGCGGGTATGGAGAATATGCTCTTGGAAGGCCAAAAACGGGGTCTTGGCCAAAATGCCAACAAGTGCGCAGTGAAAATAAACAAGCCGCCCCAAAATAAACGCCCGCCCACTAACCAAACAACAGCCCGTCTCCCACTAAACGCCCACTCACCAGCTGATCGGCTGCGTCACTGGCAACACTCTCGCCGCAGCTTAATAGCAGCAAAAACAGGGAAATCACAAGTCGAGAACGCATCTGCAGAAATTTTAAATTTAAAATTAGATATTACTGCAATTAAAAAAGTATAATATGTAAAATCTGTACCCACCTGGCGAAAATTTTCCTGCGTGGGAGTTGCGCAGTCCTTTTGCAAGCTGCAGCGCATTTTGTCATCTGCAGGTTCTGGAAAATAAGTGGGCACAAAATAAGTCAATGACTGTGAAATCAGCCGCTGTTTGTTTATTACTAATTCCGTCTTATGGTTATCGCAATTTTTTCGCACTAATAGCAGTTTGATTACCCTTATCACAAGTTAACTGTTTATTTTGAGAGTGAGACAAGTTGTTATTGCTTTTCCAACAAGCTTCCTCTTCGATTTTTCAACGGTCACTCAAATTTGTTTTCTTCTCACGCGGCACAAAAACCAGCACTCGCTGGCGACGCAAGCGAAATGAGTTACGCGAAGCGGGGGTAATGGGCTAATCTCTATTATTGCCCAAAGTATACCTTTTCAAATGTGGCTTGATTACCTGGCAAAAAAAACACGGCCAATTGCAATTGTTATTTTCCGTTAACAGGCGAACGGCAGTCGTTAGGAAGAGGAAGAACTAGTCGGTAGTGTGGTAACACTGGCCAAACAGCTGTTGCGCTTCCAAATATAAGAATAGATTAACTAAAAATAAATTTTGAACAATAGTACAAAGCTTTTTGTATTAAAATAAATATTGTTCTGATAGGTTACAAATTTAAAACATATTTATTTTTTATGAGTTTATGTTGATTTATTAAAATTTACCTTTTGCGCCATACGTTGACAAGAGAATGGCAAGGGCTTAACAGAAAAAGAGCCGGCCGGTAGTGTGGCTACACTTGCAAATCAAACAGCTGTTGCGCTTGCGAAAACTGCACTTTTATTGTATTTTTATTTACTCGATTTTCAGATGGCTGCCAATATAGCCGCTGCAGCCGCAGCCGCCCAAGAAGTAGACCCCGTTCTGAAAAAGGCAATCAAGCTGCTGCACTCGAGTAATCCCACCTCTGCGGCCGAGTTACGCCTACTCTTCGATGAGGCTCTAAAAACACGTTTCGGACCGGAAAAAGTTTGACCAACAACATGAGCCAGCGTATGCTGGAGGATGAGGCCAACTTTCCGGGCCGGGCGGCCACGCCTCCGCAGCAGCCCATTAACACGGATGAGATTATCAATCTGACAAACTCACCGGATAAGGAGCCGTCGGATTCGGTAGACACCATTGCGGATTCGGACGATGGCTTGAGTGCCGTGGGTATTGTTAATACTGGGGATACCGGCGACTTTGGCGATCTCAACTGTTGTGTGTGTGGCGAGATGGTCTTCACGGCCACAAACCGTCTGATAGAGTGTTCCAAATGCGGCGCCATGTACCACCAGGAGTGCCACAAGCCTCCGATCACAAAAGAAGAGGCGGCTGATGACCAGGAACAGAATTGGCAGTGCGACACGTGCTGCAATAAGCCCACGAGCAGCGGGAGGACGACTTCATCTGCGGCGGCAGTCACACCCACCGTTTTCATAGCCGACGAGCCAATGCCGCTGACCAGCAAAGCTAAATCCTCGGCGGCATCTTCACGATCATCTAATTCGTCCAACTCCTCGTCGCCGTTCTACAGACCCGAGCCCAGTAGCTCCACAAATGCCAGCAGCAGTAGCAGCAGCAAACATGGCCACAAGTCCTCCTCGTCATCCTCTTCCAAGTCGCACAAGGAGGAGCGATCTTCGAAGTCCACGACGACGCCTTCACTTAGTGCCATCGGAAGCATGGAAAAGCACACCAGCAGTAGTAGTGGGACCTCCTCATCGCGACGCAGCAGCTCCAGTGCCAGGTCCAGTTCCAAGAGCAGTTCATCAAAACATCACGAAAGTGGAAGCAGCAAACGCAGGTCGAAACAGTAAATAGGATATCCATATTATTAAGTACAAAGTCTAAATGAAAATATCCATTTATTTATACACTATATTATAATCTGTAAGCATCTTGGATTACTTTAAATTTCTGATTTTACTTATTTGTGTTACCACAGTTCAAACAAATAAAATTCATTATTTAAGTAAACGTTGGAAAATAATTAAGTGTGTTTTATTCAAAGGGTTATTAATTTAAAAATATAGAAAACAAAAAGTCTGCACCTATCGCTGGTACTTGCGCACGGTGACGGCGGGAGTACGTGGACTACGACCAGAAGAGGTCGAGTCGCCGTCATCCCCATTCATCTTGCGCAGGTTTACCCGCGTCACGGGAGTGCCGTCCTCCTTCGAACTGGCCAGGCTGCGGGATGAGGGTGTCTTCGATTCCACCATTGCTGCCTTATCCTTGTCTGCCTTCTTTTTGCGTTTGACGTTCACAATCACGTTGGCGTCCATGCTCACGTCCAGCTCAAAGTTGAACTCGTAGGTTTTGTTGGAACGTGGCTGCGGGGTCAAATCATCGTTGACCACAGTTTTGCCACCAGGTCGTCCACGCAGGGAAATGGCCGGACTGAAATTGATCTTCGCACTGACATTAGGTGTCCTTACTCTCGCAGGAGTCGGCGTGTGTGGCTTGGGACTAGCCTTGGGTGTGCCTTTTAGCTTGGGAGTGGATTTTGGCTCCGTCTTCACCCGCTTTTTGCTGGGTGGAGTACTTTCTGCGGCTGCAGCAGGAGCGGATCGCTTCATGGGCGAAACTTTAACATTTCGGGCTGTCGGTGACAGCTTCTTAGCTGCCTTCTTGCGTGGTACTTTCTCCTCCTGCTCCTCTTCGTCGCTGGCAGAGATTTCCTCCTCTATGGAAGAATTCAATGCAGGAGATTCTATTTTCTTTCCTCTTTTTGCTGCAGCTGCCTTGCTCGTTCCGGGTGGACTGTGGTTATTGTTGCTGCTAGTCTGTGGTTTAATCTTGAATTCCAGATCCCCACTGTTTGGAATTTTCAACTGTTTGAGGGCATTTGCGAACCAACTGCGGCACTTGTCGTAGTCTGGCTCTTGGTTATGCGTTAATTTTGAGACATACTTCATGAAATCCCCTATGGCAGCGGGTACTCCTTTAGGAAACAGCTGCTTAAGACTCTCTCCTACATTATCCATAAATGCTTCCTTCGCTTTTTGAACTTTAACCGGGACAGCCAGTAGTTTCTGCGTTACCCAGGGTAGCTCCACACCCAGCCATTCAATGAGATTGTAGCCGAGAATCTCCAGATCAGACCGCCTAGTGGGAACCCCCAAGTGGGCATCCCTCGATGTGTACTCTATAGTACCGTTGTGCATTTTCTTGGGGTCCGGCTTAAAGTCCCCTGTGACGAAATGAGAGGCTAAGCCGAAGTCAACCAAGTAAGCCTGTGCTCCGCCGCCTTTTCCCAGGCCCAGCAGTATGTTGGCCGCCTTGAGATCGGCGTGAACGTAGCCTGTGCTGTGCATAAACTGGTAGACGTCCAGCATCTGTATGGCCAGCCGGTATACAGTGCCCTCGGGGAGTCGCTTTCCATTTTGTTCCAGAAACTTAGAGATATCGCTGCCGTAGCGCGGCATTACTATAAAACGATGTTTTTCTCCGTTGACCTCGACGGAACCGTTGGCCAGGATGTAAGGCATGCCCAGGGACTTTATGCCGTTTTTCTGTTTGAACTGTTTGATGTCGTCCTGCTTGGCATTGCGCAGATAGAAGTGCATCTCCACGAAAAGAGGACCGTTGCCATGGGGCTCCTAAAAAGCACTTTTAAGAAGACATCTTCGAGAAGGGTAACTTTTAGGGTACAACTCACACATTTGACCACCGCATCGTAGTTCTTCTCCCCGACTTTGCAAGCAGCGTAGATCTCGCCGAATCCTCCCATTCCAATTGAGGGTCCTATGCGCCACTGGCCTTTTGCCAAATCTGTGAAAACCGTGCCCTCCTTAACCTTCTCCGGCATCGCGTACATCTTGCTCTTGGCCTTTTTGGCCGGCACAGCCTTTTTGGCCGGCGCAGCCACTTTCGGCTTGACTACACGCGGCATTTTAAGGCGCTAAATCGTGGCTAAACAAAAAATTCGCAAATTCCGCTCGAAATGCCGGGCCGATAGGGTTGACACTCGGCGCGGGCAGAAGCGTTATGCAGGGTTGTCAGTTGCCTGGACACAAATTGCCTCATGCACAATTGGATAGTCAAAACAATAGTTTTACAATTATGAGTTAAATGTCAAAGTGGATAAAGTCAAATTCGTATACCAAAACATATAAAAAAAAACAATAATCTTTTAATTATATTTAATTTTATGATTAATTTTACATTTGTCTGGGAGGGATAATATTAGATTAGTATTAATCGCAGCTGGATTGGTTAATAGTGAGAGGCGGTTGAGTCCGAATTTATTTGTTTGAATTTATTTCCAATATTTGTATCCAAATTCATTTCTATTTCAAAGGAAACTTTTATAACGCTCGACAACCCTGAAACCAAAATCCATCGATACATATCGATAAGTCTAGTTCCACCGCTAGCGTCCGCTGACGGCGTCTTTTTTCCCGTAAATTTTCGAGTGTCAAGAAGTCGCGTTCGAGGCGCAATTTCCGCAGAAATCCACAACACTTCGGTTCCGAGTCGTAACAATCATTCCCATCGCCGCAGAAAGAACACCAGTGCTTAGAGCATTTCGCAAGCGCAGTTAGCACCCAACAGAAAAATCGATTAAACAGAAATGGTAATTTTCGGCGAATTTCGAGCGGCAGCGCAGCTTGCTTTTCGCACTGCGCGTGCCCTTAGCCGCGAATTAAATATTGATGCAGATTGTGGATGCAGCATGCATAAAGAGTAAAAACACCACGTAGCGCGTAAACCGATGAGCCCCAAAAACGGCGGGCATTTGTTATTGTATTGGAGGAGGCAATCGGTCCTAACCTCACAATGGCATCGGCGCCACCATTTTGTGTTTTTACGGCTTGTTTTTTAGTTTTTAAACCTAATAGGCGCTGTGTTGTGTTTTTCACAGGCTGGCGGTAAAGCAGGCAAGGATTCAGGAAAGGCCAAGGCGAAGGCGGTTTCAAGATCGGCGCGCGCGGGTCTCCAGGTGAGTTTACAATCGGTCCGTCGTCTGTACCTCGGTTTTGGCGCCTTTTTTACGTGCTCACCGCGCCACCGAGCATATTCCACCAAAAACAGGGTGCTTTTGTTTTTTTTTTCGAGGGGGTTGACAAACATAAACAACTCGGATAATTAATGAGTTATTTCTTATGTGCAGTTCCCCGTGGGTCGTATCCATCGTCATCTTAAGAGCCGCACCACATCCCACGGACGCGTCGGAGCCACCGCCGCTGTTTACTCCGCTGCCATATTGGAATACTTGACCGCCGAGGTGAGTGTTTTCCCGCTTTTCTTGAGCGGCCCTTGCGAGAACGGTACTTTTCCGGTGCAATTGGAAAACACCAGAAAACCAGAGTTCTTATTGCCATACAAAGCGAATGATGAAAATGTACAGCTAGCTTGCATGTGAAATAATCAAGTTTAAAATTTTAAATGAATAATTTATTGTTTACAATTTTTATTACATTGAAATTCCAAACATACTTTGATTTTAATTTGGATTTTATATGATTTTTCCGCTTTTATTGAGCATTTGTTATTCCGACAAATTTCCCGCTTTAAATAAATCACTAAATATACTTATTATTTGTTCCTCTTGGTATTTTAGCTTCATACAAAAATATTAACAGAACTAAATATTGTGTTGAACGTAGGTTGTAAAAGATTACGCGGTTTTATGGCTGAATTTTTAAACAGCTGTTTATTTTATAAAATTTGTCTAATACAACGTTCCAATTGCAGGTTCTGGAATTGGCAGGAAACGCCTCGAAGGATCTGAAGGTGAAACGTATCACGCCGCGCCACTTACAGCTCGCCATTCGTGGAGACGAGGAGCTGGACAGCCTGATCAAGGCAACCATTGCCGGCGGCGGTGTGATCCCGCACATACACAAGTCGCTGATCGGAAAGAAGGAGGATACGGTGCAGGACCCGCAGAGGAAGGGCAACGTCATCCTGTCGCAGGCCTACTAAGCCAGCGATCATTCGGACGCCTTCGAAATACGCAAAACTTATGTTTAATTCAGATTTCAGCAGAGACCAGCTAACAAACCGACGAGTTTTAATCATTTCTGTGCGCCAGCACATACTTCTTATATACAACGTAATACATAACTATGTAATTCTAGCATCTCCCAACACTCACAAGCATACAACATACAAAACAAAAAACAAACACAAAACGTATTTTCCCGCACGCATTCTTGGCGAGGTTGAGTATGAAACAAAAAGAACTTAATTTAGAGCAAGTAATTACACGAATAAATTTAATAAAAATTATAATAAAAACGCCAATCCTGTTATTTCGAAAAATCCGGTCGAGATGTTTGCAAACGTGGCAATGAATGTAAAGTATTTAAACTAGATTGTAATATATTCAAGTTGTAAAATGGACGTTTTTAATGTGAAAAGTACAGTCTAATTCCGATGTCGCGAGGATATTAAGTTTTATTAATCGCATTTATCTCAAAACAAAATACAATTTTCTATATTTGTGAACCCAATAAAAATAATTTAGTCCACTGCGAAGAGGATTTAATTTAAAAAGTAGATTGTAGAAATATCATTGGTAGAAAAATTAATCAAGAAACTTGAATTACATGCAGTTAATATCAAGAGTTTTTCGTTTATTTTCACTGAACAAGCACTTAGGAAAAATGTTGAAATTTTTTAATTAAGGAAGCAAATAGTAACTAATGCTCTCCGCAAGAGTAATGAGGGGAAACTGGGGCTTAGTGTTAACCCAGGAGGTGAGGCTGAGCCCTCTGGACATCGTCGCAACGCTCCTTGAGATCCTCGGGGTCCAGCTCCAGGCAGGCGCCCCACTCGATCAGGGTGATGCGATGGTCGTTGTTGGAGTCGCAGGACTCCAGGAAGGGGGCGATGCAGTGCTCGAGGCTGACCAGCGGAGCACGGATGGGGAAGAGCTCGTGCCGGGAGACGGAGCGATCGGTGTCGCCGTCCAGATCGCACCACTTCCAAACCGCGGCGTTGGACCAGCGACGCGAGTTGTTGGTCTCGGCCTCCAGCTCCATCTGCATGTAGTGCTCGGTCAGCTCATCGCGCTCGGCCAGATCGCGCATCACGTTGAACAGCCAGTCGCGCATGCGCCTGGGGAAGTCCTTCAGGTCCTCGCCCTCGCACTTCCTCGGCTCGTGGCAGGCTCCGTAGTAATCGATGTGCATGTGGGCGTTGTCCGGATTGGTGCAGCCCGCCTCTCCGCTGTCGCACCAGCAGCGCTGCTGGTAAACGGAGCAATCCGACGGCCAGGTCTCGTTCGTGTTGGTGCACACCAGTCGGCGGGTGTCCAGCTCCTCCGGGCACTCTGGAATGCACACGCACTGGGGCTTCTCGCCGATCATCTGGCAAATGCGACCGGCTCCGCAGGGCATAGTCTCACAGAGATCCACCTCAACGACGGGGTTAAGCAGGTTGTGCTGGACCTCGGCCAACTTGCTGACCAACTCGTTCTCCCGCTCCACATCCTTGATCTGCAAATTGGATATAGCTTTTGAAATTTAAATGATCATTTTAACCAAGGGCCACCCACCTTGGCCTTCTCTTCGAGCAGACGCAGGAACTCCTCCTCGTTCTCATCGATTTCGGACAGGTCGAGGTCCGCCAGTTCATCCTCAACCTCCGAGGAGGCCTGGACCTGGCTGAAAACCAGAAGCCCCAAGCCGAGCAGCAGCCAGAGGGAGCGCATCCTGTGTGTCGGTCTCAACTATAGATTTTTGAATTGTTTTGTAATCAGGTAGCTCAATTAAAACTTTTATTAAAAGTTAAAAAACAGATATTTTATCTATATAAAAACTGAATCCTTTTCATCCTTTAACTGAATTTCAAACCTATTGAAACAAAATAAAATTTGAGCCAAAATATTTGCTGATATTCAACAAATTTAAAATCTATTTTTATAAAGGTCATGAAAATAGATTAGGTAACGAAATGAAAACATTTTAAGATAAGCTTTGGCCTTGGCCCACAAGAGTGTTTTTGACTGTACCGGAAACTCTACTGTACCCCAAGGAAATTCAACGGTCGCCTTGTAACTCACCCTCGAGGGGTGGTTTTTACATCCCGATGGGCGATGTGAACGCGGCGTCTTTTTCTGATTGAAAACAATTAAGAAGCCGCAAAATCTTGCTGCAGGGTTCAAAAGGTCAACGCAAATGTATCGCGCAGATACAGATGCAGAAGTTCCCCTTTTATGAGGAAATTAATTTATGGATCTGGGCCAAGCGCTTCGAAAACAATGCAAACTTATTGTGGACAGGCAATGGAGCGAACGAAAGATGTTTATTACAGATCGAGGAGTTTTTAAATAGAATGGAAGCGGCGATAGAAAAGTGGTCAGGTAAGGGATAAAATCTCAGAATTCCACCTTTGCTTGCTGCAAATAGTTTTCTCACTTATTGCAACCGCAAAGGAATGTATACATTATTCGAAATGGAAGTTTGAGGCATGTTGAACACATGTTTTGCAGTTCAAAGCTTTTTTAAATTTGGTTTATGAAATCATCGACACTGCAAAAGTTGATATAGTATGTGGACACTTTTAGGTAGCATTTCTAGCCCTGATTAAAGCTGACCTTAATGCCATTAATACAGACTCAATTCAAACCGAATTTACATAGTCTCTCCATAATCAGTTAAAGACGTCGCCCTAGTTCTATGTTTCTATTTGGTACATGTGCTGCTATATGGCACATCAAATTGCCCAACGACACATTCGGCTTATCGCAACAGGCCCGACTTGGCCTCACCGCCTCTTATCAGGATCGGCGGCTTCCGTTTTGGGGACCAAGATGTGCTTAATCGTCGCTTTTGTGTCGCTAAATATCAAGTGAAGTGCGCAGCTCTGTATCTTGCAATTGAGAAGTGTATATACGATCTCGCGGTGGCTTCCAGGAATATCCGAGTTGGATGCTGTTGCAGTGCATTCCAGTTGTATATGTGCACCACATATATATGCTGCAGTTTAATTATACCGACAAAACTAGAAACAATGACGTGATGCAGCGTCCAAGATGCAATGTTTATGTTCCAGGGGCCAATGAATCGTGGGGGAAATGAGGCCTCCGCAAAAACGATTTAGTTGAATTTGCGGAACTGCAATTCGTTAACGACGACGATGATCACACTTTTAGTCGGGCACATTTGACCTTGCAAAATACTTAACTAACTTTGATTTGAGCTTGTCTATGGCTGGTTAAAAACTCTCTAAGTGCCAGCAAATTAATTGGCGAATTTCAACAAAAATCAAATTCAATTGATTCCGTAACGATCGATGACTGTTTGCCAATATCAAAGAACATTGAACTTGAAGAACCGGGCAGAAGCTGAACTTGCAGAAATTTGAGAAACAACCGAAGTATCTGTTTTCGAAAACCTTATGACACACACTTGTTTTTAGTCCGATTTCCACACTCAATCCTTTGTTTGACTAATTAATACTCACTGTATGTGTGAAAATAGTGCTTCCTTTCAAATGTCTAAGCGCGTTGGCGGATGTCGACTGACTGTTTGCCTTTGGAAAAGCTTCCGAACGATTACGGATCGCTAAACTGGAGCATTACCCATGTTTTGGGGTCGCCTCCGACATGTTGGCTCCCAACATGTTCGCTTTGAATAAAAACACAGATTGCCTTCATTTCTGTAGTTCTCTTTATTGGTAATACTTTTCGAATTTAAATAAAATCAAAAGATGTGTTGTACATACCTCAAAATTGGACTACATTCGGGACCCTTGTTTCTGGTCACTCCGGCGTGGCTCACGTTTTTGGAAAAGAAATATGGTGTTTGCTTTAGAAGAACTCAATAAATTTGGTGGTGACATGCTACATATAAAGCAGGAACTTAAGCGCACTTATAGAAACTAGTGTATCCTAGGATCCGTCACTAACTTACCTTATTATTAAAGCCTGTCTCAAGCTTGCTTTTAATACGAGTAGAGTATATCTAAAATTAGTTTGAAAGTGTTTGTACCTAGAATTGTATAAAGTTAACTAAATCTTGATGTAAATAGATTAATTTATCGCTACTTAGACTGCGACCAAGAAGAAATGAGACTTACATATCGGCAGCTAAAACAAATACATAGTGTTGTTTTTAAGTTTTATTTATTTAAAATAAATATGGATTTTCATATAGTTCGGTTAAGTGATTAGTGTTGTTGTTTTTCGTAAACGTAGCAGAGGAGCTCTAAATGAAGCTGGCAAATTATTGACTGAGCCCTTCCTTATCTCAATACATAATTAATTGCATTTAATTTATAGATCAAAGCCTTTGGCGTGCGCTTCAGAACGAAAGCTTATATATAGCAGATAGAGGAGGATGAGTCGTACATCTAGATAATCTGAAGGTTTAAACTTAACTTAGAGTTCGTGTCATGGCTCGAAATCAAATACATATTTCTTAGCAATCTTTTGTAGCATATTGTATATTATACTTTTTCAAGTTTGTCATACATGTAAAATGAAGAGAAAGATTAAATAAACATCGTGGGAGACTAGAGAAGAAACCTTTAACATCTTTACAGAATCATGTCTTGTATTTGACCGTCCGTTTCGCTCCTTATAAAAATTGACAATAGTTTTGATATCAACTCTTGTGTACATTGATAGTTAAGGCCACGCACCCGTGCCACGCCCGCCAGCTAGGCGTTTGATTTGATTTCTGATCCGAACTCCACTTCGGTCTCTTGTGATTTCGCATTTTTGCATTTCTCTTATTTTGGACGTATATCTTATTTGAATGGTTTAGGTAATACATAGGTATCTACGATTAAGCTATTTGTTTTGGGCCAATAAGCTCAGGCTGCTACAGCTGCGTAATTTGTATCTAATAGTTAATTGAGTTATTGCTTGCAATTGTCCTTCCACCTTTGTTTCAAACCAACGCGCGTCGCACGGTCGCTTGCTTCGTTTTACAGAGAGATAGTTGGATTCGAATAGAGAGCTTTATGTTATATCGTATTTTGGGCATAGTCTACGATTCAGGGGTTACAAAAAGGCGTCTGAAGTAAATCGAAACGGGGGAGAGCTCGCTCCCCCCAATACGGTGTAAAAAATATTTATACATAGTCTGTGGCATAGCTTAGGTCGATCGTAGAGTTATCAATGGTATAGCTTAAGAGTAGAGTAAAACCGTAGTTAGTTGTCCTATGATAGAGAGACAATGCGTTATTTTTCCTGTTAGTAACTCTAAGCGAGTGTGGCCTAGCTTATCAACGAGCCTATTTAACAGTATCTTGATTCTTGAGCTTTAGCCGCCCAAAGAGCATCTAAATCAGAGAGAATTATACACATTAGTAATAATACATTATGGTGGACTACAGACGCACTGCGTCTGGGTGGCAAGACGTATTGGGGTATCTCTTATGCATAGGCCACATTTAAAACGAATGACTAATTGCGGGGACGGGTAACGATCGCACCATCTACTCACCATATTCAGCGGCGGTACTTGCTATTGGCACTGCCACCGGTGGCCACCGATCCGTTGGACACGCCCACCGCCTTAGTTCCAGTCGCGGGCGGAGCGCTTCCATTGGGCGGCGGAGCACCGGCGTTGTAGGGCGGGTATGCAGGTGGTTGTGGGTTATCTATAAAGGAAAGTGATTAGGGAACGCGGTTCACTTCTGCCGGATTACACCTACGGTAATTGTTGGGCGGCGCTGCCGCATAGGGATTCATTCGGTTGGCGTTCATGTTGTTGTGCTTGGCTGGACCGCCTCCGTAGTTTTGCTGATAGCCGCTGCCAAAGTTCGGCGGCGGTGGCTGTTGCTGCTGCGGCGGAGGCTGCTGGTGTGGCGGCGGCCCCTGCGGCGGTGGTGCACCTGGCACCGGCGGCGGTGCGTTGGGCGGCATGTTCCAATTGCCAGGAGCCGGCGGTGGCGGTCCGTTGTGGCCCATTGGTGGTGGCACTGCCCCAGCAGGAGGGACCTGTTGCACTGGCGGCGGACATCCCCACTGGCCGGGGTGCCACTGCTGGGCACCGGGTGGCGGCGGAGGAGGTGCATTCCAACCGTTCTGTACTGGCGGATAGGGACCCCAGGCGTTCATCTGCGGTGGTGGGGGCTGTTGGTAGTAGGGCTGCATTGGCGGTGGTGGGGGTCCCCAGTAGTTGTAGTTTGGTGGTGGGGCGTTCATGGGTGGCGGTGGCGGCTGCTGGTGGTAGGGAGGCATGACCTGGGGCGGCGGCACAGGTGGACGGTAGCCCGGAACCGGAATGTTGCCATTATGCGGCTGCTGCTGCTGCTGTGGTGGAGGAGGTTGTTGCTGCTGCTGTTGCTGATTTAGCGGCTGCTTGGTCCCGTTTGCCAAGGCTCCCGGCTGCTGCTTGTCCTTCTTCTCTAGATTGTAGATGGACTTTTTCACATCCACGTGCACATACTTAATCGAATGCTGCTTTTGAACTGCAAAAAGTAAAATAGAAGCGTAAAACATGGGAAATTCAGGTATTCTTCTCTATAATCATCTTCTTAACGGAAATAATTATTAGATTCAAGTACTAAAGAGACTTTTAAAACCCCTCTAGAAAGGAGTTCAAGATCTATACTTACGAATGGCCTTATCCACGGCATCGTAGTCGTCAAACTCGATAAAGGCGAAACCACGACGCTTTCCTGTGGTTTTGTCTGTGAGTAATTTAACAGAGATCACTCGCCCGAACTGAACAAAATACTCCCGCAGGCAATCCTCATCGTGGTTGTCCTTAAGACCACCTACGAACAGCTTCTTGACGGATATGTTGGTCTCCCGCGATTCGCGTTCAGGGCGCGGCAGTGCCCTCTTAGCTTCCACAGTTCTGAAAAAAAGGGTTTTACTTCGAAATCCAACAAGGTAATATTGTCCATGGAAAAACTTACTTGCCGTCGATAATGTGCGGCCGGTTCTCTTGGGCCCTGTCCACCATGACGGACTTTGTGTAGGTAATGAAGCCGAAGCCACGGGATCTTTTCGTGGCCGCATCGCGCATCACAACCACATCGACCACCTTGCCCCACTGGCCATAAAAAACTTTTAGGCCCTCCTCGGTGGTGTACGGGGCCAATCCGCCAATGAACAGCTTACGCAAGTGCTCTAGCTCGCATATGTCCTGCCGGAAGGGAAAGGAGGGGAGTTAGTTGCCAAGTGGGCGGTAGGTTGGGTGGTATGTACACTGGAGGACGCATTTAAATGCGTCACTCACCGACCCGCATACATATGAAAGCACACGGCCATATACGTGTAAGCCACTTTAATAAAACAACACTTACATCATCCTCGCGGTCAGGTATAACAACTACTTCCTGGTTGTCCTCCGGCGGAACCTCTTCCTTCACGTGCCCCGAACTAGCCATGATTTAGCTCACGATTTAACCAAATTAACAAACAGAAAACCGAATTGCAGGTTGTAGGGCGAAGCGAAGAAGAACAAAATTGAGATGTGTCAAAGCCAACAAGAAAACCGATAACACATCGATATTTTTTGGCCAACAATTTTTCTGCTTATAATGGGTATTCATGTTACAGGGTGGTTTGAAGTTCATCAATCAGTCGTTATAAATATTCTTAGCTAAGAGGACTTTAGATTTGGAAAAATGTAATTTTTTAATTCCTGTTTAGTAATTTTCGAATCGGGCTAAAATTGGATGAGTTATGGCTTTTGAAATCGGACAAAAATTGGATGAGTTATGGCTTTTGGAAGGACAACATTGGGTCACAATAGTAAAAACAATAGGAATCTTGGAAAATTCTGACATGAACAGGTGTCAAAATACCGACCATCTCCAAAATGAAAAAATTAAACGCAAATGTTTTTGTAATTTCACCAAAGGTCTTAAGAGATATGCCACTTTGGAATCGGCCTTAAATTGAATGAGTTATGGCTTTTGGAAGGACAGAATAAGGCAATAACTTGGAAAATTCTGACATGAACATGGGTCAATATATCGACCATCACCCAAATTAAAAACTTAAGCCCAGTTGGTATTTTAATTCTGTCACAAATATTAAGAAGTATTCCACTTTGGAATCGAAAGTGGCAGTAGAAAGCAGTATTGGATGCCATTCTACAAACCAACGAAAACTTGGAAAAGTCGGCCGTGAATAGGTTTGTTTGACGAAAAATCTTGAAAAAAAGTGCATACTAGTATCTTGTAATTCTTTGGCTGTCAACTGTCTAAACTTTGGCTGTCAACTGTCTAAACTTTGGCTCTCAACTGAAAAACTCCTTGAATCGATATTTTCCCACCTCTAATTCTAAATCTGTAAAGCTGGTATGAAAAATATTCAAGTCATCCTAAGAAAAAAATAAGAAAATAATGATTAAGTTGTAGATGGCCTCCGCAGAAAACACGCCGCATGAAGAACGGCGAATATGCGGGTTGGGTAACCATACGCTAAAGACCCCATACCGCATAATCAGGAACCCGTACTTACTTAAATTTGGCAGAATGATAAACTCCGAGCTCCAATCGCAACCATTGTGCCTGAATTGCTACAATCAACTCCTGAGGATGTACAACATCAAGAACAACAATGCCAGGAGACACCAGGCGGCAAGAGCGGCGCACATTACATCGGACTCTACAGTTGGTAGCGTTCAAATAAGCGACGAGTCCGCAAGAGAATCTACTTCTAACGGACCAGCGATGGCGAACGCTTCTACAGTGAGTAGCATTCAGATGAGTGGCGAGTCCGCAAGAGAATCTACTTCTAACGGACCAGCGATGGCGAACGCTTCTACAGTGAGTAGCATTCAGATGAGTGGCGAGTCCGCAGGAGCATCCTCTTCCGATGGACCCACCACAAGCGCAGCCGCGGCGGCCAGAAGGGCAAGAAGGGCTTTGCTAGCACAGCAGTCTTCGGATAGATTAGTTTCCGATGATGAAGATGCCAATTCCAATTTGAGCTTAAACGCAGTGAATGGTGCCCGATTGCCACATATCCAGCCAATTCCACGAAGACGCTCTTTCGTTCACCTCAACAAGGAAGCCATGGACATTTATCTGGCGGGAACCACTGGAGGGTAACATGGATATTTCCTATGTAAAAGATATTAACATCATTTGCGATATTTTTTTAATGAATCTCCTAATGTGTTTATACAACAAATTTGTACAAACACATCTAAGCAATACATTTGGGTATTGAATGAATAAAAAGATTTACTGTTATTCGTAAAGGCAAAAGAAAAATCAAATAGCTCTTCAACAGTTCTTATAGCCTCTGCAGATTTTTGGATCTATGCTCGCAATAGGTTTTATGAAGCATAAATTAACAAATTTAATATTCATTTAAAAAAAAAAAAAAAAAATTTAATTAAAAAAAACAAGTTTCCTTGTTTATCGATAGTTCTATCGTTACTTACGGCAGCAACAGCTGTTTGCCCACCAGGGCTGAGTTATTGTTTGTTCGTTTCGCTGTTTTTCTTTTTTAACGACTTTGTTGTCTTCCTTTTTCTCTTATATAAACAAATTAAATGCTGTCCTGTAAAGTGTAAATTATTTCTAACCGTTTTCGCGCAGAAAGTGAGTGCTTGCAGGAAAAACTCCAGTGCCCTTTTTTTTACAGTTATATATTTACTACTACTTAGGCTTAGGCTAAACATTTTAAAGCTCAATTAAATGTAATCAGTTAGTAATAATGATAATTGCTAGCATGAATTAATAAGCGTCGCTGTTGCTCGACGTCGTTGTTGTTGTTGCTGTTGCTGCTGCTGCATTTGTTGTTGCTCGAACTGGTCATCGATGTCGATAAAATTAGCATCCTGCGTGTTATCCTTGGGCAGCGCTGGCGGCGTCGCAGCCGCGGCATAGTAACCAAGGCCCACGCCCACTCCGACCGCAACGCCCCCGCCAACGCCTCCGGGGGGCATGGTCGTGGTCGTTTGACCCATTATAGAGCTCATAAAACCATTGGCCACGACAAAGTTTCTGAAAAATTGATTACATCAAAATAGTTTCGAGCAAAACTCCTGCCCCAGGACAACCCCCTCAGAAAGGTATCGTCTAATTGGGTCTGTGTGCGCATAAATGTCGTAAAATTAATTTCGTGTTAATTTTATGTTGGCCATCAATTAAACTTCTGACATTTCCTTAAATTACTTCCGTTTCGAAAATAGACACAAAACTATCAAGTAAAATCCTCTTCACGAGCTATTCATCAAAAGGTTATTAAAGTTTCATATTTAAAAGGGATCATAACAAAAACAAATCAAAGGCAAACACACAAATTTTAGTCCTTCTTAACTGTATAAAAATCAATATAGTAACCCACCTATAGTGCTGATCGATCTGAGCCTTTTCTATCCGCTTGTCTTTGGCCCTGCGGTTCTGGAACCAAATCTTGATTTGCGTTTCCGTCAGGCGAAGGGTCTCGGCCAGTTCGAACCGACGGCTCCTGGAGATGTACTCGTTCCGATGGAACTCCACCTCCAGGCGAAGGGTTTGCTCCGTGCTAAAAGTGGTCCTCTGGCGGCGTTGTCTTCCCTCTTTGCGGCGCCTCCGAGCCACTAAATAAGATTCACAAACAATAAAATAATTACTAAATTTTAGATAACAGATAAATCAGCACAGGAAACCATAAAACAAGAAGTTTTCCCATTCAAAGCGACACTACACCCCTCAGATAGTATCATATTTTCACAGTCTGCTTATTACACCACCCACCAAACTCTACTCTGCCCTTATTCGTTTCAAATACAATAGAGATGTTAGAGCGAAATTAATCTTACATTAACAAACCATCAAGTTATAAGCGCGGCTAAACGATTCCGAATGTGGTTGCGTGTCGAGCCAGTTAACCCAACAAATAATTAACCACTCTGATATCTGTAGACCTTGTTTGTTATTTCCCCCACCTGCTCCGTTTCGTGGCTCGCGTTTGTGGTGCACATTAGAAATGCATTTTCCACGTTGTCCCTGGCTCAAGTGTGTTTTTTATATTTATTTCGGCAATCTATGCTGATCCGGGAAAGTTTTAACAATGCCAACAGCTGGCTGGCCATCATCATCATCATCATCATCCTCTTCTCGCATTCGAATTTTTTGCTCCACCGTTGGTTTGTTTGTTTGCATTCGCAGTGTCGCCGACGATGAAGTTCAACCAAGCGCACATTATGCCCCACTACCCCCTGAGTAACCGCCCACCTGCCACCCATCTTCACCCACCTTCACCCACTCCATTGTGAGTGGTGCGGTTTAGAGTCTAATTGATGTAACAAGGACAAGCTGACAAGTTGTTCGGTTTTCGCGGGTGGGGTTTTCCCGGGAAGGGGTTGCTTTGTGGGCGTTGTAATCTCTAGTTTTTGCTTGATTACCCCTTGCCAGAATAACTCGAGGCGGTCTTAAGCTCTTCCCTGATCCTTTCTTTCCCTCTTTCCTCCTAAAATTTTTTAAATCACGTGTGAAACTCGATAGCCAAGTGTCCTTTGCCCAGTTTGTTGTGGCTGCTATGAGTCTCCCTCTGTCTGTTTCTCGTTTAACCCTCTTTGCTTTCTGTTTGTGTTTGCTTTTTTAGGTTTCCTGCCAAGCTCAATTACAATGCTATTTTTTTTAGTTTCTTATGATTTTTTTTTAAGATTTTACAAAGTTTTATTGTTAAAGTTTGGGCAAAGAAGGTGGTAATAGTATGGTGGTAATACTAATGTCAGAATTATTTGTTTTCATGCCGATTTTCCTTTCTCCAGTATTACATTTTTGATTACAAACCAGTATGCCCAGCATACCATCGATGTTTCATTATGAAAATGTTTAATTTCGCACTTATCAATTGCTTCACTTATTCGCCCTTAACCTGCGATCATTTTCATTAGCCAACGCATTTCAATTTTTTTTTTTGGGTATCCCCACCTCACCTCCACACCTGGCAACCTCATCAGCCGCAAACGAAAATGCCGCAAGTAAACGAAAACTTTCACGGCTCAATGCGTTTTAATTTTTTCTTGGCATTCGGTTTTTTCCTTGGCTAATTTCTTTGCATTGGGGGTCAGCAGCAGAAGCAGCAGCAGCTCATTGTGTGGCATTGCCCCGCCTTCGGTTTGTTTATTTTTTCCTGACTGATTTTACATAATCCTTGCCTGCCTGCACTCAGTGCGGGGATATTCAATAGCACTTGCACTTAATCAGCTTTTTTTCTGTATCCGATTTTTTGCAGTTCCTGCGGAACTAACTTCATCTGGGGCTGCACCTGCGCAGGCGTGTGAAATGTTCATCACTTCCTCTGAGCCTTTTCTATCGTAACTTTCGAACTCTTTCAGAGATCGGGTGGGAAATGTTAGCTCCCCTGGGCTTCAGCTGTCCCCGCTGTCTGCTCCTGAGGCGAGGAGCCGAGCGGTGGGCCTCCTTGGCCCGCCTTTTGTCGGGCAGCAGCTCCCAGGTCACCAGCGACTCAAAGGATGCCACCAAGGACACGGCAACCAAAAGCACAACTACGGTCAAGGAGACTACAGCCAAAGTTAAAAGCTCCAAGGGGAGAAAGAGACTCAGGGACATAGAGGTAATATTAGATAACTAGATTGAAATTTGTATTTGTATGATAAGATATAAATAAATTAAAATAAGTTCTTTAACTATCAATTTTTGTTAAACAAAAAAATTTAAAGAATGGCTCTTTTGTCTCACAAGAACAACCACCAAATCTTTAAATACAATTTCTTTAAAGAACAAAACCAACTTAATATCTCTCTTGAAACGACTTTTCTTCAGAAATTATATTTGGTAAGCTCAAAACGCTTTCTTTCACAGCTTCCTCCAGAGCCCACCACCTGCTGCATGTCGGGATGTGCCAACTGCGTCTGGCTGGACTACGCCCAAACCCTGGCCAAGCTGCTAGGCGACAACGACGAGGAGGCACGCGAGATCGTCCTGAGCAAGATCACCGACCCGAACCTGAAGATGTTCCTCAGTCTGGAGCTTCGCCAGATGGCTCGCCAGCGGGAGGAGAAGGCAGCGGCGGAGAAAGCAAAGACCCCTCCCAAAAAGTAGTACAAACATCTTTTCCCAACCATCTAAATTTCTATAATAGTTAGGACCAAATTCGTAGTAGCTCAAATTTACTCTTGTACTAAGTCTAAGAACTGAAAAACCTCACAATAAATACCTAAGAGTTCGGAATATAAAAAAAGATGTTTGCTGGAGTGTTGTTTTAGTTACAGTTTAAAAACACTCAGTTGTCTAAATTGGAGAGTAGTATTACCAATGCATATTAACAGAAAAGCATTATATTGTGAAGAACGGCATTATGTTTTAATTAACAACTGTCAAAGCCGTTTAACACTTGAAATGCTTAGCAATAAACTTAATCTCATTTTAAAATGAGTTACTAACTAATAATCATGGATCCCAATTACCAACTTCATAACTTTTACTCACAGAATGCAGTAAATCCGGCGCTGAAGTGCGGATCACTGGGAAACCCGGGCGGAAATCCGTGTGGCAGGCCGGGATTCGCGGTTACTCCGGGATTAATCACTGGCGGCGGAGTCACGTAGCTGAGCTTCTGATGAACTGGCAATTGCTGCGGATGATGATTAGGATGAGGATGATGGAGCTGCTGCGTGGAATGCCGGGGGTAATCCTTGGACTGGCCGTAGAAGTCGTAGGCAGAAAATCCGGGGAGGGAGGAGCGTTCGTCGCTGATGGAGATGTCCGGCGAGGAGACGCTTCCGCCGTCGCTGTGATAGGGCGTTTCGCAGGGGGGCGGCTTGTGGGCGTGGGTTCCCACGTCGATGTCCCCGTTTTCCGAGCTACGCGTTTCCAAATGTCCGTAGAGTCTTTCGAAAAACTGACGCGGCGACGACGGACGTTGCGGTACGGTTATGTTCGTGGTGCTCGATAGCGGATTATTACTGTCGCTTCCTTCGATGGCTGGCGAGCCATCGGGTGACCCAATCTCCACTTTTTGGCGTTGCATTTGACGAGGGAATTGCCGCGGAGCTGTCCAAACTAATCACTTGGGTAATCGGCGAGCGACTGAAGTGTCGGATATTTTAGCCACTTCCGCTGGTCAAGCGACGCTTATCCTGACGCCGACTCGAGCAGAGGAACTGGAAAGAAACAAAGCAAATTACGCGGCACATCAAAAAATTAACGACAGCAGCGGGGGCGCCTAAAATGCTGCTTAATAATACGAAAAAAATATCCCCCTCCCCAAAAAACACCTGAAGTCTGGCTTGAGTTCGCTTTGATTGGTCGAAGTACTGTGAAATTAACCCCTAAATTTACTTCCGGCTGAACGTCCGTTAAGGGTGGCAAGCAGGCTAATTCGAACAAGCTCCGCCTTCTTTTCAGGGGACTTTTCAGCAAGTAGTTTGCAGGATTTCGGCTTAAGCAGTTCAAGCAGGGAATGTTAGTAGCCCTGGCGATGTTATGACATAACGTTAGGATAACATTTATCAGAGGCATCAACCCGGGTTGATGGAAAAACATCGGCAACCGGACAAGATCTTGTAGTCGGTGTTGCGGCACAATATCGATGTATCAAACAATTTCATAACATATTGGTTTGTTTTGCAGCTCCATGAATTTTGGATAATCATTTAGAAAAACGTCGTGTTTGTTTAACCGTTTGAAAAAACGTTGATTATTCGCTGTCCAAGTGCCTGGAAAAAGCGGCCTCCAGCGGACCAAAAACAAAACAGCCAATTCGTTGAGGTTTAGGTCTTGGGTTTTCAACGAGTAGTCTCGCTACCCTCTACCTATTCTTCCATGGGTTTTTGAATCTCTCTCACTGTATTTTGAATTTGAATCGAAGGCGGACGTGTCGGTGCCGCTATGGATTATGTGTTTGCGGTGTTTCGGTACGAAAGCATGTGTCTTAGCGAATGCAGATCAATGATTCGATAGTGCCGTTGTTGGATCGAAAAGTAAATCAAAACATTTAAAACGTTCGATTTCGGTTATTTCTGAGCCGTCGCAGCTGCGCATTCGATTCGCAAGTACCGTTAGTTCGCGCAGATGTCGCAGCCTCCAAAAGTGCCAATAAAGAATAATAACAAACAAAGACAAACAAGTGGTTCAAAAAAGGTACGAGTAAATGGAACATCCCTTCGATTTTGGCCAATATCGACTTTGTTTGTCGTAGCCCCAAATTAAAGCAAACAGCAACGGGCAAAATCAGGCCGTTGCAAACATTGCACTGGCTTTTGTTTGTTATTCTCCGCCCCGATATTAATTGAATGGCTTTTATTAAGCCCCAGTGAGTGTGTCTGTGTATTTTTGTTAAGGCTTAATGTTTGTGCAATGCAAAAATATTTTGTTAAAACTCGTTTCGTTTAAAGCTTATTTGGCTTAGGTTCGCGAGTGTGTGATTTTGAGTCTCAGTCTTTTTACCATCCATCAATTTCGGTTTTTGTTACACTGACATATGCAATTTTTTGGCCACTTTTTGTGGTTTTTATTTCTTGAGCTCAATTTAAAAATATCTTCTGGATACACAGAAAAATAAAATAATATATCTTGATGTGAAGGGAGGTTTGAAAAGAAGTAGAAAATGACATATTTGGAAGAAACATTTAAAAGAATGTTTAATCAAGACTGTACAAATTAATTTCACAATGTAAAGTAAACATCGTTTTCAAATTTTTTGTTATGTGTATGCCTCGCCGAACGAAGTTTAATAATTCAGAAAACCCACATGTTATTTCATTCTGTTGTCATCCAAAAAAAAAAACAAAAACATCAGCCTTTCCATTGACATTTATGAGCGGCGCTAAGGGTGCATCTTGCTCTCTCGCTCGCACACAGGAACTTCCTCTCCTCTCTCCGTCCCTCTTGCGCATTCAGAGGCGTGGGAGGAGGCATTTTCAGGGGCCTTATTGTGGGATTTCTTTTGATTCCCTAATTCCCACCGCGGAATTTCTCGTGGGCTCGTTTGCATTATCCTGCGCATGCGCAGCAGATTATGGGAAAATCGTTATGGAAATGAACGCGGAATTTTTTGATTGATAGAAATGTCGCGTACTTACCAATTATCAACATAACAACCGGTAACAGCTGTTGGCAATGTGTGTTGCCATGTTCCGTTATAAATGCGAGTGAGGAATAGTAATGAAAAGGCAGCAAACATAATAGTGACGAAACTCTATAAACCAAGATAACTGTACTTGGTTAAGATTATATTAAATCTTTCTTTATGAAATGATCCCCAATATATATATAATATCCCATTTCCAATCAGTTATATGGTCTTTCCATCGCTTCCAAAAGCGATTTGCATGCATATGTGAACTTCTGATTCACACCGAACTAATCTTTATGTCTCTTATCTTTGCAGTGCCAAAACGTCTGACACACTTTAGTGACTTGGACAGACGATCGTTTCACTAATTGCTGACACACATAATTTCCCTAACTGGCGAAAAAAAAGGAGAGCAAATGTCGAGCGCAAATTGAATTTACGGTGGTGCCCCATCAAAGTCAAGTCGGCCGACTCTAACTAATTTAATGATCAAAAGTAACACATTTTTTTCGCATTCGGCGGCAGCCGCTGAGCGGTGTTAATTGAAAGTGTCACGCGTCGTCTAAATAATAATCTCCAATCGACTGGTTTCGTCTATGTGAGTGCTTGTAGTGAGTGATGACATTAATTGGGTCAGGACGATTGGCCAAAAGCGGCGGATCCGCCATGTCCTGGCTAGTTCTAGTGATAACCCTGGGGGCGGCACAGGCTGCCACGCCCTTCGCGAAGGAGTACCGCAGTGCGGGACTCTACAATGGAAACACCCTCGTCGATCTGGACGGATCCACCACCCTGGACTTGGGTCTCGAAAAGCCCACCAGCAGCAGCGGACTCAGCGGAGGATTCAAGTCCGAGTCGTCGGTCGTTCTGCCGGGAATGCATCAAAATTCAGGTACTACAAATATTACATATATGTATATTTAATTTTGAATTTAAAAAATCGAAATTAGGACTTTTTTTGGTATACATTGCTATTTGTTATATCTTGAACTATGTTTCATCGACTGTTAAATGTATTCTAACCCTTTTATTCTAAGGGGGGCTTTTAAAAATGTTTTCCCTTGGTTTTAAGGTAATCTGCATATTAGCATCAACTTCACTTAGTGGAACAAGTGGGGTTATCATTTGAGTTCTTCCCAGAATTATATGGATACAACCTTCATTCATGTTCGCCTTATCGAGCCGAAAAAGAACCAAACAAAAAATGCTTGTGCTCCAGTGAGGGAAGAAGGAAGTGTTCACTGCAGGTATACAAGTATTGAAGTATTCATATGTGCCGGCGCTTATCTAACCTTATCTCACAACTCTTTCCTGCGACCCTTTTCTGCCTCCGATCGTGTCTTTGGTTTACTTTGCTATACGACCTGCGCCTCGGCGGCATCATATTTCAGAAACAAGCAGGAAAGCAACAAGAGTGGGGAACAGATTACTCGAACAAGTGTATTTTCTGTCTGCCGCTTGTCTCTCCCTTTTGCATTGTGTCTGCTCTGGTTTGGGACGGTCCTCCCCAGGTTTTTCCCCCGGTAACTCAATCCCGAGAGATGAGTGCTGCCCAGCTGGCAACCAGGATGTCAACCGCAGCTCCCAGACCCAATACCCATTCCCATTCCCATCCTCATCGCGATCCCATCCCATCGCATCCCATCCCAATTGCAATCCCAATCCCATTGCTCGATTCGGGCACGCTCGGCACATCCGCCAAGCAATTTTCCTGCCTCATTATAACGAGACTAAAGCGTAATCACGGGGAGGGAGACAGACGTGTGCTGGAATGGCTCTCCCCGGGGTTTCTTTATAGTTTTAATTTCCATTCCTCATTTTGGGGTTCTTCGATCTTTGCCAAAGTGCGAACTTCCTGTCCAAACTTCGGCGCAGTGAAAGGGATCTCTTGAGTGTCGAGTGTTTGGGCTTGTGTGCGCTTACCTTTCCACGCTGGATCGGTTGTCTTGGTTGTTTTTTTTTTTCGGCCGTCCGAATTCTGTCCCCCGCTTTTGGCTGATTTAAATGTCATTTAAGCCGCTTAACTTGGCCCTCTTGGTACGTTTCTGATTTTCGAGTTTTTACGACAACATTTTTAAGTTTTATGGTAGTCCCATTTTATGAGCGTGAAAATGAAAGTACTTTCGTCAAGTCGCAGTCGCAGTCTCACTCACTGTCTCCTTTCTCTATCCCTATCTCCCTCGGTCGGCCTTTTCTTTTGGAGTTTTGTGGCCCTCAACTTATGACTCGACAGCAATTCCGAGGCCTGGGTAAACTTACGGACGTAAATTTGTGGCTTTCTTAAATGTGTCATAATTAAAAGACAACATTTTCGTGGGCCGATATGCTGGTTGGGACTTTTCCGTAACCCCAACCAAGATTTAGATCAGATTTAGATATGGGCAGTATCTGTGGGTGGGCCACCCTAGGCCTCAAAAGATCAAATTTCCCGAGCTAGAAACCCATTAAGGTTTCACAGTCCATTTCTCGTTTAATAGGCTATTTCCCGGCATTTCCTGGATTCCTGGCGAACTGAATGGGAACCCAAAGACCGTTAAAATAGTTGCACGCCTTGGTGAATAAATGTTGATGCACCATTAATATTGGTTTTTATTTTTTTGCCCCGATCT
The DNA here is from genome assembly GCF_018152265.1 of Drosophila ficusphila. NCBI lineage: Eukaryota > Metazoa > Arthropoda > Insecta > Diptera > Drosophilidae > Drosophila > Drosophila ficusphila. The sequence continues at coordinate 21,643,458 of NW_025064737.1, forward strand.
CTCATTCATTCCGATTCATGGACATCAGCCAAAAAAATATTAAGAGCCTAAGGGGCTACCTGAATGTTCTGTGAACTGAAAGCGTTTTTCTTTTTTTTTCGGGATCCGGGTCCAGCGTAAACATTTCTGCAAAGCACGCAAACTTTGGCCCAGGCCAGGGACCAGTTTTTGGTAGCCGGGTCTTTCCTCGGTCTTGGCTTTGGCTTTGGTGCGGTCTGCTCTTGGTTTCCAAGTTCCCGAGTACAGTACGCAGGCGCAGAGATCTTGGCAGGAGGCTGTTGTCGCTGCCGTTTCTTCGGCTTGGGGTCCCTGGCACTTCAACTCTTCAGCATGTATTTAGATAGGCCAACGTCGAAAGATACAAGCCGCCTGTACCTGTGAGTTCGTGTTGCTGGTTGTGTGTGCGAGAGTGTATACAATTCCGGTCAAATGAATAGTACTTAACCACATTTTTAAAGGTGTAATATAGCTATAAAGTTTAGTTTTGGCTATAAACTATAAAGAGAAATCTTAAGAGGATTAAAATTTTAATTTAAAATTTCTAGCATCATCATAATTTTCGTAAATAAGGTACTTAAATACCTCTGATTTAAGAACATTTTCCAATGCCATTAGTGGTGTTATTTCTGTAACCATAGCTGTATGTGCCTGGGCCAAACAAAGCCAGCCGACAATCGTAAAAACTAAACGACGGGAGAATTTATGAGGCCTCAGCCGGAGTGGAGAGGAGTCGCCTCAGCCAGCGGTATATGTGTGTAGATCAAGTGCCAAAGTCAGAGAACGGGCATTCTTCGAGTTAGATAACAGGGCCCGGGACCCGGCCAGGTTTTGTGTCATGCAAATGCAGATACAGATAAAAACCGAATGCAGTTTTGCAGTAAAAATATATAAATCAAGGCAGCAGGTAGAAGGCAAACGACCCGAGGTCTAGAGTCTAGAATGCGAGGCACAAAGTGCGAAATATCCCACAGAGAAGGGATGCGATGCGATGCACAAGGTGCATCTGTTAGAGGCACTTGCCCTCAGCTTCGGTTCCCCGTGTCCGTCCATCCATCGTTAACGCTGCCACGCTAATTTGACGAAAGCCCATTTCATGGCATTTTTCCAGCACGGCCAGCGATTTCATGCTTCGACCGACCGATCGGGAATTGGGAACTGGGAATCGGACCATCGGTTCGGACTCTCCTCGCTGCATCGTACAGGTAGTTTTTAACACCTGAAAACCCAATCGTTTAGTGCGCGCAAGTGTCTGGTGTCTAGCCTCCTTCCTCCTTCCAAATCGCAGTCCACATGCACATGTACTCCTATATGTATACCTCCCACCTCAGGGGCCTCTTGTTTACACCTTTTGCGAAAAGTCAGGAAAAATGAAACGGTTTCTTCCCATTTTATGGCCCGAACGCCTGAACCTGTTGTTTTCTGTTGTGTTCCCCGGATAACCTGTGCGTTGAACCCTCCTCCTTCCCCCCCTCTGTGTGAGTTTTTTTTTTTGATTTTACCATTGTTTATTTTACCAGTCGTTTGTTGTTGCTATTTATTTGTTTTTAATTTTACATTCAAAAAAGAACAAACGGGTACACGGATAATGGATAATGGTTAATGGGTAAATTGTGCAAGGCGCTGGCTGGAGTAGAGTACATATTCTATTCGATTTGTTTACCGATCGCATAAACTTCTCGGTGCAGTGTGCGCAGCTTCGCCTTCGCTTTCTATATAGGCAAATTTGGTAGATTTTATCTGACAGCATTGTTTGTTGTTTTGGCCACGGGACAAGACAAGCCAACAACTAACAACACAACCGAAGCAAAGTGCAACAATTTTGGGGCCACAAACGAACCACCTACGTTGAATTTAACCCGGCTCCCCCTTCAAATTGCAATGGCAAACAAAAGACAAAACACCGTAAACAGGTGTCTGGCAATGTTTTCCTTTCCGCGCTTTTCTCCCTCTCAGCTCTTTTAATTTGAAAAGTAACCGAAACTGGCGGCATGTGTTTTGGTTTTTGTTTTTGTTTTTTTGGCAGCGGCCAACGCATTTCCTCCCACACATTCACGCAGCTAAATACCAACTTTCGATTAGAAAGAAAGTGCCAAACAAAAAGTGAATGTTACCCAATGAGGGGAAGACAAAAGCGATATTGGAAACGAAACCCGAAAGAGCCATAAAAATATGCCATAAACACAACAAAATCTCAGAAATCAATTGTGATCTATCGCCCGTCTCTTTCTTCGGCGATCAGTCTGTCTCTTTTCCCACAGAATTCCGGCAAAACGCAGTGGAGGCGATACTGGTGACGTAGGCGTTTCGATCCGGCGCCGATCTCTTAAGATCGTGTCGCTCTCAATGCTAATAAGATGTTGTTAGATGCACAGAGACAAAAGTCAAATTTATCTACGGTTTCTATAAAGGTTGAGACGAAATTGTTACTTGTATTTCATATTCTAAACTAATAAAATAATCATTACTTTTACGCAAAACATTAGAAAATATAGTTTCCTAAAGCAAACAACATATTCAGAATTTAATAAAATCAATTTCGCCACTCAATGAAATAGATTTTTTCCGTGTGTGCCTTGCTGGGCTTTCGAGTGTAATTTGATTGTGTCTCTGTTGGTTTATTTGGCTCGCTGATAGCCGGCTGGCTGTTTGCCATAAACATCTCGTAAATTGAAAAGCGAAGTCATTAAATTTGAATCTCGGCGCAGCAGTTGAAGTTCATTTGGAAACTTGACGAGAATGCAGCTGCAGATGCGGGCAGATGCAGAGCATGTGCAGCCGCACAAAAAACCAACGAACTAAACTGAAAATTAACAACATTATTGTGTATTCATTATGCTTCTGACGTCCCACATGCAGCAGTTTGTCTAATTGAAATAGAAATCTCTGGGTCTCCAGCAGTTGCACAGATGTTTTATTTCAAGTTTTCTTCTGTTTTTTTTTTTTTTTTTGACTTATGTTCTGGCTCTGGCTCCTTTTTCCCTCTTTCACTTGACATTTGAACTTCGGCGTGCAACCGCAACGTTCGAGTTGCATAAATAACTTTTGTTCCAGCGAACACATAGCTTTTTGTCTTCTGCTGGCGTGTTTGTTTGTTTTTGGCTTTTTCCTTTTTCGACTTCTTATACAATGACCTAGAAATTTGGCTTTCTTTTTTTGGCCTTTGTATTCACAAGCTGAAGAAGCCCCATAAATTAATGGTACAAGCTGAAGATATGGCTAAATGTACAAACAACGACATTGCTTTATGATGCTACCCAAAAGAAAGGTAGTAAGTTAGCATAAGAGAACAGTATCTTTTGAATTTGTCATCGATTTTAAATAGGGTTCCCATAATTACTCTTGAGGTAAAAGCCAAGATCATTTTTCCGATGCTGGTCCAATAGCAGCTAAAATATTTTCTGCATTTATTTTCGCAATTTCGAAATCGTTTAACATTGCATTTGACCTCCACCCGAGGCGCCAGCCATCTCTCAGGTTTTGTGCAGCTTGCTGCCTTTTGCCTGGCACCCACACGGAAATCAAAGTCAAAGCCACAATTATTGGCTATAAAAATACAAGGGGGAAAAATTACCAATTTCGCAGCTGAAATGTTTAACAGAAATTGCTTCCGCACTGAGCAATTTGTCACGGCAACACACCCTCAGGGATTGCACCGCATCGCACCGCAGATCGAAGTGCCATATGACAGAATAGGCAGGCAGTGCAAATTATAAACCGACTGATCCGATAAATGATCAAAAAGCCGAAAGCCGACAACGACGGCCTGTTGCCAATAAACAGTCAATTATTGCAGACAGCCAAGTGCATAAAATTAAATCCGAATGGGCTGGAGGCACATCCATCAGTCGGGCAGCCATTTCGTCAGTCAGACAGTCAGTCAGTCAGTTAGTAACTTAGTCAGTTACGCAAATCTAGCCAAGAGACATAAAAAAACTGCAAGAGGCCAACACAAAAAAAATAAATATGTAAATTTTGGAATTCGATTGAAAACACATTATTTCCAATAAAGAAAATACGTTGATATTGCTTTTGTTTTATTTTAATTTTTATTTGCAAATTATTGCAGAATGAAGTGTGGACTTGTACAAGTTTTTGACTTTTAAAATCCCTTTTTTCCAGTGCAGCGAAAATTAGCATTGCTGCTGCTGTTAGGCTCGCTTACCTTGCTTCGACTAATTCGACGACGACTGACTAATTTATGTCAATTTATGGCATGCAGCCCCGCCCCTTTGGGCGGCTACGAGTTTCCCACCCAGCCGGGTCGTGAGTTGTGCAGGGCCATATCTTATCGGCCAATAACGCCATTGTTGATACTGGCCGAGATCTGTGGCAATGTGCTTGCTGCTCTGGCTGCTGTGTGGAGATCTTCTTTAAGCCGCTTACAAGGTAATCTCTTTGGTCTGGTCGCAATATTTTGATCAGCATTTAAATGGCTCTGAACGCTCACACTCGGAAATAACCCAAATATTTTGGGCTATTAAAAACTTTTCTTCGTTCAATTGAATGCCTGACAAAATATCAGAGATGGTTTTTTTCGTTTGGCGCCAATGAAAATTTCATCATCGGCGACTGGCGATAAATGCTGTTCGAATTATTTTTGGGATTTTCTCTTCGTCGCTCTCTTCGCGGCGGTATTAAAATTAGTTATTTAAACGACTTTTTAGTTGCACAGCCGAGGTCGGGGGGTGTCCCATGGTTGAGTCATAAAATGGTTATTTTATAGTCGCGTTTACATGCTTGAAAACCGACAGCCAGAAAAGTAACCAATGCGCTTCATTAAAATGTAGTAACACTCAACATATGCTTGTCTCCAATGAATTTTCATTGTTTTGGTCGTGAATTCATAAAAATTCCACATGTGTTGATGACAACTAATGTGTTTTTCCGTTTATGCTCAATTAAAATAAAAGGCACTTGTATTTACAAATATTTCTTTGATTTTTTTTCTAAAATTAAGTGTCGTTGTTCCACTCATGCTGACAACTGAAATGCAATCTTTAAAATGGGCTAACCCCTATCGATATTTAAATCAAACATTTTTTAGATATTCTACGTATCTGTGTCTTTTCGATCATTGATATGCTAATAACAGCTTTCCACAGCTTATCAGGCTGAAGATCGTATTCAAAAACGTTCAGTTTCGAGTGCCATCGATTGATATTGATGGGGATCAAGAACATACATATCCACTTGATATGTTCGTTGGTCCACACTTCTCGCTGTGTTTTGTCATAATTTTAACCAATTTATGCACATTTTTCCCCATGTTTACCGTTAGTCGCCGAACGGCTTATCACGTTTCTAACGGTACTCGGTGTTCCCCCAACTCCAGAACTCCCCAATGACCCACCTCCCCCTCGGGGATTTTCTGGCTCTTTGTTCGCATACGATTATCGTCATCTATTCGAGGGACAGGTGAACGAACCTCGGTTCTTCGATGACTTTTCGAAATGATCAATTTCATTGTTTTTCGCCAGCTGTCTATTTCACAATTATAATTTATGAAATATATGGTATATGGTTTAATTTATGCACGAAAACTTTTAGCTAATGAAGCAGCAGCCACCGAAAAGACTCCAACTTAAATGGGGATAATTAAAGCAAATTTATGGCAAGAGTTCTCTGAACCCTCCAGATATGTAGAAAACGATTCTGAACTTTCACCACAACCAATTTGACGTTTGATGTCCCATGAAAATGGATTTATAAGCGTGCCGCTCTTTTTCCTCGACCGATTTCAGCCCCTCCCACTATTTATTTAACAAGAAACAAAAGTGTTAAGACGAAAAAGAAATGTGTTCACATCGGAGCAACAAGTTAATTAGCCACAGAAATAGACAGCGAAGGAGGCGAGAACATGAAAAGAAACCAATATGAAAGCTACAGATACATGGCCATCCGTGAGATACCCAGCCAGCCGTCCATGTCAACAAACAGTTCGACACGCTCGATCGACCATTAAAATTGTTTTGCCCGGGCGACCGTCGAAGTGAATTTCATGTTCCATTGGCCAGAACTCTTTCGATGCCGATGCCGCTCGAGAACTCTCCATTTGCGAGATCTGTCACAGATCTTAGAGAAGGGGCCTTCGGCAATCATAAATCTCTCAACACCTCCGTCAGATTTGATCTAAATTTGCGCTTAATAATAAACTCTCAGTTCCTGCCAAAAAGTAAAATACGAAACGAAGATATTATTCGCAGGTCAAAGACTTTTTGTCTGCTCCTCTTAACCAACCCGCATCCGCACCGCTCTCTACTTAGTCATAATTGCAAGAAAACCAAGGCCCACATTCAACTTGGCTGGCCAAGTGCTTCAGAGAGACATGGCCAAAACGGATTTCGGGCCACATTGCGGTGATTGATCGTTCGTGCGCCACTCTAACAAAACGAGAAGCTCCCTAAAAAAAAAAATGTATAAAGTGAGAAGGTAGGGAAAACCACTTTGGATCACTTATGTTTTGTAGGCTTGAGCTGTCTTCTCTGGTTTTATTGTCTTTGCGATCGTTGACATTCGATTGCTTGACCATGGCCAACAACAAACGATTGGAATTTGATATGTGTCACACAGTGCGTTTCAAAACTATGTCAATATTAAAGGTTACATTTTGTATAAAATACAAAAAGTATAAGTTACAAATATATTTTATTCAAAAAATGTAGATTTAAAATGAATAGTTTTTAAGTAAATCTTTACTCTGCCTTTTTTTAATACCTTACCAATTAACCCAGTTTGCGACATAATTAGTGCTTTAAACACCGAAATTAACAAGCTTATAGCAGCTTTGGCTGTTGACTATTGAAATTCAATATTTTTTAGACGCACTGTAGCCTAGTATCTTTGTGTTTTGATCTAAATATAGCGGGCGCCGTGACACTTGACTATCTCGCATCTCGACCGCTTGACCATGTGCGGTTTGCGACCAGTTTGTGGGCGTGCCGAGGGGCCGATCGCAGATCGTTGATCAATGAATGGCCAAGACAGAGGTTAATGCTGAGACGAACGAACGAAGGCTATTGCATCGGAAATGGGGGGCTTTCAGGGCCTTCAATTTTGTAGAGCAGTGTAATGGGGTAGCCGTTCACAGTTACACAGCCGTATCTTTTCAAGATCTGCGCTCTTGAAAGCGGCTGTCTTTGAGCCTCGTGTGTCATTGCCGCCCGGAGGAAAGAACGCACATTAGCCGGCCAGAAAGCCAGAAAGCCAGAAACCCATCATAGCCATATCAAATTTCGCGGCTAGGCCAACATAATTGATTGGTTGGGTTGGCTGGAACTTGGCTTTCAGCTTTCGGCTCTCGGCTTTGGGTTTGGCTCAAAGTCAAAGCCGCACGCCCGCAAGTGCTGACATTTGTTCGGTGTCACGACTTGGCAAACTGGCAAACTGGCAGACAGAAGACAACTCCTGGCACAAACCGTTTGTGTTCTATGTCGGTCGGTTTGTTAGTTAGTCAGTCTGTCTGTTAGTCACTCACGAACTGTGGAACTGTTGGAACTTTCTTCCGTGCCGCAGAATGACAGCGGCAGAAGCTGCAGAGCTCCAAGGAGCCCCCAGCATCCACCCGAATGCTCATCATTGTGTCATTGATCCCGGGCCTCTTGCCTCTTGCCTCTTGCCTCATGCCTCTTCCCAAGTTGCAAGTTGCAGCAAAGGCACCGAGCATTGTTCTGCAGGAGGCACAAGTCCCAGTCTCGTGGGCTTTATCGCTTTTTCCCGATCGGCTGCAGCTTGCGGTACTTGCTCGGTTCAAGAGTCAGCACTTACTATGCACACCAAAGGTTGAGATAATAGCATTTAAGGTGGACTCTTAAAAAAGTAAGTCTTAAAAAATGCGTCAGTTCAACATTTTGAATTTTGACTCAACTTAGCTGGAAATATATGTGACTAAGCTGATTAACATATAAGCTATCATAAGCTATATCAATGTTAAGAATAGTTCATTATTTAAGTTATATCCTAGTCCTTTTTTCTTTACCACAACTGTTTCTGTCATATTTACTTGCAGTTAAAGTGGCAGATGCAACCAACAACCAACAGTTGCTGACTGAAATTTTTTTGTGAAAATTAATTTAACATGAACTGACGACTAATTTTGAAAGTGTGGCCATGTCCCAATCTTCTTCGAGAAGCCTACAAAATTAAATTATAAAGAAATTTTCGGTTTGGGGTAAATTTTCTTTATGGCTTCATATGGCTTCGGACAGCTGCAAAGTTTTCGGCGGCGCTTTAATAGCTTCAACTTTTGGCAAAAAAAAAAAAAAAAAAGGAAAGAAACGAACCCAAACTTGTTTTGGCCACAAAACTGGTTCTTAGCCGGTGAAGAAGTTTTCTGTTGTTATTTTTTTTTTTGTGAATTTTTCGTGAATTTGTTTCTTAGTTGGGCAAACGCGGCTTAATCTTCTCGTTCAGCGGCGCAGGCCAAGTCGAAGTTAAGAGAAGATATTAACTAAATGATAATGCTTAGCAGGTAGTTAAGGGCTCGGCTCGGCCAGAAATTGCCTCTTTAAGCCAGCTTCCTTCTTCTGCAGACTTTCGAGGCGGAAGTTTCCATCTGGGCTTTGGCCTCTATGGCACTTCTTAACTACGTGCCTTTGGCCAAGTTGATGGCATTTCGGTTTGCCGGCTTAACTTGGCGATTTCCGCTTCTGTTTCCACCAAACTCTGATTGACACAACGCAAACTCATTGAACCAACAATATCAGAACGTGAAAATCCACTTGGAAAACCTTCGGTCTGCCGGTCTAACTGACTGACGGTTTGAGTGGTGTGCCCCCAATGAAAATTCATTTCATCGCCTCAATCAACAATTTAATTCAATTAAGTTTTGAAATGTTTGCGGCACGTCGGCCGAACAGCACGAAAACAAAAACAACCACATCCCGCGAAAGAATGCAACTGCTAGGCACCCAAAATGTGTTTAATTATCAGAATCGGAATTTTCATGAACCAACTAAAACAAATGTACATAAATTTGAAGACAGGTCTTTGCTGCTGGCGTATTTGCAATTGGCCACGGCAAATGGAAGGGGAAGTTCCTTGGTACTGGTTAGTGCCCCAGTCTCGGCCAACAAAACGTTTTCCCAGGCAAGTTCAGTAATTGCGGACCAGCTGAAAAAGAAAAGCATAGCTGCAAAGTACAGTCGGTTTTAAAAGTAAGGTTCCACATGCTTTTATTGACATAAACAGAAATAAACAAACTAAAAATATCCTTATCTGTATTACGTCTTCTGACATCAGAATATACATATTTGGTCTTTAAACAGATATTTTATAACAATACAACGTTTTTTTTTATTGATTTGATTTATAATTTCATCAAGGAAACAACAAGCTCATTAACCTTTAAGAAATCATCTAAAAAGCCAAAAAGCATCCAAATAGGAACAGATCTTATTTGCATAATCGTTTTGGCACTCTTAAGCGGGATTCTCCTCGTTGATTAATGATTGTATTAATATAGCGTTAATGACTTGGACCGACGACATTCATTCCAGAATTAGCTCAGATTATGCCAATCCGTTGAAGAGCGCTGAAAAGCTGGTTTTCCAGATTTCTCCGCTAAGCTGCGCGGATTCAAAACAAGTTTGCCTATTTATTCTTTTCGCTGGGAGACGTTTTAATTTCGCCAACTGTATTCGGCAAGTGCAACTGCAACTGGAGAGCAAAGCGAGGCGAGCTAATCGGACGGATCTCGACTTGTATCTTATAAATACCCCACAATTTATGCATTTGCTCGCATTTGCTTAAGCAAAGAACCGTTAAACGTTCGCGAGCCTCTTAATTAAAGGCCATGGAATTTGTAGAATCAACAGCAGCAAGGGGAGAAACTCTAGCACTTGGCGGCGCAAATGTTTTCATTTTTTCGCAGTGAATGGCCGCCACTTACAGAACCAATTTACACGGCCGAAAAACTTGCTCAATTTATGTGGTGGCTGAGCAAAGGCTGAGATACTACAGATACCAGCCACTTGCAGATACAGATAGAAAATTAAGTTTAAACAATCGCCGCATGACATTGAACGGCAGACAGGTGGAATCCTCCCCGCTTCCTCCATAAATTTTGGCCAGTTTTGTAATATTTTGGCCATAAACAAAAATAACTGAAAATGGTTTCTCTTCTGCGTTTAATATTTATTTCTTTTTGGTCGAGTATAGTAATTAAGAGTCTCATTGAGAGGATAATAAATCAACTTCGGTTGGCTGGCTTACCACATGGAAAGTGGAGAATCTGAGATTGCAAAGGCAAAGCCAGTGATTTGCAACAACGGCGATGATATCATATGCGGGAGGAGTGTTTCTGTTTTGCAATTAGCCGATCGGGGTGTTTTTGCATTCACTGGGTAGCCAAGCTGCTTATTACATAGAACACCACTTGCCGATTGCAAATGCGATGACTTCGGGCCCGGACGGGTTTCAGCCGATGTTATATAATCAACTGAATCGTGACTAATGGCTACAACTTTGCCCATATTCATATGCGCTGTAGCTTATCATTCACTTCGCAGATTCTCATGGGAAAGCGGGTCAGAAAAAAGGCAATAGTGCCTTCATAAAGTTCTCCAAACTTCTAAGAATCAGTTAGGGCTAATAAATATTCTGTTGACTATTGTGGGAAGAGCAGTAGCTGCTGCTTCTATTTTTTCCGTAATATTTATTAAGATCTTAAAAAACTGCATGATAAAAAATCATTTTATCAGCTTGTTGACAGAAGTATAGGCATTGACCTAAATCTTACGCAGTTTATAGATCATTTACTTCGAGTGCAATTCAGATTAGGTAGATTTTTCTAAGCGTTATCTTTTATTGATATACAGCGAGATTTGTTAAAGCATTGACCCAAAAAGTATTAAATTGTTTTAAAAAGCTGGCAGATTAAAGTAATCTTTTAATTGACAGATAACCTAATTAAAACGCCTTGTTAAAGTAAAGACATTAAGACTTAAGAATTAAGATGACATAATAATTTTCTAAATTAAGTGTATTTTATCATATTTTCTTTGAAAACGCTTAAATCCAAAGGTAGCTCGAGAGCATTGAACCTCTTTCTTTATATATCTTCATTTTTATGACTTTTGGAAGTTTCCATTTGAGAGTGTTGAATACTTTTTATATGCCCAGCGTAACAAGTGGAATTTTAAGTATGAGAAAAGAAAAATAGTGGAAAAGGTGTCTGAAAAATAATTAAATAATAAAAAGAACCTCTGAGTGGGATACAAAATTAATTTAAATTGAATTTTAAACAAGGCAAGCCTGTTGAATCATCAACGATAAACACATGATGACAATGAGGAGACGAATAAAACTTCCCCAAGATTCCTAGAAGCTGTATTATAAAATGAATGTATTCAGCTATAATCTCTCTGAATTTCAACCCATACTGAATCATTTTAGAAGTAGTTGGAAGTTGTATTTTATTGAATATTTTTGAACCTTTTACACAATCTATTTACGCATGATTTCATGCTTTGATGTGCCAGTTGAACCCAAGTTCAAGTTCACTTGGCACAGTCGGAGACAAAAAAAGTATAATTAAAGATTATTATGTCACGCAATGTTTACGAATGTTTGTCGGTTCATTGCGCAATTTATATGAACGGCTCGATTTCTTTCTACAATCGATGAAAATCAAAAATTGACGTAATGTGTTTTTGATTGAACATTTCGGGGCACGTTTCAATACCGAGCAGGCGCCGCATGAGTTGCCAAATCAAAACTACAAACAATTTGTGAATGAATAGCTTTAAATTGGCGCGTTAATGACAACAACAAGCAACTGTAAACTTAATTTTTCAACATTTTTTCGCAATATTGTTGGCATTTAGCTGATTTTGCCATCGCAGCAAGTCAGCGCGCGCTTGACCCCAAAATGAAACTTTTAAATTGATTTTTATTATTTCTTCAACTTGTTGAACTCAATCAATTAGCCGGAGATAACTCGATGTGGGTGTCAGCAATGGCAAGTTGTCGCCGAACGGAATTGTTTTAAATTTTTCAGCAATGACCTTTGCTCTTCAGCTTTGCTTTCCTCGTAAAAACTAATATTTTTCCTTCTTCCTCTCGTTGCAGGTAAACAACAACCATTTGCCGTGTGGGGGAACTCATGGGTCGTGGTGACCCATAATAACATGCACACTTTTAGCCACAAGGAAAAGCTGAAAAACTGAAAAATTATTCATTAGCCAAGTGCCAAAAGCGTATTCAAATTAAGTTGCTCAAGCGAAAACCAAAACCGAAACATGTGTCAGCCATGTCAATGCGTTTGGTCCGAGCCAAAAAGCCAAGTCGAAGCTCGAGTGCATTTTCTTTTTGGCCAAAATGCGGTTTCAACGGCTAAGAGTTTAGATGGTATTACCTCCATCCTCTCGGACAATTTGCCGGCGGAAATTTCATAATCATGGTAAAATGAAAATGTTACATTTTATGAAAATGTATTATTATGTCCATCATAAAAATGTCACTGAATGACACTTGCGCTGTCCGCTGAGCTCTATGCTTTATGCTCTATGCTCCCACCTCCGCGGATTATTTTGACAGCAGCAATTTCCAAGCCCCCCAAACAAAACCCCTCTAATTCCCCCGTCCATTGCAACAGCCCTCTGCCAATTTCTGTTGATTTAAGCAACTTTTTATTTTCGACTCGGTGGCGGCGCCAACGCAGTTGCACAGATAGAGAAACCAAGCGAATTAATAAAAGAGAAAATCAACTGAGATTGAATTTAGTGATTTCGGTTTGGCTCTTTTTACTTTTTGGGCGAACTGCAGCGTCGACGTGCGATCGCAATTATTGCCACAATTTGCGGCCATTTCCGCTTGGCTGCTGCTGCTGCTGCCGTTGCGCATGTGCCACTTGTTGCGAGTCCGAGAATCGAGGGGTTGGCGAGCGGAAATACCTTCTAGTTAACAGTGGGCTAATCATCATGGGGCAAGTGGCAAATTATGTTTTTATTAATGGTTATGGATTGCCTCCTCAGTCTCTAAATTATTTATAATTGGCGTGGCGATATCACAATCACATGCAAACGAAAGTGATGTGATGCTTTCCATTTTTGCTGAAACAAATGCTAATTTGCTGAAGTGTTAAATTTGTATCTTTAGGTGCCATTCATTCGAAAACTTAAGCATACTTTTAACTAAAATCGATTACTAATTTCGTTGGACCATGGCCATATTGCCACTGTCCTTAGGCGTTTAAGCAAAAAGTGCAACATTTACTTCGCCCATTGTACGAATGTACTTTTTGTTGCTGGGCACCGCTCACTTTTTAAGCTCGATTTCTTCGGTTTCCGTACCTAAAACTCTACAGTCTAGAGACCCAGTGCGCCTTTGGTTCTTTGCCTCGGCATTTGTCTTTTTCTGTTTTGGGTAATTAAAAGCAGCGTTCAAAGTGCAATTGCTGTGGGTTGCATTTACATAGACATGTGTTCAAACATTTGCGTTGCGCTCTCCGCCCGACAAGTGTTGTTGTTTTTTTTCCGCGGCTTGTCGTCCCGCGTGGGCGTTTCAATTTAAACAAAATTTCCAGTCTACGGGCCACGGTTTAATGGCATTAACAATATAGACAAGACCCAAGACACGCCCAAGCCGAGCGGCTGACTGAGTGACCTACTGCACTCAAATGTTCGGCGACATGTTGCAGTCACAGCAGCAACAGCAACATGCAACACCATGAACAACATGTTTCCCGGCTGAAACAAATTCTGACACCTAAATTTGCTACGCATTTTCAGGGTATCATTAATTAGTCAATGTTGGAAAGTTTCTTCATACGCTTTTTCGGTGAAAGTTTGAGAGATAGGAATTGAATTCAGTTCAGTTCAGTTAAGTCGTGGATGGATCCCAGGTCAGGCCTAGCTTCATTTTTCATAATTACAAAACCGATCGTACATTACCTTGAGCCCAATCTGCCAAACGGAAAGAAAAAATGTTGATGCATCTCTCAAGTATTTCTCATATTCAATGCTCTGAAGAGCTTTCAAGACTCTGTGGACCATATTTTTATGTGATGTGATGCCCTGGGAATATAAAGGGTATAATGGGATTGAAATATTTATTTAGATCACCTAAAAATCAGTTCTGTTAAATATTATTTGTTTTATACTAGATTAGTGTTGCAACTGAGTCATTGTTATTTATTTATTCTAGCTGCTGTCTAGCCGTTTTTAATCTGCAGATACTTCTCTATGCAATCACCTTAGTCTTAAAGCTGTTCTTAATCTGTTTGCTTATTTTATTTTTGGTACTTAAACGTCTGACACTGTTGTTGCCTTTGGGATTTATAACGTAAAAGCAGGGTATTGATTGGTCGTGACGCCCTTTTCCTCGCAGCATTCTTTAGCTCTTTTTCATTGTGTTTTTCTCAAAATGCACTTCAAGCTGCAAGTTTTGAAGGCTCAAGTGGCACTGGAGTTGTCAGCTGTGCCAGCGGAGTTGTTGTGTGGCTTTGACTGCAGCTGCGGTTTCTTGGAGGTGGCCCGCTCTGGCTTTTCTTCTTGGCCCGATCCGATCCGATCCGATCCATTCGGATGCGATTCAGCCCGAATCCGAACGGGCTTTCGAGCCATTAGAAGCGCATGTCTGCGGTCGCGTCGACAACAATCAATTGCCTGTGAGCGCATTTTATTGGCGTCATCAAATTGGCTTTCCATGGAAATCCGCATTGCAGTGCAGAGCACTGCAAGTCAACCTAGACTTTCCCGATAGAACTTCACAGCCAAAATGGTCATCATCATAATCGCGATAGCGATGGCGATGGCGATGGCTAAGGCGATGACGACGGCGATGATCATCTGGGACATGGCCGATGAGATGCCTCATTCTGTTGCCAGTTGCTGGGAGCCATAAATACGAGCTGACATTGCTCGGCGTCTTTCACGTTGCAGCTGCCCGCATTCTGGGGCCAGGGATTTTTCATCTGGAAAAGAGTCCCCAACTCCCCGAGATGCGAGTCGAAAAAGCAAAATTAATTGTTCAAACATACTCAAACACACACGCGCACACACCTTTCAAGGAAGCATTTTCCCGAGCTTTCCACATATATGCAATGTGCGCCTGCTTCATTTTCCTTTATTTGCACGATTTTTGCCATATTTCTCCCCTCTTTGGTCTTTGGAGCACGATCGGTGCCTCCCTCCCCAAAATGGTGGCGACATTGTGACGTCGTCGTGTTCGCTGGCAGATTATGATCAACATATTTGTATATATATAACCCAAGTACGAGTATATATATCTCTTGTGTCTTTCCTTTAGCCATGACAGCGAAATATTTCTGTTGGTGCTGAGCTGCCATGTGTGAAAATATTTATTTTCCATCTGCTCATGCGGGCCTGCAATGGGAATGCATTTAATTGTGGGCCAAGAGGGGAGGGTTAAGCTTTTCTTGCCTCGAAAATCGGGAAAAAACAAATCGCAGGGCTTTATTTCTCTCAGAGTTCTTAAGTGTGTTTGGGCAAGACTTCAAATGGGTTTATATGGCTTCAAAGTCATCTAATCAATTGAAGACGCTGAAGTTTTATAGAGATGGCTCTTGTTGAACTAGATTTTTTATAAGCCCTAATTGAGTTCAATGGGTTTTGAACAGGAAGTGTTGGAAATAAGTTTTTCATGGATAAGTTTATGATAAATAGCTTTTATAAGAAAATATTTCTGTTATTAATTAATTGTATATTCGTTGCTGCATTTGGCCAACCTAGTTACTTATTGACAGTTAAACTTTGGCTTTTCAATTAATTCAATTTTCAGCAAACCTAACTGCATGTATCGTGTCCGAATCGGACTTTGATTTTCAAATTGCAGTCTTTGCACCTCGTTTAACCCGAGATCTTTGGGAGGAGGAGGGGCTGGGAGTTCTCATGTGGTTCTCCGCTGGGCATAATTATGCTGCTGCTGCAAGTTGCAAGTTCTGCCAGCATATTCAGGGGGTTTTTGCCGCATTGTGTGTTTTGTCTGGCTCTTTGGCTCTTTAGCTGTTCACTCGACTTTTTGTGGGTCTGACTGTTTGTTTTTTTGTCGTGTCTGTGCGGAATTCGGTCAAGTACTCTCGGCTGGTTTTGTTCGGTTTGATTTGTGTGACATGTGGAAGCTGTCGGCTGCCGCATTATTGACACCCTATCGGGCGTGAAAAGCCCCGCAACTCGATGATTGTGAATATGCATGAGTGGAAGCCACGAAAAAGTGGCCACGAGTGGCGAACGTTACTTTCTACGCATTTGTTACACTTTGCATCGCGCTCTCCTGCTAACTTGGCTTATCATTCGCTCAGAAACTTAATTATTTCGCCTGTCAGTCATCCGATTCCCGAAAGAAAAAACGTAAAACATTTTTTAATGAGCCGCCACAGAGCTACCGACCTTAAAAAGAAAGTCAGGCGACATGTCTGGGCTACCTTGGATAACTTTGGACTTCGTGCCAACATGTTTCTGTTTCTCCTGTTCGCTTTGTATTTTCTGAGCTCTCCCCTGAGTCCCCCTGTCCGATGACTTGGCTCATTTGTGGATCTCTTGTCGGCCCAGGGTCTTTACTTTTTTCGTATTTTGGAAATTACGGAAGCTGTTGCTGTCGTAGTTGTTACTCGCATTTTTTTCTGTTTGTGAAAGAAAATCTCCGGCTACCGTTTGTCAAACAATTTCTATGGCGAGAGTAAAGAAAGGATAACCATCATAATTGATTGAACCAGGTTTTCAGCTCAGACAGAAGAGGCAACAATGGTTTTTGTGGTACCCTAAACCGAGGGGAAATGTCTGGCAAATAAATCAACCTTTTATCAGCACTTCTCCATCGACGGAGGAGGAAACTCTTTCCATACAAATAACTAATTATATTTTACACACAAGAATGTAAATTGGCCTCGAGAGGGGTCAACATTTGAATTCAGCTTTCATTTCGCTGGACTGCAATTATTTCGGCTAATTGAACAGCTCGATGACATTATCGGGCACTTTCCCCACCAACTGCGCGAGAAGCTACCGAACAGCCAACGGGCTGTCAACTTCATTAGATTTGATTTCAACAAGAAATATCATGGAAAACATTAAACGCCTCTGAATAAATTCAAATTAATTGATAAACACACGAAAACCGGAATGAAAAGAGAAACAAAATTATCGGCCATAGAGGCAGTCGCCGTTTAGCTGGCCAATTTGCAGGCCAAAAACTGCAACCGTTTGAAAGGGGGATGGGGAAGGGGGAGGTGAGGTGGCTAAAAGTCGGTGGCTGCGCATGCGTCGCAGAGATTGCGCAAGTCCACTTGGTGGTGCAGAGTGGTGCAGCGTGCTCAAGAGTGGTGGTGCCGAGTGGCTTGAACCAGTCGGACTTTTGCGTGGCGTGTGTTTAACTTTTGAGCAGATTTTGTCGCATTTTTTTTTTTTTTTTTTTGCCTGCCGTTGAGGTATTTGTTTTCACAGAGCCGTTAACCAACTCCCCCTTTTCGGTATCCTGGCTCCATCAATGGCTCTATTTGATGTAAACCGACTGGCCGGCTCTTTGAACCGTTTGAACTTTTGGCTTTTGTCTGTTTCGGCCTTTTTTTTTTTTGTATTTTTGGTTGGCTCTTGCCCCATTCACCCACCATGGGGCATGTTTTATTTGATATTTCTTTTTTTTTCTACTTACCAAATGCTACGACATTTCGTCATGCTAATCAGCATGGAGTCAGTCGTTGGCTAATTGGCTTAGACGGGCTAACTCGCTGCCTTGGACCTGGCTTAGGAGTTGTGAGTTGTGTGCGTGGCTATCAGATTACTTGACATATTGCAAAATTAGATTTATATACGGCCAGATGGGCTGAGGAATGGGGAACTGACGCTGGAGTGATGCGGGCTCGTTGCAGCTGACACAAAGAATTATGTAGCAATGCAACGGCACTCAAATTATCGCAGAGCCAGTTTTACTTTCTTAAAATCATTCAATTAAAATAACTTCAAGGTGTTTGTATTTTCCATCAGCCATTTCTTGTTGATCATAATCGTTTAGGAAGACTGCCTGCACTACCTTTTCATTAAGGAACTAAATGCTTTCGATACTTAGCTTTAATGATTTCCCTTTAATGAGCAAACTGCCCATTATAATAAAGCACCTCAAGGCAAAAGACATAAATTGAATTAAGGTGGCCCAGGGCCAATTTTACTAATGATGTTGAAATATCTAAAAGTTTCTTAGGCTGATTGAAATTTCTAGTCTTAAACGATGTGCTTTGGAGATAAATAGGAATCAAACAAAGTGTAAACATTTTCAGTTTTCTTACCCACTGGTAATTGCTTATGAGAAACTGGTTGCAGATTTGAATTGCTTTCGGAAAACTGACTGCATTGGTTTCCTTTTGCCACTTACTTCATATCAAAATTAATTGGATCTGGTTGCAAATATTTTAATTTTTACTGCTACTTTAAAGTTTAATAAATAAGTTATGGCTCAGTGATCTTGGAGTGACAGTTATACAATTTATGGCACTCTGATCTTTAGGAGACATTTGAGCTGATTGAGTGGAGGATTACCTACGCAAAGTGTTTCCTATTTAGATCGTAACTGTAACTTATTAGAGATCCCGCCCCATTTCCGCCCTATCCAGTTGATTGAATTTCGATGTAGTGTTCCCAATCAAGTCCAATGCCAAAGTCAAGTCAAAGTTGTCATTACTGCTTATTATTATAGTCTTTTTTCTCCTTCCCCCATTTGCATTTACTAATTTATTTATTTACTTGTCTGCCTATCGGTACTGTATCTTTTTATTATGCAAATGCAGGTGTGTGTCTGTGTATCTAGAAATTATGCAAATATCAGTGGGCCGATTGCGCCTTTGTGACTTGCAAGCCAATTTAATTTGTGACATTTGCCTAGACAATTTTCTCCGTAAGAATTTCGAACTTACTTGTCTCCAACTGGAAGTCCCTCGGCCCATTCTTCTCAATATTTTTTCCGCTGTGTGTGGGCCTGGGGCCTGAGATCTGGTCGCCCGTAGGAACTTGCGTCTACAAGAAACAATTAAACTCAACATGCATTTATGTCAAGTTATTCGCGCTGCTCCGGCAATTAGAGAGCAAACCAACTCCAAGTGGGCAAAACGGCAACGCATGATCACTGGGCAGTAAATTAACCCGCACTTCCATATGGTGGTTACATTCGTAGTGCGACAGCTGCAGTTGTAAATTTGATTTTTACGGCTAGAAACATGTGGCCAATTGGCAGCAACTGGCCGGGCCAGTTCCAAAAAGCGACAAAAAAAGAGCGGCGAAAAATCAGTTTTCCGATATCTGTCACCAGTCATTGAAAAGGAAACCTTGCCGACTTTTGAGGTGTTAATTTGGCCACATGCCGAAAGCCTTGGCCATAAATTCACTTCGTGTTCATGTCGCGTGCAATTAGCCGGTCCAAAATCTTTCGTTGCCAATTCTAGATCAATAACTGTTGTTGGAGAATGTTTGGAATGGATTCTTGTATTCTAGCTGGAACAAATTTGGAAATAGTTTCATCAACAGTTTACAAATTATAAAATCAGTATATTATTTATGCAGACATAACTAGAAAAAGTTTTGAGAATTTTCTCTTTTGAATATTAATCAACAGCAACACGTAATAGTGGGCAAACTTTGATTGGTCAGCCGCATATTAATTACTTGGGAGCAACAGAAGGCAAAATAAAGAAATAACCAATTTCAATTTCAAAATTCGGTACTGTTGTCTGGGCATAAAACTCAGACTGAGTTCCAGTCTCAGTCTGAATCCCAGTCGCAGTCTGTCTTGTCCAGAAAGCCAATCGTGACAATCATGACAAAATCGAACGGATGTTTGAAACCAAAAAATGCAAAACGTATTTTTTTAAGCCTTTGTTTGCCGTATTTTCGGCTGGCAATTTATCACAAAACAGCGAATAAAATCTAAAGAAAAGAAACGAATTGAACCCTATAATTTTGAGGCAAGCAACATAACAATAAATACAGAAACAATAATTTATAATAAATTGTCATTTGACGTGTTTGAAATGTATTGGCAATTAAAAACGCAATTGAAACGAGGGGAGTGCGGTAAAGATCGGCGCTCCTTGGTGCAGTGAATCGCTTTTGGGAGCACTATATTTATGAGTACCAGCGAACTTTGGAGTTCATGAACCTAAATTTGGGTGTGTAGAGTTTGGTCATGATACTTCAAACAAATCAAATCAAAGGCAAGGCAAGCCGAGTAAGCAAACGACTCTGAGGCTGAAAAAATAACTATGTTTAGTAGATAAAAATCAAAATAAATCCTTTCTTTAATAAAATCAGATCAGCAGATATTCTAACCGAGTTGAGATCATATTTTAAAATATATTTGCTTATGTGTCATTCTATTTCTATAGAAACCGAACAAAATGTTCTTTCCAAAAACTGAGCCCTCATATTATTCCCTTTTTTGTAGTGTCTTCCAAAAATGCTGATTAAAGGTCTTTTCTCTGTCGATTTTGTTGCCGATTCCCGTTGTCCCAGGTCCCGCCCATTCTCAATTTACTTTGGTTTTTGGTCGCGTTTTGCTTGCCCCTTATATTTTGGCTTTTGCTTTTTGTTGGGAGTTGCATGTTGGAGACCGGAGTTGAGTGCAGTTTGCTTAGGGCGTACTTAAGTACCGTTATTTTAATAAACGCCGTTTGCGCATGCGCAGCTCAAGTTGGCCCTGTTTCCTCAGTGTTTTGTTTTTGGGATACTTTTCTGTGCAACTGAAAAGACTTTCTTCACATAAAAGAAATTGAATTACTGCTGATGGCAAAAAGCTAATTTTGTTTTTCAAAATTTAGTATAGAGACTGATCGGGATAAAGGAGAGGTGGGTGGAAGGAAGTGCCTCATAAAGTATGCCATTTGTTTTTCGTAATATTTATTTACTTTGCCCATTGCATAGATGCTTTGTTTGTTTATTTTCGCTTCGTTCTGTTTGTCGCTTTTTGCATAAACATTTATGCAAATGTCAAATGCCTAATTGACAGACAAGAGCCAAGTGCTTGCCTTGCCTTTTCCTAAAAATATATATAAAAGCTTTATTGCCTACAGTCGGGAATGCCGACTCAAGAGTACCTGGTACTCATTGAACTTGGCAAAACTAAAATAAGAAACAGAGAAACCTTGCACAAAACTTAAGGAAAACTACGCATTTTCTTGTTTTTGTTTTTTAAGTAGAGAAACGGATATTGTAAGATTTATTGCCAATTTAAAGGCTTAAAATCGCCTCGTTAGCTTGGTAATTAACATATGTTTCTACGAGTACAACATACCCTTCTATTCTGGAGTGTCGAGTATAAAATCCATGACAGTGACCAGGCATTGTCTATGCTGCCTGCGAATTACAATTTACGATCGACGATCAGCGAATTGAGCTGAGCGACAGCTCCACATTTTGTCAGCTCGGTCGGCGGAACCCTCTGATTTGGAACGACCTTGAGCCTTTGTGCGACCTAATAGAGACCAACCCCACCCCCTGGAGGGGAACATTCAATTATCTAGATATACGTGTTATAAAGTGATCTAATGAATTTACTTTATGCGTGTTTCATTTGATGTTGATTGTCCGATAAACATTTTATTTCGGTTTTTAATGGCCCTAGCTGGCTGCCGTCGTCGCAGTTGTTTGTTTTGAGTGAAAGTAATTTGTCGATTATATATATTTTTGGTGGCTGTATCTACATACATATGTATATCTAAGCGACTGACACGCCTAGATAGTTGGCACGTCATGTGCTAAGAGCCAAAATCCGAGAGCCGGTCCGCAGATTCTCTGACTCATGCCGAAGAAAGTTTAAACAATGCTTTTCGGGTTGTTAATTCCTTGCCTTTCCCAAACTGATGATCACCGACGCTGATGAACGTAAATATAGTTGTAGTCATCAGGGTTTTGTGTGTGCTTTATGCCTACAACCACTTATTTAGTCGATCATTTGGCAGCAGGTGAGGAGAAATTAAAGATTGGGCGTGGCTTTCGAGAGTCGATTGAGTTGAAGATGGGCTGGCCCTTAATTATGAAAGTTGAATACGATAGGATTGTTTAGTCATGGAATAACTTAGTTCTAAAGTTAGGCAAGTGAATTAAATCAAATGGATGGAGATTTTCCACAGATATTCAGCAAATTGGCCCATCTTGCACTGTATCTTCGATCTGATCTCCCACTCCACTCGAGTTCATGGCAATGGACAAATTGTTTTGCCATATATAGTATGCATCATTGAGCTCTTTCGCCGGGACGAATCGATATCATTACTCGAGATCTGAGCAGTCTGCAATTCCAGGCCATTTACATGATCACCTGAAGAAGATGCACGCCCATTGTAACCATTGCGAACTGGAACTGTGAGACAGCATTGACAGGCGGAATAAAGGCAATCTTCCATTTAATAACCAATTATCATTGATCAACTGAACTGCACGCCCAGTCCCTAGAGATCGGGGTTGGGGGGAATTGGCTCGAGAACAGAGAACGAGAAACGAATGCACTGGCCACTGAGCAATATCAATTACGAATTACATCTGATTATCCGCCTCTGCCTGGGAATCGACCACATTGCCATTGCCATGGCCAAGGTGAGTGGCGATCGTGGATGCGGCTCGCGAGATCCCAGAACTGAGATCCCAGAACCGAGACCCCAGATCCAACTCCCGCCTGGGGGCTATGTGTGTCTGATTAGCGCATAAACAAGTTAATGCCATTGATGATGACGATGCTGAGCCACCTGAACAGACGCCAAGTGCATTGCAATGGGATCGGATCGGATCGGACGGACTGCGGAGCGTACGTGGTGCGATCTTATTGTTTTCTTTGGGAATCAAAAAGATAAATGGTTCATGCGGGCAGTTCTCCTGCAGATAAGGCAAACTTCTGGCCTCTTTGGCAGTCTCACTGCGTCGTCGTTGTCGTCTTTCGTTGACAACTGGCGGCGGCTCCACGAGCTTTTGATCTTGACGAACTTTTAGCCGCCGCCTCGGGCAAAGCCTACACATACCGTATACTCGTATGTAGTGTACACCATTGGACCATGTTGAACTTTCCCAGTTTTGTCGTTGTCTCCACTCTCGTCTTCCTAGAATATGTATCTCCGTCCGTTACTGTTTGCCCAACACTCTTCGAGGCGAACAGGGTGTGGGGTGGCGATATGCTAATGCTGTTTGGGTTTGGGCAGCCAAAAGCCAAACAATGTTTGTTGACGTTACCTTGAATTCTCGGGGAAACAAGCGACACAAAAGCCCCATAGCTACAGCGATGGAGTATGGTAAACAGAGAGGTTTCAGATATGTCATGGGCTCAGAGCAAACGGCAGTTGACATCATAGTTAGGGTTCAATTGCTCTGGGTTCTCAGGGATCGTCTTTGTATTCGACAGCATAAATTAAACTTAGCGTGAGTTAGGCACTCAGTATATGGATCATTACTCGGAAGTGGTACCTACATTAAGTGTAACTGTTATTAAAATGAATTGTTGATAGTAATTTTTTAAAAGATTTAAATTCTAAAAATCAATATGGAACAGAGAATGGTTAGACAGGATCACAGACTATGCTCAATGATCAATTCTGAGAATAAAACAAATGTAATAATGTAAATTTAGAAGTCATATAACTATTTGCTTAGTGTATTTTGGGAGCCTCCCTGCCGAAAGTCTGGGAATGATTTAATTCGTTGGCATTAACGTGGACAATTGTCTGCGGCTGTGGGAGTGATGCGACTTGTGTGCTCCTATGCAAATGAGGGGACAATTATGCTGATCAGCGCTAATTGGGGGAGCCATAATGACCCACAGAGTGACTAACCCAGTTCTGTTCTCATCTCTTTCCATCCACAGGCTGCCCGGCGACGACGAGTTCCCACTGCCTGCGCTGCAACAAGGCGGGCTGCATCAAGTGCCCCATGTACCTGGTCACCGACACGAGGCAGTGCGTCGACCAGTGCCCCGCCGGCTACTTGGACCAGTGGTCCGCCCACACGGAGTTCATGGGTCGCGTATGCGTGCCCACCGGCTACTCTGGACCACTGATGGCAGCGCTGGCGGGTCTGTTAGGTGGCTTCCTGGTCTGCCTCTCCCTGCTGGCGGTGGCCGTGATGTTGGTGAAGAGGAAACGACGGCGGAAGTCGGTCAAGCAGAAGCTCATCAACGAGAACACCATGGATCGGGCGGACTTCATGCGGCAGCTGAACGAAATGCGTCCCAATGCGGAGTACTTCCTGGCCATGCTGAACGACACCCGGCGGCAGATCAGGAAGCTCTACCTGTCCGGCGAGGTGGCGGCTGCCAACTCGTACAGACCCATTGTGCGGGACCTGGCCAAGCTGCTTATCCTGCTGAACAGGCCCATCGAGCTTATTCCCGCCCCGCCGCCGGATTGGTCCCGGCTGTACGCCTGGTCGGAGCAGGCCCTGGAGCGCTATAAGCCGCAGGTGGGCCAGCTGATCGACTTCTTCCAGGCCTCGCAGAACCACAACAGTGGCCACCACGAGGTGCTCTACGCTGCGCCGGCGAAGAAGAAGGCGCTGCAGCAGGCCAGCATCTTCAGGCAGCAGGTGACGCCCACGGCGACGCCGCAAGGAGTGGGCGAGCTGATGGCCGGCGACCGGAGCAGCAGCGCCTCGGCGCAGCAGAAGCTGCACCTGTTCGGCTCGCTGATCAGCCTGCACGAGTTCGAGGAGCCACGGGCCTCGGATCCGTTTGGGAGCAGCTTCAACACGCTCAAGAGCGGCAATCTCATCTCTGATCTCAACGCCAGCTCGCTCTGGCTGGAGGACGAGTTCTACAAGTTGGGCTTTCGACCGCAGGACGAGATCACCACGGAGCTGTAACCGCATCACAAACACAGGCTCAATGAAGCTTAATCTAAAACGAAGTATTATCCCGGCTGGCGGCGCTAGTCGCTCGAAATTAGCGCCAGTTCAGCTGGGAGAGCGTTTGCGTGCGCGCACATTCCGCCAGGCCATCATCATCTTTAACTCCATCGACAAGCTAACTGGGGAGGCCGTTTAGCCGGAGCCGCTAAATGCCCACGTTTAGAGCTTAGTTAGATCAGTTAAGCAAGCAAAACTAGTCACGTAAAATCACAAACAAAACCATCAACACACAACGATGCCGTGGAGAAGGAGCAAATGCAAATGGAAATCGCGTGGAAATGAATTTAGTTTTATGGATTTTACAAAAATCGCAACAATCATGTAACGAACAATATTCAATATACACACTATAGAGATACTATTCAGATAATATTTAAGTTGCTTAGCGGTAGGAAAGCGATACTTATAGTTATAGCTTACGTAGACAGAGATTATAAAGCTTAGTAAATACGAAATGGATAATAAAATCGTGTGCCTTAAGAGTGTAAAATGTGTAAAGTGTGTAACAATTTGTATTATTAACCAGGCGCTGTCATCGGACAAAGTCAGCCAACGCTAAGGCTCCTCGTACTTCCAGAGTATGTCGGGTTCCTGCTTGAGCTTCAGCTCGCCATGTCATGTGTCTTCTTTAATTGGTTCCGAGGGAACCACACATTCGGGCACAACTTGTCGCTCGTTCACCAGCCGGGACAACTCTTTGGCATCATAGCCGATCAGCAGCTTTAAGTCGCAGTCGAATTTGTAGGCGAATCGCTTGTTTGACACCTTGGAGATCATATCCCCATCGTAATAGTAGCGGAGAGCTCGCGACAGCTTCTCGTAGTTCATGGCGGGCTTGTTTTTCTTCTCGCCCCAAAGACGGGCCACTCGGTCGGGGTCAGTGAGCTTGAACTCTCCCTCGGTGCCCACCCACTCAATGATGTCCGTGTGCTCGCAGTCGGTGAGTATTTCAAGTAAGAACTGCCACAGCTGCACCTGCCCATTATTGCCGGAACCAATGGTGGTGTAATTCGTGGGACTCTGGGACGTCGGAGAACTTTCAACGGCTGTAAAGGAATTAGTATCGTTAGATTACGCACTTAAGTTTCTTTCTGCATTACTTACAATCCGAACCCTTGACTGCTTGGTAGGATTTCCGCATAATCCTCTGCTCTAGAGAAACAGAGCCCGGAGTGGCCGATATGGCACTCGCAGCCATAATCCTGGGTTGCTTGGGTTTCCTCAGCTCCTCTGCCTGCTTGTGCACCACGGACACAAAGTTGCATTCCTTCAGAAGTTGTAGGTGCGTCCAGAAAACGTTGCCCGGATCACGTGGCAACTTTCGGCTGAACTCCTCGTGCGTCATGGCACACAGTTCCTGGCCGTTGATCTGCCAGTCGTTCATGTTGATGCCACGTAGCTCGAACTGCTTGATGGCCCACTCCAGCCAATGCGTCACGTGGTTCTGCGTCCACTCGATGGCCGCTTCGGGAATCTTCAGACGCGCCTGCTCCCGCTTGAATTTGCTGTCCAGAACCCAGTTGAGAACTGGTTTAACATCCTTGGCGGTTTCTTGGGGCTCCTCTTCGGAGTCTTCTCTGTGCTTCCGTTTTATTGGTGTTTTGGTGGGACTTTCGCTGGAGGAGCTCTTTTGGCTGGCGGTTTCGGGTGGTGAGAGCTGGGCCACCACCTCCTCGGCCAAAGCAGCCAGAGCTGCTTCCGTGGGCTTAAGGACATCGGCGATGTTTATGCGTTTTCGTATAGTTTGAATTTGCACGTTGATCTGCACCAAACCCTCTCCCTTGACGCACTGATCCACCAGGTTTTTGTGGGACTCCAGCTGAAGAAGAGACAAAATAGATTAAGAAACCGAAAGGATCTCGAGTGTGTTGACTCACCTCCTGTGCGTCCTGCAGCCAAAAGGTGTAGTAATTCAGGCATACGCCTATCTTTTGTTCAACAAGTGATCTGTTTTAAAAGAAGAAAAGAGATACAAAAGGGGAAGTCGCAGTGAGTTTAAGAAGCCTTACTTGAGCATGCTGAGCGGCTCTCGGATGTCCATGTGCACGATGATAATGTCGTCCGGCTCCGCCTCCGTTTCAACATCGATACTGTCCTCAAACATTTCGCTTGCAATCACTTCCTCTGCATAATTGTTTACAATTAAATTTTGAGTTACAACAGGTGCGTCCCAATTGGGAATTTGTAATTTCCCACTCACCCAGGGCTCCGCCAACACTTAAGCGGCGTATAAGCTCGTCCGACAAGTCATTGCTGCTGTCCATCGCGGCTTTAGTTTGTTTTTAACTATCAATATTTACCTTTTTATGGTAAGCTATTTATCGCGTGGATTTATTGTTGCATTTTAGGGCTGGCAAGAGACTCCCGAGAGGACCGATATATCGATTGTTGACTTGAAAAATATCGATGTTTTAATTGTGTGACCAAAAGATATGCCAGGGTCTAACAATCGTTTCTCAGTGCTGCCATCTGGTTGTACGTTTTTAGAATTTGGCGGTTCTTTTAAATAATTACCTAAAAACCAATAAAAATAAAAAGATCAATCATCAAGGAGTCATGATCAGAATACTTTCAGAATTAACTAATTAAGATAAAATGGCTATTTAAGTTAAGAATATAAGAAAACGGTTTTTAAAGGGATACTGATTCTGTTGTCTTTAAATAATTTTTTCCCTGTGTATAAAATTTTAGGCAAATACAGTCATCACAATATTTTCGCCATCAATGTTTGGTTCATCGCCAGCAATTAATACTTAAAGCCAAACGATCCATAAAAATTAGCAATCTTTTGGTGACAAATACGCCCCCTCAAGTGATTTCCTAGAAAAACAATCGAAATTAATTGAGGAATTCGCAACAAAGAGTTGATGCTTAACACGGCCACTTGTGGGTGAGTGGCTTCCTCTTCATTCGAGATATTTTCGCCACTTTCTTTCGGCTTAAAAAACTCAATGGGCAGACACAATTGGCAATGTTTGTCTATAGGCATTGAGGAAGTTCTGCGTTCCCACTGCCAAGTGGAGTGGCAAGTGGCAAAGTGCTCCTCATCTTGGGCTAATGCTGATTAAATGCCCCGTAACACGATCAGTACGTCAGTGGGTCAAAACGGTGGGACAAAGAGAGCCAATTGTGCAATCACGACGAGGGACGGAAAGTAGCCTCAAGTGCACAGCGCACTTGTTGTTAACACAAGCGATTTTCCATGTTCCGCGATATTGTCAAAGTCGGCTCCCGCAATGAAAACTACGGAGTTGGGAACATTACCTCATTGTTGACTCAGTTGGCGTTGATGAACGATATTTGCTTGCGAGTATCTCGCCAAATAAACGGGATGACAGCAGATTCGAAGACCGCTAGATGTGATTCAGTTTTGTTCCAGGAATATTCTAGTACATCGTCCTCAGTCACAACCTTGCAACTCCATTTCCCCTTTCCGTTTCGTGTCCGATACAAAAAGCTAATAAACTAGAGTGCGGGTATTTTTGTTTAACGACAAACTCTGCTTTGTTTATTTACCAGCCAAGCTGTTGACTAATATTAGCCAGCTGGCCAAATTCTGGCGCTTGACTTCAGGTCATCTGCTGTGGTCTTTCCATTATTGAAGTTGAGTCATTGCCAATGTCATCCCGGTTGGTTAGGATAATAATAGATATGATAAATTACCTTTCTACCAGTATCGCCTTATCCCCAAACTTGTATTTGTCATTGTATGCTAATGAAGGGTAATCTCATTACACGTTAAGTATCCGCCGCATTGACCTTCCCGGAGATAGAAATCTAGACTGTTCGAAAATTGTCTAGGTCATGACATCCAGCTGCAGTGGGGATATAAACAGATACCCATTCCCTTTTGGAATATGGTTACAGACAATGACAACGTGAAAAACTCACATAAAACCGATACCATAAAACTATGCGCAGTCATTGTGGCGCCTCCGACTGCCAGAAATTCCCTTATAGTCCGCTGCCAAGAGCCGCCGAAAAGAACGCGGTTAGAAAACAACCCCTTGGGGTTTTGCCACAGGACTATTACTTGTCGGCCGAGCGTTCAACTCCACGAGAATTGCGTCACTGGATGGCTGGAATTAAATCAATAGGGACAACTCCCACGCGGGGCGATAAAGTGGAGCAGAGCCCGGGACTTGGAGAATTTGCATTTCCGTAGCCCATACTGAATGGCCAGTATTTGGGTCGCCGAAGGATTGCTGCAAGGACATTTCAAAGGCGGATAAGCATAACTCGGCGGGTCCGGTCCTTCCGTTTCAGCTTTTTGGCTCTTCATTTCATAATTTTTGTTTTAATTAATTGGCTTTTCGAGTGAATTATGGCGCTTTTTTCGACTACACCTAGAAACCTTCGGTCGAATTAGGGCCAGGATATGAACTCGTTTGTGGCCCACTTTTTATTGGTTTTTCGAACAAGTCCGAATTATTTATTAGCCAGTTGAAGGCAGTGCAGTCACGTTATTGATGAACCATTTAAGTGGTTGGCCAAGAAGCAGGACATAGATATAGTTGCCTGAGAAATGACTGTAAGCTGTATGCTTTTTGTCACCTTTTGGCTATTTCCGATATTATAAATTTACCATTTGAAAGCTTGAGTCATTCTTGGGTTTCGAACTCGATTCATTAATATTCCGCAACTGTGTCACCAATGGTCAAAATATGGGAGGAAACACTTGTTTAGCTGATATGCGTACAATTACGGATGGTCAATGTGTCATTAACATGTGGCTGATCCGCACAGATTTTTTATCTATATCTTTTTTATTAATATTTTAAATCGTCTTTGTCAAGGTTTTTAAAATTCAGAAGACACAGAATATACTTTATGAGATCCCTAAGGTATTAAATTTTATTAAATCAAATAAATCAGTACTGGTCTATGAATTCATTTATAAACTTAGGAGATCGTTTGCTATATGACTTTCATACAAAGTATGCATGTACCTTAAAAAATGAAATAGTTTAAAGCAATTTAAGTTCAACGAGCTTATTACCTTACCTATCAATATTAAAAGGAACTATTAATTTTTATTTTTGTTTATATTTTTCTGCAAAGCTTTACCTATCAGTAAACTGCAAAACCGTATTTTAATTTGTCTCTTCTAATTCTTATTTTTTAATCTTAAATGGGGCTGTTGACTCGACACCCACAGCAACCACTCGCAACATGTTCGAATCGCCAACGGTTGGTTTTGCCCAATCTCCCAAGTTTAATGCCTTGCACTTTGAAATAGTTAATTAAAAATATTCGTATGTGTTTTAGAGAGAGTGATTTTATAAGAATGATTTTATAAAAATAAATATATTTGTTTGATTTTTTTACTTCAATTGTTCTTTAAAAGGTTTGCCAAAAGTAATAGATGCCCTTTTTTTGAAAACATTTCTCTGAGTGTGAATTTGGTTGGCGGCATTTGTTGGCTTCGAACTCATGCACGGTTCTTTGCTTACTCGGAATCCATTTCAATATTGAACGACAGTCTTCTGGCAGAATTGAAATGCGACGGGTTGGTCTTTCGGAGCGCGCGTGAACCGAAATACAAAAAGTGTCTCACAGTGGCGACCGCTCGCGAGTTTTGTTTTTGGCCAAAAGCGATTGCTATAACGCTTATTTGATTAAGTACGCAAGTTTCGTTACTTATTTTTTGTTATCTTTGAGAGCGTGCGTGTGCGTTTGTTTTCTAGTTGTTGTTGCTTAAACTGAGTGGGCGGCTTTTCGTGTGGGCGTTTGTTTGCCATTTAGAACACAATTTCAGCGTTGGCAGCAAACTAGTTGGCCTGGTAATAAAAAAAACACGCGATATGCCATTAAAAATTCAATTTCTTTCATAGGCAAAACGGCCAACAATAGACCGGCCAGGCTAAATTTAAAATTTGTTACAAAAATACAAAATACCACAGATATGCATGCGTGACATTGCCCCTGGCGGCCAAACAACAATAGCAACAAAAATCTAGGCGGCTTCCATCGATTTGCATTCGTTTTCCCTTCGCTCTAATCAAAATCAAAAGCACACACACACGCACGCTCAAATACACGCTATCAACAATCAAAGTGTAACGGGCATTGTAAAGTTTCGTAAATCCAAACCACAAAAAAAATTAATATTAAACATTTTCTTGTTTCATTTGGGAAAACAGCTTGAAAATCAAAAAAATTGAAAAATACACATAACAACAAAAAGGAAACCCCTTCAAATTTTGGTGTGGCAGACAAGTGGAAAAATCAAACGAGGTGAGTTTGGCAATCGTGTAAATTGATTGAGTTTTAGGGGGATCCCGAATTGACCCGGGCAATTATTGATTTTGCTGGCAAAGTGTCCTTCGGCCGATTGCA
Source organism: Drosophila ficusphila (assembly GCF_018152265.1). Taxonomy (NCBI): domain Eukaryota; kingdom Metazoa; phylum Arthropoda; class Insecta; order Diptera; family Drosophilidae; genus Drosophila; species Drosophila ficusphila. The sequence goes on from NW_025064737.1 coordinate 21,674,621, forward strand.
ATGCCGGTCCCGAGAGCTCCGCAGCAGCTGGATTTCCCAAGGACGCCTCCTGCTGCAGTGCTTGAACTTTTCACCTCCTGAAAACCGTCCCCACCTCCGACCATCCACCCCTCCCGAACAGCTGGGAAATCGCTCTCTGGCCGCGCCGGCAACACTTTCCGCTTTTCCGTGTTGCAACCGCTCTTGCTTTCAATTTCAATGCAACGCCGAACAAGTGGCAGCAGGCTCTCTTAGCCGGCGCTTCGAATGCGGCACGTGGGTGGGTGGTTCTTGTGGTGCTGCAAGCGGTGTGGGTGCCCAGACCTGCACCACCACTGGAAGCCCATTTTGGCTATGGGAGCCAAGCACCACTTGTTTCCCACAAAAATGTTGACTTCAACTCTGTATTCAATGGGAGTTTGATTTCCATGTACGAGATTACCCATTTTCATATGCATATTTTAAAAAAAGTGTTTTTCATATTTTTATGATGTCAAACATTCAAAAGAATATAATTTTCTTGTCCTTGTACTCGGAAATTTTCTTGTTCATATATTTATCACTTGGGTATTTAACAGACAGAAAAACATTTATTTTCACAAAATTGTAGAGAAAATATTGCCAGGTATTTTCATAAATTTCTTTAGAATATGGAATTTATTGTGATTTTAAAAGCCTTAGGTGGCTAAATCTCTTGCAAGTATGCAGTATGAGAAATTTTTAAACCGAGCCCAACTCAATAAATTTGCCTTTGTCAATTTTGCGGTTTATTTTTGCGCTGCACAGCTCACATTAATTAAGTTTCAATGGTGCCCAATCAGGCGGCAATCAAGTACAGTGGGCACTCAGAGCCAAGCACGCAGTGGTGTGGGCAGTAATTAAAGTTTTAGCGATTTTACACCCGTTTTAATTTAACACAAGAGCGATTTTGTCGGCCTGTTAATCAGATTACAGCGGACATAAGCATATGCGAGGCTGTCGTTTGATAGAAGTCCTCCGATAAGCGCCGCACAATGTTGGCGAGTGCGCCAAAAAAAAGACTATATACATATAGTATATATAGAAAAGGGGCTCGTTATATCCGGGCCATTGTAATTTCAAAGCAGAGGGGTTCCCTTATCTGTTTATTTGATTTTTATTTGGGTATGAGCTCATCGCCGGCTGCAGATTTTGTTTCGCAGTCAGGTAGAGCGGCGAAAGAGATCAAGTTCCCTATTCGAAATTATTTTCCCCCCGAAGAATCCACCCTCAAATAAATATTTGAGGGTTTCCCCCTTTGCGGCATCGATTTCACATTACTTCCCCTTTTGGCGCGTGTTTTCAATTCATTTAAGGTGAATTGCCCGTCGATTGTGTCTTTTATTCGGGTGTAATAAATTCCCTTTATGATTTTAACCCCTTCTTGATTGTTATTGTGTGATTGCATTTCTCCAGCTCTTTTATGGCTGCATTTTGAACTGGGCTATTTGCATAATTGCATTTGCCGCTCATATAGGGCGTCCCATCGCTCCCTCCACTCTAATTTCATGCCATATTTTCACCTATGTATACCACCCATGGAGTTTTAGTTGATTGCAGCATTTTGTGGTTTCCCGTTGGTTTTCATTATGTTTTCTCCCCCGGTGGATTCGGCTTACCTTTTTGTGGTTTCGCACCTTGTTGGGATTTGAGGGAAGTGAAAAGGGGAGTATGGGAAAGTTCCTGCCGTATGATTTTCTTTTAAATGCAAGTCCATGCACACTTTTAGTTATTTTCCCAAACGCCATTATTTTTCGCTCATAAACATTGTTTTTTTTGTTATATTTATAATCTCTTTTACCTTAAATATATGGAAAATTAAATTAGTGTTTTCGTTCACTATCGTTCTGCCCTTTTAACACAACATGCAATGCCCTCGCGCGCTGTTAGATAGGCTTTTTATTGCACAATTCACGCGTAATGTTTATTTTCTGTCTAGGTTCAGGCCCCTCGAAAATCGTTGCTAGTTTCATGAGTCATTTGATAAGAACAAATGATAATTGTGGCGCTGCTGCAACAAAAATAACAACAATTAAGCGAGGCAGCAGCAGTTCTTATGCTTATTAAAATGGGAAAGCGAGCGAACAAAAAAGCGGAGAACTGAAAAGAAAACAGAACTATTTCAAGTGCAAAGTGAGGCGCAACATTCCTCGCCCACCTCATTTGGCCTTTCTGTGGGCGGTGGGTGGAGGTGGGAGGCAGAGACGGTGGGTGTGGCGAAATTTCCTGAGCCGCTCGACATTTTTCACTCTCGCTCTCCCTGGCCTTTATTCAAGAATTATTTATACACGGGTCTATATGCAGTATCAAACAAACACGCAACAACAAAGGCAGCTGCCGTAGAAAACGCATAAAAATTTAAAAATTTTTGTTGCCACCTTCAAGGTCACAGAATATCGTTGAAATGCTTGTCGTCGGTTTGAAGAACCAGAAAGCAGAGAGCATTTGTTAGTCATTAAGCTATACGTGAACAGAGCAGCTCTCTTAAAGTGTTCACATATATATATACGAGTATATATCACCTTTAGCCAGTCGAATGCAGCGCTTCCGAAATCATAAAACTGAATACGAAATACGAAATACGCGAACGGGAATCTCATTCATTCACAGGCCCCTCGTGATTGATAAGGCAGGCGCGAGCAGCTTGACAAACTTTTTGCCTAATTCTCTTTGACTTTGGACGGGTGTTATGAATATTAATAGTACGGTGACGTCAGCAAGTGCATTTGACAGATGGAAAAACATAAAATTAAATGCAAATGGCAGGGAGGGCAGTCAACTCAATGAAGATGAATGGGTGACTGAATGGAAAGGGCAAATGTTAAAATGTAATATATTCAATAGCATAAAAAAAAAAAAAAAAATAGCTGCTCAAACACCACATTATGTTTGAAATTTTTTAAAAAAAGTGGGGTAAGTTTTATGAGAACAAAATATTAAATACTAAGGAAAAACTGACATTGAAGGTGACTAAGAATAGGGATGGCTAAAGTTATAAAAACTCATACATAATCACACATGAGGCAGCAGTTTTCTCATTACCAACGAAAAGCTGACAACTCGGGCTGTCACAAACATTTGACATTTTCATTTGACTCAGTCAGAAATAGACAAACACAAATAGCAACAACCACCTGCAGCACCCAGCGCGTAACTAATTTGACACACCAAACAGAAGGGGCGGGGAAATTCGGTGGCTTCCCCCGAAAATTGCACCGCGTGTCGGCCTTCCGAGCAAACTCCAAACTCCATCAACTGTCCGAAGGGTCAAAAGCTCAACAACCAACATGCAATGGCGTTAAATTTTTATGCGTGCCATGGAATTATGACAGAGGGTTTTTCGGTTGGGAGGTGGCGTTGCAATTGTGGGTGTGTTTTTTTTTTTACCACTGGTCGGTCACGCAATGCAGATGGAAAGCGTTGCCAGCGCTTTCCGCCTCAAGATAGCAGGCCAGAATTGACCTTCTTTTATGGCATAATACTAGGAAGTCCAGCAAAGAAGAGCTCTTTTTGGCTTACACAGCAATGACATCAACTTCGGAGCGAGGCCTTATCTCTGCGGCGACATCGCAATTTATTAGATTGTGTGCTCTTAAGTTTATCACGTAAATTAAATATTTTTGTAATCTGTTGTAATTTCTAAAGTGGAGATAGCGAAAAGATAGCACTAGGCGACAAAAGATCAGAGTAAGCAAGGTTGCACTGGATGCAAATTAATGAATAAACAGATAAATATTTAAATAAAATATTCTTATAAAACTTGATAATGGACAGTGGGGGGTACAAACCTTGTAAAAAATTTACCAATTTAAAACTATCAAAATCAAATAAATTTTGATAACGATTTTTTAAGGGGTTAAATGAATTTTTACATTGATGTTTCTGATTTGAACACTGAAATTGTCAACTCTTTTTCTGTCTGTCATTGGAATCCAATATCAATTTGATTCCGATACAAATATCGAGTGCAACTCATTCCGCTTGGAAGACTTGGTGACCGAAAGCCACGATAACCTTGAAACAATACTAGGCCCACTGACCGGCTTACGTCACTTGGGTCCACAAATAGAGGCAACAACCACGAGCGGCTAATGTCCGGCTTCGAAACGTTAACGAACAAGTGAGAACGATGAATGTCACCGAGACTTTTGACGAAATTGGAGCGCACGCTCCGATAAAAGCGAAAACAGCACAACACCCGTAAAATAAAATAGATATGGATACACATTCGAATGATTTACGGCTCCTTTGATAGTGCCAATGGCCAGTGGCCAATGGCCACTCGTCGGATCACCTATAAAAATAGCCACCTGAACCAAAAGTAAATGCTGAGCAAGTCGAAGAAAACTAACACAACCAATGGAATTGGGTGAATCTCAAACAAATAATTCTGAACAAATAAACGGACATTAAATTAGAATCCGCATTTTAAGGCGAACATGCGGAACATTCAGAGGAAGGCAACACCTCTGCCAAGTTTAAAAAAGTGCTATAAATGTTTACTGGCTAATTTGAATGACCAAAAATGTGCAAATGTTTTCTCAATTAAAATGCCATTCCGCATAGTTTCGGTTATACAACTAGCGATGCTAAAAATCCATCAGTAGTCGCTTTTTTTGTACCCTATAAAAACTCTGCTTTCATTTTATAAGCATAAGACATACCATTTAAAAATCAATTGTTTCTAATCACAAATGTTTAAGAGAATATTAAATTGGAAAAAAATTAACATTAAATTATCTATTCATATGTTCGCTATTCAAAGACACTTTTTTGTCGATGGATTTATTGTTGTTATTGTTACCAAGACAGATTACGCTGAACTTGTAATGTGATTAGGTTTTTATGGATACTCGTAAAGCGAGTGCTGATGTCAAGTATACGACACGTGCGCCGCAATGGCTTATTAACGATTTGGCGCCAACTATTGGCGCTATCAAATTCCCCCACTGTAGTTTGGCTTTTGCTATTTTTTCACTCACGAAATATGATTGATCTGCGTGGTGAAGTATTTTTGACGGCACCGCAGTGGGATGCTGGCGCTGACCCAGTGTCGTTATTTACTTTCAATAATATCTATGAATATATTCGCCTGACAAAAGAGAACCGAAAATAAATTCTGGACCATTGTTGTTGCGTTCTCTGAGTTGTGAGTAAATTGCTTATTTATATTATTCTGCGACTAGCCCGGCGGATAAAAAAGTGACAACGATGACGTCGACTTCGGCTTGGGAGCAAACCAAAACAAAACCAAACAAAAACTGGTGCTATTTATTCGCCATATCCCCTTGGGTTCGTTATTGTTTGGCTTGTGGTCTCACTTAATTGGTTTTTTCGTTTGCCCAAAGCTGAAGCAAATGATCAGTCATCATCCACTACGTATACGTAATATTGCAGTCGGCAAGTGCTGCATTGCCCCCGCAATTTGTGGGCGTTTGTAATGCTCTGTAATAATGATTCTGACAGAATGGTTGTTTCGTATGCCATAAAGATAGATAAATTATTAAGTGCTCATGCCTGACATGAGTAATAATTTGCAATGCTAATTCGCATTTGTCAACCTGCCACGGAGACAATTGAAAGAAGCCTAAAATTTATATTTAGGTTGTCGGTGAGGAACTAAACAATTTATGAATACGAATGTTTATGCCCAAATTAATGTCGAAGAGTCGCCGCCGAATTCTGGGAAGCTATTAAGTCATTAGAAAAATGGCTTCTTAAGTTTTTGACATTCGTGAAGTGAGCAATTTTTTACCGAAATTTGTGCAGATTTGGCTGTCGCATTTTTGACCTCGGGTCAATGCTACACTTGTAACAACTCCAACTCCAGAGCTGAACCCTTGTCATTGTCACACGACAAGTGGCGATGAGGAGCAGAGCCCAAGAATAACTCAAGACAGCCATGACAATTACATAATTACCAACTTGTGTGCCGGCAATTAACTCGACACTCCGCTCTTGATTGATGACACCCGCAGGGAGTTGGGAACACTGTCCTTTGCCTTCAATATTTACACTCGTTAAGCAATAAAATTATTGAACGTCAATTGATCCAATTTCTAATTCGGAGTGTAAGGGCTGTCGAAGGCTGTACACACTGATTTAACCCAATAAATGTCGATTTAAAATGCATAATGTAGCCGCTAATTGTTACAACAAACCACAAAAGCCCAAACGAATGGTTTGGCTTGGCTGGGCTGGGTGTTTTTGGGAAGTGCGGGTCATCCAGGGTTCAATGATTATTAATCAAATGCCAGTTTAATTATGCGACTTGCTGGAGACGCACAGACACTCGACTCTCGTGTAATCACTCAGGGTCCCCGGTTTCCCCTTTGCGGTCTGCGCCTTCAATTAAAATTCGTTTCGCCTTTGATAAAATTGATCGCCCAGCGAGGCGGTCCCGAAATTGAAAGTTTACGAGCTCGCTTTTTTTGGCACTAGAATGAGTCTTTCTCGGTTATTATGGCTCTTTGTCTGTTCTTGGCGCCCAATCGAATGTCAAGTATGAATCCATTGACGACCATTTCTCTCGATGGCCCTTCGTCGTGACAATTGTCTCTCCCCCATGCTTTTTTTTATTACTTAATATCTTTCGTTTCTGTTTTTGGAAAAGTATTTTGATTGTTTTTCCTCGGTTCCGGACAGCGTTTCTTTGCAGTTCGTGGCTGGCTTTTATCGGGAGCGGTTCTCTTTCGACTTCGACTTGGCTCTTTAGTTTTTTGCATTTTTGCTTTGTTTCCGATTTCGCCTGGATAACCCAAACAAGTAATACTCCGTCGATATCCGATACTCGTTTTGGGTCTCTGCCTTGGCTTCGGTTCGTTTTTTGGCATTGAACTTGCCGCTTAATCATTGTCAAAACACACGATCACGGCTCGCCTATGCAAACAAAAATACAAGCGATTGCATTCAAGCTTTCGATAAGCAAACTTAGTGCTCTTCTGGTTTTGTTTATTTTTGGTTGCTCGTATTTGCATCATAAATTAGTTTTCAATTTTAGGCTCAAACATTGACAATATGACATCATAAATTGTGCACGAAAAAATTATATATCGTTTATGATTTAAATTCAAAGCTAATAATCATTTTGGCGTAAATTTCTTCTGTGTAGTAACAATATTTTAGTTGGTGCAAGTTTTTTAATGAAACATTAAATAAAATCTGCAAATCTGTGGGCGCAAATGCGTGAAAAATCTGGGGGGGGGGGGAATCATTTTTGAGCGAAAAGCGGAACGGAAATGAGGGAGCGAAATGTTCCAAGACCAAATATTATTTACTATTTTTAGAGAAATACAAAAGAATTTCGGTGTGGCAATATAAAATACGTTCCAGTGAAATATAAATATAAAGCGAATGTCAAGGTGAACGTTTTTTTGGTGGGGTTAATTCGGAGGTTCCGTTTCCATGCCCCAATGATTGCATTCAAGCGATGTGATTCATTCGCTTTGACCTCTGATGGTCTGGGGGTTAGCATTAATCTTTGGTCAATTTGATGGAGAACATTTACTTATGCTCAAGTTTGTCCATTCCCCATCCACTTTCAGCCCAAAAAAGACAACATCAGCCAACGAAAAGTATTAGGAGGAGGCCAAACCCAAAAAAAAGAGAGGACAAGTCAGTGGAGGACCCATGCAAATTCTGGTGAAATCTCTTCTTTGGAGCTGGAGCTGGAGCTGCTAGATACGACCGGCAGATAGAGTGTGCTTGGGGAGCACATTTCCGCACTTGGTGGGACACTGGGACGAGTCTGTTTGTTTATTGCAACCATCGCCGGGATCCACACGATGCCAGGCCACTTGCAGGCCATAGATCTTTGAGGCCGGGCCTGCAACATTTGGAGAGCACCGCCGCCGGTTGCTGGTTGCAGCAATCGCCAGATAAATTCTAATAAATAGCCAGACAACAGAATACTTGGCATAAAAATAAATAAGAGTCGAGCAACGTGGAACGTGGAACGCGGAACGAACAGCGCTCCGCACGCATTATTGCAACAGATTCTTCGATTTCGATTTGTGTTTCGGCCGAGGTGCGGAGTGCATTGGCCAGATCGAACGGGTCATAGTCCCCCTACCCCGGATCCCCGATCCCGGACTTCTCAGCCAACATAGACGTAGGTCGCGGCCAAAAAGTGTTCCCGGCCAGAGGCATTCGAAACCGGAGCGAGGTGTATACTTTTGGCACCATGGAGGGCGGTTACGTCAACGAAGGTGAGTTGCCATTAAATCCAAAGCCTTAAGTATGTGCCATGCGATTTTAGGAGTTTGTTCAGCGAATGCCTTCTTTGATGCATCTTATCTAATGATATTCTGTTTGAGTTTGGAATGCTGTTGATTGCTTCGAGATTGATTGAGTTCCTTCCTCTTTTTGTAATTTATACGGCGAGTTTCTTCATTTTTCTTTCGAAGGTGATTAGCTTGTAAGGTAAACGAAAACCCATGTACTCTGGCTGATTACTTACAAGCTAGTTTTGCTTTACAGAAAAATGGGAAATCTTTCCTAGTACACCATTTTATTTATTTTATCTTAAAACGCCTTAGCATTTTAACGCAATTTATTGTAAAACAAAGAAATTTTCATTGCTGGGAAATGTTTATTTCATCAGCTAATTATTCATAGTTGCCGAGCAGTGCATATAGGATATATACGGACGCGATTTAGACACTTACATCATGACTGTTTTCGACAATAAATACTTGTGTTTTCTCATTCATTTTGGGGTTTCTATACGATCAGCTCACCTACAATACCTAAAAATATTTCTCGCACAATGCACAATTCATTCAGCAAAATACTGACAGATGTTTGAACAGAATATTTGACTTTGAATTCGAATTCTTCTCGGGCGGCGGAAGACAGAGGAGATCTGCACAGTGACACCGAAATCTGCAATTTATTAGCAATGCAAATGCGAATGCCGATGCGAATTATTCAAACAGACACTTCACAAACCATTAGTCAGAGCACTGAGGCAATACATCTAGATTTGCAATATTTCTTTTAGTTTTGGCAAACACTTTGGCTAATAGAAATAGACAATTACGTTACCTGACTGAGTCAGAGCACATCACTAACCCAAATCAACCGAATTTATTTAAATACCTGCTGCAGAGGATTCTGACGCCATAATAGGTGTGGAAAGTCCAGGTAAATGAAAAGATCTTCCATTTAATCACGTGCCTAGCAAACGTCTTCATAACCAGCACATAATTAAGAGTCTGGGAAGTGGGGAAACTGGCTTGAAGAGCTCTGTGACGCCCAATTGAAGGCTGAGATGTGTGAACGAGCCTAAAAGCCGGTTTGCCCACAAGTAAATCCCCCAGTTTCTAAAGGGCCCCCAGATAGATGGAATCGGTCGCTGACTCTATATTATCTGTTATGACGCCACAACACCCAATGTCGCATTCTATTTTTGCTTTGTTTTATGTTCATAAGAGGATTACCGAATGTAAATCACGGGCCAAATTGGCCATGCCTCCCATATTAGATTCTCGAACCGAGTATCGGTATGCAAAAAGTTCTAGGGAGGGAAAAACGATCCGTAAAGTAGTCGGCTCGCTGACAACTGTGTGTTCCACAAAAGGCAAAACTGTCTGTCAGTCGGCGGATGCTGGGGGATTTCAATTAATATTCATTTGGGAGAAGGCAAAAACTGTCATAAATTATAGGTTTCCAGTCCGACCAGAGTTCCTTGAGCGGCGTCTTCAAGTACGTGGCGTCAAAAGTGCAACGCGGTCACGTCTTTCGCGGGCAAATTGTTTTCGGCACAAGCTCATGATGTCATCTGCAGGGCCAACGTTTTTTTTAAGGATTCAAAACAAAGCGAAACGATAATAAATCTGCAGTTTTGTGAATGTCGAAGTCGGAGCCAGCCATTTAGTTTGATTCCAGGAATTCCGTATGCGATCCCCAAATCTCATTTATCTTGTGACCATGGCCTTAGAATGAGGTTTCTCCTTCGTTTGCCGCTCCGCCTCCTCTTCTGCAGATTAGCTTTGTTTATGGATTCACAAGAATTTCTGATGGCAGTCGAATTCTTGTATTTATTTGCTCTTGAAAACGGCACATAAATACACTTCACAGCTGCGCAAATGGTTTAATAAAGACGTCCGAGTGCGCCATTAAATTATAATTAAACTATGTTTAGTGTCGGTATTTATGACAATGGACACATGTAGTAAACAACAAAAACTGTTGTGTATGTTTGGTAAATCAAACACTAAATTAGTCACGGGTGGTTCGCTCTTCCAATGACCTTGTGACCCTGCGCGGGCTTTGAACTATAAATTTTATATTCACATGTCTGTAAGAACTTAAATAAAGGCCCAACGATGACGGCAGCATGACAAATGCCAGTGCCCAAAATTTATGGGCAACAGCGGTACCCTGGGAAAGGGTACAAGTATTTTCACAAAAAAACTAAAGAATCCATTCGGAAATGCAAAGACAACAATGTCAACAAGTTTTGTTTTAAGATTTGAGGGTATTAAACCGAAGGGCTTACAAGTCAGATGGTTTCTGACTAATGCTCCTATTTGTTCGCTCTTCAACTTGACCTTAACCGCAGTGCGTTGACAAGAATGAGACTGACTATTTACATAAAGAGACTAGATAAGCTATCAAAATTTGCATAAACCTCGTGAAGAAGCCAAAATGAAGGCGTTAAGCCTAACACCTCCTACTTATGACAGATATAAACAGATATAAAGTGAGCCAGAAACAAGTTTAAATTGCCGTCAGACGGCTTTGCTTGGCTATTTAGTTTTCGAATCGTTTAAGGTGTTCAATTACACGACATGGAAAATGCATCTCAAGTTGCTCAATGTCGGAATTCGAATGGGATACCCGATATGATTTACGCTTACGATCAATTGCCCAAGGGTCGCCAAGACTTTTGAGTGACAGACAATTCCTAAACGTTCAATATAAACAAATTGTGATGATGAAATCGCGACCATCGTTTCTATTTTCACCTACTGTTCGCCTTTCCCTGAAATGTCAGTTTTCATTGCCGACTGGGAATGTATTTTCCAGTTCCATTTGTGGTCCAAGTTCAGGCCACAATCGCTGGCCAATTGATCGTTGGCGTTAAGAAGAACCCGTGATTTGCATCTAAATTGTTTTCGTCTTGTCCTCGCCCAACTGCAACCGAATTCTTCGCAAGCCGCCGTGTTTATTTGCATTGGCGTCTTGCCGGTTTGGAAACATGTGAAAAAACATTACTAATATTAAAAAAAAAATTTATTTTGAAAATCTATTTTTAATAACCAAATTTCAGAATATAACATTGGAAATAATGGAATCTTTTTTGACATTTTATTTTAAAGTCCTTGTACCTTCAACTTTTATTTACCTTTAAGTAAAACTAAAATTTTGTTTAGTGCACTTTTGCCGGTTTTGGCCCTGAACGATTACCGACTTGACCAACAACTGGAGGCAAAAAATACTCATGGAAATGACGTCAGCTCGTGGCGCTCTTGTGCATACAATTGAAATCAATTTGCAGTAGCGCCAATTGCAGTTGACATATTTCATCTGAGGCGTTTCATTTCATTTCGAGCAATGAAAACTGTGCTCATGCGGGTATGCAAATTTTATTAGTCAGCGGCAGTGTTTTGCGCATGTGCAGCCATGTTGATAGTTTTCATCGGGGGCAATGTTGCCAGTTTCAAGCATGAGAAAGTCAAGAAGTCATCAAACTTTGGGCTACCTTTTATGGCTAAATACATTCAAGATAGGAAGTCTACTTCGAGCTGTCGTCTTCCGAGTAAAACTTGCCAATTTTCGGACCGAGAACAAGCTTAGTCATTTTTTGCCGATTTTATCTTGGCTAAGACTAACTGCCTGTCAAATCTTAAGCATTTTTCAGCCACATTATTTTGCAGCTTTATCGGCAATAATAAAATTAAATAATTTATTTTAATGGTCAGTCGAGTTAAATGGGGCTAAGTGATTTTCGGTGTAGATTTCAAGCTCGGTCTTGGCATGCAAAATTGTGGTTTTTCCTTTACTTTTTCGAACAAAATTAGTCAAAATGGCCAGCACAAAAGACCAGGGGCAGCTCGTGACTTAGCCACCGATCCCCCGACATTGTGAATTGGAAATGCATCAAAGTAAATGGCGTTGAAGGCGAAAGATGCTATCCGTCATTTCGCAGTCGGTAGTCGGTAGTCTGTAGTCTGTGGCCTGTGCCTCCTGGAAGCCGGCACGTATTTGAAGCCCCAAGATTGGCGTTTAATGGTTAGATAAATTGTCGGGCCTCTGGCACCTGAGCTGCATAAGACTCGGGCCCCGGCAAACGTATGTCATAATGCGGAACAGATTCTTATCTTCCATTGTGTATGCCCCACTGCAGATACAGAGACAGTGGGTGAAGTTAAGTGCAGATTTATGGACCCTATCTTCAGGCAGATCTGAGCAAAGTCTGCCACCCACGCGACTCGTAATTGGATTACTCCAAATTCTCATAATTGGCATCCGTAGGCCGGCTCTAGATTGGCAAAAAAGAATTAACGGAAATGTAAAAAACAATCCCCATGGCAATTAATCAATTTTTATAATAAAAACGGACCTTGGGCTGTGGTGGTGTAGGCTGTTTCGACGATTGGACACCGACAAGCCCTGGGGGATTTTTATTTTGAGGTGTTGCGGGCTTCATTAAACTCAAATTAGCTGCCCCTTTCGTGGCAGCGAATAAATGACAACGATAAATCATGCACCACCAATGCCAGAATTGCGAGTGGATCTGGTGGATCAGAGGGCCTGGATAAGCCCACACATTCAACATTTGAAGAACCCGAATAATCCACTTTCGAATCTATTTCGTGGAAACCTCACTCATAGCACCCATCGTTTGCTCAGATCTCCTGCTAATGTATAGCTATTTTCGAGAATCTTTAAACAAAATTCTGACGGGCAATATAAATAAAATTACTGAAAATACTTTCACTAAAAAGGCGTGACAATGTCAGTGCCAGCGAGTTGAAAACGAGAGCAAAATAATTTGGCGCACAGCCAAATAGCTACCGATTAAATTAGCATCATAAAAAACAAAAGCTCAAAAACAAAACGTCAAGTTCACAACGTGGGTCTATAATTTCAAATGAGAATATGTATTTCCTCAAAAAAGTAAACACAATTTCGTATATGCCCAGGCGTGTGTTATGAGCAAATTATTGGTTATATACGGTGACAGTTTAATTCGCATCAAGGACAGCTAAAGTCAAGTGGAAAACTATTTTTTTTAACAAAATGATGGTTTATGGGCGTTACAAAATTACGTGCCAATTTATTTAACGATCTGATATTGAAACTTAAAAATGGCGTAACAGTTTTAACAGAAAGTGGGTGTAGTCAGTCAGATTTTTCACATTTGATAAGAGCAATAATGCTGCCTGCATATTAATTAATTACCTTTAGAACAATTTTCGCTTTGTTTTTACAAAGCAAACAATTGGCAATAAATTGGACATCAGAACTCACATAAATACTGTCATATACTTTGGAATCGAGGGTCGTTTTATTGTTCATTGAACTTAAGCAAACTTCATTCATAAATTGCAACGTTTTTCCTGCCTGTTCACATTTTTAATTAATGAAAGTATTTCTGCTGACTTGCAAAACTGCTAAAAATTGTAAAACGCTTAACCAGTAATTACAAAATGCCAGCCAATTTAGTCCTCAAATCTGAAATTCATCAGAATGGTTGCATGTCATATAACAATCAAAACTACATAAAAAACGCAACGTTTCTTCCTATTAGTTATAAAGAATTGTAAAGGAAACAAATTGGTTTTTCTACATGTGCTTGGTTTACGTGTCGTCGATAATTAAAACGGAGAATTGTTTAAGCCTTTTAAAAATGTATAATTCGAGCAGTGAAGTGCCTTCAAGGGGGCTTGTTTGAAGATCCCCCAATAAAGTTTAAGACTGGGCCTCTGGCAGTTTGGATAGAGAATTGTTTTCATACAACATTTTGGCAGCTTTGAAGTTTATCCAATCTCAAGTATTCTTCTCAGGTAAAATTTCGTTTCGGCGGTTTTATATCGTCCAGTTTTTATGGCATTTCGTGGGCCTTGTTCGACATGCAAAATGTTTCTGAAAAAGCTTCACCCACAAGCTGCATGAACGGCTTTTTCGGTTTGGTATCTGATGGTTTGCCCGGCTAATTAAAATTGGGTTGTGCGAGGTTTATGACTGTCTGAAATACTGACGGCTGCTTTGTTGCCCGGTGGCGTCATTCGCTACCGTCAAATGGGAATGAGCGCTAATTTAATTTACAAATTAGCCGCACTCGAAAAACTGCACGGCAAAGTGTCGAATTTTGGTGTCGTTTCTGAGTGCTTTAATTTGTCATTTTTAAGCTGGGGAAGGTTGTGCCTAGCATAATGGACTTGGTGTAAAGTTTACAACCTGATGGGCAAACTTTGGATAGCGTATGTGATTGGAATTCAGATCACCTCCAATGATTTTACCTGTAAAGATACCTTTTGTCGAACATGCTTAAAACTTTTTTACGTGTTTAAAGATTTTGTTCAGTTCTTTTTTCGCCGCGAAACTTATCTGTAACTCACTCTTTCCTTTATTTTCAACAACCACTTGATCTGGGCATGAAAAATAGCTCGCTTTGCTTGGCCATAATGGTAATCTTATGGTAATTGGCGGAGTGAAGCGAATTGCATTTCGAGTTGCACGACTCGTGGGGCATGAAGAGGCATGGCGAATGCTCTGCTGCCACGCCCACTTTCGGTAAGGGTGTCAACGGCAGTTTATGATAAATCACAAACAACAGCCAACACTCCGCCAGAGCCGAAGAAAAACATTTAAATCTCAAGGCTTGTTTGTCGCCAGCCAGATATTTGGATTCCAAATGTTGTCATTCCCATTCCATCCTCTACACACTTTATGTGTCCCCCCAAACTGCGGAGATCTTCAGTTTCTGGTGCTTTGTGCCACAAAGGTGGCAAGTTCTGTCGGATATCTCGGTGCTCTGTCAGCTCGCATGTTGATACAATGTGTTGGACAGCTTTTCTCATCAAGATGAATCCCTCCCTTGATGCACCCCTTAAATCTCCGCCCATGTAGACGATACACAATTATAATTATGTCGGGAGGTAATTCTTCTGGCTACCGTTGGGTAACTGCAAACAGTGCGACTGGTTTTCGGTTTCTTTCTGCTCTGCACCGGAAACGTGACCCAAAGGGGGAAAAATCACATCTGGAACTTGACTTCCAGGCGACGCATAATTAACTGCATTTTGTGAACAACTTCATTAGCAGTTCGCTCTTTGTTTTCCCTTTTGCAACCGAAAAATATTGAATATTAAAAAAATCCCTAACCGGGCTTTCAGTCGGGTTATGCTAATGTCATGTTTCACTTTTATTTGTTTGCTTTTCCCCCGAAAACTCTTCGCAATTCAACGAATTCGAGCAGCGGCTTCAATCAAAGGGAATGCATTAGGTCAAGCTCGTCCAGAAGTAAACAGTTTTGTCGAGGCGTCAGAAAGCTAATGCCTACAAAGATATACATCGAATAAACATTGCGGCTGTGGGTTTTCGTAGATGAGATTTGTTCCTCTTTTGTTTTTTTGTGGATGCGACAAGAAATGAATGGTTTATTACCTCCGCGCATGCAACATTAGCAATTGGAGTTCCATGAGTTATGCTGACGTTTCCGCAGAATATATGTAGTATTCCCGGGGCCAGCACTCCCTTTAATCATCGGCTGAATGGTTCATTAGAGGCATGCAAAACGGAGAAATGGGGAAAAATAAAAGCAGCTCCATTGGAGTTCCTCGACACGTTCTGGCCCGAGTTCACTAAACTCGCGTCCGATTGGATCAGTTTGCTCGCTCTCCCTCGAATGTGTAAACATTCAGCAATTGACAATGCGAGGCGGGTTAACATTTGTTATTGTTAAGGCCAGACATTTCGGCTGCCTCTGCAAAACGATAAAAAGCGTATAAAACGAAGCGGAAAGTATAGAAACGCGAAAAACCCCGGCGTACAATGTTTTTTCAACAACTTAAGTGGCTGCCAATTAAAAGTCTAACGCGACTTTGTATGTGACATAATATCTTCTTCTTGTAAAATGCGCCTCGGGGTGTCAATTTCAATCTCGCACATGTTGTTCTGACCTATATAACATTTTCGTGCAGAAAACCATGTGTTTTGAGTTCGGAGACTTCGGAGACATCCTCCTCTTTCGGCGCTAATTAAGGCTGAAAATATCAGGAAACTTCCTGCGAAGGGGCTCGAGAACTGGGTCACCAAGGCACAAGGAAATGCAGAAAAGCTGCCAACAGATTCCTGGCAGATGGCGGGCATTAAAAGTGACTCAACCCAGTTTGAGACCCTCTCGAAAAAAAGAGCGTGAAAAGGGATTCCACAGCGGCTATCGCAGTTGGGGCATCTTTGTCTGGGGCCAGTTGAAAGAAATTCACTTGTAAGCATGACCAGAAGTTGTTTACATAACCCACATACCGCGTACCCCTTTGGGAATATGGGTTATCATTAAATATGACACACTCGGCGAACGTAACCAATTGAATCGCACTCCATGCAAGTGTGAAGCGGAGAAAGAGCTCTGCCCTTTCCACTGCCAACATGCACAATTAACGAAAATAACAGGCCGAGTGAAGAGAAACGTTTGTTTGGCTGCCTGTGATTTCGATGGGTCCGATAAGATACCGGGTCCATTATGTTGGCCCTGTGACAAAAGAAGAAAGCAGTCGCGGCAGCTTGATGACGTAAATGCGACAATTTCTTTCCAATTAAATGTCAGCGTCGCGATAAGAATTTATGTATCGCTTTTGGGTCTTTCGCAATGTCATTTTTGTTAAACTAGTTCCCCTATTACTTCCCTTTGGCTTTCTTATCACAACTCTCGCAGGAATCATGTTATTACAAAGTTTCTAGATAGTAATTCCCATCGGGATGTTTATTTATTCTTAAAAATCCAATCTTTTGACAAATCTGTGTCCTTTCCGTTGGGATTTAAAATATTTTGAATAAGTTTACCAATTTTAGTGTTTCATGAAGCCATTATCAACAGCTTAAATACATACATATACATATATATACATTGTAATTTATAATGCGTTCTAAAAAGCAGTCCAATATGTTTATTTTACTCGCTTAAACAAAGAAAACGCCACTTAAACATTCTTCGATTTAGCTCAATCACTTCCCCAAGTTCAAAGTCGAGTAATCAAATTTTTGTTATTGCTGCTATTGAATTCTTGTTAGCGTCTACATGTGTAAAAAGGTGCTTGTGATGTTTTGGCATTTAACGCATGATTGAGTCATTAAGATATGGAGTAGTACCCTCTGCGCGTAATTCGAGCCCGCAAAACCAAAGTAATTTCGAGTAAAACGATCTGGTGTGTGTGCGAAAAGCAAACAGTTGCCGCGTTTAAATTTTATGAGTTCAGTTCATTTTCGATTTCGTTAACCAACGGAGTAAAAGCAAACCAAACCAAACCAGAACCAGTATAATAAAACTAAATAAGGGTAAGGGGTTCTGGGGATCTATAGGTGTTCGCTGGGCTCATGGTTTCGTTTGACTGATCAACTGATCCGGCGATGATTCATTTGGCGACCGAGAACGTGAACGCACCGGACTTTGATGTTCAACACCAGAAAGTGCTAACATTTAATACAAATGGGATGTGTTTGAAAAATATTGACTTTAATGTGGGGATATGCGGAAACCCGCAATGAATATTAATCTATGAAGAGGTGTCGACAAAATCTCTATTAATTTCAAAGGAAAATTTCAATACCCATTTGAATATGGTCAATATTTTCAAATTAAAATGAAAACTGCTTCGAAAAAAATTAGAATAGAATGGTTATCTGCAGATATGCAGATTTTCTTGTGGTTAAAATCTCCATGCGGAAATTTATTTGAATGTTTCTGTTCGATTTCTGTTTATTTACACACTTGGAGGGTATCAAAACATAGACTATTAGGAAGCAATTTCGCCAGCCATTGTTCTCTTTATTGTTCTATAAATGTGTAAAAATCATTTCAAATTTCCTTATGGCTAATTATAGAAGCTGCCGATCTGCCAAAGTTGAATAACACCGAAGTGCTGACACACACTCGCAGATTGCAAGAACATGCTGTAAATGTGCGTTTGCTTGGGTGTGTATTTTTAGCGATATTTCAAACATTTGGCGCCGGCAATCGGCAAATCGCCTCTGTGTAATTTACACTCACGCATCGCTGGTAAATAACAAAGGGAACGAAAATCAAATAGGGAAATTCAACGGCTTGGGGGCATGAAAACTGGGACCCGCTCCCTGCAGCGACACGTGCCACTGAACGCATTCTCATTTTCCAAGCCGCATTCTCATTTTCCAAGCCCCTTTCCCTTCGGCATTTTCCCCCTCATCAGCGACGGCGTCAATTTGATCGAATGCCGTTCAATTAAATTGCCAACGATTCGACTTCACCCGCACATATGTACCACGAATTTACTTTTGCTTTCAGTTTCCTACACCCCATTTTCATTTTCTTTCCTTATTTCGCTCACATTGGACACGCTAGTAGTAACCATATTGTACGATTAATAAACACCATCTCATCCATTTCACCTTGCTTTCAAATTCATTCGGCTTGAAATTCAGCTCGCTCTCTGTTTTTTCTTCTACTCCCTCTCGTCTAATGCAGCCATCATATCCTATTCCAATCCCAAACTGCAAATACCATTAATGGCATCTGCAGTTTACGCGCCCACCACCACATCAATATCAGCAGCCGGCACTCCGACATCAGCCACCGCAGCCACAAACGCATCCAAAAACGCATCTGCTTCCGCTTCATTATCATCACCGCCAGGTCCTTCGTCGTCGGCAGGATCGGCTCCTGGCTCCTCCGCCCACGCGGGTGGAGGTCCTCTCCAAGGATTCGTTGCCAAGTTGCGTAGTTTTAGATTCGACGACACGAAAAACATACGAAAACGTTTCCATTTCGATTACATATCAAAGGACAGATTTTTGGGTATGTTTCAAAATTTATATGACAATTTTTCTCATTTATACTTGAAATAGAAAATCAATAAAAAACAGAAAAAAAATATAAAAAGGGGGAGAACTAAATAAAGAGTAAAACCGACTTAGAAAAGTAAGCATATTTAAGATTTTGTTTTTTTTAGGTTTTACACTGATGTTAATAGGCATCCAGCCATATAAAGAACATTTCGAATTTTGATCGCTCCAGATGATTCCAATCTTTAATCAAGCCGAATTAGCATTTTCATTAACCATTTTCGTTAAGTTTTACGGGTTCGGCATTCCCACATTAAAGTCGAATCGGCCCAAATACCGTGGGCGTGCCCAATTTTGATGGCGCCTCACGCTTGCGCCCACACAATTTCACTTTACTCAACTTAATTTGAATGTTTTATTGTCACTTGACGCTACTTAAACTTCGACTTATGAATATTAAACCGCCGTTTGGGGTGGGAATAGCTGGGAGGTGGGGATCGATGCGATGGAGTTGTTTGTCTCCCGCTGCTAATGAAGCAACTCCAAAGGAACACCCTCCATGGCGGAAATTGAGGTTCATCATGTGTTCATCAAAACGAGATTTTTTCCACCTCCCACTCGTTGGAGCAGAGCCAAACAAACAATAAATAATTGTAAAATGGAATGGAAAAACAGGGAAAGATGTGAAAAGCTTTCAGGGCGTTGCTATCTCTGAGTTATAGTTCTTGACAACTGATTTATCAGTCGAGCATGAGATCCGCATTGCCCCTCTAATCAGCTCGCAGCTGCAGGTGGTGCAGTTGATTTTATTTTCGGCCGCACCACATAAATTCCATCGCACTGTGGTCGAAGATCAAAGCGGGGGAATCTAGGGAATTGGGGCGGGGTTGCGGGAGCAGATGTGTGTTGGCCTTTCAGATGAACTGCAGATACATTGCAACAGGTGGAAAAGGTGGAAAATCGAAAAGCGTGCGTTAGAAAGTTACCGCAACCTTTCCACGAAACACGGTCGGCCTCTTAGTGAAATTTAATTAAAACAAGAAGCGATAGTTCACTGACATACCGATGCCTTTCCTATAAAAGTGCCATGCGCACACATCATAAAAAGTTTGAGGCCTCCTTCGGTGAAGGCCAGCGTGAAATGGTAATCGGGTAATTGAAAATTCCCAGCACGTGCTTCTATTTCTGCTCCCGTTCGATGACAGGGAAACAGTGAGTGCGGAAAGTGCGAATCCACTCTTTCATCTGAAGAGCTCTTGAAAAGCTTTTTATCTACTTCCGCATTGCTTCGTGAGCGTACGTACAAATTTTAGCTTATCGTCATGTTTATATCTTATCAGGATGATCGAGTTCTTTTTTTAGCGCAAGGTTTTCAGATAACAGTATACCAGGAAAAGTATAGTTTTCACTTGAATGCCATGCCTTACATTTTACTCATCAGAAAATTCTTGAATGCTATAGTCTAGTTTGCTAATCAAAACAATGCCGTAAATATTTCTATGCATTTTTTTAATATAAATACTTTTGTGCATCACTGTTTTCATATGTTCCGGCGCAAAGCCCAACTACTTTGGTACTTCTTAGCTTGCTTAACAGAGTGTTTTGCCCTTTCAAATTAGAAAAACATTATTTTTCCTCAACTTCATTTTTTGCCATAAAGAGCGAGTTTAACGATCAGTTTAGGCCAGAAACGCAGCGGGAAGAACGGGGAACCCGGGGCTTGGTTTTCCACATGTCGTTCTTAACGCTACGCTAAATGGCTAGATAACTTTGCTTACAGCCACTCCACTCTTGGCTAAATTATGCTATAAATCAGTTTGATGTTGCCATCGTTTGTTTACATTGAATGAATGAACATAAATATGCATATATTGCATCGGCATCCCAGAAATTTCGAAACAATAAAAGATCTATAAACAATTTTTAAATGCAGTGAAAGCAATCAATTATTTGGACAAAGCATAAACTTTATTGCTGAGTGTGGGTGTGAAAAACTCCAACAATTTGACTAGCAAAAAATAAAATATTAGAAACAATTTGTTAAAACTGAAATATGCATAACGTGGTCAAAAGGTGCCCTAGAGCTGAAACGAGCACTGTTTTAGCCAACTGGTGACCACGCCTAACAATCCCTGTCACTTTTCGGCTCATACTTGAAAACTAATTTTCCAGAATTTTGCATTTTTTCACCATTTTTTTTTTTGCAAAAAATTGACATAACAAAATTTTTTGGGTAAGAATGCCTATGGATTAAGAATTTTATTAAGAGTTTAATGAGATATGACGATACAACTTCAGCCCATTATTTTTCCTTTCTTGGGAAAATGATCGATTTTTTAGAGGAAAATAGGGATTACATTTAATTACTAAGCAAAAAGAAAATTAATTCTAAAATGATTCTTGTTTTTTTTTCCAGGGGGTCAGCTCAAGACCAAGAATGGCCAGAAATACGTATTCAACGGGCCGCCATCGGGATTCTACGTTTCCAAGGCGTGTTTGATCATCTCAGCCTTTGTGGCAGTCGTGGCCCTTCTCTTCACCATTGCCATAACCTACTTTGTGACCAGACAAGGATTGAATCCCAAGGAAGTGACTCCTAAGTAAGTGATGGTGAACCCGATATTAATTCAATCTGGGTGTGTTCTGCTTTTTAAGTTTGGTCCGGTATTTGCTTTGCTTCGCGGTTCCGTTTTGCATTTTCGCTAAGCGTTTTGGCAAGCGTGCTAATTGGCAGTCGAAGGCGAAATGACCTCATTCGGAAAGTGAAAGCAGCTCACAAGCTTTTCCTTCGCCTCCCAAAAGAGACGACGCATTTCGAGGTGTGGAAGGGTCAAAAAAATATGCGAATTGGGTGTGACCCGAGCACTTTGCATAAAGCAAGCCCAAAACTGATTTGTACGATATCCTTCGTTTTAGTTGCATCACCGCCGATCATCCCGATGTGAATGCCACGCCCATCCAAACGGCTGGCTGGGTGAGCCTGAATTCTCCCCCGCCCGCTCCCCTGGCCACGCCCACACCTACGCCCACTGGTACAACCTTGGCCACGTCCACGAGGGGCGAACCGCTCCCGTCAAGTGCGAAGCCCGAAACTAAAATGCTGGTTCCACAAGTGGGTGACATTCCGGTGGAAGTCGAGGAAAGCAGCACCAATAAATCCAACCAATCTACCAAGCCCACAAGTCGTCCTTTGAAACTCTACGAAGGATGGCGTCCACTTCACTACAGGCAAGTAGAGCAATTTACCACTTAGTCCACCATTTACTCTCAATGAAAATTAAGCCCAACAACACGCGCTGAAACCCCGTCTTCTGTTTAAATTGCTTTGCATGCTCGCATTTCAATTCAAGCCCAGATGCAATCCCACTGACATCTAAATTGCTCACTCAGATTTTCCACAATTTCCGGCTCTTTTTGCTGTCGCTGCAAATGCCGGAATCTATCTAGATCTTGTCCCGCTGACATTTGATGGAAAGCTAGATCAATTTGTTTCAGCTAAAACGTTTCTATCTCGATGAGTTATGCCAATTTAAGAGGAAAGTCTGTCGAAGATGTTAAATTTAGAATGATAGCTTAATCGGTCAACAAGATAATAATGATGATATATTGAAAAAGCAGCCTCGTCAAAATTAAATAAATCAGAATCATATCCGGTTTTTGCTGCTAGTACTTAAGTAATTTCGAATAAGTTTTTTATGGCATGCAATGTTAAAATGCTAATATATGCATATAGGGTTATGGAGCAAACTTATTCAAAGCCCATCTCATAAATATCGCTTCGTAGCCGGCGAGTTTTTATCTTTATCCTTGGCAAACTTCTTCACTCGCATCCACCCCAAACTAACCCCATTGACGTCACTTTTCTGGGGTCGTGAGTACACGTTTATTTTTCTATTTCCACGGCCCAAAGTGGGTCAAGGATTGAGCCGTTGCAGTTCAGTAGTCGCCGTGCTACAAAGTGGACACCAGCCAGCTACTTGAAGGCAGGCATACTAATAGTACAACTTGTTTGGGCCTCCGCAGGAGATGGCCGAAACACAGAAACCATCCATACATCTGTTTATCCATCCATCCATCGGTCACACATCGGAGAAGTTGCGGCACAGATCTGAGGAAAGAATTAACGCACGCCGACAGTCGGCATGACATAATGCGCCAAATAGATGGCCAGATAGAAAGATACTTTGCCCAGTGAAGATGTGCATTAATTATAATTGACACAGAAAGCCCAAGCTGGGCAATAATTTGAGCACCGCACGCAGCCTCAAAAACTCCGGGGGAATCGGTGGCTAAAGTCGATTCTTGATGGATGGCGGCAAGTGCAGCAGCGCTTTGCCACTCGAGCCTACCGATGGCAAGTGATTGTGCAGCTGCCGATCAAAGCCACTTTGCTCAGTGGCGGCCAGTGGTGAGCCGTATCTGGGAGATACTATCTCGAAGCTCGCTTCCTGGTTGCCCCCGGCACACGCGTTGTAAGCCAATCGGCTCAATTAATTGCAACTAGGCGCAAAGTCCGCACCCAGGGGACTTCAGATTGGCAAGGAGTGGGGAATTGGAGGCTGGAGGATGGGTCTGCAACTTTCTGCATCTGCCAGCGGGTCTCGGCATTCTTGGCATTCGTGTAAGAAACCGAGCTGAGGGAATTGATATTCAATCGAGTGCAATACTCTGTCATCATGGCTTCGTTGATTAGTAGAAGAAAGTTATAGTATTTGTTCACAAATATTTGTAGGGGATGCTCAGGGAAAAAGATTACAGCACTGTGCTGAAAATCAATTTTAACTTCATATGGAATTAGCTTTTCAAATAGAGCATTAATGATTCGACTTGCTTAACCAGGCATTCACACCGCTTCTTGTTTGCTTTGATTTGATTGCTGATATTACTGATGCGACTTATGTATGATGGCATGCATTTCATTTGCCGCCATCCCGGACTAATGGCGGCGACCGAAGTTCGAGGCAGATCGCAGTGCGGATGGCATGGGATGCCAAACACACATGTTTGGCTCTGGTCCCTTCTAATTTGCCCTCTTGGCGGCTGATTGATTGACTGGCACTTTTGATTTGGCCGCACTGACATTTTTGGCAGCCATTTGCATTTCACCTGTGGTAGATGTTTGTTTGGCATTTCCCGGTCTAATTCGGTAATTCCCCCTCCTCATTGCAGCCTGCTGATTGAACCAAATGCGGAGAAATCGGTTAGCAACGGCAGCCTGACCATCGAAATCGAGCGGGATGTGAGCGAGGTGACCAGCTGGGAGCCCATCGTACTCGACGTTCACAATGTCAGCATCTCCAATGTCCGGGTCATCCGTGCCACTCCTGATAAGGCGATCAATGCCACTGAGGAGCAGGAGTTGGACTTCGACAGCGATTACGGCGACGACAATACCACCTTTGTGATCAACTTGGAGAAGGCTCTGGCCGAGGAGTCCCAGCTGAAGCTGCTGCTCAGTCTGGACTTTGTCAGCCAGGTGACGGACACGCTGCAGGGCGTCTACAAGACCAGCTACACCAATCCAGACACCAAGAAGGAAGAGTAAGTAGTCCCTTTGTAATATAGGAAATCCCTTTTACAACTTGGTTACTCTTTAGGTGGATGATCAGCACCCAGTTCTCGCCCATCGATGCCCGTCGCGCCTTCCCCTGCTTCGATCGTCCCGACATGAAGGCCAACTTCTCCATCAGCATAGTCCGGAGTACGATGTACAAGATGTCCCTCTCGAACATGCCCAAATCGCACAGCAGTTCCTATCGCCGGGGTTACGTGCGGGATGACTTCGTGACCACGCCCAAGATGCCCACCTACCTGGTGGCCTTCATAGTGTCCAACATGGTGGACTCGCAGTATGCAGCTCTGGATCGAGAAATAAGTCCGCGGGTTGAGATCTGGACCAGGCCAACGTTCGTGGGCATGACCCACTATGCCTACAAGATGGTGCGAAAGTTCCTGCCCTACTACGAGGACTACTTCGGAGTGAAGAACAAGCTGCCCAAGATCGATCTGGTATCTGTGCCCGACTTCGGTTTCGGCGCCATGGAGAACTGGGGCCTGATCACCTTCCGCGATTCGGCGCTCCTGGTGCCCGAGGACCTGGAGTTGGCCTCCTCCTCGGAGCACATGCAGTACGTGGCCCAGATCATTGCCCACGAGCTGGCCCACCAGTGGTTCGGCAACCTGGTGACCCCCAAGTGGTGGGACGACCTCTGGCTGAAAGAGGGCTTCGCCTGCTACATGAGCTACAAGGCTTTGGAGCACGCCCACCCCGAGTTCCAGATCATGGACACCCTGACCACGCTGGAGTTCAAGGAGTCGATGGAGCACGATGCGGACAACACCACGCACGCCATATCCTTTGATGTGCAGACCACCAGCGATGTGCGGCGCATCTTCGACCCGATCAGCTACTCGAAGGGCACCATCCTGCTGAGCATGCTCAACTCGATTGTAGGCGACGAGGCCTTCCGCTCGGCGACGCGGGATCTGCTGAAGAGGTTCGCCTACGATAACATGGACAGGGACGACCTGTGGGCCATCCTCACGCACCACGGCCACGAGCAGGGCACTCTGCCCATGGACCTGAGTGTCAAGCAGATCATGGACTCGTGGATCACGCAGCCCGGCTATCCGGTGGTCAATGTGGAGCGGCGGGGATCCGATCTGGTGCTGCGCCAGGAGCGCTACCTGCTGCCCTCTCGGAATCCCGAGGACCACAGCCGCTGGTTCATCCCCATTACCTTCGAGACGGACGCGCTGCGCAAGGGCGACAACATTCCCAGCCACTGGATGAGGAGCCAGGACGACGAGGAGCTCGTCGTGAGCAACGTGTTTGGGCAGGGCAGCAACCCGGAGAACGTCATCTACCTGAATCTCAACCGGCAGGGCTACTACAGGGTCAACTACGACATGACCTCCTGGCTGGCGCTCAAGAAGAACTTCAGCTCGCTGCCCAGGATCACGAGGGCCCAGCTGTTGGACGACGCCCTGCACTTGTCGCAGGCGGAGTACCTCACCTACGATATACCGTAAGTGGCAGCCGGAAAATAGTCCATAAATGTGTTTATCAAATGTTCCTCCTCTGCAGATTGACCTTCCTCATGGAGCTGTTCGATGCTGTGGATGACGAGCTGCTGTGGAGCGCTGCCAAGCCAGGTCTCAACTATCTCATTAACAATCTCAAAAGGGAGCCAGCCTTCGAGACTTTCAGGGTAGGGCATTAATCATTTTCATCTCCTAAAGTTACTAATTCCGTTCCTCGGAAAACTAGGCTTTCATGAAGTTCATTGTTCGTCCCGCCTTCGAACACTACGGCTTGAACGAGCCGGACAATGAGTCCCACTTGCAGCTGAAACACCGCGCTTTGGTGGCCTACTTTGCCTGCAAATTCAACTACGATCGATGCACTCAGTCGGCGCAGATAAAGTTCCGCGAGTGGATGCGCAATCCCAAGAAGAATCCGTGAGTTTTCAATTGTCCCCCATAGCGAGTCACTTTTTTAAAGTCACATTTCGATTAAATCCACAGCATCAAGCCAAACCTCAAGTCTGTGATTTACTGCACTTCTCTGGCCGAGGGCTCCTCGCCGGAATGGTACTTTGCCTACAGGCAGTACAAGACGACCACGAGTGCTTCGGAGAAGGAGGAGATACTGACCTCGCTGGGCTGCACCACCAAGCCCTGGCTGCTATCAAAGTGAGTGCTTCGGGAGCAGCTCAAGATCAAAGTCTAATTTATGACTATTCAACAGGTACCTCAACATGACCATCAACCCCACTTCAGGCATATTGAAGCAGGACGGAGCCTTGGCCTTCCGTGCAGTGGCCTCCAATGCAATTGGCCACGAGATAGCCTTCGACTTTTTGCAGGGCAACATCAAGGAGATAGCAGACTAGTAAGTGCTGTTTAAATGGATATATCCAATGTCCTGTGATAATCATTTTTTTTGTAAATTACCCCAGCTATGGCGATGGCTTCTCCACTCTGTCCGAGATGATCAAGTCGCTGACCATCTACATGAACAAGGATTACCACAAGCACCAACTTCTGGAACTGGCCGCCACATGCCGGAAACTGGGCCTCCGGGCCGTGGAATCGGCCATCGATTTGGCCATCGAGCAGGTGAACAACAACATCTATTGGCGCAGCCACTCCTACCACAGCCTGAAGAACTTCCTCGAGGGCATCGTTAGCGAGTTCCAGATCAACATCTTCTAGATCAACATTGGCAGAAGGGAAAACTCAAATTGATTTCAACCAAAAACGCGATTTAGTTACTGTATCTATTACCATTACTTGTATTCGTGCGAAGGCCTCAAATTAATTTAATGAACCGAATTATTTGCGAAAAGTGATATAAACATGTAAGTTAGCCAGCATAATGATATAGGTAACCGATTTACTTTTTGCAACTGTATATTTATTTATTTGTAAGTCGCGCTTCTTCAGCTTTTTGGCAAGGTTCCTACTAAAAATAGAAAGTAACCGGAAATTAGTTCGGAATTCGAATAACTCTCATTCATCACTTCAGGCATCAGTTTAAGTCAACAATATCTGCCACGAAATATCTAATGCTGCTTGTGTAAAATCTATAGTACTTTATGTTCGTACACCATTAGATCCTAAGTGAATCAATTTAGCACTAAGTGAACCAAAAATATATTTTGTAGTCGATTCAATCAAGGTGTTAAAAGGCCCTGGGAAGGAACAGCAGGAAAGGGTTGGAGTTTAGAAAGATATTGAAACTGAGTGTCCTTATGCATGGTTTAAAATGTTTGCTAAAGCAAGGATAGTACACACACAAATATATTTATTAATGTACGAGTACCTATTATGTATTTTGTAAAGCCCCACACGGAAATACTTGTATCGCTGCTGCACAACCATGTAAATAAGTTTTAAAGCTTAAACTAAACATTTAAATAAACTATGTATTTACGTAATTTTATTCAAAACTCGTTGTTTTTATTGTCTGGCATTTATCAGCAGAGATTTAAATTTGGCGGTTAATGAGGCTGAATACCTACCCCTGGTATCGCGCGCAGGCTTATACGGTCACACTGAGATCGAGTGGCGTGTTAACAAGAATGGTAACCTTAGTCCACGTTTTCAGGGGTTTTTGGCATTTTGTAATACGGTCATACCACCAACTAAAATATTGTAAACAAACATTGAGCTCGATTTAAAAGTAAACAAGTTATAGATTTAAAAAGCATAAGAAGAAAACGTTTTAATCAGCCCGATATAATGACAAAGAGTCTAGGTAGGCTAGAAACCAGACTTTTGGATCGTCCTTTTAAAACATTTTCTATGACAACGGCAAAAATGAGTCGCATTTTCAGGATAATCTATTTTATTCTTAATTTTTAAATATTTCCATGTAGTGTCCAACAAGCGGAAGTGGCTGGCTTCCGAGGAGGACAGATTCATCGATATCTGGGTGCACAACCTCCACCTTTTTACCCCTGGCAAGAGGTTAATGGAAACTTATACGGAAATGGAACCATATTTCCGCGAAGTAGGCATTGAAATCAGCGCCCAAGGAATAAAGTCGAAAATGGAGACGTTAAAACGGAAATACTTCAAGTCAGTAATAACACGTCAAGATATAGAAGTAGTTTAAATACTTTGAAGTTTTTAGCTTGTTAGAGCGCGAGGATCCATCGACAACTTGGCGACATTTCGATACGATGGCAATTGTGGTGGCGGGAACATCCAAGGAGGTCAAGGATCTGGAATGGAAGGACTATACGCAGCCCTCGAAGACTACTCGTGAGATACAACTGGTATTCACCAAACACATCAAATAATCAGGGATTTTTTCTATTTCAGACATAAGTCGAACATCTGTTTATTTGGACGATCGAGCTCAATCCCAAAGCGAATCAGGTTGGAAATTATAAAGATCTTTAAAAAAAAAATTAAAACTATTAATTTTTATTATACAGAGGGACCATTTAATACAGTCTACCTCGAAGAGTGCGCAGGGCACTTCTTCAACGACGAGGAAAAACCTAAAGCTAAGAAGAAAAGGCAAAGGTTCAGCAATACGAGCAGAGTTCAAGCAAAGTCCCGAAAAGTTTGGCAGCCGGCAGAAGAAAATGTATTTGTGGATGTCTGGGAAAAGTTTGCCTGTCATATACATAGTGATAGGAAAAAAATGGACGTTTATAAGGATATGCAAAATGAGCTCCAGCAGCGTGGGCTTAATATATTACCTGGTGATATCAAGTCCAAAATTGAATCACTTACGCGCTCGTTTAGGTAAGAATTTTCTTAACCTCTTAATCTTGTAAAATTCATTAATAAATTCCTTGTAGAACTCAACGTGATACTGTGGGAGACAAATCCGAGTGGATTCATTATTCCAAAATAGCCCAGATCTTAAGTCCTTTAGATTTGCCAAAGTTTGAGCCATTTCCCGACCCCAGCAGCTGCAGCTCCGAAGATGACTCGGCCTGGTTTAAGGAAATGGAGCCAAAATCAAATCCCGACCACATCAACAATTTCTCGAGCTCCCACGATAATGTTGTTAATAATTTCGAGGTTAACGCCCAGCTGGGCTCTTCTGTTTCCAGTATAGACTATTCTCTAATTGATCCCGATCCTAGGAACTGCAAAGTGTCTATTGAAATATTGGAACAAGATGATAAAATCAAACCCCTCGGAAACATTCCTCTTGATAAAAAAAAATCAGCTGAAGAATTCAGTCAATTTGTAACTAAAGAGTTAGCCGTTTTGAATGACGATTTGCTAATCGAAGCAAAGCGCCAAATTTACAATATTATATGTGTCTTACAGAAGAAACAAAATAATGTTAGTAAAAACTAATAATTGAACATTAAAGTACCTATATTTTCTTCAAATAAAGAATGTTACCTACCACTATGATTAAAAAAAATGTTTTAATAATTTAAATTTCTAGTCCCATACACTGAGGTATAGCAAATTTAAATATAATTTATAATTTCAACAGTTATTTCAAATTAAAAAAAAAAAAAACTAGGTTCTACCGAGATTTGAACTCGGATCGCTGGATTCAAAGTCCAGAGTGCTAACCATTACACCATAGAACCGCGTTGTCAGGCAGGCGCAAAACGAAACTTATGCTGTCGCCTCAAACACTACAAAGAAATAGCATTTTTGTTATAACGTATTTAAAAAAGATAAGGATAGAAATGTGTAATACTATTTAAAAGTCAACTTTCATAATAAAAAAGCACACAATTTTAAATTAAAAAAAAAAAATAAATTCAGGTTCTACCGAGATTTGAACTCGGATCGCTGGATTCAAAGTCCAGAGTGCTAACCATTACACCATAGAACCGCTATACAATGTGGGCTGCTAAAACACAGTTTTTTTGTTCGGAGCAAACTTTTTATCGAATAGGGGGTCATTGCATGAGGGGGGTAGAAAATCCTACAATCGTGTGGATATCAGAATCAGCAAGAAGTGCAAGCAAGACAATAAAAAAGACTGGTTGTGAAATCATTGTGATATTTTTGAAGTTGGGACTTTCCCTGATATTTCTTACTTTTATTACTGAAGCGTTTTAGCTTTATTATATACATAAAATGAGGAATAGGAATATGTAATTAACATGACGTGTCGATCTTTTTACATTAAGAACCGTAACGAAAAATGTTTACTTTTTAGGTTGTTGTTGGTTACTAAGCAAGCCCCTCAGCTTACATCAAGTATTTGTTTAGTCGATATACATTTGTATGTTTCTACGTACATACAAAAACAATTTTAAAAGTCTGAAGCACATCTTATATTTGTTTCAAAGCAAAAAAGATGGAAGCGGAAAAAAAGAAATCCCTGTTGGAAAAGTATGACATACCAATTCATCACTTGGACTTTGCCTACGTGGAAACGTGCACAAATGCAAGGGAAATGGAGAAAATCGTGCAAATCCTTCGTTCCGGTGAGGAAGGATATTTTCCGGACTTGATGCGATGCTCAGAGGAAAAGCTGAAGGAGTTAAAGCCGGATAGCAAGTTGTTTCGCTATGAGGAGCAGATAAAGCAGAGCAATGTCTTGGACAAACAGGAACTAAAACCCATTCTGGTAGGTCTACAAACTGGTAATTAAATTTGTGTATGTAAGCTGATTTTCGCCTCTGCCAGGATTGGACCGATGACATAAAATCCAAGGACTGCGCATTGAACGAACTAAAGAAAGTTAAACAGAATTGGGATCTTCCATCTGTGCGTAAATTGTCCAAAATCGAGCTGGATAAACAAGAGGCTACTGAGAAACCCAAACCTGCTGAATCTAAACCATCTCAGCCAAAGACCAAAACCCAGGATTCTCGAATCAAGTCGACAGACTACAGAAAATGGGATAAGTACGATCCGGACGAGGAGATACTCCGCATGGATCTGGACGAAGAACGTGATAAGGAGCAGGCAGAGCAGAAGCTTTCCGTCCACCAAAAACCGTCTACCGAAAAAGAGTTAAGAAACGAAAAGGAATCTCTTTTTCAGCGCCTCCAATCACAACTGAAAAATCTTAGTCAACTGGAGCGGGAACAATTTGCAGAAAGGTATGTGCTATGATCAGCTTATTGTTATCCTTCTATAAAACTGTATTTCTTAAAGACATCGACTGCGGGGTAATGAGAATTTTAAGGCCAAGGAGTACGAAAGTGCTATTGAGGAATACAACTGTGCCATTCTTTACGATCCCGAAAATGCGGCACGTGCATACAATAATCGCGCTGTATCTCGTAAGTTTTTAGTCATTATTTAAATTATTATTAATGTTAAAAGAAATTTTTAATTGCTGTTCTTAACAGATTTAAAATTAAAGAAATACTTTTCTGCCATTTCGGACTGCCAAGCCTGTCTGCAATTGGATCCGCATAATGTAAAAGCTCATCTACGCCTGGCAGAAGCTAAGTGTGCCGAAGGAAAACAGCTTGAGGTGAATATTTGTTTTCTTTTATTTATATTTATTTATTTATTATATGATATATATATCTTTAGGCCCTAAGTGTGTACCAGAAAGTCCTCGAATTGGAGCCGGATAACGTGTTTGCCAAAAAATCAGTGACAGAGTTGTCCTCACTGCTGGGTGAGGTGGCCCCCGCCAACGCCACACGTTTGATAATTGAGGAGCTCGATCCGCCGGAAATCAAGACTAGCGATTCCAAAAAAAGATAGTAAAAAAGGCAGGATCTTTGGCCAAAAAACCGCAGAGCAACGAGACTGCAAATGCACCAGTCGCCAAGGACTACGATCTAGCCGAGTTGATAAAGCCAAATCGCATGGTTAAAAGCAAACTTATGTCAGCCGCCGAGGCCTTAGGAAATAAGTTTCAAGCTCCTAAGGCCAACGCTGTGCAGAATCCACCTTTGACCCCGCCGCCCAAGGAAAACACTTTGCGTTTGCCACAGGACAATCTCAACGCTAGCAATAAACTTCTGATCCAGGAGATTTAAAGGTTGGATAAATGCCGCACTAAACGTGCGCTGTTTCATAAAGTTTATTCAAAAATATAAATGTATAAAATGCAAATAAATGATGGCAGAACTACTGCTGCAGAAGTTTTTTAATGTAACGACCCACGACCAAGAAAGGCCGTTGCTCGAATTCGTGCTTCTGATCCATGGTAATAGTAACCTGTTGGAAAATGGGTATTAGTCTTCTGTCTTCTGCAATACATGTTGAGTCCCCAACCCACCTGATCCCCTTTAAGGCGATTAATTAGTGTCACGCAGACGTCGCCCGCCTTGACCCCCACTTTTTGGGTCACTGAGGCAAACATGCTGGCCTCCATTTCAATGTTGCGGATTCCCAGATCGTGGCACTTCTGCAGGAAAACCATCTTGTCCTCTTCTGTATACTCGCATATTGCTCCGTCGGTGCGTCCCTGACCTGGACCAAACAAATTCGTATTAAGCAGGGCATGCACATGAGAGGCAACCGATACCACTTACCCTCGTAGAAGCAATCTGTTCCCATTGTGTTGGCACTTATGATTTGAAATTTGTCATTGGGATCGGCACCATATGCCATAATCTCCTTGATCACTTCTTCGGAAAACTTCGCTGGTCGCACCACTCGCTTCCCAAGAATAGCCTGAAAAATTTAAATTGAGAGTCATCGTATCTATAAGGTATGGAATTAAATACTCCTTATACGTACGATCTCATGTTCGTTGCGCAGCAGACCATTGAATGCATCCTTAGTGACCACCACAGTACCAGGTGGCACTCCGACTCCTCCGCAAGTTCCGATCCTCACGAAGACGGGGTCCTGGCACTGGGCGTACCTGACCAACTTGAGCAGCTCGTGAAGGACCACACTGAATGTTGAGGAGCCAACGCCGTGACTCACGCACAAAACTGGACCCACTTTGAACATGGCGTACCGATGGCCGCGCTCACACAAATCCACAGGATCGCTGGAGTCAGGCAGTACCAAAACCCCTCGCAAGTGTAGGGTTAGGTCCCGCATCCGGCTAATAGTTCCCCCCATGCAGATAACCTGAGATAACCCTGATGAGCCGAAGAACAAAACTGATTTGGTCTCAACGACTCACCCTGACGTCGCCGAACTTCCGCTGAATATCACTAGTGTCCTGGGTATCGGCCACGTTAATGTCCAGGTGGTACAAAAAATCCGCCGGCATGGTATCCAAATGCGGATTGGCCAATTTTGCAACTCTATCAAAGAGATTATATTTGTAGTATTTTATTCGTTTTAAGGTTGGCGTGAACTTACTTCTTCGACATGTTGATAATTTTTTAAAATGGATGACAATCTGAAGGAAAATTGTTTATGTGTTTTTTTTTAGATTTTACCAAAAGCTTTGTCTATATTTATCTGTTTAGAAATATGTTAGTTTGTTGATATATGTATTGCCCTCCACAAGTAAATGTGATTAGCCGGGTTATCTAAAGCATACACATTAAATATGATTAAAACATTGTTGATTTAAAAAGGCGTGGTCCATGTGGTCATCGATTTAATATGTGCAATCTTTAACTTTTCCCTATATGTGTGTTGGTTATATGTATTTGTGTAAGGTCACACCTAAGGGGGCCTGTAAACTCAGACAAAGCACGTACGATTGAGAGGCGCGTGCGATCACTTCGAGTGCTGGAACAGAACTGTTCGGAATCAAGAGACCGGTTATACGCGGTGCAACATTCAGTGGCTCTCCTTATCTTATTACTTAGCACTTGAAGAATGCAATTTCAGCGAAAGAAGTAGGGTGTATACATAAATTGCAATTGTTTTTTAATATGCCGTTGAAATATTTTTTTATAAACTTTGTTTTTACAATATAACTTGTATATTTTCCATGTGCTTCACATAAACATATTGATGTTATTTTTCAGCATTTTGTTCTTTTTCATATTTTTGAATTTATTTGAATATAACTAGACAGAGAAGGAATTAGTGCTGTTGGTTTTGTTTTAAACTGTAAGTTAAGTGTAAGGTAGCAACACTTATCAACATGTATATTTAACAAATATTTAGGAAATTCAATACAATAGGACAATAATTTATGAAATAGAAATGTAGCATAACGATATTATAGTTAAACCTTTTCTTATTGGTTATCCCCATTTAAAATATGCAACATAACAATTAACAATATAATTTTTCTATATTATTCGTATTTTTCTGGCTCACTTTCAAAGCAGTTTTGTGATCTCAAAAGCGTTTATTTCTGATAACCTTTGAACGTCACACACAGTGATATTTTTTATTAATTATAGTTATATATATTAGATTTGTGTTAACATATTTCGGCGCTGAACAGCTCAATGAAAATACGTACAATATGCTGGGGTTTAAATTATCATATGAGGGCGATATACACGGAAATAAAACTAGAAACTTAATCAAAGCTAAACTAGGGAATGTTAAAACTGGAGAGATGCGCACATACATATACGGTAAGAAGGTAACTTTAAATGAAACTGGCGATGCAACCCGGATTACTCGTGGGCCTGAGATTCCTGCTGGACGAGCTTGAAGCGCCGGGGCGACTTGATGGATCCTTGGTGCCCAAACAGCGATTTTAGCTGGCCATTATGCGTGAGGATCTTGCGTATATAGCGTGACACGAGGATCTGGGGGCGCTAAAGAAAACAAGAAACGTTAACTAAGTGATTTCTGTTCTAGGAAATAGTTGTTGTGCACCCACCTGCTGCCACTCGTTCATCACCTCCTTGGGGGCATTGACCTGATCCCCGTTCAAGCGGTTCAGAAGGGCCACACAGACCACCGCCGCCTTGATGCCGGCATGGTGGGTCAGCGCCGCGAAGATGGTGCTCTCCATTTCGATATTGACCACCCCGTGCTCGCGCAGCTTCTCCAGGTAGGCCATCTTGTCGTTCTCGCTGAACTCGCAGAAGGCGCCGTCCAAACGGCCCTGACCCTCGTAGAAGTCGTTGGTGCACAGCGTCTTTCCAATAATGGTGTCGTACGGATCGTCGGCACTGGCCAGGGACTTCAGTTCGCGGGCCAGTTTCTTGTCCAGCTTGGCTGGCCGATGAATGGTTTCGCCCAGAATGGTCTGTAAACCAAATAGCAGGTATTAAATACAATTGATTTTGACAAGTTTAGCTGACAGCAACACTTACAAACTCGTGGGAGTTCCGCAGCTGGCCATCCAGAGCGTCCTCGGTGATGATGACGGTGCCCCCGTCCACACCCACTCCTCCGCAGGTGCCTATCCTGATGAAGACGGGGTCCTTGCACTTGGCGTGGTACATCAGCTTGATCATCTCGTGCATCAGGATGCTCACGGAGGGCGTTCCCATGCCGTGGCTGACGCAGAGCACAGGACCAACTTTGTACATCGAGTATCGGTACGAGTAGGCACTGATGTCCTGCAGCTGAGTGCCCGCTGGCAACTTGTAGCCGATCTCGTTCATTATGAAATGGGCAAAGTTCTCCATGCGCTTCGGAGTTCCTCCCATGCAAACAAACTGCAAGAGTTCAAAAAGCATTTACTATGGTTTTTGAATTAAGGGGAATACCCTGATTCAATAAATTGCAATACAGGTTACTTAAGCATTTACACAAGCTTATAGGCTGATGTTATCAGCACACGTCGTTGAAATATTGACTCGCTTAGCAAAAAGTACTCGTAAGAAATACCTCAAAGAATTTATATATATATAAAAATACTGATACACTTGTAATAGCTTTTATTTACATTTGCAAAATAAACCTGCACCAGCTCAAGTATCGTTTTCAAGTTCTATTAGTCTCCTAACCTGACTGCAAAGCATATTATTAACTTAATTGGCAAAGGGAACTCGTTTCGCTGGCGCTCCACTTGGTTTGATAACAATCAAGGTCTGGGTCTGGGTCTAGTCTCAACCACTTACTAACGGCTATGAATAATTCAAGAGACTAGTTCTTGAAATACACACCTTAACATCGCCAAACATCTCCTGCAGGTCGTGGCTCTCGCTGCCCAAAGCGAGATGGTATAGAATATCCTGGTCCATGAGCTCAATGTTTGAGTTGCGCAGCTTGACGGTTCCATCGGAGTACCTGCAATTAAAGCAAATGCAAATTAAATTAAAAGCCCCAGAAACATTATAAAAACACAACCTGTGGGTGCTATAAATTACGCCCACTTTTGGCCAAGAGAATGAATGGGTTAATTACTTTCAGCTGACAAGTGGGAAACCCATTAAAAAAAGTGCTCGTTATTTGATAAACGATAACGTAATCTATTTCGCAGAAATGTGGTTGTACGAACAAGCCCCCAAAAGTTAATCAGAAAAATTCGTTATTGGTGGAAGTTTTTTGCCTTTCTATTTCGCATATTATATATTTAAACTTCCTTCTATTCAAATGAAGCTGAAAAAGATTAGTTTAATAAAGAAATTCTAGTAATTTAATCGCTTAAGTATGATTAAGCATAAAGTGGTATATGGTATATATGTACATATTTTATATTTCTTGGGTTCGAGTGACGGCGTTGAGTTTCGATTTATAATCAATGTCGCATTAACAAAGTTGTATGTATTAGTGACATTATTTATATACTCAGTAGGGGGCCCAAATATACCCAGCGATAGTCGTTATTTATTTGTGCGTCAAACGGAATAAAAAACAAGACCAAAACAAAAAGCAAAATTCGAATGACTAGAGCATAAGCAAAAAACCCCAGTGAAGTCTTAACCTTGATTGATAAGCGAAGTATTTCGTAATCGGGCCGACAAACATCCGATTATAATGTGTAGCGGAATAAGCATAACTGATGATTTGATTAGCTTCGAAACCGGATCACAAGAAATTTAATCTTTGAAATGAATACAGGGTAATCAAGTCGGCTTCACGCCCACCGGTCTGCGCAAATATTTGGCCAACTGGCAAAGCACTTCGCTTTTTTTTTTGCTCTTTGGCAAAGGCGGTTTTTCTTGGCGTTTACTCAGACGATGTGGTGTTGTGCCAACACAGCGATTCGTCATCGAAGCAACTATAAACCGCAGTGCAGTGCACTGATTCAACTTATATATTATATACATATTATTATAAAAATTACAAATTGAATAAAATACATTCGTATTTTGATTATAAATTTAAAGAACTCAGGGATCTCTACAGCAAAATAGTTTGGATAAGGGGAGTGATCTTCCCGCCAAGAACAACAACCCCTGTTAAGGAGCAGCTGCTTGCCAAAAACCGGTTCTGACATCCTTACCGCGTTATCCTTTTCACGTAGGCATCATCGGTCTCATCGTCCTGCAGCGAGGACCTGTGGGCGCAATCGTAGTGGGCCTTAAAGTCGTGCGACTGATTATCGGTAATGGTGGGCGGCATGATGTCACCTCCTTAATGTCCTTTTTTCTGACTGTGACTCACAAACAAACAAAACAAACTAACGTACGAATAGAAATCGGATTTCGTATAGACACGTCAACGCTTCGAGTGAAACTAAAAAAATTGCTTGGGTTTCGCCGGGTCTTATATAGGCCGGTTAACAGAGCTCTGTTAGCTGTGCGCTGTTGTGTTTGCTAATGTTTTCTAACTGTTGCCTTATCTGCCATTCGGAAGTTCACAGTCACTTATGCTGCGCAATTTGATTATGGAAGTCGAAGTCTTACAATGAAAACGTGTAAGTCTTGGGGCAAGGTCATCGCAATAGCAATACAACGGATTGTTATCATTTGAGAGCGCCTAATGCATCCCTAATCAAGCGCAATTGACTGCCACCTTAAAGGCGAATTTGCAGCGCAGCATAACGGATTTGCGTAATCCAATTATTGCAATTTCGCTATTTTATTTGCTGTAAGAACAGGGTGCTTAGTTCGGTTCAATCAGCCGGACCTTTGGTTTAATTCCAAGAAAATGCTAATCGAATTTGGTATTTTTGGTCTTGTATATTTTAAACTGGTTTTTGGCTACAAATTTCATTTCACATTCTTCAACTCTGATATTTGCAAATGATATGCAAATAATGCCTAATGAAATAAACTGGAAAATAATTGTATAAAATTAACAGCTTCGGAACCCCGTTATTGTAATGATGCTAAAATAACGATTCGATAGTTAAAAAAAAAAAAAACCTTGAAACTGTAAGTTTCAGTGTCTCACAGGCATGAAAGGGAAATTTTTGGTCCCTTAAATATGCAATCTTATTTTTGTTAACATTCTGTTAAGGGATGTCCTTTTAATTAAATTAAACATATTCGTAGCATACTTAAAGATGCTCTTTGAACGGTTTGCTGTTAACATTTGTTTCTTCTTCAATTTTCAAAACATACAATTCAAGCGTAACTGAAAATCGAATACACCCGACATCCCAAAAAATAGGAGGTACCAACAGAAATGAAAAGAGCAAAGACAAAAGCAAAGCTTAGGCAAAAGCAGCCGAAAAGGGGGCTCGGCTGTGTTGGCTCAGTAATACAATATAGACAGAGCGAGAGAGAGGGAGAGAAACAATAACAGTGACAGAGAGAGATAGAGAGTGCAGGAGAAAGAGGATGGAGGAGGTTTCTATGTACGTGACGGGGCTCACAATTTTATTTTGAGGTCGCTCTTGAACGGTGAGCGGATGGCGGTGGAATTCACTTAATGGCCATACTCGTAATTAACTTGGCCAATTCCCCGCAACCAACATTCGGTTCATTGATTGACTTCGCCAGCTGCAAAGCCAAACAAAAATCGCTGTTTATATAACTATGCGAGAGTAGCTTTGATATTTGCCTAAACAACAAGAAAAAAGGAAAACTCATTAACCAAGAATGACCATTAAAAACTGTTCAATACCAAAAACCAAGTTTGTTTT
This sequence comes from Drosophila ficusphila, assembly GCF_018152265.1. NCBI lineage: Eukaryota > Metazoa > Arthropoda > Insecta > Diptera > Drosophilidae > Drosophila > Drosophila ficusphila. The sequence goes on from NW_025064737.1 coordinate 21,713,880, forward strand.
CGAATCATCATCTTGTGAGAGCTTCTTGAGAAATGCTTTGTAATTTGAGCTGTGCACACAAACGTGGCCATTTCAAGTCTTTTCTTTGGGTCATTCCACTTGGTTACCCCGAGATAACTTGGCTGTCAGAGGCAGCAACAAATGTCACTGGCATGAATCTTGACTTGCCTTTGTGAACTCAAACCCTTTATCTATTTATATGTAACACTGTAATTGTTGAAATTGTATTATGCACTAATGAAATATACAAATTTTACTAGAAAAGTGTTTCTTAAAACTCCTAGTAAGCAGCTTCCAATTTTTTTTCAGTGAGCTTATATTTCTAAAATCGATTCCAATGCGGGGGAATTTCTTCGAGAAGAGTAAAAGCTTTGCCAGCTTTGAAACAGTTTTGCATTAGTCACGTCACACAGCAAGCCATTAATCAAAGAGCTTTAAATGGATGTCCTTTAAGATTCTTGAGCCCTTTGAGATGCCCACTCATTCCGACCTCAACTCGCCTTCACACAAGTCGGGCAAATGGAATTGCATTTACCCGGACAAAGCTATTAAGCGTTTCTGCGGGCCTCCGATAAGACCTGGTCTGGTAATTACTGAGGGCGAGTGAAGGTGAAAGCCAGACAGAAGGTCGGGCAGAACCAACAAAGAGCCGAGAAATGCAAATGAAGCTGCGGATAATGCAGACCGTTTATTAAGGGATTACTCAGCCCCGAAAAGCAATGAGAAATCGGGCAAGAAAGCAAATGTCAGGGCCAGTTCAGTGGGCCAAGTCATGTTGTCATCCCAAATTGCATTACTCACGCACCACTGGCGGCGGACTAAGGATCACACCCGCTCCAATTTGGATGTGGGTGGTTTGGCAATATGGCCATCAGACTGGCTGGCATATGCCACAGGGCCAGCCCAAATCGATAATTGTTCTTTATTGTTTTACTGGCTGTGAACTTGCGACTACTGTGCGTATGAGCAATGTAAGGAAGGGCAGCACCACCCACTCCGAAACCAAGGTCACATGGAGATAATGGAACGCCCCCGTCTGGTTAGCCATTTATTTTCGCACTTGCTCTGCCAACAAGTTGTGGCCGATACGTTCTATTTATACATTTCGGTTTTAGCTGACATAATACGCCGATAGCTGAATGGTCCAGTAATTAAAGGCAATTTGCGTGCGGCCGCTATTATGAGATTATACTTAAACCAATTAGTAATGATTCGTGACATAGCGGGAATAAAGAGAATATATAGTCCGGTAAGGGAACTGAAGGACAGTTTGGGCTAAAGTTTCACCAGAATACTATTTGTTAGCTTCATTTATTCATATTTATTGCTTTCTTCAAAGCATTCTTTTAGGGTTGGATTGAAAATAATTTAAATTAATTAACCCTCTACCGCATACAAAGCCATATATGGCTTCTCACTTTCAATAATTTTTTTTTGCAATAAAACGGTACATATACTAGTTCGTTTGTTATTACTAAATCTCTCTCAACTATTTTATGTAAGATGTCTATACTCAGAACTTCTTTGTGTTGCCTTATCTCAAGTTTCGATCAGTTTTGTGCTCGCGCCTCAAGCAGACGAACGAAAGTGAATTGCGGTGAAATTAAAATAAAAATTACTACACTAAAAATCAGTTTTATCACTGAAAAGTATTTTTTTCTAAGAGAATATAAAGTTTTCGTTCATAAAAAATAGAATTTGACTATAGGTGAGCATCACATATACTATTCTATGCAAAAAACTGTGGACGCCATATATGGCTTTGTATGCATTCAGCTTATTCCATAGTTTGCCATATATGGCTCTATATGCAGTAACGCGTGCATGTTTATATTCTATGTACATATGCATTCTTAGCATATTAGCTTAACAATTTCACTTGTTTTCTTTTAGAAATGAATGCACAATGTAGAAATCAACTCTCCTAAGGCAGTTGATGTTTACAATAATTATATGGGTGGCGTTGACTTACTGGATTCTTTATAGAATTCAATTGCGCTCAAGAATATGTGCGTAGTGAATTCATGGATTCTATGGCGTCGTAAGTCAGATCAATATATGCCACTCTTCGATTTCAAGCTTTTTATAGCTGAGCACCTGTGCAAGGCAGGAAAAGTAAAGAAGCGCGGACGACCTGCGATGACTCCAACTTCATCCCCGTGTACAAGTAGGGAAGGTACCCCTACTATCAGCAAAAGACGAAAGCACCAGGAAATTCCATTGAATTCTGTTCGGGAGGACCATATTGGCCATTTTCCCACCTGGAAAAAGCAAAGGCAACTCTGCAAAAATGATTGCTCTTCCCGCTCATACACCTTTTGTGAGAAATGCAATGTATTTCTATGCTACAACGACAAAAGAAACTGTTTCACCAACTTTCACATGAAGTAATGTATACATGCATACAGTGCCATATATGGCAAACTATGGAATAAGCTGAATGCATACAAAGCCATATATGGCCCCATATCCCCCACCCCAAACTATGCCACCCCCCACAAAAAAAAGTCCAAAAATATATTATTTTGGCCTTAATAAACACATAATTACATTCAAAAAATTTTTTCCCTTATTATTTCTATGCTCATGCAGTAGAGGGTTAAAAGTACCTTTATCTACCTTTTATAGTTTAATCATTTTAAGTTTACTAAGGCCAGACAATAAATTGGTAATCCAAAACACCTTGTGAGCTCAAATTGCTGCAATACCCGCATTACCAACTTCCCACCTACCAACAGTTGTTGGCGTATTGTTAGTCAGTTAAGAAGTTTTGTCACCGAAAGTTCTTATATTTATAGCATCGCCATTGTTGTTGTTCTTCCGGCCCAAAACTTACGGCCGTGCGAAACAAAAACTTTGTATTAAGTCAACTAAAGTTGAGGCCATGCTGTTAATTTCAGGCGGAAAAGTTAGTGGCGGGATGGTACTTACTCGTCGAGTTCCTCCTCGGAAAGGGAGGCACTGTTTCCTGTGAGCAGCAGCGACATCTTGCGGTGGTCCCTAAAATTAAAACGCAAATGGAATTTTAATAGCTCGTAATGCCTATGTGTAAAGTGACAGCATCTTTTGGAAAGGGCATGCTAAGCCCATTTAAATGCGTGCCACATTCAGAAGCCTAAACAAGCCTTGCCGCAGGCTGGAAAAAAGGGGGCAACTCTAAATAAAAGCGGTACACGGAAAAAACCTATCCTAGTTGGTTTTGATAAATATATTTTCAATATTTCTCATATAAAAATATAATTTAATTAACGTTTTCAATTTGACTTTCATTTCTTTGTGTGTATAGCGCAAAAGAGGAAAGTGCGCACAAAGCATTTTGACGGCTTTTAATTAAAAAACGTCAGGGAAACGTCACGTGCCAACGTGCGAGGGTTCGTGTGCGTTGGAAAATGTTGGGGTGTTTGGACGAATCATTGGGGTCCTTGAAATGTTTGCAGACTCAGCCGGACCAGCGAAATGTTTAAGCTTTTCATTTTTCGGGGCTTATCCGCTCTTTTCGCATTATTTTGCCCCCAACATTAGTCACGTTGGGCCAACATGAAGCCGCTCCCACAAAAGTTATGCCACACACTTTGCACTAAAGTATCTTTCGGTGTTGGGTTTTTTTTTGAGCTGGGCAAAAGTTCAAGGACAGCCACAATTAGCTTGACCAGGCAGCCACTCAAAAGCGCTCGAGGAAAGGAAAACAGCGGAGTCCTCAATTTGTCCACTTTGTTTATACTTGTTTTGCAGCGATGTTTACTCTGCAGCTGGCTATGCCTTGAATTTTAAATTAGGAAAAGAAAAGCGTAAGAAACTGTTGCATACTTTCAGGGAGTTTCAAGGGGGCATAATCAGGAGATTATTTTAAGGGATTTAGTCTTAGTGTCTTAGCAAACAATTATTAAGAGGATATTGCAGAGGCTTATCAAACTTAAGCGCTGAGCGTTTGTTGAACTAGATTAATTGAAATCTCTTTTCTAATTATTAAAATTTGTGTAGGAAAATTATTATGCGAAAACCAATTTAGGGTTTAAAGTTCGCCGTTGAGCCTCGTTCATCATCCCCTTCATTGACAGCTAAGATAATCCATTTCAGTGTCTGCACAGCTTGTTGACCCATTAAAGTGAGTACAGCCTTGAAAGCGTTTGCTGAACCGTTCCAATGAACAACAAGCTAACGAATGCAAATATCCAGCTGATAGGGCGAAATAGGGGTAGGAAGGTCCAAAGAGAGTGGCTGATACAATTATTTAGTTCCCTATTCTCCCGAGAACTTTTTTAATCATTTCCAGAACCCTTCTGTGCGAGCAGATGTTTTCAAGACAGTGCATTCAGTATTCACATGAGCTGGTGTGTGTGTATCCTGCGACAGGATAACACCAAGAATCGAGCTATTGATTTTCTACACAGACAGCATTAACAGAGAAAGTTTTTCCGTTGCAAGCAACATAGTTCGGATATATTTAATGTCGCTGCTCGTCATACTCCGCAGACTTACGTAAAGCGTTCTAGGTGCTGCTTGGCTTTGGTTTGAGTTGGTTTTATCGCAATAGTTTTCCTGATATGCAGCAAAAAGGCAAAGCTGAAGCACTATTATTCCTCGTTGCTTTGTCGCGATGTACTGGAGTATTTCGATTACTGAGTTGCTTTGTTTATCTGGAGGCACGTGAAGCAAACAGGAAGGCTTTCTCCCCTTTCTCCTCTGTCTCTATATTTCGATGGCAGCACGCACAAAAACCAATGGCACACGGACGAAGAGCGACGACCAGAACTGCGCGAGGTTCCAAAACCAACTGACTGAAGGGGAGTCCCACATAGCGAAATGGTTCGACTCTACTCGGTCCACTCGGTCGAAATTCGCTCACTCTCTCACTTTTCACTCATCCGCAGACTCACTCGAACGACACTCGCCGAATTGTTGCCCCTGTCCAGGGGTTATTTAATTATATAGCCACATCTAGGCAGGCAAAGCCAATAAAAACTGTTTACAATTTCCTCGAAAATCTCACTCGAATCGGAAAGAGAGTCGGGCGGAATGGGGGGTGAACATGAGTGAGGGAATGGTTATAACTTTCTGTGCAACAGCTGCTGCGCAGACCAATTCCACACGCGCCTCCTTTCTGCCATCTCTTAATTAATCGGTCCACAGGACATGGGTTGACCATTGAAGCTGGGCTTAATTATTTTTTAATGTGCACTTAAAAACTTAAAGGTGTTGAAAAATTCAATAACAGGGTAACCTTTGATGGGCCACCTTGTTGTATACGCAACCTGCTCAGGTTGAGGTTGAGGGAGTACACGTTGCGCATACGCCATGTACGCCACCTCATAAGGGCGATGGCAAGCAAACACACAAAGTCGGTATTTGTTTATTCATTTTATTCAGTTTTATGAGGGTCGTAAAACGTTCCCCATTCAAGCGGATTGAGGATTTTATTGAGCAGAAATGTAAGGGATTTTTGCTGTTGCCTCGAGAGGAAGCCTTGAATACATTAGAATTAATTCCCTGAATTGAAGGGTAAGTAAAATATATTTCAGTAAAATCTATTTAGATGGTCAAAACAAAAGCGTATAATAGAAGTGTTTTTCTGTTTTCATCAATTTAAATTGGGGAGAGTTTCTTCTTGTTCGTCAAAACAATTGGCTACTTATATCCACATTCAAAGATAATTATGGTCTGGTGTTTACCATAAATACTATTTGTTTAGCTTTTCACAAACATTATTATATCATGGCCAAAGAATGTATAAAGGCTAAAAAAGCAAAAACAGAAACTACAAACAAGCCAATGAACCTCTGTAAATTTTCCCTTAGATGAGATCACAACTGTCGGGTTGTTTTAATTAAGTGTAATCAATAGTGTGTTTGACTTTATCTTGACATTGGCATTCAAATAAATTTTCCCTGCTCTATACCGCTTAATTTCTAAGCTTTCACATACACGAGTGTGTATATATTAATGCCCCAACATCGCCATGCTTGACTGCGGCCCAGACGAAGATAATAAGTCCAACATGACACGACACCGACATGGGCAGTAAATTCGAATTACGAATTACGTTAGGCGGAAAGGCCCTCCCCCAAAAATAAAGAGGAAGAGCGTTAAAACGGTGACTAAATTGTGCGCTTTGATGAATTTGCAACAATCGTGAGGAGGCTTCGCTTCGAAGGCCCTCAAAAACGTTTACTTGCTCAAGTGACAAGAAAGAAATCTTTATAGCCGTGGCCTGAAATTTCCATTTCGCTGCATAATAATAAAAATCATTATTGCATCGTTTTTATGTCTCATGGGGCACGCAATTGACAAGAAATCGCTCATACGCATCGTAGGATCAACAGTTGAGAACCCAGCATATGGTGAGCTCAGGGATAAAGGCCGAACAAAACCATTAGGAATTTTAATATCAGACACGTGTCAATGGCATGCGTACCTTAATAAAAGGAAAAGGGGTCAACAACATTTAACTTTTAATCAATGGTTCATAGAAAAACCCAAATGCTCTAAGCTAAGTGTATAGAAAAATCATTTAAGAGTTAAAAGATATCACTTAAGCTATATTGTTCTCGTTTTAAAAAAACAAGCTTTATTCGAAAAAAAAGTCTAATGTAAATATACTTGTTAAATCGATATTTTATTTCTGTGTGCATTATTATTTCTTCAACAGCCCCTGCAGGATATGTCACACAAGCACCTTCACAGACGCTCATTTCGTTGATCTATTTGGCAAATAAATACTGATGTTTTCCCCGTCTCGTTGACACGACTCTTTGGAGGAATTTTCCATTTCACTTCGCAGGCGAGGAAATGTGACAGAGGCGCATCTGTTGTTGACCATTTCTACTGCGGGTGTCAACAATGCCTACCAAGAAGGAAGGCACGGATGTTTTTGTGGGGGGAACATTGTGGCTAAGGCAAACCCGGCATCCAGGATACCACCACGCCCACATTCCTCCACGCAAAAGCGGAAACCTTCCTCCTGGCTTCCCGCCCCCTGAAATAAGTCCATGTTACGTAACTGAGCCATTCTCTCTCACCGCCCCACTTTTTCGCGCTCTTTGGGAGAACAACATTTTCTGCATCGCAGTGCGTTGAACTTGGCCCAATTCATCGCAGCTTTGAGTGAGAGTTCTCACCGGAGAGATTCGCATTTGAGCCATTTTTTGGGTGTTGTTGACACCTCCCATTCTACCACCCATGGGAGGCGTCGAACTAAGTGCTAGCGCTAATCTTCTCCGGCGCTTATGATGATTATGGCGTTTGGGCACGACCAGCACTGTGGTTAAAAAACAATAAAAAAAAGTGCAGTTTTTTATATTTCTTACTATATGTGAAATTAGGTTTAACAATGTAAAAAAGAAATCAATACATATTTAATTGGTAACTAAAGTTTTCTTGGTTCATAGGGCCAAAACTTCACATACTTTTGAACCGCAAAACATATATTTATTATAAAATAATTACAGACAAAACTCTATTACAAATTCCCAAAGCTTTCATAAAATCTATACCTAACATTTATACTCCTGGTTCTCATTTATCCACTTTCTGCCACTTTTCCCACCAGCAAGGATGGTTGTGGTAAGCCGAGACACTTCGCTAATGATATCCCAAACCACAAATCCCGCGAGGGAGTGTCGCTCATTAATAACGAATGGGGATATGCGGGAAATGAAACTCAAAACTTGATTTTTGTTTTTGCTTTTGTCGTTTTATAGATCATATTTACTTCAATCACAGCACAGAATACAGAGAATATTATCTAATGGTTTATTTGTCGCTCGAAAAGAAACTGGAAAGGAAACTGCAGGGAAAACTATTTCCTTGTGAGTGTGTTGTGTGCAAAAAGGAAGAAGCGTGTCGGGTGTGATGTGTTTGTTCTTGGTGGCGTTTGCGGGGTAAAAGTCGAGAAGGAGAAAAAGCTGCAGAGAAAGTCGAGCAAGTGCGGAAAAGAAGTGAAAATTCAGAAGAAGCGGTTTTCTTATGTGTAGGGTTTATCTATATAGACTTGTATAATTGTTGACATGTATGCTTAGAGGGTTACTCTTTTTTTTTGTTATTTTGTGGGCTTTTTATCGCTAGTTTAAAGTTTAACACACAACTAACATTTAGAGTATTGTTTATACGCCTTCTGGGCAATAATGCAATTACGTTTGTATATAGGTTGATGTATACTTATTACGTTGCTAGTTACAATTGTTGACTTGGTTGTTAGTTCTACAGTAAGATCAGGTTTTTGAAATGTTTGTCTCGTAGTGGTACAGTAGTTTTGAGTGGAGTCACGTCGAGTCGTTCATGATTGTTGCGAGTTGCAAAGAAAGGCATTAAGAGCTAACTAAGGAGTTTAAAACAGTTGAACTTAACTAACAATATTACAGCTAAACATAATCTCAATGGAGGTTTAATAATTAATTAACTTTGTGCAAAGCATTTAGAAAAATAAAATTACTCGTATATAGCAGCAGTGTTGAGCCCATTTATAAAACTTCTCCTCTACTTTCTCTCCGAAGAGTAATCTCTTGTTCTTGGATTCGATTCTCGCTAGGAAACGCGATTGTAAAAATAAGAATTCAGCCTTCATCCCTTTGACTAAAATGTTTCACTTCCATTTTGTAGTTTTCAGCCCGTTCAATACAAATAATCGTGTGGAAAGACGGCGCGGGCGGGCAAATAGCATGGATCGTGTTGATTGCGGTAGCGTCGCGCCAGGAAAACGGCCAGGACCTGTGATTAAAACAGAGAATTAAACATTGACAAGCAGAGATTTAAAAAACTTAAAATAAATACAACTTAGGGAATAACATATAAACGGGTCTCACCCTTGGCCACTTGTTGGATTTGTGCTTAGTCAAAGAGCAGGCAGTAAAGTGTAAGTACAATTGTTTGGGAAGTGTTTGAGAAAGTGTGTTGAGAGTAAAGGGAAATATGTTTCTTTGCTGATTGCTTGCTTTCGGGTTCGTATATGGATTAAACGCGTAGCTCTCTCCTTCTATATATATCTCTCTATAATATGTATATATGTCTAAAGTTGTATATCAATTACGACCTAACACATTACGTACATAGTTCTGCGGCAATGTGATTAAATATATATGTATATATGTATCTGTAGATGGTATAAATATAAAGGATGCTTGTATATATGGTATGTGGGCCCCAAGAGCTCTTGAAAATTTCCAACGCAACACCAAACATTTAGCAGAGACAGAGCAGAGATACATGCACTAAATAACTTTGGTTGTTTCTGTATCTGGGAAATGTTTTTCTTGTTCTCGACTAGCGCTTAATTTAGAGGAAGGCGCTGGGCAAGCCTCGCGGATCCTTCTGATTGCGATAGCGAACTGTTAGCCAGACGCCAACGAACTAATGGCAGCATGTGGGGATTAGTATGATCAGAGATTTCATTACTTTCACCAGATTATGTAATTAGGGCTGACTTTACCTCAGTGAAGCTGAAGAAGATGCCCAGGCCGCCGCACAACTTGAAGGCGTAGTCGATCTTGTCCTCCAGCAGAGGGCCACAGGGCTCGCAGCGACAGTCCGCCTGGGTGGAGTGGGCACAGCATTGTAGATTGATCTGCTCGCACGACGGCTCCTCCGGCGGGGGCACAACGGAACTTGTGCTCGGTCCAGTGGCATTAAATCCGCAGCATCTCAAGCTATCCTGCACCTGCTTCCGCAAATCAGTGGGCACCGTCATCCATCCTTGCTCGGCGAACTGCTGCTGCTGCTCGGAATTGACGGCCAAACAGGAACTGGCAATGGAGAACTGGATCAGGAACAGCATGAACAGAATGATCATGTACTGCAGGCGGGAAAGTCTAAAGGTTAAGGCTAAACTGCGGCAGTGCTTTTGAAATATGAGTTGCTGTTCCACGTTTTCACCGGGGGTCACGTTGCGATACCCTCCAGCTGACGTCATGGAAGCACAACAAGGGAGGCAGGCAGCTAAAGTGACTGTGGCCCACTCATAATTTCAGTCATTACGGGCCCGCTTTCTCTGCGGAAGTGGGTACTCGTCTAAGTACGCTAATTGTTCCACATGCCACGACCTTCGTGGCTGCATACAAGTGTGGTCAAAACGTTAGCGGTCCGGAATATTACAGCAAAAGCTTTCGTTATAAAACTTAGCAGAATAGCTACAAATAGTTAAAATTATGCATTATTGAATTAAATTATTAAATTTAATTATTAAAGCACCTTTAAAGGTGCAAAAGAAAGATATAAGTAAAATAGCAATCAAATGCAATTGAAATTCTGAAAATGGTACTTAAGATGGGAGTAGAAGATCTTGAGAACCCTTCAAAAAGCAAATAAGCAATTAAAGGTTTAACTGTTTATGATCCTACTGAAATGACCGCAGTTGTAGCCATTGAGCTGCATGGCTGCTTCCTTTGTGTGTTTGTGAATTTGTGGGTTTTGTGGCAAAAGGATACGAAGAAGAGCATCACTTGGTGGTGCTTGACGGCTCCTGCGAGACCCAGCATGGAAATGCAGATGAGGATGACGCCGCAGGCGAGGATCCCGCCCACAATCGGCAGGTTGGTCACGATGGAGGCGGCACGCGCGTACACGCCCACTCCAATCAGCAGGAATCCAATCATCTGGGGGTCACACAAGCACACACACAGAATGAGAAGAAGGCAAATTAAAAAGGACTCAAGGATTCTCGTCTCGAGAACAGCAACAACAACAACTACACATACAAGGCGCATACACACAGGCAGTTTGCACCTGCCACCGCAAAGGAAAATCAATACATATTTATAGCCCCAAATAATCAGTAGCATTTATAATTGAATTACTAATTTCCCCTTGTTGTTGTTGCCAATAATTCATTGTTCCTCTTCCGTGTTTGTTGTTGTTGCTGCTTTTGCGTTTTTATAACTGTTGTTGTTTATTATGATGTTTGTTTTCGGCTTACCACATACAAAATGTTGAGCGCAATAAGCGCGTTTTTCGAGCAGGTAAAACCGCCGCACATGTTTCTGGTTTGTTTAGTCCTGGTGGCTGCCAAAGATGTTGTATTAAAAAATTTTAGCTAATTAAATTTATTCCGTCTACAGTTTTCACTTTCAATATTCACTAGGGATGGAAAAACACCGATGACCCTATCGATGGTATCGGTGGTTTGTGAAAAATTCAAATTGGAGATTCAAACCATTACAGCTTCCCCTTTCCGCCGCAGTGGCGCTCTACAGGATAACGGTTACAATTTATTTTAAGGGTACAACAATATTTATTTTAAAGAAAATCTTAAAGTCAAGTCACTCTGAATGAGAATTAACAGAAATCCGGTAACGGCCGAAAAAACCTTGTTGACCAACGAGGTATTGAGTTCGAGGAGACCAAGCGGCATTAGTTTGTAGTCGATGGTGGCGACCTGAAGCCAAAAAGCATTCACCACTTGCTTAAAACGGACATCGGCGTACTGGAGATCAAATTGTTGCAGGAGGTCCCCAGTTGTTCTGGTCTTTAAATATACAATATATAATTAATTATTCCAACCCTTATTTGTCCATTATATGCACACCTCCAGCAAACTTTGGTTGCTAATCCGAGCCACCAATGCCAGTTCCAAAAAGGGAACAATAAGAAATACCAACAAGACTATGGCCACGGAAAGGTCGAAGGGTTCGTCATTTATATAGTAGTCCGCAATGGCCAAATACTGATTGTAGAACCCTAGAGTGATTCCGAGAAGGTTCATTAGCATCGACATAACCATTGACCAGTCCGTAAACCGAAGGTATCCCCTTGAACGGCCAGCAGTGAAGATATATTTTTTGGCCAAATCGTCCAATTTATCGGCCAATTCACAGAAACGACGCATCCGGTAATAGGGTTTCTGCAGATCCATCTGAATAGGTGACTGCAGCATATTTGCCTCCTTAACTATGCCATGCAAACTTTTATTAATGGCAGCAAATATCAAATTGGCTATTACCAGACCTCCAAAGAAACAGTTATTTATCTGATTAGAAACAATTAGTGGCAACATAGTCCGCACTGTGGTAAAATCAGTCCAATGAACGCCCGCATGGGTTCTATTTTCATATAGGATCAGGGTTATGAACGCAATCAGAGGACAAATAAGGAGCTTCAGTATACTATAGGTAAATGATCGCCACACCAACGAAACCGACATGTCGAACGAGTTAAGCAGCTTAAAAAGCGGAACGCTATTCTGGAATCTTATTATTTCGAAAGTAATCTTGTATTGTGTCACGTAGTTGAATAGGCAAACGCATACGTTCATATAGCAATAGATTCCAATAGTGTGGCGTCCGTTAATCTGACCCGTCGAGATTTCTTTATAAATTATCCAGGTGTAAAACAGCGTAAAGACTGTGGCCACAAAAAAACAGTATATGGTAACCGCTTTTGAAAACACAAACTTTTTGCGTCTAAAGGAGAAGCGCCCGAGATAAAGTCCATATAGTAAATTGAAGAATATGGTGACGTAAATGCATATTAGCACTAATTTGCTGTGGAGTTTCCAACGGTTAAATCGACTAGGTAAAAATTGCTCCCGAAAGGAGCGAAATCGACGTGTTTGTCTTCTCAAGAACAGCATGGCACTGAATTGGGGATGTTTTCGCCCTTTGATTTAATTGCTGACTAATTGCCGAGCCTTTTTATCACAGATTGAATATTAAATTATCAGGGTAATACAATTTGCTATCTAAGGTTATGAATACTAATTAAAAAGGACAATAACCATAACCTTGACACCTTAAAATAAATATCCAGTACTTATTGACTGTTATAAGAATTAAGACTGAAATTTACTAACTGCAACAATTTTCTTTATACAGCTGCAGAATCAGCTATTTTTGATAGTTTTAAATCAGCTTTAAGCAATAACCATGTCGATATAAAAAGCCTAATTTTAATATAATAAATAAATCCTTGAAGTTTTCAATAAGCACATTCAAAAGGCCGCCGTATAAACGAATACATTTCCCACAAACTAGTTTCATCGAGCCAAAGTGAACCAGTTCCGTATGTAGAAAACAAGAACCACACTTGGCGAACTGAACCTGAACTGAACTGGTAATCTGGAGAAGCGACGCAAATGGAAAAGAAAACATAGACGAGTGTGCCAGTGAATAATTCGCAATGGAATAAAGTCGGGAAATTGCAAAAAACAGCAGCCAAAAGCCTGAGAACCCCCACCGGGAAACATTCCCGCACTATCCCCCGTGCACCGAGCAACGCCAGCGGGCGAAAGAGCGGGCGTTGCTAAATAATTTCTCCGGGGTGCTCCGCTGGACAAAAAGTGATTTTTTTCCGTTGGCGTGCGCGTATGAATAAATAGCTGAAAAAGGCAGAGAAAATATAAGGCAGAAAATCAGGCAGAGAAAATAAATCGGAGAAAAAGGCAGAAAAATCAGCAAATAGAAAGTGTATACCGCCTGCACTTGTGCCTGTGTGTATGTGCGTACGTGTGTGTGATGTGTGTTTGTGTGCGGGGCAGAGAACGCAAGGTGCAAAATGTTTACCAAAAAATCGCATGCCGACGTGAAGAAATCCACGGCCAAGTTACAGGATTGCAAAAAGGATTCCGCCTCCCGACTGCGTCATTTACGCATGATATTGGGTGAGTGACAAAACATTTTACCTCAGATTCCCTACGAAGCCCTACCTCGATTCTTCATGTAAAAGGAACGGTTAACCAAAACAATCCCCATACGTTTTATCTATAAGCATTTTATAGTTTTTAGTTTTACAGACAGTCGTAAACAATTATGTATACACGCCTTTTACAACAAAACTTGTTATTAAAACTAAAATGTAAAATTAAAACTATAAGATTTATATAAATAATTATTAAAATAATTTTTATTGAAAGTCCATTCTTCATCGTAATTGTTTAAAAATCTTTTTTTCTGACCATTTACTTTTTTTTCTCCTTGTAGACCAAGGTCCCGCGTTGGCGGTTCTGTTGGCTGTTAATTATTTCATAATTTTATTTGCATTCATAGCAATAACAATGAAACTGGTTGGTTTGTTTTTGTACATATTATTTTTTTGGGCAGGTGGGTGTCGTTCGCACCATTTTCGTTCCACGGTGGCTCGCTCTCAATGACGTTCTGCCCACATTTCGCACAAAAACAACAAAAAGTGGGGCCACAGCGTTGGCCATTTCCTGTTGGGCGCAAAGAACCTCCACATAGACGATATACCACACATAAGCCCCCTGAACCCCACCATTCTTCCAGTAAAAACATTAATTTATGCAAAAACGGAAAAGAGATTACAAAAAAACATCTACACATGCTCCGCTATGTGGCAAGCGAAAATGTGTGAAACACGTTAAATGATAAAGGAACGAACAATTGGAGTCACAGTTACACTTCTATAAGTTGAACTATTTTAGACAAACTTGAAATTATAAAAAAGCTAGGCTTAGTGTTATATTTATAAAATAAAAAAATGACTGAAATTAGCTTAATGATTATCTTCACAGAAATTTACAAATAATTCTATTTTTTTTAATAACTTACTGACAAGAGATTTAAAATTATCAGCAAAGGCACAAATATTTTTTTAATTCCTTATAGTAGTTAGTGACGAACTAGTGATTGTTTTAGCGAATTCGGCCTGTACAATAATGTAAAGCAAGTACGGCTTTCGTATCGCCGATATGAGCAATCTCCCACCTCCACCCCTTTCATTTGCACCGCCTCTTTCAGTGGCTTTCTTTTTGTGTCACCTCGGCAAACGATTTCCAACAGGTGCCCCCCAATACAAAAAAATACAAATACACTCGACTAACACCCTCCGGTGCACTATTGTTGTTATTTCTTATTGTTGTTGTTGCTTGGTTGCCATTGTCCCTTGGCAAATTACTCGCATTAGACATTCTTCCCAATGGCTGCGTTCCCAATTGTTGTTTCTTAACCAGTTCAACAGTAATAGCACACCGAAAAAAAGTTATCCTTATTTTTTCAACTTCTAAAATATAAACAAATAATTTTTTTTTTTTTAGAAAAGAAAAGTTTATAAAAAAAACTTTAGAGCTGGATCTGATGTTATATGAATGTGAATATAGATCATAAAAACAATGGACCTCTTAAAATATTATTAAATTGTGGGGTTTTATTTCCTCTGCAATGGTAGACATCTTCGCTCTGCGTTTTGGCCTTCTGCCGAAACCGGTTTCAAAGGTTTCTTACTCTGTTGTATCTCTTTGTTTAGCTTTCTTCTGTTTTGCAGTGTGTTTTGCTGATGACAGCAAGCCGGCAATGGCAGTGAACCCCTCGCCCCCTCACGCGGCCCCCCTCTACGCCTCGACTCCTCTGATTCATCACAAATCGCTGAGCACCCATCATAACGTGTTTTTTTCGTAACTTGACTTTTAATAGGTTTCTGGCCCCCGGTTTTCTTGTTGTTATTGGACATCGTCATGCGTGGTTTTTGTATATAGATAAGTAGGAAAATATAGTCTGCCTGGATTGGATTTTCAGCGTTATCAGGGGCTTTCGATAGCAAAATGCACAGGTGCTCAATTTGGTGTTGCGTCACTATCTTGGTTGTTGCCCCCGGGTTCCATTTTCTTATCATTGATACACAGGAAAAAACTCGCCAATCCAAATTGCTCTTTGATTTGGTAATGTTTCAACTTAATTAGACTCTTATCAGCGACACTCCTATGTATTCAAAGCAGTAAAAGAAACGGGTTCAACATAATTACAGTCGAATATCAACTGAAATCATATTTAAACGTATCATTATTTTTCCTTTCTGTTTATAAAAGGGTTCACACAGATAGATAATACATATTTACCCTTTTGGTTTTTTCAGATAATGTGGAGGTAGAAGAGTCAAAATCACTGTTTGAGACCAACTACAGTCATGTCTACTTTATACTTTACGACACCTTTATTCAAGCCGAAGCGAACTTAAAACAAAAAGGTAAATATTAAATACAACCTCGTTATTTGTTTTTATTATAATGTTTTTTTATTACTTCAAAAGGTTTTATGATCTGTCTTTTCCAATTTTTCCTTATAAAAAAGTTAACAACTTTTATTTTTTTTAAATGAATTTTTTTTTAAATAAATTACTGGTTTAAAAGGGTATAGATTGGCAACCTCTGTAAGAAAGCGTATTCTTTCTTTGACCCATTTTTAGTTAATTTGCTCATATCTTTTAAGACGATTTAAGTCCCGCCAATTAAACAAAGCTAACAGCGACGATAATAAATCGTACCCCATTTTTGGGATTTGTTAATCTTTATGCTTTGTCCCGTTTTGTAGAGATAGTTATATGAAAACAAACGAGATATTCTAAATTGAACTCCTCATCTATTTCTATTTTACCCCCGTTTTTTCTCTATTTTTGTAAAATTCCCTAACTGGCAGAACTTCCGTTTCACATTGGTAAGTTTATGTGGTTTCTTATTGTCATTTTGAATTGACCATGAATTGCATCCGCCTCCTTTCCTTCGACTTTGCTTTTGACCACAGTTTACTATAACCTCATATGCCCATGAACCATGGTCTTTCTCCTTTCGCTGTAAACCTCTGAATCTCTTCAAAATGCACCACATGCACATCTCTGCCTCTCTGCATCTTGTGCTTGTCCAGACATTTGAAATGCATCCCTAATGCAAGCAGGAATTCTAGAGTTAAACCTTTATTTCTTAATAATCAATATTTTAATACCTTTAATTAGTACACAAGGCGCACCGTGAGGAGCTGGACGGTTCACTATGGCTGCTCGAGAAGATCCTGTGCCTCCTGCCGGAGTTGCTTGCCCGCCGGTGGCAATGCCACTCCTTGAGTCGCATCATGGCAAAGCTGCTGCATCTGGGCAACTCACCTAAGCTGAGACGCGAGGGCGTCAGGTGAGTGAACCTCCTAATGATATAAAAAATGATTTAACTTTTCCTTTTTCTTTAGATATTTTCTGCTGTGGTACCAGACGCTGGGCGAGAACGCTCCTGGCTATGTGCACGCCATGTACGCGGACCTCATCCCCGGCCTCATTGTGCCACAAAAGGGAGTCGTTGGTCCGGACACGGAGTTCAGTGCGTCGGACTTTCTCACCCACCCAAACATGAAGGCGGACGGCGGTATGGCCTCCGTATTCCACGACAACGCGTTCTCTCATCCCGTGCAGAGTTCGGAGGTAGTTGCTCTACTGCCTCCGTCGTCCAGCGAAAAGTCAGCGCCACCGGATCCGCGAGATGGACTGGAGGTCTTGCTAAACAGCATGGTGCATACGGCGGCTTGTCTGCGTTGGCGGGATAATCGTGCCCAGAAGGATCACCGTGCATTTGCCTTCCTGCTGCAGCGTTTTATGGATGTCTTTCTGCCGGTGTTCTCGCCCAGCTTTGATGTGACCTGCTCGATCTACAATCCCCGCCTGGATCTTCCCGTCATGCGATCAATCAACAAAAAGGAGGAGGTGATGGCTTCGTGCGTTGTGGTGCTCATAAATTGGGTGTCGCGTTTCACACACGAACGTTTGTTAAGCCATCGCTTGGACTGCACTCTGCACATTGAGGACGTGGACCATGTGCGCCTGCAGGGTTATCAGCAGGGTCTCATCGTCCGGGATGTGTTCTATGTCAGTCGCGAGAACATCAACTTTGTGCACGAGGTGTACCGTCAGGCGTTTCTGCTGAACTTCACCTCCAAGCCGCAGATAGAAGCCATTCGCACAGCAATTGCTGTTTACAGGGATTGGATGACGGGAGAAACGCCACCACCCTTCCTGCTGGAGCCAAATGACGACCCACCGCCTCCGTCGACAGCGGGTGGAACGCCCAGAAGCCAGCGACTTCGCACTCCCTCGTATGTGGGCGCCATTGCGGGCTCAAAGGATCAGTTGGCCGTGCGGGCTGGAAGGCAGAATGTTTTGCAGGTGAAATATCCTTAACTTCTTTAAGTAGTAGAAAAAACTCTAAAGATTTAATTCTACACAGGTGTTTGTGACCAATGCTGCCAACGTGTTTCTGGTGAACACGGCCAACCTGAACATCTGCTTTCCCACACGCTCGCGAACCAATCGCTCGACGCCGCTGGAGGAGCAGACGGAGATCTGCAAGAAGGTGTTGAATGTGTATCGCACCATGGTGATGAACACGGAGATGGACTCGCGCACCTGGGAGCAGCTGCTGGTGGTGCTGTTGCAGGTGACTTCAGTGGTGCTGCACCAGAACCACCATCCAATGCCGAGTGGAGCTTCGAAGAGCGCTACCTTGGGTGGCATTTTGGGATCAGCTATATTCCAGACCCTTATTGTCACTTGGATACGCGCCCACACCAAAGTGCCTGTCAACGTGCAGCTGTGGGAGAAATTCCTAAACGTTCTGCAATCGCTGACGCACCGCGAGGAGCTCATCGTTGAATGGAACAAGACCATGCAAACATTGACACGTGTGTTTTCCCGTTACACATATGGCATAAGCTTACTGGACCTTCCCCTGGATCGAGTGGCGGAGAGCCGGGCGGAGAAGCGTCGTCGGATTGGAAGCGTCTGGCAGGGATCGGGATCGGGCAGCACGGCCAATGGAGTCAATGCGGCTTCTGCTGCCATTAGCCAAAACAGACAGAGGGAATCCCTGGCGGAGTCGAGTAGCAGTCGCTCGGAGGAGACCTCGTCGCAGGTGCCACTCGCCAGCCATCCACGCCCACACCATCAGCACTCGCAATCCCAGGGAGGCACTGGCCATGGATCGCGTCCCGTTCCACTTACGCCCATGCTGAGCCGGAGCTACAGCGAAGGCAGCTTGGCCTCGGCGGCCAGGAGCTCTAGGATACGACGACGCAGGGCGGCCACTCCCAAACCCAAGCTGCTGCAGCAGCCGCAGATGGTAGAAAATCGCTGTAATCCGCAGGATCTAAGGCGAGCTATGTCGCTCGATTCGCTAGCGAGGAAAGGAGAAGCGGAGGAGACAGATAGCTATCAGGAAGGAGACAACGAAAGCGGAGCGGGCTCGCGGAGTCCCTCTCCCACCGCCAGCAGCGGAATCGAGGGAGGATCTATTAAAGATGCCCAGCTGCAGATTGACGCCAGCTTGGATGATGCCAATTCTGGGAGCTACGGAAGTGGCAGCCACTCGGGAAGCGTGTCCGGACGTCGTTGCATCATTCTAGGAGGCTCCGCCGAAGGTTGGCATCCGGACTCCACCTCCATTATGTGGAAGCGCATGCTTGGCGCCTTAGGAGATGTTAACCGTATTCCAAAATCAGATCTGCACGCCCAGGTGTTTATGCATCTGCTGGAGATGACCCAAAATCTGATCAAGATTAAGCAGAACCAAGGGATATCCACGGATAATCAGAGCACGCCACCGCTGCCTACTTTAGTGCCACCGATTGGAATTGTGGCGCCCTGGTGCTATGGATCCCTTTCGTTGGATCGCTCTTTCAAGAAGGGTAAACTCTGGGCTCTGCAGCTGCTCTGCTCGCTGGCGATTCAAGGAGCCGTCGGCATGCAGCAGTTGCCCCTGTTCTACCATGCTCTCCATCAGCTGCTGACTGGCGAAGATCGGGACTTGATTTATGCAATTCTGAAGTACTTGGAAGGTCCCAGACTGCTTAGTTTGCTTCTGCCAGGACACACTTTGCTGCTGCTGGATTTGGTGCATGCGAGTGCTATTCTGCTGACTTCGCTGGAGGTTTCACGGAGCACACCAAGAGCCGAGGTGGCGGCTCTTCTGGGATCCCTGCTTTGCTATCCGTCCTCGCTGCTGCCACGCCCCGTGCTACAGCCCACGCCACAGAAGTTCGAGCTCATGGAGTGTCCGGATTTACAGGATCACATCCTAAACATTGTGCTAAGATGCGCCAGGCGAGAGCCATCGGCTAAGGCTCGATGCATTGCTCTTTCCCAACTGGGCCAGTGGCTGCTATTGCGTCTTTCGCAACCTCTGGGGGTCTCTTCGAGTTCCGGACGGTCTAACCTCTTTCAGCAAGCGGTGCCTCATCACAAGGACGTGCATCCCAAGGAGTCGCAGGTGTACAATCCGCGTATCAAGGAGGTTCTTCAGGTGCTGCTCCAGGCGTTGCAGTTCAAGCACCACACCATCGCCATTGTGGCGGTGGATTCACTGAAGCTGTGTGCCGAGCGTGGACGCCAGCTGGCTTCGATCGAAAGAGTTCCTCAGCTAATCATCACAGCCATCTGCAAAGCCTTGGAAATCCAGAATGTGTCGAAGCCCAAGGATTCGGACAAGGTGGTGCTCACCTCGCTGATGTTGTGCTTGGGAGAGTTCTGCATGGCTATTCCTGCCCCGATAATGCTGGCACCCTTCAACGAACAAGGCGACACCCTGGTGCTCCAAGTGCTGAGGGTGCTCCTTCAGGTAGCCTCGGGAGCTCCTCGCCACGAGAGGGTGAAACTGACGGCCGATGATGATTTCGATATGCAGATTGCCCACGATGATCTTCAAGGGGATGGCCGTCTGCCAGAGGCCACCTATCAGACATCGGAGACCATCCAGAAGTGTATCACTGCCATCAAGTTGTGTGCCAAGGCGGTGTCCATGCATCTGGTCACCCACATCGGTCATTTTCCCATGGGAATCGGAGCATCCAGATTGAGTTCCATGGTGGAGGAGCAGGATGATATTGGCAACGCTGCATACGGAGGGCAGGTGGAGATGAGACGCGACTCTGTGGAGCTTCCCTCGGTTGTGAGTGCCCAGAATATGCAGCTCTTTATGCTCAACTCCGGCCTGGTGGCCAGTTTCATTGAACTGCCCACGTTGAAACTTCCCGGTGGGGGGAATCACTGCTGGTTTGGTGACCGCCGAGAAGCAGGTGAGGGTCCTAATGCGCGACCTCAATGGCAAGGCCTGTTGGGATGCATCTATCCTGTATTCGGAGCCACGAAAGGGGGAGGAGGCTCCTCTAAAAACCACACCAAAGATTCAACACACTCAGCCACTGGATTCCATGGTGTCCTCCATGGTGGGACACGAGCTGCAGGTACCGCGTCACACGCTTCGACACCGTCCAGCGGGAGTGCTGCCCCTGGCCAAGGACATGGCCCCGGATCTGGATCAACTGGACGACATGCTGGCCTATATTGGCCACACCAGTCCGGAGTGTGTGGCCCCCACTGTGAGTCAGCTGAATGCTCCAAGCAGCAGTCCCTTGAGCGGCAATCAGGAGGCGCAAGCAATTTCAGTGATACTGAATCAACGCCTCCTGGAGCAGGAATACGTGACCCACTCGGCGCAGACTCCTTCGCCAGCCCTGCGACATGCCAGCTCCAGTTCTTCGCTGCAGCAGCAGGACCAGAGATCACTCCACTCCGCTACAGCCTCCTTTGATTCCCTGCCGACGCGCACGGAGATGCCGTTCCAGTACTGCCGACTGCTCTTCTCACACTTAGGATTGGCCGGCTGGGAACGACGGTCTAGGACGCACTTGCTCCAGAGGAGCGAGAAACTCATGAGAGAGCTACGAAACGTAGACCTTCAAAAATGCCGGGAAACGCATAAGATGGCGGTGATTTATGTGGGCGCCGGACAAGAAGATAAGGGAAGCATTCTGAGGAACACAAGTGGTAGCAGCACCTACGAGATGTTCGTTTCCGCCTTGGGTTGGGAGATTGATCTGGAGACGCACAACGGTTTCCTCGGCGGTTTACCCCGACAAGGATGCGGAGCCACAGCTCCGTACTACGCCACACCCTTTCTGGAGGTGGTCTACCATGTGGCCACCAGAATGCCGTCGGACTCCTCTGAGGCGATGCTCCTAAAAACGCGCCATCTGGGCAACGACGAGGTGCACATCGTGTGGAGCGAACACCATCGGGATTACAGACGGGATATTCTGCCCACCGAGTTTTGCGATGTTTTGATTGTGGTCTATCCCCTGCGGAATGGGTTGTTCCGGGTGACTGTTAACAGGAAGCCGGAGGTTCCTTGGTTCGGACCCCTGGCCAACGAGAGCGTTGTGAGTGGCGCCTGCTTAGCCACTCTGATCCGAGCGACCGCCATCAATGCCAGTCGGACAAAGCGCGCCGCACTGCCGCTCTACCAACAATTGTGAGTACTACTGAATATGGAAATATTTGATTTATAGGTACTAAATATATTCTGTAATTTCCTGCAGCTACGAGGAGCGCAATCGTTCGCTGGATAGCGTGTCTTCACGATACAAGGAGAGCACCACCTTCGAGGACTTTGCCAGTAGGATCTACAATCCCATGCCGCTCTCCACGCTGAGCACTCTTCGAGAATCTAATGCCAGCAGTTCTGCCGCACCCTTGGCTTCGGCCTTACTTGATCACAATCGCGCCTCCGTCAAAGGTGAGTAGATTAGCAGAGGGCAGGGAATAATCTACTTAGATATCATAAGGATCAATTTGAATATATGTATAATGAAATGCTAAGATTCCTAAAGTCGTAGTTAATCGAATACCAATGACCAAAAATGGACTTCATTTCGTAGTCTGGTTTTATTAGAACCAGTTTTATCTCATTGTCCAAACGGAATGAGAATACTAGAGGAATGTCCCACTAAATGTATAAATTTAAATGAATTATGAGTATAAGAAGCGTATTTAACATAATTGTTTTTTTTTTCAGGTTGGGTACAAGCCTCCATTGATTCTGGCCCCGTAATGGGAATTGCGCCTTCGGCCTCGGCTGGATCAACGGCCGCCATGGAGGCAGCCGCCGGAATGTCTTCAGCCTCGCCAAGAGGACACCGAAAACTGGGTGCGCCGTTCAAGAACGTGACCAAGAAGCACTCGCTGCAGCAGATTGTCGTCGGAGGCGGCGGAGGAGCAGGCGGAGACACGCCGCCCGAAAGTCCGACCTTGCCCCAGCGGCGCTTCAAATAATGCCTGTCCCTTCCTGCGATTTCCGGTACTAACTGCACCCATTCCCTCCCCCACCAATCGGGCAATCGAGGCCCGAAAAGATGCAGAGAGTTCTAATGCAAACAAAAGTATTGCGAAACACGTTTCCTCCTATGTTAGTTATTGTAATTTATTTCGGTTTCCAGCTTAGTCTAACTATCGGTGTATCTAACTATTTATTTTCTGCTACGCCTAATCGATCGCTACTCTCTAATGCACACCCTTCCATTTCCAAGATAACACTGTGTTGTAATGCTTTGCGAATTTTACCTAGTTACTATGATTTTACGTATTTATTTGATGAACCCGCTCGTCTGCGAGGCGGCTGTATTTTGCGTCCACTCAAACTCACTTATTTGAAATTATGTTATCTATGCACTCAACTACGTTAAACAATTCAACGTTATGTAAGATTATTTAGTTAAAGAGCTTTAAGCATTCGAGTGCAAATTTTTTTTTTTACATTTTTATGTCAAATTTTACGCTTGGCAACGAGATGCAAATTCAAAGAATTCGAAAAACGTTTTAAGTCACGCACAAAATGCAAGAATAATCAAAATTCGAACATAGAAACTTGCTCTGCCCATTAAAGCAACACGTCAACTACTAGTATTATGTAATCGAGCTATATGTATAGGTAGCCTAGTTGTAAGCATTCTCTACTATTTAATCCCCTATCAACTGTCGATGGCAATCGTCACTAGGAGTGTGAGTCTTTAAAAGGAAAACAAAACAAAAGAGTAACTAAAATTGTTCAAACAATCGCCTTTTATTTGTGTGTAAAAATGAAATTGTTACGAGATGATTTATTAACCAGTATAGGGATGTTCTTCATTTGTATTTCACTGCGAATTGTTTCATCGAATTGATCAAATTGATAGATTTATATTTATATATATTTACACCAAGATATGTTAATTTTGTATTTATGTAAAACGGGCAACTGAAAGTTAATTGCAATGCCTTTTTGTTGCACAAATGTTTTATGAAATCTGTAGTCTAATTAACACAATTAACCATAAGCGAGTAAACATTTTTGTATAAAAAATCGGTAAACAAATAAAAAGAAAAGCAAATTAAAGCTTTGTGAAATTTGTAACTAACACCAAGTAACGGATTATACACAATCTAAATTTACAACTACAATTTAATATGTATATTAATTTACTAATTTATTTGAGAAGCAATCGAGTATTTTTCGTATAATAAATAACGTGAATTTCAAAGAGTTGAGATCCTGTTGTGAACGCACAGTTCTCTTTCCCGAGGGCCAGATGTTGTTAACATTTTGTAGTAATTAACTGGGCACGCAATCGCCCTACTGACACTCATTCCGAGTGTCCCAGGTGGCCCAGACTTACAGGCGGGGCCACGAGAGGTCATTGCCTGGACTCCTGTTTTCGGTGGTTTTCTCTTTTAGGGGTGACTTACCCCCTCCCATCCCCAGAAACGGACAGACAGGTCGGCTCGCTGCCAGGGATCAGCGATGGCGTAAGTCTAGGAACTTTTTTTGGGTAGAAAATATATGGAGTTCTAATGCCAAATGGGTACATTTTTCAGGTACATTTATATATTCCACATAAAAAAGTTAATTTAAGCCTCTTCTGCTTAAAATTTTGTGATAATAATTTTTTTTTATTGCTGAGCTACCATAGCAAATACAAAGAATGGAAAAAATATTTACCAAAACAAAACTTCTTATTTTTACTTATTCATTGGAACTGTTTTGATAGAGTTGTTCCGCATGCCTTTTAAATTCTCGGATAAAGATTGTACTCCACCACCAGCGCCAGGGATCGAAGAATGCTCTATGTTGTTTGCATAGTGCTGTAACCACCACTGCCAAGTGACGCCATACAATTTGAATTTTCTCCCGAGCAGCGGCAAATACCCCTAATGGCCTTTAGCCGCTTGGCGTGCGCACAGTTCTCGTCGAGCGGTCGTGTCGTCTGAACGTCTCCAGCCGTAGCTTTTCAGGTCTTCGGGTCAAACACCAAACTATTGCCAAGTCGCGAGCTGAGCTCTTTAAGCCCAAAAATGCGCACTCAAGTGCTAGGTTTCTGTTTAGCAATTTTGCTAATTGTTTGCCTGTTGTAAACAAAAGGCGTAATTAGATGCGGGTGCCAAGTGCCGCGGATCAGAGATGGGGAGCAGGCCGCAGCGGATACGGCGGATTGGCGACAGTCTGCAGATGCTAACCCGGGAAGCCAGGAGGGAAGTGGTGCGCTGCGAATGTAAGTGGTTGCATCTAAAATGTGTATACGCCCAGTATTACATGATAGAACGGCAAAGGAATAAATGTCAAATCTCTTTAAATAACTATTATTTCTTAATCTAGAGTACAAAAAATAACTTGTTTTCTCAGTAATTTTCCTTTACAGATATTTCTAAAAATAACATTATGACAAATTATGATTACTGACTAACAAAAGTTTTTTGAAACATGATCGATTACCCATCGTAACTCACCTAGACCTTGTGTGTAACGTCGTAATGAATTCATGTGTGTCGCATTATCTACTGGAGATTTGCATAAGGGGGCGACGTCATCGCCAATTTCAACATTAGAGGAAGAAATGATTTGATTGTTTATCTATAGGCGGTGGGGACCTTATTATGACATGTGTGGAAATGTGTAAATGTATTCCATAGAATTCGTTGGCGGGAAATGTTTATGGCCTGCTAAAGGTTTCCAAAAACCACTGGTATTATTTTTATTAGGCGTATTCAGAGATTCACGGGTGGTAATTGTTTATTTACCCCAATTCTTTATTTATGTTATGTGTTGTATGGCATTTCTGCTTAATGTATTTTGTTTTGTACTTTTTGAAGTTTCTACCTGTTTTCAATTGTTTAAAAGTGCTAATAATTATTCCTGTTTATAACGCCCTCGAGATATGAATAGCTCCCAAGTGACGAGCTTTATAGTTAGGCGGAGTTTAACTTTCGGCTTGAGAAACCAGAATAAACTAGATGCCTCCCAGGCACGCGATTTGGGCACACACATCGACGAGTCCTTCGAAGGCCTTTTGGCCGCTAATTAAGTTTACCTTGGACGTGAAAAAGCGGCGGGTTCTTTCAAGGTCATCGCCGATAATTGCGGCCATGGCAACTGCCCAAAAGCCGAAACAATGAACATGGAAATAGAACTGGATTTTGTTGTTCTGAATACCTGATTAATGTTTGGTTTATTGAGGATAGAAAACAGTGAATGTTTTCTATTATTAGGAACAAATTTTTATTTAGGGAAAGGAAGCTACCATTAAGTAAGAAGCAAATAGAAAAACGTAATTATTTGTTGACACGATACCAACAGATTATTCTCAGCAACTTCTTATAAATCCCACACAAGACCCCGCTAACTACGTGTTATATATAATCTTAAAAACCAAAGTCGCACCAACAAAAAGAATATAAATAAAACAATGGTTCCCATCCCACGCACGCCGTAGTCCCTCCTCTCCACCACTCATAAATTGTTGTGAGCAAAACAAAAAAAACAGTCAACAATACCAAAGAACCGAATCAAAACAAGGGAGCAAACAAAAACAATCCCGAGCAACCAGTTGCAAATATCCGAAATCAAAACAAAACTGAAGACGCTCGCTCTTGAGAGCCCCCTAAAAAGTAGATAAAACAAAGTGGACTAGAGCTGTATCGCTCTATGGAGCAAAGCATAGAGAGCGAAAGGCGAAATTGGCTGGAGAATTATCGCTTGGCATATCGTCGCCTCAGTGCCTGAACAACAGTCACGAGCGCCGGACGGATTGCGAACGAGTTGTACGCTGAATTTGGAACCCATTTTCGGTTTTGTATCTTTTGGATGCGTGCCCGAGCGTCGCGTGGTTTAATTTCGGGTTCGGCAATTAACAAAGCCAATCGCTTTTTATGCAAATCAGTGATATCAAAGCCGTGTAAATAACACAAATAAATGTCAAACGGAAAAATTTCCCCTTTCCGCTGACCTTGACTGTCCAAATCAGACGGATGTCAGTTTTCCCAAACAGAAACACACACTCCGACAGACTTTAAGCCATGGGTTAATTAGAATAGAAATTCGAGAACTAGCACAAAAAGGTGTTAATTTTGGTCCGCTACGTATACGTAATGTGCCAGAAAAATAGAAATGGAAATTGAAAACTCGTACAACTGCTGTGTGCGCCAAACGTAAATTGATAGTCAAAGTGTTTGAAACACAATTGCTAAATTTGTTTTTCTACCTTTCATATGCACACCCATATACTCCCACACACGTTGGGTAATTTTAAATCAATTAATCTCAATTATTCCAATCGCTCAAGTGAACAGAATCGAGGCGAAAATCAAAAAGCCTCCCCGCTTCATTAAATTTGCCCATACGCTGTTTCTATGTAAATTATCAAAATTGTTTATTTTTTTGCTAATAAATTTCTGTGCGCTGCTCAGTACTTCCTCAGTTTGAAACATGAAATATTTCCTACATGATCCATAAAATAACGAAAACTAAAAAAAAAATAAGTGAAAACGAAAAGAAAATTTTTAAAGTATTAAAACCAACGGAATATGTTCAAAATGTGATATTGTTCCGTTCAAAAAGTAACATCAAAAAATATTTTCAGTTATCCATATGAAACCATCTCGACGAGGTCCATAAAAAACAGAAAAGTAAACAAATGAGGAGTAAAAACTAATTAAAGAATTTTATGGGCCAAAAAGCTAATAATTGTGTACAAAATATGTTCGCAACGTGATAAGTTCTTGTAAAAAAGAATAAGAAGCAAAATAATCTACAAAATTTCTAAAAAGTGTACCACAACAAATGTTATTCCAAAATGGAGCTGATTAAAAAATACAAACAGGGAAAGCTAACCACCAACGATATACGCAATCTGAACCGTACGTTATTTTGTATCAAAAAAATTAATGCTAAACTGCTTTATAAAGATTACAGGGCAGTCCTTGGTTCTTAAAATATATTTTTTCGGCGACCTTCATAGGGCGAAAGAACACAAACACAATTCTAAAATAAAAACCACACCAAATTCCATAAACATTTAGGAATTCGAATTTTGAACCGTGACTGTCAATTGGTTAAATTTGAGGTGAACTGTCTGCTGCCATTGACAGAAAATGTTCAAGTCAATTAAAAGCATTTCGCAGTTTAGTTCATCAGCCATGGAGGTTTCTCTCTGGGGGCGCGTCTTTCAGCATCAATAAACCGTTTGAATATACATATACGTATTGAAATGTTTTGAAAACTTGCAGAGACCCACCTAATAAATTGCTAGATATGCGTGACAGTGGGGCAACGCTGTTCACAACTTAAAATTTAAGCAAATTTTACCATATGTTAAGGATATTTAAATTATTAAATGTTATGATACTTAGTTGAAAGTTTTAACTACCAGCTTAATGTGCCAAATTATACCTATTTTTATAGCGTCAATCGACTCATTAAAGGTGCTAAACTGGCCTAAAGGCTTTGGGCCAATGTGCTAATATTAACTTGGTTGCGATTGCTTTTAAACATTTTCACACATGGCTTGCTGGGTCAACAAAGATATTCCTATACATATGTACGAGTTTGTATTTTATTCGGTGCAGCTCTCATCTGTCGATAAGTGTAGGAAAGTTTGTTTGAGTGGGCGAAGTTCATAGTACGTATTCGCCATGTGGTTCCTATTATTGGCATTAACAAATTAGCCAAAGTGCCAAACTTCCGGGAGCCGTCGCAGATATAAACAAGCACTTAATCACCGGACAAGGGAAATCGTTAACCAGACAGTTTGTGTTATAATGTAAACTTTAAATGCTTTTCTTTTATCTTAATAATAAATAAACTTGTTTACTCTATTTTATGGGTTATTGTTGTAGTATGCAGATTACATCCTACTGTTCTACCGATTAGTAATATTTATTTATAGTTTTTTCTACAACGCTTCACCTCTTTTGTGCCATATTTAGCAAACGAAACCTGCCCAAAAACAGTTCATAGATGAGCTAACGACTGCCAACTTCTCGATTATTATTTACCCGCACACAAGTTGTGGAGATGAGAGTCGAAAGCGGGCTCATGATGGAAATGATGTCATTCCATTGGTGCCACTCTGCGGTGGATCGTGCAACGCGCAGTAAATCGCTTTGAATATATATAAACGAGTCGGTGGCCGGCCAAAAAGCAGAAAAACATTCCGCTTAATGCGTTCAAAGCACTTGGGGCATGAAATCTGCGGTACCAGCTCGTGATCTATTCTCCCAGTCTATAGATATGCCAACTTGTAAAATTCAGCTGTCCATTATGGACCATAAAATGGAATGGTAATACAACATTTTCCTCCGTTTTGACATGTTTCGCTCTGGGACTTTTATTACGCACACAGAGCATAGTCGTATATTTATTCGCGAATCTGTTTGTTGACTTGGCCAGCCGTTTGTTTTCTCTTTATTTCGAACAATATGCGGGAATATTTGCATCAATTGAAATGAATTTTATTGGGAGGCAGTCACGTTAGCGACGTCATCCGAAAATGTTTCGCTCCGACTGGTTAACCGAGCTATACAACATTTGGCATGATATCATACCTCCGGTATAAGCTCGCACAGAAACGTTAATATTCGGAGACTCGTAAGTTAGCGGCTTCTTACACGAAACAAACAAACCCAGCAAACGCAACCCGAACACAACTAGAAAGCAATAAATTATCGAATGGCTAACCTTCAAGCACCAGAGTTTTCCATTCTCATAATATCGTAATTTATAGTACGCAACAGTGCGATTACTTGATCTATGGCTCCTGTCAGATCCATAAACAGTTGATTGTCTATATGTAGCTGTGCGAACTATTAATTTCGAATTTAAATTTGTCAGCGGTCTGTTTGATAGAACATGTTGGTAATGCTAAAATATGGCAGAGGCTGTTTTTTATGATTTCATTATTGAAGAATTTAATTACCAGATTTTAAAGGGGAAAGTCTAACAAAAATTTTTGTTAATTAAAAACTTTCCTTTTGTTTTTCTTTTTATCGACTTAGACACCGTAATATGTCTGATGGTCTTCATAGCAATATTCTCCATTCTGTGGAGTATTTCACTGCATATGATATCGGGGGATCTGTACGAGGGAATAGTCAGTGCCAAACTTATCTTCCGGGATCGAAACTTCGATCAAATGAATGATCGCAGTAAGCAGATTCTCCATCGGGACTTTATTGCTGCCACCCAGAATGCCTATGGCCAAAAGTACTCTGTGCAGGATGTCACCCCAGAATCACTGCAAAGCGAGAGCCGTAAGATAATAATATAACTATACTACATCATGAGAAAAATGAGTTTTATTCCCAGAAACCACAAAGCAAACGTTTAAAATACCGCATATTTATGATTCAATCGAGAACCGACCCAAATTGGAGCGTCTCATAGCTGAAAAGAAGGAGGAAAAGGTCACGACCACGACGCCTCCCACACAAAAGATAACCTTCAATGCTGAGGCGGATCGCCAGTTCTTGAGCACAAGTAATGCAAATAAAAAACTAATACATATTTGTCATTATATAAGTTTTTATATTTTAAGAGTCCATCGATATTCATGCCACTTATTGGAATCGCAGCATTGGCGCTCAGTTTGTGTATGCATTTCCAGTTATATCAGAGATTGTGGCCATTATCTGGACAGCCATGTGTCTGATCTTTCAGACCGGCAGCAAAAAGAGTTCGTAAGTTTCTTAACACACTAAAAAAAGTCAATTTTTTTACCAACCTAATCTTAATATAATTTTCTTCAGAGTTTTGCCGAAACCCTGGCGCATTGTGGTGCCCTCTATCTTGATCTTCTCGTTGATGAGTCTGGGCAGCGTTATATACACCATTTTGACCAATGGTCATCTCAAGCGGTTGTGTGGCGAACTGAGGAAGGAGCTCACCGATCCCACTGCCATCAGTTGTGGCGATGCCATCGCCCTGCTGCGTCCCGTCGTCCACGATCACAATGTGTCCCACGATACCTATCTGGAGCTCTTCCGCTGCAGCTACGTGATCGGAATGGTGCTGTGGATCGTGGCTCTGCTGGTCATGGTACTGCGATTCGTGTTCGCCGTGGACTTCCAGCTGGTGGACATCGATGAGATGTTCGATAATGGAAGGTTCGGGGCTCCCCAGGCTCAGATTCAGCCAGTTTACACGGAGGTGGTGCAGCAGAGCAGTCCGCAGCACCAGCTGCAGATGAGGCCCAGATCGGAGGATGACTATCAGAGTGCCAGGTCGCGTTTGAGCGATCTCGCAGTGCCACTTCTGGAGGTGCAGAGCCAGTCGCAGATCCCGCCAACGAGCTTGGCCTAATCCCACGGCCGGCCAGCTGATCAGCAATCTCAGGTTTATTTTTATACGAAGTGTTAGTGTTTAGCAAATGATGCCTAAGGAATATTATCTTAACTAAACTGGATTTTAGAATAGGCTTAAGAGGGGAAGACCCCTCGATATTTAATTGATATTTTTCACTGTCTTAGTTTAGCGAACTCGTGCCTCGAAATCGAATATCCGAATGTGGCTTAATCAAGGGTTAACAAAATCCTATTAAATATTAGTGTTGAACGATATTAATTGAACAATAATGTTTGCATACTTTCGGGCCTACTAAAATAAAGCTATACTCAAGATGCAATCCCGCCTTTGAGTTTAAGCTCCATTTTCCAGTCGATCCCCTCGATAATTTTATAACTTTGATCAAAGAGTTTTATTTAAAATGCAATAGTCTAACCGCTGACGAACCGAAAATAAGTGCAAATAAAATACAAATATTGTGTATACGAAACAGAAATCCTTCAAGTTCCAGCTTAAAGCAGTTTCATGGTGATGGTCTTGGTTTCCAAGTAGTTGTCCAGTCCGTCCTTGCCCAGTTCACGACCGATTCCAGAGTGCTTGTATCCACCGAAGGGAGTGGAGGGCAGCACGGCATCATAGCAGTTGATCCACACGGATCCAGCATCAACATTATTGGCGAACTTCATGGCCTTGTTGATGTC
The DNA here is from genome assembly GCF_018152265.1 of Drosophila ficusphila. Classification (NCBI taxonomy): domain Eukaryota; kingdom Metazoa; phylum Arthropoda; class Insecta; order Diptera; family Drosophilidae; genus Drosophila; species Drosophila ficusphila. The sequence continues at coordinate 21,745,689 of NW_025064737.1, forward strand.
ATTGGTAATAACGCCGGCGGCAAGGCCATATTGCACATTGTTGGCCCGATCGATCATCTCCTCCAGAGTGCTGAACTTGAAGATGGATTGCACGGGGCCAAAGATCTACAGATGTTAAGGGAATAATAAGGATAAAGTATGCAACCTTGAAGTTAGTAAGCAGTAATCACCTCCTCCTGGGCAATTCGCATGTCATCCTTCACATCCGAGAAAACAGTGGGCTCCACAAAGTAACCCACATTGCCGATCCTGTTACCACCAGCCTGCAACTTGGCACCTTCCTTCTTGCCACTTTCAATGTAGCCCAGAACCTTGGTCAGCATATCGTTGTCGATCTGCGGACCCTGCTGGACGTTCTCCTCGAAGGGATTTCCCACCTTGCGGGCCTTTGCCTTGGCAGCAGCCTTGGCCACAAACTGATCGTAGATCTTCTCGTGAACGTAGGTTCGACTGCCGGCACAGCAACTCTGTCCGTGATTGGAAAACAAAGCTTCGTGTGTAGTCTCCACCGCAAAGTCAACTAATGGAGAAAATCAGGGATTATTTCTGAAAAATATTCGATGAGAAAAAGCCACTCACTATCTGCATCATCGAAGACTACCACGGGACTCTTGCCGCCCAGTTCGAGGGAAACCCTCTTGAGGTTCGTCCTCGCAGCAGCCTGCATGATAATCCTTCCGATGTCCACGGATCCGGTGAAAGCCACCTTGGCGATATCGGGATGCTCACTGATGGCCGCTCCTGCAGTGGGTCCAAATCCGTTGACCACGTTGATAACTCCGGCCGGGAAACCAGCTTCCTTGGCCAGAGCGGCCATGTGAAGAGCGGTCAGCGGCGTTTGCTCAGCGGGCTTCATGATGATGGTGCAGCCAACAGCCAGTGCAGGTCCCCACTTCCAGGCCAGCATCAGCAGGGGGTAGTTCCAGGGAATGATCTGGCCCACCACGCCCACCGGTTCCTTGCGCGTCATCGAGGTGAATCCCCCGGCGGGAATGGTGTCGCCGAAGAACTTGTCGGTCCAGCCGGCATAGTACTGCAGGGTCAACATCGAGTAGGTCACATCGAAGAGGGCCTCTGCGTAGGGCTTGCCATTGTCCTGGGTCTCCAAACTGGCCAGGAAGGCCTTGTCCCGGTCCATCAGGGCACAGAGTCTGTAGAGGATTACTAAGAGTTTTTTCAAAGAAAGGTTAAGTAATAAGCTTACTTGTTGATCAGGTTGGTGCGCTGCAGAGGACTCAACTTGCGCCATTCCGAGTCGCGATGAAAGGCTTTCTTGGCCGCAATCACAGCCAGATCAACGTCAGCCTAGATAATATTCGAAATAAATATAATCTTGATATGAAACTTAAGATACGATTGATAAGAGTTGTGTTTCCAGGCGGGTTTCTTAATCATGACACCTTTTGTAAGGGCAATAAAATCAAATTCAATTACTGGCAAAAATACTGCACTTACCTTATCTCCCTCGGAGACTTTAACAATCTCCTTCGAAGTAGCCGGATTGAAAGTGGCAAAGGTCTTGCCCGACACCGAGTCAACAAACTCATTGTTGATGAAGAGCTATAAATAAATTTAATAGAATATGATGATAAATAAAATGCTAGTAACTAATATTTGTAACCCAGAATCCGCCCCACCTTACAAAAATTGGGTTCGCAGTGTGCAAAGTTATGATTTAATCTCATCCTTAAACAAATTGGCTGTTGTGCCAGCAATTTGTGCAATTTGTGCATTATTATTAGCCCAGTTTGTTTGCCATTGCTTATCTGCGTAAACAAGTTATCAGGCGTTCAATTGGCCCATTTTAATTTGCAGGGAACACGCGACAATGTACATAAACAACGTTAAGTGTTCTACCAGTCACGATTTAAAATTGTCGAGTTTATGAACAAAACGAAACATTTGACAACAAACTGAAGTCGTTTCAGTGTAATACAGAATTGTAATAGTTCGTTGAGCGATAAGCCCTGTCAACTTCGAGATAAACCAGTCAAGTAAAGTACTCAATTGGAAACAGCGTTAACTACAGGCAACTAAAGAGAAATATTATAAAATTACTTTATTAATAGTTTTTGTTTTACCCTTTTGAATTTGTTATTTTCTCTTATTTAAAGATTTAGCTACTAAGCCTGCCAACATGTGTTTAAGTTTCAAAGTCTCATCCATATCGAAAGAATCGCCAGTTCATTTTGGACCTTCTAAAGGTTTGCCTTATCTGCTTAGAAGACCTCATAATTATTATAGCCTTACTTTTGTTAGATTTGTTTATTTTACGTTCAACAACTGCTGATAACAAGCGGATCACCCTGTATTTAAGAACAAACAAATAGTTGTTTTTTTTTTTCCAAAAACATAACATATTTGTAGGTACATATGTATGTATAGTATGCAAAAGGAGGTCAGTAGTCGCAAAAAAACAAATATTTGCAAATTGCAACACGAACACAAACAAGTTTTTAGTGGACCTTAATTGGAAAATTCTTAAGTTGAGGCTGCCTATTTGTAATATTAAATGCATCTAATGTGCAATTGCTAAGGTGCATCTCATATTATTTAGTATGCAGCTGGCAACACAATAAATATACTTACTTTTGTGTACTTGGGCTTGACGTTGGGATCGGCCATATTGAGCGATATATATTTGCTTTCAAGAACTGGAATTGAGAAAAGAATCCGGCTGGCTGGAAGTCGTCGCGAAACTGAAATTGAATTTCTGCCAGATGCCGCTTTATATAGACACCGATAACTGGCTATCAGCGATTTGTTTTTGCTCTCCCGTCTATCACCTTTTTGCTTTGCTTGTGGTCTTGGCACTCTGAATTATCTCTGGCTTATGCCGGCCGGCTGGGACAAGTATATATTTTGATATGCACCCTACTATTAATATAAATCGTCCATTGATGATTTCATAGCTTTGGTTTAAAGATTTTTAAATCTTTAATTTGTCCAATGAAATTGCTAATAATAATTTTTTTGGTGTTCGTTTTTATAGGATTTATATGTATATTAACTAATAACTTTAATGGCGTGCAGGGCATTTAGCTATGTTTTAAGCTTAAATGAAATATCCTTTTGGGGGTGACTTTATCACTGATTCGTTTTGGCCACTTATTCGTATTGTACAAATTCAAGCTTTTGGTAGCGGTTGGTGTCTTGACTATGTAGAAATTGTTAATAACAATACGTAAGATATATAGCTTTTTGAAAATAATTTTACTGTTAAAAAGTATGTAAAAATGTAGTAAAAAATAGAAAAAAATTCTTGGTAAATAGACTTGTTTTTAATAGAAATAATTCATTTGATATCTTATATACATAATGTTCATAATATTATCTGATACTTCAGAAACTTGTTGTTTGGATCAGTTGCTTTCCAGCATAACTTTTGAGTGGAAAACTTTCGTACTGGTAGGTGCGTTGAACCAGCCCATGATCCAGGAATTTCAGTTTGCTCAGTGACTGTGCAATGTAATTACTAAAACAGAAGGAGAGCTAAGCATAGAAGGTTCAATACTGCAGCAGACCCACCTGTAGTACTCGTAGTCGTATCGCAAGTAACTAGAGAACGGCTGCAGTTCCAGGCCATCAGGGCAGATGGGATTGCCATGTAGGCTCAAGTATTCCAAATTGGGAAAGAACCTCCTGATCAGCCGAATTGTCGTTGGCAAGTCACTGAACTGAAATCAAACATATTCTTTTGATAAGGCTCTATAGAACGTTAATTACAATATTTGGCGAATAATTCTATTACCCACCTCATTTTTGTTCAGCATCAGTATTTCCAGTTGTGGCAGGGGTCGCGTCAATGTCCTCAGATGAGCCTCATGCATTCGATTACTGTCCAGGACCAAATGACGCAAATGCTCGAACTCCCCCAGCCAGGAAAGATCCTTCAGGCAGTTGTGGCTTAGATCCAAGTGCTCAACATGATCAGCATGGCTCCTAACTAATTCCTGAGGCAGCGTTCGTAAATTCTGTTGCACCAAAATAAGCTAAACAAGTAAACGAAAAGTATGAGATACGTTTTGTAATCTCGGTCAGATAAGCCTTATTTTTCTTACTTGATTGTCGTTGTTTTCTGGCGTTTGCATGGCTGTGAGATATATCGTAAACGTGGTTAACGAGAGAGTGAGTGTTGCTTCGGATACCTCACCGGCGATCTTCTCGTGAGCAACTGAAATGAATGCCCGACTTTGCTGCAGTCGGTGGCCGAATGCTTCTGTCTTTAGGTTGTCTCTTTAAAATTCGTTAGTACCCTGTTCGTTTAATGGGACTATTCTTTTGTAGATAAATTTGTAACAAATATCAACGGAGGCACCTTTGATTTATAAGCTTAAATTATTTTATAGACAAGAAAATTACTTTAATGAATTTTTTTTTCTAGGTTTTCAGGCATTAATAAGACCCTCCAAACGAAAAATTTTCTAACTACAACTTTTTGACTAAGGGGTATTGTAAAGTTGAAGTCCCAGACCGCCTTTGTTTGCGTTTGGCTTTGTTTGGCTTCTGCAAAGCTTTTTTTCTCATCTGATGTTTTTTTTCATCGCCTGAACGCGTTCAAGGCGAAAGAAGAAGAAAGACGCGGGTGATAAGCTATCAAGTTGGATGACATGTAGATGGCGCCAGCTGGCGACTATGATCGCACATCGAGTATACGACAAGTGGGCTTAATACGACACAACATTTAGTAACGGCCATTTAGGGGCTAGTCCTTCGACTGGCTTTAACCTCTTCAAATCGGAATTGGTCAAGTGCAAGTCGTGCGATAAGTGCTCCACAATGGCAAAGTGCTGGTAAATACGATTTTAATTGCTAGTTGGCCAGCAAACAGAGATGACGGCCCACTAAAGAGCCGAAATGAAAAGGCAAATGGAAATACCAAAGCGGCCTGACAAGCGAATTTGTTACTTACCACAATGCGATTGACTGCAAATGGCTAACAAATTGGAAACTGGAGGCTGGGGGCTGGGCAAACTAGTGCCAAACAATAGGAGATGACAGCGTAAATAAACAAAGCACGAGATACAAATTGCGGCTCACAGCATTTAGCCGGGCACTTAAATCAATGAAACCGGCAGATGTGCAGATACTCGGATACTTTTGCGTATCTGAGAGCGGTAAAATCGATTTCGATGTATGCTGCCAGCTTTTTCCGACCCCCCGAGGAAGCCCTTTACCCTTCATTAGCCACAAAACATTTTGACCAGTGACAAAAAACTTGCCACTTACCTTTGTTCGGTAACCATGTTATTTTTTCCTCTGCTTACACTATACTTTAGGCCGGCAATAATCATGTGTGAGACTCTATATATAGGCCTTTCATTGCTCTGTGTTTCAATGGGCATTATAATTCAATGTCAATATTTGGCCGCATGTTGAATACAATTGTTCCATCGCAAGTGGGCTTCATTTGGTTAGGCTTTGACGTCGAAGGGCGGGAAAGTCCACTAACAAATTAAATCAGCTGTCTTTGAGTATCGGGATCTTGTCTAGCCCGATTATCCTGCATTACAATACTCCGAAACTATAATAAACTTGGGTTTTATTTAGAGTCTCCCACCCACTGAAAATACCTGAAATATCCTTCTAATCAAGAAAACATCCATTAATTCCTAAGGTCATAAAACTCGCGGTAAAACCAGTAATTAAATTGTATTTTTACCAGCAACTTTTATGACTAATTCGCAGCTCTTAATTTTATATATATAAACAGGAGAAATACTTTAGTCAATCCAATTTATTTCCTTCCTTTCGGTGCACGGTCTAAATTGTTGGCCAAAACTGGTATTAGCCTTATTAACATTTCCATAGGAACTCAGCCCACCGGCAGTCACCCACCTAAATAAAAAAGTACTCGAGCTGCTCCAGTTTTAATTACTTCCCACAGGTTGTAAGTGAGTTACATAAAAACGGAGGCGATGATGATGGGCTGGGATAAGGGCCGCGATAATTGTGCTAAAATCGAATGACCTTGATGGGCGGAATGGCAAGTGGTGCAAAAGCGTTTAGCTTGTCTGTCCCCTCTAATTAACGAGATAATCGACGCCGCCGATCGCTATAATCATTATCGTTATGCTCCTCCGGGCCAGCTATTAAGTCACTTGGCCGAACAATTTGTCAACCTATTAATAACGACGGGAATGGGAAGGCATAGGATCACATTCATTTGCTATTTGTCATGATTTACGGAGTGTGGGATGAAGCCCCAGTTTAATATATAACATTTGCTCGCGATTTTTTTATAAACATTTTGGAGCATGATTTGCATGTTTTCTTTACGTTGCCTTCTCATTTGCGGTGGTTGTGGTAAAAGTAAAAATACACTCGCCATGGAGTGTAATAAAATTATTTAATTTGGTAGTCAAGCATTTCTGGGAATTCATTAAATCATTTATATGGAAGTCAAATTATTAGGGATTTCCTTAATTTGAAGTTTGGGGTACGAAATGGTTTTGTATTATTTTGAGCTTAATGTAATCAGTGTAAAAATACTTTTAAGAAACCTGGAATAAAAGTATTTAAAAAAGAGTTAACTAAATTTAGACCTCCTATCCATATCAACATACCCACTTACCACAAGGTTCGTAGCTGCTTTTACTCCGTGCTTAGAGCCAAGTGACCTACGCATTCTTCGGCGATGGAATGCGCCTCTCCACTGCCAATGGCCAACTAATCGACTTGTGGGTTCACATCTCAATGACAAAGCCCCAAAGCTTCTGCCCCTTCGTGTTTGCCGTTGTACTGCTTCTTTGGCTTTTGCTATTCGTGGCACTTGAGTGCAACAAGTGGCAAGTCAAGTGGCGCATCCCAGGTCGCTCCGTCTATTTTAAGCTGCCTCAATGGAAACTCCCCCCAAACTCCCCGGCAATGTCAATGGATTTCGATCCGAGTGAAGGGCACCGAGAAGCAGACAAAGCCAATGCCAAGATAGGAAGGGCAGGAGATCGGCGCGAATCAATAACTCCTCGATGGACGTGCTACTGCACTGTTGACCTCGTTTTCACCAATTTCGAATAGTCGATGACACAATCTGCGGCAGCTCCTTTTGGTCTTTCTCGCTCTTTCTCTTTGTCAGGGATGGAAAAATATATAATTTGTGGTTAGGGGGATTTTTAATTACCAAACTGGATTGGTAGTAACAAATTAATGTATTTCAGCAAGAAATATGTATATATATGTATATTAAAAATATTAATATTTGGATAGCTTTTTGTTTTATTGTTTCATATTAAAAATGCATTTTATTTTAATTATGAAAAGTTAAGTGCGATCCTTACTGTGAACGTTTGGTGGAACTTTGGCATCCCTGATTTTGCTTGGAGTTCAGCCTTCTTCCGTCGTCATCGACTGACTCGTCGGGCTTCTTCTTCGGTGGCCAAGTGCACCAATTTCCGATCGATTCGATCGGTGACGTAAAGCCCCAATCCCCCAGCTTCTCGTGGCCATAAGCTACATGTGTCCAAACAGGCACTCGACATTTCTCCATCTCACTGCGTCGAGATGCGTCGGCTGCAATTACGATTAATGGTTTCTGTGTGTGGACAGCAAGTGGACAAGTGTCTCGACTCGGCTTACATCGGTCACCGCGGCTCTATTTGCCTCCAATCCCTCGCCGTGTGCACCAAATCCAATTAAACGCCGCTCGCTATTCACTTTATTTGGGTAGCTGCTGTTTTGTTTTATTGCTTATTGTTTCGATTTCGTTTTCGACGGTTAATGTCTGCTTCAATTTGAAAATTGATTTTGATTTTGTTACGATTGTTTCGTAATTGTTGTCGTAGGTGTTGAAAGTGTTCGCCGTCCACGGTTGACAGTTGGGGGAAATTATGAACTGGCCTTGAAAAGCCCTTCGTTATTGTGTTTTTTTTTGGTGAGATGACTTGGTGTATTTTTAGCTTTATCAAGAAATTTGTTGTGGCTCAGAATGCCTTGAGTGTTTGTTTGGAAAATACAGTACATAATTATGTGTTACTATTGTGATAAATGCAATGGTTGAGATGTTAAGAATACACTTTGAAAAAACCTTCATCAAAGAAATATATATTTTAGAAACTTGAAGACCTAAAAACCATACAGAATTTGCTTGCTAAGCTCAAAGTAAAAATTAGTTTAGGCATTCTAAAACTACTTTGATAAGCTTTTATTGTACTTCCGTTGTCTGTTTTGTATTTCCCTGGCTAATCCTGTGAGTCAGTGGATTATCTGATGGCTGGACCGCCGGGGAATCACTTGACCCGGCTTGCGAGGAAGTCCAAACTGGACAAACGAGTTCCTCGAGGCGTCACATGAATGAACTTCATCAATGGGACCCGGTCGAGTGGGTAATCGTGGGTCACTTTCGATTCCGAGCCAGCGATTTAAGTGCGCTCCAATTGTGAAAATAACACTTGGCGAACTCCGCCGAAGGTTGCGGCTGCTGCATCTCACAGATGAGAGATGCCAGGTACGAGATACAAGATTCGAGATAAAAGTTATGAGATACCCGGACGAGGGTGTTACACAAAACGATTTGGGCAAACATTATTGGCGGGGGCCCAGGGCGTTGATTTAGTACTATGGGCTGGCTGCCCCCTCCTGCGAGATTGGATTTGCAGCCGGGTTTGCTCCAATTTCTCGCTTGTGAACATCTGAAAGATACGTGTCGCCGACTCCTCTCTGCATCCGTATCTGTGTCTTCGCTTTCGGCCAAGTTCATCCGCCGCTCTTCGGGTCTCTTTTGAAGCATAATTAAATTCATTTTTTCGTTTACCTTTTGTAATGAGATTTCAAGCACTCAGCGCCGGACATCGAATCATATAAATTCGGGCCGCGGCGACCAACTCAGCATCAGTCGAGCAGCGAGCTTCTCCATCGCAGCACTCCATCGAGCCAAAGGATTACGGGTTTATTTAGCAGCAAGGACTTTCGACTAACAGGAGCTATAGCCATGCGTGTTTCGTCGCTGTTCGTGGTGTGCGTGGCCTCCCTAGTGGCCACCACTTTGGCTCGTCCTGAGCCCCCATCCCCCTATGCCTACCACGGATTACCCCAGCAGCAGAGCCAGCGGGCTTTGCCTCTAAATGGTGAGTGCTCGGGGAATAAAAAGGAATATTAGTCAGCCATTTAAATTGCAAGCCATTTAAATTTGTGACATTTTAAGTAAAGTTATCAATAAGAAATGTAAAGGTGAACAAAACTGTTTAAAGATTATGTCATGTAATTGGGATATTCATATTTTAAATAGTTTTTTGGCAAAGTTAAATCTTTTCAAAATGTGTTTTTTTTATTTGTTTCTGTTTCAACCTTCTTAAAGTAATTGTATTAAAATTTTGTTATCTTTTTTTGCAATCAAAAAAATAAATACTAGCATTTCCTAGAATCTTTTTGTTTGATTCGGTTCTATTTTACCATTTGTTAACCTTTTTCAATCTCTCTCCTTCTCTTAGCTCACCCCGTGCCCCCGCAGATCTACCAACCGCTGCCCCAGGAGCAGTCGTTCGCCAACTTCGCGGCTCCCCAGCAGACCTACCTGCCGCCCCAGATGCATCTGGAGGCCATCGAGCAGGTGGCTCCCACTGCCGCCGCCGCCGCTGAGCCACTGAGTGCCTACGACGACAGCTACAACATGGCCCACCGCCTGTCCGGAGTTCAGCACGCCAGCGGATACAACAACGCGCCCCAGGAGACCAAGGTGCACAAGCACATCTACGTCCATGTGCCGCCCAAGGACTTCGAGGAGGAGGACGCCATCCAGACGCGAGTCCACCACCAGCAGGGACCCAAGCAGAAGCACTATAAGATCGTGTTCATCAAGGCGCCATCCGCTCCCGCGATCCGCCAGCCAGTGGTCCCACCACCACCTCAGAACGAGGAGAAGACCCTGATCTACGTGCTGCACAAGAAGCCGGAGCAGGAGCAGGACATCGTGATCCCCACGCCGCCGCCCACGAAGCCATCGAAGCCGGAGGTGTACTTCATCAAGTACAAGACCAAGAAGGAGGAGGCTCCCGTCTACGGACCCCCGCCAGCGGAGATGGAGCCACGCCAGGCGACCGCCGAGGACTTTGCTCCTCTGGCCGAGGTTTCCGATGTCCTGCCCCCCACCACCTTGGCTCCCGAGCCGGAAGTGGAGCAGCCAGCCGTTCCCTCGTCGGTCTATGGTCCACCCACAGCTGCCGCGTACACGGGCGAGGAGGTCTCGACCACGTTGTCCGCTCCCGCCAACCAGTACCTGCCCCCCCGCCACCGCTCCCGCTGCTTTGGCCGTCGAAGAGCCCTCGATGGCGCCCATCGTCGTGGAGGAGCAGCCCGAGCAGCGACTGGCTCCCTCGCACATCCCCGCCACCAGCTACGGTCCTCCCAACCGCTTCTTCCTCAAGAAGCTGAAGTGAAGTCTCTGAATCGAGATGCAGTAGCGAATTTCACAGTTTGTCATAGTCGAATGTCCATTGGAGGCGACTTCATTCCCAGTCCCCGTTCCCAATTCACACATGCACACGTGCCACACCCCCCCACATGCACATCTCGTTGTTTGTTCGTTTGTAAAACTTGTTACATTTGTTTTATTAAAGCTGTCTAGTTAATAAAAATCGAATTTAAAGAAAACAATTGCTTATTTTATTTACTGAATTCTTTAGAATATTTTGTGAGGCCTTAAAGGCTATAATTTATTTAGCCAATAACATTCCATTGACTAGTGCAAACATTTATTCTATTCTTTCTTAGTCTATGCATTGAGAAAATTATTAGCTCTCTCCAAATAAAATTATCTGAAATTAGTTTATTCTTCAGTACCAGTCCAAACCTCATTGAGTAAAGACGTGCTATCGGCAGAACTTCGCGAGTACCATCAGTTACAAAAACAAAGTTCTACCAATTTTGGCAAAAACAAACAAGTGCGTAAAGAAGATTTCAAAAAAACCCAAGAACAACTATCACAGCAAAACCGCTACAAAAGTGCTCTGTGCAACGGGCGACAGCCCAAGCACAATAACAATGAATCGACCACCTGATCTAGATTACCCTGCACTGGGTAATAAAACAACAACTCTTGACCCGAAGTTCCTCATAATCTCCAGAACAGATAACGAGACTTTTGAAAAAGTTTCGATATTCATAATAAAAAGAGTTATTGAATTCACCTGCGGCGGAGAAATTGAAACATGCACTAAAACCAGAAACGGAACCCTATTAGTTAAAACCAAAAGTTCAGCACAGGCAGTAAAACTGCTAAAACTCTCCAATTTCCACAACTTCACTGTAAAAGTCACTATACATGAAATTTTAAACTCCTCGAAAGGAGTAATATACTCAAATGAACTACGGCATGTAGACGAAGCTGATATATTAAACGAGCTTAAGCTTCAAAGGGTCAACAATGTTGAAAAAATCTTCATCAAAAAGAACAACATTCTCCAAGAGTCTGGACTCGTAATTGTCACCTTCTCTTCAACGTTTCTCCCGGATACCATAATGATAGGATGGGAAAGAATAAGAGTTCGTCCACATATTCCACGCCCATTAAAATGCCGCAACTGCCTCAGGTTTGGACACCCCACGAAAGCCTGCAGGACCCCCACCAAAGCCTGCAGCAACTGCTCAGGAGAAGTACACACGCCAGACGACACTGAATGCGACAAACCCAAGTTTTGCATAAACTGCAAAAACGACATTAACAACGAATACAACCACAGTCCCCTAGATAAAACATGCCCAGCCTTCATTAAACAAAAAGAAATAATAACAATTAAAACACTACAAAAAGTCGACTACAAAACCGCCACAAAAATCTATCACACGCGCCACACCCACCAATCTACCCCGTACTCCAAGATAGCATCCTCCGAAAAACCTACAATCACAGAAAACCAAGCTCCAAAGACTGCCAGCACCGAAGGCACCAACACTAACACCAACCGTGAAATAAGGAACTACAACGACATTATCAATCCACTACCCAGCACTTCGTCCAAACTCATCAAGCAAACAACAAACCCCGGCATCGAACATATGGATACTGAAACCTCCGCAGAAGTCACCGCTACCCGCTCTAAAAATACAACCCTTGAATCCGATCGTAAGCTTAGAAGCCAAACTAAAGATAAATCAAATGTAATTTCCAAACCCTCCCTCAAGGCTAAAGACAAATCTGACAAATCTAAGCCCATAAACACATCAAAATTAGCAAACGAATTAAGCAAATTAGCCAATCGCAATAGCTCTGAAGAAGAGCTTTAAATAGTTTTCTTTTTTAGTTTATTATTGTTATTGAACTTTAAAAACTAATCGCTCAAACTAGTACTAAGTAATACTCCTTCCCCTTACATTTAATGCTTAAAATTATTCAATGGAACATCCATGGATATAGAAATAACTACATCGAACTCCAATCCCTGATCAAGACCTTTAACCCCCTAATCCTTGCCCTACAAGAAACACACATAACCAACTTTAACTCTCTACCCATTCCCATTAACTACACACTCTACCAACAATGCTGCTCCAACTCTTACGGGGGCGCAGCACTCCTGATACATAACTCAATATCTCAAAGACAAATCTCAATCACCCAAGACTTCGAAGCAACTGGAGTCTCAATAGACACTAAACTTAAACTAAACATAATATCAGCCTACATTTCACCAACCAAGCCCTTTAACAGAAATAACTTAGAAAACGTCCTCTGTTTCGACAACACTCCCACGTTAGTCCTCGGAGACTTTAACAGCTGGCACCCCTACTGGGGCTCACCTAGCCCTAATGCCAGAGGCAATATTATTGCCAAATTCCTAGACCGTTCAGATTACATCTTATTAAACGACAAAAGTCCCACCCACTTCTCCACACACAACTCTTTCACACATATAGACTTATCCTTTTCTTCATCCAATATAGCCCCAGAATTTCTCTGGGAAACAATAGACGACCTCTACGGTAGTGATCACCTCCCTATTTTAATCTCAATGAACCTTAATACCTCCCCCTCATCCTACACCTCCAAACCCTCCTTTAACCTAAAAAAAGCAAACTGGGAAGCATACAAAAAATCTTTTCGATACAATTCTACTGACAAGCCTCCAAGCGAAAATGTCAATAAAGAAGCAGCTATGTTAAGAAAAATTATTATCCAAAGCGCGCACCAATCTATCCCCCAGAACACTACTTTTCAATTTCCTAGAACAGTCCCTTGGTGGAATCAAAACTTATCAATTTTGAAGAAAGCCAAAGCGTCTAAGTGGTCTATATTAAAGCGCAACATTACTACTTATAATACAATTGAATACAAAAAAGCCAACGCGAAACTAAAAAAAGCAGTTAGAGAAGCCAAACGCATCTCTACTTTCAATTTCACTTCTGATATTAGCCCCTTCTCATCTCCAGCTAGAACATGGTCCAACATCAGGCGGCTTTGCGGTTTTTACCCCTCAAAGCATATACATTGCATTAACGACCCTTCCTTCCCCACCCCCAGAACATCCCAAAGCGAAATTGCTAACTCCTTTGGACTTGCCTGGTCCAAAGAAGGCGACGACAGTAACTTTTCTCCAACTTTTCGCACTAACAAATCTCTCTTAAACCCCACCATAGACTACCAACCCTCCAATTCTGCACTCGAAATAGAAAAGGACATTTCATTCATTGAATTCAGCAGCGCACTCAACTCCCTGAAAGGCAAAACTCCTGGCTTAGATCGCATCTCTTACATTATGATCAACAACTCCCCTATATCATTCAAACATAGAGTCCTTAACCACTTTAACTCAATCCTAGATTCCTCAATCCCCCAAGCCTACAAACATAGCCTAGTACTTCCTATTCTAAAACCCCAAAAACTTAAAACAGACCTAAAATCGTACCGTCCTATATCCCTAAACTCATGCCTCGCCAAAACACTTGATAAAATTATCGCCAAGAGACTGTGGTGGTTTGTTTTAAATAACAATCTAATCAACAGCCATCAGATTGGATTTAGAAGGGGAAGATCTGTCATAGACAGTCTACTTTTAGTAGACCACATAGCAACTAGATCCCTCTCCCTCAAGAAACACATCACATTGATCTCTCTTGATTTCAACAAGGCATTTGATAAAATTGGCATACACTCCGTAATTAACCAGCTGAAGGAATGGAAAATTGGCAAACGCATATTAAATTACGTCCTTAACTTTATGACAAACAGAAAGATAATTATTAAATCCGGCAACAACCTTTCAAACATTTTCCCACTCAATAATGGCATCCCCCAGGGGTCTCCAATCTCAGTAATTCTCTTTCTTATAGCTTACAACGCACTCTCCAATATTATCTCCGTACACAAAGAAATAAAACTAACAGCTTACGCCGATGACTTCCATCTTATAATCGAACACAATAAACAAAAAAACCCCACTTCCAACCTTCAAACCCTGTTTTCTCAAATAGACGACTGGTGTACTTACTCAGGATCAATCCTATCGAAAGAAAAATGCCAAGTTCTTCATATATGCAGAAAACATAACTGTTCTGCCAATATCCTTACAGGCGACACAAAATTTCCCAATACCAACTCCCTCAGAATACTAGGTCTTACTATTAACAACAAATACACCTGGTCCAACCATATTTCAAAATTAAAAACAGAACTATTAAAACCTTTAAATATCATCAAACATCTCTCTTCCCTTAAATATAACTGTAACACATCCACTCTTATCAATACTATTAAATCTATCCTTATTTCAAAAATCGATTTTTGCCTGCCTATTTACGGGTATTCTCCCAAATCTAAATTAAACTGCTTAAAAACAATAATAAATGCAGCTCTAAGATCAGCCATGGGAGCCTATCGAACCACTCCAGTAAACAACTTACTACTAGAATCTAAAACAAACACAATAGAACAAAAACGAAACTTCCTTACAGCCAAATTAAGTAAAAATATCCTTTTCGCCCACGACACCCATATAACTAAACTAATAAAGCCACACAAAAGAATATACAAATACCCTAGTACCATAGACAGAATAATCAAAACATGCAACCATCTATCTCTTCCCGTTTCTCCTATCCGAACCAGTAAATGTAATAAATTTAATATGCCAACCATACATAAAGCTATAGATACTATTCTGTCATCTCATAATAAACAAAATACCCCTGCAACAACCTACCAACAACTTTTCAGGTCCTTACAATCCTCATACCCACAACACAATTTTGTATATACTGACGGTTCTAAGGCTGATGGTATATCTGGATTCAGTATTACCGATGAAAATAACCTTTTAAAATCCGGTCTACTTCCAATGTACTCTTCCTCCTACACGAGCGAGATCATTGCCATCCTAGAAGCCACAAAACTTTGTCAAAGAAAGTCTGGAAAACACGCAATCTGCACTGACTCCCTCTCCTCCCTTAACTCGATTAAAAACCACAATAAACACTCCTACTATATAACATCAATAAGAAACATCCTAACCAAAAACTTCCCAAAAATAAGCCTTATTTGGATTCCTAGCCACATAGGAATAAAAGGTAACGAAACTGCTGACTCATTTGCCAAACTTACCCTTCAATCCCCCCTTATATACACCCCTAACTACAACTTTACTGACATTGCTCGCCTCCTTAAACAATGCTCAGACAATGAACTGATAGACACCTTGGAAACAGCCTCTCCTTGGTACAAACTTATAAAACCCCCAACATTCCCACACAAATACGAAATGAATAGAAGACACCAAATTATCATCAACAGAATACGACTTGGACACACCAAGCTCACCAACGCGCATTACATTGATATAAACCTTTCCTCTATCTGCCCCATGTGCAACAACAACCCAATTACCCTAACCCATATTTTTACCTCTTGTCCCGCCCTTACTCTCCAACGAACTGCATTGTTCAACTCCCAAGACCCTCTCCACAGTATCTCAAATCCTAATTTAATCAACACCCAGAAAATTATACTTTTCCTTAATAATTGCAACATACTATATAAGATATAAAAAATCTGTAAAATACAATAAAAATAATAATCACAACTGCTAAACTACAAAAAGCGAGCTTAAGGCCTGTTGCTGCTATAGCTCTAAAAATGAAACCATTGTTAGGTTATAGTTTTTAACTATAAGTTAGCATTAGATAATAATAATAATAATAATAATAGTTTATTCTTACTATCCCCTCTTTTGCTAATTCACAACTGATGGCCCATTCCAGCAATGTATTGAACCAAAATACCACAATGAATTTCTCGTTTCAGTGATTTAATGATGGCTAAGGCCGGCCGAAATGATAATTGACCCTGTGTGAAGACGTGACCTTGGCGAATTTACAGCCTGCTTAATTGCGTTACGATTTGTTAATTTCTGCGGTAGGCCCACTGTTGATGGCTTTCCTCATTGCTCTGCGGCCAATAATCGTAATAGTTATAGCCATCATAGCAGGCAGAAGGGTTTGTGGCCAGTGGCAACATGTTGCCAAGACTTCCCGCCAAAATTTCGGTGCCTGCGCAGAGCGTTGCAGCAACATGTGGGTGGCAGCCGAAAAAAAGGAGCAGGAGTGTCGAGTGCCCGGTGTCGAGTAGTTCGTGCCCGAGTTTCGTGGCGGCTGATCAGTCAGCCAGCTAAAAAGTCGGATGGAAATTCCGCCGGCACATTCAGTTCGCTTTTTGTGTTCGCGCGAGTCGCATCGTTGGTGGGCGTGCTCCTTCACTTTTTCCCCATCGTCCATCGCCACGTTCGCGGTTACCGAAATCGGACTTATAAGCCCATTAAAAACAGCCATTCAATTCACTTCGGTGGGTGGCAATAAACAGTGAAAAAACAATCAGTGAACAATAAACAATTATTAAACGGCGACCATTACCATTCGGCCAACGGTGCGTGTACGTAATTCGGAGAGTGAGTGAGTGCAAGTGAAACCGAGTGCCATTCTTTCAGGCCATTACATTTGGCATTGACATTGACATTGCCATTGTCTCCCATTCACCGCGTTGCAATTCGACAGGTAAGTTGTAATGAGCTTTGTTTACCCGCTAATCAGCTTGTCCTCTCCGCCGGCATCTGGCTTGTTTTTTCCGCTCGTTAGCATTTGGCTGAGTTTCACACATCAGGTCGGTCGTTCGGTTCTGGTTGGGATTAACTACGGACACATGACCAGAATTTTTATACGGCTTTCGGGATGTTGTCAATAAACGTTACAAGTCTTTGACACGCCTGACATATGTGTCAATTTAGATTTCGTTTTTCCCTGACACACAGGACCACCTTTTTTTGCGAGCCATTTTCCATTAACATCAAAAGTTCACTACAAAATATGCATTAGTTTTTTTCTTTGGAAAAAAAAAATAGATGAATAAAATGATTGAACTTTAAACTATAGCTTTGGTGGCTTAGAAGCTCATCGCTTTAATGCCCTTTAAAAGTTCTCGGAAATACAATTTCACAATAAACTCGTATTTGGATTGCATTATCCTTAGTCTTCGCCGGAAATACCATCAATCAGCACATTCTTGTGCAGCAGGAACAGCAGTTTGGTTGAACAAAATAAAAATAAAAAGCATACGCAACGTTGTCACTGCTGCTGCTGTAAATATTGTATGAAATGGAGTTTAGCCGGGCTTATATCCTTAGTTTCCCATCCATTTGCTTCTCGGTGACAACAGACGACAAAACGTGGACTTGTTAATTGTAAATTATGCAGCACCTAGCTAAATGGAGCATTTTACGGCTAAGTCTCTTTAGCAAATTTCTTCATGTGTGCGTTGTAGGTCAACGCATATTTTATCATCAATTTGCAATGAAATCACTTTGTGAGTTCCATTTTCGGGACTCCTCCGTCGAGCTTTAATAGGCCTTCCCTTGATTTAAGCGGCAAGATTGGTCTGAGATTTTCTTTTTTTAGCCTGTTTACTGCCGCGCCACTCTTGGCCCTCCTTATGTGTCGTTTTAATGTCAACGCGTGTCGAGCGATGCACACAGATTTATTGCCGCCTTTGACTTGCTGTTATCTGTATGCCTTGTCTACATGGATTATGGCTTATGGCATATTGATTTAGTCGAAACATCCAGCTTTGTGACATTTGCATTTGTGCCGCCTGATCGGAGGAAGCTGCCAAAATCAATATTAGCCATATCAACACTTTGTCGGCACTTATGTACGAGTATATCCTCAACTCACGGCAGACTATTTCCCAATCATTTTCAGCAGCATCATAAATAAAAGTAAATTGACATTGACAGACATCCGTTTGATTTGGTTTTTCATTATTGTTTGCCTGTAATGTTTATTTTTCGTAGCGCATTTCGGACTCGAATTCATCATTGATCGCCCCTTTATGTGTTCTTTAAAGCTTTCCAAAAGGTAAATTATTAAACAAAACCGTCAAGGGTTCTGATTAAATGCCCATTATTGGCTGTGCAATTGACAGAACGTCAAAGAATTGATATTGATAGCAAAAAATGGCAATTTTATTTGCTTAATAAACTTCCTTGTTTCGTACAAAAATTAATTGTTACCAAAGAATTGATATTGATAGCAGAAAATGGCAATTTTATTTGCTTAATAAAGTTCCTTGAATTGTTACCATCCGTATTTTTATTCAACGTAGCGAAAGAGTTAATAAACGAATACAGAAATGAAAAATAATAGGAATGGCTTTAACGTAGTAAATATGGTTTAATGGGAAGAATGAATAGACCGCGCTTTTACAAACTTTTTTTATCTCTCGGCAACGTTTTTTGTTTCTATTTTTTTTACTAGACTTTGTATTCTTTGTTTTTAAAACTTTTGAATTCAAAGCACTTAAAATGCTTAAAAGAACTCTGCGAACTTGTATAGTAAGATAACCAGGGAAACGATATGAAAGCATCAAATTGAATTTGTTTACACTTAAAATACACACAAATGCCTGTAGAAAAACTTTCGAACAGTTGACTGACTGCAGGCACAAAAAACTATTGTGTGTTTATAAAATTTTATTTTGGCTAGGCAAGTGAGCAAAATTCAGTTTGTGTGCTCATCTTATACGGCTTTTGAATAATCTCATAAGCAATCTGCAAGATGCACTGAGACTGATGCCACCTCAGCTGCCAATATTAAAAATTCATAGCTTTGAAGGTTGCTCTTTGCTCAGTCAAGAGCTTTGTTTACTTGCCAAAAAGTTTTAAGTGATTGGGGGATTTTTGTGCACACTGACTCACATTATTTTATTGCCTTTCCTACGGTTTCCTCTTTGATAAGAACTGCGTTTTGGGATGAGCATGAAAAAAGTTATATGCAAATTTTCTTGAAAATACGAAGCAGGCCAAAAATCTTAGCCAAAAAAATAAAACTGTCTTGTGAAATATTTATGCAAAAATTTATTTTCAATATGTTCAACATATGACAAAAGGACCTGCCAAATAACACAAATATGCATACAAAATTCGGCGAAGTGCTCAGGCAAATTCTCTTAGTGGTGCTTCTCTTTTTCGTTGCTTAAAATCACGTGCCAGTACAAATAACATGTTGAAAAAAAATTAATTTAAAAATTTTTTTTACTTCATGTGGGTTTTGCCTACACTGAAGATTACAAGTCAAGCTTGTGCATAATGTTCCCATATGAGGACTGCATTAGCCTTTCACATTTGACGGCCCTGTGAATTATTTCAGCTGTTGTGCGAGAGTCCTGTTTAATAGAAATGGAGAGCCCATTGTTAAAGACAACTGATCCGAACAAATGTGTTCGTAGGAGGTCTTTGTGCTTATTAAATGCGAAAATACACAGACGAAAAATACCTTCTAAACGGGTTCTGTGTTATATTGTTGGAATTTTAAAGACTTAATAAGTTGATGGAAATTTGTATTGCGAAAATTGCCAAAAAATCATTTATTTTTAATCGTCCAAAAATTGATAGGGCTCGGTAACCTTGGTCATAAATTGCTCAAAGCAGTGATTGGTTCCACTGTAAGTCACTATTTGGCCTTATTAAAAATATTTTTGACATTTTTTAAACTTTAAATATTCTTTAATGTTCTTGCGACGTTTTGCAATTTGGAAACTGGGAAAAGCAGGCAATAATGGTGTTGAATTCCCAGAACTGCGCCAATTGTTGACACTTGTTAGTTGGCCCAGTTGTCCACATTGAGCAGTAAAAGGACCTGTGTCATTAGCCGGCCAAAAGCGTTTGTCCTGTGTACCTTTGGGCCGTTTGGAAAACGAGCCACTAAAAACGTTCGAGAATGCGTGAACTTCAACCAAAAGAGGGGGAGTCAGGGCACGATTCCCTTTTGAGCAACAAACGGAATATTTATTGGCGTGCAAGTGGGCAAACATTGGTAGTGTTTTAGGATGCTTGGCATACCTAAAATTCCCACAACAACACACGACTATCAAAGGTTTTCCGCTCCGTAATCGGGGAAAATAGAGTGAAAAGCCGTGAAAAAGCCTTGGCCCTTTGTGTTTTGATAAATTAACGAGTGATTGGGAGTGGAAAATCACTGGGATTAAAGGCTGACGGCTTTAATAATGCTGGCAAAAGTGAATAATGAGTCCCGAAGTGACTGGCAGATGATGTGGCATGTGTTGGCCGTCTTCGCCGACACGTCTCAGACCTTTTGACCTTTGCTTAAAAAGCAATAAATGCTCATGGGCTCCTTTCGTATGTTAATTTGTTAGTTGGCGTCGCTAGGATATGCAGAAATTTCGACGGAAACCTCAGCCCAAACAAGTGGGGAAAACCAGTTGTGAAAATATGCAAATCAGTTGACACAAAGTGGGAATTCAACCATGCCTTACAAAGTTCGTGTTTTGTCATTCATTGATGTAAATATTCCCTTTTCAGTCTGAAGAAAAATTTTAATTTGGGTTTTCCGGAAACAAATCCTTTTCAGCTGTCCCTTAAAATCTTCAAGTTTACATTGTTACATGGTTGATATTTGTTGACTATTATTCAACTTGTAAAAATGATTCTGTTGCTGAGTCATTTCTGGGAAGTTTTTTCCCACATTGTCTATTTGCCACTTGTGGCGAGACATATGTAACTTCTTCATGACAAGGTCACCAGACTATCTTATCGGTGACAACAATAGTGCTAATGGAGCTGCAGTATAAAAGCTGTGACTGCAATAAACGGTTTCTATTGAAAAAACTAAAGAACATGAATTTGCAACGACTACGGATGATTTACCACGGTGAGATTTCCTTACCCAAAATATAAAGTTTTCAAAATTAATTGAGTTCTTCTTGGTTCAGTGTGTTCGACATGGTCCTTAATTTTCCTTATGCGGCCTTCTCTAGCGTCAGTTATCAAGGATTCTGTAAAATGTACTGAAGGATCAGTGGCGGTCGACAACGATGATTGTGCCAGCTATTTTCAGTGTCTCGATGATGAAGCCGTGCACATGAATTGTCCCAATGGAAGTTATTTTGAGGTAAACAATGAGGTGTGCATTGTGGATGAGTTTAATGTCTGTCCCACTTCGAGGAAAAAATGTTTTGAAGGCTACGTTTCGAGGGATTTGGAAGACTGTGCTGCTTACTTGAAGTGCCTTAATGGAAATCTGGTGAAAGAGAAATGTCCTGAAGGAACCTACTTCAATGCCATATCAAAAAGCTGCAGCTTTGATCGCGCTGCGTTCTGCACTTCTAAAAGAGAAATATGTGCGGAGGGAGAATTACAAGTGAATTCCGAGGATTGTGCTGGATATCTGCAGTGTGTAAATGGAGTCCTTGTGAAGGAGAAGTGCCCCAGTGGCAGTTATTTCGAAGACGTTTTCAAGCTGTGCCAGGTGGATGAGAATGGCGTCTGCTCATCAGCGAGTCAATGCAACGAAGGTGAAGTTCAGGCGGATCCCAACAATTGCGCCGGTTACCTCAACTGCCAAAATGGAGAGCTTGCAGCTAAGATCTGTCCTAGTGGAACTTACTTTGAGCCGACTTATAAAGTCTGCGTTGTCGATTTGAATGGAGTATGTGTTGATCCACCAGCAAAATGCTCTGAAGGACAACTGACACTGGATCCCAATAACTGTGCGGGATACCTTAAATGCATAGATGGAGAACTCGTGAAGGAACCGTGTCCCAGTGGATCTTACTACGACCCGAAATTGGAATCCTGTTTGGTGGACAGTGAAGGTGTTTGTGTCACTAAAAATAAAAATGTTGACGATGAATATAAGAAGGATAAAGCACAAAATGAGTTAACCGGGAGTAATGTTTCCTATTCGCAAAGTACCGACTCAGAAGCCGATTACCCCAGTAATGTGTATACGGAAAGTACTGTAACCGATTCGCAAACTACTGATTCTGCTCAACAAAAGATAATTTTCACCAAAAATTATAATGATAAATATTACAAGGAAAAAATACAAAATAGTGTTATTAGGAGTAGTGTAACCTTTATCCAGAGTAGCAATTCAGATGAGGATATTTCTAGTAGTGTAAATACGGAAAGTACTGTAGCTGATACGCAAACTACTGATTCTGCTCATGAAAAGGTTACTGAAATCCAAAGTTTGTTGAGTACTGTTTCTTATCCTCAAAGCACCGATTCAGACGAGGTTTATTCCAGTGATTTATATACGGAAAGTACTGTAGCCGATTTGCAACCAACAGATTCTGCTCTGGAAATTCCTAAATCCAATGAGAAGTTTGAAGAGGAATATTTTAAAGATGAGGTGCTAGATTTAAATACAGAGAGTGCGGTCCCTGATATTCAAACAACTGATTCTGCTGTAGAGCTTACATCCTATGACCCAGTTGCACAGTGTATAGAAGGAGAGTTGAGATTAAATGCCGATAACTGTGCAGGATACCTCAAATGCGTTGATGGAGTTCTGAGGCAGGAAACGTGTCCCGCTGGGTTTTTTTATAACTACACTTTAAAGAATTGTTCCGTGGATATTAGGGCTGTGTGTGCCACTAACATAAAATTTTGTATCGAAGGAGTTCGCGAAGAAAATCCACAGGATTGCGCTGGATACAGGCAGTGCATCCGAGGTGTGGTTAAAAACCTACAGTGTCCTCCGGGAAGATACTACAACGCGGCCGAAAGAGATTGCCTAGTTGATGTCCACAGAGTGTGTTTAAAGTCGGAAGACGAAATACTTATTCCATACAATGAGAGTGTTGTTGGTGATTTCGTTGAGCAGCAGTGCCCTGAAGGACAACTGAAGATGGATCCCAACAACTGTGCAGGATATCTGGAGTGCGTAAATGGAAGACTGTCTGTGGAACAGTGTCCTAGTGGATCCTACTTCGATTTCATATTGAAGGTCTGCTTGGTGGACAGGAGGGGAATTTGTGTGACCAATATTGAAGTTTGTGATGAAGGAGCTCGCGAGGAAAATCCACAGGATTGCGCAGGATACAGACTATGCATTGGAGGAGAAGTTTCCAACCTCAAATGTGCTTCTGGAGAATATTTCAGTGTTCTTCAAAGAGAGTGCCTTGTTGATGAGGATGAAATGTGTGTGTAAGGTCAGGATACATATAAGTCGAATAATTCTTAAACCAAAAAAAAAAGAGTAATGATGTCTAGGAACAGTAACATTAACGCCCTGAATATTATCTATACTATACTAAAGAAGGTTGACTTCCCATGAATAATAAATAAGCTCAAGCGATAAGTTTCAAGTTGGTAAATCAAGTTAATTGGTAAGTAAGCATATGGTAGCTGGAACTTGTAGGAAAGTTTTTTATTGCCGCCATTGAAAGCAGCAGTGACTGGCTAATGCGATAAGGGAACTTGTATACTGGCCTGTACGATTTCTGTCTCAACAATAATCAGTTGCTGATTAACTAAAAATAAAGCATGGATTTTTGGTTACTATCATTCTTTAATGAATCACACCGGAAGCTAGGTAAATTCTTCTCTAATTTATTAATATTGCTAGGCAACTGAATTAAAATTCCGCGACCATCTGTGGTATTGAGTAGGTAATGGAAATCAAATATTGCTTTGGTTTTATTGCTTTTTACAACCTGAGTGGCTGGCATTTAACGAAAATGCTTTTGTTAATTTACTATTTTTCGATTTTAACATTAACCAAAAAGACGTTGAAGATCAAGATATTTTTGGTTCCTGCAGGGGCAAGATTGTCATCTTTTGGCGGGATAGTAGGTGGAATTTCGGGAGAAAGAGTAGTGGTGGGAACTTCAATGGGAACCGCTGTGGTTGAAGGAAGTTCAGTGGGTTTCACAGTTGTTGTGGGAACCTCAGGAGCAGCAGTCGTTGACACTTCCTCAGGCTCTTCGGTGGTGGAGTCCTCGTCCTCCGGAGGAGAGGTGGTATCAACATCTCCTCCATCTTCTGGGGCAGCAGTGGTGGAATCTTCGGGCTCTTCTGGAGTTGTAGAGTCTTCTTCTGGCTTTTCGGTCGTTTCTTCATCCCCTCCGTCTTCGGGAGCTGATGTAGTCGAATCTTCAGGTTCTTCGGGGGTAGTAGAGTCATCTTCTGGTTCCTCGGTGGTAGTAGGGTCTTCTTCTGGCTCTTCGGTCGTATCGTCATCCCCTCCGTCTTCTGGAGCAGTAGTGGTCGAATCTTCAGGTTCTTCGGGGGTTGTGGAGTCGTTTTCGGGTTCCTCGGTGGTAGTAGAGTCATCTTCTGGTTTCTCGGTTGTCGATTCTTCTATATCATCCTCTGGAGCAGCGGTGGTATCATCATCTTCTGGTACTTCGGGTGTAGTAGAGTCCTCTTCTGGTTCTTCGGGTGTAGTAGAGTCCTCTTCTGGTTCTTCCGGTGTAGTTGATTCCTCTTCTGGCTCTTCCGGTGTAGTTGAGTCCTCTTCTGGTTCATCGGGTGTAGTAGAGTCCTCTTCTGGTTCTTCAGGTGTAGTAGAGTCCTCTTCTGGTTCTTCGGGTGTAGTAGAGTCCTCTTCTGGTTCTTCAGGTGTAGTAGAGTCCTCTTCTGGTTCTTCGGGTGTAGTAGAGTCCTCTTCTGGTTCTTCGGGTGTAGTAGAGTCCTCTTCTGGTTCTTCGGGTGTAGTAGAGTCCTCTTCTGGTTCTTCAGGTGTAGTAGAGTCCTCTTCTGGTTCTTCGGGTGTAGTAGACTCCTCTTCTGGTTCTTCGGGTGTAGTAGAGTCTTCTTCAGGTTCTTCGGGTGTAGTAGAGTCCTCTTCTGGTTCTTCGGGTGTAGTGGAGTCATCTTCTGGTACTTCGGTTGTGGTGGAATCTTCTTCGGGTGCCTTGGGGGTTGTAGAGTCTTCGGGCTCTTCTGGTTTTTCGGTTGTGGAGGGAACCTCCTCGGGCTCCTCGGTCGTCGAGTCCTGTGGTTCTTCCGGTTTTGAAGAGGTTTCCTCGCCAGCAGTAGTCGACTCTTCGGGTTCTTCGGTAGTGGAAGGCTCCTCGGGTATCTTGGTTGTGGATGGAACCTCCTCAGGCTCTTCGGTTGTGGATTCATCTTCAACGGTGGTGGTAGGAACGGCAGGAGCAGTAGTTGTCGGTTCGTTGCTGTTGATTTGACCAAATCCGTACGGAGACTCCTTGTTCACCGGCACATAGAAGATACCTTCGGCAATATAAGTGTTGATGAAGGCCCCCATCAAGATGTTGCTGTACTGGTCGCCGCAGGTGTTCTTGTTGGCCTGCTGGTAGGTGTCGCACTTCTTCGAGGGGAAGTTGTTATACAGGAGGGCCTCCACGTAGTAGAGAACAGCTCGGGTGTGGGAGCAACTGCCGGTGAGATCAAGTCCACAACCTGGCTGGGATCGACCTCCGTTCATGTAGAAGGCGGCTTTGCCAATTGGCTGGGTGAAGCCCAAAATGGCGCCATTTGTCTGGATGGTCTCCACATACACGGCGTCATCGCTGGACAGACGCTTCTCTGTCTTGGAGTAACTGATGAGCGGAGAGGCGGGGTCCAAGCCCACGACCTTGCCCACTGTGCCGGTGGTCACCTGCTTGGCCGTGAATCCAGCCACATGGGCACCCAAGCTGAAGCCAACGATCTCCAGAGTGTCCAAGCGCATGCCGTACCCCTCCACCAAGAAGTCAACCAAAGCGGCGATTTTCTTGCCAGCTCCCGAGGCACCAGCAACTGAGGTGGCGTATTCCAAGGAACGACCTCGCTGCCAATCCACGGCGATCATGTTGTAGTCTCCGTACTGGAACCAGGCAGCCGCAACCCTGGTGTTAATGCCGTCTTTGTAGTTCGAGTTCCAGCCGTGAATAGTGATCCTATAGTAAATATTTTATTATATTTTATTTGTTAAAACATTTCCATTCGAAACCCACCTCGTTGGATTTTCGGGATTGAAGAAGGAGGAGTCGATGGAAGACTGGGTGGCCTTGATCTGCTGTCCCGTTGTCGGATTCTGCTGAGTGTATAGATAGAACTTAACCGTGTTGGTCGACACACGACCTTCCAAGACATCCTGGGCCTCGTACTCCGCCAACTGACGCTCCGCCTCCGCCTTGGCAACCCATCTTAGTCCGCCTTGCCGCTGGGGAACAAACCATCCATTTTCGCCATGGACTCGGACGGAAAGTTGGTCAACAGGCCATGCGCTGGCTAATAAAAACATATTCAATGTCAACTACGGTTTTTTTCAAAGAGCAAAGTCTTTACCTGCTATCACGCAGCCCAGCACAAGGAAGCACAATCTCATCGTTGAAGAAAAGTTTTTTAAATGGTCTATTGGCGCACCTGGAACTGGTATTTATACCTTCAGTCTGCACGAGATTAATAGAAATCAAAATCTGCGCAACAACAAAAACACAGTGATAAGATCCCTTTCTAATCAGTGCGATTCAAATCCAAGAAAAACGTGACGTTATGGGCACTTAACAAAATTCTAGGAAACACCAAATTATTTTGTTTCACATTTTTAAGTTTCGAGATATCGGCTTTCAGGTACAAGCAGATAAGTAAATTATTTTGTCTTGGAAGTATCTTAACTTATTTTGTCCTTACAAAAAGTTAAAATGTTCCATGGAAGTGGTCTGTAAGCTAAGCAAAAAAGTGTCGACCGTTTGTAAGATTGACCTCGAAATCATGGTCTGAGTAATCATTTTTATGAGCGCAAATATTTTTAAATAGCTAAAAGAACTTTTTTAAGTTACTAAATCAAATCAAGCATGACTTGCTATATTTTAAAAAAATGACGTTAAACTTGCGATAACCCAAACTTGGGATCCACAAAGGCATCCCCCCTATATCAGTAAACAAAGCTCTCAATATATTGCTTTAGCTCACAGAGCTTTCACTCGATTTATTTGATTGGAACCGGACTCAGTTGCCCATGCCGTAGGGAGCTTCGCTCTTAACGGGAACGTAGTAGTCCCCGGCGACCATGTAGGCATTGGTGGTGGCTCCCATGCGGACGGAGCTGTAGGCGCTGCCGCAGCTCTTGGCCACAGCCTCCTCGTAGTCGCCGCAGCGCATGGTGGGGAAATTGTTCTCGATCACGGACTCGGCGTAGTAGATCACGGAGCGGCTGTGGGCGCAGGAGCCGGTCAGATCGACTCCGCATCCGGGCTGGCTCTTGCCGCCGTTGGGGTAGAAGGCTCCCTTGCCGATGGGCTTCAGGAAGCCCAGGGTTCCGCCGTTGGTCTGGATGGACTCCACGTAGTAGGCGTCGGTGGAGCTGAGGCGCTTGTTGGGCGAGTCGTAGCTGAAGAGGGGCAGGGCGGGGTCTAGACCCACGATGGTGTGCAGCTGGCCGTTCTTGACGTTCTTGCCGGCGTATCCGGACACATGGGCACCCAGGCTGTGACCGATCACCATGGTGTTGTCCAGGTTGAGGCCGTGGTTGCTGCGCAGGAAGTTGATCAGGGTGGCCACCTGCTCACCGACTCCGGGAACAGCCAGCACGGAGGAGGCGTAGTCCACGGAACGGGCGCGTCCCCAGTCGACGGCAATCATGTTCATGTCGCCGTGACGGAACCAGGCGTCGCGGACTCCATAGTTGATGAACTCGTCCTTGCTGGAGGACCAGCCGTGGATGGTGATGCGGGTGGGGTTGTTGGGGTTGAAGTGGGAGCCGGAGATGGAGGATGAGGTGGCCTTGATCTCCTGCGGGTTGTCGCGGTTCGAGTGGGTGTACAGGTAGAAGGTAACCGGGTTCAGGACGTTGCGGCCCTCCATGCGGCTCTTGGTCTCCAGGTAGGCCTCGGCGAACTCGCGGTCCATCCACTCCAGGGTGCCATCGGCCTGGGGCACATACCATCCGTTCTCGCCGTTCTCACGGACCTCCACGGCGTGAGCTGGAAAATATAGAAAATGAACATTTACAACTCATCCTTACGTATAAAATATTTATGATTTCTTTAGTTTGGTTATGTTGCCGTGTTTTAGTAGTGTTTCAAATTTAAGTCACGCGTTTTTTTGCCTTTCTAGAACTTTGGTTTCAACTTACCCGCCAAGACACAGAAAGCTAGCGCCAGCAAGAGTTTCATCGTTGCGAAAAGTGAACCTCAACTAACAACTGTGGGTGGCATGGGTGCTTCTTTATAGGGACACTGGGTGCGATCGTCCGATCCAATCTCAGACATATTGAAGCACACCACTCGAGATAGGCCACTGGATGGCCAATCGCAACATTCGACTCCTTTGATAATTTGTGGTCGCGGGTTCGAAAGGCGATCCATGTGTTTCGGCAATCTAGACTAAGTAGAATGTCCATCTTGAATTTAATTTGATTGAATTGATTGGCCCTTTGGCGAAATAAAGTTCTAGATTGGCAACAAACTTAGTTGACGTATTGCCTTAGCAGCGCTATTATCAGTTGCTCGTGTTCAGATAACACGTGTTTAAAAAGATCTCAAAAATGATACAGCAGTTATTCATAATCTATTAATTTGTATTACTTTTTATTCTTATATTTTAAGATCTTATATATTTTATTATATTATCAACAAGTCAATTTATTAATGAGTGTCCGTTGTCATAACAAGAAAACTGATAATACACACAGTTATAAACTTTATCTGAAAAGCTTTTCTATGACATGCGATTACCACATAGCACTGGAAAATAATTAATCAATAGTTTATCAATAACTCTTTGTCACTGTTAGAAATACATTTTAATATTATTTTCCAATTTCAAATGCTAAGATAAGCAAGATATTTTAGACCTAGAATAATCAGTTCAAATATTTTGATTTAAATATTTTCACTATCAAGAATTTTTATAGAAACAAAAAGATAACCCTGCAGGTGAAGATTTCTATTCATAATTCAGATTACCCCAACGTGACCATGACTTGCAATGGGAAGGCTCTTCGTGAATGGCGACTCGCATTCCAAACAGGATGATTTCAGCCTGTCCTTATCCACTGACGTGCGACAAACCACTTGACATTCTGTCAATGATTAGAACCCCCGCGAATTCTATCGCGATGCAGATAAACCGACTCAAAAACAAAGAACTTGATATTTGGGAGCACATTTACTTGATATTTATTTTTCAAAGGTCTCTACTCAGCTGTGCCGAATGGAGCCTCGCTGTTTACGGGCACGTAGAAGTGGCCCTCCACGGAGTCGGCATTCTCTTCAGCTGCCATGCGAACGCTGCTGAAAGTGTTGCCGCACTCGTTGGCCAGGGCATCTTGGTAGTCCTGGCACTCTAAGGACCCGAAATTGTCATTGGTGATGGCCTCGGCGTAGTAGAGTACGGAGCGGGCGTGGGAGCAGGTTCCTGCGAGGTCCATTCCGCATCCTGGCTGCTTCCTTCCTCCACTCGCGTAGAAAGTGGCCTTTCCAATGGGCTTCACGAAACCCTTCACTCCGCCATTAGTTTGAATGGACTCCACATAGAAAGCGTCTTCGCTGGAGAGACGCTGGTCGGGTTTGTCGTAGCTAAAAAGCGGCAAGGCGGGATCCAGACCCACAATGGTGTGAATCCTCTTACCCCCCACTTGCTTCCCAGCAAAACCAGCCACGTGAGCTCCCAAACTGTGTCCAATAACCTTCAGAGTATCAAGGGACAAGCCGTGATTTTCGTGCAGATACTCGATCATCTCGCCCACTTTCGTTCCAGCTGCAGGAACAGCTCGCACCGACATGGCATAATCAATGGATTGGGAGCCCTCCCAGTTGACAACGATCACATTGAAGTTCCCTCTTGAAAGCCAGGCATTGGTGATATCGACATTCATGCTGTCGGTGTATTTTCCCTTCCATCCGTGGATCACAAAACGAGTGCCGAGGTTCTTATTGAAAAGCGAATTTTGAACGGAAGATGCCTCTGCAATGATGTTCTGGCCTTCTGTTGGGTTGTTTCTGGTGTAGAGGTAGAAGGACACTTCATTGGAAAGTCTTTGGATTGGAACATTGTTTTCTATGAGCTTCTCGGCATCTTTTAAGTCCATCCACTCAAGACTTCCATCATTCTGAGGTACAAACCAGCCATTTTCACCATTTACACGCTCTTCAATAGGAAGAGCACTCACTAAAATCAAGAAGATATTAATTTTTGGTCGAGTTATCAAATATTTAATTGTTTTTACAAACCCGCTGCTAATAAAGCTGATAGAACCACGATTACTTTCATACTGGTATCTCCTCAAAATCTAGTGACCTAGAGCTTTGTTACAAGCGTTTATATAGGCTGTAAATTATCTCCAGACAGAATACTTGAGAGCACTTAAAATATTATCATTTGTATTTACTCATATAAATATGGTAATAAAATTAAATCTTTGTATTACTTTATAAATAAAATAGTTTTTCCCTTAATATAACGCATACCTAAAATACTTTGAAAATTAAAAATCTATGCGTAGTTATAATTAATCAATAATAATGCTTGCTATGTAAAAAAAATTAAGCAAATAATGTTGGCAAATATATTTAATCTAAAATTTCGAAGTGCAATACTTTCACGTTTATAATAGTCATTACTTAAGTGGTTAGAAAACCCCAATACACTCAAGCTTTAAGTACTTTTTGAAAGGAAATTAGAACCAAGGCAGGAACACACTCTTCAAATGAACAAAACATACGTGAAACAAACCATGAATCCTATGATTGCTAATTAGTTGGTATAATCTTGGGAACAAATTGTCATATATGAGAGCAATTGATTTAGTTTTAATTACTTAATTAAATTACTAATTATAACATAAACAACGAAACTCAAATAACCGAATGCTTTGTCATGTAATATTTTATTCTGATAACCATTATAATATCTACTCGATCTTGCCGAAAGGAGCTTCGCTGTTGACTGGAACATAGTAATCTCCTTCGACCATGTAGGCATTGGTGACTGCTCCCATCCGAACGTTACTGTAGGTGCTTCCACACTCATTTGCCAGAGCAGCCTGGTAATCACCGCACTTGATGGTGCCGAAGTTATCCTCCGTGACTGCCTCCACGTAATAGAGCACCGATCGATGGTGGGAACAGGATCCTCCTATATCCGTGCCGCATCCTGGCTGATCCCTTCCTCCGTTCGGGTAGAACGTGCCCTTGCCAATGGGTTTCAGGAACCCCTTTTCACCACCGTTGGTCTGGATGGACTCCACATAGAAGGCATCGTCGGCGTTAAGACGCTTGTCGGGTTTATCGTAACTGAACAGTGGCATGGCTGGGTCCAGACCCACGATGGTGTGAATCCTCTTGCCCCCCACTTTCTTCCCAGCAAACCCAGCCACATGGGCTCCCAAGCTGTGACCAATCACCTCCAGATCCTCCAGAGACATGCCGTGATGTTCGTGCAGGTACTCGATCATCTCTCCCACTTTGGTTCCTGCTCCAGGAACAGCTGCCACAGATGACACATAGTTCGCAGTTTGGGAACGTTCCCAGTTGACAACAATCACGTTATATTCCCCTTTCGAGAGCCAGGCCTTTGTGATCTTGACATTCATGCTGTCGGTATATTTTCCCTTCCATCCGTGGATCACAAATCGAGTGCCATGGTTCTTATTAAAGTGGGAGTCGTGAATGGAGGATGCATCTGACCATATTTCCTTGCCGTTCGTTGGGTTTTGTTTGGTATAGAGGTAGAAGGACACATCGTTCGAGCGGCTTTCGATGGGAGTATACTTGCTTAACAGTTCCTCGGCATCTTTTATGTCCATCCATTCAAGGCTTCCATCATCCTGGGGCACAAACCAGCCATTCTCTCCATTGACACGCTCCTCAATCGGAAGAGCATGTGCTAAAACATTAAGAAATTATTTATTTATATAAAAACTTATTGTTACAAAATTATTTATGAAACTCACCTGCTGCCAATAGAGCCACCAAAACCACAGCCACTTTCATGCTGATCTTGGCAGAATCTACCGAGCTTAACCTTTTCGATGGTGCTTTTATAGGCTGTAACTTATCAGTCAGTTATCACTTAGTAGACCGATTTCATATGGTGCCATATTATTAGTTATTTTTAGTCCCCAAATCGACTTCATATGGTGCCATATGAAAAATAACAATAACCTTTGCCAAAATCAAAGCCCACGTAAATGGAGCTAAAAATATTTTTAATCTTTTCATATACGCACTCAACAGCTGGTAAGAACTACTCGGTTTCGCTTGTGGTATTTCAAGTGGTTCGAAAATCCCGGTGCACTTGAGTTATAAGTACTTTATTAAGCTATGATAGCTACCAACTTTGGTGGGTCTTTCGGTTTATAGTTTTTCCGATGGTTAGCAACCAAAATAATCCAAAACCTAACAAAGAATAATTTTAAATAAATTTGTATTGATTATATTTACTTCATATATTAAAAGTGTTTGTCCCATAAGATACTTTCAGCGTAAGGCCCCTGTATCGCAAACATCTAATTAACCATAATTAATACAATGTTTTTTCGAGAGTATTCAGTTTGCTGCTTTATTCAGAAGACTAATAGAGGATCTACTCGATCTTGCCGAAGGGAGCCGCGCTGTTGACGGGAACGTAGTAGTCTCCGTCGACCATGTAGGCGTTGGTAACAGCTCCCATGCGGACGGAGCTGTAGGTGCTGCCGCAGCTCTTGGCCACGGCCTCCTCGTAGTCGCCGCACTTAATGCTGCCGAAGTTGTCCTCGGAGACGGCCTCGGCGTAGTAGAGCACGGAGCGGGCGTGGGAGCAGGAGCCGGTGGCGTCCAGTCCGCATCCGGGCTGGCTCTTGCCGCCGTTCGGGTAGAAGGCGCCCTTGCCGATGGGCTTCAGGAAGCCGAGCTTGCCGCCGTTGGTCTGGATGGACTCCACGTAGTGGGCGTCGTCGGTGGAGAGGCGCTTGCTGGGCTTGTCGTAGCTGAAGAGGGGCAGGGCGGGGTCCAGACCCACGATGGTGTGCACGCGCTTGTCTCCGACGGTCTTGCCGGCGTATCCGGCCACGTGGGCACCCAGGCTGTGGCCGATCACCTCCAGGCTGTCGTAGTCCAGGCCGTGGTGGTCGTGCAGGTACTTGATCATCTCACCCACCTTGGCGCCGGCTCCGGGAACGGCCAGCACGGAGGAGGCGTAGTCCACGGATCGGGCACGGGCCCAGTCAACCACGATCACGTTGTAGTCGCCCTTGGAGAGCCAGGCCCTGGTGATGCGGGTGTTCATGTCGTCGGAGTAGCGCTGGGTCCAGCCGTGGATCACGAACCGGGTGCCGTGGTCCTTGTTGAAGTGCGAGTCGTCCACGGATCCGGACGAGGCCTTGATCTCCTTGCCGTCGGTGGGGTTCGACTTGGTGTACAGGTAGAAGTTCACGGCGTTCGTGCTGATGCGTCCCTCCATCTGGGCTCCGTTGGCCATCAGCTCCTCGGCATCGCTCTTGTCCATCCACTCGAAGCTCCCGTCGAGCTTGGGGATGAACCAGCCGTTCTCGCCATTCACGCGCTCCTCAATGGGCAGGGCGCTCACTAAAAAGTATCAATAATGTTTACATTTATTACTTGGACACTTTTGAATCCTTTTGGAGAACTTACCTGCTACCAGTAAAGCTGCTAGGACAAAAAACACCTTCATCTTGGGGGTCTCACACAATTGTGTTGAATTAGGAACCTGGTCGGCGCTTTTTATAGGCCTGCACTAATCACCGTAATCACCGCTTAATATCAGTAAGCACTTAAGCTTTGACAGCTTCTGAACAATAAGATAGTACCGATACAAACGATTAGAACTTGTACTACACTGATAGCGCACGTTTTCTCCAACGAAGCTGATAAGAACGAAAGTCAAGGGGTTGGGCTTTTTGACTTGCGTTAGCACAGCGATAGGGTTCAGGGTCAAGATACCTAATTTTATCGGTGCTAACATCGCATTTAAGATAAGGTTTCGGGGTCATGATCCTTAACTTCATCGGTAAGTTATAGATTAGGGTACGATAAGATTGAGGATTCTTATCCCAGACACGATCGGATGTAACATTAAATTGGGGTAATTCTGTTGATAATTAATCAAACCATTATTTGTCTTGCAATGACTAATGAACAGCCAAGGGAATCCGAAATAATGGTCAAGAGCAGCCGTAAATGTCAATAAACCCCTCGAGCTAATTCACCCTAATAAACGTCTGGCTGAATGGGAAGTTGGTCAATACAATGGTTTATGATCCGGCTTGATCCGATAAGGAAGTTCAGCGAGAAATCGCCAAGGCGAATTTTAACAGCATTTCATGACCAAGAACACAAATAATTGACGACCTCATTGTTCACGGTCAAAAAATAAACTCAGAATTTATTTGTTGTACTTTAAAAATCCTTTAAGCTGTGCATTTTCGCTAAGTTCTAAAAGGTTCTAACTTTTTTAAGAGGCAAGATAGGTTTTATTCCATCTAAAAAATATATTATGTCTTTTTTTGCTTAACATTTTTTTTATTTACATGTTACACATAGTTTTTCCCACAATATTCTTTAAAAACAAAGTTCTACAATTAAAAACACAGAGATGCTTTCATAGACATTAAGTTTATTGCATGGCAATTAGTTAATCATTCCAAAAGGAGCGTTGCTGTTCACAGGAACATAATAGTCACCATCGACCATGTAGGCATTGGTGTCAGCTCCCATGCGAACACTGCTGTAGGTGCTTCCGCACTCCTTGGAGACGGCAGCCTCGTAATCTCCGCACTTGATGGTTCCGAAGTTGTCCTCGGAAACGGCCTCTGCGTAATAGGTGGTGGAGCGTCCGTGGGAGCAGGCGCCAGTCAAGTCCAATCCGCAGCCGGGTTGGGTCTTTCCGCCGTTCGGATAGAAGGCTCCCTTGCCGATGGGCTTCAGGAATCCCAGGTTTCCGCCGTTGGTCTGGATGGACTCCACGTACCAGGCATCGTCGGCATTCAGGCGCTTGTTGGGCTTGTTGTAGCTGAAGAGGGGAAGGGCGGGGTCCAGACCGACGATGGTGTGTACCTGGCCGTTGGTGTTCTTGCCGGCGTATCCAGCAACATGGGCTCCTAGGCTGTGACCAATCACGTACAGAGTCTCCAGGGACATGCCGTAGTTGGAGTGCAGGAAGTTGATCATGTTGGCGACTTTCTTTCCGGTGGAGGAGACTGCCATGACGGAGGTGGCGTAGTCCACGGAGCGGGCACGGGCCCAATCGACGATGATCACGTTGTAGTCTCCCCTGGAGAGCCAGGCACTGCGGATGTCCTTGTTCATGCTGGCGGTGTAGCTCTGGGTCCAGCCGTGGATCACAAAGCGGGTGGGGTGGGCAGCGTTGAAGTTGGAGGCGTCGATGGACTTGGTGGTGGTCGTGATCTTGGTGCCCTTGGTGGGGTTCGACGAGGTGTACAGGTAGAACTTGACGGGAACGGTGGTGAGGCCGCGGCTCTCCAGCCTCTCCTGGGCCTCCATCCACTCCTCAGCCACTTCCATGTCCACCCACTGGGAGGAGCCGTCCTCCTGGGGAATGTACCAGCCATTCTCGCCATGGACGCGCTCAGCTTCCTCCAGAGGAGCAGCCGAAACTGAAGGGGAATAAATCAATTTAATTAGGGAATTCTTTTATGTAGGATTGTAAAGTAAACTTACCAGCTAGCGCAAAGAGAGCCAGAAGAAGGAATGTCTTCATTTTGTAGTAGAACCGACAACTGATGGTTCTTCGGCGGGAAAACCCTTGCTTTTATACGTCCGCTGGTGGCCAACTTATCAGCAACCGATTTAATCGGCTGACATTGCTTTGGCCGACTGGGTGGTTTGGGTACATTCAAATTAATCTGATTGCTGGCGGCATTGCAAGTGTTTGGGTGAACTACGAATCAGATGGAACTTTTATCTACTGATTGGCTTTCAATTGCGCCATTCGCTAAGGATTTGGGAACTGATTCTACAAGTGCCCTGTGTTAATGACTATGGAAATTCGTGTTTATGGCCAGTGAATTTGAATCCAGGGGAGCACGAGCCTCAAATGGCAGTCGACTATCAGCTATCGATTACAATGGTAGCCGCCCCAACCACCCTAATCTGCTGTAAGTCCAGCTGAGTGGACTTAATTGAAGGTATCATTAAATGGGCATTTAATTTAACACTCCAGTGCATTCTTGTTTTGCTCGGCTTCTGTTATCTTGGTCAGTTGGTTGTTTGTAATCTATGGCATAAGTACTCGCAGAAGGTGTTGATGTGAGGTAATGAATAAGACAACAACAATAACGTATATAACACTTGCCATTTTTACATCACCTGTTTACAGGAAATGGTTAATCATATTTGAGCCGCTTAAGCGGAAATTGAACCTTTTAGTTGATTTTAAAATGACTGCATACTTTCAGGCATTCTTTGTTTAATGATCCCCCTCCTAATTAATCATCGTTATTGAAAGATTAATTCAATTAATAACGCAAATATGAACACGACCATAACCACAAACCCCCGCAAATTTTAAGTTTATTATATTTTCGTGGAATTGCCTTTGTGGACACAGGATAACAAGAAAGGTGGAGTGACAGCAATTTGATGACAGATTCAGTGAACATTTTGAATTGCCATTTTGAATAGTGTCGCATTTCGCGTGGCACGTGCTCCCTTCCTAAAAAATGTGTTTGATTATTCAAATTAAAAGGGATGCAAATGAAAAAACCTATATTTCCTTTCTTGCACTTAAATTATATGGCATTATGTCATCTTGGGTTGCTTTAAGGCCAGACAAAGTTTAAATCCCTTTTTCGACCCGCTTTAAGCGGACTTCAGGCCACAAATCACTGGCCTCATATGGTTAAATATCTTGAGGCAGGGGCAATATTTGGGCACAATAAAATTCAATTTCTCGCAAGAGCCGCAAGAAACAATAAACATGTCAGACAATAAATAAGGACAGGAGGCAAATAAAATTGTTCATCTTTTTTCGGGGCGGGTTGAAGGTCGGCAAATCCCCTTATCAGTCTCTTGTGCCTCAAGAGCTGCCCCCAAAAATATCCTATCGGATGATTAACTGTGCGAATCTCAAGTGGAGTCAGGGAACTTCAACCCGACAGCTGCACATACTCGTAGAAAAATTCTTGGCATACTCGAGAGCTAATTGGGCCACAAGGACGCACAGACCTCCTGCGGAGTGGAGAGGATTTCTATTCAAATACTGGTGGGGTGTGCCCTCAACTACAATGGAATACATATGGAAGTGGCTGCTGAGTTTGCCAAGGCAAAATGGTGCTTGCTGGTTGCTCATTAATAATAATTACAAACATGCCTCATAAAGTGGCAAAATGTTTCTGACGACAGTGTCAAGATATTGCCAGTTGCGGTTGGAGATGTACAGGGAGAAATTCTTAAGCCCACCAAGATAAGTTATTTTTCGTTTTATACTAAATGGTATGAGCTTAAACTAATTTAGTAATTGAGTAAGAAAGGAAAAATGGTGCTCCAATTTCTTTTAAATGTACTAGTGCAGGTGAATATCTTACGAAATTTTGCTTCGGATTTATTTCAGTGCTCAAAAAGTTTTAGCAGTGCCGAAAGCAAAGTTTCCCTTCACTCTGACTTTTGTTTAAATGTTTTCGTTGGTCTTGGTAAAGTAAATATTTAGCAAAAACACTTTTTTCTTTTCTTTAAAAAAGGCTAAAGCGTTAGGAGCAGTCAGCACAATGGTTTGCTTTAGAATTTCTTGAAAAATAAATATTTAGCATGGGAAGGTAAAAAGCTTAAAAGTGAAAATAAATACTGAGAAAAAAATATTTCATTGAGCATTATTGTTTATTATTTTTCGATCAGTTAATCATGCCGAAAGGAGCCTTGCTGTTGACGGGCACATAGAAGTCACCATCGACCATGTAGGCATTGGTGTCAGCTCCCATGCGAACACTGCTGTAGGTGCTTCCGCACTCCTTGGAGACGGCAGCCTCGTAATCTCCGCACTTGATGGTTCCAAAGTTGTCCTCGGAGACGGCCTCGGCGTAGTAGGTGGTGGAGCGTCCGTGGGAGCAGGCGCCAGTCACATCCAGGGGGCATCCGGGCTGAGTCTTGCCGCCGTTGGGGTAGAAGGCTCCCTTGCCGATGGGCTTCAAGAATCCCAGGGTTCCTCCGTTGGTCTGGATGGACTCCACGTACCAGGCATCGTCGGCATTCAGGCGCTTGTTGGGCTTGTTGTAGCTAAAGAGGGGAAGGGCGGGGTCCAGACCCACAATGGTGTGCACCTGGCCGTTGGTGTTCTTGCCGGCGTATCCAGCAACATGGGCTCCCAGACTGTGGCCAATCACATACAGGGAATCCAGGGACATGCCGTAGTTGGAGTGCAAGAAGTTGATCATGTTGGCCACCTTCTTACCGGTGGAGGCCACAGCCATGACGGAGGTGGCGTAGTCCACGGAACGGGCACGGGCCCAGTCCACGATGATCACGTTGTAGTCTCCCTTGGAGAGCCACGCCTTGCGGATGTCGGTGTTCATGCTGTTCAGGTAGCTCTGGGTCCAGCCGTGGATCACGATGCGGGTCGGGTGGGCAGCGTTGAAGTTGGAGGCACTGATGGACTTGGTGGTGGCATAGATGTGCTTGCTCTTCGTGGGGTTCGAAGGGGTGTACAGGTAGAAGTTCACAGGAACGGTGGTCAGGCCACGAGCCTCCAGCTTCTCCTGGGCCTCCATCCACTCCTCAGCCACGTCCTTGTCCACCCACTCGAGGGAGCCGTCCTGCTGGGGAACGTACCAGCCGTTCTCGCCATTGATGCGCTCGGATTCCTCCAAGGCGTAAGCCGAAGCTGTTGTGGAGAAAACATTTTGTTAAAGATTTTACCATGACTGCCAAGTTGATCTGAACTTACCGGCTAGAGCAAAGAGTGCGAAAATTAAGAAAGTCTTCATATTGTAGTGGGACCCACAACTGATGGTTGTTCAGTTGGAGAAGAGGCTCTTTTATAGGTGCCATGGTGGTCGTCTTATCTGTCTGCGATTAGATCGACCGGCATTTCTTGGACTCGCCTGGTGGTATAAGTACATTTTAATGAATCTGATTGCTACACAATTGCCACAAAACGTTTTTTTTTTTTGGAATGCGGAATCTGATGGCATTTTATCTATTGATTGGCAAGTATTTATTTTTATTTTTTGTTAATAACAACAGGATTACGCATACCTATGTGAATATTAGGCTAAAAAATGTGTACTTAACAATATCATTAAAATTAAAGCCTAGGGATTGGTAATTTTTCATAGTCAAAAATGAGTCTTCCAAAATATACCTTTCAAGCTAAATAAGAGAAGCTTATTGGCTATTTCTTTCATCATTGTTTAAGCCTTAAGGCAGAGTAGAATTCTATTTTCAGACCAAAAGGCTGCCCGCTGAGAGGGGTTTTAAGTTTCATCTTTGGTCTCTGTGGCCTTTGAAGAATTTTAAATTTTCTGTTATCCTAGGCTTTCGTTTAAATGTTGCCCGCTTTTTTACTTTGTTTATTTTTGTGTGAGAATTAACTTTATGAAATCCATTTTTGATGGGTGGCTACCTTTTTTGGTCTAAGCGGCGCCTTTGTTGTTGGCTCTCGCTCAGCCTAAAAGCCCGCTATACAAAATAATGCGCCAACTAAGCCCGAAAAATCTGATTTGCTGCCTTTTTCCTGGGAAATCTAAATCGTTATTACATTTTCAGTGGCGCATATATACATTTTCAGTGGCGCACATATATATATACAGTGCACGGAGTCCATTCTTGTACGTGATTTTTCGTCAATATTTTGCATTTTATTTTATTACCAACATTAATTTTCCGTTTCGGGACCTTCACTCCCATCCAGTTGCCTGCGGCCTGTGTTGCGTGCTTTAATTTGGATTTGTTGCCTTGGTTCAGCCATTTTTATTTCGTTTTATTAGGTGGTTTCCTCGGAATATTGAACGAAGGTGGCTTACCAGCATGTAATTATTTTTCCTGTTTGGCATTCGGTGCACATTTCACCATGTAATGTTAATACAAAATAAATGAGCTGATCGTTAATCAAGGACTGCCTACCAATGCACACAACTTGATTGCCAGTCGAATTCCTAATTATTTTTGGCTATTTTTGAGTCGCGAAATTAATTCCACTTTAAAAATACTTTAACTTAATATAAAGATTTTTAACCATCCAGGTACCATAACAGTCGATAACATAAAAGCCTGGTTGAACTTGTACTTTAGACAGGCTATTCTAGAAAAATTTATATAATCACAATCTTTGGAATTTATGCATTACTAGCAACCTCATCTTGCACTCCACGTTATCAAATGACACTTCAAGTAATGCGTAATTTCGTGGCCTTCTTATCGAAAAACTCCGAATATAAATGTGTTTCTATGACAGTAATGAAAAAATTCCTCAACTTTTACCGAATTTGTAAACGGAAGTGGCCCAAAATGTCAATAAACAATGTCGAGTATTTTAAATCCGTCCAAATGTAATGGGATTTCCTGGCAGGGACTCCTGGGTCGAGCAATTTGCCAGAATAATTGATAAAAAAAAACACTGAAGGCTGGAGAAATGACAGAAAACAACTCCTCACACGTTCAGACACTTGCAAAGCTCCCAGCCTCATTATTGTGCTGAGATAAGCAATTTACCCACTTGATAACCTTATACTGTCCTTGTCGGTGGGTGGTCGATTGGACGGGAAAGTGGGCGGCTGCC
Organism: Drosophila ficusphila; assembly: GCF_018152265.1. NCBI lineage: Eukaryota > Metazoa > Arthropoda > Insecta > Diptera > Drosophilidae > Drosophila > Drosophila ficusphila. The sequence goes on from NW_025064737.1 coordinate 21,786,584, forward strand.
AAGGGATGTCGACTGTTGTCAGAGTTCATTCAGCAAGATATTAAAACGATGTGAAGCTGACTCAAATGGCATGGAATTAAATGAGTCCATGCGGCAGACGACATGTCAACGTATCGCAACGTTCACGTTTAAATTACTTTCATCTCCCACATACGTTAACTCGAGTTGATACGCATTAACTTGTTCGATCTGCGCATTTAATTACTTTCGCATTCAACTCAATTTCAACTGGTGGATGTCGTAAATTTTAAATTGTGGGTTGCGTTTAATTACCAGCATTGCAAATGTAAAACCGTTTTAGTTTTAGTTTTCCCTTAGAAAACTTTATTCCATTTATAAAGCTGATATGGCTTAGTAAACTCTTATACTTACTCCCGCCAAAAACTATGCAACGCTTATTTCTGAAACGGCTAAAGCGAATTATCACGTAGCCGCAATGTAGTGCTGCAAATATTTTATTTCTTTAGCTTATTATATCCTCCAACTTTTACTTGCAGATGGCAGCCAGGAGACGAGTTTGAAGTGCCAGGATTTTGGTTTAGAATGCCCGGAAAAGTTCTCAACGACTTGAAGTTGGCTTAAGAGTTTGTGGCTTCCTCACCGACACGCTCGAATGGATTTCGACAATAGTCTGCTGCTCAGGAGGAGCCGTCGGATGCCCGAGGGCATCGACAGGATGTACTACATAGCTCCTCAGCAGCCGCTGCTGAGGAACGAGGAGGAGGACTACCAGGAGGGATCCTTCAACCTGCCGGACTCCGCCTCGCTTCTATACAATGCCACAATACAGCAATCCCAGGATGAAGGGTCAACCTACGGATATGAGTCCACAACCACACTGAATGGAATGCAGCACGAGAGCTTCAACATCACCATGATGATGAACTTCAGCTGCGATGGCGACGACATCGAGTCGGAGGATATGTGGTCCAGTGTCTACTTTAAAACCACCATCTACATGTTGTACATTCCCATCTTCTTCTTCGCACTGATCGGCAACGGAACGGTCTGCTATATCGTCCAGTCAACGCCGCGCATGCGTACAGTTACCAATTACTTTATAGCCAGCTTGGCTCTCGGCGACATCCTGATGTCCTTCTTCTGCGTGCCCTCGTCCTTTATCTCGCTTTTTATCCTCAATTACTGGCCCTTTGGCGTGTTTCTCTGCCACTTTGTGAACTACTCCCAGGCGGTATCCGTTCTGGTTACAGCCTACACTTTGGTGGCCATCAGCATAGACCGCTATATAGCCATCATGTGGCCATTGCGGCCACGGATCACAAAACGGTAATTAAAAATTTTAAAGCATTTGTATATCATTTCAATGCAATAAACACCTTTAAAGTTATAAGACTTTGAAATGATCTAAATTTATATTACATTTCGAAAGACGCTCTTTTGCAGGGCATACTAAATTTTTCTTGTTTTTTTGCAATCTCTTGTCACCATTTTAGTAGGCTTTTTACAAAGCACCCGCTAAGTTCAAACATTCACTGGCGTGCCTGGACACAGTTAAGTGGCCTCTGGGGTATTTACACTGGCGTCCACTTTGGCCACTTGACCTAAGCGACTTTCCCTAGGGACTGGGTTTTGGCAGGCCTTTAGTTAGACGGCGTCTGAGCACGTCACCTCATGTTAATTGGTTTAAATAGTAATCTGAGATCCTGACACAGCGTTTACTAAAAATCCAAAGCGGCCGGCTGGCAAACCAACATTGTTTGAAGGCGTCGAAAACGTCAATTCATTGGTAACATGATATAGCTGTCCCCTTTTAAAAGTCAGACCATCTACGGAGCTACTCCGTGGGCATTCATCTCATCTGCCGCTGAGTTCAAAAGCGCGAGTATTTACACTCGAATAGCATATACCCTGCAAGCATTTAGCTAAAAAAAAAAAAACTATCGCCAATCGTCTAAAAGTAATTTTTAGTCATTTCTAGGAGATAATCTCAATAATGAAAGTCAAAAAGAAAACAGAAATTGAAGGAAAAAAAAACAGGAACTTTCTTTTATTCTATTTAATTTATTTAGTCTATAAGTTTCTTTTATTTTGTTTTATTCCATTATAGTTGTTTTAAATCTAAAATACTTACCCACATTTTATTTCTGTGTTGAGCAAATGGAAGTCACACACTGACGTCAGGGGTTGCGTGCGTGTGTGTGCGTGCGTGCGAGTGTGTTGGTATTGGTGGCCAGCGAAAGTCATCCTTCATGGCTTCTGCAAATATTTGCGGGGACAAAGCGCAAATATGGCCGATAATTATTCAACTTGACTGTAATTTACCCACACGCAGCTCCCGCAGAGCGGTCTTTAAGACAAAACAAGCCAGCTTAATGCGCGCTTATCATGCTTCGTCAAACTCCAGCATCACGCATACGCCACGTTGAACGGAAATATGTAAATTGTTCAACAATTTATGGGAGCATTCGTCAAGTGTCAAAAGAAAAGCGGATGACAGATGACTAAAAATAACTGACAATTTAAATATTTAGCAGGGATTTGAATGTTCTTACGACCCACTCAAATATGCCTTCTTTTTTTTCCGCAGTTATGCTAAACTCATCATCAGCGGCGTTTGGTTTGTCGCCCTTGCCACGGCCTTCCCAATACCACTGGTTTCCGGCCTCGACATTCCCATGTCGCCGTGGCACGAGAAATGCGAGAGGTAAGTACCGAGCCCCCGAACAATAAACCGTAAGTGTCGGAGTGCTTTTGTTATATTTCTATACACTCGGTAAAATGCTTACAATATTTTACTTTGGCTTTAATAAAATTTTCCATTTAAATAAGAAATGTTGTAAAGTAAATCAACAACCGATTTTCATATTCCATTTGAAGAGCATTTTTTTTCAAGATCTATTTTTATAGTATTAAAAACAAAAGTTTATTTTTTTGAGTGTACTTGCTTACTGCTCGCATATGTAGGACAGGCTTTAAGAGTGATTGTATGTTTCACATTAAACGACTTCATGGAATTGTCTCCTTGCTAAGACTGATGGGCTTGTCTTTAGGCCTTACTGCCATTATTTCACGGAATTTCAACTTGAGAAAAAAATCACTGACTGCGGGAACGGTAAAGGATTCCGAAGTCCAGGGCACGTTTTTAAAGTTAAGTCTGATTCATACATTTTCTGCCATCACCCACAAATCAGGGAGCTAAGCTTCCAGCAGTATTTTTTTTTTACGCTTGCAGAAGGTATTACAATTTGCGTCAGAAGTGAAATGCAATGAAAGAGACAGTTTAAGCCCCAATTAAAATGTCCATCTATGGATTCTGTTGCCCTAGAAAAAAATGGTTTTGCTGAAAATTTATCAAATTTCACCAGTTCTTAGTCCATAACTATTACAATTTAAGTCCGATTTTGAAATGAATTAAAAGTTTACATATTAATTCTGTAACTAACTTCTTTAACTAACAAGTGGCATACCTCTAAATGTTTGTATTTTAATTCTATAACAAACTGACTTCTTAGAAATTTGTTTATTTTTTGACCGATTTTTTTCAATTTTTATGATGCAGCCTTTTTTGAATTTCCAAAAAATGGCTTTGTTTAGCCGTTATGCATTTCGCTCGACATTTGTAATGACTGAAAGGATATAAACGCTTCAGCCTGCCAAACCTAGCTTCTTTTCTTGTTTTACTCTGAAAGCAAAAAAGACGAGTGGACGAGAATAATGTAAATGCAAATTGCAAATTCATCTGCAGAAACGAAGGTCACGTTACAATGTATTTAATTGGAATAGCAACACAGTGGCAAGAATAGGATGAGCAAGTTAAAAGTCAAGCTGCACAACGTTATGGCTTTAAAGGAAGTGGATCGTTAAACTATATTACTATTTCTATTGTCAAAAGAGCAACAGAAGCATATCATTTCGTTAGAAGTAAATCTTTAAATTCATTAAACTTCAGTTGAATGCAACTGAAACTCTGTCAGAACGGGGAAAATCAAATAAGTTTTTGGGGAGCGTCGCATCCTGAAATTGTTCGCAGGAACTTGAAGAGCTTAGCATGAAAATGAAAATGCGCACTCAGTCGTGAAGGGAAAAGCTTGAGCCGGCATCTGCGGGTATCCTTTTGTGACAGATGATTTTGGGAGCCCGCCGGATCTGTCCACTCGAAACTAATTCTCTTCCCCGCCTCTCCCCTCTTTTCATGCGGTGTCCTTTGCATCCATCAGATACATTTGCCGGGAGATGTGGCCCTCGCGGACGCAGGAGTATTACTACACACTGTCCCTCTTCGCGCTGCAGTTCGTCGTGCCGCTCGCGGTGCTCATCTTCACCTACACCCGGATCGCCATCCGTGTCTGGGGCAAACGACCGCCCGGCGAGGCGGAGAACTCCCGTGACCAGCGGATGGCCCGCTCCAAACGCAAGGTGAGTCCATCCCAATCCGGTCATCCCCCTTTCCGGGCCACCGCAAAAACTAATTTGCTTTTAAATGGAGCGCGCCAGTGGAAAAATCCCTTTAGAGGAAGGCCTTTGCAAAAAGGGTTTTGTTCAAATGAATAAAGTGGCCAAAACATATGGTGGTCCCTTATCTAAGATTTTGTGGGTTTAAAACAGCAAAGTGATTCAATAAAGAATGTATAATCCAATTCTAAAGCAGTTAAATATGTAAAAACGTTTTCCATTTCTTTAATATGAGTGGAATCCGACTAAAAACACTTACAGATTAAAACAAGTTGAATTGCTCAAACATAGAAATGATTTATAATTAAATACAATACATTTTGCATTGCATATTGTCTAAAGTAATAAATGATTAAACAACGAGTTCACAGAGAAACGCTGTTGTTGGTTTTCTTGATTGTCGTTTACTTGATCAAAGCATATTTAAGGGTAATTCCCTTGATTATTTAATTATACGAACTAGGAAAAATTCCGCAATTAGGGTGTATTGAAAAGGCATTTTGGCAAGTACCCATAATATTGGTTTGCCAGCTCCTCTTGCATAAGCGAAGCCATCTCCCGCCTGCGTTTTGTTGACTCTAAAGTTTAACCCCAATCACAGCACCTTGCCACTACCTCGATCTGCAGTCAATGACAGGCCCCCACTTGTTGACTGCTCCAAGTGGGCTCACTTCGGTTACAACCGAAAACCAAAAACCAAAAACCTAAAGCCAAACCGAGACTCAAACTGAGCCATCAGCGGAACAAAGTCTGCTGAACAGACAACGACTATGACGACAGCTGTCGAAGCAAGCAATCTTCAAATTGATTTTGCATTTTTTCTCGTTTTTCTCCGCTCGAGCGTAGAAAAATCTGGGGTCAATGGGGAGCAAGGCAAGGCTGGCTTCCTGCTCCTCACAGTTTGTTTTATACCCTTGCGGAGGGTACTTGTGTCTTTTATGGCTCTTGGATAACTTCCAATTATCTTGGTGATTTTCTGTGCAGAAAATCTTAACATAAAATACTTTTGAAACATTTTAACGATCGCGGAAAAACAATGTCTACTGTATTTGCGTATTGGTTAAAATTGTTTTGAGAGTATTTCAAATTTTTGTTTTGGTAACAATTGTTTTCTTTTTTTGGGCTGTGGCAGCGTGCCAAATGGCATGTAATGCTCACATAATCACACGGCACAAGGCACAGCCACTATTTACTATAAACTTGCACGAGCCGAGTTTCGGCAAAAGTAAATGAGAAGAGATTTATGCGGTGCATGTGGTCCGTACTTGGTACAGGGGTCCCCGAACCCATCCACTTGCCAGCTGGAGGCCTTTGGCGCGATGCAATTGCCATTGCGTCTGCGTACAAGACGCCGTCTGAAGATGCCATCCAGCATTTTGCGGTCTTCCAGGAAATCAATAGCTTTGAGGGTGGGGGTGGACTGGGTACTGGGTACTGGATACTGGGTACCACGTAACCACGTTAGTTGTCAAACGAGCCCCCAACTCGACGGCCAATTGTGCAGCTGAACAGAAGAAGAAGATGGGAGCCAAAGCCAGTTGGCCAAGAGTGTGAATATGTGAGCTGTCTACAAACTTTCCTGGCCGAAAAAAACTATACTTCTTGATTAAAGGTTCCCCATTTCCTAGTTGAACAAATAATATATTAAATCCTATAAATTAAAGTGAGTTGATTAAGAAACATAATATAACATAATCATATTAACCCAACCCGATTTGTGCTTGCGACCCATATTTGCGGGTTGGCCAGTAATTATAATTGCCATATTTGCGGGGGAATGCCGACATCCAATGACTGTCCAATCCCGATGAGATCAGACAGACTTCATCCGACAGGGACTCCTTCGTCTGCCGAACTGAAAGAGCCCAAGCCAACCCAAAAAATGGAAACAAAAACAATTGCTGACAGTTTCGCCCACCGCTGTGCAATGTTACCCAATTCGAGCCCAAGGCGATGCAGCTTCATCTGCCATTCACTTTTTGATGCACTGGCTCTCCCCGCCGATGTCCAAGCTCCCAATGACCATCCTTCGATGCAGTTGCCCAAAAAGTGGCTACCAATAGTTATTTGGTTACTTAACCCGGCAACAATTTTGCTGACTTGGATTTCTCATTTTCTCATGGCTGCTCCCTTCGCTCGATTCCCCCCTCAATTCATCGTTGACAATTTCTTCCTTGTGTCTGGCGTCTTTGAAATATTTCAGCCAATTGGCAGTTGAAATGATTAGCAAATTACCCGATCTCCCCATGGGACCTCGACTCTGTCGCAGCTTCCTCCAAATCGTAATTGTCGCCCGTTGTCAAAAGTCGATTGAAAATCATTGACTTGTTGAGTAATCTTTAGCTTAATTGTTTGAGTGGGCAAAAGGATGAATTGGTTGTGTTACGTGGGAAGAGCAATTTATTAAAAGACTTAAATTAAACGTTTTACCTGATAAATTACTTAATAAAATACAATATCTCTTACTTCTCTATCTTTAAATTGCAAGAAAAAACGCCGCACGCTCGCAATTTTGCATTCCCTTCGCCGTTGCACTTTGTCAATATTTGTCAAGTGTTTCCTAAATTCGTTTGCACGAGTTGCAAATCACAGACCATCATCTAATTGCTGGGAAACACACCGCGGCCAAAACAATAAGTCGAAATCAGAGATCGGAGGGGGAATAATATTGTTGCTGACTTGGGGCGATGACACTTCACAGTTTTCAGCGAGCCCCGGGCGATTGCAACTTTGGATTGAGTACGAGTATCACTACTTTGTCAGCTATTTCTTCTTTTTTTCTTTTGTTGGTTGGTTTTTTTTTTTTTTTTTTTTGGTTTTGCCCATCTAACTATCGATCTGGTGGCAGCTGGCCAGCGCCTCTGAATTTGCATCTGCCATCTCCGTTTGAGGCTGTTTTGTCAATGCGGCGACGAGTAATGTGCAATGTGTAGGAAACGCGGCTCATTTGGCGCGATTGCTTCTTGTTTGCTGGCACAACGTTAATTGCATAATTGACTGCAAGAGGCGTAACTCTTGGCCCGAAAGTGCCCATGCATTGGCCGTCGTCATCATTACAATCGCCGCCGTCGTCCTCCCGAAAGCTGAGCCCCTGTTGGACACGTCATACAGGTAGAGCCAAGACTGATGAGCCATCGCCGGCCAAATGGGCAGGTCCGAACCAGGAGGCGGGCAGCAGTCCAATCCGCAACGGGTTCCCATTTCCACTTTTTCTCTTTTGCATTTTTGTGACTCGAAGAAGGGGTATTCGAGGTTTTTCTAGGGGTCTGCCATGATAGGTAAAATAAGCTTCCTAAATAAATTTTTATTAAGTTGTAACTTTAAAGGATAATTGGATTAATGGAGATTTCGAACTTGAGGATCTACTCATTGTTTGTCAGCATTTAGAATTTATATTTCCTAAAGCTGAGAGGGTATTTCAGGCTACGGTCTTCGGTTAAAACCCAGCTCTCTTGTTTTATTTCTCGATGTGAGGCTGCGGCAGACGTTGTAGCCGCGTCATCGTCTTCTCTTTCTGTTGAATTGTGTTAAAATGTTAATTTCGCGTTACGTAATCTGTGTCATATCCAGCAAGCGGCAGGCACGCAGTCGGCGAGCCAGCTGGGATCTTCATCATCGTTGCTACGAGCACATCCCCGAGACACAATGGGGAGTGCATGTGAAAAAAGTGAGAGGATTCCCAGGCCTGGCCAGCGAGCTCATCGGCTGGCTGGCTAGCAAACACAGAGATGCACACCCACGCCACCGAGTGTTGAGTGCACTTTGTGCGTTTTGTGGCAAATTAAAAGATAAAACCCACAGAGGCAGCAGCTGCAGCAGCAACGGCAACAGCAGCAGCAGCAGCAACTGCAGCAACAGGCTGCAATTAGTCTCCCCTTCTTGCGATTTGTTTATCTCGCCACTCGGATCTCCCCCATCTGCAATTCCGGTTTCCTTTGTGACCTCTCCATGGAACTCTTAGCCCTTCCATCCCATTGATTTGTTTACGCTCAATTTGTTTTGGTCCATCTGTGAGCTTGCAAATGGCAGTGTTCAAACTTATGAAAAAATAACAAATTACATTTCCAAGAACCTTAAGGGGGCCACTCTTTGAAACCCCTTCATCCTTCTTTATTTATCTAAACCATATTTTTTGGAATATTGCAGTGTCCTGCAATTAAATGATCAAATCTCAAAAGTTACGGGCAATTGCTGAAAGAATTCCGTTTTTAAAAGTACTTTTCTGTGGGTACACAAAGAGATATAATTGCATTCAAAATGCTTAAACAAGTTATCTTGGACATTTCATTTTAATGCATAAGTTCACTTTGAATTGTAACTTCCAGAATGCAGAATTTCAGTATCTCAAGTAATTTGGTCAAAGGACTGTGAGTCTTGGAAAATGCTAAAGTTATTCATGACTCTCACAAATTATGTGATAAACCTTGGCTAAATATTGACATTCCTAATTCTTCATTATTTATGCAAGAGCAAACTATTCCTCTTCAGTCTTGTGGACAGATCATTACTGGTATTGCATAATGACCGGGCTGTCCATTAATTATGGAACAAACACGTAGAAAGACATTAACATTAACATTCGACTTTATGGGCCGCTCTTCAGGACTGTTTGCCCTCGACTATAAAATTTATCAGCCTGCCATTTCAGCCGTTCGTTTTTGGGTAATTTTTGCTTAAATCAATAAAACTAAATGTGGTGTTTATTGTGGCGCAACGGCCAGGAGTTTTGCCGTGCTGCGGACCATAAATTAGCAAATTAATGTCCGTAAGTTAAACAGAGAGTCCAATAGACAAGGAGACTCGACAGTATATACAAGTATATAAATAAATTTCAGTTCGGTTCTCATTGTCAGAGGATTAATCGGTTCGAAGTCGGTCAGTATTGATCTTACTCGACAACGATACAATTGTGGTTTGAGTGCAGCACTTGTTGTGAATCCTCTGACATTTGTTGGCCAACGAGGAGGAGGAGCTTGTGGCCAAACAAGACGAGTGGGTAGCTGCAGTTCGACGACGCCTGTCTAACATTTGTGGTTGCATCTGCTGTTGCTTTTGTTGTCCGCCGTGGAATGGGAAAACATCTTGTTTTCCCCCTCGCCTGCCTGTCTGTTTGTGCTTGTTTGTCGACTGGGTTTGTTTGTTTGGTGTCCGAACAAGTTTATTCTACAAAAGTGAAAGGTTTGGACAGCAGGCAACGCTTATGAATGTCGACCACATGCAATCTGTGTCAGTGACGCACTAAAAACCGATCAGCCACGAAGGCGAGTGCCCCTAATGAAGATGAAGAAGCCGCACTTGAACTCAGCAGGGGCTTTGGTTAATTGGCCTGCACATGCAGTAAAATTCTAACAGATTTGCATTTTGAATAAACCTTGTAAAATTTATTTATGAGCAACAAAAAATAGCTCCAGTAAAAATAATCTGGCTGCAAAACATTTAAAGTTAAACAAGAAAGGAAGCTAGCTTCGGCAAGCCGAAGCTTATATACCCTTGCAGTCATCAAATATGTCGATATAGTTGTCCGATTTTGATCAAATTTAACTCGTAATTCAAGAGTCGTAAGAACACTCTATATTCCAAAAATTATACTTGTCTGATGAAAAACAACGATGTTATCAATTTATTTCCATTAATTCTATATATAATTTTCGATCCCTCCTATGGCAGCTATATGATAGAGTTATCCGATTTTGATCAAATTTAATCCGAAATTCAGTAACAGTTAGAAAACGCCATCTTGAAGAATTCAAGTCGATCTGATGAAAAACAATAGAGTGAGAATTTTTTATTTCATTCTCTTGTATTGGAGCTATCCGATATAGTCGGCCGATCCGGCCCGTTCCGACAGATATACTGCGTGCAACAACTACACAACTTTTGGGAAAGTTTCAGCACGATAGCTTTAAAACTGAGAGACTAGTTTGCGCGGAAACGCACAGACGGACAGACGGACAGACGGACAGACGGACAGACGGACAGACGTACATACATATTTCGATTCTGCTCGTGATGCTGATCAAGAATATATATACTTTATGGGGTCTGAGGTGTCTCCTTCACTGCGTTGCAAACTTCTGACTGAAATTATAATACCCTTTTGCTCTGCAAGGGTATAATGAGGGGAAATATCAAATACTTTATAGCATTTTTTACATATTATTGCTTAACTATGTTTCCCTCAGTGCATGTACGCATAGCCCAGTGATAATGTTCTCGCCTCTCATTGATCAAATCAATGCTGCTGCTCATTAATGGCAGAACTGTATGACCGCATCGAATTGCAGCTGCTGCTTTGTCACACATTGCGTATACGCCTTGTATGGCGTGGCTGCAAATGAATGGGAGAGTCGGACAGCTAACAAGCAAACCAGTCGGCAGCATTTGGCGAATGCAAATTTGTAGCTGACCAAGGATGGTGCATAATTCAAGTCAAAGTTTATCGCCAACTCCGTAATTACATAACCATTTGATACGACTTGGAAACCCATGCATTTAATGAAAACCTATCATGAGCTTTTCAAACTTTAATAGCACTGTTAACTCCAGAAGTAAATCGCCTCTTACCGGCTGCCGTGTCATTATAAAGATCATCGCGATGGAGCAGCCCAGGGAGCCGAAAGAGCAATTCGCGCCACATTAACCTCTTCTCGGGTTGCCAAAGGTGCCACAACATTGCATCCGTGTATCTGCCGTCCAGCTGAGCTGCTTGTAATTAAAACGTGAACATTGCCGACAAAAGCTGCCGGGCTTTTATTTATCTGCGGGCACACACCCTCCACGGGAGGTTTGCCTCTTTAATTTCAGTCGGAGTTTCATTCGCAGAGTGATAGAATCAGGTGCACAATGAAAAAGCCATGACCACTTTTATTTAGGAAATTAAAAGTTTCTCTGATTCGGCTTATCTACGCTTTCGAGTTTCAAATAAGCTTTAACATTTGAGATAAACTATTAATTTGTAGCTGTTTTAATGATTTATAACAGTTTAAAGTGATGATGCGAATTCAAAGATGTATAAAAAGAAAAGATGTCAATGGGTCAAGTTACTAGCAGAGCTAATATCTTATAAATCAATTGATTTTTTCAGTGTGCAGCATTCAAAAGGGGCAGCAACAAGTAGCTGGTGTCCAAGTTGAGAAATGGCAGACACGAACAATTTAGATTAAAGCAGATCCCAGGGGAAAGGGAAGGCGATGCTGGATGTTTTTCGAGCCCAACGCTTCCCTATTTCACCCATCGAGCCACTTAACGAAATCCCGCACACTTCTTTTGCCAGAGAAATAATTCAAATTGATAAGCCACTGTTAATGACCAGCTCTTAATGACCAGTAGCCACTGAAAATAACAACAACGGCGGCGAGTTAACTTTAACGCTTTCTTACATTCGGATTGTTATTTCACTGTTGCTTTTGTTGTCGGCCGCCATTATCTCCGGGTTGGCACTTTAAGCCCGTAATTAGTTTACACTTGCGGTAATTGCGGCATAAATCTTCAACTTGCCAAGTGTCGTAATATCCAAGGCACACACACACACACACATCCACTCACACTCACGTTGAAATTCCTATCTGAATCCCGGGGGGCTCGAGTGTGAGTTCCGTTCGCAACAACTTTATATCTGCATCCCTTGCCGAATCCCTTCCTCTCCAGCTTTTCCTGGCTCCATTGGCTTTGCAACCAGCTCCATTCCCATCCCATTGCAAACCAATCCAACTGCCGCAAAATGATTTGTGGCCTCAAGGAGAAGTCCGAGCATGGCGCTCTGCAGTTGGCTTTCCAGCGCATCTCTTTCTTGTGGACTCCGAAAACCAAAGTGAATTTCGGGCCAGTGGCAATGCAGCTACACTCGTATTATCAAGGACCTTATACCTAAAATAACTATAGTCATATTGTTCAATTATCAAGAGCCTTTAGATTAAGTTCACTTGCTTATTACAAACTTAAATAAATTTTTTATAAACTATACTATAATTTATCAATGAAAATATTTTTAAAGTCACATTCATGAGATTGTGTCTTTTGGCGAATCGTTTGAGTTGGGCTGTTGTCACGCCATTTTCAAATAAACAGCGCCACTGTAAATATAATTTCTATCCCGACTGCAAATAAAACCATGAGCATCGCTCCCCAGGTTCCAACACCATTCCACATCCCACATCCCGACTTTGTCTACAAGCTGGCGCATTGGCGTTTTGCAGCTTTTGGCCAGCGGTTCTCATGGCGAAAATAATACGGCTATCATGGCTTGGACCTGGTTCATGACGCAGCATCTGCGACCTTTCTGCTCCCCGAGCAATTGTCTTTGGCAAAGAGTCTGTGCCTGGCTGCCTTTGTGGGTATTGTCGCCTCGTTTTATGGGGCTATTAAGGTGTCGTCTGTGCGACTGTTGCCACAATTGTCCCATTGTCTGCCAGGTACGGAAATGTCGCGTGCTAAGGGCTTCCCCAGTTCAGTAGACTGTTGGGTTAAACGATCAACTTTGGGACTACAATCGTCTTGAATTTAAATGTGGAGTTGTTTAGTTTGTCTAAGGTATTGTTTCAAGCTTACCATATTTGGTCTCAACAATTAAAGAGTTTTATTTACTAACTTAGTTCTGCTTACAAATTACATAAACCAAATGCCTTTATTATCCTAAATTGAACTTTCTCAAACATAGTCCCAACTCAGCCTTTTATTTCTTTGCCAAAATCCCCAAAACTAAGCCCATTTGGCAGCTACATAAATGGAATTGAATTTCGTTGTAATGGAGCGTGTTAACAGAAACTATTAAAGCGAAAGAAAGAGGATGAAATTGGCTGGGAAAATTCGTTTTTTTGCGGCCACCCACCAATGTGCGAAAGAAGCTTGCGAAAGTGAAGCACTTTCACTCGATTCGTTTTGCCCGAAAAACAAACATCGGTTCTGCATATAAGCCCCAGATAGAGAGACCAAATACCAGATAGCCGACAACTGCCAATGGACCACGACACGATTATGCACATCCGTGAGATACATTTACTGGTGCTTTCGGCCAGCATCGCGGCGCCTCTAGCCGCTTAATTAAAACGTGAGCTGCTGCAGTAATGAGTGTATGAGTTCATGGGAGCAATGATTAAAGCCGAGAGCAGTGGCAACACAAACTCTCCGAGTGGCACGCATCGCCGGTTGCAGATACATTAATGCATCCGAGGCACTCGTGCGGATGCCAATTAGTGGGCGGCGCCTAACTGCCTCCACAATTGAGCGTTTAGCATAAATGCGTAAAACTTTTGCGACAACCACCCAATGGGATGCGAGGTTGCAGTTGCAGTTACTGTTGCGTAACCCGATGGAGAGCATTACTGCATGGATATGTGCACACAGTTCGCTTGATTAAGTACTCGCACGGGGGCCCGAAAGGGAAACATTATGTCTTGCGGGTCAACAATAACTAAAGTTGGCCCTTGGCATTTGGCTTCCAAGTTTAGCAGCTTTCTCAGGCTTTATTCTTTTCTATGTGGGTCTGACATTAAAAAATGGAAATATAAATTCAAAATCAATTAAATATAAAACCTTTTAAACGCTATCTTTTAAATCATTGAAAAGACTATATATTTAATAGTAGTAATAGTAATCAATAGTAATCATTTGAGGAAGATTTGCAATAAAATGTAATCAAGCCAACTAAACATGTATATTTTACAGGTATTAAAATAAGAAATTACAAGTATTAAATGTGTTTAGCTATCTTTCCTGGTCAATTTCTGCCCACGTTTCGGGCTGTCTCTTCCTGGAGGGCGAAGTCGTGGCCGAAATGTATCTGAGAAAGAAACGAAAAAGAGGCGCGAGTGTCGTGTATCGTCGAGTGTGCTCCGAACCGAGCCTTGGGTCTGTGGTTATGCCAGAGCACTTCCTGACACGTTTTCCCCTTCGAAAGGTTAAATGTTAAGGCTCCGACTCCTTCGCCTTGGCCAGACACTTTTGCGGCTTGGCCTGCCAACTGGCAGACTTACAACTTACAAGCTGCAACTGTGGCAAGGTCTGCAAGGTTAAAAGCGGCCAGCTCGTGAATGCGACCACTTGCGGTTTCATTTGCAACTGCTGCAAAAGCCGCGAGTCGCGTATCGGGTCCAAACCAGTTCCACCAGTGACCTTTTCGTGTCTCGCGCAATTTTCATAAGCCCCTAATCGAGCCGCGTGTCAAGTGCGTGAGGCGTTGCATTCGGCGATGATTAAGGGGCGGGGCGGCAGATATATCTCGAAACTACTCAAAAAAAGCTTGCCAAATGTTTGTGCATTTTTCACAAATCTGGCACGCAATGTAATGAATAGCATCCGTTGTCTCAAGTTTGGAAAGAATAACCATTTCAACACATGAAAAAATAATTAAAATTACGTTGATGTTCGTACTCAAATTTGGTCTTAAAGTTTAAGCTTGTATTTGCTTGATTTTATGCTGATTATATATTTTGCCAATATTCAATTATTTGTGTATATCTCACACTTGCGTTAAGCAAAGTTTATATTTAAAGTGCAAAAAATCACGCATGTGCGTGAGTTGTCAGGTGGCAAAATGCCTTGGGAATTATCGCTTTAGAGGTGTTTAAATTGCCTGCAATTAAGACTCTTGCCATTTGGCCTTGCCACAGAATAATCCCTCACTCGTTTTCCTTCCCTCGGTTACGCAATAAATTATCCCTTTCACCCTTTCTCCTGGCTCATTGATTATCTTTCCGCATTTTCGATTAAGTCATTTTGGCAAGGGACAATTATCACCACATTGCATACGAATTCGTGAACGCCCCGAACCGCCGGGCATCGTCAACATCTCGGACACGTTCGCTCATTAATATTTGCGCTGCCAATTGAAGCGGTTTCGGTGTGTCTTAACAACTGAAATGGAAATGATGACAGCACAAACAGCAACAAACACTCGAGCGACTGCAAAACAAGTAACGGCGGCTACTTTGTATGAATACAAAAAGCAAATTGAGCGGAAAAAGTAAAGCGAGTTCTGATTGCTCTATGTAAACATGGACAAAAATTTAATACTGTTCGTATAATGATATATTTATTAATCTAAATATTTCTTTTTACTGGCAAAAGTTATACCAAATTTCAGATTCACATAAATCCTAAAACCACAATATCTATTAATTTTGTGGTTTTCTTAAACCAATTTGCAAATAAGAAAGTAGAGTATTGAGCAGATTAATCCGACAGAAAACCGTAGCAAAAGACACCGCTGATTAAAGCATTTAATAAGTAAATTATTAACAAATAATTGCAAATTGCGATCGTTAACGATAATGTATAATTAAATGCACTTTATTCTTTATTATCGTGTAATCCTTTCATCTGCAATTGGCATCTGTGAAGTGTTTTTTTGCAAGGTACTCAAGTGACCGAACGATGCACTTCGGTTTAAGCGCCAGTTTCAGATTAATTACGGGTGACAGCAGGTGATGTTAAAAAATACTTCAATCGGCAGCGTGTTCATCTTCGTCTGGGTTGCGGATGCCTGAAAGCGAAAGTTAGCCGGCCAGTTCCGATGGGAATCTCAGTCGCTTTGTGGACTGGTCATTTATCTCTGGGTTCAATTTGCGCTTACCCAATCGGTTGCGGGGGAGGGGAAGGGGGAGGGGGAGGGAAAAATGTGGAAACGGGGGGGTTGGGGGTGGTGGCGCTGAGGATTCCCATGAAGATATGGTCACGGAGTCGGGGGTGCTGGATACCCACTTGGGTGGAAGCGAAGAGCCGGTCTCCGATGGTCATCCTTTTAGGCGCGTTTGCCACGCGTTTTGCAGTCGCCATAAATCGCCTTGATTATCGCGCCGTTCGAATCGACGGCAGCGGTCTCTCATCTTTCATAACTCGATTGAAGTTGCATCCTGGAGCCGAAATTGCGTAACCAACGGACGGACCACTCTCCTCGCTTTGACTGTCATTTGTCGGCCGTTCTTTCACTTTTCGTTTCATGCCCTTAATTGATTTTAACAAGTTTTCAGCCTCGGCCGTGTTTACTTTAGCAATTTCGTGTTTCCCCCGGCTTAAAGTAATTTTCCCGCCGGCCTTCAGTCCTCCTGGGGCATGGCTACGCTCAATCAATCTTATGACCCCAAGTTTCTGGTTGTTATTTCAGACCCGATGCTCTCGGCCAAAGTGTGAAAACTGAAACCCATTTACGCAAAATATGATTTCTTGCTTTGACTTTTGTTTACACTTCCCCTGGACCGAAAGTCTGTTAAGGAAGGAGGCTTAAACTTTGGCTTGGCGCTGTCAACTTCAATTGCTTTTGCCGAAAGTTGTGGGTTTCCTGTCGAAATTTAATAGCACCAGCAGAACGCAATTACTGGGTCCTTGAAAGGACTTGAGGAATGAGTTCAAGGTTTCTTCGCTGTTCCCAGACACTCACAGATATCTTGAGGAGTGGCCAGAAGTTTCAAATGAAATCTGGAGAGCGTTGCGAAAGAAGGCAAGGAAACTCCGTTGCCGCACGCAACCATATCGAGATACAAAGATACGGAGATACAAAAGTATCTGCCGCCCGAAAAGTAAAAGGAATGCCAGGCACTTCACGCATCTTTACGTCTTCGACAGCGCAATTTAAATAATTGTGCGGTTTCTTCTAGCCACAAGTCCCCAGTCTTGGCCAATTGCATAAGCGGCCAATAAAGTTGCGAATCCGACTGCTGTGCTTAATGACCATTTGCATTATCTTCTCGCCAAATTACACAAAGTTCGGCCAGAGGAACTGGCCACGTATGGAGGAGTTGATGTGGAATGATGTCTTTGATGAGTTACGAATATTTCGACAGATATGCAAATGCAAATGCGAATGCGAATGCGAATGCAGCTGCCATTGTTGAATCGATATGGACGAAACTCGCACGTTTTTCCCTTCCTCGCCGGCATTTCTCCGTGTCTTTGGGTCTTTGGGGCACGTGCATCTGCTGCCCACAGATCGACAGATACCCGTAATGATGAAAAATTGCTCCCAGGAAATGCAAAAACGAAGCGAAGAGAAAAGTGAAGAGAAAACACAAAGCGATTTCCGCTGATTTGGGGGAAAACCTTTTAATATGACAGACAAAGATATTTCCATTAAATATGCATTTGCCTGTCTCCACCCCGAATAACCAAAGCAAACAATCAAATGAAACTATGTGACCGCGATCCCACACAACTTAACCCCTGCGGTTTCCCACCGCAAACATAAATTATACCGCAATTGGCATTATAAACAGAGTTCCAATCTCCGGATTTCGCCTCCATTTGAGCCACTTCGCTCGGTGGGAGCCTGAGATATTTGAAAATCCATTCGGCGCAAGGGAATTAATTGCAATCCAAATGCAATAAAAGTTTGGCACATGCAAATCAAAGTGAGCGGCGTGCCCTTATTGGCATACAATGTAGTTTCTCACTGCTTTTTATGGCGAAGACAACACATCCTTCATCGTGCCAAAAATTACTTCTGCTTCGGTTCACATTTTCAGCATATAAAAATTGACTTTGTAAATTGATAGATCACATTTTGTAAGCTGAAATGGGACTTTGTATTAAAGGTCGTTTGGAAAAGTTCTGCAGTATATTCTCTCAGCTTTTACATTATACCTTTATATTTCTCAGCAATGTAAAAAAAGTTTTCAACGTCAACAGGAAAATGCTCTCTTTTTTCCTCTGCATTGTTGCTGACTTTAATTATTTAATTAATTTCATTAGGTAAACTTTTACGATATGCATAAAAAGCAGACTGGCGTATAATCAAAGCCGGGAGTTTCTTTTTCACACGTTTTCGCTTTTGCGAGGTCTGCAGCTTCCAGTTTCGAGGCGTTTGAATTGCACTTCATTTGTAAAATTACGCATACGCCACGTATTTCGGGCTGCTTTATAGAGCCATTCGCTTTTATGCATGTGCATCTGCAAGCGCTATTCGCTGATTTCAGCTGACTGCGACCCACATTTCTCCGGGGTTTTAGGTGTGAATTTAACTTTTATTTGTAAATCAAGTTGGAAGGTAGCATGGCCACTCGATTTCGTTGTTGCACCTCCATGTGGAGTTGCAAGTTAGCAACTCCTGCTGAACTTTGAATCCCCTGCCACACTTCCGCGGTGCCAAAAATGCATTCAAAGTTTTTCGGTTCGAATACAACTTCAAAGACGAAAGGTAAAAGGTAAAATGCGTTGGGCGCGCAAAACCGAGGTGAGAAATGTGGCATGTGTGAGAGGTGGTAGATGATTAATGCACTGCTCCCGACACGACTTTGCCATTTGTCAGTTGGATGCCAAGGCACCAAAATGCGGTAGAATGACACAGCCGGCAAATTGGAGCAACTAAAATATCGAGACGTTAAAGCCAGCTGCATATTGAAAAAATATAAATGCTACACATAGTTTCGCAGCTAAAAGTCATGCTAATTTGAAGCAGGAAGACACAAGAAATGCGGTCCGCACATAGGAAAGTGTTTCCACGTGGCAAAATGTATACGCACACAAGCTCGACATTCTAACGTGCTGCAATTAAATTAACAGCTCCTTGTTGGTTTTAAAATGGGGCAAAAAAATGCATGTCAGCAGCTGCACGGGTTAAGGGTTGTGCAAAGGGTATTTGCAAAAGAAAAGGATGGAAAATTAAAGGAAACATTTTTCCAGCAACGAAGCAAATGCGGTTTCGTCGAGTGCACAAAAGGTGCGGAAAGAAAACCAATTGGATTTTGTTGAACCAGTGGAATGATTATTCTCTGCACACGTTGCTTTGAATCTAAGCACAGATCCTTCTCTCACCTAATGCATTAACTTTTCTTGAAGCCAGATAACTTATTTAACTTAAATTCGAAGGAAAATCTGCTGGCAACACCGACAAATTCGAATCCAATTTAGGTGCGATGGGAAAAGTTTATTCAGGCAGACAAACAACTTTTAATTGTCGCCTGCAAATGAAGGTTAATGACAAACATTTAAGTTAAGACTGAAGTCTACTCACTACTTTAAATAGCCCCTTCGGTATTGGACATTAACATTTTCATTTACCACCGACCTTAGACAATCGCTGTGCTGCTTGAATTGCCAAATGGTCAACCGTTTAACGAAAAACCGAGAAATAAAAAGCAGCTATGCGGCAAAAAGTCGTTGACACTAATTAGCATTTAAAAGTGAGCAGGCCGCAACTTTTGCGCCGGCAGAAGAGTTCGAGTAGCAACGTTTTCAATTGAAGCGAACAAGTCGAGCCGTCGGACAGGCATACAATAAATAATAAGTCTGCAGATTTTGAATCGATGCGACGATGCATCTCGACGATACCATCGCGACCAGATGGAAGATGCAATTGACGCTGGCGGCAACATACACGGCATTCAACATGCAATGCCCCAACTGAAGCAACACCAAAAATGTCAAATGTAAAAACGGCGAAACCGTTCAGTCCGCTGTTAAAGAAAAGAAAAAAATAAAAAACTAAGAAAACGCAAACGGCTTTAACAGAAATCGCATTCAACAATAAAAAAAATTTGCACGCTGCCGTTTGCCTAACAAGCAGGAAGTGTTGCTGGGCAGACTGGAGATGAAAAACCGAGGGGAAAAGAGGATGGGTATGGAGATGGGGACGGGGACGGGGATGAGGATGGGGGGTGGGATGTGGATGAGGATGGGGAGACGCCGCTGGCAAAAACCGGCGACAATGGATGCAGGAAGCAACAACTGTCGTCGTCGTCGTCGCCAATTTCTACCCATCATCCGCCGCCCGCCTCCATAGAAAAAATAAACCTCCCACTTCCCAGCGATGCTCCCATGCTTTTACCCATTGCGTGAGCTTTATCTTTCAGTGTCAAGCTGAAAATATGGCATCTTTTATGCAACTCTCCTCGTACATACCACCCACTGAGGACCAAGCATTGCGAATAATGTTCAAGTCATTGAATTCGCATATCTGAAGAGATACCTAAATAAACAAATTTTCATCTGGCATATTGTGTTTGCACAAAGGCGGTAAATTTTGTTTAAAGGCCACGGCAAAGTTTTTCTTTCAATATCACATAATTCTTTTTTTTATACTAAACTTAAGTCCCTAAGTAGATGTTTAAATTAGATACTTAAAAAATATATCATTATCAATGTTAAGTACACCAAAGTAAAATTAAAGGTTATACAAGAGCACAAATAAAAAGCGGAATCCTCACTTCAGTTTTATTTACCTCATTTCGCCAAAGTTTTATAGTTCCATCAACAATATAACTTACTGAGTTAAGCACTCCAATACACTAAATTTCACCCAGTTGACTTTACTCCAATTTAAACGCTTTTTATCGTCCCCAAGGCATTGTGCCCCCCATTGACTGTTTGGCAGACTCTGTCGACCAACTGAACACCGTTGCCGTTTATTTTTAGCCGCATTGTTGAGCGTGAGATTTATCGCCAGCTGCGGTTACATTTTGGCGATCGGCGTGCTTTTGGCGCTTTTTTCCCAGCGGCATTCGGAAGTTGAATGAAAACCGTTTATGTCGGGAAAAAAATCTTGTGCTTGAAATCAGGCAAACGAAGTCATTCCTTTGGTTCCCTCTAATAATTTGTAATTTAACCAAAATTTGATACAGAGCTTAAATAATCAAATTTTCCGACAGCTGGAGACCTCAGCTAACTATCCCAACCACTTTCCATTTGATTTTTGAAAAAAAAATTTTTCTAAATTTCGGATTTTTTATAAGGTGTATGGTCAAAAAATTTCGAAAAAATTTGTAAACAATTCTTTTTCTAGGTTTTAATGCGAATGGATTGGAGATATTCTTACGAGCAAAAGATGGTACTATAGTCCATATTTTGAGCATATTTTCCCGTGTTTTTTTTTGGCCAAATAACCAATTTTTTCGAGTGTTTTGGCAACGCAAAAGTCTAGTTTTCAGCTTTTCAAGGCGACCGCTTTTTGTGCACTCGGATGTGAACTCGAACTTGGATTGCAGCTCCGATTTGCATTCGCATCCATCTGGTGACATTCGGAGGCAGCGAGGTTGCGGATTGAACAGCCACTGATTGCTCCTTGGCGGAGGGTGCTGTTGGCCAGGCTTTTTGTTCGCTTCGAATTCGGCTCTTTCGGCTTTCAATTTGATTTCGCTTCCCAGGCCAAGCAATTTATTGCAGCCGCAAGTTTGTCAATACACGAAAAATCGCTCGACGCTCGTTAGCTGAAAACAGTGTTTGCATATGGCTTTCGGTGGCTCTTGCTCCTGACTCAACTGAATCAACTTGGCCCGAAGCTGCAGTTTGGTTTTCGGTTATGCAACCACCGAGAGCGATTCAAGGTGAAATCGCAATAGGAAACACTGCTCGTCTGACAGCTGACTGCAGTTGCGTTTTAATTTTTATTATTATTATTCCTAAGAGCGCGATCATCAGCGGGTTTTAGCCAACATCCACATGCATCAAAAGGCGGAGCTGCGTTCCCCCCACCAGGTTGTAATTACTTACACCCATTCCCCAAAGTCGTTTGTCAACTGTCGTTTATGAATTGCGGTGATTCATAAGCATTCGATTTTAATTACCAGGATTGGAGAAATGCTCGCCCATTAGCTGGAAAATATGAGTAATCGAGTGGGCTTAAAACAATGTCGAATCCGTTGATGTGTCAAAAAGTGAAATACGCTTATTGAGTTTTAAGGTGAGAGGTGTCTTGGCCATTACACGGTTAATGAAATGTTCACGTCAACTACCGTATTCCACTGAAAACTTATTTGAGAGGCCACTTTACCCCCCAGAGGCTGTTTCATTTTCCAATTTGCTCCCCCCGACGGTTTTTCTCTATTCGCTTTTTATGATTGCGAATTTGTGTACCTTTATGCTTGCCATCCCCCATGTTCCTTTGAACTTTTTCTTCTGAAATAGCCGCCACAATACAATTAAAAATCGCATCGAATCGCACTGTGCTGGGCACAATAAAATTGCTGACCCGAAAATTGGCATCTAATTGAATAAGTGTAGGTTCGATTTTCGCTCTCTGTCACCTTTCTCTGCTTTGTATTCGGTTCATTGAACGTTAAGTTTGATCGATCTGCCGGACCACTTCATTAAACCTAACACAATTAGCCGTCTGAATACGAAAAGTGGAAGTGGAGTGAAATAAGTTGGCATTGATAACATTACGTGGAGAAAGAGCCTCTTAAGTCTGGCCGTTTAACACGATTTTTATTTCGTTAAAATTACGCAACATATCAATTCTTTATGTTTGTGATGGGCAAGAAAGTAATCAAAACAATAAAAGAGGACTATTTATTTGTAAACTAAATGGAACAATTTGACCTTTTGTCGAAATACTTTTTGTTTTATTTTTCAACATTTTGTATTAGACAGCACAATTTATTTTTCACAATTTATTTATGAGCTGTGAAAAACTCCATTCGAGTTTAACATTTTGAAACCATACATTAGGCCCCATTCCCATTATCACCTCAAAAACAATCACCCTGAAGAGCCAGCATTAGTTGTGATTTATATGCGGTGGCCCAACACCAAGGATGTCTGGTGGTAAGTGCGATCCCGCCTGGCAATTACTTTCGCACACAAGACACGGCCAACCCAGTTTTGTTATTATCTGTGCGGAGAATCTGCGGATCGTAGGCCTCGCACAGTGGCACACTTACGAGCTCCGCCACTCGCAATCACAATCGCACTCACTCAGTCGTCCGTCATGTGGCACGTATTCGCATTTGTCATGGGAGGGGTAGGGAAATTGCCCCCTCGAACCGAAACACAATGCCAGCCCAGAGATCCAGAGATCCACAAAGATCCACAGACACTGGCACACACCTCGAAATTATTCGAAATTGCCATTGTTAGCGAAGTGGAGAGGGTTTTCTTCGGATTTTCACTTTCGTCGAGAGCGTTGTGCAGAAAATGTTGTGTTGTGCGGATAGGTGGCCAGGAAAGCCATACCGCTCGGCAGGCCAGCTGACGCTCAAGTGCGGGATCGCTTTTGGCCCAACAGCAGAGGCAGCGACAGAGGTAGTGGCAGCGGCAGAAAAATCAGCCCAGCAGCGATGAGAGCGAAAGTGCACGACACTGGGTCTCGACTTGGCCAAAAAGCCTGGCCAAAAAAAAAGAAAGAGCGGCGGAGAGAGCTCTCCAGCACATCCGACAGCGGGAAATCGGCGGTGCTGTAATAAGTTGATTGTGCGGTAATTTCGGTTTCACTTGCTTGCCATCCCACACAGACAGACGTTAACCCCACCGACACCAACACAGATACAGATACAGAAACAGTCACAGATACAGATGCAGATACAGCTTAAGATACAGATACACTCGGGCAGACGGAGACACAGACAGATGGCCAAGACAGCGCCTCATTATTGGCCTGCTCGCCACGCATGCGCAGTGCCCAGAAAGCAAAGTCGCATCATCATCGCCAAAGCGCCAAAGCCAAAGCCAAAGCCGAAACCGAAACAGAGACCCTCTCGCGGACACAACGGCGATGTGGTTGTGTTTGTGGTGGTGGCGTGCATCTGGCTGGATTTCTGTATAAATTGGTGATGCGGCTGCAGTGGTTCGTCAGTGAAGCATTTGATTTGGTCTAATAAACAGCAGCCTAGTGCAATCCGAGGATATAGCAACGTGAGGCATCCCCTAAAGCTGAGTCCAACTAATCCGTATAACTGAATCCCCGTTTCGTTTCTGTTTTCCCAAACCCCAAACCCCAAACAAACCAAACGATCAAACCACTCAACCACAGACCGAGGATTACTGTGAGATAGTGCCAAGTGCTAAAGTGAGTGTGCGTCGTGAACAAGAGCCGTGTAACCGCATCCGTATCCAGTATCCACTATCCAATATCCACTATCCATTACCCATACGCACCGTTGACCCGTGACTGCGCAGCCATGAAAGCCTTCATCCTAATGTCCTGTCTGGCGCTGGCCGCCGCTCGTCCTGAGGCGGGCTACAACTACAACCGTCCAGGAGGCGGCGGTGGATCCGGTGGTGGATTCGGAGGTGGCTCCGGCGGCGGATTCGGTGGTGGCTCCAGCGGCGGATTCGGCGGTGGCTCCAGCGGTGGATTCGGAGGCGGCGGCTTCAGCAGCGGCGGAGGCGGTGGCTTCAGCAGCGGTGGAGGCGGCGGTGGCTTCGGAGGCGGTGGATTCGGAGGCGGCTCCGGCGGCGGCGGCGGATTCGGTGGAGGTGCGTAAAGATCACTGGGAGAAGTAGGCTCAATGTAAAACACTTAATCCTCAGGTGGCAGCATCGGTGGATTCGGAGGCGGCGGCGGTGGTGGCACCACCCTGGTGCAGAAGCACATCTACGTGCACGTGCCGCCACCAGAGCAGGAGGAGGTGCGCCAGCGCCCCAACCTGCCCGTCGGCCAGTCGCAGAAGCACTACAAGATCATCTTCATCAAGGCCCCATCGCCACCCTCGTACCAGGCTCCGGTCATCCCACTGCAGCCCCAGAACGAGGAGAAGACCCTGGTCTACGTGCTGGTGAAGAAGCCCGAGGACCAGCAGGACATCGTCATCCCGACGCCAGCGCCCACGCAGCCATCGAAGCCGGAGGTGTACTTCATCAAGTACAAGACCCAGAAGGACGGCGGCGGATCCTCGGGCGGCTTCTCGGGCGGACTCTCGGGCGGCTCCGGCGGCCTCTCCGGCGGACTCTCCGGCAGCCTCTCGGGCAGCTCCGGCGGCTTCACCCAGACCAACACCGGCGGCGGGTACACCTCCGGCGGCGACGGCGGCTTCTCCGGCGGTGACAGCGGCTCCATCTCGGCCCCGTCCAGCAACTACGGACCGCCCGGCAAGTCCGGACCCTACTAAGCAGATCCTCAGCCCATCGAGAACTCTCCACTGCGAACTTCGAACTCGGCTCAAGCTGCTGACTAGTCCTGTCGTTGACACGCCCCCAAAACTCTCGCTCGAGAACCGCATCATCCACATCACACCCATTAACCGCCACAACACGATCTTTGACCACCATGTGTCCCCGAATTATCTCAGACTTTCATCTCCTTCAAAGGGGCGGCGCTTTCGCCCACGACTTTTGTACATAAAACGTTTTCCTCCTTCTCCTCCTTGCGCTCCTCCTTCATTTTCACTCACTCTGAACTAACATCGCTGGCATCTCAGCGTTTTCACCTTCAACTGAATTAGAGTCTAACCTTCAGCCCTGCCTGGGAAATTCTATTAGCTAATAGGCGACAAGGGCGGGTTCCTTGGATGGGAACCTCGCTTGGCGCCCGGAAGAGCGAATGATGATAATGATGATGATTTGTAGCAGAAGATGATTTAGCGGGCCTTCACATGCCCATACATATAAATATATACTTTAATTATACTAGGCCTAAGTACTTTATGCACAAAAAAAAAAACAACGGTGACAAAATTACGAAAAAAAAACTCAATAGTATTTTATTTTAATTTTGGCAGTCAGGGGAAATGGGGATTGGCTTTTATCCTTTGCGATTTCCCATTGACCTCTTTTTCCGCTCGTTTTCCGTTACCTAATTAAGCCCGTAAAGAAGGAAGTAGTACTAATTGGCCCTTTAAAGCGAACCTTCCCGCCCCAGGCGTTGTGAACTAATTAAAAAGTAATTTCTCGCCATTACTCGAATAGCTTGTGGATTCCTTAACTTGTAATTTTACGCATTCTTGAGGGTTGATAGTGGGAAAGGACAGCAGTTGACCAGCGATTTGAGTTCCTGTAATTAATTCGAATCCTTTCATGGTCAAGTTTCCAACTAAACTTTCTGTTTAGCTCCACTGATATTCGTGAGAAACTTTTTAAACTATTTTAGAGGCTCCGGTTTTGCAGTTCGTAAATCTAAGTGTTTTATTTCTCTCCGAACTTCTTTGTAGTTCAGAGGAGCAAAAACTTAATTTCTTTTATATGTACTTTGCAAACTGTTGCTCTGTTTTTTCTCAGTCATTACCAACGGCTTGGAAACACTACAATCCGACTGCTTTAATTTTGTTTGTGAATTTTGTTTATTTTTCTACAATGGTTTAATGCTTTAAGTATACAGACAGCATTGGCATTGTCATTGCCGCCCGAGCTTCTTCCTCTCATTTTCGCCCAACTTTGCCACTTTCACTTCGGCGCAATTGTTGCCGTTTCGGCTGCTGTTACCTTTAACCCAAATCAGCCGACTTTTTAATTTCAATAATAATTATGATTTGTTTTGAATATAAGAAAGTTTTTCAGTTTTACCAGAGATGTGTATTAAATATTTATTTAATAACGTTAAAGATAAGAAAAATTCAGTAGTTTAGCTTTGCAAATTCCAAGTGTATTTAACTGATTTCGCCCAATATATCTTTGAGTAATAAAAAAAGTTTATGAATTGTTTTTTGAACTACTTCGTGACGTATTCCCATTAAAATGGAGGAAAACGAAACAAGACAAATGGGCCGAAATGGGTTAACCAGCTGTTGGAGTCTATCTCTTACATGGCAGATCTCAGTTCGATTCGGAGTGTGCCGCTGCCTTTGTTCCCAGCCTCATAATTTACTGGCATATGCTTCGCTTCCGCCTGTCTGGGCCAAAAACTGAACCGCTGCCGTTGTCTTTGCCGGGGGTTTAGCCTCAACTACATTTGTTTGTTAGCACAATCGATGGCAATCCGTCATGCAAAACTTTGCCCTGCAGCTCATTTCTCCCAAACCGAGTGGAGTCATCACAGCTCTTTGTTTTTTTTATATTTCTGAAAGGGAATCCCAAAGCCATTTCATAGGTAACTTAAAAATAAATAATACAACATTTTGACGACATATGGAAACACTTCGGAGTAATCAGGAACGTTAATAGGTGTATTGTTCGATGCTAACTAAAGAGAAATTTAATTAGGATACTTAGCTGGGATACTGGGTCATGTCAAATGGTTCCTCAATATGTCTAATTAACTTTGTTCGACCTTGTCGGGTCCAGGTGTCGTAAATTGCGGAAAAACAATATCATTGATGCACTCTTCGGTGCACGTAGTGCTAATATTCCTGACTGGCTCGTAAAACGTTGAACGTGTTGTCCTGCCGGAAAGTTGGCCAAAACAAGGACATACCGTATCGCCAAGCGACCGTATATGGGAAATTTACCCGAACAAAGAGCCCTTGTGATTCACAGGGGAGTAAAAGGGGGAAATGAATTGAACATAGGCTGATCCGCCCAACAGCAAAACACACCCACTTGCAGTCCAGCTATTTGAAAAGTTTCTAAGTCCGCAACATTGATGCAAATTGGTGCACAGCCCTTCCGAAAGTCCTTTATTCGTTCCCTTTGGACATCAACGTGCCATTGTGCTAGAAAATTTCTCATGTGCTCTTTAAAAACTCGACTTTTGGATGAGGTTCAACAAATTTGCATTTGACTGGAGTGAAATCAGAATAATCCATACGGAACAACATATTGAAGCATGCAGATAAGGTGCCGCCTTGTTGTGACCCTCCAAATATTTTAAAGCAGCAATTTTTATTTATTTTATTTAGTTATAAAGCATAGAGATAAGTAGGGGAGAATATTTCAAAATTTAAATTGCATCTATGGCCAGACTTCATCACCAGTGTAATAAAAGCGATAACATTAATGATAATAAACGAGCTGGCGAAAAACCCAACATAAATGTCAGCACAAAAATACGTCGGGCGATAAAACAGTTCATGGGGAAAGGAATTGTTTAAAATTCAATTTTTCGGAGGGCTCAAGTCAAACATGAAGGAATCCGTGTCACAGACACCGGGGAGTAAATTCCTTATTATAAATTCCGTATGATAACCAACGACTGTCCCTCTTATTCACAAAAAATATAATATGTATGTATGTATGCTGTGTCATAAGCGAATCATTTTATGACCTTTACTTTTCACTCGGTGGGCGTTTGGGGCTTGGTTTCTGTTTGAGTGTCTTAACGCCTGCCACAGCCACGCCCACAATAAATCGCAGACGCAGTACTTCCGCGAGGTCAGCAGAGAAAAGCGAGAAAATGGGAGGGGAAGGTCGCACTTTCGGTTTCCTCGTTTAATTGACAGCTCCGAAAGGTTTATGACACTTTGGGTGGTTTAATTAATTGTGGGTATTTCTTAGTCGCCCGCTTCCTGCCACGCCCCTCTATGCGGCGAAGGCGCTGGGTTAATTATAATGTATGTAGGTCGTAAAATAAAAGTCGGCTCACGTACGCAAAAAGATACGGAATACTTGAAAAACTCCGCCAATGCGTTTCGTCAAAACCCGTGAAAACGTTGTGGCTTTAACTCTAGTCGCTTTTATCGCCCAATATGGCTTAACCAGAAGCTCTGGGAAATATAATATATGCCTGGTTTTTCTCAAGGCGCAATTTGCTATAAACTGGTTGCTTCTATTTTTGGCGGTCAAAGTCCGCCGTCGCTTTGTTCTTAGGGCCATAAACTTCCAAGCCTATAATTGTGGAGAACAAAATTCCATTTGGACTCCTCCCTTTTCCACTCCTAATTTGTATTTCGCTTTTCTTGCTTTTATTTAATTACATTTTATGACTTTGCGATGGTCATTTGGTTATTGTATTTGCGGCAAAAATTGTGTTAAAGTTATAATAAAATTGAGCCAAAATAAGTTTTAAAGAACAACAACTTTGAACAAAAGAGAACATTAATTTAACGCAAAAACTTTTTCTGTAAATTGCTGTGAAAATTAGTTGCTGATTAGTTTGGCTGCCCGTCGAGCAAATGGTTTAACGACCGTTTGATTTTGGCCATTTCATGGATAATAATTCAAGACTTGGGTGCGCACCTCAACATAGTTTCGGGACTCGAGATTTAAAATCCAAACTTCGTTTCTCTCCTTTTTTTGCCTGGCACTTTCGCAATTAAAAAGTGGGTTCAATTACCACAGCCTCAGACATGCGGGTGTCCAAGGGTCAGTTGTTATTACTGGGAATTGGTCAAGATAGCTTGGAGCACGAGCTAATCGATGATGAATTGATTAATGATCGTAAGCTTCGGAACTTTTTACGCTGATTGATCCAGTTGTTACAAACTATTTATTTCATTTTTATTTTTAGAGACACTTTCGGTGTGAAGCTGTGAATGAAATTTTGCTTTCAATTTTCTGCGAACTGTTTCTGTTTACTCACCATTCGCTTTCAGTGCCACTAAGCTAAGCAGATTGAAAAAAACGGAAAATAATAAAATTACATGGCTCGCCCAAAAAAATGCAATCAAACCAGTTAATGCGTATACTCCGCCCTTTTTTGCTGTTAATTGAAAAAGGGGTTTTTTTCGTTATAAACTTTAACGGAAATGAATGAAATTGGACAACACGAAAAATAAACAGTGTTTGTTATTTATCAGATGTAACAAATAGTGAACAATTAATATATGCCGTCAGTTACAAAACATAGTTACATGATTTAATAGCAACTGAATAGTTTTCTTTACCAAGAATTCATTTCGTCGTTTAAAATATCGATATTAAATCGAATTCCCTGCGCTTAAAAAGCAATCTACTACCCAGACGTCTCCCACATTAATTAAACAAACTAAAAGGCAGGCAGCTGGTCTTAGAAGTAGGAACCACTTGCTTCTAACGGACGTGTCGGGAAATTTAATTAGTGAGTTATTGGAAGGAGAACGATTGGAGAACGCTTTGCACCTCATTACGAGCAGCCTTTCCATCGCCATCGAAGTAGAGCCACCACTTTCAGTTCCATTTAAGCGGACTCAGCGAATCCAAGCTCATTTGTCAGCCTAAGACTTTGATGGCCCAGTTTCTAATGGCGGCCCTTGTTTTTGTGGGTGTGGGCATGAGCGAGTCCGAAACCATTTTGATGAATTACAACACGGGTGTACTGAGACTTAAACATGAGCTCATTTTTTATGTAAGCCCAGCCGCGACATTAAGTTTTTATAGGCGGGCTCAACCGTAACCGGTTCAAAACCAAAACAAATCGCCGAAAAGCCAAGTGCCTTGTGATTGCAGCTAATGCCGGCAGCCTCCGCACCGGCAATTAAGTCTTGGAACTGTCACGCCGAGGTGGCCAAAACAAACTGCCAAAATAAAGATGAAACTAGAGCCGCGGGCGATGAAACCCCAGCCGGCACATATGTCGTATGGCAGGAGAGCCGGCACTTCAGTTGGCGAGGGCACAAAGACTTCTCCATCGCCGGATGATGATGCAGTTTCCACCCACAAACGAAAAATACACTGCTCAAAAATAAACACAGTAAATTATACCATTCTATTTTGTATTGGCTCTAGATAACCTTTAAATTGTTATGGAAACATAAAATAATATTTTTTTTTTTTTGAATCTACATTACATGTTTTTTTCTGTGTGGGCGGGAGGGAAAGTTGGGTTGCAGAGTTCACCAGTCGGCGTACACATGTCCGGGCCAAAGGTCACCGCTGGCAGAGACGTGTGCCCAGACGCCAGGGGAAAACATCATGCACATATTTGTATAAACATTCATTACGAGCTTGCTTGGCTTCACTCTGTTTGCTCCCCGTGTTGTTGCTTTGAAGCGCGAACAACGGCGCGTATACTTAATGTTGACATTGCTAACACTCCGCGGCTGGACGACCAACTAACGAGGCATTAAAACGAATCAAATGGCCTCGTTGAGTACTCGTTAACGTTACCCGGCAACTGCAAACTGGAACGGGGAACTTTAGCTGAAAAGGGAGAACCGACTCGCAACAAAGGCGGCCAATAAAACGACTTGGCGAGTTCATAAAAAGCAATTGCCAGCTTGCCAGACGAAGAACTGTCGCCAGATGCACCAAGCTGACTTCGGTAAACATCAGGAGACAGAGATTCGCAACCAAACGGCCATCGGATCAATTCATAATCCCCCGCCGTTGAGCAAGATTCCGTTTACAGTCGCATATTCAGGCGATTACGCCAACATATTTGCATGCAAATATGATTCAATTTATCCCTTTGCATCTGTGCTTGTTTCAGAATTCAATTCAGATTTGGCATATGATTCGTTTATCGCCAGCCTTTTGCCCATTGCATCATCAACTGAAAATAGCCAGCTGCCTGGCTCAACTTAAAGAAATACACAAGATTTTTTATCAATATTATATTACTTTCTTATCTTATTATTTTTAGGAGAATATTAGGTTGCTATCACAAAAATTCTATTATATTCAATTAAATTATTTAATAACAACCCGAACTGTTTTTCGAGTGTATAACTGTATGCTTGTAAACTGAAGTTTACATCTTTGTCGTGGCTCAGTTTCAGGCCGTAAGCCATTATGTCTAGTTTCTTCAGGTGGTCACGTTAAAGGGACGTGGCCATTGAGTTCATCGTTAAAGTAAACTATGCCGTCATATTCGCTATTCTGTCTCAGGTCGATTGTATCTTTTGGCAGAATTGCAATTCGCCTGAACTTGATAACCTTTTTATAGTCTTTCAGGCATTAAAGTCCTGTGACTCACTGACAATATTATTAGTAGTTACAAGTTAAACAACATATGAATTTTACGCGTTTCCTTCAGGTGTCAAAAGGAAAAAATTCCGAACCCCGCGATGAGACATTTTTATAGCCCAATTGCGTGTTGAAATAGAGAAGTAAAATTTACGATTTCTGTGCGGAAAGGGGATGGGGTTAACATTCACTGCCAAGCCTAAAAGTAGGCCCAAATCATGGCTCACACATACAACGGCTTTATTTGGGTGCCAGTTCATAATTGCTTGCAGCATCAAAGCAAAACCTCGGTACTCAGACTTAAAGATGCCCCAATAAAAATTAGTTTGAAGGGGCGATAAAAGAAAGTCATTGCCCCCTTATATAAATAAACTTGAACTTCTTGGCCCAGTTTTATGATTCGCCATAGATTTTACGGCTTGGCGGGCTGCGATAAGAATAAATTTCACAACATGCGAGGGCGGTCAAGGTCGTAAAGCAAAACAAAAGCGGATGGAAATTCCTCATTGTATACGACCACAGACCTATAAATAAACTTTGGGTTTCGGGGTCTCAAACTTCTTCTTCTCCTCCTCCACTTGCAGATGATAAAGATGATGCTGACGGTTGTGATTGTATTTACCAGCTGCTGGCTGCCATTCAATATTTTGCAGGTGAGTATATAATGGCTTTAAGTGACTTAATTTGCTAACCAACAAAAGTTTAATGCAAAAAGAGTATAAAACTGGTTATGAATAATAGAATTCATATTATTTTTATTGTTAATCTACCTTTAGACATAGTATTTTAAATAATTTTTTTTTAATTTTTATTTTCTTTCCATAGCTTTTGCTGAACGATGAGGAGTTCGCGCGCTGGGTGCCGCTGCCGTACGTGTGGTTCGCCTTCCACTGGCTGGCCATGTCGCACAGCTGCTACAACCCGATCATCTACTGCTACATGAACGCCCGGTTCAGGGGCGGATTCCTGCAGATCATGCACCGCGTGCCGGGCCTGCGTCGCTGCTGCTGCCTCAATCGCTATCTGCGGAGCGGCGGCGAGCGGAGCTTTGAAGCTACCGGTGAGATGAACATCAAGTACCATCGCCAAGTCGGCGACCCTCTAGTCAGGAAACCTAAGATACGCATTAGGTGCTACCCCTCTTCACTTCGTAAACCGTATTGTTTCGATTTTGAATCTCTGAGTGTGTAGACCTTACGGAATCTGGACTTATTTTGTCCTTAGTAAACGTAGTTTGTTCCGTTCTTAAACAGCCTTGCATGCCGATCAAATAGCACGCAATCTCTCTACCGCATGAACCGCAGCACCAGCGTTGCCTTTGCTCCGATTAAACACTCTTTTTGCTAATATATATCCTTGTTTGTTTCCACTCTTCTCTGGTAAAATAAAAGGAACAGCCGCGGCCTTCCACCTCAATCGTATGAACACGTGCACCACCTACATCAGCACCCGGAGAAAGTTACGAGCGAATTCTATGCAAGCAGTAAGTTTGGTGTTTGATTTAAACCATGGTTGCCACTTTAGTGGTTCAAACATATATCTAAACCTTTATATTAGAGCCAATCTTCATGTGCCGAGACGTCAGCCTTGCGGTAGCTTCCATCGGAGCCGATGAATCACCTGCTCACCAAGAAGACAGCGCAGGTGATGTGCACGTGAACGGAAAGTGCACAGAGTTTTGAATAAAAAAAATAACGAATAAAACAACAACCAAAGAAAGAATCTCCCACAGAGTCCCGTCTGCTGAGTGTATATGTGTGCATGTGTGTGAATGTCCGAGTGTTTTACCTGTATTGCAAGTGTTAACTCAATGTATTTGTACTGAATGTATTTAAATGTACCAATGAAGAAAGTATAAGCTATTCACATAAAAATGTTTGATTGTAAGCAGCCAGTTCAAATAAACCCGCAAGTTATGCAATTTAATTTGTGTATTTTAAGCTGTCCCTTCAAAATCGTAGCCTACACTTGAGCTGTGAACTCGGAGGGGTTCAATTGAAAAGCGTTTACCATTTATTTGCACCACCATTAAGAACCGTGCAAAAGACACCTGTATAATTGATCTAAACTTACGGCTAACTAAGTACAAACGGGTAGAAAAATCACTTGACTGTTCCTGTTTCAATTGCTTGTTCGTTGAGCATGCCAATTACCAAATGCGGCACTTGGGCTGGTTGGGGTTCATGGGAGTGCCTCTGGCGCACTTGAAGGTCCTGGCGAATTCCTCCGAATTCGAGAGCACTCCCCGCAAACGCATCTGGCCTGGACAATGCGAATCGCTGAGGGCGTACCTCGATGCTGCCGGCGTGTAGGTTTCGCACCACAGGTTCCCGAACGATATGAAGAAGAGCTGCTCGTGGGAAAAGTGCTCCAGTCCCGGCAACTTGGACTTCTCCCGCCCAACTTCTTTAACGTAGAGGCGATACGCGTAGAAGGCCTCGCGCATTCCACCGTTGTCCGCGATGTTCTCGCCAAGAGTTAGTTCCCCATCGATCTGAAAAGTACGTATATAAATATTATATGTAGGTATAAGCTCAAAGAAAAGGTAAGTAAGCATTAAGCCTATGGAACATGAAGAAATTTAACAAAACCGATTACTTACATATTCATCAATGTCCGCGAGATGGTAGCGACTATACTGCTCCACAAAGCACTCGGTGCGGTTTATGTACTCATCGATGGTCCTGTTGGACCACCACTCGACCATGTTCCCTGCCCGATCGAATCTCCTGCCGCTGTCATCAAATCCGTGAGTCAGTTCGTGGCCCAGAATTGTGCCAATCGAGCCATAATTGAGCGCCCTGCCAAGGACACAGACCAACAATCGGGTTAGGGCCATTCCGATGGGGTGGGATTAGTGCAAGGTGGGGATGAGAGTGCGGGAACGTGCCTGTGGCTCAGTTTCGCTATCAGTGTGCTCAGTGCTCAGTGCTCGGAACTCAGTGCTCAGTATTCAGTGGTATTCCTGAACGGACTTACTCCAGACCGAGGTCGTAAAACGGGTATTGCAAAATGGCAATGGGCACAGCTGCAAAATAAGATAGTGTCAGGATTAGAGGCTCTACACATGGTTGTTTTCATAAAAAATGTTTTTAATTTCCAAATAAATGTTTTAAAGAAATATTTATACTTAGTTCTGAAGAGTTAGGATATTATTAAATTTTAAGAAAACTCTCTTTGTTCAGTAGTTTTCACATTCAGTATGACTTTTCTCTGAGTGTACTCACTGATTGCATTCGATTGAAAAGTGTGGAAGGCATTCACATTCGAAGGGGACGTCGCCCAGCCAATGGGCTCCGGCTTATCCATTTCGTTCAGCTTGTCCATCATCTGCCAGTGGACGAAGTCCATGAGGTTCTCCAGGTGGGTGCTGGTGTTCACCTCCACCCCCTCGTAGTAGGCATTCAGCACGGTGGCATTTCGCAGCCAGGATGGGAAGCCAATGAAGCTCTTCATTTCCGCCGACTTTTGGATGGTCTTCCGCTTGGTGGCCGCATCCATCCAGGAGGTGGCCTTCACCAGGCGATCGAAGGAGCGCCGTATGTCGCTCAGCATCCGCTCCACTCTGGGTAACTTGTCCCTGGTGAACTCCTCGTCTGCCAGGACATAACTCACTGCCATCCCGAACAGACTGTTGACTCCGTTGGCGCAGTACAGGGATCGCGGGGTGCTGCCCTCCGTTCCGATGGCCAGCCTCATGTACTCCGAGTGGAGCAGGCGCATCGAGCTGGAAGTGTGCAGGACCAGCTCCTCGACGGTGCTCAGCCACAGGTAGGACTCGATATGGGAGGCAGGGGTCTCCTCCAGATACTCCACCACTTGCTGCAGATACATTATGTCCGCCTGGCTGGTTATTATTGTCAGATTTCTGGTCATTTGGACATTGTCCGCGTGACGGGTTCCTTTGAGGATCAGTTCCATGTATTGCACCCAAATGGGTAATGTTTTTGGGGCAATGTTCTTGTCTGTTTGATTTTGCAGATCCAACAGAGATATGTAGATAATATCATCAGCCGGGTTCTTCGAGGGCTTGGTAATGTTCTCGGCTTCTTCTTTTAACTACAGGCAATTATTTGTTGAATGAAGCACAATCGTTTTAGAGAGTGGATGCACCTACCTCATGGACTTTCCTTGCCACTTTAACGCCCTGCTTAACCAACTCGGTGATGCCCAGAGTGGCCTCCTCCTGGTTCACATTCGGATCCACATAGAGCAGATACTTCTCGATGACCTTTCGCACGTAGTGGAGATAGGCTGCCATTCCTGCGCTGGTCTGCTTGGCCGCCTCCTCCTCCTCGCTCTCCCGATCCTCCTCGCTGTCGTCCTCATCATCGCTGTTTTGCATGAAAATCGTTTTCCGGTGTATCTTGCGGAGCAACTTGTGGGAGTCATCGTTGTTGCTGTGAGTAAAATGGATTTATTTATCATAATAACTGTCAAGCAATAAAAATAACTATCCGACTAAGGGTCCTTTAAAATTATTTAATTCATAATTAATTTATCTTTTCTAAGTAACCACTCACAATGGAAAGGCTGAGTCAGTTTCCGGAGTTCCTAGCGCAATGCGGTTGATGGTTCGATTGAAGGGATCCGGAAAGACGTCAAATCCTATTATTAAATCCATACTTAGATGTTGTTTAATGGCCACAATGGAGTGCAGCCAGTTGTAGCTGACATTGGCAGCCTCTGTGGCGAACTTGGAACCACTTCCTAATGTTAGGTTTAAAGACGAGGGCAGTACGGGCAGTCCAAAACGCAGCAGATAGCGCACCAGTGGCTCCAGATCCCTCGTGTCCAGCAGCTTGGTATCCATACAGGCCCGGTACATCGTCTTGGCCTTGCCCACCGCCTCCGGCTCCGACTTGGTGATATTTGAGCGCAGGAACTCCCGCACCACGCGCATTATGTGCGCCTGCCGCTCCCGGAACCAATCGTTCGAGGTCACCGAATCCGGTCGCGGATGCTCGTTGGCCCACCTGCCACAGGTGAACTGGTAGAAGTCCTCGCAGGGATCAGTCTGCTCGTCCATCGCGTAGATGAGGCTGGCCGCTGTGCGGATGCACTCCTTGCTCCGGCAGATCGAGCTGGATTTCTTAACTACAACGGTGAGAAGAAGGCAATAGTAAAGGGCAAGTAGAGAATTCTTCAGTCATCACAAATGTCGAGCAAAATGCATAAAGGCTAAGCAATATTGCAGTAATGACGAGCAAACCCATTTTTTAGAAATTTGGAAAGGCCCAAAAAATACAAAATTAACTATTGATTAGAGAATTAAAATACAAACTTGTTTTGCCACTTCAAAATCTGATTAAAATAAGAAATGGCTTAGGAGTTGTGAATTTTGGTCTATTTTCAGCAAGACCATTTTCTGAGCATACGAAAAGGGGTAAATTGTCCAAGTTTTTGATGGAGTGTTTTTCAAAAATGTCCAATGGATTGCAGAAAATTAATTTCGGGGAGAATATACTTACGGCTTAGGCTTACGACTATGATTGCTATCAGCAGAACGATTACAAGAGCCAGCAGTCCACCCAGCACCACTTTGTGGTAATAACTCCGGCGAAACCTGCAGTACAGCATTAATGAAAGACAATGAAAAAGTTGGAGGGAGTGCACTCACTTGGATTGAATGCCAATTAGATTTGGGGATATGGGCTCGTAGGGCAGCTGCTTTCCATTCGCACTCTCCGTGGCAGAATTGTTTCCATGTCCATTAGCAGCTGCGTTTCCATTGCCACTGCCAATGGCTCGAATGGGTGCCGAAAGAAGGCTGAGGTTACCTGAAATTGGATTTTAACAATCTTTTATTGTTGTCCAAAGACTAAGCACTAATTGGTCTCTGCCGGAGCTCAATTAGATTTGAGAAATCGAAGGCAGATAGACAGAGACAGGTTTTATTAACGCTAATTAGTCAAATGTTGTCAATTGTGTTTGTTTTTTACTCAACACAACAACCCACCACCCACCACCTGTCGTTGTTCGTGTGTGCCTCGACTTATCTTGATCTGCCGCAATTCGCTGTCTCTGTCGTCATCGGACAGGTGGGCTTCCTCCACCCGGTGTCCCTAATCGCCTGGCTAATGCATACACCTGTCACAGAAAAAGTCCTGTAAGTGTGGACAATCCTGCCGCAGACAAAAAGCGTTAGGAGCTGGTGACAACGTCCGGTTCAATGGCCCCAAAACATTTCGCGTGTCCGGCAGCAGTTTAACCCATTTTAAAAAATCAAAGCCGATTAAAAACACGAACCAATCTTAAATTTGCATGTGAAATAAGGACAGTAGAATCTCGCTTGGTCAAATAGCCCTAAATGCATCAAAGTAATATTTACATATAGGCATTCAGCAAATTGTCAATTGTAATTGTCTGTCAGTACGAAATTTGTCATCACAAAATTCAAAATTCGAATAAAAATATTTCATAATGTTTTTCTCTTTGTCCGCGCTAATAATAAATAACTCCGAAATCGAGGCGAATCTTTTTGGTATGGCCGATGATGTCTACAGCACTATCGAAATATTCAAGGAGGCGGTCAAATTCGAGGCTAGGATCGCTAGACCTTATAAAATGGTGGAGAACATCATAGACTGTTTAGTGTTCATGGTGGTGGCTCTAATGATCGTGGCTTTTACCATGCACGATCGAATTGTAGCATTGAGAAAATGTTCCAGGATCAGTAAAATAGTTAGCCAAAGGGCTCTTGGGAAGGAAAAGAAGAGGCGTCATCAAAATAAAGATTCCAATACTTCTCTTCTCAAAAATAATAATGGGAATGCTGTGGAGCCAGAAGAGGACGAGAGCATTGGAAATCCTGAAATTCTAGCAAATGATGACGACACAATTACGCTTCAACCCTTGGATAATTTACAGAATCAGAAGAGCGCCATGGTCGGAACTCCCAAATGGGCCGAAAACTGGCTGTCCACCATTCGCAATAAAGCAATCGGATCGATTTTCGATGGCTTGTTCCGGTAGAACAAATGACACGTCACACACTATGAATACGTGACCCAAAGATCTTTGAGGTTTTGCGGTTAGCGATTTGTGTCGGGTATTGACCGTAGTATTGATGTACCACAAATTGCCTTAATATAACCATATAATATCATGATCATGAGTCATTAAAGTGTAAATGCAATTTACTTAAGTTGCAATAAAAAAGCTTAAGAAAGCCTTTACCTTTTGCTAACATGTCGTAATTCAATGGCGTTGGAAAGAGAATAAGCATTGCATTTTAAAATAAATTGTGAAGGCATAAAATTGAAAGTGCTTTATTTGGGAAATATTATATATATATTAACATTCAGATTCTCACCCGGTGTTTGCAATCTCTGGAGTGGCTGGAGGGTCTGCTGCTGCAGATTGTCGCCAAAGAAGCCATGGTTGACGTTGCCCGTAGTCCAGATGCGGTTGCGATCCTCCATTGCCATCGCATGAGTCAGTCTAGTCGGCAGATTAATGCATATTCCGTGTGATTTTTCTGCTGGTTTTACACTAAGTACTGGTGATTTTCCTAGGGCCTCCGGTGCATATCAATGAGCTCCGGAAAAGCTTTATCCGAATGCACGTCACAACGCCCACATGTTGCGCTGATGCAGGGAACGGTTCAAGACGAAGTGGGAACAGCTGGCCGCCAGCTTATTTATTTGCTCATTACTCTGAACTTGTTTCTCCTACGGCCAACAGCAGGCAGTTGCATAATTTGACATTATGTGAGGCCGAAACAAAAGCTGGGGAACTGCAGGCCGAGAACTCTGGAAAAATCGACTCGAAGTGGAGTGGAGCCAGTGCAGCGGGCGACTAGACTGAAACAGCGACTACCGGCGTATTGGAGTCCGGGCGTCGCTAACCGAACGTATTTATACTGGCCCAATACCAGCGCCAGCAACCGAATAACAACAATACGGCTGGCAGTGGCAATAGTACTGCCAACAAACAAATCAGGCAACCCCCATTAACTCCTTCGGCCATGCAAATGTGCTGCGGCAATTACGAGCCACCAATGCGACCCACTCGCCCAATTCCATTCCCACCGAAAAACGCCGACACTGTCTGACTGTCCTGCATGTTGTCCGTGTTGTTGTTTCTCTTATCCATTATAGTTTGGGTCGATTGATTTTAAATAACGCTCCAAAAATTATTCCAAGAGTTTCTGAAGTCATATACTTATAGAAGACATTTCCAGAAATGATTCATTTAAGTACATATTTTATTTTAACCACAAATATTTAATATCAACAAATTATTTTAAGACCAGTGTGCATTCTTCTTCGTTTGTTAACTACGTAATTACAATTTTAACACAAGTGTAGAAACTGCTTTTTTTTACAAGTGCTAGAAATTCTGAATTCGCACACCTTCCCTTTGTAGAACTCCAATAGTTTTAAAGTGTTTTAACAGAAGCCGTGAGTTGCAATCTGCTTAAGTGCTTGTTGATTCATTGGTAGAGTGTAATCCCTGATTAAACACAAATTCTTTACTTAATACATGACAAACCCACCGTGCTTCTGAGGTAACCAGTGTTCGGATACAAAGTCCGAGTTGTTTTCTCAGCGAATCAAAACAGACACGAACGGACGGGAAGTGACCACGATCCGCGGGTTGAAAACAGTGGCGTAATGAGAAAAAGTACATTACAAAGGGCACCGGAATCCTATATATAAATTCCGCTGGGGAAGATATATGGATGGTTGCTAATTGATATGGGCTCAGGTGAGTGCGCATTGGGAGGTGCATGATTGATGACCCTGGGCAAGGCCCAATCGACCAGGACACGACACTGGTTTTGGCCAAACGGAAGGGACACCTAATAATAGTAATTAAATGGTGGCACTTTGCCCGCCCACGAGGAATCCACAAGCATTCGCATTGTTCGCCCTAACTTTGACATAGTTTATTGTGTCCGGGAATCAATAAATAGTATTGATTTCCACATGTGCCGCCTCAAGAAACATCGCGCATACGCCCCGCTGTCAGCAAGAAACTCCAAGAGCAAACGGAGCATGTTATCCTTCTCCCGGCGGAAGCCACCCCTTCGGGATTGTGTTTACACTCACTGGGGTGTAATTGGTCTGCACTGCGGGGTGAACCGAATTATTGTTAATAAGCAAAAAAACTGTCCACCAGGTACTCCCCGATGGGTTCAAAGAACTTTACTTTGCTGGCATGTACTTGCATACATTTATTATACATATCTTTTTTTTTACCATACAGTTTTCACATTTTTCTTTTTTTTTTTGTATTCTAATTATAATTGCATGCACTTCTAGCTTAGACATTAGACGAGGAAGCCAAAAACGTTTATATGACACGAATATGTTTACGATGACTCGATTTAAAATTCTAAATTAATATGCGCATTAGTCTAAGTGTGGTTTCTGCGCTCGAGGGCAGATTACAAGTGGGATTTTTTTTGTGCACAGGAGTTGGACCTCTTTCGTACAGATTATAAAATAAAACAACGACCCCTGGACAGTTTGGCCTGCCATCCTGTGGTGGGTGAAACTCTATGCTGCAAAGAGAAGAAGGGAAACAATTTTTCATATTAGGGATCTAGTTGACTTTGTGCCAATTTCAAAAACAGTTGAATGTTAGATACGCTATAGTCAGTCTGTCTCCATCGATCACAGGAAACGCTCTTGAATTTCATTTGAATTCGTTGAGAAGCATTATTTGAGAAGCTTAACTTTTGCGTGTTTTTGTGCATTTGCGTATTGTCTGGCGCGATGGATCGCGCCTTTGGAAACTTGGAGAACAAGTTCAAGTGTCTGGTGAAGGCGGAAGGCAAGGGAATGGCCCTCAAGTTGGTTGGATTCTACGCCGTCGGCTGGACCCTTCGAAAGTTGGTCAAGTGATGCCTGTTGGTCGTTCTCGTTTTTCCGTTACCCGTATTTGTCGCCCCTTTGAAAATTCTATGTACGAATAAATTGCGGTTTCACCTCATAATCACATTTTCGCAGCCATCGACTGGAGTTTCAGTGTGTCTTCAGGCCACATTTGCAGCAGGAGGGAATCTGGAAGGTCTCCTGCACCACGTCTAGATTGCCGTCGTTTTTGATGCTGGCCAGGTTTCGAAGGACGTAGTGCTGCGTGCAAGTGGGCTTGTAACTTTGCGGAAAGTTGGAGGTAAACTGGCAGGGCTCCCCGGCTCCTCTGGATGAGTGAAATAAAAAGATTGAGAGTTGACAAAAAAAACCGGTTTAGGCAAAAATGGTTAACTTCAGATTCGACTCACTCGCACTCCTCGATCTGAATAGCCTGCTTGTACTCCTCGTTATTGACGATCAACTGCCAGGTGTTGTCCGACTTCAGACCCTTCTTCGGATACATGTATCTGCGGTTGCTGTTGCAGAGGTACGTCAGATCGTCGGAGCCCACGCGGGCACTCACGTCAGTGGGCTGCAGCTCGTCGCTGAAGAACTTGGAGAAGTTTTTCTCCAGCTTGTGCTTCAGGCTAGAAAGGTCCGGATAGTCGTCCACATGGATGCAGAACGACTTGGAGGCCTGGTTGCT
This sequence comes from Drosophila ficusphila, assembly GCF_018152265.1. Lineage (NCBI taxonomy): Eukaryota > Metazoa > Arthropoda > Insecta > Diptera > Drosophilidae > Drosophila > Drosophila ficusphila. The sequence continues at coordinate 21,828,842 of NW_025064737.1, forward strand.
GCTGTTTCCGCAAGGCTGGTGGCGTTGAGTCACACTGATCTTGGCTACGGAATCGGGGAAGACAAAGGCTAAAATTAGGCAAGCGCCAAAGGCAGTTGGCCAGTGAGTATGGGATCGATTTAGTTGTTAGTTGCAAGGCATGTATCGAATGTAGCTGAGCCAATACATATATACGGATATATGTTGGATTTGAATACTTACAGTCAAAGGGGCGGTGTTGGCGTGCCGGCTGGTCCGATTGCACCTCAGAATTAGTGCCCTGCAACGAGAGGAACGTTTCGTTAAAGACCAGATTCAGCTTGCCGTCCGGGGAGCGCTGCACTTTGAAGGACTGATCCGGCTGGTTCAGGCTGTGATACTGATGATAATGGCTGTTCGGTTGGGGAATCGGTGACTGATTCTGATTCTGGTACGCGTCATCGTGCATGGTCGTTATGGGCATGAGGGGTGCACTGTCCGCGGTCGTTGTCTGTGTGGGTAAAATTCAATCGTGTCAGTCTTTAACCGAAGGGCAAAAAATACACAAAGACAACACAACCCAACACAAGATCAAATGAGCGATGAAATGGATATGCAGTATAGGATGTAGGATACACAAATTCGCTTATACATTTATGAATCACCTTAGATCACCTTAGCTCAATAATACCTCAACATTAGGTTTTTCAATTCATGTTATCTTTAACTTACATAATGCTATAAAAATCAGAGGCGATTTTATAAAATGCATGCACTTACATTATTAAAGAGTATAAGACCCGGTTTATCGTTAACTACAAAAACCGAATGAAGTAATTCCTCTACATCCTTGGCCTGGTAAAAGAAAAAGACAAGACAAAAGGCTTTAGTCCCGGCTTGGAAATTTTGGCTATAGATACATAAAAGAGTTCGGGATTTGGGGAAAGGAAAATGTGGCTTTATTTCGGGACACCCTGGCACGGATTTGCCCACACCTTGTAATCGGCACACAGCTTTATAATGTGTTCGTCGGAATTGTTGGAAGGCTTAGAAATCCTGGTGCACAACAAATCCATCAGCTTCTTTGCTTCATGCTCGGCCTCGAGTCGCTTCGAAATTTCGCTACTGATACAAAATATCTGAAAAATACAGGTGAGAGTTGTGTTTGCGGTTCATCAACATTGCCAAGACAACGGAGTACATATTCGTGGGTCATTGTTTGTTGGTTTGTTCCACTCTCTAACTCGCTATATTCTGCCCTCTCTCACTTTTATCAAAACTTCATTTGCGTATTTGAAAAGTTTGAACAGCTGTTTTCCGGGCAGGCGCAGTTTTTCTCCCGGCATCGCTTCTCTATTTGCGTTGAGTTAGGATCCGAACCCCGTGTTTGAGTTCTAAATCTGAACCCATAATTTGGAAGAGCTCCCCAGAGTAGTTATTGAAACTGAGAAAGAAATGTCTTGAGGAACAGATCGCGGTTCAGTTGGCAACTAAAGCCAATGACAACCAAATGGTTTTGATAGGTCAAAAAGTAAATGCGAATGAAGATTAGTTGTCGAGGTAGAAACTGATCCACATGAGCTGGACAAATATTAACAATTTTGTATATAACCTTTATAACCTTAGACCAATAAAAATATATTCGACAAAATTCGACTAATGAGATTAGCTCCCGAAGCAAAAAACATGGTATTTCCTTGAAAAAAGTAATTTTAGAAATTATCTTTATACTGTTTGAATAAATAAAAGCAACATAAATATGCACTTGTAGAAAAAAACCTTGATAAAGCGCTATAAAGCTTCTAAGGCCCTCCGCACATTCCCATATAAGCTCGATTATTATTCTTCACTCCCAAAATAAATAAAGATTTTGTTTGCTTCTAAAATTCCTTAACATAAGTTTAGGAAGTTGGGTCTGCCGGGGACGTATAAAACCCGATTAAAAGTGCAGCCCGATATGAACTTGAGGCCCGATATGAACTTGCCCGAGAATTTCTCGGAATGTTTTTCCCGGAATTTATCGCGATTAAAAGCCTTTTGGTTGATCTAAGGCAAGCATTGAATTTTTTCATATATACATTTTTCCATCTCAGTTTTTGGTTTTCCATGAACCTATTGACACTTAGTCAGAACTTAAAACGATCTTTGAAACCTGTTCGGTTTGGAATTTGCTGAAAACCTGGATGCTTAACGGATTTTTCTATGTCCAGTTTCATTCAGAATTATTATTTCAGATTAGTTGTTGTTCACACAAAGATAATCGACCCTTTTGTTGGCAGTAAATTACCTTGAGAATCGTGTGCAGAATAAATGGCATTATTGATGTCAAACAATATTATTGCAAAGCCGATGATGTGCATTTATTAAGCCGAGAATGAAAATTGCACATAACTCGCCATTGGCAATGCGAACAGGTTTTCAATCTCTGACTTAATTTGAACTTGAAAATACCCTTCGGCGTATGGAAATGCTAATACATCTACGAAAAATTTAAAGTAAACCAAAACCAAATCGAATTTTGTTAGGGAACAATCCATTGCCCGTTAGAGTTAGGGGAAGCAGAAAGTAGCGAAGCACAGAAAAACAGAAAGACAGTCGAACTCTCATAACTGAAACAATCACCTGCCTCTCATTGAACCGACTTGTGAAGATTTAAGGTTACAGTAACGGAGCAAAATATTATTTACTATTTTTTTTTTAGGTGTGACACGAATGAGAAAAAGTTCCAAACAATAAATGACATCAAATTTTGTTTTGACTATTAACATTTAGAGCGTAATAAATTTTCTGCTTTTACGATTCGAGGAAGAACGTTAACGTTTGAGACTCCTATTTTATGGTCTCTTCTCATTTTAAGAACACTATTAGAAGCACGGTGCCAGTTATGGAGGTTCGACTGTTATGAAATTTCAAAAAAGAGTGCTTACCGTGGTAAATACGACGAAGAGCAGGACCAGGATTTTTAGAAGTAATGTCCACACGGGCGCCATCATGATTGAAATCGGGGGGATCAGGTGGGTATATAACTATATTAATCTATACTGTGGACGGCGACCGTCTGCGTCTGGGATTATTATACAGCAGAAGGAGATCGGCGGATCGGCGGTGGCTTATACCAATTTTCTTATTGCTACCGTTTTTTTTTATACCGACACCGTTGTTGTTGTTGTTGTTGATCTTTTTTTATGGGCTCTGCGTATATATAAAATAAACAAACTGGCACGACTAAATGTTAATGCCGGGCTTTGATATTGGTAGCGGTTACTGTTGCCGTAGTTGTCGTCGGCGGGTATTTATTTATAAATATTTTGTGGCTCTTTGTGATATGTTGTCTATTCCGCTTTGTTTGTTTCCTTTGCACGCTTTCGAGTCACCGACAGACAGACACTTCAATTAGTCGGTTTGCTTTTCACTTTAGTTTCGCTCTCGCCGCTTTTTAGTGGAACCGTTTTTGGCCGGGCGCTGATTTCGATTGTCCAAGTTGGTAATCCAATTTTGCGAAGACCGCTTGCTCTTGAACTTTTCGGTTCTGTGCGCTGACGGGTAGTGACGAAAATCGCGAGATGCCTGCGCTTTTATGGGCTTATAGCAATCTGCCACCGATCTTGCGCTTCACAAGCGACGCGCGCTGGGATTTTCCGACAAAGCCGCAGAGGTACACCGCCGATTCCCCCCGGAGATCCAAAGGCATTAACTTAACTCGGTATCGATTTGTCGCGATCGAGAACACACGACAGCGAGAGTGGACGACTGGTAGGCAACTGAACGTTCAGACTCGAAGATCTCCGCCGCGACGCTCGGCTCCCCAAACAATTGCCAAGTGCAGCTCAAGCCGACGCTTGCGAGAGTGCGAGCGGGAGAGGGAGAGGGAGAGGGCACTGGCAGCGGGGAGAGAGCGGGACGGGATGGGATGGAGGGGAAAGAAGGGGAGAGGTGGGGCGGTCTGATTGGATTTTATCACAGCTGACTACGCCTCTAAATAAGTTTGCGTCTCTCCACAAACATTTTGAGTCATCTTACACTTCGAAAAAAATAGGGATACCAAAACCAACCCACTTTGATTGAACAAGCTTCAAATTACATTTCTAACTTATTTATGATTGCTATATAAAAAAGAAATATATAGTTGCAACTTTGAAAACAATTGAAAAATTGATGATTAGTTATCTCTTAGTAGGAACATATTGTTTGATAAGCATTATAAAATACATATTATATTTTTTATTGCTACATAAACATGACATATAGTTGCAACTTTGTAAACAACTGAAAAACTGATGATTAGTTAATCTCTTAGTAAGAACATATTGTTTGATATGCATAAGGTTATATTATAATTTCATAATAAAAATTGTGAAATTGTGAAATTGTTACTTATGTTTTAGGTTTCGAAATTATTGTTATCAGTGGATGATCTCTTAAATTTTAATTGGCATAATTAAAATCGTTCAGTTTAATGTTTTTGTTTTGACTGCTGCTCCAAATGCTGCTCCAAATGTTACTACTTCGACGATTTACTTCTTTGTTATCAGCAGGATGTTTGCTCTTAAATGTTTCTTTTGTATTGAACAACAGTAATTATGTTATGTATTGTATAATGAACAAAATATATAGATAATTAAGTCCGTTCTCTGGCCTTTCTAAAGCAAGGTCAAAAAGCAATTGTTTAACAAAAAATATTAAAGTGCTTGAATCACAACTTGTTTTTGGAAAATAACACGCATTGGTAGGGCTATCCCCATTCGACCAAGTCCGTCTTAGCCAGCTCACGTCTGCTGCGGCTGAAAGTATAAGTAAAGCCGGGCCAAAGCTTCGCATCAAAGCTCCAAGAGCACACCTGTTGCCGGCACAAACACTAGCAAACAGCTAGCCAAACCAATAGACTTCGTCTAATGGGCTTGGTATTCCGAGCGGGTGCCGCTCACGTCAGTTCCGTCGGCGCACGCGTCACGGGTGTCGGAGATCCGAGCCGCTCCAATCTGCCGTGTGGCTTCCGACTTGGCGCGAGCGAAGACGATGGGAAAGAAGGTGACTCAATTGGTATTTCCGAGAACGGCGGATAAAAAACCACAGCTTGAAAGCGCGCACTGCAAATATTTGCCATGTAACTGGCTTCTGACGCAGTGCCACCTCGCTGCAATGAATGCATTGTTTCGTTTGGCTTTTTGAGGTCCACGACACCGATTGTTATTCCCAATGATGAAAACCTTGAACTTGCCTTCGCAATATGTTCGGACTCGGCCATATCCATTTCTTACCCTTGTCTTTTATTAGCTGATGATATATTGCAGTTTCGCAGAACTAAAATTGCACCAGAAATTCACGAGAATTCTTATTTTATTATTATTAAATAAGCGCGATAAGTGCAATGCAATAAAGGGGAACCGTATGATGCAATTAATTGTACGTGTTTGCAATCTTAATTGTGTGTGTCCATTTTCCAGTCAGCACATATCATTTCTATAAAATCGTATTTGCTGCTTTCTTCTCAGAAACAAATTGATCAATTGCTTAAATTATGATGGCCAATAAAAGCCATAATAATACATAATATTTTTGGGAACAAAACATTGCATACTTAGGGGCAAGAAATTTTAAAGCATATCAGTAGGCCTTTTTAAAAATAAAGCCGACTCACCCTTTATTTAAACACAACCAATTACAATTAACCTGCAACATGTGATGTTTGTTTTATTAATTAAAGGCTTTCCCTGTTTGTCGTTTTATAGGCTATGTTATTTAATACCCAGGTTGCAAAGTATCGTTTAGTACTTGACTTGACTTTAGCTGGAACTGCATCTTATAAGGTTTAGACATTGAGTCATGCGATTACCTATTAAGTCGATTTATACGACGTCTCTGATTTATTGGAAAAGGTCAAGAATTTGCGCAATGTGTTGCAATAGCGACGATGAAAATGTAGGAAACTTGAAAAAAAAAGATATTTATAATTAAATAAGTTCAACTTTTGATTTTCAGTAATTGCCAGAATGTTTGTGCGTGGCACTTAAGTGCGCAAATTAGCTAACATTAGCAAACTTTTATATCCCCAAATCAACGCTAGGTAATTTGCAATTAATTCATTTAACGAATCCAAAGAAAAACTGCGTGTGCGCAGAGTTAGGGTAAATGAGCTGTCGTTCCCCTAACGACTTGATCCAATTAACCTAATAGTTATAAATCGACCAGGAAACAGTTTTCTTCCGCAGCCCCATTAATCGATGTGGCACGTTGGTGATCTTGGGGCCTGGGACATTGGCAAATCGAGTGAGGATGGGCCGAAAGTCAGGGGAAGTCAAGCGAGCCGACTCCCGGGTCAAGTTAACGTGAAATGGTGAAATACGCTTAATGACAGCTTGCTCATGCAAGTGTGTCCGAGCGGGTATACCTCGGACTGAATAAATAATGAAATTGCATTGCACATTCAATAAAATATTTTCAAACGGGCACAATTAAAGCGGCACGGCACCTGAGAAAAATGTGGACGCACCACTTTGCAAAATGCAATTTCAGCCATGACAGCACCACACGCCAGCGTGTTTCTTGTGCGTTTGCGTTTGCGTTTGCCTCGAAAATAAACATTCGAAACGGGCAACCAGGACGAGATCGCGCAGCAGCTGTTGCTCAATTTGTCAGCCGCCTCGATTGCATCATGACCGTAATCCCAGCTGAACGTACTGTTTTGATTTTTTCCTTTGGGGGAGTGGAGTATGAAAAATGGAGATGCCTCTTGCTGAAGTGCTAGGCAAATATCGGTCCCAAAAGCCTGGCTTTCACTTTTTCCTGGCCAGCTGGCTGGCGTTCCATATCCATGTTGGTCTATTCAATTCGCCAAATTGAATTATGCCGTGCAGTTTCCTCTCAAAAAACACACAAAAAATATAATAGAAATCGACCAAAAAGTGCCAAAAACGAGTTCATTTCCGATACGGATTTCAGATATTTTTTGTCGCCGGCACAGCGAAACTTTTGCGAATTTGAAGTTGAAGTTCATTGCGCAACTAACGAGCAACTGCAGCAGGAAGTCGAGGAAGTGGAGTGGACTTTCGGTGGCTCTGGTGTTCGGAGTTTGGCGTTCGGCTTTCGGCTTTATTTTCTAGCATTTCCCAATTCGCAGCGGCCTGTTATCGCACTTCACGTTACACTCTGAAAACTTTTCCCAACATTGCGCTTTTTTATTTAGCCTGCTCGCTCTTGCAATTGCTCCACGTCAATTAACAAAAAAATGCACAGCACTAGCAGCCCAGGAAAACCCGTGAAAAGTCAGTGAAAAATTAAAAGCACATGTGTGTTTCTGGCCTCGGACTTTGGCTGATCGATGATATATGTAAAAAGATAGAAAAACCCGACCACCATAATGACAGGAAGTGGCACTCTGGAGCCGAACGCTTTATATTTATTTATGAGAGGACTCAGGATGCGAAATCCCGCGACAGTAGTGAACACATTTTAATTGTCTTATTGCATTCCAGGGTTATCTCATCGCTTCTTCCATTTGCCATTTGACGACATAAATTGTATGTTAAAGCTAATAACTTACTTCCTTCCTGTATAAATTTGACCGGTTGCCGTTTGATAGTTTTTCTTTTTTACTGATGCGGTGGCGTATACGCAATATTGGGTGCGGGCCATGAGATACGTTAAATTGGATTCACTTTCTGTGCATTCAACCTGAACTGAATGGGCAAATTATCGGTTCATAGGAAATTTACCTCAACCACAAATTATGCTGAGCAAAAAAATATTTATATGTCCAAACTCCACTCCTTAAGTTGACAACCCAATAAACAGCGGACAAAGTATACAAGCAAAATTATGAAAACAATTAGGTGGCGGAAAATGTGAGTGGAATTTCCACGAAAGCCGAATGGCCTTTAGATTGTTTTGCGACTTTGCAGTATTGCAATAAGCTATAAACACTTTCATTTCTTGAAGACGAAAAAGAATACATAACTAGGGCTTTAAAATAATTTTAATTACAAGTTATCTGATTTGCAGAACTCAAAATATATGTTTGTATGTCACAAAATATTTTTATTCATATATTTAGTAAACTATAAAAATGCAAATAACTCTCCTTTAAAGGTTTTCCTGTAACGTAGAGTATTACCACTTAAAACCCCATGTGGTAGCTACCGCCCCCAATCGCAATTATGATGACCCATTAGTATATATTCGCTTGCCATTACATGAGTTGAGGTTTTCTTTTTATTTTTATTTATTTTGCCGCTGTTTACCTTCCTTCGCCATGTTTTCCTTTTGCTGTTTAACAAATTTACAGTTTGTTAACTGCGAGTGCTTAAGTATTATGTTTGGGCCAAGTTATTTCATGCTCATTTCGCGTTTTGCATTTATGCAGTTGCTATTGCAGTTGCAACTTCAGTTGGCAGTTGCAGTTTGCCCGTCTGGGCCCATTTCACTTTCGGTTAGATAACCGAAGTCCGGCAAGAGGTGGGGATTTTCGAAGCGGGAACTGCCCACGTAGGACTTAACCATTTGGCTCTACTTTGTCACCAGGGAACGGAGCAGTCAGGCAGTTGTAACCGTCTTGCCAACTTCCATTGTTTGTCTCGGCATTGTTCGGCTTAATTGTTTGGCGCATTTACAAATGAACCGCTTCTGACATAGTGACAGTGACCTCTCGTCAAGAGGAGGACCTAAAAGTTAACTCAGTTCACCCTTTTGTCGCAATATTAGATAATGGTTTGCCCTCAAGTTCGCAATGTGTTGTTATTTTGGGAGTCTGCTTGGGAGTCTGTTGAAGGCTTAGATTCAACGCTCCTGGGGTCAAGGCTGTTGCTCTGACTTAAGCCAGAGATTAGGGATCAAGTCTACATTGGGTCAAGAATTTGTAACGCCAATCAAGGTTTTTATTATTTAATTTGTTTTTGTTTATCGCCCCCCAGATAATAAAATCTTTACAAATATTGTATAATTAGTTCTGAAAACAGAAGCAATATGACATTTAAGAGCTTAGAATTTTTTTTAATCCGCAACTTGTCCTTGCTAAACTTCTTTTGGTGCCGACTTTTCCAAAAGTGATCTCCTGAAGATCACTCCATTTCAAGTTCGTTGCCTCAGTCTTTCGATTGGGCCATGTCAGAAAATGAAGTCAACGGTGCTGTTTTTTTACAGCAGTCGAACACGTTTAAGCCACCGAACTTAATGAGCCGCATTGCAGTTTTCGGATTGCCACATGTGGCCGATGCCGATGCCTCTCGAAACGCATTGAACCCCAGACACTCGTTTGTGGCCAAGAGGCTGTCATGAAGTGTCGGCAATGCTGCCGAAAAAAATATAAAATAAATTGTAACACAAAAAGAGCAGGAAAGAGAGCGCAGCACTCTTAGCCCCACGACTAAGAGCGAGCCAAAAAGACCCCACAAACCGCTCAAAATGCACCAACTCGACGGCTCTCCGGTGATTTCTTTAAATAAGCCGACGAAGCGATTTTCGAGCACAGTTCGAGCGAAGACGTTGCCGAGATTACAAGCCGCAGGTAAAAAAGCCAAGATCGGGAGGTTCGAATCGGTGAAAGAAAGTCGAGAGTGAAATTTTGTGCGCGCTCCAAACTGAAACCGCTGAAACGAATGCCGATGACAAAACAAACGTGAAGCGAAACGGTTCGAAATCGAAGTCGAAAAAGTGCGCCGGCCAAGTGCCAATTGCAAGTGGCTAAGTGAAGAAAGTTGGTGTGAAGAGGAGACAGCGAAAAAAACAACACAAGCCCAAAACCCGAGGACGTCATCGGTAAAAGTGAATTTTGATCTTGATTAGCCGCCCAGCTAATCCAAGGCCCAATTTTAGCTAATCCAACGAGAAGCACAGCCGCTCGAAATGAAGGTAAGTCCAAAGGATACCGCAGTGAAAGTTGATTCAAAAACTGGACTAATTTGGGTGTACATGGCTTGTAAATTCCCCCCTATATCTTGTTTATGCAATTTCTACGGCAAACAAGTTCAAGTGCAAGGCATTCTGCAGCGAAACCCGTTTTATGTTGGCCACACATCGCTGACTTTATTAGCTAAGCCCCCGGGCTGCGTGATGTCTATGGCGCTCTCCTATGAGATGCTTTCATTACGCAACCGGCGGATAACCCAAAAATCCCAATCGATGCCTCGCTGCACTCGAAAAGAGATGGATTTTGGTAGACCTTCAGTCGCTCGGAACCTTATGTCATGACTCGCAAGAAGCGATGACCATTTGACCGAGTGTAAAGGTAAATGTCGTGCATAATTATTATGTCAGACCCGCTGGCTTCTACTCGTCAGCGGGTTGCTTTCGAAAATCGTTAAGAAATTTGAATAAGCCCAGCTGGAGCTATGAAAAACGGAAGACGACGAAGCAGCTGAGGCGCGGCACACGTAGCGACAGTAAACGAGTTCGTAAACTGAACCTACCGCAATTAAATTATCAGTCGCAGTTATGGTAGTGAGTGGTGCCAATTTGTTTCTTAAAGTTATAAGAGTGTCGGCATTCTGCTCATCAGCCATTGAGCAATAGTATTCAGTATGCTAATTGCTTGTGAACACGGAAAAAGAGAGCGAGAGTATTGGACCCACAAAGCCGGCAAATACAACACTTTCACTCTCAGCCCAGACAAAATATTGGCCATAACAATGAGCAAACGAAAAAAAGAAAACAAAAACGAGCCATGCCGACCAACTAAAGAACCAATCAACGAGATGAGGGGAGGATGGCATCGGCAAATATTGGCCAATAGTTTAATGTGCCAACGAATTCAGGCGAATTTCGTACTCAGATTGCATTCCGTTAATTACTCAGTTGAATCATTATAATTAATTGTTTCCAACAAAGCCATATTGGCAATTAACTTTCAATTATTATTATTATTTCTGCCACTGTTCCATATTTGATTACGCAACCCCGAAGCGAAGAACAATATTGGTTTTGATTAATTAGTGCATTTGTATGCAGATTGCAGTGGGCCAATTGAATGGGCCATGGTAGAGCAATTTATGTATTGTATAAGAAACCGCAACATATTTGGCCAGTCATAATTGAGGTTGCGCCATTGCGGGGAGAAAGGCTGCCAATTTAATTAATATTTTTTAAGGCGGTTCCACTTTGGCCCAAATAAAAAACTAATTTAAAACGCATTTGTCAAAACTATCAATATCGCTTATTGAACATTTCTCAACAAATTCGTTCAGCCAAACTCCGATCAATTTCAACAAAATGATTCACATTATTTCTAAATGAGGCATTGCACCAATCGTTGCAATTCAATGATTCAATTCAAGTGTAATATCAAACAATCATTTCCTGTTACTTTTCATAAAATTGATTTAATTGTAATTTTTGCATGATTGTTTAATAGAAGGAAGTGGATGTATTCACAAAACGTAGGCAACAATTTGCCGGGAAATTATTGTGTTTAATTTTTTTAATAACTTGTTTGCAGATTACTGTGTTTTACTGACGGTTTTAGCAGACAAAAATCAGTTTTGAAATAGCTTTATATCGATTTTGATTAACAATAGTTATTATTTTGAATACTACATAGTTTAAACGAAGTCATAATAATTTCCACAACTTAAACAGTTTGCCGAATGCGTAAGCCACCAATATGCATTTTACCAGCTTGATGGGTCTTGTCAAAATCAAAGCAGATTTCAAATTGGGTATGACTATTACCCCCTGCCACGCCTTTCTTTCAATTAGGCCAAAATCGCTCGACTGTAAAACAAGTAATTTAGGGGAAAGGATGGGGGGTCTTAGTGGGTTTGCATACGCAGATCGAGGATTACGAGCTACATTTGTATCGGCGGTAAGTGGCAGATTATGATTGCACATGGTGTGCGTGTGTGTGCGACAGTTGACAAATGAGTGCACAGATGTGGCAAGCGGGCGAAACCACTAAACAAAAACTAATGGTGGTGCAACCGCCGCAGCGACACATTTCGGCAATTGAATTTTCCCCGTTGTCTGTGGCCATTGTTAAGGCTGTCACGTAAATTTCATACAGATTCCTAAACATATTGCGCAACTTTGTGTCATCTTAGTTAAGTGGTTTTAATTTGGGTGATCTTTTTTTTATGTTTTTATTTTTAAATAATTTATATATTTAAATCCCAAACAGGTCTTCAGACTGAGTCTACTCCTGGTGGCGGCCCTGCCTCTGATGTGCCACGCCCTCCCCGCCACGGATAAATCCCTCTCGCTGGAGGACACAGATCTGGACAACGAACCCGGCGAAAGTGTAAAGGAGTCGCAGGTGCAAAAGCGATCCGGCAGCTTCGATTATGTGGCGCACTTGAAATCCGGCCTTCTGTCCGGAATTGGCCAGGCATCCGCCTCGATCGCCTCCGGCAGTTCCGGCGGAAGCAGCGGAGGAGGGGACAGCTACAAGTCCCACGAAATTGTTGTCCATGTAAGTCGAGAGCCACATTTCCACGACCTGATTTAGCCGCTGGGGCTTTCCCACTTTTCTCTAAGCAGCGCAAATCAATAGACAGATTAGTCGATTTTTTACATATTTTTAAAAATTATAACAATTATATCTAATTCGTTTCCAGGGAAACTCGGTGGACTATGACCCTTGGTCGTTCAAGAAGTCCGTGCTGAACACCATCTTCCAGGCGGTCAAGGCCATCACCGGCGGGGTCACCGCGCTCAAGGGTCAGCTGATCAAGGGCAGCGGCTATGCGTTGAGTGCTGGAGGCAACCTGGTGGCCGCCGGCGGAGACAAGGTCACCGACGTGGGCAAGTCGATCATCAACTCGGCGCACATCAACTCGCACACCTACGCCACTAGTCACTCCTCCGGCGGCGGCGGTCTGTTCGCCAAGCTTACCTCCTTGTCGGGCGCCTCCTCCGGCGGCAGCAGTGGCCACAAGACGGTCTCCGCTCCCGGACCCGTCGTTCACCACGAGAGTAAGTACACCCAGATAAAATATCTCTGAAAAACTGGCCAAGTGAGTCCCCTCATTATTAAATGAATAATTAAATGAATTGATAATCAAAAGTATTTATATTCATGAAATAGCTTTAGGGGTTACAAGTTTTTATCAGCAAAATATCAAATATCATGCAAAGCAGCTAACCCAAAAATCAAAGTAGATCAAGTTTAGGTAAAATCAGTGTAAAGTAATTTTTTTTTTCAAAATTTGTGTTAAATGAATCGATGGTCATATGATGACTGGTATAAGTTACTTTTTCAAACATTTTTGTTACGAAAATATTTATTAATGTCAAATGAATATAATGCTTTTTGCAATTAAAATACTGCAATGACTGACTCTCGGCAAGACACTTTTAAACCCTACTCTTTCCATAAAAATTGGACTAGGTCGCGTATCACTTATTTAAATACTTGTTGCATATTACCATTGTCCGATGGGCCGTGAAATCCAAAACATATTGTATTTCGCTTACGTAACGCAGCTGCTGAACTAGATGCATGACAATTAAGCCGCCTAATAACCAACACAGCCCCACCTGGCCAAAACGGAAGAGTCAATATCCAGCTCCGATTTGGTGGCAGCTCCAATGGCCAAATCAGAGCGTAAAGCGAGCAATGAACCTGGCCGGCAACTTTCGTTTTCGCCAGCAACTCGTCCCGTCGGCGTCTGCGTTCCATTTTGGCTCACTGTCTCCGCATTTGTCTCGTTGCAGCGATCACTACGTACGAGATACCCACCGGCCACGCCAGTTATGGTCCTCCCTCGAAGCCCCCATCCTACAGTAGCGCCACCCACCAGTACTTGCCGCCGGTGGGCGGGGCCAGCTACAGCGGCGGAGCGCCCTTCAGCGTCAGCCACCCGGCGGCCTTCGAGTCGCCGCCCAGCAATTATCTGCCATCGGCCTACGGACAAGATGGTGCGTAGCAACCAAATTGGTTAAAAACTGTTCAAAATAAAACAAAACTTATTGGGGGGAGGTCCTGTGTAATCTTCTCTGTACATACTCTTCCTCACTAATCAGGGTTATGGGTTCTTAAGTCATTCACATCACTAGCTTAAGATAAGATATGTACATATATTCTGTAAATATATATTCCATTTTGTAAATATGATTTATTTAAATGCTATTAGAATTTATAAAGTTTAGGTTTCTAAGATTTTGAAACATAAGATGAGAAGTAATAGTATCAACATTCTCAACCTACACTTATTCTTTTTTAAAGGACAACAATAGATGTTTGTAATTATGTTAAAATTTCATAAACATAGTTTTTATTTGCACCTGTATATAAGTAATTTTAAAAGAAATATTATACACATCCATGAGAGCATCCCAAAGATAACAATGACAGGCTGGCCCTGTCAACTTGCAATGGCAAATCACTCAACTTCATTTGCATACTCAAATAGCAAACTCCTGCCTTCTCCGCCCTTTTTGCTACCCTCATCTCATTTCCGCACGTAGCAAGCAACGAGAGGAAAGTGAAAGCACCGTCATCAGTTGCTCATAATTCGTGAAGACGCAGCAGAAACCCAAAGAGCCATTGTAAATACTGTAAATATTAACACTACCAGTCGAAATCTCTCCTTCTCCGAACATTGCCTCTCCATTAATATATGCGTAGGCCCCTGGAACTTGATCCAATGGCACATTTCCTAGGCTAAGTTTATTCGGTTTTTTAACACATTGCGCAAGCGAACATAAATCGATTCATTGTACATAAAAACATTCAAACATGTATCCATAAGCCATCACGTCATCCATGTATCCGTTAACATCCTATAGTACTTAAGCGAATTGTACAGATATTAATCGAGCCATTTGCAGTGGCCACATGTCGCATACTTGATAAAAGTACGCATACGCATTTAGTCAGTGGCCCATTAAAGAGTCTTGCGAAAACCTTCGACGAAACTCAGTTTATCGACTCTTCTCATCCACCTAACCAAAACTAAAACCGGAATTCATCTTTGTACGATCATCATGAAAATCATCCAGAAGGCAGCCCAAGAATGTACAAAATGTGTAAAGTAAACCAATCATTTTGTATAAAAAGAAACTAAAGACATTTAACACCAAAAGCACACTTCACACAGAAAAAATATATTTTAAAATACTTACAAAAAATCATTGTGAATTTAAAAAGAATTCAATTTTAACATAATTTAAGAAGAAAATATTTTTTTTCTGTGCAACCAAAAACAAGTACATTTACAGACAAAACACATTGTAAATACCCAGACATAAAACGCAAATATTTAATTTGGTAAATCTAATGAAATCTCACTCATTGCATACACACCTCGACAACAACAACACCATCACAACAAACAACCACATACACCCACCCACTCGAAACAACAACCTCAAACGGCAGCGGCCAGTGCAAATAGCAATGACTTTAATATCTACGGACGGCACACCAAACTGACGGATGAGGAGGCGCGAAAGGCGGCTCTGCAGCTCCAGGAGATCCTCAGTATGCTGCCCAATGGGAAGACGGAGTACACGGCCTCCAAAACGGTGGCTCTGGACACGAGTTCACCCACGGGTTCGGGTTTGGAGCAGGCGGAGGTGTACAATAGCTATGGCATTCCGCTGCCCAACAATCTGGGCACCTTGGAGTCCCTCTCGCACACCGAATCCATAACGGCTGCCTACAATCCCGCGGCGAAAAACCCCGCCGATGTGTACCACCAAATGGCCAAGAGACCCTCCGCCGAGGAGCTCTACATTCAGAAGCACCCCAACGAGGGCTACGACTACCCACCACCTTCTTCTACTGGCCACGCACCTGCACCACCGCCACCGGCTGCCAGTGACTACCGGGTGGAGAACTACCATGCCAGCAAGAGCAGCGCGCTCAAGGATCTGACGCCCATTATAGCCGCCTTGGAGGTGGCCAAGAGGAAGGGCAATGGCCATGGCAGTGGCCCAGTTTACTCGATCGAGAAGCAGGTGCACAAGCAGCAGTCGCCGCACTTCCAGTACCTGCCGCCGGTGGTGCAGAAGTCCAAGTACGTGTACAGTGCACCACCGCACCACCAAAGCCACAGCGGTGGTTACAAGGTGCGCCGCCAGGTGGCGCCTGGCAAGCAGCCGAAGCGAGTTTTCCGGCCGCAGGACTACGAAATACAGGATCCTCTGATGTTCAACCGACTGATGGAGGTTTAGGGGATCGAATGTAGTCCTTAGCTATTATTACTCTAAGTCATGTGCAGCATTTACCTATAACTTATTTATGTTCTCGTTATCGCAATCGTTAATCGTAATACATTATTTATTGAGCTTCCCAGACATGGCTGGCAATAAAGCGAGCCACAGATACTGCATCCGAAACAAAACAGAAATCCAAGCACAGCATGCTAGAAATGAAACCCCAGCACCACCAATCACTTTCTTCTCTTATCGCACAACCACTTTCCTGCGCCGTTGCACCACCCAAACTGAATCGGGAACCCTTCTCACCTCTCACCGCTCTCTTTGCAGTCTACCATCAGTAGAGGACGATGCGGAAGCTGTGGACCACGCCCACTTCGGTTACACCACGCCCACTGTCCATCTCCACGTATCCTAGAGTTAGTCAAAACGTTCCTGCCTATTTCGAATCTATCTGCTGTCACTCCCCTCTCATCCTATAAACATTTCCGATCCGAAATCCCCTTCTCCAGGGCCTCACAGAACTGCAGTTCTCATTGATTACAATTGCTCCATTTTTAGCTTAAGTATTTAAATTAAATAAATCGTTGAACACAAGCTATGGTTTTTGTTTTCTTGCTGCCAAAAAGTAGGCTTTTCAAAATAATAAGCCATGTATTGATTATGTAGATTACTTTGTCTAAGGTAAAAGTCAAACGACATAAATGTATTTTAAGTTGTTAATTGTAGTTTTGGAAAATAACTTTCAGATTACCACCACTTTATTCTGAAGGAACAAAAGATCCGAAACACAATCAGAATATCAGTGAGGTGATATCAAATTTGTTTAATTAAATTTTGTTTTGCTTTATGTTCATGCCTCATTTTAGTACAAGCCTAAAAGTTGGTAACAAAATTGACTACAAACTCGTTAAAAAATAGCTTATGAACAGAAATCCAAATCATACATTTTGCAGATCCAAGTTCAAGCATGGAAAACTTAAGGCACAGAAAATATTTTAATTTATTAATGGGAGTTTTTATTATCGCTTAGAAAATCTCGGGGACAGGCACACCTGTGCGATTAGGACCTGGAAGCAAGGAATCTCTGGATACTTTAGGAGAAACAAGGGTTACTGCAACCACCCTCCATCCGACGTGCTCAGTAGTAGCCGAAGGTGATGTCGTGCAGTGGTTGGGCATTTCCCTGGGGCAGGGCGTAATCCCGGGCCAGCTGATCTAGCAGTCCGGAGCCACCTCCTCCGCCACTGCGGGCCTGGGGTTGCGGCTGTGGCTGGTAGCTCGGCTGCTGTTGCACGGGACGAGCGATAGGTCCCTGGGACTGGCCCCCAAAGCCAACGGGTTCCAGCAGCGGTCGTCCTCCGGAGGCGGGAGCCAGGAATCCCTGAGCTCGAGCGCTGCTTGGAGCAGGGGATGCGGGGGGCAGGGCGTAAACGGGCCGGGAGATCCGCACATTCGAGGGTCCTTCGCCGAAGCTCTGCGACTGCGAGTAATCCGGTTCCGGGCGAGCGGGACGCTGCAGCGGGGAGTACAGCACATCGGTGGTGCGCTGGGCACCGGGAACTTGGATCCTAGGAGGCGCTGGACCCACCGAAGGTTGGTGGTGCGGCTGGGGAAGATGTTGTGGTTGTGGCTGCGGCGGTGGTGCATACTGAACCCGACGCGGTGGCTCCTCCTCCTCCTCGTACTGCACATACTGCGGCTGTGGTTGCGGTTGTGGGCGTGGCTGTGGGCGGGGCTGAGGACGCTGAACACGCTATTAAATGTTAGCCTAAGCTGTTTAATTACTTGAGGAAGTGAATGGATCAACTTACGAAGGGTTTCTGTGGTCGCTGCGGTACGGGCTCATCCGCGTAATCTGGTTCCTCCTTAGCAGTCTCGTCCACCAAAGTGGGTGGTGCCACAGTGATGCCCTCTCCGGAGGGCTGGAAACCGTACTTATTGGCTCCGTACTCCACCACACGCACCTTTCCAGTCTCGTCCACATATCCGTATTTGCCCTTGACTTCGCCGGTGGCTAACTTGGTTTCGATTTTGAAGGAGCCATCGGCACCTTCGTAGCCATAAGTGTAGGAGCCATCTTCGTTGTGCCTGAAGCGTAATTGTTTGTTTAGTACAACTCCAGAATCTGTTCCTAAATGGATATTACTTGTTAATCTGCTTGAGAATGGCCACAGGATCAGCACGTGGCGCTTCGGCGCGGGCAGGAGCCGCATTTGCTCGCAGGCGGAGTGGAGCTGTCCTTGGTGTGTTCTCCTGGTAATCCTGGTAGTCCTGCGACCTCACCATTCCCACTCCCACTAACAGGCAGCTGACAAAGAGCACGCGTTGCATCTAAAAAATAGGAAAATCACATTAAAGTCAGTTATGTTTGTGCTGATGGAACACAAATTCGTTTCGCTTCAACTAGTGAAATGGCAACCGGTTCGCTAATTGCACCCTGTCCACCAAAGGTTGGATTTGCAGCTAGCCCCTGGCCAGCGGAACACCTTGACAGTGCATCGGTGTCTGAGTGGTGCCAAGAATGCCAGACGGCAACGATGTCTACAAAAGTCTTAAGTCAGACTGCCTTTCACTTTTCCGCCGGCCAATGACACCCTCAATGCCAAGCAGGAACAGATAGCCCGGATTCAGTTGCATACACTCAAAGAAAAGGGTACAGAGCTACTGTTCATAAAAAAAAATCAAATCAAAATCAACTTAACTTTATGACCACATTCTGTTTTGTTGAGTTAATGTCTTTCTTTTTTAGTGCCAAGTACTTTAGATCAAGAATGATAGAAATGCAAATTAAATTAAATGTGTATTTTCTAATTATAGCCTGGCAAGGCTCATGTTAAATAAAAAAAACTGGAAAACAATCGCTGAATAACTGAATAATTTTGTGATTCCTGATAACCCTTCAAACTTGTGACTGATTAAGGTATCGCTTCCTCAAGTGCAGCATCCGCGGATAAGTTGCATAAAGGCCGAGCCCAGCTGAAAACCCAATCCCGTTGACACGCGATGCGGCAGCCCAGCTGGATGGGCTGGAATTAATTGAATGCCCAGCGGTGGCATGGAGAAATGATGCCGGGAACGAAGACGTCGGCGAAGTGGCCGGGGAAATGCCAATTATCGCTGGCCAGCCCCGCGACTCCCACACTGCGCACACATCGCAGCTGCAATTGGGTAATCCGGCAGCAAATTCGAGGGGAGACAAAGCCAAAAGAGGCGCACAAATTATGTATGGGAAGATGGGAAAAAGTTCCCACACTTGCCGAAATGTGTTGCAAGTATGAAGCCGCGGCAGCGATCCAATGCATTCGAGGCATGCAAATGCCAAAGAAATTTGCGGGAAATTACAGCAACAGAGGAGGAAGCCAAGGTGGCTTTTATAACATAACCCTGTGACATTCCACGTTGGCTTGTGTAGATTTTTTAGGTAATAAAGATTGTCTTTTCAATTTGCTTTCCATATTAAATAAGGAAGCATTAGCAGTGATTTCAAGCCAAGCAATAGCTCACGTTGAATCATATCAGAAGGTGTGTCAATTGGTTTATATTAGACTTCCTGTGCAAACTTGATTCCCTTGAAAAATCCTGAACCGGAAAGTTAAGCTCCCACAGATTCAACTAGAACAATGGACTGTAAAGTTTGCGTGGTCGTTTATATGTAGGTATCATCCAGACCGACAAGAGCGCAATCAATTTCCGATGGCTTTGGTTTATGTGGCGTTAACTCCTTTTTGGCATTTCGGACTTTGGTTTTTACGGACTGTTCAGAGCATTCCGCATGCCAAAACCTTTCACTATCTAGGCTCCGTGTGCCGCAGCCTTGGCGCGGACAGGTGGACGGACAGGTAGTTAGATACAGGCACAGATACAGATACAGATACAGCTGCAGACACAGATGCGGATACATCCAGGCCACGACAAGCTCGGGGGACCCAGTGCTCCGAAACCAGCCAGAAACTGACCAAAAAGCTGGCTGCCGCGTGTGAACTGAGACAAAGTTTGCCTTTGATATTTTCGCGCTGAACTGGACGGGGGGAAAACTGTGCTGGCTCGACTTGAAGCGAGCTTGTTAGTGCAACTTGTGCTGATTGAGGTTCCTGAGACTTATTTTTTCTCAAGAAGCTGCGTTGTTCATAAATTATGTCAAAATCCAGTTACCAAATTGGGTGCCAAGTGGAGTGGATTGGCGAACTGGATCGGGCACAAAGAGCTGGAAAATGTCGCTTGTAGCCAAGCTGAACAATTGTGATCGGGGCTGGGAGCAAATTAACGGTTCGCTCGATTTGCATAGCAAATTATGCGATATTTGCACAACAGTCGCCGCAAACTCGCTGACGTAAGTTTACAGATCAGTAACTCCCCTCCGTAGATCCAGGGATCTATATTCGTACACCCCTTTTTGAGCCACGCATTCAGGCTTGCGAACGACCTTTGCCATTTACCACCACCCACCGTCATAGGTATATATCCGCCCACTCACATACCACTTTCATGTTGGCTGGTATCCGCTGATTGGCTTTTGTGGGGCCAGCTATTTCGAATCGATTAAGCCCTGAATGCAATCGCAAAAGGCCTTCGCTGGCAACACCCAGCTGAATATCGACTGTCGAAGACAATAAAAGCACTTTCAATTTCAATTCCAAATCCAATTCCCCTAATGAACCGGGTGACTATCTCGAGCAAATCGGCAATATCTTCGGACCGACTTCGGGGGAGATCGCGTGGAGTATTAACTTGGGACCGACGGCAACTGAGTCGCCCAGGTTGTTGTATTTCGCTTTATATACCGATCGCGGAAAACCTTTTTACCTCTCCCATAACGGACCAAAGGCCCCATTCCCCACTGCACCACCCGGCCACCAAGCCACCGAACCACACCAACGGCCGCAGCACCACAAAACTTCACCAACGAAAGGACGGAGAGCGGTCGAGAGTGGCGCTGTTTCTCTGGAGAAAAAGATGTGGAGATATAGAGAGAGAAGCTGCGGAGCTTGAACGAGCTTGAGGCAGAGATTTCCACGGGAGTTCTCTCTGTGCTTTGGCGAGCTTTTCTTGGCCAGCACCACAGGAATGGCCAAGAATGGTCAGTTGGAAAGAAAGGGAAATTAATTACAGGTTAGCATTCACTTGGCCGCTGAAACCACTTTTTCGTTTTATACGTTTTTTGTAAAGGAAAAACTAGCAAGTAACTTTTTTACTCTTTAAGAAACTTTAATTTTAATATTTTATGTGAAAGAAAAATCACTCTAAACTCCACTCAAGTGCTTTCCAAAATTCCGTTTCAATTGCCTCAGCCAGTTTTCCTCGGACTCCCCACTAATACAAATTGAAATATGTACCCACTTGTTGCCATTTAATACTAGGCAACAATTTAATAAATTTAACAAATTACTTTCAAAATCAGGGCGGAACCCTTACCCTAACCCCGACCTTCCATGTGCTATGGCAACTAGCCTCGTTGGGATGTGGCCATCCACGGACAATTAATCAAAACTGTGAGGCCCATAAATTGTAAAAAATGAAGCTAAGTCGTCAGGCCGAGTGGCTAATGAATGAACGAGCCAACAAAGTGAAATGAAGTGTTGCGAATTCGGCCAGTAAATGCCAGTCCTCCCAAGTTGGCTAACTGGGAGGTCCCTTTGCACCTGGCCTTAATGGTGTTATTCTGTGATTTAACCTGTACAGTATTAAATTTAAGTTAAAATATCTCAAAGCAAGAATTTTTCAAAAGTGAGTCACAAAAGAAAATTATTTACAAAAATGTTAAAATATTTCACACGGTAAATCCGCACATCTATGTATAAGTGAAGTCTTAGTTTCTTATATTTGTTTGTAAGTTTATTTAATCTATTTAATTTGTAGTCGATTTTAACTATATTACTGATGTATTAACCAAAGAAATATGAAATAGGTAAGTCGTAGGGAACCACCAAGCTGTGCAATCAAAGGAATTTAAAGACCGTTTTCTCGGCGGCCCAACGGTGCGTATGCTTGATGTTATTTTATGACAGACTCAGAACCAGTCAGCGTGTCACTTTCAGAGTATTTGTGCACTCAACGCCTTCGACTGCGCTTTACTGCAGCCATTCGAAATGGCCTTGCCGAAGTAATTCCATAGGAATTAACGACACACCACAAGTGGCACTCCGTTATAGCAAAACAGGCACATGGACAAGCCAGAAATGCAACCCGTGATAGTTCAGCCAAAACTGGTTAGCCACTGCACCACATACCAGACCAGGAAACCGCCAGCAATTGTCTACCCCTGTGGCCCCCCCTGTATTTCTGTATGCCCCCTTCAAGCGCCGCCCATGACGCAGGGCGGTTTCAAGTCTCCAAGTGCGTGAGATTGTTATTTCGCTTGTCGGCCTTTTTTCCTGAATACATCACATTAAAGACTTGTTTCTGTCCGGCTTTTGTTCGTGGGAAGCGGACTGGGGGGCAAATGGGCGTGCACCTGAACTTGTGCGCATGCGTAGACGCACTGGCATGATCAAGGTCGAACGAGTTCGCGAAATTAATATCACACGAACTTCAAATGCTCTTCAGGGATATGAAAACAAAAACAAAACAAAAATAAGTTAATTAATAATCAATATTAATAGTTATGGTTCTTCTTGGCAATGTATAAGTATACCTTTTCATATTTTTTTTTACAATATCACTGGCTCTATACTTTATACAGCTTAGACACAGCTTAGAATAGAATTTTGGCATCGTTGCAAAAGCTTTGTGCTCAGCTTGCAAGAAGTGCAAGAGGAATCTCAGACATTCGAACAAGGATTCAGCTTATGGCACGCCAACACATTTTTGAATGGCAACCATAACAATCCCATACTTACGAATGATTGCCTCCTCAGCTGCTGCAGAAAATGTAGTAAATGCAGCAGCTGTTCGCAAGTCAGCTAAAAGAAATCATACAATTTTTCAGGAAATTCTTGAGTCATGCCAACGCCCCAGCAGCAGCAGACCAGTTTCACAGTTTTGCTCTGCAAAATTATATAAACGCTGAAAAATACAAATAATTCCAAACTTGTAGTGTGTGTCTGTGCATTGCTTTATAGGAGGTGGAGTCTGGACTTGATTCTGCGTTGGTGCTGCAAGCAAAATGTTTTCAATTTCGACTTGGCCAACATGCACAGTGGTAAACAATATTCGGTTTTTACTATTTTTAGAAAATCCTAACCGAAAATAAATCAATCAATCTTTATTCAATTAAATTACATAATTAAAAGCTCATTAAAGCTAACGAACAGATAAGTACCTCAGTGAGTTAACCCCTCTGTTTGCGGCTTACTCGGAGTATTCCGAGGGCAACTGCCAATTAGCCAACAAGCCTTAAACCACTGCTGCCTGTTTCTCGCAGGCCACACACCCAAAAGACAAAGGCTGTGGTTCCAGCACCCAGCACATAGACCATAGTACACGGCTTATGGCCAACTGGCCATTGGTGGAGGTGCATTTGAAAGTGGTTTGGGGCCAGCACATTGCATAAGTGCACCAAATTCCAGTCAACGGCAAATCCACTTTGGTTTTCTATCTGAATCGGCGCACTCTTGGGTTTTTCTGTTTTTTTTTTTTTTTTTTGGTTTTGCTCGATCATTCTGTGTTGACGTAATGGCCTAACGATTATTGCCCACTTGCTGGGCTCTTTGGCTTTATTTCTTTGGCTTGATTTTGCTACAATTTCGGTTGCGGGGTGGCTTAATTGAAGCGGAACTTGGTAGTTGGCCAAATTGAATGCCAAAGCAGATATTTGAAATATTTCTGGCCACTGAGAATAATTAATGAACCAATTAAAACACAAGTAATTGATTAAGAGTTTTAATGTGCAGATAGGTTTCATTCTTCTTTTAGTAATCCAAAATTGAAACTTTGAAATTGACACTAGCTTTTGTGGTAAGATTTGTAAAATTCGATATTTAACCTTTTGACTTTTAAAACCTTTTGACTTAAGAACACTTTTGTTTTCTCTGTAAACGCTTCAGGTCTCGAAACTCGATTTATTACACACATACAAAACCATATATAAACAGTGTATAGTACATTATAGATACATGTGGGGTGTGCGGAGTGACTGATTTATTTGGCAGTAACAAGTTGACGTTGTCCTCGGACACTTCAGTCGCTGGCTCGTGGGCCCAACTCAAAGGCGATCCCCCCTCCCGTCCAAAGGTCCTTTCTTCTTCCTGCTTCCCACTTCCTACTTCCGGCCCGTATAGTCGATGCTGTACGATCCCGTGTAGAGGTTCAGGTTCCGGAGCGAGGGATGGTGTTGCTCGGGCAACCCGGCGTATGGCCGGTGCTGCTGGGGATTGTAGTAGTTGTTCTGGGCAGGCGGCTGGTAGTAGCGGGGCTGCGGGGCGGGGGGATTGTAGTACTGGGGCGCTGGGCTGTAGTAGGGTCTCTGGGGGGCGGGCTGCTGGGGGGGCGGGGCATAGCCCTGCTGCTGGCCACGCCCGAAGTCGTTCAGACTGAACTTGCTGGCCGGGGCCAAGGGGCGATTGAACTTCTGGTCCTTGTAGTACACCGCCGGATCCTCGCGGTACTGGCCATCGTCCAGCTCGTTGGGTCCCAGCGGATAGGGATTGCTGTTGGTCAGCGTCGGAGGCGGCACATTGATGTGGCTGCCGGCGGGCTCGAATCCCCGCTTGCTCGCTCCGTACTCGATTTCCCGCACTTTTCCCTGGTCATCCACATAGCCGTACTTTCCATACACCTCGCCATTGGCGTACTTTGTCTCTATCTTGAAGCTCTTGTCCGCCGCCTCATAACCATAAGTGTAGGATCCGTCGTCGTTGTGCTTGTCGATCTGCTTCAAAATGGGCACCGGAGTGGTGTAGTCCTGGTGTTGCGCATACGCACCGTGGGCCGCCAGCAGCAGAAGCGCCAAGTTCAAAGGCTGCAAAACAAAAACAAAGAGATTCAGCAAAAAGTCAAACTTGTTTGCATGTCTTATTCACTATACGAGTCACACGCAACTGTAAAAGCTGCAATTATTTACGAACTGTACTTTGTTTTATTGCCTTACTTTCAGCTAAATACCTTAATTAGTTGCCGCGATTATCAGTACGCAAACATTCACTCAAGGACATGGCTGACTAATGCCCAGCAATTAAGCTACATTTTATCATAGACACTGATCTGATCAACCCAGCGCCAACCGGTTAGCTAAATTCCATTCTAAAATTCACTGCGCAAATTCGTATAACACCTTGCGCACTGATATTGATATAGAGTCTTTTGGTTGCCACACTTTCAACGACCTTGCTGCGCATCTTACCAATTTCATCGTTCTGCCAAGTTTAGAACAAACAATCAATGTCGAACCGTTTTCACCAATCTCTTATTGGGTAATGCACTGCCAAAATGGAAAACACGCTCTGCACTTGCACTCGAGACTCTGCGAATCGAAACGACAAACTCAAAAGAAAATCAGGGCGTGCAACGCTTTTTATACCACAGGCAACATTTCGCAAAAGCGGGCCAAGAGGGGGAAAGAAACCATGGCAGAAAAATAAGCTTCGAACTGAAGTGGAGCCGAAGTCTCTGGATCTGGCGATCAGCTGCGATCAGAAACCGAAAACGCAAGCCGAGGCCCGAACTCCCGATCCGAGAACCGATCGGACTTGGCTTGGAATGCAGCATAGAAATCGAAAGCGGTCGGCAGCCAGCTGGGCGTGAGTTCATGAGCGATATACCCACTCACTCGCCTCTACAGGTAATGTTCGCTGCCCGACGAGAAGCAATTTCCAATCAGGTTATAAACGTCTACTCGAATTCTTGGCGAGCAATTTATGCTTCCAGACCGCACCATTCACGCATACGCAATGAGATCAGGAATCAGTGACGACGAGAACTAGGTACATATTCTATGCGTACTTAATCTAGGTACATTTCGATTCTAGAATACCAAAACCATTTACAAAATGATTAAAAAGATATCTTTAAATCCTAATCAATTTTTTTTTAATATATCCTTAACCTTCTCTTACTAAGCTTTTGTTTATTGACCTTAACTTTGATATAATGTAGCACCACTTGCCATCTCTGAAAACCACAATCCAGAACTTAACAGAATGCCAATACTGAAAGGTGCGGAAGTGCTGCACTTGTTTGGCATTCCAATTATGCAAGACAATTCCCCCTCAGCTGCTAAACGATTGCACTAACTTGGCCAGACACCTTGCTTCCAGCTAAATGCAGTAACCAATAACAATCTGCAACCGCAACAAGCAATTTGACAGTGGATTTGAGCTTTTCTCCTGTGCTGTCAAAATTCACACTTGAGATTTGGAAAAGAAAGAAACACGAAAACTCAAATGCTGGTATACTGACCTAGTCAATGCTTAAGCCAAGAAAACTGGTTGCTGGTTACGTCAAAGAAATGCCAAAATAGGCGATATTTTTTACTAGTTGTCTTTTGATATTTTATATGTAATTAGTTGGGTTATAAGCACAGCAGCGGACGAAAAAACTGGATGTTTATATAGGGTAATCCTAAATATTAAAAACAATTTAAATTGACTTATCAAATATTCAGTTTCCATTTGCTCACAACCGGTTAAAGTAGACAAACTCCCAAGATCATTAAGAAACTCCCCAAACCACAATTAGTGAAGCTTTAATTGTCCGCCTACATTAGATTTTTTTTGTAGTTAGTCCAAAATTTTGGGGATTTTTAGCCATGTGACGATTTTCTAGATTTAATCGGATTTTAGTCCACAGACAAAAACATCTTTATGTATTTATTACTATAAATTGTATTTAATAAAAACGCAAATATGCCACGTATTAAGAAAATAAAGGGTCAAGTGTTAGGGTGAAAAGTTAAACAATAAATGGGTGTATAGTACATAACAATCTTAATTTGTTTTCTGTGTACTCACCTTTATCAACTAGACACAAAACCTCGAGTTCATTAACCCAGACACCACAGACCTTGGTTATGGTTGCATGCAACTAAGTACATTCAGTTGGCTTCTTTTACCCAGTTAAGTATGCATCTATGCAAAGGTAATTTCCAGAAGTGACGATCAAAACTTATCAAAATTCAAGGGAGACCTACAAAACCACATAAATCCGTCAGCATTCGGTTTGCAGTCGTCACAGTGAGCCGACAATTCTTAATGGTCTTGTAAAACCAGTTCAGCTTTAGCGAAAGTGAGATAATCGCTGGTTAGAACATACAGATAAATATTAAGATATACGTACATATGTATAAGCATTTATATGACACCTCTGCTTCTTACATCTGGAAGTGGCAAAGGCTAAGTAATAATGTCAAGTTTAATGCATTTTCGGGTTAGTATATAGTATCAGATGACTCGAATGATTTAGGCACCCTGTACGACCACAACAAGTCTAATGCTGACAAACTCGTTTACTTACTAATTGTTCCGAAAACAGAGATGGAATAAATAAACTAAATATATAAAACAGCAAAACAAAGAAATGATTTTAAAAGTTGTACATTTAAGCGGTTCGTTTCGAATAAAATTACCAGACACCGGCCAGAATCGTCATTTAAATCGGTGCATTCAAAGCAAACAGTTCTAGTCATCCATTGTGGATAAAAAATTTCGAGATGCTCATCAAAGTGGCCAAGTTCCTGAGCCTTTTTGCCGTTCTCCTTTCGGTTGCCGAAGGCGCCAAGTATCTGTCCGAGAAACGTAATAAGCAGTGTTCTTTTCAAGTGTTTAAATAAATCAAGTGTATTTAATATACTACTTTTAGCTGACTTCCTTAATCCTTGTGTTGTTGGCGATTCCAACTTCAATGGCTGTCTGACTAGCAACTTCCAGACTTTCTTTCGCCAGTGGAAGGACGGAATCCCTGGCAACAATGCCGTAGGATCCTTTGATCCCCTCTACATCAAGCGCGTAAAGTTCGCCCAGGATGCCAGCAGAGCTATAGCCATTAATGCCGATCTGAAGGAGGTCTATGTGGCAGGTGCTGGCCAAGCGATCGTAAAGGAAGCAAGGTACGAAAAATATAAATACAAATATTCTTTATACATAAAAAAATTATCGTAATTTTTAATGAACTCTTCAGCTGGGATCCCAATCACTATGTGGCCAAGGCTTTGATCACTGTTCCCAAATTGCGTTTTAACTTCGAGTACAAAGTGAAAGGACATGTGGTTGCCCTGAATCTCAATGGGCATGGCAATGGCTACTTCGAAGCCGGTAGGGAAATTCTCTAAATATGTTAAAAAAAATTTTATTTGAAATAATTGTTTTATGCAGAGCATCCTCTTATACATCTGGAAATGGCTGTCAAGCCCCTGTCCACAGCCGAGGCCATTTTTGCGGACGTACAGAGTGTAAAGGTCTCCTTCCGCGAGATCAAACAATTCCGCATTAAGCTGGATAATCTATTTGGTGGCAACAAGGATCTGGAGGACACAGCCCACACACTCTTCAACGAGAACTGGCGCGATTTCTACGAGGTACTGCGTCCCGCTGTCGAACAAACTGTTGGTGGAGTGCTCCTGGATCGATTCAAGAAAACGTTTGCCTTCGTCCCAGCCACCTACTTGATTAAGAACTTCCACTGAAACCACCTCTAAATTTGGTTTAATTATTCACTTGTGATATATTTTTCTATCAATATTAAATAAGATGTGAAAAATATTATAGTTTGCTAGACATTTTATTCAGAAAATATACGAGTCATTTTTGGTGATAATTCCTATTGAAAGGTTAATTCACTTGTTCACACCTTTTCTTACCTCTCACGTATCTATTATTATCTTCTTTTCAAAATGACATTTTTTTTTTTTGATATTTTTCTGACAATCTCTTTCTGTGGCCAATTTCGTCATTATTCTTTCTTTGTAACTCTAGACAAAGAATAATTTGAATATACGCATTTTAAGTAAGGAAATAGAAGAAATAGAGTTAATTAAATTAAGCGAAATGAATTGCACTTGGCCCCGGCATCATTAAGTTGCTGTAAGTCGTTAGCCATTTTGAGAGCTCGGTTCTCGGATCGTGAATCTCGGATCTTGGCAGTCGAGAATAAAACTCCGGACCTCAGCCAGATGCTTGCTAGTCGGTTTTATATCGTGGCACCGTTTGATGTGACTGAGCAGTGGTTGTGACAGTCGCATATACACTCAGCAGTTAATTACCTAGATACTTAGATTCATAATTATAAGGCACTTGTTGGTTTTGTCAAAATGAGCAGCACGCGCCCCAGCCGCAGATCGTTTAGCATTTGGAGTGGGTTTGTTGCCATGTTGTGCCTGAATGAATTCGCTTTTGACAAGTCGGTGGTATCGGCTGTTGAATATTACACCGAAAAGCGTAAGTTTGTGTCCTTAAAATGCGATTTACATCCTAAGTGAACCGAAATAAATCCCTAGCTGCCTTTTTGCCGTCTTGTCGTATTTATGAGCCCGGTTTCACCAAATGCTCTACGAACAGCATTCAGAAGCTTCTCGACCAGTTGAACATTGGAATACCAGAGGTGGTCGAGCGCTTCGGACCCTTCGATCCCATGCGAGTCAGGGATATAGTCTTTAAACAGGACAACAACGAAGTGGCCACCATCAGAGCAAATCTCACAGAGCTGGTGGTTAAAGGCTTTTCCAAAACAAAGGTCAAGGAGAGCCGGTAAGAACATATCATATTCAAACCACAAAAGAATAAAAATATTTTTATTTTGATAACTCCGTTCTGAAAAGACCACTACATCTAGAGTTGTACAAAAAAAAGGGAATTTAAAATTCAAGACGCGATAAAATTCTACAAAAATTTAATAAGATATGAATATACACTCAATTAGCTTGAACTGTAAACTCTCGAGTGCTACATATGTGAATAATGTTTATTCTCGATTACAAAACAAGTTCTTGACTTAAGTGAACTGTAATGGTTTACTCTTAGTTACCTGCTTTAACTAATTGTCTTGCTTTTACCTACAGTGTCAGTAAGAAGGATTTCGGTTGGCAGACAAAAATATTTTTGCCAAAAATGAGACTTGATGGCAAATATGAAATGGCTGGTCGTATACTTCTCATACCGCTCAGTGGCTCTGGAAAAATATTCATTGAAATTGGTAACGCAATACAAATAATCACATGGTCGGCTTTTATAATTACTGATGTGACATGAAACTAATTTTATTCACAGACGATCTTGACATTTTGCTGCTAACGAAAACCCGTCTTTATGAAAAGGGCGGCTTCACCTTCGATAACGTGACCTCCGTCCGTGTCCAATTGAATCTGACTAAGGTTCGCACTTACCTGGACAACTTATTTAATGGACGCAGTAAGGAAGTCGAACGCAGCACGAATCAGTTCTTCAACGAAAACTGGCGCGATTTTTACGAGGCCCTAAAACCGCTGATTGTTGAGACGGTCGAAAATATCCTCTATGACGTAATGTCCACTGTTTTCCACCTCATACCAGCTAACTTTTTCGTAGAGGACATTCCAACGCCGCAGCAACTCTATGGTCCAAAAACAGCAGTCGGTAAAAGGAATAGTTAAGTTCCACTAATTGATCAACAGAAAGCCATTAGAATTTCTTTAAGTTTTATGTATATTTGTAGTGATAATAAATTGGCTTAGCAAAATTTTAGTCAATACCCTTAACTCTTGAATATTAATTTAATTTCAAGCTTTTAGTAAAATGAGAAGTGTGCTGATTCGCAGTTGAAGATCAGGGTCGAATTATATCCACCTTGTTTGCAGAGAAATAGACTCCAAATTTTTTTTCTGGAAAAAGAACATTAAAGTTGTGACAGAAGCAGTAGAAAATGTACAGCATACCTTTTTCATCCACTCGATAATTGTGTTTCTTAAAAATATGCATCATTAGCATAACAATCACAATAGCCAAGATGACAGCCAACAAACCAATTGTAATAAAAAGCCACTTAAGGTGCTTGATTTTGTTGCGCCTTAAAATCAGTGCTTCGGACGAATTTAAAGATTGGCAATCATAACCATTGTCTGGACTTTCGCCATCGAAACAGGCACACGTCCCAGGCGCCTCACAAAATCCATTGATGCATTCGGGCTCGCAAATTGGAAGACAGAATAGCCTGTGATCCCCTTCATTACGGTGCAGTTTGTAGTTGTCCGCACACGTACATATTCCTTCCGAGCAGGTTCCATTCCAGCAGGACTGGTCGCAATCCGTGTCGAGAACCATTTTCTTCTTCAGCACACAATTTCCAGTTCGCACATCGAAAATAAAATCTTGCTCACACTGGCAAACACCTGGAGAAACGCACATGCCGTTCTGGCATAAACTGGAACAGTGAGGTATGCAATCGCCATTTAAATCCTTTTTGAAACCATCATTGCAGTCGCACTTTCCAGGTAACTTACAAGACCCATTTGGACATCCGTTATTGCAGAGTGGAGCACAAGATGTATTACTTTTCCAGGAATATCCTTCATTGCATGTACATTTTTCAGGTGCAGAACACAATCCGTTCTCACATCCATCTCTGCAAACTGGAACACACTTGTTCCCAGTACTCATCTCATATCCTTCATTGCAGGAACACTTATTGGGTAAAAGACAGAATCCGTTCTCACATCCACCTTTGCAAACTGGAATACATTTGTTTCCACTGCTCATCTCATATCCTTCATTGCAGGAACACTTATTGGGTGAAACACAGAATCCATTCTCGCATCCATCTTTGCAAACTGGAACACATTTGTTCCCAGTACTCATTTCATATCCTTCATTGCAGGAACACTTATTGGGTGAAACACAGAATCCGTTCTCACATCCATCTTTGCAAACTGGAATACACTTGTTCCCACTGCTCATCTCATATCCTTCATTGCAGGAACACTTATTGGGCGAAACACAGAATCCGTTCTCACATCCATCTTTGCAAACTGGAACACACTTGTTCCCAGTACTCATCTCATATCCTTCATTGCAGGAACACTTATTGGGCGAAACACAGAATCCGTTCTCACACCCATTTTTGCAAACTGGAACACACTTGTTCCCACTGCTCATCTCATATCCTCCATTGCAGGAACACTTATTGGGTGAGACACAGAATCCATTCTCGCATCCATCTTTGCAAACTGGTATACACTTGTTCCCAATGCTCATTTCATATCCTTCATTGCAGGAACACTTATTGGGTAAAAGACAGAATCCGTTCTCACATCCATCTTTGCAAACTGGAATACACTTGTTCCCACTGCTCATCTCATATCCTTCATTGCAGGAACACTTATTGGGCGAAACACAGAATCCGTTCTCACATCCATCTTTGCAAACTGGAATACACTTGTTCCCAATGCTCATTTCATATCCTTCATTGCAGGAACACTTATTGGGTAAAACACAGAATCCGTTCTCACATCCATCTTTACAAACTGGAATACACTTGTTCCCGCTGCTCATCTCATATCCTCCATTGCAGGAACACTTATTGGGCGAAACACAGAATCCGTTCTCACACCCATTTTTGCAAACTGGAATACACTTGTTCCCACGACTCATCTCATATCCATCATTGCAGGAACATTTGTTGGGCGAAACACAGAGTCCGTTCTCACATCCATCTTTGCAAACTGGAACACATTTGTTCCCACTACTCATTCTATATCCATCTTTGCAGGAGCATTTATTGGGTGAAACACAGAATCCGTTCTCACACCCATCTTTGCAAAGTGGAACACACTTGTTCCCACTACTCATTCTATATCCTTCATTGCAGGAACACTTATTGGGCGAAACACAGAATCCGTTCTCACACCCATCTTTGCAAACTGGAACACACTTGTTCACATTACTCATCTCATATCCTTCATTGCAGGAACACTTATTGGGTGAAACACAGAATCCGTTCTCACACCCATCTTCGCAAACTGGAATACACTGGTTCCCACTGCTCATCTCATATCCTCCATTGCAGGAACACTTATTGGGTGAAACACAGAATCCGTTCTCACATCCATCTTCGCAAACTGGAACACACTTGTTCCCACTACTCTTATCATATCCTTCATTGCATGAACATTTGTTGGGCGAAACACAGAATCCGTTCTCACATCCATTTTTGCAAACTGGAGCACACTTGTTCCCACTACTCATCTCATATCCTTCATTGCAGGAACATTTGTTGGGCGAAACACAGAATCCATTCTCACATCCATTTTTGCAAACTGGAACACACTTGTGCCCACTATTCATCTCGTATCCAGCATTACAGGAGCATTTATTGGGAGACATACAAAAGCCGTTTTCACATGTATCTTTGCAAACTGGAACACACTTGTTCCCACTACTCATCTCATATCCTTCATTGCAGGAACATTTGTTGGGCGAAGCGCAGAATCCGTTCTCACATCCATTTTTGCAAGCTGGAACACACTTGTTTCCACTATTCTTCTCATATCCGTCATTGCAGGAACACTTGCCGGGCGCCAAGCAGGATCCGTTCTCGCAACCATCTTCGCACACCGGAGAGCAGACGCCTTCTCGTTTGATGTATCCTGGGTGGCAAGTGCACTCCTCCGGCGCCGTGCAGTCTGCGTTTATACAGCCTTTTGAACAAACCGGCAGACAGACATTTCGGCCGACTTTAGTATATTTAGGCAAACATTGACAGACATCCGGAGCCGTACACTTTCCGTTCACGCATTCGTCTTCGCAGATGGGAACACAATTCTTATCGGCGTCTTTCCGGAATAATTTATTGCATTCACAGACATCGGGCGCTCGGCACACACCGTTCTGGCAACCATTTTTGCAGACCGGCTGGCAAGCGAACTTATTTGAATTTGGTTTTGGCACATAGCCCGGATTGCACTCGCAGCGATCGGGTGCCGCGCAGAAGCCGTTTTCCCGCCTGCAGTTTTCCTTACAGATAGGCAGGCACACCTGGTCGGTGGCATTCAGCGAGTATCCTTGATTGCAGCTGCATTGGTCTGGCGCTTTGCAAACGCCATTGGGGCAACCACTGCGACACTGGGGAACACAGTCGCCGGTTTTTGGATCCTGCAGATGGCCGCTGGTACAGACACAGCGTCCTGGAGACAGGCATGATCCTCGACTGCAGCCCTTGCAGTATGGCACACAACTAAAAAGAACATGAAATTGGATAAAAATTGTGTTCATTAAAATATTTACGTTTTCTTTGCAGCCTTAGCAAACTACAGATAATATGAAATTATTCATTAAAATAAATACTTTTCCTTTTCAACGAAATTCTATCAAAGGGTTACGAAACGAGCTCAATGAATCTTGCAAAAAAAAACTTATTATTTAATAAAAAAGGCCGGGGTCCCCGCCATCCGGTTGTAATTTTGTTATTCCAACTTTTTGATATCAAATACTTGCAATCGGCGCCGTCCGGTTTTATTGATATATAAATTGAGGGACAGTATATGAGGGTAATAATTATATTTAACATAAAATTTGACTGGATTTGACTGAATAAACTAGTACAGTAGGTGGTTAACTTTTTTTAAGTTTTTAAATTTTTATACACACCGATTAGATTTAACATTGTTAAGGTTCACATAGTTCTTGTTGCAAGTGCACACATTTGGTTTTGTACATCTGCCGCTTCCGCAAGCGGTTTTACAAATAGGAACGCATCTTAAATCAGGGGTTGCAAGTTTTCTATAGTCTTTGCAGCACTCCAACGTTGTGATTTTCACACGTTTTCCATTAACTCTTCTAGTCCTCGTTATATTACATTTCTGAGCCGCTACGAAGGCGACGAATACAGAAAAAATTATAAGTTTCGAAATCCACATGGTCGCTCAATATTCAACTGATTGCACTACAATTTAAAACATGACTGAAGAGACCTCCGCAAAAATAAATTCGCAAAAGCATTTTCTTTGTCGCATATTTTACTTACAAATACAGTAAACATTCCTTAGCATAAAAAACACTCAGCCATTAAAGAAGACTTTGACTGAGAAGTATAATTTCATAAAGGCCTCTCAAATTATGAGATAAGGCGCTCGTCTTATTTTAAAGGCATTTTAGCAAAGTTTCTGTTAGAGAAGCGTACCCGTACCATCAATTCAAAGCCTTATCTTCATACGGAGAAGAAATCGACTCTTTAGAGGCTTTAGGCTTTTCTTGAGTTCCACTGTTTACATTTCTAATGAGCGACAATTTTTTTGTGCTGGCTTACCAATACATTAACGCATTATTATTATTATCGTGTGTTTTACGTTTTAAATAAAGTATGTAATTGTGTATAAGTTTATATAAAGTAACCCAACATTAAGAAAATTACACAGCGATATTTAATGAGCTTAGAAATAAGAAAGAAAAATAACTTTTTTATAGTTACACGGCCATTACACCACTGGGGATTAGTACCCTTTGATTCATATATATATATAACTTCATTTTAAAAGATGTTTTTTTATTATTTGGAAGTTACCGTTTCCTCCAAAAGTCTCGGGGGTTTTACCACTTAGTAAGAAAGTGAGAAAGTATATGAAAGAGCACGATCTAGCTGATAAAAAATATTTTTTTACTAATAAATAAAATTTAAAAAAGAATTCAAGGGTCTTATCTCGTCGCTTTTTCTTGTTTATAAAATACAATTATCGTGTTTAAACCAATCTTTCGACATAAACAGTTGCAAAAGAAAAAAAATATATAATGCAATTCAAGGCCATGACATCATTAAAACGCCAGGCAGGGTGATAATTAGAATCAGACATAAATCTATTTATTTCATAAAATAATATAATAGCTCGGATCAAAGATCTTAAGGTTTTATTGTTTGTTCAACAACATTGTGATCATTTTAAAAAAAGGCTGCCGCCTATCCGTTTAATGTTTTTATTGCGCCAGTTACAATTTTTTGTTTTGCTCGACTTCTAGCAATTAAGTTTGCCAGGTCCGATCAAAGCAAAGTGAGACGAGTATGTGTGCAAACATTGTTTTTGTTGCTGTCATAGTTTTCAGCGTATTTTCCAGATAGATATTAAATTAGCTTACCGGTTCGGTGGCAAGGTAAAGTAGCTACAGTTTTAGAGTCGCAAAACAACAGCAATAACAGTAGCTACACGTTGAAAAAAATCACAAACAAATATTTTACTATAACATTAAGCCACGAATATCCAATAAACATTATTTTACTGGTTATACGCTTATTGAAAAGTGTATATAGTATGTATGTGTTGTCGATAGCATCTTTAAAAGTATTTTCAAGTAAGAAAGCCATTTTTATTTTTTTCTGTGCTTGAATCATACTCTCGTGCAATAAATATGGAATAAATTTATTTTCATATAGCGAGTAAATGAAAATGGCTCGATTCTGGTATTACCCAGAAGCTTTAGACTCAATTCATCAATAGCACCCAAGTTATCAGCATCGGCTTTATATCGTCTAGATAAAAGCCAGCAACCCTCCGAGTTGTATCTCATTCGTATCTCGCGCGTTTCAAACTCGATTAGGCGGCACTCCTGATTGCGACTTACATTCCGGTAGTGACAGTGACTTGAAAGTGACAGTGTCGAAAGCTTTTCCCCATGCACTTAATTGGCTTGCTGGTGCTGCTCCATGTCGGCCTCCAAGGAGTCCAGAGCGTTCCCTTCTACACCATAAAACGTGAGTTGAGTTGAGGATTATATGTAATGCTCTAAAGGGCTGGCTAAAACAATTTAAAACAAGAAGTTGGCTAATTTGAAATGGATTTTATTGCAGCTTCATATATTGAGTCGTGCAAGATTTATGAACCAGAATTTACAAAGTGCTCAACACGATCCATTCAGGCCTTTATGAACCAGCTTATTAAAGGTGAGAGAGTATTTTGCAAGCTGAGGCTTACACGACTGACACAGTAATTTGTTGAAGGCGTACCCGAGCTTGAAGAATCTTTTGGACCCATCGATCCCATGAGGCAAGACCAGCTGGTCTTTAAGCAGGACAACAGTGATGTGGCCACCCTTTCCGCCAATTTAACTGATATGCTCATCAGCGGTTTTGGCAAAATGGTGATCAAGGAGAGCAAGTGAGTAGCTATAAATTGTTTCCAGCTGTCAAGCGTGATTAAAAGTTGTCTAATTAAGGTCGTTGAGCTCCCATAGGCGAACATCTTTTGTGGGAAATTCCTACCGATATAGTTTAAAAGCACCAATAAGCGACTTAAAACTAATTAAAGTTATTTTAGAACAATCATAATTCATTATTTTACTTACGAAATGTGAGCGTTTATAGCTAAAATATATAAGCAAATTTGGTCGATCAGCTTAGATAAGCACAGCACAATCAATTAAAATTAAATATATATATTACAATTTAATGATTTTATTTATATTACTTTTTAGAGTCAGCAAGAAGGATTTCAGTTGGCTGACTACGATTTACCTGCCAAAAATGCGAATGGATGGTCATTATCAAATGTTAGGTCGTATTTTGTTAGTGCCCCTGAAGGGATCTGGAAAAATCGAGATGGAGATAGGTATTTGTATTTGTTTACAATTATTGTAACTATTGTAATAACTGAACTTTTTTCATCTGATAGATGACCTGGACATTCTGATGAACACCAAGACACACCTTTATGAAAAGGGCGGCTTTACCTTCTACAACGTGACTTCCGTAAAGGTGAAGTTGGATGTCGGTAAGGTGCGGACCAGAATGGACAATCTTTTCAATGGACATAGTAAGGAGGTGGAAAACAGTACCAATCAGTTCTTCAACGACAATTGGCAAGACCTTTTCGAAGCACTGCGTCCACTTGTAGATGAGACCGTGGAAAGAACTCTACTCGACCTTCTCCACAAAACCTTTTCCCTGTTTCCGGCCAGCTTTTTTGTGGAGGACATACCAACATCTCTGGCTCTGTATGGTCGCAAATCACACATGATAAACAATAATAATAACAAAGAGATCTAATGTCTACAATAGAAATTCTCTTATTAATAAAGAGACTTAATGTAAAAGTTAGAGCTCCACTTCAACAGTAGTTTCCTTGGGGTCTTCAAATAAGATTTAACATTCACATCTTAGTTTTATTACATTTTTATTCTCTGTGAATTGCTAGCCTACATGTTAGTGTAACTTAATAAATGCTTAATTTAGAGGTATCCTAATATGGGATGGCACAGTGCTCCACATCCGGCTGCCAGTTCGATTCGATAGATCACTTAGATCAGTAGAACCAGTCGTACTTGAGATAGTCGCTGTCGTGTTTCAGGGCCGCGATCGAGGTGTGTCGCACGTGACCAGTTCTGGCGAAGATCCTGCGATTGCCAACAGGCTGCAGGGTCCGGAAGTTGTCCACCAAGGCGCCATCCTGCGTGTCCGACAGTTGGCGGAAGCGGGAGATCTGCTTGGGAGAAATCGGGATGGGATCGGGGAAGAGAATCCATGTTACGGCCTCCGAACAGGGTGGAGTGGTCAGCGATCCTGGAGGGTAAATAATCAGTATTTAGTTGAGTGACAATGTAGATAAATATCACATGTAGCCATCAATTAGGCGTCACTTGATCAATTGCTATTTATTGTCTCTAAAGCCGCTCATTGAATGTTAATTAAGAGAGTGGATTACTCACAGAAAATACTAATAGCTTTAGTAACGTTTTGATTTCTACCTTCAATTCATTTTGAGTGAAAATAAATCTTTTGATACACCCATATTCCTGAGAATATTCCTAGTGTACATACCCTTATAGGTGTAAAACTTGTCCACATCCACGCCAGCAATCAGCGAGGACAAAGAGAAGGTGACGTTGAGCGTGGCCTCCTGGTTGGCATCGGCAATCAGATGCAAGTGCCGGTTAATGGTCACCAGACCCGGACCCTCGTCCTCGTCGAGCTGTGGACACATCACAACACGAACTGGTTTATAAATCATTCGAAATGAGCACAAGCCCCACAAGAACTCACGTTGAAGAAGAATCCCAGCACGGCGGCACCGTCCGGGTGATTGAGAGCCTCGCCGATGGTGGCGTACTTCTTGTTGCGGTGCACAATGTGCATCTCCATGGTGTATCGGATGTCGTTGATGACGTGCTCGGATCCCCGGTTGTTCTTGTCGCCCCAGTGGAAGTGCAGGCCCTCCAACTCAAACTCGCCGGGCAGCTTGGCACCCCGGATATAGGGCAGGAAATCATCGCCCACCTCAGTCACATTGACCTTGGGTATGCTGATGGAAACTACAAGGCAGAGAGGTAATTAGCACAAATCATACACTGTGAAAACAATTTATAAATATTTGTACAATTTGTTATCTTGTTGTACTCTTATGATTGGTATGTATTGTAATTGGTTTGTTACAGCAGGAATAGGGGCTTATTGAAAAAATTCTATCCTTTCAAGATGCGGGATGAAGTATCCCCTTCGACACTTACCCGTGTGCCCGTTGTTGAGCATTTTAAGGGGATAGGGAAGCAGGTTGTGATAGCCAATCATGTCCACCGCCGGCATGTGAACGGATATCGTCTGAAAAAGGACAACTACGTTGTTATTGGCCTACTTAGCTCGGCTTTGAGTTAAGGCACTTACCCGGCTGGTAGTGATGGCAATGGGTGACTGGGTCTTTCCCGCACAATGGCCATGATGACGAGCCCAGCGCCGCTGATTGGGTTCAGAGTAGCCGAAGACATGACTACTGACAGCTGAAAGAGATTGAAAAAGGTTTAGCTAGAACTAAATATAATTAAATATTACAGGTAATATTACAAATAGGCAGCATTTTTAATCACTGAAATTAATTCATTTACGAACAAACTGTACCTAATTAATTATAGATTAATTATATATAAAAAATATTTGCTCACCAAAGCAGTTTATCCCATAAAATTTTCGGCCTTATGCCTTTCTCCATTAAAGCCACAATCAATTTACCAATGGAATGTTCGTTTAGTCCTTAATCGAATAAAATGATTAAAGTGTTTCCCCAGTTGCAGACACCCCGTCACCCACAATCTTTGATCTTGAGTCCACGATTGATGAGTGATCACGTGCCCGTGTTATTCACCCCCTCAGTTGACCTTCTCCCGATTTTCCGGGGCTATCTCTGACATATACGAGCACTTGTGAATTACGGCATAATAAATGGGGCTGCGAACAAATATTTAAGGTATCTTTCTTTTTTTTAGTCAATGGCTGAACAAATAAATAACTAACCGAGTAAACAGGCTTCGAGGGAAAGCTAGGAGAGTGTGAGCGTCAAGGGCACGTTCGAGCCAATAATTAGATATCGTCGCAATTGAAATTGATTGAGATTCAGATAATGGCGCGAATAAACAATTTTCATAAGTTTCCACCGCGATTGAAAGCTGGCAGCGAATTCCGTGGAATCTTTCGGAAGGCGAAAGGAAATACTTATATTTAAAGGCTAATTTGCATGTGATTGGTGATAATTTCTGTTGGAAGAGCTCGCTACGTATTAACATATCATATGACACGGTTTTCCATTGTGTAGACATAGTCTGCACAATAGGTAGATAAAGCACACATTTCACTCCTCACCGATTGATGAATTAGCCTAATTGTTATTTGTAATAATTATATATATTATTTATTTCAGGCACAGCTATCAAAGACTTAGATAACAATTATTTAAAATTATTTTTTGTCAGGTATGACTATTTGATATTATGTAATCCACCTGGCGTATTATATTGATATTACTTTGTCTTTTAATTTGAGCTATTTAGTCAATTACACCAAACTAATGCAAACTGTCATTGGAAAATAACATTCGTTTAAGCACAAAGTAATTAAAAAAATAAATAAATATGTCACAGTCTTAAAGTATAGATTACAGATGTTCATTTAGCATGTAAATAATATTTATAGAGCTTCCCCAAAGATTACAGTATACATTTTGTGTAGGGTAACAAGTGGAAATGCAAAAATTAAAGCCCTAACAACTTCCCGTCAAGAGCAACTAGATGTATTGCCATATTAATCAATCAGTGGCCAATAAAGAGTATTAATGGACAGTTTCAAGTGGAATAAACACCATTAAACTGGTCACAATTAGTTTCGTGAAGTGTGTACTTATGACTGCTAATGCCAAGATCCCCCATATCAGGTGTTGATATTTCGTAATAGATACGAATTGTCACACGCGCTTTAAAAAAAACTGAATGCACAAAAACAAACTATTTTAGATTTATAATAATTCAATTAATTTGAATAAGCTTTTATAAATAAATAATGGTTTCAATCAAGAATTAGTTGTTAATGGCAGGTGAATAGTATTATCAGTAATTATATTAAAAAAGTAATACGAATATAAGGGAAGCTAGCATGCAGTCGATTTTAATTAACAAAAGTGACATTTTCCGCAGTGCACCCATTTCGTGAATATCGGGGGACATGACTAGCCATGCATACGTAGTCAGAGGTACTTCGCTCGAATAGATATCGATTTATGGCTATTTTTGTTTTGATTCACAATACTTTTCTGCACAACTCGAACAAAAATAATCACGAATGAGTCACAGGACTTCACAGAAATACCAGTTCAATTACCTTGCGACCAGCAGATCACCAAAAAGGAAGCCTCTAAGAAAGCGGTCAACTTCATGGCGGATTTCCTTACGAATCGGTTTTCAAGTTCTTGACTCCTGACGAGCAACTATAGCACCTTCCGATCGGGTGACGGATTCTAGACTGCGCGGACGTTTCGCTGGCGGAGCACCTTCACAACTTCCTCAGCAGGCAGTCAACGAACTACTTGAAAATTCGAAAGCTGAAATCCCCGCCCGAAGCGCGTGCACCGCTCACACAGATACGTTCCAACACTATTGAAAAAGAGTCGCGCGAACAGCCGACGATCGATCGATCGATGGGAATCGGAAGGGGTTTGGGGGGCTAGAGGATCGGTACGAGGTGCAAGCCACCCCACTAAGTCGCCCACTTAGCTAAAATCAGCTTCGGGTAGCGGAAAGCTGGCCCACGGCTGCACCACCCTGCGTATACTTAACGCACAACACCCGGCGAATACTTAACGTCACGGAAACTCAATCGCACCGCCTAGCCCAAAAAAATAAAAGGGCGTCATTATGTCGATCAAAGTGAGCCAAAATCAAAGGGTAAAACTCGTCATAATTCGCACCTAATTCCACCTTCGATCATTTATGATAATATTTTGTTTTGCATACAATTTGCCCGATTTATTTGTTTGTTTTTGGCAAGTCAGTTGGCGTTACTAAGCCAACGAGTCGCGACAACGTCATGCCAAAAGTCGCTAATTAAACGCGGAGTCCTCAAAAAAAAAAAAAACAGAGCGATCGAACGCTACCGAGGCGAAGCAGAATATTCATTGAGCGATTTTCGCACGTTTTATAGTTTCACCCGGGGAATCATAGCGAATTCGGTTTTTTAACCAGATCTCTGTTCTGTAACGCAGTCGTGATTACATATGTATGGGCAGTTCGTGATCCACATGTGGGAATGTGAAAATTGTAAAATATATAGAGGGCATTCTGATATCTATTTATATCTTTATGGTGGGTATTGAGCAGTCACCCGGGCTCAGATATTTGCAATTGACTTGTCAAGATATCATAAACCAGACATTTAAATGCCCAGGCTTAGAATGGGCCTTACTCGTCAGGCGGGGTCGGGTCATAAAAATAAGTGATAAGTTTTGATGGAAAAATTGTTAATCAATTCAAAATAGTATTGTTAAAGAATTGTGTTCAAAATTTTATATTTTAATTCTTTATATAAATTTTAAAATAACTAATTACTTTAACTTTTCAAAATTCATTTCATATAACACCGTTTATTTTAACCAGATTGGTTATGAATTGTATAAACTGATCATACAAACGATTTTTGGGAATGGAAACCAGCCATCTGTATTTAAAGCTTTTAAACAAATACTTTGCTTCTAGCCAAGTAAAAAAATGTTGATATTATCGATCAATCCAATTTAAATTAGTTATTGTAGATTTGCAAATAATTTTGTTACCGGTTTGGTTTAGTATGCGCAGCTTAGTGATTAGCGGGATTTCCCATTGCTAATATAATTGTTTAAACACGATTGTGCAGACCTCAAATTATGGCTCAAAAGGTGTCAATATTTATCAGAAAGTAATCGCATGATTATCACATGAGAAGGCTGGCTCAAACCTAACCGTTTGAAACCGATTTATACTTTGGGCAATTGATTACGCAAACTTCAAGATCTTCTTCAGCAGCAGAATGAATAAATATTTGCAAGATTGCGACTCCGAATCGACCACTAAGTCAACTGTCCGCATCGATCAATAAATGTGGAATAGTTTGCCAGATGCGAAATATGGCTTATTTTGTGTCGAGAGTCACGTGCCTGCAATTAGCAGCCGTTTAGCAAGCTGTTGTTTATCTAAATTCCAACTTATAAAATACCTATCACCAAAGATTACTAATAAAGCAGTTACAACTGAGGAACGCAGAGCCACCCATCGCACTTAAAATGCCCAACCAGTCGCAATAACTCAATTATTAGGC
This sequence comes from Drosophila ficusphila, assembly GCF_018152265.1. Taxonomy (NCBI): domain Eukaryota; kingdom Metazoa; phylum Arthropoda; class Insecta; order Diptera; family Drosophilidae; genus Drosophila; species Drosophila ficusphila. The sequence continues at coordinate 21,872,312 of NW_025064737.1, forward strand.
TATAACGAAAAACATCAAATCCGATTGAGACGATTTTACGAGCGATCTGGTAACTAGACGTACTCTCTGCATATAAATACTTAAAAAGACATTAAACAAGACGCCGAACAGGGCGCATACAAATCAGCCTACTACTCTCGCCCAGATTTCGCATAGATCGGCGCACCTGCGAACCGTGTAGTGAATCGCAGATACGCGCTACAGTTTTATCAATTAAAAACACCTAGACGCGCGTCCAGATCCGCACGGAATACTCTATCAGTGATCGAATATAGCGTTGGCGTCATTCCACAAGCCTCTGATTGTCCGAAATGTCAAAGGCGACGACAGGAGGCGATTTATTTTTGGCCAAAATCGCAACTTCTCCGTCATGAATGGCTTAAAATAGACCCATTACTTATCAGCCCTAATTGATTAGCGGAGGCATGGGCTTATATCCCACGCAATGCTCAATCAATTCAACCTTATCAATTGTTTTGCTTTATCTTTTGGTTTTATCATGCTGCATACTTTTGCGGGCAGCGCCTAAAACATTTAAGAAAGCTTTTTGAAACGTACAAAAGTCTTTATTACAAATTTGAATGCACTTAGGTAGTAAAATGAGGGACGAAAACAATAAATTAGCTGCATTTTTTAAACAATATTCAACAAAAAATGATTTTAAAAAACGACGTAATATGGCAAATATCAAATGGCTATCGCACCTTTGGCAAACAGATGTTGGCTTACTTTGGTTTAGAATTTACAAAATCAGTGCAAAATAAAAACTAAGCTCTAAATGAAAACTATAAACTACTATTCGATGAGTTTGCACTTTCGGTCAACGTTTTTTTTATGGTTTACAAATATAAATATATTAAATAGTATTGACTTCGTGTTCCAGTCCTTGTGATGTACAGGTCTTGCTTTTCGCTTTTAAAAGGTATTTTTTGTTTTTAGTTTTCAGGTTCATCGAGTCAAAGCTTTTCTGCTTAGGCGTTCACATAAATTTTGAGATTGATAGATAATTTTTTTAAAGTTGAAAATGCCAGTGACTTCAATAAGTCTTCGAAGTGATGCTTAGTTTGTATTTTCTTTTGGTTAATTTGGAAGGCAGTTTAGTCCTGCTTTTCCTCTTTGGCGCTCATGAAAAGCTTCTGGCAAGTGAAGGTCAATGAGTCTACAAAAGAAAACCATATAAATGTCGGACAATGCCACACATTGGGGTTAATGTCAAGAAATACTGACCAATCGTGCGCTGCACCCATTTCGGCTTGTTCTTCCATACGACACCCACATAGTAGAAGGGTATTCCAATTACGGTGATTAATACCCCCATGCCGACCTCATAGGGCGCCACATAAATGGGCACGACGACTAAAAAGGCGCACACGATGACAAATAGGGCGGGTATCCACATAGCGACCTGTTACAGCAAAAAGATGGATTATTCTAAATAATATGCATTAAGTTTAGTGTTGCCATAAAAAGGTCATTGACCCAATAGAGTAATAAAACAACAAAAAATACTTTAGTTTACTTTTTTTATACTGGAGCTGGCTTCTAATAAACTTGCAAAATGAAATAATTTACCTAGCTTCATTGGGCTTGAAAAAATCTAAATTGGCAACACTGACAACGCTGGACTTACTTTAATTGGGCGCTCCATGCAGGGACGGGTGTAGCGGAAGTACAAAACCGCCGACACCGACAACATTATAAAGAACGATTCCACAATGCTGGCGTAGGTGATCAGCACATACACGTCGCTCACAACCAGCATCACGAGGGAGAGAAAGCACTGCCGAGAGGAAAACATTCAAATCAATCAGAGATTAATTACATATAATTTGCTGACTAATTGAGAGGCGCAGCTTACCAGAAAAACGAGGGACGGTAGTGGGGTGTAGCTCTTCACGCTGATGTGCGACAAAATAGCCGGCATGTGACCATTGCGGGCGCCCACAAAGCAAATGCGGGAGGAGGTCATGATGTGGACGGACAGACCGCCAAAAGCAGAAATGGCCACCATGACGGGTATGACCAAAGAAAAGGCGCCGAGAATCTTATCGCCGAAGGTCTGTGGGAAGAGACAGAACAATTTAAATCATTTGAAAAGCTTCTCTGGTTTAATTAAGACTACACAATATAGTTGCCTCTTGCGATTTCGATCAAATAAATTAACTTTTCTAGATATATAATCGTCTTCTCGATTTTAAACTATAGATTCGTAAAGCCTGAGTTTGTAGCAATTTTTATAGGCAATAGTTTTACTTTTTATAGTTTTTTTCACAATTTCAAGTCACGAATCTGGCATAATCTGATCAAAGCGCAAATTGGAACAGGGTCGCCAAGTTCTTACCACAGCGATTGCATTGGAGGCAATCATTTCGGAGGGTGACAGCACGGCCAGATAAGCCACATTGGCCAGCACATAAATGCCGGTGACCAGCGGCAACGAGATGTAAATGGCGCGCGGCAAATTGCGATAGGGATCCCTGAGTTCCTCAGTCATGAAATTTAAGTAATTCCAGCCAGCATAAGAAAAGATGCCGGAGTAAAAGGCCACTGACATCTTGCCGGGATCACTATCAGTGTTCTCGAACGGTCTGCTGAAATTCTCCACGTTGCCCATTAGCATCCATACGAGACCGACGAGGATGATCATCACCAGAGCAGCGATCTTGGTGAACATAATGACGTTCTGCATCTTGGTGGTAACCTTCATGTAATACGAGTTTAGGTAAGTAAGGAAACAGATTGTAATCGCCGCCAACAACTGCAGGGCTATCTTGGGAATGTTACAGGCTCCGCCGAAAAACGGTTCCAGTACATAGGAGGCAAAGGTCAGGCCCATAATGGCATTAGTCGTGGGTCTGCAAGAGATAAGAAATCATAATCAGTGGAATATTTTGCAGACTGCATTTAGACATATGTCCAACTCCTAATCTACGCTTGCAAAAATGGAAAAGCAGATATTCGCTGTTATCTACAATACTAAATGGCAAAAATAGCAGGCAATAAAACGGTCAATGCAGAACTCGTGGAACTGCCCCATAAATAAATTTATACAGGCAGGCTCCGGTTTTCACTTTCACAAGATTCTCTTGTTTTCGTTTTCAAAAACGAAAATTGGTGCTCCCGTTTTCACTTTCACAAGATTTTTTCGTTTTCAAAAACGGGCAAGTTTTTTTTGTCGAAATGAAAAGTAAATGCCATTTTCTACATCAAAATGGTTCTTAATTGCAAAAGGAAAAAAATAGTTGACTCCTTGGTCTATTGATGTTCATTTCACATCATCAGTAGGTCAATCTAATTCGTATTTATTTTTTAAATAATTATTTTCTGACCCCACCTTGATTTCATACATAAAATATTTGCCGTCGGCAACAACAAATTTCGTTTTGCTAAAGGCTCGATAAATCTATTGACAAAGTTATCGTTAATGCTGCCGTACTTGTAGTGGAACGAAACAACCACTTAAAAATACTTTTAAATTGAAAACGAAGAAAAAAATATTTGTAAAGAATAGTTAAATAAGCTTCTTATAAATAAATATGCTTAATTTTCTTTCTTAAATGGTAAAAGTGCAGTAAAAAAGTTGTTAAGAATAGTGGAATGAAAACTGCAAAAAAGGTGGCAGCCCCTTATTATGAAAAACAGCTGATTTCTGATGGTGGCTTATTTTAAATTTTTGAAAATGTAAGTAAGACAACTTAATTTACCGATCGTCGGACATATTAAAAACACATGTGTTGCATCTAAGATGTCTCGATTTTCTTAAATAAATCAATTTCTGCCTTCTTTTGGCTTCAAAACAGGCAATTGAAAATATAAAAGTCATTTTTTTGCGTTGTTTACTTTTGACCAAAAAAAGTCAGCTGTTTGAACTATTCCGATAACGAAACGATGACAAAAAGTTTGTGAAAACCGGAGCACCAAAAACGAAAACGTACGTTTTCGCCCAAAAACGAAAACGAAAAAAAAAAGTGAAAACCGGAGCCTGCCTGATACTTTGTAGATTAGGTGATAAGGCTAGTTTGAAAAACCGTCTGCGTCTAAACACTGGAAAGCAATTTCTGGTTTCTATTCTTATCAAGGAAAGTGGTTGAACTTGGCCGTCAACAGAACGCTAAAAACCGACACAAGTTATTTAATGATGAATTACTCCTTGTTATCAGTTTTTTTGAGGATTGTTATGAAATTAGAAATCGATTCATGAAAGTAATTTGACACTGCTAGTGTTTATTGATAATACTTACACAAATATCATCATGGCATCCCAGAGATATAGGAATGCGGGCAGGGAACCGTACGCTTCGAATATATAGGCGTAATCCCCGCCTGATTTTGGTATGGCAGTGCCAAGTTCCGCGTAGCATAATGCTCCAATCATAGAAAGCAGTCCGCAGAGAACCCAGATGACCAACGATGCGCCCACTGACTCTACCTCACGGATTACGCCCTTTGGGGACACAAAGATCCCCGATCCGAAGATTATTCCCAGGATAATGGCTACGCCTTCAAGGAGGCCCAGCTGTTTTTTAATCACAACCCTACTGCTGTCCGATTCGGCGGATCCCTCGCGACCTTGAGGTTTCTCGGGCGGATTGGATACGGTTTGTGTTATGTTGGAAGGTGGATTTCCAGAACTGGGTGTCAGTAGAACCATTTCGCTCGAGGGCGATTGCAGTTCATCGACGGCGGGCATATTGACAATATGATTTTATGTCCAGAAGCTATAGTATTATTATCCCGCTGCTGGGTGACACAATATTCGCACGCGACGTCTGAATTCGAACTGTAACTGTTTCTTCGGCCGTTGTCCCGTTAATTGATTAAACGAGGCGACTGTGTTTGTGGGTGTGCCTTCGTTTGTGTATTATATTAATGTATTTTTCAATTGTATTCAGCTTATCTCCTGCTGCTCTTCCTCTTCTTTGCCACCGGTTAACGTTGGTTTGTTTTGCTCCGCTGTTCGCCAACTGCCGTCTCGCTCACACCAACACCACCCCCCTGAAGATGAATTTTTTCGCACATGAAACTCGCGATTTAAACTAAAATTTACAGTCTGGCTCGCGGAATTCGGTTAATGGGTCCGGTAAATATGTGCAGACATCGATGTAACCGCCGTATTATGCAAACTTTGCGGTTTAATTCTGGAATTGGCACAGATTCAGTCAAAGGTTTTTCAACCCCACGTTTTCTCGAGCATCTCGGCAGTGTGACCAGTCGGTATGCTGCTAAAAATTACCGCATCTTGTGGAGGTATTTTAACAGGGTGCCGATTTTTGGAAGCCTTCAAGCAATAAATAAAAAAATGGGTCAACAGTTTGTTAATATTTATGGTGCTAATTATTCACTCTTTGAGAATAATTTATTTGTCATACAAAAGTTGTCTACCCAAATAAACAGTTTTTAAAACCATTAAAAAATTTGGTATTTAAAATTTCGTCAATATTATGCCATTTATTTTGTACTTATAAATATGTTTACAAGTTTAAAAAGTTCAAGTCATTCGTTGGGCTAGGGCAGCACCTTGGTGTTCCTCCAGATGTGCGCTTAGTTTTAAGTTCGAACAGTCGTAAACTTTTTTCAACCAATCCATCTGCTACTTCTTTTCCTTGGCCTGCAGCTTGGAGTGAATCATGTCCTTGAATTGCGAAAGAATCTTGTTCTCCCGCTTCTGCCGCTCCTCCTTGCTGAACATGGCTAGCGCTCGTTTTTCGTCGGCCGAGTACAGCTGGTTTTCCTTGCGGATACGCACCGCCTCCATGCGACGATGCCTGCTGCCACTCATCACATAGCCCACGGACTCAAAATTAGCGATCTCGTCGGACGTTAAGCCGATCTCACCACGGCGGGGGATTCTCTTGCCCTCGGCAATGTAGGCAGCCATGGCGGCACCTTCTCCCGGCAACAGGGCCTTGCCGAAATCCTTTTGGTTCAGGCTGCCGCCGGTTCGCAACGATGGACCCACATCCTCATCGTTATGCGAGGCACTATCTTTGGTTCTAGACTTGCCGCCGCTGGAGGAGGAGCTCTTTTTCGACTTTTCCGCCTCAGATTTCCTCTTCTTTTTCTTCTTTTTTGATTTCTTATCTTTTTTACTTTTTACTGAAGTCTTTTTCTTTTTGGGTTTCTTGATGCCCTCGGCGGTCTTTTCCAGCCAAACATCTCCCTCCTCGGAGTTATCTTCGCTTTCGGAGCTGGAACTGGAGCTGTTTGTGTCATCGCTGCTGTCCTCACTGCTGGAGGAACTAGAAGAAGAGTCCTCCGAGGAGCTGGACACCCTCTTGCTCTTTTTCTTCTTGCTTTTCTTTGACTTCTTGGATTTCTTGTCTGCTTTTTTGTGTTTGCTATTGCCCTTTTTCTTTTTTTTCTTTGGCCCAACATAGGAGCCCTTGACTAGCTCTACGTCGTCGCTTTCTGGCCGTGTTGGACTCTTGCCCCACACATCTGGCACGCCCTCTTCGCCAATGCGAACTCTCTGGTTCCTGCGGGCATTAACCGCCTTGAAATCCCCCTTTGATTGGTGGTGAAAGCCTCCTCGGCCTCGGTGCTGTGATCTTGTTGAGGGCTCTGCCGGGTCATTAATGAAACTGCCCTCAGGAGCCCTTCCACGGAAAGGATTCTGCCGCCGGTCGTTGTTTTCGTGGAAACGATCGTTGGGCCAGCGATCCACGGATTTTGGTCTCGACTTTCGATTTCTAGAGGGGCTTCTTGAAGAACTGGAGCTTTCACTGCTGCTAGCGGAGTTACTAGAAGATGAGTGTCGGGCTCTGCGCCGGGGAGGCTCTGCAACCTTTTCCCTAGAACGGCGGGAACTGAGATTTGAGTTTCTCTCCCTGTGGAGCTCTCTATCTCTGTCTCCTTTTCCCTCCCGGGACACCGATCTCCGGTGCTGCGATTTGTTGTTTGTCCTTCTCTCCGATCGGGAACGATCTCTGGAATAGGATCTGTGGTGTTCCCTTTGTCTGCTGCGACTCCTGCTGCGTGAACGCATGCTGAAATTGCAATTTTTCAACAATTTCACCGGAAAATGCAAAACAAACGTTTGTTGTGAGGGGTGGACAGAATTCGATAGTCAAAATAATCGATGGTACCAAACAGCTGATTGTTTAGGGTCACACCAAATAAACGGTTGCAAATTTCATCGCGAAATTAAAGTTAGTTTAACGCCAAGAATGCTGTAATTAAGTTGTAAAACTAAATAAAGAGGAAAGGATACAATAAATAAAAATGGCGAGGATTACTTGGAGAGGTCACTCCAGTCAGGAGCTGCTGTAAGCTTTGCAACCTTATTTTTCGAATTGGGCCACTGATTGGTAATGTTTATGTTTACTCTTATTGAAGTTCTATTTGTCGGCTTCGTTGGTCTTATATGAAACACTGCTGGACCTCTTTAACCTTTAACGCCCACATGAATTCGTCCTACGCCTCCGACGTATGCTTGACACCCATTTTTTGGTTTGTGGACAACTACACTCACTGCTTGGGACCGGTAACACTATCCTACAAAACCAATTAAAGCCCATATAATAGTCAAAACCCACATTTTCAGTTCTTTGTGGTGGGCGTGGCTGCCTTGACAACATCAGTGGTTGGCATTGCCTACTGGATTGGCTTACCTTTTTGGTGGGCCAAGAGCCAATTGGTCACATATTTCCTCCTCATCGTGGGCAATTGGCTGCTGCTCAATGTGGTCTTCCACTATGTTATGGCTGTGATCACCCCGGCTGGCCACCCTCCGGAAGGCGTGTCCCTGGTGGAGGCGGTCAGCATGTGCGGCAAGTGCATAGCCCCCAAGCCGCCAAGAACACACCACTGCTCCGTTTGTAATCGCTGCATCCTGAAGATGGATCACCACTGCCGTAAGTATTGGCACTTTTAAAAGTTTCCAAAAATAATTGGTTTTTTATCTGTAAAGCTTGGCTCAACAACTGTGTGGGTTATGGCAATCATCGGTACTTCTTCCTCTATATGATGTACACCACTCTGGGTTGCCTGTTCCTCTGCTTGTTTGGACTGGAAATTGGTCACAAATATCTGTGGTTGGATCACGGTGAAACCTGGACGGAGATTGAACCCCTGGAGGGGCAACCGGTGAAATTTAACCTCAGTGGACACATAATTCCTGTGGTAAGTTAGTTAAACCAAGTAAAATAAACTAAAATTAATTATGTATACTGTTTTTTAGACACATCCCCATGAGTACGATGAGTTTATGCTACCAGCTGCTGTACACAATCTGCCCACGCCCATTGTGGATACGGATGCACCTTCGCCTGGCCGTCGTCGAGCCCTGTGGTTCATGGCCTTCACGCTGGTCTCCGTTGTATTAGCACTTGGAAGCCTCTCCATCTGGCACGCCAAGCTCATCACGCGAGGAGAGACCAGTGTGGAGGCCCACATCAACGAAACCGAACGGAAAAGGCTTCTGCAGCAGCAACGCATTTACATTAATCCGTATAATTTTGGCACCAAAAAGAACTGGAAACTGTTTTTGGGTCTGGTGCGGGGCAGGTATGTTATGTTATATGTTATATTATCTATTTTAAAAGAAAATGATTTTCCAGATCCTTCTGGCGAACTGTTCTACTTCCCTCTTGGCATAAGCCCGAAGGAACTGGTCTCAGTTTTCACACGGTAAACGATGCGCCCTTCGAGGACGAGTGGCCATAGATCGAACATCAAAGCCTTTGTGATGTTATCCAGTCAATCTTATGTTATTAGCTTAATAGATAAGGTCTAAAGTTACTAGTTTTTATGTGTCAACTGCCTATTTTTAGTATTTATCCACGATTCCAACTATACTCCAAACTTGCTAAATACGGTATGTCTTGGCATGTTTCCATAACGACTAAGAGCACAATAGCGTTTTTTATACATACTAGCTCAATAAAAATAAAAGTCAATTCCAGTAAACAATATAACCTGTTGTGTTGCCCTTGGTATTTGTGCCGGTATGGCAACTTGTTGCCAGGACAAGGTTACGCCTTCGGGTTTGGTCAATAAATTGTAGAAACATTATTTCATTTCATTATTAAGGATGTCGAAGGCTTCGGGATCTGAAGATGAGCCTCTGGTGCCAGATGATTTCGATGATGATTTCTACAAGGAATTATGTGACAAAATCCCTGAAGTAAGGATTAAACGCAACGTTTTCATTAAACTGCTAAGCTTATTTGATTATTGTGTACAGGCAACCAAGGCTTTGCGTCAAAAGGACACTCCTAACAATGCGGATAATGTCCAGAGATTGCTCATATGTGGCACTCGCTATAAAAGCGATCTTCGAATGGAGAAGGAACGGTCCCAGGAGTTGCGTAAAGAGATTGAGAGTTTGGAGGGACGATTGGAGAATGCAGCTCGAGTGACCAAGATGGACATGGCCACCATTGAGGAGCTACGAGGGGTCATAGGTTATTATAATAATTTAAGTCACAGTAATATTTTTGAATTCTAAATTACATTTGCAGAGGGTGCTTGGAAGCAGAAGGATGCTGCACAGATCCGTGAACAGTCCGCTCAAGATGAAGTGTTAAGTCTCCGGGAGAAGCTGGACGAATCGGAGCAAATGGTGGCCCATCTCAATGAGAAGCGGCTGGCCATGAGCAAACGTGACGATGGCAAGGAACGTGAGCGTCTTACGGCCGAAATTGCCGATCTCAACAAGCGTTTGCAGCTGCAGCGAACTTATGCCACTGAACTGGACAGCACAATCGAAGGATTGGAGGCAAAAAACAAGGAGTTACTCAAGTTGTTGGATGTAAGTGACAGAATCTTATCCAAACACTTCTTTATTATTATTTTTGTTTTCAATAAAGGAAACCTCTAGCGATGCTTGCAACCTTAAACGTAAGAGCGATGCTTTATCCAAGGAACTTTCAACTATGAAGACCGAAGAGTCCCGATACCAGGAGCAAATATCTCAAATGAAATCGGCCAACGAGCACCTGACCAAAGTGAAAGTCCGTCAGAACCTTCAGATTCTCTCCTTAAAGACGAATCTCGAACATTTAAATACCCAACATAATGCCACCAACAACAAGTTGGCCAAGATTACTGTGGATCTGGAGTACACAGTTCAGGAAAGGGATAAGAATAAGCGGGCTTTGAATCAACGCATTAATCTACTGAAAGTACGGGAGGATGAGCTGATTAAAGTGCGCCAGGATAATGGAAAATTGGCTAAATCCCAGGAAACAATTGCTCGAAAGTATGCAGGATTAGATGAATCAAAGCGAGAAGTGGAACAACAGAACATTCGATTGAAGTAATAAGTGCTCAGGTAATAGTGTTAAGTTTACTAAATAAAAGTGTTTACAGAACTCAGCTCGGCACCCAGGATAAAGAACTTGAGTCCATGCGCAGGGTGGTCCATCATTTCGAGAAGAACAATGAAAACCTGACCAAGGAGCGGGATTCTTTGAGGCGGGAACTGCAAGCTGAACATCAACAGCTGGAGCAAAGTAATGCCCTGCATCAAGAGGCTCAACACGAAATCCGTGCTCTCAAGGACACCATCAGCACTATGGATACCAAGCTCAAGAAACTCAATGAGGACGCAAACAAGCTGAAGAAGGAGAAGACTAAGAAGTTGGATGAAATACAGCACTGGATAGATAAGCTGGATGCATTACAGAGTAAGTTTTCGCATTTTATCATCAGATTATTTTTACTTAAATATTTTTTTAACCAGATGAAATGCACCTAAAGGAGAACTACGAGATTGAACTGAAGCGCACTATTAGCGACCTTGAGGCCAAGTGCTCCAAGTTCCAGCAACAACACGATGTTCTGGCTGCTGAGCGCCAGTCTCTTCAACGCACTGTGCAAGTTGCCGACGAGGAGCGGCAGAAACTTCGCGACCAACTAGTCAATTTTCAAGCGCTCGTCGAGAAGCTGAAGGCGAAGATCGGCTACCGGGACTCGGAGTTGTCCAAACTGCAGCTGCAGATTGATCGCATGGAGAAGGAGCGACGCCTGCTGCGGAACGACATCCGGCACGCTCAACTAGGTCAGCAGCACACCAAGGCGGAGCTGCTGGATAAGCGCAAGGAGAACGACAGACATGCCAAGTCGCTGCAGGAGGACGAGCTAAAGTTGGCGCGTCTGCGCAAGGACGTGGACAACCTGATGAACGAGAAGAACGCGATCAGTGCGGCTCTGACCAAGCGCAACGAGGAGTACGAGCGACTGAAGCACAGCCAGGAGAACCTCCAAACGGTGTACGATCAAACCCAGAGGCAGTGCACCCAGTGCCAGGATGATATGCGATTGATGGGCGTGGAGATAAAGAACTTGCGAACGGAAAGGGACGTCCTGAGGGCGGACAGGGAGAGTGCAGCGGATCTGCGCCAGGAACTGCTCCAAATGCACCGCATGCTTAATCAGGAACGAATTAAGGCACGCGCCTTGCAGGATGAGATGGTCACGCCCATGAATGTCCACCGCTGGCGTCTGTTGAGCGGCAAGGACCCGGAGAAGATGGACCTCCTGGGTCGCATCAGTATCCTTCGCAAGCAGCTTCTCCAGCAGAACGTGGCTGCCTTGGAGCAGGAAAGGGCCCTGACTGAAGCCCAACAGCTTTACGGGGCTCTGAGGGAGTTTATGCTCAAGCTGCCCAGTCATAAAGTGAGAGCGGAGCTTAATAGCGTCAAGGTGGGTTAGCATGTGGTAAAATATATTTAATTTATATTACCATTATTTTGATTACCAGGCTAATTTATCCGCCAAGGATCGCAAACTCAAGGTTCTCAAGGCCGAACTTAGTGCTAGAGAGGCAGATGAGAGGTCCAAGAAGGAGAAGCTAGAGGAGATGCGGGTTAACCTGGCACTCACCAAAACCCAGCTGTTGGAGGAGAAGAAGCACAAGCAGAAACTCCTGGAGGAGAGACATTTGCTGGAGCAGATGCACTGCTATTCGGCGCCAGCCCAACTGCCAAGAACTCTGGGTGCGGGATTCAAGATGGTCAGTAATTTACTTTAAGTAACAACAACACTAAGTTCCTACCAATAAACATTACTTTATATTAATCAAAGAACATATTAGGTTGTTTGGTAATGACATACCGGTTTTTACAATCAAATTTCGCGCTTCGCTTGTGAAGTCAAATATAATCGTATCTGGCAATGCTGTACATATATCGTTTGAAAGGTATTGGCATCACCTTTAAATAACATATACTAGTTTGTTAAACAAACCACCAACACCACCAACAAGTATAACTAAAATAACAATATTCTGTTAATAATTTATAATGAAATTTAATGATATATGTACTTACAATGTGTCAATCTTCTTTTTTGCGCCTTAAAGATTTGAGATGGAAAAACATCGATGTTGCCCCGGTAAACATCGATGTTGCCGATGTTTCTCCACCTCTAGTTTGTTTACATGAGCGTACACTTTAAAAAATTACAATCGGTTGAAATGGAGTTCACAAACGCAGAAATTCGGGCAATTTTGAAATTTTATTTCGCACAGGGAAAAACTGCTGCGGAATCTCGCAGACAGATTATTGCTGTCTTAGGAGATTACAAACTTTCGATTCAAACCGTCGAACGGTGGTTTAGGCGATTCCGAAGTGGCAATTTTGATACAGAAACACCCAAGCCTTCCGGACGACCAGTGACCGTTAATACGGATAAAATCATGGAAATAGTGGATCGAGATCGTCATGTGACTATTAGAGCCATCGCAGAGGAGCTGCAACTAAGCACGGAAACCGTCCATAGGCATTTAAAGTCGAAAAATTTAACAAAAAAAGCTCGATGTAAGGGGGCCTCAAAAAAAGAATAAATTAAGGTTTTTAAATATTTTCTGTAATTAATAAAAAAGTAAAAGGTACCCTAATTGTTGCAGGACCAGAATTACTGAGCTACAATCTCTCATCTGATTTGGTTATAATCTCGGAAGAGGACGACATGTCGAATAAATGCTCCATGAAGTTTTCGTCGATCGTCTTGGGTGCGTTTTTCTTGCAATCGGCTCTACCTATGACGAACCCTTTGTTCTTTTGATGCTGGAGGCGCAGCTGTACTTGGAAGCCTGCTATTAGGTTTTCCCGGGCCTTTAGATCGATTTCATTGATCCTCAGCTCGGCTTTCATGGCTTTCAGCTGACGGGTTTGGCGTCGATTGATGCGCTGCTGATCGCAAAGCTTCTCTCGCGTACTAGGATCAGGCAAGTACGTAATCTGGCGCTTGAGGTCCTCGTGCATGCGTACCACATTGGCCAGTTCCTTGGCCATGTTCTCGCGGAGCACGGAAAGGCGAATGTTTCGGCGCAGCAGGACTTGCACCTTGCGGATTAGGTCGAAGCGGCGGGGATCCTTGCCTTGGAGCACGCGCCAGCGATGGACGCGACAGGGGCGGGACAGCTCCTCCGAGTAGGCGGATACCCTGAGCCTCTCTCGGTTGAGCTGTCGCTCCAATCGGATCACATCGTGGCGCATGGCCGCCTTGTTGCCCACCTCGCGTTGCATGCACTCGTGCGACATCCGCAGGTTAACGACCTCCAGTTTGAGCAATCGAATGTCCTCCACTCTTTGGTTGTACTGCGAGGTGCCCCGATCAATGGCCTTCTGCATCATTGACACTTTTTCCTTTAGCAGGCGCACCTCATCGTTTCGCCTGACCATCTGCAAGCCCACCAGGCTCTTCTCCTTCGTCACCTCATCGAGGGCGCATTTGATGGTCTTGAAGCGCTTCTCATCGGAGTCGATGGTGTGCTGCGATTGCTCGAACCGGATCTTCATTTCCCGGAGATCGGATCGCGTGCTGGCCAACAATCGTTCCTTGGCATGGATCTCGTTCTGCTTCTGCTTAATAGCGCGGTTCATCTGCTCGATCTGGTTCCCTAGAGTGGAGATCTCCTTCTCGTTAAGGGCCAGCGTTGTGGTCATCTGGTTGATCTGGTGCGTCAGTTTGGCCATTGTGCTTTGTAGCGTGGAGCGGTCTCGCGAGCACATGTCCAACGTCTTCATTAGCATCACCTTCTCCGAATGGATGATTTCCATCTGCTTCTTGGCGTTCAAAAAATCCAGCTGTTTCTGCGTTAGCTCTGCCTGGACGGCTTCCAATCGCTCCGTCTTGATAATAAGTGCATCTATAAGATAAATATATATAAAGTAATTTTAATTTGACTTATTTTATACCCACCCTCGAGGCCATCGATCTTCTTGTAGGCATCGTTGAGTTCCACCGATTGTTCCTTTTTCTCACGGGATATTTTCTGCACCCGCAGATCCTTCTCATCCAGGGACTTGTTGGCCCGCTGTAGATCGTCCTGCAAATCCTGCACCTGGTGACGTATAGTTGCGATCTCGTGACGCACTCCGGACACCACATCGTTAAGACGCGTGATTTCCATTCTAAGTTTATCCCGAGAGCGGGTTATTTCTTCCTTCTGGTGGAGTGCCTCGTCCAACTTGACAGTAGCCACAGCAATTTTCTTTTCCTGCACTTTAATCTCATTTCTATAGGACACAAATTCTTCAACTTCGTTTTGCTGGTAATTTATGGAAAATATTTGTTACCTATTAACAATATCCTGGTCGTTAAGCTCCGTGTTCTTTTTGGCAAGCTGTATGAAACGTCTTTCCAGGATAACCGAATCGTCTGCTTTTTTCTTTGCATCCCGCTCAGCAGCACGGCGGGCCAAGTCAAGATCAATGTTGTCCCGCCTCCGGGCATTGCTCAACTCCTCGGCCACCTTGAGGTTCGCCTGCAGCCTGTTCTTCTCATCCTCATGCTGGCGGTGGGCCTTCAACATGCTGTAGTTCTCCCGCACGAGACGATCATTCCGCTGCTTGAGTTCTTCATTGGCAGCGGCTACCTGCGCCGTTGTTTTTTCCAGCGTAAGGAGCTCCTGGTTTTGCTGCAGAACCAACGCCAACTCCTTGTTAAGACACAACAGCCTTTCCTGGTTCTTATCCTGTTCCACACTGCACTTGTGCTCTAACCGATAGTTCTCCAGCTCGGCCCTCTTTACCCGCATATTAAGATTGGCAATCGTTTCTTTTGAAATCTCTATCATACCCTCCAGCGATTCGGAGTAAAAGCGATTCGTTTGCAGTCGCTTCTGGTAGTCCTTTAGCTCGCCAGCCAGGCGATCCCGCTCTCGAAAGACCAAGCCACGAATTTGCTGCTCCTTGCTGCACATAAAATATATTATGTTTATTGGAACTTCAGTTATGTCGTTAGTTTGTTGGGAAGTACTCACGGATTGGTTTGTGCATTTTCGTGCTCAGATTTGTTAAAGGTCGTTTGTTCACTGCGCACGAGTGAAGTAAGCTGGATCTGCAAGGTCTCCTGTCGATTCTTGATGGTGTCCTCGTTCCGCCAGGCCTCCTCCAAAGACTCCCGCAGGTGCTCCATCATCGACTCCGAGGTGGCCGTGGTCCGCAGGGCCAGCCGCAGCTTCTCGTCCGCCGTCTTCATCTTCTGATTCATCACCTGGGCTTGGGTCACCTCGGTGACATAGTGGCCGTGAAGTCGGAAGAGGATGTCCACGTACAACTTGAACTTGGCAGCCAGACTGGCGTTGCGTTCGCTCAAAAACTGGACCAGCTGGTAGGAGTCGGCGAAGAACTCCGTGTTAAGATCACTGACCAGATTCAGTTGTGCCGCATCTACACTATCCAGCAATCGGCCCCTAATGGATGACATTGAGGTAGACTTCATGCTGTGTAAGGAGGATTTAACTGGCTTCTGGACCCTGCGCTGTGCTATTTTCATCTTCAGGATATTGACATTCATCTTCAGGGTATCAATTAACTGAAAAAGGCACAAGAGATAACAGGGTAACAAGAACCTCCTGTAGCAGAAAAAACCAAAAGGAGAGAAAAGAATATAAACGAAACAAATAAAGTGTGTTAGTGTGACGGATAAGTGTAATGTTTTATGATCATAGCTACCCCATCCATTTCCCAATAATAAAATAAAAAAAGTTTTATTTTTTATTAAGCATAAAATTGCGTATATTTCTTAAACTCAATTTACAGATTTCTCTTTTGTTACACTCTTTATACAAGTTTGAATCAGAAAATATATATGTTTATCTTTAGGGGTAATAGAGTTATTATTGTTGAAATTCAATTTAAGGATTTCATCTTGCCACATACATCTACGTAACTTATTTACTCCAGCTAGGTCAGATAGAAACGCTTTAACATAAGGGAATTAATACATATAAAATTACGATAAATCACAAAAATGTTTCGCAAAAATTTCTGCTACAATTAACGCCTACTAATCAATCAGCTTGATACGTTTGCACAATGATACTCAACGCTAAAAAATATACATTTCTCTATACCTCAATGCTAACTGCAATATAGTAAGGCCTTGGCTAGTGACAAAGTTAAAGCTTACTCGTATAAAACTCATGTCGACACTAATTGGTGCTTCCCTAAGACCCAAAACAAAACAAAGAACAGAAAACAAAATGTGATATTCTTAAAATGCAAGCCGAACTTAAAGCTGGCGCTATCTTTTGATATGAACAAATGTCGTTTTAGTCCAGATTGAAGCTTTATTGTACATTCGTTTGATAGACGCTCAGTTGGTCATTGTTTTGGAAATAAAAAATATACAGCTATGGTTATATATATTTAAGATATATATGATCTATATATGCAGGCCCTAGTCGTGGTCAGAGGACCCCCTTGCATGGGATTAGGATTACGTATAAAACAAAGAAAACAATGTTTGCAGAACAATTGCGATTCACAGTTTGCTTTTCCCCCGTCTCGGCCACATTTTTGGTCGTCAGCTGCGCCTTCCAGCGCCATTGGCCAATCCTAAGAGGCGGTGGCCTGGACGCTTTGGACACTCTGCACCGTCTGGACACCCAGTCCCGCCGAGCGCACCTCGCGCACATAGCAGTCGCGGCAGACGCGCACTGCCTTGGTCAGTCCGTATTTGGGCAGCGGAGCAGAGGCGTTGGAGCAGACGCCGCAGAAGACGCCGCCGCAGTTGCGGCAATGGTGACGCCGGCGGAAGGCAGTGAAGGGCGTCTGGCAGGCCATGCACCGCGGTGCCTTTCCATCGGGGATCCAGGCCGGCGGCGAAAGCGTGGCCGAGGCAGTCGTTGCCGAGGAGGGCATCTGGGTTTCGTTGTTGCTCTGCAGTCGTCGGCGATTGCCGCTCCTGGCGCTCACCGGGGAATTCTGTTCGGAGCTGGAACTGGTGGAGGAGGCACTGGAGGGCGTGTTGCTGCCCACGGAATTGTTGCGCTGCCGCTGCAACTGGATCTGCAATTGCTGTTGCTGCTGCTGCTGCTCCTGCTGGTGCAACTGAGTGCTGCTGCTGGTGGCCGTGCTGGCTGCCTCCTGATCGCCGAGACTTCGGCTGCGCGTCACGTGCGAACGACTGGTGGCCATCGTTGCTCCACTGGGACTGCCACCGCCGGTCTGACCCGCCAGATCGATGGTATTGTTTCGCTGCATGCTGGCGCCGGCGGAATGGCGCTGGCCAGTGGCCTGGCTGCCACCGACGGCGCTGAACACATTGTCCAGCTCGGGATTCACCTCCTCCGCTGAGTAAATGCTTTGGTTAGAGCCGGCGCTCTCCTGTATCACATCGTTCTCGGAGGCCCGGAACTCGAAAAGTTCCGACTCCTTTGTCTTTTCCGGTATGTCGATCTCCTCCTGGGCGGACGACATGTTCATGAGGAACACACTGCGCAGAATCTGGCGCAGATCGGAGGCGAAGTTCGTTTGCAGTTGGTCGGCCACTCCGGCAATGCAGACAAACAGGCGGTGCAGCAGGTTTTCGGTGCTCCTGTGGGTCAACCAAGTTATAAGTGCAATAATGGTACAATACATTACTACTGTTTGTCACTTACTTGAACTTTAGGCGTGCCGTTGTGTTGCGCATGGCCAGCGACACATCGTCGGACAGCGAGGACGCGGCACTGGTATCGCCGCTGGCCAGGGTCTGCTCCCTCTCCGCGGGGTTCGAGTCCACCTCCGATGCCTCCAGGCTGCAGCGTTTGCGACCACTGCGCGTTGTGCGGTGCGGATGCGGCTGCCTGTGCTGATGTGAATGATGGTGATGGTGGTGATGATGGTGGTGGCGCTGGTGATGGCGGTGACTGTGACTCTCCCGATGGCGTCCGCTCGGCACAGCTGGCTGCTGTTGCTGCATCTGCTCCTCGGTCGCCTTGATTGTCGTGGGCTCGGCTAGGGGATCGGTGTCGCTGCTCGGCAGGCGCAGCCGCTGCAAGGTGCGGGTGGCCGCCAGCATGGCTGCACTTGTGCTGGGCTCGTCCTCCTCCTCGTGACCCAACCGTCCCGGCTGCTCGCCCGTTCCATACTCATCATCTTCGCTGGCCACGAAGTTGTCCGTGAGAGGAACCTCCTGGGGCTGCAGCAGATTGCCCAGATTGGTGTTGGGTATGAGGTAACCCGAGGCACAGTCCGCCGCCACGATGTCCTTCAGCAGATTCTCGTCGTCGCTGCTATCCAAATCCTCCTCGTCCACCTCAATATCGTCGTCCTCCTCGTCCTCATCGTCGCCGTCGCTCCAGTCAGCCGGTGGATTCGTCGAGCTGGTGGCCGCCGACGAAGTGGAGGCTATCGAGTGCGAGGGCGTGGGAGAGGGGGCGGGCGAGGCGGTGGGCGTGCTGTTGGGCGACAGCGACAACATGGACGGAGAGCGCAGCGTAGCTTCTTCCGCTGCGGGATTGGTGCTACTGTTGCTGTTACTGTTATTGTTGTTGTTGTTGTTTCGCTGATCCACCAGCCGCTCCACAGTCCTGTGGGTATTTGTTGTACCCGTGTTGGTGCTACTGCTGCTGTGATTATTGTTGCTGCTACTGTTGTTGTTTTGGCTGCCGCTTGTTGTAGGATTGGAGCTATGCTCCGGACTGGGCGCCTCAATGCTGCTCGAGCCAAGTGGCACCTGATATAAAAGAAGAATATTTATAAAATAAAAATGTTTAGATTGCTTAAATTCCCAACCCACCTTGGTGTTGATATCCTCGTTGGTGCACAGCAGCTTCTCCAGTTGGTACAGTTCCTGGTTGTTGAGGTTGCGCAGGAGATCGCGGATTTTTATGAGGATTGTGCGGAAGGGACGGAACATTTCCGACAGTTGATCGCCAGGCATATCCATGTTGAGTGGCCCTTTGGCATAGACCACCAAACCAGCAACGATGGCCAGCCGTGGAATGGAGAACATTAGGCCGGGATCGAAGGCATCCACCATGTCCTGATCCAGCAGACCGATCTTCAGAGCCCGCTGCAGGGTCTCCGAGAAGAGCACGCCGATCCACTGCTGCATCTCGTACTCATGGCGGGATTTCACCTGCACCATGGCACTCACATAGCTCAGCTCGAATTCGGCAAACAGCCGATCGAAGATTTTCAGACTTTCGTAAAGCTGCTCCGTGGTGGAATCATTCAGGTCGAGGTGCAACGTTTTGCTGTTGGGCACGTTGTTCTTTAAACACTGGTCCCGCAGCAGAACGCGGACATTGCCCAAGCTTTTGGTCACGGCTTGGGCCAGGGGTCGCATCTCCTTGCTCTCCGCCTCGCGGTTCATGATCGAGGATCCAGCTGCAAGGCACTCGGCACCGAACCACAGCTGTCCGGCCAGATTCTCCTGGAGCACTTCCTCGGGGAACTTGGCGCGGAAGGCACGCGGATCTCGATCCTCGCCGAGCAGCTCCTCCATGATCAAATTTGTGATGGCCAGCACTTTGTCCTGTCGACAAAAAAGTTGATTAGATAACCTTATTTAAATTCGAACATTTAAAGAACCCGTTTTAAATATACTTTTCCTGAGACCCACCTGATTCTGTCGCAGTCTGCTGACCAGTCTGGTGCATCGATCCGGTTCCGCTCGTCCATCGAAGCTGTCCAACTCGCTGGCCACCGCTGTGAGAGATCGATCCGCATGAAAGAAGCGGGCCAGAAGCGATTTGTCATCAGCCTGCAAAAGTTAAGTGGAGATGCAATTCGGATGAGTAACTGGTCGTAGATAAGAGGTACCCCATTCAAGGCTCCCCCAAACTGAGCTCATAGCAGCTTATCGTTTCCCGAGTGCAACAAATTGTAATGGGAAATCGCTGAACTTGAGGGATCGTGTGACAACTGCAGTTGTTGGTTGAATGGGGGAAGGGGGAGGGTGGTGTTGGAAGTACACACGATTGCCGATGGCGATAAGGGTGACTCAACAAGCCACTAAACACGTAGACGCTATCATCCAGGCATACAGACGACCGGCTTAATTAACACAGCTAATTTTCGTTGATTTCACAACAGATCCACAAATCACGTATGGAAGTATTGGGGACTTACAGTTGCGACCAACATAATAAATCAGAGTGTGTTCAACTCATGTTCTAAAATAAGTTATTTCTTTCTATAAACGAATTATATTTTATACAATTAAGGCATAATCTGTCTTTATAAAACATTTGAACTGTGTGTTATCTTTACTGGTCAACAAACAAGTATTAAAAGAGATCATTAAAAAATTCCTTTCTTTGGAATATTTTGTTATTAGGTTTACTGATAAAAATTGGCTTTGATTTTATAATCTCTGTTTATAAGTACTTAGTTCTGGTACTATTACTTTGTTCGCTGTTGTAAGATCGCCGCCATCGATATCGCAATCTGTGCTGTAAGCTGATACTACGAATAACAATTTTATGCCTCATATAAGAAACAGCGAAGAGGAAGCAGCCAACCTATCGGGATGATGCAATCTTAGATGAGCTTTTTCCCAGCCAACATGCAACATACAAGTGGGCTAAGCTGCAATGTGCCTGAAATCTCAATGATCCATTAAATCACGTGGCTCTATTTAAGCTGGGCTGCCAGCCCCAACAAATCGCACGAGATTCACCAGACAAAAAGCGAAGAGAGCAGCGCGATAAAGCGAGTTATCATCAGTTGAACTTGTTTTCACCGGGCTTTTGTTTGAGTGGTGTTGGGTTTCGCATATGGTTGTATGTATATACATACATATGTATCTGTATCTGCTCTGCTTAAATATTAAAGCGGCAAGAGCAGCTGGCCGTGGTGGAAAGGAAGCAAATGCACGAAACGAAATGTGTTTATTATAAAGGTAAACACGTCGAGTCAAAAGCGTTGACTCTCCGCCTTCAAAACTGCGCAGTTTGGCAGGTTTATCGCTGGGTTGTGAGGCATATAGTCAGTGAGCCGGAGGTCCGAGGTGTTGGCGGCAGTCCACGAAACTTTAACTCGCATTCGAGTACGAATATACTAGCTATAGCTGGCAAATTTTTGTTCAAGGGAAATTTGTGCCACAACAAAGACTAATTGCGATACCAGTTAGATTAGAAGGCAGGGGAAAACCACAAGAATATAGGTCTTAATACTTAAATATTCCTCAAATTAAAGTAATTGGCCATATTAGGTATTATAAGAGAAGACTTTTAGATGAGGTTCTACACTCGGAAAAAGACAAAATAAAAATGTAACTAGATCTTTTCCATTACCAATAAAATCAACATCAAATATTTGAGTTCTTGAAAATGTATAATTACTTATATATTTCATATGATTTTTTTCTGTGTAGAGTTACGCCATGAAATAAAAAAAAAGCAATAATGATTCCATATAAGCGAATGCAATGAATCACCCCACGCGATTCAATGAATCGATGCAGAATAATATCGTATTTGTTTTTTACATTTCGTCATAGGCCCAAGGGTAAAGTTTGTTTTCTTTTTTTCTGCTTTGCCATTTGTTTACACAACAATTAAATGGGCAAAGCTCTAAAAATGTTTGAGGTCCAATTTGGCTTGTGTTTTGTTCTCTGTTTCAGTCGCACGGCTTGTGAGCAACATTATGGGGAATGGCATAGCCGCAGCAAAAACGAATAAGAAATCCAATTGAGAATTATAAATTATATAAATTGAGCAAGGCCATGCGTAAATAGTTCAATGACTGCTCAAGAAGCCGCCTCACCTTACCGCTTAGCCCCCCTGCCCAGCGGAATTCCCGTTCTCATTCCCATATTCTTTTGGCCGTCATGACGACGCTGGCCAAAACGTTGTCGACGCCAGCCACTTTTTGTAAGTGCCAGTCGTTGTAGCCATTAATTAGCGTCGCAATTTGGAAACAGACTGGATGTGAGGGGAAAGGACTGGGGTTTCCATATATGAAAAGGTTCTATATAAAGTGGATAAGAAAAGTATATACATAGTTGATAAGCAAAACACAGCAAAAAAATATTCTGATAATTGGTTAAGCTTTAAATATTTAAAAAAATTAGATAAAGCTTTATTTATAAATGACTGGCATTAAATAAAATGTGTCAAACATTTTCAAATACTGTTTCTCACTGTAAATTCGCATTCTCTTAGCCTTGAAGCTTATAACAAATTTGTATCAAAAGCCATTTACATGCCTCATAAATACATAAAATATTTAGCTAAATCTCAAATGTAATTAAAGAGTTGAAAACCCCGGCAACAGCAGCTGACAAAAAGGCAAAAGTTAAATGGTAATTAAAAATTTTAAGCTTGTTTCGACCCAAGCGGAACGGAGAGAAGTTGTGGAAGGTATTACTCCAAGGATTTCGCTTCTTGCGGAGCTAAACATTTGTACAGTTTGCAACAGAGAGGAAACGGAGCTTCGTGACTTATTAATGGGGAATCACAATGAGGCTCTGTTTGCAACAGTCGTGATAAAATATTAAGTACTTTTGTTTGCACTTCATACTCCGGCTAAATTCAGGTAGGAAGATAACAAACATTTGAGGTATTGATTCGCAAGCTGAATTTAACAAAAAGGCATTTGTTGTCAGCAAAAGTTCTTTGACACTGTTTACACCAAAAACAGCCGCACCTTTGGATTAAGATCTGACTTTGTTAATATCTGAGCACATGTGTGTTTATCCGCTAAGTTATTTGCATAACGGCTGGCTGGAAACTGCCATTGTCAAGTTTTTTAATTGTTGTTTCAACTGGTTTGTGTTCAATCAACTAATTAAGGGTGAGTAACCGCTCCCCTCATCTGTGAGCAAGTTGCTGTTTACGGGCGATAACAACACACACATATAGACGTTTAGAGATATAGAGCCATATCGCATATGGTGGAGAAACCATATTTGCTGCTCAACTTGATGTGGGTGAGAACCACTTTCAATTCCATTAAAATACAAAAACAAATTACGCCAAAGCGAATGTTAATTGCAAATCTTAAAGGGAAGTATTGGAGCCGACACTGAAGAATTACGGTTAACGCCTGCTATTAAGAGCAATGAGATATGAGTTCAACTTTCTTTTAACAAACTGAAAAAAATAACTATTGATTTTGTTTATTTATGAAAAAAAAAGTAATAAAAAGTGGCAACTAATAGCGATGATTTACTCATATTAAAACAATTAATTACTAACTTTAAAAACAGTTTAAAGTTGAGTAAATGACCGACTCAAAATGAAAATAATTGCTGTCATTTTGTGCAGCTGACCAAAAGGACATCTGCCTGACGTCACAAATGTCCGTTGTTGTGGCCTCGACACGAGCAACAGGCGGGTTTTCCCACCCTGTCCGCCGTATCCTTGACGGCAGCCAGGGCAAGGACACAGACGAGACAGCCTGCCGTTGTATCTATCTATATACATGAGTATCTGGCCCTATTTGCCCCCAAGGCATTCGCACTCGAAGGGCGATGTCAGGACGAGTTTGCTGACGCAAAGGATTCGCTAGAAGCACGCACTTGACATTGAATATTCGCACGATTCTTGTTTTTTGACAGCTGCTGGCGGCTTTCGCCTTTATTTCAATTAGACATTTGCCAATTGAGCAGCGAGTCTGAAAATGGCGAATAAGGTGGGTCTTAGGCCAAATGTCACGACCCCCTAACGATTCAATTTGTCCGTCCGTAAGTCAGTTGGTCCCGGCACCTGCTGTCATCGGTTAATTGAGATACGTCTGGAAAAATACCTCCAGAGCTGGGAGCTACCGATCAATTGAATTCAATTTCTGCACAATTCCCGCATCTCAAACTGCAAATTAAGCGACTAATTTAATTGGCTTAAATTTCAAATATCAATTGCAAGTGCTAAAAGTGGCGGGCTCCTCGTAATTTCCCATCTAACAACTCACAGTCAATAGATGAAAATAAATTTCACGTGAATTCGCCATGCGACATAACATTAGTTCCAAATCAAATCATTTTAAAATAGAAGTATAATTCAAAACATGAATTCGATATGGTATGCAATTACGTATAATTATTACGAGTATAAACAATTTGCATTCGAAATGGAAATTCACAAGAAAAGGCGAGTGACGGTCTTAACATTTTGGAAATCAGAACACGTTAAGATAAGAGAAAGATAATTGACTTTTACTGTTATTAACCTGCAATAAAAATATCAGTTAATGCGTCGCAGTGAAAACAATGAAAACAATTGCTCGGAGTGTGAGAAAAGCATATAGTAGGGGAATGTCGTCAAGGTTGGACAGTTGTCAGGGTCGGACACTTGCAATTTTTCTAATAAACCAACTATCGCCATCTGTGTGCGAATGTGGTATTAATTGTTATCACTGTGGGAAACTTTTCATCCCTAGCCGCATCCTATAACTGTTAATTTTCCTGTTTTGTTGACATAGTGTCGTGATAGTGAAGAAAAAAGTATTCGAGAACGCGCTAAAAAAGTGGCATAATTCAGCGGAAAATATGCCATCCGCAGGGTAAGTTTAAAAATACGTTAAGTGGTTCCCCCTTAACGAAATCCTAAAAAAAATTTGTTCTAAATAAAGCGATTTGGTAGTTATGTTGTGCGGTAGGGTTATGACTCATGTTGTCAGGGTTGGACACTTTTTGTTGTCAAGGTTGGACACCCTTGGTTTTTTCCCTTTTGTCAGAATATTTTAATTTTTCCAATGTTTTTTACAGTTATTACAGGGTAATTAATTACTTAATTCAACAAAAAGTGAAATAATTAATAAATAAGTAAAAAAAAA
Source organism: Drosophila ficusphila (assembly GCF_018152265.1). Lineage (NCBI taxonomy): Eukaryota > Metazoa > Arthropoda > Insecta > Diptera > Drosophilidae > Drosophila > Drosophila ficusphila. Next base: position 21,897,253 of record NW_025064737.1, read on the forward strand.
TAAATTCTTTGAGTAATAATTTATTTTCTCCCTTTGAGGAGGTTCACGCTACAAGCGAACGACGGAAAGAGGTAAAGTCGACTTGCATAATGCTGTCCTGGCCATTAAAGCAGTTAAGTTGGAGAAAGGAAAGTTAAAGACAGTAGCAAGGGCTTATGACCTGCCTAGAACGACTTTGCGGTGATATATTAAAAAAAGTATTGTAGATGAAGAATATGAGGACATTTCTACTGTTACTGACGACGATCTCGAGAAGACCCTGAAAAAGTTATTTTGTTTGTCCTAATTGTTTGTAAAATTTGTTGATCACAATAAAAAAGAGTCAAAAGACATAAAATACACCTGATCCATGGATAATGTCCTCTTTTATTGCTATTTTTCTGAAGTAGCAATTCAAGTGTCCAACCCTGACTACAGTGTCCAAGCCTGACTACATTTTTTTTTTTTTTTTAAATACTCGCCATTTCTATGTTTTTCATTCCACAACATAATGCTCATTGTCAGACATACCTTTTGCCTTTACCTTTCAAACTATTTACGCAAATGATCTTAAATCTTATTAAAACGATAATTATAGGCAAGGGTCGAAAATGTGTCCAACCCTGACGACATTCCCCTATCTATTGTAAATATATGCAATACCCCTTTATTGACTTGCCATACAGGGAAAAACCGATCGAGGCAAAACACAAAGATCGAATTCCAAGAATCGGGTAATCAGCAATTCGTATAAATAAAATACCCTATTGGGGTTTTCCAATCACCGAATTTCCCCTTTGAAAGCTACCCGAAATCCTTTAAAATGGTATTACAACACTTTGGCGAATTTATGGGGAATCTGCTATTTCCCACAGAAAAGAAAGACAGAAAGAGATAGAACAAAAGAAAACTGAGTCACGGTCAAATCGTATATAAATAAATGAGCTTGATAAACAAATGAAAGCTACTCGCGTAAATACAAAGATTCAATATCAGCACAGCCGATAGCCAGCCTATATATAAATATTTCTGTATATGCGAATATGTGCAGATGACAACAAAAAGGGAACAACGGAAATGCTTCATGGAGGAGGACACAACGCCGAAAATAATGATTGGAACCCAAGAATATTAAATTTGAATCCGCAAATACGAGAGTTTAACACACAAAAACCATAAACCGAACCGAAATAAACCAAATTATCGTGGGTGCATTCAACTCTGGCAAACAAAGTGCACAGTAAAGTATAAAATTAAAACCCTTTCGAATATAACGGACGCCGGAAGTCGTTATAAGGATTTTTATTTGCAGTAAACTGTGGAGAGTTGAACGAACCGCCGTTCGGATGTCCACAAAATTAACACTTTATGTGTCCGAACCGATCGATGCGATCAGATCCAGCTAAACCAGTGGTTATTTTTATTATGTCATAATGAATTCAATTTCTTAACAAATCGAACGGAAATTTTGCATATCAAAATTACCAAATGTAAATGCAGAAGCAGCAGGGAAAAAGAGTGAAAAACAGCTGGCGAAGGCGAATCGATGCGGAAGAGATGACAAAATGTGCCCAAGAGACGAATGCCAATAAAAGCCATTAAATAAATTGGATAATAATGGGCGGGAGACCCTAAAGAGCGGCGAAAGAGCAATTGTGGGCGAAAGAAGAGGGAAATCGGGCGGAGAAAGAGGTCGCCTCGTCAACCCCATTGCATATTCATGAGGCCCCAAAAATATGTCGCAATCGATGATACACGGGGGCCAACGGGCTTCGCATTTTTTAAATCAGTTTGTCTGCGCTTGTTGCCTTTTTGGTTTTATTCGGTTTTGTTTCTGTTAACGCAGGACAGTCATAGCAACAGGTTAATTCCGATTATATTATTTAAATTCTGTTCAAAATCTGATAAACTAAATACCGTACCGTACCAATTTTTTATACATTTATTGTTATTACTTTATTATTGGTTTTGAAGAAATACAAAGTTTTGAAAGCAATTGTCTGGGTTTTCAACCGGGAAGCTATGGCTTCAAAACTACAACTTTCTACACTGATCAAATTTACAGAAATTACTGAAACTCCAGTAGCACTAATAAGATTAACCTTAAACTAAGGGAATTACTTTTCACCTTTTGGAGCTGCGCGTATCAAAGTGGGAATTCAATTCTCTAACCGAGATTTCTACGGCTTCTCGGTTTCCCTTTGGAAGTTGATGGGATTTTCCGTTGAGTACCAGCTTTTGCTACTGGTATTTATTAATCTTGACACTGCTCCCAATAATCCCGCACCAAGTCGACAATGACAACTGAGAAGATAAACCGCAAATCACTTTCACTTTCCAGTGGGGGTTAAAGTGCGTTCGTCCGGTCCTCGGAAGTGTCGATAATTGAGTAACCAAACAGCGGATTTCAGCGGGGGCAAGCGAGTTTCTGGCGAACCAGCGAACCAGCAGTACGTGCAGTACGTGGGCGTTGGCGTCCACACGCGCATCCGATCTCCCGCTCCTCTCATTGATATGCCGGCCACAGACACGGCGAGAAAATATTGGTGCCCAGACTCGCTTCTCCCTCTTACGCAACCGACCGGTGCACTGGAAGAAAATTTTACAATGCTATGATTCAAGTACACCAGTCACGTACTGCGTTTTAGTGTTGACTGATGCTGAAATAGTTTAAAGTGAACTTGGTAACTTTTATTTTAAGCCCTAGTTATTATTTTTGTATTCTTGTTGAACCTTTTTCTGACCGTGCAACAACAATGTTTCGCTGGTAACTGATAAGCGCGAGCGGCTCTGGACGCTCCGTAGGGCGCTCTTGTCGGGGATTAGGTAATAAGTGGGACGCAATGGCCGGCGGTGTCTGGCGGGCGTAATGCAATCCGCAATCGAAGCCGCTGCCATTCGAAAGTAGGAGAGTGGCATCGAGTGAGCAGCTGCGGTGCAGCTGAAGTGGTGGCCATTGCACTCACTCCTCGAGGAGATCGACTCGATGTGAATGTGAAAATTTCACCGCTTTTACTTTTCCCCGACTGACCGTTTGTTTGGCCATTTGAAAAGCGTTTTTATTTCGGGAGACTGTCTGCGCGTCTGGCAAAAAGCGTAACGAATAATTGACATATTGGTCGAAGTGCCGGGCACGTTGTCTGCCTTGGCACAATCTCCCCGCCAAGATGGCCAATGAACCAAGTGGTCCACCTTGGGTCGTGAATTGAGCAACAACCAGAGGCTTCAGATCGTGGAAAGATGGTTTCTGAAACGAATCTAGTCCCTGGCCAAGTTTGACCTGTACAACTGAATTATCTATCAGTAGCGGCAAAAAGTGTTCAACAAGCCGGCCAAAGCCCACTAATCTCTCGGCTCAATGGGCAGCTGTCAGTCGGTTGAGATAACACAGACCACAATCAATAAAAAAACATTGTAAAGTAATTTCAATTTCAGTTTTTTGTTACTTTTACGGCAGCAGTAAAAGGAAATTACAGTGTAAATATGAGGATTAAGTTGCTAACCAATATTTAACCAACATTTACAAGCCCTGCCTTCCGCAAAGTGGTGGATAAAGAAAGGAAAATAATCGAGCGGAGCCAAGAAAAAAGGGAGCTCAACTAAGCCAGGAGCGTGCAGTAAATTGTTTGATTTTCATTTTCAACAAAATTACACAATCTTATCGCAAATGTAAAGATATACATGGCATAAGTGGGGTAAATATGATTCATAGTCCGATAAAGGTCGAATATTCGTTTATTCCACCAACTGAATATCGATCGATGAAGTGAATTGAGAAGTGTATTTTTAATGTCAGCCGGAGTAAATAACTCTATTAAAGTTTCGGAAAAAAATAGTGTCATGGGAAAACTCGCAGCCAGCTTTTAAGATAACGAGGCAATCTGTACGATCTCCGAGAATCTACGCTTACATTACCCTTAAATCTTAGTTGAAAATCATGATTACCGACATAATCATGCGCATATAATTATTTCCCGTTTGTTGTAACAATATAAATATTTCTTATTGGGGCATGACTGGAAAACAACAAACACTCTTTCTTTTCTCAGTGAAATTATCAGGGAACTGCTTTACTAATGAATTACTATAAAGTGAATTAAAATATATTGAACTGATTAGTTTAGTTAGGGTAGTGCACTTCACCAAATCAAAATTTTTAAATATAAAACACACTTAGTACTTAAAAAAACAATTTAATAAAAATAATAACTATAAATTTCCCTTGGCATTATGAAAATAATACACTATTAAAAGCTATCATCCTACTAAGTCAGTCAAACATCACTACATTATTACACTTTGTTGGTGCGATGTGTTTTGTTATCAACGTAATTTCTATATTCTCTGGATCGACTTACTGCGTCACTAACCAACTGAACAGCGCATGGAGCACGGACATTTTGACACCGGGGACCTGGTCATTGTGTGCTCTGTATTATCAACTAATTTCATGTTAATTTTTTATAGTTCCCCAGTGGAAAAGTTACAAGCTAGTTGACAAGAGACAGACTAATGTTTTGTTATAAGTACGTATTTTGTATTTCCCCCAGGAAATTAGAAGCGGGGTCAGGGAATGAGATTCTCAAAACATGTTGATTAAATCATCCGAAGCAAATAAAATAGTTAAGCTGACTGAAAAGAACCCTTAAGCCTGGTCACGTGCAGTCATTTCAGTGGATTACGTCTTAGAGATTGACAAGACAATGACCTCAAACGGGAGGATCGTGTGGAATTTGAAGCTGTAATTTATAACTGCCGCTCAGATTAGTAGAAAAATGTACTTAGCTTGCAAAACATTGTTTACATTACTTTGGAAAATCCCATAATAAATAATTAGTACAAAAATACTATGTAAACTTTATCAAAGCTCAAAGTTGAACATTTTTAAGAGCATAAAAAATTAATTCTACATAGCTTGGACTAAATTTAAAAGCCTATAAGTAAGTTTTTGTTGAATTTATAATATTTTTTTATGAAGCTAATGAAATTTATGTTAGTAATAATCAAATTTCTGAAATTATCTTTAAACCTGATGTTAAATGTCTTGTTGTGACTATACATCCCATTTAAAATCTCTACTGATTTCATTCAAAGTTTCAACCGTCAAGGAGTTAACTCATAATTTGAATAATGATTAGAAATGACAAATGCCTATCATTCAGGCAGTGGAGTCGCTTTCAAGTGACTTCCATCAGAATGCTGTTTATCAAGACTTTCGTAATGTTGACTGGCAGTCAACAGTCGACATTTGTGGCCCACCTCGGCGGCCTTTACTTTACTTTACTAGACTAGAACGCCGAATTGGGGGCCAGCGGCAAGCAGAAGCAGAAGTCGTTAACGGTGACGCCGGCAGAAACGTCGGCAGTGGCGGCACATGTCAATATGGCCCAAATTAAATGCACCGAAAGAAACAGGTTGTCAGTATTTTTACTGTTGTTGTTGTTGTTGGCACGAGCAACAGGCAGACATTTACTCAACCACAAACAAACAGACTCAGTCACATATACAAACAGAGTTACAAACACATTCTTGCATTGCATTAAATCTGTCATCGTAGTAGTCATGTTCAACGGGTCGTATACGCATCGTGTCCATTCATGGAACAGATGGTGAAAATGGGCTTAAGGCACTTGCTTTATTTGTACAAGAGGTGTAATACTGTGCACTGGATTTCAGAACAGTAAAGCGGGTAATGGTGTTAACAAATATGGTAAAGATAGTCTGTAAGGAAAATTGTAAGAATGAACTTAGAAGGTAAGCAGATAAAAACGTTTTACATTTTAATAGAATTACAAAATTACCATAAAAAGTTATAAGTAATGATTTGTTAAAGCAAACAAAAACGAACCAAAATGCCGGCAACATTGTGGGTAATAATAGCTCTCCCTGAACAGGTTTCTTTGGTGTTTATATTTCTATTTATCGTAATTATTTACTTGTAAGGTCATTTTATAACGTGGTTGGGATTGCGAAACGCACCGTATCCGCATCATTGAAACAGAAACAAGCAGTATAATCTGTTACCATTAACAACAGGGCTGGCTTTTCTGGCAATTTACTTCCTTCACTTTTGTCAGAAATGTTTTTACTCTAGGGTTGTTGATAATATATCAAAATATCAATATATCGATATTTTTTTCTAAAAATGATATATTTATATCGTGATATTTTTTTTGCCCAAATATCGAAATCACGATATATTTTTTTGATATTTTTTGATATTTTTGTCATTGGTTACATTGAACTCCAAAGCAACTTCCAGTGAACGAATTCAAGCGCAAAATAATATTTTCGCAAAATGCACGCAAAAGAAGGTATGTATGTGATACGTGTGTGTGGTGCGTATGGCCAGATTTCGTTGTGTATGTGTGCATATGTAACTTACGCACATACCACTGAAATTTGGCGCCAAACGCGCACACACACGTTCACACATATATAAATTAGTTTTAATTCTTTGCTGCTGAGGGAAGAAGCAGGGCGACGGACGCACACATAACGCAAAGGGTGTTTTTAAAATCCATAAAAACTGAATAATGGTCATAACGTATATATAATAATAATACTATTATTTTTAAAAAGAAACTTATTGTCTTTTTATTGTGGGCGCCAAATTTTTTATTTAACACGAAAAATATCAAAAATATCGATATATCGATATTTTTATGTGATATTTAGAAATATTATTATCATATTATTTGATAAAAAAAATATCATCGATACGATATTTTCTAAAATTTCGACAACCCTATTTTACTCTTCGCTCTTGTTTCTTTTTATAAGTTTGAGTTAAGAAAGCGTAAATAAGTGAATTTCATAAATCAGCTTCCAGACGAGATGGGTTCCCCTTTTTTTCCTTGGTTCATTCATTTGCTTACTCTCGTACAGTCATGACTTTCTTAGGCTCAATTGTTAAGCGGCTTTTATTGTTGTAATTTCCATTTTGCCAGCTCACGTTTAATTGTTTTGCAGATATTTTTTTTTTTTGTGTAAGCCACAAGAGTCATACTGTCAGAGTTTATTGTGTTAATGGCCGATTTCGTGCTGACGACGCAACAGACTTAATTGCACACCTTTGCAACATGCTCTGAAAACCGGGGGAGTTCAAGCCTTCGAAAGAGAGAAGTATTTGGGAAACAACCGAAAATAATTGTAGAAACGAAGCGAAGCAAAGCACATAGAAACAAAAACCCAAGCCATCAACGATTAAAGCAAAAACAGACATTGCCAGCCACCCATAGATTTCACTTTTTTATGGTTTACTTTTGTTTCTTGGCGATTCGGCCGCAAAGCAATTCAATGCCAACTTCAAATGACTTTATGGCAAGCACACAAAGCAAAGACATATGAGATATTAGTTGGCATACAAGTCATAATAAAGTAAAAATTAAAAAAACCTAAGCTTAAGAATTACTCAGACTCTACTTAAAAAAGAACAATATAATTGCCTTTGTTTTCAGTACTGGGAAGACCCCACAAGCGCAATCTGACTACGAATGCGAATCTGAGCCATGTGCTCGATAATGCTGATCAACTGGCAGACACTAACAGACACGATTCAGCCCGCACCCACTATTTCTGTTTTATATTATATGTACATGGTTACGTATATATTCATTCATCGTCAAACATTTATAATGAAGTATCCAAAGGCAGGCAAAAAATGTACATATAAAAGTGTTTGCTTTATTGTCTGTACAATACTTCCTATATGTGGTGTACGAGTTAAGATGGGAATATATATTGTATTTATGCAAGCAAATTAAATATGGGAGAGTGATGTAATACTATTGGTTTTGGACTCAGAGATCGGGAGCCCGCTATATCAGAGATAATCAATTACAGACGCCTGTGGCGCGTGCCGCCTTCTTTCAGTGGCCCCTAGTTGCCAGTTGGAAGTTCCATTGACTGCGGATCCGATCGCGTTTTTTGGGATTTGGGTTTCGGGGCAGTCGTCTCTTTCCCAGCCTCCATTGTCTGGGTTTCTCCTCGCTTTTTGTCTGCCTTCACAGCGTCGCCGGTTTCGTTTTTATGAAAAGTTATATGCACAGACGGAGCAAAAGCAATTGCATTCACTAAATACCCTTCCTAAAGGTATGAGGGTTTTGTATTTAAAGAGGTTTTTAATTTTTATATTAGATTAGGAATCATTTTATTTGTATTTTTCAACAATTTTGTAACCTTCTCTGCTACCTGTTGCTTTATTAACTAAGAATTTTTTTTAGAATTCAATAAAAGATTTACCTTCAATTACTCATTCTGTTTTTTTTTTTTTTTTTGCAATAGAATGCAGCGGACAGGGTTGACACACCACAAAGCAAAGCAATCTCGGATTATGCAATCCGATATGGCAACGCCTTGCGACATTCATCTGGCAACACTATCGCTTCTGTTTATTTTTGAATCGCAACAAAAGCGACCTCGGCGAAAGAATCTCACTTTGCAGGAGAAAGAAAGTTGACACAATCACAAAGACGAGACGAGAAAAGAAGAAAAAAGAAAGAGAAGACCAGGAAGCAACTGCGGAAAAATTGTGTGCAGTCAATGAATGAAAAGAAGAGCAGTGGATGCCTTTGCCAGACGAAAGAGTTGCACACACAAATAAAAGTAAGAAAGCAAAGCAGAAGCTTTAGATATCTGCGTGGATTTTCCGTTTCGTTTGGAAGTCATTTTCCACCACCATGAAAATAAGGAAAACGTACCGTTATTTATGAGTTGCATGTGCGGTGAGTGGTTGGTGGTGGGAGGTGTGGCTCATGGCCGATGGCGAGAAGTGTGTTAATTAACAAAGCAAAGTAGAGAGCCACTAACAAGGCATCCGGAAAGTAAACCGAAGAAAACCGTATTACCATTTTGCTTTGATCACTTTTGCAAAGCCAATTGGAATTTCCGAATGCATTTAGAGCGTAATAAATCAAGCAATGAAGTTTTAACGATGTTTTCAATTATTTATGACCAAAGAGCTATTCCAAAATCGAGGAAATACGAAACCTCATTATTGCGTTTAGTTGTCATTGCCAAAACGATCGTAAGTATTAATGTAATTTTAACCATTAGAGCTATACACAAGATGTTAAGGCATACCCCAAATCCAAAGTGTTTTAGTTTCCAATAAAAATCTGCATAAAACATGTTATTTTTTAACAGTTTTATGACCATTTCTAAGTAACGCCTTTGCATTTCAATGCTCATAAATAAATTAAAACTGCATAATTGCAAAAGTACGTACGTACGATATTTTCCACCTTTTAATCGATCAGTAACAAGCCCTTCCGATCACCTGCTATTAAACGTGATGCGCAGGCAAACCTCCACTCACTTCAGCCGGAGCAATCTTATCTAATCGAAGTGCCAGATACAGATATAGACAATATAGCGAATATGCGGGACTCTTCCCGGCTATCAAGCAGTCGAGCACTTGAAAACATAAACATCCGAGGCCCTTCTGCCCAAAGACCAGACATCTGTTTGCCATTTGATTCGATTCGATTACCCGAGTGGAGGCCCCAATACCCGACAGAAGTCTCGACACTGACCTCCACACCAGGTAACCGAGGTCGCACAAACAAACACCGAACAGCCATATAGGGTGTTTGCCTTTGATTTAATGGATTTGCGTGTAAACTGCTTCTAATATCATTTTTCCTACTCTTAAGCACTCGCTAGAAATAAAAATCTGGCGACGGCAATCAAAATGTCAAACGGATTGACTGATTGACGACCGATCGGGAGGAAAATTAAGTGAGGGGCACGAAAGTCGCTCCATTGGCGTTTTATTTTTGGAGGCTAGGGTCGTGCGGTTCACGTTTACCGTACATACACATATTGCAGACACCTCAAAAGGGTTCCCAAAATAGATACAGGAAAACTTTGGTAGCAGGGTCAATTATTTTCCTCACAAAATAAGCCCCAAATACAGTTAAATTTTAAAAAGTACTCAATAGCTTTTAACATATGAATGTACCTATTTACATATTTTTATAACTATCTAACTCAGTTTTTTTAAGAGGGAACATTGATGATATTGATACCGAAAAATAAATCTTCGGAAACGTTGACTGTAAATTATAAATGCTTTAATTTACTGGGCTAAAAATAGCCTTCTCCAAACGCGCTGGAGCTTTGACATTGTTTCCCCAGTGTTCTCAAGTGATTTTCCGCTGGCGATTGCAGCGGGTGTTCCCCGCCAAGAACAGAACAGATCCCAAATTACCAGGCGCAGATACATAAATTAGTTGGCTTTAGCTTTTAGCTGCTGTGCTTGTAATTTGCAACACGAACAGACTGGCGCCATATTTGTTTTTGTTGTTACTTTCGGTACGTGTGTGTTGGTAGGTTTCCAATTTGAATTGAGAGTGCAGTTTACACACATATTGTGCAAAACAATGTGCTGAGATGCAGTTTGTCGTCGTGGTTGTTGAAGCGTCAGCGAATTAATCATCGGAAATGAAATGCGGTTAAAACCCAGCTGGCCAAGAAGAGTGAAAGAGAGAGAGCAACTTATAATGAGCCAGGGCCAAAGCAAGCGCTGACGTCACAACAGCACAGTTAACATACATGCACACACTGACCGCTCTGCTTTGACACCATTCGCACTGTTGTTCTCTCAATTCATTACGCTCTCTTTTGTTTTATTTTTTTAATGATAAGGGGGAACTACTAATCGGGTTATCGGTTTTAATTACAGTCGACTCTCGTTAATTCAAACCTGCGATAATTCGAACCTCTCTATAATTCAAAGTTATCACGAGGTCCCTACGAAATCTCTTTATATTTCGAAATAAATCAATACATTTTCATACACTTGGTAATTCGAACGAAAAAATCATTGATATTTAACAAAACCACGCGTTAATTCGAACTCATCAGCGTCTAACACTCGACAATTCAAAGTTGCGAGAAAAAAATTTTGCGACAAGTTCAAACTTGCCTTTGTTTTTGTTTTGATTATGTAGTTTTTGACGCACACACTTCTTACGAATTGGTTTGTGTAGTTATTCAGTTACTGTTACTCTTTCGTTGGTATGCATATTAAAAGTTAGTGTTAGCTATGAGCCCTAGAACAATTTTCGAACCATTTGATATTTCAAACACTCGATAATTCGAAATATTTCAAGAGTCCCTCGAGTTTCGAATTAACGAGAGTCGACTGTAATGCAAAAAAATTGAAAACAACAACTGTACCTTGGGTTTGTTCAGCCACTTGCGAAACGTGTCCATTACGGGAGAGTGTTTTTTTCAGCTGCTGCTCCACAGTTGTTGCTTCCCTCTCTCCGCCAGCCTCCTCCTCCACAACACTCTCTGGTTGTCCTTGCTCTCGCACACACACAAGCGCACTGCCTCACTCACACCGAACCAACACAAGCGCGTGCGAGCCAAACAAAACAAAGAAACAATGCTATTTTTTGTTGGCAACTGCTAAATGCACATTACTGATTTTAACACTTTTTCGTAAATTGCGTTTAAATGCACTCTGCTTTTCGCCTTTTGTTGTCTTTTTCTCTCCTCCTTATTCACTTTTCGTGCTCTTCACACGCGTGACTCTGCGAGTCTCATCACTGGAGCTGCATTTCCCTCGCGGAAATTGCGTCGGTATTTTCCTCAAAAGCCTGCAGAGCAGTGCGTCGCAGCGGAAGCTGGTGGGGCGAATTGTAAACTATTTCACTAAACTCGCGCACTCATCCGCCCTTCGCGTTTTCCGTCGACAGCGGAGAGTCCGTGCGTTCCGTTCAAAGTTTTTTTTCGATTAGAGTGGCCGTTCTGTGGTTTTTGTTGTGAACCCACGGGAGTGTGGCCATTCACGGACCCATTGAAATACCAAAACTCATTGTTTGTTATCGATGTTTACCAAATCACTCTTTTTCAGTCAGCGTTGCCAACTATTTCACTTGACGGAGTTTATTGTGACACTCGGTAACCGAAAGATTCAATCAAACTTATGATAGGGTAAAAGAACAAGACTTGGCCGTTTAAATTTAAAGTAAATTACAACAAATGAAAAAAAAAAAACATTTTAACAATCATTACACCAATGTATCTAAAAAAAATTTAAGTGTTACAAATATGCCAGGTTTGCTTAAGGTAAATTTGCTATAACTTTATTTTCAACCATAAACATGAAAACAAAAAGGAAATTAGCCTTGTCGAGCTGAGAGACCCCAAAAGGCATGGGTGGCAGCCCAGTGATTGCTAGGAGGATGTGCTCGCTAGGTTAGGAGGATGTATTCGCTAGATTAAGAGGTGTACTTGCTTGGTTCGGTGGGTTACCGGGGGCACCCACCGGAGTCGGATTTTGAAACATCGATACTATCGTTTGTATGCCCGATTTGTATTCAAGGTACATAGACAACTCTACTGCTCCAACCGGTTGGGAAAACGTTGTTCAACCGTTTGGGAACCGATTGTGAGGTTGGAATAACAAGCAAAGATATCAACCGATGGTGGGGTGATCGGCTAAGGCCGAACCCGATACAACAACCCTACTGTTCTGCCAGTTTCTTTTTGGGGATTTTTATTCAAGCTACATCGATACATTATCAACAACCCTATCGCTCCACCAGTTTGTTTTTGGGGAGGGCTAAGACCCGCGCGCTGACTATAAATTAATTCCTGGAAAATCGTCGTGTCGCTAGTCGTGCATAGTTAACAAACGTAACCAAGAGTATTACAGTTGCCCGGACGAGTGACAAGCAAAAGCAAAAATAGTAGTTACTTTACGGAAAGCAATAAAACGAATTAAAAATGTTCTCACGACCCAGGTAAGCTTTTTGCAAGGACTCGCGGCCAGGATGTGAGTGTGTGTGAGTGCTTGGGGGCGGGAATTATGCAACATTTCGCGATTCGGGACGAGGAGCTGCCCCAGCTGGTAGCCCAGTGACCTAGTCATTCGGATTCGGATCAGACGAGTAGCCGCCAAGGCGTCGGTATCGGTGTACCACCCCTTTCTTTTTTCTATGGCGCAGCTTTCGTTTTCATTGGCACAAACAAAACGTACGGCAGGGACTCCTTATGTGCGAGCGAGAGGGATTCGCACATGGCCTGACATTGACCCTGTTGTGTCGCTCCCTCTTTGCACTTCCTGATTTTCGGCGAGCAGCTGTTCGCAGAATTTTCACTTTTCCCTTGCAGTTGCATAAGAGTTTTCGAATTTACCTTCATTTTTTGGCTGCCAAAACAACGAACAGCTGAAAAAATCAATGGGGTGCACAGAAAAAAAATGCAAAAAACTTGTATCTATTCATGTGAACACGAAAAAGTTCTCAGCACGAGAAAGCAAACATTTAAGAGAGCAGTTTAGTTTTTTTTGCCAATAGACAAGTTCAGTTTTTGTTTTTGAATATCACAGTTTTCCTTAATTGTGCAATTATAAAACTTGGTATCTTTTATTTCATGTGTAGCGAAAAAGCAACACCTTCACGTCCATGGACATGGACGTATATTCGAAAGATGGTCTGGCAAAATTCTAAAATTAGTGTGTATACAGAAACAATATGTGTTGTGTTTTGCCTCTGTAAGCGTTTTTCGTTGCCAAGTTCATCAAAAATGTTTCAGCTGGCTCGCTACTTTGCGTCTCTTTCCCACGCAAACCGTTAGCCAGAAGCGAAGAAATTCGCTCAACCAAAAATTTAAGAGTTTAATGAACTTTGCCAACTTTTTGCCTTCAGAGATTAGTTGATGGAGACCATATTCTTAGGGCTTTTGGGGGCCCTAAAAATAATTAATGGTAGCCGCGCGCACACACTCATAGATATACAATATCACTCGAAAGCATTTACGACACGCACTTATTCCGTGTATTTGCCTCAGATATGCGAAATTATTTAGCACTTGACGAGGGGCTCATGTGAGTGCCGATCAAACAGTTGGGGAAAATAGACGAATGCCAGATAGCGTTACCAATACGATAATTATCGCTCCGAAATGCTCGCATTGTCGGCGGAAGGGATCTCTGGGGTCTCGTCATGGGGTTCTCAGCGCGGCGCACGTCATTAACCGGTTCCAACTTGACCAAAATCCGATACCATCGCCGACCCACTCCCCTCGGGCATGATTTCATCAATGAACCGCAAACAGAAATTAGTCACACGCCTCTGTTTCTCCTATTTGCCTCTCGTAATTAGCACCATCCAATGGAACTGGAAGCCAGCTGAAATTTACAGCGGAGGTCAAAAGAATAGCGCTCGATCTAAGGTCACTGGTACGCGGTAGGAACAGAATTGTATAACCAGGACTTGATTTTAATTATTTGATAATAAATTGTCAAGTGCATAATTTATTTTTGTAAGCACTTCATTACAAGTAGTGGGAAGTTTGCCACGTAATCTTATCTAAGTGAGTTCTATAAGTTCAATAACAATAATGTTTTCAAGTTGAATGATCGAAAATAATTATTAAAGAGATACTCTGGTTAGTAATTGATTGAGTTGTACACTCTTAAGGACCGTGTTTAAAACTAAATACTTTTCCGCAGGCAACAATAAGTAAACTATAAACCTGAAAATATGTTTTGCTTATTGGAAACTTAAGATTTCGGAGCTAATATTATGATCGGAGGTGTTGGTGGATTTTATCGTCATGTTGCCAGGCCATCCATCCCCCTTATCGCCGGCGATGTGGATTCCGGGGGACAGTTGTAAACAATGCGGCTTAGTTTGCCTTCTTTTTTGCTTTTCATTTTATATTTTGGCGTGCCCAGCGCGGTGATAAACAGAAAGCAGCTGACGTCGACCTTGGAAATAGTTTTTATATTCCGTGTTTAGATGTGTGTTTGCTTTTGTGTGCGTGTGGGGTGGAAAACCTCCCACGGCAAAGTCAAGAACGCCAGGGGGGAGCTCTCCACCGCTGGCCCATCTCAATGTCAAGAGTGCCCGTCCGGGGGTGCTCCAATTGCTCTGCTGATAACTGACACACGTAATGCACTTTTCTGAATTGCAGCTTGTGCGGAACCGTTGGCAAATTGTGCCGCTGCGGCACTTCGGCAGCGGGAATTACTGCGTTCCCAGCAGCAACAGTGCCGGCCTCCCGAAACTATCACGAGGTGGTGGGCGACATCATCTGCCCCTCGCAGGTGCGCGGCATAGATCACATCCGTGATCCACGCCTCAACAAGGTAAAAATCTTTCCCAAACACTTGGTGTATGATTAATTCATCACAAAAACTTGATTACTTAACAAGTTATAAGGGAACTCCAAAACACATAACTACGTAAAACTTTTATCGCAAGCATGAGCTTATCAGTAAATGATAAAACAATTTATCACATAATTGAAATTTATTTTTAGTTATGTGTACACAAAACACAACAAATTATACTACATATATGATAAGCAATTTGATTACGTATCGATTTTAACTTGATGCCTTTTTAAGCCTTTCCATTAATTTTTATTACTCACCTAAGCAAAAGTAAAATATTATTCGGTTAATTTATCCATTTGTTTGAAAACAAAGTTAATTGCTCACATAAAAATAATTTTTCCTTAACCGTTTCAGGGCCTGGCCTTCACTCTCGAGGAGCGCCAGACTCTGGGCATCCATGGACTTCAGCCGGCGCGATTCAAGACGCAGGAGGAGCAGCTGCAATTGTGCAAGATCGCCGTGAACCGCTACACAGAGCCGCTTAACAAGTATCTCTACCTGAGCGATCTGTACGATCGCAATGAGCGCCTGTTCTTCCGTTTCCTCTCGGAAAACATCGAGGATCTCATGCCCATTGTGTACACACCCACTGTGGGTTTGGCCTGCCAGCGCTTTGGCCTGATCTACAGGCGTCCCCATGGTCTCTTCGTTACCTTCAACGACCGAGGTCACATCTTCGATGTGATGAAGAACTGGCCGGAGCCCAATGTCCGTGCCATCTGCGTGACGGATGGTGAGCGAATCCTGGGACTGGGCGATCTGGGTGCCTGTGGCATGGGCATTCCCGTGGGCAAGCTGGCCTTGTACACGGCTCTGGCCGGAATCAAACCCCACCAGTGCCTGCCCATCGTGGTGGATGTGGGCACCAACAACATCGATCTGCTGGAGGATCCCCTGTACGTGGGCCTGCGCCAAAAGCGAGTGGTTGGTCGGGAGTACGATGACTTCATCGACGAGTTCATGGAGGCGGTGGTGCAGCGCTATGGCCAGAACACCCTCATCCAGTTCGAGGACTTTGGCAACCACAATGCATTTAGGTTTCTGGACAAGTACCGCAACACGTACTGCACCTTCAACGACGACATCCAGGGCACCGCCTCCGTGGCCGTCGCCGGTTTGTATGCCTCTAAGCGGATTACTGGTAAGTCCTTCAAGGACTACACCTTCCTGTTCGCCGGAGCGGGTGAAGCGGCCATCGGCATCGCTGATCTGACCGTTAAGGCCATGGTCCAGGATGGCGTGCCCATCGAGGAGGCGTACAACAGGATCTACATGGTTGACATCGATGGTCTGCTGACCAAGGGCCGCAAGGTGGGCAACCTGGATGGCCACAAACTCAACTACGCCAAGGATATTGCTCCGATGACAGATCTCGGCGAGATTGTTTCCACCATCAAACCCAGTGTAAGTGATTTTTTGGTGTTTCCCGTATGGAAATTTTACTATTTTTGATATTATCAACAGGTGCTTATTGGTGCTTCGGCAGCTGCTGGAATTTTCACACCTGAAATCCTGCGCACCATGGCTGATAACAACGAGAGGCCCGTGGTGTTCGCCCTGTCCAATCCCACCAGCAAGGCGGAGTGCACCGCCGAAGATGCTTACAAGCACACGGATGTGAGTGGCTTTAATCTCCGCTCCATTTCAACTTACTTTAATGAAATCTTTTTCTCTGACAGGCTCGTGTGATCTTTTCGTCTGGATCTCCGTTCCCACCGGTTCAGGTCGGTGACAAGACCTTCTACCCGGGACAGGGCAACAATGCCTACATCTTCCCCGGCGTTGGCTTGGGCGTCATCTGCACAGGCACCCACCACATCCCCGACGAAATGTTCCTAATCGCCGCCCAGGAGTTGGCCAACTTTGTTGAGCCCAGCGACATTGAGCGAGGATCGCTGTACCCTCCTTTGTCGAGCATCCGGGAGGTGTCCATGAACATTGCCGTTGGCGTGACAAAATGTGCCTACGATAGAGGTGAGATACACATTATATATCTTTAATAAGTTTGAAGCTAACTAAACGAAGAATAATTTGCAAATCCTCTAATTACATTTAACATTTGTAGGCTTGGCATCTACCTATCCGGAGCCGCAGGACAAGCGCAAGTGGCTGGAGAACCAGCTGTACAACTTCAACTATGAGAGCTCCATGCCAGCGACCTGGACCTGGCCACGAATGCCCTTCATTAAAACTCGTGATTTAGTGCCCACGGAACTCTATGGAAAACAAAGTGATAATTAATTTTTTTCTTTATTTATTTTAGGCGAAGAAAGCCCGCTCATTGCCGCCATCAAATAGAAAGCATTAAAGTGTTCAACTGATTGATGGCACCGTTCTGTTTTGCATCTAACACACTCTACTACTTCAAGCGTACACCATCAGCACCAAGCAACCAACCAACCGACTACTAACCAAGCCTACTCTAGACTAGAAGAACAAATTTTCAAGTGCTAACTTTATTTAAATGTTTCTTGACCAATTCGTTGGTATCGTTTGCCGAGCTCCGAGGTTTGAGTCTGCTGCTCCAGCTTTTTCCACAATGTTGACAAAATTATTGTTATAATGCCACTAGATCTTTGGACATATATGCGGAAAAGTTAGAGGCTTTGAGACAAATAACGAAGCCAGCGAATTAGTTCTTAAGTGTATTTTCAAATTGTTCATAGTATTATGTATGTATGCCGTGTTTTTATATTTGTATAAATTATCATGTTATTAATTTTGTGATACCAAAACGAAACCAAACGACGCTGACGACTGTGACGATGACTACGCCTCTAAAAAAAAGCAATTACGCAGTATTCTATCCTATCACTATCCTATCTGTATTTAATCTATGCTATGTTTATGGTTTGCTGTATCTACCACCCAATTGGCTTTGCAGTCCCATTCCCCCGCCGCTTGCCATTACCTCCCTGCATTCTCTGTGCATCCCAGCTTCCGATCTGATCTGCTCTGTCTACTACTACTAACTCTGACGGCGGCATCAAGCGAGCTCTGAGGCTATATATATATACCTACCCAATTCACGCTTAATCACCCACCCGAAATTCGACAATTGATTGACTTATCTATTGCAATATGTTCCTTTCGTTGACATACAGAGAATGAAGAAATTATGTAAATTATCGATTTCCCCAACCAACCGACCGCCTAGAACAATTGGCTACATAGCAGAGCTAACTGCTTCGAGAACTGGTGAGAGCAACCCAACCAACCACCCAACCAACCAATCATCCAACTGATTCCACATGTAAAACAACTTAACTCGCTGCCGTTAACCAACAACAATCTATATTTTTTACTTTATGATTTTTATCGTTTAGTTTCCCTATATCTTAAGATATATTCGAGTGACGATTCTGTTTGTTGTTTAGCCATGTCTGATATTTATTAACGCAATTAAGCAGCTTTGTTATAATTTATTGTTACCAAGGTCGAGCTAATGTATCAATAACTAGAACCCTATCCCTAAAGATCGATCGGACCGATTCAGCCATTGTACCACGGACTAGATGATGATGATGTGCGATAAACAATAAAATAAAACAAAAGTTAAATGCTGACGTTTCTGCTTAATGGGATCCTTTATAAAAAGTATTCGCTTGCGATCTCTTCAAGCCTCTTTGTTCGCCGAGCTTTTCGGGGAGAGAAATTCAAGTTTTGCTGGGAAAGAGAGTAAGAGACAAGTTTTGACTGAACCCAGATCGCATTCAATTTACTTGTCTTATTTTTTTCTGGGAAAGTATAAACAAATGTTTGATAATATTCGGATATTCCCACAAACTGGCATTAATATTCCAAATCACAGGGGGGAAGTGGAGGCAGCCTTTAGAACTGAGAGATTTAAGCTCTGGTTCAATCTTGATTTGTTTCTCCCGTCTGCTGGCTGCCAAGTATAAAACGCAACTTCTCAGCTAGCTATCTTCCAGTCGAGCTCGGAGCGTCTGTTTGCCCAGATTCACAGAGTCACACGTCACACTTCAGGTTTCGATCAGTCCAGATCAGCGATCTCAGCGAGATGATAGGCCGCAGCCTCGCCGTTCTATATGGCATTGCCCTCGTGTCGTCGATGGGCGTGAAATCTGCCCAAGCAGGTTAGAGGAATTCTCTGAATCCGAATCTCAATCTGAATCGGAGTCCGCGTCAGTGCAATGCTAATATTGGTGTACATTACATGGGTCAGCCTACGCCGACGACTGCACCACTCCGGATGGCGACCAGGGTAGCTGCATGCCCTTCTCCTCCTGCCGGACCATCGAGGAGCGGCTCACAAGTGCCCAGAAGTCGGGACAGAAGGTGCCGCCCGAGTACGCCGCCTATCTGCAGAAGGCCTCCTGCGGCGAGTTCAATGGAGTGGTGAGTCTGAACCCCTGTTTTTCAAGGCCACTCTGCGCCAGGAAACAAAGTGTCCAAAGAGCAATGAACAGTGCGAAATCCAATACATCGAACAAGTGTCAACATAATCTTTAATCAACATATATAATTGATTCGTATGAAAAATCCCCTTAATATATACAATATGTATATTCAAGCCGGTTGACAATTAAAGTGCGCGCATCGTTATCAATATTAAAAACTATAAAGGTTTTTATTTTGTGTTTTACATTAGTCTCTGCATTAAAATAGTATAATATTTTTTACTATTGTCAAGTTTTATTATTGTTTACACAAACAGCTTTTCAATTCCATTAGGGGACTTACATCCTAATCGTATTTAAATATAGCAATTCATTTATTGACCTTGTAATCGTATCGGTAACAAGATAATGGACCTAAGCCAATAAAAATAGTGACAATTTTATTTATTTTGCATATTTGAACAGATATATTTCAGTCTCAAACGTATCTGTTACTTTATTGTAAGAATAATTTTATAAGTTCTTGTAAATGTGTTGATCCTATATTAAAACTATCTCTTTTTTTCAGCGCCACTTTTGCTGTCCCGCCGCCCAGATCCAACACAACTCCAAGGTGATGAGCCTTTTTAAGGACGAGAACTTTGACTGCGGCAACTTCCTTAATCAGAGGGTGGCCAATGGATACGAGGTGAAGCTCTCCTCCAGACCATGGATGGCTTTGCTCCGTTACCAGCAGTTTGGGGTACCGCGATTCCTCTGCGGCGGAGCCCTCATCTCCGAGCGTAAGTTTCCTCTTCTCAAAAGAGTTTTCTAGATACATTAAATTAAATATTTTACTGTAGGTTACATCCTGACGGCTGCCCACTGTGTTCACGGTCTTCAGAATGATCTGTACGTATAAAAATCACTTACAAAAACGTTTTCACAATTCCATTTATATTATCAACTCTTAGCTATGAGATTCGCCTGGGCGAGCATCGTATCTCCACGGATGAGGACTGTCGCCAGCAGGGACGTAAAAAGAAATGTGCACCGCCAGTTGTAGATGTGGGCATTGAGAAGCATCTGATCCATGAGCACTACGATTCCCGTCACATCATGAATGACATTGCTTTGCTGCGTCTGAATAGAAGTGTTCCATTTCAGAGTAAGTTAAGTCGTTAATAGCAATTATCAGTCATTATTTAAATGATATATAACCAATTAGAGCACATCAAACCCGTTTGCCTGCCCATCACGGATGAGCTGAAGCAGCAGGCGGAGCAGATAAACACCTACTTTGTGACTGGCTGGGGAACCACGGAGAATGGCTCCTCCTCAGATGTGCTGCTCCAGGCGAATGTCCCCCTCCAACCACGATCAGCCTGCTCCCAGGCCTACCGAAGGATGGTGCCCTCCACCCAGCTCTGCGTGGGTGGTGGCGATCTGCAGGATTCCTGCAAGGGCGACTCCGGTGGCCCACTCCAAGCTCCAGCTAATTACTTGGGTGGGTTCGCTCCGAAGATGGTGGAGTTTGGAATCGTAAGCCAGGGCGTGGTCTCCTGCGGGCAGATCAGTCTTCCGGGTCTGTACACCAACGTCGGGGAGTTCGTCCAGTGGATCACGGACACCATGGCCAGCAATGGCCTTTAAGGAGGGCCATCAGTTGTTAGAGTGTATCTTAGTAGTTAGTCCAACCCAAAAAATATATCATACACATATTTGTAAACGCAATTACCGCCTGTGTTCTTATTGGGAGTTCGTTTTGAATAAAATAACACGTTTAAAGGTAAATTTCTAGCTTATCAGACGATTCCTGGAATTTTATCAGACTTTGTTTTTAACCATTTTTATAAGCCTTTTTGAATATACATACATATAATAAACAGGTAGTAATGTCTTTATTATTACAAAATGATTTATTGCCTACAACTATCCAGATTTTCTTCCCTTTCCCACTATTTTCATTTCTCGGGTATGAATCATAAAAACATATTGTTATTCAATGGCTAACGGTTGATTATTAACTAGTCTTAGCACAGACCGGCTAATAAATTGAATATGAACAATCAGAATTACACAATTATATGTATATTTTACTTATGAGTAATACCTCTGAACTTCTTAATTGGTCAAGTAAAATTAGGCACACTGTATGTTGCCTAGGGGGTAAATAGGCTTAAGCTTTTACACTAGAAGTAAAGGTTCTCTATTAATCAATCGAGGTAATCTCTCTAATTTATGAGTTCAATTGAAAAGTACGTCCCTGAAGGGAACTCAGATAGGCTTATTTCAGATTGTTTATAATCGCAGATTAGCTATAAAATACTCAAGTACATAAATACGTATTAAAAGTCAAATCTTTAAAGGCAAGATTTTCCGACCTAACCTAAGTGACTGGTACTCTAAACTTAGCAAGTTTTTTTTAGCAAACCGCAATTTTTGGGGGGTTTTTGCACGCATCTTACCCCCGATGCTGGGAATTTCTGTTCTGGAAATTCCATGATACACATCATATCCATATCCAAAGAACGAGTTTTGATCCAACGATCAGACAGGCGTCGACTTGCAGCATGGGCGTAGCCAGGTGAATGGGGAATTGGAGAGCATACTAATTGAGAAAAAAAGTACCGCTTTTAATGGGTGTTTAGCCCACCTGTTGAACTCCAGTGACGCGTGCCAGTCCCCGCGACTCTCTAGCTGATTGCCAGTCGGCGGACGAGGGAATCGGGGGCAGAGGAGGATATAGACTTTGTTTTATTGAGACATGAGAGCCGGCTGAGAACGAAAAAGCGCCCGATTCACTGTGGGGTTTCCTGGAATTTAATCGCTTTTCCCACGCTCCACGCTTCAAGCTCCACGCTCTAAGCTCCGCGATCGCTTTTCGCTTTTCGCTTGATCGGTGTTAGTAATGAAATAGATTATGTTTCGGTACTATAACCCTAGGTACTTTAGATATTCTGAAGAGTCTTTAATGCTTTGTTTTTATGTACATACGTTATATTGAGAGAATTGAAAAAGCATATGGTATAAACATATAAAAAACTCATCAATTGTTAAGCCAATGTGTAATATGTTTATTATAGTAATAAATGATAAATGATGAAGATTTTTAAAAATAATTTTTTAACTGGTAAAGTTGTTGAGTAAACTGAACTACGTAAAGCTCACCACAGAGTAAAAATGAAACATGTTATTAAATGTTTACCAGTTAAGCGCTGCTGGTAGTGATGATCACTGATTATAGTACAGGCCTACGGGATCCGACAACACTTGCTTGATACGGTAGTACGAGACTAGTACCTGACACTACATTCTCGATCCGCGTAAGCGTGCTCTTATGGCAGCGGCTCAAAACCTGTATCGGCGATCTGGGGTTGCGCTCAGCTATTGATCATTAATGCTGTCCGGATCGGGGTGGCACTTCCCCGAGCACGCGAGTCAGAGGTACAAAAGCCCGGCACACGTCGACCTGCGGCTCATTCCAAGTTGAACGGTTAAGCGCTCAGGTCGAATAGCAGATCTCAGATCGGGAACAGTATCTCCGAACAGTGGAGCCAGCATCTGGGCTTGAGACAGGTTCCCAACAATAGCAGGAAAACCTCCCTCATCAATTACATCCGATCACTGCTCACAGCAATCAGTCAGGATGGTTCTTATGGCACTTTTAACCTTCGCTTTCATCTTGTGCGCCATGGCACAGCTGGCTCTCAGCCGTAAGTTATTGCCGGGGATTCATTTGAGGAAGGTGGCTACAATAATGTTGACTTGCAGAGAGCAGTTGCGTCACTCCGGTTGGAGCAGCGGGTCAGTGCATCCGTTACCAGGAGTGTCCGTTCGTTCAAAGGATTACTGACATCTACGGCCGTAACATTCCCCAGACCATCTACAGTCAGATACAGCAAATGCAGTGCCAAGGCAGCTCAAATGTAAGTCAGCGACTTAATTATTTAATATTTTGTAACTTGCAAGCATTATGATCATAAATGAAGAAATATATATTTCATATTTCATATATTATCTCTTTAAGTGGGAGTAAAAGCACATTTTATTTAATCCAATTTCCGATAAACAGGGTTTCCATCTTTGCTGCCCTAATGAGGGCACTCCTCAGTCCTCCCGTAAAGCCTCGACGAAGGTCATTCGATCGGAGGGCGGAAATCTGAGCCGATACAGCAGGCAGGGTCTGCAAATCCTAAACGCAGTGACCAACTGCGGCAACAAGGGCAATCCCAAGGTCAGCGGTGGCAAGACAGCCAAGCCCGGAGACTTTCCCTGGGTGGCACTACTCAAGTACAATATCAACAATCCGCGTCCATTCCTCTGTGGAGGCAGCCTCATCAGCGATCGCCACATCCTTACTGCAGCCCACTGCATTGTCGGCCAACCCGAAGTGTAAGTATCCCTTAAATTACTACTATTAAATTTCCAAGAGTTTTATTTAAACTTTCTTTTGATTAATTGCAATAAATAACTCATATATGAGCCAAAGATTAGATACGATAATTATTTCCATTTGGCAAGTTTTTGCGCCTTACTTTTCACTTGATGACTAATTTTTTCGGAAACTTGTCTGTGTTGCAGAATTGCTGTTCGACTGGGTGAGCACGATCTGGAGTCGGAGGAGGACTGCCACTACCTGGGTGGCATCAACCGCGTCTGCCTGCCGCCGTACGAGGAGTTCGGCATCGAGAAGATTCACGTGCACCCCAGCTACGTCCATGGGCAGATCAGCTACGATATAGCCGTCATCAAGTTGGACCGAGTGGTCAAGGAGAAATCTCACATCAAGCCCGTCTGCTTGCCCATCGATCAGAAGTCCCAGGAGCTGGACTTCGACCAGAGTTTCTTCATCGCCGGATGGGGCGGAACCGACAAGGCGGTGGCTGCCACCAAACTTCAGCAGGCCCTGATCACACGAAAGAATCTGAACGAGTGCCGCAAGTTCTACAACAAAGATGACGTGACGGACAACCACATTTGCGCCACGGGAACCGGAATCAAGCACACCTGCCAGGGGGATTCCGGGGGTCCCGTCTTCTTCAAGCACCGGTTCAAGAACACCTACCGAGTGGTTCAGTATGGCGTGGTCTCCTTCGGCGGTAGCCGATGTGGCCGGGCCGAGAATCAGCCGGGAGTTTTCTCCAGCGTCATCGACATGTTGCCCTGGATCACTCAGAACCTGGAGTAGAATATCGACACCTGATGAAATTGCCTCAGACGACATCACCTTATTTATATACGCAGTCCTAACATCACTTGCCTTAGTCTTTCCATATGGTATATATATATTTATTAAATACATTTTATAAGCAGCAGTAATCAGATTGAATTTGTTATTTTGGAGGGATAAGAGGAAATTATTATTTAAATATTTCTTTTTCAAAAGTAAAAGTAAAGGAAGCAGTACCTTAGCTTCAGATTTCATCATAAATGCAATCGATTATATCTGAAATGCCTCTGAGCTTAGAGCCACGTATCTTTCGCAATCGCAGATCATTCGATATAAACGTGATTCCGGAACTACAAAATCTTACTGGCATTACACTAAACTCTTCCAAGATTGCTTTAAATTGTGATCTCTGATCAAAAGGTTTAATTCAAAGCTCTGAGTCACCTGCAAAGGTATGCTATAATTTGCGGTTAGCTATTGCATATATTGTCCATATAATTTATTTGTCCAGAATCTGGATAGAAAGTTAGATTTGCCACTATATGATTAGTACCATGCTATAGCGGATTCTGACGTATTTTTCAAATTTAACAATGTGAATCACTGACCTATCCACTTTATTAGGCAACAATGACTTTTGTTTTATGGGATTTCGATTTAATAAATCAACAGTCGCGTCTGCTTCATGGTACATTTAACATTGAACTAAATCCCAGCCAATAAAACAAAGTAGTTAAAATAATGTGGGCCAACCGGGAACAATGGAAAGATGGCTATCATAAGGAAATGGAAGGGGCCTATTGTTATTGAATCCCAACTGCCGAAAAGGACATGAAAGCAAAGACTGGTCAAACAGTTCGGTTTATTCCGCTGGATAGTTCACAATGCACTGCAGCCGACTCCAGGGTTTTTTATTAAAGATGTAAGGTATTTTTTTATAAGCATATTTCTACTATAAAAAAATTTTCATTCAGGATTCTATACTTGGTAACCTTTTACCACACGCTGCCCTTCTTTGCAAGTGTCTCCATGTCATTGCTGCATAGCTATTTTTCCTCGTCGGTCTCTTTCAATTTGGATACCATTTAGTAAGTATAAGAATAATAAATGTTCTCTCGGAAAACTTAACTTTCTATTTATACTGAATAGCTTAAACTGGAACTCCACTTTTCCGGCCATTACTGTATGCGAGATATATAACGCAGAAAGGATTTGGGATCTGAGTGACTCACATTTTGGCGTGGAGCATGACATGCACGTCGATGATTTCATCTCAGAAATCGTATTTTACCGTGGTGTTTGCAGCAGCTGCGAGGATTGCTCCAGGCTTAAATGTCCTGCCAATTTTACCCTGCTAGTGGATGTGGTGGGTTGGTCATACATATATTTATATCCAATTGATAGGCATTTGACTATTGCATCCTTGCAGTTCCGCACCAAATGCCACCAGTTGCTGGATAACTGCACCTACCTAAACGAACTATTCGACTGCTGTGATCAGTTTCTGCCATTGCCCACGGAATACGGTTTGTGTTACTCCTTCAACTCGCACCAGGCCCGCAAGGTGTCCCACGTGCAGTTCACCAATAACAGGATGACGGGACCGGGCCGTCTCAATTTCCATGCCGCCGCCGACATTCAGTTGTACGTGCATGCCCCGATTGATGTGCCCTATCAGTTTTCGGAGGGCATGATCCGGGAAACGGTGTTGCTAGGCCACTACAAGGAGCTGATCCTCAACGTAATCGAGGTGCACAACGACGAGAGTGTCCACGACCTGAGTTTGGATCAGCGGCGATGTCGCTATGGCCACGAGCACGTCGAGGAACGGCAGGGCATCTACGAGTTCTACAGCTACTCCGGATGCGTGGTTGAGTGCACAGTTCTGCTTCAGCTGGAAAACTGCAACTGCACCAGCCATTTCATGGCCCTTCCCGGCCAGAATACCCTGCCCGCCTGCGACTACCGCGGTCTCATCTGCCTCACTCGCATTCGCGACAAGATCATGTCGGAGCGTAAGTCCTGCGAGTGCATGAGCTCCTGCGAGGAGCCGGAGTACAACATCATCTACAACTCGGAGGATGAGTAAGTCCATGTACAACATTTCCCTACATAACAAGTACTAAATAAATGTAACTGCCTTCAGGGATGATGAGGGCTCGGATGATGTTTCGAAAATAGAAGTGGCTCTGGTTGAACTTCCAACTCAACGCTACGTTCGTCGGGTCACAAAAACAATTTTGGATTTCTTAAGTAAATCTATTCTTCAATCCCTTTAAAAGCATCTAGGTTCTAAAACCAAAACTTTGTCTTTTAGTTTCCCTCGGAGGTCTAGTTGGCCTGTTCTTCAACACATCCGCTTTGCGAATAGTGGAGGCTATCGTTATCTGTTTGCGATATAGAAAAACCATGGTGAATTGGGTTAAACGTATTTGGATTGGCACGGTGAAATATTTACAGATCTTAGACCAGTCGAATTAAGTCACAATAATATCATAACAATTAAACTATAGTTGTCTTTCAATAGGGAGTATCATGGGCAAGGGGCTGCACCGGATGTGTGGATACGTGGAAGGCGAAGCTCAACTCCGTGCCATTTTCTGCGCCACATAGGCGGGATTTTCCGGGGAGCTGTGCCAAGTGGGCGGCGTTATAAAATGCAGAAGAGTTTGAAGATAGTCCGGCAAGTACATGAAGCTGGAGAACAGGACCAGAAACAGCATGATCAGGAAGAATCCATCTGGTTAAGAGATAATCCGGATTAGCGATTTGCCTTTGTCTTGGAACTTCGATACTCACTAATCAACTTCCTTTCCCAGGGCTCCAGCATATTGATGCACGTCACCAGTTCATATTGCCGGTAGGCGTGGCTGGCCAAGTTCTTTAAATTTAGCATTTTTCGGTGACTAAAGTCCAAAAAGTTCCAGTCGAAGTAAATGAAGTACAAGAAATTGTAAACAAAACAACATATGTTACACAGAGTGTCAATAGCTGGTTGGCATAGAACTAAAGCAATTCACAGTATCGTTTGCTATCGCGTAATTATGTTATATCAATAAGCTTTTGTCAATGGAAACTTAACATTTTTGTTAAGTCACATGGCGCGTTTGTTTTGATTATTTTTCGTGCATTTTAAAGAAGTGTTTTAAATGAAATTAAGTTGTTTCCAAAACTTTTAATTATAGGCAAGAAGGCAATGGAGAGCCCTTCTGTTTCCGGCAAAAGCAATAATTTATTTAATAATTCTTGCTGGGACATCTTACAAAGTGCAAATAATAAAATCCTCACGGGAAACAAAGCGCTGGATAAACATTTTGGAGGGGGAATATCCATGGGACAAATTGTTGAGCTAATTGGCAATTCAGGCACAGGAAAAACACAAATGTGGTAAGTTCGACAGGTAATTGACAATAAAAGGAATGAAAATAGAATATTTAACTCCAGTTTACAACTATGTTTAAACGTGCAAATACCCAAGGCTGCTGGTGGCTTAGAAGGAAGTGCTCTATTTATTGATTCCCGACAGGATTTTCATCCTGATAGATTGCTTGGTAAGCTAATCGGAACCACTATTTAACTTCTAATAATTAAACTTATTACAGGACTCGCGCAAGAACTGGAACAACAATATCAGCATAAGTCACCAGAATTTACAGCGCTTAAAATGCTGAAAAATGTTTACCATGTCAAGTGTCTCGATGTCGTTCAATTGATGGCCACAGTTTTCAGTTGTCACAGACACCTCGCAGATCATCCAGATGTAATTTGTTTATATTTCTTTTATAGTTTCTATGTGCCGTTTAAGTATATCATTTAAGTCAACTTCCACTTAAAATTTCAACTGTCTCCTTAGATAAAACTGATTGTAATCGACTCACTGGCGTTCTCCCTGCGAATGCTTGAAGACGGCGCCCGGCGATACGAGTTGCTCCTGGAACTTCACGAAAGCATGAGACGTCTGCAACGTCAACACGAATTGGCTGTAAGTCTTTATGAATGATCCACTTCCTTTTGCTTTCATAATCCCGTCTCCTGACAGTGGGTCGTTACCAATGTGCTTACGCATCGTCGCATCAGAAATCGGTTCCAATTGCGTCCCGCCTTGGGGGACCAGCACTCGCACCTGATCAATGAGCGCATCTGGTTTTTGGCCAACTCTGAGCGTTACTTGGGCAAGTCATGGGGAGCAAGAAGATTAATTAAGGAGTCGGACTGAGGGTAGAAAATTAAATTAGCAATTAAGAAAAACACGTACCAAACATTGAATAGCAAGTAGTATTTTTCCAATAGTCAATACATTGTTGCATGGCCAGCGATGAAGAGGAGCAGCAGTGTTAAGGGAAAACAGGATCCTGAGCCGTTTGGCACAGAAAACGAGGCGCACTTGCTAAAAGCTCCTCCGGTCACCTCCACTCCACGAAGACCACGATGCTATCAATGGCGCAGTTCCAGATTGACAGGCGAGCACTGCCTGATTTATGCGCGCGGCGCAGGAATGTGGCAAAGTGTAAAAGTGTTTACACATACGAACGGCGACACCCAAACCAGACTGCTGCTCTCTAGCTCGCAGGCTTTTGATTATACACAGCGCAAAATTAAAGGAGAAAAAAAGTATATGAAAATTACTTTCGAAAGGGGACCCGGAATCGCACTTCGGGATCCCATAACTTTGTCGATTTTGATCCGATTCCAAAGGGGCATACCTCTAAGGATTTGTAATGGGATTACAAAACAATCCGCGTTAAAATTTTTCATTTTGAAGATGGTTGATAATTTGACCCCTGTTCATGTCAGATATTTTTCAATTTGTTGATAGAATTCCTGAGCCCACAACTTTGTCCCTTTTATTCATCAAAATGTTTAATTTGGTGAAGTTTTGCTATAAGATATTTATTTGTTCAACATAAGCCCTACAAGAAGTAAAAACAAGTTTGAAAATTGGACTTACTTGGGCGACATAAGTTGATGCATATTTCTCAGTGCATCCCAGCGGCGAACACGGAGCCTCGGGCAGCAGCTAGTCACGCATATGCAGCGACAACTAATTCAATTTCCACTTGCCAGAAGGAGGCGGCTGTTTAGCCGAGTGTGCACGCCTAATTGGTAATGCGATCGGCTTTATTGAGGCGCTGGATTCGAAGCAGCACTTGTGGCTATAGCTCTGCCCATATAGCTCTGTGTCGCTGGATCCGAATCTGTGGATGTGACTGGGACTGGTGCCTGGTGGCTGCTGCCTGGTGGAGTTGCTGGTGCAGTCACAGGCTATCGCTGTCGCTCAGCGCAAATCCCATTACGTGCGATCCGTTTCGAGCCATAAACATGTAACAGCTGCACACCCCCTCCCAGTTTCCCTCGATTCCACCGATCCCACCGATCCCACCCGATCCTAACCGAGTTTCCTGGCTTCCAGCGGCGCAACTTGTCGCTCGAACTTAATTGCCTCGGTTGCGCTTATGACTTTCGTGTGCAATGCATCCTCATGGTCGACCACATCACCATCCGCATCCACATCTGCAGCATTAGAAAGTAACTCCAGCCGGCGAAAAGCTATGGCTATCAACATCGGGCTCGCATCGTCTTCGTCGTCAACGCTCGCCTGTCGCTGTCGCAGTCTCAAAGTTGCTGGCGCTATTTTCGACACTGCCTGGCCCGCCATAAATTTTCAACTGCCCTGCAATGCACTCAGGTCTCAAAATTAGAAATAGTCTGCTTAAGCCAGCTGCACCTGAAAAACTGTTTAATTTTATGTTTTTTTTTTAGATTTAAAAGCGTTATTTTTCTAAAGAGCGGTTAAATAACGTATGTTTAACTTTAAGAATCCACTAAGTAATAATTTTCTATTCACTATTGACTATTATGTTGAAAATAAAATTCGTTTTAACTTGTTATAACAAATTTGGTCTTAGTTATTTAAGAAGTTGTTAACTTTTCTTTTTGTGTGGATAATTTAGCAAGCTGGCAAGTTGAAAGTCCATTTTCCATTTCGTACGGGTTTCAATTAAAACAAAAAGCAAAAAGCCAACAAACATTCCGTTGCCGAGCATGGCCTGGCAATTTGGCCACGACCTCGTGCACCGACAAAGTTCAGGCCCCGAGTGGCTAATTCCGCAACACCGCGACCGCCCCGATGGCAGCACCCGATAGCGAGAACCACAAACTGCACAAAGTCGGGCTCCAGGAGGAGCCACTCTGGCCGTGAGATAATCAAATGTTGGCCAAAAAGGATTACACTCGCCCCAGCCGCCTGCGCCTGGCGTATTGTTCTGAGAAATTGTTATTAATTGAGTTGTACGCTGCACTTGGCAAGCTTCGATTTGAAAAGCGTTCTCCTGTTGGTTTTTTTTTTTCTGCTGCCCAGTGGGTGGCCCGACAGCATCGGCCATTGACATGGTAAATTGCCCGGCTCTGCTCATTTGCCCAACTTAATTTGGCCTGGCCATCAATAAGCGGAGATCAGAGCCGCGACTTCGTCTCATTTGCATGCCCGTAATTTATGCTCATCAATTAGCTGATTAATTTATTTAGCGTGGAGCGAGAGCGGAGCATCATGCTCAAAATGCTTGTCTAATTAGACAAATGCGCTACATTAATGTCGCCTCTGACATTTATAAAGCGTGGTTCTGCCGCAAATCGGTGATTTCTCACTGCTTTTGGTTCCTCTTTCATTTTTAGGTGGCTTAGGGGGTTTGGTGAGGATCGATTAATGGCTTCCTAAATGGGGTTAAATTGCCAGTGGGATTAACTCCTAATGCTTTGGCATTCAAATCGAATTATTCATTTTAATTTAATTTTTCGGATTTAAAATGTTTAAGGAAGTACTATTTTCCTCCTTAGACTTTCTCTGTGACGTTTCCCAGGTCTATTAACCAATCAATTCCCCACCTAAATTAGTTTATAATGTTGCTTATAAATGCCACTTGTCCACCAAGACACGGATGTGCCTGGATCTTGATCCAGTCGCAGTGCAACGTGTTTCTCAGCGGCAATCTTCGGTTGTCGCTGGCGCAGGGGAAATGAAAATATTTTAATTAAAACACAAACTAAACGTTTACTGCTGCCGATGTTATCCGCAGCATTTCATACAAATAACAACGACAAGTCGAGCCTGGCTACCAGTCGTTCGGTTCGGCTCCTCCAGGAGCTCTGTGTTGTTGTTGCTGTTGCTATTGCTGCTGCTGCTGCTGCGTGCAACAAATACGGCAAATGTTGCATGTAACAGCAGCAACATGTGTCGCACAGCGCCTATTTGAATATATATCAAATCAGTTTCAGATAATTTTCTATAACAGCTCGACACACAGGCAAATGGACGAAACATTTGTACGAGTTCGTTGTCTAAGTCTTTCGTTTTGCGAGCCATGTTGCTGTTGCTGTTGCTTTTGCTGCTGCTGCAGTTGCAGTTGCTCCTGCCGTTGCGGGCTGCGAGTGCATATTTTACGCGCCGCATTGTTGCAAACGGATTGGGTCTCGAAATTAAGTTGTTTTGCATAAAAGCGCCATAAAAAGGCGCAGCCGCGGCAGAGGCAGCAATTGTGATTAGAACGACACGACAGGCACGACATGCGACATATGAGACGCTGCAGTTGCTGTTGCTGCTGCCGCTGTTTTTACTGCTGCTGCTGCTGTTGCAGTGGCAGTTGCCTCTGCGGCCTTACATATATGGCCAGCAATTGTCGGTCGAAAATTGGCGGCTCAACACGAGCGACGTATGTCATCAAATGGCACTGCCATTAGCGATCGCCAAAGAGATCCTCGAGCTTGGAGCTTCGCGTCGGTGGCAGCTCCCTGCGGCCAGTAGGCAAATGCTAGGCCGCAGCTCCTGATGCCCCTCGCAGCGGCAAACTATTATCAATTTAAGTTGGCTAATTGGTTTCAAATTTATGGACCTGTATTTGATATTTATGTCGTCTACGAGAGCTGTGTGCCTCGCAATTTCGCCTGTCTGCCGGCCAAGTGGCCCTGGCTATATGGCCGATCCTATCCGAAGCGAACCAAGCCAAGCCGATCCGACCGTCCGTCGCGTAGCGTCGCTGCCTTGGCATGCTGCAAACAACGTAATTGGCTTTCAATTTGCTGCAAATTGTTGCAACAGCCACGACAACGGCGCAAAGAGCAACCGAGAAACATATTTAGATTATAGACGGATAAAGTTTATGTACGTTCGCTGGTTCTGTTCTGTTCTCTTCTCTTCTCCTCTGGCCGGGCAACTTTAGCTCGGGGCCTGGCCCGCTGGTCTGCTGGTCCGTTTCCTCTGACGACCGACCTCCTTCCACCATAATTCCAATGAGTTATATGCTCATCATGTGCGCTCCTTGGCCCTTCAAAGTTGAAAACGTATCGCGCGTTAATTAAAAAACAGCAACAACCACCGAAACATCAGGCTGCAAAAATAAAACAGAACAGAAAAAAGCGCCAAAAATGCCGCTAAAATTTCGCTCGGCCGCAGCGGTTCAAAAAGGGCGGCTACCAAAGTCCCAGGCCTTGGATAGCACTGTTCAATAACTAAATAAAACACTTGGGCCGCAGTACACCGAAACAAATTTTGAGAGGTTTTTACAGTGATTGTAAATGCTTTCAATGATTGGGTTTTATAAAAGTTTCATAAAAGGATTTTATGCAAAATGTTACTAAATTCAGTAAGTTAAATTTACTATAATATCTTTAGAGGATTAAATGAACTTATGTTTTTTTTCTGTGCATAAGCGAATATAAGAGAACGAGAAGCAGTCACAATCAAGCGAAAATTCCTGGCATTTTCTGCTTCATTAACAACACACTCATACACCGAACGCGGCCATTTCGTTTTGTTCGAGCCGAGTTTACCGCTGACGAAATTTACGCACGTTGGGGTAAGCCCCCGCCACCCCCTTTGGGATCCTGGATCCCCGACTCCGGGCCTTGATCATCCGCTGAGCTTAGTTTTGTGTGTCGGCTGGCTCTTTTTGGTATTTTAATTAGAAACCGAACAACGCAAAATGCATTGCTCGCTGGTCGATTTCGATTTCTTTCCTTTTGGCCTTCTGATCTGTTTCGCCAGTTTCTCCGTTTGTGCCCCAATCCGCAATCCTCGGGTCCTGTCCTCCGATTCGATCCGTTGTAGTGCCCAACTTGCATTTGCTTTTCACATTCAATTAGCGCATATTTCAAATGCGATCGCCGCAATCCCAGTCGAGCATATTTCTGGTCGAACCAGACATGTCCAAATGACAGGAAATGCTTTCGATGGCAAAAAGAAGTCCATAACTGCCATTTACCATTGGGTTTTTTTTCAAGGTTCATTAAAAAAATATGTATTTGAAAACCCAATGACTTTAAAATTACTTCAAGTTTTTTCAGATTTAATACTTACATTTATATCCCCATTCGAATAACAGAGAAAAACGTTTTATTTTATTTTGTCTTTTACTATCTTTATTGATATTGCTTTATTGCTGCTAGATCAAAGTTAAAATAATAAATAAATATTACTACACACGTAGGTATAATACAATACAAAATCGCTTGAATCTTACCCTTTTAGACAACTCTACCTAACTACGATCATATAACTAAATTATTGCGTACAATTGCAAACAACTTTTAAAGTCTAACGCGTTGCGGCTGGGGCTTAGTTTAGTTCTAGGAATCTATCAATCTATAGACAAAATACAATAACGGTAACTGCTAATTTACAGTATTTACAGCTTATGCTTATACACCATAGAGAGCGCGCCGATCCTAGATGAGAACTATATACAGCTTGTGCTAGCCAAGGATTTAATTACTTTTTATTATCATATTTTTAGCTTTAAATGAATGTAAATGCGCGCCTGGGTTACACTAAATATCACACTGTGTAGGATGTTGCTTAGCGAAGAGAAGAGTTCGGAATTACACTACCTAGCTTATACAATATGGGTTGCCACAACGATTTGGATCTGCTGAACACTTTGTCACAAATTCCTTCTTTAGAATTTCAAACTCTTTTATCTCGAGCGACATAGCGTTCGGTGTATTTATACTTATATATATATATATATATACTATTGCTAAACTCAAATCCCATTTAAACTGGTTTCAACTCAAGATAAGATCAGGTATACAAATAAATTTGCCCAAAACTGTGACCGTAAAAAGTTTGATTAACTAGCAAATGCTTTGGATTTATTTGTGCACCCCATCTTACCTTATCTCCGAGTTTGAGCTAGAACAGTTCGACTGGTTTTCGGTTTTCAGCAAAGCCACTTCGTTGTGGGAGCCCCTAAAACTAAATCGATTCCTAATTTATAATACGCTACTAATGCACTTGGAAATCGCGCCCGTGCTGTGGCAATCGGAACTTTGAGCTGGCTGTGGGCGGCTGGTTGGTTTCTGATTGGTTGCTGGCTGGCTGAGATCACGGCTAAACCATCACAGTGGTGGCAAGGACGTCGGAGCCCTCGTCGCCCGAGGTGGGTGGCAGGGACTTGCAGTTGATCGACCGCTTGCCGAAGTCCTTCCGCGGACTGTCCAGCGAGCCCACCGTGTTCTTTCGCATGTCCGAGTTCTGGGTCTTGTGCAGCAGGATCTGGGAGCTGCGCTTGTGCGCCTGCTTCAGTCCCGTGCTGGAGTCCAGTTCCCGCTCGAAGTCGCAGGGCGGGAACAGCGGCTGCGACCGGTGCAGGGCGGAACTACTCGCCGCCGAGGCAGCCAACTCGGGAGCTGGGTTCAAACTCAACTCCATTCCGGTGGCAGCCCGCAGGGAAGTGGTGCTGCCTTTTAAGGGATTCGTATACCTCCGCAGGTTCTCCTCGTTCTGCAGGTTGTTTGACTTCTCCTCCTCGTGTCGCAGTGCATCCAGCGAGGGCGTCAGGTTCATGCCGGAATTGCTGCGATAGGCCATCCGCTGCTTCCAATACAAACTGATGAACACCGAGAATCCCACCAGGACGATAAAGATGCCGCAGAGCACTCCGATCAGCAGTCCCGATCCGCCGGCCACCCGGGCAATTTCCAGTTTGACCTCCACAATGGAGGTCAGGGCAGCCAGCTTGGCGTGCTGCAGCTCCAGTTCCTTGCGCAACTGGATGCCATTCAACTGCCGGGAGCTCAGGAGTTCACCCAACAGACCCACTGCCACCGGCAACTGGGGATCATTCAACTTAGTGGAGGACTGCAAATAAAGAGAGGATAAAATGTTAGATTTGAAAATTCTAGATTTAATTTAATATATTTAGCAACTAATGAAGGTAAGTTTCAGTTGAGATTAATTAAGATTTGAAATTAAAACTTACCACAGTCAGTTCGACGGTGTCATTGGTGCCCGTCTTGAGATCGCAGAGCACCATGAGCATGCCCTGCTCCTGGCCAGCATCGATCGGCAGCTTCTTGACCAACTGGGCAGCCAGGAGAACCCTCACCAGCGAGCAAAGACCCTCCACCGAGGCTCCCTTGCCCACTCGCTCCAGGGCCAAAAGGATGGTCAGTCGGGCGCAGTTCTGCAGGACTTCGGCTTGGTTGGGCCAGCAGCTGGACTTGGCCGGCAGACTGGGAGGAGCAACCCTTCGCGAGGGTTCCAGGGCTCGACAATCTCCGCGGACACTGCAAGGTGCCGAGAGACAGGTTTCGCTCAGTGCCGGAACACACACCTCGTGCTGTTTGCAAACGCCGGACAGATTGGAGGACTTCGAGAGTGGATCCACCTTGTAGCAGTTGGGCAATCCGCACCAGAGATTCGTGCACCTGGAGGTGCCATTTTCGCAGACACAGGCATTGCAGTTCTCGTCGTCGTCGCTTCTTCCGGTCAGAGCGATATCCAGCCAGTTTTGGCTTTGATTCAGGGCAGAATAAGGCGAGATGGTGTTGCTCACATTCAGACAAGCGGACTTGGGATCGGAGAGCACTATAAAAAGAATTGCAACAAAATTTCCAATAAGGTTTATTTTAATATGATTGTGATAAAATATTGCCAACATTTATAAAAGTGAGATGTTTATTGATAATGGTTATCTAACTTACAAATCTCGCATCGCAATCCATGACGACCTGGTGGGCAGACACAGCTGTATCCGCCGATGCCGTCGATGCAGGTGGCTCCTCCTTGGCAGGGTTGCGGTGAGCACTCGTTCACATTGATGCGGCAGTCGGGACCGGAGAATCCCTGGGCGCAGACGCAGCGGAACCAGCCCGCTCCCGACTCGCAGGTGCCGCCATTGTGGCACGGCTGGCCGCGGCACTGGTCAATGGCCTCGGCGCAGAAAAGACCCGTCCAACCGGGCGCACAGCGGCAGTGCGGCTGCAGATCCTTGTCCGCCGCACCGGGCATGCAGGTGCCACCATTCTGGCACTGGCCGGCATAGCAACTTGTGGCCCGCTCCGAGCAGCGTTTACCTGCAGAGAGAAAAAATAAAATAAAATAAATTGTTGTACTAAACATTACCGAAAAAAATGTTTTAAAAACGAAAGACTTAGGACACGAACTTCCAAAAACTTATTTTTACGATTCGGAGACTTTCGCTGAGACCATATTAGCTTAATATTGAAATAATATTTTTAAATAAACTTTTAAATTACATTACAACATTAAACTTTATTAAAAAAAATCTTTTCTTGCCAAAAACCACTTCCCAGAAACAAAAGACTTAGGCAACAAACTTATTGAAAGTGTGGGAGTTTTCAAATCCGCAGAGAGAGGATTGCCATGACCGTTGGCTTGGCTTGAACTAATTGAAAAGTAAAAGTGTGCCGACATAGATCGATGTGGCTCTGTCTGTATCGCAGATACTGTATCTAAACTGCCGGTCGAATCTATTTTCATTTTCTGTAACTGTGTCTGTGACAAAAAAGCGAAACGCGTGAAATATGCAAATCGCAAATTAAAAACAAACATAAATCATGGCAAAGGTTCGGCCTAGCTGCGGTGGGCCCCCCGGCGGTGCTCGAGCTGCCACATGTGGCAAATACATTCGCCGGCTTCGATGACTGCGACTAACGCGCAGATACTACTTTTTTTAAAGCTTCGCGGCTCAGCCGCATTCGCTTCAATTTGCGGCCGTAATGACTGCCGACTTTCAATGTTCAAATAAATGCGACCGACTCGACTTGATCATGTGTGTGTGTATGTATGTGTGTATGTGTGTGAGAGCGTAGCGCTCTTAACGTGGCCAACACTCGTCTCGCGCCCATTTAAAGCCCCCAAGCGTTGATAATGCGCCAGTCAGTCAGTCGGCTTACAGCAGGTTTTTTTTATGCCCTCTCGAAAGGAGCAGTGGAAACTATTTGGCGAGGTTGTTAGTGGTAATCGGTTGGGTTGAAATACTTCTTGTTTACTAACTTATGCTTTTAAGAAAGTAGTTGAGCTGGTAAAAATAAACACTTACGATAAAAATTATTATTTAAAAATGTTTAATGTATTAAAGCCAAGTTCTCTTTTAGGGATAAGACCAGCTGTTATTAAGCTGATATTGATCAATTTAAAAAAGCCTTTCGATCGCATGTTTTTATAGTTTCTTTTACTTTTATGAATGCTTGTATTTTAAAGACCACTTTCGCTAATGTCCACTAACAACCAGCCTTTCCCAAGGGTATTTGGCCTGCGGCTTAACACTTTTCTTGCTGCCTGCACTTGTTGCAACGCTTTGACGTTCACTTTGACGGTTTGGCCGTTTAAAGCGCACCCGTCTCAACCCGTCTTAGCTCGTCTCAGTTCAGCTGAGCCCATCTCAACTCATCCCGATTCGGATCCCGATCCCGATCCCGACGCGACTCACCTGTCCAGCCAGACATGCACTCGCATGTAAAGTCGCCGTCGCCGTCAAGGCAAATTCCCCCATTTCGACAAGGATTCGGCGAGCATTCGTTGAGATCTGCGGAAAGTTAATGAGTTCGCCGTCTCGTCTCTGGCTTTGTGGATCGGGATTACTCACTGTGCTCGCAAAAGGTGCCGGTGTGGCCCACATGGCACTTGCAGAAGGTGCCCACGTCGCTCATCTCGCAGCTGCCGTGTCCGCTGCAGGGCAATCCGCTCGGCTTGCCCATCTTCCTCGCCGTTGTCGCCGAAGTGGTTGTTGTCGTCGTCGTTGTCGCCGCTGTTGCGAGGCTCACGTTGGCGAAGCAGCCCTCTGTTGGATTGGGGGGACATGATTAGGCTTATTACTGCAGGGCTACACTTCAAAAAGGGGTTTTTAATGAGCAAAGTAAGGAAAATATGAATCTAAATATTACGTTTCCTAAAACGTAGTGTCTAACTAAACTAGAGGAAATATTTATTATCAAACTAAAGAAGTAGAAAATGTTTTTCATAAAAAAACTAATATTTTTTCCAAATGCCACAAATATTTCGACATATCCTAAACTGTTTTTCAAGTGTAACAGAGAAATCTCTTCTCTTGAAAGACGACAAAAAGCTGGCAATCTGCGATTGATGAGCTTAATGATGTCTTCATCGGAGCGAGATCGGTTCCCATGGCATCTCGGAGGTCTTGGCTATTTTTACTCACCGTTGCAAGGCGGTTGGGAGCAGAGCGGACGCAGTTGCTCGCAGTGTTTGCCAGCCCGATCTGGAGGACAGTGGCAGTAGTATCCTTCGGGTGTGTTCAGGCAGTGACCTTCTAAACACGGGGAAGGAGTGCAGTTCTCCTTGGCCTCCTCGCACAGGGAACCCGAGTATCCCAGCGGGCAGATGCAGTTGAACTTGCCCACCATGTCCACACATTCACCTCCATTTCTGCAGGGGGAAGTGGCGCACTCATCGATGTCCGTCTCGCAATCGCGACCCGTGAATCCTGCGGCACAGGCGCACCTGTAGTCGTTAACCAGATCGATGCAGGTGGCTCCATTCCGGCACTGACCCACACAATCATCTAAGTTTTCAGCACAAGTTAATCCTCCCCAGCCCTCCATGCAAACACAGGCAAAGGATCCCGGCTGATTGCGGCATTCCCTGGCATTTATGCAGGGTCCGATGGCCAGGGAAGTGGATGCCACGGCACTGGTTAAAGCAGCCAGCAGGGCGGAGCTGGTCAGATTGCTGCCAATTATCGCACTGGCAGTCGTGGTCAGCAGGGCATTCGCGGAGACTCCGGCGGAGTGGGGCGCCTCGCACTCATTCACGTCCACCTGGCAGACATCGCCATGCCACTCCGGCGGACACTCGCAGCGAAAGCCGCCGATTAGATCGACGCAAGTGCCACCATGTTCGCAGGGACCTCCGGCGCACTCGTCGATATCTGGAAAGGAATGAGGGGAAATTCAAGCAGATTGTTTAAGTGCCATCAGCAGATAAAGTGCAAGCACTTGGGGAAAATAAATACTTGAAACTGAGAGTCTTAAAATAAGTAAGCAATAGAGAATGCTTTTGCAAAAAATGATTTAAATTTTAAAACTTTAAAATAAGAAAGAAAATGTTAACAAAGTTTACGATTAGGTTCTCTTTTGAAATACTAATCTTAGTTTTCAGTGTTCAGCACAAGTTGATTAATTATAATTAAATGTTGACACAAGCCCACATTTTCTCTCCGTGATTGTGTTGATTTTGCTGTAGAGTTCTCGAGCAGCAGAAGCTTGAGCAGGTGGCTCTTAGCCCGAGCCCAAGTCATTGAACTGACTTGCGGATGGACTGGGGCTTCGGTGTATTCAGCTTCAGCCTGCGTGCCTGGCTTATCGGTTGCCTGAAATCTTCAGGAGAAGACGCTTCCTTCTCCTTCCCCATTTGTTTTTTTTAACAGCAGCACGCAACTCATTTGTTTGTTTTTCGGAGGGTCTGATAAAAAGGGCAACCCAAAATAAGTTTCTGACCCTTGGCTGGCTATTAGCGGCAAATAGGGTCAGATTGCCGATCAGCAGCGGTTTGGGAAACATTTAACTTAATTAAGCTTTTATGAAAGTTCATTTTGGAATGTGCAATTCTTTCCCACGAAATCGACATATTATTTCGCTAACGAAACGTAGATAATTTTTAGTTCCTTTTTAATAGCAATTTAAAAATTCCACTAGTGTCAATGATTCCTGTACTGAAGCCATTAAGACTTCAATAAGCTATGTACGGCTCTCGGCAGTAATTGAAGGCCCTTAAATGGCAATCAAGTTTTCGAGAAGCAAAGCAAATGCAAATCCTTCAACGCCGACTCATTCGTTTTGGGAATGGCAACTCAATTAGCAGACGGCTTGTTGCATTGGCCGGCAAATAGTTTCTGGTGAATGTGTCGGTCGTGCTCCAATTGGAATGCAAAGCCGAAGCCGAAGCAAACCGAATTCGCCAGACCACCGTGCCAACAAACAATCACAACAATAAGCCAAGCCAATGCCGGCAACAATAACAATAACAATAACAATAACAGCCTGTGCGTGCTACGTTTCATTTCATTTCATTTCGCTACAGTCAAATGCGTGTGTGCTCAATTGCATGATCGAGCGGCAACATCGCCGCACAACGGCAACACCAACGAACAACATCAGGAACCACCAACTGGCCAACCTACCAACCAACCAACCAATTTGGCCAACTGGCCGGGCCAGGCCGAAACCAAAAAATCTGAGCTGTGGCTAATCGCGTGCTGTGGAATAAAATTAAATCAAAACTCACTTATTTCGCATGTCGGTCCCGTCCATCCGGCCGCACAGCCGCAGGTGAAGTCGGCCAGTTGCTGCTGCAGGGCTTCCAGGCGGAGTGCCAGTGCCGATCCCGGGGAGCTGCTGTCATTCAGCGGCTGCCCCTCCGGACGCAGCTGATCCAGGCTGCGCATCGAGTTGCGACGGGCCATCGGTCTGCCCATGGAACTCCTGCCGAACGCTGGCCGGTACACTGTTGTTCTCGAGGCATTGTTTCCCTAAAAAGAGTTCGGATACAATCTTTAGAATATGTTACGAAACCTATAAAAAATCTACCTAAGTTTAAATGAATATATGTTTTATTTTAAGTGAACATTAGCTAGGCAAAAACTGTAAATTCAAATGGTTTCTAACAGGGAATTAAATTCTCCAAAGCAATATCTATTATTATTTACCACGCTTATAATACATTTGGATTTTCTTTTGTTTTTGAATATATTTTAGATTACCAATTTTCTGTTATTTATTTTTTCAGTGCCGCTTAGATGAGTTCAAGATGAAGGCCCTTGCGTATTAAATTATTTTATGGCACCGCGAAGAAGTGCATATATGTAGTAAATTGCGGACTTACCTTGAGGGTGCATGTGCCGCCGTTGCGGCAGGGCCGTGTGGCACACGGGTGTTCGACGATCTCGCACTGCTCGCCGGAGAGTCCCTCGGCACATGTGCAGCGGTACTTGTCCGGAGCGGTATTCTCGCAGGTGCCGCCGTGCCTGCAGGGTTCATGGGTGCCGCAGTAATTTAAATCTGTTCGGAGCAGATCGAAACTATGAAATATGTGTGTGGATGTGGATGCACCAGTGCATGCATCGATATTATCGATGATACGCTGTTCCCACTTTATATCCCATTCCCCATCGGATTTGCGGTGGTAATTGCTTGGTCACTTACCTTGATCGCACAGTATGCCACCCCAGTTGGTGTCGCAGACGCATTTCCAGGCGCTGCCGTTGCAGGAACCGTGCTTGCAACCTGGATAGACCATGCACTCGTTGCACAGCGGACCCCTCCAGCCCGGTCTGCATCTGTGGATTAAATCGGAGATGATATGAGCCCATATTACATATGGAGAAGTGCAACGCTGATTGCTAAATGAAGCATAGAGGACCCTCAACGAAAGGTTAGCTCAAAGTTGAAGGACTCGGCAGCTTGGGAAAAGAGTTTCCCCATGAAAAAGTGTAGCACTGATTGCAAAATGGGGCAGCCAAGACCTTGGATTCATTCGAATCTGATCTGATTCAGATTTGCATCTTGGGGAAACCCAATACTTTGGAGTAGCTTTGATTACAAAATGGAGCGTAAAAGACCTTTGCAAAAGGTGAGCTTTTAGCCAAGTAATACAAGTATATGATAGCCTACAGATGTTATCTGCAGCCTGGGAAAAATAAATGTAACTAATAATTATGGGACTCACTCGCACCTGCTTTACGTAAATGATGCTTGATAAATGCAGTGAGAATTGTTAAATCCTACTTCTTTGGCCCACAAAATGCCAAGGAATACAATGGGAAAACACTCCCCCATTATTCATGCGGCTCTGGTGTTTCCTTACATTTCAATTTGGCCTGGGAACGCATTTGGCTCTGGCCAACCACCGAATTGGGTCACTCTGAACTTTGGCCTTGATGCATCAAATGCTAAAGTGGCAGTGCAGCCAGTCGGCCACTTCGGCAATTGCCGTTCCTGCTCCAGCTTGGGGCTACAAACTAAAAAAAAAAAAAAACTGTGATTTTATCGGCGCAACACGCCAAAGTGCAGCGGGATCAAAGTTAGCCAGCCAGGGCATCGGGCATCGGGTATTGAGTATCCAGTATCGAGTTATCGCCCGGCGAGGTGCTAACTCTACAAGCTCCGGGCATCACGTCATGCCCGCCGATAGTCGACATCGCCGTTCGATGTCGGTAATTTATGATTTCATTAAAACGGCAGCCTGTCGTTATCTGGCTGCGAATCTAAAGGCTCCAGCTCCAGCTCTGGCTCTAACTTTGTTTGTGGCTGGGATCTTCTGGCCAACACAGCGGACAACAAATCGCAAATGGGCCAGCAACGTGCAAACAGCAAAAGTAATTTTTCTTCTGGCTTATAATTGTTGCGGCGGAGCGGAAATCTGCTGACTTTTGATGTTTTCTAGGCCACACTAATTATTGCTATTTAGAACCAGGACGAGAGGAGCTGCTCGGGATGGACTGGCGGTCGGCGGATGGCTGACGGAGCATCATGATGCAGTCGAGAAATGCAATCATGGCCGCCGGCTCACGTATTCTGTGTTACGCTCGAACATTAACAACGGCAACAACCACTGTAGCCGCTGCAACTGCAACAACTATTGCTGCTGCAACTGCAACAGGAACAACCGAAGCACAAACGTTTTTTCGTGCCGCGCTCTTGGGACTTGGTTATGCAGAGAAACAAAGTTATGGGTTCAATTTTCCCATTTAAATAAAATCAATGTTTACTAACCATGTATAATGGGGAATATAAACATTTTCTTTTTAAGATACAAATGGTGGAAATATATGTAGTTTTGAATTTATAAATAAACCAAACCAATCCAAAACCATCTTCTATTTTTTCCCAGTGTTTGCAAAGCTAAAACTCTTGCTGGGCCCGTCGCTCCATGTTGCCATCGTCTGTGCATGACCGCTCCAAAGGGGCGGACTGAAAATACTACCCGAGAAAAAGGAGATCGGGGTAATGGAGGAGTTCCCGGCCCGATCAGCATTTGGCCATCGTGCGGGCGTTTGATTAGCCAGCTCTCGGGCCGCGAATCGCATTGGCACTGGCACTTGATTGCAGATTATATGGCTGGTTACAACTTTATAGCACTCGGGTTATCTCCCAAATGGGCAGTTACCGAGTGCGAACAATTTAATAAGGAATGCGGTCTGATTGGGAAGTAAAGCGATTCGATCAGTGCCAAGAAAGTTGCAGCTCTTTCGTATTCAATTTGACTGCAGTGATGGGAAACATGTTTTTCCTTGAAAAAATTGTGATAGTTTTGAGCTTCTCAAAATACGTTATTGTCCATAACTCAGTCAAATCTCATCCAAATTTACTTCGGTAAACGTTGTTTTTCATTTTTTGACTCATATAAGAGACGTGCATTCAAGGTTTTTTAAAATTTGAAAAAAATTTTTTTTTACAATTTTTGACAATATTAATGATGTTACCCCTAACAAAATTTTCAAAATTAAAAAAAAAAATTTTTTTTCTTAATTTGAAAAATGTTAAAAGCAATTTTATTCTACTAGACGTCAGTGTTCCAAAGTATGTATGCATTTTTGGGGTACTCAAAAAATCCAACAGGTTATTAAAATCAG
Source organism: Drosophila ficusphila (assembly GCF_018152265.1). Taxonomy (NCBI): domain Eukaryota; kingdom Metazoa; phylum Arthropoda; class Insecta; order Diptera; family Drosophilidae; genus Drosophila; species Drosophila ficusphila. Next base: position 21,941,770 of record NW_025064737.1, read on the forward strand.
TGTTGCAATAATTAAACTCCTGGATATTTCCCATCACTGCATCAACCATTGGCTGGATTGGCGCTTTCCTGAGAGAAACGCTACAAACTATTTCACACATTTAGCACCGCAAAAAGATGCGATTGGTATAAAAACCGAAGTCGGTAAAAAGCGCCCCATGTGAGCTATAGAACCCATTTCTTTGCCACCGATCTCGCGCAAAAAGAAAACCACTCTGGGCCATTATAACTGTGCGACTGAGTGAGCCCGCCTGTCAATGGTGAACCGGGCAAGTCGAGGCCAGGGCCATTAAGCCGGCCCCAAAGTTTACTGGCCACATGCAAAAAGTGTCATAATCACATCGTTAAACGGGGTGGCTGGGGGATCGTAATTGCCGAGGTGGATAAAATAGAGGAGCCCGAGGAGAATATAAAAAAAGAAAACAGGTAGGAAGGTAGTGATGCGGTAGTAAGCTACTAAGGTGGTAAGCTGGTAAGGTGGTAAGTCAGTAAAGCTACTTACTCGCACTCCCCGGGACGGTCGCACTTGCCGTGGACGGGGTCGCAGCCGGTCTTGCAGATGGCCTCCTCGCAGTTGACGCCCTGCCAGCCGTTGAGGCAGAGCTTTTGACCCTCGGAGCCGCAGGCGTAGTGACCGAACTGATCGTCCCGCGGACGGCAGAAGGTCGTGCAGGTCGTGTTGTAGTAGGTAACGGCGCATTGCACCCGGACACGGTAGGTGATCCGCGCATTGCGACCGATGTGGTCCAGGGTCTTCCACTCCGGCGACGGCAGTATCACGCCCGAGTATGATGTTTCCTCAATTAACCTCTCCGCATCTGCATTTCGTTCGGGTGGAGTTGGGTTTTTGGGTTTTCCGATTGGAGGCGAGCGCGGCATGACAATTGTTGTGGATTCGTCGTCGTCGGATTCGTTGTTGGTGGCATCAACGTTGGCGTTCCATTGGAGTAGGAGCAGGGTCATGAAAAGGGGGTAAGAGTGGGCAGGAGAATTTAGTCAGTTGTTGGCACCATTTCAGGCGCTTAAGGGTACACTCAGAGAAAATGAATATGAACTAGATGTTTTAGCAACAACTATGTTTTTGATTTAAATACTCAAAATCTCTTGTTTTGCTATAACAAATGGTATTTATTCACTTCATTGTTTTATCATGATTATAGTTATTGAAACTTGATTGAATTTGTATTGCTTTGACTGCAAGACTTTCTCTGAGTGTATCCTCCTGCGTCTCGGTTTGCTAATTAAGCCAAATGCCTGGCTAGCTAACAATAACGAGCAGCGTGCAACAAGCAGCATGCAACTAGCGAATTGCAACCAGCAACCAGCAACTAGCAACTTGCAACAAGGGGCTGTGGCAGGGTGGGTAACGAGCACAAGTCCGCAATTGCCACCGCACTTACCTGGATAGGATGTGTTGTACATATCCAACGCCTGCAGTATCAGCGTAAACGACTTCTGTAATTGAACGTGGAGAGAGGAGGAGAAAGAAGGTGGCATTTAGTTTGGAGCTTTCGACTTTGACTCTGCGCTGACGCTAATGGACAGTTTAATCTCAGGCTGCCCGCCATGCAAATGAAGACAACGCAACGGCCAAAAAAAAAAAAAATGGAAAAGAAAACAAACAACAAACCGAAAGACGAACAAAGCGATCAGACAACAAACAAAGCGAGGCAAAGCAAAGCTAAACACTTTAATTTCACGCAGGAGAAGCGGACTTTCTAAACAGAAACTCTGGCCATGTCCATGTCGCTGTCCATGGCATTGCAATTGGCCAAAACAAAATGCGAAAAGGCAACACAGACACAATTCTCTTTGAATTTTAGATTTGTTTCGTTTGCATACCCTTCCCGAAAGATATTTAAATTAAAATAGAGAGAAAGGTTATGCAAAGCTACATTTTTAATTAAATTTTTTCAAACCCAACAAAAGCACTGATGTTCAAGCCAACAAACATGATTTTGGCACCATTATGAAATGCTGGAAAGTAGTTAATTAACTTCCTAGAGCATCAACAATTTCGACCACCGAAAGCTGGAATTTTCTTTGATTTTTTGCAACTCCTCCTTGGCGGCAAGGGCCTATAAAAATTGAAGATTCGCTGTTTATTGTATTTTCCGAGCCGAGCGGCCGTAGAAGATTTCTCGTTGGGCAGAAAGCAATTAAACGTCGACGATGTCTGGATGCCGCCGCTGGATGCCAGGAAATGCTCATTTAGCAGTGGGAGGCGGTCGCCGAGTCGGTGGAAAATGGGCGGGGAGCGGAAGGGGGATTCCCATGTAATTGCCCTGGCGACGCGACACTAAATCAGTCCAAAGCAGACGTTGGCTAATTGCAGTCGGATCAACATCAGCGACAACAACTTGACACACTTTGCAAATCCATCCATCTATAAATTGGCTCAAATTCGCATCTCCCTTTAATTTCCACACGTCGATGTATCGTTGTCATATGTGGTCGTCATTTGAGTTCTGTTCCGGGCTCGAGCTAAAATCATGATCCGTCTGACGGAAATACGGATATATATGGCGCATGGCAATGCCAGCGGAAGTGCACCAATTGAAAATGGCGATGCGTTTGGTTTTGGATTTCATAGAAAACTAGATGTCAGACAGACACGAGCCAATGGGATGGGGTTCTAAATTAATAAAGATGGTGATGGTGATCTATCAAATTATTAAGGGAATAGTTATATTTTCGGAACACTGAGCAACACAGAACATCAATCAAATCAAGTAGCATTCAACAAGACAATTCTAAAGTCAGTGAATTGGCCACCGAAATGTTTACACAATGTGAAGAACCTTGTCTCCCGCCTAAGCACTTTCATTAATGGAAGCCCAAGACTTTGGTTACCAAAAGTGTTTCATCGCGGACAAATAACTCTTGTGGGGGTAGCAAAATGGAGCAAGAGCCCACGGAGCAAAACACACATTTTATTTGGGCAGTCATTCATTGATCTTGAGCGAAAAGTGGAACAGTTCGGTCCCGGGCCCAAAGAGGCACCACAAATACCACTCGAGATCGCTCAATGGCTGCGCACGCGCACTCCAGATCTTCGGGCCATCGGAGCTGCGAGCTTGGAGCTTGGAAAATATTGTCAAGTGAAATTCGTTTGGGGCTGGCAGGCAGCTCGAATGTTTCAGGTGGATTGTAGATGTTGGATGGTGGATGGATGGGAGAGGGTTTTTAGGAGAAGTCGGTGTTTGACAGTTACATCGAAGGCCCGGCAATGTTATGATGTGTGCTCTTGAGGCCGCGCTTAAGTATTTCCTAAGTCATGTTTATGAGTCTTAACATGCCATTCACTCAATCAGCAGCCGCCGAAGAAGTCATTCAATAAAAAGTGGGACAATTGCGACCATATCGGCAGCTCTTTATACTTGATTTTGTCTTTCGGTTTTTTGAAGATTTCCATGAGTTTGTGAAAGGCTTCTTGAGGGTGCCTGCCTGCCTGACTGACTTACTGACTGACTGTCTGCAGGCGAATATTACGCTGTGTGCTGTATGCAGAATTTGCCGGGTTTCGACTCCAGTCACATGTGAGTTTGGGACCTGGGGAGCCGATACAAAAACAAAAAAGCAAAAAAAAGCACTGGCACTGGCGAAGGCACAAGATTAAAGCGAAACCAAAGCGAAGCGTAACGTATCGCCATCGCCATCGGCCGAGCGACAAGCGCGACAAGGTAATGTTCCCACGAAACAGGTTGTCCGCACTTCAGGCCACGACTTGGCTTTTTGAGGGGGGAGCTGGCGGAGGAGATGGCGGAGGCACAGAACAGGCAACCGGAGCCCCAAGACCCAAGCCCAAAACCCAAGACCAAGACCCAGACTCAGACTAAGACCGAAGCCACAGCCTGGCTCTGACGCATGCCTGCTCCCCCGCCACATCCCACCATCGCCATCGCCATCGTCATCGTTGCCCCTGCCAAATGTAAACGGCGGCGCATGCGCATGCCGACGTCGCTGCCTGCGTCGACGGAGGCAGCGACTGCGACTGCGGTTGCGACTGCGCATTCTGCTGCACTCGAAAAATAATTAATTTAATTTGCGGATCAATTACGAGAATTCTTTCAATCTCAGCCCATAATTTCGGGAAACATTTTAAGGCACATGTAATACTGTAATTAAACGTAAGTTTATGACACTTTAAGACATTGTCCGTTTACTTTATAAAATCGTAATGGAAGAAAATAAGAAGATCATAAATATCATCAAAATATTAAAGTGGCGTAATACTCAAAATAATCCAAAAATTCAATTAATCTTTTTGAAGAAATCTTGTCACATTTATCATGAGCCTTGTTACAAAAATTGTTTATTATATTCAAATACCAAATATACTTTTCATGATTTATGTCACCAAAACATTTTTGTCCAAGTGAGCCAGCGTACCAATCGGAGTCGCATTAGATTGGACAGCGACCTGGCCAAGGCGTGTAATTGTTAGCAAAGTCAGCTCTGAACACCGCCAAAACAGCAGCAAACAACCGCCAGAACAACACCCGTACATAACAACGAAATAAAAAAAACAAAAGCAAAAGTTTAATTTAATTCCGCGACTACACCCAGTCAGGTTACATTTTTACCTTAACCGAGTTAAGCGCAACCATACCAGGCCACGTTTATTTTATGTTTTACTTCTCGGTCCGTGTGTTCAGTATGTTTTTTTTTTATTCCTTACCCGTTTGGCAGTCATAAGCCCGCATTATGCTCACTTAATTAACCGAAAGCCGCTTAGGAGGTGCCCGGCAAAGAAGCATAAAACATGAAACACAATTTTTAATTGCTTTTTTCAGCTACCGCCGAGAGAATCTCCGCAGAGGAACGATGGTGGGCTGGCCAAGGGTTTCTTAGTGATCGTGGTCGAAATGAGTAAGCCGCTTTGGTGCTGGACTCTTACGATTTTCACGCCCAATGAATTTGAGGAACCTTGGCAACCCCCACTGAAATGTTTGGCCACAGGAAGTAAAGTGAAGTGAAGTGAAGAGAATATCTTTGTTATGGAAACGCTCGCATAGAGTAGACTATGCCCCTTTGATTTATATTTTGTCAGAAAAACATATTCTTATCAATCCGGCACGAGCTCGGATCATTCACATTTCTGTTGCCGGCTCGACCTTATCGCCCAGTTCAGCTTGGCTGCTCTCCAGGCGGAACTGAGCTGCCTCCATATGAAGTCGAAAAAAAACAAGCACACAACTACGACGAAAACGAGAGCTCGTGCCAAAAGCGTGCGTCTTACTTGCAGGGGGGAATATGGATGGGCATATGGAATATATGGCTTAAGATCGGCTGGGAACTGCACTTACCGTCCATCGAAAGGTAAAGGGCAGCACAATGGCTCCCACACCCGGATCGCTGAGCACAAAACTGGATCCGCCGAGTATCTTGGTGGTGGCGTTGCCGAACGAACAGCCCGTCGATATGCTGGCTCCCTGCTCCGTGGTCTGGTACTCCTTCAAACACAGCCGGAATGCCGTCGTGCATGGCGAGCAGCCTGAAATTAGAATTCCAGCACGGGTTATCACACTATATACTCATATATTATATAGACATGCAGAGTTCGCTGCCAGAGATTGCATAATTGCCGGGCATCCCAGAAAAAACAAGAGAATTCATTACCACATGCAAAAAATATGCAGAGTGCAAATAAACTGATAGTAGAAAAAATAAAAAGCCTTGACCGCCTAATTCGGTTTCTTAAGATTAAAAGAACATAAAAAGCGGACACGAATTCCAGAAAAAAATATCTGCCGACTTAGAAATTGAGCTGAGACATTCATAAGAGTTTTAAAATAATATTTTTTGATAAACTTTCAAATTGTAATTGAAATTTTTTGTTTACAAAGTCAAGCATTTTATTATATTTTTCAAACCAAAATAGAAAGCTTTTTCTTTAAATTCTTTTAAACAAATGTAAGTTAACTTCCCTTTTGACATTTACCAGAGTTAAACCCTTTTTCACTTTCAACTCGCTCTGCATTTTTATGTTTCAACTTTCTTTGACAAGGGAAACTCCCATAAAAAATCATGCATCTCAGTTGGGGTTTTAATAAACCTTAACTTGGACTTACCTATCGTCTTGGTGGCTCTTAGTTCCGCTGGCATGCCGCAGCAATAGCCGTTGAGTAGATGGCTGTTGGTGTTTGAGATTTCTAATATTTCCAGCTCGAAGTTGCCAGCTGCGGATATCTGTAGTGGAGAACATAAACAAAATTATCAAAAGTGCCAGTACATCATCGCATCGAAGACAAGCGCCCAGATCTCAAATCGTTCAAATCAATCATGACCCTTAACGAAGGCCCAAAAAAAAAAAAACAGAGTGAATCCCAATGGTAGTGCTGTTCCCCTCGATCCCCCCAACAGTTTACATTCCAACTTCCAAATCGAATAATATGCTCAACACTTTATGGATCCGATCGGATCGACTGTGATCCCAGCTCGTTCGCTGGTTGTAAAAGCTAATAAGCCACCTAGGGCGCTCTGATTGGGCTGCGGTAGAGGTTTTAATTAAAAACAAAAATAGATAGATCGGTACAAGATACAAGATACAAGAGGAGGAAAATCACAAGACCCCTGAGTCTGGCCCCGTAAAAGTGGTAGGCAAATGAAAGGAGCTTGATAAATCTGGCAGCAAATGAAACACGAAAATAATGAGAAATATTTCCCCCACAAAGCGGCTTAACTGTTCGGTTCGGCTCACTTAATCAAACGAGATATCCAGCAGTTTGTATAATTTAGAATGCCTTTGTGAGCCAGCTGGAATCCGTGGCAGAATCCGTAGCCCCGAGTGGCCACAAATCACGGGCCCATCGATAGGAGCATTTGCCATAAAATTAATAACACATTAGATCGCCGTTCTCTCTCTCTCTCTCTGCTTGCAAAACGCCTCTGACAAATGGCGCATAAAGTTTAACTATTCTCCGGCAAATCGCTTATCATATTTTAGCCAAGGAGCTCTTGCATCTGGAAGCTGCAACCTGGCCATCAACTTTGTATTTTAGGGTTCATTACCGGGCGGCGGATGGGTTCTGCTTCGCGGAAAATATGCTAATGAAAACTCCTGGCTGTCCGGCCGTCCAGCGACTCCTGTTTTTATGGTTTCATATTTCAGTGAATTTATTGTCATGGGCCTTGGTAGCTGGCAGTGTTGATAAGTTTATTAGAAATAAATTGCAATTTGGCCGCGGGATCTTGGCTAACGGCACCGGCCAGTTGAGAGTCACCTGCAGCTGCAGTTTGAGCCACGAAAAAAACACAATATCGAGGCCGACAAAAACCAAACTTCAGCCGAGAGACGAGAGCCGAAGCCACATGCATTGTTGATCATGCCATAGATCAATCAAATGCAAGTCCCCCCGATCCCCTCTCCATTCTTGGCCAGTTTCTGTTCGGTTTCTCTTGGCGTTTTCTCGAGATTTCCTTTTGTTTGGGACTTCGACTTCAACTCCGACTGGGACCTCAAACTGATTGGATTCTTGGTCGTCGATCGGAAGATTCAACTGAGAACCGGTTCGGCTGCTTACTATTTATTTATCACATTTCTTCGGGCAGTGCTACTCTTCACGGGCAGGTGCATCCGCTAATATTCCGGACAAACTTTGACGTAATCAATTCGATTAGATAAACCGCCGGAGATGCTTAAGGAATTAGTGCTGCGGCGCCACATGTAAACGGGGAATGAAGCGGGCTTAATGAAGCCGACACACGACGTTAAAGTGAAATTAAATTTTAATTAAGCCTGCAGTTGGCAGCGAAACAAAACGAAACCTGGCCAGTGGCCATTAAACGCTGATGCTCAGCAACGTGGGAGCTCGTTTTGCCAACTCATTTCTGATTTTGGGCTTTTTATGCATATTTCGCAGTCCGTTTAATACGCAGCTTATGATCAATAAATGTCAGCTCAGATGGGAGATGGGAGATGGGAGAGATCGTCGGCGGCTTTTTGGCATCCCGACTTGGCCGGGTAACTGGGTTAATTTCAACTGACATGGGCCCATGTGAACCGCGCTGATATGATCGCCGTTTCCCTGGAAGTCGGCCATAAATCGCCGCTATTTAACTTTTATTTACTTCATTAACAACTAAATAGTTGCACTGGGACTGGGACTGGAACTGGGACCGCTCATCCACTGCCGCCGGCGACTTTTATCGCCTCGCTTACCCTAAATCAATGCAATCCCCTCTTCCGAGTAGACAAATGTGTGTAATCAATTTGATTGCCCCACGGCCGGCTACTCGGCCACTTGGGCACTCGGGATGGCATTCTGGGACTCTCATGCTCCTCCGATTCTAATGTCTGACTCCCGAGATCGCTGGCGTATTAATCAAATTGTTGTTAAGGCCCCCTTGCGACCCCTCACGCCCCCATAAACTCCCTATAACTTTCCGGCCAGCGATTAATTTTTATGTATTTCTGAACCGTTGCCTGCCGTTGGTTCTCCAACTCTTTGCCTCTTTGGCTCTTTGCCTGTTTAATTGCCGCTCGGGGCATCTCCGCTGGCATCTCAATACATGTTTAGGCACTTTGTGTAACACTTTATGACGGCTACACCCCGAAAACTCCGGCGACTCCCGACTACCGTTGCCATGTGGGAACCATTTGGAGAGATGCTTTTCGGAGATAGAACGGCCCACTAATCTGGCGGATCGCCTTCGAGGGGTCCTCGATCCGATCCTATTAAACCTTGCCGGGAATTCTTGGTCAGAAGGCTTTTTATAGAACACGGAGAATAACTTTATTTAAATGTCAGAATATGTTGACTAAGTGTAGGTATTAAATTGCTAGGAAATGGATCTGATCCAAGTTAAATATTTTGCTTTCTTATAGTAACTCTAAACTCACTGAAAATAAAATAAGAAGAGATATTTGATTTACTGCTTTCCGAAAATTTCAGCCCTAAGAGCTCTCATTAAAATCAACTCTTTTGCTTGCAGAGTTGATAAATCACTCAGAAATAAACCCAAGTCATCATTATTTACGTCCCCCATCAAAACTTTGCCCTTAGCCATTGCCAATTCACATGGGTTGAATCAACTTTGGTTTTTGTTTCTGCCGAGACACTACACCCGCATGAATTTGGATCTGGGGCTTTTTTCGATTATTGCTTTCGGGTTCGATCCGTTTTGCATGTTGGTTTGCTTACCTTATGGACTAACAGTATTAAAATTAAAGCAATTAAGTTGCAGGCAGACTTTAATGATCGACAATCGCGGATCGGCGATGGCAGAGCGGCGATTTTGGGTTCCCGGTGCCTCGAGCTCTGCCTTCTTTTTGTCGCCGTCTTTTTGGACATTCTCAGGCTGTCTGCTAAGCCTTCTGCTCCAAATGTTGTTGTTGTTGCTATTATTGTTGTTGCTGTTGATTCCGCTGGCGATGTTGGTTTTCGCCGAAAATGTTTCCTAAACATTTTGTACATTCTGGGGGCGTTTGCGAGCGTGATGCTGGTCGGGATCTAGATGGAGTTTTTGTTTGGGGTTCACTTTGGATTGGCACCACAAATGTAAATTCGCTCGCGGACGCTTAATTAGCCCATGTATGCAGATTTTTGTGCCTTTGTCTAAGTTTTCACTACACTTGTTTAGGGGCTACACTTGGTTGTACTCGGAATGCTGTATCATTTTCTCCACTTTGCCTCCGTTTTTGTTTTTTTCGTTTTGTTAGTGTTGTTATCACAAAATTTATTATTTATATGGGGCTGAGTGTGTATTTCTCGTTTGTTTTGTGCACACTTAACACTTCCACTTGATGATAGGCGATGTTTTTTGTAGATGTTGCTGTAACAATTGTCGAACGAAATGGAATTGAAACGTTGAAGCTGTGGCAAATCTATTTCACTGTGCATCATCAGCGCTAATTGACACGCAGTTGCTGCTGCTGCAGCAGCAACATCCAGTAGCCAGTAGCAGCAGCAGCAGCAGCAGCAACCGCAACCGCAGCAACAAGTGCCGCCAGCCACCGCAGCAACATTTACTTTTGCCAGACCGCAAAAGCGGCAACGTGCAGCAAATGCAAATGCAATTCAATTTATGTTAATTTAACGCTGTTACTGCTGGTTGTTGTTGTTGTCGTTGCTGGTTGCTGCTGCTGCAGTTGCTTCAGTTGCTGCTGCCATGGATCCGTGTCTTTGGCCACAAACAATTTGCATCTTGTGCGCATATTAATTTACAGATATTTTCACTCTTGCCCACATTACTCATTCTTCTTCTTCACTTCCCTCCCCTCCCCCGTGGCCTTTGGCCCCCTTTTTGCCCCCGTTCCTCCTACTCGGGTGTTAATTGTCCATTTAATTAAGTAATTTGCTTGGGGCCTACTCCCCGACTTGCCACAAAACGGAAGTCGTTGACTTTGAATCGAAACCCAGATGCTGCCGCTTATGTTGCTGTTGCTGTTGCTGCCGCTTGTGTTGCTGTTGCTGTTGCTGATGTTGCTGGTACGGGGCATGACCGGAAGTGGCTTTTGCAAGTGGATGATGCAGCCACCTCCCCGTAACTCCCCATACTTTCACTCTTCACTCGTTGCAATTTGCAAAGTGCTGAATGAATTGCCGGAGGCCTCGAAACTATGGCATACTCTATCTCTATTATTCGCTCAGCAAGAGCTTGCTCATTTCTTTGTAATGTTTCTTCATGATATACTCTGATTTGTCCAGTAATTGGGATCTGAATAAGCTGTGGACCGTGCTAAATCATAAATCTTACCATATGGTAAACGATTGTGAGTGAGGCAGTGCATGGAGCATTTCCATCGCTCTCTCAATCGGGGCTTTCCCATGATCGTACCACCCATTCAGAACCTTCCTGATTTCACTATCTCTCTTTTCTGCCTCTGCACAGTACAAAAATAATCTATAAACCTAATTTAGAATTTGAATTTTTTTTAAATATTTTATTGTTCAAAAAGGTTAACTGTCAGTTAACTGCAAATTTGTTTTTTTTTTTTAATTTGTATATCCCCAAATATATATTTTACAAGTTTTATAAATTCAAGCATTGGTTGCATTTCTCTATTTTCTTTCCGTGTCCCCATTATTATTATTATTTGTATTATCTTCGCATTGCATTATGCACTAGTTGGGTGTTTTCATTATTTCTCCTCTCCTGCACTTTGCATGTTTCAATTCCACTTCGTAACTGGTGGCTGTGTCCCTGTGTTCTGGCTGTGTGCATTATCAATGGAGCACACTGTGGCCACCGATTCCCCGGAATGGGGCACTCGTTTTCGCATATTCACATTGTTTGCACTTTTACTTTTCGCCTTTGATTAAACACAATTTTTAACGGCATTGTATTTTGATATATTAGTGTATTGTATTTAATTGAAAGGTATTTCCGTTTTCTTCGCTCACACGATCTCGTCTCTGGTCTCAGAGGAATTAATCACACACAATAGTACGCACAGAAAATGTCGGCTGATTGTCGATCTTTCGATTTGCTTTTCTTCCACCACCGAGCATTTCAGTTGATTGCTCTTCATCATTTGTTGTAATCAGCAAGCAATTTGATTCGATTGCGGCACATTTAACACTTTCACAATTGTAATGGGGGTTTTTGAGGTTCGGGGTTCGGGTTCGGGTTCGGGTTCACTATAATCCAATTCGAGGAGGGGTTTACCGTTGTCAAAGACAGGGGCTCATCACCGCTCGAAGCACGTCGCTCGACTAAACGCGTTAACCGAATCCTGCGGCATTTCCAGCCCTCGAGCAGCATCCACGGGGCGGAGCAAGTCACGCGAGAGTTCTGTGGTTTTCGTTTTGGTGGTGGTCGATGGTCGCTGGTCGCTGTTCGATGGTCTTAAGAGAGCTCTTTCGCTTGTGGGTCTGAACCACCGAAACCGCTTTCAGAGTGCTGGCGACAACGACTACGACTTCCGCTGGTTGCTGCGTGCGCTTCAGGCCTCGAGTAACGACTGATTGCCGCTGGGCACAAGTTGCCGCCGATCCCGATACCGATTCCGAGAGCTTAACGCTTACCGCTCCGCTCTGCAGCAGTTCTCTTCGGGGAAAACCAGTTTGCTCTTCGCGGCGCGCTCTTTAGCCGGCCGCTGATTGGTCGTATGCCAGCCCATATCGCCCCGGGGCCCGGAATCTGAATCGGACTCGGACTCGGAATCGGAATCGGCCGTTAATGGAGTTGCTGCCGCTTCGGCTGCTGCACGCATGCGCGCCCGAGGCTCTGAGCTGCCGTTTTTCCTTTACGATTCCAACTTAATTATGTTTATAACTGCATTCCCCCCAGTCTACCTGTGTGTGTGCTTGTGCTCTAGATCTATATAGTAGCATCAAGGGGACTGGCAATTAACACCCAATCCTCCGGAACTCTCCCACAAATGTTTTCGTCTGGGAACCAGGTCTCCAAAAATAAAAAATAAGCTAGCCAATTATTAACCCCGCAGACAGATCGGCGACTTCCATCCAATTATCTGCTGGCCGAAAGTGTATAAATCAAATTTAAATGCAACTGGCCTATCAGCGCAGCCAAAACAAAAGACTTAAGCAACAAACTTGGCAATTACATGCGGCCAACAAGACAAGCGGCAGCATCTTTGTTGTTGTTGCTGCTGCTGCCGCTCTTTGCTGCACTTTTATTGTTGTTGTTTTTGTTGTTGTTGTTGTTAGCGGCTCATATTTCTTGAGGCGCATATCTAAATATCGAATCATGTTGCTGATTTTCCATTGTCTGCCCACCACAACAACAGCAGCAGCAACAACAACAACAACAATTTCCGATGCTGCTGCTGCAACAACAACTGCAACAACACATAGTAAATCTCATTGTGCCGTTGTGACATGACTCTTGTTCGACAATAGATAAAACAAATTGACTTGGTGTGTGCCCAAAATGTCTTCTCTAGGCTCCCTGGCCATTTGGGTCTGCCATCCTCCTCCATTTGGTGGGCGTACTGGGCAGCGGTCTCCCAGCTCCTTTGTCATCTTTTCTGGCTCGGAAAAGAGTAGAAAAAGAAGAAAAAAAGAAAAACTGCACTACAATGCCCATTATCAGCTTACACATCTGCGACAAGAGACCCCAGAGCGGCAATACAATTGTACGGGCCACCGAGACGACAGCGGCAACAGCAACACAAACAGCAACAACAACAGTCGGGCAACGGCAACGTTGTCCAAATATGTTGCAAGTTGGTGTTATTCTTCACACGGCATCATAAATTTCACGTATAATTGACGCTTTCAGTTATATCAAAATTGGCTAAAAGGCGACGACCGGCTTTGCTTTGCGTTGGTGGCCAGCCAACTGTGGACTGAAAAGTCAACGGAGACTCCAGAGACTCTGAGCCATGGTCCCCAGAGATATTATTTTTGCCCACTGTGGCTCACATTGTTTTCGCTTTGATTTCAGCTAATAGCAGACAACATCTTACAGGTGTCTCTGTAATCGCGTCTCTCATAATTTGGGAACCTGTGTGTGTCTCTGTGTGTGTGTTTTGTGTGTTGGCGGTTGGTTGGACACTTGTTCGGGTTTAATGGCATTTCTTTGTTGGGATTAGCTTTCGTTTTTCGTTCATGTCTTTGCTGGCACACGGAACAGCTGCAGAAGTGGATCAGAGCAGTGGCATAAATCCATAAAATCAAGCATATTGAGTAATCAAAATGTTGAACCCACCCTCGCTGGGAAGGGTCACCCCCTCTAAACCCTCGAACCCTCAAAACCTCAAAACCCTCAAACCTTCGTCGTCGACCAGTTGGGCGAGTTCATTAAACAAACAGGCAAATATGTTGGCAATTTCAACCAGTTGGTTTTACACCACTCAACATTTTATGACAGATTTTTCAAGTGTTTTTTCCGCCTCCTCGTTTTTCTTTTTTTATTTTCATTTTTTGTTGTTGCTGTTGTTATACTCCTTCTGCTGCTGTGGTGCAGCGGTGGCGGTTTGCGGTTAGTGGTTTGCGTTTGAGTTTGAGTTTAGTGGTTAGTGGTTAGTGGTTACTGCATAGTGGCCGCCCTTAGCCTCAAGAATCATTGGCTTAGGTTAGTTGTTTATGAACGCTTTTATTGGCACTGTGCTGGGTCAGGAGATTTATGGGCAATATTTTTAGCGAGAAGTTACGGATACTTGGGAGAACACACGAGCCAAAAGACTGGGAATTAGCGATTGCAGTATTTGCCTTAAAGATCTGCGAATGTTATCTTAAACAGCACTTCGCTCTATTGCACAAAGGCCATGGAACTTTTAATTCTGTATAATGTTGGGGTTGCTGAGCAGAAGGAAGATAAAGCAGACCTATTAAATTAATGGTGAAGTAGAATTTGCTGAGGTTATTGCCAAATTTCAGCACATTTAGGGGGTCACAAATTACTGTCTCTGGGTTTTACTTACTTCGGCTAATAAATCTGGATTATTTAATTTATACGGAATACCCTAGCTTAGGATTAATGCTTCCGTAGGAAAAAGCACTTTCAGCTGATTCAAAAAATTGTAGTTTTAAAGTATACAAAACGATTAGAGATATCAAGGTTTTTTTGTCTACCGATAGGGACTGAGAAAACAGGCTTATGTCAACCCCGAACTCCGAAAACTTACCACTTTTCACTTGTGTACCAAACAGATTTTTCATTGCGCACCATCCATCAAAGCGACCACCTGACCTTACCCCACAATTTGTACCACCTTACCCGAAAAAATCAAGGCACTTGTGAACCTCACACATGTTCGTTTGAAGAGGGGGAGGGAAAATGACAGAGGTTCGCCTCATTAAACCCGAAATCCACCCCTAAATCAAAATCCAATTGCAAAATCAGTAAGGCAAACATGTTTCGAACGCATCGCATTATGACACGAACAAAGGCGATTAATTAGCGTTGATGGAAGGGGAGGGGAGAGGAGGGGATGGGAGGGGAGGGGGATGGAGTGATTTGAAAAGATATGAAAAGATATAGAGATCGGAATCGGGGAGGGTTGGCTTCGATTGCGCCGACGCGAGCGAGTAATCGAGATGGCTGCGCGTGCTCATGTCTTTCGCCAACATGTGCAACTGTTACCCACCGACTGCGACTGCGTCTCCGATTGCGATGACAGGGAAGGGGTTAAGGTGGTGATGGTGGTGATGGTGGAGTGGGTAGAAGGCAAGAAGTCCTCATATCGAGCCCATACTTTAACCCATACACGTGCATATGTCATTTTTATAGCGCTATACGTGTTTGCCATAAATCCATAACAATATGACAAGTACAAGTACTTTAGCGGCAGCCTCTCTCATGTGCAACATGTTTGCACGTTCACGCCACCGCCGGTAGACAGTAGACCAGCACCAGTACCTGGCATCCCAGCGATGGAGTCTGCTGCGCAGAGACGCCCTGGACCGACTGAAACCCCATCTCCAGCCCCCAAACTCCGACTGGGACACCTTGCCTTCCATTTGGAAGGCGATTGCGATCGCACTGCGGTCAGGATGATCTCCATGCCGTGCTCCTCATTTGTGCTGCGGCTGCTATGCTACTTGCAATGCAGCATCAGTGCACTGGGGGAAATTTGCATTAATAATAAGATAAGCAAGCGCAAAACACCCTTTTGTAATTAAATAACTCTGTAAAATATTGGCAAAGCAACAATGAAAATACAAAATAAAGAATTTAAAGTACCTTTTAATTACGCAGTAAACCATTAAACATGTTTTTGATTTTAATAACGAACCTAGCACTATAAATTATGTTTATTTCTTCCCGTGCAGGGTAAATATTTCGCGCTACTCGCCGCCGCCTGACATGATTTACATGAAGTGAAGACGCACGTTTTTATTACATTTTCGTGGCTGTAAGTGCACCCAAGGCAGCCGGGCCACCTAAACCACCACCACCTCCTAAGCACCCAACTTCCTCGTCCTCGTCCTCATCCACCACCAACACCACCGCCGTGTCATCAGCGGTTCGCCTTTGATTTGCGGCAAATGTTACGCACTCGCCCGAAATCGAAATCGAAGTCGAGGAAGTGGAAACCAACAGCTGTGCAAGTGGAGGGTTAAATGCGCGAATCATTTATCATTTTTGCTGTTACAATTTTCAAGTGTGCACCGCCCCCGGCCCAACTGGCCTGCAATTAAACAAACAATAACCTTTCCGGTATCAGAATCAAATTCAGAACCGAAGAGGATCGGGGTTGGACACTTGTCACTGTCCGGATAAATGTCGCCCTTCTCGTTGCCGGCTTAAGTCGACGTTTTAATTTTAGTCCGCTGAACGGTGAACGGATG
Source organism: Drosophila ficusphila (assembly GCF_018152265.1). NCBI lineage: Eukaryota > Metazoa > Arthropoda > Insecta > Diptera > Drosophilidae > Drosophila > Drosophila ficusphila. Next base: position 21,957,974 of record NW_025064737.1, read on the forward strand.
AGTTTCTGTGGTTTCTGGAAAATTGAATACCACATTCACTGGAAGATCGTAATCCTCAAATGAGATTGCTTTAGAGTAATCGCTTCATTTATGGAGGATTTTCGGGCTTATTAAGCTTCATTAGGTTTTAATCAAATTGGTTAGCGAGGAGCGGAGAAATACGAGCTGCTCATTTCGGGGGCCCGGAATTATGTTTACATAGGAAAGACATTTGTTACCTAGGTGGTCCCCTTTTTTGTATTTACCCCGTTCCCAGACCGATGTAGCCGGCGAGAAATTTCAACTAATTAAAATACCTATAAACTCTGCATGTTGAGTCCTGTGCTGCGGCAGCATTTCCAGCATTTCGTTGGAAATTTTCAAACAGACTCCTCGGGATAAGCAACACGCCAACCCAACAAATGACCAGCCGAAGCCGAAACCGAAAATCGAGAATCGAAAACCTAAAACGAGGCCCTTCGAACCGGCCAAAGATGAATGGTTGGACCTCGGCAGGGTTGCCCAAAACCCCCGAACCCTTGATCCCCAACCCAAAAAACCGACTGACAGCAAACAGAAATCGACAGCCGTGCGGTGTTTACTACTCCAACAAGATCCCAAAAAAAAACCAAAAAAAAAAATCGAAACACAAACAACAATAACAACAAAAACCGGACAGAGAAAAAAAAACGAAATTCACTTCTGATCGCACTGGGAATGGAAGCTGGCCATCAGTTGGAGCTCCACTCAGTCGCAGTCCCAGTCGAAATGGACAGCTGAAAAGGAGGCTGGAATTTCGGCCCGGCTTGCAGAGAGCTTAAACTTTTAGCATTTTTAATTAGCGCGTTCTTTGTTTTCGTTTCGTTTCGTTCGTTCGTGCTGGCCGTCGAACAAAATGAGAACAGATTCGAACAAAACGAACGAATTACGAATTTCATTTTCGGGGCCTGCATGCTAATTCTGCTCCAGGAGGCGGGCAGGCCAAAGTTGGCTCCTAGGACGACGGCCAGAGGCGTTAACTCCAAGGGGAGCTGTAAAATAAATCACCATTGGGCAATAATATTAACGACTCAATAAAATAACTGGTTGCCCTCGAAAAATGCAACATAAATGAAACTTATGTTTCATGAAATATTACACAATACTTATTGCAGGTAATTTATTTTAAATGTCATTGTACATACTACATTATTTACTATAATTGGAAATTCGAATACTAAATCCTCCCCTTCTACAAATATTTCCGCCTACGCCTCTGCTTAGAATGTTTATCAGAGTCCAGATGGTGAGGCTAAAGTTGACCTTGAGCGGAGGCAACAACAAGTAATTAGCTATTCTTTTGCACCAATATATTTCACCATTTCTTGAAGTTTTAAGCTTGAAATTCTTTTAAATAAAACACGAAAGGTACTCCGCTAGAGCTTTACTAATCTCGTTTATGGCCGGCACTTTAATAACCGTTCCTTCACAGATACTTGAAGAGACGGCTAAATTGTCTCTGGGGTCTGGATGCAGCCTCCGGTTTCTGGTCGCTATCTATGGAGGTCTATCGCCGCTAAGCCGATGCAGTAAATGCCAGCCGAGGATTTATAGCAAAGTACCTTGACCAATTACGCAGGCATGCCTCTGGATCCTCCGGCTCCCATCCTCCAGCTCCCAACCTCCAACTCCGAACGTTTGACAACGCATCGCATCGTAGCGAGGACAAACATAAATATCAATTACGGGTCCATAAATTTGAAACCAATTAGCCAGGCGAAATTGATAACAGTCGTTCGGCTCAAACGCAGCAATTTTCCGCGGCTCAACCAGCGATTTGCAGTCGCCGTAAAAATAGTTTTCCCCAACCGCGTTGACGAGTCGTCGTCCGTCGTCCGTCGATCGGTGGAAGTGGCAGTGGCGAACGGCTGGCGAGGATGCAAACAACTTAATACAAATTGAAGGCTCAAAAGCCAAATGTTTAGTTCTCACATTAAATGTAAACGGCAGCGCTCGAAGATTGGGGCGAGACAATCTGCACGGCAACCCTGAGATTTGCCAGAGAGACAGAGGAAAAGGCAACAAAAAAAGCCAAGACAAAAAAAATATATAAGCCCGAAGAGCTAAAACCACATGGCCAAGACAGCGGCAGCGAGCACTACTTAACTTTTCGACACCCAATGAAATTTTCGCACATTACTGCCAAAAGTATCTAGATGCAAAAATATCTGGCGAGTCGTCGTCGTCGCTGCAGTTGCATGCAAGAAGCGAGCTCGCGAGGCAGAGAAGCCTCCATGCCCCCAGCTCATATCTGCATCTCCGCTGGTAGGCAAATGCAATTTATTATACGTCTGGGACCCGGCCAGCAGCCAGGGAAGATCAGATGATGAGATGATGGCCACTGGAGAGCTGTGCGGGGGGAAGTGGAAGGTGGGGGTTTATCCTCCACACACGCAAACCTTTGGAGTTTTTCTTATTAATACATTTTTAGCCCGTTTGCCGTTGCAACGATGGTGGAAGAGGAGATAGAGGAGGGGAAGGAGGAGCAGGAGGAGATGGAGGTGGAGGTGGACCCTCTGCTGGCGAGGGGCAACTGGAATCAGATAAAAAATGCTTCGCACACGATTAGGAATTTTTAATTAAAATATTTTGTACTGCTGTTTGTAGTTAATTTCGTACAAGACTCTCTCTGAGGCATACAAAGTGCCCAAAGGAGCGGCGGAGGTTGGCCCAAACGGAGGCCATAAGCACCTGCATTTCATTGCTGCAGCGGCAGCGGCTTACCACTGCATGTTGTTGTATGCGTGTAGAACAGCACAAAGTACGCGATCCGATTGCCACAGTCGGAGTTGCAACTCCAAGTTGGATTTTAAAGGGGGATCAAGGGAGAGGGGGGAACCGCAAAGGGTGCCGAGTTGGCATAAAAATCCTTGTGTTTCCTTTTCGCTTTCGTGCCCAGTTCGCGGTCTTGGCGCAACATTTCAACCTGCCACTGCGGTGGCAGCATTGATGGGCGTATACATGCGATTCACTCCGCTCCTGCCCCGCGTCCTTTCCTCGGTGGCTGCTGCTGCTCCTTCCTTCAGCTGCGACTGCAGCCGCATCGTTTAGCTTAACTCAACATATTTTTAAAGCCGCAATCTCGGCGAGAAGCGCGGGAGGCAGTGGCGGGGCGAGGTGCGGGGTGCGGGCGCATCGATGATATATTTAGTGGCAGGCAAAACGAAAGACTTAGGCAACGAACTTGCGATTACGACACAGCATGAGGCATTGCTTATATAGCTGGTGCATCGTCAGCGGCACACATACAGTGAATACTGACTGATAATGTGGCTAAAATATCATCTATGCTCAAGAATAAAAATTGTACAAAATTTAAAAAAATATATTTTAGTAAGATGGTTAAATATAAATCCTCTGCATTTTTTTATTCCAACTATTAACTTCCTCTTTTCACTATAATGATTAATTATAATTGCATATTCTATAAATCTTACGCAATCTAAAGGTATTATATTTCCTCTTTTGGACACCATCCACCTGTTGTTGTGTCCACTGTGGCTATATGCCAATTGGCGCTGCCCTGCACGACTTTTTTCAGCAGTTCTTCTCGTCCTCATTGCATTTGGTCCCGGCGATTCACTGTGGTTTCTGCCTCTCCTTTCCTTCGGTGTTTCATTTTTTTCGCTGCTTCATTTCTTATATTTTCCTCCGCGCAAATTGAAGATCGTGTTAAACGCTTAAGTTGTTTTTGCAGCCCAAGAGGGCCAAAAGCCGGAGGAAAGGGGGGCCAACACATGCAAGCCACAATGCATCATTAGCGTTGTGGCAAATGTGTTTTTGCCACACAGACGCGAGGACAGACCGAGATCGTTTTGTATCTCGAAAGCGAGGAGACGGTGCAACAAGTGCAAGAGACCAGTTCATTGCCTTCCGTCCACTGATTATGGCCGCGCCGTAAATTATGACTAATTGATTAACAAATTCTTTAAACAGAGGGACAAGCAAATGGCCAACACGCACATGCCGCATAAATCAGAATCTGCATTCGAACTTTCCACTTGTCAACGCCGCTCTTTTGTAACCTGGCCGTGATGGATCTCCGCATCTGACGCATCACGTGCCCAGCATCCCCAAGCTAATAAGCCAGAGATTTAAATCCTCACCTTGGAATGGCTTTTGTGCGCATCTGAGTTTCGTTTAGGTTTTCCATCGCCTGTTTACACAGCAAATACGAGCGGCAAACACTTGGCGGCAATTGTCAACGTTTAAAATGCAAAATGTGTCAAATGCGTTTCTCTTTTCGTATGTCCACCAAATGGAAGAAAAATGAGCCTCAAATGAAGGGGTAAATAAAATGTAAAATGAATTTACCTTTTGCGTGGCCTGAAACAAGCCAAAGACAAAAAAGCGCACGCACAGATTTTGTAAATGAAGGCAGGGAAAAAAACCAAAAAAAATAAGTAAAAACCAACAGCTAAATTTAACATAAACGGGGGCGTATGAGGGGATAATACGGGGGCGATCGGAGCGACATTCCATACTGGAATCGTGTCGTGAGATACTATATTTATTTACTTAGGCCATGCGAAAATGAAGAGCTCGCGGGAGTAATGAGTAATCTTGGGTTGCCAACTGATTGATTATGCCAATTTAGGATTAAAGCAAGTTTGCCGATCAAATGTGTTTATTTAACTTTTTAGCTTTCTCAGGAATATTTTTAGAAGGTATATAAGAAGTTAATAGAACCAAATACAATCGAAATTGTTTATGTTATGTGCCACAAAAATGACCTTCTGCACTCGAAATTTATTGACATCCCTTACCAAACATCAGTGGAATGTAATAAATTTCCATTACCCGACTCCGTTTCTTTTCACCTTGAGCTGCCATTCTGGACAAGTCTTTTGGCCAGCTTTTAGTGCACCGGGTAATTCAGAGTGACTACGCCTCGCAGCCGAGTTCAAGATTACCATAAGGCTTATAAATAAATAAAGCCCACCAGACAGCCACGAAAAAACGGAAACTTGTTCTCGACCGAAGCCACTTACAATGTTTTTTTCGAACATTTCGAAAACATTTCGAGTCGCGGCATGTACGCGACGAATAAAACAAACTGGAGCAGCGCGTTTAACGAGTGAGCCACAAAAAGCGAAACATTTGAAAGCCTCGCTTCGTGCATTATATTAATTTGAATTTTAATTGCAAATTGCAGGCGGCAGCGAGTGTGGCAAGTTGAAGTTTTGCTGGCAGTGGTAAGGGTAATGATTAAAAATGCACGGCAAATACACTTCATTATGGGCCCATTTTCCGCAGACATGTCAGTCGAAGTTGGAGTTTAAGTTGGAGTCGCCGTCACAGTCGCGGCCACATAATTCACTCACCCAACGGAGGATGCATGCAAAGCAGGAGGAGATTACAAGTGCAACGCATTCCCAGCTTACCGATTTCATCAAAATGATAAAGAAGCCGGCTTGACGGACTGCCTGACTGAATGGCTGGCTGGCTGACTAGCTGACTGACTGACTGACTGTCTGACAGAGCCTACTGTTTGCTCTTGGCCAAGAACGAAAAAACCGAAGAATAACCAACAGCCAGCGGCAACAATCGAAAACATTTAAGCACTTTGTGCTATGCTCCACTTGAGCCGCGTTGCGTTTCACATTCGAGTGCAAAATCAACACACAAACCCAACATTACTCAAGGTGCAGGCAAAAATAAAAGTAAGAAAAAACGAGGTAAAATAAACGGGAGGAGGAACACGAACGGTCGGCGGAGATTTAAATGCCTATCGCGAAGACACATCGACAAACCGCGTCTTCAACTCCATGGGCAGGGTCCAGTTTGGAGTCCAGATGCAGATCCACTTGCGGGGCCGGTGGCACTTGTATTGATCTAATCTAACCACGTCGGCGTATGTACGCCTGTCTCCCGCGGTGGTCTCCTTAATGAGTGGGCTTAAAGAAGAAGAAGAATAGGAGCAAGGAGGAGGCAGAAGGGTTACCAACCGGCATCCAACCCACGCAGTCGTTTATTGAGAAATTACCAAGTACAAAATGAGGTGTCAGCCTTTTGATTCTTTCAATTCCAATCTCCAAATCGGCGCATAACTCTGGCCAAGTTTGTGGCCTCAGTCTTTTGTTTGGCCTCAGCATATTTATGATGACAAATATGGCTTTTCCCTGGGAGTGGGGGAAAAACAGGCACCAATCGACACCTTTGGCAAACAAAGCCTTAATGAAGTGCGTACCTGCCACAGAAAAGCTAAAGAGCTGAGAGCTAAGAGCCCCAAGTTCTTCGGCCGGCAAATGGAGTGTGTAAATTGTATGGTAAAATAAATACATAAAAGAGCTCAAATCCCGATTTATGCTGGCTTAAACGAGCCATCGTTCTATAACTCAAATTAAAAGCAATTTAAAATCCAAATAGAAAGGAACCAATACCCAAAAGACCGACCCAAAACTGAGCATTCCACGCAAACGGGCCCAAGCGATTCGATTCTGGCCCGGCCAACAGCATTCAGATCAGCTCGACAGTTTGCTCCAAATTAAAAAAGTATAAAACCATAAAGACGACAATAATGACAGCCCGTTGATGGTGACAACGACCATGATGATGACGATGATGAGGCTTTGCCGGGAGGCAGGGGGAATGGGAAATGGAGATCGGGGAATGGGGAATGGGCTACGATCGAGAACGAGACTCCGACTGGTGGGGATTTCTGTCTCCAGAGTGACACAGGCAAATGTCTTCTTTGTGCTGGCTTAAACGGATTCGAGGGTGGATGGAAGAGTTTCGTGATTCAAAGGAAGGAATTGGTAGGAAAGAAAGTTATTTTGTAAGTTTTCATAAGTCGTTGATATTAAAAGAATTGTAAGTAAAATATGTATGCTCACTGAACATTTAAATATTTTCACAAGAGCACTATGAAATGAAAAATATAATTTAAACAACATTTATAAGAAATTTGTAAGGCTGAACTTAAGCTGAACTTTAGTTTCCCAAGAAAACATTTACAGAAATTAAAAAAAAAGGAGCAAAGGTTGTACGTAATGTTAAAATATTTTACAATTTTTTAAATGGTAAGATATCTAACTAAATTTTCTACTCCTTAAGCCCTCCTCGTTATATTGCCTGGTCGCATGGCCGCTTATTTCTTTGCTCGTCGGCTGAACCTAATAATCCTCATGACTCGCATATCAAATGACAACAAATTTACTGCGGACGGCGACGTCAACTGCGACTGCGACGTCGACTGCGGCAGCAGTGTCAAATTGAGCGACAATGGGCGATGGACAAAAAAAAGCGGGCCACAGTGGGACAGTGGCAACTGTAACGTTTTGTTGCCTTTCATGCCGACGCAGCCCCTTTGTGCCCCTCACTTCCTCCTTCCTCCGATCTCCGCCTCCGAATGGGATCTGTCCCCATGAATCCCACTCTCGATTTGTGTGTGAGTGTTCTGTGCATTTGCCGCTTTAATACCTTTTAACACTAATCGCATCGAGCGAAGCGCAATCAGTTGTGATGAGAATATAAATAAAAACAGAGAAAAAGAGCTGAACAAAAAGCCAACGGAGGGTCGAAGATTCTGGCCATATACATTCACATATAAATGGATATGAAGCGTCGCCCTAGACGCTCTGAACAAAAAAAAAAAAAATCGTTCAAGTTCTTGGACCCGGCGACGAAGATTTTCTCACGTGTCGTTTGCATTGCTTTATTTTTCGATTTTTTTCGGCCGTTCGGCTTTTCGATTTTCGGCTGCAGAGTGTGAGTTTTGAAACTGGAGCTCTCCTCATCAGCATGAGATGGAGATTTTGAAATTCCCTTGTTTTTTTTTTTCTGTTTTATGAACGCAGTGAATTTTTATGTTCCGATGATGAACTGTGCACACGACCCGAAGAAGCCAACAATCCGGGGACTTTGGGCGGCAACATGACTCAGTCCGAAAGTCGGACTTTTGGCCAAGGTCTTCGGGCTGCTTCCCAGGTTTCGAAATCATCGAACAGGAAATTGCCACAAATTCTTGATGAGATTTACTATGTGTGTTTTGGGCCCTAATGATTTCTATTTCATTTCGTTTTCCTGCAGCCGCAGAATCTGTGCCTGTCTGCATCTATATCTATACGAGTATCTGTATCTGTATCTTCTTCTGCCCGAAGAACTCGGCACAGTGACAACGGGGCCAAAAAAAAAAGGCTACAAGTTCATCCCGGGATCTGCAGCTCGGCTCTGTTCTGGATTCCCATCCAACACATGCGAAATCAGTAGATCACGAAATGAATAGCCATAAATACAATGGCAGGGAAAAGCAAGGAGCAGCCACCAGAAAACACCAGAAACGCTGACTGGGCAGAAGTCGGGCGGACGGACAGATAGGCATGTAGACATATAGACATATGGGTAACGTTTCGCCATTTAGCTCGATTGCAGTTGCAAACATGCGATTTTGAAGAGGTTCGAATTGGCCAAAAGCGACTCCAGATAGCAACCGACGAGTCTGCGTGCCAAAGTCGTCCTCTTGTGCTCCGCTGTGTGGATTAGGACACACTTGAAACAACAAAAAGTTAGTCATACTCTCTAATAATTTTAAATTGTTATATTAGGCAAACATAAAGTAATTTCATGCATGAATGGTTTTACTCTAAATTTATTTTAACCTTCATTAAATTCTTTTAATTTTTTTCCAGTATAAATATCATATTATTCTCTGTGTCTACAATATCCGAGCATCGAATTCCTTTGCTTGGGAATGGAATTTTGAAATTGTGGCAGCCACAGCGGCAGATTCTATGTAAATATAGCTTAGCTATGATCGAAACTAACCAACTTTGTCTGCCAACCAGTCAGACTTTGCGGTTGTGGGCCAGCGAATGGACCTTTTTTATTGGCTTCAAACCAAATAAGTTCGTTTCTGGGGCCATAAAACGTCAATTGCCGAGGCTGGAGCTACCAACGTTTACGGCCGAACTGCAAATCCGCAATTCCCGACTCCGACTCCTGACAACACCCGCTGCTTCTGCCGGGAATGCCAGGGTAGTAAAAACGTTGGGAATTAATTAATCTTCGCATGCAACTAAATTAACGCATGATTGCTGGCCCAGCAGCAGCTCCAATCCGAGCCAAGTTCGAGGAGTCTGAGGCTGAGGTCGAGGATTTATTGCATTTATCGGCCAATCGAATTGCGTTTGCAGCTTAAGATTTATACATTTTATTCGGATGGCTGCTCGTTTATTTAACTTTTTTTTGTTTCTTTTGCTTTTCATTTTGGAGGATACCCAATGCGGAAGTGGTGGTTGTCTGGGATCGTTTGGTTACTTCTAATTAAACGTCGCGTAGCCTGAATTTATTTGACTCGATTTGTTCGGCTGACATTAATGAACACGGCGTTGACATGCTCTCGCTGCCACGACATAAAAAGTTACAAAAAAAAAACAGAAAGAGGTAACAAAAATCAGGGAACAGAGGAAAGCGATGACACCTCTTTGTGACCACAGGCACATCGAGATGTCTGCCAGTGGAAATCATCAATTAAATTAGTCGGAGTTAAAGCCAAAGTTGTTTGCAGAACATTTTCAGACCCAGCTGCAAACTGCACTTCGCGATTTGCCATTTCGCGGTTTGTTAGCTCTTTGCTTTTCGTACTTCGTTGCCTGGCCCTGATCCGCTGGCTTCATTTGCATTTGGCCAAAAGATGGCAGACGACGAGAGGCGAAAGACGCGAGGCTGCAGTTTCTGTGGCTCATTTAAGTGTTAAAAATGGCAGTTACATGAAACCGAGCTGGCAAAATGTTCCGTTTACGTTTACGTTTACGTTTGTTTCGTGCCCATGGCTCTGTGCTTTATGTGTTTTCCCAGCTGGCTGGCAGCGTTCGTTGCCAGAGTCTTTTGTTTTAAATATTAAACGGGGCCCTACAAATCGCTGCCAGCTGCCGCTTCTGTAGCCCGCTGCACAAAATTTGTCATTTTTCCCGCGGTTTGGCGGCTCATTAGTCAGGCCGCACATTTTCGTGGAAGGCGCAGACGCAGACAGAAAGCTGCCAGGCGATGACAAGCCAGATTAGAGGCCCCAAAACGACACTGTCCCTGTTCCAGACCCCAACTCCAGCCCCAAGCTCCCCTTTTCCTGCCCCCTGGCCGTTCCTTAACCCACTGCCATGTCCATGTCCCTCGGAACAGAATCGAGTCGCAGGCGACCCAAATGTTTTTTGTTTTGTAGCGGCAAGGGCCTGACACTTTCTGTGGCGATTTTAATTAGAAGTGAAGAAATGGTAAGCTTGCCACGAACATCAGAGAAGTTTAGACATGCTATCTGATGACAAAAGTAAGTCAATAAGTAATTACCTTAAGTGAAAAAATTAATTCAGATAAATTGAAGTTGTAAATTTGAAAATATGTAATGTATTCAAATGTCTCTCCCTCAGAAACAGAATTCGAAAACCCTTTGAAAAAGAGGGTGTAAAAATGTGTTCCCTTACCAATTGATGGGTGATCTGGGGATTCGGTTGGTTGGTCCAGACTCGCGCGGTTCGCACGCCTCATCTCGCTGAAGAGCCAAGAGCTAATACGAACAGCAAATAGTGGTAAGAGCCGATGGAAATCGGAGGGGGGAGAGGGGGGCTGTGATGTATGCAGTTTGCCCATTTGCCACTTACCACTCGAGAGCCAAATTATTATTTCATGGCTTATAAAAGTCATATTTGTCTTGTGTTTGATGGAATTCCCATGTACGAACTCGTGTGGGCCAAACAAAACGTAACTAAAAACATTTATTCACGCTTCTTTGTGTTCCTTTCGGGGTCTGTTTGTTGGTTTGTTAGTTTGTTGGTTCGTTTGTCCGTTTTCTATTTACACGCAGCCGCCGTGTGCTGGGCAAACAAATTTTAACGCTCAAATGCTAAAAATCCGAAAAGCCATTGGGAATGGAACGTATTACTCGATTCCCAGCGATAGAACCACCAGCATCGGCACTTAGGAACGAAGCGTAAGGAATTCGTAATTAGAAGTTCGACTCCAACTGCTGCAAGTCAGCCACAAATTGCAAACAAAAACAAAGGCCAGTTGTTGACTCGACAAACAACCAACCATTCTGGCCCGCTGTTTGGCCAAACAGTTAACACTCAGGCACTCGAAAGTAAATGAAATCGATCCCCGCCACGGCCACTAAATGTTCAACTTAAGCATCCACTCCGCTCCGGCTGAAGCTGAAGCCTTTGCTTTAACTTTAACTTTAACTTTGGCTTTAACTTCAACTTGAAATGGGCGTTCACAGAAAACACAATTAAAATTTAATGACGAAAAGGCGGAAAAATAGTTAAGTGCAGTGCAGTGAGGCTCCGTTCATTTCGGTTGAAGGCTCCCTGCAATCTCGGTTCGGTCCTTCGGTCCGGACTCTCGGAGAAAATTGCCTTTTGTTGCCCAAAATTGAAATATGCAATCATAATGCCGGCGACACAAAATGCCGAATTTGGTTTCCCCTAATAGCCACAATGTACAGCCCGCATGGCTTCGCATCCTACATGGAGCAGCCTCCATCTGTCCATTTCGTTCCGATCTGAGCACTTGAAACAAATACTTATTATTTTTAATTAATTTAAACTTTTTTATATTAATTTCCATTATTATACCATCCAAAAATATCTGCTGTATTAGAAGTACCTCTCTTTTATTAGTTTAAAATAACATGACATAGTCCTTAAATATTTTTTGTAATATTTTATACTTTAATACTTTACCACTACTTCTTTCCGAGTGCAGCTTCTTCAGTTTTTCCGACTTTTAACGGTTGCCGGCCAATTGCAACAAGTGATGTCCCACGCTGAGTTCCCCCGCCCGCCGCCATCTCCTCCTCTTGTTTCTTGGCAGGGCATGGACGGTAAATTCGATTAAACCGCAAATAGGTTTTTGGCCAAGCGAGCGGCCAGGGCGGTCAGCTGGTCAATTGACTATGACTTGCGGGCTAACTTGCACAGTGGTGATTCGTATCTAATGCTTTACCAAAAAAGGATATAAAAATATTGTATAAAAAATATGAACAAATGAGAGAGCTATTTAATAAAAATACAACTTATAAAAAATCCTACACCTTTTGATAATATTTTTTATATAATAAAGTCCTAAGGAAGATCAGAGATGAAGCTTTACATATTCTATTAAATTACTATTAAACTAAAATAAAATACTTAATAATACTTACTATTATTACTTACTTAATTATAATCATAGTTGGACCTTCGAGACTTAATCCATTGCATCCAATGTGCTCTAAGTCCGTGCATTGGGTGCAATGGCGGCATAATTTATGATTTCATTAAAGCAGCAAATTTAATCGAACTAAGTTGGAAATCAAAACGATCGTCAGCTCCGCTTCCCAGGCCGCAGCCCATCCATATAGCCGCAGCTATAGCTATAGCTATCATCATCCGAGACCCGATCGGGCAATTTATCGTCTATCGCCTATCGACTGACCGCGAAAGTGGCACAATCGTGAGCACTGTGGACGCTTTTCGATTGAGCAATGATTTGGTTATTGGACTCGGAGGCCCAGGCCCCGTTATGGGATCGTCGGGGATCCGAGATCTCCTCGAGATCGAAAGGGGGGTGGAAAAATGCCAGGTTCTATGAACCTCGCGGTTCGCAGATCTCTCTCTGCGCCGCCCGAACGAAAATTACAAGTTGCCGATTATAAAAAAGTTGAGAGCGATTGCAGTTTGCCATAAAATAAGTAAATCGCCGCCCAACTCACGTTCCAATGGCGGCGAGGGAGGTAAATAAAATAAAATGAAATTGAAAAGCCAAAACATCGAGGGGCCAGGCGGTCCAATGGCAAAACTGGGGATGGGGCCTATGTATTGCAGAAATCGACTCACGGATTTTGTGTTACACTTTTGTTGTTAGCAAGTAGCGAATGAGAGGCCCTCCGCCATCCTCACTCCCACTGGCCAACTCCAAATCCAAATCCACGGGCACGGCCACGGAGATGGAGATGGAACAGAGCTTCGTGCGGCTGAAGAAAAATATTTTGCCGCTTGACGACAGCAGAACACTAAGGAAAAATGTCGGGACTTTAAGTAAAGAATGTCTTCACTTTAAATAAAAACAATCAATTGAAATTTAAAATAAATCTCTAAAAACGCAATAGGAAACATATAAACACAAACTATTACAGTCTTTGTTCCTCAAACATCTAGATTAAACCAGAGTAACTTCAAAGTAAACCAATATTATTATTGATTTTTTTAATGCTTTAATTATAACACAATTTTTGCTTTGCAAAACTTTACATTATCTAAGATCGTTAAGTTAAGCACCCATTTAAAAGGAAATCAAAATGTAATTTTATGTTCGAATTGTGATATTTTCTATTTGTGCAGTTGGAGCAGCTGGAGCAACCACGGCGGCGATGATGGCGACCATGTTGGCCTGGCTTCGCTTACTCCACCTACCTACCACAAAGTGGCCAACAACAAGCACTGGCAAACAACAATCAATAGACAAACGTTTGGCTTGTTTTCTGTTTTTGTGTTGCATTGTAAATCAAACGGAACCGAGCAAAACAAGCGAAACGGTATTGTTTTCCAATTGGCAGGCACGCCAGGGAGGAGCTCGGCTGCCAAAAAAAGGCCCCCTATTTCCAGCCTCCCGATCGAGGAGATGGCCCCGGGCTTTGGTTCAAGTTGCCACTGAAGACGCTGACAAGAGCCGAAAGGCTCGTACAGTCAGCACTGGCTATGGTGGCCCCCCAATATACGGGTGTACGTGTATGCATGGCGGTGACCCCGCTGAACTGTGTTGCTGTGCTGCTGTGGCTCAAATCAAATGGGTCCCTCAACTTGGGCGATGCTCACATCACGCCCGTCCACTGATGTTTCCTCAATTAACCTTTTTATTTTGCTGACTCGGTTACGTTTCTTGTATCTCTTTTTCAGGATGTTTTTCCCCCTCCCCCTGATTTCTTTTTTCTGGGTTGTCTGGGCGTATGCGAATTGTCGCCATTACACGAATTGCATCGTGTTGTTGTTGTTAGCGGGGAAATTGTTGAGCAGAAAAAGTTCCAATGGCCAATTTTAAGGAGAGCGCCCAGCGAATGGCGAATGTTTGCCAAAATGAGCTGTGGAATTTATGTAGCTTGATGTTTTAGAAAGTAATTGCGAGTATCAAGTATACGCCGGGTGGTTCAGGTGTGGGAAACACTAGAAGGTTTACTTTTACTCCATTAAATTCGACAATCTTAAGATGAAATAGCAAAACCCAAGCTAATCGGAGACCATTTTGTCCCACTGTATCGAAGTGACAGAAGGTTGGGAAAAAGATACTCCCATGAGGCATCTAATTAAAACCGCCTGCTTTGTGGCGGCTCCACCTTGGAGGAGCTTTTCCTGCTGGCTCTTTGCTGGCCTACCACACAGCGCGTTTTAGGCCGGGTCGAGTGCTACTGGTATTTTGGCCAACAAAAAGGCGTTGCAAGCCGGGTTAAGTGAGGTTATGTTATTTGTCAATTTGTCTTGCCTTAACTAGCAACTACTTTTGCTGTTGCTGTTGCTGTCCCACTAAAAAGCAACAAGGTTATTAGGGTTAAGCCAAAAGTTTCCGCCACTCACACAGTCGTTAGCTAAAGTATATACACACACACACACACTCTCCTTTAGCATCGCATAAGATTGTGCAAACAGTTGCCATAATTTTCAATCACATTAAATATGTATTTGGCTGGGTGAAATCTAAAATCCCAAAATTCAAATCAAAGACACAAAAATCAAATCGAAACGAGCGAAAAAACATGTAGCACTTGTCAGCGCAGCCGACAGACAATAAAAAACCGAAACAAGCGACAATTTTTTGGACCTGTAATAAACATCAATAAAAGATCGCTGTCCATGTCACTGGTCGCAGATTTGAAGATTCGATTTCCGATATCGGCTGGGAGATCGTCGCATTGTGTCCGCTCTTTTCACAAAATTTTTATTAATTTAACAATAAAATGTTTATGCAAATCGCATTGACTTTTTGCTCGCATTATAATCAAAAGGCAATTATAATAAGTTATGGCGCTGGCCGAGAGCGGACAAGCGGCTAATGAAATTATAAAACAAATGTCCCTCATTATTGGACACTAAACGCCATTAGGAATTCAAATTTCCACAAAGCGACTTTGGTAGAATCTGCCATTCCGGCGATTTAATTGATATTTGCTGGTCGGTCTCCTTTGGTCGAGGGGTCAAATTTATGTGACAGTTGAAATCTGAAAACACGCAACTAATGTCAGCCATGGCGTTGGCCAAATGGGTCGTGAATTAAGCCAAACGAGTTGGCAAGATCGATTAGAAATGCGCTTCTCATTATCGCTTGGCAGTTGGCCCAACCTAGTGGGCTCAATAAACCCGACATTTAACGGCAGTTTGATGGCCAAGACTACGACAAACTGTCAAAATGCCCAGCGGGCCCAGTCCATATTTATTTGCATAAATGTATTTTAATTTGAATCTACGAGACATCTAAGACGATCCGATCCAATCCGTGCTCCACGTTGGCCTCAGATAATTCACACCTCATTCGGAGGTGGGCTGGCTTGGTGCCACGCCCCCTTCGCCTACCGCACTGCGTGCGGTCTGAAATATTGAAAGGCGTAGAATTTCTCACGCTGGCTGCCAAACGAATTTTCAATGCAAAATAAATTCAGGCAACGACAAAACAAGAAAGGCAACAAAATTATTGGTAACAAATAATTTTTGGCGCTTTCTTTATGGCAAATTAGCCGCGGCAATAAAATGCCAAAAACATGTGTCTGTATGCCCATGCATGTGCGGTGTGTGTGCAATAAATATAAATCCAGAGTGCCATGCAAATGGCACAACAGGCGTAGTATGAAGTCTGACCGCCCCTCAGGACCTTCCCCTCTCTTCCCACAGCTCTCTGTCTCTTTCTCAGCTCGTACATACAAAGAAAAACATAATTGGGAACAAGATGAATATAAATAAAATCTAAGCAGTAAAAAATCCATTAAATGGTTATTTTATGAGCATTATTCACAAATTAGCTTACATAAAAAATACATAAATTACTGCGGTTTTATTGGGCAAAATTTGTGAATACCATAATTTAAATCAAATAATGATCTGAATATTAAATTGAAGAGTATTTGCTTTTAAATTTTAATGTTGTTATTTCCATGCAAAATAGAAGATAGCAAAGAGGCAAAACTACCACTAAATCAGCTCCAAAAATCCTTTACATATTATTTAAAAATTTATGTTAAATGTTCCACTAATGGATGTACAATATTCTCGTACTAAAATATATCTCGTCGACATTTTTCAATTTATTACTGTGTAGAGCTCTTCCTCCTATCTGCTAGTTGAGTCCGGCCGAACTGGCTAGATAGTCTGGAAAATCGTTGTTATTATTTATTGCCGCCGATATTTTTATGTTTTGCCGAAGTCGTGACTTGGCCAGGTCGCCAGCCGCCGTCCGCCAACCGCCAACCGCCAACCGCCAACCGTCTTCCGCCGATCGGCGATCGTCGGCTTTTGGCCAAACTGGCAGCCGCCAGAAGGTGTGTTGTTGGCCACCGGACAGCAGTTGGGCCAGAGGAAATGCCAGCGGGGAGGTCGAGGGAAAGCGAAAACCCAGGGGCCAACTGATGAACGTCCGAAAGAGTGGCGTTCTTGGAAAGTTTTCGAAGCGTTAACAATCAATGCGTTTGCATCGCATCGATTGGTCAGCTCCACTCACACATGTCCAAATGCACCGGAAGCGGACATTTCAGCTGCTGCTTTGTATGCCACACACACACATACAGTAGAGCTTGTTGGCCGTGTTAGATCCCAGGTCTCAGTTTTACCCATAAAAGGTTTTATGTTTCATCGCTGATCCACTGCAAGTCAATCCGACTCCCACACACTCAGATAGAAACATCAAAGCTCATAAACATGCACGGGCACACTCCATTTGGCGGGGTTTCGGCGGGGATTGGGGCATTGGGTGACAGGACAGGGCCCAAGACGTCCATCCAAGTTGAATTACGCGTTCGGTTTAATCAGCCAGAAAAAAAGGGAGAAGCGGCTAAGAGATACTCTTTATAAAATTAAAGGTAGTCCTTCTGTAAAACTCTACTTCTTTTTAAGAAGTTTGTGATACAATCTATAAATTTAAAAAATATGTTTGATAAGCAATTTGAAACAGTAATTAATATATCCAAATTTGATTTAAAATCCCCTATTTGGTATACCCAAAAAATGGAATCCCGACAACATGAAGATACCAAAACACGCATCGCGACATTTCAATGTTTCAGTGTTGCTGCCATGCTACGAAAACAAACTCAAATACGAGACACAACTCGTTGTGCGATCAGCGTTCGATGACTTCGATTTGCTGGACACGATCGAGACAAAGTCGCTTACTTTCGCTTGGTCATGAATATTAAAGACATTAAGTAGGAACAATAAGGAACAGGGACAACTCAGAACCTAAAGTTGGGATGGGTACGGGAATGGGAATGGGAATGGCACTGCGGATCGGAACCTGCACTTGATGCGCTTTGGTTTTATGGGAGTCTCTTTTAACCCCCCTTTTTTTTGGTATTTGTGAAAATGTCCGATCATGTCAAAAGCGTCGCATCCCGTCATACAACCAACAACAATGCAACAAGGGGGCCAAGTTGGGAGGGGACCCCCGACTCCGATGGAAAAAAAGGATTTCGTGTCGTTTTGTCATCGCATGTTCACTGCTGCCTGCTCCCCGGCAAATGAAAACGTGAGCTCGATCCTCCCCGCCTGACTGGCTGCTTATAAATATGCATTTCTCGATATTTTTTTATACGGCTGCCATATAATTTAAGCAAAGCGAAAACCAATAAACAATGGCCCCGGGATCCGCAGCCAAGTGGGGGAAACTGAAGTTGCAATTTTGCTGTCATCGGAACGCCAAACGAAGACGCGCCAGATGCCATCAAATACTTCAGACCGGCGTTACATCAGTCCGGACTCCGGAGCTCATCCGCCGATGGAGTCTCGCCGAGATGGTTTTGATTTGAACTTTCATCGCCCCGCTGACCACTCGACAAAGAGCGTCAAGTGCGCCGAGGCTCTGTGAGGAATGGGAACCAAACGGTTTCCACCTCTGCACAGAAAATAAATTCCAATCCTAACGATACTTCGGCTTAAAAATTATTTTGAAAATATTTTAACAAAAAATAGATACAAGCAAGAAATTTCTATTTTTCATAATTTCAGGAAATTGTTAATTATTTGTAAATACTTTTTCCTTCAGTGCACATTTATTTATGGGCTGGGCATCTCATCGTCGGTCGGGCTTTCCTTTCTTGTCGATGCTACATTTAAATCGTCATAATTCAAATTGCTGTTGGCATTTTACATAAGTACTCGTATCTGGTACGGGCAGCGATCCCAATCATTAGGTGAAGAAACGCTTTTGATTTTGCCTGATTATTAATGATTTCCGTTCGATTTATCACACGATCGATGGTCGTATAGTGCAAGGTCATCAAAGGAACGTGTTGATTACCAGCACACCGTAATAACAACAATAAATTAATGGGCATTTCTGGATTCGAGGGACGGACAACCCGCTGCTCCTCGGAGCCCCTTTCTTTTTGATGGATTGCGCTCGAGATCGGAGTATATGGGCACAAACAAATAGGTTTTCCCAGGTACAATGAAATTTGTTTGCTAACAATGTGCGCCAGCCAGTCGGAGTATATCTCGTTGATTCACAACGATTGCGGGGCGTTAAATCGAACGGCGTTCGGTTTTCTGATGATTCATTGCGATTTAATTTCCAATTTGAATGCTTTAAATGAACTTATAATTCACCATCAGTCGCGCTCTAATACCCTCCATTTATCCGGCTCGGCTTCCCGCCGAATTTGTCCATAATTTATATGTTCCAATTTGGTTACAATGCCGCAGGATCGGGCTACAAATATGTAATCCAATACTAATTGGGAGCTCATGAGGCGTCTGCGTCCACATCTTCTAATGGCGAGCAGCCGAGTGCTGCAAATGCCGCGGTCCGTGGACAATGCTGGCTAAAAATGAAACTCGTTAAATATTTATGAGGAGCACGAGCATCGCCGTACCCGACCCGACCAGATCCATTCCATTCCATTCCACTCCGGCCCGGCTGGCCAGATGTGTAGGCCATAATTGTGCACAGATTTTGATTTGCCGTTGCCATCGGCAGTAAGTGCGAGCCGCGCTGACTTGGCCAAAGCCCAGCCCCAGGTGCTGCTACCAACTTCCAGTTGCAGTTGCAGTTGCAGTTTCCTCCGCAGTTCCACTGCCAGCCCTGAGTCGACTCCGCTCCACTCCGCTTGGCTTGGCTTGGCTTGCCTTGCCCATGGCCATATAAATGCATTCGGCCCGGCTCGCACATAGCTGTAAATAAAAAACTGACAAGAATGGTACAGAAAAGGTCAAGACTATAGGATACTTACTGTGTTCTTTTTTATGAATTTTTGTGCTACAAAGTTTTAGGTGAATAAGCAGATGATCTACAACTTTTGAGTTAAAGTTGTTTGAATTTACATATATTTTTTTAAACCTTACCTTTTAAAGTATAAATTTAAAACAGAAATCTTTCAAGTATAAGTGATACGATCTGGAGTAAAATTTGGTTAATCTAAGTTGACTTTTAGCCCGATTAAACTCCTTTCCTTTTCTTTAATTTGAGTAAGTTTAAAAGTAATGAAGAGCTTATCAAACTGACTAATTTATTATTCTAATATACTTTTACAGCTTGAAAACATAATCGATATCCCCTCCTGCGCTTTGTGAGTACCCAGCAGACTAAAAGAAGCGAGCCCAGCCCGTTTGAAGCGGAGTGGCGGTGGCCCATAGCTTTCGGCCATGCACGAAGGCGCAACACTTCAGCGGCAGCATCGGCATCAGTTTGAGCCGCTGCCCCGGGTTCCGACGTTGCAGGACCGTCGAGCTGAGGTGGACCCACAACCTGTTTCGTGGGAACATTACCTAGTCTGGCACTGACTCCGAGCTCTATGGCCAACTTGGGCTGCAGCCGCCGCCTGAATCGCGCTGACCACTGGGCCGCCGTTCGGAGTTTGGAGTTTAGTGGTTGGTGTTCGGAGCTGGCGATGGAGATGGAGTTGGAGTTTCGAGATGAAGATGGAGGAGAAGTCGCATTCGGATTCGGAATCGGCGGCTGACGCTGACTGACGGACTGGTGTTGTTGGCCGCTCATAAATGAAACCTGTTAAATGAATGAAATAAAGTGTTATTTGCTCGACTCACAAATGTTTCTTTGGAGCCCCTTTGGGTTCTTTGGATTATGCGCCTCGCCGAGGTTCCGAATGGGGATGACAGCGTGAATGGCACCTCGAAAGTTATGGAAGGAATATCAGGTGGGCATAAATGGGCAGACCACATGGGAATTTATTACAAATCTCTGGCACTAATGTTCGTATATTAAAGACTTTTAAATTAAAATGGCTATTAAGCTTATTGAATTGGGGATTATAAGTTTCAAGACGATAAAAATGTTAGCAAGTAGGTGATAAGCGCTAGATAACAGTTTATTAATTCCTGTTTTTAATACCTTATTAACTGACATTTATACGCGTTAATTTGATTAAAGTGATTTCTGTTGACGAATGAAATAATCTATGTATTAAAAACTTTAAATAAGATTTGTTATTCGAAAAGTAAACGACGTTTTTTTGTTTTAAAAAATAAATGGTGATATTAAAGAAATATTTATATTTGTTTTAAGAGGTAAAGACTTTGGTGTAAGCCAAGATTCACGGACCCATCTCTAGATCCCAGCCACGATTTTATGCCTCACGTGTGTGTGCTTTATGTTTTTTGTGTTTACTATGCTCTGGTTCTCGGACTTTGGGAGCTTTATGTTTTCTCGAAGACCCCAAAGAAGAGCGGGATCCGTAAGAAGTTTAATTTGATTTTTTATACTCCTTCCAGGTCTTCTTCTCCAAAACTTGCTCTGCAGCCCTGCCCCACGTCCACGTCCATGTCCATGGGTAGATGGACCCATGCCATGAGTCCATGTGTGAGTGCCAGTGACTTGTAAATTTTTTGGATGTTGCTGGCGTGTTTTTGTTATTGTTTGTGTTTACCTACAGTAGTTGTGGCCTGCATGTTTTTTGTTACCTTTCGAGTTGGTCTTCAACTTGAGTTTTATTTTTAACTTAATTTCTGGCCGGCCAAGATTCCTCGTTCTTCGACTCCCCGGCCGTCGTGCGTGTAATTCATATTTCACTGTACACGAGCCCCGTACATAATTCGCAAGTTTTGGCCCAACCATATAATTTGTGGCAACAACAAGACCGGCAAATTGTGGCCATGTTGATCCCCGACGCATTATACGTACATTTAGCCAACATCCACGGACGGACTTATAAATGTGCGGGCTTTACATCACTTAGAGTCGCTGCGCAGACGTTTATTATTTCGCGAGATTTACATTTTATTGTATATGTTTTAATTTAAATTTATATCCCATTCCCTTTGCGCCTCTGTGGTCCGCGAGTTTTGTGGTTGGTCGGCCGTTAAATGTTGCCTTAATTCGACAATTTAATTTGGGTTTATGCGGCCTTAATAAGGGGAGCCATAATCTGGAGGCGAAGTCGCCGAGCAAAAGGGCGCATTTTGTTTGACTTATGTGAAATGAGGAAGCTCGGCTTAAACGGGGCGTGGCCAGCCGGCCTTAGCTCAGCAATTTTCGAGATTTTTCCAGCTTTCTGGTTTTTTGTTTGCCCAGAGTATTTGCATGTGATTGGAACTTAATTCCGGTTTTTAAGCTGCGAAATTCGGGTCAAAGATATTGAGTTTTGGATTAAAAAACTAATGAGACTAGTCGTTTTCTTTTACGATTAATAAGAGTGTACAAGTTTTTCGAAACTTTCCTAAATGATTCCAGTTTTTATAAAATTAAAGTACATACCTCAATTTACAAAGCCGTTCCCCAAGGAAGTCTGAAAACAAATCCCCATATAACTTGATTAATAAACAATCCCTAGTCCAGAAATTACATTTTCACGGCTTCCAATTGGGCGAACAACATTTTACTCTGGATTCTAAATTAAAATATGAGCACAATGGGAGATCGGACCAGAAAATCAATGAACTTCTGTATGATTTTCTTCGACTCGGTTAAGACAAAGGGTTTAAAGGGCGCCAAACAATTTAGTTCCACTTGGTGGCCAGACAAGGTTATATTAGGTCCCAAACAATTTCTAGCTTAACTAAGGTGTTGGATGAGTAATGCGGCACGTTTACATTTTGTTCCCATGAAGAAAAATATTTAATTTGATTGCGGTTTTTATGTCTTCATTAGCCAAATGCTCGGAGGGCAATAAATTAGAGATTTCGGCTCGGAGGCTGGAGAGTCTGTTTTGGGTTGGATTTCGGTCTTGTATCTCCTATTATAGTATTTCTGCTGTTCGGCTTGTAATGCGGCCCATGCATGAAGATTAACACTTGATTAATGATTTCGATTATTCATAATTTGTTGTTGCTGCTTTATCTCTCGAATGCCTACAAATAATTGAAACATTTTGCGACTGCTGCGCATGCGCACATTCAATGCTAATGCAACTTCGATTTCAAGATCATTAAGCGCTACATGGACATGTACATGCGCTTCCTTTGGCTGTGGCTGCCATTATTGATGATGGAAAAGACACAGAAAAAATAAATAAAATCTCCACACATCCACCGCCGGTGGATGGATGCTCCCTCGAGGGGCACGCACCTGTGTGCGTGTTAGCTGCACATTTGAGGTACGCAACTCGTCAATCAGTTGACCATGTGCAACCGGTTTCTGCTCCACTTCCAGTTAAATCTTCTCTCGATTGATTCCACATAGCTGCATACCCTCATCGCGCGGTTAGATCAGCTTCCCTGAAGGGTGAGCACTGTTCTGCGGAAAGATATCCGATCTGGAAGATAACTCCGGTTGACCACTCATTGTAGCTTACTTGGACTCAAAGAAGTTTTGTCAAAAGCATGATTTGTACAAATTGTTATCCATTATTAAAAGATAAGTAATCAGAAAAAGGGATTTTTTAGAAATATTTTACATACAGCAAGCCAGATTCTATTTTATTAGAAAAATATTTAATAAACAGAAATGTTTTTTAAAATCCTATCTTATCTTTCCGTTTTCGAAAGCATATTCGATCTTCGTCTGATCCCAATTAGCTATTGGGTGCACTTTTTCCTTCTAGTTTTTGTTTATTTTATTATTCTTTTTATTATCTAAGCATGTGTTGATTTTTCCCGGGCTCGGCGGCAGCGCTTTTCCAACTGTCAACGGCGCACAGCCGTCGCGTCGAATGATTTGCAGATTCTGTTTGACAGTTGGTCCGGTTTTTCATTAATGAACATGAGCCCATGGCGGATCGATGGCCAACGGGGAGCGACTAGGAGTGGAACACACGCACTGCATCGCTGGATGCGTTTGTTTTGATTTATGGGCATATAGTAACTGGGTTTCGAGGGGATTCCCGGGGGCCAGGAGCGTAGAAAGCAGGGGGTTGGTTGGTCGGCCAGTTCGAATATTTCGTCAGGCCTCGGACTTCTCAGACTTCTCGGACTCCTCGATTCTGTTTCATTTCGTTTCGGCTTCGGGATCCCAGCGAATCCCCCAGCAACCCTAATGAAGATAATTTATTATGCGATGCCGTTTAATTAAAATCAGATAACCCAGCCGAACCGACCAGAACCAACGATCGCTGTCCGTTCAGCTCAGCTCACCTCAGATCAACTCGGCTCCTTCAAAATGCATACGGAGCCCCAGACATTCCCAGACTTGGAAGTTGGAGTCTGCCGAAATGGGCTGCCGTTTAGGAGGTGCTCTTTTTTATGTTATTTGTATTCATAGACAGTAGAACTCCTTTAATAAAACTTTATAACCTTCCTGACAGTAATCCTACAAACTGAAAAACTTGTGCTTAAAATATTATTATTATAAAATTATAAACTAGCTTCTATATTTACCATTTTTTAAAGATATAGAACTGTTATTATTCTTTCTGAAAATTTAACTTCAATTATTTATATTTTCCAATAATTCAAATCACATTTTAGAAGCTTGACTGTAGTTAATTTCCCAGGCGCAGAGGGAAAGATTTCGCGTTAAGTTCAACAACTGGCAAGCGGCAACAAAGTTGTTGCGGTCAACGTTGTCGTCGAGATCGCCGAATCACCGAATCACCGGATCGCCGGACGTCGCCGGTGGCAGCTGCCGGGGTCCCCATCTCGGCATCATGATTGGTATTGGTTCTTTATCAGGATCTTGTTTAGGCCATCTCGGTGCTTTGTTGATTTTGACTTTGACTTTTAATGCCCCATTACTTGCCTCTGGCTTTCTGTGTGTCCGTGCAGGCGGCCTTCCCTCCGGCTTATCAGCCAGATCGGGCCGAGTTTCACTTTTCCCTCGCCGACTTCCCAGCCGTCCTTAGTCATCGATGTATCCGCTGGGGTTCTTGTTGGAGTGCTTGTTTTATTGTTTGATATGCAAATGGTTTTTAATTGTGTGGTTGGTCCTTCTGTGGGCTTGTTAACCCCTTGAATTCTCATGTGGCTCGTATTAAAAAAGTGGAAAAAATAAATGGGAGTTTGGTTATCAGGACAATCATTTTAAAGATATTTTTTATAATAGAGGATCAGTTATTTGTCTACATTAGAAAAAAATTAGAAACATAAAAGAATAACTGTTGCGAATGGGAAAAATTTCGTTATTTTATTAAAAACCTTTTTCAAAATCCTAGTGTTATATTTAAAGGGTTAAAATAGCAGATATGTCTTTATAATCACAACAGAAAACTTAACTCCTTGGAAATAAACATTACCATTTTGGACCCCACGGGAGGCTGAAAATGAGTCACTTCTCACAAAGATTTAAACCAAAGTATTAATTAAGACCCAATGGCAGAGTAAATGAGAATCGCCCCATTTTGGCACTTTCTTTGTGGATTTTTCGTGGTTTGTGGTTTGTGGTTTCTCGATTTCCGCTCGAAGGGGGCGGAGCACACATCTAAGTCGGGTCTAACGAGCGCTTAAGAGAGGACCTCCGGCATAAGAGACTCGACATTTAAGAGCAGATCAAGAGAAACCCCTGGGAAAACAGAGAAGCTAAGATACTCGGGCCGAAAGGCAAAGAGAACTCCGCTGCGGAGGCCGAAAAGTACGCGTAATTAAAGCTGGCTTCGAGTGCTGGAAAAAAGACCCGCAAATCAATCAGTTGGGCAGGTGCAGCGGTTTGGGAGCCACTGGACGACGAGTTTCCTTCCACGGAGGTTGTTCGCGTTATGTTGTGTGCTATGTCGGACTGTCATAAATCAAGGCAAAGAGTGTGAAATTTTTTCGCCATCTGGCCCGACTTGGCCCGGCTTCATTAGTATTTTCTAGCCATGTCCAATGTGCCGCGCTTGGTCGGCATTTTTAACCATTTATGACTTAATTTCAATTATACGCATTTGGCCAAAAATATTTGTTGGCACTTTGCAGGCAATTAAAATGGCAACACGTGCAAACAGACAACGACAGTGCCGAATTTTTCATGCATTTCGATAGCATGAAGGCTGGGAAATGGATCAATATTAAAAGGTTCATGGCTTTTCAGTTGTTGTCAGGGTTAGGATTTCAGTAAAAATAATAAATAACGCTCATGAACGATTCTCTAGCAGAAAACAAAAGACTTACCACACGAACTCACAATGACTAGCCTGCCTATTAGCTAATTTATTTTTATAGCTCACAACCTTTTTGCGACTATCCCAACTGCTGTGCAAAGTGAACTTGATTAATTATAAATTCTAAACTGATTCGCGGCTAATAACCATAATTATGTTCGCTCGTTGCCTCGAATCACTGTGTGCCCACTTGACACACATTTATGGCCGCTCTTGTGCCCAATCTGTCGGATGCCGCACCTTGCGGAGCAGATATATCTCCGGATCGGAGCACCAGAGAGCAAGGTGCAGGAACAACGCCCCAAGAAGCCCTCGACCCCGAAGCCGGTGGCATCGATTTTAGAAAGTCCGCCGAGCATTAAAACGGTAAAGCCGCCGACGTCGCCAAAGCCTTTTCCTTTTGGCCACTCCGCCGCGTCAGGAGCGGAAAAGCAAAACGCCAGCCCGAAATTCAAAGCCTATATATAACTCGATGGCAAAGGCAGCCGCATAAATTTCATTGCAGACATTTGGCCTTTTATTAATTGTTTGACGGCGCCCGTGCCCATGAAGCATCCCCTCCTCCTCCTACTCCACCAGCTCCTCCGATCTGGAAACCCTCCTCGATACCCCGCTCCTCCACCTGCAAGCCCAGGCAAGAACCAACCCAGGTGAAGCGGCAGCTTCGGGAGCAGCCACTGCAACTGCGCTTTCCTCTCTCTGGGCGTGATGAGAAATTTAATATTGGCAAACGGATAAAACCGCCAGATAATTATACATTTTGAGTGGCCAAAGCTGCGGACTTGGACTGCACAGTTCGGAGTCTTTGGTTTTCGGTTTTGGCTTTGGCTTCAGCTTCAGCTTCAGCTTTAACTTCAGCTTCAGCTGCGGCTTTACAGTTCATGCGCCTCATGATAGTATAAGATTTCATTTCATTAAAGTGCATCACGACGGACAACGGCCAATGGACGGCAGGCGGAATCAATGAGCGGCGGCTACATAGTTTCCCCCAAATCCCCGCGGATTGCCAACCCAGACCCATTCCCTGCTAGGCAGCTACCAGCAAGGAACACTGAAAAAAATGGTGATTACCTGTCCTCAAACACACAATAAAATTAATTTAAATATAACCAATGAGCAAAGCAATAAAATATAAAAAGTAATACAGGGTTTTGCGAAAAAGTAAAGGGACAAAAAGATTAATGATACTCTCATAAATACAAAGGTAGAAATTTAAAAGGTATACCATTTTTTCTAGTGTACCTACCTTGCTTACTTTTCTTCTTATTGGCAGATTACGACGGCGGGGTGGCCGGGATGTAGCTGGGCAACTTATAATCAAATCCGATAAAAAATTTCATTATTGCTCCACAGCAGCAGCGGCAGCAGCAGCAGCAACAACAAAAACCATAACTGTTTTACAGGTAATTTTGCTGTTGTTGTTATGATTGTTGCTGGCTGCACTTAATTTTCGCATGCGCACTGGAAACCGAGCCGCGCAGCAGCTCATGATCGCGATTTCTTGATCTTCCGTCTTCCCATCCCATTCCACCAGTCCGCTCCATCCCAGAATTGAAACCTCCCAACGCAGCCCCCACCGAATCCCCACCGAATGGAACTTTTCGCTCCCGTTCGTGTGCGGACGCCATTTTGCGATTGGGATTGGGTTCTCAGAGGCAAGCGGTTGGATCTATAGCCATGGCTATAGCCATGGAGCCACTGGAGGTCAGTTGGGTCCGCAGGAATAGAAAGAAGCTTTGATTCGAAATGGCAATCTCTGGCCTATCGCAGCCGCTGCTCCGGCAGCACATAAATTGGGACGTGATTATGAAATAATTGCAATTCTGTACTTTAGACTTGCGCAACTCAGCAACTCAGCCAAAAGGCAAGCCACTCAGAAAACAAAGTGGATCTTGTCTTGGAAAATGGAAAATATATCGCAACAACTCCAGATGCATAGAAAATTGCTGTATTCGAACCTAAAGGTGAAACGCATATTGTGAAAACCATCTTATGATGTGTGAATACAAGTGATCTTATTTTTCACTGTGGAAAGGCAAAAAGGCAATCAGTTTGCCCGCTGGCTTCGATTTGCACCTTGGGGAGCAACGGCGACCACTTCAAACGGGAGCAGGTGACAGGCGACAGATGAGTTTCAGTGTGATGAGGAAGCAGCAGCGATATCGGCAACAGCAACATCCACAGCAGCAATAAGTTGCTGCTGCTGCTGTGAAACTGTCGCCAGCAAATCAAAAGAAATCGCTCTGGAATACGCAACTGCCATTAAATTAACGCAAAGAAACCGCTTTCATTCATTAGAGGTTTCAAGGGAACTGTAACCGCAATCTAATCAGGTTTTTCACAGCCTTCACAATCAATTTAATTCAACATGAGAATAATGAAACTTGAGATTAAAAATCCTATAAAAATTAAGAAGGATTGCCATTTTTAAATTCCCTAACATGATCGTAACAAAATAAGTGCAATAATCCTAATTTAGTTTAATTTCCAATGGATTTCCCTTTAAGTTTCTATCAATCCAATCATTCATAAACCTACTCCACCCACAGTTTCAGAGCCACTGCCTTCGTGACAAATCCCTCTTGTCGACATTACACCTGATCCACGTGGAACTCCCCCGACTCATTTGCATCTTTGAGCCCCCGAGGGGCCTCCTGGTCAGCCTGGTCGTCCGCCAACATATGCAAATTAAATATAATTTCAACACTCGCATTTTTGTTGACTCTGCTGCCGACGGCTCCTCCGCCTCGGGTCCATAATTTACATGAGGTTAACACGCAAGCGAACAGCAGACAACAACAAAGAACCGGCCTTGATTATCAGCGGCAAATCGAATGCACGCACATGCGAAGGATGCTGGAGAGGATTCGGGAGGGGCATGGGACTCGGGAGCAGGGGATCTGGGGCAGGGGCAACCGCCGAAAAGGAAGTCAAGTTTGAAAAGGCTGAAAGAAATTCTATTACAATGTTGAAATATTGCCAAATCATGGCTTTGGGGTAAATAAATTTCCACGCCACCACTCGCCATGACCGCTGAACCGGGATGGATGGAAATGGAGGATGGATTCGAGGCTGGAGGATGAAATACATAGATGCTGGTACACAGAAAATAATTCGATGATTTACAACCATTTCAGTTTACGACTTACTATAACGTTTTAATTAATTTATGAGATATAAATTTTAGTACCCTATAATAAGCACGTAAAATAAAATGTTATGATATTAAAATATATATATTTATGAGTATACACATATGTATCTTTTACTATCTTTGCACATCAGCAATATGGAAGGTTAGAAAAATGTAAAGCTTATTAATTGGATCGTAAATTCAACTCGAGTGCGAGTTGCATTTTAGCAAAGATCATGAAAGAAATATAGAATGTAATGATTGAATGTATGAGTATGACGCCCAATACAAAAAGATATATTTCTTTCTCTGTGATCAGGAGCACCAGGAGCGGGCATGGAAGCTAAAGTCCCTGGCCGTGTATAAATAAGTAACCTGATCCCAGCAACACGCTGCCTGACAGGGGCCCAAAAACGGCACACAGCTTCGGCTCGGATGGTTCGGGACTGAGATTGGGACGGGGTCTGAGTGCGAGTCTGAGGCTGGGGTCCCAATGCATCGCAACGGATCGGATCGGATGGGATCGGAGTAAAGCGGAACCCGTTTGGAGCTTCTGCAGCAGCAGCGTCTTGCGGCATTTTGATTTATAGGCGATTTATGCACTTGGCTGCCGCGGTGGGAGTGGAACTCGAACTGGAAGTGGAAGTGGGAGACGTCTTGACCGAATTCATGAGCAGACAGCTGGCCAGGGTTTATTACATATTACACGGTACATATCATAAGGTAAGCCTCGACAGGCGCGGGAATTTTCAGTATTATCGTATGCGCTAGGCGCACTCACAATGTTTTCGTTTGGAAAGCATTCGAATTCGTGTTGGCTAATACAAGTTTTCTAAGGCAACGCTGCGGATGCGGAGGCAGGCATCTTATCATCTCTTATCACGGCCGCCGCTTATCTCGCTGAATCAACAGCAACGTTGGCCATTAGGCGCTGGCAGTGGGTGCCCTGTTGGCAAAGAACCACATCAGGCCCATCAGACAGCTGGGCGGGCTGTTGTTCACGGCTCCCTGCTGGATCATCCGCTTGGCCTCCTCCAAGGACAGCTCCACCACCTCGATGATCTCGTCGTCGACTCCGCCGCCACCGGTGGCCTTGTCCGCATCGGTCACCTCGCAGTAGTACATTGCTTGCTTTGCTCCCGATGAGCCAACACCAGATCTGTAAATTAAATAAGGGTTACAAGGGTATTTACTCGCACATCTAGTACATTTGCAACCATAAAATGTCTAGGTTATCTTCATATCTTTCTGTTTTCATATTTTATTTTCAAACCCATTTCCCGTTGAGGTTAATTAAAGAAGGTTCCTCAAATTGTTTATCCATTTTTTTTTTTTTTAAGTCAATCAAAGTTGTTAGAGCTCGTTGTTAGGGAATTTTTTGAAAAATCAATTAAGTATTTCAAAAAACTCAACTGCTAATGCTCTTCAAATAAAGAATACATATTTAAAAGAAAATCTCCTATTGGCTAAAACTAGAATACATGGTACAATTATGGGATATTTGAACTCCGAGTAGAGTTTAAGAACGAGTAGTCGCATATTTACCACTTTTAAAAACTCTGAAATATTTTTTTTGTTTTACCAATCCAATACCCACTTACCGGTAGACCATGACCTCCTCGATTCGCTCCACGGGGACATCGTAGCCGCACTCCTCCACCACCTCCTCTCGGGCGATCTCCACCCAGCTCTTCGACTTGTCCACGATGCCTGCGCACAGCTCCAAGGTGACCCCAATGGCGGGCGGGAACTCCTTGAGGTCCACCTTATCGAAGGTGCCCTTTGCGCTGGAGATAATCCCGTGGTAGACGGCGGGTCGGAACTGGCGCACTAGGACCAACTTCTGACGAGAGGTGTTGTACAGGATGATGGCCACGCTATCGTGCACCTTAAGCAGGTCCCAGTTCTTCTCCACGCCATTCTGCACATAGTACAGCCGGAAGGGTTTCACATAGGGCGAATCCTCTGGCAGCGGGCCTAGCCAGACTTTGGATACGTTCTCCATGCTAAATACTTGGACGTGGGACTTGAAAACACGGCAGTGGTACTACAATCAGCTGACTGTCAAATCTCCAACCGGCGATGGGGAGCCGCAACCAGATGATAGCTTTAGCTCACGGGAGCGCAGTCTGAGCTTTTTAAACGTTTAAGGCCAGGCCGCGTATGGTAACACTATAAGAATTTAAAAAGTTCGTTATTTCTCAAAAAAAAATTTTTGGACTTAATTCAATAGATAAACAGTGAACAATAACATTGACAGCGACAAAAATCAATAGAAATGACATAAAAATTTGCCGAAATAGAAACGCAGGTATTTTATAAAATTTATTAGAAAAGCTAGCAGCTTGGGAATTTCCGCTTTAAAATAAAAAAAAATTGTTAAAGAAATGAGCCCTGCATATGCATAAGATATTTGCAACAAACTTTATTGTGAACCTTCAACAAATTTTAAGGAAATACTAATTAGAAACCTTAGGAGCCTTGTGGAGAAAAAACCATAATAATCCCACCATACAGGAAGGTCCACCATTAGTGGTGGCGCCTGTTTCGACCAGCTTTCGCGACTGCTCCAAGGACATCTCCACCACCTGGATTTCCTCATTATCTACACCACCACCTTTCGAGATTCGTTGTTCATCACACACTTCACAATAATACATGGACATCGAACTACTAGAAGTTCCAATACCCGATCTGTAATCATATACAAGCTCCAGATCTTCTGTGGGTACATCGTACCCACATTCCTCCAACACTTCCTCTTTGGCGATTTCCGCAACACTTTTATCCTTGTCCACGGCGCCTCCACAAAGTTCCAAGGTAACTCCAACTTCGGGAGGAAACTTCTCCAGATCTGCTTCTCCAACTGACATTTTTACACTGTCAGCAGAATAAATTCCCTGGTATACGGCTCCCCTGAATTGACGAACGAATATCAGTTTCTGCCGAGATTTGTTGAACAACACCACCACCACACCATTCAATGTTTTTATAATGTCTACGTGCTTTTCAACATCATTTTCAATAAAATGTAGGCGACCTGGTTTAATCCAGTCAGAATTCTTTGGAAGAGGTCCAAACCAAATACGCGATATACATCCGGGTTGCTTTTCAAAACTCGATGATGATGACCAGGAGCGACGAACGCATTTAAAAAGCTTGAACATGTTTTCTATTTTAAATAAACATTTTAAAATCATAGAAATACTTTTGAGTTACTTTTCAAAGAGAAATGCCAAAAATAGTCTAATAAAAGGAAATTACAAGTTATTAAAAAATATAAAAAATATTGTTTAAGTTTGGACAGCCAATAGTTTAGTATTTTGTTAGCTGCACGTCCGGTATAATTTTATCTCGTCCGCTGGTCACACCTCGCGCATTTTTTCATCAAAATTTCGGGACGGAAGTCGGTGCGTAGACCCATTGCCCATTCAAGTTAGATAATAGCTCTTAAACCACGATCTCCGCACCTGCAGCTGGATACGAAACCGATAGATCCATAGGCAAGCGAACCACAAGAC
The DNA here is from genome assembly GCF_018152265.1 of Drosophila ficusphila. Classification (NCBI taxonomy): domain Eukaryota; kingdom Metazoa; phylum Arthropoda; class Insecta; order Diptera; family Drosophilidae; genus Drosophila; species Drosophila ficusphila. The sequence continues at coordinate 21,990,276 of NW_025064737.1, forward strand.
GAACATGCTCCGATCCCGACTTATCCAGGCGGCTAGCTCCGCCCAGCGAGCGTTCTCCACCAGCCAGAAGGCGCTGGCGGCCAAGCAGATGACCGTGCGGGATGCCCTCAACAGTGCTTTGGACGAGGAGCTGGAACGCGACGACCGGGTCTTCATTCTCGGCGAGGAAGTTGCCCAGTACGATGGTGCTTACAAGGTAGGCCCCCGTTATTATCATTTTTCCCGTCCCCTGATTACGTAAACACCATCAACCAGGCGTTTGCGATGACAGCTGATGCAGGTGGTTAGGACAGGGGAAATCGGTGGGCAGAGGGTGATATATGCGTGCTATATGTAACTACTGATAGTGATTTGGAATAGCAGTGTACGAATCTGAATGCGTGATCGAAATTGACAAGGTCACGCAGAATGTGTGTGACTGTCTGCTGATAATATTAGATTGCCCCATAAAATCGCGATTTGTTTACGTATCTGTATGCGGCTTTGGTAGCCGGCATATGTTTATTGTAAGTTTTCCCTATTGATGACTAAAATTTGGTTACAACTTTGGGAGAAATTAACAAATTTTAAATTAAAATTAATATCTAACAATAGACAGTTACTTTCTGTAGGAATAGGAAAGATGAAGATTATAGAATAATCACTCTCTATTAAACTATAAATTGTAACCTTGTGTTTAATATTTGCCGTTCCTGTTTTAGGTATCCCGTGGCCTGTGGAAGAAGTACGGCGACAAGCGTGTCATTGATACGCCAATCACAGAGATGGGCTTCGCTGGCATCGCCGTTGGAGCTGCCATGGCTGGTCTGCGTCCCGTGTGCGAGTTCATGACCTGGAACTTTTCCATGCAGGCCATCGATCACGTAAGTCCTGTCATCCTCTCCCTAAGAAACACTTCCCGCACTCCAGCAGTTGGCTAACTACTCATATTATCTCATTGCCAAATGAAAAAGAGAACACGAATATCCAATTCAAATGCCCAAACTCCACTAGCTAGCTAATAGACCAATTCAAGTGCAAGATCGCGGCGCCTAATGGGATAATATGGGTGGATTAGCTCCTGCCCCCAGTCATAGATCGGACCTCACTAATCCCCACCCATATTATCCGATTACGTGCAGGCGAAGATACTCGGCTGTGTAAGGCCGCCAGTTGGTGATCGCCCACTGCCCACCAGCCGCATAATAGAGAGTCCTCGTTCCACCTGGTTGAACGAAATCAACGACATTGTGCACAGAGATCGAGTGGGCGAAGTGATTGCCCCGCCAATGGACAGAAGCAAGCCTGACAAAATGGAGGCTGCTCGTCTTATTGTCATCCGGCGGCGTAAGATGAAGAAGCACAAGCTCAAGAAGCTCCGCCGCAAGATGAAGTTCGAGTGGGCCAAGGTGCGCCAGCGCCGCGAGATGCGCAAGGAGAAAGCCTTCCAGGCCAAGCTGATGGCCCAGATCAAGCAGGCCGAGGCCTTCAGTGCGGAGCAGCACGTGGCCGATGTCCTGCGACAAGCCAACGAGACACCACTTCCGCGTTTCTGGAAGGGACGTCGCCTGCCAGCATTTATCATTAAGCAGAAACTAGGCATAAAGTGAAGATCGAGAAAGAAGTGGAGTTTAAACAATAAAGTGCGAACTGTATTAAGTTGAATTGTAGAATTGGCAGTTAGAGGGAGGATCATACAACAAATAAACATCCCATATACCAATTTAATATAATTTTATAATCCCCGATCCTAGATCATCAACTCCGCCGCCAAGACATTTTACATGTCCGCCGGTGCAGTGAACGTGCCGATTGTGTTCCGTGGTCCCAATGGAGCTGCTTCCGGAGTGGCTGCCCAGCACTCACAGTGCTTCGCCGCTTGGTACGCCCACTGCCCCGGCTTAAAGGTCATCTCGCCATACGACTCCGAGGATGCTCGTGGCCTGCTGAAGGCCGCCATCCGTGATCCCGATCCAGTGGTGTTCCTGGAAAACGAGTTGGTCTACGGCACCGCTTTCCCCGTGGCCGACAACGTAGCCGACAAGGACTTCGTCGTGCCCATCGGCAAGGCGAAGATCATGCGGCCCGGCAAGGACATCACCCTGGTGGCTCATTCCAAGGCGGTGGAGACGTCGCTGCTGGCAGCCGCCGAGCTTGCCAAGAAGGGTAGGATTTGGTGTTCTTTGTATAATTAAATATAAACTAACTTTTGGTTTATTTACCATTCAGGCATTGAGGCCGAGGTCATCAACCTGCGCTCCATTCGTCCCCTGGATACGGCAACCATATTCGCCTCCGTTCGCAAGACCCACCATCTGGTTACTGTGGAGAATGGCTGGCCCCAGCATGGTAAGTGACTTAGGGCACGCAGCTTATAATGAAATAGGTAAACTCACTGTCACTCGTTCTTCTTCTTCTAATATTATCCTAAAAGGTGTTGGAGCTGAGATCTGCGCCCGCATTATGGAGGACCAGACCTTCTTCGAGCTGGACGCCCCCGTCTGGCGCTGTGCCGGCGTGGATGTGCCGATGCCATACGCCAAGACGCTCGAGGCGCACGCCCTTCCCCGCGTTCAGGATGTGGTGGACGCGACCCTGAAGGTTCTCGGCGGTAAGGCGGGCAAGGCTGTGGCTGCTGCCAAGTAAGAGTAGACTTCTAGTCGACCTTCAGCAAATCACTACACCGAGCTAAATTAATTCTTTGTCCTCGTTGTAACGCTGCCTCTGGTCTAACCGAGCTGCCTCCAACTTTAGTGCACCGAACTGGAATCCGAAAACGGGAAATTGAATTGTTTGGAAATTAAACAGCACCAAAAATGATGTTTATTTTTCAAGCGTTCTAGTTTAATTATTTGGTTATAGAAATCTCTTGTGAAAATAAACGAAACCTTTAAACATACTCAATATTGATTTTAAATTTTTTTGTGTTGGTTTTTTAAATAGTTAGTAGATTGAGTTAGTAAATTCAGTCCTTATCACCATTCTACTTTTTTAAAAACTGCGCGAACCTATTCTGCAGCCCTAAGATCCTCGCCGCTGTGCAACACTGCCTCTCACCCACACACTCTCGAATGCTGCCCAACACTGCTTCTTTCTACGCAACGATATTGGGCTCAAAAAACAACATCGATAGGCAGAAAAAGTGTAAATCTGCAGAAACAATAACAATAGATGCGATGCTCTAGCTGTAATGGCAAGCAGCTCCAGCTCAGATGAAAGCTGCAAGGCGCCCGACAATTTCCGCATCTCGAGTGCCTCCACAAACGGCGAGGACGAGGAGACCAGCGATGTCGCAGGATACACAACAAAGCGCAGGCCAACAGCCAAGGACCTGCTGAAGGATGCGAGTGCCAAGGATGCAGACGTCACCGCGGGATCGGGTGGCCATATGCGGTGCCCGTTGTGCCACAGTTGTAGTGCTAGCCGATTTCACTGTCGCAATTGCGTCAGAAACGGAAACATTACTCACAGCCAGGCGGAAAGACCCGAAAGGTTTGCTAGCTAACGCTCTTATCTGGAAAAGCCATGTAATCTGGATCGATCTTTCTACATTTCAGCCTGACAGAAAAACAGCAACGCTATATCAACCTGCAGGCGGGCCTCAAGACCTTTAGCACGCGCTACGAACGCCTCATCGAGCAGCACCGCTCCAACGAGGATCGCCTAATGGCCATTAAGGCCAAGCGCAAGCAGTTGGAGCTCCTGCAACAACTTATCTCTGGCACAGGCCAGAGACTACGAGTCCTGGGCGAGCGACGCGACGAGCTACGTCGGGCGAATGCCGAGAAGAGAAAAAACCTACCCAAATATCCAGACAAAGTAAAAATGCTTGAGGATTACGTGTTGGATAGAGTGGAGAAAATAGATAAACTAAGGGAGACCCACCTGGGTCTTTTGGACAGCATCAAGCAGGCGGCTCGGCGGGGCATCCACCAGTTGGTCACCTATGTTTTTCCTATCGCTGAGGTGGTGCTCAAGGAAGAGCAGCAGCGCCGAGCTAGTGTGGAGCGCAGCGAGGAGGCTGAAACAATAGCAGCTCTGGCAGACGCCAAGAACACTTCGTACATACGTGGAAAATGGGTTTTCCACGGCAGTGGGATCAGTGAGGTCCAGTACAGGATAGTGGGTCCTTCGTTGCCCGCCAATGGCGACTATACTGCCTATCTGGACTGGCTGGCGGACAACAAGGATGATGTTCCGAAGGCCACAGCTAATGAGATTACGCCCAGTCGGTTTGAAGCGTACCGCATAGTGGGCGCTCTTACCTACACAGCGCAGCTGACGCAGTTGCTCAGCTTCTACCTGAACGTGCGGCTGCCGCACAAGATAGCCTACGGGGACTTCTGTCGTAAACTTCTCAACGAGGAGCAGTTTCGACGCAAGATCTCGCGTCTCAACTCCAATATCATGTATCTGGCCTACACGCAGCAGGTCAAGCTGCGCGCTCTCAACGAACAGCATACGTTGGAGAACCTGCTGGCCATCCTGGATCTAGAGCGCAGTGATCTGGGTCGGTTCGGACATCTAGACGTGACGAATGCGCCACTCATGAAGTCGGTGGATTCCCTTTTAATCGGTATCGAAACGGCGACGGAATCGGAGTCCGAGGGTAAGTTTGCCTTTCTGTAAAAAAAAAATTATAAATACATTTAAAAACGAAATCCTTGAATATAAAATGAGATCAGAAAACAGGACTGATTATCCATAACTTAAAAAAATTATAAAAAAATAAAAATAACAACCTTCTCCCACTCCTTTTCAGATGAGAACTCCCTGCGCATGGATTGGGAGGCAGTGCCCAGTCTTACTCCGCAACCGGAGTTGGCGGATCCCAATCTGATGCCGGCGGCCAACCAGCAGTCCACTATCGCCTTCGTGCGTATGGCGGCCACGTCGGTGCTCCGATGGATCAAGTAATCAGGCCCGCCCGCCAGATCCTTCGGCGATATCATCATCAGGCACGTGTGTTATCTTTTACAAATTAGGCTAAGTTATAGTTTCTGTGACAGCGTGCCGGAGTTTGCCGGCAGTCGCTGCTTTTAGCGTTATCTTTTGGTTTACAGAACTAATTTTTCTATCGATTCTATATGCATATACATATACCAGCTGTGTGAAAATAAGGAGTCTTTGATTTACTTTTATTACATAACTTATTCGCCTTTATTTAATAAAAATGGTTCTCTATAAATAAATATATATATATATAAATTTGCTTTATTAATGCTTGCAAAGTACACTGACTTAGTGGGTAAACGACTCAATGGGGAAACAAAAATTAAACTCGTGCAAATGATTGGAAGGCAGACATGGCTGCGAATGAAACCTACCTAGAACCAGCCCTAGAATCTTAGATTATAATCGCAAGGGAGTGAGCTGAGTGACCCTAGCTAAATGAACTTTGTGGGCAGTTGTTGCGTGGGCGGGTGAGCAACTCCCGTGGTGGTCATCACCTCGTCGGCAGCGCTGGGTTGCGGCAGGCTGGGCTTAACAAATACTTGTGGCAGTGTGTTGGCAGAGGCTCCCACCTGGGCGGCTGACACGGACATGGATCCGTTGGCCAGTAGGTCGTAGCGCGGCGAGGCGTGGCTCATGGTGGAAAGAACTATGGCGGCTGCCATCGCCTCTTGATTGTAGAAGGCCGTCACAGCAGCCGGCAAGGGCTGCTGTGCGACCGGACCCGATTGTCATTGGCGCGACGGCGTGCTCGGTGCGGATGAACCTACTCCTGCACTTGCCTTTGGCGAGAATACCGACTGCATCTTCTTCTCCAGCTCCTTCAGATCGGACATGGTCTTCATTATGTGCGGGTCGGAGGTGAGATCGTACATGGATCCGATTGCTCGGGGGCTATTGTAGACGTACATGTTGTTCGCCTTGAATCCAAGCGATCCATTGACCTGTCCCACGGCTCCCAAGGAATGTCTCCCCTTGTTTTGAGTCTTACTCTTGGGTTTTGGCGCGATTTTCTGCTGAGGCTTCGAGGCAGGGAACACGCCCACGATCTCAACACCATCCGATTCGCTGCTGCTCTCCCTGCCCACCGGCGTCGTGGTTTGGGCAGCCTTCGAGGTGGACGTGATGACGGTGGTGGTGGCAGCCAGCTGCTTGGACGTCTGTAGTATTTCGCTGGGACATTGGTAATCATCCAGGTTAATCACATGCGGTGATGGCCGCGGTGCCACGATCACTTTAGCCTGGCCGTCGATGGAAAGTGGACTGGGGTTTTTTCTTGCTGCCAGCGTGGCTGCTGTTATCAGATTGTAAAAATTACTACTGCTGTTAAGGTCAATTTTCCCTCTGGGCGATGCCAGATCGAGAACCGTACTCGCAGCTGCCACCGCAGCAGCATTTAGGGCAGCTGCCTGCGATGAGGTGCTTGGCATCGAGAGCAGGGTGTCCAGGTGGGGCAGGTGGTTATTGTTATTGGTAATGACTGGCACACTGACCGCCGCGGTGGCAGCCGGCGCCAGCTGGAATTGCGGATGCGTTTGCAGTTGCGGCTGTTGGGTCAACTGCTTGGCAACCTTCTTCTTCGGCGGCTTAGTGGTTTGCAGCGGTATATCCTTCAGCTTTCGCTTTAGGCTGTTTGAAGAGGCACTTGTAGCTGAGTCCGTGTCGGAGTTTCCGCGAGATCGGGGTTCCTCCGCTGTCTTTAGATAGCTGCTTGCCTGCGGCATTTGCTCGGCGGCAGGTGCAGCAGTAAATAATTTTGGGGATGCGGATACTGCTGCCGCCTTTGCTTTCTCCTTGGCCTTCAGTCTGGCGTTCTTATACCGCGTTATCTCCCGCTGCAGCTCATCCAAGCGCATCCAGCCGGTTGGCCACAGATCCACAACCTTCTCCTTAAGATACCAGTTGATGAACTCCTCCAGCGAATCCTTTCGCTTGGCCAAAAAGGCGTAGGAGGTCCACCGCGCTTGATAGACATCGTACAGGAGTTGTCTCAACTCGCTCGTCCACTGGAACTTTTTCCGTGGCATCTTCGGTGGCAGCTCTGAATTTACATCCGCGGCTCTGAAAAAAAATTACGTTAGATTGATTTTGAAGAATTTTGGCTGCCGGAATCTTACGCCTGTTCCGCAAAAGCACGCAATTCCGTTTCGTAGTTGGCTATCGCCTTTGGCATGACCACAGCTACAGCTCGCCGCAGTTTTTCCAGCATGCTGTTGGTCTTTTTCTTCTCCTCCTTTGCGCGCACTTGCTTTCCTTTTCGCAGCATGTAGTATTTGGGCAGCTGCAGCTGGTACTCGATGTGGGAGAACACCATATTTCGCTCGTTGCGATCCGTGCACAGCACCGCTTCATAGACCCTGCAAAAGGATTATAGGATTATAGGGTATTGATGAGAACCTCGGCTTTTGTCTTACCGAAGCAGCAGTGGAGTCAGTCTGGCATCCAGGTTAAACTTCTTGCCACACATGTCTCGACTTCTAACCGCTTCCTTAAAGCTGTTGACTGCGGTCATAATGTCCGCATCCAGCGTGGTAGGCAGTAACGTATCGGCGGTACGAAGATCTAAAAGGAAAATGATAAGGTGAAACGTGTATAATTAGTAACTTTTGAAATATAAGTTTCAAATTATTTCAAATTAGTCAACTAGTACAAATAATATTCAAAAAATGATTCCAGGTATACGACTGCATTTTTTAGACTTTTTAATAATAGTAATTTTGTTACTTACTTTCCTGTCCCTCCTTGCCTTGTTGGGATGCCTGCCTGTCACTCCGACCTTGCTCCGATTCCATATCGCTGCTATCGGGACTCGACAGGTCAGATGAGATGCACTTTAGCTCGCCGTTGACTCCCTTGGCAGGTGCCGCGCCGCTCTGCGACTTAAGGAAGTTATCCCGCTTGGCCTTCAGCATATCTTTTACCGTTGTGGTCTTGACCACCTTCTTCAAGGCTTGAGCCTGAGCCTGAGCTTGAGTCTGCGGCTGTGGCAGTCCCTGAAGAAGCTGATTTTGTGGCTGAATCTGGGACTGGATCTGAACGGGCCGTTCTTCCGTGTCGGAAATCTCCACCGTACTGGGTCGTGGCGAATTTGAGGATGAGGAAGTGGTGATCGGCTTTGCCGGTGGCTTTTTGCTTCCCGCTACAGAACTGGAGCTTGGCTTGGGCTTACCCGTAACGAGAACCTTCGGCCGCTTGGCCACATGATTGTCTTTGTACTTCCCGCTAGATTTAACTGTGGCAGCAGAGTCCTCGTCATCGAGACTTTCGCTCTCGGAGTCATCCTCGGAATCGCTTTCATCCTCCTCCTCGTCATCGTCCTCGGAATCACTTTCCTCATCCTCCTCGTTGTTATCATCATCATTTTCGTCGTCATCGTCGGATGAAGATGAAGACGAGCTTTCTGAGCTGGACGAGACCATGCGCTTGCGCGATCGCTCCGGCATTTTGATGATGGCATCCGTTCGCGTTGTATAGGACTTCTTGGTAAGGTTCTTGAACTCTAGGGCGCCGCAATTGATGTAAAATCCGCCTTCCAGGGTCTCCGCCTCCTCTGGGATGATCTCGTCGTACTAGTAAGCAAAGAAAAATTTAAAAGTTTGAGATAAATTCGTTAAATATTTAACCAATTTGTTGAAAAGATAACAAAAGTGCATGGCACAAATTATTCTTATAAAACTTAAACATATTCAACTTCATCTTACAGCTTCCGTATTGTCAATGAAGGAGTCCGACTCGTCATAGCCCATTCCAATGTCCCGGTAGTCGTCCTTTTTGCTCTTTCCCCTGCCAGTGGCATAGGAGTTTCCGTACTTGGCCTCCAGTTCCTTAACGATTCGAGCCACATCGTCATCGTTGTCTGCAAAGGGATCAGTGCCGGTGGATCCATTGCACGTTGTCACCTGCTTAAGCTTTTTAGCTTTTTTCTGTTGGAAATGGATGTTAAGAAGGTGATACACTAGGCAATTTAAAGTTTCACCTTTTCCAAGTACAAAAGCCGGGAATAGTTAAACTCGGGATACTTATTCGAATCTGTCTCGAAAAGATCGAGCTTGATGCGGATGCACTTGGCGGGCTTGGTCGCAGGCTTGGAGTTATTGTTAGGTCCTGCAGCTGAAGCGTCCGGCTCCAAGAAGTTACTGCCAAATCGCGAGAAGCCCGCATCGCCCTGTATGATCGAGGTGAGGGTGACGCGCTTATGCTCGCCCCCCTCGACATTTCCGGCGGGCGGAATTACGGATTAGTAGGTTTATTCAAACCAAAGGGCCTTCCCGCCCTTTTTCTATAAAAGAGCCGCGTGTTCTGGCCCGCTCTCACTCTCTTTCTCTCTTCCTCTCGCAGCCAAACAAAAACAACTGAGACTTCGGTGCTCCTCCTCCTCCTTTTCCTTCTTCTCCTCGTGCTTCCTCTTCTTGTGGGGATGTCTGTTTTAGGTTTTCTGCACGTACACCAAGCAACCACTTATTAACCGTAGCAATTTCACTTTTAACTGCACTTAGCTGGCCCACAAATACCGTTTATCAACATAAACAAATAGAGGACCTGCGCCGATTGCACTACTTTTATCGCCACTCTTTATTTGCCGCCCGCTTTGCAGCTGCATCCGCCTACCACGGCCACGAATAATTGTCACTTTTCTGGGGGAAAGAAAAAGTGGAAACTTTTTGGAGGGGGGTTTCCAAATTGCAGAGCTCTGCCGGCACGAAAACAATACAATTTTTATCGGCAGAGCACCGGGCACTACACACACTCGCTGGACACGATCAATAGGGACATTTAGACGATTGGGCCAAGCGCTTTTCGCACGGCCAAGAGCGCGATTCTTAAATTGTTTCTTATTAAAATCCGTCCTCAACGCTACATTCTCTCCGCTCCACCCCTCTCCTACCAATCCGACCCTGCTTTTGGCTATCGCTGCCGCGTTGCGCAGCACTGGTCGCGTTTTTCGCAATTTACAAAGCAGGAGTTCACACTGCGCGTTGTCTTACTGCGCTTTGCTGCAGCAATCTCCTGTTTATTTTTGCACTTCTTTTTAAAGAAAGTTAGTAAAATAACTTTTAAAAACTTTTGTAATAAAACTTCTTTAATGTAGTTTGATGTTGTTATGATGAACTTTTAGAAAAGAATAACTTTATTCGTATTAGATATTTGTTATAAAAAGGGCCTTACAACAATGTCCTTGATTATATGATCGTAATAATATATCTGGAGTTACCACAAAGTTGTAAAAAAACGCATGTTAAAGAAATTATAAGTTCGAAAATTGTTGTTTAAAAGTTCAAGCTTAAATCTCAAATAAGCTAATCCTTAAGATTTTTCTTCTGCAAGCCAATTGGTTTTCCAACCATATAGTGGTTTGAGTATTAAAAAATTATTTTCAAGCCTGTCTTGAAATTAAAGCAACCTGGTGCTTCATGTTCGAAGTGCTTTTAATTTCGACAAATCTTAGTTATAAAAACATATTTTTATTTCACTTTTAATTGTATTAAATTAAATTATACTGCGCTTGTGCACCTTGTGCACTTAAGTCAGTGCGAACGCGTCCTAATTCGCAGAGGTCCGCAAGCTTTTTAAAAACTAGCTAGATCTGGCTTGCAAGTGATTAACTCCAGCACTAGCTGCGATGCATCCCTATTCAGTGCGCACATTCTACATACATTTTAGGTTTGTTTTGGCCGCAAAGCGCTGCTACCCAACACTGACGGAGACAGCTGCTCTTTAGTTTGGGGCCGCGGGTGGGGGCCAGTTTTTGGGGCGACTCAGTTTTTTTACGTGTGTGGAGCTGTTTACTTCGCTCCGTGGAAAATCCAGTGCTCGCTTTTTAATTAACGTAAGTGCAAGTGAATCGTAGTACGTGAGGAAGGGGGTTTAGTATTATGCGCCCGCTCCACCAAAAAGAGTTTGCATGCACAGAAATTCGAATTTGGTCGAAACTGCAAGCTGTTATTATAACGGGAATGGCCAGTGCTTGTTATCGGGTGAAAACGATTAGGATTGTGCAATTAACAAAAGTGTGCCGTGCTGCTCTTTGCACAACACAATCCCCAAGTGGTACAACACACACATAAATACTTATGCTGCTTTTTATGCTTGCAGCCCCCACTTTATGGTTTTATATATGAACTGTATATATTTATCCAACGAGTGCAAGTGACCGACGTCCGAAAGAGCAACGTACGGAGCTCCAACAAAGGCTTCCCGCTTTTAGTGGTCCGGTGACTTTCGCCAGAGCAGTTATTCCGTCCCAGGAATCAAGCTAAACAAAAGGCACCCACCCCCACTTGAGAAAACAGTGTCATGAGACAATAAAGGAGCATAAACAAAGAAAGGAAAAGCGAGAAGACGAGTGGAACTCCTTTGTCGCATCTCCAAAGAATCGCTTGGCTCTAAAAAAAAGGTGAGTAATATCTCCATTACTAAATTACTGGGGCCTTGTACTTGTAGCTCTAAAACTACAAGGAGAAAATGTTCAAATCGGAAACAAGAGACTACCATTATGCGATAAGAAACTGTTAGGGCGCTGTCTTATATCTTTGGTGACGAGTCAAAGGCAAATGCAGTGTACATTTGATTTATTGAAATTCAGAGGTGTACAATTACCTTTTTAATAATTCTTCAAAAAATATAAATTACTTTGATATCATTTATTTAGCTGAACCAATTTCACACTTCAATTTTTTAAAATCATTTTACAATAAATTTTTATTATTTAGAGCTCTCACTGTACCACTGGTGAAATGACAAACTAGTCTCCACACATGAAATTGCAAACCCCCATTCCTACACTGAAGTGGAGTTTTGGTAATCGACCTTGAAACATGTGGCCCGAGCTACCTTGCCAGCCAAAATTGGTTCTCAGTTTTTCTATGAAAAGCTGTGTTTTTCTTCTTTTTTTTGGCAATTTATCCATTAAAGGCGGCAGCGGGTTTTTCATGTTCATTGAACAGAAGCCGCAAACAAAAATATAGCGATACACATAAACAAACAACTGGCAGCAACAAGTGAGCGCACAAATTAAATTTGCTTTTAATGCGTCATTATTGCCAATTTGTGACATGCTCGAGCTCCTCCAGTTTCACTGATATTTCTCATCGTCTGATTCGTAGTTAACGATTCTTATCAGAGATCGGCGACAGGCAAGCTGTTAAATGTGAACAAACGATACTTAACCTTTTAATTACAAGTTTAATATTCGTTTATTCTTTAGCTTGCTCCTGCGCAAGATTAAGATTATACTCGGAAGTATAAACTGCATGATAACGTTATCTTATTTGTAAATAAATGGGATTTTGTATTTATGCTTATCTTTAAACAAATAAAAGGTACCTATTTATGTATATCCGAACACAAATAAAACGTACCATGGCATTAAAAGCGGTCAGTTTATTTTTGAGTAAAGGCAACACAATTCTTTTAAACGCTTTAATTCGATTTTAAACAGATTAATTAAACATTTTGTATTTTTTTTTACTTTATAAATGGAGGAAAAAACTAGTGGTCCGAACTGTGTTTGATAATAAATTTAAGTCTTTTATAAATTATTATTCTTTCATCAAAAGCTACATAGCACTTTAAAAATAAAAACGATTGAAATATTAAAGAGATAAAAGACATGTAAAAAAAATAACTTTTTTTTCAAACATAGATAATGATCATTTCAATTGTGTTCACATTTTCATTTTTCAAGCGTTTTTTCCCCAATCCTACAACCTCTAGTGACTGCCTTCACCACAATACAACCACCCACTATTCATGTCTGGTTCCATTTTTAAAACCATGACGCATCTACGGAAATAAATTACATGATATGTGCCCAACACTACAGAATCATTACCTATAGACGACAACCCATCGATGATATATATAACATTCGATTCTTCTTTGATTCTTTCAGTAAAGAGCAATGACGGAAAGCGTGGAACTGATGAACAAGTACGGCGAGCCACTGCGCTACGACCGAAATTTTACGGGCCCGCGGCAAAGGGATCGCAGCTGCACTGATATTCCCTGCCTGCTGCTTTTCGTCCTCTTCTTGGTGGGATGGGGTTTTATCGCACAGTACGCGATCAAGAATGGCGATCTTAACAAACTTTTGGTGCCCACGGACTCATTCAACAGAAAATGCGGACTAGACTCCGGCGTGCTGAACAAGCAGAACCTTTTCTTCTTCGATATGAATCAGTGTATTGATCCTATCGTACCTTTGACGGGATGTCCAACACCGCAGGCAAGTCAAAGAAAAATCATTCAATCTAGCAATTTTTAAAGGCAAAAAATTTAACTTTATCAATTTAAAATTCATAACATAATAACATAACATAATGTAACAACATATAAAACAACAAATTGAAATCCGTTTTTTAACAGGTTTGTGTGGAGACCTGTCCCAGGGAGACATTTGTTTGGGACACGATGAAGGACAAACTCAGCTTTGCGGAGCTGCACAATCGCCTCATTTGCCTCTCGGAGGAGCTCAAGGCGCAGATACGCACAAAATCGGACATAGAGAAGGCTATTCAGCAAAATCAGTGTGCGCGCTGGTACATCAAGAGTGCTCCATTCCTGAAACGATGTCTGTTTGAGTTCTCGCAGGGTGTTTGTGATTTTATACCCTCGTTCCTGCTGCAAGGTGGAAGATCGCGACGAGAGCTTCAACTGCTGTCGGGAAATGCGACCACTGAAACCCAGCTGCAAGCCCAGGTTCTGGCCATGAGCATGGCAGAGGCCCAGGCTCTAGTGGTCCCACAGGCGAATGCAAAACAGACGGCGGTGGAGGAGGAACCAATCGTACAGTGCAAGCGCAGGCTAAACGAGGCCGTTATTAAGGAAAAGATGAAGCAGACGGACACACGACTGGCCAAGCTGGTGGGCAACATGGTAGCCCACTTTTACAACGGCACTCACGATTCCCAGCGCTTGGGCGAGGAGATAGTAGAAGATCTGGTCAACTCGTGGTCGATTGTCCTGGTCGCTTGCTTCTGCACGCTGATTGCGTCTCTGATTTACATAGCTCTCATGCGCTGGCTGTCGGCTCCGATATTGTGGTTCTCCATCTTTGGTGTGCTCATCGGCCTCCTCGTAGGCATATACTACACTGTGAATCAGTACATCTTCTGGGAAAAGACCGCTACTGTTCCGATCCACAGTTATAATCTACAATCCACGGTCAAGAACGTCCTGCAAAACCAGAACACCTGGCTCTACCTATCGATTTTCGTGGGCGTGTGCTTTGTCGTTATACTGCTCTTAGTGATCGTGCTAAGAAAGCGCATTCGGATAGCGATTGCTCTGACCAAGGAAGGCAGCAAGGCAGTGAGCAGTGTGATTAGCACCGTCTTTTTCCCCATCTTGTCCTGGATACTCTTCATAGCCACTATTGCGTTCGCTATCGGCGTTGGCTTGTACTTGGGATCCATTGGAACGCCTTCCTTTAGGATGGTTCGTCAGTTGACTGAAAGTGGAGAAGTGACAAACGAGGACTGTATCTGCGAGGGTGCGGCTATCAACTACACAGTGGGTGGCTCTTGTGAACCGAAAGTATTCCAGCAAAATTGCTACGTTCGGCAGACCACATTTTTCCAGCAATCGCAGCGGTTCACCTGTTCGAAAACCACCTGCAGCTTTAACTCGATTGATAACCCGACAGCGATCAAGTGGGCCATATTCTACAACGTCTTCGGGTTCCTCTGGCTGAGCTTCTTCATTTCTGCCTTCAGCTACATGGTGCTGGCTTCCACGTTCGCCCGCTGGTATTGGACTTTTAAAAAGCGCGATGTTCCATACTTCACCCTTACCCGGGCTTTTTGCCAAACTGCTTTTTATCACTTGGGAACTGTGGCTTTCGGTTCCTTAATCCTGGCCATCGTCCGCCTGATCCGCCTGGTGCTAGAGTACATCCATGAGAAGTTGAAGAAGTACGACAATGCGGTAACCAGGGCAATTCTCTGTTGTATGCGTTGCTTTTTCTGGCTTTTGGAAACCTTCCTAAAGTTCCTCAACCGAAATGCATACATAATGTGCGCCATTCACGGCAAGAACTTCTGTTCGAGTGCCGCGGACTCATTTAACCTGATTATGAGAAACTTCCTGCGAGTGGTGACGCTAGACCAGGTCACGGACTTTTTGTTCTTTTTATCAAAATTGTTGCTAACCGCCGGCGCGGGAGTCTCCACCTTCTACTTCTTGTCCAATAATCCGGAAATTATTCAGCTACATTATAATGCTGTGCCCACAACGGTGGTGGTAATTGCCGCCTTCCTCATTACGAGTGTGTTTTTCGGAGTCTACTCTACAGCCGTGGACACACTTTTCCTGTGTTTCCTGGAGGACTGCGAGCGTAACGACGGCTCACCGGAGAAGCCGTTCTTCATGTCAAAGCAGCTAATGAAGATCCTGGGCAAGAAGAACAATCTGCCGCCGCGTCAGCGTCGCGGAAAGTAAAAGCCTCCGTCGGGAAATGGCAGTGCAAATTATGATTTAATTGAGACAAGTTCTACCTAGAATATATATATATATACATGTATGTATTTAATCTTACCCAAAATCGAAGGGGTTGTGAGCGATTGCTCAACAGGCTGCAATAGGATTTTGCATTAAATGCAAACTTGTTTGCCAATACTCTTAATCTTAAATTTAATGTATATAATACGCCAGTATCCCTATGTAAAAGTTTTTTGTGCGACGTTCGATCGGATATGTGATAGGCGCGGACCATAAAGACCAAAAGCAATAAAAACTATATGTTTTCAGACACACAATCGTACATATCTCACATTCACACAGCTTAAGTTTACGATGGTATATTACCCTTATGTATATCACTTTGATTATTATTTTCGAATTTAATAAAAATGAATATATTTGAAGTCATATTTTCTGTTTTGTTTTCTTCATTTTGTTAAAAACTTAACCTAAAACATAATCTTACCTTATTATACGATTTTCTCAGCAAAGCTCAAAAAAATTCATCTCAGAAAGTCTGATATTGCAGAGAGTAAAGACCATCGAAGCCGTTATATTAAAAAGTATCTATAAGTATTTGTGACTTAAAAAAAAATATATATATAAACATTACATACTGCCCAAAAGTTTGTTTTTACTTGAAATTAGCATGCAGAGCATTTATCCTTTGTTTTCTTCGAAGCGATTGAAAAAAACATAAATTATACCTTATAGAGTCGTGCCAGAAAAATTTAACAAGCAACATTCGTGGCAAGTTCTTTCTTCGACCTGTTACATGCTTTTCAACAATTATACTTTCATTACAAGTAACTCTCCTCGATTATAAGATAAAATTGTAAGTAGTGTGTTCAATTCAACAAATTTACCAGAAAAAAGAATATTCATTGCAAAATAGTAATATTTATCAATAGGAAAGCTGCAATAATAATATATTTCCACCATAACAGTTCTTTCATTCTTTTGTTGCCTTTAACTACAAGATAATATCTTTTAAAACGCTATCGCTGATGTTCTGCAGGTCATCATCGCCACCGATTTCATCAAAATTAAACTTATTTGAGACATTCAGTGCATTTAGGTCGTTTTCCGTATTTAAATCATAATCGAGTGACTGTAAATCCTGCAAATTAAATTGAAAACTTTTGGTAAGCAGAGAAGTAAGGAAAGGACTTAAGGAAATAAAACTCAAAACTGTAGGTTCCGCAATAAATATAGAGTGCCAGCACGATCTTTTACTTACATTTATGGTTCTATCGTTAAGCAAAAGGCGAGGTGTGTCCTGCTGCTGGGCCTCGGTGGGCGGTACCAGGGCATCCAACCGTCCAGATGGCGAGGTGCTAAGATTGAGAACATTCCGCGAAACCTCTAGGACCTTCATTACAGCTGCGCTCATGGCGACCAGAGAGCTGTTATTTTCTGAAGTACGGGGAATACGTTCGATGCGAGTGCACTCGCTGTTGCTCAGAGGAGTGAAGGGATCGCTGGGTTCCGCTGGTGAAGTTTGTGGCGAAACCACCGCTGCTCCTGGCACTGGTTCTTCATCAAAACCAAAAGAGGCTTGCATCTGCTTCCATTTGCTTCCCAAAGCTGATAGATTTGGCTGCGGCGCAGTCTTCACCTTGGATGTGTTTTTGTGGATGGTGCGCAGCATTTGCATGGGATCGTTGATCTTAGATCGGTTTAAAGTGCCATTCAGATCCATGCACGCCGACTGGTCGAGCGATTTAAGCTTACGCGCTGATCGAGGTGGAGCTGGTGCTAAAAAGGGCCGAATATAAGAATTGACAGTTTAACATTTTTATTAAGTTAAAGCTTTACCCAATAAACTGTTGCTTAAAGCATCAAATTGTTTGCCATTAAAGTCGTCCTGGAGTGCAAGACGGACTGGAGCATTGCGGCCACTGGTCCCGGCCATGTCTATCCTAATAGGGGGAGTGGACACGAACTTCGAGCTGATGAGCGAATCAAAGCGAGGAGTGGCCGGCGGAAGCAGATGTGCCCGGGCAGAGGAACTTGCGCTGCCGCTTGCCTTCTCTTTTTGGATGGTTCGTTTAGTTTCTTCAGTAAATCGTTTAACTGCACTTCAGATTGGGTCACGTCCTCTCGCAACGCTTTCAATTCAGAGGTGACAAAGGCGTTGGACTCGTTGTAGTGGTCGTTGGCATCCAGTTGCTCAGCAATTGTTCCGCTTACACGATTAAACGCATTTATAAGGGCTTCCATTCCATCCTGTTCGAATAAATCTGAGAAGAAATGGCAAAGGTTTAGAAGTTTTGGCTGACATAACCGAAGACCTCTTACCTCCTTCTGGAACTGGGTCGGAATTAAATAATACCCGCATTCCCCGTAGAGCCTTATCCACTGCCTCCTTACTCTGATTAAGCTCCGCCTGCTTAGACTGGAACAGTTCGATGGCCTCTTTGAGGCCAATCATCGAATCCTCAACGTCTAATGTCATATTACTCCGTTTTGCAACAACATGATCTACTCCAAGTGCCACGTTAGCTTCGAATTCATCCAGAAAGCTATCGTCCACTAATTGTTCCACAGGAACTTCTATGTCCTCGGACAGTTCGGCCATCATGCGTCTGATCTCTTTAGTTTTGTGCCGCAACAGGGCCGTGTTCTCCTCCAAATTGGCGATATAGCCTGAGGCATATTCCTTCATCACAGCATTTTGGCGGGCCATAACCTTGGCACTAACATGAGAAGTACCTGCCTCCAAGCCCATTGACTTCTCGCGCTGCTTAATCTGCTCTTGGATGACAAAGCCTACAAATTCCAGCAAGAAGTTGATGAACCTCATTCCTCCAGGCATGACAACCAGGTAGGACTTGATGTTAGCCCAGTGCAGCTGATGTTTCTCGTTCAGGTGCTTAAGGTACTCCACCGTGCTTGATCGGAAATTGGCCTCCGATTTCTTATCAGTGATAGGCCAAAAGAATCGCCTCTTGAACTCGGCCGGGTCCAGAAGCCGGAAAAGGTAGTGCATGACGTGAAAGAAAGCCACCTGGTTGGGCTTAAGGAACATGTCCCAGGCGAGAAGTTTTCGCAACTCATCTGGCAAAGGATGCACCAGCGCCAGGCCTTGCAGCTTCTTGTGCAACTTTTCGCTCTGCTCCTTCTCTTCGGCCCTCCAAGGCGCGATGGTTGTACGATCCATACTTTTAAATAAATATCAAATTTTCTTAAATTTAAAACTTATAAAAAGAAACTAAAAAGGAAATATGGCGGTTTCGTTCAAAGCCTTTGCTTTGGTTCTGTGCAGTGTTACCAAGTTGTAAAACCCAACTCATAACAAAAACATATTTAACAAATACAGTGTTCACACTGCATAAAATATTGATAAGAAATAAAAAAATTAAGACTTTTTGATAATTTTATGCCTTTTCTTCAACGTTGTATGAAAATTTACATAATATTAAATACCTAGTAAATAAAAAAGGGAAACCCAACAAGTAATTTTTTTAAGTGAACTGCACGGTATACATTCGTTGACAAGCCACGGTCACATTGCATAGTTTTCTTTTGTCGGGAATTGGTCGGATTGCTGGAATTCGTAGGACGAATTTTATTTATTTTTAAGCAATTGGTAACTAATTATTCAATGCTAATAGCTAATAGTCCTATTAACATACAAAAGAGTTTCGTGATTAAGCAAAACCCCAGTGATTTGGTAAACTTGCTTGGGCCATAAACGTTGACATCCGGGTCCAACGTAGCACTTTCTTTTTGCTTGCCGCGGAGAAAAATCAATATATGTATGGGGTATAGAAATCGAATCTCCGCGCATATAGTATAGATTACAGATATCTCAATGAGGACAAGTGGACGTTCGCCCCCTAATTTTTGATTACCAGTCAGCGTAAAAATATGTATTCGACAAAGCCCAATATCTTTCAAAGAAACCCAGATTGCAGCCGCGTTTGTTGTGACCATGAATCATTAAATTAAATGGGAAATCATTGCATACATATGTGTACTGATTCAGTGACTCTTCTGTATTTTCAGATATCGGGGATCGGGCTGCCACAATGGGTTCCCTGTTCCGGAGTGAGGAAATGGCTCTATGCCAGCTCTTCCTACAAAGTGAGGCGGCCTACGCCTGCGTTTCCGAGTTGGGAGAACTGGGATTGGTCCAGTTTCGAGATGTAAGTTAGGTGGATTATGTAAAAATGTGGTTCAAGTAATAGCACAAGGGATATTTTAACATTAAACCTAAAAAGTTGTTCAGCCTGCAACTGCCTATTAAAAATTTAATGAATAGTTCATAAGTCGATTCCTCCAAATTTATTGAAAATTTTCATTTCTAAACGGATGAAGGCAACCACTGGACATACAAATTTGGTTAAGTAGCCACGTTCTAAATGTGTTTTTTAATTAATAGCTTTTCGTGTAAAGCCTTTCATACCTCTGTAATTTAATAAACTTAAAAGTATACTACATGTTACTTAAAACAGCAAATATATACTTTGCATTAAAACAACACCAATCCCAGTGCTGTTATTTGCCCGCAGTAAAGGTCGGATGTACTGAAGTTCTTAATAATAAAAAATAATCCTTAATCCACAGCTCAATCCGGATGTGAACGCTTTCCAGAGGAAGTTTGTTAACGAAGTTCGTCGCTGCGATGAAATGGAACGCAAGCTGCGTTATCTAGAAAAGGAGATAAAGAAGGACGAAATTCCAATGCTGGATACCGGAGAGAGTCCCGAAGCACCACAGCCTCGTGAAATGATCGACTTGGAGGTAAGTGCAAAACCCTCAAAACACTGCTGACAGTATGTGGTTTTTGGTCTTCTGTTTGCCAACCGTTTTGTTATTTATATGGCTTCTCCCGTCCTTTAGGCGACGTTCGAGAAACTGGAGAACGAACTGAGAGAGGTGAATCAGAATGCCGAGGCCCTGAAGCGCAACTTTCTGGAGTTGACGGAGCTGAAGCACATTCTTCGCAAAACTCAGGTCTTCTTCGACGAGGTAAGCAACCGCATAAGCAAGAATTAATGGGTATCAGCTAACAAACACGGATCGGTTACCGATTTTGAATTAACATATGTCGGCCAGAAAAGTGGCCGATAACTAACCAACTTCTCTAAGCAATAACCATTTCCCAACCGACAACACAAGTGTGGCAGACATGGCTTTTAGTTACATAAGCAATCTCTCCCAGAACCACACACTCAAAAGATTCCCCCGACCACTCTGCATGAATCTCCACCCCCTCCTTCTCCGTTTCCAAAGGCAAACGATATGTGCTTTACCTTCAATTTAAGTTTGTACAAATTTTTCTAATTGTGCGTTTATTATTGGTTATTGTTTATATCGAATGTGTTCCTGAAGAAGAAAAAAACCGTATATAGTATAAACTTAATGAAGCTGTCAAAAATGAATCATTCTAAAAAGTCATCAGACTTTTTTTGCTTTTTAAGGACACTTATTTTGTATTATTTTTCCTGACTGTGTTTTCCGACACACTGTTTATATATATACCTAGATGTTTGTACCACCTTATTGTTTAGAATTAATTTTTTATATTTTTGGTTATTTTATTATCCGTTTTTCCATTTTGTTTTTCCATATCAATCAATACACAAACAATCAACCAACCACTCCCCGACCAAAAATCAAAAACCGAAACAAAAACGCAAAACTGCACACAACACGAACACCAAAAAAAAATCACCCCCTGCCCCGCCCACTGCCGGTTGTGTTGCCAAAAGTCGGTGCCCACGGTGTACAAGTCGAGTGGTGCATACTCATCCAGCAAATATCGGCGCTATCCGCAGATGGCCGACAACCAGAACGAGGACGAGCAAGCGCAGCTGCTGGGCGAGGAGGGTGTCCGGGCCAGTCAGCCGGGCCAGAACTTGAAGCTTGGGTAAATATTGAAGCGGACCTGGGAACTGTTAACTGTGAAACGGGCATTGGGACAACAGACCACGACGAAACGAAAAGGAAAACTAAACTCAGGCCAAGACCCACTCGCTCTCGCTCTCCTGCTCCTCTCACTCCTTGCTGTTTGTGTCGCATCCTTGTACAATTGATGAGTGTTTCATGTGTTCCATGTTCCACGTGTTAGGCTATCGAATTGATTTCAAACATAAAGCACATCCTCTACTAGTTTGCTCTGGTGTCGGTTTCCAAGCTCTATATCCAATCCAATCCAATCCCCCCACAAAACCCAAAAATTACGATTTGGAGGCGGTTCAACTAACCTTTTCCATAGTGTTAACCCAAAGCTAATCCGTTCGTAAGTCACCTCGAAATGACCTTTTGCCCAACATTCACAATTTCTAGCAAGAAGGCGGCGTAAACCAAACGACCGAGTCGATGACCCGCGCCTTGATCACGGACGAGGCGCGCACAGCTGGTGCCTCCATGGGTCCCGTACAGCTCGGGTACGTATCCAGCAACCAGCATTCAAGATTGGAAAGGCGCACACTCGGGATTATATCTTTGCTCTACTAACAGGAAAATGTTCCTTGGGCGGAACTCTGCACTAAAAACAGTTTTTATGCCAAAGAACCATATCTGTGTTTATCCGTTTAATCCATAAAAAATGGATATTTCAGCCCTTACTTGTATAAACAACATTTTTTGGTTTATTTATATTTAAATAGCTTGTAAACAATAATTTAAATTAATGTTAGAATTATTATTCAAATTCTGCCCAAAGAAACTTTTTCTGTAAGTAATTTTCTTTAGCTCTTAACCAACGAAATGCCACACAAAATTATTGCTTATTGCCGCCAACGCCAAACTAACAAAAAGCTAAAGCAGCTGCGCCGCCAATGAAAACGATTAACCGAACCATGTCCATTCATTTCCACCAGCTTGGAGTCTCTCGGAATTTCGAGCAATAATTTTCTGTGCAAAGTTCCACAAGCGACCCGTCTAAAACAAATAAATTAAACGTCGTTCTCTTCTTATGTTCCTCTCTTCCCCACAAATACAAAAATGTCCAATCGAAAAAACTATGTTAAACAAATTTAGTTACATGGAGAAATCGAACGAACGTGAGGATTATCTTCCATGGTTGGTACCCTGCCCTTTTAAAAATACCAGACTAGGCCAAACAATCAGTCAAATTCGTATCCATTAGCCAACGAACAGCGCTCATCAATCTTTTTTGTATCCGTATTCGTATCGATCGGTCAATCAGCTGTATATATAGACATGTCATTAGCTTCGCTCGCCCCGCATTGCCTCTCAGCATTGTCCCTCATCCTGTCTAGAAATATGGGAGCCATCTAGAGTGCTAACGTTTTGCATTACCACCTGCCAACCCATCCAAGCGATCCCTCCCAGCGTCTCATTCATCCCGCTCCCTGCTCTTGCATCGCGCGTCCATTGGTAACTTGTGCTTGAGAGTTTAGTTTTCCTTGTTTGTCGTAAATAACCGGAATGACTCTGTTGGATGCCCAGTAGCGGGGATGTGTCACTAATCGCCGCTTCTCAATCCCCTCTAGCTTCGTCGCCGGCGTCATTTTGAGGGAGCGTCTGCCGGCCTTCGAGAGGATGTTATGGCGCGCCTGCAGGGGCAACGTTTTTCTGCGTCAGGCGATGATTGAAACGCCGTTGGAGGATCCCACCAATGTAAGTCCGGAGGACAATTTAATCTTATCGTTTAACACAGAAAAAAATTTTAAAATCTTATCTATATGCCTTCACAACAGTAGCATTCAAATGTCTGAGAATAAGTTTATATCAATTATTTGTACGCCCAAATTAAAAGACTCTTGACTTGTGCTCTTAAAATTGTATTGCCGAAAACACTAAAGCAAGAGAAGAAAATCCAATTCACAAAATTTAATAATTATCTCCATATCCTTGTTGTTCCAGGGCGACCAGGTGCACAAGTCCGTGTTCATCATCTTCTTCCAGGGCGACCAGCTGAAAACTCGCGTCAAGAAGATCTGCGAGGGCTTCCGTGCCACGCTCTATCCTTGCCCCGAGGCTCCTGCCGATCGCCGCGAGATGGCCATGGGTGTGATGACGCGTATCGAGGATCTGAACACTGTTCTGGGGCAAACGCAAGACCATCGCCATCGTGTCCTCGTTGCGGCGGCCAAGAACCTAAAGAACTGGTTCGTCAAGGTGCGCAAGATCAAAGCCATCTACCACACGCTGAATCTCTTCAACCTGGACGTGACTCAGAAGTGTCTAATCGCTGAGTGTTGGGTGCCGCTCCTGGACATCGAAACCATCCAGCTGGCCTTGCGCCGCGGAACTGAGAGATCGGGATCATCGGTGCCGCCCATTCTCAACCGGATGCAGACGTTCGAGAATCCGCCCACTTATAACCGGACGAACAAGTTTACCAAGGCCTTCCAGGCGCTAATCGATGCCTACGGAGTGGCCAGCTATCGGGAGATGAATCCGGCTCCGTATACGATCATTACCTTTCCCTTCCTTTTCGCTGTAATGTTTGGCGATTTAGGCCATGGAGCGATCATGGCTCTCTTTGGTCTGTGGATGATTCGAAAGGAGAAGGGACTGGCCGCCCAAAAGACGGACAACGAAATCTGGAACATTTTCTTCGGCGGACGGTACATAATCTTCCTCATGGGCGTCTTCTCAATGTACACAGGTCTTATATACAACGACATTTTCTCGAAGTCCCTGAATATCTTTGGATCCCATTGGCACATGTCATACAACAAGTCTACGGTGATGGAGAACAAGTTTCTACAGTTGAGCCCGAAAGGCGACTATGAAGGTGCTCCGTATCCTTTCGGCATGGATCCCATTTGGCAAGTAGCAGGAGCCAATAAAATCATCTTCCACAACGCCTACAAGATGAAGATATCAATCATTTTTGGAGTCATCCACATGATCTTCGGCGTGGTCATGAGCTGGCACAACCACACATATTTCCGGAATAGGATCTCCCTGCTCTACGAGTTCATTCCCCAGCTGGTCTTCCTCCTGCTGCTCTTCTTCTACATGGTTCTGCTGATGTTCATCAAGTGGATCAAGTTCGCGGCCACCAATGAAAGTAGGTTTTCTTTTTTTTAACTTTGCCCTATAAAACTCAATGGTAACTTTACATTCTATTTTAGAGCCATACTCCGAAGCCTGTGCTCCCTCCATTTTGATCACGTTCATTGACATGGTGCTTTTCAATACGCCTAAACCGGCGCCAGAGAAGTGCGAGATCTATATGTTCACTGGCCAGCACTTTATCCAGGTGCTCTTCGTGCTGGTGGCAGTCGGCTGTATTCCCGTAATGCTGCTGGCCAAGCCTATCCTTATAATGCAGGCTCGCAAACAGGCGAACGTAAGTAGACATTAGCTCGATGCACTCTATCACTTCCCATAGAAAAGCCCTCCATCAACATCACAACATATCAACGCACATCGCACTCCCAGCTCTCCACATTATACTAACTGCTTCTCGTTTATATGTGTTCCCGATTAACAAAATTAAAATCCCCAAAACCAAAACCACACCGAATAAACTAAAAAAAACACTCCAATCCACAATCCATAGGAAGAGGTTAGTTGTGTCGTTTGTATTCCAGTTGAGGTCGAACTTTTCTAACTTTTAACTATAATTGTTTATTATGTATTAACGTTATTTAATAATTTTTTTTTAGAAAAGTTCGACTTAGATTCTTTAGGTATCCAACATAAAGACAAACACTGATCCTACTCATTTTCAGGTGCAGCCCATTGCCGGAGCCACTTCGGATGCTGAAACAGGCGGCGTGTCGAATGGCGGAGGCCATGGCGGTGGTGGCGGTCACGAGGAGGAGGAAGAGTTATCGGAGATCTTCATCCACCAGAGCATTCACACCATCGAGTACGTGCTGGGTTCAGTCTCCCACACCGCCTCGTATCTTCGATTGTGGGCGCTTTCCTTGGCGCATGCCCGTAAGAAATCGAGTGAATTCTAGTTTCAAGAAATTACTTATCCCAACTATTCTAATTCGACAGAGCTGGCTGAGGTGCTTTGGACCATGGTCCTATCGATTGGTCTGAAACAGGAAGGACCCATTGGCGGAATCGTGTTGACCTGCGTGTTTGCATTCTGGGCTATTCTCACCGTTGGCATTTTGGTGCTTATGGAGGGTTTATCCGCCTTTCTGCATACACTGCGTCTTCACTGGTAAATTACTAGTTCCTTACGCAACTTAAACCCTGTTTTAACATAATGATTTTATAATCCTTTAGGGTCGAGTTCCAGAGCAAATTCTACAAGGGCCAGGGATACGCCTTCCAGCCTTTTTCGTTCGATGCCATCATAGAAAATGGATCTGCCTCCGCTGAGGAATAAATTATGCGGATTTAGACAAGGATTTAGTAGAGCAACAACCAAAGCATGTTGAGAGTCTCATTGCGTTAAATGAAATTACGAAATTAACCATTTAAATAAGTGGAATCTAACAGTTACAGTAACAAACAAATATGTACGCTTTAATGTTCAATTGTCGTGAATTTATCTATCTCATATAGCCCCAGCAAGCGTTAGACTGCTGATAATTAATGTTCTTCGTAGACGTTCTCGTGTTTATAAACTATAACCGTAAATTCATAATAAATAGCAAAAGCTTATCCCGCTAGGGATTAGCTACACATTTTACTTGTTTTTATGGGAATGTTTATTGAATTTTAAAAGGACATCAGTTCGTTAACAGCGGATACAAATTTTGTAAGGTTTTCTGGTTGGGTTTCATAGGGTTTTAAGGCTTCAAAGTCCAGGGAGATTAGTTCTGCATCCAAATCCTGAACTTTGCAGTAGTACAGATAGTTTTCAGAGGCCAACTGTTTGGCCAACTCCAATTGATGATTGTCCATGAGCGTATCATTTATAACAATAAGTCCACGTTTTCGATTATTTAGAATATCCATGCAGGTTCCGGCTCCTGCATGTCCGATAATGAGGTCCGCAGCTCGTATATCCTCCAGGTTCGGCCGAAATTTGTATTGCTCTACTTGGATGCCAAAGGTTTTTCTTATTAGGAGGGTTTCCACCTCTGTCAATGGTTGCGAATTTCCGTGCTGAATAACAAGTTTAGCGCACTTTCGGATCTGCAATGCTTTAAGAGCAAGTTCCGAAGTTACAGCTGATATAAGGGCATCAAATTTGGTTGTGCCCACAGTAATATATACGTTGTTTAACTCCATTTTTATGAAACTTTTAAAAACAAGTACCAGCTGATTCAAGTTTGGCTTCTTCTTTTTATTTTGCCATTCACCATGAGAATTTTTTAACGCCTTTAAGTTAAATGCCAGCTTGGAAGCTTAAACCGCCGGCAGTAACCGTTACTTTTGCAACTAGTTGTAAGTGTAGTGTGTTAAATAAATATAAAAATAATATTAAAGTATAATATCGGCAATTTGTAAGTAAGCAAAATGCTTAAATTCAATTTTAAATGTAAGTATTTACTTTCAGAAGAGCACAATTTATTTCTCGCGCGCAAGACTCAGTGAATTGCCTCATCGCGATCTCCGCTCTCGCCATTTCGCTCATTATGCTTTCAACGCAGCTCTTATTCCGCTTATTCCGTTTTCAACCGTTAAGCCTAACGGTTCGTCGCAAAAAATAAATAAGAACTGTGTAGCGCTTCGCAAATGTTCCTGTGCGAATTGAATTATGATTAGTTTGGCAGCTCGGCCTTAGTTCAAGTGATTTGTTTACATTTAATTTAATTAATTAGAAGCCTTTGAAAACCAAGCAGTGCTTCTGTGTACGTGGGTGACCGCAAGTTGCATTGGTGTCGCGCTCTTATAACAGTAAAGGTGTAAAAAGTCGGACAAACGGTTCCAGGACGGAGGTGAAACGGTAAATTGAATTATTCCCACGTTTCTGAGGCCAAGTGTGTGCGAGAGTGTGGGTGATTCTGGTGCGTGTGGGAGCACTGAAAACAAAAGTTTATTAAACTTTTAATAGCACATAAAATTGTCAGTTTTTTTAGTGTTACATATTTATTAAGCTTAAAAAATACATGTTTTGCAAATTGAAGTGATTTTAAGCATAGTTTGTGAATGATAATAAAACCTGCGCCCTTTGATAAATTTTTATCTGTGTGCGGGAGCCGGCTGCTGTTTGCACGTCGGAAGGTAATTGACTAATCAACACTTCATTTAATTTCATTTTTATTTCTGCACCCTCGCCATTTGTTTGTTTTGAAAACGCTTTTCAAGTTTGCATAGCATCTGGTACCGATTAAAATACAAAAAACAAATAGGAGATGCTACATATTATGAGAACCTCATGCAGGACCCATAAATTTGCCGGTCGAAAACTTTCCTTCTCTTGTGATCGCCAATTTATGGTGATCTCCCGCTTATTTACTATCCGAATTTGTAGAAATCATCTGGAGCTGCCCCAAAATTCAATTAGAGCACTCGTGCAAATTATCTGGAGGCCCAGCCAGCGATCGGGTACACGGGCCATCACTCAACAGACAATAAATTCCGCTCTCATGTTTTTTTGGATTGGAGAGCAAAAAAAAGAGCGATTAAAATTTAATGTCTTAATCGTGGGTGTGTGAAGAGCCAATATTTACATGTCTTCCCCCATCTCTGTCATATGGGGTCATAGTTGCCCCCTCAGTTTGCCAAATGATTTGTCAATATTCGCTTTCCCCACTAGCAGACATCAATGTCCTTGTGTTTATTAATTGGCTACACTTAAAGGAAATTTGTACAAATTATTTCTTTAAGTGGTTCGAAAATTGATTCAAAAGTAATATTACTTTAGTTTGAGTTCGGAAATGTTTTGATGTGATGTTTAAGATGCTGATGTCTTTTACTTAATGGATCGTGACTAACTGTTTCCATAGTGTACAAATTTTATCCATCACCATATGCTGACACATTGCCGGCGGCTTACACGCAGTTTACCAATGAAATATGGCTATAAATTGGATCCCCAACGAGCGACCCAGGGACTCCCGGAGGGCGGTGGAGTGGGCGGATGGTGGCATCGTATTATTTGCAGCCTTATTTTAATGAAGGTCATCGTGCCAGCATCGGGGTTGACTTCTGTACGTAGTTGTCGGCGTTTAATTGCAGCAATTTGCAAAAACAGCAGCCGCCAAAGGAGAAAGAGCACGGAGCCCCAACTGAAGGCTACAGCAGAAGCTGATCAAATTAATGTCATAACTCAATTAGCCGGCGGACATATTTGCATGAATATATAAGTTGATTTACGACGATGTTGTTGCCCGCTCAATTTGTGCTTAAACTTTTGCCAATTGATAATAGCGCTGCTCTACGAAGATTTCTCAGTTGAGCTACAATCTAAAAAACACTCTGCACAAAGACATTAGCTTTAGTATAGAGTAGCCAGAAAAACGGGTCGCAGAGGGTATTGACATATTGATAAGAACGAGTTCAATGAAATATCAGAGATCAAAAAGATCACCCTCTTTGTTTCAAAAATCATTTCTGTGGGTATTATTTATTCCATAGTTATAAGTACACTTACAAGTAATAGTAGTAAACAACAGTTTTCAGAAATACATTATTAATTTATCCAGAACTGCTCGGCTTGTTTACATTTATGCATCAAAAACCTCGTTTTACTTTAGCTTACTGATTTGGAATACCCGACTTAGACTTGGGCAACTTGTGTATGGGAATTATCACGAATTTAAATATATTTTTGATGACAGCGATACCGGGAAACACCCCTTCCCATTAAATGAAATGCATGTATTTCTCCAACGCAGACTCCAATAAAAAAACCTGTCAGGTTACTTAGTGCGCTTAACAAAAGCTAGTTTTAGCAACGCGAAAACCACCCATTCGTGTTTCCGGTCTTTATGCCCAACATGGGTGGGAATAATTGTAAGCACCTGGAAAGGATTCAATCATAAATTTAATAAAAATATTAATAAGAACTTTATAAGTTATTTTGAGTTCGAGAGCCATAAGTTTATATTAGGTAACAAAGGGTATACTTAAATTTTATATATTGCATAAACAATAATTTTTTGCTGCTCGCTGTAAACCATTAATTACGTTTCCCTCTGATGATGAGCTAATGAATCAGTTACATACGTTCTTAACAACCCCCTCCTCAACAGAGAACTAAACGATTTCCTACTCGAAAACTCTTTTTGTAAACCCCTTCCTGTGGCTTCTCCTCTCCATTGCAAGGACATGGCTCATGCACAATTTACGCAATTTAATCGGAACACAAGACAACCAAAGGGGTTGGCCCCGTGGCCAGAGAAACCACTTAAGTTGAGACCCGAGATTGCATACCGGTCAACCTGCAGTTTGGTATCGTATTACATAGGTTTATAATGTAAGGCACAACGGAAGTGGAAGTGGTGTGCTCAGATCCTTGGCTAACCGATAGCTTCTTCCTGTTTAAAGACTGGGGGAAATCAAATTATCTTGTTAGACTACGAGTTTATGTTCAGTCTACAGAATAATATTTGATGAAATTTATAAATAAATTTTTTTTTTATTCGCAGCAGTCATGGTCGTTAAAGAGATTCCGCTCCACGAGAACCTAAGCATGGAGACTCGATCTGCCAATGCCGCAACGCCAACAACGACCACCACCTTCTCTCGAGTGGGACGTCGATATAGTCTTTCCCTAACCACTGCCATCCTGCTGGCTTCCGTTTTCATCTGCACACTTCTCGCGGTAGGATTTATTGTCTATAACTTTGCCACGTGCGCTGAACCTGAGCCGGACTCCGACGAGGATATAGTATGCACTAGTGTGCATTTGAGAAAGCTAAAATCTGGACTGGATGGACCACCCAAATATGATCGAGATGTCCGTTTACCCCGCTCCATCCGCCCGCTTAAGTACAACATTACGTTGGAACCACAGCTCAGCGGCAACTTCTCCTTTGCCGGTACTGTTCAAATCAAAATAAAAGTGCTGGAGGACTGCTACAACATCACCATGCATGCCGAGGAGCTAAACATCTCGCGTAGCGACGTCTCTGTTCGCCGGGTGCTAGCAGGCGATGAGCTCGATGGGGACAGTCTGCGGATCCGTAAACAGTATCTAGTGGGAGCCAAGCAGTTTTTCGTGATTGAGCTGTACGACAAGTTGCTCAAGGGCGTGGAGTATGTGGTGCATTTGCGATTCGACGGAATTATTGAGGATTATCTGCAGGGATTTTACCGTAGCTCCTACGAGGTGCACAATGAAACCAGGTGAGCTAAAAAAAATACACGTTTTGAATCAACTTTGACTTACTCCTAAATTCTTTTTTAGGTGGGTAGCTTCAACTCAGTTCCAGGCTACAGATGCTCGTCGCGCTTTTCCCTGCTTCGATGAGCCCGCACTGAAAGCCAACTTTACCCTGCACATTGCTCGCCCTCGCAACATGACCACCGTCTCTAACATGCCCATTGTTTCCACCAACGATCAGTGAGTACTTAATTTCATTTACCAATAAGCAACACCTAAAACAATTTTCCTAAACCGTGTAGCGCCACCATATCGAGTTACGTGTGGGATCACTTTGCTGAATCCTTGCCCATGTCCACTTATCTGGTGGCCTATGCCATATCCGACTTTACGCACATCTCCTCCGGCAACTTTTCCGTGTGGGCGCGAGCGGATGCCATAAAATCGGCAGAGTATGCACTGACTGTGGGTCCAAGAATTCTCACCTTTCTGCAGGACTTCTTCAATGTCACGTTCCCCTTGCCGAAGATCGATATGATTGCTCTGCCTGAGTTTCAAGCAGGTGCCATGGAGAACTGGGGACTCATTACCTTCAGAGAGACAGCCATGCTTTATGATCCTGGAGTGGCAACTGCCAATAACAAACAGCGAGTAGCATCTGTTGTGGGTCACGAATTGGCCCACCAGTGGTTCGGCAACCTGGTGACGCCCAGTTGGTGGTCGGATATTTGGTTGAACGAAGGTTTCGCTAGCTATATGGAGTATCTTACGGCCGATGCAGTTGCCCCGGAGTGGAAACAGTTGGATCAATTTGTGGTCAATGAACTGCAAACCGTTTTTCAGTTAGATGCCCTCTCCACCTCTCACAAGATTTCCCACGAAGTATTTAACCCACAGGAGATTTCTGAGATCTTTGATAGAATTTCTTATGCCAAGGGATCGACTATAATCCGCATGATGGCGCACTTTCTCACGAATCCAGTTTTTCGCCGGGGTTTAAGCAAATACCTTCAAGAAATGTAAGTTACGAAAAATTTTTGTGGCTTATAATTTAGTAAATATATTTACCTCCAGGGCCTATAACTCCGCAACACAGGACGATTTGTGGCGTTTCCTAACGAATGAGGCAAAGTCCTCTGGGCTGCTGGACCACAGCAGAAGTGTCAAGGAGATTATGGACACCTGGACTTTGCAAACGGGCTACCCAGTGGTAAAGGTATCGAAGCATCCCAACTCGAATGTGATTCGCCTGGAACAGGTTCGATTTGTGTACACAAACACCACCAGGGAGGATGAAAGTCTGCTTTGGTGGATACCCATAACATTTACCACTGCTGCGGAGTTAAACTTTGCCAACACCCGACCCACTACTTGGATGCCACGAACTAAGTTGTATGAGCTGGAGAACAGGGACCTATCTACAGCTAAGTGGTTCATCTTTAACGTTCAACAAACGGGATACTATCGGGTCAACTATGAACTGGATAACTGGAAGGCAATTACCGATCACCTCATGGACGTGCAGCACTTTGAGGAGATTGCTCCGGCTAATCGTGCCCAGCTCATCGATGATGTGATGAATTTGGCCAGGGGTTCGTATCTCTCCTATGAAACTGCCATGAATTTGACTCGTTACCTGGCTCATGAATTGGGTCATGTGCCATGGAAGGCGGCTAGCAGTAATTTCATTTTTATCGACTCAATGTTTGTTAATTCCGGTGACTACGATCTTTTAAAGGTATTTATTTCAAATATTTATTTAATCTCTTTTGTTCATTTAAATCTAACCATTGTGTTTTTAGAACTATTTACTGAAACAGCTGAATAAAGTCTACAACCAGGTGGGATTCGAGGACTCGCAGGGCGATTCGGAGGATATTCTGTTGAAATTAAAGCGCGCCGATGTGCTGGGTATGGCCTGCCATTTGGGTCACCAGGAATGTATATCTGAGGCCAGTCGGCACTTCCAGAATTGGGTGCAGACCCCGAACCCTGATTCAAACAATCCGTAAGAAAATTTTTTCTAAAACCTAAACATAGTATTAATTCGTTTTTATTCCAGCATTGTGCCAAACCTTCGGGGAGTCGTTTATTGCTCGGCGATACAATACGGCACCGAGTACGAGTGGGACTTTGCCTTTGAGCGTTACCTAAAAACCAATGTTCCTGGAGAAAAGGACCTGCTTTTAAGTGCTCTCGGCTGCTCCAAGGAACCCTGGTTGCTCTATCGTTACCTGCGTCGTGGCATTGCCGGCCAGCATATAAGGAAGCAAGACCTGTTTCGGGTATTTGCAGCCGTTTCCAGCACTTTGGTGGGTCAGCAGATAGCATTCGATTTCTTGCGCAACAACTGGCAGGAGATCAAAAGCTAGTAAGTTAAAATACTCTTGCTTAGGAACGGAATATTAAATCATTTTTTTTCTTTCAGTATGGGCTCCCAGATGTCCAACATCCACACGTTATTCAAGTTCGCCACGAAGCGTTTTAACACCAAATTCCAGCTAGGCGAGTTCGAGAACTTTGTGAAGGACGCCCACTGGGACTACGACAGACCCATCCAACAGATCGTGGAACAGATCGAGACCAGCGTTGACTGGATGAACAAGAACTATAAGTCTATCGTAAAGTGGTTGCAGAACGAGGAGCGGGCGTAAGAAAAGAACCCTGCAGCTTGACTGGATCAACGCTGCAGCAGTATTAGAGTCCGCAGCTGCAACTGCATAAGATGGGCCATTAATGCATTTATGTCTAGTATTTATGTCCCGTGTTTTACCGATTTAATGTCGCCAAAGAGAAAAAGCCCTTGGCAGATCGTCCAGAGCATCACGTTTTTCATTAATTTTAATGTATGCCTTCTTTTCATAACAATTATGAGAGTCTTGTATTTTTAATTTGTACTTAAATGTAAATGTAAATGGAATATACCCTTGTTCGTCACAAAAAGTCGTGTAAAGCTTAGTCCTGTTTCACAGCCTGTGTTTTTCCTTGCGGAACTCTAATTACATCTGCAAACATTAAGGTACCTACGAAGACTAACAGTGTACCCAGCCAGTGGTACAAGGTGAATGGATTCCGAAAGTAAATAATCGAAAATACCAACGAGATGAATTTTCGAAGGGTTAAGATCAAGGTAACTGTCAGCGAGCTGCATTCCGTTGTCAGAGTGTAAACAGAACTGATACACAGATGCTGAGCGAGTACATTACCCAACAAATAGAGTAGTATTAGAGGCACTGCGAAGCCCAGGAGGGGCAGCTGGTAGGACACGCCTGCAAAGGCCATTCGCCAGTGCGTCTGTATATTTTCCTGCATCAGCAAAAAGGCGGGCAATGGCAACAGGTGTGTGTAATACAAAGCTTCCCTCGCACACTTGCCATGACGTCGGTACAGCAGTTCCTGGGTAATGCCCATGTAGGAGGATACAAACAAAGCCAGCACAAGGAGCAGGACACCAACCAGCCACCAGAATATATCCGCTTCTGCGGTTCCATCCACTTCCTCCTTCTTGCCATCCAAATCCAGGCTGGAAAAATATGTGCAGATAAAAATTCCCACGCTGATCATGACCACCGATATGTACTGACTGAGCCGATAGCGCCTCTTTAGGATCATCGTGCCCAAGCACATATTCGAGATGAGGGAACCGCCTCGAATGATCATGTGCAGCGTCATCGGGACATTAAACTCGAACACGTAGTTGTTGCATACGCTGGTCAAGAAGAACATGGCCACAAGAAGGGCATAGTCACGCAGGCTAATCACTCTGTTTGCCAATCCAAACCTCGATGTGAAAATGAAGCCCTCCAGGGCTATGAAGGCAAACTGGACGGCGGTTATCAGGTTTCCAGCGCCGGGATCCAACTTTACCAGGTGCTCCAGGAACACAACACCACTGCAACAGCCCAAAAACACGCCGCCAATGGCCAAAACAGCACGAGTTGATAAATTCATAGGAGTGGATTATTAAAGGTTACTCTTCCAACCAACTTTAACCTGTGATCTGGGCATAGCGAGCTTTTGAGCCAACTTTCTTTTTGGCCCAGCAAAACGTAAACAAAGCCAACAGGTGGTTATCGATAAACGCCATTTCTGGCCCAGCTGACTTGGGCTATCGGAAGCTAATCTCAAAGTAGGAATAAAATATGCATTATTAAAACCAAGATTTGTAGATTTATTTAAAAATTGTTATTACATTTACAAATCAAACTTAAAAACAAATTTCGTTTAATCACATTCGAAATAGTCGCACCAACAGTCTTTTTGAGCAATTACAAAGTACAATGATGAATGATACAAACAGTATATGATAGACAGTTTTTTTTGTGTTATATTAATTCTCCTTTTCCAGCAAGGCGATAATTTTGTTTAATTTTTCTGTCTGCTGGGCTTCAAAATTGTCCAGACGTTTGGCCACTAATTGCGCCAGCTTTTCGAATCTCTTGTCTATATGGTCCATGAGAATTGAGATATCCGTGGGAGCTGCAGCTTCCTGGGGCTTTACCTCCGCCTGCGGGGAACAGCCCTTCATCAGGGTCATAAACTGCTTGAATTTCTCCTCCTGCTCCTCCTTTTTTGATGGATACGTGCCGCCCCGTTGCAGCAGCTCCTGAATTCTTTGCGGATCCACTGGCCTAGGCAACTGGGTTGTTATGCCATTGGGATTGGGAGCAGTCTGCAGCATGGCGCCATAAACGCAAATTTCGTTTGCCGAGGTGAGCATCCTTAAGTTTATATCATTAATGCCAGAACGGTCAATTTCCATGTCATAGCGATATGGTCGGACAGGAACCTCGGCGTCCTCCTCCTCGACGCAGACTCCATAAATGGTTTCGCAGTACTCCTGGGACGGACCAATAAAAAGCTCTACCTTGGGAGCACTACAAACCAGGGTAAGAGCTGCGATTTTGAAGCGAGTCGGGATTTGGAACCTCAGCTCACAAGGTGGTGGCGGACTATCCACAGTGGAAAACAGAACAGCGCGATCCTCGTTTACGACATCATCCAAATCGGGCCTGCAAACAAAGGAGATTGCGAAATCACTAGATGAAAACCAGTTTCGGGGCGTGGAGTCCTTTGTCTTACTTTACAAAGACGTCTTCATCGGACAAACGGGTGGCCACCAGTTGTCCTAACTCGTTACCCGCAATTTGGGGCCAATTGCAGCGGGCAGTAACTTTTTCGCACATGGTTTTATTCACATAAAAGCTTAATTTTGAAGGAAACGAATTCAAAAAGAGTTTGTTTAGGCAACAATGAAAATCAAAACAACCAGTTAGTGGTGGCCAAATAGACCGATAACTGTCGCGGAGGATGCTAACCTGTTGCAATTAGTGGGAAGAGACAAGCTTATCGGAAATTTTATAAGGAATACTTCAAAAAGTAATAAAAATAAGCTAACCCCTAATGTTAGAAAAATGACAAAGGGGAAACATTTTTATTAAATTCTAAAGGTATTAAATTATTAAAACATCGAAAACCGCCTTCACCTAAACAATAGGTCCAATAAGAATAAAAAAGTTTTCCAATAGGACCAAATTTTAGGTGTCCGTTTTGTTTTTCTGCAAGACTGGCAATATCGCGGCTTGACAGCTGCGACCTTGGAAGTCCCCTGTAGGTCAAATTTCAGCAGAACTTCTCGCATATTGTAGTTGAGGGCGGTCGGCTTAAGAGTGCACAATTCTCCGTAAAATAATTAATTCAGCTAACATGGGCGGCAAGTACAAGATTGTGATGGTGCGCCACGGCGAGTCCGAGTGGAATCAGAAGAATCAGTTCTGCGGATGGTTCGACGCCAATCTCAGCGAGAAAGGTAAGTGATTACATCAAACACAGCCTTTATTCCGTAACATTAACTTAGTCGGTTTTTTTTTTGTACGTACATATGTATACATATGTATGTATGTGTCTATCTTTTGAATCCAAATATTAAACCCTAGGTACCTAGATATGTACCTAATTGCAAAACGAAAGTATTTTACAGTTTAATGGAAGTTTGCTTAACAATTTCATATCAAGCTGTAAGTGTTTTTGACCTAGTCAACTTCTATATGTATATGTAGGTATGTATATACATATATGCATATACATATGTACATATATTAAAAACGAAGTGTTTCTGGTATGTAATTCAAACCAAAATAATTACAACACAAAGGTATCCTTCAGATTTTTTTCTAAAAAAATCAATAACACCCTTTAAAATATGTACAAGAATATCTTTATAATATTCTTATCTCTGTTTCTGTACGTGAAAACATGCGTCCTATGCATGTATGTATGTACATACATATGTTCTTATGCTAGCATAACTCAAAACATAGAATCAAAGGTTATCTTATATTCGTATTCAAAAATAAAAAGAAGACCTAATGTTTCCCTTATTTGTTAACAGGACAGGAGGAGGCTCTAGCCGCCGGCAAGGCCGTAAAGGATGCGGGTCTGGAGTTCGATGTGGCCCACACCTCGGTTCTGACCCGCGCTCAGGTCACCCTTGCCAGCATCCTGAAGGCCAGTGGCCACAAGGAGATCCCCATCCAGAAGACCTGGCGCCTCAACGAGCGCCACTACGGCGGTCTGACCGGCCTGAACAAGGCTGAGACCGCTGCGAAGTACGGCGAGGCCCAGGTTCAGATCTGGCGTCGCAGCTTCGACACTCCACCACCACCGATGGAGCCGGGTCATCCCTACTACGAAAACATCGTTAAGGATCCCCGCTACGCCGACGGGCCCAAGCCCGAGGAGTTCCCCCAGTTCGAGTCCCTCAAGCTGACCATCGAGCGCACACTGCCCTACTGGAACGACGTCATCATTCCCCAGATGAAGGAGGGCAAGCGCATCCTGATCGCCGCCCACGGCAACAGTCTGCGCGGCATCGTCAAGCATTTAGACAGTGAGTATTCTGGCAAAGATTTATACTTAACAGCAGGAATTGTTTTCGTGGGAGGGGCTATTAATTCATTCATTATGATAAACTAAAATCCATATCTTATTCTCATCCCTTTCAGATCTCTCTGAGGACGCCATCATGGCCCTGAACCTGCCCACGGGCATTCCGTTCGTTTACGAGCTGGACGAGAACTTCAAGCCAGTGGTGTCCATGCAGTTCCTCGGCGACGAGGAGACGGTGAAGAAGGCCATCGAGGCTGTGGCCGCTCAGGGCAAAGCCAAGTAAGCTAGCAGAGAGGCCTGCCCAACTGAGAATCCACACAAATCCGGCACAAATCAGAACATTCTGATTTCGCTTTTGTTCAAGATATAGCCAATCCCATTCGTTGTTGTTGTTCGCGTAGCAGTAATTGGTTCATCCCCACTACAGTTATTAAATAATTTATTATTACACTCAGAGGACAGGCAGAGTCGTTGTTTATTATCTGGTTCACTTTCGCTTGTTTTTCTTGCCATCCTTGGCCAGCTCCAGACCAAGGATGCACTTGGGCGGCACCTTGTAGGTTTCCGTGAGCAGTGTATGCACAAATCGCACCTGGTTGCCCTGGATCTGCAGTTGCTCGTGCTTCTGGTGCGGCAGTTTCACCACACTTGTGCTGGCGGCGGCTCCCTGCTTGCACAACTTGATGAACTCGGCCAGGATGATGCCGTACGCCTCGATGTTGCTTACAAGCGTCACTTTTTTGTTACCCGAACGCGTGGCCAACGACATTTGAATGAGGGGCTTCCCGCTCGTGTCTTTCCCGCTGCACATCTGGTAGGAGTGCTCCATCTTGCTGGTGATAAGGGAGCACATCTCGCTTAGCGAGGCCTCCCTGTTTCCGTACAGCTCGATCAGCGTTTCGTCTGGGCGAACCAACTTGGTCAACGGATGAAGCAGCCCGTGCTTGCTCACATACTCCCGAACAATCTTCTTAATTTGTCCCGCCGGGATTCCCTCGCCGCGCTTAAAGTTCAGCTTTGTGAAAAAGGCCGCCGTAGCATCGGTTACTATGTACATTTCCTTTAGCTCAGAGTGGAACAGAGGTGTCTCGGACACCGCTCCGTTCGCCTCGTTTGCCTTGACATCGGTTATGAAGTTCACAACTTCGGGGTGCTCCAGGTCAACGGATATTATCTTATCCACTCCCTTACTTTCCTCCCGCACCACAATGAATCCTTGATCCACCATCTCGGCCAGGAAATTGGAGAGCTTCTTGTACCGGGTCTTCTTAAGATCAATCTGTTCTGGCGCCTCGGTGACCACATACAGTCTGTAGAAATTGCTGGTTAACAGTGGAAGAGGCAACTTTTTTCCATTATTTTTAAGGGCGGAGAGGAAAGCATTCTTGAGAATCAGTTCTGGGGAGGCCTCCTCCTCCTGAACTTCTTCCTCAGATTCTGGGGAATCCTGGTTTTCTAAGGTTAAGGCAGCAGTTCCAGTTTCCAGTTCTTCAGTTTGAGTTACGGATGCAAAGGTTGCAGGAGCTGAAGGAACGGGGTTGGCGGGTGCCTTTTTTCTCTCCATCTCGGAACCAAGGGCGGGAAAATCCTCGCCAGACAAGGCCTTCGTCTTCACCAGAGGGATCTGTTGAATCAGGCTGGGCTCATGGGACCAGAGCTTGTCGCCGAACAAATGGAGCATTTTGATGGCCACGCCATGACCTCCACACATGTACAATTCATCACTTGAACGGGCCAACTGACCCACACCCACTGCGGATTTATTGTTTGTAAGGTTTACAGCCACTAAATTGGATAATAGGTTAATTAACGAAATACCAGTAAATACATACAATATACTTACTTAACTGACCCTTCTTAAAGTGCCCGTACATGTTCAATCCTACGCCCAAGGGCACTACGCCCGGCAGCATGAGATCCGCTCCGTTCGTCAGCTTCGGTAAAACGCCCTCGTGGGTGGTGAAATAGGGCAGGATGTCCGGAATGGACCACAGCGTATACAGAGTGGGCACCAGTTGACCTCCGTCTAGCTCAAAGAACAGGGGCAGCTTGTCCACGCAGTAGACCACGCTCTGGACACCGCCGTGGCTGAGAATCTTTACCTGGGTGACCGCCGCCTTTGTCGGCACCAGCTGATCCACGGACACATTGGGAAAAGCCGCCTCCACGCGCTGCCGGAACTTTTTGCTCTCGGATCCCTTAAGGGCCGCACTGCTCTTGGGTCTGTAGGGCTTAAGAAACATTTGTTCCGTGGAGTGGTGTTGGCTTAAGAACTTAAAAGATTTGGCCAAAAAGATTGGATTGGCACATGCCTCAGTGAAAACAAACAACCGTCCATCGGAGATGCTAAATTGGCTATTTTCCAACCACTTTCGGCTAAAAAAAACATTAACGGAACTCGGTGAAGATATTTATTAATTGTGACCAAAAGTCAAATTTAAGTTCATATTTAATTATTATTTTTAAAGTTCTAGAGACCTAATTTATAAAGCTATAATTATAGTTATAGGCTAAAAACCTTTTCCCAATCCCATAACACACGTACCAAAAAACGTCGACTCTCTGGAAAATTTGACGTATTTTTCTATCCAAATGCCAAGGACCTTCTCAGGTAGCAAAAGGTAGAAAATAACAAGGATCTTGTAAGACGCCATTTTATTCAACAAAACATCTGTGGTAACAATTCTTTGCACGACCTTGTAACTTGAAAATGTGTGTTTGATTCATACTTTTTTTAGCTCAAAATCTTACTTAGACTGATATATGTAGGTGAACCCCCAATTAATATTTGAAATAAGTTTCCCGGCCCGTTAACAAGATTCTAGTCCGAGTCCGAGTCGGAGTTGCTAGCTGTGGCCTTTTGCTGAGTGGGAGGATCGTAGAAATGTAGGCTCTTGCGCCAGATCTTAACGAGACCATCGAAGGCACGGCGGCTGTACTTTCCGTATTTGTTTGGAGTGCGAGGATGCTCGCGAGCCCGCTCAGCCCTTGGCACCATTTCCAAGTAACGCTCGTAGGCAGCTGTATTCTTGCCATAGTCTATTTGCTTTTGACGGCGAGCCAGAACGGCAGGATCGGTTTCAGTATAGGAGGAGGAGGACGAGGTGGAGGATGTGTAGCTGTTGTGGCGCACCCGCTTCTCCTCCTTGTGGCCTCGGAAGTTGCCGCTCTTGTTGTGGTTTTTTGGGCGCGGGTTGTTGCCACTCTTGGTGGCAGCTGCATCACCGTTGGCCGAGGAATTGCTGCTGTTCGGACTGTTGGAGCGACTTATTTCATTGCTGGGCGGCGTTTGCGAGTGGCGGCGCTTATAGGGCGTCTTTAGCTTTTCCTCCTTGACAAGACGCTCAAACTTCTCTTCGTTGACGCCGTCCAGGAACTCGAAGGCCATCTCCCGACCCTCGCCTTCGATGGGCTCCAGTTTGACCTCAGCTTGCTCCCTTTTGATCAAAGAGGCACAGCTAGCAGCGCTGCTGTTTAGGGAACTGGAGGCCTAAACACAAAAATAACTGGTTT
This sequence comes from Drosophila ficusphila, assembly GCF_018152265.1. Taxonomy (NCBI): domain Eukaryota; kingdom Metazoa; phylum Arthropoda; class Insecta; order Diptera; family Drosophilidae; genus Drosophila; species Drosophila ficusphila. The sequence continues at coordinate 22,031,179 of NW_025064737.1, forward strand.
GAATATGTTCCGGCGTTTTCATCTATCTTTCACTTACCTCATCGCTGTGGCCAAACTCTGCTCGGACCTCCTGTGCCCAGCTTTGCATCGTGGGCTTCACATCGATCGATATGGAGGATGCCGAGGAATTTAGGCTACCGCTGCCCTTCTGCGGCGTGTTGTCGACAGACATGTGTTGATCCTCAAAAAGCATGTTTGTGCGCGTGTGTTCCGAGTGTTTACTGTGGCTAGAAGGATGCGGTCCGCTGCTGGTGAGGATGTTATCACCGCGCTGTTTTGGGTCTTGTGTTTGACAACCTTCGCGCGTTTTTTGTTGTGATGCTCGCCAGGCTGCAGAGTGTGACCAGTAGAGAAATGGGTAAAGTAGAAGACGGAATATCAAATCCGCGAACTGGTCACCCATAACGTTTTAAACATTCTTTCTGATTTAAAGTCTTTAACTTGCCCCGTAAATGAGTTGACTTTTTATTTTTTGTTATCCGTGATGCCCAATCACAGAATTATTATTTATAAGTTCAAAATTGTAGAGTTGATCAAATGTCCATTCAAGAAATACATAAATCATAAGAAAACAATGCAAAAAGAAATTTTCTAAAACATACATGTTGTATTACATCAATAAGCATTTTGAATTTAGTTATTATTTCATTTGGATTTTTTTTATAACGGATACAGCTTTTAATCAATCCCTTACCAACACTATTATTAAGATATTTCAATGCTTCGCCAACAAGGGCACACTGTCTGCTTATTCGAGTGATTTAGCATTTTTCGGCACAAAAGAAAATTGAAAATTGAAAAGGTGCAATCGTTGGTTAGTACGCAAAAGATTGACTTGTTTTCATTATATACAACAAGATTTCGAGCTCGAGTTAAACATATGTCAATTTAAAATCTATAGAGCATACATTTGACTGGAAACAACGCAGCTGGAAAATGAGTCTTACGTCCGCCGCGGGGATAATTTCCCTACTCGATGAGCCGATGCCGGATCTCAAGGTGTTTGCCCTTAAAAAACTGGACAACATCGTGGACGAGTTCTGGCCGGAGATCTCGGAGTCCATCGAGAAGATCGAAATGCTGCATGAAGATCGCAGCTTTCCCGAAAACAAGCTGGCTGGCATGGTGGCCTCCAAGGTGTTCTATCACCTGGGTTCCTTCGAGGACGCCCTCACTTACGCCCTGGGCGCAGGCGATCTCTTTGATGTGAACGCAAGGAACGAGTACACAGAGACCATTATTGCCAAGTGCATTGACTTTTACATTGCCCAGCGAGTGGAGTTTATCGAGAATCCCAAGGAAGCGAGCGCCGTGGACGACCGACTGGAGGGGATCGTAAACAGGATGATCCAGCGCTGCCTGGACGACAACCAGTTCCGCCAAGCGCTGGGTATCGCATTAGAAACCCGTCGCATGGACATCTTCGAGGCGGCCATCATGAAGTCGGATGATGTGCGTGGCATGCTGGCCTACGCTTACAACGTGACCATGTCGTTGATTCAGAATCGTGGCTTCCGCAACCAGGTGTTGCGCTGCCTGGTGGGTTTGTACAGGGATCTGGGTGTGCCCGATTATGTGAACATGTGCCAGTGCCTCATCTTCCTCGAGGATCCGCTGGCGGTGGCCGAGATGCTGGACACTCTGACTCGCTCTTCGGTGGAGACAAACAATCTGATGGCCTACCAGATTGCCTTCGATCTTTACGAGTCTGCCACGCAGGAGTTCCTGGGCAACGTGCTGCAGGCTCTGAAAGACACTGCTCCCATTCCCACCGCCCTCCCCAGCACTTTTAAGCCGCAGGGCACTAGTTCCGAAGACGGAACTAAGTCGGAAGGAGACAAGTCAAAGTCTGACGAAGATATCACAGAGGATAAGCCGGGTAAGCTAGGTCTTCTTACCCAATGTTTTCGATTTATTTAACTTAAAATTATTAACGCCTAGCTGACGCCAAGGTAGAGCGCACAATCGATTCGCTGAACGAAGTTGAAAAGCTGCATCAGAAGAACATTGAAAAGCTTATATCAATCCTGTCCGGCGAGGTTTCCATCGATCTGCAGCTTCAATTCCTGATACGCAGCAACCATGCTGACTTGCAAGTCCTGCGAGGCACTAAGGAAGCTGTCCGTGTGTCTATCTGCCACACAGCGACCGTCATTGCGAATGCCTTCATGCACAGCGGTACCACCTCCGATCAGTTTCTGCGTGACAACCTCGACTGGCTAGCCAGGGCAACGAATTGGGCTAAGCTGACGGCAACTGCTTCTCTCGGTGTCATTCATCGGGGCCACGAGAAGGACTCGCTTGCCCTAATGCAAAGTTACTTGCCCAAGGAGGCGGGCCCGAGTTCTGGATACTCCGAGGGTGGTGCCCTATACGCCTTAGGCTTGATTCACGCAAATCACGGAGCCAACATTATAGACTATCTGCTGCAACAGCTGAAGGATGCCCAGAACGAGAACGTACGCCATGGTGGATGCCTGGGACTGGGACTCGCTGGAATGGGCACTCACCGCCAGGACCTTTACGAGCAGCTGAAGTTCAACCTTTACCAGGATGACGCCGTCACTGGAGAGGCGGCGGGTATCGCCATGGGCATGGTCATGCTGGGCTCCAAAAACGCTCAGGCCATAGAGGATATGGTGTCGTATGCACAGGAAACGCAACACGAAAAGATTCTACGAGGTCTGGCAGTGGGCATCTCCCTCACCATGTTCTCGCGTTTGGAGGAGGCCGATCCGCTGGTGACCAGCCTGTCCACCGATAAGGATCCGGTCCTGCGTCGCTCTGGAATGTACACCATCGCTATGGCCTACAATGGAACCGGTAGCAATAAGGCCATCCGTAAGCTGCTTCACGTGGCCGTCTCCGACGTGAATGACGATGTGCGTCGCGCTGCAGTGACTGCAATCGGTTTCATCCTGTTCCGCACCCCGGAGCAGTGTCCCTCGGTGGTGAGTTTGCTGGCCGAGTCCTACAACCCACATGTTCGTTACGGAGCTGCGATGGCACTTGGTATTGCCTGTGCCGGCACAGGATTGCGAGAAGCAATCGCCCTGCTGGAGCCCATGGTTAAGTTCGACCCTGTGAATTTTGTTCGTCAGGGAGCGCTGATCGCCTCGGCAATGATCTTGATCCAGCACACGGATCAAAGCTGTCCAAAATCTACCTTCTTCCGCCAGCTTTATGCCGAAGTCATAAGCAATAAGCACGAAGATGTGATGGCCAAGTATGGCGCTATTCTGGCTCAGGGTAAGTGTAATTTTAAAAAAAGGACAGAAGGGTTGAGTGGATTTTTAATAATTAGCTCTAGAAAATATACAAGCCCTCAAACATTCTTTTTGCGTGTTTAAAATACTAACGCTTCTTAAGAGTCTATATAAAATATAGTAATAAAAATATATATATTTTTTTTATAATATTCAGGCATTATTGATGCAGGTGGTAGGAATGCCACTCTGTCCCTGCAATCACGAACAGGACACACCAATCTGCAGGCGGTGGTTGGCATGTTGGCCTTTACTCAGTACTGGTACTGGTTCCCTCTGGCCCACACTCTATCGCTTGCTTTCACACCCACTTGCGTCATTGGCCTCAACTCCGACCTGAAGATGCCCAAAATGGAGTACAAGTCAGCGGCAAAGCCCTCGCTGTACGCCTATCCCGCCCCGCTGGAGGAGAAAAAGAGCGAGGAGCGTGAAAAGGTAGCCACCGCAGTTCTGTCGATTGCCGCACGGCAAAAGAGACGCGAGAATGCGGACAAAAAGGAGGACGAGAAGATGGATGTCGATGAGGACAGCAAGGAGGGTACTGCGGTGAAAAAGGACGAGGAAACCAAGACCGAGGAGAAGCCGGCGACAGAGGAGAAGCCCAAGAAGAAGGAGGAGAAGGAAAAGAAAAAGGAAGAGGACAAGGAAAAGGACAAGGAGGTGGCTGCCACCAGCAGCGAAAAGGACAAGGAAAAAGAAAAAGAGAAGGACAAAAAGGAGAAGAAGGAACCGGAGCCCACTTCCGAAGTTCTGCAGAATCCCGCCCGCGTGCTCCGCCAGCAACTGAAGGTCCTCAGCGTCATTGATGGGCAATCGTATGAACCCCTAAAGGATGTGACCATCGGTGGAATCATAGTATTCCAACACACTGGCAAGGCAGAGGACCAGGAGCTGGTAGAGCCAGTAGCCGCCTTTGGACCCATGAACGACGAGGAGAAGGAGCCGGAGCCCCCAGAGCCCTTCGAGTACATCGAGGACTAAATGGGCATGCTGTTTGTCATTATCTAAGTAACATGTTCGATTTTCAACCTTGCATACTTTTCACGAGAGGTACTAATCAGCAAAAATCACGAAAAGCTTATCCCTAATTATAACACAGTAATAAAATGTTCATCGTACAAGATGTAAATAATGTGTACTTTGGTTTATGGGTACCCACCAATCTTTTAAATTACCTGTGACGCTTCTGTGGCGGGCGCTAAACTTCAGTTATAAGTGTCTTAGATAGCTTTTGATTAAACAAGACTGTTTCGCCATCTGTTGTAAGAAGTTTCCCTCAAACATAATTTTGCGATTTCACAACGCTGAGCAATTATTTGATCTCGAATTGGTATAGCATTTTGTTGTTCTCTGAGTATTTTAAGAATTGCTCTCTTAACAAGGGCGTATTGGTGGAGAAAATGGGGTTTGTGGTGCCAACGAATAAATAATGTTTGGGAGTTAAAAAACAACAAATGCATTGTTCTTACATTTTTACATATATGTGCAGAACCTGCATTCCTGAATTGACCCGAAATCTTCATGATTTATTAGCGGATTGTTTGTTTATAACTTTGGTAATTGATTCAAATCCCCTTTTGTTCCGCCTTGTTTGTTGCCATGGAACTTTGAAATTTGAAAACAATCATTCTACAGGTATATGATCGTCAAACAGAAATCTTTGGTAAGAGCTTTTTATAATTTAAGGGTGCACGTTTCAAAGGGTTTATAAAAATAAACATTTAACACGAATCACAGTTATTCGCCGTAGGCAAACAATAACAAAAATAACCGTTATGGGATATGTTACCGACCTCTAGATACCCTGGTACAACTGATTTAATATTGGACACAAAGCTTTTAATAAACTCCTTCCTTCTTTTTTTCGATTACCTTACACTTGAATTCTAACATTCCAACATACTATGTATTAAATAGTATGATTTAATGTTTTAAAAATAAACAAAGGTTTATATTTTAATGGTAATTATCTTTTGGATTCCAAAAAAACTTTTTTTAAATTAATTTTTTAATCAAAGCGAGAACGTATATACATATATATCAGGAATAAAAAATTTCTTCATTATTCCTGTTGCATACATTTTTATGAGCAAGAGTACCCTGGCAAACAAGAAACACAGGGTATAAAAATACAACCGGGTGGCAACGTTCGACTTCTGTCGAGTATAAATGCTCAGCGATTTCTCTCTCCGAACTCAGTAGATTTTTTTTTGTTATTCCGTGCGGGTGCTCTTTCCGCGTAATATTAGTGTAAATTCCCATAGTCCCTAGTGTTGACAAAATTGTGAATGTTGTGCCAGACGGCTGTTAATTAGCATATAGCACTTATACCAAATATATATACCAAAAACGAATTGCAACTCATCCTCGTCGCGGAACCAAGTGCTTTGTTACTATTGCCTGTGGTTCAAAAAAAAGAAAACGGTAATTGCGGATAACGGTGGATAAATCACTGCTGACCTCGACCTAGACAACATATATACATAGATATATACTTAAAACGAACTGTCGATTTGTTGTTGCCGGCTATGCATTATTGATTTTCACTACCATTTCCAGGGGAGTGAGTAAGTGGGGAGTGGAGCGGAGAAAGGAGAAAGCGAACGCCCCTCGCCCGCGTGCGATAGAATCAGAGCCGTAACGGTAAATCCCAGTCCCGAACAAGCCCAGGAACTCATCACAAAGTTATGAACCGCACTAGAAGGAAGGTCGTGCGCCCAAAGAACCCATACACCAAAGCTAGCTACTTCTCACAATGGACCTTCTGGTAAGTGTTACGAAAAATCGTGTTATAGAAATCGGAATAGCCATACATATAGTCACTCATTAGTCATGAGCAAATTTTTTTACGGTAAATCACACCTTACAGAGTTCAATGTAGCACGTGTTCTGACCATATTGTAGTATCAGGTCTTTATCAGGTTCACACCCATTGTATAATAACTTTAGTTCTATTAGCTTGTTTAGGCCGATAAGTTCGCAAGGCTTGATAAGGTTGGGCCCATTCTAATGAGAAGTAGGACAAACATCCATTAAATTGGACGGCATAGTTTTATTAAATGTCATTGTTGGCCACAAGGTTACATCTTTATCGGGCGTTCGCAATGAACGCTTGCCAACTGCAACCAGATGGATCTGGCAGCCGCGATTTATTACGATTTCCTCTAATAAACAAAGCGGTTGTAGTCTCACTTGAATTGATAACGTAAAAAGTTGAACTCACAGTTTCTACAATGTCACGTTTACTACAAAGTCTCGGGTGCCTCTATCGGTAGACAGTTCTAAACACAAACAGGCTGAATTGTAATTTATTAATAACGACTTAATAATTTTTTTGTCGGGCTTGTCACATGAGCTCGGTTTTTATTTTGAATTGCAGAGTACTGTTTCTCGTATTCTTATGACTTTACAGTGTTCAATATATAATTTGTATTTAGTAAAATTTGAAAGCTTTAATCATATATACAAATTTAACCGCTGAATGGTTAGCTTTAATTAAACACTGAAGTTTATGTATGTATAACATTCCCAATATGTCTGATTTGCCAATTAACCACTGTATGTGCAAGTGTCTACCCAACTACAAGTGTTTGATTAATATGTAATCAAACAACTTCTCAGGGGGTTTTCGCAAATCGTGAGTCTGACGAAATTCCCAAGAAAACGTCTTTGTTTGCAACGTGTGTCTATGTTTTATCAGACAGGCTTTCCACAACAACAGCTCTTCCCAAGATATCTTAATTGAGGTCTTCATTACATAGACTCTACTTAATTAAATACCAATAAAGACAAGGAAATCATACAAAATCTAAGGGCTTTACAAAAAAAAAAAAAACTAACCTTGCCTGCCTTATTATCAAGTCATTTAAAGGTCTTCTGTGAGACTTTTAGAATGGCATCGTAAACTATTGCGTATAAAGTAGCTTTAGTTAATTTTAATTTGTATGAACGCTATATATTCTGTTAAGTCACTCCATTTTTTAGCAATTAATGAAACTAAAAACTAAATACACTGAAAAAGGAGGGCGGTGGCTGGAGGAGCCAGACTTTAAATTTGTTTTTATGTTATTTACTATAATTAAAACCATTTCAGGTGGATGCGAGATCTATTCAAGCGAGGCCTCAAGGGTCCGCTGACGGACGAGGAGCTGTATCAGCACAGAAAGACCCTAGATAGTGAACGGGTTACGAACAAGTTCGCAGAACTGTGGGACGATGAGTTAAAGCGTAGTGATCCCAGTGTTGTGAGGATGATCCTTCGGGCCTACGGAAAGATTTTCGTACCCATGGGTCTGGCCTTCTCCATAAGCGAAACGATTTGCAAGTAGGTCGAACGTGATTTTGCACGGAGGATTACCTAATCCCATTGACTTTCCTTGCAGATCTCTCATGCCTCTTTTCCTAGGTGGTTTGGTGGGCTATTTTGCCACAAATCAGACGGATATCAAAGAACAGACAGCCTATCTGTACGCCTTAGGAATTGTGATCTGCATGCTGATTCCTGTGATAACATTCCACCCCTTCATCTTCTACATCTTTCAAGTGGGCACCAAGCTGCGGCTGGCCCTCTCGGGACTCATCTACCGAAAGTGCCTGCAGGTCTCGAAGAGCAGCAGCAACGATGGGCTCCGAGGGAGAGCCATAAATATCTTGTCCAATGATCTTGGTCGCTTCGATGTAGCCTTGTGTTTCCTGCACGACACGTGGAAGGGACCCATGGAGTCGATCCTGATTGGTTTCCTTATGTACCGGGAGATTGGAATATCAGCTGTTATCGGCGTATCGTTTATGCTGAGCTTTATCCCACTGCAGGCATGGGCTGCCAAGAAGGCGGCATACTATCGACAAATGACGGCGGAAAGAACGGATATGCGTGTGAAGCTTATGAACGAGATCATCCAGGGCATTCAGGTGATCAAGATGTATGCTTGGGAGAAAAGCTTTGCCCGAGTAATCGCCGAGGTTCGACTCAAGGAGGTGAAAGCCATTCGCGGAACTGCCTACATCCATGCTGCCCTCGGTTGCACATCCATGATATCGCCGATGTCTGTTTTCCTGGCTCTGTGCTCCTACGTTTACCTAGGTGATCCTTTGACGGCCCAAAAGGTGTACACAGTGTCGTCCTATTTTAACATGCTTAACGATTCGATGGTAACCTTTTGGCCCATGTCCATTACGTTTATTGCCGAAGCTCTGGTTTCGGCGAAACGTTGCAAGGATTTCCTGCTAGACGGCGACAGAGCCGAAGTGCCAATAAACCTGGAGGCAAATCAGCAAACGGTCAAGAACAAGCGGAAAATAAGCAAGAAGGACAAGCAGAAGAATGTGGAGTTGAACGGATCACTACTTTCCAATGGAAAACCGCAGCACAATCGTTTGAGAGATTATGATCCGGAGGCAACGAAAAAAATGTGTGGTGCTCAAAAACGTGTCTGCTTCGTGGGACGCAAGCGATGGTCATGCAAACTGCGCCATCGAGGACTTCAGTACGGATATTCAGGATCAAACTTTGGCCGCTGTTGTTGGACCTGTGGGAGCCGGAAAATCCAGCTTTCTGAATGTTTTGCTGGGCGAAGTGGGCATTGATAAAGGAGAGGCCATGGTGCACGGAAAGGTCTCGTATGCCTCCCAGGAAAGTTGGGTCTTCGAAGGAACCATTCGCGATAACATCGTTTTTGTGGAGGACTACAACGAGAGAAGGTACAAAAAGGTGGTGAAGGTGTGCGGTTTAGAGCGCGATATGGAACTGCTACCTCGAGGAGATTTGACAGTGGTTGGCGAGCGGGGAGTGAGCCTCAGTGGCGGGCAGAAGGCCCGAGTCAGTCTGGCCCGAGCAGTGTACCGCAAGGCAGATATATATCTCCTCGACGATCCACTTTCTGCTGTGGATACGCACGTGGGCAAACACATCTTTGACCGCTGCATACGAGACTTTCTATCGAACAAGATACGAATTCTGGTTACACATCAGGTGCAATATCTGTTCGACGTGGAGCACCTACTGCTGATGGGCAACGGAAAGATTATGGCCCAAGGAAGTTACCAGCAGTTGCAGCGTTCCCGACAGTTCCAGTTTTTGGAGCAGACGCAGCACGACGAGAGTGGCATCGACACGCACAGTGTTAGCAGCTTTTGTCGCGCAGCGATTCCGAAAAGAGCATGGAGCACCAGCACAACCAGCTCCTCCGCCCAGACGAGGAGGTGGAAGAACTCAACCAGGAGCAGCAGTCCGTGGGTTCCATCAAAATGCACGTCTACGCCTCGTACATCAAGGCTTTGGACAGCACCTTCCTGCTCGGCATAATTATTTCGCTTTTTGTCTGCGCCAGGGTGATGCTAACCGGAGTGGACTACTTCCTCTCTAGATGGTAAATATTGGTTTTTAAATGGTCGTACCGCAACATTAATTTTATAATTTAATCCGCAGGGTTATTTGGGAGGAACAAATAGCTGTTAATAGCACTACAACCTTGTTAAAGGAAAATGATGCAATGCCAGCCAACGATACGCTACCTCTTAACACTACGGACCCTTCTGTGACGCCTTTAGTTGCCGGAGACATCCAAGCAGGGATCCGGCAGGAACTCGTCCTTTTCTACGCCACAATTCTGGGAGCCACACTGATCGTCTACCTAATCCGTACCTTTGGCTTTTTTAAGATGTGCCTGCGTATTTCGCTGCACCTGCACGACAGACTATTTAGGGGTATCACCCGAGCCAGCATGTACTTCTTTAACACAAACTCCTCTGGCCGAATACTTAATCGGTTCTCCAAAGATATACGCACAGTGGATACCGATCTGCCGCACACACTTCTTGATTGCCTCGCCTTCATTATCGATGTTTCGGGTGTGGTGATCATCGTGGCTATCGCGAACTATTGGCTGCTGGTTCCTGCTACAATCATTGGTGTGATTTTGGGCATGATTCGGTACCTCTATGTAAATACCAGTCGCAGCGTTAAACGACTGGAGTCCATATGTAAGTAGAAATAATTGGTTATTTTAATTAAACTGTTAACCTATTTTATCCTGCTCTCTCTTTCAGCTCGCAGTCCTGTTTTCTCGCTGACAAACCAAACCTTCCAGGGTCTTACCACCATACGTGCTTTGCAGGCCCAAAGCGCATTAGAGCAGGAGTTCCATGAATACCAGAATACCAACACATCCGCCTGGTTTCTCTTTTTGTCCTGCACCCGTGCCTTCGCCCTGTGGACGGACATGCTGTGCATTGTCTACATGACGGCAGTGACCTTTAGTTTCCTGCTGCTGAAGAACGAGTTCGACAGTGGAGACGTGGGATTAGCCATACTGCACTCGACCACAATGACGGGAATGTGTCAATGGGGTATGCGGCAAACTGCGGAGCTGGAGAACCAGATGACAAGCGTGGAGCGAGTGCTGGAATACACGGAGCAGCCGTCCGAGGCGCCGCTGGAGACCCCAGAGAAGTTCAAGCCAAAGACCGAGTGGCCCAGCAAGGGTCGCATCGAGTTCATCAACTTTAAGCTACGCTACTCGCCCAAAGAGGCACCAGTGCTGAGGGACCTCAACTTTACGATCGAGTCGCGCGAAAAGATTGGCATTGTGGGCCGCACTGGCGCAGGCAAATCGTCCATCATCCAGTCCATCTTTCGATTGGCATGCAACGAGGGCATGATTCGCATTGATGATGTGGACATTGAGCACATTGGGTTGCACGATTTGCGTAGTCAGATTTCGATTATACCCCAGGATCCGGTTCTGTTTTCTGGCACATTGCGCTACAACCTGGACCCCATGGACGAACGTTCGGATGAGGAGATGTGGAAGGCTCTGGGCGATGTGGAGCTGCGCTCGTATGTGTCCACTTTAATCGGTGGACTGAACTGTCGGATGTACGATGGCGGCTCCAACTTCAGTGTGGGCCAGAGGCAGCTAGTGTGCCTGGCGAGGGCCATTCTGAGGCACAATAAGATACTGATCATGGACGAGGCCACCGCCAACGTTGATCCAGAGTAAGTTTAAAAAGGCGACCATAATCTTGTTCCTTGTAATTAAATATTTGTGAATTTCTTTCAGAACTGATAAGCTTATCCAGCAGACCATCCGCTCCAAGTTTGCTCACTGTACTGTTTTGACAATAGCCCATCGCTTGCACACCGTAATGGATAGTGACCGAGTGCTGGTGATGGATGCTGGCGAGGCTCGCGAGCTCGGACATCCGTACGAGCTGCTGCAGCGACCCGGAGGATACCTGCGCCAGTTGGTGGACAATACGGGTGCGGCCACCTCCTACGCCCTGCAACAGGCGGCGGAACAGAGCTACAGCAAACAGCTTCTGGGCGATGACACGACCGCCGAGGATCTAAACATCACACTGGCCATGGAGGAGAAGTCCCAGTGACCGAGACGCACACTCCCCTACTTGTAAATTTGCCCAAGGGTTAGATCATAAGAACTGAAAGTATTATGTACATAAAAGAGTTGTACTTAAAGCTAACGAACTACCTATTGCCTTGTACTTACGGAATATTTGTAAGCTTGTTTATCGCCACGAATTTATGTATGTATCTGTTCCATAAAGTACCAAGTACCGAGTATGAATCACCTATGTTTTGTACGTCATGTGTTCAATTGGCAAACCGATCAAAAGCAATTTGCAAACGCCGTGCACAAATCAGAGCAAGTTCAATCAAACAAAGACAAATAGTTTGTTAGGTTACTTTTTTAAAATATGTAGCTAATGTAGGATTACAACATCGTACTTATAGATACGTACAATCTCAATAAAGTGCCTGAGAATTATTTCCTACAAATCAAAAAAAAATAAGTGTTTTAATTGGCGGTGCTCGTCTTTGATCTTCAACAAGCGATTAACGTCGTATTAAGTATTTTAAGACCAGTAATGAATGAGGTACTTAAATTAAAATCGTTTTTTTAAATCTTATCTGTCTTTTAATAACGGATACGTTCAAACAAATTATAGCATTTATTGAGTTAAGATATTAGAATGCAATTATTTTGTTGGTTTATCATTCATTGACATTCTATTAGAATCTTGACCGTGACTGTCAAGATCCGTGTGAGTCGTGTGTAGATCGATAAGGATGAACCTTTCGAAGCTCCAATTAAAATTGTCAATTGCTCAAAAGTGTAATCAAAGTAAGTCAACGCGGTAGCTGCGATTACGATAAGATACTGAAGAGGTGTCCCTTGTTTTCCGCTCACCCGGGATGCCCCGTTCGTGGGCCGAAACTCTCGTAAACAACAGCGAAACCCACTTAGCCGAAAAAAATTATAAAAACGTGGCCTAGAGTTGCTGCAGCGTCTGCTCCGATGTCGACTGATGGGTGGCTGTCAGCCGGCATTAAGATAAAACTGGGCTGCCGCTGGCCGATAGGGCGGATCATTGATTTATAGCGATGATTCCCGAGCACGGCGTAGTGGCTAGTGGTTAGTTAAAATTGAAATGCCCGGACGGGCAGCAGTCAGTGGCGAGTGGAACGGCGCAAGAAACGCACGCGAGTGTCTTGAATCGTGTCAAGGATCTAACATATGTGATATTTATTCGTGAGATTGCTGCACATACTCGAACTATATGTATCTGGTGGTTAAGTGTTTGTATGACAATGTGTGCGGTCCATGAGGAGCGCAAACCGAATCCGGTCACAAAGGCTAGCTTCCTTTCAAAATGGTTCTTTATGTGAGTGAAAAGTGAAGAGTGTTCCATCTCTGCGTATACGTAATATTTAAAGCGTATACGTAATGTTTCTATAATTGTGAACTTGTGAGAAGTTAACTGACCCCTCTTGAAGTCCTGCTGATAAGATACAGAGTTGTCCAGCTGACGGACTGCTCGCCCTGTGATTTATGGTCGGAGCACCTTGGCCGTCAATCGGAATTTACGGCGCGAGTGGATTCGTTTGATTCCTTTGAAGCGCGATAAAAGAATCCGCGACAGTCCGGCGACACCTGTCATGTCCGTCAATAACCCGCGCACCTGCTCTGTGCTCTTTCTCTCTATCCTTGCAGCTGGACGCGCGAGATTCTCGTGAAAGGATTACGCCGATGTCTGGATCCTGCCGATCTGTACGCACCCGAGCCAAGCTTAGAAAGCACCCACGTAACAGATTATCTGCTCAGGCACTGGGAGCAGGAGCTCAAACGATCGAAGCCGAATGTCCTGCGAATGATATTCAAGGCGTACGGCTGGAGTTTTGTGCCGGCGAGCATTGTGTACTCCATCATGGCCATCGCCATTCAGTAAGTATTAACGAATTGTGAAATGTTAATGTTTTTATAATTAACTGATGGTTAAATATTTCTGCGAGTAATTACATTTTAAATTTCATCTCCAGCACAACGCAACCTCTGATGCTGGGCGGCTTGGTTTCCTATTTCTCGGAGAGCTCTGGAAAAATCTCGAAGCACTCGGCTTATTTGTACGCCATGGGTGTGGTGCTCTGCTCCCTGTTCTCGGGACTGGTCTTCCACCCGTTCATGAAGTACCTGTTCCGAGTGGGTTCCCGCGTCCGGCTGGCCTGTGCCGGTCTCGTCTACCGGAAGTTCCTGCGCGTCTCGGTGGCTGCGGACTGCAGCGGCGTGAGTGGCTATGCCATATCCCTGATGGCCACCGACCTGCCGACCTTCAACGAGTCCTTCTACTGTTTCCACGAGCTGTGGCGCGGACCGCTGGAGGCCGCGGTCTTTGTCTACATTATTTACCAACTGATTGGATGGCCGGCGGTAGTGGGTTTGGGTACCATTGTGGCCTTTATACCGCTCCAAGCCTGGGCCGCCCGTGCCATAGCTCGTTACAAAAGGAATTCTGCGGATGTGGGCGACGAAAGGGTGAAGCTAATGAACGAAATCATCGCAGCCATGCAGCTTATTAAGATGTACGCCTGGGAGAAATCCTTCGCGAAGTTAATTGGCAAAGTGAGGAAGGAGGAAATGAAGTCCATAAAAGGTTCCACCTACATTTATGCTGGACTGCAATGTACTGGAATGATCTCCAAGTTGTCGCTCTTTGTTTCCTTGGTAACCTATGTCTTCACTGGTGACATAGTCACCTCCCAGAAGGTGTTTATAGTGTCCAGCTATTATGATCGCCTGAATGACTCTCTGCTGCACTCCTGGCCCTTGGCCATTAATATGTGGGTAGAGACCTTCGTGGTGGCCAATCGCGTGAAGGACTTCCTTTTCCAGAACGAAGATCCTGCAGACGGTGGTGCAAGCAATTTCATAGAGCCCGAGGACAATCCAAATCATGGCAACTTCCCAGGACGCACTCACAGGCCGAAAGCTGAAGATAAGAGCATTACGGTCCATAAATTGACTGCCAGCTGGGATCAGGCGAATCAGGAAAAGCGGCACCGGCATATCGAGGATGTGAGTTTCCAGGCCACGGATCAGCAGTTCGTGGGAATCGTAGGAACTGTGGGTGCTGGAAAGAGCACGCTGCTTCAAGTCATCCTGGGCGAGCTGGATATTATCAGTGGCAGTGTGGATCTCAATGGAGTGCTAAGCTATGCGCCGCAGGAACCCTGGTTACTTCGTGGCACACTCCGTGAGAATATCCTCTTTACGGAACCCTACGACGAGCAGCGATATCTGGAGGTCCTCCGGGTTTGTCATCTCGATGCGGATGTGGAACAGCTGCCTTCGGGTGACAGCACAAGAGTGGGCGAAGGTGGAGCCAGTCTGAGTGGCGGACAAAAGGCCCGAGTCAGTTTAGCACGAGCTGTCTACCGGAAGGCAGATATTTACCTTCTGGACGACCCGCTATCAGCCGTCGATTCCCATGTGAGCAAGGTGCTCCTCGACCGCTGTCTCAATGAGTTTCTGTCCAAGAAAATCCGTATTCTGGTCACCCATCGTGTTCAGTTGCTGCGACACGTGGATCACTTGGTCCTTCTAGAAGGGGGTCGCATCTCCATCCAGGGACAATATGATGCCCTCAAGAGACTAATTCGGTTCAGGATGTCGGCGGCCAATGATGTGGAGGTGGCCAAGTTGCGGGCCATGCGAACGGACAGTGTTTACGAGGAGCCGGAGCCAAGGAAATCGCTTTCCCACGAGGAGCACCTCGATCGAGACCAAATAGAGAAGCAGTTCAAGGAGCAGCAGCAAGTGGGATCCGTCAAACTGAGTACCTACAAGGAGTATTTCAGGGTTCTGGGTCACCCTTTAGTGGTGCTGCTAATCCTTCTCCTGTTCGTTGTGGCTCGGGTTTCGGAGGCCACCATGGATATATTTCTCTCCAAATGGTAAGTAATTCGTATAAAATATTTCCTATCATTTAATTTGACTTTGCTTACCTTCTGCTAGAATCTAAGGTAAATTCCCACAAAATTTAAAAGTCATTTGGGCTATTTAGGCTAAAGTGAGTAACCTCGAACAGGGATGATTCAGTTTGATTTATACTCGTAGATTGCGACACGATTAATAACACTGCCAATTGATAAAAAACATGTTCCAGTTGTTGATGGTAATAAATATTGCACGTATTTCCAGACAGATGGAGCAGATTTCACTATCACAAAGCCATATGTTATTTATGGTATTTTAGTTTAGTATTAGAAGGTCAAAAATGATTGTAACTAAAAAACTAATATCAATGGGAAGTGAAATTAGTAGAAATACCCAAGAGAATTTCGTGATTTAAGTAAGAAACGCACCATTTAAATTTTTACAAAATTCAAAAATATATTAATATTAAACTATTATTGATTGCAGGGCAACTTGGGAGGAGACGGAGCCCAATCAGCATGAACCGATTCCGGAATATCATAGGACTCGACTGCGCATGATGATCCTCTACACAGTCCTTATCCTGTGCACCCTCATCTTTTATGTCCTGCGTACCTTTGGATTCTTCACGATGACTCTGCGAATATCGCTCCGAATTCATGTTCAACTTTTTCAAGGCGTTATCCGCGCCTTCATGCATTTTTTCACCTTGGCTACCTCTGGCAGGATTTTAAACCGATTTTCCAGTGATATTCTGGCAATAGACGTGAATCTTCCCCAGGCGCTGATGGACTCCTTGGAGTTTGTCGTGAATGGGTTGGCTGTACTTGCGGTGGTCAGCACGGCCAATATTTGGCTTTTAATTCCGGCCATCGTGGTGGTGGCTTTACTGTACGGCTGCAGGTGTCTCTATATAGGAGCTAGTCGGAGTTTAAAGCGCATAGAAACTATATGTGAGTAGACCTCAGATACATTTTATTTAACCAAGTAGTAATGTAACTCCCTTTTAGCTCGGAGTCCCATTTATTCCCACACGAATGCCACTTTCAAGGGATTGGCTACCATCCGTGCTCTAAGTGGAACCAAATACATGGAGCGGGAGTTCCATCATTACCAGAACGAGAACACCTCCGCATTGTACCTCCATGTGAGCATCAATCGGGCCTTTGCCTTCTGGACGGACCTCATCTGCGTGCTGTACATCCTGGCGGTGACCTTCAGTTTCCTGCTCTTCGACAAGAGGCACAGGGGATACTACAGTGGCGATGTGGGTCTGGCCATCACGCAGTCCATGAAACTGGTGCTGATGTGCCAGGCGGGAATGCGGCAAACCGTCGAGCTGGAGAACATGATGACCAGCGTGGAGCGGGTGATGGAGTACGTGAATATACCCTCGGAACCCGCCTACGAAACGGATGAGTCGGTCAATCTGCCCAAGCATTGGCCCAGTGGTGGGCAGCTGGAATTCCGGGATCTGCGGTTGCGGTACAGCGATCACGGTCCGTATATCCTGAAAGGACTCAACTTCACGATACGCGGCGAGGAGAAGATCGGCATCGTGGGTCACACGGCTGCGGGGAAGTCCTCCATTGTCCAGGCTCTCTTTCGGTTGGCTCACATCGATGGGCACATCGCCATCGATGGCTTCGAGACATCCGAGCTGGGCCTGCACGATCTGAGGCGGAGAATCTCGATCATACCGCAGGATCCGGTGCTCTTCTCGGGCTCTCTCCGCTTCAACCTCGATCCCTTCGAGGAGAAGACGGACGAGGAACTCTGGCTGGCCCTGGAGGCCGTCAAGCTCAAGGAGTTCGTTTCGAATCTGAAGGACGGCATATGCTGTGTCCTCCACGACTGCGGGGCCAATTTTAGCATGGGCCAAAGGCAGCTGGTCTGCCTGGCCAGAGCTCTCTTGCGCCAGAACAAAATACTCATCATGGACGAGGCCACGGCCAACGTGGATCCCGAGTAAGTAACTCCATTCATAAAAAGTAGTCTACCAAGTGAAGCAGCAAATAAAGCAATTCTTAAAAATATAAACAAACAGTAAATACAAACAAAAAGCTAGTTCTAAAGTACGAACCGTAGAATTCTGGAACTTTAAATCAGCTGACTGACATTATAGGTTTAGGAAGACCACAAAACATTTGATTGATTCAATAAAACCCTAGGTCTGCATGGCTAAGAAAGATCAAAAAATGCGATGTCAAGAGTGACAGCAAAAAATCAAAAAGTATAATTTTCGCTTCAAAATCAGCTGATGTTGGTCATTATAATTTATCAATGAAAGTCGTCGCAGAATATATTTGAATTTTCCTTTCATCTTGACAGTTAAAAATGTTTTGTTGATTAATTTGGATTAATTCGCTTAAAATGTTTACAAAGCACTAAAAGGTTGGGCCCACAAAGATAATTAAATACTATTCTCGTACAATTCCACTCATAAATCAGAATGTAATGAAATGATTTTTCTGCTATTTTTAATCACAATTGTTTTACCCTCTTCACTTGCAGGACAGACAATCTCATCCAGGAGGCGATCCGCACCAAGTTCGCCCACTGCACCGTGCTGACCATCGCCCACCGGCTGCACACCGTGATGGACAACGACCGGGTGATGGTGGTCGACATGGGCCGGGTGGTGGAGCTGGGTCATCCGCACGAGCTGCTCCACAACCGGCACGGATACCTGCACCGATTCGTGGAGAAGACGGGCGTGGGCACCGCCCAGCACTTGAGGCACCTGGCGGAGCAGAGCTACCGGAAGAGGGTGCTGGGCAGGAAGTCGGAGGATCAGGGATCCGTGCTCGATGTGGGGTACAAGGGGACGACCCTGTGAAAGACTGGCGGGGTGGGGAAAATAAGAGGGCTTTCCGTTCCGTTAGGTATGGTAATATAGACTTTATTATAGTGAACTGATCTTTAAATATAGTTATATATGTATATACTTTATATGTACTTCATAATATACTCGTACTTAGTTGTTTCAACTCGATCGTTTGCCTTCTTGAATTTGAAAAAGCAATTATCTTGTTAAGGTTAAGTTACCATCGTCTATATTTTGCTACTCGTACTGTCTGGCTTTGATTCGCTCTCTATAACTACGATCCTTTCTAGGTTCCTTTTGGTTTCTTTGTAGTTACAAGTCACATGAAAAATCGAACTGTTGAACTCTATAAGTTGCTTCTCTTCTAGGCTTAAAGATTTAGGTTGTCTCTTCATTACTTTAGTTTTTTTTGTTTCTTTCTTTGTTGTTTCGTATGACTTAGATGTGCGATAATGGCATTTGATTCTAGATGTATAATATTAGCATTACAAGATTCGCTTCGTATATAAAATTTTTGTTTTCCTTTGGTAGAGTGTAAATGAATTTATCGCATTCGGTTTGGTAGCAGTTTTTCACGAAACTTTAATACAAGTTCATATAATAGTTGTATGTAGTTGTTGTGTATAATGTAAATATTAAAGTAAATAAAGCATATTCATGTATGTATATAATTGGTTTTAAAATATTCTCTTCTTATGCTCGTCATTGGTTTAGCTTATTTAAAATTCGCTTAAAGTCTGCCTTCAACAATATTTGATGTAAATAGAAAAATCAGTGATTCATTTATTTGTATTCTCATTTATAATTAGTTGTAATATACTCTAAATCTTTGGTGCTTAGATGTAAGTGTTTTGCGGTTGGTAAAAACAAAGTTAAACCTTGAAATTCTTCCCCAAATTCCAAAGCCTAAATTGTTTTATTGAATGCCCTTTAGAATTTAAATAAGTATCTAGATTTGGTTGTCCTAGAAATAAGATTGTTTGTTTGCTCATTTTGTTTTGAGAAAAATTCGATGCTTTAATAAAATGTTTTCGTTTTTTTTTTTTTTTTTTTAAGTTTTCTTGATGTTACTCTAATTGTAATTGTTTAGCTAGAAGTTCTCAAGCAACTTTAAGATTTTTTTCGCTCTACGTTTATTTGTATCTTGTATTCATTTGGTATTCTCACAGTTAAGCTTCTTTGATTGAGCACAAAAGCAAATGAGAATCGTCTGTTTTGGGGGCAACAACTAAACCTTATCAATATCGATTCTATTCCTACTATGGCTATAATCTGGAGATCTGCGGTCCGATCTGATAACGAATTCCGCATTGGACAGACCCGGAAATCTTCCCCTATTCCCGACTAGCCCAATACACAGTCCGAAAATCCGAAAATCAGTGCCGATCTGCGGTGTGCGGCGTGAGAAAAGCTGTCGAACCAAAAAATCAGCATAAAGTCTACCTTGTTCAGAACTAAAGTCAAACCATATGTCATTCAACTGGAAGTCAATTTAGATTTTGGACTCTTGGCGAGCTTGTATAATCATTATCCTTAATATCATGTTGTGAGTCTTCCCTAAAATTTGCTCAGCTAGTTGTTAAAAATATAGGTACTCCTTTTCAGTATCCCCTACATCCGAACCCGAATCGGTTCGAGAACGAAAAGTCAATACCAAAACGAGGATAATGTGAACGTGCGTGCTTCGCAATGAAACGCATATTTTGATTATAAAATATGGTCCCGAGGTTGTTAAATATTTCATCAACTTGGTTTCGTCATCGTTTCTGGGTAATAACATCCGTATTTGGGAGCTAGAGCGGCAATTGGATCTATAATATAAGTATAGATAAGGCGTTGTATCAGCGGTTTGCATTTGGTTACTGCCAATTAATCGCATCCTTGGCCACGATGCAGTGCCTCCAATGGCTGGCTATAGAACACTACGATTGAGATCATGCTCTAGGTTTCTTCTACGCTGTGTTTTAATCCTTAAAGCCTTTAACCCAAAGCTTAGTTATATAACTGCATTACAATATGTTATTTAAATTAATAAAGTTTTCCTCTTTCGGTTTTTCTTTTTCTTGTTTGCTTCTTCGTTTTTTTTTTTTTTGGTTGAAAAAAAGAGTAGTATGAATTTGTTATGCAAGGTTTTTTTCAATTATTTTTTACGGTGTAGTCGTACGTAAGTAATTCATTTAGCATTGTTCTGGGTGTATGTGTGTGTGTTTTATATGCTCTGTATTTATATAATAAGTATATAATTGGTTTGGTTAAAAAATTTCCATTAATTGCAAAAATTGTCTTTGTCAAAAAGAGTCGAACAATGGCCTTATGTGTGTTTGTTTGTTTGTTAGTTTTTTGTGTGTTGGTTGCCGGGGCCACGCCCCATTTGGGTGCGGGCCCGCCTTATTATCGCGTGCATATATCGTGACTATATATGTTTTTCGTAATTCGTGTCCAGTGTTCGTGTGTCAGAGAGTTAGCCAGTTAATCTTGCCTATGCCATTGTTGCTTCCTCGTACTTTGAATGGCGATCCTGCTCCGGAATCTGTAATCTGGAATCCCTTACTTCTCTCCCGGCTCGATGATCTCCACGGTAACGCTCTCGGCCACCGGATTCGTGGTGATGTTGGTGATCAGCGACTGATCTTGCGGCGACTGCGGCTGCTCCTTCGACTGGTGGCCGTGTGAGTGGTGCTGGCGATGGGCGGATCCGTGGCGCTCGTGGTGGACGACCTTGCCGGGAGCCACCGAGTTGCTGCGGTTGGAGCGCACCGAGGCGGCCGATGCATTGCTGCCATGCGACTCCGAATGGGATCCTGTGGGGAAGAATTTCAGCCGGAAAAGAGGGTTAAGTATCTGACGGATGAGGGTCTCAGCTACGCTCTACGGATAACCGACTGAAGGGAAGTTATCGTTGGCATCACAGGACAACAGCAATGTGGTCAACGGGAACTCGACATCTTGTGGATTGGCCCACTTTCAATTTCGAGTTCCTTTATCTACGTGGATGGTTCTATACATAGGTGGCGATCAAAGGAGTTATTATATAATATCTTGTCTATGGGAAACCTGTGTAACTAAGAACTATGAGGTAAATATTTGGGTTTACATTTAAGTTGTTTATAAATGTTAGTTCTTCAACACTTATAAACCACTCCTTGGATCGCTCACTGTAAGAGTTATAAATTATATATCTTAACAAAGCCAGTTAAGAAAACTATCGATAGTTAGCCGTGCTGGAAAGGAAAGAAACTCAAGCGGAAACGGAACTCAAAAGGGATGCTGCAATGGATCAGAGTAGGTTAGAAAGAGAAAGGGTTTCGATGAGGTTTTATCTGTACGAGTATCTACGATCGTTTATTTTTGTATCTGTTGTGAATCGTGTCTGCATCTGAGTCTGTATTTGTATCTTTGGGTGTTTTCTAAGGAGCTTAGCAGCAGTGGTGGAAGTTGGAGTAGTAGTAGTACATATAGGTTTACCGCAACTCTGGACTACAGCTTAACACTAGGGTAACGACAACACTTCGAGCCAACAAGAACAACAACGAGAACAACCACTACGGGTACACTGGGGAAAAACGTTCTGAAATCAGGTATATGTTAGGCAAGTTGAAATTATGAGTAAAACCCGAAACTAATCTTTTTTAACCCATTTTTTCGATTTTTCTAATGACTCTCCAAAAGATGACCCAAAACTGAAGTTCCTGATACCATAACTTTGTCAAATTTAATCCGATTCCAAAGTGGCATACCTTTTAACTTTTCTAATGGAATCCCTAAACGATCTGCGTTAAAATTTTTCATTTTAGTGATGGTCGATTTCTTGACCCCTATTCATGTCAGATTTTTCTAATTTTCTGATGAATTTCCAAGAAGTAAATAATTGTTTAAAACAATATTTTAAAAAATAATAAATGTTTTTGCTTAACATAATCTCTGATTTCAGCTGGAGTTATTTCCCCGCGTGCACGGATACGAGTACAACTGCTGGGACACAACTTTCGCTAGACAAGACATCAACTTTACGAGTACGAATACACTACGCAGACTGTCAACGAATGGGGAGGGGCTTTTTTTTAGGGGTAGTGGTGGGTGGGTGGTGGTTTGCTTTCAGGTCTGCCTACCTCTTTGGACCCTGATATGGATGCGTTTGTTTCTAGCGTTTGAGTGTGATACGTTTACGGACATGTACAGATAGGCTCGCTTGCGAGTCTATCGGGTGATCTGGGCTCTAGAACTTGTTGGTCCGGCCACAGGCTGGTGCCGCCCCCGCGGAAGACACATAGGTGGTGGTCGTGGTGGTGGCGTTGGTGGCGCTACATGTGGCTGCTGTGATGGCGGTGCTGGTGGCGCTCGCCGGCGGTGGCTGGTGGCCCGCCGAGGGCGGTGGCGTGGGCGTTGGCGAGGGCGTGGCCGAGGCAGCGTACGTTGCGGTGGCATGGGCGGCCGTCATTGTGCTGTGGGCCGTGGTCGTTGGCACGTAGGGCAGAAAGTGGCTATGGACCAGGTTGTGCTGGCTGGCGGCACTCGGATGCTCCAGCAGCCGGGAGCAGGTGGACACATCGCTCACCCGCGAGTCGCTCGACCGCGTATTGCTCTTCGAGCGGATCATACGTCCTTTATTTTTGTTGGGTGGTTGGGTTTCGTTTTTTGTGTGTTTTCAGTTTCGGTTTCGGTTTGTTTCGTGTTTGTTTATTTGTTTGTTGGTTTGTTTGTTTTTTGGGGGGGAATGAGCGGTTGGATACGTTTAATATTTCGCCTTTAGCTGGGCACGCGACATCGAGTCAGTGGGTTCATCGGGTGGGTGGCTTATTTAAGTGGGGTCGCAAAACTCAAACAAGAATATAAATAACCCAAAAAAGGTAATTTCAAACAACTGTCCGCTGGGCTTAGCACACCAACAATTATCACCGTAATGGCGTTGAGTAAAACGGTTCTTTACCTGTCAGTCAAATTGATTGAGCCCCCCGAAGAGTTGTTGTTCCTGTTTCGCCAGCTTTTGGCCAGCGGTCCGTCGTCGAAATAATAAGGTGGAATAAGGTGGCGAATATGGCCAGATACTGGTTACTATTTCGCCCAGCACATTAGTTTTCAGTCACAATAAAATTTAAAAGAGTACCAAAGTAAATTGGTCACAGGTGCTCCAGAAGCTTTTACCAATCATCAGTCCGGCGACAAATTTACCAATTAAAAATAAAAGCTGCATTTTTTTGGATCGTTTAAAAAAGCATACAAACTGACTTTTGGGAGTAACAAAATATGAATTTGAAATTATTTGTATGTTAGGTAATGGAATATATTTTTTTTTATTTATCTCAACTCTTAACAAAGCAAAATGCTGAATCGAAAAGCAGGCCCAAAACTATACCATACCATTCCAAGCTGTTTAAACTAACTAATCATGCTGAAACAGATTCAAGTCTGAGGATCTTTCATAATAAAAATTTATCAGTTTCCTTCAAACAAGCTCCTTTAAACCTATACGCTTCTAAAGGAATTTTATTCTATTTTATTTCTTCTATTCTGTTGAATTTAAATATCCTCAAACTATTTAATTGTCTGTTACTGTACCCCTTTGATGACTAGATAAACCTTTTTATTATATCGAATATCATGGGAGCTTGGCCTGGTAGCCCCTTCAATCCCATCACGTTTTTCGGGTATATCCACACCCACCTCAACTGACTTTAGTTTACTTGGGTGATTTGGTAGGTTTCTTGTTTGGTGACTGACTGATCAATTGGCTGACTGGCTGACTGATTGATTGACTGGATAAGTATTCGGGGGGTTTCTCTTTCTGTTCGTATAGTTTTTGGCTGTAAAAAGAAAGTTCGGCAAGTTGTCGAGACGAAAAACAAGGGAGACAAACGCAAAAACGGGAAGTAGAAATGTACGTAAGTAAAAACGATAACCGAAAATGCAATCGCGGCGGACTTGAGGAGACTTGACGAGGTTGACCATCGACCGGGGGGGCATGGAATACAAACCTGTCTTACCTAGCGACGGGTTGGGGGAGTGGGGCCTCAGCGAGGCCATGCTGGGCTGCCGGGATGGAGCGCGCACCGACATCCTGGATCCCCGGCGCTCCTGGCCGTGGAGCAGCTTGCTGTCCCGCAGAAGGGAGACGTTCATCAGACGCGGATTCGGCGTATTGAAGATGGTCCGGTTCTCACGCCAGCGAGCCCTGCAATTTACGACGGAGAATTAGTCACATTTCATGGCTCCCTGGATCATTATCCGGTTTATGCGGGTGAGCAAGCGGGTGGATGGATGGTGGGTTGGCTGGTTCGGGGAGACGAATCGGGGGCCATGGTTACTTCGATGTAATGCCAATTAATGCAGAAATGCTGTTTATTAGACTGGAAATTAATTGGTGCTCGAATTATGTGTAGCTTGCCAACCACAAATTAATGAAGCCCCATCAAAGCATCGACAGCCCAATTGACCCAGTTTATTGACAAGCCAACGGATGAGCTGGCTGAAGCCAAGATTAAGGGGTTTCCTTTGCACCGTGGCTCAGCTACACAGATTTCTTTTCTATATAATTTGATGCGCTAATTAAATGTTCCGGGAAGAGTCAGCTTGAAATATTATACTGATTGGGTTATGGGAAATCTAAATGCTTCGTTAGTTAAAATATAATAACATGCTCTCAATCGATCCGGATACAAAACATCGAAATCCATTATGCGTGCACTCAAGCGATATACAATATCCTAAATGGTTTGTGTGTGGCTGTTAACCTAGATTTAATGCTTAAACTATTTGCGTAGGTGTGGGGTGTTGGGGCGATGGAGATGTTTGCATTGCAATTTACTCACTGGCTAAACAATCGCAGGACGACACAAATAATAATAAACATCAATGCCATTCCTACCAGCACGCCAATCATGGCCGGATCGATGTAGGTCTCGGGTCCCCTCTTGTCCTGGCGCCCTGCAAACAGCCAAGTGGCAAACAACATGGAAACAGAACAGAAAACAGTTAACAGTTAACCATAAGCAGTGCCGGCTTAACTACTCCACTTGCTCCTCGACCACCGCACTGACCTTTGCACTCCACGGATCCGTCCTTGGCCCAAATGGGCGACATCTCGAACCGGCAGATGCAGCGCCCGTCTCGGCATTCCGTCTGGAAGTATCGCATCTCGCACTGCTCGTTGAAGAAACAGGACTCGTTCACGGCGGCCTCTGTGTGGCAGGATTGCAGGATAAGAGGTGGAAAGGCGGAAAGAAAATACCAAATGAAATCTGTTGACTTGGCAAGTGGCAGAGATTTATACACGTAACAATAACCCAGAGAATTTACTTCTAAAAGCAAATGTAATAAATCTTGATATTAGATAGATTAACTACTGTTACATGAAATTAAATATTTTTATCAGATAAATACACCATTCTGAGTTTTTACCAAATATTTTTATCAATTTAGAGGACCTGTTCTATTATTATTATTTTCAATTTCACCACCACATTTTTTTGTCAGTGCCATTAAAAGAAGCAACAAAGTGCTGTTGGCCCTATCAGGGAAAATATTTCTCGGCTGTCTCGCCTGTTTGCGGATTGATTTAATGGCTGATTGAAGTGCGATATGGCCGGGGCGGATTGACTCTCCGCTGGTTTGTCCACTCGTCTGACAAATATTATCGTGGAACAACTGCGGCGACTCTGAGACCCGGAGACACTGCACCGGTTATAGGGGATTTAGGCCGCGATGCGAGAGGCAGATACTTGGCCAGATGGCAGGACACCTGACTGACTAACTGACAGACTGACAGACCGGCTGTCAGCCGTGTCGATGATCAATGGCCCGGAGATTTTCGGCCAGCAGGAGTTTCAGTTGAGTCACGCCCATAAAAATAGACATTCGCCTGTCAGCGGACTGATGTCCGATCCCCAGCCATAAATTCGCCTTCGGAATGTCCCCCCGATTTGATTTTAATTTACGGCAGCGCGGGAATATCTATTATAATCACGTCAAATGTGCATTAGTTGCAATTTCCACCCTCCTGCTGCTGCGGCTGCCAAGATTCTATTTTAATTTACAGAATTTCCGCCAGCGCCTCGCAATCAAGACAATCAAGCTGGGGGGATTTCACTTTGCTGCCAGTGCAGCTTTCCTTCTTCTGACTCGCTTTTAATGAAAACTTGGCAGGCTGACAGGCCAGCAGGTTAGAGGAAAGGGGTGCCAGGCAATGGCCTTACCTTTGCCACATTTGTCAATGTGATTGGTGACGGGCAGATCCTCGGTGCACTGGCAGGACTTCTTCTTCGGATCGCAGATGGAGCCGGGGAAGCCGCATTCCAGGGTATTCTCACACTTGTCCCCGAACTTCTTCTGCCCACGGCTGGCATAATCTGTCGAAAAAAGGAATAAAGTATTAGGGATAGGGGATAAGGATAACCAACATGTTGGTTACGTCAGCGTGACTAATCCCAGGCGTAAAATTTGTAATGAAACCGCCGACGAACTTTCGATTCGCCACTGTGCATATCAATAAAAAATAAAACCTGGCAACAAACTTTCTGCGAAATGTTTTCGAAATCCCCCAACGACTTGGGGGCAGATTAAAATGTAAATTCTTTAGCTGCCTTCGAGGTGTTTGTGTGTGCTCGTTTTCGGTTTTTTTTTTACATTTTTGTTATTATTTTTTCTTTTTTTCTTTGCTTTTCAGTCGTGTGAATGTGGGATGTGTGTGTGTGTGTGGTTCTCCCCGAGCATACTTCGGTGCACTCGAGCTGGCCCGGCTACGAATCCTTCATTAACTTTGAATGGAATGAAAACACTCGAGTCGGCTGTGAGTTGCGTTTGCGGCCCTTCACATCTTAATTAAGCTCTTGGGAGCAACTCTCCGGCTTGGGGATTCCCCGCCCGGCGATGTGTGTGCGAAATCTCAGCCAAGGGTTGAGCCTCCGCATTTCCACCTCTAATTCTGTTGATACTCCGACCGTAATTACCGGCGCCCCAACAGCCAAAGCCACCGAATCCGAAGCTAAAGCCATAGTCAGAGCCAAAGCCAAGACCAAGACCAAAACCGCGACCATAAAGCAGCGGATGCGCCGACATTTAAGCCAACGGAAGCGAAAAGACAAAACAAAATGGCTGCTCATGCACAAACGGGTGCGCCATTTTCCAGCTCATGCCCATGTGCGAGTATTAGTGCTTTGCTTGCTTCATGTGGGGCGAGGTCTGCGTTATTTGCCTGCGGTTTATTTTTAAATGCACCGCCCGGCTATGAATAGGCTTCTAGTTCTGCGAGCTTCGAGGTTCAGCGAGAAATGAATGCTAATGCGAATAATGGGGGCGCCGACCAAGTGCTAGACTGCCAGATACCCAACCATAAATAGTTCGAGTGCAGTTTGAGTGAACTAAAGGCATCTGT
Source organism: Drosophila ficusphila (assembly GCF_018152265.1). Lineage (NCBI taxonomy): Eukaryota > Metazoa > Arthropoda > Insecta > Diptera > Drosophilidae > Drosophila > Drosophila ficusphila. The sequence continues at coordinate 22,058,872 of NW_025064737.1, forward strand.
CCAACTAAATTAAAGAAGGAAATACAAATTAATTAAATCAAATTTGATTAACAACATAAAAGGGGAAGAAACAGATAGAGAAAGTATAATGATTGAACATTAAACGGCTTTCGAGTTATTCAATTTTTACCGTATTAAACTTTAATGCCCGCTTTGGGTACTTTCAGGTATTTGTATATTTGTTTCATGAAGGTCCTGAACCTGGCGAACGGACCCTTCGTTATCCCATCTGCGGCCATTACTTATGCATCGAGAGCGGACCCACATCAATCGACCCCGTCGCACCCTCGACATCCTGCAATCGGCAAAGAGGAAACCCAGCTGGCGCAGCTTTGCTTACGTTTTTTCCCCAGATGAGTTTTATTTGGTTTTGGCTTCCGTGCCACTGCAGCAGTGAGGAAATTCTGTGAAAGTGTTGACAAAGTGGCTGCCTGGGGGCCCTGCCGCTGTGTGGACCATGTCCGTGAACCGAGGTCGACCTTTGATAGCCTTACCAAAAAGCGATTACCCAATGGCCATATTTCAACCGGCAGAGGAAGGGCCTAAAATCTGACTACAAATTGCACATGTCAGGCGAGTTGAGGGCCCCACATTAAACAGCAAGAGCTGCAACAGAGCCGGCATTTATAATTAACCGAACTGGGCCGAGCCATTAAAGCCAACTTTGCTTATTTCGGCACCATCATTAGGCCTTCTCGACGTTCTCCAAAAAAAAAAAAGCCATGCGAGTACATGGAAAACTTTTCACATTCCGACTAGAACACACTGCAGACAGGCCATTTAAGTTTGGGATGAGCAAACTACTCTAACTCGAAGAGGGATGAGTACGAATCACGAAACCGAGCACAGTGGCTTAAAAGCTTTCAGCAAATGGGATTACAAGAAGGCAAAGAAATTGCATAAAGAATTTTTGTACGGCAGAGGAAAATGTCTTAGGAGATGCTGCCTCCATGGAGGGTAAGTTTAAAAAATACATATTTGGACATGAACTCAGTTCAAGGTAAAAGCAAATAATTTGACAAATTTTTTCAAGGTAAAAGTTTGAGATAACAATTTTTTAAAGCTTGTTTTTCTTGCTTATATCTCCTTAAAAGAGACACAGAATAATTAAGTGAAGAGTTTCTTTATGGGCAATAAATGACGCATTTATATGGCTCTTGGAATTTAATGTGACTGCAGAGCTTATGCAATTGCAATGGAATCGCCGCCAGCGAAGTGAACAAAAGACTGTCACGACAGCCGCATATACGAGTATGACACCTAGCTGACGCCATTGCGGTCTGGTTCCATTCATAAATAGGAATAAGCCTGCTGTAATCTCGCTGCCTGATGCAGCATTCTTATCTGGGCCACAGACCATGGACTACTTACCGAACTCGGGCGTTGTCGTCTCCGGACCCGCGCTAAAGGCATTCACGGCAAAGAAATTATCGCCGTCATCGCCGAGCGTCAACGGCGGCAGCAGGGCAATAACGGAAACAAGGCACAGGACCAGGCCGTTAAGGCGCTCCCATCCCATCGCCCCGCCGCCCATCCTTCCGCTCATCTGCTTCATCGGAAGTCGAAGGCCAAGGCTCTTCCGCTGATGCCCCACGTTGGGCGCCATTAATAGTGGCCTGGTATGCTGCGTTCGCTGGGTGGCTACCAGTTTGCCTTTTACCCCAGTTGCTTCTGTGGCTGCGATTGCTGTTATTCTGGCTGGAACACCCTCTGGGCTGAGGACCAAGTTGGCTTGGCAATTGTTGCTGCTACTGCTGCTGCTGCTGCGGTTGGTGGTCAAACACTCGGCGTCTGTGGCCTCGTCGTCCTCGTCAGCTGGCTGCTGCTGCTGCTGATGCTGCGTCTCACATCGTTCGCGGGTGTCGCGCCTCAGGGGCTGGCGGCCCTTGAACGTGGCAGCTCCTTGACGGGGCCGGGGCTCTAGAGCCCCATCTAATCTCATATTATTCGATCGTCGTCGTGCTCCTCATCCATGCTGCTCCGACTATATCAATTTGCACACTATTGCTTGCTTTTGCGCTTTGGCTTCCCTTGTTTCCCTTTGGTTCCTTCGGTGGCGTTCGGTAGCTCGCCCTCGTTTCCGGTTCACATCAAAGTCTGTCACTGCAAGAAGAAACGGAAGGGAAAATGGTTTTTGGGTTAGTTTTCGGCCTGCGGGGGATTCGGATTCAATCAGGGGGACAAAAGCCGGGCTAATCACTTTGCGGCGTGTGAAATTACAAACCGTTGTTGAAACAATTTCCGAAAGTGCCACCAAAAGTCTGTAACTGAAACCAAAATTGACACATAGTTGCTGCCACGCCCATTTGCCCATTTGGGCCAGAACCGAAAGTGTCACAGTTGTGGGCGGTGGCGTTTTTGGCCTTTTGACACTGCACACCAAATTGAGTGACGGCCAATTTGTGTGTCTATGACAGTTAATTGGATTAGGCGCACCCACAGACACCGCCGGACGGATGTTGACGTTCAAAAGCCATTGTGTAACCAAAAATATTGCAGCGCTTAATTAAAATCCATTTTCCATTATTTTATTTAATTGCATGACAATGATTTGTGTGTCACGGGTGACCAGGACACGACCAAACGATAAATAAATCATGGATTCTAGAACATGCAACGCATGTTGGCCAAAAACGATGCTTGTTTAGTCAGCGATTATGGGCCGTGTCGGGCTTAGTGGCCAAATAGTGGCACGCATCTGCATATCTGGTTGAAACATGCACTCCAGGCTGACTGAATAAGGCAGAGCTTTTCAACGTTAATTAGAATCAAGTTAAGAGTAATCCTTGAATTAATTTAAATGCAGTGCTTTGGGTTCTCGTGATGATTATTTGGCTTGACAGGCTTCAAGTGTAAAACACAAACTTTCAGACTTCTTAACTACTATTAAAGTGCAGTCTGGGCAAACAAACGTTTAAACTTGCGACTGAAACCACAAAATGCCCCAAATACACACGGCTACCGAACATTTATAACCGCAAAATTCTCTTGAAGCTTGTCTGCTTTTGAGGCCTTAAAATGTCCACACATCTATTTATAAAGATTTGTCAAAAGAATGCCAACCGCAAGTATTTTTAGAAATTTGTCTACGTACAAATAGTCCTTGACAGGAAAGGTCTATTGTCTTGGGCCATTTATATATATAGTGTAGGTAGCTCATATTCTTGTATGAGGGATCAGGGTTATGGCGGAGGTAGCTCTTTGTTTTATTAAAGATAGGAAAGTATGTCATGAGCTTACAGACTTACGGTTTACTGAATAAAAAGTGAAACTTTTCTAAGCCTCATGGTTTATTTCTGGGATCAAATCCAGCTAAAATTGAAAACCCAGAACCCACAAAAAATGTATGAAAATGTCCGCAGTTCTATTTATAAAGATTTGCCAAAAATGAAGGGCTAATCGCAACTGTTTATGAAAACAAACCCACATAAGAGCAGTCCTTGACAGGGAAAATCCTTTGTTTTTGGGCCTTGGTTACAAGCCAAATGAGCCAGCTTTGGTGCTGATTTGAGAATAAATGTTTTCGGGCACCCGAGAGAGACGTTGCCAGGATTTTTTAGGCAGGCAGACTGTGGAAATCCCTATCCGCTTGTAATTTATGCTTATTTTCAAATAATATGTAGCACAAACTCATCGGCTTAAGACCGTTTTTGGTGTTGGTTTGGGGGATTCTGTTACGATTACGATTACGGATATATATGTCCTGCGAGGAGAAGCTCGTAAACTCGTGGCGCACTGGGGCGCAAATTATGAACGGAAGACATGTTGCATACTCGTATATATATATATGCACATATGTTACGCCTCCGATCCCCATACCAAAGCCCCAAGAAACGTTTTTCGTTTTTCATAAATTCATGCGTTGTCAATTGGACGATGAGTATTCATTACGTAGCGTATACGCAATATATTCCATGTGACTGCCTTCAGTCCTCGGAGCTGTGGGAAAAAGGGGGGAACTTGGGGGGTTTAAGCGGATGACAAAAGAGGATTGGGGCACCGCCATGGCGATGCTGATGGGACAAATGCCTGACACATGAAAGGCAGCCACGAACAAGGAAATTACAACCATAACACCAGCCACAACAGCATCTGCGGCAACGGATGTTGGGCCTCCTCTGCGGATACAGTGAAGGTTCCCACATCGAGCACCGTAATCCTGGTGAGTTTATCTGCCAACAAGAGCACAAGTTCAATTCGCTCACTAATTACTAATTACTGGAGTAATGAAATCAGAGTAAAGTTCATTTCATGGCACTTCTTTGTTCATTCGCCTTCTTTGTTCGGCGGTCGTTGGTCGGTGGCAATCACACAAAGTTCACTGTACTCTTGATATTTACAAAGTTGGTTAACTCACAAACTAACTTAGAAAGTAATTAAATATTTCTCGCTAATAAAAGATTTGATTTGATATTTAAGAGGCAGCTTATTGACATGGTGTATAATATTCAAGGACTTCTTAAAAGGAATTTTAAGAATTTTGCAAAATAACATTTAAGCGTAAAACTTTAAGTAATGTTTTAACTTTTTAAAGTTTATGAACCGTAGCTATTTTTTTTTTTGGTTTTATTTTTGTGAAGTACAGGTTTTTATCTTATCGCTTCTTCCGCATACTTCATAAATAGTTTAGCATGCAGCTTTATTTTTCAGGTTTTTTTTTCCAATAAAAGGGAATTTACTGTATCACGTGTGGCGTGTTTGTTTTGCCGTCGGCCCTACCAAATATTTTCACATACGGCAACGTGTCGTATACGCAACGCCGACGAGCTAACCCTAATCAGGCCAAGATCGTGCTAATTAACATGACACAAGCATAAATCATAAAGCAGCCAGCGGGATGAACCATCCACCATCAACAGGATGTGATGCCACTGGTCCAATAAATATTTGGGGCCAGGAATAGCCATTGTTTTAGCATAAGCCTCAAGGACACGCGCTTAGGGGTGTAAAAATAAGAAAATAAAACTGCAAACAGTCGCAAAGAGCCAATTCAGAAATTCGTGCAATAAATTCAGCAAACAATGGCTAAGGACACACATGTGCCGGCGCCCTCGTGTGTAAGTGTGTGTATATTGCGTGTGTGTGTGTGCGTGTGCTCGAGTATTTGCAGTAACAACAATGCATGGCCAAACATGGCTAAGCCAAACAATGGGCTTCTCCACATGGAAAAGCCGGCGGAACGAAGGCAAATAGCGCCGGTCCAAGTGGGCCTGAGCTCCACAGACGCCGCCAAAACGGAACGCACTCTGGCTAAGCGCCAGCCGGATAGATACTCGAATCAGATACAGATACAGATATAAACCCCGATACGGATACAGGGGAACTTCTTTAAGTAGGATTAAAAAAAAAGAGAAAGAAATTTAGCCAAAAAATGGAATATAAAGAAGGTTTTCGATTACTTTTCATGTAGTTTGCATTGAAATACCGAAAAGTTTTGAAAAACTAAAGTTGGAAAAAAAACAGCATATATTTGTGTTATAGAAGACCAACTGTACTCGGTGCATGCTAAACTTTATTGATTGCTGATGGGAATATCTAAGAGCAGAATCTAAAGAGCAGAGCCAAAATGCAGCGCGTTTCGCATATTTTAAGCGGCCCTCCATCGATTGAGGCCAGAATCTTTGCGAATGCGTGCCATTACAGCAATTATTTGCCAAGATTTATACGCTCGGAACAAATGGCTTGGCATTTGGCACACAACCACAGCCACAGACACCAAGAGACAAGAGGCAGTCAGTGAGTCGAACAAAGGACGAAGACGGATAACCGCACCATTGCTCTTGGCCAGCACGAATGACACCCACACAATGGCGCCTGAATATGTCATTTAATGGTCCACCAAGATTGAGCCAAACTAATAGAATCTGCTCTCATTTTATTTCGTTTGAAGAAAGCACACTCGCAAACCGAAAATAATCCAGCTTGCGGCTACGATTCAACGATTAAATCAATATTTCAATGTCCAAAATGAAGTCGAATCGATTTAGTACAATGAGTTCTTCTTGGTGAAATCCCACAGATTAAATACAAAGCATTCGTTTTGCTAATGCCCAAGGCTTCCATCATTAATTTACTTTCCAACACCAAAATGATTCCTTTCTTCTTTTGTTTTGTCTGCGAATTTATGTTTTTCTACCACTGAAATGTAATGATTGGAAATAAAATATATTTTTTCCGAATTTTTCTTCCAACTATAGTTGCTTTGTTTGACCTCAAATTAAAACCAGCCCAATCTTAAGCCTCAATAATTGAATCAATGCTCTACCTTCCAAAGAGACCTCAATTTTAGCCCGGTGATTGAATTGGAATTTTCAGAATTAATTAAACCGAGTCAAATATGAAAATATGAGGCTGAAGGGAAAAATGCTGAGAGCAATAAATTTGCTAATTGGATTGCCCTCAGCTCTTGCAAATTTCAGTGTGGCAAATTGAATGCCTTTCGGTCCCACGGGGAAGCGCTCTGAATTTTCTGGCGAAAATTAAACCCAAATGAAATGGGCGATTGAGCAATCAGTGGGCGAGAACATCGATTCGAGTCGATTACAGGTCATTGGATGCCATTCCTTTGTACCGGTCTCCAAGTGTCGATGCATTTCCGTGGCCACACGCTCCACGAATCCGACCCTCGAGGCCCACTTTCCCTCAGAGGTGGAGTAATGAAATTGAAAATAAACTTTAATTGCGCCAAGTCCTTAAACAAGCGCCCTCAGTGAGCAGTTATTACTGCTAAAAAGTTGTTTTGTTCATATACATTTTAAATTAGTTCGCACGCTCCTGTGTTCTGTCTAATAAAATTACCAGCAGCGACAAAAAGTGGATGTGCTCGTATATAAATAAAAAATTCGCTAGTTAATTTGTGACTCATTCCGTTACACTTTCCACTTCCCACGTAAAATCCGATCCATTTACCTTCATTTACTTGGCGGCCGAGTGTGAGTAATGCTTATCGCATTCATGGCTAAATTACGTTACATTTAGTTTTATATTTCAAATGGTGGTGGTAGCAGTGTGTGTGTGTGTGTGTGTGTGAATAACGTATATTAAAACTCAATTAAATATCGCATGTTGTCAAATGGCCCATCGCAGTGTGCAGCAAACAAAAACGAAAGCTCGGAAAATTCCTGGCTGCTGTTGCTCCACTGCGCCTCATTATGAATTAATTTAGGTTCGCATTTCATTTCGGACGGACGGCAAAGGCGGTAAAGGCCCGGATTACTAAGTGGATATACGAATTCCAGGGCAAATATGAATGAATTATGATCGCTGGAACGGGGCGAAACTGTTGAACTTCGAGGCGGATTTTAGCAGACGCAGGTGGATGGAGACTTCGCAGGACTTGGCTCTACTGGAGGCGCCCTGGTTCCCTTTTCGGTTGCCATGTGAAGGGCAATAAATAAAATGGCGAAAAATGCGAAATACAATAAAGTATTGCCAGCAACCAAACAAACAAAGGTTACAACGAAACACTGAGGGCAAAAAGGTAAGCAAAGGTAAATGGTCATAATAGATGTAACTTTGGGGTTTCTTAGGTTTTTCTTATTTGAAAGTGTCCCAAAAAAATAATCAAAAGAAAAGCATACTCTTTTGAATTTCTGAGAGAACCCTTTGTTGATTCTAATTAATTTTATAATTACTCCATTATTTCTGCAAGTGTACTGTGACGACGACGACGACAACAGCAAGGCGACTGGCGAGCGGAAATGGCGTGAGTTGTACACGTTGTGGGGGGCGTGAGCAGGGGGTTTCCCCCACTCCTTGCCCCTACTCCACTTCATCCTTCGGCGTTCCGCCCCCCAAAAGCAAACGCATTGAATCAAAGGAAATCACGAAACATGGCGTGGCAAGCGGCGGTTCCTGCACACTGCCTCTATGCCGATGCCGATGGCGATGCCACAGAGAAAAGGGTGGCTGGCCTGGAAACTTCTGTGCCGCCCCACCGCCCAATTAGCCCCACCAGCGGCAGCAGCGAGGGTCGTGTCTTAAATACCGAAAAGCTGAATAAAGCGATGTATGCCGTCGAAGATTTGCAGCTTGTCTTGCCAAGCGGATGTATGTCCCATGCCCTTTGATAATAAATAAACTCGGGCCTTTGTCGTCGGCGGCGCTTGCCTTTTGCCATTGTGCATTTCCGTTTCCGCTTGCAAGGAGGAGGGAAGTGGGAGGGATGGGCTGAAATGTGCAAAGGAAGTTGGGGGCGAGTTCAATGTAAACGGATTTCCATCGAGTTGCCATTGCAATTGATTCCAGCTACTCGCAGTTGGCAGTCGATGGGCAACTTTTAACCTTTGCCGCCTGACACATTATAAATAAATGGTTTGACTTTGCGCTTGCAGCTGTCATATATATACATATTCCGCTGTGCAAATGCCACATAACAATTGTGTGCAATATCATCCATACGCCCTGTTACCCCGTTACTGCATATCACCCATACGACCGGTGTGCAGTGAGCCAAAGGCCTGAAACGAATTCGAGCCCGGTTAATGAGCTCCTAATGCACGCAACGAGGCGTTCAGAGGGTCGATTTAACGAAAATCAGATATGTCAGCATGTCACACACCATGGCAATACACTTTCCGATTCATCTGGCGCCTTTTGTCGGTGGCAAATTCAAGGGGGAAATGAGCGGATATCACTCGGTGTTCGATCTAGTGTGGCCCAGTTCTATTCTGGCGCTGATTTGCGGGGGCAATTTTAATGCAATTTTCCGAACAAAGGAAATTTCAGCCATTAAATTCGCTTGCCATGCAAAAAGCCATCAACAATGCATCCGAAGTTGCATTCGGAATCGCAGTGCAATTCCCAATCCAAAACTCGGTGCACTTTGCTCGTGTCGAGCTAACGAAAAATGTAGCAGGTTTAACCACGTTATAGTCAACCGGACAGGCTGATGGCTGAAGTCAAGGCTGGGCTTTAAATCCTATAATACCCCTTGAATACGCAATCAATTTGAGTTTCTTCTGTAAGTTATACTGCTTGCAAGCGATTACTTTTACTGCTCGAATAACTTATAGTTTTATGTACTTTTGAATAAGAAGAGAACGTTTGCTTTTATCACTTGAAGGCATTCCAAAGAGCTCAGCTTTTTTAAACAAGATTACTTTGGTTGTTTTTTCATTTTTAATAGGAATATACGAATATACTTGTGCTCTCAGTCTTTGCTTTCATATTATTTTTTAAAAAGCAAACTTTTTGATAACCACAATTGCAACGTAATACGTTTTATCCATTATAAAAAAAAAAAAAACTAAAACTACACCATAATTCTCGGTATACCCAATAATACCCATTGATATCAGACCTCGACATGCTTTTTGCCGTTGCTCGCCGGATGCGAATGCGGATGTGGCTGCGCCGGGATGGCGTTTCCAGAAATCGCATAAAAGTGCTGCAATATTTAACCTCTGCGTCGTGGGCAGGACACGTGCGAAAAGAGGTGCCTGTGCATACGGCCCACCCACCCACTTTGCTAATGCGATTTGCCCGGCTTAGGCGTTGGGGATCCAAGAGCTCGGGAATCCATTTGGGGGAGCGTGAAGTGGCGCTAAGCGGCGGCTGTTAGCCGGCCATTTGGCCATCGGTCATTTTAATTGCGCATAAAATGCCCGGAACGCACACTCAATTGATCACGCACGTAAAATATGTTTTATATGCGTACTATAAATAGAATAGAAAAACAGTAAAATATTTTAGCTCATTTGTAATACAAATAAATGTTGATAACAATTCCCTTAGTCACCATTAATGTTTTCTTTGGTAAGACTTCTTTCTCTAAAACTACCTGTTTATTTTATTGTGAAATAAATTATTCATTTTATGTGTAAATGATTTTCCAAGTGTATCCCTCTTTAATCGAGACTCTAACAGTCGGGAGTGATAGACTGGCATATGCACTTGCCATGACATGGTTAATGTGACAACGACTGTTTGCACAGTTTGCTTAATATTCCACACGTGCACAACCCTCACACACATACACACGTACTTAGATTTATACATATATATTGTACACATGTACTGGGGTCATAATGAGGGGCACTTGGCGATGTTAGGAGTTCAGCTGCCACTCGACTCCTTGACTGGTCTGTGTGTCATCAGCAAAACGGGGCCAGTCGACCGACCGCTGGCAATTGTATTATTTATCCTGGAGGTGAGACATGCACACACTCAAAGCCCCAGAGATGGACACCCACCCACCCACACACGCAGGCAGGCAGTTAGTTATCCTTAAGCTACTTAAACACCAGCACACACACAATAGCACACACTCAGCATGGATAAACGCAATTCACAGACTCACCTCAGCCAAATTAATTAGTGCAATTAAGCTAACCGCGCCAGGGGAAGCACCTGTCAACTGCCTGGCATTTCCGCCATTTAGTATTTGTCCAAAAAATTAAGTATACGCAGTGGATGCCCCTGCGATGGCTGTACTTGTGCCGAAATGCGGTTCCACTTCATTGGCATTCATGCTGACCCGCCACAGCAGCAATTTGCTAAGGAAGGAAAAATCAGGCCGAAACTTTCGAGCAGAAGGATTCAAATGTCGAAGCTAAACGATTTTCCAGCCAGCAGCAGCAGCGGCAGCGGCGTCGGGCACAAACAATTTATCTTCGCGACGGAGCTGGCCTATAAAAATGGCAATCATTATTATAGTCATGTACCAGGCAATGGGGCGTTACGGCAATCAACGCCAGCGTCCCAGGCAGGGCTCCATAAATAAGCGCACAATTTCAATTTTCAACAACGCCCCAAAGGAGCGAGAACCAAGCCCCCGAACTCCAGAACCCTTGAAAACCGGAGACAGACGCAGGCCGCATCGAAGATTATATGGTATATGGCTCATTGTGGCATGGCCTGTATTTAAATGCATATTTTAATAGCCATAAAGCGGGAGAAGAGCCCGAAATGCCAGCGGGCACACTTAAAGGCCGCCGCCAATGGGCACAGATACTCAGATACTCGCTTAAGGAGCCGAATGGAGATACGGATACTTGGCCAAGACAAGGCCGAATGCGCAACTAAAACAAGAGAGAGGAGACTCGTACATGTGCAGGAACGTAATATATAAATTATAAACGCAAACTGTGCGACAAGGATTTCTGGTTGGGTTTTTCGGTTTCCTACGTTCTGTTCTGCTTGTCTTATTTGTGTTTTTTTTTGTTTTTTCTTCAGTATTATTTCAGCCGGTCGACATGCGATTCGGTTGGCAAATGATTTTGCAGTTCGACGTGGGGAGCTTATACCGTTTCGAGGGCGGCAAATCGAAGCATAAACGGGCAAATCGAGCGGGCACATGGCACATGGTGCACGTCGAAGGTCAAGGGTCATGAAATTTACTGCAACACTTGCCGGCGGCCCGAAGGCATCTTTTGTGAAATAGTCTTTTTCGTATATTTATAGGCTGGATTGAAATTGATGACGTCTCCATCGAGGTGGTATTCGCCACGCCCCTTGCCTCCATCCTGTAATCCTAGTTCCTAGTTCGATGTCATGCCGCATGCAGATTGTCGTGCAGCAGAAAGCGAAGTAGCTGCAACTGCTAGCAACTCACTGAGAAAAGAATCGTCACGGTTTAAGCGAACAAGGGAAATTAGGGATATAACCTTATATAATATATGTGGGATGGTTGGAAGACAAGAATGCTGAGACTCTTTCTTTTGTAAAATATTCTCAGACTTAAACTTGCATCCAACTTATACCAAAAACGAGTCACAAACTTCCAATCATCAAAGTTTGCGGTGGTAATATTTATATACTAAAAGACACCTTATAAAACAGTAGATAAATTCCATAAAAATGTCTGAAGTGGAGTTTGTGAAAATAAAAGATTAGTAGCACTTATTCCCCGCAGTGTATGCGATGGCAACTGCCGCAAAGTCTGTGTTACCCTGAATCGATCCGAAGGAGGAGCAGCAGAACTCGAGTTCTTATAACTTCACCCCACTGTGCATGTGCACACTTTCCGTGTGTTTGTGTGTGCTGGCCATTCAGGGTGTGTGTGTGTGTGTGGAGGGGAGCGTGTGTTAGTGGAGGCCAGGACCCAATGCCTGCGGCGTATCCTCACGCCTATGAATATGCCACGCGATGTGATTGTGAGTGCGAAAATGTGGCGACGGCAAAGGAAAGGAAAGTTGGAAGGACCCGGGGCTTTTCAGCCCAGTTCGCTTCGGTTCGGTTTGGTTTGGTTTGGCTTAGCCTGGCTTGGCTCGGCTTGGATTGGCTTGGCTGCTGGCTCCAAAACGCCAGTGGGCCAGGATGACGTAGTCCTCCGGCCAAAGTGTGTTAGTGTGCCTGTCTTCCGACTCGGGGTTGCACACTCACACAGACGCAACGAGGGTGCGAAGGGGCATTAAATGGTTCGTGTTTTCCTTCTTGTTTTTTTTTTTATATTTTTATTTTTGCCTCATCTCGCTCGTTTGTCGCTCATATTGGGGTCGCCTGACGGTTCATACTTTAAAAGCGCCATTTAGTCCACAGCCAGCTAAATTATTAAAAGCAAATCCAACACAAACACACAGGCAGTTCATTAAATTCAATGTATGCAAAATAGCGGCAACAAATGCGACAAAAGGCAATCTTAGGCCGCCCCACTGCCCCCCACTCGGCCATCCAGCTGTTGTCATTTTCCAGCCACGACCCCCCAAAAAGAGATTGCAAGACAAGCTCATCATAATCATATGCTTCCTACTGCACTGCGAGAAAACTAAAATCTTCTAAATCATAGGATAAATAGATTGAAAAGAATATTTGGAAAAAGGGAACAGATTTCGTCTGTTTAAATACAAGTTTGGTATTTCACCATAACAATGAGATATTTCCAAGTCAAAAAACTCTACTAATCAATCAAATCTTGTGAAAACCGATTGATAACTTATTCGATTTCAATTTTAAGTTTTAAAATTGTCCAAATAAATATTTTGTTGCCTAGTTTTAGGAATAAATACTTTTAATTGAATTTTTCAGAAACTTGTTAGTGTTTCCTATAAGAAATGCAAATAGAAAACTTTAAATCACAATATGGACCACTTTTGTTGTACTTTTTTTCGCGTGTAAAAACTTTGCTGCGCAAATATGTTTCGCCAACTTCAATTTGTGTCCCAGGTAGTAAGTTTACCGAGGTGTGTGTGTTTTAGGGGGCATGCCGTGTCGCTGTGTGTACATGTGGGTGTGTGTGTGCGTTGGGTTTTTTATGCGTCACGTGAGAATTTCCTTTATTATTATTTGACTTTGGCTGGTTCGGTACATATCACGTATACGCAACGTACAATTCCGCAGAAAAGGCATTGATTTTTTTGATTTGCTTTCGGTTTCGCCACCGCCACCGCCCCTTCGTTTCGTTTATTAGTTTGATTGCTTTTCACTTTTTAAGCATGGATACTCTGCACTTTTCTGCTTTTCTTTGCCCAGCTCAAGCAGAAAAATATTTGCTCGTCAGTTTTTTTTTTCTGTTTTTGTTTTTTGTTTGTGTTTGGCACTTTTTGGCATTTTTTTTTGTTATTTTTTGCTCTTGTTGCACGCTGTTCAGTTCATCAGCACAGTCAAACACTCACTCAGACTAACGCACAAATACACACACACACACAATTACGCACACAGACGCGCGCGTAAAGAAATATACTAGTAAAATACAAATTGCTCACAATTTCCTTTGCTCTAGTTTGTTGTTCTTGTTGGTGTTGTTGCTGCTCCGCACTGTTTTGTATTTTCTTTGGTTTTTCTCCCGGGAAAATTTCACGACCACGCGCTACAACGGCTGACCACGTTCTGAATTTGATTTTACGCTGCCTTGGTGGAATATGCGAAATTTTCGTTGGTGAAAAGTCTTAAGTTCACCAGCAGGCGGCAGGCGATTTTCCGCTCACAGGACCTGCGCACTCCAACCTGCAGGTGACACACTTTTCCGCGCCAACCGTCGCCGATGAAGTGGATTTTCCGACTTTTACTTCGTCCCGGCCGCTTCGCCCATAAACTCTACTATTTACATGGCACAGCGGTTAAAGGCAGCAGGCAGTTTTCCTTCGTTTCCCTACTTTTTCGTAGTTTAGTTTGAAGTGAATTTAGCATGCATTGCCCGGAGGATGGGTGCACTGAACGAAATACAAATTCGCAATAGTGTGTGATGCTTCTTCCTTTCACAACGTAAAAAAATTAGAGCTTAAATCAATATTTATGTTTAATATTTATGCAATACTATGATTTTAGGTTTGAAATTTGTATATAGGATATTTAAAACTATTTTTCTGAGTGTCGCGTCGCAGGCTCTGGCGTGACAAAGCGAAAAAGTCAGTTTCAATGGCCGAATATTTTCGGGATGCTGCTGCCCAGTCCAGGGAGTTGAAAATTCGCATTTGCCACATCCATAATGAATGACATGCCCTTTCGGCCAACCTCGTCTTTGGGTTAAGCTCTCCGAGTTAACTGACCTTTCGCAGTGCGGCTAACAAGAAATGCAAATAAATGGCAATACCCTATTGTTATGTCCAGCACTGTTTGTGCTCTGGGTAAATGCAATCTGAAATAACATTTATCGCATATCCGCACAAACACATCGTAGAAAAAGTAAACGATTTAATTTTGAGCACACTCGGAGTTGCTGATTTTGGCATTTCCAATTTAAATATTTAACCAAACATTTTAATTAATGAAACTAGTTTTAAATTGTATTTGCTCAAAGTGTGTCTGCGTGCGGTTGAGGGGGTAATAGCTAAGCATTAAAAAAGTATTTTGGCCAAAACGGTTTTCGTATATTTATCAAATTAAAATCTTTGTACCATTTTGCAAGCTCTTTGAGCTGCGGTACACGAACATGGAAGGCAAACAAGCCGGAGTATAAAGCTAATTAAACTGAGCAAAAACTAAATGGGCAATTTATTCATACTTTTGGTTTTGTACTTAAATAAATTTAAACGTTAGTTAATTGCATAGAACACCATATAGGTACAGTTCAAACAAGAAAGGCTGGAAAGCTTTGAAGGGATTAGTTGACAATTTGACAAGAGTACTTCCTCAGATATTGGTAAAAAAATGAATTTTTCGAGCAATTTTATGAATTTTATTTATTAATCATTTTAAATGCGTATGGCTGCTTCATTAAATCATATAAAAACATTTATATTGCAGATTTATATCGTAACTGATTTTTGCAGGCTGAAAAAATTTTAGTTGATCTGATTTTGTATATATGTATGTACATGTTTTAACTAGACAATCATTTTAATTGTTTAAAGAGAGTTTACCTTTATTGCATGCTAAGAATAATTTTAGAAACACGTTTGTAATGGAGTGAACCGGACTAAAGCCAAGATACGAGCGAGGCAAAACCGATATAAGACTTTGAAAACAACACTGGACTTTATTCTCGGGGGATCAGTTTAAGACTAGCTTAGAATAACAGAATTCAGTGGCGGGCGAGCAGTGTGGAGACTTTTATATAATCTTATAGAGAGAACAGCTGATAAGGTTTTACATTGTTAAAAAAAAAGGCACCCCCATTTTATTTGATTATTCTTCAAATTATTCTTAATTTCTGAAATTTCTTTAAAATAATTTCCTTCTTCTTTAGGATTTTGGAAATAACTAGTTTATACCAAATGTTAAAGTGTTTACCCAATTATTCCATTTGCATTCCGTCTGCTGACGGCTGTTGAAGTCTCACTCGGCCAAAAACTAAATTGAATATGATATTTGGTGGAAAAAAGTTTTGCAAAACCATATTCCACCGAGAAACAGCGTTGGCGGCACCCCAAAAGGAAACCACCGGCTTCAACTGCAAAACGAGAAATGCGAAACGCAGCGGAATCAAAAGAGGAAAGCACCGAAAACCCCAGAAACAAAAACGGAAAAATAAAGCCCAGCCAAAGCAAACTGAATTCAATTCAGCGAAATCAACGCCAACGGCGGCTGCCTGTCAATTAAAACATTAAAACGCGCTGAAAAATGCAGCGAAAAGGCGCAAAATAAACAAACGCCGAAGCGGCAGACACTGGCAACATTTTCAGCGATTAGAAGCATAGAATTTCGCAATGGAGCACTTAGAGCTGGAGCTCGAGACCCAGACTCAGACTCAGACTCAGACTGAGACTCCGATTCCGAATCCGAATCGGCGACTCAGGGGAGGGACTAATGTGTGACCCAGTTTGGATCACTGTGCAGGAAAGGAACTATGTGTGTTTTGGCTATTTGCTTTTTGATCATTAAAAACTGGTTGCCCGCAGCTGAGCGCCCATGTACGATTGCGGTCAGATTAATAGAAGCAGAGCTGGCCACAAATCAGTAAAAATAAATCATTAATGAAATGCCAATGATCTATTTATCATATGATTTCTGTTGTACTCACATAAAAAGTTGGAGTTGAAGAGAAAGAAAATTAATATTTTTTCAATAAATCAAAATATTATCTTTTTGAAATATATTTATAAATGGAACTATTGTATCAACGCCAACTGTAAGTATATCTTAATTTTGAGCGACCGCCCATGTCTTCGGCGGCAGCGGAGCTTTTGGCATTGCGTTGTGGCTTTATAAACGGCCAGCGATGGCGGCCGCGAGCCGAGTTTTACCGTTAGATTAGCCGAGCGCGCGCGCATTTTCCCACGGTTGAGGAAAATCAAAATTATAGTCATGAAGGATCGATTTAACTGGATATCCCTGGAGCTGATCCTTCTGATCGGCACAGCCATAGCCTTTCCGGATGGCGCTCCCGCGGATACGTGTGTAAAACAGCGAGCCAATCAACCGAATCACGGCAAGGCCAGAACGCAGCCGGCCCACTCGAATCCCTACGAGGTGGTGGCCGATGCCCAGACATATCACCCCGGTCAGCAGATATCGGTGGTTATATACCCGCACTCGGACCAGAGCACCGTTTTCCGGGGATTCTTCCTGCAGGCGCGGGATGCCAACTCCAACGAGTGGATCGGTGAGTGGGTGCAGAGCGAGAACACCAAGACCATTCCGGAGTGCTCGGCCATCACGCACTCGGATAACAGGGACAAACTGGGCGCCAAACTAATCTGGAAGGCTCCGCAAAATAAACGCGGCAATGTCTACTTTACGTAAGTCGAAATTTTATATAGAAAGGTATGGTTTTCATTGATGAAAGACAAAAAAAGGAAACATTTCAAGAAGATTCTTAATTCTATAATAATAGGGAAATAAAAACTTATAAATTTTTAATGAATTTATTTTACCAACATATTTAATTAGATAAATTAATACAAATATTCTTTTATTTATATCTTACCTCAAAGCTTCCTGAATTCAAACTAAATTCACGGGCAATTTTCATGAGCATGGTAATTTAATAAAATGGTGTTTAACACCCATTTTTTGGCAGTTTCAATGAAACACTTTGTCAAAACTGGCTTCGTACAAATACAGTACGTGTCTTCTATCGTCCGTCACCATCATCATAATAACCATCATCATCAGTGGGGGTAGAAGTGTGCAAGTAGTAGCACCATCATCGTGGGTCGTGAAGGGATTCATTAATCATACGCCACGTTGACCCACATAATGTAATGCTGGCATAATTGTCAGGCCGACAAAAACTTGCCGGATAATCGCACAAAAGGCATTATGTAATTGATTTATTTGGAAAGAGCCAGCCGAAAAGTGTCTCCAAATCATTTGTCCACAAAAAAGGCATCAAATGGCCAAAGACGCAACGTCAAAACCCCAAAGAAAAGTTGTCAATGCTTTTTATACGACAACATCAACTTTGTCAGCGGATAACACTGGCCAACATGGGGGAGTGCCAACTGTGAATTAACCGAGCAGAAGTTATTTTCCGGACTCTTGTATCATTTATCATTTTGTCGAACCAGAGAATATGCAAATATAAGAATTAATCAAAAACAGACAAGCAAAGTTTGGAAACATATTTTGCACAAACTTTACTCGGAAGAAGTTTCTATGTTTTTTCTTCAACTTTTAATAATTTAAATCCAACAAGAAGGATAATACTGCAGAAATAATCTCACACGAAACCTAGGAAATGCAAATTGAATTCCCTTGTGAACACAGAAAACAGTGATAGACAAATCTTTAGATTTATGCACACCTATTATTCAGAATTTAATTTTAATTGAAATTAATGTAGTCCACTGTTGTCTTACCTTAAATATCATCTCCTGAAATTGTCGAATCATCAATTATTACCTATTTATAGCCACAGCTAAACCTCGCATGCAATCTGCTGTAAAAATTAAAAACAATCATGACTTGGCTTATCGGAGGATTTTACATTTTTGTTTTTTCTCTTGCAGGGGCACTGTGCTACAGGAGTACGGAACCTTTTGGAGCGACATTATTAACAAAGTGCAGGCGGAGCCGCAATAACCGAAATTATGTACTTACTTATAAGGCAGCTGTACACAACGCCGGGCAATAAATCGTAAAAACCCTAATTAGTCAAAACGAAATTGTTGTTTGAAGATTTTTCAAATACCATTCCGACGTCTTGGAGCCAAAAGCGCCCCATTGAGCTGTGCAATCAACATTACAGGGCAAAATTATTGACTTTTTGGCTTAACGTTTATGAATGACCAGCCAGCCCACATTCGAGCAAGCGAACCTGTTCCCGCCGCCCAGCGGTAACCAGTACCCCAGTGACTCCTCTTGGCGCCCCAAAGCACCCGACAACACCCACATCCGCCCACTCCTGGACCAAAATCAAACGCACGAGCCGAGCACGTTTGGGTTTCCAGACACGTTGGCCAGCCTCTCATTGGAAATTCGTTTTGGGTGTCCGGGTAAATTGGAAACTTTAAGCACCTTTCATGCCGGCTGTGCAGAAAGGCTGCTATAAAGTAATTAGACGGTCAGCGCATTTGGCCAAAACATAGGCCAAGATAAGTATTCGTAGCATAGGTCTAAGGCAATTCTGATTGCCCTTTTACAATGGCTTTTAATCGAACGGAGCAGATAAGCAATCATTTGCAGATATGAGGTGTTATAAATGATTTCGGGGAAGTCCTTATCGGCAGACGAGTATGCTTTGAAAACTTATAACGTGTTAGAAAGGTACGTTTTATTAATTTTGTATTCTTTACACACTATTTTGAATGTTTATAAGAGCAATTAAATCTAAACAATATACTTATTACCGTAAACATTTTCATCCGCAAAAAAATATTCAATATATCACATATTCCGAAGCTTGACTGTACAATGCACTCGCATGCTTTGCTTGGAGCTTGTTTACTCGACTGCAAATTCAGTCGTTCGGTTGTTATTGTCATTTCATCGCTGGCTGCATGGCAACCCACTCTGAATGGAAAAAAAGGGGGTGAAGGGGGCATGGGGAGCACTTTGTTTTCGTGCGTTGCTTGTTTGCGAATGTATTCGCCATCCGATTTGCCGACTTGTTTTGATCGAATTCGCCGCACCGCTAGTCTTTGTCTGGCTTCGCTGATAGTGCAGGAGCGCAGTTCAAAATCGATGGTTGTTAGGTAAACACCTGCTTTTTTGTTACTGCGGACCTGAACAAATCGAGTTCGTTGTCCAGTCGGGCGAATTAAAGTCTGTTTTTCCGCACGCGTTTTGTTTATTGCCCGGTGACTTGTTGCTGTTCTTCGTCTCGTTTATCAGCGATTGCAAATACTTGCTGCTCAACACTTTAGTTAATACTTAGCAACTAGCCAGAGAGGTTTACAGATCGCAGACGCTCCAAAACAGCAACATGGTTATCAACTTCGCCGCTGGTCCAGCCAAATTGCCCGAAGAGGTCAGTAAAACGGGTGGGATTGCTATGCAACAACACGTGACATTTTTGTAATAGTAATAAATTGTAAATAACTGTTACATTGTGTTGATTGCAGTACCACATACATATATCCTCGACGCAGCTTTAGTAATTTATATTAATAGTTGAAAACATACCTAAATGTACAGCAAACATTTAATTAAATCCATATATAACCCTTAGGTACTTAAAGAGGTGCAGGAAAACTTACTCAACTGCAATGGAAGTGGAATCTCGGTCATGGAAATGTCCCATCGTTCCAGCAACTATGCCAAGATCCAAGAGGCGGCTATCAACGATCTTCGAGAGCTCTTGAATGTGCCCAGCAACTACAAGATTCTGCTGATGCAAGGCGGTGGCACTGGGCAGTTTGCAGCAGTGGCCATGAATCTAATTGGGCAAACTGGCACTGCGGATTATGTTATCACCGGTTCGTGGTCCTCGAAGGCGGCAAAGGAGGCGGCTCAGTACGGCACAGTGAACGCCGTGTTGCCTAAGCTCGCCAAATATACATCCGTTCCACGGCAGGACACCTGGAAGCTGAACCCCAAGGCCTCGTATGTCTACTATTGCGACAATGAAACCGTAGAGGGTGTGGAGTTCGACTTTGTGCCCGAGGTTCCAGCTGGAGTTCCACTAGTGGCTGACATGTCCTCCAACTTCCTTTCACGTCCTATTGATGTCTCCAAATTTGGCGTTATCTATGCGGGAGCTCAGAAAAATGTCGGACCAGCGGGTACCACAGTGATCATTGTCCGAGAGGATTTAATAGGCAAGCACCTGAAGATCACTCCCTCCATTCTGAATTTTGAGCTGATGGATAAGAACAGCTCTCTGCTTAATACTCCTCCAACTTTTGGGTGAGTAAAAAAGGTGTAAAGTTGGTAAACACTTAAGTAATATTCTCCTTTGCAGCATCTATGTTATGGGTCTGGTTTTCAAGTGGATTAAGCGCAATGGAGGCGTTGCCGGGATGGCCAAGTTGTCTGCGGCCAAATCCAAACTCATTTACGACACCATTGACCAGTCAAATGGTTTCTATCACTGCCCCTTGGATGTGAATATTCGTTCCCGAATGAATGTTCCCTTCAGGATTGGCAGTGCCAGCGGGGATGACGCGTTGGAGAAGGAGTTCCTGGCCAAGGCCGAGGCGGAGGGCATGATCCAGTTGAAGGGTCACCGCTCGGTGGGCGGTATTCGGGCCTCGCTTTACAATGCTGTTACGTTGGCCGAAACCCAGCAGTTGGCCAATCTCATGCTGGCCTTTTACAAAAACAATAAAAATTAAAAATGCTCCTTTGTAATTAATTGGATTTTGGGTTTACAATAGACCACGTTGACGGAAAATTTCGTCCAACTTAAGCTCCAGGTTTATATTGGTGCCCCGCAGATTGTCCACCACTTGTTTGGCCCACACGAAGTACTGCTCTCGACGTTCCTTTAAGACAAAAATGATGTTCTTGAATAAAGGGTTTTGTTGGTTTTTCTAACTCACCTCCGTCCAACCCGTTGGCGTATTGACCTGTAGATCCCGCAAGTTATCCAGCTTGTCAGCCAGTTTAATTAGCTTGGCCCTGCAGCTAGTTTTAGGTGCGTTCACTATTTGTAGACGTTTTCTTTCCTGTTTTTCCAGGGACTTGTTGTCGGTTACCTCGCGCACAAGACCACAAACATCTTTTCCAAAAAGTTTCTCCACATCCTCAAAAGTAGCATCAGTATCTTCTACCACATCGTGGAGCAGGGCAGCCATCAGAACCGCCTCATCTGTGATGCAACCCTCCACGGACAAAATAGTGCTCACATTTATCACATGATTCACATAAGGTGATTCTTTAGGGTCCTTAAAATATTAAAAAAAATAGATTATTGTTTTTAACCGGCTATTTTGTTGGCTAAATAAAGCTTACCTTACGACGCTGCTCACGGTGTTTGAAAGCCGCATATTGCAAACACTCCATAAACTTGGAAGAGGGGTAAGTGGTAATTTTAAACCCGCTAAATAATTATTTGATTTTAATACTTTTTTCCCAACCTAAACTTTGTTTATGTTTTAACAGAGCAGCTGTTATAACATAACAGACCGGCCCATGCCGATAACAGGGCTTCTTTACAGCACTGATGTGCAGCCCTAAACCAACTATCGATAACACATGCGCGCGATAAAAATGAAAATTCAAAAGCCTTTATTTGTAAGTACACAAGGTTTACTCTGGGTTTTCGTTCTTGTCCTCGCACTTTTTGCACGCCAGTTCCCTCTCCTTGCACAAGGCCTCTGCTGCCTCCTCCGCTTCTCTTTTGGCCTGGGCCTCCAGTTCCGGGATAAAGAAGATCTTGCGAGACTTCAGCGCGGACCACTTGAAACGCTTGATGTAATAGGAAATGCCGATCAGGAAGGCCGAAATTAGCGTAACCTTAATGAGCAAAATGCGGCGCTCATCGGACTCCGGTTCCGAAGTCCACTTAAGGAAGACGCACACATCCTTGGCGATTTGGGCAGCCGAAGCAGGTACGTCGGCATCCTCATAGGATACCACCTCATTGTCAATGGCTTTGGCCATGGCAATGGCTCCACCGGAGAAGTAGGGATTGAAGTACAGGCCATCGCGCAGAGCAAAGCCAGCCGGAGCCTCACAGTATCCCGTGAGCAGTGAAAACACATAATCCTCGCCACCCTTGCGGGCTGAAACTATATAGCTGAGATCCGGCGGATAGGAGCCATTGTTGGCGGAACGGGCCGCATCCTCGTTGGCATACGGCGATGGAAAGTGATCGGATAACTTGCCCGGGCGTTCGTAGTACTCGCCCTCATCGTTCGGTCCATCTCGCACTGTTATGCCCTCCGCCTCGGCTTTCGCCTCGCTTTCGGTCATGCAAACGCCGACCAAGTTGCGATAGGCCATGTACTGCAAGGAGTGACAGGAGGCGCAGACCTCCTTGTACACAAAGTATCCCCGGCGCACGCTCTCCTTGTCCAAAGCGGACAGCAATCCTTTGTGGTTCCAGTGCTGGTGCGGCGGATGCACACAATCCGAGGAGGCATCCACACTGGTTTCCAGGGCGTAGATCAGGAGTCCTGTGGCGCCAGTTAGAGCGCCCAAAGCTCCCAGCAACTTCGGTCGTCCGCCCAAAAAGCCACGACTCGAGAAGCTCATCCGCGGACGCACTGATGTCCGGTTGAAGCTACTCTTGGCCAGGTGGAGGAGTTTGCTGCCCAGATTCCGGAATTTATTGGCCATTTTCGGTCCGGTTCAGCTTTTCCTTATAAAATGACGAGCTTGGATTTCCAGTTAAAAATATGTCAAAAAGACCAGGGCTGAAATACTCGGTTGACTAGGGTTGTCACCACGGGGTGAATATTTTGGCAGCAGTTGTAAAAGTTTAAAATCACTACATAATGAAAAAGAGAGTTTTAGACTTTAAAATGTTGATAGAACCAACGATACTCACCTAGGGTGAGATAATAATCCTGCTTCTTGGTTGGCCAAAAATCACCATTTCGAAGAAAATGTGTACATGATGTGGATATTTAAATGTGTACATAAAATACGAGCTAGTGACAATACCTTAATATGATATTACATACAAAGCTTGCAAGATCAAATCTCAACCTCACGAAATTGAAATCATTTAAAAACACATTATAAATCACACAAGTCAGCTCGAATAAGAAGGGCAGGATGCCTAGAAATCCCAAGACCAGACTTTCTTCAAAATTAAGTCCAGATCAGTCTGATTCTTATCGTAGATCTTTCTCCATAAAGCATATGTAAACCAAAACCCACCCAAATTGCTGTTATTCTTTACAGCTAAAAGGTTTTCCTACTATTGTTGTAACCATCGCCTCCTTCTGGCGTTTCTTTCCTGCCCAACGAGCGGAGCAACTGAAAAAAAAAAAAAACGAAAAAAAAAACAAATGCCAGGGCACTTTCATTTGTTATCTGGCGCAGTAATCTGTAAATCTGTAACAGCCCACCAAACAACGGTGCATACAATATTTCCTAGCCATTCTTCACACTGTGTGACCACGAAATCGTCAAAGTCAGGCCAAGCCAGCTTTTACAACGGCTAAGAGGCATGGGCGTGATCTTAGACATTTCAAGGGGATCGCATTGGAAGAAAACTGATCACAACCCAGCTGTATACAATATAACAAGTTCTTTCTTTTTGTTTATCGAATACCTAAGGACACTTAAACATGAAATAACATGATGTTAGAAATTAAGAGCTAATTGTATACCAACAAATTTCGATAGAAACGTATTGTTGGTTAAACTGATTTATGATTAATGAGGATCCCCCTTAACTACGCCCCTGGCAACCAATAATGACAATGCAACGAACGACGCCGGCAGTGCGAGCGATGTAAACTCTTTTTTTTTCAGTTTTTGGTGAAAATTTGTACCTGATTTTATATTTCCCTTTTTCGTTACACTGTTTCGGTTGCTGTTGCTGTTGTTGTTTTTTTTCAGTTATTACGTATTTCCATGTTTACCATATTTTACACGCGCTTACAGACACACAGATACAGATACAAGATACCCCCGGATTTTCCCTATGTGCGTTTTTAGAGTTCTGCTTCTGCGCAGCGATGCATAATTCCCACTTTTGAAATTTGTGTGCGGTTGTTGTTATTGTTGTTGTTGTTTTAGTCTTCTGCGGTGGTGGCTAAATGTTGTTTTTGTTGTTCCCGTTGCCGCTGCGCAATTAATAATTCTTTTCGACTGGCGTGAAATTTTCATAAGCAAGAAAAAGCAGCAACAGCCAACCGCACCAACTTTCCATGAAAATCTCCGGCCATTAGTAGCAATCGCAACGCTTTTCACCGTGGAAAACCGCAGAGATTGTGCTGCGACCCCATAGAAATGGGCTCACGTCATGAATTTTATTCAAATTACAAACTCATTAATAAATAGCGTTGTTTACTTTTAAGCAGAAAACGAACCGGCCATGATTGCTCAATTTCTGCATTGTTGGAAAATCTGTTCAAACGAAATGATTACAAAACATCCATGAACATTTCCTCGGTCTAATTAAACCTTTTTGGTATCTTGAAAATTGGATTTCGATAAATGGAATACCCTTTCCAAGTTACAGTTGCTAAAAATATGCTTTCCTAATTATACTCCCAATGAGCCGAAATAAATCATCATTTCTTTGAATGCCTGAGTGTCTAAAATATGACAGTGACTTCAGGGTGAATACAAACCCCGCGTTTGCCATATCAGATAAAAAATGCAAGAGATATGACTTATCAACTGAATAATTATTCGTGAAAAAGATGGGCCTGCAAATAAAAATACCAGCGAACAGCACAAAAAGTGTGCATAATTTAGCAATAAATGTAAATATTACTGGTCCGCTTCCTTTGGGAGACAAAGCGCCATGCTGCTGCAGTTTCCTGTGGCAGTTGCAGTTGCCTCTTCTCGCAGAAAAGCTGATGCTGATGCTGATGCTGATGATCACCAGCACCAGGTGATGATGATGTTGCCAGAGGATCGTAATAACGACCAGGCTGTGCTGGCCATGTCCCACTCCTTATCTTGGCAGCACGAAAACCAGAAACAAGAATTATAGACCAAAAGCCAGTTGCAATGCGAGTGCATCTTGCATCTTTTGCCACCGATCCCACGTAGGTGAGTGCTATTTGTGTGCTATGTGTATGTGTGTGTGTGTGTGCCAGTGCGGGGGCACTGCATCTGTGTCGGTTGGCCAGAGTATCTGTGTGAGTTGCGCCTTTGGCCAGAAGTGAATGCAACACAAGTTGCATCTGCCGCAGTGCTGGTCAACGCTCCAAAAGCAATAAGGAAATAAAGCTTAACTTAGGTTCAAAATAAGAATCACATTTAAACGAAGAAAACTTGAATAAAATAAGAGTCCTATTAGTTAGGTTGTTCATTCAAATGACAGTACCAATACACATTTCAACAAAAACTGTGATTTATAACAAGTAAGTGGCTCCCATTTGAAACAGGTTTAAAAAAACAAAAATTAATATTCAACGGATGAACCCATCGATTTTTTTCCAAACTCTTTGTTCATAATGAACATCTTTATTTTATGACGTATCTGAAAGATCGTTTTAACGCGTGCGCAGCTACCGTTGAACGCGAACCGAAATCGCATGCGAGAGAGAAAATCCCACAACTTTTTCTCTCTCTTAGATTCTCATTCTCGCTGCCCATTTACCGCTCAATTTCGCAAAAACAAAAAAAAGCTATGCTCCCCTATATACAACAACATCACGACTTGGGAGTGTGTATGGGTGAGTGTATCTGAGTGTGCGCGGATTGTGATTGTGTGTTTATGTGTATCATGCGGTTTTAGTGCGGATTTTTGTAAACTTTTCGCAGTGTTCAGTCACCAAGCTTCGGGAGAAAGATACAGATAGTTGGTGGATAAAAGGGGGAGAATCGGAGCGAAGAGCAAACTTCATCATGACGTTGTAACTGTCTTTTCAATTTCTCGTTCTGCCCGATTCGCTTTGCCAAATGGAGCCTAGAAGATGGATCTCTGCCTCCTCTCGATTCTCTCCACGATTCTTCTCCCCTTCCTTTGCCCCCTTCTCACCCCACACGCACACACACACACAATCGGCAATTGACGGCTCTGCGTGTGTGTGCCCGTTGATGTTGATGAGTTTTGTTTTAATTCTGCTTCTTGACTTCAATTTCTTATAAAGATTGTTTATATGCACGTAATACAGTGAATCCCCTATAAGTCGAACTTAAAGTTTGTTTTAATTTTTGATTAACTTAACAGATTAATTGTATTACAATCAAAAAAATAATCTCTTGGTTGATCATCATTGATCTTAATTGCAAAAAAAACTTTGAAGTTCATTTTTAGCTCTTTAAGATATTGTAATACATATATTCTCCATAAGAATAAACTGCAAACTGAATGTGCTTATGTATGAGTAAAAAGTTTTACAAAATTATTTGAGCAATCAAAGAATATTCCAAATCCCCGTTTTCAGATTTCAAAATCCAAGTTAAAGAAACGGCTCTGTGTATTTGTATCCGTATCTGTGAGATGCAGGCCACACTCTCGTTGTTGTTGTTGTTGTTGTTGTTGTTGCTGTGATTTGGTGAATCGCGCGTAGCCGATTGTAATTATTGTAATCGAGTCTCGAACCGATCCAATCCGATACGATACGATCGCAATAGCGCACAGCCATCGCCGCTCGGGGTTGAGAAGATCAGGCCGCTATAGCCATTGCCATAGCCATAGCCACATCCATCGATTGCCATAGCCATAGCTGTAGCCATCGTCTTCGGCTGATTTGATTCTGTTTTAGCTGCTTTGATCATTTCGTAATAGTTTCCTCAGTGCTCTGCTTAAATCATCTTGGCCAAGACCGATCTGGCCGATCTCGGCGATCTGGCCGATCCAACCAATCCGCGGCTCGTGATCGTTTCGCTTGAGCCGAGCCCGCGCTTTTTCTCTTTGAAGCCAACGTCATCGACAGTCGCAGTCATACAACATACTACGTACTGCCTGCCTACCAGTCATCATGGTTGTTGCTTTAG
Organism: Drosophila ficusphila; assembly: GCF_018152265.1. Classification (NCBI taxonomy): domain Eukaryota; kingdom Metazoa; phylum Arthropoda; class Insecta; order Diptera; family Drosophilidae; genus Drosophila; species Drosophila ficusphila. Next base: position 22,086,148 of record NW_025064737.1, read on the forward strand.
TTGTCTTGGCCGTTGCTTTTTACTAAAAGTTGATTGACTGTCTGTTCATTTAGCCGCTTGTCCATGGCTCGCTCCGTTTGTTGGCTTTGTGTGCTCTCAGTGCTACATGGAGAAAAAACCGAAATGTAAATAGCAAATAGGGTATATCTATTCAAAAGGTTATAAGATATTCGGAGTGTTTCTCTAATGGATTTCTTTACTTTCGGCTTATTTATTACCCAAACATCTTCAGAAGAACACAACAACATAAAATAATACTTCAAATTTGAATATACATTTACTTTCAATATTTATGACCTATGAAAATCGAGCTAAAGATTTTAGAGTTGGAGAAATTGGAACCTAAGGCTATGCAATTTTATGACTGTTCTCCAATAACTGGGTTTTAAAGTAATAATAGAATATATATATTAAAAAAAACAGTTTAAAGGGCTACATGAAATAGACTTCCATAGTTTTTATAGCTTGGGTTATTTTTCCCCAAAGGTTTCCATACTTTTTTAACAGTGCCTTTTCGTTTCCCCCTCCCCTTTGCAAGCTTCGGTTGCGGCTTCTCTTGCACATTTCGTTTTAGGCCATTATAGTTTTGAACATGTTCAAGTGCCATTCTCACGATTGTTTATAGTCTTTTAATTTCAGCCGGAGCACAAGAAATAAACAGTGAAATTTAGCAGCAGGCGATTTGAGTTGTTCTTTCAGGCCTAATGTTCTGGAAACGAAACGAAACGAAACCAAGTCGAATCCCAGTTTCGGGTGCAGTTTCGTTTAACTGTTGGGGCTGTTGGGTTGCCCCATCCACCAACCACATCTACTGGCCTCCAGCTGGATCCGCGGCAGAATGCCCAACTCCAGCTGGCAGCGGTGAAAGGCCTCAAGTGGTCAATAAGTACCAGGGAGCTCGTCAGAGTCGTCAGTCGTCGCTTCTCGGGCCACGGAACTCGAGTACCCCGAAATGTTTGCCTATTAAACAGTCATCAATGATTGTTACATTCTACAAATAAAAAATGGTGGTGGGCATCGTCGATTCGGAGGGACAGAGAACGTTTGCAGCGGCCAAAGAGATCAATCCGGCGATCTATCGTTAGATTTATGACTCATGATCCGCCAAACGACTTGAGCGATCAATAAGACATTTTCGAATCTAGCGCAAACTATTATTAAGAAATGATTCTAGTGTGTAAAGCTCTTTACGATCGCTTCGTGAATTACTTGGCCATCGGCAGGATAGTAATCTTAAATCTAATGATTAGAAAGATATCGATCTTTAATGTAATGATCTGCTGATCTGTTTTATGGCTCTAGATGTGGAGTTTGATAAAAGAGGTGCTTAGCTTGGAGAAGAAGATAAAATGAATAGTCTGGGTAAAAAATGTGGGTTAAGTATTAAAGTCTCTTGGAAAACTTTGTTTTAAATACAATCTAGCGAATTTCTTTTAGTACAAATTTTAGTCTAATAAGTAGGGTAAGATGGGGTAAAACCGCCGGTGGGTAAAACCGCCATTTGGATTTCAAATTCAAATGAAGCGCCGAAACGATTAACCGTTGATAATGTAGATTCTGATTAATAATGCGCGGTTTTTGAAGTCGGTCGGAATACTGCAGCTTTATCGTGACAAATTCTATAGCGCCATTTTTGTTTCACTCGACGGCGCCAAAAAATTTTTGTTATAAAGATTGCTCAATCAAGTGTAAGTGAACGGCTTAAAAAAAAGAGGTAAGTGTCCGCTTATAGTACGAACCTTGATACTGATGTACATGTATCAAGTTAGTCAATATTTCCAAAATTGTACAAACTAAGTGACCTCGAAAAAAATTGGCGCGTGGGGTAAAAACGCCGCGAAAAGGTGGGGTAAAAACGCCACACAATTTGATAACGGAAAAACTCGTTTTAATCGAGAATGAATGTCTTTCAGCATCATGCCTCGCAATTACGCAAGAAAAAAATCAAAAATTGATGAAAATATATTTCAACGGGCAATCGAGGAAGTTCAGGAGGGCAGCAAGGTGGCAGTTGTTGCCGAAAAATATGGGATTCCCCGAGAGACTTTGCGAGACCGAGTCAACAAAGCGCACAACGCTTATTATGGCCATCATCCCCAGGTAAAGTGTCAAATATTCACAATTTTTGTCAATTGAAACAATATGTAATGTCATGATTTTGAATTCAATTCAATTTAAAAATAACAGCCTTTATTTTTGAACAGATAATTGCAAACAGTATTGTATAAAATGATTTTATCTTTTAAATAAGAATATTTTAATTTTCAGTTTTAAACCTTTGTTAATGCGACATTTCTTCTTAGTTTAAAACTATTTTAACCACGTAATTCTTATTTTACAGATTTTTACTGACGACCAAGAGGCATCGCTTGAGAAATAGCTCATAAAAGCATCAGCTATATTTCATGGTTTCTCTCGGACAGCAGTTCGACGACTTACTTATGACTTCGCTTCAATTTCTTATTTTTACTTTTATATAATATATTCGTTGTAACATGTAATATCCATTTGAATTGAAAAAATTTTTTCTCAGAAGTTATTGACATTATTTGGGTACTTAACTACACTAAAACCAGAATGGCGTTTTTACCCCACTAGGTGGGGTAAAACCGCCGTTTTAAACTTTTCTTCTGAACGATCACAATTCTTTTAAAATAAAAGCTACATAAAAACTTTCTAAATGAATTATGTAGCCAAGGGATTAAACTTTGAGAAATATGATTTTGATCATTGATCATTTTATAAATGAAAGCTTGACATCGTCAAATATACATTTTTGGCGGTTTTACCCCATCTTACCCTACAATATTGTTTTTGATTTGTTACCCTCAAATTAAAGACCAAAACCAGATTGCGTTTAACCACCCCAAGAAGAGGTAAATATTATGTTTCTGAAACCCGAGCCAACCAAGTATATTTGCTCACTCGAACTTCCATCAATTAAGCAGCCGTCGATCCCTGAAAAATCATTCCCAAACAAGCATCTCGATCGGTCGGTCGGTCGGTCGATCGATCGTTAATTAACTCCCATCGAACTGCCACCAAATTGACATTCCCAGTCCGAGAGTTTACCATTTGCAACGCGGACGTCCCAGTGCTTTTGTCCATCGAATTTGGGCCCCGGATCGTGGGTATCACGATCATCTTGGGCAATTTTCGCGCATGGAACTTTCAACTCCAAAACGGACTGACAATTGATTTGTGCCAGCCAGGGAGCAAAAACAACAACAACAACAGCAAAGGCAAAACAAAGCCTGTCTGCAATTTAAATTAAAAGCGCAATTGAACTGGAAAATTCGTCTAAATTGTTTTCACAATTACCCACACACGGCAACCTGAGAAAAACCGGGGTGACAGCCGGGGGAAAGCAAGCGAAGAGAGTTCAAGAGTTTTTCCACCATTTCCACCATGGTCACAATCAAATCCAATCCTCGGCAATCGCAGCTCTAACAACATGCAATAGAGCCGGGGCACAATACATAAAAATTTCAAAACTAATGATGCCGAGGAGGCGAGCCTGGAAAAAACAAGAAGACCGATCCGCGGATGGAGCTGCTTTCGTTCACAATTTATGCATGAGAAGAAAGATCTTTGGCAGAAGAAATGGTCCGCTTTTTGTGGGAGTTCTTCGGCACACTCTTTTTTTTTTCTTTTTTTTTTTTTGTTGGTTTTTATTTTTTTTCGGTTTAGCTTGGCTTTATTTTCGCTCTGAGCCGCGCGATAAAGATCGGAAAAGCCCGAAGTTTAGAAAGGCAATAGCAAGAGCAGCATCCGAGCCGAGTATCTATGTATCTGCAATACATAAATTGTATGTATCTATACGGTCTACAATGTATCTCTTATGCCATTCGAGCGCTGGTGTGTGTGTTTGTATCTATGTAATGAGCATGTAACTAAACTTCTGTGTAGCCAAAACTCCTACAACAGAGACACAAAAACAAAAACAAAAACAAAAGCGTAGACCCACTAGGAGTACGAGCTCTTCGGCTCTGTGGACTCTGCAACTCCCTCAATACCCGTTTGCCTTTGCCATTGCCTTTGCCTTTGCCATTGGCTTTGCCTCTGCCACAGACTTCGGTTCAAGTGAACTGTACTGGTACGTAGACTGGCTGCTGCTCTTCGGGGCTCTCAGTCTCAGTCTCCAGTTTTCAGCATTCAGTTTTCTGTTTTCAGTTTTTCTGGCCGTGCTCTATCTGATGATGGCCGTTAACGTTAAAGTTAAGGCCTGAAGAGCACCCGACCCGACCTGCTGCCCTGTCTTCCCCGCCAAAAGCCCCCCTCCCGTTCTCCGTTCTTCCCGATCTCCCGATTCTTCTGCCAGTGACTCGTAAACATGAGCTACGTTCTTGCCCCATTCCCCCAACCCTTTCTTTTCGGCCGGGTTTTGTCTTTTCCCCCGCCGCGACTTGACTTCATTTGTTTGGCTTTTTTGGGAGACAAAACTGGTTATTGCTCTCGCCTTTTCTTCGGCTCGGTTGCTCGCTGTGTTTGGGTTTTTTTTTCGTTTTTTTTTTTTTAGTTTTTTGGCTTTTTCGGTTAGGTGAGCGGTGGTCTCTCCAACGTTCTTCGTATGTTTCCTCTGTTTTTCGGGGCCCCAGTGGCGTACATGTATGCAAAGGGGCCCCGTTGGCCACGTTGAGGAGCGCAGAGGTCCCGGCGACCACGTCGCTGCACAAGCCACGCAGCTTCCAGCCTCCTAGGCTTCTAGCCAATAGCTACCACATACAGGGGGTATTGCCTAGAAGGGAACTTCAAAAAATAGTTCTTCTTTGGTTAGAGAACATTTTAAATTCCGTTGATTCCTTTTATTTAGATCTCATAAGATCCCCATAACAAACATTAATTATATCAATGAATAAAACATATTTTAATACCTAACAAATTGTTTTATCAATTTTACTCAGTCTACTTTTGAATAAAATGCTTGCATCTCTCGAACACAAAGTTATTATATTTTATCTTTACACCTGTTTTCAATAGCCAATAACCACTGTAGTCAGCTAGCCGAGCGATTCAAGCGGGGCACCAAACGACAACCAAATCTCGGTGGTGCAGCTTCTAAGTGGAGGCTTGGTGGGCAGCCTGCAACAACAAGTAGGAAGTGGGCGCTTGGCGAAGGCTTGGCCTGGACTTGGTCTAAAACCGAGATCGAGACTGGCCACCTCCTCCTCCTCCTCCTCCTCCAGCCTCCCTCCCCTTTATCCTCCTCATACTGCTCCTCCTCCCGTTGGGCAACTTTTTTCCGCGCAACTCCTTTGTTACATTTTGCGAGCGAGCTGGAGGTAAACGATCGTTAGAAAGGTTTTATATGAAGCCATGTCTTCAGATTTGTGCTCACGTCTATTTATTGGACTTGCAGTTGCCGCAGCCAAACTGAAAAGCTGCAGCCATAGCTGAATCTGAAGTTGGGCTGGATTTGTGTGTGCTGGACCTATGCTTTCTGCACAGAAAATATAATATATAAATGCGAAACGGAAATTACTTCGAAATTTCTTACTGAAATATTGATAGTCTTTCGTAACTATTAAGAATGCATTTTTATGAGTAACCAGGTTTATTTTAGCATTACCTAAGGAAGTTCTATGTATCAGCAAGCACTTGAAAAGTATCATTTTCTTTGGGTGTATGGTCATGTTACCACCGCCTGTCGTTTAAGATGGCTCTTGGCTTGCTGTTTGTTTTGTTTTGGCCTGCACAGTTTTTTATCCATTTTGGTGGCCTGTCCTCCATCCTCCATCCTCCAAGCTCCATCCTCCGTGCTCGAAGCTCCCGACTCCCGACTTTCAGCTCCCGACTCCCTACTTGCAACGCGCAGATCCCTGCTCCATCCTCAATAGTCCATCCAGCCTCAACTTCAATGGAAGTGGAAGTGGCATGAAATGCTGTTAACCTCGTTTGAACTTTGCCATTTGTTTGAGCCATTGGATAGGCCGATCTTTCTTCTTGGCAATGCTTTTTTCTTATTTTTACCTATAGTATTTCTTTCAGCGCTCCTCTCGCTGCTTTTGGACTGTTTAGACAGGCCGGCCAAGCAATTTAAATATATTGCAAACAAAAGGAGTGTATGTAATTTAATGTGAGTGGACGCTGGACGTCGGACGTTGGATGGGGCCTAGAAATGGGATTGGAATGGTTTGCTTTGGTTTGGTTCGGTTCGGTTCGGGCCATCATGGTATGGGGGCTGGATGATGGGGACCATGGACCGTGGCAGTTGGGCAATGGCTAAAAAACACAACTGACATTTACAATGCGAAAGATACGGGTCCGAGCACCAGCTGGAGTTTGCCCGGGTCAGGCCGTTGAGCCAATCCTCCACCGCACCTTTCCGCGGATAACCTCCTCCTCGAAAGCCCCTCCGAACACCCCTCCTCCTCAGCCCCCTTACAACACCTCTGTCAATTCGGCTCCTGCCTACACACCTCGAAATTTTCGCAATGACAAGTAGCCCAGGCGTGTGTGATTTTTTTTTTTTTCTTTAATCTACCCAAGAGCTGGTGTTGTTCCGAGCATTGGTCTTCCACTAAGGCTGGGCTTTGAACTGGGTTAGACCAACTGTGGGAAGAACAGAGCGTTTAATTGGGCCAGCGAAAGATTGGGGGAGGGAGTTACCATACACAGTAAACATTCTCCAGTAAAAAAAAACTATAATAGCATTTTAAAGCTAAATAATTATATTACCAAAATTGTTTTTTAATGGATTACATATTTTTATAAATATTTTAGACAGTTTTCTTTTGACTCTGATTTTGTAGAAACCACAAACATTATTTCCCCAGTGCACAGTGAGTATTCAAGAGCAGCCACCATAAAGACGTTCTAGCTTGTCAGATGAACCGAGATTAGTTTATGTTTTTGGGGGAAGAACGGTGGCGAACAAACGGTAGTGGATGACCTGATCCAAGACCATTAACTGTAGCCCCTTTTTAGCCCGTTTTAGCCCGCTTGCAAGTCTAACCAATTAGCACTATCTAAAGTGGAGTGGTGAGCTGGGTTTCCTCTGGGCTTTTATTATGGGAATTGGGGGACACTTAATGCCTATTTACGTATGTAGAAGATACGTACAAAGACCCGAGAGATGTACATTTTCGCCCACGCAGTGGACAATTAAACCACGTCACCGAATTTCAATTACAGGAAGCGGAAAATGAATGAAAATACGCGTATGGAAATGCAAGTTCTGCAAATTTCATTGAGAACGCAGAAAACTGTGTCACCTTGACGGTAAAAAAGAATACGATCAGAAGACAACAAAAAATAAGGTAATATAATGTATTTCTCCCAGCTACTTTGTATATAAAAAAAGAAGACGGAGAAGAAGAAGAGGGAGCAACAGCTGCGCAAGCGCTTTGCGAAGAGGGTGGGAAAGTAAGGGAGGGGAAAGCTAAGACAGACAACAACCCTTCTTAGTTTTTGGCAAAGCCATTGACACACCGAAATAAAAGGAAACAACAGAAATTCCGCATGTCTGTGTACTGGACATTACTTAATACACTGAGGAAAAATCTTTTCAATATTAAAACGAAATGATATCTTATATTATCTCCGTTGCTGTTAAGTGATATTCTTCAAACTATATACAATCATTTTTCTCTTATTAATTTTAATAGTTAATCGAAAAACCATGATTGTAAAATTATTGAAATTTCAAAAAACTGCAATCCACTTTTTTTTCTGTGCTCGCGAAAGCATTTGTTTGTCTGGAAAACCTTCCAATCCTCAAGAAACTACCCTAAGCAGAAGAAAAGGGAGCCAAAAGGTGCCACACAACTCTCTCCCTGTCTTACTCTCTCTCCGCTGTCGAAGAGTCGACGGCCGTTGTAATTATTTTAATAATTTTTTTCACTGCGTCATCATTATTTTTCTCTGCCTTTGATATATAATTCTTCTTTGTATCATTTGCACACATACAAAAGGCGGAGAGGGGGAGAGAAATTCACGCTCAGCAATAAAAGTGTGTATGTGAGCAGAGTTCAATTACCAGAGCTTAAGGGTTGTCACGTCATCGGAATTTCAGTAAGAAGGAACCAGAAAATTATAATCCTTACGCAAATAACATAAAGCCAAACGGGTAAAGGAGTTTTTCATTAAACAATTATACAAATTGAACCGTAACAAGCAAACAACTTAAGTGTCCGGGAAACGGGTGCTTAGGCAACCCTGCGATCGTGCCGAGAGAGCGGCTTTGCTCTCTCGCAGCTCAAAATGAGCCATAGCAACGCGCCGTGAGCCATATAAATAGGAGAGCGTCACTCTCTAGCATTTCGTTTCAAAAAAATCCATAAGAGCAACCACATCTGTGCGCCGCCGCGTTATAGTTTGCTCCTGCGAGAAAAAAGCGGAGACAGAACTTTAAGAAAAATGCCATAAACAAATAGTAACTAAAAAGTAAAGTATTTGACGCGTGTTTTCTGCGTGCCTTTTGTCTGCGTGTTTGTGTGCCGACTCTGTTCAATTTGCCTTTGATTACAAGCCAAGCTCACCCACACACTCGAGACTTTGCCGATAAAAAACGAGCGGATGCACGCAGCATTTACAGTTTGAGTTTAAATGTGCCGTCTAATTAGAAATGATTTAATTTCAATAGCGATTTAATAAAAACGAATTTGCAAAACGAAACGAAGCGATGCCGCGTGTGTTTTTGTATGTACATATATTTGTATATGCATGGATGTGCCTGTGTGTAATTCGCCATACTTCTTCAATTCAAAGAACAGACAGAAGAAGAACACAACAACAAGAGGGCAAGACATACTTGAAAAATAAAAGCAACAACAACTATCGCTATCAACTTGAGCCATCAGCGCAGGCTCTCTCGCTCCCCCTCTCCGTACGCCGTTCTTTCTCTCCGCTCTTTACTGTTGCTGTGCGCGTGTGTAAGCTTCACTTTAGTAGTTTATGGGTATGTATATAAGCGGGCAAAGGAAAAAAAAAAGCTATACATTGCGCTCAATTTTCCCTATATTTTTTGCGCCTGCCAATAAGCGGTTCTTTGGCGGAGTTGCCACACCGCAGCTCAGATCGTGGAATTTTTAATTGGAATTGGGAAAGATTCGTTGCGTACACTACTCACAAGTGTGTGCGTGTGTGTAGAACTGATAAGACGCAGAGAAAGCAGAAAAGAGACGCCGCTTATCAACGCCACTAAGAAAAAATTGAAATAAACGAACTAAATGGGTCGACCACATTGTCGTGTATTGTTTTTGCACTATCGCTTAATAATTGAAATTAAAGAGGAGGCGAGGGAAATGGAGAACGCAAAAATCCCATTATAATGGAATTTCATACTACTGTTTTTAGTGGGTGGGGGTCCAGTGTTTCACATTGATTTTCTTAGTATTTGTGACTAGATCCACACTCATTAATAACGGTAGTTCAATCATCAAGCACGTGTTCTCTGGGTAGTATATTTCCCTCTAAAAAGTAAAGGGACAAACAGGTGGTGTTCTTTAAACCAAAAAAAAAAAAAAAAAAAACAAAGTAATTAGTCAACGTCTCTCACGCACACAACGTCAGTCAGACAGAACGACAGAAGTAAAAGAGCACCTGTTCGAGGGCTCATAAGAGAGTAAACAGTGCAAAAGGAAGAGGAAGAGAGATAGCGGAAGAGAGACTTGATTGCAGACCCAAAATTAACATTAATGCTAATTTAGACCATTTTCGGGCAAAGAAAAGGTTCAGAAAACGATCCCCCAAATTCACAATTAATTGTAGACGACTTGGGTAGAAGTGGGAAAATTGTTAGCCTAACAACAAAGGTTAAAAGTTCATCAACTACTGCTGAGTCAGACAATTCAGTATGTACAGTTGCGGCCAAAATAATAGAGTTTTCTTGAATTTAAAACTACGAGAGTAATAAGAATCTATTACAAACTCAATGAAAATACTTTTACTTGCTTTTAGTTCAAAAAAGTTTAACGGAGGATAGTAAACTCAAACTTGTTTTTTAATAAAATCTTAATTCTTTATGGTTTTAAAAATCAAATACTATTCTCAACCCCGCAACTGTGTGTTTCTGTATTTCTATAGTTCCGCCTCCCTAACTGCTTTGACTTGTTCCTCTCTGGTTTCTACCGGAACAAATTGCTGAAATACTAAATTCCGAGAAGACACTGATGTCGCATAGTTCAGATTAATAGTTATATACACCCCCGACTTGACAAATAAACAATAATTTCCGTCGAATCATGTGGTTGGCTTGGCTGTCACTTTATGTATCGGATTTTTTCCAACTTTGCTCTTGGGTTTTGTGCCCCGATCAGCAGAAATTCAAACTGCAACGACGCCACAATTCTTAAACAATTCTCAAAGACGACGTCGTTTCTGTCGGCTTTTCGTCAGAGAAGAATCATCGGGTGAAAGATGAAGAGGGGTGCTGCTGTCCGTTGATATATATTATTGTATAAATCAGCAGAAAAAACAGCAAACAGCGGACGGGCAAACAAAAAATAATAAACCTTAATTCGAAGCTCGGAGCTTGATTCATTCATATTACCCAGGGGATTCGAAAAGGGGGCGATACGGGGAAACTGACGGGGACTGCTGACCACCCAATTGAGCTATGAAAACCGATCAAACCGATAGCAATTGTTGCCAGGCACGAGAGCAATGACATGACATGCAAAAGCGGCAGGAAAAACTAAACCCCAAACCGAAGCCGAAACCAAACGAAAACCAAACCCAATCACCAATCACAAAAATGCCACAGAAAGTCGTGCAGGGGCAATAATCATCATCCGAGAAAGGAGAAAAAAAAAGAAGCTGGGGAAGGATGCTCTTTTCTGACTCTATTTTGTCGGCGAACATGGATCTAGTGCACGGTGGTTCATGATTAAGTTCGTGACTAGATTTCATGCTCGTCTATTAAGTTGGGTCAGCACAACGAAGAGAGTTTTTCTCGGGGGAGTTTCGAAACCCCCTTCATCCAACCCCCTTCCCCCTCTCCGGCTGAGTGGCCAATTAGCAGACGCATTAATTATGGGAAAAGTATATTTGCCTGATTGACCCGTGACCCACATAGAGTGGCACACGCCCCGCAGAAATAACTCCCAAAATGAGGGCGTGTTATAAAACTAAAGAACGAGGAGAAAAAAGAGTCAATGGCCTGCTATCCCGCATGCTGTGTGCATTTACTTGGACAAAAACACAGTAGCCTTGCCGATTTGTGCGCCTTTATCTGCCAAATGGAGTAACTGCCAACGGTCGCAGAATGTGGAAAACCAAAACCAAAACCCGTGACAGCCAACGGCCCACCAATTTATGGGTTGGTGACACGCGATTAAAAATCGAATCCAAAAGGCCCGTACGACCAGGAGACAGAAGCACACAAGCAGAAACCCGGGGAACTCAAACTGCAATAGATTTCCGTGTGAAAAAGTCGCCGAGGGTTGTTGTTGTTGCTGCTGCTGCTGTTGTGGCGCCTGCGGGTAAGTAACGGCTTTTTACCCGCCTTTTGTCACATGGTGAGAAAAAAAAACAAACAAACAACATAGTTGGGACAATGTCTCCAAAGAGTTTACATGACGTATAAACTCTAAGCCTAGAATATCATAGCTCGAAATGCACTCAAATTTTTTATACCTCCTATACCTTCTATTCAAAAATTTATTACAAATAATTTTCCGACAGAAAATCAAATGAATTGCAAAGTAGTCTAAAAAACTTAATTATTAAAAAATGAAAATAATGAAAAAAATATTATTGAATGGTTAACACTTAAATATAATTGATCATAGCTCAAGATATTTATGCCAGTGCACTTTATTGCCAACGACAACAATAAAAAACTGTTGCGTGGGCGTTTGAGTGTAACTGTAACACCTGCTGCCGCCATTAACACAACATTTCTCTGCTCTCCAATTTTAATTTCAGCCCAAAGGAATGAAGCCGGAACACCTTTCAACCCTGCGAGCCATTGTTATTATTATTGCTACCTATGGCTACCATAGCTACTCCTCCTACACGATCGCACTCGCATTTGCTTCACGCTCATTTAAATGCCAACGCACCGGGGGAAAAGGAGAGCGAGGCGATCTAACAAAACATTGGCTGCTCGACTGGCTTATTTACATATTTTCTAAATGAATGTGGTGGCTACGAGTTTGCAACCCCGGCGGTGGCAAAGCCAAGAAGCGCATTCAGTTGCAACGACGGCGGCAGCTGGCTTTCCCTGCACTGGATTTCCACTTCCTCCCGGCCGAACCAGCAACATCAGCAATCAGGAACAGCAGCAGCAGCAAGCAACAGCAACAAGAAGCCGTCAAACGCCGCAACTAATTGATATAATAGTTAAAATAACAAACTAACGAGAAAGAGGTTGTCGTTGGCGAACGCGCGGCGTTGGTGAAGTGCAAAACCTTTCCAATTTGAAAATAGTTTTCCTGCTATGTGTGCTCGTTCCCACAAGTAGCAAAGCCACCAGTGGATGCAGCAGCAACATTGGCAGCAACTGCAACTGCAACATCGGTTCAGAACAAGCACAGAACAGCAAAAGCCTGCACTTTGCCAAGAGGTGATTGGGAAAAGGGGCCTGCTGCTGGAGAAGATGACAATGCAGCGATTAGAGCAATGCAGAACTTGAACTCTACAACTCCACGCCATCATCATCGTCATCCTCATCATCGCCTTCATCGGCGGCAGCTGGAAAAATGTTTGCCCCAATCCCCAAGTCGCAGTCGTCGCTGTCCCAATGCGCGGCATTTCCGTTCTGGGTAAAAAGAGGATGCAGCCAGCCGAAGCTATTGATCGATTCAATGCTGATGCGTTTTGCAAGGGGGAAAAGTTGTAATCACGTTTATTAAATCTTAATAAAATATGTTTAATGCATTTAAGTTAGACGGTGATTTCTTTGATTTTTTGGATTGGGTCGGACAGCGCTTTTTCTTTGTTCTTATAAACGAGGATTTTCGAATTTGATTTTAAATAGAGCTTATGACAAAGGCAAGAGATCTTCAAAAATAAATAAACCGTGTTTTGTATCTAAAAGTTTTTTAAATACGTTGACCGTCGTTTCAAGAGACTATAGGCAATGGCCTAACATTGCTGTTATTGGCAAAAATCATGGCCTTACAACGCCTCTGACATCGGAAAATCCTTTAATAACAGTTTAATAATTCAGTTCAGTCAATAATTTTTTTTGAAGGGATAATATTTGATTTGAGAAGTAACTGTCAATATCCCAATGTTTCGGTTTTCAAATTGTCTTTACTGTTGCTAACAGCCGCTTAGAGATGGAACACAATGCGCTTAACAGCACCAGCAACATTATTTCAAATCTATTTCGGCCAAAAACAAACAAGCTTTTGAATATTTAAGTTGTTTTCATTTTCTATTGAAAATTAACAGTATGTATTTAAAATTAACAAATCGATTACTGAAACAGCTACACAAATATCGATATACCGAGGTAAATTCGATGATTCCTGCAGCCCTATTTCCGTCCCTTCTCTTCTTCGTTTCCGGTGAGTGCGTGTGCTCCTCGTTTTTCCACTGAATTTGCCATTATATTATATTTTATATTACATTTGTAGGCAGACGATTTAAACGGCGAATCCACCATGGTGCAAGGAGTACGTAGACACAAAAGCACTGCAAAATTTACTAATCTGGGCCTTGCGCCATGCGAATTTGCGAATTTTCAAAAGCCGGTTTGGTGCCACGACATTTACTAATTTGCCCTATATCTTATCTTATTGGCAGACTCTGTACACTTATCCCGAGAACTTCCGCGCGTACAAGGCGCTCATCGCGGCCCAGTACTCCGGAGCCCAGGTGAAAGTGGCCGAGAACTTCAAGTTCGGCGAGACCAACAAGTCGGCTGAGTTCCTCAAGAAGTTCCCCAGTGGCAAGGTGCGTTTTTTTTTTGGGTGTGGTTATGTGCCATGTCATCATCTTATTTGACACCTTTTAGGTGCCCGCTTTCGAGACCGCCGAAGGCCAGTACTTGAGCGAGTCCAATGCCATTGCCTACCTGCTGGCCAACGAGCAGCTGCGCGGGCGGCAAGTGCCCCTATGTCCAGGCCCAAGTCCAACAGTGGATCTCCTTCGCCGACAACGAGATTGTGCCTGCCTCCTGTGCGTGGGTCTTCCCACTGCTGGGCATCCTGCCACAGCAGAAGAACAGCACTGCTAAGCAGGAAGCCGAGGCTGTGCTGCAGCAGCTCAACCAGAAGCTGCAGGACGCCACCTTCCTGGCCGGCGAGAGGATCACCTTGGCCGACATCGTCGTTTTCAGCAGCCTCCTCCACTTGTACGAGTACGTCCTGGAGCCCAGCGCACGCAGTGCCTTCGGAAACGTGAACCGCTGGTTCGTCACCATCCTCAACCAGAAGCAGGTCCAGGCCGTCGTCAAGGACTACAAGCTGTGCGAGAAGGCTCTGGTCTTCGACCCCAAGAAGTACGCTGAGTTCCAGGCCAAGACCGGCGCCGGCAAGCCCCAGCAGGCCCAGCAACAGAAGCAGGAGAAGAAGCCCAAGGAGAAGAAGGAGCCGGCACCCAAGAAGGCCGCCGAGCCCGCCGAGGAGTTGGATGCCGCCGATGAGGCCCTGGCCGCCGAGCCCAAGTCCAAGGACCCCTTCGATGCCCTGCCCAAGGGCACCTTCAACTTCGATGACTTCAAGCGCGTCTACTCCAACGAGGACGAGGCCAAGTCTATTCCCTACTTCTTCGAAAAGTTCGATGCCGAGAACTACTCGATCTGGATTGGCGAGTACAAATACAACGAGGAGCTGTCCAAGGTGTTCATGTCCTGCAATCTGATCACCGGCATGTTCCAGCGTCTCGACAAGATGCGCAAGGCGGCCTTTGCCTCTGTGTGCTTGTTCGGTGAGGATGGCAACAGCACCATCTCCGGAATCTGGGTGTGGCGCGGACAGGATCTTGCCTTCACCCTGTCGCCCGACTGGCAGATCGACTACGAGGTCTACGACTGGAAGAAGCTCGATGCCAAGAGCGAGGAGACCAAGAAGCTGGTCACCCAGTACTTCTCATGGACCGGTACCGATAAGGACGGTCGCAAGTTCAACCAGGGCAAAATCTTCAAATAAACAGCTCAGCTCAAAGCAGCAGCACATATTTAGACCTTCAACACAACAGCAGTAACAATAAAGTTTGAGATTTAAAATGCAGGAAGAGCACGATGCCTATTTTTTAAGTTCCAACTGATAGAATCCTAAAAGATATACAATATCTATGTCGAGCTGCCTGCCGGGTTCGGTATTGTGTACTTCGCCTTTTTGCATTTTGTAACTGGAAAATTTGTTTGTAACCGCCTAAGCAAAATACACCATGATATTGTCAACGGATCAGCCGCCTGCAGCCAGAAAATAATTTATAAACAATAAAAGGTTTTCTATTAATAACACTGTTTTTCGTGAGCAACTTTTGTCTGGTTTATTTGGGCATCTTTCTAAGTTATCAATAAATAGATATCAATCCAATTATATTGATTATTATTATAGTTTTAAACTATAAAATGATTCAAAATAATTCAATATTTTTGGGCAATTTTATTGGCTCCTTTTAACTTAATCCATCAATATCATCAATCATTGCTTACTATTACAAGGGGTTCTGACAGCGTAGAAGTATTTCGAAGAAAATTCAACCATAAAACCTGGTTTTAAAAGCAAACAGAAGCTCGGAGAGAATTTAAACAAGGAAATGCTAGTTGTGTTGTATGTCGATAAACCTCTGGAATCTACTTCTTCACCACAACTGGTCCAACGTTGTCGCCGGTGAGCTTGTTGTGCTCGCCATGGCTGCCATCGCAGTAGGGCCACTGTAATTAAGATGAGATTTGTTTAGAATTCGTTACACATAATTAAAGTTAGCACTCTTTATAAGCACGAAACCACTCACGTTCTTGGTCTTCCAGCACCGACAGAAGGCTGCCTTCTCCGCAATGTCCTCCACATCGATCATGTCCACCACCTTCGGTTCGTGTTTTCGGATTTGGTTATTGCAGCGTCCACTGTTTTTGGCCGCACAATTGGCCTTTGCCGCCGGACAAAAGGCCAGGTATCCGGTATATCCGATTCCAGCCACCACAACAGTTGGTGGGATCAGGGCCAACCAGTCCTTGACTAAAAATGCAGTTGTGGTAAGATTATAGATGTATTTTAAGGCACAAAACTAGATATTTAAAGCGACCATCCGTAACCAGCACAAGGTCGTTTGCTAAATACAGATTAGGTTATAAACGCACAAAGATATATGTATGCATATATATGTATGTGGTCAATGAAGCGTCTACGCATTTTAGGTTTATCTAGTTCCCTATCATATGCCAGATAAACTTGCTCCAATTATACATTTCTTGGCGAGCTCAAACTATGTTGCATAATCGCTGCATTTTAACTTTTACCTGAGTGCCTGGAAATGCATGCATTGCAGTTTCATTTCACTTATATATTTGGACTATATCACGCCACATTTTATTATCAACTATTCCCTTAACTTCGGGAACTAGATGCTGTGTCATTATCGTGGGTTTTTGGGCTTTTGTGGGGCGCCCTTTTGAGGGCAAATCAAATTCCATCGTACAACTTCTTGTACATTTTATAAACTTACAGGAGAGCTTAAACCAGCCGCCGAAACTGTCAGGAATCGGCAGATTTGAAAGATAGTTGGGTAAAGTGGATTTTACAATTTGTGATATGGGCTCCATTTCAAATTTTTTTTGTATTTGACTGGTTAGTTAAATAAATAGCGAGTCTGAAAACCCGTTTTTGTTGTTGCTATCGGCTAGTTGTGGCACTACATCGATTTGTGAGCGGTATCGATAACTAAATCTGGCACACTAATCTGTTGTACACATAATATGTATGTCGCCCACATGTTTCTGAAATTCGATGACAGTATTTGAATATATAAAGTAATTTTAATATTTTAATTATTTAATCGTAACAAGTTTTAATTTAAACAAAAACGTGAAGTAAGATCGTGACACGACACTCACATGGCTGATACTTGCCCATCTCTAGCGTACAGTGCCATCACCAGCTCGTTTCAGCAATTGTTTGCATTAATTGCAATAAAATGTCTGCTGGAGTACAAGAGCGCCTGCAACTTAGCCGGACTCCCCTAGACACCTGGTCGAAGCGGGAGCAGCTCATCCTGGCTTCAGCTGTATCCTGTAGCGGCGACCAGAACTGGATCACGGTGAGCCGCACGCTGAAAACGATCTGCGGCGGCAATGGCAACGGAGGTGGTCACAACAATCGACCGGCGGATTGGTTTTCCCAGAAGAACTGTGCCGTCCAGTACGGAAATCTTCTCGAAAGCGTGGAAGCCACTAAGCGAAAGAAACGCAGTAGCGAAAGCAGTGCCGGAGTATCCTCGCCGGCCACGGTGGAAACGCCAACGGAATTACTGCTTCGCCGGCTGACAGAGGAGCGCCAGGCGGAAATAAAGGCCCAGATGCGCCAGGATCAGGAGACCTACCGCCGCATTCAGCGCGAGATTGATTCCCTGCAATCGGATGCAGTAACCGAACAGGAACTGCAGGCCATGTGGCTGGAAATCGAGAAGGAGCAGGAAACACGGCGCATCGAGGAGATGAAGCTGGAGAACCGCATGCGGGAGCGGGAGCAGCGCAAGAAGGAGTTGGCGGGCAACTGGCGGAACAGCAGTCCCGCTGCAAGGCGTTCCAATCAAGCCGCGGACACTACATCTGTGGATATGGATGTGGAGGACATAAACAGCAGTGGTAATGGTGGCAAACAGCAAACGGGTCCATCCCCTTTGCTCACATCCCTGCTTAAATCCCCCACGGGCAACGCTCCTGCTAATCCAATTTCAGGAGGAGGAGCACCGGCCACAGGAACTGGCAGTGTGGCTAGAGCCACAGCACCCACCATCACTTCCCTACTGACCAGCGGTGGCAGTTCAGCCGTTTCCAATCAACCAGCCATTACCATGAAGAGCCCCACGGATGCGGCTTTTATGTCCCGACCAATAAGCGGTCCCCCAGCCACTGAAGCGTTGGCGCCAACTACGCCCACTCTCGAACGGAGTCCCTCTCAGGCGGCTCCTACCCTTTCCATGCTGTTGGAGAAGAATAAGGCTGCTGCCAAAGCCCACGAAGGTGGCAGCCTAATAAAATCCGAGGGTTCAGGAAGTCAGGAACAAACACTAGTGGATGATACTGCTTCAGCGAATACTGGAACCGCAGATTCCGATGAGGCCGATCAGTTACTTGCAGTATTTCCAAACATAGACGAAATCATCGATGACATCGACATCGACATGGCTAGCGTCATTGATGATGAGATTCTAAAGGAAGTGGATGACGTGGTGGCCTCGCCTACGAACGATAAAGCCGAAGTCATTGACTTTGAGGACAAGTTGGATGCGCTGAAGCGGGAGCAAAGCAAGAGTTCACCAGTCAGCGACAAACCGAAATCGGTGGAATTGGTGATTGGATCCAGTGATGACTCAAATGATAATATTCCCCTGGCTGATGTGGTTTCCCAGGCAAGCAAGGATCGCGGACAATCTGGAGGAGAATCAACCAGAGGCACCGAGGATGCAGAGTCTGAACCTTTGGCCAGCGAGGTGGCGGTGGAAGAGATTGGTGAGACCATTACAATTATCAGCACATCCAGTGAGGACACTGCCAATTCGCCACCCACAAAAATTGAGGAGGAAGAGTTAGCTGAATCTCTGCCAAAGAAGGAGGAATCGAAGGATGTGAAAGCCGAACAAGAAAGTAGCATGGAAAGCAAAGATGCAGCTGTAGAAACCACAGTAAAACCGGAACCTCTTGGTAATCAGGAGTCTGGAGAAGCAAAAGTCAAAGTGATCAAGGAAGAGACTGAAAAGCCTTCGTCATTGGAGGAGAAGGTGGCCACTCCTGTAACTCCTGCACCCGCACCTGTACCGCCCTCTATGCACGATACCGATGAGGAGTCGTCCTCGTTGACGGACAGCAGCAAACAGGATGAGCAACCGAAGAGTGCAAAGGCCAAGCCAGCAGTATCAAAGTTGGTTCTAGATGATTCCAAATCGGAGATAGAGCTAAGTGGAACTCCGCAACCTCCCTCGGCGCCAGCTCGTACTCCACTCCTGCGCAAACTCCCACATCGGGATCGATCGGAAAGTCCAATGGTTGACGATGATGCCACAACGGCCAGCGACCATTCCACGGCAAGATCGACCCGACGCAGATGTTCCTCCACGCCCGTAATCGACAGTGTCCCAAACTCACCGGCATCCAGTGAACACACCGATGACCGGCGGGAAACGCGAGCCGCCTCCAAGAAGCTTTTCCTGTCCATTTATGCCACCTTGCTGGAGAGCAAGCACGCAGCTCCCTTTAAGCGTCCGTTTCACGACGAGCACGCTCAGCGGCATTCGGATCTTTGCCTTCGGCCAATGGATTTCCCCACCATTAAACGGAACATCGACTCGGGACTCATTCGCAGTTTGAGCGAGCTGCACAGGGATGTTCTGCTGATGGGCCACAACATTTTGGTGGCCTACAAACCACACACAAATCAACACAAGACGGCGCGCTTATTCGTGCAGGACTGTCAGGCGATCAAGGAGTTCTCACAAATGTCGGATCCGCCGGTTGCTGGGATCCCTGTCACGCCGGTGGGCAACACGGGAAGTTCTCGAGCGGAGAAATTAGTTGGAAGCAAGGCGAGAAGCGGCTCCCGAAAGAGTCAAAGGCACCATTAGACTTAAATCACTTAATTAACTTAAAGATGGGACAAGGTTAGGTATAAATGCCCTTTTAGGATGTCACTGTGGAATATATTCCTCTCAGAGCACAATTATGAAATATTTTTTATATCTGATCCATCAACCCAAAAAAACATTTGATTTTGATACTTTATAACTTTATCACAAACTACCATCAACAATAAACATCAATCGAAGAAAATGAGATTCTGTAAGCGTCGTGATCTGGACGAGTGGCAGATGGAGCGTCTATGGGGGCAGTAGAATTTCTTCAAGCACCTCGAGAGTCGCAGGTCGCATTGGCAGAGACGGGCGGCGCAAGAATCTGGTCCACCAAATTCTCCGTGGTCCACAGCGCAGAGCGGCTTTCCTCGATAGCACTTCCACACGTAGGGCACAAAGTATTCCAGATAAGAGATGCAGTTGCTTTGGCCGTAACACTTGTCATGGAGGCGACAACAGCGATCGATTCCGTCAGCAGGGACTCCATGGCCACCGAACCCACAATAACATCCGTAGCCCTTGTAGATCAGCGGATCACAGCCCGTGGAGCACTTGATCATTGAGTACAGTCGGGTTACGTCCCTCTTTCCTCGATCTCCGTTTGGAGGGAGTTCCTTCTCCCAGTTGCTATCGTTATTGAAGCTCCACTTCATGGAGTAACCGAAGGGATCGTTTACCCTTGCTATGTAGACATTTTGTCCGTTCATCAGGTCCTCCACTTCCGCGGGTCTACCAGTTGTGGATGCTATAACACGAATGTCCGTCACTCGGCCATCGAATTGGTGGTTCTTGATGTCCAAGTGAATCTCTTCGTGTGGATATGAATTGGGTAAGCTAATCGGCGGATTAATGTCCCTGTGGATCAACTTGAAGCGTAAACATTAGGTTGCTTTTTACAAGAATGGTTATCTACATACATCTATGTACATTCATTATACATTGCATGTATACATTAATTTTACTAATGGTCTAATAAGAATTTTAAATATATTCTTATTGAGTGGCTGATTTAATCTTATAGAATCTTTAGCATATTGACCTATTTGTGAATATATTCTGTTAACTCTTACTCACTTGTGGTTCTGCTCCAGCCAGGGAACTGGAGGCTGCAGCTCCCCCGTCCAGCCCTCCAGGCCCATCAGATGCCACTCCAGTTGCGGTGCGATGACCAGACTGGTCTTCACACTCGTTTCCGGCGCAATTGTCGTGAATGAATCGATGGCCGAGGGCAACTGGGTGACATTGGGAAAGATCGGTTTCGCAAAATCGGATCGCTGCATTGTTAACAGTTCGAAATTCTCCCCACCGCCGATCGATTTTCTGGGCATTTTGAAGACAAACGAGGGATTCGCACTGCGCATGCTTGCCCCATACATTTCCGGTATTATGTGATTCACTAGCTCCGTGTCATTGGTGACGCCTCTGAAGGCGCTCCTAATGTCTTCAATCACCGTGACATTTGCCACAGCATTTGCCCGGCAATTGAGCTGCGTGGCGGCCACTACTAGCCCCATTATCCACAACATGTTCGAATCCAGGAACTGACGCTGACGCTGACGTTGATTCGTTGGACACCAGTCCACACCTCCGATCCGATGCGAACCGCTCGCCTCGACTGGCTATCGAAAATTGAAGCTGGCTTCGCTGGGGAAATGCGGTAGTTGGGTTGTTGGTAGTTGGAGTTTGTGTTGGCCGACAGCGCCAAGTACACCGGTATAAATGGCTAAAAAGCGTGTTAATAGCAAAGCAGCAGTTGAAAACGAACAGTAAGAGCAGTGAAAACAACAACAATAATAACAATGACCAGGCGGACAATTTTGGCAGATTTGGTGCAAATACACTCAACAAATTTTACACATAGAACAATTTGTTTATAGTTGTACCAATCGCAAACCTGTTAAAAGCAGCAACAGTTCAACAAAAACATGTTAAGAACAGCATAAACATTCAAACTGCCTAATATTTTAATAAATATAAAATAAGAAGCGCTGATTAATGTTTGTAATATTCTCTCTGTGTGGGCCATAAAAATATACTTATAAATCATTAAAGGTGGTAAGGGGCTGGTGGGTGGTCAAAACGGTGGCACAAATTCGAAGCCACTTGATGCGTGGTCACTTACCCAAATTCCAGTTTGAGAGTTAAGGCGAAGGTCGAGCCCTAGAAGACATGGAACCCGATGCAGTCGTAAGCAGTTCATGGTCAACTTTTAGAGGGCTTTAATTGTAACAATTTAGACTGCGTGACTTGGCTGCTTTCCCAGCTGCGAAATTGTGTGTGCAAAACAAAACTGACAATCGAGATAAAATATATCCAGCCGTGTGCATGGAGATTATATAGTCGTGCGCGTAGTTAAGCCAACTTAACAACCGCCGACTGGCAATTGCACAGCGGTAATTTATAGTGGCCGCCTACTGGTTACGTTACCCCACTCGGTGGGTTTTGGTGGTCCAGTGGCTTAGTGGTTCAGTGGCTCAGTGCGCTCGAAAGGAAAAGCAAAAGTAAACAAGTCAATTGCACTTGTAAGCACTTGGATCACATTTAGAGTTTAATTTGTACTGCTATTGTTAGTGGATTTGGGTACGCTAATCACCGGCCCACGCCGTTGCTTCTTTATGCATATTTATGAGCGCACAAAGCTAATTATCACCTTCCCATAATAGAAGTGCATAATATTTAAATTATGTTGATCAACAGCGGAGTCTAGTCTGTTACCGCGCCCTTTTTATGTCTTTTTTACATCTTTAGAAATTGTACATATATTTCTCTAGATATGATGCATATAAATATTATGTGAAAGATTGAAATTAAGAAAAATCCAAATAAGAAAGTAAAGGTTCACAAAATATGCCAAAACTTTGCTGAACACAAACTGATATCATTTAATTTTTTAAATTATTAAATAACTCAATCACTTGTAACTTATCAACAAATATTGCAACACATTTCCCGGTTTTAAGAAGGCCAATTTCATATAAACTAAAATTCAAAAAGGTATTCGATTTGCATTATTCGATTGCTGAGCTTTGCGTGACTACCGATAACGGGCCATCGCTAGCACGACAGCCATCGATTATTTCTCTTGCATCCCTAGTCGTCCGCTCCAATATCCGCGCATAATTTCACTCAGCAAACTAAATAAAATACCCCAGCTAAATCGGGACTAAACTGACCCGAATCAGCTGCACATTGGCCGCCATTAAAACTTAAAGACGAAAGTGTGATAAATGGCCAGAAACCGGGCAGCTGTGCGTTAGGAAAAAGTGAAAAGTGCTGTTAACACAGCGAGTAAAGTGTGTGCGTGTGTGAGTGCGGCAGTGCGTATGTGTGTGCGTGTCTTACGTTGCAAACAAAATTTCTTTACAATTTTTGCATTTGATCGGCGGCTGAAGCGGCGTTCTATAACTTTTACCCCGATCCGAGAAGCGCAGCATTGCCCTCAAATGTTGCTCCCCCGACATGTGAGTGTTCTAATTGGAGGCCAGAGCTCAGTGAATCTAATTAACCGACTTTAACCCATAGCCGTGCATAAATTATCGCCATAATTATAACTGTTTACCTAGTGCGATTTTTGGGGTACGATTTTGATGTACTGAAAGTTGGTCGGGTTTTACAAATCAGTCGTCCGTATTTCCCAGTGACCTTCAATCGAGCAGCAACAAAATCAATAGTAATATAGTTTACGTTGCATTCGCTACCGACCACCCACCACCCCTTTGCGTTTTTACATAATTATGGCCAAGTTCACGGGTTCATGTCTATATCTGTCCAATTGGTTTTTGATTGGCTGCAGTAGCGAGCGTGGGATTATGACATTAAATTACTTGATTGGATGACACCGCATGTGATCGGGACAAAAGGTGGACCCACCGAAAATAAATCTGGAAAAAACAGCTGACCGAGGTTGAATTAAAAAGCTTTGCGGAGCAAGCTTTGAAAGTTATTAGCTGGAGAAGATGGCACAGATATACTGATACTATATTCCCTTTTGAACTTCGGTATTTACCTGACAATGAATCACTATTTCGTTTCCCACATGTGTAGATTAGTAAATTGATTATAATCAATCGGGCCCCTTATCGTTGGAACCTGTTGTGATTGTAGTCATTGCTCACTTGCTCTTCACTTTCATATAGTAACTGCTGCAACATGTCAGTTATTAACAATGAATTTTTCTTTTCAAGGATAATGAAAGATGCACGAATATGACGTAAATGAGCGAAAAGAGGAACCAGCCAGTCTTCCACCCACACAAAACGAGACCAGCAACACAATCAGCAACAGGCAGGATCAAAAGCAAGAGGAGGATCAGCCAACACAGCAGCAAGACCTGCAGGACACACCAAGCAACTACAGCGATCCCGCTCAGGATCAGTCAAACCAGGAGCACAATCAACCAAACCAGCCCCTGCAGGATCATTCAAACCGGAAGCAGCAAGACCTCTTGCAGACTCCCATCCTTTATCCTCGGGTAGTTTTCGATCAGGAGCCTTCCAGCCAGGATATTTTACCTCAGGACATCCCAAAGGGTTCACCAGTAAAGAAGCGACAGCGTCGCGTTTATGTTGCTGACTCGTTGCGGTGCTCCAGTTTACGTTCACGTCGAGAATCAGCGACCAAGGATCCCGTTGAAGTCGTCCTAAAACAGCCGGAAGTAACTCCAGCACCAGCATCTATCCAGGCGCCTTCACCCACGCCCACAGATTCCTCCGATTGCATACCCGCAGGTAGGTAGGATCTCGAACTGAATGAGAATCGCTAGCCAAATATTACTGTTGCCAAGTTGAAGATCAGTACACACAAACAACAAATATTGTGATTAGCTTGGCTATAAAATTACATAATAACGATAAGGAAAAAGATTAAAATAATCTCTTGTATATACGTAAACAGTTTTTGCGAAACTGCTAATTATGATCATCTTTCTTGTAGACCTCTTTAAGCCGGAGTTTTGGAACCGAATTGAGGAGGCGCAGGAGCCAAAGCTCGCTGGCAAAAAGCGACGCGCTGCCGGGGGATCGAAACGGACGCGGGTCAACAAGCTTCTGAGAGAGATCGAGATCCATTCGCCGGAAACGGCGGCCGCAATTGCGGCAGCGCAGGCGGAACTCAACGCTGCAGGAAACTCGGGTCAGAGGGCCAGCCGCAAAAGGACCACCACAATGTCGCTGTACGATCGTCGGTTCCAGACGACCACCGATGAGCGTCGCGTGGCTAACGGATACGGAGGCAATGGAGCGCGATCGGGCTCCGGATCGGCATCCAACGAGATAGAGTCCCAAGAGCTGCAGAGTCATCAGTATTACGGGCCCAACGGGGGCAGCAATACCACGGGATCGGGAGCGGGCTTAAACGGCAGTGCTGCGGCCCTCAATCACGCTCCTTCGATGGGCACGCTCTGCAACATTGGCAACAGTTGCTACTTGAACTCGGTGGTATACACCCTACGCTTCGCGCCACACTTTTGCACAGTCTGCACCACTTAATTCAGGATCTGAATGTGGTGCAGCAGACCATTGTGCGGCAGCAAACGGCCAAGTCGGCGTCGTTGGGCCGCAATGTAAGTGCCGCCCAGTTGGAACATGCACGCAGCTGGAGCAGCAAGGATCTGGCCACCAGTACGGATCAGTACAGCGGCCTCAACGGCGGAGTGAATAGCGGAAGCGGTAGCAGCAGTTCCAGCAAGTCAAGTCATCAGTCGGTAACCGAAAAACTTCACGAGCTGTATAACAACCTGCACGGCAACGAGATGGCCGACTCCACGGAGCCCTACCACGCGGATACGCTGCTGCACGCCATCCAGGATGTGAATGCCACTTTCGAGGGCAACCAGCAGCAAGACGCGCACGAGTTTCTCATGTGTGTGCTCAATTGCATCCGCGAAACAAATCAATCCCTTATCAAGGCCATCGGCGAGTGTCCCGAAGTCATTGCAAATGGGTAAGTGGTGTCTACAAAATTAAAAGTTGTATTTGAACAGTGTTAAATATGTATTTTCGTTATCTTTGCAGCTACATAGCCAATCCAGATGAGGTTGAGACCGGAGAGTCCCAGGATCGCACTGATTCCACTGCCACACAGAACCTGAGTTCTGGCAATGGATCGCTATCAACTAGTCAAACAACCACGACCAAAACGTCGTTCTTCTCTCGCAAATCGAAGAGAAAAGACGAGGTCAAGTCAACTAAGTCGACGCGCGTTCAGTCGCCGCTTAAGGACAACAGTCCAACGGCGGGCGGAATTTCGGGAGCGGGCACGGCTCATGCCACCGCCAACAGCCTGTTTTACCTGAACACAGTTGATCTCAGCGGCGCCAGTAGCACCAGCGGAACTAGTGGCAGTGGCGCTGTTCCCACGAATGTTGCCTTGCCGACTTTACCAGCGCCCCAGGCCACAAAATACTCCAGCGACGATGAGGTGAATTCGGCTACAGCGTTGAAGGACAATATGCGGCTAGAGGATCGGATACGAGAGCTGAATCTGAACTTCTTCAGCTCCGACTTTGAGGGCATTGTGGTGCTAACCACGAAGTGCCTAAGCTGCGAAACGATCACACGGCAAAAGCAGGGCATGCTTGACATTTCTGTGCCAGTGCCGATCTCGGGTTACGACAATACCGATCTGCAGGACAAACCCAGCACCTATATACAGGTAAGCCAGATCAAGGTTGAAAATATTAATATTTTGCTAAAACATTACCCTTTTCAGAACTCTTGTATTACGAAGGAGTATTTTCGCGGGGAGAATAAGTACAGCTGCAACCAGTGTACCGGCTACACCGAGGCCATTCGTTCCATTTCGTACGAGGTGCTGCCACGGTTACTGGTCATCCAGCTCAATCGGTTTTCCGGCGGCATGGAGAAGGTGAGTACGTACGTGCCCACCAGCTTTACGCTGCCCTGCTTCTGCGCCACCTGCTGTGAACTGAGCGAAGGACACAAGCTGCACGTCTACAAGCTGTACAGCGTGATCACCCACGTGGGAGCCACCCTGACGGTCGGCCACTACATCGCCTACACGTGCTTCTTAGATTTGGCCAGTGACTACGTGAACTGTCCGAAGGATCGAAGGAATACGATGACGGGTTCGCAAACGATGTCTTCGCAAAGCGCGACCTCCAATGAGAACGCAGCTCCCAACAATGGAAGCAGCTCCGTGGCCAGCACTCCAGTCATTGCAGCTGCCTCGGCGTTGGCCTCCTCGGGCAATATTCTAATGAAGAAGATGAAGTTCGGCCGCAGCAAGGCCTCGAGCAGTGGCGATATGAGCAAGAACGTGAAGCAGGTTAATGGGACCAGCAGCAAGAACATCACCAATGGGATCGGAAAGATGAGCATGAACACCACCTGCCAGGGAGTAAACTGCTGTGCCATGAGGCTCTGCTGCACCCAGCAGACGAGCAGCAGCAACTCGGCCAGCTGCAGCGATTTCAGTGAGGAGTCCCTGCAAAACGGCAGCAACAGCAATCTCAGCTTTGGAGGAGCGGGGGGCACATATCCCACGGGCTACGGAAGCACGGGACGCGGTGGTGTGAGAGCCAACTACGCCCACGGAGGCACGGATCCCATTTGGTATATGTGCGACGACGACAAGATCAAGGCCATGACCCAGAGGGAGTTCGAGGAGTTGCTGTCCCCCACTCGCAAGATCACAATAACTCCGTACTTGCTCTTCTACGCACGATTTGATCTCCAGCCGCCGAAGGCGACGCCACCGAAGCCAGGAACATCCTCAACGCCTCCGCCGCCATCGTCGGCACAAAGTTCTTGGTCGAATGATAACGTGCCCAGCTGTTCGCACAAGATTTGAGGTTGTCCCAAGACCCAGAGATCCAATGGCAGGCGTGGAAAGTGAGGACGGATTGTCAAAACGTATATCGGCATACTGATCGGATTGGAGATGTCCGTAGTCTAGAATAATAAGCAAAATAAGAAGTCTGTTTGTTAAACAATGTAATCGTACTAAGCTCTATCGTTTATCTACATGCATAACTATTCATAAACTAACCAGTGGTTTGACTGAGGCCTCAATTCCAACGCCTTAAGGCACCCTTTTCCCAAACTCCGATGATTAAATAAATTTCGTTTGTTTTTTTTTAGCAGCAATCAGTTCAGCCTGTTCAATCGATGCATTTGATTTTGGCATTCTATAATTGTATTCTTATCGTTATTAAATAAAATATACTTACTTACCAAACGCGTCACATTGTAAACACGAATTTAAAACGTTGAGATTGTTTGCTTCATTGAATGTAACTGACATTTGCAAAAACGTTTTCGATATACTCGTACATAAGTTAAAAGCGAAAGCAATAAAATTAACAAACCTTTGATTCAAATTAGTGCATGGCAGAGCAAGCTGGTGTTGTAATGATAGTAATTAATATAAATAGTAATAAATAATCTCCAATATTCTCATAGGACATACGATCCAAGTTGCGACGGCAGCGGCGGTTGATTTTTTCTGTCTGAAAGGCGATGAAGATGAAATCTGTAATAATTACAGCGTCAGTTATACATATAGTAACTGGAATGGTTTATTGTAAACAATGAGCTATACCCATGCAAACACACAAATATATACGAAGTGTTGAATAGTTGTTAAACTCATGAAACACCTCAAATGTGGAATGTAATTGATTGAATCGAAAGTGGCCGACAAACACAGATCAAGCGAACAACTGAGAATTGTTATGAAATTGATTGCATAGTTTATAAAAACGTTTTCATATGACAAGCTGCAAAGGAACTTCATTCACTCACAAATCACACACGATTGTAATATTAATAAATCATTGTAATAAAATTAAAATATCTGTAATAATTGTATTAGCACACAACTTACGCAATATTTTTAGCGGATTAGCCTAGTTTCTCCATGCATTACATGACTCTAGTTTAGTTCAGTTCGATTTATTTTCCAAGAGCGCTGATATAGTGATATTAACATTTACAGAGAAAAGATTTGTGTACATTGTAATGTGTAAAGTTTACATTTAACAATTAAAAATAACATCAACACTGAGCAACAAAAGGAACCGATTCAGCAGTTCAATACGGCACATAAATTTGATTACGGATCGGCTTTGTCAAAGCGCGAACCGTTTGATTCCAATTATATTTATGTTTATTATTGATTAGCATTATAGAACATGCTTAACTAAATATACGAAATATACAACATACACATAATCAGCTGAGACTTAATCAAAACTTATATTTTTTACAGAAACTTTTCAATGGCTCGGGTAAACTGATTTTGTTTTTGCGTCATCCATTGCACGTTGATCAGGGTCATCTCTAAAGTTTGACTAATTGCCTGATCCATATCCTTGAGGTGTTCTTTGGAATTGGCAATAAAGGTTTTGAACTCATTGTAATCTTTTTCTGTATAAATCTGTTTGGCAAGCCACTGCAACATCTCGGACATAATTTCGGGTTGGGAATGGTAGCTGAAAAAAAATGTATTTTTTTTTATTTTTGTTTTTTATTTATAGGCTTTACATACACTTTTGAGATGAGTTCTACGTTGTCCATGAAATATTTCTTGGCCAACAAAAAGCCAACCTCTCTCGCGGCAATTGCCTTGAAGGCGAAAACAGAATCCTGCTTGCGAATTTCCCCATTTCCGTCGAAGATCCTTTCCAGATATCTCTGCAGAAGCCACACCTCCCACGTACAACTTAAGGAATTTAAAAAAGTGAACTTTTCGCTCGCTACATTCGACCTTTGGTATCGCGTCCAAAGGAAATCCCAGTCTTCATCGCTTCCGTGCCGAATGGCATAGCAGTAAATAGTGGCACGAGCACCCAGAGGCACTGGATTCTCCTCGTCGGGATTGGCCTCCGATCGCCAGTTGCTGAAGTACACCAACGACTGGGCCACACAATCGGATACCCGGTACAGGCATGCAATGGGAGCCACCATTATTTTTAACCGGAGCTTATCATGGTTTTGGATCGAAGTTGTATCTGTGTAGTTAATGCCATTCAGGTGTTCATAGATCGGAGTGATCAGCTTTCTTATGAAGCGCTGAAAATATAAGCTTGCAGTCGAGTGTAACTAGATTTATTATAAAACTTACCGTAAAGATGCCAAATTTTGATGTCTGTTGCAAGATGTAAGTAAAATGTTCTAGGTGGTCTAGAACCGAACTCCAGGGAAGGGACTCCCGCTCTCTCTGCAGATAAGCTAGCACTCTAAGCGCGGTTTCGTAGTCCTGCTCTCCTGTCCAGGCGAAATACAGGACATCGGTTATGAGCTGGGCCCTATTAACCACATGAATGCTTTCAAAATCATCGCTGTTCAAAGTTGCGATAAGGAGTTCCCAGTTCCGGGAATCGTAGTTAACTTTATAAGGTGATGCTATTCGGGTGTTGAAGATTATCCACTGATCGGCACCAGGTAGATCCTCAATGGTCTTGGGAAGGCTTTTACCGTCATTGCTGCACTCCATCCACGCCTTGGGAGCCGTGTTGTTGAAGTCCTTTTCCTCCTGGGTGGTGAAGCTCAGTGGGATCCACCAACACTCTTTGTGATCGGTTCTGGATAAGTTGGTATTGAGAAGGTAGCGTTCCTGGCTGAGACTTGCAGTCCTTGTCGTATAGTCACGAGTCACATTA
The DNA here is from genome assembly GCF_018152265.1 of Drosophila ficusphila. Lineage (NCBI taxonomy): Eukaryota > Metazoa > Arthropoda > Insecta > Diptera > Drosophilidae > Drosophila > Drosophila ficusphila. The sequence goes on from NW_025064737.1 coordinate 22,116,455, forward strand.
ACGATAGGATAGCTTAAAGATAAGGAGTTAAGTAAGATTTCAATTTGTTTGCCCTCCAATTTGAAACTTACCCAGTTTGCAGTATCCAAGAGTCCATGATGGTCTTGATTTCATAATTCTTTGGCAGAATATTATTTTTGTGGGCAACTTGAGTGAGTGAATCCCAAAGATCATCCCGTTCGGCGTTCTTATAAGAGTATTTTTCAAGATACGATTTAAAGCCGGATCGAAATGATTCTTCCCCGAGAAACAAGTGCATCATGCGAAGCACTAATGATCCTTTCTCGTAAGCGATTTCATCGAAGCTTTCAAAAATTTGTGAAACCAATTCAATGGGTCTCGAAATCGGATGACTGCTCTCCAGAGAGTCTTTATTGAAAAACCTAAGCTGATTAGCAAAGATTTTCGGCTCCACTGAACGCCACTCCGGATGGATGTGCTCGATACACAAATTTGACACGAAAGTAGCGAACCCCTCGTTGAGCCAAATATCATTCCACCACTTCATGGTGACCAGATTGCCAAACCACTGGTGGGCCAACTCGTGGGCCACAATATTTGTAATCCTTAATTTGTCTATCTGTGTGGAATGTTCGGGGGAGTACAATAGTGAGGTCTCCTTGTAGGTCACCAGACCCCAGTTCTCCATGGCACCTGCACTAAAATCTGGAATAGCGATTTGATCCATTTTAGGGAGAGGAAACCCAATGCCAAATAACTGCTCGTAGAACATCAGTACTTGGGGTCCGAACTCAGAGGCATAATCACACTGATCGATGGCATTGGGCCTTGCCCAGGTTCTAAAAAGGGGGCCATTGGGCAGAGAAGAGAGCTTGTGTGAGAAATCATTCACTGAATATACCACCAAGTATGTGGACATCGGCAAAGACTCCTGGAACTCTGTCCAGATATAGTCTGGAAGGGTGTCACTGCAGAGATGTTAAAAATAATTGCAGTATTATTTTTTTCAATAGCTTGGCTTACTGTGACTTAGTTTGTTTAAGGGGCATGTTGCTGAGAGCCGTGAACTTCCTGTGGTGACCCAATGTGATCACAAAGGGAGCCTTGTAAGCAGGCTCATCAAAGCAGGGAAATGCCATTCGAGCCGAAGTTGGTTGAAATTGGGTAATAGAGATCCATCTGTAAAAAGAATAAAGAGTACTAACAAAAGTCACCATTTATTAGTATAGCTCACCTCGTCTCGTTGTCCGCAGGATCCACATAGGAACTTCGGTAGTATCCCTCAAGTTGATCTTGTAACTCGGCGGAAAACGATAGACTCAGCTCATAAACATTGCCAGCCAAAAGCTCCTGACAAGTTTTGAGGATATAAAAGTTGTGATTGGGATTCACTTCTGTGGATGCTACGCAGTTGTCCTTTTTTTCTTCCCCGCTAATTTGGCGAAGAGTAGTTTGTGATTCATCGATGTCAAGAGAACTCGAGTGAAGCGTGATGTTGTTGGTATTCTGCAGAGCTTCAATTAGGATTTTAACTGTGCCGCTAAAGCGAAACTCTTCCCGATCCTCCAGATGAGTTAAGATGCTTATGAAATATTTTTGGGGTCGAAGTGCTGTTGGCAGGCGGTAGTAGTCATAGTTGGAATCGGCTGCTGCTAAGTCCTGGCAAAGGGCCGCCAATAATAACAGAATCCAATTCATGCCAAAAGCTGACGAAACAAGATTAAATGAAATAGTCCGACTGCCTTACAAGTTATTTAATCTAATTATAGCCACAAAGGTCACAAACTATTTTGCAAAATGTTCGCATCACGTTTTTACTTGAAAACACTGTTACAATACTTATCAACGGGATTCTTTTTCATTGATTTTTATTATATTTATTTACATTCATTAAAAATAGAAAGCAGCACCTAGTATTACTTACACCTCTGATCGCAACAGGGAACGAAAAACGAATGCGGCAAATTCAACGATCGAACTGAATATAAAGTTTAGAAGCAGATTTTGTTTAGAGGGGAAACCAGAGAGAGATTTGCGGATGCATAAAATATATTGAAGAGCTGATTTCCTGATAATTTAGAAGTTTCTAATAATTTAATCAGCTTAATCAACTATTAATTTTCCGGTGAATACCGGTAGTTCAAGGGTCTTGAACATAGCTAAATCATGGTACAATGGCAACCAAAATTATAACGTTGTTTTTTATTCCACATGATTTCATGATTTTTTGAACATTGACTTTTTTAACAACCCTGGAATCGAGAAAAAGTTTCATAAAATTTATATCATGTATATATGAAGATAGAAAAATCAATATAGAATTAACGAAAAACAAGAAAAGAAGCGGTATTTAAGTTGTTCTTTCGGTACTATTTTTTTTACAGGAACTTTTCAATGGCACTGTTAAACTGATTTTGTTTTTGCGTCATCCATTGCACGTTGATCAGGATCATCTCTAATGTTTGACTAATTGCCTGATCCATATCCTTGAGGTGTTCTTTGGAATTGGCAATAAAGTTTTGAAACTCATTCAAGTCTTTTCGGTTAAATGTCTGAAAGGAAAGCGTCAGCAGCATCTCGGACATCATTTCGGGTTGGCGATAGTAACTGAAAACATTTGTCGATTTGTAATTTTGTGTTCGGGAAACATAAGTTTTACTTACAATTTCGAGATGAATTCTACTTTTTCCATGAAATATTTCTTGGCCAACAAAAAGCCAACCTTTCTCGCGGCAATTGACTGGAAGGCTAAAAGAGAATCCTGCTTGCGAATTTCCCCCTTTCCGTCGAAGATCCTTTCTAGATATCTCTGCAGAAGCCACATCTCCTGCGTACAACTCAAAGCATTCAAAATAGTTTGCTTTACGGTTGCTACATTCGACCTTTGGTATCGCGTCCAAAGGAATTCCCAGTCCTCATCGCTTCCGTGCCGAATGGCAGTGCAGTAAATAGTGTCGCGAGCAGCCAGCGGCACTGGATTGTTCTCGTCGGGATTAGCCTCCGATCGCCAGTTGCTGAAGTACTCCAACGACTGGGCCACACAATCGGATACCTCGGATGGGCAGGCCCAGGCCGCCACCATTATTTTTAAATGGAACCTATCATGGTTTTGGATCGTTGTTGTATCTGTGTAGTTAATGCCATTCAGGTGTTCATAGATTGGAGTGATCAGCTTTCTTATGAAGCGCTGAAAATATATGCTTGCAACAGAACAAAATTTGTTATAAAAGTTACCTTAAAGACGCCAAATTTCGATGTCTGTTGATTGATGGTACTAACACTGTCTAGGTGATTTAGAACCGATCTCCACGGAAGGAGTTCCCGCTCCCTCTGCAGATAAGCTAGCACTCTAAGCGCGGTTTCGTAGTCCTGCTCTCCTGTCCAGGCGAAATACAGGACATCGGTTATGAGCTGGGCCCTATTAACCACATGAATGCTTTCAAAATCATCGCTGTTCAAAGTTGCGATCAGGAGTTCCCAGTTCCGGGAATCGTAGTTAACTTTATAAGGTGATGACAGTCGGGTGTTGAAGATTACCCACTGATCGGCTCCAGGTAGATCCTCAATGGTCTTGGGAAGGCTTTTACCGTCATTACTGCACTCCATCCACGCCTTGGGAGCCGTGTTGTTGAAGTCCTTTTCCTCCTGGGTGGTGAAGCTCAGTGGGATCCACCAACACTCTTTGTGATCGGTTCTGGATAAATTGGTATTGAGAAGGTAGCGTTCCTGGCTGAGACTTGCAGTCCTTGTCGTATAGTCACGAGTCACATTAACGATAGGATAGCTGAAATATGAAAAGCTCATATAGATTGCAATCCTTTTGCCCTCCAGTTTTAAACTTACCCAGTTTGCAGTATCCAAGAGTCCATGATGGCCTTGATTTCATAATCCTTTGGCAAAGCGACATTTTTGTGGGCAGCTTGAGTGAGTGAATCCCAAAGATCATCCCGTTCGGCATTCTTATAAGAGTATTTTTCAAGATACGATTTAAAGCCGGATCGAAATGATTCTTCCCCGAGAAACAAGTGCATCATGCGAAGCACTAATGATCCTTTCTCGTAAGATATCTCATCGAAGATTTCAGTAGTCTCCGAAACCAGTTCAATGGGTCTCGAAATCGGATGACTGCTCTCCAGAGAGTCTGTTTTGAAGATAGTAAGTAAATTTAAATGGGATTCCAGCTCCATTGAATGCCACTCCGGATGGATGCTCTCGATACACAAACTTGCCAAATAAGTAGCAAACCCTTCGTTGAGCCAAAGATCGTTCCACCACTTCATGGTGACCAGATTGCCGAACCATTGGTGGGCCAACTCATGGGCCACAATATTTGTAATCCTTAATTTGTCTATCTGTGTGGAATGTTCGGGGGAGTACAATAGTGAGGTCTCCGTATAGGATACCAGGCCCCAATTCTCCATGGCACCTGCACTAAAATCTGGAATAGCGATTTGATCCATTTTAGGGAGAGGAAACCCAATGCCAAATAACTGCTCGTAGAACATCAGTACTTGGGGTCCGAACTCAGAGGCATAATTACACTGATCGATGGCATTGGGCCTTGCCCAAGTTCTAAAAAGGGGGCCATTGGGCAGCGAAGAGAGCTTGTGTGAGAAATCATTTACTGAGTATACCACCAAGTATGTGGACATCGGCAAAGACTCCTGGAACTCTGTCCAGATATAGTCTGGAAGGGTGTCACTGCAGAGATGTTAAAAATAATTGCAGTATTATTTTTTTCAATAGCTTGGCTTACTGTGACTTAGTTTGTTTAACGGGCATGTTGCTGAGAGCCGTGAACTTCCTGTGGTGACCCAATGTGATCACAAAGGGAGCCTTGTAAGCAGGCTCATCAAAGCAGGGAAATGCCATTCGAGCCGAAGTTGGTTGAAATTGGGTAATAGAGATCCATCTGTAAAAAGAATAAAGAGTACTAACAAAAGTCACCATTTATTAGTATAGCTCACCTCGTCTCGTTGTCCGCAGGATCCACATAGGAACTTCGGTAGTATCCCTCAAGTTGATCTTGTAACTCGGCGGAAAACGATAGACTCAGCTCATAAACATTGCCAGCCAAAAGCTCCTGACAAGTTTTGAGGATATAAAAGTTGTGATTGGGATTCACTTCTGTGGATGCTACACAGTTATCCTTTTTTTCTTCCCCGCTAATTTGGCGAAGAGTAGTTTGTGATTCATCGATGGCAAGAGATCTCGAGTGAAGCGTAATGTTGTTGGTATTCTCCAGAGTTTCAATTAGGATTTTAACTGTGCCGCTAAAGCGAAACTCTTCCCGATCCTCCAGATGAGTTAAGATGCTTAGGTAATATTTTTGGGGTCGAAGAGCTGTCGGCAGGCGGTAGTAGTCATAGTTGGAATCGGCTGCTGCTAAAAGCAGGCCAAGTGTCAGCAACAATAAGAGATGCCAACCCATGTCTGAATCTGACGAAAAAAGATTAAATGAAATAGTACGGCTGCCTTATAAATTATTTAATCTAATTAAAGCCGCAAAGGTCACAAGAAGGTTTATCATTAGTCCTTTTTTTTCAAAATTTCCAAACCACTATTACAACACTTGTGAACAGGATTCTTTGAAACTTTCACTTTCAATGTTATTTATTTAGATTGAAAATAGAAACTAGCAACTAGTATTAGCTTATACCTCTGATCGCAACAGAGAACGAAAAACGAATGCGGCAAATTCAACGATCGAACTGAATATAAAGTTTAGAAGCACATTTTGTTTCGAGGGGGAAAACCTGAGAGAGATTAACTTAGACTCTTTATACGAACACTCAATCTGCGTATTCATAATGTTTAACGATGAGCGCTTTTGCTGATAACTTAGAAGTTTCTAATGAAATAATAAGAATTAAATAAAACTATTATTTTTTTCTAATTATTTTATTTAAAACATTTTGATATTGTTCTCACAAATACACCAAACTATTTTGCTTAGAGATTTTTTTGTAAGGCACTGGAGAAAGGCTCATAATTTCTTTCCTTCCATTGCACATTGGTGAGTATTACTTCCAATGCCCGTTGGACACCCTCCTTCGAATCCTTGAAGGATTCCCGTGAATCTTTGAAAAATTTCTTAAATTCTTCGTAGTCTTTCTGAGTGAATACCTGTAGTTCAAGGGGATCGATGAACTTAGTAAGTTGATGATGGTTGCTAAAAACAGTTAAATCAATTAGTTTATTTGCTTATATTACGTACTCCCAATAACACCGCACTTACAATTTGCTTATATAGATCACATTGTCCATAAAGTACTCTTTTGCTAGCAGGAAACCCACCTCGGTTTTGGCCACCGCCTGGAAGGCCCACCTTGAGTCCTGTTTGCGAATTTCCTCCTTGGGGTCAAAGGTCAGCTCCAGATAACGTTGCAACAGCCACACCTCCCTCGAACAACCCAATGCGGTCAAAATGGTCCTCTTTTCGGCGGCCACATTGGATTTCTTGTACCTCGTCCACAGGAACTCCCAATCCTCTTCGGATCCATGCTTAATGGAGGTGCAGTAAACCGTGTTCCTCACATTGATGGGCACCGGGTTCTTCTCATCGGGATTGGCCTCCGATCTCCAGTTGCGGTAGTATGCCAAAGCCTGGGGCACACAATCGGAAACCTGGTACTGACAGGCCCAGTTGACCACCATTGTCTTCAGAAGAACTTGATCCTGTTGCTGGATCGAACTGAATGTGTCGTTGATGCCGTTCAGGTGTTCGTAGACAGGTGTGATTATCTTTTTTACGTATTTCTAAAAGTAACGAATTAAATTATATAGCGATATCTTTAAAAATTGAAAAGCAAAGCTCACTTTAAAGAAACCGAAGTTGGGTGTCTGTCGAACAATGCGGTTCAGAAGTTTCAGATTGTCCAAGGCTGATTTCCAAGGAAGAAGTTCTCGCTCTCTCTGCAGATAGTTGACCACTCCCAATGCTATCTCGTAATCCTGCTCCCCTGTCCATGCGAAAAACAGGACGTCATCTATTAGTTGAGCTCTATTAATTACGTGAATGCTTCGGAAATCCTCGCTGTTTAAAGTTTCTGTAAGAAGTTTCCAGTTCCTTGCATCGTAGTTGACTTTATACGGTGATGACAGCTGAGTGTTGAAGATTACCCACTGATCGGGTCCAGGAAGATCCTCAATAGTCTTGGGAAGGCTTTTACCCCCGTTGCTGCACTCCATCCACGCCTTGGGAGCCGTGTTGTTGAAGTCCTTTTCCTCCTGGTTGGTGAAGCTCAGAGGGATCCACCAACACTCTTTGTGATCGGTTCTGGATAAATTGGTATTAAGAAGGTAGCGTTCTTGTCTGAGACTTGCAGTCCTAGCCGTATAGTCACGAGTCACATTAACGATAGGATAGCTGAAAGATTGAAATTTTTTTACGATAGCAAACCTCTTCATTTTTGAATATAATTACCCAGTTTGCAGAGTCCACGAGTCCATAATAGTTTTAATATCATAGTTACTTGGCAAAGCACCAGCTTTATGGGCAGCTTCAGTGAGTGACTCCCAAAGATTATCCTGTTCGGCGTTCTTATATGAGTACCTTTCAAGGTAGGACTTCAGACCAGATCGAAATGACTCGTCTCCAAGGAACAGGTGCATCATGCGCAGCACCGATGATCCTTTCTCATACGAGATCTCATCAAAGCTCTCAGTAATTTGGGAAACCATTCCAACTGGCCTCGAAATGGGATGACTGCTCTTCAGGGAATCCTTTCGAAAAATGGCGAGCAGGTTAGACAGCGACTCCAGCTTACCGGAATGCCATTCTGGATGTATGTAATCAACACCTAAGGTAGCCACATATGTGGCGAAACCCTCTTTGAGCCACAGATCAGTCCACCACTTCATGGTGACCAGGTTTCCGAACCACTGGTGGGCCAACTCATGGGCTACCGTGTCTGAAAGTTCCTGTTTGTCCTTCAATGAGGAGAATTCAGCTGAGTAAAGAAGATCAGTTTCTCGATAAGTCACCAGACCCCAGTTCTCCATGGCACCAATTTTAAAGTCTGGGAGAGCGATCTGATCCACTTTCGGAAGCGGAAACCTTATTCCGAATAGTTCTTCGTAGTACTTGAGAACCTTGGGTCCAAACTCAGCGGCATAGTCGCACTGATCGATGGCATTGGGTCTTGACCAGGTCCTGAATAGAGTGCCATTCGGCAGAGTGGAAGGCTTGTGTGAGAAATCATTCACTGAATATGCCACTAGGTAGGTGGACATTGGCAAAGATTCCTGAAATTCGGTCCATATGTAATCGGGAAGTGACTCACTGTAAAGAGGTTAGAATACTTATTCAAATTGATTTCAAATTTAGTTAGGAGGAATTTCTGCTTACTGGGACTTTGTTTCCTTCACTGGCATATTGCTGAGAGCCGTGAACTTCCTGTGATGACCCAATGTTATCGCAAAGGGAGCCTTGTAACCAGGCTCATCAAAGCAGGGGAATGCCAATCGAGCCGAAGCCGGTTCAAAATGAGTAATGGCGATCCATCTGCAACAATATCGTTGAATAGTAAGTCAAGGTAACGAGTCGTTTAATCCAATTATTACTTTGTCACATTAGCCACGGGATCTGTGTAAGAACTTCGGTAGTAGCCCTCCAATTGTTTATTTAACTCGGCAGAAAAAATCAATTTCAGCTCGTAGACATGACCTGCCAGAAGCTGTTGGCAAGTGTTCAGAATGTAAAAGTCGTGGTTGGGATTCACCTCCGTTGAGGTTACGCAGTTATCAATCGTTCCATTTCCGCTAATTTGGCGAAGAGTTGTCTGCGATTCGTCGATGGTCAAATCCTTCGAATGAAGGGTTATGTTATTTGTGTCCTGAAGGGCTTCAATTAGTATCTTCACACTGCCGCTAAAGCGAAATTCCTTGGGATTTTCCAAATGAGTAAGAATACGTAGGTTATACTTTTGTGGTCGAAGTGCCGTCGGCAGGCGATAATAATTATAGTTCAAATCAGCATTCGCTAAATATAGACTAAGAAGCACCACAAATAATAGCAACCACTTCATGTTCGATGCTGTTGGTAAACAAACAAGTTATAATACAAAATTAGAAGAATAAATACACCATTGTTTAAAAATTGATTGATTTTGAGTTACATTATTTGAATTATTGTTATAATTAATAGTTCTTATCCAGGGGCGGACGCAGAAAAAATTTTGGGGGGGTCCGATCGAAAAATTTTTGTTGTTTGGGGGGTCCGATCAAAAATTTGTTCCTTTGGGGGGGTCCGACCAAAAAAAATTTTAGTTTTTATGGTTGAAAAGCCGTGTGCTGTAAAATGTGAAAATTTGAAAAAGTCTGAGATTTTGGGGGGTCCGGACCCCCGGACACCCCCCTGCGTCCGCCCCTGTTCTTATCAAAAGCAAAAACCTGTGAACATTTAATACGAACTTAAATGACAAAAGATCACCGCACTTTTTTTTTTTTTAATAACAACTCACAACGCGTATTTTAATCTAATTTATGGTATGGTGAGCGATTTATTAATGATTTATATACTAAATACACGAAAAAAACTAGTAAGAACAACACGGAGTAATTATTTTTACCTCTGAACAGAATAAACTCTGTCGACCGAATGCGGCTATTTTTATGACCGAGACGAGTATATATATAATATATGTATGGATTTTTCAAGCTCATCTCATCATTGAAGAGAGAAAAAGAGAGAATGACTCAGATTATTCGAGTTTATATTTAAAATCTCTAAAACGATTAAGCGCCCATAAATTAATAAGACGCTGCTGTTCTCTTTTACTCTTTTTATTTTTGAATAAAAGAAATAAATATCTTTCTACACACTTATAATACTATAGTATTAAGAAGTTTATTAGGGAAATAACATTTATAACTACAATCTACAATCTAACTATCTGCAAATGTTGCTGGATGGAGCGGGAAAACTGGTCATAGTTTCGGTCCACCCACTGGACATTGGTGAGCATCGTTTCCAGGGTTTGTTTAACCCCCTGTTGAATGTCCTTTAGCAGATGTCTCGAATTGTTGACGAAGGCCCTGAAGCCATTCAGATCCCTTAAGGTAATAACCTGTTCCGAAAATGTTCCGAAAAGTTTGGAAATGCTCTTGACTTGCGGATGGTAACTGAAGCGAAAATTGTCCTGTTAATCTTATAACTTCTCTCAAACTGAGTAAACTTACTATCTATAGATGGAGTCTATATTATCCATTAGGTATTTTTTGGCTAGCAGATGGCCAACTTGTCCAAGAGCTACAGCATGGAAGGCTTGTACAGAATCCTGTTTACGAATCGCACCTTTCTCATCGAAGGCCCTTTCCAGATAACGCTGCAAGATCCAAACTTCCCTCGAACAACCCAGCGTACTTAAGATTGTCCGTTTCTCGGAGCCCACATTCGATTGCTCGTACCGATTCCACAGGAAGTCCCAATCCTCTTCAGTGCCGTACCTAATGGCAGCACAATAAACCGTGGAACGCAAGTTGATTGGAATGGGGTTTATCTCGTCGGGATTGGGCTCCCTTCTCCACCTGCGGAAGTAGGACTTCGCCCGGGTAACACAATCGGAAACATGGTACTGGCACGCCGAGTTGACCACCAGCGTTTTTAGCAGAACCTGATCCTGATCCTGGATTGAACTGAATGTGTCGTTCAGGCCATCGAAGTGTTTGTAAAGCGGGGTAAGCAGCTTATTCATATAGGTCTGGAAAAGTTGCATAATAAATAACATTAAAGGGTTAAAAACAATAGGGAAAAGTATATAAAACCCACTTTAAAGTATCCAAAGTTTGATGTCTGCCGAAGAATGCGATTTAACACTCTTATATTATCAAAGGCTGATCTCCAAGGAATTAACTCTCGTTCCCTCTGCAAATAATCGGTCAATTTCAGTGCGATTTCGTAGTCCTGCTCTCCTGTCCAGGCGAGGTACAGGATGTCATCTACAAGTTGGGCTCTATTTATCACGTGGATGCTCCGGAAGTCCTCGCTGTTCAAGGTCGCAATCAAAAGGTTCCAGTTTCGGGCATCGTAGTTGACCCTGCAAAACGACGAGAGTTGGGTGTTGAAGATCACCCACTGATCGGGTCCTGGAAGGTCCTGAATGGTCTTGGGTAGTCTCTCTCCATTTCTGCTGCACTCCATCCAATCCTTGGGAGCTGTGCTAATAAAGTCCAGCTCCGCCTGTGAGGTATAGCTCAAAGGCAACCACCAACAACCAGCGCGGTATTCCTTAGGTAGTTGACTGTTTCTTAAGTAGCGTTCCTGGCTGAGCTCCGCGGTTCTTGACTTGTAATCACGGCTTACATTAAGTAAGGGATACCTAAAAGAAAGAAATAATAAATAACCTCAGTTATCGTAACAAACTATACCAATAACTCACCCGGTTTGCAAAGTCCACGAATCCATGATGGTCTTGATTTCGTAATTCCTAGGCAGAGCGCCATGTTTGTGTGCAGCTTGAGTTAGGGCTTCCCAAAGATTATCCTGTTCCGCGTTCTTATAGGAAAACCTTTCCAAATACGATTTCAAGCCGGATCTGAATGACTCCTCTCCCAGGAACAAGTGCATCATGCGCAGCACCGAAGATCCCTTTTGGTAAGAGATCGAATCGAAACTCTCCTCCATCTCCGACACCTTGTGAATGGGCCTCGATATGGGGTGACTGCTCACCAGAGCATCCACACTAAAGGAGCCCCTCAGAACGGCCAAGGAGCTCTTGTCCTTCGAGTGCCATTCGGGATGGATGTCCTCGACACCCAAGGTGGCCACATAAGTGGCGAATCCCTCGTTGAGCCACAGATCGGTCCACCACTTCATGGTCACCAGATTGCCGAACCACTGGTGGGCCAACTCGTGGGCAATTACATTTGCGAGTTCCTGCTTGTCCACCAGAGAGGAGTGGCCGGCCAAGAAGAGCAAATTGGTCTCCCTGTAGGTCACCAGTCCCCAGTTCTCCATGGCACCCGCATTGAAGTCCGGAAGTGCAATTTGATCGAGCTTCGGCAGTGGGAACTTGGTGCCGAATAGCTGCTCGTAGAATTTCAGTACTTTGGGTCCAAACTCTGCCGCAAAATCGCACTGATCGATGGCATTCGGTCTGGCCCAAGTCCTGAAATGAGTGCCATTCGGCAGAGTGGAAGACTTGTGGGAGAAGCTGTTCACAGAGTAGGCCACTAGGTAGGTGGACATCGGCACTGATTCCTCGAACTCGCACCATACGTAGTGGGGATGGATTTCACTGCAAGGGTAGAAAAAATATTACATTAAATATAATAATTTTTTTTATTGTAATCTGAGTTTTTTAAGGGAACTTACTGTGGCTTTATTTCCTTTACCGGCATATTGCTAAGACCCGTGTAGTTCTTATGATAACCCAATGTGATCACAAAGGGTGCCTTATACCCGGGTTCATCGAAGCAGGGAAAGGCTTTTCGGGCTGCAGCAGGCTCAAATTGGGTAACTGATAACCAACTGAAACGTAATTAGGAATATTACTTAGATGTATGATAACATAAACATTGAATTCCCACCGTGTTAAATTAGCCACGGGATCCGTGTAAGAGGTGCGGTAATATCCATCCAGTTGTCTATTCAATTCAGCAGAAAAGGTTAGGCTCAGCTTGTAGATATTACCAGCCACCAGCTCATTGCAAGTGTGCAGGATAAGGAAGTCGTAGGAGGGATTAACCGAGGTCGAGGTTACGCAGTTGTCCTTCTTATCAACACCTCTGATATGGCGAAGCCTAATCTGAGGCTCGTGAATATAGAGATTCTTCGAGTGGAGCGTTATGTTCCTGGTGTTCTCCAGCGCCTCAATTATGATGTTCACATTGCCCGAAAAGCTTAGGTTCTTTGGATTTTCTAAAGTTGTTAGTATACGCAAATAATACTTCTGTGGTCGTAAAGCAGCCGGCAGCCGATAATAGTTATAGTTGGTAATATAATTGGCCGAGGCTGAAACCAGGCCAATTGCTAGTAAACAAAACAGAAAGCACTTCATAGCCGAATCATTCTGAAAGCAAAAGTAGGTAAAAGTTATAGTAACAAACAAAAGCGTAAAAATAAATTAGTCAAGCATGTTACGAGTATTTTCAATAAAATCTGTCGGGGACTTCTAAAACAAACTGAGACGTAACATCTTAATAACATTTGCTTTGTAAGCTTCTAGTTTTTATAGAGATCCATGAATCACAAAGATGTAGCTTTCATTAACAAACATTTTCATTCAATTGGCTTATCGATAAATCACTATCAGAAAGTGAAATCTGAACTCTTGAACTCCATCCCGATTATTGTATATTGTGTTGTTGATAGGAAATGTAAATAAACTAATCGTTTTTGTTTATAAATTTTTTTAATTCAATAGAAACTAACCAATTTTTTTTTTTTTTTTATCGAAATTGTTTTTGTATTACAGCTAATAGTTGTAATTGTTCACAACAGGCTGTAATTAAAAATTTCATCTATTGCCAAGTTTTGGATGAAAGTTCAGTTCCTTCGAGACACCAAACGTGTTTTCTTTAAGTGCACTGGTATCACTTTAAGGTACTTTTGAAACTTGTTTAGGATGTGCTAACTTACTATGTGACTTCTAGCACTTTGTTTGTTTAAGAACAATAAAAATAAAAATAAAACCAGCACTTAATGCGGTACAAGTTAACTCACCAGAGCGCGGTGACCAAATGCGAATAGTTCGACGATCGAACCGAGCTTACAAGTTCCGAAGAGCACTTTTTTCAGAGAGGCGTCAAAGCGAAATTAACTCGGAAAATTGAGAGCGCAATGAGTCGTTATCATTTTATAAACCAAGCGGGGCTTACCCGGCGTATACGCAACTATCAATAGATAAGTATTCAAACGTGAAGAAACAATATTTCACATATACTTTTATTTGAAGTATTTTTAAGTGCATACTTAGGCATTCATTTTTGTATTAAGTCAAGTACTTATTTATAACCACCTCAAAAAAAAACTCTTTCTCTTCGAGATACACGAATAATACTACAGTATTAAATAGTTTATTTAGGGGACTTTAAACGTTCATAATATCCTGCTGAAATTAAGAGATTCGTTTCTTAATGAGCTGATGAGAGACTTGACTGGTTACTGGGTAATCTAGAGGAGCTGTTGGATGGAGCGGGACATCTGGTGGTAGTTCCGCTCCTTCCATTGCACATTGGTGAGCATTATCTCCAGGGTTTGCTGGATGGCCTGCTCCAGGCCCTTGAGACTCGGCCGTGAGTTGTTGACGAAGTCCTTGAACTCGTTGAAATCGGTCAGCGTGATGACTTGTTCGGAAAGCGGCGACAGTAGACGAGACATGTCCTTGGTGAGGGGATGGTAGCTAAAAACAAGGGGAGAAACTAAGAAAGGAATCCACTAAATAATCTTTATAGAAACCCACAACTTGTAGATGAAGTCAACGTTGTCCATGAAATACTTCTTGGCCAGCAGGAAGCCCACTTCGTTGAAGGCCACCGCCTGGAAGGCCCACATCGAGTCCTGTTTGCGAATGGCCTCCTTGGGGTCAAAGGTCAGCTCCAGATAACGCTGCAACAGCCACACCTCCCTCGAACAACCCAAAGCAGTCAAAATGGTCCTCTTTTCGGCAGCCACATTGGATTTCTTGTACCGCGTCCACAGGAACTCCCAGTCAGCATCGGATCCATGCTTAATGGAGGTGCAGTAAACAGTGCTCCTCACATTGATGGGCACCGGGTTCTTCTCATCGGGATTGGCCTCCGATCTCCAGTTGCGGTAGTATGCTAAAGCCTGGGGCACACAATCGGAAACTTGGTACTGGCAGGCCCAGTTGACCACCATTGTCTTCAGAAGAACTTGATCCTGTTGCTGGATCGAACTGAATGTGTCGTTGATGCCGTTGAGGTGCTCGTAAATCGGGGAGATCAGTTTCTTCATGTAGCGCTGTGGACATTGGTATGAATGGAGAAATATTATTCGCTTAATATTTGGGGAAATTTAAATAATTTAAGGAGAAATATATGAAGAGTTCATATACCCAGCACTCTTCTATTGTAATAATTTAATATTGATTAGTGTTTGAAGTGCCGAGTATCTTAAAGTCGAATAACCGACCATGTCATTCTTACTTGTTTTTACGACACTCTCAGACTTACGACAAAGAACAACTTTTCGTTGGTTACCCATGGCAAGTGAGTGGATGGAGTTGGTTGTGAGCAATTTGGAAAGGTTCGTTTCGAAATACAAATGAGAATGAGGTTACGCCGAGGAGCGAGTTGTAGAAAAAAGTTAAGGAACTATAAGGTGCAAAGCCTACCTTGAAGAACTCAAAGTCGGGAGTTTGACGAACAATGCGACCCACGCGCTTGAGGTTTTCAAATGCCGATTTCCAGGGCAGATACTCCCGCTCCCGCTGCAGATACTCAATCAATCTCATGGCGATCTCGTAGTCCTGTTCCCCAGTCCAGGCCAAATACAAAGCATCATCGATCAGCTGAGCTCGGTTAATGACATGAATGCGTTCGAAGTCTCCGTTGGTCAAAGTCTCAATCAAGAGCTTCCAATTCTGGGCGTCATAGTTGACCTTGTAGAGCGTCGACAGCTGCGTGTTGAAGATCACCCACTGGTCGGGTCCTGGAAGGTCCTGAATGGTCTTGGGCAGGCTCTCGCCGTTCTTGCCGCACTCCATCCAAGCCTTCGGTGCGGTGTTGTTGAAGTCCTGAACTCCCTGGGTGGTGTAACTCAAAGGAACCCACCAGCAACCACCGCGATGAGCTCGGGATATTTGGGTATTCAGAAGATACCGCTCCTGGCTGAGTTTCGCAGTCCTGGCGGAGTAATCTCGGGTCACGTTGATAACAGGGTAGCTAAAAGATTATATATATTTAGTATTTATTTTAAATACAAACCACTTTGGATTACCCACCCAGTTTGCAGAGTCCACGAGTCCATAATGCTCTTGATGTCATAACTCTTCGGCAGAGCTCGGTATTTGTGGGCTGCCTGAGTAAGCGATTCCCACAGGTTATCCTGCTCGGCATTCTTGTAGGAATACTTCTGCAGATACGACTGCAAACCGGAGCGGAAGGACTCTTCGCCCAGGAACAAGTGCATCATTCGCAGCACAGTGGAACCCTTCTGGTAGGAGATCTGATCGAAGCTCTCCGAAATCTCGGAAACCATTTGAATGGGTCTGGAAATGGGATGGCTGCTCTCCAAGGCGTCCCTGCGGAAGATGGTCAGCAGATTGGAGAGCGACTCCTGCTCCATGGAACGCCACTCGGGGTTGATGTTCTCCACACCCAAGCTGGCCACATAGGTGGCGAATCCCTCGTTGAGCCACAGATCGGTCCACCACTTCATGGTGACCAGATTGCCGAACCACTGGTGAGCCAACTCATGGGCCACCACACTTGCCACCCTCTGTTTGTCGGCCAGCGAGGAATGAGCCGCCGAGTAGAGGAGAGCAATCTCCCTGTAGGTGACCAGACCCCAGTTCTCCATGGCACCAGCACTGAAATCGGGCACGGCGATCTGATCGATCTTCGGAAGCGGGAACTTGATGCCGAAGAACTGCTCGTAGTACTGCAGTACTTTGGGTCCGAAACCAGCGGCATAATCGCACTGATCGATTGCATTGGGCCTGGCCCAAGTCCTGAAAAGAGCACTATTCGGGAGGGTGGATGGCTTGTGGGAGAAATCGTTGACGGAGTAGGCGATCAGGTAGGTGGACATCGGCACCGACTCCTGGAATTCGCACCAAATGTAGTCGGCAAGGGTTTCACTGAAAGGAAAGGGTTACAATAAGTACGGAATATCCCAATGAGGGTTGGGTAATAAAACGGAGTTTATTTGCTTTTCTTACTGCGGCTTGGTTTCCTTAATGGGCATGTTGCTCAGACCAGTGAACTTCTTGTGATAACCCAAGGTAACCACGAATGGTGCCTTAAAGTCTGGCTCATCGAAGCAGGGGAAGGCCAATCGAGCAGAAGCTGGCTCAAACTGGGTAACGGAAATCCATCTAAGGTAAAATATAATTAAATTAGTTTTTTAAGGTATTAACTATTTAGTTCTCTAAACCCACTTGGTAACATTCGCCACAGGATCTTTGTACGAGCTGCGGTAATAACCCTCCAGTTGTCGGTTCAAGTCGGCGGAAAAGGGAATGTACAACTCGTACTTATTTCCGGCCAGCAGCTCCTGACAGGTGTTAAGGATATAGAAGTCGTGGGTGGGATTCACAGCCGTGGAGGACACGCAGTTATCCTTCTTCCCCTCTCCACCGATTTGTTGCAAAGTAATCTGCGATTCATCGATGGTCAGATTCTTCGAGTGCAGCGTTATGTTCCTAGTGTTCTCCAGAGCTTCAATCAGAATCTTAACAGAGCCGGAAAAGCGAAGGTCCTCTGGATTTTCCAGCAGTGTCAAGACGCGCAAGTTGTACTTTTGAGGGCGCAACGCAGTCGGCAAGCGATAGTAATTATAACTGGAGTCGATTTCGGCCGTGGCTAAGCCCAAACCAAGGGCCACCACGAACAACAAAAGCCACTTCATTCTGATTCTGTGAAAATGGGGAAAAATTGTTTATGACCAACGCGTTCAAGCAGAGCAAGCCGAAGCAATTAACTTAATCACTTTGGCACATTATTAACCGGGGATATCGCTTTACCAAAATCAGATGATTGCATTTTTCAATTATTGTTTTCTGAACTTAAATATAATTTATTCAAATTGTCCGTTTGTAGCTATACTTTCTCTTAATCAGTAATTATTTCAAATATAATTAAAAACTAAACAAAAAAACAATTAGAAAACAACAATCAGCGAGTGGGACGGCCGACTGTTGTCTACTGAATAAATCAAACCGATCTTTTTGCTGTTTATGCGGTTTCGCTGATTTACTTCAAATTAATGCAAATTGTTTATTTATTATGTTTTCTTTGCCAGTGTTTATTTCGGCTCGTTATGCCATGCACGTATTAAGGTCTGGGCCAATGGAACCCGATTGAGACTCTCCTCACAATTGGCATTATGTGCCGGCTACCTGCTGTAGTGGAAAATACCCTTGTCAGAAATACTTTGAGATAACGAGATATTCAAAGTTAATCAGCTGATGTGAACATTAAGTTAATTGTTTCTTAAATTACTAGTTAAACATAGTTCATTGTCACAGCAAAAAGTTTTTAAAACCTGTCAATCAAATTCCCACGCCTTCAGTTTAAGCCATTCATTTCAAACTTCAAGTATTGTACTTTTTGTTTGACTAAAATAAATTATTGCAGTTCTGTGTGATTTACATTTTTTGCAATTAACCAGAAAAACTGACACCCATCGTGCGCTGTGTAATTTACTTGCACAGAAACCATTAATTTTCCCAGCTAGATCGAGCCCTGCTAGAACATCCCAGGAAAATAAAGAAAAAGACGACTTGCATACATTTCTTTCATACTGGATAAACCAGATTGCAACGCCCTTCTAGTTTATTTTCTGCGCTTCTCTTTGTTTTATTCTTAATTATGCAAAAGTTGTTCTTTCGGTTCGGCTTTCTGAGCTCTTTTGGTTGCATATGAATAAATGTAAATGCGGGCACGGCCAATGAACTTCAAAGATTAGCATATAGGTATGATAACCGAATATTGATTGGGACTGACACAGATAGAAATAAATGATGGTTAAATGTACATCCTTGGATATAACTTGTGGTATTTCAACTTAGAAAACTTTATTCTTTGATTAAATACTAAGGAAGAAAGTTGCTTATAAAAATGTGCAAATGAATTTCCTTATTGAAAAGTAATAAAAGCGTCAAGTTGAAATTGAATTTAACGCAGTCAATAACTTTGTTATGATTTTCCGTAAATGTCAAACACGTGCTGCTCTGACATTGACTTATCAATTGATCCCTTTTAGCATATACAACAGCGGTCAAAATTCTAGCACCAAGATACTGCCCTTTGAGGAAATTTAAAGGGGAAGTTACACTTATATTATACCAAAATTTCTTTTAAGCTGAATAAATAACTTATTATTTCCATTAGTAAATTATATTAAGAAGGTGAAAGAACTTTAAAATGCATTTAAATCAGATCGGAATAATTAAAGTCAGAAATCAAGTCGTGTTTTTCAATGAACTACACAGGTTTAAAGTCTGTTCAATGAGTTATTATAAAATTCCATTACTCCTGAATGTTTCTGGTGTTTCACGATTCTTACTGCGGCTTAATAAAATGTACGTTTACGTAATTCTAATTGGTTGACACCAAATTTTTTGCAAACAGATAATTTATGATACACAGTTCAGCACTTCAAACTTGTTTTCTCTTAACTTTGGTAATTTTTTTTTGTTTTTGGTGCTGTGTTCTTAACACATTTGTATCACGTTGTTCTTTTTTGGGGTATGTGCGTTGTTACTGTCTCATGATTTCGGGGTTATTTGACTTTTTTGTGATTATTTTCAAGCTGCACTCCGGAGGTGCTTGACACACAAAGATTCTAAAAAAACCAACCGTTTAGAGCGCCAGAAGAGCAGTGGAGAACACAGAACGCAGGAGGACGAGGACGAGGACCGAGTGCGACCTGTTCGACGGTCGACGCGAATCTAAAGTTTACTGAGCACGGCGCTTTTATCTTATAGCCCGTGGTTACACCGCTCACACACACAAACGGAGGAAAAAAAAACCGGAGAGCAATGAAACGTCGACGGCTTAGCGATTGAATCGCTGCTTTGGCGTCGGCGCAGAGAAGCCGAGATTCTTTATTTTTTATCATAGAGCATATGTAGTAGAAAAGGGAGGTAAAAAAAAAAATAGCACATGTGTGACCCACACGAAAAACACAGCGGGTGATTGCAATGAAATAATGGCAGGGCTTACCCGGCGTATGCGCAATTTTGATTCACATTGCACACACTCACACATCGCGCGACTAGATGTCACTACGTGTTTTTGACCTTAATTGCGCTGATTAACCCATTTCTTTCTATTTCGTATGCCAGCAGCACTTCAGCCACTCGACCCTAGAGTTCACCCACCCACTCGACCACCCACCGCCCCTTGTTTTGGGCGCGCCCCCCGTGGAGGGAGCTCGCCAGATAAGAGGACATGACAAGTGGCGAAAACAAACCATAACAAACCAAGTGCAGACCGACAAACACGTCGTGAAGGTCCACAGAAGGGGGCCTTTAACCCTCTGAGCCATGAATGATTGCGAAAACATTTCTTAAATGATGCTATGAAAAGAGTTTAATATTTAAAGTTTTTTCATTCGGTTTTTATTGTTGTTTAGATTAAATGTAAACTTCTTTGTTAATTTAGTCACATTATACTTATGCTTTTAATTAAGACTTATGCGGATTTTAGAGGGTTAAGCTTACAGGAAAAAATGGATGCAGCTTGAAAACATGTTGGTCGAAAGGGTTATGACTTTGGCTAATTGCCACTAACCGCTCTTGGCATTGGTCCACATTTTAGAATTAATGTTTGTGTGGTCTTAAGGAGATGGAGTGAAAGCTGAATTGTTGTGTGGGCGGGTATCGAATAGCAACGATAGAAAATAATCAGCTTATGCTAAAGAGATTTATTGATAGAAAAGAAACGGAAAAATATCAACTAAGCTGATTTCAAATAAGCTTCATTGGTTGGAAACAAAGAAAATAAAAAAACGAAATTAAACTATTAAAGAAAAATTACTTACAAAGGCGAAAGTAAGGTTGTTTCGAATTTAATGAAAGAAAAATACCGATTTATTCCGATTTTTAAATTTGGTGTATATAACATTAACATTAACATTGAGTCAATTTCATTTCGTGTCTAAAATTCGTCACGCGTTCATCTCCAACCAAAAGTAACAGATATGTTGTACGCATGTATAACAGAAACGCACGAATTCACTTCTGTTATACTCCATTTTATACAACAAACAGCGCCCTCTGGTTTTCACAAATTTTGAAACGCTCTCTTTGCGCGCCAAATTCAAAGTGAAATTCCATGAAAATCAAGTTGAATTCCCAAAGCCCCGCCCATCTTGCGCTTTTGGCGCCATTCAATGATAAAAATGCCAATGATTTCAGTTCTGTTTTAGTCGTGTATTAAGTATAATTAAAATTGATGGTCTTTGTTCAATAATATTGCCTTTTTTGATGCAAAAATAAGCTTTGCTTAAATAATAATCATTACATGGTAAAATATTTGTTTTTCTTGTATGCGTTTCAGGGGCTTGTTCGGTTACGGATTACATAAAAATAAACAAATAATAAGCGTAAATTGTACCTAGCAGAAGTTTTCAACTTTCAACTCTTAAATGATAGTTCTTAAACATTTAAATGGATGTGGATGTGAATAATGAGAGTGTGTGTTTTTGTGAGATATTTTTTGTGTTTTTTAGTTTTTAGCCATTTTGTTCTGCTTATCATCTAGAAATGATTAAGGGGTCTGTGTTCGGGATCGGCCTCTCTTAAATTTTAACGACAGTGTTCCTCACGTTTTTAGATTATAATGCACATTTTTCGTTTGTTTGTTCGATGGTTATCTTTAAAATTTGAACTAGAGTGCTTAAATAATTGAACTAAAGCCGAATCCATAAAAAACAATAATAACTAAACAAAAGCGTTAAATTCCAAATGAAATTGTCTGTTTTGCATGAGTGAGAGTGTTGTTTTGGGTGCGACTGCGAGTGCGAGAAACTAAGTCTACGGATTAACAAATGAAAATCAACAAAAATCAACTTAAAATCAGCGTGAAATAAATACCCCTATACGTCTATATATACAATACGATAACACCCAAATTTAGATAACGAACTCCTTAGCGCCTACAGCATCAGTCGGGAGCGCGACTTCTTGAGCCGCCCGGTGGCACCGCCCAGGCCATCGCCGTTCCAGGACTTCGACTTGGCCCGGAAGTGGCGGTAGGCCTCGTTGTAGGCGGGGTCCAACATGGTGCGGTAGGCATGGGGCTCGCAGAGCTCCACATGCGACTCGAAGAACTCCTTGTAACCGTTGTGCAGCAGATAGATTTCGGGATAGTGCAGCGCCGGATACGCATTGGTGTTCCTCTCCCGGTCCAAGTTCCTCAGGAAGCGGGACATTTTCGGACCGCGCTCCGAGGAGAACTCGCAGTGGAAGATGATGATGTTGCGCTTCGGTCCCGACTCGGCGTTCTGCTGCTGCTGCAGCTCAGTCTGTTGGACGGTGAGGAACTCCTCGAGGATCTGCTCGGTGGTGTACAGATTCTTGGCGCCCTCGATGTGGCCGCCCTCGAATTCGTAGGGATAGCGGCAGTCGATGATCCGGTAGCTGGCCACCTGGTCCTTGAACTCCCCCTTCAGCAGGCGGGCCACGGTTTCGCTGGAGATGCTCTTCAGATCCCGATGACGACCCTCCATCAGGGGCAGGGCGTAGGCTTTGCTGAAGTCGCCGATCAGCTCGGGCTCGTTGCGGTTCTCGGAGCGGGCCAGGGCGGACATGATCTCGGCGTCATTGAGGGACATGCACTTCCTCAACGGCGGGGGATGGCTGGTCACGATTTGGCTGGGTGCGGGGCAGTTCTCCTTCTCGACGGCGGCGCAGCGGTGACGCTTGCTCTGGATGGGCGAGCAGCTGGCCGATGCTGGCGGTTCCGGGCGCTTGAAGC
Organism: Drosophila ficusphila; assembly: GCF_018152265.1. Taxonomy (NCBI): domain Eukaryota; kingdom Metazoa; phylum Arthropoda; class Insecta; order Diptera; family Drosophilidae; genus Drosophila; species Drosophila ficusphila. The sequence goes on from NW_025064737.1 coordinate 22,139,027, forward strand.
AATCCCGGGCAGTCTCTGGGGTCTTTGGTGGTGGTGGGGTGGCAGTGTTGCTCTCCGTCATGCTGAGGCATCGCCTCACCGAAGGACGGCGCATGGACAAGCCCGCTGGCGATTTGGCCGCTGGCTGCTCCTTGATCTGTCCGCTGATCAGCGAGTTCAGGCCACTGGGGAAACCAAGGGCACTCTGCTGGCTCTGCGACTCCATCTCAAAGAGATCCATGTACTCATCGTCCATGGAGGACTCCATGGAGCAGGTGGAGGACAGGCTGTTGAAGATGCGGAAGCTGCGAGCCGGTGTGTGGGTCAAGACATCGTTGGCTCCTCCAACTGCTGGCAGGACCTTCGGCTGGCGGACAATCTGGAAGCGCTGGGGCGAGCCCTCTGGCGAGAGCAGACCCATCAGTTCCGGACTGGCAGATCGCTGCTGATCCTGGGGCGCAGAGTCGTCGTCGTAGAACGACAGCTCCTCCTGGTCCATGCTCATCAGTTCCAAGGAACGGCGGGCACGGCGAGATCCACTCATTTTGTTGATATTACTGGAACCGCTGGTGTTATTACTGCAAGAGAGCAACAAAGAGAGGGGGAGGATTAGTCAACTGTTCGGAATCGAGAAAGAGAGCTGCTTTTGCTTCCCTAAACTCTCGAAGAGCGGGTCATTAAACCCAGCTAAAAATACTGACAAAGTGGTGGTGGCGTTGGTGGTGTAAAAACAACAAAGTTATCCCAAAAAAAAAAAACACAGAGGGGTTGTTGTAAATGGGTGAAGAGTGAGGGAGCTAGAAACTAGAAATTTACCAGAAATGATGAAATTCAATTTGGGAGCTATATTTTGAAAAAAATTTCAATTTTAGAAATTCCCTCTTAAAATAACTACAATAGTAATGGAACTAAGAATTAAAAATTTACTTGAAATAAAGATCAGGAAACCCTGCTAGTTCTTCTTCTAGAGTCTTGTTCACATTTGCGGTACTCTAAACGGAATTCCCTTTTCGTTGCATCTGCCTTTCAGTTTGACTTTTGGGTCACACGTCACGCAAGCGCAACGTTAATAAAAAACAGCACAAAGAACCGCAAAGAACACGGGGGAAAAAAGGAAAAAGTACGAAAAAATGACTGACTGACGGACAAAACATTTTTTGTGGGGCTTTTTGTTGTTTTTTGGAGCCTCGCGGAAGCCGGTTTAATGAATGAAAAACGGCAAGCGAACAACAACAACAGCTGAGCGCCAAAAAAAAATCGGGCAAAAAGTAAACGTGCCGAGCGTGATAAAAAATAAGAGTGTATAAAACTCTTACTTTTGTTGGCCCCGTCTTACTTTTTTTGCTGTTGTTCTTGAACTTGCACTTTTCATGGAGTCGAGTATTTTTAACTGGTATTCCTGGTGCAAAATAGTTTTGCTAATCCCTGGGCGGTATAATTACCTGATATTGCAATCCATGCTGCAGTTGTTTTCTTCGACAATAGTTTCCCACAGCATTTTGTTGGTTTTTGTGTAGTGTGTTTCGGGTTTCGAAAAACTGAAGAATTTTGATTTCGCTTGCGAGTTTTTAATTGTAGCCGAAAAATTGCTAAAACACAATTTTTTCTTAGTCTTCACTCTTCACTCATTTACAGTTGGTTTGTTTGAAATTTGGATGGTAGTCCTTGGTTTTCGCTAGTATTGCATTTTAGTTGGTTTAGTTTTTCTTTAATGTGTCCGTTTCAGCATGTTTTCATTTTTGAGGTTGGTGTGTGGTTGTGCGAGGGTTATACTTTGTTAATATTTTGAAACCGCACAGTTCAAGTCACCGAACGAGGAACCGAAAGGTAGAACAAGAAGAGCTGTTAACTCGACGACGAACGGAGAACGAATGTGCTGGCTCTCTTGCAGCGGCTGGTTTTTATAGATGCACCCCGGCCGAGGATCGTCGGAGAGCGGGCGCACAGCTGATACGGGAGCGAGCGAGCGCGAGAGAAGTTAGTTAGTGTTTTGTTGTTGCAGGGCGCCTTTTTCTTAGTTCCTTATTTTTTTGGTTCTTAGATTCCCAAGAAATGGAAGTGGAAACGAGATGGGGCGAGGACCAACACATAACGGAGCGCAAGATCCATGTGCAAAAGGAAATATGTGAAAAGGGAAAATAGGAAAATCGGGATAATATGGTTTTTGAAATCTCTGCCCTGTGGAGCGTTCTCCGCAACAGGTAGAATCCCCAGACCAGAATCCTTTCCCCTACATTTCCCCTACATACTCCTCGAACCGAAGAAATCCCGACGACCCGAGAGGAAGAAACAGGCGCCTTGGAGGTCGCCAGCTCTATGGAGGCCTCTGATTTTGGCGCGCGAGCTTTTATACCCAGACGCGAAGCTCCCCTCGGTTGCCGAAGTGAATCCGAAGAGCCAAGAATTGGAGCCGAAGCCACGAACATATGTGAAAATAGTGGAGCCCTCGAGGGCAGAAGAGCGGCGGCAGAGCAGAAGAATCTCAGCGAATCTTTAAGCAGAATTTCAAGGCGGCATCGATTGTGTCGTTTGCAGGTAATAATGTGAGATCCACGCATTCCTGGTGTCTCCCCCCCACAACACCGTAACCCCCTTGGTATGCTCCACCTCCTTGAAAAATATCAGCAGGTAGTGGACGCAGTCATATGATCGCCGCACCGGCGGGATGGTGCAGCTGTGGAGGGGGCGTGGCTCCTTTGTGTTCTGCAGACGTAGACGCCAATGTCGTTAAATGAGCAAAGCTTCCAGCCGCAGATCCATTTACAGGAGAAACTGTATAAGACGAATTCATTGCGGCAATTGGAAGGCAGAAAATATTGCTTATAACTTTTCGTTATGCTAATCGGAACATCAAGTTCACTTAAAATAAATATTCGATTTTAGGCAGATCAATAAGGATGGGATGATTGACTTAGGGTTAAGGATGCTCCCCTGTAGCTTTGTGCTTGTGTGCAATCGCGGCAAAGTTAAAGCAGAAATCGAGTTACATATGCGCCGAGGCCCTGCGGGAGTCACTTTGGTGGATCCAAGGGGTTTTTCGAGGGGATCGAACACCCATGGGCTGCAGTCAGAGTGTGTTTTTGTAAAATCTCCAGCGAACAAATAAAGGACAGCCAAGGAAAGCCAGCTGATATCATTCACATTACTTCAAACTATGCCAAAAGGAAATGATTTTATGATGAACCATAGCCGAAACAGCCAAATGAGCTACGGTTTCATTCCGCTGAATTCCTTTGGCGAGCTTTTGTTGTTGCTGCAGGAAGAGCCGAGAGGATCATCTTTATGGAAAACAACCAACAAACAGGGCAGCAAAAAAAAAAAAAAAAAACACAAAAAAGGACGCAGAAATCATAAAGTGGTTTTGAACAAGTTAAAAAAGCGCATAGGGGAAAAAGGAAAGAAAAAGCTCAGACCCAAACTCATTCATAGTGGATCAGTGAGAACCGTGGTTGTAAATTGGTTATTCCGCTTTAAAAAAGTAACTCTCTGTAGGTTGAAAACTATAAACATACAAACCTTTTGACAGCTCTTTTATACAGCTAATTTAAGCTATGCTAAGTTGAGTTTGAATTTCTTCTCTTATCCAGCTTTGTTTTCCCAGTTTAATAATAGTTTTGGAAATATTTCAGATACCACCGTGCTTATCGCTAGCCTCCAGAATCGGAGAGCAAAAAAAAGGCAAAACGGAAAAATCAAAAACGTATGCAAAAAGCACACACACACACTCGTTTGGTTAACACAAACGTGTGTGTGGGTAAATTTGATAAAGAATGAGAATAGGCTTCAGAGAAAGAAATTGCAGCAACAACGTGAATGGGAATGGAGCACAACAATAGCGGGGGGACCAGAAAAAAAAAAAAAACAACACAGGACCAACAAAAAGTGAAGAGCTAAATTGTAAATCGAAATTCCAAGAAGTGAGCTTTGAGCATCGGTTTTTTTTTTCGGTACGTCTGTGCATTAAAAAGCCTGTGAAGTGTGCGAAAAAAGCGTTTGAGATACTTTTGCGCGCGCGCGCGCATTTCGCAAATCACTGCCAAAAGGGTTTAGGGGTGGTGAGGTGGGCAGGAATGGGTTAAAGGCTGGGCGGTCCCCGATTTTCAATGTGTGTGTGCGACAGACAATGCAATGCAATTAGAAGAAGGCGCAAAGAGCAGTCGAGGATTGGATGTCTAGGTGAGCAATATGTATGTACATAATTAGCTTTTTTGTATCCGTTAAGTATCATCTATAAAATATTTTATTTTATTTAAGCTGACAGACAAGCTTTTTCAGAAACAGTGTATCTTTCAATCAAAAACCAATCAAGCTTTCAACCATGATGCAATAATATGCTCCAAATACCTTTGAAATACATAATCCCCTCCTCTCCTTCCTCGTCCTTAGAAAATCTCAGGGGTAAAGGTGCGGACAGGGGAAATCTCTAAGTACATAAGGTGGGAAAGTAGGAGACAAGAAGAACAGCACACAGATACTGATTAGAACAAATACGCATGGACACAGGACCAAGAAACAGTTAGACAGGGATAGCGGTCCCCTCTCTCATATGTTCGATCAGCTGATCGAAGCACCGAAGGATATAAGCAGCAAGGAAACCAAATTAGTCCTGCTGTGTGTGCGTGTGTGCCAGGAGGGGAAAGGGAAGGGGCAAGGATAAAAAGGATCGGTCACAACGTGCGCGCGCAAATTCCTTAACACGAGCTGAGAAAAGAGAGAGAGGGAGAATAAGAGAATCGAGGGGGTGGGGGCAGGAGGAAGGACGAAGGAGGCGCGGCGCTGAGATTTCTCGGGAGAAAGAGAAGCGGAGAAGTGCAGCGCTGGCGAGGAAGTAGGTGAAGAGCAGGGAATAGCCTTACTTATTTTTTTTTGCGCCAAAACCTTTTCGTACTGGTGTGTGTGTGTGCGCAGGACTCGTTTCGGTGGGAAAGAGAGGGGGCGAAAGAGGAGTTCGATCGGCATTCTGTTTATCTTTCGCTGCCTTCTCCTTTGCCGTGATTTCTTGCAGTCTTTGTCGCTTCATGTTGTCTTTTTGCCTTTTTGTTATATGTATTTTTTTAGTCGCGTTCTGTTCGTTTTTCTCGTCTACAAACTGATTGTGAGAAATATTGTATCTTCGAGATACATTTCGTTACTTGACTTTCCGCCGTTGCGTGCCGTTCTTCTTTCATTTTTCACATCGTCTTTATGGTCTTGCCCCACTAATTGATTCTCTGCATAAATTTTATTTAAAGCTTTAATAAATGTCAAAATAAGCAATTCATTTCGATGTTAGAGAACGCACACCCATATACTATATACGCGCTCCATTGTCCACTGAAATGAAGCTCTCTCCCGGACAATCAATTGCCGGGTTCAGAGTTTAAATGTGAAAGAAAGCTGAGAAAGAGGAAATCAATTGTCCATTAGTGCTGAATGGCCCGGGATCTCCATGGGTGGGTGTTGTGTCATCATGTGATTTGTGGGAAAGGAAGTTACCGTAATGAACAGGAGGACGGTCGCCCTGATTCATAAGTTTAAGCTTTGAGTTTATATAATGAAAGTGGAATGATTTTGGGTGCGTTGACATACGCTTTGTAGAAATGAAAAGGAATACAGAGTTCATACATTATTCTAACATTGTACTTAACCGATAAATGTCAGTCCTAATATGCTTTTCAGATAGGCTGAGTTCAAGTTCTGTTTGTTGTAGTTGTTCGTTGCCGGAGCTCTATGCAAATATTTATTTTCATAGCATTGTTCCATGATATGGAAGTACTGGCGCTCATATCTGAACTATACAGCAGCCCCAGGAAGTACTAATCAGCGTTATTCCTCAGTGCGTTCTCTCTGTTCCGCCACGCTCTCCACATACATGTTTCCTACGACTGGGCGGTACAACAAAAGTTAGTATTGTGTGGCAAGATCGGTGAGTGGGGAATGCGGGGAGTTCCGTATGTAGATCAACATAAAGTCACTGTTCGCCCTCTCTAATAAGCGAACAATGTTCTTGACATGCTTAGATATCGCATATGTATTTTAATGCCCTTTGGAGGAGGTACTCCCTCTTTGATAAGGTACTTGAAATCATAAGCACATTTTATATTCTATTTCTATAAATTTAATAACCGAATTGTTTGCAAAACTTTTTTAAAGTTTTTCGAGCTAAAACCCTACAAGAAACGATAGAGATTTAACTATATCTATGATATTTTACGAGCAGCAAGGGTATCCCAACTTCGAACTCTAATCCTACCCAAATTTTTATGTTTATTTAAATATTTTTATGAGTTGCGCGCACTTCAATTCGATTTTGATATGCCTGTCGCACATATCGGGGTTTTCAGGCCAGTTCAGGGTGATGCAAAAGTAGAGATTAGATTGGAATCCGAATAGGGCTCATCTGCCTGCCACATTGCTGCCATGCAAAAAGAAAAAAAGGAAAAGCGATGCGATGAGACCCCATCAAAGAGCACACGCTGAGTGCCACTTGAGTTTCCCAGGCTCTGTTCAATAACTCCAACGTGATCTGTTTTCGATTGGCAAGGTTTCCCACAGAACCCCCTCCCGACTTCCATAGCTCCGAACTGTATTGGCAAACACAATTAGTTTGTGTTTTACTGGCAATTTTCTATATAATTTGAATAGTAGCAGCGGCCAGTCCTTTGTCCCAGTCAAGTGGATGGTCATTTATTCAGGGCTCGGCACATGGCCGTTCCTTTCTTGCGCAGTCCGCACTGTTTTGTGTTCGCCAAATAGCAATTTGGGTCACAATGTGTGCAACAACACAACTAAAACAAGTGCCGTACAATGCAACAGTTCTGATCCTGTTGTCCTTCCGAAACTGTCCGGCGGACAGTGCAAAAATACTGTTGTTCTTGTCACATGCAATCCGACCGATTTGGTTCCCACACAGCAGGCAGTTGGGATATTTCCTTTTCTCGGTTTTTTACGAGCCTCGAATGACTTCTCAAGTGGTTCGACTTTTTTGGCGCGCAAATCTTCGGTTGTGTGGCCCAGATATAGGGGTTCTTAAAATAGCATCCACAGTAACCTTGTCGTCAAGCGGCAAGATAAGAGTTTTGCTCAAAAGATGATTGCCTTGGGGCAACAGTGATGCAATCTTTATGTTTTTCTCTGATAAAGTCAGGTCCCATTTGCAGAATTTATGGTAATTACTGCCTGGATTACTGAGGTCATACCCTTCTATACCGTGACATTTTCACTGATTAATTTCTTAACGATCAGTAGTAAACCCTTTCATCTTTCTTGATTCCTTGATCACGAAATCCCTTGATAGAACAACAAACCCCTGACTTTGATCTATTGCTCACCCCTTTGATGATGGTCAATATTTTATTTGTATATTAATATCAGCCACGCGACTGGCCCACGAACTGACCACTGGTCAAGCTAATTTCCCGGGCCAGGCAATTTCCCGATAGCCTGCGGAAATGTTGGAAATTAATCAAGAAAAAGGAAAGAGGCAACCCTTTGCTGGTGGCGAATCCTTTTTACCCCGATCCCTACATGTATGCGCAGCATGTAATTAATTGATTAACGTTCTTAGGGATAACATTATATTCCCGGGATTGATGTGAGTCGATCTTATCGCGTTACAGCCTCGAAAGCGGCGCGGTCTTCAACACATTTGGCCCAACCCTTTCATCGGCGATTTGTTTTCCTTTTTTTGCTTGGCCTGTCCAGATCTGGGACAATGAATACGGGATAAGATGATGAGGGAGGGTTGGAGAAGTTCGGGCATCTCTGGATCCACTCTAGAAAGCTGATCTTGATCTTCATCTTTGTGTTGCCTAATGCGCAGTTTTTGTGGTTCTCGGAAATAGACGGACTTTTGACAAATTCCCCATGACACGAGGGGAAATCAGTCAAAAAAATGATCTTAAGCATGTCCTGGTCCAGTGATTTTTCAATGTCTTGCCGAATTACACAGCACATTAGACGACATCGATGTGCTCGTGGTTGTTGCATAATCAGAAAGCGGTACTTCCCTCTGGCAGCTGCACCCATTTCGCACCATTTTCATTCCCAGACAGGATAGGATGGGATAGGATAGGATAGGAGAAGTCCTGGGATCCGGACAGCTTGTTCGCCTTGAAGGAAGGGGCAAGAAGGCAAAAAAGCAGGAAAGCCGGCGAGCAAGTCTCAGGAGCAGAACGGCCAATTGCATTGTTTTACTAACAACATCAAAGTTATGACAGGATTTTGTCTATCACGTTGTACTCCACCCCAAGGAATTTTCGGGCGGAGGGAGAGTTTCGAGATGCCAGCGATCGACGGACTGTCTGAGTTTCAGAGTATCTGAGTTTCCCTTTTCTGACTGACAGCAGCATTCCCTAGCTCACCTTGAGATGCATTACGATTCGAATTTCAAATTTAATCGCATATACAAATTTTATTTATGTGACATGGGTGCATTCTACCCCGCAGCCGTGGGATGAAATTCGGAAAACTTGAAGATACCGATCGCCCCGAAGACATCAGCAAATGGTCCATGTCAATTTGCAATTGCCTCCTGTCCCTCTGCAGTTTCCAGTGGTTTTCGGGTTGGGTGCTGTGGTGCAGGGTTCAGCGAGGGGGTTGCATAAGGAAGTTGATCTTCTGGGAAGGAAATGAGATCAATAGGGAATCTCCACTTTGGTGTGCGACTTTGCCTGATTTTCAAGGAGTCCATGGGAAAAGTACGTGCCAAGATTAGCGTACATTTTTCATGGGATCTTATACATATTGGTCAACAAAAATAAATGAGTTGGAACTACTACCTTCAACTACCTGGCTATTTGTAACAAATCGTATATCTTTAGAAAATCTGAATACGGATTATAAACCCATTATATAATTGAATGATATTTAAGTTCAATTTTCTGCTTTTAAACCTGAAACGTCATACAAAGGTGATCTCTTATTACAAATCTCCTTTTATAAAAATAGATATTTAGCAATTACTTCAGAAAGATTTCGGAAAAACCTTAATGAAAAAATTGAGTGATCAATAACTGATAGTGGGAATGCCTTCTCTGAACCTCAGGATTATCCGATGAGTGAGCAATCATCTTTCAGAGGGAAAACCGCCAACGAAACCCCTGCGATTATCCATCCGAAATTCGAAGGCGTTACAAGTGCAATCACATGCTCATCGCATGGATTGTTGGTCTGCAATCTTTTGCCGGAATATCTGTAATTGCACACATTCAGCACATTGTGGCCCAGACAATGGGCACATGACGTTTATGAATTCTTCGACAAGTACATAGCATCGATCCATCACCAGATCCTAACCAGCCTCACCATATGTGTGCAATATTAATCTGCAAAACAGAATTTTGGGAGTTCGTCTTGTCATCTTTTCTTTTTTTCCGATACTTGTCAGCGCCTGCCGTTTGGCACACAAATGAAGTCATTGTCAGCAGTTGTCAATGCAGCCACACCCACGGCCGCCCCCCGCCCACTAACAATGTACATATATGAAAATTCGAAAAAATTTTAAGAATAATTCCCAAATTATGGTTAAAAACGCTTGTGGCGGCAAAACAATCTGAGCTGCCACTGAGAGCGGGAAAAGAATTTCTTTTTTGTTTTGAGGGTTTACGGGCTCCTTAAAGGAGTGTCCGCCGATCCAGCCCATAATTAACTATTCAAACAATAGGCACGCACAAAGGGATCAGCAATCAAATACACATACACATGCACGCACTCGGAACTTGGTATTTCGAGTCACGTTTGCTGACACAAATCCTTCTTAGGAAAGGCAATATTTCCTAGTCATTGCCGATGATCAACTCAAACATCATCATCATCAGCAACCTGAGCCACCTGAAGATGCGCACAGTGTTGGCTGGATTTGATTTTGGAAAGTAGCTGAATTGGCTTCAAAAAAGATACAAGGTGACTAAAAAAAAAACAATTGAATTTAATGTATTTGTTTTAAATACTTAGGTAAAAAGACAAATCAAATATATAAAATCTAACCTTCAAGAAAAATATCAAAGAAATAGAAAAAAGATTTAAATTCTTGAATGTTCCAATTTTCGAAGAAAGGTAGAAGTAAAGCTTTTTGATAAGAACTTTTATTTCTTTTTTTATGACTTATAGATTTTGTATATCTTATAACCTTTACCTCTTTGGCTTTAAAATACCCAATTTGGCATCGCTGTCTGGGAAACCTTATTGACAGGTCCCCCGGTTCGTGCATACCAAAGCAGATTGCGCAGATTTCAAAAACGTTAGAAACGAGAAGACAGCCACAACAACACCGCTGATTTTTGGGTACGTGAGTTTGTCTACCTATTGTTCGGATCCCAGGGTTCGTAGCTGCAACCTGTTCTGTGCATTCGGCGTAAGGTGTTCCCTTCCTCCCGCGATCACACCTATGTTTCGGATCGGGCATTATACCTTCACCCCGTTCCCAGATCCGATCCGATCCCATACGATCCGATCCGAGCCGAGTTCCCAGCGTGTGTGTGTCGCTTGCCAAGCATCAGCCCAAGTCCAAGTCCAAGTCCATATAGCCTTGACAGCCCTGGCTCATAATTCACTCACTGCAGGTTTGGATTTCTACAAAAATAACTTCGTTTGCATGGCATGTCTGCGACTGTGACTCGCCTTTTGGTGTGTCTTTGGGGTCCGATATAAAAAATATCTTCACATGTATCTATAATCTGCAGAGGGGCATGTGTGCATAGTTCTGTAGCCCGATTGCTGAGCGAGTGCTTTGACTTCGGTGGAGATCTTATTTGAAATGATATTATGATATATATGTTTTATGGGAGTGTGATACTCGAAAGATGAAATTAGAAAAAAATGTTTTCTTATATTTCTTAAATTAATTATAATATCGACATAGCCTATTTTAACCTAGAATTATTTAGAAATATTTTCTTCTTAATATGTTAATTGTTACCCACACTTCCTTCCTTCCCTTTTCGTCTGCCTTGCATATCTCAATTTAAAGACGTAATTTGCCACGTTGCACCTCACGCCCACAAAAATAAACAAACCCGAGCAGCGTGATCTGCATTTTCCGGGAATCCAAACAATTTGGCACGTGTGCCGGATACAATTTTCATCGAAATTGCCATGGAAATCGGCGGGCACGTTCTACTCGGCGTTTTCCTCACACAATTTCAACTCTTCTATTTGTCCCGCATAAAATGTATTTATTCTCGACAAAATATATTATTGTTAATATGCACCGCTCACAATAAGGTCCCTTTTGTATGCGAGGATGGAAAGGATGTGCGATTGTATTTGCATTAAAGTGGCATTGTTAGAGGGCCGGCATGAGGATATCAAACTCAGAATGTGTAGAGGGTGTGTATGCGCCAGCAGATCCTTTTGTCAGCCCAAATGCGCGAAAGTGTGGCGCAGGCGCAGCAGGATCTGGATTTGGATCAGCCTCGAATTCAGCTTCAGCCGTAGAATCGAAATCAGGACCTTCCGCACGTGCGCTGGGAAGTCCTGTACGCGAAATGGGAAACGTTCACCCCCGGGCTGGAAAATGAAAACAAGTGAACGCAATTTCCGCACGGCTCGAGTCCTTTAATTGATCCTGCATGGTGGTGGTGGCAATGCTAATGCTAATGTTAATGGTGGTGCTGGTGGTACGGGTGGTAGTGATACTGATGGTGGTGGTGGTGGTGGCGTCGTTATCCTGGTACAGTGCGCAGAACCAGCGCCAGGATAATGCGCGTGTGAATCCAACGGCTGAGACTGCGCGAGAGGGTGGCATCGCTGGTGCCAGGCGACTCACTGAGAAAAAATCTGTTTAAAAATCTGATGAAAAAAGGAACTATATTCTTTTATAAACGATTTTAGCGTATTTTAATGGATTAAGTAGGCAGTAATCATATAGCAAATCTATATTTGCAAAGAATGAAAGCTTCAAAAACCTTAATAAACAAAATCATCGCATCATATTTTTGAACTGTGATCAAACTAGTCAGGATATTCAGGCTTTCACAGCGATTTTCTGTTCAGTGTTTTATTGGTGGTGGTGGTGCTACCTTTTTGGGGTGGTTGCCAACCCCCAGGATATGGCACGTTCCCGTTGTAAGTTGTAAACAGGCAGGTGCAGTCTCATGCTGGTGGCGGTTGATGATAGTCCTGTAGTCCTGCAGTCCTGATTTCGATTTGCCATCCCACTCCACCGCTGGTGATGCTGCTCCTACGGGCGGCAGCTGCACTCGAGTCCTTGCGGAGTCAACGACCGTGTGCAGCTTAATCAGTGCGGTGATTACATGGGTGACATAAATCAGGGCGGTACATCAGCAACATTAGAGGCAGCTGCAAAAGCTCGATTTCCCCTTCTAAACAAACTCTATACCCCAGCAGGGTACAGTCTGGGCTTTATGATATGCGATAGCCAGAACAATAGTCCATTTAACCACAGATTTTTGAGCAAATCTCTAGATAATTTTGTAATTCTTTGGATTAGGTTCCAAAGCTAGAGTAAAAAAAATGTATGTAAAATATTTCCAAAGAATTTTTATTATAACATTTAAAATTTATTGAGAACTTATTGCCACTCGAATTGATCGGCACCCTCTTGAATATCGACAGCTGCAAAAGCTCTGTGGCCCCGTCCAAACAATCTTGAATTCGCAGCTGGGCACGGTCCACTCTCCTCGATATTCGCTGTGCAGGACAATAGTCAAATTTGTGCAATAGAACGGCAAGCAACTGACCACAGAATCGCAAGGACATTGTCGGGCACACCGGGCCATCAACCGTCCATCCAAAAGTAATCGGCACGAGGCAAGGAAACACTGTGTTGCAGGCTGCTCCCTCCGAAAATCATATAAATTACTGGCAGGACATTAGCTGCGCACAACGGTAATCATTGCGCAATGTCACCAGGAGCGGCTGTGTGTGCAAAAATCTCTTTGAGGAAGAAATGGAATCAAGAAATCAACAATGCATCGCACAATGAACGGCCAAGGAAAATCAGTGCAACACCGGGCTCCTGGCGCACATCTTGCAGTTCCCTTTCGCCCGGGACAAAAGGACCCAATGTTTATGCCATTATTCTTCCGGCGCACATCGGCCCATTGTGTGGATATGGCTCGCATTCTCCGATTCTGCTGCCGGGCAGCAGCTTCCATCCCCGATCGCCGGCTTCTTCCGTCTCCAAAATGCAATCATTGTAATCGATTTTGCACAATTTCCAATGCTCAAGACGATCGTCAAGAATTCTTAGGGGTGGCTACGAAAGCACTGAGGAAAATCTTACTCATAGATTCTAAATGGAAAAAATCTTACATAAAATATATTGAAATATGATTTTGGTCATAAATATAATGATATTATATTATTAACTAGACAATTTTTCATAAATGATTAAATGAAAAAAATCCTAAACACTTAAATAAATAATTATAAATATCAATATGAAGTCTAAAATCAGTAACAAAACTAAAGAACTAAAAAGTAAACAACACTGAGGTGAAAAGACTGTTAAAAAATCTTACATAATTCCCTAAGAACTGTTTTGTTTTCGGTTCAGTGCACTAGGTTCTTGGCAGGACGAAGCTAGACGCCGCCACCTGGAAGGACATTTAGCGTTTCATCCCCCTGAAGTCCACAGCTGATCGTAGCTCGTGCCAAAGTGCGCGGGGTTTTCGTCTTCAAGGAGGAAGAGGAGGAGGGAGTTCGAACTGTAACACGGCCGAGCCAAGCGGATCGGGCAAATGCAGCGAATAATGAGGTCCTGCCAGCCGGCTTTGCCGCTCCTTCTTCCGACTCACCCTCACGACTCCTTCGATCCCACTCCTCCGCGTCAGAGTCAGCCTGACACCTTCAATTTGTGTTTTCCTTGGCGCAAGCCAAGAACCAAGAACCAAGAACCACGAACCTTTCGTTACCAAACATCTGTCCCATATTTTGTGCGGTTTTAATGTACGGACTGATGTTTTCTAGGTGCCAGCGACCTTATCGCGTGGCGACAAATTCGGTAAGTGATCCCTAGCTAAAAGGGGTCCACCAAGTATTTACACTATCCCCACAGCAAATGCCTTAATGACCCACCAATGCTCTTTGGTTCCTTCCCTCAATTGGACTGCGTATTGCTGGCTAATGAGTTCGATTAGGGGGCTACTTCAAGCTGAAATCGAAAATATCCACAGGGGTTGCATCCCCACCAATTGAATTGAACTCATATTTAGCATGGGCAGGCTTAATTTCGAATTATTGATCTTGCCCCCCAGAGTCATTTTCATAAAGAGTTAATAGGCGCAAGGTGAAAATAATGTCGCCTATGCAAATGTGGGGATTGCAGCAGCTTGCAGTTGGATTAAAGATCCGTTAAAAGAAATAATCATAAATAAGAGTTCAATAGGGAGATAAGCATTAATATAGCTACCAATTGCTTTTGGATATAAGGTTTACAGGTTTAAAAATAGAGAAATTCTCAAATTTACTTTAGACTTAAAAAGAAAATTCGTTCATAAATTGTTGTTCTTCACATAGAAGCACTATTTTTATTTGGCTTAAATACTTTTCCCACTAATTCCCAGATTTTCTTGAACAACTTGATATGATTTTAATCTTGAAGAACAAAATATAGCGCTTATGTTTGTTTTATTTTTCTACAAATATGTATTTAGTAAAGCTATGGCATTAGTTTGATGACCAAAACAATAACTGTCATTTTATTCTAACAGCAAAGGAATGTTGTACAAATATTTATCAAATAGTTGGGTTAGCTCATATGTTGAAAATTCCTTCTTTATAGAGGCTTTTAGGGAATGTTGGGCTCCCCTTCCGTGCGGTATTAAATTCTAAATATAGTTCTGTGTATTTTGTCTAATGCCTTATTGCTTATCACGTGTAATAGATTTCTGGGAAGTTTGTGTCTGTTTTTTATATCGCTCATAGATACGGGGTGTTCATGGCACGCTCTAAGGAAGTTCAATGAACTGTTTGCTTTGCTGTCCCTAACCTAAGACATTGGCAAGATAAGTGCCCCACATATGCGGTGCTCGGAATAATTTCATTCCATTTCCATTCCCATTTCCACCCTGACTTTTCCGATCCACCCCCCTCCCCGCGGAATTCCCCGCTTTAACGGAACCGCTGCATTTTCAGCAGCATATTAATTACTTTTGGGGTCATTGTCACGCCGGCAGTTTCATTTATTTATGTTACAGAGTCGGCGCATAAATGTCGGCAACTGTCTTCTCCCCCTATAGTACTTTTCACCCAAAATATTAGTAGTCCCCATGAAAATGCTTGGTTCGTATTGAGTGTGCTTGCAGGAATGCTCTTGTGTAAGTAAGAAAATTATAAGAAAATTAAGATATTAATGGATATTATTTCGAAAAAAAGTCTTATTAAATAGCTGAAATAAGCTTTAATATTTTTTTATCTTCCAAACGATCTATTAGCTAAGCAAACATTTTCCAAATCTTCTTTATCAACCATCAACATTTGTTAAGAATTCCTGTTAATATCCCACACTTAAGAGGATTTCTATGAATATCTAATTTTATCACGTAAGAATCCCGTTTGGCCAGCAAACATCATCAATATTCCTGGGATTCCGGGTGAAGTCTAGTCGATCGATCGGGTGGTTATAGTGGTGGTGCTGCTGCCGGTGGTTACTGGTACTTTTGCCACTACTGGTGGTGCTTTGCTGCTAGTACGAGTACGAGTTCGGGTCGAAGAATCTCTGGATCAAGTTGAACCCTCCGCCCTGCCAAGGAACTGCCGTCGAGCAGCTGCTCCTTGTGGCTGAGACTTGGAGAGTTTTCCCCGAGACTTCGAGGCTGTTGCTGAGCTGAGTCCCTGCTTTTGGCCCCTTGCCACGATTCATTAAAATTTTTGCTTCATTTCAAATGCGATTGCATGGCCCTGTGTGTCTGTGTGCGTGTGTCCTTGCCAGCGCCGCTGTGTGAGTGCAAGGAGCAGGATTACCGATGGGCGATCGAGGTGGCATATGCGTTTTCTTGGCGCGAGCTATGTGGCAAATGCACACGCAAGCAGGCGAGCAGAGCCAGCCGAGCAGAGCGAGGCAAGAAAGCAAGGAAGCAAAGGAGCCAGGAAGGAAGGAAGCACGAAAGTGGGAAGCTACACTGGAAAAAAAATCCATACTATTTTCTACATTCCAAGATAAACAAATAAGGAGTATTTATACGTCTTATGTGAAGTTTTATAGATTTTATAAGTTTTTTTTTTTCCAAGGAGTACGCAGATTCCTTTCAAAATATTTATTTCCTTATTATAAGTTTTTTATATATATTTGGCAGATATAAATACATTTATATTCCTTCAATATTTTTCATTGAACAAAAATATAGTATACATTTTTTAGCAACTATTTTTGCTCAGTGTAGTGGACGAAGGGCGGTAGTGAGGCAGTCACAAAACTAGGGAGAAGGAGAAATGGCATAATGAAAACTTTTGCCCATGGGGTGACGACGGGCTTCTCCGCCTCCCGTTTCTGCTTTTTCCTTCAGGAAGGAGCAGCAGCCGCAGGACCTGAAGGATCAGTGGCAACGGCAAACGCAGCCGGTGGTGCTTTTTGTTCTCAATTTTTTTTTGGTGTAGAAATGCGCGCAAAATGCAAAAATCTCAGCCGCACAAAAAACCCAATCAAAAGTGCAAGGAAACCGAGTGTGTGAAAATATATGCAAAAATAATGCGCTCGATATAAACACAAGAAAACGCACACACACACACACTCATTCAAATACACACACACAGTTGCTGGGACATAAATAAGTGAAACATTTCCCCCCCAGACAATCGAGATCCTCGATTGCTCGAGGTCCTTGGCACTGCAGCTGCTGTGGGATGTGGCTGCAAAATGTGAGGAAAATGAAATGAAAATGATGAAGCTGCAACAATGCTGGATGCCGGCTGGCTGTCACTTGGATAATCTAGAGGAATCCCCGGCCGTTTGTCCCGTGCCAAGACATTCGCCGTTTTTCCCTAGTTTCCTCCCAAGTCGGTTGACTTTCTTTTGGAGATTTATTTGCCAGCAGGCAGCGGAGCCCAGAAATACAGCGGAGGGGCGTGTGTGGACATATTGTGACGTGTCACGCCCAGGGAGTTCGATTCCGGCATTATCAATAGGAGCTAATTATTTTGGCATTGTTCCATCGGGGGGTTCCCTTTCCGTTTTCGCCAAGCTGGGGGTTTCCTTTTGTCGGCCTTCAGGAAGTGGTCGGCCATCCGGGAGTTTCCAATTAGGTGAAAGTGTCAAGTCAGTTGAAAAATTGCCAGCCTGCCTTCATTAGCAGGTCCTTACAAAAGTTTTCAGCTTGCTCTAGCTAATGCACTTTCTCCATTTAGCCAAAGAAAGCCCACCCGCCAACTTCTTGACACCTTAAATGCAACAAAGAATGGCCTCATTTGCCTAATCAAAGTTTGGAGGAACTGAAAAAGAAAACTCCCCTATGCAAATTCGATGCTGAAATGTGTAAAACTTCAAACCAATTAACTTGCTACCCGAAAAGAAAGCAACTTAAAACGCCTTGCGGCCAATTCGAGCACAACATGATTTTCCGAATTTAAATGTGAATGGAGGATCCCCTGCGGGGGAAATTCGAAAATCTAAACTAAAGCTGGCACACGCGCTTTTCAGCGCCAACGAAACGGAAAATTCCCGACTGAAAGCTGGTGCAAAATGCAAATGGGCTTTTCCTATAGGCTCATTAGGGTTTATTGATCCCAATCAAAATCACATTTCGCAACATTAACATGACAAAGCGCACTTTATTCAGCCCCTGGGATGTGCATTCGAGCGTTTCTAACCGATCAAACGATCGATCCTTGATCGCTGGCTGCATCGATCCTTTTGGCAACTCCTCGGGAGTCCTTTCGAATCCAAAGCCAGCTGAAAACTCGCAAAAATCTTAGCGCGCGCTTAAAAAATGCAATTAATTCCCCTCACAGTCTGTCTGGTTTTTTCGCCTGCCCCTTCCCAGAAAAATTTGTAGCAAACGTCTTTGGTTTTGGGTTTTCGGTCTTTGGTCTTTGGCACATCCAGTACCCCAAATCGCAACCCTTCCGGGTTTCTTACCCTTCTGCCTTTGTTCGTTGGTCGGGGGGAATCCAAGGGATTGGCAAGGTGAGGCAAGGTAGGTCGAGGTCTAGCCAGGTGAGAGGGAAGGGGGTTCGGTGAGGTCGGGTAAGGTTTCCTCCTCTCGTCAGCGCAATGTGTCATGGGGTTTTGTTTGTGTTTTTTTCGCAATTGATTTGCGGAGAAAGCATCGATTGTAGGGCAATTGTGCAAAAATTGGGAAAAGTCACAGGAGACACGGGGAATGGAAAATGTGGAAAATGTCAAAAGGGGAGGAATCGAAGAACACGTGATAAATCAGAGCTTGGAAAAGTTTTACAAATGGTTGCCAGATAAGCAGTTGAAACTTTGCATTAAAAAAAATATATATAATGTTCATATACTATTTAAACTTCAAACTTACAGTTGTCTTATCAGGCTATTCCTTAAATTCATACGATTTATAACCCTACTTATCAGAATTAGAATGAAAAGAAATACTTATTCCTGGGTGATACTTATAATGGAGCAATTGAGGGTTTAACTCCACAAGATAAGACAGCTCGCGTATTCTAATTTTATGTACCCAGGGTGCAAGGCAACCCCAAAAAAAGTGTCTATTCAATATTACCTTAGCAACTGACCCAGTTACGCCTTAAATAACTTTCCCATCGCGATCGGGAAAATCCCACGACAAACTCGAGGAAAGTGAAATTGTGGCCGTTGCCACTGCTCAACCCTCTGCCTGAAAATCGACCCTTCGATTGATCAAAGCTGCACAGCTGCTATTTATTTAATTACCAAATATTTATTGAACATACATTACGGTTAATATCGTGCTGCTAGATCCTCACTCCACAGCACTCCTTTTGGGAAAAGGGATTGCGATTTGGGTGCGTCTCGAATTTTTGCAATTTGCAAGGACTCCTCAACAAGGATCCCTTCGCGATTGCAGCCCTTGCCCAAGATTAGGTAAACAGGGTGGCGAGTGGGTCTCAAGGGTGCCGATTCCCATCGATCGGAAAGCGAATCGATCCGTGCAGCCTTCAATGAAGTTTTCAATATGCAATGCCAGGGGATTTTCTCGTTTTTTTCGTCTTATTCTTTTGCGAATAATTTATTGCGTTTCTTGAAATTGCCATTTTTGCAATTTGAATTTGAGGCGTTCGGGAGGGTTTGATCTGGGATTTACTTGAAAAGGGATAATTAGAAATTCCACTGCCAGATGGCAAATTTATTTCACAGATTTCCCTGATACGCAATAAACCTTAATTAATATTTATTGCTGCAAAGGAAAAACTCGTGGAAAACTGTATTAAATTGAGTGTCATAAGCTCTTTCCGCCTTTGGCACTTTTATTTACATTTATTACAAGAAAAAACGAGTGAAAAAATATCCTTTATTGTGCTTTTTTTGTAAAGACTTTTTTCTATTGAGACTTCTTGCGCCTGAACACGCTTCGGCCTGCCAAATAAAGCATTTTGTTAAGCTAATTTTTATCCCATTTCGAACAAAACATTTCTCCAAATTGAAAATGCTTTTTTCGTGTCTTTTTTTTCACAATCCCTTCCCCTTGTCATGTAAAGAAAGCACCGCCCCGGGTTTTGCCATTGATATGCCTTGGAAAAAAAATAACAAAAAACAGTCAAAATTATGTTATAAATTATAGGGAAAAGGGGAAAATTCATGTTGAAAATTTCAAGTGTTTTGTAATAAGGCGCAGTAGCGCAGCCCAGCCGAAGATCACAAAAAATGCATCAACCCTAAGAATTTTTCAATGAAAAAACCATAACTACAAAAGACGTCAAAAAAAAAAAACAAAAGAATGAGGAAGAAAAGTTTGCTTGATTATATTCCTTATTTATACCCTTTCCTAAGGAGTATGTATAAATCTTTGAACTTGCTTAGCAGTTATCATAAAAGTTAGTTTTGGAATTCAAGGAACGATTAATGTTTAATGTCTTATATGCTTATATTACGAGTAAACCAATACATGCCTTGAAGAATTTTCTCTTTTTAAGCTCACATATTGTAAAGTGTTTGAGTCATATGGCTAAAAGGGTGCATTTAAGAATTTTTATATTTCTTTTGAGCCTTTTTAATTATACATTCAATAAGAGTATTTTTCCTTCGAATTAATTTTACTACACAAATCCTGATTCCTTGCGACCGCTTATTGTGCAGCAGGGCAGGGAACAGTGATTGAAATGATACCCTGCGACAGAAAGCAACCCAAAAGCAGAAAGCAAAACCCGAAACAAGTACAAATTGCCGTTACCCGCGAATGCAGCCAAGCAAAAGGCTGCAATCCTAAAGGAAAACATGGAAAAAAAGCTGGCAAAGAGTTGGGCAGGGAAACCAGAAGCCAGAACCCAGAAGCCGGAGGATCAGAGGATCGGCGAATCGGAGTATCGAAGTAACCTTGCGCCAGTCAGTCACCCAGACCCGCCGTGCCACCACCCCTCGTCGACTTGGCATCTCAGGCAGATCCATAAGGAGAAGAAATAAATAAAAAAAAACTAAAGAAATCCTCACCCTACTGGATGTGCCAGAAATAGCATCGCTGCTCACCCAGTCCTGCACTGAGTAGCTCTAAGTAAACCCAAAGATTTCACACGCCACGCCGTCAAAGGCGTCAGGCTCATGTTTTTTTTCTTGTTGTTTTTTTTCTTCTCCCTAACCCCCTTACCCTTCCCCCTCCCCGATCCTTCAGATAATTTTTCTGGGAGGGTCTGGCGGCGGGATGCTGGCAAATGCATTTTTTACTTGACGCCTTGGCACAAAGCTACTGCTGCTGTTGCTGCTGCATAATAATCATATACGTGACCCTTATCAGGCGTTGAGAGTGCGAAAAATCGGGCGTCTGGAAAAACCTAATTTGAATATGAAAAATCTGTCTCTGGCGGCGGCACAAATTAATGAATATTTCCGAATACTTTACGATCCCTGGCGAATGCATTACTAATTCGGCGATCATTTGCATTTCGGGTGGTGAAGGGAAACGAGTTTCAGCTTCTGTGTGGAATGTATCTACTAGATACATTTCCTGCAGCATCGATCCCCTGAGTGGAGCCACCTGTGCCAATGGAGCTACTTAAAACGCAATTACCACCATGTGGCCGTGATCAGCATCCTGGGAAAGTGCGCCGCATCGAGATAGGACAATGGCCCTGTTGATAAATCGTCGGAAACGCTTGTCGCTATATTACGTGACGTCTAACCCATTTGCGGCAGATCGTAAATAATCGATATGAGTTGGGGGCGAAAGTAGAGCAGCAGACCCTCCCAATCTCGAATCGAAAAACACGATTCAAGCTCAACAATCTTGAGTGCCTAGCATTTTGCTATCGGGTTTCTTGAGTGTTTGTTTTTTAAACAAAAAGTTTCGGTTTCCCCAAAAAACCCAATGTCTAGTGCACTAAAAAAAGTTGGAAAAGTTATTTTAAACCAAAATGTTTCAATAAAATTAAAAAAGATGAAAACTTATATTCATTAAACTGAAATGGTTTCTCATCACCAATTGATCTTCAGTTTTTGCAGTTGATAACAAAAAGTTTGACGGAAAGGCTTTACTTTTTTCTCAGTGCAGGGGTAAGCTTAGAACACTTGTGTTCGCGCCGTTTAGGGGATTTTAATGTCGCTGGATTTCTATGAATTCGTATTGTGTGCGGGGGTTCGTTGTACTCTTTTGTGGCCTCATTTCGAGCTGGGATCTCGAGTCCCTCTGTTTTTCACTGGCCTAGGCGTTATTAATTGAAATTTATGCTGGAGCATTTTTAATAGATTTCTCCATATTTAAATTTGTTTCGTTTCCTCAATGATTTAGTGTAATTGGGCCAGGGGGAGCCGTTCTTTTTTCGGTTTGCTCGACGATTAAGATCTCCTTCAAGTGAACTGAGAGCGGGAAAGTGGGTTGATTGTGAGATCATCAATGGCATATGGTCCTCTAATTGATCAATCGTAGTATGTTCCTCAACTTCCCCCAATTTCCAAGGGCTTTCGAGCTAATTGAGACATGGGAAACGGCCATAAAAGTTCTGTTCTGTTGAGATCTAATGAATGTGTATGTCTGATGGGGGTAGTCCCCTGAAATTGACTTGTAACCGAGCAAACGCAGCTTCAAGTTCTTAATTCACTGGGTTCTTTTATTGAAATTTGTGTACCAAAAGTGTTTTCCTTTTTGTTGCTGTTTACTTTTGAAAGAAAAGAGGAGATCACAATGGAAGCATCACGCCTTCGGACAGCTTTATGTGGCATTTCATCTTGGAACACAAAAAGAAAGCTGTAACGACCTTTGCGATCCCATCTGGTTATGGTCTGACATGGGCCATCTGCAGAGGTGAGTGTAATTCCCATAAAGCAGCTTAAGACACTTTCCATTCTTTTTCGCTTTTCCGGCCCAAAAAAGGGCACTTAAAATTAAGCATAAAATTTTCTACTCCGTTTGAGCGCTAAACGAAATGATCAGCGAATGGGATGCTGAATGGCAAGGGTAAAACCTCGTAATTTACATGAGCTCGCTCCTGGCCCCTTTTTTCCGCCCAACAAAACAACCCAGAAACTGGACCAACATCTATCCCAAACTCAAACAGAAAAGTTGCTACATTTTATGGCCCGAGGTCGCGGAAAATGGGGTGGAAAAGCTGCGATGGGAAAGTGCGGCGGGCAGCATCTCGCGATCTGCGAGGTCTTAGGATCTCAGGATCTCAGGGATCTCCGTCCCCGATGAGTGTCCGCTATAAGGTCACGGATGCGGCTAATGACCGTGCAAGCAGGAAAAAATAATGCCCAGTTGCACAATTAACCAGACAATGCCACCAAATAGCCCCTTGGAGGAAAATTTGCATTCAAAATCAGCTCAACTCAGTTCGGATCTTCGGTTTTTTTGTATTATTTGGGATTGTTGCCCCTCTTGTGGACACTTTCTTTGGACAGTTTTATTTTCCTTTGTGATTTACTTGGTCATTGAGACGGGGCGAAAGGGTAAGGAGGATTATCCAGAGGGTTCTTTATTCGGATGCTGCGTCATCATTTATCGCTTGGCTTGACCTATTTTGCCAACTTGCTGCGGGCCTATAAATGTCAGTGGCGTCATTAAAGTTTCATAATTTATGAAAAGCCGGCGAGTCGCCGAAAGTATCCAGTTTTTCGGAACGGTCGTTGACTGCAGTAATAAACAGAAATTAGTTTGATTTTCACTTCAAGTTCTTGAGATGCATTTCACGAGTGGTTTCGAGCACGCGCCAAAACCGGAAGTGGTTTCCCTTCTTGATTCCCCAGCACCTTGTGCTCCATTTGGATTGTCTAAAAATAGCAAAGTTCATTGGGGGCGTCTTCTGTTTTGAGTTTTCAGTTTTGAGCTGTTTGTCAGCGCTGCGGGAAATTGGGGCGATCCTGCTGCACAATGCCCATCAACAGTCACTTATTTCGAGATTCCCGAGAGGATCGAGGGGCGATATCACTCTCCCCATTGAGTGACAGCTGCTCAGATCTTCGTGGCTTGTAATTTTCGGCTTTTGTTAAATTTCATTTACCGAAATGCGTGCGGCATTTGCTGCTCCACTTGGGCTACCGTTAGTCCTGCCTCCCCAGCCTCCCAATTCCACAAGTATCAGGGCCTACCAAACACCAGAGCCTTAAGTATATCCTCTTAGTCGCATTTTAAACTCAATTTGCACTCATTAGTAAATAACTGGCGGCACAAAGTGAGCAAATCATTCACAAAACGCTCTGCAAGTGTATGCAGAGAAAAAAATGATTTAAAAATTAAGTTAATAAGATTGTTATCTTTGGAGAGAGTCAACAAAATTAGAAAGATTCAGTTGCCATTTAAAATTGTGAAAATATTTTGATTTCGTACTTGTTTTACCACTTTGCTTGGTGGCTTATTTACATTATGATTTGTTTTCTGTGTAGTTTTGATGTCTTTCCATATAAAGAATCGCCCTGGAGCCTAACACGCACTTCGGAGGCTCGAATCGAAGCCTCTTCAGAAGCCTCCTCCTTCGGTCCTCCTCTTCCAGGCCAAACGGAAACGAACATTGACAACGACAATTGCTTGTTATTTGCAAAGCGAATTCCACCGCTTCATCAGGTTCGAAAGGAAGCTTTATAGAGGGGATTCCGGGGGAGGAACCCGTCTGGCCCTTCTTCTGTCGGTGCCGGGGTGTAATTATAATTATGAGATGGGATGGGTTGGGTTGGGTTGGGTTGGGTTGGGTTAAGTTGGCTTCGCTGTTCGCATGTGGTTCGGAAAAGAGAGCGCCTGGAGCTGAAGGAGGGACAGCGTCATTACCGCCGGTCGAGAGCCGACTTGAGCTCATCATTGGCATGATTATCGGACGGGAAACGACATCATCAACAGCCGCGCGATTTGGTGCGAGACGCACTTTGACTTGGACAGAAAAAAGCTCTTTATACTCTTTCCGGAAACTGCATATATTTAGCCGAATTTATTTTTAACTTTTCGAAATTTCAAGAACTAGATAGGTTTTTTCTTGGATTATTTAATAACATATTTTTGTATAGTTTACAAAAGTTTCAAGGCTTTATGCAAAATTGCAACATATAATACGATACTGTATCCAAGGAAAAACCATACATTTATTCATTTCCTATGAATACTGCAATAAGATTATTAATTCTTCGACTTGGGCAGTTAAATTCAAGACCCTGTTTTTGTCTTTTTGTCTTTACTGGGGGAACTGGGATCACATAGTGCGTGGCATGTTGTGAGTCTTTGCAACACGCTCTTGTGTCCCCCAGCATCTTCGTCACTTATCCGCCGAGAATTAAGAGGAGAATCCGGAGGAGAGTCCAGGGAAGAATCCCCAGAGGAGACTTGCTCTGGTTTTTTTTTTTGTCCGGCTTCTTCTTGATTTCTTGCCCTTGTTTGTAATGCAATTTTCAAAGCGCGAGAATTACAGCGAAACAAAACAATGAAAATCATCTGCATCGCAGTTGGAGTTTCATATTGAGTTGAAGTCGGGGCTTTTATTTGTGTTTGTGTTTGCGGTCGCCTTGAAGCCTGGAGCCAAAAGCCCGAGGCCCACGGATCGGACTTCATATAGCCTCGGGGATCGGAGTTGGAGTTGTGGGGCCGGACTTCAATTTCAATTTAAATGAAAACAAACTGTAGTCACTTTGTATTTATGTATTTTGTGCCTGTGGTCGTCGTTCATTCAGCTTGTTTGCATCTTTAATGCTTCGTGACTTTTGAGTGTACTTAACGACACAGATGGATGGACTGCATGGAACGTGTAGGATGCAGTTGCAGATACAAACTGCATTCGCAATTGCATTGCGAAAAAGGAGACTTGAGATCGAATGAGAGATCTCGTGAAACTGGACCTTTGATCTCTGCGGAAAGTGCTAATTGGTTTATTATGAGTGCTGTTTATTGATATTCCCCGAAGCAATCTAGTAGGAATTAATCGGAGTTATAAAGTTTTTAACTTTTTCAAGTGTTTTTTTAATGGTTTCTATGGTTTATCAACGATTTTCAGCTTCAGAATTTAATCATATTACAAACATATCTCTCTCAGTGTTTTTTCTGCCAATTCCTTAGAAAACTCTTTGCTGATAGCTAAGTTTCCCGTTATTTGGAATGACTAACACCCGACTTATCTGAACACGCATTCCATGCGGCCACCCAAGCATCCCGAGTTCGCTGGGCACAAACTTCACGCCTTACGAAAATAAACAGAAACATGAATGAAACTGAAAACAGAAAACTTGAACTCGAACTCGAGCTGGGATGTGCGAAGAGTGTGGGAACGACTGGGGAAATCTGCGGAGATGCGAAGGGACTGAAGAATGAAGAACACTAGCGCCTAGGCCAAGTGTGAAGAGCATTTGACGCATTTTGCACGGCTTCTTCCAGTTAAAACAATTGTTTGTTTCCACATTTTCTGCGAATGCTTGCCTGGCCCGGAATTTTGTACCCCAAGCAGCGACAGCATCTCCATCTCCAGCGCTCGGTACACTGGGATCTCGGGAACTCCAGACACCAGAGCCCAGAAACCAGCTGACAAACGGAAACGCCGAGCGCCGTCTGTCATATTGTGCCAAAGTTATTTTGAATATGCAAAAAATTATGAAAATATATCTCGCTAAAAAAAAAGGGAGCTACAAAAGAGGAGCAAAGAATGGAGCCGGGGAAAATGAACTTGGGCAGGGAGATGGGTCCATTATGGAGCAGTCAATGCATACAGAGATCTGTGCACTTAGCATACCCTATAAGAAAGTTTTATATACTTGTAACAATTTATTTAAAAATAATTAAACCATAAAAAAGATAGCCCTTCTTAGGGCAATGAATAATTTACATTAACTTCTTTACTTATCATATAGTAGTATCTTTTTGCCTTCAATCGCTTAGCAAGAGTATCTAAAGTTTCGAGGTTAACCATTATTTATTTAAGTTATTTTTTTTTTGCATAACAGTCTCGTTATATATTTGCGTTTGTTGTTATTTTTGTTGGCGGAGCTGCTGTCGCTGCCTGTTACTTTGTTGTAGAACATACAAAATCCGGAGGGAGGCGGAGGAAAGCCAGATATCCAGATATTCAGGCAGGCAGCCGGACCTCCGGACGGACTGGCAGACAGTCCAAGGGCTCAACAAAGCCAACAAGTCGACGATGGAGATGGAGATGGAGTTGGGATCAGATGGGATGGCGGGTATGCGGAATGGTTTGGTGGGCACATCGCATGGAGACATGCATATTTGAAGATCATAAAACAACGCCAGCAGTTGTTGTTTCGCTTCGCAGGCGAGTGTGAAATTGTCAAGTTGTTTAAAGTTTACGCAGCGTATTAAATATTTGCCAATCGGCGTTTATAGATCTTGGCTGATCTGCTCTGAGCTCGGGTCCAGACCCGCCTATATTTCTTTTTTATCTTGTGTTTTTTCTCTAATTTTTACTGTAGCAAAAATCCTAAGCCGAGGGCGGAGGCTTCAATTTGCGTGGGAATATTCTAAGCGGTCTTTTTGGGCGGTTCTATTTATTTGGTTTATTTTTATGGTTCATTTTTTGGCTCCAGATATCGGTGGGCATGGTAATGATGATGTTTATTTGGGTTGACAACAAACTTTGGCGCGCAGCTGGATAAGAGTGAGTGTGTGTGTGTGAGAGAGAGCATCTGTGTGGGGGCTGATATTTTGTTTGGAGCAGCTCTCCCATGATTTTTGTCCGTTACAAAATAGATGCTCTCTTGGGGCTTCCTTTGCGTGGTACGGGTTAGGGTGGGTCAAATTAAGGAGATTACAACATTTATGGCGTTTCATTATTAAATTATTTATCTAGTTTTGGAAAATCCAAGCAACCTTGGAGTCTTAAGAGCTTCCAGAACTTCCTTTCAGAACTGATAAACATTTGTTTGGGGCTTCTTTTCAAAATGGGAAATGTCCATAGCTAAGAGATAATGTTCTTCACATACAAATTTCTAGCCCAACTGGTTGGTTCACTCTAATCTGTGTTTGTATGGGATGCAGTAACTATTTAACTTCGAAAAGTCTCCACAATCTCCAGTTCCTTTGGATTGTAGTTGGCTGTGTTTGCCGGGAGTTTCTTGAACCTTAGATAAAAGGGGCGGAGTGGCTTGGAGACCATGGGCCTTGTTTAATGTAGCTCCAGTTGTGAGGGGGCTGCTTTAAGTGCAACTGCAGGCAGCTCCATTGTAAACACACACAGATACCCACAGGGATCCAGTATTATGCAGTATAGTACACAATAAGCCGGCATGGATGCATTAACTAAATGCATTGACCTTTCGGCTCCTCCAGTTTTTTCAGCCCTCAGCCTCCCGACTCACTTGGTGGCAGAAATACGAGTTTTCCGTGTATCTATCCCCATGGATGTAACGACCTAACTGCACGACTCGCTCTGTATTTAGTATCTCTGCCTCTGTATCTGTATCTTTAGCTGTAGCTGTAGCTGTAGCTGTGTTTGAGCTGGTGTGTGGGGAGTGGTTCTTGAACTTGTCCTGCATCTTTTCTATGTATCGCACGCCTCTCACTCGCTCCTCTTCTTCGTGTTGGCGTCGATGGCCATGGGGGCATTTGATTTGCTCTTTTATATTTTTAGTTGATCCCAACAAAGACTACAAAACTCTACGGAGAAAAAAAGGGGAAAATTCTGACTTGGGGGAGCCTTTATGTTGGCCGAGCTGTAATTGCCTCAAATTGATGCTCAAGTTGAACTCTATTTGAGGATCTTGTGGGGAGGTCAGAAGATTTTCAACGTGAATTATAGGCTGCTTGTACTTCATAATTTACTTGAATAATACGAAAGAAAAAAAACATTTTTAAAGCATACTCTACTTGCTGGATTTGTATATCTAAAAGTCTTAAGAATATATCAGCTTGAATTGTTATCTTTTTTCAATGAAATACTTTATTTTCATTATGTTTTTTTCCCGCTTATGAATGACTTGGGCTAAGCCCATTACACATTTTTGCACACACTCTGATTTGTCCAGATTCTGATCGGAAGTGAAATGGCATGCCCGATGCATATTAATTATGGGCAGAAAAAATCAACCAGACGGACCGATATTATTCCCACGGGACCAACGGACACAGCCACAAAAGAAAAGAAACAAAACGGCGAGGAGAAAATGAAACATACAATGCCTTCGATATAAGGCCCTATTTGTCAGATCCTCAAATAACCGCGAATCGCGCTAAAACCGAGCTCAAATCTCCAGATAAGCAGACAATGCGATAGGCGTATCTTTCATATATCCTAATCGCATAATTTGTTTGCTTTTCGCAGCGGAGGACAGGTACAAAAGTGCGAGCCGCAGGACCACCTAATAAACAGATCTCCGATCCTCGATCTTATAGACCACCAGTCAACCACTAATTGCAAGGAGATCTCTTTATTGGCCGATGAATCACTATATCACAATCACAGGAAGCAAGTGCACAAAGCGGAAATCTCTCTATTCAGGGTTTCTCAAATTTTCCAATTTTCGCACAAAGGCCAAGGATGTACGGCTGCCGAAAATGGCAAATGAATGGAGCGCTCGCCCCGAAGATGATGACGTACATGGTCCTAATCCTCGGGTCCAACATTGTTGCTAATTTTCCCCGGGCTGACCGCAAATAATCGGACAGGAAGCTGCCAAAAACCCTCCGGAGAATAGACGGCAAGTGTGTGTGGGCTTTAATGTCGGACAATTTCATTAGCAAGTGTCTGCGGGATGCAAGGATCGTATACTCGGATCGTTTTTCGTGCGTGCTTCGTAAGTTTAAGTGGCTTTTAATGCCTCTATCTTGGCGCCCAATTAATTTCGTTCAATAAAACGAAAATTATATGCAAAAGGGGTACAACACACAATCCCGCCGAAAAGTATCTGTGTGTGCACGAAGGGCGTTTAAAGCGTGGCGTGGCAACGAAGAGATTTGCAGAAATTTTGGCGCCAAATGCAAGTTGAGAAACCAGTTGCGTTGCATATTTCTGCTCAAATCTTTTTTTTTTTGCGCCTTTTTCAACGTCTGCACGGTCATATGTACATACGTGTATGTGGCTGTTCTTATCGCCGCTCGTCATTGAGGCAGTCAGTGCGGTCTACATTTATAGCGAGCTTTCGCACACACACGCAGCCCACAGCCTCAGATACTTGTGCGTTTGAAAAAAGGGGCAAACCAGAATGAACTCCCAATACCCTTCCGCCACCCCAGAATCGCAGTGAACTTAAGTGACCCCAAAATTAAGTCTTACTAACTACAAATTTAAATACAGCAAAGAACTTTTCTGAGCACCAATTATTCCATTTGCATTTCTAGGAATTATGATTTCAACTTAGGAAAAAATCAGTAAAAATTATACGTTATGGCTTTCACAAATTTAAGCCAAGCCCATCAGGACCTCCGTGATTAATCTAAAAAACTAAAATAATTGATGGCCTTTAAGGTTCTTCCACCAAGACAAGTGTATAAGGGCCGAGCCCAAAAAGTTGGATCCCAGATTCAGAGCCCAGACGAAAGGCAGCGGCGAAGGCGACGCATAATTTGTAATAAACCTCCAGGACTAATGTGTCTTTATGCCGCCGCAGACCGACCACCATCGCCTCCCCCTCTCAGCGAATGAAGCCGAGGACCGCCGAGTCATAAAAATGAACTGCCAAGAATGAACGAAAAATTTGAGCCTTTAAACTTTTCACTTAATGAATCTAAGCGGAGTGAGCGGTACGAAACTGGACGTGATCGTCGTCGTGGCCGTCATCAAAACCTCGGCAGGTAGTAAAGTTGTGCAACATTTTTTCCCAGGAACTTCGGCCGGTGCCGTGGCTCCTTATTGAAGCATATCGAGAACTGGTGCCACAGCATTCCATGGGACATCCACCGAAAGCCAAGAGTAAAACACCAAGAGAGCCTCGCAAAAACTACCAAAATGCAGGCCGGCAAACACCGCGGACGTATCAAAGACCTAAGCAGCCAGCCATTGATCAGTGGTATCCGTATTTGTTGTTGCACTGTCTGGTTAGAACTGCAAGTTTACCTGACCAAACCATTTAACGTGCCAGACACATTTTCGGCGAAATGTTTTTAACAGCCGAAAGTGCAGGGCTCCACGACCGCCTTGCCTCGCCTCGAATCGGATTGGATCGGATCGGATCGGAACGAAGCGAATCGGATGCGAAAGCTAAGAAACCTTTATAATCGGTATTGGTCGAGATTTATGGAATATTGGTCTTCTGGGCTCTTGTTGCTAAAGGCCTTCTAAGACTACTTGTATCTACTGCTTCTAAAGACCACTTCCTAGATCAAAAGGTGACCCAAAACGGCAAATCCAATTTAAAAATGGTATACCTATAAACATTTCTAATAGAATTTCTAAAAGATCTGCTTAAAAATTTTTCATTTTGGTGATGGTCGATTTTTTGGCCCCTGTTCATGTCAAGTTTCCGATGGTTTACCAAAAGGTGACCCACAACAATATTTTCAAAAAAACACCACCATAACCAACTCCTACCGCTGTTTGGTTTCTAGAACTTTCTATACCCTTAACGTTGTTTTCTATCCCTTGAAAATGAATAGGTATTTTTAAGTCCTCACTGTCAGTTCCTGCCTTTTTGGTTGGACGGCTTGTCGAAAGAATTCGCCAATGCGAGACTCTGCGTGATTAGAGAACCAAATTGTGCATTTCGCCGGGGTTTGGCTCCATCTTCGGCTCGATTTGGGCTGGGGTCCCTTGGTGTGAGTGAGATTCTGAATTGGCCTCCTCGTCTCACCCACAATCGCGACATCTTTCTCGTTTATTGAAAGCAGCAAGGAGTACATGTCTGTTATCGCTGTTTGCCGAGATCGTTATGTGTGGTTCCCCCTGCCCTCCCCCTAAGAAATCGGGTAAACCAAGTGATTGGGTCTGCTTTTATGGCGTGTGTTTGTGAAAGACCGCCAATGTGCAGTTCACAATCGCTTTCGTGGTGTGTGACTCAATTTTTGGCGCGAAAAGTTGGCGTCTCTTGTTTGTGGAGCTGCTGTGGGGCAGGTTAAATGCGATACGAGATTCTTTGCGGAAAAAAAAGAAAAGGAAAGGGAAATTCTTGAGTTTAGCAGTTCCCATAATGCCGGCTCTTCCGTTTTCCTGTTCTCACTTTCAGCGGAAGGAAATCCTGACTAACTTTAGGCCAACTTCTGGAGCTCCTTCCTTTGGCATATCAACCATGATTTGTCCTAAGTAAATAAGAATACACCACAGGCATAACCACATCCTGAGGTTCAGTGGAGAACTGTGACGAACCGGAGATCTCCGATGGCCGTTAAGCAAAGTTCGATTGACCGCAAAAACCCCAGAGAGCAGAAGTAGAACCGAAGTGACATTTGCTTGTAATCCAATACGCTTGAAGAGGCTGCGAATGGTTTTTGGTCAGGTTTTGCCTTACATAATCGCTATATGGCCGGCCACTTGGACCGAAGACGATCTCAAATCCATAAAATCAGGAGCAACTTGAGAGGGAGGGCGGAACGAGGGACAGTTAGGTTGCGAACTTAGTATTTGGTATTTGCTCTTCAAGTGTTTGCTTTAGCGGGAAACCCTCGAGATTTTTCGGTGGGCGAGGCACCTGTGACTAACCGTTCTTATGCAATCCTTGGTTTTTCCGATTTCGTGGAATCGAACCGCAAAGGGCCCATAGATTTTGCGGACCTCCGGTGACACACAGAGAGATAGTAGGCGAGACATTCGATACTCGACCGGGGGAAAGTGATCCTGGTTTAAGGATGCGCCTATCGGCAGGACAAATCTAAGCGCAGCACTTGAATCCGTTGGTCACTTGAGGCGAACAGCAATTTTCTCATCATTGCCAATGCGTTGGGTCAATTAATGTACCGAGAGATAGCACTCGGCGAAGGGATCCTGGACAAATACGAGTATCCTGTTGTGCACTTCGCTTAGCCGTTGACACTCCAAATAAAGTGCAACAACGGCAGAAGTATGCGTTTCTTTTACGGCTAGTTAGAGATATCCCTTGTTGGACAGGCAGTTTGACATTTTTGTATTCCTGTCGCCGCCGTCCTGCGGTGTCCTCTTGTTGCACTGTTGTTGTGTCCTGTTAGACAAACAACAAGTGTTTGCCGGTGTGCGTTGAGCAGGATCTTGAGACGGGATCGTCGTGGGGACACATCAGCTGAGCCCGAGGAGTGCTGGGAAAATTTCGGCTCAATCAGCTGTTGGTGGCACATAAACCCCTGGCCGTTAGAAACTGTTGTTGGCGACAAGGTTATGGGAAAATTGGAACGTAGTAGGGGTCTTGGTTTTTGGTTTCTCGGCTTTCTTGGGCTCTGGATCTCGAGCTCGGCTGACTTGTCCTGAAGTGTAGCTAAACCTGTTTGACTTTTGTTGTTACCACTGGCTTTGGTTTATGTTTTTTTTAGCTGTGTGGGTTGCCCTAATGCTCTAACTTGTTGCTGCTTTGCTGGTTTTTGCTGCCTTTGTCCTGATTTTTCGTCCCAACAAAGGCACAGCAAATCATCAAGTGCTGCCGTCCAAGACGATGATAATGATGATGATGGGAATCGAAGTCGGATTGCACCATCATTTTTCCAGCTGCACGAGCGTGGCGAGTGGGCGAAGAAATCGGGCAGGGATTCGGGACTTGGGATTCGGGATTGTGAAATCAAGGATCGTACCTGCCGTGTGCTGATCTCACGCTCGCCAAACAATGCCAATGTCGAGTCAATGACAAAGTACTGGGCTGGTCAGGACAGGTTACTTGGATTTGGTGGGGGGGATCTGCCGGGATATTCCCATCACAAATAGACCCTAATAACGCTGTTTCTATTGCCATTGTCCGCTCCCCTCGAGGTGTTACAATTGCAGAATTATTGCCATGGGAAGCGGCTCCACCTTCCTTTCGTAGGACCACCGAGCGGAATCCGGGATCAAGATTCCCTACTCCCGATCATTTGGGCCCCGTCAGTTAACCCACGCCTTGAACCATAAACTTCGGCAGTCAACACAGCAAAGAGGTCCCATAAAAACGAGGCACCCGCTCAATGAGCGAAACGCTATGCAAACATTTAAATAAAAGGGGAATCGTTCAAGGGGCTCAACAAATTCTTAATTGTCATACCCTGAAGAAGGGTTAAGTATCAATAGGACTCAGTTTGTTTAAGTCGTGGATCGAATTTCAGATAGATAGTGTATTAATTTTAGTGGAAATGTTTCAGATAATTAACTTTAAAATTCGTAAGTTTAAAGTATGTGTTAAAATATAAAAACTTTCTTATCGATAAGGAATGCATAAAAAGATTAAAAATCTTTTAGGTTTATAAATACAAAACCTTGTTGTTATAAATCTAATATAGTATCTAGAACTAGGATATCAGCATGGTCTTTTATAATAGATTTGGATCATAGCTTACATTATTTCCTTATAAATAGACTTGGAAGCTTCGCTCTTCTAAGCTACCCTCTCTTCATTTCCCTTTCTTTTCGCATTGAGCCAAAGTGCATAAAAAATGAATTTGTCCGTTACAAAAATCTGCTGCTCGGCGACAGAGAAAGGGAGATTGAGAGAATCGGAGAAGAGGGAGAGAAACCGGGCGCGTGTTTGTGAGTGTGTGTTTATGTTTGATAAAATGCGATATGGGCACATTCCCATTTCAATTCCCTTCCCACTGAAACTCCCCTCGCGGGAAAGAGTCTCCCTCAGAGAAAGAGAGAGAGAGAAGGAGAGAGTGAGACAGGGAAACGGAGAACGTGAGTCTCAACGCGCAACATTGAGCTCTCTCTCTCTGGCTCCGCATGTGTTCATGCCCCATCTCCAGAACTGGAGAATCCGACTCGGAACGAGAATGAGGCTCAGCCAACATAAACGGGAATAACGTATTTTTCTGTCGGTGTGCCAAACACACTCACACTTAGACGGCGAGGAGGAGATATAGAGATTGGGAACTCCCCTACCCCCACAAACCCCCCTACATAACTACAGAGAAAAATAATAATGTATGGTCATATATGAACCGTGTAGTGTATAACACCTTATAAATGTTTTTTCTGTATTAACTTCAATGGTAGAAACATCAAGAAACTCATAACTACCAAAAAGAAGATAAGTAATTTGATAGTTAGAAAATCTAGGATTTTCGGGACTTCCCCAAAAAAAGCTGAAGATAAATTTTATACCGAAAGATATTTTTGAAAGGTTTGGTATGTAAAGAATTCTCGATAAGTTATCTTTTGTATTTTTCTGTGTGCACTCAGCATAGAGTGTCAACTTTTCAGACCCAAAGTCGAGGCAATAAAATTCAAATAATTGAAAACCAGACAGAGCAAAGGGAATAGCGAGATAGAGATGGAGAAATGTGAGTGGGGGGGAGGTCGGCTCACTATTTATGCCCAAAATATCTGAAAGATTAGATGGCGGGCATTTGGAAACCCCTTTCAGGCTTCCAATTTTAGCCCCACTTCTGGCAGCCTCAATTTTGTTGGGGGAAACAAGACGGCGAAAGCAAGACACTTATGATTAATGTTCTGGCAAAATTGAAAATATATTTTTAACCCCACATGAACATCAACGGCGAGCGGAAATGAGGAAGTCTTGGTTTGGTTTATGTGCTGCCAAAAAGAGTTGGGGTGGATCGGTTAAGCGAACAGGCGGGGCGGAGATCGGGGTATTGGGGTATATAGTATAGTGTGCTCAACATACGGGGCAGATCACCATCACCAGAAGTGAGATTAGGCGGGGGAGTGCTTGCCCGAACCATTTCCATAGAGAGGAAGTTGGAGTTATTGTAGATGAGATTCTCGGAAAGCGACAATTGTTTTGGGGAGGATGTGGAGATAAAAAGGGGGCTCAAGCCAGATGAAGTTCAGTAAAAAAGAGTTGGTGGGAGAGGATCAGTGGGATATAGTATGGGAGAATCCTAAGAAAAGGTATACACCTTAACTAAATGCTCATATTTTTAAGTAACATTAACACAAGCAATGAATGTTCTTCAGCACATTGCCCTTGAAAGTATGCAACGATTTTTTAAATCAAACTGAAAATCAGTTCAAATGCTTGAGCCGTTGTTTAGAATTAAGATCCGTTGATCAGATTTAAGAATGTCATTGAACCCGTAATTACAGTTACTAAAAAATAAATAAAAAATATATAAAACAATCAAGAATAGCATTGTTCAAATGATTTCTTTGTTCACCCACTTGATCTTCCTTGAAGTTCATTAAAAATGCATCAGCAATTACCGATTCTACGAATCATTTCATGGCATTCGCATTTGAGGCTGGCCCATAAATCTCCCAAATCGAGATCAATGCACGTGCGAATCCCGAACGTTGGGAATGTTTAGAAAGGTCCAATATCCACCGGCAATACGAGAGCAAATTGCGCAGTCAGTGCGAGTGGACAACAAGATAAATGACCTGCTGACCCTGCCCATAAACGATGCTGTCACTGGGAAGATAGTTCCCAAAGTCAGACCAAAGAAAGAGCCCGGGCCCAAGTAATAATAATAATAAAATAGATAGCAAACTGCGACAGACAGAAGAAAGAGTACTGTAGAATAAACACGCCAGGATATCAAGTGTACACGTCTCGGCTCGACTCTTTTTGGTTTCGGATCGGACCGGATCGTATCGGATAGTGAAGAGCATGAGTTATGTTCCTCGGACTGCGAAAGATCTCCAGTTTCTGGTTTCTGCACTTGCAACTGCAGTTGAAATTGCAGGCATTGTGCCCAGATAGATGGCCCGAAAGAGAGTATCGTGGGAATGGGCATTGTGACAAAAAAAAAAAAGGAAAATTGTCTGTGGGCTTCAAGTGTCGCCAATGCCGGAGTCCGTTCGTTCGTGTTTTCTTAGACAAATGTGTCCAATTTTTTGTTGTTGTGCTCCGTTGTTTTTCCATTTTCTTCCCACTGGCCACAAAGAAAGTGTAGTACGCGTTTACCATGCGACCGGCATCCTCGGTTCTCGATCTCAAGTGGTCAACGCTGGGAAAGACAATCACAGACAGTCTAATTTGTGCGCGGGCCACTTGAGTCTGGGAAAGGAAAGGAATGGGAAAGAAAGGTTGGGCGTGCACCTCTCCCTGGACAAAAGTGAAGGAGTACTCCGAGTGTCCTGGACCGAAGGCAGATGCATTTGGCGTGCGTGGGAGTCAATTTCGTTAGGGCCAACGTGGGCACGATGACGCAAAGGACAATATATTCCATAAATGCACTTTCTCACGGCCCCGAGTAAGGTGTCAATTTTAGAAGATAGGAAGAGAGATTCTTTCCTTGGCGAAAAGAAAGAACCTGAACAATGCTGGGAATTATAAAGCCAAATATTTTTTATTCAATAATTGCATTGCATGAAAGTTGAGGAGGCAAGATAAGCCAACTATTCTATTGTTCAATTTATGCAAGCCCATTTATGAAAAAATAGTTATCAATGGAATATTAAATACTGAATGAATCTTTGATAACCTTTAGATAAGGTAAAAAATCCAATCTCTTTGCCATGCACATGTTATAGCTTCAAACTATAACCTGCTGGTCAGAAATTAAGTAGAATTTATGATCCCTAGCGACATTTTATGGCCATTAACACCGACTCTTCCGGTCGAAAAGGTCGCAAGGTATCGTAAATCAATGAAATCCCGATCAAATAACTGCGATATATACTTAGCACAAAGGTTCAGATACGGATGAGATTGCATGAATGAAACGCGGCGATGGAAGGAATTTCGATTTGGACGCGGATGTGGCAACAATGTTGCTAAGTCTGTGCAAACATTTGAAAGTTTGCTCTGAGATAAGTGCTCCGGGTTGTTCGATAAGCGTGGCAGCGGAGGAGCTCCGCACTCCGGGTCTTGAGAGCCGGGTCGATAGGGCATCTCGCAGATAAAAAGTAAGGGTATCAGCTCGAGGGCAGCAACAAAATCGAGAGAGATCCGTGGTGTCACAAGAAATCCGCGTTACTTTCTTCATTTTCGGCCTGGTGATAAAACCTCTGCTGACTGCCAAACGCTGTTTGTCTCGATAAGCAAACATCAGATACGCAGATACCACACAGATGCAGTGCAGATACAGATACATTTGGTCGAAAGATACGCGCTGGCCGACAGAAGTGTGCAAACATATTTGAACTTAGTTAAAAGCGCGTAAAAAGTCGATAAATGTCACTTATCTGTTTGCATAAATAACAATAACAAAAAGAGGGAGTGCGGGGGGTTAGAATGCCAGCAATAAACTCCAAATGTTTCAAGATCGATTTATTATTTTTAACAACATTCCTTTTTTTTGGATGGGGAAGATTTTTGCATGCTGTTTAACATTTGTGGAACGTTTCACTCTATGAAGATTCTCTATGAAAAATGTAGAGGAAATATGAGTCTGCGGGTTGTGCAAAAACGGAAATCGTTGCTAGTGCAGCAAATACAGCTTCAGAAAAAAAAATAGCGCCAGCTGCAGTCGAGTGACGTCAGCAAGATATCGGCTGTATATACGCCCCCTGTTTTAACCCCCCACTGCCCCCTTAACCCGCATGTGCACGACACTGATAAACAGAGTTTTATGAATGAAGGCAACGGATTTTTGATTGCTTTATAACCGACTTTCCGCTCTTTCCCGCTTTTTATCAATGGAACGCAGGCGAATATTGCGATATTCCCGAGTGGAGGCGCTTCTTTTGAAGGCTGACCTTGGGGAGCAGCTCAGAAAAGATATAACCAGAAGACCAGATGAGATACTCCCGAGACGAAAGTGTGCAAATAATGGGGAGCCAAACAACACATGTGTGTATCTGCAAATCATATTTTATCTTACTACGGAAATGACGGCGACGTGCTCACTGTGGAATTGTTCGCCTCCTCCAATTTCCCCATGGCCTCAAGTCAAATAACAATTCGCTACAATTCCAGTCCGCAATTTATGCAGACTTATCACATATACCATGCATATATGTGCATACGTTTTGAGCAAATTTCATTTTATTTTATTTGACTTTCTGCTTCTTTCAATATTTACTAAGCCTGTGGCGCGTGCTTTGGTTTGTGAATGAAGCGAATTATGTGTTGTATATAGTTGAGCGTCTGATTTAATTGATACACTCTTCAGGCTATTGAATACCCTACTTTATTGGATCTTAAAAAAATTGTATTGGATACCCTGACTCAAAGAGAGATTAGAATATTTCCTTAGTTAGTGATTGTTAATAAATATATTTTTTTAAAGAGCACTTAAACTTCTAATTCGGCTACCGAAAAATCTAAATTCCTACTGCACCTTATCACACAGCTGTGTTTATATGTCAAGTATTTTGCGTATCGAGACAGTTATGTGAAAAACAGTTGAAATTTCCGTTGAACATTCTTAGAAATAACCAAATGAATCCATAAATATCAGTCGAGGCGGCAGGCTCAACCGCATTCCGGCAAAGTCCGATTTTATCGTTCTCGGGTCATCTCTGAATGGGATTTCCTGGCCACTCCCTGCCATTGACCAGAATCACTTATTTATTGAATGACCGCTGGTTGCTCTATCTCTAAGACTATTCCTGGAAAGCATTCGGGTGACACAGTGAGAGACGAACTCGCGGCCTCTTCAAAAACCATTCGAGCCCCCGCCTGGCTTTCAAGCACCTAAAGGTTTTAAAGGTTTTATTATGCTTCACCATCGCGGACAAAGGTTGAATGTTCGTTCGGTTGAATCTGAAACCTAGAAATTACGCAGGACAAAAGTGTTAAAATTGCGTAGAGAAATTGTTTGGAAAATATGAATTACAAGCCTCTCGAAGCGAGTCCAAAACTCCCCGAAGAGTTACCTGCCGCGCTCTGCACGGGTTTTTCCCATTATGTAAGGCATTGTAACAGGTTTCTCGACTCTGTTTCTTAAGACTATCCATATTTTTTAAGTGCCTGCCGTAAAAAATCATCGTTCTGGTTCGCGAGATCCTTGAAGTAGGTGTTAAACAAACAGCAGCAGATAGGAAGCTGTGCGGAAATCGGTTTAGCAGGCAAAAAGATATATCCGAAAAGGCGAAAGAATAGCATCCAAGGGGGTACAAGTGAAAGGAGAACTTGGTCCAAAGAATCCTTTATTAAAAGTAACTTCTGTTTAATTTAGGAGGCGACTTGAAAGTACTTCTTGAAGGTATCTTGCGGTTTTCTTAGCGCTCGACCCTAGGATTCTTGCGTTTCAAACACTTCTGCTCATATTTCTAAAGGGCACTGCTGTTTTCTTAAGAGTTGCTTCGTTTTAAGTACTTTTTGTCCATTCTTACTAGCATTATATACTGACCTTAAAATAATTTTCCTTTAGCACTTCAAAGTGATCATGTTTCCTATATTTTCTTTTATAATAATTACTCAGTTTAAGGGGGTTACAAAAACATTCAGCCTTGAGCTTTTAAGTTTTAATATTATCTTATACTAGAGGTCCTGTGTCCGCTTCGCTGGTCAACACAATTTAACAACATAAAAGTCAATATTGCAACATTTTTCAAATATATGGAAATATAGAAAGATGGTGATTTAACACTTTTCCACTTGCGCAGCACAATCCAGCCGTTTCTCTTTTAAACTTTAACGCACTGCAATATCGGTATATAGTCCAATATCTAAATTTTCATTATCACCGTAGTTCGCAGTGGGGTCATATTGGAATGCCATGCGATTGAATGATGCCAATGATCTCGATGTGCTCATTTGTCTTTCTTCGCTTAAGTTTTGTGAATATATTGGCTGCTGGCTTGGATGTCTGGGGCCAATGTTTGCATGTCGTCCTCTAAGCATTTTGGACTATGGACAGAGTGGTGAATTTATCCTCAAATGCACGATCCACATAATTTTCACAGTTCAACTTAAATTGAATAAAAATTCTTTTTTTTTCACAATTTCACAGTGAACACAAAAATTGAGTTAAAATGCTATGGGAGCGTGTTTGTCAGTGTGATGAGGTAGCAACTCACTTTATATGCGACAATATTGCAATTTTCTTACGGATCCCTAGTTTTTTTCAAAATAAATTATAGCCTATTTAACTCCACGATAATATAGCTTTCTATCGGCGAAAGAATTTTTTAAATCGGACCAGTAGTTCCGGAGCCTATTCCCTGCAAACAAACAAACAAACAAACAAACAAACAAACAAACAAACAAACAAACAAACAAACAAACAAATTTTACCTCTTTATAATATTAGTATAGATTATATAATATTAGTATAGATTAGTATAGATTATCTTAGTTACTTAACAAAGAGATTGCTTTATATATAAATGGTTTATCCTTAATCTGCCTGTTAGGTGTATAGAAACAAATGAATCCATTGTTCCAACTGCTAGATTTATTTGTCCCGCCTAAAAAACATATGATATTACATACCTTTAACAAGACACGTTTTTACTATTTTCTTGATTGTGCGAATGGCCATTCATTCGGCTCAAACAAAGACCATTTAAAAACCCATTTCATACAATTAATAACAATAAAATTACACTAAAATTGCAACAACACCGCACACCCCCAACAAGGCGAGGCACAAAGGACATAAAGGCCATTGTCGCAGGATCTGATCCACTTGCCACTCGGGCCGCTATTCAAAGTAACTCGTAACTCGGTTCGCTTCATTCAGAACCACTACTGCACGATATAGTCGACTATATGACAATGGGCGTGGCTCTGCGCACTCGACTTCGCAGTCCACAGATCCAGAGACACATTGCACGTGCGTGAGTGCAACAATTGTCCTGCGACCTGCAATTGTGTCATGTCCTGATCTCCTGTTTGTCCTGCAATGTCCAGCTAGAAATGTGTAGTTTCCATTTAAAATCAGCGATGTGAAAATTCCCAAGACGTGATTTTTATGTAGTTTTTTCCTCAAAGAGTGGCCCATTGTTTGCGCAGTTCATTAGTTGCCAGGACTCGAGTTCATTTCGGTGGACACGTACATGTCGGGAAAATGCCGCCAAAATGGGAAGACGATTTTTCCAGCCAAGCTTTGCCGCCTCAGCTGCGGTCGAGTGTCTTTTGGTTTTTTGTGTTGTTTTTTTTTTTATGCAGAAGTTCGGTGTTCCAAACATTAAACTAATTTATCACCAATATATGCCAAGATCCTGGGCGCAGGATGGGCTGGGAAAGGACACCCCTTTCGGTGGGAATCGGTCGTGTGTGCGTGTTGGGCTTTTGTGTCTACTTACCATAATGAAAACATTTTCAAATATTTTATGCAAAGTCCTGACATGACCTTTGCCGAACCTCACCGGCCGCGTCTCCTGCTGCGCTTGATGTCCTGTCCCGAATGGGAACTGCAACCATATATGTTAGATCCCATTCGATCCCATCCCTTACCGGTTCGTAATTTGCGATCTGAACTAGT
Organism: Drosophila ficusphila; assembly: GCF_018152265.1. Classification (NCBI taxonomy): domain Eukaryota; kingdom Metazoa; phylum Arthropoda; class Insecta; order Diptera; family Drosophilidae; genus Drosophila; species Drosophila ficusphila. Next base: position 22,180,816 of record NW_025064737.1, read on the forward strand.
TTTCGGGATGGCCCTGTCATTATGTAGATTTTCCAGGCTGTGAGTACACGTTCGCCCCAAAAAACGGAAGGGGAACACTTAGTGGAATGTTGTTGCTGTTAGTCGGGATGTCAGGTCAAGCCTGGGATTTGTTCTCACAGGAAATATGTTTGCCCGACCATAAACCTTGAAAGCACAAAGGAGCGCAGATAACGATCCGGCCCAAAAGTATCCACCGGCAAATGGGAAAAAGGTAACACAAAGCCGCAATTTGGCTGGTGAAAATCGAGGTCGATCCATTTGCAGGACCATATACCGCCATAAAGAGATATATATATATACATATACGCCTCCGCGGCGATGAGTGACTGCAGGGTTTGACTGTCTAAGCCGCAGGTACAGAGTGATTAACCGCCGAGCTATTGCCACCGCAATTAGGATCGCCTCGGATCGGGATGCCCGAGATCCCAATAAAAGCCAAATTGAATCGGGATTGGGAACTAGTGCAGGACCTGTAAGGATGCAGCTGATAATGGCAAAGAATTGCGTCGTCACAGGTTCACAGAGTTGGCCAGCCAAAAAAAAATAATAACATTGAACTAGGGGGGAAAAGGTAGAACAATTTTTTAACATCAAACGAATAAAGGTCGCTCTCGCACACTCTCGTATTTACTTTGGAAAACGGAGCTCCTGATTTGTTGCAAGATTTCTCCGTAAATGGCATAAAAAACCGCTCGAGAAACAAGGCGACAAGCCGTGGGATCGCTGCGGCTGTGGATCGTTGTTAAGATTGTTAATGGCACCCGACCTGTTCACGTCCACGATCACAATGTTGGACAATTAACACGGCCAACAACAAGAACGGCCAGGTTTTTGGAGGCACATCCTTGGGAATGTCGGGCAAAACAGAGGCTAAAAAGAAATCAAGGCCCACTATTTTTTCTCCCTTATCGCATTCCCTTGTCTCTTATGAATTGTTCATATTTTGTTGATCATTCAAGAAGGGCAGTGCCGCCATCAGCTGATCCCGGGGATTAATTATGTTGACAGGTTGCTGCAATTCGAGTGCATTCAGCTTAAGAGGGTCTACTGTAAGTGTGATCGGAAAGTAGAATTAACTTTTTGGTTATATCTTGGGTTTTATTCAAGCAACTTCATTGAGATTTTCTAGGAATCAAGGCAAATCCCTTGGGGTTCCCCCAATTTTTACTGAGAGTCAATCCTATGTCATTATAAGATATTTTATTTAGTTGTAAGAAAGTCTTGATTTGAATCCAATTTCTTTGGCTTCGTATATTTTATCCATGTATTCCTTGATAGTGGGTCGCCTCATCCTCTCATCGGGATCTAGATCGACATAGCACTTGGTCCTCTTATAAGCCTCCACATTTGTGAAACAGTGATGAACGTAATCCTTACCCAAGGAGGCCAATATTACGGAGCGCAGATCTGGCTTTGCAAATTCTGGGATGACTATTTTGGGCAAGGGAACCAAAGGAGCATGAGCTAGAAGGGAAGGCAAGGAAACTGAAACTGGAGGTTCTGGAGAATCGGGAGGTTGCTTTGGAACATCATTAACTATTTCAGGACTTTTTATATCACAAGGCGACTCAGGGCTCTTTGGAGTTTTTGGAGTAGTGGGCCTTGTACATTTTGGGGACTTGACTGCCTTTTTTGGTCGGGCATTCAGGAGCATTTGAGCCGCATGAGGAAGACCCTTTTCCTGTACCCTTTCTTCATCCAGACTCAGCGAAGATCTGGACAACTTGAAGTTCCACCGGGAGTCTTTATCCTTGACATTATAAACATAGCTTCTTTCGTTTTTGCTAGGAGCCACAGAATTCTCTGACTTGGTCTCGACTAACTTTTGAAGGCGCATCGACCTGCGAAGTGGGGTTTGTTGAGTATTCTTCTGAAGATCCTTTGATCCCTTTTTGTTAAGGTGGCAAGCAGCAGGTTTGGGTTGCAGTTTAATTGGTGACTCGGTTTTAGGATTATTAAAAAGCCCAATAGGTGGATTGCTGTTCTTTTTTCTAGAGCTCGTTGAGGCTTTGCTGCAATTTAAAAGTTGACCCTTGATCAAATGCGGACTTGACTTGATGGCTTCTTCCATTGAAGCAGATCGTAAAAAAAGGACCATGGCGTAGTTTGATTTTTCGGTGCCATTTTTTACGCACACGCGTTCCAAATGACCGAAGTTGAAAAAATAATCATAGATATCGCGTAGTGTAATGTCCTGATTCAATCCTGGTATATACATCCGCCGATCTTTCTCTGCTTCAAGTGACAATCGTTTGGGTGGGGTGGTTACCACTGTAACGGGTTGGTTCGTTATAGCCATTGCTGATAGATAAATCAAATAATAATATTTTATATAGATATTTGGGTTTTCCACCCACCTGACTCTTTCATTCTGGAACTGACCATTTCTCCGGGCACTGAAAAGTCTTGAACAACTTTAGCTAACTTTGCTTTCTTTGGCAGTGGGGAAAATGTGGAATTTTCCATTTTTACCAGCTTTGATTTCCAAATCTCAGACTTTTTATTTTCATTTGTCAACTTAAATTGAAAATTTAAGTAAGAGGTCACTTAGATCTTTTTAAGAAAATAATGCCAACCCTAATAGTTAATACTAAAAAATCAATAAATCGTGATTTTTGTAGAATTAAAGTATTTTTGTCTCTCCCATTGAAACATTGTGATTTCAAAGGTATACCCCTAATTTTCCTTTATTTTACCAAGAATTTTAGGGGTTTCTCCTGGGGTTTCCATAATTCCTTGAGTGTCAAACCACCTCAAACCTTTTCCATTGCATAAATATAAATTGCAATTTCAGCAAGCATAAGCCTGGGAAAGTTTTACCCCGTTTTTCACAAGGAAATGATTTGCCAAACTGAGCACAAATATTTTCGTTGGAAATTTAATAAATATTTTATAAACCCATTGAACGAAATTCGGAGCCCCATTCAAGGTCCCCCGAGAATGTTTGCCGCATTGAATGAATATTTGTAACGGTTGCGAGGAAAAATTCCGATTCATAAAACCGTTGCTACCAAATCGTGGCCAAATGAAAGGACCCAGTTGGCCGAAACGGTGAGGCGGCCAAAGGCAAAAACTCAGCTGGAATGCGTTGGCAGTTTGAATGTCGCCTCAGGTGACAAATTGCAAGGCTTGTCGCAGCACAGGTTGCACAGGTTTCAGAGGTTCCAAAAAGGACTCAATGACGCGGCAGGTTTCGTGGACAAAAAATGTGCCATTTCGCACCTCCATAAAAACGTGTCCCGAATGGGTTTCCCTGCCATTTGCCATTGGCCATTTGCCATCAATGAGGCTGGCGGCCTTCGGTTTTGGTTGCATAACGTTTGACTGCTGGGCGGAAAGTTGCACATGGCTTCTAATGTGTGATTTGCATTTGCAATCGGTCAAGGGTAAACAGGATGTGCTGGAGGAGCTGAATGCCGTGTGTTTGCTGTGTGTGTTGTTATTTACCCAACGCAATTTGGCGCGCAGAAATCAGGGCATCACATCCTTTTCACATCCTTTGCCGCCACCCAAGTTACGTAAGCCATAAACAAGTGAGCGAGTGGTCCCAATAGACTTGTTGCCAAGGCCGCAGAGATCGCCTCCTTCTCACGCCTCGACTGCATCCGGGATTCGGTTCGGTTCGGTGTTTTCCAGCTAAAAACGCGGCAATATCCCTCAGATACTCGGATACTCGGATACTTTATGCGGACGTGAACTCCATTCATTCGCTCATTCATACATTCACCCGCAGACAATAAGGACACAACTAGCAAATCTCTCGAGCACTTCAATGAACAATGAGGAGCCCAAGCAAATTTCTGTACGAGGACACTCGCTGTTCTCACGTTCAATCCACCGATTTCCTTCGTTTTTGGGTGTTTTTTTTCGGCTCTTTTTTAATGTTGGCTTAAACCTCAAGTGACCGAGGGTTTGATGGAGATGATGATGAGCTCACAGGGAATTTGCGAAAAAAAGGAAAGCGGATACGCAGACACTCACCCGGGTGTCCTGGCATCCTCATCATCCGCCGATCATCCCGGATATAGTTCGATATAGTTTTTTGCGAGTTCGGTGCCTCTTTCACAACTCGATTCTGTGGAATGCTGCCCCAAGAACACATAATAATCGGAGGATAATGCCGTTGATTATCTCGGGAATGTCTATTCATTGCTGGCGCTGTGTCCTTCGAGTCCTGCCGCCTCGAATTTCCCTCGCCGTGTGCGGCCTGCCAAAAAGTGAGAATTTATGAGGTTTTCAGCCCGAGTGGTGAGGGAGTTCCCTAGAAGAGGAGAGTGGAGCTGAGCTGAGCGGTTCGGTAACTGTGGGAAAACTGCATTTTCCGGCCTGACTTTGGCGTTTACCGGGAATTTCAGTTATCATCACGGATGTTGTCGCCTGTCGCTCATTGTTTGGACAAAACACAAAACACAATTTAATTTGATTACAAATCAGAGAATCAGAGAAGCCCGAGACATTTGCATTCGAGACTTTTCCCAGCCCAACCCTGTAACCCTGTAACCCGCATCCCTGCGAAATGGCCAAGACATTATGCAGTCGCTCAATGATAAGCACGAAGTCTGTGTCATTGTCGCCTGATGAAGATGAATGATGTAATAATTCCGTCATAAAAATTACGCACACTCAGCATGGCCATGGCTGCAGGGTGGCTTTACTATACTGCACAGCTTTAGTGCAGATCGGACCAAATTAAAGCTAAGAACGGAGCATGGAAATCCTCGGCCAGCTGCCAGCTCAACAAGTTCTGCATGCTGTGTGTATATACGTTTTCATTTAGAACTGGTTTGCTCCGCTCCGTCTAACCCCATCAGATCCATTTACATTTATCGCATTTCCCGAAAAACGAAAAACGTCGAGCAGCTTTTATGTTTTCCAAAAAATGTTCGGGGGATTGCCCGAACCGGAGGAGAAAATCGAAAAATCCATTAGCATGCTCAGCCGGGCAAATCCATCATAAGCCAAGCCTAAAAAAGTACTTAAATCTCCGTTTGCCTTGACCCTGCCGCTGAGTATCTTGTGGATGCGATGCGATGGTTGGGCATCCTTTTTCCTCCAGATCTGGATGGCTGGATACTTATACTTGTTTTATGTCTTCGTTTCGTTTCGTCGGCTTGTTGCCCTCGCCTCACCTTTGGTTTCGTTTTCTACAACTCTGTTTTCGACGTGGGCCATCGCTCGATGGATTTTGTTTTGATTGCGCTGTCCGCTGGTTTCGGGACCCCATTCCACATGCCCCTAAGCCCCGCGGACCCCATCCTAGACCCCATTCCCTCTTCGATTCCTCTTTCTCGTTTGTAAAGTCAAAGTGTCGAATTGTAAAGATCAGTCACCTTTCGGTGGATCGCCTAGGCCGCACATACATAAATGGATGTGTGCATATGTAAGGCATCCCGTAGATACATAAACATTTACGTTGCTGCCCCTTTCGTCGCCTTTTGCAAGGCACTGCAAGAAAATGTTTATAAGTCTGTGATATGATCTTAAGATTAATAGAGAGGGAGCTATACTGATAGTAAATATTAAAATCACTGATCAATCTGCTAATACAATATGTTATTTAGACATCATAGTACTGAACTTCCGCGGGATAGTGAAACTTAATTCTATCAAAGTGGTTTTTCTTTCAGTGCTGCTGCCCCTTTATTATGGCTGGCATGTCGCCTGCTTCCTCCGCGATTTCACTGTGTAATCACGACCAAGTTCACTCCCTACCGCCCTAAAACTCCAGCCCACCACAGAAAGTATCCCAGTTTAGTTCGGTTCGCAGCTCTATGGCTGCACGCTTATTTGTTTGTTTGTGGGCTCCAAACTGGTACTGGCATCCGTCGCAGGGCGTTCACTGTACGTGGGTACAGTCCTCTCCTGGCTAGGTGTTTTTCCTGATTTTTCTCCAAAGGGCGCACGTCCAACAGGTTTGTCTAGTGCAACGACTGCGTACGTGCAACGCTCCCCACCGCTGTAAATGCTTCTGTTGCATTCTTAGAACGCGGTTGTTTTCCTTTCGGCTCTATCTGAATGCCGATCGAGCCCCCTTTCCGTTGGGCTAGGAGTCAAGTTTACTTGCCTCACCGCAGTTCTGTTTACTGAGACTTTCAGTGGAAGAAATATAACTCAGGCGGAAACTCTGGAGGAAATCGTTTCTATAAGCCGATTTGCTGCCAGCGAAGACGGAAGGAAGTCCAAATGATGATGCGTGGAAAATATTAAACAGCGGAAAACGCTAAGAAGTCAGGGCAAAGACCTCCCTGGCAAGATGGGTTTATTTGGGGAATCATGAATTTTAATGCATGTTCATTTATTGAAAGGCTTAAAAAAGGTCACATGTCCATTAGAATCATTAGCTGCATATTAAGTTTTAGCCAAGTAAAAGCAATAGTAAAAGGAATTTCACAATCTTGTGAAACAGAATTTTCTATGTTTAATAGTAATAGCCATCGTTAAATGATTTTAGTATCGTTTAGTAAACTCAGTCACGCCCACTTGGAAAGTCGATGCCAAATTGAGATGTTGCATTTTATGGCTAATTGATTTTAATCTCGACTGCCTCCTTGGTGGTCACAAATCAGCACACAAATCCCTATACATTACACTTAAACGCAGGAAGGGCAGCAAAAAAAGAGGCCAAAAGGGAAAATACAGATATGTCACGATAAGAACGACATTTTGCGCATCATCATCTTAATTTTTGAGAGCAGGTTCCGAAGAGATCGTCTTCCCGGAGCAAATAATTATGGCAAACGCAGATTAGCTGCGGATGAATGGCCACAGTGATCTCTGGCCAGTTATCAATGGCACCCACAGTGAGGCCCAAACGAACGACTATATCTGAAGTTTCGGATCTGCCAGATGATAAACGCCTCAATGAACCGGACTGTCAACAAAGAAGGGAGAGATCTACGGAAAAAAGGATTTCATTTGGTTCTATTTATTTTCTCTGCCAGTCAGCTGACTGACCCGAGTTTTTCGGCCCACTTGAGGTCCAGCCGAACCCAAGATAATATCTGAGTAACTCCACCTCCTCTCCTCGTTGCATGGATATTTTCCCAATTTTCTATTTTGTATTTTCGTGAATTCTGTTATCTGGGGTAGAGCAAAACGGCAGAGGACAAAGGTATTTTTTGGCGCTCTTTTTCCTGGCTTGGACTCGACTAGGAGAATTTTTACTGTGAAAGGATTTTTGGGCGACCTTTCAAGAAAAGGATTTGCCGCACTGCTGTTCATTTTTCGTTAGCCGCAGGACCAAAGCCAATAACTCCTAACAGTGTGTGCGCATTTCGTAGTTCATATCTACGAACTCACATCGAGAGTTAGGTCGGCTTAGGACTTATATTTTTCCATTTCCCATTTCCCGTTTGCAGAATTTGCATGCGTAGGCTGAAACAATATTCCACCCACATAGAAGCGGGAATATTCATTAAGGAAAGCCAAACAAAACCAAACAAAACCCCGGACAAGTTAGTTATTCTCTCGATGCTTTTCTAGCAATATTTTCAAGTTAAAGCAGGCTTATCCCGAACCCAAATCCGAACCCTGCTGGCCCTATTGTAAATTGATTAACTATCCACAAAAGCAACCTGTAGCTGTTCAGTTACAGTTCGGATAAGAGCTCGAGTTAGATCGTTTTTCTGCATATCTAGGATGGATCTGGAACCCGAGACAACCGACCGACCAACCAGGCCACACATGCAGGACCAAAGGACCGAAGTCCATTCACTCGGAAGTAAATGTGCGAAACGCCATTGTTCACATATGAGATCATCTGGTTTTTGTTGTGCAAAATTCGAGCTGGCAGATGCCAACTAGTTTTCCATATACCGCACATAGCTACATGGTTTATCGATCCATTGAGCAATCTGTCGTCAAACAGTTGCCGCCCTAAGTCCACGTGTTCATCCCAAGACAGGTTCGGCTCATATGCAAATTACGGCCAAATTGTTCAACTTCCTGGAAGTCCGCACTCATCGAATGTCTCGTGGAGAAGTATTCCATTTGTATTTGTTTTTTGCACAAGTGTTTCCATGCCACCGGAAGTTTTTATGATTTTTTCTAGGGAACTTGAAACAGAAGCTGACTTACGCAATGTTTTGATGTTCTAGAGACTTTATTGTTTTTTGATTTCCAACTTTATTGTTTCGCAGGACCTAATCTCGTGCAGATCACTTGTGAGGAGCGGCAAAGATATATGGTGCAAATGCATAATAGTTTTTCACACTCTGCCGCTAAAATCCAAAGGTCGATGGATTTTGACTCGAATGTAAATTACTTTGATTGTTTGAGCAGAGTGTTAAGAGCTACGCAATGTTTTTGTTTTTGGGGATTTTTTTTTTTATGTGTGTTCTCTAAAGGAATTTCAACATCATTTTAAGAATATAGATATATAGGCTTAATAATAAAATACTGTGGAATTGGAATTTGTTATCTACTGCTTTACAGTTTTGACTAGTAAATGTAAAGAACTATAGTAGTTCTTGTTTTATGTTTAGAATCAATTCCTTTGGCCAACAATCAAGTGTCGGTGCATTTGATTGCTTTGTGGCCTCTGCCACATAGTTCAACTTCAAAGATTTGACCGAAACGTTGCAAAAAAACCCAAGCATGTATGCAATTTTGCCGTCTCATTGGGGCATGCTAATTGCCTTTGGCCAGAGTCCCAAAGAAATGAGTTGTAAATGAGCAAAACTAACTTTCTGCAAACAATCCTCGACAGCATAATGTCCTCAAACCACAGGAGTTATATGAATACAATGCTTTGAGGTGTAGGATTCCGCCAGGAGATCATTAATAAACCTTTTTGCCAGGAGCCAAAGTTGGCAGATGAAACGCACCGACTTCCATCCAAAATTCTAATGATAATATCATCAAAGGACTTTCTACCCATAACGGTAACCAATCGATTCGCCACCATATAGATACGAATATAGCCTATCTTGAAATGGAAATCAAACAGTAAGCACACGCCCACTCGCCTGCCTACAACCACAACTAACAAGCCGTGAAATTATTTTTTATTTTTCGGGTATATGTATCTAATGGGCGATGCATAAATCGGTTGGTTATGAAAAGGCAATTAAGTGAGGGCAATCAGCGAGTGGAGGATCCTTCTGAAGTTGGTTGGTTGAATGACCCCCGAGAAATGATCGTGAGAATCCGGGTAACCCTTCGATCAAATGAGTTCCGAAGAGGTTACACACTAAAAAATTAGATGATTGCGTTTTAGTGTGTCATTAAAATCGGACTATTTGTCTGCGATCTCTTGAAGTGTTTTTGTTCCACGTATCCATCGATTTCGTTCATTCCACATCCACTGGCTGGCTCAGCAGTTTTTCCGTTAAGGAATCAAAACATATAATTTTCCCCCTACCCGAGAAAAGGGAGAAACAGGTCCGTGGAGTGAGGGAGAAGTAGAAGAGCTGAGAATCTCGGGGCATAGAAGAAAATCCAATACATACAGGTAGGTGTATGTATATAGAGCCGGGACTGAACAATAGAACCTGTTTGACGGAGGGGAAAGTCCAACTGGAATCGAGCCCTCATATAAGAAGACCTGCTGAGATTTCCTGCAGCAAGGAAATGGGAAAAACAAACCCGAGTGCCGAAGGATGGGCAAAGGAAAAATGATAAATGCCAAGCAAACAGGTTGAGGACAGGTAGCGGGAGGGGTAATCCCAGTGAGGGAGGGAGGAGAAGGAGGAGGAGGGGGTGGAATCAGAAGACCTATCTCCCCAGTAGCCCCGAGGCCCAACTTCGAAGCGAGGCCTGCACGTGGACGATCCCAGGATCCACGATCATGATGAAGCCTTTTCTTCTCTACGCGCACTGCGCACTTCCAAACGTCAAAGATCCAATAACGAGTTTTGTATTCAAAGTCCATAGACGAATAGTTTGGGGTTGGGGAGAAGAAAACGAGTTGAGCCTCTTGTGGTTTTTATGGGGGTTTGGCTTTTTCACAGATTACCAAATTATTTTCCATTCTTCGCCGCTGCGCAGGCGTTCCAATGTAAATGTCCGAACAAAGGAGCCCAGGGAATCTGTGATCTGGCCTGGGAAAAAGGGAAAAAAGGCTGTTGGAGTCCGGCTATTGAACCTCGGACCCCAAACATAAAAAACTGATTTTCAGGGCCAAGCAAATGCATTTGTATAATCACATGTGCATTATTTATAATGTCCAGTTTGGAGTTTCTTGTGATTTTAGGATAGCATAAGCAAGATGAAAATGATTCTTGTGCAGTCATTTATTGATCTTATGAAAAATGTGGAAAGAAGTACATATAGAAGTTAAGGAGTGATATGCAAATAACATAATAATGGAATAAAATAAAGCCAGATTGTAGAAAAATGTAGAAAATTAGGTTTGTAAAATGTTTCTTTATATTTATATAGATCTAATCCTGATTTACTAACCTCGGACAGCAGACATAAACATCGTCGCTCAGATGGCTGGACATCTTGGGAATGTTTTCATTCCTTTGCCAAGTAAATAAAAGTTTCAAACACATGTGGACAATGTTGCAGGACAACGGCGGCATAAACAAAACCCGGTTTTAGGACTCAATAAATTGACGCTGATCCTACGAAGTCGCGACTTTTGACCCAAACTCGAAGACAATTCTCTGGACGCTGCTAATGAGCAGTCAGCCAAGCCATGACCATGGGTTACTTGAGATCTTATCAAAACAGAGAGCACAGACTCGGGAATCTGGCAGGATAACGGTAGCGGCGATCGGCTTTCATTAGGTCCTTGTTGGCGCTGCCGCCCGTTTTGTTTACGGCTATGTGTTTATTAGGGTTTAGGGGGCACCCAGGAAAAAGAGGAGAATTACGAGCAGGTCTTGAAATCCGAGTCGCCAGTGCGGAATCCTTGAAGTGGTCAACCTCTGGCAACCCGGCCATATGTCGTCGACATCCTTGTCGCCGGTGAAATATGCATGTTTCATCCTTCCACTCCAGTTTTTTGGGTCTCCATCACGGGCTCCTTTGCATGTGGTGTTGATTGAGCAATTTGTGTGCGCTGCTATATGGTATATGGTATATATAGTGGTAGTGTGCTCATCGATTTGGAAGCTGTCAGCGTGGTTGCTCCAATTTCATGGCCGATTTGCTCAAGTGCATTCTAATTAATGATCGAATCGGATTCGGCTTAAAAACTATTTGGCCATGAAATTTGAGGACATCTGGCGCCCTTTTTAATTTTGGATCAAGGTTGCTGTGGCAGAAAGGGTTCTCTCCTTGCGTTTAACGGTTTACCTAAAAGGTCGACTTGGTATTGAATTTCCAAATATTTTTTACTGTTTTAAAGGTGTGGATAAAAATTCTCTGAAAGCGGTTAAACTGTTGCAAAGATTTTTAAATGCTTATAGCCCTCATACTTTAGTCTTTAGTTTCCCCGAATCGCACAATTTACGACCGAAAACATTATCTAATATCTGTTAGGCCACCCACCAATTGGCGCTGCCTTGAAAAAATCATTAGCAGGAATAAGATCGTAAAAATTCGTGACACGCGAAAATAAAGCAAGTGCCGCCCACAAAAAGTGCAACCTAAAAAACCGGACAGCCATGAAATTGCAAGAGGAGAAGTCGGTGCCATTAGCCGATCTCTATTCTCGGACAGATCGATGGATGGATGGACCTCCCGGGAAATCAAAATGTTCAATTGCACACAATTGCGGCCTCGAGTGGCGTGCAAAAGACAAAGGACGACAGGAGGATGACCGAGGCAACAAATTTATAGGGACACAAACACGGGCCGACTGTCCTGTCGGCGTCTTAGAATCAAATGCACTGCGTCATCGGCGACCTCGGCAACCAAAATATATCATAAATGCACACAGGTTCTTGAGTCGCCCTTTATTCTCTGAGGTTTTGCCGCCCTTTTATGATTTTTATTCTGTGGGGAAGTCTTGGTGGTCGACGCAGTTCCTGGAAGCCAGCAAATACACAAGGACTGGGCGAAAATATTATGAGAAATAACACTGGGAGTAATTAAAGGAGTCCCTGCCACTTGTTAATATTTCCCCAGTGTGTTGTGTAAACTTTTTTTTCGATATTTTTTGTTAATATTTATTTGTTTGTCTGATGGATTTGTTTGCCTGGGAGGCTGTTTGAGTTTCGAGGGATTTTCTCGGCGGTGTGAAGGAGTTGGCAAGCCGATTATGATTTGCCACCACACAAGTCGAGGTCAGGACTTGGTAACGCGGGTTTTATGGAGGATTTCGGCGCAGGACTTTGGCTAACGTGTCAAATTGACAGCAGGACACTTTTCGACTTCGATCCCGGTGCAATTTCGCACGGTCTGCAGGGAATACCTGCGCCTCTCCCACGCGGCGATCGGTGCGGGATCTCTCCCGTCCAGAGGTCCTTCCTCGATCCAGGACATCCAGACACTCGGCTCATTAAGCGTTTTCCAGGCTGGCGCCTATCCTGCGGCGTCCTCTCAGTTTGGTGGCTTTGCAATTAACTGCATTGTTTTTCGGCCCGGGCGCACGCGCAACGATTGTCCTTTTTCGAAAGGACTCTGCTGCGACACTCACGGCGTTTTTCACATTTTTCACTCCTTTGCAGGGAAATCTAATCGCGCTTCGCTCCTTTTCCTCACCCTCTCCACCCGCTGCTTAATTGCAGGATCAAGAGGAGGCAGCCCACAGGACATCTTCTTCAACATATGGCTGAAATCCTGCCGATCAAGCAACCGATCTCCAACGCCTCCCATTTAGTTGGCGAAAATCGTTGGCCAAAACATGTGCTGGACAAAGTGCTCCTGTGGAAACGCCCTCGCCCCATAAATATTTTATTGATTTTCCAACCCATAAAACTCGGGATAGACAGGCCAAAAATCAGGAGTACACATCTACCTGCCGCAAAGGATCCCGGCGATCCTGTGCACTTGAACTAATTGACAATTGAAAGGTGAGAGATTGCAGTTAGCTGATAGGACCAACGGATTTTTGCTCTTCTTTGTGCGTCGAATTTATTGCGTTTGTCGAGAGGTTCGTCCTTTGTTTTCGCCAGAGGTTTCCCACTGATCGCACCAAAACAAAGTGCCAGTTTTCGGCTCTGACATGGACTATTAATTTGATTTTGTATGTGCACTTGCTCTGCCCTCGCCGCCTCGATCGTTTTATGGCAGTTTAATATTTTTGCGCCTCGTCTTTGTTCGAAGGAAGCCACACAGGGACCTCCGAGGTTCTACGTTGCAACATGGTGCATGCCCCCTCGGAGCGACCTACTTATAAGGTTACTATATGTATATACACAACGATCATTGGTGTAACTCGATCGCTTTTTGGCAACTTTTCTGCGCTGAGCACATGTTGCTACGTGCCTCCAAAGCTGGAATCCCCACAAGTGTCCATTGATGTGTGCTTCCTGCTGCTTTGGCAGCTACTGGCTGGATTAAGTGGCCTTTTAATGTGGGAATATTGTGATGAGCACGAAATTATGGTTATCTTGGTGGCAGAGCACAAAATGTATCGAATTCAGCCAGGTTCCATTGAATCCCCTCCAGAAAAATGTCAACAAATGGGAAATGGTGTGGTTGCTCTTGAAATTCTGGGTTCATTAACACTGTCCCTCAGATTTAAGGATAATGGCTTCGAATTGATCGATAAACAAGCATTAACTGGAACAAATCTTCTAAATATATGTCAATGAAATTAATGATCCTCTTGAAAGGTTCAGCTCAGAATCATTAGATTGAATTAGGTGTAATGGTTTTTGGAGGATATATCTATTTGGTTTTTTAATAACAAGAACGTGAACTCAGAAAAGTAGCTGGTAACTTTCATATTTTCCAGTAGTTTTTTATCTGCTTTCCACCTAAAACCACTTGTGTTTTTCCATCTGCACTTCAAAGAAATAGATCATTGCAAACCCAAGCTCACCCAGCTGGCGATCGAGTAGGACCACCCCAAAGGAGTCAAACTTTCCGGCCCTTTGTGCAGCGGGCGGAACTTCCCACCGAGTCGGTTCCACTTGAAGAGGTCGCCATATGGCGGCCAATAGATTCCGCCAGCCATGTCCTGGCCTGTTTCCGAAATTAATAATTGCAACATTTCGCGCTAAGTCAAACCAAAAGGAACAGAGTTTCACTGTTTTTAGAGTCACACATGGGCGGCACATTTGGGCGGCGATCCAGGAGTCAGTTGGTCAGTTTTATGGGTGAATTACCCGATCGGCAGGGGCGGCTCAGCATGAAGCTCATAAGGCCCGAAAAGGACAAAGCAAACAGGGCTAAACACCCACCCATGTGTGGGCCAGATGAGAGGTCCTTGCGTGCGTGACCGTTACAAACGAGCCAAACACGATGACTCAGTGCTATCTACTATAAAGTCGGAGGCCAGGATCAAAACGCGGGTGCGCAGGCGCGCGTCAGTTGGTCTGCAAGTCCTAACCCTTAAATGCAGCCGGCCAGCTCGAAATTCAGAAACTCAAACCCAAACTTCAAACTCCAAACCACCCTCTGTTCTAGTTTAAAGTAATGCCCAAAAACTACACCTATCTTAGAGTAGGAAAGTATAGGGAAACCAGCCGCTGCTGTCGCGCCCATATTGCCCAAAAGTTGTTATCCTAGAATATTTTTATTTTAATTGTTATGCTGATGTTGGCACGAGCCAACATATGTCCTGAAAAACATCCGTGTGGAGTGTCATTGACTGGCGCTGCTGCTGTTCTCTTTTTTGGCGCCCAATTCTGGAAGGAAAACTCGCCAGGCGATCGGGGGTTGTCGCTTAAGGAAAACTGTTAGTTCTGCCACCGCCACCGCACCACCATCCACAATATATCACCACCACCGCCGAGTGCCTTGCACCACCGATCAGCGGAGCGCAACCAAATTATGCTCAAGTTGCTGCAGCGCTTCGCTGACCCTGTCTTCTGGGTTTGGGTTCGGTTTTGGGTTCAGGTTAGCGTTTGCGTTTGCCTTTGGGCCTTCAACTTCGACTTCTCCTCAGTGGCGACCTTTTGGGCCGCGTTTTTCTGGAGTGGGAATGGGCCAAGAGCACGCGCTTGCACAGCCACAGCCATTTCCTCAACTTCCTCGAGTGCACCCGAAATGTAATGAGTTGGCCATGTCAGGTGCATGTGCATGTTGCACCAGGAGAAAAACCGCTTAAACTGTAATTAAAGTACACGTTTTCTTATCACTCATTATCCAACAAAACAGTTAATGAATAATATTACTTGTATTTTATTATTGAAAATAACTATTTGGATTCGAGTTCCATATTTTCTACAGAATCTAATCATTTTTTATAGATTGATATTTTTAAGAACTTTTAATAATATAAAAATAAATAAATAAATAAATATTAATAATATTAAATATAATATAATAGAAAGCTAATACAATATGGAAGTCTATTTCTATTAGGAATTCTTATATATATTTATTAAAGACTATTATATTTATAAATATAAGACCGTACAATTTTGGTACAATCTTTTGGTTAAGCCAGTTTTTGATCTACTTTTCAAATTCTTATCAACTTTAAACTCTAATACTCTTTGTTTTTTCTCCTAACATTTTCTTCCACTGCAGCCTCGAAATGACCCCGACCGCGACCCCAACCCTAAATGGGCTATGCATTTTCTTATTTTCTCGCTGTCTCCCTTCCACCACTTGGCCTAGACTCCCCGTCTCTTTTTCGTGCGCGTAATTACAGCGGCCAAGTCGAAGTTTTTCCTTATGGGCCAGGTCAAAGAGCCACTGAAACGCTGAACGCTGAAACACTGGGCCACTGCGACATCGAGCGGTGCTCATTAGACCAAAGCGTTTGCAGGTCGCGTTGAGGGTGCATAGACATCTGTAGACGACGTAGCACGAGCTATGTCCTTATGTTTAGCGCATTTCGTTGTAATAATTTGAAATTTTGATCAGGTGTTTCTTTTTATGCATTTTGGCTTTCTTTCCGCCGGGGAAGTGGAGTGGTAGTGGAAGTGAAAGGGGCGGGGAGTGCGCGGTTCAAAGGGGAACTATGAGCGTTGAGGTCGACGGACCGTGTAACGCAACTGCAAGTGGCTAACTGTCTTGGCTCAAAATGCTCAACAAACGGGCAGGAAACCCGGGGAAAAAGCGCGCAATTTCGGGTGGTTCTTGAGCTGGGCTATTTGGCATTTGAACCGTGTCGTGGGGTCTGCTCGAGGGAATGCCAAGAGTCTGATTTCGCAGGCCAACAGGTGTGGAAAGGCAAGCTGCAAATGTTTACCCGGTAAACACTCTGAAATAAACAAAGATCTTTCAAGTTAATATTAACCAATATTGCTTGTGCAATTGCTTGATTACCAAATCAAAGAAATGTTTTCATTTAAATATTTGTCTGAATGCATTTCCTGTGGCCCTATATATTTTCTGAAATATATGTTCTGAAGACAATGCCCACACTACACCCAGTTTTTCAGCTCAATCTGCATCGCCCACTCTCGGATATGTGGGCACTCCTAGTCGATTTGCTTGGCAACCGGCCTGAACAACCTGATCCGATCCTCCTTCGTCGGCATCGCTCTGAACTTATTGAGCAATTTTATTTTTTGGGCGGCAGACGTTGCATAAATAATTCGCTTGCATGGGGAGTCTGTGTGTGCAGACGATGAGTGCAATGCGAGTACTAATGAGTGCCAGATCAAAGTCAATTTCGGGGCCCACGTAAAGTCACGCAATATTGTGTGGAGGCAGGATGCCAGGATCGAATCAGAATGGGGAGCGTCGGCTTGGGGACCCAAGAAAATGATTCAAAGGGTTGCTCTAACTAAGAGTACTCTAAATACATGATATTATATAAAGATGGTAAGGTTGATAAATACTTTTAGTGTTCGAAAAAGTAAGTTGTTTATGTCACAAAGTGTTAAAGGGTATTTCTACAAGCGACCATCTCAGTTTTTAATGTCTCCCCAATTTGTTCTTGCAAATGTACTAACTTCTTTTGTTGTGGCAAAAAAGAGAGAAAAGCGTGCAGCGCACGTACCTACGAAATTATGATCCCGGCAAATTGAGTTCAGTTCTGGCTGAATGGGTTTTTGGGAGTGCTCACGAAAATTGCCGAAAAACGAGCGAAAACGTGCGATCCAATCGAGCACATGCAAATCGAAATTCAAGCTTGAAGAGCGAAGAGGTTTGTGGTCGCAACTCGAGTTGAAACTGATCCGCTTAACTCTGCTGACCGGAAAGTGCATTAAAAGCTGACCAGCGGACAATGGCTAGGAATTTAGGAAAGGTTAAGCGATCCGGTCCGGTAAAACAAACAACTCGAGGCCAGGACAATGGAGCACCCAATGCAGGCCCTTCTAATGCAATTAAAATTTCTTGTGTCGTAAGTCAAATGCGAATCGAAGCGTAACCCGTTGGTCAAGCCAAGTGTTTGTTTAGTTGCGGTCAGTTGCGTTTGCTCAAAGGATCAGCGATGGGATATTGTGTAACCGATCCCCGGAAAATCTTGCTCCTGCGCCGAAGGGGTCAGCAAATCGCGTTAGGGCATCGAAATGTTGAAATTAAGCGTTAAATGGAAAAACAAAAGCTTAATCTCAAGAACAAGGCAATGAAAAGACAAACTAGGCGGCGCACAAAGGAGTCATAATTGCGAAGGGGTCACTCATGCATTCGCATTCGCGGCACTGCAGGGGTTGCAATGGGTTGTAATGGGTTGATCGGATCGGAATAGAATCGGACCTCGGTGGGGTGGACACTTGAACCCGGAGCTGGTCAACGGCGCATTTTTGACAGCCACCGTTTTTATTCAGCGGCAACCGGTTTTCCATTTTTCTCAAGCTGCGGTTATTTGCAGAGTTTTGACGCTGGCCGCGTAATGAAGATAAACGATTTACAATAAAATTTTATTGTCCTTACACCACCGGGATTGCGAGTTTCAAGAAGCCGGTCAGGGATATTAATGATTGGCTGACCACCGCCAAGGACGAATACGTTGACCATGCGGGACAGGACCCTGCTGGAAATGCATTCGAAAAGGTGTCTAATGCGCAAATCCTGTTTAGATAGGACCCCCAGCATGAAGTTAACTTAACTGACAAGGATACTTATGTGATTTGGTTTGCTATGGAATTATATGATGGTTAGTTTCGCGACCCCTTCTTAAAAATAACCTACACTACAGTGTCGCCACCTTTATCATTTGACGTTTATTTTATGAACTATAATCCAAAACATTTTAAAATTTGTTTTGAAAGCATTCCTTGAAATGGTCACCTTAATTGGAACTCCACGATGGTTGCTGTCGATTTCAATGTCAAAAATTTCTGTTGACATGTAAAATAGTACTGTAGAGTAGCGCTAGATGACGTCTTTAAGTCATAAGTAGAAATTAATGTCTGAAATTATGTGGTCGTATGGTTAACTAATAAATCGAAATATTTAACAATTTTTTAGGTAAAATGCCTACTTTAATTCCAGAAGTGTTTTTTCCCTACACACAAGAGAAACGTGAGTCGGGAAAACCTGAGCTCCAAACCGAAGCACTTGAAATATTGGTTTATACGGATTTCCCCAAGCCAAGCTATGAAATCATCAATATAATTTATTAAATTCTGAAAAAAATTAAATTGATTTTGAATTTTGGGTCCATTGTTATTTTGTATTTGCTTCTATATCTTCTTATTGATTACTTAAAGCATAAATAAGCGGCTTCCCAGCGCAACATTATCAGTCTTCTTTAGTCCACAATGCAAACAGTATTTACTTCTCTACTGCTCCTTGCAGTTTTCTGCCTTTTTTACATCGGAGTAACTGCCGATTGCTGTTATGATGGAACAGACGTCTTTGAGACCGATCTCTGTGAGGATAGCATTATGCCCGATTTACTTTGCATTGGTGATATCTTTTAAAGTCCAGGCTAATAGGGAGATATTAACAAACAATCATGTATTAGTCCCAGATAAAATTGTATATGCCAAAAAAGTACCACCCAGTGAAAAAGAAGAAGTGCTAAGAAGAATTTATTTATGCTGAAATCAATAAAACGATATAAAAATCCAATAAATCTCTAAATTTTGAGGGTTCAAAAACCAATTTGTTTTGATGAACTTTTATCTGTCGAACGTAATCTTTATGATGAAATCGAGCTTGCAATGCTCGGCAATTAATTGTTGAGTCAAGGGGGAATATCGAGCCTGGGGCATCCCGCGATTTGATCGGATAATGTGCGGCTTAATTGCACGGAACTTGCCAAAATAGCGAGTAATGAGGGGGAATCTCACCACATTTATATGACAGGATATTGCAACCCTCAGGGGCAACCCCAAGATTCTCTATGGGGTGTCTGGGGTTCGTTGGACAAACCTCACATATGGCGTTCTATTTTGCTTACGCATCGATTAGCATCTGACTTCAATAAGGACCCCCAAAATTTGGGGAACTCCCTGGGGTGTCCACTGCTGACCAATGCCAAAAGGAAATACTTTTAACAAACTCTGCTCACTCGAGAACCCGGAGCACTTAAAAGCCCTAACCCCTCCAAAATTTTGGGGGATAAATCCTGGCTCCCAGTTTCTTTTCCCTTCATTTTGTTGTCTGCTCAAAGGGTTCTGGGAATTGCTGCCTTTGACAAACGAAAATATTTTTATTAAAATTAAAATGCTTACGCAAACCGAGGCAACGGGTTGCTTTTGTGGTTTTATATTTTTTTTCGGGTGCAATGGCAACCCTTGAAGCCCTTGTCTATGCATGAATTATGGGGAATCCCCGGCTGCCACATCCGTGCCATTTTATATTAATATGCAGCGCAGTCTAGCCGCAAAATTTTAATCTTTTTAAGTGAGACCACCAGCCGGGGGCCAGACATCGGCGAATCGTTTAATCTTTTTATTGAATTACCCTCCAGTTTTTGGCAATCGAAGGGATTTTTGCGGAGTCAAGTTTGCATCTGTTTGGCGGGCATAAACCCAATTTTGAATGGCCTGTATGTGACTGCCTCGTCTCCCGCGTATGCAAATCGTCATCGGCTTACTGTTGTCATAACAATTCCATTAACAAGGGCTGTCTGTCTGGTTTGGCATATTTATGAGCTTAGGAAATTGAATTGAATTATTCAGAGCGACAAAAAGGAGTCCTCTAATGCACATGTCGATTGTATCGTTTCCTAAAAATGAATTGGATTGGCAAGGGTTTCCTTCCATTTCTATTTCTTGATTCGCCAATTGTTAAATGTATTTCATTCCGAATGGCCGCCAGATCAGCCAATCATCTAAATAATGAAAACATTGGGGAAATGCCCAAAAACCACACGAATGTCTAGTCTGGTCGACGCCACATGCACCATCGAGCATAATAAATCCGATTCGTATCTGATCTATCCCAACATCAGGGGTTGACATTTAAATTAACACCCACGTGGTAATGTGGAGCTGCCCTTTGGGGGTTGAATCAGTTTCTGTCCGCAGGACTCGGCTTAGTCCTTTCGGTTAGCTGCTGGCAGTTGGTCGTAATAAAACGCTGTTGCTTTGGTTTTGACATTTAGTTTTATTTTTCGCTGTAAATTTTCATCGATACAAATGAAAATGGAAACTTGAGTATAACTATCGTACTATTCAATTTCGTTTAAATTACATAATATTAAACTAGACGCTTGCCATTATATTTCTCTGCTTTAGTTCCCCGTTTTGTTTGCTTGCTGGTATTTTCCTTTTTCGTTTTGTTTCCCTCATTGGTCTAGTTGGTGTTTTATTTTTACACAAATCAAAAGGTCTCTTTGTCGGGGATTAAGCACTTCAACTAAACTCTATAAAGCAGGGGGATCGGCTGGTTCAGGGAACATAGAAGATATAGTGGCGACAGAGGGTCGAGCACTGAACAGAAATGCAACGATAATACAGCAAAGTACGTATTTATAAAGTGGACTAAACCAAACCGTGTAAACTAGTAAATTAAATTAGAGACTTCACTAGAATCTGTATGTTTACAGTGTGACAGTGTGTGTTTATTTCTCCATATGTGTTGGTGTGTTTCTCTGCGTGTGTATGTATTGGTGTTTCGTTTGAGGGAGATGATGTCAGATGCCTTGGCGAAAGTTCAATATAATTGAAATGTATGTTTGCTTGACTTGTTGGGTGCAGCCGCTGGCTTTTGGAATTGGATTAAGTTTGTTTTTAAGATTTTTAGTATTTCTTGTGGCTTCGGCATGTGAGGATGCCCGCTTTACTCCTTGCGCGCCTGACGCTTGCGTGCTTTTGTGGTAGTTTCCTGAAAGATATATAAAACAGAAGTCAGTATGGTTCTTTTGACTTTTGTTTTGTAACCCACCTCAGTCTGTGCGGGCTCATCGTCGTTTTCCGCCGCCTTGGCCTCATCTTCGTTATCATCTAAATCAGACTTTTGGCTCTTTTTGGGACTAGCGGACAGCGGCGTGCTCTCCTTGCTGGAGTCTCCTCCAGCGGCCCGATCGCTCTCCCTCCTCCTCAGCCTCGGGCTCATCGTCGGGCTGTGGTTCGTCTGTCTTCTTGGCTTCGGCAGCCGCCTTCTTGGCAGCAGAGTCCTGTGACAACAAGCAATATTAGAAAATCCCTCAAAAAGGCAACTTGATTCAAAGCTGAAGAACAAGCTACATTACCTGACTCTTAGCGGTACCAAATCTACAGTAGATGGTGAGGGCAACCAGCGCCACAAAGACCACCAGGCCAATGCCCCAGATCGAGGGATAGGCCTTGGCTAGCTCGACTACCTTATTCACGAATGAGTCCTATGAAATGAAAAAGCCAAATGTAACAGTAGCAATTACGGGTGCAAGGTGCAAAAGGCAAAGATGAGAGTGTACATGTGGGTGTATCGTACATATTACTAAGTTAAGAGCGAAAGATAAGGCCGAAGGCCAACCTCTTTGGCGCGACGGTAGAGATAGAAGACATAGCAACTGGCCGGAATCAAAAGGTACAGGAAGTACAGGGCCCACCAGCCGGGCTTGTAGTTCATGCGGCGCATCAGGCGGTGCCAGAAGGTTTTCTTCGGATCGGATAGAACAGTGTCTCGATTATGTTTCTCTGTGTGTTTTGTTGAGGGAGAAAGGAAAAGGTTTAAGCCAAAACTTACCGATTCGCGGTCGATGTAGCGACGCTTGATGTCGAAGCTGTTGGCGGCAAAGTCACGAGCCACGTCCACATCGTCGGTGATGATAAGATTGTCGAAGAGAATGTCACTGGACATGGACCACAGCTCCAGACCCACAGCGCTCTAAATAAAATAAATTTTGATACAGTAAACTGTATGCATAAAATCATGAAAGTAGCACTTACGATTGGGGTCATTTGGAAAGGTTTCAGATCCTCAAAGAAGTCCGGATTGACGATCTTCCTGGGAGCCCACTTGCCCTGGTAGTTGGGGTTCTCGATCATCGGTGCACGCCACTTGCCCTTGTAGTTGGGGTTGGGGATGAGTGGAGCCTTCCATTTGCCGCAGCCGGGTGCCTTCTCGCAAACAGGGTTGTCCACCAAGGGAGCCTCCCACTCGCCGTCGATTTCGGCATCCCAATCCTCGGGTTTGCTGGCCGTCGGATCGAAGATCATATCGGGCTCATCCTCCAGCCAGCCATCAGGCATCACGGCGTTGGTGTCGGGCAGTTGAGGTGGGGCATCCTCGTCCCAATCCTCGGGTTTTTGGGCTGTGGGATCTGGGATCTTCTCGCGCTCGTCCCAGGATTCTGGCTTGTGGTCATTGGGGTCATCAATCTCCGCCGGCGGGTTAACTGGCGGCTTGAAGTCGGTCAGCAGGGAGCCCTCGTTTATGATCTTGTGATCCACGCGAATCTCGAAGCTGTTATCAGGTCGCACCACCAGCTGGTAGAGATGGGGTAGCTTGTCCTTGAATGGCTCTTCCAAACGATTCCTAAATGACCAAAAGTCCATTGGTTAACGATGGGATTATAAATATACTGCTTATCTCCCCCTTAAAAAAGTCAGCTCATCAATTGGTACAAAAGTCAAAATTAGTGACGATGGGAAACGCGGGTGATAATGGTCTTAAACTGCAATAGCTTCAGCGAGCAAAGGTGATTTTGGAGTAGATATGAATCACTTTAGATTCTGAGTTCGCACAATTGCATATATCAAATTCGTTTTATCAGCTTTTTTTTGAATGGTTTACCCCGGGGGTTTTTGCAAAATTTACTGAGCACTTGCGAAAACAAAACAAAATTACTTTTCAAAGTAAAACTCTAATAGCTCGAAGCAAAACTGCCAAGGTTTATGGGGAACGTTATGGTTTTTGTGATGAAAAGTCGAATGCTCTTTTGTCACACATAGAAATAATTATTACGCTTGAATGAGCTTTCGTCGCTTGATTACCCATCTCACAAAGAGTTGTTTTCGCTTTATGGACTCACTTTGGCTTGTTGCAGTGCTTCTCGGTGATGGTGCCATTAATTGGATTGACGTGCCGGAATATGAAGTGCATTTTCACATCGTTGCCGCACTTGTCCGGTCCAAACATGATGGTATAGGGTGTCTTGTCATTGAACTACGAGTAAACAGATGCGAATTCGGGGGTTGTTTATGTTTTTCGGTCTGCGGGGTTCAGTCAGCTATGAGCTATGAGGGCATTGCCTCCCGCACTTACGGCTTTGAGTTGTTCCGTATCTTTTCCGGCAGACAGAAGCTTCAAATACGAACCACCGCACTCCTGGCCCTCCTAAAATAATAAAAAACAACGTGGGGAAACCGAGAATTGGGTCAGTAAGCGGGTATTAATTGGATTTGCCCGCCGGCTGATGCAATCCCAGAGCGGTTCGATGCGTGACGAACCTGCAACGTGACCTCGTACTGCACCACCAGCGGTTTGTCCGGCTTGAACTCGAAGGGCTTTCGCAGTGGTGCGGATATGGCCGCATGCTTGGCCTTCGACTTGAGCACCAGACCCAGGTCATTCGCCCAAACGATGCGCTGGGGAGATTCCCAGTTCCAGATGCCGTCGTACTTGGAGATCTCCTCGGCAATGTCGTCCTTCTTGGCCTGCGACAGAACCCACTTCTTCCTCGACTCCTCCACGTCGTCGAAGTGGTCTGCAAAGTGGAACTTCTTGGCATCGATTACTGGGCTTTCGTAGGCCAACTTGTCGTCTTCCTCAGTGGCAATGGGTTCCTCCTGAAATACATGTTCAAACATTAGATAAAGTGCGATAAAATCCGGAACACGCGGTTGTCAGTGAGGGAAAGTGATAAAAAGAGAGAAAAATGGGTGGCAGACGTGGTCTTAAATTGTAGAACGCTACACCGGTGGGCAAAATAATAGCAAGCAAACTTCAAAAGTGGATTTATTGCTTCCCCACTGAGGTCATGACATAAATAAGTGCATTAATCCTTCTGGTAAACTAGTTTACTTGCGTAAACGGGACGATTTATATTTTTCAACTTTGGCGAAGTTGTTGCTAAGCATAAATTTCGAGTTAATTAAGCGAGAAGTTTTGTCAACCGAATCCAATTGACGAAATCTAAACCGATTGCATAGTCAGATAAAAGTAAAATAATGATGAATAAATAAACAAAGTCAAAGGAATATGCCATTGGAGCTCATTTAAGTAACTCTCTCTTAAGTGATGTAACCTGTGGAGTTCGAGGTTACTTTGCAGTTTTACGGCTGCCATAAATATGACTGCTATCTTTTTGACCTCATCTGTGGGTAAACATTTTCCCTCGCATTTGATTTGTCGGTGGAAAACTCAACCACACTCGCATGCTAATTGTGGGTCATAAAACGAAAACGCCGGCCGCACCACCCCCTGCCCCCTTATTAACCACCTCCGCCCATGCTCTTCTAGTAGCTTCTACTGACGTGTACTTTTTCTCTCTTTTATCTTTCGGATCGCATGGCGGTACTCACCTGCACATCTTCCACATAACCGTCCTCGAAGTCATCTGATTCCGAACCCAAATCGGCGGCTTTAGCCGCACTTATAAGCAGTAAACCGCAGGCAAAGAGCAACGCCAGCGTTGCGCCCCGGTTTCCTCCCATTTTCCTCGCCATTTTCAGCCACTTTTTTCTCAGCTCGCTGGGATTTTCTATCCGTGGTGAATGGAAAACCAAGGATTTGATTGTCTTCCCCGCTTGCGCTGTTTTTCACCAATTTTCCCGAACGGCGAACTGTTGCGGAATAACGAGAATCGAGATCTGGCACGTCGAACTATTTGTAATTAAATTAAACATGTAAATTATACATTTTCTGATTCTCGCTGCCTACTGTGTTCCTAGAGGTGGTCTGAAATCGATTCACACATTCTTACGATTTTCCGGGGATATCGATTTCGCCCCTCAGACGCAATCCTTGGTTCGGGCCCCGATTAAAATAGTAGCTGTGAACCAACCCCCTCAGTAAGATTTTTAATTGCATACTTTTTACTGCTTTGCTTAAAGATGAGAATTGCAGTCAAAGAAAGTAAGCAAATTTTCAGCAACACCGATATTCCAATAATTTGAAAGGGAATGTCATTAAAATGTCGAAAAAATCGACCAAAAAATAATTTTCAAAATTTTGACGCAACTGTTAGTTCACGAGCATTTAGAGGTATTACATTTGTAAATCTAACAATATATATCAAAGTTATGGCCTGCCAAGTGCTGAAATTGGTCATATTTCAGAACATCCATTTTTCCAATGCTTTGAAAGGAAAAAAATAATAAAAAATTAATTAAAAATTTAAAAGCACTTTGTTAGAGCATCAATCAACGAGTATTTCGAGCTGTTTTGTTTATAAATCGGAGCCTATAAGGAAAAGTTGTGGGCAATAAAGTGCAGGAGCTTGTTCATTTTTGGCAAGCCAAATTTTAAAAAAGGTGTAGGTTGTCAATTGGGGTCGTATCATAACATTAATTAATAGCACAAAAAACCTCCTCTAGGTAAATATTCCCCCGATGACCGTTTTGAAATTAATATTTCCGCAAAGTGCTATTCCATTGAAATATTGGCATACATTTGTTCAACAATCGGACATATCTGATTCAAACAAATCGTGGTATAAAAGTAAGCTTGCCAGTTGCAATTATTTTAAAAGCCCGGTGGCTCAATTAATGTGCCACCATGGCAATGACTAAGCCCGCAATAAACTTGATGGTTGGCAAAAGTTTCCCTTTCCAGTATTTTGTTGTGTAAAGTAAAGTGGCATGCATTTGAGCATAAAATTATAATAAAAATTCCTGGCTTATTGAGTGAGTTTGTGTGTGAAGCGAATCTTTCCACAGAGAGAAAACTTTCAACGGCTTTTTTGACCGATATAGTTTTCTGATATTAAAAATGAAACGATTCCGTGTTGTTGCTAAATAGATAATTGTTTAAGGAGTATGTATAATGAATACAATTTCCTAAGTATATTGATTGCGGGCTTCGCATCCTTTTACTGAGGGAAATTATCTGCGGCACGCGTATCTCTGTTTCTTTTTCCATCGTTGCCATTGACAGTTTTTTGTTTTCTTTTATTTTTTGTTTGCAACTGCATACAAAAAGCTTTCTGTTTAATGGAATATTTAACACAATTTAAAAAGTTTTTTTCTAAAGACAAACAAAGACTCGGAAGCACACATGGGGGAGGTATATAGTTGGTGGGCGGGCCGAAGAAGAGGCAACTTTTGTTGCAGCTTCAGACTGGAGAAAACTAAACGCGTGCACATACACGTTTCTTTTTTTTTTTTATGGAAATTGTGTAATGACAGTTAATGAGGGTCCCTGCAGTTCCAAAAGTGGCTTTTCGTCGATGAAATGGACGACGACCCACCGATGACAGGGGAAGCAGCCACTGGTGGCTATCCGATGACAATTCATATAGTCATTTGTATGGGATCGCCGGTTTTGTCATGCATGACGCTCTGGATGACAATTTTGTCCGTTTCATCGAACGAGTCATCGGTGGCTTATACGAATTTTGTATGGAGAAAATTCGTATAAGCCATTGATGATTTCGTTGGTGACGTGGGGGAGACAATTTCATCGATGGCTTTTGGGAGGATACCCTTAGTGAAATCATTAATGTCAATGTCTAAAAATGTCATCCCCAAATTCATATGAAAAACAATATATATATATTTATTTCTTTTTTAATTTTATTAAAATATCTTATTTTATAACATAAGAGATAAGTTGATAAATAATATGAAATTCGAAAGTTTTTGTTTACCATTTATATGTGGTTACAAATTAAAATGGCTTCTGACGAATATTCGCAGGGCAGCGTTTTGCGTCCGTCTCCCTTGAAATGGTATAAAAAATATTTTTATTATTACATATTATATATGACTTTTATGATTTAAAAGCAAACTTACCTTTCAAACGAATGTATCGGACATATGGCTGAATATTGAAAATATTTAAGAATATTTAAATAGGTTTTTAGTTAAAAAACATACTATTTTTATAATCTTATCGACACTTACATGATTTTTAAACACTCTCCGCTGCCCGTTGCACAAATTAAGAATTTCACAACCAATCGTCAACGCACTACTCAAAAGAATGACGCAGGTCAATTTCAATTTTCACCCTTTGCTCCGTTTTTTTTCGTTTTAGTATACCCTTCTTTTTTGGGTTATAGCCGACCATAAATAACTCGCGAGTTACATATGTATATTATTTCCATATTTGTAATTAATGTTATGTCATGTGAAAAAACAATAAGCATTTTTATTGCCGAAACGAAAAACTTTGCGATTGCAGTGGTTAATTCTTTGCGCTGGTTTTTATTAGTCGAATAGCGAAAATAAGACGAAAGTTGCGGCGATGCGCACGATAAGGAGTTCAGATTTCAACTAAACTTTTAATTTCATAAAATTCTCTTACATGCCTATACCTAAAGTACTGAGCGGGAGATCGGCGGCCGAATTCGCCTGAGCGAGAAAGCTTTATTAAGCCCCGACCCCCGCTTTACATAAACATAACAAGAGAACTCTCCAAACATGGTTACCTTGGTTCAATAATTTACATAATAATGTATATATAAACTATATTATATATATAAGTTTATATATATATATATATATATTATACCTAATATATGAAGAACTTTAGCATCAAAAGAGTATACATAAGTCGAGCGCCGCTCAGCCATATTTCCCATCGAAACCCAAATTGTTTCTAACGGAGAATGACAACATTGCAATAAAAAAAACGAAGACAAATTTGGAGTCGGGCCGCCGTCGGATGCAAGCAACGATTCGCATTATAAGAGTGAGAAGGAGAGGGAAACTTAGGAATATCCCTTTTCCTTTCCTACACACACGATTGCTTAAATGACACGAGTCACCAGGTGACAGCCAGAACTGCAGGGGTACTACATAAACAGACACAAGCACACATCTTACACATACCTTTCGAGAACCTCACCTGTGCATAAACAGCCAGTGTTGTCGAGTGTTCCATTAACAACGAGGCCAGCTTACCAACACTTGAGCTGGATTTCTCCTCACGCTGTCCACTGTGGAGGAAGTGAAAATTTGTGGCAATTAAATTGTTGGGAAAACTTTTCCAAAATGAATAAAAACCTTATTAATAAAAAACTTATTGTATCAACAAACTAAGCAGCACAAGTTATACGAATTTTCAAACTGTATTTTTTAATAATTGGAATACATTAGCAAAAGTGCCCAAACTCGTTTGGAAGTATGAGCTGGGCTAAATCGTTGCTAATTACGAATATAAAAAGCACTTTTTAGATTCCCGAAAGCCTTTCACTCCAAGTTTCAAACTCCTGGGTAATTTATAATAACATTTACCTAGCACATAAATATCCCCGCCTCGGAAAGAAATTACGGGCGAGAGGAGCCGTCTCCCATTGTGCTCCTCTTTCAAAACAGCAGCTCTTGTCTACACGAATTACTCAAAAAACATACTTAACACACTCACCCTCTCAAAGGCATTAATGGAGGGGGCGTCGAAAGTGGGAGCGGCGGGAAAACGCGGGGGTTTTCGGAGAAAGATGAATGGGGAGGAGCTGCGACTGCGGGACATCAATGTTGATGGCATACCAGAAAAGTTTTGTTCTAAGCTTTTGGACAGCGCCGGCAGAATCTCAAACATTTTCACCTGCAAGCAAATAGCGGAAGAGAGGTGTTTTCCGGGGTGAAGGGGGGTGTTTTGGAAAATGAAGAGCGGGTGGCCGTGGGTTTTCCTGGGGTGGGAGGTGAAGTATCCATGTGTGAGAGAGTATCAAAACATATGAAGGAAGCGCCGCTACAAGCGCACGAGTTCAACTTAGTGTGTACTTAACTTCCGTTACACGGCCACCACTACACCTGCACACCTCACCCACACACTCGCGCACACATCCTTTCACACGCATGGCCAGCGGCTCACATATACTCACACGCAGAGAAAATGGGAGTGCAAGAGATAATAATATATTTTAATAATAGCGTATTTTTTGGCTAATTTGCAATCAAGTATATTAACCACTTTTCAAATATGTATTTATATTTGACTATTTTTCAGAAACCAATTAAAGACTTCAATTTTATTGGGTCAAGAGGCTTCATCCTTTTTTATATTAAATCAAGAATATATTTTTACAGTGAACGTGTTTGTTTGTTTATGCCAAAAGTGTTGTAAAGTGCGGCGCTTTGTCGGCAGGAAACGCTGAAAATTTATTACCGGACAATTTTGCCGGGGGCATAAAAAAGAGAGCCCACCGAAAAGGGGGCGGGGCAAGCCTAGTCTCCCCTTTCTCCCCCTCCCCGCACACATGCATATGCATAGTTTGCTGGCCGTAAGTGTATGCAAACATGCCTAAAAAATCTGGAACAGTCGAGGGGA
Source organism: Drosophila ficusphila (assembly GCF_018152265.1). Classification (NCBI taxonomy): domain Eukaryota; kingdom Metazoa; phylum Arthropoda; class Insecta; order Diptera; family Drosophilidae; genus Drosophila; species Drosophila ficusphila. The sequence continues at coordinate 22,210,552 of NW_025064737.1, forward strand.
AAGGAAATGCGGGGCGAGGGCGAGGGAAATGTGTAAGCAGGCGGGCCATTTTCCATTAAAAATTCAAAATGCCCGACGCCCTGCCCGCCATTAACACCCAGGATAGATTTGTGTGTGTGTGTGTGTGTGTGTGTGTGTTTGGGAAGTGGGGGTATCTGTGAGTTCGAGGGAAAACCTCTTTAGTGCCCTCCCCAGCTATCGTTTGCTTTTCCTTTTCTCCGCTTTAAACACCTCGTCTTCTCACCTTTCGAATGGGGTTTTCTCTATGTGTTGAGGAATTTGCAGCGCCGTTAAAACTGAATTGATTTGTTATTCATGTTTTCTGACTTATGGCCAACACTTTCGGCTTTCCGCCTACCATTCAATTGACGTGGCCAATGGCGCCGACTTTTCCCCATCGCCGTCCTCCACTGGAAATAGTGAAAATTTAATGCAGGCACTGAATTCAGGAGCGGATTTTCAAAGATCAGGGAAGATAACAATGTAGATTATGTTGAAAGACTTTTTTATAAAACCTTATAAAATTAAAAAAAATTTTGAATGTTTAAATGTGTTTTAAATTATATAACATTCTAAATTCTCTTTTTTTTTTAATTCCTTCCAGAACTACATTTTCTCTTATCTTAATCTGCCCCCGGGCTTACCCACAATGTTTCCACAAGGTTTTGCCGGAGCCTCTTGCTTGGATTTTATATTTATTGAATTGCCGCACGGGGAGCATTTAGTGCGTGTTTCAGAATCTCGAAAAAAAACACAGAACAAGAACACAGTGCCTTGCCGACTTAAATAAATACTTGTATACACTAACCTATTTATGTTGAATATAAGTAAAAAGTATTTTAAATAAAATTAAATCTGTGTTATGATAATCAATCAAAAAACTTATATTCAAACTAAGTATATAAGGTTTTTTTCAATTCATTCAATTCATTTATAAGAACAGAACTCGGGCCAAAAGCTGTTTCATTCCCATGAAAGTGGCATTAGTAAAATAAATTGAAACCCAAAATTTGTATTTGGCTAAAAACATTTTAGTGAAGTATTGGGATGAGATGTACAATACAAGTGTGTCATTGCAGTTAATGTATAAAAAGTTCTTTAATTATGCAAACCATTCAAAGACAAAAAGGGTAAATTTTCTGAAGTGGGCTTTTAGCTAATTCGAAATGAATTCAGATTTCAGGTCATTAAGTGTCATTCATATTAAAAATTGAGTTTTGTCCTGCGGCATTTTGCGGCATTAAAGAGTTATTCTTTGTGGAACTTTTACCAGGCAACTAATTTGCATGCCTTATTCTCGTACCTGTCCCTTTTTATTTTCATTTTTTTGGCTTGATAATTCTTTTTTGAGTTGGGCTCTGGAATGTCTAAATTTTAATCACCTCAGTTGACAAGCCAAGACAAATAAAAGCGGTTCGCAAGTCGGGCGTGACTTTGGGGAAGGATTCTCTTTTTTGAAATAATAAATCAGGGCATAGGCGAAAATATTTAAATTTAAATGTTTCGGGGCCGAAACGTAAACAGAAGCAAAACTCCCGGGGCGGCAGTCACTTTCATTATTGGAAATATAAATCACTTTCCTTGCCGGGAAAACAAAGTCGGCCTATACACCCTTTGAGGCTAATGGCTGGACTGAAGACTGGGGGGAATGGGAGGGATGAGGGGGATGAGTGGGAGCTCAGAGGTTGCTGCTTGTTTGTTCGCCGTTCTTTTTCTCGTTTTCTCTGCGGTGAGAGGGCTGCGCACGATAAAAACAAACAAATTCATAGCTAATAAAATTGCTAATAAATAAACGAGAATGGCGTAAGCGCAAAAAAGGGACACACGAAGCGAAAACAAAGCAGCCGCAAACAAAATATACCAACAAAGAGTACGAAAAAATCATCATCAGCCCACACACATTCACCTGGAAAAGGAAAAGGGTGGGAAATCGGGGGGCTGAAAAAATAATGTAAGGCTAAAGCGACGCCAACCTGGTGGCCGCATTGACCAACAGCCAGCGGCCATTTTCGGTGGGTGGTTGGGCGAACAGGTTAGCAGACATTGCATTAAACAGGTAATGGGTTATCAGGGCGGGGGGCGAGGGGGCGTGGTCCTTGGAGTCGCGTGCGCCTCTGCCAACAATTGCTGCACAGATAAAAAATATACTCTCATCTTCTAAAATATTGTAAAATTTCAAGCTGGTTGGAAATGATCCAAAGAAAAACTTGGTTTTAACAATTTAATAAAATTTCTATAAAAATATGATGGATTTAGTTTTAATAATTATTATTAAAAACATTTCTCCCCGTGTAGTAATTTTGTTTTTCCTTTATGTGTTTATTTTTTATATATTTTTTTTACCTTAGCCTTGTTGCTGTTGTTATTTGCGGCGCTGGGTTTTTGGAAATTTATTACCAAAAACCGCACATGCTTTTTTAACTTTTCCTCACAGCGGTTTTCCGTAGTTGCTCTTTCACATTTTTTGGGTGGAAATTTTTAATCAAAAGAATGTTGGCCACACAAATCCAATTACATTCTGATAAGAAACGCTTAGCCAATGGCCACATTTGTTCTTATGCAAATCAGCCAGGTTTATTAGCCCTTTATGGTGTTTTCTCCGGCTTGATGGTTATTTTTTCCGCTTTTTTAACTTTTGTTGTTATTTCACCGCAGGTGGCGGAGCATGAAAAGTGTCCAGGCTGCAAAAGCAGATCAGGACGTCAGGCAACGAGGGTCGGGTCATCATTCCCTGTCCCAGCTCATAAATCTCCGGGATAAAAATCCGCTGAGGGCAGCGAAAGTTGCCAGCCACTTTGTGACCCACTTACTGCCTGATTTTTAGTCCCGCCAACCAACCGACTGACTGGCTGGCTTACTGACGGACTCACGGACTGACGGACTGGCTCATAGAGGTCATAATTCCCATGCAATTTCAGCTTTTGTCCCCGTTTAATGACTGACAGGAAGCCTTAGTGCCCGTCTTCAAACAATTTGCATTTTTATGGAATTGAGACATTTGACGAGCTCGAAAGACGCCCGTAGATTGGATATGAGCCAGAAATTAATGTGCAGCATAAAGATTGCTCTGCCCAGATTGCAGATCAACTTTTGATGACAACTTGAGGAAGACAAGTTCCCTTTTCCTTTTATATACCAAGAATAAATAGGAAATGGCAGATAGACCCAAGGTGAAGTTACAATCAAAATTAAAGAAAGAAAAAATGCTTAAGGCACTTCATTCTTATTCTCTAAGAAAAAAATCACCTTGAAATTCAATACTTTCTGGTAGAGTTAAATCCTGTTTCCGTTTTTATTTTGCCAAGTAATTCGAGATTCCCTTGCCTTATTGACATTTTCCAGCATTAGGGGTAATGTGTTCAGCTCTTAGAAACCAGTTTAGGGGACAGTCCCGATTCTGTACTTAAAGCTTAAGCACGACCCCAGTGAGCTGTAAATAAGCGATGGGAAACCCCGGCTTTAATGCGAAATTAATAAACCAAAATCAGCTGCTAAGCAATAAACTAAACTAACAGAGCCGGCTTTTCCCTAACCCAAAGGCGACCTAAATAAACACAAAAACACACTCGCACACACAAACACACCAGCGAATATCCAAGGTCGTGCTTAGGCGCGCAAATAAACCAAAGGGGTGTGGCAGGGGGCGGGGGGAGTAGAGGCGGTAAAGGCGGCGGGGATCCGAAAAAACCGCAAGAGCAGAACGGCAAACGAAATGTGAAGGAGCCGACAAAACAAACCAAAGACAAAACAAAACATCGAGTCAAAGGAATAAACCAAGCAAATAATCCTTTAGCTTAAAAAACCAGAGAGACAGGAGTTGGGTAAAAATAAAACTTCGAAAGCGCGAGTTTAACGACTATTAAATGACCCTAACATTTGGAAAAGCTATATTTATTATCTGGTATTTCTAGAAGTAAACATTAATATGTACAAATAATCAAGGATACAGAGACAAGTCAAAAATATGAATATAGTTAATTCTACCATACTTTAACTTTCATTTCTGATTTTCTTTTTATGTTTTCAAAAATCCTCATATACCCTTTCTTATTCGGAGTTTCAGAAAAAACCAAAGTGACAAGAAAAGCTAGGCGAGCTATCGAAGGACTGAGAGGTTTAGAACGAGCAAAAAATAGGACAGGAATAGCGGCCGCCTTTATTTTGTTTTCTTTGTTATTTCAGCCTTCGCTCGGTATTTATTTCGTATATTTTTTTTGAAGCTCCATCTATCTTTAAAAAAGAAATGGGGCAAGGGAAAATCCACACGGCCGCATTATCCTTTGCTTATCGCGATGTTCTCGCGACCCTTGAGGTCGGGGGCGCTGGAAAAAAATGAGGGGGCGTGGCTCGGTCTGCAGACTGCTTGGCGTCGTCAACGCTTTGAACTGTGTCTTTTGATTTCGATTTTGATTCGGCCAGATCTTTCCGCTCGTCTGTACATATTTTTGGCATTAATTTGCCTAAGTGTCGTCCTTGTTCGTCGCGTTAAGATTCCTGCTTGCGATAGCCGAGCTAATTTTGTGTAATGAAATAAATTAAAAGTCCGTAATAAACTCAAACTGTCAGCAACAACAATCAGTAGGCGACGTCATGGCAAATGAAGCGTGAGCGAGGGAAAGGGACAGCTGGCGGTGGGAAAGAGAGGGGCTGACTGGCCAGGCAAATTGGCTTGTTAATGAATCATTACGCATACGTCACGTTGTGCATGACAAATGACAGAAGGCGGCACAATCGTTGATACCGAAAAAATGGAATGAATGCGAATGACTTGCAAAAAGGGTTTCTGAAAGGAATCGTAGTAATGTGTGTATATTGAGTTCGTAGTAATTTGTGTGTATTGAGATACATAGTTACATTTCCGTTTATTAAAACTAAAATATGTAGAAAATCCGTAAATTGCATTATACAATATTGGTTATTTAAATAAAGTTGAATGATTTTTTATTAAATGAACAATAAACTAAAGACAGTGGTTTTAATCTATCCTTTGCAAACAAAAACCAAAAACTTAATTAAAGTGGTATTCTTTCTCAACATATTCTTCATCACACAATTTGACTCTTCCCATTAGTTCACCCAGTTAGAGGATTAAACACTGCGAACCTGAATAATTTCCATATGAGGGGTGAAAACTTGGAATCAGCTTAAAGTCTCAAGAACAACGAGAATGAAGTGGAAAATTTATATGAGAGGCAGAAGCAGAAGATAAACAGAAAGTCTGATTCCAGCTCCACCTCTATATATCTCCCTTACCCGATTTTCCTTTTCGCTCACTCACTTTCTTTCCCTCTTTTTCACACATATGCATGAGCGCCTTTGTGCACACAATTTGTTCAAATTGGGTTCGGCCTTGCTGTCGAATGTTTAGCCGGCGAAAAGAAATGGCCGCCATCTGCATTTCCGGCTGTATTCCCCGGATTCCTCTATTCCGGCCACACATACACACCCACACATACGTGCTCGTATGCTAATTCAAAGCCAAACTATAAATTTGAGAGCTGGCCGCATATTAAAACGTTTAATTCAATATGGGAGGCGCTCAGCTATTCAAACTTTGGCCAACGCTCGTGCAGAGTCTCTGTCCGTCCGTCTAATTGTCCGTCCGCCGGTTTATCCGTCTGTGTTTGTTTAGGCAAAAGCTTAGTCAGGGACACATATGCTTAACCATACTAGCTACAGTCCTCAAGAAAAGTATTTTTACATAAGTAAATGGTGAAAGCAAAGTCAACGAATCATGTTAAATTAGCGGACGTAATAAAAAGATTAAAAAAACGATTAATCATCATAATCATATTGTAATAAAAATAAAAATTTGGAATATAAAAATATATTGTTTTGTAGCATTAATTTTATTGGCATCTTTAATGCATTATACTTTTGTAAATCACTGTTTTAGCCCGTCTGCTCAAGTGGCATCCACTTGTCTTTGCCCTTGGGCATCTGCGAACGTGTCGCCCCTTGCCCGCTTATAATCTCATCTGCGACACTCGTTGAACTTGTCGCCATTTAGTTAAATCAACAAAAATAATTTTGTTCAGAGAAGGTCCTTCTGGCAACCCAGGTCCTTTGGCCAGCCCCTTGCCTCGAACAATCTCGTCCACACATGCCGCCACATCCACTACTTTCCGGGGAAGGCTCACGTACTCCCGTCCGGACGGAAGTCGGAAGTCGGATGTCGGGTATATCTTGTCCGTCGCTCCTGCCACATTAACGTGACTTTTGCAGCGCCCAGTTTTATCAGCATAATTTAGTTTGTGCCCGGACCTCGTTACTCGTTCCACGTTCCTCGCTCCTTGTTCTTCGCTCCTCGGACTTTGGACCCGTTCAGCTGCGGCCTGCGGTTCACTGCATTAGTTAGAGCGTTCTTTGTGCTAACTTCCAGGGTTTTGCGGTACGGGGATATTAAATCGGCCTACGAGGGCTTTAATTAAGCTGCCTCTGCTGTCGCACGTGAATTATTAAAGCCGTGCACGCCAAGTGCGAAAAAAAAATATTTACTAATTTCCCTACATGCACAATTCTGTAATTCAGTTCCGTTGGCACTCGAATGTCGATTGCCTCGACCGCCCGCTGGTTTTTGCTGAAAACGGAAAAATACAGAAATATAGAGGTTCATAACTGAAAGAAACAACATGGTGCTTTCTTAACAAATTTTAATATTCATAAGATTAATATACTCTATTGAACCTAATAAGTTACAAAGTTATCTGCGGGTATTATAAATTGGTGTGGTTCATAAGTATAAAATTAAAATTAAAACCATTTGTTAATATTTTTAAATAAATTAAAAGTATGTATTCTTACACGATTTCAGAATATTTCCATAGCTGTGCAATGGCCTTCGAGCCACTAGCAACAGGCAATCAACGGTCGGTAACTTTGTATTTTTGAAGTAGTTAATAAGTCCACCTGGTCGGCGAAGGGGTTTTGGGGCGGAGGAGTGGCGGGGTGGAGGGGGACTGCCAACGGCCATAAAGACGCTTACGAAGTGCAGTTGGCCAAAAGCAAAAGTGCAAAAAGGAATTTCGCTAAATATGCCAAGTTATGAACTCAATTGGCGGCCTCTTTAGCAGTCGAGGAGTGCGCAAAAGTTGGTTAATAAAATCACAGCAGAGTGTTAATGGGGATTTTCATAAGGGGCAAAAAGACAAAGACAATGGCCGAAGAGCTGGGGCAGTGACAACCATGATGAGATTGAAATTCCTTCAATGATTGCGACTTTTCTTGGCTTCGCAATCAAGTTGAAGAGCCGGCGCTTTTCGAGGAAATCTACGCTCTTATCGAAGGGAAGTCGAAGGCGAAGTCTTGGTCCTGCACTTGGCAGTGGTGACCTCATAACGGCCCTGCTTATTAAACGGTTGTCCTGCGGCCAAATCTTAGCAAGTCGCTGGCTGCACCTACCCGCATTTTCCGGCCATTTCCACCCGATTTTCCGCCTTTGCCCGCAACATGTTGGCAAGGCTAAAGCCAAAACTGTTGCGGATCGGCTTTCGCGTAATTAAAAATTGCGGCTAGCGTTGGCCAGCCGACCGTGCAACCCACCCCCTCTCAACGCCTGCCTCTCCACTTTCCCGCAGGAAAGGCAGGAAAATGGTTGGGCTGCTGGAGCGAGCGGTGGGTGGGGGATCGTCCTGCGGTGGGTCCTTTTCTGCTGACGCTGCCCTTAAATGCGCTTTTTAGTTTAGACCAACGTAAGAGGTTTTAGCTCGCAGCGGGTGCCACGCCCTCCCCATCCCTACGCCCCCCTTTTCAGCCACGTTGAATAATTTGCTTGCACACAGCAAACTAAAAAAAATAACAAAATGGGGGGAACAAGAATAAAAAGAATATTTCAAATTAATTAACGCTAATGAAAATGTTTAAAACTTGAAAGTTGCAGTCACTCGAGTGCGAGGAGGTGAAGGGCCGGAAACGGTAGAAGGGGGTTGGAGGTGTGGAAGGGTGGAGGGGAGGGGCAGTTGGCCAAGGGGTAGGGACTGCAACTAACTTGGTTGTTTGTTTGCGCCTCAGAAAACTCGGCGAAACTCGGAACAGAAAACAAGTTTACGCTTCCGATGTTCCTTCTCCACCCGAAAAAGAGATCATTAAATTTTAATATTTCAATAGAACATTAATATAAACAAAAAAATTTTATAAAAAATATTTTCATTTCAAAAAACATAGAAATTGGTATTATGGTATACTACTCAAGTGAGTAAACTGTAATGAGAGTTTCGGCAATTTCTTTTTGTGTATCGCCACTTCGATTGTTTGTTCCGCATTGAAAAGCTGATAGTTTCCATCGGCGGGGAAAACGCAAACAAAGCTGTGTGGCTAACTTATTTGTTTTTGCACGAGGGGAAAACGCTGCTGGTGCCCAACTGTTGCGCAATCGAACACAAAGCAATTTTAATAAATTTTATGGCACATTTATTTGCATGGCACCTGGTACGCCGCTCTCGAATTATTTGTCCCGTACATTCCACATTGCATTTCCTTTTATTAGAAAATGCTATAATAATTCTTAGCAAAGTTAGGTTTGCATTGTTGTGGAAACAAGCAAAACAAAAGAAGCTCTGCGCAAAAGTTTTCTTCTTTATGAAGGAAGTGAGAGCTGAGGAAAGTGGACATTGCATGAGGGTCATGGAAACAATGAGCGGAGTATATATATTTTATAAAAGGCAATTTTCGCCTATAAGTACTGAACTGGGAACTCAGCTGCGCAGAAATTGATATCAAAAAGTTTACTTTTGTTTAGAGACTCCTTGCAATCATTAGCAACTCAAATTAAACACTTTATGCAGTGATATGTGTTTATAACAATTACTTTTTGTTTTGTCTTAAACAAAATGTTTTATTGTGGTTTTAGTAAAAGAATTTGACAATTGATAGACATTATAATTGGTTTTGTTATTAAACTTTATTATTTTTCGATTTCTAGTTGACAAATTCTAGAGAGAAACATCTTGTTTGTCAATATTAAATTAGTTAATTAAAATGTTTTCCAGCTTGAAGAAGTTAAACAAATAGCAAAGGGCAACACAAACTTTTATCGAGGAAGAAGTTTATATTTTTGGCTTAGTTGTGATGCTCACTTTAATTGCGTCCTTAATGTCATGGCCCTGGATAAAATGTTTTGACTCATATATCAAAATTTGCAGACTTCTGGCTGGAATACCTATTCAGACATCAAAAGCCAACCCACACAGGGCAACGAGTCCTTCAGGCTCAGTCGTGAACACAGGACGTGAAGTGCGTGTTTGTTTTGCTGGCCAGTTGCAGTCAGCTTGCCAGCTGTTGGTTTTGTTTGGCTGAGATGTCTGGAGTCTGATGCCTGTGGTGATGACAGTTAAAGTGGCGTTCCGGCAGCATCAGGCAACCAAATAAATGCCGTGAAAACTCATGCAACGCCTGCAGGAATCCTCGTACAATGGCTGTTTAACCTTAGGTTTGTCATAACTATGAAAACACTTGTTGGGAGTTTTTCTCTACAAATATTATTAATATAATTTTATTTGAATTGAAAACAAGCTCTCAGAAAAAGTTTAATATATTTTCAAACATGTCTCTGAAAAGTCCCACTGTATCCCTCCTTTTTTCCGGTTAAACAATGCACTTTTCCGCAGCTAATGGGCTTGTCTCTGTCCGCCGGAGGCTGCCAGCTGTTTTGGCGCTTTTCCCCAGACAAATGCATACACCAGGCACCATAATCAAGTAATTGTTGGGCGGCGGCGGTGCACCTGCCCTGCGAATATCGCGCATACGCCGCGTGATACCGCGCCGGAAACAAAGGATCCGGGATTAGGCTTTATTTCTTGCTGGCTGGTCTTTCGGTTGATTTAGTGCCCCGCTTAGAGGGCCCGACAATTGTGAGCGACGCAACCGCTGACACTTAACTGTGAAAAATTGTGAATTATTATGGCAGTTTCCCCACGCCCCCGATCGCCTTCCTCCCTGCGCAGTTTTTGTAGGCAGGCGCCAGTCGGTGTTCTTTGGGATTTCCTTTGCCTGTTTATGGCTGCGATTTGTTACGCACAATGGTGCGTGTTGGCCACAGGAGCGTTTCATCGAGCACGGGGAAACCGCAACAATCACAGGGGAGGCTGATTTTTGATAGGTCGGAGATTTTAATACCCTTATGGAGCTACACAATTTATGGCCAGATAATAAACTGTAGTAAAACTTAATTGGGAAATACCACTGCTCCGAACCTTATTGAATTGCATTAAATACTGGTCTTATAGGCGTTGCTAATTGAGAAAAAAGAGATTAAGTAATAACGTCAATAAATAGTTCAATAAGTCATTTCGCTGTATTAAATAAAATGAATAAATTACTTTAAAAATATTCTGTTATTATTTTTGACACAAACTCAATTTGTTTAGGAAGATTTTTAAAAGATTTTGTTGTAAACGAATCGACTATGAAATCTTCCGTTTGCTCAAGGCCAAAAACTGATAATTCTGTCCTGCCACGCTAAATTTTGACATGATCAATAGCTTCACCTGAATGACTGGCCAGCTTCTGGCCAAAATTAAATAACCCTCTGCAAGAGCATGAAGCTCTAATGAGAGAGAGGGGGGAAGGGGTGGTTCACCCAGCGGTGGCTGGTAACTTGTAAATGGCAAATGGTAACTGGCAGTCAGGTGGGTTGAAAGGCCAGCAGGCAGCCCGGGTAAACAAATAATTCAAAGTCATTTGCGCCATGACTTGGCCCCAGTTGCCAGCTGCTCCTGCTAAGCTGCGAGCTCTTCGAGGTAGCTGGCCAAGTGTGAAAAAAGTGTCAACGCTTTTTGCCATGTCGGGTGATTATGACACTAAAGAGGGGCTCTGATCCGGAAGACGCTGCGAGGGGAAGGACCATAAGCGATTGCCCAGGTCGAGTGTTTTGACTGCTTTGCAACTTTGTTACTATTTGCGCTTGTAACTCTGCATTCGCTTGTGGTTGCTCCAAAAAAGTAAACAGACTTATTTGGCCTGTACTCTAATGGCTGCTGATTGGGGAGCTAAGCCAAGAATTAGTGTTTATTGGGAGTATCTATCAACTCTTGGTTAAGATAGCTATAAATCAGAAAACAAAATAAGAAGATAAAAACCGTACTATTACTTGTTCTAAACAATTATTTGAAATTATAAATATGCTGCTGCATTGAATTTTTTGCATTTTAATCCTTTATATTCTGTTTTGCCTCTGCAGTGAATTTAAGATTTCCTTGGCCCTTTAAAAAGAACGACCTCGCTGCACTGGCACACCCATTGGCACCGTTTTGGACATAAACAGTGTTTACCTTAAAAAATGGTTCATGCCACCTTTCGTGTTTCAGCTTCCTTTGCACCTCGTCGCCGAGTCCTTTATCCTTTGCTCGGCCGTCTCCGCTTTCCCCTCCCATTTCCCATTTTCCTTTCCTAGGCGTCTCCGCATGCTGTTGGCCTGGGCAAACAAAAAATCTCATTAATCCATTAAGTATACGCTAAGAAAAAGTTCAAAGCGTCTGCTCACACACACACACCCACAGAAGCACACACACACACCCGCATACACAGAAGCACACACACACACATTCTCAGGCCGGCAAGGACACTTCTCAGCTACCGTGTGTATTATAGTAATGTGAGTGGGTGTGCGGGAGTGGGCGTAAGTTTGTGTTCAGTGTGAAAGAAAGCCTTTTGGGAGCACTAATGAGTTTGACATTGTTTCCTCCTAACAAGCAGCAAAGTTGGCCCAAAAGGGGGGCTGTTTCGGGTGGTCGAAGGGGGTGCGGCGGTGGTCCAAAATCAGAGGAAGTCGACTGCATCGCCAGACATTTTACCTTGGCATCTTTTTTCGGCGTTTCTATTACGATTTCCGAGGCGGAGACGCTGCGAAGTCCCCCAAATGAATTTCATTCCATTTTCCACATCTTCAGATTCTACTTACGCTTTTTTCACTAATTAAAACCGTGTTGATAGCCGTTTTCAATTTGGCTTCGGGCTGGGGCTTAAAGTCCACTGGTTCTGCTAAAGGACAGTTTAATTCTTAAGTCTCCCAAAGTTTCTTTTGAATTTGATTTCTGTGCATTTTCTAAAAGAAAAAACCTATAATACCCTGTTTACTTAATGCAAGATGCTTTGCTATATTACTATTACTATTTTTTCTAATTAAAACCTCGTTGGCGGACATTTTCGATATTGCCCTTAGCGAAAACTTAAAGCTTCTGGGGGCAACGTTTTCGCAACCGTTTACGTCTCTCTTTTTTCACTTTTCCCGGCATGAGTAATGTCTCCCTTTTGACTCATTTGGTTACCCATACACACACACCAGCACACACACTCCGGCAGCAACTCATGCATGCATAAATATCCGGGATGGAAACTACGCAGGGGTCTCCTCTTCCGGATTCCCCGACTTTCTGTGCATATTTTGGCTCTGCCGGCGTCGATTGTAAATTACGCCCTAATGCGCCCATTTGTATGCTGCAAAAATTGCCGCTTATTGAATATTTAGCGAGCTACCTGACACAAACTTCCCGACTTCCTTCGCCTAATGAACTCATTTGGGATTTCGCATGCGTGCTTTAGACCCGAGAAATCGCGTATAAAGAAAACCGAAACTTTTTCCATTTTAAATAATTAAACAACAAAAGCCAGTCGGGTTGACACGCCCCCCGCAGCTGTTTGTGATCCCTTTCGTTTATTTTGGCTCTTTGTTTGGGCCCGATTGCGTATCACATTCGGTTGCCAGGCCAATGAAGAGTGACTGGCTGGCTGACAGGCGAAATGAGCCGGGATTACGGCCCAGATAAGCGCTAAACAAGCGAACAAGGCTCGCAAACTCGCCCAGGGCCAGGTGACATTGCTGGTAGTTTGGCCTTTTTGTGCCCAGAAAAAGCCTATGTCCTTTTTTATAATAAATCAGCTATTAGAGTATCAAATGTCATGATTTTTAAATAGTCAATTGTAATTATTTCAATTAACATGAAACAATTAAACCTTTTTTTGTGATTTTTTAATCAACTTTCATATCATTGCCGTCACATGGAATTAAAAATAATAAAAAGCAATTGGCTTGCACATTTTTTGCCAGCTCTTTTTTACACCTTGATGGCATCTCCGGCATTACAGGCATTCCATGGGGTGCCAAAGTCCGATTAAATGCCCAAGAATTTGATTAGTTTTGAGCACTTTTCCAAGAATCCCAGTCCGTACGGGGAAACCTTTGCTTGTGGCAGGACATAATTAGAATGAAACTTTTCTGGAACGCCTTTTCATTCAGTTGCGCCATTGTGTCCCTCCACTGAATTGTCATTTAAAAATATCCCCGGCTCGGCTGTGCCACCCGGAAAACCCACACATTCTGGAAAAGCCAACCGCCTGCCAATCGATACTTCATTAAGATATCGTGCTCTGGTGCCTAGACGCTTTCCGTTTGCGTTTCCCTGATTACTTTGCATAGTTCCTCCGCCTTCCATCGCCATTGCCATCGCCTTCGCATTCGCATTGACTTTCCGCCTTATCTGCCTGCTGGGATTCTTAACTTGCTTCTTTGTCTTTTGGCCCGGCTGGCAAATAAATCGCAAAATCGTATTAGAGGCCCGAAAATTATTTGCCACCGGATGTGTGCCCATCGTCGGAAGTCGAGGCCGTTGGTCTGATGGTCTGAGATCCCGGTTTCCAGAGCGGCACACTACCATTGCTTCACCCTGGGTGTTAGTTTCAGTTTCGGTTTCGGTTTCAGTCCATGTCTGAGATCCCCAGGTCGTCGTGGGTCGAGCCCTGTGTTTATCACTTGAACACAATCAAATTAGCGCACTTCGAGTGCAAATAGGCAGAGATAGGCCCAGCTGGTACCGAACAGTCTGTTGGTTTATAATGTGCGAGAGGGGTGGGCACTTGGCCAAAACATGACCATTGAAGTCGAGAAACTTAACTTGGAAACTTTAAAATATTCTTTAGAAATTTAAAATAATTTATTAATTTCGGTAGCAAAATGAACTTATATTTTATTCTCAAAAATAGGAAGTCAATCTGACCGTTGTTTCCATAGTATCTAGCAACAAAAAAAAGGTGGAAAAATATATTTCTTAGTTTCCTTTCTGTGGAAAATGCTTCCTACTTCTGCTAAGTGGCTCGCAGCTCATTTGGCAAGTTTGTTGGGGCGTCTTCTTGAGGTGGCCCGCCTGGGGTTCGTAGATGTCTTCTGCGGCAGTTACTCAGAATCCTGCTGATTCTTTCCCCTTTTCCCTCCTGCGCTCCTCATCCTGCAACATGACTGGGGGTACGGAGTGCTCGAGTCCTGAAGTCCTGGAGCTGGCTCACTTTGTTGCCACTGATTCGGGCGCTCATGCTGGTGGCGATGTCAGGACTTTTGTTGGCTGCTGTCAACGGACAACTTCGCTCTGTTGCAGCTCGCAGTTGCATTCGCAGTAGCAGTCGCCTGACAGCTCGACAGAAAATATGAGCAGCCAAAGGGCTTGGGGACCACCGAGTGGAGCTGGGAATATGTGGAGCTCCACAGCAACAGCAACAGCAACAGCAGCAGCAACAGCAACAGCTACATTTACAGCCACATCCACATCCACTCCGCTTGTCGACTGTCACATTGTTGTCATGCGGCTGTCGTTGTGCAAGACGCCTGGCCTTTCGTTTAATCAACATTACTTGTGCTTAAATCAATTAAAAACTAATTACGTTTCATGCCCTGTTGAGCGCAACTTTGTGGCTTTCCCACTTTCCGCGAGAATTTCCCGGGCCCGGGCCGAGCTGAGAACAATCCTTTGAGTCTGGGAGCCCAGGGGCGTTAATAGAATCTCGCACACCTGGCCAAAAGCCTGTTAAGGCCAAAAGCCAGTGCATCTGCTGCTTTGGCTTTGACTCATTTGGGGAATTGCTGCAGCTGGCTGCTCGGCAGTGCAAAAATTAGACGACAAAGGTGCAGGGACCTCAGGTGCGTATCCTCGGGTTTGTGACTGCGAATTTCCACCTGTTCCGCACACATGAATGTTTTAGAGGAGAATACTAATTACAAATATTTTGTTGGGGTGCTGAAATTGCGGTTTCATGACAGGCTTTCTCTTTTTCTTTTACTAAATATTATTCGAAGAGTTCAAGCAACGATGCTATAAAATTTTTAAAAATATTTCTATCTGAAAGATGAATAATTTGTCAGCTTTAATTGTTCCTAAAAGTATAAACATTTTAAAGGATTTCCAAGGGTCTTTAATTTATATTTGGCTCGCCAATTTCCTGGGGAAGGAAGGAGTCCGCTAGCATGTTAACTGTTCGCCGCAATTTAGCCTGTCATTTCCCCGGCCACGCCCACCAAACATAATTACAGCCCTTCAATAGCCGACGCTCCATTCCGGCGAACCTATCTAAACTGCAGCTAATCACAAGCTGCAAGCTGAGTAGCTCATAAATATGCATTTACACTTTTGTCCCGAGGAGTTGACGTATTAATTTTTAATATGCCGCTGCCGCTGCCAGTGCCTCTGTCGCTTTCCAAGTTGCCAAGTGGACAAAGAGCGCCGGCTAATTAGCCAGTTCGCTCAATGGCCAATTGCCACGCAAAATCAGCCAAGGGTAGCGACAACTACAACGTCGGTGGCCCGAAGTCCGCAGCCCACCGTCCGCCAGTCCGGACTAAACACAGCGTTTAAAGCCAAAAAATAAACAACAATTTAGTGCAGATTAGCGCCGAGCACACAGGCCAAGTGGGGAAGGGGGGATTTAGGATAGAACAGGTGGAGGAAATCGAAAGGGGGAAGGGGGAGGTTGAGGGGAAGGGGAAGGGGAGATGGGAGGAGGGAGACGCCTTTTGTTTATATTGTTGTACGTGTGTCGGCGTGGTGCCATTGTTTCAACGTTTTGCCCAGTCCAGGTGGAAGCGGCAGGAGGCAGGTGACATTAGGCTCGGTTTGAATGGAGCTCTGGCTGCTTACATGCATTGACTGGGGCTACGACTGCACGCAGAGAAAAGGGGAGTGCTTTTATGAGATCAAATTCTCAAGAAATACATTTAATAAATACCAATTTGGATTATAAGAACTAATATAAAATAAGTTTTCCATCTTAAAACAAAACACAAACTTTAAGGTTACTTAATCCTCATAGAAACTATAATTATTTCTTTATACAACAATTTCTTTTCTCAGTGCCCAACTAAAACCGAAAAGGCATGGGGCCAAAGGCAGGGGGGACATGCCTTTAGTTTGGCTAATTGCTTGAAGAGCACACAACAATGGCAAATGGCGATGGTGATGAAGGCAATGGCAATGGCGATGGCGATGGCAATGGCGACGGCGATGGCGATGGCAAACTTCCGTTTCCGCTCGCGCTCTTGTTGTGCAGCTGCGTTAAGCTGGCAAACTAATTAGATTCGTGCGCCTCATTGGGCCACTTTTGATTTGCGCTGAGTCCCACTGGCGTTTGCCCCGCGAAAGTCACAACTTTCTCTCAGCCGGCGGAGATTATCTGTGCAGCTGTCTTGAGTTAAATAAAAAGGGCTGCATATTTGGTTCAAGTTCGTAGGGAAAAGTCGGGACCGATTTTTCATCAAACGAAATGCACAAGAAAACTGCGCCAGAACAACAAATAAAAGCAAATGCGACATGTGGCTGGCAGGAAAACAAGAAGCGCAAAAACCCCAAAAGAAAGTTCAAGCCAAGCCGCAAAAACAAAAAGTTTGCGCCCCGAAAAACGGCAAGAGCAACAAACAGAAAAAAATTATGCGAAATTTAATTTGACTTTTGTTGTGCTTGTAGCCGTGCCCGTTCTCTTGTTGTTGGCAGCCACTTTTGCGCTTTCCATTTTAGTTTCCTGCCAGCTGGCAAATGCAGCAAGCTGCGCCCAGGGAGCGAATTTTCCGCCCAACTCCCCCCGAAACTCGTAATTTGCCAGCTTGGCTTGTACACACTTAGTTTGTATTATTTAGTTGCAGTCAATGGGGGGAAAGTTGCGCCGGGGAGGAGGAGGGTGCTCCATGCGAGCAAGAAATATGATTATCTTATGCATGCTCT
This sequence comes from Drosophila ficusphila, assembly GCF_018152265.1. NCBI lineage: Eukaryota > Metazoa > Arthropoda > Insecta > Diptera > Drosophilidae > Drosophila > Drosophila ficusphila. The sequence continues at coordinate 22,227,525 of NW_025064737.1, forward strand.
GCACTGCAGTGGGGGACTTAATAAGCCAAAGGGCAATGCCAAAATGATGGCCCTAAAACGATTTGCAGTGGCCATTAGGCGGGGTCGCTCGTAATTCGATATGACAGCGAAGTGCTCCTTGCACACTGACCAGGATACTTGGAAAAAAAAAAAAAATAAAAAAAAAGAAAAGACTTATAACTGGATAGCCTCCATTATATAGTAAATTTTTGGTTTATAATTCTCACCAATGTATTCAAAACATTTTCAAGCGGGAAGTATGAAAATTAAACAACTTCAACTTACTTAAACTTCTTTTTTCACACTCTTTCTGTGTAAGAGATGGTGTTTAGATACGTGCAACTCTATTGCCCCAATGGAAATTGGCAATTCTTTGAGGAGCGTTGGCAAAGTGGTTTTATATGTCCTCGTAAATGGCAAATGCATACGCCAAGTTTGCTTACATTCTCGGGTGATTGGCGCCGAAAACTTCTGGTTTTACCTTTGATTTATACTGACAACTGCATTGCCAATAAACGTGTTTGGTGATGCGACAGTTCCGTCGACTATTTCGGGAAAATAAAACCGCTTCAGCGCGGCTTTGTTATGTTTTCAAGCAGGGCAATCTGCGGCGGTCAATTAATAATTTATAAGGGCGGAGGGAGGCGGAGGATGGGCGGATTGGTGGATGGGTGGTTCCATGCAATATGCATAATGTGTGCCCTTTGATTTTCTGCTTTGGCATGCACATTTATTTATATTTCATTTTGGCCCTGCTGCTGTCCCTTTCGGTTTTCTTTTGCTGCTTAGCATTTCCTATTTATGTCGAGGACCTGGCTAAGCATTTCGGATACAGGACCTGGAAGGTTGGGGGTTGGGGGGTTGGGTGTTGGGGTGGCGCAAAGGGGTGGCTTTCGCATGCTGTGTGTGTAGCTGCTGGGGGTCATTTTGTTTTCGGTTTTGCGGCCAGAGACGGTGCGAGTATAAAAACTAAAAACAAGCAGCGTCAGCATCAACATTTTATATTAAAAACAACAACCGCAACGGTGCACTGCTAAAAAGCTTATACTCTAAACAATAGTACACGTATTTACTTCTGTAGAACTCATTTTTGTAATTTCCATTCAAGGGAATATTGTTTGAAATATTATTTTTGGTTTCTTTTTATAAAAAATGGAATATCTTTTTTATGCTTTGTTTTTAGTTACTTATAAAAAGCAATTTGCATTGTTGAAAATAAGATGTATTTTTTTGCTCAGTGTAACTACAACTAGATTCTCGAATCGGTGGAGGGCAACAACAAGGTTGTCGGAGGAAAAGAAAAAATAAAGTATTTACACTCGCTATAAGTGTGTCCGACCCCCCCCCCTCATCCCTCCCTCCCTTGCCACGCCCACTTGGGGGCATGTTTTCTAATTTTTGTGTACGCTATTTTCAGTGGCACGTTGTTGCATTTTATTTTTATGTCGCACTCATACGCTTTTGACTTTTAAACTCCTCTGTTTAAGTGTATTTAACATTTTCTCTAATGATACTCAGACCGAGTAGCGTTCTGTGTCTGCCTGTCTCTTTCTCTCCCCCGTCCCTCCTCTCTTGCTGTCTCTTTCTCTGTCGCAATAAGCCGTTCTGCAAAGTTGGTAAGTGGCAGAGCTTCCCGTTAGCTGCGGTTGGCAGTTGTCAAAGTGACCTCAAAGAACGGGGAAAGATGGAATCGCATGTGAGCTCATCTGTAAGTGTGTTGCCATGACCCCCGCCCCGCCCTCTCTCTCTCTCTCCCTCGTTTCTCCGTCTCTTTTCCACCCGAATAGCCCCGTCTCCTTCTCTAAAGAGCTCTGCTTGTTTTGAACCTGCATATATGAACGCTCTGGTGGGGCTGGCCCCACCTGAGCCATTTAAGCCGAACCTCCCCCACAACAAGAAAATGCATTTGCTTTTGTCTGTTTATTCATCTGCTTTAATGAGCCCTGCCCTCAAGGCCGGCTTGTGTTTGACATTTGGGAAAATGCGCTTTTCTTTTACATTCATTGTCGCCTTTGTCGCCACTTTTTCGTGTGAGACAAAAACTAATTACGTTTTGATAGTGCTGCAAATGGGGGACTTCAATTGATTTATCAAAGCCTTTGAATCCAATTAATTGTTTTTAAAAGTTTGCAAAGCGATGTAATTCGTTTTCATGTTCTTGAATATAAATATATTACTTAGGCACAAATTGAATGGAATAAATTAAATATTACATGTTTCCAACAGAAGTCCTGCAATGGTTTGGTTTATGAAACCATGTAAAACTACTACATGGAACTGTACTATTTAGAGGGATCTCCCACGGCAGCGTTGAGGACCCAGCGAAATCGAGCAATCACAAATGGAAATGTCGCCAATTGCAGGTGACGTTGTTGCATGGCAACAGATACACGAAAACGGCGACAGGTGATATATGTGTGCGAGGTGGTGGGAGGAGGGGAAAGGGGGAAGGGTGGCAGGTGGAAAGGTAAAATAAGGACGAGCAAGGACGAGCTGAAGGAGAAGGGAAATGCACGGACGGGCTCGCGTTGATGAAGTACGCACTTGCAGCAACTCGACAACGGCAACTCATTTGATTTACTTTTCATTTCCGGCTGCCTTGCAAGTTGCAACAACACCTCCACACCTATACAATGCACATGTGTCGTTGTCACACTCACACGCACACACACAAAGACACACACGAGTCCTCGAAGCTGAGCGTTATGCAATTATAACTTTTGTCATTAGCAACTTAAAATGCAAATTGCTGCAATGAAGCGTCGTCAACGTTGCCGTTGTCGTTGCCTTTTTGGGCACTACTCTGTAGTCCGCAGTCAGTACTTCACTCTCAACTGATTCGGGATTCCGGGGGTTCCCACTGGAGCGCTTCGTGGTGGTGCACTGATAAAAAAACTAAGATCAAATATAACCTTAAAAACAAAAAGAGTATGAATTCAATGTAAGTAACTTTATCAGTTCTTTTAGATACTTAAAGCTAGTTATGTTGTTAAGCTGGTTTTAATTTAATAAATAAAATATATAAATAAACCATATTTTAGGAAAACTATTTCCTTAGTGTATTAATGCCTGCGGGGAGCGGTAGATGCCGTTATTTAAAGTGTTATGACTTAAGTTGCTGTCGTTGGCTTTTAAACGTTATCTAAGTAGCTCGGCAGTCCCATATCAGCCATATGGTGGTGACATGACGGCCAAAAAGTCAACTGCCGCTTTACATACTGCCAGATTCTTTGGGGGGGGAACAACTGCAAAACGCCAAAAAGGAAGGGTCCTCCCAATTAGCCATCTTCGTCGCTGGTTAATTTGTAAGAGTTGCGCTCTTTTTGTGCAACTGCCATAAAGCTGCCATTTTGGGTTTCTCGTTTTTTCCCACCCCTCAGTCAGCTAGTGCTTTGTTTTTTGGTGCTGCGATGGCAACATGCAACATTGTTAAGGAAAAGCGGAAAAACTGTGTGCAAGTTCAACAAGAAGTAACCATAAAAGTGCTGAGTGCACCTTTGCCTTCTGGCTCGCTTGAGTGAAAGTCGAGCATCCCTTTCTCCGCTATTTGGCTTCCCTTCTCCGTTCTCTGGCCAAAGTCACGCCGAGGAAATTAAACAGGAAGTGCCGGGATTTTATGCAATTCTTCGCCACAGCAGTTGAATCATTAAGAAGTGGTGAGCTGCTTATAAATAATTCGGTGTGTGGCCCATAAAATTGGGGCCAAGAAAAATGTTTTACGAGGCATTTAAATGCCGCAAATTGAGCTGCTTTCTCCGGTTTTATTCGCCCACTCCCCAGACTGTAGTTCATAATTGACTGGAAATCCCTCATGTCCCGGCGTAAACACCCATCATTTCTCACAGATCATTGACGGCTCAATCGGCCTTCTTTTCGCATCCACAGTCATTCAGTTCATTGGTTTTCGCTCTCAGCTCTCAGTTTTTCGGGACCCATTGTGCGATTTCCCATTCCAAGCCAACAAAAAGGTCAGGGGGCAACTAGTGTCGAATGCTGTTGTTGAGTTGATTAAATTGGTGTTAAAAAGTTTAAGTGGCTGTCGGTACAATGTAGGACAGTAAAATTTCATAGCCTACTTTGCCGCATCTCGAGTTCTGTTTTTTTCTTTCCTTCCTTCTTATTTTTTGCCTTTTTCTTCGCCGTTTCTGGCCATAAAAGTACGCCGCTAACGCTAACAGTAACGTGTGTAGTTCAATTGCGCACTTTTGGCCCACTTAAAGGGAGGTGTTTTGCCCTACTCCCGGCGAGTCCTTGTCTTTGCCTCACCCCCAGGACTTCCTCCTCCCCGCCAACTGTCGAGTTAACAGTTAACGGCTAACGGTTGTAAGCTCACGGATATCCTCAATCGTCAGGCTCCCTTGAACTCCAGCAGATAAATTACACTGACAAGCAGGGGCAGAGGTTTTGTTTTAGGATTTTATCTAGAGTGGAGTAATTGCAGCCCAGAAAGAGTTGTAGGAAATTTATTGAAAATAACAATTAGCTGGAGAGCGGGTCAAAAAGGGTTAGCTAAAAAGGTTCAAATGGAAGGAAACCTAATTTTAAATAAAAGTACTTAAACAAAATGTTTTGTAGATTGACTTCTTCCTATTTCAACTTCAACGTTTGTTGCAAAGTTTACTACCTATAAAGAACTAATTTATCAATATCAGGTTACGTTGTTCCCATAATTCATCCACGAATCGTGCAGTTCAGTGTTCAGTTCAGCAAGCTGACTGCGGATATAAGCTTACGACACGTGTCTGGGCTGTCTAATTGGCAAAACGAATGAATCTATTTGGCCGGAGCCTTTCTCGCAGCTGACCACTGCAGCTCCGCCCCCTGTCCGCCCTTTTTCCCCCAAACTCTGCCATCAATCCCCCCTCCCCGTGATTTCCGCTCCCCAGTCGAGCATTTTCAATTAGAGGGCGAGCGCGCTTTCGATTTGCGTATTATTTATGGCGTCCGCAAATCGTGCACATTATTCATAAGCCCTAAGAGAGAGGGTCGGCTTAATGGCCAAAATGACGAGGGGAGGTTGGTCCATAGGGGTGGCTATAACCATACAGCTACCCTTCATTGTCGGTGGCTAAATAATCTTGGATAGTTTGCTCAATTACGCTGCTTGGCTGATGCGCAGAAAAAATTGCAAATCACTAAAGTTTATAGCAAAAAATCATACAAAAACATTTTTCCATACCAAGAAAATGCTATTAAAAACTGGTGAAATGTTTTCCGAAGTGTACTTTCGCTTTATTTGGAGTAGCTAAGTAGTTTAGTTGAACGAACAAAGTCTGTATTTTCCTCTCAAATTAAGCGGCTTTAAGCTAATGTCTGCTTCTTGCGGTCGAATGCAGCTCACCAGCATTCCGGTTCAGGTGCTCGTTGATATTCGCCGCAGACTCCTCCACGGATCCACAGACAGGACCTTGATATGCGGAGTTGCAACTGTTTGCCCGCCAACGGCATTCATTTCCATGCGCGGCATTAGGGATGTGCGTGAATTTTCTGTTTACTTGCTGTTCAGGACTCAATCAGCAGTTGTGGTTCATAAATTGACTGGAGTTCGATTTCGTTTTAGAACATTGGAGGGGCAAGTTTTAACACAAAGCAACTGAGCAAAAAAAAAAACATATAAATTATGATATATCAGTAAAATGGCTGTATAAAATTTATTGAAAATGTACTTTAAGTAACCATATCTTTCAATCTTTATAATTTATATTTTAGTTTCGTATTTAATACATTCTTGGGAACCAATCAACCATCTCTAGCTGGAGAACCAACAGGTTGACAGGAGCAAATAGATTGCTCCTTACTCCTGCCACTGCCAGTCATTTGGTAAGGAGAAGGAGTAATTCCGCTGCTCGTCTGTGGACGATCCAAGCACTTAAGGTAACCACAGAGCCCAACCAAATGTCAGCACACAAATCCACCTAAGACACCAGGATATACGGTTGCGTACGGAATCCTTCGCTTCGGTTTCAGTTTAGACTGCAACTGACAACTGCTTTTAAATACTTAGATGGGTTACAACTTTGATTAAAACTATGTAGATTTTGGAAACGAATTATATGAAATATTAATTTTAGTAATGGGGGAATCCTATGGAGAAGTCCTGTTTCATTTCCCATTCGTTCCACTCAGCGTTTTTCCACATTCCTCTGCTACTGTTATGCTTAACAGCCTTGCGATTGCGCAGCTGTGGTTTCCGTGCTCTTAAATGTTAAGAAGCCTGTTAGTTAACAGGGATTTGTCCCTTTTCCACATTGTTTCCTTCTGTTTAAGAAAGTAGTGCACTAGGTAATGGTTCGCATGCCAAGTTCACATTTCGGCCGGAGATAAAATATGTGTTTCTCACGGCGCCTTAAAAAGAGTTTCCACCGCCACCACCCACCCCGTGAACCCGTTTTTCGGCAACCATAAGGTTGCATGTTCGGCCACAATTTTCCGGCCCTCGAAGAGCCCGCAAATACCTGAAAATATATGTATGTGTGTGTGTGTGTGTGAGCGGTGCTCGAGCACTTGATAAAACCTGTTGAAAGAGGGGTCGTTGATTTATTGACTTGGTCGGGGGACTTTCGACAATATTTTAATTAAAAACTCTTTCATATTGCCCCGAACTTTTGCCGTGATTGCACAGGTTTTTGGTTTTATCATTATTTTTTGGACTCGACGGCTCTCGTATTCCCTCAAGTAATTTTTGGCCAAAGATGAAGCATATCGGCTGAGAGATGCAGACACCTAATAAAACTTTTGCGACAAGACCGGGCTTCGAGTGTAACGAAAACAAAAACAATAATTTTCAAGTTTTTCCAGAAGTCGCCGAAGAGATAGAGGAGCTCAGCCCGAACTGGACCGTCTCCCTTTCAAGGATTCTCCGTCTGTCATTGGGACATTTGCAGTTTTCTATTTGCCATCTTGGGTTATTGTTGTTGCTGCTGGAAAACTATTTGCCATCTCGACAATTTCCCGCACGTGCAGGGCATCGCAAAGCGAAGTTTTTCGATTGCCCGGAGATGGAAAAGCGGAAAAGTGGGCGGGCTGGCAGGTGCAATATTTCAATAAAATATATTTACGTAAAGTAAGAAAAGAAACTTTCGATGATTTCATATTTTTCCAACCATTGAAACTAAATTGGCTGACTAAAGGAATCGTCAATGCGATTTCGTTCATCCCGATGCGCGAGTTTTACTTCACCGTGGAATCGGCAATTAATAACAATTAGAATCGTCTAATTGTGGATAATACATAACTCACTGGCCGCGTTCATATATATGTATGCATATGTGTGTGCCTGTATCTCGTACTTTGCGATAATTTATGCCGAAAGCGTAATTAAATTAATTAGGATTAACTTTGGCTGTGCACGCATTAAACTAGCTTTGATTAGCTTATGTTTCTGCATTCATTTGACAACTTAGACATGCAGATACAAATGTATCTACGTGTGTTGGAGTCTGTGTCTGTATCTGTGTCTGGCTGCGAGTCCTGTCTGTGTGTGTGTGAGTATCTGGTTGTGTCGCACATGTCGCATGCTGTTTAATCTGAATGTTGGCTTTGGGTCGCTTCGGTAATCATAAAGATGGAATAAGCGATGAGCTGTCTGCATGCGCCAATTTGGTTTAGTTATGCTCGCGCATTGTTGTTGCCTTTGTCCTTGTTGTCCTTGCCAGTATTGTTGCTGTTTTTCCGAGACGTGGCTGAGCGTTAAAAAGAATTGGTTCCACTTTCATTTGGGACCTTTAATTCAAGCCAACTATGGATTATTTTGCACAAAGGACGACTGGAAAACTGATTAAAGGAGCATTTATATATAATATAAATAAATGGAACACATTTTGAAAGGAGATCTTCAATTGTAATATTTTATGCTTGTACTATTCGCGTTGCGTATCTTTAATCAGAAAAATCAATTTCTCGGCAAAGTTCATCAGTTATTTACTGTGACTTATCAGCATTTTAATGAATTTGCCACTTGCAAGCAGCGTTTAAGATTTATTTCAACTTTCTGTGGCAGTTGGTCAGTTGCTGGCGTTTTTCTAGTTCAGACTCGTCTAATTTATGTCAGAAATAAATGTGTCGCAAATCATTACGCGGGAAATATTTCTTTTTTTTTTTTTTCTCGTCCCGTTGTTTTTCCATGTGATTGTTGGAGTGTCAGGGCGCTTTATTTAATGGCTTGGAAATGGTAAAAATAAACAAACAAACACATAGGAGGAAATAGGGAGTGCCTGCGATGACGAGGCATTCGAGTTGGAGGACATCAGACGAACGAGCCACCTAAATATAGACACAAATCACAAAAACTCGGCAGGCAAAAGGAGCAAAAACAAAACAGGACCCATTGTTGATGTTTTCGTTGTTGTTGTTGTTGTTATTGCTGTTGTTGTTGTTGTTATTGTTGTTGTGGTTTTTGTTTTTGTCTTTGGCGGTGGCAGAGAATGAGCACATTAAATCAAAAGTGGTGCATAAAGCAGAAACAGGAGCAGAGGTCACTGGGTGGGGAAAAGGGGAGGGGGTGGGTGAACAGGAGGGGGAGGGGAGGGGAGTTTACATGGAGCATCGAGTTGAAAACACAAGGATTAAAGGCGGCAAACGACGACGAAAACGAGGCAAACGTTTAACGCCTGCAGGATATTTATGATCATGAATTTTCTTATTGTGCTGCTAGCTGCTGCCACTGCACTAAAACAAAAACTGTGATGGCTTTAAAGAAGGAATCACTTTTATATCCAGTCACAAATCTTGTAAAATAACTTCGTATGATAAGTACTTGTATTTACAAACCATTAGAAGAACTTTAACCCATTTACTCTCAAATCTTATAGTTGTTTATCTGGTTTTGAAGTGCTTATTTCAAAGGTAAATCCTTTTAATGTCAATCATTGTCTTACATGTTTTTCTTAGTGGATCTCTGTTGGCCTTGTCTGCCTGCCAGTCCCGCTGGCCCAGGAGTCTAAACGATTTATTAAAATGTGCAGCAGAAGGAGCAGCCGGCGAAGGCGAAGAAGAAGGAGAAGGAGAACGGGGACAGGACAGGAGGGATCTGAGTCCTGGATCTCAGTATCCATCAGTAGCCTCGACCTCCTTCGGCGCAATATTTGGACTCGAACTGAGCTCCCAGTTCGATGGCATCGATGGCACGCCGCGCCCACCAATCGACAAAAATGAGTTATAAAACTTCAATAATCTGAGCGAAATATTTATTCATGTTTAGCACGCAGACGAGGACGAGACTTTGGGGTGGGGCGAGGCGGTGTGGTGGTGGGGTATGCAAAGGAGGTGGTGGCGGGGGAGCCTTGGAGCGGCCATTACTTTATTTACATCATATCCTGCAGGATGTGCTCGGCACACCGTGCTCACGACTGTGTGGCGCACTTACAGCGAATCAATAACAAAATAAATCGTTTTACAACCGCAGGACATTGTATTGTGTTACACAAAAGATTGCCAGCGCTGAGCCACCCAAAGGATTCGATGGATTCGTTGGGTGGCTCACGGTGGCTCCAGCTGCACGGAGAAAGGATACTGGAGAAAGGAAGCATGGACTCCTGGCAGGGCCAATGAAAGCGAAAGAAACGAATCGAATCGAAACGGAGCGAAACGATTCGGATAGGTGCACTGGAAAAGAAAGTGGATTAGTTGCATACAATAAACATATTTATATACAACAATTCATAGGTGGAAAGGCAATGAAAATGAGGTAATGCCTTGAAAGAAAGAGTTGTGGTATTTAGATTTGACATAACCTTTTAATGATCTGTTTATAAAACTGCACCAACTAAAGACCTTTTTTTTTCAAGTGTATGGCTTGAGCAACAACAAGAAACAATGCCTGGCACTTGGCAGAGAAAACAAGCAATGAAAGGATATTATAGTAAAAGTATTTATACAGCGAAAGGGACAAAGCAGCTCTGAGGAGAGAACGGAGCCCCGAGCTCCGAGAATCGAGCACCGAGCACCGAGCACCGAGCACCGAGCAAGGAGCACCTCGAACACTGAGGTGGTAGATGCACTACGACGATAAAGTGAAAGGAAGTAGAAAGTATAAATCGTTGCAATCAATTTTCGCTATGTGCTAGGAATTGATAAACTGCTCCAGCTGCAGCTCCACAGCTCTCCAGCTCTCTCCTCCGTCCAGTGGTCGAAGGATACTCCAGATCCAGGAGTCGGAATCGGAATCGGGTTCGCCTGTCAGTTGCAAGTTGCCAGTTGCCAGTTGCCAGGCTCTATTTGGGTTACCCACATACCACAGAAAAGTGAGAACTTATGGGTCACTATGGGGTGGCTGGTTTGTTTATGGTCTGTTGCGACCAGAGACGGCCACCCAAACAAGCTGGGACTAATCCCAGCTTCGATTTTGATGAATTCCCTTCAGACTTTAGTCGTATGCTAAAAGGAAACGTCGGTTTTTCCATCCAAGATTTTACAAAATAAGGTAAGGAATAAATTCGTAGTCTATAAAAACCAGACATGAGTTAAGGGTAAATCTGCTAAGCTAGAAAGATAATAACATGACTACTGGAGCAATGGCAAATAATCACTCTAAAATCATTTGACGGCGGGAAGAAAAGAAGAACGTGAGAGGAGGAAGTAGACACATGCCGGCAAAATATTGTGTATACGCCGCGTAGTACGCAGAGTATGAGATAAATTTATACATATGTAACGGCGGCAGTAGCAACAGCATCTCAACGGCGACTGCGAAATAAATATTTTATAATTTAATCAACATAAAAGCAACAAAGCCGAGGCAAAGGGCGCGACTCTTTAGCCGGCGCGGCGGTTAAGTTGAGGAGACAATAAAAACCGAGTCGCAGCTACATACGTCGCGCGATAATGCTTAATGATAAGCGCAAGTCGGCGGGGAATGAGATATAGAAATGCGAAATACTGGCGGCAATAGGCCAAGATGTTTATCACACGAGTGAGACAATAAAAGCAGCGGCAGAGACGTCAGGCTCGCTCCCATTTCGCCATCGCATTTTCCACCAGCATTTCCCATTTCCCATTTCGCATTTCCCGTTTCCCATTTTCCTGGCGGGAGGTCGTCGAATGGCGCTGACAAATGGACAATGTCTGACAGACGACAGGCCCGTGAGCGCTTCGAGTTGGACAAGTTTATATTTGCATTTATTTCTATTAGGCGCACATTTGTCAAAAGCTGTTTACGAGTATGTGGTGCTCGCATTCAAAAGAAAGCAAAGAAAAGAACGAGATCAAATCTCGCAGACATCTTTAACTTCCTTTCTTTTTTTTTTGGGCAGGATAATACTTAAAGTTGCCTTCCGCCGTTCGATCCGGGTGTTGTGGTTGTTGTTGTTGTATTCGACAAACGGACTCATCAAAGTAATAAAATATTTATTCGGTATTGTTGTGCACTTTTATTTGACATCATAAACAAAACCCACAGAAGTGTAAACAAAGCTTGGAAAACGTGTTCCTCCGTAGATGCCGCAGTTTCGCTTCTTGTTGTTGTTGTTGTTGCTGTTGCCGTTGTCCTGTGACTCCTGTTGTTGACTTATTTAAGACATAAAGTGCTCACGAACACACAAGCGCACACATGGGTAGAGTATCGACACGCTTACGTGTGGGCGTTCCCAAATTTAACGCCTTTGTACCGGAGGAAATACGGGGAAAAAGCTGGAAAAACAAAACCAAACAAGGAACCAAGTCAAAAACGCATAAATTGTTGCCCCGCCAACTGCTGGCGTTGTGTGTAAATGGCTCTTGACATTGCTCCAACTTGGCCGGGATGTTTTTCCGGCTCCGGCTCCGCTTTTGTTTTTGTTTGGGCTTCGATTCGGGCTCGGATTTGGATTTGGATTTGGAATTCGGATTCCGGGTTCCATTGACCTCGTCGGCGACCAGCTGGTTGATTCTACAAGTGCCGCATAGGAAAACGTTTTGCAGAGTTTAAAATTTTATTTAACTAACTGGAATAATTTCGGAAGGAACGCGTGTTTGCTCATCAGAAAAATTGGATTCCAATGAAATATAAAAGTGTCTAACTGTTGGGACTGGGCAACAGTTCTAAAAAATTTTTGGTAAAAGTAAAGTAAAGAACATCACAAATTTTTTTTGCTCGCACAAAAGAAAGCTGAAGTAAGCTAGAAGAAATTTAATTTCTCTGCATTTCGTATTCAAATTAATTTTGTATCGGAAGTGTTTTGATCGCATGCTAATCTGAGGCACTCTGCACTACTGGCATCTCATTATCCTGTACAATTTGTGCTGTAGTTGCGTATGCGTATCCACGGCCTTATACTCCGTCTCTAATGTCCCTATCTACTCAACCCATTCCCGCCATCCGCATCTATTCAACGCCATATGCCTCGGATGGTTTGGCAGACAGGGAATAGGAGCAGCTAGAGGGGCTCTAGCCGCATTTTTTGTTTACGTTTGCCCCTGAGCCTTCGGTGCCACCTTGCCACCCGATTCTCCAGATCCGGATCCTGGATTCGCTCGGTGGAACCACAGTTTCTGCAGGCGCTACTGATTCTGCTGCCGGGCGCTTACGTGCCACGCATATAAATTATTGTATCTCGAGCGTATTAAAAATGTACGAGTGCTCATCTTGTTATCCTGTTGTGTAAGCGGATTATGTCAGGCATAAATGTCATGCGCTGGGAGACCCCACAACTCCACAACCCCACATCTCCCACCCCTCCTCCGTCCCTTTTGCATCCACCTCGGCTTTTGTTTTCCATTTCGCTTGGCGTTTTCCGCTGCTTCTTCTTTATTTTGATCCGCCGATTTGTTCAACAGTCTTGTTCAGCCATTTCGCATTACATGTGGGGTGGAGTGCACTATTTGCTGCCCTTCCGAAATTCACTTTTATTGAAATTTAAAACCGCCGCCAATCGACACACGATGGCCCATAACTTGCGCTTAAAAACCGTAAGCCGTTCGTTTTGGCAGGGCGAACGTTGGCCATTTGGCAGTTTCCTGCTTCGAATTTCAGCAATTTCGGTCAATAAACCCGGCGAGTGAGTGCGCAAAAAAACGTATGCAAATATTAACCCGTTTTCGCATGCTGGCATTTGTGTGTTTGCATTAGCTCAATTTTTATTGTCCGCCCTGAAACGTAAACGTGGCCGAGGGCTTCCGCAGTTGCTGTTGCGGCGGCTTATCGCTGCCATATTCAGTTGGAAAACACGTGGCCCTAATGAGAGCTATGCCAGCAGATTTGTGGGTGTTGAAAATTCAGCACCCGACTCGAGCGAATTAATTGCGACAGGAGAATGCGAGAACTGACTGCCTGCCTGCTTTATTCGCCTTCCGTTTGCACGACAATAATCATTCGCATTTTGATTGGATTTACCTGATCGATCGGCTCGGTTCGGCAGCTAAAAGTTAATGCTTGACAAAGCGGAAGCAGCAAATAATTCCATAATTAACAGGCCTCGCAAAAAGGGCGGCAAGTGAACCGAAAACGAGGCAATAATGAGCCAGAAATCACAGGTCGTCTGCAGCGAGACAATAACGATTCTGGTCAATGGAAAAGTGTGGGGCTAACAATGGGGAAAATCCTTTAAATATCTTAAATTACTTTGAGTTCTTAGTGATTTGCTGGTATTTATGCTTTAATTATCCAGTACAATTGGCCTATTGAAACGAGATACCTCGTTAACTGCACTGAAAATGCTTTAAAATAATGTAACGTTATATTTTAATAGGCATACAAATTTAAAAAAAAAAACCCTTTTTTTAATATTTAAATTTTTTCCCCTGCTGAGGCAGTTTTCCAGTTCTTATCAACAGCACTGTCCACTTAAAAAGGAACAGCAGGACTTTCTATGGCCCACAGATATGCCACGGCATTAAGTCCTTGCGCGCACACACTCTCACTTACACACACACACACACAACTGAATCAGAGGCACTTGGCCGAGCCAAGTTGTTGTTGTGGTTGTTGTTTGCGTGTTTTTGAAGCGCCTTTGAAATTGGCGCTATCGTCGCCCCTCACAAACTCACACACACACAAACACACACAGGCACACGCAAACTCACACAGTCTCACAAATTATTTGCAGCTTATCAGCGCGTTGGCCGTTGTCCATTTTTATGGCCGTTTTGTTTTGTTTTCGTTTGTTTTAGTTACTCAGTGAGGGGAAGGGGAAATCGGGGGAAGATGACGCGTATGGCAGATGGACCACAAAGTGCTTACACACACACACACAGTGGTAGAAACAAAAAAAAAAAAACAAGAAAAGGAGCTGAAGGACCCACCCACTTATCGCTTTCAGTACGACGAGGCAAGGACATCACTTGAAAATTGCCTAAGTAGTTTTCTCCCCTCAGTTTCGGCCTTGTTTTGCTTTGTTTTATTCTGTTTCCTTTTCTGTTTGCTGCTTTTGACCTCCGCTCACTTCGGCTTTGTTTTATGATGGCCTAAAACATTCCGACAGGCCCCGAAATTGATTGTTCCGCACATGTCCCTTGCAAAGTTTGGCCACAGAAAACTATCAGCAGTTAACCGCAAATATGTTTACCCCAAAATGCTCAGATGTCATATGTAGATTGATAAACCCCAAATGTGCTTTGTCAATAAAGTTTTCAAGTCATCTAGTTGTGGAGTTTCGGATTCCCTCTCGTCCTTCGATAACAATAGGGCACAAAAATAATTTTTTTTCTGCATGTGCCACTTAAAACTTACCGAAAGAAATGATTTTATCCTATGATTGATGGATGGGCTTTTAGTTGCATAAAAAGTGAAAGGGTTTTAAAGAGTACAGATTTCGGTATGCCTTCCTTATGTTTTTCAGGTATAAATATGTTCGCCATTCATTCTTGGTATCTAGTCACTTTGAAATATATGTCAGGGGGACTGCATTATTTATGGAAACTCAATTGAGTGGTTGATTTTGTGGTGGACTGCTGTTGATTGAAACCCAAAGACGGAGAACAGGTCGTGGGTCAATGAGTCTGGTCATCAATAAATCGCTCGCTGATTGCCGTCCTTGAATGTCCTTGCTGCCTGCCCCCCCCCACTCCTTCTGCCCCACTTCTTCTGCCCGCCTCCTTGGGCAGTGAATCGTTATTAAGTGTCGCCGCAGGGCTGGGCTGTTGCGGAAAACCTCCTCGGCAATTAATAGCGATCTATCGCGACGGCCAACGGTGCGTATGCGCAACGTCGGGAGAGGCAAACGGAGCTGGGGGGCGGTGAATTAATTAAATGCATTCAGCATGAATGCAAATGCTACAGCATCTCATTATGCGGCACTTTAAGTTCTTAACTTTTTAATAATCTCAGCGTATATGTAATCTGCTTAATGTTGTCAGAATAAAACGGAATACAATGCGAAAAAAATAAGCGGTGGCCGAGGCACTGGCAAATAAGTTAAAAAAGCATTTAATGCAGCGCAAGCATTAAAAATAAATAAAAAATATGAAAATCCTCGTGCAGATGTCGAGGCGGGGAGGCTGGAGCGACTGGAGCGGCTGGAAAATTCAGTAGCACAGTCAGCAGGCATTCATAAATTATTTGTATTTAAATGAGGCTGCCACTAGGCTGTGGGTTTGTCAACGCTCCTGTCCGCAGCGCTGTCTGCGGCGGCTTTAATTAAATTAAATAAAATAAAGGCCCGGCTGCAATCTCGCCAAGACTATTGCCGTAACTATCTTTCGGGGAGTTGCAAGCCATTTACGAGATCCTTGCGAGCTTTTAACTGCCGCAACGTGAGCGTTTGCCGCGCTGAGCGATTACCAGGACCCTCGAGTTGCCAAGACAGTGGGGCGAAGTGCAAACAACCCCGCAGCTGCTACCTCTTTGATAAGTAGCTGGCTGAGTTTTGATTTTTCATTTACATATGCTAATTAACCCGCCGAGAACAACAGAAAGGCGTCGTTGCCCGGGCAACTACGGGATACAAAGATACACGGCGACACAATGACACTCGGATTCCCTCACAAGATGCTGAGTGGCTTACGAATATCATATTAATTAAGTGCAGATCACACTCCAAGGTAAACACTCTGAAAATATGGGAAAGTGCGGGGATGTCGGCTTTTCCCAGCCCCTCCCCTTGTGGCTTTTCCCAGATAACGAAGGATGCGGCCGGGCTGAAGGGGTGGTTTGCGGTTTGTCGAGGATTCTTGGCGGTTGTGTCGCATTATTTTCCGTAGGCCTGTTTACTCAAAGCAAAACCTAATTGCATTTGCTCAGCTAATTTACAATTTTTATCGGCTAATGGAGAGTGTACTTGTGTCACGAAGCCGGTGATTATTTTGACAACAACGTGATGGCTGATGGCCCCGAATTCGCGAAAAACAACTTGTCAATCTCTCGCAAATTAAGCCCCAATCAACGAATGCTATTTGCCTGTCTTATTTGAAATTAAACTCGGGAAAATCTCTTCAAAGAGCTGTCAGCAATTTCAACCAGTTTTTTGGCTGCCTATCAATTTTTAAATACTAGTAATTTGTCTGCATCGGTGATTTGTGGTGGAAAACCAAAAAAAAAAAAAAAAACATACATAGCTTTTTGCTTAACACTTCACTGTTTACTTTTTTCCCATTTTAATTTGTGCATCAATATTAAAGTGCTGACTGAAAGCTAAAAGATTATTCAAAGACGGATATTTCTGGTGTCTTTGGCACAAACTTTCTGGTCGACAAACACAAACAATTGACAAAGTTTCGGGCTCAAGTGGTAAATAATACAATAAATAACTTTCCCAAATGAATTAGATGTGGCCCAGAAACAAAGCCAGCTGGAAAATTGTGGCTGGGATTGTGTACGTGTCCAGGAGGGAGTCGGCCTGGAACTTCATAAATTTCTTATTTCGCTTTAAAGAGCGACAGTTTTACCCCAGTTTTTCTTTTTCTTGTTTTTTTTTTATTCAGCCCCTCCATTTCCAAGTTGTTCATTGACCGCAAAACGATTTTATGGCCTCGAATGGGTTGGGAAATCTGCGGATGGTGCCATAAATTCCACATTTTCACGTAAGACGGAGTTCTGTTGATTTGTGGCAGAGGCAATTAAATTCTGCATTCGGGACTAATGCATCCTGTTTTCGGAAATCAGCCGGTTGTGTGTGTGAGCGAAAAGTTTTGGGGCGGCATGATCCTGTGATCACAAAAAGAAATGTTTTCCTTTCTTGGGCAAATGAAAAGTTTTCTCACAACTGGAAAACTGTTTACTCATCTGCCAGTTGTTAGGCTGCCAAAAGTTTGGCCAACAAATCTGGACAGTTGAACCAGTTTAACAATCAAATTCTAGGCAAAACAAATTTTCCAAGGTGCAGTGCGCATCGTGCGAAGACTTTATCTGTGTTTATTTCTTCTGCAGACCAAATTACTGGTACAAAAAGAGCAACTTTAGCCATGTTTCCTTGTTGTTGTTGTTGTTACATATTTACATTGCCGAGTTCCGGCAACTTTGGGTTCAAAAAGTGGTAAATTAAATACCGAGCAAATTGAATTCGGAATATGTTTGCTTGGAAAACTGAAATAGATTTGATGCCCCGGGCGTGACTATGGTATCATTTAAAAAAGCATTCTGAGATTAAACTTCCTTAATTAACAACTTGCATGTGAGTGAAATGATATGGGCTAAACAGAAGCCAAGCCAAAGCTTAATTAATATTTGTTTTGGCTCTATCTCGGGGCATTTTCCCCTGCATTGCCATGAATTTGTAACAATTCATTAACATCCAAGAAGAGCCAGAAGTATCGTGTGTGGAAGTGCAGCTACAAATACGGCAGGGAATAAATATATATATCTCCCTGCGAGGCCCCCGGAAAAACCCTTTAACCGTCCCGGGTTTGGGCCATAAATAAGAACAACAATGCGACATTTTCAAGGACATTTTCCTTGCCCAGCTGGCCAGTGCCGCTTTGGAATTCGGTTTGTTTTTTTCCCTCCTTTGGGCTGGGGGGAAATTTATACGACTTGCTAAAATTGCACATAAATTAAATTTATGTTTTATGAGCGTTGTCCTAGTCGCTGTCTTATTCCCTGTTCCCTTCTGCTGCCTAACTTGTGTTTTGTTTTGGTTAAGTTTCGCAGGCTTTTCTTGTTTTCCCACTCAGTGTTTTCGGGCCTAGTCCCAGTTCTAAGTTTGCTTCACGTGCCGGAAAATCGCATTTATTTAATACGCACAGTAAATTTTCAGCACTTGGAACTAAATAGACGCACATTTAGTGCCGGCCCGATAGGTTTCCCTTGCCCTAGGCCCTTCCCTATTTTCCGAGTCTGTCTGAGCCCCTACATGACATTAATAATTCACTTTGCGCAGTCAATTTGGCCAAATCGCTTTGGCTATTCGGGACCGGCTTTTTTCCTGTGTCCGTCGCTTGATGTTCATTATTTTTAAACGTTGCTGACAGTTGTAAATCTGTCAGGCTTATTAACCGTTAAATGTCACTTAACTGTCATTCGTTGGCCATAACAATTCGACGAAAGCCGAGGGCCAAGTAAGTGGGCTGGGTCGAAAAAAATATGTGCATAATTCTGCACCAAAAGTTGTACATAAATTGTGCGGACAATAGAGGACGATGAAGGGGACGTGGCGGGGAAAACGCCAACGGCATTAAGTAATGAAAGCGTGGGCCTCCGCCTCCCAGCGGTAATTATTTTCCACGTCTTTATTACATTTAAATGCCAATTTATTGCCTTCGATTAAATTATGCCCGCATATATATTATGGAAATGATTTACTGTTTGTCCCCAGGATCCTACACAGACTTTTATGGGTTTACCCGGGGATAATGTCAAGACCTGATCCAATGCGAAATATATTTGTGTCGAACAACAATCGAACTGGTTAATAAATACGAAAGTCTGGGAATCTCTGCCTATTCAATTTCCCCGAAAAGGGCCCTAAAAGGCCTTTCGTGTTTATAACATTTCAAAGCAGAGTTTTTCTGACATTCAGGGGGGGTTATTTCATTAAAAGCCCAACAAATAGCATATGAAGAGAGAAAACCTTATTCCTATGCACTGCGAGCGGGGAAGAAACAAATACATTTTCATAAATCTGGCAGCACTTTAATAATTTCCGTTTATCTCTGGTTGCTGCAGCGGCTGTTCCTGCAGCTCGGTTTGTTGTTTTTATGGCCGTCCCGCACTTGGCCCGACGTTTCCATTTTATAAATCGCTTGACACAGCAACAAGCAACAAGGATCGGCCAAAGTACAAAACTAAACAATGCAGGCTCAGTCTGGGAATCAAATACGGAGGCGGAGGCTACTTTGTAGCCATGTCTGCGGAAGCATAGTCGAAAAAAGAAGGAAGCATAAGGAAGGATTCGTATATATAGGGGGAATATGAAACATGGCAATAAATATTGTGCAGGCATTAAACGCTGCCTTATTTCACTTGCAAGCCTGTGAGGAAGCATCGAACTGCTGGCTTGTATCTGAGAGATTGTTCGAGTGGCAGGAGCAGCTTTTCTTCGCCAGTCATTTCCACACCATTAAATTGACAATGCAATAAAATAGCCCAGGGCCAGATGCTCGTCGGCTTACTGAAATGCGTTGCATACTTCCAGGACTGTGGCAGGACTTTCAGGACTCCTAGGCAGTGGCATTAATAACACAAACAAACATTCATCTCCTGGCGAAGGGAGGGCCGTTCCGCCCTCCAACCGCAGTACTTTACACGCCAAATTAAGTAAACTAAATGGTTACAAATAGCTGACCACGCCCAGCTTGCCACCGACCCTTAAACTTTTTTGAACACACAAAGAAATTGTATATTTATAATAAAATTTATATTAAAATATACTCAAATATTTGTTTACAAATAACTCATTTTAGTATCAAAACTGTTTTTAGAAATATGTTTTTAATCGAAAGTTTCTGTCTCTTCTGCATTAGTTTGAATCACTTATAACCATATTGTAAGTTAATTGAAATGTAATATTTTTCTCTCTGCATTATCAATGAAGCACATTTGTATGCAAAGCCAGTGCAGTATTTCAAAAAGCGATCCGACCGTCGGCTGCCAACTCATTGCCAGATATCTCTTAATTCTTAAGTGAAGCGGAGCAATGGAGTTACGAGCACTTCAAAGGGAGCAGGGCCTCCGACTTCAGGCTGCTTAAATATTTCAGCACACGAAACAAGCAAATCGTTTAGTGCGCCCAACTTCCGTTTGGTGAAAGGCAACGGAAACGCTGCCAGCTGGCTCACACACACACATGGTTAGATAGCAGCCAGGACATGCAATCACTGCGGCAGTGTGTGTGCCTGTGTGTGTGTGGTTGTGCACTGCACATAATCGCAGCTCACTGCCCATTGAGGCACTTGCAATATGTCAGCCCACAGGACGACGACTGGCTGGCCAAGATACCAAAACGAAAACGAGTCCGAGCACCACTTTCATGAGCCTTGGCAGCGGACATCGACCATCGTCGACCATCTAAAATCGACCGATGTCTGATGGCCAACACTTTCGACGGCCTTTGTCGGCCCGGCCGACAGGAACAACAACGGCCGGTACAAAAGGAGCCGGCAAGATGAAGCCAAGCACCTTTACATGCAGGTCCGAGAGGTGTTGAAAGCAATTGGTGTTAGAAAAATGTATTCAGCACTCCTCACTCTGAAACACCGAGAAAAACATTTGGCATAAAGCATCGTACCAAAACTGCACTTGCGAGCTCATAACGTTTACAATTTCAATATGATTCCAATATGACATACCTATAAACTTTTCTGATAGAACATGTAAATGATCTGCGGTTAAATTTTTTCTTTTATGGAAGGTGGACAAATCCTCGTCAGTCAATGTTCCTGTTCAAACCACTAGAGGCGGCCTCTTGTTTTCTCGCAGTGCACTCACATGCAGAGGGCATAAACGCATCGAGGCGTCGACAGCGTTGACGAGTCTGGGGGCAATGAAAGCAGTTGCTGGGCCAAACCAAACGTGCCTAAAAATGCAGAAATTTTCTAGCTTGCAAGCGTGAAAAGATAGTTTGCCATCAGCACTAAAGACCGCACCTCGAACTCCGCCTTTTCCCCCCACCCCCCCGGAAAAACACCCCCAGTAGCCCCCTGATTTTTCGCATTCCCAAGTCAATCCCCCCGGCTCAAAGCCAACACTTTTACCGCCTTGTGGGCGTGGCCTGGTAACGCGAAAAAAGGTAATTTCTCTTTGAAGAGCTCGACGGGAGGAAAGAGGCGAAAATGAATTGCTAGAGGCTGGTTCACAAGGAGCTGCCCGTGTATATATATATAGTTCATGTGTGTGTGTAATGATTTTCCATACACAATTTGTGTGGCTCCAATATGCAAAATAGTAGACCATAAAAGTCAGCCGCCTCCCAGAGGTGTTAATTTAAAGGGAATGTCGGAAAGGATCAAGTTGGGGGAACTAAAAACTTGTGAGGGTCTCCTAGTTGACAGTTTATTACACAGAAACAAACTTAGTTTAAATAGTTGGAAGCGCTTTGCTCTGACCTTTTTATAATTCAGATTTACAGAAGCTTATCCAATGAAAATACATTCTGACATATACCAAATACTTTAGAAAATTCAAGGCGTGGTTGGTACCAACGAAAATATATATTTTTCCTTTGTGTAGTAAACATTTTGTGAGTCCAAATGACTGTCTAAAGCTTCCCGGGAAAGTGGTTGACTTATGCTGATATGGCAACCATTTTTAGGCAGCTTGTTAGTGGACCAAAAACACGTATCCAGGGATGCTTAAGGCCGGCTTGATTGGACGCAGAGATGAACGAGCTGGATTGATTATTTCTCTGGGCAATTTAAGTGGCAGTCAAACAGAACTTCGGCGAATCCATCATCTCTGCCGGAACGGAAATTGCTCCCCATACAGCGTTTGCCACCGAAAAGTTAACTATTCGCCATAATCGAAATGGCAGGAAAACATATTTCGCTTTCTATTTCGAGGCCCATAGCCCGGGAGCATGCCCTCAGGTATCGTTGTCAAAAATAACAACATCAACTCAACTAACTGCCGAAAAAAAGATCAACAAACTGTGGAGAGGGAAGAAGCCTCGGAGTAAATTACAAATTAAATCATAAAACGGAAGTGACAGCGTGCACAGCACAGAGCACAGATTTGGATTTATTACGTGACCAGAAACATTAAACGTTTTGCCATTAACACACGCGCTTTGGGCCAGGACTCGAAGTTGGCCCAGGCCACGGGGGGAAATAGGATATAGTGAGCAAGGACATGCCGCTTATCCGCATCTGGATCTCTATCTGGGCCAGCTGACCATGCAAACTCAGTTATTCGCTTAGCCACGTTAATTGTTTTCAGCCAGTGTGGAAAATACTAATGTTATTATTGACTTTGAAATGGCAGTAACTTAATATGGTTTATTGCTTGCTGGATTTAGTCAATTTTAACATTTATAGAAAGCAAGGATAATGCATTGCGAATGCAGAATATTTTTGTTCAATATTTTCATAGAATTTTATAGAATTTGCTCTCATGGCTTTTTAATTGCTTAGATTGTAATTGATTTTGTATTGGCATCTCGCATATCCCTGTAATAACCCTTTTAAATTGTTTACCTGCCAATTATTTCGAGCGTTGAAGAAATTGTACAACTAATGAATTATGCATTTGGTCGAACACTTTTAGGGCCAGGAACTTTGTTTAATAGTTGCCAATGACAACTTGGCGCAGTGGGGTAGCCAATTATTTTGGGCTCCTTCTTTCGGCCCAGAAATTTTGTCCAGCCGCTCATTATTCACTTTATGCATCAGTTGATTCCGGCACTGAGACACGTTTGTGTCTCCGTGTGATTTGTCAAGCACAAAAGAGCACTGGCCGAGGTATAAAGTAATTTCCATTTAATTGACATAATTGCGCACACTTCACATATTTAATCAATTGTCAAAGCAACACGCACACACACTACTTAAGCCGCACACACACGCACACGCATACCCACACTCTCGCAATTGTCTGTTGCTCACTTTGCCGTTAAGCTGACAATGACAGAAATGGCAATTTTATTGGCAGGCTCCGGCTAAATGGCCAATGGCATAGATAAATATTTGTTGGCTTGCCAAAGCGCGCTCTACCCACACATGCACACACGCACACCCCGCACACACACACTCACATTCGCACCAACACGTTCGCACTGCTGAGCCAAGGCTTTCACTCAAATGTCACTTATCGCCTCACCGACACCCATCCACACACACACACACACGCACACACACAAACGTCCAGCACTCGAACTTCAACATCTGTTTACCATACATCCCAATATGTGTGCCAATGTACACTGAACTAAATTGAGTAATAAACTTATTAATTTAAATTTATGAACTGAGTAAACAGAAAAGTACAGTATAAAAAAGTCATGCTGAATGAGAACTTGAATGATTTCTAACAAACATAAATATAATTTCAATTATTGTACAACTTAATTAATTTATAATTTGGTTCACCATTTAAATAGATTTCATTGTCTTGGGATTGTAATTATTTTATAAAAGCTTATTCAAGTAATTAGTACACATTTTTTCCAGTATAATTTTATTTTTAGACTTTGTGGCTTGAAGCATTGAGACCAACACCGCAATGACAGACAATCCCGGCTGGATCTGGTGACTGTTTAAATATATTTTACGATTATGCCGATTGATGAGAATATGTCTATAGATAAAGAGCCCACTGTGCTGTTAATTACCAGACGTAAATACATAAATATGGCTCAAGTCAAAAGAGCCTGAGCTCGGAGCTCGGAGCTCGGACTTCGAAGACTCCCCTCCTTCCGGTGGCCGAGTAATTCCCTTCGAAACTCAAATGGCCAGGAGCGGCGCCGGATTGCAATAATTATGCATTACGGTTCATTATCGCAACGATTGCGGCCACAAAAGGCGATGCCGGCAATTTAAGGCTCAATCAGCGCTGACCACAACAAAAGCGGCTGGCCAGAAGGCGAAAGAAAATCACTTTAATTGCGATTAATTAATGACGCTTTAAATGGCCAATGCAGCGTAAGTCGTCGCAATTTATTTGGCATAATGAGAGGCGGACAAGTGCGGATATTCCGGCCCTGTCACTTGGCATATGTATGCAAAAACTTCGCTTCGCAAAAGTGTCCGGAGCAGGAGCTCAAGTCCTGACCCTTTGAAACTAGCCGAAAACTAAATTTCAAGGCTCATTGCGTGCACATAATGTGGCCAATGTGGGCGGCGGTCCTGCCAGGACACCGGTTCGCTCTTCCCTCCTTTAACGCCGAACCCCGCATCCCGAAAACCCCGTTGCGATGTGCAGTGAACCTCACTAATGGAGCGGTCACACACACGAACCCATTGCCAAAAAGTTTGACTTTGTTTGGACGGACGTTTGATGCTCGGTCTTCAAGGATCAAGGCAAGATGAGAGGACTAGGCGAATTTGCATATGAAATACAAAAACGTTAATGATGCGTAAAATGATTCTGTTAGCTTGTAAAATTCGGGCATCGTTCCCTCGAAAGTCGGGCCATAAATGAATGAGCAAATTTTTTGGCCCGCCAGACGTGTAAGTCGCATGTTAACCTGTTGATAAATTTATGTCCCAACATGCCATCAATGCGAATTTCACACGCATTTGATTATCGATTGAAAAAAGCCCCCCAAAAAAGCGGTAGAATATTAAAAATGAAAAGAGAACCTCCGCAAATCACATGCAAAATTATGAAAAACGAGCTCCATACAAGAGGTCCCAAAGGCGTTGGCCCGACAGCTTAAACAGGTAAAGCGGGTAAAACGAATGCGAATGAGTCTGGCGGGAAGCATAAATCATTCAAATGCGAAAATCAGTTATAACATAATGCGGCCATAAGAATGTCTGTCTGTTTGCGCAGGCAAAACAATCAAATAAAAGGCTGCACATTGAAAACAGAAATTATCTCTAGATATAAATGATGCTGCAAATCAGGATAAAGACTTTAAATCAGATATTGTTTTCCCGAGGAATTTGGTTATCTATTTCGAATTAATATTTCCAAAGCGCGTTATGGTAAATTCGAAATGAAATATTCAATAGAGAATCAAGTTTAGAGGTTTTCACAAATGTGGAATAATGAAAAGTGGAAATTATTTTATTGGCTTCTAGCCTTGAATATGAATTTGCTTTGGCTCCTTTGACAATTAATGGCTTTAGCATAATCAACCTGCTGAATTACCTATTTGGTGGCCTTGATTTTGGACGCGAGTTAGCATGTGACAGCGGCTACATGAATAATTAAAGTGAAAGTTACAACTTTTGACAACAAATCCAGTGACTAATTAAAGCCAACGTCGGATTTATATGTCAAGCGTTTGTCAAGCCAGCCAGCGGACTGACTGTCACGGCTGGCAGCCAAAAAGTTGCCACTAACTTTTCCCCTTTTCCCCTTACCCGCTTTCCACCAGCGCTTTTCCACCGCCCCACGGTCCCTTTTCATGCCGCACACGCTACTGAAATGCAGCTGTGCGATTAAATTAATAACTGCAAAGGATTAAAAAACTAACAGCCATGGCAAGGACATGGCGCCAAGCCAGCTGCTCCTCTCCTGCGAAAAAAAGTTACTTTCGCTGCAGCTAAGCTTTCGCAGGCTGACTTTGCCCCTTGTTGTTCAAAGTTGTGGATCGGACCGATGGGGCAGGGGAAGGGGGAGGTGGAGAGGGAGAGGGAGGGGACGTTCCCCAGGCTCTCATTTGCATAATATTTACTTATGAGCCGCCTCGAAGCCGCCACTGCCCCTCCCCCTCCCCGTCCCCCCTACCTTAACCGCCCCCGAGCAGCAGCATGGAAGAAAATAATTTGCTAAATTATGTCTTAAATAGTTAACAAAGTTTGCACGAAAATGTGCGGACCTTTCTTGGCCAGCAGATTTCCCAGCAATGAGGTAAACAAAGAGAGATTTGTTCGCTCGCTGAGCTTCAAGTTGCACGCAAAGAAAAATAAACATGTTGAATAAAGATTAACACAAATGCCTTACAAATTGATATTGCAGTAAAAAGGTTTAATTTAGACCCTTCGTTACAAAAAAGGTTGAGCTTCAGTAAATATTTTATTTATCTGTATAAACGTTTTGACCATCTTTTGGTTAAAATCAATTAAAAATTATTTCTTTGATCTAATGTTATCGTAATACTTCTGTCAGTGCAATCTTCGCCTCAGTGTGAGATGCAGCTAAGCTCCTGTTAATTCACTCCTGTTCCCTGAACCGCCCGAGGACCAACAATGGCTTTGATGGAGCAGTAGTTCGGGATAATGCAAACAAAGATCAGGACTGCAAACGACGTGACAAACAGTTCACCCTTCGATGGCTGAGAGTCGAGAACTTAAACTAATTCGCTTTAAGCGAAGCTCGCTTCAGATGCACTCGACTTTCCCTCTGCCAGCCTCTTTCCCTTGCCAGCTTATCTTCACATGACGCCGGTGTTGGGTGGGGAAAGTGTGAAGGGAAAGGGGGAAATCCTCACGTAGACCGACCCCCAATCGTAAATTTCGCCCGAAAACTTTCCATTAAGAAGCTCAAAAACAGAAACGCAAAGTTCCGAGTGCTCATCGCGGGGGCGCGACATTGGCCGTGCAACAAATCACGGCCCGAAAACCCAATCTCCAATCCCCGATCCCCAATCCGAAAACCAGACCAGGCATAATGGAACTCCCGTTGAACCTGCCGCGCTGTCCGGCGGAAAATTCGGGGAAATGAGGAAAAGAAAAGAGGGGCAGAGGTCGTCGGCAAAAGAAAAGAGGAAAAATAGACATTGCAGGAAGTGCACGCAGTCTGTTAGTCGGGAAACGAATATCATAATTTACTTTGTCACCCGCTGCGAATTAGCGTGCCAGCCATGTGTGCGTGTGCGTGTGAGTGTGGGTGTGTGAGTGAGTGTCTGTGTGTCGGCACTTTATATACAGATTTATATTTGTAGATATACGCGACTGGCCACGCCCCTTAAGTGGGCAGAAGGCCGACTCAGCGTGGCGCTTAAAAAGCCGGAACATTTTAAACAAAAGCCAAGCTGAAGGCTCTCGAACTCCAACTCTCGAAAACTTTCGGCAAAACCACTTAAAATTTTTGTGTGCGCTGACTTTAACATACGATAAAGAGTCTGTCAGAGGAGTGTTGGCTGGAGGGGGGAGGAAGGGGTGGCGAAGTTGCCTGGATGCTGAGTGGGTGGTCCAAAAGACGGGCAGCCATTTCGCCAGATCCAGCCAGACAAATAAGCCACGTTGCAGGCTCAGATTGCAGTCGCTAAACGAGATGGCGGCGGCTCTACTTCCTCTACACGTGGAGAAAAATATGGTAAAAAATTTTATCTTCTTAAATATATAACAAAAAAAAAATTTAAGTAAAGAAACAATTTAAGTTTAGCTTTAATTCGATCTATAACGTTTAACTTAACTCTATACAGTAGTTCAGTTTTCAAGCGTTTTTAATTATTTCTCAGTGCACCTCCTTCAGCTCCAGCCATTTGTGTGTGTTAGTCTGCGAGTTGGCCACAATGCAAATTAATAAAAAAGCATTTGAGGCTGAACATTTTTACCAGCTCGGCTAATAAATAACGCGACGGCGACAGCTTCATTTGTTTAAGTGCCTGACAGAGTGGAACCGAAAAAAAGCCGCGTGAAAAACAAAAAATAAAAATGAACTAGAAGGAAAAGTAACGAAAGTGGAGAGAGACTGTCAGACGGCGTTTTAATCGCTCCATCAGCTCGGCTCATGCATATTTATAAAACCGGCCAAAAGTAAGCCGTCAAGTATATCTCAATTTGGCTGCGAGTTAAGTGCACTATTTTCGGACGCCCCAAAGTTATGAAATCCATTTGTGCGGCCATAGTTAATGGACACACTTTGTTCGGCATTCAAGGTCCCGCGATGATTTCGCCAACAACAAATTATCCCTGATCGAATCGGACCTCCGCACTAATGCGAATAAGGCAACCAATACTTTTTATGATGTTAGCTTTCGATATGATTACGATACAAGCCCGTAGACACACAACACCCGAGAACGTCTTAGCCATTTGCAAAGTCATCACGTATACGCCACCGCTCGAAGGATAAAAAGGGATGAGCTTTGCAGCTTTGCTCACTCACTCACATGCATTTAGATTGCTTCGCCGGCTGATTTCGTTTTTATTCTTCCAGGGGCCCATTATTTCCGTTGTTATTTGCCATTATGACAATTCAGTTAGTCAAATTCCGTTACGGGCTTAAAACTAATTTGAGATTAAGTTCCCAGATTCAACCATTGGGAATTTTCTGCAAGCATTTTTGTGCATCACCACACCGAAAGGAAGTCGAGGAAAGCAAACGGAAAGCGAAAATGTAATAAGTGATTTACATGACTCGCAGGAATTCCACCGCAGGGCGCATGAAATCGAGAAATCGTCGAGGCCAGAAATCAATACTTCATTAAGATACAACCGAGAGGCAGAAGTCTCGAGCCGGGGAAGCCAGGAAAGCATAGCATAGCCTAACGACCACGCATCGTTGCCTCTGCCGCTCCATGGCCTATCTAAATGGTTAGATGACTGATACAAGCGACAGAATCCTGCCGTTCCAGCACTCTAGCACCATTTTCTTCTCCATTCTCCAAAATTCTAGCCCCTGCCTCCATTAAAGTCGTGGTGGCATCGAGTGTTTTCGCATCGTTTTATTGACCCTCAATATTTTGGCTTCGCCAGATTGTCAGAACCAATGAATGCCGTTGACAGGACGGCGACTAAAAGGGCTTATGCACCCAGAAAAATTCACCACAGGATCAAAGTACTTGTTAAAATGACTTTCAGTTTTAAATAAAAATGGTACCAAAAATTTATATAACAAATTTTTGAGAAATATTTCCTAACTCTTATTTAAAGTAGGTTTATTTAAATACCCTTTTTTCTGGGAGTGCTTTGAAATCAACATTTTTGGCGGCCATAATTCACACAGGACGACAATATCATGGATTTATCTAACTAAATTTTTCATGCGCACATTTCGGTCGCGTATCAAATGCTTTTCGGGCCAAATTGAAAATTTGTGGGCCTTTTTAATGCTGTTGTCATATATTATGAAAATTCTGCGCTGATGGTTAGTCTGGGAACCGATCGGCTCATTGCAACTAAATTATATCGGTAGTGGGCGGTAACCTTAAAAGCGGGTCAACATTTTCTCATTGGAAATATATATACGTGCATTTATGTAGAATTTTAATTATTTAAACTGGTGACAAAATGACAACAATCGAGCAGCGGGAGACCCACAAATAATTGCAGCGGAAATTGAAATTATGTTTTGCTTGGTCTAATTTTCATTCGGCTTTGGGTTTTCCATTTTCGCTTGGTTAGCTGCAATTTAAATTTGAAGCCCTGCATTTAAGTTGCATTTTCGGCAGATGAGCAAATTCATTGAGGCCCTAACGTTTAATAGAAATGTGTTTATGAAACTTTTGCCATGATGGCAATGTTCGCCGCAACCATACCTGTATTAGTATGTCTAAAAGTCACGAAAAGTCTTCTCATAAGAATCATGAGAAGTAAATAAAGTCAACAGGTTTTTTGTCTTAATTACGTAGAGCTAAAACTCAATTAATAAAATGTACCCTGGTTGAGCGAAATCAAATTTCACAACTCCCGCTGCGTTAATTGGAGATTCCTCAATAAAAACGAATGGAAAGTGGGAAAGGGGGAAAATGCAAACTCGTTAACCCATTAAACCAGCGCGGGACTCATGTTTGATCCCTGTTTTTTCTTGCTTCGGGGTGAAAAGGAAAAGAAAGACGCTTAGCCAGCAAAAAGCTATTAAGACATAAAACATTTCCAACACCTTCCCGGAACGCCTCCGAAAATGGAAAATGTGGGAGAAAGGGAAATGGGAGGAGGTGGGGGAGTAAAACTCACACGCAGCTGAGAAATAGGAAGTAGCAGCAGAATGAAATGTTTCTAATTCAACGAAACGCATTTCAACGTAATGAAAATGGAGAAAAGGACCGACAGACAGCCACGCCCCCAGTGCCGTTGACATTTTTTTCGAACCTGCCGCTGACTGACAGCTGGAAAAGTCAAGGGGAAAATCGGACGAAATGCTGCGGGAAAATGGGGGGTGGGGAGGAGGTGGGCGTTTTAGCGTGTGGGCGGAAGTGGGCGGAGTCAAAGGACATGCGTCGCAGGTCGTGCAGTTTCCTTGCCTTCCGTCATTGCCCTGCTCGCAACACTTTCCGCTTTTATTTTATAATATGTACAATTTCCTCCGTTCGCCTTTCCATTCGAATCGCTGCCACTTTCGTGAAAAATGCACTTCAAAACTTTTCAATTTGAGAAAAGGAGCGTCTCGGATTCATCGCTCGCTGTTGTTGTGCCATCCTTGTCGCTAATGACAATACACTTGTACTTCGTCCAAAGTGTGCGTGTGTGAGTCTCAGTGTGTGTGTGTGTGTGAGTGTGAGTGGGTATCTGTGTGAGCGCGCATTTACGCTCTTTACTTATTTGATTTACGTTTCATTTCCGGCTGCCATATGCTGCCTCGCATACGAATTCAGCAAAGGAAGCCAAGCCAGCGTTTAGCTGCATCTCAACAGAGAGAGAAACTGCATAGGAAATTAAAAAAAGCCAAAAGTTGCCAAGAGTTAGAGAAGTTATTTTCAGGACGGTAGATGGAAGAAAAGAAATGTGTTACAAATGCGATTACAAATGATTATTCGATGAGCAATCTTCCTATTAGATATTTGGAAAACAATTAGTAAATTAAAATTGTTATGTTTTCAAAACTAATTTATACAAAAACTTATAAAGTTGGCAATACCCTTTTATTTATTTCCAGTTAAAATTGCATTATTTTTAGGAACTAACAAATTAAAGCTTCTTAAATTTTTATTCGGCAGTGTTAATTTTTTTTCCAAAATATTTCCTGTGCATGTTTGAGTGTGTTGCACTGTGTTTAAGTGTGCGAGTTTTAAGGCGACACATACTAAAAGCCCGCACCCGTTATCCCCGCCAGCACATACACGTTATGCAATTATAACTTTTGTCGTTAGCAACTTTAAGCAACTTTAAACGTAAATTGCCGCCGTGAAGTAGCTTTTTGCGCACTCTCTCAAGCGCCGCCATTTACCCACACACCCATATCCACTAACACAAATGCAGCCACACACTCGCACACTCGCACACACACGACGTTATAGTTTGTTGTCGGCTTTGGAGCAAAGTGTGTGAAAGGTGTTTTATTGAATTAAGTGGGTTTAACGGGATTTCTATAATGCCAGCGACAGTCGGCAGTCCTGCATATGTATTTATTGTAACTACAGTTGCTAGTTTTCCTCGCATTTCCTCGCATTTCCTCGCACCCGCTCTTCGCCGGGAAATGACTGTGAGTTTGGTATTACGGAAACTGTGGCACTTTCGGTTAAACTTTTCCTACGTAATGCATATTTTATTTAATTTTTTAAGAGTTGCCAAACCGAAAAATGTGCAAATGATGAGGCGCGGGGCCGAAAGTTGTAAATTGTTTGGCAACAGTCAAGTGGCAGGGAATAATTATGCAAATCAAGTTGGCAACGAAAACGAAGGTGTTGCCAAAATTCCGACAATAGATACGGGATTGTGAGACTTATTAGCTAATCAGCTAAGTTAGTTCGAGTCTGGCCAGCTCGACCGCAGTTACACTTCCGACCATAAACGTGTGGGCATCGCAGCTATAATTAATGGGCGGTGTTTTTCATTTCTTCCCTTCGGGCTTTCACTCAAAAGTGCTCGTGTTGCATGCTAAAATCATTTTCACTCGAAAGCCTGCTTCGCTGCAGTTATTTCTCATGTTTTACCGAACTTGGTTGCTTTCGCCTTTTTTCTGGCTTTTATTGCGGGACATGCAAAGGTTCGATGTTCGCATTAGGGCCAGTTGTATTCGTCGTCGTGTTTTTGTTTTCAATTCGGTTTGCTAGCTTTCCATTCCCTTACAAAGAGTATTGTAATTTGTTTGATACAACCCCTTTCTAAATATTCAAAAAATGGGTTGGCTGAAAATTCACCAAAATTCGCTCATTCTAAGTCCATAACTTTTTCAATTTTAGTCAGATTTTGAAGATACACATGCCTCAAAAAGCTTCTATTTTGATTCTTAAATTAGAATTTTTTTGTTGCCCAATTTTTTAAGTTTTTATGATACAATCCCTTTCTAAATTTACAAAAAAATGTGTTTGCTGAAAATGGACAAAAATTCACTAATTCTAAGTTCATAGCTTTCCTATTTTAATAAGAGTGTGAAGTGGTATGCCTTTCGAAGTAATTTTGTTTGATTCATTTTATATTAAATAATAATTTAATTAAATTTCATGAAAATCCTACGAGTATATTTCGCTGTCATAGAAGCAATCGGTAAAAATATGGAAAAATAAATTTTGAAAAATTCGTTATTTCTTCGATTTTGTTTAGCCTTTATGCATTTTGTGACGATTGCAAGGGTATTTAAGCTTCGGATCGCCGAAGCTGGTTGCCTTTCTTGTTTTTAGACATATTTTAAATATTAATAAGCCATTTAACTGCCACAACACGTTGATGCATGGGGCTCAATTAGGCTGCAAATAGCTCGAAATTGTTTGCTTAATAAACGTCATTCATCAAATCGACACGTACTTTTTTCCAAGGGTCCGACAGCGGGCAAACACGCAAAGTTCGTGTCGATTTAACCCCAAGACCCCCTGAAAATTCAGGTCAAAAAGGAGGCGTGGCAGAGCCTTGACAGCTGGCTTTGTAAGTGAAACACTTTCGAGAAGTGTCCGCTAAGTGAATTAATATTGGTTTATTTCTTGCATAATTTTCATTAATTTGTGCAGCCATGATCGTGCATCAAAGGCAACCTAATTTGCCACATGCCGCGGATCTCTCGACATTTTCATTCAATATTTTCCTTTGTTTGCCGTGGCACTTAGCGGAGCAATTGACGTCCCGTCTGCAAAGTGCACCCTTGCCGGGATAAAAAACAATATAAATATTAATGCTATTTGCGTAACAATTCAATTCGATGCCGAGAGGGTTCGGGGAACACTTGGCCGCTTCACACGAACTCCATTCAGCCAACGAGCCAACGGGGTGTTGCATATTAATCACAGACAGTGGCCGAGGTGGGAATGCCTTATATATCAGCCGCCATAAATTCACATGGTTAAACACTGAGAAAAATCAGTAGTAAAAATGGGAGTACTTCAAAATAGTGGTTAAAGTTTCTATATCTCCATGTTAAATAGTATTTGTTTTCTATTAGATACAGGTAATTTTTTCATACACCTTAAATTTTAATGATAAAAGGATATTTCTCTTAGTGCTTGAAGACAGGAAAAAGTGCGTTTGTCGGCTGGGAAACCCGGAGTGCACTCGCTGGGCGGCATAACTTCCGAGGGTTGCACTCGTTTTAGGTTGTAATCCGATGGAAATACTTTAATCCACTTCACAGTGACACTGAAATTAAAACATGCAAGCGGCCCGTAAACAACCCCCGAAATTGGGCAAAACGAGAAGGAATCGCGGCTGGATAGAATGGTATAAAATGGAATGGGGGCCATTCAAATTGGCTGCTATCGCAATTATTCATACGGCGGCGACATTCATAAAATGTCCTGCTCGACAATGCAGGCAGTTCCCGTTAAGCCACGCACACAGACGCGGCTCACCAATACGCGCACAGCTGCAAAGGACTTCCCTGGACTGACGTCAGTTTGACAGTTGAAACACAAATGCAATTATCACTTTATTTTAAACGATTTATGTGCAACACGGCGAACACACACACAGGCCATACACGCAACGTACACACACACATACATATGCACACATGCAGAGCAGAGCAGCGCAGAGCACAGGACGCAGGACATGTAGACATGACAACGACGACAGCGGCAAACGGAAGCGGAAATGGCAACAAGCGCAGCCACCAAACGAACGGCCCGATGTCCGCCGCCTGGGGAATGCGGTCAGAAAAGGTGTGTGCGGCGGCATACAAATACCTGGGATAAAAATACAAAACAGTGGAAAATAGTGGAAAGCACTGCGATCGATGTGGGGGAAGCCAAGTTCGCTGTTTCGCGGTTTGTCACTTCGCCGGAATTTTAAGTTGCAACTGTCGCTAAAAAAAAGTATTAAATATTGATACTGTATGCTTTATTTGTATTTAAAATTGTTAACAACAACTAGGTTACAAATAAATATTTATTTCCGTTTGCATTAAGCTTAGAGATGTGGTTGTTTCCCTTTTTTAATAATACTGTTTTTAATCTTTTCCATCAAATTTCCCACAACTACTCCTAAAAATCGAATAAATTTTTTAATCCAACTAAATTCATCTTCAAACAGTTTCGAAGCAAGTACAGAAAATATTTTCTTTATTGCTTATTCAAGCTTAAACTTTTGAAAGCCCTACGAAATGAACCACAGAAGGTAGAAGCTAAATAATATTGAGAGAGATGCGGACGAGAGATAAAAGCAGGGTTATATGCCAGAAAATAAGCATTTCGTTCAATTGGAAGAGGAAACTCTACGCTTCGCTTGTGTAAAATTTCAACAGGCCATCAAGTGCAGAAGTTGGACTTAAAAATTGTTAGCATTTACAATGTCCATTTATATTTCAACCATCCCTTGTGGTTTGCCAGCGAGAACCGAGATGAGTATAATTTAGGACATGCATGTCCGACCTGACAGGCTTTCTCGACTTGGTCACTTGCATTTCGCCTTATCAATATTGTATTAGATCTGGACTCTCGCATCGCTCGGCAATTGCAGCAGATTTTCATGAATGGCAGGCTGGTTTTTTGCGGCGCTGACTTATTGAAATTGACAGAAGGTTAATGGCGTTGAATGACGCTGAAATTGAGGCAGCAGCCTCGGCAATTTAACACCCCGCTGGGCAGTCGAAAGAGGGCGGGTGGTGGTAAGAGGGCGAGGGGGCGGAACAGGACCTCGCCACATGACAGCGATTCGCAACAGCCGCTTAGAGTTCTGATGTGGAGAGCGGGAGATTTGCGATAAAAAATGATTGCACATGCGAGCGTTTTGGCTCGAAATTGCAGCATTTGCGGCATGGAAATATATCTAAATATATAGATATAGATAAATTGGAATACGAGGGGTGAGTCTGGTGAGACAATCGAGAGCCCTGCGCCCTGGATTTGCACTTGCCGTTCGGCTTTGGATTTGGTTTTGGCGGGTTATCAGTGGCCCTGGCCATAAATCACTGTCAAGTGTCATTCGCCCTCGAAGCAGCAGCATCAGTATCCTTTATCCCAGCCGAGAAGGAAACTTTTCCGCACACACACACACACACACAGGGCTGTGTATAGATATATACATGGAGAGCGGTATCAACTTACCATGAACATGTGCCCGGGGGCAGAAAGGTGCAGCGCCGGAAGCTGCAACAGCCACTCAAACGCGGCTGTGGACTCGCAACATGGCTGACTATGGAATGGAAAAAAATCGAAAAAGTTGCTAATTAAAGTTTGTGTTTGCCGGGGGGGCCGTGAACTTCGCCCCCTTGAACTTCCGGCCCCCGGCGAAAGTGTTATTCCCTAATGTCAACTGTGATCGCACGAGCTCCTCCTTAAAGTACACAAAAAAAAAAAGGATTTTAATATATTTTTTACAACTTATTTAATTATTAATTCAAATAAAAACTCTGTAAAAGTAGATCATAAATAATTCGTTGCCTTCGAAATTAGTGATCTAAATTTGCAACTATAATTCATTGAATCAGTTTGCTTTTAGTTGTTCAATCTCTAACATACAAACAGTTGGCAATCTTCCTATCTAAAGAATCAGGAGTTTGGTGCATAAATGTATCCCATTCAACTTGCTTCGCTTTCTGTGTACTTTCCCCATTTGTTTGGTGCAGCTTGCATTCGTCACGCATTGGTTGGCATTTCGCTGCGCTGTCAGTTGGCGAAAAACCGCAGAGCGAGTGACTCTCCCCTCCCCTCCCTTCATCCAGTTTTGATGCCATGGCTAATTTCCGCTATTGTTCATAATTTTTATTGCGCTTGTTGCGAATTAGTTTTGGTTTCGAGCGACAGCAGTTCCCGACCCCTTATCAACGTTGCAATTTTTTGCAATTTAAAATTTGTTATAAATCGTCGCTGGTTTCGCTTAGGGGTTGATCCTTAATGTCCCCTTGCTCCATTTAAGAGGCGTTGACAACGGCAACAACATGAAGAGCCTGCGATTACAGGACTGCGAACACGATTGCAATGCTGGCTTCCTGAGGGTGGGTTTTGAGCTCTGTTTTCGGAACTTCAGTTGCACCAGGATGTTCGAGCTGGAGGTGGGGGTAAGAAGTACACTCAATGTCCTTATGGCTATTAAATTGTGGGCGATTGACTGGCTCGAGGGGGCGTGGCCATCGTTTAGGGGCAGGTGCCTGCTGCACTCTGATAATTGCGGAAGTTGCGGGTTGATCAGCACAACAAATTATTGGTTCGATTATTGCAATATTGTCAGACATGGCAGATTGAATTGTTTTAGATATATTTAGATGAAGGGAACCTTAATTATAAAGGATTTAGTAGTTAGTTATATAAAGGCAACCAGTAAAGATTCAATTGTTCAATAATAATACAAAACAGTAACATTTTAATGTTATCACGTCAGTATAAAGTCCAAAGCAAGCAACATACCAGATTCTGTTAGCTACACATTTTTACAGCCAACTTCATTCGAACCTTTTAAAAAAAATTCGAAAATGTAAGTAAAAAACTGAAAACATTTCTGTTAAGTAATAAAAACAAGGTAGTTCACAGTTTGTTCTCCTGCGAACATAACAGCAAATGGGTCTGCTATAGAAATGTTACTAATTTTCGAAGGTAACATGCCGAATGTTATCTAAGCAAATGTAAGCATTTCGTATATCGAGAAAGGAGAAACACCATTGCAGAGCGCTGTTTTCTGATATGTTGAGATTAACGATTTTAAATATGATTTTCATTGGGTTTTGAACAGACAAAAAATGTTTAACATTTTGTAAACTTGCTCAAGGTGAAGCTCATAATTTACTTAAAATTAAAGTCGACGCCACTGCCAAATAATACTTAAAGGTAATAAAATTTCTTTTCTTTTACCTTTTCTTCACCAAAGTAAAGCAAAGTCAACAACTTACTTACGCAGACTAACAGATGTTAAATAGCAGGCTAAGGAAAGTAATAGCATTGTGGGTACGACGAGAACATTTATTTACCCCACGAACACATTGTTCTGTTTCCTTAACAGTTGAGGACCTCAACAGGACGAATGTCCTTTTCGAAGAATAAGATAATGTGTCAGGGGTAGCTTATGCTGTTGGCTGAGTTTCGATAATGTTATAACATTTTACATTACAGTTGCCAAGAAGGAACCGAAAATCGAAAGCGATTTCGAAACCCTCTCCTGCAGTTAAATGTTCTGTTAAATGAACTTCACGTCAAAGGACTTATGTTAACGGTAAACAGGATTTTCGATATTACTGCTATGGATATTTCAGGGGTGCTCGAAACTCTTCGAATGAATAACATTGTTTGAAGGTACACAGCAGAAGGGTTTGTGTTTGTTAGACTCGGGCCGTTAACATAACTTCGAATTTAAACAGCATGTTAGCAAACATTTTCTGAGCTTAATTCTTTTTAATATTAATAAGTTTATCCTTAATATACTGGTGTTTATATTTTCATATTTTTTTACCAACTACAATAGCTCTATATCTATTTCTAATGATAAAATTTGTTATCCTCGGAGTTAGGACCTTCTGTTAGTGCATTATATTTTCCACAATCAGCTTCCGTCTAAGGTCCAATTCACATTGTGCCCTGGCACTCGACACCTGAGCGATTGAGCAGGTCACGCTGGCCGAAGAGCGCTTCTCTTATCAGTGATAAGGCCGCCGCTATTCGGAGTCAATCGTGGTGGGTTTCGGAGTCGAAAGTGGAACAGCAGCCCGAGCTCTCGGCTGCTCTCCCGGAGAGTCCTGCCGCTCTCGGCAGGACGAAGCCGAAGCGTCCACCCGCGCACAAATCTAGGTAACAGAGGCTCGGGCCTTCGCGAGATGGCCGTTTGTGTGTGGTGAAAGCCGCTGGAAACCCGAAGGCGGCCACGAACCAGCGACCTTTGAGAAGGGGGGTTTTGGGTGGTGTGCGACGGCTTCTGACTTTCAGCTGGGAATTTATTTGCGCAAAAACGAAGCGGCTCAGTTTCGTGTTTGTTGTGCGCTCGTAAGGATGTGTCCGCTGGCGCTGCCGGACTTCGTGCGTTCGCGTCGCGTGTGTGCGCGTTTATCCTGACGCTGAACGGCTCAGCCAAAAAGGCCAAAAGGCCCCGAAAAGTGCTTCAAGCCAGGCCACTAAAAAGCAGGCGAATTTCTCAAGTGAACGCCAGTATAATCATGCATATTTACAAATGATAAAAAGTCTAATAAAATGAGGCAGTCAGTGTCGAGTTCCGTGTTAAGTTTTTATTTGTGTTCGTGTGCTTGGCGAGTACCAGTCCAATCCAAACTATCAAAGATCTCGAGGAATAACCAGTAACTAGTCGAAGATCTTGGGCTGCAGAACATAAAAACCAGCAAAAGGTGGTTATTTCCCGATTTGGTTTCAGCTTGACCCACAAGCATAACTAAGCGATTTATAATGGAGGGAGCTAGTGAAAAAATCCCCACAGTCGTACTGCAGCATATTTTGCATTTCGGGGGGGTTTGGATTTATGCTGACCCACTTTGTGGTACGATTTCCCTTTCAATTTGCGTCTCGAGGCGAGTTGGCCAAGACATTTCGGGCAACTTATCCCTCGGCCATCTCAGTTAATTAGTTTAATTAGTGAGTGTTGGGGGCGGTTGGTTAGTCGGTTACTCGGCTTGCCGGCCCAGAAATTGGTTTGGCATTTCGGTCGAAAATAAAGACCCTTTAGAACAAAGTTTTATTTTAAACTGCTGACCCAGGATTCGGTCATGCCCTGCCGCTAATAGCCGACATTATTGTTAGAAGGGACTTTGCGGAGCTTGGGGGAAAACAACAAAAGGCCATCCGATCGACTGTATGTGCCATTGAACAAACACCAAGCCGAGAACCCTTTTTGCGCCATTTTTCTTAATTCCATGGCTGCCATTTGTTGGGGCAATAAAAGCCAGCCAGCGACTTGAGACATTTCGTCGGCAACGGAGAATAAAAACCAAAAAAAAAAAAAAAAAAACAAAATAAAATAAAATCAACAACAATGGCTAGGAAAACTAAAATAAATTTATTTGCTTTGCCACTAAATTTGCGCTGATTTCGGCAAGCAGCTCTTATTGCCTCGACTACACTTTCGCATTATGTTTGCCCCACTCAAAAAATGTTTGTCAACAAAGCCAGCGGAGCGCAAAAATGGTTCTTGGACCCTGGAAACGAGAGTGTTTGTGTGCTTAACCTTTTGCGAAGGAAAGGGATTTTTGGCTCGAGTGCGGCACACGTTCAACTATTTTAGAATTTGCGGCACGTGCCCAAATGGCAAACATCAGCAAATAATAAAATAAATTCAGGCTGCAACCGAATCTAAAGCGAATTAGTCAAGTGTCCTTTGCAGTTTGCAGTAATGCTTACACGATGATTAGGCGTGTGTGGCTGGCATGTGATAAATTCCGCTGAAGAGCTATGTGTAATAATTTCATTGTTGCACTTGCAATTTATATTGCGCTTTCATGGCGGCAACAATTGCAGTTGCGCTTGCAACAAAGGCAACTTGTTGTTGGGTGGTTAGGTGGTTGGGTGGCTGGGTGGCAGGTTGGTTTGTCTGGCGTGCTTTGCTTTCAGCAGCTTTGTGGCAGCAGCAGCAGCACTTGAGTCGCGCAGCCACTGCAGTTGCACTTAAGCTGCTGCAGTTGTTATTTCTATTTTCTCTCTATTTTTCGCACACCCATTGTGAGCCGTCTGGCATTATAATCTCCATCTATATGTGCCACCAAGTGGCGACTGCGGTGCAACCAGAGAGTGGAGAGTAGACAGGTCCTCCCGATATTACACTCACTTGACACGTGTTTTTCCGCGTTTGTTTCTGCTTGAAATTTAAGCTGACTCAATCCATTCGAAATGAATGTCCTTGCAGGACATTCGCGACACCTCTGGCCGTGCTAATTAACCAAGTTCCAGCATTCCCATTTAGCCGACTGCTTTTCTTTCATGTCAAAGCATTTAATTATATTCCTCCTGCATTTACCCGCTCTAACTTCTGCTCCACTCTTTCGCATTTTTTTGCTGCTGGACTTTGCCTGATTTATTTATGCATTTACCTTTTGCGAGTTGGCCAACGAGGAAGCTGCTGTCATGCTGCTGGTTCGTTGTCTTAATTCATTTTTTATTCCAACGTAAATAAGCTGTAAATTACAACTTCTGTTGCTGTTGCCGTTGCTGCTGTTGCTGCTGCTGCTGTCCTTTGCATATTTTGTATGATTCTACTCCGACAATTCCCGGGCTGCTTGTTGCCCTGCCTCGTGCCTCATGCCTCATGCCTCATGGCAAATGCAGTGCCATATTTTTTCGCTCCTCGCTGCCCTGTTTTAACGTATACACGCAGCAAAATTGGCACTACAGCAGCTTCCGAGCTTTTTGTTTTTATTCAGTGTATCTTACATTGAAATGCAACTAACTATATTTGTAAATTGTAGAATGACTTACAAGTAAGAGATTGTTAACTAAAATCATAACTCACAATGATTGTAATTTTTTTAAATTTATGTAAATCATTAAGCGCATTCTAATCCCAATTCTTGGATTAATTTCTCCCTGTGTCATCACTCACATCTCCCGCTGCTTTCGACTGGCAGCTCGTGCCTTTTGCTACTGTTTAATTTAAAGTTTGCCCCCAAACGAGAGCCACTGCACTTGGAAGTGGTGTTGTCATAACTGCAAATCGGCTACTGACATCCAGCTACTTAACGCTCCTCGCTGTTTTCCGCTCGCTGTTTGGGGCATTCGGGCATGAAAGCGGCTCGGAACTGTCTGCGGACCCAAAGGGGCTAATGGCCAAGAACAGATGGGAGGGAGAACGGGTGGAAGGCGGGTGGAAAGCGCGTTCGGAATTATGTGGAAAATTGAGAAAATGTTGCACGAGCACAACTACAAGTGCCGAGGCACTTTAATTGCCCCCGGCACATTGCGCCACTCTGCAATCCGCAACCGGTCATTACGAACTGGATTTGGGTGGCAGCCCTCCGTGTTTTCTATTTTCCGGCGGGGTTGGCTTGGCCGGGCTAACTTGTTGAGTGGCGGTACTGACGACTGCTCACTGCTGACTGCTGACTGCTGACGGACTGCCACCGGAGATGAGAATGTTTTCCGAGGGGGCAATTGTCGTTAAGGTGCTTAGCGTAAGGCGTTGACTATTTGAGGTCGTCTAGCCGCTACTATTAATGGGCTTCTTTGGCCCATGTCTTCATTAGGCGACCACCTTTTCTGAGAATTACAGAACCCTCGTTGTCTTTGGAAAATAATAATAGCTTTTTAATGGTGTATCAACAACACAGTTCTAAATCTATTTTTGTACAAGTAGTTAACCTTTCCAATCGGTGATAAATCATAAGTCAAGATATGAATGATAAATAAATTTTCGAAGAAAAAATCAATCATAGAAGTATTTAGAGAAAAAAACTACCGGAATATTTTTAGACTCCTCCCTAAATCGATGGCTCTTGTGAAAATTCTCGTTAGTCAATCAAAGCCGTATTTAGGGAAAAAAAATGTGAACAATTTTAAAAAGCTTTTCCTTTAAATATGAGTCAAACAAACTTACGTTAATGTTGTTTCCTGGCCACGGCCAAAACCAATAACCAAAAAAAAAAGCTGTCATGAAAAACTTATTTACACAAAATGAGTTTTTTTTTGAACGGGTATTCATACGAGCACACAATGTGGTGTCTGTAAAAAAGTCATCGTGTTTTTGCCCACGCGAAATCCAAAGGTGTGTAATATCGAAAATAACTTCAATTACCACCTGCGGCCGGTGTAATATTTTACAGGCACTCCTTTGGCTTTTTTTAATCAGAAATATTTGTGAATATGGTTGAAAAAAGTAAAAGGCAATATCAGAAATGGTGTTTGTGGCCCTGTTAAAGCAGAAAATTGCAACAATCTGTGCGAAAAACAACTGCAACGCCTAAGGTTTTAAACTATGTACCTTCTGCACTTCACTTTGTTTTCATTGAAACTTCCCGTGAAAGTTACAAATTTGAACTTTAAATTTTAACGTCAACACGGACGGATCGCCAAGGGGGTTAACAAAAAATAAACTTGCAGCCGGCAGCAAACACATTAAAACAAAGTTTTTAAAAGCAACCACAACATTTACGTCATGTGCAATGTGCGGCGGGCTGCGTTGTTGTCAGTGTTGCTTTATTGTTGTTGTTGCTGCTGTAGTTTCTGCTGCACGAGATGCTGCCAAAGTTGAAGGGGGCGCAGAAGACAGAAGGGGCGTGGCAGCTTTAAGGGCAACTCTCTCAGCGTTTTTATAGTGAAAAGCCAAGTTGTTTGGGCCAACAGCAATCGCCATTTGCTGCCACATGTTGTAACTGTTGCCGCATTAAATGTGCAGCCCGCCTCTGGCGCATTTCACTTTTACTGTGAGCCCGCTTTTACAGCCCACCCACACAGTTGCACCACCACCAACACCACCAGCACCCGTTGCACCACCCTTTTGCCCACATTAGTTGACTGCACACCACCAGCAGAGATTTCACTCCATTTTATGCTGTCAGACTTCCGAGAGCGCCGCTGTTCTCGCTTGTTGTAAAAATGCCAAATTCATTTTCAGCATATAAACTCTGGCCCACACACACTCACACACATGCACACACACGGAAACATGAGAGCTTTATGCTCCCCGCTGCTCGGGACTGACATCTTTAGTTAATTTCGCTGCCGCAAAAACTAAAACGAAAGGGATAGTGTCTGGGGGACTTTAGGAGACCGTAAAAGTCGCGTAAATTGAAAATTGAAAAAAACGTTGCCATATGTACACACCCGAAATCGTCGCCAAATGAAAAGTCAGCTATTTACCTAAGCTAGGAAATAAAGCGGATGAGTCATTGTATATTGGAAAAGCTATATATTTTTAAAAAGTTAGTAAAAATTAGTTTAATATTAATAATTCAAGGAGCCAGTTGAAAACCTTTAAGTAAACAGTGCTTTTAAGCACCCGTAAATAAAACTGTTCAACAAATAACCTTTATTTAATTAAAGTCTAAAACCAATAGAGAAAGCAAATCAAATGTGATTCTATTTGCCAAAGCTTTAATTTCCGTTTTCCACTCTCGTATTTGCAGCTCGTTCAAAATGATCACCTAAAGCCAAAATCGGTGCAAACAAAAATCTATGCCGAACCAATCTTGAATAACTATAAACGCATCAGCTCATAACGCAAACATAGCTTAATTGGCGCTGAAAATAAACAAAAAATAAATGTAAATTGATTTCGAAAAAGCCCAAGGGCAGAGAAGCATAACCAAACCTAACCAAATCCAACAAAAAACGCAACGAAAACCACCGCAAAAATTGCTTTAGATTAAAGAGAAAAAAACCCAACAAAAAATCACTCCCAATTGCATCAAACAAAATGACGCTGCGCATATCGGCCGAATACGGAAATCATCGAGGGCTCATCATTCCT
Source organism: Drosophila ficusphila (assembly GCF_018152265.1). Classification (NCBI taxonomy): domain Eukaryota; kingdom Metazoa; phylum Arthropoda; class Insecta; order Diptera; family Drosophilidae; genus Drosophila; species Drosophila ficusphila. The sequence continues at coordinate 22,271,046 of NW_025064737.1, forward strand.
GGCTTTGTGCTGCTCCTGATTTTGGCCCCCTTGCCTGCCTCGCGGGCAGGACGCGTCTTCGGTAAGTCCTGGGGAGATATTCAGGGGGATGGGGAACCACAATTACTATCAGTTGTTTGCGGGACTAATTAATGCGGGCAGTTTGCAGCTAATGGAATTTTTAATGCCGCGAAAGACGCAATTTGTGAGGTCCTGTCGGAATAACTTAACCCACCCCTGCCCCAAGACTTTCTTGGTTTCCTGTATTGGTTTCGGGTCAACGGAGCTCATTCACACGGAAAATGGTGGACAGGGATAGGGACAGGGAACTCATGTTCTTTTCGTATTAATTATAATTACAGAAGGTCGCCTTTTTATGCCAGTCGACGTCATTTACATTAATAAGAGCCGTCAATGTCAAAAGTAAACAAAAGCCGTACACTCTGGCTTTGTATTGAAAACGCCAACGACATGTTTTTTTTTCTCTCCTTTTTTTTGGCATTGTTGTCTTTTGCTTGGGTGTACGCTTTTATTGGTTGTTTGTTGGGTGTTGGGTGGGATGTGTTTGTCCGCATTGTTGGTGTAATGAAAATAATTACATTTCTTGTACGTGGTTTGTAATGCCGACAGAACAGGAAAAGTCACCAGATTTCGGAACACATTCCGAACTAATTAACTCGCAAATAAATAAGTAAACATGGCAACAGTTTTGTACACATGGCGATAATTTACATTTAATTATGGCAGCATAACTAGTTCTCGGCAACTGCCAAAAAGGGTTGCTCTCGAACATACTCGTCCCCAACTTCCTCCGGAGTCTCTAATTGCAGGCAGGTTTTGTCTGCCCGAGTTTCCCTCCAGTGCCATTAGATTCGGTCACAGAACACCAGAAAATTGTGGCAACAACGGCATTGGAGAGCTGGAGAGGCTGAGCGGACACAATTCGCTGGAAAACCAAAACTTTTGTTGACACATATTTTTTCACGGCCCCAAAAAGTGTGCTTTGAAAATGTGCACGCAAATGAGCGCAGTTCGCTCGTCATCAAGAGCTGCAATAAAAAACGGTTGCAAAAATAGCCGCTGACATAAAAAGCAACCGCGTGAACTAGAGATGGGTATCTTTAAATGGGATTATCCTGGATTAGACAAAAATATATTACCGAAAAATCTATTTAGTTAAAAGAAGTATTATTTTCGATATACCCATCTCCACAACTTAATTATAATTCAAGAGATTTGTCTAATTTAGTAAAAAAGTTTTACAATTTCCCTCAAAAATGTATGTTTTTAAAATAACCTTTTTATTTAGCCTGTTTTAATGAAAAACCAATTTTATTAAAGATTTTAAAATACTGAAAATGATGATTTAGCCATCACTAGCACACAGACACAGACAAATCCAAAGAGCCATCGCGATTACAAATGGCAGTGTGTGCGTGTGTGTATTGGTATTAGGTTGCCAGTTGGCGGCGCTTTTTGTCAGGCATTTTAATGTCTGCTTTCTGCCACAGCCGCAGCAGAACAGCAATAAAACTGTAAGCCGCACACACACAAATACGCACACAACACAACACTCACACACCGAAAACACACTCTCCCTCGGCAACCGCACACAATCACACATTCATATATAGATATATCCGACCATGAAAGCGAAAAGTTTACGCGCTTGTTTGCTATAATTTCGATTGTTTTCACTGCTGCAGCAAATGCAACAACAATGGCACCAGCCAGCCACGCCCCTTTACCACCCACCCACCCATACACACGCACACTTGCACACACATACAGAGCCCAGCGCCTTTCAGTTCCCGGGACAATTGTGCACCATTCTGCAGCAATTTTCGTTTTATTGATGTGCATTGCCGCCATTGCAGCGAAGTTTGATGCTGCAACTGCAACGCACACACACACACACGCACACACAAAATAAGCTGTATAAGTAGCACACACTTTACTTTACTTTTGTTTGCGTTATGTACTTTCGGTTAAGTGCGAGAAATTTATGAAAAACTTTTGAAAATGTTTTCGCAATTAAAGTCCCGGCGACACAAACAAAGCGGGCTTCGGACAAAACGGAGTGTACTTGGTCCACATTACTGTGGCATCTAACGCTTTCACTGAGAACTGGCTTAAATGGGCGTGTAACTGCAGCTGGATGCGGCTAATTGTTGGCATAAACGGTGCCACCCAGTTTGTTTCAGATGCGAAAACAAAAGGGGCTTCCGGCTGAATGTAATCTGTACGGGGGAAATATCCACGCAATTGGTCATCATCGAGGAAGTTTTTATCACGAAACAGTGCATTTAAAACATACCATTTAAAGACAAAAACAATTCGTTGTTTTCTGCATTTAAGAAAGTAAAGTAGTATTTTTTCGAATGACTAGAAAAGGGACCTCTCCCCATCAAACAAATGCGAAAAGCTGTCGCCTCGATACAACATAAACTTAATGGGTAACCAATAAAAACAATGGTGGCTGAAGCCCCCATGAATAAGTCAGGCAACTGTTTTGCCATCTCGAGCATACGAATAAGTTGAATCGGCAATTTTTGCCATCAAGACTTATTTATTGGAGGCACAGCAGAGCCACGTGTGCTTAAGATACCTGGTTCTTTCCCCTGGGGAGCAAACACATTGTCTTTTTGGCCATTTAGGCATAGTCGGGCATTAAGCGCAAATTGGTGAATTGAATGCTTGAATGGCCGATGCCTTTGTTTGCGGCTATTAGCCGGGCTAGAATGTCCTTTTGCCACCCCGCCGCCGATCCTTTTCACACATCTGCAATTACAACGGCAAAGTGTATTGGGCGCACGTCGCAAATCGTTTCGCCCTTGTTTTTTAAATTATTCATGTTATGGCTAAGAGCAAACAGCGATTTAGGGCTCCCTCGATTCGAGGCACGCACTTTGTATTCAGCTCATTACAGCGACGCCGAACCATTGGCGACATCGTGGGGGAAAAACGCCGAGATTTTATTTAGTGTAGGCGACGTCCTTGGCGGCTATCCTGTCTGGAGTAATTTCTTTATTAGATTCATTCAGGCGCTCTAGGAAATTCTCACTTGCCCGGGGCAAAGGCAAAAGCCGAGGGACGGGGACGAGCAACAGAGGCTAAAAACAATTTTCTAAATTAGTTTTTGCTATCCTCGCTCCGGCGAACGAAGCTGCAAAATAGCATAAGAAATTGTTTAAGAATTACATCGAGTGGCCAGGGGATAAAAGTTCCCATTGCACATCCTTTAATAACTTTTAAAGCAACCGGAAAGCTTAAATTTCAGCTTTTTCCCCACACATTTTACAGTAGCACGTAAATCAACAAACCCGCCAACCAATGCCTTACGGTTATGAAAAATTCAATAAAAAGTTAATAAAATGACTCGAAAATGTGTGGCGATTGGGAGTTTTTTGGTGGACTCGCCGGTGCGGCTTTATGACAACAAATTTTAATCATTATAAAATATACAGGAGCGCAAAAATTCTTCGGTCGCCCAAAAAACGCATTCAATCAAAAAATGCATCGAATTTTCACCAATTTCCATTATGCAATATAAACATCCGCCAGTGTTTGAATATCTTCGATCCCTTTATAAAATTGTGAGCCCATTTAATTAGTTTATAATTTATGAAGGAAGTGTTGCCTGTCCACGCGTGCAATTTCGAAATGGTTCTTATCGGTATCTTTATCTTTATTTAAAAAAAAAGCCATATATTTTTGAAACCCTTTTACGTAATTAAAATAATTTTTTGTCACATTATCCGAACTTTCCCTCTGTCAACCTTGGTTTTTATTTACAATTTGTCAACTGGTAGCTCCTCTATAAGTGTGCTAAAATAACTTGCAGTTTGCTTTGCACATCGGCAGGCAAACAGAAATGGCAAATCCATTCGCATTGACAAACTAAAAGTGCAAACAAGAACTGCTTTGACATTTGTTTGGTTTGCCACAGCAACGAGTACATGGTAAATAATGCGGGATATTTGACTTTTCCAAAAAGAAATAGAGGAAACCGAAAATAGAAAATAGTTCCCCCGACACGGACATGCCATGCATGTCATCAAAATATGCCAGAAACGGGGCCTTTTCATAATTTATGCGGACGGGGTGATCACAAAATAGGGTAGTGGCTGTGGAGGCGCTCGGGGTTTTGGGACACAATGTGGCTGGCGATGGCAAATTGATGCTGCTTTGTTGCACCGGCGCCTGTCCATTGGCTTTTTCAATTATTTGAAAAAATTTTGGCGCCGCTTCTGGAGCCTATGGAAAACGACACATGCATATCAATTAGCAGGCCGCTCTCCGAATAAAATTTGATTATTTTCAACAATTGATTGCAGGCGAAAATCAGAAGAGAACCAATCAAGCGATCACGGAACTCTCAATCCGATATTACGTATACGCAGAGTGGACTTGATTTCTGCTTGTTTGCTTCGCCATTTACTAAATCTACGGCTGACCGGTCAGCTATGCCAGGAAATTCAATTAAAAATCAGAATGCCAAAGTCAGAATATGCAGCTGAATATTCATATAATGTCTATATAGTTTGAATGATTTGTAGCGAAAAAAAAGGAAATGTGAACTCAAAAAATATTGGCAAATAATAATGCAGTAAAACCAATGAAAACTATTTCAGCAATGTGAAAAAATCTCCTTTGCAACAAATAAACCAAATTGTAGTCAGTGCAAGGGCAAAACTCCTTTGTTTTGTTTTACTCGTATATTTTTGCAGGCGAAAATTGCAAATAATATTTTACGCTTTTTACACAAATTTTCTACCACGCTGGCTTTTGTCGATGTTGTTGCAGCCTTTGTTGTTGGATTTTCTGTTTTTGGCAGTGTCGTCATCGCCGTCGTCGTGGCTTGCTTTGCATATCGAAATAATTCAGTTACAAGTTTAATTAAATTTTCCGAGCAGTGGCCAACACTCTATGTTTTTGGCTTTGATGGGATTTTTTTCCGAGTGCTTTAGGTAAAGAATATTGTTTAGAGCAGCAAAGAGCTTCTTAAATTATAATCACATCAAACATATTTATGCGCACAATGTGACAAAATTCATCAGTTTGAACCAGTTGAAAAATACTCTAGTTAGACTGAAACGGAAATTAAATTTTCATTACAATTGTCCTGGGCAAAGAGACAATTAGGCCATTGGGAAATTATGAAATTTATGCAGGTCGTAAATCTTTAACAAAGTTTTGGGACGTTTGCCGCTCGAAAAAGCAAACATAATTCCCTGCATGTGGGTCATTAAGCAATTTAATTGCATTTAATGTTGATTTAGACAATATTTCCAAACGAACGGCAACAATTTGAGTAAACAACAATAATTGATTAGACAATCAAAATTACAGCTGTAAATATTGGTGATTAAAAATTCAGTCGACTGGGAAATGCAGGGAAAAATAATAGAAAACTGGCCTTCACCGTTTAAAGTTTTCTCTACGTCTGGGCGACTTTAAAAGCAAAAAGCAAACTAGCCTCGGTGAATAAAGGATCCGTCCTCCTTTGTTATTCCTTGGGCATCATGGGCCCATTATAATCCCGGCTAAGCTGCAGCGATTATTGTCTAAAAAATTCATGTATTTCATTATTAGCCAGGTTGCCGGAGGCCCAGCATTTCCGGCCAGCTCGTCCGCCCCACCTGCGGCTGTTCATTTGCTGTCATAATTTAATTTTTGCCACCAGTCCGGACCAAAACTCACAGACAGAAGCCGAGAGACGAGAGGCGAGGAAGCGAGAAAGGAACGGGCCGCACATCCTGTGATGATGCCGGCCTCGTCCTTTGGCTCCGGCTCCGGCTCCGCATCTGGCTCCTGCAGCATTGTCTGCAGAAAGTCAACATAATCCACAGGGTCCCAGGCACCGAAAATCCCAATGTGGTCGCCGCTGTGGCTCATTAATCCATGCAGCCGAATGGTAGCCCTCCACATGGCTTGTTTTGGTTTTGGTTTTGGCCCCCTCACTCAAACCACCACTAAGCTACACATAAAGAAGTTACTTTAATTTGAGTATTGAATTTTTGAATTTTATAAAAAATTTCCTCACCTCAAATATGGTTTGTGTACATTAAGCATCTTTATCATTTAATAATCTCCCTTCTTGATATAATCTCTTTGGTTGTTAGTGGTTATGTTTGTTTAAATTTTTTTATGTAAAGTATTTGTAATTTAGTATTCGTTAATGCTCTTTAATTACTAGTTCACTACTTTTGTTTAAGTGTTGTTTACTATCCCATTTGCGAGTCCCATAAATCAGCTGCCTGCGGGCAGTTCATCATCATCATCATTATCGTGGTCGCCGCCAAATGAGCGATCCCCCATCTGGAGTCGAAAATTAGTTGCGTTGCGCGCATGAATGTCACCATTTCTGTCGCTCAATTTGCTACACAAATTATGAACACCAAATGGAAATTGTAATAAAAAATGTGACAGAATCACGGAGTCCTGTCCAAGGACTCACTCTTGCAATCGCCGCGGGGCCGCAAAGGATGGGCGGGCAACTTAAACTTTGGCGAAATTGAAATGCCGCTGGCTTATTTAAGCATTTATTTCGGCGACGGACGTCGCGGCGGAAAGTCAATAATGAATAAACTTGCCCCAAGCGGCCGCACAGCTTTAAAAGTCAGCGGCTAACTGTAATGAAATTCGCATAAAAATCATTTTGCCACTGCCACAAAAAAAAAAAAAAAAGATGACCGACTTCAAGCTGCGAAACAGGACAATGGGAGAAATATAAAAGAGAAAAGTTTTAGTTCAGTTTAGCAGATGCCACAGAGAACAAAATAATATTTGATTCAGTTTATTTGTATAAACATTTGTATATGAAAAGTAAGTTTGTAAGGAAATAAAATCAGCACCGAAAATCCTTTTTCTCTGTGCAGCCATAAATTACCAGCAAATTGCAGAGAAAACCAGTCTCCCCCGATGGTGTCCACTGTGCGGGAAGATTTTTGTGTCACCCACTGCAAGTTGGCAAGAGTCCCAGTCTTGGCTTTCGCAGACGGCCAAATCTGGCTTGGCCAAGAGCAGTTCGTGATGTCGCGCCTATCACAACCAATTTACTAACGAAGCAGATAAATCCAATTTCTGGCCGACAGCAGCTTAGCAGCAGCTTCTTTCCACTGCAGCAACAACGTACTTTCCACTGGAGAGTACAATGAAAAATAAATAAGAAGAGCACTTCCGTTTGCTGGGGACAATATCCGCTTCCGGTTGACCGGCGCCTCAAAATCTTGCGGGGGAGTTGCCTATAAAGTTCAACGACAAGTTTATTAGGCTCTTAAAGCGTTTAGCACTCGTAGTAGTGGCTTTTTTTTTGGGGGAGCGGTTTCCTTTGAGGCCTTGTGTGGCGAAAAACTTTGATCCGACTTTAAATTAATTAAATGAAGTAATTACAAAGTGCGCCGGGGCAAAGGAAGCACTCCGGCAGATTGGAGTGCGGTTTCCGAGACGAAGTCAGTTTGACTTGGAAACACCTTTGGCAGGAAACTGCAGCCAACAAAGGGAAGTTGCATTTTTTTTTCATCAGCCACAGCCGCAGGGGGCTGGAAAATGGCAGGATCCAAGGAATCCGTTCTATTTACAGTTCATTGCTGGGAATTTTAATCAATTGCAGCCGGAAGCAAAGGCAGGGCCAAAAAAACAACTCCTTGACCGGCAGCTCCTTGCCTGCGAAGACATTTTAATTTCTGCCACAGTCATTCATTATTGTTTGCCTCTGGATGCCCAGTGAGTTATTATGCAAGTTGCAAAACAATTTGATACTAAGTAAAAACAAAGCGGAGGAGTCGAGCGGAGCAACACATGGCCTGGACATGGCACATTTATTTTTGGGCCGAGGATGGAAAGTTTTAAATTAAATTTCATCTAGGACTGTGCGTGCGAAGGCCAAGATGCACCAGCTGCAGTCTGACCCAAATACCAGGCCAACTTCTCCTTATACTCTCGGCCCTTTTTCCGACCGCACTCGATGGATAGATAGCTGCAGATACAGATTTTTGAGTCTTTGCCAAGTGCCTGGTTTTCACTCGGCCGGCTTTTGCATTGGATTTTTATGCGGATAAATGGAGAAAAGGGAAATATTGAATTTATGTTTATCAAGGTATAGCTTATTACAAATATTTGTGGACCAGATAACTTTTTAATAGAACAGGAGTTCTATCTTTCATTTAAATATCTAATTAAAAATGCAATCTAATATTTATTAAACATTTTTGTGGCTTTTAGAAAATATTTGTAGTTAATTTTTTTTTTATCTGTTCGAACAACAAAGAACGCAGTTTCAGAGTTTAAATCTCCCAGTGGCTTAAAGCCGCATCGAAAACGAAACTGAAATCGAAATCGCCTCTGGGCGGCGACTTCCATCATAATACAATTTTTATAATTTAATCAAGCTGAGAGCTGCATGGCATCATCGTCCGATGTGCAAATAAAAATAAGTGCGACAATAAAACAAAAGCCAAACAGAAGCGATGCCGTGAGTGGAGATTAACAATGGAGGCGTCGCAGTTTTTACGAGCGTCGAGAATCAGGATGATGACGATGACGATGACGAGAACGAAGAGGAGGACGAGGATGTCCTGGCATCCGTGGCACGCATTTGTCATACACTTTTCGGGGCAATAAAAGGATCCCGACGAAGGGTTCCCCGGCGGCTGCGAATGTTGCTTTTGTTTCCCGCTTTTACGGCCGTCGCCTGTCAAAGGGAATCCCTCAGATGCAGAGATACAGATACAGATACACACACAGATACGAGTGCTAGCCGTCTGTCAGGCGTTTTTAAAGCGCTCTTTTGAGCTTTGCGAGTCATAAATCTATTAATTTTCATTACGCAATTACCAGCGAGCTGTCAGAAGGTCAGCGTGTGTGTGCTAATTACACGACAGCTCCCTCGATCAATCAAATTCCGGGGGATATAACTCGGCCTGGAAGCCCATGAATGTTGTGATTAATCGCCCATGGATATGTACAAATTTATCATATAAATATTAAAGTAGAGCCCACGATTTTTCATGAGGTACGACCACGTGGGCACCCAACCACTCACACAAACACAAGCGCACTCGCTCGCATAAAACCAATTCGACAGTTAGTCGGCTTAAATCCCCTCACACACACACACAGGAACGTCTATGTATTTGTTTGTATCAAACATTTGATACCCATGAATATTTTAAAAGCATTTCGAAAATTGCTAACAATACAGAAACAGAACACGAGCGGAAATAAATGCAATACATTTGAATAAACAGGCTTACACATACTTAAACAAATGCACATGTTACGATACGGCTGGTTGGGTGACTGAATGTGCGCCTGTGTGTGTGTGGGCCATGTCAACCACTTGTTATTTCCAGGATGAGAAGGATGTTCGTTGCTGTGCGTACAATTTATATCCGATTTTAATATTGAATTTCTGCTAAGTCAAAGCCAAATGAACTTTGTTGTTTTGCCGAGAGAAATTGGCAAAGGGATTTGCCCAAATAGGTTGCCAGGCAACTGCAGCACGGATTATCTGCCAGTGTAAGCCCCCAGTTAATGCACTTGAGAAAAAGAATATAACTGGTTGGAAGAGTACCTTCAGTGGCTTTAAATATTTGAAAACCCTTAAAAATTCAAAAGTATGATTATATTTCAATGGATGATATTATAACCTGCAAAAATAAATCCTTTTTTTTATAGGTTCATGTAATTTTTCTCATTCCTCCGTGTGCCTTTTCTTGCCCTTCTCGTCGAAGTAAAATCGCAATCGGATATGATTTATAAAACATTTACTCACATGCACGACAATGTCCTAACAAGCTCAATCATTGTGCCTATTTACCAGCGATATATCTAAATCGGGACGATAATGCCCATATGGACGGGCACAGTCGCGTTGCCAACGAAATTTGACTAATTAAAGCGCCATATGAATGGGCGGATCGGAGTAGTGTGCCTTTCAAAGGAGCAACTTGCTCACGTAATTGCCGGGGAAATCTAATCAGACTTTCTGATGTTGTTGCCATTAGGGGCATGTGTGTGTGTTTGGTTGTGTGTGGGTGCGATGGGGGATTTTCCGGCGAAAACTTCTCGCATGTTGGGGCCCACGCGCAAATGGAAATGCATAAATCAAATTGTTAGAGATTGGTAACCAAGCAGAGATAAACGCGTATTATTATGCCGTCAGATGGTTAGGGCCTGGGGCTCGAGCCAAATGTCTGGTTCTGGCCTTACCCGCTGATTCATGTTTCTTATCATTCATCAATCAATCGGGCGAGGATATTGTGCCATTATTAATAGTCCCAGCCTATGGACGGGATGTGCTGGCAGCATTTAAGCAGCTCGGGGCCTCCGGCCTTTGCTGCTGCTGAAAACTTGCGAAACAATTTATCGAGCGGAACGCAAACACACAAATAAGTGGGCAAAATACACGTACTGTGCGGAGAAGTGCATGTGCATCAGGGTGATTCATTAAATACAATATTCAATTTAAGTTACTACAAAATTAATTATATTTATGTATATCTTCTAATTTATTTTCATTTATATTACTGAATTTACTGCAATGTTGTTACTTAAAAGTAAAAAGCAAATTATTTTAGTTGAAATCTTTTCGGTATCAATACCTTATGATTTCTTAAATGCAATCACTGTTTGAATAGTATAAATTACCTTGATAAGATTTTTTACCTTGTTGTACCTTAAATACCTCAAGTGCATCATAATATTTCCCAAAAATACGTAGACCCACCCTAATGTACACAGATGCAAATTGATGTCGACAGGCAACCCGAAAGGCGTTGTGTTGGCACAACTGGAAAAACTTTTCCCGGGCATCAGAATGCCGAGTGCCAGGCCCAGATTTTACAGGATGGAGAGGGGCTAGCGGAAAAGTGGTGAGAGGGGGAAAGAGGAAGGGGAACCCCACAGACAGGCCGACCAAGACCAAGTATTGTCCTCGTGGCCAGGCCACTTGGCGCATTCCAGACAAGTGAAAACTTGATAAACTGGGTCAGCCCAAAGGGGGCGGTTGGGTCGAAGGAGGGGTTCCCCTGCTTATGCATGAAAATCAATCTAAATGCAGGCCACAAAGCTGTGCCAGCCGGCTCCCAATTAATGCATTAAGAGCTTACCAAGATATATGGAGAGCATTGGTCGGCCGTTAAATTGCCGATTAGGTGAGACCTGAGAATGTGTGTCGCGGTGTCGACAACTTGACTTCAATCGGTCAACCGATATCGCAGCCATAGCTATTTGCCATAAGCCACAGAGAGTGATATAATTATTTGACTTTAGGCTTAGATTGAGCTATTTATTCTGTTAAATCTGCAAGGTTTAGTGATATTTCCTTAAAGAAAAATTCCTACATGCAACCAAACACGAATAAGGAAATAAAAAACAGAAAAAGGTTACCCAGTTGTTTTGAATTTTATCAAGGAAATTTAAATAAAAAATGTTTTCACTTTATGATTTCATTGTTGGTAGCTTCTTTGTTAAAAACTTTCTAGGTGAAATTTTTAAAGTGGGTCCACGTTAAGGGTCGTGCCAGTTTAACTGCGGCAAAATTCAGACCGAAATATAATACAGTTTGCACGTTGACCGCATTGCGCTCGACTCCCCCTTTTATCCCCTTTGCGAGTGGGGGCGTTTTGGCCAAGTCAAAGGCAGCTGGTGGCCCGCAGTAAACGTTGACCGCATGATTTGTATCTCAAATGGGCCACAAATGGCCACAACACACACTACCCGATACACACACATATACACACACCAAGAGAAGCTCATAGAGTGGCCAATGCAAACATTTATTGCTAATTGCCGAAAGGACATTTGCATAAACTTAACAAAACCCAAAGTTTTCCATGTAGGCAAACAAACAAACGACAACTTGACCACACAAATGCACTGGCCATCAGGCGTCGTCTTTTGAGGACGTGGGCGCTCGGTCGCCGTGGGCGTGGCACGTGGAATTTCCCACCCACACACAGCCATAAACATGATTCAATTTGCGAGCTGCACAAACTTTGGCCGTTCCCTCAATTACCAGTTTATAATTGATTTCCCCCAGCAGAGTTGAAAGCGAACGCTTTCTAAAACGTTTAAAAGGCGAAAATGCTTTCGTTTACCGCTGTCGATCATTCGAAAGCCATTTTCCGTCAAATAAATGTTAGAAAATGCCAACCGTTTGACTGCCGAACTTAGTGGATTGGAAATAGCCATTATCCGCGCAAGAGCTCAGCAGTTGCGTAATTATAGCCGAGTGCAGCGGCACTTGTGCATTTTATTGGCTTTAATTGCCGGCGTCGCACGCGGCGTATGAGTAATGGCAATTTAGGGACGGCTCGCACGAACGTTTGCAATACACACTCCAACTATTTGTTATGCAATGAACGCCTGGCCTACATAGGTGCCGAAGAGTGAGTGAGTGATGGTGCAGAGTAAAAAAATATATAAGAATATCTAAACCTTTATTTAAAAGTTCGTTTTATTATAATTGTATTAAAACTGAAAGCCAATTTGGATATTAAAAAATATGGGTGTACCTTGAACAGAAATAATGGCCTACCAATTCAATCAGATTAAGCTGACATATCTTTAAGGAATTTCTCTTAGTGCAGCTGGTGGTTAAGGGAAAAACTTGATCCAACGCCTGTCCATTTGTCCTTTTATCGCACACGCACATAAATTGACCAAATTAATGCGAAAACCGAACACGCGCCAGAATGGAAGGGAAAGGCATACGGAATGGTATACGGAATGGTTCGGAGGAGCAAAGGTTTTCCCCGGCATGTGTTTTAATGAAGAGCTCGAAGCGGGGCCCTTACTCAGACTTTCCCTTTGACTTTGACTTTCGCCTAACGATGACATCAATGGAGGCTTTCTCCTGACAAAAGATTTGGCTAAGTGCCCTTATCAAAGTGACAACAGGCGCAACATCGTTTCGCCCTTCTGTCGTTCTTTTATTAAGCCTCAAAGAGTATGAGTACAGTGAATATTTGTCATAAGAGAAAGAGGTTCGAATCAATTTGATTATAAGCAATTTTAGTTATATTCGTTGTACTATTATTATAACTTAAGCTTGTATTTCTGATTAATTTGTAGTATTTAATACTATCCGAACCATACATTTTCCCAGTTAATAAGTCAAATTTATCTGTAAAGGGACTACGCACTTTATCGCTTAATCTTATTTCCTCTTGCTATTTTCCGGGCTTTTTTCATCTTTCGACAGCCCGAAGACATGCAATTTCAATTCCTATTCGATTGTATCTTGCATTTCAGGACGCACTGTGCATCCGGAGTTATTGATAAAACTTTCTGGACTGATGGCCCACCCACAGCAATTAAAAGACCGACAACAATTTGTTTGTGTGGCAATAGGCCAACCGAAAAGCGGAGAACAATAAACCATTTGCATGAAGTGCAGCACAAAGTAAAGAAGGGACCTTTAGACCAGAAAGCGTTGCTCCACATAAAGCACAGGAAATTGTATTTTTATAGAGATTGAAAGATAAAGAGCGAAAGCAAGTCAGAGGGAAATGAAAATCTGTTTATGAAGTCATTGCGCCGCCAATGGGGATATCAAGACCACCGAAATCCAATGTTGCTGCTGCATTTGCAGTGGCAAGACTCACGGCCTGTTTTAGCTGCTTTTATATCCGGAATTCCTTGCACAGCTTTCTCCGGCTTCTATTTGCCATTTAAATGGAAAATTTCGAGTGGCGTTTGCAAACAAAACGTGGCTGAAAACGCGGCGAAAAGTGGGTGAAAATAAGCCACGACGTCTGGCCGGGAAACTCGAAAATTACATCGGGGGAAAAACAGGGGAGGGGGGAATCTGCCCTCTGCAATTTTTGCAATTACAAGCCGGCAATTTTCATTGTTATGGCCGTAATGAAAATGGCTGCAACCATTTTTGGCTTAGCCCGGGCATTTTATATTAATTAATATTAAACATAAGCAGCGGAGCGAGGGCGGCGGAATGAAATTTGCATTTTGACGTTGCAATTTGATTGATGAAAAATGTAATTAGTTGCCTGACAAACTGTGGGTGTGTATGTGACGAGGGGATGAGGGGTTAAGGGGGCCGAAAGCAAACGCATAATTGCGCAAATTCCTTGCATAGTTGAGCTCTGAGCAGCGGAGTTCCAAAAATTAATGACAAGTCCGCCAGCTGGCTGAAAGAACTGTCAGCATTTGTCTTGGCCACAACTTGCTGCAATTCATTTGCAGTGGCGCAAGTTTCGAGCCACTGACCGCAGCAACTTTTGCAAGTTGCAACTCCCGATTGCCGGGCACTTAAACTGCGGAATTTTGCCAGCTCCATATTGACATTGAGTACGGGGCAGTCCACTAAAAGGCGAGGCAAATAAAACCCGAGCTTCTTTGTGGTCATTTCATTATCGAGTCGCAGCTGCAATCAAACCGAATGCAACAAAATAGTTTAACACCCGGACGCCTGAGTGAATTGCCACGGAAAAAGGGTACAATGCCACTCGGCTTGGCTTTGTCCTGCTTAATGCTGTTAGCAGGAAGCTGCGGCATTTGTTTACTTCAATGTCATTCAGGCTGACAGCCGGAGAAGGATGGTGCACTGAGCCAAATCGCCAGCCAAACATTTCACAGATGCACTAAATTTCAGCATTATAGAGGTCATCTAAGGCATCTCAGTCAAGTTTCTACTTCCGCTCAGTGTAGGGGCCAATCAGTTGACTTGGCTTCCACTCTGCTACCGAATAAACAAGCCAAAATCACAAAAAACGACAGCGCGACGACAGACGCAAACATTTTTGGACTGCAAACTTTTTCACTTTTCGCTTCGTCTCGTTTTGTACTCCAGCGCGCTGCTTTATTTTTTATCGCCATTCCCCGTTTCATTTTGATAAATGGCTACTGCCCCACCCCCGCTGCTGCCGCCCCCTTCCTTGTTGAGTGGGCGTGTCAACCGAATGCCAGCCCATTAAGCCAACTTGGCTGGAGCTTGTTTCTGGCTGCCTCGACTGACCCAAAATGATTTCGGTTCGAACAACTCCGGTCACTGCAATTTAATTACTGTTTATGCATAATGATCGTTAGTTTTGCCTAATTAAGCACCACTCGCTTGGCAACGATAACATTTTCGAATCGAATCCCAACCGAAACGAAACGAAACGAAACTATTTTCGGGGGGGCCAGAGAGGCTGTCAGTTGTCGGGCAGCACCTCAAATTGAAATGGAATGGAATTGCATTGGGTGGACAATAAATTATGCAAATCAAGAAATTACCTGGGTGGCTTCGCTTCGCTTCGCTATGCTTTTTCGAGAGCGCGTCAGGACTCTCCATTAGTTGGACTTTGTCACCTGTCAGCCGCTTTTCGACCGGACGGCCAGTGCAAAAACATTTGCCAATTTGCATAAAATTTGTATGCTCATTTGCTAAATTCACAAATTAATTGCCGTCACACTTGCACACGTTGCGCATACGACACGTGGCCGGACAGTAAATTTACCACTGCCTAATGAGGCAGTGACCAGGCCAACCGCACATGGCGATAGTTATTGAAAGCTGCCGAGCGAAACGATGCACTCGAGCTTTGGACGTCGATCGAATGGCATTATATGGAATCAGTAACTGCCAGGAAAGGAATCTCTGCAACTTATTTATAGCCTAATCTTCAAACAATTAACTATATAGCTTTTAACACCTCTCACTTAAAACCACATTAAAACTAGTGTATACTTTACTAAAACTTTAGTGATGATATCTCCAATAACTACTTATTGCTATTTGTTTATAGTGTTATTTTCGTTTAATCTGTTGTGGCTACGAGTATTTTCTTGGTAAACCAATTAAGTCAATTACAGAGTTCTGAGTGCAGCATAATACACAAGCTGTTAGGTTTTCAGTTCTGTGGGCCACAAACTCGAGCTCAAACTTAATCCACTGCTAAGCTGCTGCTTAAATATAAAGCAAATACCTCCAATTAATTGGAGCAGCAGTGATTTTAAGCTGGCTGTCTCCCGCTGGGCGGACGACCATTGAAGAACCGCCTCGAAATGTAATTTCCTGAATTGCAGTTTTGAATACACAATTCGCCCACTGAATGGGGCTGCTCCACGGCAGACGACGTGCTTATTGGAGTGACTATGGAGGGCCGTGGAGGACCCTCCCCGGGCACACACTACCGCTCAGAAAAGGACTCTGAATGCTCGAGTGGACAGGTAATGGAAGCTGTCAGAAACTGCGACATCACCGCTGTCAGTGGCTCGTTTTTTGCGACATTCCCGGGCAAACAAAGAGCGGAAAAGGAAAATATGAAAATGCGTGGAAGAAAAGAAGCAACTTATTTGCCCAGGCGTATGCAAATTTATTCACTTGGACGCAAATAATACAATTTCAATGGCATTAATGAAAACAATTTTCATAAATGAATGAAACCAACAAAAAGCGAGAGGCATTCAACGAGCCGCATCAAATTTGGTGCATGCGAAAGTAGCTTAATATTTAAATGACAGACAATTTTTTCCACTCAAACTTTATTTCCAATGGCAACTGTACTGCTTGCTGTTTCTCTTTTAAATAGATAACAGTGTCATATCATATTTTATGGTCCGTAAAACAGATATAATTCATTGATATTCAAGTCAAAAAACATGGTTAACTATTATTCGTTTTCAAATCTTAAGCAAATAAATTTGTTTTATAGACTTTATCAAGTTATTTATTTACTATCGATATCTTAGTATTTCTTATCCCTCTACAATAAATAGATATTCATTAGAATAACTAAACAGTAATTCAGTATAAAATTTTTTTTTAGTTTATTTATTGCTGATAAAAATTGATTGGTATAATTTAGAGGCTCACATAGGTTTAAAACCCCAATTAATCATTTTTGAAGATATTTTTCAACGTGTTCTTACTTTTAATGGGAGGTGGCCAAAGTTGGACACTTGAAATTTTTCAGTATTCGACGCGGCGGGAAAGTTTTCAGACGAATATCGAACGGCAGGCAGCCGGATTAGAAGTGGGTGGAAAAGTGCAGCTCATTGGGGCGTTTATGGGCGCTTTGGCGTAATTTCTATTATTTTCCATGGCCGGCTGTGGCGCACTCAAAAAGCAAACAATTAAATGTCCAGACTGCGCCCGTGGGCATGCTGTGAACAGAACAAATTGAGGTCAGAACGGGTAAAACCAGTTGGCAGGCGGCAACGGCAACAGCAACGCCAACGATGGAGAGGAAAACCCAAACAACAGTTAAAAGAAAATTGGCTACCGCAAAATGAAGTCGACTGGGAGCTGGAGACCTCAAGGCTGAAACTGTAGCCGAACCGAATGCGATGGGAAGCTGGAAAAGCGGAAAACTGGGACCTGGCCATGGCCACACGCCAAACACTTGTATTTTGGGGTCATAAAAGCAGGGAAAATTGTGCTAATTAACCCTAAAAGAAAGCTTTTCCCAGGCGGGCGTATGTGTGTGTGTGCTGCTGGTGATTCTACGCCTTTTACCTCCGCTTCTCTCTCCGGCGAGTGCATTTAAAATTATTTTGCACATTATTGCCGCTCATTGTTTTTATAACCCAATTGTTATACAACAAACTGTGCGGCTGCTTAGAGGCCTCGTCTGTTGGCAATGCGAAAATAGCTTTTATTATTATGCTGGCGCTGTCAAGTGGCCATAACACGCATACGACACGTTGCCCCGGCCAAAGGAGCCCAAATATGAGTAATTAGCCGTAAAAATACAAACAGTATAATATTTAGCATGTGATTACAGGTTGCTATCGTTATGATAGCCATGCTACAACAATGAATCACAAACAATTTGCCGACTAACAACTTTTAATGTGTGTTGGCAGCAACAAAATAAAACCACACTCACAAAGGCCCTCACGAAAATAAACAAAGTCCTATGCAAAACCCAAAGCAAACGAAATTCCGGAAAAGAAACCGTACACCCGGGCAAAACACCTAAACAAACAGCACGTGGTCCCTGGGTTCCCTTGATATTGTTTCGGCAGGAAAAACAGAAACTCCGGAGACCACCGGGTCTTTAATATTTTTGGTTGATAGTTTTCGGGGAGAGGAGGGGCGGTTTGGAGGGTACAGGCAAATATATAAATGTGCTTATGCCGGGAATTACTATCAAAAAGGCATTAAGCAGCCGTATGCGGCAACGATAAATGCGAGCAACTAAATTTAAATTTAAGCGGTTGCCAGGCACCACCAACCAAACAAGAAAAAAGCCAGTAACACCTAAGTGCACATGAAAAAATATATGTGAAATCGAACGAACCCAAATTTTAAATACTTATTTTAAGGTTAATAATAAATTATTTATGTACAAATAATAGTTGTATGTTTAAGTAGTTACATATTTATTTTCATAAAATATATCTGATTTATTCTCACTGTATTTCGGCGTAGGTAGATAGGTAAGACATACGTGTGCACTCACAGCGGATGTGCGTGTTCGGAAAATGACTGGCTGCCACCTCACCACCAAACTTTCCAACTTCCTAATGCCGCAAAGTCATTTGGCGGCTTATGTTGCGCCTTTCGCAAGCGAACAACCGAACAACCGAACAACCGACCGACGGATCGACCAACCGACAAGCAAACAGTATTGAGTTAAGGTGAAAAATATGCAAAAGGCAAACAGCGACGCCGAAAACAAAACCGAAAAACGGATGCGGAAGTTGGGGGTTGAAAAAAGAGGCGGAATATCGCACGCACAACGCAACTTGCCGCTGATCATTTATAATGCGTTTGCGTTGGCACAACACGGCGTATGGGTAACATGAATTCGGCCTGGAAGCCCATAAGTTGTGTTTGGTGTTGGTTGTCACTGTTGCGTGTGCGGTTGCCATTAGCAGAGGTTCGTTTAACGCCTGGCCAGCTAACCCGCGTGTCCCGCAGACAGGTAACCACTTAGGTATCTGAGTCGTAAGAAGTAAATAAGAAGATTGGCTGATTTTCATACAACATTTTTCCAGCTAAATAAAATAATACAGAGTCCCTACTACAACAAAGTTCATGAACAAAAAGGTAACTAAGAGTGTATAATATTTCACAAGAGAGGAGGATGTACTTGTTGTAAACTCGATTATGGGAAATTCGAATACACAAATAAGACGAAATTTGTTAAGTTAATTCCGAGAAAGTACGATGGCTTTTCTGAATCTCTCAACTTACTCTCTTCTCGTTATTTATTTTTCCTTTGACTTGACGCATAAATAGACCCTCTCGCCTTTCAGCCATCTGCGGCACCCACGCAGTCGCGTTTTTCTCGTCACTGCTCTGACGCTTCGAGACGATGATAAATTAATTGGTTTTTTATTTATGACGCCCGTGGATGCGGGCCTATTGACACTCGACATCCCTGGCTTCTGGATATTTCGGCAAATTGTCGCCACTCGACGCCGTTGATGTGTGAAAGACTCTCCCCCAGTCTTTCCCCTTTCTCCCGCGCTCGATTCATTGCCTACTAATTGATTTACGCCCAGACGCTGGCTGTCATCGATTGATTGGGAGTAATAAACTGCTGACCTGGTCCAATGTGTTCACTGTTCAGTGTTCAGTGTCCGTTGTTCAGGGCCAGATTAAAGCCACTGGCCACCGGCCACTGACAATTTATTAGCAAATGTAATGAGCAGAGTTTATTAGCCGGCCGGCTCATGTTTGCATCTAATTGAAATTTACATGCACACCGGACATTTGAGCATATCCTGCCGACCACTCCCCGGTGTGTCTGCGTGTGCCTTTGTGTTTTAGTGCGTTTGTGTGTGGGCAGTGCAAACAATTGTCATCATTAAAATAACGGCCAGGATGCACAGGACACACACAGACGACGCTGCTTCATGAGCATCGCTCGTGTGCATCTACCAGACAATAAATAAAGACAATTTGCAGCTGCAATTATTATGAGAACCGATAAGCCAGCTAAGCAGTTCAACATGTGCTTCACATGATTCTAAAGTGGCTGGCGATACAAACACAAGGGTACACACATAAAGGGACAAATCTGGGTCACAGAGTGTCTGAAAACGTTAAGCAGCTCCTGGAATTGTTTGGCCAATAGTCACTTAGTGGCACTCAGAAAAACTTTACAGACACATTTGTTGAATAATTTTAATATTTTTTTTTAAATAGAATATTAGTCATTTTATCTTTTTGTTTGTTTATAATTTCCCATTTGTGCACTTTTCGTATCAAATGATGCAGCTGCTTTCCCAAATTGTCACCATTGACAGCCAGCTAACTTGATGTGTATCACCAAACAGGTTGCGTGCCACTTCAAAGTGCCTCGAATTGGTCGGCAGATGCACAATTATTGAAAGCCTGTCTGGGAGAAATGTTAAGTGCTCTGTGGTCTGAGATGGAGAACTTTGAATGCCGGAGTCTGGGGTGTCCCGAATTGCTGGCGAGTTTGGCATTTGCCCGAGAAGTTGTGGCCTTTGCCTGTGGCCGACCAATTTCGAAAACCAATTTGGTCAAATCCTGGGGAATGCCTTTGAAAATACTAGCAGCAGTGGCAGCAGCCGTACAAGCAGCAGTAGAAGCAGCAGTGAAAGCAGCAGTAGAAGCAGCTGTATCAGCAGCAGGATATGAGCATTCGGTGTCATTAGCACGGAGCTTAAGCTGGACACAAAAATTAGACTAATGAAAACAAATGGATATCTAGATTAATCCAATAGTGTCCTTATTTATAGACACAGTGGAAATAGAGCGCCGAAAAAAGGCAGTGTCACTGCGACCCACTTTGGGGGATTATTTTTTCCAAGGCAAACCACTTCATTAGCAGAGCCACAAAAAATGCACATCATGGTGGTGCCGAGGCGAAATCAATACCAGAGTGGTGTCATTAGTGGGGCCATCTCCTTTTTTATGCACCGCCATCACGCGAGCTCCACACTCCCACCAAATGATGAACTGCCGACGGTTCTCGGTGTTCGGTGCTCGGCACTCCGCCAGCTGAGCTTATAAACAAATAATCATGGCGCATTTTAATGAGCAAACCAAGCGCTTAATAGTTAATGTTTGAAGGGGAGTGTGCTCTCGTAATGTTGCCGCCGAGCAGGAGTAGCGGCAAGTGTAGTTGCCGCTGCCTCATCCTTCTGGCAGCTGCCGCAGCACGCGCGGGCAAACAAACTGCGATGAGTGGCAGGCAAGAGCAATTTGCATCTGAAGGCATTTAAGTTTCGCATGCTCTGTAATTAAAATAATAAACACGCGCAAAATGCATTAGAAAATTTAGACGAGCGCTTACTGCCGCCACCCTTCGCATATCTGGAATCACTGGCAACAACAAAAACAACAACAACAACAACAACAACCAAAGCACAGACTCTGCCTGGCGGCTTAAAAGCTAGACAACGGCTCACGTTGCGTATACGCAACGCTTGACATTTGTTTGCCCTGCTAAAACGGAGAATCTCGACGAACCGCCTTCTCTGCCGTCCTGTTTATTTGCGCAGCAAGAGCGTGCTATTTGTGTTGGCTGTTTCACTTAGAGCACGCTTTCTAGCAACCTGGCCTCAGGTGTGCCCCCTCCTCCCCTCCTTCACCGCTGACCCCCTCGAACGGAGCAAAAACAGCAGCCACAATGCGACGAACGGGTGGATGGATGGATGGCCGGGTGGTTGCAGTGGCCTATTGTGGTGGCATGCACCGCACACTTGACCTGCAAAACAGTTACAATGGCAGATGCACGGCGAAACAGAAGCAGAAACAGCAAAAGCTAAAGCATCTGGACCTCAGGTTTTAAAGGGTAGCCATGGTGCAAGAATTTTAAAAGAAACTATGTATATCATCTAACTTGGTTTACACAAAGACCTGCTATATCAATTAATTAAAGTTCACTTTAATAAGCGACAAATTAAGTATAATCTGCAAATATATGCCTCACATTTCTCTTTGTGTAGAGGGTTAAAAACCAGGCCAAGAGTTGAAATTGCGAGAGAAATCAGGCTTAAGGTGTCGTTCTTGCAACTCTTCGATGTTTGTTTGTTGCAATTTGCCACAAAATTCAATTCCGGCAAGTGCAGCGGGCGAAAGTCCCTCCTTTCGGGACTCCCTGCCATTCACCCTCGCCAATTTCAACATTTAAATGTTTCCAAGTACTTAGCAAAAATGTTGCTGCCAGGCCAAAAACCCGAGGGCAACACAATGAGACACTTTTGCATTTCCGTCAGTCACACGCAAACGCACCCATACAAAAGCCAGTGCTTTCGCTAAACACTGCGACGAAACAAAATATAAAAAATTACAACAAGTGGGCGGTGGGTGAATGTGGGTGGGGCGTGGGGCGTGGCCGAGGTTGACTGAGTGGTTAGCTGCCTGCTAGGGAGCATTACATCTGTAGACGTCAACTGTGTCAGCTTGCTGATGTTGCTGCTGCTACTGCCGCTGCTGCTGCAGTTACTGCTGATGTTGCTGCTGCAGATGTTGCTACTGCTGCTGCTGCTGGGATGTGGAGGATGTTGCTGCTGCGGCGTTGAGTGCGTCTGTTGACGCTCGAGTGTATCAAACACAACGCAACATCAGCTGCATACTTCTGCAGCGAGTGTGTGGGTGCACTTAAGAGTCACTGTGTCAGTAAACAACTGACCCACTTCGTGATGAACAGGCCGCACCACTACCACCACCACCACGGAAAGCCAGTAACAACAACAGCTGCGCACTCTATTTATCATATTGCACGCTGCGTGGGACCCACAAAGTGTAGCACACTTTTTGGGCAACAAAACTAGCGAGCTGAAGCCAGATTTAAATACGAGCAAACCAAATAGAAGAACTGCCAACTTGGCTAACTAAAAGTTAAATTATTCCATTTTTTTGTTAAAATTAAAATTTAAATACATAAAAATAAATACTTTAATTTTTTTTTAAACTATTAAACATGTCAAACAAAACAAATGTAGCCAAGGCTAAATAAACATGTTACAAAAAAGTATAGACTTTAAAATGTAGCTATTTTTTCAGTGAAGGAAGCAACAGCACTGATGAAGGGCGGAGGCTGGGGCGAGATGGGTAAAATATGCGGCATTTAAATAGCGCAACAATATCTATGAAAATATTTTTGCTGGCCAGACAACCCGTTCCGCTGGGTGTGTTTGCATTGTTTTCATTATTTTCATTCGTGGCAAAATAAATACGCTTTCCATTATTTTCTCTCCGTGCGCGTGGCTTAGTGGGTTGTGGGGAAAATTTTTGAATTTTCGCTTTTGCCAGATACCGTGGAAAGTGGAAAGCCAGACTAACTGCTCTGATCCTGAGCGAACATTTTCCTTTTGGCATTTTGGCAATTTGTCAGCGCTAATTTCACGTTGATTATCCTACACACACAACACACGTTCGTATATATATTTCTTTATATATATATATTTATAAGGGTGTGCTGTGTATTATATAATCATGACTGCTCCAGTTTGGCTGTTTTCTTTGGTTTTGCTTTGCGAAGCATTTTGCCGCTGACAATTAAATGAAAGTAAGATAAATTGTCGCATTTGTTTACAGTTCAACTTGTCGTTTGTGTTTAATTTAAGCGAAATTTGTTGGGTGTGTTTTTTGGCTGCCGCGCGGGAGAATCGGTTAAGGCGGAGGAATCGGGCCAATCGACAAGATATAGTGGGGCCAAGCTGAGCTGCCAGTTAGCCGCTTTAATTTATTAGACAAGCTGGGTTCGCGCCATTCGCCTTGCCGCAAATATTTCGCCAAGGATAAAATCCCCAGAGTCGCGTAATTTGTTGTTCACTTCGCCCAATGCCAGTGGGCGGGTTCGGTGGGCGTGGCAAAGGCTAAGTGTGTGTGTGGGTGCGTGGGTTCTTCTAAGTTTTGATGCGAAAGTTTTGTTTTAGTTTCTCAGTGAAAGCTGTGGTCCAAAGATTGTTTTACCTATTTGTTTTTACATTATGAAATTAGTGAACTTTTGTTTTGTTTGAAGTTGAACTTAAAAATAGATCGAAGTGTAGGAAATGTATAGGGAATGTAAATTAAATTTAAGTTAGTTAAAGAAGTACTTTTCTTTGAAAACAAAGAATAGAAGTAAATAAATTTTAAACTTACTCGACCAGACGAAGGATTCCCATTCAAGTCGCCACGCCTCGCTGGTTCGCCCGCATTTTCGAAATGCAAATACAGATGCATGCGGGCATCCATTAGCATAAACTTTAAGGACATCCGCAAAAACACAGTGACACGTGAGCCGAAGCGCGGAAATATTTTTAATGTCCTGCGGCAGCTGTAACACTTGCGTGGGGAGTGCCTCGAAGTTCGCCGAGCGTGGAGATCAGGGAAAAGCCAGCGGGCCAAGCTCTTTAATGACGACCGGGAGTTAAGTAATTTTCCTTGTATTTTCCGGTGGCGGCCGCACGCCCAACGCCTTTGGCTTAATGCGCTTGTACCTGTTTCAGATCCTGTTACTGTTTCTGTTTCCCTCGCTACTTGCTGTTGGTGTTGCTGTTGCTGTTTTCTCTGACAGCTGCAGCCCGCACTTTGCTCCAGCTGTTGCTCCTTCGGCGCCTGCCAATGGCCTTCGGTGTCATTTGACTCGCAATTACCACCCACTCCAAACGGCCGCCTCTAAGTGGGCCACTACCACTACCACTCCCGCTTATTCGTTTTCTACTTGAGCACAATGTAAATTTGATTATCGCTCGGGCAAATATTTACCAGCCACTCACCAAGTGGGTGGAATGGGGGGAGAGTGGGGCCTTGGGGGGTTGGGGTGCCTTCCAGCAGAGATGGGGGCAACTGGATTGGCTGCCAGCTTTGTTGCTGACATATTTATCTAGACGTTTGCCTCTGACATTTTTGTTCGCTGCCAGCTAGGCTTTCGCCCTTCATCTACAGAGAAAAATAATGTCGGAAAAATTGCTCACTGAGTTGTAACTTTTATTGATTCGATTTAAGAATGCCACCTACCCTACCATTTTAGCGAACTAAAGGATTTAAAAGTGAAAGAACATATGTTATTTTCATGACAGACATGCATATTAAAAACATTAGTGTTGTTATCCTAAAATAAGGTAACAAATGCTAAAAAAATAAACAGAATATTTATTTTCCGTGTAAAAAACCCGACTTTTGTTTAGCTCGTCATGATTAATTAAAACTTGCTCCCTATTTTCGGATGTTGTGGTATTTGTTGTTGCTTCATTTGTTGTTTTTGTTTATCCTGTCCCTGTTGTTGTATTGGTGTTTGAATCGTCCAGTGTGAACAAGTTTCTTTTTTACCACGCAGCTTTTGAACAAATTACAGCAGGACCTCGCTTGTCAGTCGAAAGGAAAGGAAAGAGGGGGCCAAGTGGGCGGATAACGGGGCTGTGCAAGAGTGGGCGGGACAGGGCTATCGTATCCCACAAGAGGCGTGGCACCGAAAGTTGCGGGCAACGGATTTTGGACTCATTAGGCTCGTTCACTGTTGGTGTGAAAATTCAGCAAATATGTATCCAAGAGTGTAGGATGTGTATTAATGTGTATGTGTGGGCGTGTCCCTCTGTTCGCGTGTGTGTATGTGCGAGTGTGATTGTGTGAGTGGGCGGGTGTCTATGTGTAAACACAGGGCTTAATGAGAAAAGAACTTACTCTGCTGTTTGAGTTTGGTTCCCGGTTTCCTCTGTTTCCGCCTTTTCTGTCCCTTTTTGTTTTCGGTGATGTCGGCGGGCTTTATTTAGTTTACACAGGTTAGGTGTTCGTGTCTCTCTATGTGTGTGTGTGTGTGTGGGAGGTGTAACTGTGTGCGTGTTTCAGGTGACAGACATGCAAACACAGCATTGTAATTTCTTTTCGATTTTTGCTCTCTCCTCACTGCGGTTTCAAATTAAAATCCAATTCATTTCCATTGCAAATAGCGCAGCGAAAGATAATTTCCAAGATAAAACGTTTCAGGTTGGTGAAGGATTCGGCTTTAATCTAAAAATTATGGCGAGTCGAGAAAGCAATTAAAGCTTACCGTCGGAAAAGCGTTTAACAGTGTGCGACTCTCATTAAGCAAATAGCTGGCGATTTAAATTAATTCCCATGAACTCGGCATAAATCAAAGTTTTTTATTGCCTGCAATTAAAAAATATTGGGAGATTTATTTTGCGTGCATAAACTAGTTAAATGAAAAATTGCTAAACAATTGAAGCATGGCTTATGATGAATAATCTAACAAAAAGCTGGGAATCGTAAAAAAACAAAGATTATGACACAATTCATAAAATTAATTATGCAGGGATTTCTGAGTTTTTATTTGATTTTAATATGCAAATAGATTACATTGAGTGTAGAAAGAAAAGTCAAACAAAAGGCCTTTGGCAAACACAATAATTTGCAAAATATACACAAAATAAATTGTGGAAGTAATTTAACAAGAATTCCCGGTTTTTGTATGCATTAATGAGTTTGTTTTCAGTCATCAATAATAAGCAAATTAACGTACGTAGTTAAAACTAATTTCAATTTCAATAACTTTCATTTGTTTAGTCGTTAAAGTGATTTTAAATTTGGAAAATGTCTTTGGCGTTCGCAAACAAACTAATTAGTTATGCAGGAAATACACATTTTTTAAATCGTTTTCATTTTGTTTACAAACTCCTATAGATCACGTTTAAAAGAGGAGCGTAAGAGGAAATAAAGAGGGGCATCAACATTGCTAATTACTTTCTCATTATGCAGGCTATTTAGCTTTAATTACACTAAGCTCCAAGCCACGGCACACACAGCCTCACAGGATACCACCACTCACACTCCACAGATGCAGGGACACATGGAGAGCTCTTGAAAACTAGCTAAAAAAAAACAGCGCTCAAATGCTCGAAATGCGCAGGGTAAAGTGGCAACGGCATTTGAGCCTTTCACTTTTCACCTGCCTCGGCTTACGGCCCTCGGCTGCTTTTACCCGCTGGCAATTCCAATTTACAGCGCAAAATGTGCAGAATTTTCCATTTGAAATTTTGGGCCCGGGAAAACCGTGGGGAATGGTGGTCGGTTGCCCCGAAAGGGAAACGCTCTTGTGCGCCAAATTGCCGCCTCTCAACTGGGGAAAATGAGGAAGGATGCAACACTGGGCGCGAAAAGTATGCAACCATAATGAGGCAAGCTGGCTATATCCAGTGTATTCTTTACGATCAATTTTCAGGCTTTCAATCCGGTTGCTGTTCGCCAGGGTTCGGTTAATTATATCAATTTAACAAAGAGGCCTAGTGGTGGGCTTTCCCACTCACACCTGACTGCGGCGAGCTCTTAAAAATACGAATACACCTGGAAAAATTAAATATTTTACAAATATATTTCACCCTTTCATGCATACATTTTTCTTCTAATTTAAACGTTATTTTAATCATATGCAATGGTCAAAAGAGTCAGTAACTAAATTTGAATGAGCCTAAAATAACTTTGAAATGTTAAACAGATATTGTTTACTTTTTCGCCGTGCACGTGTGGGTTGCCCCCTTGGTTTATTTGCATTTTAATATGGCTTGTATTTTATGGGGCCTTTATATTGTTGTAGGCATTTATAATATATTTTCCCCTTAAGCCGCATTTGTGTAATGAAACGGAAGGGATTACCGCTGGCCGCCGACTATCGGTTGCCCCGCAACCCGCAATCCCTGGGATCCTTTTGGTCCGCGAACCATCCACATCCATCCACCCCGTCCATTGGCCAAAACCCATACGTGACCCTTAACCCGCTCCCATCTTTCCCGAAGCCCGAAGTTTAACGAAATTGAAACACATTTGCCTGACAGTTGCCATCAGCTTGGCTTCAATTTGATGTCAGCATTATTGACTGATCCTGGGGGCCCACCGGCGGCTCGGGGCTTCTCTGCCGTCTGGATCGCATATACATATGTTTACCCAGGGCTGAAACACTTCAAGTTGCCTAGTTAAAGTTAAGTGCTCGTGGGCGGGGCGAAGGAGAAGGCGAAGGCGAAGGCGATGCGAACTGGGGCGTGGCCCTGCTCAATCATATTTCACATTCGCCACTTGTCAGCTTTTATCTCGTTTTCGTCATCCCAAGAAGTGCCCATCTTATTCCAGAGGCCACCCTTCCCCTCCGCTTGTCATAATTTCATTATTTGCTGCGTTCAGGCATAAAAAAGGGATATTGTCTGGCTGCCTGTTGTTATTCGTGAGTGTGTGTGTGTGTGAGTGTGGGTGAGTGTGGGTGAGTGAGTGTGTATATGTGTGGGCGGGTTGTCATGAGCACGATGATGCTCGCATGTCCTTTCCGTCGATGTCTGCACACGCATTTATTCCTCGGCTTCTGTGCCAGTTGGCGGCCATCGCAGGCTGACAGAAACCGTCTATACAAACAGCAGACAGGACGAAAGACAGACAGACAGAAAAGATGGGCAGCCAAGCACTCACACAGCCAGAAAAAGAAAGGCAATGATTCTCTGACCTTGGAATTTCATTTTCAAGCAAAGCCTTGAGCTGGAAGTTTAAAAATATTCGTTGTTGAAAAAAATTCTTTCATTTCGAAATTCTAATCTAAAAATAATTATCTTGTATTGTAAATTTAAATTCAAAAAATTAATTCTTATTACCCTCTTTGTTGTATTGGTTAAAAAATGTATATATTTTTTACGTTACCTAATAACTAACCCCCTGACTTTGTAGTACTCATTTTTTTAAGTGCACACATGCTTGGCGCATCCTTTTTTCAGCCAGATGAATGACAGAAGCGCCCGCCACGTGCCTCAAGTTGAGGGACTCGACGGCAGGGGAATTGCTAGCCAAGTGTTGTCCACCGGCCGACCGAAACTTCAATTTTAATTGGATAATTACTCATCCAGTGCGGGATTAAATCCCGTCAGAATTTGCTGCACCGCAAGGGGGTGGTTAATGTGGGAAATCGGGGAAGGTTAACTGCGTGCATCCTTATTCAATGCTCCCTTTGATCATTCAAAGTCTGCGACTCAAGTGGCCGCACATTCAGATATTCCCCTCAATGCATCGCAATGGCTTCCAAATAGACGCACTCCAAAGTGCAGGCTATAAACTGTTGCAACTTGTTGGTGGCACGCACAAAACCGATTCCGCAAAACGTACGAGACACACAGATGACACCCGGAATGTGCAGAAATTGAAAGCCAAATACGGAAAAGTTGTTGTCAAAAGGGTTAACTGCCGACCGACTGCCAAATGGCTTCCCATTCACAAGTCCCCAGCATTAAATGTTCTCCGAATCGATGCAGCTGCATGCAAATGATCCCTCGAGTTTTTCGAGCAGACGGCAACAAAAGAAGAATATTACAACGGAGATACCACTCGCAGTGCCCTCTCCGACTTTAGTTGAGTTGGCCAACCGAGCTTAGCCATGTTCCACAACATCAAAAAGTGTTTTTTCAGACAATTGACATGACAACGGGTCAGAAGAGCTCACGAGATCCCAGGACAAACAATTGGACGCGGCTAAGTGCTGTAATATTTGTACTGCTGTTACACAGGAGGAAATGTGAAATTGTTTAGCCAAGAGGTTTGAAATATGGAATAACAAATATACAAAAAGCATTCTTAAAATTTAAGACCAACTTTAATAATACTCTTAGTAATTAAATATTATTCCTTGAATTTCGGTTCCTTCTTTAAAGGTTACCTTTGTGTTAATAAAACACTTTAAATTCTTTCGCAGTGCACTTTTCCCTGGCAGGGGTGCAAAATGTTTCCGTTGAAGCTGCGAGCAACGAAGCATGAATTCAATATTTTCATCTTTCATCCGCTTGGGCGATTTTTCCGCTAGGATTTCAAAGGCACGGATCCTTCGCCATGGCAGCCTGCGATGCGAATCCCAGCCGAAATCCGACTGTCTGCCGGTTCGTTCGTTGATTAGAATCAACATAAATAAAATTAATTGTTGCCGCTCGAGTCGTCGGGGGTTGCATTCAATTTGATTATTAGCTCAATCCAGACCGAACCGGAAACCGAGGGGTGGTGCTCTTCTGGTCTGACTACTTATTTCGATTTTGTCGTTGGCTAATTTTCCTGTGGTCGAAGCCCGAATCCCTTGGGCCCTCGCCTGAATAACACAAAATAATTATAATTTATTTACAGCGCCCGTCTGTCTGTCTGCCCGAAACTTTGAATGTCGCTCTGTTTGCTGCTTAATTGCCAACTTCTACTCGGAAAAACGGTTTCGGGCAGTCGTCAAAAAAGCCCCCATCATAAATTGTGTGCAATTGTTTCCTGAACTCTGGGCCATTGCATCAGGAAATTAAACTGCGATTCGCCCTCTGTTTTTGGCTGTCCGACTCATCTGCATGCGCCTGGCGAAATATGCAAAAGTGGCACGCCTCCCACAAGGACACTGAGAAAAATCGATGGAAATTCTGATTCAAAATGTGTTATTAAAAAATAAATGGGGAAATGGTTGCCTACTTTTTCTTCTTGATTGATTGACTATCATAAATGTTAATACTGCCAATGATTGTCTGTTTCAAAATGTAGAATATTTCTGGTATATTTTCTTGTGTGCACCCAAAGACTTCAGGCGTCCATAAATTTCACAAAAACTGACCCTCCAGCGAATGTCGTTTTTCGCATTATGCAAAATTCCAGCGACTGAACTGCAGACTGAAATTTAATTTCTGGCGAGGGAAAGCACAAGACAATGAATCGATAATTTATAAATACTCCGATGAGCGGCGCTTAGTGAACAAAAGCAGCACTCATTTCGGCGAACTCGCAATCACCAAAGGGCACAGAGTCCAAAAAATACATAAAACCGAGAGCTGAAACCATTTTCTGAACGGACCAAGTGGTGACCCCACTCGAAATGCAGTCGCTGTGGCAACCAGTTGAGTTGCAACTGCCACTGCCACTGCCAATGCCATGGCTAATGGGTGGGTTTTTGGCTTTGGCATTGGCAGCAGAATCGTTTGGGTTTTCAGCATGATTTCTCAATTGATTGCAAGTGGCGGGCTGGAATCGAAATCGGAGCTGGAGTTGGATGTGGATGTGGAAAGGGATGAGGATGGGGATGAAGAGTTTTGGAGGTGGAGCTGGAGTGGGTGTTGGAGCTAGTGCCATGTCATGCCTAATGCTTATTACCAACACTCGGACGCTTGGCAATTTATGCAGATGCAGATGCAGATGGAGATGCAGATACCGATGCAGATTCAGCTGGCAAAGCTGCTTACGTCGGACGGTTGCTGGCCAACTGCCCACTGGCCTGCCGGTCGATTTGTTGTTTCTATAATTTTAATTGAAGCTCCGTTCGTTCGCTCAGAGAAATATTCCGAGTGAGAGAGATCCGGGGCATTTTTGGCAATTTCCAAAACAAATATTGCTCGAAAGGATCTGCTCCGGCATGCATGAAGTGCCGACCACCTCCGGTCAGTGTTCAGGTGACCAGCTGGGAACCTACCAAATAGTTTAGACCATGAAATTGCTTTCAACACTGGCAACTGACATATATATATTTATATATACAGGGATGTGGGGGGCGGAGCACAAACTGTGAGCACTGCTCCGTAAACATGTTATGTAATTAAAATGCCTTGCAGATATTTTGCCCAAACATTTTGCGGCTGCTTTTCGCTTTTGTGTGCCAAAAATATTCCTTTCCAAATAACTTGAGCTCCTCTTTTATGAGCAGCTACCGCTCGCAGCCCGAACTTTCTCAATGGAATGCCCCAAATTCTGGCAAGCTTTCACCACTTTTCCTTACTCTTGCAGTATGCACTTATACATGTCAAAAAAAAAAAATAAATAAAAAAAATGCAATATCAGTCCAATACATTTTTCCATAACCCAATTTTAAAATAATTTTTTTTGCAAGCTATTTGACTAAATTATTGGCTTGCAACAAAATAAAAACTATTTATAGCTCCTTTTTCGCAATACTTAAAAATATTTATATCCTTGCAGTCTGCCCTTTTTGTAACAAAATTTGTAGCCATTACCCTTTCGCCTTGTTTTTGTCATCATGCACACTTATTAAATTAATGTTTTATTTATCGGTTGCAGACGTCGAAAATAAGGACTACGTAACCGTGAATGCCGAGGCGGGCAAAAACGTGACCATTCCGTGTCCGGGGGTCAACGAGCACTCTCTGGTGGACACGCTCGTGTGGAAAACGGCGTCGACGACAATCGCGCAGTTCGCCAATCGGATACCCCTGCTCCACAGTCCAAGGGTAAGGTTAAAATAAATTATCCCAAGTAGTATCAAACATGTAAAAAAAAACATCAAACATGAAATAAAAAGTAATGCTATTTTTTTAAGTTTTTCCTTCAACCAACAATTTGCGATATTGATATGGATATTCGAAATTACTTATTCAAGATTTACCCTTCCTTGGCCGCTTTCACTCAACAATGGCCCTTTCGTGCCGTATCAGAATTCATTTCAACACTTGGCTCTTTTCCCCCTGGACAGGCGAACGCCCCGAATTTATAGGGCCCTTTCTCGGGCAAAAACGAAGCTGTTAAAATAATTGATGGCCGGTTGCCGGGCCGCTGCTTGAACTTTGCCATCCGCCGCCGACAGCGGCGATGACTACAAGAAAGTGCAGCGAAAGTCCCGACAACTAAGTGGCCATCAATGGGGGAAAATGAAGAAATGCGAGAGGGGGCTATAGGGGGGGCATGGGGTCACAGGGTGCAGTGCAGCCGGCGCGGCTAATATATTTTAAATGCTTGATAGTTGCACTAAAACAAAAGCGACAGGGCGAAAAAAAATGTTCAAGTGGCTGCCAGATGGCAGAAAAAGGATGGCAGGAGGAGCCAAGCGGGCCGAAAGTGATTGCAATGGCCTTAAACGCACTCGGGGGGCCATTGAGGCGGCGCAAACAGAATGATGAAGTTGCCCCTTCGTTGGGAGCAAGATGATGGAGAATCTCGAGATGTCTGCACTCTGAAAAAATGGTGTGTGAGAAAAACCAAAGAAAAATGAGAAAATATAAAATAGATTAAGATTTATGAATGTAGCAATCTTCAAAGAAGCATTCGGTCAAGATTTACCCCATTTAATATTTAGTTAATTTATTATTTATCCTTAATTTGTATAAAAATTGTATGAATGTAGCTATCTTCAAAGAAGCATTCGGTCAAGATTTACCCCATTTAATATTTAGTTAATTTATTATTTATCCTTAATTTGTATAAAAATTTTTCCCAGTGCATTTAGAAGCTTGTGCCTGTGCTGCAGATGAGGGCTAGGCTACCCAGCTATGTGTTAAATGGCGGACTGGGACACTTGAGCTGCAGCCAAAGTTGGTCCCAATCCGGCTTCGGCGCTCGGTTCGCATTTCTTGGCCGAAGTTGCCGGCAAGTGCGGCGGCTGCTTCTTGGCCCGGCTATTATGTGTATTAAAAGTTTTTCACCTTGGCACAGTAGCTGCTTCATTTTATTACAGCTGGCACATGACCCCTCCTCATACACACACAGACAAAGTACTAGTGCCCTGTTGAGCTATTAACTTTTGTTTTATGGCCGAGACTAGAAATGATTCATGTTTGCCCAAGCCAAGCGGACTAAGGAGAATCCACTCGCCCGAAGGATGAGGGATTTTCCTCTACAAGTTTTTCCTCTTTCCCCTTTTTTTCTACGGATTTTCTAGTCATGTAAGGGCAAAGGAGCGATGAATGTAATTAGAGTTTACTGGGAGAACGCAAAAGAAATTAAAAAGTCCTCTTGGCAAATATTTATATTCGGAGCTTGTCTAATAATGCCTGTCGACCAACAATTGGAAATGCAGAATGTAATCGGCTAAGGAGAATATGCATAAAGAAACTAAGGCTGTAATTTTAGGTTATGCATGCGGCAAAAGATACAAAAGTAAATAACCGGGTCAGGCATGCGAAGATAAGCCAGATACACTCAGTCACTGAAGCCAAGATAGATTGGTTGCAATGTGGGCGAAATAATTTAGTTTTGCCATTCGAAACAGACATAAATTCGACCGAAATGCATTTGCTGTA
The DNA here is from genome assembly GCF_018152265.1 of Drosophila ficusphila. Lineage (NCBI taxonomy): Eukaryota > Metazoa > Arthropoda > Insecta > Diptera > Drosophilidae > Drosophila > Drosophila ficusphila. The sequence continues at coordinate 22,304,895 of NW_025064737.1, forward strand.
TCGCAGTAATCTGTGATGAAAATCCTTATTAAATTTGGCCCAATTCTGTGAGAAAGGCAGGTATGTCGACAGTAGCATGAAAATTATTTTCGGCTTCATGCAATTTCCGAATTTGCTGCAAATCAGAACAGAAAAACAAACAAATCTTGGATGAATTTACTTCCAATGCAGCTGACTTTATGCTCAACTTAGGGAAGACACATAGTTCAATTATGAGCCGGGCTGCATTTGTGGGCAAAACAAATTTGCCTGATGCAGGAAAAACTTTTAGGCCGGGTCGATGACAGGGTTGGTGTGTTTTCGCATATGTATATAGTAGGTCCTCCTCTTATTTAAAAGTTTTTCCCAACGAAAGTGGAAACTCGTGTCGGTCGCCATGTTCGTTGTCTGGGCTTGACTATCTAGATTTTAATTTTCGGATCAGGCAAACGGAGTTCTAATTAAGTTTCCTCATCTCGTTGCAGATACAACTTTTATCGGACAACTTCGGCCTGCACTTTTCGCCCTCCCTAGCAAGTGATACTTCGGAGTATATATGCCTAGTTAACGATCGGCATATACCAGAGGCCATCGTCGATTTACTGGTGCAGGGTGAGTATTTTATATCGGAAATATTCGAAAAGTGTTTCTCCTTCTCGGGGATTTAATTTCGTATTTCCCTTCAGTTTTCATTTTCGAGCAACTGCCATTGGTTTCAATTATCGCGTTCATTTTCATTTACTTGTTTTCTTAATGAAACGCTTAACTACTTTAACGATTTCTCCGGTTTACTTGGCCAACAATCCGCTGGCCCCAGATTTCATTTCCCGATATGTCTTCGTTCCCCGACGCTTTTCTCCTTACTCGTATATTTGCATCGGCGTCACACTCTTGTTTTCATTGTTGTCGCCCTCGCCTTGACATGATTTCCATTTGCATTCCACTGATAGCTGGCACTTTTCTCGTTTCTCCCTGCAGATGTGCCCGATCCGCCGGAGCGACCATTGTTGATAAGTTTCACATCACGCTCGGTGAATTTATCCTGGGCGCATTCGCAGCATCCACGGAATGCGCCCGTCACGCATTTTATTATTGAAACGCGGTAAGTGTTGCCACTACGAAGAATGAAGCCCCACCAGAGGTGTCACCTATAGATTACACACAAAAAGTGTAAGGTCCTGAATATAAAAGAAAACCCTAAAAAAAAGCCTTGGATTGAAATAAATAAGGTTAAGTGACAGTGATAAAGCAAAAGTCTTAAACAATTACCAAATAATAAATCATAATCTTAAAGAAATTGACAAGCAAGACCAAAATTTGAGGAAATATATTTGAACAGGTTTTTTTTTTTTTTTTTTTTGAATATATATATATAGACCTAGATAGCTATTAACGCTAGTCTAGCCAATTGCGCAGCACTTTGCTCCTCAGTGCGTTGTTTTAAGCTGATGAAGTGCCTGTGGGAGGCACTAGGGGGGCTGAGGGGGTGGATGGAAAGCTATGGGGTTGGGTGGTTGGCCAAGGGCGCTGAAGAGCTGTCTGTGGCGATGATGGACGCGCGTCCATGATTGACACATGCAAAGGAGCTTTGCCAAAGGATACAAACTGCGGCTGACCCCATTCCGCTAATGAATTAGCGAGCAAAGCAAAACGCGGATGCACACCATCGCCATTATGCGGCCATCAGCATCAATGGGAGGCTAAGCAGCTGGCCACGCCCACAACTTTGACTTGAAACCGCCCACCTGGTTTCCGCGTCAGCTCGCCGAACGCATTCAATTAAAATCATGAGTTTACGGCTGGCTTAAAGGTGCAACTGTGGGTGAAATAATAGCACTAACACTTTATAAAATAATTTATAAATTGTATTCAAAGTATTAAATGTCTAGCTAAATAACTACAATCAAGATTCCTGATATTATTATTACTCGATGCTAAATATGTGGCCATCACTGTAAATCTCTGGCCGCACATCCTCCCTCTGGTCCGGCAGTACTTTAATTAATATGTAAAAGGATTGCGAGGACATGCCTGACTATGTGGATACGCACTTCACTTGTGCTCCATTTAAATAGAAAAGAAAACACAGGCACGCGTATAAAGCCATCTGTGCATCGGTGTGTGTGCAAGGGGCTTCCCGGGTTAAGTCGAGCACATACACACCCACACACAAGCACACCCACACACACGCAAACGCACACGCCTTGTATTGTACGGCGCTGGCTATTTTCCGAATAACTTGAACTCAATGCGGGGCATGAAATAAAAAGCGAGCGCCGCCAACGCGGCACAAAGGCCATGCGAAAATGTGGAAAAAATACCAAAAAGCGAAACTTTTTCAATAAATTTCCATCAACTGCAGTAGCGCCGAAGGGGAAGGGGCGAAGGAGGGGCGGCGACCGCGAGGGCGTGTCCTCGACAAGACACTGGGTTCCCGGCACAATCGATGACAGCCAACTGGAAAGCAGAGCCTGCGGTGCATTTATGCAAAATAAGAAATAACTGCACCGACACAAACACTGAAGGAAATGTGAACACGCGCCGCCGCCTGCCAAGTATCGCACACTGAGAGATATTTTTAGGGGACACAAAAGAAACTATAAAGTTCAATTTTAAGTTTAGAGCAACTTTACCTAAAGGAAAAGCATTACAGAACGAAGAAGAGATAAGGAATGGCAATAAAACAAAATGAGAATTGATAAGCGAGCGGAAAACATTTTTTAAAAACTTCTTGAGAACGGTTTTCCTCAGTGCATGAGCAGCTTATACGCAGCATAGCATACTTTTTTGGGCAAAGCGTACCCAAAATGAAGCTGCCCCTTCGTAAACTCATTCTCCAGCGCGCTAGAGCTGCAGACTGCATTTTATGTAAATTCCCATCGACATGGGAGTGAGTTGAGTTCTTGATGCTGTCGAGGAACCCCCTCTCCCCCTCCCCCTTCATTCACAACGCCTCTTATTTACATTTTCGCTTGATTCGGTTTATTTGCGCATATGCAAAAGGGGACGAGGCGGAAAAGGGGGCGGGGGCGGGGGGCGGTTCAATATGCACACGAGCTCCCATCGAAATTGAAAGACGCCAACGTCAACGAGATGATGACGATGATGATGGTGATGGGGACATCCTTACGCTGGATTTGCCGGCTTGCTCGCATGCAATTGAAATGGGCTGAGCTGCCCTGCCAAGCGTTAAGTCTATCCATAAATTGCTGCCCCTCAACTGTTGCGTAGCCAGCAGGCAGGATAATGTCATCAGTTCGCCGGATGTGTGCGCATATATGCATTGATGTTTTGTATTTCGCAAATTTCACTGGCACAACTTTCGGTTAACCGAAAACTGGGGCAACTGTGCGGCCTGCCACTCCACAACTGACATGTTTATCAACTGTTGTGGATACTGTTTCTCGATTCCATTCACCAAAACTCAAATAGTGGCGCATAAAAACCCGTCCATATCATTATGCGCTGTCCGCCGATAATTCAGATATTTCATTCGGTCGGGCAATTCACTTAGCTGCATTTTCCGACACTTGATTTTGCCATGTTTATTCAGATTCTTTTTGCCGTACACCGAATAAAATTAATTAAATCTTTCGCTTATGAAAACATTTTCATTCGCTGGTTATTTTTGTAATTTTTGTTCCACATTATGTAAAATACTTGTGAAGGCATAATGAACTGGGAAATATTAATAAAAACACGTTTAATTGGAACAAGTAAAAAACAACATTGCTTAAAGTAAATTAAACACAGTGGCATGCAATTCTTTCATTTAAAATATTCATGTGTACTCCGGTAGTTTAAAATCACTTTCAAGGGATGTCAACGCATGATTTTACTTTCCAATAAAATATATATATTATAAAATCCTCTTTGCTGCCAAAATGTTTACTATAAATTTTCGGTTTTTTAACCAAGTGCCTGACTTATCTGCCGAGGGCTTCGACCACTATTTGTCCATTATCTTTAAGGACTCCGGTCGCAAGTAAATTGTCCTCTTTCAACAACTCGTGCGTGAACCTTGGTCCATAGCCCTCAGTCATATAGGAGCGATACCAACGAAGGGCAAACACAAACTCTCACAGATGCATAAATAACTCATATTCATTTGCTTAATATGAAAAAAAGTGAGCAAACATTTTTAAAGCAGCTTACCACGGGGGAAAAACAAGGACTGGGGAATAACAACAAAAAGCATCCAATACACGTCCGTGGAACCCGCCGCAAATTTATATGCCATTGTGGTTACTTTGCCGGAGAATCTCTCCCTCGATTTTTTCAGCCGGCGTTCCGGGCTTTCAGGACCAGGCCCTGAACATTTCTCATATGTTTTTCATTCGGGCCAGATGATGGGAGGACGCGCTGCGCCATGCTTCATAAAGTCGCCAAATAGTTTTTTGCCACCGAATGCAGCGGGTCCGCAGGGCCCATGCTCCCGATACTTTGGCTATATATGCACAATATATACTCACTAAATGCCCATTGCCAACGCAAACAGATGTGCTCCACTCAACGCGGAAGCTGCTCGCACGCATTTATTAATTTTAATCATTTTTTTGACACAATTTCCGATGGCCGCTTTTTTTCGAGGTACCATTTATTGGTTGTCGCCATTCATGAAATGTTGAACATTTTTCATCGGCTCATATTTAAACAATTTTTAATCACACCATAAAAGCCGCATCGAATCGGTAAGCCCCATTAAAATCAAACTTTAGAAGGGGGCCAGCGCAAAATTTATGCAGGCCCCTGAAAACAGAATGTGCCAAAAAATATGCTAAAATTATGTGAGTTTAGACCAAAATTTACTACACTTTGAAATGTGCCATGAAAAATGTTCATTGTGCGAGCGGCTGCGAGTAATTTATATGCGCGCCAACAACAATATCGGCGGAATACAAATATTTTTTTTGTCGTATCGTAGGTGGGTGTGTGTATATGCGTGAGTGTGTGGTTGTGTGGCTGTGTGTTATTGTACGGCAGAAAGGCGCATAAATATTTTAGTGCCTATGCGCGGCACACATTTCACGAGCGGATCCCAAAAGGACCCAACCACCCGCAAGTGTCATGCAAATCCGCATCCGTTTTATATAAATTTTCATAATGCATTTTATGCCCATGGTTTATGTATATTGGAACCGCTCTGTCCCGCTTTCCCATCGCCGGCAGATTGCAGACGTAAAATATAGATTTCTGAGTTTATTTATATGGATGTGCTCGTGTGCGGCAATTGAGCTGGTAATTGCAATATAAATGCACAATAATGAAATGATTCGTTCAAATAATTTGGTCGAATCAAAATGTTTTGTTTGTCCGCGTGTCGTTTGCTCGATTAATTGTTCATTGAATTTCCCCCACTGAATAAGTCATCAGCACACACTGTAAATTAATGAGGTCATTAAGGTTTCCAAACTCGAAATTTAAGGATACTCTACCCACATAACATTTAAGATAAATAAACTGTTGTTAATATGACCTAAAATTATTTATATTATTTATATTATTTATATTTTCCATTAGTTCCTATTTAATTTTTTATATCTCTTTTCAGTGAGGGCGAGGAGGGCATTTGGGAGCAGCTGGCCAGGATCTACACGAAAACCAATGCGACTTCATATCAGGTGACCGGGCTGACGCCCTTCACCGTCTACAGCTTTCGCCTGCTGGCGGTCAACAAGCTGGGAATCAGTCCGCCGTCCAAGGAGTCCTACTACATAGTCACGCTGCGTGAGGGTGAGTCCTCGTTCCCCAAAAGTCCTTTCGGCTTACACACTTTATTGGCGGACGGATCGTAAACTATTCGCGTAGGCGGTTCGCATAACATAACATAATGTAACATATAGCCCGGAGTTAAGTTGCGCGACACATGACATAACAATTTTTACAATCGCATTAATTTTTCATTTCAATTCCAACGACTTGGCCTGACTTTTAAGTGCCGTCAATGAAAAGTTGTCACAGGCTCGCCCGGTTTGATCCCACTCCCGGTTCTCCCGCAACTACCAGCAATTACGGCCTCGTAAAGCCGGAGTCTCCTCACGTTGTATACGTTTAATTATTTTTCCGCTGACGGCAGGCCAACGCAGGCTCGGCGAGGGCAGGTGTGTCGTCATTTTATGGGGCTCCTCCGCCCGGGAAACTCCTCCCGCATCGCATCCTCCAGCTGGCGATGACATTAAGTGCGTCCGCCTAGGGAGAACTACAATTCCGGTCACAAAAGTGGTTTAAAGTTTTAATGTTCAATCATAAATAGCAACTAAAATCGTTTGAATATTGGTTATTACTAATTTAAATGATATTAAATATTATGCAGGAAGTTGCAGCATAAAAATTAAATACTTAAAAAAAATATTAGATAAAATTTCGATGTCAGAATGGCAAACATTTATTTTCTTGCAATTTCATTACTGCAATCTAAGATCTTTGTTTTTCTATGGCTTGTTTTCCAGAGAATACTATTTTTTTGAGCTGAATTGTCCGCACGTGCGACTGCATTATAGCCACACTTAAACTTTAGGGCCAGCGATCCCTTCATTAACATGCCAGAAAAAGGCAGGGAACCTTACCTCCTAAAAGTCGGGGGAACTATAGGCGAACTATAGGCCAGGCATGCTGTTGTGTTCTTTCGGATGCACTAATTTTGTGCCGAGTGCCTCAGCAATCCTTGTCATTTGGCTGACATTTCACCTGCTGCCGTTGCCCTTGCTGTTGCTGCCACAGACAATGATTAATCGTGCGGCGGTGCGTGTTCCATATATAGTATGTGCCTCCCGCATATGTATAAATGGACTCCAAAAAGTCACAGAACTTTCCGTAGGCTTTAAGAGCGCGAGACACATTAATCAAAGGCAAAGTAGCAGTCGCAGTGGCTACAGCGACAAGCTATTAGCAACACATTTGTCTTGCGAACATTGAAAATGACTTTGCCGCTGCACAGAAACAAAATATAATCAAAACTTAAATTAATACTTTTACCAGGAGATATTAGACCACTTCATGCAAACCTCATAGATTTTTTTACAAGTTTAGGTCCATTAACCTTTTCTAAAAGTTGTTTAAATTCTAAATAGTTTTAGCATTTCTTAATGCTTAGAATGTAGAGTTTTTTTCTCTGTGCAGGCTGTTCGGTTGGGTGTGAAATTCCATTTATGCCGCACGCACAATGGAATGCGACCCAAGCTGCCGAAGCTGCAACACATGCGGTTACAAATTAGTCAATAGTGTGTAGCTATGTCCTCGGCTCCTGAGCTCATTAAGGTCCTTCTGGCCCTCCTGGAGAGCCAAGAGTATACGTGTGTGTGTGTATGTGTGTGTGCCAATTCTGCGGTCGCTGGCCGAGTTGCCAATTTGTATAAATTACGGCTGCGGCATGCATAAATTAACCAACGACACACTTACTCTCCGGCTAAAGAACGAATGCCGAGCGGATCTTAAATCTAAGCGGCGGAAAAGCGGAAAGTTTTCAATTTGCAGAGCAAACTTTGGCTCGGCATCAATGTCAAGCCGAAAGACACAAAATATCTTTTAATTTATTTATAAATTCATTGAGGTATGCGAAGTATTTCGCCCTACTTGAGGGGTTGGCAAACTGCCAGATCATCCTTAGCCGCGCACACCTGCTACACTCAGAAAAGTTGGGTAAAAGTCGCAATAAATAACAGAATATGTTACTAGAAAAAAATAGAAAATAATGTTGTTCGATTGTATAACTTAGAAGCAAAGCAATTCCAAATTTTGCTACTCACAAAATATATTTTTTAAGTGTATCTCCACGACACACGCATCATTTAACCTGCAAGTAATTCCCGTAGACAAGGCCAAAAAAAGCATGGTTGCGAACAGGAAAGACGTCCAAACGTAGGCGCAGACCCTGAAACCCACTCCCAATCCCAAAATAGCAGGCTGAGGCACTTGCAACTTATGTTGCGTGACAGTGACAACTTGACAATGCCACAGACAACGTTCCGCTTTACATGACAGGTCAGAGTTTTTGGCCGAAACTTTTGCGCGGCGTTTTTAATTTCGAATTTTTGAGTTTTCCGCCGGAACTTTGCTGCCAGGGAAAGTTTATGGCCTAGCTGCTCTTGCTTTAACCGACTTAATCTCTTACAGCTCCCACGGGCAAACCCATTCCGACGACGGCCCACAACACGTCCTCCACCTCGGTGTACATCTCGTGGAAGGCCCCGCCACCGGATACCATATTGGGCGAGTTCCTCGGCTACCGCATCACATATCGACCGCGGGACAGGGATCCCAACGATACCAAGGAGATCTATATTCGCGATAATACCGTGGAGGTGAGTTGCGATTACACTCCGCGTCGTATTTAGTTGTACAGGCCGAAGATAATTGAATTTCATGCTTTCTGACACTCCGGCGTTCTGTAAATGCATGCCTGGGGTTCAGTACAGTAGGAGAAAACTTATGAATTAAATTTCATTATTCATTTTTAACAGATCTTTTTGCATTCAACATATTATATAGATTTTTCAGTTGATATATTAAGCCATTTCATATCATAGCAGTATTAATATAAGCTCAAATCAACTTCGAACCCTATGAAATTATATTACTTTGGTGTTTCTTTTTAACTAAACCTGACATTAATTTAGAAAGGCACAAACTTATTTCCAGTGTTACAATAGAGGGAAACATTTCGTGTTCCGCCTGCAGCGTCATTCAATTTCGCTTCGGTTTCGTTTCGTGTCTGTCTGCCTTGCCGCGTGCATATCATTTTCTTTGCCGCAACTGGAGGATTCTATTCCGATTTGAAGAGCCAGGGCTTCGGCATAAAGTTGGTCTAAAATGTGTTTCCACCCTGTCATTCGCCGGCTTAAAGTCACATCAGCGGCGTATTAAAAAGTAATTTACACCTGGCCACAGGCAAAACATTCCCACCCATTTACAAAACTCGGGGTTACAAGTGTTTTTCGGTGGCCACCTGTCAAGATGTTACAATATCTCGTTTGGGACCCCGCTATCAGTGGCAATTTGTTAACGATTAGTTCTCAGCTGGGGCCAGTTGCTACTCGTCTAGGCCGAAACAGTGGGTGTGTTTTTCCGACTCCACGGGCCTTCTTTGTGTGCGGCTAGTTGGGCACGCAAGTTGGCTAATGAACTGAGCGAGTTGGGAAAATGGGGGCGAACCCAGAACAAATAACTTGGGAATACCTTTCAATAAAACAGAAGTTTTTGGCCAAAGGCAAACAAAGCGCTTACTTCGATAAATTATTGAACTGCTATCTGTCAGTTTGTTGGGACTTCTTTAAAGCTTTTGTAAGTCCTTTTTGTTTCTGTTAACTTGTTGTCAGGAATCAGGTAGATTTATGAATACATTAACATTGTTAGAGAATTCTAAAGTTCCATTTCCATTTAAACCCATATTGATCTATCAAAGGATGACTTTCTGAAGCGTTTATTTCATAATTCAAAGTGCTGGTCATTTCTGAAGCTCTTAGAGCGAAATTCCAAAACCGAGCGCACAGGGAATGCATTTATGAATTTGCAGCTGCATGCCGGGTGCCTTTCCCAGCTGCAAGGGGATTTGACTAAAATATGCAGAAATTATTAGCGATAATGCTCACGTACGACACTCGGCGCGACTGAGTGCCCAAAAAAAAGAAGTGGGCGGTTGGTGGGAGGTGGGCTCCCAAAGAGGAGGACGCTTGATTGCCACAAGCGTGGCACGCTTTTGTGCCCGAGTGCATATTTTGTCCTTATCTAGACGCAGCTACCCGTCTCTGTCTGCATGTCCTCTATTTTTCTCTCTTTTGCATGTCGGTGGCATGTTGAAATATTATCCTTGCAGGCAGGAACGTGCGACTTTAGTTATACTCGTACTTATTTTTTTGCAGGGAGAAAAAAAAATGATTTAAAAACTCTGTTTTCCAAAATAATAAGTTTGATGCCATCATTTATGGTAATATTCCATTTCCTTGTGCGTAAACGAACCGCTTTACAAGTTTATGTAAGGGTGTGGGATTTAAATCCCTTGAAAGCTGAGTTTAAAAAACATTATTTTCAATTTAAAGTCTTCTCTCGTTTCTCAATGTGTATCTGTTTTTTGTGCTCAAGTCATTTTGGTGGACTCCAGGACATGGCTTTCTGTTATTCCCATATCGCAGCATCAGCATTCAGGAGCCTGCGGCTTTCGCCGACCCGCCACGCCCCGTTCTAGCTACCGCCTTCGTTGGCCAGAGGCATTCACATTGAGCTGTCACGTGTGAGGTGGAAAAGCGGGGGCGGTGGATTTTCCCAGCTTCGCCTGCAGGGCTAAATTTGCCAATTTTCTAATTAAAATTTCTGCGCCGTAAAGCATAAATTTCGCAACTTTCACGCAGATAAAAGCCGGAAAGTCGAGTCACACGAAACCTCAAAGGAAGTTGCTCCACGCAAAAAACGGAGGCGAAAAAGCGTATCCCGCTACTGATATTGTTGATGAACAAAAAATGTGTAGATAAAACAGCAGTTCAGTTGGGGAAAATTGTGTAGTTTTTTGCGCAGGCATAGGAATTTGTTTGACAGGCGAAATTTACATCTGTTTGAAGTGCCCGGTTTTTTTTTCTTCTTCCGCTACCACGGAAATCCTTTCTTTGTTGCCAGTTGAGCCATTATCCGCTAGCACTAATTAACGCGGAAGGGGCGAGAATATTTAGATGCTTATCCCCCCTGCTTCACACTTTCCAAAGTTATGCAATATGGCGGGAAGTTGGCAACTTTATCAATTACATTAAATCAATTACGGAGCCCGCCGCCCTCGGGCTGCTACAACTTTCAGCTGACCATATAAATAAAAGCAGTTGTAAATTTTCGGCCTCATTTACTGGCGACTAAATAAAATGGAATTATATGACCGCCCACTATATAGAAACACTAAATCCACGCGCTCAGTCTTTTGAACGCCGCAGTATATACAATAGCCGTAAAAATAATAGCAGTGATGGAACTATTTCCTAAGCTCTTTATGCAAAAAAGTAAATAATTAATTAAATGTTAGATATGTAAATAGAAAAAAAAATCAATTAAAAATGTTGTAATTATTTATGGATTACGGATTATATATTATTAGTACTAATAATTCCTCTTATGCACCAACTAATTCAAAGCTTACACTGTTTAGACCAATTATTTGTACAGAATGAGCTTTGTAGCATTTTAAGAGCGCTATTGGGCTATTATTCTGACCGCAGCTGTAAAGGGAGGCCGGCAGAGAAAGATATCACGCTTTCGGTGGAAATAACTGCGATTGCGGCTGGCGCCGTCTGAAAAGCTCAGAGCAGCCACTTAAGCTGTTGGCATGGCAGTCAATCCGATGCTAAGCACAAGCCTTAAGTTCGCACAGTCGGAAACCCGTTGGTTTTGCGGTCGGACCGCAGACGCACACTGATACACACACGCACACCAGCAGGCAAATTCGGGAAGGCAGTGCCCTAATGTATGCTACATAATTTGCCGAAAGCAGCTGACCATTTGCGAGTGTGTGCCGAGTGTGTGGTGCTTTAGGCAGTGAACCTCTCTAAGTCTGCGGCTTGTTTTATGGTTTGGCACTGCTTTTGACCTTTGGCTAAAACCTTAATCAGACGCTTGCTAAATTCACGGACAAAGTCAGCGGAACGGACTCACTTATGGCGAGTTCTTTTCGTACACACATACAAAATCAGCAGTATATGTGAATATTTATTCAAAATACATATTTTATTTCTTACCACTTATGTTGTGGTTTTAAGATTTAATTATTTTTTGGTATTTATATTTCTTTTTATTTGAAGACCAAATCAAAAAGAATTCAGAAGTAATGCGGTTTTTCTTAATCCCTATTGTCTGGTTCATTTTTTTTTTCTGTGCATGGATGTGTGCTGTGGCAATTAAGGCAAAGACTACTGCTCGTTGGCCAAGCAACTCAATTTCCTTTGCACCGACATCGCAGCACTGCAAATCAATTTTAAGTGCTGCAATTTTCATATTTGCCAACGGCAACGCACAACAGTATGCAACGCGCAATTTCCGCTCCGAGCATACACAATGCTGATGGGCGAAGGGGAAGGGGGTGGCAGGGTGGTGCGGAAGGGGGTGCAGGGGGTGGTCCACGATGGGGTGGGGCTGCTGCAAGGAGCACTTGCTGGAAGTGCTCCACTTTATTTTGTTATGCGCCTTTAACGGCCAACAAACGAAAAGTCGTTCGGAGTGAGTACACAGCCAGAAAAAACACTACATTTTGTCAATAATTGAGAATTTGTTTTATAAAAAACATAATATCATCTTAAAAAAATTTTTAAATAAATTTTTCTGAATGTATAGATTTATTTTTAAATGATTTTTATGGCTTATAGGGTTTTTCCATTGTTGTTTTCAACTGTTCCCGACATCTGCTTGCATATTAAAATCGAATTTTAACTGATTCTACGACATCATTTCCCCTCTTTCCTTCGCAGAGCCATGAGATACAGAACCTGCAGACCTACACGCAGTACAAGGTGACGGTGCAGGTGTTCAATCCCGAGGGTCTGGGACCGGAGACCACCATCCTGGTGATGACCGACGAAGGAGGTGAGTACCAGTTCCATTTGCGGGGAAAATGCGATGCAAATACCACGGATTGCCCACATTTTCAATGATGCATGCCGCATAGTGTGCTTGCCCCAAGAAATTCCTACTGCCAGGCATCCGAGTGATGGCCACAAGTCAATAAGTCGATCGACCAACTATTTTTCACATATCTCAGAACCGCAAAATTCCAAATATTACGGCTTATTGACATGTCAGGCAAGTGACCAGCCCCCGAGATGCCAGAAAGAAATCTATATGCTATATGCCATTCGCTATATCGCATATCATATGCAATACAAGATGCAGATGCAGCAGCGCCAGAAACAAATTCGCCTTTGTGTGCACTTTTAGTTTTTCTCCCCTTTTCGGGTTTTTGTATGGATGCGAGGGCAGAAGCAAGGCAACTTTGAGATTCGCTCAACCACAAAATGCCTCTGCTATGCAATGAAGCAAACAAATAAAAGTTTAACTCCGACCAGAGGCTAAGGAAAATATGTTGCAATTTTTCATATTTTCCACTTTCCTTTCCCGCTCTCCCGGAATTTTCCATCCAGCTTTTTCTCGCCAGCTCGGAATCCGCTGCAGACCGCAGTCGGTGTGCGAACTGTATTGAAATGGAAGAATACTCGCCCAAACAAATAGAAATACAAAATAAATATTGCTTACTTAAACTTTTGCCATATGCTGCTCAGTCAGCAACAAAAACTGCCCAGGCATGTCCTTTCTATTTCGGTCCTATCCCCTTTTTCATACTCTCTCTTATTGTGAGGAGTCTTGAGGTATATTGTTATGTAGTGAATTTATATTTGGTTGGACTAAAAAATATTCTTTTAAAATACAAATGCCAAACTTATTGTTATTCTTGTTTTATTAAAAGGAAAATGTTAGCAAACTCAATTAAATAAGACTTTGACCTCTGCAGACTAATAAAACATTATGCTCAACGGGTATTAAACCGTTGCCATGACCGAATAGAATAGATCCTTCTTGTATCCTTTTTCTCTTTGTTATGCCACTGGGGCTCCCCTCGGATCCTGCGATTCCTGGACCGCCACGTGGATTTCCGGCAGCGTTTTACTTGGTATCGCCAGACGACGCCGCTGGCGGAAGTGTTGATGCCATAGACGCCGGCCGGTCGAAGTCTGCGGAACGTAAATTATAAGCAGTTGGCCATAAATATTTCGGGGCGGATAAAAAATTCCAACGTGTGCGAGTTTATCGAAGCGGGATGGAGGATGGAGAATGGGGGTTTGGGGATTTAATTTCCTGCAGTCAGCGCAAATCTGTTTGCATAAGCGCTCGCGCCAAGATGTCTTGGCCAAATATTGCGCTCGGCTTCGGCTTCGGCTTCTGGAAGTTTTTTAAGCGCGCTAAGACTCGAAACTCTTTTGAAAGTTGCCCAAGAGCTTAGCGGCATAATTAGCATAAAATTCAACGGAAAATCCTTTGCCAGCGTGGTACGAGAGTGGCCGGAAACCGAATAAAATCGGATTCGATAAAAACGAAAATACGATGGCATTCCCGTATGGATGGATTTGCCTCCCGGGAAGAGTGGATATAAGCTGCTTTCACCGAGAGCGAAAATATAACTCTGGATTTTTGCGACAGCTGGCATAACTTAGTAATTTCCGAATTTTCCACGTTCTTTTCCATTTTTGTTTGGGATGTGCCAAGGTAACACGCCAGGTGCAGACGGGTGGGGCTTTCTGGGGATTTGCAGCGGCTTAGGCAGCAACTTTGGCCAAGGCCAAGACCCAGCTGCCTCGCTTCGGCCTAATAGAATTCTGCCAATTTCGGGTGGGCGTGGCCGATGCGCGTGGCAGTTGATTAATTACCCCCGAATATTTGCCGCAAAACAGCCGCAAATAGCAAGCTTAACCACAGTCGAAATTCCGGCACTCAAAAAAAATGGTTTCGTAAATTAAATTAGCAATGAAACTCTTAAAGGAAAATACTCTAAACAGGAAATGTTTAATCACTTCATACTTAAATGAATTATTTTCTATGTATACTAATGTAAATGTTGAATCCAGCTTTTCCTAAAATTTTCAGCCTGTAGATGAATTCAATTGAAAGTCGAGGGAGGGTAACCAAAGACGTCTGCAACACGACCACATGCGGTGAAAATTATGAAGCCGTGCAGTGCGGCTTAGCAGCGGGTCAGGGATCCATGAAATCCAGCAGTTCCTTTGAGGAAGGGCGGCGGATAACCAGATAATGTCCTCAGAAGGAACTCAACTCAACGATTGCAAAACAATTCTAGGGCTTCGTCGGCTTTGCACTCCGAGACGTCGAGCTGCTCGACAGGCCGTCTTTGATTAGATATTTTCCACTTTCCTTCGGCCAGCCTTCTTCCTTCTGCCTTTGTTATTACGTTTTAACTTCTGACATTGGCCGGGCTTAGAGGACCCCGAATAGTCTCCTCCTCTTCCCGTTTTTTGCCGGCACGCACTTGCTTTTGGCTTGGCCAGGACTGGGGACTTGTGGCCGAGAATTGAGTTTTTTTCGCCCTTCCCCGAACTGCAGTGCAGACAGCTCAAGGGGCGTTCTCCTTGGAGCCCCAAACACTTGTCGCTTTCGAGACAGAAGGATAGACAGGCGGACAATCGAAATGGCTTTGTGCCCTGTTTCTTGATAACTTCGTTTCGTTCTGTTTCGTTCCGATTCATTTGTGTGTAGTAGTAAGTACATGGCAACACTTGATGGTCTTGGCAACTTTTGACTTTAACGCGTCCTGTTACCTGAGGCCTTGCTCCTCTGACACAACCTTTGCACCTTCACACCTTGAGCAGCAGGTCACCGGACTCAGAGCTCAAGACTCGCAGCAGATCGAATGAGGTGAACTGGTTGGGAATTAAGGGACTTAAGGCTGAAGCTACTGAACCAGTATGCAATTTAATTTGTCTGCTTCTCAAGGGCGTCTGGCAGGCGGCTCTTTAAAAACAAATTTATATTTCAAACAACCTGCAGCTCTAAGAAAATGACTTCAAGCGTTCGCTCTCTCGGCATAAATGCAAAATCAACGCAGCCAAAACAAACGCTCCATTAGACTCGCTTTTAAGTGTGTACAACCGAAGCGGAAAAGCTTACACGCTTAGAAAAATATAACAGTAATAATTTCTACAGATTTATCTAACCTTTCATTAACAGAAACATTTATGTTCACACACAACAAAACTGTTTTTAAGAAACTTAAATAAAGTAATCCAATTTATAAGTAATAATCTCTTTAAATTTCGGTTTTTAAAATACCAGTGCATACTCAGAAAATATTTCCTTGAACCCCTCCAGCAATTTATCACCGCCCGTTTGTCAACGCCTTTGGGGGCGTGGTAAATGGCTCCTTTTGGAGCTGCTGCTGCATCCAAGAAAATTAATAGACACACGCACAGATCCACCTGAAGGAAAAGAATCGCACTTGCATTTTGAGGAAATGTTGCCACTCATTCCGAGTGGGAAACTAAAGTAAATGGAAAATGCGAAATCCATTTGCGAAGAGCGCGGACTGTCAAAAGCTTGCGGTCGTCTAACCAGACTCCAGAATCCAGAATCCAGAATCCAGAGTGCGGAATCCACCGGCGACTAAGTTTTGCAGCGGGCCCTCAACTTACAGCTACAAAATTAATTACCTTTGGCTACTTTCAACTAGCTGCGGTTCGGGTTCAGCCGTTTGCATGCACTGAAAACCCCCGTGAGAAAGGGCCCGCCTCCTTTGGAAAAACACCGCCCACCTCTAAAAGATGGTTCAGTGCATCCGCTGACTGCTTTTAAAGAGCCAGCCGCAGAGCATGGAGGAAAAAAACCCACAGATAGTGGAGTAAAACCCGAAACTCTGGGCACAAGTTTCCTTCATGGAAAACTGCGGGCGGCTGGCTGGCGGAAGTGACAAGCTGCATTTGAGGGCGGTGGAAATTTGGGTGGCAGAAGTGCAGCAACAACAACCACGAAGGCAGATAAAACACTGGGGGACAAACTTTTCTCGGCCACAATGAATAGTTAATACACTCGCAGGTGAAACGCGGTGTTCAAATTTATTTGGATATCTATCGAAAAGAGGGTGGACTATAAAAGAGAATCAGTTTAATAATAATCGGTTTAATAGTAAGTGGTCAAACTTATAACAAAATATTATTGCTTTTATAATATAAAAGAATACTTTGTTATTATAATTAGTTGTTAGAGAGACTTGTTAAATAGAGTACTCCAGTAATTAAAGAATAAGATGAAGAGTTTCAATATCCAAGGTCCAATCCTTTTCCACCAACCTTTTTTTTGGAAGAAAGAGTAGTAAGACGCCCGCAGCAAAAAGCGGTAAGACAGTTGGCAGTGGAAAGTAAAGGAGCGGGGAAAGGAGGGCGGGGGGGAAGGACTGTAAGGACGAACCAGCAGCAGGATAAGGTACAACGTGAAAAGTATGTTTTAATAAAAGCGGAAATGAAGCAGCGTTACCGTTATTTCCTGTTTGCGCACAGTTTTGTTTGCGGCAGAGTGAAAAAGGAAAAACTAAAAGGAATGGCGCACTGAGGCCAGCTGCATTTTCGCTCCTTGCAAAACCAAAAATGATAAACCGCAAACCACTTAAAAAAGTTGCAGGCAACAGCAACGCAGGCAGCAAAAACTTTTCCTAAATAGACGAAATTAATGAGCAGCAACACGGGAGCGAGGGGCCTGGATAAACCTCTGCCGCCGGCTAAGATCAGATTTTCAGGATCTCCAGGAACTTGCAACAAGCCAGGACGAGATTTAACAAATTTATTGATTTTGCTGGACTTTGGAAACTTGTTAAATTGATAAAGGCTGCAGATGATGGGAGTTTACACCATCAATAATGTGCATTTAATTCAGTATTACTTTTGAGATTAAATAGTCATTTTTTGATAACACATTTGCATTTAAACAGATTTAAATAAATTCACTTTAAGAGAATGACCTCAACCTCGAATGGGAATTGGATCCTTGTTCACAATCCCATTTTACCTTTGTGTTTTCCCTATCCTGCTCCAGATCTAGGACTAATATGCACACATATAGTATCATTCTTGGGAAAGGGCGGCAGTGGGTTTCCCTTTCGGAAAATCAGGCTAATAAAACATTTGCAAGCAATCAGAAAGTTTCAGCGCTTTCCGCGATGGATGTCATTACATGTCTGGGCCGCTCCGCCCTCCACTTCTTTCTCTTCCTCTTCCCTTGGCCGCTGGCAGAGGAGCTGTAATGCAAAATGAAAGCCCAAAGACGCTTTCCCACTCTCCGACCGCTTTCCATTTTGCGAGTTTGGGGACACTCGAAGACCGACAAGTCGCCTGCCAAAATGAAAACGAAATGAAATGTTCGGAAAGTTGTTGAAAATGGCATTCGGCGTTGACAAATAATTTCATATCATGTCTGCGCTTTTTTGGCAAAGGATGCGACCCATCCTGTCCCGCCTTTGATTTCCCTTCATTCCGCTTTGTCGGCAGGATCAATTTCATTTGATTTCGGGCGCCTTTTGCGGCACATGAGACTATGCAAGCCAAGAGTCTATTAAAGGACCACCTATCGTCCCAGTCTCAAGTTTTTTTCCCCTGGATTTTGATTCCACTGGGAGAAACTACAACTTATAAATAAGGGTTCTGTTCAAAAATCAAGAAATTTGAGGAAGATTCGTACTCTTTCTTATAAAATACAATTATTATATCCCAACTCTTTTCTCCCACTGTATTCACCTGTCGCCTTCTTCGTCCTAGGAATCATCTTGAAAGTTTTTTGACAAATTCCCTGCTCTCGTTGCGACACACGCTCAATCACTTTGCCCGGGGCGGATTTTAAAGTCTTTAACTTTTCTTTTGACTTTTTGTATTTTGATCCGGTGAAGGGGAACAATCTTTTTTCCTGTTCGATTTCTTTCCTCTTTTTTGTCTGCAGTTCATAGTCAAAAGGATTGCAATAACAACAACAACAACGACAACAACAGCAAACAGGGCAGCCGGCAATCTTTTTGATGGCACCTCAGTATCGCAGCGGTTCTGTGTGCTTGTGTGTGTGTGTGTGTGTGTGTCTGTGTGGGCGGGCGGTGTGGTATCTGTGTTGGTGTGGGCGTGGCAGCACTCAGGCGTGCGTGTCTGTCACCGTTCATGTTACCCTGCGTATGTGTGTGTGTGTGCGTTTTTGGCCTGGGGGCTTTTGCCGCTTTTGGCTTCGGCAAAAGTGCAGAAAATTTGTGCAAGTTACGTGCTTGATTACATTTTTCCAAACTTTTTTCCCTGCCATTTTCCTCCGTTCCATTTCGGCCATTGACGGGTGTTCGATAAGGTTAAGGTTCGCATAGTTTGGCTATCACATGTGCAAACACTTGGGGAAAAATTGGGATTGACTTATGGGTAAGGACCATTTAAATATATTCAGATAAACCAATTTCTACAAGCGAAAATTGGGCTCCAAAAAACGCAAAAGAAAGGCAAAGGCGTTTACTTGCTTACAACAAAAGTACTTCTAATCAAATTTTAAACTTTGAAAAAAAAAAAGATATTTCTTATTGTGCACTGTCAAGTCTACTTTTTCGAACCCAATCGAATGACATATCGATTAATGGATAATAGACCTGACACCTGGGCATCAAGCAATCGCACAGGGAAGGCTTTTAACAAATTGCGGCCGTGTATAATCGGCTTAAATTAAACAAATCTAAGCAATTAAGTGCCTGGCAGCCCCAAATCCCCAAAAACAAACTAAGAATGCAGAGGAAAGCCCGCAATCGAATGGCAAACAAAGTAATCAACCTAGGGCCAAGATTGCCTGACATTTTGCCGGGGATCGGCTTAAATCACATTTTCAAATTTCCGAACAAATCAAGACTGACAAAAGACAGACTGAAAAGTCGAACAAACAGAAAGTGCCCTTCGAGCTGTATTTTTGAACTGGAGCTGAGTTTTTGCCTAATTGCTGGCTCTCTTATGATTAACTGATTTGGCCACAAGTTCGATTGGTTAATCAGGACGGAAATGAGTTGAGTTCGTAGTTGGCAACAGGAAACCCAGCCACAGGGCGTACGATCCATTTCGCCCGGCAAGTTGTCTCTGTGTTTTGGCCACAGGACACACAACATGTTGCAGTCACGGCTGTCTCCTTCTGTTCACTCTGTAAAATTAGTTTTGCACTTTGTACATTGTCAGTGGCATTCTTTACATTTCTTGTTTGCCCCCAGCCTGGGCTGCCTGCTCCTTGGCTCCTCCGTTCCTCTGTTCCCAACTTTCGGCAGCACTAACTCAGTTAGCCTGCCCAGCTGCGGTCCATGTGTGTCTCTCCCTGTGTCCCTATATCTGTTTATGTGTCCGTGTGCTCGTGTCCGTGTCATATGTGTGGGTGTGGGCCACTCAACTTCAGCCTGTCATGTTGCACATCGTCTCGGTGTGTGCACTGCAAAATACTAGCCCTTAAATCAACAATATTTATCACCGTTAATACATATGGAAACAGATTTCAAAGATTTATTGTCGTGCAAAAAGGAATAGAAAGCAAGGGGATACGAATAAGCCACTTGTTATCAAATGTTGTTATATTCTTATACCATTTCAAAGCTATTAATTACACAATTTTTAAAGAAACAACAGATCAGAGATATAACACCAAAATATGTATATACAAATTAGAACTACTCTTTAAATGCTATTAAACGCCAAACTATCATTAACCACACTTTCTACAAATTATGTATAATAACAATTTTAAAATCAGTATACAACCCTAAACATTTTCAGTGCTTTCGCTCTGTATTAGTTTCCACAGGCCACTTTCACGTGGTTAGCTTGCCGCCGCAGACAAAACTATGCACATTTAACGCTAAATATACCGCCTGCCCCGCCCTCCACTTTCAACGCCCACTTGGGCCGCCCCTTTCGTAAATCAGCTTTGGCCAAAGCTTTGAAATTTATTTAAATGCCCGAAAGCTCGTAATAAAGGAGACGTAGATTTATGCAGCCAGCTGGCAGATGGCAAGTGCCAAGTGAGCCTGAGACCGAGCGGCAAGCGGCAAGCAAGCAGTAAGCAAAACATTTTGGCCGGGCCTAAAGCCTAAAGCCCATGTGTGTCTGGCACTGATTGCCGCAGATATACACACAGACGCACACACATGCACACATGTGCATACATTTTCATTTGCAGTTTTGGCCCACTCCCCACGCACTTAGCCAAATTGCAGTCGGCTTGGTTTAACTTGGCCTCGCCGCTTGGCGAATGTCTTCGCGCAGTCGCCATCGCAAAAGCGTTAAAACCGCATTTGCAAACTAACACCAACACCAGCAGGACCACATATGCAGCTATATCCCCCTTATCACGAATTTTCCCCCATTTTCCGAGAGCATTTTCCTTGGCTGCTGCAGCTTTTTGTGCGTTTTTAAAATGTAAATCCCCACAAATTTTATGCACATTGTCGTCGTTTTTGTTGTTATTGTTGTTTTTGCTGGCCCTGTCTGCTGGCTTATATAAAATTTTGTAAAATTGCATTTACACCACAAACACATTTGCATTTGAAATGTGCCCAAGTTGGCGTTGTTGTTGTTCTTGTTGTTGCCGGTATTACAACTACAAGAGCACCGATTGCAGGACAGCGGAAATGTCCAAACCACAAGGCGCACAGTGGGTCAAGAATCAAAAAAAAAAAGAAAGTTATATGCCGAAGGTCTTATCTAAAATATAAAAAAATTTCAAAAAATCTCATTAAGCCACTATTAAATTAAAAAGGATTGTAAATTCCCTTAAATACTGTTTTGCCTTTAGACAAAAGAGTTACTACCTTTTAATTTGTAAAATGGAATGCGAACTCAGATAAAAAGCAAGTGTGTTTCGACTTCTCAAATGTTTGTCTTACTTTAGTTTCAAAGTACAACATGCATTAGCAAATAGAATGCAATTTACAAATGTTTCCCTTACATATTTCCACAGTTCGTCTGCTGAGCTGGTAGTTTTTTGCATTTGTTGAGTTTGCTGCGTTTAGTTGCAAATGCCTTGTAGCCTGGAAATCCTGTTTGGCCACATCCTCAGCACACAACATGTCAAGTTCTGCATCTGCTTGGGGAATATGGTTTGAGCTTTAATTCGTCGCCCTCGAATTCGCAGTCGAGGAGGAAATAATTGAATCAGAACGCTCATTTGTGGGAAAATTATATTGCTGCTTTTGATGTAGCCGTAGACAGAAAACCTTTGACACTCTCCAAAGACGAGAGGGGGGAAATGAAATGCGGGGGAAAGTGGAGAAAGGGGCTTAGCAACCGACGACTGAGAACTGTGATTACAGCCTAGGACGCAATTTAATTATAAATAGCGCCAATTAATCAGAGCTTTCTGGCTTGTTCGCCGGCCTTAAGCCGGCACAATGACAACCTGCAATGGGCGAGAATCCCGGCCATTGTCTTCACCTATTTCCCTGCGTATTTCCCCCAAGGCAGTTATCCTGATTTGCAGCCATTGTAAGGACCACGCCCAGCGTTTTGCATAACTTAAGCTCTTGCCAACGGGTTGTTCTTCCGCTGCGAAACTCCTTCCTCCTCGTTTCCTACGTAATTTGATTTAAGCATTTATGGCATGCGGTCGCCCAGCGAAATTTTCTGGCATAAGGTCAGGTTTTCACACTTTTCGGGAGTGGTACTCTTGCGCAACATACTAGCTTAAGTTTTCAAAAACCAGTGACCCCTAAAAAAGTAAGCCAAATTTTTATAAACTTAAAGAACAAATAGGTGGAGTGAAAAACAATTTTTTCCCAATTCCGTTTTCACCCGATTGTCTGTTCGCTGTTATGAATTTAACCTACAATGCCAAAACGCAAAACCGCTGTCAACTTACAAAAAACAAAACGGCAAAGGGAATACATTTCGTGGCGAGCAAACATCAAACGACCTTCACACATATTTCAAACCCAAAAATTTCGACAGCGAAGGGGGTAAACTGGAAACTGTATTTCCGACCGCCAATACGAACGAAAAATTTGTATTTTTTTTCGGTTTGCTTTTGGGACCGTGCGGTTCCAGCAGCGTCGCGTAAAACGCATAAATTTTATTCAATTTCTGTCATTTCACGAAAGGTATAAACACATCACGGCGCCTACGCCCGACTGCCACGCCCCCCGAACCGCACACCGCACCTGAGCCGAGCATCGAACCAAAACCAGACTCGAACCGAAAACCAAACCAGACCAAAGACCAAACCAAACCAAACCAATCCAAACCAGACCAGTACAGAACTGAGCAGAACAGGCCGCCCTGCCTGCATTGTACATTTGCGGTTCTGCGGGATTTTTCGGGCCTGACAAACAGCCAAGTTAAAGTTAATAGCATTGCAACCGACTACCATTTAAACAGGCACCTAAGCAGTTTGCAAATAAAAGGACTGTTGTCTTGAAACTCAAAATTCTTAGAGAGTGTAGAACTAATAATAAATAAACTAGTTAAACTATAGTATACAAAAAATATCCTTTACCTTTACCCATTCTGCTAACCCCATCTGTGGAAACGTATGAGAGTGTATGTGACCGTTTAACCTGAGCGTTACGTATACGCCGCGTGTGCCGCATGGCCAAAAAGCACGCGCCCCAAATATTATTTTCATTTTTCTGCCACTCGAGCAGCGGAAAAGTATTTTGCGCTTAAAGAAGCGCCAGGAAGCGGCAGCGGATGTGGCCCAAGGAATGCAAATAAAGCAGGAATAAAATAAGGAAGACAGAAAGCTCGGGAAAAACAGAGTCTTGAGCCGGGTACAAAGGATATGGCATAAGAAGCTGCCTGTCGAAGCCACAAAACCCGGGGAAGGAAGCCAGGCATCCAGGGTTTAGGTGCGGGCCACTCGCTAGGAAGCCGGGCTAAGTAAATTTTCAAAACATTTTGCTCGTCGTTGCGCTTTTGTCGCATTAGCGTACGTGATAACGTCATGGAACAACGGCCCCAACAATAGCAAAAAAAAAAAAAAGCAGCAAAACAACCAGCTTAAGCAACCCATATGTATCCAAGGATCTAGATCAGCTACAAACGCATATATTTGTGTAGGTGAACACGGGAAAAAATCTCTCAAAATGTTTCTCAAAACTAATCAATACATAATATCATTTATAAATGTTATGCATAAGATGAAAGCGTTTCAATCATACAATTTATTTGTTTTCCTTACTCAACTTCATCACAAATAAGTATGAAGTAAATAACAATCCCCGCATATTTTCTTTCTGTATCAATATGCATCTGCTTATTGTGCAGACTCTGCTCTATTTTGTTTTGCCTTCTCCACTGAGCGTATTGAATTTATTTTTCTAGAAGCTAAGGAACGCCTTCATGAATAATAAGAAAAAAAACAGAAACTCACACACACGAAAGAGTCAAGAAATCCCGATATTATCGGCACAAACATAAACTTCAACGTAAAAGTTTTAAAGTTGGTGGAAAAGAAATATTTTCGATTGCTGCGAGTGAAGCTAAAACGCTGCACAAAATTCAGCGAAATTTCCCCATAATTGATGGCTTTGGTTAAGCTGAAAACCCATCGATGCCCCACTTTGAGCCACTTGACTGAAGCATTAGAAGAAAGTTTCCAAGCTGGGAAGTATATATACATACATATACGTTTATATATATATGTATATATCGACTGTCGACGTTCCGCCACAAATCAATGTAAATGGCATGCATACATTACTCATACGCCCTGTGGGGTGCGACGAAGGATTCGAAAACTTGCAGCTAATGATGCTTCAATTGCTGCTTCTTATGAGTTGCAAAACGTTGAATGAATGAGCGCCATTGCATTCAATGGCCCACAAGTGTGTGTTTTTCGAGAAGCAAAGCGGGGATTGGTGGGCCAAAGGATCCCAGGACCTTCGAGAGCAGCAGTCTAAGTAAAAGCCAGCGGTCGGAAAAGTGGGTGGCACGATGACGGCGACGACAACAACGACGACGACGTTGCTGATAATGATGCATGCGGCAAATCAATTTTGTTGTATTATGCCAAAAGTGTGCACAAGTGCAGTTGCAGGGCAAAACGGTCGGGAAAATGCGGTGGAGAAAATTCTGGGTGGTGTGTGTGGTGGTTGGTGAGCAACATTAGCACTGAAGTTCCACCCAGACGCTCAGCTATTATGTTGTGCCCTCTGCTCGCTGAATGATTTTCAGCTATTTTTTGTGTGTATTCTGTTCGGTTTGCTGGCGGGTTTTCCTCGCGCTGGCTTGCTTTTTTATGTGTCACGCCCCCGCAGCAATGCCATTTTTGTGTCGTAATACTTTGGGGGCATGTGGCATGCTCCAACATCCCTTTCCCTCCATTTTTTTTTTCACTCTTAAGTCCTTAAGCGACGCCCCATTCAAGGAGCTGCTCTATTGGATGTGTAACAAATGTTGCATTTTCTACAGCTACAGTTTTTCTTTGCTGCCGAATTAGTTACATTGGCTTGGGGGATAAAAAATATATACAAGTTATGGGAAAAGGATTTTCGTTGATTCGCAATCCTAGAAACAAATTAATAACATTCCACATTTGTTCGGGATTTATGGCTTTGTAAGGATTGATTGGGAAATTTTTCAATAAATAAATGTAACGCCAATTGTTTTCGCACTTTATTTTTTTGAACGTATTTATTTTATGGTTTAAGCTTAAGTTCAACTATGTTTTGAAAATTTAATGAACCAGTGCAATAGATTCATCAGAATTATATTTATTAGTTAAACAAGTAATCAGCACCACACATTTCATATTAATAGTGTTGTTATTTGCTCACATAAAAAGTACTGAAACTATATTGACAAAATAAAAACGCAAACAAATTAATTAACCCTCGCAAAAGAGCGGAAAAAATGCGTTGAAACTCAGACAACGAGATGAAAATTTGAATTTTTATTACAGTGAGCGGAAAATGAAAATTGATTTGATGTCGTTTGATTTTGGGTTTCATGACCCTTAAACGACTTTATAATCGAAAATCAAACACGAAAAGCGAGCGAAGTATAAAAAACAAATCAGGCTGCTTCTGCGATTTTTTGCCTTTTTCGATTCAGACATGGCCAAACTGTTACAACATTTTCATTTTAATCTTATTAAAATGTTACACCCTCCCGTCCGCCGGCTTCCACCCCATGCACTCTATCACTCACAGAGTTGGGCACAACTCGGTATTGAAATAAGTTTTTAAATTAATTTTTTGTTAGCTAAAGTTGGCCAAACTCAACTGAATGGGTCCATGCCCCTCGCAGTTTTGCTTCTCCATTTTTTGGGTGGACATTTTAAAGGGAAATGGGCGTGTGAATGGACCAATTGTGCTCCGTATTGATTGAATCGAGGGGACAGTGCCTGCGCCTGTGTGTATAAACAGCAATTGTTGGCTATTTGTTGCTGCAAAATTGAAAAACTTTTGCTTCTGGCCAGAAAGCCTGCCTGCCGCTGATTGACAGAAATGTAACAGCCCAAAAAAATACTGCAATTAAATTATAATTGTTGCCTGACTGCCTCATCGACCCGATTTATTTTGAACAAAAAAATAATGGATACAATGTACGCCCCCAAAAGTATCTTACGGAAATTCCCAATGCCACAATTGCGTGTTTATTTATGAAAACGCTAGTAACGTGCCCCCAATGCAACTGAAAATGCCGGGAGGAGTCCATTTTCCCAATTCCATTCCCCCAGCGCGTCTGTTTGAATTTCGTGTGCATTTCATTTGCCACATTGTTGAAGCGCTTTTAACTGAAACTCCCAACTTTTCGCCCCCTTTTTGCGCACCAGTGCATAAATCACATAAACAACGTTCTCTGATTTCTCGCATATGATATTTGTGATTTCCGTAGAAGGAGCTGGATAGCCATGCAGGAGGTTTCCTGGAAAAAATCCAAAAAAAACAACATCCAGCAAGTAAACAGAGTAGAACAAATAAAAGATCCAGCAGATGCAGAGACCCCAGATACCGAAACTCCTCCGTGATGAGCAATAAAAATCAGAATACAATGAGAGGACAGCTGAGTTATTACATTGCCTTTCTGGCCATGATTTGTTATGATTTCTCCTGAGCACTTGCAACATTGCAATGCATTTTATGCTGCCATTAAACTATCCTTTTTTCCCTCCACATCCTTGTTGGTTTCACGCGTTTGTCTCCCGCGTCGAATGCATCTTGATTTTTGCCGCTGATAAAGTTGCCAGGAAAATAATTTAGAACCCTCGACATGTCAGACCCCACACACAAGTTAGTTTCGTGTAATCCGGGAGCTCATTGCTTATATCTCTCTGGCCATTTGCCATTTTTATTTCACTTGCCACACTTTTGCCTCCGCCCAGTGAGCTACATTTTTCAATTTACTTGGGGACAGACTCGAAGCTAGACCCGAAATAAAAAAAAAAAAAAAAAGCCGAAGCCGAAACCGAAAGCCCAGGCAGCCGGCAAAACTTCTGAGCTCCCTTCGACGTAAATTTACACATTTTTCTGCCACATTAAGCGGCCCGAGCCGGGCTGGTTTCACTCGAATTGGGTTGAGTTGGGTCGTATTGCTGGTGGGAAATTCCCTAAAGTGCAATAAACATGCGCGCCACTGTCCCACACATTCGCATATGGATACTTTCGATGGCCTACTTAAATTCAAAAGCAACAAAAAGAACGAAATTGGATCTGGACATTTTTCTCAAAGCGAGCATTTCCACTTTAAAGAATGTGAAAGAAAATTTTAAATTCTTCATAAAAGAATTTCACATTCGTAAAGAACACCTAAGCAAAACAAGTTCCAATTAGTAAATGTCTTAAGCTTTTAATGGCTTGAAAGTTTATCAAATCACTCAATTAAAGTTAATAGCATTCTTCTTGGCTCACATTCAAAGAGCAATAGAGCTTAGAGTTTCTGTGTGAACAAGGCCAAATTTTTAGAGCATGAACTATTCATGTAAGCCAGTTGAAGAAAATAAAACACAAATGTCCTGACCTTAATCTCCTAGCGAAAGTTTTCTATTTATTCTGGCTTCTATCTATATGGGTTTATAAATGTGTACATACTGCAACGAAAATACAGGCTTCGTCTTGTTAAACACTCGACGGTTAAGGGCTGCACAAATATTTATTGTGTCATTGATTTTGCCGCTAAGCCGTCGACGGGCTCCAGTCATTCGACTTTCCTTCGGGTCCATGGCCTTTGCTTTTCCTTTTTCCTTATTTATCCAGAGCACTGCAGTCGGAAGGCAGTGAGAAAGTGGTGGTGGTGCAAATATTAAATATCACCCGGCGAGAATAAGGAAAAGCCAAGGAAAATGGCAGAAGGACTTGCTGCCTGATTGGATGTGAAATTTAATTTCACACAAAGCTATTGGATGGCACAAGACACCCTGTTTCATTTGTATAAAGCGGGATTTGTTATTTTTAAAACAATTTGAGAGCTTATCGAGCTGGGTTTAAACTTAAATCAGAGTAGAGTTGTAAAAACCAAAACCAATTAAGAAACCATCGCTGAAAGCAATTTAGCAATGCGTAATATATACATAATCGCGTAATAAAAAAATTCGAATTTAAACAAATTGCGGACTTGATTGAGTTACACTTTTAGCATATCACTAAATTATTCGATTTAATTTTATTGAAATACCAACACTCTTGGCACGTTAATTAATTAAAATGTACGTTCTCTTTTTCACTTGCAGGTAAGTCGATGCTGCATGCTGCATACTGCAATTTATGCTCGGGTATGTCAATATATCGGCCAATAATTTGCGTATGACTTGTCAGTGGTTTAATTAAAATGAACTGCAGCATGAAGAGCGCACATGCAACCGTATCCGCACTGGCGGTGCAATCAAATACACCGAGTTTCACCGGACAGCCAATGGCGTGTAAATAAAACTAATCCCGAGTTGAGCGACCGCATAAATCAGCCGCAGATCAGGGCGGGAATGGGGCGGGGGAATGGCGGCCAGTCGATCCAGTCAGGCGAATGTAATTATAAATCATCGGTGCTCAGCCACACAAATGCAATATAAAAAGTAGCTGCAGGCCTAATTGGCTTGCCACGAGTGAGAATACACAATATGCATCAATAATTCATGAAATTAAATAGCTTCCTTCGCTTTCGACATTTCGAGGGGCGGGGCACTTGATAGACTCAACTCTTCTGACAGGTTCATATCACGTCACTCATACGCCCCGTTCTCCAGCTGTCACATAAAAAGCAGACGGCAATTTACATACCCATCCACGTATTTGTTTAGACACACACACGCACACACCACACACACAGCAGCCGCCTGACGAGCTGACAACATCATAATAATAAATTAAAATATTAGCGCTTAATTAAAATTATCAATATACCCGAACCACGTCGCGATTTGTCACCGAGTTTGAGGCTCCCATCGGCGACATTTCGCTAAATTTCCCAAACTCCTGGCTCATAAACCCCGCGCACATAACTCACTTTGCCGTCTGACAGCATTCGGCGTGTTTTTGCGGCCTGGCTTAAAAATAATAAATATTTTCAACTAAATCCATATTTATTTAATGGCATTCGCGGGCCGCACAACACAATTAATTAAGTGCGGGGCTTTATTGTTTATTTAACGCTTCGGCTTCGCGGCTAGCCCACGGCCTTGTCTCATATGGGATTTTAAAGCCGTGACAGGGGTTTCGACCGGGGAAAATATTTGATAGCATTCCATTTCATTTGGGGCCGATAAACTGGCGCATTATTAAATACGAAAGTGAATTTATCAGACGCCATTCGGCATTAAAGGGTACTATATACTTTAAACAAGAAATGAATACTAGCAGCAGATAGAAAGCTGACTCTGATAAAATTCAAAATGAGAGCATGTTATATCTCACATCTTTGTTTGGAAATTGCACTACCTTGATGAAAAATCACCTCATGAAAACAGAAGGCAACTGAGCTAACTTCCCTGGACATTTGCCAGCTCATTTTTCACCTTAGTTAACCAACTGCAAACTGTATTCGATTGCACGGCGTCTGGCATATCCGTACGTGAATATAAATCAATCAAGCTTTGTGCAGTCCGGAGCTGGCTCGTCCTGCACTTCACTCGCAGGACTAATCACAGTCCTGGCAACTGGATATGGAGAGGTGACGTTGTAATGAGTGCCGAGGATCGATTTCCGTTCGCAATAACTCAACTTCAGAATGCGAAATCCAATCTATACCCAATCCCCGCCCCTATAACCCCCGAAAGTTAAACCTTTGCCAACCTCCTGCACAAGTGTTTACAGTTATTAATCTGATTATATTTAACGTGCAGAGCCAGTGGCAGAAGGAGTTATCTACAAATACGGAATTTCCACGTTATCTGTGAGGGATTCTCGTTGCCCTTCGCTCCTCCTCGCATTTTCCAGCGACTGGCGCACATTTCACTCGAAACTTTTCAAGTGCCCATATAAGTAATGACATATCAGTCTGACGACGTCGACTGTTCTTGGATGCGAGTGGGCGGTGGTTGGGAGGGGGCGGGGTTGAAGGTTGAGTGCTCCGAGAAGCTGGCTTCTTGTCAGTCGTTTTGCCAATTGACAGCATGACAAGTGAGCAGCAGGAGAATTCCACTCGTACATACGGAAATATGTAAAGTTAAAACAACACAAAAAACATCAGCCAGCCAGCCAGCCAGCCAGCCAGTGAGAGCCAAAAAATGTTTGCTATAAAAAGTTTTCAGCTGCGACAACTTTTGCTTAACTTTTGCCAGCAAAATGTGCAACTCTCAGTCTGTTCACATATCTGAATCTATATGTGTTGCATGGAAAAAAATACTCTAACTTCTATTTCTTGATATGAAAATTAAACAAAGAGCTGCTTTCGTTAAATCAAATGTAGACTTTATAAAGCGAAATGAAATAGTTGATCCGTATACCAAAATACTCTGCCTTACATTTTGAACATATATAAAACACAGAACCATTTAATTTATTGGGTACATCCCTAAAGTTTAATCTCTTTTTTTCTCTGCATACATATATATTTTATATATGTGTGTACATTTTGTGCTTTGTTTCATCCTGCGTGTCCTGCTCGAATCTTGCCAGCAAGATTTAATTAATCAATTATAACGATAGCAAACTTTTTTCGCCCAGCTGGGAACATGACAGTCGCAAAAGGAAGCCGGAAACCACAGATAAATCCAAATGTCACAAACTCTTTAACAATTTAAACTAAAAAGGCATAGACTATTATTGTGTGACACACATTTTTCGGGGCGTGGCGTTTTGCAAATTGATGCATTCCGAAACGAGGCGAGTGAAGGTAATAAATATGCAGTTTACATTATTTATGTGACAGCTTGAATTTTTTTCGAATCTGGTCTCTAATACACTTGGGAGGCATAAATCCAAATTAGAGACTGTTGCAAAACGTATTTATCAATTAATTGAGAGGGAGATTGAGAGCTTTGCGGCTTGGCCACAAAGGCTTTACTTAACTGAACACTGAACTCGGTTGCTTCTGGCCAGTCTAAACCTTTTAGTTGATCAATCTGAACGGAAAGCTCTTGACAATTAATTGAAAAATGGTTGGCTTGTCGGAAAACCTCAAAACTATTGAGACTGCATCTCCCTGTCGACGTCCTTTGTCGAGTATTGCATAAAATATGCCAATGTTCTGGGATCTCCGAGGGCTTCCACCGACAACGCATTCATCACCATTTGCTTAAAGTGACGCCTCAACACCCGCACATACACTGCGAAAAAAAAAAAACGAGAAGCAAATTCGGTGTATCACACGCAATACCCAGTGCAACCCGGATTCATCCGGAGTGAGCATTTTTAACACTCATACGCCCCTTTGGCCATGCAGTTGCACACACTTCGGTATGCAATTCCATCGCCTCCCCCATGTTTTCCTCACCCTCCGATGTACTTTCTATATTTTGTCATATTCCCTGGTGCAACTGGCACTGTTGTTGTTCTTTAAGGTTCATCAAAGCTTCAACATTGTTTGGTCACAGTTGTTGGCCAACATCTCCCCCCTTGCATTTCCCATTTTCCCACCCGGCGCCGCTCTCGTTCGTCATACTTCCGATGCTGTCTTGTGAAATTTTTCCTGTGGGAGTTAAAATATGCACAAACTGATTCCCTTTGCCTGTTTCTCCGCTCCTCGCTCTTTCCTCGGCTCACTCCTTTACTCCTTTGGCTCAGGTCCTTGCTTTTGGCCTGACTTTTTCGCTTTGGCCCGAGAAGTTACAAAAAAACACTTGGAAAAAATAAGCAAGAAAAATAACATAAATTTACATTCACTTAAGAACGCCTTTTTTGTTTTTATTTATGAGATGTATATTTGATGTTTTTTAAGTAGGGAAATATTTACTGGAGGTTTTAGAAATTATCTAAGATAGGTTAGAATTTTCGCAGGTGCAGTTGGCCTGACATCTCTGTGCAGCCGAGTAGTTATGCTCCAGTGCATGTGCAACTTGTCTGTTGTTTATGACGCCCTCCGCTGCCACTCCCCCCTCGCCCCCTTGCCGCCCCCCTTTTAGCCCCATGTCAGATGGTATGCGTGTGTCATCATCATCATCAACATCATCATACGTCTCGGTTTCATGCTGAAATCGCAAGCATATCATCTACACACACACACACACACACAACAAATGAGATCTGGCCAAGGAAAAGCGCAGAAGGATAAAGGATATATGAAAAAGGAAGCAGATCTCAACACTTGGCTGGTGCATCAAATGGAAACCACTTTGGCTGCCTTTGCCACCTGGCGGTCTTAAAACTTATCCTTTAATTTTCACCCATTTCTGCTCTGAAGGTTTTGCTTTACATTTTATTTTCACCTTTTATCTGAACCAACTTTAGAACTCCAGCGCGTTTTAGTTTTCATAGTTTTTTGCGAGTTCTTTAAGCTGCGTTTATGGTTTCTCCATTGCCATAAAACTTTCCCACACCTGCTAATCAGGTTTGACTTCATAACATGATTTTTATTTGAGTTTTTCTTTACCTTAAAACGGGAACTTTTTTATGCAGTTTAAAAAGACTTTGAGAGTTTTTAAGCAACGATTGTTGACTTTAGATATATTTCCAGTTATCGCCGAAAAGTAGAAGCTAACAGATAAGCTGTGTATAATTAAAACCCATTTTAATTTCGAATTCAATTTAACTGAGTATGTGTGATCTTGTTACTTCCTCCCACAATTTATCTTTGTCTGCTCATTTTGCGCTTTTACTTACCCAGGAAAAAGCAGATAAAGCAGCCCAAAGAGAGCAGCAAATATTTTTCAATAAAAGTGCATTTTTCTATGGAATTTATTGAAGCTGCAGCAGTGCAGTGGAGTGGGCGTGGGCGTGGCAGGACCACATTTTGCGAAGATTGTTTACTGTGAGTAATGGCCCAGACAAATAGCTACCAACTCGACGGAGTCTGCTCGGAGTCCTCGATTTAGAGCTGGTGATTCCATTGTGAGGACGTTGGCATGCAGATCATTGCAGCGACAGAAATATTATTATGCCAGCATTATGTTCACAATGTTGTCTGCCATTTAGTCAGCTCTTTCGACAACTCGGCACTTGGGGCAGAAAATGGCAACCCCTATATCCCCTTCCACTTCCCCTTCCTCTTGCCCCATCTCCCCCCTCAAAAGCCAACAAGGATGTCATGTGTGAGTGTCGAGCAGGCGGGTCCATAATGGAAATCATAAATTTCACAGTCTGTCCCAGAGCTTCTGCAATAGATATGTCTCGGTGCACGGGTTGATCAAGTGACAACTGATGGAAAACCCAACGAACAGGTGGTCCAAAGAGCAGACTTATGGTCTTGTGTACCAGAATATTACTTCTTTTGGGCATATTATATTTTTTGAGTGGTATTTCTGGGAGATAAAACAGAGATTTACACGTGTAACTTGGTTGCAATTTGTGGGAGCTTAAAAAAAGTTCATAAACATTTTTTGTAAAGAAGGTTTAAGCAAAAACCCTAAAAATACATTAGAGTAGGAGCAAATATTTTTTCAATCTGCACAGTAAACTATCAGTTATTTTCGA
Organism: Drosophila ficusphila; assembly: GCF_018152265.1. Lineage (NCBI taxonomy): Eukaryota > Metazoa > Arthropoda > Insecta > Diptera > Drosophilidae > Drosophila > Drosophila ficusphila. The sequence goes on from NW_025064737.1 coordinate 22,338,376, forward strand.
GGAGCCCCTCAGCGAGCATTTTATCCTGGAAAAATCATTTAAAATTACCCGAAAACTTGAACGACTTTGAATGGTTATATTTTCCACTTATTTCGCCGGCACCGAGCGGATAATTTCCGCTGCTTTGTAACGCCAACCAGCAAATTGCGATGAGTGTGTGAGCATGAAATTAAATTCCGTGCAAACAACAATAACCCTTTGAGGCGCTAGAAGCTGCAGCGGCATCATCATTTTCACCGCCACGCCAGCAATAACAGAAACATTTTTCAGAGGCGGAGCTGTGGGTTCCTTTTTTTGGGGACAGAAAGAGCCGGTGGCCAAAAAGGTACGGCAGCCAAATAAATTGAATCGAATTTAATGTCAAAAGTGCAGCATATAATTGGCTTAATGCTACGGGTGGCTGCCACACAGTGTCGCACGCAATACTACGAATAAACTGATACAGCGGGGCACTAGCACTAACACCAATGCCAAGGCACTGAGAGAAAATACTACTTAAAGGAATTCACTCTCTCTGAAAAATAATAACATAAATATGTTATTCCGTGAAATATATTGTCCAAAATGATAATCAATTATGATGTTTATTATTTTTTTTTGCAACGAACTGAAGATACAAATCTTTATGACAATTTTTAAACTGATTTCCCAAATTTTCCTATGTGCACACCTGCATTCGGCTACCTGCCCCTTTGCCTTGCCACCCGCTCTCCTTTTCAGTTATTGCCTTTGTGCGTTTGGCGTTAAAAGCGCAAAATTCAATTTCGTTTTATTGTTCGTTAGTTAAACAACGGGGGTCGAGGAGCGGAGGTGCAAGGGGGATCGGAGGGGGGCGAGTGGACCGAGTGGTGCTGGGCGTGGTAATTGCATTTCGCCCACCTGTGACGCTTGGTTACCTTTTGGCACAGCGGCCAGAAGAACTCGGGGCGTATGAGCAATGTTTATACGCTGTTCCCCACAAAGGATGTTAGCAACACTCACCGCCCGCCCGAACAAATCATAAAACAATAATTAACCCACTGCCCCCCGGGGAAGTCCTGAATCGAATAATGTCCAAAACCAAAACTGCTCTGATTTCCGTTAGCAACGGGGCCAAAAGGCAAAAGCCAACTGTCAAAGCGCTGCTAACCGACTTTCGACTTGAGCTCTCCTGCAGGACACTGGCAACATAATTGACCCACTTAGCTGGGGGCACAGGGATTGGCTTTGTGGCACTGTCGATGTGCTTGTGACATGTTCCCACTCGACTTTGATATTGGCCATCCACAACTCGGACTTGGATTGGACATGGCTTGCAATTTACGTTGACATCGGAAGACGGTTGCAATTGCTACCGGAAAAGCCACCCAGAGGTTGGCTTTTCAAATGAGCATTAGCACAAATCAGGATAATGCTAAGTAAACGCACGGACTTTCGGAGGAGTTTCGGTTTTCCTAGGTACACAAATTACTCTAACATCATAGGGATCCTATTCTTCAAAACAAGTTCTTATTTGGAAACTGCAATAAAAGTTCACATTTAAAATGACATTACTCTTTGTTATATACAACTTATTTCGTTATCCCCACTCAGTAAATCGTTTATTGGTTTTGAAGTGAGTTCCATTTTTAGAATCACCCGGCGATAATGTATTCATGGCTAAGTGGGAATAGCAAACCTCACGGTGTATTTATATCCCCTGGCAACTTGTTTATCCCAGATCCGTACAAGGATTCTCAATGGCGGCGCTGATGAAGAAGCCGGGTCTCCATTTAGCATTTATCGCCTTTCAGGGGGGAATCTCTTATTCATATGCTCGTGCTTACCTTCTCGGAGCGCTCGGCACATAAATTTTCCGGCGTTTTTGTCACAATTTCTTATCTCATAAGCATAAAATTAACAACCAGCCAAAATGGTGACAAAATCAACGTAAGGAGGCGGGATGAAGGGATTTGGGTGCAGGGCGTTATTTAAAATCGACGCCTGCGGCGCAGCTATAAAAATTTGTGCGCGATAAAACGGAATTATGAGGGCGACAAAGACGGCAGGACGACAACAAGGACAATGACGGGGGTGCGAGAGAGGGACACGTGTTCTTATTAATTTTAATGCATATTAAAAATCGCATCCCTCAGGGTGTACCTCAAAGAGCGAGAGCGAGCCGTATCAATAAAGACCCAAAAAGATGGTAGCATTATGGGCCCCAAACTCGTAAAACTTCACAGGACCACAAACCGAATATACACACATACTTGTTTTGTTAAGGACAGACTTATGTTTATTAGATTTTACAGCGCTCATCTCGGCTAAGCTCGATGGTCTTGCGGTTGTCAGTCGGGCCACATTTTTGTTTCTCTGTTGAAATATCTTAATAGAAAACAGATAATTCATAAAATATTTACTAAGTGGCTAGCACAGACACACACTGAGGCACAAATGCCTTTAAATGGGAATCAGGGAGGGGCAAAAATACCGACAGCAATGTCTGCGATGTAAAATGAACCGAGTTTCAGCCACAGTTGTGGTTATGATTTTTATGGCCACCATACCATAACCTTTCTCAAGTTCTTTTACCTCAGAGAGGGTATGTTGGACATTTAGAAAAAGAAGAACAATAAAATATAAATATTTATTCAAAAATTTAAACTCAATCTGATTAAATATTTAAAGCAACTCTACGGGTATTCATTAAATAAATAATAGATAATTTGTATGTTTTAATGAGAATATCTAGCATATCCTTAAGTATTCCCTTTTTGACTTCCTCCCACCAACGCATTATTTCGACCTGTTTTCACTGCTGCTCACGCCTTCCACTCTACAGATAAATAATGCACAAAAGTTGTTCATTTAACTTCGCTTGTTTGTTTCATTTCATTTGGCCAGCAAGCTCTGCTGTTGTCTTGTTTCCCCATCCGTTCCTTCTGTTTTTGGTTCCTGGATTCGGATTTGGCCTGCCATGTGCCGCGAATAAATCTCAAAGGACGGGGAAAAAGCGGGGCAGAAAAACAAAAAAAGTTAAGAAAACTCATTCACATAATTTTCCAGTTTATTGTGAACTGCTGCTGGCTGATATACACACACCTGGCCGAAACAGAGTGCGGCATAAACCTGCTCTAATTACCGGGACCCAAAAACGGCGAAAAGAAAACCATAAAATATAAATAAAAATCATTCATTTTGTGCACGTTGCCAAAGCCCGAGGGCAACACTCTCTTTTTGTGTTCCCCAGCAGATCCTTTTCCGCCGGAAAATCCTTAGGCTCCGTGCGACTCCTTGTGTGCGTTAAATTTTTATAGCCTACACTTGGGCGCCCGACCAAGTTACTGCCACTTAATGAATTAACATTATTTTGATGGGTTTTATGCTTTTTTCATACTTCGGCAGCCGTACTTTCCCTCTTTCTCGCCACAGCAGCTGCGGTTGCCATTGGCTATTGGTCATGCCCGGCAACACCTCGCCGCCTGGCTTTTAACTTTTTAATAAGCCACAAATAATAAAGAACCAACAAAATATTATATTCGAGCATAAGCATAATTCAAATCATTTCATTAACATTTTTTGGGCCGCGCATCCCTTTTTTACTGGCGGGACGAGGGAAATTACTTTTTAAGTGCTTAACTTCAATGCAAGCGGCAAAACTTTTCAGGATGCAGTAAAGCTGAAACACTGAGGGATATAACAACCCATAAAGTTAAAATGAAAACAAAGTATTTATATTCGAAATATAAATATCTTTTTATATAGTAGCTGATCAGGGCCATCGAAAGTTATTTTCATCAATAAAAATGTAAGACAAATAAGAAACTGCTTTTGCAGTTTTTAATCATTGTTAAACATTTTTCTCAGAATTTAAACATACAAACAAGACTTTTTTTAAAGTGAACAAAAATCTAAGGAAAAAAAGTTAAGTACTAGCACCGAAGTGAAAGTTTTTATTAAATGCATAAAGCGAGTCAAAGTCCTGGACTGCCAAAGGCTATATGCCACATACCTATATAAATCTATATATACGCAAAGGACTTAGATGTGTATGTGTGTGTGTGTGTGTATGTTTTTGGTGTGGGCGTGTTTTGGCTGTGTGTGCGTGTAGGGCCATAAATCTAAGTGCTTTAACGCCTTTGGGGAGACTTGGCAACGCCTACTTTTGCGGCTGATGTAACTGCCAGTTACCAAAGTCTGTGAACGTGAGTTTGTATGGTGAGTGGGTGGATGCGTGCTGGTTACCCGCTACCGTTATAATGAGTTTTCAAGTGGTTCCCTGCATAGGCAGGTAATTTCATTCTAATGCCTAATGATGTATCTTCCGTGGGAGGAAACTTGCACAATGAGAGGGGGCGGTCGCAAGGAAAAGGGCTGAAGTTCCCACCCAACTATGAAACCTAAACGAATTTTGAGTGCAGTGAACACTTAAGAGTTATGATTGCTTAACCAAAACTATTAAGTAAAAAGAAACGTTTAATAAATTCTATAACTTATTATGAGTTAATAAATTATTATGAGTTTATTCGCTACCCATGACGTCGTTTATAATCAGTGTTATCACGAAGTGCCACAAACTAATTACAATCGATAAACGCAATCTAGTGTAATAATCCCACAGATAAGATTAACAACCAAATAAAAAAAGCAGTTGCTTGCTCACCGTCTGTTATAAAAAACAGACGGCGATAAGCAGATATTTTAATTACAAAAATGCAATCTGAAGTTAATTGGAACTGACACAGCGAATTCAAATTGCGCGCCAAACGCAAGGTTATTCTTTGAATAGAAGACTGAATTTCCCTCTCACTCGCTGGGATTAAATGTTGAGCGAGTTCATACACACCCTCTCTTTTCGCTTGAGAGAGTTATGTTTCTCACTCTCCGAGAGCAGCAGCTGCCGCAATTCGAAGGCGAATTCGTCCGCACGCCGCAAACGCGGCGAATGTATCTGTCTCTTTCCCTGTCATCATCATCAGTCGCCGTCGTCGTCTCGTCGCTGTGGTTTTTATTCCGATTGTGGCCATGCAAAAAGAGGCAAATATCTAGTTAAATTGCACAAATTGTTTAATGAAACAATCTAAAACTGGAGAACAACAGTGCCCGAAACAAACCCTGTAAAAATTATCAAGCAAACTGTGAAAAACCTATGAAAAACTAAGTGTTTAGTTGGTGGTTAGAAAATGAACAGTCTGCTCTGTGCGCAGCAGCCGCCTTTTTTTCCAAGCTGATTACCTATAGGCAATCTATCAGATACTTTTGTGTCTTAAGAAAAATATACTCTAAAAAACAGTGCAGTGATTGTGTTACTTCGAGAATATTGTGCCAAAAAGAATGCCAACTAAAAGCAAACAATAAGAACAAAATTTGTGTCGCAAAAGAAGACTGGAAAAACACCATATAATCCCATATGAATAAAAAATATAGTTCCAAATTTTGCTGCTTCTTCTTGTTCAGCTTCTTGTTTTTGTTGCTCCCTTTGTTCGCCTTTGTTGTTGTTGTTGCGAATAGCATTTTGTGTACCTTTCAAGAAATCAATAAAACAAAAAAAAGAACTCACAACTCGCAGAAAACGAGTATCTCCCTCTCTCAGAGAATTCTCTGAGACGCGCTCTCTCTCTCTCTTTCGCTGTGTTTTGTTGACATTTTACCGCTTAGTCTGCGGCGAATGAAGCTCGACTTGGAAAACCATTTTACAGGGCAAATTATGTCAATAATTTAGCATATTGAGCAGATGCAAAAAACAAAAAGCCACCGGATGGCTGGTGAAAAAAATCACAAAGAAGAACCCCTCTGAAAAATACGAAAATTATGAACTGCGCAAATTCGCTGACAGTTAAATGACACAATTCCGGCTCCGATTTTTTGGGGCTGGGTCGCACATTTTCTGCAGCGAATTCGCAGCCCCCCCCTGTTTTCGCATCCGTATTTCGTATTCCGTATCCGTATCCGTAGCACGTGCACTGCGACTCTGGGCTCTATTGATTTTTCGCACATCCCACGGGCGCCCATTTTCACATTTTCCCCTTTTTCCTCATTTCCCGGTTCTGGATTCTCGACATTTCACTGCTGGCTGCATATGCGCATGTTCATTTCAAGCATTTTCATCTATTTTCGCAATCCCAGTGCACTGACCTTAGCCCATGACTGTCAACATTTTCGGACACACTGGGCGAAATCGGAAGTTCTGATATTTTGGAACACTGGGCGAAATCGGAAAAATATAGATTCAATGAAGATACAACAAAAGATATTAGTACACCTATGTATAACCCCCCTTTAATTACTACAATAGTTCTAGTATAATACTTTGTTGTACCATTTCTTATTGAATGTTTTGATGACAACTTTTTCCCCGTGCAGTTTCCCGCCGCCCCAGCCACTTTTCACTCTCATGACTGCATTTAGGTACACATTTGTTTGGCTTACAAATTAACGCCATTCGAAGTGTTGGCTGGATAAACAAACAAGTGATTTTATTTCATAGCGCTCACAATGTGGGCCATTCATAAGAGGCGATTGGGGGCTCCGGTGGGTAAACAAACTGCTGCCACCGCCGCTCCCCGCCAGCTGAATCTGAATCTGAATCCGAGTCCCAAACAGAAACAGATCCCCAAGTGGGGATGTGGGTTATCAAAGAATCTCACGCTCATTACGAGGTGGGAGGAGCACGGAGTTTGTTTGCTCGGCGGTAGTGGGATTGCAGCACGCGAGTGCTTCCAGGAAAATGCACCTCATTCCGAGGGGAAATGGGGAAATTGTATCGAATTGCATAATAACACTAATAATAGTTTAGGCTTTAGTCTGCTGCTCTGGAGAAAAGATTTTTATTTAGCCCACTCTTTTTCCCAGGAAATCGGATTAGCTATATTTAACCAGTCAAGTGGCATATAATACCGTAGTAAGCACCACTCTCTTTGAGACAACCATCCCACACAATTCTTCCGGTTACCTGAGATAATACTTCCCATTCTCTGTTCATCAAAAATTGAGACAGCCAAATTGTCCATTATATGAATATATTTTCTGTCTACGGGCATTGAGTAATGGGCCCCATGTCGTCACGAAAATGTCAATATGTCCGGACCTTATAAACACACCGATACAACACAACCCACCGAAATATCTGAAGAGACGACTTCCCACTGGTTTCGGCCTGCGTTTGTCAGGCAATTTGCCTTCTGCCAATTGATTTTCCCTTGCGCCCGTTGTATTTTCAGTGATTTTCAATTATCTGTCAGTTGTTGTCATGGACGGGTCAGCAGATAATGCTAATCGGGGAACACTAGAATCGGGAAATCGGGCAATCCGAGTTCTCCACTCAGGAGTCTTTGACCCGTTTAGCGTTATTAAGCACTTACTGGCCACAAATGGCCGACAATTGTCGCTTGATTGGCCAATTTCCATGGTCGGATCAGCGACTTTGGACGCGACTTCGAGTTCGACTTCGACTTCGACCCGTTTAACCATTTCATTTTATGGTTTCCCCTTTTCTTGGTTTCCCCCCATTCTCGACGCGGATTCAATAATCTTTTGTGTTTCTATTTTTGTAAGGCCCTCAACGAAAGCACATCTGTGTTGGTTGGCACAGAGAAAAAATATCGAGTATCAAATATCATTATCATGTCATAGAAATAATGGAATTACTCATCCAATTTTCTTACAACAAGGAAAAATTCTAACTTGTTGAGAAAAATGACTCTTAAGGTGTGTAAAAAATGTACTAAATTTTTTTCTCAGTGCATTGCTAAAGACTACACTCAAAGCTCCGGCTCGTTGGCTTACTTTTTGCATGCGGCAATTTGATGAGCTGCTAATTATCAGCTGCGCTGACTGCGACTGCGGTTGTGGTTGTGGTTAGCTGGCCAAACATAGCATAACATATATACGTACATATATAGTATGCTTGAACCGATTCAGAGACCCCGAGAATATATCGTGCCGAGGCTAATTCTGAATGAATCAGCACGAGCTCCCTGTAATTTGCACTTTGTTCGTCTCTGAGTGCAGTGCAATTGGAGGAACAAAGAGCAGCGGAAAAGCGATGGAATGTTTCACTTATCCGGTGTCGCTGGAGTTCCGTGCATGGAAAAACTCAGCTGGAAATTGTGGTGCTTAGGCGGCTTATGGATCGAGATCGATTAGCTGGGGTTACACTGGGGTTAGCAGATCGCTAAAAGAGAGCGAAGAGCAGTTAGAAAGTTTGGCAAAACCATTAGTATTTCGTATATTCAAAATATAATAAATTATGGTGACAACAAAAAAGTATCTTCCAAATAAATATTCCACTGTACTAGAAATATTGTAAAAACCCCCAATTACATAATTTTCTTCTCTGCATCTTGCTGGAATATTTTTAGTTATTCCACATTTTTCGTTGAGTTTTCTCTATAGCGCGTTCGATGATCGCCTCTGGCCTAATCTCTACGCCCAATCATTAATTTTACGCGATTTTTTGTTGCTTGCTCCCCCTTAACCCCCCGCTTGCCCACCAGCTCATCTTAACCCACAGCTGGCGCACACATGTCGTCAGAAAGTCGTTTGTGGGCATTGCCAATTTGTTGGCGAGCTCTTCATATGTGGTATATATGGGCATACGCTTATTTATATACGCCCTGCAAGTGTGAGCACACTTATGGCAGAGAGTGTATTTATAATGCGGCTGCATCTTCCTCGTCGGCGGATGAACCCCATTGAACTCTTTTCGTTTCGAGGGATACGAAAACAATAAAGCGCAGAAAAGTGTGAAGAAAATGCGAAAAAAGCGGCAAAGAACACACAAAGAGAGAAAGGGAGACAGAGATGGAGAAAGAGAACTGAAACAATAGCAGAGGAGTATTGAAAAAATGCAATAAATTATCATATATAAAAATAAAGCAAAAAGGGAGCTTTTGCTTGATGGGGTTCAACATGGGTTCAGATTTTATTTTTTTTTCTGGGTTGGCCCGCTTTGAAAAATGTGTTACACAAGACAACAACAACAAAAGTGGTTTTTTTTACAACAAGGGCTGGGCCCAAAAAAGTGAATCACCGGAAAAAAGACAACTTTGATGCAAATGTTTGTTTGGATTTATTCGAGTCTATTTAAGATAGACTTAGCCCTGATAATTGAAAAACAATACACATATCACATATGGCATCTCCAAATATTTCGTATAATATTTTTATTTAAACAACCAATTTTATGTTTAGTGCCAAAATGGAAATCATTTAAGCCGAATCAATTAATAAGTATACGTAATACGAATATATAAAATCAAGCACAAACAATAAAACAACGCACAAAATGTTGTAAGCAAACGAACAAACACTGAACAAAATCAAGTCCTACTGAACAGTGGGACAAAATCGCACAAAGAGTGATCAAATCAAAGAAAAAATCGCACACAAACGTGAGACTTCAAACCGAAAGCTTCCAATCTCAACGAATCAAGATGCCACGCCCCCAGCACCACGCCCTTCTTAGAGCAATGCTGAAGCTGCTGCTCTTCGCCAGCATTGCGGAGCACTGTGCCACCGCCCTGCCCACGAACTCCTCCGCCAAGTTGCCCTCCTCCCCGTCGCCGTTCACCGCTGCACCACCGCTGAGCACCACTGCCCCACCGCCGGTGGTGGCAATCAGTGCCAACACTTCCGATCGCAACCTGGCCGATCTAGTCAACTCGGAGGCCGGGACAACCGGATCCGGTTGGGAAACACTTGAGACTGAGTTCAATCCGGGCACCACCGCAGGAACCACCCAGAAGCCGCCCAACGGCGAACCACTGAGCACGTCAGCCACCTCCATCGAGCAGCAGGATCAGCCGCCGGATGTGCCCGCCACCACGTTGGCCTTCGCAAATGCGTTTCCGGTTCCGGTGGCCGGCGAAATGGGTAACGGAAATGGCAACGGCGTGGGCGGCGGCTACAGCGATGCCACGCCCCCTTATGCAGCGGTCGATGACAATTACGGTAAATAGTAACACAATTTATTAGATAACGTGGGTGCAGGCATATTTTTTAAATAAATTTTTTAACTAGAACACAGAAGAGGTTTTATAATATTTCTTCAATATTTCGTTTTGATTACAAGCTATAATCTCCACAAAACAAGTTACATTAAATAAGTTATAATTCCTCAAACAACTCAAAGCTAAATAAGCCAGATTAATCTTTAGGTTGAACTTACAAGTTGAACCTATAAGTATAACCCACAGACAAATAATTAAGGCAGCAAAGAAGTTGCCCTAGGCCAGTCCAAAAAAAGAAAAACTCAGATATCAACGACAAACAAAAACAGAAAGTTCGATGGGCTTTCGACAAGAATTGCCAATTATATCTGCTCAACTGGGTTCATTGACACCGCACTTTTCCGAACTTTCTCAGCCCCCGATCCTTAACCCCTGACCGCCCGCCTTAACCCGATTATAGCCCCTCGGCGAAGAAGAACTTCTAGTTACTCAGTTATTATCTGCTGGAGGAACAACAATAAAATACACAGATAAATTCAACACAGCAACAAAAGCAATTGCATACTTCAAGGCAATTAAGCGAGTTTTCATTTCCGGTTTAGCACGCAGCCCCCTTTTTTTAGTGGGCGTGGGTGGGGCGGAAGTTCGGAAAAGGGGGCGGGGCAACGTCAACAACTGCCTGCCTTCGAGTAATATGGCAAAATTCTCACGCAAAACTTTCAGCTTTGGGCAAATGAATTATTTAACATTGTTTTTGTCGAGGCAAGTTCCTATACACAGAAAAAAATTACAATCAAATTAAGTTGATAAATTTTCAAAACAATATGGAGAAGGTAACATTTTTGTACCCAATAAATAACCACAATATATTTATTTATTGCTTATTTTGTAGTAACAAGTTGTGAAATTTCTCGTTATGCAGCAACTATATCTTGATTCTATTTTTATATACCATTTTTTTGGGCTGGCTCATGAAATATGTCCGGGGCATTGACAAGCAGCCGTCTGTCTGCTCGTTAAAACTTGGCCAGCGGGTGCCAAACAGCAACAATTCATTGGAAGTGAGCCATGTTTCACAAGCCCCTACCAGAGTTTTCCTCACTTTCCTCGCCTTTCCTCGCTTTCAACACACCGAGGCACGCGATGCGCACAGGACACAAAACAATTAACAACTTAACTTTTATGGCCCACAATTATTTGGTATTTTATTGTTAAGCTGCAGCCAACTATTTTTATGGCCATGTCATTAAATTGGAACGGCCAGGTCTTAAATAGGTCTTAAGAATTTTCCCCGAGATGAATTTGCATGCCACCCCCGATTTTCTTCGGTCATTTGCGTGTTTTTGCGCTGGACAGACTGACAGTTGGCAAATTGCAGAGCCATGTCCCGAAAACGGACTAAAAGCTACCTGATTTGCTGGCCACACGCCAAACTTATATTAAGTTGCATTTCGGAGCAGGTGCTGCAGCCACGCCCCCTCAAATAAATAAAAAATATGGGCCACAAGGAGTGGCCGTAATGAGGACAAAAAGGAGTTACTCAGGGTAACTGGCTCAAGGTTCTGGCCACTGATTGCATTCAGGGGTAAACCAAATATGATGTCAGAATTTTAAAGCAGTTATTAGGTTTCTAAGTTTACGAACTTTTTAAAAACTGCTGTTTAAAATGTAAGCCCAAACAAGTGTGCCAATTAAAATTGATTTATAGAGCCCATGAGTAATCAAAACACACATTTTGAAGTTACATAAAAAACACAAGCTAACTGCCAATTAGCTTGTCAAGTCAAATAGATCAGTTGAAAGCCACGTTGCGTCGTTCGAGCGAAAATTGAATAAAATTGTATATAAATTGCCGGACAACATCGTCATTTGAATGCTTCGCTGCCCGGCAGTAATTACGATTTCAGTCAAACGAATTCATTAGTTTTTTCTCAGAATATACTTGGCAGTAAATATATATTTATTTTGCATTTATTGTAGCAAGGAAAATAAAAATAATTGAACTTTTGGTCGCTTCAGTTAACAAAGCAATCAATTGATACGGGGTATAAAGTTATTTAACGTTTGCCATAATTACAGCCAACGTTTTGAAAACTCATCTTAAACGAAACACTGTAATTAATAAAGCGGGTAAATCAAGTTTTTCACAAATCACTTTTGGACCGCCCTCCTGTGAGATTTCCACCGAGTCATTAGTTTAATTAATTGTTTGGCCCAACTTTTGTGCAGCTAAGTGCCACGAGCAAGCTCCTGCTGTTTCCATATTTCGTCGGGTGTCGAGTTAATTTTTTGTGAATTCATTTTCACTTCCGAGGAGCAGCTGAGAGCTGTCACAATTTGGAGTAACACTTTCGGTCTTCTCGCTGTGATGAAAACTGCAGTTCATCAAGTGCCACCACCCACGAGCCATAATTTCATGTGGAGGGGCCTTTTTACAAGTGCCAGCCCTTGAGCGTTTTCGAGAGGCATGAAATTGAAATTGGTAGAGGAAAGGGGCAAGAGTACCCCAATTCGTTTTCAAGTGAGTGTGCGAGTAGTATCTGTCAGATATTTTAAACTTGCACACCGAACGTTGCCAGCGTTTTGACAAACAACTGTTGGCAAACAATTTCGGTAGTCGAAAACTACTGACACACATTCTGGATTAATGACTAGCAGCAGATTTAATTAATGTGTCATAAGCATTTTGAGGTATTCCAATCCAAAATCGGACATCATTAAGAAAAGTTATGTGCTCTTAAGTGCTGGTTATAGGCCATTTTCCAAAAATGCCTGGCAAAACTAAAATTATTTAATATTTAACAGTATATAATAACTCAAAATTTATATCCAAAATATTTCATCGTCTATTTGTATAAAGGCAAAGCTTTCTTTAATTTTACTTATAATACTAATATAGCAATTGCTGACTCCAGTTTCTTTAGATGAACTTGCTTTTTGTGAGCTTTGATTGGATAAATAGTGTTTTATGGGGTTTCAGTTGACTAAAACCGCAACGCAAACATTTTTAACTTAAATATTCCACTCGCAGCCGGAACTTTTAGCAAAGTGCTTGCCACATAAACTGACCCCTGTCCACGATCTTTGGCTATATGCTATATAGCCGCACTCAAAGTCCAAAGTCGGACATGTCGCAGGCGCAAGGAAGTTTCTAATACAAATTGGCACAACTTTCGGCTTGTCAACGGCAAACAGGCAGCAACTTTGCTGCGTACTCTCGTATTTTGACAAATGATTTGCGTCTCTGCGAGAAACCAAAAAACAAAAAGTCTTAACGAAAATAACTACGTAAAACCGAGAGGAGCAGAGAAAACTTTGATTTTGAACTTTATCCAGTGGAAACTTTCTCTCCATCGACCCATAGAAATTTCACAGGACACTGAGTTATGAACATGACTTGTCAAAAAATACATTAAAAGTGCAAAGTAGTGGAGCAGCCAGTTTGGGAGGATGAAAACAATCATTTAGTAGCCAGCAAATTTGGCCCAACTGAAAAGCATAAATCATTGAACTTTTTGCCAGCTCCATCCACGCTTTTCTCAAAAACAGCCATCAATCATTTAGCCGGCTTTGGCGCTGTCTTGATTTTAATTTGCAACATGGCTCAAACACACGCTCTCGAGGACTTTCAGGACTTGTGTTGCACAACCGAAAGGCGTGAATCGTGCTCAAGGCTTCTTTTGCACGTCTCAAAATGATAAGCCAGCTGACTAGACTTCCCAAGGACTTTGGTTTTCTGGGAAGGACTTGGGAAAATAATGGAGGCGGTTGATTTACTTTGAAATGCGCTTTTCACGGCCTGTCACTGGGGCTTTTCCTCTGCGGCTCCAACTCCCTTATGTGAAGGAAAAACAACACAACAAAAAAGATATGATCACAAATATGTTGCCTACTTATATGCTGCATTGTGCTGGCACTTATTAATGAACTCCCAAGAGGACTTTAAATAAAATAAATAAAAAAATGATTTTCAGTTAAAATAACTTCTCCATTAAAAAGAATATTCCGCAGTTTAAAGTTTCCGAAAAGGAATCGTTCCAACAAACACTACAAAACACTTTAAAAATGAATGATACCCTCTCTTAGTAAACAAAAACATTTTGATAGATGGCCTCTGTCACAGCAACAAAAAAAAGAACCAAATCAAAATCAAGAACATAGATAAGCCCTTTTTCTAGGAAAATTCTCCGCTTTTTATCGCTCAACCACGTGCCAACCCGCATTTAGACACGCCCACTCCAACGGGATCGATGGGCGGTGGGAGGGAGATAGAAAAATGTTGCCTCGACGACAACTTCCGCCTAACTGCACTTCAACATGTCAATTTTTCTTGTCCCCGCCGCCCAGATGAATGGATAAAAAAAAAAAAAAAAAAAAAAAAGGAATCAACCCCCGTCCGAAACGCCTACGAAAAATGCCATTCGAGAGGAAAACTCACAGCTCAACTTGCATGTGTGTTGGCATTTTTCCTCTTTTTGCCATACTCCAAGTCACTTGTCATGGAGGCCTTTTGTCTGCCAAAAACCCCATGCCCGAGTTGAGCGGCGCTTTAAATCATAAACACCTTGTTAGTGCAACAACTCGACACTTTGAACGTGACATTGATGCCTGTTTTTGTGCCGGTGAGAACTCGAGAACCCGACAACCCGGGAACCCTGGCCCAAACCGAAGCCCGAAACAGTTTCCGTGTCTCAAGCATCGAAAAACAAGCGAGCTCCGGCCGGAAGGTTGGGTTTTTGATGTGGACGACGATGTGGACGTGGATGTGGCCGTGGTGAGCCCGAGGTGATGGTGCTTCCATGTGCAACTTCCTGCCGATAACCTTTTCCCACACACACACACACACACACACACATCCTCACTCACACGTGCCACAAAAGCCGTCGCCGAGGTTGGCCTTATCGTTTCGCTCTTGGCCATGAAGAGCAGGCGAATGCAGCCATCAGCAAGCACGGTCCTCCGGACCAGACACTCGCCCTTAATTAGCCACCATATCCCGGCTAGGCGGCTTAAAGTTTGGCTTAAAGGTGCGGCCAAAATAAAAAAGGAAGATATAACGCAAAGAAAGAAAAATGTATAAAAAGGTTGTACATTTAAAATGAGTTTTTAAAATAAGATTAAAAATGGAAATAAAAAATGTTTAATATATTGTTTTAATATTCTGGTTATTTTCCCTTTTCGAATGTTTTCTCAGTTAGACCACTCCATTTTTCACAGTGCCATCAAAATTTTCCATTGCTAACCCTTTAGGCCAACACACGAGTTCTCTGGCTTTGACCCAAACTAGACACATGTCAAAGGTTCTCAAACGTTGCAAATTAGTGAACATTAGAGCCTCGAATAAAAATCCCAAAACAAAAGGATCATCGGTAGAATTCAACTGACAACACGAGTGGCAGAGGCACTTTGAAACAAATACAATTTGCCGTTTGTCCATTTGTCAGAGTCAATGTGCCTCGGCTGTTGCGTTTGTTTGTGTATGTTTTGCCCACTTGAAGTGTGTCAGTTGGGTTTTGGCCCTTTGTTTGTGCATTTGACAGTGCTTTGAGCTTATAAAGGGCCGGAGGCATTATGACTAAATTCCTGTTCCAAGACTTGCCATTACATAAATTACAGCAATTTAATCAAAATGTCGGTTCGTATAACTCAAATTGTATGGCATTTTGATTGAGTTCAATGAACTTAGCCAGGGAATTTGTCGGAATGCGCAATAATTGGTGTGCAATTCTAATGGAATTGCGATAATTGTATAATTAAAAATAGTTTGGTTCTCAGTCGAAAATTATTCGTTTCGATTTATTTTCATTTTTTTTATACTCCATGTGCAAGCGTTAGCTTTTTTATATAGATTTTGTGGCCACTTCATTTTAAAGTCTTTTTCGAACCCATGTCTCTGAAATCAAAACTCAAAAAGGTTCGTTCACACACACACACACCCACACACATCCGCACCCACAAACTGTCGCACTCATACATATGTGCATTCAAAATGGCCGCCACGTTACTTCCGCTAAGTGACGGAGCCTTTTGGTCCATTCACTGTTTGCTCTTGGCCATCAAAGCTTTGGGGGACAAAACTTTTCAGCTTTTTTATTTTTTCGCAGCTTGTTGTAGCTGCTGCTGTTTTTTTCCCCCGTTTTCGGCTTTTATTTCGCATAATTTTTGCTCCTTTGTGCGAGTCCTCGGGGCGGTGGAGCCTTTGACGCCTTTTGAAAGGCAGTCACCTGTGTTTTTTCCTCCTTTTTCGGCGCGTGTGTATTCTCTAATTGTTTGTTTGTTTGCTCGCTCGCTCTTATTTACTCACCGTCCGTCGCCTTTTGTTTAGTTTTTACGTCTGGCCAAATCCGTAAAGCAGCTCGTAAAGTTAAGCAACAACAATAAAGCACGAAGAGCAACAACTAAATAAGGCATATGGCCAACAACAATGACGCCCCACCCTCTCTTGTTTTTGTATATCTTCATGTTCGGGCTTAGTTTATTTTTTTTTGTTTCGCTCCTTGCTCTTCAAGCCGTTTGTTGTTGATGTATGTATTTTTTTTTCGAGGCTCAGACAACTTAATGCTATTTGCACCATACACACACAGGCACACCTTGAGTCCTCGAGCGACTGCCTGCTTTTGTTTGGAGTTTTTAACAACTTAAGCACGTCGTCGGTATTGGTTTTTCCCAGCCGCCACACTCCGCTCCTCCGATTTTCCTCAGACTACATTTTCCTAGTTATATTTTTCTACTTCCTGCCTTTGCCTTTGTGGAAATAATCACGCGCGCTTTGAGTGTGCACCCCCCAGATTTCCCAGGCTTTGCGGATTTTCCTTTGCTTTTTCACACTTGGTTACTTCCGGCGCCCTTCTGAGCAAATAGTTGGGAAAGCGCGCTTCTATTGTTTTCTTTTAATTTGCACAGACATGTGAAATATGGGGACACACAACACGTTTATAAAAAAAGAGGATAAGGCATTGACTTTTTGTTCAGAAATCAAGTGGTTATACGAATATGTTTAATTAAGAAATTACTTGTCTCTCTGCTTGTTTCTGTTTTCTGGGTTAAATAAGCCCTCTCCCCTTTATTAATAATATATTCCATTAATAGATTCCCATATTTAGTTGGCAAATCAATCAAACAATGAGTGATTTGCCTCATCAAAGCTGCCCTCAATTATTTATGTTATATTTGCCAAACAAAAACCAATCATGAGCTCTAAGTGCCCGCACACTCACCTGCTGGATTGAGTATCCAGCTGTCTTCTGCGAGTGGCAAACCTATTAACTTTTCCCCCTTCGCCCTTTTCTTCTGTTTCTGCAAGGACATTTATCGGTGGCCCCACAGTACATTAGTGTGTGTGTGTGTGAAGCACTTTGTTGCTTAATTGATTTTAATACAAGTACCCCTCTCCTTTTTCGCCATCGGTCCTCAAGTGAGTCGTTCGCTTTCATAGTTCGAGTTCGAGTCTATAAATTGGCTTTTTCCTTTCCCTTTTTGCAGATGCAGCAGCTGCCTGTCCATTTCCCATTTCCATTTCCGTTTGCAATTGCAGAGAGCACAGGCCAAGGATGAAGTACAAGAAGAAATTGGAGTAGAATGGCCATAGAGGTGGAAGTGGAACTAAAGGAAGTGGAAGGGGAAGTGGCAGAAGGAGGAGGCAGTGGCAAAGGCAAAGGCAAAGAAAGTAGAAATGCCATTTATTGAATTGTATAAATTTCTATACATTGACAGCGACTGTTTATTCTGCCCAGCCAACTGTTCATGTGTGGGTTTCTCTTTTCTTACCCGATTACACAGAGAAAAAATAACGAACTTAGTTAGATAAAACTATTATTTAATGATATGTAACTTCACCATTTTCATTGCTTAAATATTTGATATTTGTTACAATTAAACAATGTAAAATGTCCATATTAAGCCCTAAGAAACTAGTTCCGTCTTATTTAACGTTTCATGATTTTCTCTCAGTGTAAAAGGGGAGCAGTGTGTGTGTTTTGCTAAGCTTTATCGCATTTGCATGGCAAAAGTCTCGGGCGGAGTTGGGTCAAGTGCCCATTCCCGCCCTGGGGTCACTCATTTGTTCTTTTGATTGCAGAGCGTTTTTGCCCGTTGCCCGGGCTTTTGTTGTATTAGTAAAATAAATTACCATTTAGTGCTTTTTGCCACTTGCACACACACAAGGACGTACACCCCAGAATACCCTTACACACACACACACTGAGAAACCCTTTGGCTGTCACACATGGTCGAGTGTTGTCCTTTGGCTTGCAAATGAAATTATTGCCAGGGCTTTTGCATCCGCCGGTTTGCTGGATTATAAGCCACCATCTGCAGCTGTATGGGTGTGTATCTGTGTGTGCTCCCCATCTGCAAGTATGTACCGTGTGCTGTATGTGTGTGTTTGTGTATGTTACCCCACTGGCAAGTGCAGGCCATAATAAATTGCTAGCAATCGCATTTCCGTTTCTTTATGCGCTTCGATTACGTTGCGCTTTACTTGCGCCAATTCTTTTCTTCCTTTCTTCCCCCTCGTAATTGAATATATAATTTTTTGTTCCCTCTTTTACACACACACACACACACATATGTACACACCACTCGCCTGCCATTTGAATATAAATTGTTTTATCTCCTGCTGCAAAATATTCATTTCAATTTATTTTACTTTTCTTCATTCGTTGCGATTGCTTCGCCTTCCTGCTCCTCATACGCTTTTATTTTCTCAGCTCTCTTTTTTTTTATTAAATAAATTATTTATGCA
The DNA here is from genome assembly GCF_018152265.1 of Drosophila ficusphila. Lineage (NCBI taxonomy): Eukaryota > Metazoa > Arthropoda > Insecta > Diptera > Drosophilidae > Drosophila > Drosophila ficusphila. Next base: position 22,357,030 of record NW_025064737.1, read on the forward strand.
TTGTCATTTGGCGTCATACGACTCGCCATTTTCTATGTGCACACGCCGCTAAGTATGCAAACATTTTTTATTTACAAATTCGGGATTACTTTGTGGAAGTTGTGGGGTCGGGCGAATTTTTATACATTAAACATCTGCGACGACAAGAGTTGGGAATCAACTTGACAACTTTTTGGAAATGCCAAATAAGGGAAGAGCTTTAACCTTAAAAATACATGTTTTTAAAGCATCTTTTCTTGTTTCAAGCTTATTAAAATGATATCTCCTCTTGAAAAAAACATCAAAGTGGGTGTCCCCCGTTCCAAACCCTCCTTTAAATAAACTTCAACAGTCTTGTTTGCCTAACTTTGTGGCTCTAAGCCGAAGAATATGCAACATGGCCTAAGAACATGAGTAAATTTAACTTTTGACTTTTATACTCATCCCCGCACTTTGTTGACTTTTCTTTGCAGTTCCCAGCAAACCCCAGAATCTCACCATCCTGGATGTGTCGGCCAGCAGCATCACGATGTCGTGGCATCCGCCGAAGAATCAGAACGGAGCCATCGCCGGTTACCATGTGTTCCACATCCATGACAACCAGACTGGCGTGGAAATCGTTAAGAACTCTCGCAATTCCGCAGAAACACTCATTCACTTCGAATTGCAGAATTTGAGTAAGTTGTATTTGAATAAACAATACCATTTTTAAACTTTTTAAAATATAGAAGCAAGTTGTATACGAAATTACAAAGGTTTTTGTTTAAAAACTTTTTGTTTCTTTATTTTGCCTGGCCAATATATTATCACAATTTTAATTGTCCAGGTGGATCAAAGGACTCTTTGACCCGCGTCAACTTCAGAGTTCAGAACTTCAAACTGTCAACCATCGAACAGCCCAGTTTGCCAATGGAAAACCCCTTGAACCCTTGAACCTGCCCAAGGACCTATTATTACCTCTAATTGAGACCCCCCGTCAAATTGTTTGCCAGCTGCTTTGTAATTAAATAGTTTCAAGTGCTCGCCGCCACTCGCTTGCCACTTTCTGTTTGGCAACAACTTTTGACGCTTATAATTGTACACCCGAAAGTCGGCTAATTTACCTGATTAAGGCGTGAGTTGTCTTTTAGGCTGGAAGGCGTCATATCCAGGATACACCGCATCAGAAGAAGCCACTTAGGGAGCTTCGTGGCAAACTGGTAGAGTTTTTGGAGGTTTTTAGACGAGCCCCCGGAGCCATGCAATTAACTTGCTACAAAGTTATGCGCCGCATTCCACATTCCCGTGCACCCACATTGTTTAATTTAATTACACGACTCAGGTGTGCAGATGCACCTGCAGGATGCACCTTCACCTGCAGCAAACTCCTGCACGAAAATTCAAAAGAAGCAGCCTTTTGCGGCATGCTGGCTTCTCCCCCGGGCCGCCATGGCAACGTTTAATTATTTCCAAATTTAATCCATGTAGATGTCAGCAGTTTCTCTTGTTAATTAAATCCAATTTAAGCTGACAACTCCGGTTGAGCTCTACCTTTTTTTTTGCATTCGCTTGGCAGGAAAAATCAACTCATTGTTATTGTTGCCGCTGTCGCATACATTTTCGCTGAGTAAAATTTAATTATAAAGCCGAGCAGCGACCGCAGTGTCCCTTTTTCAGTTCTTGGCATCCAGTCACATGCGGTGACGGTGCTCATAATGAGCAGGGAAAAGATGCCAGGCTCTCAATTCGAGGTGGCATGTTGATCTTTATATTTTTCAATATATACGTAAATGCAGCTGACATTCGCCAGAGATATTTACGAGCAATAAAAGCCTCAACTATCGAATCAAAAGGTATTTAAATCAAGAAAGAGCCATTAAAACAAATGTCGTAAATGAATAAAGAAAGGAATCCTTTTTTTTTGTAAAATAAAAAACAAATTAGCTTCCATATCCACTCGTATCAAACTTTATTATTAATGAGTAAGTATTTTTCATTTTTTTCAGGACCCTACACCGATTACCGAGTGATTGTTAAGGCTTTTACCACCAAAAATGAGGGCGAACCCTCCGATCAGATTGCACAGAGGACAGATGTCGGCGGTCCCAGTGCTCCGGCGATTGTAAACCTCACTTGCCACTCCCAGGAATCCATCACCATTCGGTGGCGAAGACCCTACGAGTTCTACAACACCATCGATTTTTACATCATCAAAACTCGATTGGCTGGACAGGATACGCACCGGGATATAAGGATAAATGCTTCAGCCAAGGAGCTTGAAACTGCGGTGAGTTTAAAAACAAATTTATTACCTAACCTAGCCAATTTAAATAGAATTTTAAAGTAAATATTCAAGAGTAAATATGTTCAAGTCCCAAAATTTGAAAGCTTAAGTTTGTATATGGAGGAGCAGCCAAAAAGTTTGAGGGTTAATCCCCTTTGGAGTCTGGCAGCAATAATTCATACGCAGCCTCTGCGAAAAAAAGGAAACATTTTGCCGCGCTGTTAGCAAGCATTTTATTGGCCTGCCAAGTTGGCAACATGGTTGTCCGCCTTGTGATATGTCAATCGAGTCGGCTTATCGCGGCCATTTGGCCCGACCCGCGTCCATAAAAAACGAGAAGTTCTATGATAAACTACCTAATACAGACAGATATGCAGGGAGGTAGCCAAAATAGAGGGCCGAAAAACAACAAAAAGCCGGCAGTAATAATTGCATTTTTATGCAGCAAACAACAAACGGCATACAGAAAAGCCCACCTGCCACGGCAACTGAAAATGTTTTATAAAAATTTCTATACCAAAAAATGCACACAAATTTCCACTGCATCCAGTGCAGAACCAAACACACATGAAAAGACCGCCCACCTGCGAAAATAAATTAAATTTATGTTGTATTTCCTGTCCGCCTTTATGCCGCGTCTTCCCTTTTTATTTAGCGCCCGAAATAGAAGCAAAAAATGCGAAAAGTAAATAAATAAAAATAAAACTTTGTCGTGGGGAATGTGGCGAGGCAAACAAATTTCGCAACAATAAAATGTTATCATACACATACCTGACTTTTTCCATATCTGAAACTAGTTAGGTTATTGTTGCGTCCTTTTTTTTTGTAACCTCCCCTCTGGAATCCTCTATCTTTCTCTATTTCCTCTGTCGCCTTTCTTTTGTTCTGGCCAGTTGAAAATATTTTTGTAATTGAAATATTTTGCAGCGGCAAACAAGCTTTTTGTTGAACAACTAAACAACAGAAACGGCAATAATTTTACCTTTGTTTTTCATTGTTAGTTGCCGAATGTGAAAGCTAAATATTTAGCTTTTTCATACGAAGGAGACAGAATTTGGCAAAAGTTAAATGAAAACTAAATTAGAAAAAAAGCTCTTCTCTCTTAACGATTGAAATATGTATTTTAAAAGCGTTCTTTTATCATAAACAATGTTTGAAGCAATGTTTAAAATATTTTAAGTGTATTAAAATATTTTATAAAGCGACTCCTAAACCTTTTCTTTTTTTATCCAATTGCAGATGATTCTACAAAATCTAACAACGAACTCCTACTACGAGGTCAAAGTGGCAGCGGCAACGTTCAGTGTCATAAATCCAAAGAAAATAGTGCTGGGCAAATTTTCGGAGTCAAGGATTGTAAGTAGCGCATAAAGATATCAAATGCAACCCACAAACAGACTACTAACACCTGCCACCAGCGAACAGACTTGGCATTTTGCTTTGAGGCGGGCCAAAATGCAGGGCGGAGATATAAGGCAGGGGGCGTGGCGCGCCATAAAGTTGGCAGCCTCGGCGTTGTCAGTTTCCATATCAGATTACGTGTCCAAAAAGGAAGCAGGCTGCTCCGTACAGAAAAGTTATGAAGTTGAAAAAATTCTATCCTGACTTGGGGGAAATACTCAGAACTTGTCACAGTTCTAGCGCAGTGTTTTTACTTTTTCATGTGCCTTTAATATTGTTTCTATGCATTATTGAATTCCTGAAGAGCAGAGGGTACAGGGCGTATGCGTAATAATAGGTTCATACGGAACAGATAAATATGTGGCTAAGCCACTATATAGAAAGAAAGGTAATTGATATTCTGTTCTATGACGCATTCATGTTATAGCTGTTCTTCCTAAACATTAAGGAAAATCAAATAAGGAAGTTAGGGCTTTTCCTGGGCACCAGCGTTTATTGACATTTAGAGCCCGCACAGCACAACTCCTTCAACCTGTCATAACAACATCCTTAATGACATTCCACACTAACGCAAACACACACACACACACACACCGCAAACTTTGTTGCATGCATAAAATATAATCCAAAGTTGTGGCAGAAATATAGCAATTTAGTTGACCCCAACTTTCGAGTGGCAAGGGAAGGGGGGTTGGGGGTCAAAGAAGGAAGCAGAGGAAGAGGACGAGAAGGAGGAGGAGGGGGGAACCGCAGCGACACGCCCTCATAAGTATGCAGCAATATTTTTTGTGGCTCTTGTTCTCTCCCTCGCTCATTCATAATTCATTGCCATTGTTGTTGTCGGACTGCCTGAATTTCAAGTGGCCTGCACCTTTTGGCCGCATTTACATGGCCCGCTGCCATTTTCCGCTCGGCGCACACAATCGTCCCGCTCTCCCGCCAAATGGCGCTCATTTAAATCCTTTCTTTTTTCGGGTGGCAACAGAAATCGTATGCAAAAGGCGGAAATAAACAAGCGCACATAAAGAGTGCGCGAAAAACAAACAAAGGGATGAAAAATCAACAAAAATAAAGCTCGAATGTAATGATAACACAGGCACACACATTTGTAAGGTACACAATTCACACACGTACAGAGAAAAAAAATGTTGTCATAAAATTGTAACCCAAAGGGCTTAACAGGTTTTTAAGTAGCTTATATTACATAGAACAAAATGTGCTTACTCCTTTTTATTTGTTTCTATAAAAAGGAGTAAGGACATATGTTTTTGCAGGTGTAAAAAGAGTAAACATTTCTCAAAATTTGTATTTTTTTCTTTGAAACAGATTCAACTGCAACCGAATTGTGAGAAGCTTCAACCACTCCTCCGTCAATCGCATAATGACTACAACCTGGCGGTCTTGGTGGGCATTATCTTCAGCTGTTTCGGCATCATCTTGATCATCATGGCCTTCTTCCTGTGGAGGTAAGTGGCGCTCTATGACTCGATATAGCACTAAAACCAAAAATAAAGATATATCTAGAGGCAAGTGCAGTTATAGAGGCAAAAGCAGATGTTTTTCTTAGTCAGACGCGTGCAGTTCCATAAATAAAACTGAGAAAAGTGTTGTCAAAGTGTTGAGTGCAAAGCACTGTCCTCCCACTCTCATATAAAAAGTTTAAAAATAAACCCGGAGCAGCAAATCAAGTCGAGCAACTTATAGTAGACAATCATATAGACACGAAAACGTTGATTTAGGCGGCATATTAGCTAAGCCAAAAGCATATTAATTCCGTATCTTTTTTAATTAAAAATAACATTTAACCATCAAGTACTCTTCAGGGTATCTCTGCAATTTTAACGCTTACATTTATTAATTAAAAAAAGCGATGGAAAAATAGGTACCCCTTTACAGTGTTCAAGGGGACACTCTAATCCATAATTAAGAAAATAACTCGAGCATTTCTATCTTCTTTTTGTGGGCAAACCAGTAACCAAACACCATAAACTTGAAAGGAAGGGTGGGCGATCCGCATATTCCCTGGAAATGTTAATTAAAATTCAAATCGCAAAAAAACAAGAGTCCGAAGCGAAGCCAAAACAAAGACAAGCAAAACAATTTTAAGTTACTTAAAATCTTTATTAAATGTAAAAGTGGTTAACCCATTGCCCAGACCCACGGAATCCTCAGTATCCGGATTCGCATTTGCCGGAGGCAAACATTTGAGACGACAAAATGAAAAGCGTTTTGTACCCAACTTCAATGGAAAGAATTTTGCATATTTTCTGTCGAAGCGATTTTTTATGCTGCCGCGAATATGCCAAATGAAAGTTGCCCAACCCACTTTTTTACCCATTCTCGGGCTCGCTAACAAATTAATGCCATTTTATTTATTTTTTACAAATACCCTGCGAGCAGAGCAGAACGCATAACAGCGTGAGGAGATGGAAAAGCAGAAGGTTGGAGTGTTGCCATCCCATTTTTCAAGTTACCCAAGTTTTAGAGCGGAAAAAATTATATTTTATTAAGCAAACAAAGGCGAATTTCTACAATTTCCTTTTCAATGCAAACAAATATAAAGTGAAGAGTGGGTGGGGGAAGCCAGAACAAAAGTCAGGCGGAAAAAAAAAACCAGTGGGTGGAACGCAGGAAAAACAAGAAAAAAGGGTTTTGCGTTTTATGCGAGGGCGAGAAAAATCTTGCAGAACTCAATTCGCGGCTCTTGGCGAAATCATTTACATTTACTTTTGCATTTACAGAGCACTAATCAGCGTTTAGTGGCTGCCACTGCGGGCTTGAATGGCAAAAAATCTAAGGGGAGTGGAAATTATTTTAATAACTGCTGCGGCTTGTGGCAGGTTAACTAAGTCCTAACCACACACTAGAAAACTTGTGCAACTTGTGCGCAAAGTAGAAATACTTTTGCCATTTCTTGTGCCAACAATTTGCTAGCAAGAGCGATAGGAATCTTTGTAGCTTACATGAGAAATAGTTATGCCAGACTTACCTAATAAACTAACTTGGGGTTTATATTATACAGTATATTTTTATAATATTTAGAATAGGTTAGTATGAGCTTTAGTTTGTTGAAGTGGTAAAGATTTCAACACGTAAATGCAAGGTATAAGGGTATAATATATATATATAAAATGCAAGGTATAAAAGGGTATCCCCCTGATGAACTGTGTTCAATATGAGTTTCCCTTTGCATTCCGACGCCAAAATAGCAAAGGAAAAGGAGAACATTTCCCCCATTCTGAGTTGAGTTCCACCTCATGCTGACTTGTGCGTTGCTTTTTCATATCTGATGCAGTTGTGAACATTGTTTTTGTGTCGACGGCTTTATTTGCCAGCAAATGTGTGTGCGCGTGTCTGGTTTTTCGTATAGAACTTTTCCCTATGCCAGAAATAGAATAGCATAGTCGGACATGAAATTGTTTTCGGGCACAGTATTGGTAACTTTTCCCAAAAAAAGTTCCGTTTTGTGAGAGCGCCTTTCCCAATTTTCCCCCTCTTTGCACTGACTTTATCAACGGTATCAGTTATAAACTTTCCATGGGTAAATATCTCCCAATACAACTTGAATTGAGGAAGTTGTCTGGCGCAATTAAACGATTAACAAACATCGGTTCTCTATAAGGCAGCAAGTATTTAACAATGCGTTTTGTTAATTGATTTATTGATGAGTTAGTTGGGAAGCAACAATAGCAATCAACAGTTTTCTGTCTGTAGACTTAATTAAGCTGACAAGAGAAAAAAAACATTAAAACTGTTAATTATAGATGCAGCTAAAAAGGTTAAATCAATGTCATATGTAGATAAGATAGGCAGCAGGATTATATAGTAACTTAACTGGCATTGTCACAGTGCAACATGCCTAAAAAAAACCTGAAAATATCAAAAGGTAAATAAAAAGCATATTTCTAAAAATAATGTTTTTCTTTTTTAATTCATTTTAATGTTGATAAATAATTTTCCCGGGAATAGTTACTTTTTAGCATTGTTTACTGTGGAAAAGAAGGCAGGGCAAACTGGCTTTTTGCGGCCGGTAATAAAAACGTGCCAATTGTTATCAAACAGCTGATGGAAAGCTCGGAAAGCTCGCTCTTTCCACACTATATATCTCGTTGGGGCCAAAGATCGGAGAACTGGGGAAAAGCTCTGGCATCGCGCCGATCGCTAATTGACAAGAGTTCAGTTGTCCAGAGCACGCGCGTTTATAAGCACGAGAACTAAAGATTCCTATGCGAGAACAACCAACCAAACAGAAAAAAAAAAACGATTATACTAAACCTTATCAATAAACAACGCGAAGCGATAAGTGAAAAGAGAAACCTGCTAGTATTTGTTGTACTGTTGTTGCCACTTCTTATTTTTTTAAAACGTCACAACCACAGCCTCATTAGTTTGTTTGTGCTCCAAGTGTGAGTCGGTAGTTATTGCGTACTATTTTCGCAAGTCAACTGGCGACATTGCATTGCCAATATGACGTAATTTGTGTAAATATGTAAGCTGAAATTTTGCATATATACAAAGCAAAGAGTGCAATGCAATTCTAGCGAAGCGACACATTATGTCAGGTGGCAGGGAAAGACGCTGCAGCAGCCCCATGCTACCAGCAACATCAGAAATTGCAACTGCAAAAGCAACAGCAACAGCAGCAGCAACAGCAGCAGCAACAGCGGCAACACCAAGGCCGTTGCGCCGCAAATCGCATGGTGGAAATTGGTTTACGTAAGTTTTTCGCAGCTGCACCCCCGGGAAAAGTGATCACTCGACGCAACTGTCACGTGTTCGCCGAACACAAAATCATAAAGATATATTAACGACCCAAAGTCAGGTTGCATATTAAATGGAGGGGCAGCCAGTTCGAGCGGAAGTTGACAAAAATAAGTAGATACATTTTTTGGTGCGTAATAGAGCCGCAAGAAAAACAAAACTCTTCGATAAACAACAACAGAAATCAAGAAAAACATATGTAAATATATGTGCATAGCATATAGTACGTAGAGCGTAGGAATTTCTTATTTTCTGGATGGTTTTCCCCCAATTTAGATATTTTTTTACTTATTTTGTGGACGGCAAAAGTAAACAAAGCCGAATCGCGGTCTCCCGTTGATAAGAATTATTGAAACAATTATCAAAGTTCTCGATTGCCGCGCAACTTTTGTTTATGCTGCGAAACTTCGTAGAGTAAACAAGAAATCTGAGAATAATTCCATGGAATTGCTTACAACGACAGATCATTATCGCTCTTAACTTATAAAAAGCCAGCATTGAGAAATAAAGTTTTTATCATTACTGGGAAGTAGCCATGTAGAAATGGGAACGTTGCTCATCATAATTTCTTAAATGAACACAGCTTGCTAAACATAAATGTTCTTTTAGTTCAAAAATTTAAATATGTATATCCGCCAGCCAAGATGGAGAAATCGATTTAGAATCAATACATTGACATTCAGAACAGGATTATTTCCGCAACATTTCTGATCGAAGTGCAACAATAGAAAGCCGAGGGAAAAGTTAGCACAGTACAGTCTGGACCACTCAATTTCTATTATGTCCTGCACTTTCTCCCAAGGCTGCCGAGGCAGAAGTCCCGCAATAGAATCAGCTACAGCGAGTGGAAAAGTTTGCTGGAAAGTTGCCAAGTTGCAATGGTTAGCAGTCGGGTGCACTTCTAAGCGAAACTTGCTGCAAAGTTCCCTGCTCCTTGTAATCGCTTAAGCCAATTACAAAAACTTAACCTCAATTCGTGTACAGAAATTGAACAGGCCATCTTTTGTCATTATTGTCACTCATTTAAAGCAGCTTTGCGCAAATATTTGCACAGCACCGAGGAGTTTCCTGGCGAAAAGGATCCTGTCACAGAACTACTTCCATTTGCCTGGCTGCAACTGAATGCCATTAGCACTGACCCACCCACTTTCTGATATCTATTCACCTTGTTTTTCTCGGCTTTCCACCCACCTGCTTATTTATGCATTTTGATTTTGTTAAGAGCTTGTTGGCCACGCCCTCCTGACACCTTTCGCTGATTTTGCTGAAAGTGATTGCAGCTGTTTCATAATTTGCACAGTTCAAAACTTTTGCAAAGAAAATTATTCCCTCTGTGTTAAACAGAATTTACACCTTTTCCAAAGTAACCAGGAGACATTTGTAAGGAAGTAAGAAAGGACGATGGTCAGTGAGATTCTGCTCTAGTTGCTGTGACACTTAATAGGATTGGGTTTGGATAGGGCAAGGAACAAGTTAATAAGGACACTGCACTTTTAAGCAGCTCTAAAAAGAAAGAGAACCAATAAGGAAAGTGGCAGTAGAAGTGTCCTGTTTAACACTTGGCATCCCTTTTAACTTCTTTCAGCAGAAAGTGCTTCCATGCGGCCTACTACTACCTGGATGACCCACCGCACCACCCGAATGCCCCGCAGGTCGACTGGGAAGTGCCCGTGAAGATCGGCGATGAGATCCGGGCGGCCGTGCCCGTAAATGAGTTTGCCAAGCACGTGGCCTCCCTGCACGCGGACGGGGACATTGGATTCAGCCGTGAGTACGAGGCCATCCAGAACGAGTGCATCAGCGACGATCTGCCCTGCGAACACTCCCAGCATCCCGAGAACAAACGCAAGAATCGCTATCTCAACATCACAGCCTGTAAGTTGGATCTACTCAAAATCATCAACTTAATCTTCTTTTTACGACTTCAGTTTTATTTTTAAAATTATTACCTCCGACTAATGGCTTTTTTTTGCGCCACACACAGACGATCACAGTCGGGTGCACTTGCATCCCACTCCGGGCCAAAAGAAGAACCTCGACTACATCAACGCCAACTTCATCGATGGCTACCAGAAGGGACACGCCTTCATCGGAACCCAGGGTCCCTTGCCCGACACCTTCGACTGTTTCTGGCGGATGATTTGGGAGCAGCGAGTGGCCATCATCGTGATGATCACCAATCTTGTGGAGCGCGGACGACGCAAGTGCGACATGTACTGGCCCAAGGATGGAGTGGAGACCTACGGCGTGATCCAGGTCAAGCTCATCGAGGAGGAAGTCATGTCCACGTACACGGTTCGCACTTTGCAGATTAAGCATTTGAAGGTAGGTTTCCTATAATTCTGTTTGCTTTACAATTTTTCTAATTATGAGGATTGCTCTATTGTAGCTCAAGAAAAAGAAGCAGTGCAATACGGAGAAGCTGGTCTACCAATATCACTACACCAACTGGCCCGATCATGGAACCCCCGATCATCCCCTGCCCGTTCTGAACTTTGTCAAGAAGTCCTCGGCTGCAAATCCCGCTGAGGCTGGTCCTATAGTCGTGCACTGCAGGTGGGTTAATAATGCATTAATTTTGAAATATATATATATTAATGATAAAATGTCTTCCCTTTTAGCGCTGGCGTTGGTCGCACTGGCACCTACATCGTTCTGGACGCCATGCTCAAGCAGATCCAGCAGAAATCGATCGTGAACGTCTTTGGATTCCTGCGCCACATTCGAGCCCAGAGGAACTTCCTCGTCCAGACGGAGGAGCAGTACATCTTCCTGCACGACGCCCTGGTCGAGGCCATTGCCTCCGGAGAGACCAACCTGATGGCCGAGCAGGTGGAGGAGCTGAAGAACTGCACTCCGTATTTGGAGCAGCAGTACAAGAACATCATCCAGTTCCAGCCGAAGGACATCCACATCGCCTCCGCCATGAAGCAGGTGAACTCGATCAAGAACCGCGGAGCCATCTTCCCCATCGAGGGCAGTCGCGTGCACTTGACTCCCAAGCCGGGTGAGGATGGTAGCGATTATATCAACGCCTCGTGGCTCCACGGTTTCCGGAGATTGAGGGACTTTATCGTCACCCAGCATCCCATGGCGCACACGATAAAGGACTTCTGGCAGATGGTCTGGGACCACAATGCACAGACCGTCGTGCTGCTCTCATCCCTGGATGATATAGTAAGTGGTTAAGGAGTGTCCCCTTTTAAATGGAAAATTCTAAATTAATCTGTTTCCCATTAGAACTTTGCCCAGTTTTGGCCGGATGAGGCCACGCCCATCGAGAGCGACCACTATCGCGTCAAGTATCTGAACAAGACGAACAAGAGCGACTACGTGAGCCGCGACTTTGTCATCCAGTCGATACAGGACGACTACGAGCTGACAGTCAAAATGCTGCACTGTCCCAGTTGGCCGGAGATGTCCAATCCCAACAGCATCTACGACTTCATCGTCGACGTGCACGAGCGCTGCAACGACTACCGCAATGGTCCTATTGTCATAGTGGATAGGTGAGTGAAAAAATATCTTACAGAATCGTTTAGGCATTCCACTTTGGAATCAGATTAAAATGTACAAAGTTGTGGGTTCAGAAAGTGCAGGGAAAAGTTTTCTAAGAAAAGTCACCTTCTTTGACAAAAGAACATTTGAACTAGTTGACTTTTTCTAATACATTTTTTCGAACTTTTTCCAGATATGGAGGTGCCCAGGCGTGCACCTTCTGCGCGATCTCGTCGCTGGCCATCGAGATGGAGTACTGCAGCACGGCCAACGTGTACCAGTACGCGAAGCTGTACCACAACAAGCGGCCCGGGGTGTGGACCTCCAGCGAGGACATCCGCGTCATCTACAACATACTTTCATTTTTGCCTGGCAATTTGAACCTGCTGAAGCGCACGGCGCTTCGGACTGAATTCGAGGATGTGACAACGGCCACGCCGGATCTCTATAGCAAAATATGCAGCAATGGTAATGTTCCACAGCATGTCATACTGCAGCAGCAGCAGCTGCACATGCTGCAGTTGCAGCAGCAGCACCTAGAGACACAGCAGCAGCAGCAGCTACAACAGCAGCAGCAGCAACAGACAGCACTCCATGAGACAGTCAGCACACAAGCAACCGATACTAATCCAAGCCTCTTGCCCATTCTGTCATTGTTACCGCCCACAGTCGCTCCACTGTCCACTGTCTCCAACTCATCCACACCACCACCAAGCTCTCCACCACCATCCCCACAAACAACCATCCAATTGCCATCGCCATCAGACCTGTCCCATCATCAGATCTCACCCACAGTCGCCACTGCAGCATCGACGGCTATTACATCGGCAACTGCATCACCAACGAGACCAACAGTCCCAACCAACACCACAATACCTACAATTCCAATCGCAAGCCCCAACAGTTTAACCCTTACTAATGCCAATTTCCATAATGTTACTAACAATGCTGCTGATCTGATGGAACACCAACAACAACAAATGCTGGCCCTGATGCAACAACAAACGCAACTGCAACAACAATACAATACGCACCAACAACATCACAACAACGTTGGTGATCTGCTGATGAACAACGCGGACAATTCCCCAACCACTTCACCAACGATCGTCAACAATATTAACAACAACAACAACAACAACGTCACAAACGCAGCAGCGACAGATGCTCAAAACTTAGATATTGTAGGCTAAACTAAAGATAAATTTACAGAGAGAAATTAAATCATTTTATAAATGTTTAAATATAAATATTTAAATTTAAACCGTACACTTACGTATACATAGCGATGTATTTATTAACGTTTAAGTCGATTAAGTGAGAGCAAAGCGTCTAGCGCCTTGCCCATAAATTATTCATTTTTTCTTCTTGTAAGCTCCTATTTTACCTTAATTTATTCCCCTCACTTGTTCTCCTCGATACTATCTAAATTATGTTGTTCTTCTATAATTTTTTTACATCGTACTCCTAAGTTTTTATATTTTACCTAAATTTAGTCACAAGGGACAAGAAAAAGTCAAGAACAGTAAAGAACAAAAATAATCGCAAATCTACAAGTGGAAACATAGCAGAATGCACAAATTGAACAAGTAGAATTAATCAAGATGAATATTTGTCTAATCATTTATATACGCTGATTACATATAAATAACGTTAACGTTAATGCAGGTTAATTCTGCACACACTTGTGCCATGATTTTTTAAGCTCCTACAAACTCCTATTAACGTAATAATTATTAGTTGAATTACCGAAGTAACCTAGTTGATTGAGAACTTTTTGCATTTCGAATCGATTCAGTGTCCGTCCTAGTATCTGTTATTGTTTTTTGTCTTCTCGAAAATTGTTTTCCAGTTTCCAGTTTGATCACAAGGAAAGAAACTAAAGCAACACTTAGCTACAAATTAATTGCGAATTTAGTAGGCAAAGAAGCAAATTATTGGCAAATATTCCGAGTTACCGAGCACTTTTCACGGAGCACATCACCGCCACTCTTTCCACCTCACATCACTGTAAATCCCAAAGTAAACGTAAATAATACACACGATTTCAGCACCAAGCACAAGAGCATCACGAAAAATTGTAAATAACAACTTAGGCCAGGAAAACGCTGGAAAAGCCCCTAAGACTCATCATTCTGAACAAGCTAAGAATATTGTAAAAACTAAAATAAGAGAAGGCGATAACTACGTGTAAATCTAAGGTAATCGCAAGCAAAGTATTATTAAAATATACAATTCATGTGGAAAGCGAGATAAAAGGAATCCCAATGAAAAACTCAAGTTTAATTTTCGTTTTTCTCTTTTCGATGCACAGGGCGTTACAATATTTGATAGACCCCGAATGACAGCGTAATATTAATCTGTACAGTTCTTAAAGTTAGCCTCGGATGTGGATAAGGATAAAGAAAAACAAACTCAGCACTCTGAATTGCCATAGCTATGGCTGTGTGTGAGTTAGCGAAGGATATGTTTAGTTTGGAGTTGTCCAGATTTAGTCAGATATACTATATATCCCACACACACACAGCAAGTAGAGCGCAAGTAAATTAGTGAATATTTTTACATTTTATATGTAAAATACTAATGGGAAAATGAAAAAAAAGAAAACATAAAAACGATAAACAAACATGTTTTAAAGACTGGTTTTTTGTACACTTTAACTTGAATAAGCATGGATACTGATTATGTAAATGAATGAATGTCAAGGTCCTTCAGTTTCCTCTAGATTTATCCCGTGTCCACCCAATCGAATGTAGTCAGACTACTTGAGAACTTAGATGGTAGGTTGGTTTGATTGGGCTGGGAGCAGCACCCTTCAATCCTGATCGTATCAAAGCGAGAGCATTTCAATCCAATCATTTGCCAGCTGATACCGAATAGGCGGCTCTACATATTAACCAACTAATGACCAATTTTTGTGAGATTATGTTTCTTAGGCACTAACCCGACTTAGGTTAAGACTACTTATACGCTAGAAAGGCTTGTAAATTTCTCATACTGACACCGGCAATGGTAACAAATGCTTCATCTGTAATATAACAACAAGAATCATATTATTTCGATACAATATTGACAAGAACTATGCATTTTAACTGTTAAACACATAAAGAGTAGTATGTACGACGAAACTATAGGTGGATATTTCTATACAATATGTACATAATGTTGTATGTGTGTGATGTACGTCACAGCCAAAGAAAAGCTTAATCAACAGCATTGCAATGGAGCAATGACTACACAGAGTTCTACAGAAATCCAACCCCCAATTAAAAACTGCACACACTTTTCAAGCAAACGGAAACCTTTCCACGACTAAACTACCTTCACACATTAACTAAAGTAAATGAAAATGATACAAAACAACAGATACAACAGATTATCTACTTGACGGTGTTATGCAATTTATAAATGTGATGAATGTCAAAGTTAAGCGTAAACAATTTAAAAACAAAACCACAGAAAATGCAAAAAAAAAAAAAAAAAAAATATTAAAGAAAGATTCATAAGAAAGAGCTGAATGTAGCGAGAACTTAAGTAAGCATGCCCACGATTTTAGAGCTAAGCAAATAGATGATACCCCAGAGGCAGACCATAGATTTTAAAGAACAAAGAATTGCCCCCCTTTCAGACACAGCAAGTTTGGAGTTTCCCGCAGCTTGTAGAGGCCATTGAGGCAGGAGTATCCGATATCAAAGTCGGAGGACGTCCCGCGATAAACAAAATTAATGATATATAAAGATATGTATGTATATGTATGTACACCTAAGCTACTCGTAAGCCAATGAAAAGTTGAAATGGACTAAAGATAAATGATAAATGGAACAGACAAAATTGAAAGCGTCTAAATAAAGAACATCAAATTGCAAACTCACTCTAGCTGGGCGATCGTGTCTCTACAGTGAACTCCACGTGCATCAACCCGAAATGACTGCGGGGCAGGACATCCGGGGTCCAGGTTAAAAGGAGTCCGTTGCCGGATTGATCCTGTAGAAAGATTGGATGTTACGATTTCAGATTGTCCAGCAATTCATATTTACAACTTACCTTTGGAGCCGTTTCGAAGACAATCTTCACCATATAGAGTTTGACTCTGGTGTAGATTGCTCTCTTTTTAGGCTGACCAGGAACATGTGGTTCAACAGCTGGACGTACATACGGAAAAAAATGACCATCTGCGTGGCGTTCAAACGAGCGCTCCAACTGCAGCTCAACATTCGAGGTACTGAATATGCGCTTCACGGTGTGCGAGGTCGTAAAATGCCAGGTGTACTTGTTGAGTCCTTTATATTTGCCTGATTCTATCACAATAGACCTATCCAAGGGACGACGCCTGATTCCAGCACTAAAGCTTTTGCAGAAATGCGAAAAAGTGTCCTGTCGGACAGATAAAATATGAGTGAGATGGAGATAAGGTATATCATATAGCTTACATTGTGGACGTGGAAGTTTTGTTCCACTAAGCGTTTTGTCTGCCCACCGCTAGGAGTTTCCAACGGCTCAAATAGTTCGTTTAGAAGCTCAATCACATGGTCCAGCCATGCTGAGTAGGATAATGCCGGTTGAACAGCCGCATCCAAGCAGATGTTCTCTATAACTGGGGTTGATGTGCCTAAATGATTGACTATCAGGTCCCTTTTGGCGGGCAAAGGTGGCTGTTTTCGGGACTTAACTTCCGTAACAATCTCGGAGACCTTCACAGGAGCCTTTTTTACCACCGATATGGTCGCCAGTTCAATGGGCAGTTGGTCGGTCACCACTGCGGGCGTGGCTTCCGTGAAAATGGGTGGAGCAGCGAGGATATTGTAGGGTTCACTGATAAGCGGCAGTTCTATGTCCTCGCTGCATATATCGATCTGATCCGTGGGCTGAAACTGATCCATCAGTTCGATGTTGCAGTCGGTCAACTCAATAGGCTCCCCAAAAACATCGCAGTTGGACAACAGCTGCGAGTCGTTGGCATAATGGATGAAGGCATCACTGGTATTTGAGGTATTGTGACTAGAAGTGGCTGCCTGCATGTTGTCCAGGTTGAAGACGCCATCAGTGATATCCGGCAAGGGAAGCTAGAAGTATTTAAGAGGAGATTAGGAACGAACTTTGCAAATATAGGTGGCTACCAGTAAGTACTCACATCCAGCTGATCCCCGAAGACGAGTATGTCCACCTGTGGATCGAAATCATCCACCATGCTCAAACTAAGCTCCAAATCCTCTGTGGCAATCTCTCCCAACGGCGTTTCCAGCTGTGAGGGCATCCAGAAGCTCTGCAATCGACTGGTGAACTGGCCATAAACCCGTTTCCCTTGCGGGGAACTCAGGATTGCGGCCAAAACGAGCAGCAAGTGATCACAGATCTCATCCTGCATCACTAGAGAGTTATCGGGCTCCACTATAATCTTCAGCTTCCTGCAAGCACAGGCGTAGCTTCCTTTTTTCTTTGACAAGCCGTTGGCGAAAACGGTGACATGCAAACGTGCAGCTGGAAAGGATTCAGATCTCTCGCATTTCACGGCAAATGTAGAGTGATTCAATTTTTGAACTGCAGGGAGGTGCTCCTCCTCTTCGGCGAACTTGTACAGATGCCAGAGGTGCTGCTTCTGCTCCTGGTTGATGTTCAAGTTCCACAAGACCTCCCGGGACACAAGGTAAACCTGAGCCTTTGGAAACTCCGTGCCCAGTTCTCTACAGGCTTTAACATGGATGCAGTCCAAGGATTCTCCTTCTGCTTTCTTGCAGGACTCCACGTAGCACTCGGCATTGCTGGACACCACCGCAGCATCTGGTTGCAAGGACAGTGTGACATCCCTAACGACCACAAAGTTCCGCGGCTGCTGCTCCTTCTCCTTGATCCTCAAGGAGTAAACCGTGGATCCTGCCCGCAAGGAAACCAACTGGACGGCATCAAGAACATTCCTGCGCTGCGGACAATCGACATTCCGGCAAACCTGAGCTCGGTTTCCATTCACGGCCCCACAGTGAACACACTTGCGAACACCTCGCATTTTTTTCTACATTTGTTCGATATGATTTATTTCGCAAGATTTTGCCGGTTTTTGTTTGTTTTGATTAGGGAGACCATAAAAAATTTGCTTCTAAGAAGCGAAACGAAAACTTATCGATTAACTAAATAAAGGGCTGGGTAGATAAGCACTATTTCTTACATGTATTTTACATACATTTTACATATCATAAAGGGCAGTCTAGCGCTCTTAGTTTTTGTATGATTGCCATCCCTGGGCGAATCAGCTGGTTGTTATCGATAGGTTTTTTTTGCCCAATTCTAATTACAAAATTGTTTTTCTTATTGTCTTGGCGATTTAATAAGGATTTTCCGGGGAAATGACGCATCCGTCGGAGGCGCAAGAGAGAACCCGAAAGTATCCGTTCGTTAACATGCGGATTTCGGATCATTCAATTCTGGACACCATCGAGGGCCGTCACAATTGCAAATTGTGTGATCGCTCGCGAAAGTTTTTCTGCTACAATTGTTATATACCTGTTGGCGAATTGGAAGGAGCACTTCCTCGTCTGGAGCTGCCTTTGAAAATAGACATTATCAAGCACAAGAAGGAAATCGATGGCAAGAGCTCGGCGGTACATGCAGCCGTTTTGGCGCCGGAGCACGTGAGGATTCATACTTTTCCGGACATCCCAGACTATCGGGAGGAACCCGGCGTAGTGCTAATCTTTCCCAGCGCCACAGCCCTTACGGTTCCCCAGCTTTTCGAGCGGAATGTCCAGCTGCAGATAGGTGATAACTATGGTCTGCCAAAAGGTCATCACATGGGAACCATGCTGCGGAGAAGAATGGATGAGGTGGAGGTTCAGGACCCCAATTTAAAGGATCAGGTATCCCCAAAGAAAAAGTGGACCCTGGAGAACCTGCCCATCCGACGAGCTGTATTTATAGACAGTACATGGAACCAAAGCCGTGGAATCTACGCAGATGAAAGGGTTCGTGGACTAAGAACCGTGGTTCTTCAAAATCGGTTGTCGCAATTCTGGAGACATCAACGGGGCAGTCCACGCTGGTACTTGGCCACCATTGAAGCCATCCATCAATTCCTTTTGGAAGTGCACATAAATGCCTGGGGACTGAACTCCGGATATAGAGGGCTAGATAATCTGGAGATCACCGAGGGCTTCCATCAACTAGCGGCACCCTTAACGATCGAAACATCCATTGAGGATGTTGGCAGGGTATCCCCCTATAATGGACAATACGACAATCTCCTGTTTTTCTTCGCCAACATGTATGATCTCATCCACAAGTACTACGATCACAATGAACTGATAGCCTACCGACGACCCATTTAGTTTTATAAGTATATTATTTTGGATAGTGAGAAATACACGCTATTGTTGGCTAAAACTATTTTTTCTTCTTTTTGCCCTCATCGCCGGACTCGGAACTGGAGGACTTGGCATCGGTTTCGATGGGTTTTTGCCATTTCAAAGCGTTGCGACGATACAAGGGCCATGGTGGAATGGTGAACTGAAAATACATGATATGGGGTTATAAACTTAAAGATTGGTATGAGTAAGAGCTCACCAAAGAGGAGATAACGAATCCTGCTCCCAGGATGTAGACAGTCTGTGAAAACTGCTGAACGATTGCTCCGTAAATCAAGCCGACAATTCCAAAGAATGTTATTATGAAGCGTGACCAACGCTCCGCCTTTCCCTGGCCGGCAAAGTCCTGAAAAGTATATACTTATTAAATCGGAAAGCATTAAGGCTGAGTGTTGCTTACCATGTGGGTCTGTATGTCCAGCATTTTGTGTGAGATTATCTTTTAAATTTTCTAGTTTTCACGTAAACAATTCGCTTGCGGCACGTCAGCATATAAAAGGTGTGACCGTGGCTGTAGAAAAATAACAAAGTTAGGCTTTTCAAAATATACTAGTATTTTCTTTGCGAATTGCTCGAGTTAGGTACAAGTTTCAAGATACCGTGTACCTTTATTTTGAAAAATGTTTTTTAATTTTAAAATAGTATTAATAATCCCAATTTAAGAACCGAAAAATATAAATTTTATATCCAATAAAAATCTTGAACTATAAATGATTTCGTGATTTAATGAATCTTTCGTTGTTCATACATTTATTTGTACAATGTGTTCAAATGGCGGTTTTAACCGTGGACGTAATCAATGTGTGGTTTCTAATAAATAAGTGGCGCTTCGTAAGGCTACGATTAAGAATAAGGCGAATGTGCTTGAATTTTGTTTCATTTCAACTTTCTAAAGTCGGGCATCTTCAAACTCTGGCGGCTTTTGTACGTCGCAGGTGGACGATATTGATCACGCAGATGACCAACCAGGCGAACAGAGCTATCCAGGTGAAAACCATTGTGAAATACAAGCATGCGGCAGTGTTAATACGTCCATAGCGCCTTCGTTCGTAGGATACGCTCTCCACCAGGTAGTCCATAAAATCGAAGACTGCAGCGCATGACAGACGAGACTTGATCACGGGCACTATGTTGCCCACACCCTGGATCTCCTTCAGAAGCGACTCCCGATATTGCTTGCAGGTCACTTCGAATCCGTCGGTGAATATGGCAGAGTAGATCAGCTGGTAGATGGCCATGATGACAGAGATAACGGTGGCAGGGAGCCCTAGGAAAATAATTCAATATTAACATCAAGTTACAAAATCGGTTAGGGATCCTCTCCCTTGAATACTCACAATAATAAGGTGAGAGGCCATCGGGAGTAAGTTCGGACTCGGTGGTGACCACAACCATGTCTCCAGAGCTATTAAAAAGAAAGAAAACGAACTTAGTTTCGTTTTAGAACCAATCTTCCCAATCCCCAAAATATGATCCATACGTATTAAGAAAGTTTTATGGTTTCTTAATTGTTTTATTGCGTTACTCATCCGCAGAGTGGTCATCATTAGCATAAGGCCAAACCAGACGCCCCATGTTGGCGAGCAAACAAACGCGGCAAGCCGTTTAACCCACTTGACCCCAGACACTCGATCGGAATTAGAGTACTTACCGCTGCCGGATGGTGGTTGTTCCCGCCTTCGGCTTGCCACGCCCGATGCACATCCTATATCCGTGATAAACGCCCAGAACCACGGCGAACAGCAGCGGCAACAGGAGTCCGTAGGTGGCGTAATGGCAATAGGCGATGTTTCCTCCCTCGAAGCTGTTGTACGTACTCCTGCTATGCAGCACGCAGCCGCAGTTGGTATCCGGGCAGGCATTGAGGACATACCGCCAGTGCGACCAGGCCACCGCCGATGTGATGCAGCATATCACCGAGGAGACGATCGCCAGGGGATACAGAAATGATAATGCTCGCTCCGCTGCGTAGGACATCTTGGAACAGTCTAAACTAGTGCCTGAAAAATTAACAGTATTAATTATCTATATAATTCTATATATTCCAACCAGCTCCATTTTACATCGCTATGGAATCTTATGTAGAATGGGTAACCAATTGGGTTACACTTAATTAATTGGGCACTCTAATTTTCCATAATTGTAATTGCACCAAATTCGTTTACGTCAATTGCTTGAGGGGAATTGCGGGTGGTCAGGTTTCGTTTTACATTTTCTTATAGGGGAAGCACATTTGTTTTTCTCAGCTTTATTCTGACGGAAACCCTTATAGTATTCAAAATATTCAAAATTCATAATCATGCATGTATACATATATTTTCCCAAAAACTTAATTGAAATTTTTAAATTTCTGTTAAATCAAATAGTGAACAAAGAAAATATAGCAAACAATTTTAATTTGAGTGAAAATCTAAAAAAGTATTACAATATGTAGAATGTGGGGTGCTCAAGTGAATTTCTATTACTAAAAAAAGAAGCTTTACTTTCAACAGAACATTGTTTTGTTATTATAATGTTTTAAGATTTGATTACTCCGGTTCGATAAGTCTCACAACTTCTTGGGCGTCTCTCCCAAAAACACACACACACATAAAACTGGTTGCAACTCGCACTGTACCAAATATAAACAAACTTCAATTCCTTCTTTTTTTCGAATTGCTGATGTTTTGTTCAATATTATTAAGCTTAAACTGTTTTTTGATGTTATAAGTTAACTTTAACACCACATTTCTTACAGAATTTACGGATAAACAACAAAACTCCACTGCTGACACATACACACGCACACAGGCGCAGTAAAGGCACACCTACGTTTATCGATATCGCCGCGAGAATGAGAGAGCAGGTGCAGCGCGAGAGAGAGCAATAACAACTGAACGGTTGAGCGGTTGAGAAACGAATGAATAAAAACGGTTGTATGACAGGTTTCTGATCAGAACAGAAAGCATTAGTTCCAAGATATTACGGCGTGATGGCAACGCCTGAACGTTGGCGCCAAACCCCAATCGCGTTGTAATTGTCGAAAAACTTGAATCTTGATATTATGGTTTTGCATCAGCTATGTATGTATATAACCCTATAAGTTTAGTTCTTTGGAATTGGGCACTATCAATTTTCCTTATAATTCCTCCTCGCATTTTTACAACGTTAGTGAACTTAAGTGCAAATATAAAACATATAAATTCGATGATTCCCAGGGTGAATTAATCACTTGCTCAAGAAGATCTAGCCATGGCATCACCAAAGCTCCGTTCATTAGTCCTCATCGCAATCTGCTGCCTGGCCCTTGCAAGTAAATCAAACGCCGAGTGCTGCCGTGAAACCGAGGAAGTGATCTTCAAGATTGCCAAGGGAGACTGCAACGATGTCAAAGGAATTGGATACTATCGGGACGAGTGCCAAATCTACGTCTGCGCGAACGGGTCTCCCGTGGTGGGCACATATTGTGGCAAGGGTTCTTGCAACATTTTCGGCTGCAACTGCGACGGCGGATGTCTGACTGGCAACTGGAGCCAAAGTTTCGTGCAAAACAACAGATTCTATGGAATCGAAGTGGTTCGAGCTTCCAGAGTCCCATATTAAAAATAATAAAACCAATGAATGATCAAAAACATACAAAATCAAAATACTTTGTTATGCACTTATTATTTGGGTGGGAATAGGAGCAACCGATTTGTGGTGATGGTTGGGACAAACGACACCAAAACTGTTCAAATTTTAAAAAATGTACTACAAAAAATTTAGGGTAGAAGTAGTTATTTGCCAATAGATTTTAACTTAGCCGATACATTGTACAAGTATGTTTAGTAATGTTTGTTTTTAATCTTCAATTTTTGAAGTTTTGTTAATTGTTAATAATATCATTATATTTTAAAGGCACAAAAAGCATAACTCAACCATAGACACTATTTGTATTCCTTATCTCTAAACTAAAGGCATCTATTATAATTTGTAAGCGCACACAAATTCCAATCAATAATTTAGCATCAACAGCATTTGCTATAAATTCATTAGAATTGAGGTCTTATCAACTTTCCCAATAACGCTTTTCAAATTCGCAGCCTCAGCAAAATAGTTGACAAGTAAAATCAAATAAATTCACGGTTTCAATGGAAGAATTCATCAGTTTCCTGCAACCATCGTATAACAATCTTACCATGGGATCACCAATCGTTTCCGTTCTCCTCATCGGAATCTGCTGCCTGACCCTGGTCAATAAATCAAACGCCGAGTGCTGTGCCACCAAGGAGGAAGTGATCTACAAGATGGACAGGGGATACTGCAGGGATGTCGGAGGACGTGGAGACGATCCGCACCACTGCCAAATCATCATCTGCGCGGATGGGGTGGCTTTGGAGGGATCATATTGTGGCAGAGGTCCTTGCAACGTTATCGGCTGCAACTGCGACGGCGGATGTCTGACTGGCGATTGGAGCAAAAGTTTCGTGGGAATGAACCGGTACTACGGAATCGAAGTTCTTCGAGCTACTAAATTCCCATAAATAACAAAACCAATGTCGATGTTTAATAAAGAAAAACAGGCATGGGAATGAATTTAAATAAATTAAAATTCTTTTTGTTTGATCAGAAACATACAAAAACAAAATACTTTGATATGCACTTCTTATTTGGGTGGGAATGGGAGCAACAGATATATCGAACAAATATTTTTAGTAATTTTTGTCTTTATTCTTCAAATTTGTAAGATATTGAAAGGTTGTTTATACAGCTGTGTTTATAGAAATAGCATTGCAACAGTAGCAAAACCATGTAGGGGATCGTAATGATCGTAAAGCTCAAGACGGAGGGGAAAACGTTCAAAGAGATCCCAAGGATTTAAAAATGTCTTGCCAATAAGGTGCTTAACGCCTTAAATTAGCCCAAAAAACGTTGTACCACAAAAAAAAGTAAATTTAGAGGACCGGTATCAAAGCCAGGATGGAATTTTACAAAGCCACTTAAAATGGCCACTTAAAGTTACGTCATATCCTTTAACTAATTTAGATCGGCCATAAAAGCCATTTAGGTTTCTAAGTTGATATTTTTTTCAATAAATTGTTAATAATAACATTATATTTTAAAGGTACAATCAGCATAACTCAACCAAACACGCTTTTTTTATTCAGGGAAAATGTCTATGTCCTATCTTTAAGCTCAATGCATCTATTATAATTTGTAAGCGCACTCAAAGGTTCCAAGTAATACTTTAGCATCAGCAGAATTTGCTATATATTCATTACAATTTGGCACTTATCACTTTTCACAATAACGTTTTTCAAATTCGCGGCCTCAGCAAAATAGTTGACAAGTAAAATAACATAAATTCGCGGTTTCAAGGGGAGAATTCATTAGTTTCCTGCAACCATCGTATAACAATCTTACCATGGGATCACCAATCGTATATCTTCTCATCGGAATCTGCTGCCTGGCACTGGTCAATAAATCGAACGCCGAGTGCTGCGCCGCCAAGGAGGAAGTGCTCTACAAGATGGACAAGGGAGAATGCAGAGATGTCGGAGGGATTGGATACGATCCGCAGCACTGCCAAACCTACATCTGCGCGGATGGGGTCGCTCTGGTGGGCACCTACTGTGGCAAAGGTCCTTGTAACGTTTTCGGCTGCAACTGCGATGGCGGATGTCTGACTGGCGACTGGAGCAAGAGTTTCGTGGAGAAAAACCGCTTCTACGGAATCGAAACTATTCAAGTTAACAGGCTCCCATTGTAAAATATAATAAATCCTATGTCGATATTAAAAAAACTAGACGTGGAAACGAATTCAAATGAATTGGAATTCTTTTTTGTTTAATCAGAAACATAAAAAAAAAATAGTTTGTTATGCAATTAATATCTGGATGGGGATTAAAACAGACGCTTTGTGGAGAGAAATGGGACCACCGACTCCTAATTCCTAATATCAACTTTCAATTGTTTGTTTGTTTGTTTCAATTGTTTTTATAGAAATGTGAATGCAACAGAAGCTCAACCATATAGCGGAGTTTGCTAGAGAGGAGGAAATATTTTAAAATCTTCTGCCAAGGTGTCGAACGCCGTAACTAAAACAAAAAACTCCGATCCATAGTGTACTGATCCAGGTATAGCAAAGCCATTTCTTTTGCATCCTCTAGAATTTTTAAAGCGGAAATAAAATTGGGGATCAGCCACTAATAATTTGTACGGGGAATTGTGAACGTACATAGATTTTTAAGCCGGAAGAGCACAAAAGGTGCCGCTACTTAATCCCGGACATTTTAAAGCACGGATGGAATTTGCCAAAACCATTAAAATGCCCAACTGCCAACGTATCCATGGACCGATGTTGTTCAGTCATAAAACACATTTACATATCCAATTAAGGAAGAGTTTTTCAGGTTTATATTCTGACTAAATTGTGAGCAAAAGTTAAAGGTTCAATCAAAATAACGCAATCATATTTCTGTATTCAAGGAAAATGCCAATACCTTATCTCTAAACGTTATGCATATATTATTATTTGTAAGCTCACATACGATTTCCAAACAATACTTTAGCATCAGCAATATGTGCTATAATTTCATTAGAATTGGGGTTTTATCAATTTTCCCAATAACTATTTCCAAATCTGCAGCCTCAGCGAATTAGGTGCCTAGTAAAATCTTATAAATTCTCGGTTTCAAGGGGAGAATTCATCAGTTTTCTGTAACCATCCTACAACAGTCTTACCATGGGATCACCAATCGTTGCTCTACTCCTCATCGGAATCTGCTGCCTGGCTTTGGTCAATAATTCCAACGCTGAGTGCTGCACCGCCAAGGCGGAGGTGATCTACAAGATGGACAAGGGAGGCTGCAGCGATGTCGGAGGAACTGGTGAAGATCCGCACAACTGCCAAATCTACATCTGCGCGGATGGGGTCGCCCTGCACGGCGCATATTGTGGCAGGGGTCCTTGCAACGTTTTCGGCTGCAACTGCGATGGCGGATGTCTGACTGGCGACTGGAGCCGAAGTTTCGTAGAAAACAACCGATTCTATGGAGTCGAAACTATTCGAGTTACCATGTTCCCATTTTAAAATATAATAAATCCTATTTTGATGACAAAAAATTGGCATGGGAACGATTTTGAATAATTTATTATTCTTTTTTTTTTCTCAGAAATATAAAAAAAATAGGTTTGTTCTGCAATTATTATCTGAGTGAGATAAAAACAATCGCTTAGTGAAGAAAAATGGGGCAATCGATTCCGAACCTTTTAAATTAAAAAATTCTCAATAAATTACGGTGGAAAGGGGTAGAAGTAGACATTTACCCATTGTTTTAAACCAAGCAAATCAATTAACAAATAAATAAGCTTGTTTGTACAGCTGTGAACATAGAAAAAGCAGGGCAACAGAAACAAAGCCTTGCATGGGAGTTTGATCGTACAACTTCTCCAAGAAGACCCTAATTTATAAACCTCAGCCCGAAAAACTTGGTACCACCAAAAAAAAGAAGCTAATTTAGAGGAGCGGTCTTAAAGCCCGGATGGAATTTGACGTAGGTTCTTAAAATGGCCAACCGCAAAATTATGTGATATGCTTTAACTGATTTGTAAATAATACTATTATATTTTAAGAGTACATCAGAATAACTCAATCATAGTCATATTTTGTTTTGAAGGAAATTGCCAATACCTTATCTCTAAACTTAATGCATCTATTATAGTTTGTAATTCCAAACAATACTTTAGCACCAGTAGCATTTGCTATAAATTTAAAAGAGTTTGGCACTTAACACTTTTCCCAACAACTCTTGCCAAATGCACAGCCTCAGCGTATTAGGTGTCCAGGAAATCCATATAAATTCGCGTTTTCAAGGGGAGAGTTTTTCAGTTTCCTCTGACCATCCTATCACAGTCTCACCATGGCATCACCCAAGCTCCGTTCGTTTCTCCTCATCGGAATCTGTTGCCTGGTCTGGTCAATAAATTAAACGCCGAGTGCTGCAACTAAAAGGAAAAAGTGATCTGCGAGTTGAACACTGGAGTTTGTGAGAATGTCGGAGGATTTCTTAGCAGTGCACCACTGCTCTACATCTGCGCGGATGGGGTAGCAGTGAAGGGCACATATTGTGGAAAATTCTTATTATTGTCTTTTTTTTTCGTTGAAATTTTTAAGCTTTTTTAAAGGCTTATTTATACAGATGTGTTCATAAAAATATTAGTGCAACAGAAGCCAAGCCATATACATACGTAGTTTGATCGTGAAGCTTAGAGTCAAAGACATGACCGGAAGAAACTTTACAAAGCAACTTAAAATGGCCCTTCAAAACGACGTAATTTTCCGGGCTATATTCTGACTAAATTGTAATAATACTAAAAGTGTTTTATGGGTGCCATCAAAATAACTCAATTATAGTCACTTTTTGTACTCAAGGAAAATGCCAATACCTTATCTCCGAACTAAATGCATACCGATATTATAATTTGTAAGCGCACACACTATTTGCAAACAATACTTTAGCATCAGCATTTGCTATAAGTTCATTAGAATTTTGCACTTATCAATTTTCCCAATAACTATTTTCAAATTTGCAGTCTCAGCGAAGTGGGTGCCAAGTTAAATCATATAAATTCGCGGTTTTAGGGGGAGCATTCATCAGTTTCCTACAAGCATCCTATAACAGTCTTAGCATGGCATCTCAAAAGCTCCATTCGTTGCTCCTCATCGGAATCTGTTGCCTGGCACTGGTCAACAAATCCAACGCCGAATGCTGCACTTCCAAGGAGGAAGTGATCTTCAAGATGGACAGGGGAGACTGCGAGGATGTCGGAGGACATGGAGACGATCCGCACCGCTGCCGAATCTTAATCTGCGCGGATGGGGTAGGCCTGCACGGCGCATATTGTGGCAGGGGTCCTTGCAACGTTTTCGGCTGCAACTGCGATGGCGGATGTCTGACTGGCGACTGGAGCCGAAGTTTCGTGCAAAACAACAGATACAATGGAATCGAAATTCTTGAAGTTACCAGGATCCCCTTGTAAAATATAATAACACCTATGTTCATATAAAAAAATTGAAATAGGAACGATTTTAAATAAATTTGAATACTTTTTGTCTGATCAGAAACATAAGAAAAAAAATTTGGTTTGCCATTTTTATCGGGGTGAAGATTAAAACAGACGCTTTGTAGAAAGAAATGGGATTGTCGATTCCTAATTCCAAAAATGAAAAAATTGTAAAAAAAAGAAAGGATATAACCAATTTGACAGTAGCTTTTAACTTGGCCGATACCTGCCAGTATTTATTATTATTAGTATTGTCAGTTTTTTTGTTAATTTTTTTTTAGTTTTTTGAAAGCCTATTTATACAGTTATGTTCATAGAAATATCAGTGCAATAGAAGCAAAAAACCATATAGCGGAGTTCGATCGTAAAGCTTAAGGCTGGGGGAAAAACGTACAGATTTAAAATATTTTAAAATCTTCAGGGAAAGAAACCACATAAAAACATATTTAGAGGACCGAAGCAAAGTGCGCTGCAGCAAAGCCATTGAAATTAAATTTGGGGATCAATCCGTCAGATCACAAAAGGTGCCGCTACTTAATCCCAGACATTTCAAATCCCGAATGGAATTTGCCAAAGCCTCTGAAACTAACCAACAGCAAAATGACGTCAGATTCTTGGACCGATTTTGTTTAATCAAAAACGCCATTTAATTATCCTATTAAGGTGGGTTTTTGCAGGGTATGTTCTGACTTATTTGTAAATAGTTCTATTATATTTTAACCCTTATGTTAGTAACCAACTTTACCGACGTCTTTTAGCAACCGGGTACCCGGGTACCCATAATTCTGAATATCAAAAATTTTGTTTATTTTATTAAAAAAATTTTTCCAAAATATTTTTTTCTTAAAATATTAATAGTAAGTGACAATATAAGGAAAAAAAATAGTGATGACGCTAAAAAGAAACCAGAAATAATAAATTTCTATAATAAATATAAAACTGGAGTCGACACAATGGACCAAATGGTGCGGAGATACACCAGTCAACGACGATCCTCGAGATGGCCAATGGCAATGTTTTTCAATATGTTAGACATTTCTTCACTTGCGACATATATAATTTATTCTAAAAAAAATAATAAAATGATAAAAAAAACGACAGAACGTCGTCAATTTATGCGTAAGCTAAGTGAGGAACTAGCATTGCCGATGATTGAAAATCGTACCGCGAATCCACAAATAATGCGTCACTTTTCAACAAAGATTGCCATTCAAAGTATTTTAGGCCATGCATTGACAGAAACAGTCGTGGTAAATCCTGGTCCAGAGATTCCAAAAGATAAAACCGGAAGAAAAATGGTTATAGGATCTTGCTATGTCTGCAATGCTTTGCCAATAAGAAGACGGCGAAAGACACGCAAGTCTTGTGCCAATTGTCGCCAACCTGTATGTGACGAACATTCAGTAAATCGTGTCCAGTGTGTTCAATGTAATTAATTATATTGCATGCATTTATAAAAATTTTATTCACTTTATTTCCTATGCGTTCCACTGTGGGTACCCGGGTACCCGGTTACTAGTGAGGCGATGGCTGAAGTTGAAGCATAAAAAAATCGAATAAAAAAAAGATATATAAATTAAATGAACTCGCAACTAGCTTCCTTTTAAGTTAAAAAACGACGATTTAAGAGCTTAACATGAAATATTGAACTTGCTTTAAGCTTTTCACACAGATATACCGCGGGGGGTACCCGGGTACCCGGTTACTAACATAAGGGTTAAAGGTACAATCAAAATACTTAACTCAAGCAAAGTCACTACAGTAGAATCCTGTTATAACGACTCCGCTTATAGTGTCCGTCCGGGTATTGCGACGAAAACTCGATGGCTTGATTGGTCCCCAGACAGACTAATACACTTAAATCCTTCTGCTTAGTGCGTCTTCCGGGTATAACGACGAAAAATCGACGGTCCCTTGAAAGTCGCTATAAGCGGATTCTACTGTATTAGTATTCAAGGGAAATCCTATAGCTTATCTATAAACTAAATGCATATAATATAATTCATCAGCATCAGCATTTGGAATAAATTCATTAGAATTTTGCACTTATCAACTTTGCAAATTTGCAGCCTCAACGCAATGGGTGCCAAGTTGAAACATATAAATTCGCGGTTTCAGGGGGAGAATTCATCAGTTTCCTGTAAGCATCCTATAACAACCTTACCATGGCATCACAAAAGCTCCTTTCGTTGCTCCTCATCGGAATCTTCTGCCTGGCTCTGGTCAATAAATCCAACGCTGAGTGCTGCACTTCCAAGGAGGAAGTGATCTACAGGACTTCCAACGGAAATTGCGAGGATGTCGGAGGAATTGATGTAGGTTCGAACATCTGCCAAGTCTACATCTGCCCGGACGGGTTCCCTCTGGTGGGAACATATTGCGGTAAAGGTTCTTGCAACATTTTCGGCTGCAACTGCGATGGCGGATGTCTGATTGGCGACTGGAGCCGGAGCTTCGTGCAAAACTACCAGGAATACGGAATCTCAGTTCTTCGAGCTACCAGAACCCCATTATAAAATATAACAAATCCAATGTCGATGTTAAAAAAAGAACAACAGCCATGGGAATGAGCTTAAATAAATTTGAATTCTTTTTTGTTTGATCAGAAACATACAATTACATACAATTTACAAATTCTACAAAAGGATTGGGATAGAAGTAGCTTTTACCTTAGCCGATATATTGTACAAATTACATTTTCTGCCGAGAAGGTGTCCAGTGCCCTAATTTGTAAACCTATAAGTTTAGAGGACCGGTATCAAAGCCAGGATGGAATTTGACAAAGCCATTTAATATGGCTACATCATATCCTTTAACTAATTTAGTTTGGCCATAAAAGTCATTAACTTTTCCAAGATAAATTTATCTGTTTTGTGTTCTTACTAAATTGTAAATAATAGGTACCTACTCTTATATTTTAAAAGTACAATCAGAATAACTCAATCATAGTCATATTTTGTATTCAAGGAAAATCTCTAAACTTAATGCACCCATTATAATTTTTTAACACAAATTCCAAACAACACTTTAGCACCAGCAGCATCTGCTATAAATCTACTAGAGTTTGGCACTTATGACTTTTCCCAATAACTCTTGCTAAATTGACAGCCTCAGTGTCCAGTAATATCATATAAATTCGCAGTTTCAAGGGGAATTTTTCAGTTTCCTGCAACCATCCTATAACATGGCATCATCGAAGTGCCGATTATTAATCCTCATCGGAATCTGCTGCCTGGCCCTGGTCAATAAATCAAATGCCAAGTGCTGCAATACCAAGAAGTATGTGAACTACAAGATGGGCAAGGGACTATGCGAAGATGTCGGAGGAAATGGAGATGATCCGGAGAACTGCGAAATCATCATCTGCGCGGATGGGGTCGCTAAGAAGGGCTCCTATTGTGGCAAAGGTCCTTGCAACTTTTTCGGCTGCAACTGCGATGGCGGATGTCTCACTGGTCACTGGGTCGGAAGTTTCTTGCGAAAAAACCGGTACTACGAAATCGAAATTCTGTACATTACCAAGACTCCATTTTCACTCTGGGAATAGGCCTAAATACTAAATTCTATATTGATGTAAAAAAATTAAAATGGGAACGAGTTTAAATAAATTTCAATTTGAATACTTTTTTGTTTGAAAATAATAATTTGCTATGCAATTTGTATCTACCGTCTCCGAATTGATTCCTTGATGGAATTTGACAAACACACTTAAAATGGCCAATCGCAAAATGACGTCATATCCTTTAACCGATTTAGTTCGACCATAAAAATATATTTAAGTTTTAATTATGTTTAAATTTCTTGTTTTGTATTCTGACTAAATTGTAAATAGGCAAATTCTATTTTAAAGGTACAACAAAATAACTTTATCATAGTCACTTTTTGTATTCAAGGAAAATGCCAATACCTTATCTCCCAACTAAATGCATTTATATACTATAGCTTGTAAGCGCACACACAAATTCCAAACAATACTTTAGCATCAGCATTTGCTACTGATTCATTAGAATTGGGCTCTTATCAAATTTCCCAATAACTCTTTTCATATTCGCAGCCTCAGCGAAATGGGTGCCAAATTGAATCCTATAAATTAGCTGCTTCAAGGGAAGAATTCATCAGTTTCCTGCAACCTTCCTATAACAATCTTACCATGGGATCATCAATCGTTGCTCTTTTCCTCATCGGATTCTGCTGCCTGGCTTTGGTCAACAAATCCAACGCTGAATGCTGCACCGGCGTGGAGGAACTCACCTACAGCATGAGCAGCGGAAAGTGCCAGGATGTCGGAGGGTATGGAGTCAGTCCGGATAAGTGCTATATCATCATCTGCGCCGATGGAGTCGCCAGGGTGGGAATCTATTGCGGTCAATCATCCTGCAACGTTTTCGGATGCAACTGCGGAGGAGGATGTCTGCGTGGCGACTGGAGCCGAAGTTTTGTGGAAAAGAACAAGCAGTACGGAATCCAAATCCTTAATATAAACAGGATGGGCTTTTAAAACCTGTTTTGAAAAATAAAACACAGAAGCGTTTCCTAAGCATTCATTTAAAACTACAAAAAAATATTGTACTTTCTGGAAGATGATTAAATAAAAAAATAATTTTTCAGCCGAAAAAATCATTTGACTACTCTTTTGTGAACATAGGTTAATAAGATGACGGGAAGATCAATTAAAATTGTTGAGCCTAATGGCCAAAATTTGATATTTTAATATCTATTTCACAATGTAGAAATTTTGGCCGAGCGCCATGGGAAAAATCGGCATTTGCTTGCAATGTCTGCCGACTGCGATAAATGACGCCTGCACTCGCTGTTCGTACAGAGATCGTCCCGAATAACCCCTCCATATCCATCCAAATAGTACGACGAACTTGCCGAGCGAATTTTGGCATAAACTATTTTCCTCGGACGCCTGACTTTTTCAGTTGCCAGAGAGTTGTGGAGCCGTCAAGATCGCGGAACAGTTTGCCCACGTAATGCCTTACAATTAAACGGATTCCTAGGACTAATTTGCCAGTAATTTGCGATCGAAAAAGTGAAAGCTTAAGTGTAATTGCCAAGTATTTTCGATCCCCCATCATTGTTGTTGAAAAGTTACGAAATTGCTATTTTTTCGGTGATTTTCAAGCGTTGCAACCCCACCGATTTGCAGCGAGAACCAGACAATTCCGACTATAAATAACCCAGGCAAAGGGTGAACAAATTTTGATGTGTACTCGCAAATCATAAGACCACAAAAAAAAATGTTCAGAGAAATTTTGCAAAAATTTGCCTGTGCGATTGTTGTAAATTCGTTATTTTAATGAACCGACTGCAATTCGAGGGAAGGCAATAAGTAAATAATTAATGGCTTTTCTTCTCGTGTTTGTTTATTTGTAGAGAGTCTGTCTATCAATTAGGTGTAATTAATTAATCAAATGGGTAATTATGTGTACTGTGCCGCTTTTAACACATTTTGGATATTAGACTTGTAAAGGCTTGTGGCTTGATTTAGTCATTACTTAGTTAACTAGTTATACATTACAATTTATTACATAAATATTTATCTGGCACCATATCCCTTTTTGTATATTATTACAAAGTAAGGGAAGAACTTCCTACCGACGTCACCTAAATTTGTAATTAATTATTAAGAAACAATTTATAATCAATAAGATTTCTACAAACAACACGATGACTGATCAGGAAAGCCTAATAGATTTTCGCTTATCTCATGAATGAATGCTTTTGCTACTTATAGACGTCGCCTGCACAAAATTCCCACAACGACACAACCCGGCGCCCGCCCGCATATTTCCCATAGATAGAACCAGAACTACACGGATCCAGACAGACTATATACTATATACAACAGCGCACACAGACAGTTCCCCGGCTGATCCGATCCAAGAGTTGGGACAGTGCCCACGATGGATAATTGGAATGTTTTGGCAGCGCAAACCTCATCGCAGGCCATCGGACTTCACGACTCTGGGGTGGTGAGGACCCGACTGGTAAGTAGTTCTGTGTAGAAATATGGTAAACAAAACAAACAGCCAACTGATCGTGTACATATAGTATTGTATACTCGTAAAAATCTTGGCAACACAAAACATGCGTTCCTATATGCTTTTGTTTTCACTGAGAAAAAAAGATGTCTGAATTTGGGTTTTACAATAATTTCAATGTTGTTTAGGAGCTACCTTATTAGTCCAGGAAAATATTTACGTTTTTTTTTTGAAAATCAACTAAATAAAATTTAAGTAAATTAAGAAATATATCCTTAAAGGTAACATCACCAAAATTATAAACTTTTTTTAAAACCATAGTTACTCCTAAACCATACTTACAATATTTATATTATTGAGATTACTTCCTTTGATATTTCTGAAAAACTCCTGATTACAAGAGATGTATGATTTTTTTATGTGCACCGCCAGGTGGGTGGACCGGTGGTTGGGTGGTTCTGGGAGAGTGCGTAAGTGGTGCGGTGCCCAAGAACAGCTGATGCGTCCAAGACAGATCTCACTGCTCTCGTTACTAGCGCTCGTCTATTAATAGGACCGTGGTTCTCTTGAGTCTATTGCCTGGTGGTTCTTTTGGAGATTTGTGTGTCGGGTCTTTAAGGCTGCCACTCGCAGTAGCGCGAAAGTAGCTCAGATCGACGGATATTTGGTGGCAGACCGGACCACGCGTAGTTTCATCGGGCTTTACCTATATTTTATATAAGCAAGTGCTTTCGAATCAGTTCTATATACCCTATACGAATGGATATTTCCACCGACATTTGGGGTCAGCTGGCCGTCGAGGCGTCGCAGGTTTACCTGTCCGATGGAACAGTTCGCAGTCCCTTCGCCGATACGGTACAAAGAGTTTTTAATATTACTTTGAGTTATACCCTGCAAATAACTGGGGGAGAATCCGTCCGAGAAAAAGAGAACCACAAGATTCACTCAAACCAGAAATATATAAAAACGAGTGAAATGCAGTAAATACAAAAAATAACAGAAACATTTGCGTAAAAGTAATCTCATAGTATTGTGTGTTCAACACACAATAATTAAATAGAAAGACAGATTTTAATATGCGGAAAATTGCACTGAACTAAGTTTAGCTCTTGAATGAATATACATATATCTTATATTTGTATACCATTAAAAATATGTTTTCTGAATAACTAAATTGTTTTTCACACCTCTAGACCATTGAGAAGCTGCCCGACAAGGTTCTACTGCACATCTTCTCTTACTTGTCGCACCGCGAGATTTGTCGCCTGGCCCGGATTTGTCGTCGATGGCGGCAGATTGCCTACGACACGCGCCTCTGGAAGAATGTGTCCCTGCGACCGGAGGTCTCTGGACTGCATGTGGGCTCCCTGGAGATGCTGCTCCAGCTGATCTCCGTGAGGTTCGGTCCAACGTTGCGCTACATCGAACTGCCCATCGAGCTGATCACGCACACAGTGCTCCACGAGCTGTCCGCCAAGTGTCCGAATCTCACTCACATGCTGCTGGACTTCTCCACGGGTAAGATTTATCCTTTCTTTAATAGTCAGGTATTATAAATATTTCGTATTTTCTTAGCCATGCAGCTGCACGATTTCAGCGAGATGCAGGCCTTTCCCACCAAACTGCGCTACATGTGCGTCTGTCTCTCCGAGGTGATCTTCATGGAGGGCTTCATGCGCAAGATCTACAACTTCATCAACGGCTTGGAGGTGCTCCACCTGATCGGCACCTATGAGAAGTGCGAGGAGGAGGAGGAGGAGATCTACGAGGTCATCAATGTGCACAAACTAAAGTCGGCCACTCCGAATTTGCGGGTGATCAATCTGTATGGAATCAACTTCATCGACGACTCGCACATCGATGCCTTCAGCTCCAACTGCATCCAGCTGGAGTGTCTGGCAGTTAACTTCTGCAACAAGGTCACCGGCTCCACTTTGAAGACCCTCATCCAGAGGTCCAAGCGCCTGACCTGTCTGCTCATGAATGGCACCAGTTTAAAGTCCGAGTTTGTGATGCAGGCCGAATGGGACAAGTGCGCTCTGCAGGAGTTGGACATCACGGCCACGGATCTTTCGCCCGAGTGCCTTGTGGATTTGCTAACCAGGATTCCTAGCTTAAAGTTCCTATCCGCCGGACAGATCAATGGATTCAATGACAGCGTTCTCAAGCAATGGATGGAGTCAGGAACTACAAGGTGGGTTCAAATACTATTATCATTATGTTATTATAAAGTATTTTCTTTAATTGTGTTTTACCCTTCAGGTCTCTTATTTCCCTTGATTTGGACTCATCGGACAACATTACAGATGAAGGTCTCCTTAAGTTCATTCAGCGCCAGGGTCACCAGCTCAGCGCCTGTTGCCTTTCCGGAATGCCTCATATCACCGATCAGTTGTGGATGAGTATTCTTCCTTTGCTCGGAAACTGCAAGTAAGAATCGTTATTAATAAAATAATTTAGATTCAAATATTTAACTTTTCTTACTCTTTAGGATCATAGTCATGGGCACGGCTGAGAAACTAGGAGTCAATATCCATGTGGACCAGCTGATGGACACCATAGCCTCCAACTGCGGCAACTTGGAACGCCTGGAGTTACGCTGGGATCCGGATAACCTGCGATTCTCCGACAAAAGCCAAAAAGCCATCGACATTCTGCGTGTCAAGTGCCTCAAATTGCGCTGCATGGTCCTCAGGTGAGTCATGCCCTATTTTAAGTTTGTAAACTCTGTTAATTAATTAATGAATTTCAGCGATGGTCGTTATTATGAGACGGTTAAGGCCAACTTTGAACGTGCCGATCGAATCACCGTGGTGCGGACCACCACCTGTTGTAGGGTTTCACCTTATCACCTGCTCCGCAACTATAATGATTTGATTTTCAACTGAGAAATATTTGTGACATATCAAACTGTTCATATTATTGTTAACCGCAAACGAAACACCCAAATCTCTAGTCAAAAGTCAACACAAATGTTTCTGTGTTTTCGCTTACTTTAAACTGTTTTTTAATGTTTTCTGTATTTTCCGCTTCTTTCGTTTAATTACATTAAATCTAAATAAACATACATAGGTAATTTAAATAAAAACAAAACAAAGAATTTCTTATTCAAGTAATTTTTATATTACAAAATTATACAACACAATATTTCGTTTGCTATCATTTTTCATCTGTGTTGATTTCGTGTTTTGCTTTTAACTAGATTTACTTGGTAACTTGATTAAATCATTTTCAGACTTCACCACATAAAATGTTTATCGTACTTGTTATTCTCCGCTGTTGGTATTTTTACACTGTTTTCATCCGCTGCAAACTTAGAGCTACATTTTTTTGTGTGTGTTTCAACATTTTTGGATCAACTCTTTACCGTAAACTTAACGTACATAGATCTCTGGTTCAATTATCGTCTCATTATGGTTCAGTGCGCTATTATATGCATGGTATATAATTTAATTAAGCATGGCTGCGTGGTTATGTAAATGTGTCTGTGCCTATGAGGATCGAAGGTGTGTTAGGTGTGTCGCGTGTGCTTGTCTTAATATTTTGAGTGCTAGGGTCTGTGTCTTCATGTAGTAGGAATAGATTGCTCGTGAAAGGAATAGAGAAGCCTTGGATCGCTACAAAGATTCGCAATTTTTACATAAGTACACTAACACACAGAACATTTCCAAGTGGTAAGATATAGAAGAAAAACAAGGTACGCCGAGCGCTCCCGTTCCGATTCGAACCAAGCCGGTTACTGCTGATCCTGCGACATCCGGAACATGTGCGTCGTATTGCTGGCCGCCGCCGTGGCCACCGCAGCAGCGGAAGTGGCCGTCGGCGGAGGCGGTTGGGCGGATGCGGAGATGTAGCTGCTGTCACTACTTCCGCTGGCGCTGATTCGCTGGGTGGAACTGCTGGAGACGGTGGCCATCGACCTCGCCTCCGCAGCAGCCGCTACTGAGTCCATGATGGTCGATGCCGCCTCAGTGCCGATCACCGCAGCTGCGCTGGACGAAGTGGTGGCCATCTCCGGGTTCTCCACTGGAACTCGTTCCGGGGAACGTCGCGGCGCACCAGCGTTGTTTCCATCCTAAAATATAGAGGTATTAATATACTTTCCTTCATCAACAGTTTTACAACAGAAGCTTTGAATTCTGCTTCTGTACTCACGTCTCGAGGATAAATACGAAGGGGCTGTTCAGCCTGGGCAGCCGCCGCTGGTTCCGCCTCCTGCGCACTTTCCTCCGCCTTGTCCGTGTACATCATAATCTCATGGCAGAGAGGGCAACGATCCTGGACATACAGCCACTTGCGCAGACACACGCCATGGAAGAAGTGACGACACCGGGTGATCTTGGCCGAATACATTTCCTTAACGAAAAACGGAATATCACATACAAATCGAAAGAAGTAAAATTCAAGACAAACTCACCTGATAGCAAATCGCGCAGACATCGTCGAACGCCTGCAGTTGGGCAGGAGTTGCTTCTGGCAGAGAGGAAATCTTGTGGACCGCCGAACGCCGCTTCATGAAAACCGACCAGCCCGCCCGCGCCTCGCACCAGATGTTAAAGTAGGCATGGATGCACATCATGATCGCTCTGATGGCGCCGCCTGTAGCATTTTGGGCTATCAAGTTATAGTTATCGGTACACAAAATCAACCAAATAAAAATATTACATGCACACATTTAACAGAAAAGCTGGACGCGGAACTGATGGTGGATTTTGAGGTCCGGATTCGATGCACAAATATGCCAATTGAATGCGGCGATGGAGTCGCTTCTTCATGTGTTAATGTAACAAGGACGAGGTTCGCTGAACTTACCCGACTCGAAGACCAGTATCCAAGCACCGTTGATGAACAACAGAATGCCAAAGCAGAATTCCACCGAGTTACCAAAGGCACGCACGTAGTACAGATAGTCGTCCAGCTTTTCCCAGAAGAATTGCCGCCGGGCGTCCAGTAGAAACAGCGTGTAGGTGGCCAGCGAAACCAGCACCTGGGAAAAGGAATAAAGTTATTAATTAATATGCCAAAGATCCCAATATTTGTACATACCTTTACGATCACCTCAACAGAGAAGGCAGTAACCGCCAGCAGCCAAGTGGAGATCGATCGTTGAGACCAGAGATAGTAAAGCAGCGACACGGGCATCACCACGAGAAAGGCGCAGACGCTGAGGGCGCGTACATGCCGTTTTCGGGAGGGATTTCGCGCCGCACTCAACGACATCAAGATGGGCGATACAATGTTGTGCAAGAAGTGCAGCAGAGCGGTCATCAGCAGGCACAGATTCCGGCACAGCCTAATAAATCGCTTGTCCGGCGACAGGGATGTCAATCCCGTCTGCAGAGCGAGGATGTAGAAAAGCACAGCTGAGACGGTGCCCAGCGACTTCTCCTCGTCGTTGTCGTAAGTGAGGAGGTACCACTGGAAGCCGCGTCCGATATAATGGCAAATCATCGAGATGACGCCCGTCATCCCCAAAACCGCCGTCAGGGTTTCACAGCCATCGACGAGAAGCTTTTGTGTGGCCGGCATCAGTTCGAGGGGTTCTTCGGATTCCGTCGTCGCCAAAGCATAGCCGCCTTGAATAATCCTAAAACAATAAATGATGATATTATTTTGTATATAAGTAAATAAAACTCAAAACTAAAGCTATTAATGTTTCAAGCTCCAAATCGATCACTTGGAGATTAATAGTCTTGTTTCACTGACACATAAACCCTCTAAAAAGAAAAAGCTAGAATGTTTTACATGTCTTGTAGTTTAATACCATTAACATAAATTAGTAAAATATAACTTGGACCCACCTGATAGTCCAGAAAACTCTTAACACATTGGGCACGTTAAGGCGCTGCCATTCGTTTTCGATGAGCGCCGACAGTCCAAAGTTGGAGACAAAGTTCATGGCGTACTGATACCCATTGTATACCGTCCGACTAGCCTCCATTGCGCTGTGCATCAGCGTGATCTTCGTGAGGATTATGGGCGTAAAACCAGCCACCACGGGTAGGTGTTGCACAACTTTCGGCGGCAGTGGAAGCATGGCCACCAGAATTGGACTAGCGAAGATGATGGGCATGGATTTCTGGAGCAGCTCGAACCTTGGACCCAGGTGAATGTAGGCGAACAGCATGCCCATGAACCACTGGGCCATCAGATGAGGCGCCAGCGACATGACCACGCCGCCCGAGTCCAGTAACCGTGTGGTGTTGAGCGACATGAGATCCTCCAGTATGCTGGGACTTCGCTCCATCAGCGCCAGAGCACTCACATTGGACCAGTAAGACAGGAAGGTGAGACCCAGCGAGGTGAGGAACATGTAGACCATCACCAGGTGGCGGGTCCACAGCATGAAGATGCAAGCGGCGGACAGGAAACCTGCAAAAGCACAAAGATAGTGAGTCAAGTATTTACGTTTTAGTGGGGACTAAAGTACGCGCGATAAGCGGCCCTTGGAATTTTAGATGGTTTCGTCAGCAGGTTGGAAACAATGAACCTAATTCAATCTCACCGACTTTTAACGTTTCGGGTTTTAAGGGAATAAAACTTAGTAACCCCGTGTTTTTCTAAGAAATTAGTAAAGTAAAGTACAGTTGGGAAAATTTATTTATAATTTAGATAATAAAAATTGAAAGTTTAAAAACTAAACAAATTCTAGATAGCTCTTTATCTTTTCCTAGTATAATTATTTTAAGCAATTTATAAGATAATGATACGTTTTAAGCTTTGAAAAGTTAATTATTATTGACTTTTTTATTTTTAACTCCGGTTCTTTTATACGTGACGTGGATTTTTGTTTACCAGGTGTCCTAGTAAAGCGAAAGTAACTCAAATAAGTAGGTGACTCACCGAACAGGCAGATGACGAACTTCACGGTGGTGATGCTGAGCACATTCGCTAGCGTTTCGTCGTGGGATAGTTCATCCATCAGGGAGTTGAATCCGGAGCTCAGCATTCCATTGGATTGAGCAGATCTGGAGGCATTCTCGATGGTCTGTTCTAGGGCAGATTGAGCTTTTTCCGCAGCTGATGAAGTCATTTGAGAGATGCCATCACCTCCGAGGCCAAAGAACTCTTTGATGCTGGCGAGGGGATCCTTCGATTCTGGCGGGGATTCACTAGGTTTCACTTCTGGAGCCTTTTCCGGATAAAGCCGCGTGGGCAGGCCCATTCCGATCTTCAGAATCTCGTCGATAACCATCACCGGCGGAACGCGCATCATGACGTCCACCAAACCCAGAACCTTTGTCCTCACGGACATGGCTGTTGTTTTTTTTTTTGCTTTACCCGAATCTATAGTCTATATAGGCTATAGTTTGCTGATCCAGCGTGACTCGGCGCTTATTGTAAGCCAATATCAAACTCCAATCTGCATTTGTTGTGGCCTTCGTCTTGGATTTCGCAAAAAAAAAAGGGAATGACGATTTGGGGTTGTGTAGGTGCCAATGGTGTATGTGTGTGCCTTTTAGCAGGTGCAAAAATCTCGCTCGTAAAACTAAAAATCTAATGTAAAAAGGTAGGTTTCGGCAGGTGGTTGTTGTTTTTCGATTTTCCTCCTCAATTTTCCTTCGATTTTGTCCGAACTTTACACTTTTTCACAATTAGTTTTTTTGTTTTTCTCCTCTGCTTCTCCTCCTCCTTCTTCGCCCAGCTATCGATATTATCTGCCTATCGGTGGGGCCAATGTTGGCTAACTTCTAGTCGCTTGACTATCGATAGTTCGCTCCAGCTGTTCGTTTGGCGCGCAGTCTGCGATATTCGAAATTGATTTGCAATCCAATGGTGGTAACGTGTGTGTGCGTGTCGGCGGGAGTACTGGAAATTTTAGAAAAAAAGTTTTATAAAAATACTTTCTGAAGGGTCTGGCGTAGCTTTCTATATGTTGACTACATTGTTTTGGACGTTATTTATTTAAGTGAACACATTAACATTTTGCTATTATTTTAAATATATTTTATTAGGTGCTCACAGGTGTTATCAAATATTATACCGATAACTTTACTTTAAAATTCTCTTTTGATTGTCATAGTTTTATTTAAGCTCGACGAATATAGGTGAAATTAAAAAAAGTTGTAAGGAAAAGTTAATGTCGCCAGAAATCATTTCCGTTTCTCATAATATTTGAAATGTCCTCAGTTCTACGTTTTATAAACGATTCCCGGTTAAATATCGCCTGCATTATTTCTAATGTACCCGATTGCAATCCGTATCCGCAGCCCTCCAAGTCATTTACGTGAATTTCCTCAATTGTTCGGTCATTAACTTTTGCTATTTCGAACCTTAATTGTTGTTCTTTCTTGTTTGTGCCACAAACTCCTAAAAAATTCCCCCTTCCTTTCGCCTATGCAAATGCACAAATTGAGGCAACGGCAATGCAGTCCGCATTTCGGGTTCGTTTTGGTTTCGTCCCCAACGCAACGCTCGTAATTATGCGCAATTGTTTAGCGTTTAGCTCAGAAAGTTCAACTTACATAATTGATTTTTCATGCCGCGACACAAGAATTTTAAACAAACTGCACAGGTCATAACAAACAGCCGGTTCCCGAGTCGAAGAATGCATGCTTGTCGATTTTTCTACTGTAGGGTATTGGCGGTATATTAGCTTAAAAAAGCTACAATTCTAAATGAGTGAGCCTGAAATATAACCTGAAGTATCTTATTAATCTTAATTTATAATTACCCAAATCTTGTCTTGCATCATTACTTTTGGTAAAGGACTATTATTTTTAAATATAAATTAGAGCGTCTAACATTCAATGTTTCTAGGATTTTATAGTTATCCCCTGCTTTTTATTTTTCAGGCCCAGCTAATTTGCATAGTTTTCCTGAGTTTTGGGGCAGCGATTCGTGTTGCATACTCGAAGGGGCAGCAAATTGCACAAATTACGCTCGACGGCGATTTCAACTTTTTAGGAGGAACAGGCGAACAGTTGACACTCCCAAAAGGAACTGGGCTCCCAATATGGGCCTCATATATTTAATGTAATCAGTGTAATTGTCATTGCAATGAGCCGGGGGAATCGGGACCGGGTCCTCGATATAAGGAGCCCAATACGATCCAATCCCGAAACGATCCTCTCTCTTTGCGGGTCTCACGCATGGCAATTGTATAATTTATCGCTCCAGTTCTAATCGGCAGCTGTCAGGTAGACAGGTTGGCCGATCTCGGGGGAACGATTTAATTCGCTGGCCATATAAGTCGGAAATTTGTACGTTGATTAACGCGCCAATCGTTTTACACAACAACGTACAAAGTGTCGATGGTCTCCATGTCGTAAAGCCCCGCGCTTTGCCTTGTTTTTCCTCGCTTTTTCATCGGCTCCAATCGCAGTTTCATTTTTACCGTCTATGTGTGATTTCATTACGGTCGCGACTGCACACGAAAAATTGATTGATTTGATGGAATTCCTTTAATTACAAAAAGTATCTTAACATATATTCAAGGATTGGTAAGTTAATCATACCAATCGCCTGACTTTGTAATAATTTATAGAATCATAATC
Source organism: Drosophila ficusphila (assembly GCF_018152265.1). NCBI lineage: Eukaryota > Metazoa > Arthropoda > Insecta > Diptera > Drosophilidae > Drosophila > Drosophila ficusphila. Next base: position 22,400,792 of record NW_025064737.1, read on the forward strand.
AATATAAAAGCAAAATTATTTTTTTTCCCTGTGCATCCGAGTGGCCAGGAACAGGACCTAAATGCGATCATGTGAACCCAGTGCAATGCGTTCCCAGCATGATTACCACTCTCTGATAATATATAGAAATAGGCAGCTGGAAACCTGCTGGGACGCCAAATGAATTAGCTGCTGTGAAAACTGCCGTGGGGCTGTTAGCGATTCTCACTGGAGATCCAATGTTTCGAACAAAGTATACCCTTCCCAGTAAATGTATATTTTGTATTTAATAACTCTTATCATTTAAAATTAAAATTATGAGGAGTGGCTAGTTTTAAAATAATGTTTTTAAAAAGAATTCTTCGAAACAGCCCAAAACAATATGCTCAATATAATTATTTAAAGAGTATCTGAAATGGCGAGAGGCCACTCTATTTTGGTGTAGATATTTTCACAAAATTAGATACTTACCAAACCACTGTAATAAAGTTGTTAATATTGTCAGAAAATTAAACATAATAAGAAAAATAAATGTTATAGAGGTAGACTAAATTACTTTCGTGTTATAATTATTTTCTGGATGAGATAGACATGACTACTTTTCTGACCAAACTGTGTAGAAACATAATTTATTTTTGGCTACTGTTTAGTAATGTTTTAAACTCTTCGCGTTTTGCAACGGATTACCTTTTTTGCTTTATTCCCACTCGCTTTGTTTCTTTTTATTTAATTGGATGCCACTTGTTTCAGAAGATCCCATCAGATTTTTGAGTTTGTCATAATTGCCTCCCAGCAGAACCTTTCTCGTTTGTTATATTGAAATGGCTTTTGGCCAAATCCAGTTGGTGGCAGCCGAAGCAGGCCCCAAAAATAAGGCCCAATTATCTTTTGCATTCGGCGAATAATTAGGAGCTTGATTGACATGCGGATAAGGAGACATACACTTGGAATGCCATAGCAAATTATCGAACGGCTACTGTGCTGGTCCTGATCCACAAAAATCAAAGGCCGTAACGACAGCGACAGGAGGTTGGAGCCCCAATGGGGGCGAGGGGCAGGGAGGCGGAGGATTGGGATGCGGATCGGGATGCCGTTGAGGACGACAACGACGCCTTCCATTTATTGGCTGATGCTGATGATGCTGCGCCTTTGTCTGCACATAGAGTGGTAATCTGATGCTGGGACGATACAGAAGCCACTCCGAAACAATGACCAGACTGCCGACCAGGCCGGGAAGGAACCCGTTTCTGGCCTCGCAGCAATTACAATATGTTTAACTACGTCAGCGCCTTATCTGTGGCTCCAAGGACTTGCAGTTGAAGAAAAAAATTTGACTCACATTATATAGTTTGTTATTCTTATTTAAAATAAAAGATGTTTACCTAGCTTAGCACTTTTATGATTTTATAAAATTTTAAATAAATTTGTTTGTTTATTAATAAGATTCTAAAAGAGATTAATGTTTCAATAAAGCAATTATTTTATTTAAGTAGTTATTTTAGCTTGATCCCTTTACTGTGAGACATTTGATATTTTTTTAAATCAATCCCCTTTTTTTCTGTGTGTATTCTCGGACATTTTGGGACCCGCTCCCCCTGCCATCCAGAATTTTCCCCCGTCCATGTCAGCGATTAATCCAGCCGACTGGCTGCCCCATCAAACGGCTTGTTAGCCTGGATTCGGGCTCGGAATGGACTTGGGAGCCGCCTCATCATCGATTGTGTTATCGATGGCGTTGCCGGCTTTAGCCTCCGCTTTTGGGACTCGAACTGGCCCGGAATCTCATTTGCGATTAAGTTCTTATGGCCACTGTGCACATTTCGTGGAAAGTTGGCCAGCAGATCTTTATTGTTCGATTGGTTTATTTATAATAATTAGGTGCGCTGTCCCAGCGACTTTGTTTTGCCTGCACGACGAGCTCCTTTACTGGCTTCCTTTATTTTTATTTTATTTTATTTTATTTTGTTTTATTTATTTTATTTTGCTGGCTTATCGACCGGTGGCTGGCCCATAAATTCTTTAAGCTCGCACCTTTTTATTGTGCGCACTCACACACGCTGCTATTTACTGCAGGCTTCCTTCTGCGCAGATCGCAATCGGCAAACGGCTGCGCATGCGCGAGGACCACAGAAAATGCAGAAAAATAAAGAAAAATACGGCAACAGAACCTGCACCACCGGGTGGAGCGCGTTCCTTTGGTAAATTGCTCACATTAGCAGGTTGTACGACTTATTAAGTAAGCACAATTTGCGTGGCCGCCGCCCAAACAAAAAAAAAAAAAAAAAACCAAAAGCAAAAAACAAGGAAAACAAACCAACAGGAAAAAAGAAACAAGGAGCATCGGATACTGGAAATAATGGGCAGCCGTTAAAGGTGGCGACCAGGAGCCGCCTATCCCGACAAGTGATTGTTTTATAATTGCAATCGCAATTGCAGCCTGCAGTTCGCAGTTCGATCCGCTAAATTGGCCCCGAGGTGTATCGCATCGTATCGTTTCGTATCGCATCGTATCGTATGGTATCCTCCGTTGTTTGTGGGCTGGTCGGCGAAATTGGCAATCCATTTGAATGAATAATTGCTCAATTACGAGTAGAGCCACCGCCGAAGCGCCTAACGAGTCACACTTGCTGGGCGGAAAATTGTTTTCGAAATTTGTCTGGCTGCGGTCAGCATGGGTGCAGGTAAAACTTAATTGGAGCGAGCTGGAAAAAATCGTTGACTAAACTGGAGGCATTACTCTGCGTCAGAAAAGTAAACAGAGTGGATTTAAGAACATTTAAAGAGTTCATACGTAATATATTTTATAATAAAAGGAAAGAACCTAGCGATTGAACAGGAAATATGCTTTGAAAATGAACCTTTAAATAAACACAAAAATTAATTCAATCTTTTAATACCAAACCATATTGTTAACAAGTTAATTTAATTCAACATGCAAAGCTACTAATTAAATCTGATTGCCAGTTATTTGAGCTATAAACTGAACAAGTATTTATGCTAAATCGAAGATAGTCGCTTTTTTGAATTGAAATTTTTATGTGCACACACTTCTCGAATGACAACGAGCAGCGCAGCGAATTAAATACGAAATATTTGCCGATCTGGCGATTTAAGCACCCAGATTAGCCAAAGTCAGAAAAGCGCGACAAAAATGGCGCTAAGCCCGCGGAGAGACAATAAGGCACAAAAGATATAGCCACAGCAGTGGTCTGGCATTAGGGTGAAATCGAGAAATGAAACTGGACCAGTTTAAGCGGAAGCAGCGATGGTTTGTGATGAGGATGGAGCTCTGGAGTTGGAGTTCGAGTTGGAGCTCTTGAGCTCTGGAGCTGCCGAGCTGCATCTTGGATCTGCGACTTCGACTGAGGCCGCTGTCTGCGGGCACGTAAGAAATTTCATACTAATTGGCATAAATACCAAGTGTTGGGGAGAGAGACGTTGCTCGCTTTGGCCCGGCGACACTGACAGACTGACGAACTGACAAACTGACGGACTGACATTGAGCCGCAGCAAAAAAAATACATACAGTCGAACTTCTGTAAGCTTAACGGGATCATCTTTAAAAGTAATTAGTTTTTTGATTATTAATTTTCATGATTTACTAGGGAAAGTGAATTGAATATTATTTTTAGTGAAATTAAATTTATTTAGAACATATAATCCTTACCATTTAAATGAAATCTCTTATGGGGTTTGTTATTGGGTTAGTAAATTAAATATAATATCTTTTTTGAAGTATTTTAATGTACGGCTTAGTAAATTTAATATAATATTTTAAAGTACAGCTTTCATCTTAAAGACATACGACTGTACAAAAAAAGCGGAGAGGCAAACGCTTGTCGATGAGATCTTCACCTTGGCAATCATTAATCGTCTGCCAGTGACATAATATCGATGATGGAGCTGTGTCCTCAGCGTCTCTCGTCTAAGCCAGTTTTATTTCGTATTTTTTATTTCATTTGCTTCGGTTTGGTTGGGTTTTGTTTTGTACTTCTTGCGATCGCTCCGCTAGTTGGCCGCGTGCAATGCTGGAATGCTCATCGAACCAATTGAAATTGCTGTGACAACAATAAAAATTCAACTTTGGGGCCTCTTTTTGCTACCGTTCCCGAGTTGATGTTGCTGCGGGGCTGCAACAGTTGCTGCAGAGGTTGCTGCTGCCATTGCCCACTGCCATTGCCATTGCCGTTGTCGTCGACGTTTCTTCGTCTGGTTGACTGACTGACAATTAGACGTTGCTAAAATGTTGACTGATCAAGCGATTTGTAGCTGTAAATTCATCTCTATTTCGCTCTGCAGAGAGATTTCATGTCTGCTGCCTGGGAATGCTGCTGGTTTTTCTCTTATTTTCCAAGCCTCCCAACCGCCCCCCCAACACTATTTTTTATTGGCTTTGTCTGGTGGTGTTCATTGGTTCATTGGCTGTCCTGCCTGGCGGCTACTTGTCGCTGTTAAAATCCAATTAATCGAACAATTTACTTTGGTGCGTTTAGCGATGGTGTTGCTATTGCGCGGTTATCTGGGCACGGGTTCGGTTCAGGGATGGGTTATGGGGTATATATCAAGTAAGAATGGGTAGTCAAAGCCAAAAGACGTTAAAGAAATGTACAAAATCTTGGGGTTATCTTGCATAATTTAATCTGTGATTAATTTTTTTTAATGACAATAAGTACACCCATTAATTTGGCACTTTTTAATCGCCCAAAAAAATTGTAAAAAATTAAAAAAAAAATTGTAAAAAATTTCTACATTTTTTTTTTTAAGTGGGTGTGCAGTTTGTTAAAGGGTCAGAAAAATTGAAAGAAAAGACCTCCCTGTCAAAATTGAACAAGTTTTGGCTGTTTTATCGAGGTTTTACCGTAAAAAACACAATAAAATATATTCATATTTATTAACTAATTACGCCGGACTGCAAACGAACACTTCCCTTCCAGCGAGTCCTATTATTTTTCCAACCCAACCCTTTCCATTCGCTAACGATCTGTAAGTGTTAAGACATAAATTACGAACTGCCTGCAACATGACAGCGCTACAAAATGTGGACTCTTTCGACCCGGCCCCCAAAACAAATGGGCGGCCACCCCTTTGGCTGGCATCCAAGCATGATTAGTGTCAATTTTTGTCACTTTAATAGCCTCGTTTATGCGCCTTAAGCCCTGGCTAAAGACGCTCGTTTTGGCCCCGTTCGTTCGCTGGTTCGTTCGTTCGGCTGCATTAAAAAAGGAAGTGTGCCCTATAAAATAGGCCAAAAAAGGCCGCCTCACTGCAGCGCGACGTTTTCATTAATAGACGCTCGAATATCAAAGTGAAAACTTCAGAGTCGAGCCGCAACGCCTGCCCCATTAAACCACAAAATTTATTGCGCCAACTAAAACGAAATCTCGGCATATCTGACATCCGAAGCGGCGCGGGAAGAGAAATGGAGTTGGAGTTCGGGAGCCGAATCCGCGATCCTTGGGCCCCGGGAACAACTTAATTCAAGTGTTGTCACTTTGTCGTGTTCCCCAAAACGCTGAAAACGCTGCTCATTAATTTTCAAGTGTAACTTTTATTAGGTATTTAAATGCGTGTGAGCATCAGGCCAATGGCAACATGCCGCATCCCATAAATTCGTCGGATGGTGCATCTTTTTATGCCACTTCACATATAGCATTTGGCCACATGTTGCAGTCGCCCCAGCCAGCGTGTCGCACATACTTGAGATTGCATTAGTCGGTCCACACCCCCCGAAAAATAAATGTGGGGGAAAGTCGCAGGAGGGGCACAGCACTTCAGGGGAGCGCAGAGTGATCAATGCCGCCTCATATGCCCGTTCACAACCCATTGCATTAATAATCCATAACGCTGGGATCTGGGGACTAGAGATGAGAGCGTGAATATGTCTGAAATTGCATAACAGGGTGTTTAAAAAATATAGTACTTGGAACTTCATTTGACTAATTTTAAAAGAACTGGTTTCTCAGAGAATTAAATATATGTTATTGTAAATGCAATATTTCATAAATTTTGTTTAATTTTGTTTTTAATAATATCAATATTATTTCACCCTTAATATATAACTTGAATATAGTTTATCTGTTGTAGAACCATTTCATCTCTAGTTGCCACCCACGGAAGAAAACATCCGAACTATCCGCCTAATGTCGATAAATCAAGACCGCGAGTGGATGGAAGCAAACGAGATGAGACACCTCCACTTCACTTTGGAAAATGGAGGGTCCCCGCTCGAGAACCGGGTGAAATATTGTCGCTGCTAATGCTGTTAATGAAACAACGTAATTATGTATTAGGAGGGACGCACGGATATATAGAGCACCCTACTTAGGGGAAACTCCGGGTCGCGGAGCACATTAATTATCCGCCCAAGAGAAAGTGAAAGTGCGGTCCGAAAGAAAATGATACCAGCCAAAAACAAACATCCGAAAAACAAACCCAAATACAAATGTTCGGGGTAAGTGATGTCAATGTGACATTTTGTATTAAAAGGATTTTGTGTGTTTTACATAATAACCACAAAAAGTGGTTCAAAGAAGCCGACTTCGCTGCTTTTCAAAGGGTGTGGAGAAAAATAAATTAGGTATTTATTCCCATTAGGTGAAAGCTATAATATCAGATAAGTAAAAACATGGAAACCAAATAAGCATTATGTTATGCTAAATTAATTTTCGAATAAACTAGGGTCCATGTAACCAATATCCACTGTAAAATCCCCCAGATGAAGCTGTTCATCGAATTATTCGCAAATTAAGCAGAACAGTTAGTTGAAAACAGCAGGCGGTCGCCACGCCCACCAAAAAGGCGGAGGTGTTATGCTTGAACTCATCTGAACTCAAGCGAAAAGTCGACGAGTGGAGCACTCGGCCTGTTTTGTTGTTTTTGCCCCGCGGCGTTTGTCATGCGCTTAGATAACATTGTCATTAATCGTTCGCAATTAATTATCGGCTCTGCTCGGGTCTTTATTTTAAAGTAGTTATTATTATAACGAACTGTCAACACCTACTTATAAAGCCAAGTGGAGCTGCCCCTCCCTTCTTACGTTTCTGCCCCGTTTCCTGTTAGTGTTGGCAATTAAGCTTTTTTCCGGCATGGAGTTAATTGCTCAAAAGCTTTTTTACTTGTAGTTGATAAAATTCTATTCGAAAAGAATGCAATTTATAAATACCTTAACTTTGTTAAAATAATATAAAATAATTTTAATATATAATAAGTGTTACTGTTCCAGTTGTTGTACCACGAAATTTTCCTAATTTTCTTTTACAAATTTGGTTTACATTTTTGAATGTTTTTGGCTTGGCTCTCCCAAACTGGCATCACAGCTACCCCATCCCCAATTTGGGTGGTCGGACAATCTGACTGACGGTGGCCCGCCTCGAAAAGTCGAAAACCCGTTTGTCTCGCTCTCCGTTCCCGGCATGTGTAAATGTATGTTAATTTGCCGATCGTTAAATACGAAAATTTGTTGGTTTTATTGTCAGCTGGGTTTTGGCTTTTTGTCTTTTGCATCTTTAATTGGTTAACCATATGGTTTCGATCTGATTTGTTTGCGTTAACCTGTAACTTTGCTTTGGCTTCTTGTGTGGGGTTGTTAAATTAGCGTTTATCGGGCGAACATTAAGGCTTAATTGCGGCTTATCGCTGCCTACAGCAAGTTGGGGGATTGGGACTAGGAAATTACTACAAAATACTTGATTGAGCTTGTGGGTAGTGAATGGAAATACTTTACTAAAATGTAGTACTTATTCAACACTCAGCTTTTGTTTTCTCCTTCCCCATTTTGGTAAAACATTTTCACAATTGGAATTTAATGGAGTCAATTTGGTGTTGGTGATGCATAAACTGGTCAAAAGCAAGGAATTGGTGTGAGTTTTGTTGAATGCAAAGAGATCCAGCAGTCACAATGAAAAGGAAACGCTGGAGATGCTGCTGCACTGAAAGAAAAAGTAATAAATAATATAAAATTGTTACTTGTTGTAAAAAGAGGTTTTAATAATTAATCAAATATCATAACTGACCCAAAACAAGAACTTGTACTTTGGTTTTAAAACTCTGCTTAAATGAAAATCTTGAAATTAAATGTATTTTTTTTGGGAGTGTTCCTGCCAAAGGTGCTCCTGTTGCTCCTGTTGCTGATGTTGCTCCTGTAAATGTTGCTGCTGCAGGCTGCTGCCGCTAACAATGCAGATCAAGAGATGAGCGCGTCCATTTCGGTCTGCGGATCGGCCATTGTTCCATTTGGCATGTTGTTTTAGGAGTTCACTAAAAAGACAAATGTGGTGTGCGGGCTTCGGCGGGGGAGTGGGTTGATTCGAGTTTCGGTTAGTAAGCCAGCCAGCGCGTGTTAGTTCCACTCGTTAAGGATTTACGAGCAATTTTTATCACTTTGAGGATCGCTGACAAATCCGGCAACAACAGCAGCGGGCCAGCAGCAACAATGCGATGCAACATGCGCATAATAATGGCAAGTTGTCCGGCACACACAGATATACCTACTATATAGTACACATAGTGGAGTACGTCCTACGTTTGGCCAAATGCTATGAGCCATGAGACAGGAAGCGCGCTCGGCTGTCTCATCGTTGTCGCTGATGTGGCCAAAAGTGGCCAATAAAACCCCAGCGACGATGTCACCAAACAGCAGCATCAGCAACAGCAGCAACAATTGCAGCAACTGTTGCTTTTGCAGTTGCAGTTACAGCAGCCAGAAGCTGCGGCAGCGATGACGACGAATTATAGCAAAGTAATCGCAGTGGACTCTGCTGTTGCAACTGCAGCCATTGTCCAGTTTTATCATACCCTCCCAAAGGATATTTGAGCAAGCCTTAAATAGTTAAAAAACAAATATTCATTTTAGAATTGTATTTTATTACAATAACATATCTTTACAATATCATGTAACAATACATCGTTTTTCTTTTAACAAAATAATTTTGTTGGTCAAATATTTCAATTTAAATTGTCAAGGGTGTTTTATTCTTCGGTTACACCTTTTTTTCAGATCTTTCTTTTCGTTTTATATGTTTTCCTTTGGCCAGTTTCGTTGGCGGCTTTTGGCGTTGATTTCCCTTCCAATTTATGTGACATATTGATTTTAAATTGATGATAGTCTATTTTGCGTTGGCCAGCCACTGGAGAAGCGAACAAAGCCGAACGAAACCAATTTATTTTAGCCATTTTAAATTGGCATTTTTGCTGCGTTCCCGCTGCATTTGGCCAATGCGTTCGAGCCGGGCTTGTATGACTTCATCAGCGGTTTATTGTCGGGGCAGACGAGCTGGCTGGATGTCTGGGAAAGGCCGCTGTGCAGAATTCCCTGTGCCATTCATAGGCGCGCATTTAAATGCAAATTTAATTCAATTAATGATGCATCAAATGCAGCCAATGCCTAATTGCCATGCGATGATCGTCGTCAATGGCTGTTCCCTGTCTGCGTCTCCTGTTTTTATTTTATTTTATTTACTTTTTCTATTGCTCATCCTGAAGGATTCTCGGGCTGTGGAAACAGCAGCTGCTGCTTGACAATATTGATGATTTAGTAGTGGCTGCCGTTTTGTTGTCGTGCCTGTGGCACCATAGGCGTAATTAGACAAGCATTGTGCAAAAGCGTTAATTAAAAACCGCAAAAAGACACAGCAGTCGCATTGGCAGTTGCCATTTTTCCACCGAGTATCGACTGCCAGCTGCGCCAGCGCCATGCAGCCAATCTCACACTTGGAAATATATTTCTTCAAGTCATTAAACTTTAGAAGCTCACTCTTAATTTGGAATGAATTAAGTTTATGGGCTCGGGAATATAAACATAAAGCTACACTAACACAAAGATTTCAGTGTTCTTTAAAAAAAGTTTGTAATGTTTTTTCTATCAAGAATGTTCTCGTACTGAGCATTCATTTGATTAATCATTTTTTAACGAAATCTATAGAGCCTTAACCTACTATACAAATTGCTATATGGATATTAATAAAAATGTATTTTTTTAAAGACAATTTTCATCTAAAATCAATACTTATTTTTTAATTTTAGAGCTGTATTTCCACTCTAATGTTTTTGGGAGTGCATTACTTCGTAATGAGCTCGAGCATCGATTGCGTAAGCTCTCCGCGGATGCAACTGCTCCATGGTCCCTGTCCCAAGTCCCAGGTTGCATGTCCCCAGGTCCTCAAGACCCATTAAATGGCCAAGTACAGCAGCGGGGGCTGGCGCTGCTGCAATCAGCTAATAATTTCCTTTTAAACGATGCTGCATGAATGGAGACTCCATCTTCATGCGTATTTATGAGCCCAGCGATTCCTGTTTGCTGTCCGCCTTTGAGCGCCCAGGTTTTTGGATTGATTTTAACGCCAAGTGGTGGCGTTAAGGGGTTCCTAATGGAATTGGGAACATAATATTGGCGGAATATATATATAATAGAGTTGGGGGAGCTGAGGTGTAAACGTTCATCGTAAATTTTAAATCGTCTTTTTATTTATTTTGCTATAAATTTAAAATGTTTTTATTATTTACTTTTTAACATATTGATCAGTATTTCTATGATAAAGCTTTCATTCTTTAACTGACGCTAGCAGTATCGCAATCCCGAAAAGTTTTCAAATTTTCATTCATTGCAACTACAAAAATAAATAAGATTATTTTACATTTTTCAGGATGATGAGTTCTCTTAATTTGACTAAGAATGCTGGAAAGCTGTTGTTTACCCGCTGCTCGGCAATCCAAAGCCAGTGGATTCGGGAGCAGAAAACTATGCCGGTGTACGATTACTCCTGCCCGAATCCTCCCAAGTGGGGTTATTCTCCTTTTGGAAGGGATCAGAAGACATGGGGCGAGTGGACCTGTGCTAGGTTGGATGACCTCCTGAACTGGGGCAGAAAGGGATCCCTTTGGCCCGTGACCTTTGGCTTGGCTTGCTGTGCCGTGGAAATGATGCATATCGCAGCTCCTCGATATGATATGGATCGCTTTGGAGTGGTTTTTCGGGCTTCTCCTCGCCAGGGAGATGTTTTAATTGTAGCTGGAACTCTAACCAACAAAATGGCTCCGGCTTTCAGGAAGATCTATGACCAGATGCCGGAACCCAGGTGGGTCATATCCATGGGAAGCTGCGCCAATGGAGGTGGCTACTACCACTACTCGTATTCGGTGGTTCGCGGCTGCGATCGAATTGTTCCAGTGGATATTTATGTGCCCGGATGTCCACCAACCGCCGAGGCTTTGATGTACGGCATTCTGCAGTTGCAGAAGAAAGTCAAGCGCATGAGGACATTGCAGATGTGGTATCGAAAGTAAAGAAATATCCTATGAGTTGTTAACTTAATAAAAGTGGAGCCATTATTTACCACTAAACCACGGAAGTATCTTTAGGTGGTTCAAAGATAAAACTCATAGTTTTTAAAGTAGGAATATAAGTATAAGGGTTCCAATTGAGCTCGTCCTAATCCGATCTGCTTAACCCAAAACAGAGTCAAAGAGTTAAGCGCATCAGTTCCAGCATCTCCAGAAAATCCTTAATTCCAAAAGTCGCTTAGTCAGCGAAGAAGGGCTCGTGCTCACCTGCACTTGAAAAGCAACGAGGATCAATTTCACATCGCAAAGAGGATCTCCAGAGAGAGTCCTGCAGACAATGTCCAGAGACAATAAACACTTCTGGCGGCTTACTCTCAAGTGTCGATGAAATATGAAGGGTTCTTGAAACATATGAAAGGATTTTGTTGTTCCTCTTTTCCCGAACAATAACCGAAAATCCTTTTTGCGAATCTGCCGACACCGAGCACTTGAACTTGGTGGGAAGATCATTAAATCCTCGCTCGAGTGCGGTGAGTGCATTAAATTGTAGGACAACTATCGCATTAGTGTAATCCATGTGCGACACACCCACAAAACTGGCAGAACGGGCCTGAATGGAAACTCTCGAGGCTGAAAGACATGAATGAAGGACCTCATTCATTGAGCCCCTGAAAAGGACCTGCACTGAAAGGTCGAGACAAAAGCGCAGCGGGCAGCCCGCTGATCCTCGGGGATCCTGGGAATCCGTTCGTGACTTCTTCAATTCCAGCGAATAAGAATGGCCGTGGAAAAATTAACTTGTCTCAATCGCACAGCAATAAAAATTATTAACAAAGCCACTGGCAACATGTTCGCCTCCATTGTGCAGGCATTAAATAAATTTAACAGCTCAATGACTTGTCGAAAGGTGTAGCAGGGAGAATCCGGAGAATCGGAATCAGTGGAGCGTTCGCGGCCATGCAACCATATCTTAATTAGCGGACCCCGGCCTACATTAACCTTAATTTTTGCTCTTTTTTATTTTTTATTTTACCGATTTCTGCTTAATTGCGGCGCCGAGGCGCCAACGAAGAAGCTTTACAGCTGCACAAGGAAAATATTTTATTTAGTTGATTTATGTAATGTAAAAATCTTTTTGTAAATTGATAAAAGTGCCGCTGTGTTTGAATATTGTTTCTTTTTTAGTAAACAACAAAATTCAACATTTTATCAATTTTTTTAATGAAGTTCCATCTTATGATAATTTTTTATGAAGTAAATCAAGGTATTAAATGTTACCTATAAGTTACCTACTCAATTAAGGAATTCAGCTTCAAATAAGTTATATTTGCAGTGCAATTTTAGTGGCCTTTCTCTGCAATTTCCATTGGAGTGTCCAGCGGCGCATGCTCAGGATTTGCACTTGAGTGAAAATCTGGGAATTGAGAGTGGGGATTTCGACCACCGAGGTGGGTCTTACCTGCAGATCCACGGCTCGTCAGCGATGGAAACCCCCTTTTCTGACCAGAGGTTCGGGCAATGTTCCACGGGTCATAAATTACGTCAGACAATTTCGGACAGAAATGCCCAACGAATTGTGTGTTTAACACCTAATCGCCCGTAATGCTCTACAACCGATTGTGAGGTCCTCCAAAAAAGTGACTCGCCGCCAAAATGGGTCCAACAATAAACCCTTAATGCAGCATCTAGGTTCATTCATTCATTCGGATAGGCTCATTCATGGACCCATAATGAAATTGTTTGATGTCTTCTTAAGTTCTTTCTTATTTTATTTCAGCATTGTGCCCGGGCGGAGATTTATGTTCATGAATGTAAATGCCTTCTTCAAATCTTTTTTATTGGCATTATGCGGAATTGATTTGTTGCCTCGTTGGATTCTTTCATAAAATTATTATCACACTTTGGGAATTCAGTCGATCTGATCTGCTTTCTTTAGGGAGAATTATTAAGCTGATTTTAATTGCGTTCCGTGCGTTTGGCTGCTTTGACCGGGAATCGTAAATCTAATTTAGTGTTCTCTGGAATACAAAACGAAATTTAGACGTTTTCTAATTATGCAACGAACGATCTCTTCTGAGTGGGGCGATGTTTTGTGTGTTGTTTTCGATCGGATTTGATTGAAATTTATCGCTAATGCATGGACTTCGGTCCACGATCTCAGATCCGTAATCTTCTCTAGGGCGTTGTCCGTGAAGTTGTGGGTCTGCTCTGGCTTACATAAATATATATTGGCCCTGACTCTGAGTTGGCCGCCAATTTTGGTCCAAAGTTATGGGAAGTCATCAGCGCGTTAAGCCGTTATGGATACTTTACAAAGCCATAACGATAGGATCTTGATATTAGTTTTTTTCCGTGTTTGCGTTGATCTCGCAGCGATCATTTGTTAAATAAAAGTGAAAATTTGTTATTTGTTGCACTCGGTTTGTTTTTTTTTCCAGCGATATTGATCTTGATTTATATTATTAGTGTGCTTTATGTAAAATCAGCTTATTGAATGCAAATCTAATGTGACACTGTAAAAATTCCTTTGGGGTATAAGGTTTTCGATGAATTGATTGATTAAATTATAATAAAATTAATATACTGGTAACAATCAAGCTTTTAATTAACTTTGCAATAGTCAGCTGAAGAAAATTAAATTACTTAAGCTGACTAATGTCTTATGATTCGAAACCCCTTGTTAAGCTCGCTTTTAACGGTTTCTCTTCTTCGTAATGGTCTTCCGGGCCAACATCATCAGTGTGGTGGCCCAAATTAGTCGCCAAGCTGCCAAAACGTTTAGTACGCAGCTCTCACCAGAGAGTTTCTTTCCCCGCAAATTGTCCATTTGTCATGCGGACAATAACGTTGACATACATTCGGCCAGATCCTTTGTTTTTGCAAGTTCGTTTTTAGGGGGACTGAGCCGCTGCTCGGCTGCATTGCGCAATAAAACAGGAGTCGCCGAGGAATTGAGGAGGAGAATCCATCATTAATAAGCCCTAAAGTGGCTGCCCGATGGCCGCTCCAGGCGGGCAATAAAAACAATGGCCAAAATGGGCAATGAGCGGCCAACGCACAGCAGCAACATGTGCACTTGTTGATCTTGTTGTACTGGATAAGGCACTGAGAAAAATAAGTAGCAGTCAGTATTCTAAGTGGATACAAAATATAATTGAATTCTTACTGCTTCCGTTCATACGTGATTTGTTGAACTTAAAATTGAAATATTTTTTTCCTTGTATTAAAACACATATATTTTTTCTCTGTGCACCCCGTTTGCTGTTGCAGCTTGCAAACAAGCGAGCAGCAAAAAACTGCATCAGGAGGCAAACCGGAGGAGGCAAAAAAGCCAAACCGCTTTAGGCCATTTAAGGCAACGCAATTAATTATTTTTTAACTGTTTTGTCATTTCGGAATGCAGCCAGCAGCCATCGTTGGCCATCGATTGGTCCTCCTCCTTCTGGCCTTCTGGTCTTCTGGCTTTCAGCCTTTTTTCCGTTTTCCTTTCGGCCTTCCTGCTGTGGCAAAGGACTTTGACATGACCGCATCGCTGCAGCTTTCGCTCGTTTGATCGCTTGATCGGTTGATCGATTGATTGCTGCAACTAGCAACCTGCAACCAGCAACCAGCAAGCGGCAACCAGCAACGTGCAACCTGCAATCGGGCAAAAAAATGCTCCGAGATTGTAAAACGCGTCTGTAACAAGCCGTTGCGTTAATTTGCCGCTGCCGATTGGCTACCGAAATAAAAAATGAAATGAAATAAAATAAAATAAGTGCCACCGCAGGCAACTCAGATGGCAACGAGAATAGAAAGTCTTCGTTTTTCTTCATTTTTTGATCGAGGAGACGAGGCGAATAAAAAAATATGCAAAATGCTGAGTATATATAACAAATTAAACAACCAGTTGGCAGGGGACCGAGTGCTCGTGGCCGGGGCAATAAAGACAATAAAAATTCATACATTTTTCGAGCAACCTCGAACAAGTTGTTGGCCGCCTGGCCGGGCTTATTTGCTTTGTCTGTTTTGATTATAAAAAGCATTCAGCTTTAATTTGTCAATTTCTTAATTGGCGTTTCGTACGTTCCACATGGCAATAGCCGTCTCTTTCTGCGCCTTCGTCTGCCGTCTCCCTCTAACCAGCCCCACCACACTAACACAGATACTCACCAACACAGCGAAATGCCTGCTCAGTGATAGAAGAATTTTAACAAGCTTCGGTGTTTTGGAATTTCGTACGTGAAGAATCCAAAAATGTTTTACGCAATCAAAGAATCTGATAAAATGTCTACAAGCGAGGATGCCAGAAAAAGAGGCTATGGTCCCCCACACTCCCCATTCCCCATAAGCCCCCCATATACTCCCCAAGATCCTCCGATTTCGCCAGACTTCGGCGCATATCGATCACTTGTCCGTCGGTAAATATGACAAATTTCGAGGAACCACCAGCACTTTGGAAAAAAGCCACGAGGCGAAATCAGAAGCGAATGCACATCAATATCAGATGTCGTGTATCTCCGGCTGCATCTGTATCTGTATCTCGGTTTTGTTGTGGCACAAACCAATTAAGCCGAGATTAATTGGCCATGTCAAGTGGCGTAATCGAGCGCGAACACAGGTTTGACATTTCATAATTATTTCAACTGAGTCTGGGCTGCTCAGACTCTATGGAGTGTACCAATCTGGTCCCGTCTCTCATGATCGATCAATCTGTATCTGCGCGCTGCCTTTTTGTATCTCAGCGAGCGAATGAGTGAGGGAGAGACGGCATGGGATGGGATAGATACTTTCGTACCTACGCGTTTTGTTTTGTATAATTGTTTGTTATGATATGTTGATTTCAGGCGATAACCGCATGGGGCCACTTTGGATTATTGATATTTTCATGTAATTATGTTGTCAGGTGATTCGGTTGGGTTTCTGGCATAGGAATGAAGATTTTATTCCGATTGTAGTTGGCTTGGGGGGCACAACATGTTGATGGATATGCCTGCTAATTATATTGTATCCTTCCATTAACATTATATATTTTGAGTCTCTATAATTCCACTTTCTAATTGACTCTGAGACATCAACCTGATGAACTTTAAACTTACTCTACATCCAGGATCAGAACTTTCCATCTTCCGACCAATTTCAACATTATTTGGTGGACCTTGCTGATCTTCCACCTCTCAAGTGATCGTCAATCTCTGGCGATCTATTGCCATGCAGAATAGTCTTTCTTTTTTTATTGTCACATCTGATCGCCTTCGAACCACTTTGTTACCAGGGTTCAAACTTTCTCCCGGGCCACTCCGCACCCAGTTTTATCACCTATCGGCCATCGCTCATCCCATCCAATCCCAAATCCTATCCACACCCACTCGGGGCACCACTCTGCGTCCCTCCCGCTCATTTTGCCGCTAATTTGACAACAATTTACTGTAATCACAATCGATTCGTGTTTGCCAATTTTTTAATTGTTTTCAATCCTCTTTTCTTTGGCCAGCCAGAGGCCCGAAGGCAACTCCCGTCCTCACCAGACACACGATCGAGTAATTTACGATGGCCTCATGGTGATTGGGTTCGGCGGCACAGCGCATGACACCCAAACCGAAACCCAAACCCAAACCCAAACTCAGTCGGGGAAAAAGGGGAACAGACTAAACCCTAAACCCAAGCAAAAACCCATAGCGAGCTAAACAAACGAACTCCATTAGCAGATCTTTACTGGCCCTCTCTGCGGTTAGTTCGTGCGAACTTCTAGGAATTATGTTGTTCCAATTAAAATAAAAATTAAAATAAAAGAAGACAAAACAAAAGCCAGCCCACAGTCGACACTTGGGCCCCCTCTTCCTGTCGTTGTATCGATTTGTGAAATGGTCGTCGATGGCCTGGCTCTCGCCAAGACACTGAGAAAAAATATAGAAAATTCCAGGATGTAGTGCAGGTGTTTATAATATTAAAAGGAGAATACAAAGTATATAAAACATATAAACACATAGTTGTTATTGTTAAATAATAAGAATTTCTTTTAGTAACCGAAGGATTATAAATATTTTGCTGTGGACTTTTTCCCCCAGTGCTTAAAGGGAGGTGAGGTGTGGAAAGTGTACTGGCGCTGGCTGATTTCCATTTAACCTGCTGCACCAGAGACACAAGGAGCGAGATACAGGGAGACCGGGAGCCGGAGGACCCAGAGACCGGGGGACTGCAGCTGCACCTCGTGGATGCGGCTTGATTTCTTCGCGCACGATACGAATCGTGGTTGCCTTAAAACGACTTTAATATGTAAATTCGATTTCGGAAGCCAAAGTAATTAATACTAGAATGCAGCCCCGGTGCAGAGGCAAACTGAATTTAAAATTAATCCAAACAAACGGATAAGAGGGACCCAGGGCAGCAGAAATGTTAATTTGCCTCGTCTTCGTTTCTTCTGGGGCCCCAGGAAGCTACATTCTTACGATCGGAGGTGAGAATATTTCTCAACATTGCGTCGATTATCCCGGATATTTATGCGTTGGCCAAGGGATTTCTTCTGGCCGTTGGCCGGGGCCATTCAAATAAAAATTATGCTTGACATATTGGTATAAGTTTCGCTTTTAATTATGAATGGCCTTCTCTATGGGCTATCGTGTGGGTTCCATTGGGAATGGACCCTATAGGCCCTGCTGTGAAATCAGAGCTCTTCTTGGGTCCCAGTTTTGAGATAAAGATAAAGATCTCCTCTCTCGGGGAGAAAAAACACACACATACGAATAATGAAACTCATTGATGTAGGTAAATTATCGCTCTGTTCTTAACGTCGTGTTTTCGTGTTTTTTAATTGGACTTTGGGAATTTAGTGAAAAATGCTAATTAGTTAAAGGGTTTCTTCGGCTCTTTCCGTTCGTTTTGGGGCTCGTTGGGATTGCATTTCATTGATAATATAGGAAACTCAACGAGCGGATTCCCCAAGATTTACGTTGATGTCTCCTGACTCTTTTGACTCGCCTTCAACCATTTCTCTACTATCTATAAAATTAGATTATCAGTTAATCGGTTAATGTGCAGCCAGCAACGTTTGTTAATTGATTCTCGGAAAAGCCAACGAGAAAATCGAGAGGGTTTAAAAAACCAACAACCAACAAAAAAACAGAATCTGGTTTTAATTAACAACTATTTAGGTGCTGGAGCTACCGACTCTCGCCTGTTGCATGTTTCCCTTGATTTTGTGGCGCATTTGTGATTTTGATATACGAGTACTGCTTTCAGATTGGATTGTATATCATTCTTCGATACTCCACTTTTTTTTTCGGATTTTTTATATGCGTGCACAGTAGCCGGCAGGTTTTTTGTTTTTTTCTTGGGGCTTTTGGTTCCAGAGAACTTTTGGGTTTTGTCCCACTAATTGGTTTTATGGGATCGCCTTTGGGTCTGTCACTCTTCGCCGGTCATTTGTCGTTCGATATCGTTTTTGTAGATGGCCTGGCGAAGATTTTCAGATTTCGTAAGCTTGTTTTTTGGCCATTAAAATAGCTTATAATTTTATGCGAGGTCTTGGCATTGTTCGATCTCGATTTCCATTCGACTTGGTATTTGTTATCAACGAAATATTTTGATCTCACTGATAAGCTTGATCGCGGGCTCGTAAAGCGTTTTGTCTAAACTTTGGATATGTCCCCTTCTTTAAAAGACCTCCGTCAATTGGGTCAGTCCGCCCCACACACGAAAACGTATACATCGATAAAGTTCCCAACAAAACGCCATTGCCACTTGGCAGAGGCACAATCTCCGGGTCCAGATGCAACAAATACCACCGAAACTACTTGCCACGTTCAACGTCATCAGCATATGGGCGGCTGTTCGAGATCCGAACATGTTGTAGGTTGTCTTGTCGTTGCCTTGTAACCCGATAGTTTTGTAGTTTTGTGGTAGCGCACTCATAAATTTCGCCCCACCGTCGCGCACCTCGCGGTCGCATCTCAGGTGTTAAGCGGGTCGGGATATATACTCTATATAAAACAGTCGAGTATATTCATTTTATGGTGGGATATATACAGTTGTAAGTTCATATAACTCATTCATTTGGTTTTAAATAAATCAGGGGCATGTGAAGAAAATAAATGCTGTAAATTTTTATTAATCGGGAATAACATTTTAATAAGCGTATTATTGTGTGTTATATTTATTTTATGGTCCAGGAAAACAAGTGTTATATGCCAAAAATTGTATGTTTTTAATACCTCCGATCGTAAACCGAATGAAATATAATATTTACAGGGATTTAAAATAGGTCTAAATATATATTTTATTGTCTCTTAAAACGTGGCAAAAAAATGAATAAAGAGCATTACGACTTCGAACAAAATTAAATTCTTTGATTTCCCCCATTATTTGTTGTGTTTGTTATTTATAACTATTAGTTCCTAAGTTAAAAAGTCGATTTTGGCTTTTACAGTTTCGCTGCTCACTTGCTAGCTGTTTTTGCTTTTATTGCCGCTTGTTTGCTGTTTTTGTTGCTGTCGGACTGGGCATTATTTATTGCACGAAAGTCATTCCTTTTAATAGTCATGCAAATTAATTTTTGCTCATTTGTACAACAATAAAAATGTTAACTAATTAATTTTGATTGAAATTTGCATGCAAAACGCGAAAATCAATTTGCACGCGTCGCTTTGTATTGTTTGTGTTACCTCCGAGATCTTTGGGCTTTGATAAAAGGCGGGAATTAGGAATTCAGAAATTCAATATTAAATGGAAATAAATAAATCGAGACTAAGCACAAGCGACACGTCATTGGGCAACTAGTTCAGTTTGAAAAGCGAAAGTTTTCGATGAGCTGTGAATGATAAATATTTGAATGGGAGAAGAAGGGTGGCCCAAATCACAGAATTATTACCGAACAAAGGCTGCAAATACCCAATTAGCGGGGACATAATAAGCATTTCGGCAAAACGGAAGTCATGTTAATTAATTTCGACTATAAAATCCAAGCTCGCAAAGTTTGGCGGCGACACCGATAGCAATCTGGCGAGGAAGCCGAGAACAAATGCAATTCCGAAATATTAACGATAGAGGACCGAGGACCCGTCCTCCTCCAAAACCTCCAAAACTCCAAAGTATCGTGTATCTTTTGTCGTCTCCTTTTGCTGACTGTGCCCAATTATAAGCTAAAGACATTGAAATTCGCTTTATCGCGAATTTCGTTTGACCGAATGCGAGGAAGCCGCTGCCAAAAGGGAACGCGAATATATCTGCCTCGTATATATATATATATATATCTCAAATTAGCAAACATTTTATATCTGTCAGCTACTGTTCTCCCTAATTAATAACAAGATGCCTTTTTAATTCCATTTCGTGCGTTTTGCGCGCCGTTGCTCGTTTTAATTGCCCTCGACATTGCCTCAAAGAACTGCTCGAGATCTCCTTAAGTCGGTTCGGTTTTGTTTGGATTGGATTGGGTTCGTTGCCAAAGAGGGAGATCCGCCATCGGCAGGAACCAGAACCAAGCCAGAACCAAGCCAGAACCATCCTGAACGGATGGACTCGGAGGCGCCTGCGTGCTATGATGCACTTAATCGCCGCTGCTCGTAATTATGGCTAATTCTTTCCGTTTATCTACAAAGAATGGGTTCTATGAAATTATCATTATTAATTATGGGCTGCAGCGGCAGGGAATTTGATATTAATGTGGCAGTGTAAACAAATTATGGCCATGGTCGGCTGCATCCTGGCTAAAATTGATGTTAAAAGCTTACACGTTTCAACAATTAAAAGGTAATTAATATAATAAGCAGGGAAATGGAAAAGAAATTTTTGAAAGTTATATCAAAAGAATTCAAAGGCGTATACTAACAATAAATCTGTCTGGAAAAATCATACACTTAAAAGTCGAAATATTTGTGACAGGGTTTCAACAGTTTTGTATAGTTTTAGAATGTTTTGAGCTAGTACTATTCCCACTTTTTTTCACATCAAAATCACACTCACAAAAAAAAGCGGACACAAAAACACAGTGCGACTTTCAGGAAGCTGCAACAAACTTGCCGCTTTTAGCCAGTCTCCCATTGTAAAAATAGATAAACACTCCAATTGTATGACACTAAATTGACGCAAATGAGATCGAATGGTCGGGGTGCGAGCATGTAACTGCCGTCGGCTAAATCGGGGCAGTAACTTGGCCAACTGAATGGCCAGAACGGTGTGGAAAACCCATTCGGACCTCACTGACCATAAATCCACCGGGGCCAGACATTTTAGCCAACATTTACAGCTCCCTACCGAGTTGAGTTTAGTTCGCCCCAAAAACGGGGGAAACCTGTTTTTGGCCAACAAGTTTTAACCACGAAAACCCGTTTCGATCGCAATGGTAACCGCCTACCAGAAAGCCAAGGAGGAGGAGCTTTGGCCAAGATGGTGACTGGGCAGAAAAATGGTGGCCAACGCTAAATAGCGATCGAATTTATGGAATTATTTCATTGTTCTAGGAATTTGAATGCCCTGCTAAAATGGCCACAATGGCAGCGGATTTTGATAAACGATCTGGCCGAAAGAACAGAGGGCTCTAGGGTGTATGCTCTAGATGTTTATTGGATGGCTCGGGACAATCGAAGAAGGATGTCAGGAGGCGTGGCAGCGGGACCGAGTTGATGGCTTCATTATACAGTCGGCCGAGTCGGTTGGCGTTTTTCCTTACAAATTGGCTGATTTAATATTTTTGCCAATTAAGTTGTGCTTGGGCTATCCCACCAAAAAGGCTGCCATAATTGGTTTGGCAGCATAAAAATCACATGATTGCTGGCCCGTTGCATACATTTCCGCTCCACGGCAATTAAGCGTATGTCCACTTGGTCCGAGTGTATCCTTCGGATACAGAAATACCGAGAGATACACCTGGTCCACTGAAGATCATCGGTGCAAGTGCAAGTAAATTGACTGCCGCCGTTGCTGTTGTTGTTGCCGTTGCCGTTGGTTCCACTCTGCGGCTTGTCATTAAATGCTTGAACAAAATTATCTTGTTAAAATTACAAATAACACGAACATGAAGTAATAAAAACGTACGGAATGAATAATGTGCGCCACGTTAAATCGCTGCTGACTGACGACGATCAGAGGATACCAAAACCAGTCTTCAGTCTCCGGTCTTCGGTCCTCGAGTCTTCGGTCTTCCAGTCTGCAGTCTTCTCAACCGCTGGCATCCTTCATCCATCCATCTGCACTGCGGTTCGCTCAGCATTCTTATAACTTTATTTTATGTGTCGATTTTTAGTGCTCGCTGCGCGGTTGCAGTTTCGTGAACTTTCCAAGTTAATTGGTTAGCGATTTGAGAGCGCTTGTAACGACTGCAAAAAAGACGTTGATTTTTTGCCCATTCGCCATGTGAACTGTAAGTGAGTGAGTGCCTGAGATTGGTCACATAGCTTGGCTGGGAGCACTCGGGGTCTGCATCCGATGTGTTGCCGCAGGAATTTTCCAGGAATTTTCGCAGTTCCGCAAAGCAGCTGGAAAAGTGAGCTAATTTCTGGAGTAGGGATAATACATGGTAAACTAATCCTCTGGTTAGATGATTTTCAATAATAATTAGTTATGTAAATTGAATTTTTTTATTACCAAGAAATGAGTGTTTAAATATTTTTACTTTCCCTTTATTTTTCCATGAAATTTTCAGCCAAAACTATTATGTTATCCAATGAAGAATGGCAATCGCACTAAAAATGTGAGGTATATCCTCGTAAACATCCTTAAGGTGTAAACAAGTAAGTCCTACTGCCAATTTAGGACTAGTTATAACCCCGTTAAAGTTTAATGACACTACTTAAAGTCATAGAAGTCGTGGGAAAGGTGGGCATTTTAATTTGACGGAGATTTTACCGTGTGCCTCTGTCTTAGTTATAGGATATTATAGCGTGTTAATAAACAGCTTCACGCAATTTGCTCAATCACACTGTCCGAAACGGGACGGCACTCTCACCTTTCCCCGCAGACACTATCTCCGCAGATCCGGGTTCGGGCTAATACTTAAAGTTCCGTTACAGATTTTATGCTCTTCACGTAGCGCACTTAAAGTTCCCCATCGTCGGAAAGTTCGGTCCATCCCCAGGTAGGTTTTTCTTTTTTTTTTGCCGGGTACGTTGCCCTTCTTTCACTTTTGCCTCGTGGGCCGGGGGGCTGCCTTTTAGTGCATAGTTAAAACTGCTTTATGTCTTAATTAAAGTTTATAGCGCGTTCTGCCCAAGGCGTCAAAAGAGAGTCGATGCGCATTGGCTGTTGGCCAACTCAGCCGCCGCCCGTTGGGTTAGTGGCCAAGATCATCGACAAGCGGGCCCAAATGAGTTTTCCTTCTGGCCAACTCCCAGCACTTTGAGAAATCTGCATTGTTAAAATGAAAAAAAAAAAGTAAAATAAATGTAAATGATCTGATTATTATTATAAAATTGGTAAGGAATGAGTATGCAAATCTTTTTACTACAAATTAGAATCTGTGAATGTAATTTTGCGATAATTGATTTAGTAATCCTGTTTTTTGCAGTGTCTATTTCATCTGCAGTCCAAGAGCACCTCGGCATGTGTAAGTGTTGGGCATGTACAAATCGCTTGATTGGCTTGCACTTAATTGCCAATGGCTTGCAACTCCCACTTGAGTTGGCTCTTGGATCAGCCATGCTGCTTTTTGCTTGGCCCCAAGATTTCTGGGCTTTGTTTTTAGTGCTCGACGAGGTCGTGTCTGCGGCTGCTGCAGCTCCTGCTAATAGGCAATTAAGCCTCAAGTGCTACCTGCCATTTTGTTGCCGTGCCAAAGGTGTTTCTGTTCCGCGGCCATGGCTAACTAAGCCTGGCTAATGCCTGTCTCTGGAGACGTCAACGGGTTAAAGTTCAATGTAAGTCATTAGCCGGAGGAATGCTTGACGGGGTTTCATCAGTATATCTGTTGGAGAAGAGGTGATCTGGCTATATTTAAAGTATCTAAATATTAAGGGTAAAAATTAAAAATCAACTTACATGGGATAACTTAAAGAGTTATTTTTCAAGAAGCTGTCGCACATTAGTCATCAGGTAATGATGCAATTACTTTATACTATTTGTCAACTACTCTCCCGAGGCGGCACTTGAATTCCTAAAATCCGGCTCCTCCAGGACGAGGCTTCTACATCTGCGGTGGAGCCTCCATCTGCAGACTCCCCTCACCCTTCCCCCTCGTTACGCAATTAAGTAAACTTCCGCTGGGCGGCGAATGTCGCTGCTTCCGAGGCAGCTTTCTTCATATTTTGAATGCCTGGCGACTCTTTAATTGCGTATACGCCGCCTGTAACGGTCGTTGGGCAAACGTCTTAATTAACTCGTCTCCGCCCAGCTTTCCCCGTCTCCTGGTTTTTATAGCGCCTCTCGCTGCAATTATTATGATTACTTATTATTGCGGCCTCTCATTTTATTCCGTTTCGTTTCGGTTTGTTTGCGGGTCGGCTTTTTTTTTTGTTTTTGAGTCTCGCAGTCGGCAATTTAATGGCCGCGCAGCCAATTGCAAATATTTTCCAAATTGCATTTCATAATTTCGTTTTTTTTGTTTCGGCCCGGCCAAGTAATTTTCCAGCCAACTGGACCTCCTTTCAAAGGCCAGCCGATGGTTTAGTTTATTGTCGCAAATTAAGAGCCTAAGTAGGGGGAGAAAAGCCCCTTCTTTGCGGCAGCAAATTGGCAGCTTTGATCTGAGAGCCTTCTGGGTATTCGATTCGGCCGCTTCTCTGTTATTTCGTCCAATAAAATTACAAGATCGCATTAAAGCTATCCCTAATGGCATATAATTTAAGCTGCCGCAAGTGCCGCTTATTGGTCGCGCAATGGCTTTTACATTAACACTTAAAAAAATATGAATAATTCATTTTTAAGAAATTTTGTTAATTAAAAAATAAACATATTTAATCTTTTTTAAATGAAGCCTCAAAATAATGTTTGAAATAGGAAACCTAAAATGTAAGACAATTTTTTAGTATCCATTACCCTTTTTTTCTGAATGTACTTTCGCCTTATCAACCGCGTTCATAAATCCATATGCAAACCGAAAATTGGAGGGAAAAAATTCCATCAATATGCAAAATTTTTCAATTAAAATTGGCCAGTCAAATGGCAGTTGCAGCACAAAGAGCTAAAAGATAACTTCGCCATATGCACAATAAGGATAACGGCGGTGAAAAACAAGGACGAGGAGCATCGGCATCGGTGAAGGCAGAAGATGGAGAATGGTGAACGATGAACAGTGAAGAACGCACAGCAATCGACGGCAATTTATGTGCAGCCAGCGCCATTTTCACTTCATTGTATCGCGACCAACGGCAGACAGCAAAAAATTAATAAAAAGCCAAGTAAAAAATGGAGCAACAATAAAACCGAAATGGCATCGCACACGGCCAAACAAAAAGCTGAAAAAATCATCATGAAGAAGGTGTAAGGCATTGTGAGCGTCAACGGCAACAACGACTGACAGGAAATTAGTTTCCATTTTTTGATGAATGCTTCGACAGGATTGCTCTGCTGATGGCGTTCCCTGGCTGCCTTTTTTTTCCCCCGCTTCCTGTCGTTTTGCCGTTTGGGGATGCTGGCTGAACCGCTGGGGATGCCAGGATCGTCGGGCAGCGCATAAATTGCCAGCAAACAAAACGTGACAACCGCTAGCCACGCTTCAGTCTGACAACAAACACAGAAAAAGCAGCGCAAACACGGCTAAAAAATATGTGAAGGCAATGCTGCAACTTCCTTTCGTTCATTCACTCAACAATAAAATATTAACAGCGGCTACATAAAATAACAACTCGAGGGTCTTTTATTGGATGTGTCGCACCTGAGATACCTCGTCTGGAAAAAGGTAATTACATCTAAAGTAATTGAATAATAATAGAATTATTTTAATTAAGACAATATTATAAGACACAACTGTATCCTTCATGCTTAGAAAATCTTAAGTTATTAATTAGTTTAAAATAATATTTGAAAGTGAGATAGGAAGTAGTCTAGAAACCTCTCGGAACTTATACCTCCCTGTAAATCGGAGCAAAGTCCTTTCAGGACTTCAGCCAACTGACACTATCACAAGCATCAATTGGCAGCTCAATACACAACAATCAGAAATACGAACGAAATATAAAATATATGTTTATAATCGCCCGCAGAGGGCCAGCTAGTTCTGTAGTTTCCTGGAAGTGTTGTCGAAGCTTTTCAGAAATACATAAAGCCGCACAGCTTGTCATTTATATATGTGCTCATCATGGGGCATAAATTGCACCATGTGTTCTCCAGGGAAGGAGAGAAAAAAAAAACAAATTAACAAATTAAAGAAGCGGGTGTCATAAAATCATGGACTGGGTCCATTAAATTACTCGAATTTCATGTCACAAAGGCATGATTTATTTGGTGGCTGGCAGAGGCATTTAAATGCGCTTTTGATTTACAAATAACAAATAAATGTTGTGATGAGTGGGATCTTTGGAATGCCGCCGCCAGGGGCATCTGCGAGTTGGACCCAACTGGAGTTTGGAGTTGGGGCCTTTGGTCTTCTTGGTCACGCTCGTAAAACCACAACTAAGCGTCGAGAGCCAAATAACCAAATAACTCGAATGCTGATTAAAACATCTCCGGCCGAGCGGTCCTCCCATGAAGATATCCACTTAATAGCCCATTAAGACGTTTGCCAGCTGTACATTTCGGGATGTCTTGGGCTGCCTAGCGGGCGGCATTAACATCTAGCGAGAAACAATAAATCCTTATTAAATGCCCAGCGAGCCGCACCGAACTATTAACTGATTTTCTTTTGAATATTTCCCTCGCAGTGCATAAATCACTTTAACAGCCGCACACCATCGAAAAGGGCAACTCTTTCTCGGATTTGTGACATTTTAATTACTTCTTACGATTTTTGATTTACCGTCGATTATGATCTAACACAATTCCAAATTATGACTAGGCCATAAATATTTTCTAGATTGTTCTATTCTTAATTGTGGTGCGATTGGTAACACGACGAAGATGAAAAAAATAATGTTAGTAGATTAATTATGAGTAAAATTTAAAATATACCTAAATACCAAACGTTTGCCAGCAAAATTCTATTAATTAAAATGTTGTACGGTTGGTAAATCGTTGCATTTAAATTCTGTTTCAATCGGTGGCGCTATCATACTGACGTTGTAACAACTACATTTGTTAATTAATTGTATAACAAGTCACGATTAGTGGTATTTTTGCTCCTTAAACTTTTGTATTTGTCAATAAATTGTTAGGTAAGTCATGATTTCATTCGTTTATTGATTCAGATTAAAAAAACCCGCTGAAAGATTGTATTCTAATTGCGCCCGAATCAGTAACACGATCAAATTCCCATTGAAACAACTCCATTTGTTAATTAAAAGTTAACCAAGTCATGATTGGTGGTTCGTGTACAACTTTTCTTGAATTTTAATTGAATAAAAGAAATCATTAAAGAACCAAAGAGCTTGAACAGAGTTGTAACACTTTACAAAAACGTATTTTATTCTAATTTGTTGATAATCAGTAGCACCATCGCACTGTAATCAAGACAATCAAGAAAAGTTTTTGATTTTGCTTCTAATTAAACTCGTTAGAAATTCGTGTAATAATTGGTTGGAAAATTAAAATGTATGTATGCCACGATCATAAACAGTTTCACTTCATTAGGCTTATCGAAAACCGTTGGTGATTGATTTGTAACCAACACGTTACCAAGATTATTCTCAGTCTGCAGCTTGTATACAAATTCATTTGTTAATTATGCTACCACGGCAATAATTATGCCACGATCAGTAACACGATCAAAGGTTAGGCCCAGGCCTGTTAGCCATGTTAGTTGCAATCACTAAATACACTAAATACTTGCCCGCAGCCCGCTGATCGTGAAAATCAAAACAACATAATCATAAAATGCGCACACTAAACGTGGCGTTCTTCTTGTCCCCGTTGTTGTTTTAGGTTGTTTTTCCTTCCTTTTTTTCTGTTTTTTTTTTCTTTTTTCCTGTTCATTGGTCTCTGCGTTCAAATGGCACTTGGCCTAAAGCGTTGACTCTGGCAGGAGATAAGATCGGCCAAAACCGCGAGGATCGCCTTAGCCGGCTGCCGTCTAGCTGCGCTTTTATTATCTGCAGGATCGCTTGCTGGCCATGCAAATTTCCGATGGCAGCCAAGGATCCAGCTTTTGGCCAAGAGCTCCCGGTTCCCGACTCCCGGCTCCCAGCATCCAGCTCTTTTGGCCAACGCATGCCGTAAATCACCACTTTGGCTACAGCAACAAGAGCTGCAACAAATTTACAACAACTATGCCGTGCCGCGGCTGCACGATCAAAAAAAATATATATACGAAAAATGAAAAAAAAAACAAAAAGCGAAGAGCGGAAAAAAATTGCTTCCAGCTTTTTCGGCCTGGCCCAAAGTCATGAATCAGTTTTTCATAGAGCGCTCCTTTTGTTCGCCGGGCCAGGCGATAACTTCATTTTGCGGCTTAATATGCTTGTTGAGGGCCAGGTAAGTAGTTGTTGGCAAAAGCGTGAACTCTCCAACACCTCGAGCATTTTGTGTTGACACAAAACTGAGCCCGGGCCCAAAAGGCTTTCCCTGCACCATCAGCCGCAAAGACCGGTGACTATGATAATAATTTTTCCAGCAGGCATTCGAGGTTGCCTGCTGTTGCAGCTTCTGCCGATGCAACTGCTACTGCTGCTGTCGATTAAGCGGCGCGACAATTTTCCATAGCCGATGATCGTCTTGTTGCACTGACAGAAGTTACTAAAAAAAATACATATTAAAAGTATATATTCTTTTGCAGCATTAATATTTGCAATTAATTTTTTTATTCTTGGATTTTGGTTAAAAATAACTTACAAATCTTAGACTTCATAAAAAATGGTCCTTCGAGCCGAATATATTTACCTTACAAACTTAATAATAAATCTAACGGCTTATGTTTCTGGTACCTCACCTTTGCTTTAAGTTTTTAGCTCCATCCTATTAAAACCCCTTTTCAATTTAATTGTTAATATATTTTATCTGTAAATAAACTTTAAGTGTGTTTGCCTCCAGTGTGGAACGGCCCGCCTGCAGCCACCCACTCGCGTTTGGGTGCTGAGTGTTTTACAGCCTCCGGCACTTGCCTTCTTTTTCTCCTGGCCCAAAAGGGGCACGGCCAGGTTGCATGCCCCTGCCCCCCTCCCCTCGCCTGGCTTGCCCCCTCTGATCCTCCGGAACGGAGTCGTGAGCTCGGGGCACGATTTTCCATAGCACATGCTGCGTTCTGGTCGCGGAACGTGGCCGGTTGTTGGCTTGTTGTCTTTGTTAGTGGTAGCAGTTAGTTGACTGCACTTACCACTAAGTTAAGATGTTTTTGTCTCCGCAGTCTGTCTGGCCGAGGTGTATGCGCAATTATCGTGGACAGGCGAGTCCCAGGGATCGGGATTGCGACTTGGACTGAGTTTGGGACTGGGATTGGGATCGGGATCCAGCAGCCAGAGCGACTCCACCGGAGCTGGAATGCCGCTGCTTAGTTTTTCTTTTTATTGATTTATGATTTGTTTAACACAAAGGCGCATTACAATGCGCCGAGTGGGCTTTTACGAAGAATTTCCTGGCCCGAACGACCGACCAACGGACCAACTGGTCGGTCAGTCATAAGCCCGGACGGCTGGTCCATGCATTTAAAATTGTCTTTACCAAATTTGATGGCAGCCTTAAACTTCATGCCACATTTGGACCGCAACAATAGTTGCAATCACGGAGCCGGTCCTCTGGCACTTTCAACACTCATAAACCAGGCTTAACTTAACATGAATGCAGCTCGGGTATCAAAATATTTTATATGCACTCGGCTCGGTTGCCCATTTTCTGTTTCTGTCCCCCCATTGTGTTGCCAAAGGGGATTTGGTCTTTTGCATTTGCTCGTTTTGCATTTTGCGTGGCTGCCAGCGCTCTTTGATTGGAAGGCCCAAAGGCAACGTGGGGGAGGCCCAATGGGATGCTTTCATTCGGCCAATTTATTTAGTAATGCTGCAAAAATTAGACAACTGAATTAATTTTCACAGCGACAAAAAGCTTGAAATATTGCTGGACAGAGATTACAGTCTGGTGAATTGCTTGGCAGTTTTCTACTTGAGAGTTCGTTAGCAAAGGCTTAGTGTCCAAAAAGGCAATACAAAAAGTAAATATATACTCCAACAACATTTTAAGTTAAGAATAGGCATTGCATAAAACTACACAATCATTTAACTTTTTAGAGTTATTTTAAGTGAAACATGATTCCAATTAAAAGTGTAGACTTCCAATACAGTTTATTGTTGCTTCTGTATGAATACCCAGCTCCCATTACCAAAAACCCCGACGAATTGCATTCGAATTGAAGTTTCGGCATTAGAAATGCCCAAATGCTGGACCCTCGGCCGACAATCGAGGGATTCCAAAGTCGGATCATTAAGCCTGTCAATTTCCCACTTCAAAGTGCGCTGCTGAAGAAGTTCTATTGACATAAGCCTCTTCCACGGTTGCACCTTCGAGGGGCCCGAATCCAATGGACATCCCCCCGAAAAAGTGCCAACTAAGCATGAATTGTGATAAGTCGAATTGTAAACAAATCAACGATCGCTGGTGGCTCCAAACCGTCTGGCATATTAGCCATATACCTTCTAGGGCCGATGACTTGGCCCAGACGCGATGTCTGCCAGCGTCGATTGCATTGTTGATTGATTTATTGAAGCGCGGATCGGAGGCTGGGAAACTGTAATGATGAAAAATTAACTCTCGTCAATGGGGAGATGGAAATTGTAAGGATTGCGTCCGTGAAGCTGATATTCAATCGAAGGGTTTTCAAAGCGTTGGCAAGACGGTGAAAAGGCTTTTCCGATGATCTGTTGGATCGTTAACAATTATTTATTGCTTTGAATATCACTTGCCAGTGGCTGGGGAAACCCACCCGCTCCACTATTTCACTTAGCCAGATTCTGATCGCACTTTCTTCTCCTCTAAAGGCCAATCATCGTTCATTGAATTCGATGGGAAAGCAACTGCTTTGACAATTGCCGCCCCCAAGAGCGCTCATAATTCCCAAACTGATTAGGCATTCATACCTCGGGATGATTAATAACAATTGCGGCCAGGCATTGTTAACCCCAGGTTAATTTACGCTTTAATCAATTGGGTTCATTTACACCAATTCGTGAGCAGAGCCCCCGGGCCGAGCTCATTTGTTCTGATCGATCCACCGATCCACCAAACCACCAATCCATCGATCCACCGATCCATCGATCCAGTGGTCGGTGGATCGTCTTGAAGTTTCGGAGTCAAAACACTTGAGATAATTGCAAATTGAATTATTGCTGAAAATATATTGAAAATTACTGTATTTTGTGCTACAACACATTTAAATTGATGGCTTGATTGATCGTCCTGCCGCGATGTCTTGATTAAAGGAGCGCCGCCTTTCAGCGCCCCCCGCCGCTGCTATCCGTCTCTTTCGCCAAGCGGCGCTCACTGAAATTAAGTTAAACAAATTTTATAACACCTTTGCTCCGGCAGACTCGCCACTTACTTGCCCGCTCGATCGGAATGCAATCAGTTGTGATTTTTTCGCTTCTCCTTTACAAATGATGATGATGCCGATGACGAGGATCGGCCGATATATATAGGTGCAATCGGGCAGATCGGGGGGAGGTCCCTCGTAGATTACTCGTTCACTTAACCTCACTCACTTATAACAATAAACTAAATTGCAGTTGGCCAACAAAGTATGCAGTATCTTGTAGTTACATCTGTGTAGTTGTTAACGTGGCCCCCACTTTTCCCCCCTCGATTTTCCCGCTTACGCAGAGTCTGAACAACCAACGTTGTGATTAAGTTGAACGATCGCTGAAAAGATCACAAAACATAGCACCGATCGTTTTGATTGTGGGGCGGCAATCAAATTGTTAAACTAATATATGCGTCGTATTAATTTTGAAAATGAAATGATTTAACTTGACAATATTCAGATTATTAAGCTTAAGTAAGTGTCGTATTTATTTTGAATATGAGAACCTTATATATATTGTCTTTAACATATATAATATAAAAGACAAAATACTTAATTTAAATGTGTATCGCATTTAATTTGAATATAACATTTTTTGTATATGCTTGGTATTCATTTTGATTTTGATTTTTTTTTTAAATCACTAAATACATTTTGCTAACTATATAACCAGCCCTCGCGTCGCAGCGCACGTCTCCACTTAATGATCGGCAATTTCAAAAACACCTTCAATGCAGCTAACAACGATACCGGACCCCAGAAAATGGCAAGACGAAGGGCTTGTGGCTCGAAAAGAGGCTTCGACTCCCCCGCTGATCGCTGATCGGTGATCGGTGATCCACTTCATCGAGCTGCCCAGTAGGATATTTATCGTGAATTGAGTAGTTAAATTACTCAATTTTGATGCCCAGTGCTGAGTGGAGGCTGCCTGGGGCGGATGGGCATCCCAGTTAGTTATCAGTTCTGAGATGTGTACAAATCTCATGGCCAACAGGGCAGATAAACTACCCAATTACACTGGGTAACAAAACAA
Organism: Drosophila ficusphila; assembly: GCF_018152265.1. Taxonomy (NCBI): domain Eukaryota; kingdom Metazoa; phylum Arthropoda; class Insecta; order Diptera; family Drosophilidae; genus Drosophila; species Drosophila ficusphila. The sequence goes on from NW_025064737.1 coordinate 22,433,581, forward strand.
GTAATTCTTAACTGGAAAAGTATATAAATTCGAACCAGATTTATAATTTCTAGGTTAATCTCAAAACAGGAAAGGAAGCTAGTAAGTCGAAGCTTATATACTCTCGCAGCCATCACAAATATATAGTCACAAATTTTTTATAACCTAAATATGGTACATTTTTTTAGGTAGAAAGATTATCACAGTGTTGTTTTCCTTAGCTCTTTGGTCAATTCCTAAGATCAGATGAAGGCTTACAAATGCAGTTGGCCATAGCTCTTTCCTATATGCAGATCACGTGGCGATCATCGCTTCTTAATAGGCTGAGGAAGTGGGACGGGGAGGGCAATTAGTGCGATCTCTTTCTGGCCGACTGACAGAGAACCAGGTCGCCTGCACTTTAATTAAAAGACGATAAATTTGCCAATCTCAATGCACAGGAACTGGCCTTGTTCGAGCTGCTCGAAACTCCTCCTGACAGCCCGACTTTTGCGGGGAGTGAACGTGCAGTGATATTTATTTATTGTTTGTACCCAAAGTGGCAACACAAAAGCCAAGGTGTTAATTTGTTGTTGGCCCAGCCAGCCCTGAAAATGCACTCAGAGAAAGTCTAAGAAAAATTAAATGTTGAGAGCTTAAATTGAAGTATAATAGTTTTAAAACAGAAAAGTCTGAAGAACCTTTAACGGATTTATAAAATCCTTTTATATAATTTCACCCTTTTAATTCTTTGGTTATCTTGTTTTTTGAAGTGTACTCCTTTGAATTGGAACTGCAGCCTACCACAAGTCGCAGCTTCCATTCATGCCTTCTTTTTGGCCTTTTCATTGACGCTAACGAACATTTTTGTCCGATTTAATCCCATTTCATGGTGATCCTGCACAATTGCCGGCCGCGTTTGCGCCTCGCAATGGGCCAGGAAACTCTGGCTGGAGAGCCCTGGCCAAAGGCTAAAAGCCTGGCCAAAACCCCAAAGGCTGGACCGCTGGCAAGGGCAATTTATTTGGCGCGCATGGAGACGACGACAACAAATTCGAGTGCCAAATGATGCCAAGCTGGTTTCTCGGCTTCTCGGTTTTCTGGCTTTCTGGCTTTCTGGCTCTCTGGCCGCTGGCTTCCAGTTTAGGTTGACGTGATTTATTGGCCCACTGCCACTACCTGAGGGCGTTTTGTCGCAAATTAGTTGCATTCGGCTTCTGTTAATTTAGGAACTGCTAGTGCCTCAACTTCTGCAAATGCAACGCAAATTGCGATAATTTATCGAAGGCTGGCCGCGCAAAGTTAAACAGAAATTACTGCCTTTTGACAGTCCAACCAGCGTCCTGCGATCCTGCTGGAAAAAAATGAGAGCTCGTTCAACAAATCAACGCCTCGAATTGCGAAATTTATGCGCCTTAACCTCGGCGAGCCGCAGGGGCCACCTTCAGTTTAATATTTTATTAATTTGACATATCAACTCGATTGTGGCTAATTGCGCTAAACGAGCCCGGCCAAGATCACCTTGAAGGTGTGGCGACTGCGATCACGAGCTTAAGCTAATTATGGCGGGGATTAAGCTGAATGAGCAGGAAACTTTGTGTGAAGTCAACAGTATTGATTGGACACACAGCAGACTGCTGAAGGATGATGGGTCACAAAAGGGTCATGGCGGAGGTGAATTGGAAATTAATTCAATTTCAGAGGTATAGTAACAAAGGAATAAAGGAATGTAAGCTATGATTAAGTAAATGGTAATTATTGTAATAAATATACTTTAAAAATACTTTAAAAATACTTTACTTTCACACACTTTTTAAGGGGTTGGCATTTCAGGGGGTAAAATCGAAGGTATTTACTTTATCCGCCTGACTTCTCATTAATCACCCTCTACTTCACCCATTGTTGGTCATTTATCTCCGGCCTGTTTGCGGTTTACTTTTAATTTCAAATATTGTACATCTATTAGCAGGCCGTTAAGGATGGCGGGTGTTCCAGCCAGCACATGTCAGATATATCTGGGCATCAGCCGACGTCAGTGAGCTATATAGTACGTCAGTGGGCCGTGTGTCATCCAGCTTCTGACTCCGCCATTGTTTCTTCGATGTGAACATGGCTCAGTCCCCTCATCTTGTTCCATAACCACTCCACCATCAATTCCATTATTTGCTCAGGCATCCTCTTGTGTCTTAATTATGTCAGCGGGCAATCGTGTGTTAATAATCGTATATTTATAATCGTATTAGCTGAAAAGGAGAAAAAGTGCACAAAGCGCTGTAAGAAAGAGCAGCAGATATATGGATATAAATGAATGCGGGAAGTGAGAACAAATTTGTTCAATGGCTCGGTGATAATGAAAACCCTGCCACAATTTTGTATGCCATTCATTGGCACTTTAGAACCAATTCATATCTATCGTATATTGGCTCGTCTGCTTGTGTTAAAAATGTTTAAAAAATGGTTGACAATTGATTCTGAACGGGTCATAATATTAATTTGTAATGGTAACTGAATAGACAATTGAAAATATTCATGAGGCAGATGTACCAATTCAAACAAAGACTTTATAAAGGGGAAACAAATTTCAATGGATCAGGTAGTGGTATTATGTCCTTCAATCTAGAATTTTTATAGCATACTTTTGTGTGTCTTCAAGTGGTATCTGTAGACTGAATATTTTTTTAGTGAGTGACATACGATCGGATTCTGTAGGAGTCCCATCCTAACACTCCGATTCACTTACAGTATCTCCCGCCGTGTGCATAAATCACAACAAAATCATTGGAATTCTGCTTAAAAAACGAAGCGTCACAACTCCAGGAAAATATTTAACACCGAATCTAAAAGGATGTTCGGTAGCGGCACGGCATCTTTCAAGTGCGTTATCCTTTTTGTCATTCGATGCCAACTGTTTGTTCGATCATATTTACAAGGAGTTCAGGTCCATGCTTTCTGGGTCATTAAGTCCCATTTCATAAACTGCAATCTATTTTTTGTAGCGTCCTTCGTCTAATTGTCCTCGAATGGCTCGGGGTACGGTGGCATGTGAAAGTGAAATCACGCGCTAACAATGGAAAGGATTCATTAATAAACTGTCTAATAGCATATCCATATATCGAGTGCCTGCAGCCGTCGCATGTCCTTTAATATGGCTCCTTGTTAACCCTCCGAAAGTGATTCCCCTAAACGACGCGATGCGATGCGCGGCGTAAAATGTTTTACGCTTCGTTGCATTGAAATTCATTTGAAAACGATTTTTCTTTCAGGCCACTTACACAAAGCCCAACAACACACAGATACGGACTGAAGTGAAGTTAATTTATTAGACGTTTTGTACGCATTAAATGGCAGAAGGACATCATCATCATCGGAGCATCGGAGTCTATTAAATTCGTGTTCTGCCCTTTTGTCTGGCTCGAGTGCTCGAGTGCCTGCTCATCTGCTGCTCCTGGGGTTGTTGTTTGTTTGTCCGCTGTCTCTTTGGGTGACTCTGAATCAGGATCAGGATCAGGATAGCCGCAGGATCTAACCGAGAGTGCACTGCAAAAATATATAACTAGATTATACTACTACACTTTATAATAGTTAATTAAATACTTTGGTTTATTTATACAAAACAATATACATTAAATTTATCTTTTGAAGAGAAGAAGAAAATTGTTTGCAATAATATTTATCAAAATAAAAAATATTAGAAAAATAATATATAAAAATATATAATATTATTTTGATAGTTTTCATAACTTTTGTTGCTTACCATTTTTTCCCAGTGCAAATGTGAATAGTCCTCTGCGGCTGCCGCTTTTTACCGCTGCCATGCATCTTTGTCGCCTTTAATTTCTCGTTAATTGTGAAAATATTTATACTCATTTGTGCATTTTGCACCTTTTGCCGGATCCCTGCCGAAATCCTCCCCTATCCGGGGCTAATTTAACACTCGAGGGTTGGTCAGGACCCCGGCTGGCTTGACTTGATTGCCCAAAACAATTCCTACATAAAAGTCATTAGGGGTTAACTAAAGTGGCGATGAATTTACAAAAATTTGAACGTGATTTATAATGGACTCCTTGGCCGGGTAATGAATTCCATTTAAATTAACATTGAAATTTATTTGAGTACTTGAACTGAGGGCAAGTTGCCAGCTTGACTTTGCATCTTTCCGCCATTTCCCATCTCATCTTGGAGATTGTCTAGCTTAGATAAACCAGAATGCTGGTCCAGCCCTCAATGAAAGTGAAAATTATGGTTAATAAATGGAAGGACAATCAAGCAATAGAAAACTTGACGTAAATTATTTTTTCTATTATTGGTGAAAGCTAAGAATGGGCTAAAGTTGCAATCTGACATAAACAGGGGTCAAAAATTCGATTATTACCAAATCGAAAAATTTAAACGCAGATCGTTCAGTTTGCAATCGGATTAAAATAGCCAAAGTCATATGTCGCATTAAAAAATAAATTTATTTGCACTGTTTTTAAATACGACACTTAATAAATAAAGTACAAAATTAAGAAAATTCGCTCATTAAAGAGGTCATTGCTTAATTATTTTTCTTGATAACCCCAAAAACATTGTTTTTCGTAGAAATGAATGAAAAAACACAAAGATAATGGTTGTCATTAAGTGATTAGTATTAATATTATATTATATTGTTATTGTTATTATTATTATTATTATCTAATGCTAACTTATAGTTAAAAACTATAACCTAACAATGGTTTCATTTTTAGAGCTATAGCAGCAACAGGCCTTAAGCTCGCTTTTTGTAGTTTAGCAGTTGTGATTATTATTTTTATTGTATTTTACAGATTTTTTATATCTTATATAGTATGTTGCAATTATTAAGGAAAAGTATAATTTTCTGGGTGTTGATTAAATTAGGATTTGAGATACTGTGGAGAGGGTCTTGGGAGTTGAACAATGCAGTTCGTTGGAGAGTAAGGGCGGGACAAGAGGTAAAAATATGGGTTAGGGTAATTGGGTTGTTGTTGCACATGGGGCAGATAGAGGAAAGGTTTATATCAATGTAATGCGCGTTGGTGAGCTTGGTGTGTCCAAGTCGTATTCTGTTGATGATAATTTGGTGTCTTCTATTCATTTCGTATTTGTGTGGGAATGTTGGGGGTTTTATAAGTTTGTACCAAGGAGAGGCTGTTTCCAAGGTGTCTATCAGTTCATTGTCTGAGCATTGTTTAAGGAGGCGAGCAATGTCAGTAAAGTTGTAGTTAGGGGTGTATATAAGGGGGGATTGAAGGGTAAGTTTGGCAAATGAGTCAGCAGTTTCGTTACCTTTTATTCCTATGTGGCTAGGAATCCAAATAAGGCTTATTTTTGGGAAGTTTTTGGTTAGGATGTTTCTTATTGATGTTATATAGTAGGAGTGTTTATTGTGGTTTTTAATCGAGTTAAGGGAGGAGAGGGAGTCAGTGCAGATTGCGTGTTTTCCAGACTTTCTTTGACAAAGTTTTGTGGCTTCTAGGATGGCAATGATCTCGCTCGTGTAGGAGGAAGAGTACATTGGAAGTAGACCGGATTTTAAAAGGTTATTTTCATCGGTAATACTGAATCCAGATATACCATCAGCCTTAGAACCGTCAGTATATACAAAATTGTGTTGTGGGTATGAGGATTGTAAGGACATGAAAAGTTGTTGGTAGGTTGTTGCAGGGGTATTTTGTTTATTATGAGATGACAGAATAGTATCTATAGCTTTATGTATGGTTGGCATATTAAATTTATTACATTTACTGGTTCGGATAGGAGAAACGGGAAGAGATAGATGGTTGCATGTTTTGATTATTCTGTCTATGGTACTAGGGTATTTGTATATTCTTTTGTGTGGCTTTATTAGTTTAGTTATATGGGTGTCGTGGGCGAAAAGGATATTTTTACTTAATTTGGCTGTAAGGAAGTTTCGTTTTTGTTCTATTGTGTTTGTTTTAGATTCTAGTAGTAAGTTGTTTACTGGAGTGGTTCGATAGGCTCCCATGGCTGATCTTAGAGCTGCATTTATTATTGTTTTTAAGCAGTTTAATTTAGATTTGGGAGAATACCCGTAAATAGGCAGGCAAAAATCGATTTTTGAAATAAGGATAGATTTAATAGTATTGATAAGAGTGGATGTGTTACAGTTATATTTAAGGGAAGAGAGATGTTTGATGATATTTAAAGGTTTTAATAGTTCTGTTTTTAATTTTGAAATATGGTTGGACCAGGTGTATTTGTTGTTAATAGTAAGACCTAGTATTCTGAGGGAGTTGGTATTGGGAAATTTTGTGTCGCCTGTAAGTATATTGGCAGAACAGTTATGTTTTCTGCATATATGAAGAACTTGGCATTTTTCTTTCGATAGGATTGATCCTGAGTAAGTACACCAGTCGTCTATTTGAGAAAACAGGGTTTGAAGGTTGGAAGTGGGGTTTTTTTGTTTATTGTGTTCGATTATAAGATGGAAGTCATCGGCGTAAGCTGTTAGTTTTATTTCTTTGTGTACGGAGATAATATTGGAGAGTGCGTTGTAAGCTATAAGAAAGAGAATTACTGAGATTGGAGACCCCTGGGGGATGCCATTATTGAGTGGGAAAATGTTTGAAAGGTTGTTGCCGGATTTAATAATTATCTTTCTGTTTGTCATAAAGTTAAGGACGTAATTTAATATGCGTTTGCCAATTTTCCATTCCTTCAGCTGGTTAATTACGGAGTGTATGCCAATTTTATCAAATGCCTTGTTGAAATCAAGAGAGATCAATGTGATGTGTTTCTTGAGGGAGAGGGATCTAGTTGCTATGTGGTCTACTAAAAGTAGACTGTCTATGACAGATCTTCCCCTTCTAAATCCAATCTGATGGCTGTTGATTAGATTGTTATTTAAAACAAACCACCACAGTCTCTTGGCGATAATTTTATCAAGTGTTTTGGCGAGGCATGAGTTTAGGGATATAGGACGGTACGATTTTAGGTCTGTTTTAAGTTTTTGGGGTTTTAGAATAGGAAGTACTAGGCTATGTTTGTAGGCTTGGGGGATTGAGGAATCTAGGATTGAGTTAAAGTGGTTAAGGACTCTATGTTTGAATGATATAGGGGAGTTGTTGATCATAATGTAAGAGATGCGATCTAAGCCTGGAGTTTTGCCTTTCAGGGAGTTGAGTGCGCTGCTGAATTCAATGAATGAAATGTCCTTTTCTATTTCGAGTGCAGAATTGGAGGGTTGGTAGTCTATGGTGGGGTTTAAGAGAGATTTGTTAGTGCGAAAAGTTGGAGAAAAGTTACTGTCGTCGCCTTCTTTGGACCAGGCAAGTCCAAAGGAGTTAGCAATTTCGCTTTGGGATGTTCTGGGGGTGGGGAAGGAAGGGTCGTTAATGCAATGTATATGCTTTGAGGGGTAAAAACCGCAAAGCCGCCTGATGTTGGACCATGTTCTAGCTGGAGATGAGAAGGGGCTAATATCAGAAGTGAAATTGAAAGTAGAGATGCGTTTGGCTTCTCTAACTGCTTTTTTTAGTTTCGCGTTGGCTTTTTTGTATTCAATTGTATTATAAGTAGTAATGTTGCGCTTTAATATAGACCACTTAGACGCTTTGGCTTTCTTCAAAATTGATAAGTTTTGATTCCACCAAGGGACTGTTCTAGGAAATTGAAAAGTAGTGTTCTGGGGGATAGATTGGTGCGCGCTTTGGATAATAATTTTTCTTAACATAGCTGCTTCTTTATTGACATTTTCGCTTGGAGGCTTGTCAGTAGAATTGTATCGAAAAGATTTTTTGTATGCTTCCCAGTTTGCTTTTTTTAGGTTAAAGGAGGGTTTGGAGGTGTAGGATGAGGGGGAGGTATTAAGGTTCATTGAGATTAAAATAGGGAGGTGATCACTACCGTAGAGGTCGTCTATTGTTTCCCAGAGAAATTCTGGGGCTATATTGGATGAAGAAAAGGATAAGTCTATATGTGTGAAAGAGTTGTGTGTGGAGAAGTGGGTGGGACTTTTGTCGTTTAATAAGATGTAATCTGAACGGTCTAGGAATTTGGCAATAATATTGCCTCTGGCATTAGGGCTAGGTGAGCCCCAGTAGGGGTGCCAGCTGTTAAAGTCTCCGAGGACTAACGTGGGAGTGTTGTCGAAACAGAGGACGTTTTCTAAGTTATTTCTGTTAAAGGGCTTGGTTGGTGAAATGTAGGCTGATATTATGTTTAGTTTAAGTTTAGTGTCTATTGAGACTCCAGTTGCTTCGAAGTCTTGGGTGATTGAGATTTGTCTTTGAGATATTGAGTTATGTATCAGGAGTGCTGCGCCCCCGTAAGAGTTGGTGCAGCATTGTTGGTAGAGTGTGTAGTTAATGGGAATGGGTAGAGAGTTAAAGTTGGTTATGTGTGTTTCTTGTAGGGCAAGGATTAGGGGGTTAAAGGTCTTGATCAGGGATTGGAGTTCGATGTAGTTATTTCTATATCCATGGATGTTCCATTGAATAATTTTAAGCATTATAATGTAAGGGGAAGGAGTATTACTTAGTACTAGTTTGAGCGATTAGTTTTTAAAGTTCAATAACAATAATAAACTAAAAAAGAAAACTATTTAAAGCTCTTCTTCAGAGCTATTGCGATTGGCTAATTTGCTTAATTCGTTTGCTAATTTTGATGTGTTTATGGGCTTAGATTTGTCAGATTTGTCTTTAGCCTTGAGGGAGGGTTTGGAAATTACATTTGATTTATCTTTAGTTTGGCTTCTAAGCTTACGATCGGATTCAAGGGTTGTATTTTTAGAGCGGGTAGCGGTGACTTCTGCGGAGGTTTCAGTATCCATATGTTCGATGCCGGGGTTTGTTGTTTGCTTGATGAGTTTGGACGAAGTGCTGGGTAGTGGATTGATAATGTCGTTGTAGTTCCTTATTTCACGGTTGGTGTTAGTGTTGGTGCCTTCGGTGCTGGCAGTCTTTGGAGCTTGGTTTTCTGTGATTGTAGGTTTTTCGGAGGATGCTATCTTGGAGTACGGGGTAGATTGGTGGGTGTGGCGCGTGTGATAGATTTTTGTGGCGGTTTTGTAGTCGACTTTTTGTAGTGTTTTAATTGTTATTATTTCTTTTTGTTTAATGAAGGCTGGGCATGTTTTATCTAGGGGACTGTGGTTGTATTCGTTGTTAATGTCGTTTTTGCAGTTTATGCAAAACTTGGGTTTGTCGCATTCAGTGTCGTCTGGCGTGTGTACTTCTCCTGAGCAGTTGCTGCAGGCTTTGGTGGGGGTCCTGCAGGCTTTCGTGGGGTGTCCAAACCTGAGGCAGTTGCGGCATTTTAATGGGCGTGGAATATGTGGACGAACTCTTATTCTTTCCCATCCTATCATTATGGTATCCGGGAGAAACGTTGAAGAGAAGGTGACAATTACGAGTCCAGACTCTTGGAGAATGTTGTTCTTTTTGATGAAGATTTTTTCAACATTGTTGACCCTTTGAAGCTTAAGCTCGTTTAATATATCAGCTTCGTCTACATGCCGTAGTTCATTTGAGTATATTACTCCTTTCGAGGAGTTTAAAATTTCATGTATAGTGACTTTTACAGTGAAGTTGTGGAAATTGGAGAGTTTTAGCAGTTTTACTGCCTGTGCTGAACTTTTGGTTTTAACTAATAGGGTTCCGTTTCTGGTTTTAGTGCATGTTTCAATTTCTCCGCCGCAGGTGAATTCAATAACTCTTTTTATTATGAATATCGAAACTTTTTCAAAAGTCTCGTTATCTGTTCTGGAGATTATGAGGAACTTCGGGTCAAGAGTTGTTGTTTTATTACCCAGTGCAGGGTAATCTAGATCAGGTGGTCGATTCATTGTTATTGTGCTTGGGCTGTCGCCCGTTGCACAGAGCACTTTTGTAGCGGTTTTGCTGTGATAGTTGTTCTTGGGTTTTTTTGAAATCTTCTTTACGCACTTGTTTGTTTTTGCCAAAATTGGTAGAACTTTGTTTTTGTAACTGATGGTACTCGCGAAGTTCTGCCGATAGCACGTCTTTACTCAATGAGGTTTGGACTGGTGTATATTGTTATTGTATTTCCTGTCGTTTCTTCTTAATTGGTAATTTATTTATTCGCTCTAGTTCAATTTTATGACTATATGGAGTACTAAATAATCACGGGGTTTTCCCTGAACTGTCAGTTTTCGGAGCTATAGCTTCTGTGGCTGCTGACACGCCCGACATGCGATGATTTATTGACGCGGTCAAAACATGTGTTAGAAGTGACAGCTACTTGCGGCATCTGTAACGCCGCCGGCGCTGACGCCTCCAATTCCCTACTCATGCCACATATCCTACGGCATACATACATATAGAATATCCCATTATATCCAGTATCCTGGGCTCACGAAACGCCGCGTGTGTTCGCCGCGTTTTCACGGGAATTGTGTTGTTGCGGTTGCGCCCAACTTGTCTGCCACTAACGATCCCTGGCAGCGGCAATCAGTCTGATCTGAACCGATCCGAGCACTATTCCTCTCGCATTTCCGCCCTCGTGTGGGAATTTCCGCGCCGCGTAATTGGATCAGGTTCGGGCTCGCACTGAGACGCCATCGATCCTCCTCAGTGCTTCCATAATTATCAATTATTTTCAAACAATTAATAAACATTTATAATCATTACCGATTGGCTGTGCTATTTTATCGAGCGGAAGCAGCTGCAAAACTAAGAAAACGTTTCCTTTTAAGTCGGTAGGTTAGTTAAAAGAATTTAGCAACAGTTAATTATCTAATTGATTTTTAATTTCTTATATTATATTTATAATTTATAAAATTAAAGTAAATATCAGCAGCTGTATGCCGAATAAACATCCTTCCTCCTTCCAATTAAAGTCGCAATTTATTAAAATTGAATATGGCCATGTTGGCTGAAACTATTCAGCATATAGTGCCCTGTTCCCATGCGGGGTCTGGGTTGCAACTTCCAACTGAGATTTTAATCGCCCGTCGTCAGCTGCCCGCTGGGATATTTTGGCTGTTCCTGGATGCTCGGCACGCACAGTTAGCCGCAGACAATGGCGATGGCGAAATTTGAATGCCGAAACTATGGCCATGTCAGGCGGCCATTTTGCGTTGAAAGGATAACAATAATAATACCCTCAATCGGCAGTGCCCGCCTGACTGGATGTTAATAATGTCACTCTGGCAATTGACCAGCATGAATGTGCCCAGTCGAGTCGAGTGTGATTCCCCTGCCGAAACGACTCCCCTTCGAAGGCGAGACAATCGCCGCCATTAATGCAATTGCCGAAATGTCATTTGCATGCCGGACCTTCCCAGCCATTTAGCTGCTACTGCTCTCACAATAACAATAAATTTGACGAAAATTGCATAGACATTTCATGCCTAGTGTGTCAGTAGTTTGATTAAATTGCTGTTGTTTCCCAGCAGAAAATGTCACGATGGGAAACGGTTGATTAATGATTGATGGGCTTAAAGGGCGAAAAAGGTCTTTAATTAGGGAGAGGGAAAAACAATATCATGTTTATACACTTTTTTAAAGTTACTGAGAGAATACCAGAAATATTTTGTATATATATTTCTCTTCAAACTGAATAATTTACCAAAGTAAAATGCAATCCCTTTGCTCATTAGACACCGCCGAAACTCTTTCAGTTGGCGTGAAAAATATGAGAGGTATTAATGAGCCGTGCCTTGGAGGGATGACTCCCCTCGAGACGGGTTGTTTTGCCCCATCCTCCGGGTGAAATGCGATCCACAAAGATAGCGACCGTGGCGGAATGTGCGACAAGTGTCCACCTCTGGCGCCAGATCCCATGGTTAAATGCCTGCAGGAGCACGCTTCGCGGAGAAAGCGTCTGAGAGGCTCAATATTTACCACTCGAGAACCTTTCTCTAATCGGACTAACTACCGTTTAATGTTTGGCCAAGGCAATGGCCACACCCACTTTCTTAGTCAGCTGCTGCTTACATCCATATATTCTCAGTCTCATATTTTCCGATGCTTGAGTAATTTTTCTCATATTCAATAATTACAGTGCCGTCCTGAACTTGGCGCCATAACTCAGGAAATTAGACAGGCAATTTCGATTTTTGGGAACCCGAAACCCCGACCAAATCGAATGCAACCGAAATCGAAAGTTATCAGCGCTAATTGTCAGACTTAGTCTATAAATCTTGTCAGCTGTTGGACGGAGTTTTCCCCGACTCGGTTGGTCCTAAAGTAAGGGTTATCTCCCTGCCACATAATTACACGTCTTTTGTGCGAGTGAATCGGCTGGCGATAAGCATTTGGGGCTAGTCAAGCGTTATGCCTGCCGATTAGATGGAGACGACAGCCTCAATTACATCTGAAGAAGGGGAGAACTTGGTATGGTGGCCCAACTCCATCGAGTTGTTGGCGATAAGCCTTCGGAATTGCTGTCAGCGATGCTATCCTTTTTATGCTCAATTACAAGCGCTATGTTTTAATTTGGCCTGATAGTAAAGAGTGGCTCCCGCGGGGCTAATGGAAAACTCTTGATAATTTTCATTGCTTATTAAATTAGTCGAGTGCCTGGTTTGGTTTTGAGGGGTTTATTGAACTCACAAACAAACCAGAAAATATATTTGAAAAATCTTTCCGATAAGCTATAGAAAGATTTAGAAGCAGAGTAAATTGAAATGAATTTAAGTTTTGAATATTGGTTATGTCTTTCGAAAGCCACTTAATTGCCTTGCCAAAAATATAGAAAAATCCTAATTGCTGGCCAATTTCGACGATATTTTCCTTACGTATGAGTTGGGTTTTGGGCTGGGTTTAAAGCAATCTGCAATTGGCCCGGCAGACAATACCGGCTCATTGTTTTTGCTGCACCTTTCGGCGCAGTCGAGGCAGCGGCAAAATCAGCCGCATTGTCTGGCATCTTGGCCCGGACTTTCGGCCATTGTTCCTATCAGTGGCCGGGCATTGTTGGCCGTTGCGAAATACAAAACAAAAACGGTCCAGAAAAACAGACACAATTTTACACCTCTTTTGTGAGGCGGCCGTGTTTCGATTGTATTTTAAATAGGTTCAAGTGAAGCGCATCTAATTGCCAGCCGAGTGCCAAGTGTGTTTTGGCCTTAACGCCTCCGGGCGGTTCGATTTTTCTTTTTCCCGGAAATCAAAAAGGTGCTGCAGTCCGGCCGTTGATATATGAAGCGTGTCAACGGCATCTTTAGTGGTTTTTAATTTCGAAATTGTTTTGGTCACTCCCCAAAAAGTGCAAAAATCGAGAGTCCAAGGGGCGTTTGCCCTTGCGTTTGTCCAACAACTGTCGAGTATTTTCCCAAACGATATTGCTGCGCAGTTTTGGACCCATTGTGTCAATTGCTTGTTGGCACTTTAAATTGCAGCCATCGGACAACCCGCATAAGTGTCCTGGCCAACAATCGGCAATTAAAGCATATGTTCACTAGGACGATATCCGTGGATCGTCGTCTCATTACCGAGATGTTTATCTCTTTGGTTATCTGCTATCTGTTTCGCCTGGAAACTGTGGAAATCCTCGCATATTTTGTGCGGGAGTCTTTCAGCACCCTCATTATTTTTGGCTTTATGACGAGCTACAAGCCAATTATGTTGGGATTTTCGAGTCGAGCATCTGGGGCTGTCATTAATCGATTGGCAACGGGGAAATAAAAACAGAAATCGCCATAATTGGCAAACAAAGTCGTCAGCTGTCGTCGCTGCAATCTGCATATGAAATCAACTTTGGACGAGTCATGTCCAGCTGGCAAATGTATCTGTATCTTTTGGCGAAACTATCCTATCCACGAGTGTGTGTGGTCAGCTCACGTGTCAAGAAGGAGAAGGATCGGAGGCAAAGATGCCCAAAAATGATTTAATAATGAACTCGTGGGGGACAATGCATCCGACTATGAAGTGCGATTCCCTCTAAGCGCTGCTCCCTTGACATCCAATCTCTGCTGACAGGCCAATTGTTTGATTGTTTCGTTTCGTCAGAATTTCGAAAAAAAAAACCAGAGAGGATTCGAGTGGCTGTATGCAAAAGATACACACTCGAAACACTTGAGCTCTTTCAGGCGTTTGATGGGTGTCAAAAAGGCAACGTTTTCCTACAAGAGGATTAGCCGGATTTGGGCCTTTGTCCGGAGGAGATCAGCCAATTTGAAAGTCAAAGTGAAAACGGCATTATGCGCTTATGGGCCATACAAGTTGCACTTTTTGATTGATCCCCTCAAATTCCCTCTGCACCAGCTGCCTGAGTTCTACTTTGTGTGTTTTGTATTGTTCGCATATGAGGGAGCAGCGTAATTAAAAGATATTTTTTGGTTGATTTCTGCCTTGCTGAAAGCCAAAGCAAATCTGATTTGCCAGTGGTTATAATCGCACTGGAATTAGCTGTGGGAGAATATATTTTTCATAGATTTTTTACCCCTGGGTACTGACAAAAAATCAATTGTTTATTTAATGAGTTATCGAATGGTCTTTAGGGTATTATATTTAGAATACATTAGAAAAACTCTAAGAGGATTTGATTTGTGTTCATTTTCAAAAAGGTTTATTGGTTTTTACTAACAAATTGTATATTTTAAAATCTAATATATATAAAAAATATATAAAAATCATTTAACAAACTAAATAATTGATGTGTGATACTGTTTTCTCTTGTACAACACCTTCGTATAACATACTCATTAGGAAAGGATATCGACTTACATCAAGGCATCCTTTCCCTTTTTTATTCCACTAGCTGCCACCATCTGACTTTATTAATTAGCGGACCATAAAGCCAAGCCAAGTAGCTCACAAATTTCAATCAGCCAGTGGCAGGGGAATGGGGATCTTAAAGCGGGGAATGCTGCTGTGGGTTAACCCAAACCTTAACCTTAACCCAAGTGTCGACATTGTTGTCTCCTCGCCCGGCTATTGATATAGTAAATTTCCAATGAAATCTTAGAGATGCGTGGCGGTTGATAAGCGTGCTGCAGCATTTAGTGGCAGATGCAACGGCGCTTTGTTGTGTCGCCTGGGTTTCTTCGGTTTTTGGTTTGTGTTTGGGCCCGAGTTTTCTCTAGGATTGCTCCACACACTCGCCGTGTTCATTAGCCGCCATAATTTATATGAGCCAACATATTTATTGAATGTTTTGGCAGTCGTTTTAACGGCTAGCTCGAGTCCCGAGGCTTGTGTTCAGCCATTTGGCGGGGCACAGCTGCCAGCCAGCGAGTGTCATAAAGATGCAGTTCAAAAAAAGTGGATTAGTTTTCAGATTAATTTTAAACAATATAATAATAATACAAAAAATATTTTATTTTTAATAATTAAATAGAAAGCAGCATTTCTTTATAGGTAGGTGGAATACATTTTTAAAACAAATAGTAATCTAAAACCATACTTATTATTCTTTTAAGTGCACAGAGCTAGTGCCATAAAGTTTGGACAGAGCAGCGACAGTTGCCACGAGGTCTGGCGTTGGTTTCTGGTATTCTGGCACCTGGGCATCCGGACAACCAGGGTGTGGTGCCTCGGAGTCTGCGAGTTTTGCTTTTGGGCTAAGCTCACAGCATGCAATTATTTTTTTGTTATGCGAGTGTGAAAATAATAAACCTGAAGATAGTGTGCAGAAAGTGTCCTGCGGTTCCTGCGCCGCCTCCTGCCTCCCGTCGCCTTTATCCGCTCAAGTGCGCACTCGAGATGCTAAATGCGAGGCAGGGTATCCAGCTGGTCGGTGAGATTCAACGGAGGGACACCCTACCTGCAATCGGCACTCGAGACGCTGTGGGTGATGCCAAGTGATGGATGAGCCGAGACGCTGGGGAAACGGCAGGATTCAAGTGCTTGTGGTGTGTCCTTTTGTTTGAGTTAACATTATTCTTCGCTTTAAATACCAATTAATAACTGCAGCTGAAACTGGAAACTGAAACTGGAACACACAAGTGGACCGGGCTAAGTGCAAATATCGCTCGATCAGCTCATCTCACTTCTCTGTCCTTACACAGGAAAATAAAGTAGAGGGAAAACACTATAAAAGTACGCAAAATATTTGCTTTGAAAAAATAGGAATTGTTTAAGCTTGAATAGATGAGTTTTAGTTTCTGTGTTCGTTTAAGTAAATTGTGTACTTAAAACTTCTGGTGCTTAGAGAGTAGTTTCTACCTTAGCAACCCACTTAGTGGCGCTATTTTCCCCGAGTGTAATTACCTCTCTTTCCCTTTCGATCTGGCGTGAATGCGTCATAATCTTGCCACTTGAAAACGATCGCAAATATTTGTAGAGCAACCGCTGACGACGACGACGGACTCGTCGCTCGGAGTCGACAACAACTTGAAACAATTAATGTGGCATTTGTGTTCCGCCGCATGACTTTCGGCTTCTGCGCTCAGATCCGCACCTCGGCAAACAAATGCTAATGGGTATGACAAGTCAGCCGCCGCCACCGCCACCGCCGCCACTTACTCAATTACTTTGCCAAACAGGGAACCCATAGGCCATCACCCATCAGCCATCGACCAGCATTCGGAGTATTTATGATTTGTTTGCTCATCGGCTGGGACGTTCCAACTACCAAGCGTCAACATTTGCCATGCAAATAAGCCGCTCCGCTGGCCCGAGGAAGAAAGATATAGTGGAGGTCCGGCTTTGTCAGGTGTCCGCTGCCCAGTCGGCACTTCTCTTTTGGAACACTCCAGAGTAACCGAGGATCCCCCTCTACCCACTCCGTTCGGAAGCTGGCTACATCTATTATGACTTCAAAGCGGCAACGCGCGCCAATTGTTGTGGCAGATTTTCTATAAACTTTGACTCACATTTGCCAATTAACTGCGACACCAGCTACCGGGCTCTATAAATAAACTCTATCTAAATGGGGGGAAATCAGTGCTGAATAAGTGGAATTATAGATGCACTATCTCAGAAGCGAAAAATAAATAAAAAATAGAAAATTAAGTTGTGGAATATTAAAAATATGTACATGCTTAAGAAGAACATGTTTTTAGGTTTCACAAATCGAAGTTCTTTTCAAGATTCTATAAATATACATAATTATAATGCTAACATTATCCTCCTGCTAGAAAACTCCTCCAAGAAAGGGTATCAAAAACACGCCGCGCGCACATTCAAATCGCATCAATGGACTTTCGAGCCACGAGAACAATTGAGCAGCTTCAGCTCCAGTGTCCACTGTCCAGTTTCAGCTTTCAGCCCGGCCAAGAGAGTCGCCTTCAGTTGGCCTGGCCTACAGATACAAATGGCAGAGGAACTCTGAGAAGCTGAAACGCTGGCGGCTGTGTGCGATGTCAATTAGCAGCTACGGAATGACACTTTATGTGCGTCGCGCGAGAAGCTTCAGATTCGGATTCGGATGCAGCTTTTGCTTTTGCTGTTGTTGTTGTTGCTGTGGCTGTTGCCTGGCTGCGGAATTGGCTACTGCCCGGCTAAATCGGAATCCTTGTGCAAAGTGCAATCAGTGCAAAGCAGAAAGCCAACGAAAGCCAGCGACCATGAACGGCCAACGCAGTTGACAAACAAATGTGCCGGGCCAAGGAGCCAGAGATCTAAGGCAAACAAACAATTGATATGGCCCAGACGGGCTCTGTGACTTGGAACCTGGAAAGTGTACAGAGTAAACAAATCTAGTAAAGTATGAAAAGTTCTTGAGAACATATATCAAAAGCAAAGACTATGTAACCAGAAAAGTGTAATGTTTATATTAACTAATCCCACCAAATAGTATCTTACTTTTGTACCGCCATTTAATTAGTTTAGACCCAAATCAAATGTATAATAAGAACTATTTATTATAGACCTATTTCCCTTATATTTCCTCTGTTTTCTCTCAGTGCACAACTTGGTCATGGAGAACAGTAAGAGCGTTTGTCCATCGAGAGTTTGGGAGCTTCTGAAGGCGAGCAGCGGGATATGGATGTGCGAGCGGACTCGTATCGCCGCAAAGTGACTTGTAAACATTTTAGCAACTTTTCAACTTCAACTTCGGCTTGAAGTCGAGGCCGGGCCTAATGAACTGCACTGTCCGTTTGCCGGGACATGGGATCGTGTGATTGTCAGTGCAGTTTGCAATCGCGTCTGCAAATTGACAAGATAAATACATTTAGCTAATTTGATTTTAGCTGCCCGAGTTTCGGATTTCTGATTTGGCCCGTCGTCCGTCTGTCGTTGGCCTTAAAGGAAGCTGGAAATTTGTACGCATAAAGCGCAATTAAGTTGTAATTAAGCGGCACAAAGGCGAGCCGACAAGTCAACCATTTATGGAGCTGTGCGTCGTGGTCCTCCCACGCGAAAAACAATCAAAATTCATTAGCCAAGCGACGACAAATAAAGCCAAGGGCCCCCGAGTCAGGGGTGACTTTGCGGATCGAAAGACCCCCGGGATGTAAGTAAATATATGCACAGGGAGGCTGAGGGCGGAGCAGGGGAGAGATGATGGTGGCACATAAAAGGCGACAGAACCGCACATCCTGCGCCAGGAAGCAGCCGGCTGAAATTACAAAAGTCAACCCCCGAAAGGCAGAAAGCCATAAAAACGCTTGAAAAGCGTATGCTCTCCATGGCCCCCAACCAACCAGTCAGCCAGCAGAACGAGCCCAGCATCCCCAAACCGAAACCAAAAACCAAGCCCGAAGGCTTTTGAAAAATTGCAAATTGAATTAAGCCAAAGTTAAATGGCTAAATGACTCGAGCCAAGTATCCTCCTCGCAGCCATCTTTTTCCAACCAGCAGCCACCAGCTCAGTGGGTATTTGGTTTGCCTTTCGGGTGGAAAATGTTCGGGGAGTGGGCGGTTTTCGGGGGGTTGCGGTTTGGCGCATGATAGTAGCTAATATGCTGCAAAGGATAAGGCGCACACGGAGAGCGAGGACACCATGGGCATACCAGGATGCTGAAAATCAATAAAGTAAACTGGCATTTATTTTGAAATTTATTTTAAGAGGATTACAAGTGCTTGCCTCCAAAGAATTCGGCGGAAATAGAACAATTTTAAAAGCAAAGGGAAGTTATTTACAAATAAAATTCTATTTAATTAGAGGGATATACAAATCAAACAGTTTACATTATATATGCAACAAATTTTATAAAAATAATATTCTTGAATATGTTATCTAAAAATTTAGAATTGGTATCTGTATTTTATTTTTCAATTTATATAAATTCATACCCTTTCCACTGTACTCTTTCCAAGGAAAACGCACAGCCCAGAAAGCCAACACAGCTCCATCCCAAGCCAGAAGGCCTGGTCGGGATTGGAGTGTTAGTGCTAGTGTTATTTACCAGGCTAAATTATTAAACGATTGTTAAACGAGCGGATAAAGGATGAGCGTGAATGATGATGATGATGCTGCTGGCCTGTGAGGAAAAGGGAGAAAATATGGGAGGACTGACAAGAGGGTGTAAAGTCCTGCCACCAGGAAAAATGCTCGGGGAGCAGAGAAAGGGAAAGGGAAAGGGGGAAGCCGGAAGGCTGCTGCCTTGTTAGCTTGCCAGCTGAAGGGGAAATTTGATATTAGGTAAATTTATTTGATTTACATTTTTATGGGGCACCCGTTTTGGCGCAGAGGGTGGGTGGATAATTCCGAGTTGGGTGGAATTTTCCCTGTTGTTTGCCAACGTCGTTGTCGTCGTCCTGCGCTTATCTCACATAATGCCGGCAATGAAGATAAGAACCTGTCTGGGGTGAGAATAAAGCGTTGCACACCGCACACCGAGTTGAATAAATAGAGTAAATACAAAATGAATTAATAAAAATGGCAGCAAAAAATAATAATCATAAACGAGCTTGCGACACACGAGCAGCTTTTTTGTTGATTTGCACAGAGAAAAAATGCGATAAAGGCTTTCAATTTACATACACGTATAAATTTTAACTTTAATGAATCAAGCTAATTTTAACATATTATGTATCTACAGTGATATTTAAAGAATTTTAAGAACATTAAAAAAAAAAAAATTAATTGCATTAATAAGGTTGTTGATTTTATTAAGTTTTTTATATCAGGCTTTTTTAGATTTAAGAATTGATTGAATAAAGAAGAGAACAACAAAATTTATCTTGCAAGTGACTTAAACTCCGCTTTATTATTTTTGGCTCTGCAATTTTTTCCCATAAGCAAAGTGAGTAAAATAAAAAATCAGCTGAAATAGAGAGAAACTGCGCTGTCAATCAGCCACCCCGCGATCGAACTGAATCTCCGAACCACTGAACCACCCACCCACTGAAGGCAATCAGTGCCAAATCAGAACTTTATTTATTTGCTTCTTGTTTGCCAAACATTTACGCCATCAGCAAAACGACACCCGAGAGCTCGTTAAATGCTCAGCCATGCGGATGTAATTCAATAAACGAGCGTTGTGCGCCATCATCAACACCCCACCGTTTAGCGGAGTGTGTGTGAGTGTGTGTGAGACTATCGATGTATGAGTGTGTATCTGTGTGAGGCAGCCGCAATTGCCACAACAGCCGCTGTGACTAAATGACTGACTGACAACCGCAGGGTTTAGCAAGGGGATGGTTTATTTACTCGCCAAACAACCCCTCGAAAAGCATCCCGAAAATCCCCATTTTTCACCATTCTCCTCTCGTCCTGAAATAACGTTTATTGAGCAGAGTTTCGCAACAGCCTCGTCCTGTGCGTCCTTCGGAAATTTCCGAACTGTCAACATGTCAACTGTTTGGTCGAGAAGGTTGTTTCTGGAGCGACGTGTTTGTTGTATTTATTATCCACGGGGTGGGTGGCATCGCTTTTTCGGCCTGTTTAAGCGATTTAACGCATCGCAAGGATAATGAAATTTTGATTATGCGCCGCTTGGCTGGTTGTCCTGGCACAGCGACGCCCTCTGTTGGGCGGACTGGTTGCCGGGTCGCTATGAAATTAGCGTCATTTGGGGGTCCTTTCAAACTGGGGGGATGGGCTTAACTTCGCCGAGTTGCTAATTATATTTGGAGGAGGATGACTGTGAGTTTGGAACTCATTAAAATTTATTATATGAAAAGCCTTATGAGCATGTAATAAAAATAAGTTAAAGCGCATTTAAGAAACAACACAAAAATTGAATTTAAATAAAAATAGATATAAAATATTTATATCACTTATATCTAGTAGTTCTTCTCGCTGTTCTCATTTCCAACTGGAATAATAATCAATTTGCAGACTGGGTAATTGCTCACTCTCGGATACAAACAATTATGCAATTCAATTCTGAATTAATTGCACAATAAAACACAAAATTCTCATTTAATTGCCGACAAAAAAGCACACGAAGCCAAAGCGGCAACCCACATAAATATTCAACGCCCACATACACACCCACTCAATCATGGCTAACTAACCCCTCCTCATTCCCTCTTCTCAGACACAGCTTCTAAAATCAAACTCGAATCGGACGGCGGGAAAAATAAATTTGAAAAATTATGAAAAACCATCAAAACATTTACATACGTTCAGGGGAGTCGGGAACGGGAGAGAAATAACTTACTCTTTTCGATCCACGCACTTAGTGGTATCCAGCTGGCCTTTAAATAGCTAATTCTAGCTGGGCTTAAACTTTAAAAAACTTTGTTCGAAACTTAAAACTTAAAAACTTATTATGAGAGATAAGTTTTAAATAAGGTTTTGGGGATATATTATCATATAAAACCAGAAAATATTAAAATAAACATTTCTTTAAAAGTAAACATTTATTTAATGTGATATACATAGCTATCTTTTTGTAAACTATAGTTGCCAACACTGCACGCAACCAAATCGGCGGCCATTTATCAATTGACCAACTTGGCCGAAGCGTGGACTTTTGTTAGTGCTTTTGTATTGGCCGACTTGCTGCTGCTTTGCCGGTTTCGTTTCATCTTAGCTTGGTGGACAAAAAAGGGGGAGTGGAACGGGCTGGGACTCGCTTATGATGTTTATTGAAAAATTAATTTGCGCCACGTTTTTGTATTTCTTTTTTTCGGCTCTCATTTGCGTATTTCAAAGCGCAATGAATAATGATGCTGGTTAAGTAGAGGAAAATAAAAGAAACGCTCGACGTGCTTGGCCTGAGAAATTAATATTTGTAATTGGCTATAATTGTTTATGCCAACGGCACAAAGTCTAGAAAATTAAATGAAGACAATGATATTAATGAGCAGAGGGGCATCCCATCACATTTTGCAGCCATTTCGAAATGTTTAATTGAAAAGAAAGCGGAATTGTTGGGCCTTATAATGAAGTGCTCAACTTTGGGAAGTAGGAACATTTTTAATCAGTGGAAGCAATGTGAAGGGGCGTTGGAAAAGTGGTAAGAGCTATATCAAGTGTTAATTGAATAGCTGGGAAATGTGTGAAGATTATAAATGGGTTTATTGCTGAAGGCTTTTTTTAGGTAATATTTTAAAAAAATTATGGGAAATGTTAAGGAGTATTAACCCATGAATTTTATTATCATTTCAAGATTTTTAAGTGGTAATTAGTGAGATGGAATAATGCTCATTAGAAAAATTTAATTGAAAGAAATTAAAGAAAGAAAGAAAGAAATCATATTATATATTTGAGTACCCAAAACAGGCCTCATACAAAATCGCTTTGCAACTAATTAAGGCAACCACACAGCCATTCGTCAACTGTTCTAATTGAGCTCTTTATTTCCCCCACTGGCAATTGCCATTAAAATCCTTTCACCAACTTGCCGCCCGAAAAGCCCAGGAAAACCCCACCCACCCACACAGTCCACCTCCCCAACCCCCCAACTTGGTCCTTGGAGCAGCGGAAAACAAAGGAGCAGCTGAACAATGGCTGGCAAAAGTTTCAAGCCAACAATTTCACATAATAATCCTTAAAATGAGTTTAATTTGTAGAGCAAAAATTATAAATACAGTGGGAAGGAGGAAGGGTTTTCGTTTCTTTCATGCAGTTCATTCCGTAGCTCTTTTTGGGGATGTCAAAATTCTATAAAATCCTGCATATTTCACATTTATGTGTATGTGATTGATATGCCTGGGTTCCAGGGATGCTCGATTTATGTGCCCCGATCCGATTTTTATGGCTTATCTTTTGAGGTGGGCACCCAAAAAGGAGCAGAAAGGAAGAAAAAACATAATTTCCTGACCGAGATTGCAGCTTTGCGATAAGGACGCTCAGCCAGTCGCTTGACGATGTTTGAAGCCAGATAATAATGGGTTTATTATTTATTATATTGTCTGCACTCGCAAAGGACATGTTGGAGTACCAATTAAATTCCCAAAAACCCCCCAATCATATTCGTATATAGCTCAAAAATCACGCCAATTTGGCCAAATGAAGTCATGATGAAAAGAGATGGCAGAGGGAAAAGCAGAAAGCGAAAGAAAAGTCGAAAAACCAAAGTGGAAATGGACAAGCGTTTGCCGCCGCTGCTTGTTATAAAATGCTAATACGCGCAGCAGCTCGAAAAAAAAGTGGAAAAACGCTTTGAAGATTGAATTATTCAATAATAATTAGGCGTGCAAGCGAGATGGCAACAGTTTGGGGGTTGGATATTCTATCCCCCTCTAAAAGAGTGAACCGAAACTCACCACACTGAGTGAAAAGAAGGCGGTGCAAAGCCAGAAAAGAGGAGAAATACGAGACTAACACTGAAAAAAAAGAGAGAGAGCGCACGTCTCGAAGCCAATAAAAATGGTGTCGTGGTATAGGGGTTACTCCATGGGAGTGAAAGAGAGCCACTCTTTCCGCAGCCGGTTTTCCACCACCAATATTCGGAGCGTGGTGTGCGTGAGTATCTGTGTGCGGCTGAGGCAGCGGTGCATCCGAAATAACCACTTTGGTTCATTCGCAGAACAGACGTGATCTCAAGAGGACGTGTATCTCTCTCTGAAAGCAAAATATATCTCTCAAAGCAAAATAACGCCGCGTGTGTCGACGAGACAGTGTGTGTGTGTGTTTTTAAAGCGTGTGATGAACGAGCGCATTAATTAAGAGATAATCAAAACAAATTAACACCGGGCCATGTCTCAATGAAACAATAAACCATCGATTAGAGCAAAGCGCATTCAAAGAGGCCCGAGTTAATCGAACGATCGATCGAAAAGGCTTTATGTTAAAGCTCAGCCCAGCGAGCATGACAGTTACAGGTCTGCGCCAGACGATGACCAGCCCCACGGTGCCGCCGAGCAGCAACACACCCGCGGGCAACACCATCACGAGCAGCAGCAACATGAGCAGCGGCAACATGTCCGCCAGCAACACCAACTCGCAAATCCTGAGTCCCGCTCACCCGGCCGGATTAAATCCGCTTTCCAGTCCCACCTCGCCGTCGGCACTGCTGCTGGCCCACCAGCAACATCTGCTGCAGCAGCACCAGCAACACCAGCAGCAACAGCAGCAGCAACAGCAACAGCAGCAGCAGCAACAAGCGGCCCTCCAGCTGGCCGCAGTGCATCCGCCGGCGCATCACCTGCACAAGACCACCTCCCGACTGAGCAACTTTAGCGTGGCCTCCCTGCTGGCGGACACCAGGCCCAGAACGCCACCCAACCAGGCCGGAGATGCACCACAAAACCTCACCAGTTCGGCGGCCACGTCGCCCATTTCCCAGGCCAGCAGCACACCGCCACCGCCGCCGGTGTCGTCGGCCAGCCAAGTTCCCGCCAATGCCTTTCATCCCGCCGCCGTGGCGCATCACGCCCACTTGCTGCAGGCCGCCCACGCGGCAGCAGCGGCACATGCCCAGCACCAGGCGATGGCCGCCCAGTTGCGCCAGCAGCAGCAGCAGGCCGACGCCCGAGCCAACTCCCCACCCGCCTCCACGAGCTCCACGCCCAGTTCCACGCCCGTGGGATCGGCGCCGGGATCCGGCAACGTGGCCTCCACGCCCGCCAAGAACGAGCGACACTCGCCGCTGGGCAGCCACACGGACTCGGAGCTGGAGTACGACGAGGAGATGATGCAGGACCACGACCCCGATCACGACGAGGAGGAGGACTCCATTGTGGATATCGAGGACATGAACGCGGACGACTCGCCGCGTTCCACGCCAGACGGCCTGGACGGCAGTGGCAAGTCAATGGAATCGCCGCACGGTCCTCCGCCGGGTTCGCACATGCCTTCAACGATACTTTCGCCGGCGGCTTTGGCCTCCGGTCATGTGCCCATCCGCCCGACTCCCTTCAGTGCGCTGGCCGCCGCGGCGGTTGCCTGGACGGGAATGGGCGCCGGAGTACCGTGGCCGGGAGCCCGGCAAATGCCGCCCTTCGGACCGCCCGGCATGTTTCCGGGAGCAGGATTTGGTGGAGGTAAGTGTCGCCACATGTTATTTCAACCGGGTTAAGCAGGGTTTTTTGCTAGCTTGTTTCTTGAGGAGGAAATTATAAACCTTATCGGCTACATGTGCTCAACTGCATTGCAAAAGGGATATTTTAAAGGGTTTGAAAGAAAAAAAGATAGGAGTTATTTACAATTTGTTAATATATTCATACATAAATCTATATATAGATTACAAGGTTTTGAACCTTGAAAAATCATATATTAGGTACTCTAAAAAATTAAACTCATGAGTTGTTTTTATTGACCTAGCAACAATAGAATTTCGTAAATTAAACCGCAAAACAAAGATCGCATTTGCCACCAGCCAGAGATACGTATTCAAAAACGATTTATTTAATGGTGGAATTTGCTTGGTGCTCCCTTAACGTCGCCCCCATTGTTTCTGCCCCGTCGTTCTGTTCTGTTCGGTGGCAACTTTATCTACACCATTTTGTGTCGCATTTTAATTCAATTAACTGCTGCCCCTCGCCTTAATTGGCGTCGATGCTGATGTGATGGTGATGGCGATGGCGATGGTGATTCTCCTCCCGACGAACTGCGGGTGCTCCATCATGGCCACCTCGTCGTCATCATCAATGCGATGGAGCGATCGTGACTGCAGTTTGTAGTCAAAGTGCGTGGCAATTATAGCGGGGCTTTAAATAAAACAATGAAATATGCCTGATTGCTGGGCCCATTATTTGATGATGATGATGATGATGATGGGGATGGAGCGTCGCGTCGCGTCGGTTTTGATTTGACTCAATTGGCTGCGTCTGATTATTCATTGCACTCGGTGGTCACCGCCGTTTTTCGGTGTTTTCCGGTCTGACAGCCAGCCCCCTTCTATCGTCCGAAAATCTAATAATAATCGCATAAAAACCGGACTGTCTAACCGACTGGCCAGACTAATTGAAGCGAGTCTGGCGGGTTAACTCAACTGGGCGATCTCTATCTGCATGCACAGTTCACACTTTGCCTGCATTTCCTGGACAAAAACTGAAGGAAAAAGCCTGGAAAAACACTCGCTAAGTCACACTTTGATGCCGGACTGACATGTGAACCTTTCTTGGCCATCGCGAACTTTGCGTTTCCGCTTTTTAAAGTTGCCCAACACTCAAAAAAGGGCGGTGCAAAAAGTCGGTGCAAAAAAAAGTGTAAATTTGCTTTTTATATGCAGACGAGCAACTATTGTTACTGTTTTTGTTGTTTGTGCGGTTTGTGTGTTTTTTGGTTTTTTGCCAGCACAAGGCATTGTTTTATAATGCTTCAGGGTTTTATACAGAAAAAGAGCTACGAAAGGGTGTCGTCTTGGGGAATTTGGGTCTTCAAGTGGGTTACGGACTTCCAATTTTAGATTCAATCAATATTTGGCAAGCAATACATACTTTTGTAAAATACTTCCTGAATAGTTAATAATTTTGAACAAATTACAGTTTTGAAAAATAGAGAAATCGAAATATCAATTTATTTTAAATTAGAAAAAAAAAACTGAAAAATACTTATAAATCAATCTCGATGTGGGCCATCAATTTCTGGGCCTTCGACAGCCACTTGAGCTATCTTTTGTCCGTCTCTATAAAGAGGCCATGCGGACGGGCCGAGATGAATAAACTATTCCAAACATTTGCCGCTTATTTTGTCATTTGGCTGTCAACCGCTGCCTGTGTATAAAATACAGGCGAACAACTTCATTTCACTTCGTTTCGTTTCATTTGGCAGCTGTTTTTTCCTCCGGCCTTCGGTTTCGGTTTCAGTTTCTGGTTCCTGTGTTCAGCGTGTCTCATTAGCGCAGCAGGTTGCTGTCTTTTGTGGACTGATGATCCCCGTTTTCAGGTTCCAGGGGCCTTCCTTCTGCCTTCTGACCTGGCCCGCTATCTTTTGCGGCATTATGTCAAGTGTTAGGTACTTAGTGCCTCGGCAACTGCAGATAGAGGTTGTGTATATCTCCCGGTTCGTTGGCAGGGCTACCGTTTGTCGGCTCTTTCATGGCCTATTAAATTAAACTACCTCCGATTAGACTAAGGGGAACACACACACTCACACTCGCTGTAGGTGGTTATGGATTTCCTTGTTCTTTTTTTTCATATTTTCCTTGCATTCTTGCGCCGGCCATTTGATTAACATTTTCGTGTTGCAATATGGGGAATTCCCTTTTGTGCCTTCATAATTTAACTAATTGCAAGCGCAGTCGAGTCACGTATGGTGCACATGCCACCCATTTTTTGCCCCTTTGCCGGCCCCCTTAACCCCCTTCCGTCCCCCTTAACCCCTAGTGTTCAACCACCACGCATTGCAGCTGCAATTCTTGGCAGCCATTATAGAAATTAATTTTCAAGCTGAACAAACGAGCAACAACTTGGGAGTCATTGCATAAATACATAGAAGCAAATAACGCACACACACACACACATGGATAGCTTATTGGTAAGAGAGAGAGAGCGAGAAAACCTGGCCAAAACGGTGGGTGTGGCATGTCAGCAACGCCCACCCAAAACACGCAATTTTCAACAGCCCGGCAGCAATTTAAACGTTGACAGACGGCTGCTGGCGAAAAAAGAGGGTTAAGGAAGAGCAGGTGGCGGTGGGGGGTTAATGCGGGATAGCGGGGTTTAGAGGGTTAAGGGGGCCGTTTGCATGCGTTTTAACACCATTTGCAAGGCTCCAAGCCGAGAGAGTCAAAAGCTAAAATAATATTTGCATTCTGCACGCCATCTAACGTGCATAAGCTGTACTCAATACACACATGCAACACATGGACGTGGGCTAAAAGGGGGGCCTTTGAGGGGGCGGGGAGACTGGAGGGGGATGAGCAGGGGGCGTGTGGCGGCGCAGACATTTTGATGTATGTTTTGGTAAATAAAATTTATTTGCATTAAATTACCAAGCCAGACAAAGCGAAGGTGATGGTGATGGCCTGACTTTGGGGCAAGAGGCGGGGGGTGTTGGGGGGTTTTTGGGGAAGGGGGTGCCACTATGAGGTTGAGAAAACATTTGCTAAATATTTGTAGACAATTGGTAGTTCAACTAATTTGAGCTGCTTGCTGTTGGATGTTGCTGCTGCTGTTGTTGCTGTTGCTTTTGCTGCTGCTGCTGTGCACCTGAGTAATTAAATAGCATTTGGAACCTGTCATAAGAGTCGGCCCAACCCACGGGCTATCCGAGCACTCTTATCTTGCCCAGAGGCAGCGAACTTCATTGCAAAACAGTCCAAATAGATATGTGGCCAGCACGCAATGTGACAAGATTTTCAAAGAGCTGCCAGTGGGCAGTGCAGGTGCACTAAGAAAATTAAAGCAGTTGGTATTAAATCATGTGCAGATACATTTCATTATAAAGTAATTAGTACACTTTTTAAAATTTAAAAAAGAATGTTAAAAATTATCTTTGCTTTAAAGATTTTATCTTCTGTTTGTTACTACATTTTATTATACTTCTTAAATCTTAAAGGCACATTTTCCACCCGTGTAAGCTTATCTAAAGCAACTGGTTATTAACACGCTCCTGGCTAATTAATTGACTCGTTTAGCCGGTGTTAGGGCCAACAATTTAAATGCTTAGCGCGTCCAGGCAATCGCCTTCACCCAGGACCTTCGGCATTTAATTTGCAGCTTAATCGTTCATTTAGCCGGTAAATACCTATTTGGTGCTAATTAAAATCCCTCATTATGAAATCAGCCAAAGGCCCCCGAGCGGTTGCCGTTTTGACCGTAAGCGTGTAATTGCATTAGCCATCCGGCCAGCGATCTGCCCATTTGGTTGCTATACCCACCGATCCACCGATCCGCCAATCCTCCAATCCGCCGATACCGCCAATATCGCCATGTTGCCCAACGGTTTTCACTGAAAAAACGCTGCTCGATGGATGGTGCTATGCGAAAACGCTTTAATGAAGAATTAATTGCCAGCAATTTGCACCGCAAATCAATCGAGCGTTGTCACCGTCGGCTATATACAGCGATTGCTTTGGATATTTGGTGCGGTATTGCTGCTGCTCCAAACGATACGCGTAAATTTCACAATTGCTTGTTGCCTGTCTCATTTAGCTGCTGTTTTTTTTTTCTTACTTTGTATCTCTTGCTGTTGTTGTTGTTGTTCGATGGTCTTATACGATGTCTCGTCTACAATACACCGGAGAACTCAAATTAATTGAAAATCCATTACAAACATAGGCTAAATGTCACAATTGGCGTTTGTGGCATGTATTTGCGCTGGCAATGGCGATGCTGGCGACGTATTGCCCCAGCAGCAACAGCAGCCACAGCAGCAACATTGCAGTGCAGCAGCAACATCGCAGCAGCAGCAACAATGCCTATAAAAGAGCAAAAAGGCGAAAACAAGTCTCGCACTCTGGTTTCAACGTGCGTCTCTGTCGCTCCCCCTTGGATCTTGAGTTTTTCCGCAGGTTTTGCAACAGGCCAAAGGCATTCGATGGGCGGGGCAGCGGACGGGGGGCGGAAAATCCAGCTCACTTGCAATGGAAACCCCATTCCAACAATTTAGCGACAAATGAGCAATTAATTTTGAAATAAATGTAAAGCAAACTGAAACGGAAAGAAGGCAAGATTGGAGCGCGATACAGCGTATAAATAATTGAAGTCACAGCAGTGGAAAAAGAAAAATGTTATTATTTAAAAAACCATATATAATTAAATAACACAAACACAGAAAATTAACTAAAGTATTCGAAGCTCAGATCATAAATTTCATATAAATATTAAAGCCATGCTGTGTATAAATATTATTGTAACGAAATATCGTAAAAGCCAAAACCTCAACCTGTGACAAAAGCGAAAAAGGGCTGTAAAAGTTTGGCCGCCTCGTTTATATGCTAATTTGGCAACTAATTTATGGTCAATACAACAAGAGCGACAACAAAATACCAAACAAGACAAAACAGAACCAAAACTTCACACGGAATGCAAGCTGGCCAAGAAAACAAGGCGAACAAAATAACAAAATATATTTATATTTATAGAGGCCGCGTCGCTGAGTCTGTAACAAATTTCCGAGCGCAGCATCTTCATTATAAAGTCGGGCACCTGGAATCGAATCATCTGGTGGCTTTATCGGGAGTGTTCACATTTCGTTTCACCTTGTTAGGGACCATACGAAATGCTTTTACGACCTGCAGTCTGCAGCCCAGAAACCGAGCCAGCCACACAAATAAGTGAAATTATATGCATATCGGCCGATAAGGCCGGAGCATTAACATAACTCCGACATGTCACACTAATTACTTAATGAGCCAGTCAGCCCGTTCGAGTTCCTCTGTAAGCTGGCTTGATTATTAGTTTTGATTCCATCGCGACTTGGATTTTTATTGTCTTATGGCAGCCCGTGCGACATTTATTTGTTTATCGAAGGCATAACATATAAAAAAGTGTGTGAACACAGGAAGTTTATAAGACTTCTGAGCTTGATCGACATGGAACTATAAGGGATACAATTTGATATTTAAGATTATTGAATATGGTGCTTTGTATTTTATAATACCCAAGTTGTATTCTAGATACCTTAGTTCATGTGCCAAAAAAACTTATTTGTTCTGTGCAGGGATTACATATGTGGGTTCTGGGATCCTCTCGGTCTGCCCTTGTGGTATTGTTCTTTCATGCATCGTTTGCCATATGCAGAGCATAAAAAGCAATTACAAAAGCATGCAACTTGGCCACGTTTGTCACTCGGCAATTTCAATTTGTGCAATTATGCGTAAAATTAAAGCGCTGCATATCATTTGCATTTGTCTTTATTTTGATTCGGCTGCTGCCTCTGTGGTTGCCTCGAAACAAAATGCCCAATAAATTACGCGTGCCCCGCAGGAAAATGGGGAACTGGGGAACTCTAAGGGGCTGGGGGATCCAAAGATCTGACCCGGACTGACTGCATCTTTAAAATGCCATTTGCATCTTTGTGGTTTTGGCGCAGCCCCGATGGCAAGCTCATTACTTTCATTAACAACACTCCCGGCATGCAACTCGCAACTTGCAACTTGCAACAGCTGCTGCTTTGGACCCCCCTTTTCCACGGATCGGCCGTCTTTATAAGGCCTGCACGTTTCTTTTTGCTGGTTGGTTTTTTTTTCTGTACGTCTTTTACTTCTCTGTGCCTTTGTTTGCCAAAACAAAATGCCCAAATTAAAATTGTTTTGCTGTGGAGAGAATCGAACTGAGGTATTGGTGGGGGCAATCCGGAGGAGGCTGGCGATTGGGGAGGGGATTCACTCGGGGAATGCATTTCCCGTCGCTACTGCTGCCGCTGCCGCTGCCGCTGCTGCTTTGTCTGACAAATAGTTTAGACAGCAAATTTATTGGCCACTTAAAGGAGTAATTACCGTATATTGTTGCCGCCGCTGCTTTTAGCCAAGCTGACAAGGCCAAGGACAGCGACAGTTGACAGCAGATTTCATTCAGCAGGCCGCTGGGTTTCGCCTGCTTAATGGTACAGTAAAAGAGTCTTCAGAAGAACAAAGCTGTTGACAAACAATATTATAAAATTGTTTGTTTTTCTTAAAATAAAACAAAGGATGCTGATTAGGTTATATAACTTGATATTAAATTAGTTGAGCACTGTAGTGTAAAGTTTTGCATTCGCGGACAGTTTGTCCGCTCAAGGGAATTTTTACCAGGGAATCTCACAAATCTTAACTTAAGTGACATCAAATGAAGCCTTTCACTAATCAAGACTTTTCCTATCCATTTTCCAGATGCCAACGAACCGCCGCGGATCAAGTGCAACCTGCGGAAGCACAAGCCCAACAGGAAGCCCCGCACCCCCTTCACAACACAGCAGCTGCTCTCGCTGGAGAAGAAGTTCCGGGAGAAGCAGTACCTGAGCATCGCCGAGCGGGCGGAGTTCTCCTCCTCGCTGCGGCTGACGGAGACGCAGGTGAAGATCTGGTTCCAGAACCGGCGGGCCAAGGCCAAGCGGCTCCAGGAGGCGGAGATCGAGAAGATCAAGATGGCGGCGTTGGGAAGAGGAGCGCCGGGTGCCCAGTGGGCAATGGCCGGGTACTTCCACCCCAGTTTGATGCATCTGGGATAAGTGGCGGCCCAGTTGGTGGTGCACCGCCAACGCCCCATGAGCCATAGTCCCCGTCATGATCATCCTGGTAACCAAATAGCCGCTGTCGCCGGTCCTCGAGCGGAAACCCCCAAAATTTTGCTGTGATGTTAGCGCATTTTACGTTACGATACTTCCAAATGTTGTTTCAAATGCACACCCTGTAAATAACGATAAGAGAGCAAGAAGAAGCACCCGATCTAACCAATCGAACATTGTATATAGCGAGAGCAAAAGCAAGCAGAGAAATGTTTCCTAATTGTACATAAATCTAGCATGTAAACCCAATCAATTAAACACCTTCGTTCGTTTGTTTCGTCTAATCAATTGACAAAAGGATTGAACGTAATTTATTTGCACAACTCAAGTCAATAAGCGTAAAAACAAGATTAACTAAATTCATATTTGATTGTATTGTATTTTGCAACGTAAGTCAGTCTAGCTAATGGATCGATCGTGTATTTAAAAAATACTTCTAAGCATCTAAACTAAACTAATCTAATGCTATACCTATGCCGTTAAAAGTACTTTATGATAATACCACAGACCTATACATATAGTTCATACATGCATAATATATTATGAATACCATATAGCGTTAATCCTCTGTAGTTGTTTAATCGTAAATCATAAAAAATGTGAAAAAATAATACAAAAACATGCTAAAAGGGCAGAAGAAAAATCAGACAAAAATCATTGAAAAAAATATATAATTATACAAAAAAAAAATACCATTTGTTTTTATTTATTATGGTGTTCTTCTAAAAACGAACATTCAATGAATTAAATAACTTCATGAAATAACTAAATACTTAGATTACAGCTACAAAGTAGCATAATTGTTGATAATCATGCTGTCTACAGCCTCGTAATATGCCAGGAAAACAATTTTGTTTTGATTAAAACGTAAAGTGTTATTTTCAACGGGGTGGTTGCATAAGACCGATTGGCTGCCATATGTGGTAATACGTTGGTGTTGCAAAACTATAACACATCGGGAATGGGATTCGTAAGAAACCTAAATCAGCATCCGCAGCGAATTGATAGAGGAAAAAATGCTTGGAAAAAATAAGTAGGTTGCGAAACAAGAAGCATCTAATATTCGCGTGAAATTGGTGTAATACCGCTGGCACCGTCACACCCAATAAAAATTAATCTAATGAGTATAGTCCACTGTCATGGACATTTCACAATTTCATCGTTACTCATCTTTGACTTTCGAGAACTCTGGATTCTTATGAGTCGATCTGTATCATCTGGCGCGATCGTGTCGGATTGGACTCAAGCGGAGAAGCGACGAAGCATCCTTATCGGCTGGCAATTAATATTTAATTAATCAGCAATCGGTTGCTGAGGCAACTCAGATGGCCCACATGGCGTATACGTATCGCTCGCAACTCGCTCTCCATTAAAGCACATACGCAAAGGTTAGGCCGTCGAGCAGCGAATTAAGATTGCAATTGAGTGATTATCAAATTGTTTGCAGTATAATTTTTATTCCTGCGCGATTTGTCGAGTGTCAGGCGGGGTTCAATAACGAATACATTTTTTCTTTATTTGTTGTTGACAGTTGGCCGAGCGTCAATAGCACTGTGTTGCCAGTGCTTTTTGCTGTCTCTTATCGCCTGGAATTAAAACCCAATTAATTTAATTACAAATGGAAATAACACGCCGTCGGCACAGCAGCGAGCAACACGTCAAATAATTTAGCTATTTTGATTTATTTACGAATGGCAAACAAGTGTTGGTGCTAACTAAGTGTGTACATGTGTGTGTTTGTTAGTACTTGTGTGCTCAATAAATAAATTAAAATGTTATTTGCCAGTTTATGGCTGATAAGGAGAGAAAATTTCCTAGAATTTCTGCACTGTGTAGGTTAAATAAATATTGGTTTAAATGTTTTTTTGCGTTGGGTTATTCCTCACACGATGGCAATGCGATACACTCATCGCTGACAGTAAAATAAATTATAGTTATCAAACGAGGGGATTAAAACAAAGTGTCAAATGATACTGGTCATATAATTTAATTTAAATTTTTAATCGT
This sequence comes from Drosophila ficusphila, assembly GCF_018152265.1. Classification (NCBI taxonomy): domain Eukaryota; kingdom Metazoa; phylum Arthropoda; class Insecta; order Diptera; family Drosophilidae; genus Drosophila; species Drosophila ficusphila. The sequence goes on from NW_025064737.1 coordinate 22,467,850, forward strand.
ACTTTTGAAATTTAAATAGAAATATAAATATAAAACGTTCTGATTTGAAGCACTTGCATATATGTATATATTTATTCTACAGTATATCGCTTTCGCAATTCCACTTGACTCATCGAACCTCACCTGTTTGCCATCCATACGATTTGAATATAATTTGTTAACAATTAAACTGCAATCGTGTTATGTTTTATTGGGTAGCAATGAAATAATTAAATTAATTATGCATTTATTGTTCATCATGCAGTGATAAATGCGTTCGCCAATGAAGGCGAATTCTCCACGGCAGCCGCCAGTTTTTATCTCGGATGTCAAATCGATTGTCGGCGCAATTAATTACGCGTATATAATTACAATGCCTGCCTACGCTGACGCCAACGGTTGACGCCCAGTCCCCCGAGAATGGGGATTTCGACTAGGGCGATCGGGGGATCGGGGATCGGTGGATGGGTAGATCGGTCTCCGAGCGACTGCTGACTGGGCCCCCTCGTCTGTTTATTAATTAGGCCCGGCTACGCCTTCAGGTAGCCGCAGGTGGCGCTGCATGCAAAACGCACCGCGCCGGAAAGTGCAATGCGTTAATCAAAACGTAATCAAATCATTTGGCAAGCGGAAAACAGCCTGAAACAGAAACCGAAAGGCGACCAAAACGCAGGCTAAAAAGGCAGAGAGAGAAAAGATTGCATACGTTTTGTATTTATGTATTTAATTTTTAATGATGTTAAATCTATGGTAATAATGAAAATTGAGTTTCAATAAATATTTTCTAAATACATGTTGTACATATTAAGTGAGTTATTAAATATGTCTTCAATTCATTTTTCCAGTGTGGTTAACATCAGGAAAATGAGCTTCATCGGCAGCACAATCACAGCCTGGTCACATTGGTAGCCTGCTGCGATTTTGGCCAAGTCCGGCAATTAAGCTTTATATCGGGCCTAATGGACCGAGCGCCGCCTGCGCTGATTGCGGGCATTTGTTTGGCGTCGTCGTCTCTTTCTCTTTCTCTCTGTCTTTCAGCCTCTTTTTCCCTTTTTCTGATTCTCTTTCTGTCTCACTGCCCAGCGCCCAATCAAACGTATATATATCTGTGTATATATCGGGGACCCCCCGCCCCCAACCGAAATCACAGCTTGATATTAACGCCCAACTGTGAGGCGGCGCATTTACAATGATAATATTTGTGTTCAAAGTTATCAATGGGCCAGCCGCCAACGGACTCAGAGTGGGAATCGATTGGGGATATAGACGGAGGAGGGACAGGAAGACCCAATTGAGGCAGAGCAGTTAAGATCGGCTTACAACTTGATTTCAGTTGTTTTCTGCTTAATTGATTAACTACAGCTTTAGGTTGATTAACTTCGGACAAATGTTAGAGCGAGATTATGTCGCGGTTACACAGAGGAATATAACTGTTATTAAATATGTAAAAAGTTTTTTAACTTTGAAAATCATAATTTGGGTATTAATACTTGTTTATAGAATTAATTTGTTTTAGAAATCAGAACAAGTTGCTTAACATATTGTGAGAAACATTTCTTGTTATCCACAAAACATAATTTCTCCAAAGCAGAACTTAATTCATAGAAAAGCAAGCCATATATGTAAGTATCACCCTCTGGGAGTGCAAATCCAAGCATAACATTTTTAATTAACACCCACACACGGACACATGCAAATGAGCTCATTATGTGCTGATTATGCAAGATATACTGCAGATACCGAGTACTGGACAAACTCCCCCGGCTCCCGGACAGATTGTAGTTTTTCCAGCCCAACACCAACATCTCCATTAACCGACAGCAAGTTCAACAAACGAAGATTGCCCACAGAAAGATATATTCGTGTGTTCACAGAAGATTCATTCATAAAGTCAAGCGAATTGGAAATCCGTTTGCTTAACCCGGTTTGCGATATTAAAAACTCCTCCGCAGACGGCATGGCGATCCGATTGGCCATTAACTCGAATGGAGAGCACTCGCAATTACCGCGAATAAATTGAGGTAAATAGGTAATAAAAATAATGTTTTCACCTCGTTATGTGAGGCAGCAGCTGCTCTCCATAATTCCCGGAAAATTTCCAACCACCTGATAGGGAGGAAATAAACCGAACTGCAAGTGCTCCAGTCTTCAGCATTTAATACATCTGGAGCAGATAGGGAGGCAATTATCCGAATGATAGGAAGATCAACAGTTCTCCTGAAAATTTAAACGGCAAGAACAGATCATTTTTAATTAGCAACACGTTTAAAAAAGATAGCATGAACTTTTGGTTCATTATTTTGCAATAATATAATAATATTATAACTGTTTTTCAAAAAATGTATATATGTTGGAGAATATTTTTGAATATATTATAATTATATATTTGTTTGATATTATTTTTTTCTTGATAAGAGCATTTATTATTCTTCAGTTTATTTCTTCCAAAGTCTCAGACAAACAATGTCCCAAAAACACTGCCATTTCTTCCCCCAAGACCGTTTATGCAAATGATTCATTTTCCACGGAATTCCCTGGACGTCAATTAAATTTTTTGTGCCACTCTTTCCACTGCTCACTTTGTTCGCACTTCGAGGCAGCCAAAAATAAAAGCATTTCATATCCATTTACATTGCACTTAAGCCGAAATTTCCCTTTTGGGGTTACAGACTTTGGGTCAGGTGAGTTAGTTTGGTTACATTGTGTGGGTTTTATGGCTTGGCCTAAGCACTCTTAATTGGTAATTACAATTTAAATTTCATAGTGGGTGAATAATGGAAAATATCCGTAATAATTTTCCATGGTTATGGTGCTCCTAAGTTGGGTCGAAAGATCGCCGATCGGCGGTTGCTCCCACACTTTTAAGGCAGTAATTTTTTGGTCAACTGCAGGCATTCCTGGAAATGAGTTGTGGGGAATGCAATTAAACAAAATAGCGTGAGATACGCGACCGATAAACGGAGGACCAGGAGCCAGAAACATTGTCGTGTCTGAAACCTAATTTCCAAGTTTAGAATTCTGCGAAAACGCTCCAAGAACTCAACTCCAAAAGGCCCCTCCTTGCGCCTCTTCCTTGCGGGGAGTTTACGTTTTTGAATACTCAATTAAATTTTTGTGCCCGCTGCTGTGGCTTTTCCTTGCCAGTTTCGCACTATTTTCAATTGAATTAAATGCGGTGCTGCCTCTTGCATTTTCATGCGAACAATTTCAAGGAATCGCGCATATCAAGCGCGTCGTCGTCGTCGTCGGCACGCTCCGTTTGGGCGCACAATTAATTTGCGCCCCAAAAACCGAACGCACGTACACTCGACGGGTATCTGCATCTGCGAGATACATTAGCGAAAGTGTAGGTCGTCGCTGGCAGATACAATTTAATTTTAAATGCCCTAGCCACCTAAGAGTCATCCTGGCTTGGAGTTATATGCTAGACATGAAGTTCATGAATGGGAAACCCAGAGAAATATTTCTCAATGAACAATATGGGAATTATATTCAAAAGGAAGGAAAATAAACATGTTAGGACTAAATTTTTATTTAAAAAGTTTGTGTAATTGCACATTTATAAACCAACTATATATATAGTAATATTTTCAATTATATTGATAATTTTATTAAAACAAAAAATCCTTTTAGTGTTGATATAAGCCTCAAAAAAAGCCTATTATTCCCTTAAAAAATACTTTTTTTTTTAATCCGTACTTTGATAAAATTTTTTTTCTAAGTTAGGGTATTCTGTTGGTTCTGGTGTTGGCCACTTTGCATTGCCATGGCTTTTAATTCATGCGCCCGGATTGTGTGCGACAGAGACGCCAACAAAATGCAAAATTTGTCTGAAGATTTTAATCGTCGGCATGCGCGCCCAAAACGGCCCCAAAAGAGCCAGCTGAAAACCAGCTAAGATCCGTCGTAACAGGCTGTTCCCATTGATTCGAGCCGGGTCAGAAATGTTTTCTAGGCTGTTGGAGCCCAGGAAAACAGCCGGGGATAGTGTGGAAAGGGGCGAAGAGGGGAGAGAGAGAGTGCGCTGATCTAGAAAGGGGCGTCGGGAAATGTGGGCGGAGCGGAGACAGAGCCACTTCTATATGGCCACATCCACATCCAGAGTTAAAGCCAGAGCATGTAATGTTTGTCCGTTTCTCTTGTGCCATGGTTGTTGTTTCTGTTTCTGTTTCTGTTCCTGTTGTTGCCTGTTGTAGTTGTTGCAACAAGACAATTTACTTTTGTGCGAAATTAAGTGGCATCTGCAGCATGGCATTCCACTTGACTCCACTGGGAGAAGTGCACTGAGAGAAAATTGGAAATGATTTTTGGGCTGTGACAAGCAACAAGGGGAAATGATTTATTATTTATTTATAAACAATATTGCAAGGACAAAATTCAAGGTAATGGAGTTGATCCACATCTATCTCGGTTTTCATACTCAAATTCTGGCCCTGAAAATTAAGTTTTTATTTCTTTCAGTGATGACCATGGCAGTCACTCCCGCAGAGACATAGATATAGCGCCTGTATTCCCTGCACTCCCGCTTCCCTTCGGATCTGCATCAGCATCTTTGTTTCGCCCCCCTTTCCCCTCCCATGGCCTTCTGATGTCTGTCTCGCTCACTGAGTGTGTGTATGTGTGTTTGTGTGTGGACTTCTCGCTCTTGTGGGCAATAACTAATTACATTCGCAATTATTTCATGTTTTGGCCAATTTAGTGGGACAAATTTATCTGCGCGGTGTCATCTACTTAGAATTGATGGCTTGCCATATGAAGCTGTTTGCTCCCGTCTTAGTGCATATTGTTGCTATTACTGGTTATGGGGGATATGGGGGCTCTAATGGTGGTGCTACCGATTCTGGTGGTGCCATTAGGCGCCCAAGGGAACCACTGAATGACGTTGATTGTTGTTTGGCAAATGGAAAAAGGCAATCCACTGTCCGCCGCATTTCCACAACTGCTGCTCTAATGCCAAATGCAATTATTAAGCAAATTAGCAGGCATTTAGATATTCCGACCAGATTGCCCCACAACGAGGGGCGCCATTGATGGGCTCCATTTCTCATTCATCAATCCGCGCTGGAGTAAAGGGGGCGCAGGGGCGTGCCGAAAGGGGGGTCAAGATGGGGAGTTGCTGCCACTGCTCAGTTGATTAAGTTTGATTGCTTCCGGGAGATAGAGAGTAATTCAAGAACAACGGGATTCACAGACAGGATGCTGTGTAATGAATATCCCAAAGCAGGTGAAATAATATTGGTAGCTATACATTTCACAGATAATTAATTGAGATTAATGTTTTTTGCGCTTTATCAGCAATTATATTCTATTAGTCCTGACTATATTGCGCAAAAAATAGTATTGGAACTTAAGGAAAACATAAATGTTAATCATCGAACGAAAATTCTTTTCTTTATTATCCCATATTGGACACTCCTTTAACAGATTATTCATTTGCATATTTATTTCCGTTGTCATTAGTTTTCTCATCTGAAAAAGGGTAATGTTTTTCTTTTGTCTCTCTGTTTTCTGATTTTCAGCGTGCTGAACAGTTGCATTTATTGCTTTACACTTCCAATTATAACTCAGAAATCCATGGCAAGTGGAGACAATAAAATTCACCAACACGGAGATTTATGCCCACGCACACAGATGCACTGCAAAAAAGGAAAAGAAAACAACCAAACAAATATCAACTGGCAGACAATTCACCTTAATTCAAGTAGAAACGATTTAACTCCCACGACTGCACTGCCATTATGTTGTTGCTTTTATTTTATATGAACTTAATTTCGCTCAACTCAACCACACACACACAGGCAAAAAGTGCTTTACACCACAACCCCTTGGTAAAAAAAGTAACGGTAAACGCAGCCATTTATTACATTCTCATGGGGAGAGGGGGCTGGCAAGAAGAGTGTGAGAGAGAGGGAGAGAGCAAGAGTGTGCGAGCGAGAAGGGTCAGTCCGGCCAAAAGGATATGACGTTTTGCTTTCCTCTTCGGCAAGTGAGTGGAAATTTGTTTCATTATAATTATTTTCCACAATTGGACATATTAGTATGGTCGACGCCGGCAGAGACGGCGACTGCGACTGCGGCCGTAGCAGCGCCGCCATTTTTGCAATTTTCCCGTGTGCAAATAAACGCAGCCAAGTGTTAAGAAAATTGCCGGGCGACAAAACAGGACAAAGTGGTCTGGCATGCGGTCTCTTTCTTGCAATTTCTCCATCCCTCTCTCGTTTTTCGTCCTGCGCACACTCAACACACCTGCAGAACTCATCTTCAGCCATGGTGAATTTACATCCCCACAAACTTCTGGGGGTAGTTTTTTATTGATTTTAGTTTATGTACTACTACCCCAACTTTCTTATGTGTCACATGGTCTATGGCCATCTCACTCGCACCTGCGTACGTGCCGGGAATGACAAAACATAAAGTTATAATAATTTTTCTTTCCGCTTAATTGTGTTCGACTCCTGGAATGGGAGGGAATGGAGAGAAGTGTCAGACAGATAGTCCGTGTAAGGACATTTTGACTGCTATTGCCCCCACTCTGTGTCCCTCTCTTTTCCTCGACCTGCCTCCCCCTAGTGCCATCCCTCTCTGACTGCCACAAAATGACCTGGCGTTGGCACTTTTAATTTGATGCCTTTATGTATCGAGCACAAAAGGAGACCCCGATGGAACCCAGCTTCCCAGTTCTACATGGAGTAGTCTATGTACCACATAAAGCCATGTACAGATAGTTGGCTTTGGCAGAGGGGAGAAAGGGGAAAAGCTCCGCTCCTTGTGCGTGTGGACGTAGGAAATACAGCAATTAGAGCCATATTAACCGTAATTAAATTTAATTGTTTAATTAAGCGCGAAAAGTGAGGAAGACATTTTGTGAATCTCCAGCCCCGCCAGTTATTATATACCATATACCCACCGAGAGTGGGTCCAGTCTGGGTTTTGGGCCAGTGGGTGGGTTCGGTGGCTCGGTGGTTTAGGTGGCTTTTGGACTCTGTGCGTGCGAACGGGGATTGCGTGTTTTGGCCCTCTGATTACATTGTTGCCCCCGCTCCGCCGGTTCCTCTCGTTGTCTGGGTGTTGAAGTAACAAATAGCCATGTGATTTGATGCGACGGCTCTGATAGTCAGCCAATTAAGCATTCAAACGTAAATTTTTGCACAGTTCGCATTAATTAGTGGGACGCTGTAGCGGGGATTTGAGTGGCGTTTGGAAAGGGGACACAAATTTTGGTTTCAATTAATTTAAACATAAAGGAGTCTCAATGGATAAAATGCATATTTATCAAAATAATTAATTGGGATTCGTTTAAAGTATAAGTTATTTATGTAAAATTCAATGGTACTGACATTTTTTTTAACAAAAACAGGAAAATTATTTAAACACGTTGATACCTAAACAAAATATTCCCAATTAAAACCTAAACATCTCTCTCTCCCCAATGAAAATGGATGGTATTTTAACTAAGATACTTATTTTAGTTATCTGAACTGATCTGCTACAGCCTCTTAAGATAAATGAGTAAAAACAAAGGACCCACCAGAATTTCCAGTGCATCTGTCCCCGATCTAATGAGCGTATCTAGTGGTTCCCATCTCGTTTCTGGCTAAAGAGGGCACCCACATCTATTAATTACAGGGGCCAAAAACACCAGCTCTGGGGACATCAGTCATTTCTGGGACTCTAGATTAACTTGCAATAATGTCGTGGAAAATTAGCATCAATCAAATGCAGGTGCAGACGGCCAACACAAAAATGAGCGAGGCTCAAATCCAAATCGGAATCCAAGTCCGAATCCAAATCCAAATCCGAATCGAAATCAGTGACAGCCAACAGATGTCAAGTGGCCCGCATGTATAAATACGGCGGGGATCGGAGGATGGTTGGTCGCAAATGTCAACCACAATGCTGACATCTTAATAATGATGAATTAATGGGCAAACAGGCCGCCAGACAATGCCAACAACTACACAAGCGTTTAATAATCTTTCTATTAGTGGGATGGAAAATCGGTTTTCCATTTTCCAGCTGTGGGAAACGTCCGACCGTCTACACAGCACTTGGGCATTGATGGAGAGCACTGGCATCAATTACCATTGCCAATTCGAAGACTCCGCTTCGATTCTGCGGAGCTGCCAACAAATTCCGAAATATCACTTAATTTTTCACATGTTGCTGCCGCTGCTGCAAAGCCAAAAAAAAAAAGAAGAAAAATGCAGAAAATACAAAAAAAAAAACGGCAAAAGCAAACGACATTCCATGGCTGCATAAATCATCCGCCATCCCAATCCAAAGTGAGCATGTCAAAGGTGCAGCAAGGATTTGAATGCGCCTTCGGGAGAGAGGAAAATATGAAGCCATTGTTGATGCCGCATTTCCATATAAAATCGAAGCCAATAGAGCGACAAAGATATAGACTGAGGAGACCCATGGTCAGGGGGAAGGTTCCAGGGGGGAGGAGAGGATTCTGTTTGGGCCGGGTTTATTATGCATGCGGTTAATGTAGTCATCGCTGTTGCCTTGGCTGACTGGCCGGACATATGCAAAAAAGCCGAGCCAAGCAAATAAGAAACCCATCAGAATTTCTCACTCCGGCCAGGCGCTACGACAAATAAATATTTTAACTCACAATAACAAAAGGCACGACGAAGAGGATTCGGACAACCTTTGGGGACAATTGGGACGGGTCGAGATGCTGATATTGCTGGGACAGCGATGGCCGAAAGGGAGCGAGGGTTGCTAGAGGATATCTTAACCCTTAACCCTTCTATAAAATTATTTATTGAATAAAAATGTTCTATACAAATCACCTATATTATATATTCAATAAGTCCCAATAAGGCATTCAAATAAAAATCGAACACCATTATAACTATTTTCTCTGTTTTAAGAGGTTAACATTTTGTAATAAAAAATCAACTAAAAATTGATTCCTTTCAAAGCTCCTTTAACTAATTCAAACAGTTATAATATTACTAAGATGAACACTGACCTCAGGGTATTCCCACGATTTCCCTGATCGGTACTGCTCAATCCACCCTCGCTGCTCATAGAACAGCGAGATGTTCATCTTTTCAGTGCAATGCCGCTGCTGCAGGGCAAAAGCCGCCAAATCTGGCCATCATTTGTTTAAATATGCGCCTGCAGCAATCCGCCAACAGCAACAGAAACAACAACAACAACAGCCAAACAGCCATCGACAACAACATCCGAAGTTGCACGTTTAACAATTCAATTTATTTGCAACATCAAAATTTAACGAACATGAAATTGCGAGAATTTTAAGATTTTCAGCAGAAACAAACGAGCGACACGATCCTGCGGCCTCTCGAATGTCTCAGTTCGGTTCAGTTCACTTCACTTCGGTTTAGCCGGGTTTTAGCTGGGTTTTGGCCAGGTTTGTCCAAACCCCACCCCCACGGCCCCCTCTTAACCCCCCACTGGCCCCCTTAACCCCTCTGTGTTTGCTCTGGGTTTTGTTTGTCGCGCGCTTTTGTTCTTTTGTGTCTTTGTCGTGGGGTTTGCTTAGCTGGTTTGTGCGCCTCAGACCCACATATCCACACAGATCCACAGAACCGCAGCTCCCCAAAGTTCCACGGTGCAAAGAGTCAACAATTTAGCATTCAAAGAAATATTTTAAATTAAAATTTCTGAAATTTTCGTCAATAAGCGGGCCGGAAAACAATGCAAGCCGGGCTCGTAGCCAAAATAAAAAAGAAACGCCAGAGAAACCAAACCAAAGCCATGAATAAAGGGCTCCAGGGCTCTGGCCATCGAGATTTTGATTCTCGTTTGGCTCTTTTTAAATACTTGCACATAAATATTTGTAGTCTGTGATTTATAGGCTTGATATCTTTCGAATATCCACATATAAATTGGTCAAGAGAGTATTATAGAACAAAATTGACTGCCAAATATTTAAAATAAATAAGAAATTGGTTTTATTAGGCAAGGTATAGTATACCTCTTATTTTATAGTTACCCGTTCCAAAAATATACTTCCATTTATCCCACGCTCGTTTTATTAGATTTGCCATAATAACTAACGCCTTGCGGGCATTTATTTTTATTGGACTTGCTCCTTTCGGAGATGACAGCCTCGTCACTGCGCATCAGATTCAATATTTACCTTTCTCATCATGGGACTGCCATTACTGGAGGATTTCTGTAGTCTATGTTTTTTGTTTGGCTAATAGGCTAATCACACATCGGGCAAAAAGCGAGGCATAGAACAACAAACAGGAGTCGCAGGATCAACCCCTAAGTGATTGTGATGTGAAAGTCAACAATGCTAAGCCGCTTACCGCTTGTTCCTGCGACAGGGAGCAGGCGCAGGACTCTCAGGAATCAGGATTCGGGCATCAGGACTCTTAGGATTACAGTAACTTTTTCGTAATTGCTTGTATCTGGCACTGCATTGTTGCCACTGGCGATTTCATTGCGGCACGCGGCCAAAATAAATTAACAAAACTCGTGAGAGTGCGGGAAAAGTTGGGCATAGTTCAGAGCTCGGAGAAGTTTTTGCCGTGGAGCTGGGACAGCGGATGCCATGCGATTCTCAGCTTAAATTGCATATTTGATTTGGCTGAAAATTGTCAGCGCATCGATTTGCATATTTGCATGTTGTCGCGAATGTTGTCCTGTCTTCTGCGACTCGTTCGTTTTCGTTGCGTTGTCGTTGTCGCCGTTGCTGCGTTGTCGTTGTAGCTGTGGCACTTGGAAAAATGTACAAAAACAATATAGAATTATAAACTTGAAAAACTATTCGGAAAATACATGTAAACTCTGCTAAATAATTTTAAAAGTGCAAGCCAAGTCTTTCAAAAATTGTTTTACTGGTTATTTTTACTTTTAATGGATGTCTTGGCATATATAAATTTTCTCCAAGTGTCCTGATGTCTTTGGCTCCTCGAATCAACTCGCTCGTCTCCTCTCGGCTTGCAAATTGAAATGTCAAGCCTCCTGCTTGATCGCTTTATGACAAGCAGCCCGGCTGGATGGTTGGATTGGCTGGATGGTGACTGATATATCTGCATAAGAGCCTCGTTGTCGTTGTCAACGCATCGTGCACTAAATTAACATTTTTCCAGGCGCTTGTCAGCCATCCCATCTTATTCCGAATGCAAATCTCCGCGCGGGAACCTGTTGGCGTTTGCCAGGATATAGCCACGCACCCGAATGTCTTGCCGGGTTTTTTAAGAGCGTCGCATTACTCCAAACAGAAGTGGCAGCAGCAGCCTGCCAGGACATAGTTTGGGCCATCACATAAAGCCTGATCCTTTTTCATTGCCGCGCCATCATTTACATAGGAAAATCTTGACGTACTTTTTATGATTCACCCGCACATAGACATAAATTTCAAGTGCCGGGCACAGCATGAAAAATGGCAAATTAATGTAAATCGCAGCGGCAGAGGAAAACTCTAATAGGCTGAAAGCAGAGTCGTTGTTCGAAGGGTTCGGAAAAATATATAAATTGTAAACGATCATCCCCATAAAATGTCTTTAAAATCTCTTTGCTTTTTACTTTGTAAATAATCTACCAGAGTTCCAAGAGTAGTTTATGTTTAATAGCAAGTTTTTCGTAGTTTTTCTAGGACTTTGTATAAAAAAGTTTTCTCTTTTTCCAGCTCCACCACTGACTATGCGGAAAGACTGCCATTTTATGAGCCGCACGACGAAATTGGCACTTGAAGTGTGTGAAAACGCCTACGAAACAGTGGCAGCCTCACAATCTGCGTCAGATTCTTCCAGTTTTTAGGGTGGAAATAAAGCTCCGGGATGGGTGTTTGGTGTTTGCATTGAGCTTTCAATATGTTTCGAACACTTTTGCAATAATGTTGTCTTTGTAGCCTGGCAGCGATAAACAAACCGACAGCCGCAATAACAACAACAACAGCGAAGGCAACAACAAGGACTACCCAAGGACCTCGCCACAAGAATCCGGGCAAAAACTTTGTCCTTATATGTGCAGCATTTTGTTGCTCGAATTGCGGTCGTTGCGGTGGAGCTTCCTCCCCCTTCGGGCTGATATGTTATGTAAACGGAAAATGACAAACGAATTAGTTATTGACAACAACAGGAAACAAAAAGTTTTGCCTGCGTTGTGCGAAATTTCCGTTTACTATTGCAAAAAGTGAATATCGAATTTTGATATTGAGGTTGTCCGCACGGCACTTTTGACGGTTCTATCCAACGTTGCTAATGAGATCGGATGAGGGTGCTGTGCGGCGAAGTTTTCCATGTTTCTCGCTTGTCAAGGGGCTGCGAATCGTTTGACACTTTTGCCAATATCGTAGCAAATTGTAGAATAGGTAAAGTTGCGAAACAAGTTGCTACAATAAGGGTATGAATATAGACAGGGAAAATTTATTTTTATTTGCAATGTTTTTCAAATCAATCGATAAGGCATAAACAAACACCAAAAATGTTTGGCATGTTTTCCCCTTATTTAACCCTATACCTTTACTTATTTCGAGTACAATAAAAAATCTAAATTTCGCATATTCTCATTAGACCCTCTGAAATTTTGTTAGCACTTTTCCTGCTAAATAAACCCCTGAATAATAATCAACCTCACTCCCCCAAAATCCTATTGGAAGTTCGTCAATCGGCAGTCACGTGTCAGCAGTCAGTCAAGGTCCAGCGAAATCTGGGAAAAAGGCAAAATACTGGAATTCCGAGCCGAACCCAAGGAGCTTCTGATCATTCATCAAGCTGAATGTCAATGGGACACGTTTTTTCACGTGCCTTTTGACAAAGGACACGACAAGGCGATTGCAGCTATCGGAATCGAAATCGAAATCAAAGCCAGCAAAAAATTAAGCCTCTTAATGCCTGGGTGCTACCACCAAAGGCCCTTAATTGTATTAGGAGGCATTTGACATTTATTGTGAGAAGCCAAGATATTGGGCTAGTTGTTTGCCCGATCAAATGATTGATTGTCTGGGGAAGATGAGGTTGCTCATACGCCCCTTGGTATATTAACTACGATTTAAGCATGATTTCATTTACACAAGAGGAGGCAATCAATTAAGGAATTATATATTTGTATTAAATTGAATCATATAACATAATAATATTTATTTATTTTAAAAATATATCCATAACCTTTACATATAAGCTGCTCTAGGACGAATACCTCCAAACTCTGTACATATAGACACTCCTTATTCGTTGGGCAAACACGGAGACTAAAGGAAACCGCCAACTAATCCGCAGGAAGCGGACTCCATCGAGAGACATCAAAGCGGGCGGAACCCGCATCTTGTTACCCGGCCAACGCCTAATTAAATATTGACAAGTCAATTTGAGTTAAACGATTTGTGAGCAGCTGGCGAAGGAGCCAGGACCTACATATAAACCGATGGCTGTGTCCTGGCTTCCAGCCGGCGGCAATGATTTGGCCATTTGCCCGAGTGCAAACAAAGCTGCGATTGGCCCGCTGATTGGATTGGATTTGATTTCATTTTAATCGATTTGCATGCCAAACGACGTTTTGATGGAAAAGCAAGCTTTTCACATGCAAATTTCCCGGGCAAACACAAACATCACGTCCCGATTGATTTCCATTCGGCATTTCGGGGTGGCATTTGATTGTCATGCGATTTTTATTCCTCGGCGTTAGTGTTTTGCATTTGGCAGCAGGTATTCGAATTTGATTTGATAAATTTTTATGCTGATTGAAAAACGTTGGCCAAATGTGTCCCCAGGTGGCTGTAGCCCCGGATTTAAATGGGTAAAAGTGCTCGTTATTATATTCCAAGGTGGCCCATTACACGCATCCGAGCAGTTAATAACGTGAGCCTGGGAATGCGCAGAGAGTCCGATATCCAATCTCGGATCCCCAACCAAAAGCTCCATCGATGGCTAACAATCTTGGCCTGATGAATGCATTCTGTGCATGCTGCCATCAAATTGGCATAGTCCACCTCCGAAATCCCCTCTTTTTTTTCTGTGGCGTCCCACAAATTGCCATGCGCCTCGCCTGATGTCTTCATAACCCACACGGAGCGAGAAAGAGAGGGCTATGACATCCGAGAAAGAGACGGGGCTAAGCCAACTTGGCTAACTGGCTGCTCCTCGGCTCCTCCAGTCCCTCTGGTTTTTATTTTTCTTCTTTTTTTTTTGGACTCGCCATATACAGCTCGCTCAATTCGATTACGTTTTCGTTAAATGTAAAATTTATACGCCCCACGTCAATTGTGACAGTTCACTCACTCACGGACATCACCACAGAGATATAGACGACCGATCGGGGATGGAAAGGGGGTACAGAGTTGGCCACGGAGCCAAAGCCACTCATTCAATGGCCAAAAACAGGCCATGGAAACTGGCCAACGAAATTGCAAATATACGAGTGAAGCACATACAGTGGGTGCCAGCTTGGAAAAATTACTACCCGTAGTTTTTAAATAATAGAATATATAGTAAAATAAGTGCTAGAAGAAGTCTATTGAGTTAAAATCTAGTCTTATTTATCCTACAAACACTTAATAGGTTGCAAAGCAATATGTTATCTAAACTTGATAATGTTCTCATCAGGTTTATGTTATTTAAGCTTTCTAGTCAGTACTGTACTTTGACCAGGTACTTGCCCTGCTGCCATGGCATTCATTCAGCCAAACTCCCGGTTTTATGCCAACTTTGGCCTGGTCTAGGCCCTCATCGGCAATTTCGCATGCGAGAGGAAATTGAATTGAAATGCACAAAAAAGGAGCTCGTTATGTGCGTTCTGCAGGTCTGACAGGCGCCGTTGCCATCCGTTGCCAGGTTTAAAAGTCAATTGCAGAAATTAGCGTGCCTCGAGGAGCATCGAGCATTGCGAACCCTTTCGATAAGCGAACTCAGGCGATAGGCGATGCCCGTGCGGAGCTGTAAAAGTATCAAATTACACTTCCGGCGGAAACAGCGCTGACGCCTGGGAAGCGACATCGCTGTCATTGTCCCCCCTGCGGCACTTTTATTTTGCTATCGGACATCCTAGCCAGGTTTCGAATTCTGTAAAATTTTTAACATCGTTCAGCCCCCGGTCGCCTGTGGTTTTTTGGCCATAATCCGCTTGTGACAGCAGCCGAAGGAGAGCCCGGCAATGTGATAAGCCCGTGATGCATTGTCCAAAGACCAACCACTAAATGACTATAAAGTAGCAACTTCCGCGACTGTTGCGCAAAATCATTCAATTTCCGTTTGGCCACACGACCCATGAATATGTCCTTACACTCCTCGTTCTTCCCTCGTGATATGGGATATATGCACAGTAGCGGACAAAAAAATATTGCCTTAACTGCAATTTTTCTTTGTAATTTATTTTTATTGCTTACTCAATACAAATATCCAAATAAATTATATTTTTATACAATTAATAATTTATTTATCTAGTTTTTATTATTTTATTTCAACTTCCAGTTAAATATAACATTACAAATAGACTAAATTAATTCAAATTTTTAAATTTGTATTTAGTTTAGTAATTTAAATGTGTATTCCACATCCCATTTCAAATAATTATATTTGCTCTATAATTTCCACCGCAACTGTGGATGCTACTTTGCGCATCATAATCGAGGGTGTGATTTGTCCTTTTTCTGCGCTCGTCGCCTGCCTTTTGCCAGCCATCCTTATGAAACATCACCGCAATTTAGTTGACTCTCCGAAACCCAAACCCAAACCGAAAACGAAACCGAGACCCACGCCACCACCCTGCGAAAAATTTGAATAATTTTTATTACGTGGCGCGTTATGAATTTTTGATGAGCCCTTGCAGCCCGGTGTTGTTGTTTGCCTTCGCAGGGCGTGTGGCCAGTTATCCTTCACTAAGCCAAGTGACAGTGCCACAATTTATTAGATTCTCAGCCTCCGCCTCCTCCTGCACCTTCGTCTGGCTTTTCCTTGGCCGCCCCCCAAAAACGTTGCCATTTTTTCTCAGTTTTGTTCCATATCATCGGCGTCTGCGCTGCAAGTTTCCGGTGGAAAAGTGGGAAAGTGGGCGGGAAAACTGGCCTTCGACCAGGGTGAACTGGGCGGGCTGTGTAATAAAAGCAAATAAAATATTCTTTAATATGCGACACTCGCCGCAGTCTGCTCCCTGTCATCCTGTTTTCCCATTTTCCCCTTCCCCTTTATGTGTGTGTGTGTGTGTGTGTGGGAAATTTGCATATATATTGCTTGACAAGCATTAATGTATGTAATCCCATAATTTTTTAATTAAATCAAATTGTTTCGCTCTCGCTTAAGGCTCGTGGGACAGTGGAAGCGATATTTTCTGGGAATCTGGGTCTTTTACAGGTCAAATGAATTCTCGAGGAGAAACAATAAACAAAATAAGGTGTTCTTGCTTAAGTTAATTTATTACCGCTACCAGAAATGTTTAAAATCTTGAAAATGCTGCTTATAATTTTTTAATTTAAACGCCCACACAAAAGTTAGAAAGCAACAAGATATTATTAAATTTAGAACCAATTTTGGAGCTGTCACAATGGGACAGTTTTCCAGTTTGCATCAATCATAATCAGGGGGCAGTGACTAAATGCAACTAAACCGGAATTATTCGGACTCTGCCTCCCAAGTGCAACCATTTTGGTGTAATGCTCCCTTCCCGCTGGTCTTCCGCATTTCGAAACGATTAAGTGATTTCGTGCACAGTGCATGATAATTGGATTAATATGCGTCGACAGCCAGCAGAACAGGGAATTGGAGTCGGTTAAGCAGGAGGATGAGGATGAGGATGTGGAAGTGGAAGTGGCACCCACCACCAGCGAAAGTCGGAGATGCGAGGGTGGTTTGTGGGCTCTTGCGATTTGGTCCGGGAACTCGTTAGGCGGGCAAATTACGAGGCAATCCGAGGAAGCTCCTTTCCGCAGTGCTGGTAAGTTGGCCTTTTTCTAGATTAAATACTTTAAAAAGAAAAAAAATAGAAAAAATTTAAATTTTATTTTGAAATTTTTGTTAACATTTTTAATTAATTAGACTTTTGTGAATGCAGAAGTTTTTTAGTGACTGTTCATAAATGAGAGTTATACATATCTTTTAATTTGTACTACCAAGGCTTAATAAATTTGACTTTGATTTTTTTGGTCTCAAAGAAGTCAACACTGACACCTCCCTCCACCATTTTTGGGTTAAATGCTCTCGTTATCAAAGTTACATATATCATAGCTCATTGTGCCGAGGGGTGAAACGAATAGGATAAACAGAGATTCTTTTTTGGCTACGGGTGGTTAACACCCCCCTCATGAGGGGTGCAAGTCAAGCCAATTTCAAAGAAAACATATTCTCAGTGCCATAATTGGAAAAGTCGGGGATTAAGCGATAAAGTTGTATTCTTAAAATGATAAGCGGAGAGTGGAGTTTGTGCAGGGGGGAATTATTACCAGTATTTCATGTTTAACCCTTGGCTTTTGTGTCTCGAAAACCTTCGCGAAATGAAAAGCCGGCGGAGGGCCAAACAATTTGTCAGGCGAGTCCGGCTGATTGGTAAATAGGCTCTTGGTTAAACAACTGTTGGCCACTTAGCGTTTCATTACCAAACGCTGCCGCTGGTCAAACAAATTTAACCGTTTCGATCGTTTTTTTCGGGTTTCAGAAGCCGCTTCCGAAGTGCTTTGTCTTTAAGGCGGTGCGATCAAAACCAGAAAAAAAAAAAAAAAGAAAACAGAGGAGGACTGTTTGACAAGCCAATGGGGCTAAGTGCGATGGTGGCTTTGATCTCCGAGTGGGCTGCCTAATTTATAAAATAAATCATATGTGAATTAGCGGTCAACGGTGGGTAACTCGTTTGCGTTCGACGCCGATTTCCTTTCGATTAATTTATTTGCTAAACTTCGCTCCATTGCAGCCCATTATGGCCGCGTTGTTGTTCTCGGCGATCGGTAAACGATTTTCACACCTCCTCAACGGGTTTTCCATCTGGCATTTGGCCAGCTGATTAGTGGATCGCGCTTTTGAACTAACCGCCGCTATTTATTACCTCTCAGGCACTTGTTCTCTAATTGCCAAAGCCACCCGCAATGGCACGTCTCCATTTCGTTGAGAGATGACGATGATGAGGTTGCACTGCGGGAAAATATTTGACTCTTACAATTGAAACATTTTTTCCAGAATTAATTTATTCCCGTTAGTATAATTCATATGTTTATCAAAACCCAAATATTATTGTTGTAAGCATATGTATCCTTTTACATTTATTCGGATTTCAAACTTTTAATTAATCTCATATTCGGATACACATTTTTTCCAGTGCACTCATAGTAATGTCGCGTTCTCCTTTTCTGTGGCATTGGCCAATATGTGGCACTGGGTGAAATCATTGGCATCGTCCGGCGAAAGGAAAGTTTCTCTTCGCGCCTCGATGTTAATTTCGGGCCGCCTTTGAAGCCGCTCACCGATCGATGAGAGCGCCCGACTGGGTTTCTTCTCCGGTTTCGATTTTATTATGATTTTGTTATGATCGTGATCATGATCTAATGATTTGTTGTCGTACAGTTTTCGGCCTCAGCAGCGACAGGCAAACAAAAAGGTCCAATCCGCGCTCCGATAATGATCTGGCGCAATAAAACTGAAATGCGTCTGTTAATCGCTCCGAGATACATAATAATTTTGTGCCCCAAGCAGCAACAATAAGCCACAATGGCCACGATAACAAAGTTCTGTCGACTGGCCGCCGCATATCGATCACTTTCCTGAATTTGGCTTTTAGGGGGACTCGGATTCAGACGGAATACGCAAAAATCACAGCGGCAGATCGAGTGCATAAATATTTTGCCTCAAGTCGACGCTAAAACACTCTCAGTGGCGGATCCAGAGACGATTCTTGGGGGGGGAAATTGAACTTATTCTTCGATTTGGGGTTCAAACTTATTGTTGCGAGAGAAATACAGTACAAATTATAAAACAAAAATTATCCATCCCAATTTTTTAGTATACAAAGTGGTTATATTTGAAAAGTCAACCATAGCAAACAAGTAAAATTTTCAGGTTCTCTGGTTCCAAGGGGGGAAATTTCCCTAATTTCCCCCCCGTGGATCCGCCACTGAACACTCTAAGATTCTGAAACTTAATAATTACTGAATTCATTTGTCAGACTTTTTTAAGTTAACAGGTTGATTAAGGTAGGATAACATGTTTTCTTAATTGCAATGTTTTATCAACAAAAGACTTTATATGCGATATTTTGTCAGTTGGTTATGAATTAAAAAAGAACCAAGAATCAGCTCCAATTAGTCGATCAATTACGACTTGTTTGAACTATCAGTGTTCTGATTATGATTACCGCAACCTTTCTCCACGTGCCTTCGCTAGTTATAACTACATATATAGAATCTGTATAGTTGAGTGTCTGGCAGAGTGCGAGATAAGGCGAAATAGAGCAACGTCCCCACCAGATTGCAGGGCATTTGACGTAATAAATCTTGGCCTTTTGGCCGCGGGCTCTGGGCCAACGCGAATTCAAATGGCCATTGTTTTGGCCAAAGGGCCGACGACAAATTCGGAGCCCAGACTTTTGGCCCGACTCCTGATAAAAATCGGCGGGCGCAAGCTGCGATCACCGATCTGATCGACAATATTTATGGCTCCAGGGCAGGCAGGCAGCCAGAAAAATGTCTTAGCTAGAAATTAGAGCAATTAGCTTTGAGCCGCGGCTGCCACATACAAATAAATTCCGAATAAAAAAGAACACTAATCAATCGGAATAGTAATAGGAATAGTTGATGACCTTTTTTTTCTTGTTTTGTGCGGCTACTGTGGGTGTGCCTGTCTCGAGTCTCGGCTTGTAAACAGTTTCACTATCTGATGATTATGTAATTTATAGGGTTCCTGGCTACCTGTACCGATCCGCCGAGAAGATAGT
The DNA here is from genome assembly GCF_018152265.1 of Drosophila ficusphila. Classification (NCBI taxonomy): domain Eukaryota; kingdom Metazoa; phylum Arthropoda; class Insecta; order Diptera; family Drosophilidae; genus Drosophila; species Drosophila ficusphila. The sequence continues at coordinate 22,487,665 of NW_025064737.1, forward strand.
GCCACATAAATAAGTGTGTCTGGCATAAATGTCAAAGGGCATTTAATGAAGTTATTAAACGCTGTGCCCGTAGAACCCGAACCCGAATCCGAACCCAAAACCGATCTCGAACCCTGGGCTACCGTTTTCCATAGGGGGGCGTGCTCGGTTCTCCTCAGTTCAGTTCATTTTAGTTCAGCTCGGTTCGGCGATCATAATCTCAGGACCGAGATCCCTGGGTTTTCAGACTCTCTCGACTGCTTTGCATGGCGGCCCAAACTGGTTGGGCAATAAAACGCTTGCTATAACGAGCAACAAAATTTGTAACGATTCAATTTAAGGCTACATACAACATGAGCCGTACGCCGTCGGCAAAAGATGAAATAGTCGGAATAGGTATATCCTAGCCCCCCGAATCCCCCCTCGTGTTTTGTGTGTTTTTGGCGCATGTTGGGGAGACCTACTTCGAGCGGCGATTCAATTCAATGAAATTTATGAAGACATGACTGGCAATTGTAGTTACCCAGCAAACGTCGGCCGCAACCAGCCAGCTAACCAGCACAAAACGCCGAGTTCGACGATCCTTCGACGCCTACTTGGCCATTGCGATTACAACTCAATTGTGGCGGGCCAACTCGCCATTGTCAATTGATTTTCCAGCCAATATTTCACAATTAATTAAGCGCAAAATTTGTGCACAAAGTCTGGGTGTGTGTCGGCAGTCCTTCAAAAGGAAATGTCTACCAGTTTATCACAGGTCAAGACAAGATGCGAACTGATTTCCGTGTACCTGTAAAGCCAGAGGTCACCGAAATTTCTCTTTGGGTGTGGACAGGTCAAAGGGATGACCATTGATAGGTGTCCCGATATCGTCGAACAACTCTCTTCAACTGTGGGAAAACTGCTGAGGCTGTCGTTAAATGCGGACATAAAAGAAATTAGTCGGATAGTTTCGGTTTCAGCACTGATATGGTTTCACATTTCGGGTGGTCCCCGAGTTGGGATATAAAATCTTGCAGGACGTACTACTCGAAAATCAGTTAAAAATTGGTTAGCTGAAATATATCAAAATTTGTAAAGAAAGGATAAACATTTTTCAGGCATAATCTATTTATTTATTTACTTTTGAAACCCTTGAAGAGGGAGTTATTTTATATTGAAAAATCGAAAAATGCTTTATTGGCTTTTCACAGTAGTGGTCTCCCCTGGCAAAGGATTTCCAGCGAGGCACTGAGTTAGATCCTCGTAGGTTGAAGCGGTGCCCTCCACGTAATTCCGTTCAGCAGTATTCTGGCAGCTTTCCTTCTCAGTTTCCAAGGATACCAGCAGGATTTTAATGGCAGTGGCGGCCTCAGTGGCATTTGCCGACACTTGGTACATGATCTTCGATTGTTCAGCTCCCTGAGGAAAGGATAGAAAAAATCAGTTTACAAATGAAAGTCACAACTTTAAGCACTACTCAAAATTCAATTATAGTAATATTTTTTTTAATTAGGATATTTGTAAACTTACCACATTGGCAAAGCACTCGAAGACCAACACAGGGTCCAAAATCGAGGAGCAATCGAAGAAGGTGTTGCATCCTTGATCGCCACTCCCCTGGATTTCGTAAAGAGTGCTGTTCCAGGCACTAGTTATCAAGGCACTGCCGTTCGCGTAGTTCTTCTCGCAGGTATCGTAGTCCTCCTGGAACTGGACCGCCACTCCGTTCAGGATGGGGTTATAATGGCCAAAACAGGACTGCGTAGTAGCAAGATCCCGAGCAGCCATCTCTTCCGTTTCCATTTGAAGTTGTTGGATCTTCTTTGTAATTGGCAACTTCAACTTGGAACCCTTCAACTTTAGGGTAACGCTTAGGCCAGAAACCAGGCCAAAAGCTAATACCACCGCCAAGAGAGAGGATCGGAAAAACATTGCTTAGTTTCAGTTATAACTTCTTAACTGGATACATTTGGTTTAAGACCCACGGCTTTTATATCCACTGCTCGAGCCTCTTATCTCTATCGGTACTAATTGCTTTTTGTATCGTGAAATGTTATGTTGCTGGCGTAATTACTTTTAATTTTACTGCGTACAAGTTAAATTACATTTTCGAAAATCGATTTTCGGAAAACTGTTTATCGCTGACATGGGGCTACTTCCTTCTTACAAAGCGAGTGATCGCGATACCTATATATACACTATATACATAGTATAGTACCAATACCTATAATTTTATCTTTAGATAACATTCTACTTGTTTAAAAGCTAATTTGAAGATCAAGTGAACGAGTTAAAAAAACAATCTGATTTAGATATTGTTTCAAAGAAGTGTTTTTTAAACGCTGAAGTTTATTCATCAAATTTATTAAATTTCAAAACGTTTTTTCTGTTTGCAAAGCCTAAGACTAATACATACATATAATATTTTGTACTCTATAAATACAGTTACTATTTCTGTTAAAGATTTTAAGCTAATAAAACATATGTATAAATTGGTTATACGGTTATCTTTATATTAAAACAATTTCCAAATCTTTCGGTCAAATATAATTTTTGTTCAGTGAAAAACATAATAGCTTTTATCATCCCATGCAAGAATATATAAAGTTACAAGACTCTATTGAGTTAAACAAGACCAATTAGTAAAACCCAAAAATATATTATGCCTGATTTTTCTTTATTACATTTTTGAATACAAGTTTTACTGCATAAAGTAATAATAATAATAATTTATAATAATTAATTATTTTTTGTTGTTGGAGCTGCGGTTGTTGTGTTTGTTGGAGCTATAGTTTGGCATGTGGTGGTGGTATTTGCTGCAGATATTCTACCTTCCAAGCAGGCGTTCAATTCTTCATATGTGTCGGCGGTGTCCTCAACATAGGAGCGATTGGCGTCATTCAGGCAAATTTCCCTTTTGGATGTTAAAAGTCTGTACTCCTCCTGGATCTTGGCTGCGATCTCCGTGGCATTGGCCGAAATGGCGTAGAACAGTTTTGCACTTTCGCCGGAATTGCTGGAGGCGCATTCGAGGCGAGAGATGACGACGTTCAGATCCTGTGCTTCTGATGTCCAAACCTGGCAGTTGGCATTGGGATAAGAGCAACCGATATTGGCAGACCTCAAGATGCTCTGGCGATCGTCTGAATACTTTTCATTGACTACAGCGGTGCCATTGTCAAAGGCCGAAATGCAGGCCCCATAGTTAACTTGAAAATCTTCCACAACTTTGGACAAAATCGGTGAGTAGATCGCGAAACACTTTCCGGAGACTTCCGCATGTGTGGCAGCCAGCTCCCTGCTCTCCTCCTGCAGCTCAACGATATGGGAGTTGGGTCTAATGGCGAAGTGCAGCTTGGTTGCGGAGACCAGGGAGACGCCCAGGAAAAGGCAAAACCTCAGAACAAAAGACTGCTTCAGAAACATCTTGAGCTGTAAACTTGGGAGGTGTGGGATCAATCACCCCGTATTTATACTAGTTTACAGCGGCCGTTCCTTGCTATCTTTTTAATTACACATTACTTAAGTGGATGTTCTAGTTACTGATATAAACACATGGTTGGCAATTTTCTGCTAATATCTTGTTGTCAAATTAACACTGAGAAATTGCTTAAGTTCAATTAAATACTGTAAAGCAAACCTTTGGTTAAGTGATAGCAAATAGTGATTTTATTATTTTAGATAATCATTTTGTTCACTCTTTTTATGCGGCAAATTTTGTAATTTGGTATTTAGTCTCAACACATTAGTTTTAATTCACAGCAATTAAAGTTCTCGAGTAGATCATTGTAAGGTTTACTTGAATGGCATAGTGCTTATCAGGAGATCTACAAGTCGATGACTGTGGCGGGAAACTGCCAGTTGGGATCGGAGGCGCATGTCCCCATATCCTCGACGCACTGGGCGTGGTTCGTCCTGTAAGTCCTTGTGGCAGTGGTAAGGCAGGCCGATCGAGTATTATCAATTTCGCGAATCTTTAGGGTCAGGCTACTTTTGTAGTCAGCCGCCTGGTCGGAAGCCGAATCAAGTGCCGAGGATTTGGAAGGTCCCTGAAGTTAAATAAAAATAAAAGGGTGAAAACCAAACTTTTAAAATCACTAGAGATGTAATGTCTGTCTTATAATTTAATGCAATATTTTGATATGTAAAAATAGGCTTGCCCAAAATTAAGACTTATGCCTTCTAGATTAATTCATATGTATGTATCTAAGATAATGTACATACATTTTTTTTATATACTTACCTCTTCTGCCAGGCAATCGAAGGCATCGCTGTTAGAGCCCTTGGCATCGCACGTCAACAAGGATACGCAGATGTCCCTAACGGAGTTGGACAGCTCGTTGCGAGGATCGCTGTAGCTTCCGTCGATCTCTTCGAAGGCCCTTTCATATACTTCATAGCACGCCCTGGAATCCTCCTCGTACTTATCGGCGTGCTGCTTGAGAAGCGGAGTGTAGTAGTCGAAGCAATCCAGGTTGAAGAACTCCGCCGATCTCAGAGCCGGAGAGCTGAGCAGGAGTTGAATCAGCTGGGTCTCGGCCTCAACCTCGAACTGAGCAGGAACCACAGCTCCGTAGACGGCTCCAATGGCCACGAAAAAAGTCAGAGCCTTGAACAACATTGTCACTTTGAACACTCGAAGAACCTGCCAAGATTGCGGCGCCCTAAGACCCAGATTTCCTTTTATACCACCACCCAGCGCACCTGAATATCTGATTTCCTAGATTTATGATCTAGCCATTATCGGGTGTGGTTTTAATTCAAGCATTATTATCATGACGCTTTTTTCGAAAGTTCGTCATAATAACAGTATCAGTGAAATCCCCGAAAATCATTATATATTGTTAAATACTTTTATAAAAAATATAAAATTGTTCTCAATTTTGTTTATATTGATGAACGTAAAAATTTCGAAAGAATTCAGAGAAAAGTGATTGCAGTGTCACTTTTTAACGTTATAAGTATTTTTTATTTAAAGTCATAGGAATTCATTTATGAGACATATCAGTTTCTTTTGATAACAATAGCTTATCAAGTTGCTACTGAGTTCAAATCTTTAAAAAGAATGGGGCTTTCTTCAAGATTCGTTCCTTTGCTGATAATTAGTCATTTTATTTACAGCTGAGTTCCACTTAAAAATGTTAGAAATATCATAAATCATATGATTTGAATTTATCTAAAAATTTTTACATGATCAGGGGTTGAAAAATTGACCACAAACAAAATGAAAAATTTAGAAGCGAATCGCTTAGAAGTTCCATAAGAAGTTTAAAGATATTGAATGAAGATTATAGATATTTTATTGACCAAAAGATGTAGATGGCGTTTTAGCAAACTTTTATATTTAACAGAGCCCTGTTGATAAATAAAGAAGGGTGCAGCCAATGATAAAATTAAGCGGAGTTCTCAACCAAATTAAACGTTTATAATACCGCTTTACAGGTTTTAATACGTGCATGTGTTAATATTTTTTTGATATTTCTATAAGTTTTAAATTTTTTACTCAATTAATTTTGGGTTTAAGGGTTAGATTTTAATATTAGATGTTATTAAAATAAAAAGAATATGTAAAAGTTATATAATATATAACTTTAAATATTCCCGCGGATTTTATGTCATTACACTTCAAGAAGTTAACCTTATCGATGGTGGCCTGGGTAAGATATCGATATTTTCCATTCTCCTTAAACATCGATAGCGCCAAATAGTCATCGATTCTTGTTCCAGCTCTAGTGCGTCATTTTGTTAATCAAAATATTAGAAAAAACGCCCTTTCCGCCTTTAAAGTGCAGCTCGCGATCGTGCGAAAGTGTTAATTACCGCGTGATTCGCCCGACAATCTAAAGAGCGCAAGACGGCGATGAAAAACACGCAGAAACACACGGTTTTTTGTTCTTAAATTTTACTTACGGCAGACACGCACACGAACTCAGCTCACCGACGCACACACACATACACGCGCACGCTGAGAGAAGACTAGTGGATGAGAAAGAGAAGAACGTGAGGAGAAGGAGGCGGCAAAAAGCGGAGACCATCAAACTTAAAATTTGCGAGGTGAAAATAACGAGAACGAAGGTTTTCCCGACGCCAAAGTTCATAAATCGCGAGTGTGTTTTCATTAACATTTTTTTCGGGGCCATGCCGGATTTACCCCACCCCCTCCAAAAATGGGACTGCCAACTTGCGTTTGTTTTTTTGTGAATGAGATATAAATTCTGGATGCTGTCGCGCGCAATTTTTCCCTTATTCCTCTGTATTTTACGAACTGTATTTACCCGCCCACTTTTGATTGCTAAATTTAGTCACCCAAGCGGAAGGACGAAGGCGCGTCCTTGATAAATCGATGTGCCAAAAGAGAATGCAGAAAAAACGAAGGGCGCAAAGGAAATAACGGTGAAAAGCGTGGGCGGCAAGCTGCCATGAGGACTTCCGCCTCGCCCCCTCTTTGTTTGCTTTTCCATGTCCTTGCAGTCGGCTTAAAATTATTGTTCTAAAATTACAGCAAAACTTGGCAAGGAAGCCCTATTTCAGACCTACTAATATGAATTATGAAGTGCCAGCTGATTCGAGTTTAAACTTCCCAAGTTGTTATCGGTATAATTGTAGTATTGAAAAAGACTCTTAGCTTTAAAGTTTAAGGAGTCCCTTTTCTAGATATAATGTGATAAGATTATAAGGGATTCAACAAAGTTCATATATATTTTAAATAATGTAATGTATATGTACAAGTCACATATTGCAACATAACAACTGTCAAGTATATATATACAACAAACAAGGCAAGATCGGTTAAATTTTGATAATAAATCTCTCCTATAGCCTTTCTTCAATTATTCCCTAGATTTTCTATAGTCATTCAAGCGTGTAGTTTCACAAAATGGCAAGTAATTATTTCATGTTTGGCAGAAATCAAAATATCTATGAGTCAACTCAATTTCCGCTGTACTTCCTATGCAGTTTTATTGGTTTTCAAAAGCTGCGAGCTTGTTTTTTGTCTTTTTTTATTTAGTAAGCCCAGAATAAGTGTTCTGATAAGTACATACTGTTATAAGTAGACTTAACCGCCTTTAACTAAACTTTTCTCGTTTGTCCCGTCATTGTTTTTTGTATCCCTCGGTAGAAGTTCAAGTTCAAGGCTTTGTGTATTGATTGGCGGTCGTTTAATATTCTCCTACCATTGTATTCTTACACGTAGAATTATTGGCGAGTCTTGACTCAGCGAACGAATTACACCTGCCCGGCACACAGCACACAGCATGTTCAGTGGACATGGGCGGATTCCTGGATAAGCCGAAAACCGCCAAGCACAATGACCAGGGCGAGGGTAACAAGCTGCTCTTCGGAGTCAGCTCGATGCAGGGCTGGCGGTCGGAGATGGAGGACGCCTACTACGCTCGTGCCGGGCTGGGGGATGCCCTGCAGGACTGGAGCTTCTTTGCAGTCTTCGATGGACACGCAGGATGCAAGGTTTCGGAGCACTGTGCCAAGCATCTGCTGGACAGCATCGTCAGCACCGAGGAGTTTATTGGGGGCGACCACGTGAAGGGCATACGCACCGGTTTCCTGCGCATCGACGAGGTGATGCGGGACTTGCCGGAGTTCACCCAGGAGTCGGAGAAATGCGGTGGAACCACCGCTGTCTGCGCCTTCGTCAGCCTCACGCAAGTGTACATCGCCAATTGCGGGGATTCCAGGGCAGTTCTGTGCCGCCAGGGAGTTCCGGTATTCGCCACGCAGGATCACAAGCCGATTTTGCCAGAGGAAAAGGAGCGCATCCACAATGCTGGCGGTAGTGTGATGATCAAGCGGGTGAATGGCACCCTGGCCGTTTCAAGAGCTCTCGGGGACTACGACTTTAAGAACGTCAAGGAGAAGGGACAGTGCGAGCAGCTGGTGTCGCCGGAACCGGAGATATTCTGTCAGAGTCGACAGGATAGCGATGAGTTTCTGGTGCTCGCCTGCGATGGCATCTGGGATGTGATGACCAACGAGGACGTTTGCAGCTTCATCCATTCACGAATGCGGGTGACCAGCGACCTTGTGAGCATCGCCAACCAGGTGGTGGACACCTGCCTGCACAAGGTAAGTTATGTTGCTTATCCGCTCCAGGAGTCAGTCAGTCTGATACCTTTTTGGTCCACAGGGAAGTCGGGATAATATGAGCATCATCATCATTGCCTTCCCTGGAGCTCCGAAGCCCACCGAGGAGGCGATAGAGGCTGAACATCGGTTGGAGAAACAAATCGAGAAGATCACAAGAGGTTGTCTAAGTCGTCTACTCTGTTTATAACTAATCGTTAACTGTTGATCTATGGCGTAGTGGTCTCCTCCGTCTGCGTGTCTTAATCGAACCGAATACGTATACAATGTACCTTGAACGCCGCGAGCACTTTTACATGGGCCTTACATGCCCCGACCTTAAGTCCTGGAGTTGATTCCGACCCTCTTTGTCCAAAAACTCGATTCCATCAGAATAGTTCCTTCCAATAGTAGTTCCAAAACAAAACAACAATACTAAGATGAATACCAAACCATTGCCATTACCAATGCCAAGAATGAAACCCGCACACACACAACTCAAGTACAGTGAAAGCTCCCTAAGGTTATCTAATTTCTTAGATTCGTTAAACCCCTATTGTTTGAAAAAGCAAAACGGGAAGTTTATGGGACATATTTCGGTGTAGGTTTATGAATTTACATTTTTAAGATTATTTGCTCAATTATGGTTATCTTATCTTTTTTTTTTAAAGAATATTAACTTTACATCAACCCAAGGATTTTTGAACTCCTAAAGATCCTTTACTGTCCATTTCCTGTAGAAACATGTAAATTGGGGGCGTGTGTGCGGGCGTAGTACCAATATCCTATCGCTAATGCATAGCGAATACCTGTATAGCGTGTTAGTTTGTCATATCTGGTGGCTGTGCGTGTGGCTGGCCGGAGTTCCTCTGCTGTGTGTGTGTGCCTGAGTTATAGTATTATTTATACATGCCTGTGTGTACTACAGCCACTGCCAAAAGCGTTCCATGTATGCGTAAATCCAGCCCATTTAGCTTTAGTCTTACATATATACCTAAATATTAACAATTATCGACAAACCAGCCCGACAAAAGTAGTTAAAATGACCCGTCAGCCAGTTTGTATATATACATTTACGTATACGTATCCCCAATTTGATACTAGCCACGATACAAATCAATCAAACAAAATGCAATATTTAACCTACGCAGGTATTGACACTCAAAACAAACACTTGGAATTGATGTAACTAGTAGAAATATCGAATTAAACAAGTATTTTGTAAGCAAAAACGGATAGGAAAGTGTCTTCAGAGAAGATTCGATTTAGGTAGATTGTAAATAAGCTGGGAAAACTGGTAGAAAGAACCTTGAAAAAGCAATGAAAACGTATATTTTATTAACTATAAAATGCTCAGACGAACTGTAGTCAAATAACAAAGATTATGTATAGAAAGCAATAAGTAGTGGGGAGAAAACTCTCTGAGACTTCAGTATTTAAAACACCAAAGTGAATTTTGGCCAATATCCAGAGGCCGAGCTTCAGACGTGACCTTGTTGATATAGACAAATACTTTAGCCCGGATTCGTACGATTTACAAATAGCAAATTAGTATATTAATTAGAGCATGCATTACCCACCAGTGGTCGCAGTAGCTAAACCAATTACGAAATTACCTAGTTTAAGCAGCTAACCAAAGATTGCAAATACTCAAATGTCCAGACGATTTACTTAGCCTAGAGTAGACTAGCCAAAAGGGTCTTGAATGTTACGTATACGTAGGTTAAATGAAACCGAATTGTAAACCTTATGCTCACCAACTGTTGTGCTTGTTGTTAACAAAGGCAAACGATTACTTTACCCAAAAACGATCAAACATATTTCACAACATCTAAGCCAGTCGCCCGAAATGTTTGTACTCGGGTTTCTTGGAGAATTCGTGATCGAGCCAAAAGTGTAAAACACACAATCCACATCCCAACATACACGATTTATAGTGATTAATAAATTACCACAGATGCAAGTCAAAAATATAACTTAACGAAAGATTCGAAAACATAAGCAAAAGTGTTTGTATGCTGTTCTATTGGATTCAGTTTTCAGTTCTCATTTGGTTTTCATACGCTTCTATTCATTTTTCTTTCACACGAATTGTATTTAATTATATTTTACTCATTACAACCGCAGACTTCGAAGGCTCATTAATGTTCTTTTAATTTTATTAATTACCCTGATTTTGAAGAGCCAGTCTTAACTAATGCATAAGGTTTTTTTAAAGTAATTTGTCAAAAGGAACATTTTAGCCATTCGCTGTCGTTGTTTTATGGTTGTTGTTCGCGCCTCGTACTACAAAACCCCAATTTCTTTTACACAATTGCCAAATCAAAGCGCAAATTAGCCAAATGGGCCAAGTGTCAATGCAAGAACAAGAAACAGAAAGCAATTCAATTTTAAGATGAGTGAGCATAAGGTACGTTTATAAATTGGTAGTTTGTAAATTTTCGAAAGCCACTTTGTCATTTTGTTATCGTTTATCTTATCAGTTTATTGGTTTGATTTTGATTTGCCTTCACCTGCCCCCGACCTGCTATAACCAGTTGTTATCTGAGTATTAATTGTAAAAAGTAATCCCCACAATACGAAATATGCATGCCTACGACAGCTAAAATTAAAATTGTCCCTCGCCATAATCATCTAAAAAATTGCTACAAAAATATTTGGTCCAGTTTTTAATACAATGTTATATCAAAAGTTGTTCATGTTATCAGGTTAATTCGATCGGATCCTCTTAAATAATTCGAAAGTCTTTTAATTTTGTTTACAACATTTTCGCTCTTTATTATTCAGCAAAATTATACGATTTTCTTATAGCTGTGTTCTACCTATCGTCCCGCATCAATATTATCTTATTCCCTTGTTACAAATTCGCTTGAGATGGCCACACAGTTTTTATTTTAGTTGAGATTTTATAACAGAGTTGATATCTATATTGCATTTGCTTTAAAGTAGCTTAACTATGTAATTGAATCCGTATTTCTTTATGAACCATTTATGTACATAAACATTTATTTATAAAAGTCTATAACGCTAAGATCGCGACCTGTGACGACCTTAAACTGACCATGGTTTTCCCTCTAATATTGTTGCAGACGAGATAGAGTCTAGCGTGATAACCGACTACGTGGATCTGTTGAAGTGTCTACAGAACAGAGACGACATCGAAGGTCTTCCACCCGGTGGCGGTCTGCAGTCCAAGTAAGTGGATCATGTCCGAAAATATCGGCCGGCGATTGCTAATCAATGGTGTTTACCTACCTTTACAGATATCACGTTATCGAGCGCACATTCAAGCAAGAGTTTCCGGATCGACCATGTCAAGTACGAAATCTGTTCTATAATCTATAACTTGGTTCGCTGCGCTTTTGCCACTGCTAACACATATATTTTTTATCGCTTGCAAAGCACAGTTTTTGGTCATTATAGCTTTTGAAATTGCCTTAGTTTTGATTTAATCAGTAGATCGAGACCAGAGGACTTGGTAATGATTGAGTTATCACTATTTTATTCGATCGCCACCTCACCATTAATCACTGTTATCGTCCCATGCTCAGTTGGGGTTTCCCTAGCCCTCGCCCTTGCCTCGTAACCTCTAATCATGGCTACCTATTCTCTTTCTTTTTTCTAGCTGTATGCATATGATGATATATGAATTTTGTAATGCTAATTGTTCATTTTAAACCAACCAACAACCAAGAAACCAGCAAGAGAACAAAGATAACTAAACACCCTAAGCTTCATATAATCTAAATGTAAGCCGATAATTCATTACGTTGCTTGAGTCACTAGTCCCTCCATCACCGAACTCCCTCCATCACGTTCGCCTTGTTTCGTTTCTTTTATGTCAAGATCTTGTCTGTTATCGCATGTTTCATCTAATTCTGCCCACTTTCGTTTCCGCTTCAGCCGCAAGCCTGCATCCTCACCATTCGGCTCCCTACATCGTCAATAATCGAGTTATTTGTTATTCTTACAGAGTCCAAGGAATTAGGTTGCAGTCGAAACACTAAACAAAACCAGTTAAACAAAAGCAGCAACCAGATCAGATCAGATCAGAAGCAGAGCCACACAACTTGAACGAAGCAAACAAACAAGAACACACACCAAACAGTTTTCTACTTTGATAAACACAAAAGAAAAACCTACTAATAATGATAATAATAAGAATTACGATACATTTATAGTTTATACGAAGCAGTCCTAAACACAATAATGCAAATAGCCACTCCCCACACAACTCTAAGATATAGGAGACATCTACAACAGAGCGTACCTGAGCAGACCTCAGAGAAATTTAAATCGGATCAAAATGAGAGGATGGCTAATAGCCAGCAGCAGCACGACACCCATCAGATTATTCCGATCAGACCCCTCTGAAGGACCCAGCCATCTTTGTGAATGTTAACCCTCTGTGTGCCCTGTCGTTCTGTCACTCCTCATCAATCAGCAATCACCAGTACAACCGTCAGTTGAAACTTCTTAAAATCCTGAAAACTATGTAGTTTAAAAAAGAGTTAAACAAAAAATGAGCGAGAGCCTCTCGCTGAAATGTTTGTGTACAAGAACTTTTATTTTTTTCAAAAAACCATGTATTAACTATTGATTCCGAAACGAAAGCGGACTTTTGTAAGATGTAAAATGTTTGTTACCGAAACTTTTTGTTCACCTTTTATATATATGAGATGATGTGTCGCCGAGCCTGAAGCGAAACTTAATAATGTAAAGTAAAAAATGTTAAAACAAAACCAGAAAAAAACGGTAAAAAAAAAACCAAACTAGCAAACAAAAACTGTAACTATCTATGTACGGAAACGAGAAAAGTAATACCTAAACCCTAAAGTAAGCAAAGCAAAACAAAAGCAAATCCACAATAATGTCCGAATGTCTTAAAGAAACAAGAATGAAAACTAAGAACTATTAATTTATAAGAAGCAAGTTGATGATGAAAATCTTAAGAAAAGCAAAATTACGCTCGAGTTTGTAGTAAATGTTGATAAAAAAAAAAAAAAAAACCAAACTTTTAATCAGTCGATTGATCCGTCGTTAAGTTGAACGGTGTACCAGTCGTATCACCTCCAGAAACGACAAGTATTATCCTTGGAGGCGGTAAGGATGGCGTCGCCTGAGTAGCTGTAGGCACAACTGAACACTTCTCCCTCGTGACCGGCGAGAACTTGGGAGCACTGACCGGATTCTGTGAGCCAAAGACGCGCCGTATTATCCGCTGAAGCCGTGAGCAACATGCAGCCGCTGGGACTGAAGCACACCTTAGACACCTCATCCGCGTGTCCTGCCATCAGGGACTGCATCTCTGGCTCCGAGGATCCCTCGAGTTTCCAAACCCTTGCGGTGCAATCGCTGCTGCAGGTGGCCAACAGTCTGCCCGCCGCATCGAAGCTAACATCCAACACCTCGTCACTGTGTTTGGCGGCTAGATAGAGTTCCTGATCCAGCTTCCGAACATCCCAAATCCTTGCTGTGTTGTCCAGCGAACCTGTGGCTATCAGAGATCCACTGAAATTCCAGATGCAGTTTGACAACTCGGCATTGTGGCCACGCAACTGATGGCTGAGACTATAAAGTAAAGTTGTAAAGGTGATCTTGTACCGAATTAAAGACCCACCTCTTGCTCCTCACATCCCAAATAGCTGCTGTGTGATCGAATGAACCCGTGAGCAGCATCTGTCCATCCCGATTGTACCGCGCTGCAATCACCTCGGCTCCATGATGAGTCAGCTGCTGGAGTTCATGGGAAGTTTCCACATCGTAAATCCTGGCTGTTCCGTCCATGGAAGCAGTGGCTATGGAGTTGGCATTCATGGGATGGAACTCCGCGGCCACCAATTCTGCGGTGTGTCCATAGAAAGTTGCCAGGCATTGACCACTACTAGAGGACCAAACTTTGGCGGTGCCGTCAAAGGATCCCGTCACAATCTTGTCGCTGGAATTATTGTATTATATAATAGTGCTTCCAAACTCTTTAATGTATAACTAAAACTTACCAATAAGGATGATTGAAGCCCACGGAGAACACCACATTGTCGTGGCCAGTGAGGATGTGTTCCACCTCAGCGTTTTGGGTGTTGATCACGTGGCAGGTGCGATCATAACTGCCGGTAAGACAGCGATCGCCACTCCGATCGAAGGACACATTAGTCAGCGGCAGAATGTGCGAGTTGTGGCACTTGTGCAGATAGAATTTCTTTTTCACCGGCTCTCTAAGTTTTTTCTGCAGTTTTTCCAAAGCCAATTTCAGGGCACTGAAAGTGTTTTGAGATCTAGCGACACTTCCACTTAAAGGACGAAGTGGAGGATTTTTCTCTGAATCTGTATGTATTTGATCCTCCTCCGCCTCAGCTAAAGTTTGCAACAGAATCCTGTCTGCCAAAGGTTCTACGTTTGTTCTGTTAAAATTGAACCAATTAACTCTTCGTTTCGTACAAAAAGTGTACTTACTTTGTATCTAGGTCAAGTAAATCAAAGTGTCGCAAACGCTCATTGCCCTTTGCTGTTCGATAATTTACGGCCAGTCCTAGGATAACCGAAGAAACATTAACAACTATTTAACACTTGGTTTAATGACCTTCCCACCTGGCGGATAGTAACGCAGGAATATTTTGTTGGCACTCATTCTGAGGTTGTTGAGACTCTGACGACTCGGAAATTCCTGCACAGCCAATTCTGCTGGTTGTCAGTTTGCTGACCTGCTTTAATTCACCCTTTGTTGTTTTGACTGGCTGCCATGCCAAAAGCATCGTTTGATCGATTCACCTTGGGTTCCTTGTACTAGGTCTATGTCGAGGTCTCGAGGGTGAGCAGTTCAAGGATGTAGGGTAATGTATTCAGATTGTATGCGGAATTTGACTTCGCCTGTCTAACGTCTTGTCTCAATTCCGTTGTTGTTGGTTGGCATTTGAAATGAACAGCGTATTGTTTTCTATCAAAGCTTTTATATCGCAGAAAAGCTTCGCGTAGTTTATTTTTCTACTTAGCTGTTCATGCAACCAAAATATGTAGAGTTTAATTTTTCTTGTATAATTGTTTTTGAATCTTTCTAAAGGCGAGTTTTATATTCTAATGCCATATTTTATGTCACAATTTAACCTTTTCATTTGATTGTCAAAATCCATAAACAACATTTTTTAATGTACCTATATAAATTGATTTAAGGTAATTCTTTTTTTGAATCATTTTTTAGTCAAGAACAACTTAATAATATAATAATAATAATAATCTCAATTATTGGTTTATCGGCTGATATCTTCATTTTTAGATCGTTTATCGTTTTCAATTTAAACAACGAAAAGCACATGAGTAATTAACTTTTCCAGTCTCGCAACTACCAACTGAACTCTCACTAACCCTTGACCTACGATTGTCCTTTGGGGAACCCTTTGGCATTTGACAGGCGGCAGGAGCGGACAGCTAAATGGTCTCTGGCCATTAAACCTAATTAGCTTGTTTAAGATGGTAAGAGGAAGCCCGAGGACCGCAGAGGCCAATTGGCTGCCGACACCTGGTCGCATTTTTAGCAGATTTAACATATGTCCCACGTGGGCAGTCACGCACCCACCCAAAATCCCCATCCACACCTACAATTAGATTGCTTCACCTGGCCCCTTTGCCCCGTTCGGTATTTTCACTAATTTAATTTGTTCAGTAATCGCTGCCTCGGGTTCGGGGCAAGGAAGTGAGCGGAATTGTCTGAGAGCCACAGGACGACAGTCTGGAAATCAAGTCAGACACCCGAGGAACGCCCATTAGCAAGCCGACGAGAAAAAAAGGCAATCGGGAGGGATTTTGGGGTCGGGGCAGAGGACAAACACCCCACCTGACCATAGCCAATAATGATAAGTAATGATTAGATATTATCGCACCCAATTTCGGTGCACAGCAGCAGCAGAACTGAAAGCGACAGGCGGGCCACGAACAAAGGAAAAACTAAATGGACAGGGAAAAATGTGAGGAAATCTTGAGAGCACTGACAAAAAACGAGAGAAAAGTTGGGGAGGAAACTCTTAATTAAATTGAGATATTGTTTGTTAAGGAATACCTTTAAGCTTTGTTTTTTACAACATTTTTTGGACCTAGTTAAAATTTTAGATGCCGATAGTCAGCATCATATTTACTTTCAAGAGTTTTTCCTTTGAGTGTCGGAAAACTGCGCAGAAAACTTGGGAGGGGGGAAAAGTGCGATAAGATGGCGAAAGTCTGTGTCTTTGTCAATAATAAAACATTTCATTGAATGTCCATTGAATGGCGAGCTCGGGGGAAATAACAACATGGAGTAGATGGAAATGGAGACAGAGGCTTCGGCTCATTTTGAGTTGGCAGGAGTCACCTGGAAGGTCATCTGCCCACCCATCGCCACCCTCTGCCAATCACCGTGAACAAAAGCAACAGCTGTATTCCTGCCCTTCCCACTCCAGAGTTTTCATCTCTTCATTTGTGTGCCCAAAGTAATTGGGAAAACCAGAGGAATTGTAGCAAAACGGAAGCTTTAAGGAAATCAGAGACGAATAAATGAGAGTACGAATGGAAATAAAATCAATTTAAAAGCCCATAAAACGCTTTCATAAACAAAGCAACAATCGGGGGCAGGCGAAGAGCATCAGTCGGATTTGAATTTATGCTCAATAAATTTTTGTTGATTTCCGGGCCTCACTCGAAATCTCTCTGTGAGTGTGTGTGTTAGCCATGAAAATGCGGCGTTGCATAAATTATAGACACACATACGGTCCTTACCTTTCACCAATAGCAACAGAAAGGCTGGAACCAAAAAAAAAAACAATTTTATTGCCGCATTTTATGCGTGTTTGTTCGACAGTTTGAGAGCCGGGTTCCTCGTTACCCATTTTGGAAAATAATGCTTGGATGGCACAAACTTGGAGGGCCCACAGCTTTTAAGCCGATAGACCAGTCGAATTAGAGGGATGAGCCGCCACAATAACCCCACATGAGCGATTTATAAACAGATTTTCGGTTCCTGTTTGACTAAGGGACATAAAACTCGAATTTTCCTTTCCTTTCTGCTTGTCCTGTCCGCGTTTGTTTGTAAACCTGTTTTATTTTTTTTTTTTAGACTTTTGTTGACGTGTGTGGCCGGTTTTCAGGTTTTCAGCTAAAAGGAGTCGTTAGTGGCTCTCTAATTGGAGAGGGAGTCTAGCTGGCTGGCAGGACATCAAACGGTTGGTAATCGAATTGCCGTGCCATGCGGCACTAAAACCATTTTCACAGATTTCGGTTTCAGAAAAACCATAGTCCTCTGTTTGGTGATCAAATTGTTAGCTTCTGTATGCATATTTGTTTACTTGGCACTTTCCAGTTTGCAGTGAAAACAAATAACGAAAGTCTTGAAATTTTATTCACATAGCACTATCAAATTTTTGTTGCCACTAGCAAAGATTAGAGATTCAGGAATTGTGACATTTAAATTGCTCCCAATATACAAATAGTTTGTTCCCCAGGCTTTAATTAACTTCCTAAACTCTTTAAACTAAAGCCTAGTTAGAGAGTAGATTTTCGTTTGTTTAGACAACGTTTTAAGTCAATAAACAACCTACAAACCTGAGCCTGTGCAAATCCCCATTTATGAAGCATTCTGCGGCTTAGCCATTGGAAAGTTTATGACTTTGATAAATTAAATTGTGCTTGGCCTAAAACACACAACCAGATCGGAGTTTGCCCAGCTATCCATTAGGTTTGAATATATCAAAGTTCTCTTTTGGCCGACAGAAAGGCAACTGGCGAAAGTTTATGGGCAAATTGTGTGCAGGCTGGAAACCTTAAACCGTTTATGCCCAATTGAAATGCAGACGCATCGAAATGTTATAAAATTTAATAATGGCTATGTGCAGGTTGCCAGATTCCCCTGCTTGTGTGCTCACGGTTTGAAGTTTTATTGTGGGCTTTATTAAATGGCAGCCGGAAGTTTGGCAGGCATTTTGTGCGGTTTAGCGGCCGCATCAAGTATACGCACCATAAATCAGGGTCAGCGCCGGCAGAAGCTCCTTTTTTCGGGACGAGCGGAGTATTAAAGGCATTAAACTCGCTCTTAAATCGCCAGCATGGCCGTTCGTCATAACGGTAAGTGGTGCTTAAAATGAATTATGCATTGCCGTCGGTTGATATAATATTAAATCATATATAAGGGTAGCCTGCCCTCCACGTGGGCAAATAAACGTGTGTGTTTTTAAGGAGCGATTGTGGCCCACGCTCGGTCGCCGAGATTTTCCTGCCATTAACTGCTCACCGATTTCAACTGGGCCGACTGAAAGATGGATGGCACGTTAATTTGTGCGCATTATATTGGCCATTTATCTCCTCTGATTTCTGCGGGGCTTCGCTTTTGGCCAAAGCTTTGGCTTAAAGGATGTATGACATCGATTGCATGCACTTGACACCGGATGACAAAGTAATAAACAATTAATTATACGTATATCGTAGCCATCGGCAATCAACAAGTTTGTTTGGCCTACACAAAGAATGCTTTACCTTAAGGGGGGAAATACAATTAGAAATTTTTTTTTTCGAAAATTTTTTTTTTGGGGTAATGTACTCTAAATATGTCTGAGAATAAGCCTTTAAAAGCATAAAGCCGTCCGGTCCTTATTTTCAAAGTTATACACAATTTAGTGAGGGTGTGTCATATGGCGGACATGCACAAAAGTAAACTTTAAACGCTTCTCCTGAAAAGTCGTGTTTTCAAAGTCGCCGTGCAATGTACAGGTCAGAGATTTTATTTTAATCGAATGCGGTTTTTTGCATTATGTTTGAAATTAAATTCTCCACACCATGAATATAACAGTTTTTCATATTTGTTTGTTATAACATGTTTTTTTTACAAACAAAGTCGAAAAAAAAACGTTATTTTTGAAATTTTTTTTTTAACTTCAAATTTTTTAATGGAAAAATAATTTTTTTCAAATATGGAATAATTCATGGTGTGCGCTGTACCTTTAAGTTTAAAGCCCAGTTGCTGTTTTTTGTTTAAGTCGTGATCCTGGACCTGGAGACTGCACGGCGCAAAGTCCTTTCCTAAAAACACGACTCCACATTATTGATCATAAATGGGCTTAATTACAATATTTTTCAAAAAACTTGACTGATTTTTATTGCTCAATAATTACCTAATAACATGCAAAAAGAATCGCTAAGATTCATTTAACACCCTACTTGCAATCCACTCCCAAAGATAGCCCTCATTTCAGGCCTTCTAATTGTATTTCCCCCCTTAAATTGTATTGTGCAAAAAAATGATTTTTCCTTTATTTATTTTCTTATTTATCTTTTATTTTCAGGGCGACGGAATCTCATATTTTATTCCTTTCTAGAGGGGAGAAATCAATTTCGCACTTCGCCCACAGGTGATAGCTTTTAATTATACGTTTGTGCGACCATTTGCAATTATGTATTCAAAATGTTATCGTTGTAAATTATAAAATGGAATCCATTAATGCATGTATAGTCTGTAGTCGCAGCCACCCATTGGAATGGTGGCCCGTCTATGCAAAATTCATTTGCCCGAAATGCTATGCAATGGGAAATGTGCATGAAATTTATGCAAACAAGCTCCGTTGGCCAAAATAGCATCGCTTGGTTGCCGTTTGTTGGCTGTTGCTTGGATGGCTGATTTCCATGTGTGCAAATGACTTTTCAAGCTGCTTATGTAAGTCTTTTAAGTTCATGCATTTTGCATCTTCCAAGCGATTTTCACAGAACATTTAGAATTTGCTAAGTTCTTAAAACTTTTTCAAAAGGTCAAAACAATTTTACAATGTAATATATTTAGACATGAGAGCATTAAATAAGTTAACAAACTTTTTAGATATTACAATGGCATATTTCTTTTAAAACCGCTCAAAGTTGATGCATTTGCTTGCAAAGTTTTCGCCCAAACTGATGAAATCAGTGTAGGTGGCCTAATATATACGTTTAAATTATTATGACTCAAGGAAATGAAGCAGTTTTGGCCCTCAAAGTCACAAATATGAATTTAATTAACATTAATTGGCTACATATTTTCAATTTGCACCTGTGGCAGCAACAGAAGTGAAACATAACCGAAGGGAAATGGTCGAGTTAATTGCATATTGCGTATACGCCACGTTTACTCAACGAGGGCCACGAGTGGCAAATGCCAAACGTTTTTGTTATTCCGTTTGCCAGTTGTTTGGCACGAGTTTGTGATTTCCCTTTTTTGTTTTTGTTTTTGTTTCTGGGTTGGTTTGTTCTGTTTGGCGTTCTAGTGCTTATGGGTAAAGTTTTCTGGTTTCTGGCTGGCAAAGTTACTTCATTGCCGTGGCATATTGGGATTTTTGTGATTCTGCAGGGCAGTGGATTGAATGAAATCCGTTAGACCGCAGTCACCACAACTTTCGCCGGCAATCTCGATCTGATATGACTTCTCACCGCCTCTAAGCTGCAATGCAGTGCAACTCAATCAAAATTTATTACACATACGCGCCGTTGTACAAAGCTGAGATGGGGAAATGCCCTATCATCTGGGTTGAGAAGTTTCTCTCCAGTTCTGGACGAGCTGTTGTTCATTTTCAATTCGTTTAATGGGTCACTTGGGCGTGCGGCCCAAAACTTTTCACGAGCTGGCAAACAAGCCATAAAAGTAAATAGCCAGCAACGTGAAAGTAGTTGGACTCATGTTTTTTGCACAGAAACTAAATAGTAGCGATCATAATCCCAAAATGTAGGGTAAAACGAAGTTTTATTTTGAATTGAATTTAAATTGAAAACAATCGTTTAGGACTGTAAATTATTTAAATTTTGGTGTGAAAACATTTTTTAGTGTTCTAAAAGTACTCTTCTTTTTTTCTGTGTATAAATATGCTGGGATTCCTCGTTGGTCCTTTGGCAACCACAAAACGCACGCAACCGCACACCTGCACATTTGTGTGCGGTCTGCAGAGAGACCACGCCCCCATCCCCTTGGCAAAATCTGCGCCCAGCGACACAGGGCACCTTAAATATAATCGCGGGAAATTTAGACATTGTTGGCATTCGTGCAAAATGATATTTGAGAAAGATAATCGCCCTAATCCAATGATATTGCTCACCCACACACCCACCAACCAGGTTGGCGGAACGAAAGTGGTGAGAGCGGTTCAAAGGACCTTAAGGAAGACGGAGGAGTAAGTCATTCAACCGCTCGTTCCTTGGGCACAAAGTTCCTCTCACGTCGCCTATTAAGCTCACTTTCGAGTCAGCCTTTGGCGTTTGTAAAATAAGCTTAGCTGCCTGACTTTCCATCGGTGTGTATGTGTGTGTGTGTTGGCCTGAATGTCCTTGCCCGTGTAAGTGTGAGTAAGTGTGTTTGCTCAGCACCCGCACGTTTGCCTTTTATATTTTCCGAGGCACATGCAACACCTCAGCACGCAGATCCTGCCCCAAAGCACTTCAGTTCCTTCACCTTCAGCGAGACTGGGGTTCTGGTTTGCTTATCTAAAATCACCAGCTATCCGAAAGTTAATTTTTTAAAGTACCTCAAATATTGTTTTATTGTGGCCCTAATCGAAATTTGATTCATGACGCCCTGAGGCGCCACTTAAGGTGAGGTCAATTTTAACGCAAAAAGTTATTTAGAGAAAAGGTAAAAGATAATTTTAACTTATCACGTTTCAGCTCGCTAATTAACCAATCGTAAAATTAGTTCATCTAAAAGTTCTTTTAAGGGAAAATCATGTTCAACCTATTAAATATTGTCTACATAAATCTTTATCTGCTATTTTTCTTGGTGTTTGGAGAAACTCCCTTGTCGCCAGGTTTTGTCTTTCTCTTTGGTTTTTATTTAACTCTTATAAATGATTTTTATTCGCATTGCAATTTAGATAAAATCACTTTCAGCAGAAGCACATTTTTCCCTTTCCACCAAGCATCAATGAAAAACTGTATAAACGTTTGTGGCAATCATTTTGGCGGCATATCAGTGGCAGTGGGTGGTCTGAATCCGCTTTGTCACGTTTTAATCGTTTTCCAGATTAAAATAAACTCAAAAGTGCATCGGGGATGTGGGTGAGCTGTGGAAATTGGAAATATATATTGCGTGGGGATTACAAAATTCAGCGATAAGTAGGATACTTTCGGACTCCTTAATTCCCGCGTAGGTGCTTTTACTGGCGTGAGTTGTTTTTCGGGCGAATTTATTGCTTGCCATCAAGCTGGTGAAGGTGCAGAATTGGCTGGTAAGCGCCACGGGGAGCAACTCGTTCGTGTTGGCACGTTAATTGAAATTCGTGGATCCCAGGTGGGGCATATTCATCCATCGACAGTGCGAGCAGCAGCAAGCGGGTAAAAGGGCCACAATTTATCCGGGCACTGATAAAAAATACATTAAAGTAAATCAAATTAATTTGAGCCTTTGTGGGTTCCTTCATAAAACAAATCAAATTTTACAAACCATTTTATAAGACAGCTTTCCATTTTATATGTTAAATCAATTCAAGGCATTGCTGTTTTCATAATAAGCTAAGAAATATTATTTCAGTATAACATATATTTTGCTGTTGAATGGTAAAAATATTATTTCATTTTATTTTACTTTACCATCAATATATCCGTTTTCCCCCAGTGAACTTTGTACGTGCCCCATGTGTGTGTGCATTCCCTGTCTGCCTGTTGTTCGCTGTGCGTTGCATGTTGCATGTTGCTGGCTGCCTCTTACCCACTCACCTCCCCACCTTGCAACGTGTTGAATTACATAATTTAAAGTTCTGCAGCTCTGCAGCTGCATAATCCCGCTGGCTGGCTGCTCCACAAGTGTCACACACATGGCTCCCGGTCGCACAGTGGTTGCGCCCATAGGCCATAAATCGAAAAATCGACTTTAAAATAATTAGTCAAAATGTTAATAATTTGTCTCTAAATTATCCATATTTTGTCATTGCAAGCTAGTTTTTACCGGAAATCTAACGGGACATTCTAAAAATATAATGCAAAGTGTGAACACGTCTTCAATTTTGCTGCTGCAGCTGCGTTTTAGTGCTTTTCGTGAAAACAAAAGTGAAGTTCAAAGTGGTCGGACGTTCGCAAAAATTCACCAAATTTAATTATTTAAAATGCATTTTAAAGTTAAAGGTATTAACTTTAAAAAATTGGTTTTATGAAATTTATCTGACTAATTACATATTATTTGTGTATTTTAGATCGATTAACCCTTTTTCGACTATTTTGTGAACATCTTTTTCATGTTTAGTTAAAGTTTTAGTTGTGATGCCACGAAATCCCACAAATAGTATGTATGTTAATGTGTTCGTCTGACTTTAAGGGTACTATATGCCTAAAATCAGCTGCAGAAATTTGCAGATGTTTATATAATCGGGAAAATACTGATGCCATTTAGCGTTTGCCAAGGGAAAGTTTTGCTTTTGTTTTGTCCTCGTCGCTCGTGTTTGTAATGTTTTTTGAAATATTTTTATTTATTTATTTCATTGAAATTCTCTAAAACTGGTTCAGGCATACAATCTGTAAGTTTGGTTTACATTTCTTGAAAAACAAAAACGTTTTTCATACTATATACTTATTTCTTTCCTATCGTTCCTATAGCAGCTATATGATATAGACGTACGATATGGCCAATTTTTTACTATACATTTAAAAATATTTTTTTAGAATTTTGGTGTAAATTTCGTTACAATAACTGAACTAGAAGTACTTATGGCCGCTGCTCAATACAAGCCCAAATACTGTGCAATGGCCGGTGTTCGACATGTGCTCCATGTAAGGGCCCGTAACTCTTGTAATTTTTTAAATTTGGATCTGAAATTTTTTGAGAACATTTTCGGAACAAATATCTATACAATAAGCCAAAAAAAATCGACAAACAAACTATTTTTTTGTTATCATAACTTTTTTGAGAAGGTTGGCATGGGAGTGGAGTTAAGCAATCGCTCCAATTTTTTTTTATTATAGTTCTATGCTTGTAAATAACTTACAGTATAAATATTAGCCTGATCTGACCATTAGAAGTGATTTTAGGACTGCTCTCTCATCAAAGCGCCACCACTGATCCAATCGTTCCTATGGAAGCTATAGGATATAGTGGTATGATCCGGTCAATTTTTTTATAATAAATTTATAATATTTTTATAGATTTTTTGTGAAAGTTTCATAGCGATAGCACATCTAGAAGTATTTATGGCCTCGGTTCCATACAAGCCCGACCACTGTGGGTCGTGGTCCTTTTATTAGATCAGTAGCTTACCGGCAGGACAAAGTTTACCCGACACCAACTTTTCCCGGGCACCGCCTGGCCAAAGGCAAAGTTGCAAATTAAATTCCTTGCGTAGACACACTCCACTTCGTTGGAAAGCAGTTAGGAGGCTAACCCTTGCATCGATATCCCGTCGTATACGTAATATGCAAATGTAATCAGTGCCCACATTTTATGTTCCTGCGTGTGTGGACGAGAGTGTGTGCTCCATTTTTATATTCGCCTGCAAGCGCAACTTTGTGCCCAAGAAAAACTCGATCCTTGTCCAAATCGATGGTCAAGTTGAAACCAAGTTTAGAGATTGTTGTTTGCTTGGTTATTTTTAGCTGGTTTAGGGTTCATGTTTCAAAAAGCTGATACATTCTAAACGTGAAGATAAAAATTGTGAAGAATAATTAATAATCTTTAGCTTACCAACATTTTATTATTTATTTTATATTTTATTAGCTCTTCAGTCGAATGATTGGGTTGCTAAACGAAAAAGTAAACAATAACGATGTTTATATTGTGTTTATGGTGTAATGTGCTTCGCAGAAAGTATACCCATCGTCATTAAGTACTGTTTGTGCAGATCTTCTTATAAATAGCAGTGTCTTATGGTGAAACGCATCAGTTATTGCTAACCATGCGACCGGTTATAATCGCAGTATTCTGGTTGGCATATATCCACGTGGCTAGCTCCGCTTGCTGCACTTCCCTGGCGATCCTTAACTTTAATATCCGCGGAGGAGTCTGCGGTGCAGTGGGGGCCAAGAGCAACGGCAGTGGTTGCCAGATAAAGATTTGCGCCAACGGAGAGGCTTTGGTGGGAACCTACTGCGGCAAGGCGGCATGTGATATATTCGGATGTGATTGCATCAAGGGCTGTTTACAGGGTAACTTTGCCCAGGACTTTCTGAAAAATAACTTTGCATACGGCATCGAATTATTGGGCAGTGAAATGGTCGAGGCTTGTTACCTTTGCCAATTCCTCGGAAACAACAGGGGAAGAAAAAAGGGAAAGTAAACATTTTGTTAAGCTCTCTAAATATGTTTCGAATTAAAATAAATTTAAGGCCTCCTATCTGCCACTGAAAGTATTTTTTAAATGCAATACTCTAAATGGAAATCGGAAATCAACAAGGCAGATCCTACCCTTCATGGTTTTTTGCTCTTTTTTCCGCATACAACATGCAAAATGGATTTTTCGGAGCCGACAGACACATGGCACCCTTACGGATATTTTTCCGCCCGCTCTAAATGAAAAACATCCGCATATGGAACTAGTTTGGCATCTGAACAACAATGGAATAAAAAATGCGGGGGCCAACCCCCCAGCTGGATATTTTTGTCTAAACGCGGCTGCCGTCGTTTCCATCTGAATGTCATCCTCCAGATTTGGTTCGATTTCATTTGCACTCGCGGCTGTCAATTTTAATCAAATCAACACGAGGCGTCCACGAACTGGAACAATTTCAAGGAGAAAATCATTTCCAGGAAAAAGTGCAGTATCCTGATAACCTTGGGGTTTATTTTTCCTCAATAAAGAATTCTCTAAACTCGAAAACGACCCATTAGCTGTCCCAAAAACCTTGTAAGCCAACACTCCTTTCAACAGCCCCTGCAAAGTTTTGCCAATTCTCGCGTTTTTGTTCGATTTTTTGTATTGGCATGATGGAAAAACTTTGCTTGAATGTGGACTTCATGCTCTTATCTCGAACTGCAAAAAACGCTATGTGGAGGTGTGTGCATTTGTCGCCTTTTCAGTAATTGAATGCTTGGATTTAATTGGAACTGCACGCCCTGTTGATTTCACACACAAACTGAATGCATACACATTATTGACAGGGCGCCGAGCTGATTCGAGTTGAGTTGAGCCGCGCTCAGGTGCTTGACACCTACCACTACACATACCCACACTGAGCGAAAAAGGGGTGTTCTTAAACTAAATAAATAAGAATTTGATTAAGAATTCAACAAAGGAAACGAGGGTTAGTTGCCTGCAACAAAGGCTTTCTAGAAGGTATTCAAAATTTAATTTAAAGACTGTGCTCAGACCTTCCACATTCCCATATATATTATATATATATTCCCTTGAGGTGAACAAGTCTGGTGAAAGTAATATGTTAATCGGTTACCTTTCTCCGTCTTAAGCAAATTGAAAATGATTTTGCACAAAATTGTTCTCCAGTGCTGCAAGTCTGCTGCTCTGGGGCATCGAATCCAGTGCAAACCGAACGTTGACTTATTCATATTGTGATGGCTTGGCACAACTTTTTTGGCAGCTTACAATTCTTGCCAATAAAATATAAATGGAAAACCGGAGGGCAACCTGTCGACAGGTGAGGTGGTGGTGTGGGTGTGGGTGTGGGTGGGTTTGGGGGGCAGACTCCCCCGAACCTAATTGCCATGGCAGCTCGTTAGCTTCAAAGAGCCCGCGGCGAAGCTGGCTAATGGCAGAGCTAATACTAAGACTAACACTAATGCCGATGCTAATGCCATTGCCCGCTGGCCGCTGGCTGCCACTCGACCTGGCCCACACAGAATTGGCCATACGGCCAGGTAAACAACACGAAAAAATATTAAATGAACCGCAAAATTGTGCAGCTGGCCGAGCTTCGACAAAAAAAATAAGAATATAGAACATCATAGTGAAAGAAGGGCGCTTGTCTGTGAATGAAGGGCTCCCGATGAGAAGCTAAATATAAATTGGCATACTTGCACCTATTGACTCGGCCTTGGATTTGATCCCGTTCCCCGCCAGCATCTGGAGTACGCACCCAGCACATTCATAAATTTTTAAAGCCCCGGCCAGCTTTGCTTTTCCACTAAGCAGACCACTTTCAATTGCCAGTCCTCCTGCTTTCCTTGTATATTTGTTCGTGTCTATATGTATGACTCCATCAAGCGCGTCCAGCCGCAATGTGATGGTCTTTGTCTGTCTTATCCACTCCTTCGTGTCCTGTCCTTCCCATTTTCGTCCTTTACTGCAGGCAGTTTGCATAGCAGCGAATGGAATAAAGAGCGTTGCCTACTTACGGGCTGAGCAATTGGCCAGCATAAATTGGCAGGCGAACTGTGCAAAAATGTATAAAAATTGTCAACAAGAGGGCGACTAGAAGACTTTCTAACCCAGGAGTTTTTTTTATTAGACATTTCTACATATAAGTTGAGAGACTCAATGAGCTTACAACTTAATTACGTGTGGAAATTTACAAATAAAACTTTTTCAGACGGTTATGAATTTTATTAAGTTTTTCTGTGGCTGTCAGACACAGTGTAGTTTCGTGTTCCTTTTTAGGAACACTCTCCCCAAGTGAGACTGCCTGAAACATGGCAATCAGGGCCATCCAGACAAACTTCCAGCCACCCAAGGCTCGGTGGACCACCCACCCAATCATCTGGATTTCCCCGTCGCTCCCCAATCGACGCAATTTGTATTATGCGCCTCAGCGCCTTTGCACTTAATGCCTTATTTGTATTTAATCGCGGCTTCCGTTTCAGTGGCATTCCACTCCGTCGCTTATTCTGTGCCGCGTTCCCAGTTTTATTCATTGGGAGTTTGAGCAGCAAACTTACAGACACAAACTCGGCTACAGATAAACGGAAAATGACACAATTTGCTGCTTTTTTGCCAGTCTCTCTGCCACTTTGCCCTCCCAATTACCCATCGCCGATGGCTGTGCTTGACATTCGTCAGAGGGACTCTCTTTTTTGGGGAGGAATACTCCGCCACTGTCGATTGTGAGCCATGTTCGATTGCCCAATGGAGCCTGTCTGCCTTTGGCCAGTTTTCAGAAAGTACTGTGTCGGAAAAACTATCCAGCTTTAACTTCCCTTTTGCCTTATGCTGTTGGAGTCAACATACTTTACTATTTCATGGATAACTTCAGTCTCGTATTTGTTGTTCAACTACAAAAGCTTTAAAAGGAAATATTTTAAGAAAATGTAATCGTTTGTCTTTGCCGACATAAGTTAAACTGTGGTTTTCTTGCATGACAACACGCCTCTTATAAACAATGGCTGTAACCTCTCTTAAATCAGTCAAAAAGGCCACTCGAGGCTTACGAACGTGGCTATTCGTTAGGCGCTACGGGCAATTATTATGTGCTATAATGTCCGGATGACGCGACGAATTTGGGAAAGTTTTTATTTGGCGGCCCGGAAGGTCCCCATTTGTTTGGGCAGTTTAAAGTTTTCGCATTAGCCGTATGACATTTACATTTACCGTGCCTCATGGCACGGAAATTAAGGCGGCCGCAGCACACAAAGGAGCAGGAGGGCTGGCATCCGCCTTGCGGTATGCAATAAAAAGCAAATGTAACGCAAAATGTTATTACGCATACGCCATGTGTGCCGCTGTGTCACCGTCGTGCTGCCCTGTTTGTCTTTAAAGGTCTGCCGTCCGCGCTTTACTCGGTATCTACACGGAAAAAATAGGGAAACAATAAAATTTTATTTTTTTTTATTTTTAATCTAAAATAAAAAATCTCTACCTTTTAATTTTATATAGTTAAACATAATTAAATGGTTAAGGCATAGAGTTTTTAGTTCTCAGAAAGTTACATTTTTTTTATCTGTATGTGAGTTCCCCCAGAATTTTCCCCGCCTCCTTCCTTTGTGTCTGTCTGTGGCTTTGAGGTCGAGCAAAGAGTCGGGCCTTGTCCTGCCCGGAGCTTTTAAAATGCCATTGTTTGCAGCTGCGCTTGGCTTCGCCCGACCCCCAATGACCTTCTCGACCCGCTCCAGGCATTTATGTTTAAGAGCAGATTTCACTCTACTTTTACTTCTGCCGCACTTTTATTATTTCACTGCAGTCCGGCTTGATCCGGTTGCCGGTTGCTTCATTATGGCTTTCTAATTTATATGGCTCAAAGTCAATTTTCCATTTGGGCCTCTTTATGGACCTGCGCTGCCGCAGTGGGCGTGGCATTTAACCAATCTGTCGACATATGTTACGGGGGCCTTGATTGATGCGCTCCCGATGAGGCGGATGTGGCTGGGATTTCAATAAAGTTTTATGCCATTTCAACGACCCAAAGAGGAGGAAAACTTTCGAAACAATAAATCACCGATGACTGCGACGACAACCACGTATCCTTCTGTCTGCTGAACCTGAACTTCTGTCCCAGCCCCTTAAAGCCTTCAAGAAAAGTAGGCAAAAATGAGGAAAGGAATGAAGATAGTATAAATAGAGTCTTGACTACGCTGACGACCAGCCACCTAATACGCTTGGGAATGGAAGTCTGATACTTTTGTGGGGCAGTTGGAATGGACTCAAGGTCGACTATGATGCACGAGACATGATGGATTAGCTGGTGTCATCACTTTCGTAATATTTGTGTTTATTATGGATTATTCGGATTTTCTTCCTAAAAGTTTCGCATTCGCAGCATTCAATCAATTTGAGGGTTGCTCTTATAAGCTTTGGGAGCTGGGCACCTGACTTGCGTGTAAATTCTTTTAAAAACGTATTTAGTATAAAACTTAGTAATTTATTTTGAATACGTAAAATTTTTTTAAAACTTATAAATTAAATCTTAAGGATTCCAATCTTTAGAAAGAGAGCATCGCAGGTTAAAATCCAGATAATTGAGTTTCAAGCCCTTCTTGTAGATAAATTCCGCGCTTTTTTCGTCAATTTTAGCAACGATTTCAATATCGTCTTCGGTTTTTCGACTTCCATTTGGGTTATACGCAATTTTATTGTCCATCGACAAGACGCACCAACTGCTGGTATCCAATCCAATGTTATAGTGCTCGAGAGTCTTCAATAAAATAGGCAAATATTGTCTTTCTACATTTTGCCAGGTAAAGGTGCACTGGAAAGGATTTTCACTATAATGTCTATGGATATCAGATTCGAGTTCAAGGGGATCGTCAACATCCATAGGCTCCATGTACAAATTAATAATTATCCTCAAAAAAATTTTATAAAATAAAATTAAAAAGTTTTGCAAGCAAGATGTGTTTTCAGTAAAATAAAAAACGAAATAAGTGTTGTTGGAGAAACTATAAGTCAAAGTGAAGTTAGATCAGAAAGATTCGAGTTTGGTTTACTTTTATAATTTTTCAAAAACCTTTTTACTTAACTTTGTTATTCTATTTTATTTTTTTTCTATTTTAATATTTGCTATTATTATCGATATTAACTACAACTTCTAAAGAGCATTTAATATTTTGCCTTTTCGTATCCTTTCCTATTTCACCGCCATGTGAGAAGACATTTCGGATTTGCTGTGAGCTTATTGCCGCTCATGGTGCAAAGTGGTAAGCTAAGGGTCCCGAATTGAGACACTCAAGCACACACTCACACTAGCACACCCCATGATCTACGCACACCCACACAAACACTTACACTTGGAATTAACACCATAAATTTTGCAGCCTAAACTATGCCTGGCATGCTGCCTTTTCCATTGACTTTGGAGGGGAAAAGGAAAAGCGGAAAATGGAAAGTGGGCAGCCAAGTTGTTTTTCGCATTTTGTTTCTTGTTTCTGTCGCCCTTGGTCTTGGTTTGTTTATTCTTCTGCGTGTTGCCCTGCATTGTTGTCCTTTTAGAAAAGCGGAGAGGGAAATCCGAGGAAAAGTACTTCGGTTCGGAGCAGTAGAAAGTGGTTTTCGGCCGCCCGACCGCATTTATATAGAGCAAAGTTGCACCCGCAGCAGATTTCAAGTTTTTATCTGAGCCTGACAATGATGCTGAACCGACTTTAGTTACACAGTTGAAGCCACAGACATTTTAGCCAAGTGGCTTAGTTGTTTGAGGCCGAGACTGAGCTGCTTTTAATTTATATGGCCAAAAAGGTTGACACGCAAACAACAAAACGGAGCCAAGCGAGAAGAGTTCTTCTTCCATGGTACAAAAAGGATCCATAAATTTTCCCACTTAATCAGCGGGCGGTTGCTCTTGATGCTGATTCGAGGTCGCCTGTTGGTGCCTGTGGCGTATACATAATGTGGACAATGAGGCGTGTAAACGTATTTTTCTGCGCTTACGGCCAAGAGGTTTTTCCGGAGGCTAAAGGTAATCATGAGGTGGCTGACAATGGGCAATGGATAATCACGTTGAATACAGAGAGAAAAATTGTGGGAAATGCTAAACTGATTTAAATTCGAATTAAAATTTATAGTTCAGTAAAACTTTTGAGGGTTGCATTTTATTGGATTTAGTTGAAGTAATAAAATAAGTATTTCTTTTTCTGGAATAATCGTTTTCAGAACTTCCACTGATTTTAATGTTATGATGTTAGTTTTTAGTGCTTTACTTAGTTGTTTTTAGCAATATTCTTATGTTTCTCTGTAAACAAAGCTTATAAATGTTGCAGCAAGGGCGAATGGAGAACAATTAACTGTCAGCGGTTGTTCCCGATAATGCAAACTAATTTCAATGTCGCCCAAGGAGGACAGAAGGGCGTAATCCCCATTGCAGGCGACCCAAACGAACCCTCATGAATGTACAGCACGCATATAATTTTTCATTGAGCTGATGCGGATATAATCCCCGGTTGGGAGCAAATGGAAAACAGAAGCTCCAGCACAATGGCCCTTAGAATCCGCTGCCATCCGCCGGATGATGCGTCCGTATCTTGGCCATTAATGCTGATTATACGCTAATGTCAGAGGGCTCCGGCTTAAACAGTAGTCGATGGAGGAGCCGCTGCAGCCACAATGCAATTTAGCTGCTTTAAGTGGCAAAAAGTTTGCAATTCGCAAATCGCCGGGGCAGGTGGCTGTGCCTTCCCCGGGATAATTATAATGCCATTAGCATGTTTAGTCCACAATCAGATTTGGCCGGGCTTTTCCCCCTTAGGAGTCTGCTTAAATTGGCTGCGGTCGCGGTAATCCTGTCGAGCTCTTCTCGTCCTCGTCCTCCCTTCGTTTCCCCCTTGCTTGTCATGCAAATCCTAATAGAAAGTTAAATGTTTATTTACGCAGCCAAGGCAGCCGAGTGGCTGGGCGTGGCCGTGGCCCCCAAACTATTTTGTCGCATTTTGCATATTGCAAATAGCCAAAGAACACCCTCGGTTAACCCCCGCTTGTCCCCGTTTCGCTGGCCTTTTGGGCCAAAGCAATTTCAACTTTCCATTCAAGGGAGGGGGCAGCCGTTTCTTTTTTCCGGCTTTATCCCCACATGAATTCCTAAAGCGGATTTCGTTACTGAACGCAGGATCTCTGAATGCTGCTGTAATTTAAGCGACAGTCAGCAGAAAATTGCGTCAGTGTTGGTGGTTCAGGACATGTTGGGGATTCGCCAGACCATATAACTCATGTGTTATAGAATGTGCTTTCGAAAATTTTATCAGCTATTTGTTAAATCTTGCATCCATGCAATGAAAATTGTAAAATGTTTAGAATGTGATTCCAATTTGCAGTTGCCCAAGTCTTTATTCAAAGTTCCTCGCTAAGTTCATTAATTAAATGCCAAAATCAGGCTTGGTTCCAATCCGGTCCTTCCTTGACAATGTTTATTTAAGTGGACTCTGGCGGAAACTTGCTTAAAATTGAGTTTGCCAAAACAATTCCCTACTTCATCTGCTTCCATTTGCGTTTCCATTTAATTTGGCCTGCACTTCTGGCCCGAATGCAGTTGCTGCCGGCTGAGTCATGCGCCATTTCTAGCCGGCTTCCAATTGTTCGACTTCCTCTCGACTTTTGGCTTTCCAACACGCGCCGGGCCTTTCCTTTTGGCCATTTCGCCGCTTGGCAGTGACACAAATCGCTGAATACCTTCTAAGGAGTGCGACCTTTGTCTGAACTTCAAGGATCCCTATTTATTCGAGCCGGAGCCAAGAATAAATGTTGGCAGACAGGAAGGAGAGCGGTAACTTATTTTCGTTTGCCAACGCATTGAAGTCTTCCACTCGATTTGCAATCCAAGTTGGTCGTTGCCAAAAACCGGGCCCGCTTAACTGAAACTGGTAGAAAGTTCCGCCTCCCCCAAGCTGTTTACCCTAACGCATCACTAAGCGCGCTGCACAAAAATAAATGTTCACAAACTTGCAGGTGAACTTCGCTGGCGTCCTTCTTTCCCCCGTCCCCTTTATCGTTTAAAATTAGCAGGCGACAAACTGTTGATTCTGCTTGGAAAACACAAAGAGGGGAGAGATGAAGGAGGAGCTTATATATCGAGCGACCCTATCATATCAGCCTTTCACACAAAAGCCTAACCAGATCCCGGGGCCACGGACTCATTCAACTTTACGCTAATGTCACATGCTTTGATTACTGCGCCGTGAAATTTTATTGATTGGCCAGCCAGCGTCACATGAGCGGTGGAAACCAGTCGGGTCCTGAGTCGACAAACCCGTCCACCTTCCCATCGGCACTTACGTCCATATCCCATATCCACATTCTGGGCACCTGGCAAGCCATCAGATTGAATGCACTCGCTGAGGCGAGCAATTCGAAGATGCTTCGCAAATGCAGCCGATAAGTGGGGCTCTCAAAAGGTTTCGTTCCCTTTAGCTGATGGTTCCTCTTTCTGTTGACATTCCAATTTGACGAGCGATTTCAAGAGTCACTTTTCGCAGGATATTTTATTGTATTCAATGCTAATTATGTTAAAATGTTGGGTTTTAACTTTAAGGATATTTAGCTCAAAATAGAATAGAAAATCTCATATATAATATAATAATTAAACACACAACAATAATTTAAACTACATATATGTAAAAATTTTTTTAATTTCAGTTTCTGAAATGCGCGTCCCTGGAACGATTTTAATTAAAAAATAAAATTTTTATATTAACTAATCAGTAAACATTTAAGTGGAACATTTAAAACGAAATTTAACATTTTTTAAGTTATACTCAAATGGTTTGTCGCAACGCAGTCACATAAGTTATATGCCTGAATGCCTCTTTTTCTTCCGTAAGTCCATGTGTTCAATTTCACTTACGATGTCCTTCACACCGGTTGCTTGTGTATACGTTCGCGGTCACAATTATAGACCTTCAAGGTATCACCATAACATTTATGATTATTTCGGATTATAAATGAAATAATAAACTTTATTCTTTAAAAAAAAATCTCTTGCATTAAACAGTGATACATATTTGGTATTTTTGAGTTGTGCTATTATCCTATCTGTATCTGTAGGAAGTACTACATGTATTTCCTCATGAGTTCGAGCCGTAAGAGCATATTAACCGTGGCTGGAGGTTCGTTCCGGTCGTGAATTGTATGTGTAATTTGTAAGGATGGGAAAAGGACCCCGAAAAGTGTCCTGCATGGAAGGTACTTTTTATCTACAGCCCCGCTTGACAGCTGGAGATTTTGCTTTGGCCCCCACCTCCACTGATTGCTTACAATGTACTGGCCAGGAACCACGCCCCCATTTCGTTTTTTTTTACAAAAAATGCGAAAATCCCTGTTGGAGCAACCGTTGTCGCCGGCTTCGTCATCGCAGCTAAAATTGAATTGGAATTGCTTCAGCTCCAATGGCAGGCAAACGACAGGCAATCTGTTGAGTCGCTTCTGATTGAATGGGGGACCCAAACCCAAGGTCGAGCGTGGGAAGGGGGAGGGCCAATGGGTGGCAGCAGGAGAAATGCGGAACGAATGCGCGTAATGCGCTTCGATGGATTGAATCCCGAGCCAGCGACTGAATGCCGTGCCGAGATACGAGTGCGATTTAATGAGAATATGTTGTGCGACAAGCTCCATCATCATTATCTGTCATTTTCGGTAAATTCACGGGAATCATCGATCCGTGGAACATCTTTTAAGGCGTTACGGCCTTGTGAAGGTTGCCTAGCAGGGAGAAAGAAATAATATTTAAAAAACCTATATACGTGCGTGTTTGTACCAAGATCAAAATATTTATCTTAGTAATTAGCAGTCAAGAGCTAAAAATATGAACGAAAACAACTATATTACATTTCTTTACAACAAATTATTATACAGTACGTATTGGTATACCATAGCATTTATAAAGTACAGATTTATTAATTAATTTATATCGCTTTTGATTTAATTTTTAAAAAATTCAACATTTTACATTTCCTTAAAACATATTAAAATGTACCATACACCCATTTTTTACTGTATTTCCATTAGCGGGGACTATTTAAAACGAATCAGAAACGACACACATCGAATTGGCCCAATTGTAATTACAATTAGCGCAATTATGATAAAACGCCAGCAAACATTCCCGCGTCGATAAGCAGATTCCAAATAAAGGTAGCAACTGAGATAAAGAAAACATATGTATAGAAAGGTATTTTTCTGTTAATAATTTGACTTGTGTGTGGGCGAATCATTTGTGTAAACAATGAAAGATACAAAAATACAGTATAAAAGCTAATTGAAAGGTGCGCTCTCTAATTTGAATGTGCGGTCAAGGCGCTCAGCTGTTTGGCGTTTAACAACACCGGTTTTGTTTCTTACTGTGTGCAGTTTGCGCGAGGAAGAAGGGTAGAGCGAATCAGGGAGCTGCTAGGGTTGTTAGGTGAGTCCAGAAGGAAACCTGGCTTGTTTGTTGCTTACTCTGCCTGTAACAAAAAATTTCTTTAACACGTAACAAATAAAAACTTTTTGGTAATAGACCTGCAAGTGCATAATTTTCCAAAAAAAAAATTTTTTCAATAAATAATAATATTCTATGTAAAATGTACTGACAACCCTGCTGCTCTCTTGCGCCGTCGCTCTCGCTCTCTCGCGCCCACGTCATCAGCTGTGGCCCACTAACAACAACGTTCGTCACAGATGTATTTTCGTGTTGTTGCTGGTTGCATTGAATTTCCCCAACTGCAGGCTAAAAAACAAATAAATGAGGCAATTGGTGCCAAACATTCCGCGACCACGCAACAAATAGCAGCCAAGCAGCACGTGCCACTTGTGCCAAAAATAAAACCGGAGGAAAAAGGCGGCGAAATCGGTTTTCCTCGCTTGTGACATTGAACAACATTCGCGGGTGCAAAAATAAATCTAGGAAATAAAACCCACACAAATAAAAAGCGATATCAGCTGTTCACCAAGTGCGTGCCACGGAAAAAATTCATTATTAATTGTGCCATCGGGCAGAGAGGTGTTTTCCACATTCCCCCGCAGCGAATCGACTTTTCCGGGCAGCTAAAACTGGAAATTGCAATCATCGCGCATTTATTCGAGTGTTGTGTAACCGAAGTCTGGGAAAATGAGCGCTACGAGTGGACAAGATGCTCCAAAGAAGGCGGCGGCCTCTAATGCCATTAAGTTCTTGTTTGGCGGTTTATCAGGAATGGGAGCCACGATGGTGGTGCAGCCCCTTGATTTGGTAAGATATTGCTTGCACAAAATCCCTAACCAAATCTCCTAAGAAAACGTTTTAAATTATGCTCCCAGGTCAAGACGCGCATGCAGATCTCAGGAGCTGGCAGTGGCAAGAAGGAGTACCGAAGCTCCCTTCACTGCATTCAGACCATTGTTAGCAAGGAAGGACCTTTGGCTTTGTACCAGGGCATTGGAGCTGCTCTGCTGAGACAGGCCACCTACACCACTGGAAGGCTGGGAATGTACACCTATCTGAATGATCTCTTCCGTGAACGCTTCCAAAGGGCTCCTGGCATAACGGACAGCATGGCCATGGGAACCATCGCCGGCGCCTGTGGTGCCTTTATAGGAACCCCAGCGGAGGTGGCGCTGGTGCGCATGACCTCCGATGGCCGGTTACCAGTTGCTGAGAGGAGGAACTACACGAACGTGGCCAATGCTCTGGCTAGGATCACCAAGGAGGAGGGCATTACGGCTCTCTGGAGGGGCAGTCTTCCCACTGTGGGTCGCGCCATGGTCGTGAACATGACCCAACTGGCCAGTTACTCCCAGTTCAAGACATACTTCCGCAACGGACCCCTGAAAATGGAGGAGGGCATCAAGCTGCACTTCTGCGCCAGCATGTTGAGTGGCCTGCTGACCACAATCACTTCCATGCCGCTGGACATTGCCAAGACCCGAATCCAGAACATGAAGACGATCAATGGCAAGCCGGAGTACCGCGGCACTGCCGATGTCCTGTTGAGAGTGGCCCGTCAGGAGGGAGTCTTCGCTCTGTGGAAGGGATTCACCCCCTACTACTGCCGCTTGGGTCCGCACACTGTGCTGACCTTCATCCTGCTGGAACAGCTCAACCAGGGCTACAACAAGTACGTTCTGGGCGTGAACAAGAGCACTGGCCTGTAAATTCAACCATATGAACAAACCATTAACGAACGATGAAACATGCGTGTATATACAACGTTAAGTTTGAAACAAACTTAGGGCATTTAAATGTCGGCAATTCCGGTGACAATATTACATGATAACGACTAGCTTGAATGTTGAAACAGTTTTTTGTAGCGCCATAAGTATAAAGTGGATTCTCAATAAAGCACAAAATGTTATAAAAACAGGTTAGTTTTTATTTGAAATGGGCGTAGCAAGTTGAAGGTTTAAAACCAAATGGAAACGAGTGTTGTGCTTAAATTGAGGAAGGATTTTATTGGCCTAACTACTTCTCTCATTTCTAGCAAGAGTGCTATCAATTGTTTTATTTTTAGCATTTTATTTTAGGTTCTTGGTAGTATGTTATCACCCGTATTATGTAGAGAACTTAACCTGTTTTGGCGTGTGTCTGACTATTCAACCGCTATCTGGATTTCAAAGTCACGTCAGGTTGCCAACTCCCAAGCTTGTTGCTGTTTCGTCATGTGTTTGAAGTGGGTGTTGTTGGCCCGCCCATATGTTGTTTTTGCATACTAATTATATTCCATATGCCGATGTATGCAAAAGACACCTTTCCGACACCCTGCTGTTCTCATGTGTAGCTACTGTTTGCTTTATTCCGCTGATAAACGTTATCACCGGCTTATTGCTGTTCTTCGTTTGCCGGTGCAAAGTATAAATCCCAACGATAAACTCTGGCGCTGAAGATTGCATATTTGTTTTCCGTTCCCCTTCCATCGACAGATTTCGCTTTCATTGATAAGAAAACAGGCTGATTACCTTTGTCAAAGTTGTAGTTTAATAAACAGTGCTGCCATAAAGTGAGTGCTCGGTTTGAATTCCAGTTAAGCAGCCATATATCGTGGCTTTTCTGTTTTGATTGGTTCAGCTTTATGACAGTCGATAATTGGATTATTTAATTTGCTTTAGTTGATGAATTGCCACAGTCAGTCAAAGAAGCTCAAAGCCAAACCACAAAAAATTTAATTTACATTTTTTTTGGTTGCCAACGCTTTTCAGTTGGCGAATTTTTATTTATTACAAAGTGGCCATAAAAATCCTCGCGAGAATTTATTTAAAAAGTTTTTTATTATGCCATAAGTTTGTTAACTGAAGCGTTACATTTTTCGTGTGGCAAAAGTGGGTTTTCGGGGGTCGGGGTTTTTAAGGGGGTTATAATAAGCGAGAATTACCCGAAGCCAAGGGCAAGAATCGCATATTAAATTTGTTTTATTTGAATTTAGTAGAGAGGGCAGAGGCTCAGACTGAGTTTTGCCGCTTACCAAATAGTATTTGGGTAATAAAATGATTTCAGCTTGGCCAGCATTTAACCACTCCCCCCATCCCCTTCGTTTCCCCTCCAGCTGGTACAACAAATCAAAAGTTTATCTCGTAAATAAATGAGCAAAATCTTACTTGACCACAGGGCGCAGGGTTTGCCTGTATTAAAAAATGTTCCTGCACTTGCTCACGGAGGGCAAAGCTTCCTACTTCGAGATACTTTCTCGGCCCCTCGTTTTCCCACAAAGTTTAAGCCGGCACTTGCTAAAGATTCTGTGGGATATTAGTTATCCTTTGGCTCCAGTACTTTGGGGTAATTAAAGATAGCCGAGGGCGAGCTAAGTA
Source organism: Drosophila ficusphila (assembly GCF_018152265.1). Lineage (NCBI taxonomy): Eukaryota > Metazoa > Arthropoda > Insecta > Diptera > Drosophilidae > Drosophila > Drosophila ficusphila. Next base: position 22,526,715 of record NW_025064737.1, read on the forward strand.
AGTGGCTTCATTAGGGGAAAAATAACGAACTTTGCGGCATGTTTGAATTAGAAAAGGATCTTAACGATGGGAAAATGAGAAGCTTATAGATTTCGAACATTTTAAATGAAAAACAAAATTCTTCAGCCAACAATGTGGTTTTTAGATTCAGAACATATACCGAAACTAGAACTTAACAAGAAAGGAAGCTAGCTTCGGCGATTCGATGCTTATATACGCTTGCAGTCATCGCAAATGTCGAGAAGGAGAATTTAAAAAATGTAGCTTCTTTGACAATGAATTCGGCACTTGATGAACTTAAAGCAATGAAAGCCGCAACTGTCAGCGCCTATTTAACATGCAATTTTTAATTAACACTCAAAACATCAGCCCGCCAGACAGGAAAATAGATGGGGAAACTGGAGAGGGCCGTGTAAATGTAATTAATTCAATGTCCCACACGAACAGCGAAGCCAATTCAACCAAAACCAGCCACCCACACTCTTTCGCCCACCCACACATTCAAACGAACTTCAATTAGAGACCAATACAGCGACCCATCGACAAGTTATCTTTGCTTTTGGCCTTTGGAAAATCGGTCCGAATTTCGTGGAACTCTTTTCAACGACCACATCTGCCACCATTGAAAATACCCTTTTGGATGAAAAAGGTCAATCTAGTACCAGGAATAAATATTTATTTCGGATTAGGATTCAAGATTTAATTATTTTAATGTTTTCATTTATACATAAAGCCGCCTGTTAAGCGTTGTAAAATATTTACTCTCAATAAGCAGAAGTCAAATTGCACAATTATTAGAAAACCAATAAATATAAAATAGTTTTACACAATTAGCTGTATACATTTTGCCAATCGAGTTCATGGATTTTGTAAACGGGTTCTATAATAAAAAGAGTTATTCACTTGTATGTTTTTGTTTGAATGTTAATATTTAATCCGTTATATATGTACAAAGTATTATGAATAAAGTATAATGAATAGAAATTGAACGTATTATTAAATGTAAGAGTATTGCACGGTGCCAAATTCCTGAATCTTTTCGATATATGCATGTTTTACTTTTTGAAATTCAGCCCGATTGATTTTGGTATTAATGCGTTTTCGACCGCCCAAGGGAGCCTCCACCAATCGATCGGGATATCGGAGGACGGAGAGGATGTGGGTGCAGTGGCTCAGGGACTAGCGGTTGAATTGGTTTTGGGATCGGGAAGCGCCATGCCACGCGGACGTGGCCAAAAGCACAGCGGGTGGGGCGTTGGTTCTCCCGCGGTCATGGCTCATAATTCAGCGTTTTCAGTTAACTGGATGGCTGGTTTGGTTTTGGCCCGATTTCGGCTTTGGCTTTCGGCTGGTTTGCCGGCCATTTGGCGCTCGTATTGTTTTTCCTCTGCTCTTTAGTTACGCTAATTGCAATACGATGCTGAGTGGAGTGGAGTGGAGTTGAGCAGATCTCTCGGCCCAAAGCGTTAAACTAATTGCTTTTGCAAAACCATTTGAAACGCGTAACTTTTTCAATTTATCTATTTAGCGATGCGGCCCGGCCTTCGTCGTTTGCGAATATTTGCAGACAATGTCCCCTCCACTTGAGTGTTCTGTAACAAGGGCGCGGATTTATCATAAGCAAGGACAATGCCATTGCACTTTCAGATGAACACACTCTAAGAAACATTTTTTACTTCATGAAATTGATTGCAAGTAATTACATTCTGACACATTCTTATTTAAATTCTTTTACATGGTATGCTGAATTTCTATTCAAGCACAACTACTTTAAGCAGAAATTCGTGTTAATGAATTTCAGTCTAAATTTAGGATTGAATTCCATAAATTTTGTGTTGTCTTTTCACGACCGATAAAATGTGAAAGCAAAGCAGACAGTCTTTCCAGGAATAACCGCTGTTGAATTTAAAATTAAATTTTTTCTGGTTTTAAATCAATTCCATAACTTGTTAAATAAATGCAAGAAAATTCAGTAGGATGTGGTCTGCGTTTTACGAGTTTACCAACCAGTTTGTTTCTGTGTGCAGCTCTTGGCAAAAATGTTGCCAAAGAGAGGGAGCGAAACAGGGACACCGCCAGCGGAAACGGAAATGCAGAACAACTGCTGGCTGTGTTCGAGCGCTGTTTCTATATTTTTTCCCCTGGCTGTTGCTGCGTCGCCAACCCGAATTTCCTCTGCAACTTCCGTTTTCCCATTAGGCGGTGTACATAAAAACGTTGAACCAGCAGCGCTCGAGATTTATCCAACTAGAAGGCAGACAAGTAGTGCTCATCGCACGCAAAACTTTGCTGCCGGCTGAAAGTTTTTAAATTGATTAGTTTGTAGCCATCGTAGGAGGTTTCTGAGGGATCCCCTGGAACTGGAACTGCAGCTGAATCCTTCGGATCCCACCAGCCCTGGCCCACCGGCATTAGCCAAGTGGCTGCATTTCAATTAGCCCAGGCCCAGCGTACATGTTTATAGGAGGATCAACAGGGGAGGCTATCTAGACCTCAAAGTTTGCCAAGACTTTCAGCTCCTTGTCTGCTCAATTAAATGCACTGCAAACTTTCGAAAGTGTTGATTTCCCTTCGCGGTGCTTAAAGGATTTTTTGGAATACAGTATATGTGGCGCAAATATAATTGGCTTGCAAAAAAGTGCAATAAATATATGTCCCTAATAAAACTATTTCCTTATAAGAGTGAAACACATATCAGTTGTAGAAAAGTTTCCCTAGCAAGAAGCCATTTAGATACATAGCTAAGTTTCCCTGTACTTTAAGATGGCCCTTAAATAAGTGCCTGATTTCCTCAAGGATCACACAAAAACCAACTCTTTCGCCACTTGCTTAGATAATTCTTGAAGTGGTTTTGGGCCCGAAAGATTGGCTAACCTAGGCAGGAAGTTCTTTAATGTATTGGTTCCTTTTACTTTATCAAGTATCCGCCCCGTTCGGAAGTTTTCCGCAGGATTCCCTGAGCCCTCTTTTGTTTTGACGTGTCCTGTCATTTTGTGGTGACTTCTTTTTAGGGGTTTCCGCTTGCCTTTTGTATGAGTTCTTACAGTTATTTAGTGAAAATTGTCATTTGTCAGGCTGGGCTCAGCCACGCCCCCTAACCCAGAAACCTCAAAAGATATATATGTATATATATTCGTATATATGCATGGATGGGGGAAAAAAAGCGAGCAAACTCGAAGCGAACTTTTCTATTGACTGGCAAAAAGTTTTCAACATGCTCAGCTTTTATTAATGCGCTCTCAAGACCTTGCACACTCTTATTTATCTAAAAATCCCAGTTACTTCGCCCATTTCCCGCCAGTTTTTCCCTCAGTTTTCCCCCTGCGAAGTTTCCCTTGTTTCAACTTTCGCTTTGATTTTGCACTCGCTCTCCGTAAATTGGCTCACGGAAAGTTGCAGAGGAAAAGCGAAGGGAGGGGCTTCCGTGCCCCACATTCGAAAGCAATTTTTAATTCAGTTTTTTTTTTCCGCTTGATTCCATTTAACAGTCGCGCTTATGTTGAATGCATTTTAATTTATTTAATTGAATTCAATTTGTTACAAATTGCCGACGAGTCGCGCACATTTTTGTCGCTCGCGGATTTATTGAAGCATAAAATTTAAGACTTGTAATTTAGTGTGGAAACGGAGAGTTTTACGAGCCACCGGAAAAGGGGGCGTGGCGGGGAAATGCGACAACTACCAGTGTCAAAGTCGATGGTAAGCTTGTGGCTCATCATCCCAGTAGTCCTGGCTGTTTGTTCTTGTTGTTGCTGTTGCTATAGTTGTTGTTGTTGGCACAGGACATGCTCGCTACGTGTAAATGCCGCTGAAGGCCAACTGCAACAGCGGGGGCTCGAGCAGAGCGGCCCAATGGTCCGCGAAGGCAGCGCGACTCATGTTTTCCGCTGCCGGGACACGCCCCCATCCTTCCGCCCAACACCCACCGCCCCCCACAGCGAGAGCCTCCGCCTTTTGGCCAACTGAATGAGCCTGTAATTTGTACTTGCATTCATACACAGCAGCCAGCCCTCAATCTCGCTGTTTTTTCAACACTGTGAAAAATAAGTAAAGGTTTTGTAAAAATAGTTTTTAATTTTTAAGCTTAAATAATAAAAACCTTTTTTACTTTGAGATTCTTTAATACGTTTCACTACATTTAAAAGTGATTTCAGTACCCTTTAAATTTCTTGTACATCCTTCTTGAATGGCTGAACTAAATTATTTGAATAAAATAGTTAGTAAAGAACTAAGATAAAATAATTCATATAAAATAATGAATGTTTATAAAATAATGCTCAGTGCATGTCTGCGTGAGTGCGTGAAGTTATTTAACATATACTCTCAAGCCGAGAGGCGAAAGAATTTGCGGGGCCTTCGCCGGCAATGTGAAGGCTAAAGCACTGGAAGTCGCACTCGCCGCTTCTGCCTGCGCTGTCCTGTCGTCAGTCAAGGTCAGCCCAAGGATAACGCGAATTTACGTGCTGGCCTCAAACTTCGACACTTTAGAGGGGCGCCTGTTGTGCGTTGTGTTTTTCTGCGATATTTCATCCTTTTGTTTCCCTCCACTCACACATGCACACATGCTTGTCGAGTCGAGTCCTCTGTGTGTGTTTTATTCAATTTTTTATTCCGCACAAAGGGAAAAGGATATAGGGGGACTATGGCAGGAAATTGCTTGGTTTATGCTCCCCCCGATGTCGGCGATAATCCACTGATGTCATTTAGCCTGCTTCGCTGCATATCCTTCTGGTCCTTCGGCTCCTTCGACTCCTTCTGCGAACTAAACTTCATATCTCTATCGACAGCTTGGAGTTTGCAGATATCATTTTTTCGGAGCTTTTTTATTTTCTTCGTTGTGGAAATTGTGGAAATTGTTCACGCAGCTGGAATTGGGCTGGGTAAATTCACGCTTCAATTGCAAATACCCTGTTTTGGGCGCCATTAGATATTTAGAACAATGTGTTGCCATCACAGCCGTCAGGACACCGGGGCCATCAACTTCAATAACAATAACCCCTCCGTTGTGAAAAGGATCACCCACGCCAGACCCAAACTTTGAACCTTTGCCATTGACACGTCGTTGAGAGCTTTTTACAGTTTTTCAAAAAAACAGTGATAGGTCCGTAAGTCATAAAATATTTCAAAGATGTAGCCATAACTTACTGTATACTATCTAACCAGTTATCTGTTTTATTACTTTAGTCATAAAAATATATAAAAAACACTCCTAAGTATTTCCATTTTATCGAAGTCCAACCGTATTTCTATTTTTTCGTGGGCTGTTCATTTCTTGACTCCCAAATAACAAGGACTTATGTCGAGGACATTGTCATTGCTGCTCACATATATTAATAAATGGTTAAATATAAACGCACAATGGCAAATTGCCAGGGGTCCTGCTGCCACACCCCCTAAACCGCCCCCTCGCGGATCCTACAAAAATAGCTGGGCCATTGTGTAGAGATATGGAAAAATGAACCGGGAACATGGAGCACAATGAAGCTCCGCTTGAGTTGCCACATCAGGTGGGCCTTTATATCTGGGCGACGGAGGCAGAAGGATCGCTGCTCAGTTCATTGGTTTCGAGTTGCTGTTTGTTTTATTTCCAGACGCGCTTTAATGTCGTTTATATTTATATTTATACTTATACAATTTGGGCTCCAGCCACGCCCCCACATAGAACTTGGCCAAGGCGATTGCAAGTGCCCCGTTGGCCCATCAGAAACCTCCTAAAAGTCGCCGGTTTCTAAATCGTAGCACAATGAAAGGGTCGTCCGGTCGCATTTTTACAACAGGAAGGGAACGGCGCCTTTTACGACAAAAGGCAGTCAGCCAGGCAGCCATCCATCTCGTCATCCTCGAGCCGTTCTTCCTTCAGTTTTCCCCATCCCCTCCCACCATTTCCATCCACTTTTCCGGACTGCGTCCTGCCGCAGTTCATCAATTTATTTAGCATTTTTATGCGCTCTTCTCCGGAGGAATTGTTTAGAGCAGCTATATTGATTTCATTAGCGGCTTTTAAGGGTCAATAAAGAGAACGGCAGCTCGCCGATGGAACCACTAATTTCCCCCTGCATATTCAAAGCATCCTTCCCGATTCCACGCTTTCCGAAGGATTTGCATTAATATTTCACATTGCGAATGCGATAAATCACAATCGCTGTTAACACAAGCAGCGACATGATGTTTAAATAAGTTGAGCCTGAAAAATTCATAAAATGGTAAAACACACACTCCAGAAAATAAAGAAAAAGTAATCAGAGAGTCGGGGCAACTTTTTACTGCTCATGGCAAATTTGAGCACAACATTGTGACTTTTTAACCATTGCGGTTTTTCGATGTGGGAGTAAGTGAGTTTTGATTTCATTATGGCATTCATTTGTGGCCATGTTGTACATCGATTTTACGATGGCCTGTGCGGTCGTATTAATATTCAGAGGAAATGACGGGTTTCCGCTGTTTAATGAGGGTTTTTAGTTACACTTCTGGGAATGCATCGGTTAAAATATATTTATATCAGAATGGGTTTTGTTTTAAAACAATAAGTTCATGTGAATTTTGAATAAGTTGTAAAACAGAAAGCTTTTATACCCTTACATAAAGTAATTTAATTTTTATTCAAGAGTGAAAACCGATTTTTATGACCTATTTTATATAAACACATGTTATCAGTCATCCAAAATATTGATGCTGATGCCCCGAGGACAGACCTACGTATTTGTGTATAATTAAAGACATTACAAGTTGGCGAAGCGGAAATGCCAGACAGCGATTTTGTAATTGCGTGTGTGTGTGTGTGTGTGTGTGAGTCAGCCACATACAAAAGACACGGCCATAAATAGAATCCGATTCCAGAACATAAGCTTTGAGCAATAATCCAAACAACCGAATGAAATTCCCCTTTATCCGTTCCTCCGGAGACGCGAATTTGACTTTGCCCAGCAACAAAGTCATCAAAACAATGATTGCAATACATATTTGGGGCAACACAATTTCGCCACCATTCGGGCTAAAAGGATCAGGACGAGCGAAGGGGGGTTGTGGCGGGACCTGAACAGCGCAGAGCAACTCCAGTCGAAATGCCACAAAATACAAACCCGAATCGTGGGAGACAAACACGCATTTCGGTTCATTAACCAAACCCAACAAAGGAGGCAAAAGGACGAGATAGCTGAGGGAGGCGCCAAAAGTCTAAGGATGGGGAAAAAACACTAGTAGCTAACGGAAACAAAATTACCAGCGAGCAAATAAAATGTCGTCGAGGGTTTGACGCAGCCTTCAACTCCAGTGATAAGCTGAAAGGGACGGCCAAAGTAGGGGGTGTACTGGGGGCAAGGACCTCCCTGAAGGATGAGCTCTGGTCGCAGCTTATTGTATGCAGCTTGCAACGTTTCCTCTTTTTATTAGCTCCACGCTTATCCACCATTTTGGCAGTCGTTATTTGGCTGATTACGGGCAAGGACTCGCTGCATTCACAACTGCAGATGTCCTATATACTTGCTACATACATCTGGAGCGGAACGTTGATGTGCGGCAACCTCCTTTCCGCACTTTAACAGCGGTGGCACAACAAAGTTTAGCGGGCAATTGAAGGTGTGGAAGTCGCAGATTGCCAACTAAAAGTAAACCCCAAGTACTGAAAGAAATAAAGTTACTAACATAGAAAAGAAATAGGGTATTTTATTTCTAATTATTTCTTTTACTTTTTTTCTACTTACTTATTCTTTTTATTAAAATACTTGTAGTTACACCCTTGTTTTCAGAAATATAAGCATTTATTTTGTTTTGTTTTTTATATTTGTGGATTACTTACTTCAAATACTTACTTGCTTTTAAAAACCACCTGTAAATGTTACTTATTTTCAATAAAAAAAATTCACTTTTCTCTTTTTTTTTCCGCAGTGAAGCTAATGGCGTTGGACAAAGCAGGTCCTTTGTATCTGTGTATCAATCTGTGTATTTCTATCTCCATTTGTATCTCTGGGTTCGACTGTGGGTCATTAGTGCGCTGTATCTGCGTAGTTCCGCGCTGGTTTCTCCTTCATTTTCTCATTAGTGAGTCGATACACGCAGCACGTTTTGTCCCCACATTGTTACTGCGGACACTTTCCACAAGGGATGGTATCCTTCCGCTGAAAAGGACCCAAGGAACCGAGGGAAAATGGCGGGGAAAAAAGAGGGAAAATCTGACACACATGCTAGCTGCCCCCGGAGAGTTGTTTAAGATGCGTTGCATCGCACTTTCGCACTTTGCTGACTGCAACTCTTGCAGCTGTCTATCCATCTTGGCCATATTCTTTTTTCCCACCGACTGACTGACTGGCTGACTGGCATACTTACCCCTCTGAAGGTTCGGTCGAAGGGTCGGGGGCCATGATCCGAAAATGTAAAGTGTAAACTTTTTGCACAGTTGTTTGCCGACTGGCAGTGCACTTTGTCTTCTTGCTCGGCTGGCCATCAGCCATCAGGCATCAAGTGTGGCAACTCATGCCATTTCCCAGCCCCGGATATCCATCCTTTAAGCCCCTGGAAAACCGCAAATCCGCAAAGATTCCCTCAGTGCCCGGGCTGAAATTTAAATAAGACAAAGTCATCGTCGGAGTTCACTTCTTAGTTGTCGCTTTTTAATCTCCTTGCGTAGTTGTATATGTTAGTTACAGTATAGTACACTCAATATATAAATCTAGGTTTGCAGTTTGCAGTTGCAGCTTAGCCTAATATGCATGGCAATCAATTGAGTTTGAGTTCAAGTTAGCAGCTTTTGTTGCCAATCTAGCACTGGAACTTAGGGATAATGCATTTACATGTACACTTAGGACTAGACATGCATGCACACCAATACACAGACACAACGAGGACTCTATGAGCTATGTATGTCACTTATGCGCTACCATATTCAATATTAATAATTGCCATTTGTTTGGTTTTGCCGCTGCCTCTGTTTTCCCCCCAGACTTTCCATCATTTTCTACTTCGCTTTGTTTGTTTTGAAAACAATGAGCAACATTTTTCCATTTCCTCGACGGTTGCGATGATTTGTTCCTACTCATCCACTAAGCTGACGTCTCGCCATTGTTATTAGTTTTCCTCAACGGTTTTTGCTCCACAAAACCCCTTTCTTAGCCTCAATTTATTCTCTGGCCTTGCGGTCGGAGAAATCAATCCTAATTGCACACATTAATTATTGCAAAATCGGAGTCGGATGAGCTCGCCCATTAAGGGCATACATACATGTAATATTACAGAATTGTGGGGGCGAACCCTTTGAAGGATTAATTCATTAAGCTGCCGCCATGAATTCTCCAACTTTCGGCTGTCTGAAGCACATTTAACATTCACTCTATCTGTATTGCTATAGTTCAAAGAACATAATGGAGGATGGGAGTAATTATCTGACAATTTGCGAGTGCTTCTGTGATTTTGTACTTGAATCTCCTACAACTGGGAAGTGGTCTTGAAGCCTGTTTGCCTGATTGTTCGAGTCCTATGTTTAGTTGCTATAAATTCATATTGCACCCGTAGAGTTAATTTCAGTTGATAACATTCAATCAAGTGTCGAGTAACAGAAAGCTAGTTCGAGCGATAGCAGAAGTTGAAGTTAAGCTATGTACAGATTAATATAGACTTTGGGTTCGAGAGAGTCAGGTACTTGGACAGGTTGAAGACGTAGCTTTCAATTCAATTGCTAGACCTTTGAGACATTTACAGAACTGAATACATCTACGTAATGGAAGATCTAAGATATGACAGCTAACAGTAATACTAATTCCCACTATGCAACCACCGCCAGTGACTGAAACCCGGAGAGCAGGCAGCGATATTGAATTGATTGCTTGTTGCATAGTGTTCTATCACCGATCGATAAGCTAATGAGTGGCTAGGCGAGACTAGATTGCTATGTACACACTTCAGATGGGCTGCACTTCGGGGAGGCAAAAAATCAATGGACAGTTCAGGGCGATTTTCAGTAAAAACTATAATGGAAGTGGAACTTTCCCTTTCTATAATAACACACTTTTAGCAAATAGTAATTTCATGGGTTGAAGCTTAATTTCCTTTCATTAAAAAAGCATGGAAATAATTTATATAAACACTTTTGGATCTTTGAAACCTTAAAACAAGCAAGTTTTAAAACTGTCCACAGATTTTTTATCACCCCTCATATTTTGTACCACGAACTATGCTATATATGTTTTTATCTTAAACTTAATGCCAGGACTTTGCTTTGTGGTTGTGGGGCTGAGTTTACTTGACCGAGGAGCTGGAGGAACTCGATGGCTCCACCGGCTGGCTCTCCAGTTGGGGCGTGGTCTCCACCAAAGCGATTCCGATGCTATCGCTTTCGCTGTCGCTGCCTTCCTCGTCGTCCTCCACGTCGCCCAGTGTCGTGATTTGACTCTGGACACTCTGGCACTGCTCCAGGATCCTGTGGTGGTTCCTCATGGGGAGCGGATCCTCCACCGCATCGATTAGCGAGGGAGCGGAAGTGGTATCCGCCACTCCAGCTCCACCAACAATGGTTCCGTTCGGTGATCCCAGCGAGGCGTTGGAGCTGCGCAATCGTTTCATTCCCGTCATGGGCATGAAGGACACATGGTGACCCGATGAGTTCGAGGGTCCCGGAGTCAAGGCTTTCAAGCTGGGCGCCAGTGGGGTGTTGGCGCCACTCACGGATCCTCCTGCTCCACTCAAAGTGGGTGGCACCGAGGCAATCGTCAAGGTGGACACCGAGGAGGGTCTTCCCCCTGCTCCCAGGTGCAGGGAACTGGCCGAGGCGGCGGCCACCGGCGGGGCACTGATCGTCACGATTGTCTTGGCCAGCGCACTGCTGTTCACCGCCGTGGTGGAGTTGTAGTCGCCGCGCAACTGCATCCCCGAGCTGCGGCGCCTGGAACGATGGTGGTGGCGATGGAAGCTCTGGCAACGGGTGCAGGATCGCTGCGAGGACGAGGGCGTGGCCGTTCCCGAGGAGTGGTGCTGGTGGTAGGCGGAGCGCGAGCCACCGCAGTTGCTGCCACCGCTGCAGGTGCTGCAACTGCTCAGCTGCCGTCACATGAGCGTCCTGTCGACCTGGTTCACCGAGTGGTAGCCGAAGGAGGTGGAGGCTGCCACCATTGCAGCGGCCACATGGCACTGTTATACAGAAAAAAATAAGAAATTAAGAAAAAAAACAAAATATTTAAGATAAAAATAAAAGGATTGAAAATAACAAACAGTTTTAATAACCGGAAAACAAAGTTATTATGTATAGTAAAACATATTTAGGAACATTAAAGAAAAGAGAGAAAAACAATAAGAAATAAGATCACATTCAAAAGAACGTAAGCAAAAAAATTATGAAAAGGGTACAAGACAGATTAAAATCAGGCAGAAAAAGGTTTAAGATAGTAAAATAGGCGAGATTAAGATAGAAAAAACAACAATTAAATTTAGGAAAGTCAAAAGGAAGACAACGGCAAAAAGCAGAAACGGAAAATGGGTTGGAAAAGTAGAGAGGCGAGAGAAAAGCATTTAATTAACATTTTGTTGTCTTATTTCGTCTAGAGTGTTTGCATACAATTTGCAGGCAGTGTTTCCGGATACGTTTGGGTGTTTTTCTTTTCTTTTCTTTTCTTTTTTTCTTTTTTGGGTGTGAGTGTGGCTGTAAACAAAATTGCCGTTTCAACGCAGCAGCCGCTGCAACAACAAAGCAACAAAGCGAAACGACAACAACAACAATGCACAGCCAGAGCAACAATAACAACAACACCAGGAGACTGAAAAAACTGGGCGTGGGTACGTGGTGGGTGGTCAACAACAACAATAACAAGAGAGACCAAAACAGTTGCGGCTTTGCTGGCAGATTTCGCCCCTTTGATTTTCTTTTATTTTCCCCAGGCTTTTTTTCCGGGTGCAGTAAAAGTCAAAGCAAAATGCATGATTGAAAACAACAAAACAATGAAAGTGGTGGAAAAACTAGGAGAAGGGCAACAACAATCAGCCATAACACCAACAAAAGAGCGGGAAAATAGGAAAAGAAAAGCGGTGGCTGAAATTCCAATTTCTGGTTTCGGTGAATTTTCAGTTTCCTTCGTTTTTTTTGAGAGAGAAAGAGCAAAGAATAATAACAGTAACAACAACATTAACCAAATTTGTGGGTGTGCGTGTGTGTGCTTTTGGGGGAAATTCCAGGGGCTTATAGAATTTTCACTTATGGGATCTTCGCTTGTTGCAAGTGTCTTCCTTCTAACCTGATTTTACTTTCTCCAACCCGCAAAAAACCCATCATCTTTGGTTGGTCAATTCAATTACTGGCTTACAGACGCCTCCTTCAGGTCGTATAAAATTTGAAAATCCCTCGACCATTTGCGTAAAATTAGCATTGCGTATACGCCGAGTGGTCTGCTGGTTTTCGGAGTGCGCCCGCAATTAGCTTAAATAATTGAAGAGCCAGACCGGGTGGCCCGCTTAGCAGACGCCCGCTGGCAACTGGGTAATTTGCAATTTTTATAGCCCCCCGGCGGTTCTGAGAAATAACAGCAGGATGGCAAAAAACGAGAGCTGAGCAAATAATCGTCTCTGTCATTTTAATGCATATGCTTATATGTTAATCTGGGATTAAACTTTTTAACATTGGGATAAAAATAGTTTATGACATTTCATAAATTTAAAATATGTAAAAAGCAACGAATAATAAAGCATAATAAAATAAATACCTTACCTTAATTCAAGAACTTGACTGAGGTTTTTAAGAAAGCATATCCCTTTGCATTTTAGAAGGGCAAGTCATTAAACAGACTAATCAGAAAGCTATTAAAACCTTAAGTATTTTTATCACGTCGTTTTAGTGACTCACAAAGGGCTTGTCACCCGAAATAGAACCTTGCGTTGGCTTCAGCCGGGGGTCAATGGCACCGTGAAGTTCCAAGTGGGCTTTTTCGCGCACGAACTTGCCGCGGCCACGCCCCTTTTGGTAATTTATTGCCTGGCACTCAATAAACCTCTCCGGGGTCCTGGGACCCCGACTCGGGTTAACCTCAAAGTTTTGGCCAAAGGCTAAGCTTTCGGGGCACCCTATCTTGGCGGCTTAAGCGAGGACCTTGGCAGGTGACAGTCGCAGAATGCCAGATTGCCTGGCCCGCCCCCTTTGGATCCTGGGAAAGGACATTAAAAGTTACATGGCTGCGTACACGGGTTCCCACCGACTGGAACTCGGACTTCCGCTCCAGCGGTTCTGTCACATAATTATAAACGTTAATTTCACGTTCACAGTCAATTAGGGATAATTGATGTTTGCGCAACATTTGTGGTAAATTACATTTTGATGTTCGTCCAGCCCGAGAAATGAGCCATTATCGACTCAATATATTTGTGATATTTACTAAGGCTCTGCAAGAGTGAATTCCCGATTACTGTTCAGTTCAGTGGAATGAAATCAGTTTGATTAATCGGTTAGGCAATTTTGTTTTCGATTTCAATTTAGCTTTTGTTCTCATAAATTGCGCAAAGGCTCGGCCAATAATTGATGCAATTAGCAGCGATTATATCAGCAGCAGCGAAAGCGGCATAAGCAGCCAGAAAGGAGCAAGCCTTATTTGGTAAGGATTGGTTAAAGTACGTGCCATTTGCCTGCAGTTTTAGCCCGGCTACTCGAAGGCCCCGAATCGAAGCAGTTCCGATGTGGGAGTCGGCCTCCGGCAGGCCAGTGGTTTCCTCTGCAAACAGTCAGAATCACAAATTCCGGGTTTACAAGCTTACAAATTTATGCTAAACAGCCTCAGCTGCGAGTGTGTGTGAGTGCAGGATTTGTGTGTGCGAGTGTGTGAGTATGTGTGGGTGTGTGGTTTGGTCTAGCTGGCATTTTCAATCAAAACATCTTGTTGCGCTCAGGTGCACAGGGAAAAAATCAGCACTAAAATGTTGGTATTATATTCATGTTTTTATAATATTAGGTATTAAAGTTTTTAACGAAAGAGTTACCGCTGAAAATATTTAGAGAATAAAACATTTCTAGTTATCATTTTTTGATGTATCGAGAATCTCAAACGTTCCATCTTTAAATTTTTTATTATTCTTCATAACATTTTAGTTTTATTTTAACTGTACAACTGAAGCTGGATATTGATGACAGTTGCATAAATAATGAACTCTTGAAATGTAAAACTTAAATGCCAAACATTTCACTTGATGACGTTATTATAATTAGGTGCCATAAATGGAATATTATTCGATATGTAAAGTACACAAAGGATGACCTTTCCTGCTATTTTTTCCCTTGTGCACCCAGTCGACTAAAGATGCCAGTCGAAATGGTATGCAAATTGGCCCTGACAGGATGGGTGGCTGTGGGTGGACGAGAATCCTTTACGGCTCATTAGGACACCGAGGGGGCGGCCAAAGTGGGCCTAAATGTCAGGCGTCCCACGGACGACAGTCGTCGATTAATCAGCTTGTTGATGTGCATGTGAAAGTGTCTGAGTGTCTGTGTGTGTGTGGGCGGTGGCATTAAAGTTGGATGAATCCCCTGTGAAGTTAATTTTAAAGTGTCGCCCACTGCGCACAGACAACTGCAACTTGCGGCTGACCGCAATGTGCTTGAGGTGGCACAAAGATGGCCAACAGTGCGGCAGGCAAAAGGGACCGACTTTCGAGGGCGGAAATCGAGTCCTTTCGGGCAGGGACCCAACCACACGTCTGCAATATCCTCTTTTGACCAAAGCCCATTTCCAATTGTCGTACAGCTGGCAAATTGCGGCCACCGGAAGTTGGCTCATTTGTCGGCCAAAGGGTAGAGTCCTTCCTGAGCGAAGGACTTGCAATAAATTAGTCAAATTGCAAACAGTTAGCAGTGAGACTTTTTATGTTTGAAAGGTGATGTTTGTTTTAGTTTTGGAAATGGTTTGGATGTTAATTTTTAATTTCAATAGCTAAAAACATAACAACCTTTTAAACAAAGACAAATTTTACTTATTTTACAAGTACACAAATTCAACTAGTCGTATACTTAATATTCGCTTCTCTTAGTTTTCTTTCTTTTGATTTACTGCCACTGCTATGTTTGGCATTTTTCAGAATTCCCTAGTGGGCAATAATTCTGTAATTTTAAATCTCCTTTGTTCAAATTGTAAGACAACTTTTTATTTGATTAAGTTTATTCTTGTTGATTTATCTTTGCTGTAAAAATACTTTGTAACTGTCAGCTAAACTAATAAAGTGGAAAAACTTTATCCTTTGACCTAAACTTGTTGTGGTTATGGCCAGTAAGCTTTAAATCTTGTGAAGCTTTTTAAAGGAATACCTTGCATTTTATTCGAGTATCCTTTTGGGTAATCCCGCCTATTGAACCCGAATTAGGAAGCACCAAGTTTGAATGCTTTAAGTGTGGAGCCAGTCGTGCTCGAAACTTCACATCCGCGTTCGGCGAACGCCGCTTTCAATTGGCTGTGGAAACACTTGGCAAATAAATTGGCATGCTCTTGGGTGTAATTGATATGATGACAGACACATCGCAGAAGAAAAACCCGAAATCGGAAAGGAGCGGATACGGAAAAGGCACAGGAGCACACTCACATCCGCCAGTCCTATATCCACACACCAACACACACACAGACACCCACACAATCACCAAGGCCAGACACATATTGACTGTTGATTGCTGTAAATAACGTTTTCATCAATACAATTACATGTGGTATGTGCGAATGTGCGGGTTGTGTACGCTTATCGCCGAGGCGAAAATTGAGTTGGAAATTTTTAAGTGCAAAAAATGTTTATGGTTCACTTGATAACATTTCTCAAGTATCGGTTGTGCGTGACTCCATTGTGGGGATTTCTTGGGGCGGACATGAACTAGGAGGCTCCCAAAAAATAAACCTGACTCAGACTGTTCGAAGGAAAGCAAAGGTCAAAAAGGCCAGCCAAAAATAAATTCAAAAATAATAAACAGCGAACTATAAAAGTGGAACCCTTCCTCCTTGAACATAAAATGCAGAGAAAAGCCTACTTAAACTGTACATACATATTACACAACACGATATATAATATAATTGCCTTGAATGGACTTATAGGTACCTATTACTAAAGGTTATTTTTATTCATCATCAATTTCATCAATTTTTGTCAAATCATCGGCTTATTTAAAATCAATAAAAATAATTTGCATAAATGATTGTAAAAAGAAAAAACTTAATACCACATAAATAGCTTTGAAATAAAATCCGAAAGCAAATTAATAAAACTCATTAATTATTGCTAAATTGATTTCCTCATTAATTGCCATCCGTTTTTTTACTCAACTAGCTGAATTGCTTTGCTTTTCAGCTGCTTTAATAATGGCTTTTAAGCTTGAAAGTCAGTTGTCCGTATTAAAGCCGATTGAGTTTATATTTAGCCTTTTTCATCTGCTTTCCTGAATCATATATACCAGTTTTCTCTGCCAGGAGCGGGTATAAAAAAATCAACAAACACTTTATGAGAGAACGGAGCTTGTGTTTCGGTTTTTCCTTGTTCGCCATTGTGTACACTGGGAAAATCTTTTGTGAGTGGCGACAGCGACAGTAACAACAACAACATCAACAAGAGCAAGAACATGGAGAGCAAAAACAGCAACGGAAACGGTGACAAAAACGATGAAAGGACATTGTGTCCTGCAAGTGTGCCAAAAAGTGTGTGTGAAAGTGAGTGAGTGTGTGTATGTGTGCCCGGAGACTTTGTAAAAACTTTCGATTTTCTTTTTTTCTTTGTTTGTGCTCTTTTCATTTTTATTCAGCTTGTCTGCAACAACATACAAAAACAACATCATCAAAAGGAGACGGTCTCAGGTGTTGGTGCCCAGGGACATTTTCCATCTTTCTTTTTTTTTACGTGGGTGGACATCTTTGTTTGTGTCTTTGTGTGTGTGCGCGCGTGTGTGTGTGTTTAGGTGCAACACATTCAACAGGTGCTTGAATCAGAGTCTGTTTTTGCTTCGTGTTCTTTTGCGGCAAAGTAAGCAAACCAAGAAAAAATAAAAATGGGGTGTTCCTGAAATCTCTTGAAATAATGATATCTTTAAAAATGTTTAATTTATTTAAATTTCAATTTAAAAAAAATGAAAAGTTAACTTTTCCATTGCCTACTTTTCAGCATAAAACAGTTAGGTATCAAGAGATTTCAGGAACAAAAAAAAAACACCAAAACAAGGTGGAAACAAGGATACAAACAACAATGGTCGAGTCAACAAACAAGAGTGAGTGAGACAGAGCAGTCACAGACAGAGACGGCAACAGCCGAGAGCGACAGTAACAGATGCAGCATCCAAAGAACGGGACATGATGCTTGTGTTTATCCCCCATTCTTTATACTCGTGCATGTGACTTTGAAAGGAACACACACACAGAGAAACGGATAACGGAGAACGGAGAACGAAGAGAGAATCAGAGGACTCAAAGTCACAAGTCGCTTACCTTGCCATTGACTTGCGGACAAAGCGTACGTAGGGCGTAAAGGGGGCGGGGCTGTTTGTAACGGACCGGAGCGGGCGCCTTAATCATTGTCAACTAAATCTACGCTAAACTATATGTAAGTCTGCTCGCAGGAGTTGTGTCGCACGTGCTGAATGCCGTGCAGCGAGCAGGTTGAGTAGCAGCGCCGCGTCGCGAATCTCTGCAAAATCAAGAACGCCGCCGGAATCACAATCAGCTTCAGATTCGCCAGACAAGACGGTGCTATATATAAAACTGGTGTACTATATATGTATATGGGCCCGAGGTGAATACGATAATGACTGCGAGGACTTTAATGCGGTGATGACATGAGATATTTTGGGACTGGCCTCCATTTCGGGGAGTTGACACTTTAAGTGATTCTGATGGGTTACGAAATTGCCTAAATTACAGTAGAACTTGAATAAATTAAATCGAAAAATTTTATTTTTTATGTTTACTTTCCAAATTATGTTTTCTTAAATTTTGAATACTTCATGAAAATCTAAAAAATTAATTAGTATAATATTGCTAGACTGCACATCACCAAATCTGCTCATTAAATACAAGAATAATGCAATTAGTTTACCAACTCAGAATTAATCCCGTCTGGCAGCTTAATGTAGGCAAAAGTTTGGACAAGTTCGACTGTAATTTCGAAAGGCAAATACGCGACTCCAGGCTAATTACTCACGGACCCTATTGACAGTAAGTCCCAGCGAGGGCGACAGTGGATTTCTCCATCAGCGAACTCTGGGTGCAATGCTCCTGTGCTCAGGTGCAGCCAGAGTTGCCAAACATTAGAAAATTATTCATTAAAATCACGCTGAGGGTCGAGAGTCGAGGGTGGAGGGTCGAGGGTCGACAGGTTGAGTGATGCGCCCCTCGAATGATTTATGCAGGGGTTCGCAAATGTGAGGATGGCAGGAAGTTTCCATGGTTGTCTGCCGTGTGTGAACGGAAGTCGTGGCCAGAAAAATGGGGCTTAAGGGGGCAACTCGAGTGGTAAATGTCAGTTTTCTTTCTCCTTTTTTTTTTTTGTTTCTGCATATTCATTAAATTTGTGAATTAATTTTGCCGTTCGTTGAGTTTCGTTTTTGGAGCATACAAAAGTGCAGACGGCCGGCAGCACGTAATTCATGAAAGCGATTTCCATCAACCAGTTTTTGTTTGCCCGCCAAAAGAGTGGATGCAACAACAACTCAGCCGAGGGGAAAATTCGGATAACTGCGAACTTTCCCAGACCGTAAAAGCGAGAAAGTGAGTCAAATCGAATCGCGTTCGCTGAACTGAAATCCGGATGGGAATGGGAGGGGGAATAGGGACACTCACCTGCGACTTGGACCTCATCGTGGGCTGGTACTTGCGGCGAATCTTGCGAGGACAGCACATGCACAACAGTCGCACAAAGGCTCTGAAAAAAAGGAGAGGCGAAGCCAGTTAGGAAACATGTCCGCAGGGTGAAGCACAGGATTTAGAGGCCCCAAAAACGCAGGTCAAATGCCAATCAATAGCAGACTCTATATCTACTTCTAGTGGTTTTGAGGTTGCTCCTCCATCTTTCTTCTTTAACCATTTTCCAAATCAATTTCAACTGCGTTTTTTGGTACTACCATCATGATCCTTACCTGCGGAAGTCCCTGCTCCAGCAGGCGTAGATCACAGGATTCATGCAGGAGTTGATCCAGCCGAGCCAGGTGACAATGGCCGAGACGATCTCCTCGTGCTCGATGCACTCGATGCAGAACCCGGACAGCAGGTTGACCACAAAGAAGGGCAGCCAGCAGATGATGAACACGCCCATCACGATGCCCAGCGTCTTGGCGGCCTTCTTCTCCTTGGCGAACTTGGCCAGCTTCCTGGAGAGCGAGAAGTTCTTGCCCATGTGCCGATGGCGGGCCAATCCGTTGTTGTGCAGAGCGGATAGCGGCTCATCGTCGGGCTCTTCCGGCGTGGACGTCGTCGTTCCTCCGCCGTGATTGTGGTGATGGTGGTGCGAGTGCGAGTGGGAGTGGCTCAGAGATCCTCCTCCCCCGCCACCTCCTCCTCCGCCTCCTCCTCCACTTCCACCACCCCCTCCTCCTGCTCCTCCTCCCGAAACCTGATTCGCCTGGTCGCGGGTGGTGCCACCGCGATGGATGCGCAACGTGAGCTGCAGTTCGCCGGAGGCCATCAGCACCTGCTTGGTGCCGATCTTCAGGGACCTCGTCTGGATCACGGCCGCCCGGTAGATGCGACAGTAGGTGAACACCATCACCAGCAGCGGCAGGTAGAAGGATATCGTCGACGAGAAGACCAGGTAACCCAAGTGCTCGGTGAAGGTGCACTTGTACGCGGGCATCTCCCCATCCCGCGCCGCTCGCCACCAAACGATGGCCGGAAAACTAATGGCACTCGAGCAGATCCACACGGCGGCTATCAGTCCGGCGGCCCGCTTCACGGTCATCCTCATCGGGTAGCTAAACGGATCCGTTATGGCCCAGTAGCGATCCAGCGAGATGACGCACAGGTTCAGGATGGAAGCGGTGCTGAAGAGCACGTCCAAGGATCGCCAGATGTCGCACCAGTCCGTGCCGAAGAACCAGGTGTTCTCGAGGACCTCGTAGAGCGCCGAGAAGGGCATGACCACCAACCCAACCAGGCAATCAGCCACCGCCAGGCTGGTGATGAAGTAGTTGGTGGCCGTGTGCAGATACCGCTCCCGGATGACGGCCAGGATGACCAGCGAGTTGCCGAACACCGTGGCGAAGGAGAACAGGAAGAGGAAGGCCAGCAGACCCACTCGGTCGTTGGGCAGGGCCTCCAGAAACTCGGAGAGATCGGGTTCCGGCGTGGTGGTGCCTCCACCTCCGCTGCCACTCGTCACCGCGGCCAGAGGACTCAGCGTGGAGGTGCCGATGGTGGCCGTGGCATTCAGGACGAGCTCCGTGCTCGTGGGCAAGCCATTGAAGTAGAAGTAGACGTCCTCGGAGATGTTGTAGCTGCCGAAGAATGGCTGCGAAGGCAATGTCGACGGTGTCTGCATCTGCGTCTGATTGAGGCCATCCATCCGGAGTAGCGCCAAAAGGGGCGCGATGGCTCCTTCCGCTCCTTCCACTTCCGGCGACCCATTGTCCTCCACCATTGCAACTCAGTGCTGTGTCGCTGCAGCTGACGCGAATCCCGTTGCCACTTTCAGTTCCTGTTCCAATTTCGCCGGCAGATCCTGATCCTGTTCCGCCTGCTGCTGCTGCTGCTTCTGCTGCTGATGATTTCCCTCAGACAGTCCGCGGCTGCCAGCCAAATTAATGAAGCGCATTTTCATGTCCTTGGCCAGGACACGCCGCCAGGCTGTCAAGCTGTCGGAAAAAGAGACGGAGAGTCTGGTGAACACAATGCAATC
Source organism: Drosophila ficusphila (assembly GCF_018152265.1). Lineage (NCBI taxonomy): Eukaryota > Metazoa > Arthropoda > Insecta > Diptera > Drosophilidae > Drosophila > Drosophila ficusphila. The sequence goes on from NW_025064737.1 coordinate 22,547,520, forward strand.
CGGACCAACTTAAGACAAAGTTAGGGTGCTACACATTTTCGAGAGCTATGATTATCCCAGCTAAATTATGTAAGGCCTTATGATTTTCTAAAATACATTCATGCTGCATTTGAGACTTTCAAAAATGTCTATCCATGAAATTAAATTCTTCCTTCACAGAATACTTTTCTGCTATAAACTCTTATCTTGGCCTAGTACCAAGTTCTGATTTTAATTGCTAATCGAGTTAAGATTATGTGAGTGACGCTTCGTTTCTTTCTGGCAAAACTTTTCGCCAGCCTAATGAAGCTATTGTAATGTAATTGAATGCTCTCGGCACGGGCTATAAATTTCATTCAATTAAAATGTTGACTTTCGCATCCACAGGTAACCGAGTTAAGCAAATTTCCCGGGCACAAAAGCTAAACAAACACATTAATTAGAGGATTTTTTGGGCTGCCTCGAAATCGGGAAGGCCTCCCCTGCTCACCAGCTCACCTGCTCACCTGCTGCTTGCGGCCCCAAAAGGTGCACAATTAATTGGCAAGCAGACACGCCAGCTGGAGCAGCACTAAGGACGACTGGGAGAGAGAGAGAGAGAGAGAGAGAGAGAAGGAGGTCCTGCGGAGGAGGCGAGTGCCACACAAATAAACAAATTAAATTACATTTCGAGTGCTGAGGCTGGCAGGAAGTCAGGCGTGCGACCACCAGGAGCTTGAACTCCATCCACTCCGGTCGGGCGAATGACTAAGTGACTAAGGATGCTGCCTTTGTCAACGGAATTTGACAGAGGAAGTCAACAACTGTGCGCCGCATTATTCAAGAGTCCCGGTGTCCCGGAGTCCCAATGTCCTGAAGTCCTGCCTTCTGTCGGCGCGAGTTGATTGCTAAGCTCCGTACTTAATGTAAACAGCCGGCGACTGTTTCTTCAGCTTGGATTGCACTGGCCCCTGATTGCGAATCCTTGCTGCATTAAGGTCCTTGGAGCTCTGCACATCTGTCATTGGCACTCGCCATTCAGAAGGTTTCATTTAAACGGAAAGAATTTCGGAAATATTCGGTTTCATTGAAGTGCCTTGGGATTTAGGATTTTCACTTTAAAGGGAACGGGAAACTTCATAGCTTTTGTTTTTTTTTCCACATTTCAGATGAATTCCATTCCTGCACAGGATTAAAAAGACATTGTGTAGTCATCTGAATGTCCTTTGCATAAGCCCTAATACCTTAAATCCCCAGAACATCCTTTACCTGGTGACGCCGCACAATAATGTGCAAATTTGCTGCCACATTGCCTTCTCATCAAGAACCTTAATTGAGCCTTTAAAAAGCGGCTTCATTTACAAATTTGTGCTCCTTTGAGGCGGTCTATACCATTTGTTACTTGGTTACGTTTGAGCTGTCGTTCCCGATTATCACCTGTCAACATCAGGGAGTAAAACTGGATCTGGTCTGCAGCCAATCGAGCGGAGAAGGACGAAGGACGCGTGCCTCTTGCCCCAACATTCTGGCTGCTCATTTCCGGGCCGCGTACGCCATAAATTCTGCTGCCTGCTGTTGTTGGCTTATCTTACCACCACCCCCTCTTTCCCCCTCCCCATCTACCCCCTCTATAAACAAGGTCCAAAAACATAACTTGAGCCGACTCTGACACGTTTATGGTTTATGTTTTCTTTAGCCACATTGCAGAAACGGCAGAAACAGCAGAGGCAGCGTCTTTTCTGCGCTTTTTGTTTAGCTGTTTAGCACAATTTCCTGGCACATTTCTCACTCGCCTCTCTTGCTAAAAAAGCAAACATTTTTTTCACTTATTCGCCAGCCTGATGAGGCTGTTGATGTGCAGTAAGTCAAATGCGAGCACGGGTCGAAAGCTGGCATAAAAACAGGCCAACCAAATGAAAAACACGGAAAATATGTGTACACTGCGGTGAAAAGTTCAATTTAAATTAGAGTTTCTTTTATAGATTTTCATATGAAAACTCTGACGTTTGGTATTTAACCATTAAAGTACATTGCGGTAAAGAAGAATGTTCATTTAAAGTTACAATAATATTTAGATAAATATTTTGTTACAAAAAGCAACGAATTTTTTTATACAAATAGTTCAGCCTCCATCACTTTTATTTTTCCAGTGGAGGCCAAACTCATATGAACAAGTGGGAGGTGCCCTGCAGCTTTCTGGGGTTTTCTCTTTTTTTTTTGTGTCTGGGACGAGAAATTTAATTGAGGCAACCTTAAAGGTTGCTGCTAAAAGCTGGGCAAAAGCCAAGTCTGGCCTCTATGTAAAATGCTTTCGACCAGGCCAGCAATTTGTATGTGTGAAAAACCTTTTGACCCTTTTCAGTTAGCTGGCAATTGTGTGCGTGCGTGGCTGGAAAAGGCAGCGGGATGGAAATGGTTAAGTCATTGAATGGCCTCATGAAAGTTAAGCAAATGCCCCTTCTGCATTTATATGCGGGCATGCCAACTTGATGGAGGAGTTGGCAGCACGAGAGATTTCCCGGAAAAGCGGTCGGCAAATCGTGCTCAGCATGAATGCGAAAATGAGGTTGTTGTTAATTTCAGACCGAATTTCATAAGCTTGCAGTGCGAAGCATTTTAATTTCGAATTCCCCGGGGTCCTCTTTTGGTGGCCCAAAAAATTAATTCCCTCCGAAGTAATGGCGTTTCGTCTATACAATCGGAATTGATTTGGGACGCAGACCCACTGCAGCATCGAACCACGCCAAATCACAACATAACATTTCAGATTCCGATTCCGAGTCAGAATCAGAATCAGACTCAGCCACAGGCCCCACTCATGGCCACATTTGTTGGCTGAATCTGTATCTGTATCTGTGACAGCTGCAATAACAGACTTTGAATTTAAATTGAAGTCAAGAAAACCGAATAGGCAATTCGTGTTCAGCAGACATTCAATAAAGTGCCAGCCGCCGGCCATTTCTTGAATTTTTATGCGATCCGTAATTATATGGAGCGATTTTCCATGTCGCATTGTTGCCTATTGAATTATTAAAACTTGCGAGACGAGTCGATGTGTTTATTGAAATTGCCTGCCAACTGGCACCCAAAGCAGAGGGGAATAGGAAATACTAGGAGATGACAGCTACAGTCAAACTTCTTGGCCTCAAAGTTTGGAAAATCAATTCTTAAATTTTTTTTTTTTTTTAACCAAGAAATTTGGCCAAATGAATTACTTTAAACCAGATTTCCTGAGCCCAGAACTTCGTCAATTTCAATCCGATTGCAAAGTGGCGTACCTCTAATCGGTTCTGAAGGAATTCCTGAACGATCTGCGTCAAAATTTTTTTTATTTTGGTTGTGGTCGAATTTCTGTTCAAGTCAGAATTTTTTAAGTTTCCAATGGTTTGCCAAAAAGTGACAAAAAATGGCAAAAAATGGCATTTCCTTGTCCCATAACTTTTTCAATTTTAATCTGATTCCAAAGTAGCATACCTCCAAACGTTTCTGATGAAATTCCTGAACGAACTTTTTATTTTAGTGATGGTGAATTTTTGACCCCTGTTCAAGTCAGAATTTTTGCCAATAAATAAATAATTTTTTTTTTATTTATTTTTTTTTTTGTAGGTTCTTAAAGTTGTACGGAAGTTTGCATGTATTTGCGGTCGAAACGTAGAATTGCCCCGTGAAGTAGGCAACAAAGTTTTTACGACTCGCCGAAGCACTCTCCTGATGTCAAGTAATATTCCCGGCTTTGGGGCCACGCCCCCAGTTGAAAGGAGGCCTAATGCCAGAATTTATTAGTGCCGCTGCCATTGTTGTTCATGTCGATAAGGACACAGGCAGTGGAGGAGGGACATGTGCATGTAGGTGGGATCCGAACATCCATTAATTCCGTGCACTATCGCTGAATTGGAATCGCATGGCGGATAGACGAGCAAAGCCCCGGTGACATTGAACAACCTTTTCTTTTTGGCAGCCCTCGTATTCAAATTAACTTGATGGTGAGCCGGCAGAATAGACTGCTATCTGCTATCTCCGGGCTCAAAGTATCGGTGGCACCCACTCAGGAGCCGAGCGATAAATCGCCGCCTAAAATCTTCCAAATTGCTCCCCGAGCGTTTTTGGCGTTTTCGGGGATTTCTCTTTATTTTTCTTTTTTTTCAGGTAAACCAAGCGAAACAAAGTGAACGGTTCGAGTGGCTCCCCACTGGCGGCCAAATCTTTGACAATCTTAATGCGAATCCAAGTCAAACACACGCACTCGAGGGAAAAGCGCGGTGGGGGAAGGGGAAAAGTGGCGTTTTTCCGACTAACCCGAGCGAGGCGAGGCACTAAAACGACGGTAAATACGGCGAGTTAAGGACTAAGGACTCAGTCAGTCAGTTGGGTTCCGTTTTGGTTGGGTCCACAAATGAAATTTAATCACGCGCGTGGCGAAAGCGCTCTCCACTGAAAGCGCCGATGTTTGCTTTATTTTCGGCTTTGCAACTTGTGTGCCCCCGACCGATTTGATAATGCCTTCGGATCCCGGATCCGCACTCCCCCACCCCCAATCCCCAATCCCCGATCCCGGTTCCGTTCGGTGCTGGGTTGCTTAATTATGTCACAAATATTTACACCGGTGGCAGAGTGTCATGGCACGCAAGGAATCTAGCGGAGGCAAACAGAAATCATTCGAAACACCGGCCAAAGGAGGCTTTTGTTTTTCAGATATACATATATACACTTGTATATATATAGTATACTTATATTTTTTGTTCGCTATTCGAGGCAATCAAGGACAAATAAGGACAGCGGGGTGAGGGGCATGAAAGTGGATTCCGTGATAATGGCTGGCATTAATTTGTGGCTCATACAGACAGCTGGGGAGACGGAATCGACAGCCAAAACTCGGGCTCTCACGATTGGCACCCCAACAGGAAAAAAACACAAAAAGTATCCTTTTCATTCTGCACTTAAAAATAAAATTACTTAAAATAGTGATAAAGGCAATACTTGTTCAAAGCTGTAAACCAAAACCAAAATCTAATTCATTTGTGCAATCTTAAATGACTCTGATAGTTTTAGTTATTAGAATAACAAGCTTTTGACATTGCAAGCATTTAATTAAAAGAATTTCAATTGATTTTGATACTAGCAAAGGCATAACATGTTTTGGAATTTGTACAAAAATGTAAACCAACAAAATACCTTGAATTCTACTTGATTTTATTAGCCTGGCCAAAAGATTCTTCGAGTGTGAGCTCCCCTTAATTTCTGGCACTTCTTGGCCCTGCGTGTCTTCCCCTGCTGTTATTGTTGCGGAAATACCTTTGGCATGTTAAAAGTTATTGCCGACTCACACATGTTCCCGGCCAGAGACACATTTAACGCGCTTGTCACGCAATGAATAATGATTGGACAGGACGACAACCAGCAACCAGCAAGGACATCGGCAGCCACGGCGAACTCTTCGCCAAACCACAAGATGAATGACAACGGCAATGTACAGGACTCCATAGGCACGAATACCAACGTCTGCCGGCTGTCAGTGAGCCAATCGAGCATCGGGCATTATTTTAAGTGGCATATTGCTCATGCGACATGTGGTCCCCGTAAAGGAGCCATCAGCATCTTGCCATCCCTTTGCTCCCTGGTGTGTCGTGATTAATAATTAAATATTGTCACAAATGGGAAGTGGGTCAGTACTCGGGATCTGTCGATGCACAGCAAAAAATCCTCAATCAATTGAGATTTATTGAGAAAACTTTCCATGTTTTCTTTAATTTATTAAGGCGTTACAAAATTCTCATAAATTGCTTATAAGTTTCTCTCAAACAACAACTCAATAAAGAAAGTGTTTTCGTTTTGCCTTTATAAGACTTATATCGATATAATTTCTGAGTGCTCCCCTTTGCAGTTGAAATGTCAAGCGGAAACGCCGCAAATGACAGTTATTTTGATTTGTGAAACAAGCCATCCCCTCGATGACCGACCGATTCCACTGAAAGTTTCTCCCCGTGCGGCTTCCGTCTTCGTCCTGGTGTCCTTGTCCTGACAAATCAAGTTACCCAGCGGACATGCGGCGAACACGGAATGTCCTGACAACAACCGTGTCAGCCGCGGAATGTAAAGCGAGCGAAATGTGGAGAACTCAGCTAAAAGCAACCCTGACGTCACCGGGGAAAAATGCTAACTAATCCGAATCTCGTGAGCTGTCGAGTTGGGCACACATGAGCGAATCATTTGACCAAATATTTGCATAATTCGAAATCAATACCGTTCACCACCCGCGACCTGAGTTCATGGCATACGGATCATGATTAATTTGTTGCAGTCGGAAGACGAAATGTTTACGCTTTTCAGTGAGTTTCGCTTTCCGCTTTCGTATTCTTTTTGCCCAGCCATTTTTCTTGGATTTGGCGAAAGGGGGAAAACTAAGCTAACGAACTCCAACTGCGAGCCCACTCAACTTCTGCTCCAGTGAGTGCCAGGATATAGGTTCGCTTTCATTTCGTCTCAGGACGCACGCACGCACTCATTTCATTGGGACCCAAAGGACATATTTAAAGTTAGTTTTTGATGAGTTGGCATGAGTTTTTATTAGCGGCGCCCAAAGTTTCCCTTTGAAAAGCCGGCTCGATGAGCATCGGGCTCCTAAAAGCCATGGGGCAATAAATTAAAAATGTATCACATCACAAGCAGAAAAGCAGGAAGGCGGGAAAGCGGGAAATGGGAATCCGGGGTGCTCGGGGTTTGGTGGCCGCCTTCCGATTGCGAAAACTTAATGGGTTTTGCATAATTTTCGGGGCAATGAATTCCAGTCACATGACCAAATGAGATATGTGCGGGCGCTGCCTAATATGATAATAACATAAAGAACTCCGTCAGCAGATACTCGAGCGAATTACAAATTGTCTGCACACGCCGTCCGCATCGCCAATGTTGGCTAAAATAATAATGAAACCGGATCCGCATCCCAACAGAGCTGGAAACAATGGTTGGCAACAACAGAGCCAAGTTTGCTAATTAAAAAAGACCAAAAGAAAAAACAAAGTTTTAAATTTTGTTTACCACCATTTAACTTTTAATCTTTTAACAATAAAATTTAAAACTTTATCAAAATAAATATCTAGAACATCAAATTCCAACCAAATGTTTATTTTCCACTCAAAAATAGCTAATAAATAACCGAAGAGCAAGACCCAAAACCAATATCTATACATTTGCTGGCCAGAATATATCCGAATTGGCTCCACTGCTCCCCACTTCCCCTCCTCGAATTCCCAAATGGCCTCGGCACGTGTGACTGTGAAACAATTTCAGTTGCAGCCCGGATAATTTCGATATAATAACAAGATGCCAAAAGTCACGTCGTTAGGAGGTGTGGGCAAAACTCCGCCGTGAACGACTGAAGGCGAATTCATCAGCGGAGCTGTCAAAGACGAACTGAAATATTGACTGCAGGATGGCAGATAAGACAAAGGACACAAGGAGTTGCCTCGGGCGGATGAGTATAGAAAGACAATGACTACTTTTCGTTCTTTTTGCCTCTCGAATATCAAATCGATCCCCCTACCCATTACCATTGCCCGTCTCATTGCTGACTTACTTATCGACTGTTCCTAATGGCCACGCAAAACGGCCACTTATAGTTTTATTATAGGCTCATATCAATTCTGATTTGCTGGCTGTCGAGGAAAAACAATTTTCTACGAATAATTTGCCAGCCATATCTGCGAGGGCGTGTGCGTTAGTATATCAATTGTGAGTTTCCGTCTACTGGAAAAAAATACTTTCCTACAAGTCAACTCAACAGAGAAGAAAAGCTGGCCTTAAGTAGAAAAGTATATAGTTCAAAAACTTGTTATCTTCACAATGCTCGTATTTCTTTTTCCCCTTTTGTTAGTTACTTAGGTAAAAAAAATGTTTCAACAAGTGTAAGCAAAGACTTAACTATGGTTTTTGCATTTAAAATATAACACTTCCCTAAGTTCTCTACTTTTCACAGTGTACTTGTACTAACATGATTTACACAATATATGTCATGCTGGTGGTCCTGTGGCCACTGAGCACGCAAGTCCTGTCGGCACATAATGCACTCCGTCGCCGGGTTTCACTATATTTCACTATTTTGCCAGACAGCCGGAGGCCTTGGTCATTTTGCTAGAAGTCTGTTGGTCCGGTCGGTAACCGGCTTATCGTGTTTGTGCCAGTTTCCACTTTAATCGGGACATCTTGGCCCGAGCAGTGCATGTGGGCAGGTTTGGAGTGACATTCTAATCAACTGCACATTAGCATGCTGGAGCAGAACTCCAAACTGGGTTAAGATCCACTTGGCAGTCATGCAACACACATTTTCCTGCAGCTGATTAAGTTTGCCCCGCTGCCGAGCGGGTCGCAGATTTTATGGCTAATTAAGTCGCGAAATTAACATTAAATGGCAATCTGCGTGGCACGGAAGTCGAGGAAGTTGGGGAACTCGAGGTTGCCCAGGATATGGCACACACTATATGGCGGCACTGACGCCTGACATTTTCCAAACTGCGATAGACAACTTAAGACTGCGCTTCGAATCGCCAAGGTGGCTGCGAAAAACTCATTTCGAGATAATTAGTTGGGGAAACGGTGGAGCTACCTGAGCCCCGAAACAACCCGAAAGGACCCACAACGCTTTTCAGTATTTCTCATTTCGTTTGGCGGCGAAATAAAATGAAAATTGCTCATAGTCACCGGCAGTATTCCTTAGCCATCTCTTTTTCTGCCAACTCAGGCAGTTTATTAAGGCGAAAATAATAAAAAAAATAACGCAGGCCAACAAAAAGTATGGGTATTAAAAGCCAACTGAGCAAACGCTGCAAAAAAAGAATAAACCAAAAACGTGGCGAGAACCGAAAAAGCTGGTAGCTGGAGGTAAAACCAAACAAAAAGGTGAAAATTAGAAGTATAAATAAGTATATATATTTATGACTGTACGGCCAAGAAAAACAAAACCCGGCGTGGCACAAAATCTGCTTGGCTGAGCTATTTGCAATCATGAGAAATATTATTTTAATTTTGGTGTAATAATTTGCAAGAGAACATCATTTTCATAAGCCCCCTCTCCACCACCCCCTCCACTTTTCCCACCCCCCTTTTGGCCCTTTTCACGCGAAAGAGGCCAAATGCGAGATGTCTATCCTTGGCATGAAACGAAAATGAATTTAAATACCTGAGCGTGGCTCGCGCCCACGTGGGCCCATCCACTCTGCCCCCTCTTCTCACTCCACCCCATGCTACTCCCCCTTTGCGGAAAAGCCTCCCGGTTTTCCACCTCATAACGCCAGCAGGAAAACACGCATCTACAGTCATCTACACTCATCAGGCGACCGAGGAAAAGCCACCCGCCCAACTGGGGGACAGGATCTCGTCCTCTTTTTCCGCGGCTGCCACACCGGCGAATTGTCATTCAAATCTGTCGCATCGCCCACGGCGCCTAATGGGCGGGGGGCGTGGCTGGGGAGGGGCGTGTCAAGCACGCGGTTTACTGCAAATTTTATTTGTTGCTGTAATTTTGAGCGTTTTACGCTTAGCGCCTGCCAGAATCTGTAGTTACACGAGGAAAAAACAGGGTAATGTGTATTTTTTCTTTACCAATGGAATTTTGCATAAAAGACTTAAGAGTTACAAATCACGAAGTTATAAAAATAACAACTTGATTTTCAATAACGTTTTAAAGAACGGCTACAATTTCGGTTAAAGAAAAAACAACAGATTTTTATTAAGCCTTGTTTACAAGGCAACAATTCCAATTCCAATTTGCTAAAAAAAAAGAAATCCAAATTTATAACTTTAAGAAATATGTTTTTCCCCTGTGTATTTGCCATTCTGCCTTCGTATCTTTGTCTGTGTGCGTGTGCGTGCTGGATCTGTGTGTTTGGGATTGTGTGTGTGCGTGCCATTCATTATTTTCAATTTTTCAATTCAGAAAGTTTCCATTGCCCGCTGCTGTCGGTTGTAAAGTGTTTCGTCCCTAGCGGAGCCAATTTTCGTAAATTTTTTGCAATTTATTACGATTTTCGTTTAATTTCGTTGTCGCCGAGCGTCCCACCCTTGGGCAAAAAGCATTGAAGCACCGCCGAGCCACCGAAATACCGAGCCACCTAACCACCCACCAGGCCTCTTTTTCCATGTGGCATTTCAAATTTGTGGCATAATTTCCAGGGCAAGAAAGCGTCAGAATAGCAAACGCAGAGTGGGTGGATTGGATTGTCGAGAAACAGGCCACTCCATCGATTATTGCCTGTTAATTCTTCTCGTTGGGTGGGCGTTGAAAAGTTTTTCCCGAGCCGCCAAAAAGAAAAAGTCAATTAGACCAATTGAACCGACGGGCCTGAAAATTGCAGGGCTCCACTTCGTGGAAAACCAAAAGTTCAGGCCCACCGAAAATTGAAGAGAGAGCGGACAATTGTAAGTGACAGCACGTGTTGGGAATTAGTTAAGTAAATGAGGGGACTTGTGGATCTGTCTATAAGGAGCACTCCCCTAGGGAGTTGGCCAATGGGGCGGCAAAATAATGGAAACCCATTTGACGGCTGAGAGAGTTTGGAATTCCATTGAACTTGGCTTCAATGGAGCAGCTCCGAGAGCAGCTTTCGTTCTTCATTAGCACTCTGATATACGACTACTGGCCATACTCTCAGGTATCTCTGTTGAAAATGTCTGATTTTTACTGGCTTACCCTGAAGCCACTAGCCCTCGTATCAATTTCCCAGGCCTCAATCCTTTTTGGCCACATGCCCAAGCCGTTCAGCTGCTACATTAATCATCCCCAGTTGGCCAGCAGCAAAGGCGACCGCAACAACGGCTCACACACACTTTTGGCCAGGTGAGTTTCGGGCCCGAGCTGGCTGCCTGTCATAAGTTATTAACAAAACGACCCTTTAGCCCACATACGCCAAAGCAATTCGTAAAGTGCCATCACAGGCTTACTCACGCCCACAAAGACACTCGCATCAATTCTCACATAGATTCGCACACACACACTCTTCTGTCGACTGCAGTCCAAGACAATACTTTAAGCAAACATTTGAACAAAGAGAGAAAGTGCACTAAGAATTAAAATAAAAATGTTTAAAGGGGGATAATATTTTAAAGGCTATAAATGTGGATACATTCTTGAACACGCTTTAATTTATTTACATATTTAATCTGAAGATTGGGCTAGTTTATTGAAAATACTTAATACTTATAGCTTTGCTTTTCTCTCAGTGCACTGATTGAACGAACGAACAAGCGTCAGTAGCATTTTGTAGCCTTTGTATGGTATTTCAAGTTCGTTGCATTTTGTTACATTTTCTCGAGCGGAGAAGTATGGGGGATTTAGGGGCGGGGCAGAATGGATTGCCGGGGGGCGGGGGGCGGGGTTGCATCCGAAATTATGACCACTCGGACCCAATTTACTGGCAGTGTGCCAAGGACGCTGACGTCGCTGTGTGGCGGCTGACAGCTCATTGGAATTTGGAATTTTCATTAGTGTTACAAGTGTGCCGCCATTGAGACGGGCGGCCAAGTCGCCAAGCCAACAAAACCGAACGAAAAAAAAACATCAGGGACGACGGCGACCTTTCCAAATCAAATACTCACGCATGGGGCGGGGTCAAATAGCGATGTATGTGTGTGTGTGCGTGTGTATGCGTGTGTGCAAGTGAAATAACCAAACAAGCTCAAGATTAATGTGCTGCGGGCAGTGCAAAAGTTTTCGAATGCTTGACATTGCATACTTTCAGGGGCGTTGCCAACAGCATTCACATGTGGGCCATGTAAGAGATTCCTTGCTTGGTTGAAAGGGTCCTTAAAGCCACGCCTAATTACTGCACCAACTTTATTTAAACCTAAGGGATTTATTTTAAGTCCAAACTTTAGGGTTTGTTTAGTGGAAAACCACTTAACTAAAGTTGATCAGATTAACAACATAATACCCTTAAAAATATGAAAATTTAAAAACAAAGAAGGAAAGAAAAACATGGTAAATCCCATGATGAAAATCTTTCGAGGGGCATTGTTTGGCTTGGGCTGTCGCAATTTTCGTGGCCACTCAACGTTGGAGTGGCGCTAATGTGTAAAACTATTTAAGTGCTCCACCCCCGCTGACCCCTTTTGGCATCCCCTGGGAAACAATGTTGCAAATTGCCGCCTGCCACTCGCGCTGTTGCTGTTTTGGTAATTGCACTTGCTGGTTTATTACCCACACAGCCATAAAATGTAATGCACATGATGTAAGTACTTAAATATGGCGAGGGCTCTGCCGATGCGTAACCCCAAAATTTTGACTGCTGTCAATGTCAGTAAAGCATACACATATAATTCCCAATCCCCTTTCTCCGCTTTCTCCACTTGCTGGTAAACGCCAAATTATTCCACCTGACATTCCGTCGACGTTTATCGGGGCTTTCTGGTTTCGCCAACACTAAGCAAACAAAAGTGAAAGCGGATTTGTCTGTGTTTGTCCTCTGCTGTGCATACATTGTATCCTTTGTCCTGTACCATTGTTTGCATGTGTGGTGGCGAAATAAAAGCGAAACAATCAACGAATGCGGCAGAAATAAATCGCAATGCTTTTTGCATTTGACGCACTAAAGTATTCACAATGACTGAGGACAAACACCTACGGTATATTTTTATTACTACAGTCAAACTTCTTTAGCTCGAACCTTCTTCAATAAGTCAATAAAGAAAACTGATGGTTATCTAAGTACTGGAAAATTGGTTTAACTACGACTTTAACCTCTTTTAATTTCAGGTGCGCTTTTCTAAACATTAAATCAAACTGGCAAAATTATTAAAACTTTAAGTGCCTTTAACAGGAAAAGTAAAAGTTCACCGACAGACTTTTTGAAAATTTGAGGCTCAACTCCACTTAGACTACATCTTAATTTAGTTACCTAGAATTTAATTAAGTTGCATCTACTGGCTCACAAGCAGACTTGAAAAGTTAATCTGTTTATTCGCAAGCCTATCTGAATTTTTCAGGCCACCTTTGGGGTTTGATTCTGAGTGCATGTGAGTGTGGGAAAACAATTCCGTCGTGGCAAATGGATTTCCTTTTGTGTTATCGGAAGCATTTTTAGCCTACAACGCACACGATCCCATAAACACACAATTCACAAACTATTTCAATTACAAAGACGAGAAAACTTGACTGGAAGCGGCGAAGGTACAAGTACCTGTGTATTCTTGGGGAAAAGGAAAGGAAGCTTTTCCATTTCCCTTCGCAAACACAAGTGCCGTTACATGCACGCTGTTCTACACTTAGGTTCAGGAAATGGCAAATCAAAAATGAAAGAAAATTCTTTTCAATTTTTACTTTTTTAAATCGTCATATACATATCCATATTTGTAACTTGTTCAACAAAAGTAAAGCACATACATAATATCTAGAAATGTGTATGATAGCTGCTATTGTTTTGACCCCAGGTGTATACATAAATGTTCTCCTCTGATCGTCGCTGAAATATTTATATGCAAATAAATAGTTTAGCGAGCTATCAACTACAACATGCGACTGTGTGCGTGAGTGTGGGTATGTGGGTGCCATTGTCATTATGCGTAAAGTACACATAGATGGGGGCGGTACTCGGCAGGGGGCGTGTCATAAACAACAGCACACACACACACTATAATCGCTCCCAGATTGCTAGAGAGAATCCTTCGAGCTCGGCGTATTATTACCCGTTAATGGTGTGTGGCATTTAATTGGTAATCTATTAGTGCGAAGACGCCAGGACCCTGAGGTGAAATAATTTAGACCTAGATACAAGTCAGTCACATTGTACTAGGTCATGGGTTGGGCGAATTGATTTAATTGCCTGGAATTTGTCTTAATTATAAAATCAATAGGCAAACAAAGGCCTGTGGAATTCGCACAAGAATGAGCCGCTTAATTAACCAGAATTTCTATTTTAGTTCAATGGAATTCACTTTTATGTCAGGATGTGTTCGGCTTTTTGTGATGTGGTGTTTCCGATACACATTTTATGGTTTTGTTACGCCTTAATCGACCGTAATGTAATTAAATGACGGGCTCAAAACGTCAATCGGCAAAAAGGCAATCAAAACAAACTCCAACTATGGCAAAAAGCAAGCGGGATGTAAAGAAAATTACGCAAAAAGTGCGGCGCATAAAAAAAAAAGCGGGAAAGAAAAACAAAAGACTTTCGGAATAGAATTTGCATCGGTAAAAAAACGAATTCTTTGAAATATTTATGTACACAGCAACATAGTGAGGCTGTTGACTTTCATTACCTTGCGCAAATAGAGGGAAAGTCATTAAAAATTTTAATGAAGAAAGTTTTTTCCATTGTTTCCCGTTGTCATCACCGTCATCGTCGTCTTCGGCGCCGCCTCAACTTGATATTTAAATTTTGTTTTGTTAGCAGTGCTCCGCTTTATTGTTAACAACAATCCGCATCCGCACTCGCATCCTCATGAGCGGCAACTCCTGCGCCCGGCGCATGATTTATTACAGCGATAAAGTGATTAAATTAAAATTGATTTATATGGCAGGAGCAACGAGGACAACTAGCAGACGGATGGCCCTTATATCCTGATTATGTTCCCTTGCTTATTTTCCCCAGCAAAAGGCAGAAAGGCAGCGCCGCTTTCAAAGTAAAAACTTACTAATTTATGCAAAGCAGGCAGACTGCTTGAGGCTCTGCCCTTGGACAACATGGCGTATGATTAACCTAAATGTTCGGCCTGATTTCCCCTGCTTTACATTTAAATTACCAAACTAAAAAAATATCGCTCGGGGCTTAAATTATTTCCCGCTGAGAAAAAGGTCCTGTTTTCGTATCCTTGTATGGGCCATGTAGCTTGTTTGCTTGTGGCTTGTAGCTTGTTTTTCCTGGCCAAAAGAACAGCAACGCAACTAATTTTCCCAGCACAAATAAAGAGCCAAATAAATAAAGGGAAATGGACAATCTTATGCCCAAGCCATCTTCGAATTTAGCCAACTTTATTGGGTTTTGGAACCCAATTGGAATCGACCTGCCATAAAAACTCCTTTGGTTCTGAGGCAATGCAACTCAGTTGCCAATTCAAGGGGATGAAAGCCAAACTCCACTCACCGTCGGATGCAGTTCTTCCTGTCTGTATCGATGCCAGAATTTTTCGTCCCGTTGCCCCGAAATGATGTCCTTCGCCCTACTCAAATTTTCCGGGGGCTTTATTTTTTATTTCTTATTTTTTGCTGTCGCCTGAGCGGCTGTTGTGGTTCTTGCACTGACGTTGCGGTCCAAATTGAATTTCACTTGGAAAATATACGAGCATGATTAATCACTTAACGGAGGAAGGATGGTCGCAACAGGACCAAGGATAAAACCCGCACAAGCCGAGCCTCACATGGGGACCACATTCCATTAACTCGTTTACTGCAACTGATTCGATTTGGCACATTCCGGCCAGCCATTAGCTTTTAAGTACCTTTGTTTAAAAATGTTTATAAATTTAAGAATTCCCTTTTAGCGGAAAGGTACTGCAGACCAATTGAAAAATTTTTATTTTATCACTTTTTTTATTTTGCGACTAAGATATTGAAATACTGGAATAATAAGTAAAGATTTATTTTCTGGAACTAAAAAAAAAGAACACCAAGACCATAAGTCAATTGGAACAAAAATATTCTCGTAAAGAAACTTGAAAATGTCCGCTTTAAATATTAAACTGTCAAAAAAATTTGAAAAGTTTTAAAATTTAATCAACTTAGGAAATGTTGTTCTATAGCTCCACAATTTTATCATAACTTGTTCAGTCCATAAAATGGATAAAATTTTGAAATTTTTTTATACCATTTAAAAATTCTTCTGCTTCAGTAACTTTATTTAATTTCACTTTATTTTTAATTTCATCACTCCGCGTTTTTGAACGACACCGTGTTCATTCATTCACTCTGAGTTTGCTCGCGAATTTCATTCACAAAAATTAGATTTTGGGCAATTGGCGGTCCATAGACCAACGCGACCAGAACGCCACTGAAAGCGACTGAAGGCAGCCGAAAGCGGAGGAAAGCACGCGGCCAGGACCTGCCACGAAGGCTCACAGCACAGGAGTGACGAGGGCACTCGGCCGAGGACTTCGTTTGGGTCTGAGTGGAGTGACGAACTGGCAGGATAGCACACGAGGACGATGATGGCAGCTCTGCCTGCAAGAAGCTACCATTGACGGTTCGCTGGGAGGCAGCAGCAGCCGACCCACAGCCCACGACCCACACAATCACACGAACACCCAAGCACACACACACACACACTCAACCACTCGCACACAGGGACATTTGTTGCAACCGCCAGGAAAACTCGAGTGGCGTAGCACACTTTTGCGGGCCGCTCGCTCGAAACAGCATTTCGTCCTTCGGAAAGGGGTCCACAGCCCGGCATTTTCCCAGCTGTTCGCTTGGCGCCAAAATTCTTTGCCGCCTTCGCGCAGACGCCAAAGTGTTATACTGATTTTATCGTACGTTCCGTAGAACAGTTTTATCCAGGAGCGGTTCAAAACAAAAATCAGTTTGACTCTTGGTCTACGTTTATCTATAATTAAAATTCCTTCACTTAAAATATTTTTTTGTTACCAGAATTAAGTACCTCAGAAAAATATAATAATAAAAATAAGTAAAATAATTTTAGAATCTTGTTGTAATATTTATATTTCCTTTTAAATATATTTACCAAGCGTTAACTCACACCCCTACATTCAACAATTTTTTGTATCCTTTTTACACCCCTCCACCTTTAGCGAAGTGAAACATTTTGGGAAAAAATGTGGCACGTGAAATACTTGTCCACCAGTTTGGCACATTAGGTATTTAAAAAAGTTGTTAAGCAAACTTTCAAATTAAATACTCCGGGCTTAAATTGTGCGAGCTCCCCTGGCACACGTGTATTCCTAAAGGGTCACAAGGACCTCCGGGGTGTCCTGGTAACATTTAGTACTTGATGCCTGGCACAGTGCATTCTGCTCGCACTTATTGCATTTTGCATGTGTAAAGACCGTTTTTATTATTTCCCCTCACGTTCACGATGTGTGAAGAGCGCCAAATTAAGGAATTCTGTCTGCGAGAAGTAATTAAAATTGTGAAGAAAGCCATAATGCAAGTGTTTACATTTGAGAACTGCCCAACTAAAGCGAGTTGAGCACCTGGCAAAGTGTTTTAATTGAGAGCTTAAGTGTTATCCCACCCGGCAAGTATTCTAATATATGTTGATAAATTTTGTGCTGCCAAGCGAAACGAAAATGGGAAAATGCAAATGACAGGCGGCCTGGGATGAGATTAAGAATGCATGACATCAATTATAAGAAGTTTTCTTAATTTTCTTCCGTTCATAACTCACTTCGGGTTTCGCACAGCAACTTTTTCTCGAAGCCAACAACTCGACAAGGGCAAACGCACATGCACACATTTTCACAGAGAGCATTTGTTTATTCCTCGATTGCGTACAAACATTTGCATTTGCATAGACAAGTTAAAAGCATCTCCTCCGTGTCCGACCGCCCGATAAATCCACAGAACACTGGCCAAAAATATGGATAGCAAATGGTAAGTTTCTATATTCCGCTCACTTAAGCCAATTGTTTTTCCAAAATCTGAACTTCCATTAGAAATAAGTTGGCTTCTTGGCACACGAAAATACAATGTTAAAAGCATTTAGGTATTAAAACAATTCCCTTGTAAGTTTCAAGCTTTTGTAAAATCTCAAAAATATATTGGGTAGTCCTTTTTTTTTATCTGCACAACCGAAGGACCAGAATCAGGAGCAGAACGAACTTCCTGCTGCCTGAATGCGCCTGAGTCAATGCAGCTGCCGCTGCAAATGTGTGGAAAAACTACGGCCACCCCGTTTTCAGCATGCGAGATTGCAGATTTCATATGCAAATTTTGCACTTCTTCAGAAAATTATTCAAATTACTTGCAAGCGACAAGCGTTCCTCTTTCACTCAGAACAAGTCCTTGCCGCACCTTTTCTATCCTGGCGTGGATATAAACAAAGCACCTTTCCCGGGGACCCAAACAAGTCAACAGCCTTGGCCGTTTGACAGCCCCATCGATGGGAAATCCTCGCCTGGGAGACTGAGACTGAGAAGGAGTAGATGCCGGGCCATCAATCAGGCAAAATGGCAAATGGCGGTTGAGGTTCATGGCTTGTAATCCCTTAATATTATTAAATAATTAACACGCGTTGCTGGGCTTGTTTATGGCAGCTTAGCGACCGGAAGTGATGGAGCCCAGGCTGGGTGTTCATTCTTCTAGGATTTAACCATCAAAAGATAAACGCAATTACGGAGCAGTTTGGAGCTGTGCGAAGACAAAAGCCGCGGCGCGAAACATGCAAATTAGCGTGGCAGCGAACGAGTTAAAGTTCGCTTTTGAACCGAATTTGCATATTTAAATGGCATTTTGCCAGACACTTGACAGTCTAACTGGCAGTTGGCAACATTCAGTTCCCTGCTCCTTGCTCCTCGTTCCCCTTTCCTTCATCCTTGCTCCATGTTCCCTGCTCCTTGATCCTGTCACTCCACGGCGACGGTGACAGTTGGTGCCTCGTCACGTTTCTGTTGGCTCATAAAAGTGAGATTGAATTTTGAAAGGGTGGCCCACGGAACTCCTCCTCGGCTGGGGAATTGCCTTAACTTTTCCATCCTGGGTGTCTGCGCTAAATAGGCCACATGAACTTGAACCCTGCCACAAGGAGATGATGTTGATGACGACGACGACGGCGATACCAAATTGTTGCACACGCGCAGCGAAGCCAAAGTTAAAGCGAAAGTGTGGCCCAAACTTTCTGGCGAAAGCGGAAGTCATTAACGTCTGGTCGGAGTCGATTTAGTGTGTCATGTGGGTGTGGTTGTGCCACCGCTTTATTTATAACTACTCATCAGGAGATTTAAGTTTGCCACTGTTTCCCGGCCACTGTGCATAATCAAGAGCGCTGCCGGATATATTTCACGACCCAAGGCGGTTTAATCAGCCGGATCGCAGCAGCTTAACCATAACTTTGAGAATTCAAAGTTGCGGAAAAAAGGTTCAAGACAGTTGCGCTTCAAGCCATGGGAATGGGATGTCTGGGAAAGTAGAGCAAATTAGAACAGCTTTAACCGAAGGCCGATAGGTTGAGAACGAAATCCGCTTTGAAATAATTACACAAATATATTCGTATCCGTTTCATATTGTTCCATATAATAGTTTAGATCAATATTGCTGCAGAATATATTTTAAAAACCAATAACACAACCCATGTAAACAAGGTTCTGATGTGTATGCCATGCAAATCAATCCCATGTTTCAAACTCATTTAGCTGGCAGTATTGGCAAGGATATACCTGAATTATTGGTCATCAATCAATGTTGGAAATTTGGAAATTTGTCATTTTCCGTGCGCGGCTTGGACAACCACCTATATCGCCTGAATATGGTCGAAAATTGAGGACGAGCGCACAAATCAATTGGCATTCAGTTTCTCGGCAGAGAGACGCGATGTTTGATTGACACAACGCTAATTGGCGACCTGTCGGGTTGTCCATAATGCCAGGATTAGCAGGCTTACTCGCATGTGTGTGTGCGCTTGCTTATATCCTTGCGGGTGGTAATCAGGCATCGAGCAGTGCTGCCATTTTGTCCTTTTTCAGACGAAAAACCGTGATTCTTTTAACAAAAAAATACAAGAAAATTAAGTATATTTCTAATGCTTAAATTAACGAACAAATTTGGATTTGTTTGCACAAAATCAAAAATTAAGGTCATCCTTTGTTTAATCGTTTCTACCAGTTTGTTTATCCAATCCTTCTTTGGACGGAAGCCAACCCAATGCAAAATGGCATCATCCGATTTTCCCCTAAGTCGACTTCAATCCCTGGCGCTAAATGCAAGAGTCCAGAAAATCAAATCACAAACTTGGAGCATAGTTTGTTGGCCAAATAAATCACGCAGCCAAGCCATCGGGATCCCGGCAATCGATGGAGACAGTTGACAAGGACACGGAATGCACGCAATGATAAATCGAAAATATTTTCACTTGTTTACACAAAACAATTCGGGGCGACAGACAAACGACCGAAAGCTTGACAAAAATGTCCGACATCTTCCCCCAATCTTTTTCTTTTGACCAGCACTCAATAAAAAGTAACACAGACTCCTCCAACTACAAGTCGTTGACTCTTACACTGGGAGAAAAAATTAAAGAAAATATATAGGGATTTGATAACGTAGGATTAAAAACAATGAGGAAGTTTCAATAACTACATATCATATGTTGACTTTCCTTACTAAATTTATTGTTATCAAAGGCATCATTAAGGCAGTGGTCTGCTTTACAGACTTCAAAAAATCGATTTTTTTTTTTTGTCTTAAATCTATTCCAAAACTATCCAAGAATATGTGTTCAAAATTTTAGAGGCCAATTCGACATATTTTCGAAGCTAGATCAGTTTTAGTGGCCGAGTGTCGAGCAAGTTCGTATGCTCGGGCAGACTTTACAGCCCGTTTTCTCGAGTTTTTATTTTCACAAGTCTTGGAAAGCGGTGCCGGCCATAGTAAAAAAAATATATGTGCGATCGAAAAAAACCAAAGTGATCTAGCTTCAGTATTGTATTATCTTCTATTTGAAAGATAAAAGTGGATAAAAGTACTTTTTAAATTACTTGTTTTGCAACTTAAAGTGAACTTTTTTTTCCAAAAAAGTGAATTTTTTTTTTCAAGCTTAGAAAAAATTTGGAATTTCGTCATTTCTTCGGAATTTTTTTAGTTCATATAGAAAAGGAACTTATAAAAACTAAAAAAAAATTGGTTCCACTGATTCAGATGCATCGCACGAACTCCATCACCGGCACCGATTAACAAGTGCACACTCTAGGCGCCCCAGAAAAAGCGTTACAACTTCCGCTAATTTCAATTATTTGCAATAATAAAAATTGTTTTTTAAAGTTTAAATATAATATTATATCGTCTCAAAATTTCGTTTACCGCAATCATTTCCTTCCCTTTCAAAAAAATTGTTGAAAAAACGCTCTTTTTTCGGCTCCTAAAGCAGACCACTGCCTTAAAAGGCTGTAAAGTATGAATTAATTTCATATTTTCTCAGATTAATTACCATAATGTTGTTTGCATAAAATCTTACGTTAAATAGTTTTTTTGAATGTAGCAGCTCCGTTTAATGAACGAACAAACAGTCGAGCCAACGGAGGATTACGCTGCCAATGGACAGTGACTTGCACCATCCCCTGCCATCCAGAATCGAGTTGAGTAAACAACTTGCGCGTCCTTGTCCACTTTTAGTCCTTTCGCCCACACTGCTCCTTTCGAGTGTTAATTGTGTGCGTGATTTAAGCTTTGTCGAGGCAGGAAACCAGCCAGGATCCACCGCCTCCCCCTTGACCATTTCGAATAATTGCTTTTTGATTGAGTTCAATGCTGCGGAGGCTTTCCTCTGCGCTTAACTTAAATTTGAATTCCCAATTTCCTCGCAACAGCCGAACGAGGCGCATCCAGGATATTTCTCTGCTCTCGAATAAAGTTATGTTATATCCTCTCGAATTTCCGCGGCCCCGTCGACCACTTTTCGGGGATTATGGAGGGAAATCAGGACTGATCCAGACGCAACAGGATCCCAAAAATGTTGGACGGTTGGGGAAGATGTGGCAGTTTTTGCTTCCTTATCTTAAGGATTATGCCGAGCAATCCTCGGTACATGGCATTCGATATCTGGCAGATCCAAAGATGAGGAAATTCGAGAGGTAAGTTGTGATAATTAAATAAGTATACGAATTTTCTGGGCTGTAAAATGGTAACCAAAACAGAGAATCTTATCTTACTAGCTAAATCATCAACTTTAAATTCTTTCTTTACTTTGTATATAAACTCAGGTTAATTTGGCTAGTCATTCTGGTGGCCACAAGCATTGGAGCCACTGTGGTTTACTTCGAACTGAACGAATTGTACCAGAATGTGCGCATTCACACCACCATTAAGAACACCATGCATCCAATTTTCCGGGCGCCGTTTCCTTCGATTGGCATCTGCCCAAAGGACCGATTGAACTGGGTGCTCCTGGAAAACGGAGCAGCTGAGCATTTCTTTGGGCCCAACGTTTCTGCCCTTCAAAAGGAAGTCTTCATCAAGTTCTTGTATGCAGCAGACGATCCACACCTGTCCCGCATCAGCGAGATGTCCAGCTTCTTCGAAAACGAAACTCTAGTTGCTAATCTGCATTTGCTAGATGGATTGAACCTCCGGGAAGTCTACGAGTACACCCAGTTCAAGTGCCAGGATATCTTTTCGAGCTGCCGCTGGCGGGGAAAGCTGGTGAACTGCTGCGAGATTTTCGAGAACCAATTTACGGAGTCCGGCTTGTGTTTACTCTTCAACTCAGCCATCACCAAAGCATCACGAAAAAGAGCGGTGAGTAGACTCATTCCTATTTGATTTTAAAGCAAAAAATATATTTATTTTCGAGTTCAGGCGGAGGATAAGTACTATCCCCTCCGCACTCCGCAGTACGGCGATGGTTGGGGTCTGGATATAATTTTCAGACTGAATGACTCGTATATTCGTCCCGGAAAACGTGGCATATTCGTGATGATCAAGCAGCCGGAGCAGTGGAGCGACGTGGTGCGCCACGTGCCCCATGATGCACACACCCGGGTGAGTATGGTGCCCCGATACACGATCACGGATGCCCGAGCCCGTTCCGTAAGTCCCAAAGTCCGGGGATGCATCTTCTGGGATGAAACCGACGCCCCGGAGTACAAGAACCTGCCGGGATTCGAGTACTGGGTGGGAAACTGTCGCTCCAAATGCCACCAGGAACATGTCGTCAATCTGTGTAATTGCTCGCCCTCCATCTTCTTTCCCGTCACCGATTATGGTAAGTATGGAGAAATATTACTCAAGAATTTATTGGGAATTCATTGTAATTTCTACATATGTTCTTTTTTTCATTTTTGTTATATATATTAGATAATATTACAATATGCAAGGCTTCCGACTTCAAATGTCTGTACGACAACAGATGTGAGTTATTTTTAACAATATTGGGTAAGAATTCACCGAAAATTTTTACTCCAATTTACAGTAGTCTTCAGCAATGAACGGCATCCGGACGAGAATGAGTACGTTAAGAATTATTTCAATGACAGCATGATTTGTGATTGCTTTACCAGCTGCAAACAGCTTATTTTCGAGCGCGTTTTCACCTCCACTTTCATGGAGTAAGTAAAAAAATATCGAGTTCGACTTACAAACCAATTAATAACGCCTTATAAACCTTTGTAAAATCCTCTTTAGTTATAATGAAACTAACACACAGGTGGGTTCAATGCGTTTGGACATTTTCTACCAATCCGGTTGGTTTATCTCATATCAGACCACCTTGAGATTTACCTTTGTGGAACTATTGGGTTGGTTGAACATCTTGACTTTTTCCGATGGAACTTCCTTAATTGTAAATCTATCTTTTCAGCTAGTTTTGGTGGTGTAATTGGACTTTTTCTGGGCGCCTCTTTGCTGAGCGCCTTTGAATTGGCCTACTACTTCTCAATTGGTCTTTACCTATACATAAAGGACAAGAGCAAATTGAAAAAACCCAAAATTATAACAGTACCTTTTGGTCAAAGGAAAATTACACCGATTAAGTATATACGATAAACTTTTAATAAATGTTTTGAAAATATTAATATTCATAAAATACATTTACCAGACATTTTTTCTGTGCTGAAAGGGATGTCTAAAGATACTTTCACCAATATCCTTTTGGGATGCAGAATGCTCTGCTGCTTGGCCAACTTCATTTTTAACATAGCTTTTAAAATTCCGCCACTTAAGCCGCATTTGATTATTGAAGGCCCTGTAGTATTTGTGGTCATATAAGTGCATGGCAAGGCCCACAGTTAGATAATAAAATAGTTCAAAAGCACTGACCATAGAAGCTCCTAAACAAAGGCCAAAGATTCCTCCTAGATTGGCTAAAAAATAAACAGAAATTTAACGAAATTATATAGTCTTCGACCTGAAATATCTGACCTATCAAATCGATAATGGTGAATTCCAAACTGGTCCGATACAAGGGAACAGTCTCCACCTGATAGTGCACATCCACCTTGAAGAGTTTTTGTGTTGGATTTTTGGGGCTGCAAGAAGCGGTTTCTTACAAATCAGGAAATCTAGAAAAGGTTACTATAATTTGTACAGTCTATGGGCAGGCAATGGCAAAGTGGTTGTGGCAATATAATAATCCACCAGGTAGCAGTTCACCAAACAAGAACAGGTCATTCCCGGCTTTGTGGCACTGAAGAGTTCATCCTCGTCCTTTCGTTTGTCGTAGCTGAAAATGTCTGCAACGAAGGGCTATTATTTTCGGAATTAATCTTTTTAAATCACTCTAACCATTGTGACGAGCCAGGCACCGCAGGCTAGTTGCATCGCATTCCTTAACTGAAAGGAAAAGATACCTTTTTATACTCTATAAAATTTTTTTTAAGGAAAAGAATACGCACCTCTAGAATTTAGCAAGAAGAAAATAGGAAGGGAACAGTTGCAGAGTTGAACCAAGTAGGATTCGTGGCATCTGTTCAAACAGTTGGTCAGCTGAAAGGGTTTACCATATTTCTTGGCAGAATCGTGTGACTCCAACTCAAGCTGCTCGTCCGCAAAAAGGCAATTCCTGCGCTCCGGCGGAATGCTACGGGTGGTCTCATCCGTCTACGTGATATCCGGACGGACAGTTACGTAAGTCTCCGTGTTTTGGGTCATTGAATAAATAACATTCGTCAACTGATCGGGCTTTTTTATCATTACCTAAGGATGAATTTAATGAGATTTTCGGTAGAGACATCTAAAATGTAAACTTACATAAACATTATTGTTGGCCTGGGAATCGGGTCGCTTGAAATTCTCTTTGATGATCAGATCAAAATTCAATCCCGTTCCCTGACCAGCCTTGGCATTATGAAAAGGGTAAAAATTGAATCCTTCCCTTTGTCTAATCGCCTTGGAGCGTGGAGAAATCTCAGAATTGAAAACCAAACAAAATCCATACTCTGTCTTTTCCAACACAAAGTAATCGCAACAGTTGAAGAAGGAATGGCGCCAAACGCAAGATTGAGCCACCATAATGTCCTCGCACTGAAGTGTTAAAAAGATGGCTAATTGAGTCAGATTCAAAAATCGCACAATCTCCAGATTATCATCCTCCAGGTCCGACAAATTCGCCAGATAATCGCCAAAACGTAAGGTCTCTAGTCGAGAAACCAAAACTGTAAAACTATCAACGAGTTCCTCACTGGGATTTGAAGGCAGAAACTGCTTCTTGGCCGCCTCCAGTTTGCTCCAATCGATGCGATTGTCCGTGCAAATGCCCACGGCTGGAAACTGGACCAGAAAAACCGGGTACTGCGGATCATGGACCACTGTCTGTTGTTTCTGGGACACAAAACGCTCGGAGAGAAGGAGGTAAAAGAAACAGGACAAACCCACGCTGGTGATGAGCAAAGCGCACCAGATGAGTCTGCAGGTGGAGATTATTAAAGATATTTTTAATAAAATTTGTAAGGAATAAAATTAAGTTTTTAAAGAGTGTTGCTATAGAAATATTCTGTAATAAAAATGTTTGTGAAGCAGCGCTTAGTTCCTTTAAAAATATCGATTAATATTTGCTCCGAAATCAGTGCTAGAACACACCTTTCCACATTGTGCAACTGTGGATCGTACAAATAGCGCACGCAGTGAATTGTTGACTTTTCGCAGTAGCTGCGGAAGTGGACTCTTAGCAAATCCACGAGGCACTTGTCACTGCCACCGACACTGGCTGCCTGCACCGATTTATCTCCCCTGGCCATTCTGGAACTGAGTCACTCAATCACTGAGCTTTCGCCCGGAATTCGGGGATCCCTTTTATGGCCGCGGACATGAGGCCGGTTGACTCGTAAATGCGTATGGCAAACTTTCACCGGTCAGGCCATCCATTATGGCTCACAAGCTTTGTAATTGAGTAGTTATGTTTCCTGCCACTGATAAGCCCGCTGACAAAAAGGGTCTGTCGAATACATTGATTAGCGTGCAGAACTGCCAATTAGCCCCGATTTTCCCACATTCATAGTTCAGCGCCTGAGCGAAATGGGAGAAATTGGGTTGAAACCAGAACTCTCCTTCGAGGATAATGATGATGACCACCAGGAGTCAAAGAAGGGAAAGAAAAAGGAGGAGAGCCGATGGGTTTCAACTAGGCGGTAAGTGATATTTTACCATATTATCCGTCATCAACAGTTCTATAAAAAAAACACTGAAAATGATACAAATTTGTACTCAGTCGGATATCTAGCAATTGGAAATGTATACACCTTTCCAGTATACCTAAAATATGCATGGATGACTATCCTCGATTTAAATTAATATAATTTCACAGATACGCTAGACTCCCATTAAAAATTATAGCCCTTTTGGCCACTGTCTATGTGTGTATCCTGTCTTCGGAGCGGTATTTCTACTACTGGGTGCAGACCTCCATAGAGAGGACCGATATGCATGTGTCTGAGATCCACTTTCCAGCTGTTACCATTATCCCAATGAATGTCACCTGGTACAATTTATCGCAGGAATCGCAAAAACTCAACAAAGCCTACAATTTGGTGCAATCTGTTTTATGGCAGACCCCCATGTCGTTTAGTTTGACGGAGGAGAACTTTACAGAGTTTTCAGACATTGAAACCTTAAACGTTAGAAAATGGGCAATCTCCGAGTCCTGGCAGCTTAATTGCAAACATTTCTTCGCGGAGTGTCAATGGCGCCGAAAACCAATAAACTGTTGTGATATTTTTCGTACTGGAAAGGCCTTAAATGGGTTCGCCTTTGTGTTCAACTCGCCGCTCGCATATAACAAAGTCGAAACTTGGCCTTGGTCCGTTGCTGGATCGGGATCTAAGTCTGGGCTTAATGTAAAAATCAAACGGCAGCACAGCCAATACTACATACATTCATTGGGGGTAGGTTCTTTTATCTATTGAATAGTCAAAAACAAAGCTAACTATATCTACTTTTTACCAGGTTATAGTACACGAGCCCAGTCAACAACTGGGCAATAGCATTGATTATTCTTCAGAGGAACGAATTGTGATTCCAGTGGAACCCCTTCGATTCACTGCCGAACCAGAAGTCCGAGCCCGTCCGCTACAAATGCGCAGATGTTTGTTTAAGGTAACATATGAAGAACTTAAACCAGTAGAAATTACTAACAAATTTACTTTAGAACGAATCCCTACTTTTTGAAACAGACCGCTCGGAATGTATCTCCACATGCCATTTTAACTACATGTTAAAAAAGTGTAACTGCACATTGGATTTAGCAGTCAATGCCACTTTCGATGAAACAAACATCACGGATGTAAAGGAGAATAGTGGACAAAGGATTTGTCGTTTTAAGGACCTTATATGTTTTAATAATCATAAGCGTAAGTCTAAGAAGTCTTATTATGAACTAAGTTTGGAATACTTTATTTTAGTGGTCGATGAAGTCTGATGAAATTTATGTTTATCTATCAATAGTTTCCATGTTTTCAATGAGCAACATTATCGAGGAGTCCAAAGATAATGTCTTTACCACATTTGATTGTGGATGTTTTCCCCTGTGTGATCACACCCAATACCACACGTCCACCTACACCGAAAGATTAGTCAACCACAACAGTGAATCCACGGATATAGAGATAGATGTTTACTTCGAGGAGGAGACCCTCTTTTCATATCGCTCCGTGCTTCGATTTACTCTCATCGATTTGATGGGTAAGTCAGGAACTCTTTTTCGTTTCTAATTTAATCTACTCACCACCTTTTTTTAGTTTCCTATGGAGGAATAGCAGGTCTTATAATGGGCATCTCGGTGCTGGGTTGCTTGAATAACTTCTTGGATCGCTTCGCCTGTTGTCGCCTACCTCACAATTCCTAATGTGACACTGTGAAACCCCAGCCTTCACCTGCTGCGTTCTCAGATTGGCTAAAAATAAATAAATTTATATAAGAAAATGATATGGTCTTCTAGCTAAAATATCTGACCTATCAAATCGTTAATGGTTAATTCCAAACTGGTCCGATACAAAGGCACAGTCTCCACCTGATAGTGTTGGATTTTTGGGGCTGCAAGAAATGGTTTTTTATAAATCAGAAAATCCAGAAAAGGTTACGATAAATTGTACAGTCTATGGGCAGGCAATGGTATAGTGGTTGTGGCAATATAATAATCCACCAGGTAGCAGTTCACCAAACAGGAACAGGTCATTCCCGGTTTTGTGGCACTGAAAAGTGTGGCTATTATTTTCAGAATTAATGTTTTCAAATCACTCTAACCATTGTGACGAGCCAGGCACCGCAGTCTGGTTGCATCGCATTCCTTAACTGAAACAAAAATATACCTTTCTATACTCTATAAACTATTTTTGAAGGAAAATAATACGCACTTTTAGAATTAAGCAAGAAGAAAATAGGAAGAGAACAGTTGCAGAGTTGAACCAAGTAGGATTCGTGGCATCTGTTCAAACAGTTGGTCAGCTGAAAGGGTTTACCATATTTCTTGGCAGAATCGTGTGACTCCAACTCAAGCTGCTCGTCCGCAAAAAGGCAATTCCTGCGCTCCGGCGGAATGCTACGGGTGGTCTCATCCGTATACGTGATATCCGGACGGACAGTTACGTAAGTCTCCGTGTTTTGGGTCATTGAATAAATAACATTCGTCAACTGATCGGGCTTTTTTATCATTACCTAAGGATGAATTTAATGAGATTTTCGGTAGAGACATCTAAAATGTAAACTTACATAAACATTATTGTTGGCCTGGGAATCGGGTCGCTTGAAATTCTCTTTGATGATCAGATCAAAATTCAATCCCGTTCCCTGACCAGCCTTGGCATTATGAAAAGGGTAAAAATTGAATCCTTCCCTTTGTCTAATCGCCTTGGAGCGTGGAGAAATCTCAGAATTGAAAACCAAACAAAATCCATACTCTGTCTTTTCCAACACAAAGTAATCGCAACAGTTGAAGAAGGAATGGCGCCAAACGCAAGATTGAGCCACCATAATGTCCTCGCACTGAAGTGTTAAAAAGATGGCTAATTGAGTCAGATTCAAAAATCGCACAATCTCCAGATTATCATCCTCCAGGTCCGACAAATTCGCCAGATAATCGCCAAAACGTAAGGTCTCTAGTCGAGAAACCAAAACTGTAAAACTATCAACGAGTTCCTCACTGGGATTTGAAGGCAGAAACTGCTTCTTGGCCGCCTCCAGTTTGCTCCAATCGATGCGATTGTCCGTGCAAATGCCCACGGCTGGAAACTGGACCAGAAAAACCGGGTACTGGGGATCATGAACCACTGTCTGTTGTTTCTGGGACACAAAACGCTCGGAGAGAAGAAGGTAAAAGAAGAAGGACAAACCCACGCTGGTGATGAGCAAAGCGCACCAGATGAGTCTGCAGGTGGAGATTATTAAAGATATTTTTAATAAAATTTGTAAGGAATAAAATTAAGTTTTTAAAGAGTGTTGCTATAGAAATATTCTGTAATAAAAATGTTTATAAAGCAGTGCTTGTATCTTAAAAGTATATGGTTTAATATTTGCTCCGAAAACCATTATGGCTCACAATTTTTGTAATTGAGTAGTTATGTTTCCTGCCACTGATAAGCCCGCTGACAAAAAGGGTCTGTCGAATACATTGATTAGCGTGCAGAACTGCCAATTAGCCCCGATTTTCCCACAGTCATAGTTCAGCGCCTGAGCGAAATGGGAGAAATTGGGTTGAAGCCAGAACCCTCCTCTGAGGATAATGAGGATGAGCACCAGGAGTCCAAGAAGGGGAAGAAAAAGGAGGAGAGCCGATGGGTTTCAACTAGGCGGTAAGTGATATTTACCATATTATCCGTCATCAACAGTTCTATAAAAAAAAACACTGAAAATGATACAAATTTGTACTCAGTCGGATATCTAGCAATTGGAAATGTATACACCTTTCCAGTATACCTAAAATATGCATGGATGACTATCCTCGATTTAAATTAATATAATTTCACAGATACGCTAGACTCCCATTAAAAATTATAGCCCTTTTGGCCACTGTCTATGTGTGTATCCTGTCTTCGGAGCGGTATTTCTACTACTGGGTGCAGACCTCCATAGAGAGGACCGATATGCATGTGTCGGAGATACACTTTCCAGCTGTTACCATTATCCCAATGAATGTCACCTGGTACAATTTATCGCAGAAATCGGAAAAACTCAACAGAGCCTACAATTTGGTGCAATCCGTATTATGGCAGACCCCCATGGCGTTTAGTTTGACGGAGGAGAACTTTACAGAGTTTTCAGACATTGAAACCTTAAACGTTAGAAAATGGGCAATCTCCGAGTCCTGGCAGCTTAATTGCAAACATTTCTTCGCGGAGTGTCAGTGGCGCCGAAAACCAATGAACTGTTGTGATATTTTTCGTTCTGGAACGACCTTTAATGGATTCGCCTTTATGTTCAACTCGCCGCTCTCATATGACACAGTCGAATCTTGGCCTTGGTCCGTTGCAGCATCGGGATCTAAGTCTGGGCTAAATGTAAAAATCAAACGGCAGCACAGCCAATACTTTGTTAATTCATTGGGGGTACGTTCTTTTATCTATTGAATAGTCAAAAATAAAGCTAACTATATCTACTTTTTACCAGGTTATAGTACATGAACCATATCAATATCTGGGCATGGGCATTGATTATTCTTCAGAAGAACGAATTGTGGTTCCAGTGGAACCCCTTCATTTTACTGCCGAACTAGAAGTCAAAGCCCGTCCGCTACAAATGCGCAGATGCTTGTTTCCGGTAAGAAAAGAACTTAAGCTAGGAGAAATAGATAACACCTTTATTTTAGAACGAAGTTGAACACTTTAATCAATCCCGCTCGGGATGTATCTACAACTGCCATTTTGACTACATAATGCAAAAGTGTAACTGCACTTTGGATTTACCAGTAAAAATTGATTTGGATGAATCAAACATTACGGATGCGAAGGCGAATAACGGACTTAGGATTTGTGGTGTTAAGGACTTGTCATGTTTTTATAAGCATAAGCGTAAGTCTAAGAAATTGTATTTTTGTAGTGGTAATGAATTCCGCTAAAATTGTGGCTTATCTATCAATAGTTTCCCTGTTTTCCATGAGCAACATCATCGAGGAGTCCAGAGATAACGTTTTTACCACAGTTGATTGCGGATGTTTTCCCCTATGCGATCACACTCAGTATCATACGTCCACCTATACGGAAAGATTAGTCACCCAGACCACAAAATCCGCGGAAATAGAGATAGATGTTTACTTCCAGGAGGAGACCCTTTTTCGTATCGCTCCATGCTTCGATTTACTCTCATCGATTTGATGGGCAAGTTAAAAACTCGTATTCATTTCCTATTCAATCCACTCACCACCTTTTTTTTAGTTTCCTATGGAGGAATAGCAGGTCTTATAATGGGCATCTCGGTGCTGGGTTGCTTGAATAACTTCTTGGATCACTTCGCCTGTTGTCGCCTACCTCACAATTCCTAATGTGACACTGTGAAATCCCAGCCTTCACCTGCTGCGTTCTCACGTTTCCGCACCAACCTGTAATCGAAGCACACACAAATAAACACTACACCTGGTTCTTGGGACCTAAACACATAAATAAATCCAAACCTAAAACGCATTAGGAGAATCGTTTTGAGTTGAACTACCTGCACCGCCAGTGGAAAATTTTCAAGTGCAGCCCTAAACAGAGAAATAAAACCTAAGGGTATCGAACGGAATAATGTAAACATATAAAATCCAATATTGTTTTTCAAATGCACTCAAAAAACGTACAATTTTAATCTGAATTGCGTTAAATTAACTGGAAAGTATCTATACAACTGTAAAATTACTTGAGATTTAACATCCGTTAATAAATATTTTTGAAAAAGTATTTTATTATATTTACTTACCAATTATTAAATTTATTTAATTTCTTTAAGTGCACCTATATAATTGGTAATGTGCTGAGCTTGCTTAAAAATTTTTAATAGTTTTAATAATCTTTTTTTTTTGCACAACAAAAAAATGAGAAACCTACCAAATTGCCAGAGATTAACGGGGAGCAGTCTTATCAGCAGCTCAGCCCAAAGAGGTTATAAGATGGCATCCAAAAATTCTTTGTTGTCCAATTGCGGACACCACAAAAGCATTAATGCTCGCTTCACAAAAGAATCAAATTCCCCACACTTGGAGCATAAAAAGCGGAATCGAGAATCACAATCTCGCCTTTTTCGAGACCCCTCAGGTACCAAGTCCAATCTCCGAACCGCACTCAGTTCCCTCGATGAAGTATAAATAGCGGCCGTCTGGCTGGATTTCTCAACAGTCTTCCCTCGATCGCTGAACGAACAACTTAAAGAAAGCAATATGAAGGTTTTCGTTGCCATCTGTGTGTTGATCGGCCTGGTAAGTGACTGGCTTGGTTAAACCCTATCTGATAACCCATTGAACCAGCCCTAGAATCGCGAATCTAATTTACTGTTTTACGGTTCACAGGCCTCCGCTGATTATGTGGTTAGGAACCGGAACGACATGCTGAACTATCGGGAGGAGTGCGTCAAGGAGCTGGCTATTCCCGTGGATCTGGTAGAGAAGTACCAGAAGTTCGAGTACCCCAATGACCCCAAGACCCAGTGCTACCTCAAGTGCGTCTTCACCAAGTGGGACCTGTTCGATGTGCAGAACGGCTTCAATGTGGAGAACATCCACCAGCAGCTGGTGGGCAACCATGCCGATCACAACGAGGCCTTCCACGCCACCTTGGCCGCCTGTGTAGACAAGAATGAGCAGGGATCCAACGCCTGTGAGTGGGCCTACCGCGGAGCCACTTGCATTCTGCGGGAGAACGCTGCCCAGATCCAGAAGAGCCTGGCCCCCAAGGCTTAGGAAGGTCTTCATAACACAAATGTACTGATAAGCATACATTAAGTAATAAAGTAAATGATTTTGTACAAAGTTCTGGCATCAGAAATGCTTTCACTTGTTGTTTAAAAAGCGACCGATTAGCTCAATTTCGGACAGTCTACCCGCGATCGCTGGACGAATAACTCAAGGAAATCAAAATGAAGGTTTTGATTGCCATCTGTATGTTCATCGGCCTGGTAAGTTATTGGCTTTGTTGAACACTATCCGATAACCCTACGAACCAGACCTAGAATCGCTAATCTAATTTACTGCTTTCCGGTTCACAGGCCTCCGCTTCTGTTTGGGTAACCCGGAACGACATGCCGAAGTTTATGGAGGAGTGCGCCAAGGAGCTGGCTATTCCCGAGGATCTACTGGAGAAGTACCAGATGTTTGAGTACTCCGATGATCCCAAGGCCATGTGCTTCTACCAATGCGTCGTGTACAGGCTCTTTTTGGGCAACCTTATTATCGACCACACCGAGGAGTTCCACACCGCCTTGGCCGCCTGTATGAACAAGATGAGCAGCGATCCAATACCTGCGAGTGAGCCCACCGCTTAACCACTTGTCTGCTGGAGGAGAACGCTGCCCAGATCCAGAAGAGCCTGGTCCCCAAGGCTTGGAAGGTTTTCATAACACAACTGTACTGATAAGCATAAATTAAGTATTAAAGTAAATGATTTTCTACAAAGTTCTGGCATCCAGAAATTCTTTTACTTGTTGTTTAAATAGCGGCTGTCTGGCTTAATTTCGGACAGTCTTCCCTTGATCGCTGAACGAATAAGTCAAAGAAATCAAAATGAAGGTTTTGATTGCCATCTGTGTGTTGATCGGCCTGGTAAGTGATAACCCTACGAACCAGACCAGGAATCGCGAATCTAATTCTCTGCTTTCCGGCTCACAGGCCTCCGCTGATGTTTTTTCGCTGGACCCGGACGACAGGCCGAAGTTTATGGAGGAGTGCGCCAAGGAGCTGGCTATTCCCATGGATCTGATGGAGAAGTACCTGGAGGTTAAGCACTCTGAGGATCCCAAGGCCATGTGCTACTACCGATGCATCTTGTACAGGATCTATCTGGGCAACCTTATTACCGACTACACCGAGGAGGTCCATGCAGACTTGGCCGCCTGTATGAACAATATAACCAGCGATCCAATGCCTGCGAGCACGGTTGCCAGATGTGGCTCTTTTGAGCCAAAACTGGCTCTTTTTTTTTTCTCGTTGGCTCTTTGGCCCTTTTTTATTGAATTTGGCTCTGGAAGTGGCAACCGTGCCTGCGAGTGAGCCCACCGCTTAGGCCCTTGTCCGCTGGAGGAGAACGCTGCCCAGATCCAGAAGAGCCTGGCCCCAAGGCTTAGGAAGGTCTGTACTGACAAGCATTAATTTTGCTAATAAAGTAATTGATTTCCTTTAAAGTTTTCTGGTTCACTTAAAAACATATACACTAATGCAGAAACTGTGTGTATCATTTACTAATCATAGAAAAATCTATAACAATACATGCTCAAGAAGTTTAAGAGCTCCAATTTGTTATGGATTATAGCACTTATTTCAAATGAATAGTTATGTACATATGGGATACTTTGGCAGCTAATGAGCGATAACTTCAGAAAACTTTTCCCATTCGTCATGTTGCTGTACACCAAGGAACTCGTGGCTCCGCGACCGAAGCCAGGACTGCTCCGCTTCAGAACCAAACCTCCTGGGATTAAGTATCGGGATAGATTGCGCAGCTCCTTTGCTCACTCCACCATCCATGGGATGCAGAATGTCTTTGCGGAGCCGCATCTCTGGCAGCGCTGCCTGTGGCTCACCATCGCTTTGGGAGCCGGAATCACCGGCTTGAGTCTGTACTCCGTGCTGCGGCATCGTCATAATGAGCAGCTCCTGGTCAGCTTGATAGACACCACCCAGTTGCCGGTGTATCACATCGATTTTCCAGCGGTGGCCATTTGCCCGTGGAGCCATGTCAACTGGCAGAGAGCTCCGTCTGCTTTACTCCGATTTCTGCCCCGAAATCCAAGTGCAGAGCTTCAAGAATCTTTCCGGCAAGTGCTCTCAGTCCTAGACGTTGTAAACTTTTCCAATTTTTATAGGGCACGGGCGCTCGGCGAAAGAAATCTCACAGAGTTGCGGTTTATGCCAATGCAAAAGTTGGTTAACTACCTGGCTTATCGATGTGATGAGCTGTTTGTCCCCGATTCCTGTGTCTTTGATGAGACCCCTTATGATTGCTGCAGGCTTTTCGTGCCAGAGCAAACGGAGCACGGTCAGTGCCTAGTCTTCAACTCCCTGATCTCAGAACACTCCCGCAAAAAGCAGCTGACAAACAAGTTCTATCCGTACAAGTTGAGCACCGCAGGCGAGGAATCGGGCCTGCAATTCACGATCAACTCCAGCAATTCGCACATGCGAGGCGGCATAAAACTCCCCTTTGGCATGATTGTTAGTGTGCTTCTTATCGTGAGCAACGGTATATTGTATTACTAAATTGATTTTTTTTACTTATATCAGCTCATGATCAAGGAACCTCGCCAGTGGTCTAATCAATTGACGTATCAACTTTATCCGGATACCGAGAACTTGGTGGCAGTGCATCCAATGGTTATGGAAACCTCTCACAACACAATTGACATGAGTCCGAGCAAGAGACGCTGCTTTTTCGATGTGGGTAGAGACCTAAACAAATTAATATATTCCAATCATTGCGCCTTTCTATTTAGTACGAAAAAAATGATTATTTTAAAGACAACTTGTTGCCGTACAATCGGGAGAATTGCCTGGCTGCATGTCTTCATGAAGTTGTGTTGAAGACTTGTAACTGCTCCACGCCAGTTTTTTTACCGCCGATTGGTAGGTCTACTGAAAACTGTTACTTAACCTACTTTAATATAACAATTTCCTTTTAAGAGGGTATTCGTGAATGTGGAATTTTAGATGCACAATGTCTGGGCGAAAATGCGGATATTTTTAGCTATGTCAAGACGGGCGACCAGGAGAAATACATTAACGACTCACGACGTGGACATACTTGTGTTTGCCCGGATAATTGTAACTCACGGCAGTACAAAATGACGCTTAATGTACGCAAGTTGGATTAGTAAGTTAAACAAAAATATAAATTCATAAGCTACTATATGCAATCATTTTTTAAAGCCCAAAGAACTCTACGGATACATTGATCAAAGCGCAGATTTATTTTGGTCAGCGAGTGATGACTAGAATTATAACAAAACTCAAGTACACAACTTTAGATTTACTCGCCAACTTCGGAGGCATCATAAGTCTTTATATAGGAGCTTCAGTCATGAGTTTTGTAGAACTATCAATTGTGCTGGGAAAACTATTGTGGATCCTAGTCAAGGATATGTACGCAAAATCAAAGAAAACAAACAAGTAACTTTAGTTTGAAAGAATTTGTATATTAACGCCACAAACAAGTAATAAAGAGAGTTCTCGAGGCACGTTATTTCTGCTTGGTTTCCTGGTCCGTCGGATACCGAATATAGATGGCCGGATGGGGAACGGTTGCCGGAGTCTCGGGCAGTTGGTCCAAATAGGAGCAACCGATGGCCAATGCGGTTCCATCGGAGCTAAAGTTCAGTGTGGAGATCGAGGTATCATACTCATGGAACTGGCACAGTCGTTTCTTGTTGAATCCGTCCCAAATGTTCACAATGCCATCTGATCCTCCAGTTGCGAAGGTTTGGTAAACGTTGTGGAAACTCAGCGCATTCACAGGGTAAATTTGTTCGATGTTCTGCTCCCTGTTTCGGTGGCACTTGAAGGCGAACTTTCGGCGCTGCACCTCCGGATCGTGATCCAGATACTCTACGGCCACTCGGCCCTCAATCGAGGACATCACATAGCCCTCTTTGTTGGGAAACAGGCGGATGCAGCGGGTCTGGTACTTGAGCGAGGACTCTCGTTTCATGATGTAACTGTCCATTTTTCGCAGATCCCAAATGAGCACTTTGCGGTCGGAGGTGGCCACCACGATCTTCTCGTCAATCACTGACATGGAGTAAACCTTGCCGTTGTTCTGTTCAAAGGTGCCCACACATCGTTTTTCCCGCATGTCCCACAGTTTTACGTTCTTGTCCCAGCTGCCTGTGAGGATGCCATTGACGTACTCAGCGTGCTCCACACATCTAATGGCCTCCTCGTGACCACCAACAACACTTTCCGTTTGGGTGTTGACATCGAAAAGACGGAGTTGGTTGTCCAGCGAGCCACTTACAACGTGCACGATGTCCTGTGGATCGGGGTTAAATAAAAGGTCGAGTATTTATATAGAGCTATCTCACCATAAAGGCACAGTCCAAAATCGGGGCTTCCTGCAGGAACTTCTGACGCATCTGATTTGCCGCCACATCGTAGAACCGCAATGTTCCGTCCCAGGAAGATGCCGCCATGTACTGATTCGATTTGGGGCCAAATTTCACGGCAGAGATCAGATCCTCCGGCGGATTTACAAGCTTAAACTCTGGCGGACGCATTTTGTCAAGATTGCAGAGTGAATACTAATTGAAAACTCCTATAATTCAAATTAAAACTGTTTAAGTGCAAAAGCGGTGGAATTTGCACAGCGTCTTGTATAGAGGTGTGACTCTTTCGATAGTGCTATCGATATATTAACTATTTTAGGTAAGGTGATTCCTGCAACTCGCTGTGTGTGTTATTATGGTTTATTTCGTAATACTGAGACTTGCAAGAGATTTGGATATTACCTGTGAGCCTAATTGAAAATTTGACATGCTTTGTAACCATTTTGCATAATTATTTAAAATAACTGCATTTCTATTTTTCAAAACGTAAAAGTAGTTCCGCCACCTGGCATCGATAACCGATTTTAAGCTATCGACTTGGCGCCATCTCTATAGAGGACGCTAAGGAATTTAGAAAACATATTTTTATTTTGCGGTAAATAAAAAAATAATTGCCATGGACGAAACACAAAACTTCCAGTTCGTCCTCCCATTGAACGCTTCTGACCTTACAAACTCCAGTGGGGATCAGTATTATGTGAAGGAGATATTCACCAATGCTGATATTCCTCAAAAACTGCAGGGTGAGTCCGATGGCGCGGGTTTATTTTAAAAATGGTACAGTTTTATCAATCTTTTAACATCTGAATATTTCTTGTAGAATGCAAACGGAAAGTTCACCAAGGCGATCCCTTCTATATATTTGATCACTTCGATATATATTTCTCGATCCTGGAGGGCCGAGGCTCCGAGTCGATCTCCTCACAGAATCTTATGAGGTCTTTTGATCTCTTATATTTGACGGTTGATAAGCTGTTTCAGGATCTACAACCTCTGCTGGTGGCTAGCGAGCCTATGTCCAACCAGCAGCGCATCAGATACCTAAATCTCACAAAGATGACTCTGTTCCTGCAAGTGAGCACCGTAAAAAGATCAACAATAGTGCCCAGCAAGCACTGCGGGATCAGCAGATTAATGTGCAGAAAAAGCGAGCTAAGCAGTCGGACACACTGGAGCAGTTTCCTCAGTGGGATGTCAAACGAGGCAAGTTCCTCGTGCAGCTCTTCAACGTACTCCAGTGCCCACTAGAAAAGCTTTGGAGTCCGCCCGTCGCGGAGGATGACTTTATTTCGTGAGTATCCATCCAGAAAATATAATTTTTCAAGTTTGACAATTTCCCCTTGAAAAACGATCCACAGATTGCTTTGCGATGTCTGCTATCGAACGCTCGAGTTGCAGCCTCTACGCCCAGATAACAAACATGTGTTTGACACAGTCTTTCAAATCCTTGGCACCTCTATTAAGCGCTATAACCAGGCCATGACCTTTCCGGTCCGGGTCCTGCAAATTCTGCGTGGCACTGAGCATGCGGCCGCATCCGTAGCCACCGGAATACTACTACTGCACGAGGAATATGGAATCTCTTCGGTCTTTTCTATTCTAATCAAGAGCATTGTGGACGCTTTGAAACTGGACAGCTCTGATTCCACTGTGTCCAAGCACTTTTCAAACTTTTTAGCCGAGTTCTCGAACATCGCTCCATCACTGATCGTTCCGCATTTGGAGAAGCTAGCTGATGACCTTCTGGATTGCCAGTCGCACACTTTGCGTAATTGTGTGCTCCAGATTATCGGCGACACTGTGGTTAGCGAACTGACCTCTGAGGATCTCAGCGAAGAACTGAAAGAAGTGCGCAACGAGTTTCTCGAGCACCTGATGGCTCACATCTTGGATATATCAGCTCATGTGCGCTCCAAGGTGCTAAGCATTTGGCACCACTTAAAAGTGCAGCACGCCATTCCGCTCAACTTTTTAACCCGAGTGCTGGAAGAAGCCATCGGAAGATTGGAAGACAAGAGCTCGATAGTGCGGCGTGCTGCCATGCAACTGATCAAATCCGCTCTGGAAAGCAATCCATACTGTAGCAAACTTTCCCTGGACGAACTACGCGCCAAGCATGAGCGGGAAGTTCTCGCCATGGAGAAGCTCAACGAGGTACTTGAGGAGGAGCGCAAACAGGAGGAGAACCTCAACGACGAGTTTAGCTCCCTTGCGCCCGAACTTCTGCCCTTTATCGAGGCCAATCTTACGGAGTGTATGTGTTAATTTATGCTTTGGTTGGAGGTATTTTATAAATATATTTTTTAGTTCCTGACATGCAGTTTGATAAAGAGGAAAGCGACGAGACATTACTAGAGAGAATCGTTCCACTGATGCGTGAGAAAAACTATAAGGATGTCATAGTACTGGTGAGAAAGGTGGATTTCTTAGCTGGCAATCAGAATATGAGGTAATCTTTTTATCAGAGATCTTTAGAT
This sequence comes from Drosophila ficusphila, assembly GCF_018152265.1. Lineage (NCBI taxonomy): Eukaryota > Metazoa > Arthropoda > Insecta > Diptera > Drosophilidae > Drosophila > Drosophila ficusphila. The sequence continues at coordinate 22,587,240 of NW_025064737.1, forward strand.
TGTTGATCTGATGTTTTTATTTTTTTTTTTTTCAGCTCCTTGCTGAAACACGAAGAGCACTGTGTGTATGTGCTGGCCTTGTTAAAAACATATCACTTGCTGGCCGCCGGATTTAAGCAGAGCGTAGGTTTTTAAAAATGCAATGATATAACTTTCTACAAACTAATGTTCACTTGCAGAGCGAGGAGATGCTGCAACAGATTAAAACGGTCCAGTTTCTGAAGGACAGCATTGACTTTGCTGTGTTGATGACTTCGGCATTCCCAAAACTGCACGAAATGCTCATGTCCAAAACAAACACAGATGTTTTCGAGGCTGTTGATTTGTTCACCACAGGGTACATGTTTGGAATCCACGGTACAGAGTCAGGAATGCAGAGGATGTTGCAGCTGGTCTGGTCGTCCGACAAGGAGAAGCGGGATGCCGTGTCCGATGCCTACAAGCGGGTTCTCTTTTCCACGGACCAAACGGGGCGAGCTCACGCCATCCGAGTGGTGCAGAATCTGTCCAAGTTTCTCTCGGAGATCGAGTACGGCCACTACACGGCTATGGAGTCGTTGATGGCCGAGTGGGTGTCCGGTGGCGACATTGATGCCGCCGTCATAGAGGTGCTCTTCCAGCGCTTCACACTCAAATTGGAGGGTACCACTGCCAATGAATCTCGATTATCGCTTCAACTCCTAATCATGGCCTCACAATCCAAGGCCAGCATTGCTTCGGCCAACACCGGTATTATTGAAGACATTGCCACCAGCGAAAGCGTGCGTCGCGATCCTCGCATCTTCACCGGTTGCCTGCAGTTGCTGGTCAACTCCATCGATGCCAACAACAATGCCAAGTTCTACAAGCGCCACAACAGCGATGCGGAGTTTGTGGGAAGAATCACTCGGCTCTTTCTCGACTTTTTCTTTCACCAAAAACTATCGGACTTTGACAGTCTGGCCATGAGTGTGTTGGAGTATTACTACAGGATGTGCCAGGCGCCGGATGTGATTGCCCAGCAACTGGTGGTGGCGCTGCTGAAACGATTTAAAGAGAGCTGGCTCGTCAGAGAGGCGGCTGCTCCGGAGTCCTCCCCAGTAACGAACAAGGAGAACTTTCCCGAATCGCAACCGACAGACATTCCCTACTCACAGCCCCTACCGCTCACCCAGACTCAAACCGATAGTCCATCCCAGACGCACGGCGATCTGATGCCAGTTTTTCTGGTCTCCCGTTTGGTGTTCTGCATTGGGTACATGACCATCAAAGAGATGATTTTCCTTGACATGGACATCTATAACAACATGAAGTATCGCGACGAACTGACGGCGCTCGAAGAGCGTAAAAACCGTAACCAACAAGCGGGAATCGCAAAGAATGCGGCCAGGCAAACGCTTAATTTATCCGCCATGGAAGTGCGCAAGAGACTATCTGGAGTGGCGGCTGAACCACAGCAAGAGCCGGATGAGGACCTGGTAGGAGCCACCGCAGAGGATAACATAGCAGAGGAAATCCATGGCATTTGCGAGGAAATGCTGCTGTACAGCCCCGATGCCCTGCTGGCCAAACTATCGCCATTTATCATTGAGATCTGCAAGAAACCCGGAGAATTTCGCGATGCCAAGCTGCAACAGGCGGCAACCTTGACGCTGGCCCGACTGATGACCGTGTCCTCCCGGTTCTGCGAATCCAACATGAGCTTTTTAATGAACATCCTCAACCTTACGAAGAACATCCGGATCAAGTGCAACACAGTGGTTGGTTTGTCGGATCTCACGTTCCGTTTCCCAAATATTATTGAGCCGTGGACGGGTCACTTCTACGCCCAGCTGCACGAATCGAACACCGAGTTAAGATTGACTGCTGTCAAAATGCTGTCTCACCTGATCCTGAACGAGATGATTCGCGTGAAGGGACAAATCGCCGACATGGCACTCTGCATAGTGGACGAAAACGATGAGATACGCAACATCACTAAACAGTTCTTCAAGGAGATCGCAAACAAGTCGAATATTCTGTACAATGTTCTGCCGGATATTATTTCGCGACTAGGTGACATCAACCTCAATCTGGATGAGGACAAGTACCGCGTGATCATGTCCTATATCCTGGGCCTCATTCAGAAAGATCGTCAGATCGAGACGCTGGTGGAGAAGTTGTGCCTGCGCTTCCCGGTGACGCGGGTGGAACGCCAGTGGCGAGACATCGCTTACTGTCTTGGTCTTCTCACTTACAACGAAAGAGCGGTGAAAAAGCTAATGGACAACATGCAGCACTATAAGGACAAGGTCCAAGTGGACGAAGTCTACCAGTCTTTCAAGCTAATCATCAGCAACACCAACAAGCTGGCCAAGCCGGAGCTCAAAGCCGTGGTCACGGAGTTCGAAACCCGGTTAAACGAATGCCTGCAGGTGAATCCGGATGCGTCAGCGAATCCTGGGGATCAGCCCGCGGGCAGCACCGAAAGTCAGGCTAATAGAACCCGGGCGGCCAAGCCAAAGAAGGGCGGTCGCAAGCCGGTTGCCAGCAAGAAGACTTCTGCACGAGGACGCGGCAGACGAAGTCGCCAGGATTCCTCCTCAGAGGAAAGTAGTTCCAGTAGCGACGATTAGTTTCATAAAATTTTAATAGTTGCGGAGAAATTTCTACGATTTTAAACAGATTTGTAATAAATTTTTAACCTTTTACTAAGAGTCAATAAAAATATTTTAATACATTTATTTTTTCAAGTCAACAAACATCTAATAAACTCTACTAATATCCGTTTCCACATCCACCAAAAAGACAGGGAAAAATATTTGATTACACTAAACTACAGGGATGGGGAAACAAACACGTAAATGGCATTAATCTAGACGGTTTGGAAGTACTAAATTTGGTGGTCGCGTTTATGTTGTCTATGGGTTTCCAACAGTTGAGCATTGAGCACTAATTTACTTGATTTTCTTGCGAAGAGACCGCTGAGTCGCAGGACCATCGTCCGCGGTGCTCAACGCAATGGCAAACTGGGCGGCATAGTAGGTGATCATGATTTGGAGGCGGGCGAAGGGCACGGGCACTCCAACAAACATGGTGACCGCGATCAGGGCATCGGATATCACAAATAAAATAGCCCCAATGGCGCAGAAAATGCTGAGAAAGGTCCTCGAATCCACAGCTCGAGCCAGAGATCTCCACAACATGGTGGTTATAAGATAACAATAGATTGGCACCCCGATGATGAGGATCTCGTCCAAATTATGATGCACAAAGTAAACAACTGCAATACAAATGGGATTTTAAAATAAAATAAATAAACTTCAAAACTTATATGCACGTAATTTCTAAAATGTACTTTAAGTTTTAATAACTTACAAAGTGTTACTGCTATATAGAGAATAATTCCAATGAACCACTTTACAGGCTTCCATCCAAATGCGCTGATATAAAAGACGTGAGCCACTCCGAAGGAGATCATTCCAAAGGGAAAAAGATTTATGTTGAGCAGGGCATCACCACCGGAGGAGAAAACCAGGCCAAGGAGAATCCAAAGTGAGCGTCGATATCTGTACAAAATATATAGGAAATTGAAATCTTAACTAATGGACGTTATTAAAACTTACTCTTTTTTGAGCGAGATTCCCTTGGCCACCACATAGAACATCAGGGCCACAATTGGCAGACATTTCAATACTGTTGTCCATAATTCTCCTTGGGGATCTTTTCTAACCAGCGAGAAATACAGGACGAGGGTTACCAAAAAGGGCACCAACTTAGAGCCTTGCACTTTGGCCTGGAATTAATAAAAACTTTATTAAAAAATTTAATTTGGTTTTTTTTATAAAACAGCTAAAAAAAATAAAATAAAGTCATAATATTAAACCATTATAAAGGTAAACCGTTCATTTTCATTTCAACTATTTTTATAAAAACTTTGGAATAGTGGGCAATTTACTGGCAACACACCCTGTTAATTGGTTTACTGTAATTGGCTGAAAAAGCCCCCAGTATTTTAAATATTTATTTAAAGTTTATTAGACTTGTTGCTTGAACCCAAAATAGCTTAGGGATTATCGCTTATCGAACCGCGGAGGGTCCAAAATACAGCCAAACATTACGATTAGGCAAATCGAACTTTTTCGGCCTTGATTAGATTAAAGCGTTTCTCCTTGGGGTTGGCTTTCTATAGTACCACGTCAAAATTTAATGGTTTTATGGAGATGTAAATTTGCTTTTGGAATTATCTATTACAGTTTGGGGTGGGAGAGGGGGGTTCCAAAGGGCCGGTGCAGCCTTCAAACTTTCGCTTTCGGTGCAGGAGCTTTCAGAGTGCTCCAGAGAACCTGAAAGATGTGCAAGGTCAAGGACGAAGCTTTGTGTTCTTTTTATAGTTCCACTTTCTGCGGTTAGATAAAGCATCTGCAGTGCACGCACGCAATTTACTATATTATTTATGTTTATATAGCTGGAATACGCGTATCAATGAAACCTTAGAACCAAACTGGAATACCAGAACCTGAGTCACTTACAAACTGCCCGAAATCGTTCATTGCGGTCGTAATTAGTGCAAATTATAACTATTAAAGGCGGCTAAAAGTCTGGCCAAGCTGCACTTTCACACGATGCGAGCGCGAATCGAAAGTAAACAAAAACTCTAGCCCCCCGGAAAGAAAACAATTGAAAAGAACACGTTGAGCACGGGCGGCCAACGTCAATAAACTGAGGCGTATCACATATACTTTTTCGATTCGCTGGACTGGCGAGCTGGCGAACGCTGAAAAGTTTACGGTTTCTGGAGAGTAAAAAGTTTTCAGCCGGACATGTGGTGTGCAGCATATGCAGCATTCTGCAGATACCTTGCCACAGAAACAGCTACGGATACAGATACAGATACAGGGGGGCAGATTGATTATTTTCCACCTTTGTTATTAGTTGAGAGCGGCAATTCCGAGAGCGCTGCTCACGCAACAGGTTAATTGAGAAGTGACCATTGGAGAAGCTTTTTCAGACAGCATCAAATTAAGTACAAAATATACACATGCGCACTCGCTCGCACTCTCGCTCTCTCGCACTCTTTTTGTGCCATCCAAAACAATGCAACAATTTCTGCACACTTTCACTTGGAAAAGCTTTCACCGCGAAGCTTTGCTGCCCGCTAGACTTTTTCGCAACCTTATTCTGGCCAAAAGTTCATTCAGTTCCGAGTTGTGGCACTTTTCAGGCGTGCGAAAATTCCTCAGCAGTCCGAAAATTTCCACAACAGTAAAAGCCTCCACACCAAAAGTGAAAATCAAAGGGAAAGAATAGTGTACAAAAATTGTAGAATTCAAATCAGGTAATTTAAAGCCAAAAAGTATGCCACGCACGTACGGGTGCCCCAAGGGGAAAAACCTTGTGAAAGAGCTGGAAAATTGTGTATCCATGGGGGCTTCCTGTAAGCAAATACACACTCCTGTAAAGGAAGAGGGGGTGGTGAAAATTAAAGCTGACCAGTGTGACACACATCGGGCGAAAGCAGCTGACGGATGGGAAAAAGGAGGACACCTACGCTCCTCGTAAATTATGCAAAATAAAATTATGGTAATGCGGCTGGCCAGAAAGCAAGAGTGGAAGCCTTGCCAAGAAGGCAGGAAAGACTGGCACACACTTGACCTCCGAGGAAAAGCACTCGAGTTGGGCACACAAGATACTGCAGGGACATGGGCCCTTGTGGGCCAGTGGGTGGCGCACGTACCAACCCAACCGCCCCACCACCATACCACCCGGGCACCACCCCCTCTCACAAGTGCACGTTGAACTTGAGAAAAGAGCAGAGAAAAGCCCCCGGGCGGAAAGCCACGATACACATCGAATCAATGGCTGAGTTGCCAATAAAAACCCATCAAATAAGTTGCATTTTACTAGAAAATTTTGTTTAGATTAAATAACAGGTTTTACAAGTGTCATTTAGGAGCATACATTTACATTTATTTCAATCGAAAGTTATGCAACAAAATTACACTTTTGATTTAATATTTAAAATTCAAATTAAACTTTTTAAAGCTGATATTAACTTATGCATAAATGAAAATAATAACATCCAATTAAGTCATAGCTTAGGGCAGAAAGTAATTGAAAGTTCCAAACTAGGGAATGGGTTTAAGCCACGTATTCGTGGCCCATAATTGAATTGTTGGCAAAGCCACTAATACCCTGACACCTGTTTAATCCCCGAAATAGATCGAATAGAGGCCCCTTGAGCAGCGAGCACGCAACATGGCGTGTCCTTTCTTTAGGCGAGCGGATTCGCTGACACGCCAGCCGTCGGTCATCGCCGAACCCGGTGGCCACTGGGCGCTCGAGGACGAGGAGCTGTCGGATGACGCCCTGACCCTCACGCACCTCCAGATGGCCATCCAGCTTCTCACGGCGCCATCGAACGAGGATCTCAATACGGCCGTCACCTCCTTGGTGGCCAAGTACCGTCAGAACTGGCCCAACATTCACAAGCTGTAAGTGAAGATATCAAATCTAATTAGGAATTAGTCCCAGAAATTTCCTAATTTGTATAATATTTTAAATCCAATTTCACAATGAAACTTGTACCCCATTACACTTCCTATAAACTTGTAGCGTTTCTATAATAACCACTTCTATTCTCCCCCAGAAAACTGGATCCGCAAACCTTCAAAAGCTGCGCCAACTATGATTATTTGGCGGATATCCAGGAGTTGCTCTTGAAGATGGACGAGGCGAGTGCCAGTGAGATTCTGGTGCTTCTGGGTGAGGAGTTGATAACCTGTTGCTGCACGGGCATTATCGAAAGGGCCTTTCGCTGCCTGGGAACCGATCTTCAGGAGTTTCTGGGCTCCCTCGATGGCGTTTACGATGTGCTAAAGCTGCAGGAGGTGAGACATGAAAGAAGTTAATGTAAATTTATTTTCAAATACAATTTTTATGATATTCAGGAGGACGTAACCGATACTGGATTTGTTTGTGCCGGCGAGGGAGAGCTGATCTTCACCTCGGAGCGTCCAGTGATTGCCTGGTTGCTCCTGGGTTCCCTGAAGGCCCTTACCCGAATGCTTTACAAGGTGGATGTGAACATCAAGATCGAGCCCGTGGAGGGAGATGCCCGTCGGTATCGCTACCTCTTCTCCCTTGTCAAGGACAACTCCCAGACAATGCTGATGGGTCGTCCCTCCCTCGTGAGCAAAACGATCCCAGAAACCGTGCAACGCAGCAACTCGAGCAATGCCTCCGACTTGCAAATGAACTCCTCCAGCTTCTGCAAGATGTTCCCCTGGCACTTCATCATGAACGAGCAACTGGAGCTGGTGCAACTGGGCAGGGGATTCAGCAAGTTGTACAAGCCCTACATGGCGGACTTTGGCTGCCAGGCGACGACCTACTTTGACTTCAAGCGACCCAAGGGATTGACTATGAAGTTCAGGGACATTGTGAGGCGCACCTACACGCCCTTCCTGATTGGCTTAAATAATCCTCCGGGAGCAGTGGACTTCCCTGCCATTGGATTGGAGATCAAGGGTCAGATGGTTCATTGCCCTGAGTCGAACTCCCTGTTGTTCATTGGTTCGCCGTTTTTGGACGGCTTGGATGGCCTGACCTGCAACGGACTCTTCATTTCGGACATTCCGCTTCACGATGCCACCAGGGAGGTGATCCTGGTGGGTGAACAAGCCCGTGCGCAGGATGGACTGCGCAGGCGTATGGATAAGATCAAGAACAGCATCGAGGAGGCAAATTCGGCGGTGACCAAGGAGCGAAAGAAGAACGTCAGCCTGCTGCACCTCATCTTCCCCGCGGAAATCGCCGAGAAACTCTGGCTGGGCTCCTCCATCGATGCCAAGACCTATCCGGATGTGACGATCCTGTTCAGCGATATTGTGGGATTCACCAGCATCTGTTCGAGAGCAACTCCCTTCATGGTGATCAGCATGCTGGAGGGTTTGTACAAGGACTTCGACGAGTTCTGCGACTTCTTCGATGTGTACAAGGTGGAGACCATCGGGGATGCCTACTGCGTGGCCAGTGGACTCCACCGGGCCTCCATCTACGATGCCCACAAGGTGGCATGGATGGCCCTCAAGATGATCGACGCCTGCTCGAAGCACATCACCCACGACGGGGAGCAAATCAAAATGCGGATTGGCCTGCACACGGGCACGGTGCTCGCCGGAGTGGTGGGCAGGAAGATGCCCAGGTACTGCCTCTTCGGGCACAGCGTCACCATCGCCAACAAGTTCGAGTCGGGCAGCGAGGCACTGAAGATCAACGTCAGTCCCACCACCAAGGAGTAAGTAGTGGGTCTCATGGGGTTATCAGTTTATAACATTAAAAAAATCAAATTATAATTCTAATTAGTATCTTGTTGTTTAATATTTCTTTATATTAATTAATCTTTTTGATTTTCTAGCTGGCTAACCAAGCACGAGGGCTTCGAATTCGAGCTGCAGCCACGCGATCCCTCGTTCCTGCCCAAGGAGTTCCCCAATCCCGGCGGAACCGAGACCTGCTACTTCCTGGAGAGCTTCCGCAACCCGGCTCTGGACAGCGAGCTGCCGCTGGTGGAGCACATCAATGTGGCCATGAAGACCATATCGGATGGCGGGGATGCTTAGGAAGCCACTTCCTCGATCCGTAACCCCTCGATCCTCCTGTAGACCCACACGCTCAGTAGTCGTAGTTCGGTGCACTTGTATTGTGGTTTTGCCTGTTGCCCTGCTTAGCCTAAATCAATAAACTATCCCATTCGAATGGTTGCATTCCAGCACAATAGATGAACACACTTTATTTCTGGGATATAATGAACGAACTTAAGCTGCGGCCTTCTTCTTGGCCTCCTCCTTGGCCCTCACGAAGGCCTTGACCTTGTCGCCGATCTTGCTGGCCATCATGCACTTGTGTCCCCGGAAGGCCCAGACGTCAGTGGGATCCTTCTGCGAGTTGTCGTCGATGCAGCTCTGGGCGATCTGCAGGGCCTCCTCCTCGGAGAGATCCATCTTGAACTGCTTGGCCAGGCGGTCGGCGTGGTAGCCCATCTCGGAGCAGAAGATGCCCAACTTGGTGGCCGTGCAGGTCAGGTACTGACGCACCTCAGGCTCATCGGGGAAGACCAGTTGCTTCAGCTGGGCGATCTGGTCGTTGCTCAGGGGGTTCTCCTTCAGGCACTCCACGCGGATGCCCTTGATCTCCTCGCCGGTTTTGGGGGTCCAGTCATCGGCATGGGCCTGTTTAAAAAATTATTCATATAGTTCATTTTTGGTTTAATAAACATTTATAATGCAATGAAATCTGAAAAGCTCCAACTTGATGCCATTGAAACAGTAATAAAAAAATAAGTTGGAAACATTTATAGATACTTATCAAAGTAAATTATAAATGTATAATTTTAAACAATTAATTAAAAATTGAATAAACAGTTGCATGTCATGACTATCTCAGTATATTGTATTTAACAAAAAGTGTTATCAGTGACTCATTTGACAAAATTGTTTTGTAAGATCTTAAATGAAAACAAATTTGTAATCTCATTGGAATTATTCATATTCTACAAGGTTATGAGTACACGTCGAATGGAATCCCTGAACTTGCTTAACTTTTTTTCGAAATATGCTTGCGTTGTCTCTGACAATGTAGTAAACAATAAAAATAATATCATGTTGACATTCGATACGGGTTTATCACTAGGATAAATACAATCCAGTTAATAAATCCAATAAATTTGATATTGCATCTACACATTAAAATTTGCTTATCATTTTGACAATGTAAAACTTAATGAAGCAGTTTGTTTTGTAACGTGTTACTAATTGTTATATATTATATATAGGTACACACCACAGCGCACAGGGCCAGAGCAACGATTAAATACTTGAGCATATTGAAATTAAGTTGCACGATCGCGTTGAAGTTCTAAACTGAAGCGCCGACGGCTGAGTGCCTGGCTTTATAGGCACTCCGACGCTAATCGTTAATCGCAGATAGCTCGATCTTTATACGGCTATATGTCTACGCTCTCCCCAGATTCTCCGTGTCAAGAGTTCACTTGCTTATCGCTCCAGTCCAGTTCCGAAACATATTGTTGTACTGCATTCCCGCCAGCTGATAAGTCTGGAATGAAAATCAGACGTAGACTGGAATCGAGCATCTGCTAAGCTCTATTTGCTATGCAAAACTTGTTTCTTGATTAACTTGCTTATTCAATAGTCTTTGCGATTATTCAGAGATTCCTATTTGCAGTGTGTTGAACCAAGACTTAACAATTCTTCCTCATAGTGATCAACATGTAATAAAATAGCAATTGCTATATAGGAAAAAAGATTCATTGGGTCTTAAAACTTAAATTAAAAATATTCCGGTTTTAAACACCAGTGGATTGGAAATCTATTTACGAGCATAACGAGGTATGCTATTTAATATTTTAACCATAATTTCGCTTCTTATGGGAAAAATACGCATGTTTTGAGGGACAAATCTAATTTTGGCCAAAATACGAGATTTTCTTGTACAGATTTGGTTGTAACTTGGCCAAAATTCCGCCTACAGCAAAATATTGCACTATTTTGAACAGTTGAGAACCACAGCCAACCATTTCTGTCACTTTTTGGTTGATTCCAAAAAAATTATTTTCATTCAAATTTTTAATTTTTTATAAGGGGTACCATCGTATTTTTTTCAAAAATTTGTCAAAAAAATTTTTTTTTTCGTTGAATACAAATCGGTTATAAATTTGATTACGAGTTCATAGAGGTATGCTTTTCCTGATTCTGACAAGTATTTTTAATTTTATGGCCAAAAAATACCTTTTTTAACACAAAATTCAAAAACACGAAAATGTGCAGAAATAGTTCTTACATAGCTTTGACAAAAACAGCGCCATTTTAAACTTGTTTTTGATAAAGCTCATAAATATTATATTTAATAAAATTATCAGCACTTCAACCATTATATTTTAAGATCTATATAATAATGAAATAATTAATAATATTAAAAACCGCGGTTGGACAGCGAAATCTGTCTATCGGCATGACATTGCACTTGACCCCTTATCAGTTCCGTGAGGTACAAGTCGAACCCCCTATTTCCCATATTCCAACTCATAAAGCATAGCAAATGCTGATAACAGGAATCACCAGCCGCTTTCACCCATCCAAAATGAGGAGCTAACCAAGTGGCCAACTGTCAATTCGACGGCCATTATGCAATCCCATGCAATCGTATTTAATTAAATCAAATAAAATTCACAGCTGGCCGTCGAGTTCAAAATTAAATACTGCCCCAGGCGACCCATAGATGTCATTACTATGGGATGATTTCGAGCACTATATGTATGTTTTTCGGGTGAACATAAATCCGATGGTTCGCTGGGAACCACGCGCCCTTCAACTAATAACAGTTGCCTCAAAAGGGGCGTAGTGCTCTTCACAACTATTATTATTCAAAGGAGGCGAGTCCTTAACTGAGGGTTAGATAGCGGGGTTAAATAAAAAACAGAGAGCTCGTTGGGTAGGTCGGAATCGGAAACAGTGTTTATGCGAGTACCCCAAACAATGGCATGATTACCATCGCTATGGAGTTCTCAATTTCTCTCCCCCGGCGATGTGTTATTGTTGTGTTATTACAAAAATTATACAAACTATATATGCTGGCTGTTGGGTGAAAATTATATTAGCACCCTGAATGCGTGTCAATGGCCAAAGTCAGGAGCAGATTGTGTTGGATATCTCAAGTTACTGGGTTGAGAACGGAAAACGGAATGGGGACGGGGATTTAGATTGGAAAACTGCAGTTAACGATTACATTATCGGCCTGTTGAAGGTGTCGAATTGTTGGCTGCCGGAATTCGCAATATTGTATAAACTGTGAGCTCCTTGAGCCGTTTGTTGTTTGAAATTGGAGTTTCCGGCTGGGATTCGAAATGAGAATGTGATATGCTGTTTTTTTGTGAGGCTGATGCTGATTTCAGGTAATTTTCGGTATTTGGCGTGTGTCACATGAGAGGATATTGTTAGAAAAATCCTTTAAAAAATGTTGAAGAAGTAAAAAACAGGATTTTTAAAATCGAATCAACGCATCTATCTCTTTTAAAAGCGAGCAATAATCAACTCATAGCTCACCTATCTTAGTGCTATTATTTTGACCACAAGTGTGTGCATCTGCATATGACACAACACAATTCTATCAACTTGCCAGCCAGAGATTTCAGTTAACAAAATGGCAGCCAGGCAGCCGCACACAAAGTTTCCTTGAACTTTTAACAAAATTTCACGTTTCCATGGGTTTCCGCTCGGTGTTTTCTTTTCTTCCTCTTCTTCGGCAAGAGGAGGACTTCCGCCGCAAGAAAAGCAAAATGTAATTTCATGGCTCGCTGAACGAATCCGAATACATGAGAGTTCAAAGTTTCAGCTTTTGGTCCTGCCAAGGAGCGAGTGGGAGAGCGATAGCGAGAGACTGTCACAGGATGCTGGCAGGACTTGAAAGCGCAGGAAGTTATTTAATGAGATTTTCTTTGCGTCAAAGATAAGTCGAAGGAGCGATTCCGAAGCCTGCAATCTTGTAAAACAATATGCAAAACACGCGGGCGGGGCTCCGTTTTCTGTGTGTCTGTATCTGTGATTGTTATTGTCGAGCTGAAAAGGATAAGCGCAGGACGAGCGTGAAGGACGAAGGACGAGGAGCGAACGACAATTGTTGCACACACTCGAAATTAAATTAACTTTTTTCGACCCTGTCCATTTTGGAGTGCCGCCGTCGCCTGCATTGTTCGAAGCCAACTGCCGCTGACAGTTCCAAGTTCCAAGGGGAAGATGGAAGGACGGGCGGATGGGCGGGGGTATTTCGACCTGGCTAACCCACACAGAACTAGAGACAATCGACTCCCAACGATTGCTCAAATATTGGCTTGGGGTCGCGGCACCAAAAAAGAAACCATAACCGAAAACCAAAAACCCAAGCATCCGAACACAAAGCAAACAAATCGCAATCGAAACGTATGAATGGGGCAATGACGCAAGGAAATCTCATTAGCCGCATGTCTTGAAGTTTCAGTTTTAATTTTGTACAATATCCCGGTGTGTTTCGCTTGGAAAGATCTTTCTCTGTATATTTTTTCGGTGGTCTTGATCAAATAATTTTGCGGCCACTGCATGTTAAATATTTGTCAACATTTTAAGGCACTTTTCCATTGTTCCCCCTCCAGGTCCTCCGTTTTTATTTTGTCTTTGTTTTGCCCACCGAATCAGAAGCAGTCGAGTTGGCCACTTGAAATGTCCGTCGGAGTCATCAAAAGAGCACTGAGATGCGAGAATGTGGCACACAGAGCGGTGGTCAAGACCCGGGTTAAGTAAAGTAGCAATGATCCCGGAGTGATTCGACTTTCCTCATCGAGGGCCCCCTGCCAACGGCTACTTATTACACCGCGGCCAACACATGCGTGTCTTCAATTCATGCCCAAGATCAGCATTTCCTTTACCCAATCTGACAACAATATGCTTACACCTAATATATACCCTTTTCTCTTGTTAATCAATATATATATTTTATTATTCTACATATTCAATTGTTTTATTTTAATTATATACTTTCATATACTTTAAGATTTCAACTTTCAATCTTTTCAACTTTTTGTTGGAAGTTTACAAAAACAACCAGTTTCCCTCCATTCAATAAATTCATAATATCAATTGATTAAATATTTGCTTATCACTTTTCGGAGATCCAGGGTTTTTATTGGTATCTATTAAGAAGGGCATTTATAATTCCTCAAATCTCCTTGATTGATTTCCATTTCTTGCTATGATTTTTTGTTGATTTCATTTCCATTGTTGTTGCCAGGCTGCGTATGCTGCCTTGGCTGTTGATTATTATTGTTTGCCACTGTGTGCGCGCCTTATATTGTTTGTATTGGACCGCCGCCTGTTCACTCCCTCTGCCTTCCCCTCCCCCATCCCCCATCCCCCATCCCCACTATAACGCCCTACCCCACCCCTTCCGCCCTCGGAGGTCCGCTCAAGCGTAAAGAGAGCCAGCCAAGCCGACGACATAATGGACATGTTTCAGCTTTGATTGTTGGCAATACACAAGAAATAAAAGGTGGTAATGGCTAAAAATGTATTTATATATTCAATCATCAATAAACTTATTATGAAATGAAAACTAAAATATTTATAATGTTTCTGAATATGTCATTTCAAAAGGAGTAGAAGCTCAGAAAGGTTTGAATATAAGTCTATAAACATATTTTCTTTCTCTGTAAAGCAACAACAACGAAGTAAGTTGTCATCTCCAGCGCTGCTCAACTAATTTGCATATTTGGTCGCAGTAAAAACACTTTATAAGTGGCCACCCAGGGCAGTTGACGCCTTGTGTGTGTGTGTGTGTGATTGGGAGTGTGTATATAGGCGTACTTTAAACAAAGTTAAAATGCGAGAAATTGGCCCTGCGCAAAACACCAGTAGCTCCACGGTAGCAGCAACACGAGCAACAACTGCAGCAGCAACAGCAACAGCAACAGCACGGCAGCAACATCAACGGACGGCAGCAACTTCTAGCCATTTACTGTTGCCAACGACTGTGGCCTGGCCAAAAAGACGATATCAGCGGAACTGGAACTGCCCCTCTACTTATGTGTATCGGTGGGTGTACGTGTGTGTGTGTATAGAGGTCCTTAGCCAGCTCACATACACGCACATAGACAGACTGGAAACTTGTTTCTTTTGGTCAACTTGTACAACATTGTTGCCGCTTTATGTTCTACTATTTTTCGAGTGTATGTGTGAGAGCCAAGGCTCCGCCCTTTCCTGTAGGCGGAGTCTCTCAGGGAGAGAGGGAGAATCTCAACGAGAGAGAGACTCGGAGAAACAGCGAAAGAGGCAGAGCATTTCCGGCGGAGAGCGAGAGATCCAGGCGCGCGCAATGTCGCTGCTTCTTTCGCACATGTTTGTTGGCAACTCGCACTCAGTTTGTTTCAATTGCAATTATTTTGTAACATTCCAATAGGCCAACGCAACCCACCGCCCCAAAAATAAAATTAAAAAAGCACTTCTCATTCCAAAACAGCTGGATATAAGCCACATTATGTAGAGGAGTTCTTATGTAACAAACTATTGTTGTTTTTGTACATACTGAATATTATAAGTAGCAAACTTATATCAAAACGTATTTGCACATTCGAAACTACGTTTTTACTTGTTATTTTTCTTTATCTGCAATTTTTGTATTGTACATAGTTCTTCATCGATTAATTAAAGAAGTTTTAATGGGCATTTAAAGACTTTCAAAATATTATTGGATATACTTGAATATTGTATATTAACAATACTTAAACTTAAGCCTTAAAGGCAGCAAACTCATCTTATTTGCATTTTATGTTTTATTTCAAGTATAATGTACAAATAAGCAATTATTTGTGTACCTACACTTGCTGAATTTATTCATGGAGATTTTAGCACGCACTTCAGACATTTTAGCTGCGCCAGCTGGAAATGAAAGGCAAGTGGCGATGTGCCAAAAACCAGAAACTTTGCTTTGCCAAAGGAGGTGTACGTACATAAAATTGGGGGCTGGGAATATTAGGTACCCCCGACCAAATCCCTGGGGCCACTCGAAAAGCAACAACTACGCTGCCAACTGTGTCAGTTGAGCGTGTGACAGTGTGTGTGCGTGTTAGCCATGCCAACCAGCGGCGAGGTCGCAACAACAACGCTTTTGGTTGGCTATTCCATTAGCCCTAAAGCCCAAAGCGCTCTCACACACACGCCAAGCCGAAAACACAAAAAAAAGAAATTGTGAAACAAAGGCAACAAAGAAAATGAAAGAAACCCCAAACAACCACCGGGCACCACCACCAGTGCACCACCGCACCACCACCATCGCACGACCAACCAGTCCGGAGTGCTCTCCCTCCCCCTTCCTCTGTTTCTCCACATTACTCATACGCCGCGTCGCCGCCTCGAGTGCACAATTTTGTATACAGTACCAAATTAGATTTGAAACTTTTTTCTTAATTGCCAGCCCTCTGCCGGCGTCGGCGTCGCTGCCAGCGGCAACGGAGACGCCGACGCAGGCAGCTGCGCCACACAAAGGTGGTTGCAACACTCTCTGAATCCGAATCCTCCGGAGTCCGGATATATTCCCCCGTACTTATATACATATACACTCGTACTTTCAACCCTCGTTCGCCAGCCGCTTTTGTATTGGTAAATGTTGCCGCTTGCCGCCATTGCTGAACGTCGCCGTCGATTTAGCTGCCGTGCGCTGTGGCCTTTTGGCCAAAAAGTTGAATCAGTTGCAATCGAGGGCTCAGTGTGTCATGTCGTCAGCGCGCGTGGTTACCTAGGAATATGTCTCAGCTATAAAAACAATCGAAAGAAATTGTCAAGAAACCAAACCAAATTAATAATAATTAATTTAAAAAACTAAACATTATAAACAATTGAAAGTGAAGTGTGTGCTCAGAAGTTTTCAACTTCAATAAACGTGAAATAGAGGTTTTCAATCCACCAAACGAAATGAGTCTGCCGTCGGGTGTGGACATGCAGAATCTGATGTCGCAGCATCCGGTTTTAGGTGCCCTGCCACCTGCTTTCTTCCTACGAGCCGCCTCCGAACGCTATCAAAGGACTCCGAAATGCGCTCGCTGCAGGAATCATGGAGTGGTAGGTCCTTCGAGGCTTAGCCATCTGGATTTGCGGATATTAACTCATTGGATTCTTCTTTTCCGAACCCTTGCAGGTCAGCGCCTTGAAGGGTCACAAACGATATTGCCGCTGGCGAGATTGTGTCTGCGCCAAATGCACGCTGATTGCGGAACGCCAACGGGTCATGGCTGCTCAGGTTGGTTGTACAAAAGAATTTAAGAAAACAATCTACACAAAATTGGAAAATATAGAATAGTTGCAACAAATTAACAATCAACTAAAGTTGAACCATCATAAATTACAGAATATACAGAATTGAAAATCTGTTTTTAATTCCATTCATTATTTCATTCAGTTATTTCTTTTCATTGAATGAATTCCAATCTTTATACGCTTCTAAAAGAATGCTTTTAAAAAAGTTGAACAACCATTCAGACTTACCAATATTAATTAAGCTTCCTGTTACACTTAACTGATCGAAGATCCGTTTTCCGCCATTTCCCTCGCTCTTCCAGGTGGCCCTCCGTCGCCAGCAGGCCCAAGAAGAGAACGAGGCCCGCGAACTGGGCCTCCTGTACACCTCGGTTCCTGGCCAGCAGAACGGCAGCGATAGTGCCACGCCCACTCCGCACAGCCCCAACCACAGTGGAAGCGGTGGATCAGCCAGTGGAGGATCGGGTCAGAATGGAGTCTTTCACGGCGGGATTCCCTCGCCACCGAGCGACGGCTTCGAGACCAGCTCCACGCCGAATCAGCACCACCAGCAACAGCAGCAGTCGCACCACCAGCAGCCACACAACCAGCAGCACCAGCAATCCCAGCGGTTCAACGGCAACGGAAATGAATCCGACACCGACGGACGCACCCGTTCCGAGCACCTCAGCGTCGGCTTCTCGCCCACGAGAACCGAGTTGGACGAGAGTCCTGGTGAGTTGAAGAAAACACTTTTACCAAGAGTACACATCAAGAATCAAAGGGAATATAAAATATAATATCAGTCGGAATTCTCACAAATTGAAAGGTTTTATATACAGCTCAAAATATTTTATATTCCTACCCGAATTTTTTATTTTCAAATCGGACGGTAATATTATAGAGCTCACAGCTTAAAAGGTTTTAAATTTGTTGTATCTTCAAAATAAATGGTTTTCAGTGCAGCCCCTTAAAAAGGCCTTTACGCCTGGCTTCTTTGAGAAGAGTTCTTAAAAAACCATGGCACGCAAGTAAAACGCGCGTTAAGAAAAATTTGTTTTCGATTGTTAAAAAAGCAGCGGTGCATAAAGTGCCACACTCGCGGTTGCATGTGCATAGCTGCCGCATGTGTGCAAGTGGCGGAGTGGTGCTAGTGGGTGGGGCGTAGGTGTTGTTTTGACAAAGGTTTAGCCAGCCAAGTTGCAGTCCTGCACTTTGCCAAACAGCGCGTGAAAACGTCCTGGGGTTGCGATCCAGTTAACGGGGGAACCAGGACATTAAGGAGCTCAAATTGCAACAATTAAGTTAAAGTCCTCGTTATGGAGTCGGTACTTGATTTGGCGTCCCTGTTTTTCAGGTGTTTTTAAAGCTAGGAGCAACCACTTGAATATATGAAGAATTTAAATTTCAAAGTTATAAAATCTTATTGGAGACTTTAAGACTTATAGTCTACAAATAATGCATCAAAAACACTTGCATAATAGAAATACTTCTCCGACCTATCAAATTAGGAAGAGAATTCGGCAACATCATATTTTCTTCTATTCTTTCCCTCACAATAAACCTTTTCAAGAGCTAAACAATAAAAGTTATTGTAACATTATCCAATATTATTTGGTATTATGCCCAGTAAGCCAATCAATTCTAACCAGATCATCTCAGCCAGATTGCCTTACCAACCGAACTCAAACTCTTCCCCCATCAAACGCCAAACAGTTGCAAAGTCTGTCGAGGATATCAAAGACCTTTTAGCCTCACCCACTCATTAGGACTATCTGCAGTCCTTGGGGGTAAGACAACCCCATGCTGAGGGTCCTGGCAGGAGCGAAACGTGAGATACTCCCCCCGTCCCACTTGTCTTTATTTGTTTGCCCTTTTAAAGGACGCTGTTTTTGCTGTTCGAGAAAGAAAAACACACCAGGATTCTCACGCGAATCAATCGAGAAAACCTGTCTATTTAAGTACCCGACTCTTTATTTGCAATGAAATCCAAGACGATTTCACGCTTGAATTTTTATTTTCGGTTACAGAGGTTGGAATTGGGTATTGGTATCCACGCACCCTCAACTTAATTAAATTTTCACTGCGGCTTCGTCAACTGCAAATCAAACAGACAGGAAAAACATAAGAGATGAAAACAAAAAAATATCATATAGCTTGTTTCAGTTTTGGAAAAAAACAGCAGGTTGTCCCAGGTTGCCATGTCAACGCATCCTGATCTACCTTCCCCGTCCACCACTTTTGTTTGCGATGCCCCTGATTACATTTTTCCCATTTCTACATTTGATACTTTTATTTGCTCAGAACTGCCAAGTGGAAAACCGCACAGTTTCCACTCGCTACCTGACAAAATCGTGGATTTCAGAGTTGGGAAATTATTCTTTACAATAATCTTAAAAAACAATCTTAATAATTCGGAGACCTACAAAATAAGAAGAAAAATTCAGTTATCATATCTGATATATTTAAATCATTGAACCTTAAATAAAAAGTTAGGATATCAATAATTTATTCAATATTAAAAAAATATAGAAATATTAAGATATTAATTTATTTAATCTTCATAATTTATAACTAATTGTAATTCTTTCTGTGTCACCTTTTCTTTCAGTTTCCAAGCGTGGAGCTGCCCATTCGAACGAAACCGACCAGGACACGGGCTCCGAGTCCGGATCCCCGAGTAGTCCCCGGCCCAAGGTCGCAGGACTCTTCAACTTGACTGCCAGCTTGTCGCCCGCCCGCACAGGACCGCCCAGCTCTCCTGAATCCGACTTGGACGTGGACTCGGCGCCGGATGAGGCCACGCCGGAGAATCTCAGCCTTAAGAAGGAGGACAGCCAATCGCCGCCCAATACGCCCGCCGAAAATCTGCATCTCCTGCGATCCTTTAGCAGCAGTCACGCCCAGGGCTTCCTGCCGTATCACCACACGCAGTTCCTGGCCGCCGCCGGTTTGCCCACCCACCACCACCCACCGGCGCACTCGCCGCACCACCAGCAGCAGCAGCAACAGCAGCAGCAGCAGCAGAACCACCTTTCACAGCACCACCAACAACAGCAGCAACAACAGCAGCAGCAGCAGAGGTCGCCGATTGATGTCCTTATGAGGGTGTTTCCCAATCGCCGCAGGAGCGATGTGGAGCAACTGATGCAGAGATTCCGCGGAGATGTCCTCCAGGCCATGGAGTGCATGTTGGCTGGCGAGGATTTGGGTCAGACCCCGCCGCAGGTTCCTCCCTCCCCCCCGTTTCCCATGAAGTCTGCCTTTTCGCCGCTGGTTCCGCCCTCGGTTTTCGGCTCCCCAACCCATCGCTATCATCCGTTTATGCAGGCGCACGCCAAGAGGTTCCTGACTGCTCCCTACGCCGGAACCGGCTACCTTCCGGGGGTTCTGAGTACGGCGGACATCGAGCAGTCGGAGTCGAATGGGGCAGGTGGCATCGGACTGGATCGCACCAGCAACGCTGGGGATTCCCAGGATTGAGGCAGCGAGGCTGAGGCCAGCGGCGCCGCCGTTTTCAGGCCTTTCGAGTAAGATTTCCCAGAGTCCAAGTTCTCACACCTACACTGAGAAAAATATCCCCTTCTAAAGTCAGGAATAATAAGGAAATTTGTTTTTCAAATGATTTTATCTGTTTGGTTATAACTTCTCGTCTTGAAACAAAATATTTTTTTACACAAAAACCAGGCTCTAAATTGTCCTAGCTATGCCTAAAAATAAGTGTAAATTATATTACCCTCGAAACTTTAGCACACAAGTATTGTAACATAGAAGCCATAAAAATAATATGTTTAATGAATTACAGATTAAGAAAACCATTCACTCGATCCCAGTTAAGAGCCATAAGATGTAATTGTTTAGCTGAAATTAATATTATGCAGACGATGAGATTATTGTTTAAGGGTTTGTTTGATCGCAACCAACTAATGAGATACCCGTGTGTACCATATAAATACAAGCATATATAATTGTATTGAATATCATATTATGTCTTAGATAAAGTACATTTCAAACACTGTGTTAAAGTATTTAATAAATCTACGAAATAATTCAATAAAATTAAATGAAGTAATTAAATAAAGTTTGGTTTTATTTTCAATGAATGGGGTTTTATTTTACAAATAAAGCAATTAGTAAATGAATCTATTTAATGCCGATTCGTTTCCTTACAATTTGGCTTGCCTAAGCACAAAATTAAACAATGGTTCCGCTTCTAATTTTTAATCTCTTTAATACCCAATTAAAATGTTTAGGCCAGCATTAAATAGCTGACTAATCGGAGCAATTAATAAAACTATTTAATTGAAATCTGCTATTGTTTGGCAATCGCTTAAAACCCATGAGATAGTTAAGTAAATATTTAGTTTTCACAGCACGTAATTTATAATCGTGAGAAGTTGGACCCGAGAACAATGGTTTTCCATAAAACACCCCTCCACATACAAAACTAAGGCAAGAAGGCCCAATTATAGAGGCCACCCACGACTGGAAAATCCCAACTGGTCATCACAAAGGACAATGACCAAATAATAATGCGAAGCGTTAATCCGTACCATCATTATCTATTTGCCACTATTTTGAGGGCAGTGCCACACGACGACCCCCGGAAAAACACCAGGAAAACTATTCCGCACGGCCGTGTGGGGAAAAGTGTGAAATCCTTTTACACACAAACGGGTCGAGCTGTTTTTGTTTTCCCCACTCGGACACACGACACGATAAACAAAATTATAATAAAACTAATGCCCACAAACTCGCACACACACACATGACCAGCACATTGCCAGAAATTTTACAATGGCCAGAGGACTCGACTCACACCCACCAACGAACAATAATATCGGTTACACACATGCCGAGTGCAAATTACAAAACTATTTTCCAACATGCGACTGAATGGATAACAAAATTAAATTATTGGATATCAATTTGTCCATTGTGCGCCTTGCCAAACTCGAAAAGTCAACAGCAACAAGGATGGCCAGGATGTGTGGCCAGTTATATCTGCAAGTCCCCTGTATTTATGTGCCCGACTCGAACAATGGGCTCTATGTACCATTGTCAGGCTACAACAATGCCGGTGGGTTAGGATAGCGCAGCCACAGGATCCTCAGCTCGAGTGGACAATGGTCGGCACAAAGGCGGCGAGGACGAACTGGGGGGAGCGGGTCACAGGACTCACTGGTGAGCCCGGCCAGTCAGTCAGCCGCTCGTTGGAGGACGAGCTGTCGATAATATCTTAGAGTAGCAGTGGCCCATGTAGTTATGGCCGAACAATGAAGCTGGAGGAGAGCCAAGGATAGTGGTGATATTTTAGCTTTTTTCTGGGAAGAATAATTCTAGCTTAAAACTCGATAAGTGTGTTTACTTTCCAATTTATTTTCTTATGTCCAGCATTAACAGTTTTATATGAGTTTAACCGATTTAAATATTTTTAATCTGATTACAAAGCATCTCTCATTTTTCTAATCCTTTTTATTTATAATACTCAGTGCTTAAAATAATTTAAATTTGCTTACATTCAGCTGACTATTACTCAAAAAAACTTACTTCTATTACTCAAAAAAAAGGAGCTAACTATCCCCTGCAAAGTCGACAGCACTGACGGAATCCTGGATACAGGAGCAAAAACAGGAGCAGAAGCATCAGCAGGAGCGGCGGGCAACATGCATATGCTCCTCGAGTGCGGCACAAAATGCATACAATGTCAGGCATGGAAATTCTTGATAATAGACAATGAATTAATAGCAGGCGATTACCAGAGGGGGACACGGTGAGCCAACGAACAATCCCATCCGATTCAGCCAACCGACCAGCAAATAGACAGATCGAACCTCAGATACAGCCCAAAGGCAATGGGAACAAAGTACAAAAAAATGGCTGGAGTTATTCAGAAAAAAGGGGTTTCTGCTCCTGCTGGCAGATGGCACATGCCTCTTGTGGCCTCCTAAAGTGCCGTCAATTAAAAACGCAAAGAAACGCCCAAGAAGTGGCCCACCCCAAGGCCACGAAGCGAATCCCAAGCGAAGGGGTTACTTAACAGCTTAAGATTAACCGGGGACATATGTTTTTCCTGGCTCATTCGAGGGTGGTCTGCCGCAGGCATTAGTTTCACTTATTTGTTATTATTTGCTTTTCCACATTTCGAATCACGAGATGCAGCTCCTCATTGGGCAACGTAACCCAACCTGCGGCTTGTCAATCGGAGGGTCAGAGGCCATACAGCAACAACTAATTTGGCAGCCCCCAAAAGACGAAGCTGTTTTGTTTTTCCAACAGACAGCGCGGGGAAACAGCCAAAGGATGAGTGAAAAAAAAACTAGAAAAGAAAACAAATGCCATTTCAAGTAGCAAACGTGTAAAGTAGGTGGCCCAGACCTTTTTGCCGAGACTCAATAAACACAGTGGAACCAGGAATGGAAAGGGATTTTTGAACAATTAAAAAGGATAAGATTTCTAATGGGTTATCAAAATAAAATGAATTTATTTTCCATAAAATACTCATTAGATATCAAATATATTAATATATCAAATGTTGTTAAAAAAAAGTGATTATATTTAAATGATTATTTCCAAATTACCGTTTGCAGAAATAACTAAATAATTTAAAAAATCTTTGAGTTTGCGTAAAACAAATATTACAAATTGGATTTTCTCCCATTTAACCACTGTGCTTAGATTTTTTTGGGGCTGGGGCAGTTTGTCAGTCAGTCACAGTCGGCTAATAACCAGAGAGTCCATCAGAAATAGTGAAACCTGCGCGGCTCGTTGGGCAACTGCCAAAACGATGAGAAATCAATTTTTTTGGATTCGTTTTCGGATCGCCTGGGTTTGTTTTGCTTTTGATTTTCGGGTTGTTAGTTGTGTTTGCCGCCCAGGCAGCCAAGCAGCCAGCAACACATGATACGACCATTTGATTTCCATGTGCGCATCCGTGAGCTATGAGTGCGGATGGGCATAACCCAATATGATTTAATACAGTAGCTGGGATGGATGCCTAATGGCTCACCCCGGAGACCTGTTCTTTGATGCACTCACTCCGCGTTTTGTTTACACAAAATTCATCATTTACATATTGTGCGTGTGTGTGTTTTGTTAGGTGTTTTTTGTACCAACGAATGATTTTTTACATTTGCTTGGGGGCTCGTTCGATAGTTGTTCGATTCTTTCATCCCAGCCGACAAAATGTCAAAATGCCCCCTCTTTATGGAAATGTGTCGCTGATGGCAACTGTACCTTAGGATATTTTTAATTTCAATTTTTCAAAACCCACCCAAACTACTGCGGCCGCTGAGGAGTGCTAAATGGATTTTAAATAGCGTGGGCCGGAATCGGGGTTGTTGCACTCCATTGTTTGCATATCCACGATCCTCGTCAAACGTTTTGATTTCGGTTTTTCAACTGCGTAAATGTCACGTGTAGTCTGCGGTTGACATCGACGTGTGATTCTGGGAGGGAAGTGGTTGGGTGGTGCACTGGTTCACTCTTTTTTGCGATTGCGATTGGCCTCGTTGCGTTGGGGTTAACCGATTTACGAGTGCGATAAATATCTAAATGCCGTGATTTGCCTCATCAAGGGGCGTCGATGTTTATCCAACAGTGTATTTGTTTGTTTAATTGACAACGGATCGGGTTGAGAGTGTGTCGAGTCCTTTGTGCAGGACACGTGGAGCGCTGTGGCTTGGCCAGGACCGATCTGACTTTGGCCCGCAAATAATTGACACGTGTGAACCAAATAAGTTGTTTGCTGATATGGATATAATGAAGATTGTTTGATGTTTCTTGGGGGGCAATGTTTTGCGAAGTGCTCTTCTTTATTAAATTTAAAATTGGGTAATTAAACCGAAACCAAAAATTATTTTCTATTTGATTAAATAGTTTCTTTTCAAGATATGTTTTCCCGCCAATTAAGTTCTCTAAAAATGTAAAACAATGGCGCTTAGCGCCTGCAACACCTTATAAAATATAAATTGCAATACAACAGAAATGCCTGACACTAAGAAGCAATTCTCTCCACTATATCCCTGCACTTGAGCCACAAAAGCCGGATAAAAAACAAGCCAAGCACAATATGCAAAATAAATGCTCAAATAATAAAGCGAGCGAGGAGCAACCGGAGCACGAAAATGGCAACGTAACTCAAGAGCTACTCCAAAAACGAGCGCAGGAACAAAGGAGCAGCCCAAAAGTGAAAAGGACGAAACAATGCAGACAGCTGACACACACGCAGCCAAAGAGTGCAAAAAACAACATTTAAAATAATATTAAAATAAAGCGTCAGCCAGTAAAAATAGTCGAGGGAAAAGCCGAAAATTGTACAAACTCCAAAGGGGATACAAAACGTTAGTGCACAGAAACAAATAAGCTTAAAAATAATTCTGTAAGCAAATAAATACATCTTCCTTTATATAAAACCATGAATAATAAACCTTGAACTCTATGGAATCTTAATTTCAAAAGGCAAAAATATAATTACAAAGATCTTTTCATGTAAAATCTGATAATAAGGATATGAGCTGCAAAAACTTTTAACTGTGTTGGAGAAATGGAAACCAAGGAAGGATGGGGGCGTCAGTGAGGCGACAAACGGCCAGCGGACTAAATAAAAAAATAATAATGGAAGTTATACATTTTATTTCACAGACGAATGGCAGCAGGACAGCCAAGGACTACGAGTCCTGGCCGGGCAGCCAACCCCTTTGGAATGTTGACAAGCAGCAGCAGCAACACAAAAAATAAAAAATAATCAAATAAAACTGAAAAGGACTCGCTTTTGTGCGCTTTGTTGTTCGAGTAGTTTTCTGTTTCCCTCTGTGTGCGTGAGCTCAAAGGAAATAAATGTATTGTATTTGGAAGCGCAGCTACAAATAAAATTTTAATCAAAATGTAGTTGAGTGTTGAAGGGTTGTTCTGCGATTGTGTTCCAAGTTCTGTGTGCTTTTGTGTGCGTGTGTGTGTTGTGGTGTGTGTGTGTGTGAGTGCGGATTGTTTCTGTCAATCAGCAGCTTCAGCTTCTTTTGTTGCTGCCGAAGGATACAACTGATATTGATTTCGAGTTTGCCGCAAGCACAAAGGACCTGAAGACCCGAAACGGCAGCCAATGGGAAAAGTTTCGGAGATACGCCATACAATGGCAGCCGGAAACGCTCACCAATTCTCTCGCAACGAGCACTTTCAGCATAGTTTCATAATTGCGAACAGCAATGGCGCCGAAATGGAAGTCCGTAGTATCCTGACCACTTGGCATTACACCGCCCCCTTGGCCCGAACACACACTCCTATTTACAAACATAGTGAGGGTTTAACAAATCAACAGATGAGGTAAAAATGTTAGCCACAGGTCTTGTTCCTCTATATAGTAATTATATTATATTGCTTCTTACTTATCGAAACGAAAAAACAATTAAAAAATACTTTTTAAAACAAAATATTCTAGTTAAATCATTTGAGTTGCATTCGGCCTAATAAAAACAAAAGGATTTTATGTCATATATTATTAGATTCAAGTAAAATTATTATTAGTATTTTATTATATATATGATGTAATATTTTCCAATTTAAATCTACAATTTTGTCCCCATCTGTTTGTGCAGTCTTGTACATAGTTTGCGTTGTTACTTCGTCCTGTGAGCGGCATGCGACATGTTTCTCTACCATTGGCAGGATATCCAGCTTTCAGCTCTCCCAGCTGGTGGCAAATTTCATTTGAATGCCGTCCAAACGGCTTGTTGGCATTGCACAGCAACGGGGGGTGAATGTGGGCTATATGGCTGGGCCCGATTTCGATCCTGCCTGCCTGGCTGAAACTCAATTAAAATGGCATTTAAATCATGCGAACTTCTTGTTCTGCCAACGCCCAACACACCGGTGGAAAATTCTTCGGCAAGTTGCCTCAATCGCCTTGACTTGCGGCCTTTTGTTTGGCATTTTTCGGTCTGGAATTGTTAATAATTTGTAATGACACGCGCAGTTAACCGAATGCCTTCTGCTAATGGCTATCGCCTCCCAAAGCGTAACCGATTTATTCGGCACACAAAGGATGCAGTCCCAACAGCCCCTGCATCCTTTTTATCCTCCCAAGTCTTGTCCTTGGTTCACTGGCCTGGAAATGGGCACATGTCTGCAATTTACGCTGATTTTTATTCAAATTTTGCTTAGTGTATAAATTGCTGTAGCAAAGAAGCAAACAAAAAATGCAGACAGAAACCCAATAAAAATATAAAAAAAACGGTTGAGGACTGAAAAATATTTTATATTGAATTTCAATGCAAAATAGTCGAATGAGTCAAAGTCTTTTTAATACTCATTTATTTTATTGTATTGTATTGTATTAATGACTAAAACAATTACAAACCTTAAATTATTAACTAACTGAGTACACTTTCTATTCTACAATAAAGATATTTAATATTGCAGATGTTTATTACGAACTTCTAAGTATTATATCAAACAAAATGTGAGATTACCCAATGCACGACCAAATATTTATCATCCACACATAGCGTGCAACTTCTGAGATCGCTAAAAAGTCCCTCAAATTAAGGAATAAAAAAGGATATCAAGGACATTAACGACTCTTCATATAGCGACCGCAACTATGCCAAAGGCGAGGCAAGAAAAGCGGCAAGACAGGAAAAAAACACATTTGCATATTTATCTTTTTTCGGTTATAAGCGCTCTCTGCTGGCTGCTATAACATTAGCATTTTTCAAAAGGATAATGTGCCACCCAGAGACCTCCACCCGCCCAGCAGCCTCCTTCATTCCTGCCACAGTCGTTTGGCATTTTTCCACTGGCATCTCCACGTACTCCATTCTCCGTGAGGGGGATTTTGCCAAGGGGTAAAAGCCGCCGAGTGACAAGCATTTGTTTTTGGGAACGGGAACAAGGCGTGTGCATGTGCTTAAGGGCCTCGTTAACAAAGTTATTTTGTCTTTTATCGCCCGCTGCTCAGTTCTCGGCGATGTCAAAACATAATTTGCCATGTGCGGCATTAACTTGGCAGCATTATCAGGCATTTCGATTTGACGTCATGCGTGTGACATAGTACAATTTATATCCTGGCTCGTGTTGGCATCCCTGGCGTATGAGCAATGCGACTGCTAGCTGCCTTGTCATTCTGTTGCAGCTGGTCCCCACTAAACTATAGGTACTGTATGTATGGGAATATATAGTAAATAAAGGAACAATTCTCCGCTCGGCCTCGCCCACACGCACAATTAATCTTTTGTCGAAGCACTTAATTGAATTGCCCCGTCAGCCCAGCAAATATCAATTACCACCACAATTATCCGCACACAAAGGCCGCAGAGTAGGAAGTGCTCCGCATTTAATTGAATTACAATTTCATAAAAATCCCCAAGAGATAGATTCCCTGGAAATCGCTTAGTTTGGGTGCAGGATGCGGCTGAATTGCGGGGAAACTTAAGATGCCGCGCCTGCGCGCACAGCTCAAAAACCCCAATTGCAATTGGCATCGGTTTCGGTTCGGTATCGGTATCGAATAATGAAGAATGCTTACAACTTTTTAACACATTGCACAAAGGCCGCGAACAAAGGATCTCACATGCCACACAATAAATATAATGTATATAGGGCAGTTCTCTGTGGGCACTCGCGTGTTCATTGTGATTTCGATTATTGAAATGCGCACATAATGCCAACAAAACGAAGTTATGTGTAAAGTATACATGTACAATGCCCAAGTTTATACGTTCAAGTGATTCGCGCCGTTTCTCCATTGTCGAAACGCCCCGAAACGCAGGCGCAGCCCTCTTACAATGGCCGTCGATCACAAGCTGAAAAATATCACTGAAAGAAATTGTCAATATATAATTATGCATTCAGTTACCAACCAAATCATGAATACAAATATATTGTGTCTTCTAAATTTATATCAAATTGAAGAAACAAGTAGCAAGCAGATATTTAACTATAACTCAAATAAGATTTTATGATTTATATTTATGATTTGTTGAGCAAATAAATTACAAACTTAAAGCCAATTCATAACAATTTTCATAATGCTTTCCTGCTATGCATTAATCCTTGTCTCAGTAATTGGATTCTGTTCAAATATTACTTTAATTTCAGTGCAAAATTAACGGCTTGGGAGAGCGGGGGCTGGCAGATGAAGTCGGAGAAGCCGTGGAAGCTCCGGGAAGCACACTCAATTCCAGGAAATTTAATCCTTAAATGCTGCATATAATATACATTAAAATCGTTTTGTGCTCGAGTCGCGTCCACTTCAGATGTGACTTGAAAAGCAGGCAGATGGAAAGACGTTTTATGTAGCTAAATGAGATTCGGAATTGTGGAATAAAAGACCATTACTTTATATACGTTAAACAGTTTTGGCATGAAATTTAATTTGCGATTCTTAAAGCACTTAATGCACTCAGTTATATATGAAACTTAAAGAAAAAACCCCGTGAGCTGTTATATAAAATTTTTTTGTAAAATCATTGACACAATTATGCGAAATTAGATTCGTTGAGGTTAAGTGTTCTTGAAACTGAAATTAATTTGGAAACTAAAAAATGGAATTTAATGAGGTAACTGAAAAATAATTTTCCACTTAAGGCAAAAAAGACCCTTCTCCCTCTTTTAACCCACCACATTTTAGCACTGTCACAATCTACATTTAATAAATAAAAGACAAATTTCAATTCTCAATAATACACCAACACCCCCAACTTCTGCCGCCCACAACCGCCCATTCTCGTCTATACAATGGCCCTCAAACATAATTCAAAATGCCAGTAAAACATATTTTTCCAGCTCGAGTTCAGTGGGGAGACGAAGCATTTGTGCAAAAGTATTTCAAGCGAAAAATCACACTTTGACATTGTCTGCTGGCCCAGAGGAATGGAGCTGCTCGAGGGGTTGCCAGTTGGCTGGTAACTGGTAACTGGTAGCTGGTAACTGGGTATTTGATCTGCTGGTGTTTTCGGTCAGACGTCGACGAGAGCCCGGCATAATTATTGCCAATAAACGTCGCCCCGCTCCCCCAAATTCTCCCCATTTCCCTAAGCCGTTTTCCCGGCCAAATAGAACGCCCCTTTTCTGGGCCGCGATGCCACGGGCGCAAAAACACTTTGTAATATTTCGACCGGGAAGCGAGGTGAAAGCCACTCGATTCCGGGATGATTGCACTGACAAAAAGATTTTAAACTAATAAAGAATAAAACGAGATAATATAAAACAACTTAGATAAATATCAATATAGAGCTTCCTTCCATTTCGAAATGATGATGAGAACATGTTAAAATGCATCGAACTCTCACTCTTAGTTCCTATTGATTTTTATTTAATTATTGTAAACCAGTTTTAAATAATTTGGAATGTAAACATAATTTATTTGGATGTGAAAACCTATTATTAAAAACTATTAATAAAGAAACAATAAAAATTTTTTTTAAATATTCACAGTTCATCCATTATCCCCAGTGTGGATGTCCGTGTCAAAAGGCAAGGCCAGCAATGATTGGTGGGGTGTTTGTGGGTGTCTGGCATATTTCTGGTGGTGGATGCTCGGAGGTTTGGATGCTCGGCAGCGTCTGTGGGTGACATTCCCGAATTTCATTTGCCAACTCAGCTCAACCGCAAGCGCCCATCAAATTTCGTCACGGAAAGTGTGTAAATAAGTTCATTACACACATTTGATTGAGAGAGACGGAGAGCTCCCCATTCCGCAGGATCCTTGGGTCCTGTGGCCAGGTGTCTGTCTGCCTGCCAATTGGTAATTAAAAATCAAGAATGTATCTCGACTGGCAACACAATCGGTTAATTCAATTTGCAGGCCACGCTTAACTGACTTTCCCTCAAAATACGAATTCGAAAAACGTTTGAAAAGGTTTAAGGACCGAGGATGGGCTTGCGGTGGATTGGGCTCTGTGTGCCCGTGCCCGACGGCCAAGGATAACTGTCTGAGGATGGCAAATGGAAGACAAATGGGGGTGCGAATCGCCTCCGGAACTCACTCACTCACTCACTCAGTCAGTCAGTCGTCAGTGACCCGAATCGCAGCCCAAAGCAGTTGCGGATGCGTTTAATTTATTATTAGAATTATTTATGACAAACACTCGGGGAGGGGTGATAAAAAAGCGGTTATTGTTAAGTTTATTAGAGCTGGCCGGCGATCCGGAAAAGGGGTGCAACCTCACCAGGACACTCGCACAGTGGTTGCCGTTTCATATGCAGATGGTCATGGTTTCTTTGAAAAAAAAAACATATTCGACTGCAGATGGGCGATAGCTATTCAGCAGATCAATAAAAAAATCAAACAATACCAGCATTATTTGTTTCTTTTGTATGTATGCCATAACAAAGTTGGATTAAAAAACCGATGGTAGGGTGAATATATAACTGACCAAAATAAAACTTATATATCATTTTAATTTTGCATCACTGTGTATTTTCAAAAGTATTTCAGCATTGACAGACAAATTTTTTTGGGTAAAAATTATGTTTGGGTCGCAAAAAATGATCAAAAACAGCCAAAACGCATAATTCATGCATCAGATACATGCTACTTCAGATAAATTGCAGGACCAACGAAATAACGAGCCAAACTGACCAGCAACCGCAACAACAACAATAACTTGACGCACACTTGAGCCTTTGAAAGGATAACAATTTATCACAAAGGAGGAAAAGGAAAATTTGGGCACACACAAGCACACATTTTTTGTAACTAACAGCGGGTTGAATTTGTTTTCGATTTGTGAAAGTGAAATATGTTTTGGTGACATTAAGCTGACGGAATCAGGATTAGATGCAGCATCCTGCGAGGACAATGGGACATCGCCGGCTTTTATGTGCGGCACGTGCTCATCTTTCCACTTTCAATAAGTAGCGAATTTTTTAAACATTTGAAAATGTTGTTATCCCCTTCGCCGGCGAGTTCTTTAAAATTTAATTTGGCATTTGATTCTCTGGTGTTGGCATATGCCAGCATTTCAGCCTTCAAAGGATTAGCGCCTGGCACCTTCCCCTCGGAAAAGCTGCAAAACCATGACGATGTGAACTGGCAAATATATTTCCTTTCGGCTACAAGGATGCGCAAGAAAAGGCGACAAGTCAAGACATTTTTATGCAAATTTATCTCATTACTTCGGTTGGAACTTGCTGTTGCCGCTTGCAAAGTTATTTTCAGAGTGAATTTAATTAAATAAAATTATATATTCAGCACATGGCAGCAGAGCAAGGATAACTTTTGCACTTGTCCTCGTCTTGGCATTGACTTCAGGCTCAAGTTGCCTTGCCTCTCTTCTCGTTAATTAATATTTATATTCAATATTTATGCATAATAACTACGTATCTAGAAAAGATTAGGCAGTTCGAGCACGTAGTACAAGGTGCCTCGGTTGGGAAGTAATTAAAATTTGATGGAGCTTAGATCTAGCAAAAATTTAATGAATTAAGTTTCACAAAATGGTTTGTAAGGTGAGAGCAATTATATATATGTATTACCAAGTTTTACATGATTTAAGCAAGTTTTAAGTTTTTGTGTCTTATTTTCTTAATTCTTTTCTATATATCCTTGAAAAAGGTAGCTTAAATTTAAGCAACCTCGAAAACATTTGCCATTGGTGGATAAACCGCGATTAGAGCACCTAGCTCGAGTGCCAGCTGCCGCTGCCATTTCCGCAGGACCTCGGGATCCTTCCTTGCCGCCTTTCCGCCGAGAGCCGAGACAAAAGCCCTCGGCGGAGCAAGGCCAGCAATTATTTGTGGCATTCGCTCAAAGGAATTGTTTGGCTTTGCTATATCTTTTAAATACAATTTATAAAGCACGCGCCGCTGCACAATGCGAGGGAGTGAGAGGGAGAAACGCTGCACAATGGGCCAGATAAGAAGGCGGCCATTTTGTTTGTGCGCCGCGCACAAAGAAAGCAGAAATAACGGGGAAAGTCAAGAGGCGGGCTATAGGAACTGTGGGTATGGTATTGGTAGGGGGTAGGGGGCGTGGCGCCTCTCTCGCTTTTTAGTGCGAAAATAATTGTAAAATCTGCAAATGCAAAAGGTTTTCAGTGTTATTTCCTTTTAGTCGGGCCAACACAAAGGTGGCACAATGGCGGCCGGCTCTTCAGGAAAAACCCGAGAAAAACTGACGCCTTTGTGAGGAATCTCGGCCGCAGACTCTGTGTGTGGTAAAATTGCAATTTAATTGCAGTTAAATTGCTCGCAATTTGCTCAAAAAAGCGGGGGGAGATGTTTTTTCAAAAAGAAATCAGCAAGGTAAACAAGCAAATAAAAATGTTAGCGGGGGAAAACTAGCAGGAGCTGTGGAGGAACTCCAGTGGTTTTTCATTTCGCAGGCTATTCAGTCGAGTGGAAAAAAGGTTCCAGAGCAGGGAAAATGTATCTAAAGGATAGACAGATCTCTCCTTTTCTTCGGCTTTGTGTGGGAAGGTTGCACTTGAGACCCCGGCAGTTGATATCATTATTTGTTTGCCATTTGAACAAGGACACGAACATGTGTGGAAATGTCCCCGCAGCGTTTATTTTGATTTTATGCCGGAATAAACGCAAATAAACAAATTGGATATCAAAACGATAGACGGCTAAGAATAGATACGATTTTTTCCCAGGCCACGGTTGATTGTTGAGTTATGATCCGCAGATAAGTATCTATTAGTTGAGTTGAGTTGAGTTGAGTTGAGTTGAGTACGCTAATTGCAGCTCCTTCTCCAGCTCCTGCACTTAACCCCTTCGAAAGCGACTCGTCCTTCCTGCAGGCAACAGATTTATGGGCCTGGCTGCATCACCTTGGTTATTTAATTTGGTTATTGTATTCATTGACACAAAAGCCAAACCAGCCAGCCGCCTGCTGCGTGCTTTTTGGTGCCTTGCCAACTGCCAGCAGCAAATAAGTCCCGGAAAACAAAACAGCCTCCCAATTTCTGATGCACAAAGCGAAAAAAAGCTGGAAATATAATATATACACTTAAGCTTCCTTAATTTATTACCCAAAATTTGTGATTTATAAAGTCATTAAAACTATTTATTAATTTATGCTGTGCTATTAAGCTGCTCTTATTTTCAGCAATTTCTACAAATATTTTTATATTGTTTTAGCGGCTAGTAAAATTATAAATAAGCAGCAGTTGATATTCAAAGCAAAAATATTAAATTCAGTTTATAAAAGTTTCTAGAAATTAACAGTATAATATTATAATAATATTCTTTTTGCTGTGCAGCCAACCTCAAACACCACACAATATCCAGAGCTTAGGCAAAGCCTGCAATGTGTTTTAGTTGAGTTTATGAATAAAATTACACAGGACCAGCAGAGGTCAGGTTGGGAGGGGTCAAAGGGTGGGGTAAGAGGCACTCCGGCTCATATCAACGCCAACAATGGATAATAAGCGTATCCACTTAATGGTTGCCAAGGTGCCGAGGTGGAGCACACGGTGGGATTACTAGCATTGTGGATCTGCGAGTGCCAAACCCGCGGTCAAATGCCAACGAACAATGCCCAAGAGTGGGTGGTTTTGGTGCTGGTTCGGTGGGTGTGGGTATGGGTGTGGGTGTGCGTGTGTGCCAAAAATCCTTTGGCCGTAATCAAGCGGAAAATAGCACAATGACTATCTACAATATATCTGGGACAATGGAAGACACAGGCTGCAGGCAGGAGGAAAACTGGCGATTGTCAGTTGAAAAACAAAAGGATTTCGCACACACACACTCTCAGTCGAGTTAATAAGTGCAAAAAGGGGTGGCCAATATAACAGGCGGAAGGGGGCGTGGCATTGCGTACAAGCAAAACAGATCAAACTGTTACAAGAAGGCAGCCAGTGATGAAATTTCGAGAAGTCAGTGGGTGGATCGAGAAGTCCTATACTAGTATAACCTCAAGAAACCATAAAGTCATTCAAACTAAATTTATAACATCATAAAATGTTATACGCACAAAGGATTACATATAAGTAGTTTCCCCAAAATGTCAATGCCAACCCTCGTTATTTGAAAAATATCAATAAGTTGCAGACAAAGTGTAGCTATCTCACTCGCCCCTTCTGAAAAGACCTCCACTTGTCTCCAAT
Organism: Drosophila ficusphila; assembly: GCF_018152265.1. NCBI lineage: Eukaryota > Metazoa > Arthropoda > Insecta > Diptera > Drosophilidae > Drosophila > Drosophila ficusphila. Next base: position 22,622,083 of record NW_025064737.1, read on the forward strand.
TTTGCATTCACATTGCGCATACGCCACGTAGGTCTCTGTATATCTGCAGGCACATAAGTGTGTTTGCTTCTGACTGCAATTGTTGCCTTTGATTTGGTATGCAGACATTCTGAAGTCTATTATGCGGGTTCATAATTGATATGTGATTAGGAAATAATTGGACTTTTTATGCAGGAATAAGACATTTTCAGATTGATTTTGCTTAGATTGTGCATACATAAATGTGGCAATATTTAATTTAATCTTTTGATAAAAATATTTAAACTGTTAAGAATAAATAAAATGGCAAGAATATTTTAGATAACAATTAATAATTTTTACCAAGGACGAGATAAAATGTTAAGCTGTGTGAAAAAAGGCAGCATTCCTGCAGAGATATTCCCGGAATTGCATTTCGCTGCCAAGTCCTGCTAATTGCTCGCCCGCTAATGACTCCCAGCAAAATATACTGGCCACTAACTACCGACCACGCCCACCCAGGACCCGGGAATTCGCCAACAGCCATTTGCGGCAACTAAGTAATTGCGCTTAACAACCCAAGCGATTGAATTAAAACGGGACAAGGAATAGAAAAAAATTATACAAAATGTTGGTACTTCATAATGGAGAGCGGCCACAACTGCTGCTGGTGACCATGTCCCCGCCCACGATCACGGCGAGTTGGCCAAAGAAAATGCAGCTTAATGCTGAATTAATTCCAATTACCGCATTGCCCCCTGTCCACCATCCTTGACCATCCTTGGCGGTGGACGAGCGCACTCGGCGGACTGGCCAGTAATTTAGCCGCTAATGCGCGGAGTGCGGCAACAAAGGCCGCCGCACGCGCTGACCTCCAGCTCAGACCGTGTCCAGCTTACTCAGTACACTGCCAGAAAAAATACTAAAAATAAAAATAGTAATACAGAATATTATAAATATAAATTGATATAGATATGAACTCAAGAATTATCTTTTCTATGGTTAAAATGTATTGACAATCGCTGTGTTATCTTCAAGATTTCATTAATAATTTTCGATAAATTCATTAAATGGCTTTATTAAAAGAACATCTTTGTTTCCTGTTTTGCTTGGATTAATAAATTGGCATATATCAATTAAATGTTTATATCATTTTTTTCCGTGCATCCCCATCCAATTGCCACTCTGCATTGCCATGGCCCTTTGTGCGAGGTTTTAACATGAATTTATTTTATATAAAAATTTTCCTTTTTCCGCCAGCCATCGGCCACTTGTTTGGCTTTCAGAAGACTCGACTCACTAATTAATTATTAATTAAGTTGGAAAAAATGGACAAACACCCCGAACCCCGCCCCTCTCAGCGGAATGAAAGATGCCTTTGCATTCAGTTTGAAACTTTTGAAAGTATTCCAATTTTCTAGCATTTTTCTCGTCCGCTTTGCGCAGAACTTTGTGGGCGGAAAACTTTCAAGCTAGCTGGAAAAACTTTTGGCTCAAAGTGTCGCCTACCGACGACCACGCCCCCTAGGGAAACCTAGAGCCAAAAGTTTTTACTGTCGCATTTCTCCGACTCCAGCCAAGTCGGCACTAAAACGCAGCCCTTGTGAGGGAAGGAAACCCACAACGTTAGCTGGTCCTTGGAAGGGATATGAAAGGAGAAGGCCCGACTTAAACAAAAAGCACGTGTCCTGAAGCGCCTTTCATCATGCGAGCACTGAAACTCAACTGACCTTCCGACTTGGACACTGGCCATGTGCAAATTGTTAACTGCGAAAACACACGAGTATGTACAAGAAGAAAAAAAGAGCGAAAGCCCTGTTCAGAAAAGCGCAAACATTTATATTTAATTGGTGGTTTATGCTCGAGAAGTGGCCTTGTGTCTACCCAATTGAGTTTCAAAGTTGCAATTAGAGCAGCCTGAATGAACGACTGACCACATTTTCCATGGGGCTATGGAAAAGTGGGTGGGTGGTCAGGTGAACTGGTGGCTGCATTCAATGGAAACAGTTGAGATCGGGGCAGTCCACAAAGTGGGGAGATGGGCAAAAAAAGGGCACCCCAGTGGAGAAACAATGCACATTCAAAAGAAACAAGTCGCAGACCATTAACCACAAAAAGCCCTTTTTTATATAGAACATAAAGTGTTTTTTATGGACGGCTGGACCACATTTGAATGGGGGTGAAAATATTGTACGTAGTTCATAAACTCCTTTCAATATCAACTTAATTAATTTCAATTCCAAAATAACCGGAAGAAATCCTTAAATTCCCATGTAAACGCTTCGAACCAAAAACAATCACCGTAGAATCAAAGGTATTCAGTTTTACCATAACCACTTATTTCACTTCATTCTTTTTGATTAATGGAAACTCTTTGAAACTAAGTACTTAATGCTGCCTGGCGAACTAACGCAATCTCGACACGAGCAAAGCTAAATGGAAATGAAAAACCAAATTGAATTTACCTTGCCTTTGACTATTTCGACACTCATGCAGTGCCACGCCCCCTTTTATGGATCAGGCAAATGTGCCAAGTGTTTATGGGTGCACTTAAAGAAAATAATATTAAAATAAAATTTAATATTTGCAATACAATAATGCAAGCAATTATTATGTAACTAAAGTCGTTTATTTTTTATTTACTGGTTTGTAAAACAATTTCATAACTGGTAAATATTTAAAGATTTTTTTCCGTTTACTGACTGATGGATTTTGCTTCGATCGACGACGAATGCATTGACGACGCCGACTCGATGATGACTTCTTTACACGACATTTAATTGAGAAATAATTGAATAGGTCGTGTCAAGTGTTTGTTTGGCGTTTGGCTGGCTGAGGTCTGAGGTCTGGGATGCGGAATATGCGATGTGCGATATGGATAATGGGTGGCACGGGATCTGGGTCTCCGGAGAGGTCTGGCTTTCGTGGCGAAATTAGCTTTGTCAAATGCGGCACGGGTTGAGTGGTGCGGAAAGGTCTATTGCAGCGTGAAAATGCCACTGCGAGTTGTTTAATGAAGTAGTCACAGTCGGCGGAGAAAGTCGAAGGCCCTTCCGTTTTCCCACCACTGAAAACAAAGCCCAGTGGTGCAGTCAAAGGAATGGTGGAAAAAAACACACATCCACAAGGGGGAATTCACGTGTGATTGGAACCTCAAATAATCGTCCTGCAATCGGGTTGAGAGTGGGCGGGGCCTGGGAAATTGTCGCCCGGTGCAGTCAGCCGAGCACTTATAATTGCAGTTGCAGTTTGGCCGATCGCATTGTGGTTTGGGAACCATATTAGTCCGGGTATTACCAACAAATCAACAAATCATTTAATAAACCTAAAGTAGGCGAAATAACTCTCAATTTTATCTTAGTAAAAATTAACCCGAACAAGGTTTTAATTACTCATTAATAGGAAAGGAAAAACACTCGTAATTTTACGCACTAGATAGTCATGCTTCATCGGTATGATTTTTTTAAACGTGACTTTAATTTAACTGCCGAACCATTCATGAACTTGAACTCGCATCCCAGTTCAGGTGTACTGATGTTATGGACCAATTAAAATTGTCATCAGTCACTTAGTTTTATGAAGTGTCGTCTAGCAAAACCGAAATATTCCAGCTTTGATTACGTCAGCATCTGATGCTCCCGTCATGACAATTATAACAAAAATTACACCGGCCGGCAGACCCATTTTCCGTGAATTCTAGGTTAAAGCCAATGTCGCTTCTAGAACTGGTTTCCATAGTCACATTGTTCTATAAAAGAGCTGTGTTTATCAGAGCTTGCTCCATTTATAAACATTTAGCAGTCGAGCACGCAATGAATCAGTCAAGATTGGAGTTTATCTGCTGGAGCTGCCTGCTCTTAATAATACTTGCAAAAGCCGAGGCAGCATCGGTTTGGAAACTACCAACTGCAGAACAAGTTTACGAGGATTTGGAAAACTGTCGCCTAGAATCCCATGAAGAGGATGCAGCCACATTGAGATGTTTGGTTACAAAACTGGGACTTTGGACAGACGAAAGCGGCTACAATGCCAAGCGGATAGCAAAGATCTTCGCAGCCCATGACCAAATGGAGGAACTGATGCTCGTGGTGGAATACTGCAACCAGAAGGAACAGAACAAATCCCAACTGGACGACTGGGCCTTCTCGGCCTACAGGTGCGCCACTTCTGGTCAGTTGGGCCATTGGGTCAAGGATTTTATGAGCCAAAAAGATGTTGATTAATAAAATAAAAACAAATTTCAATAAAAAAATAATACAAAAAATAAAATTGGTAAAATTGGTTTTAGCAATTTCAGAACACTGGGAAAAATCTGACATGAGCAGGGCTCAAAATTTTGACCATCCGAAAATGGAAAATTTTGAATGCAGTTTCATTAAGGACGAGATTACAATCGTTTAGAGGCATGCCGCTTTAAAATCGGATTAAAGTTGACAAAGATATGGGCTGTGGACCTCTAGAACTAGGTCTCCTATTGGCAAAATATCGGAATATTAAGAAAAATCTGACATAAACAGGAGACAAAATTTTGAACGTCCTAAAATGGAAAATTGTAAATCCAGTTGTATCAAGGATGCGATTACCAACGTTGAGAGGTATGCCACTTTGGAATCTGATTAAAATTGACCAAGTTATGTTATGTACGTTTAAGACCATAACAAAACGGGATGTGGCGCCATCTATTGTAAGGTAGAGACATAAATATTTATGTTGCACATTTTCAATGCAACAAAAGGTATTATTGAAATGAATTGAGTATTAAACTTAAATTTAACTTTAAATAAAATAAACAGCAAATCATTTAGTACAAATCTGTGTTACGAGTGCATCATTTATTTAAAACTTGAACTGCAAGCAAGCGATCAGATGGTTCTGGACGGCAGTATCCGTGGCTCCTCTAGACCTTAACGCTGTGCTGGACCAGCTGCAGGTTGGAGTTCATGAAGCACATGCCGGCGTGGTAGGCCTTCGAGCAGGAGTCGCCCTCCTTGGAGTGGGTCTCGGCACAGTGGGCGATCTTCTGGTGCGTCTCGTCGGAATGGTCGGCCTGATTGGGTCCAGCCAGCTGAACGTGGATCTTGTGGACATCGAAGCCATGCTCCGGATCGTAGAAGCCGAACTTCTGGAAGACGCACTCCAAGTAGCAGCGGGTCACAGAGTCATCGGGGTACTGCCACTTCTTGTACTTATCCACGAGCTCCTCGCTGGCGTGAACCTTCTCGGCACAGTAGGTGCGATAGGTCACCAAATCGTCGTGGGTTTTCACCACATACTCTTCGTGGTGGTGGTGATCGTGATCGGCGAGGGCACAAGCCAAACCCAAAAGGAGAACAATAAGGACCTTCATGACGAAGTATTTTTTCTGTGTCACACCTGCAACTGCAATTTGTGCTGAGCTCAGCAGCCGTATTTATAGCTGAAGTCTGGTTCTGGGGAATCAAGATGCTCTAATGGAATTAACCTTCTCTTGTTTCGATTTGCGGGTGATTGACTGGCCCAACGATTACCCTTATCAAATGGCAAAGGCCGCCAGGCAACGATAGGTGCAGGTGCTAGATTCCAGATGCCATCTTCAAAATGCACGCCTGTCAACAAGTCTGAATCACAGCTTATCACAAAAATGACGTGACTTTGAGCAAGTTCCAAAAGAGATTGTTCTTTCGTTCCTTCAGAGGCGCCATCTACCGTTCGGCAGTGCAAACAATTCGTTGAATTTTACAGCAGTCAACTTTTAACAGTAGTCACGTAAATAAATGGTTTTAATTTCTAATTTGGCAAACAATTCATTAAAATAGGGTTCGGTACTGATTATTTAAATTAATATACACTCCAGGCATATAATAAACGCACTTTAGGGTCACCTGAGTCCGTAGACGCATAATGCCTATCAAAAAAGAAAAGGGAAAGCGAAAGTTCGGCCGAAAGTCAAGAGGAAAATGGGGCAGGAGGTTCCGCCCACCGTGATGGTCTATTAAACTGTCTCAGCAGATCTCCAAGTTTTTGGATTGACCCCGCCACACTTTGAAAACCCCACAAGTTGCAGCATTAGTGTGGGTGGGGACCGGATCGGATCACTCTTATCACCTCTGACAGTGAACGTGACTGCGGCAAGTAAAAACAAACTATCATGCAGGAGGTTGGTGTGCACTCAAAAAAATTAACATAAGCTGTGTAAAAACTTTTAAAAATATATAATTATATTATAATTATATTATTATATATTTTATAATGATTTATTTTCTTATAAAAAGTTTGTTGGTTATACAAACTTTTTATCCTAGTATATATACATACATTTTTTCTACCAGTCTCTAAGTATATACAAACAATCTGGTTAACAACAAAGAGTTGAGGGCTTGACAGCTGGCTAAGAGTGACTAAAACCACTGCCACGGAGCGAAATGAACAACCGTTCTGAACTTTGGCTCGCAACGAAAGTGAAACCCGGTAAGCCCGTTAGTTATGGCCAAGAATAAAGACTTGTTGTGACCGAAACTGACAATTGCATTTGCAGAGTGTCGAGAGCTGAACAAATTCCTAGCCCAGTTTGGTTTTTCATTACGCCTCCATTCTACACTTTCGCTCGGTTTATTGCATTCATTTAATGCCACCGAGAAATTAAGTTAAAGCTAATGAAAATGCCTCCTCCAATGGGAAAGCATTCGGATTTGTTTTGTTTGTGTTTCGTTTTTCCATCATTCGAATTGGGAATACTCTTGAATTATAAAAAATAATTTAGATGTATAAGGAAATCGGTGTAGTATACAAACTCTTTTTTTTTATATATGGACATCCTGTCGTATGCGCAATTTTTGCTCTAAACAAGAAAAACTGTTAAATGTAAAGTTTTAATGGTTTATTACCATATATTACCATATCGTAAAAAAAATGTTGTGATCAGCGTTCAAAATAAAGCATAGGCATTAATGTTTATGTTTAGCGAAATCCGTGTAATAGCTGTCTTTATGGTCTATCATTTACTTTTATTATTTTTGTAATCTATAAAAAAGTGATCAGACTCGAAGCAAGGCTAATCGAAACTAGGCCAACTCCAAGAAGTTCCTGTCTGTCCGCCCATAAAACGCCAAAGCCACCACAGATGTTTATTTGCAAGTCTTTTAGCCAGCATTTCATTGCCACCACCGCAGCCGCTGTAACCACTATAGCCACTGGCACCATCGAACCCGCAACCACCGAAGGTATAAAAGGTTGCCCGTGGAGCGCGCCCAGCGATCGTTTGAAGTCCCCAGAAAATCAAGAAACGCGCGTGCGCAGCCGCAAAAAGAGCCAGTCGACCGTCGACAGTCTCCGCGTAGAGTCAACTCGAATCGTGATCCGTGTTCTCCAGAGTGCACTGCATATCATTCGTATCATTCGCAGCAACTTGTTTTCAAAGTCATTACGTGTCGGCCAGTCGCTAAACAAATTGTGCATTTAAAAAAAAAAACACTTGCAAGACCAAGTGCAAATCAGACAATTTATGCCATTTTTTTGTGGGTTTTCTGGAGCTTCCTGACACAAAGTGCATCGGCTGCATACGAAATCCGGGGAAAAAATTGAAAAGGGAAAACAAAAAGACACGGCCAATATGCAAATCAATAAGGTAAGCGGCGTCTGTGATATCTTTATTCATTGATCCATCATTGGAATATATATATTTAGAGATTTAGGGAATCATTTAGCGCCCACACTTCTCTGGGCACTTTCACTTTCGCCTGCTGTCTGGCAAATCAGATTCAGTTTTAGACTCAGGTTTAAGGTTACGCCACTGCCATCAATTGCCTTTGAACTGGTCTTAGCCATGAATCTAACTCGAATTGCGACTGAGTCAGCGTCCATAAGCCAAACTGGCACTGCAGGCCAATAAAACTCAGGCAAATGGGATGAAGAGTGGGTCGGGGTCCACGTTACAATTTTATGGCCAGAACTCCGCTGGCTACAACTGCTAGAACTAAGAATAACAGAAAATATGGTAACTTGCAATGGCGGAAACTTAACTTGGTAAATATCGAATTGAAGAACAAATTATATAATGTTTTAATAGCGAGTTTTAATTAGCAATTACCCTAAAAATCATTTTATTAAACGGAGGCATTACTTGAACAAACAATAAAACTTCCATGCAAACTGAATAGCATATTAGAAATAGGTTTTTATTTAAATAGTGTTATTTAAATTGATTGAACTTGATTTATGGCTTCGCTTTGTTATCTCAAAGCAATTAACACATATATACATTTTCCCTGCGTATTTGTAATGTGCACTAATCCAACTAAACTGCTGCAATTAAAATATAAATAACAACAACTAAGCGATTAGGAATATGTGCATAGATCGAGGGGCAACTTAACAATTTTAGAAGCTGCAAAAAAGGTACTACAGCAATGACAACTATATTAAAACTGAGACAATAACTGCATTAAGTAAAAACCAATTTATTTCTTGGCTAGTGAGACTTAAGAACATAAAAGCTACTTAAGTTATTTTTAAGAGCAAACAAGTTGTAAGTGCAACGCACTTAGTAAAATTTTTCTTTCTAAGCAGTTTGCTTAAATAATCGTTATTTTGTGAAGTCTTAGAAAACATGGCAGGTCAATCCAGTTCAACGATCAAGCCTCTTTTAAAACCGAATTTCATTGACACCTTTGAGAGACCACCCACCCCGATTCCTCGGAAAGCCACTGAGCCTATGGAAACACCCATGGCCAAGAGCGCGAGTGATCCAATGAACCGCTTTGAACTATCACTTTTAACGCGGCCATTACAATGGCACTCGAGGTGGCCCAATTTCGTGGACTGGAGTGCAGCACTCCGCACTTGATCAACGATTAATGACTGCTGATTCCACTCAATTCGGTCCGATTCGATCCGTTTAATTTCACTGTTTGCCAGATGCCGACGAAATCGAAAACGAAACTAGAAGAGAAAAGGAAAAGCGTCGAAAATTGCTCCCTCGAAAGCAAGATCACGGCAATCGCGAGAGGGTGGAGGAGAGGAGTGGAGGGGAGTGGGAGTGGGGATCTGGGGGCCGAGGAAAGTCAAAGTGAAATGCTTGGAAAGCAAGGCAAATTGCCAGTCAGACAGTCGCTCCGTAAACAACAATAACGATTACAATAACCAACCGATCCGAGGAGGGCGGCCCAGCCCAGCTGAATGGCTCGAATGGGTAATCCGAGAGCGGCAATTAGAGTGCGCCGCCCGCCGGGGATCAAGATCAGAAACGCGGTCACAGTTCCGCGGATCGCTCCAGTGCATTTCCATGCTCCAGTACCAGGCCACGTCAATGGGCGACTCGTCTAACCGGACCTACAGACACTCCATCTCCATTCCGCTGAGGAAAAGGCCTCAGTCAAACTCCCAGTTGAACCCGTGCACTGAGCAAATAATTAGTTCTTAAATCTTTAGAAAATTTTATAAATATTTGAATATGCTGGAAACATAGTTAATGCATTAAGCACCTCTAGATATTATACTTTATTTACCACTTCATCTTCCAGTTTAAAAATGGGTAGAGTAAAGGCATTTTGTATATTAAGATAAATTAATTCTTAATGGAACATTTTCCCTAGTGTAAGATATTGCCCCCGTCCGGTTCGATCGGCTACTCCGTAATCCAATTAAAGGAACAATCTACATTTCAATTCAAAACTAATGAAGTGTAGAGAATTCGCAACAAAGGCTGACATGTGTTGATTGTTTCGGCGACTGCAGTGCTGGTATTTGAAAGTTGTGGGTTTCTTCTGGCGGGGAGTCGATCTGGGTGTAGTTGTTGCTGTGGAGCCCATTACTAACCAGCTTCCCTGTAGAGCAGCTCCCCAACTTCCGTCAAACACAAACACAATTGTGCGTAGTCCAAACAATTCATTGATTGATTGTCGATATGGCGATCAATTAGACAGATTATGGTTTTCCATTGATTCCGATCGCAGTGACAAAACCAGGGACAGCTGTCAATGGAAAACAGAACATTGGCGCTTGTGTAACTCCAGTTTCGATTTCTATTCCCCGCAGCACTCGCTTCTGGTTCTCCTGCTTTTGGGCCTGGTTTTGTGGACGGATTCCTCGCAAGCCGCTCGTCGCCTGAGGAAGAAACCGAAGGTCTACAATGCCCTGATCACCACCGACGATAATCTGACCTCCAGCCGGGCCTATCCGGTCATCCAGCCCACCATCCACGAGCCGGGATACGCCCCCTTTGGCCCGTATAATCCCTACGGCTTCTACAGTCCTCCACTGGTGAGATTCGGCCAACCAATTGTTCCTGGTCTAACGCCCAACGAGAGGGTGAGTTTCTATATCCGTTACAAGTCAATATTCCTTGATGGGAAGGTATTATTCCTTTTCTTTAGCTCCCCTATCCATTGCCTTCGCCTGCTCAGTACCCAAGTGGCTTTGCTCCCTATGAGCCACAACAGCCTGTGGAAACCCCCGTGGAACAGCAGCCCCAGCCGGAATTGCCACCTGGATCCGTGGAGCCGCAGGAGGTGCCCAAGGATCAGATGCCACTGCCACTCAATCAGCAGGGATTGCCGCCAGTGCTGATTCCCCTGCCCTCCCAGTATAGAGGACAACCCACCCACCTGCCCCCTTATCCCTACAGTCAGTTTCCGGTGATCTACGATCAGGCGGGTTATATAAGACAGAACTATCTGCCGCCCTATGATTACTACCCCACTCATGGCTATCCCATTCGAACGGGCACTGCTGCGCCTCCGGCCACGCCCCCTGCCCAGGAGAATCAGCCCCAGAATCCCCCCGAGATACCGAATGAAATAAAAACCATATCCCTGGATAATCTGGAACCAGCGCAGCCCAGTTTCGAGGACATTCGCAACGGATCGGAGAGCAAAAACAGCGCGGTTCCCGATGTCCCACCTCCGCCAATACCCTCCGGACCCAAACGTCCGAGACCCGCGGATCCGGATAACTGATGGCCAACCGGATAAGCCGGGTCACTCAGTTTCCACACACGTATTTATTACCATTTCGCTTAGGCATAATATCGATTCGATTGTACAATGTAGCTAAGAGTAAGAGTTCATTCAGAGATAACGAATAAATAATACAAAATCGCCAATGCGGTGAATGAACTTGGATGGGTCACCATATCCCCAGAGGAATACGGGATGATTTCGCTTTCACAGGGGAATTGGGAATTATTTATCTCAGCTTTGAAGGGCCTATAAAAGCAGTCAGGCTCGTTCTAAAAGTTACAGTTCGCATTGACAGAGAGAATCAGAATGAAGCTTATCCTGGTACTCATCATTTGCTGTTGCCTTTTTGGGTTTGGTAGGATACCCTTTAAAATTGAACAAGACTTTTCCGATTCTCAATTAATAATGTTAACTACTCTACAGCTTTGAGCAATCCGATTGTGGTGACCAAGCCACCATTTATTCGCAGTCGCTACAGTTTGCGCTGGCGGAAGACAACCACTGTGGTTCCGGAGGCAACCGCTGGACCGTTCGTTAATGCAGTCACCACCACAGAACATCCCAAATTGGACACCTCAACCGCCAATGGGGACTACGATTACGGGGAGTCCGAAAATGTTGTGCCCAAGTAACGATAAACCTATAACAATACCAATCTTAAGAATGCATATTAAAACTTATAAATAACCAGTTCGTCAGAACGGTATAAATTTACCTATAGTTTAAGATTGCAGATATTAATAAAAATATAACATATAAAATCATTTTGTGTAAAAAAAACCAGAGCAAGCATTGTTATAAAAATAAATTTAAATTTAAATTGTTTACGACCGTTATTTTTCATTTACACAAGTTGGCACTCCAGAATCAATAACACTATGTAAACTCAATGTTAATTTAACACGTAACATAAATCAGCTGTTTTTTGCCGACAACAATAACAAAAGCTAACAAACGAGTTTTTTAAACAAAAATGTTATTAACAATTAAATGCGCTCAGAATGTGATTAAGCCGAACTTTCAGAAAGTGGCCAATCTGCTTACCAATCGCTGTAAATCTGGTTTATCTCAGGGCAGTGCAACAACAGCAACGAGTGGCAGGTGGGTTGAAGAGAGAGGAGCAGAAATACCCACCGAAAACTGAGCTTTACTTTTTCGCGCAGCGGTTCGCAAATCTTAGTTCTGTATTCGCCAGCAACGAGAGAAGGAGCAAAAACAGCAACAGCAGCAACTGGTGGCAGCACAAATCTCCGGAGATTCTACGGCACCCAAAACTCGGGGGCTTCAATCACATCGAAAAAACGCAAAATGGTGGTAGGTACTAACAAAAAAGTGATTTACAGATCAAGGGCAATAGAAACTGAGCGAAACCGAGAGGTTTTCTTATCGCCTCGAATTTAAACCGAGCCTCCAAGGCCGCGTTAAGTCTTAAAGCAACTGTGTAATACCCTAATACGAAGCAGTACTTCAAATATGGTAAGGGACCTGTCAGGAACCTCATTACTTAGGTTCCCCAAAATGCAGCAAAGAAGCAGTTCCTATAAGTTGAACAGGTTTTACTACCAAACATATTGGATAAAAAAAGGAATATTAACTTCGAGAATTAAAATTAATATGCATGTTGATTTAGGTTATGGGTCAAATTCTAAAAAGCTCGTTTAACATACTTGTTGCATGTTTTCAGGTGCGACTAAACGAACAGGAGCGTGCTGAGAAGCTGCAACCTCTCCTTGATGCCGGTTGGACTTTGGTGGAGGGACGCGATGCCATCTTCAAGCAATACATTCTAAAGGACTTTAACCAGGCCTTCAGCTTCATGACGGGCGTGGCCCTTTTGGCCGAGAAGATCAACCACCATCCCGAGTGGTTCAACTGCTACAACAAGGTCGACGTCACTCTGTCCACTCACGATGTGGGCGGTCTCAGTTCGCAGGACATTCGCATGGCGAATCACTTGGAGACCACGGCCAATTTGTTGAAATAAAAGCATTGTTATACTATTTTCTATTATCTATAATATCTGGAATCCAATAAACACTTAGCCCAACATCGATTTGCTCAGGATTTGATAGTCTGCTTCTTCCAGGACATCTGGGGAGATCTCATCCTTTACGTATCCCAGTTGTTTGAAGAAGGAAATGGACGGTTCGTTGTTGTTCAGGACAGTTAACATAATCTTTTCTAAATGCCAATGACGAGCACAATGTTCCAGAATGCCCATAATAAATTTTCCGAGTCCTTTTCTTCGGTACTCCGCCGCCACTTGCATTTCGTAGCTGCGGACGGGATTCTAATCATTAAGTGACTTTAATATTAATCTTGTAGTATAATTACCAGTATAAAACACAATCCCCATGATCCATGTCAAAGCGAAACATTGTATAGGCCACGTTCTCTTTCTTATCGTTTTGAGCCACCAAATATCGCGCCCAGTTCTTATTCAAATCGGCGTTTTTAATCTTTGGCTGCCATCCCATCTTGAGTTCTTTATAGTAGGGTCCCACGTTGGTCTCTGCCAATTTAAAGGCCCATTTAAGCAACTTGGAATCCGCATCCGATTTTGTTTTGCATATTAGTTTAAATTCTTCTCCGCTGGAAGCCTTGAAGCTTTGGTAATTGAGAGTTTCCAATGGGTTTTTGGCCCTGGCAGCATTCTCCACCAATCTTTGCTTAGCTCCCTGACTTAGTTCGTCCTTATTTGCCATTTCAGTCGGTTTATGTGAATGAAAACATATAAAATATGTTCCCGCTTTTTTTTCCTTTCATAATACCGAGCATTTAAAAAGATGAAGCCTTTTTGGACTCGCCACCAGCTGGCCACACTGAGGTTGCCCGCCAATTTAATTTGGGGGAAAAATTATTCGTTTTAAAGCATTTTCCTTGTATTAAGACTCCTTACGCTGTTAAGTTGCTGTATGATAGAGCTCCCATAATTGCAGCCAGGAGTAATTGAAAACGGATGCCAATTCAAATTTAAACCTTGCCGAAAAGTTTTTGGTCACCCTACATGCAAACATCGGTATGTTTTTAGGTAGGTTTTTTGGGGGTAACCGTTAATGGCCACTTTAATATTTATCGTTTGTCTTATTTGTAAACAATTGCAGAAATTTGTTAAAACTAAATTATAAATATAGTCATAGACTGCCACAAAAGACCATCTTAAATTAAACTCCCCGTAGTGGTGTAGTGCAGTTTAATCTCCACACATTAGGTAACCATATTTTATTAAATTTATAATCAAAATGCTGACGTTACCAATTTTGTGAAATGCAGTTTTTTAGAAACACAAATGTTTAAAAAATCAAAGCCCAAAATTGAGCCTCCGCCAACGGCTCCAAGTATTGAAGAAATGCTTGCGGACATGGAAACTTTTGAAGTAAATCAACCCTCAGTAAACGGACCTACGGATTACACGGACTTGGAGCACGCTCTTCTCACGGAGCCGGAGAATCTTTCACTTTCAACTTGGTGGCAAGTTTTTGACGAATACGATCAGAAGGTCAAAAAATTAATAGCCACAGAGGAGACTCTAGAGACCCATAGAAATCAACTGAAAGAATGCTACGCCAAACTAGAAAAAAATGCAGGAAAACTGAGGGAGGGCATCAAAAAGCAACAGGCGTTGGCTAAAGAAGACCCTGAATGTTAACTTATAAAATTAATTTTAAATTTGTTGTAAAATATTCCATTTGATATAAAAAAAATTGGCCCGTATTATCTGCTTCCGTGTTTTTTGTCAAGCTTAAAAATTTAGCCCCACTGTAACATGGTGTGAGTCCAGAATAAAACTTCAGCTTAGAGATTAACAGTATTTGCTAAGTGTTCAGTATATTTCTCTGAGCCAGACATTTTAACGGTCAATTCGTCGTGCGGTCACACTGCTTGGTGGATGGTGGTCGAAAAAAAGTTGTTAAAAGCGCAGAAAAAACGAATAATAATGCAAGTGCTCCAGTGACTGTGAAAAGTAAGCAGATAAGGGAGTACTTAAATCAAAGTTAAACCACAAACATGCGAGCCCGAAAATTGCACAGAAATTGGAAATCCCAACGATTTAGGCCTGGATGATTGGGCAGAAGAACAGGTTTTAGGCCGTGGCAACAACGAAAAAAAAGAAAAAAAAAAACTTGCGACTGGCTTATACCATTTACGCCATTAACGGAGGTCGATTGTTTTGCGTATGTGTGCTTGCTGTTTTTGTCCGATATATTTGGCTATATTCCACAAATCCAATTAACACAAACTGAAAAAGAGTGCAACAATTCGTGGCTAATTGAATTTTACTTGTATTTTATTTTGGTTTTCGACCAGCGCAACAACAACAGCGAGCAGCGAGTAGAAAGAGAGAGAACAGAAAAGAGAGGGTGTTTTTGGCCCAAACCAAAGCTCGGTTAGAATACACACACAGGCAAACAAAAATTGAGCAAAAACAATAATTATCCAATTAAACAGTTGTCAAGCAATGCATTTAATTTCATTGGCCAATAAGGTCTCGCCTTAAACGTTAAAGACGTAAAGAGAGGCCAAATAGAGCGTCCAACTAACAGTATTTTTCACGGGCACACCAACACCAATTGTTCGTCAGTGTGTGCATGCGTTTGTGTGAAGTGCTAATGAGATGCTGTGACGCTCTTCTTGCCGTTTGTTGCTCTTGCCATTTATGCAAAAAGACGCAAAAAACAAATACATGTGTAAAAATTTTCGAGTTGAACAAAAGATTTTGCGTAAAAGGTGAAAGCCACTTGGTGATCCGCCGTATACGCAATGCAGTTTCTTTGTGCCCCGGACCGTTAATGCAATCATTTCGCGATCATAACCGTTCCCGTTCTCAATTCTCGGTTCTCCATTCTACATTCTTTATTCTTGCAGCGAAGATGTCACCGTTTGGAGCAATTTCCTCGCAGCGAGTCCCACAACAATAACAAACAAGAAGCGCCAATGATGTGATGCAGCAGCCAAGGTTGAGTTCGAAAAACACAACCTTCAAGTAGTCTAGGCCACCCACAAATCACCTGGAAACCCCGGATTAAATCCATGATGAGCTGGCTGCTGGGTCTCCTGGGGCTACAGGTCCTGTTCCTCTGGCTCCTGTTGCTGCCCGGCGAGATACTGGCCATTCCAACGCCGCTCAAGTTGCCAGGTAACTAAGATTTACAAAAAATGTTTTTTATCTTTAATGCATTGACTTCTTAAAAATATTTATTTGTATATTTTGTTGAATGACCATTGAACTTGTCTGTAATCCTCTCAAGCACTTGCTTTCTAGTACTTCCTCTATCTTCAATTTTTTTCTGAACACATCGTTAAGAGAAATTTCATCTTTTTATCGCTGCCGGCAGCTTTCTCCTTCATCTGCTTACCCCTAATACCTAACACCGCTCTCTTCTTTCAGGCTACACCCACAGGCTGACGCCCTACATCAAGCACTGGGAGGCGGCGAACTTCGATCGCGGTGTGCTGCAGGCAGCACAGGTCAGGCACCTGGAGCAGGCTCGCTTTCGGCGGAAGCGACAGGTGAGGACGGAGGACGCCACCACACCGAGTGGTCTGGCGCATACCATCCGCTTGAATTTCTCCGCCCACGACAGGTGAGTGCACTCGAGACACCCATCAATATAATCACTTAATCACCCTATGCCTCCGCACTCGCAGAGATTTTCGCCTGGTGCTGCGTCAACAGCCGCATTCGGTGTTCGCCCACGACGTGGAGATCGAAAATACTCTGGGTCCCATCGATTACGATGTCTCACGCATTTACACCGGAAGCCTGGAGGATGACGAGGCGGCCCATGTCCAGGCGATCCTCACCAGCGACAATCTGCTGGACGGGACGATAGAGACCCAGGCGGAGCACTATTACATCGAGCCGGCGCAACGATACTCCCAGCAGCTGGCCGAGAGCGGTGTCCACAGCATAGTGTATAAGTTAAGTGATGTAAATATGCAAAAGACGCAATTCACCGGAGGAGGATTAAACTCAGCAGCTCCTGCCAAAACGCATTGCGCCAGCGAAAAACTTAGGAAAAAGCGCTGGCTGCCAGAGGAGGTGAGTTTTTATAAATCTGTGTTTATTTAAAAAGCAAAAATTTATGTTGCTAGAACATTACAAATAAATAGTTTATAAGAAGTTAATTTTACCTTCATAATAATAATAATAATATATATTTAATCACTGCAGTTGGCCATGTCGGATGCTCCAGCGCCAACGTACAATCGCAATCCGCCCCTGCCGCTGGATTTGGAGGTGCCCTACAACGACGATTTCCGCGTCCTGGCCTCCGAGGAGGACAAGAGCGAGGAGTCGCCGAGAAAGTACCCGACCACATCCACAACCAGGAGCACTGTGCGCAGTACGGAGAGCTTTTTGGCTACGCTGGCTAAACCCACGTCGAATCGCAACATACTTGTAAATAACTACAATCCCTCCAATGTCGGCGAGGGAAGTCGCAGCTACAGCAACAGCAACAACAATGCCAACAGCAATAATAACAACAACAACAATAATAATAATAATAGTAATAACAATGTGCGGAAGTTGTACACCAAACACAAGAACATTATTGTGAGCACGTACAATCGACCCATCGAACCGGAATTCGGAACGCCCTACGAGGAACCGAATAACAATGGTACCCGCGACCTGCCTAGTAACTTCTTCAACGCCAATTGGACGACGCTCTTTCTAGGAAATAACAACAATGGCAATGACCGACCCAGCCACAAAACGCACGTGGAGATCATCACCAAAAACGGAGCCACAAAGAAGCCAAATATCATTGTTAACAACTACAATCCAGAGATAATATTCGCCCCCAATCCGCACAACCCTAGTTTTAACAGCATGTTGATGACGAATCTGCTGAGCGGAAGGGGCGGAGAGGATATCCATAGTTCTCCAAGACTGCTCTACGATCGCAAGACCACTTGCATGTTGTATCTGCAGGCGGATCACACGTTCTTCCAAAAAATGGGTTCGGATGAGGCGTCCATAGAGGCTATCACTCGACACGTTCAGCGGGCCAATACCATCTACCGGAATACTGACTTTAACAACGACGGCAAGCCGGATAACATCACCTTTATGATCAAGCGCATCAAGGTGCATAACATGAACGCAATGAAGGATCCCAGCTACCGATTCCCAGGCAATTATGGAGTCGAAAAGTTCTTGGAACTGTTTTCAGGTATGTTATAAGACGTAAAAACGTTAGGATTATCGAAACTCGGGTCTTTAGTTCTATTAGTCATTGGATGTTGAAATATACAAAAACTGACTTTCTCTTTTTATTTATGTTTGCCAATTAATTATCATTATCAGCATCAGTCTTGACACGTTTTCATTTTATCCAAAATGTGTTAACACAAATCAATCAGACCATTAAAAACAAGCCAAAGTTTAAATCAGATAAAGTAAAAATATGTAAACAAATCAATTAGATGCTTCTTAGGTCGACCACCCGTAAATACACAAATACATTTTGCATCATCTTTTTGTTCGACCTTATCTTTATTGATTTTTTAAAGCACATATACAATGTATTTATTTATTTATTTAACAGAGGAGGACTATGATGCCTTTTGCTTGGCGTACATGTTCACCTATCGTGATTTCGAAATGGGAACTTTGGGATTGGCTTGGACTGGTGATCTTAAGAATGCTGGCGGAGTGTGCGAAAAGAATGGGCATTACAGGGGTTCTCTGAAGTCCCTAAACACGGGTATAGTCACTCTGTTGAACTACGGAAAGCATGTTCCACCTGCAGTCTCCCACGTGACACTGGCACACGAAATCGGCCATAATTTCGGATCACCGGTAAGAAATATAAAATGATAACTAAATACACAACAATTTAATGACAATACGTTCACCATTTCAGCACGACCCGGAGCAATGTACTCCTGGCGGCGAGGATGGCAACTTTATCATGTTCGCCCGCGCCACTTCGGGTGATAAGAAGAACAACAACAAATTCAGCACCTGTTCGCTAAAATCAATAGAGCCCGTGCTAAATGCCAAGGCACGTTCCATGAAGGGATGTTTTACGGAGCCGCAGTCCTCAATTTGTGGCAACGGTGTAGTGGAGCCGGGCGAGCAGTGCGACTGCGGTTGGGAGGAGGACTGCAAGGACTCATGCTGTTTTCCCATGTCAAGGCAACCGCGTCTGGACGAAACCCCCTGCACCCTAACACCCCACGCCCGCTGCAGTCCTTCGCAAGGACCCTGTTGCACCACCGACTGCAAACTGAAGTTTGGCGATAAATGTCGGGATGATAACGGCTGCAGGGATCCCTCGTTCTGCGATGGACGCGTGCCCCAGTGTCCTCCGTCGGTAAACAAACCCAACAAGACCATCTGCAACAAGGAGTTCGTCTGCTACATGGGCGACTGCACGGGCAGTATTTGTTTGGCCTATGGTCTGGAATCGTGTCAGTGTATTCCGGGACCCCAGGACGACCGAATCAAGTCCTGTGAGCTGTGCTGCAAACTGCCAGGGGAGGATAGTCCCTGCCGAAGTTCCTTCGAGTGGAATGAGGCTCCCTTCGATGTGCCCGACATGTACTCAAAGCCGGGAACACCTTGCAATGACTATAATGGGTTAGTATTTACCTAAGTGAAAGAAGGTTTTTCGTTTCAACATTCTTATATATACTCATAATGAATTTTCCCTTCTTTAGATACTGTGATGTATTTCAAAAGTGCAGAGAGGTGGATCCGTCCGGTCCACTGGCGACTTTGCGAAAGCTTCTGCTTTCCGAGGAGAGCATAGCCAGCTTTAAGAAGTGGATGCAGCACAACTGGTACACCGTTGCTTTAGCTGCCGTTGGCGTTATCCTGCTCCTGGTAAGTTCGACCACTAGAAATTCGAAAGATATTTTTAAATTCAATACTAAATATTCTTTGGTTTGGAAAGTTAATGAAACTGGTCACGCAAATGTTAAGGGATCAGGTCGAGGCCAAAGCGCAAGCTGAGGTCCAGACCTTGGGTGAGCGCTCAGATTTCCAGTGCCCGAAAATAATCCAGTAGAATAATGGATAACACTCATCTAGCAGTTGCCTTAGTGGCTATTTCGAGGGCAATTTTAGACTAGATGTCATTCAAACATTTACCTCTGTCCTTTTCCTTATTTTATAAGACTTTTAAACATCCTTTATTTGAACTTACATCTGAATTCTTATTTATTTCCCACAGGCGCTGAGCACAAAACTCCTGGCGAAACGCTCGAATCTGAAGCTTAAGTCCGTGACCATCATTCATAGTGCCACCACGGAAACAGTGCGTCTGCCGGAAAACAACAACGGCGTGATAGTGCACACAGCCGTAAGAACCAAGGTACCATTCAAAAAGAAGGTTCGTGGCGAGAGAAGCAAAAAGCCAGGAACAGGAGCAGTAGCCGGAGCAGGAGTAACAACCACCGGTGCAGTTGCCTCTCGAAGTGCAGCCAAAAGCAGTGCCAACCAAGAGCAAAAGAAGAGCACCAGAGGGCAAGGGATGGCCAAGAAGAAATCCCTCGAGGAAGAGCCCAAGAAATCCAACAAAAAACTGGGTAAGCACATGAAGGAGATCATTGACTATTCGCATCGCAACAACAACGGGGACGATGCCTCCAATCTGTCCACCACCAACAATCATACGAACACCTTTGGCAAGGTGCAAAAGTGGCTTTTGGAATCGCCCATTGTGGCGCAACCTTTGTCCCACATCGAACACAGTTCCAGGGTTCGCAAGGTGATGAGTAAATCACAATCTACGCCAGAACGTCTGGTGCAAAAGACACCCCAGAAGACCAAGTCCATGGGTAATCTGTCCAATGAGAAGGTCAAACTGCAGGTGGTCTACAAGCCGCCCTTCAAGTTCTCGCTGAGATTGTCCAAGAAACCCAAAGTCAAAACTCACGTTGTGGGAGCAGGTGGAAGGCCAAAGAGAAGCCAGAAGACTAGCAATCGAACTGCAGGACAGTCCACATCGAAGGATGTATCCACACGCGCCAAGAGGAGTGCCCTGTTGCTCTGCAATGAAGCGGAGGATGATAACCAGATACTTACCCTCAACGAACCGAACTACGAGACCTTAAAGCCACCAACACCGCCACGTTCCATGGAGCACTGCTACGAGAATGTGGATATGCAGGCGGAGGCCTGCAGTTCAAAGCCCAGCAGCAGTAGCAAGGTTGCTCCCAGCTCGCAGAACAGGGCCAGCTTGGAGGTAGCTCCTCAGCAGGCACCCGTTCCAGCCCAGAGGAACTCCTATCGCAGGTCCAACTCCCTCTCCACCCACAATCCCTTCGCGGCAGCTCCACGCCGGAGCAGCAGCAAGGCCAGTGGATCGGTGAACCTCACGCGAAACTTTGGCAGTACTCAGAATTTGATTAATCTCAGTCAGAATCTGGCGAAAACCAAGAAACGCAGCAGCCTGAACCTAAAGGCCAGCGGTAGTGGCGCAACCAGAAGTGGGAAGGATCCGCCAACAATGGCAGTTTCCTCGCCACAAAGACGTTCCTCATCGAATGCCAATCTTCGCAAGGATAGCAGCGTGTCCTCCACAAAGGCTGTTCCGGTTCCACCGACCAGGAATTCGAGGAATAGCTTCAGCAACATTCCAAGGGCCAGTTTGGGAGGAGGAAACAGCAACTCCAACTCCACAAGCAATGGGGTGCCGCCCAATTTCTCACGTCAATCTTCCAGCAGCACGGCCACCAGCAGCTCCTCTGTCGCTCCAGGATTGATAAGCGGAGCGGCGTTGCAGCAATCCGCATCCACCAGCGCCATGCAGCGTCAACCACCCTCGCAGCCCATGAGGAGAAGCCTCCACAACTTCAGGACACGCTCCACAGGCACCGGAGCGGCAGCAGCAGCAACTGGAAAACCAGGAGCCACAGCTACAGCAACGACAACCGAGAACAATGAGCTGCCCTCCGATCTTGAGGTAGTCATATCCGATGTGGAGAACCTCGTTAGCTAAGGGCAGCTATCCCGTTCCAGTTTCCAAAACCAACCAAGTGAAAGTGATAAGTCTTAATGTTAGTTATACAAATTGTCGCATAGGTTTACTTGCATAACATATATATATATTTGTACATACATTATATATATGTGTACTTTACACTGCCTTAAACTTGCCGTTTCTGCTGAATATGTGAAATACCACGCCCACTCACACGAACAGACATTCAACCGCATTCCACACGCCCATAAATCCCCCGACCAAGGCTCGCCCCGCCACCTTGAATGCACCACCACCCGCGCAGCCACCCAACCAATCACCCACTGATGCCACCGCAGTCCAAACCGCCAGCCGCACTCACCGCACTTTGTACCTTCTACTGTTTACTGTTTGTATTGTATTGTGTAAACTGAAACTTTAGCTATCTTACTAGTTCCGGTTTCCACATTTGATTCAATTTCGCCAAGTTAATATTTCTTAATTACGATTTGCGTAGACTTAAATAAACTAAAGACGTAAATAAGGCCAATACAACTTAATTTCTCGCAAGCAAGCCTTGGTCTATAAGAGATATTAAAATGGAGAATTTGATCAAAAGTTAATACCGAAAAAAAAGTATGGGCAGCTATTCTATTTCGGTTTCGTAAGAAAAACTAAATGAGCTTTACTTTAAAATATATGGATCTCTCATTGGATTACAAAGTAAAAATTGTATTCCCAGAAACATAAACAAAACCGGAATCGAATAGCTCTCCATATTTTTAATACCTATGTTTGCCGTAACTTGGCCTATACTTCTTGTTATTTTCAAAGCAGTATTACTGAAATTGTTATGTACCTACTATATACTTAAATGCTTAGTTTTCCTGCTCTCAAAATTTCGAACAACGATCACTACTCATCCGAACTACGACGAACACACAGAACAATACAAGGTGCTATTTTAGTAACGAACTAAAACGATAAAAAATATTAGCCGAGAACATTTCAAAAATCCTTTGCATATTTTCTCAAGATCAAAACTAAGATAAGAAAGGAATAGAGGAAGTTTGAAGATGGTGTAGCCCAAGAAGTAGTATATAGAATAAAAGGGGAGCCGGGGAAAGTTGCAAATAGATGTACGGAATAGATACAAAGATAACCAACGATACTGTCAATGAATCAAAAGCATCATGCATCGAAAGTAGTTTTTAGATAATGCCCAGCAAAGCCACATAGAAAGTTAGCCAACCGAACATTACCATTAATCCACCCGATCCTCTTAACCGCCGGCACCTGAAAACACGCATCGATCCCATAGCAACACTTGCAATTCCCAGGCCTGTAGTGTACATAGAATATCGAATGGACATAGTTTTTATATGCAATACCGAGTTAGAGCAATGAGAACAAACAATAATGACACACCTTACGATATTCATAAATACTTAGGATATAGGACCACATTCCGTATCAAATCACAGAGCAGCGGCTTTCGAGTTACACACTAACACCCCAAAAATAACGATCTTTAGGCTAAGGATAACGATTGATATTTGTAGCTATATGAATGTGTAGGAAATCAAAGGCGTATCAAAAATATATACATACATCCATATGGGGCGTGCAATAACCATTGCAACTTTACGAGCATTTGGGTATATTTTTGTGGAATATACAAGATACAAGATAGAAGACATAAGCTCAGCTCAAGAAACCGACAACCGACCCAAAATATCGAATATAGACAGACAGACAGTTAACGCGTTGGCCAGTAATGAAACGGAGAACGAAAATAGTTAAACGAGTACGCGACAATCGCTTTGAAATGCTTAACATAAAACAAAAAACAAATATTGATAGTCCCGAAAAAAGAATTAAAGTTTAGTTTCAACATTGTCTTGACTTCATATTTCAATATGGAACTATACAAAATAATGGCAGGCAAGAGTGTTGAAATTTACCAAAAACAAATTATAGCGCTAGGAAACATCAAAAATACACCGGAATGGAAGTTTGTGTATCTAATAGATTTTAAAGTGTGCAAATTAAATTTTCCAAAAGATTTTTTAAATACTTTTGCTCAAATTGGATAACAAAATTCAAAGGACATTTATTCCCATCCAGTGTATTTCTAAACGTCAAATTTTATGGCCCAGTGTAATTAAAAAGATGAAAAAGATAACATTTTGAGTAATGCCAATGTTTGTGTACTGTATATAATTAAAAGCAAATGAATATTAAGTAAGCGGATGGAAAAGAGTATTTTGAGCGTGACAAAAAGACTATTTAGCGCGAAATGAACAATTTTTGTGTATTGTACATAAGAAACCGATTGATTTTAATCTAAATATACATAAATATTAATGTAATTGTAAAACTGCAAACGATTTTTAAATCTGTATGTGTATTGTGTACCTCAATTGTAATTAATTTTTTATACTTTTCACGAGATGGATTATTGCTATTTTTATAATTTAGCTAAATGAATTATAACACGTTTGTACGTCTCCTGACCCCCACGAAACCATCTCCTATTCCTAGTTAATGGCCAGTCTTAAATGTTGTCCAAGCCCGCATCACCAATCCAACAACCTACATAAATACATATGTAATTTTGTCAATTAAGAGCGCGTAAATGTCTTTAAGAAGTCGGAAGAAAAAACGAAACGAATTGATGTGGGACAAACAAAACAAAAACCGAAGAGCAAAGAAGTGAATACTAGCATTTTACGATAAATATTTTTAAAAACGATTCAAAACAATAATTAACGTATTATCATTAGCGAACAAAAAGCACATGTGTGACAATTCAGTTGTACTTTATGTTACAATTACTACAATACTTTATTTATTAATCTTATTGTTAGGAAATAACACGAGTGTAACTAATTTTTAACCCGAACACACACACATATGCGATATTTTATAATTTCCTCATTTAAGGCAAAATTCTATTAACAATAAAAACGAAACTAATACTTAAGAACATCGACTTAACATTTACTAAACTTAAGAGGACTTCTTTTCTGCATTCTCCAGCTTTAAGGCGCGCTTGGCCATGATCCAAAAGTATAGATTTGGGCAAAGATGGCGAAGATAATAGGCAATCTTGGCCTGAACATCGCTCACAATAATGTCGGGTTCTTTGCGGAGAATGCATTGGAGAATTCGTTCTGCTAGTTTATCGGGCGACATTCCTTTGGCGGTTGTTTCGTCCATTTCTGAAGCGTGAAAAAGGAAAAGGTTTTGTATTTAAGTGCAAAACAGAAAAGAACCCCATATTTTCTTACTGCCATAGCTGCTTCCGGATCCTGTCAAAGCGTTGAGTGACAGTTGAGTGCGTATATAACCAGGACTCACGCAGGACACGTTTATGTTCTTGTTGGCCACCTCCGCTCGAAGGGAATCGGCAAAGGCTTGCATGGCATGTTTCGATGCAGAATAAGCGGCTCTCTGGGGAATGGCGAATTTACCCTGAACCGAGCTAATGAAACAAATGTGACCACTTCCACGTTTTACCATGGAAGGAAGGAGAGCTAGAAAAATAATCAATTTAGTAAACAATCTATTCAAACGTTGCTTAATCTTTAAACCTTTAGTTAGGGCCACGCTGCCAAAATAGTTGACCACCATTACTTTGAGATCCACATCCACGGCTGTTGATGCCACATCTGCGCGGACACTGATTCCGCCGTTGTTAATTAGTATATCCACCTGATTATACACTGCCAAGACCCGGGTTACAAATTCAGGAATTGAATTTAATTCAGCCAGATCGAGGGCGAGCACAGTAGGAGGATAAGCTGGGTCCTAGAAGAAACCGTTTTTAAATTTAATAAGTAATTAAAAACTGTTGGGCTGGACATTACCACATCCAGTGCGAGTAGGTCCTTTTTCACCCGCTCCAGCTCCTGAGTTCGGCGTGCTGCCAAAATAACCTTGCAGCCTGCCCGGTAGAAAACATGGGCAAGGGATTCACCCAATCCTGAACTTGCGCCCGTGATAAGCACCACCTTTAATTCGTTTACATAATTAACCGGCTAATCAGTTATTGAGGGTTATTTATTACCTTGCCGGGCAATTGATTGCGGTATTTTTTAGCCCGGAATCGCTGCCAAATGTTAATTAGAGCCAATGGCAGGGCAACCGGCATCAGGATTGTTCCCAGCACCCAGTAAAGGACATTCCAGTCGCTGCTGGGAGCACATTTGTCCAGGTCCTGCACTTTCATTTTTTCAATGTGGAGCGAATTAAACCTTTGAACTCGTATTTTCAGATGCAAAATGATTGGCAACGAAAACAAAACCTAACCTGCCATTCACTTGAAATGGAGAGCAGTGAAGCTCTGGTAGGTTCACAACCTGAGCTAAGAATTCAAACACAATGTTCATTGATATTAATGCATAGCAATACAAAAACAACCATTTTTTTTATTTTTATAAATACTTATTTTAAATTTAATACATTTAAATGTTTAATGAGCTTTTTATCCAATCACTTCTGTATTGTACAGCTGTACACTTCTAAGTGAATGGCAAATAATAACAGCTGATTCTTGTTACGTTATTTTGTTGACAACACACTTAGTGCAATTATATTTTATGGAAATTAAGCCAATGTCGCAATGAATAATCTCCTGCGACAGGGACATCGACTGGGCTGCTGCCTGCCGGCTGTCCAACAGCAAATCCACACCACCGCTGTGCACAGGACTTTCTGGGAGCGGGAAAAGAAATCCGGCTATAAGACCAAATTGCCGGAACCGTCTAAAAAGCAGCTTATCATAGACGGATTGAAGGAACTGAAGGAGGAGATGAAGCTGTGGCGTCAGGAGGTTAAAGAACAACTCGAAAGTGACCCGATCCTGGTCTTTCGGCCTGGCGAAACAGATGTGGTGTTCGATTTCAAGGCGCCTGATGTGTTGGACAAGTGGACGGTGACCACCGATGCGGATCATGGGGAGGGAAAAAGTACTGCCACTCTAGAGTTAAGTGCAGCCGGAGCGGGACTCTTCCATGGAGAAGTTAACTCAGATCACACCAAGGATGGGATCATTAAGAGAACAGGATATGCTAATATACGCACAAAGCGAGTGCGGGTGGGTTATCTATTTGTGTTTCCTTTTATAATTACTTAATACTTACATACTTACTTACTTACATATCCTTTCATAGAAATCGTTTAAACGAGAGTCCACCTACGATTGGACACAATACAACATGCTGATCATGAAGGTGCGAGGTGATGGACGCAGCTACCTGATTAATCTGCACACCGAGGGGTATTTCGATCTGATGTGGAACGATATTTATCACTATGTTTTATATACCCGTGGAGGTCCCCATTGGCAGATAGCGAAGATTCCCTTCTCCAAGTTCTTTCTGTCTTCGAAAGGACGTGTTCAGGATCGTCAAGGAGCCATACCTCTGAACAAGATCACCCACTTTGGATTCTCAGTGGCAGCCAAGAAGGGAATGGATGGTCCGTTTGGCCTTGAAATTGACTATGTAGGTCTGGAGTACGATCCCAGTCATCGCGAAGAATTCGCCTACGAAATGTACCAGACACCGAAATACATTGTGGCCACGTAACGTTATGTGACGTTACAGCAATGTTATTTAATTGTAAAAAAAGTTTGAAAAACAGTAAAAATGGCTTTAAAAAAATTTAATTATTTCCTGGTTGTTGCTTTTATGTTTCATTTGAATGTTCATGTCTCAACTAGCCTATTTGACTATATGGACTAATAATACATTTATTTTTATGTATTTAATTCCTGGTTTTCTAAAAGACAGTAAATACTGTACACAGCTGATTTCCCTCTCTTTTGGTTTCTCTCTACCAATCTTTCTTTGCACCACCTTTCTCTTTGTAATCAGCTGTTCAAATGTTTACATTCATTGTCGAATATTCACGGTCATTTTTGCATTAAAGCTGCAGTTTTTATTTCTTTTGCAGAGGTATTTGAGCCTCTCCACGACTGCCAATTAGCGCTCGGCTTTCTGTATTTTGTGTTAATTGTGCGGCTTGTGTTTTTCACTCAGTCTGCTCCGAAACTTCGGCCGATAAAAGCAACCAGAAAACTTCCGCTTGAGATTTCTAGTTTTGTCGCGAGAAGTAAAGTGCTTCGTTATCATTATCTGACATTAGATAAAATCATGGTAAGTGGTTCATAAGTAGTGAAAACAACAAACTGAAATGGCCAGCAGGAAAGAAATTTCTTTAAAAAGCTACAAAAAACGTGACCATGTGGCAGTTCAGTCACCGCGACCTTGGGCACACGCTACTTGTTTTAATCCTGGCCATAACCACAACAAACTAAATCAATACTAAGCGGCTGTCTTACGCACTTTACCGGTTTGCTTGTACTATTTAATTTATGCGCCAAAAATAGAAAATAAATGATATTGAATGCGGCAAAACCAGTTGGCGACCATCGAATCGAAAGTATTGGGTGCAAGAAACCAGTTCTTAACACCATTCCTGTTATCTCGACTTCGACTCCACCTTTTTACCTGTTGGCTGAATTTTACCTTCAGTTTTTCCTCCATCAGCGTCACTTGCTGACGTGTGTAAACTACCGCAAAAATGGTGCAATTTAAGGTAGTCGCAATCTTCAAAACTAAGCAAATAGCAAGCCTGCATAATCAATAAATTCACTAAGATTGAAAACCGCTAGATTTTCTTATCTTATCTCTTACAATATGAACTTTTTGATCTGTTATACTATATCCGAACCCTTTAACAGGAGGAGACGTATCTGTACGATCCCAATTTGCTGATAAAGCTGGACTTCCATCGCAGCCCTGCCAAGTTTAAACCCTTTATATCGGCGGCTAACCCCGGCGAGCCCTGGATGAAAGTGCGACCTCTAAAGGATACCGACTACGATCGTGGATTCTTGCAGTTGCTTTCCCAACTCACCCACGTGGGCAATGTGAATCGCACGCAGTTTTTGAGTAAGCTCAGAATCTCTGTTTTAAACCGAATTAAATTTAAACCACATAAATTCCTTTTTAGCTCGATTCTCCCAGATGAAAGCCAGCGGAGATTACTTTGTAACAGTAATTGAGGACACTCGCAAGAATGAAATTATTGGAGCAGCATCCTTGGTGATCGAGCGCAAGTTTATCCATAATTGTGCTGTGGTGAGTAAAAAGATGTCTTTGTACAAGGAACCACTTTAATTTTTCCAATAATTCTTGATCCTTTAGCGTGGTCGTTTGGAGGATGTGGTTGTAAATGATACATATCGTGGCAAGCAATTGGGAAAACTGTAAGAAGTATAATTAAATATAAAGAGTCCCTAAGCCAATGCTATATCCACCAGGATCGTGGTCACCGTTTCCCTGCTGGCCGAGGAGCTGGGCTGCTACAAAATGTCACTGGACTGCAAGGACAAGTTGATCAAGTTCTACGAGTCACTGGGCTACGTTGCCATTCCCGGAAACTCGAACTCCATGACGATTCGTTATGATGAGGGACCAACGCTCAAGCGAAATGCCACTGCTGCCGGCTCCAGTGGAACAGTGGGCGACTCCTGCCAAACTGTGAGCCTCGATTTTGCCTCTTGACAATTAGCCGCCAACGCTGCTCCAAAATCCAAGCTTTGAATGGGAGTACACAACCCCTCAAAGTTACAATTGCGCGAAGCGCAATGCAAAAAAAAAACTGAAAATTGGATTCTACATAAAAAAATTATGCTTTGCATTGCCAAAATTCCATTGCGCTGAGGGCATGATGGATATTTGGACAGCGCTGGCAGGCGGTGGTGTCCTTGTGGGACCGTGATTTCCACCCACCCGCGAGGACATACAATTAGTTATTTAGTTAAAGGCAACAGCAACAAATGCTGCTCTTTGTTTTTAATCCCTACAGAACTCTCAATTTTATAACTTTTTCTCCCCTTTCTGCTACTGAATGTGCGGCTCAACTCTCAACGTAAAGGTAGTAGTAATATTACCTTTTAAGAGCACCTTCATCAAGTAGCCTAATGTTTGATTGACCCTCATAATTACACTGTTCATAATTACATACGAATCTGACAAAAGCACTAAAGAATGTTCGAATAAACTGATTAAAAAAAAGAGATATTTACATTTATATGTATTCTTTAAATTATGGAAACCTCTAGATTAACATAGTAAAACACATTTATAAACAGGCAACATTTTATTTGGCATCATTGGTTGCTAATATTAAAGTTAAAAACAAATGTAGGAAGGATTATTAGTGTAATTCAAAAATAGAGATGATCACATTATTAGTTTGTAAAATTGTTTTAACGCTTAACTATTTCTAACTGATTTTTATGTTAATTTTTAATTAAGTGTGTACCTCTAAATATGGATTCTCCGTAGGAAGAGTTCTTTATGATTTCAAGAAGCATGAAGGCAAAGATTTCTTAAGTGTATTGTGCAAGGTACTTATTGGGCCAAATTATTATCTATCTACAATCGATTCAAATCGGGGGCAGGAGCTGGGTAAATCCAGCTTCCTCCGCGTCTCATGAGTACGCGCACAGGTGTCCACATTTTGGGCACTTTGAGTGCTTAGCAAAGTAGTTCTGCAGATGTTTGATGTGGCCTCCATGGGAGCAACCCTGGCACCAGGCGTACACTCCCCGGACAATTAAGCCGCAGACGCAGCACTTGGCCGATTGCATGGACTTGCACTTGTCGCAGTACCATCCCACTTTGCCACCCATGGGACGACCACATTCTCCGCAGTTCGTGTGCATGGCCGTGGAGTGCTGATTGAGCTGCTGCACGGAACGCAACCAAGAGCGGTTAATCACCTCGCAGGCTTCATTCCAAAGCTCGTACCGATGCAGCTGGTCAACATACGTGTAGAACCAGTGCTCCTAGATACAAAAGAAATATGACAACCTTATTTAATTAACATTAAATTATATTTACTAACCACAAGTGTGTCATCAATGAGCAGCAGCTTACGAGCCTCTCCTAATGCTATGAGAACTGTCAGAGCCGTTTGAACATCACCCACATCGTTCATGAGCATAATGGCATCGGATACGAATTTATGTGGCTCCCACATGGGAATGGGCGGAACATGGCTGACTTTCAGCACAGTGGGAACATGAGGTGGCTAAAAGAAAATTCATTAGATCATTTTTAACTTAATCACATTATCTTATAAGTGCAACTCACAGGCGACTTCTCGTGATCGGAAGCCTTGAGATCCAGTTGCGGGCGTGCTGCTTGCACATCGTGATGAAGGGCAGGAAACGCCAGAGCTTTTGCGCATTCCGTTGGGCCCACGTAAATAAACCCGTTGCGCAACAACTCAAAGTTGTCAAAGGTAATCTCACTGATGATCTGCGTCTCGGAGAGAATCACCGAACTTGTTGGTGGGTGCTCCACACCACTGCCACCAAGCGGATCATCGTCCACATTCGCCACATCAGTTTCGTGGGTTGTTTCTGGCGTGTTTCCATTGAGATCCTGTCCCAGCTCACTCCGTTGCTGCGGCCAATCGCTAGCCACTTGTGCGGCACGACGGGAGTTCATCGGATTTTTTTGATTCGAGAATGAGGAACGGTGCTCAAAAGGAGGTTCAAAGTGATTGGTGCCGTAGAACAATTTAATAAAGTTCCACAATGTTGTGGCCTGTAAGAACAATTTAATTGATATTTGGGCGTAAGTATTATATTGGATTACCTACATTATGTTTGCCGTATTTTTTGGACACCTCAGCATTGTGCTCGCAAAGATCCGCCAGCTGTTTGCCACCAATAATAAGCTCCTTGGCACAGCCAATAAAGCTCTCATGTTCTTGTGTGGGTTTCGAAGCTGATTCACTCAGGGGATAGCCAGAAAACTAGATGAAAACAATTAGTTTGAATACAGTACAAATACCCTTAATATTGCATAGTTTACCGTATCGTTAACTATGAATTTGTACATCTTGGAATGGTCCAGATGGAACTGAATACTTCCAGCCACATTCGTTTTCCGGCGACTTCTAAAAAATAATCCTTAGAGCCTTGTAAATAAATATGGTTAAATTGGCATACATAAAGCTGGAGGATTTCGTATTGGATACACCGCTGGTCTTTGGAGCATACTCCTTAATTTTGTTGGCAAAGGATATGTCTCCGAATCTGCCCAAGCTGGCGCCCTGTGCATTCGCCTTCATCGCTGGCCGGGTGGCATCCTTGAAAGCATGTTTGTAGATTGTGGAATCCTTGCTGATGGAGAGCAGGCAGTGAGAGTCACTGCCCTGCCACGCAATGCCAGTGGTCACATTGGTGTGCTCGTTAAAGGAGGCGAAGGGGATGTAGGGTCTTCGAATGTCCCAAACATGAACGCTGTAGTCCACCACCAAAGCGCAGCTGGCGATGTGATAGCTGGAGGAATAAAAAAAAGAATTAGTTTTAACGCTAAAAAATCCTTTCAAAACATACGTTCTCTCTGGACGCCACTTAACCCGTCCCACTACGGCAATCGTGTGGATTGTGTGCTCCAATCCCGGCCTGCCATCCATGTTCCACACCTTGATTTGTTTGTCCCGACTGCCGGTAGCCAGCCAATTCCGCGTGGGATGCCAGTCACAGGTGTAGACGGGTCCATAGTGGGCTGTAAACTGAACCATGCACTTATCCCACTTTCTCATGTCCCACAGCTGAACGGTTCCATTTTCAGAGACGGCGGAAAAGATGTTCTGCGTGTGCGGACTGAATTTGACATCCCTCACGGATTCTGAGTTGCAAAAATAGGTGTTCACGGACTTATCCGATCGGATGTCGAAGCACTTGATGGTGCCATCCTGGGAACCAGAGATCAGGATATTTGGTTCGCTGCTGTGAAAGGTAACAGTGTGGGCAGTGCGTTCATGTTCATTGTACACAAGCAGCTGCTTTTGTCGGCCAAATTTGGAGAGATCCCACACGGAAACAACACCATTTGTGGCAGCCGTGGCAAGAAGATTACTATCCAATGATGACCATGCTACATCGTTGGCGGAGTAGCTAAGATTCTGGTTTTTTCCGCGCATATTACACGATTCTGTAAACCCATTGTTGTTGATTGAGTACACCTTCAGCACTGTTGGGGAAGAACATTAGATTTATTTATAGAAAAACCTTGAATGATTCTAAACTTACAGCTCCTTCCAGCCAAAGCGATCTGGTTGTTGTCCTTGTTCAAAGCCAAGGCATTCGCATGTCCTTCCAGACATATCCGCAGAGAAATCGTCGAGGTGTCCTCCAAGGAATCGGGCATCTTGCAGCAGAAGCAATTTGGCCCTCGGAAAACAAAACAGTGATTTGATAAGACAAGACGCTATCTTTTATTTTTCTTTCGGTTTAGTATGGCCGTCTCTCAAGCGGCAAATCATTACGGTGTTCTGGGGTACGCATACAATCTGAAAAGATTTCAGGCTGATTTGGTAACTGCTATTTGTTACTTTGTGCTGCAACATAACATTTTCCGGTAAAATTGCGCTTTAGCGGCTTTTGCTAAAAATGGTCTAGGAATTTTTTTTTTTTTTTTTTAATAGATACCTTGGGGCCTAAACATTAATAAAAAAGTGGCGGAAAGCTTGATTTCTAAGTATTTATTTGTAAAAATAGCAAAAAAGCAACTGGCCATAGCTTTTCTGGGTATTCACTCAGTGCTATAAAATCACTCTGAGTCATTTCGCAACCTTTACAGCGTTCAGTAGTAAAATTGGCAGTGCCAGACATGGTAAAATTGTTTAATTTCTTTTGTTTTTAAATTTGCACACAATTGCAGCACTCTTCATCCACAACACATTCTCAACGGTAAAGTTTTTCGCTAGAAAAACATGGCAATGTTCTAAAACGGGTTGCCTCGCGGCAGTAATAATTGCAATTTTAACACATAAATAATTAAAATTTAAGCTTTCCGCCACTTTTTTATTAATGTTTAGGCCCCAAGGTATCCATTAAAAAAAAAAAAAAAATTCCTAGACCATTTTTAGCAAAAGCCGCTAAAGCGCAATTTTACCCATTTTCCATTCTTCTTTTCGACTGGGTTTAAATAAATCTTCAATAAATATTGTTTTTTTTTTTTTAAATTTCATGGCCTTTAAAACTTGTGCATATTCTTGGAACACCCCAATAGAACCGCTAAATGCGTGGCATCGTTACCAGACTACTCGCACCGGTAGAGTGGCAACGCCACCCCTGCGCCCTTGCTGTTTACAAAAATCACTGTCGACTTTTTCGGCAATTTCAATTATCAGCGCAACAAGTTGCCGTGGAAAAGCAGATAAGTGGATCCAGGTGATCCGTCCCTGAAATGCCAGACATCAAGATTACGCCACTGGGCGCTGGCCAGGATGTAGGCCGAAGCTGTCTGCTACTTTCGATGGGCGGCAAGAACATAATGCTCGATTGCGGGATGCATATGGGCTATAACGATGAGCGCCGATTCCCGGACTTCTCTTACATAGTTCCCGAGGGTCCGATCACCAGCCACATTGACTGTGTAATCATCTCGCATTTCCACCTGGGTAAGTGTTACGAATCCGACGGCTCATTATCTGCATAATTGAGGCCAATCGTTTCATTATCGAACTACGTACATTCCAGATCACTGCGGTGCTTTGCCCTATATGTCCGAGATTGTGGGCTACACTGGTCCCATCTACATGACGCACCCAACCAAGGCCATAGCTCCCATACTTCTGGAGGACATGCGCAAGGTTGCCGTGGAGCGAAAGGGCGAGTCCAACTTTTTCACCACCCAGATGATTAAGGACTGCATGAAGAAGGTTATCCCCGTCACACTCCATCAGAGCATGATGGTGGACACTGATCTGGAAATCAAAGCCTACTACGCAGGTCATGTCCTTGGTGCAGCCATGTTCTGGATAAAGGTGGGATCCCAGAGCGTAGTTTATACGGGGGATTACAATATGACCCCGGACAGACATCTTGGCGCTGCCTGGATAGACAAATGCCGTCCAGACTTGTTGATATCCGAGAGCACTTACGCCACCACTATCCGGGACTCAAAGCGCTGTCGTGAAAGAGACTTTCTAAAGAAAGTCCACGAGTGCGTGGCCAAGGGTGGTAAGGTTTTAATCCCCGTTTTCGCCCTTGGTCGAGCCCAGGAACTGTGCATCCTGCTGGAGACCTACTGGGAGCGGATGAACCTCAAATATCCAATCTACTTTGCTTTGGGCCTCACCGAGAAGGCAAACACCTACTACAAAATGTTTATTACGTGGACAAACCAAAAGATACGAAAGACTTTTGTCCACCGCAACATGTTTGACTTTAAGCACATCAAGCCATTTGATAAGGCTTACATTGATAACCCTGGAGCCATGGTGGTGTTTGCCACGCCGGGAATGCTGCACGCCGGTCTGTCCCTGCAGATCTTTAAGAAGTGGGCCCCCAACGAGAACAACATGGTGATTATGCCCGGCTACTGTGTACAGGGCACCGTGGGCAATAAGATCTTGGGAGGCGCCAAGAAGGTGGAGTTTGAAAACCGCCAGGTGGTGGAGGTCAAAATGGCTGTGGAGTACATGAGTTTTTCGGCCCATGCCGATGCAAAAGGTTGCTATAAGCCACTATAGTTTATGAATGTTAATAATAACTTCTTTCTTTTCCAGGCATAATGCAGCTTATACAAAATTGCGAGCCAAAGAACGTAATGCTCGTCCATGGCGAAGCAGAAAAGATGAAGTTCCTGCGCTCCAAGATTAAGGATGAGTTCAACCTGGAAACGTATATGCCGGCCAATGGCGAAACCTGTGTGATTTCCACGCCTATTAAAATTCCCGTAGACGCATCCGTTTCGCTGTTAAAAGCTGAAGCTCGATCCTACAATGCCCAACCGCCAGATCCCAAACGACGGCGTCTCATTCACGGCGTTCTTGTGATGAAGGACAATCGAATAATGCTGCAAAACTTGACCGATGCCCTAAAGGAGATCGGCATCAACCGGCATGTGATGAGATTTACTTCCAAGGTCAAGATGGACGACCCGGGACCGATGATCCGCACCAGCGAAAGGCTCAAGACACTGCTTGAAGAAAAACTGGCTGGTTGGACAGTGACAATGCAAGAAAACGGCTCCATAGCGATTGAGTCCGTTGAGGTGAAGGTGGAAGAGGACGAGAAAGATCCAAAGCAGAAGACCGTTTTAATATCCTGGACGAACCAGGATGAGGACATTGGAGCCTACATTCTTAATGTGCTCCAGAATATGTGCTAGGCAGCGAACAAAGCATCCCAATGAAATCCACGAACTTTTTTCCATAGATAAGCACAAAGTGTAAACATCATTTTCTGATATTTGAACGTGGGCTAAAATATACGTAAAAATTTAAAAATGGGTTTTATTTAGTTTGATCCTATTATATTAGTTTAAACTCTTGACCTTTACTATTGTATTTGAAAAGGTAACATCAATATGTAAAAGCCAGAACAAACCTTTGTATTTCCTTTCGAAATTCTTTGCCTCCCACTTTACGAAGTTAAAGAGTCCCAGGTTAGAGTTATTTTCGTTCGTTCCACGCTATTTATTCTGGGGTATTTCTGAAAGTGTAACATTACTAGAGTTCCAGGCGTTGCTCCGGGTGCCTGGCACCATATGCAATTAGCTTGTTGAATCGTTGGAGCCTTTCGAACACAGAATCATCGCTTATGTGAGGGCGGCAGCACCGGAGATGATTTCAATCAGCTCGCGAGTGATGACAGCCTGTCGGGTGCGGTTGAAGGTGAGGGTCAGCTTGTCAATCATCTCACCAGCATTCTTGGAAGCGTTGTCCATGGCAGTCATACGGGAGGACTGCTCTGAGCAGGCGCCCTCCTTCATGGTGTAGAAGATGAGCGAGGCCAGCGAGAACTCCAGGTAGCTCTTGACCACGTCGCTGTCGAGCGAATCGTAGACGGCCAGCTTCTCGGACTTCTCCACAGTGGATCCGCTGAAGATGGGAAGGGTGGAGCACTGGTAGGACACCACCGACTTGAACCTGTTGTAGACAATCTTGCCCTCGGTGTAATCGTAACCGGTGTTCAGCACCTCGTTGGCGATTTTCGAGGCGTCCAGGAAAGTGGGTGGCAGACGGCCCACCTCGTTGGCAACCATCAGGATGTTCTTGCCGTACAGGCGAGACAGGATCGCACGCGACTTGTCGCCCACGCAAAACACCTTAGTGTTGGTCTCATCCTGGGCCAGTTCACCGCGGATCAGACGAGCCACACCAGTGTGGACGGCTCCGCAGAGACCACGATCCGAAGTCACCGCGATGAGCAGCTTCTTGGGCTCGGCCTTCTCGTCAGCCTGGATCTCCGTCTTCTCGAAGAACTGTTGGGCACCGATGCCGTAGGGACGCGCCGCCTTCAAGTCTCGCTCGGCACGAGCGTACTTTGCAGCGGACACCATCTTCATCGATTGCGTAATTTTTTGAATGTTCTTCACCGACTTTAGACGAATGGAAATCATCTTCAAGGTGGCCATGCCACGCTGCTGCTGGGCCATCATGGTGGCCTCCATGGCCAGGGGCAGCAGAAGCTGGGTGCGTTGCATCATCATCCTGAGAGCTGTCGAAGATTCCCTGCCACAAAAATTCACTCAATTTCAACTCGGCAAAATGGTCGGAGAAAATTCACCTGCGTTAAGTTGGCTGCGCCACAACGAGTGTTATAACACCGAGCGACGTTGCCACCAGGTTGCGGTTGATATGGTTGGGTTTCGTGGTGAATGGCGGCCTGCGGCGTAGAAAAGGGTATTTTTAATCACATATCAGGCAGACCACTTATTAAACATAAACATTTCCCTAAGATAAACTTATTTTAGGAATGCGCAAATTTAAATATTATCTTATAGAATTTATTTAGGTTTTTTATTACTGTATTTTCTTTAGACCCTTTAGAACCATTTCTCCTACACCTATGTATGCTGATTATAGATTTTCAAATCTAATTATGCAGCCAAATCCCATAAAAGTATTAAAATCACGATAACGGTAAAACAAACTCAAAATGCATAAGGCTTTCAGTTATTTAAATATAAACATAAAACGTAAACAATGATAAATAAGTGGCTCGCCAAAGGAGCAAGATTGTTTTCCACCCAGAATCAGAGTTGCCCATTTGTGTTTGGTGCTATCGGTTGCAGTCAGCTGCTCACGCACGTCCTCCGTTGGTCCGTCACTAACGCCTCACGCAAAAAAAGCTGACGTACTCGGGAAAAAGATTAAGATAATTCGACGGAGACGAGTGCCCGATCCGATAAATAGACATCCCCGCCCCCGCAAAAGAACCGCATACAAAATATCGCCCTGTCCAGGACTCCAGGATCCCAGGGATGAAAGCTCTGGGGACAAAAAACAGCGGATAAGTCAGCCAGCGTGCGTGTGTGTGTGCGTGTTTGTGTGTGCAAAGCTGGAAAATTGTTGCTGCGCAGCGTAGGAATAATATAAAACATTCAGCAGCAGATTTGGCATGTCGAAGATAAAGATCAAGCTAAGGCTTAAGACAGAGGCATAAAGCACAAGGCTAAATCAAAAATCGGTCACTCAATCAACCGAACTCAGTGCCTTTGCAGCAGCAACAAGGTGCGTGATTGTGTGCGTGTGTGTTGCTTGCGCAGTGTGTTGTTGTTGCAGTTGCAATCGCCAGCAGTTGTTGTTGTTGTTGCGTCGTGACACAACAGTAACAAAATATTGAGCCGCCGAGCAAAACACATGATGTGGTCGTTCTTCTCGCGCGACTCCTCAAAAGACTTTCCCTACGACATTGGCGAACCGGTCGGCGGTTTTGATCAGTACTCCATATGGACACTTCACAAGGCCAAACGCAAGAGCAACCAGGAGGAGGTGTCCGTGTTTGTCTACGACATCCGTAGTGGATCTGACACCAAATGCGAGCTGGCAAAGGCATCGCTGAAAAGGTTGAAGACATTGCGTCACCCCAGCATCCTGCAGTACCTAGACTCCCTGGAAACGGACAAGATGCTGTACGTGGCTACCGAGGCGGTGGATCCGCTTGGCAGCTACTTCGGCAAGCTGGGTAGCGACAATGTCCAGAAGGGCCTTTACCTGGCTTGGGGCATCTTTCAGATCACCGTGAGTTATTAGAATTATTCTCTCTCTTACAATCCTCTTCAACTGTATCTTTTCTCCCATCAGCGCGCCTTATCTTTTCTGAACAACGATGGCAATCTGCGGCACAACAATGTCTCCGCCTGGTCGGTTTTCGTCAACGCCTCGGGCGAATGGAAGCTGGGTAGCCTGGAGTACGTCTCAGCGGCTGATGGAAATCCCATGCCGCCCGCAAAGATACCAGTGACCCTGGAGGTCTACGATTCCCCGGAAAAAAACGACCAGAGCAAGCTCAAGGCGGCCACAAAATGGTACATACATCACTGCCTTTTTAATCGATTTAATCTTAACGTTTCATCTAATTTTTAAACAGTTCTGTGGACATGTGGGGCTTGGGCTGTCTAGTATGGGAAGCCTTTAACGGCGTTCTTAAGCAGCGCTCTAATCTCAAGGATATAGAACATATACCCAAGTCCCTACAATCGCTCTACTGCGAATTAGTGGGAGCCTCGCCTTCAAATCGCCCCAATCCGGCGGATATAATCACACGTTGCCGCAAGCCGGGAGGCTTTTTCAAGAACGATTTGGTGGACACACTGCTCTTCCTGGAGGAAATCCAAATCAAGGACAAGGCTGAGAAGAATCGCTTCTTCAGCGGGCTGACTACGCATCTGGACAACTTTCCGGACAATGTGTGCAGGCACAAGATTCTTCCACAGCTGATAACAGCCTACGAATACGGAGATGCGGGTTCGGCAGTTTTGGCACCCATGTTTAAGGTTGTAGACTGACTTGATACATCTTTTTGGGACTGTAATTCATAGAGATTTGTAATTTCTTGCAGCTGGGCAAACTGCTTGACGAAGTGGAGTACCAGAAGCGCATTGTGCCATGTGTGGTCAAGCTGTTCGCTTCCACGGATCGTGTGACTCGATCGCGTCTGCTGCAGCAGCTGGATCTGTTTATCGCACACTTGCAGCCGCAAGTGGTCAACGATCAGATTTTCCCGCAGGTGGCCCATGGCTTTCTGGACACAAATGCCACCATAAGGGAGCAGACGGTCAAGTCAATCATCCATTTGGCGCCAAAGCTGAACTACAATAATCTGAATGTAGAGGTGCTGCGTCATTTTGCCAGGCTGCAGGCACGGGATGACCAAGGCGGAATTCGCACTAACACGACAGTCTGTCTGGGCAAGATTGCGCCGCACTTGCATCCGCAGGTGCGTCAGCGTGTGCTGGTTTCCGCCTTCATTCGCGCCATGCGCGATCCTTTCCCGCCAGCCCGAGTCGCCGGCGTTCTGGCACTGGCTGCCACCCAGCAGTACTTCTTGCTGAGCGAGGTGGCCAACCGGGTGCTGCCGTCTCTTTGTTCCCTCAGCGTCGATCCAGAAAAGACAGTTCGCGATCCGGCGTTCAAAACCATTCGCGGTTTCTTGGGCAAACTGGAGAAGGTCTCCGAGGATCCCAGCTTGCGGGAAACAATGGGTATGTGCTCAATTAGAATTTATTATTTTACAAACTTTAAAACAATTAAAAAGACTGCGAAAAAAATTATATTTTAGAAATGATTCGGCAAACATTATCTGTTAGATTATAATTATACATCAAGTATTGAATTTGAAAATTTAACTTGTTAAAATATTCTCTTGCAGAGGCGGATGTCCACACAGCAACGCCCTCAATTGGCAATGCGGCGGCGACCTGGGCGGGATGGGCGGTGACGGCCGTCACAGCCAAGTTCTATCGCAGCCAAAGTGATTCGTCTCGACCAAGACCGCCTTTAACTGGACGCAATCTGTCCAAGCCAGCGTCGCTTGGTAAGTGTTTGCCTCGCTTATGCAATTTGCACAATGTAATTAACCTGGCATTCACCGTGCAGAGCAACCCTCGAGCAGCAGTTTATCGACCACAACAAGCAGTGTTACCTCAATGACGTCGCTGGAGCATGAAAGCAATGACACCTCCGCCTCGGCCTCCGATTACGGCAACAACGATTGGGACAACGAAAACTGGGGCGAAATGGATGTGAGTATTATTTGTGTGCCACTTGAACTTTAATGATTATTCTCATTTCATTTTAGACGTCTCAGGATCCCAGCAGTCCGTTGGCAGCTAGCTCTAATAATGGCGCCTTAATGGCAGCCAATGCCTTGAGCGAGGTGCGCGATGGCTGGGACAACGAGGAATGGGGCAGTCTCGAAGAGGATCCGGTGAGATCTGAGTTTAAGAGCCATTCAATTGAGATACTTATTTCATTGATTTTTTCCAGTGCGAGGAGGAAGAGCAAGCTGAGCAGGAGCAGCAGCAACAGCAACTGGCCAGACAATCTATTTCATCCACCACGTCATCCAGTCAGCAGCATCAACGGCCGCTGCTGCCAAATCAGCAGCAACATCCCCATCAGCAGCAGTTGCAGCAGCACGAACTGAATGATCTGATCGAGCCGCTGGCCAAGCTCAACTCACATGTCACCTCGCCGTCGAAGCAATCGATGCTGCGGCCAAAGGAGCTGCCCAATCTATCCAGCAGCAACACATCGCCCACGTCAGCCACTGCCAATTGCAATAACATTAGCCCGCCTTCGTCGCATTTGAATAATTCGACGCATAATGCCAATTGGAATAGCGATTCGTGGGCCGATGGCGAATTTGAGCCACTGGATGAATCAGGATTTGGTGAGTGTTCTTTGTGATAATACAAGTGTATAACAAATAATTTAAAGATGCGTATATATACTTAATATCTGTATACTATCTGTGTTTTCAGGGAATGCCAAACTGGATGAGGCGCGTCGCAAGCGTGAGGAGAAGAAGCTGCAGCGGCA
Source organism: Drosophila ficusphila (assembly GCF_018152265.1). NCBI lineage: Eukaryota > Metazoa > Arthropoda > Insecta > Diptera > Drosophilidae > Drosophila > Drosophila ficusphila. Next base: position 22,663,769 of record NW_025064737.1, read on the forward strand.
ACGGGAATTGGAGGCGCGAAGGGCTCAGCGGGCGAGCGGTCCAATGAAGCTAGGCGCCAAAAAGCTTTAAAAGTAATCAGCGGATAACAGCAAATGGTGTTATTTGGCTGTTATTTGCATCGTATATCTAAGCCCAAAGTGTATTTTGTATATTTCTGTGCGTGTGTGTCCCTGTCCCGTTCCCAATTTTCCCGCTCTGGATGTGCTTTATGTTTGTTTGGTTACCAGTTTGCATAAAATGCAATCTCCATTTTGATTCCGTAACATAGCCGTGTTAAACTTATAATGCCGGCACGATATTAGCTTATATATTCAGCGTCTCTAACGAAATTTCAAATGTAAAGCACTGTAATTAAAACCTGTAATTTATATTTATAAAACCAAAAACGAATGACAAACCAACCAACCAGTAGTTAGTAAATTACTTCAAATTTATACTTTTATTAATCGAATCTAGTAGGAGTATCGAAGATAGGATACCCTTGGCGAATTGCTTACTAAGAGGGTCCTTGAACGCGAATGTGCGACCACAAGGTTGGTGCAAAGTGTGAGAATCGGGGGATAATCTATATCAGTGAGTGGATCTGAAGTATTTTCCCATCCTACTATCAACGTGTGAATGGATGTGCGAGTGTGTGATTTCAATATTCATTTTAGTCGCCCCTTTCCAAAGCTAAAAACTTTCCATAATCGATTTTGTAGGACCGCTGAAGAGTAAAAAATATTACAAAATCTAAACGTATTTTTGCGAATGGAGCGTAACCAAAATTGTGAATTTTAATACATAAATAATAACAAATATTTTTATATAGTTCATAATAAACGAAAACGAATATAGAACCAACAAATAGAAACAACAAATAACAAGAACCGCAAGCAATTATAGAAGGAAACAATTTTAAAGCTTTTCAGAGATACATTTAATTGTAGTAGAATCGCACTTGTTATTTAGATTTCCTAGGTTGCCATAAATAGGAAAGATCAGGAATGTGTTTTCCTCTCGGTTTATTGTGTCATTTTCCGTTAAACAATTTTCACTTTTTACACAAGTAAGAACAGCACCAAGCGCAAGGCCATTTTTTGCATGTCAAACTAGTAGCGTTACCCAAGCGTAAACATACAATTTTTGAATGTCCTGTACATACATATAGATGCAGATATACATATACCTAACATATATGCCGATTTTTTCCGATACCTCAATATCAGTGTACAATTTTTCCATAATATATTTTTGAAATACAAACGAAACTAATAACCCAAAGCGGAGAATATACAAAAAAGAAAAATGTTGACTTTTTGAAATCTCATTGTTGTCGCCGCGTCTGTTTGCATTTGGAGCAAACACCACATATGTATATTTGTAATTAATGCAACTCGATTCCAATCCACGTCAGCCCGATGCCCCACTTCCTCCTCCACGTCCACATTTATTGGCATTCATTTTCTTATAACAAATTCTCTCAGCAAATTTAACATTAGCGTAATGAACTATTTAAAAACAAACATTGAAAATAAACAAATTGAAGCAACATGGAAAATTTATTGTTTAGACAAATTTTTAAGACTGCAAAAACAAAACCAAAATTAATTGAAAGTGGTAATGGTAAATTAAAAGAAAACTGAATTATTTAGTACTTATCATCAGTAAATAAATTTTGAAATAATAACAAATTCTGTTATCTGTTTGGAACTTTTTGTGGGTAAGTAATAAAAGTTTACCCATTGAATGTGTTTCAATGTATATCCGGAAAGCTTTTTTCCACATCTGGCCGACTAGATATATATATTTGGTTAATAGCATCTGTTTTGCCAAATGTTTCTGATGGCCATTCGATAATTGCAACAATCCAATCCGAAGCCTTTGTTTATTTTGCAGTTTGTGCAGCTGTTTTTGCAGGTTTGGTGGGGACAGTTAAGATGCGTCGATACAGATAGCAGAAAACCCAACAAAGATTTTTATTAAATTTTGTTTAATGCCTTGGTATTAGGTTCACTGTTTTTTTGTGTGATTAAAAATATTTATACTGGGGAATTCCCTTAAAATGGAGAGAGATATTTTCTTACTCGCAACAAAAAAAAGGTTTCTTGATATTAAAAGCAAGAAAACATTTTTAAAAGTTATTTCTTTTCGATAATTTTTTGTTCAAGACTCCACCAAATACAATTCGCGTCATATACATAACTTAAAAATAAATAGGATTAACATTTTGAAATGAAGTTTTGCTAACAATTGTATGTCAAAAATATAGTTTTTTTTTTAAATTAAATACTTTTACAGGTTGACGAAAATCTTGCAGTTTTCAATAGTCTTATAAAATATCATAGCATACTTATTTGAGCAATTTAGGCAAACATTGAACTGATCTATTTTGCAATCCGCCCACTGCGCTAATTAAAATGAGTCAATCTGCCCAGATTAGTGCTCCTTGAAGTCCAATGTCACGTCACGTTTGCGAACTATTTTTAAGACCTGCAACTGCACAACTTTGTTTTTCTCACGCGCCCGTTTCGCAGCTAATTTGTTGCAAGTTGCACTTGGCTTCCATCACAGGGGCGCAGCTAAAAGGGGGTTATTGGTTTTTTAGAAAGAAACTCCAGGCGTTTCTGATTGTACTTATGCGGAGTGAAAATATTTGTTATTATGGTGCTCCTGACATGGACCCATACTAAGCCAAAACTTAACTTATTTATTTTAATTAAATTAATATATTTTTTTGTATTTTTAATTTTTCTAACTTCTAACTTTAAGATAAAATGGATTTAGTACAGTAAGTTTTGCGCAAATTATTCAGAATTTCCCAAAACAAATTTTTAAATACTTGTGCGTATGATAAACATTGATAACAAATTTATTCTTAAAAGTGAAATATTAATATATATTTGAAATATATTAATCATAGCCCCTCTTTGGGACCGATGCTGCCGACCAGTTGTCCGCCCCCGGTTGCCTCAGCTGCCAAATCTGCTGACGGAGTTGCCCTTGCCGTGAGTAATTGCCTCGCCCAGTGCCACAAATGCCGCAAATGCCCTGCTCTGGATAGCAGTGCCTAAAATAAGTAACACAAAGTAGGGGTGGTGAAGCAAAAGCAGAAACTAAAAAAAGAGAGAAAAACCGGAGGCAAGTAAAGACGCCGATCGCTAATAAAAGGCACTGATGTCAGATGGAGACTGTGGCGATAGAACTGCATTACTCATACGCCCTGTCTGCCTGCCGCCCCTCGCGTGTCTAATTGCGCTGAAATTGAAGCGATTACCGCCGGTGCACGGTGTGGGTAATTAAATAGTTGTCGTGATAAAGTTGAGTAAATATTGAGATCATTATGGTAATTCCAGGTGCCCTGCAACCATCCAGCACCCAGCATCTTTGGCATTCGTTTTGCGCTCATTAAACTTGAGGCATGCCTTGCCATTTTGTTTTTGAGGCCTGCGATGCTCGGATTTGTCACCGATATATTGAAGTTATGCGATTTGGCACGCAGGTGTGCGGCGGCTCAAACAACTCTATACAAAATTCACATAATTTCCTCGCTTGGAGCGGGCGCAAAATGCATTAAACGCTCTTACTATGGCAATTGTCGATGCTGTTTTGTTTTCGTTTCATTTGTTTTTGGTACCCTGTAGTCGTAAAGTTTGAGGGTGTATTGGATCCAGCAACGTTTTGCCATATAACCCTTAGAAGATTTTATTTAAAAAAGGCTAGGTTATTAAAAATTCGATATATATTCTGGCGTTGACACCTATTTCTTATTTCATTTCGACTTAAAGTTCCACAAGCTTCGCGCATTCAATTCAATCAAAGCGCAACGCTCCGCTCGACTCGCCTTTGGCATTGTTTTCGGCATCTTTGTTGTTGCGCTGCTGCAGTCGTTGCAAAAATTGTTTAAAATTTCAAATTAGCTGCAGCTTGCATTGGTTAATGTTTCTACATTTGTTGCCAATTTTAGGAGCGGTCTCTTTAGCATTTTACACGGCCCCTGAATTCTGGAACGACTTCCTAACTGCCTCCCACTGCGGGTGATGAAACTTGTGTGTAGAACAATATTTGCTAGTCAATAAATCATTTACACCGTGGCAAGGTGCAATATATGGATATCTATATAGGAATATATAGGAAGTTTACCGTTGGCTTAGGTAGCACCTTAATTATCCACTACTATTAAAATTATAAGACTTTAATACTTTAAGACTTCTTATCCCAAATACTAAATTTTGTCACAAGGCGAATGTTAGATGATGGGATAAAGAAGTACGCAATATACACATGGTGAAATTCTAAATCTAAAATATGAGTGTGTGTATACTACTTCAAGTTAAACAAAGAGACTATATCATAAAGGTTCAAGGTTCAGTTTTGAATTCGTGTCTAATCTTAGTTTTTATACCCTTGCAGAGTGTATGTTCTTTTTTCTCAGAAAATTGAATAGATTGTTGGGCTTCTCTGTTTCTCAAAACTATTCTTTGTTCGGCTGTAAGTCGTTTCTTGTCCAAACAACACACAAAAATCACTTAAATTATGAAAAATTTCATAAAATCATAAAAAAAACTTAGTTTTTTTTCTCTATGTCAGCAAGTAATGATTTAAATATAGAATGTCATACACCGATAAATTCGTAATAAAATTATGAATCTGATAGCAAATTCGCCTAAAAATGTTGAAAATTTGCCATTTTTAACAACCGAAAAACCACTAAAAATATGATGTTTTTTAGCAAGATTGTCAAATAGTCTTTTTCAAATTAATTTTAATCAAATAACTAAAGGATCAGTTTAAATAAAATGCAAAAGTTCTCATTTCTGATATCCAAATAAATTGGCCAAAGTTTGAGAATCCCAACATGATTCATAGGGATTTTCCCGGCATTAACCCCGAATAAGGCCACGCTCGAGCGTACATATTTACGCGTTTTGAGCAAGTTTCCGTTTTGTACAAATACGAGCAAACAGGCAAATAATTATTGAGACAAACAAATATTGGCCCGTGTAAATGGCCAAGCCCCCAGGGCAAACAAAGAGCAATGGCTGAGCGGGCGAAAGGGGTTTTTCCGTTGGAAGGAAAACCGCAGGCACGACTGCGATAAAGGCGCCTAATAGAGCCGGGCTCTGACTCCACGCGTATAGTATACCCCTGGTCCGGTCTTTTGTGGTCCGATGTGTGGGGTTTTCGGTGCGTGTCCGACTTGATAATGTGCTGAGACTCCAGAGCTGCAACCGCAGACAAGACGATACGACTAGGGGTGAATCATCATGGCAGTATAGCGACCCGTGGAAACCAGAAGCCCAAGTGTCCACAAGCTTGGCACGAGCGCCTCGAGATCAGTGCTGTAGCTTCAGCCGCAAACTAGCTAAAACGTAAAGAATTGGTTTAAAAAATATATATATACTGTATATAGTAATGATTAGCAGCTTGCAAATTAAAAATTCATAAAAGAAATAATTCTTCTATAAGTTTTGAACTTAATACTAATGTCTTAAATGCTTAGGCAAATTACTATTATTTTAATTTAAAAAAAACTTTTTACATTAAACTGTACTAATTTTACCAACAGCTGGAACCAAAACAGCACTGTCAGAGCATCGCGCGCTGTAAACAAATAAGTAAATAAATTTACAACTGGCGGCTGCATGCAACAGTTTGTTGTCGATGAATGAAAACGTGCTGCCAAAGGTGGCGGGCAGCCGGGTGAAAGGGGCTTTGTGGACACTTGGAGCCCCTGCAAACGGGTTTTTGGCCACATGAACAAGACACAATGTAAATGGCAGCGAATTGGCGCACAATTCGAGGCTTGCCGCACACGTGTTGATTTCAACGGCGATGCCAGCTAGCCCACAAGCCACCCACCACCTGGCGAACCCCAAACAAACAGAGCCTCCATCCTGCCACCCTCACTCCCCGTGCCTTGCAACCTTTGTAAGTGGGTCAATTACAGGCTGCCATTGTCGCTTTTGCCACATACACAAGCCGAAAACCATGATCAGGTATAAACAATATAATATTAATTTTATTTTAAAATGTAATTTTAAAGTCCAGAAATAATATTAATCTTTATGGAAACATTAAATATTTAAATGAAAACTCTAACCATAAACAAGTTTTAATAACTTGTAATTTCTCTGTGCACGCATGTGTTCGGTGTCCCAGCAAAGTTTAAACTTGCGAAATAATAAATTCAATTTCACAAAGTGGGGTACAAAATCGAAGCCAAAAACGGCCAAGACCAAAGAGCCACGTTGAAAGCAGTACGAATGCGATCGAAAGCACGTCTAATTTAATTGTGAAATTGTGAAATTCTAATAGCATTTTTAGGGAGTCAAGTCGGATGACAAAAAAAATATCTACCATCCGGAAGTGAACCACTTCCGATTTTATAAAAACGCCACAATAATTTTGACTTTTAGTTTGTTTAAAGATATGAATAAATAAAAATTTATAAAAAGATAACTTCAAAGCTTATAATATCTTTAGGTGTTGAATTGTTGAGTTTTTTTTCTATCAAAATGGTAAACGCAATGGATATTTCAGATCGTCTATTTTTGTTTAAACTAGACCTTTAGGCACACAAAACTTGCTATCCAACCGATCCTCCTTTCAGATTGAGGCGCCTTGCCTGCTTTTGGCCGTTTGCCTGCGGTTTTGGGATCGGTTCTGTTGGGGCTGCTCTTTTTGGGTCTGGATGATATGATCTGTCCGTCCCCAAGTGTTTCCGTCCGTACCTCTGGCCCGATCTCCATGTGCGACGATGGCGGCGGCGTCGGCGATTAATTACCCTCGAAACGGCTTTGCTGATTTCAGCTTTACGAGCCTTTTTAATTTTTTTTCGCTGGTCGCCGTCTTTTCTTCGCCTGACAAGTTGAAATATGCGTCGGACACTTTCGAGCGAGGGACATAAAAATACCAGAACCAATCTGAACAGCTCTCGGTTTTTACTCTTTTTTTTTGGTTTAGCGGCTTTCGGCTGTTGTTTTTGGGCAAGCCTTTGGTTTTTATAGTTGTTTTGGCAAGGCATTAAAACATTTGGGGTTTCGCTTTGTTCGTGCGACCGCCAATTGTTATAAGTGGATGAGTTAAGGGCTCTTGATTCTAGAGCGGCGGCCACCGCGCGGAATACTCAATATTTATAGACCTAGGTCCGGTAGCCGAACAAAGAGAGAGAGCGCTCTATAAAAAGAGAAGGTGAGATAGTGTGCGAGGGGAAACTGACACTAGTCTTCAGGGAAAAATACCCTTTTTGTTAATTATTGGTGAACAGTATTATTGTTTTTGAGCCTGTTTAATCTAGAAAAAAACTGCAAAGTTCCTAAAAACTTTGTTTTAAATTGAAGCTCTTTTTAGAGATTATATCTTGTTTTTCTCAATGTTCTAAAAAAGATGACAAATAAATATTTGTTTCTATTTATTTTTAATAAAGAAAGAAATATATTTATTTTTAAATATGAATCAAACTTGAGTTGAGGACTGGTATTAATTTCAACCCTGTAAGCCAGTGTTATCAATCCCTATTTAAATAGTTTTTACTCTAGTGTGGGTTACAGTCCAACTCTCTGTAGCAGTCTTTGCTTTTGTGATGACTCATATATCCATACGTCAATAATGGTTGATATCAGAGAATTTTGTGGAAAACTCAAAGACGTCACTGCTGTAAGGAAGCTCTTGATAAGGATTTGGAGCGGAACTCGTCATAGTTGTCCACCGAAAAAGGGGGAAGGATGGTAATGGGGATTCTGATGGGGCATAACCCACGTCGGGTTCAATGTACAGATGGCTTGGGGCCACACCTGTTGCCGAAACTACAATAAAAATACAAAAACCTGCGGCGCAATAAAGCAAGAGCAGAGCAGCAGCAACAAAAGCAACCAGAACGCAGAAATCACGCTACGATCATAAAGGCGAAACGTGCTAATAAAAACAAAAACAAAGCGCGAGTCGCTCTTTTGAGCCGTCAGGGGCGGACGCAGGGGGGGTGTTTGGGGGGTCCGGACCCCCCCCAAAATCGCAGACTTTTTCAAATTCCCTTACAGCACACGGCCTTTCAACCATATAAACTAAAATATTTTTTGACCGGACCCCCCCCAAACGAAAAAATTTTTCGACCGGACCCCCCCAAAATTTTTTTCTGCGTCCGCCCCTGTGAGCCGTACAGAAAATCCCTAGGAGTTGCACTTGAACCCAGGTGGAATCCAGAACTCCACTGGAATGTCGTCGAATTCCTCCAGTAGATAGTGAGTGAGCTCAGGCAGATAATACCCCTCGCAAACCAGATGCAGATTCAGACACAATGGCTAGTGAAGAGTAACCCGAAATAAGGCCAAGGCAAACCACGATCACGACATAAGAAGCACCTGGAGAAATTAAAAACTTTAGAAGAAAATTTGTTTTTAATTATGACTAATAAAAATTGCCTCTTATTTGTTCTATAAGACTTTACCAAAATCTTAAAATTGTTTCCCCATGAGTAACTGTGTTTAAGTCGATCATATTTAAAACAGTATTATGCTAAGATTATATCGTTTTGGAACTTTTTATGGGGTGATCGGAAAGTCCTATGAATAATGTCGGTTTCTGAATCACTTTTTATTATTATCGTCTTTGTAATCTCTCTCAAATTGTTTAAAATGTTATATTATATTCTTAAGAATTTTTTTCCGTGCAGCAAAGACACAGATTTTTCAACGATTTTTACTGCCGAAAAAGCGGCTAAAGTCGTGCGATTTAAAACGCCCACGGCAACTGCAAACGGCTTCTGTTCTTCACTGCCCCGCAATCTTCTTCGATTTCTTAGGTTGTTTCTTTTGTTTTGACTCCCGATATTCGCAATTCTGTCGCGGGAGATACAGATGCACCTATACCTATGTATGTATGTATGCCAAAAGAGGAAGATCATTCAGTGCCGCGCACAAACACGAACGCAGTGCAATTAAAGGTGTTCGTTCTGTACGCGTTTCGAGTTCACTGTACCCGTTACCTTACGCGCGTATTATTAACTCAAATATACATAAAATAAAATAACAAAAACAACAAGCTCAACTCGTACATCAAAAATGACTTAAAATCTCTCCACACGTCAATGGAATAAATGCATTTGTGGCACTGGAAAAAACAAACTGTATTTTCAAAAAAAAATGAACATTCTTTTCGAATGCAAAAATAATTATTTTCTCAGCGGACAGTGTTCTAATTTTCTAATCACACTTTCTTTATAATCTTTTTAGCGTTCTTATTGAGTTGAACTCTAATTAAAGTGTATTTGTATATATTCGCACTGGTATTTACTTGTGCGTAAGTATTTGCGGACAGGCGACCGCTCCCTCGCCAAAAACGGCAAAAAAACAATTTGTATCCTCGTTCGCTCCTCGCTCCATAAACAATGAGAAATGTTGCATCCGCCTTTGTTTTTGTTGGGTGAGTTTGCGATCTCCCTTGTTTGTTGTTGGCATTATAAAAGTGTCATTAACATGTCAACTGGTCGCCAAAGTTCGGCAAGTTGTTTGAGAGGTGAGGTGAGCGGGGGTGGCCATAAAACAGGCATGAAACTGGACTCAAAAAGTTTGCGACCACCAATTGTTTTGATGCGCTGTGTCCATATGTAAATTCCGCGTTTTTATTAATTTTAATCAAGAATGAAGTAAAACCCTTTAATTCGGTGCTACACAGGCAACAATGTGGTTAAAATGTATTACATATTTATTATTTAAAAAGAAAATAAAAAATAAAGAATAAAAAATAATTTGGTCTTTGTGATTAGTTTTTATAAATATGTATAATCTTAACAAATTTACCGTGTACCCTTTCTCCAGTTTGTTGCCAAGCAAAAAAGTTAAACGGTAACCGGCCCAAAGTTCATTCTGCTCTCCCTCTCTTTTACCACCTACTCCCTCTCTTGCCACCCTCTTGCTCTCGTACCACCCGCTGCTGTTAACCAAAATAAAAGCTTCCAGCAGCAAGGGACAACAACAAGAACAGTGTGAACAGCAAACAAAAACAAAAACTATGTGACGCCAGGGCGAGCAGTGCCGAAAAGTCAATGATCGGTTGGCGCTGGCTGTGTTGTTGTTGTCATAATTAAACGCGACAAATAAAATTTGAAGAAAAAAAGAACCGCCGCCGTCGCCAGGCTAAAAAACAACAATACAACAATGAGACAACAATAAATTCTTCAATTAACATTCGCACAGGTAAAAAGTAAGAGAGTGGGAGAGCAAGAGAGTGAGAGCTCTGCAAGCAGGGAGCGTGACAGCCTGTCAATGTATTTGTATTGGTGACTGCCTCTGCTGACTTGTGTTTGTGTGTGTGTCAGGATCATTTGCATTTTCGCAAGGTGTCGCATAAAGCCAACAACAAAATTCGCTGATTAAAATGCATTTACAACAACAAAAACGGCACAAAAACAAGAACAAATTTCACTGCTGCAAAAAAGTGGGCACGTCGCGCATATTTTTGTGATCCCCTTTGTGGTTGTTGTTATTGTTGCATAGATTAAAAATCAGCAAAACAAAATTTTGAACATAGGTGGGGTGGCGGGAGAGCGTCAGTCAGTGTTGACTGTTTCAGCTTTTTCTCTCGCCAAGTTAAGTTTTTGGAAAAAAAGTGGCAAGTTCTATAAAGAATGATATGTACTATATTTTACGAAAGCATTTTGGAAAACTTCCCTAAGTATGCAATGTTATATTTTATTCTAAACATTTTTTAGACTTTTTTTATATTTCGCAAATGCGAGAAGTTTATTTGTCTTACAAAACAACTACTACTCAAAGCAATAGATAAGCTTTGACCAAATTCGAAATGTACTTTTGAGATTGCTATTATTCAAAGCTCCGCCCTCTTCCGGGAACCATAGCTAAATTTAAAAAAATCCTAAAATGAGTAACTTAGTAATACATACATGATATCTTAATAAATATGTATAGAAAGTTAAAATGGTTGGCTGTCTAAATCTCAAGTAAAAATAAATCGATTTTAAAAAAGTCAAAAAACTAAAGGTAAATGATTATTATTCCATTGTTATTTTTTTAAATTAGTTATATATTTTTTAGCTTAACGTTCTAGCGATTAGACCCACTTATTTGCTTTGCTCCTGAAAACCGCCACCTTCCGATCACACTTGGTGTTGTTGTCTTGGTTTTTGTTGTTGTTGGTGGTGCCGCTGCGACGACGGCTGTTCTACATATTGTTATTGTAGTTGGAGCTGCCGCCGCGTGCCAGTACGGATTAGTCATAGCTCTCTGCCGCTGACGTCGACGCAGACAGCCAAGAAGACGTCGGCGACGACAATTCACAGTGATCTATGAGCCAGCGAACGGAGCGGATCGCATTTAGCCCATTTAGCCAATTGGCGCCAAATCGTAACAAACAAACAGTCTACGAAAAAATCTAAAAAGCACCCAGAAAGGTGTTTTGCGAAAATCGGACACTGGACCACCAAACATGCGATTAGTCACAAAACGAGAAAAAAAAAAAAACAGAACTGAAACCGAAATAAAACGCGCCTCGTAATAATTTGTTTCTTCGGTTTGTGTGCGATATTTTTTTTTTTTGACAATTTTCGCTTCGGGTTTTTGGTAGTAGCCTTTCAGCGCAGTTTTACCTGGTTCCAGAGCGCAGCAAAAAAAACATATTGGAAGCCTCCACAACAAAAACAAATCACAAGAAAAGAAACAAAGTGATCGCGAGCGCACTTCGGCTTTTGCCTTCGGCTCTTTTCGATGTATGTGTGCGCCTTTGAGCGCAGGTTTATCAAATTTTCATTTTCAATTTTAATACACTTTCTGCCGCCCTGTTGTGTAGAAGTCTCGGTCCTGGACTTAAAAATATTTAAATCGCACAAATAAATAAGAACGCGCAGTGAAAGATTTAATTCGAAAAAATAATAAAAAAGCAACATGTGTCGTTAAAAATAAATACAATTAATAAGAACATGCAGTGTCTGGTTTTCAATTCCTTTGCCTGTTTATAGCTAAAATCACGTAATTTAATCCGTGTTTGTTTGGCCGATTTGGTGTTTGTTTACGCGTCGTTTACCGTTACCCAGTCACTTGGCCCGCACGTGCTGATTGAAAATCGTAAATTGATCGAAAGGGCGAAAATCGATCGCTTGGGGCGGCTGCTTGAAAGTGGGCGTGAGCGCCATGCAAATACGAAATTAATAAACAAAATTTGAGGAGAGAAAACGCTTATGATCAGTGAAAAAAAGAAATGTAAGGTAAAAACAAGGGAGTTGAGTCACAAACATTTTCATGTGAAATCGCCAAGAAACTCAGTTACAAACTTAAAAATCTTTCTTCCGTTTTGCTCAATTTGTAAATAAGTTTAACGATTTCTGCCCAATGAACTATAATAACTGAATAACTGAAAAACCAAAAATCATTAAGTCAACAAAAGCTAAAAAGTTTTAATATTTTAAAAAGCATCCGATACTCGAGTATAAGCGCTATTAAAATTTATTTAATCACAACAAATAATTTTGATAACGAAGTCAATCACAATAATAATTAAATAACGAAAAAAATTGAGAGTACTACGAAAAATAGATGCAAAATTAAAAACATAAAAACCGAAGCGCTCACAAAGAAAAATTAAATTGAACTAATTCAAATTAAAAAAAAAAAAAAAAACAAAATTACGTACACAAAGAATATAAAATAAAATTAAATAACAAATAATAAAGCCTTCAAAACACCTATTCAAAGCCCTCAATCCAAACAAATTGCCAAAAATTAAATATAACTACAAATAGACACCCAAAAAAGATACAAAATCGTGTAAATAAGTTTCGTAAAATTAAAAATACATGTAGTAACTGCAGAAAACAAAAAGCAAAAAGCGATAAATCAAGCCAAAAAAAGCTCGCAAAAAATAATAAACAAAGGAGAGCAGGAAATTGCAACATCTTGTGATAAACGCTGACAATTTGTTGCTTGTTGAATGATTGCAATAAAGGCCATCGAGATGCAGCACAACAACGGCGTCGGCAACAACGCACTGCAGCAGCAGCAACTGCAGCAACAACTGCAGCAGCGACTGCTGCAGCAGCAGCAACAGCAGCATCAGCAGCACAATCCGCCTGATAGTAATTATATTTGGGGAGGCAGCCACAATGGGAATATCAATAACAACAACAACAACAACAACACGATGTTGCAGTTACAGCAGCAGCAACAAATACGTGCCGCCTCCTGGATAACCGATTGCAATAAGCAGCGCCACATTAACAACAATAACAGTATGGACGACAATTACAATCAGCACTTGACGCAACAACCTCAGTACATGCAACAAAATTACAATACCTACACGCAACAGCAGCAACATCTAGTGCCAGCAACAACAACGCAATCCGGCAATCATTTCTACCCGTGCCAACAGCAACAGCAGCAATTCCTGGCTCCGACGACAACGGCGGCAGGAGCAACATCACACCAGCAACTCCAGAGCCACCAGCAACACTCGACACAACAGCAACATCAGTCACAGCAGCAACACCAACGGCAGGACTATGCGTCCCTTCAAATGGCAGGACAAGTAAGTAAAAAATCTAAAAGAAAGTGACTTCTAAATAGCATTGATTCTAATTGGTTCTAAAGTAAACCATCTTTTATTTAACTTTAATCTAAAGAGTATATGTATTTGCAAACTTTCTAAGAGTAGATCTTGGATTTTAAAGGTAAAACCTTTATTTTTGTCGAAGTATGACAACTGGAAAGTATTTGTAACTCAAGAAAGTTTTTTCAAGTGTGTTTGTAAGGAGTATATAGGCATTATGATTTGCCATCTCCCTCATGTCCGCTTATGATTTGTTGTCGCCTTGTGTTTTGCGGTTTTGTGGGCGGTGCTTCGTCCAAACTTACAGCGTTTGCTCTCTTTTGTTTCCCCCGATTTTTTTCATATTTTTTAATTGCGTTTTAGTTGTGTGCGATTATTACTGTGCGATCTTCGCAGCTGGGAAAACTAACAAAAATGGCGACAAAGGGGCGTATACTTGATCTTTCTTTTGAGCTTTCGTCACGTATACGACTTGTGGAGCGAAGTGTTTCCCCCAAAAATAAACGCGAATACTTACTTTATCTGAAGTAAATATTTACTGCCCGCTGGTTGTGGCGTGGGAATGCCACTCCCCAAACACACAAAAAAAAGAGAAATAAGTAAATAAAACAAACAATAAAAAATACATTTGGAGTAATTTAATTTGTTTCAACTGCGAACAAAAAAACTGGATCTGTTTGAGTACATATAAGTACATATATAGATTGCAAGTATATATAGATGTGTTTAAATAAATTTAAATTAACGCATCAGACAGTTACAGATTCCAGCGCTAACAAAAGGGTTTATTTAACCTTTCGAGAGTGAAGCTTGACCTGTTTTCACCCCATTACTCCAACTGTTCGTTGTGTTAATTCACATTTAGATTTCAAGTTTTTTAAACATGTAGCTAAAAACAGATGTATGCTGCTAAAATCGGAATTTATTTATAAATTTATATAATTTATTTGAGGAGGGGTATAATCAATGTAACCCTGAGGCAAAGTGATAGCCGGCGAGGGTGATTTTTTTGTACCACCCAGCGAGTGCGATTGTCGTCACTTGTGGAATTATCTTCTGTGCAGAAAACCCCTTTAGTTCTACGTTTAATCTAGGTGATCGTCGCCACTCGAGTGTCCGCGCACTTGATATCGTCATGGGGTAAAAATACACGGGTGATGCATGCCCACATGTGTCCGTGTCGCGACGGAAAGTCTACGTTTTGCTTTTGGCGGTACAAATATCGCCAGACTCTCCGCTGAAAATCCGAACGAGCACCCATCGAATACGACAACCTGAACGATGACAGCGAACACACGTAAGGTGAGCGCCGTTCCTCCAGATAAGAGCCCAGTTGCATAGTCACGAACACCTTGGCCAGGAAGTGTCAAAGCCGTAAACAGCCCCAAGTCCACAAGTCCGCAGCGCAGAAAGAAAAAAGCACACACACACCCACACACACACACACGGCTGAAAAGTGAAACCCGTAGAACGGAAATGCCAAGAGCCGAACACTCCAGAGCACATTCATAACGTGATATGAGCTTCGGTTTCGGGCCAAGGGGTGATTTTCGCCAGATATCTTCGGCCCTCGCTGTGGGCCACATTGTCGAGAGCCGTTATGACTAGGCCAAATGGATTCATATTGGTTAGGCTCGTTATTTTCCTATGGGTCATATGGTTTCTAATCAACTGGGGCAATCGCATAATCAATAAGATGGCAGAGAGATTTCCAAGCAGGTTTTTATTCATTTCTATCTATATCTGCATGTGATTAAATGAAATTAAAATTAATAACAAATTTGATTTATTTCTCCTGGAGTTAGAGTTGATTTCTTGGGAAACTTATGTCATAAAAATCACTAATGCTACGGAAACTCTTAAGCAGTCATTTAGCTCTTGGGAAATGGAATCTTTTATGTCGTTTTTAGTGCTGTCCTTGAACTTGGGTGTTGTTGTTGACTTTTTCTGGAAGCCATTTCGTGGCCCTCTCTGTTTTGTTGTTATTAATTATTACAAAAACAATTAAGCGCTCGAAATTAACAACTTTAATTTGCAGTCGTTTAGCTTTTATTGTTGGCATATCTGTTATTATTCCATATGGTTAAATTTTTAATGAGCATCGCTCGATTTGTTTTTGCCTTGTTTCTTAGTGCAAAACGGTTCTACAACAAACTCATTAAGTTTTCTTAATCATTTGGTGCAACTAGTTGGCAACAGCCACGCCTCCTTCGCCTCCCGATATAAACCCATTAGCGGACACAATAATCAGCTGTTTTTAAGTGAAGGTCTCATAGATTTTCGATTTCGATTGTTTTATTGGGATTTGCTTTTCTTTTAATAGCTGGAAAAGTCTTTTAAGCCATTTGTCCCTGAAATAGATTTAAGCCCGAGGCTTAAAAAATATAAAACGTAGATTTCAACAGCAAGGAAATAGCATGTAAAATTGCACGTGCATTTTTCTGATTTATAAATGTAGCGGAAATAGTTCGGGATATGATTAATACCTTATAAAGCCCATTCAGACCTTAAATTTCTACTGTTTTAAATACAACTTCGTTGGCTTATTCACCTGATACCAAGAAATATAAACAAAATTCTGCGAACTCTGTGACTTATTGGCGAATCGATGACGTCGTTCCATGACGTGATCAAAACTTAAATCAATGTAAACATTATTCAAGCGATCGTATCGCCAGGTAAATAATTAAGTACGTATTCAAGTTGTGGGGACTTAAATAAATTAACCGTCGGTAAGCACTTAAAGTGAAAAATACATATAATTATAATGTAATTGAAACTTCAAGATACAAATGACGTACAAACACGAAAACGGTATCAACGAATATTTAATGTGGTAATGTTAAATGTTCTTAAAAGTGTGAATTTATTTATAAAATTCGTTGTATAAATTTGAAACAGAAAGTTAGTATTTTTCAGGCTTATAAACCATTAAATGAGATTGAAGCCATAAAAATTTTTTTTTTTTTATAAAAATACCATTGAAGTGTGTGATAATAACATCCTTTTCTAATGAAAGGCATACTGAGATAAGAAGAGTTTGGGTTTTTCGGAAACTTAGTAGCTGGTATTAAATTGACACATCCGTTTTCTTAAGTTTCCGCTTTAGATTTTGTGCGAAAATTCCAGTGAATGCTTATCCCATAAAATGTGGGACGGAATGGTAACCTAATCAGCGGTGCCACCGTGCAGTCGCCCGGCAAATTGCAGTCACATTAGCATCAACAAAAAGCCAGCCGGATTCGAAGGCGTTCAACCCTCAGCCTTGATATATCCCTCATTTATTCCCGAGGCATCGGGAATCGGGAATTGGGAAGTGCTAGGGCGTCGCCAGGCACTCAGACATTGCTTATCGAGCTCGTGCTGTGCGAGGAGTCTCGCTCGAAGTCTCAATCGCTGTTGCCACTTCCCAGTTTTTAGTTCCCAGTTCCCAGTTGGCCGGGCTAATGGCCACAAAACATTTCGGCTACCTGGACACCTCACCTAATGGGCCGCGCATCGGAATCTGAATGGGATTGGCATTGGCAATGGAAATGGAAGTGGAAATGGAATGGAGTTAATGCAGATGCGTTGCATTACTTCGGGGAGGATCTGCGGCTAATAGACGCATTTAGCACGCGCCCAAGTGCATCTCGCAGATACTCGCCCTCATTAGCTGGCCTCAATCAGCAAATGGCTACACAGGGAAAAAATATGAAAGTTAAAAAGGCCTATTGATTTGGTAAAACTAATTAAAAGTGATAGAATACTTCTATAAGTTAGTATTCGCCAAACTAGGATTTTTAATCTCAACAAATATTATCAATTTTACTCAAGAAAAATTTATTTAATAGTATATTTTTTTTAACTACAAATGTAGCAAGTATAATAAACAGATTTTTATTTCACCATTTTTTGAAATTCCGGTGCAGATAGTAACGAATCTTTAATGATAATATAATATTTAAATTTCGATTTCTCCCAATCGAACTTAACATATCCATTCGAGATTTTTGTGATATTTTTCGGCGTGTGGCACTTGCATTGGCCGCCAATTGGCGATGGAATTAAAAGGGGGAAGGGGGCTCAAAGCGAGGTAACCTGTCCGCGTATCTGAGCCTCTGAATATCTCTGAATTGCGGGAGGCCCACACCAGTTTCACTGGACTTGATGGTGTGAGTGCCTCGGTATCCGTGTGTAAAAACCCCGATGAGTCATCGTCCATTTCAGAGTGCCGATGCGTGCCCGCGCCACTTTGGCATACATAACATAAATCGGATTCAAAACCAACAAAATCCAACATGTGCCCGGGCAACTGGTCCGCTTCTTTGAGTGGGAGCCACCGTGGAAAGAGAGAGAGGCGGCGGCAGAGAACGGTGAGACCAAAACAAAAACGTATCTTTCAAGTGGAAAATGTCAACAAACGAGCTGCGCGCCAAATTGCCACTTTGAGTTCAAATCGCTTTGAGTCGAGCACAATTCTCAGTCACTCGGATATTGAGCCACGCTCTTTTCCCACTGAATATCGCATGCGACAACTGCCGGGCATTCAAATTGTATCTGTATCTGTGAGTTGTTTAGTGCTTCTCTCAGCAGCGCTATCTCTCGCTCTCCCCCTTTTGCTGCATTATTCTGACAGTTATTGTGTGGTCTGTTTCGCACTGAGTTTCGTCAGGGCCGCAAAAACAAAATCATGTGGAGCATACGAATGGCGTTCAGCCGGGTTTTTCCATGTGGTTTTGGTGGTTTTATCGATTTTTCTGATTATAGCAGCTTGATTGTATTTTTGCCTTGGTCAAGGAGATATTTTTGGGATGTGTGAAATTCCGTAACACTTAACGGAAGTGTGGAATAATTTAAGAATTCAGAGTGTGAATTTTTCAATGACAAAAAATTAAGTCAACTGGGTTATGTTTAGAATTGGATTCACACGAACTGCTTTTTTTTACATCAAAAAAGGTTGAAGCTCTAAGAATTCGAAAATATCTAAAAAGTAGTAAATTTTTTTTTACAAGAAGCAGTATAATTTATCACAATTACAGGAGTAACAAATTAAAAATAGATTTTATTTTATGTTTTAAAATGACAGTTAAAAAACCTTATAACTTCCAACTTTGAAACTAGTTCCATTAGCTGTATCTTTTCGGCAGCCCTGGTATCTACGCAACTTGAATTTCCAGGCTTGCCGCTGGTGTGCGTGTATCTGTGTGGGCCGTCCTGAGCGTGTGTGTGTTTGTGTGTGCGAGGCAATGGCCAAGACGTCGCCAGTTGCTCAGTTGCTCAGTTATTCAGTTATTTTTCGCTTTTTGTTAAGGCAACGCGACTGCAGCAAACGGCAGCGGAAAGCCACGCGGCCGTCTCCCTCTCGCGCCACTCTCTCTGTCTCTCTTTCTCTCTCGTTAATCAGTCCAGGCCACCCACCACCCCCCACGCCCATATTAGTGCTCTCCCGCTCGAACGAATCGAGAGCCACGTTGGTTGGAGCGAGACAGCTGAGAGGGAAAACCCCCCCTCTGAAAATCCACCCAACTTGTTGTTGTTACACTTAAATTTTTAACACTTTCACAAGTGCAAAACCAGAACATTCCCAATAAACCGTTAAGAAATTACAAAACTGTCGTGTTATCTGCAACAAAAGTTTGTGTATGTGAGAGCGGTGAAACTTGAAAGCCCCTCGAAAACGAAAAAATCGTCAAAAATTACGAAATATTCAAGCAAAAGTCGTTCGTAGTTCGATAAACGGCGGTGCGTGGTGCGGGGCGTGGTCCGCCCGACTTCAAATCTAGAGGGTTCTACGTTTTTAACGCTTTTTAACTGCTGAAACGTTAAAAAAAGAGTGCGCGTGTGTGTGTGTGGTGTGGGTGAGTGCCAACCGCACATGTTAATTTTGTTTATAAACGCCAATTAAGTGCATCCACGATGAAAGTTAAAGTCGAGCGCTTGGCAAAAAAGCCCGCCATCACAAAGGCCGAAGATCCGCCGGAGAAGGATGATGAGGTCATGGACACCGGGGAGGATGACCAGGAGGAGGAGGAGGAGGAGGAGGAACTGGACTTTCTGCCCGCCGATCTAACCGCAGCGATATCGACGGCGACAACAACGAAAATAGCAACTACGCCGACAACGGCTGTCATGCGCAATCTTATCGTAAGTGCGATACTCTATTTGAATACCCTAGAAAGGGTACAATCAGCTGGCACTATAGTTTCCCAAAACCCCTCTAGGGTGTGTACAGTTATGAATTTTCGTGGGAAAACAAATCAACAAGTGTAACGAGAGAGCTGAAAAGCCGTTCTAAACATGCCATAAAATGATCCGCTGTGTCGTCATTATCTATTTGAATTCTGCAAAGTCATTACGAAAAGTAACTTGCTATGTTGTAGTTACATATGTACAAATATTGCATATTTTAAGGGTAACTTGAAACCAATTTGATACTTCGTTCATGTTACTCTCTTTGTAGAAGGAAGTAATCTTAGATCGAATAAGGGCTTGAACTCTTTTAACTTTATTAGGTCATCTAATCTTTCATATGGTATCTATTGCCCAAACTAGTTATTTTTTGTTCGAGTTCTAATAATAGTTTACCCATATCTGTGATATTTGGTTTGTACCTAAAAGGAGCATAAAAAATCAACAAAACTACACTTTATGCTAGTGTATTTCTCGGTTCGTTACTGCCTTTCGTATCTGTTTTTTGCTATTCACTTTGGATTAGGGTAAGAGCAATATAGATAGAGGTGCTGGAGGAGGGGTCAGGGCGGTACAAACTGGTACTGCATAGAACGCAGTAATTCCGTACTCCCCCTTGTTTTTGGATCCCAACATTTCTCGCTAAAAGCTGAAAGCTAAAGCAGACTTCGCTTCGTTCACCGGAATATATAGAAAACGGCACACATATGAACGCTCTGAAAACTTGTTTAAAAAATATATTGAATTTTTTGTTGCTGTTTTTGCTATGTATATTTGTCTGCCTTTTTTTATTATGATTATTCGCCGAATTGTGTGGTGCGCATTTTGTTGTAGCTTTCCATTGTTATTGTTGCCGCTGTCTCGTTTTGGGTTTTTATTTCGTATTTACTTTGTCGACATCTTTGGAATTTCAATTTACACTTTTGTTGTTGTTTCGCGCTGTCACTTTGTGCCGCTCTCACGCACACAAAGACGCAAGGGGAGAGCGAGAGTAGCTCACACAGATACAAATCGGACACGTTCGCGTTCACAGATTCTTTTATCGCATGCGAGAGAGCCAACTTGAGTGGGAGAGGCAGCATGAGAGACAGAGTGAGTGGTTTATTGTGCATTCGTCTATTGCACTTTATTCGTAGTCGCAGCCAAGGTTGCCCTCTTTGTATTTGTTTTCAATTTTTCTATCTCTATTTCGGCATATTTTCGGGTTTCGTTTTGCTTTTGGATTGTTTCCTCCCCTTTGTATCTTTTATCTGTGCACTCTGCATCTGTATCTTTTTTGGCGTAGGTGCGGTTTTTATTTTTGCTCAGTTCCCGTTTGCAACACGTGCATCGCCAATTTCATTTTCATATTGCTGCAATGTGGCCAATAAGCCAAGAAACCGCTCTGAGGTCAAGGCTTTCGTTTCTAATTGGGTTTTGCTGGGTCTGCAGTAATCTTAGAAGTATTTTAAACATCTTTATCTGAAATATGTGCTGGATTTCGGTACAAGTTGGACTTCTAAATTTAGTGGAAAAATATGTTCTTAAGAAAATTAATTGATAAAATAAAGATTGCTTTCCTTAAAACTTTTTTTGGAAGCAATAAAACATTTTTAGATGAAGTTGTTATTTACTATTAAATTTTGAAATGTTTTTTACATTCAAAAACTCATATGAATTTAAATTAAGTATTCGAATACCGAAAATAAACTTTTACTCGGCACATATGTACATAAATCCCTCTACTAATACCAGACTTGACAAACGACAAATGTGCACTCCTCCTCCTTTTTCCCTCGATTTTCTCCCGGCTGACATTCGAAATTATGCTGCAGTTGATTTCACCATAAAATTAAATCCAATGCCAAGGTCAAATGGCACTCAGAGGCTGCGGCTCACCCCTGTTTTTATGCCACCCCCCTCCCAATCACCCCCCTCCACCGATATCACGCTGCTATTCCACTTAGAATGTCAAGCGACTCACGCGTCGCAATGTTTGGGATTCGACGGGGATGCGATCGAGATGATGGGGTGGTTGGTGCGAGGGGATGTTCACTGTACATATACGGTGCTATGCACTTGAACAACTCAAATTGCCTTTTTCGCATTGCGCTGCATAAAACATGCAGCGTGCTACATAAATATTCCATGCATTAAAAGCAAACGCATTAAAAGTCACGAGCAAATCGGCTAACGAGCAGCGAACTCTCCTCGGAGATAACCTTTTTACAGATTTTTTTTAAGTATACACAGCCTGGGTCAACAAAATAAAGTTGGAATAATGGCAAAGAAATTATGGTGATCACGAAATCCAGTGATCGTTAAATGTAGTTTACACATCTGCACACAATAGACTCCTTTTATTAGTTTAACCAGTTTGAATAATTGTTAATTTCTTGTTCGTTTTAATGATCTTTTATATTACTACTTTATCAACTTCGAATGTATATATGTATATTTATTTTTTTTTAAGTAAGTATAAATAAAATACCAATACCCTCGTTAAAATAACCCCAACTGTACTTAACAGCCACACGTTCGTGTATTCGTGTTTTAGAGCTTTATAATCACGATCAGATATCCGACAGAAATTGCCAATTTAATGTGCGCATCAACTAAAAATAAATAAATATAAAATTGCCAATGCTTTTGCCGCCAGAGCCGCAGCCTTTGCCATCAACGCGCTCACTTAGCCAGCAAATAAATAAATAAATGCGCACAACAAACAATTAATTATTATTGTTCTTGTGTTGTTGTAATTTCGGTTGAAGTTCCTCGACTTTGACTTCTTCTCCTTATTATTCACTCCTACATACGTTTTATGGCGAAACTTTTACGACACTTCGCGTTCGCCTGTCCTCGCACTCTTTTCCTTTATTTGCCTTTATTATTATGGCTTTCGATTGTTCCAGGAAAATTTCAGGGGATTTTGTAAATTCGATTGCGTTGCTATATGCACGTTTATAGATAAAAGTTATAATATGTATATAGATGGCATAGAAAAAGTGTTTGCACTTGTAGTCGAGGGTAAAGGCACTTGTTACCAACAAACGATTTCTTTGAGTTACGTTTGGCTTTTTTATTGGGAAATGATTTGTAATACTTTTTATTAAAGCTGATAAGGAAGGAAAACGTAAATAGAACTTTACCTGGTTCAATGAAAAAATAGGTGGAATAATCAATTCTAGACCATAAAGCTCTTTACTTAGCTTTCTTCGAAAATTAGTGATGCAGGTTTATTTTCAAGTAAGTAGTAATTTCTATTAGTGAGTTTGGTGAAACCTTAAAATTGGTATTTATACGATAATTTAATTAAGTATATTACCTCTTCATTAAGATAACTTGACTTATCTAGATCTACACAGTTTCTAATCTTTGTTCTTTCAAGAGATTTGCTTTTGCAATTAGGGGAAATCACCAGAAAAAAATACATTTCGGATGTCTGGATTTAAAAGACCGTTTAGCTTGTGCATTTTGGCGCTACGCTAATGAAATTAACTTATGACGTCAATGGCTTAAACTTGGCTAAAGCTAAGGCCTTTGAAAACGAATCAACTTTAAAGTTGAGAAGCCGGTTTTGGAACTCGCTTCATTTGAGAGCCAAATTTGGTCACACGGTTGCTCTATCAAATGACGTCACAAGTTGAAAGAGAAAAGCAATCGCTTTTCAGTTCCGAAACAAATTTTCACCAAAACCACAAAATTATGTCATCGTATATTTAAGATTTACTAGCACAAGAAACATGGAAATATGAAAAGAAGAAAAGGAAAATGTCAAAAGTTGCGTGTTTTCGCATTAGCTTTCGATTTTCTTGGAATTAAGCTTGGTCGCCAAGGGAGAAAAAAGGCAGAGAAATAAATACGTTTATCAGGGGCGTTGTTTATATGGGGGGATCAGGGGTAAGTCTGATTCGATGTGGGATAGATAGTGTGGCGATAAGCCTTATCTTTTCTATATAGACACTAGGCAAACCAAGAGTCATGCTTTCATCTAGAAATTGATTAAGCCAGTGAGCTAAAAAATAAACATACTGAAATCCGAACGTTCATTTATTTAGTAAGGGTTTTTAAAATTGTGTTACTAATAAAATTAAATTTAATTACGTATTTTGGGTGTGTGAAATGTCTCATAAAGTACACAAAATAACCCCGCCACTGGTTTTAACACGTCAATTAATTTGTTTCCTTGGGTTTGTTGAACTCCCTAGAGAAGAAGGCTTAACTAGAAAAGTAAAATGTGGCGGGTGGCCTCTCTACTTATTGCTAAATACTAGTTGCGCGATGTTTGGCATTAGGCCTAGTGTTTCTATAATTGAGTTATACGTCCACTATATAGCTAATTTCTGAATAAAAGCCGGCGGAAATGGCACATGCCGGCAAATGGGATTGGGAAACGGGTGTGGAGTTGGTTCGAATGGGATTTCCCGGCGGAATTGGAGCACATCTGGAGTGGAGTGGAGTGTGGCTAAAAATGCACTCGCCACTGAAAGATTTACGCAGCGAGGCATCCTTGTTGCCGTTGGCCCGTGTTTGCGGGATCCCAAAATGCACTTTGTGACGCGTCATCCAACGCGAAATTCCGAGAAAGAGGCGAAGCATCGGGCGATGGAATTCCAGAGTTCAGGGAGGAGTTCTACAGGCGCAAAACGAAGAGCTACTCCACCGCCAACTTCGATTCGCCACGGCGTTGAAAAGTGCGAAATGGGGAAAAGATAAAGCCAAAGGAAATTATCGGGAACTGACGCCCGACCAACAGCACACACAGCACTCCCCAGATTGTGTCAACTCCTTTTCATTGTAACTGCAAGCAGAGGGTATTTTGGGTTCCAGGGAAACGTAGTATTATAAAATAAAATAAAATATATTATAAAATATAATAAAGGAAACTAACTGAAAGAGGAATTAATTCAAATCAAAATACAACAAACAAGCTTCTCGATTATTCTGTAACAATCAAAAACTTTAAGTTGTATAATCATTTTTGGCTAAAATATTCTGCCCACGAACTGCTGTACCTGCAAAAGCTACAACCTTGTTTGCTCACATAATTACAAGATAAGACTTTTAACCCATAAAATGGCTCTAGAAAATTCCATTACAACAATGTAAACAAGGAATACATAACATTAATTGTTTGTTATTTTGAAACTATAGTTTTCCATATCCATATTAAGTATAATTTTCTTTAGATCTCTGGAATATTAGCTATTTTCTTTCTATGGTAACCATTAGTCGAATCGCTTGGGCTTCCCTTTTTATCGAAGCCTTTTTGCTCCGGGTGGAATTTCGCAATGTGCTGCATTGGGATTTCCAGCGCCATAGCCTCGCATCGCCTGATTTCGCCTGGCTTCCTCTCTTTATGCTGAGTGCACCAATTTGCGAGCCATGAGTTAACTCACTCGCTTTCAACTCACTCAAACTTGAAAGGCGAGTGAAAAGGCAGGCGAGAGCAAAACGAGTTTCGTTGACTGCGACGACATTGGCAAGTGGGTGCCAAGTGTGGAGCCCTAGGCCGTGGCACGTCCCTCTCTCCCACACCAAGTGGGCCAAAATGGAAAACAGAAAAAACAAAACGCACGAATTCTGGTTAAAACGGCGATGAGTCATCCCGGCGTTGGTTGGTTGTGAGGTTGTGTGTGGAATCGGTTGTAGCTTTTGCCCGTCCATTCATAATCGCGTTTGCTGAATGAACGAACCTCTATATAGGCACTCACGAATCGGCGTCTTTATAAACAAATATATAGTACCTACAGCTGCGCTCGAGATAGTATACAAAATTACGGAATTTCACAATTGTTGTGCACTAACAAGTCAATAAAAATATAATCTATTGTTGTTTTTAGTTAACCAGTTAAGCACTTATTTTGTAATTATTTGTTAAATATTTACATATTATATTATGATAACTTTTTGGAGGGATAAAATGTAGGTTTCAGGTTGGCAAAGACAACACTGCGTATGAGTGATGCAATTTTAAACCGAATTTAAAATCCATTTTAAAGAATCTGAAGAATCTCTACGTTGTTATCTCCTAGAGATTTCTATAATTATACCATTTCCTGTATTAATTCAAGTCTGTGTTCTTTATAAACAAAGTACATATATATTTGGATTTTTATCGCCGACTTTTGATAGACGTGGAATAATATTTGCCGGCGACGCCTGCTGGCGACAGACTGACTCCCAGTTTGTTAGGCTTTCGGCACCTCGACGCTGGCCAGGATTAGGGTGATGTCATCGGGCTTTCCGCCGCCGGAGTAGAGAACATTGTGTTCCCTGGCCTTGATGGCGAACGGTGATTGAAAGTTGGCATTCAGGGACAATTCCCTGGCCTTTTCCACCACCTGATTGGCGCCCTTCTGGAGATCCTGTTCCCCCCGCTCCTTGAGGCCATTTAGAATCTTGAGTAGCATGCTCTCGGGCAGATTGTCGAACAAACCGTCGGTGGCCAGGAGCACCAGGTCCCCTGGCTGCAGGGAGTACCTCGTGGACTCCGCCATTTCCGGTTTGTCGAAGTAGAAGTTGTCACCCTTGCCCTTTGGTGGCACTGCCAGTTGATAGGGCGTGTTGAAGTCATGGGTCTGCTCCTCCGACCGATGCAGTACCCTTCCATTTCGCACCACCATGAAGCCACTGTCGCCCAGATTGGCGGTGTAGAGGGTGCAATCCTTGCGGTGCATGGACACCAAGCAGGCGGTGCTGCTTCCCACCGCTGGATTCTCCTTCCGAACCAAATCCCGATAGCCGGCGATGAGCAAATCCCGAGCACTGCGTCCATCGAAGCTCGGGAGTTCCGTCTGTCCGGAACAGCACGACATCAGCTCCTTGGCAAAGCGTCCCGCATCCACGCCCATGTCCCGCCAGCCGCCCACTCCGTCTGCCACGCCCATCACCTCGGCCAGAGGCGTGGAGCTGAGGAACCAGCTGTCCTCCCCGAAACGCTGATTAGCCCGCTGATCACCTGGGTATCGCGGCTTCTTCGATCTTCCTTGGACCACCTTGGTGAGGTAGGGATCCCTGATTGATCGCCTGGATACTCCGGATTGAAGCGAGCGGATGGAGTAGTAGTGGTTCAGTTGGTGGTACGAGTGGCGGGCAATCTGCAGGGGAGTCCTCAACTGCTGAGCAATGCGAATCAGCAGGTATGGCCATCTCTTCAGCCGGCAACTCATGATGTCCATCATCTTTTCCTTCTTCTAAGCACTGGAATTTAAAAGAATACTGGATTTATTTGGTTCCAAGTTCAATAGTTCCAAGAATATCTAGTAAATATATGAAAGAAATATAGTAAAAAGCCTTCTACTTGCTTATATAAGTTTTGGTCTAGTTAAAACAAAATGTTATTAAGAATTACTTACCAAGAAAAGTGAGTGAAATGATAAGGGTTTCTAGAAAAGCAGATAGAAATCAACAGAAACAAAATACTTGAAAAAGCTATAGTAAACAATGCTAATGATCAATATCAAGAATGTCGGACCAATAACGCCTGATCCTCGCCCATAAAACTGTCTACTTTCCTCGTAATTGGAGCACATTGGATCCCAGCGAAAGTTATAAAAACTTAATCACAACGCAATTGCAAACTGGGGTTTCTGTTTACACCATAAACATTGATTAATCGCGGCCATACTATATATGGATGGGCCTGCGTACCAGGTATTTGTCATAGGTAGATTTGATTTCTTTGTTGGCCCGATTGTAGGTCCGGCCATTGTTCAATCTTATCTCGACGGTGCCTACGACACAGTGGACTCGTCGACTGGATCGACTGGGATCGAGACCCCCATCATCACCGGAAGTTCGGATCGCGCTACGGAACTGCAAATGTTATCGCCAACCTTATGGCTAGTCTTCCTTATCGGGGAAAAGGAAAACAAAACGCCAAGATAGCTGTATCTTAAGGGAGTGATGCAAACGCCTTTAAATACGCGGGCTTATCAAATACGCAACGCATTCGGCAGAATCGCCCATTATTCACTATTTGAATTATTCGATGTTATGTCCGCCAAATTAGAAGGAAATCGTAGGTCCCGACTTCCTGTCCGTATCACTTTCGCAAAAAAAGTGCAGTGCTCGTGATTTCGGAACCAAAAAAGAGTATGCTTCCGCTAGCCGATTATCTCTAACTGGAAGTGGGAACCGTCAGTGCCAAGAAGCATTCTTATCATTTCTCAGTGACGTCAAAGACTTGGGTCTTAAAAATGTCTCTTCGTATTTCCTGCAAAAAAAATAAGTTTTGTTGCATAAAGAATGTAGAATGAATATGGAATGCCACTAAAGTACATCATTCAAACAGCAGTAAAACATATTTAAAGGGAATTATTTTTGGTTGAATATATTCCAAAATCATTAATCTTAATTAATCAGCAATTATTTTGTAAGTATTCATATTAAAATAAACAACTTGTTAAGCATGCTTCTGAATCACCCAGATTAGGAACTCCAATTGGGATTATAAATAGACCCTTGCAAAAACAAAAATATCTGTTTTGAGTTTGAATTTTCGTATTTATTTATTGATTTGGGTCAGTCAGTGTGGCAATTTATTAGCTCGCGGCAAGTTGGTACGATCCTTAATACTAATTGACTGTGAATTCTGTTCTCTCGTTGCAGGTAAGTAGAGCAGAGCCACAAATGTCCAGTGTCACATGACCCACTTCTGGCCGCACTTTCCGCAACCCTCCGGACCCCAAACCATTTTTTGTTTTTGTAAAAAGGGGAAAGGGAGGGAGGGGGGTCACCACATGTAAGTTGGCGACGCAAGGTCATCGCGGCCTTTTCCACTACTGTCCGCATACAATTACATGGCCAATCCGAGCCGAGTGGAGCCGGGGGCCCCATCAATATTTATTGAAAGCTGGCATATCGATAGATAAATGCCTAGAAGTAACACCTGCAGCCGGAGAATGGAGACCGGAGCCACCTGAGCCTCCGATGTCGCCGGCGACCCATTTCGAAAAGCTATTCCGCGATAAGAGCCACCGAGCCACAAAGGCAAACCATTCACTGCACTTTGGTGGGGGACTTACCGGGGTCTTTAAATTTAGTTGCTTATGTCATAACTAAATTGTCTGGCCGGGGCGATAAGATAAACGGCAATCGCGACCAAGAATCGGGTAAACAAAAAGCGTAGTCAAAGAAAAACTGGGCACGTGAGAGTCCCCCGCCGAAAACTGAAAACTGAAGAAATATCCAAAAGCTAGCAGAGCAGCGGGTTTAACCCGAGACATATGTACTTTTTTTTTCGAGCACTCATATATATGTAAATAAATATATTTTTTTTATGGTTGAATTTGCTCAGGAAATGCCAGAGCCCCAAAGCTTTAGACTCACTCATTTGGTCTGCGCTCTCTCTTCGATTCAGATTTTTTCGCTCGGCGAGTGCGATAAAAACACTCAACCGACTTGCCTGGGTTTTTCGTATAAAAAGCGGGCCATCGACGATGACGCATTTAGTCTAAACAAGTTAGCGGAGCCAAACGTTTCGGCGACCGAAACGAGTGAATTCCTCCATTCACCATTTCAACACAAATCGTGAAAATTACGCGAAAAGCAAAAAGTGTGTGCGAAAAATTGCGATTCTCTCAGCATGTGCGGTGCTTGAAAATTTCAACGAAAACATACCGAGAATTCTAGGAAATATTGAAAACAGACAACACAAATAATTCGCACGATCGCGCGCCGCTCGGTTTACAGATACAGATACATTTGCGAGATACATTTAGCGAGTGTTTCGGTGTGCGAAAAACAAAGGCGAAATTCGCCAGAAATCGCTTGAGTCACTAGCGCCTTTGTGCGGCCATAAAATAAATTTAAAACAGCCTAGTATTTAAAAAGATATCAAAACGGAAGACCTACTGATATCCGACAAGATGACGCTGGACAATTACAACATCTTCAATGATGAGTATTTGTTCAACATGCCGCTGTCGCCGTTGCCAAAAGTGGTAAGAGCTCTACCAAAGGCTATAATATTAATAAAATCAGTTGAATTCCCGCCCTCTTTTGGCATAGTTAGTTGCCATTTTGTTATCGGTGTTTGCCATGAAATTTCTAGAATTCCAATGTTTGAATTACTGATATACATTTATTTTCCTATACATGAACATTCAGTGGATAGGCGCTTATCGTTTGCCAATTGAGTTCTTGGAAATTGGAGATCCCCATTTTTTCCATATTCCATTTCAATATGCAGCAGTATATGTTTTGCGATTGTGTTTGCCAGCGATAAGGGGTTCCAACCTATTCCTATTTGCTCAACTATAGCCATTCCCCCGATCGCCCGATTTACGCTCATTACCCGAAAACGAATTGTTTTATTTTATTCGCGATGCGATAAGGGAATTATTGTTGGCTGTGGCAAGTGTTTTGGGGCTCGTGTGGGCACATCCATCATTGGTTTCGTAATAATTTTCAATTATTGTTTTGCGTTCTCTATTTCCGAGAGCTACGTGACTGATTATAAATGTAAATAGTTGCTGAAATTCAATTTGGGGAATATTTAATTTGTGCAATAAATGTAAAGTGCTGGAAATGTTGCAAATATTATTAAAAAAAAGTAAAAAACACCCTAAACATGAACTACAGAAAAAAATGTTGATAAAATCATGTACGCCAAAAGCACTCGAACAAATTAATTATTGCCAAAGATCATCTTTCACCATAGTTAATGTGGAAACAGAAAGGAAATAGTCTTCATTTGTAATGGACTTTTTATGGTTCCCCTGGTAATTTATTAATTTTTGCGTGTAAGGTTTCATTAAATCAAGTGCACCCTGCTGCAACTCCCAAAAGTTATTGCCAAAAAATCACCCTCGATTCGGAATCACGTTGCGATTTCATGCTGCCATTAACAGTTACCATTTTCCGGCTTAAAGTCGGTTTCTTACCATTTTTTTTTGTTGATTTTTTTTTTGTTGAGCATTTTAGCCCATTGCATTTCACAGTCGAGTGATCCGGTCTGGGTTTTCGTCTACGTCTGGTAATGGTTATGTTTCTGGGTCTATTTCTCCATGGAACCGGCGCCATTCGCTGATATCGCGCACGTGCGATTTTCGTGACAATTTATCAAGTTTTCTGCACTGCGTTCTTTATTTCCATATACGTACATATATTATTTTTTTGCTTTTCGCCGAAGAGGGGGTCTTAATTCGGGCGTTATGTTTTTTAATGGTAGAAAGTGAACGAGGGTTCGCCGATTGTGTGACCCTTTGACTTGTGAACCTCAAACACACTTGCGTGACACTTGATACTCTTTGTACGTTATAGAGGGACAGATGTGTGTGTTTTTCGTATTATATATACTATATATGACATATAGCTGGGCAATTGGGGCGGTTCAAAGTGACAGGCTGCAAGTCAAACACTTGCCACATTCGAGGGGCTTAAGCTCTGAAATGGTTCCATTAAATACTATATAACCAGCGCCCCCACATTATGCCAGCCAAAGTCCAACTTTCTTTTAATTAACTGAATAACTGAATAACTGAATATGGTCTTGGTCTGGTCTTGAAGTGCTGTATTTGTCTGTGGTTTTTTATTTCGAGGGGGTTAACGTGGACTTTCGCAATGGTTTTCGGCTTTTAAACGTGGGCGTCTTCGATTGGTTCGAGTTTGACATGAAAGAAATCACTTGAAAGCGTTTATTTGGGGAATTCGAGGACAGACAGTAACTTTCCTTTGTCTAGAGCTGCTTCTCTGCCTACACCCTCTAGAACTGGCCTAAAAAATATCTCATTGCTTATTTACTCACTTTTTGGGTTTATCATGTACTATATGTACGTATATATCTGCTGATCATACCATGTCCGTGGAGCATGCAACACAAGACTGCATTCAATTAAGATCAAATTTAATATTAAATACGTCTACGAATTGCGAGCGCACTTAATTGCGTTTCCAGTCAATTTAATTGAGTTACTTCTTAATGAATCAAATGCAGTTTGGCATTACTTTATCTGTATCGTGGTTGTCGAGCTGCCAGCAAAGTTCGGTGCAGATAATTTGACAGGCAAAGCGATTGAGTTTCCCTGTAATTGAGGTCCTCTTACCAAGTCGTTTTACCATGTATTTCACTCTGTTTTTTTTTTTATTTTATATTTTGTTGCTGCCAGTGGTAATTCCGTGCTTGGCAAATGTCCTGGCTTTTGATGGCTGCGGTCACGTCCTTCTTGGAATTGGCCAAAACCCATCGAATGAAAAGTGAAAACAACTTTTACTACTGTCTCCGGCTGGCAAGTCCTGTCTGTTCTTTTCCGCGGCTCCCCTTTCCCATTTTGTCTGCTGGTCTACGTTGCATTCGTCCTTTTTGTCCTTTTTGTGTTGGGCTGTCCTTTCTGGCGCCTGAAAGACGCGTCGTTTGTTTGCCATTTCCTCGAACTGCAAACTTTGCCATAAATTCACCCAACCGTCCTCCCCCATTTTCAGGGGTTTCGCCTCTCTTTTCCTCGTTTTTTTTGTCGCGACGAAATGCATTTAAATAAATTATTCCCAGACCAATGTCGCGTCATTTTATTAGCTGCACGTTGGCGCGTATATCGAATGACCACTTTAGTTGGCCAAATCAGCTTAATTATGGCTTAATGGCCGAAGTGCATTCACAAATGTGCTATCGATTAATGGCAACCATCTCTCAGGGGAAGCCCAACCCAGGTAAATAAAATATATAAAACCAGGGTTCAATGGCCTGCTTAAAGTCAGAACATAAATATTTTCACTCTTTCCTTTTTATTTTTGTTGTATTTTTTGTATTTTTTGTTTAATATCTCATGCAAATTTGTTTTTTCCTTGTCCACGCCCTCGGAACAAAAGTCTGATTAATTTGACACTGAACTTAAAGCCCGAACGACGCCAGGGAATCCTGAAAGCGGTTTGAAATATTTATTTCTCCTGCGTTTTTGCACTTTTTGGCAAATTTTGAATTATGGCTGTTGCCAGCCGCCAGCCAGCGAGAAATGTTAAACTTTAATTCAATTTCGTTTGTGTGGGCGTTCCGAAAATGGACAAACGTCAAGTGATTTTAATGACGGCGCTGCTTTCTGCAGATATATGTTCATATATATACTTTGCATAAATGTTGGTTATATAAGGGGAGCTTCTCTCTGTTTTGTTTTGCGTGCCTAAAAAAGGCCGGCAAGCCAAGCCGTGTGGATGCGACTTCTGTCGACTCTTTTCGCCGGCCGTTGACTCTGGGCCACTCCAAAATTCTTTAGATGGTGGCAAAGGCCAGGGAAAGGGGCGGGGAAATTGGGGTTTTATCAACCGCCAGCCGGCACTTAGCACAGTCAACACGCCGCTCGGCCATTCCGCTTGGGCATTGCGGTCACGTTCTCCTTTTGCCAGCGAAACAGCGGAAAAAACGAACAACGTTCATGAAATACAATAAAACAGCAAAAACATCGCCGGAGTGTCACTACGAAAATATGATTTTGCCCCTCCTTTGCGTTAATTGTTTTATTCGCAGAATTTGCATTTATATATGCAGTTCGTACAAGAGACTTGCAAAAATTCATATCTCGAATTATGCTTATTGTCAAGGGAAGTGCGATAGCCAACTGCAATTACAAAGTTGTAGGTGCACGAAGAATAAATATTATTTAAAGTCAGTCAAGGTTTTATGTAGGATAATAAAAAGGCAGTAAACGTTGAGGAGATAGTACTACAATTTATATATGCCGCTTACTAATGACACTAAATCTAGTAAAACTCAAGCGTTTAGATAAAATACCACGGCACAATGGATCACAAAATGCTTATTCATTCAAGTTTGTTATCGTTGAACTGTTTTGTTTCTTTACTTTATTTTAGTAATTTTTTCCTGTGCACTTTTCATCAAACTGAAGACGCCGCACTTGAACTTGTCAACTTTTCAATTCTCGCTTTTTTTCGCTGTGACATTGTGGCAACTTTGAGCAAACAATGCTGGAGCTGCAGTTTATTCAAGTCTTAGCCAATTGAAAAATCAAAATTGTATTATTTTTTTCTGATAATTATGCGCATTTCTAACTAAACAAACGGCGACCTTCAGCATGCAATTTTCGTATTATTAAGCTCTTAACAAGCTTGCCAACTAATTTATGCCACTGCCGCAACAACAGCAACTAAAGCGTTTAAACAAAGGCACAAAATCGAGCTTGAATTCGGAATTCCGAATTCCGAGTTTCCAGTTTGTTGGCAACTGCAAGTTAACAGAGGCCTATGTTAACTTGGTCTGTTAGCCTTTGTTTTTCTCGCTCCTCACAATTATTAGCCACTTTCGAGATAAACAATACAAATTGTCACCGCCTGTTTTCGTTTTGTTGTTGCCTTTTGATGATGCCAAGTTTTTTTTTCGTGCCGTCATTACGTCATTGTCAGGCTAAAATTGGCTTAAAAATAGCCCAACACGTCAGCTGAAACAGAAGGCAGAAGGCAAAGTCTCGGGCCCGAGAATTTCTTTGGCTCTCAACTTGTTGCACCTTCACTTCCCTTCTCTCGAAAACTGTGTTTTTCGGCGAATAACGATTTTGAACTAATTAGAGTCAAGGTCAAAGTTGATATGCAAACCAAAATGGTTGCACGGATTTTCGAGGAATTGATTAGAAATTAAGTGGAATAAAATGTATAGGAATTCATAATTCGAAATAAAGGGGAAACATTTGATATTATTCTCTTAATTTATTTATAAAAAATTTATTCAAAAAATTAAATGAAATTGTTGTTGGTGCAGAAAAGTATACTTAGTAGCTGAGTTTTTGCGGTCCCATAATCAAATTTGCTGCAGTCTGGGTATTAGTCAGCAATTTGATTTGTTCAACTGACTACGTCAGTGTTTTTTTTCACTGCTGGCTGTTCGATGTTCGCCGCTGGTTTCATTTGGTTTATAATTGACCCCAGATGTGAACTCGGAGCCCAGACCTCTCCCCGTTTTTCTGATAAGAGGGATCGCCAGCCGACATTGCCACTGAGCTGGCTCCAATTTAGACAATTCAATTCGCGGCTACTGGCTCTTGATTGCCAGTAGTTCGCATTTGTGGTTTGTTATTGTTGCTGGCATTATCACTTGTTTTGCATATAGGCGAACTTTTCTTCAATTGACTGATTCATCGGCTAAATGCGGTTCATATGCTGAGGGGCAGGAAACAAGTTCAAAAAGCAAACTTGTATGGAAAGTGGGTTAAAACGAAAGTCCCCGGCAACAATGTTGCCAAGGTGTTTAAAGTTTAAACACCAAAGACTCGGGTCGGGCGACTTGAAAGTAAATTCCAAAAAATAAATATATAAAAGAGCGACAAAGAATAAAATCGATTGTTTGCTGTCAATAAGGGAACGGCCTTTGGGATTGGGAAACGCGGCTGCGATAAGATCGTCAAATAAATAAGCACACAATCAGCAACTCTCCCACACGAAAAGAAAACATTAAATATAAATGAGGGTTTTGTAATTTTTTATTATCGGTTAAAGATATAAAAGTAAATCAATAATTATTATTATAAAGAAAACATTGCATTTTGTTCATCAGTTAAATATTATTTAGTAGCTAAGGCTACAAATTCCTTTTAAAATACTGATCCTAATTAAGCTTTAATTATACATTTAATTAAATATAAAAATGTCATCTATTTTTTTCTGTGCACGCAATACACAGACGTAGCTTTTTAGCCCACAACAAAAGCCAGCAATTAGCGTATTGGCCAACTTGCTGGCGACGGAAATAAACACTCTTGGCGAGACAGGGGGTCTGAAAAGTTAGTTAATGTTAATGTCCCGAACGCACACACCTGTTCTCTGGTGGACATCTGTCAGATGGGACTGGGTGTGCACTATTAATATAAAACCCACTATATATATATGTATAATCGGAACCACAACTTCTGGCAAACGATTTCGCCGAAATATTGAGTTGTTGTGGCCTTTAATTTATGGGCGAATGAAAGGCATTTCGATGGAAGGAAAGAGCTGCTGTAAATCGGCAAATCGGAACTAACCCACACGCGAGCAGATGCATATATATATAGTACCCCATGCCGCACTATATGTGTGTTTCTTTTTGGTTTTTTTTTTTTTTTTTTGCTATAAAAGTATGGCGAGCGTGGTCGTCGTGTGGGCAGCCGCTCAATTAAGAGCAGGCAGCGTTTAAAATTATTTGATTTTCCCAGTGGTTGTCTTCTAATTTGAGCAAACAGCTCGCGGCTAAAGGCACACACCCAAAAGACAGCTCTCCGGGTTCTCTAGATACCATATGTACGTACATATATCCCCAGCGATCTCTCGATTCAAGATCGTTGCCAATTTCGCTCGCCGGACTCGGATTCGGATTCAGTCGCAAACGAACAACGAACCATCGAAGTTTAGAAAATATCTAACAATTAAAAGCGATCGCGCGCGCGCTTTTTCTCGAATCTCGAAAATCTCGAACAACGAAACGAAAATAAATTTGGAAAATTGCAATTGTCGTTTTGTTTTTAGCGCGCGTGCATTGCCAAAACGAATCACAAACAGAATAAGAAACACAAACAACAAACAACAGCAACCACAACGAATTTAGCCAGGAGTAAAAAATATATAGACGCGGGAAAGGAGGAACGCGAAAAACGACGCACATTTCTCAGTTGCATGCCGCGTGGATCGAAGCATATATATTTAATTATATGTGTATATAGCTAAACTTAGAAGTAAAAGCGAACAAGGGGAGGCATAGCTTTGAGAGGCGTTGCCCGTGGCCAAGGAAAACCCAAATGAGAAATGAGAGATACGCATGAAAATTAATGCAGCAGCAAATTAATTGAACTAGCTCAAGGCTCAAGCCCTCAGCCACTCCCCCTCAGTCTTCCACCGCCCCCCCGCACCCCTCGCTCTCTGGCCACAAATCTGTATAATTATATAATCCAATTTGTGTTTTATTTTTCGCGGCCCTCGGCAGAGCAGTGAACTGAACTGAACTGAACGCGGGACACGTGTCATTAGATTTTAAGCCTCGCACACTTACGATATATTGCGTTGATTATGAGCGCTTTCGCCGATCGGAGTATACATTTCAATCCTTTGCGAAATCAGCGAACGCTTATCGTTAAGCGCCTGAGACCGCCGGAGAGCGAAGACTTCAAGAACTGAGCAACCGAACAACGAATATATACGAACTCTGCTCGCGGCTAAGAACAAAAAAACGAACCTTATTTAAAAAGCCAACGCAGAAATACAACGAAATATAAAAAAGCATTAATACAAAACCAAAAACGAACGAATTTTCAAGCAACAATAACAACACTGCGACAACAACAACAACAATACAAACATCCGATAAACCGGAAACATAAAGACAAAAAAGGATCATCACATTGTTAGGGAACTTTTGCAGAGAAGAGAATTCTCAAATTGTACATACAAATATATAATATTTATGCTAGAACTTAGAACTGTTTTTGTTGATTTTGAATATATACAACTCATATATATATCATTGTTGTCCCAATTTGTTGTGTTAGCTTAGCTAGGCTTAACCCATAACGAATACTAGTCAGCCGCCCAACTGTGCGTATACGCAACACCGCTGCGTATACTTAATATTTAAGAGTAGATAGCTAAGAATAGGCCAAAAACCAACGAACAGATGATGAAAAATCTCAACGGTAGGGCGCACAATGCGTGCTACCATCCCTATTACCACCAATCGCTGCACTTTGCACAGCAGCAACACCAGCAGCATCAGCAGCAGCAACATCAACAGCTGCAACAGCAACATCACCAGCTGCAGCAGCAACACCATCAGCTGCAGCAGCAACAGCAACATCAGCAGCAGCCCCAGCAGCAATTGTTACGTCATCAGCAACGGCAACTGCCCACGCAAACTGCCTACCAGCAACACCAACAACAACAACATCAGGAGCAACAGCAGCAACAACAACAACTAAGGCAATCGTTTGCCCACAATGGTTTTCCACTGCGCAGCAGCAACAGCAATAGCAGCAACAATTATGGTCATGTTGCTGGTAGTAGCGCCTACGCCGGCAACAGCAACAATGCGGCTGCCATGGCCGCCGTGTGCCAAATGCAGAATTTTTTTAGTCAGCAGCAACCGCAGGAGTACAACAATGGCTTGCCTATTAATTATTATCAGCAACAACAACTGCAGCAGCAGCAGCAACTGCAACTGCAACAACAGCCACCGCAGCAGCAGCAACAACAACAACAGCCAATGACGGCTACAACTACAGCAGCAACATGCAATGCCACAGCAGCGACAACAACGTCAGCGACAACAACAACAGCAACCTCAACGAACAACGACAATGGCGATAATTTTGCAATGGACGCCAGTGAAATCGCCACTTTTCTCGCCAACGAGCTTTTCCTACAGCAGGTACCAACCGAATATCGATGATTAAATTCGCCTGGCGTTATATCGAAATTGGGCGCGAAACAATTGGCAAACGGTGTGCGTACTTATTCATCGCCCAAAATAGAACCAATGCGGAACAACAAAGGGGTGGGCAATATAAACAAAGTGATGGATTGGGTCCTCTCTTCTTCGCTTCGCTTCACTCTTTTTTTGCGAAAGAATCACGTCCCTAATTCCTAGAAATGTACGGATAAGCAAAAGGTCTTACAGTCTTAACAATTGCTTTTGATGTTTAGTGGAGAACGAAATCACCGATTTATTTGTTACTTAGCGGGTTAGCTTAAGTGTTGCATTTAAGCGAGGCCAACACTGCGTATGCGTGATTTAGACAGCCATTCTTTTTGTTGATGTGTGATTTAGACAGCCATTCTTTTTGGGTTGTGCCTAACATTTTTTAGATAATGTAGATTTATGCTGCGACAATTGAAATAGATTTTTATTATATTTGGTTAGAAAATGCAATTGTAACTAATTTATTTTATATTTATTCTTACTTGCAGCTCGGCAACTTTGAGACCGTTCAGAGTGTTCTTACGCTGACGACGCCCACGTTGACGCCGACCACAACGCGCAGCATCGAGGACTCGTTCTACCAGCTGATCACGGATGCGCCCCGAGGATCTGCGAGATTTGTGGTGCCCTCGGTGCTGCCGAACGCTGCGGGCGGCAATGAGGCCAATGGCAGTGAGCTACCCACGATTCCCAACCAGCAGCAGCCCTTCGATGTCAGCTTGGTGGCTGCCAGCGAATCCGACGACTCCAATGGCACGTTTCAGTACAACGAAGGGCAGATGAACGAGGAGCAGGACACAACCGATACTTGTAAGGATATACTCTTGATACTAACTATATTTTGGGTTTGCTAACTGAATTGTTTTCTTTGAACCCGTAGCAAGTGCCCATACGGACAGCACCTCTTACCAAAATGGCCACATAATGGGCGGCAGTGCGAACGGCGGCGGTGCGAACAACTTCACCAATGTCCTGGCGGCCGTCAATTCCGCCCGCGGATCCTCGACGGCGGGCATCAGCAGCAACGCGAATACCTCAAACAGTGCCACGCCCGCCGCGCGACGTGGAGGGCGGCCGGCGGCCGAATCGATCCACCAACATGACGCCGGAGGAGGAGCAGAAGCGAGCGGTGCGCCGGGAGCGAAACAAGCAGGCAGCGGCTCGTTGCCGCAAGCGGCGCGTGGACCAGACCAACGAGCTGACCGAGGAGGTGGAGCAGCTGGAGAAGAAGGGCCTGAACCTGCGCAAGGAGATCGACGAGCTGACGAAGAGCAAGAACCAGCTGGAGTACCTGCTGAAGGCCCACAATCCCACCTGCCAGAAGATCCGCAACGATCTGCTGAGCGTGACCACCTGCAATGGTCTGATTGCTCCGGCCGGACTCTTGAGTGCCGGCAGCTGTGGCAGCGGATCGAGCAGCCACCACAACCACAACAGCAACGACAGCAGCAACGGCACGATCACCGGACTGGACGCCACGCTCAACTCCACCGGACGCAGCCATTCGCCATTGGATCTCAAGTCGGAGGCGAACATCGCCAGCCTGCTGATGAACATCAAGGACGAGCCGCTGGACGGCGGACTGGACTCCGGTTCGAGCCTGGACCAGGACGGTCCGACGCCAAACAAGCGCTTCGCCTTGCCGCCCATGTCCACGATGCCGCACGTCCACATGTCCACGCTGATGACGCCCACCGGTGCCTCGTCGGGATCGCTGCAGACGCCGATCACGAGCACGGCGCCCAGTGGCTTTGGCTCTGCCTTTCCGGTGGTCTCCAACGGGAGCAGCCTGAACAGCCCCACGCTTAATGCGCTGAACAAGGTGCCCAAGGAGCGGCCCAACACACTGGCCTTCCAGCGGCCGCTCAGCCAGAACATGCAGCTCAGTCTGGCCAAGTCGGGTGGGTCGGGACCCACGCAGATCCAGGGCGTGCCCATCCAGACACCGTCGACGGGCACCTTCAACTTCGACTCCCTGATGGACGGCGGCACCGGGCTGACCCCAGTGTCGGGTCCCCTGGTGCCCAACAGCTCCTCGACAAACAAGCATCCGCTGGAGCTGCCCACGCCCACCGCCGAGCCATCGAAGCTGGTCAGCTTATAACCGGACAGGATTTGGTGGGACAGGGCCGGCGGATAGGAGGGGGGAAGGGCCCACCAGCTGGGGGGTCGAGTCAGGACTAAGTTAAGTTTTATATAATTGAAACGTAGCGATTATATTTACACTTGATAAGAAGAAAAACAAAACAGAAAGAACGAAACCAACAAAACATTTTCGCTAGTTTGTAGGAGAGAGACGTTTTCATTTTTTGTAATCGCAGCGAATATTCTATTTCGTTTCGTTAAGTCTAATGTTTTTTGTATTATTATCTTTATTATGGTTAATTTATGATTTTTGCTATGTCTTTTACATACGCCGAGCTACATATGTTATGTACTTGTATTTTGTGCAATTTTCAAACCTTTTCATTGCGTGTTATATATTTTCAAAAAATATACAAATGCGAACGATCGACGATGCATGCATTGATTGCCTGGAAAATGATAAGGATTTAAGGGAGTGTAGATTTGAAGGATGCGTTGTGATATTTATTATAAAACGAATACAAAAGATACCAGATAAAAAAAAAAGAAACAAAAGTAGAAAGAGAAAACAGGAGCAGTAAACAAAAGCGTGTAATGAAAGGAACTAAGCCGGTTTTAAAATTGTACATTTAAACGAATCGCGTAAATATATTATATAATAAATTCAGCATACAAACTAAATACAATGCCTTGAGAGAGAATTAAGAAATGCAAACACTTTATATAAATATATGTATATGTATATGTATGTTTAAACCTAAACAATAATCGCGTTAAAGCAAGTTTTATATTGAGCAAAAGCAAATGTGAAATGAGATAAATATACTTATTGTACTCTGTAAGCTGCATTAGAAAACCCAAATATATTTTTACTAAACGCAACAAATGCGCTATTTTCAAATACCATTTATAAGAAATGACAAAGCAAAGCAATTATTTAATATGTAATTATGTATTATGTATACCCAATTACGATCTAAACGAAAGCTGATCAGGTAAAACAAAAACTCTCGCCAGTCTCCACAGTAAATTCTCTGAATATTCAAAATTATCAACTTATCCAAAACCAAAACCGATCGATAGTAAACTAAATGCACTTATAAGGGCAGAAAAACACCAAAATTGACAAAAATGAAATAAAATAAAATAAAAATACCGAAAAACCTAAAACAAAATTGTGGATTTATTTTTAGTTTTGGTGATATAATATAAAAGAGGCACCAGCACAGATCACTTGACTTGCAAATATTCCGGCTTATCGTCAGGTAAGCCGAGCAGGTAAATTAGGGTGGACCAAATAGGACGATCGCTTCCAAACATAGAAATATATATGATGGCTTAAAGATAAATATTGGAAATAGCGTTTTTTATGCTTTCTTTTCAAGAATTTTTCTAAATCTAAATCTAAAATCTAACTTTCTAAATCTCTTACACAGTTAAACCTTACTATTTTCATTAGAGTTAGTTTATTTCCATAAAACCTACTGTGGAATAATTCAAGAACCAGCCCAAAAGGCAGGTAAAAGCGACAGTGTTCTTCCGTTTTTCCACAGATAATGGTTACATATGTGTACACACAATGTATATATTCATTTTCGGGTTTGCCTTGCTTTGCATTTTTTCGGATCTGTTGTTTTCGGTGCATCCACGAATCGGATCTTTGTTTCAGTAACTCGAAAACTGGCGATATGAGCGGTAGTC
This sequence comes from Drosophila ficusphila, assembly GCF_018152265.1. Taxonomy (NCBI): domain Eukaryota; kingdom Metazoa; phylum Arthropoda; class Insecta; order Diptera; family Drosophilidae; genus Drosophila; species Drosophila ficusphila. The sequence goes on from NW_025064737.1 coordinate 22,705,630, forward strand.
AATTTTTTCGTGCCCTGGGACGAACTTTGGGATTGGGTAGAAAACAGCTGAAGGTCGACAGCCGACATGTGGTGATCATCACGGGCTGCGACTCGGGATTGGGGTAAGGTAACTGAACTTGGAGCAAGTGCAAGCTACTAACTGGATGATCTTTGCTTCTCGATAGTCATTCACTGGCCGTATATTGCCATGACTTGCTCCGGATGACAGTGGTTTCCTGCTGTCATAATCTCAAATCCGAGGGAGCAAAATTGCTGCAGGCCTTAAACTCCTGTAAAGATGGCCAGGCTAGGATGCACACCTTGGAACTGGATCTTTTGGAGCCCGACTCCATTCGCCGCGTGCATCAGCAGCTCAAGGATATATTGGCCAAAGATACAAGCTATAGGTTAACGGCGCTTATCAACAACGCGGGAGTAATGTGCTTTGGGGAATTCGAGTGGCAGATACCCGAGCAGATCGATAACCAAATCAACTGCAATCTGCTGGGCACCATGAGATTGACCCGGGAATTGCTGCCTCTACTCCGCCAGCAGCGGGGCAGGATCATCAACGTGACCAGTCACTGTGGATTGCGGGCTCTTCCAGCTCTGGGTCCTTATGCCGCCTCCAAAGCAGCTCTTCGCTTTTGGACGGATGCCCTGCGGGTGGAACTGCAACAGTACGGCATGGAGGTGGTAAACTTCATACCAGGTTCCTTTGTTCTCGATAGCAACATAGCAGCCAGGCAGCAGCAACATGCCCAGAAGATGAGGGAAGCCTTCAGCCAGGAGCAACATGCTCTGTACGACACCTACTTCGAGGCCTTCAATAGTTACCTAAAAGTTCTCAGTGGATTCAAGCCACCAAACCGACTAAAGAACGACTCGCTGCTGGCCAAGTTCAAGGATGCCTTGACCAGCTCACAACCTTTGGACTTGTACATCGAGGAACCGCGTCGATATTGCCTCTACCGTTGGCTCTTTGCGATCTGTCCCACTCCTTTGGTGGATTGGCTCACCCTGCGCTTCTGCGCCATGCCCACATTCGAGTCCACAAAAAGACAGAATCAGATGTAGGATAATACGTAGTCTATACAATTAAAATATACAATTGTAGCACATTGCAATACTTGGCTAAGGGCTGTGGCAAATAAATCGAGCTGAATCCTGGGAATGGAAAGCGACGAAACAAAAACGATCACAGAATGCAACTGGGTGGCGGTGTTTAGTAGCCAGTGCTGCGGCACCGCTCGAATACCGCATCGTTGAGCAGCTGGAACCACTCGCTGGCGTAGGTGGAGTCCTCCGCCGCCCGGAAAAGCTCGAGCTTTTCCTGCGCCGGCAGGCAGGAGCAGAGATAATAACTGATGGCAGTCTCCGTGAGCTCGGCGTGGTAGTTCTTCAGCGCCCACTCGAGCAGGCGCAGGCAGTTGTGGGAGTCTAGGAACTGAATGAGTCGCTGCTGCAGTGCGGCCTCCATCTCGGGTATAATGTACACCCGCGACATCTCGAAGGCCTGCAGCAGGGCGGGGTAATCCGGTTCCGTCAGGTGTCGTTCCTGGCACACGATTAAATGCAGAAAGTAGCGGAGGCCACTGGCCGTGTAGTCGTGCAGCTGAATCTCGCCATGATGACCCTCGCGGAAATCACTGTTGAGCATCTTGTTGAACACCTCGCTGGTTTCGCACAGCAGCTCCTTGTTGAAGCCAATGGTCAGGGTGGAATCCTCCTCGCCGCTGACCAAAAATCTCATGTCGCAGTTGTCGTGGAGTGGACCAGATTCACTGAGCTTCTTGCTGCAAATCCCAGCCGTGCTTTCTGTAGGCTCAGCTTCTGGTAAACTAATGCCTAAGGTATATCGAGCCATCGAAGTCACTGCATCCACAGCTTCGTCCGCATAGTGATCGTCGCTCTTTTTGCGGAGCATAAGATCAAACAGCAGGTTCAATGCGTTGCCATCGTACAGGAACTGGTAGAGCAGACGATGGCTCTTTACGATGTAGGCCACCGAAATGGCGGCTCTCTGCTGGGCCTTCATATCGTCGCAACGCAGCAATCGCACCAGCTCCTCCTTGCCATAATTCGATTCTCCCACGTTGGTAAGCGTCTCCAAAAAGGCGAAGCCATCTTTGCGCATCTGGAAGAATTAAGGGTTTACTCAAGAATTTGCACTGTATAAAAATTAATAGTATTTTACCTCCTCCACTTTGGTGAGTTGATAAAGCTGATGAACCACACCATGCTTGATGATCTGCGCAAAGAACTGGCTCTCACTGAAAAGTTTAATAGTCATCATTGAGATACATTAATTTCTTTAGTAGCCAAACTAAACTTACAGTAGTATATTGGTCAGGGCATTTGCGAAATTATTATTAGCCCCGAACAAGTTGATGGCTCTTATAAGCGTATCCAGCGTCTCCGGCTTTCCCAGCTCCACACGCTTGTTCACCATTAGCGTGATGCGGTAAATCAGATTTTCTATTATATCGATGGTGTCGCCTGCTTGATTTCGGAACTGAGCTAGTCTGGGTGGCACATCCGAGCTGAGTTCCTCGAGATCTTCTTTGTCAGACAGTGGGTCATCTATGGGTTCGCTGCCCTCTTCAATTAGCTTCAGTATATCGAGAACACTTGAGGCCTGGGCGCGATTGGCGGCTATGCGGCGATCCCTGCTATCCCCATTGCTATTGTTTGTGCTATCATCCTCATCTTCGTCGTCATCACTGCACGCCGGTGAGTAGTTGTCGTCGTCATCATTTGTCAGCAGTTCTTTGCAGACCGGCGACATGCTGCGCGAACTGCAGGGACTGGTGGTGCGATAAGATCTTGGCGAACTGCTCGGCGAGTCAAAGTCCGAACCTAAAGTTTCGTGGGTCTTTGAAAACTTTTATAAAAAAAAGAAAAAAAAGTTATTAGCTGGGATTGCAAATGTGTTGGTTTTAATAAGTACCTTGCTTAGCGTTTCTGGTGTTGTGGGATCCGTGAGTTTCCTCTTTTTGCCACCTTGCAATCTCTCTTCCCGGCGCCGTTTATGATGCTCATCGTCACTGGTCAGATAATCGTTCAATTCCCGAACCAACATGGGCACGAGACCCTCATAAAGCAAAAGCTCCATGCTTAAGTTGTCATATTGAAAGTTGTTGAGAATGTGAAATAGCTGTTGATTGAATAAAATCGCTATTAGTTTTGTTCTTCATTTATGATATATAAGTATAAATAAATCTCACCGATGATCGCTCGCTTTGTGAGTTTGAATCCCTAATCATGGCAACCAGTTTGCGGAGAGCTCCACACCTTCTAATCTTCGAGCGACTGCAGGCATCCGTAGAAAGGGTTAATATAATGTTTATGCAATGCCGACTCTCGCTTTCGTTCAGTGGTTTTGCCATGTTGACGGCCATAAGCATCTCGCAGGCAGCCACAATGGCATCCGCCGTGCTCAGCATGTAGAAGGCGCAGGGATCCTTGCAGAAGTTTGAAAGGATTTTTAAAGCTGATGAGCGCTGCTCGCCGTCCTCTTTCACAAAGCAGACAATCGAGGCCAGCGAAGTATTGCGGGAAATAGACTATTAAAGAAAGGATTAGGTATTAAAAAAAATCTTTAAATTTTATGAAACTAAAAGGACTTACCTCCCAAGCTTTCATGCCAATCTGCTGGGCTGAGATCAAAACCAGACACTTTAATATCTCAAGAGCTAACTCAACGGCTGTCTCATTTTCCTTGGGCAGTGCATAGTCGCAGTTCCGAGTGGAGTTCTTGAGCATCTGATAGTCGAAGATGTCGCTCCTTACTCCCTCCAAATTGCGGGCAACTTCCTCGAAATACTTTTCACGGTGTTGATTTCGCTTTAAGCCAATCAGCGTTGACACCTCGATGTCCGGAACCGGCTCTTTGGGAGCCTCATCGTTCTTCATAACGGCCAGGAAAATGCGCATCAGCTGCTGGAATCCATTGGCAATAAGGAAATGCTTGAGGAACTGGCTGCTGGCCAACAGGAAGCGGCACACCCGGAACGCCATGATGCGTGTTTGCACCGCACTGGTGGACTCAATGATGTGGCAGATGGCCGGGGCAATGGCCGCGTAGTGAACGTTGAGATACTGGGAGGCCTTCTTGCTTTTGGCCAGGTTACCCAGCATTCGACAGGCGCGACATTGGATCACAGGATTGGGAATGGTCTTCAGAATGGTCACAAGCGGCGGAATCACTTTGCATTCAACGGCCTGTAAATACAATATAATGTTTAAATACGGTTTCAAAAACAATTAGAGTATTTTTTAGGAATGTAAAAAACTGAAAAAATTTAGTTTTCATTAAAAACGATTAATATTTTTTTTTTTAATTATTAAAATGGATTAAACAAAACAAACAATTAAGTTTGTAAGTTAAAACCTTATAAAAAATTTAGAAAACCATTTTTTTTAGTATTTTAAATTTTTTACCTCAATGCAGGCCTGTTCGTCGGTGCAGCAGTTTCCCAATATACTCAAGACCACTTCCATTATCTTTTCATTTAGCTTGGTGATAAGGCGAACCTGGAAAATGAATTAAGTTATCATTCAAAAATCGATTTGAATCACGATCCTGTGTTGTGCAAGGCAATGGCTGCCAAACAGCAATGATTGATGTGACTCCAAAACCTACCATGATGTGAACGCCCCCAGCAGTGCGAAATAAAACAATGCCATTTTTGTCCTTCACCAGATCGGTGCGCAGCTTCACCAGGCATTTGTAAATGACTGTTCGGTCCGTGGAGGTCTTCAGCACATCCAGCATGCTCTCCACATGCTCTGGTGTCCAGAACATTGGCAATTTTCTTAATTTTTAAACAAAAATGGAACAATTCAACAATTTTAACAGTTGCTCTCAAACCTTAATGATAGTGTGGCCGCGCAGGTAACGGTATTTTCCGGTATTTTTCAGTAAATGTAGGTATTTTTTGAAAATCTAGCTCCGGTTTTACTTGAACAGAACAAAGGACGAAAACCTTAATTTTCCTGAAAATAATGACGGTACACTGCGAGAAACTTTTTAATAATCCTTATTTAATTTAAAGCTCAGTTAATCAAATTTCCTAATTCTTTTCAGCTTTTGTGGCACTGAGCTTAAAAGTCAAGAGCTGCTTATAAACTTTGATGAGAACTTGTCAAAAATAGATTGCGGGCCTTGCAAGTTTAAGAAGTGTTTATGTTAAGTTTGTTTATGTTATCGTATCAATATGAATTCCTTTGTTTACTTTTCCGTTTCGTGACACGACATAAGAGTATCATCCCCAATTCAGGCGCTATGTCGGATTTTTTAACTGCTCACCACGGTCATACCGATTTTAAGAATAAAGCAAAAGCCACAGAATTACCTGGCTGCAATTAGTTAACCACTAGTTGTCTTTGTTGCACGTAAACACGGACTTTCCCCAGAATTAAAAAAATTAGCCAAAGTCGTGCAGTTGTAATTTCTAAGAATCTTTAAAAACCAGTTTCGAAGTGTTTGTGACTCATCAGTTTTCGCAGGCTCAAGGAGATAATTTCGTCATGGACGCCACAAACAATGGAGAATCGGGCGATCAGGTTGGCATAAGGGTGGAAAATACCGAGAATCCCAATGATCACACCGATGCTCTAGGCTCCGTTGGAGGATCAGGAAGCAGCGGACTGGCCACAGGATCATCACATCTTTATGGGACTGGAGCTATTGGGCAGTTGGCCAATGGTTACAGTTCTCCCTCAGCAAGCTACCGCAAAAATGTGGCAAAAATGGTCACCGATCGACATGCTGCCGAGTATAACATGCGACATAAGAACCGTGGAATGGCCCTGATTTTTAACCATGAGCACTTTGAGGTACCCACCTTGAAATCCAGGGCAGGAACTAACGTAGATTGTGAGAATCTCACTCGAGTGCTCAAGCAGCTAGACTTCGAGGTCACGGTTTACAAGGACTGTCGTTACAAGGACATTCTAAGGACAATAGAGTATGCAGCTTCGCAGAATCACGGTGACAGTGATTGTATTCTGGTAGCCATCTTATCGCACGGAGAGATGGGATACATTTATGCCAAGGACACGCAGTACAAGCTGGAGAACATCTGGAGCTTTTTCACCGCCAACCACTGCCCTTCTTTGGCCGGAAAACCCAAGCTCTTCTTCATCCAGGCCTGCCAGGGAGATCGATTGGACGGTGGAGTGACCATGCAGCGAAGCCAGACGGAAACCGATGGCGACTCCTCAATGAGTTACAAGATTCCCGTGCATGCCGACTTCCTGATAGCCTACTCCACGGTTCCAGGATTCTATTCGTGGCGCAACACCACCCGCGGAAGCTGGTTCATGCAGAGCCTGTGCGCCGAATTGGCAGCTAATGGAAAACGTTTAGACATTTTGACCCTGCTCACCTTCGTCTGCCAACGGGTGGCCGTCGACTTTGAGTCCTGCACCCCGGACACACCGGAGATGCACCAGCAAAAGCAGATCCCCTGCATAACCACCATGTTAACGCGCATTTTGCGTTTCAGCGATAAGCAGTTGGCTCCAGCTGGACGGGTTTGATGGCTAGTGGAGTGGTTTGTTCGCTGGCTGCGGCGAGGTGTGTGATAAAGAAGGAAAGGGGTGGTACTCTTAATCGAGTCGCAATTAAGATAAAACTACATTGGCTATCGGCCCTAGCTGCATATTTTTATAAAACACTTTTATACTCTGGCCAAATGCTTGCTTCTACTGTCCATTTATTTCACTTAAGCGCAATGTATTTTTCAATTGTCATTTTTTCTTGTCGCGTTTACCCGTCTTTATTTATATTAGGGTGTGTAGATTTATTAATAAAAAAAACCTGAGAGGCATAAATTTGCATTTAAACTATGGCCATATCAAAAAATTAAACCATTAGTATTTTAGGACAAAAATGTTGTGAAAATATCGATCTCGAAGTTCAAAATTAATATTTGAATCTTATTAAGGACAAAATTCTTTGCATTTACCCAGCAAATAAATTTCGCCTCTTTAGTTCTTCTTCAGGAATGTCGAACCACCCTTATCTATAAACAGACTACTCTCTTTTTTTAAATGTTTATACACATAAATATCTTTATATATTAAGCATGTGTGTCATGATCGTCCAAAACAAATCCAAACGATTTTAGCTTGTAGTTGAGAATTTTATGAACAACATGTACTATCTCTTTATACAATTTGTACTCTTATATAATACACATTAGCAAATGTTTTCCTTTCAAGTTTTCCGCTAATAAAAACGATCGAAAACAATGGAAAATCAATGACCATTGGGTGTTGACCTCGTCGCCTGTTTTTGGGCGTCAAGTTGAGCCAGATTTCCTGAAAAGGTAGCGGGAGAGACAAAAAATAGACGAGACGAGTCGTTGGCTGACCCTGTTTGTACGATTTCAGAGCTTACAATCACTTTATTCTTAGAGCTGGACACAACGAAAATAAATTCCAATTTAGATTTCACTTAAAGCACACGGGGGATGGGTAGAATTTTAAAGCCTGTCAGCAGATCCGACTCTGAGGCTGGATAAATGCACGTTTCTGATAACTTCAACTAATTAAAAACGTAGAATTTGCGCTCACAATTTGCCAGTTGAGGAACATCTAGATGTGGCCGCCCTCCTTCAGCTTGGCAACCAGTGCATCCACATCAGCGACGGTGGCTCCGGCCTGGCGCACAGGCGGATCTTCCACGGAGATGACCTCGATGTGGGGAGAAGTGTCCACGCCCAGATCCTTGGCTGTGACCTTCTTCAGCGGCTTCTTCTTGGCCTTCATGATGTTGGGCAGCGTGGCGTAGCGAGGAGTGTTCAACCGAAGATCGGCACTGAGCACAGCCGGCGTTTTGGTTTTGATTGTCTCCAGACCGCCATCGATCTCACGAGTGATGGTCAGACCGGCGTCAGTCTTCTCGATCTTGTTGCAGAAAGTGCCCTGCGGCCAGTCGAGGACGGCGGCGGTCATCTGGGCCGTTTGGTTCGCGTCATCGTCGATGGCCTGCTTGCCAAGGATCACCAAATCGGCCTTCTCGTCCAGCGCGAGTTTAGCCAGGATTTTGGACACGTGGATGGGCTGCAGCAGCTCGTACTCGGCGGCTGGGATCTCCACATGGACACCACGGTCGGCACCCATAGCCAGGGCGGTGCGGATGACCTCCTGGGACTGGGCAGGACCCACTGACACGGCGATCACCTCCTCGGCCAGCTTCTTCTCCTTCAGCTTGACCGCCTCCTCTACTGCGATCTCGTCGAAGGGGTTCATCGAGTGCTTCACGCCCTGAGTGACTACACCAGTTTTGTCGGGCTTGACGCGAACCTGGACATTGGGAGAAAGGTTGAAATTACTTTAATTAAGTGATTAATTAAAGCGATTACGCAAAACGGAGCGCAACAAGTGATAAAAAAAAGTGGGAAATAATATGTGCAACAGGCTGATTTTTGGCTAACCTTGACGGCGTAGTCAATCACACGCTTAACTCCAACCAAAACACGCGCCATTTTCTGCAAGTAATTGTTAAATATTTAATAAATTGTTGAATTTTTTTATAAAATTCAGGAACTTACCTCTTCAAGATGGAAATGAACTGATTTGTTAGCGACGGGGGAGCGGGTGGTCCAAAGGTCTAGTTGGCCGCATCGTTGCCAGATCGCGCCATTGCTAGACCAGCTATTTTAGAGCTAGAAATTTCCGCGTAATATAATTAAATTTAATATTTTAAGCGACTTTAAATTTTAAAAGCTACAAATTTTGCTTATATCATTAGTATGTATTTTTTTTTAACACCGTTACCTTTTATTTAAAATGTAGCAAAGATACACCGGCACAATAAAGTTCATGGATTCACTCATCACTAGCCGCTATCAGCTGCTTTACTTTTACCAGAATCATCTTTCTGCAATCGGCGAAAACATCCCATTCCAATCTTAGGAAAGATCTCCCTTATCTCAAATCAAACAAGATAGCAATGGCTGCGACTGCTCCTGTGATTATGCGTGTAATGGCGTCCTCAATATGCACCGCAAAGCGGGCTGGAGGAATCATCCGCGACGTGCTCAAAAAAGGCGACCTGGGAATCGTGGATAAGGGAAAGAACGATCCCCAAACGGAAGCGGATCGCTCTGCCCAGCGCTGCATCATTGCCTCCCTGACTAAAAAGTTTCCTACCGTAAAGATCATTGGCGAGGAAGGAGGCTCCGATCTAAATGTTTGCGATGATTGGCTGGTGACCGAACAGGATGAAGGATTCCTGCAGCAAAGTTGCCCTGCGGAATGGAAGGATGCCAAGCCAGAGGACTTTGTGATATGGGTGGACCCCCTGGACGGCACAGCTGAGTACACTCAGGGTATGATCCAAAGATCTCCTTCACAAGTGAGAACTAATTTCACCGTTTTTTTTGTAGGTCATGTGGAGCACGTAACTGTACTCATTGGTATAGCAGTCAAAGATTCCGCCGTGGGTGGCATTATCCACCAACCCTTCTACAAACAGCCCGATGGTGAGCTTGGTCGCACCATTTGGGGTCTCAAGGGTCTGGGCACAGGAGGATTCACAGCGGTCCCTGCGCCAGCTGGGCAATTCATCATAACAACCACTCGTTCGCATTCCAATGCCCTGCACCAGCAGGCTCTTAACGCCTACGCATCTACAGAGGTTCTGAAAGTCGGAGGAGCCGGCTTTAAGGTACTGCAGCTGCTCGAAGGTAAAGCCCATGCGTACGTGTTCGCTACGCCAGGATGCAAGAAATGGGACACCTGCGCACCCGAGGCTGTGCTGGAGGCCCAGGGCGGAACTCTTACAAACATAAATGGGGAGCACTACGCGTATAATGCGGATGTAGAGCACGTAAATCGACAAGGAGTGCTGGCCAGTCTGGGCCAGAACCATGCAGAATTGGTAGCGAAGATTCCCGCCGAGGTGCGTGCGGCAGTGGGAGCCAAGTAAGATAGCAAATAATTCCAGCACTTTATTAGTTTATTTGCACTAAAAGTAAACACATAAATTAAGTAATAACAGGTTAAGAAATTTGAGATTTGTTAAAACTGGAAACAAGGTTTATTATTTATTTATCGAAGCTGTTGCTGTTGCTGTTGCTCAGAGTGCTGCTGTTGGCCACTGAGCTGTTTAGATAGCGATTCCGCTTGGCCTTGGTCATTTTACACGAGTTTACGGAGGCGGCGAAGCGCAGTGACTTGACAGACTCCTGGAAACAATCTTGGAACGGGGAGACATTGATGAACATAAGTGTCTTCGAGTTGCCGCCCAGCGAGGGCATTAAAAGGTGTGTCAATTTGGAATTCCGATACGGGATGTGATCCTGCTTTTGCAGCAGCGCCAGAATAACGTTGGTGAGCTCCGAGAGCGAGCGATTGATGTTCTTGGTCTCGGTCATGCGGGTGCTTGTCTTCGGAGACTCAGAGCCTGCCAAATCCACCAGATTTATGGATCCCACCGAGATTTCTTGCTTTTCGGCATGACGTCCGATGAGTTCCAGTTTGGTAACAGCATGCGAGCGGGAGGACCGCTCGTTGCCAGCCGTGGAGGCGGTTGCTCGGTTCATTTTAGCGGTATGCATTAGCTGGCGTAGATGATTGGGGTCCAGGACAGTTTCTTCTGTGATATTTGAAACATAGATATCATTCTTGTTGTTCTTGGCCATTCGAATTTCCATGTCCTTCTGCTCATTGCTCAGCAGATCGTACAGCACTTCGTTGTAGATTTCTAGAAAGGTGGCTTTGATCTCATATTCCCAGCCCAAATTGCGATAGCCCCGAATGGAGTCGAAGAGTAGATCAACTGTGCGAGGGATAACGCCGGCACTGTCCGCTACTCCGTCCATCGTGTAGGTCTTGCCACTGCCGGTCTGTCCGTAGGCAAAGATGCAAATGTTATAGCCATCCAATGCCGATTGAATGAGCGGGGAAACCATCTCAAAAATGTCCGACTGAGAGGAAAGCGGATGGAAAACCTGGTCGAAGGAGAAGATTTGCTGACCCATCTTTTTCTGGGCCTGCCCGTCAATGCTCTGCAGCTCCACGGTGGCCTCGTCGTGGTAAGTCCAAGTGCAGCACATGCGGTTCTCCTCGGACTCCAGTGGCGGTCGTATTCGACAAAAGACACGGATGTTGCCGCGCAGATCCATCACCGTGTTGTGCAGCTCCTTGCGTTCCATGTTTGACTGGAAAAGCTGCTCCTTGCAAGTCTCCAGTTCGGCGGCTTGTTGCTCATTGCTGCGCAGAAGTTCTTCAGTGCGCTGGCGCAGATGCACGACTTCTGTGGTCAAAGCAGCGTGCTCCGTTTTTATTTTCTACGGAATTATATTTAAAATATTATTATATGAATTTAAGGCTTAAGAAATATACCTAGTACCTCATGGATTGCCTGCAGCTCGGAGAGTTCCTCTTTGGTCCTGCCCAGCGTCGAGGTTATGGTCTCTATGTTCTTAGTATGCTGCTTAACCTGTCTCTGCAGGCACTCGTTGTCAGTCTGCGTGTTCTTTAACGATGTCTCCGTCTCAATAAGTTTGTTCTGGGCCTCTTCTAACTGCATGGGCATGGACTCCAATTCGCCCATGTCCTCTACCTGCTTTTCATATTTGGTTTTAAGCACCTTGTGCTTTTCTAGCAGATCATGGAAGCGGGCCTTGAAGTCGTATGGTGCAATTCGCTTGGCAGGCACTCCAGATGCTGCTCCTGCGTTAGAAGCTCCTCCGCCCCCTGCTGGCTTGGCTTTTGTGGCTGCTGGCGCCGCAGCTCGAGGCGGAGGACGAGTTACTGCTGGTCGTTTCGCAGTTGTGGTTGCTGTTGACGAAGCGGTGGCCAGGGGTCGCCCCAATCGCTGACTAGGAGCAGTAAGAGTGCTGCCAACGCGGGATACTTTGCTGGGAATACTAGGCAATGTCGGCACCGCAGCAGTGCGTTTGGTTCCACGCAGTTCGTTGATGTCACAGGCACTACGGCTTCGTCTTAGCTTGGCCCGATTGGCCATCTTCATAGGCTCCGGAGAGGCGGCACGTGCTATGCAAAAAAAAAAAAAAAGGAAGGCTTTGATGGGAATCCTTTAAAGAGGTTCTTTTAACTCACCTCCTACTCGGCGCTCTAGGACTTGCGGCAAATTGTTAAGATCTCTTGACAGCGGAGGCAGCAAGTTTCCGCAGTAGGTCTGGTTAGCAGTGAAGGCGCTGGCTCCACCAGCTCCTCCTAATCCCAATCCTGCAGTGACTCCTGCGCGAATTCGATCTGTGGGCAGTACGGTTTTTACCGGCACTTGGGGTCTTTTAATACCCGACGGCTTTGGCAACCGGGATTCCATTTCTAACTGATTTACAATTAATTTAAGAGAAAATATTATTTTTGTACAACTGCTGTCTATTGCTTATCAATTAATTTTGCGTTGTTGATATTCAGACAAGCGACGCCGCCAATTCCCGCCGTTATTTTTGATTGCAGAGGTGCTCTGGAACGGTGTGACCGTTTGACATAAACTGTCGGAGCTGCCACCTCTTCCCCTTTCCAGTTCGCCAATCAGATGTTTTCAGTGTTGCAGCTTTGGCCATCGGGCACGATTTTTCGTACTGACTCGTGTTTAACACAGGATTTCTACGAGTGAAAACCACCCAAAAGGGTGTTAAAAATAGTGGCTTTAACCGACAAATCGCGCCGTGCAGGAACAAGTCGGAAGAAAGAGTTTAAAAGCATAAAAAGTGAAGACTTGTGCGCAGCACGCGTGACGTTGCCAGACTATTGGGCAATTTGCTTCGGTTTTAAATTAGAGATATTTTAAGTTGTCTCGAGATTAGCGGTGCGGAGGGAGGCCGCGCTTTTCATAATCCTAGATTTTTTCTTAAGAAACTATAAAAAATCACGTTCCAATTGGAAACTCTTCGCGTGATAAGGGCGTTGCCAGACCAGTCGCAGCTCTCACGTGCGCACCACTAGTTTGTTTTCATTCGGAAATTGGGAAAAAAGCTCCTTGGACTGCACTGATTTTGTGAATAAAAATAAGCTTTGTGCGCTCCCAAGACCGCGAATCTCCTTGAGATGTCGGGGCACGCGGAGCTCAAGGAGCTGGGCATGTTTGAGCTGCGTCCACTGGTCACCAACATCAGCTGCAAGCTGTCCGCAGTGACGGCGGGCCTAGATGAAAAGCAGTTTCTCTGCCTGGTCAGCGAGGATAATGAGATCCTGTTGCGCTACATAAGCGCTTCCTCCGGCCAGGAGGTGGTCAAGATGATATCTTGGTTTCGCAACCGCGTCATTCACGACGTCTGCTTTGATCCGGCGGGCGTGTGGCTGCTGGTGCTATGTGAGTACCACCCACTTTCCAGTTTGGGGTTTGGGGGTGCTGCTAAAATTACTTTGCCCCCATGCGTGCGTGTGTGGTTATTGATTTTTTGTTGCGCCCTCTACTTTGATTTAACGATCGAATGGTGCACCCAACTGACCGATGGTTTCATCAACAGGTTTCGACAACACGCTGCACATCGTGCCCGCTTTGGCACTGGTGGAAAAGTCGCATGGCTTGGCCACCGGTTCGCTGTATAGCATTACCCAGGTAACCTCCTACATTATACCCTTTGTGGGTCCCCACGAGTGCCCCAACTCCAAAAAATGCCCCAATCACTCTACGGGCTTGGGCGAGGAAACTGTGGAACCGGTGGAGCAGCTAGCCGAAAATCTAGAGCAGGTTATGCTTGAGGGAGAGGAGGAGGAGCCGCTGGGGCACGATCTACCAGAGCACATGCTGGTGAGGAACAGCGGAACTGAGGAGTTGGGGCAGCCACAACAGATGCAGCAACCACTCGACACCACCGGCAACAGCCAGGTGATGGCCACCTCCTTTATGGCGTCTAAGACCTGCCCCTATCCGCTGTCCGTCGTCTGGTGGAAAACAAACAGCGGCCAGAACAGGGCTATTATTGGTTACTCGGATGGCTCCATCTGCTTTGTGGGTCTGAGTCCCAACTGCCCGATGATTGCGAGCACTGCCATCGAAAACGGATCTGTGATGCGTCTGGTTATTTGCAAAGACAAGGCCTACGATGGCGTCATGCTGCTGGTAAGTATTTCATTTGGAGTAAATAATAAGCGGTGACTAATTTATTATTAAATTGAAGATAACGTCCTCGCTGAAGCAGCAGTTCAAGCTTCTGCTGGAACAAAAGGCAATCAAGTACGTTTATCCTGGCGACAGTTCTCCCACGACCCGCGAAGGGGCCTGGCAAATCGTAATGTCTGTGCAGGGAAAACAGCAGAGTGCAGCAATGGGTGCACGGCAAAGCAATAGCTCAGATCCTGCCTCGGACAGCAGCCAATTGGAAGAGGATGTCTTTGCACCGCCGTCCAACGAGGATACAGTGTGCAGCGGCCAAGCGGCGTCAGGAGCTGTAGAGTCGTCCATCGTCCCAGCGTCCACAGAGGCTATAACAGGAGACGAGCCACCGCCGCCGGCGCCACCTTCTTACAGCGAGGCAGTGGCCCGGCAAGCGAGCGAGCAGCAAGGAGGCGTCCGCTTCCAGCAACAGCAACTGCCAGCGGGCAGCATGGATGGCATTCTGCCCGCCACCAGAGCCCGCCTGGCCTCGCTCAAGAGTCTAGGATCCAAGAAGCTGCAGGCCCTCAAGATGCGGCTTTCCGATCAACGGCAAAAGTTCGATGAATGTGCGTAAGCTGACAAAACAAAAGACAATATTTTTTTAATTCCCTATTTAAACATATTTTCTTGCCTACATTGTGTTTATCTATGTTAATTTGTATATGCCGTTTTTTTGTGTATTTTATATTTGTTTTATTGGTGTGCAGTTTTGAGAGAACTGTTGCATCTTTTGAAGCGTCGCTTGCGTGGTGAGTTTGCACAACTCTCACACTTGACAGACCAAGTAGAAGCAGCTTAAGTCTAACGTTGGTGAAGCCTTATTCATTGTAGTTTTTTATATGTGTTCCAGTTATGCCGGATTCTACGATGGGCTCCTTTGCAATCATGGACTCGCCCTCGGTGACGCCAGAGCCTTTGGGCACCACCACCGGATCATTTTACACCATTCAGAATCTGCGCAGCACCTTTCTGTTGAGTGCCCTGCACAGCAATAGTCACAGTTTGACTGTGCACAGCATCGACATCAGTTTGAAGCCGCTGTTCGTCTATAAGATCCCGAAGCACACCCAGGAAATACTCATAAGCTCCAACATACTCTACGGCATACACTACGTAGACCTTCACTGTCGCAGTGACTCGGCTATTTCCACAGCAGCTTCGTCGCTGGAGGATCCGGTGGTCGCTAACACGGACAAGGAGAATCGAGACGCCGATGTTGAGAAGCTGGAACAGGCAGATGTCAGTGCGCAGAAGAGCGACACCACCAGTGCGACAACTACTGCAACCTCAAGCCTGGATCAAAGTGAGATGCCCAGTAATGCCATCAATGCCGTCAGCGTGATCAGCAGTGCAATGGCCTCCTTACATACCTCCGACGAAGATGTAATTTCCAAAGATATTTATATAACATCCATTTTTTAAAACCTTTTATCTCTTTCAGCAGCGCTTTAATAATATGGCCCAGATCGGTCTCTTCCGCTTTGAGCATGAAACTGTGCTGCATTTATATCAGATGGCACAGTATCGAAATCCCGCCGGCCAACCAGAGACCCTCACCAAAGAAGAGAAGGCCAAGGCCTTTGAGCTGAAGGATATCCACACGCCGATGGATTATATACAATTTTATGAGACAGCGGATGTGAGCAGTGAGTTTTCACTGCGGCAAATGGAGATAATGCAATCCGAGTTCCCAAAGATAAACTACGATCCATGCTATGTGATCACCAATAAAAATGTATATACTATACAGTTAAGGTAAGCTTTCCGTGTATTATATACCGAATTGCTTATAACTTAAGTGTAACTTGCAGGAAGGAGCCGTTTGAACTGTTTCTGGATGCCGCACTTCAGAACGAGTTTAATCAGTGCCGCGACTTTTGCAACACCTTCGACCTCTCATTCGAACAGTGCATTGAGTTCGCTGGAGACTATTTGCTGAGGCGGAAAAAGATCACCCAGGCTCTGCTTACGTACAACGTCGCCCGAGTGAAACCGATCCGCACAGCTTTAAAACTGGCCATGTATGGACACACCTACGCGTTGATGCAGCTAAGTGCTATGGCGTTGAAGTCAACATATCTGCTGCGATCACGGTATATGGGCCATCCACTACTTAAGGGCATTTTGGGAGACATTACCTATCGTCACTCGGAGGATGTGCGTGTGATCTTGCCTGAGAAACAGGAGCAAGGGGACGTAATAAGCGGAGAATTCTGCAGTGATTACCACTACGGTGTGGACGAGTCAATTAGCGCCCTTCAAATGTCGCCTTCATCCCAGTTCCATTTGGCCAATTTGCTTCTAATCACGATGGCTGAGAAGGCAGTAAATGACAAGAATTACATACCGCTGTGGTAAGTAGAGATAGAAATGACTTTAAAATGGTAGAACTTTCTTTACCTTGTTTTATATATTTATAGGAACTTCCTAGTGACCAACAGCAAGTACCACACCAACATGACAAGCATTGTTCTCTGCCAAAGTGGACTCTTCTCGTCGGCCATTATATTGGCAAAAATACGTGGTGTCTGTCTTGATACGTTTAATGCCTTGATAAGCGTGGTTGCCCAGGAGTTTGGGTGGTACAACGAACTAAACGTTTGCCTCTACAATCTGAGCGAGAATATATTTATGGAGACAATAACTTACTTGCCTCACGTGTCGATGGATTACTTTGCTTTTATACAGGAGAAGCTTGATCATATAAGACCTTGTGTATTGCAGGTGAGTCTCTTTTATAAAAGACTCCCAAAAACATGTATTTTAAATATAAACATTTTTCAGCGTTTGTCCAAACAACTGAATCCCTTTTCTCCCGCTCTAAGGCCCATTGTATCCCACAATAGCGACTGCGCGATCTCTAACGATAATAACCCACAATTGTTTGAGTTTTGCAAAAGTATGATTGAAACATATTTGGCAGTGCTCATACATATGGAATCGCAGCGAGTGAAGCATGATTCTGTTGTAAATGCTTTATCAAATTTCCGAATCAACTATGAAGACAATCAGGTTAGGCTTTTAAGTACATGAATAATTAATTTAAGGATACAATGATTTTGTTTTTCTTATAGTTTGCCATTGAATCATCACGTTTTAAACCGATCTCAGCTGGTTGTGCCTACTGCGCCTGCGTTGTGGATGGTACCGCCTACTTTTGGGGCTCCAGTGGAATTCCCAGTTACTACAGTGCTCAAAAGTCAACAGGTTGTACTAAGCGTCTCTGCATAAATTATGAAAATAACTTGTATCATTATTGCAGAGCCTCCTGAACCAGCGCATGCTGTAAAAAGCCTTGATCTCCTCTCTCAGCTCAATTTGCAAGTGCACGCCATCAAGTGTGGGCGCCAGCATACACTTATTCTAACTAATAACGGCGTAGGTTCCTCAATTAATATTTTTGGTATTATATTAATGGTTCCTGATATTTCTAGCTCTACTCAGTGGGAAACAACAATCTCTGCCAGTTGGGTATTGGCCGACACATGCAGATGGCTTTGCAACCTATGCTGGTAACGGCGTTGGATGGCATGAATATAACCATGCTCGAGGCGGGTCAATATCATAATGCAGCGGTGGCGGATGGAAAGCTCTATATGTGGGGGTAGGTGAAAACCAGGAGAACATAATAATTTTATTTTGAGCCAAAAAACTCATAAATTAACCGACTTCAGATGGGGCGTCTATGGCCAGCTGGGACAAGGCAGCTGCGAGAATATAGCTACTCCACAACTAGTCAGTTTTTTCAAGTATAAGGTAAGTGTGTTGGTTCAGTTTCCAATCCTGTAGTTCTTAACTAACCAACATCCGTTTCAGAAAATTTTACAAATATCACTGGGCCATGCGCACACTTTGGTGATGTGCGGGGTTTCCAACAGCTACATGGAGGCTACCCACTGCAGGAACGAGCTTTACGTATTCGGCTCGAATCACTTTGGCCAGCTGGGCATCGGCAATAGCGAACAAGGAGGCGAAACCAAGACGAACCTGCCAGTGCGCCTGAATGTGGGCGACTGCAGCCTAAGACTGATACACACCAAATTTTTTACCAATGTAAGTTTGGGCAATCAAAATTGTACTTAAGTTAAATATCTCATTAATTTACAGTTAGCTGTAGACGAGGAGGATCGTCTGTATACTTGGGGCAGCTCTCCGCAGGCTTTGCGATTGGCCAATCAAATCAAACGGCGCGCCAACGCCAAGCAGAAAATGGAGGAAAACCAGCAGCGCGAGCTTCTGAGCAAGCAACTTGAGGCTACTCTGCTGCCGGCACCCATCCCGACAACGAGCACCATGGTGGAGCCCACCACATCCTACGCAGCGGTGGTGTCGGGTGCAACTCCGAAGGGCTCCAGCGAGACCAAAGATAGCCAGGAACCGCAAAACGAGGCTGCGCCATCAGATGCTACGGAAATAATTGCCCCCGCGTGTGCGCGAGAACCAAAACTACTTAAGGCAACCCCGCCGCCAGCGACATCGGTTCCTGCAGCAGCACCCGTTCCTGCCGCCGAACCGGATCCCACGGAGCACTTAACGCCTCATCTGGTGGACACCAGCGAGGTGGCCGGCAAAATTCTGCAGGTAATTTAATTTAACGTGCTTACAAATTACGAGTGGGTTATTGATAAATAAACTTTTAATTCGCTTTTGCAGATTTCCAGTGGTCTTTTCCACTTCTGTCTGATCTCGTCCAGCTGCACATTGTACACGTGGGGCAAAAACCTGGAACACCAACTGGGCACGGAGGACAAGGACCGACGCGCGGTACTTAAACCCTCGCCCATCGACAGCATCGAGCGTCCCATGTACGTGGACTGCGGTGCAGACTTCACACTGGTCATGACCACCGATCACATTGTGCGAGCCTTTGGCGGCAACTCGAACGGTCAGTGCGGCCGGGACTTGGGACCCGCCCTCGATAGGACGCGACAGAGGGTGGTGTGCCTGCCGACAACCAAGCGACTGATGCGATGCGAGAGCCAGTGTGTGGAAGCTCCTGTAGAGATCAATTTGCCACGGCCACGCATCCGACTGGACCATGATCCAGTTCGATATCTGAAGGTCATGCCACCATATCAACCGCACTTTCTGCAGCCGGCGAACATCAGCTTCGATCAGCACTACTCCGTGGGCACTCCGAACTACAAGAGCAGCACAGAGCACGCGGCAACGGGCCAGGACTCGGATGATATGCTAAGCAGCCTGGAGAACCTAAGCCAGAACGATGCCAGCTTTTCGTACAATGCACCAGTACTGGGTGACGCTCACAGTTCACTGGACATGGACTACACTCCCGAGGAGCAGAGCTATGTTCCTTTGCCAGATCAAGTTGCTGCTTCTGGAGTTGCGGTGAATAGGGAGCAATTGCTGGGCAGAGATGATGACGATGGTAGCACCTTTACGCAGAGCAGCGAGGGAATCGACGACACATCGTTGCAACAACTGCGCCACTATATTCACTACTGTCTGTACGCCTTTCACGGTTTGTACAACCCCGACAAGATTGGCGAGTGCGCCCGTCCAAACCGCAACGAGTACCGCATACGTATCTGCATGCTCAACTTTCGATTCGTGGAAGCCTTTCGGCTGTGCCTGCAGAGCTGCGATTCCGCCCAGCGCACCCTCAAGTTGTTTGAGTATTTTAGCAAGGACACAGGCTATGTGCCGCTGAGAAGATCCGATCTTAAGCATCTGATCTATCACCTGTGTCTGCACTTCTTGGAGCGCAAGTTCGACATGCTAGAGTGCGAACGTTTCTTTATGGCCGATCTAGACTACTATTTGCTTGAACTTGCCTACGTCTTCTACTTCAACAACAATAACTCGACGTTGGAGCAGAATCTTAATCAGAAGTTCAAGCAGCTCATAGCCGCGGCGGACAGCAATCAGGCGGCTCCGTCGGCGGGACAGGAACACCAGCAGCATCAGCAGCTGCAGGACACCGACGTCATATTCGATAGCTTTACGGTCAAGTTCAAGACGATCCTGTGTCAGCGCCTGCGCAGCTACTCGGACTGCGAGTCTGCCAATTAGCAGTGGTTGGGCCCTGGCATCCCGTTTCCGGTTCCGTTTCAGGTCCTGAATCCTTTCAACTTTCGTTCGACACGCATAAGTTGAGGGTCCGTCTTAGTTATATGTCTTGTTTAAAATGTTTCGTTGTAGATTCGGTCCAAGAACCGGGGACTGCCCTTTAAACACACACACACCCCTTATCCCCTTCTTCCCTTACATGTTTACGCGTAATTATATATATACCATAATTGTTGTTTGCGGTTATTTATACATCAAATGCTTTTTACAGCGCTGTTATTTAAACGAAATATTTAAGACAAACAAATTGTTTAAAGAATCCAATTTTTGTAACGCTTTGTTTGCCATTGGCTACGCCTGCTTTTATTTGTTTACTCAATAAACTAAATTAAAAAAATCTGAAACCGAAAGTAATCCAAAACTGCTCATCGAACAGATCAAAAGGAGGCTGCAAGGATATACATATATAACATACAAATTTTTTGTTTTTTTATTCGATATTCAGCTTGTGATTTGCAATTATTTAATAAAACCAGAGTAGAATTAATAAAATTATATACACATATATATGATTAACAATAAAATACGTTTATACAAATAAAAGAAAGAGGATTCTAAAGCTTGAGTTTGATGTTGTCGGTGGTCCAGCGCTTGCTTGTAAGCGCTTTCAGGGCGTTCTCGCAGTAGAACTGCTCCTCGGAACGCTCGGGCAGGGTGTCCTTCAGCTGTTGCAGTTCCTGCTGCTGCTTCAGCCCAGCCATGGCATCGATCACCGCCTTGATGCACTTTACACGTTGAGCCAGAGCTAGTTTCTCCACACTGTTTCCCATCTTGGACAGGAATAGCTGGAGAACGGTCGATGGCGCCTGCAGTTCATAAAGTCGGAGGACGGCCAGAGTGAGATCAAAGCTGATGTGAAACTGCTTCGTTTTCAGCGGATGCCAGCTGGGAACTCGCTCGAAGATGCACTCCAGATCTGCGTAAGCTTGAGCATGTGCCCTTTCATTAAGAGCAGTCCACTCATATTGGGCCGGTGAGATTTGCTGATCGGCGGCAAATCGCTGAGGTGACATGGGCTTAAGCATATCCTGCTCCTTCCAATTGTTGTTCGCCTGACAGCAGGCATAAAGTACTTCAATTGGCGTAGTCATATCCCTGAGATTTTTGCCCAAACCATTCTCCTTCTCCAATAGCTGCAGCATCTTAAGAGCAGAATGAAAAACCTGTTCGTAGAGCGGTATTACGCCCACTCCCGCAGTGGCGTATGCATCTACCAAGAGTTGGAGATGTTTTTTTCTGGTAGCGACATCTCTTGACGACAAGGCCGCTTGAAACTGCCTAAGAGCCGCTTCCTGGTGACGTCCGAACCGCTGCAGCAAGTCTATATGGCCGGCAAGGTCGCCACTGTCCTTCAGATAACTCAGATACTCTTCCAATGCCTTGGGACGTTCCCTTAAAATCCCATGAAACTGAATAGTGTTCAGCGTTCTTTTAAGAAACAGCAGGACAGTGATGACGGCATGACCGCCACCCTGGGAGATAAGTGTGTCCAGCAGTTGCTGCTTCTCCTGCAGGGACTTAAACATCTCCAAAGGAGCCGTCTTGCCCTGCAGCAACTTCTGTGCTGTTGCGTCCAGATTTGGACTGTATAGAGTGCTCTGGAGTTGCCGGCGAAGTATCTTCAACTCCTCCTCCGGTGAAACACCTTTTGGCAGGACTCTATCATCCAAGGCCTGCTCCTGAAGCACCAATTTTAGAGCTTCCTCGCTTAAAATAGACTTTATCGAAAGATTAAGCGTTACACTGTTGTTAAAACTAGCCTCCGAAATGGCGTCGTCGGCGAGTATTCCATTGGTGGCCAACTCTGGACCGAGATCCACCTCGTCCTCATCATCAAAACTAAAGGCTGCTCGGGAGGATCGGTTCCAATAGGTCTCACTATCGAATTGCAGGTCCATTGTTTTTATTTTGATATTTTGTTTTGACCAGTGTGGCTGCTGTTAAAGCCAAATAACATACCCAATCGCTTGTATGACTACAGTTCTTCAAGCATGGTCTTACTGTTTTTTTTTTTAATTTATTGTTTTCCATTATAGAAGTTAGTTGCATTTTAAAAATATAAGTAAAAACACTTATTGCACAAAAAGAATTACATTTTTTTAAGTTTGTGGAATTAAATTACAAAATTTTAGAGGTATGCCTTCTTAATCGGATCAACATTAAAAAAGTCATGGACTTAGAAGTCCTGAAATTTGATAACATCATAAAAACTGAAAAAAGTAGGCCAAAAAATAAAAATTTAACTAACGATGCAGTTGTTTGTGGATTTTAATTACAAGCGATTAGGGATATGCCCGTCTAAATCGGATCAAAATGAAAAAAGTTATGGACTTAGAGTCACCTGTTTTTCCGCGATTTCTAATCGACTGTAGCTGCCATGTTAAGACTCCCATAGTATTCATTTTGATGTTTTAACGATCCCTATTAAATTAACTCACTATAAAGGTGAAAGCATATTCTTGAAGGTATTTTGACTGCGGATGTGCGTTGTGTGTAAAACTCAAGTTTTTTTTACTAGTTTAGTTTGTTTAGGAGCTTGTTTAACCATGGGTACAATGCATCAAGTCTCGAATAAACTCCCGGTTTATCGGCCAAGGCGCAGCCAACTCCCCAGGAAACAATGCCTACCAGTTGTTCTCTTACTGACAAAGGTCCTCCCGAGTCCATTTGACAGGAATCCGTACCTCCACGAAGATATCCTGCACAGAGCATCCTATCTGTCACACCTTTACCCAAAAACTTTCTGCAGGCAGTCTGATTTACAATTGGAACTCGGGCATATCTTAGACTATCCGATGGGGGACCATTCATGGACTTGAACCCCCATCCGGCAATAGTGGCATAAGTACCATCGGCTACTCTATTAGGGTTTATGGGAATAACTCGTACCTAAAAAAGAAAGCTGTTTAGATCAAAATGACCATTACAAATCCGAAGTAATTCGAACCTTATTGGACAAAGTCAGGTTTTTGGTTAGACGTAGTACTCCAATATCATAGTCCATGGTCTTGGCATTGTACTTTTCATGGGTGTGTAGATCGGCAACCGAGAATATTTCCCCATCTTTGCGATATCGAGAAATTCCACCCACCTTGACTTTCAGCAGACGAGGCGAAACTCCCGCGAGGCAATGGGCAGCCGTTAGGATTGTATGGTTGTTAATTATTGAGCCACCACAGTGGTGGATACCAAACAATTGTATGGATACTATGTAGGGGATGTTGGCAATATCAGCTGGAAATCCGCCGACGATACGTGGATCTGGTCGATTCTCCAGACATAGACAAAAGGAAAAAAATAAGACGTTTATTATCCACATGAACTTGTACATCATTTGCAGTTAGACGGTGAAAGGATCGTAATACAGTAGGAATGTGCGGCTTTTAGAACAGACTTTTAAGTACAAAAGAACGTGAACAAATAATGAGAAAAAGCATTTCAATAAGTGCCCATTATTTTGTAATTAGGAAGAAGTTACGCTTATCTCATTACTGTCTACCCGAGAAGATTTAAGTTGCGCCGACAGAATGGAACTAAACGTTCGTGCTGTAAGTTATTAAGAACCAGAGTTATAAAAGTTCGTAATAGGTGAATCAAATGCCAAGAGAGAAATGATATAAGTGAAATCTTTAGTTCATTTATTTGATCAAACTAGAGACAGTTAATCATTACCATTCAGTTGGATTATCCTCCAAATAGTCGAATAGTCAATACCCACTTTGGTTATTACCAGAGAAAATGCTTATAATAAAAGGTAAACGGTTCGAGGAGATAGTCTGGAATCTGCTATGATTCATTCAAAAACCGGTAAAATTATTTAGGGCTTTCTTCGATCGACTTGGTTTTTTTATTTTGACACATTTGCGTCTATATCATCTGAAAAGAATTAATGGCCAAATTGGGTCTCCCCACATTCATTGTTTGCCC
The DNA here is from genome assembly GCF_018152265.1 of Drosophila ficusphila. Taxonomy (NCBI): domain Eukaryota; kingdom Metazoa; phylum Arthropoda; class Insecta; order Diptera; family Drosophilidae; genus Drosophila; species Drosophila ficusphila. The sequence continues at coordinate 22,729,720 of NW_025064737.1, forward strand.
AATTTGTTATCAAAGCACGACCCGCTTCTTGAAGAACGGACTCGAAAACTGATTTGCATTGGCTTGACCCATAAATTTGGAAATCAAACACCGTTTGATGGGCCATTCTAGTTTTACATATCCACTTTGAAAGCGCTGGATGTTAGCTCAGCGTCTATCTGCGACTGTCTTTGCCAATAAAGTGGGCTATTCGAGATCGGCAGATACCATTGATCTCCGCCGTAGGATGGGATCTCCGAATTGAGTAAAAGTAAACACAGAAACCTAAACCCACACAAAATGTTTCGGTAGATTTAATTTAAGCCGATTAGCCGTCTGCAGCTAGAATGAGAGAAAATGGGTGACAAACGATTTCACGTGGTGCGGTGTATCTACCTTATTAGTGAAAGTGAAAAATAGTAAAAACGCAAGCGACAGTTATAAGCCAAAACCCATTATTACGCCCAGCTTTTACGCGTAGGTCTCGCAGGCCCACGGCGTTAACAGGGCCATAAGAAAATTATTAGTGGAAACTCGACTGAATATACGAGTATATGGTATGTTGTTAACATGCAAAGAGAGCCGAAAGAGAGAAAACAGGTGCACATTGTTCTCGATCGTTGACCGCAATTACTCCCCAGTTGCAATCCGAACACGTTTGAGTTCGCCGTGTAGAGATCTCGTACAGGTGATACGACTTCGTATCGAGTCTGGCCTGGCTATTTACCATGCAAACAATTTCTTTTTGTTGGCTGTTCTCTCGGCTCGAAGCATCCACCGTCCACCATCCACCATCCAGCACTTCCATTGCCATGGCCCCGAGACTTTCTTTTGTAAGAATTCCGAACTGCTGCGTCCCGCTCTCTTGCAGGTTGGCCCGGCCTGGTCTTTCTTCTCCGTCTCTCGGAAGACAACAAACCAGCCAGCTCCCACAGAACTTCTTTATCTAATTTTTATAACAAGTCACTCGGCGGCATTGAAGACTTCAGTTCTGCGGCGACCATCGTATGGTCAAGTTCGGCGTTTCCTTTGTCCTCAGTGCGATCGAATTGTTTTGGGCTGCGAAAGTGTTTTGTTTCAGTGTGACTAAGCTGAAATTCCGACTTCGGGATAGACTATAAAGATAACTTGTTAATTAGGTAATTGTTTGGAAAAGTAATATTCACGAAATACCAGGGGGATTAAAGCCATATTTACAAGAAGTGCCTGAAATAGATATTATTTCATAGTTTAGATTAGTTTTTACCTCGAGCCGAACCGCTATACAGAGATGCATCTCCTGCACCGACTAAAGAATAACTAAGAAAAATCTGAAAAAATGTTAACCGGTTTATTTAAACGGCAGTGATCAAGCTGACGGATGACTATGCCAGCATTGAAAAAACGGAGACAATCATTCTGAATAAGTGAACTGAAAGACCGAAGAACAGAGGCTTCTGCTGGTGCAAAAACGCACGAAACAAGAAGACAGTGTCTTGTGTGTAAAATGCAAAAGGCCCCATGTTATATAGCATGCTCCACGATGCCAATGTCTGCAGCTTCCGTCAAAACATTAGCGAACATTAGGACGTCCGTTTTGGAATGGCTTGCAGACCGACGTGACGGATGACGTGACTGGGTATGGTCTTCTCGGCCATAATGGAGTAAATATTTCAGCAAATATGCACGCCTAATAGGCTGAAATTGCAAAACCATAGGAATTTAAATGCTACCCATTAACTCAGTGGTTCGTACGTTCGTTAGTCTCTTGATTATCCCACGAATCTGTAATTGGCCATATTCAAAATTTCGCCAAATGGAAAATTAATTTAACAGTGTGATATCTACCGTTAAATATGGCAGTATTTTTGCGACCGAAGAAATGAAGTCATTAACACATTCAGAATGGTGAAAGTTTTTTTTTTTGGCGGTTCCTCTGGAACTCAGATTTCTATTGACTTTTCGACAGACTGGTAGACCTTTTAATTACATCATGCATCTGGAAATAGGCTGAATGTGAATGGATTCGAAGTCGGTCAGAATAGGTGTAGACTCTTTCGGAAACAATAAAAGAACCATTAAAGGAGGGATAAAGCCCAGTTTACCGCATCAGTAAAATAAAAGAAAAATTCGAAAGTGCTAAACAGTTAACAAGTGCTGATTGGCCCAAACAGTGATCTGAAAAGCGTTTTGTGATGTGTTTATTTGATTGAAAAATCGACTTTGTGCACATGCTCGGGGATCGTTATTGAATAAAACTGCTCCAATTATTATTGAAGAGTCGAACAAGAGAAGTATTGTCATAATTATACCTACTCTTTGTATCTACGAACACATTACTTTGTTACCATCTGAGTAACCTGTCCCATTTTAAGTACAACTGAAATATCTAACAAAAGTACACCAAAATGTACCAAAAGACCTAAATATCAAAAATAAGTATAATAATTTAAACGGAAAGGTGAGATTAAAATTCAATTTGTTCTTAAGTTTGATTATATCCCACAATTAATTGGGATCTTGCCCCATGAGCGGAACCAGCACTTAAAAGTTTTTTGGGCAACACACATACTATATGTAATCATCGCTCATTAGATTTGAGGAAATCAGATAGTGGTACAAGGTGAGAGATGCATTATTATCCGCTTGGATTCCCCACAACCAAAACATCTCCGGCATGAAAACGTTTAGCGGGACCCGAAATTCTCGGCCCGAAGATCGACCATCATTTAACAGTAATTTAGGCAATAAATGACTGTTCGCACTAATCGATTGTGATCAGCGACACAGTTAGGCGGTGCTATTTCCTTCGGGTGTCCATAATACCGGTTGGCTTGTGGGTTTCAGTTTGGGTTTGGGTTCGACCTGATCGCTGCGGGCGCAGCAACCCATACATATGTCTATGCACGGCAAAACAACTTTTTGACGATAATCATTGACCCAATTCTTCTGCCGCTTTCTACAAGATTTTTGTACAATAACATGGTCATGGACTCGTTATAATGCAGCTTCCTGAGTGGCCATTCTTTACATGGCACTGCTGGTTTTGTTGCTGGTTCTGCTGTTGGTGCTGGCTGCTATGATCATGTGCACCAGACCCCGACGTTTTTCCATACTTTTTAAGCCAGAATCAAATGTGGAAAGGAAAACATTCAAAAGTCTTTCAAGCATTTTATCTCTAATTAAGTTACGGCTAGTTTTGACCGGTGCAGGGTTTATGATTCATATTATTAACGGTTTGTGTGTGTATATCATACACCAACTTTTAGTAGAATAGGAATTCACAATGCCAACAGATCTTCGGTTTTGGGTGGAACCGACGTCGTCGCCACAGAGGATTAGTGTGTCTGGTGGGTCGGCAGTCATGCGTTTCTTATACTTCTAACTATCCGTATCTATTTACTCAAAACTTTTTCTGCACACATGGATATTCATGAGAACTCACATGGAATAACTGTAAAGCTATCAAGTCCGACGGCCTGCGGATGTATAGTATGGTATATATAATTCAGTAATACAGTTATAATGTTAATAAGTCATGCTTCAAGTGGATTTGGCCAATAGCAATTACGCTGCTTAAAATCAAATGCACTGCCCTCCTAATAATATTCTTTTCAATAATTGAATTGTCCCGAGTCCGGTATTTGTATTAATAATTTTCCAAATTGTGCATTCCCTTTTGCGCCATGGCTAAAATAGGACCAGCCTACGCCGGGCCAGTTCTACATGGTATTCGGTACTTGGCGAAAAATTAGAGCTCATGACCCCTTGATGGTCTTTCCAGCGCAACCGTCAATCATAAGCGATGCCCATTAACTTGGCAGTTGCGCAAGAGTTTAACTCAGCGAACCAGAAAAATCCAAGCGAATACTGGTGAATAGTGCACGGGGTCATCGACGTGAGCTCCGTTTCCCTTCCTCAACGGAGTTACTGGCCGTGATAATGCTTCTCCCTAGGGGACTTTATAATTCGCGTTACGCCTTATGGCAAACAAATTAATTTGAAAAGATTGAGACAGTACCTGCGTAGTCAATTTACCGCGCTTTATCTGTATTATTATTAATAAGCAAAGATCGTAAAGAGGATTGCCTGGCAATTAAATTAAATTTTATATTTATTTGGAAGGAGGAGATAAAGATTTTTATAGGTTAGTGCAGTTTTTTATTTGGTCGTTAAGAATTAGGGCTTTAAATCTATTTTCTTGACATTTTGATTACGATTTTATGGAAATAGGAAATGGATTAGGTTGAAGAGTATCTCATACAGATTTAAAATTCATTTGCAGGCCCCAGTGATACTTACAAGATGGCCAAGATAAACCTTTTAAGACACCTTATCCTAGCTTTAATGCTATATAGCGTGGCAACGGCCAAGGAACATCTGCGAATCCGAAGACAAGCTGCGGAGTCCGTTACGGCGGCACCTCCGAATGCCAGTAAAATAATTGCCTCCGAAGAAATCGAGGATAAGACAGAACTTCCCGGCTCAAAAGCCAAACCAACCGAGATCAATAATACTGAGAGGCCAATTGAAACGGTTGAGACCCGCAACTCGGCCTTCGATTTGCCAGCCTCTTCGGATTCATCCAGTCCTCTGGGTTCCGAGGAGGACAGTATCTACTACGAAAATGCCCCAGTGGATTGCGATCCCGAGCTGGTGGGCTTCGAAATTGTGACCGGGTAAGTAATGATGGCTTACGATGGCCGGGTAATTATCTAATAAGTCCTTCGTTAGATACGTGTTCTCGGCTCCCGAGAAGCTGATGGATTCCCAGCCGGGCACTTTAATGCTCACTGATTGCCTAGACACCTGTAGGAAGAACAAAACTTGCCAGTCAGTAAACTATGAGACCGGGCTTTGCGTGCTGTTTTCAGCACATGCTGATCAATTACCGGGTAAGCTACTTACCGCTCTAAACAAACCAGCTCTTATTTTAATCACAATCGCTATTGCTATTGCCATTGCGCAGGTGCCCTAACAAAGTCGCAGTTCCCCGTGTTCACAATCTATGCCCAAAAATCATGCCTCTCCGTAAAGCCCTGTTCGCGAGCCTGGTATGTCGATCGTGTTCAAAATTACAAGCTCAAGACGGAAGTTAAGCGTACCGTGTCGGTGGCGTCAAGACGCGAGTGCTTTGAACTTTGCCTAAGCGAGACCGAATTCACATGCAGGTAAGAACATTTAGGGGTACGGTGCGAAATCCACTCTATCTACTTTCCACAGTCCAAACAGCAAGAAATTGTTTATTTGGCTTGGGGTTCAGCCCTTTTGTGCTGAACGGATACCATCCGATGTGCCCAATTATCGCTTGCTTAACTGGTGCCTTTTTATTGTCTTTTTATGTGATCTATATAGATCTGCGAACTATGATCGTGTCTCCGGAGCCTGCGAGCTGAGCGAGCTGGATCGGTTAACGTTAGCCGGCTCCAATGCTTTCCAGACGAACGAAGGGTCCGATTACCTTGAAAACCACTGTGTCGACGAACCCAATAAGCTCTGCGAATTCAAACGTCTACCTGGTCGCATTTTGAAGACGGTGGACTCTGTTTACCAAGAAGTCAGCAGTATTGACGAGTGCCGGGAACTGTGCCTTAATTCGCCTTACAGGTTGGTAACATGTGCTACTATGAATAGAAACTATAATAAAGATCAGGCAAGACTTGAGAAGGTAGTTCTATAGTTAAGTTTGAAGGTTTTATAGAGCCCCTGTTTATGTTATCATAAAAGGGGAATCAACATAAATACATCAAATCAAAAACATCATTAAAACTGAATGCAGTAGAATATTCATTTCTAGTATCACTAAACTAGAAAGTGTAAGTTCTCACTTCGCACAGTGAAAGCAATGGTGAAAATGTTGAAAACTTAATAAAATGTTAATGTAAGTGAAATTGTGTTAACCCTACTATTTTCTCTATGATTTTCATCTGCTTAGGTGCCACTCGTACGACTACAACGATACTGGCGATATGGTGTGCAGATTATCCCACCACAGTCGTGCCACTCTGGCCGATGTGCAGGAACCATTCCTGGAGGTGCCCGAGGCCTCGACCTACGAACTGACTTCCTGCTACAATGTGACCATCGAGTGCGGCGGTGGCGACATGTTGGCACGTATCCGCACCTCGAAGCTGTTCAACGGAAAGGTCTACGCCAAGGGATCGCCCAAGTCCTGCTCGGTGGACGTGAAGAGTGCCCTGGACTTCGAGCTGCGGATGAACTATCACGATCTGGAGTGCAACGTGCGACAGAGCACCGCTGGCCGCTATGTGAACGACATAATTATCCAGCACCATGACATGATTGTGACATCCTCCGATTTGGGTTTGGCCTTGGCCTGTCAGTACGATCTGACCAACAAGTCGGTTACCAACGGCGTCGACCTGGATGTGCGCGGGGATATCGTGCCGGCACTTTCGGAGGAGGTAATTGTGGAGTCGCCCAATGTTATCATGCGGATTACCTCTCGGGATGGCTCCGATATGATGCGTTCGGCCGAGGTTGGCGATCCGCTCGCCCTGAAGTTCGAAATCGTCGACGAGCAGAGCCCCTACGAGATATTCATTCGGGAGTTGGTTGCCATGGATGGCGTGGATAACTCGGAAATTACCTTAATTGATTCAAATGGCTGCCCGACTGACCACTTTATAATGGGGCCAATTTACAAGGGATCGGTTTCCGGCAAGGTTCTGCTCTCCAACTTCGATGCCTTCAAGTTCCCCTCCAGCGAAGTGGTCCAGTTCCGTGCCTTGGTTACACCTTGCATGCCAAGTTGTGAGCCAGTCCAGTGCGAACAGGAAGACACCAGCGGTGAATTCAGGTCCTTGCTATCCTATGGCCGAAAGCGCAGATCACTCAACACCACAGGTGAGTCTCCATACTTTATATTTAAGCAGTAATTTTATCTCGTATTTTTGCCCTACTTTATTAAAACTTTTCTCTTTGCACGTGAATATTAACTCTTCGTAAACAGATGATCATCCAAGACCACGTCGCGATATAGACACTTCAAAGAAATCCACTCCTAGCGACATGCTGCTGGTCCAATCCATTCAGATAACGGACAAATTCGGATTCAAGCAAGATAAGCAAGAAAGCGGAGATTATTATGACGGAAATGAAACCACATTCACTGCCAACGAAGAGGGGCATGGATTCTGCGTTAACGCAATTGGTAAGTGCGCTTTCATGGCCATAAAAAACCTTTAAACAGCCAATTTGCCAGTTGCACAGAGACTTGATTAATGACCTAACATACGAGCATAACTAACAAGTAATTTTGTTGTGTCTCTTTCCTCTCAAATAGGACTTATTACAGCTGCCACTATTTTCCTGCTAACTCAGTTGGCGGTGATCGCGATTTGGACCTATTGCTACCAACGTCGCCAGAAACTTCAGCCGTATCAGCATTCGTACTAAACAGAATCGCATATTCTTTTACATTACAACACTAACGTCTAAGCTTCAAAAGGTGCAATCAATATTTACGCAAAGTTATGCTAATTAACTGCTACGAATACCCGTCGTCCTGATACAACGTCCGCTATTTGCCTTATCTAGTCAGTGCACGATTTTAGAGAAAATGAAATTATATGTGTCTCGTTCGGTGGAATTCAGATTGTTTGCATTGCAGCCATGGCGTTTTGAAAACACTTGTGTAAGGTTTGTGTATTCTTGTAACAGACAGACTCCCTACTTGTAAAGGAAGTTCGACACCTGCCTTGAACTTCTTTTGTGACTTCGGAAGTAAAATGGTTGACATTTGTAAAAACTAATACATATTACATTTACCTTCTCGAATTAATACTTCATCATCTGTATCGAATGCGACTTAGTTTAGTTAAGCACTTTAATTTATTACATATCAATGACAGTTTAATGTTTGCATTGGACCCTTTAATTTTATGGAACGAAACTCATCTTATTATTATTAAAGATTAAGATTTTTAATGAATTTCAATCGTTGTGTTCTCTTTTGGCGGTTGGGCTACGAGTTTCTTGTTACGGAACAAAATGCTCGTGGAATAAACATATATGGAAATGAACTTTCTATGGGGGAAATAAAGCAATAATATATTAACATTTTTACTGCTTGCATTTGGAGCACCATATAAACATATTCGTATATACTATATGGGAATGGATGAACAAAAGTCTGACTGCCTAGCCTTTTACCCACGCATAACAAACTGTGCGAATTGGAGTCGGAATGCAGACACCTGCGAATTATTATTTATACTTCAATAAAACTTAAAATGCATCCAACTGTAAAAGCGACTCGAGGGCTTCCAGGAACATGCTCACTTAGAGTCGCCCAAAATGCACGACACACTCGCCAGAATCCAAATCCTAAGCACAAAAACGAGGAAGGGAAGGCACCGATTCACTTTTCGATGTGGGCAGAGAGGCGGCAGAAAGGTCCAAATGTCGTGCTTGTTTTCGTAAGTTTTCCCAGCGCCTCGACGTCCCATCTTCATTATGGCGCATGGAGTATGGAGCATGGAGTATGGAGTTTGGGGCTTGGAGTTTGGAACTTCGAGCATAGAGCATGGCGATGGCGATGGTGATGGCGTACACCTGTACGACCATCCAGCAGCTGTATAAGTATCGTTAGCCTCGACGCTTGTGTGAATCATGCAAATAAATGCACCCTCAGCACAACAGGAAACAGGCTTCGTGCAGATTTGTATCTTTATCTGCTGGAGGAACGCTCTCGCATACGGGAAAGTGACTCCTGTCCCTGTCCAATCGTCTGCCCGTCACTCGGTCCTACTCTGGATGACTGGATTCCTCTCAATTAATTTACTTAGCAATGCGCCTTCAACGACACTACCTCAAGTACAAATACGAGTACTTAAGAGCGCCACAAGATTTTAGATCGTATGGCGGTACTTAACGCTAAGTTGTAGTTGTTTTCGAGGCATAATCTGAAAAGATTCTTAATTAAAGCACGCATGCAAGGCGATAAAAATGAATGTACGTTAGATTTGTAATGATGGTGCCGTGGTTATTTTCCTCGCTCAATTAGAGATTCCCAGTGTCGATTGTGCTCCGTCAGCATAGCACACGAAATAATTGGATGTGTTCGCCAATGGCACAACGTTCGTGCTAAGAATTGATCACATATGCAGAAATTAAAATGCATCACGTTCGACGAAGGATGCATAAGAAGTTTTGTTGGCTGAGCATTATTGTCTGAAATCGGCGTGCATTCTTTTCTAGCTAAATACAGGTGCTGGTGAAAGAAAAAGCATATATTGAGATGTCACATAAGGTAACTGGTTTTCATATAAAGACTGAAGGCCGCTCCGAAGAATTATGAGATTGCCCCAATTTAATTTCTATTCAGCGAGTCTGTTATTTGTCGTGAAGTCAAGCGGTCACTTAGCAAAGAATTTTGACTGTGGCAATTCTTTTTGTTAAAAACCTATTTTTAGAAGCCACTCTTAAATAATCGTGAATGAAAAGAGATAAAGAGATCTTTTATATAAATACCAATTTCCTTTAAGATTGGTCGTATATGCAACCCCGTATATATATGTTTTATTTTTTACAATAGGAAAACATGTACTTAGATTTATATATGAATTGATACAATTTGTATACTATATCCGTTGTTGTTTTAGGTATAAATAAAATAATCAAATAAAATTAATAAAACAGTCGGCACTGGATTTACCTTGACCATTCGCCAACCGAATTTACTATTTACAGCAGACTCCGCATGGCCGTTATTGATTACAGCTCTGACTACAAGCGTTTCAGTAAAATGGAACTGACTGACGTTTATGGCAACAATTAGGGTTATGAATCCGAATATATGATGCATCGTTTGTTCTTGCCAACGGAAGCCAGCGAATTATTGTTGGGACTCCAGCTGACCGCATTTACCGCAGTGCTGCGAAATAAGAGCAAAGTTGTTACAGATTTAGGGATCCAAAGGCTGGACCATGAACATAAGTGCAAGCAATTACTTGCTCGGGGATTTGTTTTCGAGGTATTTATCTTTTATGATCTCTGAGCAGAGCTTGCAATAAAACAAACAATTATGGTTTTATTACCTGTGTCCCTTGAGAGTGGCTTCTAGGAAACCATTCACATTCCAAATATATATAGCGCCATCCGCCGATCCACATGCAATCTTTAGGCCGCTCGAGTTGAAAGAAGCTCGAGCAAAATCACAGCTGATTTTAAAGTGTTCGTTTCTGTTCGTAAAAACAACATAATTCGTATTATCCGGCTTTAGACTAGAAAAAAACTACTTACGTAAACGTGGATATAACTTGATTTTTGCGTAAATCTAATAATTTAATAGTATCGTCTCTTACAGAGCATATGAGGTAATTACAATCTGTGGAAGAGATTAAGTAAGAAGCCGGTAAAGTGTGAAACTTAATCACTCGCCTTTTGACAAATCCAAGGAGGTGATTTTGGCTGGCATCAAGACATCATCTGCCTGCTTCTCGGTACGAATGTCCCAGAACCGGATCTTCTTATCGTAATGCCCGCTGATAATCGTTGATCCCAGGCTGTCGGTGGTGACGAGATCGTTGCAACTCGATCCGGCGAATTTCGTCTCTATGCAGGCGATGCTGCGCAAATCCCAGATCTTCAGAGTGCGATCATGGCTTCCGGTCACCACTTTAATGGGCTCTTGGACATATTTGGCGGCCATCACTTTGCCACTGTGACCCGTCAGCGTGTGCTTCAATAGTCAAGAATTCCAAACAAACAGTTAGCACAGAGTTGCGTTACAGGGCAACATCATTGTACAAAGATCTCGACACAGAATCTTAGTAGGTAGCGTAACAAAGAGAAGAGAAACAATAATAATAACAAAGACCACTTGGCCAGAAGTACGACCGCCAACACCTTTTCAGGCATTGCATACGAACCCTCCATTAGAAACCGGCTAATTACTCGGGCTAAGTACCTTTCGCTAGAACGGCGTGTAATTAAAAAGTGTCCGCAGACATTAAAGAGACTCGAGACATTTAATTACGGCGTTATAAACAAGGATCTAAAGCACCACGCATAACTGCCACATAGAATTTATTGGCATAGGTCGCATGGTGGGACATATTTCGGAGTTCCTACTGTCATCTCACAGTATTCCTCAACGCAGGGCCATATGAATTAAAGTCATTGACATTTAAAACTCGGATTCTCGCTAAGAGAACTGTAAATTCAAGATTATTTATCTTCCAACCAAGATGCCTAATTGTAGAGAACAAGAAACCAGATAAGATAAAAACGCTTCCTGGGGATCCAGCAAATTGTTGATTTATGTGATTTGAATAAAGCTGTCAGCAGTTACATAAATTCACCACAAGCCTTTTAAATGCAGAAGTAACGAAGTCGACTATAAATCGAATGAACAGATTGGCAATGCAAGAGTGGCGAATTGAGGGCTGCCGTTTAACCTATTAAATAAAAAATAAACGTCTTTTACTAATTTCAAAGCAAAAGCCGTTCCGTGGGGCTGGGCTTATGGGTATGAAAAAAGATTTTTTCTCTTAATTAAAGAGGCTCCGATTTTCAACCGGCAACCGGTCAAGTCGAACGGTCAATGTACGCGCAGTGTGGCTTGAAACGCCGACCACTGCCTCCTTCTTTCGGCGGCGATAACTCAAACATGTTTGACTGGAGCACCCCCCGAGTGGAGAATTTCAGAGCGGAGAATTGGAGAGAAGAGCGTCTTTGAGCCGAAGAAAGAGCCTACGCTTCATGGCCTGTTCAAGAGGCCGGTTTCTAACTAATAACACGGATTGAAATGTTCTCTTAAACCGTCTAATTTGAACCGAGCGCGCGGTTTTTATTTGGCTTTAAAAAACGTGTTGTCCACAAACCGGTGGATTTAAAATTCTGCAAGCCACTCTGCGTTTTATCGGGAAGCCTGCCTGGTAGCCAAGGTGGAAATGTCCTCTTTTCGAGAGTCATAAATTAAAGGAAACATTTTTAATGGATGACATATTGCAGAGGCCTAATATGACAGGAGCATAAATAACGCTAACACCTAAGACTATCATAAAAGGAACGATTCAATTATAATTAGAAATTACAAACAGGTAATACTATGTAGTTTATATGAACATATTAAAAGGAAAAAAAAACGTTGTTGATCAAACATAACTAAATTTCAAATTTTTCTCATATTGCCTGGAATTTTTCGCCTGAAGCTGAGTTTTCGACGAATGAAAATGCTCCCACAAAAAGCTCTCAGGTTTGGGGTGTGTGAAAAGTTTGAGCACGAATAGTAAGAAGAATCGCAGATATTAATGATGATAACTTGGCAATCAGTTGACTGTTTGATCGCATTGTGGCCAGAGGCCGTACAAGTCAGTGTGCTCATTTTAATGCTGCAGCTCAGCGGCGCTATTCTTCAGTTACAGTTTCCAGTTGTGCGCAAAAGAACCGTTTAAATGTCAATCCAGAAATACCAGTTAGAAGAAAAGAGTCGGTGTATCACACGGATGGAGCTGGCGGAGAAAAGCAGGAAGAACTGCACTTGTATGTTTATTCGCATGTTGACGATGTGCAGCATAAATGGATGAAGTTGCGGATCTCGCCTGACCAGGCGAGAGATGAACCTTGGGGTAAGAAAGATTGTTCTGCTGCAATTCAGGCCAACCGCCGCCAGTGTATTGGCTAGTTTTCCCCCTTTTAGCTTTCATAGACAACTTTTATTTATGACCGTCAATGGAAATTGATTTTCGATAACACTCAAGAACCATAAACGGGTCTATAAATGTTTAGAAACATGGATGCATAGTATAATCTAACCAAGTAAATAATTTTTTATTATTAGAGAACAACAAGCCTCTGTAATTGGCTTTATGTTGCTAATTGCTAATAAAAGCAAGAAACAAGAAAGAGGAGAGTAATCCCATTTCGAATAACCATTCCATTTAAATACATATGTATATTTACGTATCTCCTAAAACAGACTGACCCCAGTTGGTTCCACCATTACCCTTTCTGGAATGCCTTGTCAAGGCATGAAATCACATCTTGAATTATTCTTAGGTAGTATTCTTAGGTGGACAGAACCAGCATACGCGTATATCATAGTTAAAGTGCTTTATTTACTATATCAGTAAACACTTTTGTTTGCCATCAGCGTCTCTGTAATGTTTACTTGTTTACTTTTCGCCTTTTTTCCGAGTTAGAAAGCGGCAAACATGCAAAATTTATTTATAAACATTGACATTGGTATGAATGTGTGTGCACATATGTACGTACCAAGATGAGTAAACAAAGGCGAAAGAGAATATCACGAGGGCTGAAAATTCTTTATAAATCAAGGCATCAAAGAAGTCCGTATTTTAATCTTCTTGGAGCAACGATAGAAAAGGAAAGTATTGTTATGCCCACTCTGGTGTAGACTAATTACCACAAGTATGATCGTTTAGCAAGAACCTATTAATTCTTCTAAATTATTACCTTCCTATGTTTACATCTGTTTTTAAGTGAATTAGTAAATAGGTATAGTTATTTAACTAAAAATGTTTTCAAAGAATTAAGTTCAAGAAGTAAATAGAAATGCAACCGGTTCGATGACCCTTGCAAAAACCTAATACGCATTTAACAAAAGTAAATAGAGTGTAGACTCGTCGAATTGAAAAAAAAAACCTTTGTATATCGTATATCAATTTAATATACGATGTTTTGGTATTGTTTAGATAAAACAAAACATAGTACACTGATGCTTTTTGAAAATATTCGTTTTCAAAACAGCTTATTTATTTAATAATAGGGCAAATTTCACTTACTCTTAGCCGATTGTCTATCACCGTCCATACTCTGGCACCGTAATCATTTGAGGTGCCCAATATATAGGCACCTGTTGAATCAAAGTCTACGGAATTAATCCCTGCACTGCTCCCACTCAAAACAGCTCGTGGCTCAGTGGAATCTGAAAATACATATTCAAATTAGCAGAAATAAAGCGATTAATTCATTCATTGAATTCATCATAAACAACGTACATGTACAAGGTACATGTTTTTGTGTGCTCAATAAAAGTCCACTTACTTTTGCCAATATCCCAAAGTTTGACTTTGCGATCGGCGCCACCGGTGGCCACCATGCGCTCCACGGGACTCCAGCGCACCGCGTGCGACTCGTTTTCGTGCGCCTCGAATTTCATAAGGATCTTGGTCGGATTGGCCTGACCCAAGTAGCCCGTGGCCTTTAGAGTGTCGATAGACGTTCGGGAGTTCTCACAGACCTCGCCTGCTGTAAAACGAGCGCTAATATATTCATTATCATCGAGACCTATGGCTTCCATGGCGCCATTTATCGTCGCCTCGTCGAAGTCCTCGTCCCCGATGAGACCCCCAACGAACTGGGCGGGACTGGAGTTGCGCTGCAAGGACGCTGCACCGGGCGAAGATGCGGTATTCGTGGACGTGCCGGGCTCACGGACCGCGTCTTCCAAGTCACGTTTCAGTTTGGCCGAACGTTTCCTGAAAATTGACGGCAGTCTTTTTCTAGATATGTTCAAAAACGGTTATACATTTATATTAAACCAAAAATAAAAGGAGCAAATCAGAATGAATGACACAATCGATTATATTTCGTCTAAATGGTCCGTTCTACTCCTTGGCGTATGTTAAAGTGTTAGTATAAAAAATATATGTAAATATTGGTTACATGCAGTTTGTGTAGTTTTCCGTTAACCTTTACGTATTGGTAGTTCCCGTGCTCCGCATATTTCAGTTAACTTGCTTGCATGACGTTTGGTGGGTGGGCAATAAAGTGGTTTTATTAACACAACTAGGTGATCAGCGGTCAGGTGGATGGGCACTGTAATCTCTAATCGGGTATTAAGATAATAACTAAATATACATGCCCTGGAACTAAACAAAACTTATAACCTTGCGTTCATATTTAATTAAACTCATAACTCTTGGAGGATACATGGTAAACATCTTATTTAATTCCTATTCTGCACGTTTCAAAAACACTTACATGGGAGCATTTTTGTTACTATCTCTTACCATAACATGGTAAGAAATAGATAAAACTTTATCCGAATATTAATAAAAATCCTTTTCGGCTTGTTTCATATGTAATGTTATCAAAAAGCTGCCTTATCCATAAAAACATCGTTTAATCTGTATGTATATGTTAACAGTTTACATGGGATTTTTTATCAAACTCTTTTATAAGCATTAGATAAGCTTCGCGATTAACTATTTTATATGTATCTCCATACCTATCTTGTTACTAGAATGCATTTATATACATGTATATTAATGTTCGAAGAGATAAGTAATATTAATCGTTATGTTTTGCATGATAATAGGGTTAAAATGAATTTATTTTCAAAAAACCTACCTTATTATGCTCTCGTTTTCCTCATTCAACTTGTCGGCATCCTTTGACTTATATTGCATTAGCCGCTCCAGTAAACGCCGATTTTCGTCCTGTGAATCAACAGAGAACGAAAAGCTTTTTAGTAGACGCTTCTTCATATTTTGAATATAAGCAAATATTTAGCGCCGTTGTAAGCTGTTTTCCGCGTTGAACGCTAATATGCTACTGGATCGAAATCGAAAAGATAGCAAGCTTTTCCCATGCGTATACGAGGCATAACGAACGGTTCGAGCCATCTGCAGTATATTTATCGGCATGCACGAACCAAATACCGTACAAAAACACTTTTTCAATTGGATTCGGAAGCCTCAACTAAGTACCAATAAAAATATATTATACACATCATTGAAAAAACAAAGTCTAAGATTAATTTATGTGTGCTACTTAATGAGCAAGAACAACTTGCATAAAATGATTCAAAACACAATGGTGGGATCAACACTTTGTCGAATATTCCCAAACTCTGTTAGGTATGGTTATGGTTTATGATTTTAAACTGTCTTTTTACAACTTACAAAAACACTTCCCAATTTGTAAGTTACGCAGAATTTTAATGAACAATAAACAAATATAATCAAGCGTTTTTAAAAATTCAACTAATTCAATGCCGTACTGATCTTAAAAATAATCCGTATAAACACATATGTGAGCAACCTTGACCACTTACTTGTACTCCTCTCAGTTTGTCCTCGAGTGAGCTAAATGCTAATTGAAGCGCTGTGTGCTCATCCAGCATGGTATTGTTTAGTTTTTTAAGTTCCTCCAAACTTGAGTGGAGTAACTGCACTTCAGCCCGCAATCGATTGTTATTCGTTTGCTGTTCGGCGAGGCTAAAAAACAGATTAATTAATGACTGCATGGAAAATAGGTCGATATACAGGATGTTACATTATTCACAGTCGCTAAGATTAGGTACGCAGTATTACAATTTACACAAATTATTTTCCGAGATGCTGAAATCTTGCTATCAGTAAAAACAGCGTCTTAAGATTAAATACCTGATTATAAAACTTTTCTGCATTCATATTTAAAATTACAGGAAATGTTGGATAGATAAGATTAAATGTCTTCTTCCACTTTCTTAGCGCATGCGAACCTCTAAACATTCACATCCTGATAGCTACCTGTGCTCCTTCTCAGAAATCGTGATCCTTTGCTGCTCCACCTTCTGGTTCAAGTCTACGATCATCTGGGAGTTCTCACCCTTGCGTTTGTGCAAGTCGGTGAGTTCTTCCTGCTGACTGAGCAGCTTCTTTTCGAGGGTGGCGATGGCCACGTTGGAACCGGTGCCACCTGTTGACACCGCGCTGCGGAGCTGCTCGTTTTCCACGGACAGCTTAAGGTTGTCCGCCTTGAGTTGCGCCACATGGTCAATCAGTCGGTTGTCTGCAAGATGCGGGCAATTAAAGTATTTGACCATGAAATATAGAGATGATTCGGAGGTTAACTGGTGCGCATTGGGGTGCGACTGGTGTTCCGCTGCCCCCGATGACGACCCAAATTCTTACTTTGCTCGATGATCTCCTTAAAGTTGTCGCACTCCTTACGGTTGCGTTCGCGTAATCGTCGCACGATGTGTGCTCGCCACACATGCTCCTCCGTAGACATATTTTAATGTATTTTCCCCGGAATTTACTGACTTATTTGTACTACTTATTCCGAACCTTCGACTTGGTTTCTCGATTGCAGGATTCGTGGCGACACCTTGGCTTGGTCGCCTGTTCGCATCGCAGAGGGCGTGGCACGGGCGCTATAAGGCGGCTGCGTTAAATCGCATAATTGTTTTTAACCAAATATGATTATTATTCAGCTGTTCATATCAACAAATAGAGCAGCTAGAGATGGGACAATTCGATGTTCAGTCGAAGCTATCGATGTTAGCATTATCGATTTTTGTAGAAGACAACTGGTCACTTTAACGTGTTTATCAAAACCCAGTGCTATGAAGCGCAAAAAACCGTTATAAGAAAATTATTCCGTGATTTAAATATTTACATTTTATTGTAAAATTTTACTACAATTTTCAAGACAATAAAAGGGTTTACTTTGTATTAAAACGAAATTTCACCTTAACATTTTGTTTGTTTTGACGAACCAAGTCTCTGTAAACACCCTTGTCCAGATGAACCTTTACTTGCTGTTTTGCACAGACCGACTTTATATCAAAACGGGGTATAATGGCCATCTTGATAATGAATAACAGACAGCCAGCAATAGCCGTGGTAGGTATTAAGAGAAGCCAATACTCTAGAGCAAGGTACAGCTCATCGCTCATTCCGATCGATAAAAAAAGCAACCTAACCAAGTGGTGAATCAGACGCTCTAGCGTGCACCAAACCACGAAAGTGCAGATCTCGAAGATTGCCAAGGATCCTATGGTCTCCACAAGAAACTGTATTGCACAGGGCAAGTGCTTATAACGCTCGGGATACATTTTAATGTCGGTGGTCATTAGCATCAGAGCTCCCAAGAAAATCCAACCTCCCAAATTCGGAGCCGGTGAACAGGTATCAGCAGCTTGATAAAAGCACAGGGAAATTCCAAGGATAAGGTGGATGAAACCGGCGGTACAAACTGCACAGTAGGAAGCCATAATAAATGGTTAAAAATAATTTGTATTTTACTTAAAATTTTTTCTACCAATTTTGAGCTCCGCAGAATATTTAGGATTCAAAAAAGTACGACTGCTTAGATGTAAATTATTATAAAATTGGTAAAACTTTTTTACAACATCACTAAGTCACCTAGGAGAAAGTCTTCTTAGTCAAAATTGCCAGTGTGCGTGTTTGGATAATTCTGGTAGAGAAAGACGTAAATTCTGGGACTAGAGAAGTAAAATTGTAGGTCTTAACAAATCCACACAATGTCGGCGAAAAAGCGGGGAGATGCACATTGCCCACCAATTTACAAGTATCAAAAAATAGCGCGCATTTCACCTAATGGCTACCTCAACTTTTTGACTGAGTACAAGAAACGATTCTACGGCATTTCCCCTCAGGACATGGTGCGCTTTGCCGCCAAGCAATGGAACCAGCTTTCTCCCGAAGAAAAGGAACGCTTTAAAAACATGGTAAAACAAACCAAGAATAATAAAATAATAGTTTCTTCAATAATTGTTTAAATATATTAGAAGGAACCTGTGATCGTTATAAAAAGACCATCTGAAGCATTTACTAAAAAGTCGAAAAGGGAATCCTCCGATGAAGAGAAAAGTAAAAGTCAATGTCAAACGCCCAGCACATCCAGCTCTTCGCCATGTAGTGAAGATCAGTCGGGTGTGGATACCCTCTTTAAAAGGAAACTCCCGAAACACCGTGAAAGGCGCTCCCCAAATATTCGTCAGAAGGAATGTTTAAGTACCTCGACACAAGAAAGCGAAGATCAGTCAAAAAGGGAAACCCCCGATAGATGTAGCCGCAAAGAACAAAGTCAAAGGAGCTCCCCATATAGTCGTGAAAGGAAATCTTTAAGAACCTCGCTTAAATATACCCAGTCAAAAGTGAGGAATTCCCAAAATCAAAAGCGGAAGCGCAACTCAAATACTTTGGGCACCGCTTGTGCATATATACACTTTCTACGCAATTTTCGGAGAAAGAACTCTTATTTACCAGCCAATGAACTGCTAAAAAGGGCAACTAGAATTTGGTGCCGTCTGGACCAAAATCAGCGCCAACAATTCGAGAGGCCACTTTGGTAAATTACTTCTTATTTATTTATATATTTTATGTATTTAACCAACTTACTTTTTTTTTAGGAAAGTAAAAACAGGATAAATACCACTTCTGCTGCATGTAGGGCTCAGATATATTTTTTGGAACCAGTGTTTATAAAATGGTTTTGTACATTTTGAAAGGCTCAATAAAAGTTCAAAATTTTGTAAATTTAATTTTTTTCAATCTGTGAAGGAAGCCTCCTTTGAAGTGCACGAATCGTTAATATTAATAAATGCTAACTTTCTTGTTTAATTCCTTTCAATTTTAATCCACCTCGATAATCATCATTGACGATCGTGTGCTGGAAGTGTGAAAATAGACTTCAATACACCGCTGCAGACATATCCCCTGCAGCGACTAGAAAGCTGCCTGGCATTTGGTCAGCTGCTAAACTACGCAGAACATACGTACGTGTAAGTTTTCTAAACACGCAAAGGCAATTAAAATTTTTAAGCGACATACGAACCCCCACGAATTGCACGCAGTTAACAGGGAGCTGGACATCCCACAAAAAGATTGACTGCAGCAGCCCAATGCTGGAAAACAGGAAAGGTGCCTTCGATTGCGCCACCGAAACTTAGTTACACTTAAAAGTCGAGCCATTAAAAGAGTTACAAATCAATATTATAAATTTAAGTGGTGCTTCACTTCCATTACTGGATCTGTGTTTTGGGGAGTTTTCTGGAGTTGCTTGTAGAAACCGTAGCATAAATAAAACATTGATTTTAAAATAATGTAAAAAAAAATTGATTGAAATAAAATGATATTTACTAAACATAAGCATGGGTGAAAGTTACTTTGTTCCTTACTTAAAAAAAAAATCGTTTATATGCAATGCATTTAATTGAGTCAATAATAATGATGACATCGATTTAATAAAGAGTAGGAGTTAAGTGGTCTATTAAATAGACATTAACATTTGAAACTTTTTGGGACAACACTTCATGCTTCATTATTGGAGAGTCTTCAGATATTACATGTTGCTTCACTAATAGCTGGGAAATATGAAAGACACGTCTGGAGGACTTGTACCTTAATGGCAACACCTCGATCAACCCAAAGCCCATTATAAAGGCCATGTACCCTTTTGGCCATTGTGGCCGGGTTGTACAACATATCGTATGCTTAATGCATAACTAATGAAGCAGCAGCTCCAACGTTTTTGGCACGACGCTCGCAGTCGCTTGTGGCTGTTATTGCACCGGCATTTTGTGCATTTTGTGGCGAGGCTGTCACTAGGACATGCCACAATTGTTGGCCTTTAATACCAATACTGCACCGGCGCAATGCAGTGCAATGCAATGCATTGCAATCGTTTCGAATCGAATCGAATGGCCAATGTACAAGTCTCTGGTCGTTTTCGGCTGCAGAAATGTTTCGTGGTCCGCAAAGTGCCGCTGACGCCATCGAATTAGATTACAGAAACCGCTTTTGTACGAAAACTTAGCTAATTAGACTCGAGGTTCAGTGAACCGCACTAAGTTGGCGTATTACAAGGGTTTGATATTTTCGAATCCGAGTTTTATGCCGTGCGCCATAAATGAGGATTTCAAAACGCGATTTTTATATGAGTGGACTGACTGAGGGACTGACTCATTTGCATGGGATCGTAGGAGTCGGGAAGTGGCGGCGTAATTCGTTCTATACCCTACCAACTGCCATACTCGGCTTGTCCCGGAGTGAGCATGCGATGCTACTCATAATCTGCATTCGGAATCTAATTCAATTAAGCAATGTTAATGGCCTGGCTGCGGGACGGGTACAGCTGCGGTCAGAAAGTTAGTACATGGGTATGTACACAGAAAGAAAAAAGGCGGTTTTTCTAATCATCCTGATAGGATCTCAAAAGCTATACTTAGATTTTTCACTTCACATTGTAAATTAACAACAAATATTTATTGTTTTTTTAAACAAACCATATATCGATCATTTAATGATTTATGTGATCCCACAAAATCGAAATAAATCAATAATCAAATGATACCGATTTTTTATCTGTGTAAACACATAAGTGGGAAGCCACATAACGTGAGCATCCAGGAGATGTATTCCATTCCCTGTTCTCGCCGAGACCGGATTGAATTTCCACCTTATAAATCTACCATCCGCTCCGTACTTTTCTTCTGACCGCAACTGTGCACACACACTCGCCCCGGCCATCTATATGGTATATATATATATATATATATATTTTCTTGGCCGGACCGAAACTGATCTGGGCAAAGTGATTGTTCAGTCCGCCAGCAAGGCATCTTTTGGTTATTTGGTGCGCAATGGTCCCAAATCGAATTGTTGCTACTTTTAGTTGCTGTGCCAGGAATGCAGTTGTACTTTGTGGAGCAATTAAAGCGGCCGAAGAATGATTTAACAGCCTCTGGAAAGCAGAACGAACATGTGAGAGGCCAGAACAATGCAGTCATCGCGACTTGGCTTATGGCGAAAAAAAAAAGAAGAAATTTAAATTTATAATCGCAATCATAACGTTTATAGTTTGTCTTGCAAAAGTAGAGCTGCGCTCTGGTAATTTGAAGCCGAGGCAAAGCCAGTTTATTATGTGCTTTTATTAGTTCATTCGCATTTTGTGCTGATAACGTAATATTTTTGTAAGCCAGCAGGTTGCACATTTTATTTTTATTCGTCCAATGACTTTTAAGCTTCTTAAACTTTAATGGAGTGTAAACTCCTTTTTTTTTTGTTAAAAACTTAAATCACGCCGTAACTAAACAAACTCCAAACATTTTGCCTATTTTGCAAAACCTAACTTTATTGCCACGATTTGTCGTATGTTTTTTTTCTTTGTCTGGCGTATGCACTCCAGAATTCCTAAGAAGGTAAACTGATTTAAAAATGGCTTAAACAGCAATTCGGGCTTATGAGGATGGATGAAGCGAAACCTTACAATTTTGGCTGACACATTTCGTTTAACCTTTTCGCATCCGGTGTTCTAAGAGTAAAAGGTATATTTATTTTTGTGCTTAATTAACTCGTAAATTAATCTGTTTTGGCTATAGTCTAGTGTCTAGACAAATAAGCACCGGATACCTAACGAACGGGTTAGTGAACTACTATTCTTAGTAACTAAATGTCTGCTTAAATGATTAATTATTATTACATTCGTGTATACATAAATTTAATTTTCCGCTTCACTTTTAAGTAATTCCCACGATATAAAAATGTACAGAATGAAAAACTTTTGGTGAGAGCATTCATATGTAGATCGATTTTATTCAGTTTTATGAACTTGAAATAAGTAAACTGACCGACAAGACGACTCCAATTTTCGAGGAAATGGGACATTCGAATTGTAAAATTGTTGACAAAGCCGGAAGACAAAACCAGCTAACACACATTATGGTAATCGTAACCCTCAATAAATTTTGCAAGAAACTACCTTTCATAATAACGAAAGAACAAAAAGCTCAGTGTTAAAAGAAACCGTGGGCTTAGCTTTAATTAATTCCGGGCTCTGGGGGATTCAGCAAGACGAAGTTGAAAACCCAGCTCGGTTGTTAAGAAACAATAAAACAAGCTAATGATGTACATCTTGCTGAAAACCCTTGCACTTTCTCTTCAAGTTAGTTATGAAAATGAAGCTAGCATCCCATGAGTTTTAGCACCTAAAAGACACTGTGTTAATAGCCAGTTAGCACTTGTCTTAATTTTTTGAGGTTGTTTTAATGGGCCACAGATTAAAATAAAATTAACAATGGGTCCACGATTTGGTGGCTTGATATGTGTGAAGCTGATTTGAAAGTTTAAAGCTCCAACTTTGGCTTGTAAACATGAGCAATAATGTTTACATCTTTTAAATAGGCATTTAAGCTGATCGTTTGACATTTGGAAAAACCAGACGACAACCTACAATCACAAAATGTTGTTATCAATTTTGCTAGTTGGAGGACGTCAAACTACTATCAGAAAATATTGTAATCAATTTTGTAAATTGGAAGCTTTGATTATCGATAGTACTATATTTTCATTTCAGAAATGACTTTGACGTACTATACTTTTATTGTTCTTGCTGCATCCGGTTGAAAATGATAATATTTGTTTGGTGCGCGACTGCAAACACCTCGAAATGATGGTAATTTGGTGGATAGCAAAGCGACTGTCTCATTGTCCAGGCACAATGGAATATGCATATGCGACTCTTTGGCTGCCTGACAGGTACAAAAATGCTGTCTGCCCCTTTAGTGAACTTCATTCATGCACCGGATCGGTTTGGTTCGCTGTGGCTTTGGGTTTGGGCTTGGGTTTGGTTTGGCGAAGTGAGCGGGCTGGAAAAGTCCGGCCGCAGATTGCTGCACAAAATCGCAGCAACATCACCTAAAACATTTTAATAAAAACTTTTACACAGCCCCCGAACGAACGAACAAACGAACGAACGAACAGACCAACGAACACACACAGAAACTGCAGCTAAAAACAAAAGAGAGGGAAAAAAGCACCGAAAAACTGGTTCCACAGCCTACTCCTATGGAAATGAAACATGGTGGTCTTTTATTTACCTTTGACTTAACAGACTCTGTTAGCCGAGTTTTCAAGAAACATACCTACATGCACCTGCAGATCGCGGATCGCGGATCGCAGTACCTGTACTCTCCACGGGCGAAGCCTTTCGCACTCGAAAAATGGGTATATCTGGCTATGTGGCGGTGTGTGATATCAGCTGGTAAACTAGTCCCAGAAACCAGTCTTACCGCAAAAGCGAATGCCAGCGAGGGACCAGAGTTGGCTGTCCGATTCCACTTCGTTCCACTTTGGCTGGCAGCGCCCACTTGTTGCTTGTAGCTGCAACAGTCGACGGCTGCCAAATCGTTCCCTTAACCATGGTAGAATTGGTATGAAGTAGTCTCGTCGGGAGCAAAATCGTTCGGGTCCAGTCCGTTACTTTTTGGAGATCAACCATTCCCTCACACTCATTGCAACCTACGTTACGGGACTAGCAGACGCGACGAGACTATCCTATTTACTTTTTACCATGGCAGCGCCCACTTGTTGCTTGTGGCCGAAACGCGAAACAGGTAAACCGAAACAGTTCCGAGCCGACCATCGAACCGATATCACGTACTTTCGCGCAGTGTACCATGTACATGTTCGTATTTTAGGTGGCTCCCGCGATACCGGTTTTCAAGCTGGTATGAATATGCCTAAGAGCTAATTTTTTAAGAGTTATCTCTCGAGAAAATGTGTAAAGTTCAGAATGGTCCGTTTATGGCGACGTGTGATGTGTAGATCCAAAGCAATTTGATGTTATAAGACCCGAAAAGGGCATACTCCGTATACGTAGCTTACATACCTGTGAATCAAAACGAAATAATCCCCGTTTAAACAACAAAGAAACCTCGAACGGCAAACAAAGCCCTCATCTACGAAGCATCCAACGTTAAAAAAGATTGTACCTACACATAACTATATGTACGAAACCCCGAAAGCAAGACTTTCTCTTGCCAATTTATTTGTTTACCCAAATCACAATGGTGTAAAAACAAACAAAAATTTCACATCAACTTACCCATCATCATTTCCCCAAAAAAAAAAGGATAGAACACTAATGTGGAATGTGAACGTGATCGCTGTATTAAATGGCAATGTGTTTATGGGCTGGTATAAGACACACTCAACGAATTTAATTTATCGACCGGGATTTTTGCGGCATTTGCAAAGACACAACCAAAACCAAAAAACGTTTTCTGTCAGATCGGCAAATGAGGTCACGTATGTCGAGATTTGTGTAAGAAAACTTATACAGTCTTGTACGGGCATATGTTACATAGATAGCCATCAACTTGCCATGCTACTTTTACTACATGATACCAGGCTCCCACGCGCCGCTTAGTTGGTTACATTTCGCGGAATATTAAGATTAATAATTAATCCAAGAGGACAACCTCGAAAAGAGAAAAAATAAACAATCAAAAATCAATCTAGTGTGGAAATAACGATAAAACGTCGCTCCGAAACCTGTCTTGTGATCATCAATTTTTATGTATTGGCTCAAAATCAGTTTTATAATACCAGCACTTAAAATAAACATAAGAAAATGATTAAATATCTAAGTCGCGAGTGAATTTAATCCAATTTAACCTTATTTCATATACAGCGTACGGGTGGCAAGAAAATACACCTTGGAATGTTATATGTCCGAAATGTATAAAGAATTTATTCGTTAACGGCGCGTGACATTTTTCACGTTGGATACCTAGCACCAATATTTTGAGCTATTGCAATATTAAATCTTTAGAATAATCGGTAAGTACTGCTAATACCGTTTTTGTGATTTATACTCAAATTATACAGTATACATGTATACAGGAAAGAAGAACAGCAAAGAACACAATGTTCTGTGCTTCAAGCTCCATTCAAACTTCATTTGCTTAAACATAATCACCTAACAGTTATTTTAAGCGGCCAGTCAGCTCGATTAATTTTTTTGTCACCAAAAAGCTTGAAGCTGGATATCTAAGTATAGAACACTAATTAAAATATTTTGCGTATTTAATATATAATTTATAAATGTTACGTATTATATATTACACTTTTATCTTAAAGTCCGAACCTTGACTTTTAAACTGAAGACCACTTAATTCCAGCGTATTTTAGATTTTTTCGGTTACTCAGCAGTTGTTGGTTTAAATTTTGACAGCATAGGCGTTCTCAAAAAGAGGCAAATCATGAAAATTAAGCATCAACAAAAATGATTCCGAGTAAATTGGCCATAAGATTCTTGCTGAGTTCATTAGAACGATTAGATTTTAAAATCACTTAAAGTCATTAAACTCTACAATAGGCATTTCGCAAAAATTAAAAGAAGAATAGGGATCAAAGCTGGGAATACTCTCCCCTTAGGTAATCCATTTTTATAGCAGTCATATAAATAATAATACCTGAAAGGAATTAATTTGTCATTTCGATATAACTACCTTTTCGGTGTTTTAGATTGAAAAGATTTCAATGCTGATATACGGCAATATTTTATTGTCAGCAGGCATTATGAAACATCTCACGGCTCTAAGAAAAGCGATATGCATAAAAGCGTACACTTTGTATGGTCGCGAGCGCGTCCTCCTGTCCAATAAAATTAAAATACAATAAAACACTCACAGAATTAGCATAACAATCAAAGTTGGAGCTGACAGAACGATGGAGTTTGATTGGTGGATTGGTGGGCCAGGGTATCCCGAGATTCGGTCCCCGAAACTGGCGTTCCTTTCTTGTTTATTTAAGATTTGTGTGGCAACCATCGTTCGCATTCCAACAGATTTCAGATTTAAGTTCGGTACGTATTGTACCACATTCAAAACTAGAAAATGTTGGCAAAAACAGCATCAATAAGCAACAGGTTTCCCGTATATCGAATCTGCACCCAGCACTACTGGCTGCTCAGCATTTCAGGCAACGGCATACAGGCATTCAGGCATTGAGGCATTCAAAGCAAAGCGATACCTCGGCTTTCGTTTATTTTGCAAAGCAAACCAGTTTGGCACATTCGGCTTTTTCTATAAGTTTCCGGTTGAACATAATCAGCAACTGACTTTCTGTGGCCACCGAGCTCCGCTCCGTGGCTGTGGCTTCACCTCATCGAGACTTTTGTTTATACGAGGGGCATGGCGGGTCTTTAGTGAAAGCGGAGGACTTGCAGCGCTTTTCGCGATTTTCGCAAATAGAAACAGGAACGGCGAGGAAAAACATTTAAGCCATATCAATACGATGTGATATCTCGCAGTTACGCAATGAACGATCGCTGCCTTTATGATTTCGGAGATAATTTCAGCAACAGTTGCGTTTAGAGACAAGTTTGATTCGATTCCAGATTGCAGCACACTTTGGCAAAATAAATAAATCGTTAAATCTTTATGGATACTTTGATTGGTTTATTAAGTTTTGGATGGTGTTGTAAAAAAAATTAAGTTAGGTTAGGCAAGTCAAACAAGTCATATTACGAGTATATGTAATCGATTTTTGGTAGATGCAGATTTTGCTTTTATACTTTTATAAATACAAGCCCTTTAAAGTAGGCAATGTTATTTTTGGAAAATCAAAAGATAATAACGTTAACTAAAACTTAAAAAATACTTTTAAATGTCAAAGTTGTTCGCTTAATAATTAACTTTTCTTCGCTATGAGTTTGTTAAATTGCTTTTTATAATCATTTATGAAGTAGAGCACAGGTTAGGTAAGGGGCAACTCTTTGGAAATTTCATTGCTAAATTAAAAAAAAAAAAAATTAAATAAATCATTTATATTCCTTTTTTATCTAACTATTTATCTAGTTTAATGATGATTTCTTTAGAGGTTTACTGCCAGCATAAAAATTAGTTTCAAATTAGCATGTTTCCCATAAGAGAATCGTAGTTAATTAGAGCGTGCACTTTATTTCGTTATCCAATGATTTTTCCTTAACCAACTCAACTAAGCCCATATTATTCCAATGCTTATCTAATGAACGAGACCAAAGAAAAAGCGAGAAAACCGAAGATTAGTTTCGATCTGTTTCATTACGGATGCGCAAGAATCGACTCCTGGTGCCAACGAGTCTTGAAAGAATCGAAAAGCCAGCGGATGTGCGCCGAGCTGCGGAGAGAGAGCAGAAACCTAGGGATAGAAGCCGCATGAAGTGGCTCCAAAGAACACTGCTAACTGTATCTTAGCCACAGCCAAAGCCAAAGCCACAGCCACAGCCGCAAAAGTTGATCGGGCAGTCAAGTTGGCCATTTAGGCACCCGATGAGATGAGGTGGGCAAAATGTGCACCTGATCGCGGAGCCCGTTGCAGAGTGGCTGGCTGGCCGGGCTCCCCACTTTATTAGCCAATTTACGATCCCACCGTTATAAACTTTTCTCTGTCAATATTTCACCGAGCCAAGTAGTTTTGATGGGCTCAAAACGGAACTATGAAAATTATCAATTTAGCCAACGCTTTCAACACCAAGTTAGTATTTTATTTCAGGTAGCTTACAAATAGGTATTGCTATCCTCCGCAGATCTTGGCATCTTAGATTTCCACATGCCCATATACGTTGGTTTATATTTGGCATCGCCGAGAAGAGAACGCGCTGCGGCTAAGACAACGCCAAGTTTGTTAAATTGTTTATTGCATATTGATATCACACCATTTAAGGCATGGGAAGCCGTCTTTGCATACAAAAGCGCAAAAGCAGCGTATGCAGAAGGCATTTTGAGATTCGAGGTTCGGGTTTCCATGTTCGCTGTGTGGGTCTGACCGCGTAGGTTCGAATATTATTTAAATCAGACGCTCTGGCAAATATATATTTTACGAGAAACATTTGTTTACTTTTATTTTTAGTAAAATGGCTGCGAGAAACCTCACTCCGCAACAAGGATTGGGCTTTTTTGGCCTTTTAATCCTGCTCTGTTCGGCGGTTTTGGGCAAGTCGCAAATGTGCGAAGTGGAAACCGGGCAAACGAACATTATTCTGGACATCGAAGAAAGCCGAGATTCATGTAAGTCATTTTTAAACGGATTATATTAAATGCATAAAACCATTTATCCTAGGCCACTGACTAACAAAGTAGTATATATGTAGCAAAATGGCTTCAAACAGGAAATATGACTTCTAAAACTGCCCCAACGTCAAATCTATTACGTGAATGCAAAATCATTAATGGTCGTGCGCTTTTTAGACAAAACGCTTCAAGAGCAAGCTCGACTTCAAGATCATAGACTTTAGGCACGAAAGGTGCAACACACCATAATTATAATTTTAAACGTGTTCACATAGGCAGACCATCACATCAAAGAATAAAAAGCACGTCGGACAAGAGAAATTAAATATACATTGTGGATACATTGTACAATTTACTTGTTCTCTAGGGTGCACCTCTGAAAGGTGAGGCTAGCACACTCTCGATACCCTAATTGGTGGATTTCGGATTTGCAATTAAGTAGTCTTAAAGCTCAATTAGGTTTTAGGTCATTTCAAGTGCCGAACCTTCCCACAACAAATTACTCATACGACATGTGTGTCAGGGCTTAAAACATACAAGATAGTACGTGCTGAAAATTGTAATTCCTGTTTTTTAACGACAAAGGCCAACAAGAAAACTAAATTTATCACTTAAACGATTCATTTAATTTAAATAAAATTTATTGTAACGATCATAAAAAGTTATAGAGCGTATTAGGCATGCATTTAAACATAAAAAACAAACATTATGCACCGTTGTGTAATATCTGATCTCACTTTTGGAGGCGCCTACTGCGAAATAACAAGAGCACGCGAAATTTAAAGACTTTCATGTGCACTCGAGATGCATCTGCGATGTGTGTGCACATACCCGTATGTACTGGTATGTGTGTGTACACACACATCGCAAGTGATCGCTGCAACTTGACCCCAAATGCAAAGAGAAAGGCTGCTGTCTGCAGTTTTCTCGTTTCGTTTCCCTCCCGATATGTTTGCCGGCTCGGAGCCTGTTGTACCAATAACCTAGCTTTATTTATTAGACTTCAACTTTTACTATATTATTTATGCGTTTTCTGCAGTCATCGGACAGCCAACCACGCCGCCAGAGCTTCCAATTTTCGGTGATCCGGAGACGGAGATCGCTCTGAATTTGGTCTTCCCGAAAGGCCAGCCGATATTTCAATTGAACGGCAAGCGGCTCCAACTGCTGCAGCCTCTGGATCGAGATGAGGAGAACCTCAGTCACATTGTCTTCCAGGTGCCGTGTTTTCTGCGCCGCTTTGCAAGGGCGAAATATTTATGAAAATATGTCGTCCTGCTGAATCGTTTCAGGTCTCCTGCACCATCCGATCGACGAACAAGAAGCGCACCATTCCCATTATTGTTCGGGTGTCGGACATAAATGACAATGCGCCGCGTTTCATGAACACGCCCTACGAGGTTACCGTTCCCGAGGTAAGTAAATAGACATTTTTCAGCGTCCGCACGATCAGCTTTTCGTCGCCCCGAAGTTTTGCCCGCATTTCTCGCTGTAGTTCCTCCCGGGTGCAAAACGGACTATCACGCTGGAGCAACCCGCAGATGCACTGAAAACAATTGGGTTGAGGGTCACCAAAATCACCAAATTTTTATATTCTACTATGATTAGTTAAACGTTATTATGCAGGGAGAACAAGCAACTTGTTTTTTTTCAAATTTTTATAAATGTTATTTCATGTGCAGCCTAAGTTTTAAAGGCTTGAAGAGTGATTAAGAACTAGAATTTATTTCCTGTGCAAAAGTCAGGTGAATGTGCATAGTATAGTCTTCTCGAAGCGACAGCAGCAACTACATACTGAACACTAATGAAGTGGTAGTGAACATGTTTCCAGCGCTCGAGCAACACAATAGCATGTCGAGCGGATCGGATTCGCAGAGTCCGAGGATCATGAGATCGGCGGCAAGTGCAAGAGCAAGAGCAAGAGTATTGCCTGCCGGTTCTTAATCACGTATTTAGACTAATAACGTTCAATTACAGAACTGTTGACATATTAGAAAGCAGCGTCAGCAAA
The DNA here is from genome assembly GCF_018152265.1 of Drosophila ficusphila. Classification (NCBI taxonomy): domain Eukaryota; kingdom Metazoa; phylum Arthropoda; class Insecta; order Diptera; family Drosophilidae; genus Drosophila; species Drosophila ficusphila. Next base: position 22,760,250 of record NW_025064737.1, read on the forward strand.
AAGCATAAAACAAAGCGGAAACGTGCCACAGACAAAGTCGTATATAAAGAACCCCGTCAAAGTCCATTACTTGGCGAAGAGTCAGTGAAACACTGCAGAGAGACGTGTTTAAATTGCACCTGGGTTTTTACATCATGGGAGAAATCTCACATAATGATCCACATACTTATTAAGACATTAAACCTGTAGAATAATCACTCAAAACGTTCAGAAATGATATGGTTTGCATTAGAACGCATAACAGTCGTAAGGAAAGCAATTTCTCTCATTATAACTGCTCGCCAATTGAGTTTCAGGAAATTGACTGATCAAGAACACTTTCCTCAACCACTGATTACTCCGCTAAAAGAAGAAAAGTTTTCCAATTAAAATGTTCCCCTTTTGTTCGTATCTCTTTGTATCTTTCGAGCATCTAGGACCTTGATCGCGCACTCCTCAGATAGTAAATAAAATTGCAGGGCAATACAATAAAGCTGAATATAAATGGTTCATTGGAATTTGCAATCGGGACGCTTGCCTATACGAAATTTATTTAACAATGCGACGAAGCCTTTAAGTTTAGGAGGAAGCCTGGTGCAGAATAAACAAAAGGGCAGGCTACCTGCGTCATCGTTTCTTTCGCAGAAAAGTGTATATAGTGCATTGTAAATTCGCGATCCAGGTCCCTTTATATGGCGTTCTGCCAGTCAAACTGGAATATAATTGGTATGCACTTGCCGGCTTAGGCGAACACTCCCAAGGGAGGCGATGTCCAGGCGGAGAAGACAAGACCAAGACAACAGAATCGCATTTCATCCGCTCGCTATCAAATAATTACAAGAGCCCAGATAAATTATACCTCCATAGGGCTACCTAAACAGTGTGGAATCTCCACAATCAATAGACACAAACCATGGGAATTGTTAGGCCGCGCAGTAGAAACTAAAAATTATGAAAAGCGAAAAAAGATGACCTAAGCTTGCATGCCATTTAACCAAAAAAAAAACAAGTAACAAATCGCAAAGTTCAGCAGATGAACAATGTACAATGCTCAGCTGCAATTCTGGGTAAAGTGGATGCTAAATTACCAACTCGAGTGTACAGAAACTGCAGAAACTCGCTGCAGAAACGCCAAGTAGCAAACTTGCTCCTTAACATGAGTTTAAGAGGCTGTAACCGTTATATAACAGCCCAGCAGGCTTTTTGGATCTTCGGATCTCGACTGCAGCCACTTGACTTGGCTTAAAAACAATGCGAATGAAATAATGATCTCGGGGTTTCCGTTGCCTCCCAGCTGGGTTCCATGGGAAATTTTAGAAATTTAGCACAAACGAGGCAGGGGAAAATATATTTTATGGAATCTTCTTGCTGAACTAGAAACAATTTATTAACTGGGCAGGAAACACTTTCGGTTCTTCGGAACGAAAGCCACTCGGAAAAACCCCCCGCTGCTTCCCACATCGAATTAACTGACATTTCAATGGCTTATAATAACTTTTACAGAGCACACCGGTGGGAACCACTATTTTTCGGAACATTCAGGCCCTCGATAAGGACGCAGGTGTCAATGGGCTGGTTGAGTATTTCATAGCCGAGGGGAGTGCCAATTCCACCGACATCGAGAAATACAGTGCAGATGGTTATGGCACCTTTGCCATATCGTTTCCCCACCAGGGTCAAGTAAGTTTGGAAAGCCTAATTAAGGTAAATACATGGTAAATATTCTCTTCTCTTCTCGTTTTTTTTTAAGGTTACTGTAGCCAAGACGCTGGACTTTGAAAAGATTCAAACCTATTATCTTACTATTGTGGCTTCGGTAAGATTATTACAAAGGGTTAATTACAACCATAAAAGTTTGAGCTGAAAAGGCCTCAATTATATGCTTAAGTTAACTTTTACCGGCTTCTCGGCCGACGGCATTTATAGGGTTACAAACCTTTCACTTGGGTGTAAAGCGAAATCGTTAATGCAACCACGGTCATATGCTAAAAATATATTATTATTTTCAATTTCAGGATCGAGCCCGCAATACCGCAGATCGTCTTTCATCAACGACCACTTTGACGGTCAACATAGCCGACTCGAACGACTTGGACCCATCGTTTATTTACAGCGGTTGTGTCTCCCTCGATGGAGCCTGCATAAATCCGGAGTACTCCGCATCCGTTCCAGCTGGATCCTTGCTGGGGGTGCTCACTGTTCTCCCCGAAAGGATTCAGGCCGTGGATCTGGACACCATTAACTCCCCCATTCGCTATAGTTTTGCCAGTGGAATGCCCGGAAATTACGCTGATTACTTCCAGATTGATGAGAACACCGGGGTGCTAAAGCAAACGAAAGCCATTGATACATCGACGGCGAAGAAGTATGACATCATAGTGAAGGCAGAAGAGGTTTCCGCTGGACCCCAGCGATTCACAACCGCCAAGTTGGCGATTTCCGTTAAGCCAGTCGACGCCAATCCCCCGTGATATCCTCCTCGCAAACCGAGGGCTACGTGGACGAGAACTCTCCCATCGGAACCAGAGTGCTGGACTCGAACGGTAACCCTATATCGTTCAAAACCACAGATGCCGACCTGAGTGACACCGATCCGAAGCCCGATTACATATACGAGCTGACCACACCGTCGTTCAATGTGACTGCCGATGGCATTTTGATTGTCAACGAGGACAACCTCGATCGCGATCCTCCGTCGCCAGGACGTTTCAAGTTTCAAGTGGTCGCCCGGGAACCGCGAACGAATGCGGCGAGTGCCCCCCTGAGTCTCACGGTCCATTTGCGAGATGTCAACGACAATGCCCCCAAGCTGGCGATGGTGCCACCGATCTCCATTACGGCCGGGGATCAGAGCGAAAGTCGCCTGGTCACCCAGGTCATGGCCACCGACAACGATGAGGGTCCCAATGCCGTGGTGACCTACTCCATCTACCATGTGTCCAACAACGGCATTCAGAAGTTCACCATTAACGAGACGACCGGAGAGATCAGGACCCAAGGTCGTCTGCTCGCCGGCGAACAATATAGCATTACGGTCCAGGCCACCGACATCGGAGGGTTATCCTCGCAGGCCATCGTGGAGGTGAGTGTGACCCCGGGACCAAATACGAAACCCCCGCGCTTCCAGAAACCCATCTACGAGGTTCAGGTTAGCGAGGGTGCGGAAATTAATTCCACAGTTACGGTCGTCCATGCCGAGGATCCGGAGAACGATGCGGTGGTTTATTCCATAGTATCCGGTAACGATCTCCGGCAATTCGCTGTTGGTCAGGAGAGTGGAGTGATCATAGTCATACGAAAACTGGACCGTGAGAGCTTAACCCGCTACCAACTGATCCTGAAAGCAGAGGATACTGGTGGTCTTTCGAGCAGTGCTACAGTGAACATCAAGGTGACGGATATCAATGATAAGAATCCGGAATTCGATGCCTCTACCTTGCCGTACATCTTCCAAGTGGATGAGGGCAAGGCCCAGGCTTCCGTGGGAGTCGTTCATGCCACGGATGCCGATGAGGGTATCAACGCTGAGATCACCTACTCCATTCCCACGGATATTCCCTTCACAATTAACGCCACTTCCGGGGAGATCCTAACAGCTAAGCAATTGGACTACGAGCAGTTGAACGAGTACAAATTTGTGGTAACCGCTAAGGATGGTGCTCCGGATGCACGACTGGGAACTGCCAGTGTTACTGTGATGGTTCTCGATCTCCCTGATGAGGTGCCGAAGTTCACCGATTCACGCATTGATGTGCACATTCCGGAAAATGAGGAGAACTTCCTGGTGGCCACCGTGCAAGCTTTTGATCCGGATTCCATTCCGGAAATAACCTACGTTCTTCGCAAGGGCAATGCGGAACTCTTTAGAGTTTCAGAGAAAACAGGGGAAATAAGAACGATTAAGGGATTGGATTATGAGAGCCAGAAGCAACACCAGCTGACCATTGGCACCATAGAGAATGATGGCGATGGGCCGGGAGATACAGTTCAACTGGTGGTGGATGTGGAGGACCGCAATGATCTACCCCCGAGATTTATAACCGTTCCCGATCCCGTGACCGTAAACGATGATCAGAGTATTGGAACTATCATAGCCACTCTGCCAGCAATTGATGGAGATGGTACTTCGCCGGGCAATGTGGTTCGCTATGAGATCGTGGGACGTGGAAAGGCTCCGAAGTACTTCCAAGTGGATCCGGATACTGGAGCAGTTCGCATAAGGGATGAGCTCCGGAAGGAAGAGGATACCGAGTACCAGGTGGACATAAGGGCATATGACTTGGGAGAACCCCAACTAAGTTCGGTGGCTCCCCTGCGCGTCGATGTACATCATCTTTTGTCCAGCGGTAACAACGAAGTAAAATTGGACAATAAATTGGAAAGCGGAATGGTGATGAGTAGTGAAAGTATTGGCCTCGCCTTCAGTGATGATAGCTACACCACCAGTGTGCCAGAATCAATGGAAACAAATAGCACCCTGAAACTCATTCAGATAGTTAATTCAAAGATATCAACAGATGGACCACCGGCTTTCAAGTGTGAATTTGTGCACGGCAACGAAGAGGGAATATTCAATTTGAGTTCCGCCGATCACGGCTGTAATTTATTGCTCATCCGACCTCTGGATTTTGAGAACAAGACCTCGTACACCCTGCAGTTGCGTCTAACTTCCCATCGTTATTTTGTGAACCCTCTGAAAGATATAGCCACCGTGGAAATAATAGTTCAAGATGAGAACGATAATGCCCCAGAGTTCGAGTTTAATAGACTGCGCGGCCAACAAGACACGTTCTACACGGTGGTGACCGAAGAAATGGATGTTGACACAACCATTTTGCAGGTGCGTGCCACAGATCGTGATTCGGGTAAATTCGGTACCGTAAGATACACACTCTACGACGACGACGAAAATCGGGTCAATATGGTAAGTAAATCTGTAGATTATTTAAAAACCTTTTAATTTCCTAACAATATTGGTATTTTTACAGCCGACCAGCTTTTTCATGCTGTCAGAAGACACGGGAGTTCTTCGAACTGCAAAGCATTTCAAAAACGAGAACGATTTCCCCCTCACATTTTTGGTGGAGGCTCGTGACAGCGATGCCCAGGAACAGGGATCCCATCGCACGAGAGCACGCATAGTTGTCAACAAATTGGCCGACATAAATCGGATGGCATTATCCTTCCCGAATGCAGCACCCAGCGATCTCCGTAACTACTACACCGAATTGGAAGAGCTGCTGGACAAGAAAACCGGACTAGTCAGTGGCATTGAGCGCATGAGCAGTCAAAAGTATCTGGCCAAAAACGGATCGGTGATCGAGAACCCAGCCGCCACAGATATTTGGTTTTATCTTATCGATCCGAAGACGGAACAGTTGGTGAGCCGCAAGGATAGCATTGTGGAGACCACTTTACTGGAACCAGCGGCGCGATCTGAGTTGAATATCGCCTTACCAAGAGCCACTGCCGAAAGTATATCTTTTCCACTTGAAAGAAAAGAACAGGTTCACAAGGTTAGATAATATTTATAAATATTTCTTGGAAATCTATTGAATATATATATTTTTCCTTTAATTTCCAGGTCAAAGCCGCTGCTACTATTGATAATGAAGTCTTCCCCTTTACTCTTATTGCCATATCACTCGTTATTCTTATTCTGGGCACAATCGGAATCATTTACATATGTATTTCTTGGTCAAAGTATGTAAAGTTATTCTTAGCTTACTTTAATTAACTGATATATAATATTTATAAACACTTTTTTTTATAGATATAAAAACTTTAAGCAACGCATGCGCCAGTATTCCTCGACGAATCCAACGCGATACGATCCTGTGATCGTCAACCAGCAGGCCTCGAGTGCCAGTGAAACCATAGCCAACATGAAGGAGTACGAAACTCAGATGCTCGCAATGGCAGTGCCACCGGATGTGGACGACGATCTGCAGCTGGACTTCAGTGCCAAGAACCACGCCTTCTCGCTGGACAACGTTAGCTACATAACGCACAAGGAGAACACGAACGGAGGTGGTCAGTCAAGTCCATCCCATTCGGATGCCACGACGGCCACCATTGCCACTCTTCGCCGCCACAAGAATCTCAACAATGCCAACATGAACAATAATCTGGCCATAAATAACCGGCAGAACACCTTCAACCGCACACTGGAGATGAACACCCGCAACAATGCCAATCCACTGGGATCTCCGCCGAATGGTGCCCTCTCGGGAACCCTGACTTTGGGCCGCATCAAGCACCAGAACACCAACCATTATCAGAACGGCGCCTACAATATAGACCCGACTGGTCCGAACAATATGGCCAATGCCAAAAATAATGCCTACAGTACGATGGGAAGGCGGGGCAACACATTCTGCGACGTGGGATTGCTCAATGGCAATGGCGAGCTGATGAACGCCACTTTGGGTCGAAATGGCCAGCTCAACAATCGACTTTTTGGTAGTGAAGTACCCATCACGAACCCTCTGTTTCAAAGGTATTTATCTCTTAAATTATCAAATAAAGCCTGTACGTTTATAAGACTATACTTCACAGATCCAATTCCGATCACAACCACTTGAGCAGCACAAACGAAAACGTTTCCTTTGGCAAGAGGGACTATGGCCAAATAGGCTTCTCATACCTCAACGATTTGGATCGATCGGAGGTAGAGACAACAACGGAACTGTAGGAAAATAGTTAAGCAATCGGGTTTCAACATATAACAGACTTTGTTAATATATTTAGCTGCCAATTTATATTTTTAATAGTGCATTTTAACAACGAGAGCGGTTGCCATTAATGTATGATCATAGCCTATGCAATCTGTACATATTTGAGTAGATACTGAATGGAGAAACTGATAACTGATACATTTAACTGTGCTTTAAGATCAAATAATTACAGTCATTACTTTTAAGCAAACAGAGTGCATATTTTCTATTTTTAGGAAAGTGCAAAAGCTATGCGTTTTCTTTAAGAAATGTGAATTGTTAAATATATATTCAAGCATAAACAATAAAAATATTAAGTTGTATAAATTATGAAAAGCCAATAAATGTAAATAAATAAATACGTAGACCCAGTCGTTTCTTTGATAATCTACTGTAGTGACTATTTATTAAGGGATCTTTTTCCCGAAGAAACAAAAGTTACAATAGATGCTTACAAAAACCAATTGACATTTTCTGACATTTATATCTACGTTTTTCCTTTAATGTATATTGATTTATAATTGCAACAGTAAACATTTACGCTACAAAGGCTTAATTAGTTTAGGTTAACTTTTATGTGGACCCTATCAGTTTTTTGACATCGTCTTTGCTGTCTTCGCCATGGGCTGTGGTGACGTTAAGAACTTGGCTCTTATACAAATTATCGGAAGGGTCCTCTTTTTCCTTTTTTATAATGGTACTCACGCTTGTCGACTGAGTTTCTTCTTCTTCGGTTTCCGATTCGCATTTCTGTGGAATAAAGTGTTTATCAGCCATGAGAAACAGTTCCACATTCAGCTAGTGTTTGGATAATGGTTAGGATTGTGAGTTAATACATTTACTATAATATCGATCTAGTTCATCAGGGCATCAAACCAGGGCATTGCCTCGATGCCCTCGAGCATTTTCAACACTTCGCTAACATTGCCATCGGCATCGTTCATTTCAAAGTTAAGTTCGCTACTGTCTTGCATAGATAATTCGTCTAGATCTGAGATGAGACGGTCTGGAGCTTGAGTTTCAGGAGCGTCCACGGAATCGTTGGACACTTCTTCGCCATCTTGCTCGAGGCCTAAGTCTACACTGCAATCGTCAATGGAAAGGCCCAGGTCACTGTCGATGTCTAGAAACATGGCGCACTCATCGTCAAGGAAGTTTGCCAAATCATCAGCTGTATCGAGGTCAAACTCGCATACACCATTTGTTAAATCCAAAAGACCATCGCTTTCCGAACGCAAATCATTTCGTGGATCTTCTCCGATACAATTACTGACACCACGGCCGGCAGCGAAAATACTTTCTTGCGCCGGAGTGCTTGGAAGTTCATAAAACTGGAGGATGAGAGGTCGGCTATTTATTCAGGGTCGATCACAAAAGTCTTAATAAACAATACTAGCACTTATGTACATGTGTTTCGTGTTTGTTCTCGGTAGAAATACTTAGCTTTACTACAAATCAAGTCTAAATACTAGTTACGCAGTATTGTTTGTTACAAACTGTTCGACAGTTCGATTACTGTAGTTTCGGCAGTTATGTGCAACACAACTTATGGCAATGAATGAGAAGGCGGTTGGAATATTTAAGTAGTAACGTGTGGTGGTTATGGAGTGGGTTAGGTTTAGTGTTTTGATTAACGCACCTTTTGTATATACTGGCGCTTAGCCGGCGCTACGGCCAGATGCAGTACGCAACTGGAGTCTTCAAGAATGCTGGCCACCGGTTCCTGGCAGACCACCCCACTCCGTTCCACGCCACAGGCCCGGAACAGCACCTGGCGCTTATCCTCCAGAATATGCTTGCGGCAGTGCTTGCAGCACGGCAGTGTACGCTCTCCGCACTTGACTCCGCCCTCGGTGAACACGCACTTTGGGTTGCTGGACGACTTCGATGCGTATAATGTATCCCTTGCGCGCTTTTCCTTCAGTTTCTTGTACAGCACTGCTTCCACGCCCTGGCGACGATGGTAAGTGTTCAGTGCCTTTAGCTGTTCGTAAAGCTTTCGCTCGTGGGGCGTGTCCTTTAACTGATCGTGGATGCTGCCTGAAAGTTAGGTACTAGTTAAAATTTAAATAATAATTTCAAACTATTTTGAAGCTTACAATACAGCTCTCGCTCTCGGCGAATGTCATGCAAATATTTGCGACGTCGCTGCTTCAGAACATGTTGCAGATTACTGATCTGCTCGCGATAAAGGCCTTGCAGTTTGATTAGCTTATTCTCGGCAATTTTAACAGCCTCTGCACGTGTGTAGACGCCAGCATGTCTACAAAAAAATTGGATTAGAAAAACAAGAACATGAAAAGATGTTGAATTAATATTCATCTTCGAAATAGGGTTTGGTTAAAAAATGGGAGCAAATTGATAAGGATCTCTACAAGACTTACTTAAGGGGATCATCATCTTCTGAATCAATGCTTTCATAGTCTGACTCAAAGAACTCTATATCCGCAGCGGTATTCCTGAGACAAGGCGGATCCTCATCGTTACTGGAACTATCAGAAGCATAATCCAAAATACGGCGTCGCTTGCGAGAGCTGTCCACGACGTGTCCAATAGTATTACGGTGATCTTGGGTGACTAAATGGACAAAAATTAATTCACAGCTCTGGATAAACTTACTAGCATGACCTACCAAAAGGAGTTACGTGCGGCGACACCACATCTATTTCATCATCATCGCGTTCTGTTTTTGGTGGCTCTGGCTTAATGTCCTCCACATTGATATGGGATGAGAGGCTGTTAAGCAGGGTCTCGTTGGTCTCCACGCGACTGCGGATGCGACCCACATTAAGGTGGGTCTTCTGTAGCTGTGTCTGACGGTTGTGTTCGAAGCACAAGGTAGTCAGGATCTGTTCTTTCTTATTGTCGTACTTGGGCACCGCGTTGATGCACTTCCGCCCGTTCGAATACACATGAGAGCACTGTCGGTAATTGGCACGTGGATCGCGTAAGATGTGCCGGATGCAGTAGTCGTGACCCTCGATCCTCATCAGACTGCACTGGTAGGTGGGATTCGCGCAGTATTTGATCTTGGCCAGTTCGCTGTGGATCTGCTCCCGCAGTTGCTGCTCCTTGTCCGGCGTGCATGGTGTGCCCGTGAAGCGAGCGCACTGACGCAGTTGGTTTGGCGAAAAGCTGGACATCAGGTTTTGTAAGCGGCTTTTATTCAGAAATTTTCTTTTCTATTTCGTGCGAAACAAAAATGCGAAGCCTCCTGAGGAAATAGTGTGACCATAGCACACCGAGAAAAATACGTAAAATTGCACCGGAAATGTATTGGCTAGTTGGTTGTGAACATTGATAACAAATAAGCTTGGCTTTGCACCAATCTTTTGAATTCTGATCAGACCATTCAATTCAGCAGATAGATAAGAATATTTTGGTTTTGTATGAACAACTTATTTATTTTAATAAACAGATAATTTTGAACATGAGTTGTGTAATGCAAATAACACAAAGAGAATGGTAATTCTAAACAAATAAATGGTCTTTTTAACCGCGTCCTGGCCTTAGAGCCTCTGGCACTTTAAATCTTGCAACGAAAGTGCATCGACGATTTAAATTAGTTTTTGTAATTATATCAGCTCTGGGAGTATTTTTAAATGTCAAGTAAATGTCTAGTTTAAGGTTTGGCAATGATTGAAATTTCTGGAACGGTGGAAAATCTTTTCTGTCATCAGGACTATCTGTCTTCGTCACCCTCAGCCAAAAATATCTTAACCTTGGCCATTCGTATGCCGTAACGCACCTTGTAATCGACGGCTTCCAGTTGCGGAAGACAGTGATGGTTAATGAGGAGCAAGAAAGGCTGGCTTGTCGACAATGTCTCCTCTGCCCTGAGAACAACCCAGTCCGCCATATCCACTTCTACATTTTGAGCTCTCAGACAAGACAAGATCCTTTTGTGATCCGTTTGCCCTTTCGGCAAATAGATGCGAGCTCGGGGCCTTAAAGGAATCTCACTGACGTGGACTAGCCTGATACGTAGGCCATCCCAATTGTGGCCAATACTAGCCACACACTCCGACAAGAAGATTTTTGAGAACCCGTCGTCGCATTTGATTACCCGGTGGCCTCGGATCACATCGGACGAGTCGAAGGACGGAATGGGACCCTCTGGAACGGCGAGGATTCTATCAGTCACCATATCTGCCAGCCTGCTCTCGATTTCGTCCCATTTTTCGAATAGTCGACGACCGTCATAGTGGAGATCATCAACCAAGGCCATAACCAGGTTGTCGTTAATATCTTGATTTGACTTCGTAGACTTGTCAACCGTATCGGACTTTTTTGATTTAATTGCCTGTTTGGACGCCTTAGCAATTTTTGCTGCTTTTTTGACCTTTTTAGCCGTTTTGCCGTTCTTATTCGGAAATCGTTTTCGCTTCAGATTTTTAGGCCGGGATGCCTTGGCATTGATTTCTTTGTAGTTTTCCTGTTTGGTGTCAACCACACATTTTGCCCTAACCTCAGCATCCCGGGTATCCCATGTGCCCTCCTGCTTAAAGCGAGGAAGGTTAGCTTCGTTATTTTGACTGCTACTCATGTTGCTCATCTTTGTCCTTGGCTCAAACCTATCTGGGGTTTCAGGCGAAAAATGGGAATTATCAACACATGCTTCGTATTTCATACGAAAAAGGAAGCTGTTATTCTCTAGAAACACACAAAATGATATGTGAGTTAATGCTAGATTCATCAGAAAAAGTTGGCTTACCATTATTGCCATTCGTGTCATCGTAACGCTCTTCTTTTACTTTATTCCAGGAGCAGGAAGCACGCTCTTCCTTTGGCCTATAACCAGACATTTCGTTCACGTTTTACGTCTTTGTTTTGATGAGCACAATATAAACAAATCTCAGAAATTGCCTAAAAAAGACATACAACAAATGTGAAATTCTTTGGTGGTTATCTAGATATTCGTTTAGCGCCGAAGCGAACCACAAGATAAGCAGAAAATTGGGCGGTTGAATTAAAAATTAAACTACTAAGTCAAAGATATTTTTATAAAACAAATTTAAGGATTTCTCCAAAATCTGTTTATTGGCAGTATTTGGTACATATAAGTACAATTCAAGATATCTCTTTATTTCTTTAGAATTTAAATATTTCTTGTTTTTATGGTTACAGTACCCCCTTCTTAAAGTGAACAAAAAGAATAACATAGACCTCAAGTCTCTCTCCTGTAGAAACATGTGTTATATAAATTAAAATGCCTTCTGTTTTTAAATATATGTACTTAACATTTATTTATATAAGAAATACATTTATTTATTAAAACATACTCATTAATCATAATCTTTTCTTTTTAAATGACAGTATATTTTTTATTTATTTTTATAAGAAGTCAAAAACAAGGGATTGCAGTGCTTGGACAACAGAGCCAAAATTATGAAGGCTCTTTTTCATGACCAATTTTCACAATGCTTCAGTTGGATTTGACGTCTTCCTAAGGGCGCAAAGCTTTTATCTTTAAATTATGCCCTTAATGTCAGATAAAAATTTTAAAAAAATCAAATATATGTAAACGTATATTTATGATATACACTTTTCCACGTTTTTGGCAGACTTCTTCCTTTTCCATTGGGGGCCATACCTTAACTTTGTACTCCCCTAAGGGAATCCGAAATCCCCCGCACAGTAAATGCACAAACCGTAATGTCGTTAAAAGTATAATCGTACCTAAGTTTAAATTATCATATTGCCCGCCTAGTCCTTCTACAAATACAAGCCCTAAGAATCCTCGGTTGGCTAGTTATCCACCACGTTCATGTCCAAAAGCAGCTTCTTGGTCTGCAGATCGATTAAACGGCGTTTGGCCCTGGCCAATTCGGCCATCTCGTTGTAATATATCGTCTCTGCCTTAAGCTTCTCATCCATCTGGGTGGTGGTGTCCGCCAGCGACGCGGTGTCCGGCGGGATCATGTTCTGCATCTCGGCTGGCTCTGGTTCCTCGCATCTGTCAACCACCACGGAGTCTGAGTTTTCCACCACGTACTCGTAGAAGGGTTCCTGCAGCGAAATCGAAGTAACCTTAAACCAGAGATCGAAACTATGTAGAGAGTGAGTCGCTAAGAAGCCCGGAGACAAACCTCTTCGTCCAGGTGTTCCGTCACCTTCTCGATTATGCTGTCCACATCGTCAAAGTTTACTTTCTCCAGGGGATCGGCGGCCTGCCGTCGCTCCGCACTGCCGTAGACCTCCTTTTTGAGAGTCATCAGGTGCTGGTGCGAGTGATTCAGGGTCTTGGCCAGGTTATTGTGGCGCCTGACTATGTGTCGCATTAGATTGGAGGACGAGTGCTTCGAGGACAAGGTTTTGCCGCAATGCATGCATTTGGCCATGAACTCCGAGATGCGAATGAAGTGGGCCCACAACTTATTGTTTTTCCCAATAACTTTATTACGCATTTCCGTCTCCTGGTGGTGGCGCTCGATCTGCTCCTGCTCTCTTTTTACGCCCATGATTCCGCGTACGGCCGACTTCGTTTCGCCCTCACCCTCGGCGAGTTCCATGCTTAGATCCTCGGAAACGGAGGCCTCAAGCTCGTCCTTAAGCTCAGCTAGCATCTTTCCCTCCTCACCGGCGAATATGGTGCGGGCTAATAGCTTGTGGTTCCGGATCAAGTGGCGCGTCAGATTCGAGGAGGTGTGTTTGGAGGACAGTGTTTTGTCGCAGTGCTTGCACTGTACAATGTATTCGGTCAGGCGGTGAAAGTGCGCTAGAGCCTTGAAGTTTTTCCCAACCATACTTGCATCAGCAACTCCGGGGGGCTGAGGTTTAGGCAGCTCCTGGCCAATTTGTTTGCAAATATCGCGTTTATTTATCAAATTGCATATATTTTTAGTGCAAAAGTACAGTGTATAGAATATGACCGTACTCGGATAGTCCGAAATTAAAATTTTGCGTGGGAGAAATACTAGAAAATACTAATACTAACAGCAAGGTCACACATTGTTATTAATATTTCAGTTCTAAACATTTTTTACTATTCCGTCATACCTATTAATAACATGAAAAAAATAAGAGCTTCTGCGCTCATAAAAGTAAGTACCTTATAAGCTTTAAATAAAAAAATTTAAATAAATATCTTGTAACAGCACTTATTGTACTGTTAGGCGCATAGTTAACAGCGGGGAGTTGCCAGTCCGCGGCAAACGTCAAAAAAATAACCCTACTTTTTTGACACGAGGTGCTGTGCGTGTCTTTTCCTTTCTTTCTCGCTTTTTACTCGAACATGGGTAAGTCAGCTCTCGTAAAATGCGACAAAATATCAAGAAAATGGGCTGAAATTGGTCTGCAAACACCATAAAAATTCGCAGAAATAGCATTTGCAACGGCATCGAATAAACAGCGATTGGAAATATGTGCACAAATCGAAATATGAGTGAAATTGACTTGGTGCGTGTGCGGCATTGGCTGTTTTTAGTGCCTCTACGAAGTGCCCATGTTCTTGGTGTTTTCGGTTCATAATAATGTGATCTGTACTAATTTGTTGTTTTGTGTTAATACCAGGTATTAGCCGCGATAGTGCACACAAGCGCCGGGCCACCGGAGGCAAGCGCAAGTCGCTCCGCAAGAAGCGCAAGTTCGAGTTGGGACGCCCCGCCGCCAACACCAAGGTAAGGATATAATCCATGGATAAACCTGACCCTGATACTAGGGTCCGGAATCTCATACTTTGATTGGAATAATGGTTCTCACTGAAATCGTTTTACTTTGAAAGCGAAATGTTTTACTTTTTTTTTTTTTAACCAACATAAAGTATGAGAAAACCGTTCCCAAAGTGTTACTTATAAAAGTTAAATGATGTTAACGCGTGTCAACTGCAATTGCGCTCTCGAGCACACTTTTTGATGATTGAAAAGCTTTATGTTCGGACTACTGATTGTATACACTTCTACACCATATAGCTTAAAGAAAACTCAGATTAACCCATAACTCTTCTCTTTCAGCTTGGCTCCAGCCGTGTCCACAAGGTGCGAACCCGTGGTGGAAACACCAAGCTGCGCGCTCTGCGTCTGGAGAACGGCAACTTTGCCTGGGCCTCCGAGGGTGTTGCGCGCAAGACCCGTATCGCCGATGTGGTCTACAACGCCTCCAACAATGAGCTGGTGCGCACCAAGACCCTGGTGAAGAACAGCATCGTGGTGATCGATGCCACGCCTTTCCGCCAGTGGTATGAGGCTCACTACGTTCTGCCCCTCGGACGCAAGCGTAACCCCAAGCACGCTCAGAAGGAAGACGAGAACGACGTGCTGACCAAGAAGCGCAGCGAAAAGGTCATGAAGAAGTACCTGGAGCGCCAGAAGTACGGCAAGGTCGAGCAGGCCCTCGAGGATCAGTTCACCTCCGGCCGCATCTTGGGTGTGTATTTTAAACATGATCAACTACATAAGCTTGTTAAAGTGATGTAAAACCCCTAGCGATCCAGCAACTTTATTGTATCGATCTTGTTTTAAGAGAGATGCAAGCCTGTTGGGCGTGATTTCGCTTGTCATAGTTACTCTGATTTCAATACTTAACATGCTTGTTATGAGAATTTTTTATTCCCATGTCTAATTTTATATCGTCTTCTCTTACAGCTTGCATTTCTTCCCGCCCCGGACAGTGCGGTCGCTCGGACGGCTACATTTTGGAGGGCAAGGAGTTGGAATTCTACCTTAAGAAGATCAAGTCTAAGAAATAAAGGCACTAGATAAGCTTGCAAGACATGGATTTGCAAAGAAAAACAGAATAAAACAACTTGTTTTTTATAGGAAGTGCATTTGTCCAAATTCTTCTTTCAATTTGCCTGGTGACAAAGTTATGGCATCCAAAAAGTAAAGTTAAAAAAAAAGACAGTACTTTTGATATCGGAGAGCCAGAGACTCTCCCTTAAATGTCTATTGAATTTTCGTTTCATAAGTATGATACAATAATACGTAATCATTAACAATAGTTTAAATATCATTCATATTGGCTATAATTACATAACGCAGGCAGGATAATGAATCCCATAAAGTACAACAAATTCATGTAATTTTGGAACTGCCAATGACAATTTTAAAATAGCGATCTAAAACTGTTTGGGATTGAATTTTCATCTTATACTGCTGTCATCTATAGTTCCTAATGTTCGAATAGCATGGTCATCACGGCCATTAACGCAATGCCGAAGATCAGCGCGAGCAGCTGCTTAATTGACTCCTTTCGCTCCTCTTCCTTCAAGAGATCAGGTAATACTGTGACCAGAGCAATGTGCAGAAAACCGCCAGCAGTGAACGGCATGATCCACGAAGTACGTGCCTCTGTAAATGTAAAGATAAGTTTAGTTGCTCGTCACTCGAAAAGCCCTTTAAGCATACCCATGGCCGACGTTACGCCGGAACCTCCGATGGCCACTAAAGCACCCAGAAGGCCAGCACCTGCCGTCAGAAGCTGCGCACGCGCGGCGTCCCAGCGACTGAATCCGGATCGAAGCAGGATGGCGAAGTCTCCCACTTCGTGAGGAATTTCATGTACTGTAAAAAGGGGTTTTTAAGATTTTTTTACAGATGAACAGTGAACACTAAAGTTTGTGTACATACACAGAATGGCAAATGTAGCCAGCACTCCATGCCTGAAGGAAACCAAAAAGGAACCAGCTACGGCTAGACCATGTGTAAAATTATCAATTGAGTTGGCCAAAAGGTTGAGATATCCAGCCACTTTTTTAGGCTGTTCCTTCTTCTCCTTTGACTTAAGTTCTCTTTCGCGAAGGAAGCACACCTTATCCACATCTTCAATATCGCAGGCGCCTCCGCAACTCTCAGCGGTCTCTCCTTCGGGCAATTGTCCTCCATGTCTGCGCAACAGGCAGTTGGCAATCTCAACGCACTTGGGTTGGGGGTTCTCTTCGTCCGCACTGGCATATCCGGAGAAGATTTTCTCCACGATTGTAAAGATGAGTATTCCGGAAAGAACCCAAAGGCCCGAGCGCAGTGATGGGTGGCTAGATGGATCTATAGAGAAAAGGTTTCATTGGGCGAAAAGAAACATTAATGGTGCTCTACAACATACCTTGCTGATCACCTTCCCACGCTTCTGGTAATAAATGGAGGAAAACATCACCCAGCAATCCACCGACTGCAAAACTCAGGAGAACTCGCAGGAGTTTTGATTCCGCAGCTTAGGTGAAAAAAATGGGGTACGTTAACAACTGACAAATGCAACAAAAAGTAGTGGACAACTTACGATCTTTGTATCCTTCTTTCGCCATCTTTTCCTCCGTGGGAATGATGATTAGCGGAAATATGCCACTTAGACCGATGACCACCGATCCCAACAAAGAGAAAACCCATGGCGTATACTGAAAGCTTTTAAAGTACTCTGGCATGTACTGATCCATAATGTTTGAGTATATCATGGCGAAGTGTTCATCGAAGAAGCTACCGTTAGTGGTCATTTTTAACCGACTTGCTTTGGGTATTTATTTGAGGTTTTGTGCTGGAACTAAGATTCTTCAGTCACAACAGCCTGGTCATGTCCTGTGACTTTCAATGGGAATTATGCAGTGTACGACGAGTTGAGCCAGCTATAAGTCGAAATATAATTTTACTTTCTTTTGATATGCAATATACACGTAAATTTTGACACAAATATAAAGCTAAGCATAAGTGTTCTCCTAAATCCACCACCTGGCAACAAACCCAATGAATACCCAGATGGATTCTCAATATCAGACATGCGGTGATGGGAAAATCCTTAAGATAGGACAATGTCAGCCAAAATCAATATAAGGGCAGCAGAAACTCTCCCAACTTGGCCTGTTGTCAAGTTCGATAAGCAAGACTCTGTAAAATTTAAGCACAGCGGCTTAAGTGTGACTATGTGTCTTTAGAAGGAGCAGCAGTCAATCAAATTAAGACCATTGGCTGATAGACTATTCGTCAGGATGACTACGCTTGTCCTGTCACACCATAATCAACACAATATCCTATAATTAATATTGAAGTTGTTTCGCTAATAAAACTAGCAAAAACATACATATCAACACCACCATATTAATAAACGATTATTTACTTCGTAAAGAAACAGTTATATAGTTATTCGATACCATTTTGACGAGCACATTAGAACATCTATTATCACAATTAAAATTCACTGTTAGCAACCCATTATTTTACAGATAGTAGTAAATCACCAGCAAAGGTGAGATCAATTTCTACTATACAGATCGTAAATTACACTTTTATCAGTCCTACCAAACAAAACAAAAGCAGAGCGAATTTCCAAACTCGATAACCGTCTCCTTTACTGTGCACAAACTGACTAAACGAAAATTCAGAAGACGCTGGTCTAGAACGCCCACGTCAAGATACTTTGTTTCCATTTGATTTCCGATTTGATGTGCACGATGCAGCTTAAACTGTTCACTTTGTCGCGATAAGATTACGATGGCGCTGGAATGGTACGATTTCAGCGGCTTTGTTAAACGGCAATACTACACATGTGTATTGGGGAATCGGCAGAATATGTTGGTGCCAGCGTCTCCAAAATTTCCCGTGAAAATTGTGAGTGTACCTGAAGATAGAACGCCCGTAGCGATGCGAGCCTGTGAGCGAAGCAAATACTATAACTATGGCCGACTCTTATCTTTCACAGTCATTGTCATTGAACTATCACAAAGCAAATTATTAGATTAGATTTAGACGTCGTGTAATTAGATGAATACGGGATGTCGCCTTCCTTCTGTCTGAATATCTAAATAGCCTAAATCTAAGAAGCTGTGTAAATAATGAAATCATCTATGCACAGTTAACACAAGTTAAACTGTGTAATCGTAAATTACTTTATTTATAAAAATCTTTTCAAAATTGTAAAAGCTTTGATCACAAAGAAAATTCTGTTGTTTGAGCTTAAAGCCGGTTTTTGCGGCTTTATTTATAGAAGTTAAAATTCGTTACTAGGAAGCCACTCAAGTTTTTTGTGTAGATCAGGTAATCACTTGAATAAATACTCCAATTTCGGCACAATAAATGAGGAATGTGTATTTAGCTGTTGGGCTTAATTATTGTATTTCCAGACAAGCCTTCAATCAAAAGCGAGCCTAGGTTTTGAAAAGAGCAAAACTCAATTGTGAAAAAGCACTGTTTCCGGCAATCCTGTATGTGTAAATCGCAAATTGGCGCATAACATTTTATTTATGTCTAACAAGACGCATAAGTATTAATGTACATACATAGGGTATCACAATTTTTGTTGTTATACAAGTCGGGGGACAATAGATTCTTCTGCGATTTAAAGTTGATTTGTGGCGTGTGGGTACTTGTATACTTTCAACTGTTAACACAATACAGTAACTATAACACACATGACGGTTGCTAATGCGGAAACCTATGATCCGAGCTCCTCAAGTCGTGTCTTATCGCGCCGGTAACTGAGCTCGTTATGGGGAGAGATTCGTCTTCTGCAACCGTTCTTATAGGAGAATTATATTGAAAACTAAAATAGTGGGTTTGTAAACCCACTACTAGAATAAGCTACATCTATAAGTTGCTGCCTTCCACATTACAAGTGAATCATAGATGTCGCCATAGCATTTTTTAATGGATCACCAAAATGGCCGAGATTATTTTGCACGCTGCACTAAAAACATGGACATGGCGGAGTGAACAAGCTTTGATTATCAATCAAAACGTGCGAAACACTGCATTTAAGTGAGAAACTGAGTCCCTCCAGAGATAAGGTTGGCGTCTGACAAAGATATAAACAATATATAAAAGAGATCATGCTGCATTAATAACGTTGCGGGGGGCGATGTTAAGATCAAGAAAATAAACATGTGTACTTTCCCGAGAATTTATCAATTTTTATACATGACCTTATATACATATATTTGTCACCATTGTAAACCACTTTTTCTGATCATATTCTTTGTTTTCCTTTATTAAAAAGTTGATATATATGTACTTGCAAAATATTTATTGTGTACATACATACTTCTGAGTTACCAGCATAAAAAGTCAAAACCCTTCGATTCTCCATTAAAATTAATAAACAAGGTTCAAGCCACAAAACCAGTTTGCAAAACAAGTTATCATTGTTTTTTTGTTTAACAAAGTCTAGTCCGTTTGTTTTTGTATATGTAGCGCTGATAAAGGCAATACACGCATATTATTATAGTTCTCAGCGAACAGATTTCAGATTAGATTGAGTACTGTTGAAAATGTATCAAATATGGCCGCTATTAAGGGGGGAAATACAATTAGAAGGCCTGAAATGAGGGCTATCTTTGGGAGTGGATTGCAAGTAGGGTGTTAAATGAATCTTAGCGATTCTTTTTGCATGTTATTAGGTAATTATTGAGCAATAAAAATCAGTCAAGGTTTTTGAAAAATATTGTAATTAAGCCCATTGATGATCAATAATGTGGAGTCGTGTTTTTAGGGAAGGACTTTGCGCCGTGCAGTCTCCAGGTCCAGGATCACTATTTAAACAAAAAACAGCAACTGGGCTTTAAACTTAAAGGTACAGCGCACACCATGAATTATTCCATATTTGAAAAAAATTATTTTTCCATTAAAAAATTTGAAGTTAAAAAAAAATGTTCAAAAAAACCGTTTTTTTTTTCGACTTTGTTTGTAAAAAAAAACATGTTATAACAAACAAATATGAAAAACCGTTATATTCATGGTGTGGAGAATTTAATTTCAAACATTATGCAAAAAACCGCATTCGATTAAAATAAAATCTCTGACCTGTACATTGCACGGCGACTTTGAAAACACTACTTTTCAGGAGAAGCGTTTAAAGTTTACTTTTGTGCATGTCCGCCATATGACACACCCTCACTAAATTACGTATAACTTTGAAAATAAGTACCGGACGGCTTTATGCTTTTAAAGGCTTATTCCCAGACATATTTAGAGTACATTAATCCAAAAAAAAATTTTCGAAAAAAAAAAATTTCTAATTGTATTTCCCCCCTTAAGTGACGTGTGAATGATAATCTTACACTAGGTTAGTTATGCCGCATGTTTAAAACTCTATGCGGAAATCGGAAGTTAGCAATTTGATTATAATATATGGATGTATACAGAGATATGGAACACCACATTTAAAAATTTTATTTTTAATGTGAAATACCAACGAAAATAATAATAATCTTTTTTAACATGTGTACATATATACATATGTATGCACATCTGAATGTATATAAAACTGATAAGCATCAGCTGAGACGACTTAACCTTTTTTTGATGAGTGAGATTGATGATAGAAATTGAAATTTTGTGTTCGAAATTAAATTGTTTTCAACGCAGTGGAGTATATATAGCATTATTGTTTGTTCATTATCTTTGTTTTATAGTTTGGTTCTTGTGAAATTAGTTTGCATTGTTATGCAGTTATTTTTACCGTTTTTGCTTGCAGTCGGAATAGGTTAACGTGCTCTTATCAACTTTATGATGGCGAATAACCACAACTTTCGGTTTCGTTTATATTGGCTTTTGTTTTGTGGCGAAACAAAACGTTTGATAAATTACTTTTCTATTGCGTAGTAGCAATCATTGGCACCCGTTTTACTTCGCCGTAATTGCTCGGATTCACTTTTATTTTGCTTGGGCTCCTCAAAAAGTTAAATATATACACTTGGCCCCGCGGAATTCACGCTTAATGTGAGTGTCGTCACCCCGCGCGTCTCTTTACGAAAAGTTACAAGCTCGCCAAAATCACATGCATTTATACATTTGTTTACGTTGTTCGAGTGCCGTGCGGAAAAGACAATAACAACAAAACGGTGCATTTGCGATGGCACACGAAATCAAAATGTCGTTATATCGATATCTTATCAAAAACTATCGCATGATAGCTTATCATAGTCACAAACCCTTGATAAGGGCATTTGTACCAAGTCGACAAGGTTTATATTGTTTCATATATTTTTAAGAATTAAATATAGAACACAGTTTTTCTTGTATATTTAAAATAACGGTAATTGTTTACAAGTGCGGTGCACGGTAAATACGGCTTAAAAAAATAAAGTAAAATATGGAAACGATGTGTTTTTTTCTAAAACTTCGAAATCCGTTGGCGGAGAGTGAAAATTTTGCACCGTTTTTTTGTTATTAACAATTAAAGATTCGATTTGTAGTACAAATTCGGATCTATGTGACCGTATTTACATGTGATGTGCCGATTATTGCAGTCGTCTGGTGGCCGATTATTGCAAATACGGTCACTCAGATCCGAATTTGTACTACAAATCGAATCTTTAATTGTTAATAACAAAAAAACGGTGCAAAATTTTCACTCTCCGCCAACGGATTTCGAAGTTTTAGAAAAAAACACATCGTTTCCATATTTTACTTTATTTTTTTAAGCCGTATTTACCGTGCACCGCACTTGTAAACAATTACCAAAATAACTATAGGCCCTTTTTTTTAATTTTAAGAGAGCTAAAAAATTTTGAATATCTATAATTCGCGA
Source organism: Drosophila ficusphila (assembly GCF_018152265.1). NCBI lineage: Eukaryota > Metazoa > Arthropoda > Insecta > Diptera > Drosophilidae > Drosophila > Drosophila ficusphila. The sequence continues at coordinate 22,782,392 of NW_025064737.1, forward strand.
CTTGCGGTAACGAACAATCACGGCGTTTGCTCTTCTCTACTTTAATCGATTGGTCATGAATCATACTGGATGCAATCGAAAACAAAATTGCCCATTTGACACCTCTAGTATTTACGCGTATCAAGCGTAAAACTCAATTAACAATTGATTTGGACTTAAATTAACCGTTTAATTATGTTTACCAAGCACCAGGCGACACCACAATGTTAAATGCAGTGCCTTCTTCGCTAGTGTGGCAGCGAGTGACGTCATACAAGTAGAAAACAACAAAACCAACAGAGGGGCGCCGCAGCAACAAAAGGGAATCAATAACAAAAAGAAAGAAAGAAAAAGCGTAATTTCGTGGACAATTTGCATACGGTTGGGTGGTTAGGTAATAGCGATAGCCATCAAAAACGCACAATACACGAAATGAGTATGCTGGAAACGGATTCGGACAGTTCAGAGGAGTTTTTCGATGCAGAAGACACTACGCCCAATCGACATTCGACTCTAAGGTGGGTGTTTGTGCGGATTACCTCAATACATATATTTAAATGTTTACGTTTTATAGTCGGAAACCGCCCGCTGAGGTGGCCCAGGAGTTCATATTTCCCGATCCCGCCGTGCGAGTAAATGCGGCCGCCTCCTCCGACAGCGATGCTACGCCCATTGGCGCTGGAACGCCTGCCACCCGAAGTCCGACCAACAGTCTGAGTGCCCGGTTGAAGCAGCAGGATGCAGGGGTGTTCGTTGAGCCCAAACTCGTGCCCGGATCAGTAAGTGGATAGGGCCGGAGTTCACTACTTTTACTTTCCGTTTTGCTAGCCCCAGTTATGATGTCATCGACTAGGGCAACGATCCATCATCTATGGCCTTGGGAAAGCATTCTCATATGTGAAATCCCTCTTTCAGTTGTGTTTTGTAGAGTATACATACCCATTTAAGGTGTTAGTTGAATGTCAAATGTCAACACCAGTTTTTTTTAGTAAGGACTGGTTCCATTATTGGGCAATTTACTTGTACAATTTAATTAGCCTTTGCGTGTACGTGTCCTTAATGGTAGTTATTTCCTTTCTACATACATATTGTCAATTACCTGCCATTTTTAGGCAACTAACCATTGTTACCATCACAGATAATGGCCATAAAATTTTTAATTGCTTCATTGGCGACTTTTAAAAATATATTATATCACCATCGAAGAAATTGATTAAGAGCCGATATGATATGGTTTATAGAGTTTACCCAGTCATTATTAGGCGAAACCGCATTACTTAAGGGTATAAAGATAGATGGAATCAAGTAGTCTTTAATTCTAAGTTTTAACTTTTTTCGCGATTATGATTGCGATGTCTTTCTATATCGATCACTAATTTCCCATTTTGCATTTATATTTTAATTCAGCAAAAATTAAAAGAATTAGATTTTTTTTCCCCGAAGTTTAGCATGCCAAAACGCACTATCTAATTAATAATTATCAAATCACCCCCTTAATTTTGTGTCCATATTTGTGTTCTTTACTTTCATATTTTCTCCGCCTCATTTCGTAAAATCAACGAATTAAAAACAATACCCAACTTAAAAAATGGAAACAACTTAAACTCGAATCTCGACCAATTTTAAATATGCATACGTTAAAAATGACATAAATATCGCATATAGTATGGTAGACAGCGCTTTCACGAACTACGTCAGCACATGCAAAATGATGAAGATGATAATCCAGGAAATACACTCACACCTGACTCTCAGGTATACATGTTTTTGTAATCTAGCCTGTTTGCTCAGCTTTTCGTTGCCACTGTTCTTCCAGGTTTATTTATGATTATAATTCAAATTACAGAACAGCTCTACGGATGGCATTTTCACAAACCGTCCGACGCATCCGTTTAAGGTCATTGAGACCGATGCGATGAGCATACAGAGCATGACATCACTGGGTCGCGTGGGCCGAATCTTGGCGGGCAGCATTGATCCATCTGGTGAGTAGAAGTGTGTATTTGCAAGCAAGCATAGCAACCACTGACATTCTCATTCGATCGGCTTTCAGCCATCAGCATAGATCGCGAGTCACTAGCCTCGCTGAATGCGCAACAGCAGAAGCAACAGTCACAGCCACAACCATCGGCGCAGCCTGCTTCTTCCACTAGCTCCAGCACTCCGCCAAGCACAGGAAACACCTCTTCTGGAATGAGCACTCCCAGGGTTTCGCCCAAGCATCAGCACACCGGTCAGGATGCGACAGCAAACCCGGAAGGGCTTACTAGTACCGCAGCTTCGTTGCAATGCTCGTCTTCTGGCGCCATAATTCTGCAGGAACCGGATGTGATAGCAAGCACAAAGCTTGCCCAGTCCAAAACTACTGATTCCATTACCTCGTCTGGTCCTGTGGCGCCACCACGAAGAAAAAAGAAGTCCCGGAATTGCTCCATTAGTTCCTCGGATCAGTATAGTTTGCCTCCAGGAGACAACGAAGATACCGATAGTGATACCCGATCTGTGAAGAGTGTACAGGGTTTACAGCAAAAGTTACGCGAGTTTGGGAGCTCCCTAAATGATGCAACTACTTCAGCCTCCAGCAACACATTGACCTGTTCCTCTACCAATACGATAGTCTCGGCTTCGGCGTCAACTACGGCGGCATCTTCGTCCATACCGACGACAAGTACTATTCATAAGCTTACCATGCTCGCTTCAGTTACAATTGCTGGTCCAAAACCCCCCCAATCACTGGGCAGCAGTTCAACGTCGGTTCACTCCAAGCCAAGTCCATCGAACTCGGGAAAAAGCAACTCGGCACCAGGAAGAGTCAGGTAAGTGGGCAAACTTCGTTTTCTAAAAAGATGCTCACAATCAGTTGTCTTTTGCAGTTCCATTGATCCAAATCAGGGTCTTAACATATATAAGGCAACTCAAGGAGGTTATGTGGTTAAACCACGCGATGAGGCCAGCAACAAGGCCCAGGGTCCGTCCCAGGATGAAATCGAGCGAATTGAGAAAATGCTCATGGAGAATGCAAACAGACCCAAACTGGCGGGGACAGGATCCAACAGCTTGGGGAGCTCCACACGGTGAGCATTTTGCAATCACAGAAAAACACGTTTCTTATTGAATATTATTTCATTTTTTACAGTTATCCCGGTTTCTATCGCGGCGTTAACGACAAGGAGCGCCGTAAGTCCGCGGGCGATGAGGATGTACTCAAGCAGATGAACATTTATGTTCGCACGCGCACCAGCTCTGGCAAGCAGCTGACCGACTTTGAGATCCTAGAACAAGTTCCTGTTAAGAATTTAGACACGGGAGAGAATATGCCGCTCTCTGAAATGCGTTCACCACCAGTGCCTGAGGGATGGAATCCGCTGTCGCTACACATCCTAAAGCTGACCTCTCATCTGGAGGTGATCCAGAAAGAGTCCGACGAGGAGAGTGTGATTGGTATACCACCTAGTAGCGAGGGTCAGCAGCCCGACGAAGAGGAGCTCGAAGCGGAGGATGGCAGCCGGCTGAAAAGAAAGACGGCTCGGATCAAGCGCTTCCTTGGCACGACTATGCGGAAAACGGTGGACAAGGCCAAGTCAATTGCATCCGAGGTGTCGCATGCGCGGCACAAAGAAGATGTGGCTGATATTGTCGATGCCATGAATCCCGAGCAAAACATTAAAATCAAGGCTTCATCTTCCAACAAGGGTCCCTACGAGTTCACCAAACTGCAGCACGTCCAGGACTTGAGTGGCGAAGACACGAGTGCTGTGTGGTGCATGAAGTTCAGCTCTTGCGGACGACTTTTGGCCACGGCTGGTCAAGACAAGGTGCTAAGGATTTGGGTCCTAAAAGATGCCTATCCATTTTTCCAGGTAACAAGATTATCTCATTGCTTATAAAATTTTTTAATGCTCATTCATCTTGTTTTAGGACATGCGCAACAAATACAATGCTGACCAAAAATCCTCGCCAACGCCCTCGCAAGAGTCGCTTGTCTCGCAGCACTCAGCCGAAGAAGCCATGGCCATGGCCACAGCGGCTGAAAAATGCACGGGTCCCTTCATGCCAAAACCCTTCTGCACCTACAATGGACACACCTCCGATCTTTTGGACGTCAGCTGGTCAAAGAATTACTTCATTCTGTCAAGTAGCATGGACAAGACTGTGCGGCTCTGGCACATTTCCAGAAAGGAGTGCCTTTGCTGTTTTCAGCACATCGATTTTGTCACCGCTATTGCGTTCCATCCACGTGATGATCGCTACTTTTTGAGTGGCAGCCTCGATGGCAAACTGAGGTTGTGGAATATACCTGACAAAAAGGTGGCTTTGTGGAATGAGGTAGATGGCCAGGCAAAGCTTATAACGGCTGCCAACTTCTGCCAAAACGGTCAGTTTGCTGTTGTGGGAACCTACGATGGTCGTTGTATATTTTATAACACGGATCAGCTGAAATACCACACGCAAATTCATGTGCGCTCCACTAGAGGTAAAAATCGTATAGGACGCAAGATCAGTGGTATTGAACCGATGCCTGGAGAGGACAAGATTTTAGTAACCTCCAACGACAGCCGAGTACGCCTTTACGACTTGAGAGACTTGAATTTGTCATGCAAGTACAAGGGCTATTTAAATGTGTCCTCCCAAATTAAGGGATCGTTCAGCAACGATGGAAAGTATATAATCGCTGGATCGGAAAATCAATGCATCTATATATGGAAAACAAACCACGACTACTCGAAACTCAGCTCGGTGAGTGACACAAAACGCTTTGTAAAATAAATAAATAATACTGCTTGTTTTTGTACCTGCAGGTTCGACGAGATCGCAGCGATTTTTGGGAAGGCATTAAAGCACACAATACAACGGTCACTTGTGCCATATTCGCGCCACACCCAGAGGCTATTATTAAGCCCGAACCGGATGAAATCTCGAATGAAAAGGTGGGTGATAATCCGATCGAATCGAGTTCTCTGCGTTTCAAAAGATTATTTCTAATGATTACGTTCTGGTTGCAGTTGGCTTTCAATCAGCCGGATCCACTGGTCGAGCAGCACAAAAAAGGATGTGGTTATGTATTGGTAAGCGCCGATTTCAAAGGCGCCATTAAGGTCTTTATAAACAAGACGAAGCCAAAACACAGCAGTCTACCCTACACGGCAATCGCGGATTAGTCCTTAGGTAGAACTTAAAAGAAATAGAAGAAAAAAGTAAAATATTATTTTATTTTTGTAATTGTGACATTTTGTATTGTTAGTAACAGGCGCCATCGCTTATTTATTTTCATAATCCGTATTTACTTATTTCTGTCTGTCCCCCCACAACACATATTTTATTCCCATTGTAAAAGTTGTTAACAATTGCTGCTGGCGCGAACTGCTTAATCTTACGCAAAATATGTTATGTATTTTTAACGCTGAGTGTGTGAATATGTATAGATATTTGTTTAACAAGTTGATTATTTTGAAAGTCAATTTTCTATTGTTATGCCCTTGTTAGGTGAATTTTGACTGTACAGAAGCTTTGATTTAGATATGCTCGATTGTAATTAAATCTGTCCGTATGGCCAAAGTCACCACACTGATATGTATAAAATTGACTACTGGCCAACCTGCAAGGGTGCGAACGGGTCGGTACGCGGAATCAGAACTAAGTTATTTTAAAGTCTACGAACTTAACCTAACCAACTTATTATAATTAACTTTAAAAAATATATTTTGTGTAAATTAAAAAGTAAAGTGCAAACAGGACATAAACTGTTCCTTTAATTTTGCTAGCTAAATGGATTGTTATGGAAAGGGGCACGGTTTTTAAGTGCTTCGGGATTAGAGTACGCCTAAGCATTCCTTCCACCAGAGAGGTCTACTGTTAAATAAAAGCTTAACCTTCATATTTGGGGCTTCCCTAGGTGCGTGTAACTTCAAAATAGAAAGCAAAGAAAAATGGTTGTAATCTGATATTGGCAAGAACTCTGCAGACATTTGTAAATCTGAGGCATTATTATTGCAGGAAGGGCTGAAGAACGGAATACACGAATGCAGCAAGTATTGGTTAAAATGGTTTGACTCCTGTTGACTTGTTATCCGGCTTCTTTCGAAAAGTACATAGTTTGGGGCTCACTGTCTACTCACTTAATAATGAATGCCATTTCTAAATAGCATCACCCCCAAAAAACGATGAAGGTCTGCGACAAATATATGCATTGGTCTGCGGTTCCACGAATAACATACAGACATTCTAAGAGACTAGTCACGTTAAAGGGGTAAAAGAGCTTTTACTTTAACGTAAAATGTAGTAGTAATACTGCAAAATCTGTGCAAATCTGTTCTAAGGGGTGGACATTAGTATGCAAAAAAATAAGAAAAGTTTTTAGTTGTTATTCACAGATATTTGAAAATTTATTACTCATACGTAGTGTTGCCAAATTTATTAGAGTTTTTTTTTTTAACGATCTAAAACCAAGTTTCCCTCTTATGCATTTTAATAGAATAATCCGACTCTCAAACAAAGTGTTAAATTTGTTCAGCTAGAATTATTTTTGGAGACTCTTTAAGTACTGTGTTTTCGTGAATCTTAAATCCCTTATAAGCCTTTTATTCAACATAGTAAATGTCTTTGTTGGCGTTTTACTTTCACCTTAAAACTTAGGTCCCAAAGAAATATAATTTATGCTGCGGTAAAAAAATTTGTCATTGTGAACGTGGCGTATACGTAATTTTTTGCGAATGAGTAATATTAAAAAAAAATAATTAACGAAATTCCGAGATGAATTCTGATTTTAGAAAATGGATTCACCCTATACTACATAAGCGAGTACTTGCACATGCAATCAATAAAGTTTTATTTTGGGGAGTTGGGGTGGCGGGTGTTTTGTCGCGATGCGGCAACAACAGCTGTTGCAACGCCAGACGACCCCCCAAAAAACAAAAAAATATACGAACAGCAGCCAGACGCCGGCAAACGGGGGAGCTCATCATCAGCATTCACCCGATGAAATACACCCGTTTCAAGAAGGCAATCAATGCACTTCTGGCCATGTGCCAAGTTTCTCTTCCGAAAACATGGAGAGCCAGTTGAAAGAGAGAAACCAGAAGTGTATAAAGTTGGTTTTGGGGTTTGGGCTTAAAAGTTAAATTCAACTTAATGTTAAACCCGTTCTGTTTAAAACTTTTTGAAACTCTAGCGATTTTTTAGGAAAGTTCTTTAAACAAAACTTACGATAAGTTGTTTGCATACGTTTTTCCAAAAAGAAACTAAATGTTTTTAATGTTTTTTATTTAACTCAGCAAAAGTTGTTCTTATTGGTTGCTGATGTATTTTGGTTTCCTTTGATAATATTCGATCTTTACGACAAAAATAAAAGCCTTAAGATGCAAATAAGACAGTATCTAATTTGGAATATTTGATAAAAAGATATTAATATTTTTTTATTTAAGTTTAAAGTATCTTGAGTGCAACTCCAAGTCTGCATTTATTACCAGTGAATCTTTAGAGTGCAGACTTTTCGAGTTTTGCCGCGTCACTCGTTTATCCAAAGCACCCACACTGCGGCACTCTCACGCACACACTGAAAAGCACACACACAGACGGCCGTGTAGCAACAACAATATTGAGCAAGGTGCGCTTAGCTGCCGCTCTTTCGATTCGTTTTTCTCCGTTTCAGTTTATTTCTGACTCTCGTACAAAGCGCAACGTTCAGCGGCATATCGCATATAGTATCGTATCGGTTCAAAATCGGAACGGCTTTGTCTTTGTCTGCGTGTGTATGTTTGTGTGCCTGAGTGTGTGTGGTTTCAGCTATTTGAAGCGCAAAAGTGCAATATTTATTTACTATTTGACAAACGTAGATGATTCATAACATCTCGGCAGAACAAGTTAATAGAATCCCCCGAAAAGACTTCATTTACTGGGTATTTCCAAGGGAACTGATCCAAAAAACCATAAAGCGTAAAGTCATACAGCCCTGCCTTAAAAATCGGTGATTTATTTATGTGTAGGTGTGGGTGCAGTGCATAAATTACATACGTAAAATTTAAACAAATAAAGGCTGTTAAAAGATCGTAAACTGGAGATCCAGCAAGTGCCGAAATCAGTGCTAAAGTGAAACTTCTTTGTACAAACAAAAAACCGTTAATTGCCATCGCCATTCTTTTTAAAGCCCACTTTTAAATTGTGTTCGTGTGTGTGTTTTTGTATAGTTTAAGTGCCAATAACTTTTATTTTACAAAACGAATACTTCGGAAGCCTTTTGTTTATCGTTTTCTGTAGCTTATTCATATGCCAGTTTATCAGTTTTATGGTGATTTTTGACATTCTTACCCATTTTAATGACAAACTCACCTGAGGACCTTGCTTTAGATAATTAAATTAGTTTGATGCACTATTTTGTTGGCTATTCGAAGAGAAGGAACCCCTTTCGCTTTAAAACCAAAGAACTCCTAGATTTGAGTTATATTCCATTGTGATTAAGTTATAAGATCGTTATTGAGGTGCAGGCCTTTAAATTCTTCTTAAAATACTGAACAACTGAAGTGACTCGGTATTGTGGGCCCCAAAGTTTCCATTGGCCGAAGTAGAGACTCAAAACCAAAATAAACGGAACCCTTTCACTTTAAAATCCACAGAACCCAAAAGATCGAGCGTGCAAATAAAGCGACGAAAACGAGTTTCGCGAAGAGCAGTGCCAAGCGGCCATATTCCATATCGAATAACCGACCAATAAAGTGTTACTTGGCTAAATCCAACTAGCTCCGTTGCAGCGACGTGGTGGCCTATATTCAAAATAGATCAGAGATCGACGGCAGCTGCATCAAAAGGCTGGAGGAGATGCGGCGGCGCTGAGGAGATCGCCATGTGAGAAGAGCAAAACTAGTTTCCCATTTGCGCGCTTATGCTAAGTAATAATAATAAATAAGCGCAGTCTCTTGTTTGCCGTTCGAGAAGTGACCTAAAAATACTGGTTTCGAGTGCGGTTCGGCTTTGAACGTGAGAACGTGCAGCACAGCTACCACCAATGGCCACAACCGCCGGATCAGCAGCCGTGGTGGTGAAGCGGCCCGGACCACCGGTTCCGCCCAGGCCAAAGGCAGCGGCCCATGTGGCCAACGGAGGCCCGCCGCCGATCATCCAGAAGAAGCCCACCTTCGTCAGCCAGCTGAGCGCGGTGGGTCGCACTCTGGTCTACAAGTCGCCCACGGTCAGTCCGCCCAAGAAACAGGCCCAGACCCAGACACCCACCACGGCGGTGCCAACTCCGCCGGTCAAGCCCCTCAAGCTACGCAAAGCCCCCGATGTGCCAACGGCCAAGCCCCGGGAGGCCGTCACTTCAGTGGTGACGGTCAATCGTCACAACTCGATAAGCGTGATCGGGGGATCCCCGCAGACCACGCCCCGCAAGGACACTCGTTTGAGCCTGGGAAAGGTGGACTTCGAGCGGGCAGGTCTCCAGCCGGCCAGTCAGCCTCTTCCCAGACCCCGGAAAATAGTCCAACTACCGGTGGCCACTCTGGATGTGGAAGATATACCAGTAGCAACCACCAACCCATCCACTGGACTCTTTAGAAGGTCAAAGACCACTCTAGATGGCTGCCAGAAGGAATCGGGACCAACCCCGCATAATGGAGGAGGATTTCTGGGTGGAAGAACTGTGGAGATCAAGAACAACCTGAAGAACGCAGCCGAGCGTTTATTTTCGGAGATCATCATTAATCAGAGCCAGAAACAGGCCGCCGCCGACACCACCATTATAACCAAGCATGAGGCCTTGAAACAGGAGTCGGATGTCCTGATTCAGTCCACCGGAAATTGCATGCGGATCAACATTAATGGAGGCCAGACCAGCACCATTAAGAGTTCGATTAGTGTGGGCAATACCCCGCAGAAGAAGCAGGCCTTCCACGAGATGCTCATCTCGGAACTGGCTGCCATGAGGAACAAGTCCTGTTCCATGGAGCAACTGCCCACCAAATCCCTGTCGCCTCCAACCGCATCCACACCCAAAAATGTTATATCACGTAGGCGGTATAACTCCATCGATGATGCTGACACCGAAGATGTGGATGCGGATAATGTGGAGGATGCAGATGGCGATGTCGATGAGGAGGATACACTTACCTTTGCTGTTAACAAGTCCTTGAAGGATAACAATGGCAAGGAGAGCTCTTCCTCGAGGAAGCGCTGCCCCTCGGGCTGCTCCACGGATTCCTCGCCCTACGGAACCGAGAGATCCCAACGCATCCGCACCTCCGATTGGATCGAGGTGGGCGATAATGGCACCGCAGTAACCCTAACCAGTTGCCACATCAGCCTTGAGGATTCTGGCATGGAGGATGAGGAGCGACTGGACGACATGTCCTCTGGAGTTGGCGACAGCTGGGATAGCGTCAAGGAAGCGGAGACCGAGAAGAGATCTCGCAACGGAAAACGGTGAGTTCCGAAATGGGGTTTTACAAAAAGTATACATATATTTAAATGAAGATAATTTTTGCTTAATTTAATGAAGATGAGATAAAATTTATGAAAGACGCAGTTAAATATTTATTGTTACTGCTGCTTTTTAAGCGCTAATGAATATTAGTATTAGCATTTAGCGAAGAAAAGACATGTAGCCCCCCAATGGAAAACCTATAAAATTCAAAGGTCTCGCTTGTGAGAGATCGCGTTTGAGGTCGTAACAGTTTTGAACCGAATATGACTTTGGCACACCATAACTGATAGTGAGTGCTTGGCTGGCCCGATCTCGATCTCGTTATCGGGCTACCGCAATTATTTCACCGAGTTTCGCTGGGCTCCATTGACACGGTTTTGATCGACCATGCACATCCCACGGAATCACGGAATCATGGAATCATGGAATCCCGAGCACCTCTTCATCTTCACGTGCACCGGGGGTCTCTATTGTTCGCAGCTCTCGTCGGGCACTTTCAGAGTGAGATCTCACAGCAGCGGGCTTGGCTTACATTAATTTATCTATGCTGACATCATTTCGAATGTGGTTTGTTGCATGTTGCACATTGTACGGCGTACGTACGTACGAACGTAGTAAGTACGTTGCACATTGCATGCGCGAGCTTTTGGGCCCGATTGCCGCAAGTAGCCGCAAAGGCTTGCGATATTAACAATTTAGGTTTTCTCGTTAGTATTTCGAACAGCGGAGAATCGAAGTGGCCAAAAACCCGTTTTGAGGCGCTCTTTTACGACTCGGATTTTAGCGGGTACATACAATATACAATGGGCCTGTGTTTATATTAACATATAAATACTTATATGTATTCCGTTTGCGGTACGTGTTTGTCGCCGCGAAAAGTGATTATCGTGACTCAGAGTGCTTGGCATTTGCGCCATCGCACACACGACCAAGATACTTCATATATCGTGCATATATGTATATTCCAATATTTGTTTATTCACACGAAGTCTAGCTTTCATTGGCAGGCCATCAGAATGTTCGAAAGAAGTTGGCTTCAAATCGCCAATAAATCACGCGCTAATATTTTCTAATCATGTGGGTTTCTCGTTAGAAAGTTGGATGTAATCAAACACATACGAAAAACATACAAACGTTATTTCCTAAAAATTAATATAAAGGAAATTGTTTTGTACATTGTAATATGGATAAGATGCGGAGAAAACCTTATACGATACAATAATAAAAATAACTCAGTCCAACTCCATTTTCTCATGCAAGCGTTTTGTGTCGATAATCAAGTATTTCACTTTATCAATTACTCACTCAATCATGCATACTTAAACGAATATTGCCGAGAAGTCATTTCCTAAAGCGAGATGCAACTGGCAAATTGCATCTTTCAAATGCCTGAACGTGTAGATTGGGTCTTATGCATATGAGGTGATTCACAGATAAGTGTAGTTCCATTCATATATATAAATATATATCTATTTCCATTGGTTGTGGCTAACTGTTGCAATTTCGACGCAAGGGGTATATATAATAAATTCAATCACACGGCGAAAGCAACGTTGTTGCACCAATCCCAACATGAGGCCCCAGTTATTGCTCCTTCGATTTCAATTTGCATAATGGTTGCCGTTATCAAGAATGGTTTACCGTTTCCTCGTTCTTCTATATATAGCATGTTGGCACTTGCTTTACAGGTATGAATAAAAGTCGTAAAACTTTTATAAAGCCATTTCCGTGAGTTTATTTCTGTGTTATTGGCCGAACAAATTTCATTCAGTCTTTGTCGGAGTTTAAAGAACCTACCAAAGAAATATGAATTTCTTTGAAAACTGAGCTAATTGTCACTTGTGAGCCATTATTAAAAGCGAAATGGAATGTTTGCATGTGGTAATGGCTTGAATAACAACGAATGTAACCTGATTATTGCCTCGCATTGCTCGGTGGCACCAATCATTTTCCAACATAATTTTCTGGGAATTGCAAAGCGAACGAAAGGCAATCACAAAATGCAGATGGCGATTTACATATCTTAGAAATTTAATGTAAATGCAAGCCCCCTTTGAAGTTTATAATAGAAACAGTAGTTTTCACTGTCAGATACTTTTTACTACCTGGTAACTTCGTTCGATTTGGGAGAGATTTTTCCCGGCCAAAAATTCATTTATATTGAACAAGGGGTATTAGGTGATTAGCTGGTCAAACATAAAAGCTTTCACCGAAAAGTGTACGAGTATAAGCATAAACATTTATAAAATTACTGGTAAATAAGTCAACAGTCTACACAACTCTTGTAAACATTTATTTGCTGAACAAAGGGATTTGGGCTATAAACGAATGGGTTTTCTGCATCTGAATTACATTGAATATAAGGCATTTGTTGGCCAACTTCAACAGCAACACCATTGACTTGGAATCACCCAAAACTAGGCGCAGAAACACCTTCAACTACGATTAAAATCATGGCCGGTTCGGGGTCTTGATGGCTGACAGCCACTCAGTAGTTTCAGGTGGCAGAGTTGTAATTTCTGTGTTTGCCAAAGATATACAAGTCAGGTTTTTGAAGCTGTTACGAGTGTGAGAACCGTTAAAGTACGACAGGTGACTCGGCAAAGCTCTTGGCCTGGCCCAAACCGACTGACTTTCAGGCGTACAAGTTTTCTGCGTAATATGCTTCTGTTTCACTTGGCTAGCGGCTAAGATGATGCGACAGATACTCGGAGTTCAACTACCCCTCTGTTCTTCGAAAGAAAAGTATCAGGTCAATGGATCTTAGGCGCGTTCCCTCCAAAAACCTTTCCAAAAAAGAAACTTCTGGGAAAGATCAAGTCAATTAAGTGCATGATTAGTGAACTGTTTTCTACGTGTACCAGAAATGAATGCCCAAATGAGTGTTACTAGTTTACAAGGTGAGGAGGAATACAGACCAAACCACTCGCCAGTTGAAGACAAACTTCGCCAAAAAGTGGCCAAAATACTCGAAGACACTATAAACTTGATTTTAACGGAAAACAAAACATGCGGAAAAGCAGCCTGGACCTGGAAGCCAAAAGTGGATGAAGTTTTTGGACTCTACTCCACTTCGCCTACGAGTGTGGGCCGGCTGCCTGACTTGGCTTACATAAACCGAAAACTTTGAACACACATTTGTTTTTATGCTCGGTTACAGTTTATAAAGAAATTTGGCCTTAATGATATAATCCAGGCTTAAGGAAAGTTGGCTTAAGATTGATGGACCTTTATTAATTTTATTTCTCTGTTTAATAACCAGATTTAGTAATGATTTAATAACCAGAATGCACTGGGTATATAGTGTGGGTGTATAGCTTACACAAAGCTAGATTTATTTCGTTTCACGGAATTGTTTTCAGTAGTATAAAATCCCTTTTCTAGCGAATTAACTCCATATGTTTTCGCCACTGAAACCTCAATTCCCGTTTAATTTGTTCCCACTCGGCACTTGTGCTTCCATTTTTTTTATTTTAATTTTTAATGCCAACAACTTCACGCAGATGTCTGGCCAAAAATAGCAGTTGAGCCAAGCTGGCGCAGATTTGTAGATTTGTATCTCAGGTGCGCGAGTATTGCCCAAGTTTCCTGTTCCGTTCGCTGGTCAAGTGGACGGATTTATTCGCTTGTTGTTGCCAAGCTGCACACTGAACATTTTACTTTCACATAAGGAAATTTTAATAGCACTTATGTTTTGTATTAGCTTTTTTTATCTCTTCGGTGCATAATTTTTGAAGTCCGATCATAGCTATACAAACAATTAGAGGGTTCAAACTGACTAATGCCATTTTGCTACACATTTTAATATTTATTTAATTTCTTATAGCTGATCAACCGGTCTAAATTGGTACACCCAGACAGATTTATAAGACAATTAATCATCAAAGCCCTCCTTTTGCATTGTAAGTGGCGTTTTTTAATGGGATCAATAGCGTGTCTTGCATATTTTTAGTATTCTCAAAAAGGTCCCGCTGATGTTGCGGTGCTTTCGCTTTTGAGTCTCCGGCGAACAAAGTCTCAGCAGTGGCCATATGCCGATATCATGCTATACTATAGTATGGTATATGGGGCCTGAATATACCCACAAACAATCTGCATATATTAAGCCATTCGGAGAGCTATTTGTAAGGTGGTGGCTATTGGCCGGCTTCGTTCTACTAATCAGGAAACCGAAATCAAAATTTCGCTTTTTGTTGGATTCGAAAGAGAAACGCGCGACTAATCGTATGCCGCACAACACAATTTATTTGGGTAACTAAACCGCTCTAGTCGGCGTCTCATTTGCATACTATTGGTTATTTGTTTAGAAACTCTTCGGGCAGAGGCAAAATAAAAGCTAGAAAATAGAAATTTATGGGCTCTGCGTTGGGTAGTTGAAACGAAAGCGAAAACAGTTCGATATGAGCGATTTTGTATCTGGCTTTTATTTTTATTTCTGTTTTATTTTTTACGTTTTTTGGGAGTGGCTCACGTAGAAGGCGACAATACGTGAGTAACTGGCGATAATAACTCCCCCAAGACCGTCCAAGACCGTCCAACTCCGCAACACTTCTCACTTAATTTGCACCGGACTCTTCGGCAGACAATGGAAAACGATGACTTATTAGAATGCGTGAGAAAGTCGCTGTGAGAAACTGGAACCGATTGTCTGTGCGTGGCGGTGGCGTTGATTCCCAACGCGAGGCGGCGTTATTAGTCTTTACCGTGCCCTCATTAAATGGCCTGAGAAAGAGTCCCAAAGAACTGACCCAGAGATTTCAACGCAGCCATTTAAATCCACCTTTTATCACCTTCTTGAGAGACTTGAGTGCCATTTGTTTTGCCAAGCCGTTTGGCCAAGGAAAGCTCATAAATGTTGACTGACGCCGGGCTTGGTGAAATTTTTGGGTCAACTATTGGTATTATGATCACGTAGGTAGAGCCAGCCTGTTGAGAAATCGCCATGGCGCTAATATATGTAGGTATCTCTATAGATATATACTCGTACATTGCATTGTTCTGGTGAGACATCCTGCAATGTGCGTGCTCCGATTTGCCACCTGCGCAATTGTCTGCATGATTTCCCCATTCGATGCACTTCTTCTTCTGTGGGTCATCGTGGATGTCGTCGGCACTGCGTGGATCTGATTCTGCCCGGTTTATATATAGACCACCACATTCCGCACGCTCCCAATTCGCTTTGGTCGCTCGCCCCGAGCAAGGCTAAAACGAAATGGCGCTGTTTGGGGTCCGAAGTAAGACAAATTTGACGGCTGCATCACTCGCCATCATGCTCGGATATTTCTGAATGGGAATGGGAACAATTCTTTTGCGCCAGAATCTCAGCTATTCTCTGTTATTGCCGGCTATGCGGATCGGCCTAAGGTCTCGATGAGGAAGCTCCTCGATTATATCGTACATGATGTACTACAGCGGCGCGAGCGTGTTATTTTGTTATATCTAAAAATATCTGCGGATCGGCTGGTGACAGGGGCACTACAGGGTGGCACCAAGCTGGGGATCATCCATGACGATTTTACGAGCAACTTCTAGAAAACTATTTTCAGAAAAAATAACAAGAAGGGATTGTTAAAACAAAACAACTGAAGGTTAGGCAAGAATATCTTGCAGAAACTCTTTCAAATTTGTGTGTATCAATCTTCATTTCTCAAGTCGTTCATTTAATTATAAAAAAAACTCTTAAATGTATCTCCGGATAAATAGATATAAAAGTCGTTGAACTCGCCTAAAATAAATATTGTTTTATTGACTCAAAAAATCTGTGTATGAAGGTCGTAGGTTCGATGAACGCAGCCATAACGAAAACTTATAACTGACGATTTTACCTGATTAACTTTCTTTATTCGCGAGTCCGCCGGATACACCCTGTTTGTCATTTTATTTTTTTATTAAATCAATTTGCTCATTTCTTATATATTTTTATTTTTGTCTCGATTCCCAATTCTCACTCACTCTCGTGCGTTTTCCGTGCTCGCCGATCGCGTGGCTTTCGTATCTCTGTTTTGCTGTTTTGGGGTTCCTTGCGGCGCTCTCCATGGGATTTGGGTGCTCCAACGTGGCCGAAAGTGGCAGCATTTAATTTTTAGTTGCACGCGAATTTCGCAGCGAAACAAACAATATTCCACCTCAAACGGAACTAGGAAATACTGATTTTATGTTCATTTTTCCCATACTGTTTGTACAAATCGTAATTTGTGAGTACGCGCTGAACCGCAGACCCTTTTAATGACAATGTTTACGCAGCTGTGTGAATTCTTCAGATAAAAATGACAGATTAGCAAACCAAATTAGACATGCTGCGAATAGTATAAATAATATCTTCTCCGCTGCCTCTGCTTCGCAAAATAAATACAACAAAAAAATATAAAAGTTTTCGTGTTGATTTGTGTATTGTCTAAAAAAATGTTGCCGCAGTGTTTTTCCAATGTGTTATTACTTCACAACATCGGCTATTTGAAAAGTAACAACTTGCGGATTCGAATGATATACATGTGTTTTCATTAACCGACATGTGAGACATTTCAGATAAAGCCATCACTTACGTTTGTATAAATCATTTTCGTTTTGACCTCCAGCCTTGCCCTGCGCAGAAAATCGCTTTTCCCAATGTGTTTGTGAAAATCTAATGACGTAATATCGGTTCACTAGAAAGTCTAATAATATTTATTGTTATCATCATTGTCGGATTCTTTGTCTTAGTACAAGTAGAAGGAACTGATTATTATTTAAATGTGCACTATAATTGTGCCCCATTAAGGTGGGAACACAGAGCTTCAAGCAAGTGCTGACGGACTTAATTAAAATTTTTAAAATAGTTTGACGTGTGGGTCGGAAATAGATGAAAGGTGTTGATTATGGCTAAGAATGAATATTGGCGGTATTATTATAGAATCAGCTGGGTTTTACTTGGCCGAACGACTTTTGTAAAAGGCAGGTACAAATTTTATGACAAACAAGTAGATTACACAATATCTCTGAATATCTCAAGATCTTTATAGCCGTTTTGTAATATCTGACCAAAAGCCAAAAAAATAAGACATTGATTATCTCAATACGTTCAAGCGACTACGTGCAGAGTATTTTAAGATTATGCCTATGCCAAATATCACTTTACAGTGAAAAATGGGCCATTTTCATGACGATTACTTCTTTACTACAAAGTTAAATCTTCATTTGGTAATCTCAATTACGAATAAATGAAGTCACAAACCAAATTGCCGCTTGCATTGACCACGTTTTTTGTGACTTTATTATGGCCTTTGATGCAACTGACTGAACAGACGGTTTAACAAATTTTTGAACTCGTTCGCTAGCATTCTAAAAGCCATAAGTTGATGGCCTTCGTGTCTGGTTTCTTTTACGATCGGAGTTGTGCTTGCATTATGTACATAACTTTATCTTTTCGCATACCTGTTCAAGTTCTCATGTATCTCTATACATGTGAATAATGCCTGTGCTAATATTACAGATTGAGATTGAAATGCCATTCTGTGGAGTGCAACTCTGAATTTACAATGAGAATTCTGATCTTTGGTGTTTAATCGTTAACCTATAATATCTTTGTTTCTTTTTGAACACCTTTTATACATATTTCTTAGCCAGCTATATAGATATTGGGAGGAGAAGGTCATACGTCTTATTTGCTTAGCCATCATATAACAATACTATGATTTACTCACATTTATACCCAAATGTTGCTGTTCTTTTTGCTGTTTCTGCTCTTATGTGTTGTTTATCTTTCTACCATTAATGAATGAAAAGTTCTTGGACTCTGCCCTATCTGTACAAATCTTTGCAGCTTATGTCACAAATAATTTTATAGAAAACTATTCAAATAAGCCATAACACTTGCTGTGCCTAACCATCATTTGATAATATCCCATGCCGAAAGAACCCATCTCCTCATCCACTGTTCTGTATGCCGTATTCTGTTCCTGTGTTCTGTTCTCTGTTGAAACTTTGGCGATTCGTTGAAGCCGAGATAATGCTGCCTTAGAAATCCACCAGCTTATCGCCCCAATTTGATATCTAAAAGATCCTTCTATCTTATCCCGAATGGAAACATTGCAGCTAATGTCATAAGAAGTTTCAAGCGGCACCTCACAAAGTCACCGAAAATGTCCGAGGACCTGGACGAGCTGTTTCTCTCACCGATCCCGGCTCCCTCGGCCGTGGAGCTGCAGCAGTGCATCCTCTTTGGGTTCCGGCGTCGCCTCCATCCCGCCCAGATTTTCGAGGAGTGCCGCAATGCTTTCGGGCCCTTTTGTCCCAGTGCCCAGTATGTGGCCAAGTGGTATCAGCGTTTCCAGGACGGGTTCTTCACTTTGGATGAAAAGGACGACGAGGAGCTGAGAAGCGGACGTGGTGAAACACCCACGACCTGCAGTGATTACGAGGACGAGAGTGACTTCGGTGAGGCTACCGTTTTACCCCTGGTCCTAAGCGAAATGGTCCATCGAAACGATGAGGATACAGACGACTGTGATAAGGAGAGTGATGATGGTCTAGATGGTCATGTGATTGGTTATTGGCAAGGTTATGGCTATTTGGGTGGCAAGCAAAGGTATAGTTGGGTTGGAAATAAATTGTATGTATTACGCCTCAAGTTAACTATTTCATATGACTAATTCTTGGCTTTTACTTTAATCTTTTCTTTGCAGTGGAAGTTCGGTTTGCGAGTTGCCACCGCTGCCAAAATCGCTGATTGGCTTTAATAAGCTACTGTGCTCCGATTCCGGACTCCTCAGCGATGTGGAGGGAAATAACAACAGCAACAGCGAGATCAGCCAAAAACCAAATGACACTTTTACCGGAGAGATCCAGGATAGCAATGAGAATGCCATCGATAAGTCAGTGCCCTCCTCGCCGAACGGAAATACAACAATGCCAGCAATAGTAGCGAAATCCGAGGCGAAATCCCCCAGTTTATCCGCCAAAGGAAACCCCCAAGCAGTCGAAGCAGGCAGCACTCTGGATGCACAAATTGCGACGCTGCGGAAGGAAATGGTGAGATCTCAATCATATATTATTGCTTTTTAAATCCCAGATGAAAACCGAACCAATATCAGCTGAGATAAGTAGAGTTACGCTTCGAGATATGATTTCTTTTAGAATATTATCACCCAATTTATAACCTAGATATAGACAATCTTTAAGAGTTCTTATTTAAAAACTTATTAAGCAGATTATCCAAATGCCATCAAGATTGCAAACTTTGATAATGTTGTCTATAAAAATCAAAATTAATATGCAAATATCTTATTTCATGATACTGACATTTCAACCTGAAGTTTATATGCCATTCTTTCAATGGCTCACTTTCGATATAAAATATTTCAAAAATTTGCATTGGGACCAAAACAATTTAATCGCCTCGTTTAGCAACCAAAACCAGTTCTCTGACGAACAGAGTTATTTTTATTCGAATGTTGTCACTCTGGCGCTGAAATGTAACACACTTCTTAAGGGTATAAGCTGCATTTGGAACTGAACTTTATTGACCCGCGTTAGTAAACTATAGTTCAGCCGCCTAATACCAAACTTCTGCGGCTGGGGCAAAGTCTAAGTTGGCCAAACCTTTCACATTTAATTTTGCTAGCTGGCTGGCTGACTGGCTGGCTGGCAACAGCATTTATTCGATACTTATGGCCTATAGTATTATGGCCGTAAGAACCTGTTTAATACTCGGTTAGGCGTAGGTGTAAATGCTCCAATAAGCCTTGAGTTAGGAGCGGCCATTTTCTGTATTGTCTCGGATCAGATCAAAAGCAAAGTCTTCTGAATAAAAACGCTGACTTTTTCGTGCTGCTCCGATTTAGACGTCGATCTCTGGCGGTGGTGAACAATTGGAAATAAACACTAAATTGTGCACCATTTAAAGCATTTTGCGCAATTTGCATGTCTGCCGTTGTGCAATATGGCTTGACTTCAGTCTCCGAATCTTGGGCCCAAATGAATGGAAATATTAGCGAGCACATTTCCTGAGTAATATTATTATAATTATACGCACATCGTGTGTGTGTGTGGTTCTATTGGCTTTTACTTTTTGCTGCATTAGAGTTTCCATCGCCGGCCCAGTCCCAATGACACTTTAATTGGTCATTGTATTTGCTCAACCGCTTATTATGCTGTGTTATTTCTGCGAGGCATTTAAATTTATTCGTTGCCACAAAAGCGCGGGCCTTTGTTTATCTAACTCTACCGGGGCTTAGTCACTTTGTGGCCGAGCTGAGCCGAAAACTGGTCGAAATGCCATCAAGGGAAGATAAGACGCGGTTGTTTAGATACCGCACCGCTCAAAGGAAAACACAAATTTCTTGGCAAAATAGATTTGTATCAATAGGGAAGCGTTTGTTCGTTTATTTTTCAAACTAATTACTGGCTCCATTTGTTAGGGTATCCGATTTTTGACCTATCTGAACTATCTTTCCTTGGTTTTCGCAAATGTTTCGGTCGGTTGATTAACGATTCGAGCTCTGATCGCTCAGTTCGGTGGGTGTGTAAGCCAGTAAGTATGGGTCCGGTGTGTGAATGTGTTTTGCAATTATGTTAGTTGGCCGCTTTTGCTTTCGAATGCCGAACTGAGCGGAGATTGAGTGGTTAGCCTTCTTGGTGAACCCGGGATATTGATATGCATTGTTCACTCACGTCTATTTATGTGCACTGTGTTTGATATAAAGCCGCTTTTACTCACTCAGTTCGAGACACGAATTGAAAGTAAATATTTGCTGAAGGTCAGTGCGGCGGTAGTTGGTTATTATTGGGTTATTAGATCAGCTTTCAGTTGGGCACAATGATTTCTTACGTGCCACCCATAAAAGCGATTGTCCGTGTGCAAATTATATGCAGAAATTACTTTTAATCCAAAAAAAAATGTAGTTCATAAAAGTAATTTATAGTTGCACCTTATATTGAATTACATTATTTCTTGACATACTTAGTTTTCTACCCATCTTGAGTGCAGCACTCATAAAGGCAGAAACAAACCTTATACCCTCCATATTAATAGATGATTGTCAAGTCGAATTAGGCGCAATTGTTAGGGCCGCCATTCCCATCGCCATCAGCAGCACCATCTCTAATGTGTACAACGATGAAATGAAGTAATAAACCTGGTTAATGCAATGCAACGCATCGGGGAGAAATAAAAAGCAGCGAGCCACAATGGGAGAAAACAGGAGTAAGACTAATCAGCGCATGCGCAGCCATTAAGCCAAGCAATCCAGCAATCCAGCAAGTTGGTAAGTTGGTAAGTTGGTAAGTTGGCAAGCTGGCAAGTAACCAACAAAGCAACAAAGCGGGTCCGCTTCAGCTAATTTATGTTGCCCGCTGTTTGTTGTTGTGTTGCCAGATGGATACCTTGGTTATGGCAGCAAATTAAATTTATGAACGAGAGAAAAAAGAGGCAGGCAACATCAGTTGGCCAAAGTAACTTAAGAGCCAGCGGACAGTTTGTGAGAAGAAATGCATCAATGCATGAAATGGATTTTTACGGCTTACATAAAATGGCCTTGAACGACGCCCGGCATTCTTTCTCCAGCCTTTAAGATCGTCGGCTGCCGATTAG
Organism: Drosophila ficusphila; assembly: GCF_018152265.1. Lineage (NCBI taxonomy): Eukaryota > Metazoa > Arthropoda > Insecta > Diptera > Drosophilidae > Drosophila > Drosophila ficusphila. Next base: position 22,804,348 of record NW_025064737.1, read on the forward strand.
CCAGCAGTCAGCCAGTCTTGGCCAAGAGAGACCCCCATTTGCGGCTAATCGCTTCTCACCTGTTCCACTTTATTTGGCACATGCGAACCGAGCTTCAGTTTATCAGACCGCGAACATGACACGCCAACCTCTTGCCGAGGGTCTAAAAAAGATATATACGTAAAGAGTACGTTCTGCAATCCGCCTATTGCTTCATTTGCCTGCCTCTCGAGTTAATTAAATCCGTGGGGTATGTAAAAAGGCGGAGAAAAACCTCATTTGCTCGTTTTTATTTGCACAATTTGTTTGATATTCAAAGCATTTTCTTCAAGTATTGCAATGCAATTGATTTGGTTTTTTATATTATATATATTTTATTGATTACAATCAATTTTTATTATAATTTAAATATATATATATATAAGGTAAAACAAAATCAGCTTCATTAGATAAACCATTTAAAATCAATTTCCATAACACGACAAGTCTTCAATAAACTGGAGTAGGGCTATAAAAATTGACTTTTATTTCCCTATGCTAATTTTAAAATGCAAATATCTGGATAAAGCCAAATCGATTGTGCTGAATGGCAGAACATCTGGGATCCGCTTTATCCCCAGATAATTGCTGAAATTCCCGCTTGCTTTCGCTCCTTCCCGTTTCCTGATCTTCCGCATTTTTAGCAAAGGTGCCGCCGTTCAGCTGCGGAGTTCACGCATCAGTGCAGAAATGTTTGATGTGAACTGAATGGCTTCCCCGCTAAAGATAGAACGCGCCACTATTTATCTTGCATCTTGAGCAGATCCAAATATATACATATATATGTATATATAGATGTATATTCATACAGGCGAAGAGGGCAGTGGCAGCCTTGTCTGGCATTTGCAGCGTTCATTGCCATTTGGCGCTGTTGCATTTAAGAAATACTTTTAGGGCTTCTGCTTGTGTCAAAGCGTCCTATTACCACGGGGCACGTAATTTAAGCACTTCGAACAGCCCTAAGCAATTTTAGCGCAAAGAGCTTAGGGCTAATTAAATTTTCAACCATATCGATTTGATTTATGACAAGCGCTGAAAATTTTACATTTGCGCTTCTGATTCATCATTTTTTTATGAATGAAAATATATACCTCCCATTTGGAATTTAATTATAAGGAAATATGTAATTACAGATTTACCATTTCCTTAAGCTGCAATCATCTGTTCAAAGTGGGCTTTAATTTATAAGTTGACCTACATTTGCGGGCCGTTTGATTTGTACCTTCTGGTCAAGCCATCTAATGGTATTAGCACAATTCTATGTGGATCAACTTCCCACGGATAACCCTGCAAGTATGTTAATTTGCAACTAATTCACAGTCGACCCAAGGCGACGCCCCCGCCAAATGCGAAATGCGAAAAAGGTTTTGTTCAACCGGCATTAATCTGGCAAAACTGGCACACACTTAACATGGCCCACAGAAAATGGCAAAGAGGGGGAAAAACGCAGATAGGCAGTTTTTTGCTTGAGAACGCGTAGATACTTCCTGATTGTTGGGAAAGTTGAGGAAAAGCGGAAAAATCGCAGATGCACACCTATTGGGTATTGAAAAAGAAACCTTAAATGGAAAATTTCTAACCGTATTCTAGTCGGAAGTAAAGAAAATTGAGTTTTGTGGTTTTTACGGACCAAAGTCCACAACCGCAAAGGGAAAGCTTTTTCTGCTAATTTATGGCTTAGAAACGCATAAATATTGAACACGCTTCGAGCTAAGGGTAGTGAGTTAATTTATTAAACATTCACAAGGTTTCGAATAAAACTCAAACTTTCATATTAGTTAAATATCTCTTAGCTAATTTATGGCATGCAATTCTTTCATCTTTGCCTATTTCGTTTTATTTTATTTTAATTCGCCGCTGCCTTCAATCTGAATGCATTAGCAGCCAGGTGGGAGTTGGTCGGAGCGAAACGCAGACTTGAGCGGATTTGGTTAATACCACGATGCTGCGGCGGTTGCAGAAAGTTATTTTTTTTTTTTGCTTTTCTTTTCGCGCGATATTATGCCGCGATATTAATTGACAAATGAGATTTTTCCTTCCTACTCGACAGCGACAGGGGAACTTTCATTTTGACCACAAGCGTCATGCTAGCGAAAATACAGGCCAAGGCTTTAAGAGGACATGAATATTTGGGATTATTCATGGCCGTCAGACGATATATATAACGGATAAGGCAATCTAAATCTATAAAATAAAAAGTAACTGCTTCACTAAGATAACTCAATGCGCAATAAATATAAAGCAGTAACTTTCAAATTCCTAAAGAGTGCACTATTTATTTTATTTAGCTATGCTAGTTCTATGTTTTTACTTTAATAGTTAATTGATATATATAACTTATTCTTATTAATTTTTTATTTCAGCACGGACTGCGTCAATTAGATCTCTCGTTGCTGTCACAACTGTGGGTGCTTAACGAATCCATCCAAGAGTTCCGCGCCCTGATCGAGGACCAGGAGAACGAGGATGAGGACGAGGAGGTGGAGGCGGACAACGGCAACGAAGTGGACGAGGAGGGCAACAGTCGGATGTCCTCGTCCGTCGAATCGGTGAGATTCGAGGGAGGTGCGGACCCGCGGGCCAAGCATCTGGGCACCATACCAAAGGTCATAACGACGCAGCCGAAGTTGCCGCGGGACTCGCTGGCCACTAAAGATCAGAAGCCGGTGCCCAGGATGCGCAGTGCCCCGCCACCGCCACCTCCTGCAGTACTTCAGTCCCAATCCCAATCCCAATCCATGGAGCGGAAGCCACCGGCACCGTCACGGCCCACATGATGTTACCTCTCGGACTTCCTCGCCGGAGTCAGGATGGTCATGTGCAAGGCGATCGTGAGCGATGTGCAAGCCTCCGCCACAGCCTCGTCCTCGTCCTTTGGGAAGGCGGAAGGACCCACCTTTGGCATGGGCGTGGCCAGTTTGTCGGACCAGAAGAGCTGTTTGGGCAATCAGAGCGGCCTGCTCCAAGCATAGTTTTAGTTGATATAACCGATAAATAAGGTGTACGAGCGATTTACGAGCGAACTGATCTAAATTTGCGGGTGAACTAGCAGCAGTTCTCGAAATGCCCTGAAAAAATCCCGATGCGAAGCCTAAATTATCTGCTGCTTACCTCAATTATAGGAAGACCCAACATAATGTAATTGGTAGAATTCGTAAGACCAACCTGTATGGTTAGGAGTCCTTTGTGATCTTCAGTTGTAAGTTTATTGTACATTTTTCCCCTTGTGGTTTGGGCTTGATGGGTTTACCGATAACTTTTGTTTTTGTTTAATAGCCTTACTCGATAAGCTTAGCTGTCAAATTATGTCCTGGATCGCACTTGATCCTGTGGTTATGTTACACCATGCATTTGACCAGTAACATTTGTACATAGCAATTTTCCTGGCTAGCTGCTGAACATTTTATAAACCTAACGAAGAGCATAATAAATAAAAAAATTTTAAAATAAGCATTGTTTAATTTATGAATGGAAGTGGTGTTTCGATTTTTAAACCAGGCTAACGCCATCCAAGCCAACTTGAATGCAGGGGAAATCGTAGGTTACCACTTGACTGCTGGAGAAGTCGGTATAGAAGGTGGGACAGGCCTTGGCTGCGAGTCCTGCCATCTTGATGTTTACTTTGAGGCAAATGTCCAGGGAAGCCATCGATATCACCGGAATGCAAAACTGGGGTGGCTTGGAGGTGCTAATGGCAATGGCGGCCACTGAATTTCCATCCATTGTGGCTCCCAAATCAATTGATCCACTGCTTAAGCCGATTTTCACTGTGAGGCAAACTAAAAATGATATCATTAAGTAGGAGGTATCAAATAATGTCTGCAACACATACGAGTACTAGTTTCGTTCATCAGATTCACAGTTACACTCTGGCAACAACTGCAGGACATCGTCAAGGAGCATTGACAGGCCTGGCCGTTTGCCGGCAAGGATATTAGTCCTAGATCCAATCCAGTTCCAGCTGCTGCTGCCTTTACATAACTTAAGGGAGTTGTAACGGCTAATAATCCAATCAGGAGGGCATAAGATGCCTCCATGTTGATGTCTCTGGAAACAGACAACAAACTGTCCGTCAGACTGTGCAAAAACTTTTTTATGACAACGGTCTTTGTGCAGAGTTACCTTAAATATTAACTGTCCATTGTATATTTTTCACAGTTCAATTAGTTGGTCTCAAGGGTCATTTAATTTGTTATACCGTGCCATTTAGGGGGCTTCACAGCAGGTTTGAAGTCACAAAATGTATGGGTATTTTTAATAAAATAATGACTTCATTAATAATTCTCGGTAATATTAATTCATAAAGGCATTTGTTATATAGACCAATTTTCAATTCCAGTTTAACGAACTGCTTGCTCAGTGGCGCCTCCTATCGATGTCATGTGTAGAAGGTGTAGAATAAGTGTAAAGTAAAATCTGTGCGGATGGCAGTCCACATAGTGACGAAGCCAACTATAAGCTTGCGGAAGGAGACATTTTAAAAGAAAAAAATATTAATCGTGTGAATCAACAGCTTTATGTATTTAAGTAATAAAAAGCGAAAAATCAAGTTTGATCCAAAGGATTTAAGAAACTTTAACCCATTTTATTTTAAATTGTGAATAAGTTTTTTAAATTTTTTAAAAATCGAAAATGATATGTCAAAATATATATAATAATTAAGCAGTTAGTAAGATTAAAATACAAACTTTCAGAGGTATTTCACTTTAAAATCTGATTAAAATTAGAAAAGTTATCGACTTAGAATTAGTGAATTTTTGGTTAATTTTCAGCCAACCCATTTTTTGGAAAGGGGTTGTACAGACGTACACGTCTAGGTCAAATCAGATCGTAAAGCTGATCAGAAATATATACTTTTCGGGGTCTGAGGAGTTTCCTTCTCTGCGTTTTAAACTTCTGAATGAAATCATTATACCCTTTGCAAGGGTATAAAAATCTTTAAAAAGTACAAAATAATTTTGTTTTTTGGAACTCCCGTAATTTGACGGTCCTATAGTTTATAGTTGCATAAAATACTTACTTATTCTTTAATTGTTGTTAAACATTTGTCTGCTTTAGAAAACTTCATTTATTATAACACGTATTTTTTTTTGAAGATGTTGGCTCGTTCTAGACCGTTGAACTGAATGTCGGCAATAAGATTAATGGATACAAAGCTGATGACTGAGTTTAAGTTTCATTTAATTACCGCCCAAAATACATAAATTAACTTAACGCCGCATCCAGAAAGGATTTATTTGAGTAATGACTAAGAAGCCCAACATTCCTAGGTGGTTAATTGCAAGTAATTACTCATTTTACAATCATGTAAAACACAATGAAAAGCGTTTTACAAAAGAAAACCTGATTCACTCGAAGAAAAAACAATTGCTGAGAATAAGCTGGTGAGTTTGGGCTTCACCTGCGAGGGCATCCTATAGAAAGTGAAATCACTTCGAGACGATAAACCAAAACAAACTAGTTTGAGAGCATTCCAAATAATTTTTGTCTAATTTGCCATCTCAGAAATATGCAAATTTAAATTTATAAATCACTGGTTTTTTCTGGCTCCAAGTCCAAGGATAACCGCATTTTGATAACGTATCGAAAAATGGCAAGGTTTGTGGTGTTTTGCAAAACTGGGAGAACGATTTGTGTGTGCTGACCAGATGTGACGATTCCTGCGCCGTAGGTTCTACCGAATCAATCTTCCAAAATAAAACATAATGACCGAAAGGCGTTGGCGTTTCTTTCAGCATTCAAGTGGCGATTCAAGACGCGACCGGTTCTACTCAATAGTGGTAGCGACTAAGTAAAAAAATATGACTTGACTGCTGTGTGTGTGCTCGACGTCGCGTCGAGATCCAAAGATCTATGCAGATCCTAACTTTTATATATTAGGGGGCGCGCTTCGGATGCCTTAGTATCGCTCAGCAACTTCAGCGCGCATCAACATGGCCTCAGCGAAATTGGTAAGCAGTTGCTCCGGGCGGAACCCGGTATCGAACCCTCAACGGTGGCCGAGACCTACGACTTGGTAACAACCAAGGGGCTTCAATTACTCGGGCATGTGAAGTGTGTGACCAATCCAAATAGAGGCTATCAATGCACATAAGCTACTGATGCAGCTGTGCTAATAGCACGGGCAGCTGGCAAAATTGCTCTATTGACACAAGCAATTTTAATTCGCATGTAAATTACAAATAGTTTGTGGATTTTACGAGCTGATAAAAATTCCTAACTTGGACTTGGAAAAAAAAATTAAAGAGTATTGGATAATAATAAGAAATTACAAAGTTACCAAAAATATTGTATTTTGTGTTGCAAAAAAGTCCTTATTTTATTTTTTTGCCACGCACATCGCACATAATAAAAAAGAGACCCAATTAATAGTCAGTCAATTTTATTTTAATAAGTTTAAATAATTATGTTGTAATTACTTTTTTAGCTGCTCTTCACTGCCCTGGTGGCCGTTATGGCCGCCAACTGTTCAGCGGGGCTTCTGGAAAGCTTCTTTTTCCCCGCCGTCATGACGGAGTTCTACAATGGGGCGCCCACAAAGGAGGGATACCGCTTCAAGTAAGAAATCTTCATTACTGACAAGGATTGGAGTTAACCTACTTTCGAATTACAGCATCGATGAGCCCAATGGCAGCAAGCGTGAGGAAATGGCCGTCATCATGAACCCGGGAACAGCCGACGAGCAGGTGGTGGTCATGGGTACCTACTCCACATACGATGAAAAGACTGATACCGATACTGTGACTATGTACACCGCCGATAAGGATGGTTACAAGGCCCGCTACCAAATCAAGAACCGCAAACTGAGCGCCGGAGCCCTGAAGTCCGCTGCAGGATAAACATTTTCTAGATTAAAATTGTAAATAAAAAATAAAAAAGTTTAGTATTCCATTGCTGAAACTGGTTGTGCTCGCGTTTTAAGACTTTCCATTTGCCTTTGGTCAAGATCAAGTTTAGTTTTTTCAATATCATTATATTCGACCGCACTCTGGATATACGAGTTTTCTGTTGCGTAATAGTTTTGACCTTTAAAAAGACTTTACGTCCGACAAAATTAGCGCATTCTATAGTAATGATGGACTTGACGCCCGAAACAAGTTTTCAAATTCTAAAGGCATTGACAAATACATTTGGTGGGTTCTTCGCAACGCTTCGGCAAATACAGACAAAGATTTAAAAATTATCAAGTCAGGTGAAGCTTAAAAGTTAATAAGCGCCTACAGCTCAAAACATGGCTACATTTGACAGGTTTGATACTTAGCATAGGTATAATCAAACTCTAATTTTAGTGACTTCGGATAATCATAATAAAGCACCAAAAATTAGACTGGTTCCCGGAAACATTCAGACCAAAAAGCTTGTTTCCTATGATTAATGACTTATCGATGTAGAAGACTATCTTTACGAAATCTTCGGGGGTTTTTTGTAAGCCTACAAAGAAAAGTTTACCTTGTCTCGCATTGAATGGGTTATTTTGCGGCTACCTCAAACAAGTTTTTAAAAATGTGGGTGGGAAGATACCTCAATCTCACAATAATTATTACTAACAAATCATTTGTGAAGTGGTTAAATATATGCTCTTCGCAGAAATTATTTAATAAATCAAATGTATATGAAAATCTTTTAACTACTTAATAATTAATATTAATTACGCAATAATACCTTGGCAGCACGAAGAAAAACAAATTCTATTTGTTGTAAAATTAGGGCTATTTAATTATATATTGCTATCAAATCTTGTGCCTCGTTAGCTTGATAATTAATTATCCATCTGGGCTGTAAAGTTTTTTGTGTCTTAGACATATAAAAAACTTGTTTAAACTAATTGTTAATTATTACTAATTAATCAAGCTTTAGCCTTCTTAATAACCCGAAAGCTAATATGTATTCATGTAATGTCATGAAGGTCGTTTTATGATTTTTTGCAGAATTCTTTGTCTTAAAAAAGATTGGTAGAAGCTTTTGATTGATGTAATGAATAATTGATTACCCTTAGAGTTTTGTTGGCTTATTGATAAGTAGGGGATTGTTAGTTTATTAATATGTAAGGAATTAAAAATTAGTAAAGGAGTTTATTTTAAAAATGTTTTAAGATTATTTTAGTTTTTGAATTTGTTAGCAGTCAGCTTTTGCTTTCATTTAATCAGAGCTTTTAGTAAATCTAAACCTAAACCATGGTTAACAGCTTTTACATAGTATCTGTGTATCTTTGTATCTCTTAGTAACTTATGTTGTCCCAAAAGTTATGGGACAAAGTCGGACTTATCGGCATTTCGCGAAAGCTTTTCTTTGTTTACGGAAAGCGGGTTTTGGGTTGGCGCGCTTTTCCGATATGCGCCTGTTGCCGCTGAAATTGGCGTTGCCCCGGGTAACTGACCAGGCACAAAGCGGCCCAAACAGAGAGCGGGTTATAACAATGTCACCCATCCGCACCACCAAGTGAAACCTCCGAGAACGATGTTTGGATTACAATGGAGCGTTTAGTTCCCGGTTGACGTTCGACGGTGCCAGTGACGCGATTCTGAATCAGCTTTTCCCATAAAGTAGTTCGGCGGCAGACAACATTTTCCCTCAGTTAACCAATTCTTGGACCCGCGGCAGGGGAAATGCGGAACGAAGTGAAAACACCCGAAAGTGACCAAAACGCTCATAAATAATCCAGTGAAAATGAAAGCAAATCGTACGATTCTGCTTGTTTCTTTATTTTTGGCCATTCAACAAATCTGTAGAGCTACGCAAAAGTCGCAGCTTGGTCAGCCGCTTATACAATTAAGTCACGGTAAGTTGAGCATCCAGCCAGTAAAATGTGTTATATATTATCTAGGGGTTTTGGGGTCCCCATACTAGAATTCGTACGGTGCAAGTATTTTGACCTTTAACGCTTCCCTTGCTTTACGCATTATTACGAGTTTCTGGCCGAGAGCATTACCACAAAACATCAAAAATTCATCACTGACCCAAGCAAAAATTTGGGACAATCAATATGAGTTAATTGCAAAACCGACTGGCAAAGAGGACTGACCCAGGTGATTCGACCTGCCAAATCAAGGCAGGTGTATAGTTAATTGCTCAAGCGACACGCAAGCAAATTGTTTGGTTCCTGTCTTTGGGTTTTCGGTAACGAAAGTGCTAATCGATAAGGTTATGTTATTGTTGTCTCAGAAGAGGAGGGACTTTGTGTTAACCACATTCAATGCACATAAAATGAGTTGAAGCATAATTGGCGGGGTACAACTGCATTCATTGCGGGAAATATGTTGCCATTAGCGCAATTGATCAAACAAACTTGAGAACCTGTTACCAAAATAAGGGTAACAAAATCAAAAACCAATAAGTTACATAGATAACAAATAAAGGGAAGGGACAGAATGATTTAGTAACTTAAGAACAGAGTATATATTTGATAAGTAACCATATTAATTTGCAACTTTATTATCCGATAAGAAACTTTTTATTTTCTCCAGCAAGCATTGTTTACTTTCTATGGAAACGGGGTGAAAGTTCAAGAAACTGTTCAAGGCATAAAATAAAATCATGACATTTCCAGACGCTTCCGATGATGACTATCCAGAAGTTAAGGACGAAATTCACTTGGAAGACTTCTTTTGGACGGGTTCGGGCGATGGCCCACCGGATTTTCTGAAGAAAGTGCATACAGGTATAACCAAGGGCAAGGATGTGATTGTCAAGACCGAAACGGTGGTGGCCACTGTCTATGTGGATGGGAATAATGTGAGTTGAAGAGGGCGGTTAAACTAGGAAGCAACTTTTAATAGAGATTGATATCTAGGAAATTGACATACCCATTTGCCTGGACTGTAAGCCGGATGATGGCGGTGGCTCTTGGGGAATGGGAAGTCCAGGAATGCCACCTTTGAACTACTCCGCCACAGATCGTCGTTATTGGCTGCTTACAGTCATGTCGGGTTTTTACTCGGCAAAGGATAGTCCCGCTTTAGAGGATAAACTGGCACGTTTATATCGGCTAGCTTTCACCAGGTAATTCCATTTTAAACAATAAAGGGATGAAGGGATGTATACAATGTATAATTATTATGTTATAAATAGGCAGCAAACGCGTCACTTGGGCATAAATGGAGCCCAGCAAATCGAAGGGGTAAACGTTCCAATACCTCGAGAACGGCGGAAATCTTTGACACCCCCAACGAAACCAGAAACCACGACAGGATCGCCGGAAGACGATGTGGAGATACTGGACATGCAGGATGAAGACCAGCACTACATAAAGAATGTGAGGAGACTGGGCGAGGATACCGAATGGGCTAGTAACTCGGAGCAGGAGGAGGAGGAGGGGGAGCACTCCGAAGTGGCCCCTCCAATGGAGGTCACACCCTCGTCCACCACTGAAACGATAGATTATGGCGCATACGTTACTCTGATCCCCTGGGAGCTCATACAGCAGAATGGGAAATCGGAAAAGTTGAGGGAAGTGCACGAAGGCTTGTTGACTAAGCAACCGCTGGTGCAACAACAACAACAACAACAGCGGCAGGAGCAACAACAAAAACAGGAACAACAACAACAACAACCTCAACCACTTTATAGGGACGAGCACGTCAGAGTTGTCATACACAACCTAACGCAAATTAGCGAGGCGGATGTGCAAAAGTGGAGCACGAACACCAATGGATTCGGTACCATGGAGGAGGACAACTACGTCAACCTCAAATTGTAAGTGCCTGCCGAACTTGTTATTATAGGTATTATGAGTTTGATTAACCCACAAAGTGCACTAACAAAAACTATCAATTTCAGTATAAGAATTTATTCATGCACCGTCAGAATTGTAATAAAAACAGTTTAATACTTAGAAAGTTTGAAACTTCAGGATTACTATTATTAAACATTAAATATTTTTAGTAGCAACGATCGTCCCATAGCGAACCAAACGGAGCTTATCTACACTGTTTTGGTAAATGGTCGGCCCGTTTTGGCCACGACAGCAGCCAAAGACATGGAATTGGTCAGTGAATCCGAGGCAGTCAAGACCTTTGGACAGGCTGTCTATATGAAATCAGAACGTAAGTTATGCGCGACCTCCAATAAGGCTTACTAACATTTATATAATCCTTCGATAGCCTACATTAGGGAGCCCACGGCCACCGCATTAGCACCTGTTCCTCGAAGTGGACAGGCTGGATTCTTTAACTCAGTGAAAAATAATGTGGCTTTAGTGGTGATTAGTTCCTTGGCCATCCTGCTGTTAATGTTACTTCTCGTGGCTGTTCTGCTCCTGGGAAGGACAAGATCTCGGCAAAGAGAACTCAGTGCTGTCAACAGGTATGTTCCATATAATATCAATTATCAACGCATAACACCATAAGCCCATTTAAAAAACTCGCAAGTCAAGTTAAGGTTCATTTTTATGCACTTGCACTTGGCCAAATTTCCCTATTTCTAAGTCCATAACTTTTCCAATTTTAGTCCGATTTCTATGTGGCAATTTGTACATAAAAAAATAAATTAATTAAATTTCATGAAAATCGCTGAAAATTGCAGAAACTCCTCCCGCAACGAGCTGCTTTCCGAGGGACAATCTATACGTCCAACGACGAGTGAAAGGACCGAAGGAGAACCAAGTCCGGCGCACTCCCAATCCCGGGAAGTGGGTGTCCGTAACTTCTCCTACGAACGGGAGCCACGCATTAGTTTTCCAGCTCCTCCGCAGGAGACCCGATCCCGTCGTGATTCCATATCCTCGTCGACGGACAACACCTCCGACTCTTCAGTTTATTGTCCCATAAATCCGCCGAGTGCGGATGTGCAAAGGATATTGGATGATAAGGCAGCAAGGTTATTTGATGCTCACAAGAGGCGCCATCAGTACGATCGAGCCGAGGGTCACGAGGAAACAGTTTACACATCCGTGGTGTCCGAGAAAAAGAGCGACAAATCGAGGCATAAATCAAGAAGGCGTTATCTCAACGAAAATCGAGTGGGTTCCTTGGAAACGAGTCCTGTTCAGGGTTCCCTGGCGGGTCACTCATCCGCAGAGGATTCTCCGGAAACACTTCGCCGGAGTTACGAGAACTTTCAGCGCAACGAGGCTTTCAATCCACACAACAATTACCACCGGAACAAGCTGTTGACCCAGAAAACCGGAAGAGGGGTTTCCGCGGAGGCAATCAACAACGAGATGATACGGAACCTGCAGCCATCCGACAAATCCGATACGGCCAGTGTGGGATCCTTCCTGTCGATGGCCTCGGTGCGAGCCTTTCCGAAGAGCAGTCTGCCGGAACCACTCAACCGGGTGCTGGATCCCGTCTTCGTCACCTACTACGACAACGTGAATGCAGTGGCGCCGCACAATTCAACAAGATCCCTGAGGTCACACAAATCGCAGGGAAGCAAGGACAACACCATAGCCACCATCGCCAGCTTTCCCAGTCCCAAGGCCCCGCCGTCAGTGAGGAATGTCCGTTCCGCCTCGCATAGCGATAATCCGGATCCGGGTGTTGTGGGTCCCGTGGTCTGGGAGCGGCACAAGAAGAAGCAGACTCAGGGTGAGCCGGAAAAAGAAACCCCCAAACCCGAAAGTCCTAACAATAATAATAACGATGACGACGAGGACGTGCGATTCGGGGCCAAGTCGCGTTACTAAGGACAACCTGTAGTCGTTGATTTAGTTGTTATTGTTATTGCTTGCACCAATCCTGATTACCCGATAACCAAACCGTAGCTAACTAACAACGTAGACACCTCCACTTCAACCTGGTAAAGCCACTCCACTTTTATCGTACTCAACTTCTCCAATCGATCTTCCCCAGAGGCCCTCGACTATGCGGACTATGATCCCAGTCCGCTGCACAATCCGTCGGCCATACGCAACCACTACGAGGGACTCCTGGAGGGAGCCCTGCAAATGTACTCCAGCCAGGACGACATACCCATGCCCTTGCCCACCCAGAATTTCACGAACAACAGGAGGGCTACGAAGCGCGAGCACCGGGGTTCATCAGCCGGATTGCCAAGGTAGGGATTTTATATTCAATATTTGTTCTTCTTGAGTTAATCCTGGGATCCTTTAGCTTCCATCCTTCGGGAGGTGCTAAAATCGTAGCTGAGCGTCCTGCCACAGCGCAGCCGGAGAAAACCTCCAAGTCGGCACACTCCACCCAACCACCTTCGCCCACTTATAGTGCCTGGGGAGGGGGCAGCATGTACAGCTCCCATTCGACCCTGAACCGACCTCTGAGTGCTGGTCCCTCACGCCGGATAGAGGCACCAGAACCAGCTGCTAGTTCATCGGGAACAGCTCCTCTAATCGAGGCCATACAAAGCGAGTTGCGAAAGTTCAAGCAGCAACAGGATTAGACCCACAATTGATTGATCTTAACTTGGTCAAGACGTTGAAATATCATTCACACCCGCATAAATGTACCAAACGTGTTTGCAATTCATTTAGAATAAACTTTTCTTAATACTCCAAGCCAATAGCTTTCTTAATTTGAAACCATAAGACTTATGCAGGTTATGTTAGTGGTTTTATTATATTTACATATTGAGAATGTCAAGAACAACACACAAAGACATTAATTACAAGCTCTCACCAGCCATTAATTACCCATATATATTTGACCGAAAAACATATTTGCTGTGTACCCGTTACAATATTCAATCAGAAGCGTTCTCTTTGATATACAAAAGTGTTTACTACATTTAGAGTGTCAAAGGAAGTCCGTTTGTGGTGCGTCTAGTTGAATTCTTTTTGTCCCTTGTTGGCATCCGCAAATGATTTGGCGTCCACGCTGCGTTTGCCGAGGCGGGGACCGAACCACAATCCCGAGGAGGCACTGGGTCCTGTGCGCTTGTCCAGCACCTGTTGGAGGGCCAGGAGGTGGGCCCACTTCCTCAGCTCCGCGTCGCCGCGACCGACGCGTGGGAAGGCCACCAGACCGCTGGCCCTCTTCTGGAAATCGGCCTCTGAAATGGCGAGTCCCAGGGCGTTTAGGCCAATTAGTTATCCGGCCGCAACGACTTACCATTATAATCCTCCTGGGAGGCATCGCCGTAAAGGCCGTCGAGGACCCCAGCTTCTAATCCGTCGCGCAGACTGTTGGCCAAACTGGGATCTCCGCGACCGACGCGCGGAAAGGCATAGAGTCCCATATTGGCACCTCGCCGGTTCTTGTCGTGGTCCAGCTCTGAATGGAGTGGTTATTGTTTGCGATTAGTTCTGAGCTGGTGTTTAAGTCACCAAGGAATAGGCTATTTTTAAAAGCCAGCCGCCAACAAAACAACAGCGAGCTTATCATCTTAATTAACTTGTTACCTCTAATCTTTTAAAAGTGAGAGGAGGAAAATTTCCCTTTTTTCAAATAGTAAGAAAGTCTTTCTACATAATTTACTTTATAACTTAAGTATCATGATCTATAATCTCGCTCTTATTATTTTGGCAGTTAGCTTTTATATACACTCGTATTTTGACTACTTCATTTGTGTGTTTGAATTAAAAGAATCGATGTAGGAGGTTAAAATTACATGCATAATAAAAAGTTTTTCTAGTAGAATTTAAAAAACTTCATTAAAGAAAGTTTATTTTAGATTAGTAACCATATGGGAAAAACAATCTTAGCAAGAAGAAAAAAATATTGAAAGAGCACAGGTTTACCTTTTTTGTTTATTTGTGCTGCAAAATATTTTTAAAGATGATTATAAAGCTCTTTACAATTTAACAAGTCAAATAAAATCACTTGAAATTTTTCTGGTAAGATCCAAATTTCACTGCATTCTATCCTTCGTAATAGTTGAGATTTCATGAAGAAGGGTTTTAATTGTAATCCACTCACCAGCTGAACTGAATTCTGCGAGAAGCACTAACACTAAAATTGCGTTGAGCAGCATGGATTTCATATTTAAAAGGATTTTTAGAGCGAAACACTGGGCTGGCAAAATAAGTTTTCCTGTCTGATGTTTTCCGTAGAACGGTCACTGGTTTTCTGATGCTTCTGGTCAAAGTTTCCGTTCTTTTATAGGCCAGAAAAACGGGAGGAATGATACCAAGTGAATAAATTGACACCAGACCAACGGGGCGGCTGATGAATGTTGCCATCGCTGTGGGATGCAAAGTAGGTGTTGCTTGCAACAGGTGGCCTTTGGCAACATGTTGCAGGATACTTGTATTTGAGATTCGTTTATTGTTCACACAAACAAAGGACCTTAGATATAGATAGCTGCTATTAAATCGGGTAAAACTATTTTGGCGAGGGTTTAAAGCCAGCCGGAGATCATGCGACCCGTGACCGTGGATTTTCCTCGTTCTCCTCCAGCTGCCGCACTACTTTGTCCCACTTTGATCGCTGGTTTCAATGGAGCTGCTCCTGGTTTCTTATCCTTGTCATCCGCTGCCTTCTTGTCCTTGTCGTCCGCTGGTTTCTTGTCCTTGTCGTCACCCGGCTTCTTATCCTTGTCCTCACCCGGTTTCTTGTCCTTATCGTCGCCAGGTTTCTTGTCTTTGTCGTCACCTGGTTTTTTATCCTTGCTATCGCCTGGCTTTTTATCCTTGTCATCGCCCGGTTTCTTATCCTTATCGTCGCCTGGCTTCTTATCCTTATCCTTATCATCAGTTGCGTTCTTCTTGTCATCGGGCTTGGAGGCTCCATTGGTGGCCTTGGTTCCCTCCGGAGCTCCAGCTGCTCCGGTTTTTAATTTGGCATCCGGCTTGGCATCCGTTGGAGCCGAGGGAGCTGCGCTCTTGGCAGCTCCAGTTGTGGCTGCGGGTTTGGTTGCGTCGCTCTTAGAAGACTCCTCTTTCTTGGCGGCTGCTTCTGGCTTTGCAGGTTCTCCGGACTTTGGAGCTGTTGGCTTGGTATCCGCCGGCTTACTTGGAGGAGCAGGAGCATCCTTCTTTTGTTGGTCAGTGGGCTTAGTGCCATTGCTAGCGGCTTGGGGCTTCGGAGCACCAGCTCCTGGAGCTGGTTTCTGGTCCCCTGGCTTGGCTCCTCCTGGTGGAGGTGGCTTCGAGTCCTTGGGAGGCTGCTTGTCATCACCTGGTTTCTTGGCTTCCCCTGGTTTCTTGTCATCCGCTGGCTTACCGGCAGTGCCAGCCTTTGCATCACCGAACTTTTCATCCACATTCTTGACGGAAGCTCGCAAAGCAGCTGCAGCCATCATAGAAGCTCCTCCTCCACTTGCGCCACCAGTTAGGGATTTTTTGGACTGTCATTGAAGGAAATAAATTAGAAAGAAATAAATTAAAATTTATATTTTTGCTTTTTACCCCAGAGGAATCCAATGGTTTCTTTTCCGCTTCGCCATTTTGAGGACCCTCTCCGTCGCCCAAGGAAACCTCATCGGCAGCCATCTTCTTTCGCATGAATTTGACATAGGCCACTCTTGTTGCCCTGGTCACATCGCCCAAGTTGGGATTGAATTCTGGAGGAGATTATAGGTAGATTATTAAACACATAATAAATTATATTATATAAATGTTTTAAGAATAAAATCATGGTATCATTAAGAAGTGATCTTACCAATCAACTGGTTCTGGTTCATCTGGAGACCCTCGTTGGCCTGCTCGATGATCTTCCTCCTCAAGCTGCGTTGGCTATGACGTTGCATAGAGGATCGCTTCGAGCCAATTGGATCGGAAGCAAAGGTATTCTTCCTCGCAATGGCATTCCAATCCTTGTCTCTATAAAAGTTTTTTCATTACCTTGCGAGAATTATAGAAAATAAATCAGAATTACCCCTTTTGGGTCTTCTTTCTGCCAATGACCTTGGCAAGAGATGAAAATATGTCCTTTCCGCTCTCCGTTTCGCTCATTTCCTGCTTCAGATTCTCCACAAAGCCAATCTGGAAGTCCTTCAGGATACGACGTTCCATCACTTTGCCCTTGGTGGTTCGGGCCACTCCTGCACATGATTTTTATAATTACTTACTTATTTAAGCAACAATATTTACTACCTTTCTTTTATTATTTTCTTGGGAAATAATTTTTAATTTCCCACATAATTTTAAAACTCTTTCAATTATATAAATAATTTCAATTAATAAACTACAATTTGGAAAAAGAGATAAAGGATTGCTATATATGTACTATTTAGGGGATTAAAATTATTAGTAATATAAGGCAAATATAGACAACAGCTTATACATTTTAATGGTTTACTCATATTTAGTCTACAATCTTAAAGCGAGGCATTCAGATTGGGGTAGGTTTCCCTTACCCTGCGACTTCTTCTCAATGTCGGGTACCTCCCAACTGTTGTTGGTGAAAATCTCCAGTAGCTCGAACCGCAAGGAGCTTATGTCCTGGCGCACCTCGATGATATCATCCTCGGTAATGCCGTAATCGTCCCGCCGCCTCTGCTCCGCCGTAATGTACCGCCTGACCAGCAGCTTCATCACTTTGTCATGCAGGCTCTGTGCCCGTTCCATGGACTTTCGCTGCCAGTTCGAATAAGGATCGATAAGGAGGAACACAAGGGGGTGGAAGGACACGGAAAAGGTTGAATTAGCATGGACTTTGACGCACAGCAAGCTCTGCATGGGCTTGATTGAAACTGATTTAGCCAGAGATTTGTATTGATTGTCCCGCCTCTCACTGAGTTTGTGAGGTGGTTAAACTTAGAAAAAACTTCTTATTTAAAGTTTGAGTGGGTTCCTCTTTTCTGTTCTTTTGTGTCTGGAGTTAAAGTACATTCGCTTACCATAAAACTCTTGGTTCGTGATGGTCTCTTCCTTCCCAGGGTCTTCCTTAGCATTTTCATGTTGGGACAGAGATTGAAGGGCGGTGGAATGGTGCCGCCATCCTCGAAGTAGCTCATCCAAAGTTGCGAACGAGCGAACTTCCATTCAGTATCGGCCCTCTCAGAGATGATTTGATACGAGTTAGACATCATGGCAATAAGCATGTTGAGGAGCACAATAATGTTGATCATCGAATAAGAGCCGAACATCAGCAGGGACCAAAATCGAGTAAAGCTCTTGATTCCAGCCAGATCGAAAGAGACCAAGTCCACGAGGCCAAAAGATGCCCAGAAAAGTGATTGCGATGTCTCAAATAGGCTGAAATAGGGAACATTTTCATGGAATAAGTAATAATTTCGAAATAAGATATTTCTATACTTAATTATGGATACTTAAAGGTGCTACTTACTTGGAAAATCTTCGCCATATAGTACAAGCTTTTTCCTGGTCATCAAAGTCGGGCACATCCGGATGTAAATGATAGCATTTATTTTTCTCGAGTTCGGCATAGTACCACAATAACTGATTTAGACCACAACCAAAGGCGAACAATACCAATGTGTAAATAAAGAAGAACTTTATAATGTCGATAATCATGCGACCCAGAGAAACTTGCAAGGGACCAAGATGTGGATTGATTGAGAAGATGTGAACGAGTTTCAGATACGAGAAGACCATTCCGGCAGCAAAAGCGCCTTCCGATAAAAGCATGGGATCGAAGGGATGCCAGTGCTCACGGGGAAAGTAAGGATCTATGCCTCGGAACCAGAGATCACGCTACGAATAATTAAATTCTTATATTAGGTAAATATGATTTATAGTTTCTAAAGACTTACATGAACGATTACCCAAGCGGTGGCTCTACAAAGAATCCACGTCACGTAGAACATGTTCGATATGTAGTCGACTATGTTCCAAAGATCCATGATATACTCAAACAAGCCATCCGAATACAGCGTTTTAAGTTCTTCGAATATCAGAGCCATAATGTAGGTAATAATTGCCAGTTCGATGGGACCTGGAAGGGAACCTCTTTCGTGTTTGCGCCAATCTTCCAGCATGGTCAGCATCCAAGGAAAAGCGAGGAGTTCGAAGGTGATTTGCACCACTCTCAAGGAAGCGGCACCCAAGAGCACTGATAAAGGATAATATTTGTATCTATGAAGTGCAAGAAATCGGCTTTACCCACTCAAAAAGAACATGTAGGAGCAGGAGTGTGTGATGAACTTGACAAAGGGCTTGCGCATGAATTTAGCTCCCTCGGAATCTGGGGCTAAAATGTACTTCAAACTGTAGATGGGAAAACTGCAGCCGAGCTTTATGACGTCCATTAATTGTTGCGAGGCCTGTTTGCGCCGGAAACCTGGCAGTCCATCGTACCAAATGGCTGCCAGCAACTGTTGAACATTCGGATGTGCCACAAACTAACAGCAGAAAATGAAATCTGATAAAAATTGGCAAATATATAAGCTCAGGAAATGCAGTTCAAAAGATTTGACCTTTTCCAATATTAAAAATTTAAATGAAAGTTTTTCATAAAAATAATTCCAAACGTAAAGAGGGATGTCACTTTGAAATCAGATTAGAATTGGTAAGGTAATGGTTTTGGGAACCCACCGTTTTCTGCTTATATCGAATGGCTAGCTTCAATCGCTCCAGGGTCTGCCGTTGGCCGAGACACCAGATGTCGTGGGAGGGCTCGTGGTTGAAGTTGAGCATCACCTCGAGCTCCATGGATGTGCGTGCGTGGTCCAGAAGCGAGGTGCCGAAGTCCTGCACCGCCTGTCGCATCTCCTGTGGGGCAAACACAAACAAAGCTTGCATTCGCATTGGCACTAGCCCCCGTGCTTACATTTGCTACCGTACCGTGTATTCGGCACGAAACTCCGATTCCATCGCCTGCAGGCGCTTGAGTTCCCAGGACAGCTGGAAGGCGGTCAGTATAGGGTCCCGGGAGCTGAGCGCAATCAGCGAGCTGGCCGAGAGCGCCCGGTACGCGTTGATCCTCGATTGGGAGTGGCGCAGGGAGTCCGTCGTCTGGGAGGTCACGCACTCGTCGCAGCCGCACCTGGACACAGGATCAAGGATAAAATGCAACCACAAAAAAAAAAAAACAAATATCAGAAAACATTCTGCTATGCACAACCCATTCATTGTTCATAAAAGGATACAGACCCTTTTGTGTCACAGGGAAATTATACTCATTGTAAAAAAATATTTCATCACGGAAAAAAAATATAACCCATACATTACATACATTCCTTCCGAGTAAATATCCTTACACCCTGTATAAATTCATCTCCCCAATTACCCCATTGGTTAGGTTAAAATAGAAGTTCAAAGCGAGGTGCTACATATGCGGACTGCAGGTTGGGCAAACAATGGAACGTGTCCTGTCAAGGACGAGGAAGCTCACAGTTCATCAGCACTCACTTGACGTCGTGCGGCATGGGCAGCGTGGCACCGCGATCCAGGAGAATTTTGAGTATCTCGTAGTTATTGCGGTGGGCGGCCAGGATAAGGGGCGTGATGTCCACGGTGAAGGTGGACTTGGAGCGGTCCACCGCCTCCCAGCTCTGCCAAAGGATCAGAAATGAGACTGCAGAATGGCTTGGACCATCGACAGGATGTAACCTACATAGGGCTGGCCCTCCTTGTGGTTGGTCTCCTCCCACTGGAGCAGCTCCTCCACGGCCTCCACATACTCCTCGGAAATCGCATGCAGCAGGGCGTCGCCCACCTCGATGTTGTTCTCCAGCAGGATAACCATCAGGTCGAAGTTCTCGTTCTCGATGGCCGAAATTAGCGCCGAGCGATTCATGGGATCCGTGCAGTTAATGTTGAATTTGTCGGTGCCCAGATACTCATCGAGAATCCTTTAAGGACGAAAGCAATTACTCGGAAACGAGTCGAAAGGACGAGACCATTAACGCTCACTTTTTGACACCCGGAAGGTCACCACGCTCGCAGGCCAATATGAAATTCTTTTCCACATCACTAAGGATATACTCCTCGGCCATCATGAGATCGTAGTCCAGGCGAGAGCCCAATGCCTTTTCGGCATCCGATTCCGTGTTGGCACTCATTTTGTTGATTTGTTTTTGTATTCTATGCGAACGCGAAAATCGGGATCATTCGGTAAATCGGTTAACACACATCACACGCGCCGCGAACAAACTTTGGGTGCATATCCCTGCTCCTCGGGGAGCACTCCTTGCCGTAATCCTTTCGCGCACTGTATCCTTTAGTGTTCCATCGTCGACGATGTTTAGTCTCCAATTAGCCGCGTTGCACTGCGAAGAAGTGTCGGCCACAAGTCGCTATATTCCACTAATTACATTAGTGGCTGGCTAAAACTCGGTCAATGTGTTGGCGGAGCGCAAGTCAATGGGCCCATTTGACCACACTTGGTAGTTGTGGGGCTGCATTCGGGAGGCAGCAACCGATTTCAGCGATTTTAGCACAGGAATTTATTGTCCATTTCTGTCTGCTGGGCACGTGATGGGCGGCCAGCGCAATTTTTTCGATTTTCGAAGCCCTACCAACGAGATTTTACCGCTTTGATGCCTCAAAATCCATACTGTTCAATAGGCTTTAAAAAATCTGAAAGTGGAATGGTTATGAATGGGCAAAACGGTCATGGAAAGGTAAAAAGACTTTGACATGAGAGTTAGGTAAAACGATTAAAGAATGTCAAAGAAAGTGTTTAGTTACTAGTTTGTGAGGTTATTTTATTATGTTATTATCTGATCATTAAACACGGTTTAAAGAAGGAAACAGCTATCGCTAATTTTTGCTATTTATGATTCATATCTGAAATGTATTTTTTGTTTATTCAGTTCTTTAATTATAATGGCATTTAAAAGCCTTGACACATTTATGATTGTTTTTTTTAGAGCCCTTGAATTGCAGTCTACAATTGTTCGCTCATATTACAATCATTTGTTGCTCGAAAGCTATTTTAAAACCGGCGCTATCGTCATAACAGCCCTTAAAAATAGGGAAAAGGCAAGCTTTTAAGCTCTTGACAAGCCAACAGAGTCCACAAAACACACCACGCTCGTGTTTTACAGTGGGGTTTAACAGAAAGGAATTGGGTTCGAGCACCTTTTCCCCAGTGGGTCAGAGATTCTGGCTTTGGTGATTGATTAATATTGATTAATACGAGCGGGGACATCGAAGGACCCACCGAAATGCGAACTCGTCCTTGGCAAGCGAACATCTTGAACCTTGAATGCTGAATGCTGAATGCTGTTGCCTACTTCAGGGCGCTTGCAGGGCTTTTTGTATGTCAATGCACTTGGAATTAAATGCCAGCTCCTTTGCGAGGCAAAAAGCAAAGGAACAAACCCATTTCCAAGGAGCGGCCTTTGAGATGTGTGTTCGAAAGGTGGGGTTCAATGGGGATCCGGGCGGAATGGCATCGTACGTGTTCAAGTTGTACGGGCTTTTCAGCGGGGCCAATGCACTCCGCTCACATTTCCCCAAGGAAAGGTAATGGAGAGCCAAGGAATTTCGAAATTAAAGTCACAACTGCAGATGGGAACTCATTAAGGGCGAATTAATTAGTGGCCATAACTGAAAGTACGTGAGATTCCGGTTCAGTAATAATATCAACGTGCAATTATTGGCAACTAATTGAAAGCAATAAATACTCAGCTGGGAATATGGTTTTTTTTGCAGTGCACAGTACTGCTGCACTCAATGATACATTGGCCTTTAACAGAACTCCTGCCTTATTTAGCTTTTTAAGAGCCCTTCTGAGTTATGTGCACAATTTTCAACGTTACGAGAAAAAGGGAAAGAGCTCATTTTCGCTGGCTTTCTGTAGCAGGTTGCACTTTCACTGTCTCCACAACGGAAATGTCAAGATTGTAGGCTAAAATCTATTTTGTACAGGGATCTGTAATAAAATTCCAACAACATAATGATAATTTGAACCCATAAAAATCAAGAGGTTCAGCCCTGATAAGATTTATGACTTCAGATAGTGGGGTTTGGGGTTAAACCCAACAGGTTAAATGTACTTAGATAATGCTTTTATGAATTGAAGGTGGTCAGCAGTATTTAAATTTAAATTTATTGTATTGTCAACTGATTCTACGATTCATACCATTAAGTACTTAACATTTTTGCTTTTTATTGTTTTTAGAAGTGTACTTCCTAATGAATCGTATGTGGCCGCTAATATTTAAAGCAATATTTATTACTGCACTATCAACTGCTACTCAAAATCAATGAAAACTGATTACTTTAAGTTTTGTGGTTTGTTTTTGCG
Source organism: Drosophila ficusphila (assembly GCF_018152265.1). NCBI lineage: Eukaryota > Metazoa > Arthropoda > Insecta > Diptera > Drosophilidae > Drosophila > Drosophila ficusphila. Next base: position 22,827,360 of record NW_025064737.1, read on the forward strand.
CACTCTTTTTTATTAACTTTAATAAGAAAGAGTTTACTGCCCAATGAGATAAGATTGGTGGCTTCTTTTGTATAAAAAGGCCGTCCAATTCTGGAACAGCAACGAGTTGCAAGACTTGATCAAGATGAAACTGTTCGTATTCCTGGCCTTGGCCGTGGCCGCAGCTTCGGCTGTGCCCACTCCCCTGAAGCAGCTGACCCCGGTGCCCGTGAAGGACATCCAGGGACGCATCACCAACGGCTACCCGGCCTACGAGGGCAAGGTGCCCTACATCGTCGGCCTGCTCTTCAGCGGCAACGGAAACTGGTGGTGCGGAGGCTCCATCATCGGCAACACCTGGGTCCTCACCGCGGCCCACTGCACCAACGGCGCCAGCGGAGTGACCATCAACTACGGAGCCAGCATCCGCACCCAGCCCCAGTACACCCACTGGGTGGGCAGTGGCGACATCATCCAGCACATGCACTACAACAGCGGCAACCTGCACAACGACATCTCCCTCATCCGCACCCCGCACGTCGACTTCTGGAGCCTGGTCAACAAGGTGGAGCTGCCCAGCTACAACGACCGCTACCAGGACTACGCCAGCTGGTGGGCCGTGGCCTCCGGCTGGGGCGGCACCTACGACGGCAGCCCGCTCCCCGACTGGCTCCAGAGCGTGGACGTCCAGATCATGTCCCAGTCCGACTGCAGCCGCTACTGGTCCCTCCACGACAACATGATCTGCATCAACACCGACGGCGGCAAGTCCACCTGCGGAGGCGACTCCGGCGGTCCCCTGGTCACGCACGAGGGCACCCGCCTGGTCGGAGTGACCTCCTTCGGCTCCGCCGCCGGCTGCCAGTCCGGCGCTCCCGCCGTCTTCAGCCGCGTCACCGGATACCTCGACTGGATCCGCGACAACACCGGCATCTCCTACTAAGCAGTTGATGGCGAGCCCACTTCGGTGGGGTTTCTTCAATAAACGACTAAAGCATAAAACAAAGTATGAGTTTCCTATTTTATCCTCAGTGGCTTAGGGTCTTCTATTTAGTATTTATAATCTTCTAAGTTCTGTAAGGAAACGGAGAGGTGCCAAAATTATCAGATCTAAAACCATAAGACTTATTCTATTCTATTCTATTCTGGACTCATTCTATCCATTGGCGTAAGGTTCTTGGAGGTTACCGAATAGATAACAATTTGTGCATATTTTCCGCAAAATATAATTTAACATTGTTAACTAAAATACTCACTCCAGTTCAAATCAGACTTCAAAAAGAGTAAGAGAATATGATATTATATTGAAGTCTCAAATTTGAATGCAAAAAATTTGTATTTATTCCTGTTAAGTAATTACTAATCAATTTTTAGATATTTTGATGTAGTACAACACCCAAATAAAAAAAATCATACATTTTCATATTGATATTCTTATAAGCAATTAGAATCTGTTTGCTTTAGTTGCTAAATACTTTTGGTAAATATGTAATACAAAATTAAACTCTAAAGGCAGATCTATTGCCAATTTCGAATCTTATTTTTGTCACAAGAATAAAATCGAGTTGATCATAAAAGTTGATGAACATAAAGTGGCGTCATATAAAAGGGGTCTCTGCCAAGAAGGTTCCAAACCCGGAATGATTGAATAGAAAACTAGTACTTGGTTTATGCTTTAATCGTTTATTGAGGAAACGCCATCACCTACTTAGTAGGAGATGCCGGTGTTGTCGCGGATCCAGTCGAGGTATCCGGTGACGCGGCTGAAGACGGCGGGAGCGCCGGACTGGCAGCCGGCGGCGGAGCCGAAGGAGGTCACTCCGACCAGGCGGGTGCCCTCGTGCGTGACCAGGGGACCGCCGGAGTCGCCTCCGCAGGTGGACTTGCCGCCGTCGGTGTTGATGCAGATCATGTTGTCGTGGAGGGACCAGTAGCGGCTGCAGTCGGACTGGGACATGATCTGGACGTCCACGCTCTGGAGCCAGTCGGGGAGCGGGCTGCCGTCGTAGGTGCCGCCCCAGCCGGAGGCCACGGCCCACCAGCTGGCGTAGTCCTGGTAGCGGTCGTTGTAGCTGGGCAGCTCCACCTTGTTGACCAGGCTCCAGAAGTCGACGTGCGGGGTGCGGATGAGGGAGATGTCGTTGTGCAGGTTGCCGCTGTTGTAGTGCATGTGCTGGATGATGTCGCCACTGCCCACCCAGTGGGTGTACTGGGGCTGGGTGCGGATGCTGGCTCCGTAGTTGATGGTCACTCCGCTGGCGCCGTTGGTGCAGTGGGCCGCGGTGAGGACCCAGGTGTTGCCGATGATGGAGCCTCCGCACCACCAGTTTCCGTTGCCGCTGAAGAGCAGGCCGACGATGTAGGGCACCTTGCCCTCGTAGGCCGGGTAGCCGTTGGTGATGCGTCCCTGGATGTCCTTCACGGGCACCGGGGTCAGCTGCTTCAGGGGAGTGGGCACAGCCGAAGCTGCGGCCACGGCCAAGGCCAGGAATACGAACAGTTTCATCTTGATCAAGTCTTGCAACTCGTTGCTTTTCCAGAATTGGACGGCCTTTTTATACAAAATGGACTAGGGCTCTTGATCTAATCTTGGCTCGCACACATCGACAAAGGCCATTACTTCTATTTAAAACTGAAGGGCAGTAAATTTTAATTATGTTATCTTCTTGACCAGAGTCTCCGGCTGATAAGACCACAACAAGTTGCTTCCTTGCTAAAATTATGACCGGTATATAAAGTGGAATGACGCCTGCCAATATCGCTATCAGATTTATAGAATGATAATTATATAATTGTTGATTATTATATTATAATTTAACTATTATAAAAGGAATCGTTAAGTTTGTCAACAAAATTTTCGACAAATAAACAATAGTGAGAGAAAACCAGAAAATAGTTTGCAAAATTACTTATACGACTCGTATTCCTTATAAAATAATTGCTTGTTAACAGAAGTCTCATATAAGTAAAAATCTTCCCCTAAGTGGACTCTTAAATTAAATTCATGAGAAGCAACAATATGAAGTATCAATGCACACCTCTTTTGGAAAAGCATTTAGCACAGAAAAAGACCATAAAAAATTGTGTTATTAATATTAAAAAAACATCCCATTTTCGTACGATTTTAAATAAACATCCGCTTAAGAGAATATGTAAAGGACTTTATTCAAAGCAAAAAGTGGAAAGTATTATAGTTTATTCCTTACAGAATCACATTGTAAAGTAATAAAGTTTAGCTTTAATAATAAATTCCAGTCTCCTCCTTGATCCACTCCAAGTACTTGGTGACACGAGTGAATCCAGCAGGACCTCCAACCTGGCAGCCGTAATCGGAGACAAAAGAAGTGATTCCGATCAGCTTATCACCCTCCTTTGTGACCAGAGGACCACCGGAGTCTCCCTGGCAGGTGGCCTTTCCGTTCGGGGTTTCCACACAGATGGTGTTCTCGGAGGCGGTTTCAGTTCCGTAATATGCCAGGCACTCCGCCACGGAGATCACCTTCAGGTCCACAACTCGCAGGTCCTCCACCACATTGCTGCCATCGTAGATGGCTCCCCAACCAGCGGCCTGAACCCAACTGTCTTCGTAGGAGTTGTAGCGATCATCCAGGCTGGGCAGCTCGATCTTGTTGACCAGGCTGTAGAAGTCCACGTGGGGAGTCCTGATCAGAGCCAAGTCGTGGTCGAGTCCAACGTAGTGGGGATATCTGATGAAGTTCTCCTTCCCGACGGTGTGACGGAAAGCGGGCTGGTTGTAGTTGATAGCTCCATAGTACAGTGAAGCTTCATCGGCACTAGAAATAATAAAATATTATAGCAGAGGTAATCCCTTTTAAGTTTTTTATAAACCTACCCAGCGGTACAGTGGGCAGCGGTGAGCACCCAAGTGTTTCCGATAATGGATCCTCCGCACCACCACCAATTTCCATTGCTGTTCAGGCTAACGCCAACGATATAGGGCACCTGACCCTCAGTTGCCTGATTTCCGTTGGTGATCCGACCCTCGATGCTGCCATGATGGATCTGAAGATCCTTTGGATGCACGAGAGAGTGGGGCACAGTAAGGGCACTACAGACCCCAAGGAGCGCAAGCGACAAGATTATCAGTCCCCTCATTTTCGTAGACTAAAAAGCTCCCATGGTGGTCCCAATTTTATATAGCCTATAGAAAATCATTATCAATGTAAATTTTAAGTGCGAAATCTAATCTCGCGTGTGCCGATACGCTAGAGGTTTTTATCAATGAATACGTTTAATTTATATTTTCAGATTCCTTTTAGTTCCCTGGAGTAAAAAGCTCTGATAGAGGTCTCAATATTATTCAGCTTCTAACAATTCATTATCAATGTTTTGTTAGAATTTTGAGTGCAAAATCTAATCTTGCAGGAGACTTTATCAGTGAATATGTTTAATTTATAATGTCAGATATCTCGGTCAAGGGTTTGATAGAAGTACCAGTTCGAATTAAAAAAAAAATGTTTAAAATGTGTATATATAATTAAAAATATCCCTTGCCCAGTAAGTATTAGATTCTTTAGCCATCCAAAATGTATTCAAGACACATTCCATAAGAGAAACGAAACAACTTTTAATAATCTGCTTAAAAAACCCTCAACTTTATTCAGTGAGAGGAAGTTTTGGAGAACATTTAATAGTAAATGCCGGTCTCCTCCTTGATCCATTCCAGGTAGTTAGTCACTCGGGTGAAACCAGCTGGAGCTCCTGACTGGCAGCCATAAATGGATCCAAAGGAGGTAACTCCAATGAGCTTGTCACCTTCCTTGGTGACCAGAGGACCACCGGAATCTCCCTGGCAGGTGGACTTGCCATCCGGAGTGTCCACGCAGATCACATTATCAGTGGCGGTTTCAGTTCCGTAATACGCCTGGCAATCCGACACAGAAATCACTCGAACATCCACAACTCGCAGTTCCTCCACCACATTGCTGCCATCGTAGATGGCACCCCATCCGGAAGCCTGAGCCCAGTTGTTTTCGTAGGAATTGTAGCGATCATCCAGACTGGGCAGCTCGATCTTGTTGACCAGGCTGTAGAAGTCCACGTGGGGAGTCCTGATCAGAGCCAAGTCGTGGTCGAGTCCAACGTAACCAGGATACCTGATGAAGTTCTCACTGCTGACAGTGTGACGGAAGGCTGGTTCGTTGTAGTTAATGGCACCGTAGTACAGAGAAGCCTCATCAGCACTATGAATATTTAAGTTTGTTAATTAAAATGAATGAAGTATGTTTTATATTATTTAACATACCCGGCGACACAGTGTGCGGCAGTGAGAACCCAAGTGTTTCCTATGATGGAGCCACCGCACCACCACCAGTTTCCGTTGCTATTTAAACTCACTCCCACAATGTAGGGAACCTGCCCCTCAGTCGCATGGTTTCCGTTGGTAATGCGACCCTCGATGCTGCGATGCTCGACCTTCAAATCTCGCGGGTGGATAATTGAGTGGGGTACAGTGAACCCACTGCAAACCCCCAAAAGTGCGGCCAACAATACGAATGCTTTCATTTCTGAATACTAAAAAGCTCCTAAGGTAGTCATAGTTTTATATAGCCTAAATGGAATCATTATCATGCAAATATAAAGTGTTAAATCTTATCAAGCGCAAATCGCAACGTACTAATAAATAATTTTAATTTATAATACCGAGAACGTTGACTGTTAAATTGATATTTGTTGATTAAAGTACAGAAAATTTAAATAAGAAAGAACAATTCTTTTTAATCTAATTAATTTGTACGTCAACTAAAAGTTTTAGTCTGTAATATGTGTCACATCAACTTAAATGAATTAAAACTGAAACAGAAACTTTGCAAGAGTGTTGAAAAAAAGGCAATAGAACCCAGTTAAACCCTCCGACATAGAAACTGCAATCGGGGGTCATGTGATATCCTTGAAGTACAGCAGGAAATAGTGAAACGGCAAAGAAAATACGATTATGGCAATCAAAAGGGAAGTCCAGTTTCGAAACTATGGTGCAGCAGTTCCTCTTAAAGTGAGACAACGGTGTGAAATCCAATATGAGTTCTAAGGAAGCCCCCGAGCGGAGTGGGTGGACTTTTCCGCTCATTAAAAATCTATTGGGAATGTTTATGTTTGCATTCTCCGTGCTTCTACTTGACCGCAGAACTCTCGCTTGTACGGGGAAATGTGCAACATCTCGTGGCAGGAAACTCACCACACGTCGGAGAGCTATTAAAGGCGACCCCCAACGAAGCATGAGTCAGTTCCCGACTCGGCGTCCAGGCATTCAGACCCCATTCGCAAGGATAACGACGCGCTAGTTCCCCACACAAACAATCAATTAATAACACAATTAAAACTTTAGCGCGCACCGTTCGCCTGGAACCGCAGTACAAGTATCCCCACTCAAAACTCGTTTCCTACAGGCAGTGCAAAACCAAAAGTGCAGTCATTAATTAATTTAATGCATGTGTACGATACTCTGGCAGTACAAAAGCGGATACACGATAAACTCATCAGCAAGTGAGTGAATGTTCGAGGAACGGTTTTAAAGGATTGCGTTGTTTTCCGTGCCCGATGGCCATAACAACAGTTTGCGCGATTACCTTTCAAGGTGGGGCGATTAAGTCACTCTTTCGCCATATCCTCGGCATCATCATGCGATGTTCCTTCATTGGGAGTAATGAACTCGCGGAGTAACGCGGAAATATTAAAGCAAACAAATTATTAAAAATACATTACCTTCTCTACAGAGGGTTTTACTTACAATAAAGAAGATTGATCAATCTTCCTTACACTTATTATGGTTTGAAAAGAAAAATATTATTTTGATTTTGATGTTTTGTTTTAAAGGTAATTAACACCAGTCACACCAAAAGTACAACAGAGGAAATCAAAATGTTCCAAGCCATCACCAGTATTCGGTTGTCTAGAGGTGACTAGGCTTAATCATCTGACCCCGAGTAGTAATCCCTTAAAGGATCGGCAGGATGCACCAGGTACTTAGCTACGAGACGGCGGTGCGGGCCAACAGCTCTCGCGAATTTCGCGAATATGTCTCAAAGCGCACTTGTGCGTCCCTGGTCCTAACGATTGCCTTCTTCATGCTCATAACAGGTGGGTGATAGAGGATGTGGAACATCTAAAGACATTCGCTAATGAGTGCCACTTGTTTTCTCGTACTGTACAGGATACTTGCTGGGCAATTTCGTGGCCGAGCGCAAGTACCACATACGCCAGATGACAAAGGGAGTAGTTAAGGATTCGGATCGCGAGAGGTCCGTGAAACTGGACAGTGCGGAATATGCCAGCCTGCAGGAGCTGCAAACGTATCAGAAGGCCAAGGCCCAGCTGCTGGTCTCCGCCCAAGTGCTCGACAAGCTGCAGCAGCAGGACGAAAGCGAACGATACCTGGCCACCTCTCTGAACACGGAGATCTTCAACAAGTACATATCCTGCACACAGGACATACCGCCCAACACGAACATAGCGGCCAGCCAGTTCACCGAGCAACTGATCGACAACACGGTGGCCAGGCAGCGCCACTGCATGAGGATCATCCAGGTGGTCATCGACAATCACCTGGCCAACAGCCAGCTCTGAGCTGGATCCAAGGATTTAGGGATGGTTTAGCGGGCCAAAGTTGGAATTTATAACTTATGTATGTGCTTTTAGGTGTGCTCAATGTGTGTTCCCCAGCTAACTAGAGAATAACTTTTGTAAATCATAGTGCAAGTATTAACTTACACAGGTTTTTTATACATGTCTGCATTTAACGCAAGTTATAAATAGATGTTGAAAACATAAACAAACAGTTTTTATTTATATTTTTTTAGTGAGTTAAACATGATAATTTCGTTTAAACTAATTAATATATATCTTTAGTTACTCAATTCTTTGTGTTGTACTGCCGATACATAGAATTTGCACCTTTAATTGGTAGGAAGTGTCCTGCACTGTTAAAAACCCAATCTTCCAGCGGAATGACATTATCATCGGAAAACAACAAAAACAAATACTTAAGGGTTGCGCCTAAAAAGAATGTCCTTTGCACATCATCCTGTCCTGCAGAAATGTTATAAACATCCATAATACCAGAGTATCCATATGGTGTTCGGCAATATTTCTCTATTGCCAGGAAGATCTCACGGCCCCAAATGCGATATTTAGTATTATGAGTAAGTCGCCAGAGAACTAAGTAGCTCTCGACGATTTCTGGCCGTAACATATAGAAGTCCCTCTGCAGGGCAACAATATCCTTTTGTGCTTGTTCGGTGAAAGCGAAAAGATCTGGACCCAATTGAGTAGGAGAGCTCCAAAACTTATCATGGCAAGTATCCACGATGGCAACGCCAATCTCCGCATATTTCTCCCAGTGCTCCATCAAGGTTTCTGCTGCTCCCAGCACAAAAAGAGCTCCAGCAAAGCAATCTGTTTGTTTCATCCGATGCGAAAGAGTACCTTTTCTCATCTCCGTTACGTAGGCTTGGCCCTCGGGTTTTATGACAACCAAATTTTGCACTACAGCCGGCAGAGCATCTTTGAATAAATCAAGAGTTTTTAGATCAGTTTTCCCAGATTGCACCCATGACTTTAGCAGGCAATCATAGAATCGATTCATTGAGCAGTTGTAGTTTTCCCACAAACCATAATTTGTACAAAAACTGTTGGGATAAAGTCCATTTGGTTTGTTCATGGTGGCTAATTTCTTCCGAATACCCTCTGCTCGGTCCTTGTAAATAGACAATCCGGTGATTTCGCTGAGATAAAAGAACTCCAAGTGCAGAGCACCAAACTCCGAAATACGAGACATGCTCTCGAGGTATTTGGTTAGGGTACTGCCCTCCTTCGGAACCACAAGCCGTCTTGGTATTCCTGTGGCGGTTTCGAATGCAGGCAAAATCTTATTGGCAATATGTACAGCTTTCTCCTTGTACAAAAGATCGCCAGTGAGGGAGTAGAGTGTGAGCATAGGACAGAGCAGTCTGGAAGTTAGTTCAAAAACAGACAACGGCTCGTCAACACGATCCAAGCTGAATGATTTTTCGAGCCAGTCACGCGAACGATTCAACTCTTTCTTCAGACCCATTAAATACAAAGTGTCCAAACTTTCTATTATCGTTGCTCCTACTTTATAGGACCCAAAATCACTTCCAATATGAACACGACGCGAAATAGGGCGAAACTCATTGGTGCCCCACACGACACGGGCATAACTTCGCCAGGAGTGCAGCATCATCTCCTTAATCTTCCGTCGCATCACGGCAGGATTCTCCTGATTGGGGAAACCATTTGTAACCGACTCAGTCGCCCGAACTTCTTTAAGGAATTGTCTTACTAATCCATAGCACTGTACAAAGGTAAAAACTACTACACCGATAGTGAAGACTCCGGTTGCAATAATCCGGATTCGGGATGTGGTATTTGCCGTATACCAATTGTAATGCGCTCGTCGGATAGCGAAATGAAGGAAATACATTTTGTAACTGAGTTAGCTTGAGTTTTGGGTAAAGTGAGATCGACATATGTACAAAACTGCACTACTCAAAACACTTGTTCAAATATTTGAATTCCCAAGGTATTTCCATACTAGTTCGAACACATATATCAGCTAACGAGGGGTTACAATTTGAAATTCGCAATTATATTATAGTAATATTTAATAGTTAATTTTAAGCAGTATAAATAGTTTATATAAATATATTTTGAATATGTGCTCAAATATCTACTGTGTGGATATAATATTGCGCATTTGTCGAATGGCCGTTACCAGACGTGGTTCGCATCCACTGCTGAGGGTTAGATACTGATCTGGAGCGGCCTTAAGTAGTGTCAGTATTTGCGACAACTGCAGGTTGATGGACAGACCAAGCTCCTCCAGGACGTTGGAGAGGTACTCAATGTCCACACTGAGCTGAGTGGCCGAGGAGGCTGGCAACGACTTGATTTGCAGTATCTGGGCCTGGTACAAAACGCAGCACTGTTCCACGACCAGGGAAAGTAGGACATCGGCACACGGAATGGCTTGTGTATACTTAATGTTGCACACCTCAAGAGCTTGCTTTAGCAACGACGAAGGCGATAACAGTAGCGGTTCCAAGTGCTGTGGCAAGGTGAGTAGGTACTGACCAATTTGCGTGATGCTTTCTTGGGGAGCAAAGCTGAACGAAGGCATATCGATGCCCGCCGCAGCGTGATCTTGCAAAGGCGGGCGAATGTGTGCCAGGTGCGTCTCAATAGGTTGCAGTAATATATTGAGTGTTATGTCATGTGTATCGGTAAAATGACTCTTCAAAGTGGCATATATCTGTGGAAAGATACCAAGGCTGTCGGTGGCCTCCGACTTCTTTTGCTGATAGTCAGCTATGCTGTTCAACAGCTGGGTGCGAGCTGCGTGATCGCATGTCTGGAAAATTGTGATGGGACCCCGGTTAGTCGGCTTGGCCAGCTTGTTGGATAATGTCACCATGCGTGTATGCAAATCTTGTTCAAATTGATGTAGCTGGACCTGAAAGTCGGCCAGACACTGCAACTGCGACATGGTGTACTGCAGCAGGGACCAGTTTTCACTCTGCGCCGCATAGCTGCTGGATCCCAGACTGAGTCCAATCTGTCTTTGAATGCGTCCAAAGTTCTCAAGCTGCCGCTTGAAGATGCCGTTTAGAAGAGTTATAAGTTTGCAGAGGGCCAGATCACTTGTTATAGAGGAACAACGTCCGCAGGCTTCCTTTAACCATTCGTAAAGTTTACGGGTGCTTTCCTCAAGATGACGCACACCATCGCTGGGAGTGGCCTGGTTGGACGAGAGACGATCCACCTGTATTCGAATAAAACCAAATAATAAGATTCAAAACTTAATAATGTTCTAATTTCCTTACCTGCGTAGAAAGTTGGGTCTCTTCCAAGCGTGGATATTGTTGGATGAACTTGTGGAAATACTCAAAAATGGCCTCGCCTAGAAGGCGGTGCAGCTCCTCGGACAAAGTAATGTGTGACTGCTCCAGCAAAGAGTTCAAATGCAGCACAAAACTGTGATTAACCTGGGCAAACGAGGCCAACATCTCCAACCTTTCATTGGAGGTTTTTAAAAGCTGTAGAATGTGGGCATCTCGAGTGGGTTGTAGTGCTGGTAATAGCTCGGCAATCACAAGAAAAGGCTGAGAAGAGTCCTCGCCGAAAAGATTGGAGCACCATTTAACCTGGCGTTGGCAATGCTCCAGTAACTGGTCGTAATACAAAGTTAAAAACTGCTGCTGCTGCGGTTGGGTTTCCGTGCCCTGCAGCTCCAAAGTTTGCTTCCATTGTTGCTGCCAAAAGTTCTTCTGGACCGCACGGTAATATTGCTGCAATTGCGGCAATCGCTGAATGTTGGTGAAGATCTGCACATAGTGCTGTGCCTGCTCAGTGTTACCCTCGGCAAAACACTGAACCACACTGGGCGAAGCCAATGCCTCCAACCGGTTCTTGAAGTCCTCCACTTGGGTCTGACGCTCAGCGTGTCCTGGCAATTGCTCCTGTGCGTTCAGGGACTTTTGCAGAGCTATAAGCTTGTCGCAGACTCCCTGAAAGTTCGTGTTTAGTAACTTTAAATTGCTTATATCAAATTACACACCTTTAGATCATTGCGCTCGAAACCATCTTCCAGTTCGGCCAGGAGGTTTCCCCAGCCATCTGACTCCTGCAACGACTCCTTGGCCACTTGGAGGCGCTGACTTTTGGTATTCAATCGCTCCAACGTGGCCATGCATTCTCCAGTTTCACTTTGCACCGCAGCCACCTCCAAACGCATGGCACTCATCTTCTCCTGCAACCGACGGACATCCCCTTGGAGTGCTGCTGACTCCTTTGCGATCCTAGGCATGCTAGCCACCACCTGTCGACTGGATTCCTCGACAGCATTGTTTACCTGGAGATTAACTCTATTTGTATGAAAAACAACAACTGATAGATGACGAGCTTCTCTTACGTTGAATATGTACAGCTGTAGCTTGGCCACGTAGCTCCGGATAAAGGAAGAGGCGGCATCGCTGTCATCGCGTCCATTCTCTTCCACAAACTTCTTGTAATTCGCGTTTATCCACTCCGCAGGACTAAAATTTGGTCCCGAAAGAGCCGACACATCCATGGTGACGTTGGTTGCAGTGTGACCTTAGGATGGAAGTAAAGACGACTGAACAGGGCTGAAGAACTTCTTGTAGTTTTTGCATATCACCACTTACTGATAAATTAAAAACCTATGTCAATAATGGGAGATCCGCAATTGCAATCACTCATACTTTTACTGTTTCAAATAAAACTGACAGAAATTTTATTATTTGCGGATGTTGCGCGGATGTTTTTTTCAAATGCAAGGCGTTTGGGTATTTCCAATTTAGAGTGCTGTGGGCACACTGCAAAAAATACAATATTTGTCGTAGGAGTTGTTGGGATTTATTTAGATTTGTTCAGTTTTTAAAACATGTCACTTGGCAATGCCGATCCTTGGCACTTAAATACCACATTAGTTAAGCAAGGAAGCCCAGGGTCCACGGATAAGAGTGAACGTTTTGAGGACAACTTCACGCCCCCACCCACTGTAAAAGAGAGCAGCGAGAAAAAGGACGCGAAAACTGGTGAAGGACATGAACCTCTGCCAGATTCAAGCGACTATCTGAAGTTACTAGGTGGGATTGAGTGCTTTAAACCCGAAACCTTCCAATAAATCGTGTTCATTTCAGAACGGAAGCTGGCACGGGTGCAAAAGGGTAACAAATTGTTGGACAACCTGCGCGACAAGCGGCAGGATTGCATGCGGGGATTACTCTCCTCCGAGGGAGTTCCCATTTCCATATTTGAGCAGTTCCTGGAACTAGACGCTCCCATAGAAAGCGGTCGACTTCATCGACATCTGCTTCCTGTCCAGGCCGTCAACGTTGGGGAAACCGTATACATAGTGAATCACGACGCACTCGAACAGTCAGCGGAAGCAGAAGCAGAGGAACACCAGCCCCCGGTTGAGCACTAACAGCAAATCACAATGGACTCCACGTTTGGCAAGGTCTTCATGTTTCTCACGGATCTCGCCTGGAAGAGCCGTCTCACCATACCCGTTTTGGTCACCACTGCATTTCTCGTCATGGATATCCGCCTGCAGATCGAGATCAACATTCAATCCGGGCAATTTGTGAGTGTTGTAACCGCAATTGGGTGAAGAGTATTCCATGGAACTTGCGTTCGCTTATGCCATTTGTGTACTTCGTTATAACAAAATTGTTGTTTTAATGGAATTAGTCCATTCAGAACCCCTAGATGCATATTAAAAGCGCTAGGTTTCTTTAACGATTTAAAAAAAAAAGATCTTAAAAATTAATTTTTCCTTAAGTAGTTCCCTTTCGCCAAGATAGAGGGTGTTTCTAGCTATTAGTTTGGTTATCAAGACTAGTTTTTTTTTCCCACCTGATGACACCCCATACTAAATCAGATCTTACTTTACACAGAATGCCAGCGATCTGGATGATGCGGATGATGGTCTTGACGATCAGTTCGGTGCCCATGATCACGGAACGGATGACGAGAGCGGCAGTGATAGCTACACGGATGAGGAGTATAACAGCGAGTACACTAATGACGACGGCAATAACAGCGAATTGTCCCTCTTTAGCCAGGACGTGTACGATCCTTGGGGGTCAGAGGACGAAGTCGACATTACCTATTCGCGGGAGATGCAGTTCTAAGGCACAATTTAAATTTTAGGCGTAAACGGGAGTAACTAGCTTTATTTTATGTATATATAGTACTCAGCAATATCGAAACCCTATTTATCCATTTTATGCAGTCATATTAAAACAAACATAGTTAAGTGCAAGTCCTTTATTGTTCATTTACATGTAAAGTTTGATTAACTCATCGCTGACGGCCGAGGGAGTTAATCTTCCCAGATCGGTGAAGAGCAGAGTTATATAGACAGGAGGCGTATAATCGACCAGTGGATCCACTTTACTAACATCATTTAAATGCTTGCGGGAGTACTAACAGTAAAAAATATTTAATACATATTCAGATTAACTTTTTTGCGGAACCTTACCTTGTACTCATTGGGCAGATCGCGTTGATTAAGGGGATACAAACGGCTAAATTTAAAGCTTTCTGCGAGGACGTAGAATGGCTTTTTCATTTCACGAGCGCACAATCCCATGGTGTAGGTGCCGATCCTGTTGATTATGCCGCCACTTTCCACCACAGCTTCTGCGCCCACCATTACAAAGTCCACCGATTCCATCACATAGCCAGTGGCAGAGTCCAGAATGAGGGTGCAGTCAATTCCAGCGGCATGGAGATCCTTCACCATCTCTTCGCTAAAGACATGGAGCATTTATAATTGTAATTTTAGGGGTAGAGCTATAATCACCCACCCAGAGTTTCCTGTGCCTCCTTGCGTCACATAAACGTGAAAGGACTTTTTGTTCTGCGAGGCCGTAATCAAGGCTTTAAGGACCACTCGTGATCGGGAGTGTGTTAAAATTCGGCAGCCATCGGTGATAAACCGCTGGGCTTGTTGAGCAATTACCTGGATTGGGGTGTTCGTACATCTTCTTTGTAAGTTAAGGATTTAAACTTACCTGCCGAGAATTGAGCAATTTGGTAAGGAAGATCTTTCCGCGGTTCAGCATAATCTGGCGGCACTCCTCCATATGCTTGTCGTCCAGACTGAGCGTGATGAAGCGACAAAAGAGCTCTCCGGCGGAAACAATCGCAGCGATGGACAAATCCGTGTTGCGCATGGCGGCCACCGCTTCTCTCATGGTTGTGTGCAGAATATGAATAGTCCCAACTGGAAGATGTGTTGAAAGGCTTGAAAATAACTTTCCAGGAGGATTTTTAAGAAAACTAACACTGTTTCTTTTCCAGAATCATAAGTAGAGTCCTAATGGCAGCAATGCCGGAAGACAGGTCCTTATCCTCTTCCAAAAGCTGCAGGAAATATTTGACCACATCTGTGGGTGAAAACTGATATTAAGCATTGCCCAATCCAAAAACTTTATATGTAGCGCACCAAAATCCTGCCCATTTTCGGTAATTTGTGGCATTTTGATGAAATTAAAAGGAACAACTGCAGCACGTTAAACGTCAACAAACTAAACAGCTGCTTGTGGGCCATCTACACTTTCGCAGCTGCCGGCACTTGTGCACACTGAAATTAAGAATGTTTTGCGTGCCTTTCAACACTTGCGAGCCGGGGCTGAAAACGTAAACAATCAAAAATTTCATGGCTGTTTGTTTTGTAAAAATATTCGGCCAAAATAGTAACCAAATCCCCAGCATGTAAATTCA
Source organism: Drosophila ficusphila (assembly GCF_018152265.1). Lineage (NCBI taxonomy): Eukaryota > Metazoa > Arthropoda > Insecta > Diptera > Drosophilidae > Drosophila > Drosophila ficusphila. The sequence goes on from NW_025064737.1 coordinate 22,842,630, forward strand.
AGTAAATCACCGGCAACGCAGTAAATGAAGAGTTCCATTTGAGTCAGCAGTCGAGAGCGCTGGAATCAAGGCTTCTTGCCTGCGGAGTGGCCACACCATGTTCAAACTGGAGTCCTATATCACTCCCATTTTGCTAAGCTACGTGGCCAAGTACGTGAAGAACTTCCGCGATGAGGATGCCCAGGTGTCGCTTTGGGAGGGTGAAGTCACCTTTCAAAACCTGGACCTGCGTTTGGAGGTCCTCGAGGAGGAGCTCAACCTGCCGGTGGAGCTGGTTTCCGGGCACATCCACGAACTTAGCATCCAGGTGCCTTGGACGAAGCTTATGTCAGAGCCAGTTAAGATCGTCATCAACACGATTGAGTTCGTGGCAAAGTTGCCGGACAGCGAAAGCAAGCAGCGCCGGGCTTCTTTTCAGCGGGAACAGCGGAGGAGTTCCAAGCGGGCGTCCGTCGAGCAGTCCGATCAGCAACCTAAGAGTCCCGGAGCTGCCAGCTCTTCTAGTGTGGTTAACAAGATCATCAACAATATAAGCCTGCAGTGCCACAACATCATCTTAAAATATGTGGAGGACGACATAGTGGTCTCCATGAATGTGCAGACCCTGAACTTCAGTTCCGCTGGCGAGGACTGGAAGCCCACCATGGTCGACATCCATCCGGTGTCTGTGGTCATGCGCAAGGTGCTGCAGGTGTCGGATCTGACCATCTGCCTGGACAAGCGAAACACGGCTGGCAGGATTGAGGTGTGCCAGGAACCGGTGCTCTACCGCTGCACACTAGAGTGCCGGGTACTCCGCAAATACAACGCGAATACGGTAAGCACTTCGAGCACCACGCGTATTGCAGTTTTCACCAAGTCGCTGGACATCAATGTGTCGTCCTTGCAATTTCCCATGGTCATGAGGCTGGTGAAAATGCTACTTGAACTAAAACCCGCCGACTCCGAGGAGGATTCTGGAAATCTGGACGACCAAGATGCAGTAGCCGAGGGAAACGAGGAGCAGAGTGCCGAACCCGCTGGCCAAAACGTTTTTTGGTGGGCCTGGAGCCTGTTGCCCAGTTTTGAGGCACAGGCGCCTTCCTCCTCTTGCGACTCTCCTAATGGCCACGCATTCGATATGGGCATCTATGCGGAGGAGCTGAACTTCCAGCTCAAGAACTCTGAGTACTTTACCGACCAAAGCATGGGAGGGATTAAGCGGATACGCTACACACCAATTCTGCGGATCAGCTTGGGTGGTCTGTACTACGAGCGAACTCAATTAAAGGAATGTGAATGGGGCAACGTCAAGGCGGGTCTTTCCAGCATGTGTATGGAACCGTTGGGTGCTTACCGGAGCGAAGATCCTGTAGATCGCAATCTGGTTAATACTCAGGAGGTGAGTTTGAATTGGAACTTCTTTGTAATAAATATTTAACATATTTTTCTGCAGTTTCTGGATGAGCGCTCCTTCATCGACAAGAGTTTGTTCGACGAGAACTACATGTACGCCGATCGTTCCTGGTGCAGCTACAACTACGATGACTATGTGGCCAGAAACACAGATGAGTACATGCTTTACCGCAGCCCTGTTCTTGCCTTCGACATTATCGAGTACCGTGTGCCGAAGACAAGTAATCATCCAGTGGCGGAGAGCCAGCTCAGAGACCTGGGACTTCGGATCCAGTATCGCCTTTTGTCCGCCGGAATTACGTTCCACTTTTCGCAGTCCTTTGCGCAGGTTAAAAATGTTATTAGCGATTTAATTCGTCCTTACGATTATCCGGGATATCATTCAGAATCGATGAAAGACGAAGATCGTAGTGTCCCCGAGCCGGAGAACAAGAATGCTGATATGACCATACCGGACCTGGAGTATTTAATGGGTCTCGTGCCTGTCTGCAACTACAAGATCGAGCTGCGGAACATTGTGCTTCATTTGTATCCCCGCCAGCAGCCGGAGGAAGCCTCTGCAAATAACCAACACCAGCTGACGACCACAGTTAAGCAATCTCTGTTGCCATACCTTCAGCTGAAGATCTCTCTAGTCGAGGGCACAATGTGTGGACCAGTAAGCCCGGTTCGTCTGGTCCAGCTGATTACGCATCTGCAGGATAAACCTCGGGAGGTAGTCAACGCCTGCTATAATTGCTGTAACCTTAATGTTAAGAACTTGACGCTGATGATTCTCAACACTACTCCGAGTCATGGACAAACCAAACTTGTAAACATTCCACGAATGCAGGTGAACTGGAACCGGCTGCTAGCGCCTCATCTCTGGCGTCAAAATGAAGCTGCCCTGGAGACAGCGGAAGTAAAGTCCGAGATCATTACTTTGGAGTTCTCAAAACGGGAGCTGATACTCGCCAAACGCCTTATCCCGCTGGTCTCGACTTTCGATGGCGCACAGCTCTGTGAGCTGGCCCACAGTGTGGCCCAAATCAACGCTCATTCGGATGTGATCAAGCTCCAAAGCTTGGGTACCAAGCTAGGCGTCAGTTACCACAAGTATCATACACACTTGGCCGCCGTGGGTTCTCTTCAAAGTATCCACACTGATGCCGTCCACACAAAGATGAATGTAAGGAATGTGGTGCTAACTACTTCAAAGAATGCGAGCACAAAGTGGCTGGAGGTGCAGTTACAGCTTCCTCTTGAGGACGCCGATACGAAACAGGAGAAGATACCTGGCACAGTGATATGCCTTTGGCTGGAACCATTCCGCATCACTACGGATATTTATCTGCTGCAGTTTCTAAACTTTTCGGAACAAAGTGGAAAACAAAAAGGAAAAGAAAAGGGTTTGTATCCTAATCATATATAATAAAATTACCGGAATTATACATCTTTTATTTACAGAAACTGAAATGGACTCAAAGTCTATTAACCAATCAGAGCCACCCCTCGCACAGTCAGTTTCGAATTATTCGACGATTTCTGCCTCTGCGATAACTTTGAATGATCTTCAGCCGCGTCGAATTAGCAGAAACAATAGTCGTAAAATTTCCGTTCCTGAGGAAACAGTGCATCTAAGCTCTGAACGTGATGAGAGGCACACACAGGCTGAACCTCTAAGTTTACCCGTCCCAAGTAAGCCTCCGCCATCGAATTTCGATATGACGGAGCTGGTGAAGCGGCTGACCAATATGGTGGTGCTGGTGGAGATCGCACAGGCCAAGATTGATGTGTGTGAAGTAATGATGCGAAAAACGCCTGCGGATACGGATGTGGAATATACCTCAATCCGGCTGCCTGACGTGAAAATAAAGTCTGGAAACTGCGACGCTATTCAGCGAGGAAACATCAGGGCAGTAATTTTTATGGACAGCAAAGCGGAGCTATTCAACTGGGTCTTTGACCTAAGTGATTTCAATGTGTGCTATCGCCGATCCAATGTCACCGAAATTATCGTTGCTCCTGTTAGAACGACAATAACCCTAGCCCTGTCCTATAAAGTATCCGAAAAAACCAATAACGAACAAAACACGTACTCTGTAAATGTTCATGTGGATATGTCAGCTATTAATTGTTTTGCCCAGCGGGTAAGAAATCCTGCTTATATGGATTTTTATTTTAAATTAATTAACTCATTTCCAGGTTAAATTATTACACGAGCACGTCTTGATTATTTCCAAGATGTTCTCCTCACTTTGCCCAGATGAACCTCCATCTCAATTGCAGGCAGCTAAACTAAAGCCCAAACTGGAAGTATATACCGGTAGTGCACAAACGTATCCAGTAATAAAAGAGTTCTTGGAACTAGATCCCAACTTTGAAGCACCACAAATTAAAAGCGGTAAGAACAATAATCCAAACTTTTTTTAATCTATAACATTTTATTTATTTCCGATAGCTCCCAAGAGCTCGGTTGTGTTATTTTGCCAATGGACCATTCCACGCATTAGTTTTGAAATGGAAAACTCGAACGATTACAAGCACAGTAAAATCGTTATAACTCTGGAAGACTTACTGCTAAATATTGATAAGCATAGTGATTTTACCAAGATAACTACCAAAGTAGAAAACTTTGGACTTAATTACTACGAGGAGAAGCACGAAGAGTGGGAAAAGATTGAAGATTTTCACATCAAAATGTTGGGAGACAGTACAAATTTGCCATTGATTAGTGTGGTAATAACAACTGTAAGTCTTCAGGATCTGTACGCGAAGATCGGTGCCAGAAACCCTCATAATAAGCAGCACACTATTACTGAGGTGCTAATCGAGGTACAACCCATTGAAATGGTGCTTGACTTGGACCAAATAACAGAGTATATGGTGCCCTTATGTGAGCTGCTTGAAATTATAGGAAGTTCTGAATCTGAACAGCAAGTAAACTCGCACTGTGCTTCACCGTCAAGCCAGATTACCACGGTTCAGGATCTGCCAATGGTGCATTTAAACAGCAAGGGAATCTATGTCTATCTTCCACTATCCACAGGCAGAAAGAGCTGCAGTGTCTTACTGCTCAGGGTAAGTTTTTAAATTTCATTGAAGGTATATAAATCAATTTTAAACATTTTGCAGATCGAGAGTATTCAACTGACGCCTAGTCTTGAAAATCCCCTAGTCCGACAGCTCGTGCGTTCGGATATATACCAAAAAGCTGCAGAACTGAATATGCTGAGTACACCAGGTGCCCTTGTAGAGGATCGTCAGTATGAGCTCAGTGTTAGAAGGGTATCTCTATCAACCGGTAATTGGAAGCAAACACAAAAATACCGCATTGAAAAAAGTTTAGCCAGCAAACATGATAACCCAGCATTTGAGTGGAACAATCAAAGCCAATCCATTGAACTTGACCACATGGAAATATTTAAGGACTTTGATTTCATTATGATTTATGCGCCGGCTATAAGCTACGATCGGTTCCTGGTGTGCGGACAAAGTGTGGAGTATAATTGTGTAACCGATTTTGTGGCTTCTTTAAACACTCATCAAATCAGCTTGATTAGCTGCATCATAGTGCGAGTACAGCGACTAAGTTGTATAATTAACCAAGTGTGTGTAAAGAATGCTGAGTTGCCAAAAGAAAGGTCGCACAAAACGTTGGGAGACGTATCAAAATTCAACAGCGTCGATAATTCCATTTACTTTCCCTCTGATCCTAAAAAGTGTCAGAAGGATTTAAGTAGAAAACCTTCTAAGAAGCAGCTAGCCGGCAAGCAAAATTACGCGACAGCCAACTCGAGCTTTGTCGACGCAAGAGGCAGTAGTGACACCTTTCTGGGGTCTTGCCAAAGCGACTCGGGAATTCTCTTGGGCAGTCGTGTGAAAGGGCATCCAAGATCGAGTGCTGCGGAGGATATGCATCGAACTGGGCGGCAACCAAGTGTCTTGACTTATCCTCGAAGCGTATCCTTTGTGGCTGGTGTGTTCTTGCTAAAGATTTACGATGTGCCGGAGTTTGAGGAGCTGGAGAGACCTGCGATGCAACCGCTGTTTTTGCTGACTGTATCCCAGCCCAGTTTTATGTCAAGCCAAAACCTTAAGGCAGCCATAACGCAAGCTTCGATATTTAATATTAACGTACGTGTGGCTACTCCCGAGGCTGAAGACAATAAGGACATGGAGCAATTTAATGAATCGGTGTTTGATACATTGCCCGGACAACTTGGAAGCTCGGGGATTCCTCCTCCCCTGCTAACAATAAAGACCCAGTATGATCGCCTTAATCAGAAAGAAGTTGATGTGGAGCTTCGGAAACCCATCCTGCTGCGAATGTGTGAAGACACCATCAAGCAACTGGCGAGTGATGTCATCCGTATCTACACGGTTCTTCACGAGACTCCATGTTTTGCGGTACGCAGCCAACGTCCCATACCCGAAGGATCTCAGCTCCACCAGATGAAGATGAACTGCTTCAATGCCGATCGGTTGCACATATCCTGTGATCGCATTACAGCCAAGTTCTACGACGAGGAAAGAACCTACAAGTGCAGTTTTGTGTGCCTGGATCTTAGTACCCGCATCAAGTTTAGTGCTCGTCCCCAGAAGGCCGTTGTGAGATCCACTCTCGGATCGGTCTATGTGCAATCTGGCGGAAAAATGCTGCTCCATCCCTTGCTAATGCGTATGTCGGTCGATTTAGTCAGTGAACCATGGTGTGATGAGCTGCTGATTTGTGCCACTCTAAAGATGAATTATCTCCACATCGATGCGGGTGTCCTCAGCATACTGCAACTGCAAAAAGCACGGGATGGAATAAATCGAATCCGATTGCACGCCGATCACGAGTGGCTGCAGTTCCTTTACCGTCGTCCTGTGTTAGGAACTCCAGAAGCGCACTGCAACCTCATCAAGTGCACTCCCTCAAACGAATCAGTAGAGCGCTTAAAGCGTCCCCCCAAGTCAACCGCGGAATTTTACCAGGATGACCTAAGGTACGTTTTCTAATTCAGTTATTTCCTCTATTTTATTGTTCCATGCATTCCATATTTTAGAGCGGGAGCCTTTCAGTTTGTTTATCTGAACTCCGAGTCCGTATTGCCAATGCCCTACCAAGTGCAGATCATCAAGAAAAACTATGGCATCATCTGCTGGCGTTATCCGCAACCGCGCCAAATGACAAGCATTCACATCTATCCAGTGCCAATGCCAGTAAGTGGTCTTAAGTAAGAGATTGAACTTGAACTAACTTATGGTTTTGTAAAAACAGATAAGCAGCCCGATTCAAATCAAGTGTCGCATGGAGTACTTTAGTGAAACCCACGAGACGTTCTTACATTACTGTGATTTTATGCTATCGGAGACCTCCACTAAGCAGTTGACGCCTCCAGATCGTCCGATTTGTGCCACCATATGGAGAGTGGTTATTCTGCAGTCGCTGATCTCTGTGGACGGTACTTGCTTTGAGGGGAGTGAAGATGAAGATCTATCGGTAAATCAACGAAAGTTCCAGTGAAAATAAAACTCATAATTCAATTTCAGATCGAGAACGTTCCCTCGGACTTTAAGGCAGATGAAAATAACGATTTCATTTTGCATCCCAAAGTTCTAGTGGGTTGCATGCGGATTGATACAGTCTTCAGAGCTGAAAAAGTTCCAAAACTGCAGTTGCTACTTTGCTGTCAGGACATTGAACTGAATTTTCTAAACCAGCCAGACAGCTCAGGAGAGCTCCCACAACAGTTAAATAAATATAACCTGAAGCCGATTAATAATATCAGCCAAACCTTTCTAACTGTGCATGTGGAAAACCTACAGATGCACTCGACCATATATTCTCGGAAAGATTTTAGTCTGCAGACTGAATTTCGCACTCGAGTAAAGTGCTTAGATTACGGATTTCTAAATATGCTGGATGTTGTGGAGCCAACGAAATTCACAAGCTATGTGAGACTAACCGACTGTCCACGCTCTCTGTTGCAGGCAAATTTTCTGGTGGATAAGCTCCGACTCAACTGTGGCCCCTATGTGGTGCATACATTGCTGAGTTCTAAACTCCACTGGCAGGAAGTTTTGCGTCAGAAGGAGATACGGCACGCTTTAATGCCTAAATGCGTTATAGTTAACCGGATACAGGCACCAATCAGCTTTGGTCAAACTGGTACAGTAGAGAAAATCTCTGTAGCTCCTGGAGAAATGCAGCTCTACCACTTTCGAAGTTGTTTTCATGACCAAAAACTAACATTCTTCATCACAAATCCCGAAACTGGTCTGGTGGAAATGAGTGACTCGGTTCATATAACCCTGAAGTTCGAGGATGATCTCAAAGTGCATCACTTGCGCGTAGGAGATTACTGTATAACCCTCAAGTTAGGCAAACTTTCCGCCACTCAGATCTATATCCTGGTCAAGGGACAAATCGAGTTGATTAGCATGGTACCTTTTAATCTAATCACAGAGTTTCGAGAGGAGAACATAAACTACGAAGAAAACAGTCCGCCAGAACATCTTTTGTTGTCCAAAGAAAGATCATCTTACTACCAAAACGTAAAGCGAAATGTAGATATTAATATGCGGTAAGCAGCTCAATTTATTGTTTAAGCATTTTATAAAATTGTCATTTTTCTGTAGGCTAAAGTTAACCGCAGGACTTGGAAGGGGTCGCACCGGCGATATTCCTCTGAAAGCCAATAATAACTTGCCTTGGCTAGTCAAAGTGCCCACGCAATCTGCTCAGCAGTTTATCAGCATTTGGGTTCGAATTTTACGAGAGGATATAGTGGTGGAGAAGACGGCAGAGGACTTTCAGCCCCAGAAGATACTGATCTGCATTTGGCCAATATTCGAGATAAGCAATATGCTTAGCTGTGAGATTCAGGCGACTGAAAATACCACCGGAGAGAGCTCTACTATCGACGCCAAGGGCGGCAGATGGGCTCTAAATACTGCAACCACCCATGCCACAGAGCATACCGTTGGATTCACGTTTTCGTAAGTTTATAAATCTATTTTTTATTGATCCTATCTCATCAGTGAAACGTTTTAGGGGAGTTTTGCGTGGTTCTTCGAAAGATAAATATACGCTCATGCTGAGGACAATGGATTGGCACAAATTCTTTTATTACGATTCCAACATTTGGACCATTGAAAATGCGCTGCACAAGCTGGGAAAGTCATCGAAGCGCAAATGGCCGCAATATGATCCAGAAGAATTACGGGTCAGCCGGCACCTTGATTTTCAAACTGGCTTTGATGTTAAATACCGCACAAAAGCGACGCGGGAATTCTCCTGTACTTTGGGTCTGGAGGTTATTCCCTGGGGGTTGTTCATCAACGGAACCGGCTTAAATGTGACTATTTTTATGATCCATGAGCAGGCACGTTTCGAGCTCAAAGCGAATAGTTTGAAGATGTCGCCCAAACTCCGTGGAGCTTTCACAATTGATTTGCACTCTGATAATGGCTGGATCGCTTCAACACCGATTTGCTTGGAAGATTTTTCACAAAAATCCGTTTCCAATACCGGGAGAACTATGACACTGCGCTGTAATTCCTTTGTGGATATAGTTATAGTAGAAAGGGATGAGGTGCTGCGTCTGATACTGGAATATAAAAAGGAAGACGATGGATATCGTGTGCTAAAACTTCGGTCAAAATTTGTACTGACGAATTTTACCGATGTGGTTCTAAATGCTTTACCTCTGACAATGGATCACAAAGAGACCTCGACAAGGGAAGAAGTGGAATCATATTCCATTTCCAAAGCGGCCCGTAGTCTTTTAACTGTAGATTCGACAACAAATTGGTACGTTCTCTAAAGATTGTAAGAATTATTGTATTTATTTAATGATTTTTTTAGTATTGGTACCGCAATGGATGTTTTCTACGATCTTAACACCCATAAGGCCAAGCACAACTGTGATACCGCGTTCGTTTATTTTGTTTGCTTTAGCGTAGGTGGAAATAGGGAGATTTCCATACCCATTCCTTTGGCCATACCCTTCACCAGACGCTGCTTCAGTTTACAAGCAGGGCACGAGTCTATTCCTTTAATGATCACTCTGATAGAGAAGGAAAATGTTCACTACTTGAACGTTTTCCGGGACACAGCGCCTGCTATTGTGATTAGCAACAATACGAATGTCAAGTTCATTGTGGCTCAAACAAGTGCATCGGAAAATAGCAATGTGACCTGCACTAATTCAGAGTTCGTTGGCAGGCACTTCGAGTGGAACCAATTGGTCCTGCCCCACAGCAAATGCTATTACACCCCACCGCAGATGTACGCCAACTTTCCGGATGTGGAATTCACAATGTGCAATCTATCCTTGGCGGTTTATAAAGGTGAGAGCTTTAACAATCTATTTTTTACAAATATTTTCAACAAATTAAAATTTTTTTAGATAAGCCTTGTGCTAAAAATAAGATCGCGTGGTCGAAACCCATTCGAACTGACAAGTCATGGCAAAAATTTCTGCAAGTTCCCCACCACGGCGATGTAAAAGTGGTAGTGTGTGATAAGCATCGAGCTATTCGTCTGAACATCTACTATATAGCTCAGCAGCTTGAATTCTCTGTGAAGGACCTACGATCTCGATTGAAAAAGCCAGATAATGCTTTAATATCTTCAGAGGAGCAGGCACTTATGGGATCAAATGAAAAATTGTCACAAGATGAGACCGTTTTTAAGGATCCCCTCCCTGATATGGTGGCCTGTTCCCACTTTAGCGAAGAGTGCGAGACCAAACAATTGACAAAAATCAAAATCTTCATTAAGAGTTTTGTGTTTAGCCTGCAGACTGACAGTCGAGAAAATGACTATTTAAAGACGGAGGTGTGTAATATATACGCCGACGACTCAATGCTTATCTACGACGACGACGACGATCAGCGGGAACTGCACTTGCAGCTGCCAAATCTTCAAGTGGATAACCAGCTGTACTCCAGTGGAAAGTACGACTTTCCGGTGCTGCTTTGTGCGGAAAAACTGTACAAACGCAATTGTGTTATGCCGCAAGTTTATGATTTGGACTGCGTGTACGAACAGCAGGCAGAACGAACTCCCGTCTCTCTATTCACGTTCATTTTCTACCAAGATGAAATGCACCTGCAGAATGTGCGATGCCAGATTCCCCCTTTTCGGGTCTACATTGAGGATGCATATCTGAACCAGCTGCTGGAAGCACTGGTGGAGTGTGAACCGTCCCACTGTGTGTATAGTCCGCCTGTGAAACAGGATCAAATTAGTCTGGCTCCCGGAACAACTCTGCTGCCCGATCAGGTTGTGGCCCAGTCCTTGTACATATCGGAACCCCTACGTCTAGATAATTTTACGGTGGAGCCCCTGAGTCTCTTGCTATCCGTCCATACTTCTTCGAGGCTCTACATAGCATTAGATCACTCTCCCCTTTCCTTCTCCCGCTATGAGCGTCAGCAAATCCTTACAGTTCCGCTCCGCTTCGGACAATCCCTGGGACTTCACTATCTCAGCGGTGCCATTTTCGGAGCTGGCTGGGTGGTTGGTTCCCTGGAGATTTTGGGAAGTCCCAGTGGGCTGGCTCGCTCCTTTAGCACCGGTCTTCGAGATTTTGTCTCCATGCCCGTTCAGGGTCTCTTCAGTGGACCGTGGGGCTTCCTAGTGGGAGTGACTCAGGGTTCTGCCTCTCTGCTGCGCAATGTGACCGCGGGAACCGTGAATTCCGTGACCAAACTGGCTGGTTCGGTCGCCCGTAACCTGGACAGGCTGACGCTGGACGCAGAGCACATCGAATTAACTGAGGCCCGAAGGAGAGCTCGACCGCAAGGATTCGCCGATGGACTGACCCAAGGTCTGACTGGATTGGGCATTAGTTTACTTGGCGCTGTTGGAGGATTGGCCCATCACACTCTGGAGGCGCGAAGCTCTGTTGGTGTCATCGCTGGCCTAACCAAAGGTATTGTTGGAGCTCTGACGAAACCCATCAGTGGAGCTGCCGAAATGTTGGCTCTGACGGGTCAAGGCGTCCTCCACACGGTGGGCTTTAATGCAATGCCGCAACAGGTGGAGCCCAGCTATACGCGGAACGTCGCTCTGCACGGAAGCTCACATCGCATTTGGAGTTATCTGCCCGAGGAGTTGAGCCACGATCAGATGCTGTTCTTCTGTGAGATCACGCTGCTGGTCAACACGCAGTTGCGTCCAGCATTGCTATTCCTAACCTCGTCAGTATTGGCCATTATGCAGACGGATAGCGAAGACCTGGCCTTCGCTTCCCCTGTTTCTAAGGTGGATGTTGTGGCGGATCGCGAAGATGTCTCGAAATTGTACTTGAGCTTGAAGACTGAGACGAGGGATGATCTTGAAGGGGTAAGTCATTAGTCATGAATTAGATTGGAATATTAAATTAATTATTTCTCGCGTTTCTAGCAACTGAACTACACAAATGAGCGCATCATGAAGTTCCTGAACGCCTCACGACTTCAGAGCATAGCCAACGACTCTCTAAATGATCTGCTGCAGCTGCATGAACAGGATGTCGACGACCGCATCCAGCGGCAATCGCAGTGCATATTCTATATTAAACCCAATATAGGCGAACATCTGATCCACTATCTAAAGGTAATAAGCCGGATACAGCATTGATGCTAAATATGCATTCGTGCGTACGTCTTCGCAGTAGTCTATAGTATTCCACAATCCTGTGTATTGTATGCCAAAAATCAAAAGACATTTTTTGTTACATTTTTGCACTAAAAATTTAAATACAAACTTTAACTTTTTTAAAGATATGATGTTCCTGGGGATTCAACCCAATGGTTTCCTTGTTTTATCAGCCATACATTGTGTTGTCCAATTCCGCAAACTCACGTTCAATACGAATGGTTTTATCTAAAGCCTCCCACAAGCCAACCTAAAACAGGATGCGTTTTAATCAGGGCCAGATAAATCCAGCTAAAGCAAAGCCGTTGTGATTGCAAGAAACTTGAAAAATTAACCTGTCGCCGCAAAACCGTCGAACCAAAGTGCTTCTTATTTTTCCAGTTAAAAATAATTTGCCTGGCAGTAGTTGTACAGAGAAGAAAATAGAGGGAGGATAATTAAATTACTAAAGGCATAAAATAATTGATTTCATTGCAGACTGATAAAAATGAAATTGTTTAATGTTATTATATCATAATTTAAGATGTAACATGGAGTACAAATATTATATTCGTTTGACAAAGATAGAATCAACGTGCAAATGTAGGCCAACATATTTGTAACATTTTTTCCATGTGTGATTGTACTATCCTTCCTGGTTGGATCCCCGGATTTGGCCTTGTGTGTGCGCCAGAGCGCGACCCAAAGATTCAATTATGGGTGGTTGGTGGTCGGCTCACCGCATCCGCAGGTTTGCCCGTGCAAGTCGCTTATTGGGGCCCCCGAATCCCCGTTGGCCTTCTTTATGTGTTTGACATGTCTCGGGGGGCGAGCAGAATGCCCTACCTACACACAGACCAGATTTGCACACCGTTTCCGTCGGCGGAACGTATGTATGTACGTCTATTGTTTTATGTTTATAAAAGGTGGGCATTTAACGACTCTACTGTGCCTCGCCCTAAAGTTGAGCCCATTGTGTCCGCTTCCGCCTTTTGTCTCAGCTCGCATATTTATGCGGCAGACGCACATTAGCATTATGTGCGCTCGTTTCTTGTGATTTGCCCTCAAAAGTGGGCTACGACTTCTTCGGGAAGTTGTTTCAGCCATTTGGCAACACGCCCGCGGAAGCTGATGATCTTCGTTAATGAGCCCTGACCAATATAACCCATCTGGATTTGATTGAGGCCCTGCTAACGACCTGCATTTAAAAGGCTTTCGCACGAACTTTTGTAAATATTACGCATACGCACATGTGCAGTTGTGGCAACAAGGCCATCAACCGATGCATTATGGTGGCGTCTCCATTCACTTTGTTTTGTGCGTGGCCTTGGGGCAGGGGCTCTGTGGAGGGGATCAGAGTTAGCATGTGCCATTAAGATAAGTCAATAGTTAGGGGTCATCAAATGCAAGCTTCAACACGCCATTACCGAGCTTAAAACTAATCTTCAACTGTTATGCTTGCCATTTTGCGACCAGTTAAGGACTTTAATGTACCATTTCGAGGGGAACCACGAAAACAGCTTATAAAACAATGCCATGTTTGTAAACCGCTCTAAGCTGCCATTAGTCGACTAATAAAAACCAGTACCGTATGTTATGCTCTTTTTAACGTTTATGGATTTTGTTTATGCCAAAATATATGTATTTCACGGAAAAAGAATAAGCATTTTAATTAGCAAGGGCTTATTATATATTTAGATGTTTCTGTTCGATTTTTAAATGAAACACTTGTTGCCCCCTTTTGCAAGACTAAGCCCATGTGCAAGGAACCCTTTAGCGAGTTCCTGTTGCCATCTCAAAAGGCTGTGCTTAAAACCTTTTCCGAGAACTTGTATGAAAACGGAAAGCGAGCATTTAAGTATATCTGGTCAAAATGGGAAGTCGTATGACTTTCGCTAATGCAAATATTGTGAAAACAATTCTCAGATGATTTAAACACACGCTTTTGAGGGAGGCAGGGAACACCCCCTACAATAAGATTGGTTGTATTCGAAATGAATGTACCCTGTGCTCTGCAATATTCAGTTTATAAATAAATTAGGCTTCTACACAACATCAATCAAATTCGTATCCAACCAGATTTTAAATCTGAACACACCTTCTCCATACTTAATCTTCCAACTCTTGCGACTACCTTTCACTTGATAGGTATGCAAAATCGCCGAATTATTCATAAGTTATAGGAACAAAACGGCGTGGAATTAAGTGAGTTGAGGGCTTTGCCCCCTGTACTTGAGATGTGCTCATGCTCTGCTGGTTAGGGGAAGTGCTTACATCAAGCTCATAAAGTACGACAAAAAAATCAAATGCAATTTTCTTTAAAATGGTTACTGATAAAAAATTGATACGCCACCCGGGGAAGATGGCTTGCGGGCACAACTCGCATAGACACAGGCACATGTGCATTCGAATACGAGTACGTTCGCATTCAGACCTTTATTCAGACGCCCTAGGCAGTTGGATTATTCATATTTAAATTCGTCTTACACCCTCGCTGAATGGATGGAGGTTTGCTAGATTTTCGAGAGTGTTTGCCACTCCTGTCGGCTCCCCATGTCTCATTCACACGCCGAATATAATATGGATGGAAAAGCTGAATAAACAGCGAGGCTGGCGTTCTCATTCTCATTCTAGGATGTTGACAGTCCCTATTTGTGCACCCGGAAACCCAATACAACTAAGAACAACTCGGTGATGGAGCAAGTCGCTTTATTCGCAATAACGTTTATATTCAGACATTTATATTTACACGTACATTCACATTCATAGTCATTTGTTTATTTGTTACAACTTAAGCAAGCAGCCGTAAGCGTTAAGAAGAGTAAAAACAGTTTTTAGGAACCAATCCGAATATTTACAGTGACTCAAATGGATCAGTAGCATGATGAGGCCTATATATGGGAAACCTACTGCTTGGCTCACAAGTGTTTTATCTAGATTTAGTCTTTCCTTGTCCGAACAACCTTTCCCACTGAAATGCGACGAAGTATCGAGTTTCCTTTAAGCAATGCAGATATACAGTTGGCTATCGTTGAAGGGAAATACCCAATTAGTGGGCTCTTTTTTTAGTCCAGCTATATCTGATATGTTCGAGGGGCGGTCGAGGGCAAAGAAGGTATCCTAACTTAGCTTTGGTTTCTTTAAGAACGAATTGAAATTTAGACTAGGTGATTTTCGGGCTTCCACTGAACACGTATCCAAGGACCTTTGTAAAGTATAAAGTATAAATTCGAGACCTTTAAATAGCTTAGAGCCAGGTTTTGTCATCGGACGAGTCCCTGTCGGACAATCCAGGATTGGCTCGCCTGTAGTTGTTGTTGTACGGCGACGAGCAGACAATCTGGGTCTGCATCTCCAGGCTCTCCGGCTGAGCCACCTGGATGGCCGGCTGTCAGGAGAGCAGCTGGGTGGTGTTGGTCGTACTGCTGGAGTTGGACGCACAGGCTGCACTATTCGGACCCGACCACCGCTGCTGCAGCTCCTGCTGGTAGGACATCCTCTTCCTGTGCCCTCCGCCGGATGACTGCGACTCACCCGGCAGACTGTTTCTCAGCGTCGCATTGCGAGGTGTTCCTGGGGATTGCATTTGGATTTGCAGATCGAAGATAATTAGATTGTGACCCTTGTTCTCATCCACTTATCGAAGGTCTAGGGTTCGAAACTTACCGCTGTGCGAAATTCGATGCGATTTGGGTGAGCTCGGGCAGGTATAAAGTATTGATTTCTGGGTATCTATCAATGCGTAACTCATTAGCGTGCAATCCTTTTTGTGTCCATTGCGAGTGGTCGAACTTACCATTGCGCTTGATGCGATTGTGATCCGGCGAGCCGGAGCAGGAGTACCGGGATGTGAGGTTCTCCCTCCGGCTGAATGGCTCCGTTCCCACGCGCACAAACAAACACCAGCGGAAAACCATCTTGAAACCGTAGCGAAAGCTAAGAAAGTACACAGAGAAAAATGAAACAAGGATTGTAGCTTCTCAACAATAGGTTATTTAGTTGAAAGCAAAAAACTTTTAACAAATAACATGTAATTTTAGCAAACTCTCTCTAAAGGCACCTCAATACATCAAACCCTAAGCTACTTTTTTAATTGAGGATTTATGGACTACATGCGGACAATCCCTGAAACACATCAAATTGTTTTATTTATGAGCAGCTTTTTTACTGCCTTCCCGAGTCCTTTCTGTACAGTAACCTAGGCACCGGTTACTCATGTAATCTATAGCGAACAGGAGTGTTTTTTACGGGCCAACGCGGGAACTTAATATCTCCTCGTTTCCTATGGGTAGTAAATATAAATGAAGACCTTCGTCGTCGTTGTCGTTGTCGTCATCATTTGCATATGGGGCGCCATCAATTGACAGGAGTTGTCCATGGTCCTGGGCAACGGGCCTCACGTGCTGGCCAGGATGTTTTTTCTTTGTTCCACGTAGAGGCCCCATTATCCTGCTCTTCTGTTCCCGGCTAGCGTTCCCCCATCAGTCAGATATCCGCTGACTGAGCGAAATTAATTGCAATCCGCTACGTTTTTCCGGACACGGACGCACGAACACCGACTGCCAATTTGTACGGCCATATACACTATATATTTATGAGCAACGCCTTTTGTCTAAGTGTGAAAACACAAATATTTATACACCAACAGTTGCGGTTAAAGCAGTGGGATTTGGTTTTAGTTTATCAAATATTTTTAATAATAATTTCAAAAATTAATTTTATTTTACTATTAAGTTTTTATGTGGAATTTTTCCATTTTTATACCCTTGCAGAGCAAAGGGTATTATAATTTCAGTCAGAAGTTTGCAACGCAGTGAAGGAGACACCTCAGACCCCATAAAGTATATATATTCTTGATCAGCATCACCATCTGAATCGAAATATGTATGTACGTCTGTCCGTCTGTCCGTCTGTCCGTCTGTCCGTCTGTCCGTCTGTCTGTCTGTCCTCCTGTCGGTTTCTATGTAAACTAGTCTCTCAGTTTTAAAGCTATCTCGCTGAAACTTTCCCAAAAGTTGTGTAGTTGTTGCACGCAGTATATATGTCGGAACGAGCCGGATCGGGCGACTATATCGGATAGCTCCCATACAAGAGAATGAAATAAAAAATGTTTACACCGTTGTTTTTGATCAGATCGACTTGACTCCTTCCAGATGGCGTTTTCTAACTGCTATTGAATTTCGGATTAAATTTTATCAAAATCGGATAACTCTATCATATAGCTGCCATAGGAGAGATCAAAAAATATATATATAAATAATGGAAAAAAAATTATAATGTCGTTGTTTTTAATGCCACGAGCATGATTTTTGGAACATAAAGTTTTTTAAATACTCTTAAGTTGAGAAAAAAATTTCATAAAAATCGGAGTACTATATCATAGAGCTGCCATAGGAAAGATCGAAAAATCTATATAGAAATAACGGAAATATAATTATAACCTCGTTGTTTTTCATCAGACAATAATGATTTTTGGAATATAGAGTTTTCTAATGAGTCTTGAGTTACAAATTAAATTTCATTAAAATCGGACGACTATATTATATAGCTGTCATATGAACAATATGGAAAATTAATAGAAAAATCCTCATAGCTTCGATGCTCTTTAGCTTTTATGTATTTTGTTCGGCATATTTAGTAACTGCAAGGGTATATAAGCTTCGGCTTGCCGAAGCTAGCTTCCTTTCTTGTTAATGTTGTGATTAAACTAATTCAGGCTATTTTTATTACCTCACATTTTACGATTTATAGTTATTACTCCTGATTTTTATATAAAATGATTTTTTGTACTGTTTTAAACACATGGAATGCCGGCTTCAAATGAATGTCAACTAGTGTGCCTTTATTTCAACCGCAGCTGTGTGTCAGTTTTCCGGAATCATGTTGGCATGTATTTGCAAACTATATTCAAAGTGCGAGACAGCAACGACTAGCAACCAGGAGCACGTTGTGCCTGTGGTTCCTGCAGTAATGATGACGAGCACATTAATTTCCGGGGAGTCGGGTAACCAATCAACTAATCTGTCGACGCGGCTCTTGCCGAGATGTCGAAGTCCGGAATGCCACTGCACTTATGGTCCTAATGGTGCTAACTCAACCGCAAATTACCCAATTTGTTTCGGGTTAAAGCAACCACATGAACGTGAACCTTCCACTAACTAACTAAGCGAAGTGGCGAGCGATTCAACTACTCACCGCGAATTCATCCAGCAGTATATAATGGGATTGTACATGGAGTTGCTCATGGCCAGCCAGTAAATGGCCAGGTAGAGATCCTGGATGAAGGGTGCCTCGGTGATGACGGGATAGCAGGATGTGATGATGAAGTAGCAGTGATACGGCAGCCAGCAGATGGCGAATATCAGGACAACTACTATCATCATTTTCACCACCTAAGAGAAAGGCGACAGTTTATGGTTACAACACGCGTACAAATTGTTTTGAATTTGTTAAAATGCTTGCTCTATTTTGTGGATAAATGTATCTGTGACAACATTAATTTTTAAACATAAGTAATTCCTAAATGGATTTCTTGAAAGCTCTGGACTTAAATCATAGAAAACATAAAAGGTTGTTTACGGAAACTCGTTTTCCATGAACTAAACTCAACTTTAGAAACTATGGGTAAAGTTAATAAAAATGTTTAGCATCAACACAGGTGGCCAAATGGAAAAGGAGTTCCAGAAAAGGCAATAACATTTTCGTTGGAACCAAACGAAATGCGAAAACCCTTAAAAGCCGCATAAATAAAATCTATGGAAAAATTTAGAGCAAAAACAACTTAAATGCTTAAAAAGTTATGTTCCTAAGTCCTTCTTTAAAAGCAATTAAATTTTGTCGAGGCAGGACATCTAAAAGCAAAATCAAAAAAGCTTCCGAAAAGTTGTTAAGATTTCTATCTGGGGACTTCCGAAACCAAGTGCTAATTATAGTGTCGAAATGGAAGCCGGGAAGCCGGGCAGCAGGACTTACCCTCCGTTTACTGCGCACATTCTCCACTTGGCGCGGCGTGCACTCGCCAATCGTTTTGGATCCCCAGAGCTCGAAGCCAACACGCGAGTAGGTGACCGTCATCGAGACGATGGGCAGGAAGTACGTTAAAACGATGATGAGGATGTTGTAGCTAAACGACAAAGGCGCACAAATAGAGTAGATCAAACAGCGTGTTTACAAGCCTTTCAGTTAGTCGAGCAATGCTTTTAAAACCCCTATCGCTCCATCGGACATTGTTGCTGCCGCTGGCTTTTGTTTTATTTTTTTATTGAGCAAGTAGCAATTTGGAATGAATCTAAAATTAATGGCCTTGCATGTGGGACACAATGCATAACACAGGGAATACGGGGGACGTAGAAAGCAGAACGCAGGACACCCACTGCTACCAAATTGCCATACAAAATGGTTGTAAAAAGCAACACGTTTTATCTGCCCCTCTTCCCGATTTTGCCCACAGGCAACCAACCCCCTACCCCCTACCGACTGCCCACCCATTTGGCCATTCGTTTTTTATGTGAATGTCTTGGTTCAGTTTTGTCTCCAAATGTTCGCTTTTACGACCACATCCCCGATAATCCACATCCCTCAGTCTCACTAAAGATCCGGATTCCGATTGTCCCTGCATGTGCAACTTCCAACTCGAATGACGCTCTGATTTTTTGATTTACACCTCCAGCTCGCTGACAAGAAAAACCTTTTGGGTATCCACTCACAAAAAGCAATTTTGAAAACGAAACTGTTTTACTATAACTTTAAATACATTTTTAAAGAAAGTATATGCATTAATCTAGCAACTTTTAAAAAATAAATTTTAATCTCCTAAATAAATTGGTTAAAAAAACTGGAAAATTTTCACTGTGCATTGACGGCAACTATTTTTTTCCCCCAACTAATGTGATGGTGGAAACAAGCACTGACAGCTTCAACTGACGTAAATTCGGCTGAGTTCAGCTGAGCACTTGATTTTTTTCGCGAAAGGATTACGGATACTCACAGTGATTCCAGCCTCGAATGACCCGTTGGGCCATCGGGCCAATCCGGAAAGCAGACTGTGCGGATGCCCTGCCCCTGCACGGGCACCTCCTCCGTCTGGTGGACGATCATCATGGGGCAGGAGATGAGGCTGGAGGCCAGCCAGATGACCGCTGCAATGGCCAAATTGCATCGCTTGCTCATCCGCGGCTGCAGTGGCCTCATAATGGCCACGTACCTGCGAAAGTAAAACCAATGAGAGGTGCCATTTTAAAACAATTTCGGTCGAGTGGAGGGCCCTCGCTAACAAAGTTTTTGCTGAGAGGGAACCTCCACACAGTAAGCTGATTATCGGAATGGACGAGGTCACCCCGAAAAAAAGGGCCATGAAATGAAATTAAGAGAACGGCCCTTGCAGAAGTGCGCTTCAGCCAAAAAGTAATTTAATCTGCTGAATTTTGGCCTGCGTGGTGCTATTTCATCGGATCACGACATGCCATTAAAAGTTGGAGTCATTAAGGGAGTTTAAACAGTAACCCAATAGGAGGATAATGTTATGTTGCGTATGAGCAGCCTGTGTGATTTATTTGTTCTATTCGCTGAGGTCTTTAATTGGATTAATTTACCGTGATTTGAGACTTTAAATGTATACCTAAGAGTTTCTTTGACTAAGCATTAACTTAATTTATCGCTCGAAAGAAGCATTATTTATGTGTCGCACGCAAGTCTTTTATTTATATGCTCGACATTTCCAATACATTTATTTCTACTGATGGTTCTGGATTTTATTATTATGGACGGGGAAGAAAATTAATAAATGCAAACATTGTAGCAATGTTTTATAGGCTTTTTATTTATTCGTCGGTTTTCAATTCACTGTTGCTAAATGTTTTGCTCAGCAGCTTGAACTTTTAAAATTTATTTTTGGTACATGCCCTAACTTGACAGTATATTTAAATTTATATGCATGCTTACGATTTCGAACCGATAAATCTTCAATAAATATTTGGGACTGAGTAAATGGAGAATTATTTATAAACAGTTCGGCATTTGTATCTGTATGCCCACTGATTTGTTTACTAGACAGTATAATTTGATGAATACGCCTTCGATATAAAAGGGATTATTCTTCACTATCACTAAGCATTGGAAAAATTATTTATAATCTTTCGAGTTGTTTATCGGCTATTTTGTTTACTAGACAGAATAATTCGATTTAGCCTCCTAATATTTCAAATAGGTGAATCATCAATAAACGCTTCAGCCTAAGTATGTGGAACATTATTTATTTATGTATTTCGGGGAGCTCGTATTTTGATGGGTTCTCGTTTTGAGCTTTGTGACAGGCAATCCAATTGTGCTCCCATGTCTGCGGCCCTATGAAATCCTATTAAAGCGAATGGGTTACTTGGCCCGTGCTCCTGACCGTGATTGATAAGGGTCGCGATAGGTCGACGGGATCGGCGTATGCATATGCATATGTGGCTGCTCCTTCGGGCATTCATAATCCCCACAATCCCCGGATCCACTCACCTGTCGATGGAGATGGCCATTAGGGTGAACACGGAGGCGCAAACGCTCAGCATGGCGATGAACTGGGACAACTTGCAGTAGAACTCGCCGAAGGGCCAGTCGCCGTCCAGCATGTAGTAGTAGTTGAAGGTGACGTTCAGGCTGGACACCATGGCATCCGCGATGGAGAGGTTCACTGGCCAACCGGAAAAGGCAGAGACGGGAAATCATTCTTATCTGTTCGAGTGGCAACAGCCGGCAAATTATGCAGAACAAACAACAAAGAATTTTCGTAATTACGCAACCTTCGAGGGCCCGAAAAGAAAACACAACTCCCGTCACTTCCACTTACCTTTTATTTGCGCTCTGTACATTTATAATTAGCGACGGGTAAAGTGCACTTTCACCCGCATATTTGTACCAAAATCAACAGGAAACGAGAGCATCTCGTCTGGAATCCATTACTTGATATGCTTTTATTGTATTTCATTTGCATGGACCGATTTACATGCCAATGAATCAGCAGCCATAGACAATAACACGGGCCACGCGAAAGGAAAATGCCAACACTGAGAAAGAGAAGTCTTCGGTCTCCGTCTTTGTTTACTTTTCATTATCTACTGGAGATAAGGCGACGAAGTGGCGAAGAATAAAAAGCATCTCGAAGCCCACAGCAGCTACAATAAAACAAATGTCCTTTTGCCGAACATTAGCCCGTGTCCTCATGTTATTCTCGGCTGCTGCGAGCTCCTGCGACTCCTGAGTGTCCTGCGAGTCCTGCGACGCCTACGACACGACACGAGGCGACGTGTCGCATTCTAACAATCGACCTGGCTCCCGGGGCCGTTGACTATGGCCCCATAACCATTACCCCGGGGGCACGGACCTGTCAGCCACGTACCCGAATATCGATTCTGGCCCATTTTAATTAATAACAAAATGTAACTTTTTAGGCCCACCGCCTTTGCAGGGGGCACACACTCTGCCCGAGATAACAGGAATATTATTTATGACCTGGATGGAACTTAATAAAAATCACAAACTTAAATGAGGAAAGAAAAACTTTTCAAATTACATAATTTTTAAATAAATGTCAAATGTTTGAAGAGTCTTAAACAAAATTTTCAAAAGAATAGCTTGTTCTACGAAGATATATTTAGAAAAACCTTTTTCTTATGGCTACAAAGTTGATAGAATCTCATTACAAACGATACCCTACCCGAGAAACTCAAACAAAAGATGCAAATACGCATTGATAATGAACCCAAAGAAGATTATCATCCGGTGACTGGTTTCCCCCGAAAACCCAACCACCTCGATGGGCGGACGAGGAGCTGCTCCAGCTGTCTGTGATGTGAATTTGAAATTTTCGTGCCCGAAAATGATTAAAACGTCAGAACTTGTTACTAATAATGATTGCCAATGTGTATTTATAAATGCAAATTCGAAATGCCTTCGCCAAAGCCCTCTGAGCTCAACGGGCATTTAGTTTACGTAATAATAATAATCATTACCAAGTCTCTGACAAAAGGCAAGTGGAACAGGAGGGTTCGGGCCAAGATTGCTGCCTGCTCCGATGTTATTTGCTATATCTGGATGGGATCCGTCGAACACAAGAGCTGGATTAGTGGTAAGCTCGCAAAACGGAATCAATTCCAGGTTCATTTTATTGCCTTCAGTCTTAGGTTGCTCGGGCATTATATTAAAATAATTGCGCATGCATAAAGTTGGCAATCAGGTATCTAAGTAAACATTCCGGAGGAGAGAAGGAAAACTTCTCTGCAAAATGTCGATAGTGTCGTTATGGGGAAAACTTTATTAAAACTTTAATAAGCTTGGCCTAAACTTCGGCGTCTCTAAGCATGCGTTAAAGTTTTTAGAATTGAGATTAGAGAGTGCATAAGTAGGAAAGTCGGAATGCGACTTGGATGCATCCCGAAACGTGTTTAAAAGCATATTCAATTAATGAGAGTCAAGTTCAGTCTTTAGACTGCAAACTTCATAACTTGATTTGATGCCCGAAGGCCAAGGAAATTAAAATTAATCCCATCCTGGCTGGCTTTCTCCTCCGTTCAGTCAAAATTGACAGCGATGGGGGATTGAGGGGCAGTAAAGTTAATATCAGAGCCATGCAACAGGGTGCATGTAAAATGCGGAAGAGGGAGGCCAGCGACCAATTCAGTTGCTCTTTAAGTGCCGCTCGGTGCAGCAGCAGCCATAAATAGGTAATCCACCCCAGTTTTCCCAGGGAGAGACTTAAACAAGCCCCACGGGCTCTTGTCAGAGCTCGTCGACCCGAACTGGACAAACTAAAGGGGAAACACCAGGATCCTAATTGGAGGAACGCGGGAAAATGAAAAATAGTTTTTGGCGGAAACTATAGTCTTTAATTTTTCATTACCGACAAAGTAGTTGGGCGAAGAACAAGTTAAAGTCTGGTTAAATTTCACTAAACGTTACTAACTTGACATGGGAAGAGACGGTATCTAGGGCTCACTAAACCAGCAAATATTTGATTTACAAGCTAAGCTCGCATGCCCAACATGCCGTATGAGTGATTTTTATTACGTATACGCAAGGTGTGCACACATGACAAGCAAATCAGCCTACTCACCTATGAAATAGTTGGTCACCGTCCGCATCCGCTTGGTCGTCATCACAATCCAGACAACAATCAGGTTACCGCCGGTCGCCACAATGACCATGCCGCCAAAGAGCAGGCTCCACAACACCTGTCGCCACCACGGGACCACAAATGCAAACGGGCTCGTCTCCATGGAGGCCGCCGCATCCTTGGCCGCATCCTCCACGTCGACGGTGGAGGGCAGGTCTGTGGATAGGCTGTGAATGAGAAAGGCAGAAGGTGGATAAGGTGGATAAGGAGGATAAGGGGGATGTGAGGTACAATGGGGAATTAGTGACATCGAGATTAAGTGTGTGTTATGTTTCACGTCGTCCCACTGCTACGCCATAAACGAGTGCCAAGTGGGTGATGTGTCTATGTAAGCATGCGAATGGGTGCTTCCAGCTTACAAGCCTGTGTGCACTGGAAGAAAGTGCCTAGCAAAAGATTATTTATAAGCTTTAAAACCTCTCAGTTAAAAAAAAAAACACTATTATAAATAAAAAAAATATTTCTAAATAGTAATTCCTTTTAATTAAAAACCCCTAAAGAATACAACCTAAATCTCATAAAAATACCCGTTTCTCTCTGTGTATCTATATGTGCGTATCCAGGATGTTGTCGCTATTAAGCGTGTGTAATTGTGCGTGCGTTGACAAATCCGTGTTCTTCTCCAGCGCCGTCTGCCGCATAAAACATCGGGTTCAGCCGGAGGGCAGAGGACTCCACTCACTCATCGGCGGTTGTCGTCATCTTTTTAATATTTTCCGAGCCTCGTCTTGTTTATTTAGGTTCGCATCTAGGAGAGTGCTCAAATAGAGGGAACCCGAGGATTCGCTCCAGCGGATTTGTGACGCGACAGGAGGGTTAGACCCCGTCCTCCGATCGGGCTTTATTGGTCGCATAAACTAGAAAACTGGAGGGCAGGACAACAGCCATGTCATTTAATATGCACGCAGTGTGCTGGGGATGGCACTAAATTGGCTAGGTAGTCATTAATGCTTTGTTTACTCGCTCTTCACAGCAATTAAAAAGATGCCCACATAAGTAATTCTCACTATGCACTCACACTCACTCTTTTTCGGTTGACGAACTACGGGGATTTACATAAAATCTCTTTTGTTCGAGGGCCTAATGCAAAGAGGATTATTGATTTGTTTTGTGGGGAGCCAGATAGGCCTGTGAAAAACGGAATGGGAAATGGAAATGGAAATGGCTGGATGGGAAAAGTGAGGATAGAAGAGTCAGAGAAACAAATTCAGGACGCCTCGGGCCAAAGAAAATGTCATGGCAAAAAGCGAAAAAAAAGATGTTGCTACTACTCTGATGTCTTCGGCTCCCAGAACTCACACTCTTGTTGATATTGGTGTTGAGGTTTAAACAGTGCCAATCGACAGGAAAAAGGGGATATCAGTTTAGAGAGTTAACAGTACAGTCCGAAATTCTAAGTCGAGTTTTAAAAGCATTTTATTGTTGTTGAGGTACTTGTTTAAAATTTTTAAAAGTCGCCAGGGGCAGTTTTCTCACTTTTGTTCGGTTTTGTTCTATGAATTGAATCCAATCGATTTGAAAATATATTTAACAACTTTACCATTCTTTAATGCTCTATTAATTCCAACCCACTCTTAAAATATATTCTTTATTTGTAAATAAAAATGATCTCAGCCGAAAATAAACTAGCATTTAACCTATGCCTTTTATTAGTTGTTATGGGAATCTGCACAGTTTCAGCAAATAAAATTGTTATTGTGCCACTTCTGTGAAATGTGTACAAATATGTTTTGCTTTGATGCTGGGATTCTTTTGTGTCGAAAAATATGCCAGGGTGTGTGTGCTTCGTCCTCCCGATTTTAGCCATCTTGGTTGCCTTTTATTTGCACATAAATCGGACGTAGTGCCTGCGCAAACAAATAGACAACTCAGGAAAAAAAGAGAGCAGTAGAAAAAGCAGTAGCAGCAGCCAATGATACGATACTACTGACTGTTGTCACAGGATTGAGTGCTGAGCACTGCCTGAAGGATATATAGCAGTTTTGGGCCGCAAAAAAAGCGAAGAGTCATGGGCAAAATGTATTTTCGATGCGTCAGTCGCAGCCATATCCCAATAATTATCCGAGTTCGACTGACGTAGTAACCCATTTGTTGCCGCTGTTGCGGCAGTAAATTTGGGACATGTCTGCAAGAATAGAGTTGAATGCCATTGAAGAGCATAAATGCCGGCAGTTTGAGCACCCGCAGTTTTTTTTTGTCTATATACGATATGTATACTAAGTATCCCGGCATTAAATGTGTTTGCCTTTCGCGGGCCCTCCGACGTTTTATGTATTTGAAACGGAAGCGAAGCACCAGCGTCGAACGGACTGCACGGAAATGCCTGAATGAATGACTGAATGCCGGAATGCCGGAATGACTGAACGGAGGCGTCATTAGAGATGCATGTTAGTGTGGGCACAATCAGTGGCATATCGCGCATAAAACAGACGCGAAGGCGGACTCATCAGGACTCATCAAAAAGCCACGAAATCTGCGATCCCATTCTACTTTCCGAGTGCAGTGGAGTAGACAGGGTTCTATGGGTGCTTAGGACCCCCTTGGGCATCTGGATATGATGAATTTTAATTACAATATGGCCTACACAGTCTGCAGACTCACATTATAATAAAAATGAAAAAAAGTGGCAATACAAAATGAGGTCTTGATTAGAAATTAAAAAAGCCACCGAATTGTAATCAATAAATTTCAATCTAAGCAAAGTTTCTTCTTGGAATTAAAAATGGATTTACTAGTTGAAAAGCCCCTCAAATTAATTTCCCACGACTGCCATGATTGCTCTGTTTGTTCGTGAGTTTGGGCATTAATTGAGTTTAGTCATAATTAGGCATTAGACGGATCCGAGCTTAACTCACGTTTGGCTGTGATTGAAGGAGCTGGTGGACTGGCCGAGGTCCTGGCCAAAGTCGGGAAGGGGAGTGTGGTTCGTGGTCGCCAGGACACTGCTCATGGCCAAGTAGAGAACGGCTGCGGGGGTGCTCCAGTTGCTCCAGTTGTTCCCGCTGATGTCGGAGTAATCATCCGCCTCGAAGTCACTGCGGTTCTCCATGGCTGATGTCCTTTTTCAACGCCCCCGAGTACTTTCTCTTTGTCTTTATCCTGGCAAAAGGGATTCCCGAGTTAATGTTGCGTATCCCTTTTCGTTTCTCCTATTTGCTTTCCATTTGCCAACTTTTCAACCTGAAAAATGCAGAGGAAACAGTAACGAGACCATCTAATTTAATTTCTGGCATGTTTTATTTTATTTTGTGATCTTTGTTGCCCTCGTGTTTGTTGTTCGAAACAAAGCTTTTGATGCTCATTTTCAGTAAAAACTTTTCACATTCCCTCTACGTGCTTATGAAGGTATTCATATCGATTTTGATTTCTCCATGATTTCGCCTTCTTTATTTTTCGCTACGTGACTCATTGTCGCCCTGTCTCCTGCTCTTTTGCACAAGTTTTCTGTGGTTTGTTTCTAGTTCTTTGAATAATCTGACTTAGGAGTTCTCCCGAAATAAAAGTTACTTAAGTGTGCTTGGGCAGCTCTTGATGAGACCGAAAAGTGGTGGCCATTAGTGATTCGGAAGCCTTGGAAACTTTTTGAGCGTAAAACGTCCGTAATTTGTAGAACACAAAAGTTGATTTTCCGTGTAAAGCCTCACCTAATTTCTGACTCTAAACGTGAACGAGCAACAATCAAAATAGGAACATTAGCTGCCCAATCAAAAACCTAATAAGTGGGCGTGTAAATTATAGGGACATAAACTAATTTATCAATGTTTCTGAATAATCAATACCTAACTACCGGGCTTATTGCTTTGCATTTGAAGGACCAGCTTTTAATATAACAGAAATTATTTCATTTTCCTATTTCCATAAATTGTAATATAAATTGTAATATAATGGTCACAAATTTTGATGAATGGCCCTTAAGCTACACCGTTTAAATAGAAATATTATTATCTGTAGCGTCATTACTTGGATAAAAATAGCTCAAATCCAATTGAAAAGAACGCAGTAGGGCTATTTTCTTTAATGCGTCCCTTGAGCTAGATTTACCTGCCTTTCGAGTGTCTGATGGCCGGGGAACAATTGTTTCAGAACGACAGGAAAGCTTCTCTTTGCCTACTTTTTGCCCATAGTGAATGGAGGTCCTTCCACGGGAGCGACCTGGTTGTCCTTCAATTATGACTGGGATCTGTCCTTGGCAGCTCGAGATAATTGCAACGGCCAGTCGCGTCTCTTGAAGTTCAACAAAAACGATAGTCCGAGTAGCTGCTTTATATTCCTTCAAGGCGCTTTTATTACTTTGTTTGCTTTCGGACTTTGTTACTGCCCAGCAGTAATGGAAAGAATTCAACGACTAGAGTATAAGGTATAAGCCAAAAAATAAGGTGTAGGTCAAGTAAGTAGGCCTTTATATATATAGAGGTAACTTCTCTTTCTTTACCTGCTTAATGCAAGAATATTATGAAAAATAAGATTGCGTATTACATTGCCTATTGTTCTCTAATAGAAAATCATATTTTTTTTCTCCCCGTGTTCTACTTTATGTATTGGAATAACAGTTTATCTGCCAAGTCAATAGAGTGCACCAATACTCCGGCCGACAAAGATGCAACCCCCTCTCCAAAAGCGACGCCATCGAAAGCTATTAAACAAACAGCGAGGCGTACAGAAATCAATTGCCGGCAGCTCGTCTGCTGGGGAATGATTACAAATAATGACTACAAATAGACAAAACAAAGCACATGCCACAGACAAATTAATAAGTTGGTTGTGGTTCTGGTTCGGTCCAGAAATTGGCAACTGAAGTGCACCGGGTGATGACGCGTCGGCGATGCAGTCTTAATGAAAGGCAAACAATCTTCAAACGGAATGTTCACCATAATTGGCAGATCGTTTCACGCCCCCGAAAAAAAACGCACGATGAAAGCAAATATTTGCCAGAATAGCAAAGTGCTCAACCAACTAAAAGTTGGTCGCCCCTCGGCGAATGAGTTTGTGTGCGGGAAGGTCCTTTTTGACTGATGTCCGCTCAAATTGCGTTTTCGGCAATAATCGCAAAAAATTAGATTCGCATTTTTGTGCTCGGAATTTCGGTGAACTTGAAAAATGGCCAAGCTGTCACGTGCCATGGCCAGCCACCGAAAGCGATGTAAAACGCTGATGCAGTGGAAAGTCGTGTGGCGTTGCGTATACGCCGTGTTGTGCCAGCACGCAGAGCGTAAACTTTAAAATGAGTTTATCTCGCTGACTCGCGGTGGATTTTGTTGTTGTTGTTGTTTTTCCTATTTTTCCTAGGTCTTTGTTTATCAAATCAAATCTAGATAGACACTGCAACAGCAGCACTGCGAGCTGGATGCTTAGTAGTTCAGCCAAGTGTTTCAGACACCGTCGGGTTTTTAAAACGTCAGGGTAAACACTTGAAAAAGAGTAGGAAATGCAAATAATTAAGTGTATAGTTTGGCAAACTTTAACAAAGAGTTTAACTGTTTAAAAAGTTTCATTTTTCAGATTGTTCATACAATGGAGTTACTGAACCACAAGAGTTTACAAAATATTAAAATTTAACTCTATTTAATAAATCATTTCAAGCAAAAAACTCTTGCCTGTTTAATATTGATTATGCGAAAATGTAGGGTTTTTCTGTGAAAGTTAAACAATTCCCTTTGGACCTTCGACTCGCCACAACTGCTTACAGCATTCCACATATTTTTTAGGAGCGTGGAAAGCACATGCAGCGTTCATTACGACCGAGAATAAAAGGTCTAGTTTTTTCCCGGTCCCTCGGCAGTTTCTCTTTTTGTATTTGACAAGTCAAGTACAGGGTGGCATAGTCACAGGCACACAGCGCCGAGAAATAAAGACGAGTTTAGTCGGTGGGTCTTTGTAAGTTGGTCGTTCGGTGGGTTGATGTGTTGGCGGGCAAGTGGGAGTGTGTGGCTGCAGCAACAGTGCGGGTCTATATGGACACGGACAGCCCAGTCCCTTGGGTGTATACTGGGAGAAAAATCTCTTTCAAATCTCTTGTCTAGACATTACTACACAAAACCGCTTCTTATTAACTAACCCGCTTATTCCTACACAGTTTAATTTGAAGCCAATAATTGCTTTACATATATTTCAGCTGAAGCCAGCATTAAAGTTAATTAGAAATTAACTGTATCACCCAACATTCAGTAAATTACAAATGAATTATAAAGGAAGCAAAAAGCATTACATATTATAATTACAAAATCGGATTATTTATGATTTGTAGACAAAAGAGACAGCCATTGTGTTTTTTATTTCTCTGCAAACGCTTTTGTATGTGCCACTACATATGTATGTCAATACGAGTTGGGGCGCTGTCCTACAGCCATGCCACCTCCCCCTACCTCCCTCCCTCCCTTGCCACGCCCCCATCCTGACATGTCGGTCCACATTCAGTGTACTTTCACTTCCTGCCGCCCGGCCTGTATATTTCTAAAACAATTTATTAAAAAACAAAAATACGAGCAGAGCAAGCAACATAGGCAGCCAAACCGAAACGTAATAAGCACATTTTTTCGGGGTAGTGGAAGTGAACTTGAATTGTAATTACCAACGCCTTTTGCCGGCTTAAACGAGCGTTTTTAATTTACCCACAAGCACAAACAAGCACACACTAACACACCCGCACCGGCAAAACAATTAGGCACAAAATGAGCATTAAATGTATGGTGCTGCAAATTGGCCACATGCGCCACCAGCTCCTCCACGTTTCCGAATCTCGGCAGTCGGGCTAAATTCATCAAAATGATTGTTTAATGAGCTCCGCACAATGCTCGGAGCAAGAAATTCATTTGCGAGCTGGATTTATCTTTCGCACCTTACCGAAAAACAGACGAAACAATAACATCCACGAAAATTAAACAATCCCCCTTAATATATATAAATAAACGTGGGTGATAAAAGCGCTAAAATACTATATAAACATCGGATAAATGCGTACTTGGGCGAACTTGGAGATATATAATATATGGCGGTGTTGAGGCAGGACAAGTTGTTTCTGCGAATTTAATTGTTCAAGCGATTCGGGTTTATTTGCCTTTAAAGTTGGATGGCCAATAACAGATAACAGGCATTAGAATTATTTACAAATGAATCAGCTCGGCTCAGGTATGTTGAAATTAAATTTTTCTGCCCGCTCGGACGGATTTCGATGTGTGTACAGAGTTTAAGGGAATTTAAGGTGACCAGCATGTGTGTGCGTGTGCTTACATCCTAAGCATTATGTACCATTTAAGGCCATTTCCCTGGCTCATAAAGAAGCCACAAAAGCCATGGCAGTGATTGCAAGGAATACATTCAGCCCTCATGCGACTTACGCCACTCACGCCACAAAAAACGCCACTCATACGCCCCGTTGTACGGCCAATCGCCCCTGTGCCGCCAGTTACCAATTACCAGCAGTGGACATAAACCAAAGCAAACAGGTGAACGGAGTGGGGGAGTCCGGGGTATTCCGATGTCTTATCTTATCAACCGGAGTCTATCGGAGTGCCCTGCATAGCAATCCGAGAGCTGAGCGGAGAACGAACCAAATAACCGACTGCAGTTCCGCCCAAATGTCTGGAGCTATAAATTTTGCACCCCAGCACCCACTTAGTCAATTTATTGCAATTATGTGTAAATTGAGGAACAAAGCGGAGACAGGCGATGGCTCTTTGGTGGAGCAAGTGCAGAAAGGCGAGCTATAGTATGTATATTGCCCACTTGGCTCCCATTCTCAAAGACCAGTGGTCCCCACCACCACCCACTTCACCCACATCCCATTCGCTGGATTTTCCATCAGATCTGTTTGGTGTGGAAAGATGACGACCAGTGGCGAAGCCAAGGGGGAATTTGAGTATATTTCACTTTTGATTGGTCTTTTTTTTCGCCCGTTGAATGTCTACTGAACAGAAGCTTTCCACTTTTCACTTATTTCAAAATTGATTTGAATACTTTGCAATTTATGCTTTTTATGACCATTTAACTAAATGCACGTTGGTGATTCAATTTGTGAAATATTTTAGGTTTAAAAGCATTACATTTTCGGTCCTTGTAGTCAGAATTATATTGTCTGACAATGATTGCGAATAATAAAATGATCAAATGAAATTGTATGCCATAAATTGTACGCTTACTTCGTTTGTATTAAATCATAAATAACAATCTGACAATAGTTGCAAATAACTTTTGCCAAAATTAGGGAACAATATTTTAGATTAGATATACAAAGTTGGCAAAGCCTATAATTTATGCATTTATGTTTCGACTACACATGTTATTTTCTGCTCTTGTGCCCGAACAATGCCTACAAATTAACCCATTTATTTAAAGGCAAACCCCTGCGAAAGTATGTCCTTTTCTCCTTTGTCCACCGACAAGGACAGTGCATAGTTCAATGGAGCTGCACAAAGGAAGGACCAACTCATCTGAGTACCGCTAAAATATGTACATGATTCACCGACTTGTTTAGGACTGCCTCATTTAAATTCACACAGAGCTGATATAGTGAGCTGGTGACCAGCTGAAAGCTGAGTGCTGAGAGCTGAAAGCCGAAGTTACACACGTCTCCGGCGCCACAGGACCTGCAGCCCTGCCCTCCATCTCCCCGCCGGTGTCCTTTGGGCCCCACATCCTACAACGTCCGGGAAAAGACGTCAGCAGTGGGGCGGATGCCGCATCGGTTTCAATTTAATTAAATGTTTTGATGCATGACAGCACTGTGGAGCTCGACCAGAACTGGACATACTGAGCATACGAAGGATACGGCATTCGCTTATTACTTATTCGCATTCGCATTCACATTCGAATTCGCTTAAAGATCCCCGCTCGTTCACGCCTGCCTGGATCTTTAAAGACCGCCTTTTTTTGGTAGGCCAACTAATGGCCATCGGCCCATTCCGGCTTACAGGACTAATGCGGAAGGGGGAGAGGGGGATCCTCCGCACCGCTGAAAGCAATTCGCGTTGAAAGGATTTCGGTTTGCTCAGCTGACCGTTGACTGGGCTTTTGTGAAGATGGGAATGCGAATGCGAATCCGAATCCGAATCCGAGTGCGGATGCGTCCATTTGCCCGGCAAGCAGCCATTTATCCGGCCAACCACTCCACTCGGCCAAAGACCCTCGACCACAGCCGGCAGGCCACAACATCTTGCGGCCTTCACTAATCATAGTTGACATTAAATATTTAGGAGCGGCAAAACTTTTGGCAGCCAGTGATTGAGTCAGATGGCTCCGGGCTCACAGGGCCAATTAAACGGGCTATTTGGCAAACGGATTGCCTTTAGTTCGATGGCTGTCTTCTAAATTTAAATCCAATGATGAAATGGACACATTAAGTGAATCAGTTGGCAATGACCAATTACTAGGATCCTAATTAAAGGAGCAATCAAGCTATTATTCTACAAATGGAATACATTTGTTGTCGTCTTACATTGATTTGTAGCATTTGAATTTGTATGCTAACATAATTCACAACAGTTTAATTAATTAATTCATTTAATTGGAATTATTTTAAGCAATCGAATTGTTGTTCGACTTGTCGACTTATAGTTTTTGTTACACACGATTAATACCAATTGAATATATATCTATTTAATTTATTTTTTCGATCGAAAATGATTAAAAAAATCTTTGTAATTACCCAAAACACTTTCAGTTAAGCTACCAATTCGGTTAAACGTTTTTATTCATATTATGATTCGGCTTCAACTTTTTATTTTCAACCACTTCATTTTTGTTAAGGAGGATACTTAGCATATTTAATTCACAACAAACGGATGTTCCTACTAATAAAATGGTTTGAAATCCCCACAAGGTTAAAGTAAGTTAAGTCCTAAAGTAAATACATTTTAAGCACTTTGTTTATTTGCATTATAAACATCAGTAATGTGCGCATCTGAGAACACCCAAGGGATAATCCGATGCGAGCAGTTTTTATTTTATCACACAGGATGTAAATGCAAAGGTACATACTAAAAAATAAATGATTTTCCTTTGGGGGCTTTGCCAGTTAACATATTGGGAACGGAATCAAATTAATTGTTACCCAGAGGAATTTGGTTTTCCCGACGCATTTCCCGAGTCTGAGATCATCGGAGGTCCTTTTAATCGACAAACCCAATTGAGCGTGCTGATTTTTGGTTATCCGTTAACTATTTCTCGCTTGACTGGAATCGTGGAACTCGATGCTCAAATTGAGTGGAAAATCGGGATGAAGAGGGACGCCCTTGAGTTTGATCTTTCGAATTCGGCTTCATCGCTTGATTAACCGATTGAAGTAATTACATTTTGGATAAAGTTCAAAATGGTGTACAAATAGCAGTTTTATGATTACTTTGCCAACTCAAATTTGCATTAACTTTTAATACAGCCGTAACCCAAAACAATTTCAGTTTTGGCAATAAGCAAAGTTCACAATCAAACCCCCCTCGAAAACAATGTTTGTGTAATATGGAAAAGCAATGAAAAGACCACCAAAACGGAAAAAAAAAATCACAAAATTCTTGAGGCGTTGGGAGACCGCTTACCAGGAACTATGCTAAATTCCCCTTTTTCGCTGAGGCAACGAGGCGTATGAGCAATGTCAGCCAATTGCAAGCAGCGAAAAACAAAGAAATTGTATTTAAAAATAAATTCCTCTTTTCACTTTTCCTCGTGCTCTGCGGTTTCAGTGTTTATGTTTATTAGTTTTAATCAAAACACCAATTTGTATATTCAATTTAACGACTAGTTTATCGCTTTGCTATTCGATGCCCCGTGTTTGTTTGCTACGAAATTCAATTTTATTTTCAATCCACTGCCCCGAATTCAATTACGATACGGATCGAGTGCCGGCGGCATTTTCGCCTGCTCTAAGCTGATTTTCCAGCATTTTTTCAACACTTTTCCGACAGCGCTACGAGCCGAAGAAGTCGTTCCCGATCCGGAGACCCGTCGCTTTTTTATTCGAACCGTACGCGCGCGAGTCTGCCGTTGAACTGAACGGAAAACTGAATGCCAGCCGGAATTTTCTGAGGCTGTGCGCGCCATATCAGCAGGGTTATAAGGGCCACCAAACGGGTGGATTTTTCGGAGGTCTGGGGTAGGACTTTTGAACCTTTTGGGGTCTCTAGCCGCTTGTTGCATATGTTGCTATGTCACCCCCGGGACTGGGCCCACATAACCCTTCACTCTAAGGAAGGGGTTCATCCTCAATTTTGTTTCCTCTTTTAAATTAGGGAAACATTCCATTTAAAAACCGTTGAAATCTACGGAAAATCAAATTATAACCCGCCCAAATTCACCAGTGTTGCCGAGTTTTGGTTTCCACGCCTGCGCCTTGCCTTTTTCTCATTAGTTTTCTTTTCACTCGCTCTCTGTTGTCATACGTTCATTCGTAAACAATCTGGATTCCAAAGATTCCGTGCACGTGCACGCATCGGAATTGTGGAGAACAGAAGTTATTTTAAAAGTCCACACACAAAATTTTATTTTATATATTTGGATCATAATCATCCCAGGATTCCCGAAAACACTCAGAAAAATATTATACAGCACACAAAAATATTAGTTTTTCTTAATAAAATATTCGTCAGAACATAAAATGTCATACATCGTTGAATTCGTGAGAAAATTTCCTATCGATTGGTGTACACACCTAAAAACAAAATTTTTGGCTCAATTTTCTCAAAAAATGATGATGGTACCCCTTACAAAAAATTGAAAAATTACGAAAAAATAATTTTTTTGAAATCCGCCCGAAAGTGACATGGATCGTTAGCTGTGGTTTACACTTTTCTAAAACAATGCGCCTTTTAGCTGTATGGTTAATTTTGGCCAAGTTACAGCATAAAACAAAACTAAGATAATGTGTTTTTTGGTAAAATCAGTATTTCTTCTCAAAGATAATAATAATAAAAGAATAAATAATGGAATTTTCAAAACCAAAAAGTAGAATTAGAAAAGTATTAATACTTTTCAGTGCATTTCTTCTGTTTGTTGGTTTTGGCCAAATGACTTAGCTCTTTCACACCCGTCAGCCGCAGGTGTTGGTAGCTGATCCAGCCAAATATGCCTTAAGTAAGCAATGAATCTCAGTGGCTTTGCCCGGGAACACATTTTGACGTCTTGATTTGCTAGCGGAGATGGATTTCAGCAACTTCATTTGCTTCGAATGCATCAATGTCCAATCGATCACTCCATTTAGCTTCAACCAACTTGCATTAGTTGCACGTAATGCAATCCCTTTGAAAATTATGCATTACATATTTTGACAATCATTGTGATCGAACGAACATATTTTTGATACAGGTTTTGTTCGTTTTACTTTAAGTTGAAATTTTAGAGATTTCATCTGCTTTAAGCTTGAATTTAAATGACAGAAATCGATCTTAATTTTGTGCGGAAAAGTATTAAACTGACCACAAACATCATTTAACTCGCTTTATCTTTTCTCTCCATGCAGTCCATTGAACACATCCATAATGATTATGATGGACTTACTTTGGGTGGGGGAGCAAGACTGGCCACCGTGTACGCAGTTTGCAATGCCCAATATCCTGAGCAGCTGGGCATCATTAACTATCTGCAAGGCTCGCTCGTTACCAGTACTTTGCCCTGCTGATGACCCTATTTAATCAACGCTAAGCCCGTCTCGACCTGCACCTCGCCGCTCCCTATCGCAGCTGAAAAAATGATAATTTGTTTGTCAACATTATGCTGGCAAAATGTATATTTGGCTAAATACCAGCCTGCCGACAGCATGTGACAAGTGGTTTGATTGATGACCACGGCTGTCAAGGCTGCACGGCCGCTGAAAATTTAATTTTCCCCAGGATATCTTGTTGCGTATCCTGCTGTTTTTAAGTGCGTGTCATTTGGCTATGAAGCTGTCATTGTAAATGTGATGGATAAATTGAAAACCACCGGACTTTGCAGGGCAAACTAAAATGAACATTATACGAAGACCGCTTCGTAGAAAGTAACATTAAACCAGCGACTAAAATCTGTTTGCATACCAAGAGGAAAAACTTTGCAAAGTTTTACCATGATTTTCGTAGCTTTACATAAACTTACCATATCAAAGATTAAAAAGAAACCCGTAAAAAAAAGGATACTTACCAAAAGCAGAACCGCATTTAAGTGGCTTTCAGAGCACTCGTGCAAAAATATTATGAAAACCAACTAGTTTGTCAAAAACTAAATAAAATGAAAAAAAAAATTTGGCGCATCATCTGGTTTAACATCTTTTACTAGTTTTTCTAAGTTTTTTATCAAGTTTTCTCATCCAACCCTTTAGATTGACTTTTAACATGGTTATTATTCTATCTGCGTGGAACATAATTACGTTTCGCAATTTCAGGCTACCCACAGTTTGTGTAATTTTCGATCGGTTCGGTGACTGCCCCATGAAATATGCGTTCTAATATCCACGCCCCATGCTGCCCCGCCACCTCTGTGGTGCCAATTCATGCATGAGTATTTCCCGGCAATTAGTGAATGCCGCGAATGACCATCAAAATGGTCAGCACACAGGAGTCTGTCGGACGACGAGAGCGGCTTTGAAATTTAATTTCGCCCGGGCTATGTGAAACATTCGGTTTGTTTTAATTCCCACTTAGGCTGCCACATTTTCCCAATTACCCTTTGCCATTGCGAAAAAAAGCCAGCCACAAGTCCGTGGAAAAGGGAAAAGAATTCGCAAAATGCTTTGCATACTTTCAGTTGCGAAACCTGAAAAAGTGCCTTCGCCAACCAAGGTCGTGCCATAAAATTTCATTGGGCTCAGGTGTCACTTGGCGAAGTCACCGAACAGGTTTCAAGGCGGGAGGATGAGGGCCCGCTCAAAATTTATGGGCAACAAAATGCAAACATAAGTTTCATAAAGCCAAAACTTTATTAAAATATGCGACTCGCAGGGACCCGT
Organism: Drosophila ficusphila; assembly: GCF_018152265.1. Taxonomy (NCBI): domain Eukaryota; kingdom Metazoa; phylum Arthropoda; class Insecta; order Diptera; family Drosophilidae; genus Drosophila; species Drosophila ficusphila. The sequence goes on from NW_025064737.1 coordinate 22,880,673, forward strand.
TTTCTTTTTCGTTGGCTTTTTTCTGACACTGCTTCATTAGGGCAAGTTAAATCTCCATAAAGCACAGAGAGCCGCCTTCTTTGTTTTTCTTCGGCTACATTAGACAGCTGCCCGAAAAGGAGGAAAACCCACGAAAGAGCAGCAAATCAAGAACGAAACGTGGAAAATCCGGAGCAGATTGGGCCCAAACTTTTTCACTTGCATGTGTGCGCGGGATCCGATGAAATATGAAGGTATCGCCATCTAGGTAGTCCATTTTTCAGAATCTCTCTGCACAAACGAGTCCTTCGAATCGGCACTCAGAAGTTTGTTGGTAATCACACTCAAAAACAAAATTGAATAGAAGCCAAGAAAAGTGGATGAAATTGTTTAAAGCTTTTTTTTTGTTATTTCATATTATTTGTGGGTGAGTATAGGCATTCAAAATCTATTTCCTGTAAAAATGTACAATAAATTATAGAAATATGTTTTTAGCACTTAAATTTTTAACATGTTACTTAGAAGTTTTATCTAGTGTAGGACACGAACCGATGAATTTTCCTTCGCAAATTCGATTCCTGGAATCAATGTTAATTATGCGTCTGGCTGTGTTGGGACTGTCATCCGGTGGAAAAGCGCTTTTACTTGTTGCTCCGCTGGACGTTCGCTCCCAGTCCTTGGCAATTGAACTTTGAACTCTTAAATCATACAAGTGCCAGACGCAGTCGACTTTAAACTGCCGCCATTTATCAAGGACCCCGCCAGCTAAGCATCTAATCAACATCCCAAGGCCCATGTGCGAGCCCGCCGAATCAATGCGAATTGGCTTCAGCCCGAATGGTTGGCAACTGGGACTGCACTGCAAAAAGTTTTTCTTGATATTATTACATATATCCAATAAGTTTAATTTAAATACAAATATAACGTTGCAAACAAAACTGAAAGAACTTTATTTCAGGAACAGGAAGTCATATTGCTTTGGTAAAGTTAGGCACACTTTTAATGAGATTAAATCATGAGTACTTTTTTTGTTGTGTGCCAGGCAACACCTGTAGTCAAAGTTTATGTCAACTTCATGTTCGCCAGAAACAAAGTTTTCCAAGTGTAATCCCGGGGGGAAGGACACCTCCAGACTGGCGCTCGTTATTTGCATGCATGTTCACAAATTGAAGTGCAAAGTTTCGGAATGCGAAACAACAGTTCGTCAAGAGTCCAATTGGAATGGGAATTTGAGAGACAGAAGGCTAACAATACAACAGTTGAGCTTCAATAAGCGGATTTTCTAAAATCGCCAGATTTACTGAAATATTGATATTCACTTTACATTTATCAGCAGATTGGTGAAAGGGAAGATCCAAAATGTGCAAGTTATCTTAGGAATGTTTTACAATTCTGTTGATGATGCAATCTTTTCATTGCTATCTTCGGTATGTTTTAAAAGGTGTTAACTATAAATATCCTATGTAAAGATTGCTACTTACCTTAGTCACGCATAGTTGCTGTTACTCAAGGCTCTCTGTACATGCAAAATAGCGCCAGCAATAGACTTATTGTTGCGAAAAACTTTGATTTGAGTTTAGATTGTGTGCCGAGAAGGAGGAACCATTTGTGCCTCCGACTTGTGTGAAAGTCCCTCACTACGGTGCATGTAATCTGGTAAAGAGATTCGTGCTCAAAGGTAATCCCAAAACCAACTAAAGTTTGTTTACCACAACAGTTAAGCTGAAATGTACCCTTTTGGCTTTCTTTTTTATTAGTCCTTGTTTAGACTATAATTTAATTTAACTGCTGGGCGCACTTAACTCACCACTTGACCCATTTTATATTTTATTTCCATGGAGTGCCAGCAGAAGAACGAGTAAGTATTTTGGGACTTTAAATCGCTCGTGGCCGGGTTTAAACTGAGGGTAGTTTTGGAATGCTCAGACAAATATTTGTGCCCCATGAAAATCAGCTTTTCAATAAAAATACAACTTGTAACCACAATGGTGACAATACTCTGGGGATGTGAGCGTTTCTAGTCGGACTGGGACTGGGAGTCCTGTTCGAAGTCCTGGAGCAAAGACAAGATCCAATTGGCCGGCAATAAAAACTTTGTCCTTGTCCGTGGCTTAGAAGCCCCACCGACGAGGATGCCCAAGGGCTTCGAGATGCCAGGAAAAATAAGTAAAACTTGGCGGGGCGTACGCTACCGGGGAAAAGGACTTCCTTCCGCTAGTGACACATTTTCCTAAACCTACAAAATGTCCTTTAAAGCGACATCATCGCCTTCAACGTGCGGACAGACAGATTTATTACAGTTTAATTCGCCGGAGCCAGATGGAAATTGTTGACGACGGCGCTTTTCTCCTTGGAAAGCCACATAATTTTGCTGCCTTTGTTTGTTCGCATCCTTGCTTGAAAGAATATCCAGCAACTTGTGGACAAACTTCTCGGCATCGCCATCGAAGTACAGAAAAATTAAGAGTTTGTATTTATTTACTGGGTCCCGTAATGAAGCAACCATCCCGGAATGGCCAAATTAAGTTGAGCGTGAATGTGGGCCAACCGGATTTCATATAGCCCCGGCCATAACCTCGGAAAAAAGGATGGAAAAAAGTATCGGGGTATGTGCCTCCTCCTTAATAACAAGTGAGCCGAGCAATTTGCCTGTCAAGCGAAATTCTCTGGGAGGAAAAAAAAAGGGAGAGAGGCCAGGAATTTAAAGGGATAATATTGAACAAATTACGCCACATCTCACAGAAGCGTAGATGGCGAAAAAAACGATGAAGTCTGCCATCTGAGGGCATGGCAGTCCTTGAGCATATTTTCCCCGGCTCGAAATGCTCCCATTTTGTAACGATCCTGCTTGGGGATGCCTACCAAGCCGGAGCTACAGGGCTTCCACGGCAGTCGAGCTCAATCCCGACAATATGGTAATTCAACTCGGAATAATTTAACATAATTGCCGCACAGGCAAGGGCGACAGCCTAGAAAAAACATAAGCAAACTTTAGATGAAGTTATCATACTCTTCGCCAGATAATGGGCTATGTGGTTAACACAAAAAAATGTTGTGTTTTTATTCGCTTTGAAAGTGAAGAAACTAATTCACTTAACCTTTATGACTTTTACTTTCACAAAATTTGTGTCGTAAAAATTTCGCAATATTCGTTCGCTCATATTTTATTAAAGTGTTTATATTTGTTGCAAAGTACTTAATGCCAGGGCTCTTTAATTTAATTCCATAGATAAAGGTGTAGACCGTTGTCTAATTAACACCATTGGCCCCTGAGAAGCTCTTAACCCGTCTGTAAGCTGCTCCCGAATCACTCCAGTCTGAAATTGGTAAGAGACCTTATCTCGGCCTAGAGTACAGGCTCTTGGCCAGAATCCTTAGACGTGGCACATTGTGCAAATGTTCACACAATCGGAGGCAAATGAGCATAGAGTTGTGAGTTCTATTTTGGCCCCGGGCGCAGACGACGCGCCATATTAAATTAATATGCTTCAAATGTGCCGCATCTGCTTCCCCGATTCCCCGTTTCCCGGAATTCTTTTGTCCCCTTCCTTTGTGCTGCTAATGTAATTTTTCGCGGCCAGTTAGGCATCTACTCACAGAGATTGCCGCAGACAGAATTTATGCTTATTAATGTCGGCCGCATTCTTTGGTCAACGAAGTCGTCGACTTCAGACACTGCCCACTTTCTATCTGCAATCAGTCGGTCGGAGTTGTTCACTCAGCTCCTTGGAGATAAATCTAGCTATCTTGAATCAGGTTGGCCTATTTATATTTATCTTAATAATATAACAGAACCCCCAAAAAATATATATTATTAATTCACCAATATAAAGTTTTAAGCTTTAAGCTTCAAGTGTTTCAAACATATTTTATTTATTGAAAAAATACTTTTTGTTTGTTTATAAATTTCATAAATATTAAAATCTAGGCAATTTAGTTACTTTAATATTCTATACATATTATACATATTTATCTCATCCAAATGGTATGTTTTTTTTTTATCAACTCTGTTAACGCATCCCATCCATCCCCATCGTTAAAGGACAAACTCGTTTATCAAAGAGCATTCCTGCGGACTTGAACGCGCATCCGGAGCCTTAAAGAGCTGTTCATAAAAGTTGTTTACTCCTCGCCCGCTTCATTTCAACAAATTGTATTTGTTTTCACAAGTTGTCAAACACCGCTCACAGATTTGCACATGTCACGCCATCGACAGGTGACGACTCGACTACCTCGGGCGAAAGTTATGTAAGTGTTTCATCCACATGTGTTGCCATAAAGGATCTCCAGCTCCACCGCCAGCACCATCTTCTCAAAATTGTTTTCCCTTCGGCACCGACATCCAGGGTGGAATTCCGAGCAGGAATGCTGACGAAACGAAGACTTGCCTACTTATCGGCGGCGGCAGCCATGTCAAAAGTCACTCACAAGTTAATTTCGTTGGTCCTTGTGGGCCACCGGGTGTCGGGTCCACACACCCAACGAAATCGAACGATACTTTAAAAGGATGTTTCGATACGTGGCTTATTGGAAAGTATTCTAAGATAAAATGCTATCAACTTATACTTAAACCTGTATACATATTTAAGAACTTTAATATATTAAATTAATATAGATTATTTACTTTAAAAATCACAGAATATATTTTTTATAAGGAATAACTTGTTTTGTTTAAAAATCGTTCTTTGTAGTTAATTTTTCAGGTGCACCACCTGTTATTTGAAGCAAAACGAGTATATCATCACCGGATTGGGCCACTTAAAGAAGTTGTTTTTGCCGGCAAAGTGAGTGTTGTCTTAAAGTCGTGATAATGGGCGGCTTTTTTCGAGGGCATTCGGGAGCATTTATTGAAAACCACTGTTGCATATTCATGAGCGCGCCTGGCGCAATTTAGAGCACTTTTTACTTCATTTGCATACTTATTTGAAGGACTCGGCAGCAGACAACGCCCAAGAGCCTAAGAACTTTCGAAATTAGTTTTAATTTCAAAGGCTATCGCCATGAACTTCCGCTTAGATGGACTATTATGACTTCCGTCCTTTGGCAATTCAGCCGACTAATTTGTATTGCCATTGACTCCATTATGAATTCAATTATGCGGTTGTAAGCCGCAGAATATTCGCTAATTTATGCCACGTCAAATCTGCGAAATTTACATAATACACAGACGCACAGCCATGAATATGTATGGTTCTCTGTGTTCAATATATTGCGCACCTTTTGGCACGACTATTTGTGTATTTTATGGCAGGTATTTATGGCCATTAGTCAATAAATTTTAATTGATTTCACATCACAAAGTGCTCCAGATGCAAATTACAAAGGAATATTGTTTGGAGAGTTAACTTAATGACATCAGGTGAAAGCACAATTTATACTCTCCATTGTTCGCCTTTAAATACGGCAATAATACCAGAATCAATTATTGTAGTATATAGGTATATAGTATCATAGCTCTCAATTGAAGAAAATTTATTTCGGTCACCTTAGGCTTTTCGGACAATTTAACATCCTTAATTGGGCCTCAATATCCTTTGTAATTATTATTGATGTAGGCAAGTTATCCCACAATATAATTATTATTTTAAATGTGTGTACAGGCACCAAGGTCTTTAATTTAGTTAACCTTTTTGGCGAGCGCCAAGCCGCTTTTATAATTATAATAAATGTACAGGAGGTTTAGTATGCAACAAGGATACGATTTTCAATTTCACACCTCGTTGGAGGGGCACAGGAAAAATTGAGTTGACTAGAAATTTAAGCCCACTCGACGGCAGATGAAGACATCATCCAATATGTCAGCCTGTGTGTTCGTGGGTGTTTGTTATTGGGTCTCCGATACCCAATGGCGTGTGGGTGTACTTTAACTTCGGCTTGTTGCCTTTTCCTGGGAGAAGTTTGTTTGCATTGCTTGATTTCAGATATGGGTAAAAAAAAGAATATGAAAAATGTTCCCCGGGCATTAAATATGCAAATTTCTGGGTTCCCTGTCGCAGGGATTTTCGGGGGCCTAAAGTCAATACATTATCGCCAGCCGGGCCGCGACCTTGCTTACCTGCTAGGGTGGACCACTTCGATGCTATATAGTATTTCAATTATCGGGATGCGAAGTGGGTCGCTTCTTGGAATGGATATCCAATGGCGCGACTCACGTTTGCCAGTAAATTGCAATGAAATCCGAACCAGGCGAGTATTCCTAATGTGTTCTTGAGGTGTGTGCCAGTCGCATTTTCCTTGATGTATGACATGGGTGTGCTAGTTTGACAGCCCACCAAATTCCTGGAAAAAAATTAATACCCACAGGAACTGTTCTTTGTGGCCCAATGGAATTGCCGCTCTAACTTAGCCAGTGGGTCTGCTTTGCTTTGCTTTGAAATTAAACGGTTTAATTGCATTTAAATTAAATAAAATGCGCGTGCGAAAAGTTTTACATTTTACGTATTCATTGGCGCACACAGAGCGGCCCCAAATCAAATCACTCAACTCAAGCATGCCAGCCAAAGGGGAGAAAAGCTCCAGCCTCACTCCCACTCAGTTACAGAGAAAGAAACATGATCCTAGTCCATGCCAAAATTTATACGAAGAATTAACAAAGCCAGAAATTCATGGTGATTTTATTTATCTAAATGTTTGTACTTATTCAGTTTATTTGATTTACATTATTGCTTAACCAATATTGCAGATTTAAGGCAAGCAAGCTATTTTTTTTGTTAAGTGCATCCCAGAAACCCTGAAAAGGATGGCAAGGACGAGTGTTGGTTGGGTGGTTGCCGGGCGGCTGGCAGACACCTCTTCTCGTTTCCACTAATTTGGCCTTTGTTTGTGGTTTGCGTTTTCGTTTGTTGAACAGCACAAAAAGTTTTAATTGACTGTTGCGAATACGGCGCACGGAACCGCCTCGGAAATTTTCGAGTTTCCGGCTTGACTTGGCTCCGCTTTCCCCAGATCTCCAGTCTCTAATCAGAAAACCCTTTTCCAGTCGCCGCGGCGGCATACCTGCCTATCGGTCCTGGGCTAGTTGTTTGCTTTTATATTTTCGGGATTTTCGCTTTTTAATTTATTTATTTTGAAGCGATCCCTTTGCGCGAAAAGCGCAACCCGCGAAAGAGATAAATGTGGTTGGGCTGGGCAAACTTGACGCGAAATTGGTTTAAATATTTGCCAGCCACATTTCCACACTTAAGCCGGTTACATTTCCCCAGTTAACTTACACCCCAATGTCCTGTTTAAAGCCATTTGCAATTTAAATGAGGTGCAAATGCAATGCCTGTGTGTGATTTGTGTGCTGTGCGATAGGTGGGCTCAATGGCACCTGAGCACTTTACCTGACAAGCGGCTGAGGATGAGTGCCTTTGCCTTTGTGATGGGGCTTGGATTGTGTATGCATCCGTCATTAAAGCAACTGAATTAATCACGCAACTGTGAACAGCTCCCTGTTGCACAGGGGGAAATATGCTAATTGTTTGGGATTAGGGGATAATAACATTCTTACTTATCAAAGAGAAGGGGAGAAAAATATATTTGAGTGTGAATTGATTGTAGGGATTACTCAATTTAAAGAAAAATCTATAGGTAAAAAGACCTCATTGTAATTTAAATATCATTGCTTACTATCAAATAGTTTGAGCATGTTTAAATTGCAAGTGATGTTGAACTCTACAATTTCTTGGCGTGCAGGATTGTTGCAGCATATGCAGTGGTTGTTGTTGTTGTTGTTGATGCCTCTGCTGTTATTGACTGCCTGTCTGACCAATTATGGTGCAATTAACACACTTGATTGCCCGTAATCTCTGACTCGTTTGCCGTTAACGGCTTCACCGGCACTGCACCGGTGCGTGCGTGTGGGCTTTGACTTCTTCGCAGCTCTCAAAAGGCAGGAGCCTTCGGCCTGCACGGGCCACCTTGGCGTATGCTCGATGTGGCAGGCCGGGAAAGCTCGTTACTGCAAAAACTTTTTGGCTAAAACAACTCGGCCGTAAAGTCGATTGCCGGCGGCCAAAGTGTGCGTCCCGAAATAGCTTAACCATCGACTTTGTGAATTTTTATGCGAGGTGTCAGCGGCAGCAGGGGCTTAACTCAGTTTACGAGGCATGGCAGCTTGAATACCGGATCAAATTTGCCCCGAAATGCAATTGAAATAAATGTAATTTCATAAATGGGCTTTGCCTTTGCACAGGTATCATAAAACTGGTTTCCAGAACGAACGTTTTATTTCGCTGCCTATTTGCATAGAGTGCCAGAAAATACATTTTGATGGAAATGACAGCGAGTTGAATAAACACTGGCATTAAACTGAATGCAGTGAACTCAATTCCGGCTAAAAGTGAGCCCTTTGATGGCCCTCGATCAATAAGCCGAGCTGGCCGCGCTCATGATTGTGTTTGCTGTCACTTGCCGTCTAATTTGATTGAATATCCTGTCCGGCCTACAGCCGACTATCCTGACGCGTCCTCAACCAACAAAGTCTGGCATTAAATATGGGGCCGACGGCAACAATAACCGCCCGAATGCCACAAGTTGTGCGTTTAAATAATTTATCAAAATAAAAATCCGGAAAAGGGGCTTAATCCCACTTGGCTGTCTACTTCTCCTTAAACAACATTGTGATGGACGAGCTATGCAAAAGGCCGAGGGCATCTGACATGGGCGTACAAAACAATAATATCATAGTGAAAAGATAAAACTAACTTTCCCAACAATCGAATCGAAAGTTGCATTATTCTAATTCTTAGTTTTACTCTCGAATATAATTCAAATAGAGGTCTTGTTCTACTATATGTTTTTTTTTTTTTTGGAGGGATGAACTTAATTTTTCTTCCCCCATTCGCTACGCCTCTGGCATTAACCGCACTACCAATAAAATGACACTAAACGGCAAAGGCAACCGCAACAGGAAAAGGAGAATGACTCGAGGATTGGAATGAGAAAGGAGTCCGCCGCAAGGACGCTGGCCTTGTTATGTTGACATTCCATTCCGTTATCGGGGGGGCAGGGCGGGATCTATAATTGATTAGGTTCGGGTCCGCCAATGAAGCTCACTCGGTTAGCTCGGCCCTCCCCAGTGGGTCATTTAATCCACGTGAGTGTGTGTCGGATCTAAGCAATAATTTATGACCTTTATACAAAGACATTAATCTTTATTGGAATTGAAAAGTACATACATTTAGCACGCATTGAGTTGACAATCCATTTCTTCATCGGCAACATGCCGAAATCATAATGAGAAAGTCGTTGGGGCAGGATTAAATTAGGATTTGCGTTTATATTTGCATATGAATGAGAAGAGATCCCAGAGGACACAACGCCCGGCAATTAAGTGAGGTTAATTAAGCTCCATGAATATCATTATCGGATTTGTGGGCCGAAGTCAAGATTGCATCTGTTGGTCTACATTGTGATGAAATATAGACGTAGACGAACGCCATTACAATATAAGAAAAATTTCCAGTAAAAACAACATATACATTTACTCAAAAAAAATATTAAAGGCATTTTTTGGAATTTTAAATAATTTATACTATTCACTACTAGACTATAGTTTACGTGAGAAGAGTAAACATTTTTGTAATCGCTTAGATTTCAAAATTCTTTTCAGTGTCTTCCTGAGCCGAAACCTTTGGACTTGATTCATTTTTCATACTTTGCATTTATGCAGATTGAAGCAACAATCGGGAGTGCGGCTCTAACTGGGCCAGAGGCCGTTTTTTATTAGGAGCGATGTCTCTTCTGCGGATCCGCCGATGGGTGTGGAGTAAGGAGTGTGTGGACCGCCGTTTTCACAAAACATTTACCCGAGATTGCAGACGAAGCCGGAGCCAGTCAAGTGTTGAGCTTAGACACAATTTATCAGCTGAACGATTTGATTTATATGGTTAGACATGGCATGCGTCACGTCAGGGCTGCTGCGGTAGCGGATGCACTCAGAAAAAATCTAAAGTGTATTAGAAATATAAAGATAACAGTAATTATCGCCAAAACCTAGCCCTTACGTTTTTGAACCAATTTAAAGCATTTAAACCCAGTAAAGCAGCAGTTTATTTCTTGATTTTAAAACCTCTTTCATTTTAAAATAAGAATGTAGTTTACCATTTCCTATTATTTATTACAATATTTCTCACTATAAGTACATTTACTTACACAGCAAAATTTTAGTTTCGCTTTCTGCTTGCCTCAAGTTCTGATGCCTTTTTTGTTTCGAGTGTGCCACTCATTGTTTCTGGCTCGGTTTTCATGATTATGTTATGTGTGCTTTATCTGACTGCCATTTGTGGAGCACTTGCTCATGAAAATGGAAAGTATATGGCTCGCGAGAAAGAAAAGAAATTGCGGCCCACTGAGATGTTAATGTTAACATGCATGCCTAAACATAAAAATTATAACCACATACTTGTGCCAGCCCCTGCTTTTCGATTGGGACTTGGACTTGGAGTCGGACTTGACTTGTACTTGTACTCATACTCATAGTCGTAGACTCATAGTCGTACTCATAGTCGTACTCGAACTTGTACTCACACCCGTCTGGTGTGAATAACCTGGCTAATGGCTGGTGCGTGTCTCGAAGATCTTCATAACCGCCATTCATCTGCGCTTCTCTCCGATTGTGCGGGTAATTAGTTGCCACGCCAAACAATTTGCGAGGAGGAAAGTAACTCTTGTTGGTTGTCACTTTGTTGCGGCATTATTGAAGGCTTAACCCCATTAGCTGAATTGGCGCACTTGCCAATCGGCTGCGAAGATCGAAGAAACCCCGAAAACAGGTAGAAGACAAGGGCCAGCAGAAGCCCAACTTTCGGCGAAGAACAGCGAGCGAAACTTTTACCCAGCGCCAGAAAAAAAAAGAAAGAAAAGAAGACAACATCAAACAACAAAAGAAAACAAACTCGGACAATGTAAACTCATTCACGAAGCTGGGTTGCTGTCTCTTTACAGAAGAGAGCATCTGCATCTCGGGGGCAGGTCCCGCATTTTTAGTACCTCCGCGGCATTTAAATCCGCGCGGAGAATGCAGAGAAAGAAAGGTGGATCATGAATGACTCTTTTCTTTTCAGAGAAAATTTCGAGTTTTCTAAGCATTTTCTATACATTTAACAAGTAGTGATTGTAAATCAAAATAAAAGCATAATTTATAATTGAAGCCATAGCTAATTTTTGGATGTGTCTTTCTTGAAAAGAATTTTTTGGTTTTAGATCTAAAGATTCAAGGTAGGCTAAAGTAAGAAATTTTAAAATCCTATCAAAAGTATCGGTGGTTTCTTGTAAATAGTTTTCTAAATGCTAGAGCCGTCAATGTAAAATGTATTTATTTATTTAGTATATATCCGACCATTTTTTTTATCATTTTACAATTTCATATAGAAACATATTATTATTCACTTGTTATGCTACTGAAGACTATTGAGATACTTTCTTCGTAGAATAAAAAACCTTGGCGTGTTGATCTGATTTCTTTCCGTGCATCGGGGCAAACCAGTTTCACCTGCAGAGCGGATCCAGAGAGCTTGGCCCAAAAGCGAAGCCTAGTCGGCTCGGTTTCGACCAGCTTCAGTTGTGTTGCGGCGCTCAGATGGAGCGGACTTAGCGGAAGTGCAAGAAGCGGGCCCACTACGACCTTCTCGACTCGATCAAAACCGTTTTCAACCGGCGGCGGTGGAGAACGCAGGCGCGAACGCTGCGAAATTGTTACCGCTGCGCATGCGCAGACAGGCCGTACTTGTTGTTGCGGTGGCTCGGCTTAATTACTAGCGCCCCCCGCCTTGGGAGCCCGGATCTTAGTGGTTTGTCTGCATTTTTCATCGGTCGCCAGTGTGTGTGCGCTAGTGGCCATCTCTCTGGGAAAACATTCTTCCCGAGCGGAGCTTTCTTTTTGTGTATAACAAAAGAGAACTAGGCAAAAACCAAACGTAAACAAGGCATCGCGAACTTGTGCAATCCAGCGACAAAAACAAAAGACCCGCGACTTGGTGGTTCCCAAGCCACAAAAAACAAAAAAAAATATAAAAAACGACGGTTGAAGTGCAATTTACAAGCAGCGCCCAAATCAGAAAGAAAATGTAAGCCAAGAGTATAAATCAAAATATAATGAAACAGGTTACGAGAGGAGAAAAACCGAGATGTGTGATTAACATATTTCCCATCAAAGCGTTTACACGCAATGCGAGTGGACCTGTATCTCTTACCTGTGTATCTGCCCCTGTCGTATCTGCTGTACCTGTATCTGTATCCGTGTATCCGTATCTGTGAAACAAGAAGTGGATCCAATCGGATCGAATCCCATCCCATTTCCCATTTCGAACCCATTCCGTGTGGCAATGCAACCTTGAAGCTGTCCGCGGTATCGAATCGCACATCGCCCATGCATTTCAATGAGCAAAAGAGCGTTTTCAGGGAGATTTTGAAACCTAGGTCGTTTTATTTTCGTTTTATGGACTCTATAAATTTACATACGTTAACTTGCTTGTTTGTCTTGCTGTGCATATCGCCGATCTTTGGGTAAACACGGGCGAAAAAGACTGGCCAAACACCGTCTGCGATTGCCCATGGACCGCTGAGTAAATAGCACAAATAACGCGAAACCAAAAATAATGCAAATAGAAATACGGCCAGACATAAAAGTATTTTTTCTTGTTATGGTGTCAGTGCGCATTAAAAAGCAAACAGTAACCAATGAACACGGCCAACAACAACAGAACAACAACAACAACCAACCACCACCGACCGTACTGCCAATAACGGTACAGCTAATGCTGTGAGAGTGAGAACTAAGAATCCAGGTCCAAAGTGCCAGAGCCAGAAAAGATCGTGGCTCAACGAATCGCTCATGCGCTGCAGAAGACGGCTTTTATATCGGTTACATAGTCGCTTTTTGGTTAATAAAAGAGTTTATAAAGGCAGTGTTTAATATCTGAAAATGTTACTTTTAAAAATAAAATCATTGGTGCAAATGCTATTTAGCACAAAAGCGTTAAAACGGAACAAAAAGGTTTTACTAAAAAAGTTTTACTGTAAGTTCAATGAATTAACGCCTACTTTTCAAGCATAAACTGAAATGTTTGCTAATTAAAGAACAGCTATTCTTATATTATGCGAGCTACCTTATTGTAGAGTTAATTTTAGCATATAGCTGTCATATTCCTAACAAATTCAAGAGATTTCAAACATACCAAAAGCGAGTTGATAGTTAGACTGATGAATCGGCAACAAATGCCTCTAATATGTCAGCATTACCAAATTACTCATACCACTCGTTGGCAGCCTAACTTCATGCTCTTTGTTGGCCAGCTAGCTTGATTATAGCCTTCGTTCTTTCGATCAAACCTTGGTGTCGACCATTGTTGTTGGTCTCAAAAATGCGGCTTGGACCGAAATAGACGGAGACATCGGTATGCAAATCAAATGTTCTAAGCGAACGCGGCGATAATGGGGAAATGACCAAATACGATACGATACGGAATACGGATGGCCAGCAGATCTCCTCTCGAAACGAGTTTCACCCAGCCATACCAAACTGATCGGGCCAGAAAAAGACAATAATAATAACGCCGCCATTCTTCGATTACAGCGAAATGGAAGCGTGGAAACAACTGACAAACGGGGGGCGTTTTCTGCTGGTTCTCTTGATCTGCACCTCCCACTTGGCCCACCGAATTTCCGCCTGGCGCCCCTGTCCGGAGCTCAGTCCCGCCCTGCGATTGCCGTGCAGGTGAGTAATGGCCATGCATTCAGGCGGTGGCCAGTGCAGAAAAAACAGAAAACAGAAAAAAAGCGACAGCGAATTTCCGCTGTCAGTCGGGTATTATTTTAATATCACAAAATTACCGCAAACTGCAATTTCATTTGGCTTTGTTTCGCCGTAATCACCTGTATGGCGACAATTACAGATGCAATGTGGTTCCGTTTGCGGCGACTGGTCAACTCGGAGCCGTGGCCATGGACTGCGATCGCGTTGTCTTCCACGGCGATGCACCGCAGCTGCCTTATGGAGCGCCCATCGTGGCGTATACGCAACGCCACAGCGGCCAACAGGTGCTGCCCGCCCAGGTGAGTGTCGCAATTTGGCTGAGATAAACCACAGACAGACAATGAGATTTCGAAACTTTTCGATGATCTCACAGGCACAGTAAACGCTTTTAAATGGCGGCCAATCAGATCTTATTTCTTATTGATTTGACACATTTTTAATTAAATAATCTTTGAGCTGATTGGCCTTTTAAACAGCTTTTGTTTTTCTCTTATTATTTTTTGTTTGTTTACTTTGATATCTTTTCAAGATATAAAAGTGACACTTAATAATACTCATTATTTTCTATTACGATTGATTAACACAATTATAATGATATTTTCTCCCACCACAGACATTTGGCCAACTGAAACTGACTATTGAGGAGCTGGATCTATCTTACAATCTGATCCGAAGAATTCCGGAGAAAGCATTTGATGGGCTGAAGGATTCACTAAACGAATTGCGTTTGGCAAACAATTTGTTAGGTGACAACCTAAATCCCATCTTTTCCACTGCCGAATTGCACGTGCTGAAGAACCTACGCCTTTTGGATTTATCCGGAAACAAGATCAAGTTGATCGAGGAGGGCCTTTTAAAGGGCTGCATGGATCTGAAGGAGTTCTACATCGATCGCAATAGCTTAACAACAGTACCTACAAATTCTCTAAATGGACCCAGTGCCCTGAGGCACCTGTCGCTGCGCCATAACCAGATTGGTAAGTCGGATTAGTCTATTGAATGTATGTTTTTGTATGGCTGTTTGATCGAAACCGCAACTGGAACAACTGGAATGAAAACAACAAGTCGTAATCGTAAAACAAACAATTATTTCAGGCTCTAAGGGAAAGTATTTAATGTACATTAATTACACTTGCAATTCTGGGCGCGGATCTTGATTAACTACAGCCACATTCTTAAGTGTTAGACCTCTAAAAGTTGTGGTTATCAATCTTTATTTTTACTTTATATATACCTATCCGTTACAGGATCACTCCTACCGGACTCTTTCAACGCCCAACGTCAGTTGGAGATTATCGATCTTCGTCACAATGTTATTCGCATTATCGACAGTCAGGCCTTCAAGGGATTGCAGAAAATTCGGGAAATCAAACTGGCTGGAAATCGGATTAGTAATCTGAACAGCGACGTTTTTGAGAAGTTGCCGTCTTTGCAAAAATTGGATTTATCTGAGAACTTCTTCAACCAGTTTCCCACGGTGGCCATGGCAGCAGTTCCCGGAGTAAAGCACCTTAATCTGTCCTCAAATATGTTACAGGTTAGTGAGTTTTCGTACAAAAAATTCATTCCAGTTATTTCATAATGTATTTTCCCTCAGCAATTGGACTACACCCACATGCAAGTGGTGAGGGCCTTAGAAAGTCTGGATATTAGTCGCAACAGCATAACCAGTATAACACCAGGAACTTTCCGGGAGATGGGTGCTCTCAAGTACCTGGATCTGAGTTTGAACTCATTGAGAACAGTAAGTCATATCATATTCCACATTAGACCAGCTCAAAATTAAATGGGTACCAATACTTGTTTTGCAGATCGAAGATGATGCCTTAGAGGGGTTGGACAGCCTGCAAACCCTTATTATCAAGGATAATAATATTCTTTTGGTGCCCGGAAGTGCCCTGGGTCGTCTACCCCAATTGACATCACTTCAGCTGGACTACAATAGAGTGGCTGCTCTTTCTGCAGAGATCCTTGGATCGATTCAAGCTGGAGATGTAACCACTCTGTCATTATCCAGGAACGTTATTCGCGAATTACCGCCCAACAGTTTCCAGATGTTTAGCAGTCTGAACTCCTTGGATCTCTCTGGGAATTCCTTGGCTTTGATTAATGCGGATACTTTTGCTGGGCTGGAGAGCACTTTGATGGCCTTGAAGCTATCTCAAAACAGACTTACGGGTTTGGGAGGAGCGCCCTGGGTTCTACCCGAGTTAAGAAGTCTAGATCTGAGTGGGAATACGCTCACCGAGTTACCCATTAACATTTTTGAGGAGCTGGAGAACCTGCAATCACTCAACCTGAGCGGAAATCATTTGACTCCTCTGAATGGAGCTCTCCTCAAACCTTTGGATCGCCTTCAAGTCATCGATTTAAGTCGCTGTAATATTCGCCAAATAAGTGGAGACCTCCTGGCAGGATTGCAGGACCTGAAGCACATTTACCTTAATGACAATCAATTGCAGGAGTTACAGGATGGCAGTTTTGTGAATCTATGGAATATTAGCTCCATCGATCTTTCTAACAACCGCATTGGGTCCATTCGTACCGGTGCCTTTGTGAATGTGATGAAGTTGAAAAAGCTGAATCTTCATGGAAATCAGTTGTCTGCCTTCAAGGGAGAATATTTTAACACGGGTACTGGAATTGAGGAACTGGATATTTCAGATAACCAACTGAGCTACCTGTTCCCCTCATCCTTTAGGATTCATCCGAGATTAAGGGAGATTCGAGCGGCCAACAATAAGTTTTCCTTCTTTCCGGCGGAACTTATTTCCTCCCTCCAATATCTCGAGCATATCGACCTCTCTCATAATCAACTGAAAACCATTGAGGAACTGGACTTTGCAAGATTACCGCGACTTCGAGTTCTCCTCGTTGCCAATAACCAATTGGATATGGTCAGCGAAATGGCCTTCCACAATTCCACGCAACTTCAGATTTTGGATCTGGCCCATAACAATCTGGATCGCATTGGAGAGCGGACTTTCGAGGGCTTAGTGCGGTTGGAGCAACTCAACCTTGAGGGCAACCGGTTGTCAGAGCTTTCGGATGGAGTCTTCGAGCGCTCAAAGCTACAGATGTTGGAGAATATCAACCTGGCTCACAATCGCTTTGAATATGCTCCCTTGAATGCCCTGCAGAGACAGTTCTTCTTTGTGTCTTCTGTAGATCTGAGTCATAACAAGATCAAGGAATTACCCGGAGATGACAGCATAATGGTGAACATAAAAAGGATTGACCTCTCCTTTAATCCATTGAGTGCCAAGGCAGTACGCAATGTACTCAATGAGCCCAAAACTGTGAGGGAACTCAGTTTGGCGGGAACGGGTATTGAGCAGTTGGATCTCCTGGAGACACCCTTCCTGCAGTTCCTTAATCTCTCTCACAACAAACTGAAGAATGTTAGGCCAGAGGTGTTCCAAAGAGTGACTCTGTTGGAAACCTTAGACCTCTCCAGCAATGAGCTGGAATCCCTAGACGATCTATCCGGTGCTTGGCCTCAACTACAGGTGCTTCAAACCCTGGATGTGTCCAATAACAGCTTTGAAATCGTTTCGCAATCCAACTTTGGTAAGCTGGAGATGCTGAGGTCCTTGAGTTTGAATCATCTGCCCCTGTGCACGAGGATTGAGAAGAATGCCTTTAGGCAACTGCCCAATCTGATCAACCTGGAGGCCTATGATCTTCCTTTGCTGGGCTACCTGGATCTTCAGGGCATCTTGGAGCTTCTGCCTGGCTTGGAAACTCTTGATATTGAAGTTAAGGACTCCAGCATAGGAAGTGAGCAAATTCAGCCTCTAAAACATCCTCGTCTCAAGAGTTTGGGAATCAGGGGTGAGAGATTGAAGTCCATATCTTCTGGAACCTTGGCGGGACTGAAGAGCAGTGACCTGAGTGTCCAGTTAAGGAACACATCCTTAAGTGCTCTGCCACCAGCGTTGCTCTTTCCGGTGCCACGATCCTCCCATCTCAACCTGGATGTGGAGGGATCCAAGATCACAGTGCTGGTGCCACAGTTTCTGAATGCTCTGGAAGATCGCAGAGCGAGTTTGCAGCTAAAAGGATTGGAAAGCAATCCTGTAGTCTGCGATTGTAATGCTCGAGCCCTCCGGCGTTGGCTTCCCAATTCGGGAATGCCGGATGTGACCTGTGCTTCGCCTGCGTTTCTGGTCAACCGAAAGCTTATTGAAGTTGGGGATGATGAACTGACCTGTGATGCCCGCAGAATGACTTCCTCCACCTCAAGACCCACTGCTTCAGTGCCGCATATGCTTAAGACATCCAGTCAGTTGGTGACCAGGAGCAGCTCCACCACCGAAGAACCGCTGATTATCTGGAGTCTGGAACCCACACAGCCACCTAGCCTGAAGAAGATTAAGACCAAGGCTCCCCTGATGAAGGCACAATCTCCGATCATTAGCAATGACGATACTCTGATCATAGGAATCGTGGGAGGAGTGGTGGCCTTCATAGCCATACTCATCATTATCATCTGCATCATAAGGCTGCGCATGAGCAACGCCGAGTACCAGCAGAATGCAGCGATGATTGGTCTTCCGGCTGGCATGCAAATGGGAGCCCATAATGCAGCCTACAATTACAAGAATGGAGCGGGAGCAGCCCTGTACGCAGTGCCTCCTTACCAAGCGAGCTACGCAACGCTGCCCCACAAGGCGGCCTCCATCCATCAGTCCAGTCAGAATCTATCCCAGCGACAGCAGCAACAGCAGCAGCAGCAACAGGTTGCTGCGGCGGCGGCTGCCTACTCGACCATGTCCCGCATGTCGTACTTCAGTGGAGCGGGCGGAGGAGCCGGCGGAAATGGCGATGGAGCCGAAAGCCTCACGCACCAGCATCCGCACCAGCATCAGCCCTATATCATATACTCGGACGACAAGGCCTACAGATAAGCCAGCCGATCTGGGGTGGTGCTTTATCTTTCCACACACTCCTCCATTCTGTCCATTTTTCAATCTTAGTCAGTCAGTCAGGCGCATCGCCGCAAACAGGTTCTACATTATATCGCCGCTCTCAGCCAACGTTGTATATAGACTTTAAAAAACATTCTTACTGTAACCCTAACTATATCTATTTCTAACCATAATTAAGTGCAAGCAAATCGCTTATGCGGAATAAACAAATCTAGTATAATACACATTTGAAGTCTATTTGCTCGGTCGGGAAAAAACCAGACATTTACACAGCTGTCTTTCAGGTAGGGCATGCAAAGTCCACAAACTAACCAAACTGACTGTCGACTCAACACAAATTAGGTTATAAAAAGCCGTAAAAACATGAATTTAATGGGTATTCATGTTTTTACGGCAATGATTATTTAAAAAACTATCAGAAACCCATATTTACTTTTAAATGTACACCCTCTTTGACTTTTTCACCTTGAACACCTTTGAAACATGTAACAATTCGAATCGAATATTGTCAATATTTAAGTATTATTGCCGTTGACTTCCGTGATTCCTACCTAACCGATATACTTGCAAAACCAATTGATTACCTTATCTTGAACTTAATTAATTAAATACTCAACTTTTGATAAGAATTTCAGTTTTGCGTGAACCACTAACTACCTTTTAATAATAGCGCAATATTACCATTCAATCACAATTTTTTATCAGTGGCCAAACCAATGAAGCCCACCTTCCACAAACATACAAAAACACTTCCTTGATTTGAGCGATTTTAATACAATAAATTTCTCATACAAGATAATTTCATAAAAATGTATATGTGTATAAATATGTTATGTATATATGTATGCAACTTCAAGATCGCTATTCACAGTCTTTGTATTTCATATCTTTCACTGAACAACAACAAATCTCGTTATCATTCCATTTAAATGCTAATAAACTTTTGTGTTATTAAATGCACAAACTTAAGCTAAAATAATTAATCAATAGCAACAGACTGTGTGTGACATGCACATTTTAAATAAGTTTTATCCAGAATTAACAATAACGGTCTGAGAAACTGGCCGTTTCAATCAAGAGCAACATAGGATTCACTAAGAAAACCAATTCACTTTGGCAATTGAAGAGCTGGCATTGCTCTAAATTCATAATTAAGTAGATATCCGTTTAGGCCATTTGAGAGTATGAGGTGTACAACTTGTAGTTGCGACGACGATAGTAGATCATGAGGCCATAGCTTGTGAGTAGCAGCGCAATAACGATTAAAATGAGAATACCTGATAAATGGAATTTGCTATAATTCGTTTAAAATAAGAATAACCATTGACTCACCCGTCGCCGTTCCGAGGTTGGCCTCTTCATAAGTCATCATCATAGTAGAGCGCTTGCATTCACGTTCCCAATCCACAGGTAGAACATCCTGATACAGGTTGACAAGCTTTTTAAGCGGGCAAGAGGGTCCACAACCTGGTATGTCCAATGGAAGAGGCTCCGCAGTGGTGTTTTTGTAGAAAATGGAAACAAGCGGTGAGTTGTTCTCATCCACACGCGTTTCCATCAAAATACACGCCGTGTAGGGAGGACTATGCAGCTGTATAATAAGGTTAACGATTGCCAATTACAAAGGACTTCGAAATCTTACCTCAAATAGTTTCAAAGCATTTAAAACACTTGCTATAGTGGTATCATGCGCACTATAAACCCACATTGAACGATCTGGACTCAAGTGTCCGGAGGATTTTTCTTGAATACGCTGGAAAATATCCTTCAGCAAAGGACCGGCCTTGAGTCTTGCCAGCTTTCGCGTGTAAGAGCTTATGGCAAAAGCGAAATTAGCTAAGTAAGTGAGCTCCTCTCCGCCGAATACTTTTTGAGTCCATTGCGGCAGTGTCATGTTGTATAGACTTTCAATAAACAAGGTGTTATTTAAATACTGGGCATCCACAAAGGTCTTCACAGTGCGTCCGCTTTTTTCGCTCAAGTAAGCAAAGAGTTCACGGTGCTTTGCGGTCATTGCCTTGAACTCGGGTGAGGATTCCAAAGAGGCTAACTCGTAATCGTAGGCAGGACAGGGAGCCTTGGCGGCCAGGATGGGATCCTCCTTCTCGGGCATTGTATGAATGGGTATTGGCTGCCATTTTATCTCGGAATTCCAAATGTCTTCACCTTCTGGTTCGTAGAGTCCAGCCAAGTTAGCCTGGGCACTCATTAGAGTGCGATCCACATCAGTGGACTGGACAAAGATGTCCTCGTTGGAATATTGAGAGGGGAGGATAATCTGATATCGGTTCCTTAGCCATTTCCCCAGTTCGTAGTGCTCTTGCTTGCCCAGCTTTGAATATAAATTTCGGTAAAGCCAAGGATTTTATTCTTGATATGCTACTTACATTGGTCAACTGTCCCCAGCCGGTCGACCAGTACTTCCTGTCACCCCAGGGATCCTTGGGATATGGATCCACTGGTGTTCTGTCGCCGTGGCGATATATCTGCAGAAGCATAGCTGATAAAACTAGGGCTCCACACACAAAGAAAAGCGAAACTCTTACCACATGCACAAACTTTAGTTGGCCTGGCAATGTGGCCAAGGTATCTGCTTGTCGACCTTCAACATTAGCATAACCATGCAGGGCATTAGCCAAACCGAAAGATAACACACAGATCACGGAGAGCACGACCAAGCAGCGCTGGCGGAGGTAGTTCCACATTTTCAGAGTCAAACTTGTTACAAGTGACCCACAGCGACTGCGAGAAAACATATGTCAGCATGCGAATTACAGGTTACGGTGTACGACTAATTCGGGGTTAGCAATCCCTTACCTCAACCGTATAACTGGTGATCTGGTCGTGCGTCGTTTGCATATATACACACCTGGGAAACTGAAGTTTAAACAGTCGTCAGATTTCCTTGTTTATAAATTTTGGGGACAAGTTTGATAACATCGCCCAAAGCTTTGTTTTTGACCGATAACGATAGTCGGCCCAAGCAACCCTGAATCGCAACAGTTATATTTTGGCGGGCAGCTTCAAAGTAAAACTCGATATGATATTTATGATTGTATTGATTGACTCGTCGTATCTAGTTGCACACAAGTAATATGATTATTTAAGTATTGCATAAATATTGAAACAATCTTAACTACAAATAACAAATATACTGTTGATGTTGGTCTTAAGATTACGGCTATAGGACAAATTAAAAAAAATAGTCGGCTTAACTAAAAGATTCAGCGCGCGAAACAATGGAAAACAAAATTCGGCTATTACAATATTAATTGGAGTACACGTGGGGACTGGCAAACAAACTGTGGCATTGCACTGGCTTAAAATCTTCTATTGCTGCCCATATTTGGTCCGGGTCTAGGTCCGCTAAAGCTGAAAGGATAGATTAATTATTTGAGGTTAATAAGATGGTAAGGATAAGGTTTCACTTGCCGGTTTCTTTGGCCTGGCGCTCCACCTCCGCTGCCCAGAGGTGGAAACTCCGAGTGATATGCATTCATGCCGTTCTGATTGTTGTTCTTGCCTCTTGCTCCTCCCCGTTTAAATGGACCTCCGCCTCCTTGTTGACTGTTTGATTCGTGGCTGCTGTCACGTCTGGCATTAAAGCCACCACCGTTAAAGAAACCACGTCCCCCTTGTGAATTCCCTCTAATAAAATAAAAAATATTATTTGCTTTTAAAGAACTCATAAATAATTTACCCATTGGTTCCACGACTGCCAGAACTCATGGGTCCATTCCCAAAGCGTCCAAAACCCATTTGCTGCTGTTGATGCTCCACTGGCAGGGCAAAGCCACGTCGATCCTGTCGCACATGGTTAGAACCTGCTCCCCCGCCGCCGCCTCTTTGACTCAAAGCTCCACCTCCTCCGGAACTTCCACCGTGAAAGTCACTATTACTGCCTCCTCCTCCAAATCCGCTATTAGGACTGTTCTTGAAATTCCTCCTGCCAGTTTGTAATCCGTTGTTATCCCGCTGCTGAAACCGATTGTTGCCAAAGCGTCCTCCGTTACCTTCGTTCCCTCCAAACTTGCCCCCGGTGGCAAATTTGTTCCTAAATCCTTGACCTTGATTGGAAGATTCATTATTTTGTTGTGGTCCTTTGGAGTAAGGAGCACTTCGCTGTCTGTAGTTGGACTCGTTCCTGGCGGGTCCAAATTTATTGTTGGTGGCGTTTGGTCCCCTAGAACCACCGCCTTCATTGGAATATCTGCCACCGGCTTCTTCACGGAAGTTTCGCTTGAAGTTGTTACCAGATTCCGTAGGTCTTTTGTCCGAACTGCCACTGGGACCTAAGAAGAAACGGTTTTAGCTATAGACTATGCATTCTCGAGAAAAATAGTGGCTCACCCTCTGTAACCCGGCGTATAGGGTTGTCTCCAGAGCCCGCAGGCCCTCGGTTACCATTACCCGGACCATACTTCGGCCTGCCCGCTTCCACCACGATGGGCTGGCCCTTAAAGACGGTGCCATTAAGGGCAGCTATGGCCGCATCCGCCATGTCTGTGTTTTCCAGGTGGACAAAAGCACAGCGGTTCATCACATCGCATTCTACAACCGATCCATAATTTGAGAACAGTCGTCGGAGTTCGTCCGGCTTGCAGCGCGGCAGGCTGCCGACAAACACCTTGGCGGTCTGCATGGATAAAGCTAGCATTACTCCGGATTACTTTCGACCATCCGGCGACGACAGCATCTTAAACTCTTACGTACAGTAGACATGTATTTATTTTTCTCTATAAGTTTTCGCTTGTCTTCTTTTTAGAGCTGTCCAACCATCGATGACACAATCGATAGTATGGCTGTCAGCAGGTGTGACCAAAGGTTAGGGCTACACATCCCTAACTGAAATCGGTATCGATAGACCCAAGCCATCAACATATCTTTTGTTTACAATTTAAATATTTAAAAACTCTGTATAACAACCGCCAGAACCCAAATGTGGCCTCCGGAAAGCAAAGATAGCTACTCTGCCAATATGGACTACAGCAAGAACGTGGTAAACATACTTCCAAGCGTAGAGATGATGGTAAGCTTCAATGGCGACATGACGCGATCCAATAAGCGGGCTTGTATACTGTACGCTGAGAGGATGGACTTCAAGGAACTGCTGGTGAGTCCATCTTATCGGAATTCATTTGAATGTTATCATATGTGTGTTATATTTGCCCAAAAGCAACTCCGGTTAACCGAGAAATCCGACCAACGGAGAATGTACATTACGACAGTGGATAGCGCCTCCTTTCATGAACTTAAACAGGATCAGTCGCTGAATGTAACGTTCTCTGGGTTTATGGACAATGTAGTGCGAATGTTGAAGGACTGCCAGACTGGTAAGCTTGAGCTACACTTGTCTGCAAGGGATCTAAACCTTTCGTCTGGTAGAGAAACCCTCGACTATCATTTACAATTCGTAGAAATAAGATCCTTTAAAAACCTTGTCCACCTGAGCCTGCCTTGTCGTTCTGCTCCCTTGAACACTGTTCTTTTCTACATAAATATCATGCTCGATGACTCCCGCAAAAAGCAATTCATACTGGAGCAGAGTATACAGCAAATGCAGGTGGAAATGAATTCACAAAGCTCCAAAATAGAAAGAATGGGGGTGGAGAACAGCAGTCTAAGAGAAGCTTTAGCTGAAAATACTCGAATCCTGGAAGAAAAAAAAAGTGCAGAGATACAACAATTCCAGGAAAAACTGGCCAAGATGAATGAACAACGCAGTAGTGAAACGGAGAGGAATCGCAGAGCGATAACTGGTCTCCAGGCGCAAATAGAAAAGGCTACTTTAGAGAAAAACGATATAAGAATAGCCTTGGAGCAGGCTGAAAATCAATGTCAAACTCTGGCAGAGGAACTATCCTGCTGTAAATCTCGCGTGTGCACCTTGAAGGAGCAGAACGACAAACTCTACGCAGATTTGGCGAATGCTAAGAAGCAGGAACGTAAACTTGAATACAAAATCGACGACATGAAGCAGCACACGGCCGAGCTGCAGGAGCATATACAAAAGGGAAACAAGGAAAAGGTATGTTTAAAAGAAGGAAACTTATCTAATAACTACATGGACAATGCTTTTTTCCTTTATAGGCTAACCTAACTGCAGAACTGGAGGCCGAAAAGAAAATCCTACACACCAAACGCCAAGCCTTAGAAATAGCTTCTGAGGAGATATCAAAGGCGAATCAGATTATCCTTAAGCAGAGCCAGGAGCTACTTAACCACAAAAAAACCATTGCATGGCGGACAGAGGTGGCTCTTCAGCAGGAGAAAGCCGTTCAAGCCAAGGAAAGCCTTCTATCCCTGCGTGAAGATGAACTGCGCCAGGCTCGAATAACCATTGAAAAGCTAAGGGAGGAAATTCCCCAGCAATTGCAATCTATGCGAAACTTTGCCCAGAGTCTGGAGCAGAAGTATTCCAAACGTGTGTAACATATTAAACCATATTTCCAATTTCCCACTTATACTTTTTAATTCCAGAGATCCTAATCCTCAAAGATCGATTATCCATACCCACTGGCAAGGAAAATCGCCATTAACTTAGCTTAGTGTTAGTGCATTTCTCGTTTTGTTCAATATATTAAAGTTAGTTTTATTGTCTGGCTCTAGTCATAATCCTCCTGTACGCTTTCACCTGCATGGGCTGTGGCCACATTTACCGCCTGACTGATGTCCTCGATTTGGTTCAGTTTCAGTCGTTCTCGGATGAGCTCTGCAATGGCCTTTTGGGTACGTCGTTCTAATCGCTCCAACTTCTTGCTGGCATCCCGCTTAAGGTCCCAATCGGGCTTACGAGGTGCCAGATTGCTGATGTCAATCTCGTCGATTACCATGGGCTGCTGAAGCAGATTTATTTGATCGCCCACAGCGGATTCAATGTTTCCCGTGGGTTCCTGGGCAAGAACTTCGCCAACAGTGTTTTCATTTTGGGGCTTATAGCTGCGGAACACTGGCCTGTAAATAGAAAGTGGCAAGTTAAAAGCGGTTAAAAAAAAAAAATAGAGTAATTACTGACTTTGGTAATTTTTCGATGGATTCGGAAGGGTCTCCTCCTTTATTCTGCGCTTGTTCCCGGAGTTTTAAAAGACGCTCCTTACGTTTTAGAGATTCTTCCGTCAGCTTACCAACGCCACTACCTTCCATAATGAGTATATGTTACTATACTTTTTAATATTTTAAGCTACTCGGTGTTTTGTGTAAATTTAAGCAAGAGAATTCCGCGTTTTTTGTTATTATTTTGGTCGGGAACAGTTTTGGTTGTACAGCACTGGAAAGCGGGTTTTATATCGATAGCTGCAAATTTCGTTATACGCATTAAACCCAAAAAGAATAAAAAAAATTTCCTAACTCGAAGTGTATAATTCAGAAAATAACCCAGCATTCTCTGTTCTTGTACGTTTTTGAAAATAATTGTAGTGACGAAGGCGAATTTCCAGTTAAATTGTATAACAAACGGTCCCATCCAA
The DNA here is from genome assembly GCF_018152265.1 of Drosophila ficusphila. Classification (NCBI taxonomy): domain Eukaryota; kingdom Metazoa; phylum Arthropoda; class Insecta; order Diptera; family Drosophilidae; genus Drosophila; species Drosophila ficusphila. Next base: position 22,906,787 of record NW_025064737.1, read on the forward strand.
ACTCCGAAAAGTATCGATGAATCGATAGCGCCGAACATGGATACACAGCGTTTGTTTTTACGAGAGGGGGAGGAAATCTGCTGTACTTTTGTCCACTTTAAACAAACAATATAGGCATTTTTACCATATTTTCGGGACTCTGCAACCTTCTACTGTAGCATCGACCACGTTCCAGCCCGATGCGGATAGTCTGGGCCAGCCAATAGGCACAAAGACATTGGCAGTGCGCCACCAGCTGCTGTTTTGGAGTAGCAAAAATAAACCAGAGCACAGCTCCCGCTCCCGAATAAATAGACGATTCCGATCCGATCCTCCTCGAGGTAACTTCTGTGGTCTATTAATATTAATGGTCTGGCTAACCAGTGCGTTGTTTTGCTTTCCCGCTTACCCCGATAGAAGGGAGCCACCATCTCATTGTTCTGACACCGATTTAGAGATTGCCCGGCCAGATCCCACAAAAGCGATCTAAAAATGGAGTGGACGCGCGAGAAGACACTGCAGCTGATCAGTGAGTACCGATGCCGTCGCGGGCTGTGGGACATGACTTGCGACGAGTACAGAAAGAAGGACGTCAAGCAGAGGCTCTTGAACGAAGTCAGCCAGGTGCTAGGCGGGAATATCCCGATCAACGAGCTGGAGAAGAAGTTCCACACGCTGCGCACGCAGTATCATCGCGAGATCAGTCGCATGAAACGCAAAGAGCCTTACAACTCCAAGTGGTTTGGCTTCAAGAATCTGGTATTCCTTAGCTCTCCATACGCCTGTCGCTCCACGAAAGGTCGCCTGAAGACAGATTTGCAGGCCGACGAGCGCAAGTTTGCCGTCGGGGAGGTGAGCGGGGATAACAACAGCGATAACAGTACGCCAGCAAACCAAAATAATAGTAGCATGAACGAGGAGTACCTTCGCAAGAGCCACGCCAGCAGTAGGGCACAGGAACTGGAAAAACTGATCGAGGAGACAACCAAAGATGTGGATGATATCGACGAGCCGGAACTGGAAGAAACGGATATCAAGCCCAAACAGAGTAAGGAGCTGAGCGTGCGCTACGTAAGCGTCACCGGGCAGGAGGACTCGGAACCGTTGGAAAACCACCACCAGACACTGATGGACCTACATCACCAGGGTAACACCGTGGAGGCTGTGAGCTTTCAGGCCAACGAAAGCGGCGAGCTGCACTATCAATCCAATCCGGCGCAGAACACAGCCAACAGTTCGGTGCATGTGGTGCCCACGCGAATAATAAAGATTCAGAGGAGAGACACTTCAGGGGAGCAGATGGATAGTTACTTTGAGGAGCACACGCAGCTGCATCCTCCGGCGCCTAAGCGCATGTACTATGAAGCCAGTCCAGCGGCGCACAACTCCACCTCCATTTTGTCACCTGCACTGGAAACCAATGCCAATGGCACGACCAGCACTGTGTTGACCTCATCACCTGGTATAACCATGAGTAATCTGCGCCTGCCCAAGGTCAATACGCCGCCCAAACCTGCCCAGTCCCAAGCCATTCCCAGCCCGCCTCCTCCCACTATTGTCAGCTTGCCACCGGCGCGCGATGAGTTCGCCACGTACGGAGAGTATGTGGCCAACGAGATGCGTGCCATCAACAACAGGGAGGTTCTCGTCGCCCTCAAGCACCGAATCAACACGGCCATTTTCGATGCCAACATGGCAGAAATTTCCCCGAAATAGATTGATCGTTTTAGCTAGAGCTAATTAACTACTACTTTAGGTTTAAGGCTGAATATGCAATGTGTCCTCTTGTCTTTATGCTTTTAATAGGTCGTCCCCCGTCACTTGTATTCTCATTTAAATTTGTACATTTAACAGATATGTATGTAACGATTTAAATACTTAAGCCAAATATAAAATTTAGTGGAATTACAAAAACAAGTTTTTCTTGGCAGCAGGCCTATTTCAGTTTGTTTTGTGTTTCGAAAAAATTGTGTGTTTTTTAGATATTTGTTCGAAATGCAGAACCCCATTTGCGAACCGTTCACGAGTTGGCCAGTAAAATTCGACATTAACCAGCTGATTAAAGAGTTCCAGCCGGAGGTGAAGGGTCGAGCGGTGGACGAGGACAAATCTGCAAAGGACTTTGTAAATCTTCCTGATAACAATTGGGTAGTCCTGCCCAGTTTTAAGTATCATTTTGAGCATCTGAAGCCGTATCTATCCTGCCGGGAGAGCAAATATTTGAGATGTCGCTTCCAGAGGTTTTTGGACAATGTGCCGAACACTTATGTAACCATAGCTTTATATGGCTCAAATGTAAGCAAGTAAGTTATAATAATCCTTTTATTAATTTTTTATGAATAATAATTGTTATTCTTAGCATGCCCGTGCCAAGGCGGAAAAGTCTAAATGGTCAGTTTTACGGAGTGGATAACAAGCTGGCTCCCGTTCCTGCAGTGGCAGATCCTCGGTCTCCACCCCACCGAAAATAGTTAAATTTACTAAAACATTTCATAGCGAAATTCAACCCAGGCCAAAAAATTAATATACACAAAAAACCAGTACGATAATACTTTTAACAATATTCGTGTTATTAAATAAATTTAAAAATTCATTATTGTATTTAAACAATAGTAGAACTGAAAATCAAAATTAAAAATACAAATGGTAACGGAAATAAATAATATTTAACATAAACGATGTTGCCATACTGTTGGATTTCAACAGGACCTCCTCGCACAGGGGTGGTATGTTTCTAACGGCTCAGTGACGGTTACACTGCAAACGGTAAAAATCAATAATGTAAAAATAGCGGGCGAAAAATGTTTACAAAATGCAATAGTTGCTGTGGCCTCGTTATAATCTCAATTTTTTTCGCCTGCCTTTTAGTCGAAAACTGCGGTGAGCATGGAGATACTATAGATATAGCTAAGATATTGAACTGGAATACTTAATACATACTTGATTGCAGTGGCTCTGAAAAAGACACTGCGGCACTATGAGATATTTCACAAGGACGATGTGGTGCACAAGGTGGTCAAACGGGGTGCCAAGCACAGCACAAATCCTTTTAACGTCATAAAAGAGGTGGAGTTCACAACTTTAGGCAAGAATTTTCGGTTGATCCTGCACCCACATCGGGATGTCCTGCACAGTAAATTTAGGGCCTATGCTGTGGACGCGGATGGCAATGAAACGGTGGTGCATATGGGTAAGCTATATGTTAATGCGTGCTAATGGTGTTTTTAATATCCTCATTTTTAAGATCACGATAGTTTCTATTCGGGCCGGGTGTTTGGTGAGCTTGAGTCCTCAGTGCGGGCTCACATCGAAGATGGCACTATGACCATGTCCATCCATTTGCCGGAGGAAACCTACCACATTGAGCCCTCCTGGAGACATCTGCCGGAAGCCAAAAAGGACACTATGGTTGCCTACAAGGCCTCGGATGTTAAGGTGCACAAAAATGAAGCAGGCGCAATTCCTAAAACCTGTGGTTATATCAAAGAGGGTCTAGAACTGGAGGACAAGGAACAAGGCGACACCTCAGATAATGAAATACACACAAGGGAAAAGCGGCAATCTGATCAGTATGAGTATACTCCCACCAAAACTCGATGTCCTCTGCTTCTGGTGGCCGATTATCGATTCTTTCAGGAAATGGGTGGGGGCAATACCAAGACCACCATTAACTATTTGGTAAGCTCTTAAATATATTTGCATCTGATAATATATTTTATTTCCATATTTATAAATCTATAGATAAGCCTAATTGATCGAGTGCACAAGATTTACAACGACACGGTTTGGCAGGATCGGTCAGATCAGGAGGGATTTAAGGGTATGGGCTTCGTCATTAAGAAAATAGTAGTACACTCGGAACCAACGAGATTAAGAGGAGGCGAGGCCCACTACAACATGATACGCGAAAAGTGGGATGTGCGAAATCTTCTGGAGGTAAGTTGGACTGGGTTGCGTCCTCACCCTTTTCATGTAGCTGCTCTTCCTCATGATCACTTAACTCTTGTATCTTGTATCTCTGACTCCGACTCTTCCGTCGCTCCAATTCTGCTGGTTAGGTCTTCTCCCGAGAATACAGCCACAAAGACTTTTGTCTAGCTCATCTGTTTACTGATCTAAAATTCGAGGGTGGCATTTTGGGCTTGGCCTACGTCGGCTCTCCGCGTCGCAACTCCGTGGGCGGTATTTGCACACCAGGTTGCTAAAACCCTGTAACTCTCATAATTGTCCTTTTCATTTGGCTTACATACTTTCGTTTCCCTTTTTTTTTTTTTGTTTCCTTAAGTTTTTGCTTGCTTAGAAGAAAATCTCTAATGGTACGAAATCCGCTTAAACTGTGTTTCAACGGAATTTTTTTTAGGCGGTTTCTTGCATTTAGAGATTTGTAGAAGGATTAAAAATAACGAACATATTTTCTATCTCTAAGAATACTTCAAAAACGGTTACACTCTGTATTTAAACTCGGGGCTGAGTAGCTCCCGTAATCACTATGGTCAACGGGTCATCACCAGGGAGGCAGATCTGGTCACGGCCCACGAGTTCGGTCACAACTGGGGATCCGAGCACGATCCTGATATTCCGGAGTGCTCACCCAGTGCTTCACAAGGAGGCAGTTTTCTTATGTATACGTACTCCGTCAGTGGCTACGATGTGAACAATAAGGTGGGTTTCCCATAAACAATATTTTGTCATCACAGTTTTAAATTTGTCCCCATTTGGTTTTTCTTAGAAATTCTCTCCCTGCTCACTGCGTTCGATCCGCAAAGTGCTGCAAGCCAAGTCGGGCAGATGTTTTTCAGAGCCGGAAGAGTCCTTTTGCGGCAATCTTCGAGTCGAAGGAGATGAGCAATGTGATGCTGGTCTATTGGGCACCGAGGATAACGACTCTTGTTGCGACAAGAACTGCAAGCTGCGCCGCAACCAAGGAGCCATGTGCAGCGACAAGAACTCGCCGTGTTGCCAAAATTGCCAATTTATGGCCTCCGGGATGAAATGCAGAGAGGCTCAGTACGCAACCTGCGAGCAGGAGGCTCGCTGCACAGGTGCTCATGCCGAGTGCCCGAAATCGCCAGCTATGCAGGATGGAACCACCTGTCAGGAGCGCGGTCAGTGCAGAAATGGCAAGTGCGTGCCCTATTGCGAGACTCAGGGTCTTCAGAGCTGCATGTGTGATATCATCGCGGATGCCTGCAAACGATGCTGTCGCATGAGCATCAATGAGACATGCTTTCCGGTGGAGCCACCAGATGTTTTGCCCGATGGAACCCCCTGCATTACAGGCTTCTGCAATAAGGTATGACTATACGAGGGTATCAGGATTGCCTCAATCTGAACCACATCTTCACTTTATTTTAGGGTGTCTGCGAGAAAACCATACAGGATGTTGTAGAGCGCTTTTGGGACATTATAGAGGAAATAAATGTTGCAAAAACTCTACGATTTCTCAAGGACAACATTGTCAGTAAGTACTACACAGATGTATAAGGGTTTGGAGAACTTATCTGCTTTATACATTTCAAATTGTTATTTACCAAATAAAAATTAATGAACTAATAATGAACACTTTTTTGTGATATTTTCAGTGGCCGTTGTCCTCGTCACTGCAGTCTTTTGGATACCTATCAGTTGTGTTATTTCCTATTTCGACCGTAAAAAACTACGCCACGAGATGAAGCTAATCGAATGGAGCCAGAAGCTGGACCTTATACATCCCAGTGATGAAAGACGTCGAGTGATTCACATACGGTACGTGCTAAACAATATTATTTCCCTTTAAATCATGATTAAAATTATTTTATTATTTTAGCGTACCGCGCCAAAAGATATCGGTGGCACGAGCATGCAACTAGCACAAAAAGCCCTTTGGGTTACTTTTTTGTTAATCTTCCGTGAGCATTCTTCTTAAAACTGCCACAAATCATTTGTATTAAGTACCATATTTGAAAACACACAACACATAAATGAATAAAATTCCATATACTATAGACCAAATACTTCAACGTGTATATATTTCGTGCCAAAAATCTGTTTGTTCTAAAAAAATTTAATGGTTGGTTTGGTTTTGTTACCTTACGGGGTTTTTTTTTATTTTCTCGGATCAATTCTTTAGCTTACTGGAGTGTAATGTACTTCTACTTCTTTTTATTGCTCTTTCCGTTTGTCTGTGGGGCTGCATCCTCGTCAAATTCCAGTTCGCTATCTTCCTCTTCATCCGAATACTCCTCGTAAATTTGTCCATCGTCAAACTCTCCAAAGTTCATCTCCGCCTAAAGAAATTCATACTTTTTATTGACCAGCATATATAATGATCGATTGGTATAACTCACCTTGCCACAGACGTAGACGGGTCCAGTGCCCTGCACCAGTTTGAAAGTCACTGATCCGTTGGGGAACTCAACATTTGGCCTTAAGCTACGGGTTTCGCCGACCTTCAGTACGGCAATGGGAATCTTCACCGTCTTCTTCTCACCATCATCGTTTATGTTCGTCTCGGCCTGTTAAAGATAATAATTATAAGTTGTTGACTTTCCCAAAGAATCTTAAAGGGGTACATGATTTGAAAATTGTCTTTATATTCATCAATACAAGAAACGAGCACAAAATTCATTATAACGAAAATTAATAGAACTTTTTTCTCGAAGTTGTTTACACTTTACGAAATCTATATATGTATAACTAAAACTAACTACTCAAAACCTTATTATCTGCAGATAATAAGTAGATCGGCCATTATTATCAATGGAAGGGTATACATACAAGGACAAAAAATGCGGTTCCGTGATTTATGAACGTAGGCTCAAGATAGTAGGCACATTAACAAGGCTCACCTGTACAACGTTGAACTCGCCGGACTTTGCCTCGGGCCCGAGGGAAATCTGTTTAATTATAAGCTTGTGTGAGTGGACAATATACTCCTCTGGTATATCTGGTACGTCGAACTGGGCGATCGGCTCTTTTTCGCTGAGTGTAACACCTAGAAAATGGACGTACAGGAAAGGGAGGTTTTAATTTTGGACTAATTTTTTGCCGGCTAGAGGATCTCAAAGTATCACCACTTGAAATCCCTCTCGGGGGCTTCACTATAGAGCTCCACCAAGTAGTAAATCCAAATACTCACCGTAAAACGACTCGGATTCCATTTGTAAGCCTTGGAACACAGATGTACAGTCAATTAATAATGGAAACTTTTTGTACCCTACACGTGCCCGTAAAACGGCGATGGCTGCAGTTTTATGAAGCGTTGAGTGGTGTTGGTAAACGTTTAAAGTCTTTCGAAGCGCGTTATTATCGATGTTTGGAATTAAACTGTAAAGTTCTTGATTAAATGGAACCTTGACAGTAAACTATTTCAGACGACTACCTAACATTAGTTTAATATGTTAATCAAGTTCACGAAGGGCGTCGATCGTCTTTTATAAATAAAAGTAGTAGCCCTGCGATAGTTACTTATATCGATAGTTTGTGTTCCCGTAACCATGACAACCCTGCTGCATCTACCATTTTGCAAAAGATTTTGCTCAACACGTGTTCGCCGCTGTTTCGTGTGGATTTAATATTAAATATTACCTACAATGGTTGAGGAATCATTTTATGGTAATTACAATAAATATGAGCAAGTATACGGGCGCCCAAAAAGGTTGAGCATAAGCCGGGAAAAGGTATATTAACAACCGAAAAAGCGGAATGCCTGTGACGCTTGCCGGTGTTTTTATCCCAAGGTTGCCGCTGGCCAATTTGTGTGTCTGGCCCCACACTCCCTCAATTTCGGATATGGGAAAAATATATGTAATTGGCATTATATTTTTATGCAGGAGTCACTTTGACCGCCGAAAACGACAGCGTCACGTGGGATGTGGACGAGGATTATGCTCGCGGCCAAAAATTGGTGATCAAACAGATCCTTCTTGGCGCAGAGGCCAAGGAAAACGAGTTCAACGTGGTCGAGGTGAGTGCTTCTTTATATGGTGTATTTTGGTGTGGGCATTGCATGTAATAAATCCCATAAAGTTGTGTATGCGCGCGCCGGTTGGTGTCGTTTTTTTTTCCCCCATTTTCCGGCCGGCGGGGCAAGGACCGGTTTTAATTTTTTTCCTCGTTTTGGGTTAGGGTAATTTTGTCTGTACATCTGCAGACTGCAAAGTTACCAGCCCCCTGGTTTCCCTTTTGCTGTACTTTCGCATTCGGAAGTGGCTGGCTAATTGTACTAGACTCATGTAGCTTACTTTCTACTTTATATGTATGTACTTTTAAACAAAGCTACATATGTGCCTACATTGCGGGAATACATTTTAAATATTTCATTCCAATTTTGGTTTTAAATATTTTCCAAATTGTTTTTTATCTATGTGATTGTAAAAGTTCTATTTAATTTTAAATAATGTATTTTTTTATAAATTCAGGGGCAGAAAAAAAAATTGATTAAATAGTTTCTTGCACTTTTAACGAATTTTTCCCATCACTGACATCTCTGTACGCACAAAGGTATGACAAGACAAAAGAGTGTTCTTTATTGACTCAAGTCAACATCAATACACGAAACGGCTGCCTCGCCATTCGTAATTGTTTGCATTAGGTCGGAAAAGCTTTTCGAGAACTTGAACATACTGCGCAGCTTCCTATCCATTCGGCAAATCACTCCCGCCGCCTGGATGCTCCAATTCCAGCAGACCATATCACACTGCAGCAGAGCGAGATCTTCGTGCAGCGATTTGAGGTTCTTTATAAAGGGGAGGAAAGAGATTCCGGTTCAAAGGTCATAAATCACACAGAAGCGTGAAAACAACACTCACCAATGCCACGGTCGTATCAATTGAGGCGATCTCGTGTCCCTTAATGAGCACCAATGTGGTGGGGGTGGCACCTTCCCTGTTTCTATCCGTCACGTGAGACATAATCGTGATCTTCAAGTACTCGGCTGCCGCATAGTCCACACTGCCCTTGAGATCGGCTATGATTACTTCGATGCCATTAAACTAAGGGGATAAATATTAAAATTATTAGCTCATTAAAGTTCATAGGTCATATTTCTTACCTTTTGGGTCTCCAAATTAAATTGCGGCTTCATGCTCTTATATAGCAAAAAGAGAGCATTAAAAACGATGCCTACCACCATGCCGTACTCCAAAGTCCAAAAGACGCAGGTCAGCAACGTGACCAGAAAAGGTAGCATATCACGCTCTAAAAGAAAGCATGAGTTATTTAAACAATATTATCTCCAAATGAAATGAATTTACTTTTTGCCCTCCAAATCTCGCCAATAGTCTCGTACTCCACCATAAAGAGCATGGCCGCTATTATAATGGCTGCCAAAGTGGCCTTGGGAATATAGGCAAATGTGGAGGTGAGAAAGGCCAGGGTCAAGAGGACAATGGCACCGGTAACGGCTCCACCTAGGGGAGTCTTGACCCCACTCGCATTGTTAATTGCTGTCCTTGTAAAAGATCCCGTGATGGGCATAGACGAGAAGAAACTGCTAAGGATGTTGCACATGCCTAGGGCAATCATCTCCTGCGAAGCGTCCAATATCTTGCCCTTTGCTGAAACATTAGATAAAGTAAGTGGGTTTCAAATGGATAATGATGCACACTTACAGAAAGCCTTTGCCACAGCTATGCTCTCTAAAATGGAAAGTAGCGGTATGGATGCCAAAGCACTTCCAATATTCGAAATCATGCCACCAAAGTCAGTGACTACTCCAGTCTCTGTGTTTTCCGTGTGAAAGGGAGGCACCTTAAATGGCGGCAAGCCAGGAGTGATGCTGCCGCTGACTACGAAAGGCAGTTTTCCATCTTTTTTCAAAAGATAGCATAGAAGAATTCCTACAAACACGGCCACAGCATTTCGGGCAATCGAAATATACTTCCACATGATCTTTGGCCCAAAAGGCATGTCTTTTAGTTGCTAAAAGTATAACATTTTATGATGTTTATTAAACAGTTTATAGGAGTTAAATTTAAATCCTTACCCTCATCAGCAGCAAAAGTATCAATGTGCAGCAACCGAGGATGACATCATTTCGACGTGTTTCCGATATGTGACCAAAGAAGTAAATCCAGCAGTTTAGGAACCCATTTGCACTACTGCTAATGCCAAAGAGACTATTAATCTGACTGGTGGCAATAGTTATGGCTGCTGCCATCGTAAATCCCGTAGTGACCGGCACAGAAATAAACCGCATAAGCACTCCGAGATTGAGCAAACCCATAATAGTGATAATGCAGCCGGACAGAAAGCAAAGGAGCACCGCATACGCTGGATTGCCATCCACATATGGTCGCACCATTAGCGCCATAATGGCTGTGGGTCCTATAACATAACGATTTGAATTACTCAGCCACGTCCTGAGACCGCAGTACTCACCCACTGTGATGTCCTTGCAGGTTCCCAAAAATATGTACACAAATCCACCCATAAAGGCTGAGTAAAGTCCGTAGGCAGCTGGTAGATTGGCCACAGCAGCGTATGCTATGGCCTGTGGCACCGCTGTAAGACCCACGGTTAGACCCGCTACCAAATCCATGGCCAGGAAGTTCCACTGGTATTTGGGCAGCCAATAAGTGACGGGCAGATATCTGTGAACCGATCGCATGCTGCAGCAACTCCGGGCCTTGGAGCCCACCGTTCCGCAAACATTTGGCAGGCGCTCCCGGTAGAGATCATCTAGAAACACATTTAGACAATAAAGTGGGTGTACCTCAGGTGGGGTTCTTTGATGAAATCTTGATATCCCTGTTGTTAAGTGGGTTAGTTGATTGGAAACGCCTCTTCGAAGTTCACATATTCATAATCTCCACACATGATCTGAAGTGCCTAGATGGTTTTCTATGGTTCGACAGTCTTGTGACTTCTGGAAAATTTTTTAATGATGTCGACAAGCTGATAGACAAGTTCATCCACAGCAACCATTTGATATCTCAGCGCCAGCAAGCACTTTGGACTTTTTGGTTTTTTTTTTTTTTGTGATTCATAATAAATTAAGTTGTCTTTAATATCTTAAATATCCTTGACTAGTTTTATAATTTATAAATCTAATTTATTCGCTATGAAAATTTAATTTTGCTCTTTCATCTTGGCTGATAGACAAGTTTATCCTGGGGAAAAGTAGCTTGTCACTGATAATACGGAGCACCAAAATAACACTTTAAGCTTGTGGATTTCCGTGTCTAATTACGTACTAATTACACAGCATTTGTCATAAATTGTGTAGACGCAAAACACCTTTGGTACCTCCAAGATCATTATTTAGTTTATGTCTCGCAAGATTATTAGACTGATGTTAGTTTTTTTTTAATGTGATTAGGTTTTTATTTGAATACACTTGATACACTTTGTATTTCTTCAAAGATACCAAATCTTGAGAGATAATACTATTATAACTAATATTGGAAATTAGTTTTCATTTCCGCGTAATTTTGATTTTCACTATAATAAGCTCTCATTGAATTCGCCTTGCTTTCACTCATCCTCTTCAGTTAACACGCTTTCCACTTACCTTCATTATCGCACATGCCGACAAGATCTGGAAGGCACTTTACAATCGGTGGGAGTTTTTATTTGAATTACACGTTGTGGGTGATTAATTAGCGGGCACTCGTTAGATTCGCACTAGCTAGACTTGGATTCAGATGAGCCTGCCTGCAGTTTGCAAGGGAACGAACCGATCCGCTCCAGCGTGGGCAGACGAATGGTCAAGCGGCCGTCAGTCGACGGGGTTATTACTGCAAAACGACTGCGCGAAACATGTGAATGCGTAGGCAGTTATCATTTGACAGTTCAGTTAATTTTTGGGCAAGGTGTTCGGCAGACAGAGATTGGAGATAAAGGCGAAGACTGCAGAGTCGAAAAGTAACGAAGAACTTCGTATTATCTACTTGCTCAGATCCAAAATAAATGTAATCTTTGTTTTTAACAACTATCTATGGCCACTTGAAAAGGCCTATGGCGGGAATCTATATGGGTCAATCTTTTCTGCGGATCTTGTTTTGATTACTTTGTGCAGGCAAATAGAAAATTAATGAATTAAAGTCAAATACTCATTCTTAGCTTATAAAAATATCCGCAAGCTACTTGAAATGCCTCTGGAGGAAATCTACCTAAACCAATCTAACCATTATCTATCTTATCTTTCTTATTTTTTAGGTTAATACACTGAAGGACTCCGTGCAAATTCCGATCGCTGTCTTGAAGGCCGGAGAGACGCGTGCTGTCAATCCCGATGTGGAGTTTTACGAGTCCAAAGTGACGTTCAAGCTCATCAAGGGCAGCGGACCCGTGTACATCCACGGGCACAACATTAAGGACGATGTCGAAGTGGTTGACATGGAGGAGGAGGATGAGGAGGACGACGTGGCCGAAGATGAAGAGGATGAGCACCCAAAGAAGCGCGCCAAGATCGAAAACGCCGCCGATGGTAAAAATGCCAAGAACAACAAGAAGAAGTAAACAGCTAACCGCCAATCATCCATCGAGGTTTAAGCAAGCAACGTGTAGATTTTAAAACAAAAACAGTTTTAGGCCCTATATTACAATACGATGCATACTGAGAATACCATCTAGTTCCTTTTGAACACCTCCTTTTACATTCAATTCAAAGACAACGTTGTGTGCTCGGTCGTGTTATCCTAAGCGAATGGTCTGTCACTCAGCCAGGAGTTCGCTCCCCGTTGGGAGCAGATCGGACTGTGACTGATCGGACGGACACTAATCGAACACACAGATTTGTATATATATTAAAATATAACTAAAGCTAAGCCGGACTTCCTGTACGCGCCTCCTTCATATTTGCAGTATGAAAATAAACTGTCGTCGGAATACAAAACATATTGCATTTTATTTAAAGAATTTACTGATTGATTTAAATTGAAATCTGGCTAGTAGAAGAAAATGCCTTTTTAGTAATTTTTCAGTTTTATTTCTCCCATGGTTTTGGTTCTCATCAATTGAAAGATCTCTTTTGGTAATGCTATATAAGGGCTATCATGATTGCAGTTCTATGAAGTGGATCAAAGCAATTTCGGGAATGCCTTCAAAGATTGCGGGTTGCTGCTCGGCAATAGTTTACTCTAGGAGTTCAGTGCTTAGTTCGGTGATGGCATGACCTTAATGCGCTCGAAGGCTTGCTTCTCCAGGGATTCGCGGTGCTTGGGATCGGCAATCTGGATGAGCTCGTACATCCTCTGGCGCACGTTCTTGCCGAAAAGCGAGGCAATTCCGTGCTCCGTGACGACGTAGTGAACGTGGGCACGCGAAGTGACGACGCCAGCGCCTGAAAGGAATCGAGATTAAGTAAACCTTTTCTTCGCTTTTTCAAAGGAAGCATTTAGCTACATACCCTCCTTCAGCGTAGGTGAGATCTTGCTCTCGCCCTTGTTGGTGGTCGATGGCATGGCAATGATGGGTACACCAAGTCCGTCCAGACCCTCAGCCGCTCCACGAATGAAGTCGACCTGTCCGCCAAATCCAGAGTAGAAACGGGAGCCGATGGAGTCGGAGCAGACCTGTCCAGTCAGATCCACTTCAATGCAGCTGTTGATGGCCGTCATGCGGGGCTGCTGTTTCACAATGCTGGTATTGTTCACATAGTCGATGGCATACATCTCTGAAAATTCCAAAATAATTAATTATTTATTTCTAATTATTTTATTGTATGCTAATTTTGGCATTGCACCAATTTACGTACCGATGAATGGATTGTTGTCTACAAAATCGTAAAGAGCCTTGTCACCGATGAGGAAGGAGCCCACGATCCTGCCCTGGTGCATCTTCTTCTTGCTGTTGGTGACACATCCCTTGCGTACCAACTCTACAACTCCGTTGGCAAACATCTCGGAGTGGATGCCCAGATCCTTGTGGTTGTGCAAGGCGGCAAGAACGGCGTCAGGGATGCTGCCAATGCCCATTTGCAAGGTGGCACCATCCTTGACGAGGTTTTCCGCGATCAACTTTCCAATCTTCTTCTCCACAGGAGAAATCTCACCAGTTCCATGCTGAGGCAAATCATCATTTACCTCGATGGCGTAGTCAAAATGCGACTTGTGGATAATGGCATCGCCGAAAGTGCGCGGCATCTTGGGGTTGATTTGAGCTGGAAGAGAAAAGTCATTTAGTCTCAGGAAAATAATATGTTAAGCTGCCCAAACTCACCAACAATTAGCTTCGAGTGCAGTAGAGCAGCACGCACACAATCGACGCTGGTGCCCAGGGAGCAGTAGCCATGGTTATCCGGCGGCGAGACGTGGATAAAAGACACATCGGGCTTTACGATCTGCTTGTAGAACAGCTGTGGGATCTCGTGCAGGAAGATCGGAACATTATCACCACGTCCCTCGGCCACCGCTTTACGGACATTGGCACCCATAAAGAACGAGTTCGAGCGGAAGATGTCCTTGTACTCCGGCTTGGCGTACTCCCCAGGACCCTCAGTGTGCATATGGCACACCGTGACGCACTCGAGCTTGTTCTCCTTTCCGTGCTTGGCCATCGCGTTCAGCAGGGCCACGGGCGTGGAGGCTGCTCCGCCGGCAAAGACCGTGTCGCCTGGATTAGAGGGTGGAAAACCACAGGGTTTATTACAATAATTAAATAATTTGGAATAGGCTGCTAATGAGCTAACCCGTAGATATTGTACATTTTGTGAAACGTTAATTACTTTAGCATGCGTCTTATCTATATATATGCATGTCGTTTACTCTAAGAGGCTACAATTATAGGGTTTCTATTTTGATTAATTTAAAGATTTGATTATTCGGCATCACTGGTAAGAACATTCTTCATACAAATTAAATTAAACTCCTGGGGGAACAAATTGATTTGAGCAAAATCATAAAAATTGTTTCCGATACGAATTTATAAGAAATCGTGAGTTTGCTATTAAAGCTTTTAATTTTATTAAAATTGTCTTAATATAGAACACTAACAAAGAAATGCTTTTAAAGAAGCAGTGAACTTATTGATAATTGATTCTAAAAATAAAAAAAAAACATTTATTACAAGTTTTATAAATTTTAAAAATGATATGCAGAGAACTATGTGACCTATGCAAAAATATGAAAAAACTATGTTGCGCTGGTCATGATTCCTTTAGGTTTTTTGTTCAAAGGGGTGGGCCAGAGATTTCTATCTGATCATTCGCTCTTTAAAGTCTTAAAAGTCTTAAGCGTGTTAAGTTAGATTCTCTCGGGAGCTTTAAAGCTATATCACACATATATATTTATCAGCAAATAGTAGGACTGATTGCCAGAATGCTAAGAGTGGGGGAGCTTGTTGCCTAGAAACTCGTGATAATGAATGTTTGTAAATAAATAATACCGGTTTCAATGTTGGCATTACATGGGTAAACATTCTGACAAAACCAGATTAATTGATAATCACAAAGAAATGTACATTTTGCATACAGATTAACTTGAATAACTCGTAATATAAGTAACAAACTGTGGAAGACAACATATTAAAATAAATTTTTCAAATTAAAATAAATAATTGTTAATCGTATAAGTTATTGTTATAAAGCAAAGAACAATTAATACTTTGATAAATTTACAAAATTTATATCTTTTTAATGTCCACCTCATTGCATCTGAATCACATGAATACTACTTTGCCAGTCTATTTTAATTTCACCCTCAAGGGGCCGGTATGCTAGTGTATTTTTGTAGGAAAAACTGGCAAGACCAATGGTGGGCAAATAAAATCAAACGAGCCCCTTCAACTAGAAATCGTACGATAAGTGTGATTCTTATCGGTAGACGTCTGACCACGTCGACCATGTCAAGTTCTCCATGAGCTTTTTACTTGAATTATTTACTAATTAATATTTAAAGTACATATATTGCAAAAATGTAATCCATTTCTTTTTTCCTCAGCTTTATTAATCTAGTTCCTACTGTACTAATTATTATCTGCCAAAAACGTGCCGAACGAAAAAGTTTTCCAAATCAAATTACGTCGCAGATTTGGCATAGCTCGTGTTGGCGATTTTGGCTAAAATTAGAGATACCGATTTTGTGTGACGTTTGTGGGTCGCTGCGATCTGCCACTCCCCCTCTGAAGACCCACCCCCCTCGAGGTGGCCTATAATATTTATCAATTTGCATGGACCTGCTGATGAGAGGCCTTAAAAGTGCTAAGAAATTAAGATATTTCGTGCGTTGTGGGCGTGTCCGAAAATTTGTTTGTATCACAGGAGGTTGCCATATTCAGACCAATTGAATTTAATCAAAGCAGAGGGCCCCAAAAATTGTCAGGCAGAGAAAATGTCAGATCATTCCTATCTTTATATTGTAACATAAATATTATCTAACCGCTTATAGCAATGATAAGAAGATTAATAAAATGTACCCAATTTTTGTTAAACAAAAAACATTTTTTATTAATTTTGTAGGTCACTTTTTGTGCTTTCTCCAAAGAATCCATAATTCTTTCAATGACAGCACACACACAAGTTCACCTGCTAATATAAGTTGCATAACCTTGCCTCCATATAAAGCAACGCTAACTACTAAATGGCATATAGGGTCTTATCAGCACGACAACCAAAGGCCGGTTGTGTGGATAGACTTGTTTATGAGCAGTTGTTCTTGCCACTAAGCTGAGCTTTGAATCGCATTTTTCTGTTGTTTTTGTTGTGCTGTGCCAAGGTACAAAGTACAACTTTCGCCTGGAAACTCATCTACAGAGCTAAATATATGCATCTATACATGTGTATAAATATCAGAATTTAAATATGCACGCACAGCTGTTTTTGCGGGATTAGATTATTATAATTTACATTTCTAGCATTTGCTGCACTTGGTTTTAAGTATAGTAACATGCAAGTAACCGATAAAGAAAATGATAAAGTAAAAGTGGGGATAAAGATATCAGAACCTTCTGAAAGAAAGTTTTTTTTTTGCTTTTTTGATAAGAATACAAAGATATACATAAATTGTGACTTTTCTATTGTTTGATTTCGAACTTTAAATAACTTTAGCTAACTAAAAACCCAACAAAACAATAAAAATAATAATTTTCCTTCGTATACCTGCTTTCTTTCTGCCGCTCTAATCACGGGCAATCAAATTCCATTCTTTTATTTATTGAGCACCCTGTAATTGGCCTTCCCTACTATGCGTTTCAAAGTAGTTTGAATTACAAACACACATGGGCTTACATTTGCATGCCCCTCAACCCGAGTGTTCCCGTTTTCATTCTGTTTCCCTAAGCAGACCCACTAGAATATTACATAACCAAAAGATTGCAAACACAATGGGTTTAATAAACCAGCAACTTTTCGGATTGGGTTTCTTCTTGAGATACAAAAGGGATAGGATGTAGAGACTCACCCGATTTGACGCATGCCACGGCCTCTTCCGCTTTCACAATTGGAGGCTCCCGGGCGATGGGATGCGACAGTTCCCGGACATAAGTGAAATAGTTGTTTTGGGCGGCGACCGTAGATGCCGTCGTCGCTGTTTTCAGCAGGTTGCTCAGCTGACCCACATGGCGCGCCAATTGCTTGCTCATAATGGTTTTTATATATAATGTATGTCCTATAAAAACACACACCGAGAAGGGCTAACGAACAGTACGCGGGATGCAAGAGTAACTGAGTGGTGGGTTTCGCTCAGGAAATTTTAGACTGGTTGGGGAAGTTCCGTCCACTGCGGCACCAAATTTGCAACTGGTTCGCGGTCGCAAACATAAGCGGCAGAAAAGCTTTTCGGCAAAAGCTATCTTCCGATCACACTTACGAGCTCCTATCCAGCCCACTCTTCCTTTCGCGTTTTAGTTCTTGTACTACTCATTTATTTACCTAGTCTTTTTTCATCATGGATATTGATAGGTTGCAAAATGTGTTTTATGCCAAAAATGGTTTTAAAATGTCATAAAACAACTAGTTTGCTGTGTTGGAAAACGTACGCGGTTTTCGATAGTTTAAAAGCCTGCGGTTATCGATACTGTGGAGCGATGTCAGTGATAAGAGCGCCAAATTAAAAAACTGATAAGGGTAATTTGTTAAATTAGTGTTCTTTTTGTACATATTTGAAAAAAGTTGAGACTGGTAGAGCATTTTCTTGGCGTTTATTTACTAAGATTATTCGTTTAATTAATCAAAATTCCTAATACATAAAAGCGGTTTGGACTAACGATTAAAAAATAACAAATTACACTCCGCGTTTACATCATAAAAAGACCTTATGAAATGTATACAACGCAATTCATCTATTTACAGGCTTAAAATGTAGGACTTTAGGATATATCAAAAGTTTTATCTATGTGTTAATGCATGTGCATGTGGTACATTGCTATGACTAGTTTATGCGATTTGCTGCCTCTAGACTCGAGTTACGTGACCGTTTACAAAACGGCTTCGGCACAATCTGGGGATACGATTTAAATATAGTTATTCTTTAGTATTCGTAGGATTAGTTTCAGTTATAAGGATTACTACCCCGTCGCCCGAACCTCTGACGATCTTTGAATCTGGACGGAGCCTAAAGAATACAAAGTGATTATCGACGAGCTGAAGGGCAAACGGTTCAAGGTAGGAGATTACAACACGGCGTTATATTTGTATCAATGTGACTAGAGCATTACTTATAGTATGAGTTGTGCAGCGCCCAAGGCGAGGGTCTTTGGGCTTCTGGCTTCGATAATTTTCGGTTAGTTAGCTGATACGGAGTACTTGCTGAATGTTCGTTTACAGTGTTTAAGGCTACTGCTTAATATTCCTACTTAGATAATGCTATGAGCTAGGCTTCCTGGCTTCCTACTGACTGCGTGATTGGTTTCCGTTTCCGGTTTCGCCTCCTTTGGCGGTTTATGTTCTGGGTACTGGCTTTCCTGGCCTTTTACCTTGTGGGCAGCGTCATGTTTAGGCACAGCTCATGATCCCGCAGATCGCCCCATCCTCCGTTGCCCTTCCGTAGTTTCGACTTTTTCATTAAACTGGGCACGGTTAAGGTAAGGGAACGCGGGAAGAGCTGGTGCGAGTTCTTGGCGATCCGCAGGACGTGCTGCACCTTTGAGATCACCTGGTTGGACTCGCAGTTCTTGTTCTTGTGGTGAACGCCACTGGAAGAAATTAGGTAAATCAATATTAAAAATGTGTTTATAACCACACAAGGTTTCTTTTTTACGCTCACCATTCTCCGATGTGAAATACCCGCGGACCTTTGACGATCATCGCGTGGAGTTTTCGCTTCAGACATTGCTGGGAAACATGTTGCAGAGACCAATCCCAGTTGTAATCATCGTAGGTGCAAAAATGGCGGGCACACTTCCGGATATGCGACCAGGTGGTGCGATTAAAGGCGAAGCCCATGTTGTGCTTGCTACTGACCCAGGGCATAACCTCCACCTGTCGAAGAGAAAAACCGTGTTAACTACGCATATTGGATACAAACAAAGGTGCAACAATATTAAAAAACGGATAATCAAAAGTTGAGGAGTGGGTGGCATGCAAATTTAATTCGATTCTGTTCGCCTAATGGGGTCAGTTTTAATAATAGGGCACTTCAAGTGGTTGCCAAGGAGCACTGCCTTCGTTCTGCGCTAATCACTAGTGCAAAGCCGTGTTTTCAGATTGGGTACAGTACGCGCCATACCAAATACCTTGCCGTAATCATCGATGATGCTCTGCCTGTCGATCTTCGCGGTGCGTACGCGGGCGTGCAACTGGCATATCGAATCGGTTCGGTTCGGATCAGATCAGGAGCGGATCGGATCGGAGAGGTAAGCATGCCATTACAGACATATAGACAAGTACAATTAAACACAACAGTCAACAAAATTACAACAACAAAGAGGCAGTAATGGGAAATCTCGGTAGATATATAGTAGTTATTTCACAGGGTACGTGCTTTGATACTAGTTATTAGTTACTTTAAGCTTTTATGAGGTGAACAGTTTTGAATCTATAAACAAGTTATGCATTTTCATGAGTTTCTAATCAGATCACGTTCGGTTTATACTTTAGCTATACGATTTTAGATATTTTAGCCGGGCTTTACAAATGGTTTCTATTAAATTCGTCTACCCATAAGCATTACAAAATTTAAATAACCACAAAAGGGTAAACTTGTTTAGCTAATCGCTTTAGAACGTATCGTACCCCACCTGGTTAAGAAATAATATATTATTCTTTCCCATTACTGCCAAAAGGAGGATAGCATATAGGGGATAGTACAGATCATGCAGAATTGCCAAAGCGTTAATGGATGGGCTATGCAACAAAGAAATGGGAGACAATCTACGGCAAACAGGGTGATGGATTCAGGCAGGTTTTCCGGCTAGGAATGATTTGGAGCTTGGAGCGGCTGGTGCGGTTAACAAGGATCTCGGGGATCCCCAGAGCTAGCGGAGCGGTGACGCTACCTTCTGATAGACGGAATACAATGACGGCAGGACATGATAGTTCCATGTTTGTGCACCATTTTTGCTGCTGCTATGGCTACTTTGCTCGTTATTATTGGTGGTGTCGGATGTGGCGGCGGTGGCGGTGACAGTGTTGATGAGGTTGCCCCGCTTGTTACTGGTATCACTGGCTCTCTGGTTGTCAGCGGTGTCGCCCACATAGACTTTGGATGACGGTGGTGATTGCGCAGATGATGAGGAGGAATAGGAGGACGACACAGCTAATTGCACAGAGTTTCTATTTTTATTCCTATTGTATCCTAATAGACTGTTTGTCGAGATCAGCGAGGAAGCATAGGATTTCTTGTTAGTCTGCGTGCCAGAATTCGGAATAGAACAGATACATATGATAAATTACAATAGTCAGATGAGTTTTGTCTAGATTAACACATTGCTGAGTGTGTGTGTGGGTCTATGATCGAATAACTGGCGTCCATTCGGGCAAAGTCCTTGCCACAATGGCTTGCCATCACAAGTCCCATTTGAATGAATGGGTTGTATGCGTTTTGAATGAATGTGTGTGTTTTGTAGCAACGAAAGCTTGAAGGATATACATAAGATAGGCTCGAAGCACTCTCTGAATTTTCGCAGCCAATGGTCTAGCATTAAAGGAGGTGACTGTTTCGCCCCATTTCTCACCTTGCTGTGGTACGTGTAGTAGTTGAAGGTCTTGAGATAGGTGCCCAGGGATAGCACGTTGCACTGGGGGCACAAGTCTTTGGTTCGTTGCTGCATCATGGCCAGCAGGTATAAGAAGTCTTCGGCCACATAGTGGTCTTCCTCGAGGAATAAGACCAAGCCTGTGAAACGAATGGGAGTTATTTACCAAGGATTAAATGTTGATATTGACTTGTATTTACCTGTATGATAGCGGGTCACCTCGAGTTCATTGAACACTCGGTTCGCTTTCCAAATCCAGTGGTGCTTTGTCTGCGTAAACTTTGCCTCCCGATAGTGGCCATAGAGATCGGGGTACATGGCATTGTTGCAGTTGGTAATAAGAGCCCTGAAATACATTTATCCAATACATTATGAAATCGAAATAAATAAGATATATGAAGTTTTCTTCAACTTACTGCTCCTTTTTAATGTTCCTCGGGCAGTCGTTCGGATCCACGCCAGGATACTCGTTAGGATGTGTCTGTATGGAGTACGGATAGAAAATCTGCATCACCTTGCAGAAATCGATCTGCTGAACCAGGTCGTTGATGTCGTCGTCGTAATAGTCATGCGAGAACACCAGTAGCACCTTGGAAATATCTCTAGCCTGCGCCAGACTTACAATCAAGTGGCGCAAATAGGTTATCCTCGTATGCACCTGAGATTTAAATTTATTTATTACAAATCAGTTTTCTTGTCAAATATATATCCTCTTACCTGGACAACAATTATCACAGAGTCGTTTTGCAGGGGCCCGAACACATCCTCATTTAGCACCGACTGCATATCGTTGTACCTCACGATCTGACGCTTTATCTCCGTAATATTCGGAGGATGATAGACATCAAAGCTGATTGTGGTGGCAGTAGCAGCTCCCGAACTACTTGCATTCAGCAGCAGGGCTAAAAAGTATAATTAGAACTAATAACAACTGATTCATATAATATTTTTTAAGATCTTACCCCCTCCGGAAATAACTCCTGCACCCGAAGTGGTGTGATTACGGGAATGGGGCGTCAGATATTTGTGAAGAGTGGCGGGCACCATGGCCAAAATGGCATCATCCGAGTCATTGGTGACCGCATCGCCCAAAACGTTGTCCCGCGAGTCCACTGGGGAGGGATTTGAGTATACATTTTGTAGCCACTACCCAGAATTGTAAGCAATAACTTACAGTAGTTAAAATTGTGGTACTGCAGCAGACCAAAGATGCAGAGGGCCAGCAGGAACAAACTCCGCATGTAGAAGTTGTTGCGCTTGCGTCCCATTGCTCCAGTGTTCGGCAGGGGGATCAGAATGCGACCTGTTCAACACCAAACGGATTTAGCATGGCTGGCTTTCTTAATTCGGGATCTCGTTTCAATTACCCCTCATTTTCGACATTTTTGCGACTCGTTATCGTCTTCCGGAATCAAACAACTAGCTGGAGCTCACTGGAAATGGGCCCTTATCTCGCCATCTGCAATGGAGCAACTACAATTATTATAGAAATTCAATTTTCTCAGAATTTGATAAGCACAGCCAATTTGATTATGACGTTTACTTGTAGTATGCACCTATCAAATGAGTTTTTTGTAAGTAAAAAGTAAGTTAGCAAATTACTATTCAGTGATTCAAATACATACAGTAGAATAACGAAATAACATCCGATTCGGGAAAGTCAAAACGAGAACATCTTAATGTATCAACATTTTTTTGGGGGGGCTCTCTCTAATGAAATCTATAAGTGCTCAGGCTCTCCTGGGCTGATCCGCACAATGGGAATGCTAATCAGAAGAGTAACGAGTACGCAAATTCAATTGCACGTCGGCCTCCGGATCTCGAATCTCGGATCCATACTTGGCACTGGGCACTTGGCACTTGAGTTTAATTAGCAATGGAGGCTTACTGGTCTCCGGATGAATGGGGATGAGTCGGGGGGACAGAGGAACAGCATGTAGTCGCTGCATGGAGCACCGCACGCAGCCGGGGAGCCTGTAAAGTGGGCGGACCGTAGTCTGAAATCAGAAATCTGAATTCCGCGGCCTCGCGTCAATTGGCATAAAAATAGATTCGGCAGCGGGTGGCTCAGCGAAATATTTAACAAGTGAAACGGTTTTGCTTCGAGGAAGCGCAATTTATGTGGCAGAAACAGGAAAAAACTAGATAATGCTGCGACACCACGAATCGTGTAATGATATGTTTACTTGGGAATTGCGGGGGCGTTGCTAGCGGTCTACGCAATGACCCATTTAGAATTATGCTAATAATTATTTAAAGGGAGTCAGAGATATTCATCAGGTTATTTAACAAAATGGATCAATAAAAAATTAATATCAGTTATTTGTCTATTAACATTTTCTCGGATTAAAGAATTAATCCGAGAGGTATAAGAATCATTCATATAAAAAAGCCTCCGAGAATAATAACTCATATGCGCTTGTGCCAAACAGGGTCCAAATGTTAACCTTGAAATAACAAAAAAAAAAAAACGTATCCATTTTTCTCGTACTAAGCTTTTCCTTAACGGGCTACACTAATTCCTTCACACTTTCCCCCGATATTTTAGTAGTTTGTTATGTCGTCAACCTGTCGCCAGTCCAAAGCAGTTTTTTCACAAGTGTACATTCAAGTCACATGTGAATTTAATTTAGACGCACAACCAAAACATACTTATTTAGATGTTGGTGGATTGACTGTTGATTTAATGATATCAGATACACAGTGTTTCCCTGTCAACATAAAAACTAACCAATGGAAAATGCAAATGTGGAGTTCTTTATTTCTGGAATCTCCCTCTTCAAATGAATACCTAATTACGCCCCTTAGTGCCAGCCAGCTAATTATTATGTTTCCTGGTAACGTCAAGTTGACGCACTTTAACGAACAAAATCAATGAACCTACCATTAATGGCATGCCTCTGCCCCTTTATTAATAAATTGTAAGTGGGCCAATTGACGATAGAATCCGACTTTGAAATTTATGGGGTGAAGGGAGATTGCGGAAAAAATCTAGAAAATGAATTGCACTGAAATAAATTCTTTCATAACGTACTTTTTTCTAATCGGTAAAACGTTGCTGTAAAACTTTAATGTATTATGTATTATGAAAAAAATGATTAAAAACTCTAACTCTCCAAGTAATCTTATAATCTCTATATCTTTAATTTATACTAGCGCTTTTACCCGCAGACCATTGACATCGTTGTAAATTTATGAATGAAACATTTATTGTTTCCGTTTTTGGATGACATGGGCGATAAAATCCGAAACATATTTTGAGATGATGAAAATACGAATGGAAGTGAGCTCTGATTTAAGAAACTTTAAAAAGCTCAGCTAATTCCTACGAATGCAAAGTAAATAGCGTTCACAATTTTTCAAGAATATAAAATATAATGAATTTAAATGAACAAATAACAAATAAAATATGATACTTATTCTCTGTGTAGGAACGACCACTACTCGTAAGTGCAGAGACTTTTTTTGGTTCGACAGGGTGTGGCGGGGGGCCTTAAGTGGTCGAAAGGGGCGTGAGGTCGAACAGGTATTTTCGGTTTAGTTGTTACGAAATAAATGGCAAAAATTGTCATGCCGAAGCGAAACCAAAACAAAACACACGAAAACGCAGGCAAATGCGCCGTTTACTTTGCACTGTTTTTATGGGTGGTTTTAACGACTTTCGGTGACTTTCGGTTTTATTTTTTTTCCGTGCGCGTTAATTGTTTGGGGTCAAATGGACGCACCTTTGGTTGATTTACCGACCAGTTCGGCTCCTTCCAAGGACTCAAAATCCTCCATTATTTTGTGGTCCCCAGTTTTGCTGCGGTCAATCGATTTTTCAGATGCCTCCAAGAAATCCAAATGCAGCGTAACGAGTTCTTTGCTTTTGTTCGAATTTTCGGGCATTTCGCAATATATAAATAGATATTAATCCCAGACGGATAAAAACATTAACTTTTAGCCTTGTTTGTTTTTATTTTTGTTGTGGTTTTTGCAGCCCAAACTCTTGCATTTTCGGTACACACACATACTAACAGCTGCTACGGCCGCAGCTGCACACACACACACGCATAGCGGACAAACGGGCATCTCTTTTCATCTCACTGTTCCGCACATTTTTCACATTTCCCGGTTTTGTTTTTTCTTCCGCTTTATGTAAATTTGTGTATTCAGTTTTCACTTTCGTTTGGCCAACAACAAAGCTCGCGATCGAGTATCTCAGGTTGGCCGTCCGTTACGAACGAGTATCTGTATCTCATAGAGCGCGCATCTCAAAAGGCAACACAAACAGCTGTTGGAGCAGAGGTGGCCTGCCATCGATAAGTTTCAGGGTGAAGACGATAAGTGTAAGCTGTTATTATTATTTTAAGTTTAACTCTTTTGGTCAGAAAGCTGTGATTTTAATCAAAAAAACTGGTGGTATATTACAATAAACCGAATTTTTGAAGTTATTTGATTCCAAATAAGATTGCTGCAGCCCTGGATCCCGGACAACTAGTTCCTCGGTTCACCAGCCCTTAAGCAATGGACCCCAGCAATCGAACTAGTTCGATTCCGAACCACGCAACTCTAGCATGTAATCGTTCGTCTCGCCGTCTAACATTTGTGTTTTGCCATTCAATAAATCTATTATTTACCACTAAATAAGCGGTACTACATTGTTCGGAAAGTGTCCGCGGTCTGGGGACTCGAACCAGTCAAGGAGTACAACGAATCTGCAACGATACGTCCATTAAAATCGAAAGGAAAGGCAGCTGAAGCAGAGCCCAGCAAAAGCAACAGCAACAAAATACACAAAATAAAAGAAGCAGCAGACGGAAAAGTGTTTAAACGGTTGAGAACTGAACGAGGAGGCGAATATACACGGATTTCTGAAAGTGCAGGACCGAAAGACAGCGAAAATGCTTTAGAGGGCGGCGGTGGTGCATGATTTTCTCCCTTCGGAGAGACCAGAGTTGCCAGAGGACGAGGATGGCTCCTGGCGCACCAAGAAGCTAAAGCCATTTAGTCCATATAAATTCCACATAACGAATCGGGATACACGGCCAAGATCCCCGCCAGAGGATCCACGAGCTCGGTGCTACATCCTGCAGCCTTGTTTAGCATTTAATCCGGTCACTGTGCCTGCGCCTTGTTAACCACATTTTCTTGTTTACGTTTGCCTGTTTGTTGAACTCTCCACGAATCGTCCTTCCATTAATTGTTAGTTACGAATCCCTCTCTCGTTGAGCACACAAATCAAAATGAAAGCATCATCCTCGTCGGTATCGAAATTGAAATCGAAGCGTCCAGCCGATAAAGCTACAATCAAATTACTCCCGTCCAAACCCACCTCGTCATTGTCACCGCCATCGGAGATTGAAGCCAGGGTCGCCAGGATTTCGCCAGGATCAGTCGTCTGCCATCCCAATTGAGTGAGGCCAAGGATACACGAATCTAAGGGTAGGTATCTGTTCTGAATAAGTACGTTAAATCAATAACTAATAGTCCAATTTCCTTATTTAGTCTACTAAATCATCCTTTGATAGAGTTTACGAGTCATAACAGAGTGGGAGATGGATAATCAGATTTGCATGGCACATTGGATTTTATGTTATAATAAAGTTCTGGAGGCTAACCTATTGTTAGGAGTGCAGAATATTTGTTTGCCACGATAGAAATCAATTATATGAGTCTGTGTCAGTGTTTATAGATCCGATTTTCTAAGGAACAACTTGAAAAATTTTTGATGAGGCACACTATACTTGTTTAAAATGTTTGTAAATAAATTTTCAACCCAGCTGCTTAACTTCTTGGTTATGCATCTAATTATGAAGGAAAATTGTTTTCTGATCAAAACTTTAGTATTCTAAACAATAATTTGACATTTTATGGCATAACGCTGTTTATCACATTAAACATAAATATAGCAAAATCTTATTGCTTGGCAATGCAAAGTTTCATATTTTTTGGCAGAATTGCTTATAATTGTAATATTTTTTTTTTATGAATCTTAACTCTTAAGCGATTGAGACAATAAGACAAAAGAATACTGTGTAGTCTAAAATATAGTACAGTAGAATCCGCTTATAGCAACTTTCAAGGGACTGACGAGTTTTCGTCGTTATACCCGGAAGACGCACTAAGTTAAAGGATATAAGTGTATAAGTCTGTCTGGGGGCCAATCAAGCCATCGAGTTTTCTTCGCAATACCCGGACGGACACTATAAGCGGAGTCGTTATTACAGGATTCTACTGTATTAGTTGCCTCCACCATGCAAATCATATTTTTTTTAACTCCCAATAACTTTAAAAAATACGGGATAATCTAAACTATTTTTAAAACGCCAAGAAACCCATTTAGTTCAAATTTCAACAATTGGAACACAAGAGTTATCTATTATATGTATAAGGCTATCCGTTTCATCTTATTCAATACTGATTATATCCATATTTGCCTTAATATTATATTCATAAAAAAAATTTATTTTCTCTGCTTTTAGGTACTGCATGTACTACATCAACTGTAATATAAGACAAATAGAAAATAAAGCGAATAAGGTTAAGTTAGTGAAACCAGGGTTAAACATTTCTTCAATTCGGACAACGCAGCGTGTTGAATTCATATATTCTCTAATATTGGCCATTTCTCACTTGAGTTAAATCGGTAAGTGTTTTATTTGCTTTATATTCATACCACCTTCATCGGAATTCTTTATATTTATTTGAGCGTATATTGAATGCACCCGTGCGAGAACAATTTTGTCTTTTCCTCAAATTCAATATCAAAGGGTTGTTGAATAACGCGTGGGGGAAAATATATTCACTTGGTTGTTTTAAAGAATGCAATACCATAAACACAATTAGTTTTGTTCAGCATTGTAGTAAATCGGGCGCAGATTATTAAAAATATATTATATAATCTAAAAAAAATCGAAGTTCAAAATCAAATCAGCTGTGCAGAGTTTTGAAAAATAACTTTTGGCGATTAAAACTTAACCCATTGAAGCCCAGACTTCTTGTCAGAAAACTTCAGATTTTTTCTTAAGAATTTCACGACTTTAAAAAGTACGACACCACCTAGTTAAAATCAATTTTTAATTTCTAAGTTTTAAGTTTTGTGTTTATCTGCTCAGTTAAATATTCATTTGCTGATTTTTATACAATATACGTTCATTTTTCAGGAACTACTGGAACTTCTTTGGAAATCCAATCTTCCCTCGATTTTCGTGTTGAATTTTGTATGCAAATTATAAATGTGAGTAAGCAACTTTTATACTTTTTTTCTTATTTCAAATCCGAAATCTTTTTTTTAATATTTTGTTATATTCAATAAACAAACAAAATTAAATTATAATATATTTATTTTAATGCGAAATAATTTATTGTCTCTCTCGCAATTCTCTTTCGTTTCTAGACTTAATTACTTTGAATTATTCATCTTCATGATATTATAAATATCATATTTTAATAAATTATGACAGTTTTATAGACAATTTAAAGATCATTCAAATCGAAAAAAAAAAAATATTTTCTACATCGCAGTTAACTTTAAAACACTTTTCATTTTGGGGTGCGCCACTTAAATTAAGTGCTATCATTTTTGCTTGGTCACGTCAGTTGTGCAATACTGCCAGATAAATGAGTTTCCGTAGTCCTGCAGACCCACAACAGTTTTCAATGCCGAGTCCACAACAGTTTGATGTCCTTGCAATGGGCGTTGCACCTGAAAAGTGAGCGCTTCCGAGCTGAACTTTTCTGGCTTTGCTGGCAACTTTTGCCGCGAACAAAGTGCCACTATTGACCTTCGGCAATACTCGCAGCCGTAGTGAGTATTTTTCCGTAATTTTCCCCCAGTTTTGCCAGGCCAGCCAAGTCTAGACTGGCATCAGACGCCCGTTCATCAGGTTCGGTTCAGCAATGGCGGTCTTAACCTCATTAGAAACAAACGAGGCCTGCCGCCGGTCGCCCCTCCCTTCAGTATTGTTTTCAAACTTATTCGAAAATAATTTCCACATTTGTGTTTAGGGGAGGAAATGAAATCTGGAGGAGGGTCTTCCAAACTCAACCCTTGCCCCATCCCTCAATATTTTGGATTACAAATAAAACCCATCTCCGCTGCTCTGTTTATATACAATAAGGACGGGCGTCTGATTTTTCCTTTGCTATGGGACTCTGGCAGTGGGCCAGGACTTGGTTTGGGGTCTGAGGACTAAGGACTGGGGACTGAGGACTAAATCTGGACCTGCGCATATTGGTTGCACACAATGACTCCTATTCGCCTGCTGCCGTCTCGCTTGCACCGCCGCAACCACGGACACTTTGAAAAGAACATCCTTTGTGTGTTGTTGTACAATGTACATGAAGCATCATTATGTTGGAGGTCGTCCCCACCGCCGGCACTCGTACTCTAGCTCTTCGCTCGGGCAGTCCATCAACAGCTGGTCGGGAACTTCGAGGGGCACTGGTGGTGATCTACTAGGAAAAAATATCAGCCTAGTCGATCAATCTAATCAAAGTATGGCTAGGTCTATCAGAAAAGCTTCAATGTCATTAGAGATTATAAATAAATATTTATTCGAGGCTCTCCAAAGTGCTGGCAATTAACAGTTTACAGAATGGTTAAATTATACAAACATAAGTTAAATCAACATAAGTCTGATAAAAGTCTTTTATCTCTCTAAAATTGCAATCCTAATTTTATGAACGTAATCAATTTTTAACTATTATTAGGTACTTATGTATATATTATCCAACAATCATTGATATTTACAATATAACGTTAGAAATAACAGATTATATTGTTTCAGTTTTTGACGTTTTTAGAAAACTAGGTAATATTCTACGCTTACAAATAATAGCACAAAGTGAATTATAAAATATATAATTGGTAGTCCAGCTATATTTAATGCATTGATTTCCCATTGCAGCTAAATTTGCAAGCTAGGATTAAATTGATAGCTTCCATTTTTGTTCTCTGTGTTGCACCGACTCTGATTGCTCGTCAATTAGTTCGATATCCGTACATAAACGACGTAGGCGCCATCCTGGATGTCCGCATGCAACAATTGTGAGTGGGAGCAGACGAGGCTGGAAGTGGGAATGGGGAGGCAGTGAGATGGGAGATGGGCCGGGCAACCCCGAAATGGTTTATGTACTTTGCTTGGGCGCACATACATGGCTGCCAGGGTGAAATCTGCAGGCGCTGTCAACGCCGGATTGAGGATTCAAAACTTGGGACTCGTTCAGTTTGACTTTTCGCTTGTCAAGGCATTGTCACCAAATACTTTGTGCTCCGTGGCTCGTGCCAAAAGATCTGTCAACAATTAGTGGCGATAATAATCCGAAAAGTAGATCCCGCAGATCCCGAAGTGAACAATCTGTGTCGAGGAATTGTGAGTGCATCACAGGGAACTTATTGTCACTTGTTATACCGCAGCATACCTGAGGCTCGCAATCCTCAAAGAAAAAACGTAATCCTACGAGTACTTCGGCACCTGGGCAACCGTTTTCAGGAACTGTCTAAGCCTTAGCCTTCGGCCGATGATGATGGGAAGCCCTCATCTCACGCTAGACTTACCTGCCAATCATCAGAACTCATAACTTGAAAAGAATGGGGAATTATCCGGCGATGCGAACGCAATCTAATAGGGATAGAAAAATCATCATCTGCCCTCGAGGGGCTCTGCTCCTGTTTCATTGTTGTTTTTCGGCATTCGCTCACAACAAAATCAATAAGGATTTATTTAATTATTTCATAATTTCCGTTCAACTGCATTCGAACAACAGTGAAACAAAATAGTTCTTGGCAATCGTTTAATAGGGGTTGTACTTTAACTCAGAGTAGTTTCGGAATGTAATTCATGTTTATATTAAAAATAAATTAAGCGCTATTGAAAGTAGTTATCGACGAAAGAGAGAGGTGTGATTACCGGCGGATTTTTAAACGAAAATTATTTATGTTTTATAACGCTTTTGAACAAAATTAACCTTGCAAAAGCTACAAGATTATGTGCCAGGATATATAAAAAAAATCAACAAAAAATTTGTTGAATCAAACATCAATTTATTTCCTTAAACCGATTAGTGTTTGTATAAAAAAAGGTGCTGATGAAGATTGTTACAGCACTCTACAAGAGTAGATAAGGAATTGCTTAAGATTATTTGTTTTGAAGCCAGAAGTTATTTATTTTTTCTAATATTATAAATTACTTCAGTAACTTCGCCATAGAAGTCCTCTTAAAAGTAGGCTTTTAGCATTTACGAAACAACAATATAAAGATTTATTCGGCATGTAAGCTATATTTTTTATTTAAAAAACTATTGGAGTGAATTTAAAGAGTATGAGTACAGTTTATATTATATAAGCTATATGTTTTAAGTAAAAACTGTTGGATTAGTGAATTTAAAGAGTACAGGTATTGTTTGAAGAGTTCAAAACGTTTTGCCTTCTTGAATGATTAAGAAACAGCATAAATTACCTTAGCGGCTTAACGCAAAAGTCAAAGGTAATTCCCTCTTCTGTGTTTTCCGGGCCTCATTTTGCCATCATCGTGGTGGTCCTAAAAGCGCTAGTAAATAACTTTCTTTGTGACCCGAAAGAAAGCGGCTAGGGGCTTTCAGTAGCAATTACGCCATTAAGGTCGAGCCGAATCTTTGATGTCGGCGATGGCACTTGTAAGTCCTGAGATGCGCGGAACGCAAGGATGCCGAGATGCACCAAAGAGGTGCCGATTTCCCCTGCAGTTTGGCGTTGTCTTTGTGAATCCCTCTTGGCCACGGGGGAGACGTCGTCCTCAAGTGGCCGAAGCATGTCCTTCGTGTAAAAAAAACGCCGCCATCTCTAGTCCTTTTCTAGCTTACGAGCTTACGATTCCTTTGCGGTGCCGAGCGTTTTAATTGTGCCTTTCTTTGTTCTTTTCGCCGTAATGGAGTGCTATGCAAATGGCGTTTTGATGAATTTCCTTGGCTCTCCGCCGGCGCTATCGCTTTGTGGCTGTTCAGTTCCCCAGTTGTCCTGGCCCTTTTAAAACAACGAAAACAAACAACGGCATTCATCCCCTGTCATCAGTGGCTGTGTATGTGTGTCTGTAAGTCATGGCTGGCAGGGAAGTGCTGCCCGAACCCTTCTCCCTACCCTCTCCTCCGCTCCCCGGACCATATCCTTTGTGCTTTGTTGATGTAGTAGTCGCTGCTCTGTTGCTGGCGGTAATCTTATCCAGAGATGACTGATTTTAAACAGCTGAAAAAAGCTGTTTTTAGCCAGGAGTTATTAGAAGGGTACTCGAACTAGAAATTGATCTCAATATTAAAAGTTATCATAACGAGGCAAAAACTTTAAACTTCATAAAAATGCTCAAAGATCCTACAAAAATATATTTAATATTAGTGTTTTTTTTAAATAAAATTACAAGCTTTGTCATCGAAAAGAAAACAGTTAAGTTTGTTTTGAAATAACTGTTTTTGATATTGCTTTAATTTCCGCAGCAATAAGGTGGAGCTTTTTACTGAAAAAAGTCTAGACTGGCAGTTCTGCTCCGCACTTTATTGCAAAGGGGAGGGAAAAAGGAACAACGAAGAAAAGGGAACATTTTTGATTTACCAAAAGCGCGACGCGGTGCTTACTTTCTAGTTTTGGCCTGCTCTCGAACGCGTCAGACAGCTCGAGAGCTGAAAATACCGGAGGCACCAGGACTCTGAAGTCCTTGCCACCATCCCCGATATTGCGATGGTATTAGGGTGTGTGTGTGTGTTTGCCCGAGTGAGTGTGTGCGTATTTCGTGTTCAAATTTTGTACATAATGGATTATTGTCCTTTTTCCCTTTGCCATGCGCCCCGACTGCTGCATTGGTCGATATCGTCAACCAATCAAAAGCGCTCTCAAAATGGCCGCCGTTCGATTCCGCTCCTCACAGCGATTCCTCGTGCAATTTGCGTGTGCCCGTCGATGTTGATAAGAAAGGAGCAAAGGAGCCCTGCGTTGAAGCGCCGCTAAGTGGTCATTCAGCTTCCGCATCCTTGAAGGTTTCCCATTACGATTCCAATTACGAGACCAGTTTCGATTTCTGCACCGCAAATTGGAATCCCAGAATGGGAAAGTGGGCCACAAGTGCGGTATTAATGGGATGGGTCATAGCTTTCCTTCCCTTAAACTTAAATATATTAAATCTTTTTTGGTAATCAATGATTTATGATAGAATTTGAAAAATGTACCCCAAAACTTATGAAAAAAAATTATTAATATTTTATAACTCCTTTAAACAATATTGACATAAATCTGAATTTTCCCCTTTATTGCAGGCCTTGTCTAATTGCCTTCCAAATTCGCAAACGAGCGCATCTTCCATGTCCCAGATATTTTTAAAATACGGGCGTTTGTGATTTAAAACCGAGAACACGTTCGTTAATCGTAACTGGTAACTTTAGCGTAGGAATAGGTAAATAATTAGCAGCGATCGCTCGTCCTGGGAAGCCAATTTAGAGTGGCATGAGTGGCCATCCATCGGGACTCCGGAAACATGATGATAATGAGTGTAGTGGGCCACGACCACCTGTACCCGGAGAAGAGAGCCGTGTTAAAAAGGTGGGTAGACCATTTACAGAAGGGTTTCCCTCATTAAAAGCTAACCAACCGATCTGGTAGATGACCGAAGGGGTAGTAGATACCTCAAAGAATTCACCGCCATCCTACCTGAACTGGGCCCGGACGTTGAACCACCTGCTGGAGGACCGCGATGGGGTCGAGCTATTCAAGAAGTACGTCGAGGAGGAGGCGCCCGCCTACAACGACCACCTCAACTTTTACTTCGCCTGCGAGGGCCTCAAGCAGCAAACGGATCCGGAGAAGATTAAGCAGATAATCGGAGCGATCTATAGGTAACTTGTTGGTAACTATAATGAGAAACCATCTAGTTTAAATATCCGCTCGCCAGATTCCTGCGAAAGAGTCAGCTGTCCATCTCCGATGACCTGCGCGCCCAGATCAAGGCCATCAAGACGAATCCCGAGCTGCCGCTTAGCCCGCACATCTTCGATCCGATGCAGCGCCACGTGGAGGTCACCATCCGCGACAACATCTACCCGACGTTCCTCTGCTCGGAGATGTACATTCTGTACATCCAGCAGATGTCCGTCCAGCAGGAGCGCTGCAGCAGCAGCGGCGCCACGGGATCGGGAAGTGCCGGGAGCAGTGGCAGCGGTGGCAGCAGCCTCGTCGGCGCCTGCGCCCTTCCATCGACCAGTAGCGCCAAGCAACAGCAGCAGCAGCAGCTTCAGCAGCTGGTGCCGCCCGGTGCCTTCATCAACCTGCCGGTGAGCAGCGTGAGCGGGCCGCCAGCTGGCACTTGCAGTGCCAGCGGCAGTGTGTACGGTCCCTCGACGTCAGCCAGCTCGAGCGGCTCCATCAGCGCCACCGACACACTGCCCCGCAGCTCCACGCTGCCCACGCTGCACGAGGACTCGGTTCTGTCGCTCTGCGACGACTTCGAGAAGGTGCAGATGCAGGAGGGCGGCGGATCCCTGGGGTCCGTGGGCGCAGGTGCGCGGGCGCCCGACTACCCGATCCGACTGACGCGGGACCTACTAATAGCAACTCAGAAAAGAAGACTGGAAATCCGACCTCCCGGGTATGTAACTGCTGCTTTTTAACTACACTTAGGCTAGATAATATGTAAGTTAGTAGAAATCACGAATGAGTTGCCGTCACAATATAAAAGATATTACACTTCAGAACACAATTGGTTGGAAAAACATATATCGTTATTTATTTCTATGATTAGTGGCTAGAATATTTAAAACCACCCGAATTTATACCTCAGACGAGATCCACCACACTCTTATGTTTGTCTTAAGTTGTTTATTAATGATGATGATTTTCTGTGATTAACTCTTAATTTGTTACTTTTATTTCTTTTACTTTTTTACATATGTTGTACATGAACGCTCACCAAAAAACGCACGCCAAAAACAAAACAAAAACCCACCTGCATACTATATATACCGAACAAATGCCCCACCACAACACTCATTGGAACTCAAAACACCACCCGCATATGCATTGTACATATGTTTACCGTTACACTACTGACTCGATGAATATACATTTCGTTTACCTTATTTGTTTGAACATTTTTGTTTGTGGATCTTGACGAATCCCCTCACTCACATACAAACACACGATCACACAATCGGGCGCCATTGCATGGAAACAATATGTCCTGATCCCGGTTCGATCTGCATGCGAGTAGTGCCCACGGTTATGTGTACAATCCAAGCACTACGAACACCTCCTATGTGCCGAATTCGCGGGTTGATTCGGAGAGGGCCAGCGTTAGCTCCGGCGGACGCACCGACTCCGACACCATGTCGATATCCAGCTGTTCCATGTGAGTAAGGCTGCTGGCAGAGATGGCCTGCACTCCCAAAGGATTGTGATTTCCAGTCGAATAGCTCGCATCCCTTGGACAACTCGCCTGACTAATGATTCCGTTTTTCAGGGACGGTCGTCCGTACATACAACGCAGACACAGCTCCACGGAGAGCAAGGCGATTCGCCAGAGCGCGATGGCGAACAAGGAGACCAATACCTTTCAGGTAAATAAATAAATAAAAGGTACAAACTAAATTTACTTTCAATAATTTATCTGTGATTGTGACTTAAAACAGGTTATACCTCGCACACAACGACTACATTCGAACGAGCACAGGCCACTGAAAGAGGACGAGCTGGTGGCTCTGCTGATACCAAAACTAGAAGAAGTGAAGCGAAAGAGAGACCTGGAGGAAAGAGCCCGCGAGGTAAGCTCAAGATGAGATATTACTACAGGATACTATATTAACTAACCAATCTTCCATTGCAGAGAAATCCCGGAGCTGCGCTGCTGACCAACGAAAGATCCAGTGCCAGCGATCGAGCCTTTGCGGAGGCAATACGGGAAAAGTTTGCACTGGACGAGGACAACGACCAAGACATTCTGGACCAGCATGTGTCGCGGGTGTGGAAGGACCAAACGCCGCACCGATCGCCGGGAACGATGTCGCCCTGCCCACCAATTCCGTCGCGGAGACGCACAGCCACCCACGACTCGGGAATGGTCAGCGATGGCGCCATGAGTCTAAGTATGAGCAGAGAAACTTTTCAAGTCGAACGTAATATAAACATAAATCCCTCCAAAGGCGGTCACTCCATGAAGCACTCGAAGTCCATGCCGGATCACAGTTCCTGCTCGAGGAAGTTGACAAACAAATGGCCTTCCATGAACACAGACAGTGGCATAAGCATGTTCTCGGCCGACACTGTTACCAAGTACAAAGATGCGAGGTAGGTTAAAATGAAACTTCTACTAACCTAAAAGGATTTTAAACAAACACTCTACTAACTTAAAGCTCTCGATCTGGCTCTAGCACGGCCTCGAAACTGGAGGAGGCGAAACGAAGACTGGAAGACGAGCCGAGGCGCTCTCGTCGATACGCCCAACCGGGGATGCAGCACTTGTCGCAACAGCCGCTGGCCTCCTTCAGCAGCAGCAGCAGCGGCGGCAGCATCAGCCTGCCCCACCAGCACCAGCTCCAAAGCACGGCGCCGCCACCGCCTCTGCCGGCCAAGCCGCCGGAGACGATCGTGGTGTTCTCTTTTTGCGAGGAGCCTGTGCCCTACAGAATTAAAATACCCGGTACTCAGCCAACCCTGCGTCAGTTCAAGGACTATCTGCCCAGAAGAGGTCACTTTAGGTGGGTTATCTACTTTCCGACTTTATAAATTCGATGTCTAATTAATTTTCGACCCATAGATTCTTCTTCAAGACGCATTGCGAGGACCCGGACAGTCCAGTGATTCAGGAAGAGATTGTTAACGACTCCGACATACTGCCCCTATTCGGAGACAAAGCGATGGGTCTTGTCAAGCCATCCGATTAATATTTAAGCATTTAGCGTAGATTTTGTATTAAGGCAAATCGTGAGTGTGACTTGGTGCACTGATGCACTCGGTAAAGTACGATTAGCGATAACGAACGCACCAAGTGTACGCATCTTAGAGCTAGCAACTGGAGAAGCTATTTCCGACAAATCAAAAGCTATATATCTGTACGTGCGACCGGCTTTTGTAAGCATCACAAACTACTCTCTGCGGGGGCAATGTATTTTTCTGTACAACAAAACAACTAATTACCAGCCACCGAACAGGGGCTTCGAAATTTGTAAATCCATAATGAGAATTTGAAGCTACTGGCAGCGGAAAAGAATCCTCTTTATGTTGACACCTTGGAGACCGTACATCCAGAGTTCGAAAAGCGTTTTAGTCCCGCAGCAGCAGCGGGGGACTGAGATTATTAGGAACTGCACAAAAATCAATTTATTAAGAAGATTTATGGGTTTACCTCGATTGGGATTTGTTTGTTACTTTATACTAACTACGGACTGCCTGCAATAAATTTTGTTAATATTTTTGTAATGTGCATTTTATGATGATATGATGATATTAACAAAGTTCTATTCAACTCGACAAAAATCAAAAGATAATCTGTTTTATTTTTGTATAATCTATAACACAGCATACAACACTTAACATTTATGTATTTATACAATGTATTGTAATTGCGTCAATTGCATCTACCGATCTACCATTAGGCACATTTCATTTTCGAGTTCGATCTGTCCAGCAGTGACCAATATCGGGTATACAATTGCGTATTGGAGGCCGAAACGGACGATGTCGATCGATTGATTTATTTAATTAAGTTAATGCATACACATACTATACATATTTTTTTAAGAAAACTGAAATAACCGCAGAAATATGCAAATAACGGATAAATTTATTATATCAAACATATTTTATTTGTGAGCAAAATGCATATAGATTTAATAAAAAAGTACATGGATAGAACGTAATGAACTGATTTTATAAGGGTCTGATGATGATCACGATGAAGATAATTCGTCTTCGGTTCGTTCCGGTATTGAATCTTATGAAATTATCTACAATGTAATTCGATTGAGGGCTAAACTGCCGTGCAGTCGTCTTTTTGAATGTGGCTCACGTAGTTTTGCTCATTGATGAAGGTGTGCGTGCACTTGGAGCAGTGGTAGCGCCGATGGCGATTCGTTCCAGGACTCTCGTGCTCCCGCAAATGCGCCTTCATGTTGTACATCTGGGAGAACCGCTTGCTGCACACCGGACACGCAAACGGCTTATCGCCCGTGTGCGAACGCATGTGCCTTTCCAAATGGGCCTTGGTGCGGGTCTTGAAGCCGCATACCTGGCACTCCAGCCGCTTGGTTTCGTTGTCGTGGATCATCTTGTGCTTGTAGAGGGCTACCTTGTGGACGAATCGCTTGGAGCAGACTTCACACTGGTAAGGCGTCTCGCCCGTATGCCAGGCCATGTGGTGCTTCAGGCGGAACTTGCGGCTAAAGCGCTCTGGGCAAACGGGACAGGCGAACTGTTTGACCGGCTCGTGGTTCTGAAGGTGCCCTATGAATCCGGAGTAGGACTGCAGGGTCTTTCCGCACTGATCACAAACGTAGCCCGGAAAGTGCTCCCGTTTTGTGTGCGCATTGTAGGCGCGTCGGCTGGTGAACTTCTCAGAGCAACTGGGACACTGTATATTCACCGTATAGTCGCCGGAGCTGTCCTGATCCTGCTCCTGATCCTCACCATCCGATATTATGTATTCTATGGTGCCATCAAGATGGTCGTCAAAGTCGCTCATTGTGTCCTCCTTAAAGAAGTCGGCCTCTTGGATCTCATGCTTGGCATGCGGCGCCAGATCTTCTTCTTCCTCCCCCTCCTCCTCGTGGGTCTCTTCCTCATTAATGATAATCTCATTATCGATATCCAGTTCTAAGTCCACGGACTGGAATTCCTCATCCTCCTCTGATTGCTTAAGAATAAAGGTATGCTCCTCCTCGGCCACCTCCTCCTCGATGTTGGCTGGATCCACCAGGGTGACAGCCTCCGTTGTGGTGTCTAATTCCTGCAGCTCATGCTCTTCCTCCTCCTCCTGATCCACCAGCTCTTCATCAACCTCTATATTTCCATCGAACTTGGCAATATTGTGTTCTCCACCGATTTCTTGCTCCTTCACCTGCAACTCCTTGATTTCCTTGGACATGTAAGGACTGTGGATCAGCTCCAGGATCTCCTGGCGCAGCTTGCGCGCGATCTGTATGGACTTGTGGTACCTGGCCAGCTTCTCGCAGCATTTTTTGCAGATCGTCGAGGATTCCTCTGCGAGAACGTAGTCCGTGCCCCGCGTGCATTGCAGGACCAAATCGCTGATCAGCACCGGCGGATGACCAACGGTTTCCGTATGAATATTCTTGGGCACGCGAACAGAAAACTGGCAAATGCAACAATTCATTCTGGTCGACTCCGCTGAATTTTATTTACAAAATATCTTGGAATCGAGGGCTGGACCACTGCCGCAATTGCAAATCGGAACTTGACAATCGAACTGGATCCGATTAATTCGGCTGCTGTCTTCGCTACACTTCTCACCGATTTGTTTGGCGAGAAGATTTATTAGCTAGCTTAGGTGGGTGCATTCACTAGATGTCGATTTTGTACTTGTCCATTTAGGTGTTTGTATTTGCTATCTTGGGGAAAAACATTCGGTAGACTTGGAGGTGCGTCGGAAAGGTTGGAAAGTGCAATGGGAGACGGGTGTATCTGCTAAGTTTCTGTTTAAAAAATTTAACGTTCTATAGGTGGAAAAACATCGATATTTGCCGTGAAGAAATTTCCAAAGCACCGACGGTTCATCGATATTTCTCCATAGCACATCCCTAACGTTTTTCCAATAAGATTTGGCGTGAACATTTTTATCAATATTAATACGCGAAATTATTTTTAAGCCAACCAAAAATTCCCAGCCATGCAACAGAAAATGTTGGACACTGTGATGTTGTGAAACTCTTCGAATTCGTCGAAAAACAAGGAGATTCATTGGAAAAACCAATCAATTTAAAACGCTGTGCAAACAGGGTGCGTGTTACTGTGTGCGTGCGTGTGTGTATATCCGCATACATATGTCGAGTGTGCAAATGTGTGTGCCTGCTCTAGTGCCAAGGCATCCTTAATTTTTTCGCACACATAGCTAAACACTTTTTTCTCTAATATACCAGCTTCTGCGCGCGCCTCGCCTCAACATTTTTTCTCTATATACCAACAATAGAGAGAGCCAGAAAGTGAGAGAGAGTGGCAGTGAGAAAGTGGTACATATAAAAAAACATAAACAAGATTTTCATACATTTCTTGTTTATTTTGTGTGCTCTAGAGTGACAAATATACGAAAAACTTAAATATAAAAAGAAAAAAAAAATAATTTTGTATAAATCTATATCATTAACGAACTCCGCGTTCTAAAAACGCCTAAATAAAATTTAAAAAAAAATCATTTTTGAACGGTTAACATTGGGCGCCATTGTCGCTGTTTCCCAACACTGCAAATGAGTAATTGTGTCATATTGACAGGCTAACGATATGGCAACTCAGACAGCTGGAAGGCCTTCGTTTGCACCAATTAGAAAAATACAAATTTTCCAATTGGACGGAACTGCAAAACGTTTTGTTAATTGAACGCACTTATTGGCGTTTCGTCAGGTGTTTCCAATTGGAGTGGGCGTGAGACGCGTGTGTATTGGTGGGTGGGCTAGGTGCGAGCGAGAGGCAGCAATAGAATTGCTTGTTATTCTTTCTTTGTTGTTTTATCTGTGGAAAAAAGCTGACTGCGAGTGTGTGTGCGTGCGCGTGTGTGTATGTACCATACATGCACACAAAGAATTTGCATAAAAAGTGAGCGAGCAAAGGCATTATATGTAATCAAAGCTAAATGACACTGAGCATACTTAAGAATCTGGGGAAAAGGGGTACAACTACTTGTCCCCACCAAATTAACCCAATCAAAAAATGCTTTGTGTTCTAATTGGCAGAAATTCGGATGTGCTTTTCGCTCAGTGTACAATCTGTGGAATTGCGAAATGAGCAAAGTTGCACTCCTTGGAATGATTTATATGCCAGAAATATTACCATAGCAGATGATGGTCGTGTACTATTTTCGATTTTCGGTTTCACGGACTGTTGTCGTTTGAGCGATTGCCTAATGTACACACACAAATATACAGAAAAACAGTGGCGAACAAAATATTAGTGGTCACAAAATAAAAAAAAAATGTTTACCTGTGTAGTTTATTATAACAGAATAAACATTTTAAATTGATATTCAGATTTTCACTTAAGCTTGGAAAATGTTTTAAATGCTTGCCACTCTATTAAATAAAATGTATTTTTCTATAAGAACTTATAGTTCGCCACTACTATTCTGTCCGCTACTGTAGATATACATATGTATGTGCATAAATTCCATCGATGCGAGGCGCAGGCGACCTTGAGAGTGAATCGAGTGTACCATATTCATTCAATAAGTGTCAATGACCTACACTAACATTGGCCCACAGCGAAAGTTGCGTGCGCCACTCAAGCATTTCATTAACTGAATTCGAACTCACAGCCAATTCCTGTTTTGTCGATCACAGATCAGGATCACCAGCCAGCAGCACACCATCGCCAGCACAGCCGAGTAGCCGAGTGGTCCACCGCTGCTCCACACACAGACACGCAAGGACATCGCACGGAGGACCAAGGAGCGGCAGGATCAGGACCAGCAGCAAGAACTAGAACCGGAGGATCAGAAGCAGGACCGGACAGGACGCGATTCTACAACCATGTTCACGGGCAAGCTGCAGATTAAGGTGTGCGAGGCGAGCGGCCTGCGTCCCACAGACTTCCAGAAACGCCACAATCTTACCTTCGGCAAACTGGCCGACGAGCAGCTCATCGATCCCTATGTTTCCATAGATGTCGACGAGAGTCACTTTGGTAAGTTTCCCCCGATATACGTTAAAAAGAGTTGAAGAACTCAATATAAAGGATTCTTCCTTACTAACTCATCTGCTAGTAAATATATTGCCTACTTAAAAGGGTCTTTATATAAGCAAATAACGTTTAAAAAAAAATATTTCAAATTTCAGTTGTTAGTTAGTTTATTTAACAGTCATAATAGTTCTGTCAACTTCGACACTTTCAGATCGAGCCACTACCAAGCCAAAGACATTTGATCCTGTTTGGAACGAGCAGTTCGTCCACGATGTGACCAATGTGAGCAACATCAACTTGACCGTCTTTCATGACGCCGCTCTGCCGCCAGATGACTTTGTGGCCAACTGCATCATCTCCTTTGAGGACCTCATGCAGAGCGAAACGGCTGTGCAGGATCTATGGGTCAACTTGGAGCCCCAGGGAAAGATTCATGTCATAATTG
Source organism: Drosophila ficusphila (assembly GCF_018152265.1). Lineage (NCBI taxonomy): Eukaryota > Metazoa > Arthropoda > Insecta > Diptera > Drosophilidae > Drosophila > Drosophila ficusphila. The sequence goes on from NW_025064737.1 coordinate 22,949,098, forward strand.
AACTGAAGAATCGCACAGGTACGCATAAACTGAGGGGTATTTCAAAGGATATTACTGATAATGATATTACTATTATTTTTTAAAATTAGACAAGGCCAAAACTGAGACGGTCGTGGAGCAAACCGTGGCCGTTAACAAGGAGTTCAAGGAGCGCGCTGGCTTCAACCGCCGTCGTGGTGCCATGCGTCGGCGTGTCCACCAGGTAAGTTCACATATTTATTTTTTTTAATGTACATTTATTAAATTTGAATTAACTTCTTCACCAGGTCAATGGGCACAAGTTCATGGCAACGTTTTTGCGTCAACCCACCTTCTGTTCGCATTGCCGCGAGTTTATCTGGTAAGTGGAACAGAGCACACATGATCGTACAACTCTCGTAACGTAATCACAGCCGGGCTGAAACATCTCCGTACATCCCTAAGTTGTATCTGCAGTGATTAATCTAAACATGCATTTAGTTTCGGGACTTGATTTACACACACCTCTCTCACCATCTCAACTATTTTTGATTTGATTTGATTTTATTCGACTTGGGTTGATCTATTTACCTCTATGTTCTCAATGTATCACTATTCCTCATCCATCCTCTTCATCGCTCTACTGGCTCATAACCTCTGGCTCACTTTTGGGTGGCTCACTTTTGGGTGGCTCACTATTATGCGGTTTTATTTTCCTTGGTTCTCTATATATCCATCGGCATTAACCTGGTTTCTCCAATGGGCTGTAGCAGTTGCTGCTAGCTGGGATCGCTGGGGTCATAGTTCATGCTTGATTTTTTACGGGGCTTCCATTGGCGGTTCTCATCCATCCAATTAAACTAAACTCGCACACACTTAAACAAACACACCAATCATTCAGTTACCAAAATATATATACATACAATAGCCATGGAATTTCTTGCCTTTTTGCAGGGGAATTGGTAAACAAGGCTATCAATGTCAAGGTATGTGTTTGCTTCAGACTAAACGGTAAACCAGAGCAGATCAGCTCTGGCGCTTCGGAGCTCCAGGAAGAGCGACCGACAAGCTATATCCAAACCCATATCACTTTGCATTTGCTTGTTAACTTCGTTGTACGTTGTTCGTTATTCGTTGTTTGCTGTTGTTGTCTTTGTTGATGTTGTTGCCACTGGGTTTCTTTGGCTGCATTTTACGATCAGTTACTTAATTTTTTTAAACCATACTCTCAAATACCGAAACGGATTCGATTGCTCCACATTTGTCTGGTCTTCAGCATCTTCGGCATTGTCTAATGCATCGATCACCTTGCTTGAGTCATTCCTGCATTGGGACAGAAAAGTGTCCTGGCACAGGTCCTGTCCCCACTGCACCATAAATCGATCTGGATGAGTCCCGTCCTCGTTACCATCACATAGCATTTGAAATTCACCTACGAAGAGGAATGCAAAGTTCTTACTACTAATTTGATTAAAATCCGATCGGAATGACAAGAGGTTTCACATAAATGTAGTTTTTTTTTAAATTTAAAAATTAGATAATAGATTCATTACATCCTCATTTAAGTTTGTCCGTCATTTATCTGATAGCTTTTCTTCAATTTTATTCTGTCATGCATGCCAAACTCAAATAAAATATTGAGTCTTAAATAAAAAAAACTTTTAAGCTACACAAATTTCAGTCATATGGAAACTATAAAATTTGGTCACTAAACATAATTACTAGGGCACTTAAAAATTGGGATCATCTTTGGTTCATAGGAATGTCATCGTTAGAAAACCGATTTTATGCATGATAAATTGTCTGATCGTTATAAAAATTATCAAAGATATACAACCGCAAAACGGTCATCAGGAAATTGTTACCATAGGTATATTTTTTTTAAAACTACCATAGGATTTCGTTTTCCATCATTGTTGTTATACAAAAATCTTGCTTAAATGGCTCCGTTCGTCATTTTTCTCTTTTCAAAGTAGTTTTGGTACCAATATCTGGCACGAAGCATTTCAATGTTGTGATTAAAAACCGAAACACTAATTAGAGCACAGACACAGACCAAGCACAACTAAAACTCCACTGACCATCATGTGTATAATCACACTGCACAACAAGAAACAGTCGACGGTTTATCAACTAATATCTATATTCTCAATCGTGACATTCGAACGGATGCATTTATTTAGCATCCCAATTGAATGCCATGCTTGTGAACTTTGTGTCTAACCCTGAATGTTTCAACGAGCTTGATTTAAACGAAATCCTGTAAATATACACATTCGTACGTCTAGAGTCTATGCTCTGAAAAAATATCGCCCTGCTGAATATGTTTGAGAAATACTTAATTAGTTATTTTAAACAGCTTAGCGATTTTATATTTTTGAGACCAAAATGGGTTCTTAAAAAGTACTTTCAAAAATTTATAAATGATTAAATTGAAAAACACTATCCTTACGCACTTTTTGTAAGCAATAGGGCGATCTTTTTCCTGAGTTTTCATAGAGTTTTTGGATAATTTGCCCTGCACTCTGCTATCGAAGAATTCTCGGATCGACGCAGTGCCAAGATTGGATACTAATCATTTTGCCTTTGGTTTCTCTCCCCAAAAAAACAACACTATAGTCTGCACGTTAGTTGTACATAAAAAATGTCACCTGTCCGTGGTGTCCAAGTGTCCGGGCATGCGAGATGAGGTAAGACCACATGGTATATCCATTCAGAGCAAAATAATTTAAGATGATCTTCTTCCCTTTCTCCAGCAATCCAAAGTGGAAGTGGTGCCGGCGGGCCAGCGGTTCAATGTGAATGTGCCGCACCGCTTCGTGGTGCACAGCTACAAGCGGTTCACCTTCTGCGACCACTGCGGATCCCTGCTGTACGGGCTGATCAAGCAGGGACTGCAGTGCGAGACCTGCGGAATGAACGTGCACAAGCGGTGCCAGAAGAACGTGGCCAACACGTGCGGCATCAACACGAAGCAGATGGCCGAGATCCTGAGCTCGCTGGGGATATCGCCCGACAAGCAGCAGCCGCGCCGCTCCAAGTACTTGAACCAGCAGGGCGGCGAGGACAACTACGGAGCATCGCTGGGCGGCGACGGAGACGGTGCTCCGGGGCAGTCCTTCCGCAGCGGAACGCTATCGGCGGACAGCTTGGCCACCTCCACCTCAACGCTGACGAGCGGCTACAATAGCAGCAGCTGTATGAGCTTGGCGGTGGGCGGCGGTGCTGGGGGCGGGGCCACCGGAGAGACTCGGCCGGGGAAGTGCTCCTTGCTGGACTTCAATTTCATCAAGGTCCTGGGCAAGGGCTCCTTCGGCAAGGTGATGCTGGCCGAGAAGAAGGGCACCGACGAGATATACGCCATCAAGGTGCTCAAGAAGGACGCGATCATCCAGGACGACGACGTCGATTGCACCATGACCGAGAAGCGCATCCTGGCGCTGGCCGCCAACCATCCCTTCCTGACTGCGTTACATTCCTGTTTCCAGACCCCGGACCGACTGTTCTTCGTGATGGAGTACGTGAACGGCGGCGATCTGATGTTCCAGATACAGAAGGCGCGCAGATTCGAGGCCTCGCGTGCCGCCTTCTATGCGGCGGAGGTGACACTGGCGCTGCAGTTCCTACACACCCATGGCGTCATCTACCGCGACCTGAAGCTGGACAACATCCTGCTCGACCAGGAGGGCCACTGCAAGCTGGCCGACTTTGGCATGTGCAAGGAGGGCATCATGAACGGCATGCTGACCACCACGTTCTGCGGCACGCCCGACTACATCGCCCCGGAGATCCTCAAGGAGCAGGAGTACGGCGCCTCCGTCGATTGGTGGGCGCTCGGCGTGCTCATGTACGAGATGATGGCCGGCCAGCCGCCATTCGAGGCTGACAACGAGGACGAGCTCTTCGACTCCATCATGCACGACGACGTCCTCTATCCCGTTTGGCTGTCACGCGAAGCCGTCTCCATACTAAAGGGTGAGCTAATCCATCTTAAAAAAAACCTTTTTTTAATGATGCTAACTAAGATTATTTAAATTCGCTGTCGCTCAACATTTTAAAATAATTGTCTACTTAAGAAGTGAATATACAACATATCCTTTAATTTCTTCAGGTTTTCTCACCAAAAATCCGGAGCAGCGACTCGGTTGCACTGGCGACGAGAACGAGATACGCAAGCACCCATTTTTCAACAAGCTGGACTGGAAGGAGCTGGAGAAGCGCAATATAAAGCCGCCGTTCCGACCGAAAATGGTGAGTTTGTAATAAGGAATTTATGTAAAAACATTAATTGATTTTACTTGCATGGCAGAAAAATCCACGCGATGCCAACAACTTCGACGCGGAGTTCACCAAGGAGGATCCTGTACTCACACCGATTGGAAACGACGTGGTGCGCTGCATCAACCAGGACGAGTTCGCTGGCTTCTCGTTTGTGAATCCCAAATTCGGACCGGAACGCAAAGTCTACTAAGGCCCAACGATCGCAGTTCATGTTCACATCCCGGTTCGATTGGTCGCAGGAGGATCTGGAGCCCCGATTAGATTGGGAACCCCGGTCAACGGGGTTGTTTGGCCAACCAGATCGCCGTCGGTCCGAGCTGTCATCCAGCGTGTAGCGCATCTCCCCAGCACAAGCAGTCTAATATTTTAATCTATAGTAACTTCCCCCGGTGAACACGCCCCCACCTTTGTCTGTTTGCAAACGTAGTCGTGGTCCTAGTTTCGTTCCCGGTCCTGTGTGTAGATCACTCATCCACATCCAACTACCAGTGCCAATTGTCGAAACTGAGCTAAGCTTCAAATTGAATGAGAAGCGAGAAAAGGATGCGATTTGTTAAGCGCTTGTCAACCGAACTTCTTACCCAGAAATCCTTAAAATCCCTAACTGCTTCAATCCCCACGCCTGTTGGAATTTATTTAAGTTGTTTGCCAGGGCCTTAAAAAAGGAAAAAGAAAAGAAAAAACAAGGTACCCCACCCATCTAGTCAATGCCCAGTGGCTGAGTGCATTTTGTTATTAGTTATTTATTGATTGTTTGACGTGCCGAATCTCAAGTTTCGCACTCACAGACCGACAGCATCCAAGCAGAGCTCTATTTATGGGAGGCGAGGCACTTGCTCCAAGCGAATCTCAAGGGAATTTCTAACACAATAGCCGCAATGTGCCGTCTGTACTACACACACACACCCACGCCCACATACACACATACACGCAATACACACAAATCTAATTTCAATTTGTTTTATGTATTCGAAATCTTGCACAACTTCCTTCTCAAGTATTAAAGCGATATTATTTTAAAATTACCTTATTGTTATATATAAATATTTATAAAAATGGAAAACAAAATGAAGCCAAAAACCCCTAATACAAACGCATACAATTTACCAACAAAGAGAAAGTAAAGCTAACTAATCATAGAGATAAAGCTAAAACCCACAAAGAGAATGTCTATAAAATTCATATTAATTTATGCTTAACAAATTATGAATACAAACAACAAAACGTGTTTAGTCTTTAAGCGAAAGGAAGAGGAGAACGAACAAATTATATATATGAACCATATAAATTGTGAAACTAAAGGCATATATAATACACACAAAAGAAAAACCCACAAACAAACACTTAGCGTAATGAGGAAAAGCCGAACAAAAATTATATGAAATTATGTGGCATAGGAAGATAGGAAACAATATTAATGTTTATGTGTTGATTTTAAAAACAAAGACTCAAAGCTAAGTTCTATCCGAAACAAAATGCATTCAAATTTAAGCGAAATGCATCAAAATTTGATCGATATCCTTAAAAATGTTATCATGATTATAATTTACTCCATTACTAATTTTTGTGCGGCAAAATTTGTTTATGTTTCGATTGCAACCACACTATTGAATATGAAATAATATTAAATATAAAGAAGGAATAGCAAAGGAAGGATAACAGAAGATTTATTAACTATAAGCAGCGTTGTTAACTAAAAATCGTAAGGCAAAGGCAAGCATAAACACACATTTGTATGTAATAATAAACGCCCTGTGTCTAATAATATTTGTGAAATAGCAAGCCCAGCGTAAGCGCTAGTTACCCATTTACAATTTAAATGTTAACCCAAAGTATTTTCAAGAACGCATTTTACCAAAAACGAAAAACAAAAAAATCAAGAAAAACTAACAAAAACACGAAGAATTGAAGGCGTATAGGCAAAATGTTAAAAGCTATGAATAATTTTTTAAGCAATGCGCTCAAATGCCGTTGCAAGGTTTGAGGCGCGTATTCAATTAAAACAAAAGAGTCTAAAACAAATGAAACAAAGCAAAACTCCAGCCAACCAGATTAACTCATTTAACCATAGACCCTTGATTAGGATCAGGAGCAGGTCAAGGATACAGCTAAACTTGCTGGTCGTTCGTTAAGCAAAAGAAGATAAAGAAAATATAGAAACAGAAATGGGAATAGAACAAATCGCGTGACCGTAACCTGACAACAAAAGTAAAAGTTATAGGAAATTGTGCAACCAAAATGTTAGCTATAAGCTCTCACCAAGTACGCAAAGCTGAACGCTCACCCCGCCCGCTGTTGTCTCCATCTAATTGCTTGAATCCGAAAACCTTTAGTGAAATATCGTGGCTTGCCAAAGAGGGTTCTTCAACTAAACTCTGAATGTACTCACTCAATCAGCTTAGCTAACTTTTTCTGGAGTCGCGCAGCTCAAGCAAAAACTCACCCACTTACATATGTGCAACTTTTTCATGTACCTTTCGCATCTTAGATACTTAAACGGAATATTAACGGAAAGCCCCAAAAAATTGTTAAATGATCTAAGGCAAAACTACACAAACTACTTAGAAAATATACTGAATTATTTATGGAACGGCGTACAAAACTAAAGCGCAACAAAGATAGAGGAGGTTTGGAAATGGGCAGAATCATTGCAAGAGTAATAATCATAAACAGAAAGTATTCAGCAAAACACATAAGCACACACAAAGCAGATGAAAAACCAAACTAAAACTGAGAAAAAAACAGCATAAATAATGTTTAAGTTATGTTTAAACAAGAGATAAATAAATGTAACGGTAAAGTCGAAAGTCAACAGTTGATATGTTGTAAAAAAGCTATTAAAAAAAGAAAAAACTAAAAAAAAAGAAAAGATACCAAGTCAGGCAAGTGAGCGTAATTGAATGTTAAAAAGCTACTAAATAAATGGTATGAGCAGATGTGTGCAAAGATAACCAAAGAAAGCAAAATTGAAACCAAGAAAAATTGATTTATAACATTAAGTGAAAACTAATTAATAAATAAAGAGGTAACACCTATGAAAAATGTAACCGAATTGTTTGAATTTGAATTCCAAATTAACAGCGCTTTTAAAATGTTGCTGCGACGAGTTTTTAACATACTCTGTTAAAAGTTATCGAAAGCGCGCCCATCCCTAGCTGTTGAGCCTCTCAAGTTGAGAGTCTCAACTCTACTAACAGCGCACATGTTGCCATCTCAGGAAGAAGAAGAACATTCAAAACAAATAATTATTTGGCGTAAACTATTAAATTTGTAGAGATAATACAAGTTTTAGCCAAAATGCCGAAGGTCAAAACGGAAAAGAAGAGCCGCATTCACACCGAGGTGCAGAAGCAGGGTGGGTACACGCACTGCAAGTTACAAAAATAAGCATGACAATAACGTCCCCATAAATTTTACACCTTTTAGGAATTGTTTTCAACAAGGACTTTGGACAGCACATTTTAAAGAATCCTCTGGTGATTACCACCATGTTGGAAAAGGCTGCGCTCCGGGCCACTGATGTGGTGCTGGAAATTGGTCCTGGTACTGGAAACATGACCGTCCGCATGTTGGAGCGGGCCAAAAAGGTGATCGCCTGCGAAATTGACACCCGCTTGGCCGCCGAGCTGCAGAAGCGTGTGCAGGCCACTCCGTTGCAGCCGAAGTTGCAGGTGCTCATTGGAGATTTTCTGAAGGCGGAGCTGCCCTTCTTCGACCTGTGCATTGCTAACGTGCCGTACCAGATCAGCTCCCCGCTCATCTTCAAGCTGTTGCTCCATCGACCGCTCTTTCGATGTGCCGTTCTCATGTTCCAGCGCGAATTTGCCCAGCGATTGGTGGCCAAACCGGGTGACAAGCTTTACTGTCGCTTGAGCATCAACACCCAACTTCTGGCCCGCGTCGACATGCTCATGAAGGTGGGCAAGAACAATTTTAAGCCGCCGCCAAAGGTGGAGAGCAGTGTGGTGCGTCTGGAGCCGAAGAACCCACCGCCCCCGGTCAACTTTACCGAATGGGATGGCCTTACGCGGATTGCGTTCCTCCGGAAAAACAAAACGCTGGCGGCCACCTTCAAGGTTACCTCAGTGCTGGAGATGCTTGAAAAAAACTACAAACTGTTTAGATCACTAAGAAACGAGGTGAGTGAAGATTATAACTAATGTTTTGGTAATGAGCGTTTACATAAGAACTTATTTCTAGCCCGTGGAAGATGACTTTAACATGCAGGATAAAGTGATAGGCATTTTGGAAGAACAGGGAATGGCCAGCAAACGTGCAAGAACCATGGACATTGACGACTTTATGGGCCTCCTGCTAGCCTTTAATTCAGCAGGCATTCATTTCAATTAGTTAAATTTATTCATTAGATCGTTAAACTTTGTACAATTCTACAAACATTAATATAAATGTTAAGCCAACGAACTCTAGTCAAGATTCTGTCGTTTTTTAAAGACAAACAGGTTATATGCCAGTACAGTAGATATCAAAAAGAAACCAGCTAAGATTTGTTATAAAACCTAGTCCTTAACTGCTTTTAAAATTCAACTTAAAAAATATTTAATGGTTTATACAAATCAAGTTTTTTTCAATTGAACATTACCTTCATGGATATCATACAAAAATATATTGGCTATATAATTTACGGTTCTTCCCACTGATAACTACTGTCAATAGAATGAAATCAGCTGATCAGTGTTTAATGCCAGAGAGCGGGATTTTAAAATGCGCAATTGAAAACTAGCTTATTAACTTTGATTTAATCAGTTGCCGGCCGATCGCGGTCCACTGCAGTTAGAGAACCAAACAACTCAATGGCAATGTTCCAAATGATTTCGCTGCTTATATTTATTCTCACTAGCAGCCTTGTCGGCAGTCAAACCCCCGACCCAGCCGCCCAACTTGGTAAGATAACCATATAACCCATATAATTAAAATAATTCCATATTTCTTTAGCTTGCACTAAATTCAAACAGCATGTTTTCGAGGAACGCGTTGCGATAAGCTTCTTTTTTGCCGATGCACCGGTTACTTATGAGACAGTTGATTCCTGTCATGGGTCAAGACCACTGATTGTGGATGGCACACCGGCGGAACCCAAGGAATTTCCGCATGCAGCTCGCCTCGGCCACCGGGATGCTAACAACAAAACGAAATGGTTTTGTGGGGGAACCTTAATTAGCAATCGCCTCGTGCTTACTGCCGCCCACTGCTTTTACTCCGAACAGTAAGTACAGGCCATATTTTTCCGACTATTTTTAATAATGGCTGCAGTTGCAAAACCAAACCCCTTAACAGATTTTTTATTTGTTTAACAATCCTAACTAAAAATGTCGTATATATTTACACAGTGGTGCGGTCAATGTTGTGCGTTTGGGTGAGCTGGAGTTTGACACCGATCAAGATGATGCCGAGCCGGAGGACTTCGGCGTGCTGGCGTTGAAGCCCCATCCACAGTATAAGAACCCTGAACTCTACAATGACATCGGCATCGTAAAGCTTGATCGGGAAGTCAAGTTCAACCGGTACAAGCATCCCGCCTGCTTGCCCTTCGATGATGGTGAGCAGCACGAAGCCTTCATTGCCATCGGATGGGGTCAGAAGAAGTTCGCCCAGAAGGAGTCCAAGAAGCTGCTGAAGGTTCAGCTGCAAGGCTATGGCGACCGATGTGTAAGCAGCACGGATGCCAATGACGAACTGCCGAGAGGCTACGATGCACCAAGCCAACTGTGCATCGGATCCAAGGACAACAGGGATACTTGCAATGGTGACTCTGGAGGGCCTCTGCTGGTCTACCACAAGGATTACCCTTGCATGTACCACGTTATGGGCATCACCTCGGCCGGCATTGGTTGCTCCACCCCCGACATTCCAAGTCCCTACACGAGGGTCCACTACTACCTCAACTGGATTAAAGGCGAGCTGGCTAAGCAGACAACAAGAGAATAATTTTTTGAGTTTTGTATGCTTTGTTTTAGGCCTCTAATAGATTCTTAGAAAGCCTTAAGTATGCAAGATATTAATTAATTATTGCATGCATTTATCCAAACCGGTTTGGATCTTAAACTGAGTTTTACAGGTTTTCATTTTCTGAGAATTTTTATCACTCGCCTGTAATTTTAAAAAGTCGTGGAAAATGCTCAGTTTTGTAATGATTAAAATTGTTTATTGCATTTTATATTTTCCTGTTAGAAATTTAAAAAGAACGAAACTTTTTTCGCATTGTTTAACATTGAATTTCTGCTTGCATAACACATGAGCATTGAATAAAATACATAAAGTATTCGATTTCTTATCAATTGCGGGGTTTCCAGTATTGGCTCTCCTGGGGAGATTGCACTTTTGAAGGTCTCAAAGAGAAGCTTAGTGACGCGAACGATCAATTCAGTCACTCACTGATCGCAGGGGCAGTCACACGATGAACAGTGCGTTCTCGGCCAAGATTTTTTATATAGGAGCAGTCCTACTGATTTCTGCTCTCGATTCTGCTGCGGCTCAAGATCCGGACTTAGTCAAAAGTATGTGCATCTGTTTGAAAGAGATTCGTATTATTTTTGCGTACTCCACAGCCTGCACTGCCTATAAGAAGAGTGTTTGGGAGGAGACGTCGGAGTTCAGTTTCCTGATAGAGGGTGCTCCGATTATCTACAAGACCCTGGACAAGTGCACAGCCTACGCACCCCTTATCATCGGAGGAGCACCCGCTTTGCCCAAGGAGTTTCCGCACGCCGCCCGCTTGGGACATCGTGATGATGATGGCAGCCTGGACTGGTTCTGTGGGGGAACACTTATCAGTAATAGACATGTGCTAACGGCAGCGCACTGCCATTTTTCGTCTCAGTAAGTATTTAATCAATCGCACACTTAATCGGATGTTTTTTGTTATATTTATCTATTAAATAGATTCGAAAATAATATTATTCCTTTTTCAGAGGTTCAATAAATATTGTTCGACTTGGCGATCTGGAGTTTGATACCAACACCGATGATGCCGATCCGGAGGACTTTGCGGTACAGAACTTCACTTTGCATCCGGGCTACACTCACCCAGCAATTTACAACGACATATCCGTGGTGCGGTTGGCCAGAGCCGTAACATTCAACGAATACAAACATCCTGCGTGTCTGCCCTTCGACGATGGACGGTCAACCGTCTCCTTCATTGCCATCGGCTGGGGTCAGGTGGAAATCGTTCCGAGAACCGAGAACAAGAAGTTGCAGAAGGTGAAGCTCTACAACTACGGAACGCGGTGCACTGTCACGGCGGATCGGAACGAGGAGCTGCCTGACGGCTTCAATGCCACCACCCAGCTGTGCATCGGTTCCAACGAGCACAAGGACACCTGCAACGGCGACTCCGGAGGTCCATTGGTCGTCATTCATAAAGACTATCCGTGCATGTACCACGTGATGGGCATCACATCCGTTGGAGTTTTCTGCGACACACCCGACCTGCCTGCCATGTACACAAGGGTGCACTTTTATCTGGACTGGATCAAGCAGGAAATGGCCAGAAACTAGTTAAATAAAACCCTATTAGGTAAATAAATATATATTTTCCGATTGTCTATACATTCAATTGTAAAAATGCAATTTGTGTAAGTGCTGTCATTTTATGCATAAAGAATTTACCTCTTTCTAATACATTTTGATATTGTTAAAGAGAAAATATATTTTTAATTAATTACAAATTATGGTAAAAACAATCATTAGCTATCGAAGTAATCACCCAACATTAACTATTGTATTTTTATTTGCATATATACATATAAGCAAAAGTAAGCAAAAACGTTTTGTGGTGGACAAATCGTTTTAAAAGCGGGGATTTCTAATAGCCCCTTGAACCCTGTCTCCACACCTGGTCGATCACTAGCTAACTGGGAACTAAACCCGTTCGGATCTCACAGTCGATTTCCAATCGTCACCCGAAGATGTGGACGCTTCAGCTGTTTACCCTGCTAATCATTCCGCTGACATGTGCTTTTGGTCAGAATCCGGATGTAGACATTGTCAAGTGTAAGCAAACAATAATTAGGGAATATTAAATCAAAAATTGGAAATATACATAAATGAAATATGTACACTCATATATTATTAAAAGCAACATAGAAAGTAGTAGTGGTATTCAAGACTTAACAAAATCATTTGATTCCCTTTAGCATGTACGAGCTTTAAAAAGAGTGTTTTTGAAGAAAGAGTCGACTACAGTTTCTTGCTTCCTGATGCCCCAATATATAGTAAGATCATCGATAATTGCCGGAGTTACACGCCCCTAATTGTGGGTGGTCATCCGGCCCAGCCTCGGGAATTTGCGCACATGGCACGTTTGGGACGTCGTCAAGATCTAGGGAATAAAACTAACTGGTTTTGTGGAGGCGTTCTAATTAGCGAAAGATTTGTTTTAACCGCTGCACACTGTTTGGAATCGGATAAGTAAGTACTCATAACGAAAATTACATTATCCTGAGGGATTTGAAAGTGATAGTAATATCCTTCCTCCAAAAAGGTTTCTAGTTCCTAATTGTTGAATATACATTCATAGAAACTTATTTTTTCTAGGGGTGAGGTAAACGTTGTGCGATTGGGTGAACTGGATTTTGATTCAAACGAAGAAGATGCGGCTCCCAGAGATTACAATGTCAATCAGTATATTATTCATCCCAGCTATGACGATCCGCAGTTTTATGATGATATAGGACTAATTAAGCTAGAAGAGGACGTTGTCTTCGATGTGTATAAGCATCCCGCTTGTCTGCCCTTTCAGGATGAACGTTCTTCCGAATCTTTTATAGCCGTCGGTTGGGGCAGCACAGGACTTGCTTTAAAGCCTTCGGAAACGCTGCAGAAAGTCAAGCTGGAGAAGTACGGAGATGAGGTAAAGCCATTATTTTGCATGTCAACATCATATTTAAAAACGAAATTTATCTTTTTTAGGTATGCAAAAAACTTCTTGTCCGGCAACTTGAGGAATTCCCGCAAGGATTCGACACGATAAACCAACTCTGTGTGGGTTCGGCAATGGCCCGGGACACTTGTGATGGCGATTCTGGAGGACCGTTGTTGATTTACCATCTAGAATATCCTTGCATGTACCATGTTGTGGCAGTTACCTCAGCCGGATTATCCTGCGGTACTCCGGGTATTCCCGGAATATACACTCGAGTTTATCCTTATCTAAATTGGATAACCAGAACAATGGCTAGTTCTTAAAAAAGTATAATAAATATTACTTTGGAATCATTGTAAATTACACAATAAAAGACCGCTCAGTTTAGACTTTATTTTTTAAACTGGCTTTTTTTATCAAATTGATTTCCAATTAATCGATTAGTTTTGAATTTCTCAACCATGAATGTTCTGTATCCCTGCAATAACGATAACACTGATCTATCGATGCAGCTATCGATAGTTGTTTACCTTTTTTCCCAAAAAAAAGAAACATTTACAAAACAAAACTTGTCGCCTGGTTTATAAATTGTCAATGGCCAGAGATCCACAGCTGCACAGCAAATAAAATGTAAGCGGATATCCTGCGCAGGATACCACATTACACCTTTCCCGTTCCTGGCTGCGGCGCATCTTTATTAGGGTTCCCGCATAATTGTGCCGGATCATGGAGGAGGATCTGGACAAAAGCACGGACAAGGAGCAGGAGCAGGTCATGGAGATGGAGCCAAAGCAGGACATGGACGTGGCGCAGTCTTATATAACGCGGGCCAAGATGAATCCTGCCAAGAAGGATAATGAGAAGAGGCGACGTAAGGATGCAATGCGAAGGGTAATTATCTATGCGCTAGTGTGTGTGCTCACTGATAGTGCGTGTTTGCGTATGTGTTTGTTATACCCTTGCAAAGAAGCTTTAAATTGTGGCAACTTCATAATGGAAATTAAAACGAATATATTTGAAAATCTCATTATATACGTATGTACATACATATGTATAACTTTAACATAATTATAGAGGTTTAGTTCTAAAATACTTAGGAAGTCTAAAGCTTTACACATACATAAGTACGCACGTTTCTTTTATTGCTTAAGCTTAACCATCTAATAAATATTCTAGGTCTCTATGATATTGCGGAAGTGCGACTCCTTACGATCGACGGAAGATCGCCAGTTCCTTGAAAAGCACCCGGATATGGTAAAGGCGACCAAGAAACGCAAGGAACGCGTTGAGATTTACAAGGAGCGGGTGGTGGAGCGCGAGGATGCGCCCCATGTGATCGAAGCGAAGGTGGAGCAGCTGGCCAACATTATTTCCCAGGCCAAGCACCTGGTTTGCTATACGGGAGCTGGAATAAGCACGGCTGCATTGATACCGGACTACCGCGGCAGTCAGGGCATCTGGACGTTGCTCCAAAAAGGTCAGGATATCGGAGAGCACGATCTGTCTAGCGCAAATCCCACCTACACACACATGGCACTCTACGAACTGCATCGCCGTAGACTACTACATCATGTTGTGTCCCAAAACTGCGATGGCCTGCACTTGCGATCCGGTTTGCCGAGGCATTCCCTATCTGAAATCCATGGTAATATGTACGTGGAGGTGTGTAAGAACTGTCGGCCGAACAGTGTTTACTGGCGTCAGTTTGACACTACGGAAATGACTGCCCGATACTGCCACAAGACCCATCGCCTATGCCATCGCTGCTCGGAGCCCTTGTACGACACCATCGTGCATTTCGGTGAGCGGGGAAACGTAAAATGGCCACTCAATTGGGCGGGAGCTACTGCGAATGCGGAGCGTGCGGATGTCATCCTGTGTCTAGGCTCCAGTCTCAAGGTGCTCAAGAAATACACTTGGCTGTGGCAGATGGACCGGCCTGCCCGCCAACGGGCCAAGATTTGTGTGGTCAACCTGCAGTGGACACCGAAAGACGGGATTGCCAGTATCAAGATCAACGGGAAGTGTGATCGGGTAATGGCCCAACTGATGCACCTGCTTCACATTCCAGTGCCCGTGTACACCAAGGAAAAGGATCCCATTTTCGCACATGCTACGCTCCTGATGCCCGAGGAGCTGCACACGCTCACCCAGCCACTGCTAAAAAACGCCGACGAGGAGGAGGCGTTCACCACCACCACCGAGGAAACACAGGACTCGACCATCTCCAGCGAGAGCTGCAGCTACAACTACAGCGATCTGCCCATCGGCAAGGGTCCCCGCATCCGCACGCCCATTAAAAACGGACGAAGGGTGAAGACCAACCTGGAGCTGCGCCAGAAATTCAAGCTGATCAATGGCCAGGACGAGGAGATCAAGGTGGAGCAACTGGAAGCAAATGGGGAGATAAAAACGGAGATTAACTCAATCCCGCAGCTAACGGAGTCAACCGTTAAAATAGAGACTGAAGTGAAACTGGAGGAAACAGAAGGCAAGGAAACCGTTGTCAAGCAAGAGCTTCATCTTTTGGAACTTTTGCCCAAACTGGAGCCGCTTTCCTTAAAAGAAGAAGCGGAGGAAGTACCGAACAATGGAGTCCCGGAGTTGCCCAAACTAGTCGCCATACAAAAAACTCACCCGGAAAGCATTGCCGCGCTCCCAATGGAACTGAGATTAGAACCACTTCAGCTGCCACCTCTGGTGCCCATTGGGGCACCACTGTCCACACCTTTTGTGGAGCCCAAGCTGGGGCTTCCGCCTGCCTTTCAGTCGCTCAACATCCAGGTCCAGAGCGATGGCGATGCTGACTCCACGACAGAGAATGAGAACGAGGAGGAGGAGGGAAAGCGAGCTGGCGCAGGTGGATTTATTGAGGCAGAACAGCGATGAGGAGTTGCTACGTCAACTTCCAACCTGGTACGATGCCAAGTACCCATACTCCGGGCTGCACAGCATCCTGATACCGCCGCCGGCGGATCTGAACATTTGGAACTCACAGGTGGTGCCAAACTTTGCCATGAACCGCTCCGCCGCCGGATGTGACTTCTGCTTTGATCGTTATGCGGAGTTGGAATGCCAGTTCTATCGGCGGTGGAACCTTAGCCAGCGCAAGCACAAGAAACGGGCAAGGAGCGGTCGGTTTGTGGTCTGCGAATGCTGTCCAACGTCCGACGATGACGATGACTACGACGAGAATATATCCTTGGCACACATCGCAGCTGCGGAGACGGCCAAGCGGAGACAGCAGCTAAGCAACAGTTTCCCCCGGAAACTAGCACGCACCCAGGCAGGATGGTATGGCAAGGGCTACAAGAAGGGACGGAAGCGAAGATAGATCGCCAGTTCGCAATCCTTCTACGGATGTGGGAAAGACAATTAAGTAAAACAAAGCCGAGAAACGCTCGCTTCGATAGTATTTTAGTTGTAGGATCATAAGTCATAGATGATAGTGTCAGCTAGCATAGGTTAGGGTTCCTTTAAAGTAATTTATACATGTTTTTTAAAGTGTCCTATCCTATTATGAATAATATTTTACATAAGGAAATGTCGCTCAGTTTTTGTCCAATTAAGTTATTTTTTAATCCACTGTAATTTTATTCTGTAACCTATATGTATGCGTGTCACAATTGTGGTAGCTTTGGTATATATGTCAGTTGTCTCGTTCAGTTTTACTTTTTTCTACAATTGCTTTTCAAAGCCAAATTACTTAGGGCTTAACTTAAGCACGCTTGAAACCCAACTTCCGCCCTTACCTGTTTAAGTTTAATAAACAAAAGAAACATTATGGTATAGTGAATCTAAATCGTGTTGTGGTTCATTTTCATTCCAGTCCGATACCAGTTTGTTTTCTTCTATTAATCAATAACGCAATGCATTTGCTTTCATTTGTGTAGAACCAAGTTTATTCATTAACTTAAACATAAAGTATAGCTATTTTAGTTGTAGTTTTGCGATCGCGTGTGTGAGTGTTTGTGTGTGATTAGGCATTCCATGCTGGGAGTGACCGGAGGCGAAGAATTGGCTTGCGCTCAACCTTCAGGAGGTTTCAATCCCCGCGGGTGTGTGTGAGTCTCACGTGGAACATTGCAAAATACCCAAGAATCAACAGAAGACCAGACAACGGAAAAACAAGGGAGAACAACACACATGGAAAACAGCAAGTTGATTAGATTAACGCTACCGATCGATAATTACTCGGGGGCATTGCGTGGAATTGCCAGGGTGCAAATACCGCTCAAAACATAATACCTAGAGCTACGCCAGTGTGCAGCCTGTGGGCCAATATAAAAATACAAAGATTCACGAATACGAATACAGATATGAATACAGGACGTGGATACAAGAAGCGGGTGCCGATTGAATTGTTGTGGGTCTTTTAAATGCTCTGAGGACGCAATGTCAGCGAATCACGTTTCCATATAATACAATTATCCAATTCCAGAGACAGAAATAGGGCGCGTGCTTTGAGCACGTCGGCGTTGAGATTAAAATCGCTGCGGCGATATTTTTTGAGTAGCGTGAGGGGGAATGGAAATGGGAATGATTGCATAGACGGGACTGAGACTAGAGCCGGGATCAGGAGCAGTTGCTTAGGCCACGTAGATGAACATATTAATGTCGTCGTCGTCGCGCCTCATATACTTGTGTTCGATAAGCCATTCCAGCTGCTCCTTGATCATCTTCTTGGACGGCAGGAACATGTTCTTCAGTATGTCGATGAGTTCACCCTTTGAAGGAATTGTAATATTTAAATTTCTCAAACAATGTTACTGACAATTCAAATAGTTACCTGCAGCGCCGCGTTGTTCATCCGCTTGCGCACCTTCATAATCTTGATGATGGCCTCTTGTGTGCGCAGGATGCGCAGCTGTACAATGGACTGATTGTCCTCCTGCTGAGAGCGTTCCGTGCTCAGTTGCAGGCGCCCAATGAGATTAAGCTGGGATAGGAATTATTAAGTTAATACAAACTATCTCTTAGGATGACATTCTATCCTCTCACCTTTCCACGTCGCTGGGACTTGCCGTTCTTGACAATGGCAAATTCTTGATTGATATAAAACATCGTGTTCTCAGCAAAATCCTTGGGAGAACTGATGGCCGCAGGCTCCATGAGCAGAATCTGCTTTTTAATTTTTGGGAACGCCACAAGCGACCATAGAGTTCTTCTCAGTTCAGGATCTGAACGCAAAGAAAAATATTTATGCAATAACCCTACAGTAAATAAGAAATAGTTAGTAGTAACCTGGAAGTTCTGTGGCCAAGCGAAGATTCTCGTAGGAGATTTTGTCGTGTTGCCGCTGATTCCAGGCAAACAGGACGGCCATCTGGAAGGTGGTTACGTCCAGATCGTAGCGGCCAAAGTTGTTCACAAAGGTGATGGTGCCATTGCTCATGTGATGATACCACTGCAGCTTACGGCCGGAATGCTTCTTTTTGTAGAACTCCTCCACATCGGGGATGTAATCTTCAAGCTCGATGGGCAGGGAGACTGACACACGCTCCGAGCAGCGGGCCCAGGCGCCCGCGTTGAGTATTTTAATGTTGATAGCATCGTGCCGACTTATCGAAGTTCGGAATTGAGTATTTAGATCTTCGCTGACCTGCAGATTCAAATATAGACAGTGAATAAGCGGCATTTTATTTATATTTAATCCAAAAGAGCCCACCTTTATGTCCTGGAACATTCGCGCCAACCGATTTACATAGTCCGCTGGCATGCCAACCTCGCGCAGCCACTCGACAATGTCCTCTTCCTTCTCGCTATCCGCACTTGTTCCCAGAATCAAGCTGCAATTAAAAAGAAAAAGAAGGAAACAAGTTAATGGAATCATGTCAGACTATCAAAAAAGTTTGGTGGCGTGGGAATAGCAAAAGGCTGACGCCATTGTACACATAAATCGTGGGATAAATCATTTGCATTGTGCAAAATCGTTCTTGAACTTTGCATAAGCATGTGTAATCTACTTTTTACAACTCAGTCATAATGTACTTATGTCTATAAATATTGTTTTTAACAATGAATCAGCTTACCGTCTCGTCAAATGAACCTTGTGGTAACGCATAAAGACATCTTTGTTGTTGACGTATTTCAGGACCAGCAGGACATCGCGCAAGCGTGCGTCGATCTGCTCGCTGGTGAGGCGTTTGCTGAGTGGCGTTCGCCGCAGCAGCATGTCGCAGTAATTGGCAAGCAGTTCCGGGCATTTGCTCTCCGGCGCCGTGTATTTCACACCTCGATTGGCGATGCTCGTCGGCAATTCCATCTTGAACACGCTGGTGTCGTTGACCACTGTCTTGAAAGCGATATCGCGGGCAGTGAGGAAGCGGGGATCGTCGTTGAACGCGTTGCGCACCAGGTCGCTGAACTTGTTGAACAGCTCAAGCAGCCGTTCTACATACTTCTCCGAATCCTGAGTGATAATCTCCGATGCGGAGAGCATGTCGGCTAATCCGGCGGACATTATGTGCCGCTGCAGGTCTCCCATCATAGCCTCCACCCCGACGCCGTGCAGCACACGATCCATCAGCCGGAACATGAGATTCAAGCGCTCCGTTTCATAGTCCCTGATCAGAGCAGGGCACTCCGCGATAATGGAATTTAGATGATCCACTATTAGCACCTTGACCAGCGTGTAGGTGAGTATGCTGAAGCTGCTGGGCTCCAGGTACCGTTTGGCCCTCACCTCTTCCTCCCGCAACTTTGAGTCGGCGTATTTCATGTAGGCCAGCACTCCGTTCTCCTGCTGCTGCTCCGCGGACTTGAGGCGATAGAACTCGGCGGTTGCTTTGAGGTAGGCCATCTCGAAGTTGTCCCTGTAGATCTCCAGCTTGTCCTCGGCATTCGAGGAGAGATTAACGTAGCTCTCCCGAACGCCCACTACCAGCTGGGCATCGTAGGCATCGCCGTTTCGCTCGGCATGCACGATCTTCATTGCCGAATCCTGCAGGCGGTGCTTGATGTCATGGAAGATGTGCTTGTTCCAAGAGTCCAGCATCAGCTTGCGCACCGGGCTGTCTTCCGTGGGATTCTTCTTAGAGGTGGAGGTGCTGCTGCTGCCGCTCCCCGAAGCCGCTGCAGCTGCAGCCGCTGAGCTTGTGGACGCGGATGTGGAGGCGGCAGCAGCGGCGGCGGCGGAAGTGGAAGCCCCCGTGGCAGATGAGGTTGAGGCTCCCGACTTGCCTGCCTGGCCGCTGCAGGAGGAGGCTGCTGCTGCCGCCGCGGCGCTCGTACTCGCTCCCGAGGCGGAAACGGAGGCGGAAGCGGAGGAGCTGCTTCCACTGGACGAGGGCTTCACCTGAGGCGACTGCTCCAGCTGGCGAAAGGGCAACGGCAGGTAGTTGGACTGTGTAAAGAACTTGCGCCATTCCACAATGTAGGTGGCCAGAAGAGCTTGCTCGCCGCGTTGAGCCTGCACTTGGCTTTGGGCCTGAACGATAAACTCGACGATGTCCTGCTGCAGGCAATCGTAGATCTTGGCCGCGCCCTTCTCGTCCCACAGGCACACGAAGTGGACGCCGAAGAACAGGTCCTGCCATTCGCGCTGCGACACCGTATCCTGGCGCAGAAGCTTTAAAACGATTCGTCTTTTGTCCGGCCAAACCTCCTCGAAGATGTCCCTGTCCCGTTTCCCGATTGCCTGTCGCACAGGAAGTAACACGTACATATACGTTTTCATCACCTATCAGGTCACTTACCCGTAGCATTTTGATCGTAGCAATCTCTTTGTTTTTGTTGCTGCGTCCGCTTCACTTCATTTATATTTATTTTTTGTAATTAAAGATGGACGATAGTTGGCTATCGGCCAGTGTTGGCAAGGTACCGCTTTTTAGAGAGGCTAAAAAAACGGCTGGGACACCTATCGACCTATCGACTGGGGGCAGTCGATAAAAAACAATCCCGAATTCTCGAAGTGCAGTAAAGCAAAAGTGCGGGAAATCTGCGGAAATGCTGTAGTCAGCAAACAATTGGGTAAAGTTGCCCAGCTTCGTGATAGTTGACAGGCAAGGGAGTTCGTTAAAAGAGTAACTGCCAAATGTTCTTGTCAAATGTTTTATAAAATCCATTAGTTTTGTCGATTTCGTTTTGGTTTTTTTCTTCTCTACCTCTTCGTGCGTGAGTGAGACAGAAGCAGTGTGAGCGCCCCATTGGCGCTAGCTATTTCGCTCTAGCACACGTCCCCGACCTAATGTCTGCGCGAGCGAATGTTTCGTATATTGCCAGGGTTGTCAGATGCTTGTGTTTTATAATGTTCCGCATTTCAAAAAACGACTGACTATTTCATGATACTGTGAAAATGACGCAAATCTTTTCGTAATTTTCATTTTATTTATTTCTGTTCTTAGAAATAAAATATATGTTACTATCCATATCATACCCTACCATACTGGGTATAAATCAATTACAAAAAACACACTTACTTTGCTGTGAAATTGTAAAATGCAGAAATCATGACATATGTACGCCAAAATAAAACAGTGCAAAATTTTTTAGTATAGACTTGCATTGAATCAACCACTGTGTTTATTTACAAACTAATACAACGTCTGCGCTGACAGGCGGCAACACTAGTTTTCATCATTTTCTTTGTTGGATGGATTTCCGTAATGCTAATGGTATTTTTTGTCGATTCAGGCTGTGGTCACACTACATTCACCATTTCCCTTTGTTTGCGGCGGCGGCGGCGCTCGTTGAACGGCCGTGCAAAACGAATAAATCGCAGAAAAATCGCGGAGAATGCACCAGCCCCGGGCGGCAATGTAAACAAACAAAGCTCGGATGAGCAGTTCCCGATAAAGTGCTTCGATTTACCAGAAAAATGTGCGTAAAAAGCGAGTATCAGTGACGAAAACAACATCTACGTGCTGCTGCGTTCATTGACGTGACGCGCGAGCGTGAGTGTGTGTGCGTGCGTGTGTGTTTTTGTGTGCTGGCTGCCTCCGTGAGTGTGTGTGTGAGTGTTTTCAAAAAGCGTTTTTAAAACAATAAGCCAGCAACAAACAAATCACTTCAACACGTCAAAAATTGCAATAGAAGCAGCAACACCTCAAATCAAAAAAGGCCCCCAACAACAACATCTGTCGTGTTCTCAGAGATTGGGAAAAAGAGCAAAAGAGAAAGAGAGGGGGCAAAAAGAAAGTCAACAGCCGCGTGTGAAATGAAATTCGAAAAATGTCCGCGTGTGTGTGCGTTGAGTGTATAGAATTGAGTAAGAAGCAGCGCGGCAAAAGGAAATAGGCAATAGCAACAGCAAAAGGAACCAGCAACAACAACAAATGACCAAATTAAGCAATCAAATTTGGCATAATTTGCATTAGCCGACGTTTGTCTCTAAACCCCCAAAAAAACACACAACACAAGCAGCACAAATCTTTCGCCAATGAGTCGCAGACAGTCATTGGATCGACCAGGTGAGAAAATACGACATAAAAAAAATATGAAAAACCACACTCGTAATCACGCTAGAGTTTAGAGAGCGAGAGCATGCAGCATCCGATTTTGATTTTTAAATGCACTTTGCGCATGTTCTCTTCTCGCTGTTTTGCTCCGCTCTCGTTGGTCTTCGTTTTTCGGGCTATAAATAAACGCGCTCTCTCGAAACGCTGGCTGCGCAGCTGCTCCCAAACACTTGAACTTTGTAAACATCTCCAACAATTCAACTATTCGGGCATTGTACAGTGACAAAAACTGGCAATATAATTAATAGTTTTTAACAACAAAAACCGAATCACAAATATGAATGGTAGGGCAGACAGCTATTTATTTCGCTTGCTCTTTTCTCGCTCGCAATTCTATTTTTAACCCGAGTTTCATCACTCGAGCGGGGAAAAGAGAAAGTATCTGTCACTGTCTTAAGCAGATGTAAATGTAGTTCATATAACCCTCCTGGTATCTCGTGTGAGTGTGTCTGGAAGAAAGCAGCCTTAGACCATAAAAAAACAAAAATTTACAGATTTTGGTTTGTTTTTGCCAGGGCTGCGAACTTTTTGACGACAAATTGGCAATTTTTGAAGTCCATTCCTTAACTTAAAACCAATCAAAATGTAATAAACCTAACAAGAAATGTTGAAAAGGCTAGTTTAATTTATTTTTATCGCAAAATTATACAATATATGTAAAACTACAAATGAAATTTGTTCTTAAATACTTTTTTGTTTTATAACCAAGAAGCTTAAACTTGCTTTGGGGGGAAAAAAATTAGTTATTGATTAACTTTCTTTTCATAGAACATGAAACTAAAACTTCAACTGTAATGCTGGCCAACTTACAATGGACTTAGGCTTACTTGTTTAGCGTTAAGGAATGCTGTCCACTTATCAATTGCAATTAGCGTAGAATGCTGAATGCAAGTCGTGCATCGCTTGAAAACTCAGACTGTCCGGCCCCTCGCACAAACACTCAGGCACCCACACCCACGTGCGTTTGTGTGTACGTTTAATTTATTTATAACATTCAATGTAAACTCTGCTCAAGCGCCAGCCAAACAGCGCAAACAATTTTCGATGCAAAACGGCGACAGCAGCAACAAAAACAAGGGGCAGCAGTCGCGTTTACTTGTTTTTTTGTATTATTTGCCGCTTTTGTAGGTCAGGGTTGTAATGTAAAACGTGCCAGTAAATTGAATGAATAAGCGTGGCTACCGACAAACCGCCCATATATTCTATTGCAACTGCACTTAACAACAATTGCAGGGTATTGTCAGAAACGATATAAAAACAGATTTAGTTCTATATTGCCAGCTTAATTGGTGTTTAAAATTTCGCGTGATTGTTGATTGCACCTGATAACCGGTTTAAAGCAGGTTAAACTAACTTGATTATGGTCTAAGATACTCACAGGATGACTTCCGTTTTCAATGAAATTTAATATAACAAGCTTGTTACTATAAGTTTGCTTACTGACTATAACAATAATAAATGTGTTTTTGGTTTTAATTGGTTGTGCTTATGGTTTCTATTTTGTTTATAATTTCGCATTTTATCAAGCTTTTATGAGTCTTTGCTTGCAAAAAGAGTTTCTTTTAGGTGCTAACTATTATTTTTTTACAAAAGTACTCGTCTGGCAGTCGGTTCCTAATCTACGCTGACTGACCTTATTTTGTACTCAGTACTCAGAATGTTATCGATATTTACACTGTTTACATGCGATATGAGGGTTAGCTAGCGGAGTTGTACAAAGACGTGTTGCCAATGTTTACACTGGGAATGTTTTCTACCAACCAGCTGATTGATTGATAAAAATAATCACTCCAGAACTTAGGTCTAAACTCGATTTAGAAAGCCGATCAAAAAAAAAATGGCCTTTGAAATTCATTAGTGTAGGCGTTGCAGAAAATCATATTCGATTTGTTGTTATTGCTTCGATTTTCGCACTGTTTTCTTCGCGTTGACGCGTGACAAAGAGTCATTAGGTTCTGTTTAAGGTGAAATCGATTTTCCGGCACATTAGGCCGCATTAGAATCGTTGGCTATTTACATTTTCACATTGTTAAACAGTACAGCGGAAACAGTTTCGGTCAGTATTATTGTTAATCAATAAATAAATGATACCTTATCAAGGTTATAGTTGACTTTTGTTTTAAATTTTTGTTGTATAACATTTCGTAATGTGTGCTGACAAATCGGGATCAACTAACTGATAAGCGATAACTTATTGCCGTCTTTTTGAGTGCGCAAGTACACCAAGGAATAATTGGAATAAATATTTTATTTTCATTTCCAAAAATTAAGGCACAAATTTGTTTTATTTAGGTAAGAACGCCATTCGAATTCAACCATATATGCATTATATGTTCTGTCCAATATTTTTCTTATTTAGGGCAAAATAATAATTTTTTAATTAAGAAATCATTATAGGATTTTTTTTTAGCCAAAGAACACATTTTTTTCAGTTGTTTAACTTTTAACTGTTTTAGACATGTGGGAACCTCAACCATGTCACTTTCGAGCGGATTACAACAAAATTAATTTGTCTTAAATTTTCAATTTTTTTGTAATCATCATTCTTTGTTAAAATTGTACATAAAATTTTATTTTTAGATAGGAAATACATTTTCTCACACATTCAACTTGGTATGACATTCTATCCTCCGACCAATACTTTTCATGTTTGGGACAAAATACGCGTTCTTAAGAGAACAATCAAGCTATTTTTATATTGTTATAAAAACTTAGCTTAAATTGTTAAATGACTCATTATATTAACACATGCAAACGGATTTCGTGTTACATACATAACTTTATTAGTAATTACTTCTCGTGGCCGGTATTAGCACTCGTTATAAAAATTGTATTTGCTTATCAACAGAGAATTTGCCGAGAAACAATACCAGCTCTCTTCTCTCTCGATTATATTCCAGCCATTCCTCTCTGGACTTGAATTGTTATCAGTGCATTTGTTGCTTGGTTGCGCCTAATTGCTCTTGGCTTTTTGCTTTTGTGCAATGATTTACGAGTGCCAAGCAAGGCCAAGAACAATGCTCGAGACTGAAAATTTGATTAGCATATAGAAGGGTCCCCAAACCTACTATCCTACTATAATGCCAAGCGTCGTCATCCTCGGGTCACATCATTAATCTTGGCACAGAAAAGGGTCTCGACCGCATCTTGAAGCAGCAAAAAGTTGGCAAAAGTTGCCAAAGCAACGCGTTGGGCTATTAACTTTCCTCTCTTTCGCTCGTATTGTTGACTCGTTCTTTCTCTCAGTTTTTTCGCCTTTCCCTAATGAAATTGCTTTGATTTCTGTGAAAACGTGAAAAGTTTTCTCATCTAGCGTCGAGACTTGTGCAGCACATTACACGAATCCTTGTGGTTTGTCTATTTTTTTTCGTGGATACTGACACTTTAATTGCGGTGTTAATAAAGCTGATTGCCAACTGAATGATTCTGACCTCTTTGATGCCTAATAATCTTTTTGTTTTCTTTGTTTTGCCTTTTAGTTGGTACATTTTTGAAGACAAATTTGCTTTTTAAGTTTTTAGACTTAAAAGAAAAATAATCAAATTACTCTCTACAAAGAAACGAAATCTTGGGGTTGGCCATTTGGCGGTTGTGTTAAAAGTTGACACTTCTTTTGGGGGTTAATCGCGCCGCTGGCTGCGATGTGTATCTATCTATTAAAAAATCGGGGCGAGTCGAAGTGGCCGAAAGACGATGTGGAAAACGACGACGACGAAAATCGCGAGTGCGCTCTCAGGAAATTGTTTTTGGGAGCACGTCGGAATTAGCGCCAATAACAATGCGAATGCGAGCGAGCCAGTCAAAAGATGAAGCCTCGTGGCGAAGTCAATTTCCCATGGGAAAATGAAAAACACGCAGCACACGCCGAACTGTAGGCTACATAAAAAAGGAGTACTTTTCAGGACAGATTGTTTTAAAAGAAATATCTTTTGCAATATGTAAAAACGATATTTTTAAGATCCAAAAATAATATATTTTATGAACTTGGTTAACTTTTTAAGTTAAACATACTTCAGCACCTTAATATGCCTCCCAAAACTTTTCTGAATATCGCACAGTTTAAGCCTTTTGTTGTTGCAGCACATTTGAAATATTTCCCCGCCTAATCGACCAATTTCCGATGCTGCCCATGTATCATTCCAGCCCGGAATTTCCACTGCCGGTTGCCAGTTGTTCTGAACTGTAGCTGGTAGGTCATTACGGGGCCCAAAGGGGATAACATGCAGGGGGGGGCATAAATTATTTTTCCTCCCGAATGTCTAATATGGCGGCGACGGATATGCGGCTGCTATCCGCCAGTTAGACATGTACTATACAGTGATGATTGGGTGTTTAGGAACATTTTGTGGGACATGTAAAGTGCAGGAAGTACAAATACGATAAACTAATTTACTTACTTTATTTATTTTAACTAAGTTTGAAGAACAAGAAGAATAATTATTTTATTAACTATGTTATATATTATCTATATATCTATATCTATATAATTTTTATATTTTAAGTGCCTTTCAATCGTCGTTATTATCACAGTGTCTACTGTAAACATACAATTACATTTTATTTAAATTCTATTATCCTAACAGCCTGTGGTATTTGCAATTCAGGATCTCACTCCCTTTTATTTGATTCGGTAACAATTATTGTAGTCCAGTGTCGTGTTGTTCCCATTAGGGGTTATTTCGGTTCGATCTGCAGCAGGACCAAACAATGGAAATTGAATGGAGCCGGTAAGGAAGCCGTTGTTCCAAGTCCACAGCCCAAAACAAAATCCCGATTCCAGACCAGTACTCGTTGCTCACCTTCGTTCGCACACCCATACATACAGTGGCGGAGGTCCTTTTCCTCTCCTCGTGCGTTTCATCTGTCATTTATCCCGTTTGTTTCTCCGCTTGTTATTGCTGCTTGCTGTGTTTTTCGGCTCTCTGGAGAGTCGAGAGTTTTTGATTTTCGACATGTCGCTTCTTCAACCCTTTTTTTTCAATGTATATTCGTGCATATGTTGGTGTTGCTTTTGGTTTGTATATGTATATGCGTGTGGAAAGTTTTGCATTTTTATTATAGATAATTTGTGTACAGGTTTTTTGCGGCTGCCGCGCAAACTCCCAACTTTTGAACCTTCTGGATTGCTTGCTCCCCACCTTCTTCTCTGTCAATTCAATTCCATTCCACTTCCGCCCCATCCTCATCCTTATTCCCATCGTCGTCGTCCTGTCTGCACTCTGCATATGTTGGATGTTGTTTATTTCCATTCCCCATCCGCCTTCCCGTTTCGCTGTTGTTGTTTTTGTATCGCTCCCGCTCTTTGTTTTTGTGTGTGTGTGTGGGGAGCCATAATTAATTTTCGACGTTTGCCTGTGAAGTCTGGCAACGTTGCAATCAACCGCACAAGTTCTCTACATTAGAGAAAAAAGAGTGGGAGAAGGATAGTGATACGTGAAAAAGAGAGCGCAAGCTTAAGGAATTGTGTATTTATTTGTTATTAATTTAGAGTTTCAGGATCTAATTGTTTTGGCAAAATACTACCGAAGTTCATCTCCAAATGTTTCTAATTAAGGCAAGTTGTGCGTATTGTTTTCTTCAACAGATAATTGATTTGTTTATAAAGGTGAGAAGACAAATAGCGATATAAGAATTTCTTTAAGTTAGTTCAACTTACATAATAAACCGATTCGGAATCGTTCCATTTTAGATAATCATAAAACGACCCTAAATTAGTACTGCAAATCATAATTCAGCAATGTGTGAAATAGGATTATGTCATATGAGAAAGAATGCAAATGTATGCAAAATAGGATTTGAAAAGAACAACCCCCAACCGTTGCCAAACATATGCCATCAAACCTAATCTGGTTGTCAAGTCAGATTAGCATTTTTAACCAACCCATTTCCCCCGAGAACCGTATTGAACACAAAATAACAGTTGCAGTTACAGCCTTTTGCCTGTTTCAACTCTGGTTTGTGTATAATTATTGGCTCGACTTGTTTCCCGTTTGACAAACTTCGAGGCAAACACAAATAGCAGCCTACCAACATGCATTTCTCATGCCTACCCATGTTGCATTATTAACCAAATTGTACCGCCTGACGAGTTCTCAAAATCGAAATCGGGTGAAAAAGGGGAAAGCCCCCAGGCATCTTACAGCACTCAAACGGATGCATTTTGCATGTCATCCACTTTCAACTCGCTCATGTGTGCATTCTGCATTTCTGCATCGTACAATGCCACTTGACATTCGTATTCGCATTAGCAGATCCGGAGGAAAGCAGGGGAACTTCACTGGTTAATGGGTTAATGGTCTTTGAATGTTCAACTTGGGGGTCTGCCAACACATTCGTTTCCTAAAAAAGATGCCATGGATGGAAACATTAACAAACATGAAAATTCATTTGGTTTTTTTTTTATTTATTTTTTAAAGTGAATTTTATTTTTTAGCTTAGCAAGTTACTTCGATAAAAACAAGAAAAATTAAAGATAAAAACCAAGAATAAAACTAATTTTTAACAAGGGAATCTATAAAAATCGATATCAACTGAGATGTTACATAAAATATTCCAAATTATTAATTTTGGGGTTTCCTTCAACAAAATACTGAAACGCACTTGTTAACGTAAATTTTCCCAAGTACATATATTTTTATGCATGTTTGAGCATTATGTCGGCCGCCAGTTATTATAATAAAACCGAGTTCGAGTTTGCTTTTCGCCTTCCGCTACGGTTGGTTGTTTTCGTGCCCCTCGGCTGCGTTTTTGGCTCTGAATCCATCTGGTTCTGAATCGGGTTTGGTTTATTCTCTCTGATGCCTCATTGTGAATTCAACGGGTAAACATTTGTACAAGTGTCCGGATCGTTGAAGGCAGTTAAGGAGGGCTTCAGTTGCTAATTTTTCAGACCGAAAAATAGTGCACAGGGAATTTACGATTGTAATAAAATGTAAGAAAACAATTAAAATTATGCAGAGTTTCTGAAAAATGTAATAAAAAATAATTGCAATATATTTAATGATGAATATGTGTATGTACAAATTCACTAGGGTATCGGTTTTGTTTTAATTTTTCAATTCGAATCACATTCTTCGCTTAAAGGATTTCAAAAAGCCCTTAAGTATTAATTGCTTTGTAAGTCAGTGGTATTATAGTTTCATGGGAGGCAACCACCCGCCAAGTGTCTGAGTTACTAAATGCCGGTTAATTGCGATCGCGTGCTCTAAGAAAAGAAAGGGTTAGTGTCCGAAATGCAACAAAATCGAAAGCGGCACGAACAGGGGGACTGCAAAGGAAGTTGACCCAGTTCCAAGTGGGGGGTGAGATACAATGACCTTAATGTTGTTGGCCAGCAAAAGTGGAGCTTAACTTTGTGTGCAATGTTGAAGAAAACTTTGCATATTACGGGTTGGGAAATGGAACGGGGACTGCTGGCTGGTTGGGCGGATAGATGGTTCCTAGTTGGAGTGGCCTGACTTTGAAAGTGTATAGCTCCCACAGCCCAAACCACTTTCCAATGCAGCCAAACGCCCCCGGCCACACACACACACTCTTTCCCAGGGGCATTTGCATAGCCCAAAGGGGCAAAGTCCTCGTGCTGTTATAAATGATGATGATATGCATGAATGGTTGGGTTACCCAGTTCCAGTTCCTTTTCTTTTTTTCATTCCGGCGCTCGATTGTTCACTTTGAGCAGCAACAGTTTGTTTCATAATCCATTTACTGTCAACTTGGTGTCACTTTTCATTGAGGAAATTCTCCAATTTCGACCCCACTCCTTCTTCCGAAGAGTCGAGTTTTATGGATATATTTTTATGGGGTGTTGATTGGGCGGAGGCACTCAAGCCGAAAACCACTTTTACGGGCCAAGGTTTTCGGGTTCACTGGGTGCTGTTGGCACTTTGTTGTTTTAAGAGTGATGGTTCTTGGCCAGATCTATGGCTTGCCTAATCCCTTTTTAAGCCACGGTGCCTCTCGTTCCGCTCTCTCGAATCGGTCAGTAATCAATCAATTACCCTTAAAGATTCTGGTAATTATCGGGGGATAATCCAAGCCAAAAATATCAAAATACTATAGATCTGGCAGCTGCACCCGAAGCGTGTAATGGTCGATAATGACTGCAACGCGAGACCAAAACTGGAAGATATGTATGTGTCTGGAGGAGGAACAAACACTCAACCAGAGTTGAACAAAAGCATCTGCCGTCGTTCGCAGTGGTTCGTAGTTGCATGTAATCTAAACAATACCTGCCGGCCATATCGGCATCTCGCATTTCGCACAGCTAACTCCTCCTAATCCAAAGCAGTTCAATCAGGAACAATGAACCAAAGAAAGCATCGGTGAGCAAGGAGCGCGGAGCTGGGACAAAAACGAAGCACAGGGCATATTGACAGAGGGGCAAACATGGCACGACCACCACACACACTGACCAACAATCGTACTCAAAATCCTAGGAACGCGTAAGAATATTCTTTCAATCGACCTTTTTAAAAGAAATAGCTAGTCAAGTACCCATTAAATATATTCCTTTTGAATATAAAAATACATTTACATTACAAAATATAGTATACTTATAACATGTTAATCTTTTGAGTTATAGAATAAAAAATCGTGTAGTTAATAATTCAAATTACATATACTTGTTATAGGACTTGATGATTGCTATTCCAGCATTTTCCTTGGCCTTAGGGCTATTCTTTTGAAGACAGCTGTATATCTAGAAGGATAACACACATCGTTTTGTTGCTTTAGCCATACAGGTAGCATCCATCGTCTTTGTCCGTCTGTTGGGCAGCTGCAAAAACTGCAGCAGCAACAGAAATTGGCCAGCCACTTACCAATGCTCCCTCCTCCTCGTTCGCCTCGCTTGCTCTCCAATTTCGAGTTCTTTTGAGCCGGGTTATTTTGAAGCATTTGTGCCAGGCAGCCGAGTAACCAACCTATTACCTGTTGTAAGAATGTATCTATCAAACGCATGCACACACATTTGCGCTCTCCATCAGTGGATTGA
This sequence comes from Drosophila ficusphila, assembly GCF_018152265.1. Taxonomy (NCBI): domain Eukaryota; kingdom Metazoa; phylum Arthropoda; class Insecta; order Diptera; family Drosophilidae; genus Drosophila; species Drosophila ficusphila. Next base: position 22,980,671 of record NW_025064737.1, read on the forward strand.
TTCTTCTTTGGCCTTCGTTCGTTCGTTCTTTCGTTTGTTTGTTGGTCTTCACTTGCCAAAATTGAAGGTGGATGGATGGGTAGTTGGAATCGAGTTGTACAGAACGGTTTGGTTTTCCAGAAGACTTGCTGATGCAGTGCGGAAAAGTTATAATTGCCAGATGTCTATATGGGCAGAAGCCAGAGAAGATGAAGTGTGTGGAGATTGGGCTTCAACTCCATGGGTGGGAGACTAACTTTATTTGGCGACTCAATACAAACAAAACAATTTCAATTAGAAAAAGTAGCTCAGTAATTGCTTCGAAATAAGATCAATTGGTTTCTTATTACTCAATAACCCGTTTTGGTTTGATTAACAATAATCTCCGAAGCAAACTAATGGCTTTTATAATAAAAATTTGCATTTATTTTTCGCATTTAAAATGTTTAATTTAATATTTTAAACATATTTATTTTTTAAATTTAAATCATGTTTGTATCGGCTTGTCACAAAAAGTGTTGGTTATTAATAAAGCCTTCAGACTTTTGGTTTCTTAATTTAATGAGAACAATCTGTATCTGTTAACTTCCGGAAATCTGGGAATGTATCTGTCTGTGCGTACATGTGAATGTGTTGATGTATTCTCCGCTCACTCTGCATATTGCGCTTTGCATGGAAACGGAATTCCAAACTAAATTTCGCCAATCGCCAACAACAAATGCACGCGGGGTTATAAGTGTAGGAAAAGAGAGCAGAAGAGCGAGGCAGTGGAAAAAGGGGGAGGCGGGAGAGGAAGCGGGAGCAAAGCTCATCCATTAGTTGTCGTCACACACAACCTGAGATACATTTTCATTGTTCTTGCTTCTTCTCCGTTGGCTCTTCTTCCTCTTCTTTATTCTGTGTGTGTGTGTGTGTATCTGTCATTCGGCCGCTCATTGTGTTTGCATAGGTAAGCGGGAGAGAGGGAGATAGTGAGATGGGGCTGAGCCAGCGAGAGATTGACAGATAAACCTGCAATGAGGTTATGTTTACTGGACCACCTTCGCAGGTTCGCTCAAACAAATACGCTCACAGACACGGCAGTCCGTCTCCCTCTCTTTTTTCCCGTCTGTGGAGAGGGCAATTGACCGATGTTGAAGCGCATCTAAAAAGGTAATTTGCCGCACTTTTGAGAATACTTCACTTTATTCGTTGTTACCTGCTCTTTGTTGACCACTGTTTAGGATTGATGGGCAAATTTATTTCTCTCTAATGTGGAAAAAAACTTTAATAAAGCAAAAGATTGATCGGTAGACAGGTTGTCGAATTGCGATGTCTTATGGTTACAAAACTCATCAAGAAACTCATGTATGAATCATGTATTTATGATTCAGCAATTTGAATGTTTTCTTAGTGCAATAAACATACCATTTGTAAAAAGAAACCCAAAAAGATTTTAGAGTTTCCATTTTTTACTAGGATTATGTTATGATGTTATGACCCTATGAACTCTAAAGCATTTAAAAGTGGGTGTGACGATCTGCATTATTTTTAGTTGCTACAATCACACAAAACAGTCAGACATATGTTAATTAACAGACATGCTAATTATGTTTATTTTTCTGTGCTAATCCAATTTCTTTTTGTTTTGTCATTCCAGGTAAATAGCTCTCATAATTACGTGCCACTAAAACGGTAGCTGGATATTTCTGGATGTGCCCATGGTAGATGGTAACAAGTTGTTGACCATAGTAGTAGAACCCAAGTTGCTAATGATTTCGGAGGCAAATTATCTCTACCTCAAGTTTAACGACCTTTTGGGGTTACTTAACATTTAATTGGGATAAAATGAGGGCCCATACTTGCGTCCATAAACCCAAGTAATTATGGCAAGACGATGGCGTCAAGTCAAGAAAGAGATTTTCAAATGATGTACAACCTGAACGTGACGGACTAATTGACGAAGAAGCTAAGAGTATCCTTGGCCGAAAGTCCTTGATGTCTTCTTATTTATTTATGAAGCAATTTTTAAGGGACGACGGCCACATAAAATGGCTTCATAAAAACATGGCCAAGACACGGGAGTAGAGGAAGTGGATTAAAACTAATTTCCTACGTAATGCACACACTCTGCGAAAAGGGAGGAGGTTATAACTTGGGGACTCTGGCGGTCTGGCAGTCACTCAACTCAACTGGACTGAACTCAGCACAGTTCTGTTCAGCCATTTGGCCCCAGAGAACGACACAAAGCAATCAAAGCGCAACCAACTGGGCGAACCGAACAAATCCCCTCCCCGTTTCCACGCCCCCTTTTGGCCACTGTACTGTACCGGTCAACGGAGCAGAACCACCCGGTTGGACCCACCAACAGACAGTCAAAAGAACAGCCAGCCACAAATGGCCATAAAATGAATGTGTATACAGCTGTGGTCACAATAATGGCTCTAAAGGTGCCACTTTCATATTTATGGCATTTGAAGAGCTACGAAATAAATCGGGTCCTCCTAACACTGATGTACAATTGTATATAACTAATAATAATATATGTTAGTAATATGTAAAGTTTTAAATTGTTTTGGAATACAAATAAGTATTTTTAGGAGTTTCAAGCCGTTTATCAATTAAAAGAAATTTAAATTTACATCTGCTTTTAAATACAATGCTATTATTTTGACCGCACTTGTGTTACCAAAAGAAGGAGACCGACAAGGCGAAAATTCAGGGTAAAAAGACTAAGGTAGAGGGCTTTGAGAAATTGCTTTGGCTACAACGTTATAATATTAACTGTTTGGGATGTTTTTGCTGTTGTTGGCTTTCCGCTTTGACATTTGTGGGCTAAAAAAAATAATTAGCCTAATATATATAGGCCAGCAACCAAAGCAGTTTTGCACTGGAAAATATTTTAATGAAAATGTTGCTAAAACAAAAACATTAATACTTAATTTCTGGATTCCAAGATATCACTTGGCTAAATAATCTTTGGTAAAGTTTAGTTTTATAACGTATAGTAACCAGTAAAATAATAATAATTTATTTTGAGTGTCGGTAATAAAGTCAAAACGTTCTCCTGCTTGTGCGTCTCGGGTTTTATGGCTAATATAATTTGGCACTTTGATTGCTACGAGCTGAGTCGGTGCAAAATAAATGATTATTTGGCATGTCGTGGCAATGAACCCCAGACAATATAAATCCGAATTGTTATAAGAGCTGGGTCGGTCAATTAGCACACAAACTCAATGCCTAAATATACGCACATTAGGCGTTGGCAACAATTATATATGGGGAAAAATAAATAAATCAGATTTGTATACGCGGCCGTTTGGACAAGGAAATATCAACCAATTTTTGTTGCATCTCTTTATTGCAGCATGCATGATTGGACCGATATCGAAATATATTTTCGGCAAGCACACAAAATTCGTCGAATTTAAAAATAATAAAATTGTAAATTGTTTTTATTTTCGTTTCCCATCTTTCGCTGTTTTTATTTTGTGCTGACTTTTAATAGGCCAACTACAACAATTTGCGTGGCTGTCAGCATTTCTCACTTCTGTTTCTCTGATTTCTGCCACCCACACTTGACCTGACCCATTGACAAGGGTATTTGCAATTAATAGCCCTCATCTGCCTACATTTTCGAGTGCAATTTAAATGTGTGAACCATATTTAGACGCTTGGCTAAGCATTTTTTCTTTTTGATTTGAATTGGCTCATTTATAAGGTGTTTAATGCTGGTTGGGTAGTAATTAAAGCGAACGAATTTCGGTAAAACTAATGTCTTGTGACTCCCTGTTTGCTTACTAAATAAAAACTATATTTAAAAGGTAAAGCTTACCAAATTTGCGTTCTGCAAAACTTGACTCTAGAGCTTTTAAAAGAGGTTCACTGTTGTAAAAGCAAAAACTGCATTTGTAATGGAAAATCAAAGTGCTCTTAAAGGGCATTTAATTGAAGTCTTCTCAGTAAATCCAGCTCTGCTATATGTCTGTCAGACACTCGAGCCCCTGCTGATAATCGGATTAGATTTTCCGGTCCTAATTGGCACTCGACAAGGGCGGTAAACTGATTACCCAAACCGCTACAATTGATTCCCCCCTGTCTTTTTGATGTTTGGCCACAAATTCTGGACAATGGCCAACCAATTTCGGATACACACCTAGTCGATCGTGTGTGCAAACAAACAATTAACATTTTTTGCATTTTGTTGACTTTTTGGGTTTTTTTTTCTGCCCATCCGCGCATTGTTTGCCATCAATTCTTACACTTGCCCGCAAAATATCTAAATATTATGCTAAAGCAAACACATTTTGTAAACAGCTGCGAGTGCAACTATTCGCCCCCTCCTCACTTTGCGCCTTCTTCTTGGTTCTTGGAGGTGCTTTTGTTAGTATTGGCACAGTTTCAACAGCGACGCATCGACCACGCCCTAATTGCCACGGAATCGTGGCGGCCTTTTTTCGCTTTTTTTTTCGTGCCCCGAAATCGCTTGGGCCGAAGCAATTTGTGCAAAAAGCTTTGCGTTTGACCCACACAACAGCATAAATAAACAAAATGCTTAGCAGAATTATAAATGTATAGTGGCCGAGTTTACATTGATGTTTTTAATGCCAGAAAGATAAATTAATGGGTAAAAATATGTACATGAATTGGATTCTTAGCCAAACGATTATTTGATATATTCACACAAGGAAATATTTTTATTTTTTATTGCCAAAAACCTGTATGGCAATTATGCCTGACTAGTTGTTTAACTTAAAAGAAGATGGTTTGCAATAAGCTTTTATATCTGCCTGCCCAATTAAGAACACAGCATTCTCAGCAACCCCAAGTCTTATATCATTTCAAATGGCAAATGCCTTCGGCATCCTAGAATAATTGACAACTTTGAGTTTTCTTCACTTTTTTGTTTGTTTTGGCTTTCTCCATCGCCTCTTGTCTGCCACACTTTGATGTTATCGTCTAGGATGTATTTTCATATCCTTTCTGGTTTTCATTTGTCGTCTCGACATTTCATATTTAACGTTTTCTTGGACCGTTAGGAAGATAAGGCGAGATTTCCTGAGACAGGCAGGATGTTTTATGGGATTGGGTAAGCAATATGTTTGACGATTTGTGGTTCGCCTTGCAGCAATAAAAGGACAGCAAGGAAAGGAGTTTAAATTGAATAATAAAATTCAGAAACTTCAAGAGTAAGAGGCTTGGACCAAGAAAGATCTAGTTATTTAAGGTTTATTTAGGTTTAAATTTTTACCAAACTCCGTGGAAATAAGCATAATTAAAGAGTGTTTTAAAGAAAGAGGATAACTAATTGGCAACCGAACTGCGCGTGTTCTTGGAACATGAATCATCTGTAGCCTATAGGCCTTGTTTTATTTATGCAGGTGGGTTTGAGATACGCAATTGCATATTACCGAGTATCTTTGTGCGTTTGTCATTTTGCATTTTGCAATTACTCCTTGTCAGACCACAGATACGCACACACACGAGTGTGTGTGCATGCCGTAAATGAATGGACCTGGTCCTTTGGCAGCACCTCCACTCCCCCAGCTCATCCTTTGTGTGTCCACCTGCTGTGCTGTGCTGTCTGCGGCTGTTGTGTTTGCCAGCGAAGAGAATTCAAATTATTTGCATTTATTTCGAGAGCACATTTAATTAATAACCGTGCGGCGATTATTCCCTACACTCAATGGCCAGGCATATGACACTCCCGCGGTGGCTCGAATTACTGAAACAAAATATAACTCGAGGCACGCGACCCAATGGAACCCTTTTTTCCCGTGCGGTTTGTTCGTGAAATGGGTACGTAAACAAAACGTTTCTGTTGCCGAGCTGTGTGGGAAATCAAACAGACAGAAAATAAGCAAAACAGTGAAATGTACAGACAAGTCGAAGTCAATATACCCTTTTCTATATGTTGAGTGAGTTTGTTCTAGATAAATGTATCTAGATCTAACATCTCTTGTTTGAATAGTTTTTAAAAAACTACAACTTAAACAATCCTCTATTTTACTAGCCAAAATGATATGGAAATCTTTAAATCGTTATGGAAATAAACATTTGGTTTAGATTATATATATAACCCTTTGAAAGGGTTCAACAAAAAAGAGTGGTTCAGTCGAGCGGGAATAATAGCTTTGGCCAAAATGAAATGACATCGGCTGAGGACGGCGGCCACTTCAGTGTGACAATCTAATTACACGGCTCGATGTGCTCTAAGCATGGCTTTTAGCCAACAGACATCAGAAACCCTTAACTCCCGGAAACACCACCCTCTAAAACCTTATGATCGCCCATCGGAATGGCCTTTGATGTCGCGCTGTGAATATTCGAATACGTCAATTGTGAGAATGATTGCTGAAAGGGCTGTCTGATTCGAGCCCCTTCCCCGCAAAAGTTTCCGTTTGCTGTCCATTTTCTATTATTAAATAGACAGTGTCAGGTCGAAGAAGTAGCAAAAAATTACCGGAGTCCTATCCGAAACATGGGCGGAACAAAAAGCCGGTCATTGCTCATTGTTGGGCGGAACACGTATTGGCCATAAAACGTACACGTCGCTGGGCTGGGCCAATCTGGCCAAAAGAATCGAGTAACGAAATCAAAATAAAATTGTCCGTTAAATTCCTTTTCTTTTTGCTCTAGTGGAATGAACATAATCGGGGGGTTAAGATAAAAGGGGGTGACGGGTTGCCCTGGTTTTCAAATAGATTTTTGAAAAGCCCCTCAAGGCATTTCACTGGATTGGGAATTTATTTCTTTAAAGCAAACCATCAAGGGGTTTCCAAATTCTTCGTATATTATTCAAAATTAACATAAAAATTCAATGATTATGAATTATGACAAATCAATAAAGTTTTGTCTAAGCCATAAATAGTCAGTGAAATATATTATAAAAGTCATAATAATAAACATTTTTGGTAGTTATTTGGTGATTGTTGTTTATAATCTATATTAAAAGCAGAAAATAAGAAAATTGCGTTCGCAAGCTAAATAATAGAAACAAAATTAATAAATCTCCATAAATTTTAACTTCGCAATGGTTCGACCGAATTCCATAAAATAAATTTAACTTTCCCAAATGTTCTGTTGGCTTTGGAAATTGAATTTCCAGATCGCAGATTGTATCGTTTTCAACCTTTTTTTTTTTGTTATGCACCCCAAAGCAATATTTTTTTTAACATTTGTTTGCTGGAGGGCCATAAAAAGCTGGGAAACACGAATTCAATTGCCCGAATTACACGCTCCCCTAGACGGACATTTGATCTTTTGCAAGCCAAAGTATCTCAAGTTGATTATGCCCGTATTGACTGGCCTTCCGGGATACAATTTGGGATTCTCTTAGGATATCTGGGCAAATTGTGCGACAATAACGAATTAACGGCCGTGTGTGGAGCGTGAGTTCTGAATCTGAAGTGGATGGGATCAATGGTCATGGGTATTACCGTTTCTCGCTGGACCGGACCTGTTGTTCATGCAATTTAGACCCTTTTTTTTTGTTTGGTGTTGTGTTGTGTTCTGCCTCCGTTGTATTGCGGTGACTGCCAAGAGTTGGCAGACAGTGAGCGTCAACAGTCAGCGGTCAGGTATTGTGGGGGGGATGGGTTCCAAAGGGGGTTACTCGGTGCTCGGTGCTCCAGGAGGGGTGTTCCAGTTCGTTGACTTTCACGTGCGACGAGCATTTGGTAGCCGTAGGTTGTTTTATTTATTGTGGCCCCTGCCCTGCCTCTCATCTTTTTTTTTTCTGCTCTTGTATTTTTTTTACGAGCCTTACTCGCCGGCTTTACCTGTGCACGCGTTGGCTTTTGTAAATGACAATTTTACCGTTTTGTTGTGGATGTCTGAACACCCCGTATACTTCACCTGCCTCCTCTCGCTGGAAAACGGTCTGAAGTGCTTTAGATTGCGGCAAGTGGTGTTGCCGGAATTCCTGAGCCATAAAATAGCTAGATCGGCAAATAAATGTGCGAAGAGTTGGTTAAATGCTAATAGTCTATAAAAATTATGGCATTTTGGTCAACAACTTACTTGGAATAATAATGCTATTATGAAGTAAAGCAAAGGAAATAGCTCGAAGATAAAAATAATAACAGCTAATTATATTTAACTGTTAAAATAAATAAATAAATATGCTGACCAACTTTCTTTTGTAACGCAGTTAAGTGTAAGGAAAAGAAATTTGAGATTTTTTATATTATATAATGCACTGCAACCAGCTTTAATTTTTGGTGTAATTAAAAAGCATTTTCTAATGTTACGTATTCAAATTATCTGAAACGACAACACTGATGACAAGTGCTGGAACAGCAATTTGTTGAAGCCGCTTCAATGTATTCTTTTTGCCTTTATTATAATGGTTTTTGCTGTTGTTGTTGTTGGTTTTGTTGTTGGTGTGCATGGCAGGAAATTTGTGTTATGACTTTGCTAATGTCAAGTGCAAACAAATGTTTAAGCCCAAACGACGAAGGCGAAGCTTAAAATGAAGCAGCAGGCAAGCCACGAAACGAAAATGGCCATAACATTTGTTGCAATCAGCATAATCAAAACAGGAGTTTTTGGGGCAGAAAGCGGGGAAGTATGAGGCGGGTATATAATCACACCGCATAAAGCTAAAGGCAAAGGTGAGGTGAGGTGAGCCCCCGAGAGTGTGAAACGGAAAATATGTTTCAGATTCGGTCTCGAGTGTCGGGTTATTGCACGGCAGGTGCTCGAAGATGAAACGCGAAACCATCGGAGGGGGATCCGATTCCTGTTTGGGCCCCTGTTTCCGCACCGCTCGCTCTCACCTGTCTGATCCATCCAGCTTCTAGTCGCACCCAGCCAGCCACTTCATCAGTCTACGTGTATAATGATGCTTTGAAGGGCCCTGTGTGGCTAAGACACACGTAACTGAGCATAAATAAATCAGCATTAAAAGCAAACCAAAGATGCAAGCGGAATCCTAATTGCGGCGAATGTATTAAACGATATTGCTGCACAGCGAGAATTGTTTTGAAGTTTACGAGAAAGAGGTGCTAGCATTAATTGAAAATAATAAAACTGCCAACATACTAAATTATAATGATTTAGTTCTTGTTGTTTATTATAACAAATGAATTAAAAATATAGTTTAACAGCATTCGCTTCGATTAAGACTGCGTTTAGCTATCGCTAAAGTTGTCAGAATTGATCTGGCACACCTCACGAAATATGAAAACCCACAAACGTCATGTCAATTTAAAGAGCTGCCAGATAATATCCAGTGGGGCAGGCAAATCGGATTGGGTGGAGGTGGAATGGAGGGGTGGAGAGGGGAGGGAAGGGGAGGGGAGTGTAGAAATGGGAATCGAGAGCGCAATGCTCGCCTGCCTGAATGTCAATGAAATAATCCTCGGCCCACCTCTCAGAAATATGCGCCTGTTGTTTTTCGTTCGTATTTGTGCATCTGCATATTTATTAAATGCATCTCACATCGCTCGCCATCATCTCTACTCCAATTTGATATATTACACAACATAAAACGAATAAACAACGAAACGGACCGAAGTACTTACATATGTACACACAAACCAGACTCGATGTCGGTGCCGTGCCGAAAGAGACGGGGATACCGCCATTGAAAGAGACAGCAATGCACAGATAGATAGTAGTCGGATTGTGGGTGCGTTTGTATGCTTTTGTGTATGCATTCAAAGGAATTAATTAATGTAGACAGCTGCAGACGAGCGCTGCGATTGTGGAAATGTGAAACAAAATGCAATTGTGCCCACATCTCGAAGATAGCTGCTGGAGCGATGGAGAGAGATGCAGATACAGCTACAGCAACAGCTACAGATAGAGGTTGAGATACAGATACAGATGCCCAGATAGAATCGGAAAGAGAGACATCGCAAAGTCGGATGCTCGGGGAGCCGCCTCTGAAGGCAAACTAATTATCCCCGCCATATGTTGAGTGACAATCAGACAGCTCGGGGAATTCAAAGGCGATTGCCTGGGGACGAGGTGGCCAAGTGGAAGTGGGAATCGGAATCGGAATCCGAATCCGAATGGCGATGGGATGTACGGCTCACTGAAAAATTAGTACATCAACTGTCAAGCGCTATTAATAGCTCCCACTCATTTGATTTGGAGACATCACAACACAGGAGAACTTCATTAAAAAGCACCTTTTGGAGATCAGCACTCCTATACGTGTCCAATAGGGTTAATGATTACGTAAAATACTTAATGCTTAATGGTATTCTTAACATTAGGAACTTATTGAAACTCACGACATGGAATACCCATGTTATTTTAAAGTTTTAAAAGTACGTGAAGTAATCTTTTCATAATTTCCGAACACTTCATAAGCCGATTTCTCATGTAATAGCCTGTGAAGTTCACCCAATTGAACTGTTTTTCCCATAGAACGTAATGGGGAAATTATGAACATGATTTATGGGTAGTTTGCAGTTAACTTTTGATTTGCTCTGCTCCATGACCTCTGCACATCTCTACCTCTCCTTTGCTGCCCTCTTTAATGGAGTGTGCTTGCGTTTTGATTTCATTTTCCCTGCACTTCTTAGCCAGTCTTAGCCCAACCGAAGTTGAAAATACAGCCAAAGGAACCGGCGGGGGGCCTGATGAGAGGAAATGAACGATGCCGGGCTGAAAATATAATTTCTCATTGCGCTTTAAGCACACTTCACTGGTCTGATGTATGTCAATTAGTCGACAAATTGATTGCGGCGCATTCAACGCCGCCCAGTCGAAGAAGTAGGGTGGATTGTCGGCTTGTCGGAACGGAGGGCAATGATGATGCTGTCTGGCTTGGGTTGGGTTCTGGGATCTGGGCTCTGAAATCTGTGATGTGGGATCTCGGGTCCGAGAGAGCGGACCCCTTGGCTTCCATTACGATTCCGGGGCGGAGTTGCCGGTCAACAGAATCGCTCCCGTTCGCGCGTCCATTCCCCTAATGCCCGTCAATTTTAACGATTTCATTTGAAGTTAATTTTAATTGCGCTTAAGTAGGAAATCTCAATTTCACAGCCATTTCGGTTCACAATTGAGGCAGGCAAATCAGCACGAATCTCAATCGTGATTTCAGTGCTGCTTTAGCGTCGTTAATTGTGCATTTAACAAGGGTTCGGCATGTCTTTTAAGAAAACTCAAATCATTTTGTATATAAGGGCTATTAAAATGTAAAACTTGTGGTTAAAGAAAGCGGGTTTTCTTTTGATTTTTGGTTGTATCAACCTAATGAATTAATTATGATAAAAATATCTAGCTCCAACGTCAGCATCAATTTAGTTATCATCATGTTAATGACAATACAAGTTTATTGTGCCTGATCATAGTGCTAATATAAATTTCTTTTTTGTTTGTTTTCATTTCAGGTACATAAATGAGTTAACAATAGGCAAAAGCTATCTGGAAAATTTTGGAATGCGTTTTAACAGTGGTAAAAATAATTCCTGATCACTTTAATAGTAAATGATTTGTCAAAATGTTGTTGTGATACATAGCAAAATAATATATACCTTTATCTGTGCAGCCATTCGTGCACATCATAAATTATAATGAAAGGAATACAAAACGGCGTATTTGTCTGTTTAATAATATTAGGGGGTAGACAACCAAAAAATAAATATATATATTTTCATCTGTCAAATTATCTAGTTATGGAAAATCGATTCTACGCCTGCTTTAACCATTTCAATTCAATAACCATTGCAATTTTCCCCTTCCAGGCCAAAATATTTTGCAAAACTTTGCAAAAGGCAGCCAGCTAAAAATATTTTGGCAAATGAATGCAAAACTGTTGCCGAAAGCCAGAGCGAAATGCAACAAACAAAAAAAGAGAGTGTGGTCTACCGATTCCGGGGCATTCCGCTCGTCCGTTATTAACTCAATTACATTTCTGTTGCCGGATAGATATGCAAAAATAACAAACCGAAAAATGATTCCGGCACCTGGGTAATGCTTCTTCTCTGGCTGGGCTAGTTTAATCCGTTTGAATGCGGAGAGGGTGATTTGGATTATTGGCAAGAACCAACAACATTTTGCTATTGTGACTGGATCATATCCTTGTTGGTCTACTGTTTTCCTGGCACTCGTAGGAAACACAAATATGCTTCAATCAGAGTTTAAAAAAAAATTGCGTATCGATTGCAAATCAAACACAACAAAAAAAGTTTAATATTTCTGACCCGACCATTGTCAAAAAGAAGGATTGTTTGATCAGTTTAGTGGTTTTTCACAAAGATTTTATTCATTAATTTAAATTAAACTCATAATTAAAACGTGGCAATATTGTTATATTCAAAATTTGATATTAAAGCAAACATTTTTGCGAGGAAAATTGCTTTCAATTTCAAATATATACATATGTATGCACATATTTTTTTTTAAACTTTTAGTGAGTTAGGACTTTTAAGATTTTGCATAGTCATTAAAGCTTTCTGCACCATCATTGATAGCAACAAAAACAAGCTGAAATTTCATCGATGAAAAACCAAGGTGTGTCAGTGTGTGCGTTAGTGTTGGTGTGTTTGTGGGAACCTTTTTGCTATTTCACGCCGGCGTTTTATTGACTTTATTGAGATAGTTTATCTGGTTTATCCAGTGCGTGAGAGTTTTGACCACAAAGAACCAACACATGCATGTTAATTTTGTTGTGATTGAATGCCACTCAAATGTGTGTGTACTCGATTGCGTGGGAGTGAGATGGCTAGACATGTTTATGGCCAGCCATCTTCTCCTTCTTTTTGGCCTTTTGTAACAGGTTTCTGCAAATTGATTCGCCTTTGTCTGTGTGCTTGTGAATGCAAATTGCTGTCGGCAACTGTAAAATTGCCCATAAACCTTTTTCCGAAGTATACGGAAAAAAACAAAACTTTCGGAAAGAGAAACGTGTAATATTTCATCCTTTTTGTCGATTATATCCGAGGGTTTCTCTGTGGGTGCGTGTGTATGTTTTGTGCCCCATTTTTACTCTCGCATTATAATCCATATCCATATTTTGATTCACGAGCAGAGCGCCGCTTGTTTTTGTTATTGCTGTACACAAATTTGAGGGTTGCTTTTTGATGTGCTCCCTGTCGTTACCGTTATTTGTTGTTATTGTTTTGGTGGTGGCTGCGCGTGAGAGAGCCCCAATCAAAGGCTCTCTTTTAGGTCTCACGTGCTTGAGAGGCGGAGAGAGTTTAAGTAGTTTTTATTTCTTTATTTTTTTGTCGGTTAACCGTTTTTGTTTGATGATTGCGGCTCATAACGAATAGCACCAAAAATAACCACCAGGTGGCGCATTTAATGCTGTTGAACTTTTGGAAATTTATAAAAGAGGAAGGGAAAGCAAGGAAATTGAAACTCCAGGGGGTTTCTAAATTATTGGTTTCGACTTAACCCAATATGGACGAATTACAAGCTTTACATACCTTTATTGTGGAAAAGAATATAAAAAATTGTGTAGTTGCTTTTTAATATATAAAAAATACTATATTTGTTGTTTTTAGTCTGTCTAGTTTTTTTTTTTATTTATTTTTATTGAGCTTAGAGAACCTTTGCATTTATCTAGCCTTAATTAATTTCTTTTTGTTTTTATTTTTATCCTTATCATTCAAACAGTGCTACCACCTGTTATCATTAAGAGCAAACGCAGCCTCTTGCATCTGGCAACGCCGTCTTTGGTCCTTTATAGTTTCCTTTAGCTTTGTGTCGCTATCTTTTCCCGCTCGTTTTGTGTCCCTTACGGGGACCTTCTGTTTCTGGGATGCCTAAGTGATTTTACGTGTTTGGTGCACCACACACGTCTTGCAGATGACCCAGCGCCCCCACTTCTCTTCCTGCCACTATTTCTTCCCTCTCCAAGTTTCGATTTTTCTACACTCTCTCAGGCTCCCACTTTTCCGCTCTCCATTCTCTCACCCGCCTGGTTATTATGGTATTTTTCCAGTGTGACCACCGCGCTCTGTTGTTTTTTCGGTCTCGAGTCGGAGACTCTCGTTCTCTTTCTCATTCTCATTCTTGGCTTCGCGCGCGAAACAACAACAGCAACAAGGCGGCGGAGGACGCGAAGAGCAGCGAAACGAAGGAGAGCAAATGCCAGGATATCGTATTCGCATCGGGATATAAAAATGTCGAGTGCAATGAGTCGGGCTTCTAGTCTCACGTACTTGCCGGGCTCGCGATGAATGTGGCCTTAAACCGTGGTCGTAGTCCTTGTTGTCCTGCCGCCGTTACCGTTACTTCTGTGTGTCACACCATGCCAAATGCAAATTAATAAACACCCTGGCCAAAAGTGAATCGAAGTGAAGTGAAGTTCAGTGAAAGTCAAAAAGCAAAACAAACCGTAAAACGGTAGTGAAGTGTGGGAGAGTAAAAGGGAATTAACTGCTCACGCACACACACAACAAAACAATCTTCTGGCATTTAATGGGCCAAAAACAACAAAGGCGTAAATCGCTACCAAGTTTATTACAAAAGCAGTCAAAATTTTCACCATTTATCCGCAAATATTTAGTGAGTATCTCGAAGATGCCTTCTGGGCCACAACCCCGCCCCCTTCACCACCATAAAGCCCCCCTTTCTCTCTTTTCTCAAGCGGAAAGAGCGGAAAGAGCACGCGTGCAAATGATGTTTGGCCTCCTCCTGCTGCACCTAAAAAAATCATATGATTTCTACGTATCATTTCGGACAAGAGACCACGATATTGATTTCCTTGTTAAAAGCGATGATTGAATTTCATAACATTTAAAACAATAACAATTACCACAGAAAAATTTAATTACCTTTAACGTACCTCCATCTCAATTTAATATTATTCCCACATCAAAGTGATATTGAAAACGTAAATATTAATTTGACCTGCGCATATTAATTCGAGATGTTTTTTTTTGTCTGTATGTAGCTGTTGTTATTGTTGGGGGCTTTTGGGGCGCAGAAGTGTAAAGCGCACGTCTTGAGGCTCAGATACGTCAATATAACAAAACACACAGATACACACGCTTACACTTACATAGCCATCAAGCAACAGCAGCAGGAAAAACAACAACAACAACGTCAATTTGTGAAGAAATGCGCGCTCGTGTGACCCTATAAAACCCATCGTCGTCCCCCTCGTTTAACCCCCCAACAAATAGGATATAGATACAAAATTTTTTTGTTTCTTCTTCGCTGGTGGGCACTCACTCACACACCTAAACACATTTTGATGTACTTGTCTCCCACACAAACACTCACGAGAGGAAAAATACCGATACAGATACGGAAATAGAGATTGTGGCAGGGGCGGATACAGGTATCTGCCTGGGGGGGGGCGATCAAAATTTTTTTTAAATAATGCAAGTAGCAGGTGGCAAATAATCAAAAATTATACGCAGTTTTATTCAAAACACACTGTACAAATAAATTAATTAATTTTAATCTAAATTGCGAATTCCATTTTTCTTTTCCCTCTTTTTAAAAACTTTTCTATAACTCTCTCGATGTCAATACTGATTTCGGAATGCGTATGTAGCAATGCTAGGCCAGTTAGTCTTAGGAGGAGGGATAGAAGTAGGGCAAGGAAGGACTGGCGACACGCTGTAACACGCAGGTTTCCGAAGTTCACACCAGTTCACTCGGTTCACGCGTTTTCTGAGGAGTCGGACGCATTCAAGTGAAGCACCTTTTTTCAGAAGCTGAGGGGGGGCGATCGCCCCTATCGCCCCCCCCCTGTATCCGCCACTGGATTGTGGTGGCACCTTTTCTTTGCCTTTTCGGCGGCCCTTTGCCTTAAGGCCCGGCCAATAGGTAACCATTAGATACTCTTGTTCACAGTGGGCGCACGATAATTGGAACGGAAGGTGAAGGTTGTGGAAGGGAAATAAACATCAATCAAATGGGTCCCATTCGGATTAACACTCTCAAAAGGTGATTCAAAATAATTTGTTACAAACTGTGACAAATTATTTTAAAAGTTCTGTGGAAATACAAACCAAATAAAAGTAAATTCAATAAATTTTTGTTGACGGTTGATTACTGTAGAAATATTTAACAAAGTGGAATTGCATAGATTCTTTTTTAATAAGCACCCACTGTACTGGGATAAGTGGCTGCCTGCAGCTGTCTGGTTTTGGCCTGGTATCCATTAGATACATTTGCCGTCGCCTGGGGGTGCGTGTGTCGGCTTTGTTGCCGTGGCTATGACTCTGGCTGTAGCTAAGACGGTCGAGATTGCCCGGATTGCCTTTATTTGGGCCACAACAAAGTGGGTGACATGTGAGATGGGGCCAGAACACGAGAAACACTGTCTAAGCAATGCGATTTGGTTTTACGGTGGCGGAACGGTTGACGGAATTGTTCATTTGAGACCTGAATAATGCATTTTCAATTGGCCATAACCATTTCCGACCCCTCAAACACCAAGCACCACACACAAGCCCACATACCGCTTATAAGCTGCGGTTTGCCTTTGATTTGACGAGCCGAGCATGTCCTGACATTCGAGCTGTGGTTTCAACCGCAGCAAATGCCAAACCGAGGCGCAACCACACAAAACGGTGGTGGCAATGCCAACAATTCCACAAGATGTGTTAATGATTTCGGCGGATAATTTACCGGGGAAAACCTGTTCACTAGAGGAACCATTAATTCACAATGTTTTTCACCATAATGAAACTGGTTTGGTGGATAACAGTTACCTTGGCTTATAACCCATGATCCGCCGTCAATCAGAGATAGCTTCATGGCCCAATTGAACCCGACGTCGTCTAATCGATATGTGGACACCATTATCGATTTGTTCTGTCACTCGGCTTTTATCACTTTTTGTGTTGATTTATAAATATTTAATGCTGACTGCATTATCCCTAATTGTTAGACTACTTTTGTGGGTTGAATTGTGGATCTGTTTGGGCGATAACAACTCCATTTAACTAATTGAAGCCTTGGCAGTCACTTGAAGCATCGCCATCAATTAAATTTCACAGCTTTTTTATTGTCTCTCATTGACTTCTGTACACTTTTATTGAATTAGTTCGCCGAACGATGTTTTGCCAACTAATTTGACAGGTCTTAAACTCAAATAAATTTAAAACCATTATTTATTTATGATAAATTTGTAGGGATTATAATAAAACGGAAACACGTTAAATGGTTTCCCTAAAAACTGTTAAAGAGACATTTTTTGCACTGAATTTAAAATTGCATCGTATATATTATTCATTGTATAATGGCTGCTTAAACAGAGACACAAAAGACAGGAGAAATAAAACAAAACTTGACCTTTGCTCTTGGCTAGACGCAATTTAAATTGCTGTTGAGAAAATGTTGTTGTTCCTGTCATTAAGGGAATTATCAAGCATTAAATGACATCTAATTGCACAGAATAGGGTGAGCTCAAAAGAAGAAGACAGGCAGACATAGAAATATACACAAAATATAACTTCCAAAGAGGAGCGAAACAACAGGAGGAGCTACTGGGGAGTAGCACGTTTCCAAGAATTTGCCAAACAATACACACAGTATACACACACACACAAGGCATCTAGCGGACTCATCGTCTGCCCACCATCCACATCCCCATCCTCATCCCCATCGCCATCCCAATAATACGTGAGCAGGGTGGTGGGCATTCAAACGTGCCTCTACTTATCGATTTTTATTTCATTTTTATCCGCTCCACGAGGAGCCGGCCAGCCCGATGCAAACCAACTCGCACTTTTGTCACTGTGTCCTAGAATGCACAGAGAAAAACACTTTCAGTTGGTTAGCTTATGGATAAATGTAACCTAGCTTCATTTTATGACCTTATAATAACAAAATTTTGGAATAAATCTGTTTTGTTATTTAATAATAATACAAATTATCACCGACTGGATCTATCTTCAGTATTGTTAGAGTACTATTGTCTGGGTATTTTTTCTTGTGCATGTATATAGTAAGCCATGTCTCGTTCTCATCCTGTCCTGCCACAGCATTGTTTTTCCATCCTTCTGTGCACAAACATTTTTTTATGCTTCTACTTATAAACGCGTACGACTAATGGAGGTTGACGGGGGCGGGGGGGCAGGGAGTGCAGAGGATGTCGAGTCCGTAGTCGGCGACATATCGCCATAACACCATCAACAGTTCATACTCCAAAGCAGAGGCAAGTACTCCTCAACCTCAATTTGGACCACCATCTCTCCTCCTCCTTCCCATGCTTGTTGTTGTTGGTATTGCTCCTGTTGATGATCATGACGACGATGGTGATGATGATGATGATGATGATGTTGCTCCTGCAGTCGTTTACTCGGCTCCTTTTTCTGAGTCCGATTCGCGCGCACGGCTGCCATTGTTACAAAATGTGACAATAGAACGAGCCGAGAGGCAGATGCAGAGAACCAGGAGCAGAAAATAAGAAAAAACAGTAGGAGTTGTAGAGGCAGAATCAGTAACAACAATGCATATACAATAGATTTCGAGACCGATAGGTTTAACACTCTCGTTAAGTTGAAAGAATAATATGAGACCAAATAACTGCGTGAGAGAATTGGGTATCCTTTGAGTACTCCCATTTAAAAAGGAATAATTATTTTTCACTTATATTATTTATATAGGTTAAAGATTGTTAAAAGAAATTGTTCTGCCTTTCCCCCAAAAAACATAAATTGGCTTACTGTATATTAATATTATCCATTAATTGATGTAACCTTAAAAATTTTTTTAACTTTTCAAAACCCACTTTTACTAATAAGCAATCTGATTTTGAAATTTCCATTTCGTGGAGTTTTACCCAGCACATTATTCAATTAGACCACAAAAAATAGAACCTCATTTTGCCCTGCAATAATTTTCGTTTTAATGCACATTTTCAATGCGATTAAATGGAGTTTCCCGCTGTGCAAGACAAACTTCTGACTGGAAGCATAATGTCCTCTTAAAAAGGGTAAAATGAGAAGACCAACAATTGCTAAGGAGTCGCAGGATGAAATTTTCAAAAACGACGATGGCGGCGCCGCTTGCAGCAGCTCCTACTTAGCAATTGTTGTTGTTGTTATTGTTGTTGTTGTTGTCGTCGTGGAAAGGGGACGAAATTGGGAATGGGAAAAGGGGTCGCTTTGCACAAGGTGGAAAAGGAGTCGCCTAGCTGAGGTCATGCCAGTCAACCGAATAAATGAAACAACAAAGACTGAGATACACAGACACAAGCACACACACACACACACACACACACTTACCACCGCATAAAATATGCGAAAGCATAAGGCTGCATGCCCCCTTCTTCCTTCCTCCATTGAGACGGAGGAGCTCGCTCCAAAGTGTCCTGGGATACGAGGAGTTGAAGTTCCATCCCAGACTCATAGTCGCAGCCCGAACTCTCGCATATAAATATACATTTTTTTGTGTCGCAAAATGAAATTTACTGGAGCGAAAAAAATTGTGCGACGTCGGGAATGGACGGCTGGAAGCTCGGAGTGTTTAGCTCTACTTGGTTATAATAGGGATAAATCCCATTAATGCATGATTTGGCAAAAGTTGTCGATGCAAATCATTTTCATCGGTAATATTTCTGTATCCAATGTGAATTATGCTCGGCTGAAACAGATTATATATACTCAATGCAGACACTTGCCAATCAATTAGGAATTTTATGTTATTTTTTTATCGATTGGCAGAAATGTATAATTAATATTATAAAATAGACGGAAAACAGAAATGTAAGAGCAATATGTATTCTTAGTTTATTTGATTTATGTATCATAGTATGTTAAATTTATTTTAAGTATTCATTTCTTGGCTGCTTAATGTGATAAAAAGAGTTAGAGCAAACCTTGTTATTTTCTCTGTAATGCCTGCCTTTTTTATTGTGCACATTTTAATCAATTAGATCTTGCTTTCTGGCAAAGGCAGCTTAACAACCCGAATTACCTCCAAGGCGTACTAGAAAATATTTTCCTTGAGCGAATGAAAAGGGGGGTGCGGCAATGAGGGGGTCATGCCACTACACTTACAGAGGAAAACAGCAAAAACACTTTGCCACTACCTTTCAGTTCACATTTTTTCCCAGTTCCCCCGACCTCCTCCACTTTGGTTTTTCTTGTACTTGGGCTGCAGTTACGTCTGTCGTTCAAAGCGACTAAAATTTTACTGACTTTGACAAGCTGCCTACCGCCTCCCCCCTCCCCACTCTCCACTTCACTTCACCCCCGCCTAATGCAGAGGACCCTGAGTGTGTGTGCAGTCAGTCAGAATTGTGCCTTGTAAATAGGATTCATCTCGCGCCGAGTCGCGACCAGCAGCCGTTTGGTTCTGCTCCGGCACGAAATGCAAAATATTACGCGGATCTGGCTCAGAAACTACGTGCACTGAAAACAATGAAGTCATGAATATGAATGTGATAAAAAGTCTTTGAAGAGATCAATAATTTTAAATATTGTGCAATGAAGTGGGTCTGTTTAAAACAAAGTATAAGATATTTAACCTAAACTGAATGATATTGAATTAAAGGTTATACTTTTTACTTTGTTACAATTTAAAGAGAATTGATTTGAATTTGTATCACTTTTTTAGTTATTTAATGCTGTTTTCAAGTGTAGTTCTCCTTCGAAAGGCGTTCTAAGACCGTTGACGTTGCTGTTGCCATCGTTGCCTCTGTTTTGCGCCCAGACACTCAAGTAAATGGCCGTCAGGCAGTCGGGAGTCCTCCCCCGAACCCCATTTGTCCGCCCAGCAGCCTCCATGGCTTCCATCTATCTATCTATACAGTATCCAGCATCAGGCATCCAGCATCCAACATCCAACATCCAGGATCCATCCATGCATCCATACCGACCATTTTCGCCATGTCAGGCGGCAGCCAAAAGTGCGCTCATCTGTGGTTCGTCGGGCAAAAAGTTTGGCGTATCTATGTTGACTCCGTTAGTGTGTCCGCGTGTGTGTGTGTGTGTGTTGGTGTGTATCTGTGTCTGCTTGTCAATTTATCCTTTAGTTTCTCTTTCAAATATTTTTTTGTGCTGCCTTTGGCCGCCACCCACTGGCCACCCAGCCATCCGCCTGTTAGTTGCGTTTGTGGTTTGCCTTTGTGTGAAATTACCGAGGCTCTGCCGTCTCGCTTTCCCCGCCTGCCTGCTAACTGTTTAATTAAAGACTGCAGAAAGGGGAGTTGTCGTGTCAAAGATATCGCTGGCTGCCCATCGAAGGATACTTTTAGCAGGAAGCCGCCTTAATTATAACGTCGCCTGATGCTGTAAATAAAATAATTATGTTTTAATTGAGGTCTTTGCGATCCTCTCATTTAATTATCTTTGTTAATCCCTGGTGATTAAGAACTATGAATGGCTAAATTTGTTTTTTATGGCCTTCATTAAGATTGAAGTGTCAGGTATCTAAATTCTCAATAAGGACTTCGGTAATCTTAGTTTAAATAGTCACCTTTTCAAAAAATCTAATGTGTTAATCCCTTTTCTTCTCCCCTGTCACCAGGATTTTCTAATTATAATCCAGAAGTTACTATTTTCAATCTAATTAGGGTCGCAAAAACCTGATCCCATTAAATTTATACATTTATCTAATTACGTAATTGAAATGAAAATGCTGCGTCAACATCGTCAAAGGCAAGTCAAGCTGAAAAAGGGGATAATCCCCGATTTCGCCATTCAGTTGCGAAGCAGAGTGTACACACGAGGTGCTCTCTTTTGTAGTTGTTGTTGTAGCTGCTTTTGATTTGGACTTGTGAGCCATATCGGCTCATCCTCCGCTTCGCAATCCTTTGGTGGCTGCAAACAAACATCGCCCAGGCAACCAACCAACCAACCAGGCAACAACATGCGCACACTAACACAAAAGGCAACACAGACTCGCATTACTCGTTGCCAGGAATATATATCACGGCCAACACAATCTGCCTCCTTCGCTACTCCTGCCCCTCGCTCCTTGGCCGCCTTGCCCTCCTGGCCATCTTGCGATGATGAGGATTGAATGGCAATGGCAACGGCTGAACGGCTGCTGCCAGCGGGGGGCGGCATTCGAAAGGAGGAGGAAGGTGTGCCGTGTAGGCAGATGATGCAAAGGGCGCTTGTTAAATTCTTTCGCATTTAGTTTTGCCGTCGATAATGATGCTACGACGACGGCAGCCGACTTCGAAACACTGCAGCGAAGCCACCTCCTGCCTTCCTTGCTTCCACCTCCAATCCTTTCAGTTGCCGACAACCAGACGATGATGTCGATTTTGATGCATGCTTATGTCCGCATATCCGCCTTTTATGCCTATCCATACTCTTTCGGGGGATAAGAACCCAACAATATCAGGAAGATAATATTCGGTTTTACTTTAATATTAAGAATCTAAAGTAGGTTCGAGGTAGAAATGGTTAGGTAATATATGCAAAAATTTATAGTTCCAGTTTCCGTGATATTTTTAATAAGAAAAGAGAAAGATTAATAAATTATGGAATCAATAATTAACACACAAACTAGTTCTGCTATTTCAAGAATGTTTAAATTTGAAGTACTTAATAAAGCTTGATGTTTTAACCTGACTTCTGCTGGTTGTTAAACCTTCTTAAGCTTAACTGTTGCATAAGAGTAATATCGAACGCAACTTGGAGGCTGGTTGGTTGTTAACGTTTGAGTATTACATTCCCTTTGGGCTCCAATTTCTGGCGCTCTTCACTTGCATCTGCTGGCTGCCCCCCATCCCCTTTGCCAGGATTCCTTCCTCCTTTCCCACTTCGTCGTCGTCGTTTTCCAGCTGCGGCAATATATGCAAATTATTCCTGTGAAGCTGCGTACAAGAGCCTTCGAAGAGGGCTTAATACAATTTACTTGGTCAAAGTATCGAATTATTGAACCATATGGGTGTGCTGGACAAAGGACATAATTTAATAGATTTAAATGGGTCTCTAAAGCCATAAAAAGAGCATTTCCGGTGGATTAACTCTGCCTAAGCTCCACACCTTGCCACACATCGCCTCGGGAAGTGCTGAAAGCGAGCCTCCAATTGAATTAAATGCCTGTTCCGAGATTGTCCCTGCCTTCGGCTGCCAATATTTTGAAAGCTGAAAGCAGAGTGTGGCATTGTCTGAAGGCCCGAAAAATTCGAACAAAAGCTGAGTGAGAGAAAATGATACTCGAGCTGGAGAAGAAGTGCAAAGAACTCTCGAAATGAAACTGGTTCTGGCCCAAAACCGAATCGTTCGTTGTATCTCCCTGCTGCTCCGGCTGCTTTGGCGTTCGTGTGTCGCTGTGTAAGTGGCTTCTCCTCAGCTGGTGTTTGAAAATGTGCTAAGTTGCCTCGCTTTTGTGTGCACAGGGGGGAAGCACTACTACCAAAAGTACTAAAAAGTAGGGCCAAGGGGCAGAGTAAACAACTTTGTGAAATGGCGGACAATTATGGGAGATGCGCCGCCGCCACTGCTTCTGCTGGTTTGCTGGCTGGATGGCTGGCTGGTTGGCAGTGCTATCTGTGTGAGAGAGGCACTTGGAGTTGCCGAGGACAGTTGCCACTTTGGTCACGTACCAAAAAACGATTGCAGCTCCAGATATGCCCACATACACACACACACACACACAACACTCTCACACTTTCATTTATACATATATATATGTTTATATATTTGGGTCAACTTTGTGCCCGATTTGGTAAGCAAATATTAATTTCGCCCTTGCGTTCTTCGCTCCGTTTCGTTTCGCTTCCAGGAATATTGTCTCCTCCGGGTCCGTTTCTGACGCCCAGTCCATCGCCATCGATCTCAGCTAGCCCTCGTCTGCAACCATCGCCATCGCTCTCGCCGTTCCCACAGGATGTGGTGCTCGTAGCCGGTGGCAGTCAAGTAAACGCCAACAGCAATCCCCAGGAACACGTAAGTTGATCTCTAAGAGAAAGCCCCAAAAAAATGCAATATAAAAATAAATTTAGTGGAGGGGGATTTATTAGTAAAGTTTGTGTAATTTCGGGTTCAGTTTCGGGAACTCGGAAATCTGGCAAATCCTATATGGAAATACAATCCATTATACCTTATATTATACCTTTTCCCGTTGTAGGAGCGCAAGGCGGCGACGCCTGGCAGGAGACAGTCCATCCACCAGTTCACCAATGGCAGTCCCAATGCTGGAACCGTCGTCTTTCAGCCGAGCCCCTCACAATCGCCGGCCGCTGCCACAACGGTCATCGGCGTGACCAGTGGTGGCCTCATAGCCACCGCCGCCGGAGGAGCTGGAGCCACCGGCCTGAGTGCCGGAGTAGGAGCTGCTAGCAGTTCCGGAGTGGGAATCGGAGTCGCCCTGCACAGCAATGCCATCGGGAACGAGCTGAATGCCACTCTGGTGGGATCGAACAATATCCAGCTTAATAAGGTAAGAAATGGAATGAATGAATATCTATTTAAATAAAATAAGGGATACATTTTTACCATTTAATAAACTCTCTATTATATTGCATTTCTTGTTTGCATTGCAGAAGGGCACAAAGCGGGCCACCCAGCAGCAGCAGCAGCAGCAGCAACAACAGCAACAGCTGGGCCACCAGATCTTCAGCAGCGCCGTTGCACCCACCTCGCTCAGCAGTGCGACTGCGGTGGCAGCCGGAGGCGGAGGCTATGGACAGTTCAATGCCACCGCCATCAGCACGCCCACCTCGTTCGCCACGGCAGCCGGCAGCAGTGTGGTCAGCAGCAGCGCCAAGGGTCCGCAAAAGAGCCAGAAGGGGCAACACCACCAGCAGCAGCAACACCAGCAGCAGCAGCAGCAGCAGTTCCAGCACTACCAGAGCAGCAGTCCCCTGATAGCGGACAGCCCCATTCCGAGTCCAAGCGGAGCCATTGCAGCGGCTGCGATCAAGCCACCGACTCCGCAGCCGCAACCCGTGCAGATGCTGTCCCAGCAGTTCACCATCTCCCAGCAGCCGCAGCAGCAACAGGCGGCGCAGCAGGTCTTCCAGTTCATCCAGGGACCGCAGGGCCAGCTCATAGCCACCACTCCGCAGCAACAGCAGCCCATCCAGCAGCAGCAGCAACAACAACAGCAGCAGCAGCAGCAACCTCAGCCTCTCCAGCAGCAACAGCCACAGCAGCAGCAGCAACATCGGTTCGTTGGCAATGCCGGCGTCACAGGAATGCCGACCGGCAAGTCCGGCAAGGCACCGCAACAGATCCTGCCCAAGCCGCAGCAGGAGCTCCAGCAGCAGAAGAAGGGCTCAACGGCGGCGGGAGGAGCACAGATCTCGCAGACAGTACAACAGCAAGCCGGCGGCCAGTCCAACAATCCCACCCAACAGCAGCAGCAGCAGCAACAGCAGATCCTGTTACCTGCCACCGCCAGTCAGCCGCAGCAGCTGCTCCTCAACCAGATGCCCGTGCTGGTGCAGCAGAATCCGCAGGGAGTGCAGCTCATCCTGCGCCCGCCCACGCCGCAGTTGACCACGACGCCCTCGCTGGTCATCCAGCAGAATGCCCGCGGGCAGCCGCAGCTGCAGACGCAGCCGGCGCAGCAGCAACTGCTGCGGATAGTGGGCACCAATGGAGCGACCATGCAGCTGGCTGCCGCGCCCACCTTCATTGTGTCCTCGCAGGCGAACCTCATCCACCAGACGGCGACCGGCCAGTTCCAGAGCGCCATCAAGTCGGGCACGCAGCTCACCGGCCTCCATGCGGCGCTTGCCCAGGCGCAGGCCCAGGCCCAGGCACAGGCGCAGGCGCCACGATCTCAGCCGTTTGCCACGACGGCCACTCTGAACACCCAGCTCCTCGGCCAGAGCGTGGCCGCCCAGCTGCAGAACCTCCAGCTGGCGGCGGCCCAAATCCAGATGCCCAACGGCCTCACGGCCATTTCCCAACTGCCGGCTCATCTGCAGCAGAGTCTGGGCGGCGCCACCATCAATCTGAACCAGCTGAACGGGGCGCACATCCAGCAGATAGCCAACGCCTTTCAGACGCCCCAGGCACCGGGTGCGACCACTGGCGGAGCGACGAGCACCACGGAGCTCTTCACCCAATCCTCGCCGGCACATGTGCCGCTGGCCGTGACGCCGGAGCCACTGCGTCAACCCACGCCGGTGCCGATGATGCAGCAGCAGCAGCAGCAGGCGGCGATGGCCACCATCCAACTGCAGCAGCAGCAGCAACAGCAGCAGCAGGCGCAGATCCAGCAGCTGCAGCACCAGTTGCAGCAGACCCAGTCGCAGGTGCAGCAGGCGCAGCAATCCGTGCACTCCACCGCGGTGCCGGAACCCAAGAAGAAGCCGCGTCCTCGCAAGAAGAAGCAGGCGCCAGCGGCAGTGGCAACTCCACTAGCGGCCACACCGACGGTGGTGCCTGTGGAGATCAGACCGCCGACGCCCCAGAAGATTGCCATTGCAGCCACGACCGCGCCAACTGTGCGCTCCAAGTCGCCCTCGCCACCGCCGACGACCATCCAGCGGAGCAGCAACGGCAAGCTGGATCTGGGCGATGTGATGAAGTTCTGCGGCATCACCGGCGACGACGACGACGACGAGGACTACGGAACGGGTCTGGACACCGGACTGGCCTCGGAGCCGGAGCCAGCGCACCAGGCACAACCGCAGGCCACGCCAAGTGCAGCAGGCACGGGAACGACGACGGGTGGCGGCGGCAGCAGCGGCGACATCATGATCTCCATACCGAACCAAAACGGCAGCGACGGCCTGCCCTTCACCCTGACCATTCCCGCGCCGCAGCCGCAGCAGCTGCAGAGTGCGACGGCCTCGCAGGCGGCGGGAAGCGAATCAGCCACCGAAATACCAAATATCCTCATCAAGATCGATCCGAGTGCGGAGGCAGCGGTGCCGCCCTTTGGTCTGTCCACTCCGCGGCTGCCGACGGCCGAGGAAATCCAGAAGCAGGCGCAGCAGCACCTGGCGCAGCAGGCGGCAGCCGCAGCAGCAGCGGCGGCGCAGGCGAAGGCCACAGCCACGCCCACCATCAACATCAGCCTGCCCGGGATGACGCTGCAGCCGCAGGTGACGTCGACAGCCATTGCCACGCCCACTCCGGCGGCAAACGCAAATCCCGTGTCCACCACACTGGCTGTGAAGCCGAGAAGGAAGCCAGCGGTGCGGCGGAATGCCAAGAAACCAGAGCCAACTGGCAGCGGCGGCGGCACCTTGATCTCCTCGAGCAGCGGCACCACCACCACCATCAGCAGCAGCACCAGCACCATCCTGAACAGCAGCCAGCCCACCACGGTGAACACCATCACGCTGACCACTCCCTCGCCGGTGACGAGCAGCAGCAATCCCACCCTGATGCTCACCCACGGAACGCCGACGGCAGTGCCGAGTCAGATTGGCAACATCCAGATCTCGCAGGTGCACAACCACCACCAGTCCACGCTGCCCGTGAGCAGTGCCGTGGAAAACAAGATCCAGATCATGCCCATTCTGCCACCGGGAGCCACGGTCATGGGGGGCACCCCGGGAACTGGAGGGCATGCATCCGCCGGCGGGCAGTCAACCCAGTTGGTCTTCCAGCCGACGGTGCCCTCGGTGGCGCCAACGATCTCCGCGGAATCCACTGGGTTCAAGCTGTCCAGCGATGGCAGGCAGATGCAACTGGTGGCCATACCGCAGGCGACTCCTCCGCAGCAGCCGAC
This sequence comes from Drosophila ficusphila, assembly GCF_018152265.1. Taxonomy (NCBI): domain Eukaryota; kingdom Metazoa; phylum Arthropoda; class Insecta; order Diptera; family Drosophilidae; genus Drosophila; species Drosophila ficusphila. The sequence continues at coordinate 23,008,151 of NW_025064737.1, forward strand.
AGCGAGTGCGGCCCAAGCAGCGGTGACCACATCCACGCCTACTCTGACCGCCGGAGGAGCCACCATTCTGCCGCCTCAACTCACTGGAATGCCCGCGAATGTATCTGTTTCGGTGGGATCTCCCGCCTCGGCTGCTGCTCTGGTGCCACAGCTCACCGGGAGTCTGACGCTCACCGTGTCGGAGCAATGCGAGCGGTTGATCCTGCGCCACGACCCCAACACTCCGCAGGACCATCAGTCGCAGCTCATCTTGCAGGCTCTGCTCAAGGGTGCCCTGCCCAACGTGACCATCATCAATGAGCCGACGCGCGTGGATCCCAACAAGCACTCGACGCCAATGCTGCAGCCGCAACAGCAGGTCATTCAAATCCCGCAGCCACTGGCTCCGCCGCAGCCAATTCTGCAGCAGCAACAGACGGTTTCCAAGGTTTCAACAGCTCCCAAAATTGAAGTAAAAGGTGGGTCAAATTAAATGATTTTAAGGGTATTAATTTAATACTAATAACTATTCCTTCTTTGTGATGCAGTGACGAACAATAGGAAGTTGTCGGGTCAGGGAAGCAGTACGCTGACCAGCACCACAACCACAATGACCACGATGAAGCCACCGGCCACACTGCCCGCCAAGCAGAACGAGGTGCTATCGTTCCCCCAGCTGCCGCTCAACTCGCAGGTGCTCATCCAGCAGCAGCCACTGATTCCGGCGCAGCTGCAGCCGCAACTGCAACCAGTCACTGTGCCCGCGACGCTGCCCACCCAGCCGGCCACCATCTCCGTTCCAATACCCTCGCCGGCGCCCGCTCCGCAGCTGGCCAACAACGGACAGCAGCGGTACATCGCCCTGCCGCCCATCGATCCCACCACGCAGCAGCTGTTCTGCCTGAACAGCGTCACCAACCAGATCACGGCCATGAGTGCGGGTCAGACGGCGGCATCGATTGGACCCACGGAGCGTCTGCTCATCGCTCCGGCCGGGATAAACGCCCAGCAGTTGGCGCAGTGCCTGCAGCTGGGACAGCTCCACTTCAACGATGTGAATCCACTGCCAGCCCAGCAGCAACAGCAGCAGGTGGCGACCAGCGGCGGTGGATCGATTTCCATGCCACTGGGACCGCAGCCGCCGCAGCAGCAGATCGTGCATCCCATCCAGCCGATCAGCAATGGACTGGCCATCACCACAACGGCGAGCAGCACGCTGACCACCACCACTAGCACCACTTCCTCGACCACCACGGTGACCAAGCAGGTGGCCAACGTGGCGCCGATAATAGATCAAAGCAAAGCGAAACTGGAGCCGGCGAAGGCCGCCACCAGTGGAGCTGCGGGCGGAGCGGTGGTCAAGAAGAAGCCGGTGCGGAAGCCCAAGGCCACGCCAACCAACGCTTCAGAGCTGGCCAATCTAAAGAACGCCAGTGTGGTCAAGCCGATGCCGAAGCTGGATCCCCTGTCGCAGAAGCCCAACAACAATCCGGTGCAGATTGTGCAGCCGAATGTGGCGAGTGGCAAGCAGATGATCGTGGTGGGCAGCTCGAGTTGCACGACAACCACCACGACTACGATGAGCGCCAGCATCCAGCCCTTCCAGACGACCAGTGGCACCAAGTTGGTCGGCGTAACCGTGCCCATGCAGCAGCAGCAGCCCACAGGAACGGCAGCGATACTGCAGCAACAACAGCAGCAGCAGAGAACGAGCTTCAGTTTGACGGCCACCACAGTGGCCACACCTGCGCCGATGCCATCGCCCACGGTCACTCCCGGAGTCAGTCAGCTGCAAATGCAGCAGCTGCCACCGCAACAAATGCAGCAGCAGCAACAGCAGCAGATGCAACCCCAACAGCAGCAGCAGCAACAATTGCAAGCTCCGAAGCAACAACCGCAACCGAACACCGTTTCCCGGGTGCAGACCATCCAGCTCACGCCGCAGATGCAACAGGTCTTCAAGCAGGTGCAGATGCAGATCCAGTTCCTTACCATTAAGCTGCAGAACAAGTCCACATTCCTGCCCGTTTCGGCGGAGATTGATCCTGCAACAATTGCTGCGTACAACAAGCCAATGTCCGATGCCGAAATAAATCTGGCGCTGCAGCGACTCTTTGCGGAGCAGCACAGGATTCTGGCCTCTGGGAAAGAAGTGCCCACTCCAGAGGGCATGTTACCCACAGCCAATGGTACTGGCTTCAGTCTGATGGCACAGCCAATACAGCAGCAGCAGCAGCAACAGCAACCACAGCAGCAGCAACAGTTGCAGCCGGTGGTGCCGGAGCCTCTGAAGACAGCCGTGCCGGCAAATGTGGTGCAGCCCAACAATCACTCTTCCACGACCACAACGGGAACAGCGACAGCCACTGGAAGTGTGGCCACGGCAGCACCTCAGCAAAGTGCTCAGCAAAACATCACCCAAAGGATACACATCTACCCCATGCAGCACCAACAACAGCAGCAGCAGCAGCAGCAACAGGCAGGCAACAAACCGAAGCAGGCGCCACCGAAACCGCAGCAGGAGCAACAATCGCAGCAATCTCAACTGCAAATAAAGCCAAAGGAGCCGGCAAACAGGAACAAATCCAATAACCAACAGCTGCAGCCAAACACACCGCAACAACTGCAGCAGCAGCCACCCAATGGAAGCATCAATATGTTGCCACAAAAAGTAAATATGATGCCGATGGTTCAGCAGCAGCAGCAGCAGCAACAACATCAACAGCAAACGCAGCAGCAGCAACAACAGCAGCCTTTGCTCAACAAAAGCGGACCACCGCCCCTGATCTTCGCCAGCTCCACGAATTTGCTGAACAACAGCAACAGCAGCAACAATCTCGCGAGCAACTCTGTGATGCAAGTGAACAACATGTTGTCCCTGCCGCCATTGCAACCCCAACAGCAACCGCAGCAGCAACAGCAGCAATTGCAGCAGCAGCCAACTCCCATCCTGCCACCAGTGGCTGTTGGATTGGGAGTGGGCGTGGGAGTAGGAGTGGGGTTGCCGACCGGACCGATTGGAAGCCTGGTGCCGACACTGCCGTCGATTCCGAGCCTGCCTCTTTACATGCCCAGCAAAATGGACGAAATGCCAACGCAGAAACCAAAAATTGCACGCCTCTCCTTGTGAGTAGTTGGTTGAACAATGCCGATTTTAAGAAAAGCGGCCAACTGGATTGCAGATATGGAAGTGCAAGATCAACTTACTAACTCTTCTCCTTTCACAGATTTGTGCGTCAACTCGAGGTCGACCAGGAAAGCTGTCTGAAGCCGGACTACGTGAAACCCTTCCGCACCAAGGATGAAGCGGTCAAAAGGCTAATCAGGTAGGAAACAATGATACAAGGATAATGTGACTTCATTACTAACATATAATGGTTTTCTAGATACCATTGCATGCATGAAAACGATGTGGAGTTGCCCTCTGACGAAGACGAAGAGTTTGAAACCACTGCCCTGGAATTCCAGGACAAGTTCCGTCAGCTGAACGGCAAGTTCCAAGAAATACTGATGCAGGAGTCAACGGTAAGTTGTCAATAATGGATCTTTTCTAACTTGTTTTAATTAATTCCAATTATTTCTTTAGCTGCCACATCGCACCTCGGAGTTACTGCAAATGCAGCAGCTAATGATCGACGATCTTAAAGGCGAGATCAACGAAATCCGCACGGCTGAGAAGGAACTCGACCAGCAGTTAAAGGAGGAACAGACTAGCGAGAAGCCAGCAGGCGAAAACGAAGTCCAGTCAGAGGCCAAAGTCAAAGAGGAGATTAAGCAGGAACCGATGGACAAGGCAGCCCAATCAGATGGAGTCGTGGACAAGTTTGATCTGCTGAAGAACAGCGCCGATGTGAACAAGGCCTTCAACAAGTCGCAGCCACCGCAACAGTCTGCAGTTAAGCAAGAAGAAAGACACGAAACTGTTGAGCCTTCAGTAAATGGAACTGTCAAGAGCGAGGACCAGGACAAGGAGTCCTCAAAGTATATCAAGAAGGACTATGACAACTTCGATATCGAGTCCGAGTTGACTACCAGTTTTATCATGAAGAAAGTGGAGCACAAAGCTGCTTTGGCCAAGAACTCCGAGAATCGCTACCAGGAAAGAAACTTAATGGAGCAACAACAGCAACATATCAAAGGCAATGGAGTGGATTCGGTGGACCAGGACGATCAATGGTACTGTCTGCAGAAGGAGCTCAACCTAATGAACAACGAGCCCATGCAGCAGCCGCAACCCCAAATGAACGGCAACCAGCACATGCCCATCAATCGCCATTCGGCGCAACACCAAACCCACTTTATGGACAATTCCAGCAATAACAACATGATGGGCAATAGCAATCACATCGCGGACCTGTTTCCCAATGGATGTATCGATAAGAGCAATCAGAGCACCACGAGCAGCAGCAACAGCAGTTGCATGAGCGAAAACCATGCTGGCTCCAATCCCGTCAAGACTGTCTCCTCGTGCAGCGGGCAGCGCGAACAGCCGGTGGTCTTGGATGCTGAACAGCAGAACGAGCATCCCGCCATCAGTGAGCTCTTCAGCTCGGACTCGGATGTCCAGAAGTCCGTGGAGACGCGACTGGAGGCCATGTTCGGAGAGTCGCCGGTGCATTTGGACGGGAAGGGCAGCAGCGATGCCCACGACATTGAGACCAATCTGGACGAGATCTTTGGCGATTCTAAATCGCCGGCTGCCAACCACAAGAGCAAGCTGAGCATGTGGGTGCCAGACGCCACGTTTATGCAGCAGACGCCTCAGCAGGCGCCGCAACAGCAGCAGCAATACGCAGGCACGCAGCAACCATCACAGCAGCAACATCACATTGAGCTGAACTGCAACAACAATCCCCGCTGGATGCAGAGCATGGAGGCGCACTACAGCGACTTCCTTTCCAGCGGCACGAGTAATGGAGAGCTGGTGAACGGATCAGAGTCGCGGAAACGGAGCTGGGACAGCCAGCTGATGGGCTCCGGCAGCGACATGGAAGATGACAACAGCAGCAAGCGCCTGTGCACGGCGTCATCATCCTCCTCTTCGTCGCCGATGTCGTCGCAGCAGCAGCAACACGTCCAGGTGCCACAGCATGGCCTCTTGGACACGGATATGTTGCCCGGCGGATTCCCCCAGATGCTGATGGACCAGCAGCAGCATCAGCAACAGCAACAGACCCAGCAGCAGCACAACTTTGCCTACGCCAACATGATGGACCAGCAGCAGCCGCAGCAGCACCATCAGCAGCACTTCCAGCACAACATGCAGCAGCAGATGCAGCAGCAGCAGCAGATGCACGTGAACCACATGGGCGGAGCCGCAGTCGGAGCTGGCGGGGAATACGACGATGACATCAGTCGTCATGTGGCCAGCGCCATCGACAGCATACTGAACCTGCAGAACAGCGGCGATTCGCTGCAGTTCTCGCTCGGGTCTATCCTCGGCGACAGCATGCTGGACGATCAGCGGCAGGCGGGCGGCAATCTGCCCAGTTGCCAGCAGGAGCAGGCGATTCAGCGACGTCGCCAGCTGGGCGAGGAGATGAACGACTGTTTGATCAGTGGCGGTGGATCTGCTGTCAGCGGAGTGGCGGACACCAGCAGCAACATTCTGCTGGAGCACCACCACCAGCAGCACCAGATGATGCAGAGCCACCAGCAGCAGCCGCACCTGCAGCACCATCACCACCAGAACATGGCACAGGCCCAGCACATGGGACAGATGAACGACTTCAGCTGCGTAACCGGCGGTCTGGACGATCCCGTCAAGTCGATCATGACCTCCTGACTTGGAGCTCCAGCAGTCAGTTCTGCGGCGGAGAATGCCTCCAACAGTCTGATACTAGAGTTTAATGCCACCACCTTGTGAAAAACGGTTGATCAAAACGACTTCCTGATTGTATAGATAAACCCGTCGTCTTAGTTGTCCTTGGTTATTGTTTTACCCCCGAGTACAAGCTCTTTTAGACCTAAGTTGAGACCTTAGCATAAATTGTTTTTACTTATTGTTTGTATTGTTTAGTCCAATGTTTTGTACAATATTTGAAACACCCTCAGATAACTAATTACTTAATGCACGAGCAAAAAAAAAAAAAGGGAAAGAGAACGAGGTGAAAGTGCGGTATAAATATATTATGACAGAGCCCCAATAAAGCCAAGAAAGCAATTGACGTGGTGAATTGAAAACTAAACGACGAATAGCATCAAATGCTTCTCACAGAGGTGCCCCAATCGGAACCCACTATTATAAATTATATAGCTACAGTAACTAAGAGAAGGCCCCTAGACAATTTATTCAAATGAAACCAAGAAAAGTACGTAAGAAAATAATGGGAGTGATGAGAGGAAAATACACGCGCAAAAGGAGAGGAATGAAAACGAATTGGTTGTATAATTCATAACTAAGTTACTTGAAGCAATTCTGAGAAACAATTAAAATCACGTTGCCAATTTTGTTGTCGTTGGAATATCAGGCAGAAAAAAATGAATTCGCGATCGATTTTTAGAGCCCCAGATATAATATATTTATTTACACATTACGTTGCGCAACATTTGTAAATAGTTAGAGCATGCAGCAGTTTCCGAACTGTATAACAAGATTAAAAATACATAGCTAAGCATTTTTAAAACAGCCGAGATATCATTTAAAGCGCTTTACGTACGACTGCTTCTGATATTACAGACAAACAAACCAACCTATTGACGTGCTCAATTCGAGAGTAAAGAATTTTTCGGCATAGCTACGGGTGTCATTGGCAAGCAAATGCAAAGATCTTAGGGATTAACAAGTACCAACTATGGCAAACTACGAAGCAAACCAAAAGCAGTTCAAAAATCACAATTTTAGCCAATTTAGTTTAAACATTTATAAATTATTGAATCTAATGTAATATCTTATACACTTAAACTGATCGATTGAAACGAGATGATAAGCTAGCTGATGATATCGGGAAGAGGAACCACAGGAAAACAAGTAACAACAAATTAACGAATCGTATCAATTGTATCTTGATCTTGCGACAAATCTGACTTGTGATTTGTGCCACGTTTTAAATATAGATGTCTGATTAGCTTGTAAACATACATAATAAATACGATTAAACTCTATACAAAAAACCCACACTCAGTAAGCCACTACGAAGTTTATCTAAAAGGAATCGCGAGCCTCAAGCCGCGAGTCGCGAAAGCAATTGTAAATGTTTGGCGTGGGAAGGGCGGGCGCCACGCATCAATTACATACCAATTACAATACTAACTACTACTTTAATACCACCACTAACACACCTACTACGATACGTACTACCATGGACGGAATGCTTGTATTACGTGTAGTCTGTAAGGGAACTTCAAGAGGTACCGTATTTTAAGATGTGCTTCGTTTAATCAGGCCACCCATCCATGACCCCTGACCTCTAACCCCCCTCCCCCCATCAAAACCTAAACCCGAACCCTGTTTCCACGAAAACCACCCACCTGTCCAGCGTCCCGTCTGAGTTGCATGATCTTGTATTTCTATTTTGAAACTTTCTAGTTATTATTCAAAGACAAATAACTTTTGTGTAAAAATGTATATGTAATAGCATAATTTAAGTTGGCAACCCAAAACTGAATAAATTTAAATCTATTGATAGATTATTAATTCGAATTGTTTTAAGTTGTATTTAGAACAAAATCGAACTCGGAACTCAAATCGGTCGCCCCTCCCGCCACCACCTATTCCACATAAACAAATCGCAGTGTTGTCACTTGAATTGTTCAGCTAAATGTGTCTAAATGTAATTTAACATAAAGAGAAAACTAAAGATTTTTAAACAAACATTGTGAGTTTTAATTAAACATCATCAGCATAGGGAGAGAGAGACAGCAAAACAAAGGAAACAACTTTAATATTTGATAGTTTATTAAGCCCATCCATTCATAGTCGTCATAAACATTAAGTACATAAAACAAAACAAACGAAAGATTCAATATAAATCTCACTGAAACGCAACAAACCGAAAACCCAACTGAAAACGGAAACTAAATAAAAGGAAATGCAATCAAATTTCATGCATTTGCGTTTGTACTGGGTGAAATGTTCTTAGGAAAATAAAGAAAATTCCATACAATTTTAAAAATGTTTGCATTTTATTATCGATTCGGTTCTTAATACGCAGGTTGCCTATGGGATTAAAAATGCGATTGGCGCATTTCCTGTGAGATTCGTTTATTCCGTACTTTTAAGATTACACACAAATCGACTTTGTGCTGAGTGCAACTGAGCTCCTAATATCATGCTAACATAAACATACAGATTTAACTACAAGAGAGATTACAAGGTTAAAACCTGCAGGCTGATTTCGTTGATGCTACTGGCTAATGAGATGAATTTGCAATAGCCCAATATCAAGTTACAGTATGTGCTTACAGTAGGAAATAAATTATTACAAAATAACAGTTATTAGAACCGAACAATATGATGATTTCAGTTTCAGGAAGAAACGACGAGTCGATTATCAGTTCAAAATCGCTGGGGCCAAAAACTACAAAATATAAAATTAAAGCGACTACCGAAGTTAATGGGTAATTAAGATTGATGGCCTTGTAAATACTTAATAGGTTAAATTTAAACAGTTTTATAATGTTTGTAAAATTAGTGTTTACACTTTACTTTTTGCCCCTGCGATTTCAAATTAGTTCTAATCAGTTCAAATCGATTCACTCCGATGTTGGGCATTGCTTTATTCGACTGGCCAACTGTGCTCGGCCTAACCCTAAGCTTAGCATAGTATTTGGCATTTGCGCTAAAGTACGATTTCGAGTAAAACGATTGTTGCAGCCTAAATGCACCGACCCTGTTCGGTTACCAGTTAGTTTTGCTGGCGCAACTAAGTTGCGCTGCCCTCTAGTTGCTTTGCTTAGGCGCTAGTTAAGTCTTGAGCGGATAGACAGGCAGTGGATGGCCCTCCGAGTTAAAGACCCACTGCTCCAGGTCGATTTCCTTGCGGTCGTCGCTGAACAACAGATAGAAGTACTTAAGGGTCTCGCTGAGCCAAAAGCTTTCCATCAGATCGCGCAGCCGAGTGTTCTGCGTATTTTTGACATTTCCCATCGATGTGTAGCCCGCGCTGACCTTGGCGTGAGTCTCAAAAGCCTGGAAGATGGTCCATCCCATGTCCTGGTAAGTCCGGTTGCCAGTCAAGGAGTAGAAGTAGTAAAGACTCTCCACAAATTCTGGGCGCAGCAAATTGTGTGCGTCGTTTGGCTTCACATAAATGTCCTGATCGTCCTTTTCTGTAAGCGCGAAGTACGAAATTTCGGCCGCCAGGTGTGTGGGATTCATCATGTAGGTTTGATAGCATGTATCCATAAGGTCCCTAGCAAGTATAAGATGTGAATCCGGCATACCGTTCTGGTGGCCCAGAAGCAAAGTGCCCGGCAAGTAGCACGTAAGGTGATCCATTTTTGGCTTAAAGTCTTTGCCATTGATCAGCTCGCCAATGTAGACCCAGTGCTCACGTGGAGTGCGCCGCATTAGCTGAGTAAGAACTCCATCCACTGCTTGCATATAGTCCAATATAAGGCTATAATAAACAAAGGTTAAGAAAAGCAAACAATTATCAAGTGGTAATTAAACAGCTGTCTGCTAAAAGAAAGACGTTACACGTGTAAAGCTATATAAACCCTATAATATGAATTATAACACTTACTTGTCGTTATCCTTACGGCCAGTCTGAATCCACTGTTTGAGCAAGTATTCATAGTAGGAGTCACCACGTGCACCCAAAGAAATAGTTGCGTAGTTACGGAAAGTTCCCGTATTGGCGTTAATGAAAATTGGTACCAGACCATGGTTCTTATCCAGATCATGCACCTTCTCGTTCACTTTTTGGGCAACCTGATAAGCGTCAGTTAATTAATTTTTATGTCACTTCCACCTATCCGTTTTGTGTTACCTGTTCATAAACTGAAATATTTGTGGAGCGGCTCAAATCACGAAACTCTAGCTGAATGGTGGTGACCTCACTGGTGGAGCTGTCCGGGGACCACTTGGGCGAATGAGCGGAGAGATCGCCGAGGTTCACATCCGAATAGGGAATATGTGATGGCGACAAGAAGGCGGGCAATAAACGGTTGCCCAATTCGGAAGCCTTGGCCAAAAACATTGTGTCGCCGCTTAGGTGATAGGCAGACAGCAATCCACCGAGAACTCTGATGGTCACTTCAAATAAATTAACATCGCGTTTAGTATCGAAGCGCAGTGAGTTCTCAACCCAGTCGCGAGCTTCCTTGAATTCTATGGGTGAATTAAAATAATAACATATATTAACCAGATATTTTTAAAAGAATGCTCGCTTACCTTCATCCAATCCCATTATGTACATGGTGTCCAATGAATCCACAATGGTCAGTCCCAGACCGAACCATTCGTGTGAGTACTGCGAAATGGGCTTCAGGTTGTCGTGTCCCCAGGCATATTTCTTGTATCCCGCCCAGGAATGCTTAAAGGCGGCCACCACCGCCGACTGCCTTTCGTTGGTAGCCCCATGGAAGTGCTGACCCATGGCTAAGAGAGGTTGGATCTTCTTTAGGTGCTCCTTAAAGCTGACTCCGCCCATATTTAAGGGATGTTTAATGGCCTGATCGAGCTGTTCGCGTTCGCTTAGCGGCTCACTTGGCGCCTGAGCAATTGGCTCTTCTACGTTGTTCAAGATGTCAATTCCACCCGTGTCCTGTTCCTTGTTGTTCTCCGGCGGAGGGAGCGCCACAGCCTGCGGAGGCCCTTGAACGACTACTGTTTCTGGCAGACGCACCACATTCTCAGCAGAATTGGCTTCCCCGTAGGCAATTAAATCATTCAACTGAAATTGATTGATAGAGAAAGATATCATTAAAAAGTTTCACTGAAGAGTGGCGGCCATAAATCAAAACATTAATGGCCAATCTTTCTGATAGCGAGGACTATCTTTATGCGCAAACAACTTAAGTCAATTAAGCACTTATCAATAAAGTGGGGCCTATTTACCTTATCGCTAAGAGCCTCGGCGAGGGGTTGTCCCTTATCTTCCGCTGCAGGCGCCGCTGCTGTGATTTCGGGCAGGTCCTTATCTATGCCTGGATGATGGTGAGGATTTGGCAGAGGCATTTGATAAGGCGCCACCATGGCCTTCTCGTCCACATCCTTTAGACTGGCGGCTAGCAGCTGATCGCCACTAAGGCAAAGAAGCACCGTCACACAAAATGCTGTTATGCCGAGAATAATGAGATTACGCTGACAACGCGGCAGCTGGTTCCAAGCCTGCAAGATTGAATGATTAGTTTGGTTAATACTGTTGGATTTGGGGCACAAGTTCCCCTGTCCACCTACCCGCCGCAGACTCTTCCTGCCCCGTTCATCCACCGTTACCGATGATCCTGTCGAGAGTGTTAGTGTTATATGACCGCCGTCCTTCATTATGTTTCTCCAAATGCCACTGCCGCCGGAATTCAGAGTATGGGAAAGTTGGATAGGAAATTCCACAACCTTCGCCTCAAATAAAAATCGATTGCTAAGCGGTGGTTTCCAAAGGTCGAATTGGAGCTAACTAAACCAGGGTTGGCCCAACTTCTGCGTTCCTTTACTCATTAAACATTTCTAATTCCTCCTGACCCTTAACTTAATTGTTCTTATTCGGTGAACACCACGAAAATTACAAAATATGAATTTATAAAACTATTGCTCAGAGAGCTGCATTTTTAGGGCTGCCAATAAATCGATAGGCACGATTTCGATAAATTATTTTTTCAGTTTTTGGATAGTATCGATAAGAAGTGGTATTTTGTGAAATAGAAACAGTGTTGCCAGGTGATGAAGGCCCGTATAAGCTAGATTTTTGAAAAAACTAAGCTAGAATAAGCTTAAATTAAAAAAAAAAAAAGTTCTAAAAAACAAGCTACACTCAAATTAGAGAAATTATTAAACCTTATTATGTTTTTATGTGGGTGGCAAAAATCATTGGGGCAATATTTTTGATTAGGTCTTCAAATTTTCATTTCGCTTATTAAAGCTTTACGTATAAATATGTTCTTAAAGTTTGCAATTCAATTAAATTAGTTAATAATTCATCCATTTCGTCATCTTGATCGACATTATAAAATTTTTAATTTTTTTTATAAGCATGATGTGCTTTTTCTTTATTTATCACTTTCAGCCAACATATAGATTTAACATATATTCACGATCATATGAATTGCACATAACCATCGGCAAAAAAAGAACAAGCTCCGGTATTTTCATTCCATAAAGCATATTTTTGTTACAAAACAAACTGTTAATGTCGCAAATACATATAAAACTAGAATATGCTAGATAAATTTTAAAATAAGCTATATTTCAAGCTATAAGCTACATAGAAATATTATAAGCTTTTCTAATTTTAAATATGCTAGAGCTAGCTTATAATAAGTTAAACTGGCAACACTGGTTATGATCGCCTGGTGCTTCAAATTTAAATTCCACACTTCGCGCGATCAAGACAGCTGATCGCTATGTTTTTAGATTTCAAACACCAGGCAAACATAATCCACAGCTAGCAACAGATGCATAAGAGTGACAACATTTATTAACGGGGCTTATGGCTGGTAGAAAATCGGATCATTTTGAATCGCCAAGTGACCAGTAGAAAATCTGCTCATTTGGAATCGCCAAATGCCCAGTAGAAAATCTGCTCAATAATAAACCAAAAACTTCTCGGTGACCACCTTCTGAATAGTTATGATCGCCTGATGCTTCAAATTTAAATTCCACACTTCTCGCGATCAAGACAGCTGATTTTGTTCGTCAAATCGCTGTTTTTAGATTTCAAACACCAGGCAAACATAATCCACAGCTAGCAACAGATGCATAAGAGTGACAACATTTATTAACGGGGCTTATGGCTGGTAGAAAATCTGATCATTTTGAACCGCCAAGTGCCCAGTAGAAAATCTGCTCATATGGAATCGCCAAATGCCCAGTAGAAAATCTGCTCTACAGAAACCAAAGAAACTTCTCGGCGCCCACCTTCTGAATAGTTATGATCGCCTGATGCTTTAAATTTAAATTCCACAACTTGCGCGATAGAGACAGCTGATTTTGTTCGTCAAATCGTTATGTTTTTAGATTTCAAACACCAGGCAAACATAATCCACAGCTAGCAACAGATGCCTAAAAGTGACCAGTAGAAAATCTGCAGAAAAACACCAGGCAAACATAATCCACAGCTAGCAACAGATGCATAAGAGTGACTACATTTATTAACGGGGCTTATGGCTGGTAGAAAATCTGATCATTTTGAATCGCCAAGTGACCAGTAGAAAATCTGCTCATTTGGAATCGCCAAATGCCCAGTAGAAAATCTGCTCAATAATAAACCAAAAACTTCTCGACGACCACCTTCTGAATAGTTATGATCGCCTGATGCTTCAAATTTAAATTCCACACTTCGCGCGATCAAGACAGCTGATTTTGTTCGTCAAATCGCTGTTTTTAGATTTCAAACACCAGGCAAACATAATCCACAGCTAGCAACAGATGCCTAAAAGTGACCAGTAGAAAATCTGCAGAAAAACACCAGGCAAACATAATCCACAGCTAGCCACAGATGCATAAGAGTGACAACATTTATTAACGGGGCTTATGGCTGGTAGAAAATCTGATCATTTTGAACCGCCAAGTGCCCAGTAGAAAATCTGCTCATATGGAATCGCCAAATGCCCAGTAGAAAATCTGCTCTACAGAAACCAAAGAAACTTCTCGGCGCCCACCTTCTGAATAGTTATGATCGCCTGATGCTTTAAATTTAAATTCCACAACTTGCGCGATAGAGACAGCTGATTTTGTTCGTCAAATCGTTATGTTTTTAGATTTCAAACACCAGGCAAACATAATCCACAGCTAGCAACAGATGCCTAAAAGTGACCAGTAGAAAATCTGCAGAAAAACACCAGGCAAACATAATCCACAGCTAGCAACAGATGCATAAGAGTGACTACATTTATTAACGGGGCTTATGGCTGGTAGAAAATCTGATCATTTTGAATCGCCAAGTGACCAGTAGAAAATCTGCTCATTTGGAATCGCCAAATGCCCAGTAGAAAATCTGCTCAATAATAAACCAAAAACTTCTCGACGACCACCTTCTGAATAGTTATGATCGCCTGATGCTTCAAATTTAAATTCCACACTTCGCGCGATCAAGACAGCTGATTTTGTTCGTCAAATCGCTGTTTTTAGATTTCAAACACCAGGCAAACATAATCCACAGCTAGCAACAGATGCCTAAAAGTGACCAGTAGAAAATCTGCAGAAAAACACCAGGCAAACATAATCCACAGCTAGCAACTGATGCATAAGAGTGACAACATTTATTAACGGGGCTTATGGCTGGTAGAAAATCTGATCATTTTGAATCGCCAAGTGACCAGTAGAAAATCTGCTCCTTTGGAATCGCCAAATGCCCAGTAGAAAATCTGCTCGATAAGAAACCAAAAACTTCTCGGCGACCACCTTCTGAATAGTTATGATCAGTGTTGCCAGGTGATGAGAGCCCGTATAAGCTAGATTTTTTTAAAAAATAAGATAGAATAAGCTTAAATTTAAAAAACAGTTCTAAATAACAACACTCAAATTAGAGAAATCATGAAACCTTATTATGTTTTGTTGTTTCAGCTTCCGACTAAAATTATAATACCCCATGAATGAATAAGTAGCACATTTGTTTAATATGTACAAATTGTTTGACACAAGTTTTATTATAATTGTTATAAAATTTAATCAATGTACATTATAAAGTCAAATAGTTGTATCGCTAGGTGAAGTGGTATTTTCATTTTTTAGCAAAATAACGTTACTCCTTTGTGGATAAAATAAGAGCACACTATAACATTCCACAAAGCCCACAAAAAACGTATATTTAAATTTAAATGTATAGAATTTTTCAGAGGTTACACAACGCCTAGCGATTTCTAGTCAAGCGTAATGATAACATATAATGCATGATCATTTGGCGGCGTAGCAGTTATCGCACACTCGCACTGGTTTCCCCGGCTGACCCTGGGCATTGATGAGGGGCAGGGTGTGCTCCGAGCAGGCCTTGCAGAAGATTTCGCCGCAGCTGCGACAGTGGTGCTTGCGCCGCGTCAGGTTGAACACCCGCTCGCAGGCAGTACAATGGGTAGCGATGGAGTCGGGTGCCCAGATTCCGGGACTCCCGACCGCCTCCGGCATGGCCTGCAGTGATTGAGCGGATCCGGAGAGCAGTTGTCGCTGGCGACGCTCCTGATCCTGCATCTCCGACACCTTCAGCTTGCTCACGCTCAACTGGATGCCCAGCTCCTCGAGCGTGGTCTGTGCCTCCGACCACTGCGTTCGCACCTTGTCCAGATCGGCCTTCAGCTTGCCGTTCTTCTCCCTCTCCTCGGCCAGTTCTTTGAGGCAACCTTGCAGGTTCGAAATCTTCTCCTTGAGCTTCAGCTCCTTCTCCTGCAGGGAAATGCGCCACTCCCGTTCGATTCGGGATTCGGCCTCCGCCCGAGCAGCTCGCTCTTCGCTGGCGGTCACCTGGGTGGTGAGGGTTTGCGACGTGGTCTTTAAGATCTCGCCCAGGTTGCTCTTGTCATGGGTCCACCTGTGGAGTCGAACCAAAACTGATTAAGATGCGATATTAAGCAAGTAATTATCAGCTGCTGATTGGCTCAATTTTACAATTTAAAATTCTGATCAATTTAAGGCAGAAAAATAAATCGATTTTTCCTATAAATTATTTTAATGTAAAACCTTTACTAGCTCTACCATTCGATTAATATTTCTAACCCCAATTCGTAACCCTCACAGCAATCTTACTTTTTCTCCAGCTGGTCAATAGTGCTGGCCATATCCTCTTTTTGGAGCTCCAACTTGCCCATCAGCTCCGTTTTGTGCGTCAAGGATGCCTTGCAGTCCTGCCAACAAAAAGAATAGGCGGATGTACCAACGTCGTAATTTTCCATGGTTAACTTTTAATCTCGGTGTTAGTAGCAGGGGGAAAAATGAAAGACTTGGGGTTCGGATAAGTTTTATTTCTCTGGGTTCGATTTAGAAGTGTACGGGTATCATAATATAGGCTGATGCTCCAACGCGTATAGTACATTGTATGGATTTGTAGATTCATATAGTCTCAGTATTTATTTATATAATTACAATAATTGTATTCGACTAGGTTGAGTGTATAATTACAATATAAGCGGTTGCGTGGGGATCCATACGTACATACATATGTATAATAAACATCTGAAGCCTCTTAATCGCACTATACATATATACATACATACGTCGTTTTAGTATAATCGTCTATAATCTTTGATTACGGGGTCTCTGGGGAAGATAATTCAGCTAACAGTTTGCATACGGTAGTACATAATTAAAAACCTTTAACAATTTGTTTACTGGTATTCTATCCCTTTGGGGATCTGGTCTACGGAGTAAAGGCATTCTATATGGTACACACACTGGCTATAGATCTATAGGGTTTGTTTAGTTGAGGACTCCCAACGTGGAGAGTCTTGTAAGCAGTTGCACTTTGAGTTCCGTTCAGGACCTGGGTCTGGACTTTGAGTGTTTAACCAGGTCCAAAGGGCCTGTTTCGATTTTCACATACACTTTTTAATTTAGATACAATGCTTGGTAAACTAAAAACATGCCACACAATAACATATTCTGGTTATAATATACTCGTAGTTTATAAAATTAATTACTTCTCAGTCATAAATGCATTTAGGCACAAAATCCTCTCAGTAATAATAATGTTTAACTTATTTTAACATTTAAGAAATAGTTTTCAATTTAATAAAAATGGAATTCCAATAGATTTTTACGTTAACAAATTCGGTATTCAACTTATTTTGGGATTGTGAAAACCGAAACTGGCCTGATTAACATAGAGTATCTAGATTTAGGTGTCTCCCTTGGCTGTCTGCTCCCGGCACAGGACGTAGTCGCTCTGGGATGCATCCACTCCGAAGTGCTGGCTGACGGCAGCCGCCGCCTCGGCGAGTTCGTCGTTCAGCGACTTGGCGGACGTGGGCGTCTTGGCATCCTTGCTCGCCGACAGCTCCTCCGGATTCGGAGCATCCGGCTGGCGCGGCGACTTGCGGTACTTGCTCGGATCGAAGGGCGGAAAGGCGTCCATCTTGAGGTGCATCCGCTTCATGGGCGGTCCGGCGTCCTGTTTGTGCTTCTTGGTGAGCGCCTCGAACTTCTCCAGGTTCTGCTGTCGCCGGGTGTTGGGCGAACGATCTCCGCCAACGGCTCCGCCCCCAGTTCCAGCTCCTGGTCCCGATCCCGATCCCGTTCCCGCTCCCGATCCGTGGTCGTTGAGCTTCGACTCGTATTTCTTTTCTAGCGATTGTAAAATGTTACCAATTTGTGAGGCTTTCGTTTGCAGGCGCGAGACCATCTCGCCCTTCTGTGTGAGTTCATCTTCACATTCCTGGTTGAATTTTAAACGGGGATTACTTTTTGACTCTTAGGCTCAAACCGATTTACTTGGAGCTAATGATCAAATCATAAATGAAGACTCAAAACTAAGTAGGAAAACGAAAACCAAAGCTACGGGCCAGATGAGCGAATGAATGTGGGCAGATGAGTTGTGAGCGTTGTTAGCGACTTAAATAGATAGATTCGTTTTACAGGGTATCGTATTAGGCAGTAGAAAAACTATCCGCGCAATAGATTACCATGATGTACAAATAAATCTATCCAGTTGTTGCCGAGTTAAATACTAACCTGCAATTTGCGATACATCTCCAGATTGATCTGCTTTATATCGTCCAGTTGGCGGCGCAGGGAGACTATCGTATCCTGCTTTTCGTGGATGTCCTTCTCCAGGAGCTTCATGGCCATGTCGGACTCCGCCTTGAGGGACACCTGCAGCTTGAGCTCCTTCTCCAGTTCGCTGGTCTTGCGACGCTCTTCAATCAGCTCCTCGGAAGCCTTCTCCTTATCCTTGTCGGAGGAACCTCCCGAGCCAGTGGAGTTATTATCCGCTGCCGGAGTGGACTGCCTCATGGCCTGGTTTTCAGCCTGAAGAGCCAACAAACTGTTCCTGGCTATGGCCAAATCCTCCTTCATCAGAGCATTGGTGGTGGTCAGCGACTCCACCTTCGCCTGCAGGTTGCCCACAGTGGCGCTAAAAATGATAACTAGCTTAGCGGGACGACTCCACGTTGGACAAACTCTAACCCACTTTAGATGCCTGTTGAGCTCCTCGATGTAGTTCTTCTGATCCAGCACCGCAATCATGTTGCCCTGTCCAGTGGCATCCAGCAAAGCAGGCGGAGCATTGTCCTCCGGAGCGGAGTCGGCATTCCTTGAACTAGAACGCAGGTAGAGCGAAAAATCGATGACGCCCTGCTGGGAGTCCAGATCCTCCTCCTTCACACAGAGATTGCAATCGATCACGTTTAGGCCCACTAGAATGCCCATTATCACAACGATCTGGAGGGGTAAACTTAAGGTTAATGGGTGATCCGGATAAGGATGCGGCTCTTTCAGACCTCATCGCTCATCATTAGAGCATGTGGCTCGTAGTAATCGAACAGGGAGTCCTCCCTGTGCTCGATGAGCGCCTGCAGGTAGTCCGATAGCTTCTTCTGCATCAGCGCGATCCTCAGCCAGGCTCTGGCTCTGCCAATGTGAGTCCTCACCGTGGGCAGATCCCTGACACTCGCCGTGATGTCCTGCGCCTCCGGGCAGTAGTGCTCCACACTCTGCAGCAGGTCCCACAGCTCCTTGCGCGGACCGAGGAGTCCCTTCTTGGGTCGCAGCCCATGTCCTAGGACGTGCTCGATGACGATGAAGAAGTGCTGCAGCGGCAGGTGATCGGAGTCCAGCATGCGACCGTAGCGCAGCGATTGCTCCAGGAGCTCCTTGACCACCAGCTTGCAGATGTTCACCAGGTTGCTCCGCTCGATTTCCGCCGTATCCCGGGCTGCAAGTGCAAAAACGAACCGTGGAACCAGGATTAAAATCGACTCGGCCGGCGCAGACTCAAGCTTCAAAAAACAACTGACAACCGATTGAACTGAGTAATGAACTTTTATGTGCTCTGCTCCTGGCTGCTGTTTTTCCTGGCGCCCGGCGGTTGTCCCATCTACAGCATTGACCTGGCCACCTTGGAGGTGCCCACCAACGATTTCCAGAACGAACTGACCCTGCAATCGATGCTCAGCTCCGAGTTGCGGGGCTTCCGCAATGGCCTGAACGAGCGGACCAACTTGGAGCGGACCAACTTGGGGCGGACCAACTTCCAGCCGGAAGATTCGCTGCAATTCCTGCCCATGAGATACCAACAGCCCGAGCTACTCAAGGATTTGCCCAAGATGACGCGGAGTCCCGTCGAATCGGACGCCTTTCTGGGCACCAATTTGTTCGGGAACTATCGCAAGAACTGCTTCTCCACGGAGGACATTGCCATGATGTCCGCGCGCAAGGATTTCGAGCTCCTGGTGCCGAAGTCCTTTCCGCAATGCCTGCTCACCGACAGCGTTGTCTACATGCTGATCAGGTACTTCAACACGGTTAACCAGATCGTGAAGAGAATGTCGGATGAGGACACAAAACTCATACTGCAGCGGGCTTTCTACGATGCACTGGGTGGTTACCTTCGCTACTATTTGGTGCCTGCGGCCCAAGTGTCCTTCTACGCAGGACGACTCAAGCTGAACACCATGGAGCGTTTGATCAACATCTATCGCCAATGCCGAACGGCTCTCAATACGAATGGCAATGGCTGGCGAACGCCGGACAAGAACATAATGGCCAAGCTGAGGGCCACCAAGATCGACCCCGTTAAGCTGCCCAAGCCCTGCGAGTCCCGAGAGGATGCCACCAGCTGTGCCCAGCTGGACCAAAGCTGTCTTTCCCAGATGCCGGATCAGGGCCAGATGATTGTGCCGCTGCCGTGCTTAGAGGCGCCAGATGAAAGCGGGTATCTGAGCAACATTTATCTGCCCTTCAGCAAGCGACGCATATACAACCTTCGCTCCTCGAGATCCGCCTTCATCCTGGTGCGGTTCTTTCAGACCCTCACCAATTGTTATCGTTTCCAGGCCGTATGCCCGGCTAGCTATAACAGCAAACTGCTCACGTGGATAAGGGAAAATCTGGAAGCGCACTACCACGATGATGTTTTCTACCCCGGTTTGGGTGGAATCCTGCAGATTGAAGAAAGACTGGTAATGATGAAGAAGAATCCCGAGGAGGAGAAGGAGCAACCTCCGCTCGATACAGATGAGGATGCAGGCTCACCCTCTTCCTCCGGAGAGGATTCCCGCAAGCTCAGTCGCTCTGCAATCCACTGGCAGGAGGCTCCGGACTCCGAACAGGAGCAATCACACCAGGATGAGTGGCTCAGTGGGTTGGAGAAGGTTCAATCCGGCTCGGATCAATTGGAGGAGTGTCGGGAGTGCGACAACGATGACACCCTGATATGGTGCATTGCCGCCTTCCTGGCACTTCTGCTGCTCATCATTCTGCTCATCATTTGCTGCTGCATGCGCAGGGGCAGGAAGAAGAAGAAACCAGTGGTTGCATCGGATGCCGAGGCACCTCCTCCGAAGCCTTTGATAGTCACAGAGCCGCGCGACGACAAGGAAGAGGAAAAGGACAAACATGAGGGCCGTCACCGGTACTACTACTCGGGATCTGGTCGAAAGAGCAGCTCTCATAGATCGGTTAGGGAACATCGTAAGGTAAATTACTAACTATCGACCCCTGCTAATTTGCTTCCTATATTAAAAGCCTTTTTGGAAAACCCGGAGCTTGATTCTTTTACGTCGACATCCTCGCTGGGTTGTCAGTTTAACAGAAAGTGCATGCCCCTGAAGTTCAGCCGCACGAGAGGTGAGGAGTACTATGTGCCACAAAAGGCTCAAGATGAGGTGGGGAAGCAGGTTCCTGCTTTCAGGTTTCTCTCTGACGTCTCGTCTCCTCGACCAGACTTCCGATCCTCCAATAAACAGCCGATGAGGCAAGATCAATCGGATAATCCCTCGTCGGAAGAAGATCGGATGGAGAAGAAGCGGCAAAAGCAATACAGCAAAGAGGCCAAGCGGAAAAAGGTCAAGGAATCTGAAGGAAGGCGGAGAAAGGAGGTAAGTTATCGGAAGTTTACCAGCTTTCGAGATCCTGAACCCAGAATCACCAGCAGACCAAATCCTCAGAAGACAGAAAGCGAACCTCAGAAGACAAAGAGCAATCCCCAACGGAAAGGCGGACGGCCAAAAGAGTGAGCATAGGTAAGTTGAACTATGAAAAAATTCCTCACTTCAAATACAGTTTTCAAAAAATAATTCCTTCAAAAAAATAAACTGCTATCAGGTTCCACCTCCAACTTAATACCAGAAACGGACAAAGAGTCCTCCGATGAGCCCCGCCTGCATAGAAAAAAGTCCAAAGTAAAATTTGAGTCCACAAACGAACGTTTGAAGGGCGGAAGTGAGGTGTGTTAATAATTCAAAACGGGGAGCATAAATTTAAGTTCATCTAATCTCTCCTTAGTCGGTAAAGGACTCTCCCAGCTGGGAAACGGTATTTTCAGATGGCCTATGATCTATTCGAGGTTAACCCGGACTTCTTCTATGTTACGTCTCAATTTTGTTAAGTGTATATTTTTTTGTAAACGCTTTTTTAAAGTAAACGTTTTTCATTGAAAGTGAACATGCTAATTTATCAGATATGCAAAGGTCAATCAAGTTTAAACTTGGATAGAAATTATATTAAGACCCTTCCTTACTATTATATCTGATTGTCAAGGGAGCACCACTAATGTACTAATTTGATGCCCGAAGGATAAGCTGGCTAATTAATTAATATTTGAGTAACGTTTTATGATTGTTGCTGAGCAATTTGTTTTGATAAGGTAAAATTCTGTTCGAGTTAAACCCTTTGAAAAAAAGAGCAGGCAACAAAATGTGCAACAATGCTAAGAGGCATGCAAACTAATCAAAGAAAACAAGGGCCAATAAAACCAAGTATCAAATTAACAAAAAAAGAACATTTAAGTACAAAAGGTTAAACAAAATAAAGAAATCAATATATTATCAGGAAACTGAACAGTAGGTAATAACTAAAAATTAAAAGGAAGATGTTATGATAAGCAACATATCGTGTCATTTATCTTGGCCCTTGTGATCCAATCGAAAAATCAGATAACGAAAAAACAGGAAGGCACTACAAAGAAGGAGCGTGCTGGGCAACAGAGGCATCAAGAAGCGACCTACAGAGATGCGACCACTCGGCGAAGAGGCCGACACTCTGGTGCTGCGACTGGGAGTGCGACTGGGACTGGCCGAGTGCCGAGGAGCCACTGTGGACCATGTCGCACAGCCTTCGTCCGATAAGGTTTTCAATTGCCATAATACCATTGTCCGTGATGTCCAGTGCGCCTCCTCCTCCGCTGTTGCCACCGCCGCCATTGCCACTTCCTGCGGACAAGCCGGAGAAGCGCTTGCTGTTCCGCTTACTCGAGTTGGATCCCGAATTGAAATTGGATGCAAATCCCGACTGGGATGGACCGCCAGCCACTTTTTCACTGGCCTGCACCGCCTGGCTGCCTGTTCCGCCGGCAACATCTATGTCCTGCAGCTCCTTGAGGCACAACCACTCGCCATCGACGGATACCCGGAAATTGCACAGGTAAATCGTATCCTGGACACCGCCGGCCAACTCCTCGCTGGTGTTGGCATGCGAGGCTTTGGGCAGAGCAATCGTGTTGCTGCTGTTGTTCGCCTGGTGTGGCTGCTGCTGTTGCTGTTGCAACACTAAGGGTTGCTGCTGTATTTGTTGTTGCTGCTGCTGCTGCTGCTTCGGTTGCACTTGTTGTTGTGGGGGTGGATTCTGACCCTTTTGGGTTTTTTTTGGGTTGCTGCTCCAGTTGTGGTTGCTGCTGTTGTCGAGGACTTTGCAGACTTGCCAACTTGTTGTTGCCCCGTTTGAGGCGCCTTCTTGGCCGCAATCGCTCCTGCTGCCAATGACGTCGTGCTGTTCATTGTTGGCGTTTTCACCGCACTCCTTAATGGCTTCGAACTGCTGGCGCTGGCACTGGATACTGGTGCATTGTTGGCCGACTTTATGCGACTACTTCCACTGCTGCTGCTGATCGTATTGTTGTTGTTCGTGGACGACAACTTGGTCTTTTCGTATCCTCGACGAGTCCACGCATTTTGCTGTGTCTGTGTGTGTACGTGGGCGGTCATAAAAATACAGATATATACACGTATCGATATTAGCTGCTCAATAAGTTTAAAGTTTCCTTCGCTGTCGTATTTCCACCACTGTTTTATTACCTTTAGAAGATTACTCCTTATGATTACCTCTTTTTGAGAGGCTACTTCCCTTTAAATGAACCAAATAACTAAAAGGCGAATAGAGCTATGAGGTTGCACCGTTATCCTGTTGTGTACGCGTTGAGTAAGACTGGCATAAAGTTCTTTATCCTATTGATTTGTCAAGTGTGTCAAGCTCACGAGCTTTTCGGGAGCTTTCGTTGGGGGTTTTCTCGGTGGTGCAGCCACTTCTTGGTTTATTACCGTTGACATTTTTATGAGGTATGTTTTTTTATTTTAAATCGATTCCGTTCAGTAAAATATTTGACTCTTAAAATGACATTTATAAAAATGAAGTACTTCCCATATATAAAAATGTATTATCAAAATATTTCAAAAAAAATTTCATGAAATTCCTATAACAAGTTGAAGTTAAAATTTTAAGATAGCACTTTATTTATAAGTAATTTTTGCGTCGAATTTATTTTTTAAAATAGATTTGTAAAATTTTTATAAATTTGTTTTAACGTTCACTAAAACTAAATTTATATTAAGGATAAAACTCTGAAAATATTTAATAATATATTTTCAAAAGTAACCAGAAAGGCAATACAAAGTAGAAAACATAGTTTGCTTATCAACCCATGAATAATGAACAATGGAATAACTCACCGCGTTTTAATCTCTTCGCTTTGAGTTTCGATGGTGACGGGGAAGGGGCCGGTGGATCCGGAGTAGGTGGCACAACAGGTGGCGTGGTTTGCTCCGGATACGGATAGGTGGTTGTCCCATCAATCACCTCCGAAGCGGCGGCTGCAGCGGCTGCATTCGAGAACTGCGTGGAAATGTGGCTGAATATCTGCGAGGATATGCTCTCCGTTCGCCGGAAGGTGTTGCGCAGCCGGTCTAGCGAGGATGTGGAGGCATTGGGCGCAGGCGCAACGGATACCGATGGGGGCGGAACCGAAACGGAGGCACTTGGCGAATGGGCAAGCGATTGCGAGTCGTCGCTCCTTTCGCGGCGCACCAGCAGATCATCCGTGCTCATGGCGAATAACTCACTTCGCTACACTTTACGGGGCACTCTACAATATCACATGAATTACCGCAGCGCGATCAAAAACCGTGTTTTTTTGATTATTGCACTTGCACTCGGAGTAAACAAAAAAGTTTGTCAATACAAAATCAAAACAGCTGTTGCATCTTAATTGGGGAAGGGCGTTATTTGTCACTAATCAGGAGTCACGGTTATCGAAACTCAGCAGCGCAGCGCCACTATGAGAAACTATAAGCTATAAAATGAAAGTAAATACTTTAAGCTTGTTAACGTTCTGCAAATATTAATTTCATTTTAGTTTGTAAACTCAGAGTAATTTTGGAAAGTTATGGTGCGTTACTTAACAGGTAAATGCATTTCATAAATTTTAGCTCTTTCTCCGAAATCGATCTGGCAACACCCTCACTTATTTTGCCGCCAAAAATATTTAGTGTTTATTTACAAAAGTAGCACGCGAAATAAATCGAATGGACGTGGAATTAAAGCAGCAATTCGATGAGATGGGCGTGGAGCCGGCCGATTCGGTGCTAGAGAGGTGTGTGGAGTTGGCCATAACGTACAATGTCCACGATGCCACCGAATTTGTAGAGCAGTGGATGGCCTTCAGTTTGTCACACCTCCACGGAGATGATCCTGCCTTGGAGAACCTGGGTGATTTCGAAAGGAAAGTGTTACAGCTGCGGAAGGATAAAATAGGAGCTAAGGCAACCGCGCAGAAGGCCAAATCTTTTGCTCCATCCTCTATCCAGGACACAAGCTCACTGGCCACATATGGCGTCATGGAGGACGATTCAATGATTGACGACTATGTCAGCGAATCGACGGTGGACTCCTCTGCACTGCACACACCCAAGGCTAAGAAGGATTCAGGAAGAACCTCAAACCTTAAAGGAGGAGTTCTTTTTAGCCCTGCTAGCTATACACCACAATCCGCCAAGAGAAATCATGCCGCAGGAACGCCTTCCGCAGCAGCTGGCAAACCGGGCGACACCGTGGACTCCTTTGGACACCCCAAGCTTCTAGCTGGCTCCAGCTGGCAGTCCCAAATGGAGCACCAGCTACCGGTTGTCCAAAAACTGCTCCACAAGAACGCTCCACTGACTATCGCCAATTTGGGCTACATGAAAGACCTGCTGGGTGAGCGATGTGATGAACTGCATGACCGAGTTGAGGACACCGGACGGGTCCTTGTGGAGAAGAAACTAGGAGCAGAGGCAGCAGCCGAGTGTAGTTGGTATCCGGAGGATAAGCAGGCTTTGCAGGCTGCTGGTGGCCTTTATGCGGTGGGAATGATTCATTCCGAGGATGATGGCCCACTGGACGCTCATTCTGCTTTTTTGTCAGTTATAGACGACGATACAGAAGAGGTCGAGGACACATTTCTCTCGCTTAACTTTTCCAGGATTAAGTCGGCCAGCATTTTCCCCGGGCAGGTGGTGCTCGCCAAAGGCTTTATACCCAGGGGAAAGACTTTCGTCGTGGAGGAGATTCACACGGAACGGAAGCTGACACCACCCACTCCTCTTAAAGTGGACAGAGAGCTGCAGTTTGTGGTGGCCGCCGGCCCTTTTACAGACTGCACTGATCTGTTTTACGAACCGCTTCAAGAACTGCTCAAATATATCAAGGAGCATAGGCCAGATGTATTAGTGCTTACGGGACCCTTCCTGGATGCGGATCACAAGATGGTCGGTGATATGGCAGAGACCTTTGATTCCTTTTTCGAAAAGATGATCGGCGGTATCATGGAGGCTGTTGGGAGCCACACCACCGTGCTGGTGGTCAGCAGTCAGAAGGATGCTATGTCGCACTCTGTCTACCCAACTCCTCCACCCACTCTGCGAAAAACGTATCCCAATCTGCACATGCTACCCGATCCCTCGCTGGTGGATCTGGATGGAATCACGCTGGGCGTCACCTCGACCGATGTGGTAGATCATCT
The DNA here is from genome assembly GCF_018152265.1 of Drosophila ficusphila. Classification (NCBI taxonomy): domain Eukaryota; kingdom Metazoa; phylum Arthropoda; class Insecta; order Diptera; family Drosophilidae; genus Drosophila; species Drosophila ficusphila. Next base: position 23,034,427 of record NW_025064737.1, read on the forward strand.
GTTGAGTCACGAGTTCGCTGCGAATGCCGGCGAGCGAATGCACAGGGTCATAAACCACTTGTTCCACCAGGGCTCCTTTTATCCTTTGTATCCGCCGGCGGACGAGGAGATGGCATACGACACCCAACTAGCGCGCAAATACGCCCAGATTAAGCAGCTGCCAAATGTACTCATTCTGCCCGGCGATCAGCGACACTTCATCCGTCTGGTCAGCGATAGCCTGGTGATAAATCCTGGGCGCCTGGTAGATAAGAAAGGTGGCACTTTCGCCCGGTTCCTGGTTGCACCCTCTGTCCCCGGAAAAACGGCCAACATGTTCAATAGTGTGGCGTGTCAAGTCCAACGAATCTGAATTCTGCATACCAAAACCTCACCAGCCTCCAATTCGCCACTTACCAGACCTGATAACCCAATGGATCAATTTGTAATGATGATTAAAATAACGGAAAATACCTTAGGGCCGAATAACAGAAATGCGACTGTTTGCATACTGATTATTATTCCATTATTTTTAAGACATGTAATAAAAGCAAATCCTTTTTTATTACAATTGATGGTTTTTATGCACCGTATTGATAAATAAAATTAGATATATATTTTAACACATAAAACCTTTTTCTTCAATATTGTACATCGGATTTGACTTTTGCTCAGACCTTTCCTGGTTGCAAAAAATTATATCCTCTTCGCCATTCATAAATAATCGTTAAAGCATTTATTAATTTATGTATAATAGTTTACAGCTAACAGTAGGAAATGGTTTCTAAATGTAACGTACTCGCTAGGATCTCTATGTACGATTGACCATGTCCCCCCAATACGGAAGTCAACTCTGCATCGAGGAGATGATCGCCGAGAACTAAAACTCCAATGTATATTTTAACTATACAAAAAATACTGTATGCCGTGTGTGTTTGTCCCAATAAACTTGGCTGCAACTCAGATGCGGTTAAGTAACTGCGTGCCACCTTAAGTAATCCTCGCCTGTCGTTTCACTTCGTTCGTCTTCGGTGCCTGGTTCCTGGAGCTGCCTCGTCCAACAACCCGCTCAGTTGTTGGGCTCCTGCTTGTATTGTTATTGTCGGTTGTTGACCCCCTCGGGGTTGTGACTGCTGACCATGCTGTGCTCCATGTTCTTCACGATCACGTAGTTGGTGATGTGGTTGATGGCCTCGTCCTGCAGCCTTTCCGGCCAGCGTTTCATGTACGACTTGATGAAGTCCCCGAACGTGTCCACCTTATCCGGAGTGGTTTTGTGGGTGTCTACAATGTTCTTAACGATGTCCACAAACTTGTCGTAGTCCTCGTGCGACTTCTTGATCTTCTGGTAGTTGCCCACGCCCCCATTGGTGTTCCCACCACCGCCTCCGCCAGCCGTTCCGCTTCCTCCCGCCGCCGTATTCATTTGCTGATCCATGTTGTTATCTGCCAGGCGGGCCGAAGCAGCGGCAGCCACCGCCGCCACGGCGGCTGAGGAGGCCATGAAGTTGTCCACGCTGCCTGCATTTGGCGGCGGTTGGGAGTGGTCCATAAAGTGCCGGTGCATACCATACTCGGTCCTGTAAATGACGATTATTAGTTTTAATCGTTGTCCAGAGTGTAGTAACTCTGTAAACTCTCACTTGTAGAACCCCTCCGTGTTGTTGCTATTAAACTCTTGCTGAGACATTGGATTTTTCCAAACTGGTGACTCGGATGTAGATGGTAAGCTGCTAGTATTGGATGCACTTGTCATGCGTTTGTCTCTGCAATCAAAAGGGATATCCATGAGATTCGTACACACGTTATTTCTGATTAAACTAATAATCCTTTTAACCCACTTGTAACCGGTGTGCGCGGCCAGACTCTTGAATACATCATCCACTTGACTGTAAAACTTCCAGGTGCTGATTATGCCTGTCGTCTCAAAAGTCTTTTGCTCCTGTCGGTAGCGCTGCGTGAGATTGTTGACTTTGAAGTGAACCTCTAGTGCGGTAACAGGGACGCCCAGCGAGGTTAGCTGCTTGGCCATTGCCACATAGAGATGGCCATTGCGTTTGATCGTGCGCAGCTCATAGGCGCAGACTTTCCATAGTTTAATCAGCTCTAGCACACCACTATCCTCCCATTGTCGGCGCTTTTTGTTGAATTTTTCATACTGTCGTGCGGAAGTTGTGGATTATTAACTTTGACAATATCACTTTTTTAGGAGCACTTACAGGCATTTCACATGGGTCTTACTGCCGACAACTGGGATTGCCCGACAAACTTTGTCTGCCAGCTGAAGCAGGACATGAAGCGGTTTATCTAGTATACTGGCATAGTTTACACGGATCCACTCCTGCAAAATAAATATGTAGGTTTTTTAAAGTGTTTATGGTTGAAGACAATTGAGTTTTAATTTGATTTCAAAATTAAATCAAGGAAAAAGGCCTTGCTATATAAACAAGCATATGGCTTTAACAAACGTTTATTAAATGCCGATTAAATATGTTTAAAGCCGTTAGAGGGTTCCTGTCACCTAAGGCATCACCTACACCTGCGCCGTTTTTAACGATGCTATTATAATTGCAGATTTTACCGGGTACCAAAGGGCATATCGAATTTGGTGAATAGTTTGAAACGAAAATAAAAAATGCAAATTAAAGTATGGAACAGGCTGCTTTGATGATCGATAAGCCTGTCCCAACTGTGAATCTGTAATCCGTAGCAGTCATCCGCAAACCATCAAATCAGGAAGTTATCACAAATCGATAGTGGTTTTTGATAAAACGGTTGAATGCGAAATGTTTTGTAACATATAGCGGATATTTTTCAGCGCAATTTTAAGTTAGTTACCATAAATGGTTAGTCCCATTCAAATCCTTTGGAATGAATAATAGGTAGCTCATGGTCTGTAGACTTGGTTTGAGATATTTTTTTCGAGCTTTTAATTATCATTAAGCCGGCACACAAACAGCTCAGCCTCTCCCGCACACAGGCACATGCCAGCGTGTAATGCACACCGAACGGTAAACAAATATAAATAGTGCGAGCGAAACAAGTTGTAAATTGCATTCGTCAGATAAAGATAGACTGCGAAGTGGATGCGGCAACGGCTGGAATCGAAGTGAAGCGGTAATTCAAGTATACAAGTACAAGTGGAGATGCGGATGAAGATGCTCTGCTCTGCCGACGTCGACTGCGACGCCAACGACGTGAAATTGTTGGGTTCAAGGGATGAGGTGGAGCCTATGTAATTTGCGGGGGAGATGTTACTTTTCTCGAATACACACGCACACAGTTTTTTCCCTTTGCTTCAGATACACACACTTACACAACATCACCATCGACATCCGATTTTCTTTCGTTGATTGCGTTCTATTGTTACGCTCTTCTCCATGCACCAACAACAACACCAACAGCGAGGGCACAAAACTTAATAATAAGACAAATAATTAAATTTAAATTATCTTCAAGAGGGAAACACACGAAAAACGTAGTTGTGTAGCTCCTACGCTGCGCGCAGCTCTCGCCATCGACTCTATAATGATGTTCTCCGGAGCGAGATAGCAGTACGGTAAGAGCAACATGGTGTGAGCAGTGCAACTAGTGAGTGTTCGTTGGAATAGAGTTGCCAGACTGGTTGGCGAATGTACGTTGGGGCTCAAAATGCGCCAAAAGTGGGAAGTTGAATGGGTTAGTTTTTAGGGAAATAGAGAAAATAGGACAGTCAAATTCAATTTCTCCTACGTTTCGATCTCGGCTCGTTAGGGTGGTATCATCATTATTGTCAGCTCTAACTCCCCCACTATAAAACACTCTCTTGCTAACCAACGTTTGTGTTGAAGCATTATGCACACACACACACCATCGCACAAACACGTATTTGCCGGTCATCATCATCATCATTAGGTTGGAGCAACAGCAATAGCAGCAACGGCAACATCAGCTCCCAAATGCGAACGTCATTAGCGGGCTAAATAACAAAAAATGATAATGTGGCTGCCACACAGTCGTCAGTTTGGCTTTGGGGTAATCATCATTAAATTGCACGTCGTTGTTTGAGGGGGGAGGCAGGCGTAAGGCGGAATACGATGAAATTGAAGGAAGAGGGAACGGGAGCCCAATAACAAGGCCACAAGATATTCGAACGTATATTCCTTAACCATTTGAAACTTTTCCAATCCATTTTAAATTTGTCGTAGAGTAAAAAGGTATAATATATTTGTTGAAAAGTATGCAATAGGTCGAAGGATGCAACCCATTTGTATATATGAATGTACATATACTCTTCATCAGGACTATCAGATGAGTTGATCTTCCTATTATTTTTATAAATTTGTTCCATTTTGAATATATAAAAATATAATTTTTATTATAAGTTTTTATCAATTCTTTGAGGAGAATAAAGTAATTTACATAGATGTTTATTCTTAGATATTTGACTACTAAGAAATCTACCCCAGCTGCAGACATTACTATTTGTTACCCACAGTATTTGCCGGTCATCATCATTAGGTTGTTGGGCGAAGACAGCATCAACTCCCGAATGCGAACGTCATTAGCGACGAAAAAAAAACAACAAAGAACCTAGTTGTGGTACCCATAATGTTTCTGTAATCATCATTAAAGTGCGCATTGCTCCAAGCTTCGATTTAGGATACCCGGGAAGGGTGATTGTAGCTTTTTATCAAGGTCAGATGGCATGTATGAACACAATAGTTTCTTTTCTATTCCGCGCTAAGGTTAAAAGGGGATCCTGGAATGTGTTGGTCTCCCCACTTGACCACAAGGATGTAGTCTCCGGGATCGCACACCCGGTAAGTAACCTTGTGGATGTTGCGACCCAAGTGCCTAACCATCACTTCCTCGCAAGGACCTCGTTGCCCCAGGACACCAACCAGCAGCATGTTGCTCCCCGCTTGGCTGCAGTCCACTGTGAACTCGTTGCGCTCCACCAAGCTGATGTGGGTGAGTCCCAAGCCACGACTGTGAATTTTGCTGACATCCGAATCCAAGATGGGTACTTAAAAAAGATACAAAGAAGGGTAAAATAAATTTGTAAGAAAAATTAATAGAAAGATGCTAATATTTCCGAGAAAATAATCTAAACTATAAATATAAATTTATATTTAGAACATAAGAATAATATAATAAATTCTATAGTTTTTAAACTCTGAAACATGGAAATAACATTTATTCATTCATTTCGTACCTGATGTATTGCCAGATTTACCTTCAATGGACTCAGGGATTCCTGCTATGGCGACTATGATAAATGGTGACCGGGGTAAAGTCACGGAATTGCACTTGATGTGGACCTTGTAGAGTCCCGCTCCGGCAGCTAGCTGGCAATCGATCTGAAAGCGCTCCGGATCCAACTGCTGCTGCTGAACAGGATGGATGGGCTGTCCGCTGGGACCCTCGACGCGCACCTCGAAATTTCCCTTGACCCCGTTCCGCTTGATGATGAATCCCACTGCGCTGTCGACCCTCACTGCGCCGCTGGGAAAGTGGAGCAACTGCACCCGGCCGGCGTCGGTCAACTCTGGCGCCACGTAAACCCGAGGTAGTTCTGAGGGATAGGCATCTAAAAGAGAATGCGGGGGAGTGTATATAAATAGCCGGTTCGATGTTTACTTCCTCATCGGCGGCACTCACCCGCGTCGGGTGTTCTCTGGTAGCGTCCAAAAATACTGCCCTCCTCCGGACTGTTGCCCTCCAGGCCACTCCCACTCGAATTGGAGGCGGAGGAGGCGGCGGCCTGCGTATTCAAACGCATCTCCTGCGACACTTTGAACATGCCGCAACTATGAACTTTGGAAAACTTATAATCTCTTTTACGGAGTTGTAAATATTTTTTTCCAAATTTAATTAGCGACTGCCCGGGGCGTGCTCCTTGGACCGACTGAACTCAGTGCGCTCCGTCGTCTTCATTCGAAGAATCTCAATCGCAGCGAAATGCTCTCGAAATGCCCGATTCTCGAACTCAGTACTCTCCCCACTCGATGGGGCAGCAAATGTTTATGATTTTGTTTGCCGGGCAGGCTGCCAAATATATACACACATGCTTTTATGTGGATCAAGCCAAAGTCGAGTACCGGACAATGCAGATGCGTTTCCAATCTAAACAAGACAGCACGTTGCCCGGAATAAAGTTTCTTTTTTATAATGAATCGAGCCAATTTAAAAAGCAATGTATTTAAGTCTAAAAACTCTTTGCATTTGTCTTGCTGAAGGAAAACCCTTTACAATTGACCTCAATAAGTCAACAGTTGGGCAATTTAAACACATAAAGCAATTCATTGTTTTTGAAGATCGAAAGTGTTATATTTTTGTGACGAGCAGCAATTTAAATTTCAATAATAACAGATTTAAGAACACATCTAGACAGTGTGTAGGCTGTGTGGGTCGAAAAACATGAATAAGATTTCGGGGGAGAACTGCATCCGCTCAAACGGTTTGCCTGATGTCGAAGCCATGCTGAAGATTGTGGTAGAGATGTGGGTAGACGACCATATCCGTGTTGGTCAATAGACCGGCCTCGTAAAGAGTGCTGTAGATCTGCAGAAATATCAAATAAATCAAATAATAAGTAAACTCGTAACGTGAGTGCTTACGTTTTCTGTGATCTTTAGAGTTCTTATGGCCTCCGAGCGCATATGTAGCCAAGTGTGACGCAGTCGCTCCTCTGCATCCGAGATGAAGCCTGGCGCCCAGTTCTCCCTCAGCCGGAAGAGATTTATCCGGTTCTTCTCGCGCACCGCCCTGGGGAGCATCACACGCTTCCGGGCTTCCCGCTTGGCTCTTCCATTCAGCATCTGCTGCTGCTTGGCCTTCTTCTCCTCGATCTGGATGCGCATCTTTCTGGCCAAATCTTCCCGCTTCTTACTGGCTGCGGTTTCGGCGAAAATGGACACCTGATTCGACTGCGCATAGAAACGAGTATAGTAGTCCAACTTTGATAAATCCGGCGGCGGCATTATCTTCCTGAAGTTGCCTAGATGGCTCTCTTCCCAGGCGACTTGCTGGGCCAGTGGACCTTGATCGTCCGCCTCTGCTTGAGCCTCTGCGGGATTAGCTTGCGGATTGGATTCCGGACTGCCCAGCTTTCCATCTATCTTGGCTTTCGATGCACCAGCAGCAATACGTGGTCGTTGCACAGGCCTAAAACAAGTCACAGAAATGATAATAAGATTGTATCTCTATAAAAATTACTTTACTTACGGATCGCCCCTGATTTTAAGGAGTCGCTGTTTGACCCTCTTCCGATCCTCTCTGAGAATTTGCTTTTTGTCGGCCAGCACAGTGCTCACCAAATTCAAGGTGTCCCTGATGAGGGGCCGCTTCACCTCCCGATCGACCTGTTCGTTGGTATGGAAGCTGGGCGAGTGGTTAACCTCCAGGATGTAGGGCTTCAGCTTCCAGTCCACCAGGATGTCGAAGCCGAGTATCTCGAAGCAGGCTTGAATCTTATCGTGTCCTGGAAAGCATGCGTGGTAATTGTGCTTCAGCACCGGCCAGGCACTTAGCACCGTCTTGATGATCACATCGTCCACGTTGCTCCAAAACTCATCCACGTCGTAGTTGCGCCTTCGCATCCAGTTGTTAATGGCACTGAGTTTCCTTTTGCTACCACAGTCATCATTGTCGCACAATTCGTAGTGCGAGTTTCGCTTGTTCACCGAGTAGTTGGTCAAGTGCATGTAGAGATCATTGGCGTTTCCTGGCGTGGGTTCCACGTACTTATTTGTGGCAAATCTGGCTAATCCTTCATTGTACACAAAGATGCGAAGTGGATCCACTGAGGTAATTAGAGTGTAAACCCGCAAATCAAACTTGTAGCCATCGATCAAAAGGGGCTATTAATAAAGTTTCAAGTTAGTTAGATCGGATTTGAAAAGTTCTTCAGGCTTACCCGATGTACATAAGTCTGACAGATGAGTCGCTCATGAGGACCGATTGTTTTTAAATCGTTGGTCAGCCAAATACCCCTTCCCTGGGCCCCAGAATCTGGTTTCAGGATAAAGGTGCGCTTGTGGTTAAGGGCATAGTTCATGGCATCACCATAGCTAAAAACAAATCAGTTAAATATAACCGATTCAGAATGACTTCTTTACTTACTCCGCCGGCAGCATCCAGGTCTTTGGAAAAATCTTGTAGTCCTGCGGATAAAGCTTCAACATTCGGTTGAGATTCCGCGACAGCAGGTCTTTGCGGCAGATCTCGATCATGCCCGGAAAGTGATTTATCTGCTGAAAGCGTTTCATGTTCTTGAAGAGCTCAACGCCGGGAAACGAGTCCGACCAGAGAATGTTCCACATCTTGGACTCCTTGACTAACTTGTAACCCAGGGTCTTGGAGATCTTGCCAATCATGGCGTATCGCGAGTTGGAAACGCAGATGGTGCTCTTGGTTTCGCTGGGATAGCAAAGGAATATATAATAAGATTTTGTTTAAAGATATGTGATTTTCTATTGTCACCTGGCACACCGCTCGACGTCGTTACTCTTAGGCGGATTAACCACTCGGGTGGGGCATTCCACTCGATAGGTGGTGTTGTTTAGCTGGATAAAACCCTGAAGTTGGCCCTCCGCTGGAGCACCAGGACTACTTTGGCCGGAGCTGTGTCCGTTTGTCAGTTGGTAATAAGGGGCCGCCAAATCATTGCTGGCGGAAGCCTTCTTCTTAACGCGCTTGAGCTTCTTCACACGACGGCGAGGGGAACTGGGCTGCAGAGGCGACGTTTGCTCCGGGCTATACCATTCCCGATCCGGGCACGGCTGCTCGCTGAGCGCCATGTCCAGGACGCGAGTGACCCTGGTCCTCTGCTCATGGCCCTTTCGTATCTTCTCCTTGGAGAAATGGCGCAGCTCCTGAATCCTCTTATAAAACTTGGAATTTTTTAAATTCATAGCTCGTATTGTACTAATCGCCGATGCGAAATGGAAAATTTATCACGTGCTAAAAAGTGTAACTATAAAACAGGTCCGTGTTGATATGGAAAGCCGGAATTCTTCACAAATAAAAACGGTATTATTTTGCTTTGATTGTGTTGCGAAAAATGAAAATAGTTTTAACCGAAATGACGCTAAAATCAATACGTAACTCTACTGAGTACGTCGCAGGATTGAGTTTAAAGTCACCGAATTTTTAAAAATTAACTTTATTTATCAAAACATCTTAATATACAATGATGTATTACAAAACGTATATTTTAAATATAACTTCAAGTCTTTGAAAGTTGTTTCTTGATTTTGGAGTGTATTAAATATTGATCACACAATTTAGCTTTTTGCAAAACATTGTAGGTATGTATATATAAAAATTGCGCTTCGAGCTTTACAAGTTCGTCGTTTTGTATAAAAAGGCACTTAATGATCTTTAAAAAATTTGCGGAATTGATCAAAGCGGTTGGCCACCGCGTCCATCGACGGTCGATCTTGCGGATCCACAGCGGTGCATTTTAATCCCGTCTCGATGGCACAAAGGCACATGTCCAGCTCGATGCCCATGGGTGTGGGCACTTGTTTGTCCAGCACCTCCACTGGATTTTGTCGCCAGTGTTGCTTGACATAATGCAGCAAATCCTGCTGAATATCGTTATTCGGCAGTCGGTCAGTAACCTGGCGTCCTGTAAACACCTCCAGCAGCACAATGCCATAGCTGTAGACGTCCACTCCAGTGCTTAATTGCTTATAGTTGCGGAACTCTGGTGGCAAATAGATCCTGGTCCCAAAAACTTTTTTTATTTTCATCACTGCGCCAATGGACTTGGGACCCTCGCGGGCCAGTCCAAAATCACCAATCTTGGGCTGCAGGCATTCATCCAGCAGAATGTTCGCTGGCTTGATGTCTCCGTGGATAAGCGGAGTGCCCCTGGTCGTGTGCAGGAAGTAAAGGCCTCTGCAAGAAGATATTATGTTATTAATTGCTTAAAAATTAAATAAAACTAGCAAATCCTACCTGGCTGTCCCGAGGCTTATGCTGAACCTCTGCCGCCAGGTCAGAGGTGGGAGTGTTTTCTGGGATTTGTGCGCTCTTAGACGACTTTCCAGGGAGCCACCTTTCATCAGCTGGTAGACCAGGCAGGGCTTCTCCCCATTAATGCTGTAGCCATAGAGAGCCAGAATGTTGTCGTGCCTAACTTCGTTGAGGTACTTCAGTTCGTTGTAGCTCTGCTGCAACTCCACTTGATTTTGGTCGAAGTTGGGACTGCGGTAGTTCATAACCTTGATGGCAACCTCCCAATGCTTCAGATCGCCGCGGTAAACGTCTCCAAACCCACCCTGACCAAGTCGATTTTCGGAACTCCAGTTATCCGTTGCACTCACCAGCTCTGAATAATCGATCTGTAGCAGGGACTTGGCTGCTTTCTGAACCGTGCTGATGTGAATATTGCCGAGGGACTCTAAACTAGGAATCTCCTCTGACGTCGTGCTAGTACGATTGTTGTTCGAATTGCTCACACCCGAAGAAGAAGGAAACGGTGGCCCATTGTTCACTTTGGCACTAGAATTGACCGGAGCCCGCAGTTCACTTATAGTTGGCACGCTCGCAGGGATGTACTTGTGCAGATCCTCGCTTACAAAGTCTTTAATCAGTCGCATGGCGTTATGGAGCTGCAATCTAAAATATCAGGAGTCAGTCTGTGTTCATTTTGTGTTTTAAACTGACTCACTTCTTAAACAAAGCAAATAAAGTTTGAACCGTGTGATTGTACTGGCCGCCCCAGATGTTAAGAAATTCGTTAGAGGCTGAGCGTCCGCACTGTTTTTGGCTCATGATCTGCTCCACTTGGTCCGAATATAGTTTTACGGTCTCTGCCATCAGATGCCACACATCCAGGGCGTCCAGATGAGCACATAATTGCTGGCGCACGGGCAGCGGCAACAGGCGGATGGCAATGGTGTCATCAAGGTGGGACCGCGACCTGGTCCTGTTTTCATTCGCAGCATTTCGAGCCTCTGCCTGGGCTTCCGCCGTTTCGGTGCCACTCATCTTTCACTGGTGGGCAGTCCAACTGGTTGTGACTAAATCATACAGTATTTTCAACCGTATGCAACCTAACGTAACGAAATGGAATGGGGGAATTGCGTTGGGAACCTGTTGCAGCAAATTAAAGATCTGGGAAAAATCCCAACTCGATTCGATCAAAATAGACCGACGTCAACTTGTTAACATCACATTTAACAGCGATGCAACAGGTGATTAACATCGACATTAAATAATGCTCACATCCGGCAACGGTGGCAGGCAACACACAATCTGGCCAAAAACCTAATTTTAAATTTTAATTCTCATCAAATTACTGGACCAAAAATCACCGTGGTTAAGTACATTGCTTACATATTCTTGTGAGTAGCACTTCAATCAAGTTGAAAGCCCTAAATTATATGACCACAATATGCTGGCTGCATTTGTTTGTCTGGCAACTCTGTTCATGTATTTACTGGCGGCTCACTAGATGGTCACACTTCTCCGCTTTACACCGTCACGAACGCATCGCTATCGCTAATTCTTCGCCCATTTATAATTCAGGAAAACTAAGACGTCAATTACCCAGCCAGCGTACAGAAAAGCCTCAAGCTGGCGGAAAAGAAGGTTCAAATGGCGCTATGCCAGACATCGGTGGTGAGTGTAAAGTGGCATTTGAATCCTGCAACTGTGTCACTCACAAATGACGAACTGCATCCGACATATGGAAGAGTCTCTTTGCAGGAGCAAAGTGCCCCTCCTCCCCTTTTTAACGCCCACGCGGGAAAGTGAAAGTTTTCTTTGGGAGCGAAATGTGTACTTCCATGAATATTACTGAATCCCGAGATACCGAAACTGCAACATCTTTTGTTTGCTTGTGTGCGCGAATGCGTGCTTGTGCGTGTCTGTCTGGTTTCGCATGTGTTGGTGCGTTTGTCGCATTACGTTTTTGTGTTTTTTGATGGTCGGAGAAGTAGTACGAACTCTCATGGGTGTTATTATTAGCGGTAATGTGGTTCTGCGTAGCGTGTCCCATTATCAGCATGTCGGGGCCCACTATCGTCGCCTTGATAAAGCAAAATATACAAACTAGGCAAGTCTGGCAAAGCGATTGCTGCAGTAACCAAAGCGTCATATTCTGCGATACCGGTACATCTTTAATGCATACCCTCTCACATATGTATGTACTTACGTATGTACTTATTCTCCAACATTCTTTATAAACAAATAATTTACATATGTACCTTACTTTTGTTTTGCATATATTACAGCTGCGGCTGATATTTTAATGGGGTTCAAAAAACACATACTCTGCGTTAGCCTTAAATTTTTCCTACTCGGTTTAAGTATACTTAGCGCATTTGCAAATAAGATACATATTTTTAAACTGTAATGAGGAGTTTTTTTGTACGTCTTTATTATATGTACATATGTATCTAAATGAAGTAATTATACATTTTCATATATGTTATGCGATTGTATGAAATTTGTAATCCTAATCTAAAAAAATGAAGCTGTTTTAGATGTTTTTCATAAGCATTTGTTTTAGCCTCAATTATAAATGGCTGTGAGTTGAGCAGTGATAACACAGTGAGTGTTTGTATTAGCAAAAACACACATATTGTCCCCTGATTGTTCATGCATTTAAAATTTAATTATATACATTAACCGGCCCTCACTCTTTATGCCCGCAGCTGAAGGTGTACCATGCCGTGATCGAGGACGTCATCACAAATGTGCGAGATGCCTTTCTGGACGAGGGCGTCGACGAGCAGGTGTTGCAGGAGATGAAGCAGATCTGGCGCAACAAACTGCTAGCCAGTAAGGCCGTTGAGCTGAGCCCGGATCCCAGCGATGGATCCCACCCACCGCCCATCGTGGCTAACAATCCAAAGGTAAAAGCACGTGAACCTCAAAAAGTGCACCAAAAATGCATCTTGTACCCATTTTTACATCTGGACCATTTCTTATTCGGATTTCGTTTTCACAAAATATCATAAACAATTTAAATAAAATGACCTCGATTCCAAATACTTTAGTTTTATTAAGTTATGTTACTATCCATAGACATTTGAACTACAGTTTCTTGCTTTATCTTCCTTATGCTCAACATCTCGAACCACAACAATGCAACTGCGCAACACCAACAATATCGACTAATGCGCCGCTTAACACTTCATTCCAATCCATTGTAAACCCCACTCATTTTCATCCTCCCACAAACGCAAACGCACACATCGACAGCAGAGCAAGGTAAAGCCATCTGTCCGCCATTAAAATTTCCGAATCTTAACAATGTAAACTTTTATGCGCTTCCAGGCAGCCAATGCCAAGGCCAAGAAGGCCGCCGCCGCCTCGGCGGGCACATCACAGCCACAGATCGGCGGCAGCAGTTCCGTGTCCTCGCTGGCACTTAAATCGCCCGCTGGCATGGCCACCGGCAGCGGGATCAAGAACGGGCTGGTGCCCATTAAGCAGGAAGTCAACTCACAGAATCCACCGCCACTGCATCCCACTTCAGGGGCTGCGCAGCTGCAGAGACAACAGCCAACGGCGAGCGGTGGACAGACCCCCATTCCAATTGTGGCCACGCTGGACCCAAACCGCATAATGCCTGTCAACGTAAGTTAAAATGGAGATAAAATATATAAAAAAAACTAACATGTTCGTTATACCCTACAGATCACGCTGCCATCGCCAGCTGGGTCGGCCAGTTCGGAATCTCGAGTGCTCACCATTCAAGTGCCTGCATCTGCGCTGCAGGAGAATCAGCTGACCCAAATTCTGACGGCGCACCTGATTTCGTCCATCATGTCCTTGCCCACCACTTTGGCCTCGTCCGTGCTACAGCAGCACGTCAATGCGGCTCTGACCAGCGCCAATCACCAGAGTAATAAAAACGAAAGCCTTTCTAAACCAACGGCAATTAATAATTTTGTAAACTGTAGAAAATCTGGCTGCTGCCAAGCAATTGGACGGGGCTCTGGACTCCTCCGATGAGGATGAAAGTGAAGAGAGTGACGACAACATCGACAATGATGACGACGATGATCTGGACAAAGATGATGACGAGGATGTGGAGCACGAGGATGCCGCCGAAGAGGAGCCGCTCAACAGCGAAGACGATGTCACCGACGAAGACTCCGCCGAAATGTTTGATACAGACAACGTGATTGTTTGTCAGTATGATAAAGTGAGTTAAAAAATTTTTCAGTTTTTGCTTGAAACTATATAAAACTTGTTTATAGATTACCAGATCGCGAAACAAATGGAAATTCTATCTCAAAGATGGCATCATGAACATGCGGGGAAAGGACTATGTGTTCCAAAAATCAAATGGTGACGCCGAGTGGTAATGACACCTTAACAAGAGCGGCGGCTGTGTGAATATATATTTACAAAAGACATCAAACAAAAAGCCTCATCGAATGCGCCTTCAGCCCAGGACAGTAGCTATCCAAACAGGACTCTGCCCAATTTAAAAACATGACCAAGCGACAGCCTGTACAGGAAGCAAATCACTCGGGCCGACAATGTATCTTATTTTAGTTCCATCTGTTTTGTATACGCTAGCTAAAGAGTTGTGTTGCAGTTATCCATCTCAATTAAATGTATTAAAAAGTGTGCCGCATAACTTTTGTGTCAATAAACTGAAACACTTCTGGAAGTTATCAGCATGTGTCTTTTCAATACGGCCGACGCAGGTTTTTTTTAATTCACCAACACTAAATATGAGTGTCTAAAATCTTTTAAGTAAAACAAAACAGCACTGTAATTCATTGAAAGTATGTATGTATTTATATATAGACATGTACACGCAATTACGCTACATGCTCTCTTCGTTCTTGCAGTTAAGGAGTACAGCATTTTACATTTCAACACTTACAACAACAGCGCGGCTAATTGTTAATGGTCGCATCCTATGTACAACTCTCATTGTACACTCACTGTGTGGTCATCTATCGTCGATCTATGTACATACATACATGCACTTATCCGGTCGGGGCACATCCTTATTGCCTTATCGCCTAAACAATCTAAGTAATGACTAAAGATGCGTGGGGGGTCTGGCTTACGATCCTAAAACTAATGAAGATGTCTCAGGGTGTCCTACATGTGTGTGCGTGTGTGTGGGTGTTTCGTATGTGGATTGTTGATTGTTGTTTTCTAGTTTATTTTAATTCAATCGAAAGTGAGATGGGCTTGGTTTATCGTTCACAATTTATACAAGGTCTCCTCTCTCAACGCTATCGCAAGTATAGAAAATCAAAATTTGCGTAAAAATAAGTTTAAAACAATTTATAATATAGCACAACTCTCGCTCCTAGGTTAGCCCTATTTGGTTTTGCCCGCAAACAAACTCGTGCTAAGCACCAAGCCGAAGAATTGTCCTCCGGGTGTCATTGCAGGACAAGCCTTGCACGTACACAATGATATAACTGCCTAACTAAACATTAAGTCGTCAGTAGCGCAATGTTGATTTCCTTGACCATCTTTACGCGATGCAACATGCGTTGCAGTGCGTCCTGCCCCAAGGCTTGTGTCGAGTACCAAACCGGAGAGTCGGGGACACAAGAGCGCTCGGGCTGCAGATAAAACACATCGTTGCGGGTCTTCACGCTCTCAGGGCTGCCGGAATTAATAAAGCCGTAAGTAGAGGTCGAGCGTTGAATCAAGAAATATATTAGCTACTAACCATTTAGAGAGATAAAATTCGTATAGGCGGACGGGACAGCGCAGCGGATTCTCCTCATTTTCTTGCTGCTCATAAACCTTCTTCTTTCGGGGATTTGCATCTGCATAAACAAATTTATTATAGAAAATCATAATAATATAAACTGTGTCCCCGACATACCCAGTCCCGCCTGCGGTGGATAGAATCGTAAAAGCACGTTTCGTGAGCCAGGAACTTTGGAATTTTGTGATGAGCGCTTCCAGTGCTTCATTATATGCGAGAAGGATAACTGCATGTGTTCCTCCACGGTCTAAAAAAGATAAATGTTACTGACGAAAAAAAGCGTTTTGCAGATTTATTTTACCGTCAGATTGAAGTGTTTCGTGTTGAAGAACATGAGCGTGCTGAGAAGGACATGCGGGGAATGGGCGCCCAGTTGTTTGCACTCCCACAAATGCTCCTCTTCCACTCGTGTGACAATGTATTCTGTAAATAAAATAATGATTTTAAAAATGTAATACAATTGGTTGTTTTCATTGCAAAACAATAAAACTTACGCGAATCGTTGTATAGCACAGAGAACTTGCGCGCCACCTCATCCAGGCACTCCGTAAACCGCTCATAATATGGATCGTAAAATATGTTGTCTATGCGTCCATTCACGTACAAATATTGCTGAATGCCTAATTGTGAATAAAAAAGTAATTAGTTTAATTTTTCAAGAAAACTCCAGTCACTGACCCAAAACAAGGTAGTAAATAGTATCCGGAGCGTATTCCGTGCCATTGGGCTTGCGCACTTCCTTTACGAAAAGGCATAGTGAGTAGTTTAGCTCGTCCGCGGTCATCTGGAGCAGTTCCGTTTTAAACGGTCGCCGGCGCATCGAACTCTTCTCGATGTCCGCGTTCTTGGTCATCACCCATTGTTTCCACGCATTCACACCGAAGGTGTACTTAAGGAACATCTGGGCATCGGGCTTCTCCTGCGGCTGCTGTGCCTGTTGCGACTGCTGTTGCAGGGCTGAGTGGTCCATTTCACTGCCGCGTTGTCTCTTTACCGGGGAGCGGCTGTTTCGGTTGGGCGATTCCATAACTGTGCCTACGCCGCGCTTACGACCTCGGGGGGATCTACAAATAGTTCATAATGCTCAATGCATTCCAGGTTATCATTTTATTTAGCTTACCGCTGCGTGGCATCGAGCATATGATGCTGCTGGTCCAGGTGATGCACTCCCATCTGGCCCATTCCGTCGTGGCCCATCGGTGACTGGCTGCTGATCGTGTTCGCTGTCATCGACGTTTCCAGATCCACGGTGGAGGTCTGATGGTGATTGTCGTAATCGCCTGTGGCCATCTTGAGGGCAATCTGCAGCATGTCATCGCCATAGGGATTGTGTCCCGCCCCACTGACGTCTACCACTTGCTGTTGCTGCTGCTGCTGAGCAACGGATTCTAGGCTGTTCTGGTATTGCAGCGTTACAAGTCCCGGATCTGGCTTGATCTCGTTATCCGAATCGGAGTCCGATTCGTGCTTTTCCTCCGCCACCATCTCGGCCATCATGAGCAACTCCGCCTCGAGCGGATCCTCTGGCATCTTGTCCTGAATCTTTTTGATTTCTTTTAGAATGCCTTGCGAGGTGTTGCGCGTGGTGGGTATGAAAATTGGCACTGGGATGGGCAGAGGAATGGGCACGGGCACGGGGAACGGAAGCGAGTACATGTACATGGGTTGCGGCAAATATATGGGCACCGGAACCGGGATAAGCACCTTGTTTGAGTAATCCTTTTCCGTCTGGGTGGCGCAGTCGCGAACGTCCGGAGAGCACTGCTCTCCTGTGGACACTGTCAAGGGCTTACAGCTGATGTTTACGTTGCGCACTGCCTTTGGATATGGTGGCACTGTGATGATCTTGGTCTCCGACACCGTTGGCGGGCCGAAATCCATGCTCGTGGTGGTGTTCCGTCTGACAGGGATTCCCGGGTGGGAGCCGGACGACGGCGACGGGGACCGCGCCGAATAGTCCACGTGCTTGCGGGGTCTTCCTCGCGGTGCTGGCGTATGAGCCACTGGCATGGACAGCGGCGGCGGGGAAGCTCCGGATTCCCGGGGGCGACCCCGCTTGCGACGCACCGTCAAATTGCCAAGTCGGGCTTCTGTTTCGCCGCTAGCAAGTGACTGAACAGTGGATATAACTGGTAGCATGGTGCCGGTTCCAGATTTCTTGACTCCACTAGCATTCTTTCCACCCTGCAAATGAATAGAAAGTAAGGAGATTAATCAATTAAACATTAAAGTTATTCATAACCCACACTTTCACTATTTCTAGTCAACATCGAAAATTAATAATGACTTAAGGGTAGTTTTTTTTTTTTGAAGTAAGCATTATCAGTTCAACTATTCCTATAAACAGGCAACCCTATATAATTTGTATAACAGTTATCAACATGGTATTACAACACTGAAAATAGTGTTGCAATTTAAAAGATGTCAACAATATTAGATTTTGTGGCATCCTGCGGACTTACCTGCTGCTGTGATAACTTCAGTTTGACACGCTTGGGCAAACCCGTCGGGAAAGGTGGCGTATTTTTACTTCCTCGAGTTGAGCCCTGTTGCTGGGACTTTGAGCTACTGCTGGGTGGCAAACCGCTGTCCAGCGTGAGAGGAGCGCGGGCAAACTGATTCTGAAACTGCATCACGCACTGGTAGGTGCAGAAGTTGCGCATCGAGGCGTCCGACATGGTGAGGTGATACTGCGGCGTATTAAAGTTGGAGCAATTGTCACATTTGGTCACCGCGCGCGCGGAGATGTTGCAGCTGACGCCATGCATGGTCAGGCAATTGATGGAACAGGTTAGGGTCTCGTGCTCCTGCTCACCGCTCACTTGGTAAATCATGTCAAAGTTGTACTTCTTCACCTTGCACCATTGACACGACACGATGTGCCTGTTCACAATTATGTAGACATTGATGCAGACTCGCGAGCAGAAGACCTTTGGTGACTGCTGTTCGTTGTAAATCGTGTAGGCCTCGGCGCTCCGCCGTTCAAAGTACTTCGAGCACATGGCACACGGATCAGCGTTCACGTTGCTCACAAACTTAAAAGCCGAGAAGCATGGATTCGAGCAGAAATAGTGCTCCCTGTCCTCCAGTAGCATTTCCACTCGCACTGGCTTCTCGTTGTTACACACGCCGCACACATCGGTGCGCAGCTTACGGCGCAGATTGCACATGCTGTCGTAGCGACGGAGGCAAGCCTGCGAGCAGAAGTCCTTGAATTGATCTTTGTCTCCGACCGGGGCTAGGAAGCCTTCTTGGCCGCCACTGATGTCCTTCTGGCAGCAGGAGCACGTCTTCAAACCCTTCTTGAAGGTGTTCAGGCATCCGGCACAGCAGAACTGCCGCACATCGAAACCAAATCGCACGCAATACTTGCCGAGAGCTGTGGAGCTCACTTCCTGCTTGCAGGTCTCGCAGCTGGAGCCAATTATGCGCTGATAGCTGCCCAGGCACACCTCATTGCAGAAGTCCATGGTCTCCCACATGAGTTGCTTCTCGTTGGCATTGATCTCCGTCTCGCAGTCTGCGCAACGCCTTCTGAAGCTTTCGATCCTGTCCAATCGCGCTGCTTCCGCCTCGGCCACCGTCCTGGCCACAACGCTGCTCTCGGTTCGTTTGCTAGGTGAGTTCTGCGGCGGCTGAAGCGTTGTGGCGCCAATGTTGCGCACTCGAATCGAGTGGCGCTTCAGCTTGAACTTGTCTGGTTCCTCTGAGTTGAGCAGATTGAAGCAGTCGTCGTTGCAGATGTAAAAGCAATCCTGGTCTTGCTTGATAAAGTACTTGCACCGCATCTGCTCCTTGCACTGCAGACACTCGTGAGTTTTGTGGGGAGTCTCTTCTTCCTCAGTTGCCTCTTCCTCTGCCTCGTCGGTGCCCTCTTCCCGAACCACTTCCTCCACCAGAAACTTCTTTCGGCGCACAAAGTACTTGCCGGGTTGTTCCTCTAGCAGGGCATTTACACAGGCAGTGTCGCAGATGTAGTCGTACCCGCTAGGGACAGGCTCCGGCGGCGCCTCCTCCTCTGCCTTCTCTTCACCCTCCCCCTTGTCCTTGTCTTTATCTTTGTCCTCTGCGTCTTCGGGTCGCTTATACCGGAATCCACAGTTCTTCTCATTGCCGCACTGCTTGCATTTCTGAACGCTGCCAACGATCCAACTGATGATGATTTTTGGACTGGCCCCTAGTTCGCCTGCTGCGGCACTGAAAGATTCTTCCGCATTAGGCTCGTCTGCATCGGGAGCATCGCCGCCGGTCTCCTCTTCGTTGGCCTGATCTGTTCCATCGTCTAATAGAAAATTGGGTTATTAATTTTTTATAATTGTAATGTGACAAAGTTGTGTTCCAATCAACAGGTGGACAAAGCAAAATCTAGTGTAGAAATTATAGCTTAAGTTTGAAATTTAGAATTAAACAAAGAAACCCGGTTTAACCCTTTGCGGCACGGTGGGAAGACGTATATCCCACCGAACTATCATTTTTTTCAGTTTTCAAGTTTTTGTAACTTGACTTTTATAATTTTTTATTGAAATTTACTATATTAACATGTTGAGCACTCGATATTTTTACTTTTTAATCGAAAGCTTTTAATGAGTTTTATAATATTAATAAACAAACCGTAAAAAAGGTCATTTGCAAAAAAAAATTCATTATCTTGAAAAGTTTTTGGCGGATTTATATGAAATTTTAGATATAAACGCTTTCAATGTCGCTGATTAAGGATTTGTAATCAGATTTTGAAAAAAGGCTGATCCAATACGGCGGACCGAAGTAGTGAAGCCTATCTATATCAGTATGAAAATGTGTATACGGGGGTTCTCGAGGTCGCTGATTACTATTTTGACATCAGATTTTCGAAATTTAGAACTACGGATCTAAGTAAAAAGAAGTAGAATATAGAGATTTTTACAAAAATTTTATAAAAAACAAAAATTAAAAAAAAAACAAAATTTAAATTTAAAAAATTTTGAAAATGGATATCAAATTTGAAATCAGCGACCCCAAAACATAAAAGGCAACTATCTTTACGAAAATAAGCATATTAGAAAAATGTGTGCTTCAAAGGGTATAAGTGTCATAAGAAGAAAAAAACTAAAGGTTCAATGCAAAAGCTTTTAAAAAGCCGCATAGTAATAAAAACATAAGAAAAAATTATACAACGCAGGAAAAACAATTGTTAGTGACCCATATATAACTCAAATCTGCTCACCTTCAGCAATTCCTGTTGCCGCCGCCTTAGCTCCAGCTTGAGCATCTGCGAGCAAAACGGATAGAGTAGATGTGGGATGGGACATTTAAATAGCTTGCGTGAACACATACCATTCGGAGTAGACGGCGATTCCTCGGTGGGATCTGCGACAGTGGCACTTTCGCCTTCTGGATCGGCGGGGCCATCTGCCAAAGATCTTCCATCGTTGTCGGGTGTCTTAGACTGCCGTTCCTCGGCCTCCTCTTCTTCGGCAGCCTTCTCGGCATTTTCGCGTGCCAATTCTTTTTCAGCTTCGGTAACCTCAGCTTCCTGATCGTCGGGAATAAGGCAAACATCCGACTCTTCGGGCTCTAGCACATTCTCAACAGTGTCTAAAAATTTATATAATGTATAATTAATAATTAAAACCATATTCTTTATCTTAACAGCTTACCATCGCCATGCTCGGCTTCGCCACCTTCCTCTGCTGCTTCTTCAACCTGCTCCGATTCCGCATCGGCTTCCGGATTGTCATCTTCATCGGCGGGAACATCTTTCTCCGTATCGTCTGGATATTGGCCATGGTCCTGCTCCTCTAGACTTGTGTCCACCTCGTCGCGACCTTCTGGTGGTTCAGCATCCTCTGCCAGCTGCGACTCTCCGCCCACGGAATGCATTTCCACGTCGTCGGCCGCCTCCGGTTCATGGGCTGTATCCTCTTCTGCTTCATGATCAGCTTCACCTTCACCGTCATCCACATCCATGGCTTCTGGGGAGGCGGGGCCACCGTCCACCGCATCTGGATCTGCTGCGGCATCGGCAGCAGCTGCCTCCGCCTCCTCCTCCGCAGTGGCTTGGAGCGCATCCGTTTCCTCCTCCGGCTCATCTTGCTCTTCCTGTGGATCTACGCTAACCGCTTCTGTTTGTGGTTGCTCATCCTCATCAGCCTGGTTCTCCTCGGCCTGTTGAGGCTCTTCGGGGGGCGCCACTGCCTCCACGGGGTCTACCTGTGGACTGGCCGCCTTTTCCTGCGACTGGTTGTCATCGGCGTCCAAGGAGCCTTCCGATATTTGCTCAAACTCGTCGTCCGGCTCTTTGGCCGAGTCCACTGGCGGGGGTGCTGTCTCTTGGGCAACTGCATCCTCCGCTGGCGGGGAAGCGGGGGTATCCAGAGTTTCCGGTGCCTGTGGCTGATTTTGATCCTGCTCCTGGTCCTCTTGTCTGGGGGTGGTCGAGTCCGCTCGCGCATTGGAATCGGCGCCGAACGAATCTAGGCTGGATATCTCCTCCATTTCAGTAGTTGCTTTTTAACCGATGCTCGAGATTTGCGGTTGTTTAAACATGAAAACTGCAGAGGAAAACAAACAACAAATGGTTAGGACAACATCTATCGATAAATATCGCTGCGCGTGGACTATCGGCTGGCCAGGGCCTCACACCATTGCCGCCTAAATGTGTACACACACATTCACAGGTTCACCGACGCACACAAACACACGGGCCAACGGTACAGTGCACGAAAAAACAAAACATGCGCCTCCAGAAAAAAAAGGGGGGACAAAAAAAGAGAGGCACTGTGTTTATGTATGCGTCGATTATAAGTCAATTAATATTACTGCACTTGCATTATCTTTCGGCTTCGGATGCACGGCGTTGGCGCCTCTTTTTTAATGTGTATTTATTTGGATATTCCCGAAACCGACGACGTTGGGGCGGCACGAGTGTTGTAGAAAGCGCGTCTGTTGCCGCAAATTAACTGCCTCTCATCGCTGCAGAGGCGGGCACATTATTAACGATCGGCTCACGGTTCGAGCAAAACTTTTCAACAATTCTAAACACCTTTTTGCACTGTGCAATTTTGCGTTTTCTGGCCACTGTGAGTTTTTCGGCTTTATGTGAGTAAAATGGCGCACCAGTGTACCAAATGCGGCCCTCGCATAACGCGTTCGCTTGGCGGTTGGTATATACCGTAATATACCGCGATGTAGGTCCTAAATTATCCCAAATGTATAAGTCAGACGGGTTGACAGTACCCGTTGTTTGACTTTCAAAATTCTTCCTACAATTTTTTTTTATTATTTGCAATTTGCAATTTTTTAAACAGATTTTTATGACTTCATGCATTAGATTGATATGGAAATTCGGTTACGGGCCAACTAAAAACCCCAAAGCAAAAAATATATTATTAAATATTAGATATTTTATTTAGTGATCCCCATCTAAAATCTGAAAATATTTCCCTCTGCATCTAAAAGAACATTGGGAAAATGTTTTATAACCTTGGAAAAGTGAGGAAATTTCGTGGTATTTGTGAAAGTAATTTCGTTAATCTCCTGGTATTGCTTCACTAAATTCATTAGATCTTTCAAGGGCACCAACTCCATCACCAACCAGTGCTGGATCACATAGTTAAAGGCATAAACCTGTAGCTTCATTAGACTTGGTTCCTGGCTGACATCATTGGCTTTATCCATAATTTTCTGCAGGACAAAAGGTGATTAAAGTATGCATGTATTTAATAATTAATATATATAAATTTATAACCAACCTCCATTAAAATCCTCTCCAGATCGAACATGTTGTGCCGAAACGCTAGTTCAAAAGCCGGAAAGATTTCATCTATTGGCCATTCGATCTCCTTCAATTTCTCGGAAAAGGAAAGCAGGAGCTCAGGCATGTTGTAGGCGCAGGACAGAATGAATATATCCCCCACCATACTCAATTGAACCAACGATGAGGTGATCTCAAAGGTATATATAAACTCTAGAAAAAGCTCCACGCTTTCTGGAGAAACTCCATTAATTTGAAGAACACCGTTCCATTGTTTATTTTGATACACATCATGCTCCAGTTTGTCGGAGGCGGTGGCCAGGAAAATCCGGTGGCAGCCGAATTTCTTGTAGCAGACACTGCCCTCCGGATCATCCGAAGGGGCACAGGTACTCAAAACATGTACCTGACAATCGGCATCGACTCCACTGCGAAAGTATTCCAATCGGCGGATTTTACTAGTTAAACGAGTGGGTTCACCCTCTGGGCTCGGGATTTCTCCAAAATTCGATTGCACAGAAGAAGCGTATTCCGATGCCACGGTGGGTCTCGGAACCACGGGAGTAACCCTGGGTTTGAAACTTAGAGGAGAACTACTCTCCTCTTGTGGCTCCTCATTTTCTCCATTCACGTGATCTTCCTCCTCCGCTTCCCAGAAAATATCCGCGGGAGAGTTCTTTTCAATGGTGCTACTCTGGTGGTTTTCGCCGGTGCCCTC
Source organism: Drosophila ficusphila (assembly GCF_018152265.1). Lineage (NCBI taxonomy): Eukaryota > Metazoa > Arthropoda > Insecta > Diptera > Drosophilidae > Drosophila > Drosophila ficusphila. The sequence continues at coordinate 23,058,553 of NW_025064737.1, forward strand.
TTCCCCAGAGTCTGACATTCCTGCCAGGAAAACCCCAATTTCGTATTTGATTTTGTGTCGTTTAAATAAACAGACCTCCCTAAAAAATCCCCAGTGACTATGAATTGTAAGCTACGTCGCCTGGATCTCCTGCGAAATGCCCAAAAATCGGATTGTGAGCTGCATGTGTGGTATCAGGACAAGGTTAAGGGTGAGCCCTCCCAGAGAATCTTCCGTTGCCACCAGGTGATGCTCATTTCTTCCTCCGAGGAGTTTGAGCGGTTGATAAGGGATACCGAATTTCAGAAGAACAAGGGTGTAATCAAAGTGGATGATGCCTCTCCCTCTGCCTATGAGGCCTTGCTCCTTTATATCTACACCTACGAGGTCTGCAATGCAGTCACCATCGACATGTGTGGCGATCTTATGCTGCTGGCTCAACGGTACAATATGCTGGACTTTTTCGACTGCTATATAGACAAACTGGCCCGTCAGGATTGGCCAATGGAGGTGGTGCTGCAAATATTTAATCTGGCCAGTGAGCACAATCATCTGGCATTAACAGATCTGGTGGCTAAGGTAAGGATGGATTAGGATGGAGTTTAGCTAAAAATGGTGTTAACTTTAAATAGTTTTTTTTAACTTTTAATGACACAGAATTGATCATTAAAAAAAAGTAAAATTAATAATCTTTAAAATTTTAAATATTTATTTATTTAATTTTAGGAAATTAATATAACTAATATAGCTTGAAATCCCTGTTTTTTCCAGAAAATTCTACCCATAGCCACCCAAGTTCTTACAGACAATTCCTTCCTGACGTTAAGCGTAAAGGATCTCAAGGCTTTGATGACAATACTAAAAAAAGAACAAATTCTTTCCGATCTGCAATTGCTTACAGCGCTTCAAAACTACCAGGAGGTAAACAATCTGCGCTACGACAACATGGAGCAGTTCCAGCTCTTTGTGGATGTGACCCACTTGTTTAACGACGTACTCTTCGAAGTCGATGGCACTTTAGTTCTGCCCGTGGAGGAGGAAATAATAATAAGAGAAAACGAGTCGGTTACCTCGGAGGCCGAAAGAAATAGTTTGTAAAACAAAAAGATTACATAGCTAGAGGGATCATTTATTGGAGAGTGGGGAAAAAACAAACAATCGGATTCGGAGCGGCTTACATAATAAATACTATCAATAATATTAATACCCGAAAGGGCCGAGGCCGGTGCAACAAAATAATCTTACAAATCAATCAACGGATGCAGCGGACTGGCAGGGAGTCCTAGGAAGTCGTGGTCATGGGCATGCGCGATTCCAGCGGCACCATCACCACATCGCCATCGATATCCTCGTCAATCACTAAGCTGCTTGGCTTGACGCTCTGGAAGTCTTCGCTGTCCAGCACCACGTCCTCCTCGTCCCCGCTCTCGGAAAGTTCCCCACCCATGCCCATTTTGTAGCCGTTGCTCTGTGGCTCCTCCTGTTTCTTGGCAGGCAGCGATTCTTTCTGCTCCCCCTTCTCTGGCTGAATCGCAGCATCGGCGTTAATCGCCAATCCGGTGGTGTTGGTCTCAAACTTGCAGACGACCGCAATACGAAGATTGACAATCAGTGAGTAGAGCTTCACCGCCGGTCCAACTTTGAGCTTCAGGTACTTGTCCAATTCGTTGCGCCCCAGCATTAGCAGTGCCCTGCCGTCAATGTCCTGATCCATGATTGTCTTGGCAATGTCCGCAGAGTCGAGGGCGCGCTCCACGTACTCGTAAACATCCCAGTTAGTCCAGTGCAGAGGATTGGTGCGTACCTGCTCCAAATCGAATGCGCTGTTCTGCTGCCAGAGGCGATAGTTTTGCAGGAACTGTGGTCCGTATTCCTTGACTATGGACTTGGCTATGGACAGAGAGCGCTGGTCCGGTAACTCCTCGGCGTCGCATTTATGCTCTTTCACAACCTTTTCTTGACGCGGAGACGTCTTCTCCTTTGGCTCATCCTTAACATCGGATTCCAGCTGGGGCTCCTCGGGCTGCGTGCTATCCTTAACGACCTGCTTAGCTTCGGAACTGGGCCGCTTTGGTTTTTTTGCCCAGCCGCGTCGGATCTTTTCGGGCGAGACGCGCGGTGGCTTCACCGTTTTGGAGCGCCACTGGCGCCAGTTTTCCGGCGCATACGGACAGCAATCCCGCAAAGCGTGTACGTTAAGATTGAAGCGCTTGGCATTGCCATAGCCCCGACATCCGTCCACGTCGCAGGGCATCAGGGACTTGGGTTGCAGAAAACCAGGCGGGGTTTCTAGCTCGTGCGAAGTGGCCTCGCACCAGCCGATGGGATGCAAATCCGGACTGTCGTCTTCTAGCCAGAAATAGTACTCCGTCGGCCAGCAGTCCAGGTGGAGTTGAACTCGGTAGCCCTTGCGAGTAACCACAGTGGCCGGGCGGATCAGGCAGGGATTGCGCTGGTCCACCACCTCCAGTTTCATGCGTGGCTGGTACTCCATGGGCTGTCGCGGGTTAAACAGCTCCTTTGAGGCCGCCACTCCGCCCACCTCTGATATGTAGTCCGCCCAGTTGAATACCGACTTCTGGTAATCCGGCGGAACGATCAGCTGCTGGCGACCCTCGTGCCAGCCGCAAGGATGGATGTAAGGTGAGCTGACGTGCACCCACAAGTCGTAGCAGTCGTCCCAGCCATCGAAGTGAACCCTTATACGCTCGTCCAGAATATCCGTAACGGTGGCCACGCAAATCTTGCCCGTGTCGTTTAGGTCTTCCGCCTCGAGGTGCATGCCCACGGCGAACCCGTTCCGAACTCCCATCTGCGGCTGCATGCTCAAGTGCGCAAAGAGGGAGCGCGGAGCCGCCTTGCCACCGGTTTTCACCAGATAGCGGCTCCAGCTGAAGCGCTCCGAGCTGTAGTCCTTGGGCGCCTGCAGTACGCGGGCCGTCTCGTCGCACCATCCAGGCGGAAAGATATCCTGCGAGTCGGCATTCACCCAAAAGTCATACATGGAGGAGTAACCATCAAAGCTAAGCTTCAGACGATAGCCGCGCACCTCGACGATGCTGCACACACAGAACAGCGAGCAGTTCTCCGGATCGATGGCCTCCAGCTTCATCCCACGCTCAAAGCAATTAGGAGTGATAGGAAATGGGTTGAGGAACAGGTGGATGGGCGCTGCCACATCCTTACCCTTAGTCTTGAGGTACTCGCTCCAGCGGAACGGCTTGCGAGCCTTGTCCTTTGGCCGCTGCTGCATCTGTTCTTGGATGGCAGCCAGCGACTTTGATTGAGACTTGTGGTTTCCCTGAGGTTTTTGTGATGGTTCTGGCACTGTTTCAGCTGTTTGCTCCACTTGCGTACGACTAATCTTGCTATCCTTTTGCGAGCTCTGCGGCAGACGACGTTTTTGAGCGCGTCGTACACAACTGACGGAGCAGTAATCTGAAAGAGAACATCATAGTTGACATATAGAGTTTCGAACTCTGCGAAAAGCCAATTTTTACTCACGTGGTGCCAGAAAATCGGCTGCAGGACCGTGACAGTTGCATCGCTGGCACAAGTAGAGCAGCGGATGGATGCTGCCTGAGGGTCTTCGGCCAGGACGATCGAACAGAGCCCGCTCAAAGTATCCTGCTGGTCCTTGGCGCGGTTCACAGCGCTCATTCAGCTGCAGGAGGTTCAAGCGATTCAACTCAAACCGCATCGTAGAGTTTTGCAGGTTGGCCGGCTGCTGGCCGCGCCACTTCAGCATGGTCAGGTTCTGCATCATGCTCTTCCTGAGTACACTAGCCCGACTGCCAACAGATGCTGCCGCCTCATGATCTTGTGACTTTTTTCCGTTCTTTAAGGCTAGACGTGATGGTATGTTATCAGTTAGCTTGGGAGGCGATGCCGTTTCCGAAACCGAAGTAGACGCTCTAGAGGAAGAGGATGGAGGAGAGGAGGAGGACGATTTGGGTGGTGAGGTGGGCACCTGTTCGTCGCAGCGCAATGAGCGCTCAAAGTCCTCCTTGGACAGCGGAAGGGACTCGGCCTTAATGATGCTTATGCCCGGAAGTTGACTGAGTTCTTCCGCGATATTCTTAACTGGCGAGCGAATCTCCTCCACATCGCTGTTGGACGAACTGCCGCTGGCACAGGATGAGATTGTTGTCACACAGGAGTCTTTTCTCACGGGTTTTGGTTTTGCCGCTGATCGACTGGTGGTGGAAATGGTTATGCCTGCGGGCAGAATGGGCATAACGATTTCCTTCTTTGGCGGCTTCTCCTTTTCCCTCTCCCTTTCCTGTTCCTTTTCATCCTCGCTTTCGTCGTCATCTATGGTGATGGTCTCGATGGGAGCACTGGGCTGCTCAATTACATCCACCTCCTTCGCCATAATGGCCACCGAATGTCGTCTCTCGTTGTTTGCAATCGGGGATGATGGCTGAGTAGCCACAAAGGATTTTGAACGCTGCAGCTTGGGGGATTCCTTTTCGACTGCTGGCTGGAGTTTAGGTTTTACGATTGGCTCTGGTTTCTGCAGTGGGGCAGGTTCCTTGGGCTTCTTGGTCTCCTTGGCTGGTCCATTTTTGGTCATTTCTTCCGGTTTCGTAGTGGGTTTAGGCGTGGGTTTGGCCACCTCCTGGTGTGAGTTCGATTTGGCTGCCATAACAGTGGGTGTATCCTGGATTGGTAGAGGAACTACCTTCATTGCTGGTGGTTTAGCTTTAATAAGGCTCTGGTTGTTATTCGTAGGCAGTTCTTCAGTGTTAATGGACATGGCTTTGACGGGAATAACCGCCTTAACTTGGCTGCTATTATTATTGTTATTGTTGTTGTTATTGTTGATTTGGGTAGTCCTGGCCATGTTTTCGCCACTGCTGCTTGGCGGGGGCACTAGTTTCTTGACATGATTGGCCTTGCTGAGCACCGGGGGATTGGGATTATTTTTGAACTGGTTGAACTTCAGACGCAACTTGTCCACCGCCACCTTGCTAAGTATCAATGGAGCACGTGGCTTGAGGGGATTGGCCAGTAAGGAGATTTGCGCTGGACCCGTGCTTGGAATCTGGACTGGTGCTATATAGGTAAACGACAAAAAAGTAAAAATTAGCATTTGACTTTTCTTTAATTAGTCAGCCAAAGGCAATCTTATCCTCCGCTGAACCCCGCCCGCCGATCCACAAAATCTTCTCCTCTTATTGCAAGTTGCAAAAACCTGATCGTCATCATCATTGTCGTTTGTGTTTTTTATTTATTTTTTCTTGCTGCTGTTGCTGCTACCCCGCCTTTTGCATATTGCTATTGATAAAACCAGCATATATAGAGAAGAGTAATAAATGTATTTCGTACTTTCGTTTTTCAATCGGTGTCGGTGTTCCCATTACGGAATGTAACTATCTTAAATGATTGAATTTATATCTGAAAATCGGCACACGCACACAAACCCTATTAATTCGGCTCGTTTGAAATCGTTTTTGGTGTTATGAAATGTGCAGCAGTCGAAGAGCAACTAAAAACTAAACCCGCAGCAATGCGAGCAACGAAAGTAAACTATAAAGATTGCCCCGCACACACAGACACACACACACACACACACACATATATTCGCACTCGAGCACTGTCCATTTTCCATTTTCCGGATTACCTTTCGATTCGGGATCCATTGAGAATCCTATTTTGGGATCGGGGGGTCTAACTTATATAATGTGGGTCGGGGGAAACCCTACTCACCCGCTTGTATTTTCTTTGGAAGCTCTGTTTTGTTAAGCAGTGTAATTGGCGCTCCTGCTCCTGCAGCACCACCTGCTCCCGATCCTCCTGCTCCAGCTGGCGTCATGGTGGCTATGCCATTGCTGTGGATAGTCAGACTATTTTTGTTCAAAGGCGTCCCAGAACGTATCACCACTGGCTGGGGACTGGGTGCAGGTCCTCCTAACAAATTGGTCTTGCGATTGGGTGCAAGTATGGCCACCAAAGGCTGGCTGGGGTTACTGGCCGAAGGAACTAACTGGAAAAATGGAGCAGTTCCTGCGCTGGGTGCCGATCCTGTCGGGTTTTTTAGTGAACCCGGAACAATGTTCACCGTCGTCAGTTTGGTTTTCATCGGCTGGACATTGCTGATGGTGATGTTGCAGGTCTTGTTTGATCCCATGGATGCGAGAGGCAAAAATCGGAGTTCCTCCTTACGAGGAGCCAGGGTCAGGAGACTACTGCCATTTCCGCCGGAGACGGAGACGCCTCCAGAACCATTGGTTGTTCCTCCTCCGTTCGTTGGCGATACCGAGATGGCCGAATCCCTCTGGATTTGCTTAGCCTCCGCCGTGGCCATCGACATTGGCAGCATTGGTGTCTTTTATCTTTCAAATATGTTTTCTTTATATTCCCTAACGGAATTCAGCACACTTTAACTAATAAAAAAGCAACGTTAATTCTTCCCCGTTCTCGCGTCTTTACAATTTTTGTACGTTGAGGCGCACAAAAGTTTTTGGCATTTTACACTCTGCACTGAATTTAGTATTTTTTTTATTCCTGTTTTGCACTTCTGTTATTATTGTTATTCAAAAATTTTTTGTCTGCCTTTTAATTATTATTTTCCTCTTTGGCACTCACTTGTTACATTTTCGCAATACAACGTATATTGAAGTTTTCAAATAAAAGTTATTGTTTTCGCGCGTTTATTTGCACTCATTGTATGTATTTATCGACTTTGGTATTATTTAATGATGGTATTATTTAATGATTAGGATGGCGATTTTCTTTTAAATGTTTACGGTTATTTTTGTTTTTGATTTGACCTGTTAGGGGTTGAAAAGGGTTTAGATTAAATATATATTCTTAACATTAACTAAGTTTATGATTAAGTTAACAATTTCCGCTTCTTAAATGAACCAAATCCTTTGTAAATTTTGTTGATGTTCGTGAAACATTTGAACTCTTTTTAAATGTCCTCTCTCAAAACTGTTAATTAAACTTTAACTAATAACTTCTACATAAATTTGCAAATCATTTTTATTGCTAGATCTGTTTTGTTAAAGACATCTTCCGACGAATTCCCCGCGGCCTTTTGTCATCATCCCCTTAGCCAACTACGGTCACACTGGATACATATTGAATTTTGATACCATTTTTAGTTATGCTGCCCAAAGATTTTTTGTTATCTCAAAAATGACCTGTCCCTATTTATAGCCCATTTGTAGTTATATCCCTCATTTATGGTTTTATGTATGAACTAAAATTGCGAACCTAAATCGGATCTTCCTTGCCGACGTTACGTAGTGCTCCCAATGTCACAAGAACATAAACGTCTTATCTGGGTTTGGAAGAACTGGCAGGGATTTTAGCAAGAACTAAATGGCTTTTGGCCTTAATTTTTTCATTTCTAGAAAGCCTACACCTTTGTTTCGCCGAATCCAACTGATTACTTACCTTTAATAAATTCCGTTTTGCCCGCGGAGCGTAGCGAAATGTGCAGCCTCAAAGGAGGCGGAAACCAGGATACTGGGATGATGTTCGAAGAGAGCTCACTAATAAAATGACAAACAATTAGATAAGGATACAGGTAAAACCTAAAATTATGCTTTCAAACGCTTACCTGCTTTTTCCGTTTGATTGAACGGCGGATTGTTGTTGCGAGGGTGTTAAATGCGTTCGACCTCGTACAATTGTGGCAAACTGGGTACGAAGATGAATACGCACTGAAATCTTCTTAAAATCGACACAGTTGTGGACCACTGTTCTTAAGTTTTGTTAACAAGAAACTCGGCTCCAAGTCGGGGAAATCCGAACTCCTTTAAAAACGGAAGCGTTCTGTCCAGCGATATTAAAAACTGCAAAAGCATGTGTGTATTTTAATTTCTATGATCGAACGACTAAGGTGGCAACTCTGGCCCCGAATTGTGTGCGCCTGTTGTCGGTTATTTTGAAAAGGCGGAAATAAACCTACTCAAGCTGCTTTGTTTCACTTTGGATTTTTCTTGTTAAATACCTTTTCTAAAACGAACTTCTGATTGTTACATATTTTGCGTAAACAAACTTTCGGGTCGGCTATAATCTATAATCTCTAAGGCACAACCAAAAATAGCTTGAAGTGGAATAAGGAAAAAATTTATTCACAGAACTTACAAAAGGAAAGGATTTTTCAAACACATTTAAAAACTTTTAAGTAAATAAACTTACTGTACTGTTATCTTTATAGTATTTGTTTAATGTCTAATAATTGCAACTGCTTCTTCTTTCTTATAAAACGTCTTCTAGTGCTGGAAAGTGCCGGCCTTTTCAAACAACGGCAGCGCCTGCAACCAGTGTTGCTTATCGTCGCATAGCCCAAAGTGGTAGTTTTTCTTTTTCCGTGTCAATTTTTAAGTGAAAATTTAGCGAAAGTTTACTGAATAAAAGTTATAATCGACAGAAAGGACCTTTAAATATAGCCAGCCATGTCCCTGTTAAATAACGATGACAGCATTCCTAATATGGATGAAGATCCGCAGGGTGAGTGAAATTTTTTTTGTAGGTGGGCGAGTCCCAAATGATGATGTTATCAATTATTATTCCTTGAAAAAAAACAGTGGTTATTCAGGACGACGAACCCTCGGCGACGGGGCACATGCCCAATGGAAGATCGATGGACTCACTGCGCTCCTCCTTCACCAACAGGAGCTCCACGCCGGACTCTTCGCACAATTCACTGGAGGCCATGGAAATGGCACAGGACGATAGGGAGGAAAAGGCCCGGCTTATCACGCAGGTCCTGGAACTCCAAAATACCCTAGATGATCTGTCGCAACGAGTCGATTCCGTCAAGGAGGAGAATCTCAAGCTACGCTCTGAAAACCAAGTGCTGGGCCAGTACATCGAGAACCTGATGTCTGCGTCCTCGGTGTTCCAGTCCACGAGTCCCAATGCCGCGAAGAAGAAGTAGTCCTCCGTGCTCCGGAAGTGGAAACCAAAAACCATCTCAAATATGCCTTCTCGTTCACGCTAGAGCTACATATATTTTAATCTTAAACAATCGAAATTAAGCTATTGCAATGTTGTTTCCGTTGCCCAAACGTCGAATTTGTCTTTATTTAGGCTTAAGCTTATGGCGCGCTATGTATTTTATACATTACATAAAAGTAATTTATTTATATAGATAATTAATAAATCAATACCACCCCCTCGCAATTAAAGATTTCAAAAAGATAATGGCTGGCAACTCTGATAAGACAGCTATTTGTAACAGTCGTTCAAAAACCAATTCAGCTGCAGCATTCTTTTTAGTTTCATTTTTCTATATATAAAAGCTGTTATTGTAGAGATAGCTTATAAGTCAGCATTATCCAGCGTTAGGGCAATCTAAAAGCAAGGGCTGCCACCTATGCTACAGCATGGCAACCCTGCTCCACCAGCTGTTCGCTGTGGTCGTGCAACAACAAATTCAGCAGCGAGCTGGAAGTTCTATTTTCGTATTCGGAAAACGTAGAAAGCGTGTTAAAATCGTAGGCACCGAAAATTGTCGAAAACTGCTGTGAAATCCTGAAAAAAACGAAGAAACTGATCGCTGGATTGCTCATAAACAACTTAACCAGGAAGAAAAGTGATTGCGAAATACGCTGCAAAAGGTGTGTGTGTGTGCGCCAGTGCATTGTGTGTGTGGGCAAAACAAAACATTTGCGTTGTTGTTTTTTCCTGTATAGTATTTATATTTAAGTGCAAAATTTCAATTTTTGTGTCTGTTAAAGGAAAACAAACTCTTAGCTCGCCTTTCTTTGTGTTTAAAATCTCGCCCCCCTCCCGCTCGATCTTATGAAAAAGCAACAACAATCCCGACAGCGGCCAGTGTTGTAAATCGACCCACACACACATACACGCTGCATTTATTATTTTTTAATATGCACCTTATTTTGAATGCCACCGCCCACTCCGCCCCTTGCCCGCACCACCCACGCATTTGCGTCAACAGAGGAAGCCAGACGTCATAATCGCATCACTCGGAAACGCAGCCGACGTCCACATTTTATGGCGGAAGCAGCAGCCGTCAATCTGTTTATCAAAGGACAACTTTAAAGGTTCACCCAATCCGCGCCAGCAACGGCAGCCAGCCAACATGTTTTGACCTCCCACTTGGCACAGCTGGAGCGCCTGCTGCTCTTCTCTGTTTCCCCTGCCATTTCGTCATCCATTTCTGGGCAACCCAAACTTCATAGCAAACAAACCACTCACTCACTCATCCGCCTGGCCCAACCATGTCCTTCTCCGACTTTGATGCTATTTACGAGGATGAGCAGCTCGACGATCTGGAGCACTTCCAGGATCAAACGGTCGCGCCGGTTCAGGAGCCTATCATTATTCGCGGCGCGGGAAACATGACGGTGTAAGTACATAGGTCTGCGATACGGCATAAGCGATAAGGCGAAGAACTGAAAACCCACAGAGATAGAGTAGTTTGTACTTCGTAACCTAACTCCATTCAGAAAGACAGTTATCTCCACTTTACATATATCAGTAAGAAGTAATACAGTTGAGGTTAATGTACAACACTATTGATAGATAAAGTTTTAAATAATTATTTTAGTTTATATCAGAACTTGGTAGCATTGTTGTTTTGTATTTCCAACTGAAAGGAGGCATTGAGAACATGATGGTAATGATAACATTTAATTTAGCTTTTTTAGGAACCATTAAAAAATCAAGTAGATAAAGAGAATTATAATAGGGACTCTTGATATCAATGTTCAATATTTATTAGCAGCTGTGAAAACAACATTATTTTCAATAATACTGCTCGGCACCCAAATAAAATGTAGTTCAAGGTAACTGCCGCCTAATTTCGGCATAGGTGCTTGCTATTGATACCACTTGACCCCTTTTTTTTGTTAGGTGGCGTTGGTGCTGTCAATTACAGGTTGCATAAGAGATGAGTCAGGGCATAATATTTGCACCGCTTGATAATTACCTTTACTAATTTACTTGATTTCCCATACACGCTCACAGATTTGGCTTAAGCAATCGCTTCAACGCGGAGTTCCCCTGCGGTTTGCTGTCCCGCGTGGCTCCAGAAGAATTCAAGGCGACGGTGGGCCGGATTAACGGAGTGCTAAAGAAATCCCTACCCGTCAACGTTAAGTGGCTTTTTTGCGGCTGTGTTTGTTGTTGCTGCACTCTCGGCTGTTCCCTCTGGCCCGTCATTTGTCTCAGCAAACGCGTAAGATTAAAATTTATCTGAATACGCCGTTATGGTCACGTAATCGGAAATTAATTCCTCTTGCAGACACAACTTACCCTAGACAAGCTGTTTGAATGGGAGAATAATCATCTATATCATAAGCTGGGCCTGCACTGGCGACTGCATAAGCAACAATGTGATTCCAATTCCATGATGGAGTATGTTATTTTAATTGAATTTATACCCAAAACGCCAATCTATCGACCCGACTAAATGCCGAATGGAGAAGGGTGGGTCGTGGGCGCGTTAACGCTGGGTAATTGTAATTGTAAAATAAACACTAGCTGCTAACACTTTGCTTTAGGCGATTACGGATCGTGCAAATCTGCGGAGATAGGAGTACACTAATCCATAGGTCAGGCAGGCAAGCACAGCACACAATGGGCATTACCTAATTAGTGCACTCGCAGATTGTCATTTTAAGCTAGTACTATTTAATGTTTAGTTTAAAACTAATTTTTGCAAAAATACTAGCTAGTAAGATTGTTTTTTCGTAACTTTAGGGCGCTTCACCCTGATTATTGATTTCGTTTAGTTGTAAATTCAAATTTGTGTTTTAAAACTAATGCAATATTAAATACATTTCTTGATAGGAAATTTAATTGATTTTACAAACTATGTGTTTTTTTGTAAGGGTAAATTTCCACTACCAATCTTTACTAAAAATAAATGTTCTTTTGTTATTGTACAAGGTACATATATATTTTGATATATATAATATGGTTACCTAAGTATTTTGTGGTTTTAATAACTTTACAGCACTTTAGGGCATAGACGGTCGATGAACAATAAATACAGTAGTTTACTTTAGGTTTCATTTATGTATTAATGCTTAAATATAATCAAGTCTTTTAACAATGCGCGGGTTCTGGCTCTAGGAATATATATAGGATATAGCTTAAGGAATGTGGTTGGAATGAATCGGTATTAACAATGGTGTTTGCCTTGAAGGGATAATACTTAGAAATGGGAAGGAATGTTGGGGAGAAGCCTACTGCTCTTCCCCGAGGATTTCCACCTGGTTGGAGCACTCAGACATGGCTAGCGTTGACATTTCCAAGTCGCTATCGTTGCCCAGGTTTTCTTCATCATCTTCATCTTCCTCCTCGCCATCCTCCTCTTCATCGTTTTCGTCCTCATCGTCTAGTTCATGATCTTCATCTTCAGGCTCCCCAATAGTTTCCTCAACTTCATCATCAGCTTCCCCATCTCCCACCAAGTTTTCCTCTTCGCTTTCGGGAGCTTTCAGCTCTGTTTCCGGCTCAAACGGCATCTGAGTTTCGGGAATGTCCCTGTTCTTAGGCTCTGTCTCGGTTTTAGCTGCCTCGGTATTTTCGTTAACCAGCTCTCTTGCTGTTTTTAGCAACGCATTCGTTTGCCTTCGCAGTGCCTGCATTACTATCGTGTCCTGTTTCATCTGGAACTCATGCTCCCGTCGCGCGATCTCCTTTTGCTGCATGAAAAAGTCTTGCAGCATCTCTTTTTGAGCCGATCGCATAGCAGTGGCCAGTTGAGTGAGCTCCTTGGCGAACATCTCCTCCTTGCGCTTCATACGCTGCTTTGTCTCCTCCTCGCTCGTTTTCTTTTTACTTTCCTCCCCCATCACAGAGTGAGATCGAATTCCCTTCGGCGTTGATTCGTACAAATTGGAGCTGCGCTGTAGCTTCACGGGCACAGGCATGCCCATGACCGGACTCTGTCCCATCCGACGCTTTCGCGACTGAAGCTGCTGATGCTGCATCGGGGTCAACTGGTGGGAGGACATCATGTGGGCCTGTCTGCTGGTGGAGGCGCCTGTCTGTTGCCCGGACATCGGGTATTTCGGCGGCGGTCCCCGGCCCAAGAGGGCAGCCATCGTAGACGGCGACTGCGGTGGACTGGTCATCGATTGTTCCAGATCAGGGATCATGCGCTCCGGTCGCAGCGAGTAGCCCGTATCCCTCATCGGCACCGTCTTCATGCGCATGCCCGTCGGCTGGACACTGACGTCCCTAGGCAAACGCAATCCGGATTGGCTGCTATTCGGATTCTGCTTGCGGGGCAACATCAGCTTGCTATGCGGATGCACAAAGTTGATGCTACTAGTGCTCGGCAGCGGCAGGGATCGGCCCATCTGTCCCGGACTGGGCAGCTGTTGTCCCATCTTGGAAAGCGACGGCGGCGGGCGATCGATCTGCAAAATGCCATGGGTGGGTCGCCGCAGATCGTCCTTGGCAAAGGAGGCTACGCGCAGGGGAGGGGGAACCGCTGGAGTGGACGAGTAAGCCGAATCATCGTCGGTCTCGTCCAACGCCATTGGAGGCGGTGAGGGCGAGGCTGGCGCTGTAGGCGGCGGTGTATTTGTTGTGTCCATGCCGAGGTCCATGTCGGGTTCGTGCTTCACGGAAACTATGAACGGCATGTGTGGCATGTCCTCCTGATCCTGATTGTCGGCGTGTGAGCTTTCAGCCTCGTAGTCAAACGACTCCATATCAGGTTCGGATACCAAGTCCGGCTTCTGAGACGTTTCATAGCCTAAAATGCATATGTAATACATAATATGTAAGTATTAAATTATGTATTTGTCAAATTATAATGCTCTGTGAAATCAAATAAAATCAAATTGTCTAATTTCCCACTGACCGCATAGGGCATTCAAAAAAAAAAAAAAAAAAACACATAATGTTTAGAACTCTTTTATTGCCATTTTTAGCATTATCGGATATCATTTTTATTTACTTGGAAATCTCGCATGTACCGCAATTAATTTTATAGAAATTATATCACTGATGGTAAATTATCACTTTTTCAATTAATGGGTCATAATGGAAACAATTTTCCTAATGAATGCATTTTGCATTCCTTAAATTCCAAATTTATTTACAAACCAGATACCGGATACGTACCCGTAAGCGAATTTATATTTTTAGATAATCAAAGTTTGAATCGACAACGTGACTCACCTGTATCGATTGGCTCCGGTTTTATGGGTCCCAGTCGGAAGCCGAAGATCGGATGTTCCACGCCCAGGATGTCCTCCTTGGCTTCCTCGCCGGTCGTCTTGGAGCTATCCATTGAGTTTCCGCATTCGCTAAGACTGCCGTTGACATTGCCGCTGCTGCCGCCATGATTCGTGTCCCTTAGCATTCGGCAGAGCACCCGGTAGACCTCCTCGGGCACAACCTTGGGCACTCCCGTTCCGTGGCGCGTTGTCGTGTTGTACGTCGACTTAAGGAACTTCCACTTGGTCCAGATTTGCATGCTGGACTTTTTCACGTAGCCCTTGCTGCGCATCACCTCCTCGATCTGCCGGAAAACGTACTCGCTCTTCACGTTACGGTCGTTTAGCTGCTCCAGGGCGTTAACGTTCTGCATGATGTTTAGCATCTCCAGCATTTCCGCCCGGCTCCACAGGTTGCGTTCCGGACGAGAGTTTGAACTCAGGGATTCAGACTTGACGGAGCTGCCAGCTGAGTAGGGTGGCGACAAGTGCGCCTTAATGCGCATGGGCGTCAGTAGTCCGTCGACATCGCCCACCACTCCATTGCCCGTGGATGCGGTCTGCAGAAGGTGGTTGATGTCCTGCCCGCTCGGATGGCTCGGGATGTGACCTTGGCTCTGACGCATGTTGTGCTCCACTTTGCTCAGCAGTCGCATCTTCGTGTGGGCAGCCACTGTCGTCGGCGGCGACGAGGAGGAGCTGGAGCTGGGCGCTCCTGCAGGTCCGTGACTGCCAGACGACGGTGAGCTATCGTTCAGGCCCAGATAACGTGGCATTAACATGGATGTTTTGTTGATGGCGCAATCCTCGGAACCTGGAGTAACTGCACCTGTTAGAAATAAGCAGTCGAATATTTCAATATTAGTTTGGAAAAAAAGTTTTTAAAACTGAACCAATATTGAATAACTTTTTGACACCAAAAGTTTTGGAAAACTTGCAAACATAAAATGTATGGCCTGAGAATGTGACACTTGTGGTTTCAAAACTGAATCACTACCACTTACATAACCCACTGTTCTTTATGCCAAGTTTAATTTAAACTTATAACAGGTGTTTTAACGTTTGTACAAACATTAATATTCGAACACAAAACTTTTTTCTTTCCACCAATATGCATTTCAACTTAAATTTATAAAAAGATTTTCTATTGTTCACCCAGGGAAAACATCTACTTGCTTTGTGTACTTTAACCTACTCAATATCAACATTCCAGCTTGTTGGCTTTGTGCCAAAGGAAAAAATCCAGTTTTGGATTTTTTTGTCAAAAGTAACTATCTTCGATTCGGCTATCTTTCGGTTTTCGTCTTCAGAATCCACCACCAACTTAATATTTACTTCCATATACACATTTGTTTGTGTGAAGTTGACGTGTTTCCAACTATTTAACACATTCCAAAACCTATCAAAAGTGGCAACTCACCGACACGCTCGCCAGTGAGAAAATACACGAAAACGAAAAGAGCTTACAAATCTAAACCGAGGAAATATATATATTTTTTATCGATTTTGATTATTTCAAAACGAATAATGGCCGCAAAGAAAAACGTAAAAAACACTCTCCCGCATACAGATACATTCGTAAAGTCAAGCGAGGCAAGTGGAACACACTCAATAACAGAACATTTTCGAGATAGTGATTTCCAAATGCAAGTAAACAAGATAGCGTTTAATATAGCGTTGAAATACGTTTTTTAGAAGGCGATTACGTATCTTACACTTATGAGTATACGCAAGAAAAGAGTAAACAATGAATGAAATTATGCGAAAGTGGCGGGATGAAACTAGAATTGAATCTCAAATTTTGAGTAATTCTCTAGCGACTCAAGATTGGCACAGTGGTCGGGGTAGCTTAAAATCGAATATTACTATAAAGTAAGCTTAGATTTCAAAAATGGGTTCCAACATCTCGTGGGATGAACTAATAAATTCCGGAATTGCACTCTAACCACGGACGGAAATGTAATTGCCAACTTAATTTAAATCGCCTGCGGGCACTGTAATGCAAAAGATACGATAATAAGCTGTTGGCGGGAGGGCAGGGGGATTAGAAGGAGACAGAGAGAGTTGCGAGAGAGCGGCGTGGCGAGAGAGTAAGCCAATTCTTTTCGGCTTTAGCACTCTCTTTCTCTCTCTCGTCTCAGCTCGGTTCACCAACACACTGCCACTCACGAATTTACGCTTATTATGTGTTGAGAATTTTTCAAGAAAAAGAACAAAACGTAACCGTTAAGTTTTCCTCAATATTAAAAATTGTCCATTGACAAGCGGTTCACACAATTTGAGCTAATCAGTTAAATGTCCCCGCTGATATTTTAATGCACATGCCAGCCAACAAGCTTTAAATAAATCGACTTAAACATTTAACTATTTCTAAAGCAGAGCAACACCTTGCACACCGACACACACACACAGGCACTTACCAGCAGCAGGAGCACGAAAGAGAGTAAAAGAGAGCGTTTTCAAGTGTTTTCAAGCGTCGAAAAAGCAAACCGTCGCCGTTAACGACGATTTCAATACTGTTTCATATTTCAATACTACAACTCGAAAAAGCGACGAACGGGCCTACAAAAACCCAACTATATACACATGCAAGTATACGGCCACCTGGGGCTGTGTGCGTGTGCGCTTCGGCGTTATATATATTCGGAAGGTACAAATAATGGTTATGGTCGCTAGTTGTTTTTGAGATTGCGAGAGATTGCCGGAGAGACAGTTGCCTATTATTTTTTATTTTCGCTTTTTCTTCTTTCGCTGCCATTTACGTTTTTTATTTCGCTCTTTTTTTTAAGAACGGGGTTATTTCGGGGAATATATAAATTTATGGGTTCGTGCACACACACTCACACAGAAAGCTACAGTTTTAATGTAGTATACACATGTTGAAATCGGTTATAATGATTTTTCAAGTTCTGTTTTTTGTTTGTTTCAATGACTATGAACCGTGATAATATGAAAATATGAGCGGAAGTTTTAGAAAACATATTTACATATCTTTAATCTTGCAGTTTAAAGATAAAAATTATTTTTATCTAAAGAAAAATGGAAAGTTTGTTTAGTTAGAATTATATTGCTTTTTAAAGAAGCTGATCAGAAATTAGTCAACTTTAAACACGGTTTTAAACCAGTTCAATAACTGATTAACATATGTTCGTACATATTTGTATAGATACTTACGTATCTTAAATTAACAAATGATTGCTTGGCACGCTCAATATAATCTACCAAAGTGAACATAAGCTTTTGCGCTTGACTGTAAAAACATACGTTTTGTATAATGAACCAAGATATCAAATTTCCTTCAGCGTAATGATATCATATTTCAATGTACATGCCGTCGAGTTTCCACTGTATAACCGATACGCAAAGCTAAATGAGATATCGGTTTAGCCCTTTGGGTAAATATTGTTTTGTGGAATCCTTTTGACAGGTGAAAAACTACCCTTTTACGGCAAATTACATAAATATATACAACAGTAGTATATAGATGACCTGCTGAATACTTGTTGAAAAATATTTCCATTCAGCCGAGCTTCCTTAAAGATTCGGGGTGGCAGATGCTGAGAATGAGTATCTCGTATTGTATTTGAAAGCCATGTGCTGAAGTCGAAACTAGATTTACAAGTATTGAGCGAACCGAATAGAGCGATGCGGATGCGGGGGGATTTCGAGTTTCGAACTCGAAGCAGTGCCAGAACAGGAAACTTGAACTTTGCAACATGGATGAGCAAAAGAGGCGCTGGGAAAAAGGCGGAAAACCTTTTTTCACATCTGCAATAATTACGCATTGCACGAGAAAAAGACAGAAAAGCCATTCGATTTATCTGCATTATAATAAGTACATACATGTTCATGAGTACGTACATATGTATATATATAAATGAGTGAAATCAAGGCAAACACTTGCTAGTGCGTTGCAATGAGAAATAAATACATGTGTTTTAAGCTGCATATTATCAAACATTGGAAAAATAGATATGTACATACAAACATACATATGTTTGTTTAATAAAACACAGTTCAGTTTATATAAAATTAGCTCTGTATATTCAGAAGTACTAACATACATATGCAGACTAAATTTTTTTATCCAGAAAGTATACATATGTATGTACATAATAGTTTTTACAAACTAAGTGCAACTTTGTTTCAGAAATTAATAATTAATTTAGAGTATTGACATTTGTCGCTTTAGAAGCCATCTGCTTCGATCTCAAGCGGTGAAAAACACCATTGGAGTTTGTTCTTTGGAGAGGGCGAATCCTGACGTTCAGGAGAACATGGTGATAGAGTGATTATTTTGTTCGATTCACTGCAGTTCTGTGCTTTAACAATTTTTCTTCTCAGCAAACAAAATACAGCAATGAGCGATTTACTTAGAACCGAATATTTCAAATGTTTGACTAGTTCTTTCTTAAATGCATTTTTTACTTAAAAAATATATATTTTTCGGATTAACATTAAACATTAAAATGCCTAAGTCAACACTTTTAAATTTGTTCATGAATTTCAGTTGCTCAATTTAAATATTTGGTAACGGTGTAATATCGATAAGTGAGTTGCCATCGAAATTACCGGCCTTATGCAGCACTGGTTGAGACCTGCCTAAAGTTGTGCACCCCTCGCAAAAAGTGGGCATGTCGGTGTCTCCCGTAAAACGAGCAAAAGTCGGCCCCAGCGACTGTTTGTCGTACCTGCAGGTGAGTTTGATACTCATAGGGTTAAAAATCCTAACGATATTTTGCTTTTCAGAGCCTGGGAGATGTTCGACCGGAAGACGCCGCCCTGCAGTTGGCCCAGCGAATTCGGGCGGAGGAGGAGGAGGCGGCGCAGGCGGACACGTGCGGCGGCGCCAACCAAGCCGCCCTCAACATTAGTTTCCGGGTGTACTACCACATAGTGCACAAGTACGATGTGAACGACTCGTACTTCGAAGATCTCCCTCGGCGTTTGACCTGTAAACAACCCACTGCCTTTTTGATGCTCCAATCTGTGCTCTTAACTGATCATTGGAAGCGACTTGATGCTGAGTTGCTGGAGGAGAAGTGCACCACTGCCATAATTGAGTCTCTGCGACAAAACAATCCCAGTTTGATGGCCGTTCTTAAGGCTACAAACCTGCTGGTGAAGAAGTTTCCCAAGCTGGAACTACTTCCCCTTCGTTTGGAGCACTTTTATCATTGTCTGCAGCGTCAGACGCAAACGGGCTCCCGCGAGGAAACCCTAACGCTTTACAATCACTGCTGTAAACAGCCGAAACGTGCGTTCTCCTACTTCCGGCTTATTGTTGAGTTCTGGCCGTGGACGAATCGAAACAAGTACTACTTGCTGAGCGGCGCCCTTAACTCACATCAGCTTCCCGATCTTCTGGCAGCCACGAACCAAACCGAAGAGGAGTTTTTAAATGGACTCCGACTTAGCTTGAGTTATAAGGGTCTCCGAGCAGCTAGCCAATATCCGGTGAAAAGCTTGAGCAACCAACGTTCACCAGCTTTACTTACCGCCAGTGTGGAACTGCTGTTGAATGGCAGCGTGGCGGAGATCCAAAACTTTCATTCCCAGTGGTTTCTTCGAATCCAGCAACGCGATGTGCTGTTTGAACTTCTACAAGCCAATCCGCAGATCGTTGAATTTTTGGCCTGCTCCGAGGAACTAAGGTCACCTGGCGACCAGTTAAGACTGATACTGATATTTAGCATGTTTGCCAAAGAGATATATTCTGCTTCAATGTTGCACTTTTTCAAGATCAGCACAGAGCTGCTGACCAACTGCCGTCAAATGGAGACGGAGGCACAGCTGTTAGTGTTCCGGTTTCTGGTAGACAACCTGGGGAACTTTGCTGTAGAAGACTGCCTGGAATTTTTTCACAGCTTTGTCGAGCGCCATCGCAGCGTAGAAAGCTCAGAGTTTCGAAACACGATGCTGGGCAAAATGCCCACAATAATCAACCACACGGCAAAGCATTTCCACAAAGTGCTTAAAGCGGACAGTGGAGTAGGTGGCGATGCCTTGGCGCAGAATATCAAGCGATTCTTTTCACACCTACAGAACCTGATAGAGCGGGATATCCACAGCGAGGTGTATCAACCCAAGATCTTCGCCTTGAAGCTACTGGAGATTTTAAACAAGTCTTTATATGCCAAACAAGTTGCTAAGAATGCAAAAATGTGCAGTCCGCAGCAGAATCAGCGAATGGGGTTATTTCTTTTAGAGCACGGAGTCTTTCGGCCAAAGGATATGGCGCAACAACTTTTTGAAACCCTTAACAATCCTCAGGGTTTCGATGATGCTTTGGAACTGACAGTTTCTCTTTTGACTCAATTGGGCCATGTGGACAGCGAATTGTGTGTGGAGCGTTGTTTGGGACTTTGTATCACATCTGATGTGGACGAATGCTCACTGGTTTCGCTCTACGCCCAGTTAGCAGTTACAAAGAAAGAATCTGGCAAGAAAATATTTACCGAATGTTTAAACCGGTTGTTGGACAAAGTGGATACCTTCTTGAACGATCCATTGCAAACGGCCAAGAACGGCGGTAATCTTTTTGGCTATCTTCGCGGAGTAGACGAGGTTGTCAAAGCCGGAGTTCCCGTGAATTCCCCACTGGATGACTTGCTGCCACTGTTAGAGCGAATACTCAACGGTATCCTGAAGTGCCTCAACTTGGCTAACGCTCGAAAACAACAGGAGGCAGCCGCGGCAGCCAGTTTTCAGGACATGGACGAGAGTCTACAGTTGCTGGTTAGCGAGAGTTCCTTCAAGTCCGATGGAGAGGAGGAGGCGTGTCGAAAGTACTTACTTATGAGTTTCTGGCTGACTCTAAAGGTTAGTAAAATTAATTAGTGAGTGAATGAAAGTAACTGTTATACGATTTACAGGGTTGCTGTGATCTAGCCACTAGCATTGGGTGCTCTCTACTGCAAACAGATGGGAAAAAAGTAAATTCTGAAGCTCTTCGTCGTTGCCTCGACATCAATGTGTCCGTTTTAACGCTCTGCCGGCACAAAGGAGCTATCGAGGCGGCCGGGTTGAGTATAGGCAGACTCACCCGTGCAATAACCAGCAGTTTAGAGAGCGACGATGCCTGTTTCCAGATGTTGCACGATTGCTTGGAACGCGAGTTGTTGACTGAGAGCCGCCAGGTGAGCACCACACGTCGTGGTGCCGGCTTCGCCATAATGTTTCTACATGTGCTGAAAAACGACAATCCACGGCAGCGACTGCTACTGCATCGAGCTGTGCAGCAAATTCTTCAGAGGCTAAACGGACATCGTTCCGAGGAGAGTATTTCGTTGGATAGCAATCACGATCGTTGGGAGGCATTGGTGCTGCATTACCTTTGCGTTCTTGTGCGCGACACCGAACTGAGGCCAGCAATGAGCAAGTACTACAATGAGATCCTGCTAGTGGCCATGGAGCACATTGACAACCCTGAGTGGACCATCTCGAATGCGGCGTTGCAACTCTTTGGCGCCAATCTGGGAAAACTGGTGGGCCAGCGTCAGGCCACGGAGTTCGAAACTCGTCCCGCTTGGGAGCCCAGTGAACTGGACTACGACGAGCTGGGATGCCTGCTGCCGAAGGCCTGCGAGCATATGTTGGAATGCTGTGACCGCCAGGAGGTTACCTCTTCTATCATACTCTTTTTGGCCTTCCTTTCCAAGGTGGAGCATCTGCGCACTTCGGGTAGCGGAGAGCCAAATCCCCTGCTTCTTCGATTCCGTCGGTTAAGCTGGCGTTTGCTGCGGCACAAGTGCGATCAAGTGCGTCAACTGGCAGCCACTTGTTTTGTGCGCTCACACGAGTTCCGCTGCGATCTGCCAGCGGCGCTGCTGGTCAGTGCGAAATTGGCGGCAAATCTTGACGAGGAGAACTTTTACGAGGGACTCATTTACACCCTGACTTCAGGTGTGTTGAAACTTAAACACGAAGCCCGACATGTTTGGAACGAGGGTCGTTTGGAAAATTTTTTCGACGAACTGCTCACGTCGTTGAACGTCACGGAACAAGTGAGTCGGTTTAAGCCATACACCCTGAACGTGCTGCTTGAACTGCTGAAGTTGCTGGGAAGCACGGATAAATCGACTCTCGTGGAGTCACTCGCCTCCCACTAGCTAAATTAGTTTTATCTTATCTAATATTAAGCCAAAAAGTAATCTTTTCTTGTCAACGCTTTTACAACTATTCAAATGACGCATTTTATGTTTGTACGCAGTAAACGAAACGAAAGTATCTACCAAACAGGGGTATCTAAAATAACGAATGAAGGTATAAACTAACCGCGAGATCAGCTAAAGCCCTCGCTGGACTCTTGCTCCATGGCCTGCAGTTGTTGCTTTTCGAGGGCCTCCTGTGCCATCTGTTGCAAGGTGCGACTGAGGATGTTGCGCAGCACGTGCGGCTTGCAGTGCTCCTCCAGCCATGGGATGATGCCGGTTGTCAGCTGCTTGAAGTTCTCCATGGGTATGTGCTTAAATGTTTCAAACATTTCGTCCATTATGGCCTGGAACTAAATGGCGGGGATGTTAACAAAATTGAGAATATATAGAATGAGAAATCCGCTCTACTAACCACTTGAAATTTGGCCTCGTCTGTAAGACGTGCCTCCTCGGGACCCGGATTTGCCTGCTGGTGTTGCAGCATGTTTTCGTAACCGTTCTTAATGATCCGCAGCGCAGTTACCTCCTTCTGCAGCGCAGATCCTTCCTCCTCCTGCTTGAGTTTCTGCTGGTTGAGATACCCAATGTACTCGATGGACTTCTGAAGAATCAGAGCCTTGCTGAGCTTGTAGCCGGAGGAGTCATTTGGCTGGCATCGCGGCACCAGCTCCTGCAGGCTGTCGTATCCTTTCTTAATGGCATCTCTCCGTTTCTGCTCCGCCTGCGTGTGCGCCTCCCGCCTGCGCTCCTTATAGCTGAGCGTGGAATTGGTCGACGTCGAGTGGCGCGCATCGCCGCTATCGTCGTCGTCGTCTGCGGAACATGAGACGCAGATACAGAACAATGTAATAAAACGCTGCTGATAGCGAGTAATTCAATGCCAGTGCTTTATCAGCTGCCCCCCACTTCACTCCTGCACAGCGTGACATCTTGGCTAGCGTTTAACTACCTGAGTTGTGGGCCGAGGAGTTGGGAGTGTGGGTACTGCCCGCACTACTACACCGCGAGTAGTGCTTGCTGCTCAGATCCTGGTCGTGCACCATGCTAAATGACTCCTCCTTGATTCCCGTCGCACTGTTATTATCGCTCATTGTCAACTGCGACGTTGTGGAATTCCCAAAACAAAAACACCAGCGACCGTGTGCCCGTTCTGTTTTATAACAATGTGCCTCTGATGTTATTGGCCACACTTATGAGAGGTTACGATAGTTTGCAAGAAGTGTTTGGGTAGTTTTAAAATCTAAAGTTGAGAAAATACTCTGTTATATAAGACTTTTCATTAAGTTTATAACATTTTATGACATTATTTTTTTCTTATTTTAAAATTGTTATTTTTATTTTAGTTTTTGTAGCAGAGTGTTAAGGGCGAGAATATCCGAGCTGAATCGATAGTTGTATCGATATTTCTGCCACCGCTACCGGCCCGGATGATGACTTTTACGTTTTTTTCTTGTTGAACTTTGCCGTCGTGTCGCTTTCTTTGAGAATATTGCTGAAAAGTAGCCGATTTTCGGGCCATAATTTGTGATCGGTGGACGCACAAGAAAGCAATCATGGGTCTGCTGTACGCGTTGCGTGTGAGGATCATGAACTTCATGATTTTCTTCCTCATCATCATCCTGATTCCCGGTCTGCCGCCGCGCACCACTTTCCCCTTCAAGGAATATTTGTGAGTGCCCCCGTCCAATTGATGTAATTTATTGTCTAATTCTGAGAGATATCCTTTTAACTTATACAGAGTGACCCCACCCAAGGACCTGAAGGGCGCTCTGGAGCAAAACTTTCACCTGGAGGGCGCCGAACGACTGCTGGAGGGGGCGGGTCTATGGTCCCGAGTGCCTGATAGCCCGCAACAACGAGATCTACACAGGCATCCATGGCGGTGAGGTCATTAAGCTAACCACCAACCATGTCACGCATGTCACCAAGATCGGTCAGCCCTGCGGTGGGTATTTCAGTTAGTGAAAGAGAATAGTTTATGATGACAATTCCCTTTTGCAGAGGACATTTACGAGGAGTCCAGGTGTGGTCGTCCTCTGGGACTGGCTTTTGATACGCAGGGCAACAACCTTCTCATTGCCGACGCCTACTACGGCCTGTGGCAGGTGAATCTGGAGAACCACAAAAAGACCCTGCTGGTCTCCCCAGCCCAGGAGCTCGCCGGCAAGTCCATTAATCGTCCTGCCAAGATTTTTAACGGCCTGACAGTGAGCAAACAGGGAGACATTTACTGGACTGACTCCTCATCCGATTTTACTATTGAAGACCTAGTCTTTGCCAGCTTTGCTAATCCCTCGGGCCGGTGAGTTCATCGCGAATTATAGTATAGCATTTACAATTATTAGTGTGTGATTTATAGTCGGTATCGCTTAGGTGTAGGACTACAGTAGACGCTTTCTAATTTAAACTTCTTAAGCCTTTCGCTAAAGGTGTTTTTTTTTAAAGCAAATATAACGATCTTCAAAAAATTTTGTTTATAGGAAATCAATTTCGCTGATGTTTACTTTTTGAGAAAGAGGATCCTTTGTTTTCATAAGCAATTCAAATACCAAACTGTTTAGTCAAGATTCAAGTTACACAAGTTTTACTGTAAGACGAGCGCAAACCGGTTTTCCGGTCGGGTCTAATGGTCACTCTAACGGTCTTTCGTTTCTTTTCCCTTCCAGTCTCTTCAAATACGATCGCTCGAAGAATGTGAGTGAGGTGCTTTTAGACGAACTGGTCTTTGCCAACGGATTGGCCCTCAGTCCCAACGAGGACTTTATTGTTGTGGCTGAGACGGGAGCCCTGCGCCTCACCAAGTATTACCTGAAGGGAGCCAAGGCCGGGCAGAGCGAGGTGTTCGTCGATGGACTGCCCGGCTTGCCCGACAACCTGACGCCCGACGCCGAGGGCATCTGGGTGCCACTGGTTGTGAGCTCCGACAGCGAGCATCCCAATGGTTTCACTCTGTTCACCCGGTTCCCCAGCGTGCGGCTATTCCTGGCACGCATTTTGGCACTCTTTGAGCTGCCTTTCCGGTACCTGAACAGTGTCTATCCAAACAAGTTCTCGCAGCGCTTTGTCCACTTCGTGGGACACATGGAAAGTATTGGTGTGCTGGCGCCCAAACGCACGACGGTGGTGCGCGTGGACTGGAACGGTAACATTGTGGGCTCCCTACACGGATTTGACAAGTCGGCCTCCACGGTTTCGCATGTGCTGGAGTTCCAGGACTTCCTATTCCTGGGCTCGCCCACCAATCAGTACCTGGCGCGTGTGAAGTCGCCCAAGACCAAGCAGCCCACGCTCAAGGTGCGCAACGTTCGCGTCGAGGGCGATGGCCTGGAGGCGTCTATTGGTGTTCCACCCATCACAACCACTCCTAAGCCACAGCCCAAAGCGGCGCCCACCACAACCACGCCAAAACCCACCACAACGACTACGAGAACTACGCCAAAACCCACTACCACGACGACAACTACCAAGAAGCCAACAACGACCACCACGACTACAACCACCACTCCTAAGCCAACCACCACGAAGCCGCCGACGACGAAGCCACCTTCAACTACGACAACCACTACAACTCCCAAGCCAGCTGCGACTACTACACCCAAGCCGGCTAAACCGACCCCCAAGCGCACAGTGCCTGACAAACCCGCGCCCGTCGAGGAGGAGATTCCATCGGACACTAAGCCACCCAAGAATGAGAAGCTCAAGGTCATTAACAAGCAGGGCGCTAATGTGGAGCTCTAAGATTGCATTAGCTTTCTGAGCTTATCAAGGATATTCCCAGACGCGAGATTAGTTTATTCACGTAGTCAAAGCCCATTCTGTTTATTATCTATTCTCCCTCCAACATCTCAACTATTTTTGGGGAATATCCAGCCAAGTCATTTTTATTTTTCATGCCCCAAACTCAACGGCTAAAAGGCCAGTTAATTTTAGACGAAAGGTAGCTAAATGCTGACTAGCCGAATTCCTAGCTCAGATGATCCTCGAAGGGCAGCGCTTTATATGTCTTAGGTTCGCATATAATTCGGTTTTGCTTAAGCACTCTAAACATTCCATTCCCTTTCTCAAACAGGAAGTGCATTCCAACTAGTTAAGTTTAAAGTAAACAATGCCTCTAAATTGTTGAAAGCGAGCAACTTTTGATTTTGTACTGATTTTTTCTTATTTTCAATGTAAAATAAAGGTATTTTGTAAAAATAGACCTAAGCGTAATGAGGTTTGTAGTCTTAAAATAGGATTAAATTAAGGTTGGTTTTTGGCTATCACTAGTTGGCGGACACTGATTGGCTGATCTTGGGCCGGCTTGGCGGCTCCTTCGGCTCCGTCCAGGCCCAATCCGCATAGTGGACGCAGCGGCCCAGTTCCTCGGAGTACAACTGCGACTTGGGACAGCGCTGGAGACGAGCACGGGTGCCCTGCTTATCGCACACCCAGTAGGCCGTGGGATCCCAGAAGTTGCGGAACATGCGGTTCATCTCATCCAGACCCTGGCAGCCGGGTTCGCCATTGTGATTGTGCGTCTGGCGCTTTTGGATGGGCAGATGAGCTGATGCGGTGGCCATTTCTTCAATGGATTTAGGGGTTCTAAAAGACAAACCGGAAACAGGCATTAGTACACGTTGGCTTAGCGTGATCGGCGCATAAATTTTACTATATTTCTTGGCACAGGCATTTGCCCCACATATTTTACTGAATTGAATTTCCCTTTTCTCTTACCTTGTGCTATTTCTTGGTTGTCTTCCTTTTCTTTTTTTAACTGTTAGCAGCCTGTTGCTTGCTGTTGCTGAGTTATTTCACTTCTGATTTGTCATACCGAATCATTTCCCGCTTAAATACCATTCCGCCGGACGACGTCGACGTCGACGTCCGCTGCCGGGCGATAGCGTTAGAAATGTCTGGTTCGAGGGCCGATTCCGATTCCTACGTTGTCGTCGTCGGCCAACGGGCAATTTTTATCTATGTATGAAGCCCCGAAAAATTTGCACTGCGAGCGGAAAACTGAATCGCCTTGATCTTGAGGTGCCCCACGGGCGGGTGGGAGTGTGGTCTTTAAGACCGCCCGGCCATTCGCCGGCTGGCCCGGTGTCACGTGTAGCCTTCGTGGTCTGGGGAACACTCCCGGCGAGAGTTGTGCACACCAACGCAGACTACCATAAATTTCGCACAAAAAACGAGCGCAAACATTTGGGGAAAAAATTAGGTAACAAGCGCCGAGGTTGAAACCCGTTAAACACTGAGAAAAACTACCCCAAGCTTGTGCTCGTATAGTTACTTTAGTTGGGGCTAATTAAAAAAAAAAGTTTATATACATCATTAATACATAATTGCATTTAATTTGAAAAGGTATATTTTACCATAATTAATAACTTGGATTTTTCCTTTGTAAAAGTTAACTATATTTTGATTCTTACTGCACAATATTCAGTACATAAATATTTTTTGTAATATTAAAAATTATTTTTTGTATTCAATATTCAGTACATAAATATTTTTTGTAATACTAAAAATTATTTTTTGTGTTTTTTAAAAATATTTTTTTCTTTTAGCTTGTTTTTTTTTTTTTTAAATAAGTTTCTCTTGGTGTACTTTAAGGGTTAAGGTCAAAGGCCGGGCAGCATCTTTAGAGGAATGACGCCATCGGAAAATGTCAACAAATGCATACAGTATGCACACATTATAATCAGTCAATAAACCCGAGCAATTGAGTAAGTAAGGGATTAGCGCGTAAGCAGCCTCTAGTATCGGTCAGATCACGCATCCGCCGTGTGGTTCCTATGACGAGCCCCTCTGGTTTATACTCTAGTCGGTAACTTTCCCCTCGATGGGAGGCACACGTTCGTGTGTCACCTTTCTGTGAAATTTTCAGCCAAATGCCAACAATACGTTATCACCTAACGAGGTAATCAGCTGAAACCCAGACGTTAAAATGTCTCGGGTTTCGAAGGCGTGTAAGACCAATTCGAAGCACTCTTATTGATTGCCAAGCGTTATTCACGTGATCACCTTGTGGCTGGTGCAAAATGAATTCTTTGGTGCCCCAAATGGGTTTGGCCATATAAACTGGAATTAGTTTGCCATTTTTGTCAGTCTGGCGATTACGCGCACACGAGGGCAGCTGGTGGTCAAAGTCGCCTGTGGCTTTTGGAGCACGAGCTTTAATGCCGGTCTGGCGATCGAGGCGTGCTCCATGTGAGGTATAGCAATAAAAAAATCACTATCGAGTAGCTAGATCGTCATGAAACTCTCGGGGGAATGCTTTATACGTGAGTCGAAAATTTCTTGAATTTCACAATCCTTATCAAATTATCAAGAAATTTGCAAAGTGACCTTTATAAATTACTACCAAAACTATAATTAGAGCTTCACTAGACCGCCACTGAGGTGTTATAAAAAGCGTAGGCAATAAAGGCAATCTATAGTATTTATAGGAAGGGGGTTTTACAACCACAAGCTTTAAACATAAATTATAATTTATGTTGACAAGTCTTAAACCAAACCTACTCTTAAGCTACGGTTAATTTTGCAATTAAAGTACAAAGTTTCCAGAAACTGGCTCATCAGAAATTTAATTTCAACTGGAATTTTTTTAGTTCGTCAGACGGAATATTCAAAAAGTTTTAAACCCATTGTACTTAGAATTTTGTTTTGCGTCACTGCTTTCCTAAGGGAATATTCCATACTTAATTTCGGCTAGACATCTATACTTTCTAGAAATAAGATGCTAGAAGCTATCTGTAAAAACCCACCCCAAATATATTTTCAAATGACCTTTAAATGAAACGTCACAATGAGACGACGAGATTATTTTTAACTTCTTTAAATATTAACCCATTTCACTTTATTTTTATAAAGAAGTTTTTTTATTGGGATAGGTTTTATTTAAGAACAGTACTTATCCATAAATGTACTAATTTTATAATAATTTTTATATTAATATTTGCAAATATAAAACTGGATGTAACCAGTTAAAAGTGCTATTCGGTGAATCAACATTTACGCCCACGAATTGTTTCACTCTATATAGTATTGTTTGAAGAATTTTTTAAACTAGTTCGTGATTTTCTTCACATGGCAACAGGCAACTTGTTGAGCATATGATTTCGGAAGCATTAGATAAGCTATAATTTTTCCGTTTCGTCATCATTTCGACGGAAGCACGTGAGTTGCGCGAGTGTCGCGATAGTCGACGTGCTGAAAGTTATAAATATCTACTAATTGATTAGTCATACATATATCGTGGAATCGGGGCTTCCTCGCCTCTCGAACGTTGAGTAGTTTTTGTGATTTGACGTAGATTTTTATGGGTGTAGTATACGCGGCGGGAATACAAATGAATATGTGTTTTGTTTGTGATTGATTAGATGGTTTCTATTCCATATTTCACTAAATCTGATAATAATTTCGTATTGCAATTAAGGCTGCAGTAAGAGTGCCACGCCCCCAAGGATCCATCTTGAGGGGCGTTCGCGGGTCTTCAGGTTAAAGGTCCAAACGTAGGTATTTCCCCGCGACCTGAAAGGAGGCAAAAGAGCCGTCAGTCAATTAGAGAAGTGGACAAAGGAGTGGGCGGAAGTCGCATCCTCGGGAATGTCACCCACCTTGTCTTGTACAAAGGACACTCGTAGATGCGCTGCAGCTCCTGCTTCTCCTGCACAATGGACTTGATGTAGATGACGGGCATGGCGCAGAGCATCTCCTTGGGACGCAGGGCGACAATGGAGTTCAACTGGCAATCCCAGCTGGCGCCGTCCATGTACAGGTCGTGGACAAAGGCGCCCTCCATGGGCGGCAGGCTGTGTGGAAAGGGCAGGTCAATGAGTCAAAGGGCAAACAAACAAAGAGATGTTTTAAAACGCGAAAAACCAGTAATTGTACTTGGTTCTATTTAATGGATTTCTTTAAATTTTGAATTTCAAAGAAACACAGGGATTTTTCAGCAGATAAAACTTATGTTTTAAATCTATTCTAAATTTATTTATTATTTTGTATTAAAGTTACTCTACACTCACGTGACATCATCCTTCTGCTTTTTGGTGACATCGCAGCTAATCAGCATCCTGTCCAGCGGTAAATCGTGTTTCCTGGCACTTTCCTGCATGATGGCGGTGAGGAAGCTCTGCGGGTTGAAGAGTCCGCCGAGCCAGATGGCGCAGGGCAGCTTGAAGTCGTTGAGCCATCCGGCCAGCTCCTTGATGCGGTGCAGCAGATCAGAGAACCAGGACTGCAAGCCCAGCATGCTGGGATAGGCCAGTCGAGCCCAGGCTCCGGGAACATGATCGTAGAAGATGGCATGGTCCAGTCGCTCCATTTCCTGGGTAATGGTGAGTTCACCCTTCAATCCCAGCATGAGTTCCCTCAGGGATCGTTTTATCTCTCGAATCAGAGCGTTCATTCTCTCACATTCCTGCAGGGCGACCACCACAAAGGGAGTTTTGCGTTCCACTCGATTGAGCAGAGCCTGCAGGTTAAACTCATCTTGAAGTTTGTCCAGAAAATCGTCGATCATGATCTTGACCAGCTCTTCGCGTGGTGCTCCGCAATGGGAACTCAACTCCGATTCCCTTGGTTGCAACTCGAAAATTGTGCGTAAAAGTTGTTCGGAAGCGGTGGTTAGAAAACCAATCTCAGCATTTGGATGAAGACCATATAGCAAAGGACTCTCTTCTGGCAGCATTTCCGTAATATACGAGTGATAGCCTTCGAAGTCTAGATTCGGCGGAGCAGGAAACCCCGGACACAACTCAAAGTCCCCATCAATGAGATCCTGCTGTAGGAGCTCCTCCAAATAAGTCTGGCAAAGCCGACGATCCCAATCATCTGTGATGTGACCACCGTACATAATCTCGCCGAAGAGATAGCGCAGATCCTCCCAAGGAATCCGGTTGCTCCCCTCCAGGTAGTTGTGAAGCACATTCGACGAGATGGTGAGGTCACCTATGTTGAAAGGATACACCTTGTTCCAGCCCTGTGGTCCAAACTTGCGCCTTTCACCCGCCACTGCATGAAAATAGCAAAGAGCAAACAGGATCGACTTGAACTCCGCCTCCTGGGTGCAAGTTTCCAAGGCATCCTGCGAGAAGTTGTCCCACGCCTTGTGAAGATTCGCAGCCATTCCTGAAGGGGGTTCATTGACCACCTGTTGGATATATACTTTAGTTGTATTCATATATTCTTGAAAGACAATCTCACCTTAAGTGAGGATTCTAGGATTCCCTGAGGAATTACATGATACTGCGGATCTGGTGCTGGTTCAGCGCTTATAAAAAGTCGGAAATTTGACTCCCCCGCGTCTCGCTCTGTAGCACTATCCTTTCAATGAGCTTCTCCAGCGTGGGCAACCAGTTCACCACTAAGTGGATATTTTGCAGGATGACCCACTGCTGACCGGATTCCAAGGCCTGGATAATAGCCTGCTCAGCCAACAGTTCCTGCCCCTGTCCCAGTGAGATATTGACCAGCGTATCGGACTCCGAATGGAACCCCTGCCGCTGGCCATATCGCTCCACATCCCGGATGGGATCCACTCCTGGTGAGAGGATGAAAAACGCAGGAGTGGCTGCATTGAGCTCCTGGAAAATGGCACCGAATGGCGGGGTTTGCACCTCCGCATAGGAACGACCCATCGTCTGCTCCACAAACTGCCGCATGGCATATGTCATTCGATCTGGTCTCAAGGAGCGGATAATACATAATTTCTGGAGCGGAGTGCGGTGCTTCCACTCCCCGGGAAACTGCTCCCTTTCTGGCGTGTCGCTGGCCATAAATTTGCGCCACCTTTTCGTGTAGTTCTCCATGTCCTTGTCGATTCCGTAAAAGTGTTCTATTAAAGTCAAGGACTTGATGCCACCCCAGGCACTGCGGCTCACGAAGTCCAAGGGGGACAAGGTGGTGGGATCGTGGGGAAAACGCAGCAGGAAGTCCGTTTCGTCCTTGGCCACTTGCTCGGCGGCAATAAGGATGCGCAGAGTCATGTGCGAAGTGAAAGTTAGCTTGTCAGCCTCGAAAAGCCCGCGTAATGTGTAGCGATATGTTTGCAGGGTAATGGA
Source organism: Drosophila ficusphila (assembly GCF_018152265.1). Taxonomy (NCBI): domain Eukaryota; kingdom Metazoa; phylum Arthropoda; class Insecta; order Diptera; family Drosophilidae; genus Drosophila; species Drosophila ficusphila. Next base: position 23,090,896 of record NW_025064737.1, read on the forward strand.
GTCCACCAGGTGCAGAACTCGCTTTTCAAAAATCTTGGACTCGGCGGCCAATGCAATAGCCTGCCGAAAAACGTGCATAAAGGATTTTAGCGAGAACTTATAGATGGGATTTATGCGACTCAGATCGGTGAGTACAAAGTACAAAATAGCAGCTCTCTTAGCAGCCGATCGATATATATTTCTTGTATCATCAATCTGCAGAGTTGTAACCCTTGCCTCCCTAACTTTGGCTTCGATTTCGTCCACAGTTCGCTTGGTGTCCTCAAGATTGATCACCAAGGCATGATCATCCAGGACATTCTCCCCCGACGAAGCCAATCTAGCCAGTAACTCATCTTCCAGAGCTTTCAGGGATATCTTGAATTTGTTTTGCTGCACAGTGACCTCCGTTTTCATTTGTTCCAAATCGGGCCTCTCTATTTTAACCACTTCTGCCAGGAGCTGCTCCTCGAGTCCATCTGGAGTGACTGTGAAGTTAATCAAAGTGGTTTGGGCCTGCATTTCCGGTTTGTAGTGCGGATTGGCCATCTTGGTGTGCAGAATGAGTCGGAAACTGGGATGGAACTCGATTTCCTTGTCGCCAATGCGCAGATAGCGACCCTTTTTGATCAAAGCTCGGCTGAGAAGGGGCTCTAAAACCGTGTCCATTGTCTCCTCAATCTGCTCAATAAGCACTGTTTCTCCCTGAGAAATGCTCTTTTCGAGGGCTTCAAGAAATCCTCGTTGTCTCAAGCGCAAGACCACCAGAGATGAACCAAAGCGGTTCTTAATCCACTTGATGCCCTGCCTGAAAATCAAGGGTTCATATTGGGAACCTAATTTTATTATAATTACCTACAATTGTGGATCTATCATTAGCGGCCACCTAGTTGAATACTGCAGTATGGTGGCATTCTCGGTGGACATTCGATCCATGGGCAGACCCTCGTTATTCCAGGCGGCTATTTGAGCATCGTCCGAGAAAAGGGCCAGGGTATCCACACCCTCGGTGTGGGGAATGTGCGGCTATTTAAAGGATAAGAAATTAAAGTTTCAGTGCCCCAGCTGCCGAGTGAAAGTGCCCCCTGCTTACATCGATTTTGCGAAAGTTGGGCAGCCACATCTTGTGCTGCAATTCCTCACGGTAGCGGCGCGTGAAGCAGCCCACGTACGACAGGAACGAGGAAATTAGCAGGATATCTCCGGGGAGGGTACCAATCTTCGCTTGCAGGCTAAACGGAGCAGGAAAGGATACAAGGCCAAAAAGGAGAAGCCGAGTGAGGAGCAGGTGGTAATCCCCCGCTTTTGATGCTAACAAATCGTATAAATTACGGCAGCAGGAAGCTAAAGGTTGCAGCACCGCCCGACATCCGCTGCAGCCTGCTCCAACTACTTTTTCTTCTTCTGCATTTAAATTTAAATGAGGGGAAATTGAAAAAATAATGATGTCGAAGAGGAAGTAGCCGGTTGTTGCTGCCTTTGTTGCTGACATTCCCGCCGATGACGACGGGTTGCTGGGTGGGTGGACTTAGGGCTTAAAGTGGTGTTCGCCCGCTCAAGTGGTTGCATAAATTATCGGAAATTGCTGCATGCCAACTCTTATTGAAATATTTCAGCTTATTATCAGCCCCTCGGTTGCCGAGGGGATTTACCAAGAAGGAGCACTTTTTGCATTGCAAGCACCAACTATTTTCAATTAGTTATCTGCAGTTATTCCCTCTTCGCCGCCAGACGCTTTCAGAATATAAAGACAATGATTTATGCTCATTTATATGCACATTCATATGTTTAAAAGAGTCCCATAAAAGGCGCTTTGTAATTGGATAATCTTATAATTGCTCTAGGACCAGAGTCCTGAAAGGAAGAAAAACAAATGAAAAGGGGTCTTAAGCCAGCCACAAAAAGACAGAAAAATACCTAAGATACCGAGGAAAAACAGCACACATTGTGCTTGTGACCATATATCGATATTGATATCACCTCCCCCCAAAAAAAAGGGGGATTCGAACAGACGCTTATGTCTGCCGTTCTGTGGCATAATTGTTTTTGCAGAAATATTGTGTTGAATTTTGCTGAAATGCCTGTCAGGTGACATAAGAGCATTCTCATTTAAAACGGATAGTATTTTTCGAAGGCAGCCGGACCATGCCAACAGCTCCCAACAATAACAACAATAAGTTGGCAAACAAATGCGAGTATCCTGCAGAATCCTTCGGTGCAGATGTATGTGTTTGTGCGTGTGTGTAATGTCATTGTCAAATATGCAGAAATTTATATGCAAGTCAGAGAAGCTTACACACACCTGTCCGAAAGGGCGAGCCCAGTTGCCACCCACAAAGGTACAAACAATTTGCTGTTGTGGGTCAAATTATATTTTCATAAATATTTGAACAATTCTCGCTTGCAAAAGTCGAACATGGGGACCCAGAATCGGGGCTTTTGCTCCTTTGCCAGTGCATTGAATGTCCAAGGATCGAATAGTACCGCCCAGCAGCATAAATTCACAGCCCTCCTTCCCTCCCTTCTGCACAGTTGGGAAATTTTTCATTTTTCGTAATTCAATACCTATTTCATATGCATTTATATTCCGGCTCTGGCTCCAACTCCCCCGGCGATTTAGCTGCTGACGCTGCCCATTTGTGGATTTTGTTGGGGTTCGTGTTTGTGTGTGTGGATTCTGCAGTTGTTTAGGTGCGAAAAATTCAGTACTCTACCGACTCCCCCCTACCTTTTCCCCTACATTTCAACCAAAACCCCATCATCGCCATCGCCATCGACGCCCTTTACGGATTTTCTTTTGGCTTGCACGCGCACTCAATTGAATTTCAATGAATGCAGCCAGTCAATGGGCAGCCAAAGGTGTCGGAGTGCTCTGCGTGTTGTACTGTATGTACGGGTACGGACCCGAATTGCCATCGACATCTATATGAATTTGATTAAGTTTTTTGCCACTGCTCATTGCGTGTGACCTGATGGTTTATATAATTGATAGGTGGCCACCGCATTGCTTTCGGGCTCGATTCGATGGAAATTCAGCAAATTTATGACCCAAAAATGGTGCATTTATATTAGTTGACCCATTCAGTTCACATTAAAATGAAAACTTTTGACACAAGTTTGTTGATTATGGCCAAATTTACTCTTTGAATCGTAGAGACAACTATATTTGGCAAATTATGATGCCACCTGATGAAAGCTTTATGTTTAAAGTGTCTAAATATTGGTATGAATTTTAGCTTCACATCGCATGTTTTCCCATTCCGTTTTGAATATTTATTTTCATTTCTGATTTCATATCAAAACTAAATGTTGTCATGGGAATAACAAATTCTTGAATCTAGATGAAAAATGTATTTTCAGTTCAAAGGTAATTGTAACTGTAATTTTGATTTCTCTACTTCTGTTGAACTTACAGAAACCCTAAGGACTACAAATAGAAACGATTGGAATTTAAATATTTATGTTTTCCACATCGTCGTTTATTGCATAAACTTTAAACGCACGATGCCACTTTTTTCTTTTTTTTTTTTTTCAAATTTACTATTTAAAATGAAAAATAAAAATCACTCGAGCATGAATGTATTAAATTAAAAGCCAAAAAGTATTCAGCAATAAATTATACACCGAAACTCGAACATATCAAAAACGAATTTAAAATGCTTGACTTGATGGCTAATAAAAAGCGAAGAAATACAGATCAAAATGATTTTTATCTTTAATTCTAAATGGATATTTTGCAATCAATTCAAATGCATACTCGATTTGTTTACCTCAAGTTTAATAAATACAGGTATATTAGCAAATTCTTTGTACGACACGCAAAAAACATGTTGCATACCTGGAGGCGCTCGAATATATCATCTTCGTTTTGAAGTGTTCACTGGCTGCATCAGTGAAACCCATACGTAATCCATAGGGAGATGTATTACCCCCTCTTTCCATCAGCCACATCCTTCAAAATCCTAATAGGCTTTGCTCCTTCACACGCTGCTTGCCTGCTTTCTTTGAGTTTCCCGCCTTTCCCTTCGCCCAGCCATTGTGCCAACTTTCACACTTGTCAACTGCAATTGTTGGCTTGTTAGGCAGGTGCCTTCCACCTCGGCTCGACATTTTCGTGGCTCACGTCACCGGGTGCAGAGCGGAGCAGCAACAGATGGGATTAGCCCCAGCCAGCCCACTCACGATGACAAGTTTGCATACCCAGTCTTTCCCATTCCCATTCTGTTCGGAGTACGTGCCTCCGGTTTGAAGCTGCTTAAATGCATTTCGGTTAACTGCCAATGATTTTTGCAAATTGCCGCCACTCCCGGCGGTTCATTGCCTTCCGACGAGGGCGCAATCGAGTGAATGAGCCGGGTTCGGGGACCTCGCCGTGCGCCAAATGGGAGCGAGTAAATAAAATTTACGGCCTTTTGTTGCCGCGGTGGCCCGCAAGTAAGCGGAATTCGAGTGCACTTGCAAAAATATTAATCAAAATAAGTACAAAAAATACTCCTGAAGGTCTCCCTACACTATAATCAACAGAAATGAAATAGTTGAATCCAAATAAAATGTTATTTATAAATATAAATATTAAATTAATCTTCTTATTAATTGATGATTCATTAATTCAGAATGACAACTAATCTCTTTGATTGAATTACGATGAATGTTTTCATAGAGGATTGAGATTCACTGGTTTTGCTGAAAGCTTTTAGAATTTTATAGAGGACTGTAGGATGGTGGGGATTTTGTTTACATTAGTTTCTCCGAGTGCATTGACCCCCACCATTCCCCCCACTTGAGGGCAGGCAAGTGGCAGGCAAAGCAATTACAGCAATGGCGGACGCACACAGAATGTAAATTAAATTTAATAATTGATTACGCATAAATGCAGTGTAGCACCACCCGCAACCGACGAAGGACTCCCACCAGCCGAAGGACTCACCTCTGGACGGACTCCTTCCAGCGGACATTCTCGTTGGCCAGTCCATTCACCAGCCGGTGGGCCAAATCGATGGTGAAGGCCGTCTTGTCCGCCTCCCGTTGGCATCGCTGCTTCTCGGCCACCGCGTTCTCGAACTCCGCCTGAATCTCGGCCAGCTTCGCCTCAAGATTGTTGATCTTCGCCTTGAGGTACTGCAGTCGTTCCCTGGCCTCCAGCAGCTCCTGATGCGAGTCCTGCAGCGCCTGTTGTTTGGGTCCAACAATCAGGAATACCTGGTGATAGCGGTGCAAGTTGATCACCCAGGCACAAAGTCCTGCCGCGGCTACTGATTTTTGAACCACCTTGTCGGGATTGAATTCGGGGTCCTAAAATTATGAATAGCAAAATTAAATAATAATAATAATAAACATAGGAAAATAGTAAGTAACTACATTATCTTAAAATATTTAATTTTTACCAGTTCTTTTACTTTTATAGTATTTAATATATGCGTACTTTTGAAGATAGTTTCTCACCTTTAAATATTCCTGCAGCGTTTCAATAATATTAGGATGAATGTTATCCTTGTTGTAGTTAAGTAGGTCATTAAGGAACTGGTCCACGCGCACCATCATCAGCTTGGAGGCCTTCCAGCTGCGATCCCTTGGGATCTTACCATTGCTGGCCAACAAAACCATGACGGCGGCACAAACGTTGACCACCGCCTTGGGTGGCGAACCAAACGACTTGAGTTCCGTGAGATTGTTTTTGTTTAATGTATTCAGAGCTGCTTGGGCGGCCACCAAGGCGGGTTCCGCCTGCCGCAGATCCTCCTCGCACATCTTGGTCTTGATGGAGACGTCCTCCTCGATGATCCGCACCCGCTTTTCCTCCTCGGAGGCGATGTACCGCTCCCGCTTCACCTTTTCGCTCTCGGCGCTCACAATCACAATCAGCTTGTCGGCCGCCGCGTTTTTCGCAGCCAGTTGAACTTCTTGGATAGCCAGTTGGTGCTGTGGGTGGAATTAGAAAAACCGCCAAATTGCGTCAATTGAAAATCAAAGCCAAAATCAAAGTGAGCTGAAAACTTTTACGGCTGTCGAAAATAATTAAGACCCTGGCACGATGGCTCAATATTTACGCGGAGCAACTTTTGCGCACAAATTACCGGCGCCCCAATACAAATACAAGTGAGTTCAGTAGCGATGGTAAGGATATAGGATTGTTAAAGTTAGATATATATATCATTCGTAAAGGATTTTTACTTTATTTACTTATCCCATACAAGTGATATAATTTTTGTAAATAAGGGGAACAGTGTTCCTTCCTATATTTATCCTTTCCTTTTCAATTCAAGTAGCCTGCAGCGCAAATCCCATCACTAAAAAGCAAGGCTGATGTGAAACTGGAGAGGAGACCCGTGTGGGGGAAAACTAAAACGGCTTTTGTTCGACTGAAACGAATTCAATTTAATTCAATTAGTTTAAATAACATTTGCCCTTCCCCGGCCCACCTCGCCAGCTTGTTCTCTTTCAGTCGAATGGTCGTTGTTTAGCGCCGCTGCGAAGTATGCTGCGAAACAAACGCGTTGCCGCTGGGCCACCACTGCGTATACGCGACGTAACCGGAAACGGTGTTAAAAACTCAGAGAATGGCAGCCGTCCTTCCGCCTCTCCGGTTTCCGCCATTGATGTTGCCGAAGTGGGACAAGTGGACGGCAGATTTGCTGCAACAACAATTCAATTAAGCGCACTAATTGAATGGCCGACGCTTCGCCAACGGATCGAATGGCAGTGTACCATTGAAAGCTGGGGGCCCAATGATGATCGATTTTGCGGGCACCCTGCGTTCGAGTTTAATTAATATTTGATAGCAGACAGACACACTGTTTTTAACTCTGCCGAGATTCTGTTGGTTTTTTCCGCGCACTCTGCCTGGGGATATTATATGAGGGCGTACATAGGACTTTAAAATGGTATCGTACAGAGAGGAAAAGATTGCAGTCTTGAAAAGCCCTCAAGCCTTTAGTTTAAGTATCTCTTATATAAAGATTTTTTAAAGTACGATTTTTTGTGAACTTAAAATATATATTTTCTGCAATGTTAATTACATTAATATATAATACTTGGTATACCACATTTTTTTATGGTGCAGTTGCAAACACCTACGAACCGGATTCACCGCATGCACATTTCATTCTCATATGGCATACGGTCATCGTGCGGCATTCGCCGGTCGTCGGCCGTCCACTCCATCATTTACTCACCTTCAGCGTGTCCACCTGACGGGCGCACTCCGCCAACTTGGCCATTCCGCTCTGCAGACGAGCGATTCGCTCCGCGAACTCGCCGTTTTTGTCCACCAGCAGTTTGCGGTAGAGGAAAATGTATTCCAGAAAAGTTTTTGGGGTCGTGTAGTTGTAGCGTTTTTCATTCTGCAGATAAATCCTCGATATCTGATTCACGGTGCCGTGGACGTAAGCCATAAAGCAGCCGATGGGCGGCACCAGTTCGGGCTGCATGGACATTTTTTGGTTTGGGTGGGCGAGAAGAAGGGAAGAGGGTCAGCGTGGGTCAGGTCAGTCGGCTGTCGTTCTTCTGCCGGGGACTTTAAGTGTACGCAGTGACGGTTTGCAGTTGTAAATTGTGCCCGACAGACGCATAAATAAGGGGGATGGAACACAGTGCACTCAGAAAAATACTACAATTAAAGATTATCTCAGAAAACAAACAGAAGATCTTAACAATAAAAGCCCAAGGTTTTTTATAACTTGTGTTTGTAAAACAGAAAGTGTACATATCTTTTATACAAGTGCAAATAATACATATTTCCTATGCTCAAAGTTTCTTTATGTGTACTTGCCTCCAAAATTCCGCTGATTTCATTGAGGAACTTCTGGGAAACGGACTCCAGAGCGGTTTTGGGCCACTCATGGAACCAGTCGATGGCAGTCCGACTGATGATAGAAGGGAATTTCCGAGCCCGTACCCGCAGCGTTTGACCCACCGGCGAAAAGCACAGAACCACTTTAAGCAATCTCCTTACCTTCTCCACGAAGTACCGCCAGCAATTCTCCTTAGTATCCATATTACCGCTTTGCTTCACCTCGTTGCGAATCCCATTCGTAATAGTGTCCATCTGGTCGTCGTTAAAGAGCTCCGGAATTTCGCCAGAGGCCAGGAGATCATTGATCAACATCAGTATGGATTCATCAGGTATTTGTGCATCGGAGATCAAGAACACAGAGGCCAAGTTTTTGAGGCCCACCTTCATGTAAAGACTCCCGATTTCCTCTCTCATATCCAGTAAACCAAACCCTCGCTTTATTTGGATTTGGGAGACGCTTAAGGAGGATATAAAAGCAGCCAAGCGAGCCAAGGTTTGTTTTCCAGATCCTCCAACTCCAATTAGGAGAGCATTACCCCTGGGACTCTCAAGAATGCGATTGATACTGTGAACAAATAATATATACATTTAAAGTGAGCAATAAATATTTTAATGTATTCAATTTACCGACAAACATGTATCATGGCATCTTCAAAGAGCACGAGATTCATGTATCCCACCACCTCATTATAACTAGCCTGAGCTTCTATTAAAAGTTGATATAACGAGTCCCAGCTTTTCAGGGGCATATACTTTTGATCCACCAGTGATTGAGCAAAATGACTATATATCAAAGGTTCTGCAAACACAAAGTCTTCGTCGAAATCTTCAAAATCCTTTTTAAATATATCCCGAATGGAGGACTTAAAAGACTTGATGTCATAGGGATCCACCAAACGATCATGATAGACCCGAAAGGCCTCATGAACGTATAGCCTCATAAGTTCGGAGGGTCTGCCACAGACAGTTCCTCCGTAACCCGAAGCTCCTCCTCCTCCCGCTGCAGCCGGAGCACCCACACTGTTCATGAGTCCTTGATAGATTCCCGTGAGATCCCGCAGATTGAAAAGGTAGTGGAACTTGAGAGCCGTGGGCAGAAAGGCATATTCCACACGACGATGGAGGGCTATTCCAACTCTCACAAGTAAGCTGCCAATTGAGCGGATCTCCTTGCTGAATCCTTGGGCGGGACTATCCAGGTGACTGGCCAGAATGCTGCCGTAGATGTGGTGCAGAGTGTCCTCACTCGGTGGAGCCACCGAGAATACGCAAAAGTGGCGCTGCAGTCTAGGATCGATTGTAAAGGATCCAGCAGTTGGATTCATGCAAGCTGCAAACTGACAGTGCCGAATGTCCTTCAGCTGCAACCGTTGGCGATCGTACCTTAAGGGAAATTGGATGTAAATCACTAAAAGTAGAACTCCAACCTTTACTTACCATTGCCGGTAGTCCATGAACTGTCGCATAATTGTGTGTGGCTGAACTGTGCCATAGGCATCCACCTCGGGCATGTTTAAATCATTCACAAAATAAATCAGCCTTCGCTTGGGTCCACTGGGTGCATAACACCGCCCCGATTTCTTTTCGAGCGGACGATCCAGCATTTTTTGGAATATCTCCGAGCTGGTGTAGAAGTTAAAGTGCGTGGCTTGCACGGTGGTCAAAAGTGGAGTGGCCGAGGAGGAAGCCTTGCGCCGCACAACTGCTGCTCCAGCAGGACTCACCGACTGCTGCTGATGGCTGTCAACTGCACTCACCGTCGACACGGCCACTTCGAGGAGTTCCTGGTCGCTGGCATACTGGCTGAACAGCTCCCGGAAGATGGCACCCTTGCCGCAACCCGAGTTGCCCACCAGCATGCAGGCCAAGTTGCGGTCAATCAGGAGCTTGAGGAAATAGACCAGACGAGTGGTCTCCGCAGTGGAAATTAAAACATTCTGCCAAAGAAAGTTTTACAATTTGCCACAGCATAAACCCACTTCCTTTTTATTTACTGACCTGCAAAGGATTCTCCGCATCAATTTGTCCTTCCAAAGGCTCCTGAGCTGCCAATTCGGACCAAGGCTGAAACTTAAGGGTCTGCACATTCAACTGGTGATCGAAAACAGTTCCCTGACTTGGCAACTTGATGTCCTTGAACTCTCCTGTCCACCATTTGTGAAACTCGCGGTGCCAATCGATGATTACATCCTGACTTAAAGCGGATCCAAAACTCCAAACGGTGGCGTACACAAAAATAGTTTCCAGAGCTAAAACCTTCGCTTCGTGGGAGAGCTCTCCGTGGTGCAGATTGTGCGGGTTGGCTGCTCCACCGGCTCCACTTCCTCTTCCTCGTCCATCTCCGTTTCCCTCATCAGAGGCCAACAAGCATTCCAGCAGGTGGCAGGTCATCTGGATCATGGCCATGTCCGTAATGGGGGTGATGCGCCGGAAGTCGCGCTGCCTTTGCATCAGACAGGGGAAGTACTTCTCAAACAAGGTGGTCAAGATGCCCCTCTCAATCATATCCACACGGGTCTCCAGCCAGGAGGAAACGTAGCTAATGTTGTAAAAAATTAATATTTAAGAAGGGTATAAAATCATCATTATTTATTAATATAAATTTAGAAGATAACATATATTTCTCATAAATACTCACGGTGACCAGCCCAAGTCCTGCGGGTTTATATATAATATTCCTGCTCTGGAAACTGTTGCCGGAGTTGCCGCCTTCAGATGTCCCACCTCAAATAGCAATCGCATCTCGCGTTTCAAAGATATCCTTTCATTACTGGCCAGTGTAAGGATTTTGTTGTCATCCATCAGAGTGTTGAGACTCTCGATCCACATGGGATCGATGTCGCCATCCAAAACAATCCACTTGGGATTACCAGGCGGCATGTTGGCCTGTTCCCTCATAATCGAGGAAAAGAGCCCATCCTTCCACTCTCTGGTTGTGGGATTTACGATGCCGAAGAGCTCATCATTGGAAAGAGCCTTTGGGTTGAGGACATGGCAGACGGGCTTTAGTTTCTGGATGCGATAGGTCTCTCGCAGGGTTTGCCAGATCTTGGTCTTCCCTGTGCCCGCATTTCCCACAATGAACACCGAGTGCCGCACATCGAGGAGCTCCTGCAGCTGCACCACCTTCATGAGGAATCCCTCCTCCGGCTGCAGCTTAATTTCGTTCACCGCCCTCCGGATGGTCTTCTCGAACTCGAAGACCCGCTTGCGCGGCACATCGAGAGCGGGAAAGAGGTCTCCAATCAGACCCATAAATATGGGCACGTCCTCCGTGACAATCTTGGGTATGTTGAAGTCGCGCAGCGCTCGCATCAACACCTGATCCTCCGGTCGACTGTGGTCATCACGCTTGAGGGTTCCTGCAACGACCAGAACCGATTTGATGGCCCGCAGGCCCCAGTCGTAGTGATCCTGCTTGGACAGCAGCTCCTTGCACAGCGTGTACAGGGTGATAAATTTGCGGGCCAGCAGACGGGCGTCCTGGAAGCCCTCGGCCATTAGCATAATCTCACAAATCAAGGCAAAGTCCGGCACAATCATGGCGCAGGGCCGGAACAGGGTCTTCAGGTTCTCCGGCAGCTCCGTTCGGCCGGCGTAGCCGGGATTCATGGTGATAAAAATTCCGACCGACGGCTCCAGCGAAATGCGCTCGCCCATAAAGATAAATTGGGTTTTATGCATCTGTAAACAGAGAGAGAGAGCGGAGTGAAAGGACAGGACGACCAGGACGAGGTCCACGGAAAAGTAATCAATGCATTGGGGAAAGGAGAGCAGGAAGCAGGGAAAGCAGGGAGGAGCGCAAGAAGGACGAAATCAATTTGCAAGCGGACAGCGTACCTTTATCGCCTCCTGTATGGTCTTCACCTGGACGGCGACCACGGACAGGACCTCCACGCAGATGCGATTGAACTCGTCAAAGCAGCCCCAGGCTCCCGTCTGGGCGAGTCCCTTGTAAATGTTGCCACAAGATTTGTAGTCCATTTGCTCCGAGCAGTTGAAGACATAAACCATTACGCCCAGGGCGCGACCGAGGTCCTTGGTGGTCTCCGTTTTGCCCGTTCCCGCGGGTCCTGCCGTTGCACCTGCCAGCCGCAATCGCAGCGACTTTCGAGGTAAAAATAAAGGAAAAATGTTACAGGTTGCAGAAATAAGAGGAGCCGGCATATGTAAATTGCAACAAACATTTATTCTCCACTAACGAGTTGTTTAATTTGCCGCGGGCGGCAAGGAGTTGCACCACAAACTGGTGATCGCCTTGTTAATGGCTGCTTCAGCTGTGGTTTTATTCAATCCCTTTGCTTATGCTGCACTCAGCTCGAATTTATTTCTCAATTGTCTAGAGCGGCTGCCTGAAGGAGGTTGTTTACTTGAAAAATTGCTTAAATTATGTGTTGATTGAGAATACTTTGAGCTGTTCATAAGCTAAGCAGATTTCTGTTTAACTGAATTAAATTCCACAGTGGTTTCGGCAGAAGCTCTTGATTATGTTCCAATTAATTCAATATTATTTTACAATTTTGTAGGAAAGCTTTTGAAATTTTAATAATTGTTGTCAGTTGTGCAAAACCTCTTACTCCAGGAAATTGACGTCTTGTAAAGCATCCTTTGATTCTTAAGCTGAAAGCATTTATAGCTATCACACAATTTGTCGAGTATGTTTGTGAAAGTTTTGGGATCTGGAGCTGCAATGTTATGTTACCTTTTGTGACAAAAGGACAAGTTTAAACTGAAAAACCATCACAAACGTTTAGAATCGGGTTAAAATTAGTGAAGTAACAGGAGCTAGGATTTAGGTGACTATTGTGCAAATCTTGGAAGTTTCTGACATAAACTGGGGTCAAAAAAGTGACCATCTTCGAATTGAAAAATTTAAACGCGTTTCTTTAGGAATTCCATCACAGACGTTCAGAGGTGTGTCATCCGATTAAAATTGACGATGTTACCTATGTGCACTTCATTGAAATCGTAGAAAAATCTGGCGTAAATCTGGCCATCGAGTTTTAAAATTTAAAACCATTTTGTTTAGGAATTGCATTCCTTACATTTTCTCGTATATTTGTTCTCGGTAACTACAACCTATAGAACAGAACCTTTTTCCAATTAAACCCTTTTTTAAAGTGATTTGTTTTGACATGTTCGACAGATTTCCCCTGACATTGGTTTCACACCTTCGTTTTGTGAAACCATTCGACACATTTTTAACAATGATTTGCGGGTGTCAAAAAGATAACGTCTGATTTGGCGGTGGTGCATGAAATATGCGACTGTCGGGGTAAAAATCTGCGCTAATTGTACGCACAAATACGTTTAATTTATTGAATTTCCGCCCTTATTCGCACACACCGACTATTCCTGTCATTCGCAGCCGTCATTGCCTTTTTGTTTCGACTGGCTTTAACTAGCTACTGGTTTTAATATATTCAAGCCACGGGACATTGGCTTTCAATTATTCAAAGCCAACGATGGACTTTACATTTGTAGCGGATTTCCGCTGCTAAATCCATTAACGCCGCCTGGCAGGCGTTGAAAAGGCTTATATTTAATTCAGGACTCGATAGAAAGGATTTGCTCGACTACAAAGTGAAAGTGAGTTCCTTTGATTCGATTAGAATCGCTTACTTGTGTCAGAGTGATGTAACATCGATCCGTCAGCGGTGTGATGACCAGTCGCGAAGTGTTTCCCAGATACTCGTAGGCATACCGAAACTCCGCATCGCAAATGTTGGCAAAGCAATCCTCATCTCCTCCGCCGCAACTGATGGCTGTACTCGCCTTTCCGCTGGAACTTCCCGCCTGGTCGTCATCCCACCTGTGACGCAACTGACTTTGCCACTGGAAAGCCAGCGAGTTGTCCACCTTGGCGGCTATGATTTTACCCACCACATCGCGCGAATGCACGTCAATTGTGCAAATGGTCATTATTTTCTGGCGATCCCCGGGCGAAAGTTCACCCAACAGGAGGTTGATCAAGGCATTCAGCTGGGCAATCTGTCGCTTGTGCAGCTCCTTCATCACGCCCTCGTATCCTTCCTCCATGCAGCCGAAGGACCGATTCACATCCGCCGTCCAGCTGATTTGACTGCAGCAAAGTGCCACCTGGGCTGGCCAATCGTAGAGCCAAAGTTCCCGGGGTTTCTCCCCGAAAACTCGAAGAGCACGTCGAAATAACTCGTGGAGGGTGCTTCTCATCTGCTTGATGATGGCCCTCAGCCACAGCTCCACTCTGCCACCGCAAACAATAAAGGCAGGCTGATCCGGATCTGCGGAAACGAAGGCCACATACTCATCATTCTCCTTGGAGTGCATGCCCACGGCATTTGGGGTATTGGTATCATATTGCAACCTTAATATGGAATCAAACAACTTGATCAGGTGGCGGTCAATAACTTGGGGATTGTTGCCATTGGACAGGATGTCCAGCAGATCGGCGGCTGATATGAAATAAAAGCGCGGAAAGGCAAGTCTCTTTGTTTCCAGATAATCATTCAAGGCCTTTTCGCAGATGGCCAATCGCTGTTGCAACTGCAATAATTGGGCGAGGACATCCTCGTGGTGGAGCACCACCTGCATGACCACCCGCACCTCACTCACCTTTAAATGAATTTGATTTAGAACGAGAAATTTGATCAAGAGGATAACCCACCTTGGCCAAAAGTTTCGTGAAGTCCTCGTCAATCCTCTCGAAATTGGCCGCATCCGCTGGCAACTGGGCTCGAATGTCCGCGGATCCGATGAAGATGCACTCCAAGTAGATCCACTTGCGCTGCACCTCGAACCAGTTGACAATCAAGGTGTCGATGCCTCCGAGGACCTTTTGCCAGTGGCTGAGCTTGTCGAGCAGGTACTCGATGTGCTTCGAGGTGGAGATGTTCTGCAGCTGCATCTGGTTGTCGTCCAGCGTTTCGATGAGTTCCTCGGACACCTTCAGCAGTCGGATGTTGGGACGGGTGTGATGCTGCTCCAGCTCGAACTCCAGATGGGCCCAGGTGGCCCTGATCTCGTCCAGCACCTTGGTCACCGTCATCTCCTTGATGGCCCGGTCCACCGTGTTCTTGATGTCCTCCTCGTGGTGCTGGAGTTTAAGGGTCAGCAGCTGGGCCAAGCTGGTGGATTTGTTGCATTTGTAGGAGAGCTGCAGGGCGGAAATCGGATATTAAGCATACGCATCATGTGTCAAATTACTCTCAAATTAGAAATTTGAATACATTTCAACGGCTTCGGGAAAAGCTAAGCTCAACTCCAATTCATTACCACAACAATGTACTGCAAAATTAGATGTTTTCCTTAAGCATTTAAAATAACAATCATTGTGCAGTAGTTGCTAATGGCTATATTTATTAGAATTGGTTTATAGGTTTACTTTAAAAGCAATGTTCACACAATTGTTTTTGTTACTGATTTTTGGTAATTTTAGAATTCATTGCGATACAGAATAACAAGTATTATTAAGTGAGGAGTTCATATCTTTATTTATAGCTTGCAGGCCAGTGTAATTGATGGCCAAGCTTTTCTCCGTTGGCCCGAACACACATTAATAATCACACAGTTTGACTGAATTCTGGCAAATTTAATTAACAGAACTGAGCAATGCATTCCTTTGTCGCCTCCGGCTGTGCCGGAGCAAAGGCAAAAGCTCTGCTAAGCCAATTGTTAATACTGTTCTGTAATGGAGCCAACGCCCCAGAAACTGGAGGCATTCCATTTAACAATGCACATAATCCGGAACCCATGGAAGACCATTGGCTTGTGGCTATATTTCTGATTGGACTTAGATGGCCAAATGCGATAACTACATTTTAATTCATGATTTTGGTGAAGGCAACGGATTAGGTTTCGCATTATAGTTGTGATTTTCATTTACACTTACCAGCTCCTCCATGGAACGCAATCCACTCAGCTGAGCATGAGGATAGGCGAGAAATTTGATTAGAATTTAGTAATTAATGCGACAGATCAGTGATTCAATATAACTGATGATAAACTATAGTTTCAGTGAATCAGGGATCCCAAATGGTTTCCCCGCCCTTTGTTTGTGCAGAATGCTTAACCATTCCCCGGGTGTGCGGTGTGCTATTCCCCAATTGCGAGTGTGGTTATGTCCTGTGACAGGTCCTGCAGCTCCTGGTGCTCCTGAGGTTGCCGCACTTCACCTCCGATAATGTGTTTGCCCAATGTGCCCGCCATGAGCTTGGCTCAAAGAGACACCAGCCAGCAGGCAGATTGCCGGCTCCGTTGCATTGTTGGTCCGCTCAATCAATCGGAAGGATACACACACACACACACACGCACACCCACAGCGCAACTCACCTTTGTCAGCTGCATGAGCTCCATCCAGTGTCGCTCGGTAATTGCTGGATTCTGCAGCTCGGTGATGGCCCTCAGCGAGGCGACCAGTTCGCGCAGCACGCCCACAATGTGGACATAGGGCGCCCACTCGCGGATGCACTTGTCCAGCGTTCGCAGGTCGCGGGTGAACTTCTTGCACTCGTGCTCCATTTCATCGGTATCGATGCGCAGCCAGGGCGTGGCATGCCACTCCACGATGCACGACTCGATGACGCGCACAAAGTCCCACAATTGCTGCGGGCGATTGTGGGTCAATTATTAGTTTTGGCGAGATAACAAGCTGCTGCTTATGACATCACTCCCCCAACCCCTCCCATCAAAGATAAGCTGGTGTTTCCCCACACAAAAATCAATAGGCAGTGCAATTGATATCAAGTTACTGCTCAGCATAAAGTCTTCAAGAAGTGGTTAAATAAATTTAATGAATATCGTATTAATTGACACAAAATAAGTGCATAACTTCAAATATATATTAAGCTTAAAAAATGAAATAATAATCACATTTTCCTTGTGAAGTATTTAAAACAAATAAACATTATTAATTTGTTTCCTTCGTTTAGCTTTGTAAAAAGTACTCATTAATGTTTTTCAAATTGAATGTTTTGTTATCAACACAAAGGTGAATTTTTAGATTTGTTTGCATGCTGTTTTTGTTATCAGTGAATTTGTTTCTCAAATTCCCAGTCAGCTGATTCGACACTCACCTTGACCCTCCTCAACTCGACCTCGCACGACTGCAGAGTGGAGAACTCGGGGGCAGAGATGTCGAGCAGTCGAGCCCAGCGGGTGTAGAGGCGTTGCTGCCGCCGGAAGCGGAACAGCCGGACGTAGACCTCATCGCAGACATCGTAGACATTCGGACAGGGCACCCGGAAGAACTGCAATCCAAGAGAGATATATATTATCGTCATCCACCGACTGAGTAATGTGCGTATTTGTCACTCACTGGCATTCGCTGTAATTGGCGAGCGTAGTGCTGCAAGTGACAGGTGTGCAGACCGATTAGAGCAGCCACGCGTTGTTGTTGGTGGAAGCGGGTGTCCTGCAGCGCCTCCTGCTTAACGGTACTCGTCTGCTTGAGCTGCTGCCACTGCTGCGGCAATTGCTCAATGCTGCGCAACAGCTGCGGCTCGAACTCCACGTTGTAGGTCTTCAGCAGGCCCATGATGTCCTTCAGCGGCTTGAAGACATTGTCCG
Source organism: Drosophila ficusphila (assembly GCF_018152265.1). Lineage (NCBI taxonomy): Eukaryota > Metazoa > Arthropoda > Insecta > Diptera > Drosophilidae > Drosophila > Drosophila ficusphila. The sequence continues at coordinate 23,108,213 of NW_025064737.1, forward strand.
CGTACGGCTCCCGTTGACGGATCTCCGACATGATGGCCAAAACGCGGAGCAGGGCGGAGAAGTCCTGGCGGGCGATGTGCAACTGCAGCGTCTCGTGACCGCGGCCAATAAATGCGTTCAGCTCCTGCAAAAGAAGTTTCCAACGTCTTAACCACTCACTCACTTACTCTGTTAAAAACTCATTAAGGTTATCAACAAGTAATAATTTTAAATTTAATTAATTTAATTCACTTGAAATAATCTGTTTTGGCTGGATGTTGGGTTTTCTGCGAACTGTGACATAAAACTGATAGCTCATTTCATATATGCACAGAATATTTATAAGATTAGCAATCTCTTGTCAGCAATATTTGAGCTTACTTCGTAACTTTATCAGGAACTCAATTGTAGTACTTTAGAAACGTTCAAAGTGAATGGTTTTAAATTTTAAAAATGTTTAAGTTGGCTATTTTTTTGTTTTGCGCCTTTATGGTCAAAAATGTGTTTGGAATATCGTCTACTTTACACGATTCTCATGATCAATGTAGTCAGTCCGCGTTAACTGCCCTTCACAAAGATCAAATTGAAATAAAGAGTGAACTTCAAAACTTAATCGACTCGTTGGATTCAAAGATAGACAATATAGAAATAAAAATGGACGGTCATCTTCGTAGCGTGCAGTTGGAGCTGCAGAACCACTCCTGCGAGAAGACAATTCCTCAAGGGAACTTGGAGGCAAAACTGGTGGCGATGCAGGAAACAATGAAAAAACAATTCGAGATGATTTTAAATTTTAAAAACGAGATGAGTACCAGAATTGGGAATGTTCTAAGCATTGTGCAAGATCATAAGAGGACCGTCGAGGGTTACCAAAAGAATATGATTACGAAACCAGATATCGAAGAATCCTGCTCTGAGGCCATCTTGCAGAAAGACTATAAGGCTGAATTTCGCGCGCTTCAGACTAATTTAGATCGTCAGCTTGGTGAAATTCAAACTAATCTGAAGGAGCTTTCAAAATCCCGTTCAAAAAAGATACCTGCTGGGTTCGAACTGATCGGCGGTAGATACCTTTACATTGACAATGATAAAAAGAAAAGTTGGTCTGATGCTGAAGAATCATGTCGGAATATAAGCGGTCATCTAGCCTCTATCGACGAATCAAACGAATCTGAGTTCAATGCCATCTCTGCATTAGTTAATCCAAATAACTCTTACTGGCTTGCCCGCAGCGATAATATTTATGTTTACCTAAGTAACAAAAAAATTCGTAAAACGACAAATGCTCGCCGTTATTTTAATTACTTTATTTGTGAGGCAGATTAATAAAACAAAAATTGATACAAATTCTGATGGAATCATTAAAATAAAAATTTAAATATAACGGATTTGAAAATGCAAAGCGATTTGAATACATTTTTTGTTTGATTTTTTTGGTGTTTATAGTTGAAGGAACTTCTTACCTTAAGGGTTCCCTGAACGTAGCGGAGCAGCCATTTCTTGCAGAGGTGCGACCACTTGCAGGCCAGATTGAGCAGGCCAAACTTGAGGGGCTTCAGATCGAGGGCCAGCCATCCGTTGATGCACTTCCGGTTTTCGCACTGGTCAATGGCGTCGTGCACCTCGTTGTAGTTCTCAATCTGTGGAAAATCCAGATTGCTAAGTCGCCTGACAGGAACTTTCTTTGACCGAACCCGCCTTAATTTATTTGCTAATTTGCCACACATGTGTGTGAGGACGGACTAAGCCCCTATATGCTCTGGATATATTATAGTATTCCTACCGCTGCCGTCGGTTTATTAAGCGCACCAGCTGCGGCAGAGGCAACTCAATGGTTAGTCATAAATAAAATGCCGGCCAGTGATTTTTCGTGCTCTATTCTATGTGAAGGGTATCACGGAATTTATGAGTAAGACATGAACACTACTTGGGGTCAAAAAATAAAATGTCAGAGGGAATAAAAAAGTAAAAAAATGTACGTTCCAAATACTAGCTTCTTAAATACAGAAAACAAAAGGTTTCCTGTAAATAAAAAAACAAAACATTTGCTTATACAAATCATAAAGTCATATTAATTAATACAGATTTAAACTAAAAAAAACATTTGTTTGTTTTTATTTAATCCCAGTTTTTTTTATCAAATCCATAAGGACCAGAAAAACAATCGCTAGATCAGATAGCCACTTAATAGCGTGTTCATTTTATCGTAACGTTTGCTTTCCCTCTCAGGATATTAGGCTTAAACGTGTTAAGCATTTCGAAAAGAAACACTCCGCCCCAAATAAGATGAAATGTTTGAGATCAGGCCATTCAGACTTCGTTGCTTTCCTGTTCGACTTTCCTTGCTGGCGAATTTCCCTTATTTTATTGGGCAACACCCAATTTAACGCCATGTCCGTGCATTTCGACCATGATTTGTTGTTGCCTCTTGTGTTCAGCGTGTATGAGTGTGTGTGTGTGAGTGCCTTTTGGGTAATTTATTGCATACTTTTCGGGGCGTTTGATAATTGTTTAAAGAAAATATTACGCATACGTCGGCGATTTGCCTGCTGTGCTGGAGGCAAGTGGCTCCCAATTGCCCCCCGAACATAAGTCAACAACGCCATGTGGTGGTTAAGCAGTTGTTTAGTGTTTTGCTTTGTTTTGTTCCCGTCTTCTTCGGTTTTTCTTTGGTTTCCTGCGTTGCCCCGGTCAGTGACGAGTTGCCACACATTTGACCCTAAATGTTTGGCATTTATCAAGCGTTATTGGTCTCAGGGGCAATACGGCGTAAATTGTGTGGTTGCCAATTGAGGGACCCAGTCTGTGTCCGTCCTGCCATCTTTATCTGCTGCCTGTCGTAAGTGTGTGAGAGCCTCTGCTGCCACCAAAAGCTGCTGGCATTCGGTGCCCCGGGGTCTTTCCTTCCTTTCTTTTCGGCTCACCTCCTTTTTGAACGTCTCCATGATGGCGTAGCCACCGGCGCTGACCTGCTGCGTCTGCTCCCTGGCCGTTTGCATACAGGCGGCCAAAACTTCGCCACTCTGTTGGGACCACAGGAATGCATAGGCGTGGAATTTGGCAGCGTAAGCCGATGCCGCCTCTACCGTATCCGCCAGGGCATCACGTATCGCCTTCTCCAGCACTTCCAGACCGTCGGCTGGGATGTATGAGCAGATATAGGAAAAAAGGGGGGAAAAGAGTGTGGGATGACAGGAAAGCGTGACAAAATAGTTCGATTTTGTAACCGAAGTGTACAATACTCTATTCCAATAGCATATGCTTGTTCACCTTAACTTATAATAGTTAAAACTTGTCTTTAAGATTTTCTATTATGGTACATTCCAATACTAAATTATTTTTATAGGGTTGCATAAATGTGCAAAAATAAATCGAACCCTTAAAGGAGTGTATAAAAATGCCAATGCCATACCAGTGCCTTCGATTTTTTGGCTATACGCCTTGGCGGCTGCCAGCAGGTTGAACTGCACGGCCTGCGGCTTTGGTTCCTCCTGCTCCTGCTTCTGCTTCTGCTCCTGCTCTTCCTGTTCGTGATCCTTTTTTTGGTCCCGCTCCTGCTGGTCGTACTCCTCGTTCGCCGCGGTGGCGTCTTCATCATCCTCTGACAGGGCATTGTCAGCCACAATTCTTGGCATGCAGTCGCATGTCTGTTTTATATCGAGCAACAGCTGCTCCACAATTTGTTGAAAATTATTTTCCACACTTGCATCAAAGGCGGGCGAAAAGCGTATTTCCGTTTCCGTCAGCTCCAATTTTACTTCGAAGAGTGGAGCATCGTTGACTGGGGCACCCCCACCTCCACCTCCAGATCCTGATAGTCCTGTTGCTCCTGCTCCGCCTGTCGCCTGTGGCGTTGTGATTTGCTGAAGGACTAACCTTGCCATGCTGGCTGAAGTACTCGGATCCACTGTTGCTATTTCCTTCGCCGTCGTCGTCGCTGTCATTTCTTTGTACAAATACTCTAAACTGAATTACACGGCGTATGAGTAATGTGAAAATTAAATTTAGTGTTCAGTTTGTTTTGCAACTTATTTCGTTTGGCGGGGGTGGGAAACTCCACCCCCCACCGCTTTTCCCTCCCTCGTTTGTCTGACTGTCTGTCTGCATGCAATCACGAAAAGTGCCGCTAAGTGAAACATGCAATTGACGCATGAATGCTCGGCCCGCGGCAATTTGTTGTTGCCATTGTTGCCCCATTTTGCTGCGGTCGTAAAGTGTGCTTGTTGCTTTTGCTGTTGCAGTTGCTGTTGCTTTTGCTATTGCTGTTGCTTTTGCTGTTGCTTTTGCTGTTGCTTTTGCTGTTGCAGTTGCCGGTGTTGCAGTTGCAGTTGCCGTCCTGCAGGTGTCTTTCATTTTTGCGGTTGCTGTGTGCGATTTCGTGCTCATTTACTTGATTAGTTCTGATGAGACATGAAAGGAGCTGCCAGCGTGCCGAAATGTAATGAAATAGTTAGCTGCCAGATGAAGAAGTGCAATTGATTGGCGATGAGTGCTACTGACAATTATAATGAAACTAATGATGACGATGATGGAACTTCAAGTGCTAGGTCGTGTTGCTTAGGAACCTGATTCTCATCGCCTCGCGAATTTCCCGGCAGATCAGATCGTCTACGCTGGCCAAATACTTGTTGTACTTCCGCCGCTGATCCTTGGGGAACTCCCGAACGAACTTTGAACAAAAATAAATGTAACAAAGGTATTAAGTATCGTCGTTAAACGTACCTCTTGCACACTCAGATCCCTGGAGTACAACTGAAACTCCTGCGCCTCATAGTTGAAGAACAGACAGAAGTTGGCAATCAGCAGGCGATTGAGCAGCATCTTGGTCTCATCGCACTGCAGCAATCGCAGTCGCACTCGGTCCTGCTGATGGCGCAGATCCAGCAGATTGCGGCCGTATAAGCTGCGCTGATGCAGTGGCTCTCGGCTCCAGCGACGCATGCTGGCCAGGATGGAGTCCAGGTTGCCGTGCGACTGCTGCAGGCGGGCAAACAGGTCGCGGCTCTGCTCGTAGATGTCCGCCACAAGCGGATCATCTGGGGGTAGGTATTCGCGGTACACAGAGAAAAATTGTAACAAAAGCATTTAGAAATATAATCTTAAATATGAAAACCTAACTAAATTTAGATTTGATAGGGATTAAAATATATGCGAGTTGCTTTACAGATATTAAACATTTTTCCCGTTGCATATTCCCTAACTTCTACTCACCGTAGTTGCGCCAGGTGAGTTGTCGACAGGCGATGGCCACCTGTTCGTCGATGGTCGCCAAGTCGTTGCGAATTAATTGGAGCTCAGCTGCAGCGCACTCCCCCGAGCGAATGCCGTTGTAGAACTCCCCAATCTTGATGAGCCGAATGCGACGCTCCCAGTAGGAGTCCCGCTGTCCATAGAGAGTGAGCAGTGGCTCCGGAAGCTGGAAGAGATCGCCGGATAAGCTGCCAGTGGCCTGCAGTGCCAACAAATACTTGGTCTCCTTCAGCAGGGTAAAAAGAACGGGGGAGAAATTCAGATACAGCTGAGTATTGTCCTCCGATCGGGAAAGCACCGATTCATCCAGACCCTGGACAATAAGTCGATCAATGCATTCATGCCAAGTGGTCCAGATTTTCATTTGCAGGTTGCTTAATTTGGTGGTCAAAATATTGCGACGCGAGAGCAGTGAACTCCATTGAACGGGAAGCGTCTGGAGTTCTGACTTCTCTTTCAGTCTGAAAGTACTAAAGTTTCTTAAAAATCTTATAAATGATTTTACCAAAACCTACAACTGCTCAATGAGGTTGTTCAACTCCTTGGCGCCAAAGTCATTGCAACGGCTGATGTGCTGTTCCAGCCACATCATCGCATTGGCAATGGGTGGAAAGTTGTTGGCCAAGGGAAGAGCTGCCAAGCCACGGATCTCGTATCCCAGCAAAACCTCCGTCACACTTTCCTCCAGCTGCTCGATTTCCCTCTCGTAGATGGCAAGGATGTGAGGCAGGACACTGGCCAGTTCCGGTTGCACAGCTGCACGTTGCAGCAGGCAGCCAAACATGAGACTCAGCCGGAGCAAGTGCATCCAACTGTGGCACTGCTCGAAGGCCTGCAGCAGAATGGTGGCCAGTTTCTGCTCGAGAAGTTGCATTCGGCTGAAGAAAAGAGTCTGCTCTCGGCGGAAACTTTTCCATTTGCTGGCGATTGGAGCGGTGAGATCGATGTCTACATTGCTCCATTGCTCGAATAGTACTTTAAACTCTGCAAAGATCTGAAGAAAAGCCAATTAATGCAAAGTTAATCTTACTGGTATCTAAGCCCACCTCTCTGACTCGTTCCGTGAGTATTTTGCCCCTCAGTCCGCCCACTTCAAGCTTCTCCAGCTGCTGAAACTGCACTGCCGCCTCGAAAACCTGGCGCAACTCCATCAACTGGGCCGAGAAGCCATCGAGTGTCTGGCCAAACACATCCTCGTGGCAAAAGCGCCACAGCTGCTGCTGGTCGTCAGGTGACGGAGAAGGAGGCCCCCCCTGCCGCTCCTTCAGGAAGGGCGGGCAAAAGGACCTGTCCGCCCGCATATCGCTCCTTGTACTCCATCATCCGTTGTCTGGGAAAGGGAGGTTTTTGATATTCACTCTTAATTGTGTAAAACAAAACCACTTTTAAAGATGGAATGCAAATTAAAATTTCCCTCAAAATAAATGATTTAATTTCGGATAATTTCCCCAAACAATTATAAAGAAACATTACGATTTATTTAAATGGTTTTAAACTAACGAAGCTACTTACTTGAAAAGCTCCAAAACTTCAGTTGTGCGATTGATTTTCAGAAGTCCTTCATCGGCGTCTCCCTGGAAGAGGAGCTGCAGCTCGAGATCCTCGGCCGCCCGATGCACCATCATGTTGCAGATGCAGCGCAGCAGGACACTCATCCTCTGGGTGCTGCGGTAGTAGGTGGCATTGCTCCACACCAGGTGCACCACGTGAACCAGAGGAGCCACCAGATCGTGGCCATTGCTGAACTGCACCGAGTTGAAGGCGGAAGTCTGGCGGAGGAGCGGCTGCAGCCAAAGGGAGACGTCCTGAGCCTCCAACCAGGCAGCCACAAGCTTTCGAAAGGCAGTGGAGTACGGCACATAGTAAACCGACTCGATCCGCTCCAGAATTTGAGCTAGAGTTTTGTGCGTGGACTCGCGTAGCTGCTCGTAAATATTCTGCAGGTTTAGTTTCCTGTTCGTCCAGAAAGCAATCTCTTGAGCGGGCAAGGATACCAGGGTTATGTGTTTGGGTGTGTGACCGGATGATAGGGTGACTGATCCCAAGGGCTGACACTCGGAACGCTCCAGGACGATGTCGTGCATCTGAGTGGTCCAATTGATGAACATCTCCTCCAGCAAATTTCGAAATTTCGGATCCAAAGCTGGTCTTAAGTGACTGCCGAAAGAAATTAATTAACTTAGTAACTTATATTCAAGAAACTAAAACCAGAAGTTAATCCGTACTAAAGATAGCTTTTTCAGCTTGGATTTTATGTTGTTTGGTTACTGTTTTTATTACTGCTTTTCATTTACAATTCTATTCAACCGAACTTTGGTCCATGCTAAAAACTTTTGTAATGAGCGGAAACATTTATTGACCTAATTCACAACAAATTTGCACTTGACTTCCCCTTTTTATGTTGCTTTTGGTTTTTTACATTTTTCCTTATTCAGTTTTCAGTACAAAACTGATACTAATCAAAATGACTTTATCGTTTATTTTGACTTTTGCTCGGCTTTTCATCTTGTCTTTATTGATTCGAACAATGTGGAATAACTGAAGCAAAAATCTCTTAATAGTTTTTAAAGGCCCTTGACGTGTGTATCGATTGCAATTCTGTCGAAATTCTGGGCAATTTTCTTAAGATTGCTTTTTCTTTAATATTTGTAATTTAATTAAAAGCATTCGAACGATGGGAAAATAAACGGTATATGCCACCAGTTTTCTGTGGCCAAGGGGTAAACAACTTGAATTTCCCCGAAATTGCAAGCTAAATAAATTTGTACCGATTCATGCGAAAAGTTATGCCAATGAAAATCAATTTGCTATCATGAATAAGCCTTTCTCTTTCTGTCCTTCTACCATTCTATATTTCGGTGCTTCTCTCCACATAAACAATACGAGTTATCTGCTGGGGCGACATCTCCGAACATCTCTGAACCAAAGGAGCTGGAGCTGGAGGGCAGGGCGGAGTTCTAAGACTAAGACAATGGCCATTCAGTGGCTGGAACTTACCCTTGGCTCACGTGGGCAAACACTTCCTCGACGATTGTTGGCGAAACTAATAACGATAAAATTGTGCGATTGTTGGTTTTGCCCTTAATCTGTGGGGATAACAATAAAGTATATACAGACAAAATGTATACGTATCGCCCGTAGACACATGAAAAGTTTTGCCAATTAAGCGAAATACTTCCAAGACAATGGTCGGAGTCGCTTCGAATGGCATCGGTTTGAGGCACCCCACCTTGCCACTCGAAGCCTCCGCCCCACTGCACTCAATTAGATTAATTTGATGAGATAGCACAGCTGGCTGATGCACTCGTGAAAAAATCGTAGCTCTGTAAATATCATTTTCTATTAATTCTGACCTATAATACTGGTAAGAAAATATTTATATAATTTTGAGGCAAAAGAAAAAATAATGAAAACGTATTGCTGCATTATTGGAAAGCTAAATTGTTTCAATTCTGTCAGACTTTTTTGTTGGCTATCTGAGTAGATTTTTTCCTTGAGTGTTTCAGCTTCAATTACACAAATCACCCACCTCGGTGAGGGTGTTTCGCACTTCCTTGATGCGCGCCTGCAGATCCTTGCGAACAATGGACGGCCACTGACTTTGAGCCTGTTCCAGCAGCGGTTGCAGCACTTCGTCGAACAGCAGGGACATCGTTTCGATTTTGCTATGCACCGGAAAGTCACCGTATAGAATGCTCTCCGCGAAATTGGATGCCGTCAAGGGGCCGTCGGAGCTGTTCCGGCGCACAAAGTAAGCGCACTTTCCACGCGGCACGCCGTCCAGAGTCGTGAAGCTGGAGGAGGCGGGCGGCATCGGGATGAGCAGGGCACTGGGCGTGGCAGACACCACGGCGGACACGGCTGCCGTGGCCGTGGCCATGGCATCGTCTTCGAGGGGCAGCATAGCGGATGGGACAGAGCCACGGGTACTCTGAACCGAGTAGGGCAAGTACAAGTCACTGAGACAGCTCCTGGGCACCAAATCTCCGCCTGGGCTGAGGGTCATCACCAAAACACGACTGTGGCCATGTTGCCAGTCCAAAACAATCCGCTGAACACGAAAACCATTCGACAAAGGATACATAAATGCACAGATAAAAGCACAGTCCAATAACTTTCACATTAACTTTATAGTTTGTCGGTTAAAATGTGTTTTATATTCACATCAACTTTTAAAAATCACAACTAGGTTGCTTTTTGCAGGAATAATTAGTGGGATGATAAAATCATTTCAGTCATTAATCATTGAATCGTTTATCACCTTATTACGACTGGGCATTATAATTAATTACCGATTTAATTTCTATTAATTCAATTAAAACTTGTTGTTTATTATGCACTGTATTTTGAAACCCATTTCGGAAGTAATTTATCGTTCATATTTCCAGTTAAAGAAAATTGCTTCCTTAAAAGTAATTTTCATGAAATGCAATTTTATATTACCTTCAGCTTTTTGATAAAAAATAAACTTATGTTGAAATTTCCGTTTTATTTATTTTCTCCCTGTGCAGCAGTGGCAACTCACCCGCAGCTCATCGATGGCCATCATTTTGGTCCATTTATCCGGTTTGAGGCGCATTGTGGTCGTCGTGTAGGCGGCCACCCGCTCCAACCTGGCATCAGTGTAGTCGCGCTGGACGCGATTCCGACCGCTGCCGCCGCCGGTGGACAGGACCTCCTCATCGCTGCTGGCCATTCCGGCCGCATCGGACATTGGCCGGGGATCGAGTGCGAGTGCGGGGAAATCGGATCCGTGGTGCAGCGGCTGCGATGCGGCAAATCAAACAACTCGCCGCGGCAACTGGCGTTAAAATGATGATGGGCCCGCTTCGTGTGACCTCTAATGCCGGGCGGCCAGTGGGCGGCGGCCGCAGCGCCAGCCACGCCCCACATATCGATCAAACTTCAAATTCGCATTAACAGAAACACTTTAAAGTGTGTGCTCGCGCAGCGATTTCAAATGCAAAATGGCTTACGCGAGGGGGAAAAGTTTAGCCCGAACTAGCAACTTTAATTGCACACGGGGTGGGCGAAAAGTAATTTCCGTTTTTCTGCAAGTTTTGAGCCCAGTTCGGTGCTCATAAGTCAACATCAGGTGGGGTTTTCCAAAGGGAAGGACCGAAGGGGCATGCAAATGATGTGCTGCGGACTTGCAGTGTCCAACGCGGCGTATGCTTAATGGGCGCAGCTGATCGAATGTCCTGGCGCTTTTCATCCCTGGCAGCTTAAGTACCAAGCAGAACTGGAATTTATGGCACCACATCCTGGCATCCTTTGCACTCACTCTTTTCCAAAAGTCAAGCGTTGTGAGTGAGTGACTGACATGTGTCAAGTAACAGCGCCAAGTAGTTGCAGTTGCAGTTGCAACAAAGGCTCAGTGGCATAGTTAAAACGTTCTGCAATTACCGAAAGTACATAGGGAAACCCTTTGTCGGATTGCACTCGACACGGATGATGCCCTGGCAAATTGTAAAATATTTATTTGGCAGTCAGTCCTTACCATAACTTTCTACTTTCGAGACCCGCTCTTTTTTCTGCAATAAGTAGCTTATGTTGCATTGGCAACTAAAGCAAAGTGGGTTCTGTTTCACCAATCCCATCCTTTGTCCTGCTGCTAATGTATCGTACCTTCCCGAATCGAGAACTGCTGACTTCGTGCTGTAACGATGATGATGGGGATGATGGGGATGTTGGTACGGTGATGTCGGCCATTCTGGACCGCTGTGTAACTTTGATGTGAACTCCGCTTTTAAATATCAGCGTCACATCAAAAACAAGTGCTTGGCAACCCGCAGCTGTGCTCCCATTCTGGACGGGATTGGGCCGGCACCCTCGGGACAAATGCATTGCCCTCATTTCACAGTCAACCGCAATTGTAGCACTCTGAGCTCCGTTTTCGTTGGACGGGATTTTGGATTGAGCGCGGCTGTTCTGTTGTTAATGAATTTGCTCAAGCTGTTTGCGAGCAGCTTAAAATTCACTCTTGCCCCGGGGTGGCAGCTAGGAAAAAGAGCCACACAATCAGAAATAAAGTTCATTTAGATAATAATATTTTATGGTTTTCATTTGAACACATCCTTTGCATTTCATCTTAACTCTTGGAGATTATGAAACTGAATTCATGGATTAGTATTTCTTATCATTTTATATATTGTATTATTAGTTTGAAAAAAATAGTGTTATATTGAAGCAAGGACATTTCTTTCTGTGCACAAATGCCATCTGTTCTCGTTTGATCCATAAACCTGTTAATATAAAACATGAAGGAACGCTAAGCTCAACTGCCTCGACTATCAGATACCCGCGATTCCAATGAACAGTTCCAATGTTTGAAAACAGTTTTCGCATGATTTAAAATCTCGAATTTTGGTTCTCCTGTTTTATCTTTTTCTGATTATGATTCCGATTACTCAATCCATTACATAATTTTCAACAAGTACAGCATACCCTTTCACTTCCCAAGTGACGGGTAAAAATATATTTGAACAAGAAAGGAAGCTAGCTTCGGCAAGCCGAAGCTTATATACCCTTGCAGTCATCAAATATGTCGAACAAAACGCATAAAGGCTAGACAACATCGAAGCTAAGACGATTTTTCTATTCATTTTCCATATTTTTGACTATAGATCATATGGGAGCTATACGATATAGTTGTCCGATTTTGATAAAAATTAACTCGTAATTCAAGAGTCGTAAAAACACTCTATATTCCAAAAATCATACTTGTCTGATGAAAAACAACGATGTTATCAATTTATTTCCATTAATTCTATATATAATTTTCGATCCCTCCTATGGCAGCTATATGATAGAGTTATCCGATTTTGATCAAATTTAATCCGAAATTCAATAACAGTTAAAAAACGCCATCTTGAAGAATTCAAGTCGATCTGATGAAAAACAATAGAGTGAGAATTTTTTATTTCATTCTCTTGTATTGGAGCTATCCGATATAGTCGGCCGATCCGGCCCGTTCCGACTTATATACTGCGTGCAACAACTACACAACTTTTGGGAAAGTTTCAGCACGATAGCTTTAAAACTGAGAGACTAGTTTGCGCGGAAACGGACAGACGGACAGACGGACAGACGGACAGACGGACAGACGGACAGACGGACAGACGTACATACATATTTCGATTCTGCTCGTGATGCTGATCAAGAATATATATACTTTATGTGGTCTGAGGTGTCTCCTTCACTGCGTTGCAAACTTCTGACTGAAATTATAATACCCTTTTGCTCTGCAAGGGTATAATAAGCATTTCAGCAATAAAAGAGATTATTTTACATAGTTTGCATAGCAGTCAGATGGGGACCTGGAGCTGGTCCTCAAGACTAAGGCAGGTCCATTTGCCAGCTCGTCGGCCTTAATGTCCTGGCCAAAGTGGATCCTTGCCGTCTGCGTCGCCAAGACGTGCATAAATAGTGCGACAGTCCAAGTTAAACATGGAAAGCAAACGGAGAAGAAAATATGCGATGGCGGCGCAGAGGAGAGGAAGCCGCAAGAAAAATAAACTTCGAATTGATTTTAAAAGGAATGCCTCGATGGCCCCTGGAACACTTCAAATTAAGTAAATCGCACAAAAGCCGAGCTGTGGATGGCGGACGATGGACGTTGGACGATGGACGCTGGACGAGGGACGTCAGTGAGTCGTGGAAAATGAAACTGTAAAATGCTTTTACTACATTTTCCCAGCGAGTGGCTGCTGTCGGGGCTCTCGTACTTTTTGAATTTATGCCAAGCCTCGATCCGAACAAGTTGGCTTGTACTTTATGGGCGAAATGAACCCTTTTCTCCCCGCCGACATTTCTTTTTTTTCGTTCTGCAGCTGCTGATGAGTTTCATTATGTGCGAACAAATCATCACATGCCAGTGGGTTGGGGGGAAATCTGAAGGGGAGACGGGGGGCAGAATCAGAATCAGAAGCAGAAACAGGTCCTGGAAAAGGACCTCAGAGGCTGGGCGGCAGACTGCACGGCGTCGTCCTCGTTTAAAAGCAATTTCGTGCATTTGTTAAGGACGCGCGCGCGATTCGATGTGTGCGAGTGCCAGTGTGAGGAAAGTCAACACTATTTCATTACGGACAAAGACCATTTCCATTTGGGCAAATTTATGAGAGCTCGGTGGGCATGCAGCGGAGCCTCTTAAAAAGAAACGCGTTAGGAAAATGGCCCGGGCACTCAATGAAAGCCGGGCCCAATAGCAAATCGATCAGCGCACAAAAAGATAAATAGAAAATGGAGCGTTTGACAGTGCAAACAATGTCAGTCCTAAGCCATCCGCCAATGTCCAAACTTGAAACAAACAAAATTGAAGGAAAGAACTAGCAAAAAAAACTATGATCAAGTAATACGACTAATAGATACCCGATTTATTAGAGTCTCATAAGGCATTCAGGTGGTTTACAAATTAATCTGGATTTTATAAAACACAATTTCTTACTGATTTTATCTAAGTAAATATTTTTCACTTTCATTCTGTAACTTTCTTTTTACAAACACTTTGACAATCCCAACATACCCTCTCTACACGGTATGAAAATGGGAAAAAATCGCCAGATAGCCAGAAAGGAAAAGCAAACGAAGCCAAACCGACAACTCCTGCCCGGCTTTTAGCGGCATTGTGTGCAGTCTAACGACAACATTCAATAAACAATTCACAATTGATTGACAAACGGACGGGCGGTCCAGTGTTATTCGGATTCACTGCTGACGACTGCCGATTGACGACTGACCAACAGGACTAACTGCTGTCCGCCGGACACTGCGAGCACGGCCATGAATGAGCAACCACGACAAGTCAGCGGAAGGATGTTAGTTCGAGTGGATGAGGAAATTGAAAGCGAATGCTGACAACAACAAAGTTGCTGCACACCAAAAAAAAAAAAAAAAACAGTAGAAAAAACTCACAGAATAGGCGACAGAATCCCCCGTCCGAAAAACAGGCAAATATAACGAGAGTCCTGCTGCTGGAACAAAAACAATGAAAGCAAATTTCTGTGCGGACATCCGGCGGCGATTAGACGGGGACACTGAGCACTGAACACTGAAGATTGAACATTGAAAAGTGAACAACGAACTCAAAACACTGGACAACGCTGGCTGGTGGTAATCGATTGCGGTTCGGCGGGTGTTTCTAGTTTTATTAAGTAGAATTCGTAAATATCCTCTGTCTTGGCTCCCAGTGGGATGGCCTCAAAAATCTGACTTTGATGTAGGCAGAATTACATGCTGAGGTCTGAGCGTACTTCCTTTAAAATTTGGTCACGTTTCAGTTGGTCACTTTCGGTGGTGGTGCTTCCTTCTCTGCCTTGGGATTTAAATAAGTCCACTGACTGGATTGGGAAACCTCTCATCATCATCTATCTTGCAAGAAGCCATTTCCTCTCAGTTATAATTAACTCCTCTATTGTTTACTCTGTTTTTGGGAGATGTCGATGGAGAGTTTAGAAATAGTTGTTTCCTATAATTGTTATTTGAAGAATTTGTCTCAAATAATCACCATTAAGCCTTAAGAAATTGCGAACTGAATTTATATCAAAAGATCTTACAGATTGCAAGACATTTCCTCTAACCACTTGACCCAATTGCAGTGTCCTTGGGAATATTAATTAGCCGATCCTCGGATGCCCTGGATCGTTAGGTGACTCTTAATTAAAATCCCTGCCCGGCTAATTGCGCTCGTGACTCTTGCAGCTCATTAGCTCGACTCACGTAGCCGAATGTTTGGGCATAGTTTGGCAATTGCTGGCCAAAAGTTTGCAGCGCAACAACAACGAAGGCGACCAGATAAAAAGAGCGATGGAGGTCAGCGCAACGTTATGTAAGGCTGAAGTTTTGCAAATCCTTTTGGCAATTAGATACTTGTAGTCGGGGACAGGAAGAAGCAAAGGACGAAGGACGAGGGAGCAGAAGATTGAGGGGCGCCCACAAATATTGCACAAGTATCAAGTATCGTCGTCGCTGGCCGCCGTGGCATTTCGCAGTGCAAATATCCCATTACTCGGATGAAACTTTTAATTAAAAAGTTGCCAATGACAAACGGGACGAGGTTGCTGTGGGTCCCTACCCCCACCCCCCTTCCCATGCGACCCCACTAAGAAATGCGCCGTAGTCTCACCAGAAATATTCGGTTCGGCCACTGGGATATGGTATATCTGCTATATGGCTTGCTGGATGGGATCTCTTGGTCGGTATGAGCTGACTCAGTCTGGCACGCACGTAATTGAGACAAACTTTGAGACAGTAAAACACTCGGCCAGCTCCTCCGGCAAAGAAGTTTGAAGGAGAGGGGACCAGGAGACAGGGGGGCCAATGGGAAAATTACGACATTTAAACCCGTAGGTTAAGTGTACGTGAAATATTAAGTTTAGCTGCTCGAGAGCACCTAAATCTTATTGTAGGTCATTTGTCGGCTGGCGCATTTCGGTGTCCTCCGATGTGGGACCTAATTAAAGTTCGAGGGGAATGGGTTCGATTAAGAGTTTTTAACCGGAGGGCTAAGCTAGTGCGGGGTCATAAATTTGCAGCAGACGTGTCTGTGTCACAAGGACTCGGTTGAAATTATTATCATTATCTGCGCAATCACAGCTTGGAAGATAGGGGTTGGAAAAGGGGTTTACCTCTAAAATTTTTGTATACGAAATCTTGTAAGCAAAATGATAGGAATATCCCTATGAATATTGTTTTCTGGCGAAGAGTAGAGCGTACAGCAAGAACATTTTGTTAAGCGATACTTCTGCGGAATCCAATTATGTAGTATGCGAAGCAGGAGGGAATATGCGAAGGGAATTCTCCTCGCTCATTTTAAGCAGCGCCAATGGCGAATGAAGAGGTCCTGGTCCAAGCCGAACAACTGAGGCAGGGGCTTTTGAAGCTGAAGGGGAGGGTGAGAAGCTGGGGCAGCCGACTATCGGATCCTGTCGTCCTGCAATTGCTAACGCATCGCTTGAAAAGGCAGTCGAGTGTGCACGCTGTGGAAATTGAACATCGAAGGCCGAAATTTTGCAGTGGCAGCTCGAAGCGGAGAGCGGGAGGAGGGGAGACCTGGCTCGACTGCGGCTAATTATGCTGCCAACGTTCAGGGGAGCGCCGCTGTGGGGCAGCGGTAAATGTTACGATTTTGCCAAATAATCAGAAAAGGCTCTCAACATTTTACGTAAAACGAAAATGCACGGGAAATGTGCCGGAGGGGCTGGTGGAAAAACGCCATCGGGAGCGGAAGTGCAGTGGTCGACGTGTTGTTGCTTTGTTACGTTATCTAATTACAAAGGAATTGTGCGGCAACGTCACACAGTTGCCGGTCCACCGATCCCGCCACTGTCCAATCCCTCCCCAAGCCACCCAACCCCAGCCACTCCCCCTTTCTTCACAGGACAAATAGAAAAAAAAAAAAAAAAATAAAGCCCATTCCCATGACCATCCCATCCCATCGCATTCCATCGCATCCAAACTGGGCTAGGGCAAAAATATTATTTCTGTTCAAATGCACAACATGGTTGGTTGTCCGGGAAGGCTGGCTGCGGGCATCCGATTGATATATGCAGATGCGTTCTCGCAGTCCGGGTATCTCAGTCCGCCCGTGGAACCCAAATGCCCGCAGTTAGTTATTCACACACCCACATGCACACATACCGAGCAGCACCCGCCCACTCACACACACGCTAAATACACTTGTGTCTAATAAGTTTTATCCGAACGGTCAACGAGGCGTGCACCCACACAAACACATGGACAACCGCCCAAAGTGCTACACTGAGCGCAACAAATAATCACTTTATAAAATTCTTTTTAAAATAAAATAAGAAAATAATCTTTGACAGGTGTCAAACATATTTGTAATACATTTTTAAAAATACAAAATTATATTGTGGTATTACATTTACTTACTTAACTTTGTTGCCTTGTATTCCAAATAAAACTTACTCATTAACACCTTGAAACTTAAATTGCATTATATTTTGGTGTATATTTTTTTCCCCTGTAACACAATGGGTGCTTTGGGGGGGCGGTGTGTGCCCCATAAACAAATGAAGGGTCGTGCTCCGGGGAACCCAGCTGCGTATGCCGCATATTTGAGCGGGCATGGCGAAAAATTGTCAAACTGCCGGCCGCGGCCCCAAAGTCAGTTAGGTTGGCAATCTGCTTAGCCAAAGCCCACCGCCCGGAAAATAGCACCACCCACGGACCATCCATCGCCGCAATCCACTTGCATTTAAATTGTGAAAATATTTGGACGCTGTCGACCGGTCGTTAAATGAAAATTGAAGCTAGGTCGCCCATTTCACTGGTTCTGACCATTTGCCGGTGGCCCACACGCAGAAAATCTTTAAGCAAACGAGGTCAACCGGGATTTTTCGGACGGGAATGGGCCAGTTAAGGGACGCTAATTGCGTGCTTGTCAACACTCGAAATAAAAATAATATTTGCAACAATTAAAAGAGCGCCAGCGTCAACAAAAGAGTCAACGTTTTGAGCGACTCAAAGGCTGTGGCCTAAAAAAAAGGGTCCGAAAACAAATGGCTGCCCAACGATTGCGCCTCTGCCACCAGGTGAAAAATTATTCAAATTATTCAAGTTGTAAATTATGAAAGGGACAACTCGTACACCAATTATGCGAGCTGTCAATGTGCCGCAGAGAAAATGCATAATTTAAGTTTAGAATTTAATTTTTATTCAAAAGATCAAAATGTATTCTGTGCTCTGTGTGATTATGTATGTTGTAATAAACAGAAATAAGATAGAAAGGAGTTTCTTTGCTTTGACTTGTAGCTACATTTTTTTGTTGAGTTGACAAATGAACCTTTTTTGTGCATCACATTTAGATTCATACATAGTGCCGTTATGAAGAAAAATACAGTTCCATGCTGTTGAATGTCCGCGGTAATTTTGATAGTTCCAATTTAAAAACGCGGCTGGCTCGCCAGAGTTTGCATACAAATACTTGCCTTCGGGTTCATGATAGATTATCCCAAGCCAATAGCTTCTTAGTGGGTTAACTTTTCTTTTTATGGCCCTGAGATCCTCTTCGTTTTCAATTGTGCCTAATTTACCACCGAGTTCTCGACATGCTTCTTCAGCCGAAGTAAAGTTTTTTTGAGCGCGGCTTTCGATGTAGAAGGATTTTCCGTTGATCATCTGGTATCTTGATTTTGATCTTGTTGGGGGCTTTTCTGTCGGGGGCTTTTCTGTCGGGGGCTCTTCTGTCGGGGGCTTTTCTTTCGGGTGCTTTTTTGTCAGAAGCACATTAAGACCTGTCTGAATTTTATAAAGGGCTGATTTTAACGCCTCCAGCTTTGTATGCAAGGACCCTGGAGAGATCGAATTCTGGACGGGTTGGCTCTCCTGCTCAATTTGCACGCCTCGAAGTTGGGCATCGAATTTAATTTGTATGTCTGTTATCTCGGATTCCAGCCATTCATTGATATTTCTTTGCTCTTCTTCGACCCTGTTCAATTGGGCCTTGATTTCAGATACGTAAGCGTTCGTCTGCTGCAGTGCCGAAATGATGGCTCGTGCATCATTATACTGATAATCAGCCAACGTTCCAAGTATGTGCCCAACAATTAGGGCCCAAGAAAAAAAGTATGCCAGCTTGCACATTTATTAATATTTAAACCACTCCAGACGAACAATCTTGAACTACTGAAACTGAGCTCTCTCTAAAAAAAGCAATCCAGTCTTCGGGTTTACTGATAAGCTGCGCTCTATGTATGCGTTATGCTTTCAGCTTGATAAGACTGTTTACGATTGCGGAATTAATGATTCAGACGACAAATTAATTCATACTTAAATTAGAAGTCATGAACCAACAGATAACATGAACTGTGCTACAAAACTTGTGCAAAAGAAAAATTCCCAAATATTGTTGTTGCTAAAAATGATTTTAAAATAGCTAGAATAAAAATTATTTTTTTTTTCCTATCTTCTTAGAAATTTCCATTAAAAGATCATTAGCGCTAGATAAGGCTTTTTATAGTAAAAATCAGATTTTACTCGTCCGAATGCAAATAACTTGCAGAATTTTGACAAACGAAATATTTTGTGGATGGGCGCGAAGAGTGAGTGACCGATTCAGCCGATGTCGTGGTCTCTACTTCACGGGAGTGGGTCTCTTGGGAAGGTTCCTCTTCAGGAGTTGCCAATTGATGCTGGTCGGTGTGCCCGTGGCCCGTGGCTTGGCCAGCTTCTTGTGGCTCGATCCCTTCGAGAGTTTGGAGCTGGCCGATCGCAGATGTTGGCTAACGCTTCGTTCAACTTTTGCACCGGCCAACTTGCTGGCCACTTTGTTCCGGAACTTGCGCTTCAATATCATCTTGCCGTGGCTGATTTGGCTCTTGAGACCAACGCTCTTCGACTTGGCCAACACTTTCGGGGCCTTCGGGTGCTTGGTAGCTGACCTTGGGGACTTTCCCAACTTTGTGGACTTGCTGGTCTTGCTGGACTTCGACCTCAGCGACTTGAGTGACTTGTTCGACTTGTGCGACTTAAGCGACTTCAAAGATTTCTGACCCTTCAGGCTCTTGTCCTTGGACTTAAGCTTAAGGGCCGCCGCCTTCGTCTTCAGACTCCTAGCCGACTTCTGTACCGTTATGATGGCACCGCCCTTGGCGCGCAGATCGACCTTTTCGGGGGCGGGGCCACCGAGTACTTGGGCATCATGGCCGGTTTGGCGGCCAAGGCGCGATCCGCCTGAACGATGGCATCGAAATTGCCGAAAACCTGACGGATATTGCGGTTCACGTACTCCAGATACTTGAGCGCCGAGTTGCACAGGCTGCACTTGGGACTCTTGTCGCTGTCCTTGTTATTCCGGATCAGGCTCTCCAGGTAGAGAAAGTTCTTGGCCATGTTCTCGCAGTAGCGGCACTTGGTTGTCTTCTCCATGGCGTTCGGCGTGGGATCGTAGAGACCGGGCTTTTGCTGCAGATTCAGAACCGAATTATTGGGCACTACGTATTCGCCTGCGGGTGTTCGCTTTTTTTGTAGTCCTATCATTTTACGTAATACCGAAATTTTGTTAGCCTTGTCTGGATGCGAATGTTTCTGATGGGTACACAAAAGTGAAATACCGATCAACGTCTGTTTTGATATCGAAATAATGAGATTTAAATTTCACAGCCTACCTGAGATAACATTTCCTTTTTGTGTGTGCTGAGAGGAACTACTGGGTTTCCTCCTTAGCCGCCGGCCTGCTACTCAGGGTAGTGCCTCAAGTCGGAAGGTCGAAACCGCTGACATTGAAATCGGGGCCGCCTCAATTAATCTCAATTTTTGGGCCATCAAAGGGACTGGGCAATTTGTCGTCGGCAAATCGCCAACCTTGCCCTGCTCAATTATCGATCAAATAAATTGCACTGAATATTTAAAGACTTGCTGTCAATGAAATTAAACGCTGCCAGCAAAAAAAGAAAAATTCGTATATTCGCCGGCCAGGAAGTTTGGGCCGTCCTCGATCCCGACTCGTTTAATTTCTATTTCCTTGGGCACAATTAGCGATAATCAGCTGGCAATGGCAGGCAGCGTTTTGTCGTTGGTCCTCTGGTCCTCTGGCTTCCCATTCGCGTTCGCATTCCCATTACGACTCCCCTCCCATTTCGCTTTGTGTATTTGGGTCAGCTCGTTGCGATGTGCACAATAATTTATTTCGTTTCAAGATGTAATCGGGGTAAATTTAGTTTGTCGTGCCGTTTGTTTAGCGCAGGCTAACACATTTTTAAATGCCCTATTGGTCACTGCTGACCTTGGGCTTTGATTGCGGAAATTATGCAACTAACTGGAGGAATGAGTGAATTAAATAAACTGTATTGGGACAGCCCTTGAATCGAAAAAGCTTTCCAGCTTACAGCTTATCCTATTGTCTTCCAATTAAATGATTGATCCCTGCATTCTTGGGCAACGTATTTACAATTCAATACCCGTGGCATGTCTCTATTTCAGCATTTTTATCGTGCTGGCAGTGGGAGCATCTTCAACATCCGTCAGTTGCCAGCCATTAAATTGTTGTGCTGCACACATCCCATCAATAGGATGCCGCCACCCACAACTCGGGCAGACAATTCCATGCGACACATAACTTCCAATTGAGAATATCTTGGAAAAGTCAGACACAAGTGCAAATGCCAATAAAACAGAGCGGCTCGGTGGAAAAGGGGGAAAGCTAAAACATATAAACTAGTGTGCACACACCCGATGCTTGTGGGCCATAAAGTTGATTGTTCATAAATGTACGGGGCGTATACGTAATGTCAGCCAGTGCACTAAAGTAAAGCAATGCAGGACTCTGTGCAGCGACGATTCGAATCTTGCAAGGGAGAACGGGGGTAAAAGGGGGGTAAGGGGAGGGTAAAGTGGAGCCATAAAGTGCCAGCGTAATGAATTTATTAAAAGTTCATTTTGTTTAGCTAACAAAACGTTTGTCTTGGGCCCAACTTGGCATGTTGGCCAAGTTTACGTAAATAATCGACTTTTGCATGCGACTCAAAATGTGAGTGTTAATGTTAATGGATTTGTGCCAAGTTCTCGCCGTACATTGTTGGCTCACTGATTTATTCGTGGTCAAAAGCGGGACACAATTTTTTTTGTTTGCCTTTGTTGCGTTTGACTTTGAGGTGGCACACTTCTGTCGGCCGCTTCTACTTTTTTTTTCCTTTTGACCCACAAAGGTTGCCGCTTTGGACTTTGGCATGTCCTTTCCCGCTCTAACGACTTCCTGAGACGTGGCTCACACTCGCACATACGTATGCTCGTACTTAGTCCAATTTGCATGCCGCCGTCGACGCCGACGTTAACTTGGCTCAAACGCCGTAGCCAAAGCCAAAGCCGCCGCCGCCGTCGACTTGGCCCCGCCTTGTTTATTCTGTTTGCTTTTCGTGCCTTACGTGTTTATCGCCTGCAAATGGCGATTCTGGCCGAAAGTGAAACCAGTCTCGCCTCTGGCTTTCCCAGGCTTTTCCTCGCTTTTCCGCCGAGTGGGTGGTTCGAGTTCAACCTGCTCGGCATTTCAATATCAACAGAGGCATGCATAATTTCTTGGCCGAGCCTATGTAAATTTGTTTGGAAGTGCTCTGCTGCTACTGCCGCTGCTGTTTCTGCTGCTTTTGCTGCTGCTGCTGCCGCAGCTGCTTTTGCTCCACATTTTCAGCGGCATTTTCAGCGGAAAGCGGGTCAACTTCATTTTTCGTGCTGACCCACAACCACAAAGGCAACAACAACACCATCGAGAGCGGCAGGAAAAACAGGCGGTTTTGCGCATTGTTGCTGTTTGATGTGCGAAAGCCGCAAACACAAATTAGCACAACAACAACAACAACAACAGTAACAACAACAGCAGCAACAACAAGAACATTAACATTGGTGGGGCGACAACAGCAACGCGTCCATAATTTCTTTTGCAACACTGCGATTTTTACTGGAACCTGGTCTTCCCCCACACACACTTGCACTTCGTTTCGTTTCGATTCGCGTTTTTGGGTTTTACTGCCTTTGGTTGGGTTTTTATTGTTATTATTTAACGTCGCTGCCGACGACTTGGCTTGCTTTCTTGGCATAAAGACCAAAGTGCAAATGTTCTGCGGTCAGTTTGGATTTGAAGTTGGCCAGCAACGTGACGCGCCGCTCCTGCAACTGGCTTGCTGGTAGTTTAAAAAAAGAAAACTGGGGAACAGAATAGAAAGGAAGGTCCTTCAGCAAACACCTTTGTTTGCCCGTATGTGCTGTGGTTTTCCCGAATTTCTCCCCAGCTTGCTGCGGTCACCTTGCGCCAATTCGCGTGTTCGTCGGCCCACAAGAAATCGCTCAGCGAAAAAGGGACAGAGCCGTCGACAGAGGATGCGTTTATCCGTCAGCACAATGGCTGAAAGGAAAAGCAATTACCAGTGAACAAAGCCGAACAGGGCTTCCAGCCGCAGCCCGAAACGAGATTTTTAAAGACACTAAACCATTACCCGGGGTAAGCAAATGTGCGAGTATCTTTGATTTAAGTAGACGTACTTATAGTATCTTTTCAGTTGAAAATTATTTTAAGTATAAGGTATTACATTTTCTATTTCCTTTGCCAAACATTTACTTCCTATACCAACTAGTAAAATTATGCATTTATCAAACTGAAGAGAGCTATATAGTATAGTGTGAATGTTCCTATTGCAATTAAGTTGAATTTTGTACAAACAAAATTTGGCGTTTCCAGCGAACAACGTTTAATCAACTTTTCCGCAAAAGTTTTGCACGTCGCAATAAAAGGTGTTTAAATTCCCGAACGTTTTTCTCATGAATAAGCCAAAGGCGTTTCATGAATTTCATGCTGATAAAATGTACGGCTAAAGCGCATATTAACACAAATATTTTGTATATGTATATATATAAACAAATATTTATTCAGCTTGCTGCAATTTTTCATAAAAGTTTGTGTTTTTGTGAAGTGGGCCAGCAGCGACGAACAAAAATGAGGCAAACACCGAAAAGTTAAAACTTTTCCGGGGGGAAAATGTTGGGGGATGAGGAGAAAAATTAAAGCACTGCCAAGATGTGTAATATTATCACCTGGTAGCGCCAAAGTCGGGGAATGGGAGAATGGGGGCATAAAATCTAAAATAATTTTATTTGCCACGCATTACGGCAGACATGCAGGACAGCAGCCATCCTCATCCTCGTGCTGCGAGTTGAACAAAACTTTTTACGCATAGCCACACAGCCCGGGATTCGCAACGCATTTTAGCTAAAAGCATTTCAATGCTGTTAACTATTTTTGATGGCGTTACGCACTATAAACCCGCCTGCAGAAGCCAAAAGGATCCCAGCTTCCTGGGTGGGTGTGCGCTACAAAGTCCCCGACTTGCTGAAATGGAAATCTCAACGGAATCGAGACACTTAATTTGCTAGCAATTTGCCAGCCACATCACTCGACTCGAATACAACGCATATGTGCTACGTGCACCTGGCGGATAATGAGACAAAGCCGCTTAGCGCTGCACGGACGCCCTTGATGTGGTTGAAGTTCGGGTGGTGCGGGGTGGTGCGGTATGGTGCATGGTGGTGCTGTTAATGAAATAAAAATTAAACTGCAATGCCTGGCAGGACGAATTAATTGTGTCGCCAGAGGAAGACGGATGCAGTGCAGAGACAGTCACGTGGCCAGCGGCACTGAAAGGTGTCGGCAATTAAGTGAGTTCAGCACTTGCCATTGACTGGGTAATCGCACTCGGGCACCGGGAAATCCAACTGGGAACTGGAAAACGGCAACTGGGAACAGGACAGGTGCGGCCCAATCAGGATGTGTGCATATAATGGATAATTAATCTTTAAGCTGCCGGCAATGGCACCCTCTCCTTTGTATTAATTAAGACACGCCGTTTATCGATTTCGATTAAGGGCGAAGCGAAATGATTTTGTTGTCTGTGGAGCTCTGCTGACCGACCCATTGAGTTGCCAGCTTGAGACAATTAATTTGCACCTGTTAGGTAGACGTATTAAAAACTCCACTGCAGACAGGTGATTTACTTACTTACAGAGGGAAAAAATGGAAAAACTTTTGTAAAACTATACATAATTAATTTTTTCAAATAAAAATTTCTATTATTTAAAGATTTTTTTAACAAAAGATTTCCAAGATTATGTTTATTATAGTAAAAAAATCATTGAAAAAAGGATATCTGATTAGTCATAATATATGATACTTAATGATATTTAGATTACACTAGAGCTCATGAATATAAACTTTATGCTATGAGAAAGTTTTGTATTTATTTTGCAAGTGTTACTCGGCACACCACGATAAGTATCTCTTTACGCCCGTGTGCGTATTAATGGGGCAAGTGTTGCTCCGCCTGGGGCAACAATGTATCCGATTGAGTTCGGCAACACCATGCCAATAGGATTAGGACAACAAAGTAGCGGACTGCGTATATGTCTGTGTATCTGCATGCGGCAAGTGCGTGCCTGAGTGCACCTGTCAGGGCTTTTAAGTCGTACGAGGCCGGCTCTGTTCGTGAGCCCAATAACTGACAACTTGACAGCCCCGGCAGAAGCACAAGTTCTTGCAAACCATTTCTAGTCTCACCAGCAACGGCAGAAGCGCCAGAAACGGCTGAAACGGCAGAACCAACTGCTGGTTGGCCCGTTTAGCAGTTCAGCATTTGAGTAGCTGGCCGGATCGCCAGGGCAAACAAACAAATGGAGCCTTTTCAGTAGGTCGACCATGCGGGTGGCTTATGCTCTTGTTTCAGCTACTGCAACTGCAACTGCAACTGCTGCTCCTGTTCCTGCTGCTGCTGCTGCTTCTGTTTTTGCTCCTGGCCGAGGACGAGGACATGCAAATGGAGCAGCCCCCGGCCCCAGGCAGGAACATCATCAACAAGTACACAAAGCCAGGCAGAAGTACTAGTGCGAGTTCCCCTCAGTACAAGGGTCCACAATAAGCTGCCAAGTTCAGTCGCATAAATGCATAAGCCGCAGCACGCACACGTATGTGGGCAAGGCGCTGGCAGGTGGGCAGCCAGATAATCACGCCGCACACGGAAAGGGTGGGCTACACCCCTTGGTAGTGGGGAACCCAAGATTTCGGCTGGAGACCCACTTTAATTAAGACTCTGGCGCTTTGGCCACGCCTCGAGCTCGGCCAAAGGGTGCCATGCAATCTGCAGGAGGACGAAGCCAGGCAAATTCAAGAGTTGCCCAGTTTGGGTTCTAAAATCAGAGAGAGAAATTTTTAAAGTAATCTCAGTCCCCCTGAATTACGTAATAAGGAACAGGACTTATGCTGCTATTATACATAAACAACAAGTGTAAAGTACTCTTTTGAGGGAAAAAATAGTTTCTATAATGGGTTGTGACCAAGAGAGCTGGTGAAAAGGTTTTGAATATGCTGAAAATGTGAAAGGTTTTAACTTAAATCTGAATTTCCGTATTTGAAATTCTTAACTTTATATACAAAAAAAGCTCTTTAAGAGCTTTTGTAAGTCATACACAAACTATTAGACAGTTAAAATCAGTTTTGAAAACAATCTTACAAAATATGTAAGCAACATTGACTTGTGAGCTTATTAGTGTTTACAGCGATCTAAAACCCTATCCAAATCCCCTGCCAATCAGCGACGGATGAAGAGCATGCCGAGTTCGCTTCTCAGCATCCTTTCTTGGCCCTTTGCGAGTGCTCGAATGCAGCTGCCAAAAGTTGTCTTAACTTGGCCAGACTGTGTGCAGTTTCAGTTTATTTCTGGGGCATTTAAGTGACTGGCCGCCTTAGCAGGGGTTACTTCGGCTGCTCTTCTCGGCATCTCTGGCTCCAGCTCCGGCTCCGGCTCCCTGGAAAAGTATAACCCCTCCGGTTTTACTGACTCTGACGGGCGACGACTGGGAACGCTTTTTTCTGCTCTGACTTTCGCCGCCAGGACGAGTGGTATGTCGGCCAAACTAACACATCCCGACACAAGTCAAGAAATTTATGAGCTGTAACGCTGGCTGGGGAGCTGCCGAGTGCCGATGGGGATGAGTTCCCCCCTTTCCATGTGTGTGTGTGTGAGTGTGTGTTCTTTGGAGCGTGTGGGGCTTTTGGCTTAATTGAAATTTAAACGTTTAACCCTCAGTGTCAGCAGTTAAGTCCTTTGTTTTTTGGCAACGTCGAGCAGCTTTCATGCATCTGACACTTGGCCATTTCAATTTGGCGAAGCAACTGCGAATGGTAACAACTGAATCGCGAGTGCATCAGAGCAGGGACCACTGTACCGGTACTCAGTTGGCCATGATTGTCGAATCGAAAACCAATAAACGATGAGGGAATCAACCCAATTATGCCACCGAACTTTTGTAAACTTCACCTGCTGATTGGACCAGCCAGACACGCAAGTGTTGGTATTAAACTCGAACGCACGAGCCAGCAAGTGGCCATTTGGCTGTCATGGCAACCGGGTGGCCACCACAATAACACGGAGCATGCACCGACCGCACCTCCATTATCCAACCACCCAACAGCAACCACCGCCTATCAGCTCCACCCACCCACTCACATGGCCAAGTGGCCCGCCAGTTGTGTCGGAGATTCCAGTGCTGCCTGGCCATGTCCAGCGCCACCTGCTCTCGCTAGGAGTAATATAAATTTGTGCAAATTCGTGTAATAACCAAGAATGCCAAAAGTGAAACAAATCTGCTCCCGACATTGGCTCAAAGGCACCGCAACAGCAGCAACAGCAGCAGCAGCAGCGAATTTCTCAGCTATGCGAAAATGTCAAGCATTTTCTGTTTGTGTGTGTGTTTAATTTTTGTATCAACAACCCGGACTTGTGGAGGTTCTATTTTTTTTTGTGTTGTATATATACTATATGCGAGTATGCATGCCTGCAGTGGACAGTTCGCGCACGCTCGTTCTCTCGGCCAGCTTTACGTTCCGCCCGGAATGCTTTGAGCCTGAGCGGAATTGGCCGGGCTATGCCTTTGGCCCGCTCTCTCGCGATTAACCTGCAGAATGTCAAAGTCGAGCCAGGATCGTGAGGTGGCTTGAACTGGCAGTGCCACCGCCAGAATTCCCCAACAAAAAGAGACTAGCTCGCATTCCCTTTCAGAGCAAGCAGTTTATTTTCTCGGCATTGCAATGCTCTGTTGAAATACACTGACAAAAATAACTTCATAAACAACAAACTATTTATAACAACTTTCGAAAGTGTTTAAAAATATGTTTCAAATGATTACATGCTTTCAAATATTATAAGTTTCTTTTGTTAGATTCAAAATTAAGTGTTTCGGTGGTATATAAAATTTGAAAAGACTATTTTGTGAAAGAATTAGGCCTGCAAGCCCTAATAATTATTTATTTGAACCCACTTCCTCTTTTCTATTGATTTGATTGCTTTTAAATTTACGTGTTAATTAATCTAAGTGTATTTTGCCCTTCGTTTCCCGTGGGCTTTGTCCTCGTGGGTGGAGTGGCTTTCCAAGTGGTTTTTCAATGAAGTGTTAAGTGGGCAAAACTGCCTGGCAGCCTGTCCTCTCCAACGCGCGAGTGTGTCTGTGTGTATTTGTGTGTATGCTCAGCTACTTTGGTCAGCCCAGCGGGAAAAACGATGTGGAAGATATGCTATTTTCCAGAGATTTCTTCATACAAGCGGAAGGGCAAAAACCTCCTTCACCCCTTACATTTTTGCCGTCTCTCCTTTCAAAATACACGGGGGTGACACACAAAAGGAAGGGGTAAAGGAGGTTTCTATGTAAAAATCCACAGGTTTCAGAAACCCACCCTTATTTAGCGGACCGAAATTTTCAACTCCTACCCCTACGCCTGCTAAAAGAAGTAGGATTTCCAGTAGACTTAAAACCGAAAACCTACTTCTAAAAACCTACTTCTCACTTTCCCGCTGGGAGGTTCCCTTCTCGCGTGTGTGTGGGTGAACCTTGTTGTGTGCTTAGTTGTCGCAGGATTCTCTCTCACCTGGCAAATAGTGCTGCGGTCTGTGCACACCTCGCTCCCGGCAGCCCAGCAGCCCAGCATCCCACTTCCCAAAACCCACCCAACACCCCCACAACACCCCCTTCGTCGCCATTGTTTGATGGTGGTTATAAAGCTGACAGCTGTCAGTTGGCAGTAAATTTGCTAAAATGTTTATTTGCCAAGCGGCTAAGTTTGCGTTTAACAGAAACATACACACACACACACATATGAGGTCGTCGCCACACAATCACAGACGTTGTGTGGGGCCACAAGGATACGCTCGGCCAGGGCCAAGGACCACTGCCCAATGCTCGGGGCCCATTTCAAGTTGGCCAGGTTTAATCATTTATAAACAGCTGCAGCAACGGCAGCAGCAGCTACTACAAATATGCGAGCAATTCCTGGCTGGGCCGGCACGACAAATGTTTTGGTACTTAATAATAGAATAATTATGGCGACACCATACTATAAAACGCTTTAATGATTATGATGCTCATATCCACATTGCTATTCAGGACAACAGGGGTCACATATGCCTCTGTGTTGCTCCGTAATGACATCGCCACTGTGTGTGTGTGTGTTTGGGTTTAATTGCCATTTTGCAATAATATGATTCGGTCCGCAGTCTCGTTGCCCGGGACAGCAGTTGCCCTTGAAGCATTTAGCCCACTTGCATTATCTGGGCCATGCCATTATCACTTGCCGGATGCCACTCAATTTTCAAATTTTCTCGATTGCCCAAAAGTTGCCTCGTTACTTTCGCTTTTACACTGGCGAAATTGAAAGCAGTTTTAAAACACTTTAAAATTTAATAATATTTTGGTTTATGCCCGAAGATTTCTATTTTAGGTAATGTTTTTATTTAGAAATTATAAGAACATTTTGAAGAATGTTTTTCCACCATGAGCACTCCAATTATTGTCCCAAAAATGGAACTCAAATTTTTTGATGTGAATTTCTGCCGCCATATCATCACTTTTCGCTCCGGCAGCTAATGGAGCTCAAACTTCAAACTGGGGAGTGGGCAAAAGTTAAATTTTATTGCACTTCCCGACCAACTGCTGCGAGCCGCGTCTCTTTTTTATTATTAATTTATTAAAAGCCCGACGCCTGTCGTCTGCCGGTGGCTTTCAGGCGGTTCGCCTGGGATGTTCAACGCCTCGTAAACCTTGCCAAAATCATCAGCGACTGGCAATGACTGAGAATGGCAACTGGCAGCAGCAGCAGCAGCGGCAGCGGCAGTGCCAGAAAATGAAATGTAAATCCAGAAGACGGAAGGCGGAGAAATCGCCTGAAAGGCAACAAACGAATCGAACTTAATGCCCGGCAATCGCCATCAATGAGCCTTTCCACTCCCGATACCCAATCCAATTCGCATTCCCCTTCGCTTTCGAGCTCTTGTGTTTATATAATTTAATTTCGAGTTGCAATCAGCTCGATAGGTTTTTGCAGATTTTCCCGCACTTATTTTTTGTTATTTTTTTTTCTTATATGCGCACACGGATTTGGGTTTTGAGCACCTCGAGAAACGCGTTCACATGATTATTACTTGTGGCTAAAAATAAGCAAGGAAATTCCGTTAGCTTGCGGTGGCATTTTTTGAAAACTATTTTCCACTCGATTTAGCAGCGAAATTCACTTTGATATCGCGTGAAATGTGCGGCGCTTATGTGTGAAAAGGGAAATTTAAATCAAATGCAGAGACAGTGAATTTTTCATAGCATACTTTAGTGGGCTACGCGCCGCGGTCCTGTCAACGCCCTTGTGCGCAAAGGGGGCTGCTGAGGGGGTGGTTGGGTGGTGGGTGGCTTACGGTGCGGAGTTGGAGTGCTGAAAGCCCGGCTTCTAGCTGTCTATTTCGCTGTTTTCCCGAGCATCAACCTATTCCCCAGTTGGCATGCATGTGTGTGTGTGTGCTGCTCGCTCTTTGATAAAAACCGAAATTAATTATTGACGAGGACGTTGCCGCGGATGTTGCCTTTGCGTTCGCCCGTTGAAAATTTAAAAGGCGTTCGACTGAAAGCGGCACACACACACACTCCGCACTTTCGTTTCCGCTTAAAAGCACCGACAGTGTGTTTGCTTTGAACTAGCGAAACTGTCTACGGCGACCGCAAACTATCGGCGGTAAGGAGAAGCCCGCATCGCAGAAGCCCCAACGCAAGCCAGTTGTGAGCAAACAAATTAGTGTTTAATTATACATAGGCAGCCAGGGCCAACCAGCCATTCATTAGGCGAGAAAAAATGCATCAAAGCGGTGGAAAATGAGTGAAAAATCCAGCGACAGCCGGCACAAAGACAAACACAAAGCGAGCCAGAGAAAAGGGCGAAAATCGGGTCAGAAACTAACCGCATTAGAGGATGCAGAAGCGTCCGAAAGCGGAAGTGAAGTCCGTGACGGGTCCGGCCAAGCCGCCCCGTCTGAAGGCCGCGAGGAAGCAGTTGCAGTTCGAGAGCCCGCTGCCACGAAGGACACGCGCCCAGCCGAAGGACGATGGACAGATGCAGAAACGAAATCCCCGGCAGCAGCAGCAGCAGAAGCAGCAAAAGCCAGCAGACAAAGTCATTGCTATGCCGGGCAGCAACCAGGATGCGGACACGGATGCGGCAGCGGAAGCAGCAGTGGACGTGCCAGAAACAGAGCCACTTCCTTGGCCAGATCCCCACCTACAATCACACCCACACTCGCACACACACCCAGCTGCAGATCCTGGCCAGCATTCGGTGTGGCACTCACAGTCCTCCTCCTCCGCCGCTGCAGCAAAAAGACGTCTCGCCGAGGGCTGCACCACACTTATGTATGCCTGTCAGCGGGGCGACATTGTCCAAGTGCTGGCCCAAATGCGCGAAAAGGTAAGGTACACTGGAGATAATTCTATGATAGTTCAATAAAAGTGTAAATTTAAATGATTATGAAGAGTAATTAATGATCTTTGGTACTTCTTAGAACCTAAAAACAAGGTTACTTCTTAGAAAACCGTAAAAACGTAATACAAATAATGGTGGCCTAGTTAAGATGTGGAGTTAATCAATTTTCTTGCTTAAATCAATCATTCATTTTAAATATTTTAAACATCTATTAAGCCTCAAATAAATATTTGCTCAGTGAACTATTTGTAAAAACTACCCAAAATAGTCTAGTTTGCCACATGGAAACACGTGTTTTAAGTTTGGGGCAACCAACAAGAAAGACTGCAAGAGTGTAATGGAAACAGGACTTGCCAGCTCCCGGGCAGGATAATGGCTAAGCCGAGGCGGTTCAAGCATGACAAGTTGACTTCTTCCAGGTCTGCGCCTTTTTGGCTTCCAAAAAACAAAGCCAGTCATCTTCGGGCATCCGACGACAAAAGGCCCGAAAATCGGGCAAAGGCGTAGCAAGATTCTAATCTTTTTGCAGTCACGATGAGCCAACACAATGCTTAAAGCCAACGGAAAACCCTTCCGAGGTTTCGGGTGATTCTGGTGATTCGGGTGGAAGGGGGGCTTTAAATTTCCGTTGCAGTCATTTCGGCGCATTGTTCACAGTTCAGAGCTCCTAATTGCTTCATAAACATTTATACAACAGGCCGGGGCCTCAACAAAGGAGAGTTGAATTTGAATGCTGTAAATGGCAGGACATTTAAAATTGACAAAATAATCCCCCAAGCTTAGTTATGCCGGCCGAATGGTGAATGCTAAATGGTCCTTCCACTCCTCTTTGCTCCTGCTCCTTTTTTGGCCATCATGGCCATCATTTGATTCCGTTTCGACCGGTCGGTCTTCAGCCGTCCGTTTGTCCATTTGTCCTCTCGTCCGCTCGTCCTCCGTCCATCAAGCGCCTAAATATGCCAATTTCACATTTAATTGAAATTTGAAAAGTTTTTAATTGAACGCAGATAAATTTTCAAGGCCTCAATTGGAAGCTGAAGGCGCCTGGTCATGTCCTCGAAAGCCTTTCCTTCGCTCGCCCCTTTCGTCGTGGGATTGTCATGTTGCTAGTTTTGCAATTATTCGCCAGCAATCGTTAGCCCTGACAAATGCCTTCATTTCCGGCCAGTTGGCGTGCCTTCGTCCTGGTAATTGATATTGACGCCAAATTTGATGTGAAATTGCCTGACATTGAGTATTGTGCACAGTTCGACGGCGACTTTTTGCGCAAATACTTAGATGAGACCCCACTCCACAGTTCGCTTCCCCTTCTGCCAGTTTGTTCGGTTATGTAATTGCTAAATGACATTTTTGTTGCCTAACCTTGGAATACCTCCCACTTCGAACGCTGCCGAGCAGTTTATTTGCCTGTGAAATATGGCAAATGCCGGCGATTATTACTTACTTTGGGTCGCGTATTTTATGAGCCCCATAAACAACAACAACATGACCGCATTTCGCATTTTACGTTGCCCGGCTGAAAAATGAAATCGAGGCAATGAGCCTGCCGCGGAAAAATCGGTTCTCAACTTAGAAGCAACGAGGCGTATGCGTAATGCGAATGTGCATTGCTTATGTAAATTGTTCGACGAAGGCTCCGCGTCTTCAAATGGCGCACTCGTATTTTTAGAACAAGTCTCGCTCGGTTCAAGGTGATTTGAGTAAATCTGTATATAATTACGTCGCCAGTCGCTGACTGATATTATTAATGTCGGCGGTTGCGGCTATATTGTTGTTCGCCGCGCTTATTATTGCTGTTCTTGTTGTTTATTCTGTTATATCTTGTGCCTGTGAGACATATTTTAATTTGTCTTTCCTCTGCATGTCTGTGTGCTGGCAGCCTTGATAAGGCCGCCTTAGCTATTAAAAGTTTTAATGTCTTTAATTCTCCGTCTTCTCTGGCCAACAGTTTTTCATCTTGTTTTTGTTTTTTTTTTGTTCGCCTCTTGGTCATAGAATAATTAAACAGCTCCACTTGGCTTTTTCGCCTTTGTTGGTGTTTGCTTAGCGCTTCTATATTTTTGCGAATATATTTTAATTGCGCTTATAGTCTGGAGGACTCCTTGAACTATACGACTTGCTCTCTTTATTGGATTTTTGTGTTTTCGATTTATTGCTGTGTTCAACATGGCGTATGAGTAACAACTATTGCAGAGCTCTTCTCGACTGAAGCGAAAGCTTCTTACACACACATTAAATACATACACATACATATATATATGAGTGTATATAGGGATGTACAGGGACATTGGCTTTTGTATACACTCGCACACAGCGATGGTGGCTTTTCTGCTTTTTGAGAGCACTCAAGCAACATTCATCGACGTTGTTTACTCGCCTGCTATTGTTTTGCTTAAACTTTTCATTGATGTTGGTTTTTCCAGCCACCCCTCAATATCTTGGGCTCTCGTCTTTATTGTCTGCTGGCGCTGTCTTTGTTGTTGCTGCTGTTTTTACCAATTAAGTCTTAATTTCTTAGAAAATAAAACTTTTTGGCTCCTGGCATTGTTGCCGCCGTTGTGAATTCCCTGAGCTCGGTGCCCGCCTTTAGTTAATGTTAATGGCGTAATTGTGCCACCTCCGCATCGAGGTCAGTTGTTGCTGTTGTTCAGCTCCTGTGAGTACTGTTCGTATTCCCCCGCCTCCCCCTCTGCCCATCTCCCCATCAAGTTTAAACCGCAATTTAGCCGAGAGTTCGAAACTGAAGTTTTACACCGCAAGTTGGTAATTGTATGTCTATCTAAGTGTGTGTGCCGCTGGCTGGCTGCCATCCCTCAGATTGCTGCAGGTGTGAATTATTTATTTTCACTTAAGATTTGCGGCGTTGTCGGGTCCTGGTCCGTAGTACTTCCTCCTCGGATCCTTGGCCACCCGGCCACTAACCAACAGCCCCTTTTCGCTTTTACAGCTTTAAGCAAAAGTTTTCGCTCAAAAGTCAGCTGCAGAAGTTGATTTTGGCCGGGCAAGAGCCGCAAGAGATGCTTTTGTTTGTTGCAAATAATGTAATAACAAAACAAGCCGGGAAGCTTGTGAGGGAATGATGAACTGATTGGATATCCTAGCTCATATTCTGGTGAAACAATGTATCCTGAATTTTATATGTATAATCAAGGAAACGGCCAATCTAACTAAACCACTTGATTTTGGTGCTTGAATAAATCAGTTTTTCAAAACATTTTACAAACTTGTATATCTTACAATTTCTCTAAAAATACCCTTTTTTAAACCTCAGGCCAAAGTTAATGAAAGGGAAAGCTAAATATGAACCTGCACTACCCCAAAGCCTTAATTTATACCCGGGGAAAATCTGCAAAGATTTATAATGCCCCGCTGCAAAATCTTCCTCACAGGGTATGTTTGTGCTAAGGGAAAAGCAAATGGGAATTCTGTGCGGTCCTGGGAGTGCTGGAAAAGTTGTCGTTGGAAATTAATTTGAAATTCAGAACGCCTTGTTTTTCCCCCTTTAATATTAATATTGAAGCAGCGGGATGTTTAGAGAATGTACTTTCCACCTTGTACAGTTTCCATTAGCTGCGATTGATTGACCTTCGGTCGGCATTTTTTAATTACGCCCGCTCAGAGGAGCACTTTTCTTTCCTTTACTGGGTTCTTTACCTTTTGCTCGTTGCTGGTTGCCTTCGCCAACGCTCAATCAACGTGCAAATTATTATCAATTTGGGAAAAATGGTGAAGGGAGTGAAGCTGACTTGGTGGCTGCAATGCAATCGGCAATTGGGAATCGGGAATCGGCAATCGTCCGCCGGATCCTCTTCCTCTTCCGGTTCCTTTGCCACCGCCACGGCTTGGTAATTTTAATTGCGATTTTTTCCAACCAGCCAACTAGCGCTGCAACAGCGCTCAACACGTTTGGCACATTTTGTTGAAAATTCATTAAAAATGACGTCGAAAAAGTTTGCATTTCACCCAGTTTCCTTCTCGTTTATTCAGAGAGAGTAGCTCTGGCTGTTCAATCGTTCTTTTATACGATTTGCCTTTGCCACTGACATTCAGATTGCTTGACGGTATCTATTTAACTTCAGTCGCAGTCGCAGTCATTTGAATTTTTAATTAATCGCTCGGCTGTTTGGCCATCCAGTCAGTCAGTCAGTTGGTCGGTTGGTCAGGTGGGGAAAGGTGGAAGGTGGAATGAGTGCAATCAGCGCCAAAGGTTGTCCAACTGGAGCTCCCTGATTGGATCGAAATATTTGGCCAAAAACTGAACCCCGACATTTGCATGCGATCGAAGGAAAGCAGGAACGTAGAAACGAGAGAATTTTCGACAGTTTTGCATGTCCGAATACAATTAATTAGGCTGCGAGGCCCAACAAATGTCCAAATAAAAGTCGACGCCAACGAGTTAAATTAATGGCAAATGGTGTACGGGTTTGAGGTTTCGGTCATCATCATCGGTGGAAGTTTTCGGCCCCGACCAGCGTCACTGGGCTAATTGAGCACAAAAACCCATTTCCAATTGGGTGGAGCCGGAGACCCAACTTTGGCCGGCGGACCATATGCGTCGGCTTAGCCGGACAGCTGTCCAATTAATTAGAAACCACCAGAAGCGGCAGACGACGGACTATGACGGGGATGACTCTCCATGCCGAGCTGAGTTGAGTCCGAGTCTCCAACCAAAGTTTGCAATGGCAAATTAATTACTAAAATCGTAGAAATTCGTCTTGCAATGGATGCCCGCTGCTGTTTGGCTCTCGAGATGACTTCCTGGCCAGAAGTTGCAACCAGAAGTTGGCCAACTGGAGTTGACGGCTCGCTCCGGCTGGCCGGAGCACATGTAAGGATATCCGTGTATGAATTTCTGCTGCTCCTGCTCCTGCAACGTTTTTGCTCAAGGAAGCGCCCGGCGGGCTAATCACATGCGAGGGGGCCAAATGGTTTGCGGGGAAGGGGCGACAAAACTTTTGCCTCGGCAACCAACCAACAATATTTGCTCAGAGTGCATAATGACAGTCAAA
This sequence comes from Drosophila ficusphila, assembly GCF_018152265.1. Taxonomy (NCBI): domain Eukaryota; kingdom Metazoa; phylum Arthropoda; class Insecta; order Diptera; family Drosophilidae; genus Drosophila; species Drosophila ficusphila. Next base: position 23,144,738 of record NW_025064737.1, read on the forward strand.
GTTGACACAAATGAGCATAGCTTGTTACTAATTTTAATGCGCTTCGGTGCACAGTTCGTCCTTTCGTCCTGCAGCTTCGGGATTTTGGGGTCGAAGTTGGAAGGGCAGAAAGTTTTTGTTGCGGAAATTACTCGAAATGCGAAGGGCTGGCTTGTGCATAATTTTTAATTGACCCACGCCGGCGGTGAATGTGGACTTCACTCGACTTCCTCTCTCTCTCTTGAAAATACTTTCCAAGTTAATTCGATTTAGACAAAACTTGAGCCATGACTTACAACTTACAACTTGGCCAATGAATTATGCAGGCGACATGGACATGCCTCATGCCGGGCTCATATTTTCCATGTTCAGCTGGGGCTCCCCAGTGTAAAGTATGCATGAGCCATGTACCCGGAATTGAATTGCCGTTAAAGCGGGGAAAATTGCTCTTGATGTTTAGCAAACATTCTGCCACCTGAGAGTATGAGATTGGAGATTGGCGGTGGGCTGTTGGCTGTGGGTTGTGCCAAGTGCTCCGTGCTCCGTTCTCCGTGCTCCATGCTCTGAGCTTCGTGTTCCGCGTTCCGTTTTCCGTTTTCCGACCGCCGGAAAAGTTTGTAGATCAAAATGAAAGTTTGCCGTTGTTGTTAATCCGTTGCACGGCATAAAAACTATGCGAAAGTTTAACTACACAGCCAGGGGAGTGTGGAAGCAGGGGATCCTGAAACCTGGAACCCGGATCCCAGATCCCGGCACATGGCACATGGCATAATAATAATCCGTGCGGCAAACCTTTTGATGAGTTCGGGCTAAAGCGGATAAGGAAAGGCGGGGAAAAGTGGGGTGGCGGGGGCCCCGAGCCAAAGTAGCTGTAAATAATTGCCAAAACTACTTAAGAATGCTGCACAGTGAAACGCTTCCTCAAGGATCAGCAGGTGGGCTCTCAGCTCGTCGGCGGCGGTGGTGGTGGTAACTGCGAAAGGGGTAAGAGATGCCGCAACAAAGGACGACGAGTCCTGGCAACTGCAATGCACGCAGCCAACCGCCATTGTTGCTGCAGCCGCCAACGTGGCACTAATTAGAAGTATAAAAGGTGCCACAACAACAGTTAGAGAGCAGCGTCGTCCTTATTCCCCCTTCCTTTTTCCCCACCCCCCGCATTTCCCCTCCCCTTGCCGGGGTATCTTTCGGCTGCATGAGCAGCAGTTAAGCTTTGTCTGTCGAGCATGCAAATTATAGTTGCTGCTGAGGCGTCTGGCGGCTTGAGACATTGCCACGCCTCCTACGCCTATTCTACTATATATAGAGCTACTACTGCTGCTGTCTCTCGAGCTTAATTCCCAAACAGGGGCGAAGACTGGGGGTTTGTATATCAGAGCATTTATGGTTATAACCCACATCGATTTGAGAATATGAGAATATGTATTTCTAAGATGGACTTCTGCATCCTCATGGTATTAATTTATTGTACTCTATTTAAATCATTTCAAAGCCATGCCATGAAACATGGAAACATAAGAAGAGTAAATTTAATTTAATTAATTTTAATTGGATTAATATTATAAATACCCTAGATTGAATGTTTCATTATGGAAATAAATTAGAGAACTCTTTTGAACTCTTGAAACTTAAAAATATTTTGATAATAATTAACATTTTCTCATCAAATTAATATACACTCCTAAAATCAATAAAACCTGTTTGGTTTCGGTTATCAACATAATAGGTGTAGGCGCACAGTAATTTTCTGAATTCCTTTTTGGGGGAAGGAATTTCTCGGCATATGAATAAAGAAAACCCCCCCAAGTAACTTGAACCCCCGCCCCTGTTTCCAGGCGACAGCTACCTGCGCACTTTGCCGCTCACGTTAATTAAAATACATCTTGTGGGGCCGGGCAAATGTGATTAACATATGAATGGCACATTGTCCGCATAAATTTGCCATTGAGTGGGACTCCGGAGTGTGGCTTCTATGCCCTGTGGTCACTTGACATCTTAAGCGGTTGCAGATAGGCCGCAGCATCGGCGACCTCGAGGCGCCTGCAAAAGAGTTTCCGGCATTTGGGTGCTCCGATGATATTCCGGGGTTATCCTGCTGGAAGACATGCTGTGCCCCCAATTTCGGGGGGAGGCTGCCGCAAACCTTTTAATGTGCCATTCTCCCGACGCGTCACACATAATTATGGCGGATGTGCTGCCCAGCGAAGCGTTAAGTCGAATTCTCGGTTCTCCTGCTCCAGGATACCCATCTCCTCCCCTCGAACCTCCTTCGATGTCGGTTGCCAGTTGCCAGTTGCCATTTGTGCCCTTTCATGGCTTTCAGGCCATGCATGTATTTTATTTTTTATGCATTATCATGTAACTTCCCAATGGCTGCCTGGCTGCCTGGCTGCCTGCCTGCTGTTATTGTTGTGGCGGCTGCGTCGTCTGTCATTATTATTTATGCTTTATTTATATTTGTACGCACTTCCTGGCCGGGAACCCCTTGCTCGTTCGGCCACACGGCGTATGCGTCATGGCCGCCCACATCGGATCGTGAATCAAAGGAGTAGAACATCCTATGACTTCTGCGACCAGCTTCCATCTCATTGTTATGCTAATGGCCTACGATATATGAATAATAAGCCCGGCCACTTCGCGACTTCTGACCACACGCACACTCGGTTCGAGGCTCTGATTTCTGCATTTCGAGCAGATCCTGTGGGTCCTGCCTGGACGGTGGAGTTCGTCCTTTGACGACGACAGTTGTCGCTTCAGTTATGCAAATGCCATAGGAGCCGGAGGAAGTAGTCGGACTCGGGGGAAGTGGTCGAATATTTGATATCTTTATATCTTTTTTCGAGAGCAACGCAAATTGTTTTCCTCTGTTTCTTGAACACAGGACTCTCGTTCAGACTCACCGTTGGCATATAAATCCGTTGGCCCCCCCAAGGCCTTGTGTGCCTGCTCTGGGTGTAAAAAACCCAAAGGAAGTTTTAACTTTAGTTGTCGTTTCGGCATTCCCGGAAGCTCTTAAAGGCAGCAGCCACAACACGTGCATACGCACTTGGATACGGCTTTCAATGGCCAAAGGATGAGCTGGCAGGACCGAGATGAGCAATCGTAAAATGCGAAATTTTATGTCTTTACCAGCCTAACTGTTGCTTACAGGGTTCGCTTTTTTTTTTTCATCCGCCAGACATCTGCCATAAATCCTGACTCGGGCTTTTTAATGCCCACCTTTTGTGTTGCTTTGTAGCTCATTTGCCATTAATCTGGCGAAACTAAAAGTGAGATAACCAAGGCCAGATGGACTGGCAGAAGAGTTTTCCTCATTTACGACCTAGGATCGTGGAGTGTGCTTTAATAATGAATAAATTAGTAGTATGTATCCTTATGTATGTGTGATTCAAGGAGAAAAAGAGTTTAATGTGGGTAATAAGAGTTTGCCATTCGACTTGGTTTGAATGAAATAACTTTATGGCAGCTACTCATTATGTAAAGAATAGAAAGTGGAAAGCATTTCCCATTGGTTATGAGTCTTCTACCTCATTTGCGGTTGCCATTCGCCACCTCTAGAACTCGTGATCTTTCTCTGTTGTTGCGACCCCATTTTTCTGTGGCCTAGGCACGTTTTATTTGTTTAAGGAACTATTAAAATGGCATAAACAGGAACTCGAACGGCGATGGCAATCGCACTGCTGGGCCAACTGGTCTGGCGGATTGTTGGACTGTTGGACTGGCTAACTGGCATGGCAGTGCCAAAGTTTTATCTCGACGAGCAGGAGGGAGGTGTTTGGAGGGGCCAGCTGCTGCTGCCTTTTGAGCGCATTGTTGTTGGCCGTATTTGATTATCGCATTTCATTTTGTGTCGGGTGAATGTAGAAAGTTGAATGCAAATTTGCATGACACCAACAGAAGCGGCCAGTGGGTGGGCGATAATGATGGTAAAGATGATGATGATGATGATGTTGTTGATGATGATGATTGGGAAGTAGCAAAGGAATACGGCAACAATCACACCAACCATCATCGTAATAATAACAAAGCAGCCAGAGAAATACAGCCCCATCGTGGGGTTCCTTTATGGTTTATTTTTTTTTGTTTTCTTCCTTTTGTGGCCACCCGGCAAAAAGGGGGAGGCTGGGCTGCTGTCAAAGTTTTTAGGTATCATTTCAGTTTATTTGAATTATTCATAATCCGGACGGCAGCGTAAGAAACAAACAGCAACTCAGACAAGGACGGGACGGCAGAAAAAGCTGGCCAAAGATAACGGAAGCAGCAAATAAAAATCGTTCATTGTAAACATTTTCCCCTCGCTGGAAAGTTTTTTGGCAAACAAAAGGGAAACGAAGCCGCAGCTCAAATTCGATTCAATCAACAGGGAAATATGGAAATCCCACAGCGCAACCCACAAAAAAGAAAAAAACATTCGCACCATATTTCAGTGCAAACTGTAAATTAAGTGAAACATTAAATATTTAACTTTGGCAGAAATAACTTTTGGGCTTTTTTCCTCTGTCGTAATTCACCTGTTGAGCCCTCGGAACTTTGGCAATCCTGTGGCCAAAAGAGGACCGTTTTGGGCTTAAAGTATCCCCTTCAAGTGCGCCCATGCAACACGCGAATGCCTAATAGTCAAAGTTTACTTTCCACGCTCTCCGTTTGTTGTTCTCGCCACAAGAGTTTCACCTGACTTTCTATAGCTATCGAACTCTTGTTTGACTCATACTTAAATGTGCAATAAATTGAGCACCTTGTAGGGATTTAAGGAGACCGAGGGGCAGACAGGTGAGAGGTGGCCTCCAGTCGACTCACGACAGTTTTACGACAGTCACGCGATCGCCTGCTAGCGATATAAATAGAAGGGCGGCGTGCCCAAATGTTTGTAAAAATTGAATGTTGGTTAGAAAAGCAACACAGTCAATCACTCAGTTTACTGACAAGATAAACACAAAATGCACGGAAACCATAACTTCATTTCTGTCTCGTTTCACGAAAATCCAAATCCCTTGGTTAACATTAATCGGAACCTTAAAACAATTGTAATACAAGATTAAAAAAAAAAATTAAATTAAAATATGATAAAAATATGTCAAAAAATCGATTTTTTTTACATATCTTCAAAAAAAAAAAAAAATTGCCAAAACGCGGACTGGAATAATTATTGAAACTCTTAATGACCTTCCAAACCCATTTCCGTAAAAATCGGGAAAAAATTTTTTTGCCAAATTTTTCCAAAAAAAGTGATCGGGTGGTCGGTTTTATAGTTATTTGGTTAGATAGCTGAGGTCATTAGCTGTTCAAAACAGTGCGTCTTTTGACTGAGGATCTTATTTTGGCCAAGTTATAGGCCAAACTCTAACCGAAATAACCCAAAAAGCTCAAATTTTGGTAATTGTGGTCAAAACTGTATTATTGTACCCCGTCGGTTACCAAAATAGTTGTCTAAAAATATTTTTGCTACCCCAATTTCTGATTACTGCAAAGAAAGTTTAAGATAAGTTCTGGGAGACCTTAAATTCTTGTCAAGTTAAGGGGTTCCTCGATTTTTCTGAGTGAATGGGCAGATAGGCGGAAAATAAGGAGGTGTGGGGGCAGCAAGAAATTAGCACAAACTATGCCGCAAGAAAAGTTAGTTGCGAAGCCTAATAAGCGGCGCCCATGGGCTCCCCAACGAAGGACTTCGCTCCCCTTCCCTGAATCATCATCCGCCCGGTTGGCCGACGATTTGCCAACGTTTTCACTTTCACATTTGCGTGCTGCTGCTGACGTCGTCTTCCCCATACTTCCCTCCTCCTTTCGCCCTTCCGCGCCTCCTTGTTTCCTTGCTCTGTCGGCGTCGCTGTCGTCGCATTGCGAATTCCTGGCAGCAGCGGGCAAAGTTTTAGCATACTTTTCGGCGGCGGCGACAGTATTTTTTGTGCACTTGACATGTTTTGACACGCTCCACGCTCGTCGCTCCTTCTAAAATCGTTTTAAAGGGGAAGCGAGGGTCCTGGCGGCAGGACCGAGCATGTTCGCCTCGCCGCTGGAGTTTGATATTGTTTTGCGCGCCAAAAATGCAAACGATAATCTGGTGAGCCAACACACCACCTGCCTTGGCAACCTGGCAACTCACCACCACGACCACCAGGTTGCCCAGGACGACGGTTGCCAACTTCCAGGCCTTCCGCAGGACCTCCCCCCTTGCCCGAGCCACTTGCACTTTCCAGGCGTCGCCTTTCCCGTTTGTTTACCTTTGCTGGGTGTTGCTTTAGTTACTGACCATCGGCGGTCCGTAAAAGGCGTTGTTTTTCCAGTTTGACGGCCATCATTTCTGTCCGATTAACGCGTAAAAAATGTTTAATTATTAATTGGCCAGCCGGATTGTTTTGCTTTATCTTTTGTTGTTGTTGTTGTTGTATCGCATTTAATGTCCTGCCCGGAGTGTGATGCGTTTGGAAAAAGTAATTGCTTTTGCCTCGCCAATCAGCCACTCGACACAAAAGGCCGGCTGACAACCAATCGACCAACTCGGCCGTTTAAATAAACAACACCACACGATACGATACAATACCATACGATTCTTTACTATACGATACGTCACACATTATTCGGCCAAAATATTTGCTGGCAATTAAGCCGGGGACCGTGAAAATTACGCGATCCATCAAACGCCGCCCGGCGGCAAAGAAGGCGGGAGGGTATGTCGCGGAAAATGCAATGTGCAATATGCAAATGGCGTTTTAATTAGTTTATTAATCGGCTGCGGCCTCAGCTCAGCAGGTGCAATCGCCTGGCCATAATTTTCCGGCGGGCGAAGTAATTAATTTCTGACGCCCGCAACTAAACCGTTTCTCGATCATTTTTTTTTCTCATTATATGATTTTTTATCTTATTAAATTGTAGCCCCTATTGCTGCGGCAGCGGGACCGAAGCCATCGCAACGCGCTGCACTATTGTGCCGCGCAGGACTCGGATCAGAGCCAGGACCTCGTGGCGGCCGCCAGCATCGCGATCGCAGCTCCCGAGCTGCTGGAGTCGGCGGACGAAGATGGCTTTACCCCGCTCCATCTGGCCGTCATCCAGGGCAACCTGGCGATGGTCAACCTCCTGCTGGCCAACAAGGCCGACGTGAACGCGGTGGACAACGAGGGTCACTCGGTGGTGCACTGGGCCACCGGTGGGTTTTTATAATTTCTTCGGAACTTCTATTTACACAAAAACATTTTTGCTATTCTGTGTTTTTATTTGCTCAACGTAATTTACCTGCAAAATGTTTGCTTTGCACTAACTGAATATGCAATTAATTAATTCCGCAAATAATATACGAACTATTTATTCAAGGCTTCTATTATTTTTTGCCTTTTTAACTAATTCATTTGTTTTGAATGGCTATTAATTAATTGAACATGCATAATTGTTGATATCGGTAATGAATTTGAGCGTTGCTTTTAACATATTATTTCTAATTACGAATATTCATATTATTTATGTTGGTTTTACTTTTCAGTATGCGGTGAGGTGGAGTCCTTGCGAGCTGTCCTGGCAGCAGGAGCCAGTGTGTCCAAGCCGGATGCCAATGGAGGCACTCCTCTGCATTATGCTGCCCAGATGTGCGGTGCCAGTCATGACAGCAAACATCAGGCCAGTTCCAGCTCGAGTACAAAGCTCTCTCTGGAGATCCTGGGCATCCTTTTGTCACATCCCCAGAGTAGCGTCGATGTGCAGGATAAGGATGGTCGTCAACCTTTGTTGTGGGCAGCTTCAGCGGGATCTGCTAAGGCAGTGATTGCCTTGGTTAAAGCGGGTGCTAGAGTGGAATCATCAGATAAGTGAGTTAAATACTATATTATTATTGATTAATATTTTATGTTTATCCTTAATCCTTAAAGGGATGGTCTCACTGCCTTGCATTGCGCTGGTTCCCGTGGACACACCGAATGCATTGACACCCTGATAGGACTTTGTGGTGCCCCCACGGATCTCATCGATTCCAATGGCTGTACGGCTCTCCATTATGCGGTAACTTTGGGTCATGCCGATGCCACTGCTAGATTGTTGGACTTGGAAGCAGATCCCAATCGACAGGATCGCAAGGGACGTACCCCTGCCCATTGTGGCTGTTCTAAGGGACAATTTGAGACCTTGAAGCTTCTGAAAGATCGTGGTGCGAACCTCTGGCTGCGCAATGCGAAAGGTGATCTTCCCCTCCACGAAGCTGCGGCTTCCGGGAGAAGAGAGTTGGTAGAGTGGCTTCTCAGTCAAAGACCCAAGCAGGTAAACACCACCAGTAATGATGGTCGCAGTTTGCTTCACATTGCGGCTGCAAATGATTACACGGATATGTGCAAACTTCTATTGGATTATGGAGCCGATGTTAACGCAGTTTATCGAAATTCAAGGGGCTTAGTTTTGACCCCACTCGATGGAGCTTTGCAACGTGGTCATCGCTCTACTGCCAAGTTTTTGCAAGCTAATGGTGGTCAACCCTCCAACAAGGTGCGATTGTCCAGCAGAAGAGTGGGGAATCCTTTCCACGAAACCAATGCCACCGATTTGGTGAGACCTCTAAAATATGTGGAGAAGGAGGAACTTCATGATTTGCGTAGCTCCAAAAAGTATGTGGTGTACCTAAAACGCTCCGATTCGGATAATGGAAATGGGAATGGAAATGGACGGGATCCCGATGGTGGCTGCAGTTGCTCGGAGCAAACTTACCGAAAGGAGCAGCAATTGAAACATGTTTGCCGGAAACACAAGAGAAGACAGTTGAGAAGAAGAACCAGCAGTTGTGGAGAATCCAAACACGAACGTTGCAGCGAGATTTGTCGTTCCAAAAGTAACATTGAAATCCGGAGGAGGAAATCCCGGGAACGGTATGCCAGTTCCAGTGAATGGGAGGAGGATGACGAGGACTCCTGCGAGAATTGCTGCTACCATAAAAGGCAAAAGGATCGAGTGGTTCCCCGCAAACGTTCCACTTCTTCGAGAAAATCAAAAAACCATGAAGACAGCGATGAGGAGCAGAATCACTCGGCTCCCTCATCGCCGGAAAAGGGATCAAGGAAACCTCTTACCATAAATGGTGATCACCAGGCTGATAATTTCAAGGAGCAAAGTAAGGAGCCTCCTTCATCCGCCAGTAGACATCAAACTCCACCCACAAAAGAAGGAACCTTCATCAAATCTCCAACTCAAAGCGCCAAGAGCGAAAAGTCTGGTCAAATGGACAACTTGCTGGTGGAGGAATCCCATGCAGTGGAACTCACCGATGAAGAACAGGAGGCAGCCAAATCGGTGGTGACCCAGGTGGATGTACATCACGATGCGGATGAGAACCAAACTTCAAAATCTTCCGAGGAATTACCAAATGCAGAGGAGAAGATTAGTGAAAAGGAACAGGAACAGGAAGCTAAGCTGCAGCTGAGCGAGGAGGAAACCCAGTTGGTGTCCAAAGAAGTGGAGCAGGTGATCAAAATAGCAGCCACAGCATTGAGCAGCGAGTCCAAAAGTTCCAGTGAGGAAAAGCCAGCGGAAAAAGAGCTGCCAAACGGGAGCGAAACACCAGGTGAAAAGCCCAAAGAGGAGGTTAAGGAAGCCCCAAAACCACCTACTCCCACTGCCCCGCCCAATGTGCCTGCCACGGCCCCCCAACCACCACCGAAAGAGGAGGCATCAAAACCACCAACCGCCGCCGAGAAACCTCAGCCAAATGCCAACACGGCCGAAGGGGTTGAATCTGCGGCTTTGGAGCCAGCTTCAGTGGGCAAAAAACCTGAGGAAATGAAGCAGGCTGAAGTCAAGCCGAAGCCCAATGCCACTTCCACTCCCCCGCCCACCGCTCCTCCAGCGGCGGAGTCCAAAAAGCCGCCGACCACCCCCCTGCCACGCCCTCCCACAGCCCAACCGCCCACTCCCCAACCGGAGCCACCGCAAAGGGAGCAGGAGACGAGGCGCTCCTTCACCCTTCTGGCTTCAGATTCCGCAGACGATGACCCAGTTGCGAACCCAAATCCAAATGCTCCGACTTCGGCTTCCGATGAGCCAGCCACCGAGCGGAAATCGAGCTTCCAGGTGCTGAAAAGCGATGATTCTCTGGGTGAACTGGATGATAGTTCCAAGAGACCAGGCCGCAAGGTCGACTACGAGGCTGGTGTTGGTAATCAAGTCTTTCAGGTGGTGAGCGAAGGAGTTCCTGCTGCCCAGTTGCCAAGTGCCTCGGAGCTGGAGAAGATGGAGTACGACTACGAGGAGTACGATGATGACTACGATGAGGAGGACAGAGATGGCATCGATCCGGAGCACGATAGTGCCTTGCGTCGCTTTCTCAGCAGTGGGAATCGCCATGGGGTGGGCGGTTCTGGAGGTGGAGTGGCGGGATCAGGAGCTGCGGGATCAGGATCCATTCAAGATGACACTTCCGAGGGAATGGGAAACGCTCGCAAGCGGCGCCTCAAAAAGCGCGTGCGCAGCGGCAACAAAACGCGCAGCAACTGGAAAAACTCTCAGGATTCAAGGGATGGCGGGAACATGGCAGCTCTGGCCACCAGCAAGGATCAGGATTCGGGCTTCGAGCCAAGTCCGCGGGCAGAGCGCAGTAAGATACCCACTCTCCGATCCGCCCACACTGCCCACATGCCGCGTCGTCCCATTTACGCAACATTGGATGGAAGGTCCTGCAGCAGCAGGATGGAGAACCGGAAACCGGGAGACAAGGGAGCCTGCGACATGGGAGCCGTCACCCGTTCCATTCAGCGAAACATTAGGAGGTGAGTACAAAAAAGGATATTTTTGAAAATGAAGGAAAAGTTGGCTTAAAAATGGGAACAATAATTATCTCAGCAATTTAGTAAAATAATTTACATCTTTTAGGTGAAAAGTTTTTTAACACGATCGTTAGCAGCACTAGAAAAAATTATCGCAGAAAGTTAGTAACTTATGCTTAAGCTATTGATTTTTAAAAACACGGAAGATATGCGAGATAAATTCTCTTTAAAAATCTGTACAAATCGACATGCAAATGGTATCCATTAATATGAACTTTTAAATTGTGCGTTTTTTCCCCCGTGCACTCAGAAGTGGGACAGATTGGACCTGATTGCGGGGAGTTCGAGCCCCGGAGAGTTGATGGCGAAATTCATTCATTTAAATTAATCTCCAGGCAGTTAGTGGCGCCAGCGAAGCTGCCTTTTCGGCCGTAGATTTATTTACTTGATGCTTGATTTTAATCAACTTGAATGTCCCGCTGCCCGACTCGCATTATATCACGCGCGCACTTCAGTTTCCTTCTCCACTCCTCAGTTGCGGCTGCGGCGGCCTCTTAATGTAATCAAACTGGACGGAGCCGAAGCCGCCTTAAAGTTAATTTAGCCGGGGATTTAATAGCCTGGTCGGCAGTATTCATTTCTTTTCTTGGCGTTTTTTTTCGGGAGGCCAGTCGGTCCATTGTTGCGCCGGTCGGGAAATAAATTGCCCGGCTTCCGTTCGCCATAAAAAGGAGCGCTTTAAAGTTATTATAATGCGGTTAAAGGCAATAAACGCGGCATTAATGCTCGTTTTCCATGTACTTGAGTATGAACTATGGACCGCCGACCGCTGACCGCTGACATTAAGCCCATTGGCTCAACTGCGAAAAAAGCAGGTGGGCGTTGTGCTAGTGACACATTTATTGGTGACAGGTGCTTAATACAGTTCTTTTCCTACTTCTTGTTTGCTGCTGGTAATTAACCAAAATTAAATGTGTTCCTTGGCCGACCGAAATCGTAAATCATAATTAGGTCAAGTCCAGTTCCAGCTCGTTGGCACCGCCCTAATATCCTGGCTGATTTATTCCAGTGCCCTCGAATGGCCCAAATCTCGTCCGCTGCCAAACCTCGACTGTCATTAGCCGAAATGCTCATTTCCGGCAAAGAGTTGCGCATTTTAATTAGCTGCACAGAGCCATCCACGTGGGGGAAAGTGATGCTGATGGCGTTGGTGATGGTGAAAGTGAGTAAGCGGCGAGAGCAGGGGGAGGATGCCCACCTGCGGTGGGATGTTTTGTTTATGCAGAAACTTGAACAAAATATGAAAATTAGCCGCAAGCAGGCAGTCGTACCGAAGCAAAGTCTTTGGCTCCGTTTACAACTCGCTAATGCTAATTGTAAATGGAATTAGTGCAGATTAGCGAGAGCATTTTTAGAGGTCCTCGAAGGCAGTGAAAGCGGCAGCGGGAAAAGCAAGGACGATTACCATTTGTGTTCGCTCTTCGTTTGCCGGCTTGTTGCGGAAATCCTTTTGTGCCCCGGGATTTCCCTGGAAATTGGCCTACTTCTCCATCTCTACTAGTGGTAATGAAAATCTCGTGTGGGCCTAATTTAATTCTGTCATCCTTTGCTGGTGCTCTGCGGATCGATGACATAAGCCGTGTGCGGCTGTTGCTCAAACTTAAAAGTCAATTGTATTTATTTATGGTATTTGCATAAGCCGGCCCGCAAAACTTAATTAAAAAGCGTAAGCTGACTTTTATTAATTTTGCTAATCTGGCTTGTAGCCCATGAATAAATTTGCAAACATTCACCGAGAAAGAAAAACAAAACAAAACAATAACGGAACGAAAACAGAAGCGAAATCCGGCCGTCGAGCGCATTTCATAAATAATTCTTTCCACTTGACTAATGAAAATATTTAACTCGGCTGTTTGCATAAGCCGTAGCCGAAGCCGAAGCTGAAGCTGAAAACCGGCATCCAGAAACAAGAAACGGGAAGCATTCGAAACCAGAGGCGAAATTACGCCATAGCGAAAACCGTGTTAAGGTTTTCGTCGAATACGCGGCGTATACGCAATGTACGCAAAACGCGAAACCGAAAGTCAAACAAGTGTCTTGCTCAGCAACTTTTCCGAACAAGTTCCTCAACAAGTCTGCGGAGTGAGTCAATTAATTCCCGAAGAATATACGCCGGGCATCGGTGGGGGCGAGAATTCAAATAGAATTTACTCGGGCTTCGAGGCAAAGTGGCGAAAAAAAAGAAAGTAAAAAGTAGAAAGTGAATCCATAGCTCCCAGTCGAATACTCATACTCTGTTTCTCTGTTTCGAGGCTTCGGGTGGGGGGTGTGTCGACCAGGAAAACACCATGAAAAGTGTGTAAATAGAGACTTTATTTTATTTCGTATTTTCCATTTTATTTTTGCATTCGCATGCTTTCACACCCAAACCCAAACCCGAACCAGAATCCGGATCCTGGCAACTTTATTTTTTGTTTCCTCGCCTCGGCTCCGAAGAGATTAAAATTTTATCTGACGCATAAATTAAACAAATAACTTACCGGCGTTGTGTGCGAGTTTGTGTGTCCCAGCAGCACAGGTGAGATTTGGGATTTATAATGTGCGCTCTCACGTAATTGACGTTGTTAAATATTTGGATTTCGTTTTTCGGTCCTCGGCCGCACCCAGAAGTTTATCTGTTGTCCTTCGGCCTGATTTTTGTCGAGCGTCGAGCGTGACAGAATTAGGCATATTTGTTGACCGACTTTAAAGTGCTGATGATGCCGGCCAACTACTGGGCCCTCGGAAAATTCATTAAACTTTTGGCGATTAGTTTAAGCCTTAACCGACCGAGATCTTGAGCCTTCGGCTTGCCGGTTCTTCTTGGTTTTCAGCCATCTAGGGCCACCAAGCCAAGCCAACCAGCCATCCATCCAGCCAGCTAACCACTTGGCCAAGTTTGAAGTACGAGCTCAGAAATATAGCCGTAATGAAAAATGAAGCGGAAAACTTTTCGGGAGCCGCAGACTTTTCGCGAATTGCGAGTGGGTGCGACTTTGTCAACACTTTTGGCGGCCATCGATTTTTGCTAGATGGTATGTACGTAGGTAGGTAGGTTGTATATGCAGGTATGCAGGCCACGTCTCTTTGCCAGGACAGGATTCTCCGGCTGTTTCTGGCCCAGCCATTAACACTTGGCAAAAGGTTTTGCCAAAGCTTGCTTTTGTTGGCCGTGTGCCGCGCAAATTGCCGGCGGGCGGGACTCGTTGTTGCAACTTGTGCAGCGCTTAATTTCTTTGCATTTCGTTGTCGTTGTCAGCGCTTGGGAAAAGTGAGAGCTGCGCCTACGATGGTGCTGACTTTGCCGCCGGCGGGTTTTCCACTTCATCCACTTTGGCGCTGCGTGCACTTTTTGCCTGTCACATTTGTGTCGCAAACAGGAAGAGCTGGGGTGGTTGGGTGGTTCGTCGGGTGGTTGGGTGGTTGGGTGGCTGTCAGTCAGTGGGTCGCTCGGCCGGTGGGACAGTTGGTCGCTGCGAGCGGTGGCAGTGGAAAAATGTGCCACACAAAATCAACGCGCACAAGAAAATGAAATGAAAGTTGTACTAGGCGAACGTGGAGCGGAAACGGAAATCAGTAGCAGCAGCAGCGGCAAAAGCAGCAGTGGCACAAGAAGTGGGTTGACTAGTGGGTGATGATGGGCTGGCTGGGCTCGCTGGGCTGACTGGCCGTGGCAAAAAAATATGCCAAGGACAGTATTGCAAAAAGTATTTGCACAAAGCGAAAGACTTGCAAAGAACTCAAGCGCAACCGAATGGAGCCAAAAGCGAGGCGTAAAATTGAAAAGCGCTTCGGCAAACAAGTGATGGCGATGGCGATGGCAATGGCGATGATGACGACGATGGCTGGCTGGCTGGATGATGGCCACGATAAGGAGGGCCATGATGATAAAGACGGCGATGAAGATGACCACTGCTGGGGCAGCCAGCAAAACAAGCGAAAGAACGTCCAACCAACCAACCAACCAACCGACCGTCGGAGCGCTTTGAAGTCGCTCCGCGGGATTTCTTCGGGCCCTCGGCCAATTTATTACGCCGCTTTTGGCTCACAAGGATTCTTACCTATTTATTACCTGCCTTTCGCGGCTTGCGCCCTTCTAGCCATCCGGCCATCTAGCCAGCTGGGCATCTGGCCATCTGGCCATCGCATCCGTCCCACGAGCAATGAACTTTTGTTTCAAAGTCAAATTGTTTTGCATAATTTCGCGCTGCGCAGCCAAGTGGCGAGCAGTGTCAAGCGGTCTCCTTCCTCACAGCTGGCGCTGGGTAAACAATTTTCCGAAAAACGCCGCTTTTCTGCACTCCAAGTGCCCTCGACAAATTTGCTTAGTTTTTTCGGTGAATGCGCTTCTCTGGCGAGCGAAAGGCAAAGCGAAAGGCTTGCTCGTCAGTTGATTTAGAAGAGTCGCTCGCCCGCAGCCGAGTTAAGCGAGCAACTTTCGAGGATGCTTTTATACATCTCTCTCTCTATACCTATATATATATAAATATAGCTATAGAGCCTTAAAGCGATGCTCCTCGCCTGTTTGCCTAATTTTTAATAAAATTTCTAATAACATTTTACGGCTTAGAGGGTGCCGTTGGCGGCTTTAATTTGACTCGCCTCGCTCCCTCGCTCGTTTTCAATTATTAATAGAATTTCTTCCGCGTACGCACTTTAGTATTTTTGAAATTTTAATAACATGTTGCCTTTTATTGTTCCGCTCGAGCTGCGGAGCAGAAGGTCCTTTGTCAGTGGCTCGGCAGGCGGCAATGCCTTTTGTTTGACTCGCGGAATATCAGAGCGACAGTTTACATACATTTGCCAACATTTGTTTAGCAGGGCTTTGCTAAGAAGGTTCTGATTCTGATTCTGATGCTGTTTCAGTATTTTTAAAGGACAATGGAAAGCGGGCGCAAAGATTGCGCTTTTTCCTGGTCTTTGTTTATGGCTTCCAATCTTTTCCATCTCCCATCCGCAGATACTACATGGAGCGCAAGATCTTCCAGCATTTGCTGGAGCTCAAGTCACTGCAGATTCGCTCCAGCAAACTCAACGAGGCGGTGCTGGTGAAACGGGCCGTGGACGACTACCACAAATCCTGCGTCCTTTTGGGCGGCGAAACGGGAACGCGACTCAGGCGCTACAATTTCAGCGAGTACACGTTCAAGAACTTCGAGCTCTTCCTCTACGAAACGCTCAAGGGACTCCAGCGCCCGGGCACCAACAACTTCCAGAACATCAACGAGGTGTACGAGGAGGTGAGCCCTGCCTGATTAAGTACCTCATCCAGTCTCAGGCTCATCCAATCTTTTCCCACTTTCAGGCGGAGCGGCGGTTGAGTCCGGACTACAATGCCTACGAAAAGGCTCTGCAGTGCACCACCAAGACGCATCGCTGCCTGCATGCCGCCCATGCCTACACCGGAATACCCTGCGCCGCCTACAGTAAGTAATCTGTTTAACAATGCCACGGAGAAAAAATATTTTCAACAAGGAGCAAAAAAATGTAAAAAACTTCAAGCCAAGTGCCTGTGCAAGAATTAAATAAAGACCTAAAAAAACAAAGACCAAAAAAAAATGGAAATAAATATGAAAAAATATTAGAAAGCCAGGTAAAACCCTCTTGTAATATTTGTAAATAAATAAAAAAAACAAAATGGAAATAAATATGATTAAATATTAGAAAGCCAGGTAAAACCCTCTTGTAATATTTGTAAATAAATAAAAAAAACCCTTGTTAGTATTACGCTTGAGGATTAGTTAGCAGTAGTTAAAAATAAAAACAGGTTTAATCTTGATAGAAGTGTAGAAAAACATTTGCTCCATTTATGACATACACGCATAATCGGTTTATTTTCCATTTAGAATTAACAGCTTTGACAATGGCTAAAAATACGGTTGATTAAACAATTTTTTCCCGTGCACTGCGCCCTGCTGCTCCGATTGCTCGAGGGCTTTAAGCGGCTCTGTGCAAGCGTGAAAAATGGCACCAGACAGGCTTTGGCTTTGGCTTTGGGTTTGGCTATGGCTTTGGCCGGGCCAAAGAATCAAATCGCCCGGCCAACTCGTTGGCAACACTTTCGCCGGCAGTGGGTCAAGCGTGGGTCAGACGGACACTCGAATTCAAAGCATCTCAGTCTGCCGGCAGCTGCGGGGCACAAAAAAATATAAATCCTAATTACGAGCGGTTTATTCAGTGCGGGGCAAATTAAAAATATTCTTGGCCAGGCTTGCTGGCTTTCAACTTTTATTACATCTTCACTTTCGACTGTTTCTCTGCCGGAGATGGAGATGGGGCCTCGAATAAAAAGGGGAATGCATCCGGCTTATGCCAAATTAAAAACGCATTCATTTGTGCGCTCCATCTCCATTTCCACTTGCCCTTGTTTATGCACAGTTATTTTGTGGAAATTAGCAAGTAATCCCAGTCGAGTGGGGTCTTAATCCAACCTAAAGGGCGGTCCTTGTTAGTTTTTATCTACCTCATGCAATTTAGCTGAGTGTCTTACCTAAAACTGAATTGCAAAGCCAATCATTAATCTAACGCTTGTCTAACGCTTCTTGCATTGCAGTTCCCATGATGAATCACCACACGATGCCAAAGTTCGGCTTTGGACCGTACAAGAAGACCGGCAGCGTGAGCAGCTTCTTCCTGCCCAAAATCCTGACCAGCGGCCGCGCCTCCAGCGGTCGGGCGGGCGGTACGGGCGGCGGAAGCGCGAGCGGCAGCCGCTGCAACCACAAGGTGGCGCTCGAATTGTCGCACGGCAAGAACAAACAGCTCATTTCACTGCCGGCGGAAAAGCTGGACAGCAATAAGCGATATTACGTGACGTTCACAGTGAAGGACTCGCCGGGATCGTCGGCGTACCAGCACCAGCAGCAGCAGCACTGCAGCAATTCCGCGGGAGGCAAGTAGTGTTGTATGCTGCATGCCACATTACGTATACGCCATGGCCATTGCCATCAGCCAACGGCCATCAGGCATCGTCGCGGGATCCTGGGCCCGCATCCTCGGGCTCCTTTTTGCTGTTTCTGCTGCCATGGCTGCCACTGCTGCCGCTGCTCCAAATGCATTAAAACAATGCCATCGCAACATTTTGTGTCGCTGCCTTTGCCGCTGTTGTTGCAATTGTTGTGGCCACCCGTTGTCCGCGCTGCCCCCTTTTTTTTTCCCATTCGCTTCCTGTCCTGATGCCGGAGTAATTCCACGGAAAATGGGGGTTTTTGCAGGGTGTATCGAGGTTGTATACACTTAACCCACTGGGTTGGCAAAATTCAATTTATTAGGCACAACAGCACAAAAGCTCTTTGGTTTCTTAGGCTTAAATCCAAAGATCTAGAAAAGAGTTATGCGGTTCGATGATTTTTCTTTGCAGGGATTAAACAGCTTTTTGGCTTATAAAATAGTAATTTTGTTTGTTTTATATCATATGATTTGCAACCATTTTTAAATTATTAAAGATTTTTCCAAACATCTAAGCTAAAGCCAACAAAAATTTCAGGTCATTACCTTAAAGTAATTTCTAAAGCCCAGAGGGTAAGGTATAGGTAATTCGACTAGGTGCCCCTGGCATTAATGTTGTTTCTGCTGCACTTTAAGATGGCCAACTGCTGATAATGGATGATGGCTCTGCTCTGCGGCTGTCAGTTGAAGTTGTCACGCCGGCAGCGATGCAGCGTTGCAAGCGGCGGTGGCAACAGCAATTGCTAAGGCAACGGCAGCTTAAATTATGTGCTCCTCCAACCCCGGGCGGTTGTTCACTTGTTCAGTTGTTCAGTTTTCAGCTCTCAGTTGTTCAGTTGTTCAGATCCGTGCTGTGTTGTTTGTCCGCCTCGCATTCTTTTTTGCCGTCTGTTTATTTGTTTGGCTGTTTGTTTGTCCGTTGGCGCTGCCGCTGTGCTTTTATTTCAGTTTTTCATTATCATTTTTTGTCGCAGTCGCTGGGTTTCGTTTTTGTTGGTGGCTACTGGTTGTTGGTTGGTTCGCTGGTTGGTTGGTTGGATGGTTGGATGGCGGGGGGAAATGGCTGCTGCTTGGCATGCTCCTAATGCCACAGATAAGCGTTGTTATTAACGCTCGGCTTACCAGGACTAGGCGACAGGCGTGAGGACATGCCGCCCATCGTCGCTTTTGTCCAAGGATGAGCAGGATGCGAAGGAGCAGCAATAACAACAACAACAACAACAACAGCAATAGCAGCAAAAGCAGTAACTGCAGGGAAGCAAGAGCAGAAGCTAAAACAGATTCAGAATCAGCGAATGAATAAATGTAAAATATGTACCGTGCATTTCTTTGGCATTTCAACATTTTTACTTTATTTGCAATTTTATTTACTTGTCTGCTTGTGCGCTCCCCTCCCTTCACCCCTGCACCCCGTCACCCCGTTACCCCACCACACCCCTCCTCCCCCTTTTTACCATCCCATTCAAGCCATTCAAGCCGTTGTTTGTTTGTTTGCTTACTTCGCGCTGAGTGCATTGTAAATGGAGAATAATTGCATTGCATACAAAAAGCGTCGCGATTTTTAAATTGTATAAGCGAGCAGGAGCAGCAGCAGCAGCATCGCAGCAGCAGCAGCAGCAACGCAGCAGCATTCGCCGTAAAATGATTTCTTTAAATATCAAATTATAAGAGAGCGGAGTGCATAATAAATTCCACGTTTTAAGAGTTCGCGTTCTCGTTCTCGTTTCGCGTAGACCTAAGGCAGCTGTTGCAAAATAAACGTTGAAAATGTCTAAATTGAAGCGGCAGTTTCATGCAATTCCCATTTCACACTCACACACACAAACACACACTCTGAAAAGAGAACTCGACCACATACACGTGGCCGTAGTCAAAACAAAGCCGCCACGCCCACTCACCCACACACACTCACTCACACTTTCACTACGCCCACATGTCCTTGGCATAGATGGAAAAAGCGGGCTGATTGCTCGCTTCGCAGGCGCCGGTATCATTATTTCAGCATCTGCTGAAACGACGACTGCTGACAAAAGGAACAGGCTGGCAAAAAGGAAAACATTTTTACGGCATTCTCGGCATTTTGGCAGCCACCTCCCTTCCTGTTCTCTCCGTATCCTCCGTGTATCCACCACCCCCTTTGGATCCTCTTCCGCGCCGACGATTTGGGCTTGTAAAACCGAAGCTGTGCCGCGGCGATGGCATTCTTATGGCTGCCATGAATGTCAGCCGGAGAAGTGGCTCTTAAAACCGCGGCGACTGCAGCTGTCAGCCAGCCAACGATCGCAATAATCACCGGGCTCAATCGAAGCCGTTATGAGTTTCGCCAGGGCAACCGTCCTGCCATTCAGCTATCCTGCCATCCGACTGCTAATTGAATTCCAAACTGGCCTTTACATTCGCCTCCTGGCAGCGGTTGTCCAATTTCGGTTGGCAGGACATTCGGGCAGGAGCAGTGCTGATAACTGTGTTGGTTAGCTAAAAGAAGAGTCCGAAATGGCATTGAAGTTTGGAAGAGATAAGGTTGACATGTTATTAAATAAATTCTAATTAAAAAAATTGAATGTGAAATATTTTAAGAAATAAAAATGTTGGTTTAAAATACTTAATGGGAGTTTTGGTTTTAATTTTCTTTTTTTGAAGTAGAGATTATCCATATTTATAATTCTTTTATAATTTAAATGCATTATCCAACGACATGATGTTTATGTACTTTTAAAACCCAGAGCGTCAGAGTTGAACGTCCCATTTTGACCCTTAAAAAGTCCTATTTGACCGAATTATGGCTAAAAGGGGAGACGCTGATTGGGGGCATTAATATTTCAAGAGTCCTGTCCGGACTAAGCGGGCCTCCGTGAGCGGTGACAGCGAATTTCGGATGGCCAAAGCCCCGGAGGTCCTGGGGCATCGTTTAATTTATTTAAGCACGCTGCGGCCAAGGAGTCACTCTCCATTTTCGAGGAGCACCGACCGGCAGGCACTCCAGCAGAATGAGCGGGAGTGGGCCAACTGACCAAGGATTTCATTTCGATTTGCGCACTTGCCAGGAAATCTTCGGATTTATGTGGCTTTATTTTCAGTCCGAGTCCTGTTGCAAAGTGCGTTTGGTCCGGATGGAAAGAAAGGGAGGGGGCGTTGTTGGAACTTAAAATTCCTGGCAATTGCCAGGAAAGCTGCAACGAAAGCGCTTGGCAGCAAATGAAAACGCCATAAAATTGACAACAAAAGCAACGGCGAAGGTAAGTTGGAAAGTAGAGTGAAAAGTAAATCCGCACGTGCCAACCCAAATTACGGGGAAAAATTCAAGAGGGGATTGGAAATGCGAGACCACAATGCAGATTCCAAGCAGCATTTTGAAATTAAGCTTCAGCTCCCGGATGTCCTGGCATTCATAAGGTGAATTCGGGGTGGGTGTTTCATTACCAATCGATTTCCCTAATTCGGTTTGAAAAATTCGGAATCCAAGCTAAAAGCGGTGCAGGAAATTCCCAGAACTTCTTTTCCAAATTCCTTTGAACTTAAAGAAATTGTTTATTGAAGTAATTGCTTTGTTTGAGCTTATTTAAAGGTGAGCATGGCTACTTTATTACAATTAAAGTTTTCTCTGAAAGCTAATGAATATATATAACATTTGGGTGGGTGTTTCATTACCAATCGATTTCTTTACTCACTTTGAATGGCCGACAATCCAAGTTGGTGCTCTAAAAAGTGTGCAACAAATTACGACAAAGAGACTTGCATTCGCAGAAACTTTGCCCGCAAAGTTTACCTTCTTGGGAGTTTTTCGTTGGCCCACGCGCTGAAAATTTCCCTCCAACTGTTTTAATCCCCTCTGCATGCCAAGGCCGCCCCAATCCAAGCCCAATTCCAAGCCAAGCCAACACTCCACCTTTGAGATGTAAAGCCTTAATTCGAATCCACGGAATTCTTCGGGGGAAGAGGGAGAGCTCGTGTTTGGCTTTGGGGCAAAGGCAAAAGCAAGGCAGTGGCAGTGGTAAAAGGAAAAGGAGGCGGAGGCGGAAGCGAAGTATCCTTGCGCAAAGTAATGAAGGCGGTCTCCATTGACCGACCGCCTTGCCGATGTTTCGATTACGCGCCTCAAGTGGCAATCAGGATGCAGACGGGGATGCAGTGCCGCAGGATTTGCTCCGCATTAATAACACTTAACCCCTGGCCAAAGTTGGGCAAACAGGACTTGAGCGGACCAAGTCGAGGCATTAATCCTCGCTTTGATGTCCAAATCGGCGGCTTAATTGGAATTGATTTGAACAAGGAACTGGGTTTGGTTTGAATCTTGTTTATTTATTCAGTATTCGGTATTATTATTAACACACTCAGTAGTTTCGACTTAGTTTAAATGTATTTCACTTTTAAGTTTGCCTTTCTCATTCCTTTCTCGTTTTTCGTTTTTAATTTTAATTTATTTATAAATCTAACTTTGCTTAAAAACAATCAGTTTGGTTTTGTCCAGAGTGACAGAGACAGAGAACGACAGGCGGGAACAATCAGATGACTGCCCCGGTGTTTCCATTTATATGTATCTATATATATATATATATTCAATTTATTTTATTACGCATACGCACTGTATATTTTGCTAGTCTGCCATTTCACTTTATGTTTGTATGTATATTTGAAATTAGAATTCGAATTACATTGGAGTATTGTGTAAACTGTATGGCGTATTATTATTATTATTATTACTTTTATGTCGTACTTTTGCTCGGTTACTTTAGTTATTTATAACATTTACACTGAACTCGCTTTTATTGTTTGTGTTGTAGTCGACGAGGGTCTAGGTCGGATGCCCCAGAGTGGATGTATGAGTGGAATTGTTGTGGACTCTGGGAATTGGCTGTTCACTCGACATTTATTCATTATGCACTCGAACATCGAACCTCGCCCTCTTGACTGTTGTTTGCTTTTCGGTTGTTGTTCATCTTCGCCTTCGGTTCGGCTTATTGTGGTAATAGAATATTCATGGAATTGCCATAAATAGCAGCTGAATCTGTCAGATCGGATCGGAGAAGTATGGAGAAAATGGCCCAGAAACAGTGCTAGTCGACCGGCTACGTTTCAATTTTAATTCACCGGACAGCTGTAACTGCTAATGAATCCTATATCGCTATGCAGACATAAACGGATGAACGGCTTTTGTTTTGGCTCGATGCCCAGACACTTGCCCACTTCCGAGGCAAGTATTCTAGTTCGAAGTCTGATGGCCAATAACTTTGAGTCGGCTCTATGAGTCTAATTACACTTTCAATACACACGGCTTACGTAACTACTCGCTTACGGGCTAGTTGTTCATTAATTACAATTAATATTTAACATTTAAATGCAGTTTGATTAATGTTTGCCCGTTCTCTATGTACAGTCGATGGTGCAACAGCAAAATGAGTGTGTCTGGTGTGTAGTCTGTGTATGTGTGTGTGTGTTTGTATGTTGTATTTACAAGTTGTATATTTTGATTTCAGTTACAAGTTTGTAGCGTATTTATAGCGCAGCTTCTCGGGTTTATTCTTTTGATTTTTAATCCGCAGCTCGGAGTTCGCATGACACTTAATGGCTGACAATTACAAAATGGCTTATCCTTATCTGTTGTCTGTCCTCTTACACTTACGCAATACGAATTACCTTTTACGGTAATGCATTTAAATTTATGCTAAAAATTTACAGCTATGTTAAATGAAATGCCCGTGAATTATGAGGCCTCACCGCGCGTGATTGTGTGTGTGTCTCTGTATGTGTGTGTGTTAGCT
Organism: Drosophila ficusphila; assembly: GCF_018152265.1. Lineage (NCBI taxonomy): Eukaryota > Metazoa > Arthropoda > Insecta > Diptera > Drosophilidae > Drosophila > Drosophila ficusphila. The sequence goes on from NW_025064737.1 coordinate 23,168,193, forward strand.
GACTACGGTAGATATTTATTATTACTTTTTACAATTACTTCAGCGTTGGATCCAGGGTCGTAAATTCCAATTCGCCGCGCGGCAATATCAGATCCGGGTCTGCAATATACACTTTGGTTGGTTGGTATAAAACAAAATCAACAACAATGGCATATGTGGATGTGAATGTAGATGTGGGTGAGCGTAAGTGTATTTGGGTGAGACATAAATTCATGTGAGAGTGAGTAATGGGTGAGAAGTGTGTGTGTGTGTGTGTGAGTTAGTGAGTGTGTTTGTGAGTGTTCAGGAATAGAGAAACAAAGGCAAAATGTTTATACCGATTAGTTTGGCTTGTTTGCTTGGTTGATTTGGTTTGGTTTGATTTGGTTTGTTGCTATTGCTTTTCAGATTCACAACACTTGCAAAATGACATCATAAACGAAGTTGCAAATTATGATTTGAGCGGCGAAAAGAAAAGAGAACCATTAGCAAATACGTAGCGAAAGCGTGACCAACTGTGCGCTGATAACAAAATAAATAGCATCTAGTAAAACAGCAATACACGAACACAATCACAATCACAATCAGAAACAGAATCAGAATCAGAATCAGAAACAGCAACAGAAACAAGAGCAACAGAGACATCAAGAACATTTAACGGAGGAGCATTTCAAACATTAATATTCACTTTTGCTGGCCCAATCACCCCAGTTCGCCCTTTTTCCGCTCGTAAACGTAAAATAATTCAACAATTTCTTAATTTTTATAGCGCATTTCGACGGAATTTATGTGCGAGTCGGTTTTTATTGTGGTGGTCCGACTTATTGTGTCGCCCCGGCACAAGTGAATCTTGAGCGTCATCTAGCGCTTGTTGTTTACGATTTTGCAGTTTGTTATTTGACGTGGCTCGGAACGGGCACCCTGTGATATTTTATTATTATCGCCTTTTATGTCACATTTGTGTGGCGTCTTTGGGCCATAAAGACGCACAAACTAAGGCAACTCTAGTGGCTCTATGTGCGAGTTTTTGTGTGTGTGTGTGTGTGTGTGTTCGGTAGGTTGTGGCCCTTCACGTTTACTTTCACGCCACGCCTGACAGCATTAAAAAATGTCAAATGTCGCAAAAATGTTGCCAGTCGGGATGGCGCAACAAAAAGCGGAAAAACCTCTAAAGGGAGCGGTGCCAAAGGAACGGTTGCGGGGGCGGAAACGGAAGTGCGGCGACAAATGAATGAACAGCGTTGACATTGAGGATTCGGAAGAACGTGTGCGTGGGTGCACTGCAAACAATTGTGGGTGCAGTAGAGAGTTTTAAAAATAGATACGTTTCTTTTGTGTGCGAATCGCTTTTTTAATCTGCGGTTGACAGCTTGACATTATCAACTGAAGATATTTATTTGAACAGTGAAAAATAAGTTATTTATTTTTATTTTATTGCTTGTTTTAAGTTTGTTATATTATTATTTGTTAGAAAGAAATTATTAGATTATTATTATTTAGAAACTAAATCTTGAATTCCCTAAAATAAGCTGATTGGCAATTGGCTTTAAGGTTTTGGTTTCTGTGTAGGTCCTTTGCTGCCGCATAAACAATGTTGCTCAAGCAAATTCTGCGGCATTTTTTGCGGCATGACGGAGACATCAAAGTGCGGGCGCGGAGCAGATAGACATACGTGCTTTAAGGAGTCTTTAAGATAATGCCACCAGGCCATCTAGCCGCAGCAAATGGCGCCGTGTGCTCATTTCGAGTGGCTGCTGTGTGGCTTGGTCTCAACTTTGTCTAATTAGACGAGTGCCGCTGGAGTGCACATGGAACCTACAACCTACAACCTACAACCAACGACCGACGACCGACAACCCAAAACCTACAACCGACAAGCTACAACCGTCAACCTACAACCCACTCGCATTACTTACAATCCAAATGCTCGCACAAAAAGCCTGGCTAGCAAGGACGAAGGCCACACAAACATGGCTCAGACGCTCGCGACTCTTGACTCGCGCGCACACACACACTCACACATTCTGACACACACACACGCAGTGTCACACACACAAAACAACAATGAGACAAAAAGGATGCTGGGCAAAATGAATGGAGCAGCATGAAATGAAACAAATGTGCACAAAAAAGCAGTTCCTCCCCATCCTCCATCAGAACCATCGTACGCAGAGATGTCTGTGGGGCACAAAAAGTCAAACGAATTTGACTGCTCGGGGACTCGCGCCGCCCTTCGGTCTCTCGGTCCCAGTGCCACCTGTACGGTGGAGCACGCGAGACTGGCATATGCAATTAAAAATGCTGGCTAATGACAGCAACTGCCGAGATGTACAGATGCGAATGGCTGTCTTTTTCTGGCCATGAGTTTGTACACGAGTGCATATATATGTAAGGATCTGCGTGTGTGTGTGTGTGTGCGCGCAGTGGCTCACTTGTTTGCCTTGAGTTACGGCGCTGGAAGCGTTTTGCTCTTTCCAGGACCTTTTTATTTCAATTTGACATCGCCGGGTAAATGTAGGGACTATGAATTCCTAGGCAGCTAGGGGAAATTTACTACCCTGACTTGCGACACTGTTCCGTTTGGTTGGATCAGTTAGGAAAGTAGCTTTTAATTGTAATTATCTGGGGTGATTACCGGAGCTAATAATGCAAAATACAACAGATAGTTCCAGTGTTTATGATATATTATCTTTTAGTTTACATTTTTATTATGGATAATGGATTTCCAAATCACAGAAAGCTTTGACTAGTGTTTAAGTTCTCAAATTGAAAAAAATCTTAAATGGCTCTTTTAGTTTTTCTGCTCCATCAAAGTTCGAAGGAAGTCGCTTAAGCTGCCATGCAGCTCAGTGTTATTCCAGCCAAGACAGTTCCCAAAACTGTCTGCCTTCAGTTGGCGTCTTGGCGCAATAGCTACATCTTTTCTGGACTGCTCCTCTGGCGCACTTCAGCCCTTTCAGACTTTGGCACTTGTTAGTGTCTTGTAAGCCAGTTGACTTGGTTTACGTTCTGCCGGGTGAAAGGGCAGCACTGGAGCGGGAATTACAAATACGAACACCCCACTGTGAGTGTGTGTGAGTGAGTGTTTGTCGTGTCATGTCAGCCGAAGAGCCCCCCAGCGCACATAAATTAAACAGGCTGCCGGGGGGTAGTGCAAAAAAAAATAAAATATTAACGAGCGGAAGGGCAGGCTAAAAGTAATGAAAATATAAAATTAAATCGCTGACAAAATCAAATTTAGCTAATTTGCGACATTCGAACCCACGCATCGGGGGCAAAGGGAAACGGAGAATGGGGAACGCAGAGAGAGTCGTGTTTTGTTAGCAATAATATCACGTATACGACACATCTGCCCATTAAATAATATTTGCATTTGCCAGCATGTCGGCACGTCAGGCGCAGGCAGAGCTAGCTGACTGGTGTTTGTGTGCCTTTGTGCTTATTTTTGTGTTTTAATTTAGTGCTTTCGAAATAATTAAAATTTATGCAATTCAAAGGTAAAACAAAGTCTGCATGAGCTCGCACAACAAACAGAGCGACGGGTGAGGAGAAGTGGACTGAGTGGGTGAATAGAAGGGGTTAAGGCAGCAGAATATTTTGCAAATTTGTTGCTGTCTGAGGCATGTTTACGCACAGAGTACATATGTTTGTTTGCCAGTGCGTCGACTGCGCTCCGGAAATTTATGCGAATCATCCCAAAAAGACTTGCCACTGGAACAACGAGTGACACATGAGCGGGTTAAAGCCGGGATGGATTTGTAGCGGGAGCTGGGGAGCGGAGAAAGCCCACAGCTATGGAGAAATAAACAGAAATGTCAACATAAAACAAAGACTAAGCAAACAGCCCCATCCCGAGACCCATAGACTTTCCCATTGTCTTGGGACTCTGAGCTGCATTTATCCTTTTTAAAAACAATATTTGCTTGCACTCTCCGATGCGTTTGTTTAATGTGTATCCAGCCTTGATTTCCGAAGCGGATGGGCGGCACAAAAAACTCATATACTTCAATTAGCCTTTATTTAATATCTGTGATTCACTCAGCCGAAACCTATCTCCGGACTTGCAGCGTTTAAACCGAGTTAGCCAGCTCGTCAAAGGGAAATCATGGGGAATGCCGCAAATAAATGGGGAATCTTTCGGATATTTTTGCGGCATTTGGATGGCAACAAAGACAAGCCAAAATAATTACAGATGCACAAAGGGAATGAAGGAAATCAGATGAAAGACATGTGAGTGCAGGGATGTGGCAACGTAACAAGCAAAGTAAATTGGGATGCCAAATGGACGACAAATTAAAATGTGAAATGGAGCAGGACTAGAGCCATGTTCTTGGATTGGGGCGATATTAAAAATACTCCAAATGCGAATGCGAATGCGATTGCGACTGCGAGTGCAGAATTCGACAGAGAACTCAGCTTAGACATGACTGCCCATCTGGTGCAGCTGCAACTGCAGTTGTTCCTGTTTCAGTTTAAGTTTCGGTTTCAGTTTTTGTTTCTGTTTCTCGTTCTGGATCTGGATCTGTGTGCGAAGTTGTCGTCGTTCGACCTGCTGCACAGATTTAGTTACATAAAATTTACTTTGCATACATTCGGGCGGCCATTGAGTGTCTCGGCTCCCAGGATCAGGACATAGTTTCGCCTGGGGCACGGCCAGGACGAGGCTCGATATGTTGGAACTGGTGCTGCAAGGCTGGCTGGATGTAACGAGGAGGGGCAGCAGCACGTCGCCTGGGTGGAAGGATAACATGGAACGGCGTTAGGACTGAGGACACTCGCAAGGACGACAACTCGGCGGATGAGCTCGTATTCGTAAACGTATACGTGTGTGGGGGGCACTACATTGTTTTAAATACTGGGCAAGGTATTTACAACTGCAAGTCGAGGATTAAGACAGTTGGGAAAGCGAGTGGAGAGTGTGGTTCGCTACCTACAGAGAAAGTCAGAGGAGGAGGCAGATACTCATACTCATAGAGAGAAAGACAGAGAGATAGAGAGAGAGAGAAGGGTAGAGAGGGGTAGAGAACTATGGCTAAATCAGGCGGGATTTCAGTGGGTGGTTGTTGATGATTACCTAGTGTGCCCGGCTAATGCAAAGTATCTTCCAAATACTCCAACTAATCGCTTCAACCGCTTCAACTCATTCAAACCGAAACCGATTCAACGCAAATGTAACGAAATTAAATACTTTGATCTGCGCTAATTAGAAAAGTGTACTCGTATGTCATAAGCTACTTTTGTGAATGCTAAATGAGGGGCAATTAGTTTTTCATTTCCATTTTCATTTACATGTGCTCGTGTACCCACTAGTTGGCAGCCAATTTGGTGTTCGACCGCATCATTAGCGGACTCAAGCCAACCCAATTGTTTTTACATGTGGTCCTTGATCTCCTCCGCTTCGACCACACACAGCTACTCACATGCCAAGTACTTAACTATGAATTAATTTTTGCACAAGTATGATATGGTGAGAACAGTGTGTATACAAGACCAACCAACTGGCAGGTCAGGTCGCAAATCAATTCGTGTTCGTGCATTCCCAAACGCTTTGACATTTATTCATTTTGCATTGCGGCTAAACAAGATGTTAAATTAATCTACATAATGGCTACAACTCAACAGTGTGTGTGCGTGGGGTGTGTGTGTGTATGTACAGGCAAGAAAACTATGTATTTACATAAGGCAATAAATTCAATTGGGCAAATCAATCAACTAAAGCTACGGATACAAATACAAATTAATAACGAGAGCGCACTCGGCTCGCAACTCAAAAGTCCTCGAGCAAACCAAATGGGGATGCAGTCGCAGAGCAAGGATACGATACGAGTATGCACTGATAAATTGATGGCTACTTGACTATAACTACGGATAAATAGCTACGTCTACGGCTACAACTACAGCTTGTTGAGTATAGATTTTGGAATAGTACCGTTTAGGCTGGGCTGCGCGTACTGGATGAAGCTCTCCGAGATGTAGTGATGGGGTCCGGCCACGCCCACAATGGCCCCGCCACTCGAGCCCACCCCCGGCATTCCGCCCATTCCTCCTGCTCCTCCTCCTACTCCTCCGCACAGATGGGCGTTGGGCGGGGCCACCCGCGCCCTTATCTCCGCCGCCCGACCGCCGCCCTCCTCCAGTTCGTTGAGCTCATCCTCCTCGATGTACATGCTCGGCACATCGCTTCGCGCCGGCCTAGAAAAAGAAATAAGAAAAGGAGAAAACACAGACATTGAATAAATAGTCATCACATTCTATTAAAAGTTCAGGGGCTAATAGTTCCCCGGGTAAGGGCAACCCGCTTTTTTATGGAGTACAAAAACAGCTTAGCGAACCAGAGAAACTGAGCCAGCTGCCAGCTCTCGGGCAACTCAAATTTCAATATAAACAGCAACATTCAAAGCCCCGTCATCACCTGGGGAACGACTGGGCCAACTTTCCAGGGACGCCCCACCCACTTTGTGGGAACGAGAAAATAAAATAAATTCATAGCGCGGCGGGTGCACACGGCGGATGCGCAATATCGAGCTCTGCGCTTTCAAAGTAAATTTAATGCGTTTTCGCCGGCGACTCCCCTCCATCCGCTCGATAAATATTGTCAAAAATATCAGCGTTTCTCTCGAGGACCCTCGAATTTTAATCATCCCGCTCGATGGTCCATTGTAAATTAAAAATAAACCGATTGCCGTCAGCAGAGCTAATTACGAGTACGCCGCACTCCATCTACAACTCGTTTTATCAGTTCGTCTGACCAGCGCACACGTGCGCATCAAATATTTGCACTAATACTTTGCCGCAAAAGGCAAATAATTAAAATTTATGCATAGACGCATATGCGACTGAAAAAGGTGGGTTTATTTCTGGTGCTCTGGTGGTGGCACAGGTGCGCCAGATTTTATTTATGCATCGAACTGACGGCACGGAGCCATGGAGCGCGTTTGACAGTTGTGATGACCATTTAATGACCCGCATTCGGCTCGCTTTGATGTGCCCGCGACTATTTTCGGCAACTATAATTAATATTTCGTTGGATTTCGCTTTGAAGTGGTTGCCCGAATTCATTATTGAGTAATCAGCGAGGCGGGCCGAGCCAGCCGGAATCAAAGAAAAAGCCATCCCATCGGGGTAATGCGACCTGTGCCCCCGAACCACGTGCACCACGTCGATACAAAAGGACCGGGGCTGCACTGTGTTTATCTTTAATTAGCCAACTGAACGGGCAACCAGGGCTAAGCAGCTGCTTAATTACCCACCCACCCACGGGGCACGACCCTTTCGCCCCTTCACCCCATCGCAGGTACAGCGTTGATTTCCTATCTAAAATGGAAACTCTCACTTGTGCGGCTGCCCCGTTTCCGGCCCTCGTTTACGGCCATTCTTTTGCCACGAACTCGGACCCTGTTGGGCTGTTTTGCTCTCGGCCTCCCGGGCTGTCGGGCTAGTCAGGTGCAGGTTTAATTAATTTAATTACAGACTAAGCATAATTTACTGGGCAGGTGCGTGCTGGTCTCTAATCGATTGGCGGCCTCAAACTGTTTAGGCGATCGCTCACTGATGAACCCGACATTTACCGGCCCAGATTGGCCTTTCGACCTTTGGTCCTGTAAGTTTAAAACAAGGCCCCCTTGATTGAGCGGCCATTTCTGCGCGGCTGTCATTTAATTACTTTCTGCGTAATAAGCATAAGCGAGGAATGCGCAAGAAAGTATGCTACGCTTTCCGTTTCACGGTTTCCGCTCTTCGGATTCCACTCCCACGCGGCTTTTCCACTATCTTGGCTGTCAGTCACGTGCCCCACATAAATAATTTCGTAATTATTTCTGCACACACACACGCAAACAAACACACACACAGACACACACAAAAGCCACCCACACATGCCGGCAGCAAACAATTTCATTATTAGTTTTCCCAGCATCCGGATCGAAACAAAGGGCAAACGTAAACGTAAGCGTAAACGCAAAAGTAAACGTGGACGTGGACTCACCGCATGCTCTTGCGCACCTCCTGCGGCTCAGGTGGTCGCGGCCGGTGCCTGCAGACCACCACGATGCCGGCCACGATAATTGACGTCACTATGACGGCGCCTATCACCACGACGGCGGCCAATATCAGCAGCGTCGACTGCTTCTCCGGACCGCTGCCCGTGCTGGCGCCGGTGCCCAGGCCGCTCGAGCTGCCGCTCCCGCCCACGCCGCCGCCTCCGTGGTGCGTCGTTTCTGCGGGCGTGGGGTCCTCCGACAGTATGGATTCATCTGGAAGAGAAGAGGGACGATGCCATTAAAACACTGAAGCAAAAATATGGGGAAGTAGGAAATAAAAAATAAAATAAAAGTAACCAACATTGTGTTGACCCACAAATTTAACTAAGACTAAACAATAAAATTTTTTTAGAGCTTTCTATTACAAGCATTGAAATCATCAAAAGAAAAACATGATCGGGGGTCAAAAAAGTGACCATCTCCGAATTAAAAAATCTAAACGGGGTTCGCTAAGGAATTTCATCACAAACGTTTAGAGGTACGCCACTTTGGAATCGGATTAAAATTGGCGGAGTAACATGGCCTAGAAACCAAACTACACCCAGTTTTTTTTCTCTGCATAAGCATGTGTGGAACGGAGGGCTTCCTATAGTTTCGAGGGTCTAGGAATGATTTGTTATTTGCCCGGAATTAGTTTGATGCTCCTGCTGATTTCTGTTTGCCCCGCCTTGCTACCGTTTATTTATTTATTTGTTTTGCTGCGCCGTGTTCTTTTGCCTAACTGATTGCTTTTGACTGTTTGCTTATTGTGTTTTTCTTGATCCCTTGGGACGGGGAAATCGGTCTGAAAATTGAAATTAGCCAAATGGCTGGGTACTTGGCCATAGGAGGAGATCTGCGGGCATGATAAATAGGGGCTGCTGGAGAAGAGGAATTATGAAAATCAAAGACTACGAGGCCCCAGCTTCAGCCACTTATTACCAGCGATTAGACCTGATGGCACTTGCCGCAAAGCCTTGGCAATTATGAGCAACATGTGAGGCATTGTTTATATTTATTAGATTTCCAGCCAACGGAAATTGCAGCATAATGTGTGGGCTGGGGCCCGAAGGTCGAGGGCAAACTGATTGTAAGATGATCCCCGGGCAAGATTTATGCCAAACATTCGTTAATGCCAGCCTCACCGATTCTCGCTGGCAGGCAAGCATTTCCGCTCCATTTGCGGGACGTCAAGCCATCGGCCTCGGAATTGAAACATTGCCAACACCGGGCCATTGGGGCTCCCTTTTGCTGGTCGCTTGCTCTGGGTCTTGGCCTGGTCCTGGTCCTGGCTTTTTGAGGCGAGCGTTTGAGTGGAAATTGCCTACACCTGCGGCTCAATTTAATTTTTGTTGCTGCCTTCCGTTATTGCCTGGCCTCTTGGACTGGATCGGCTTTGGCTTTGCCTTTGCCTTCTGATGCCATGGTTCACAGCATCTCAGTCATCGTCTCAGCCTGTTTTTTAATCAGTTTGCTTTGTTTTGGCCTTGGCTGGCCCTCTCCCCTCCATTGTTTTCCTTATTTATTCGCCTTTGATGCTTTTTTCCAGCTCAAGTGGCCACTTTGCCTGATATTTTTCACGTTTTGCCTTCCCCTCAAAGTGTAATAAATTCTCTTGATGAGTTCTACGTAAACTGATTTAAATCAGCGTCAGCTGATTTGCCTTTATTTTATTTATTTTCTTGAATCCGTTGAGGTGGCAACGGCTTTTGGCGACGACCTACGGCTGAATTTATAGGTCCACATATGCCCACGAAAATAAAATCTGCGTAGGCTCGGGCTGTTAAAATTCCGCATAAATTAGAAGGAGACCCCCGTTCTCCCTCGCATTGGGGAGTCTATAGTCTCGGGCGAATTTACGAGTTCGGCCCGAAAAACGAGTCTGCGGCAGCCCATTAACATACATAAGTAACTGGTGGAAGCCGAGGTGCGGATTCCGGGCAGCTGTTGTTTCATGTAAATAAGTTTGGCCGGCGGCTGCGAATCGATTGCACCGAAAATCTAGTGAGTGCGCGTAATCGAACATTTGCCTATCAAATGCAATTAGCGCCATTAAATCGGGCAATATGAGTGATTTATGGCTAACTGGCGAGCGGAGCGCACACAAAAACGAAATGGAAGTGGAAACGGCCAAGGCGGCAAATGGAACTGGAAACGGTAATGGAAATGCAGATAAAAATAAAAATCAGCATGAAAATAATGACAACATTGTTGTCGTAGTTGTGTGCGAGAGAGCCGAGAATGGCGAAGGAACAATAAAAGAAAAGTGTCTACGGTGGCCGTTAAGCAAAACGAAAATTGAAGCAATTCCGCTTACGCTCGGCTCACAAATACACACACACACTCATACATATACAGCCACGTAGAAGGAGTGCTTACATGTACGCACACAAAGACTGGCATTCGCATTATGTCGTTAGGCAGGAGCAAAATGAAGAGGCTGTTGCGGCACGCCCCTGCGTATACGTAATATGCGTGTGCCCCACTCAAGGAATTGATGGAAAATGCTGAAATGCTTTCCGCTCCACTGCATAACTCAGTCAGTGGATTAGAAAAGGGCGTCTCGTCCTCGGGCTGGTGGAACCCCCAGGTTTGCTTTTCCTTTTCTTCCACTTCCAGGAAAAATCCCATATATGTGTCTATGTGTGCGAGTGTGGGTGTGTGTGTGTTGGTGTGACGCCATGTGCGAACTTTTCGCGGCGGCTGATTGAAGACGATTTCCCCGAACTTGCGTTGATTTGAAAGTGCAGTCAAGCGTTGAATTAGACAGTTCCGTCCTCAGCTGTTTTTAGGGGCTCCAGTTTCGGGTTTCTCTGGGTATTTTATTGGCCCCCGGAAAAAAGTGACCCACAAACTAGCAACTGGGGTGGCCATAACTTGCGCTCTTTATGTGATTAGCAGGAGAGTCCTGCCTTTTTTCGGTTTCCGTTTCAGTTTGAGTTTTCACTGCCCGACTGACAAGTGTTCTGGCTCTTTGGAGCGATACGATTGGACTACTCACCATATGGTCCCAGTTGGGCGGCCACGCGTACATTCTCAATCACCACCGGCGGCTCGCTTCGTCCTTTGGCGTTGACGGCGTAAACTAAAAATTGATATTCACGTCCCGGCTCTAAATTATTCAAACGAAACTGTGGACTGTTCTCCTGCATGCGAAAGATGGGTGCAGATGTCGCCTGGAATGATACATACAGATATATATATATTTGGCTGATTTGGGATGCGAATGCGAGCATGAAACAAGCGCATTTATAATTCACTCGCCATACGCTGCAAAGTATGCCATGTATTTTTAACTTTTCGGTCCCGTCGCAGACCCAACGCATAAATAATTATTTAAGCCTAAAAAATACTCAACTGTACAGGACACAGAAACTGAAACAGCAACAGCAACAGCAACAGAAACAGGACAATGTCTGAAATTTAAAACTGAATATCCGTTTGCCGTAATGGGACACAATCGAGTGAGCTTCGTTGGTTACGCACAAATTCCCACTCAAGTAAGCGTAAGTAATTTATGTTGTCCTTGCGGCACTTTTCCAAAACCCCACTGCTCTTGCTCCTCCTTCGCCTCCGCCTCCTCCTCATCCGTCTCCTCCTCCACCGTGCGAATGTGTGTCCTTTATCTAGCATGAAACTTTAAAGCAGCCAGCCAACGGACGAACGCGTGGGTCAGAGTCCGGAGACGAAGTGGGGCATCCTGGAGAGCCCGGCCGCCGCCACCACCAGTACCACCGCACCACCACCACCATCGTCATCATCGTCGTTTCATTTTCATTTCCATTTTCATGACCATCCTCGTGATGAGCTTTGCGCTTGGCTACTTTGCTAATAAACTCGCCCGGCCAGCGCTTCATCAAGGCTGTTGAGAGCAGCCAAACGAAATGGAATGAAATTTTCATATGATGTTCTCATCTAAGAGTGACAGGGATAATTTAATAACTCAGCATGCACTCCCCCGAGTGCCGGACAAAGGGTAGCGGCGGACTTGGACCTGGGATTCAAGGGGTTCCATATGCGAGAGGGCTCGCAGCATTAATTATGTTGTCCCTTTTACACTCGAGCTGAGTTGAGCCCAAGAAAAGGATCCCTTACCGCTCCCCCTCCCCGAATATTTATTAATAATTCAAGCAGAAAAGTCAAAGGACATGCACACTAATTGACCATATGGATTTCAAGTGAATTATTGCCAAGTCTCTCGGCTCTGATGTTTCTGTTGCTGTTTCTGTTTCAGTTTCGTTCGGGCGTTCAGCCTGGGTTTTTGCTTCCGTTTCATAGCTGCCGGCTGTGTGCCGAACCGTGAGTAAATTTTAATTCAATATAGCAATTTGCGTTCTGCCTGCCGGAACTTATCAAGTTAGGCTAACTAGATTCTGGAGCTGTTGAAGCTGCTGAAGCAGCTTCCGCTTCTCAACTCACCTGATCGTTGAGCGTGGATATCTCGTTGTCGCCCAGGCCAATGGCCTCGCTGAACTGGCCTCGTCCTTGTCCCTGTCCCTGTCCTGCTGATCCACCGGGATCGTTGGAGTAAAGTATGTCGCCGCCCACCACCTCCAGCATGAAGTATTGCGACAGTCCGCCGTCGCTGCCCGCCACACAAACCACCTCCAGAACGGTGTCGTTGCGCAGTTCGCAGGCCTTCGGTGCCTCCGGAGTGTCTGGAAAAAAGTGAACGAAAGGGGGCGGGGGCGAAAAAGGGAAGGGTGCCCAGATAGCAGTTAGTCATAGTCATAGACAAGCCGGGGCTTAATGGCCCAGCGGCCACCCCAGCCGTAATTGCATTTAAAAGCAGCTCCTGTCGCCTTAAAGCGCCACTTTGCCGCAAATGAAGGCGTTGCCACGTTAAAACAAAAGTAAGGAGTGCGTCACGCCCTTAAAATTATTAAGTCAGCTTAGGTTTTCCGGCAGAAAGTGGGGAAAACAAAAGTCTTTAAAAGTAGGAAGATACGTTTTAAATCTCAGCAAACTTTTGAGGGAAATTATAAACCGAATATGCGTTATTAAATTTAATAAATGTTTATATTAAAATCTTTCAAATTAGAAAGCAATAAATAAAGGAATTCAACATTTTTCATGGATTGCAAGAGTATTGATTTTATGTTTATGTTTGTGAATGCATGATATCTTTTTCCTGAGTGCATAACCACGCCCCTAGTTTGCATTAATAACAACTGAACTCGGCCAAAACTGGGAGCGATGGCAGGCAGTTGAGCTCAACCTGAGGATTATTTGGCAACATTTGGGGAAAGTACACCGGCACCCGTACAGCCGGCCCCTCCCTCCCCTCTGCTCTTCTCACTCCCCTCCCTTCGGCACACACTCGCCAATTATGTAAGCAGATCCTTATGTGTGCATAAGATATAGAAGGGGTGTGGGGGAGAAAGGGGAGCGGGGAAGCGGGGGCCGACGCCACCGACACCAGGCTTGTTTAAATTGCGGCGAAGATGGAGGTAAGTGCCGGCATCTTGTGGCAACGACTTCCTCGACTCGACTCGACTCCTCGACTTCCACGACTTCCTCGACTTCCACTTACTTGCCGGCAGGATGTGCACCAGACAGGGCGTCGTTTGGCGGCCCACCGCATTGCTGGCCCAGCAGGCGAGGGTTATTAACTCGGAGTCCGTCTGCGGCAGGTACGTCACTGTGCTGGCCAGTCCGTTCGATTGTATCCTCGAGTTGAGCACCTGTAATGTGAAGAGGAGAGGACGGCCAAAGCCGGTGGATTAGAGCGGCTCCATTGTGCGAACGTAGGCAGGATCAACTGCAGCTCGACTCGAATCGAAATCAAAGCAAACCGAAACGAACCATAGCAAGTCAAACCAAACCGAACAAGCCAACCAAGCAGACCCAATCGAAAACGATTCCCAGTCGGGCCAAAAGCAAAGCAAAGCGAAGCGGAGCATAAATATTTGAAGGCAAATAAGTTTTTATTGCAAGCCAAACGAATCGAGCTGGAGACGGGATAAGTCATCCTGTGGCTCTCCGGCTTTTCCGTGCAGATTTTCAAATAACCTTTGCGGTAAATGAATTACTTTATTTATTGTGCACAGCTGTCCCAGAACCGTCGAGTCACATATGCAAGTCGTTCGGTTCGTTTGGCCGGCTCCTCCTCTTATTTTAACTCCTCCATCTATCTATCTCTGGGATTTTTCCTCCTTTTTTTTCTGCCAGCTCTGCAGTCCTTTGCTTTGCACCTAAACGGTTTGCATTTTAAATTCCCTCGAACGGAGGTAGCATCCGTCTGCCCTTTGCCCTCACCGTTTCGAATTTATACATTTTGATTAAATTTTAATTCAGTCACGTACAACGCTCGATTCCCAGCTCCGACCATTGTTCGTCTGCTCGGAATTGTCGAACGAAAATCCCAGACAACCCTCGAGTATTTAGCACAAGTTCTGCTAATAGCACCCGACTTCGAACTTGGATCCTTCCTACCTTCCTACCTTCAGTCTGCCGGCTGGCATTCCTAGTAATTGCGACAGTCGGGTCGAGACCGGGCTGCAGCACGTTTCCCGGCATAATTACAGACACAATAAGTTCGGTTTGGATTCCGGACAAGGTGCCTTTGGCCCAGACCCCCAATGCACGGTAAGAAACCATCTAAAGCTTGATTTATGGAAATCAAATTCAGGGAACGACTCAGTAAAATGTATACTCGTAAATAACTTGGCTCTGCATTTCATATTTTCTTTAAGAATAAAAGAGTTCCCTTTTTAAACTAAATAACTTAGTTCATGTTACTATTTCCCACTTTAGCTAGTTTAGCAATCTATATTTTTTTCCGTGCTCTGAACAGAAGTAGTATTAGGATGACTTACCGGTGACACATTCCTGGTATTGTTGTAGGTCCAACTGAACCGCACGGAGTCCGGGGGATCGGCGTCCACCTCGCATTTGACCAGAATCGAGTGGAGGCTGACGGCTCCTATGGAGGTTTGTTCGGTGCCCGCTTTGCAGCGCGGTGAAACTGCGAAAAGATGAGCAAATCGGGAGCTTCATAAATATACACGCCATCGAGTTGTTAGGCAGCAAAAAGTTTCCATTTTAAATTCGTTCAGCCGCCCCCTTGGAGAGCAAACAGAAGGGGGGATTTTGGCCCCATCCCCCTTTGAAATACACACAAAAATATAAGGAAAGATGGAGGTTGGTGGATCCGAAGGGAAGTCGAGCCAGCAACATAGCCTTGAGCATAGTAATTAACATGTTTCCGTTTCACGAACGAGGGGGTTTTGTGTTCTCTCCAGGTTCTTCAGCTTCTTTTTTTTTATTTATTTATTTTATGTGGAGCTTAGCGGGGAGATCGGTGGGCCAGGTATCGGAAGAAAAGCGAGTCAGCCGGCGTTTACTTTCACTTGGCTGTGAAATGAGAGCAGATATGCGGAAGCACTGCCGTGGCCCTCGGGGAAAATGTGTCTGTCTGTTTGAATACCCGAGCGCTCAACTCTCGACTCGACTCGACTGGTCTGAGTTGGTGGGTAGTACTATAGTATCCCAGATTGTGTGCTGAAAGCCGCCTTTAAAATGTAAGTCACGCCAAGGCAGATAAGCATTCGGAGCTTCATTACTACGTTCTTGGCTTTTATCACAAGTCAGCTGCATTTCACCGTCGAATTCTTAAGCCATCTGTCTGCGTCTGAGAACTTGTTGCTGTACACTGTCCCTGTGTGTGTGCGTGTGTATAGGTGTGCGTGTGTGTGTGTGGACCCAAATGTGGGGAAAGTTACCTAATGCCCAAGTCAATGCAAAGCAAAGACTCTATAGAAACTTTCATAATTTCAAATATAAACTACTTAAACTGTCGTATGATGCTCGAGAAGGGGTTGGAAATGCATTTCGAGATTGTGAAATTGTCAAAGTAGCAGCCAAAGAAACGTGGCTTGGTTTTCCTGTTGGCCGTTGTGGCAGCATGAAAGGACCTTCCCTGCTCTGTAAGCTGACAACACAATAAATGCTGCCAACAAAGGGCTTAGCATCTCGTCTTGGAGATTGTAAGCCATGTGGATACCCGGGTACACGAACCCGGCCAAATAGTGTACTTAAGACCCACTCGTGTGGCTCCAAAAGGTTCCATCGATTGTTCGGGCCTCGCTCTGATTTATGCAACCAAATCGCTTGTGCGAGTAGTATATGAAATCCACATTAATCACAGCACAGAGAAAAAAGGCCAAAAAGGCTGGGAGGTTGGCCCGAAGGCAGAGCGAAAAATCGGACCGTGAGGTTTATGAAAAGTTTTCGCCTAACGAGAACTGCGAGTGCTGGATTTATAGGCGAAAGTTGTGTCTGTGCGTGTGTATAAATCAATGGTGTGGTGGTGGCTAGGTGGGTGGTTGGTTCTTTAGGCCAGAGGCAGCACGAATTTTACAATTGTAAACAAGCGCGCAACAAACGCCGACAGTTACAGATGGAGTTGGCGACGGTCATGCATCATTTCTAAGCAATTTCCCCATCCGCCCCGTTGCCCCGAAAAAGTTTGGTAACTTTCATTCCGGCAGCAGCCATTGCTTGTTGATTTTGATTTTATTCTGCAGCTTCCGTTTCCGGTTTGCCATGTTATTTCATCACGTCGTGGCCCGAATTTCCTCTTCCCGTGCCTCTCCTTTCTCCTTCCCACATATAGAACGTAGTTTGTGTATATTTTATTTCGCATTTTCCACAAGTCGTACTTACACTGCACTTTTAGCGTGAGGCTGGAGCTCCGGGTTTCGCCCTCCGTATTTGTGGCCCCGCAGGCGTACGCCCCCGCACTCTCCCTCTCGAGCTGCGTCAAGTGCATTATTTCCGAGCTCTCGCCCGACATTCGCATGCCCTGAAATTTGAAGAAGGGATATTATTACGGGTTTCAATTGGTTGCGGGAAGGTTGTCGAGGATGGTTAGCCGATGAAATCCAGCCATCGGGGGGCAAAACTGTTAAAAACGATCTAAATTGCGGTTTAAGTCAAGCGTTCTGCTACAAAAAGTTGAACTTTTTGCATTTGAAAACGTTTAAGCCTCTCAAAGCTTACTCGCAATACAGATTTTCAGGTTTACTTTTATTTTCATAACTAGTTTAACTTGTAAAACTTCACACTCGCTCATGAATAATTCTATTTATATTTAGATACACATTTAAATAAAAGTATCTATTTTGAAAGACTCTATTTATATTGTATTTGACTAAAATTATTAGAATTATTATTTGGGGCTAGCAGCATTTGGTCTTAGATGACACAAATTGCGGTGGTGCCGGCTGCATTGTCGAGTGACCACAGGAGACCCACAGCCACCACCAACCACCAGCACCATCACCATCAGGAGCAGCACTAAATGGCAACCACAATAGAGGCAATGCTTCCCGCCCGGCGATTTGCTATTTGCCGAGCGGCAGTGCGGTTTCCGCCGCCTAATGCGGTCTCTTAGTGGCTCGAATAATGAACGGATTTTATTAAATCAAATTAATGTTTTTTTCGGCTTCCGACATTTGGCACTGTCGGCGCTCCGACGAATTGCACATTGAATTTTCCGAAATCATCGGCGAGGCCGACGAGTGACTTCATGCGGATGCGAATGCTCCATTTGCACAGCTTGACTCCGCAATAATTCGATTACGCATTTGGAAGCAAAATCCCGGCTGACATTTGCACATGCGTTTAATTAATTCGTAATAATAACAATAATGCAATTTACATAGCTTAAGTTCCTTCCACCGTCCACCCGGCAATGTTGCATCATTCACAGCTAATTTGCACCTGGGCCCCACAACCCCATCGTGATATAGATCCGCCGCAAATTGGCCATGCTGCATCATTTGATTATTTGTAAAATTCATTAAAAAGCATCGCTGCGTTGATGGAGGGCGGTAATTACATTGGCCCTTGTGCAATAATGCATTTAACAATGCCGCGCTGCAAAGTTGGGAACACACACATTTGTGCACTCGCTTGAAAGCTGCTTTAATTCGATTCCTCTGCGGGATTTCATTAATTTGCCGAGCACTCTTTACCGCCGGCTAAAAAGTTAAAGTCGACCCAGTGCAAAAGTTTGTGGGAAGTGCCAAGGAAAAGGCGGAAAACAGTTTGATAATAAAAATCTATACGGCAAACTGACGTCGAACAACTCGAAGAAGTGACAAAGTTGGCTCTTTGGAACTTTTTGCGCACATTTGCTCACTCGTTTTTCATAATTCTCTGCCTCATTTTCTCGTTGCCTATTAATGCCAGAAAAAGGAAAGCCGAAAATCAAAAATCAAAGTGCCCTAAATAAAGAGAAGTTTTCAGAAAACCACCCCCCTTTTATCACATCCCCTGTCAAATGTTTTTGGCAATTTGTTAACTGCCCTACAAAAAAAAAAAAACGGGAAAAATAAAAAGGAGAAGAAGTGATGGAAAAATATGAGCTCGGGTTTATGGTTTTTGCTAGTTATGAAAAATGATGATGTGACCATGTGGACAAAACTGTCAAAGGATGTCAGAATCGTGCGGTTTAATAATAGGAACCCAAGACAAAGTCACAGCCAGTCAACAATGGCTGCCCGAAAATAGCAAAAATGGACAACTGTGAAAGGAAAAGCAGAAGCAGAAGCAGAACCAAAAGCGTTTGCAACAATCTCAATCTCTTTCGGTTTATTTGTCGCATGATTAATAGCTAAATAATTTGCAACACGAACGGACTTCAATGGACATCATGAGCCAATTATAAGACGTTTGAAAAATGAGCCTGGCATTTGTTGGCCCGCTTCTCGGCACTTCTTGACCACATTATTCTCGCCCGGCAGGAATGCGAGGCTGCTGCTTTAAGGACTCCGGCTAAATGAAATTAAACCGCAAAAGTGTCTGCTTATGGGGCCGCAGGAATGTCGACGCCTTGGGGCCGACAACAATTGATAATAAAAATTTCGAAAAGTGTCTGATACACGTCAGCTGTGCTCCTCGTTAGCCGGGGGTGAAAATCTAGCAAGTTTTGTGGAAATGGATGATGGGGGAGGGAGATGGATGGGGAAGGATGGGGAAAAATCAGTGGGCTTACTCACATTCTTGAACCAGGAGTAGCTGGTAACCGGCGGTCTGGCATCCGCCCGGCATTTGAAAGTGACATTCTGTCCCTCGGCCCGTGTCACCAGTCTGCTGGGATCCTCGTTGGCCAAGTGCACCGAAACCGTGGGTGGATCTGTAAGAAAACAGGCGGGCAAGCAAGTAAGTAAGTAAGTAAGTAAGTGGCGGCATCCGGCTTAATGAGCGCAGCGAATGGCTGAATAAAAGTCAAAATAATAAACGGCAATGGCCCGGGAGGTGAACTTGGGTCTGGACAACAAGCATTGCGTAATGTACTTAGTCCCAGCTGCCGTATATCCCTATATCCTTTGGCCTGCCAGCGGAGGCCTCGTCCTGGCCGCACGGCCTCTTGACCACACGCCAAATGGGACTATTAGTTACGGTTGTAAAAATCTAATACGCGTCGGAGACTGTCGGCGCCACTTGGCCCCAGTCGGTCTTTTGTGCCCCAATCCTCCCCCTGTTCTCCTTATTTGATGTCCCAGTGCGGGGCAGCAACTATAGAGGTTAGTCTTCGGCTTCCCTGGCAAATGTCAATGGCGTGGGCTGGACGGCAGAAAAAACGCTGACGTTTATGGTGAATTATTTAGAAGCAGCGCAAAATGAAAAGCAGGCGAATCAAGAAGGTTGCCGGCCTGATTTGAGTGCAGGTAATTCAGCTTTCTATATTTTGATACACTCCGAAAAAAGGCTAATCCATGATTAGTTATTCGTAATACAACCACTTTCTTATTTATATTTATTCCTAATCCATTAAACAATTTTTTGTGGCATACTAAGAATCTTTGTGAGTTAATCTTAATTGGTTAATATAACCAGATTTCTAAAGCTTTATTTTTCCTAGTGCATCCAAGCCAAACCTCCGCCCTTTTATCCGAGAAAACTTTAACGAGAGCAGCAGAGGGAATAATGTAAAGCGGAAGCCGGAAGCGGATGTTGCAAATATTATGGGGGCTGGCAAAAAAATGAGCAATAGAAACATAACGGTGCAAATTTAATCAAGGCAAGTCGAAGAACACGACATTGAAGTCAACTTGACTGCATTTTATAAGCGGCTTAGTGCAAGCTGGCCAACAGGTTGATGTGGCCTCCAGCCAACTTGGCCGTCTCCGGCTCCCTTTTCCCTCATGGTTCCCTTGGCTCCCTTGGCTCGGTTGGCTCCTTTGGCCTTAATAGAATTACGCTGGCTCTGGCCGTAATATGCTTCTAATTGGACTTTCCTCCGGCCGGGCCATCATGCACACACATAGGCCAAGACCCGAGCAGCCTGTGTTGCGGATACACAAAGGCCTCTCTCTGCTGGCCATGGCCCCGTATTCAGGCCCAGACCCAAATACCCAGCAGCCCTTGTTCCACGGGCCAGCTCACTGCCAATAACAGGCAGCGAGCTCACCTGTCGCAAAGGAGCAACGTGTCCTGCGGTACTTACAGGCCACTCGGATGATGCGCTTGTCCTCGATGGCGCCACCGGAGAACCAGGGATTCGTGGCGCGACACGTCAGCTCGGCATTATCGTTCTCCGATGTTACCTTCAATGTCAGGATGCTCGTGGTGATATTCCCGTCCTGGGTGAAGAAAAATAGGGAATAAAAGGAAGAGATTACTAGATGTTCATGTAAAAATATCCAAAGAGCAGAAAATGTAATTTAAGTTAGCTTAAGCTAGTTTATTAAAAATTGTGTTTATCGTCTCAACATATTATAGTAAATTTTACTATTAATTTGAAACTTAATAGACATGCCTTCACACTGATAAGATAACTATTTATTTCACTCGTTTTTATATTAATTCATAAATTGCTATTTTTACTGTATAAGCATGGGATACTCTATCCGGTAGAGATTACAGTTTTTTCCTGTGAAACTTGCATTCTTTGGGCCTGTCATATGCCCTCCTTGATAGACAGGTCTTCGTTAGTTTGGGATATGTGCTGTGGCCTCTCGAGTTGCATTTCACAGCACGCTATTTGAAAATAATGACTCGGGTTCCGAGCTAAGCCAATGTCCTTCCAACGGCAGCACCGTCAGCCCTAAAGTAACCAACGGAAAAGCGAGACAGAGGAGCTCATGGCAAACCGGGTATTAAGTTACGACATCAGCCAGCGCCAGAACGGAGCTCCAGCAACGTTTTGGCAACAATCAAAGCCAGGTTGGGAAAACCAACAAGCGCTGGCTTTCCGTCCTGCCTTTCATGTGTGTGTCTTTCTCAGAAAATCTGTCCTGGAATCGAAGCGAAGTCGGTTATGCACGAGTTGACTAATGCCCGGCGACGTTTGGCAGCACAGAGTCTATCCATTTACATGGCATAATTAGAAAGCGAAAAGGGCAGTTCCACGAAACACAGAACACAGAACTAATGGATGCCGAAAACTGAGACTTCTCCGAAGCCAAGGATCAGATAAATGCCAGTTTGAGTGGGAAAAATTGCCCCCATTTGCTAACAAATTGTTCGGGGACGTTGTCCATGAATTCCCCGGACCATCGAGTGCAAATTTGTGCAGCTCGACCGAAACTTTTCGCCAGTGCAGTTCATCAAAGAAGCCGACTTTCTCCTTCATCCTGCCCAGCTTTCCATCCTCTTCTGTTTTTGTCTCTCTCTGCGGCTGCTGGAAAAGTTTGCCTAGCTCGCATTTAGGGTCACCCAGTGGTCGCCTCGGTTGCCTTTGTTGTTGGCCGACTTTGTAGCTATTAAACGCCGCACAGCTCTCTATATATATATATATTTTGATATATATGTATGTATACAAGTGCCTGCTGCACTGCGGCCAGCTATCAAATGTCAAACGCTGCAAGCAAATTTTCCGGCGCAAAGTTGCGTTGTCCTGGGAACGGCAACAAGAACGAAAACTTTCTCCTCGCTCGGCCTTTGCCGCCAATCGTCGCGCCCCCGTAAAAAAGTCCGACAATTTCGGGCAATTTGGCAAGGACATGCACTCACCTCCTTGTCGCTGTGAACGATGACCTCGGCGTTCCGGATGGGCTCGCCATCGAGCAGCCACGTGATCTTCGCCGCCGGATAGGAGCCCCAGGATTCGCAGCGAATGGGAACTGGATGTCCGGCGGTCAGCAGTTCGTTGGGCGTTGCGATCTTCACGCGCACGGGTTTTACTGTGGAGGAAAAATAGTTGTCATAATGTCGTTAAAAATCCGAAATATGGCTTTCTCGGAAAATGACCTAAAACCAGCACGCGAAAGCGCATAACTTTTCTTAATGATGTTCGATTTTGGTTTGGTATACCTTAAAATGCTTGTGAAAGAAATGAAAGAAATGAAATGAAACTGCATCATTAGTTTGGTTTCGATTTTTGGGTCGATTTTTTTTACACTTTTATAATGTTACCCCTGACAAAAATCTTTTGAAAGCCCATTACTTTTCTTAATTGCTGATGACTGCAAGGGTATATTCGCTTTGACTCGCCGAAGCCAGGTTTATTTTTTTTTGCTGTGACTAAATTTTTAAATTCTTTGAAACCTTAAACATTCACTCGCTTATTTGTTTTTGTTCAGTGACACGAAAAATAGTACGATAAATTTATTTTTTGCCCATAAAATTCTTCTAACAATTATCGTTTGTTTTTTATGTATTTAATTTAACATATACGAGTATGTTTATCTCTGCTGGCCACCAATAAAGTTAATAGAACCTTTCGGTCAACAAGTCTGATAATCAACAAATGTTTTTGTGACTCTAGTTGGAGCGAAAAACTTTATTAGCCAGGTAGCTTGCGGAAATGTAATGTAATGAAATGCAAATATTTATGCTTTGCTGGGAAGGGGGAGAAACTCACAGTAAACCTGAACGGTGACATCCTTGCGGACGGGATCCACCAGCCGCGTTCCCTGCGCCCGGCACTCGATGCGCGCCCCATAAAAGTCCCGCGTGGTGGTTCCAATCAGCAGCTGATTAACCATCACGGTGGCCCCCTCCTCCACGGAGGTGTGGCTGGTGCCGATTAGCTCCGTGTCGTCGCGCCACCAGGTGACCTTTGGCGGAGGGCGTCCTGGAAAAGAGGGGAGAACACTTAGTAGAACGCTGATAGTATACAGTCGTTGTAGTAGCAATAGCAGCAGCTGCTCGGTTTCAGCCCCATGCGGGCCTCTCCACCAGATGGGGAAGCAGGATGTGGAGGAGCATCCTTGCCGCTTGCAATTGACACTCCTGAGTGCGATGGTAAACAATGCGTCAAACTGCGGTTCCAGTGGCGCTGACAAACACAGTTAAACGCATGACAGTTAAGTGGGTCAAACCACCGCATGAAGTGCCTTCAAGTGCACAGAAAAAGTTTTAAATGACATGTGGATTAATCTACTATGAAGGCTTATCAACAGGGGGAAAAAAATACAAATATCTTTTCTAAAAAATATTTCATATCTGTTTGTATACAACAAATAATGGTTTCGCTTACACTTTTCTGCTTTACCACTTAATAATGAATATTATATTTAATTATTATCTCTACTAAAATAAAAGCTAAATAAGTTTTTTTTAATGTTAAACTCTTAAAGAGCTTACTGTTTCAAAGGCTTTGTTGAAAATGTTTAGTTATCATCTTTTAATAGTATTAAATATTTTTTTGTTCTTTTGTGGTAAGGTGTTTTTTCTGATGTAGCAAATAGAGAACTGCCACACAAGTGCAGGCTGCCAACTGTATCTAATTACTCACCTCCCCTCACTTGGCAGCACAGAAAGAGCTCGTAGCCCTCGCGGAAGGGTCCTGCCAACTGGGCTATCTCCTTGCCCTGGGCATCGAAGATGCGCGGCTCCTCGGGAGGCACTGAAATGGATGCCGGATAATGTGCCACTTAGGAGTCAGCCATTCCAGGGGTCACCACCACGGGTATCACTTACCAACTAGGGTCAGGTTGTGCCTGAAGTTCCGCGTTGGCGAGTTGAAGAAGTCGACGCGACACCGATAGACTCCGCCATCCTCCGGCTTCACATCGTTGATCTGCAGGCGCGAATCCTTGGGATTATCGCCGATGCTGAAGAACAGACGCTGCCCCAGATCGCTAGCTATTGCCGCGTGGGGCGCCACCTTCACATTGCCACCCCGCGAGTCCAAGCTGCAAAGGGGGAAAAAATACACCAAGGATATAGTGGGAGGGTAAGTGAGGGGGCGTGGCAGCATGTAGCGATTATTAGATGTCATAAATAAACATATGCGGAGAGCATAAGTTAGCCGGCGTTCCCCTTCGTCCCTCGCATAATTTAGGTCCGTAAAAAATGACGCTCAATTTGCACACCATGAGCCAGGAGTTAAGTGTGGAGTGCTCCTTCGCGTTTGTCTGTGTGCAGGACGAGCTCCTGTGAGAAATATGGAGAGGGGGATGTGGAGTACCCCATATTTTCCCTCCCGCGACTTTGGCAGCTTTGCGCAAATTGCAGTAATTTGTTGCTGTTTTAGTAAATTACTCTGTTTATTTCAGAACCTCGGGGTGGCTACCGCCTTTGCTGCTGGTACTGCTGCATTTTCCTGCTTATGATTATCGAGTGCCGGCCACTTCACGTGCTCGTCTGACACAGATCCTGCCCCTTCCCCGTCCTGCCAGGCCAGCCATAAACTCCATAAACCCCCTTCTAATGAGTGCTCCCAAGATTTTCCCGGCTGCGGCACGCAAAGTCGGAAGGCATTTCCACTTGGCATGCAGGGCACACGCTGGCTGCCACAATTTATATTGAAAATTTATCAGCGCAAATTTATAAAAATCCTTTGGAAAGGACGAGGAGAAGGGGAACCGATGGCTTGGGGTCCATATGCGTGTGTGCGTGAAAATTTGCTACACTTTAGCAACGACAGCCGTAATCGGATGTGCTTTACATTTATTATAACAAAGTGGATTATGACGGGCGCATCCTTGCCCCAAAACATCCACGCACACACACACACACACACCGACACACATGTAGATTGTGTGTACATGCGGCATCTGCCGGAAATAAGCCAAAAGCGCTCGGCGAGCAAAAACACGTTAGGTGTAAGAAAAGGGATGTTGACGATTATTTCACACTGCTGATGGATGAATAAATGGATGGCTGGCTGGCTGACTGGCAGGCTGGCAGAGTGGATGATTACGCACCAGTGGCCCCGGGATGTGCGAAGGATTCGCAGTAGTTTCGCTCACCTGTACAGCGGAATGCCCGTGGTGTCCTTGAACCAGAGCAACAGCTTCACCGAGTCCTGCGGCGTGGGCGGTGTCAAGTCGCAGGGCAACTCCACGGTTTTGCCCAAGGCGGCCCAAACCAATCGAGCGGGTACTGAAATACAAAAAGAAAAGGTTTTTAACTCAATTGCACTGAAAGGAAAATCAATTAAAATGTAGAGAAAAAATATATAGGTATGCAAAAATTATATTCCCATCAGTTGATTCATTTAAAATTTAACTTTATCTATTGTAATATACGTTTCCAAAATTATTTTATTACTCAATTTCTTTTCATATTTTCTCAAGCATTTCAACATCTCCAACAAAAAGGTTGTCTTGCTCCCACATTTTTTGATTTCAAAAGGATTTCCCTCATCCTTCTTTCCACACATCTTTTCATTTTATTAGCAAGGCAAGAGAACTGTCACCAGCAATCGAAGTTGATCAAGGATACCTTGCCGTGCGATATATTTATTTATTATTTGCACTTCCTGCATGATTCGGCTGATTGTTTGTTATTTTAACACAAAGCTTCCGCTTGACATTCGCGGCAGACCCGCCCCCTTCCCCGAAACGACCACGCCCACTGGCCACCCACCACCTCATTTCGATTCCGTATTACTGTTATTGTTGTTGTTGTTGTTATTGTTGTTGTTGTCGAAGTTGTCATATTGCCCTTGCCCCGCTTCCGTTTGCCGGTTGTCGGTTGTCGTCACCAACGTCGTTTTCCGTTGTCGAGCTTGATGTTTTCTTTTTGGTCCTTGTCGGTTTCTCGCTCCCTGAACTGCCCACCTTTCGCTGCCACTTTTTCCATTCCATTCCGTTCGACAAAAATGATTTCTTGTGAATTTGTGTTGGGCCCATGTTTTGTGTTATTTTATTTGACAGGGCAACCTGTAAAATTTCCACATTGTTTCCGCCTCAGCTGCTTCTTTTATTTTTGCTCCACGTGAACAATAATGCGGCTGTCGCTCCTTTCGTTTCCTAACGTTTCGTTCGGAAGCCTCGTTATCTGGTTGCTTAAAGCTAAAACTCTGCTTAAATTGCCCGGAGTAGAGTTCTGTTTGTTCGCCGTTCTTTAAATTCCAAACTCAATCGGCTCAGCTTTTATGGCTTAATTTCAAGCGACACCAAACTTTGGCACCGTTTCCATTTTGCAAAATATTTTTCTGCTGCTGTTTTTTCGCTCTTTGATGTTCAAAATGTTTTTTAGCCCGAGTGGATGGGATTAGGAGAGGCAAAAAAATAAAAAATAAAGCAAGAAACGGATGCAGCGGAGCGTGGGCAGCAAAAATATTTGCAAATTATTGAAATCCCACAGCGCAGCTCTCGTTTAAGCTGTGTTCTTTTGGCCGCAAAGCCAAAGAGTTGGCCATTTGTTATGTGCCGCGTTGCATACTTGCCGGCGCGCACTCGCTGACAACTTGAGCAAAATGGCAAACACTCTGCTTTTGCTGCTCCTTCTGTTGCTGCTGCCGCTGCTGCTGTTGCAATTTGTCAACGCTTTGGCTTGCGGCAGGCTGTGCAAATATGTGGCAAAGCGGGAAGACGACACCTAGCCGTAAATCCTTATGAATGGCCCCGGATGTAGGGGTTGAAATGGCAGTGTCTAAATCCGAGCACACACGCGTGTGGCTGCACAATTCCCCCGGGCGAAAGGAATCCGGGTTGCAGTCGATTTCCCAATCTCTTCCTGACCAATTAACCAGAGCGCAGGGAGCACTTTTGATGTGCTCCCCCTGATTCCAGAGCTATTTTTAATTGCCTCTGGCATTTGCCCAGTTGTTAGCTGCTCGTTTCTAATGATTTATGAACGAATTTAATTCCTCCATTGGCAGGCCGACGACGAATTCGTCGTCTTTGATGTACGCCTGCCAAAGTTCCAAGGCGAACGAGAGCCGAAAACGGCACAAGTTCTACCTGCGACCCTCCCTCGGTTTTTTGATGTTTTGTTTTGACACATCGCATTATTACCGGCTATTTTTAGCGGCCTGTAATTTACTTAACCCAGAGCTCGGGGAACGAGGGCGCGATAAGAGGCTCCATTCAATTGGAATTTCCACCGCATGAGGGAGTTCCTACGCAGCTCATCATCATTTGTGCATCGGTGCATTTGACAGGCTCTCAGCATGGATCAATTAATTTCCATCGGATGCGCTGAGTGTTTATGGCTGTTTTATAATTCCAATTAAGACAATGCCCGACAAGCATCGTGTTTTCGAATGCGTTTTCCGATGAAGTGAAAATAGGAAAATAGGAAATGCGCTTGTGCGATCTCTTTGGGCGGAAGAGGGAGTTTACTCAGGCAGCACATAAAGTGGTTCTTATTTTATTTTACGATTTTTCGATTCCCATTTCCATTTCCCCCGGGGCCCTAAAGCTTTAAGTTTACTGGTAAAATTGCGCATACGCAGCGTGTTACTTTGCATGCATAAACCAAGAGCAGCCGGCAGCTTTTCGTGCCCCATTTGGCTAGGCCGTGAGCCAGCAAGAACCCTCCGCTCTGTGGCAGCAAGGCCACAGCCCCAAGACAACGTTGCATTAATTATGCAGTGGTTGGTTGGAGGCCTCTGCGGCTCTTTAAGGCGAGAGGCCCTTCGCTAAAGATAAATATACATTTACCATATATACGCAACACAGCTAGCGGATACATTGAATTGATTTTTTCTGCGGCTTTTATTTTAAAACAAATGTTGGCTGCAGTCCAATAGTTTAATGAACTTTTGGGCACAAATAAACCCATGGCAAGCGGAAAGTGTTGCAAAAACAATAACAGAGAATCGACAAAGCGTTTGGCTAAATAAACTTAGACTCACAGGCTGTCCATTAAGTGTGCCGTGTCATTGTAAACATCAGTTGCACCAAAAACAATGCTTATACAACAACAATTGTTACACATGAAAGGAAAACAAAAGAAAAGTGATGCAAAAAATGAATTTGGCAATCTTTCAATAGTTCAGTTTTTTTTCGGGTCTGGCCAAATGGTTCGATTGAATTGGTATTTAAAGCGTAAGCGAGTGGAATTCGGAACGGGCCATTGGGGTTGACACATAACACATAACACATTACACATACGCACTGTATGCGCCGTGCGGTTTTGTTCTGCGGTTGCGGCTTTGTCTCCTTGGTGGATGGCATAGTAGGTAAATGGTGGATGCACGGGTGTGGCCGGGGTTTGATTGAAACGTTTGCCAAACGCACATAAAAGTCAATTACGCAAAACCAGTGGCGGATCCACGGGGGGGGGTTTTCGGGTCCGGACCCCCCCCATGGGATCATAAACTTTCAAATTTTATGCTTTTATTGGGCATGTTGGTGGAGTTGAAACACAAAGTTATTGATACAAATTCGTAATTTAATTTTAAAATATTATATATGATCCACAAACGGTTCTAGTCACTCTTAAATTTCCGAGGTTTTTGAAAAAACTTTCTGAGAATTTCGTCTTCAGTCAAAGTTATGCGATGATGAATGTTCAAAGATGCAAGACCATTGACCATTTCTAACCCCCCCCTCCCTTAAAAAATTTTGGACCCCCCCCTTATCAAAATCCTGGATCCGCCACTGCGCAAAACATAAGTTAGTTAATTAACTGAAATCAGAGCGAGCTCAGCATAACTGCGCTCCCGATTCTTAGCCCTTTTTGTGTGCCTGTGTTTGAGCTGCTTTCCTGCCTGCTAATGAAAAGTTTATTTAGAACGGTGGCAAGTCGGAACTAAACCAAATTACAGGCAATTGCCAAGATAAATATTTGAGTTTCACTATTCAGAGCGGCAGCAGCAGATGATGCCACACTGCGCCAGTTTGCCGTTTGCCATATGCCGTCTAAATAGGGGAACTCTTCGATGCTGCTGCCTCTTAAATATTTTATTCAGACTCCGGCCGGACTTTGCTTTTTCATTTCCTCTCCTCTTCCGTACGTTCGTCTGGTGGACTTTACTTACGGCTTTTTATCCCAGCACGGCTGCCTTTGCCGCGTTGGGCCAAATTGTTTACATTTAAATTGTACATTATGGCAAACACACACACACACTCGCCACAAAATGTAGCAAGTTGAGAGCGAAAGTGGTTGCCATTGCGGACGGACCTCCTGCTCCTGAACTCGTGCCCCGCCAGCTGTCGGGTCACGCCCCCCTGCCACGCCCCTTTGTAGTGTAGTCAAAGTCGTCAGTGACCCTAATGTACTTTCTCACACTTTTTAGCATGCATTACGGGCTGCCTAACATGGTTGCCTTCATTCGGCGTGTGTGTGTGTAAATAACTTTTAAAGTGCTTTACTTTTGCACACACGCACACACACCCACACACACACACGTACACACTCGCTCTGTGGAATTGCGAGTATGAATATTTACTTATAATTAGAAATGCCAGAATGTTTTGTTTTCCTTACTTCAGCCTTTGACTTTGCCTCTGCGTATTTTTCTTTTGTGTGTGCGTGCATGTATGCGTGCGAGTGTGTGAGTGTGTGTGCACTTCCTGTTGCCGCCATCTTTGGGGGCAAATAAAGCCAAAAAACTCTCAACCTGAGTACATGACTCTTGTGTTCTCCTTCCTTTGTTTGTATTTGAGTTCCCTACTTCGTTTCGGGCAGCCCAGTGGTAATATAGAAATTAAGAAGCTCCCTGCACATAAAGCACAACAAAATTTTACAAAAATTATTTAAAGACCAAACGTTTGGACAAGTGTCGCGAATTCATGGCGCCAAAGAAGAAGTCGAGCAACAAATGTTCGCGCCAGGCGATTCAATTAGGCGAAATATTTCTTGGCGGCCCAAGAAACAAAATATTTCCCAACATTCTTTGCAGGCTTATTAATAACAAGTGTGTGCCTAATAACACTAGAAAATATAACGAGCACTTTTAATAAATTATGAATTTTATTGAAGGGAAAATAATTAATCGCAAGCAAGGAATAAAGAAATTCACTTTTCATTATGTACAGGGTGCGCCATCTCGAGCTTCGGTATGAAAATATTGAATAACTTTGGAAAAAAACAAAAAAGGGGTGTGTCCAGCCTACGCACGACAGAAGTGAAACTTCTTCATCACTACTCATTTTTATACACTTGCAGAGCAAAAGGGTATTATAATTTCAGTCAGAAGTTTGCAACGCAGTGAAGGAGACACCTCAGACCCCATAAAGTATATATATTCTTGATCAGCATCACGAGCAGAATCGGAATACGTCTGTACGTCTGTCCGTCTGTCCATCTGTCCGTCTGTTCGTTTCCGCGCAAACTAGTCTCTCAGTTTTAAAGCTATCTTGCTGAAACTTTCCCAAAAGGTGTGTAGTTATTGCACGCAGTATATAAGTCGGAACGGGCCGGATCGGCCGACTATAAAGGATAGCTCCCATACGAGGGAATGAAATGAAAAATTCTCACGCCGGTGTTTTTCGTCAGATCTACTTGAATTCTTCAAGATGGCGTTTTCTAACTGTTATTGAATTTCGGATTAAATTTGATCAAAATCGGATAACTCTATCATATAGCTGCCATAGGAGAGATCGAAAATTATATATAGAATTAATGGAAATAAATTGATAACATCGTTGTTTTTTATCCCATGATTTTTTGAATATCAAGTTTTTTAACAACGTTTATATTGAGAAAAAAGTTTCATAAAAATCGGTCATCTATATCTTATAGCTGCCATAGGAAAGATCGAAAAATTTATATCGAAATAATGGAAACAAATTTATAACATCGTTGTTTTTTTATCAGACAAGTATGATTTTTTGGAATATAGAGTTTTCTTACGACTCTTGAATTACGAATTAAATTTGATCAAAATCGGACAACTATATCATATAGTCGTCATTTGAACAATAGTCGAAAATACGGAAAATGAATAGAAAAATCGTCATAGCTTCGATACTGTTTAGCCTTTTTGTATTTAGTTCGAAATATTTTATGGCTGCAAGGGTATATAAGCTTCGGCTTGCCGAAGCTAGCTTCCTTTCTTGTTAAAATTGAAATTCTGTAGGAAACCGAATAAAAGCCTTATTAGACGCTTCATTTTAGAGGTCTCGAAATGTGCTGGCGACTCTCAAAAGTTAACAAACCGATTGAGAAGAAGAAGAAGACAAATACATATCGATATGTGTTTTCATTTCTAGGTCAAATAAAATGGATAGAAATTATGGTGCCAATTAATATCTGTATGCAACCTGTTCGATTTGAATTCCTTTTGACATTCACACCTCTCACCCCTTTTTCAACTGCAACTTTGTGCGAGCGCGCTGAGAGCGAGAAAGGATAGAGGAGGATAGAGACATCGTTCGTCAGCGGTTAGAAAGGGATGGGGATCCTCGCTTTTTCGTGACGGCAATTTTCGTGACGGTAATTTTCGTGACGGTCATGAATCGGTTTTACTCCGTCCCCGAAAATCCATAACGCGCCTAAAGAAGTTTCACTTCAAAAATTCATGGAGAATGTTTTATGTTTATTTAGATTGATCCTTTACAATTCATTTGAGTTAGTTTTTGAAGGGTCTAGAAAATTTCTGGTTACAGCAGGACGGGGTCCCAGGTCACACAGCAAACGAAACAATGCAGTTTTTGCAGCAAAATTCCTGGATGCGTTGTGTCAAAAAGAGGCGATATCGACTGGCCGGACTTGACCCCGCCGGATTTCTTTTTGTGGGGTATACATAAGCAAGCCCTAGACCATCACAGAGCTCAAGGAGAGTATTCGCACCGAAATGGCCAATATATCGGCCGATTGCTCATTAAAGTAATGGAAAATGCTCGAAAAAGGACACTTTTTGCCATCAAGAACAAAGGAAGTCACTTAGTCGATATTGTGTTCAAAAACTAACTCAAATGAATTGTAAAGGATCAATCTAAATAAATGTAAAACATTTTCCATGAATTTTTGTTTTTTTCCAAAGTTATTTAATATTTTCATACCGAAGCTCGAGATGGCGCACCCTGTATTACATGATATATTCTTTATAACATCTTAAGTAATTGACTTCTATTACTAATTAATTAGATGTTATTTGATTTCTTTGAAAAATGCTTATTTTTTATGAACTTCCAATGTAGCTAACCAAAACCAACACCATTAATCCAAGTATGTGTGCCCGAAAATTTTCTCCCAGTTCAGCTGGAGGATTTTTCACAAATCTGGCAAGTCGTTGTCGATGTCGTTGTGGGTCAGCACAGCTCAGCTCAGTTCGGCCGGCCTGGCAGTGAAAGTTTTCAAATTAAATTTTGCGACGCCATTTTCAATTAGAAAACTTCTCGGCCAAAGTCTCTCGCAGAAGCGCGACTCACTCGCCGTTTTCCAACGCCCACCGACCATCCACGCCGCCCATTTTCCCGCTTTCCCATTCGTCCGCTTGTGCCACATCATCGGTTCAACTTGGCTTTGGGATTTTTTCCAGATTTTTCCGAGGCGGGAACGACCTTCTCGGCGTTGCCTTTGCTTTCAATTAAAATGCGTTCGCTGTCATTTTGGACGCCGTATTGCACTGGCTACGTGATTTAATAATAAAATACGAAAAATATTCCAGTCAGCGCTTTGTTGTCCTTGTTGTCGGCTATTACGTGGCTGTTTTTCTTTTTTTTTGTTCGCCGGTTCCTTCGTTGTTCTGGCTCCTGGTGGGTTCTTTTTTTCATCGCAACTGTTGCTCGGGTTTCTCGGGGCTTCGGGGACTTAAGTCGAGAGTCTGGCGAGGCATTTAAACCACACATTAAATTCAGGGCAAACGGGCAACGTAGCGAATGTAGTCGCACTGCAGCACTCGATTCTTGGCCGAATCTCTAAACTGGAATCCTATTATGCTTAATTTGGCAAAATGCACCGGACTGCATTATTAATGGGCAAATTAGTTGTGGCTTTGGTCAATGTTGCAGTAAGCTGATTTCCTTGATTTATGGGCCACGACCAGCCAGTTGTGTTTAAATATTTATTTGCTTAAACAGTTTTTTAATTGCAATTGATTGAATGCCACTTGCAGCATATTAAAATTTCAGGCCACCGCAATTACGGAAAAATAGCAAAATGCAAACAGCGCAGCGGTGAATTGCAATTTTATTTTATGTTAATTGCGTTGGGGGCTGGTCCTTCAGGAGGTTCGACAGGTCGCTCTAATGGCGCGTAAATTACTTGATTCCAATTACACGGAGCACCAACAAAGGCCTCGGGGTGTGAAGAATGTGGGCCACGCCCCTCGCACGCCGCCTTCTGGTATTCTGGTATTCTGGTAACAGGCCACAGCAGCTGCTGCACACGCCCATGAATTATACAAATTTATGCGCTTTTAATTTTGGAGCAAATGTAAATATAACAAGCCGCGTGCCAGGACGAAAGTCAAATACACTTTCTGTTGTCGCCAGCAGATTGAATGGCGCTGCATGTCCAAAACCCTTGGCTAGTCAGCTTCATTTCTGGTCCTCAGTCGAGCTGTGAAATGTGTTGGTTTTAATAAAAAGAATCTAGGGGACCGCAGCAAACTCAACCGCAACAGCGAGTCGAAAAAGCAGAGCCTGAAACTGAAACTGAAACTGGAAAACAGTGAAAATAAGCAAATAAATTAAAATGCCAGCAGTGGCCCACAAAGCAGCCGCACGGCATTTAAAACGTAAAATATGGGCAACGACTTGCAGCAGGATATTTTTCGCCAACACAGCAACAACAATAGTCGTTGCTGCTGTGCTGCTCCTGCTGCTGCTCCAGCAGCAACATGCAACACATGCTGTGCAACACGACCCGTTGCTGTTGTTCCAGCTGGAAATTTGAAGAGCAGCCCAGGCGCAGTTACAGGACACGACAGGACACAGCTCGCTTGGCTGCAGACAGGAGCAGCAGCAGCAGCAATAGCAGCAGCAGCAGCAGCAACAGCAGCAGCAGCAAAAGCTGCAACAGCAACCTCAAAAGTGGGGCAACCTACTGGGTGCGTTGTGGGGCTGACAGGGCATGCCACATTATTTACACGCGTGTTTATTATTTTCAATTAAAATGCACAAGGCAAATTTTCGTAGGTAAACATGCGACAGCGACTGCCTGCCTTTTGTGACTCATGTCACAGGCAGCAACATCAACAGCCACACAAAAGCGAAAGTAACTCACAGATACAGAATACAAATAGTTTCGCCCAACCAAGGGGCAACTTATTTATAGCCAGGTCTTTTCAAGTTGTCGTAAAATTGCGTAAAAATCATTTTTGAATTTGTGCCAGTTTTTCGACACAGCACCACGCAGAACAGAAAAGCCCTATAGTTTCTAGTACATACTATAAGGTCTGTAGTGTGGTCCCTGATAAATTAAAAAGGGTTAGAAAACAAAACTAAAATTATTACAAGGAGATATGATTTTTTCTCTAGTCTATATATATTTATAAGCCCTTAATGAGCTTACATTTTCTATTACAAATATAGATTCTCTCAAATTATAGACGGGCACTTATTTATTATTGAAATTCCATTAGAGAACATTCCCAATTATATTTATTTATTGTCTGAGCCGTATTTTATAAGACCCCCTAGCCCACGCCTCTGTGGAAGGTACAACAAATTTAGATCTTAGGCCTATACACACATTTACACTATACTATACACTTCGATTGCTTTTTGTGCCGCTTCGAGAAATTCCCCCTGACACGAGCTGGCCCAAAATATTTTTATGTGTTTTTAATGCAATTTAATTTCTCAGCCCACGCAGCCAAAAAAATATGTATTTATATACGATTTGGGGATACCCAGGGGCCCAGGGACAAATTTGGATTTGGACAGAAGCAAAAAAAAATGCGTAAATGTTTGCCATAGAGAGCCCAGTAATTCCGTTTTAAATAAATCAAAATTTGGGAAAAACGAAACGAAACGAGAAAAGCTTTTTCCAGAGGAGACCAGATAAGGAAGATGGGAAAATTGAGGCTGATTGGGCGCCAACTCGGGCCAACGAACGGCAGTCATTCGAGCAATGCCTCCAGTCAGCAGTTCGCTACCGGAGTGAAAATCAATTTAATTATAGCTGACAATTAAATTTACGCCGAATTAACAGGGACACTTTACATTTTTTTGCTGCTTGTTGTTGTTTTTTCTTTTTTTTTGGTTTTATGCCAGCGGCTGTTCAACAGGCGACTGTCTGCAATCTCCAGGCTCCAATTGCAGCTCCATTTTCCACTCTCCAGTTGGATAAATGTCGCGCTGATTTCTTGTCAAACAATTTTTTAATCAGTGTCGCTTCACTAGAGCTGTCCTCGCCCTCTGCGCGCCTTGTTTTTTGTTGCTGGTTGCGACTTTTCATTTTATTCGGAGTTGAGCCTTCGGTTTTCGGTTTTGCTAGTTGTTTTTCTGTCGCTCCTGCAGATGTTGGCGCCGCGCATCCTGCATGTCTGCCTCCTGTCAAAAGTGGAGCTCGTCCTCGCTGGCTTTGCCATTTTAATTTTTTTGGCTGCCAGCTGGCCCCCGATAATTGCCAGCACATTTTCGGGAACGTTAATTCTGACACTGGCGTCCCGAGCAGCTGACTCATTGGAGCTGAAGCGGCGCGTCTGCTGCTTAATTTGACAAATTCGCATGACGCCGGAGCGCGACTGTGAAGGCTAATTAGGCGCCTTGGCTTTGTTTTCGGCCA
This sequence comes from Drosophila ficusphila, assembly GCF_018152265.1. Classification (NCBI taxonomy): domain Eukaryota; kingdom Metazoa; phylum Arthropoda; class Insecta; order Diptera; family Drosophilidae; genus Drosophila; species Drosophila ficusphila. The sequence goes on from NW_025064737.1 coordinate 23,203,946, forward strand.
GTTCTCAGTGCGCATCGCCCTGTTCTCGATTCTCGGAACCCAAGCTCGTAACTTTTAACGACGATCCAGAAACAAGACAAGACAAGTGCCGCCTGCAAGTTTGTTTGCCTTGCGTAAACAAATAATTAAAATAATGTGACGGGGCAAGTGCAGCTGCCTGCCAGCGAGTATCTGCATCTCTTTGCGCTTTTATCTGCATCTGCGTTTGCCATCAAGCGGAACTTTTGAACGCCCCCCACATGACGGCTGCAGATACAGATACAGATACATATGCAGATGCCAAGTCATGGGAAAAAGAAGCGGCGTTGACTTGCACTTTGGCCCAATTTCTGGCCTACACTTCCCCCTTCAACATTCTAAAGAAATAAAGCAAATATGTTATATATAACTCTACAAATTTTCATATTTGTAGAACGAGGCAAAAGTATTTCTCCTAAGCACACAAAATATTTTATAAGTGCTAGATGCTAGATAATAATTTCTGATGAGCCAACACAATTTTAATGCCTTAATTTTCCTTTCTGATTAAACACAAAAACATGATAAATTAGCTTGACTCCTAGGGAAAATTCCAGCTTTTCTCGAAGTGCAACAATGTGTTGTGCATGTGTCGGAAAAGCTTTTAATTGTTCGCTTTTGTTTACCAATGATCCAGCTGTCGCGACCTCCTTCGAAGCTCAGCACTTTCAGCTGCTGATTGCTCTTTTTTGTTGCTCAGCTAATTGATTTATTTACTATGTGCGCCTGTTTTGAAATAATTTCATGCTAATTTGCTTGTTAATCGTTCAACCCCCTCACCCCACATTTCCCACCCCCTTCATGTGTGTGTGTGTGTGTTTAGCGCCATTTTGCCTGTGACTCAAAGGCAGCGCTCCAATGAAGTGTGAAGTGTTGGCTGCCTTTTGCTTCCTCCTCCGAATGTTGTTGTTTGCCTAGCTGCTTTTGCTTTTGCTGCTACTGCTGTGCATTGATTGCTAATGAGCAGGGGCATTAGATGATTTAGTGGCACTCAACCCAAGACCCCCCAATCCCCTTTAACCCCCTTATCCCCCTCGAAACCCCGGCAGCGTTTTGTGAAAGCAAAACAAACACACATTAGAGCTCCACTTTCTCCGCTTTCCCCCTGCCATTCTGGCACTTTCCCCTATCGTTTCGCTGGCTGCGTGCATTTGACACTTGCGCCTTTCAATTTCTAGAGCCATAAACCAAATCGGCAACGAGTTCAATTCCCAGCTCAAGTGGCCATAGACCTCAACACATTTGCCCGCTGTTCGAGGGACATAAACTCCTATCGTCCATACATCAAATAAATGCGGTGCAGAGGAAGAAAAATCCCCACAAAATGATCACCGCATTAGCATTTTTCCATAACATTTTGCACTTCAACAAACATTTATGACTTATCTAATAAAAATGAAAGATGCATATGAAGCCTCCTCATAAATCTCAAAGCTTCTCCGCAGTCCATAAATGGTTTTCAGCATCGAAATTAAAATTTTATTTAATTTGTTACTTTTTTGCAACTTTTCGTTGCGAATTCATGTCAGCAATGTGCAAAAGTTTCCTATTTTTGGCTCTAAACACTTCTGAAGAAAACTCCGCAGAGCAATCTTCATAAGAGTTTTTGTTCTGAAAAAAAGAAAAACTTTTAGTTTCATTATCTCGTTTTGTATTTTCGCGAAAAAGCGGCAATCTGTTAAGATGTTCTATTTAAAGATGTTTTTAACTTTGAGGAAAACTTAGAGAGCGGCAAAAAAGTGCTTACCTTGTTTGGAAAACTGCTAAATATGATATAATTCATAGTTTTAAAATTTTTTTATTAAATTGAACAAGTTTGAAGTTTTGCGAATCCCAAGGTTTGTTTGTAAGTTATGTTGGCACTTCTCAAGAAAGGTCGCACTTCTTCTTAAGAATTTCTGACCAATTTGGCAGTCGTTTTTTCTCAATGTGGGGTCTCTAGTTTATGGCCACGCCCAAGGAGCCGGTTCGGAAGCCTTGGCTATCACTGCTGCTGCTATTTTGTATCTGCTTCGGCAGACTGCCATAACTCAGACGTGGCGCACTCAATTTGCTTACTTGGCAACAGTGTGGCAGGATCAGGGGGCAGGATGGGGCCAGCACTGGGGCCAAGACTGGGGGCACACCTCAGTGCCAGACGCGACTCCCTGGCCTTTGGCTGCTCGCCCAACTATTGCTCCCCTTTTTGGCCATTTTGTAGCTATTTTATTTTGTATTTATTTGGCGCTTCTTTCGCCATTTTATGCTGTGACATTTCAGCGCTGGCTTCGCCGGCGACAAAATCCGTTTTATTTATATGCAAAATATGTAAATTTACGACCAGCAGGAACCCTCCAACCCCTTTTTATGTCGAGGGAAAGGAGCGGCAGCAGCAAACAAGTTGCGTACTTGTATTTTATGCACAGCATTGCATACTTATGGGCCACAACAAGATTGAATGTGTGCTGGTGGGTATCTGTGTTCGGGGCGGCCATCTGTGTGCGCGTATCTGTGTGTGTGTCTCGGTATGTGTGTGTTTAGATTTACAAGTGCGATTTCGATGGAGTTTATTTCATGTGCTCGACGAAACGACTCGTTTCGCCTTGCCCTTGGTTTAGTGAAGGCCCCAAAATCTACGTACGCATCTGCATATTTATGCAACTCGGTGCGGAATTAAATAAGTTCCCTGCGCCTGACCATGATTTAGATAATTTTTGTTTTAATTAAACGCACAGCTGACAAACCGTTCAGATTTATGGGTCGCTGGCTATAAATAAAAGCTCGACCGACCGCAACTGGCCAAACTGGGAATGAAAATGCCAAGCTTAAAATGCAGCAAATGTAATTCGTTCTAATTTATTTACTCCGACCAATACAATTTATGGCAGTTGTGTTTCCACAGCTGTATCGCTCTATTTTGTGCCATTTTCAATTTGCAACAATTTATGGCAGCGTTTTATGCAAATCCAGCGACTAATCACCGCGGCACACGACTTGCCGAGAGCCGAACTGACGGTAAATTAAAATTTAATAAAAATGCAAATTACCCAAATTGCAGTCGCCCGGCCACGCCCCTTCCGTCAACGGACCCGCCCACTTGACTAATTTTCAATTAACCATTGGGCGGAAAATGTCCAAGTCAAAGGGTTGAACAAAACGGCAGCAAAACGAATCGAAAAGCCGCCAAGTGGAAAATGTTGCAAAACAAGAGACAAATGAATGGGGAGTGGCCCTGGGTCGTTGTAAAGTATTCACAAACGAGTTGATTACGTGTCTCACATAGATTTGCCCTTTTCACAATCGGAACGGAATTTCCAGCGCAAATTAGCCAGGAAAAAATCACCGAGAAGTACAAAACAGAAAGTCAAAGGGCGATGGGCGGAGGGCGGTGGGTGAATACAAACGTTGGCTTGGCATGTTCAAGTGATAAATTCAATTTTCCACTTGAACGCCAGAACGAGCGATCCCCTTTCCACAATGTGTGACTAATGGCGTTTACTGCTGGCCGGTCATCGTCATCCTCGTCGGCGGCGGCAATCAAACAGAAATCATAAAGGCGTGTTGTCCAAACATAAACATAGGGCCCCCTCCCTATCCCCCCTGACTTTGGATCCCATCGAACAAAGGCCAGACCCATTCCGCCCACAAAACGCGTGCCCAGCGGCGATAAAAATTACAAATTCTCACACCACCACCTCCAAGGACCTCCGGCTAGAGGTGTGCACTCGAGCGTCGCCTCCGAAGGATGCATTGTCAGGAAGGGCCGGTCGAAGGGTGTCCTGGCGATTGCGTGATTCACCAGACACAATACAATATTAATCGGCTGGGGATTAGGTGGAATTACCCAGACAAGGGACTAGACCTGATTACAAAGGCAAACGTGAGAATCACTTTAGCTTTAAGAGCAGTTCAAAGGCAGCCTTTAAGATTAAAGCCTCACATTGGGAAATTAAGTTGAATAAATTCTTTATTTATTTGTTTTAACTCGATCTTTTTTGACATATTAAAATACATTTTATCACATTTCAAGTGCGCTTCAAGATTCATTTTAATACTTTAACATATAAGCACTTTGTGGTTAAAACAACTTTTGCAGTTTTTGATATCCATTGACAGTATTGGGTGTTGAAAAATGTTATCCTGCTTACACATTCTCAAAATTGTATTAATTACCTTAAACGATATTTACTGTTAAAGTTTTGACAAAAGGAGAGAGTTTTCGAAGGTTAAAGTACAGCAAAAACGATTAAAGTAATGCTCCGTAATGGCTGCTTTAATGAAAAGCGACACATTTTTGTGATAAGGGTAATCGTTTAAAGTAAAAGTAATTGCCAGATTAAGAAAACTGCCCAAAAAAGGCAAAGTATTTAATTGTATTTTTATTTTTATGGCATATTCCCATTTTTTCGCAAGTGGTACTTTTAAAAGTAACTATAGTCGCCCAACTGCCACCATTTCCACCCATTGCCACCCGCTGCGAATTGGGCAGACAAAGCTGGGGAGTGGACAAATAAAAGCGCTCATAAAATTGAATTTTTTATGACTAACGAAACGAAACCGTGCCCCCGAAGGGTTAATTTCGGTGTGAAGTGAAGCGGAAGGCCAAAAGGACAGAGTGCAAAGGGCCAAGCGATGTTGTCGATGCCAAACGTTAACTGATTTGCACCTTTTGACTTTCGGCTGACTAACAAACACGCCAAGTGGTGGTGGCAAAGTGCTGATTAACGGAAGCATTACTCATGGCCCGGGAAATCTCGGGTGGGGAAAACATCGGGGGCAAAAAAGGCGGGAAATGAGGAGTTCGCCGGGTACTCAATCAAGTGCAAAATGCAAATGCGTTGAGCAGCTAAAAATACCAGCAACAAAAGGGAAGTTGCGGGCCATAAAAGCTGGCCAACAGCAGCTGCAAGTGCCAGATCTTACACCCCCTTCCCTCCCTTCCCCTCTCTGACTTTATAGGGACCCTCCGGCGGTTCTCCTTTCCCCCTTTCCATCCATCCCTTCCATGCCGCCTTAGTGTTGCATTTATTGCGCTTGTTAAAGGCATCTAAAAAGGGAAGCTCGAGCGAGAGAAACAAGTTAAAAAGTCATAAAATGATATTTATTTCATTCCGCTGCCGCGTAATGCGGCACTGGCAGCCATCAGCAGCCTCGCGGGTGGCATCATCCCAAACCTGGTGATGTAGCATCCTCACACGGCAAAAAATATTGGTTTTTATAACTCTATTTCAACTAGAATGAATTTGATATCAGTCATTAGAGAGATTTTCTGGGAAAAACTACATCATTTTCTATACCAATAAATTTATTCATCTGCTGAAAAGTGATAAATATTTTTTGTTTACTGATTTAACCTTGAAGCCGCTACAAATCTAAGTCTGATTTAAGAACTTTATTTTCTGTGTAGGTGGAGCATAAAGCCGAACAGCTAGACCGGCACCAGCTGACACCGAAGCTGGCCAAGAAGAAGTTCCGTAGATTTGCTTTTTATTTGAAATTTATATGCGAACTCGCCGCCTCCCGGGGAAAAGAGTGTGGCAAACGCACAAAGAGGATCCTCGCTACCAGAAAAAGGATGGGGCAACTGCCTTTTCACACAACTATTTGCCGCTTTTATGGAGTTGGAGCTTTGACTTCTTGGCTGCTCGTCGCTGAGCCACTGGAAATGGAAATGCGCCAACGTTGTGGCTTTTTAATGTTTTCTTGTTAAAGTTTATTGAAAAACTTTGGCCAGTCACGTTTGAGTAGTCAGCGGGCGTAGTAACTTATAACTGTGAATACAAACACACATTCGTAGCTATCCCTATATATATATATATAGTATATAGAATATTTGAATGGATGGTGCGTGGAGAAAACATTTTCAGCGCTCCGCTTTTCCCACCAGAAATGAAACATCTGCAGAAGTGCACGCCCCGATGCCCATGAAAATGGGCCAAAAGTGATTTCTTCTGTTTAATAAAGAAAACGGAAACTTGTGCATATTACTTTATCTATTCGTTTTTGGAGCGTGGGCGGTGGGCGTGGTCGTGTTTGCTCATAATTGAAATTTCGCGCTAAACAGGAAGTGGCTATTGCCAGCGCTTTTGTTGCGTCCAGTTCAAGTTGTTCGAGTTGTGTTGAATCAACTCGAGTTGAAAGCTTTTCGGGGAGGAAAAGTGGGTGGGGCGGCAGGGAAAAGTGCAGTTCATAAACAAGAGCAGGAGATGCGAAAATGCAATAATATTTATGAGAAACACTCTGTGTCCGGGAAAGGGGAAGGGGATGGGGAAGGGGAAGGAGATGTGCGACGTGGCGATGTGGGGGAGTGCAAAAGAAAATTAAGACCGGAGAAAATGGGAAATGTGTCTGGGTAACATGCTGAAAAGAATGGAGCGGGCGAACAGATTCTGCCCCGGGAATTGTCATTGTCTTCAGATCTTCAGATACTACACATGTCCCAATCCCCTATCTTTCATCCCCATACTCGGACCACTCGCCTTTGTTGCGGCGAACAATGGAGCCAGGAGTTTCCCACTCAACGCTAGTTTTAAGAGCAAGTTTTTCTCAATATAATGTCAACATATCGATCCGCCGGCCTGCACTTTTGTGATTCGAAATGTGTTATTCTTCTGCTTTTTAATGAAACTTTTTTACTTTTAATTTGACAGTGAGAGGAAAAGCATGGAAGGACATAAAACTTTAAGCTACAACGAACAAAAGAAAGTGTGTTTATAAAAAAGAGTTCCCAGATCTTGATATTACATTGTTTTTATTTAATGGCCTTAATCTTGTTCATGGCTTTGGCTATTGATTTTTCTTTGCTTCTTATTTGCTCGTTGTAAACGGTACGAAATTGTGCGTTTTAATAATCTTTTTAGGCTTTGAATTTTTTTGATACAAATTTAGGAAATTTGAAATGCATTTTATCTTGCTGTGCAGAACCTCTTACTGTGCTGCTAGCTACATAATTGCTAAATTTTTAAAAAATTCCTAGCATGGGTGTGCGGATGTATTGGAACCCCGTAAAGGTAAATAATATTTAAAACACTTGGATTCCACTCTGGTGGTATTCGGGAGATATGCATGTTTGAGTGTGCTCCACCTTTGGTTGTATCGCAATGGTGCTTTACCTGGCTGGACATTCTTTCTCCCTGGCATTCCATCTATCGTGCTGCGCTTTTCCCTTCCGGCACTCTCTGCTTTTCCCGCAGCATCCATTTATTTTCCACTCTCGTGTCGCTGCCGTCTGTCAAGCCAGTTGCTCGAACATTGCAGGTCCCGGTTCCCCGGTTTTTCCCCCCAGTGTTTCCCCCCGCTTTTCCATCCAACACCCCATCCATTTCCACCGCACACACGTTCTGCAGTGTGACATGTGCTTCCTCTGTTGTATTTTTGAGCTCCCTTTATTTTTTTGTGCTGTGTTGTACCCACTGTTATTTTCCACATGTGAAATTGAACTTTGCATCTTGCTGCGACGCGTCGCAACTTCAGAGATACAAAATGCAACGAAATTTTCATTTGCCTGCGCCAATGCTGCACTTGACTTGTGGCGCTTCTGCCGTTTGTGCAGCACCTCCATCTCCATCGCGTCCTCCACCTCCATCGCCATCTCATCCATATCGAGACCCACATGCACCGCTAGGAATCCCCATCCACGCTGCACCACTCCACATGGTGGGGCATCCATTCTGATCGCCTGGCAGCGCTTATGACGCTGTTTTGACACTGCGAACGCGCGCGTGTTTATAAATAAAATATATATGGAAATATGTATTTGTGAAATTTTTCCACGCTTCTTCTGCCGTCGAATGGTGGATGGTTTCGGTGCACATGTGCTGCACCCTTCTTCTGCTGCTGCTGCTCTGCTGCTGTTTTTCCTTTGAAGTTCATAAAAATTAACAAAAAATCAATTTACAACACAAACGATGCGCTGATGAGGCGAGAGTGAAGAACAGGAACGTGGTGGAGTGGAGTGGAGTGGATTGCCGTTGTAGTTGTTGTAAAAGTTCTTTTGCTGTTTTCACTGCAATCGAATGGGCGCTTAGTGACGCCGCCTGTGATCTAAACAGCCACGCCCCCTGTCCTTGGGGTGGTTCATTCTGGGTGTTTCTCGGTGTAAACGCACATATGAATATATTTCAGCGAGCGTGTTGATTGCCCATCAGAGCAAAGCCAAGGCCAATGGAAAAAGGAAAAAGCAGCAGGAGCACAGCAAGAGATTTGCATGGAACACACACCACCAGCACTGCCGGCAAATAAATCCCCCTAATGCCAAAAACATTTTTATTTCCTAACACTCGGAAAAAAGAAAACTTAAAAACTTAAGGCTTTAAAGAAATAATTCATTCACAATGTATGTTTGATAACTACTTTTAATAAATCAAAATCTAATAGAAACTTAAGTTGTCATCCCAAATAAACACCAATTAAAGCCACAGAGTTTCCAATTTTAGATCTATTTTTTCCCCGTGCAGTTGTTGCTGTAGCGTTGGCAGGAACATAAAAATAGCGACGATTATGATGAAAATATTCATGCGACAAAAGGGAAGCCATATCTCCTGGCTGCTTTGCTTTTCTCCCCCCGACAAAAAACACACGCGATGTGCCAGGGAGTTGTTTATGTGCCAACGATACGCAGCACATTTGGATTCCACTTAAGGCGTCACCAGTGCTGTTTGTGTGAGTTTTGGCCAAATGTGCAGCCGGCGGCGGGGAAAAGCCGCCGATACATACCGAAATGCCTTTAGCCGGATCAATAGCACACGAGCCAAGAACACTTGAGTGAGGAAAGCGCCGGGAAAGCGCTGGGAAAGCGCCTTCTAGCAGCCATGCAAATGCGAAGTGGAAACTGGAGCCGAGCTGGATTGCCGCTAATAAAGCGGCAAACGTAATTAAATTTAATGCTCGGGATGCTCAGACAAAAGCCAAACGGCCATGACGCCCAAGTCGGAGAACGTCTAAATCCGAGTATCGAAATTCAATTTACTACAAAATCCCATGCATCGATGGGCTCGACGACAAACGGCGGCGAAATAGAAAATGCTGGAAAATGTGTCTCGATTTCGGCAAATCCTGTCATAAATTTCAGCCGCCTTTGGCACACGAACCCTACCCAATCCAACCCGAATCCCAACCCAAGCCATCTCATCTCATCCCCGGGATCTGTGAGGCAACAAAGGAAGCCGACACGCAGACGACCCCAAAAGGAAAATATGCTGATGTCGATGCCGAATTATGATTTGTTTTTGTCGACTGGCCGGCGGACAGAAAGTGGGAAAGTGGGAGTCGGGCGGGGAATCAGACGCTGGGGAAATGAGATTTGCCCCAAGGTTACCAGCGGAGAAGCGCAGAACTACTTGCAACAACAACCAGTTGAGAGCGGAGAGTTGAGAGGCTCGTAAAAAGCACAAGGCACCACCAGTTCCATCACCTTCGGATTGGGTTTTCTCGAGCTGAACGGAGGAGGAGCAGACCCGAACCGGCACATCCTCGACCTCGCAAATTATAAAGTTGTTTGGCCAAAAGTGCTGACGCCCTAGCACCATGGCTTGCAAGTTTTGTGTTCGTTTTGAAAAATGTGCCAAGGGCCAGAAGAAGAGGAGATGGCCAACGGCTGGGGGAAAAAAAACTTCTGCACGTTTTATCTAACGCACATTGATAAGGATTTTTGGCAGTCGTCGCATGATTTGCAAGTTTGCACAAAATGCCTTGGCAAGATGAACGATTTGTGCAGACGTGAGCGAAAAAGCGATGACCTCTTGGCATAATTCAGCTCTTTTCTCGGGATTTACATTCCGATGATCAAATCAACTGGCCAGCGATGGGAGCTTATGGGATTGCGAACAGGTGTTGGCCAAAGCACAAAACTAGATTCGGGCTTAAGGATAAAAGGGCATCTAAATTGAAGATAAAATATCCTTCAAGAGGCATCTTATCATAAGTTATGCACATATTATAAGATGAAAGTGCTGCAAGATTATGCAATGTTTTCTAATTACCATTTTAATGGCTGCTCTATCTATTTTTAGATGCTTTGAATTTATTAAGCCTAAAGGGAGCTTGTGGAATTTCTAAGCTTAGTTTCTATTTTAACAAAACTTGCCCTTAAGCTATCTAGATCAGAATTAAGTTTTGCATCGCTAATTTTTTAAAGTACAGTCTCAAGAGAAACTCGAAGTTCTTGATATTTTAAAAAGACCTTCTCACTCTGCAACATTTTCTTTTCGATTTCTGGCAAATATTGCTGAATTTTAAACAGTTTCTATTGTTTGGGCAAGTCCCGACGAACCATAACGAGCGAGACTTCCCTTCAATAATTTGAGGGGAAACCACCAGCTCGTTACCGCCGGAGTAACTGAGTTTCGTTGCCGGACGAATCGAGCTACGCCCGCCCGCCCGCCGTTGATCGTTAGCTGTTATTGTTATTACACGTAATACAGTCGCTGGCTTGTACTCACTGTTCTTTTGAAAATCCTGCGACTCCTCGTCCGCCAAAACCGATTTTAGCTGCAGGCAAGTCAAGAGGGCCAACGTCAAGCCGACAGCCCAAATCGCTTTCCCATTGTCCGGGCATCTCGTCCGTGATTTTCGATGTGTGTTCATGTTGGCCATGCTGTTGCTGTCGCTTTTGCCTCTGCTCTTGCCGCTTTTCTGCTGCCAATATGTCGTTTGCATTGCTGTTGTTTCGTGTTCCGCTGCTGCTGCTGTTGCTGCTGTTGATGCTGTTGTTGGTATTCCGGTTGTTGGTAATAAAAGCTGCATGGCTGTCATTTTGTTGTGCTTGCGGTGCGTTGTGCCAAACGCGAGAACGTCTCGTCATTTATGTGGCAAACTTCAATTTGACCAAAGTGTCAAAGAAACGCAGAGGAGTGCAAAAGGAGTGGCTGTAGAATGTTGCAGTGACTGCAGTTTGCTCAACCTGGCGCCAATGAACACGCGTCTCCTTGTTATGGCCGCTCGGCTATTTCCGCTTCCGCCGTTGGCTTTAATGAAGCGCCAATGTACTCTTGGCCCATAAAAAGAGCATTTCCGCAGACATTTACGAATGCATGTCCGTCCGTGTGACTCAGACTCAAACTCAGATCAAGTCCGTAGCATCGCTTAATGTGCTTTTACATGTTTATTCGCCCTTTTATGGTCCTTCTTTTTCGGCGGATTGACGGTCGGATAGGATCCTGTGAATAGAAAAGCAAATGTCCAAACGTGAGTAAGTGCTGATTGTTTTTCTGGGCAAGCACAAAGAAAAATTCTATTCTAAAACGAAAGCGCTCTTAAGAATTTAGAGGTTTTATTCAGTCTGAGATATACTTAAAGAAACCATTATAGGTTTCTCTTTTGAAAGGAAAAGATAATATAAAATTTTTGTTAAATATATATTTTATTCCGTTACGACTGCAAACATTTCATTTAAGTGTACCACAAAACTCTTTGGCAGAAAATATGAAAAGTGCTAATAAAATTTTTATACATTGGACGTCAGGCAAATTGGGGTCGTAAAGAGCTGGCCAAAAGGGTAAGTCCAGAAGTCGAATCGAGCACTCGGGTCCTTAAGAATCAGAGTTGAGTGGGAGAGTTCGGAGGAAATACACTCCTCGAAATTGGTTGTTTTATGTGGCCATCGCATCGATGAAGTGTGATTAATGGTGCGTTTCGATGTGAGACGCGTAATTAAGGCAGTGGATTTATGTGCCCGGTCTCAGCTGAGCCACGACGACCTTCCCACCCCCTATTATGACCAGACCCCTCATCTCCTCATCTCCCCTCATCCCTTAACCCCCGAATGGCGACCCATAAAATCGAGCCCTCGCTGAGTGCCGCTTTATCACCTAGCCAAATGTTGCTGCTGCGCCTTTTAATTGCGTGTTTGAGCAGCGGCAACACGAGTGTCGACAATTAAACAACGCATCGAAATTGATAAGCCGAAATGCGGCACTCCCCACTCACCATTCAGCACCCACCACCCCAGTGGCAAGCCACTCGTGCGTCACGGCTAGTTGGCTCCTAACTCAATGGTGTTGCATTAATGGAGTGAAGACGATCCAGGTCGCAGGACTTTTCACCTTCACCTGGAAAGCCTGTGCTCGCTTAATTATGCAACATTTCGTATCGGCAACCATGCGACAACTTGGCTCCTTTTCTCCTCATGTATGTGTGTGTTAGGCTGTTTTTAATGAGCATTACATACACACACTCACACACACACACACGCATGCACTTGCGGAATGGAGGAGTGTAAATAAATAAAATATAACTCTCGCGAAAAAGTTCATAAATTTTTATGATGCCTTTTGATTAAAAGATAATAACTTGGAATACTGCCAGCGAATGTGTTGTTCTTCCTTTTGCGTAACACCCCCTATTTTCTTTTGTTTTGGCAGTGAGAAAAAAAAGTGCATTTGGGTTCCTAGAAAAGGAAAAAAGAATTTTGCAGATACGTATGTTTCAATCAAAATAATAGAAATGAAGTAAGTTAGTAAATAAGCTCTGAAGTTGATCTCTTTTGTTATAGTATTTCTTTCGGGAACTTTGATATTTATTTTCCCCAGTGTATCTATGTTTCATATTTTCTTTGTGCCCTCTTTTCTTGTTACCTGCCCATAAATTAACCAGGGTGAGAGGACCCGGGCTATTGACAGTCAAACTTTGCTCATTAGTAAATTTCCGACAAGCAACGCATGTTCCCCTGTCTGTCTGACTGCGTTGAGGGGTATATACATACTTATATAGTGTATACATATACATATATCCCAGAAGAGTCAGCTGCTCCAGCCTTTCGGCCTGTGTCATTCGGTTGGCATATTTTATTGCTGATTAAGGGGAGGGTAAGGTTTTAAAAATTTTTTTTTAATATTTTTTTTTTATTTTTTTCTGAATGATTAATATGTCGAGAACATTGTGTAAAAATTTTGAGTCAATTAAAGTCAAACTAACGGAGTTACAGCGTTTTAAACAACCGTATTTGGGCGTATTTTCACGTATAAAAATACTTTGAATCGATTTTGCCGAACACGCTATTTTCAAAGTCGGTGCCCCTAATAACTTCAAAACTACTGCACCGATCCTTTTGAAATTTTAAATACTATTTCTGCACATATTTTACGAGGTAACGCTGTCGAGTTTTTTTTTTTTTTTTGTTCATAATTTTGACTTTGCAATGAAAAATTAACCGATTTTTTCCCAAAAAATTGTGTTTTTCACTTCAAAATCTTCCAAAAAATTAAAAAATTGCAATTTTCAAAAAAACTTTACAGCGTTACCTGGGGCGAACTATTATCTAACGAATGAATTTTCATTTTTTGATTTCGGATGATCCAGCACCGAGTTATGAGGGGCACCGCAATTCAACTTTTTTTGGCGACACGTCCGGACAATTGCTACCATTGCCACATTTTTTAATATTTTTTTGTAAAAATTTGGTAAAACATTCTTCTAATGTCATACCTTAATATACCGTTGGTTGAATAAATAAATTTTAACTATGTCGTCAGGAAAAAAATCTCAAAAACATGGCTTTTTTCGCATGATTTGACCTTACCCTCCCCTTAATTAACTGGGGAGCGAATCGGAGAATTGGGGAAGGGCCGACCGACGACTCCGCAGTTGCATTGTGACGCCTTCCGACGTTCCGGTCTGAACTTTAATGACACCAAGTGGAAGATTTGCTAATTAAAAAAGTTTGCCAATGCGAACACGAAACACGAGAAGGCAAATGAAAGAGGGCTTTCTGCCCGGAAAAAGTTCGTTCGTTTCTCTGGCAGTCGTTGTTGCTGCCAAGTATCGTATAACTATGGCCAACTACTGACGCTTAAAGCCCCAGTTAGTCCAACTTAGGACGCCATTTGCCGGCAAAGAATTAGTTGTCCAATTTATAGGGAATTGTGTGTCGGAAATAGCACAGTTTGTCCAATCGAATCCGGTCCGAAAGCCGGCCTATTTTGGTAACTGCCAGCCGCAGGCAGTGGGCATGTCTACCTGCTTATTTGCCTATTGATTGGTTTCCTTGGCCAGGTGATGCTCCGGCTACGGCTTTCCATCCGCCCACCTATCAGGCATCAGCCGTCTTGGCAGATTTTAGCCTTGTCAAATTACCGCAGCTACTCCATCATCGTTAGGCCGCTTCTTCACCCTCTCGAATCCCAGGATCCCAGAATGCCTGGATGCCTGGATGCCTGAATGCCGGGATGCTGGATGCTGGATGCCGGGATCCTGTCATCAGGGCTCACAAATTTATGGGCAACTGCTCAACTTTGCCATAAATGTTCATCATAATGTGACACAATTTCCTCAAGATTTAACGCGGCATAAAAACCGGAGGAACATTCCCATATGGCAGAGTGTGGGAACGGCAGTGGAAATGGAGATGAAGATGGAGATGGAAGTAGAAGTGGAAGTGGGGAAACTGGGAGTGAGAACTCCCTCATGCATTGTGCAATTCGCATGCTCAATAAAGTCAAAGACGCATAACTCCGATGGCGAAGGCGCCCGCTTACGCTGGCAGATGGCATAAATTTTGAAATAAAATAATATAAAATATAAATTCAGCTGCAGTCGTCAGTCAGCGCATGCAGGCGACAGATAGACAGTGTGAATTTAACTGACATCCCCTTATCGGCCAGCTGGGAGCGGGCTCAAAGGCTCCTTCTTCTCCGGCGAGTGTGCCACTGTGTGATATATCATAAGCATGCGTCTGACAAGCGTAAGTACCGCCGCTGTCACTGTCACAGGACTAACAGGACTAGCAGGAGCAGCAGGAGGAGCAGAAGGTGCAGAAGGAGCAGCAGAAGGGCGCGAAGCAGGAGCAGGAGCACCAGAAGCGCCACAAGAAGCGCCAACTCCTCGGCGTCGACGCGTGTTATTACACCATGCGGCATACTTTTAGCGCCACTCAAAGAACATTTCACTGGCATTGTCAGAGTGTGTCAGCGAACACACTGAGAAAATGGTACACTTTTAAACTTAAACTATAAAGTTTGGATCTGAACTAAAACTGAAAATAAACATCTGATACCTTTCTACTGGGATTTTATAAAAGAAATATATTTTTTCCTGAACAGAAAAGTATTATCATATTTAATTGATATTGCATACGCTTTAATAGTTACAGCTTTTTATAATCCAAAAAAAATCCAAACTGAAAAACATTTTAATGGCAAACCAGTTCAACTTATTATGTTACGTTTCCTACTTCATTTCAAAAAGAGAAATCCCGATTTCCGACTGTATTTTCCCTTAGTGTCCTGTTTCTGTGTATAAATAAAAGTTGAATTATGACAAAGAAGTCGGAGGGTGGCGGAAGCCAGGCCAAAGGCAACCTGCCCACTATGGCCTGATAATGCGCTCGGCGCTGACTTGGCCGTGACTTGGAGCGTGTGTTAGCCGCGTGGTGTGCGTGCGAGGCGTTTAACATGTCGTATGCGCAATTTGTGAAATATGTGAGAACAGAGCCTGCCAGCATGAGCAATAAGTTCTCCTTCTGTGGCCCCGTTCCTCTTCAGCACTCAGTGTTTGTAAGAGTGTGTGTGTAAGTAAGCAATTAGTTGCCTTTTCAGCTGAAATAAAAGCAAATCGGGTGAGTGCCAGTACAAGGGGCTCAGGGGGAGGATAAGCAAACAGCAGCTCATTAATATCCTTTATGCGTTTATTACATCAGCAGCCGGCGTCTTGTGCAAAAACATAAATTAATGCAGAACATCGCCCACAACAACGGAGAGAAAAAAAATAGCAATTAGGCCGGCAAAAGTCGAATCAATCAGACAATTCAATATAATTGGCCTAATTTATTTGCCCCGCTCGAGGGACTTTCTGTGCGATTTTTTCCGCCAAGATAATTGGCAAGACGCAACGCAACATTGTGTGTAATGAAAATTAAAAATTAATGCGCAAAGGTGGGCGCATGCAAAAATTCTTTAATCAAATCCCAGAGCTCGCCTTCGGTCAGGGTAAATATTTAATATGATTTTTTCCTCTTTTTTCATTCTTTTTTTTTGTGGCTGGCGAGTGTGTGTGTTATATTTTTTCACTTGACTCGTGTTTAAATAAATATTTGCCGTAGAGGCACTGACCTTTTGGCCTCGATGCGTCCTCTGCATTGATTGAAGTTTTCATGTTTTTATATTTTTTATGTTTTCCCCATAGATGTTCGCACTCACTGGATTCCAAGCTCATATTTTGGGCAGTCGGCCAAGGCAAACAAAGGACCACAATCTATGTGAGAAGTCTTCTTTTCTCGAAATACATAGTGCTCTTATATAAGAATTTATTCATGTGTTTTAGTCTGTGCTTCAATTTTTCATTCTTCCATTGAAAGATTACTGTTTTGATTGAGCTCCGTCTGACTTTGCCCCTTTCCTTTTGCTTAGTGTTTGAAACAAATTTAAGTCAAAACGAAGAAAATCGAGGCTCACAATTATCTCGAACAAAATTCGAGAAAGAAATACAAAAATAATTCTGGAAAAAGCCTCATATTTTAACTAATCGTTGCTATAGCAGCTTTTTAATATTCCATCCTTTAGAGAGCCGAGAATGTCATTTGCAACACGACTTAAATTCTACAGGAGTTGGCATAGAAACACAGAGCCTATTAAAATTCAATTTTTAATACCAGGACACCTGAATTTTGATTAAAGCCCTGGAGAGTAGGAGGCGAGGTGGTAACTCACAAAAGGTTTTAAGGCAGGAACAATGGACTGTGGGAATTCACCTAATACCTTATACCTTATCTCTTTGCTGCTGCCTTGGGCAATTTTGCTGTGGAGTCCGGAAATCACAAAGGGAAATTACATAAAAAACTACTCCATTTGACTAATTTAGTGCACGCATATGGCCTCCAGGGAGCGGGTGCTAAAGTTTGTGGGAAAAACGGACACCCCCCTTTCCCCATTTCCCATTTCGTACATCGTTTCTGGCTGTCAGTCACAGGAAATCTGAAACTCGTCGCCAGCCAGGTGGATATGAGGCTCTGATTCACTCTTCTCACCTGTCCAAAACGCCCTGACAGCTTTGTGTAAATAAAACAAATGGGTAAACACACGATGGCAGCTTCGGCTGCGGTTGCCACCAAATTTACCTTAAATTTGACAACATGCGCCTGGCTCACAGGTGCCGCATCTGCGGCAGACTTTCATTTGGGCCATGGCCCCTAAACTTGGCTCACAAAAGCCCCATTCCACTCTAAGCTCATCCGTCAATCAAGGCGGCGATTCCTTATTTATTTATACACTCCCGGCTGGCTTTAATTTTCTGCCGCATATTTCCCCAAGCTTGGCCCAATATTAATGTCGAAGCATTTGTCAGCGGCAAAGTTTTATTGCAATTTAAATTAACAGCTGCTGCAATCAAATTAAACGTTTTAAATTGCCAAAAATATTTACACGTATTCCGACCCGATCCAGATCCCGATCCCGAAATTTGAATTTAAATTGAACTTAGTTGGCCAGTAAGCCGCACAGCGTTCCCTTTGAACGCCTTCTAATCCTTCAATTAATAATCTTCAGCTCCCAACTTTTTGCCCAACAGCAAGGGTGTGGGCCCTCAATGAAAAACCCAAAGTTTTGTTGGAATTTTTTCCTCCTTTTGGAGCGGTCGACGAACCCTTTTCGTGGTTGGAATTTTTTGTGAGAAACAATTATTAAACGCTAGCTTCTCGGGCTTTGCATTTTTATATTCCCTTGTTCGCAGAATTAAATATCTAATTTATCAAGTCTTCGTCGCTGGTCCTTGCCCGACTTGCCATTGCCAATAATTAAATTTCCCCCGAAGGAATGCCAAGGATATTGGGGTTGGGGTGGTAAACAAATGGTTTAATGTTTCTCGAGCCGGAGAAGCAGATGTCAACTTTAAGATTTCAGCTTGTCACCTGGCAACACAAAAGGGCGTCGGCCTGAGGGGGCGTGACAGGGCTCGTTTCATTCAAACACATGACGTTTAACCCGCCCACGACAGAGCCCAGATGTCCTTTTGGCCTTGTTTTTGTTAGCTTGTCTCAGCCTTGACTGACTTTGTTTATCTTTCATTATTTATTCTCTTATCGGAACAGAGAGATAAGGTCGCCGGCAAAAAGCACACACCACATCACAACCCCCGACTTTCGCCCATAACTAATTAATTATGCCTTCTTAAAGCGGCGTTAAACTTTCCCGTATAAGTTCTATATAGTTGTACATATCGACGGAAAACTGGTAGTGCGAGCCGTGTTAATCCACTTATCCCACTGGGAATCCGTCGTGTGATGGACTGATCTAGTGTTCTGGGAATGGGAGAGTGGGAGTGGGGGGAGGGGAAGGGGAAGGAGGACACCTGGCTGCTGGCCAACAGAACAACTTGCAACTTGTTTTCGTATTAATTAGAAAAATAAACAAAGCGCCAAGCGCTGAGAAATCAAATTAAAAGTAAATTGAGAGCAGAAGGGGTGCGCTGAGAAATCGTGTCGGGGGCAAGGGACCCTTCTCGGAAAAGCCAAAACCAATTATAGACTCTGGTCGGGGGTAAGATACCCATAGTCATTTCCACTTTTCCGAGGGGAAAAGTACTCGGAGCAGCGAGTGTCTATCCAAGTATGTCGGAGAAATATTTACTTGGCTATTTAATTAATAGTCATGAATAGCGAATGACACAAATGCATTTGCATATGGCATTCTAGATTCGAGAGTCGAAAGAGCAGCGTTTTTAATTAGCCCGCGGGCCAGAAATAAATCGAGCTGGGGGCATTGGAATCGCGGATTCTTGACATGTTGCCAGCAGCTGAGAGGCGGCAAGATGCATGAGTGAAATGGCTGAGGCGTAGCACGTGCCGCATCATGGAAAATTGTTTGCATTTTCCGCCACGCCCCCTCTCGCCAGTCCCTTTTCCAGCAGATCGAGGGGTCAGGCATATGGGCGGTGGGCGGTGGGCGGATAAATCCAGTGGCGGCTAGATTACACAGCCCGCTCTCAGTTATCGGCTACTTAAAATAAACAGTTTAATGTGCAAACTTTTCGACTGTCTGCGCAAGAACAACAAGCAATCAGGCGGCGATATGCTGTTGGTTTTGGCATTGGCTGCCCATCCTGCGTGGCAAGGACTTTTCGCCGGGACAAACAAGCCATCTAGCTATGGCCAAAGTTTTTCGGGGGCAATCATTAAAATTCATTTCCTATCGACAGTCAGCAGGGAAACAACATACACACACCATACACACACACACACAGAAACACACACATGTATTCATGTTATGGATGACGCCATTTAGTTTGAATATCTATGGCAGCAGCCACATCCTTCGCATCCCTCGCATCTGTATACACAAGAGGCTGTCTCGCTCTGCCCCCTCTGCCTTTCTCTTTCCCACTCACATACTCGATGTGTTTTCACAAGTGCCTCGAAGCGATTTGAATGCGGCAATTCCTTTTGAATTGATCCCAAAAGTGACCTTTTATTTTCGATACGATTTCAGTCATTTTCGCATGGCCCCGGCTAAAAGTCTCCAGCGGCCTAGGGAACCACAGGGAAAACCAGCAGCAGAAGAAAGAGAGAGGAAGTGAGGGAGAGAGAGAGTGGGGAAAAGGGGGAAAGCCAGCGAAGCCATTTTGTTTGTGTAGTTTAAGTGCCCGCATTAGTGGCGAATATAAATTTTGTCCGTAGACCCAAAAACAGCGAATGGTGAATGGCAAACGGCGGAATACGAACCGAAATCAAAACCACAACCGAAGCCAAAAACCCCGGCGACATCCTCAGTGACAAAAGCGACGAAACGATGGCAAAAATCAAACTAAAAGTTCGCCCCATGAAAATCATAATTCAAACGTTGAAATCAGCACACAGATTTTCCCCTACGCATATGCGTAAATACAGTTGCGGGCACAATAATAGCAATAAATGGATTTGAAATGAATAATAATTTACCAACTATAAAGTACTTAATTTTAATTTATGTATTTTGATTGTATTTTATCAAAGTTTATCTTAGAAAAACATCGATTCATATTGACTGCACTAACATGATTTACATATCAAATAGGTATAGGTTTTCTATTAGCATACATTGCTTTCGCCGCAACTGTGTAACCATTGAGCACTGCGAACCCCCCGAAAATCCCCCCAGCGATTGTTCCGTGTGTATACAATGGCAACTATTGAAAATACGCAAAGCCTCTTTCGGCGTGTCCTTGTGCTGCTTCTGTGATTTCGATGCTCTTGTTCTGCCTTTGACCCCCGGAAAATTCCCGAATTGTGCCCCGACCATAGGAGCTTTCCCTTCCGCCTCCAACCGCCCCTCTCCCCTTCGGCAACCATCGAGTGCCTAGTGAATGGGACGCGTGTGCGTTTTGTTTTATTGCCAGCTTCGAACCGTTGCCAAGCCGTTTTCCACTGGGTTTGCTTAGGGCAAACACTTTCCCCGCTCCTTTGTTGGCCCATTGTGTGCGGGGATAATCGAAGCCATAAATAACAGGCGCGAAAGCTCCGCGCTTGCCCTCTCCTCTCCCTTTTTTTCGCATTTCCCCGGGCTTTTTTTCTTCTTGTTTTTGGGGCTGGGTATACGATAACAAAAGTGCCAAAAGTGACAAACAGCAGGCGACCGTCAACGCGGCCAAAGCCAACTCGTTAGTAAATCCAATTTGTGCGTGAATGTCAACAGTTTCGGTGCAGTCACAGTTAGAGTTACTATTACTGCCCTGACAGCATGCCACGCCCCCTTTTCCGCACTCCGCCGACTGCCACACGGGAAAACTACCGGAAAATGGCAACTAGCAAATGGAGGCAAAAATCGCGTGAGCTGACATGTGACCGAGTTTCGGGACGAGGGATTCAAGCGGTCCTTTTTTTTTAAATCAATTAAAAATTTACATTTCATTCACACAATAAATAATTTGCATAATAACCCAACACACACAAAAACACTTTACTATCCACACACACACACACACAGCCACACACGTAGCATCGCATAATTAAACGTTCAATTTATGCGCGAGAAGGAAAAACAAAAAATTCCATATGGCTCGCGTTTTATAAACAGTTTTCAATTAATTACAGCATTCGCTCAAACAAGGCATTTTAAATTCCGTACAAACTTTAGCTGCTGCATCATATGGCGCGTGATGCATTAACAATTATTATTGCATACATTTTGACGCATTTAAAATTTCATAAATTTACTTGGATAACGTGTGCGTGCGTGCCTTTTAAATTAATTTATAACTTTCAGTGCATTAAATCAGGGCCGATAAGGGCGTCGATGGTTATTAAAGAATCGGCATTCCGGAATATATGGCCGAGGGCCTCTGCGGCCGTTGAATTGTCACTGCAGCGCTGGCGAACATAAATCGGGGCTGTCTGTGATAAATATAGAACCTCCAGCGTCAGTCAAAGCCAGACAAAATGTCTTGTCTGGAGATATTTCTCCAGAATTTACAAATGCAATCGGCTCCAAAGGGATTTCTGCGGCATATTCCCCAGGGTTTCCGGAATTCTACGGCCTCCTTTGATGCCGAATCCTGCTCTCCGGCGGAATGGTTGGGGCGTTGGCGCTCCTCTGACAAAATATTTATTTATACAAATTCGCCACAGCGCTTTCAAGTGCAAAGACAGCAAACACATTAAAAACAATTTGATTTGCACAGAAAAAATACTGACCAGCAGACGGAATGCAAACACTTCAACAAAGCAAAACAAATGCCTGAAAATCAGTTCAGGGAAATAAAACAATATTTAAATAAATCAAAATTAGCATCAGCCGCAAAAATGCTGCCAGAGAAACAACTGGCAACCAAAAGCAAAGCAAAAATACCAGTATCTACGAGTTACAGCAGAAAGAGACATCTGTGGTGCCTGTGAATCGGAGCATGTTTTACATAATACAATTTCCATTTTCCGAAAATAAAACACACGACTCTGGCAGCGTGGCAACGTGCTAAACAGTCTTCCAATCCCAAATCCACAAGATGCGGATACACATGTAGCCGAATCTGTGGGCGAAGCTGGGGATTGGGGATTGGGGGCCACCGACCACCGCTCGTCATTTTAAATACCAAATATATTTTGATTCCATTTTGGTCAAGGCGAGCGCACTTGGGCCAGGAAACTAAACTTCATCTTGCTCAATCGGCTTGCGGTTGCCTGGCCACAAAAGTCTGCTCTGGCTCAAATTGACATTGAGTTATGGCCGAGGTCCTCTTCAGATCTTACACAGTCTCCGGTCGGATGGTCTTTTTAAATGATTTTCAAATCGTATTGCCCGGCAGTTAGGAAACGATGCTGTGTGGCCCACAAGTACGTACATATAACAAATAAATACGCAGGGATGGAATAAAGATGATTTATGTTTTTTCTCGCTACCTACGCGCTGAGCTTTAATAAATACCATAAAAAATGGCCATATTTAATTGCCGGCTGCCAGTCGGGGAAAAATGTTAATAAATGTCAGGACTGTTTCCACTCAACTGACAAAATGAGCAACGAGCTTGAAGTTGACACCGACTGTCCACCGCAGACGACGTCATCAGCGCGAAGAATAAGATAACCCAGAAATGGGTGGCGATGCGGGTGCGGACTTTCTCCCCGCTTCGCCATAATTTGACATAATTTATGAGTTTTCAATTTATCATCTCTGGAAGTGGTGGGGAAATTGGGGGAGAACTGCACTTGCATATCCACAATTTGCTCCGCATTTTCGCCTGTCAAAGGCAAAGCCCGATCGGAATGTCAAATGTCAATGCTGCTGATTGTGAGAAAGCCGAAATTGCATGTGAGGCACACATGTTCTGGCTCCCACATCGCATTAGCTTATGGCCGTCTGAGCCCGGCCTGCTGATCTCTGTGGGAAGTCGCTCCCCTTTCACCCGTTTTCCCCTTTTCACGCATAAAATATTGCCACTTGTCATCGACGAAGAGCCGTCCGTCCATCCATCCCTCGCCTTCATTCGCTGCGCATGTTGTTTTCTTGTCATTAAAGTCGTAAGCACTGTCACGTAGCTGTCAATTTACAAAAATCGCATTAGCCAGAAGAAGAATCTACATGCTGGCAGCACAAATTCGGCAGAAGTACTTACTGCTACACAGAAATAAATATTTAAAGAGTGTTCAAGCTTGATGCGCTGGGTAAATATTATCTTGTGGAATTATTACATTGTCTGAGCTTTTCTTTCACTTTAGTGGATTTGTTTCTAAAGAAAATTTAATAAGAACTTGGGTTTGTAGGAGCTTTCTTTATCTCATAAATATATTTGTCCATAGTTTTGTTATTTATTTCTGATATGCTGATGGAAATACATTTTTTCTCTCTGCAACTATGTGGTTATTATGTGCTAGATGGCATGCATTATGTATGTGCATATTTATGACAACTGTCGCTCCAGCGACTTGACTGCCGCTCACATCATTGGGAATTTAGGGCCGGAGATTACCGAGTCGTAAAACCCGACACTCAACTGCGTGTACGGGTAAGTTGGCCGGGCAGATAAGAAGGCTCAGCGAGCACTTGGCGGGCTGCACATAATTAGCGGTGGACACTTAACTAGCGACCGCCACTCGCTCTCTCGGTTCTGCTCCCCCCAGTAAATGTCAGCGTAAATTTGCATTTTTAAGACGCATAAAAAGGACTTAGCAGGAGGCAGCCGAAAAAAAGGAACGGAGAGCGACAGAGCGACTAAGGTAACAAAATGCAAAACACGCGCAACAGGAAACAGGAGCGCGAGAATGGCCGCAGGACTTAAATGCTTTTAACCTAGCGACGGGCAACGACGGGAAAAGTTGGCAGTCTAATGAAACAGGCAAAAGCGGTTAAGGAATTGTCGGGCAAACACCGGCGACATGTGCAACTGAATGGATTTGCCAGCACTCGACGTTAAACGGCTTTTCAAGAGCTTCACTCCGTGCAGCGCAATTGAAAGCAAAATCAATTACAACAAAAGGGCCTGAAAAGCATTTTAACGACAGCATTCAGAGCTCGCGCGAGCGGCTTTCATTCAATCATTTACATAAAATTTTATTTAACAAGCGAATTCCAAAGGCTTTCATTTTTAATGCATCCCCTCCCGGATGCTGGGGAGTCCCCCCAGCTCTCCCAGGACTCCCAGTTCGCCCGGGACTCCCACCCAGTTCGCAGGACTCTCGTCGAGTCCCCAGCGATTCCTGCCACAATCCGGGTAAAGAGGCTCGTGTGTGGCGGCGTGTGAGTGCGTTTAATGCGTGTCTGCATACGCCATGAAACTTCATTATGAGTGCCTCAATATTTTCGCAAATAAAATGCCAGTCGAAGGCAAATTGAAAACCCAGAGAGCCAGAAGGCTCTGTAAAATATTAGCATACTTGGGGGCGCAGTCAAAGTTTGTTTGCCGAAACAAATTAACCTTGAATATGCCACATAGAGTGGAGACGGCCCTGTCAAAACGAAGCTGAGCCGAGGAAATTATGCAAATATGTTCGGTACAACAACAATGGATGTCTCCGATAAGTCCGGTATCCCTGGAAAATATCTCTCTCCCTTCGACTGACTATCAGACTAACTGACTAACTGACTGACTGTCGTTGTTGTCCTGTGGCTTTGGCTGGTGGAAAAATGTATTAATTTTAAGCAGAACGCTGGAGACTTTGACGTCAGCTAGCTGATAAGCAGCCGCACGCTTGACAAAATCAATAATGGCAATACTGCTCTTGTTTCAGTTTCTCTGCTCTGTGTGGCTGCTGTTCCTGCTGGTATTTGCATGATTAATGAAGCCACGTAATTGATTACATGGCCACGCCCAGGCTGGGCTCAAAAAAAAAAATGAGTAACAGCAACAACAAGAACAGGAAAATGAACGGGAAGAAACAAAGGCAGAGCCAAAGGCAATGGCAATGGCAACTCGAACTTTCGCATGATTTTGTATCATCGAAGGCAAGGCACACAGCTGATTGATGCGTCTGTGGCAGGGACAAAAGCAGCGCCTCATCCACATCAACATCAACATCCACATCCGCATTCCGCCCGACTTCACCCATTCTCATCCCGATTTCCGGCATCATAATGCGACCACGCACGTGCGTTTGGCACATGATTACACAGGCAAAAAATGAACTAAAATAATAAGAATTAAATTAAATAAATATAATTCTCCTAGGAGAAGCTAGTTGACTTTTCTAAATTCTTCAAAAAATGCTCACATATAAACGTCTGAATGCTTATTTCCTACAGCCTGCATATTTATTTAAAGGTAGATTTATGACTTAGGCAACTACCCAAGCTTTTCCCCATTTAACATCATAATTATTATAATTAGGAAGTTGGACTGCTAATATTTGTTTGCTGTGTGTCCTGGCTGATCCCATGTCCTGTTTGGGCCATGTCAGAAAGGCAGGAGGAGCCAAGGCTGGCTGTCATTGACTGCGGATTGGCGTTGTCAACGATGCAGCGGGCCTGATGACAAAGATGATGATGCAGCCGCTTTCAAAAGCTGCAGCAGACAGTTTGGGAAGCAATGGAAGGAGCGGAGTGGGCGGGGGGCGTGGTGCGGTGGCTTTGGGCGGAAGTCGGGCTTTCTCATGGCTGGTTATTTATGCGTAATTTCTATGCACACACGCACAGGCTCTCGGGTTCTCAGTCCCTCTGTCTCTCGGTCTCTTTGGGCCCCTCGTCCTGGCGAGAGGGATTGGCATCCAGGATGGCGGGTGGGCACTTCAGACCCGGGCTCATCGTCCCGGCCAAGTGGTTAGCTTTGGCTTTGTTGCCAGAGTTGGCTGCCTTTTCTGCCGGGCTCCGGTGGTCGGAGCTTTGAGGCACACAATCATCAATCAAAATCAAAAGCCAAAGTACTTTTGACATTAATTTATTCAAAAGGGATACGAGCACTTTTTAACTGCACTAACACACACACACACACTCACACACACAAACGGTGACCGCAGAAAGGACGAGGATATGGACACTGTTTGCGAAATTTAACCACTCTCTCCGCAATTATGACCACTTGGCCGTAATGGTTATTTAATTTCGAATCGATGGCATGCAAATTCCTCTCCATATTCGCCGAAAGTAAAAATATTCTAATTAATATTTATGGACGCGGCGACGGGGCGCTTTGCATAAATCAAAAGCATTTGAATAATAAATACGAATTATGCATTTAATTAAGATTTGCCACAAAAATCCACGCTCGACGCTTCGATGAGTGGAAAGTGCAGGGTAAACAACAATTCAGCGATTCCATTTCCATTCCGCTTTTCCTTTTTCCCCATTGTTTCTATCTGCATGTGTGTGTGTGTGTGTGTTTTCCATCGTTTTCGTTTTCGGGCAGGCGAGATTTTGATTTCCTCAGCTTGCATCACTCAAAGCGAACGGGCGACAGTCGAAAAAAGCAAACCAAACCGATCCGAACCGAACCAAACTGAACCAAACGAACGCCGGGCGTTTTCAATCTAAATGCAAATGCTTGCGGTGTGCTTTTTGTTTCATCCTTGAGCCGCGACAACAGCAACATCAGCATCAGCGAAGCAGCAGCAACATCGGCAGTGGCAACAGCAATTCAGGTGAAATCGCAACACAGAAAGCCAATTAAGCGACTCAGACATTAATCGAAGCTCGTTGCAAATATCGCGTGGTGGTATCTCCCATAAAAAAGAGCAAGGTAAAGACAATTCGCCGTGCTTAATGCAGAAATCGCATTTGGCCAGCAGAGTTCCGTATCATGGCAATTGTGCTTTTTACCGGATTTGCTATGCACTGCAATATTTAGTGGTCATTTATCAGAACTTGCTATTTCAATTGCTTTAAATAGTTCTGATACTTGCAATACAACCTTTAAGATACAGGATATACAATATATACTATATATGTCTTTTTATTTATAATTTAAAATCAATTTTACATTTTATACTGGTTCCCTTTTCGTTCTGTGTAGTCCATTTTCCGTTTCCAATGCACACATACTCGTATGACCATGTTAATACCTATTTCCAATTCAATTGGAAATGTTCATGTTGGCTCCATAGTTTCTATTGCATTAAGGGCCAATAAAAATTTACAAGCAACCTACACGAGAATTTGCCGCCGGGAGGGCTTTTCCTCCGCTTAAGTGTGTTTGACATGAGATAAGCTCGTTTTTGCCGTCTCGCCTCATTTGCCTCGTTTACAGAGGCGAGCGGAGCAAATTGATAAATTATGTCGGACTGGACTGGGCTGTGGACCAGGAATTGCCGGCAATTAGCCAGGCAGAAAACAATTAGCATTATGTGATAAGAGGTACGCAGCACACAATAACATGTCTATCGCAGCGAGGCAATTGAGGCGAAGATCCAAAGAGGCAAAAAGGCGGAGGCGGGGTCAAGGGATTCCATCTGCAATTGAGACGTGTATGGTCAACGAAAGTCTGCACGGCCCAGGAATTCTGGGGGCCCATCGATGCGTATGCAAATCACGGCGAGCACTTTAGCGGCATTAGAATTACAAATATCCAGAGCGGCATTTGCACACCCGTTGGCACAAGGGCAACAGAAAGGCGACGATTCTTCGAAAGCCGCGACGTGACACAAGGCAAACAAAATCGAAGCCTACTCCGGCAGACTCAGATGCCGATTCAAAAATTCACATCCAGCAGCAGGCGCTTGGAAATAGATACAATGTAAATATGCAGAGTCGCGGTAGAGGATACATAAATCAGGGCAGGGCAGGGCAGGGTAGAAAATGTGAAATTAAACGCAAACAGTGGCGAAAACGGCGATGCGGAAGCATAATTGAACTTTGAGCTCGGCAAGATGGAAAATTCTCAGCGCGCAGCCAGGAGCTGCTGCTCCTCCAGACGCTCGCTGCTCTCATTAAAGCCAAATGCAATTTACGCCGATAATTTGCAATAATTTGCATACTACGTGCGGATGCAGCTGCACCTGGACCACTTTGCCCACCCACCAGCCCGCGTTTTCCCATCCAATTTTCCCACCCGCCCACGCGATGCACTCTACGTGCTCGAGCTTTTTAATTGCACGGCTTAGTCGAGGCGCGTTGCCATTTTGTAAATTTCGTTAATTGGAAAATGTGCCGGGATCAGGATTCATTTTCATCTATTTCCCAAATGCCTGGACAGCATGCGTGATCCTCGGCAGCTGGCGAAGTGCACAGTTTCCCCGTGGCCATAGCTCAAACTTAATGCATTTTATTTCGGGCTTAATGGAATTTCCAAATGGTTTTGGCTTTAAGCGAACCGAGTCATTTATCCTGCATGAAGTCTCTTCATTATGCACAAGTTTCCCGCCGAATATTTTGCTAGCTGCCTGACTGTATTTACCCATAATATTTATCCACTTTCGAAGCTCTCCGCGGGGGAAAGCGCAATTGTTCCAGCTTCGGCTGGCTGCAGGATTTATTATGCATAAAATTGCAGCGGAAAGTCAAATAAAATATGTATTGAAAGTTTTATTGTTCGGCATCCCTTTCCAGGCGACTCGCATATTTGCACATGGCACACATTTCATGTGGAACTGAACTGCCGCTCGTGACGCTCCCGGCATTTCGCTTAAAATTGAATTCTTTTTATGCATTTACCTAAATTTCGTTTTTTGTTGCCCGCTTTCTCCGTTCGCCCCACAATTTTATGTACGCAATTTTTTGTTCATCACCCGCCCAGTTTTGCCTTGCTTTGTTCATATTTTGAACTTTGTGCGGGTGTTTTCGGCTGCCTTTTATATTTGCGCTCGTGTATTCTGCTGGATTTCTATTTGCTTTAATAGACCAAACTCTGGACAGGCTTGCCCATGTAGTGCACAGTGGATATGGTATGGTATACTATACATACGTGCCTGCACTGGTTCAGGACCCTACTTTCGGCTTTGCAAATATCCTGCGGCAGCAGCAGCGTTTATATGAGAGCTTACTGCTCTCTTTTGGACGGAAAGGAGGTGCGGAGTGGATTTTGTGATTTGCTTTTTATGTGGGCCATATGGGCACCACCTACGACTGTGGCCACGCACATTTCAGACCTGTTTCGGCTATAAGGCGCCAAGAGGCGCTTAGATTTGACCGGATTGTTGCCAAGGTTGCCGGGACCAAAAATATATATCCGGATAAGAGAACGCTTGGTAAGTGAAAAAGGAAAAGTAGATTTTGTCAATGGATTTCGATAAAGGAAATTAATGTTGAGAAGTAATCCTCACTTGTGTGAAATTCCATAAAGTTAAACACTCCATAAATTCCACAAAAAAAAAAACTGCAGAGATATATTATTTCCAATTTAATTTTCAACAAAACTGGAGCTTGATTATCTTCCTAATTAGTTGACACATTTTCCATTTAAACTTTTGTATTTTTAAGCAAATAAAAAGTGTTAGTAGTTATATTAAATCATAATGTAAAAAAAAAAATAGAATGTTAAATTAGTCTCATAACAAAAAATATTAAAAAAGCCCCGTCTGGATTTGTGTACTTAAAACATTTCTAGAATTCTCTGCTTCTAATGACTTCCCTTGTCTAATTTGCTTTGCTCCTTGAGAACAACAATAATCACAGCATAAATCTCATTTCTCGAGCATCTTTCCGAGAAGTGACCATCAAAACGGCATCCCACTCAAACATGAAAATTTGAAAGGCAAACAAATCTGTCCCATAAGCAAACCCACGCACCAATAGCTGCCAGGGATCTCCAGTCCGGCAGAATGCGAATGGAGCAGTAAGCCAGGACTTACGGCTACAAATCAGAAGGACCAACTCACCCCGCTGCTATTCCGGCGCTTGCTAATCCGAAAGCCAGAGGAACTTTCAAGGCCTGCAACTCTCAGCCGGGCCACTGGCCACCGGCCACTGGCAACTTGTAAGTTTAATTTATGTTTTTGCTTGGCCAACAGGGGGAGGGCAAAAGTTTCGCCGCTCGCAGCTATTGTTCCAATGCACTGACCCGTATTCGGGAAGACGTCTGCATAAACAATTTGTATCTTGTATCTTGTATCTGCTGGATGCTGCACTTTCACTTCGGGCGGCCAACGGACGATGACAATTGTGATAAATTATCCGCCACGCGACTACGAATCGAATCAGAGGGGGTGGTCTATATGCATACTATATACGTATATTGGCCGACGAACTGTTGCGCCCACTCTGGAAGAACGCACAAAATCCCGCACCGCGAACAACACACACAGATACACGCTGACGCTGACCACTACAAATGAAACCGCAGTGTGTTATTGTGTCATTAATTTATCCTCGCTCTTTTCGCTTTATTGTTGGTTTTTTGGCGCTTAAAGTGCGAAAAGTGACTCGAATTAATTGATGATCCGCACGCAACTGAAGAACGTTAATGAGGCGTCGTGACGCGTTCACATTTCCATATGATTTACTTGGTTCTATCTGTTCAACGCGTTTTCCGCAATTCACTTTTCAGTTCGCCCGCTTTTACATTTCCCGCACACTTGGAGATGCCGCTCCTCCGGTTGATTTTCCGCTTTCGGCTGTTATCGCTGATGGTAATCCGCTTTTGCCCTAAATTTCAATTCCTTTATTTCGTTTTTTGCACTGTAGGTTTTTTGGGATTTTTCTCTTCTCGAGTGTTTCGATGGCTGGAGTGTATTATTATTTTCTTATTCCGGCACGTTGTCTTTCTTTTTTTCTATTTGTATTTTCTTTTCTTTTTATATTTTTGGTGGGCGGAAGGGGCGCGGCACACGCAACCTGACGGATGCGCAGCACTCACAGCATTCGAAAGTCACGCACTAATGGTCCGCCGCCGCCTCCTTTTGTTCTAATTAGCCGCATAAATTGCAAGTTGGCTGCGACAGAAAAATCACACCTTCCCGAGAATCCCGACCGAAACGGATCTCTGCAGAGTTGGGACCGCCAGGAATTATATATAGACAATGGTCATGGAGCAGCACCCGCACGACGAACCAAACGCTGTGAGCCACGGATAAGAACTAAACAACAAACGCAGCTGCCGCTGCTCGGCTGCTGCTGCTGCTACAGCGTGTTGTTGCTGCTGTTGCTGGTGTTGCTGCTGCCGCTCGCTGGTGTTGCTGCGGGGCGGCAACACATACGGCATATCATTCACGCTTTTTCACTTCGGGCGGACTTCGTTTACGGCGGTCACGAGTACGGGCGAACCGCTCTCCGGTTCTCAATCTCCCCCATTCATTCGCTCTCGTGTTGCATGTTGCTCGTGTGGCAAACGGCAGCGAGGCGGCAACAGCAACATGCGGCCAAGACGTGACCTTTGGCAACTGGTCGAGTGTTGTTTCGGCTCTCGGGCGCTTGCAGCCAATTAATGGGCCACTCGCCATGTGATTTATCGGCACCTCTCATAAATCCCAGCCCGATTTGGACGCTTCCCGTGGCAGCAGCATAAACAAAAACACATGCATAATTTCCATAAATCTTTTATGGCTGCGTGTAAAAGTTTCGGTTGGGCCAATTATCCGTCCCGAACTAGGCACTAATTTGACAGCAAAATGGGCACAGCCCTTATCCCTCCTTTGGGGTCAGGACAGGTCAACTTTTGGCTCTCCGGGCGCCCCATTCG
This sequence comes from Drosophila ficusphila, assembly GCF_018152265.1. Lineage (NCBI taxonomy): Eukaryota > Metazoa > Arthropoda > Insecta > Diptera > Drosophilidae > Drosophila > Drosophila ficusphila. The sequence continues at coordinate 23,235,374 of NW_025064737.1, forward strand.
TGTCCATAACTAACCCCATAATTGAGTTATCCCCCTGGTCGACCGCACAAACGGGCTTTGTTGTTGTCCTGGCCAAGGATTATCAATGGCCTGTGAGCATTTACTATCGCCCGGCGATTACATTGTTCGCATTGCTTAATTTTACTTGGTCTCTTGAGCTGTTGTAAGTCATGATGCATTTATATTAAGCCATTATGGCAAATTGGAAGTGTGCCTTAATACTTTGGATTGTCACGATACTAAGGTATCAATTATATAGTTGCAAATCACGATGCTTTACCTACAGGTATTTAGTTAAAACTTACTTATAAAAACTATTTTGATAAGCATAGGTAATTGCTTGTACAAACAAGTAAATGAAAACGAACTTTAAGCATGTAACTAAAGAAACTTAACATTTGCTCTTTAAGCTTGATATAAAAATAGAATAGCAAATCCTTCTTATATACAGATTAATTTTTCCCACTTAACTCAATTGCCCTTAGGCCCTTGGCAACATGACATTGTCAACAAATTCGTATAAGGCTACACGCAACATGTTGCTTCAACCCACGTCTAATGTAAGCAACATGAGTGTTTCGGCAACATTCAAAATGTTGCTTTCGTTAAGTGTTGCAGAATAAAATTCAAAGCAACATTTGTTGAGGAAATGCTATATGGCAGTGTTTTCCATCTACACGAAAGATTACCAAATTTCCAAACATCCGATTTGGCATACCTCTTAAAGTTTATATATTAATTCTTTAACCAACTGCGTCATTAGATTTTTTTTTATATTTTGGCCCTTTTTTTTATGATCTAATCCCTTTCCAAATTTGCAATAAATGGATTTGCTGAAAATTGACCAAAGCTCACTAGTTCTAAGCCCATAACTTTTCTAATTTTAATTTGATTTCAAAGTGACATAGCTCTAAACGTGTATATTTTAATTTTTTAACCAACTGCAGTATTAGAAAGTTTTTACTTTTCAAGGGCTTATAAGTTCGGCTCGCCGTAGCTAGCTTTTATTCTTGTTAACTACTACTTTACGTTATTTCCAGCAATCACTTGCTAATTTGAAAATAATATTTTGATATAACTTTGAGTATTGTTAAATAAAAACAACTGAAATAGGAAGATAAGAGTTGTATTGTTTTTGATTGTAGCTTGAGTCGCATTTCGTGTATTTTTCGCTATTATGTTTATAATTTCTGTACTGCTTCTCGTTAAACTCAAAATATTCTGAGAGAAGCTACTACCATCGGCTGGCTATGAAAATATTCGCTGTTGCGAAATGGGAACAGATTGTCGCCCATTGCATTGTAATGCAGTTGGCAAGCTGTTGCACCTCTAAGCCACCCAGGGCATTTCGATGGCAGCACGGCCTCCACTTTGCCCGGGGCATTAGCCTTTTTATTCACTGATGTTGCAGCTGGCGCCCGCGGCAACCTTCACACCTATGCACACGGCGCATTGTATGGCCACTTCCACTTGAGCTCTGCAGAAAAGAAAAGCGCAAATAGGATCAAGGATAACAAGGACATAACAAATGCAATGCCGGCGAGTGGCAAGGGAGCATTGTAAATGCTTTTAAAGCAATACTTGATGCCAGCTGATTGAGTGGCAAATGGGCTTTTAACCCAAAAAGGGGAGTTTGTGGCGGGCTTTGCTGGCTAATTGGGGCGTGGCCCCACCCTTCCTTGTTCCTATTTTACACACTTTTCCTTTCCCTTTCTTAAGTCAATACAAACAAATTTCATAACACATTTTTACTCAACCTATTTCGTTGTTAATTTAAATGAAACGTGTCACTGAACCAATTTGTAAATGAAACGTCTGAAAAAGCATGAACCGAGCATAAAGATAATATAATATATTTCCTTTTTCAATTATTATGGGAAGGGTCTTATTATAATGTAAGTTAAAATCCAGCTAATAAATCATAATTTAAGAAATTTATTTTCTGTGTGGCTATGACATTTGTGCATTTGTCTTGATGCTGCAGTGAATATTTGTTTCCCGGGTGAAAAAACTTTGCTTATTTCATTTTAATTGCTTCACAGTCGCAGGACTCGGCACACACACATGCACATGCATAGCAAATAACTCTCACAGTCAACTGCGGTTGTGTGCGAAACCCCTGTGTGGGTGTGTGCTCATTAAAAAGCGAGGCAGCTACGCAGAAAAGCGACATTTGCATAAAATTTCAGTGTGCGTATGTATGTGTGTCTGTGTGTGTGGAGGGAAAATGCTACCGAGAGCTGAAAAAGCGTGCCACTGACACACAACTGTCACTCACACTGGCTGAGAAACAGACAAAGCCAAGTCAAAACTTGCAAATTTTAATGCATCACAAGATTTCAACCACTTCCTATGTCTCACAAGCCGAGAAATCATCACCAGCAGGCTCGCAGCTTGACGCCGAAAATAAAGAAAATCTCCAACTGTCATGTCACGTGCCCCTGGTCCTCCCACCCCCGCTTACCCTCCCCCTCCCCACCACTTTCGTCCCACTCTCTTGGCCAAATCTGTTGAGGGCTCATTAAAAGCGGCTGCCGTTTTGGCCTAGGGGCAACTCTTCGCTTCTGTTCTAATGAAGTTTTCCTCAAAAGGGTAGCTGTAGTTCCCTTTAATCGGTTCGAGCCCCCTCATTCCAAAGGTTAGGAAACACTACTCTGTGATGGCTGCCGTTAAATTGTCGTTTCCTTTTTTACGCACCAAACTACGCAAATGATTGACAGCTGGACATTGTGGCTGAGTGAATAACTCACAGGCCGACAGGCTGGCTGGCCGCTTGATTTATGGGGGCGTGCCCCGGACAGCCGTGCTTTGGCGCTCAATTAATGCGGAACCAAAGTCAAAAGTCACCGAAGACGACCGCTTGTTTGGCAGTCGTGTGGTCCTCCCGGCGATGGATTAACACATCTCCGGGGGCAACGGCGACAACCCTCGTGGCAAGGTCTTTGTCTTGCGACGGAGGCTGGCCGTCATATAAATCAACCATAATCAACGCGAAATGCGGCTTGACTTGCTATAGATGGACTCCGATACCAGCCTAGATAAGCTACACTTGGCAGAAATGAGTCACGCTACCGATTTGATATTAACTTCTAGTCAAAATATGTCACAACAATGATGAGTTTTTATCAACATAGAACAGAATTGTATTGCTTGTTACACTTTTAGCTCTTTTGGGGCTATGAGAATTGTAACTAGAATTTAAGTTAAAAAGTTAAGCTACTCTGTAATTTTTCTCTGTGTGCACGAGAGGGTGAAAGAGGCCGCGGGGCGCATAAATCTAAATTACACCGAAGCACCAGGGGAATTGTGGCCCAGAACTATGAGGGAAAGTCGGCTCAAGATCCGAATCTCCCCCGAATGATAGATAGAAAGTGAGAGGAAATTGCCGGCACTCGTTTGCTTTGTTTGTTTGCTTGTTCGGAATGTTTCCTAATCGGCCAAGGAGTCGTTCACACCTCCCCGCATGAGGGTTCCTTAATTGCAAGTTATTGATGAGCCCCCATCCCCCAAAAATGGCCCACTAAACATTCAATTTTCAGAAACACAACAGCCCAACAAGCGAACACCTTTGGCAGTGTGGGAAAGAAATCTGGTAATATGAACTGTCAGCAAAATGAACCTTATGAAAAGTCATTGACAGGAGCAGCACAACAACAACAACAGCAGCAGCAACAACAACAACAGGAGGCGGCAGGATGATCCTGTGCCCAGGTCCTTCAATAGGTGCGTGTGGGCGTCAACGGCAAAAAGTGAGATGCAGAGCAGGGTTTTCCGTGCGAGAGCAAAGGAAAAACGAGGAAAACAGTCAGTGAGAGGTAGACAGAATCTCATTTGTGGTTATGTTGGCGTGTCAAAAGCGGACAACAATGACAACCTCAGGAGCAGAAACCAGAGCGGCAACAACAAGGTTGTCGGGCTCTTCCACACCATATGGCCACCATTTGCCTGCACATTATAAAAAAGGAGGAACCAAGTCGGAAACACGGCCAGGGGATCAATGAACTCGATATACCCTCTCTTAACAATCCACTGATGACGCACTCTAATTTAAAGATAACTATCTATCAAAATATTTTGGGGGTATACAAAAGGTCCGCTGATTGGTGGTTTCTTTTTTAAAGCCAGTATATTAATATTGGTTTTTGTTAATAAGATATTTTAGGTAAAATTCATGTTTCATAAAAATAAATACATAAATAAAATAAATAAAAAATTTGGTTAGTATTATATTCATTTCCAAATCGAGTTTCCCCATTTTGGCTTTAAATTAAATCCACTGCAGACAAGATTCACTGCGTTCATTGTTTTAGCCGTCTGCCAGTGAATTTTATTTCCATCGCCATATTGATTTTATAATTTCCAAAGTGTTCATAATTAGCCACGCCCCTGTTCGAACACCGCCCTGCCACAAACTCAGCTCCGTCTGACGTGTCAGAGACATGCAATTTGGACCATTCAAAACCGAGTCTTTTTGGCCCGTTGATTGGACAGCGCCAAATCGAGCTCATCCGCAGATGTATCTGTTAGCGGGTGGTGTCTGTACCTGCCATCGAGTGTGTCTGAGTGCCCGAGAGCGGCATTGTTCGGCGGATCCTTTTCGTCCTTTGTGCCGATGCCATGCTGTTCGTAATTATAAATGTCAATGCCAATTGTAAGCGACCTTTCCCGATAATTTCACACTTTTCAAACGGAAAAACGACTGTGTGCGCCTTGCTGTGTGATGGTGAGTTGAAGTGTGTGTGTATATGTGTATGTGCGTGATGCTCATTAGCCGCAAAACTCTCGCAATGCAGTTGGCTAATTGAAAACGCGCGCCTAATTACCGATAATTGATCAGCTTACGAATGGAGTTGGCTGCAACACAGCTGGCCGATGACCAACTCTGAATGGTGGCTGACCTTTCACCCTGCGTGTCCTGCTCGCATCAGCGGCGGCCCATTAGTGCTGCCCCGCTCGTCCTGCGAGTCCTTCGAGTCCAGGGCCTTTGTCAAACAGGACAACAATACGACGGCAAAAGTGCGACCCTTCCTGCCAGCATTTTCAAGTGTTTATTCCTGGACACTTCAGGTCTCTCTCTCCCTACAAAGTGTACAATGCGAGGTGTGAAGTTTGTTTATGGTCAAGTGGTTTGCTTTCCTTTTTTGTTGCCAGTTTGTTGTTGTTTTTTTTTTTGCCACGGGCGCTGAGCAGCAGGCTCGCCAGTTGTTTGCAGGACACTAATGACCACTCGGATCTTATCTGACACTGCTTGTTGATCTTGGCCCAAACCACGCCTACTTTGTTTGCCCAGAACTCCTTGCCCCCTCACTGCAAACATTGAATTTTATAGTGCGGAATCGCTGGCCGCGAATAATTTTGCATATGCTGGCCATAAATAAAAGTTTGGGCCACTGGTGGGTGCATGTTGCGGTTTGGCAGGATCGAAAGTTGCACCGAAATTCCATGGTGGTTGCGTTTACAAAACCAGAACCAGTGCATGAAACCTCCTCAAGCAAAGAGCTTAATTAAATATATGTACAAGAAACATCCTCTGGCAAACAACAAACTTTCAAAATGGTGAAACAAACTCATATTTTTTAAAAGCATTCTACCAAAACAACCGCTGCGCAAATAACAGGTTAAATCATTAAATCTAAACATTGAAAAGTTTCATTTAAAACACAAAATAATGTTTTGATATCGAACTCCAACTGTTTAACCAGCTAAAACAATTTACTGTCTAATTTACTTTACTAATATAAAGTTTTTAAATACTTCTATATGAAATTACACTTAAAACTATAACCATTTTCATGCAAAATAAGCCCCTAAATATGAAATAGTTTGTGATAATTGAATCCTTGGCTTTTATGAAAAATTGTAAAAACTAATCTTTAATTTACCAGACCGCTCAGCTTTTGCTGCAGATACATGTGCTTCCGATGCCACAAAAATTCGGGATGCTGCAAAACTTTATATGTCCGACTTGTGCTCACTCAGCGATATTGCTGAAAAATAACTGAAACACTGTCAGCGCAAACAACAAAATCAACTATCCTGCAGATCCGAACAAAAAGTTACTCCCACTGCCAGCCATACAGAAAATCATCGAAAAAGTGATGCCACGAAAGCTGGCAAAACGCACTTTATTACGACGAAATGTTTCAAACATTTTGAAGTGAGTGGACTTAATTCGTGTACACAACACCAGCGTCCGTTGGCTGGCGTGTTTTCTATTCCTCTAAAGGACCAAACTCCGGCTGCCACGCCCCCTCAGAATTTACAGGATGGCACACGGCTTGAAAAAGTGGGAGTGCATTTCCCAGCCAGGGAATTTCGATTGGCAACATTTTTGCGTACCTTTCCCGACTGCCTGGCAATTTTGTATGTGCGTGCCTGCACAGAGAAAAAATTCAACATAATATTGCTATGAACATTTTTACAGATTAAGCAATGTCAAGCAATAAAAATCATTTTTTAGCTACAGAAATTCTATTCAGGATCGTATTTTTAAATGGTGTTTTTGATTTTTTTACTATTCACTTTGGTTGTAAACTTTTTTTTTACGTCTGGGTTAACTATTTCAATACATTTATAAGAGCAATTATTTCTGGCTTATGCTGCAAAATCGGATATCAACATTTCCTCTCTGTGCACCTGCATCGATTCGAAAGTGTGTGTATGGAAAGCATGTCTCTGTGTGTGCGCTTCGCAATCTTCAATAAAATTGTTTCGGCTTTTATTTTTGGCTACGCTTTTCATTTGTTTAAAACGCAAACTATTGTGAAAGGCAACAAAGACACAAGAATCGAGCGAGACAGAGCTAGTATCACCTATACCACTCTATGGCCACGCACACGCTTTTATGCCCTTCGGGGATTTCCCCCAATGCCGATCCCCCGCCAGCCTTGCAAACTCCCACTTTCCCCCACCCCACCTTCCATTCAAACCCCCTTCCTTGGTGGGCACAACATTGTTGCTCTTTTTAACGCTTTTGCAATTGCGCATTGTATTTGTTGGAATTTTCTCCTTTTTTTCCCTGTATTTCCCTCGATTTTGTTTTTGTTTTTTGCTCTGAATGGACCGCCGGTAAGGGGGTTTTCCGATGGAGGGGGCGGTTGGCGCTCAGTTGCGGGTTTTCAGGGCGGCCACTTTATTTTCATAGCCGCCTCTTTCACAGCCGCATAAAATGCAACAACAGCAAATTGGAATGTGTAACCGCAACTCGTAGTTAATTTTATTTATTCCCAGCTCGCCTTTTTTTTTTTTAAGCCCGCTACCCTCGTTCCGCGGCACTCGGCACTCGGCCTTTTTTAATTGTCCTTCAACAGCGCTTTAAAGCCGGCAACAACGAATTCTGGCCAGGATGAGTACGTGTGGGTGTGTGTGTGTGTGTGTGTGAGCGCGATTCGTGGTATCTGTCCATTCGTCAATATGATTTAGGGACGGGGAAACAACTCGGCAATAACATAAATTAGGCAAATGCTGCAGATAAATTAGCAGAACCCAAAACAATTTTACGGACTCCTGTCACAAAGTGCAGCCAACGAGAACCGGAGGATCTGGACATTTGTTACTGTCCTTACCGAATAACTCATAAATGCAGTAATCCGGGGGCGGGTTGGGATCCTTTGGAATGGGTAAAGTGTGGACTGGATTCGACAGCTGGCCCTGCGTGCAGTTGGCCCATAAAGCGGGACCAGACAAAACGCAACCCCTCGGGCCCAGTTACAGATATTCAGATGCACGGCTGCAGATACAGATACAAATACAGATACGGATGCAGATACAGAAGCATTTGCAGGGCAGTCCGCTGGGCGCCTCGATATTAATTGCAATATTTGCCGCTGGCGATAATGCAATGTTTGCCGGTTCGATTTCAAGGACATGCATTATGCGTATGCGCCCAACTAATCGTTTTGCCTGTTGTTCAACATAATCACTGCCACATTAATTACAAAATGCGCCAGCTGCCGCAGTGAAATATGGAGGGCAGGTGTGTGTGTTCCGCCCACGGGAGTTCCATCCGAGGGCTAGGACCATGGCATCCAGGGAACGCTTGGTAACTGCTGTTATTTAAAATCATTTCGCTGCAGGCCAACTTCCGTGGATGGAAACGGACTGGGACGTGTTGGGCCATCCTTTCCGCCAGTGCAACGGAAGCACTGCAAACGTTGCCAAGGAATATTTATTGACCAAGGGCAGGACCCAAAAATGAGCGATTGTGAGCCATTATTTAAAGCTCTTACCAATAAGCCCATTGAGAGTATCGATTCCTAACAATAATGAAATTAAATTAATCTAATTCTATGTCGGAATTCTTATTTTTAAACACACTTAATTGAAAACGCATACTTACTCACACTTACTTCTAAGTTATTTATTAATTGTAGAAACAAAAAGAACTACCATCTGCTAAAAAGGAAAGTGTTAAATGAAATTACATCTTCTTTAGGTATTCAGTAATAAATGTAATAACTGTTGTTTTAGCTTTTTGTTTGCCTAACGTTAGAACCACTGAATAATTTCTGTGTTTCCTAAACAAAAAGAGGAATTGCCTTGGAAAGCCATAACTTGCATAGCTGGGCACTTACAAAATTGCGCATAAAAATATTTCTAGAATTTATAATTAACAGATTCCCATGCGCTCGTGCAGACCTTGCACTGTGGCTTCTTCAGAAAGGCCCTGTCATTTTGTTGAGCCATCTAGGGGCTTCCTGTGGCCCTGACAATTGAGTGATGGGGAGATCGCCTCAGAGACAAAGGGAAGGGCAATCAATTTAAGCAGATTGCATGAGGCGGCATTCTTAAAGAGGTTCTCTTAAGCTCGAAGGCCGTGGAAGTCAGGTTGGACACCTGTTGGCCCGCCGTAAAGATACACTTACTATGACTTCTGGCCAACTCAATCGTGCTTGGCCACGTTGCATCTCCTGTGACTCGTACTTTGCAATCGTTGTTGCCTCCGGGGGTTGCAAGTTGGCCGGGGCCAGGGGTCGTGGGTCAGAAGGACCTCCTGATGGCCGCTATTCAATTTTTAATCGATCTGTGCAAATAGTCCCTCCGTTCGATTGTCCCTGGCCGCGTTCGTGTGGACAGCTGGCTTGGGTCGCCAATGTGTGACGGTCGCAGAGCAGCTGCAGCAGCGCTTTATGCCCGAATTACGCTCGATTTATGTTTATCTCTGAATTTACGAACCTGCATGTTGCCCCGCGTCCAATACCAATACCAATACCACTGCCAAAGCTGGAGAGTCCTGTTCGGCACAGTCCGACACATACAAATTTCAACTTTAAGACTTTAACGTCACGGAAAAAAGGTTTTCGGGTGATACGTTTTAAGTGCTTATTAAAAGTCAATATGAAAATAATTGAAATTTTACTTAATGCTTGAAAATAAAACCTTATTACTTAAAACCGAAATGAATGCTGCTGCCCTATCAAAAATAAAAATCGTGTTATTCCAATAACCGTTCCTAGAGAAATTTTTAAATTCACTTAAATTGCTTGTTATACATTTTCCTTAATTTAATCGAACGTTTGCCCTCGGAAATGCTGGCTTTGAATTTGGATTGCTAGTCAGAGGTCAAATGAATTGTATATCATCGATGCAGTTGTCTACGAAATAAATGCTACTTGGATTATCTTATGAACAATCCCTGTATATTCAAAAATTAAAATTAACGAAAGGCAACGGAATTCCGCGTTTCTTCTCGAGTTTCTGCAGGGTATTTGGTGGTGCCTGAATTCAGTGAGCTCCTGGAAATCTCTTCATTCATTGTACACACACACCATACCACACCCATGTTGTTTGGTGCCATTTGTGGGCATTGATTTGGCTTGGCGGTTTGGTTTGGTTTGGTTTCGTTTCATTCGATTCGATTCGATCCGTTGTTGCTGGTTGGTTTTGGTTTCTGCTCCATTCGGTGGAGAGCTCCACTTCTTTTTTTCACATTTTTATTGCGTTCGCCAGGCTGGCTGGTCGTTCATTTTGAGTAAAGTCCAGTTTATTGCAAAATGAAATGCGGCAATTCCAGGCTCGCTTTCACCTTTCCACTTGTTCCCCCTGAAAACTCATGTTCACTGCGAGCTCTTTCACTCGCGAATCGAGAATCGCCCACTGATTTCAGCTGAATTTTTCATTCTACTCGATGTTTGCTAATTGCTGTTTTGTATTTATCATTCACCTCAGTTGTTTTTGTTTTGATTGACTTATTTTTCGACGGCTAATTGCGACGATTTAGTCTGCTGTTGCCAATAAATCCCCAGCGGAGCTGGTAATGGAATTGAATTAGTAACAGGAGGCTGCCATGGAGCCTAGCGCAAAGTTTTTGCCCTGAAATCAATACGTGTGAAAACAAAAGCAATTCGAGAGCTGGAAAACAATGGGCCATATAAGAGGGATTACACACAAGAAAAGCGCATTCAAGGCAACTTGTACGTGATTCCGTGCGGAAGTTAAAAATGTTTGCTCGCCGACTATGCCGACTAACTTTTCTCGCACATAAAACCGGAAATGGGAAAATCCGAGGGAACATTTTCCAGCGCTGCCACGACAGCGTTCAAATGCAATTAATTAATTGCATTCCAGTTTGTGCATTCGCAGCCAACTTTCATATTGTGGCGAGTTTTCAATTGTTTCTAATGCGCCGCGCTCACGCATATCAACTCTAGTTTTAAGCATTATGCCTAATTTCGTGCGATTTTTATGGGACCCTTACATGGCATCTAGACATTTTCGAATAAAGTATCCATCTGATGACTCTACAAATGCGGGTCGCATCGCATTCGCATAATTAAGCCGTAAAAGTAATTGACGCTTAAGTGGCCAACTTTTGAGCATAACTCACTGACCAACTGAACCCGACAGAAGACACAATATCGACTTGGACCCACATTTGGCACATCATTTTGCTCAATCATAACAATAAAATCAAATATCAGAGACTAAACTAAGTCGGGGGAATACCGATACAAACAAACAAACAACAACAAAAGAACCACCCGGAACAGGGAAAAAAAGTTGCGAATGCATTTTATGGACTTTTTATGACTTAAAACTTATGTGGCAAACGGACGAGACGAGTCGAGACGAGACGAGAGAATCGACGATGGAGCCAGGACGAGACATAAAAATCTCAAAAATAGACAGAGCCAATGAAAAGCTTAACAAATGCCATATAAATATGTATCCGAATCGGTATCTTTCTATCTCTCTATCTATGCTACACTTTCCGGTTTTATGGGGTCAAAACAAGGGATGGAACGGGCGGGTCACCTTGTTATTGTTGTGTCCCAGTTGTTTGAGTTTTGCCAAAACTAATAAAATTAAATTGAATTGCTTAAAAATTGCCAAAAATGAGACAAAATGTCAAAGGGGCGCCACAGGCAAACGCTTATGAAGCGCCCAATTCGACGGTGTGGGCGTGGAAAAGCTCTTCCCCTTCCTTCTGTTTTTCCCCGGATTCGGGTGGGAAAACACCCAGCTTATAAAGGAAAACAGCACTCAGGCTCCGTGACCACGTTCGCGCATTAAAGTGTTTTTGGCCAGAAATTGAATATTGAGTGGTGGCTCTAATGGCGACAAAAGGGCAAGAAAATCTTTGTGGCCAGATCTTTTAAATATCCCCAAAAAAAATGTATAAACATGGAGAAAACTTTTAAGAGCTCTTATATTTCACGAAACCATATCAGTTGGCCTTTTTCTAATTAAAACTGACTTTAATTTTCCCAGAACTCAACTCTTCAATGCCAAGATACTCGGTTTCCCAAACTTGAGCCCATGAAATAGGAACTCTCTGCGAGACAATTTTAAATTGAAATTGATATTGAGAGTTTCGGGCTGTCTGGCTGAAGCCATGCTTTCCTCAGCTTTCCTCGAAAGGTTGACAAATTGAATTGCGCAGATTGGGGGCGATGACGAAGACGGTGAAGGAGCAGAGGAAGGAGGAGGAGCAGCAGGAGGAGCAGGACCAAAGGTCCTTGCCCCGGCCGCAATATTAATGCAATTAAAAGCGAATCGAAGTCGTCGTTAGCATCCGCATCAACGTTGATATCCGTGTCATCAAATTTATCGACGGTAAACGCATCAGCGTGCTGGTAATGAATTTAAGGAGAAAATGCAATCAAGCGCGTGGCAACGATTACGTTTCGTTTCGTTCGTTTCGTTACGAGTGTTTCGTTGCCCATCCGGCGTATGCGCAATGTTTGATTGACAGCACAACGCTACATTTATGCCAAATTCTGAAATCTGTGCAAATTTTAATAATTAGTTGACTGCCGTCCAGTGGATTATAGTCCGATACGCACACTAGCTGGAATATTCAATTTCTGACCACAATGTCACGCCTCCGCGAAAAAAAAATAGAGGAAAAAGATAGCGAGCACAGAACGGAATAAAAACAGATACCGGTTGGGATGGAAATTCAATTTTAATTCTGTTGATGAAAAATAATATTTACATGATTGCCGGAGCAGGCGTGAACAAAAATATAAATAAAAGGCATTGCGAGCGAATCAAATTTAGCAATTTATTGAAATTTTAGTTGTTCCCGAAAGGCAAATAAACGCAATTGAAAATGGTTGTGTATTTTTTTTGTGTTTCGCTTACGCATGACAATCAATCAGCTTGTCAATGCGGACACTGGTCAGCGAAGCGCGTCATTTATTTACTAATATGTCAGCTGTGAAATATTTTCATTAAAATTCTAAATCAAATAACCGCAAAAGTGGGCAACTAATTCGAGCGTGAGAAGCGCGCTACCCAGACTCTTTAAAGCGATTTAATCTCGCCCTGCAACCCAAGTCGCCGCCGCGAGTGTTGCAGCAAATTAGCATAGTCTAATTGAACACAAACGGCTTCCAATTTCAATAAGGCGCAATCCGAGAGCGAAGAGCTGGTCGCCTAGCCTCTGGTCGTGAAATCGAAACCCGCAGCGAATGGGGGCAATTAGAGATGATGTCTACGGATTTCGGGGAGGCAGCTTTAAAAAGGTTGCAAACGGGGAAGGGAATTTAAAATACTCGTAGAATAAAAAAGGTAATTTGTAAATTAAAGTATATTGTTCAATGATTAAAAAAACAAACTAAGTGACAAATCAAATGGGTTACAAACCAAGCATATTTTATTTAATAAAATCATTACTGATTCAAATAAAATAATACTGTCTGTTTTTTGTGATAAGCCACAATTTGTATTACATTTTGGTTACATTTCCTGTCAAATGTAAGTGGTATACTGTACAAATATTTCTTTAAACCAGTAGAAAGTTTAATGGGCTTGTTTCTAAGACTTTTTGGCTTGAAACTCGCCTAAGACTCAGCACTTGTGGAGACGGCATCCGTTTGCAATTTATGGCAGCGCAATCGTTCCCGCACAGAGGCTGTTGGCCGGATCGAAAAGCATTGGGCAACCCAAAGTCAGCCGAAATGAGTCTCTTCGGTGCTCTTTATTATGATGGATGGCGCGGGGTGTGGTGGACACTGGATCCAGAATTCTGGATTCAGAAGTCGGGACACTGGACTCTCGTCGGCGGAACGAGGACATGTGATATGGTTGAGAGGATGTCATCCGGCATAATTGCCAGCGCCAAGTCGGTTCAAAACGTATGCAAGATCGATACGGCAGTAATTAAAGGACTGCGCTGCTCACCACGAAAGTAAAGGGAAATAGGAAATTGTGAGTGGTTCGGGATTGGCCATAGAGAAGGGTTTAAGTTGCAGCCTGCGGACAGTTGGCATAAGAAGGCAGACCAAAAAAAACACTCAGAATTTTGTTAGCTAGAAGCGAATAAGAACTACAAGCTGAAATAGTTCAACTCTTCTCGGTTTTTTTCCCCGTGCATTGCTGGGGAAAATTTTTGATTGCAAATTTGTGTTTTCTTTCCTTTCGGAGCGCAGCTCTCTTGCAGCTTACCTTTTTCCACCGGAGGGAAGAGGGGGCGGGAGGAACTTCATACAGGATATAGCACCACTCCTTGGGCTGCCAGCACGCATTACCATTGATTAACACTCATTCAATCTTTTGCCGTGCGCTCCGAAACTTTCTTGCACAGATTGAAATACAAAGTTTTTTGCTGAGCTTTAGTTGCCACTCTGCATTCGTCCCTCTTTCGTTTTCCACTTATTTGGTTTTCCCGTTCCGCTCCCCTCCACTCCGCTTTCCACTTTTTTTTTTTGTGGCACATATTTCTTTACTTTACTTTGCACTTCACTGGCATTGAAAGTCTTCAACATGAAAAATAGATTTGCCCCGTAGCTAAACATAAAAAAAAGATGGGGTGAATCGAAGAAAACTTGCGAATTGCTAGGAATTTTCATAAATCAGCAATAATTCCTGAAATATTGGGAGTGTCGTTGGCATTGCGATAAGCCATTTAAAAGGCTGACTGACCAGTTAAGTGGACCGTTAAAGCAGTTCGGAAGTAGTTTGTTATATTTTTTTCTCCGTCCGCTCCGTTCCGTTCCGCCAGTTGAGTAGTAAAAAACTTTGCACATTTGACAACTGCAGAAGGCTGTGGGCGTGGCAGCTAATTAAAGTCAAATGTATGCCACTGCGCAGACGTCTAAAGTTGTTTTGTATTGCTTTGTTTTATTCGAGTTCAGCTGCCAGTCGGAGGCTCAACTTTCGAGTTCAGCTCCGTGGAGTAAAATTTTTAATGGGCCAAGCGTTTTAATTACTTTGCCAAGCGAATGGGTGTGTGTGTGCGAGTGGGTGTAGATGCGGATTGGGATCTGGAAGTGGATCTTTGGGCTTGGGGTTGGGTGGCCGTGCTGCAGCGGCGCTGCACCGCGCTTAAGCTAGTGGAACATAATTACTCGTCTGCAGCACAACTCCCGGAAGTCAGCGGCAGCCGCAGTCGCCGCAGCGCCGGAAAGTATGCTGCAGGAGCAGCGGCGGTGGGCGCGAAATCTGCCATAAAATATTTATATAGCCTGCAATATATACCGCGTGTATATGCCGGGCATCCCCTATATATATACATTTATATATATATATGCCACTGCAAACAACAAAAGTTGGTTGCGCAAAATCAACGCGCTCGTTGCGAGTTTAAAGTTTTTCGAGTTTGTTTGAATTTTGTTGCTAATTAATTGCAAAAGTCAGTGAGATTTCCATACCTCCTAAAAAGTAAGGGGTATATGGGTTTAGTCCGATTTATGAAACAAATGCAAGCTAATCAATTATCTAATTATTTGATTTGATCATGGAAAAAGACCTCAAAGCTAACTATTAAGAACATCTACATTACAGGGTATCTCTCAAGTTACTGCAACACTACTCCACCCGTTTTTATTTATTTTAGTTCCTCACAGTTTTACTTTTATATTCCGTTGGTACTTTATGTTTTATTTCGCAAACAGGCCCCGCAATTTTTTATGATTTAACTTAGCTGCTTCCCTTTTTTGATTAACTGAAAAGTGGAACACGCTCCTCGGCGGTTGGGGCGTGGCAGCTCCGCCCGCCTGTTTGCACCGTGGGAATTGCCTGACTACCACTCCATCAACATGCATATTTATCTTTTACCAGCCAGCATTTGGATGGAAAAAATTACACTTTAACGAGCAAGAAATCACATGCACGTGAGTTTTATGGTATTTACCGATTAATAACTTAGCAGCGAGTCCATTTAAATAAATAAAACTTTGGCTTCGGGTGAGTTTTATTCCATTAGCCGGATTTGCAACATTGAGAAATACTGTGCGATTTTCAAAGTTACTTATTTATCTTTTAAAAGAAAATAAATACTACACTGAATCCAATTAAAATGGGAAATAGTGAGCAAGCCTGCAAAATATGACGAAAGCCAGTGACCAACATGAGGTTAAATGCCCCACGGCAGGTGGCGGCGGCATATTTACTCAAAGCTTTTCGTTTTGAAGTATTAACTCGGTCAGTGCGACGCTCAAAAATAGGCAATGCTTTTTGTGCATGCCACTCACGCACACACACACACTCACCCACTTATACACACCCACCGAAAAGAAAGTGGGTGAAAGCAGTCGCTTGTGGAAGGGGGCAACAACATTAAACTGACCACAACATGCACTGGGCAAATGTTGTTTGCGGCACTCGTTTGCTGCCGTTTGTCGGTCGCCGCTCATAAAAGTCAAACTATTTTTCAATTTCAAATTTCACTGCTGCAGCTACAAATCTTCTTCACAGGGCCTAGTATCGCCCTTACTCCATTGTTGTTATTTTTGTTGTTGTTGTTGTTGTCAGGGGCTGACCCACTGGCCATAAATATGTTGCGTGCCACCAGCAAAACAGCAACAACAACAATGTCAGCCATTCGGCCGGGGGCACTTTGGCACCCCCCGAAAAAACCCAAAAAGCCCGCAGTAGATCAAACCGGCAAGAGGCAAAAGGAGAAAAAATCCGGAGGAAAGGAGAGCAGCCAGCAAATGGAGAAAAATAAGACACCAGCAATCCTTTTGTGGTGTGTCGCAGGCAGGCCAACTGCTGCACACGCATTGTGTTTTGGCCAAAAGATGGAACCGAAACCGAAACCAAAGGAACTTCCCACAGCCAAGGCACTGGAAAAATATCACCGAAGTCGGAAAACAACATGATGTTGTCTGCTCTTTATGTTCAGCCAAATAAAGGCAACTTAAAATTATTATTGATTTATTTATTAAAAATGCT
This sequence comes from Drosophila ficusphila, assembly GCF_018152265.1. Classification (NCBI taxonomy): domain Eukaryota; kingdom Metazoa; phylum Arthropoda; class Insecta; order Diptera; family Drosophilidae; genus Drosophila; species Drosophila ficusphila. The sequence goes on from NW_025064737.1 coordinate 23,251,994, forward strand.
AAATCTTTTTCTGTATTCTTAAATATTTATGAATTTTGTCTTTATAAGTTATTACAAAAGTTGTGGGCAAACAATATGACATTGTGTCATGAAATGTAAATGCAATATTTACCTAGCCAAATTTATCACAAATGCAAACCCATTTTTAACAAAAATATTTAAAATGTTTTCCAAAGTGTACGGTCTTTTGAATATTTTATTCTTGTGTAATTTTAATCCAATTCTCTGTTTTTTTCGGTGCATTTAAGCTATTCCATTTGCACAATCGTCTCCGCCTGAAGTTTTTGTATTTGACGTAAAAATATTCATGGCAGGCAACAGAAAAGCAAGGGGAGCAGCAAGAACGAACCGACTATCCGACTATTGGCCATTTGGTAGTCACACCCGCATCCCGCAAACACGGCCAAACACACACATTACGTTTGGCACACATTTCGCCAGCCACTCGAGCTGTGTTTGTTTTCTAAATTTTGATCACGTTGGCCCTGACCTCTCGCCCGTCGCAGCTGCAGCTACTTTTGGCCTTTGTCCGCCCGCTTATTGTTAACAACTTTTCGGCGTTTTATGTCTACATGCGCTGCGCATTGTGGTCCTCTTCTGTTCCTGACCACTCGACCATGTTGGACAGTGTCGGACGAGCAGAACAGACCAGAACAGAACCAAACCCAACCGAACCGAACCGAACCGAGAAAGGCGAAAGGAACCAACCAGGCCAAAAGCACTCTGGCGGCTTGAAAAATTAAAGCGCCGCAAAACGAATTAAATCACTCACAAAAAAAAGGAAAACGCGAAATCGCTAAATGCAAAATTTGCATTTACAATCTGAACTGCTGCACTGCTGAAATATGGCCGGCGATTTAAACGGCCGCAAAGGGGGCGAAGGGGGCGTGGCAGGCGGACAGGTGTCCCCATGCTTACACACACAAGGGGAGCATAAATATTTACGGCATTTTTAAAATGATTCGTGGGCGAGTCCGCTGCCATCTGTTGCCGTTCCCAGGGCTGCAGCATGTAAAACTGCAATTAAGTTGTACATGTCGCCCCAACTTTGTCGCAAGAGCCGGCAAAAAAGCGGCCGAAAAACGTACAAAAATACTCATATAATAATCGGCCAGGCACTGGCAAATAAACTGCAAGTCATACTCGTAAGAGCGTTCAAATAAAGCCCACAAACACACACTCTCCCTGTTCGACTGCCAAAATAAAAAAGAAAACACTTTTGAATACCAGACAAAAATGACAGAATGATAGACAAAGTAAAGATGTTCTTTGCATGGAGAGCTCAAATTGAAACGGCCTGCAGATAACCGAGTCAATTAAAAAGCAATTCGAGAACCCAGTTAGCTAGCTGGCCCAATGGGAATTTTCGGGGAGCCCTCTTCGCTCCAGTGATATAAAAGACTGGCCAAATGGAAAATTCATGACAGAAAGCTGAAATAATTACTGCATGAATTGGGGGAATCGAGTGAAACCCAAAGTGGTTTACAGTTTCGACTTGCGAGAGTTGTCAATGTCACGACAACTTACTGCTAATCATTGTAATGCCTTTGGCTCGGTGAAAAACCCACGCTCCACCGACAAGGATGAGTGAAGCCGTCAACCGGAGGAGGATGGCTGGAAAATGAATGAGTTCTGGCGGCTGACTTGGCCAACTGTAAACGAGCAATAAATGCGGGCTCAAGTGTCATAAGTAGCTGACTGGCGCTTGTATCTGTATCTTTGTGCTCGTATCTTGTGTTGGAGCGGCGAATCGTGAAATATTAAATGCGCCCGCGTCGGTGGCATTGTTGAAATTAAATGGATACCCGGGATACAAGGATACAGGGATGCCGGGGGTAATGTGATTATTGGAGCTCCTCTGCTGTGACTCAGCCTATTGTCGTCGTCTGTCAGTTGGCTGCACTTCAACTTCAACCTTTCGCCTCCACTTAGGCACGCCCGATTGAGCAGCAGAAGATGTGACTTTGGTTTTCGTGTTTTATAGTATCCCAAACCCCCCTTCAAGCGTACATTTCTTTTTCGCCACTGTCATTGTGCCCCGGCTATGGAATATTTAGCCAATGAAGGGGAAAATCAAACAGGCGGAGGCCGGGGGCAATTATGTGCCATGTCACGGGTATTTGTGCTCGGTGGATCCTACAAAATCAGCGCTCAGACTAATTAAACGCGAACACAGCAGCCACCGATCCAAAGGCTCCTACAACAGTTTAGTTGCAACGACTATCTTTTGGCCGGGAAGTGGAACGAGAACTACAACGGCGACGGCAACTCATTGGGTCATTTCGCAATTAAGCTGCAGTCGCATGTTGCCGGCGAGAAGGGAGCCATAAAACCTGCATCCCATGTAAACGCATCCCTATCGCTATCGCTATCCCTATCCGTATCCGTGTCCGCATCTGTAGCTACGGCTATATGGCTGCGGCGAATCCGAAACCCGATTCCTTCCCATTCTGCCCCGCCGTCTGATGATGATGAATGAGTTAAGCGGCCGTTGCCATGTAGCTGCACGTCTAATGAGATACTTTTTCTGCCGCTGCCGCTGCCGTTGAAGATGAGAATGAGTTCTGGGATTGGGACTCGGATCGGGGCTGGGATCCGGGTGGCTGCGGTCTGGGCTGTGGATGTATCTTCATCTGCAAGTACACCATTAGCAGCGAAGGGTCAGGCGATGCCTAGCTCAACTGCAAATCATGACTCTCAGCCACACTCAAAAAAACTATCTTTTGTAATTCAACAAAAACTTCCTTAGATTGGAATTAAGTAGTGACATAATTAAATAGTAATACAATAATACAAAAAGGATGTTTGAGATTAACATATTGCTTAAGAATTATTTTAATTACATTTAACTTTTAATTTCTATCAATGTTTGAAGTGCAGAAATTCTTTCACTTCAAGAATAAATTAAGTACTCAACTCAAAGTTAAAAGAGGTTTTTACTTTAAGTAGTTTGTAAGACTTAAACAGAACATAAGCAATTGACCTTAAAACCTATTTCTTCAAATGTTCTTGCAAGTTTTCCCTCATTTTCTGATCTCCGGATTTCAACACCAATTTCCGAAGTGCACGAAACCGCCGTCATCGTAGCTGTCCGTCAGCTCTTCCAACTATGTAATCTATGGCATGTCAGTGTCTGAATCTGTATCTGTATCTGTATCTCCATCTCGGCTATCTACACTCGCACTCGGGAAAACTGAGGCGTACTGTATATGTATGAATGAATTGCCCGATGCGTGCCCAGGCACTAATTGCGTCTAATTGAATTGCAATTGACCGTGAGTTGGCGTATTTTTCATTCGTTTTTGCCGACACCGCCAGCGTCGATCCAAGCTGGAGATATATCCCCCAGTTCAGGGAGAATCGGCAAAGACGAGGGCGGGAGTCGGGGCCAAATGGGCGGGAAAAGGAAGCTGGCGGTGGAGGCGACAACGTTGTTTGATGAAGATTTACGCAGCTGCTTTGATTTGTGTCAACAACGCCCGCCAACAACGAGAACGACATCGCATTCCTACCCATACACTTGCTTTTCCCATTCATGGCCTCGGCTCAATCATTTGGTCATGGCGCCAATGATTTGGCACAACAACAACAACAAGAACAACAAGAACAGCGGCAGCGGCTTTAACAACTAGGGGACAATTGATTTATAATGACTGGGAATTTGTTTAGCCAGCTATGTGGGGAGTATATGCCTGAACGATCCAGCAGGCGATGAATTATTCAATTAAAAGCTGAATATAATAAATGTACTTTGAATTGCCACAGATAAATGTGCCAGATTCCTTGTCTTTCGCCGTTTTTTGTTAGTTAGCATATTTACTGCCAAACCGTATTTTATATTAAATCAATTACCCATTGTCATGGATTAATAATTGAATTGAATTAATTTTCAATCTCTTGCATTTGACATGCGCATGTAATTATATTAACCATTCCGCTGCAAACGCAATTTTTGCATAGCGAAAATGTGACATTTGTGTGCCCCGTAAGAAGTTGCCGAAGGAATTACCGCCGCCACAGCCAAACACCCACTTTCATTGGCAAATTAACAACTTATACGCCAAAAGTTTTACCAGCAAAGTTCCCCCAAAAGCCGAAAGTTGCCAAGCACCTGTCCCCACCGACTGGCGGACAAAGTTGCCCGCCCGACTGACTGAATTCCTGGCTTCGCGGGACGGGGAAATGCGAAAAATCGAAGATGTGGAAAAAAATACTTGAGCGGTTTTCAATTCTTCGCCACGCGTTTGCTGCTGGTGTTTCGTTTGTGATGGTGGGTTGCACAATTTATGTTTACAACCTGCCTGCCGAAATAAAAATTCTATTTTTATGACGGATGCGGATGCGGATGCGGAGGCACAAAGCACAAAGAGCAGCGACAACTTTTCTGTGCAATAAAATAAAATATTGTTGCAATGTAAAAATGCGGCCCCGAAAAGTGTCACTGATATGTCAAACTAACAAAACATAAAGCGGGCATAAACAAAAACTGAAAACCGAGAGCTGAACACTGAACACCGAACACTGAACACTGAGAAGCGAAAACCAAATCCAGGACATGGGCTGCCCAAGGGTTTGTGGATGCCACAACTCAGGATTTGAAGGTCCAGGATGCGGAGATCCAGGCCCTGGCAAATATTTAAAGTTATCTGGGGGAAACTTGGCAAGTTCGCCCGTTGCCAGCGTCGCTTCTTTTCACTTGTTTGTCTTTGCTTAATCTTTTGATAGAAATTTGTATACAAAACTTGTCCAATGCCCCGCCGCTCACCTCGCCAGCCAGCCATTCGGTTTTGGCTAAACAAAGTTTGCTACATTATTTTCACAAGCGCACGAACTTGGCACAAGGTGTTTTTCTTGTCATTGAACTTAAAGGTGAGGCTGAGTCGGAGTCAGAGTCGACTGGCCAAACTTTGCAACAGATCAGCTAGCCAGCGAACGATGATAATGAAAACGATGGCAATGTTGAGGATGATGATGATGATGTTGCATCTTGCCCCATCCAATCCCCATTTGGCCATAAGCTATAGTTGGCGTCCTTTGTCACAATTTCTGCTTAGCTTGAGCTTCTCTTATAATTTACAATCGTGTCTCGTGAACTTTGCGCTTGATTTACACTTGGCTGACGTCGGCGTTTGCTTTGTGCCCGCTTGTATCTGTATCTGTATCTGTGCCCGTGTATCCGTGTACGTATCACTGGCAACCGACTCGCAGTCCACCCACTCGGCAGCAGTCGTCCTTTGTGTCCTGTTGTTATTTACAACGTGCTTGGGCGGGCAACATCGCACACCGCACAGTTAATTTGACGTGGCCAATGGCTTTTATGGTACGTGCAACGTGGCGAATGCGCAACAATTGACCGAGCGACCGACTGGCTGACTGACCGTGCTAATTAGACCACCACATTTGACATTCGCCACATAACTCAGCTCTTTTAAGGAGCCGGCACTATTAATGTCCTCGCAGTGATGTCCTATCAATTTCTCAAGATGTAGGGGTTTGAATTTCCAGACATAATATGATTTCAAATGATTGCCTTTAGGCGGCAGGTAATTGATGGTTTATACAACTCTTAACTAAAAAACTAAAATACATAAAAAGGCAAGTATTTAATGTTTGCATGTGTGAATAAGTAACAATAAAAATCATTTGCCCACTAAAGCAATAATTGGTTCAGCTCGAATTTCCCATTTATTTGTTCCTTTTGATTACGAATATACCTCCTGCTCACATTAATCGCTTAAATAAAAGCTAACACCTCCAATTTAAATTTAAAGGACACATCCGGACCCAGTGGGATTTAAAATATCACTTCATAAATCAAATTACGGTGTGAAAAGTTTTAAAAGCATTACAAAAGTCGAATTTGCTCTTCACACTCCGCTTTTATCGTTGTCATTCTTTTGACTTTGGAACTCTTTGGTTGACGATTTTCCAGTCATGGCAAGTTCTTCATTTGGCATGTAAATGCAAAATTAATTTGCACAATTAATCAGCCACGCCATCGCTAGCTTTCCGTATATAAACCCCCCGAAATTGTAGACCCAACGACTGTCAGAGGAGCATTTTGCCGGTTTGGCTTTCGCAAAGTGCAGCGAACATTTTCATTGCAATTAAATTTAGCACAAAAAGTTGGCCAAAAAAAAGGATGTCATGTTACTGTCAGTGGCAAAGAGTGAAGTGCTCGCCAAAATGTTGCCATTTGCATTGCCACTTAAACACACATAAAGGCGGTGGCAGGAGTACGGATGTGGGAGTGTGGTACTCCAGCATACACTCACACACACACCAGCACAAACACACACACACACACACACAGCTACACAGAGAGGAACACATGTAAACGGAGGGCGAACTGCCGGTCGCCGGCACGCAAATCGAGTCAAGTTGAATAGGCGGAAGTAGAGCAAGAAATGCGATTGCCAAATTGAGTTGAAGGTTTCGCTTGACTGTGTTTTGTTTGGCCAACTCCATGAGCCCGGCTGCCTCGGCGTCCTTTGCCGTCGCCATTGCCACTGCCACAGCCAAAATCAGCAGCGAATGCAGTGGCAACACCAAAGCCAACAACACGCAGAATAAATGCTCCATTATTTCAGACCTTGAAAAAGGATAATAACTATAAATACTGTTAATGGGGGATAAAAAGATATATTAAAAATTTGAACAAGTTATACAAATTAAACTTTTTTAAAAAATAAAATAGGTATGGCTTAAAACGCACAATTGTCCCTTTATTTTTTTTAAACCAAACCCAAATTTAAATAAATAAAAACAATTATCCTCAACATCTATTTTGATTCGACTCTTTGGATAATTTAAATTTGTGCATTGCAATCACACTTTCAGTTTTAGGTTTAAAATCGAAAAACATTCAATTAGTTCGAAAATGATTTTTGGTGCAGTGTGTAGGTTTTCGTTGACGGTGCTGCAGCTCCCAGTTCCCAGGCACTTGGCACTTTGCTGCAATTTTGTAGTTTTGATAAAATTTCGCAAGCATATTAAAAAGTTTTGCCCAACTTCGTTTTTACTTTTGCACATGCCATACGGCCGTAGGGCTTCGCCCGGGGGGCGGTGGAGCCGGAGGGGGCGTGTCTCCGCACATGCCACTGACAGGCCAAAGAGGAAGCTGTGCCTTATGGCTCTGCCAGCCACGGCTTGTTTGCTGCCAAAAAAAGTAGGAGAAGTATAGTACCGAAACTAAAAAAAGAAAGAAGAAAATATCGAAAAAGGGAAAAGGAATGTAAAAAGCAAGCAGTGCACTTTGCTTTGCTATTTAATTTTGCCGCTCAAAGGCCTGACAAGCTCCTGAGCAAAATAGGAGGTGGCGAGACTGGCAAAGGGAGACATTTTTCGGCAGAACTTTCGCAACTTGTTTATGCGAAATAACCAATTAAATTTGCAACTAGGCCATCGCCCATGAAGCACAGCCAACTAAATAATAAGCACACACAACGCGAGGAGAGACACGCATTGTGGTAATTAATAAAATGCAAACATAAACTCGTACATAATAAATTAAAATTCAGACGGGTTCATAAATCGGTCAGAGATCGAGCGGCTGAAAAAATATTTTATTTAATTTTTAACTACGGCAGCCCATAGCACATAATGCAATCCTGAAAGGACACTGTCTATAAACGAAAATTCAACTTAATTTTGCGTTATTTTGGTTGCGTTGTTGCAGCACGCACACAGCAATTAAATCCAATTGAGTGCTGCTAAATTTTTGTTGAACAATTTGTATGGTCCTCTCAGTGTTTGTGTTTCTGCAACAAAAGCGCATTTAATTCAGCATAACACAATGCATAAATCTGCCTTTATTGAAAAACCAAAACCAACAACGAACCACCTCGCACCTCGCACCAATTGAGTTTGCAGTGCAGCTGCCATCGGCTTTTGCCGGATTTAAACTTTAAAGCCCAGTCCTGGCTTTGTTCCCGAAAAATCATCGAATTGTTGACCTACTTGAGAGGCCGAGTGTCAAGTAAGCTTGTCCTGACTTGAAAGAGACTTTAGGCCGGGCTGATTGTTATGTAAAGGCTTCCTGTCTCGTCGTAAGATTGTTAAGAGCTTGTTAGAATAATGGCTAAATCGATGCACATGGGCAAAGGCAGACAAGATGTCGGTTGACTGTTGGTCTACACGGATTGGTGAGTTAGAAAAAGTGATTGTTCAAAATTGTTTACTTACTTTATTTCGCTTTTGTGACTGACTTGTTTGTAATCAGTTTGGAAAGCATAGAAAAAGCTTTAAAAAGAGATTGCAAAGCACAGGGATTTTATTACAGTACAATGTTGGTCGAAATTTGAATAAAAATCATTTACTTTTAAGTACATTACGAATTTCACTCGTTTAAATGGGATTTTAGTATCTGTGCTGTGGAAAAATATTTTAGCCCTGAAAAGTCGGCAACAGTTGAAAAATAAAGTTTTCTGCGTGCTGTACAATAAATTGCGTTTTTTTGTCTAAACTCCAAGGATGGTGTTGGAAATGTGCTTTAAAACCGTTCTGTGCTCTGTTTTTGCTATAAATAACTAATTTGGTGCGATTGCTCACCGAATTACAAGAAAGAGGCAGCCGTCGAGTGCAATGCGGTTGCATGACAAAGGGCAGCTATTAAAAAGCTGAATTTTAGACCGACTCGTAAATTATATTCGCATTGTGTTTGCCTTTCAATAGCCGGTTGCCACACACGCACACACACTCGCAGTCACACCCCACACACACAGTGGCGTAGAAAATCGCATTGTCAGGCGCTCGTTAGGCGGATGCATGTGTATGAGTGTAAGAAAAAATGGAGGTTTGCCAATGGCCGTGTATTGGTTTTGTCGCTGTGGTTATGGGCGCTATTTCACAGATACAAGCAACACGAACACACACACACACTCAGCCGCAGAGAGACACGCACACAGGCACACACACAATAAAAATGATTGCATTGGCAAGCGATGACAGGATGAGCGGGGTATCCATATGTGTGTATGTGTGTCTGTGTGTGTGAAGCCATGGAAGCAGCCGGGCTGCATTTGATGGATGAGTTCGAAGCCATGAACCAGATGTGACAATTCAAATGCCGAAATTCAACACACACACACACTCGCAGGGAGAGAGCAGCAGCCCAGAGGCGTAGTAACTCAGAGGGAGCCGTCAGGACATCGCATATTTTGCGAGAGAACGATCCCCCAAGTCCGCGCACCTGCTCGCACAGACCCTAATATTTCGTGTTAAAAAAATGCACCGAACAATATGCGAAGCGGGTGAAGCTCACGAGTTTTTATTGAAATTGAATTGTTGATAAGTTTTGTCAACACAAAACGCAGCTGAATTTAAATGGGGTTAGCTCTTCACACGCTCGCACACACTGCGGAATGTAATTGATTTGCTTGATATTGCTTTTGAAGCGCTGGGCTAAGCAATTATCAATTTTTTGCTGACATGCTCAAGTGTTTATGGGTTGAGTTATGTACATGGAGAAAAAAATTCGAAAGTTTGGAATGGGAAAATACTTAAAAAATAAAATCACATGCGAGACTGTCCATAAAATCTTTTATAAAAAACATTAATTTTCTTACATCATTAAAGTGATTTAAAAAAAAGTTTTTGTAATCTATTTGAGGATTTGAATAGAAACAAATTTATTTGTCATTATCGTAGATATTTATTTAATTTATTGCTAATTAACCAGACACTATGTAAAAGATTTCCCAAATTAAATATTAACATTTCTTTTTTTAAAACCAAGCCAACAGACAGTTAAATACATTTGTTTTATCTGCCAATGGCATGTCAAATTGTAGAGAGTCCTTGACTTGGTCAAGCCTTAGCTGAAATTCCCCAATTGAAAGCCGGTCGAGTTCAACAGCCCCATGCCGCAAAAATGCGGAATTTCATTCGCTTCCTGCTGATGATGCTGCTGCTGCTGCTGCTGAAACTGCCGGTCAGTGTGGCAACAAATGTTGCCAAACACGGGGCCGCAACTCGTTTAATTTGCGGCCAGCCTGCCGAGCGGAACTCGACCCACTTACCTACACTTTCCGCTGGCCACAATAACCCACTTCGAGTGGCAGTTGGGCCAACATGTTGCTGACCCAAAACCGACGAATAGTACGAGTAGTTGGCTAAGAGAGCGCCTGCGCTTCAAGGCCATGGCCCAAAGAGAATGGGCTTGGGCTTGGGCTTCTCTGCGAAACGATGCTGCTCTGCCCAATTACTCAATAGCGTTTCTCAATCGCTTCGAGCACGCGACTGTTGGCCATAAAACGCCTAACTCTTGTTCGCTGTTAAATTAGCCCATTGCCAGACGCAAAAGAGGCCTTTAATTGCCAGACGAACCTGTTAGCCGGCCATTCAGTCATCCGGCCAGCGATTTGTTAACTGGCTACAACAGTCACAGGACAACTCGAATTGGCCTGAAAAATGACTGTGTCTTAACTCGTTCGGTCTAACTAGCATTTAAGCCAAATGCGCGATTATGTGTCTGAGCATTAAAAGAATTTCTCTGGAGCACCTGAATCGTCTGCTAGCTGCTCGAATTAGTCAAGCGCCAAAAGGGGCTGACGAACAAAAAACGAACGACACGATTTATGTGGGGCAATTAATTTGCGCCGTGTCGCAGATTGACAAAAGCCTTAAAGACTTAAATTGGCCGGATCCGCGGAGGTCGAGCATTGCTGCAATTTGCAGCTCATTTAAATTGCAGGCGCGTAAATCAAGGCAGCAACGTGCAGCATTTGGCGCCCAAGGCAGAACGTCCAGGCGCCAGCTCACAAATCAAGCGGCAAATTGAAATTGCTTGACAAGGCCGCAGAGTTATGGCATCCATAAAATGAGTCCTAACAGATAGCAAGGCGCAGAAAGACAACCGGATGATGATGAGGCGACGACAACAATTTTGTTCGTTTAACGGCTACAATTCTAGGATGGAATTCCATTTGGCATTCGGAAATACACTTTATTGAAGTCTTGAACTAAGAAATTTTATTCTAAAAATTATTGCAAGATAAATGTTAATTTATTCTCGAAATAAAGCTAAAATTCAATACTGGAATTTACTCAATACTTAGTTGCAGTAGTTTTTCGAAAAACGTCACACTAGATATACAATTAAATTATTTTATTATTGTTTTATTATATTCTTCCCCAATTCGTATTGTGTTTTAGGTTTTCCCGTGGAAAAATGTGGAAAATTCAATCGTTGGTAGTGCACATCTTGTTGACAGGTTCCATATTGACCACATATTTCCAACCAACTCTGTTGCCAAATCTCGTGCCACAGAAGACGATGCGCGAGTTGGGTCTGGAGCCCCCAGCAGATCGATTGGTTGTGTTTCTGACCGACGGCTTGCGAGCTGCTACCTTTTTTGCCAATAATGGCAGTGATATTCCGGATCTGAGGGATATATTCCGGAAGCAAGGACGAATTGGAATATCCCGCACTTGTGCTCCCACAATGACGCGACCTGGACACATCGCCATATTCGGTGGCTTCAATGAGGATCCTGCGGCTGCGTTGGTCAACTTTCGCTACAATCCCAGCAATTTCGACACCGTCTTCAATCGCAGCAGAAACACGATAGGCTGGCTTCATAGGAATGTAAAAAGCTATTTTGTAGGCCTTCCGCACGGCGGAGCTCCACTTCGATTCGAATGGTACTTGGAGGCACAATTGCCGGAAAAACTCACCTGTGATAAGTGGGCTCTCGAAAAGGTTGAAAAGTTTTTAAAGAATGCCGACAATGCTCGGGATTTAAAAAGCCAGAAGTCGGTGGTGTTCTTCGTCTATTTGGCCGATATGGATATAGCTGCCCATCGTTACAGACCTCTTAGCAAAAGGTTCCACAAAAAGCTGCAGCACACACAGAGGGGCATTCGAAGAACATATGAGCTTTTTGAGCGGGTCTTTAATGACAGCAGAACTGCTTATTTGATGACTTCCGATCATGGCATGACTGACAGTGGTAAGCGATACTGTAATAGAATAATATTGATAGTAATAAGTGTATAAACAAACATAGTTTAATAAATCAAGGACATTATTTACAGGAATCCATGGAGGTGGAAGCTCCCATGAAGTCGAGACTCCCTTATTTATGTGGGGAGCTGGAGTGAGTCGGGAAGGAGTCGATCCTGAATCCACCTTTCTTACTAACGCCAACATTTCCGAGGTGGATCAGATTCAGCTAGCACCACTTATGTCGGCTCTAATTGGTCTTCCACCCCCAATGAACAACTTAGCCCTGATGCCAGTGGGTTACCTCAATGTGAGCAGGGAGTACGAAGTAATGGCTCTGCATCTGAACGTCTTGCAACTTTTGGACCAGGCAATAATTCTTATCCGACGACACAAAAATTCAGTATTCCATAAATGGCTACCGAAATTTGAGGAACTTAACTTGGGACAGATTGATCAATATTCAAAAAACATTAAGTCTCTATTATCACAAGGAAATACGAAAGAGGCCATGGAAACTTGTCAGAACTTCGGAAAATCGGCTCAACTGTGCTTGGCCTACTACCACCAGTATTACCAACTCCCCTTGATGGTGGCCACCACTGCATCCTACTTGATTTGGTTCTACTGCCTTCTTCTGCAGCTCACTCGATTGTGCAAGAGGGAAAAAGGGCAGAGAAGGGGATTTCAGACTGTATCAACCCTAATATTGGTTCTTTTGAGTATATTGCTTCTCGTTTTGCTAACTCTGCAAAATGTACCGCATATCACGGCCTTTTACTTGCTGTTACCAATTGGAATGCTAATAATGGCTCAAGCCGAACGACCTGTAAAAAGCTTCTTGATTATGAAACCAATTTGGAACTTGGTCTGCATTCTGGTGCCCGCTGGTCTGTTGATATCGATGGCCATTTTCTATCTCCATTTTGGTGTTCTGTACTTGATTTCCGTACTGCTCATAAATCGAAGGGCTTTCCTAAAACTCTCCATAAAATTGTTTGTCTGGCTGACAACAGTTATATTAGTAAGTGGGTTGCTGTTCGTACAACAATATACTAGAATCGGACTTAGAACAATTTTTTCCCCCTTTAAAAGTTCCCATGTTCTTTATATCAGCATGCTGATGGCGATTATTCGCCCTTTGATCTTGGGACATCGACATGATCTTCGTGTTTGGGCCATTAACACGTTGGCTCTGATAACCGGAGCATATGGAGTTTATCAATGGGAAGAGAGGGAAACAGTCTCGGTTTATGTCTATGTCACAACTTGGACGTTTCTGATCTTTGCTTTTCTTTCAATCCGATACTTCGCTCAGTCCACACCGACCGGAAGAAGGAGATTTGAACTAATAACTATGAATATGGTTACCATTATTTGTCTGCTCGCCAGCTCATGGTCTTCTCTGAATGTTCAAGTAATAATAACAGAATTGGTTTTGGGCCTTCAAGTTTATGAAGATTCCAGAAAATTCAACAAAATAGAAGAAGTGGAGGAGGAACACAAGCCACTCAAAAAATTGAAGAAGCTCTATCGATATGCATTCATGATACTTCTTTATTTCTATGTGGCCTTTTTCCTGGCTGGACATTGGCTATACAGTTTTATATTCATTGCAACAATAGCGCGACTATTTAACCCACATTTTTCTTTCTTTTTATCTGGCAGTCTGCTCATTTTGAAGATTCTACTTCCATCACTTATTTTCATCTCGGCCCTTTATGTAATGGTTCCATTTGTGCGAAAGAACAACAGATCGATTTTGATTTGCGTATTCCTCATCAGCGACGCCATGGGTTTGTATATGTACTTCTTTGTACAAAATTGGAAATCTTGGAAGAGACTACGCAAGTGTCTGGATCAGGTCCTGCTGACCCATGTTGTTAACTATATGCTGCTGGGATGTATGTGCTTAGTCAAAATATTCATGGCCAATTCCAGTGTGGAAAAACCAAAACATAACGAAGAAAGGTCTGCTCAACGAGATTCTTCAAGAGGAGAAACTCAGGCTTGAAATGTTCTGTGAAGCTGTAATAAATTTTCGTGATTAAAATTAAAATTGCTTGACAAGGCCGCATAGTTATGGCATCCATAAAATAACAGATAGCAAAGCGCAGAAAGACGACGACAACAATTTTGTTATTTCAATTCTAGGATAAAATTCCATTTGGCATTCGGAAATGTACTTTATTAAAGTGTTGAACTAAGAAATTTTATTCCAAAAATATTTGCAAGAAAAATGTTAATTTATTCTCGAAATAAAGCTACAATTCAAGATCTGAATTTAAAAGTATTCAGTTGCAGTAGTTTTTTCAAAAAACGTCACACTACAAATAAAATTTTATTATATTATATTCTTCCCTAATTCGCACTGTGTTTTAGGTTTTCCCGTGGAAAAATGTGGAAAATTCAATCGTTGGTAGTGCACATCTTGTTGACAGGCTCCATATTGACCACATATTTCCAACCAACTTTGTTGCCAAATCTCGTGCCACAGAAGACGATGCGCGAGTTGGCTCTGGAGCCCCCAGCAGATCGATTGGTTGTGTTTCTAACCGACGGCTTGCGAGCTGCTACCTTTTTTGCCAATAATGGCAGTGATATTCCGGATCTGAGGGATATATTCCGGAAGCAAGGACGAATTGGAATATCCCGCACTTGTGCTCCCACAATGACGCGACCTGGACACATCGCCATATTCGGTGGCTTCAATGAGGATCCTGCGGCTGCGTTGGTCAACTTTCGCTACAATCCCAGCAATTTCGACACCGTCTTCAATCGCAGCAGAAACACGATAGGCTGGCTTCATAGGAATGTAAAAAGCTATTTTGTAGGCCTTCCGCACGGCGGAGCTCCACTTCGATTCGAATGGTACTTGGAGGCACAATTGCCGGAAAAACTCACCTGTGATAAGTGGGCTTTCGAAAAGGTTGAAAAGTTTTTAAAGAATGCCGACAATGCTCGGGATTTAAAAAGCCAGAAGTCGGTGGTGTTCTTCGTCTATTTGGCCGATATGGATATAGCTGCCCACCGTTACAGACCTCTTAGCAAAAGGTTCCACAAAAAGCTGCAGCACACACAGAGGGGCATTCGAAGAACATATGAGCTTTTTGAGCGGGTTTTTAATGACAGCAGAACTGCTTATTTGATGACTTCCGATCATGGCATGAATGACAATGGTAAGGTGTACTATAATAGAATAATATGTTTAGTAATAAGTGTGTAAGCATAATTTAATAAATAATTAACAGGAATCCATGGAGGTGGAAGCTCCCTTGAAGTCGAGACTCCCTTATTTATGTGGGGAGCTGGAGTGAGTCGGGAAGGAGTCGATCCTGAATCCACCTTTCTTACTAACGCCAACATTTCCGAGGTGGATCAGATTCAGCTAGCACCACTTATGTCTGCTCTAATTGGTCTTCCACCACCCATGAACAACTTAGCCCTGATGCCAGTGGGTTACCTTAATGTGAGCAGGGAGTACGAAGTAATGGCTCTGCATCTGAACGTCTTGCAACTTTTGGACCAGGCAAAAATTCTTATCCAACGACACGAAAATGCAGTATTTTATAAATGGTTGCCGAAATTTGAGGAACTTAACTTGGGACAGATTGATCAATATTCAAAAAACATTAAGTCTCTATTATCACAAGGAAATACGAAAGTGGCCATGGAAACTTGTCAGAACTTCGGAAAATTGGCTCAACTGTGCTTGGCCTACTACCACCAGTATTACCAACTCCCCTTGATGGTGGCCACCACTGCATCCTACTTGATTTGGTTCTATTGCCTTCTTCTGCAGCTCACTCGATTGTGCAAGAGGGAAAAAGGGCAGAGAAGGGGATTTCAGACTGTATCAACCCTAGTATTGGTCCTTTTGAGTATATTGCTTCTCGTTTTGCTAACTCTGCAAAATGTTGCTGTTACCAATTGGAATGCTAATAATGGCTCAAGCCGAACGACCTGTAAAAAGCTTCTTGATTATGAAACCAATTTGGAACTTGGTCTGCATTCTGGTGCCCGCTGGTCTGTTAATATTGATGGCCTTTTTCTATCACCATACTTGTGTTCTGTACTTAATTTCCGTACTCCTCATCAATCGAAGGGGTTTTGTTAAACCTAACGTGAAGTTATTTGTCTGGCTGACAACAGTTATGTTATTAAGTGGACTGATGTTCGTACAGCAATATACTAGAAACCGACTCAAAACAATTCCCATAAAAAGTTCCCATGTTCTTTATATCAGCATGCTGATGGCGATTATTCGCCCTTTGATCTTGGGACATCGACATGATCCTCGTGTTTGGGCCATTAACGCGTTGACTCTTATAGCCGGAGCCTATGGAATTTATCAATACGAAGATAAGGAAAGAGTCTCAGTTTATGTCTATGTCATAACTTGGTCGTTTCTGATCTTTGCTTTCCTTTCAATCCGATACTTCGCTCAATCCACACCAACCGGCAGAAGAAGATTTGAACTAATAACTATAAACATGGTTACCATTATTAGTCTGCTCACCAGCTCATGGGCTTCTCTGAATGTTCAAGTAATAATAACAGAATTGGTTTTGGGCCTCCAAGTTTATGAAGGCTCCAGAAAATTCAACAAAATAGAAGAAGTGGAGGAGGAACACAAACCACTGAAGAAACTGAAGAAGCTCTATCGATATGCATTCATGATACTTCTTTATTTCTATGTGGCCTTTTTCCTGGCTGGACATTGGCTATCCAGTTTTCTGTTCATTCCAACCTTAGCGCGACTATTTTACCCACACTTTTCTCTCTATGTATCTGGAAGCCTGCTTATTTTGAAGATTCTACTTCCATCGCTCATCTTCATCTCGGCCCTGTATGCACTGGTTCCATTTGTGCGAAAGAACAACAGATCGATTTTGATTTGCGTATTCCTCATCAGCGACGCCATGGGTTTGTATATGTACTTCTTTGTACAAAACCGGAAATCTTGGAAAAAAATACGCAAGTGTCTGGATAAGCTTCTGTTGACCCATGTTGTTAACTATATGCTGCTGGGATCTATGTGCTTGGTCAAGATATTCATGGCCAACACCACCACAGAAAAGCCGGAACGTAACTATACCAGGTCTGCTCAACGAGATTCTTCAAGAGAAGAAACTGAAGCTTAAAATATTTTGTGAAGCTGTAATCAAATTCTTGTGATTAAAAAACAAATATTATAATTATAAAAAAAACATATGAGGTTTTTAGATTACTTTAATTATTTAAATTATGATTCTCTCTTTAAATTTTTTTTTTTTTCCTTGCGGCTTAGAGCAAATTTATTTATGTTTGTATAAAATAACTGTCATATCAATAGCAGTCTTTTTTGCATAATTAAAGCTTTGTTTTTTTTTTAGGAATTGCTCACTAATAATTGACTGGTATTCAATTCATTTCGTTAAGCATTTAAGCCTTTGACACAGCATTAGTCGCGCCCTCAACCGACCGGATGTTTGATATTTGTCATAATAATTAGCTGGCATTTGCCTTTTTGGCCCAAACCCCGCCACACCCATTTCCATTCATTCGGTGGGAATGTTGCAACGGTTGATTAAATGAGCTCTCTGGATAACGTTTTCCGCTGCCGTTTGATGAAATTTTCTTATTTTTTCTGGCCCAACCCACGACCACTTCCGATGGGCTTATGTTTGCGAAGTCGTCGCCCGTTGAGCCTTTGTCGCCAGCTATTTTATTTGCCTTGGCCGGCTCTGACAGCTTGTTGAGTTTATCCTGTCAATACACTCACGGTCGAGAAGGGAAATGCGGCTGGATTGAGTCCTAACTGGTGTTGGGATTTCATTGGGCCGGCCGATAGGATTGATCGGCGGCTTGATTGATTAATTGACACTTTTCACATTAATTAGGCGGGGATGTTAGCCCTTTATTTCGGCAGATGGCTTAGAGACATCTAAATAGTCTTTGGCCTTGAGACAGATGTTTATTTAGTCGTCCCTCCGAAATAGAAATGTGCACTTCTTCGCACACTTTTCTGATTAGAAATTATGACAACTTATGCGGGCGGTGTTCTTTCTTAGTTTCCTGGCATATGCTGGCCAAATTTATCGCTGATTAATAAACTCATTAGAACTTTCCTTGTTTCCTAGTCGCAGCACAAGGAGTGAACGAACTTTCGCCAGATTTAATTGGAAAAGTTCGGGTGCGCCGCAATGTAAGTCAGTTGTTAGTTGGTCAACATTTAGCCTGGCTTAGCACCTCTGCACTCCGAACTTCCTCTTCTAATACAGCTCCTTTCTGTCGGGCCTGTCATTGTTGGGCATCTTTATTTTCCATGGAAACCCCCGAAGCGACGGAAAGGTAAAGGCAAGAATAAAAGGATGTATATATATCGGGCGAAGACAAAGAATTATGCCGTCTTGTCGGTTATTAATGAGCCGCAGCCCCGGGGGAAGCTCACAGTCCCGATTCCCTTTTGCATCGACTAAAGTTTCAATTTGGCGGCCGCCTAATGAGAATGCATTTGAAAGGTAAAATGATTAATGTCAGCGCCAGCTTGGGGCTTATCTTTTTTCGCGGGCTAACCAACGCCGCAGACTCGAATTTAATTAAAATAAAAATACTAAAGTTTACGCGCGCCGGTAGCAGCTGTCAGGGCCAAAATGTTTTTGGCCAAACAGATTCTGCAATTATTACATTTGACAGTTAATTAAAACATTTATAAAAGCCAAATAATTTCATGCGCGTAATTGAATTGGTTTGGTAAATATTTACCAGTTAGAAAAGTGTTTTTTACCAGTATGATTTTTTAATTTGAGCGTATGCCAAAATATTGATAATAAATGTAACAAACATAGACTAGATTTGTGCTCAAATTATTATATATTTTGTTAGCGGTGAAAGGATTTGTTTATTTTTTTTAAATTTTTTTTCTGTATCGTGTCAATTATATTTAATAATGACGAGCTGCCAAATTCAAAAAATATCGAGTTGCTATGCGCCGGATGGGTTTTAAAATTATTTGTTATTATGTGCTAAAGTTCCACGAAATTTAAAATCCGCCAGATGATGCTGTGTTTGTTTATTATTGTTTACTGATATTTTCGGGGCGCAAATTAGTTAAAGCGCAATGGCAGTTTAATTCGCAATTAAAAATGTTGGCTATCAAACCAACGAATCATCTGCACAAAATGTTTCAAATATGCTCAAAAGTTATATGCAAATTTAATGAATTTGAATGCGATGTGCGCAGTTTTTTATTATTTAACTCTTTGTAACATGCAAAAACCAAAATAAAATCTATACATACTACGCCATGCAATTAATTATGCGAATACTTTTGCAGAATGGACATCTCACCTTTGTTTTTGCCATTTGCAGCCGTTTGGTGTGGATTTGTTATACACAGGTATTTAATGAAGTTGAAATAGGTTTGGAAATATTTCCGATGCCAATACGGGGAGCATTGGCCATTTGTTGCAACTGCATTATTCAAGTGGATTAGCTGTGCATGCTTTTTTGATATTTCCCACCGCATCATTGGCTTCATGTAGGTAACTATCAACTATAGAAATTTTTGCGCACCAGAGAAAAGGCATTCGAAGTGTGGTAAATTTTATACAGGAAAAACTACTTTTCCCTTAAAGGTCTAATTTTTTTTAAATAAATTTTAAAGTACCAAATAAAGATTATTTCACAAATTTTTATTCTGGAGACTCTTTTGTCTGTGCATTAAAGGCCATAACATTCGTAGAAGCAGAACCAGACTATTGCCCCTTTTTTCAGTGATATCTCTTCACCATCGTAAGTGATTCACGAGCCATTCGAAATCTGCCATCTTTAATATATTACTATCGCACTTTTCATCACGTTCTGACCTGCAAACAAACAGAGCTACACACCCACGAAAACCCGAAAGTTGTTTGCCATTCCAAGTCGTAATTGAGTACGCCGTGCGCATGTATAAATAACAAAACAAAGTGTCCTCGCCGAAAAAGTTTCGTTCTCAGGAGCCATTTCGCAGTCGTATCTCCTTTGTTTTCTATTAAACAATTGACAAAGTGCCTTGTCCTTGGCGCTGGCTGATGCGACTACACATATAAATTATAATTTAATAAGAAAACAAACGAAAAATTCAATGGCGCCATAAACCATAAAAAGACGCTGCAAAGTGCTTGGCTGTGTGCGCGGATGTGTGTCGAAAAACAATAAGCAAACAAAGCCCGGGAAGAGACGAGAGTAAACATTGAAATCATCTTCGATGGCGGAAATCGAGCTCACAGGATCCGAGGGACGAAGGCTCGATTAAGTAGCATAAAGTGATGATAAATGCGACATTGAGCAACAATAAATTGTTGCCTTTGTCCCTGCTCCTCAGCGAATGGTTGCTGTTTTGTTGTTGTTGGTTTACTGCCGTGACTTTTGCTCCCAGGACTCGCACTGCTTCCCATTGACGTGTTTGACTTATTGATGCTGCGTGCCGGGATTAGTGATGCGGACCACGCTGCGTATGAGCAACGCAAATATACCTAAAAATCATAAAGCGCATAAAGCGCTGATTAGCATTCAAATGCGTGTGTGTTGGCGAGTGGCAAATCAACAATAAAGTTATGCCTCAAGGAACTTGTATTATTCAATATCACTTATGCTTGTTGAATTAATATTGTTTTTTGAACTCAGTAGGTCAGTCAGTCAGTCAGCTAGTGAGATTCCCAGACGAGTTCGCCGGACACATTTGAACTGCATTTGCGGCCCACTTTAAGCTTCATTGCAACCAGCATTTGCCCCATGGCCAAATGCAAGGGCCAAAGTTTTCCACTTAAAAAACGCGAAGTTCCCTCAATGCCGGAATTGTTTTTTCTCGATTTCTTTTCCGCTCTCCCACCAGCTTTTGGCCCTCATCGCTTCTCGAGTCTTAGCCATTTTGCCGCAGCCGGCCGCAAGTTGTGCCACTTGCCGCAGAAAGCCAAACCAAACCGAGCTGCTAGCTGCACAGCCGGAGCTGAGTTCGAGATTACTTTGGTTTACATTGTGCTACGTTTGCGGCTTAAATATTGTATTAAGTTTGCTGGCTGGTGATTGGAAAGCAACTGCACATAAATAGAAAAGAACGAGCGACGCTCCCCGGGCAGAGTTCACCTCGTCCAGCTGGCCGCATTTCATTGCAATTTTGCATTATTTGCAGCTGGGGATTGGCCCCGCCGCTAGTCTATTGCGCCATTGAAGGCCAAGTTAGCAGCCACTTGAGTTGCTTGCTGCTATTAGCCGGGCCAAAAGGAGGAGCAGGTAGCAGGTATCAGCATCAGCTTTAGAAGCTGGATTGCGAATCAACCGAGCCAACTGGGCAATTGCTTAATTGCAACTTAAGCTCAATTTTCCTGTTCACCCGACTTGCTGGAAACTTATCTGCCCCTTCCCGTCAGTCTGGCCAGGTCTGTTTGTTGTTGGCACATAAAATCCTGGCCAGCTCACAATCGTTGCATGTAATGACTGGCACTTGCGGACGCTCCGATATGAGGCGAGGTGAAAGGTTGAAGGGGGAACTCAACCGAGAGCACTTGAAACTGTGTGGGCATAGATAAACAGGCCCACTCGAAAAGCCTTCAGGCTAAGCCCTTGAGCCGGAGCCACTTAAAACGCAAACGTTAAGTTGCCCAGGTAGGAATTAGGCAGCCAAATCCGAGCCAGCTATCCCAGAATTTAGTTTAGGTGTGGTCTTCTTGCGGCTTTTCACAGCCGCAAATGATCCTTTCTGCGCCGCAAATCGAGTGCCGAACATCAGTGCGCCATGAGTTTCACTTTGCCTTTTTGTAAACACACACATATTTTCTTTACCTTCATATCAACATCCAAAATTCAAATCGCAGCAATGAGTACAGATGAGATAACTATTAGTTCCCTCGAGGAGCTGGCAAGTGCCACAGAAGTTGAAGAAGAGAAAATAATAAGCGTAATGTAAGTAATCAAAAGTGCATAAGAAACTTTTAGGCTTTACGTCTTTGTTGATGCATACGAAAATGAAGCAAACCTACTTTAAATACAATAGTAATGAAAAAGTTCTTATAAGAATTCAAAAAGGTTTTACTGTTCTTATTCCTTAGGGACCCTAAAACAAAAGCCATGATAGCCAGAAGCTTATCTAAAAAGGATAATAAAACGTGGGAACCCCTACCGGAATGCCCTTTAGAGGAAATGGGCTTCGCAGCTGACAAGGATGACATCGAGTTCGAGTTCGGCTGCAAAAAAGGATTCATGATCAACGGCTTATCCCATTTGTTGGAAAACAAAATATGCACCGATGTGCTGGTTCATGTGGGAAATAAGGCTTTCCCCTGCCACATGGCGCTGTTGCAGTCGTGCACGGGTTACTTTAAGAAGTTGACCGACATATATGAAGTGAGCCTGGGCACCGATCATGTCACTCAGAAAGGTTTCGAGTTGGCCTACGAGTGGATGGTCAATGCGAAGGCCCAACCGCAGCGTCAACACATTATTGAGCTCTATCTGACCGCCAAAAACCTGGAAATGCCGGAACTATTGGACCACATCTGGAGTCGCCTGAACAATCCCAAGTTGCTGAATGGATTGGAAGCGTATAAGCTGTATTTGGAGTGCTTGTCCTTGGATGTGCCCGTGTTGCAAGAACTGATGCTGGAACGCATCGGCAACTATTTTCTTTTCGCCGTTGCCACGAAGGAATATCTTGAATTGGAGCCAAAGCACGTATTAGAGCTGATCAGTAACAGAAATATGTGTGTGAACTCCGAGATGGAGATGTTTATGTGCGCCGTGAGGTGGTTGTTCTACAATTGGTGCGATCGAAAGGAGTTTGCTGTTTCGATAATGCAGGCCATTCAGTTCGGTGCGATGCCATCTTGGTACACCACCGTACTTAAATCCAAGCAAACGGATAAGGAGTTCCAGGAGCTGCTGGACCTGCCGGAAATCAAGTCGATGATCAACATGGGCCTTTCCTTCTCCGTAACCAACAACTTTCTGGAGCCCAGGTCCCCGCTATACGAGCCACTCCATATGCAAAAGCATTTGAGGGAACGTCAGTGGATCTTCTGTCGGGATGTTCCACATCACCACAGATACGAGTGCCCCCATTGGCGCTTCTTGGACGTGGACGCCTTCAACGAGTTCATGGAGCACATAATCCGTGCAGCTTATCGATTTGTTCCCTCCCTGGAGTACGTGAAGTCAGGACAGCTGATGTCCTGCTGCCACGAAGCCCTGCAAAAGAAGGCATTAAATTAATAAGCCAATAGAGAGTTGTATTTGCTTTTGTGTGTTTGTGTGTGTGCATGTTTTTGGATGGCTCAAAAACACACCCTAGGGTGCCGTATAATTGCCACAAATAATTTCATTAGTCGGTTCGGCCCACTTTGGGCTTTGGTTTCGCATTCGCATACGCACTCGCATTCGCTTTCGCATTAAGCGTTTCCAATTAGTTGAATGGCTGGCATTTTGCTCAATTAATTGTCAACGTTTATGAACTAAGCACTTAGTTGTCTGCTGCGCGGACGTGCGAAGGTGTGTGTTTATGTTTGTCATACACAACACACCAAATTGCGAGTGCGAGCAAACAAACTACAATCACACAATCACACATGCAAATGTCAGTGCCCCTGGGCTGTCGGATCAGCAAGCCGTTAAAAGAGGGAAACTATTTTTATTTAAACAACAACACCCAAAGCCAGCGCAAATGCTGCAAAAAACCTGGCGGAAAAACAAACCAATCGACAGGCATAATCAAAATATTTTCACAAAAAATAACACAATTAACATGCAGAAATCAGGAAACAAAATAAAATCGATTTCACGTATTTTTTCAACCGCCCTTTCACTGGTTTTGTTTGAGGCTTTTCCGGATTTCACTGCAAATGTTTGAATAACTCTTTGTTTACCTTTGTTCTACCATTATCCTGCCTTCATAAATTTTTAGCTGGAGCATTAAAACAATAACACAAATGCAATTGATTTGGCCCGCGATCGCAAAACAAACAAAAGGCCAAATAAAAACTACAAAATTCATCGTTTTTTGGCCCACGTAATTTAATTGTCTGCAGTTGAGGCGCAATGCGATAAATCAATTACTGCAGATTAAGCTCCAGATTATTAAGGACTTTTTTGGATCCGCCACGCCTTCTTTTTTCCTTTTTTTTTTTTTTGCATCCTAAGGGGCAGCTGTGGATGATGTAATGCGTTGATGCAAATGAAGATAGATGCATTTCTGGCAGTTGCAGCGGCCCAATAATTGACGCTGAATATGATGAATGGGTGCCAATTACAAGTGAGCAGAAAAGAATCAAAAGACGATTAATGAGTCCAAGAAAGAAGCACTTTGAATGCCAAGTCATTGGATGGAAATTATATATATTCAGTGCCAATTTAATTTTCTTTTATTTAAAACTATAACTTTAAAGACCAATTCAGAGTATAAATATCGTAATTCTTAAATGTACTTGTATAGTTTCTAAATACAGTATTTCCTAGTCCCACTAGACCTAAACATTTTTTTAAACGCTGCCTAAAACCAGCTTTAACTCTTCAAAACCTGTTATTGGTTGGAATAAACTACGACAAAAATCCCTTTTGATCTTTCATTGTCCTTTATTGGCTGTTGCATAAAACTGATAATCCTATTGTGGTTTTGCTTGTTCCCTTTAATTGCCCTTACACTACGTTTTCACACACGCACACTCAAAAGCGGCTTTAGTTTTCATGTTTTGCGGCGGCTGCGTTTTTGAAGTTCCATTACTCAAACTCTAAGCGCTCGAAGGGTGAATTGAATGGGGGAAAACAGCCAGCGGATGGGTGGCAAATTGTTTGGCGGCAAACTTTATGGTGGGCCCATTGTTTCAATTGTTCAAGTTGCCGAAAAGTTGGCCGATTCTGCCGCTGGCTGGCCGTCACAATTTGAGTGTTTCAACCATCCAAAAAGCGGCCGCACTTAAAGCCTGATTAGCTAATTGCTTTTGGCTAATTTGATTTGAAGGAATTTCAATTAAAGTCAACCGCGATAGGATCGAATTGAATGTGGTTATTAAATTCGAAGATAAAGTGAGGAATTCACACAGGATATAACATTTAAGGAAAGGAAGAGAAAAAGGATTTCCTTTTTATAAAATTCCATTTGAAATATAAAAAAAGTTAAGAGTCGGGTTTTAACCATCACTTAAGATTGCGCCATAGGCGATATTGCGAAATAGGGCTGTGGAATTTTGGGGCTTTGAAAGCGTTACCCGAACCAACCACAACTACAAGTATGCATAATTTGCTGATTGCAATTAAAAGCAATTATGCTCGGTGTCCTTGCAACCACAAACTCATTAGCTTGTTGCACCAAAACCGCAATGCAGCATATCCCGCAACAGCAGAGGCAGCAGCAGAGACGAAAATTACTTACACATACCAAGGGGTCAGGGGGTCAAAATGTGTGACTGCAAGGGAGCACTCACTTGACCTCCGCAAATGGCCGAGTATCCAAAGCGATCCGGCCAAAGGGATTGCTAAAACCAAATCGAATCGCTGGCAAAATTGCACAGCTTGACGCCATCTTTTTGCCCGAACCAAATCCTATCCAAGTTTTTTTCCTGGTATTTTTGTTTTTTTGTGCGCCAGGCATTTTTTGGAAACAGTTTTTGACGTGCGTGTGCGAGAAGTGCTTTCAAACAAAATGGTCACAGCAAAGTGCCCACAGCTCTGGAGGACAGAGGACCGACCGGGTTTGTTTAGAAGGTTTTATGCATATGTCCGACATGTGGAAAATTCCATTAGGAAGTTTTCTTTGTTTGCATACATTTGCATTCAGCCCGACCTCCCGCTCGCTTTCCCTTTTTACTGGCCATTCCATCAGAAATAATTTATTTGCGGCCAGGAGCAGGCCAAGATTTTTATTATTATTATTTTGTAATGGTTTTCGAGTGTTTGCAGTAGCTCACAGCACAACAGAACACAACACAACACAATATGGGACAGCACGGCAAAGAAATGGAAATGATTTGCATAAAATCGATTAAACATTTTCAGCAAATAAAATGCATATTGAAATGAAATGAATAGAAAGCAAGCCATAAGCACCAGCGCAGCAACAATATGGTCAGTTCGTTTTGAGCCAAGGGCCATGGGATCTTACGAGTTTTCGAAAGTCCTGGCCTGGTTTTGTTGCCTTTGTTGGGCCAAGTGGTCCTGGCCAGGATATCTGCTTGGCTAAGTGGGGGTAAGCGGGATAAGCGGAGGACCGCTGCTGTGTGTCCAAAAGATTTATCAAATATTGCACAATCGATTCACCTTACGTCGTATATTTCACCGCAAAGTATTGCCCCCGTTCGAAGTTATTGCCTTCGCAAAATGAAACAAAATTCATTTAGCTTAAATTGCTTTGCCAAGAACTCGATAATAATCTGGCCACATTATGCACTCGGCCTGCAAGTCAATGGCTTAATTTATATGCTGCTCGTTGTGAGCTCAAATATTTTTCAATCATTAAAATATGGAAAATCCACACTGACATTAATTATGCCCAGACAGCAATTAAACTTCAGCCCGGGCAATTCGGCATTTGACAGGCGATGGACTTACATATGCACATTTGAGCAAACAATTGAGGCCAGGGCCAAAAACGTCTTGGTTTAAGTATCACAAGTTGGATGTGTGCAAAGTTAAAGGGGCATTTTAACCATCATTTGAGGCAAAATGAGATGTGTAATCCAGTTGGGCAAACAAATACCGAAGCTATTTGTATTTAATTTCTTAAGCAAGCAAAGTTAATTAATTACTGGAAGACTTGAAGAGCAACAAAGTGGTTGCTGCTGGCCATCGCTTGGTATTACAATAATTTAAGAACTTGCGCTCCAGCTCACTGGAAAACTCACTTAACAAACTAAAAGCATCCGGAGGAGTAGTGCCATGCCGAACGGGTGGATCAAGCTGCACACTCTGGCATTAATGGCAACTTAAGCTGCCCTAAGATGCAACAATAGCGGGCACATCAAATATAAATGATGCCCCCAAAACAGCTGGCCACGCCCCCTGCCACTGCAAATACATATAGCTGGCCGCCCACAAGGCCACAGTTCGTCAGCCGAAATGCAAATGCAAATGGAAGCGAAAATTAACGTGCATTTCTCTCGTTTTTCGCCACTCCACTCCACCTCTCGCCCCACGGCGACTGCGAAAAACAATTTGGGATACAATTTAAGAGGGATTTTGTTTTTGGCTCTTGCTCTTATTATTGTTATTTCCGCTCTGCATGGCTAATGAAGCAAAACGGGCCAAGAGAGCTAACCCTGAACTACAAACACCCGCAAATGGGCAGCTGAAATTTTTCGACAACTTTCGGCTGCGGTCTCCTGCTCAAGATACAAAACTGCAATTCAATTGCCCGGCGGGCAACCAAGCAGCCGGGCGACCCGGCAACCGAGCAGTCAGCCACTTTAAGGCCAGCTGTAAAAAGTGCAAGCTGAAAAATAAAATAGCCTGCAATAAATTTCGAATTAAATAGAAATTTGCACAGTCGACTACTGCGGGCGATTGCAGGCGAAAAGATACCGGAACCGAAGGACGAGCTGGCGAGCGAAAAATGCAAATCTCAACTAATTCTTATAAATTATTTAATAAGAAAAAGTCAAATGATTCATTTTTAAGCTGCACCCTTCATCACCAAAGCTCAGCTGGAGCTGCAGGCGGCCAAAAGTGGTGGGAGGTGGCCAAAAACGGAGACCGAAACGGCAGCTGGAAAAGCTATAAAAAGCGCAGCAATGGAGAAAGTCAGGACCGGAAAACGGCAAAGACTGCAGAAACATGAACGGAAGTCTAGCTGGGAATGCTCTCGAAAACTAAATTGGTAGCTGACGTACCGGTTTTTCTTTAGGGCTCATAAAAAATATAAATGACATATAAGTTTTGAATAACTCAGGAATAATTCTACAAGCTTCGAAAAAAAAAAATTAATTATTTATAATATGAGCACACTTTTAGATTTTAGATATAAAAAGAGAATAAATTCATTTTAAGAATCAATTTGAGTTGAATAATTAACAGTTTTTTTTTAACAACAACTCGACTCTATTTAACTTTGTTAAATTTCTAGTTTTCTATGAACCTACTTACCTCAAAACAAAAAACTTTGAGGACAAATAGGTGAATCTTTTTAAGGGTATATTTATTTCGTTTAAGCCCAATGATTTAGTGGCGGTAGCAGTGTAATTGTACAGTGCTTTTGCAGCAAAACGGCGATGATTTACCGTCAAACTGCAAGTGAAGTGATGTTGTCAAAGAGCGGTTCGCTCGCCTGAATTGGCAGCATGTGTCGCCGACAGGCGAGGCGTAAATAAGTTTGCATGCATCGACTAGAAACGGGGGAAAAAGCTGGGGAGCGGAGCGAAAGGCCCTTTGTTCGATGGCAGTAGTCAATATTAATGTGTCACACGCTTTCTATGCCAGCAGCAGTTCGTGCGTGAGAAGAAAGACGAAATGTTGGCCATCGATTAATATTCACAAAGTCCCTGGGCACTCAGTCGAGCGAGAGCCACGCCCCTTTTCTGGGCTCTGGGCTCTGGTCTTTGGTGGAAAGTGAAAAGTGCCGGCAAAGTCAAGTTCTACGCTGAATTTGTTGCATACAATGGGGCGCTGCGTTTTCCTTCGCCTTTGCTTACAGAAATGCGGCAACAAAGCACCATGAGAAAAAAAAACAGAGCAAAGAGCGCAGAAGAAATGCTGCAATGCTTCTACTAGAAGCTCCTGCTGCCATGGAAAATGTTGAATGTTGTGCACATGGCAGTTTATTCATGATTTCACATATTTTGAAACCCGCCCACCGCCCGCCATTGTTGGACGCAAAAATATTGCCTCTGTGTGTGCACTTTCTAAGGATGGGAGAGAAAATCTCCTCGCACACACACACACACACACACACATATTTACATGCTGAAGCCATGGCTTTATACCCGATTTTGTTTTTCTGCAGCGAGGTTTCTTTTTTTTCGCCGGACTTTTGGCTGCACTAAGACAAACTTTTTCAGCTGCTTCTTTTGTAAACTAGCATTTTTATGGTTTTAACATGTTTACTTAAATTCTGTGTATTTGTCTTGTTGGCGTGGCGGTGACAAATGTTCAAAGCTGGCACTAAGTAAAAGACCTAGCTATTAACATCCACAACGGAAAAATGGATGTGCTTAAAACAAAAAATGTGCATAGAAGAATTCATTAGGAATCGATTAGATCACATTCATTTAATCAACTATTAGTTCTGAAAGGATCTGCCTCAATACTATTTATTTTGCCCCATCTCATTTATATTTTTGCAAATATCTTTAGATTCAACTATTCATGAGAGTATATAATGAAACGACCCGTTGGCATTGCATATGCTGATAACATTTTTAGCCTTATTGCTGGGCTCAGCATTTACCAATTACCGGCTGGGAAGGAACGCCACTCCACGCCCATTGCCTTTTTGCTGGGCTTTCGCTCGGGCCCGCATGTATTAATTCTAATTAAATTTGTTATTCAAAACGAAACTCGGGCACGTCCTTGCTAGCCATTTTGCAAGTGTTAACCTTTTTCCCGGCCATCCGCTGCCCAGGACTACGCTAAGCCTTCGAAAATGGACCAGCCGTCGGATTGGCGACGATTTGCACGCCGGAGAGGCCGTAGGAGGTGGCGGTGGGGTATCAACCTTGACATTTTTGCTGCCAGCTTCTGTTTTCATTACACTAATGAAGTCATGCGCCACGGTGCGGTATGTAGGCACACACACTCGTTCTCCTCGCTATAAGGTATTTGGAATACGGTATAGTGTGTATGGTATACGGAATGGTAGGCGACCAGTTTGGGTCCAGAGATCCTGCCAAACGACTGTCAGACACATAAAAAGGTGTACTCGTGTGAGTTGGCCCGCATTTGTGCGCCTTCGCCTGTATTTAGCAATGGCAGCTGCGCCTCATTACCCCATTTTATTGTGCCTAGCGTGAGTGATGCCGAGCCGGTCTTAACACTGTCAAAGTCCTACACTCTGGCACATAATTAATGCAAAATGCAAACGTATTCATGGATGGGCGCAGTTCTCGCATAACGCATACGCCGTGTGTCGCAATAAAAAGATTTAAAGCTTTAAGACTCGTTTTCAGTGACGACACAAGCAAACTTGGCAGGCTGACCTAAGTGAAATTCGAAAAAGCGTTTACATAGGATTTAAAAACAACATTTTATGGAAAAATAAATAATTTAAAACAACTGCTTAAAGATTTGTTGCGGCTTTAAGTAACCTTAAGCCCACTATAAAGTTAAAGCTTACGGATTTGAACTTCACTAACTGCACAAGTCAACTTAGCTCGCACCGCTAAATTGTAAGACGACAGAAATATTTCAACAGGAATTTACGACGCGAGCACGCTAAATGCTCATTTAGTTTGCACTTTTATTTAGAAACTTCTTTTGCACGTTTGCCAAATTGTCTGCGGTAGCCATGCCGCCAGCAAAAAGGCGGCTGTGAAATCAACAACAACAACACAAGCATTTGTGTGTGTGTGTGTGGCACAGTGCAATAATAATGAAGGTAGAGGCGTAAATTTCGCTTTGGCTGCAGGGCGAGAAAAATGGGCTGACTGCAACGAACTGGGCACCCCACGGTGGCAAGATCCTGTGGCTCCACCGACTGAACAGCCACCCGAAGAACCCTCACCTGAACGGGTGAGCCATGTTGTCAGCGGAAGGTAGCTACAAATTCTCGTTGCAAAAGCTTTTAGTGAATTTATGGCAAGGAAATTCCTTTCGCTTCTGCTCGAAAAAGCAGCAGGCTGCACTGCTGGTCGGTCGTTTGTTTATGTCTTGGTCCCCGGCTCCAGACTCCAAGCTCAGAGCTTCAAACCGAAGCTGGAAGCTGAACGGCTCCACAACACTTGGCATGTGTACAAACGGCTTTATAAACTTCTGGGCATAATGCACTCCCCCTGGCCAACTCGGATTCACACTCGTAGGGCCTCAAAAAGCCATGGCACGAGTGCCTAATGAGCCCCAACAAAGGCGTTCTGCGCAATTTTCGCAATTGAAAGCCAAAACTTTGACAAGGCAAGGCCATGCAGAGGGAGCACGCACAATTAATTTGCAAGGAGCTCACGCACTTCCCTTACTCACTCGAAAACAATTTGCCATATGCATTTCCACAAATTTGCGAGACTTCTTTGCCGTACTGCTTTCGCCCTTTTTTTTCTGGGAACTGTACTCGTATCAATTACCTGGCCATGTTTTGCAAATTGCCAACAACCTTGAAGTGTTGAGCTTCACTCCTCGCCCGCCACTTCACTTCGCCCACGAAACAGTCTGCATCCCGTTTCATTTCTGCTTGGCCAAAAGTTGATTCAAGTTTATTCAAAAACAAATTTAACTTTTAAGTCATCAGCGAGCAGCGGCGAAAAGAGGGCGAGATAGCTTCCTGGCAGCTGCCATATGCTGTACTCCTAGGTAAGTCTTACATTGAAAAAAATAGTACCTTGTTCAGTTTAAAAATCTCATAATTTTCAAAAACGTTGGCAAAAAATGGATCATCTCCAAATTGAAAAACCCAGTTTAGGAATTCCAATACGAAGCTTTAGAGGCATATCACTTAGAAATAGGTTAAAAGTTTTAAGAGTTATGGCTCTTGGAATGCGGATTTGGATCCCTTTTTGCAATTCATGGAAAACTTGGATAAATCTGACATGAACGGGGGTCAAAAAATGGACCATTACCGATTGGAAAAATCTTAACGCAGTTCGTTCAGGAATTCCATCACAAACGTTAAGAGGTTTGTCACTAAGAGATCGGATAAAATTTGACTGGGCTATGGCTACTGATAGTGCTGATTTGGGTGTCTTTTTGTAATTCAAAAAATCAGAAAATTGTTTTAGCTTTAATTTAATTTTCCCTTTTCTTTTAAGTGTACAATAAAATGCTCTTGAGAATGTACCGCCCAGATTATTCCGATAGTTTTTTCTTTCAGTACTGTGAAGAGCGCCAGCATCTTCTTTATTATTTTCCTTTCGTGGAATACATTATTGCGAAAATTACGTTAACCTGCATATGCAGGGTGGTTGGGAAAGGAGAAGCTTATGCATCTGCATCTTTATTCTGTCTGCCATTGTTTATCGAAGGTCTTCGCTTTCGCTCTTCTTCAGCGAACCGAATTCCCAGCCGTATTTGCATTCAACTTAATTGCGTTTTAAGTAGATTTGTGGTGAAATGTGTTTGTACGGGTGCGATTGTCAGAATGCACACAGTACATGAACCAGGGAAAGGATACCTTTAGCACTCCGCATTCTTACAAAAATTTTCGTGAAAACATTCGTGCCTTTCGGAAGAGCTTTAAAGCCACTCGAATACGATTACATACAATACTGAAGTACAAAGGTGGCCGGATAATTAAGATGGGAAAATATTTAACGAAATGAATTCACTGATTGCGAAAGGGAAAAATTATTTCAACGGGAAAATCACATCAACATTAAAGTACTTTAAGCTGACGGAGTAATTGTTTCAGCCGGTGGAAAATACGCTGCTTACAGACAGACAACAAAATAATTAGGTTTGGTTTCGATTTCGATTTCAAATTCACAAAACCATAAACGGCAGGAATTTCCCATCAGCGTTTTGCATTTTATACGCGTAGAATCCTTAAACCGACATTATTCAAACGACAAAATCTCTGCAGCTGTCTGAGCCAAGCTGATGCTGTGCTGGTGTTCTTTATTTTATTTTTCCTTCGCCCAGGTACACGTGTCAAACTAATTTCACATTTTGTTGCCTTTTATTCGCTGGCGCATTTGTGTCACCTGCCGAGCTGCACCACTCCCATTTTATCCCGCCCCCACAATGCTGTTGGCGCATTGAAATTCATAAAATATTTGCACAGCGAAATAGGCTACGAAGGCTGAGACTCCGGGCGGAGTATTATGTGTCAAGCACGTTTGAATTCAAATTCAAATATTTGCCAGAGTCGACAAACAAATAAGCGCAAATATGGTAAACAGCAATAAGCAGCTATGGCGAAAGCTGAGCGAGCTGAAGCGAACTCGTGTACGCCGGATTTGCATCCGTGTGTGGGGAGCGTAATACCTGTTCATGCAAAAATCTTCAGCACCCGAATATAATGCTGTCACCTTGGCAGTCATCTGAGCTGTTTGTTGTCTCAACGTATCTCGGTCTTAATTTCATTCGCATTGGTGAATATTCAATGGCCGGCCAGAAAGCTCTTCACGTGCAAGGCCGACAGGATGAAAAGAATCGGCTTAAAAGCTCGACATGTCCTTGGCCTCGAAACGACGAGGACAATTGATGAAAACACTGAACCGGCAACTCCTAAGTCGGCTAATCCTGTCTGCCTAAATTGCCTTTTTGTTGTAAAAGAAAGAATATATCTCAGGCTAAGTAATTATGAATATACAGAAAAGTCATTTTTAACTTTTAAGTAAAGTTATATTGTGGCTCTTACAAAAAACCTTTTAAAATACATATTTTTAGTAAATTTTCATTCTAACAAATGTATTTTAATATTTTATTTTAAATTAATGTACTATTTTGTTAAGGAGTTAGTAAAAATATTAATCTTAAGCAGAGCTAAATCTCTTTAAGAAAGTCGGGGCAACCAAGAAAAAGAAAGGGACAACGAAGCGACAACTTGTCAATGAATCGATTATGATTTGTGGCGAAAGTATAGCACACTCATACGCGCTGCCTACACAACTTTCAGCTGGGAATATATTTCAGCGCGAATTTGCACATTCGCAGAGCCAAAGAATGCGCTGAGGGACAATAAATCTTCGATTGTTTGCCCCAAAGAGACCAAAGGATGTGTCCTTGCGTGGGTGTGGCTGGATGTAAGCCCTGAAGCTGGGTATGGCCCACTGCCGCCATTCGTTTTGGCCATTTTGCCATTTTGCGTTTTGCTCGCCACATTTGCTGGCCTAATTGCGCTGTCTGCCAGCCAGCCAGCGAAATAAAAAGCGAAGAGCGAATCGCAAACAGGCAAACAGAGAGCTGTCATTACGCTTCAAATCCCCACCGAGTCCCAACTTCTTTGATAATTGTCCCAGTGACCTTTTCGAGGCAAATATGCGATCGAACAACCAGCTCCCAGAGCTCCCAGTTGATATCAATGAACTTCGCCCTCGGCCCGCTTAACCTTGCCAATTATAGTGAAAAATAGAGCCAAACATTCCGACGTCTGCGATGGGTGAGAAAAATAAAAAGAAACCATGCGAATTCGGCAATAAATAGCTATGGCCATTGAGAAAATATATTTTTAGTTGTCTCGGTCAGTTGCGAGGTCCTGTCCGATTTGGAGCTAGAAGTCCGGCGACTGCAGGCGACTTCGACTCGCTGCCAAGACAAGATAAATGATGTTTCCAAACTAACTCACACGTACACTGGTGGCTAAGATAGTAGTCAGAAAATGTGAAATATCTATTTGTCTGTTCAAAAAATAGAAATACAATAAACTCGAGAGATTCAATAATACAGGATCATAAAACTGCGAGAAAATCAAAACGAGGTTTTGTGCAGGATCTAGTTTTCTTTTACTTTGGGTTAAGTTCTTGTTATTTTGACCTCATCTGTACGTGTTGTTATCACTTAGCTGGCCATGTTAGCTGCCATCTCAGTGGCTTTTTGCAATTGTCTGGCTGGGGATTGTCAAGACTTTTGACTTTTCTCGTTTTTTCTCCAACTTTTCTTACTCATTTTTTGGGTCCATCTCTCATAATGATTTCGTTGTGAAAAATGCAATTATTTTTGATTGTAGTTTAAGGTGCCATGTTTGCATCGCTCGCCAAATGCCGCACATTTATCACACTTGCGGGGGGACATTTTTGCAAGTCAACGGAGAGAAAGCGACATGGAATTTATTGAGCCAGTCTGGGGCCATATATCAGGCGCAGCATTTGTCAGGGAGTGTCAATGGCTCTAAACTGAATTGAACTTTGTTCTTATTGATTTTCCAAACAGTATTCCTCGCTCTCTGTTTCCGTTTTGTGTGTGTGATGCGTGCTGTAATTTTGGCAATTTTAATGCCATTAAAAGCAGCCTAGCATCAAAAAGTTGCAAATGATGTGCGAAGGATGGAATTGTTCGTATTTATGCAATTTGTGGCAGCTGCTCGAACAACCGCAGCTACAAGACTCATGTAGCGCCCCCACACACACATTCTCACCCGTGGAACACCACACAAACAACCACAACAACAATTACAACAAGAGCGCTCTGGAATTTTCAATTAAATTGCAAAATCAATTTTCAGCAAATTAGCATATTTATATTTGCATATTTTTAATGGGCTAACGAAAAAGGAGCGCAGGTCACAACAGGTGTGAAAAGGGAAATTGTGCCAAATTAAAATCAGATAACACGGAATGACTTACATTAGAGGAGCGGCACATATGAGCCAAAAGGTTGGGGCCCAGTCGTCACCGACATCTGTGCCAGAGGCGCGTGTCTGATGTTCGGCAAATCAGCATTCGAATTGCGCATATGAGGCCGGAGTTATCCAACTTGTGAGCGACTTCAAACCGCTCACTGCTCACCACACACACCGCACACCCAATTCCCGCGAACTCAAAGTCAGCAGTCCTTGCGGCCACGTGCAGGATACTTAGAAATGCCACTGCCTATGGCATATCATAACCATATAGACGCCAAGTATTCCGATAATTACATTTAGCAACTGCTGCCTAAGAGTAAATCCGATTGGGTAGATCGAGGTGTATTCGGAAAACGAATGAGTTGTATAAAGCATTTCGGAAGCTTCTTTAAGAAGCTGCTGTCACAATTGGAAATAAAATTACACATTCATATCCTTAACCAGAAACGTTATTCTTTAATCTCATTTACATTTTGATTAAATGGTATTATATTTGTACTGAAAAATTTTCTAATCTCTTAGTTTAGTTTATTGTTATTAAAGCTTCATCTTTTAGCTTAATCTTTCGTGAGACCTTAAAACTTTTGCGGCAACCCCAGTTCAGCATCTCCTAGTCGCACATATATTTTAATTTATTTATACACGTTTTTACCCCCGAACGGCGAAATGGCTCCCCCTCAACTCATGCACATGTGTGGCCACAATTTCGGTATACAAATTACAAAATTATACAAATCAACGCCGCACAATTGCTTCAATTGAACCCAGAGCAGAAACCCTAGCTGCCTGAAGAGCTCCTCATACAGCCAGAAATTCCTGCCTTTGACGATGATGGTGTGGCTGGCAGAGATTAGAGTCCCTCCAGACGAACAATCAAAGACAAAGCGCCCTCGACACCTGTGCAAAATTATGAAGCCCACTTGCCGACAAGGGGAAGAACAGGGAAAGAGTCGCGGTTAGGATCAATCGCTGGGGGTGGTTTGGGTTTTTGGGTGTTTAAGGGCGAGGCAATTAAGTCATTACTTCATACAAACACATACTGGCACTGCCACTGCTACTGCTACTGCTTTTGCCACTGCTACTGCTGCTGCCACTGCCACCGAAGGCCTTCGTTCTGCAGGTGTTTTACAAGTGTGCAAACAAAGTGCCGCGGTGGTTGCATAAAAACCAGCAAAGCGGATGTAAGAGTCTGCCTTCATATGCGTGTTTGTATGTACATTTCCCCGTTTGTTTGCCATCGCGCCTGTCTTCCCGACTCCGCATTTCGTTGTGGTTGCAATAAAGGCATGCAAATTTATGTGCGGCCCCGCCCTCTCCGACTGCCACGCCCCCTTCCCTTCTGCCATATTTTTGATAAGCAATTTTCATCGCCCCCAGAAGTGCGCGAGTATGAGTTGTGTGTGCATAAGTGGAGTGGTGGTGGTGGTGGTGGTGAAATGAAATTAACAAATCATTTCACTTATGGGCACTGGGGCATCTGCTTCCACTTAGCTCCGCCATCACTTTGATGCTAATTTGAATGGGAAATGTGTCATTTCGGGTGATTACAAAAGGATCTTATCGGCGCGAAAGCAGCCTCAGTTGGGGAAGGGAAATTGAAACATATTTCCTGCAAGTAGAAGTCACAACAAGTTCAAATTTTTTTATTAAAATCCAGCCTTAATGCTGATTAACTAATCTAAATGGGTGGCCCCATAAAATATAGTTGTCATTTCTCACATTGCAATCTAAATGGAATCACAAAAGAAAATCGATACCAAGAATGTCTTTCTAA
The DNA here is from genome assembly GCF_018152265.1 of Drosophila ficusphila. NCBI lineage: Eukaryota > Metazoa > Arthropoda > Insecta > Diptera > Drosophilidae > Drosophila > Drosophila ficusphila. The sequence goes on from NW_025064737.1 coordinate 23,289,080, forward strand.
TCATTTGTACAACTTTTAACTACAAAGCCACTTAACCAATTAAAAAAAGCGTCCAGCAATGAAGCCAATTTCAGTCATGGGCCAATCGTCTGGAGAACTACACACTGCTTCAGTGCTTCGAATGCGACGCATTATGAAGTTCATGGGAATGTTGCCCATGTGGGAAAACATTTTCGCGAAAGTGCTTTGCAATTTAGGATTGCTTATTGTAGTGGGCGTATCAGCATATTGGCGCTTCAGTTTTGAATATGAGTTCGACTACGATTTCCTGAACGATCATTTTTCCAGCACCCTTGATCTTGCAAACTTTGTGGCGCTGGTGGGAACTCATCTGATCATTGTACTGGAGCTTTTGTGGTCAAATTGCAGCAAGGATGTCGAAAAACAGCTGCAGGATATACACATCGAAATGCATGTCTACCTGGGCACTCCAATGAGCACGGACAGAGTTCGTCGCTACTGCAACGGCATTTATGGTTCATTAGTAATCCGATGGTCATTCTTCTTATTGGTCACGTTGCTCAATAATCGCGCTCTTGTTAAATATGCCTTCTATTCGGAATTAGTTTTGCTGGCTCGTTTTTCCGAGTTTTCTCTATACTGTGCTGTGATTTTATTCCTATACGAGGAACTTATCGTTGGAGCTGCCAATGTTCTCGACGAGTTGCAAAGAACCAGATTCGAGATATGGACCATACGCCGCTTGTCACGAGAGAAGTTGGCCAAAATTCAGAGAATCCATGGCTCATTATGGCAAGCCATTCGCTGTGTGGAGCGTTACTTTCGATTCAGCCTGATCAGCTTGCTCTTGAAGTTTTTTATAGACACTTCGGCATTACCATACTGGTTTTACCTCAGCAAAGTGGAGAAAACAGAAGGGTTAATTCAACATTGTTAGTAAAAACTTTACCTAATACATTTACGTATCTGAAAAGGTTTTTTGCAGATGTCGCTGCAGATGAGTTGATCAAAATTTTGGAAATTGTTTTGCCATGTTATATTTGCACACTTTGCGTTGCAAGGCAGAAAAAGTTGCGATCGATGTTCTACACAATCACCACAGATCGTCGAAATGGCCAACTAAACTCGGAAATTAGACGTCTAAATTTGCAGTTGAGTCAGGAGAGATTTTATTTCAGTGCAGGAGGAATGATGGAAATCACAAACGAGATGTTGGGCAAGGTAAGCAAAGTTACTTCATGGAATAGAAAAATAAAATTTTCCTTCTCATTGTAGTTCCTGTTCGGAATGGTTAGCTACATTCTGATCTGCATTCAGTTCAGCATCAACTTCAGAGCCAGAAACCCCAGCAATTCAACACAAGCTACCACTCCCAATGCCCAAATTTAAGTGACCTCTCGAATCGATAATGTTTGGACAGTCCAGTCGCGTGCTTATTAAATTAAAGTCAATTAACCTAATTAGCAAATTTGATGTCTGCCCGTGCATAATCAAAAAAGGACAACGGGCAATCAAAGCAGCAGCAAGCAACAGCAGCTGGCAGAAAGACTCCTTCACATAATTATTCATGCTTAAAAATTCTATTATAAACTTTTGCCAACGGCCACTGACCGTTTTTTTTTCCAGGACTAAGGACGAGGTTCATGGGGATACTTGAGCCCGTGCTTTGGGTTTGTTTGCCACGCATGGCCAATCTGTCAGGGGTCCATGCGTGGTGGAGTGTGTGTATAATCTACACTTTAAAAAACATTTATCTTACCTATTAAGGCACGAAAAATTCGTCTTAAGAATTTAATCACAAACCATTTAGTTAACCACCTTCGTTTTCGCTACTGGCTTATCACCGGTACGATCGAAAATCAATGATAATGAATCCTCTACAAGAAATTGTAGAGGCTCTAATTTTATTAATTTTATTAAACAATTTGTCATCAAAAGCTTATGTGTTTTTCTCATTTAACAAAAGAGAAACCATTCCAGTGTAGCTGGGTATTTCCAGGATATAAACATTCTGGAGCGCAAGGATGTGTGCATGCCTGAAGTTTGCCCCTCCGGCAATTGTTGCCACGCACAGATTCGTGGGCAAGTGAGCATGCATAATGCTCCTACTTTCTCCATATATCCGCACGAGTAGATACTGGCTCTGGGCCTAGGCCAATCTCCAACGGCTGATGATAAATCGAATTGAATCGAGTGGAGGTGGGCGGAGGACAGCATCAGTCGAACCGAATCGTGTCTCAGGTCATGCGGCAAATCTCAAACTTCTAGGGTACTTCATTAATCAAGATACATTTTTCATTTGGGCCTGCTTTAAAATTCCACAAAAGAAAATCCTGAAGTGCCCCCACGGCCGAGTGGAAGGATCCAATAAACTGCAACTGTTTGCTGTCATATGCGACACGACAATGCTTCCAACGAAAGCTATCTGACACTTGACACATTGGATATCAAGCAAATTTCTGAAAGGCTGTAAGATTTTCTTTTATTGAAACTGCTTTTAGGTGCACGCTTAGAAAATAATCGTATTTATCTGGCATTGCCAGTTTGTTAATAAAAGGAGATAGATATAATATGCAATTCGTTTCATAAAAGGGATTTTTTTTAATAGTTGAAAATTTACAAATAGAAATTCAACCATTTATATTTATCTGACTCTCCGAAGAAAAACTCTTTTTCCTTCCACTGCATTTTCAGTGTCACTGCTATCCAGGGTGTAAAGTCACTTAGGATTTTCATTTCACCCATCGACGAAGGTTTAAAGAAGCCGGTTGCAGCTGCAATGGCTTAGGGCCACCTGGAAACGTTTTTGCTCGCCAACTCACTTAGGTATTTTGCCCTCTCGAAGTCAGCTTATGTGTTGACACTAATTAATGCTCGAGAATTTGCCCAAGACCCCTCGGATCGGGACGGAATTCGAATGGCAAATGGTCGTGTGCGGTTGCCGCAACACTTTGCCCGACCCAGTGGCAAATAATAAAAGGCAACTCATAATCGTCTCATAAAAATCAGATGTGCTCACGCACATTAATGCATATAGACGCCAATGGCAGTATCCCATTGCTGTGAGTTCTTTGACATAGACAATGGCGAGGATGGCAGTCCTATTAGCACGTTTATGCGGGGTAATATTATGAATTACTATTATTACAAACTAAAAAATTAGAGATTTTTCTTGAACTTCCTTTTTAGTTCTTTGTAGATTATCTTAATATTGTATATCTTATAATCTCTTCTGGCATCGATATTATTTCTTTTTCGGAAATTAGCTCCGCATAAACGCAGCTTGTATGTGATTTTTGGCAGTGACAGACTTGAGAGCGGAGCACAACCGAAACACACACTTTCGCACACTTGCCGGGGGACTTTTATAGCGACACGTAGTCAGGCACGTTTTGAAGTGCAGGAAGCTCTATCATAGACAGAAACGAGCGCCTCTGTGTGCGTGTGTATAGTTATTACTTTTATGAAGCATGTGATTACATTTTATTTTTAATGCTTTTAGTAAAATGAGGTTAGTACACACTTGGTTAGCGACAAATTACATTCATTTTTTTTCTCTCTTTTTTTTTTTTGTTTTGGCATCTACTGCCTTCGCAGGACGAAAATATTCGCTGCTTTTTGGCTTCGTTTCTCTTCGCTCTAAGCCAGCGACAATATTTGCAATCGCTAATTGTTGTTGTCTTTGGATGGGAGGGAGAATGGCAAAGCCATCAAGCATTGCCTGCATTAAACATGTGCACAATTAACTTCCGCTTCCGGTTATGATTGAACCCGGCCATATTTGAGCCGGGCACGGACACATGGCCGATAAGCCGGCCAATAAACACACATCTGCACACACACACTCACTTGCAGCCATGTGCGATGGCTGCAGTTAACTGTTTGCATATTAACGACAAATAACCCACTATCTCGCAACCTTGCAGCATTATGCATCGATGGACGGGCACGCTGAGTGAGCGATAAGCACTAGATAATATTCAGGTCCTGCGATTGCATACGATATCGTTATGGCTTGCCTGGTCGAGCTTTAATTTAAAGCAGCAATAACATCATTTGATGGCCGCCGGCATTGTTTGCACACTGGATTTGATTTGATGGGAACTGAGTTGGGGTCGAAGGACGAAGGGTCAGCGGGTCAGAGGGTCTTTGGTTGCACTCGAGGGCCACGACAGCTGCTAGCCGTTTGCAAAACCATTTGAGCCAAAACCATCAAAGGCCGCGGTGCCCGAAATGTTAATTAACTAGATGTACATGCTAAGCACTAAGGTTAAAATATAGTAACATAAAGTGATATGATTTCAATTTAAAATAAAGAATATTTCATGTTGAATAAGTTTATTATGCGTATGTGAAAACTTTAAGTTGAAATCGATATTAGTTTTATTTACTTTGAAAAAATGGTGCCATTTATAACAAGTATTATTAGAAAAAATGGTGCTTTTTTAATGCGAATGACATTAGCAGATCACGATAAAAGTCATTAAAACGCAGCCAAAAAACTAACCATTGATAATGGTATCGATGCACAACAAAAAAAACTAATTAAAATTCAACAGATGGTCAAGTGCATATTAGTTTAGCCTGCGGCCGACGCACCACAATCCCTATTTACCCAACGCACACAAAAAAAGCATTAAGCAAACTTTTCATAATCAGTTGATTCGTTGAATAAGCAGTAATTAAAACAATAATCTAGCCAATGCCCCGAGCGAAACTGACTGAACCAGGTCAACCATCGAATTGGCTGAAGTGATTTGGCATATTTATGGATGTATATGTAAAATCGAGAGTGCTTCGCAGGCAGCTGCCATTTTACTTTGAGCTTTGCTGCCTGTGCCGACCCTAGAAAAGTCTTCTGATCGGAAGGCCAGTTTCCTGCCTCCCTCATTGGACTCCTGCCAACCGAACTACTGGCTGGAAATAATAAACAAATCGAGCAAAGCAAAATGTTGACCAATATTTCAGTTAGGTTCCTCGAAAAGGGGCCTCCTTTTTGCCTTCCCTCCCGATTGCCATAAATTATGAGGCGAATGGGCGGGTCGGTCCAGCACCTGATTTGTTTATTTGCGGCACACATTTTTCACATTTTCCGTCTGTCGACATCGCAAATTCCGATGTCGATGGCGCCACATGAACAGTTTTTAAATCGCTGTGACTGTCTGTGATGTGTGGACACCCGAAAAGCTGACAAAATGCTGCGGCAAATCCCAATCCAAAAGCCGATCCATTCACATGTGATAGTGTTTGCCCGGCACAAACAGACATGCAAAACATTTAATTGCTGTGCAAATGTTTGCCTAACAGTGCTTAAAAACGTCTCAGCAAAAGACACAGCACGTACTTAATTATTTGCTGGGAAAACAAAGGCATGAAAGAGGATTTTCCCTATTGCATTCGATGTTGCAGCAACATGCTGCCAGCCAAACTAGCCATTGATGTGTCCATTTTATCGGCATGTGTCAGTCTCGATGTGGATCAAAATACTCCGGGGATTGAGTGGGTAAGAAGCTTTATGGAAAGGACCTTCGTGTCATTGTTTTTCCCAGCTTTGTTCAACACCCGGAGGTGTTTGGCCCACCTGCAGCAAGTTGTCACCCCTGAAACTGCATTTCGGAAGCAAATCGTTAACTGATCTCTGTACCGGAGTGCCGTAAATTTCAGAGCCTGCCAACTTTCCAACTGCCACGCCCACAGAAGTGTGTGTGGGTGCGGAAGTTATGCCCAGCGCAATGTGAAATTTTCGCACCATTTTTTTCATTCTCCTTCGAGGTTGGCTGGCCAAGAACCATTAGCATTAGCACCACTAAATAGAAAATTTGGCTCGAGTCCAGACTGCACCCACTGCCAAAATGCTTTAAAAATGCACTTAAGAGTCGATTTTTTTTCAAGCACTTCTATTCAATGGGTTTTCCATTTAATTTCAATGTTTCGATTGGCCAAAGCCAGAACTATTAATTTATTTGCCCACACAATTTGTTTATGTATGTATATTTATCGAAGTTTTTTACTCAATTTCCAATCAAATCGCATATTTGCACTCAGAGATGCAGAGATAAAGTTGGACATACGTATCTCTTGTTTGCCTGCGCAACACTCTTGTGTAATTGAAAACAGATTTCTGCAACTTGAAGTTGTGGCTTGAAATTGTCTTTGCCTTGACTTGGCTTTCATTTAAATAAATTACTCGAAATTCTTTGATACTAATTAAAAAAGGCTTTTGAAAAGATTAAGGATTTCTGCATTGCGAGCTGTGTGTAAATGAAACCACTCAAAGCCAAAAGCCAAGAACGGAATAATTTGCCAAACATTGAATGGCTTGTATCGAGATAAGAGCTGGGCATATCAGCATAATCTCGATCCTTTTTTTCTTGCTTGGTTTCGAGAGGACGATGCCTTCAAGGACTTGGGCAACCGCTCAATCAAACTGAGATAGCCAAAATCGCTCCATCTTCCATCGGCGGGCCGCTTAACCCGAAACGAATTGGATCATTTGCAGGCTATCTAAACGCGCCAATGTTCCTGCTACTTTGTGGCGCAACAAAATACGGCACAATAACACTTTGACACAACATTGTCATAACTCTTTATAAGGGACAGCGATGGGGACTGGCAATATAAACAATGGCTGAGCTCTGGCCCTAAACGATTGCTCGTGGCTGCCATACAAGTTGTATTTTTCAATATTGTTTTTCCATGTGATTGAAGCACAAACATTATTAGCATACTCCTCGGCTACTTGTTCCCCCTTTCCTCCCCTCCCCACCCCCTTTATCGACCTCTTCGTCGGTTCTAGCAGCGTATATCTGGGTATATAGTTCCGTCTACATTATGCAAACATACATCAATAACCTAGTACGTTGTAATGCACTTGTCTCGGCAGGGACACGCCCTCCAGTTACACCCCATTTGGCCCCCCTTTCGGCAGGCTCCAAGGATCCCATCCCAGCGACCCCTCCTCATTTCCCATGGACAGCTGCCGCAATATGTTGGCATTGCCGTTGTTGTCTTGGAATCGGCGGATGAGAAGGCCATCCGGATGTAATGGAGCCATGGCTGAGCAAAGCATGGCTGAGGGCATTATGGGAGCAAATCTTTTTGTCTTTGCCCGTCTTGCGAAATGCCTTTCTGCTGGATACACAGTCTGCAGAGGATTCATTTTCCCTCTCTAAAATACTATGCCAAATTACCTTTACATTTTTGGGAAAGAATATTTTGGTTTTGATTTTAAACACAATTTCAAGTCACATCACTTTAAAACAAAATACTTTTTGTAAAATAAAGTCATAAATATTTATGTACCTCTCCCATGAACTTGATCTTAAAAAAGTATCCCATTGTCAAAACAGAAACTTGACCTTTTAAGCCTCGAACTATTAAGGGCCACACTGTAAGAAGCAGAGCATCAAATTGCCGCCTAATGGTAATTTGATGAAACTAATTTGATAACAAATTCAATTTGAAAGTGCCAAAACTGTAGACGTTGGCCAAATGCATTTGGGCCCTAAAGAGGAGGGCCGTGTGGCCGGCACTCGGCCGAGGTTTTAACGCCAGTGCAGATTGTGACACATTAACACAGACAAACACCTAGACGCACGCACACAGGCACACAGGCGATGGAAACAACAGCGGCGAGGGCAGTAAACAGCATACATCCTGTGGCAGGACTCATGTAATTTGCAAAAGTTCAAAGCTTAACAAACTGTTACGGGGAAAATGCAAATGGCAAATGTACTAGATTTGCCAACCGCCTCTTCTTTGCGTATGCGTATGCGTGTGTGACTGTGTGTGTGTGCGTATGAGTATGTGTGCGTTGAGTCAAACAAAACGTAATTTAATCGCCGTACAACAGCAAACACTCGTTCAATCATTGAGCGCCACAAATGGCGCATTCCCCACGCTGCGTATACGTATTGTGGGAGAATGTGGATTCGAGGACTGGCTGATACGCATACGCAACGTGCAACCATTTCGGCAATTAGTGTGGCAGTTCATATATAATTAAGCTTGCTGCAGAGGAAACCCGGAAAGGAAACAGAAGTTGTAACAGTAACAGTTACAGAAACAGAAACAGCAGCAATACAAACAGAGAGAGAAAAAGGGTGGGAAAAGAGGGGGGAGAAAGCAGCCGAAGAGTTAGCATAAGCAGCACCGGAAACGGAAGTTGACTTAAACATTGTTGGTTTATTTTTTTTTTTACTTCAGCAGTATATTCAGGCACAAACGCATGCATAATGCCACGCAAAAGCCAGCTCAGCTGCAGTTGCTGACTCGGCCCGCATTCCTGCTGAATGCCCTTACACTGGAGAAAACAAAGGGATTGAAGATAAAGAAATATAAGAAAAATAATTATAAAGAAGGTTATTTTTCTCAAAATATTCAATTCATGTATTTATACATTTTTAAAACAGAAACATGTGTTTATCAAAATCTCGCTTAGAAAATAAACACTGGAAAAGTTTAAAAGAGGGTTTATATTATTCCCTCTTAATCTTAAACACTTTCCCAAATTTCTTTTTTTTTCTTATGACTAAGTCCAATCTTTTTGCCAATATTCCAGTGTAGACAAACAGGCGTCACCCGGGGCGGTTGAAAGCCCAGCAGGGGATCCTGGGCAGCATCTTGCGCAGAGCCCAATTGATTTTCACGGTGGGACGAGTCCTGGCCCGGCTTGGTTGTCAACCGAGCTACTTTGGCCCGTCTCCGCTTGGCTTGGCACAAGTCAAAGCTAGTTGGAAGTCAGCGCGCTTGAGTGCATTGCGGCCCGGCTTTATCTTCCCTTTTTCGGGGGCTGCCCTGGTTTTGTCTTATGCTCGCTGCGGCGTTTTGTTCTGCTGGAGTCTGTGTTTTGTGTGCACTCTTGATTTCCTTAAGCTGCTGCAATTAAAGGGCGCATTCTTGCCAGCAGCCAGCTATTATTTCAGGCGAGTGCGCCACTTACAAGCTAGCCGAAAACTTTTTAATATGCTTGCTGAATTTTGTCAAAATTGCAAGTAAAATAAGTAAGTACAAGGCACGCGGCGATGACATCGCTAGACGAGCAAAGCAAATACAACGGCGAACTGACAAAGGACCCGAGAATCAGGACTTGAAAATGGCAAGAAGGAGCCATCAACTTAATTTCCCGCTCAAGTCAATCCAACTTTTGTGCAATTTGCGTGACAAAATGGGAAAAGAAAACCGAGACTGGGGGAACAAGAAAAAAACTACTGAGTGGGAGCCACAAACTTTGATTGCAATTGAGACAAATAGAGCTGTGTGAGCGCCGAGAAATATCTGCACACTATGCCTTCCGAATAATAAATGTCCTGGCACCTCTCAGAAAAAACTTTTGAGCCTTTGATGGCATGTGATGCATTTTATGGATTTCCGATGCTCATGCCCTTCTCTCAAAGGGTATTTCATGCAGCTCTGCATTTAATTGAATTGCCAGCAATAAGCAACGCCACAGGATTTTTGCCTGGCACTTTCGACAACTTCTTTGGCGCAGAAGCACATGAAAACTTTGTGGGAAAAGCCTCAAGCTGAGTTCAAACAATATATGCTTCTAGCTACATCCTTTTCATCTCAGGTTAAACATCAGATGACAAAGGGAGAACCGGAAATGTCAATAAATGTGCAGCGTGCAACCTATGTTATTGCATCCTGGCACAAAGACACCGTCAAAACCACGAGTAAAAAGAATTCCAAACCTTAATCAAATACGCATGCTCATTAAACTTTTTCAATTTAAAGCCTTTGGGTGTCAAGTTTTGTGGTCTCGTGCGTCAACTCATTAAAGTTGCATGGCAACAAAGTCGCCGAAGTTGCCAAGTCGCCTCCCACAACTCCCAAGGGGCTGCTGCTCCACACTGAGAACTCAAGCTCAAATGGCATGTCATAAATTTGAGCCACAAAATGTATCTCAGCATGCGAGGAGCAACAGTGCCCGGTATACAATATGCAAATGAAATCATCGAGCCCATCCTGGAGGCAGGAGCAACGCATTAGCAGCTCAAAACCTTGGCCCAAGTGTCGGTCGGAATAGAGTGCATATTTTGGGGCCTGTGGCCCTCAGCCTGACCAAAAAATATGGACCAACACTTGGGCCACATGCAAATATCTCGGGTCTGAAAGCTTCTGGAGCGGAACTTAAAACGGAGATGCTGGTCAAATGGAAGTGGATAATTCCAATGAAATCACTTTTGGTTCACCAATGCAAAGGATTGCCTTCAACTCGTAATGAAAATGACCAGTTTTTCGTATTTTCTCATATGCACAAAAAATGCGTTTTTAGGTAATAAGAGAAACTCGTTATGCTGTGGAGAGCAATAACGAAATATTTTTTTTCCAAGGCAATCTGTATGAATTTTTTGAACAACCTTAGGGCTTAATAAAAAACTCAACTAGGTAAAGGTACAATATTAATTAAAGTGCGCTTTCCAGGAAACGTCTTATTTCCTAACTGGTTTTCAAAACAAACGTGTTAATTAAAATGATTTATTTAGACATAAATGTCAAAACAAATCCTCTGAATGACAGTGTTTCCCACAACAACTACGGTGTCATTTCATTCCACGAAAAGAATCCAACTGCAAACCAAGGATCAGCAGGTGATGTCGCCCTAATCGCATTTAATTAGAAAACGCAAATTATGCCACCGAAAACTGGCACTAGAACCCGCCAAGTTGGCATTTGGCATGCGGCCGGGTCTTAGCCACAAACTCAGCATTCGCCGTTCAGCATTCAGCAGCCAGCATCCAGCATTCAACATCCAGAATCAGGCTGACACGTTGCCGCACTTGCCCGGCTTTTAATGAAATCGCACAGCATATGCTACATCGTGGAGTGGGTTCGGCTGGGTGTCTGGGTGGTTAGGTGGTTGGGTGGTTCGTCTGTGGTTTTTGGAGGGTAGGTGTCAGTCCCACACACTCACCTGAAGTTTTATTTCAACCCGGGGGTCAGGTGGGTCACGCCGGCAGTCAAAGCTGACACGCACACGCACATATTTAGGCCGGGTCGAGTGGATGGAGCCCACTCCACGGAGCGGGAGTTACCAGCGATGAGCAGGAAACGGACGTCCGGGAGGGGAGAAGGCAGCTAGAGGAAGGGGGAGGGACGATGGGGGGCGCACCAAGCCGACTGTGATAAGAAAGTGTCAACACAAACGTGACAAAGCTACAAATGTTTAATTTTTATGGCTGTGGCCGAGCATTTGCCTTGGTTTGTGGGCGGCTCCCGCTGCGCGTGCCTCGCCGCTTAACTCAACTTATTTACAGTTGGCAAAGGGTTCGAGATCCTGGCCACATTTGGTCAAGCGTTCCGTTTTTGTGCCGAAAATCACGTTTTTACCGTAAACATGTTGCAAAGTTCGCGGCTGTTTTATCTTCTGGCATAGTTTTCCCGGCCAACCAGTGGGCCAATGGGTCGAGAACGTGTCACTTGGCGTAGCGAAAAATGGGTCTGTTGCAGAAGTAAAATATTTAAATTTAGTTAAGGCTCGAGCACTCGAGCATTTGTTTGCCAGCGGGCCGAGTCAACTACTTCAAGCCAAATTCATTTAGTGCACACTTAAGGGGTATTTAGCAGGGCCATGGCAAATAAGAAATCACCAGAGAAAACATTTCGGCTCCTCTCGGCTAACTTAATTTCCATGCAAGTTCTTCGGCTCACAGGCCGCTTTGTTTGGCTGGCTAAAATTTTAATGCACGCCAAGCCCACATAAGGGTCTACGGCCAAAAACAGAGAACAGAATACTGAGAAGCACACTAACACACTCGGGCATAATGAATGTGCAGCAACATTTTTGATGGCGCCCGCTGACAACAATAAATTACTTTTGGCTTTAAACGAAAACCATTAGCATAAAACTTGGCAACAGCAACAACGGCGGTCGAAGCAACAGCAACAGCAACGGCAGCGGCAACGCCAGCAACATCCTTTTAACGCGGATACTAGGCGTATGCGCAATATTTGTCTGGCTCTAATTTTAGCCAACAATTTGCCAGCACTTACATGATTAAATTGCAGCCTCGAACGCTGATGATGGGGCGGCTGGTTAGCAGTAATGGTGATGTGATGGCTATGGAAAAATGGGTGGAAAACTTTTCAAATATGCGAGTCTTTTAATTAACTTGCTGGCACTTGTGAAGCCCTGTGTTTTAATATATTGTACGAATATTCCTTTCGGACCACTTTTTTCTCCTTTTTTTTTTTTTTTTTTTTGCTCTCGTTCGCCTTTCGCCCAAGCATGCTTTTATTAAGCGTTTCATAATTTCATGCAGTAAACTTGCTAATTGCGCCGCCTTGCTTCCTTTTTCCTTGCCTCGTCTCGCCTCTCAACTTCCACTTCCAGTTTTACTTCGACTACCACTTCCACTCCACACAACTCAACTCAACTCGTTTCGCTATGCCGCCCTTTTTGCCAAGACTTTGCAGGCCAAGAAAGCTGCCAAAAAAGTGTGTATAAAATAATAGGAAAACATGGCAAAGGACAGCCGAGTGGAAGCCGTGTCGAAAGCAAGCCAGTGAGAATTAGTTGCCCCAAAGTGTTTTCCGTTTTTAATATTTCCTCCGACTTGGGAAAAAGTTGCGAGCAAAGAATCCCGGCCACTTTGGACACTTTTGGCCACGGCTCGTCGCTTGGCCACTGGCTCACTTCTTCAATTTCCGCTTTTAATTAAACGAACATTAGGCCAGGCTGAGCTGCCTCGAAAAACCAGCCAACCAACCACCTGATGGCATTGCCAACGATGCATTTTACATTGCAGGCGGCGGACAAATTGCGCGTAAATTGCATGCAGTTAGTTTTAAATTTTAAAATTAATTTTTCGACTGCTTGCTTGTGTGTGTGCTTTAATAGCTGTTAATATTTATGAACTAAAAGTTCAAACAACAAACATCCGAATTGAGCAAACTGTTGTCGATATTTAACGATGCATTCGGCGGGCGAAACCATTTTGCCAGAATTCGCATTATATTGGTTGGGTAGGCAGACCTAAACAAACAGCAGGCGTGAATTTGCTCATAATTATTCAATAACAGTTTATTTAAAACAGACCATTAGAGCTTAATTTACGAAAATTAAAACTCATTTCGAAATACCTAAATAGCTAACTTATAGTATATTTATTTTCAATAGATCATTAAAACTGAATTAAATAAAGTGAGTACCGAATTTTTCGCAAGTTATTTTTGATTAAGTATAAATAAAAGAAAATGATCCGAACTATTGTTTATGTTATAATGAACACATGCAAATATCACTAAAACTTTAAAACCAAAAAGTTTTGGGCAGAAACGTTAAGTGTTCACAAAATAAATATTTTATTTAAGGCAGTAAAATTTTTCACTAAGCTTATATAACTTAGAGTATGTCGAACACTTTTAGTAATTATCTATCAGACGGCTTGCACTTGATGGTATTTATCCTCTTTGGCGTAGAAATAAATGCAGAGTAAGATAAAACAGTCCAAAGCAATTAGGAGCTTCATTAGGTTTAACTGCAACAATTGCATGCGGACCACTTCTAAATCTGGATGAAATCAATCAATTAGGGAAATTCATAATAAGGGGTCTTTAATTCTTACCATCTTGTTTTTGTTCTGCCTGCAACAGTAGAAGTTCCAGTTCGGGAAGTAGAAGATCGGAGTGCCTGTCAATTGTCATCTCGAAAGTGACAAGACGATCAGATATATCCCCTGGGTTCCCAGTGGGTGCTGGGGATCCAAAAGCCAGACATTGGATGGCTAAAAACAGGATGGACAAGGAGTTACTAAGCCGAGACATTGTCGATCAACGACTGATGTAGGGATAACTTTTTATGGATTGCCCCGCGTAGAAACTCCCGAACATTTGCGTAAATACCAAAATAATGAGTACACGAAGCGTAGAGTGTTCTGACTGGCGCATATATTTATATACCCGTTGTATAAATACCCGTGCAAAGCTGCTGGAATGCAAACAATGACGAGCAATATCCGATGCGAAGGTTAACCAACAGAATTTCTTTTCATGGAGCTAAGGTACTGGTTACTGTGGCTGCGTAGTACTTTCTGTACTAGTAGATGGCACTTCTGTAGTCGTTGTTGTGCTCGCTTCTGTAGTCGTTGTTGTACTCGATTCCGTAGTCGTTGTTGTACTTGCTTCTGTAGTCGTTGTTGTACTCGTTGTTGTACTTGTTGTTGTACCTGTTGTTGTACTTGTTGTTGTACTTGTTGATGTTGTGTTAGACGAGTTATTGTTGTCACTTCCGAACCCCATTAACCCCAACACTCCCTGGAAAGAAAATAGTTTCATGTTAAATAAAAAAGTTTAAAAATTGAACGAATAGTATCGAAATAAAAGTGATAGAATGTGAAGTTTTTTTTCTGGGTTTCAAGAGCAACTAATTTATGAGCTTAATAACGGCACCAAAACCTATTTGCTTAAACGTCTGGAAGACTTAGAATCATGCCAATCAAAGAAAAGCAAAGAACAATTGTCCAAATAAGCTACGGTTGTGCAGATATGATTACTTTTGTAAGAACATAATGCCTTGGTATTTTCGTTTGTTCTTCTTTTAAAACAATTAAGCTTTTGTTTAAATGAATCTAAGTTTTTAGACGTTTACGATGCGGAATGCACTTGGTATATATATGTATATTTACATTTCTAAAGTCTCTCCAGGTATGATCAATAAATCTTATTGTCTCTTCGATCGATTGTAGAATGAATCCACCAGAATCTCGCGATGTGCTGTTGGTGCTGCTGTTTTGCGTTTTGGAATCGGTGGGCAGTATTTTAGTCAATAGATCCCTGTCCTCCTCATGAAGTAAAAGGGCACTAGCACTAGCCAAACAGCCGAGGAGGCACAACCAAACTAGCAGCTTCATGGTGAACGGCTGGGAGTTGTATGGTTATTTCGATCCACTAACAGCAACCAAATGCGATCAAATGTCTAACAAGATGCAGAAACATTTTATTTTTTACCGGAGCTTCAAGGTGACTAGTCTTATTAGCCCTGAATCTAATTAAATGAACAGCTGTTAAAATATTCAACAAAAAAAGTGGAATCATTGACTTCAGGTACGCTTGACTTATGATAGAACCATCTTTTGTCATAATAAGTTCAGAAACGTATTTATAATAACATAACACATGAACGTGTTCTAAATTAGGTGGCAAATAATCTAGATTTCTACAAAGCCATTTGAAGTAAAATATAACTTAAACATTTTGATGTGATAACACTATTGACTATTTTCAGCTGCTGTTAGCTGAAAGTTTTCTATACCTTTGTGTAGAGAAAATTTACCTTCAGTTCCAACCAATTTATACTAACGAGCACTATGTACTGACTACTTCTTTGTCAAACTCATACTTGAGTTGCTCTTTGATTACCGCTGAATCTGATTTTCCAGCAAATCTGTCATAAAAGCAATTCATTTCGCCGGGATACTCTTAGCCCGAGTCGGACATCTAATTGGCCCTAATATCGCTGTCATCCGCACTTACACCCCACTTGCACTCAGCCAGCATTATGGCTTTGATCTGACTTAGACATATGCCCAGGATAATGGCGTTGGCTCTGGCAGATGCACTCCACTCGTGGGGTGCGACTCAGGCGCATCGAGTTGTGAGCGGGAGAAAAGCATTTCGAATGCATTCACGAACAGGAGCGTTTTAAATTACTTACAAGGAGCCCGAAGGACTTGAGGGAAACTGGAGGGCTGATGACTCAGTCACTCGAGGAACAATTTGGAATGGGCGCCCCCTTGAAGACGTGGAAGATGTGTGCGAGTGAGCTCCAATTAATATGCAGCAATTGCAAGTACACGCCTCGGTTATCTGCTGCCACCTAATTGTTTATTTATGTGCACTTCCATAGCCATCTAATTAACTGAGTGCAGTATGTGGATTACCTGTCACTGCCACCCGTTTATCGCTTGTTTCAGTTGATCAAATTTGCTCGAGGAAATCAAGCGTCCGCACAAAAGCAGCAGCAGTAGCAGCAACATCGGCAGCGCAAGTAGCAAGGAGGTAATAAAAACGAGGATATGCCGGCAGAAACTAGCAGTCTCGTGCCTTGCCCCGCAGCCTGATCTATGGCACTGCAAGTGTCACATAAATTCCAAGCGGAAGCATCAAAATGCTGTCAAATGAAGAATGGGGGTGGGGAAAAGCCGGGAGTAGAGTTGATTTGAGTCGCGTCGAAAAGGATTTTCATTGCCGCATTCTGGGAGCGAGTTCACTTGCAGTGCACTGAAAATTTAGAGCAACTACTTTGAAAACGAAGTATTAAATAAGTCCGACCAGAGTATTTTATAAGCTGCAAGTGCTGCAGTGTGACCTTGCTGTATTTTTAAAAGACATGAATTAGGTACAAATCTTGGGGACATAGCTTTTTTTTCACTTTTGGTAACATTTTCTCATTGTGCAACTGCTTGGATCGACTTTGCTTGGCTTGTATGGTAGCTTGGCGTTTAGTTTTTCGCATTGGCACTTTGTCTTCATCAAAGGCGGCGGGCGGTGGCCGCAACAAGCTCATCATAGCCATCGACGGCCGCATCATCGTCATCTTCATCGTCATTCTCATCGCTGTCGTCGGCGTGCTCCTACATAGCTATAAACATCAATTTAGCAACGAAAATTGGTTTTCAGATAGCTTCCACACACACACACACAACCATACACATGCACACTTACACTTTCTCAGCTAAAGAAAAATTGTTTTTCGCTTTAAGTGACAAGCAGTGAGAGCGAAGCGACGACAACTTTGTCGATGTCTTCGTTCCCGCCTTGGTGTAGCATTCCCTTATATTTATTTGTTGTTTTTCGGGGCTAGTGGATTTCGTCATGTCGAAGCACCCGTGTGGAAAATAATAAACCAAAGAAGAGACAAGCACACTGCTAAATAAAAGTGTTGCCCTACTTTCACACATCCCCGATATTATACGACTGTCATTTCGTGAAATTTAACTAGCATATTTTAAAAGCTGGCTTTGATTGCGAATGCGACATAAATACAGCAATGTCAATATCGATTTCAAGTGAATTTTGCAGTATTTTGGGCGACAGCTAGACCAGTTGACCACGCCCAATTTGGGCCATAAATTTATCATTGCATAACCGCAGGCACATGAATAAGACATTCGAGTTGTGGCAAATGGTCTGCGGAGAGCAGGGGGGACCGAAAGCATATATTGATAATGATTAGATTGATTGAAAATTTAATGGCTGAGTGGTGGTCTAAGCCGAGAAGGCCAGGCAATTGACCAGGATTGGCAACCAATACTCCGCCGCATTCTCTCGTAAAACGCCAACAGAACCCGTCATAAACCACAAACACAGACACACTTCAAACGCCACTTCACTGGCGTCAAAAGCGAGAATTATTTAAATTTATGCCGGGCTGGCAAAGGAAAGCGAAGCAAAAAACGAAGACGAGCGAAACGGGTGCTGAATGTGTGCCAAACGAAAAGCGTTGAAATTTTATGCAAACCTCAACAAATTGTCATTAAAAGCGGCAACACACAGACACATGCAGACAGGGCTTAGCAATAAACAGAGCCGCCATTTGACCGGCCATATTTATGATGTGAACGACAAGACAAAATGGACTTCCGGCTGGCCAACAGGATCGAGAGTGTGGGGTCGTGGAGTGACGGCTCTTTGCATTTTAATAGACTGACCCAAACGCTTTTGAAACCACATGCAGAACGCGAAAATACAAACGCTCGCACACGTTGCCGTTGTATATTAGCCATGGGTATGTGCTTTTCTGTGTGTGTGAGTGTGCGGAGAGCATTTGCAATGCAAATTGGCGAAAGTTTAAAAAATTTATGCGGCTTTAATGGCACCTGGCGACTGCAGACCGGACCACGTATCCAAAACGCCGACCACACCAACCAAGACTATTCCAGGAAATTATATACTAAATAGCAGAATAATTTTTTGGCATTTGTGCTGCTCATTTTTTTTGTTTTTTTTTTTTTTTTTGCCTTCTGCTAGCGTTTTTGTCGACTACATTAAATGCAAATTTATGCCTATTTGCTGCAAGAAAGTGTAACGGAACCTTTCTGTTGCTAGCTGCTTGTTAAACTCGCATAAATTTCGCTGGCGGCTTCCCATTTCGCCTGACACTAAAAGGATACCAGCAGAGATGGAAGGGATTTTTTCCCACCTGAGTAAGGTAAAAGTTATGTCACAAATATAACTGAGAACATAAAAAACAAAATTTAAAAAGGTATTATTTCTTTGCGCAATGTTTTCATGTTCTCGAGTTTAACTTTAAATTCTGAAATAAATGCAAAAAGTAGAGACAATAAGTACCTAGTTTTTAGCTAGGTACATTTTATACCTTCCATTACTGAACACCAACGAACCATTGAGCGTTTCATCAAAGCCATGGGCGTGGCCAAAGGGGGTAAATCGAGGGATTGGCAATGCCTAAACTATGGCAAACTATCGCCACTTGCATTGTGCATTCGAGCAATGCTCGCAACTTATTGTTGTTATCGCTCTTTGCACTTCTTTTGACTTCTTTTGGCTGCCACTTGGCAGGCGAAACTCTCTGGAACTTGGCTAAGTAAAATTTATGTGCATTTCTTCGCTGTCCCTTCAGTGTGAATTGTGCCAAGAAATGTTTGGTTTTGTCTTCGGTTTTTTTTTTATTTTTTTGCCCTTATAGGCGCGACAGCAGAGGAATTGGAAAAACGTTAGCTCCAAATAATTAGCCATTAACAATTGGCCTGGACCGAGAAACGACTTTTGAGCGCTGCCGTCTGTTGCCAATTTCTTTTCGGGCCATGTTTGAAAAAGTTTTGCGCTTTATTGTCCCGGTTATCCCATCTCGAGCTGCCCTGGCAAATTGCTGGCTTGCTGCTGGTGCAACTTTTTGCCTGACGCGCTCAATAAAACGATTTATGCTGCTTGCCCCTTTCGAGCCCTGAAAACTTTGTGAACTTTTGCCAACATTTGTTTTGTCTATTGCCTTGTATCTTGTGGCATTTCTGGCAGCCCCGGACTCTCAGCCACTTGGCCTAAACTCCCCAACTTATTAGTGCACTTTATTCACCGACTCAAGAAGCTGCGTGCGGTTTGTCTTGCCTTGGGTTGCACATAAATCTCGGCCCGGAAACTTTTGGACACGGCTAGCAAATAAACACCCAAGGTCATAAATCAGGGGGCGCGTTCCGTTGGCTCAGCTGAAACATGGCCGACATGACGTGCAACATGCACCGCACAAAAAAACTGCACTCAATTGGGCCACAAAAAAGTGGGAGATCGAAGCTGCAGCTTCGCCTTCTTGGGCGTGTTTAATGCAAATCAACTTGCCGCGACAACAGCTGCAAGTTTTTGGCCAAATTGGCTGGCTGTAACCGGTTAGGTTACTTGGCATTCATGGCAATGGGGTTCTGAACGGCCCTGCATAATTTATCATTTATTTGGGCTCATTACGCGGCCAGAAATGAATAATTAAAGGGTAGCCAATAGAAAATACAAGGCCATTGCTTTTTTAAACAATTTAACTTAACTTAAAGCCGATTGCAACGTAGTTTGGGAGTTTGGAAAATGGACACACCCCGCTGCATGTTCAACAATTGTCGTTCCATTTGTGGCACCTGCTACATTTTGGCCGCTGTCAAACTGCAACTCATGTCATGTGTGACAAAAATCGAACATTGATGCCATTGACAGACGCAATTTTGGCCAGCAATTGTAATTGGTTTAGGTTCTGGTTGGCAGTCGTAGTGGTGCCAGTAAGTTCGAACCATTCGTTAATTAACATGTTCGTGGCTTTGCTCGATGTTACTGTCGATGTCCGAAAGCTATTTTGTGTCAATAGGGGTGGACCTTTACGAACTAATTGCGAATTTTGAATATTTGTATTAGCCTAAGACTTGATTTATGCAAATGTGTACATTCGTAAACATATGCACATATTACTCAAATACCAGTTGAATCTAATTCAAATTTGTGCACAAAATCCTTGTGTAACTTAGAAGATAATCATCAGTTAGCCATTTTGTGTAGAATATAACAATATATTTTCTATAGAACAACTTTTTTCTCCACACCATTTATCTGATTGATGTAAACAAAGGCAGTAGGCGTTAGAATACACATGTTATTAGCACAACTGTGTTAATAACATTGTTGATTCGTTTAAAATCAAGTTCTCATGACCCTAATAAAAGATTTGTATAACAATTCTGTTTACAGTCTGTGTTTTACACAAGTGTTCATGACTATTTTTATAATTTCAAAGCATTTTTTATTGACTTTTTTTAGAACCATGAGATACAATAGCTCTTTCTGCTTCTATTGTTTCACACCAATGCAACATGGGTCCACCCCGCTGAAATGCGAAGTTCCCACCGTTAAGCGAATCATTTTGCACGCGCAATGAACTCATCGCCATCGTGGACTTAATCAAATTTCGCAGGGCCAAATAGCTTGCAGAGCAGCAGCCCGTTTCGAGCGTTTCCGGCACGTTTTTTCGGGCGCACTTTATTTAGCTGTCGGTGGATTGGTGGGCGGGGGTTTTCAGTTCAGTTTTCCGGCAAATGGAGACGACGGCCAACATTGACACACTTATTTAGCAGCTGGAGCTGAAGCGGGAGCCCCGCAGCACACGTCAAGCGGCAGGAGCAGCTCCATGGTCATCTCATGGTCGGTCGGGAATCCAACCCTTCTGGCCCCCATTTATTTTGCTCTTTGTGCGCAGGGCTTGTTGCACGCTTCACGCTCGCAGTGGCACGCGGCGCATAAATCAATGGCAACGATCTTTACGTGCTGCCTTAAACTTTTTACTTCAGCATCCGGCACATCCAAAAAGACACAAACAAAAAATCTCAGAAATCAGGTTAAGGCTAAAAATAGTTAATGAGGGTTTTAGCTTTTAAAAATTTTATTTTCCAATATATATAGAATATATACTAACAATCAACCATTTTATCCTGCTTGATATAAATATATAACACACCTGAAAGTATGTAATGCAATTGTTGTGCTTCAATTGCGGTAGTTTATTTTTTTCTAAGTGCACAAATTCCCCTAACCCTTCACTTTCTCGCCAGCAACACTCACGCGCCTTGCAATCTTTATTGCACATTGCGGCTTCCGGCTTCCGGCTGGCGGATGTGTATATGTGTTTGTGTGAGTGCACGCATGTTTGTGTTTGTGCTTGTGCCTCATTTTAGTTGAGAATGCGGCATTAAAATGCATTTGGCTTTCAATTTACCCGCACTCGCGTAATATTTTCATTAAGTGTTTTCTTTTTAGTCATTTCGCCCACGTCGCCTCACGCTGCTCACTGCCACACTTAAGGACTCTAAATTGTTAATGAAATCTTAAATGGCTCGGAGTGGCCGAAAGGAGAACACAATTCGACTCGACGCCTGCTGATTGACCGTAATGAGCCAGTTACGCAACAATATCCATTAATATGTAATTAATAATGACTCCTGAGGGGCACCGGGCCAGGTGCTTGCCACATGTGGCATTAATTGCCCCAGGCGAGGTCGATATTAACCCAAATCGGGGGGGTCAATTAACTGGCAAGAAACAATCACAGCTTTCGGGCTAATTAGAACTGTGTCTGGCTTACGTGTCCTCCCTTTCGGAGAAGCGAGAAGCCAGTAACCAGCCAAAATGTCATGCAAACAAATTCATTAATTTCAACAGCAACGGCAGTAACAACAAATCGATGGGTCGACACAAAAACAAATGCGTTTTAAGTGCATGGAATTGGTAAGACCCAGTAGGACAGCAGCAAGAAAAAACCAACTAACAGCAACTGAAGTGGAACGCACAGATAGACAGCTGTTGATAACGCCCAGAGACCAAACCGAACGAAACCCAGCCGCACCAAACCCAACAGAACTGGCAGACACAAACATGTGTAGGATTGCCAAATCCTCTGATTCCATCTCATCCCCCCGGTTCCAAAATATCCCCCGTGTCCCCTGTGTCCCTTCCGCCTTGCAGCAAATGCGCTTGTCCCATGCTGATCCCTTTAGCTGTTGAATTGCAAATTGTGTGTATCTGGCGTCAACAATTTGTTTTTTGTCTCTGCTCGTAAGAGCCTTATGTCGGAGTAATGGCAACTATATGATATAGTTTGCCAAGCCAGATTATTAATGTAACCAAGCAGGGAGCCGGTAATGGAAAATGCTTCCCCTTCAGATTATATATTTGAAAATGATCAAGAACCCAGAACCAGAGCTGCACAACAATAAGCTCCTTTTAGTTATAGATACAGTTTTGAATTTTTTAGTTAAAAATACGTATGAATTTTCTAAAATATAAAGGTAATTTAAAGTAAAACCTGAAGCACGAACGTATTGAAAATTTCGTTTAATTTTATTTAATTAGTTTTAAATATATTTAGTTGAAACTCTTCATGATACAAATAATTTATTATTTGAGAAACCCTTCTTTTTGTATTATATTTATCAGAATTTAAGGGTATTGGCAGATCGTTCTGATCGAGTGACCCCATCAATTCGGCGTTTTTGCTTGCTTTTTTGCGCTCGCTGACAAAATGTCCACCCATCTGTCATAGCAACCAGCAACAACTTTCAGCCAGCGGGCAGGCATCAGCAACAAGCAGCATTCGAAAACTTAATTTTTTTATGCAAGCCCTACATGCAGCAATTTGTATGATTTCCAGCTGCAGTTTTTTGGAATGCGTTGTTTGTAGGTTGTCAAATGCGTTTTTCCCACTTGTTTTACAATTTTTGCAAGAAACAAATTTGAATGCACAGCAAATGGCAAATGAGCAAGTGCATTGTCAGGGAGAATTATTAAATTGATGCGGAGAAAAAGAGGCTGGGAAAGCGGAAAAACCGTAGAGAAAAAAGAGCAAGTGCCGCTTAATGGTCTGGCCATGTCGTTTAATTCTTTTTTTTTCTTCTCCCGGCGCTTTGGTCGCATTCTGCTGCATTGTGCGCTAAATACTTTGACGTCTTTTTATATTATCCTCTTTTTGCTATGCATTAATTTTTTGTTTTTGTTTTTGTATATTTTTTTTTTGTTTGTTCGCCCGCAAGCATTCGAGCCATTTGCATTTACATATGCGCATTGCTTGCTGCAGATTGTATTTAATTAAAATTTGTTGTAATTCTAGAATGGCCGGGAAATGGGGCCATAAAGCAGCCCTATGACAGCGGCAAGGACGGACCTGATTTAAGTGCGTGCATATGTAGTTATTCCATTTACGGAATTCGATTTTGCCAGTCTGTATATGTGTGTGTGTGATAGTGTAAGTGTGTGAGTGCGGAGCAGGGTAAATAATGAATGCCCAAAAATGCAGTAATTTATCGCCATGTTTATCTGCTACTCATTACTAGGCAGCAGAAGCAGCAGCAGCAGAGGCAGCAAAATCTGCATAAATATCAAATGTAGCGCATGAGTGTGTGTCATGTGTTCGAGGACCGGGGAAAAAAGCATTGCCAAATGGCGATAAGCAAAATTCAGTTTTGTTAATGGCTCGGCCAATTCAATTTGCCGTCGTGTTGGGGACGTTCATCAATTTCGTTTGGCGAAAGCAAATAGCAAAATGATAGGCAAATATTTATTGTGCTCCGCATAATGAGTGACAAAACTTGTTTTGGCAACCAAGTCAGGTACTGTGGAGTCCTGAGGGCAGGAAACCAGATCTAATGGCACCCGAAAGCTGGCCAAAAATTTCCAGAAGGCTCTGGCTTTTCACCCCGTGCATTTTGCATGCAAAACAGCATCGTCATAAGCATTAAAACTAATGCGCCGAAAAGTAGACTATTAAAAATGTAAAGTCAACTTTATTAGCCCAAAGGAAAATTGTGTCATTTGTATGGCTGCGTGTGTGTGTGCAGAAGCAGTTGTGTGTGTTGATATTTCAGCCTGAAGTTCAGAGATGTTGTGTACTTAACTTTACGAAAAGGGGGAAGTACTATTTTTAAAAGCAGGATGGAAAATAAGAAACACAAATACATGAAACTTTAACGAAAAATGTAAGTTAACAAAAATATAACCGTGTGTACCACATATTTAGTGTATATCAAAAGTAATTTATTTCAATATGAATTCATGATTTATTTGGACAACCCGGTTTTATTCCTGTGCCCACACACTTTAAAAGGGTCCGACCTATTTGTTTTCCCTCTGTGCAAGTCTCAGGTTTGCTTAAGCCTTAAAAAATCATTGCCCATCTTGGGTAAATTGAATATCTCCAAATATATATATATATATATATGTATCCCCTTTCAACGGAGCCGCTGGCGACGGCCTCTCAATTGCAAACAGAGTTACACAAACACACCGAAAATACACTCGCTCACAAACTAACACATTAGGCGGCGTTTCCTTTGCCAAAGTTGGTTGACTTCATTTTTGGGACTGCGACGGCCGACAAAACGGAGACAACAACAACATCGACATCATCAACAACAAACAAATAAACTGACAGACACTCGTTTCCGTTTTCAAACAAAACAGACGCCATATTTAAAATTCCGAACGGGCACCCCGGCAACAACGGCAATATAAGCAGGCAAACAAATAAAATAACCGAGAATTGCCGTTTGCTAAAAACTTTTGCTCTGCTTTTTCGAAGTTATTTTTCCCCGTTCTGCTGGTTTCTGAATTTTGAAGCTGCCGGCTGCTGCTGCCAAAACAAAGAATTTAATTTAGTGGGTCGTGCGTTGATGTGGACAGGTTCATTGAACGGCGATTTCCTCGAATATGCATAAATAACCCACTTTTCATGACCCGAACTAATTGTGGATTTATGCCAACGGCAAGATGAGATTTGACGGAATTCGGGGCAAAAATCGGTTATGCCGCTCAAGGAAGGCAGCGTTTCGCATTGTTTGGCATTTATCATGGCATTTTGAAGCCAAAACTTGCTGACCGGTGGCCGTGACTTCCGTGCACCAGAAATGAAATGAAAGATTTATTCCAGATTCGCATGACGAGATAGTGTTGTGGCAACAGCCATGGCACAAAAGACACGTAGGCCAATAAAAATGCCATCCTCGTTTGTTGGGCTCCACAGCTGAAGTTGTATATTAAGTTGAAATGATTTGTGTGGCCAAATTGCTTTTCAGGCAGTGCACTAATTTCATGAGAAATGCATGGGGAAAACAATCAATGAAAGATAAGAAGTTGAGTGGTAAACATAAAGAAGAAGTTTCATAGCTGCAAATTTGTTGTATTAAGTTGTCTACAGTGGTTTTCATGAAATCATTCATTTCTGTATTTTAAGATTTAAAACGTTTAAAGCTAAAATTCAAAAATATCCTAAAAAAAAATAGTTCCAAGGAGTTTTGTTACCAATAAGAAATAAGATAGATTTTACTGTATTTTCAGTGTACTCCCAAATGAAATAAGTTTGCGAACTTCTTAGCGGGATTTTCTTTTAATAAAGAGTATATCCTACTCGGGTTTCCACTTCAAAATACTCATAGAAGTGAAGGAGGGGACTTTTTTTTTACTGAACCCTTTCGACAGAGCATTAGAAAAATCTATAAAATCGCTGGGCCTGTCAGGACGCCACCCATACATGCCAATAAAATATTTTATCAAACGTACGTGCTGCTATTAGTCTCCACTCCCCCCTGCAACCCCCTTCAGAAACTCCCCCTTCAGGGGCACGCATATCAAATGACGGCGTTGATGTGTTGAAAGCCCAGACGGGAGTCGAGATCGGGTGAACGAATGTGCGGGTGGTCAACCCTTTTTTACGGCTGGCCAGCGGAGCTCTCCGGCACTCCAACACTTCGGCAGTCCGGCATTCCGGCTCCGGTTCTACTGATGGCTCTGCTCTCTGATTATGCGTCCGACGGCCATAAATTTATATTGAAAGACGTGCGCTGTTAATCAAATTAAAGTGTTTGATTAAATTTTAAACATAACTCTTACTCTCGTCAAGCTGCCGTGCTGCTTATGCTGCAGCAGTAAAAGCTGCAAAATGAATACATAAAAAATATGAATAAAAATTAATTTAAGCGCACGTGGCGTATGCGCAATATTCAATTTATGAATTATGCGCAAGATTATTAATTAAATTCTGTTGTTCTGCGGGGATGGGAAATGGCCGAAAGGTTAACCCATTTAAGCGGGTCTAAAGAGAATTTCAAAAACGTGTCGCAAAGTACGCAGATATTCGAAGACGATTTCAACTGAATTGCTGCCGCACTTTAAAGCGCTTAACGGGCCAACTGAAGTTAAATAACAATTTCACTGCTCATTAACCCTAATTTGTATGTAAATTTTTCGGGTGCCTCAGTTGGCCCTTTTTTCCCGGCCCACGGGGACTGCTGCAGTGTGGCGCTTTCCCTTTAAAGGCAAGGCGAACTCTACGCCATTTTGTATGTTTTAAGTAACGCACATGACACGGAAGTCGGGGAGTTGCTGAGGGAAATGGTCGACGGGGGAGGCAGTGGCCATTATGGCGCGCTCGCCGCTTTCTTCAAGTTGCAAATAGTGTGGGGCATGCAAAGTGCAGGAAGCGAGAATGAGTTGCTCGGAACGGGCCAGAACGAGCAAGAGCCGCGATGCCCAGAGATAGCCGGGAAAATGAAGCGAAAAAAGGCGTGGAAAGCAAGGAGGATTGTTTGCCATGCTGCCCCCATTCTCGTCCCCATTTTCTCGCCACGCAGCAGAGCCCCATCTTCCATTAATTCATCCGCCGCCATTCCAAACAATAGGCCTGCGAAGCTATGTTGGCTAGTGGCCACATTTGGTGGCTAGTGCCAAAAAAAAAGTATCATTTGACTCTCTTTCCAATTTCGTACTTTTCATCTATCTTTACTGCTGAGAAGTTTCATTTAAAAACACAAAAAATCGAGTTTTTAAATAGAAAAAGAAGAATACTTAAATCAGTTCAATTATTTTTAAATTCAAACATTGTGCTTCTCTGAAATATAAGTACCCATACTGAAAATCTTTTTTAATTCCTTTCTGGCAAGCTTTTGCGAAACATTTTTGGTAACCATTTTTTTCGCTCACCCAATTCGCATCCAAGTGGCAACTGGGTTTTTTTTCGCCGCAAATGGACTTTCGCCAGTCATTATCGGGATGTTATTGTTGCCCCATCGGTCTGCAACAATTGCGAGGAACCGCTCGGAGTGCATTAAAACAAAAGTGAGTGCATGTGCAGACTCTCGCCTCGCAAGGACACTCGCAAAACAGGACTGCGGCGAAACTCTCGACTGGCGGACCGGCAAAACTGGCAAACGGCAAACAAGAAATGACAGCGATGCAGCCTTGTGCTATGCAAATTCAATAAATTACGGCAACGACCATTAATTATATTTTAAATTGCAATGTCCACACTGGCGCACTCGAGGGAAAGTTTTGCTTTTGTTTGGCGCCCCTTGCGTCGACAGTGAAAAAGTTCCACTCATTCACCGGGCAAATTGTCGCAGTTTATCTCCTCCGCACGCATCGAAAACAAAATGCACGCCGCCTCTGCACGCCGCTGCTGCCACGCCCCCTTAGGCCGGCCGCCCGCCCGTTTGTGTTGCCGATGAATGTGGCACAACAAATAAACCACTTTTGGCCATTCCCTGGCATAAAAGATAAATAAATGCGGAGAAGAAGAGAGAGCAGTGAACAAAAATAAAAAACGGAAAAACAATGGAACTCCAGATGCAACTCCCGACTTCTGCCTTTTGAACGGGTCAGTACTGTGCAGTACGGTACTCCCCCTTCGTCCACTCCCGGACAGGTCCACTGGCCATTATTATCGCCCGGCGTAAACAGTTCTCGAGCCGGGCCTGTTGACTCTCTGGCAGCATGTCATTAAGGGCGACGTCAGTAGCCGACCGCTGACGTGTTAACTGCAGCGCGTCCAACTTTTAATTGGTTTTAAGTCACAAGTTAATTTCCATAAAGCAAGGGAAAGCGCTGAAAACCCCCAGCGACAAAAGTGCACAGAAAAAATAACTTTACAAAAGCGTATGCAGGAAAAATATAGAGAATTATATCTATATTTTATATCTTATCCATATCTTGTTTTTATTTTATAACATTTTTAATGCAATGTTTTCAAAAATTATAAACTCTATTAGCATTGTATATAGTATCGTACTTAAATTATATAAGAGTATTTAGAATTCTTCTTGCCACAAAACTTTTCAATTTTTTGGGATATTAGTAATTTAGTTTTTATGAAGTTTTTTAGTTAAATTTATAATAAAATAAAATATTTTCCAAATGATGATAAGTAAGTGAAGTACTTTTGTTAAGTGCACTACTTCTTTGGCTTGCCACGCTTGCCGCGTTTTGGTTTCTTCTTAAACGGTCCCAGACCGCGACGCACCATCGTACCGCGCCACCAAGCTTGCAACCTAACGGCGCACTGGATGCGGTGCATCTGGAGGTCCAGGAGCCGCTGCTCCTCCTCCTTTTGGGCGCGGTACTCCTGGACGTAGATCATCCGCTCCTCGTAAATTTCGCGGTGACGCTGCAGTAGTTTCTTTTGCTCAAGGATGCGCAGTTCCCAGGACTCGGCTTCCCGATCTACTCTCTTCATTTCGCTGACATAACGCTCCTGCCACTCCTTAATTTTTTGCTTCAGCTCCAGGATTTCCCGCTGGCGAAAGGATCGAAGCTCAGCACTTACTCGCTCCTCGCGCGCCAGCTTTTGTTTGATGTCCAAAATGTCCCTCAAGTAGGCCCGCTCTGCATTCTCACCCCAAATGGTTCCTTGGGCCAAGCGACCTTCCTCCCAGCGTTGCACCAAGCTGTACTCGAGGTCATTGACCCGCGACACACAGCGCAACTTGTACTTGGTGTCGGCAATCCGTTCCTCCAGATCCTGCAACTTCTCTTTGGTATTCCGCTTTTCGTTCTCCAGATCTTCTTTCAGTTTCTTTAGTTCGTCCTTGGACTCCTGCAGCTGCCTGGCAGCCTGTGACTCCTCGCTTTTGTTCCCAGCCAGGGCAGCAATGGCCTGCTTGAGGTTTTCCAGACCCTCATCCTCTTGGAAAACATTGTCATCTTTGATTTCTTGGGTTTTCATATCTTCATCTGGAAAATTATTCTCTTCAAATACACTTTGTTCTTCTTTAATTTGCAGATTCATTATTTTCAGAAAATCATTATCTTGCGTAATAATTTCTGGACCTTCAATCGGCTTATCTTGCTCTTCAGGAATATCCTCTTCCCTCTGTTGCTCCAAAGTTTTCAAGTCCTCATCCTTAGTGGTATTTTTCTCCGCTAAATCCGGATCATTCATGGCCACCTCGAAAATCGTTCGCAGGGCATCCATATCTCTTTCGAATTTCAGCGCATCGAGAACATCCTCGTCCAGCAGATCAGCATCGTTCTCGGGTTCGCCCAGGAGGGACTCCAAGCGGGGAAGGACCTTGCCGGTAATGAGGATTCGTTCGGGTTTCTCCTGTTCCCCCATCGACGAACTCCGTCGGCGGCGAAGGGAAGCGGGCAGCGAAAGCGGCTTTCTGGCATTCAAACGCTGTGAACGCTGCTGCAGGATCAGCTGATTCAATGTGTTTCGGTAAACGGTCAGCAGGAGGATGCGTCGCAGCTCCTGCAACTGCTCCAAAGTGGGTCCTTCCGACATTGCGACTAATGCCAAAATGTCTTACCCAGAGTCACTAAAAGCCAATCGCTGAAGGTCGCCCAGCAACTGTTGCTAGGATGTGGAGTTTATAAATGTTTGGCTTTCGGTATAAACTCGGATTTTCTGCTCATCCTCCTTCTTCCGATTTCGACTCCTTGCTCGTGACTCATGAACGCCTTTGGAAAAATGCTCGGGTTCAGGACCCAGCTTGCATATTTCATTGCTGTCATCGTCCTCGTGGCTTACGTGCGAATATGCCCAACCGACTGTGTCTCCCTTATTGCACAGAAATCGTTGAATTTATTTGCCATCCCCTTTCTCCAGCTCCAGCTCCTTTTCATTTTTGCTCCCATTCCCTTTCGCTGGGCATCCGTATCTGTATTTGTATCTGTGGCCGTGTATCCTTGGGGTTCATTCACTCCTTGGGCATGCAAGTATGCGTCTTCGCCCTCCGCGCCGGCTTATATGTTTAACCCAATAAATGCCGCGCTGATTGCAAGTTAAATTATTGGCGCGCGAGACTCCAGACCCGCATTACAATTAAATTATCGCATTAACCGCAAAACCTGCACGGCGTTTGCACTCCGACTCCATTCTCGGCCATTTTCCCAGCATGCCCGCAGCGACAGGGCTGAAAAATACAATAAGTACATGGACCTCTTTCTTGACTTGCAAGAAACTGTTGGGCTTATTGGCTACCCTCGGAATTTGTTCTATAATTATCATAAAATAATTATTTATAATATATTTTTTAAATTTTTTTTTTTAATTCATAAATAAATTATGAAGAAATCTGGGTGATCTGATGAGATTATACGAAGAATACAGACTGATGTAATGGACAAAATAAATATAGAGAATTTATTTCGGACTTTTAAGCCCCTCTCTAATATTTATATAATGAATTCCAATCAAGTTAAAACGCCTAATAAAACCCTTTGCACAGTGGGTAAAATAAAAGGCCAAATAGCCCTGATCTTTAGCGAGGGTAATAGAGTGCTTTAAAGGCAAACCGCCCAAAGTGGTCAATGCACCGGGCGGCAGTGTCTGCGACCGAGGACCCAGTGAGAAATGGCTGGGCGGACATTAATTTAATGCCCGCCGATGTCTCACGCACACACACACGCGCAGCACGATAGCCATAGGGAAAGAGACAGCGAGGCGGCGGCAGAAAGAGACAGAGAGACGGAGGAGGGGGAGGGGGAGGGGAGGCAAGGGCACACATGGGGAGCATTTCGCACTTGGCGGGGGCTCCTGCTTTCAGCTGCCATTATTTTTAATAGACTCGAAAGAAAAAGTTTTCAGTTTTCTACTTCATTGACTGCAAATCGGCAAAAGAAGCTCTCGGGTCGCGATATTCCCCCAACCCAGAATTTGCCGACCGTTAAGGATGCCAGCCAAAATTAAGTGCCTCAAAAAGTGCGCTGTGCAGCGCCTGATAAGCACCACACACACACACACTCACACACATTCACAGTCTGGCAAACTGCAACGTTAAGTCAAACACATAAATCGCCGCCGCTCGCCGCAAGGAAATTTTCCAGCAAAAAAATGTTCAATTTCCATTTAGGTTCTCCCCTACCGCACTTTTCAATGCAAATATTCGATTATGACAAACTTTCCACGGATGTTCTTGAGCGTACTCAGCCAAAACCCAATCGAGGATATTGCTTGGGTGCCAGGACATGCCAAGTTGTGCTGCTAATAATAACTTCAAGGCCTTGTCACAAATTGCTCTGCCCAAATAATAAATATGTAAATATTGAAAAGACAGGACTTCAAGTTCATCAGGCTTTCGGCTATGTTGCAGTTGTCTAAAATTTACACAAATTCTCTATTTCAAAGACCATAACTTTTCTTATTTTTAAATGGCATAGCAATTTTTTTTTCATTGATTATACATAAATAAATAATTTAATTAAATTTTATAAAAATCGGACGACTATATTATTTAGCTGTCCGAAAAGCCGCAACAAAAACTGAAGCATGTTCAACATAATACCTTCACATTTTCGTTCAAAAATGCACGTTTACTATTTTTAGCCAACGCTTATAGAATTTCTCGAATTTCCGTAACTGAACTGGTTGCGACAAGAAATTGTCCGTGGTCCTGGTCGCCTGGCAACAAGTTCGTTTTAACCCTCACTCATAGGTCAGGATGGCCGATCTTTTGGGGTTTGACCAATGCCAACAATAAATATAATGTAACACCAAATAAAATATTTATTTAGTTAGTTGAGGGTATCTTTAGTTTGAAATATCTTTAGTTGGGAGTATCTTTAATGTTACAAAATGTTAGCTAAAGAAGTAAGCCCCTTGAAAACAGAGCCCCTGAACCATTCACACATGCTCTCTGCACACTGACCCATCAACATTCTGTGCCCTGAAACGAGGAACCGCGGAGATAACCTGCCGCACTTATGACAGTCTGCCCCTCCTCCGGCCGTTTGTTATCCCCTCACATGTAAATAACCAAAAATTTTATATTGCGGCCCGCAACCACGACACCGTGACAACGGTGGCATATACTATACATGTGGCACACGGAGAAGCCGCGCCAGGAAGAGCGAAGCGAAGCCAATGCCAAATCCAGCGCCAGGAGCAAGTCAAGCAGGACACGGAGTTGCTGCGGCTTCGGTGGCAGGAACAGGATCAGGAGCACGGGAGTGGTCACTACTGGCGCTGGGAACGCTGATGATGGCAGCCTCGACTGGCAGGACAGCCAGGACATGCAGCACACACAGGACATACAGGACATACAGGATACCGTTGCTGTCCGTGTGGTGAGCGTATGAATATGTCAGCGTGTGCGAGAGGGTCCTCTGCTGTTGTCTGCGGCCGGGGGAGTGATAGACGCCACTGCCATTAATTCACATTCAGGTGCCGCACGGCTGGCCGCGCACAAGGGTTAGGGTCTGCACTGAAACAAAAACTTTTCAAATGAAAAATAAGTATTTACTTCCTACAAACAGTAACTTACACAACTCGTGCACTTGAACGAGAAAACCATTGTTACCAATTTTAATTTTTAATAAATTTATAATATTCAAGAATTGTTTCTTCTTTAAATTAAATATAAATGAACTAAGCTCCAAACAATATTTTTTTAAGCCGTGATATAAGAAGCACGTTTAGTATAACATAATTTTTTTTAATTTTTGTGTGCATACCCACGTTTGAGTTACAAATATATAGATGGTATTTATATTTAAAAGAACATTTTCAATTATTATCTTTATTACGTTTTACACAAAACCCTTACATCTTACCCACATTTTCCCTCAGTGCACGACGGGGTGTGCGAGTGTGCGACAACAACATGTGTTTACACTCATCAGAACAGGAATGGAAGAAGCTGGGCCCACTCGTGCAGGCAAATCCCGTGCAATGCATTATAAATGGTTCGACCGTTCGGAGGGTTCGGTGGGTCCGGTGACCCCAGACGACTCTCCACGTTTTTTTCGGCCCGACGACGAAGCCAAGCCAAGAACGGAAAACTGAACGGAGTTCGGAAAGAAGTGACCTACTTGCAGGGCGTGTAATTAGTGTACCACAGGCCGGACAAGAAAAACAACAAGAACAACAACGATAGAGGAATGTAAAATTCATGGGGCGAAAAATCGAAAGTTAGTTGCCTCTCCTCAATGCGTGGCACGTTGGGAAAGCCAACGACGAGTCGTGCCGAGGATTCAACGAGTCGACGAGGGAAATCGATAAGGAGCCAAATGTCCCTGGCCAATGCCAAGCAACCACCAAAATAAATACGCAAAGGAACCACCAAGAAACCGAGCAGCCATGACAACGCGACTCAACAAACAAATGCCAATCACCCATACGAACACGAATTTAATGCGGCTATTCGAATAAAGTTGCCTTAAAATAGAACACACTGTCGCATTAATATCCCCCCTCGGCAAGCAAACTGTGTCAATAGCGGGTAGTATTGCATATGGCCAGTTCAGCCAGAACCGTCAAGTGGTGCAGTTCGAAGTGGAACGGAAGGATATTTCCCCGTTAAAGCCATGTTCCCCCAAGCGGAGTTGGAGAACTACAAGCTGCAGGTGGAGCTCCTGCAGGAGAAGCTGCAGCGCAGGTAAGCTCGTAATAAGATTACCCAAACTAATATTAAATTATTACAAGAAAGTTTCTCCTTGGTTAAAGGTTGTAATACCTTTAAACTCATGGCAATGCCACAAACAAATTATTATTTTGTAATAAAGTCTCTAAACAACGTTCTACTTTTATTGCTAAATTGCCAACATAAAACTAATGAAGTTAAATATTCAGTAAGCTCTTTAATAATTCATTCATTATACAACGGTGTATATTTACACAGCACAAAGTTGTTAAAATTTTAGAAGATAAACCAATAAACAATCAAAACAATAATTAATTTAGCAGCCATATTATTAAAAGCTTTTGTTGCTGTTTAAGCACATTTTTAACCTTATTTTGATACAGTAAAAACAAGTATAACATAAACATTAAATACACGCATATGCATTTATGCTTTGAAAGCTTTCTGTGATGCTCTTTTGCGAATCATTGAAAATGTCCTGCAGCGAGCAGTAAATCGCGCAAAGGCCATGGCCATTGATTTGTGTTCGTCAGCTTTTCCTTGATCTTTCCATGTGCATATGCAGCAGCTTACCAATCATATTTATGCTCTTTGACCCTCTCCTCGATTTTCTTTGCGCAGCGAGGATAACCGCCAGCAGCTGGAGCACAAGTTGGATAAAGTCCTGCAGAAGCGCAGCGAGCTGTAAGTAGCTTTTGTCATTTTCCCTCATTGGCCACAAAAGATGAACGGTATTTGTGCTGCAGGGACAAGTCGGTGCGCCACAAGAGCCGCCAAAAGTACCAGGAATTCCTCGAGGAGCAAGCCAAACGCAACGAGCGCAACAAGAAGTTGGTGAAAATGCTGGAAAAAATCGACGAGCAAACCGCTGCCTTGTCGCAAAGAAGCGAGCGTCTTAAAATGATGAAGGTAAGTTCACCGGTTGCCCAAGGCAAATGTTAAGGCAATCACACTTTAAAAATATTGGAGTATATATTTCTGAGAAACTTTAAATATAAATAACTCAGAGAAGTCGATAAAGGACCTTGTTTTTTAAGAGCATAAAATTACTTCAATATGCTCGTACTTTCTTTAAAAAAAAGTTTTATAGTTCCAAGCGGCTCGCTCCCTTGTCGCTCTTTCACTTATTATGTTGATTTTTTCCCGAGTGAGTCACCCTTAAACCACTTTTACCACATTTCTCTTCCATCTGCTGACAGCTGCAGTACCAAATGTACTTTGCGAATTTGGTGCAGAATCAAACGCTGCGATGCATCCAGCAGACGACGGCGACGACGACGAGTGCAGTGCCGCCGAGCGGCGGCGGAGTGATTCCGGTGCTGGTGCAACCGCAGCCGCAGGTGACGGTGACCAATCCGCAGCCGATGACGCCGCAGAACTGGACCTTTGCCATGGCCACGCCCACGCAGGCGGGGATGCTGTTGACGCCCCAGTTTGCCACGGCAGCAGGTTCTGCAGCAGGTGCAGCCTCCAATCCCAATCTGAATCCCAATCCTGTTTACTATCCCGAGCTCTTTGGAGGCACTGCAACTCCCCTCGGCACCTCGAACCTCTTCGATTTGCGCGCCACTCTGCGCGCTCTTGATAATGAGAATGCCGATTTACCGGAGCGCATGCATCCCCATTTGACAGGTGATTATCAGGCGGAGCTGGGTAGTAGGATTCCCCCAGCAGCAGCAGCACCAGGAGTGGGAACAGCAGGTCCTGCGACACCCACGTCGACGATATCCAGCCAGGAGAAGGGTGCGCGGCAACTGAGCAGCACTTCCTCGACACTGGCCACATCCTCGTTGACGTTTGATAAATTGCCAAAGACGTCGTCGCCTTCGCTGACGTTAACTGAGCTGCCGCCCGCAGGATCAGGAGCAGGGGAACGAGAAGTGGGAACAACTTCTGGCCAGGATGTGGGCGGGCAACCGCAAAGGGAGGCAGCCACCGACGACCTGGATGCCTGGACAAATTCACGCGTGACTAAAGTCGAGTATGAAAAATCACCAACTGTCGTTGGCCATAATGAGCCAAACTGGGGACATCAGCCCATGGAGCAGCAGATACGCCAGCAGCAACATCAAGAGCTACAGCAGCAGCAACACCAACAGCAGCAGCAGCAGCAGCAACACCAACAGCGGCAGCAGCAACATCAGAAGCCGCACGACTTTGAAGCGTACTTTGGCGAGCTGAAAATCGATGAGTCCTGGCAGGAAGACAAACGCCCCGTAAACGTGCGTTCCAGCGATTCTGGATCGGCGGTGAGTGGCAAAGTTGGCATCAGCAACGATTTGCTGGACGAAGTCAAAGCCAGCCGGGCGGCCCTCGAACGAGCAGCGGCTGCGGTTGATGAGCAGCTGGCAAGGGGTAATCAATTGTCGCCACCGAGCAGCCAGTTGAAGGAGGGGGAACGAGAACCAGGAGGTGGAACAGGAAGCCAACCCAAAACCGGTGTGTCGATTGAGAATATTGAAAATGCCATTTACGGCGAACGTTTGACAGGCGGAGGAGCAACAGCGACAGCCGGCGAAACGGGCAAACCAACGCAGGGATTTTTCGAAAATTTGCTAACCGATGAACTCCAGGAGGTGGAGCCACAACACCAACAGCAAATGCAACAGCAGGTGGAACCTGGAACGGAGGTCTCCAGTTACGGGCAATATGATGCCAGCAGTTACGGCGATGCCAGCGAGCCCATCTATGCCAGCATCGATTCCGCGAGCCAATTGCCGGCGAATGGAAAAGCGGAGCCGCTTTACAGCGAAATCGGAAATCCCACAGACTATCAGCAACAGCAGTATGCAACAGCGGATCCGGGGGCGAATGGCGATGCACCTGCCGCAGTTGCCGGCGATGTGGCTGGCGCCGCTTCTCTGGGAGATGCCAGCGGTGGCGAGGTCCTGCCGCAGGAGTACTCCAATATTGATTACGGCAACTACGAGGCCGGTCAGTATGCGGATGGCTATGATCCCAACGCCTATCCTGGCTACATATACGATGAGGCGACCGGTCAGTACATTGCCGATCCGAATGCCGCTCAATATGCGCCGGATGGCAGTTACGCCGGTCAGGATTACGATGCCGGTGCTGCGCAGAGTTACGACTACAGTGCCTACGAGCAACAGCAGCAGCAGCAACAGCAACCGGATCAGCAAACGGAGGAGTTATCGGGACAGGAACCGCTGGTGCAGCAGCAGCAGCAGCAGCAGGAAGCGTATCCAGTGGGTGAAACGGAGACACCGGAAGTGGAGGCGAGCCCAGCAGCTGCTCCACCGGAACCTCCGGCGGCAGCCAGTAAGCCCCTGCTCAAACCCACATCGATACTTTCGACGACAGACAAACAAGCGGCGCCTAATGATGCGCAGCAGCAGCAGCTGAAGAAGAAGAAACGCGTTAATTTCGTTGACAGCAGCGAAACGGATGATAGCTCAAGCGCGAAACCGACCCCGGCCGCAAATCCAGTAACCGCCTCAAACCCCTCTCCCTCAGTCGCCGCCGCTTCAGCATCCTTGAACGCCCCCAGCATGGCCACGCCTCCTGTGGGCGGGAGCGAGAGTGATTTCGATTTTTCAACCGGCAGCGAGGCAAAGAATTAGAACAACGCCGAGCTCGGGCTCTAATTTGTTGCCATTTGGGTTAACCAACCCAGCCACCCAGTGGCCCGAATTCAAAGTGAACGACCGCTTCGATTTATTGCCAATGGCGAAAAAATTGAGAAAAAATCCGGAAAGCGGAGAGGAAAACGGATGGAAAAGAGAGCAATAGGTAAGAAGTTTTCCGGGTAAAAGGGCGAACCTCAAACCACAGACGAAAGTTGCTGCCCGAGTTGTCGACAAACCAATAACACTCTGCTAATTCAATATTTTTAGTTGCAAGTCAAATAAAACGAATAAATTAAAATAAAATAAATAAAGCCGACTTTATATGCCTTAATAATGATGAACACATTACAGGAAATGCATTTACGTAACACACAATTTATTTCAAATAGTTAATTTTTTGTTATAAACATATTATATTATCAAGTTAAAACTTAATGCTTCAGACAAAATAATAAATAGGGCAATGAAATTAATATTTTATAAATCAATTATAAAAGGAAAAACCAATGCTTTTGTCACATTTAAATTTATATTTGTCATTCCCGTTAACCATTCGCTTTCAGCCTTGACACACTTTCTCTGTTAACTGTGCGTATACGCAATTTACCATATTAATGCTTTAACGCCGACACACACACGCGCACAAACACACATAAATGCGAATGGCCTGGGAAATATTTCATTAACGACATCGGTAATAAGATCAGCAGCTGTTGCTGCCAGGCCGCAATTTATCAAAAGTGCAATTGTCTTCGCCATGGACCTCCAAATTACCTTTCGCCGGCTGTATTTGCTGGCCAACACTCCTCGCCGGCATCGCTGCCAATGACACTAATTATGTGCGGCCAGGCGGTTAAAGCCACGTCCAGCAAATATGCTGATTCCCGATATGAGGAGCATGCCGCTCATCCGATCATCTGCTGACTCGCTGACTCGCTGGCCGGCCTGCCAGCCTGCCAGCCTGCCAGCCTGCCAGCCTGCTTACTTGGCCAACAATTGCCAACTTAATTGAAATCATGGCAGCAGAAGCACAATGCTCCCCCTATATACACATTATTCCATAAGCATATACATATACATACAGGTGTAGGAGGGATCCGGCCCACTTGCACAATGCACTTTTGCAGTTTTAATTTGATTCGCAGTTAAGGCAGTGAAAGCGTTTATATTTTCATTTTCGACTAGCGGTTCCAACTGTTGCTGACATTTTCCATCAGCTCGAGTGGCGAAGGCCATTTTTCTTTTGTTTTCCGAATTCCATGGTCATCAATGCGATCATCATACTCAGTGGCCAGCATTTTTTATGCAACTAACGAACGCCAGAAACGTTTTTCTCTCATTTTTAAAATGATTTTCACGAAGTTTTTTAATTACACTTCAAGTCACCTTTTTTCTCGATTCCCCCCTCGGCTTAATTTAAATTAATTTCAGCAGTGAACGGACAAGAGTGAAAATGTAATTAATACATATAATTGGCCTGTCGCAATGTCAACGGTCGAGCACGTCAAACAGTTAAATCAAATGTCAATCAATTTTTGTGGTTAAGTCATTAAATATTTATAAAACCATTGGGAGCACGCCGCACTACACGCAACTGTCCCTTTGCATATTTTTCGCATCTGAGGCCAATTGCTGGTTAATTGATGCAGCGTCAAGCAAATAGACTAACCTTCCTTCTGCCATTCAACCAATTTTTGTTTCACTTTTTAATGAGTTGAACATTTGAAGCCGTACAAGCGAGAAAAGTAAACCGAAACGAAATGAAGCAAGAAATTCAAGCGGGGAAAGGGAAAAACATAGGGTGAAGTGGAACTTTTTCAACAGAAATTCGCAATTAAATGTTACACACAAACCTCAAAGGCAAATGGCAATATAAAATGTAATGGGCCACATTTAAATACCCCCAGTCGGTGAAGAATTCAGACAAATTTCCAACGTTGTGTCACTTCAAATGAAATATTTGCATTGACCCAAACTTTTTCCATCGGGCGCAAAAAAGGGTTTTAAATTCCTGCTAATGACGACGCTGAAAAACCAAAGCAAAAAACCCAATTTCCTATTAAGCACCTAATTGCGAGCTCAATTTACAGCGAATGAAATATCTGCAATAAAGATGCTTTTGAAATTAAAGACAAGCTGCTGAAGTGCGAAGGTAAATATGTTGAAAATTTGTTGCCAAAAGGGTCGGTGAGAGGTTTTATCGCCACCCCACGACGTAAAGCTTATAAAGCGTTTTGTCAAAGAAAACATTATATAAATACCGATTGCACGACGTGTGTGTCCTTGTCAGCGCAATTCAAAAATAAATTGCAAAGCAAATCAAATCGACACGTCGCAGGTAGAAGGATAAAGGATTATAGCTGCTTCGCCCTCAGTCTGCATAATTGAGTGGCGCTTATTTATGCACCCCCGGCAACCGGAGAGCGCAAACAACGGGGGACCTCGTCCCCAATCAATGCACCCTCAGGATCCCCAGGATCCGCAGGACCCCCGACAACATCCCATATTTTCTCCACATTCAATGTGGGCCCCGCAACGAAGGAAAAATATAATCAGTGCTGAAATTCAATTTCGAAATAAAACGCAAACGCAAATCGAGGAGCAGAGTTTCCAATGCCATCGAACATATGGCGGGTTAGGGTTCCTTCGGTTTGGTTGTGCATCGTGTGTGTGTGTGAGTGTGTGTTTGTGTGTGCACATCCAGTGGAGCAGAAACAAACAAGGTGGAACACCAAGAGCCACCATACGTGGCGTATGATTGACGGTTATGCAAATGACATTTTCGGGGTAAAGGCAAGACGTTCCCTGATAATATTTATAGAGCAGTTTACGGTATGAATAAAGAAGTTGGCTTTGTGGGCACACAAATGATGGATTGAACCTGTCGGAAATTAATTCCGAGTTGCGGTAACTTGAACGGCAGTCGAAAGTTTTCAACGATGCCATTTCCCACATCACAAACAGCATTTTGCATAACTACATTTTTTCTTTGAAAGGCAGATTCTGTTAATGCAGATCTACGATAACAGTTTTTTTTTCAGAACAATATTGCGCCTCTTGAATACCCCTTTAAATAGACTAACTTTTAATGGCTGTCTGTTGCTTTTGAAACCTTTTTATAAACTCAAAACTCCAGTGCTGATTGGGTACAAAATTCAGGACTGACGATATGATATCCCTTTGTCTGGTCTTCCACTAACAAGCCTTTATTTTGGTTGGGTTGGGTTCGTTGCCAAAACGCAAACATTGGCCAAGGCGGATAGTTTTCAGTTGCCCGATCCGAAACGTCGGGCGCTGCACTGACATTAACGCTAATTGAAAACATGAAAGGCGATACACCAGCCAAAGTCCCCGGGAGCCCGCCATCCGTGATGATTAGTGCACGTGCAATGCTTTCAGCCCGACTGTCTGTCGAAGCCTGTGGATGTGGATGTGGAGTTTCCCATGCCGCCTG
Organism: Drosophila ficusphila; assembly: GCF_018152265.1. Classification (NCBI taxonomy): domain Eukaryota; kingdom Metazoa; phylum Arthropoda; class Insecta; order Diptera; family Drosophilidae; genus Drosophila; species Drosophila ficusphila. Next base: position 23,329,696 of record NW_025064737.1, read on the forward strand.
TCACCCTTCGAACTCCAAACACCCAACTCCCAGCTGCCAACCCAACCCAACCAACTCTCACCTGCGTCCGTCTGGATCCGCCAGCGTTTTCCAGTTCCTGTTCAATTTCGTGCTATTTTCATGGTGAAAAGATAACAAAAGTTTGCCTCACTTTGCCGCGCTGGCAACATAAGAGTTTTCCCCACGTTTTTCCGCCATTTTATTATTGTTTAAATATTTACACTGAAAAGAGGCGGCGGCATGGGTGCGATTCCTGCTGTCTTGCCTCGTCTCGTTGTCCTTGTCATTTTCGTTGTCCTTGTAGGTGCAGCCGTATGGGCGACAAGTTCCTCGAGAGCTGTTCTTCGGGGGGCACAAACTTTTCCAGCCACTTTTACTTGCGGCCCAAGCTGGAGTCTGGCATTGTCAGAGAGTCATCTTCTCGACTTTTGGCTCACAAAGCTGGCGTTGCCTGTGATATACATAAAGTCACTAGAAAAAATTCTTACCCAAATCAGTGGGTTTTTAAACTTGTGAAAAATAAAAAAAATAATTAAGCCTGCAAGCTCCTCAATTCAAGAACTTTTTCACAAAATAACTTATAATAGGTATAAAACTCAACTTGGTAAATAGGTTTGTGTGTGGTAGATAAATTTATGAGACATTTTCCTCTGTGCAACCAAATTCCCAAGTGTTTCTGGATCCTTTCAACAGGCCATGACAGACGATGCCTTCGATTTGGCCCCATTTTAAACGGGATGTCTCCCCGAAAGTTACGCCACACTCAGGCGATTAGTCGATTCGAGTTTTTGGGGCAGGCGGAATTCGCTGATGATGTGCATGCCTCCGAAGATGTGGAATATATCCCGATGTCGGATGCTAATGCCGCTGCTCACAGTCACACTTACACTGGCACAATCGCAATCGCACTTATTCAAATGATAGGGGAATGTTTTCGCATAAACATCACGTCGGTCACGTTTCACGTTTGTCCGTTACAGCAACATTTATAGCTACAGTTGGAGTTCTGAGCTCCACTCGGCGATGCTCTCTTTTTTCTATATTGTTCGACTGCAAATGTTGGGCAACAGTCAGCCAGACACGTATGACAGTTTTACTACGATGGCAAACAATGCTAATAATCATCATAATGCTTTTGAAGTGGCGCAAATATTTGCCAAGCCCATAAACATAAATCAGCAGGGTGGTTGAGTGAATGTGGGCCGGGTTTAAAATGTCGGCACGAAGCCATAACCTATACCTCGTATATATATGGCAGGAAATTGATGGGGAGAAAGAGGGGGTGGGGTAGTAGCTACCATGTACAATTTGCAATCAGGCAAAACTAATTTGCCCAATAAGCCGCAGGCGAAGAGGTCAAAAAGGTAGCCGGGTAGCCGTTTTGCCGGGTAGCGAAGCCGACAGTTGCAGCCGACTTGAAAGTCGAGCTTCCAAATTGCACAGATAATGGAGCAAAATCAACTTGAGCCGATATTGACAATTCGGTGCCACAAACACAGAACTTTCTCAGCTGCCCCGACCAATTGAGAGATTCCCAAATGACAGTGGAATTGATTTTCATCGATATGGTCGCAGCCATGTGCTTCTGCATTTCATATTCATATGCGAACGTGCTCCTGGCACTCGATTGAGAGAGTCCTTGTCCCTGGCAATGGCAGCCAACCGCAATGTAATTGATGTGGATGTCGATGTGGCTGTGGATATGGATATGGCTATGGATTTGGGTGCCTTCTACTACTCAGGCGACCCAGTCCTCCACTTCTTCATGTTGTTATTCATTAAAATCCCAGCCGAGTGCCTTTGTCTCTCACGAAGGTCTCGAGTGTTGGGTCCCCCGATCCGGGGCTAATCTGCATTGTCTGGCTGGCAACATGCAAGACACTCCGGAAACTCGATTGCACGGATACTCAGATACTTGGATACTCGGATACCCTGAAACCCAGCTACACGTGTCGCTTTGTCCTGTCTCCTTCAACCGCAACTTAAAGTTCTTCTAGAGATGATACATGAGGATACATGTTCGTGAGACTAGTGAATTCGTTTGGAGTATTTCCATAACACAGAGAAAAAAAATAAGTCTTTATACCTTAAAAAATCCCTTGGGAACAAACATTTTCATAGGAAATATCTTCATATACATATTTCTAACAAAATGACTGTAATATAATAAAATAACGATTAAATCATTTTATAACACCATAATGAATTTTTAATGAAAACCAATAAAAACATTTAAAAGAAAACCATTTCTGCAGCAATATCTTGACTTTAAGTTGCCTGGAACTTCTATATTTCTATGTGTAAGGATCTCACATCCCAATAACATGCTTATCCCTGTATCTAAAGGCTCTGGTGGAATTTTCACTTTTATTGTTTAAGCTTTCAGCACAGATTGTGCGCGTATTATTGAAATCCCTTTTGTGGGCCCCAGGCAGGCGACACACGCCACCTTGGAGTCCCTGCTCCGAACTCCCTACTTCAGTGGACTCCTCTCCCAAGCTCGCATTGTTTCGTTTGGATGGCTGGCTTAGGTGATGCCATTACCCAGCTCCGAATGTCGGTGCTCCGTCTCCTGATTTGCACGAAACAAAAGCCTCGCTGCGAATGGCAAAGTTATTTGAAAGCATTGATTACATATTGATAGCAGAGGAGAGACTTTCAGTGCCAAGTCAACTAAAACCGCCAACCACAAGCCGAGAATAAAGGAAGAGAAGCTCCCTTTCGAGGCACCAGCAAACGCTGCCTTATCCCCAACAATTGATACTTCCTTAAATTTGTTTCGCATCCTGGCAAGCGATTTCCCCCAGATAACGAAATACTTATTGCGCAACGGAAGCTTATCACGTGGTTCAGTAGGTATTAAGTTGCAGTTAAATATTAATTAGGAGGACTTCATCAAGTTGCGAAGCAATTCAATATAAATTGCTCGTCTTAAATTAAGCTGCAGAAAATGTATTGTCTTCTAATAATAACAATTTTGTTAGTAATTTGTGTCTACAAGTACATATATTTAAGCTTCTGGTTTATGTTGCACTTTTGTTTCACCTTCTAACGTACCTTTTATGATTAAGTAAGGAATCTCCTTTTTGGCTTTATATCTCTAAGGATACGAGCTAAAAGTGCATTAAAGCTGACTCCATAACAACGGTAAGTGATCCGCTTTACGGATTGAACAGAGCGGGGTCCTTGTAAGTCACGAAAAGGTAAGGGGTGAAGTAGTTGGTGAGCTCCCCGGTCTGAATGCATGTGGCTGGCAGCGCAATTTAATGCGCCATGGCCACGGATATCCGTTTAATGGCCATGAATACATAAATAATAAATAATAAAATTGTATTTGTTTATTGCTCGCAGACACTCGCACACAGCCAACGTGCAACTTACACATTGCCTTTATGTGGATTTATTTACCTTTGCGAATAAAATATATCAATATATATCCTCTTTTTTATTTTTTTGTTTTTTTCAAAAGTTAAATGCAATTTAAACAATATACAATATATTTATAATAAGAATGATAAAATGCTGGGGGAAAAAAGCGGTTTATATACGGACTATCTGTGCGCCAATGCCAGAGATTGGCTATTAAGGCCATGTAAATCGGCGGTCTGTGTGAGTATGGACGAGCACTTCCGTTTTCCTGTGGCTTGTTAAAAATTATTTAATTTTATTGTATTTCAATTGTTTGTTGCGGCAGGGAGGAAACAATAATCCAAAGTCATTGTTACCTCGCTGCACTGCATAATAAATGAGAGCCCTGCCCCTCCCCAGCCCCAAAACCTTTCAAGGACCCCATACCAAACCCACTTCATCGCCTCATCCTCGCTCAGTGCCAATGCTAATGCATGCAATTTGCCGCTCTCGAAGCTGAAAGTCCGATACCAATGGCAATTTGGTCTTTTTCCGGACAGATAGGGGGATTTGTTTTTCCCGGAAAAATCAAAATATTAGAAACGCCACAGAAGTATCAAACGATTTTTGCTTGCAATATATTTTTTTCTATCTAACTTATTGGGCACAAATTTCGATAAATATCTGTCACCAGAAAGCTGCTTTTAATTTGTTATTTAAAATTTAAAAACGAAATTTGCTGTGCAAAATCATTCAGCCTGATTCTTCTGCCTAAAATATAAGCTTTAATAATTTCACGACTGTTTTTATAATTATTATTTGATTTAGCAAACCGACATCACTGTTGCAAAGTGGGGCAGGATCAGGATATGTTGCTATGGCAAATTAAAAATGCCATTGGCACGGCGTCCAGCATGCAAATGCATGTCCATGTCATAGAGTTACACAAAGTGCTTAATCAAGCTTAAAAGAAAAGGACTCGAAAGAGAAACATACATGGCCAAAGTAACAAAAACCAAAAAAAAAAAAAAAATTGAAGAAGGAGGGAAGCCGAACCGAGCGATGGGCGATGAAGGATCAGGATGTGGATGTGGAGTAGGTGCAGCGCACTCATTGACTGTGCAAAGTGAAGTGAAGTAGTTTAAAATTAAAAAGGACACTTAATCCCGTCAATGTCTTGCCGTCGCGTCGACTACCCCTCGTCCCCATCCGAATCCTGGGGTATGCATGTGCATGTGAATGTGGATCCCCGGATCCCGGGGATCCTGGGGAAATTCCTGCACGGGATTAGCAGGCGGTCGGGGATTGAACGGGATCGGGTGGTTGGATGGTTGGGTGGTTGGGGTGATGGGTGGTTAGGGTGTTACGAGGGTGTTTTCGTTTGATTTAGCTTGTGCCGAAGCAGCAGCTTGCGAAGGGGAAGTGGGTGGGCTGGCTGGTGACGTTGGATGTTTGCCCACTTTGGCTCACAAGAAGTGCAATTATGTGCACAAAATGGAAAATGAAGCAAGAAAGTGGAGCAATTGAAAGCGACAGATGGGGAGATGGCGATGTGTGGATGCACATGCAGTCGTCAAAAGACAATGCTGATTGCTGGCCAAGACAAAAACAATTTAACCCACATTTGCATGGAACGGAAAATGGAAATTACCAGCGTTATGACGTGGAAATTGGCCAGGCAACGAGATAGAAATCTTCCAGGGGAGCACAGGACCCACTAACAGCAATCTCTCCCAATGGCTCATAACCCATCATATCTGGCTAATTAGTGAAATGTGCTTGCCTTGGTATATTGAATAATTAGGTAAGCGAAGAGCCAGTGGACGGGTAAGGTACACATGTTGTATAAATCCAGTTGGAAACATAAAATTTCTGATAATTTCGGTAATTGTTGCACATTTTCTATTATTAAATTTGCAATTTAATACTACTATGAACTATATTACTATAAACTAAAAATTTTTTAAACTTATTAAAAAAAGCTTTGGAAAGGGTATACTTTTAGTCCATTACTTTTCAATTTTGATATATGATATACTAGCAGTCGGCTGGGTTAACCCTTAATTAGTAGGTTCTTAGAACTCGGCTAAAATGGTGGCTAAAAAGAGTCGCTTGCTGACAGCAGCTTTTCCGTATCTCCAAATCTTTTCCATATTTGCATTAACACCACCACCCCAAAGTTTTGGTAAAACCTCGTACAATCGATTGAGATGGTACTTAATGGCAGGATACTTCTGCTATGCAGCTGCGATGCTTGCATTAGTGTTTACCGTGACCTACATAAATATAATGGCTATAAACGAGGAAGTTTTGGACTACAATGTGGCAGATTTTACCAGAGTTATGGGAAGCTTTCAAAAAGGCTTGATTTCAGTCACGGCCTTGGCCAACCAAATAAATATGCTTTTTAACTATCATCGAATTGGCCGAATTTACGAAGATGTTGCAGATCTGGAGAAGGATATAGAGAAGGCCTCGCAGTGTTACGGTGGACAATATCAACGATATAGCTTCCGTTTCCGGTTGCTAATTACTGTCGGAGTGTGGCTAGTTCTGATGGTGTTTTTAATGCCTCGCTTTACCTACTCGGCCATGGGTCACTACGTCAGCTGGCCCAATAAAATTATCACCGAGTTCGTAATAGTAATGCTGCAGCTTAAGGCCATGGAGTATTGCGTATTCGTCCTTCTGATCCACGAGTTGATCCTGCACCTGCGCCGCACTCTTCTTCAATTGCAGGAAGAATTGGAGGACTGCAACCAGAAGGATATGCTCCAAGCTCTCTGTGTGGCCCTGAAACGCAATCAATTGCTTCTGGGCCGCGTTTGGAAACTTCAGGGGGAGATGTGCAGCTATTTTACCCTACCCATGATGATACTATTCGTCTACAATGGTCTGACCATTCTGCACGTGGTCAACTGGGCTTACATCAACACATTCCTTCAAAACGATTGCTGTCGTTATGGTGGGTATAAATAAGTAAAGTATGGAAATATACTTATTAGAAATCAAATAATTTTTCAGACCGATTTGGCACTGTCCTTTTGCTGATATTAAACATTCTGTTTGTCTGCCTTTTGAGTCAGCGATGCATAAATTCAGTGAGTTACTTTTTCTCTAAAATGCTTACCATTATATTGTTTATGTATTTAACCAGTACAATAGCTTTCCGCGCATCCTGCATCAGATTCGTTGTTTGTCTTCATCTTCGGATTTTCCCTTACTAACCAGGGGACTTCGGGAATACTCTTTGCAGTTGCAACACCTGAAACTACTTTTCACATGCGGCGCATTCTTTGACATTAATTTAAAATGCTTTGGAGGGGTAATACTGCATTTATTACTCATAAATTAACTGCTGATTAATATGTTTTTGCAGATGCTAGTTACCATAATGGGATATATCATAATTCTACTGCAATTTAAAGTCCAGGGAATAGCAGAGACAAATTATAAGTCGGCCCGAAATATAAGTGTATCACAAATTCAAAATTGAGCACTTTTGTTTTGCTGCTTAAAGAAAAAAAAATGTAAACGTGAAATACAAGCTAAAACAACCTTTTAGTAACACATTGCTAATTACATGCTGATTATCTTATCTATCCAATTAAATAAAAGGTTCTCAACGCTAGGATACTTATTTTCTCAGCGTTTAGTGCATTTTTACACCTTGTCGGAAATGGAAGTTAATCGAAGTCGTCTGCTGACCTCGGCTCGTCCATACCTTCAAGTTCTTTCCGTGTTTGGGTTGACACCACCTCCCTTAATTTTCGACCGGACCTTAAGTTCTAAACTAAAGTGTTACCTAATAACTGGATATGCCTGTTTTTCATTCGTCATTATTCTGATAGTCATTTATGAGTGCTATGCCAACATTGGCGCCCTTCAGTTGCACATTAAACAGTTTCACGCGGAGGATTTTAGCAAAGTAATGGGCAAAATCCAGAAGATTCTCGTTGTAGTCATGGCTATGGGAAACCAACTGAATATGCTCCTCAACTTTCGCCGACTTAAAATCATATACGAGGACATTGCGGATCTGGAACTGGATATAGAAGAAGTTTCGGCAGGTTTTACTGAAAAGCGAAAGTGGTTGAGCTTCCGTTATCGTTTGGCCATCTGCATAGGATTATGGATGGTGCTCCTGGTCGACCTTGCACCACGTTTAATAGTGGTGGGATTGGCACCCTTTCTTACCAGTACAAATAGGTTCTTAACCGAGATCATCCTGTTGATGCTTCAACTCAAGTCCCTGGAATATTGCATATTTGTTTTTTTGATCTACGAAATGATTCTTCGAGTTCGTCATATCCTTTTGCAGATTCTTTCTGAAGTTAAGGCTTGCAACTGCAATACTAGGATTCAAGAGTTGTGTGTCACTTTGAAGCAGAATCAGCTGCTTGTAGGTCGGATATGGAAATTAGTAGGTGAGATTGGCATATATTTCACCCTGTCCATGACGCTTCTGTTTCTCTACAACGGACTGACCATCTTGCACTTCGTCAACTGGTCCATCATAAAATCTATCAATCCCAAAGATTGCTGTCAATACGGTAAGTCTCTTTAAAAATGAATTTTTAATGTGTAACCACGTTTATATATCGTTAAGGGCGAATTGGAGCCAGTCTTTTACTTTCGACAAATATTTTTCTCGCCTGCTTTTATAGTGAACGCTGCGTTAGAGCGGTGAGTCTGTATAATCTATTGACAAATCTGTAAATCATTTATTTTTATGTACCTTTAGTACAACAGCATCAATCACATTCTTCAGGAAATTGGATGCTTGTCTGCATCTCAAGAATTTTCAATCCTTAAAATGGGTCTGAGGGAATACTGCTTGCAAATGGAACACTTAAAACTTATTTTCACATGCGAACTATTCGACATCAATCTCAAATGTTTTGGAGGAGTAAGAGAAGCCATATACGTATCTCTTATAACCTAATACTAAATTACTCTGTTTAAGATGGTGGTCACCATATTCGGATACATGATTATCTTGGTGCAATTCAAGATTCAGGTCTTTGCTGACTTAAAATATAGCCAAAATCTTAGCGAAATTATAGAATAATATTTGAAGTTTTATGAAATGGTAGTATTTTAATTAAATTACTCTCTTTGCAATAGTACTTTCAAATTATCCTTCTGATCATCTTATCAAAACAATTATTGCAAAGTGGTTGCTTAGTCATTTAAAAGCAAGTTTATTGAAATGTTCAGTAGCTTTTAACACCTCGCAGAGCATGGAAGTCAAACACAGTCGACTGCTGAACACAGCCCGTCCTTATATGCAGATTTTTTCCGCATTCGGGATCACTCCTCCGCCTGTATTTTTCACTAGAACATTGCACAAGCGGCGCAGAGGCATCTTAATTGCAGGATACGGTTGCTTTTCATTTGCAATCCTTTTGATGGTTATCTACGAGTGCTACGCGAATATTGTGGCCTTGCTAAAGGAAGTTCATGACTTCCACACGGAAGATTTTACTAAAGTCATGGGAAGTACGCAAAAGGTTCTCGTAGTTGCCATGGCTATTTGCAATCAATTCAACATGCTGCTGAACTTTCGCCGGTTGAAATTAATTTATACGGAAATTGCGGATCTGGAACATGAAACAAATAATGCATCAAGGGATTTTTGTGGACAAAGACACTGGCTAAGCTTCAGATTCCGATTGGCTTTGTCAGTGGGTCTCTGGGTGGTGTTTATAGTGGGCGGCATTCCACGATTTTCCCTTGTGGGTCTTGGACCCTATCTCCACTGGATTAATAAGGTGTTCACCGAGATCGTCCTCGTAATGATACAACTCAAAGGAACCGAGTATTGCGTGTTTGTGTTGGTGATTTATGAGCTTGTTCTTCGAATGAGTCACATCCTTCAGCAAATCCAGGCTGAATTTGAGAATTGCAATTGCAGAGGCAGAATTCAAGAGCTGTGTGTCGCTCTGAAAAGGAACCAACTGGTGGTGGCAAGGATTTGGAATCTTGTGGGTGAGATTGGCACATATTTCACACTGTCCATGATGCTTCTGTCTCTCTACAACGGACTTACCATCTTGCACGTGGTCAACTGGGCTCTCATAAAAACCGTCGATCCGAACGATTGCTGTCAATATAGTAAGTTATTCTGTAAAATGGGCAATAACCTTCTTTTTTTTATTCTAGTGCGATTGGGATTTACTATTTTACTAGCGATGAATATTCTTTTCGCCTGCTTCTACAGTGAATTATGCATTAAAGCAGTAAGTTTTATGAAATATATGTGATACAAACAGATCATATTAATTATTCCTTATAGTACAATAGCATACCTCGCATTCTCAACCAAATTAATTGTTTGCCAGCAGCTGAAGATTTTTCAGCGCTAAAAATGGGCCTACGGGAATACTCCTTACAAATGCAGCACCTAAAACTTCTCTTCACTTGCTCTGGATTCTTCGACATAAATCTCAAATACTTTGGAGGGGTAAAAACAAATATATAATTTATTACAACATTTTACCATTAAACTTTGTTTTTAGATGGTGATCACCGTATTCGGCTACATTATAATTGTCGTACAATTTAAGATTCAAACGTTTGCCCAATTAAAATACAAGCAAAATATAAACATTAGTGAAACTTAAGAAAGCTGACTTAATTTGAATAATATTTTAAAATCGCTTCTCAGTTTTTAAAAAAGAATTGTTTTCTTTATAAAGTTACTAATTGTTAAAGCGACACCTAGCGACAAAACAATAAACAATCAAGGGAAGTCACTTACATGTAATATACTTTATGTAAAATCCCCACCTCACAGTCGTGGCTTCAATATTAGTTCACTGTTTGTTATTCTTGCTAAAATAAAAAAGAATTATAAAAAACTTTGTTTTGAATATGTTTACGTATTTATTTTTTTTGTAAGACAGCAACCACTCTGTTGTCAAATCGATATTAGCCAGTCCCTGGGGGACTTACATTTGAGTGGGCGGAGCCATAAGGTTTCACTAAATCTAGGCTATTATTGTTTCACTTATTGCCATCGATCCGAGGATCGACCAATTTCACCCTTCATAAACGCTACGAGTAAACTTAGTCTATGCTTTTTACATTGAACATTTCATGTTGTTTCATTTTCGGAAATTGTACTCATAATTAGTTTACTATAATTGCGACGCATCGACTTAAACCTACATCTTATTGGCTAATGAACCTAATACCTACTGCTAAACATCTGCCCACCTAGGCCCATCAGTGTTTGATTTGTACAATTAGCTTAAGCCTAAGAGATTGTAAACTGCGGAGTTGTCGGTTGGATTACTCGCTCGTGAAATGTTCAGTTACGTTCATTTGTTGGATTCTGCTCTATAACTTCAGTTAGTAATCACAGACTAAATAACTGGAATAACTTTTGGAAGTCGTACACCTATGCGTATATTTAACTAGTAAAGAGAAATAATTAACTAATTAAAACTGGCCGCAAACAGCAACAAACCGTCTAAACAAACCTGCAACCTGATCCTAATATGTAGAATACCTACTTGAACTGGGTTACAGTACAAATAAGTGGATTGCAACGTCGCCACTGGCAGTTACATTTACAGTGATTTCAATATAAAGCTCCGATTCAGTTGATAACAATGGGTATAAAAACGTCGCATATATGCTCGGGAGTGAGAAAGGACACTGGTGGTCATCTTACATGGCTAAGGGGCTTACAGCTAATTAATCTGCACAGTAGTTCGCGCTAGCTAATCAAAACAGGTCCATGTTGTCGTTCATGTAGCTTAACAGGTAGTACAAGTAAATAAAAAGACACACTGTAGGCAGGAGATAATTCAGCAGTAGGTTAACTATTATCCCGTCCCGTGCTTGCCGTTCTCGAACAGGCCCTTCTTGAAAAAAGACGACAGCTGGACGAGGGAGGCACGCGTGAGGCCCGGTCCCCCGGGACCCTCGTAGATGGGACACTGTGGAATCTTGGAGCACACGACGAACAGGCGACGCAAATACAGTTCCAGCAGACGGCGACGATGCTTGGCCACCGGTTCGCTGTTCGAGGCGAAGAGCTCTCGTCGCGGAAAGGGAAGTGCAGAGATCTGGGAGTTAAGTAAATTAATTAGCTCATCAACTGAGAAACTTGTTCTTCACCAGGGAACTCACCTTGGCTCCGTAGCAGTGCTTCATGCACAGGTGCAGCTCCCTGAAGCGGCTGTATCGCCGCAGAATGTTCAGCTTGCCATCGGGGAGAGCGATGCGTACCTCGTATTCGTAGTGCGTTTGCTTGCCGGCGCCCCGCATCACAAAACTCGGGATGGTAATGAAGTGCTCGCCCTCGGCTGAAGAAAGTTGGGAAACTAGTTACAAACAGGAAGGTGAATATACTGACGGAAAGGTAAATACTCTTGCCTTTTGAACTATTTAATTAAAATTGTTAATTTACTCGAAAAAATACGCAACATTTCAAAGCAAATCTTGATTCTAAGCAAGAGTTTAAAATTCCCACTGTTTTCTTAATCAATACTTACGAAACTCTCGCATCGATGGGCAGGATCTTGTCATGCTTGGCGAATAGATCTGCGAAGTGGACTCCTCCATGCTGGTGGGACTCATCACACTGGAGCGCATGATGGAGCTGGCCAGTTCGTATTGTCGCTCCATTCCGGACCGCTCGTCGGCACAGCATAGAGCATGAGCTTCCAAATCCTGCACCGATTGCAGCATCTCCTGCTCCATTTGAATGTACCGTCGCTGCAGATCCTGCAGGTCGGCAATGTGCTCGTCCAACTGGGTTTTGTTCAAGTCTGTTTCGAGGTTCTTCATGATCAATGCCTTCTGTGCGGCAATCTTGCGTCGGAGCGAATGCAGCGGACAATAGGGTCGGGCTGAATCCGAATGCCGTCCCAGTTCGCAGGAGGAACAGGAACCGGTGTCCTCGTCGCTGGTTCGCACACCTTGCTTGTAGTTGTTAAGGTGTCCGTTCTGGGGGAGAGCCTGATTACGGCTGTCCAGGCAAACACCGCTATCGCTCATGATGGCCTGTGAACTGGGAGTGGCACTCGGCGCAGAGCCAGATCCACCGATGCCAGCGCTGCCACTTCCACTTCCACTGCTCGGACCAGCGGTGCAGGTCCTCGAGGTCTCCTCGCTGCTGCCCGAGAGGTCATCCTTGCGTGTGTCCTCCGCCTCGTCCTCCGCATCGCAGGAGCAATTGCTGAGCGGCGACTGCTGACCTTCCGTGATCGTCGGCGATGAGACGAGCGATAAGTTGGACTGGGCGGTGTGGAAGGTATCACAGGTTTCGTACGTGTCCGACTTGGACACATCGTCAGCCTCGTTTGTGCTGGTCGAGGTGGACATGGACTTGTTGCCCAACTGCAGCTTCATGCTCTGCTTCTTGGCGCGCATCGCCTGAGACTCGGCCTCGCTTTCGGCGCGTTCCAGACGCAGACGCTCCAGCTGGGCCTGGATCTCCAGCATGGTCTCATCGACCTTCGCTATTTTCGTAGTGCTGGCATTGAGTATTCTCTCCTTTTCGGCTATTTGCTCGTCCAGTTTGCGGATTTCCTCGTTCTACAAAATGTTAACAAGTAAATACTATGTTTGTGGAGCTATTTATTTTGTTGTACTTACATTTCTTCGCACAGTTTCCTTGATAAACTGCGCTGCAAACAAGTCCAGGGAATCCGATACCTGCAGTAGCAGTTCATCGTTCAGAGGAGTGCCCTCTTCGATCTTCATTCCCATCTGCGAATGTAAAAATACATTTGTTAAATATCGAATTTAGCTAACCCATATTATCATCTAATCTAAGATCTAAGCAAAGAATTTCTAAACAAACGAACAAACCTCGTCCAGTTTGCCACAATCTTGCAGTTCCTGCAATTCTTTCGCTACATACTCAGAGAAATCTCGTTTCTTAGAGTCGAGCTGCGTCTGAAACGCTGAAATTTGTCTACACACAATGTCGATCTAAAACGAAAATGGAACGAACAGAAAATCGTAAGGAACATAAAGCCAAAACAAGGAAAACAATAAAGATGAACAGGCAAAATAACAAGCACAATGATCCATCCATCAATTTGAGAAATAATTAATGGTGACATGCAATAAAACAGATCGGATCGGATGCACGCACCTGGACCTTCTCGTTGTTCTTCTCCCACAGCAGCATGTCCTTGCGAGCAATAAGCTCCTGCTCCCGACAATTTAACACCTGCAGCCCGTCCATTTCCTCCTGTTCCAAACGAATAAGCTCTTCGGTCAGCTTACGCACTTTGGTCTTGTATTGATCGTGCATCTGAACGCGCTCCTAAACATGCAAAATTACAATTATTACTTTTATAAATAAGGAAAATAGTTGTAATTACTAACCACATTGAGCTGCTTCAGTGCGTTTTCAATGGTATCGAGTATTTTCCTGTTTTCGTCTTGAATTTCGGGATCGTCTCGCGACATGGGACGCTGGGGATAATACTGCCGCTCTGGTCGTTTGTAAGGGGAAGCTCCATCCTCGTCCGAGTATATGCTGCAAGCCAGCAGATTCTCCTTCGACGAGGTAATCAGTGACAGCCGCGACATGTCCAGTTGAGAGCGACTCAAATCCTTTCTAAGCTTTGCTGCCTCGGCGGGATTGTTGAAGCGAAAGATGTTCGTTCTCCCCAGCAATATGATATCGCCCTGCGAGATCTGCTTGGGTTCGTCAATTAGGTGGGCGTTTACCCAGCATTGGGCCAACGGCCAGGGATGCAGCGTTACTACACCGCCCTTCAAAAAGATGCTGCAGTGCTGTGCTCTAATGCCATCGCCGGCCAACTCGATATCCTGTGCCACATCCGCATCCTCGCTGCCGATTCGCGTCTCGCCCTCCTTCAGACTGTACAGCGTCACTCCGGTGGTCACGTCGTTGTGGATGCCAATCAGATGCGGCATCTCTGAGTCAAGGACCACGCCCACGCCCGACTTGCGCAGACCAAGACTCTTTTGCTCCTGCAGAATGGACTGGGCCACCTTCCACTTCTCCGTCCATTCCTCGGTGAGTACTTTCTCCTGCGCCTCCTTCTTTTGGAGATCGGCCAATACCTTCAATGAGGGTTGCAGGGATTGCTGAAAGATAAGCCAGTTGTAATTTCTAAGTTCAGACAATATTATAATGACTACTGCTTACTATATCCCCAGATAGCATGGACTTAAGCTTGCTGATCTCCTCCCTGAGCTCGCGGATCAGCTTGACATTGGTATCCTCGTTTACAGTCGGCTTGTTGATGATGTTCTTGGCCCGATTTGCGTACCGCAGTGTGCTTAACGTCTCGCTGTAGTTGCAGTCGGCCGGAGAAAGGGCAGCAATCATAATGGTCTTGCTGTTGCCGCCCAAACTGTCCTTCAGCAGCCAGGTGAGGATGGAGTCGCGGTACGGGATGTAGAGCACCCGTTTGCTGGCCCCGTTTGGGGTGGTGGCCAGTGCGGAACTGCTGCTGTTGTGGCCGCCACCCGTCTGCTCCGCCAGAGCCGAGATCACGCTACCCAGAGTCACCAGCGATTTGTTGATGTGGGCGCCCTCTTTCAAGCGCTGACCTGTTGCCCCAGTTGCATTGGCACGCTCACTGAAAATAGCAATAGGGGAGCGAATATAAATTAAATAAATCACGCTTTTGCACTCGTAAAAACTTTTCACATATCAGAAAGTTTTCAATGACAAAATAAATGACAAATGTTAAGTAAATAAGAATATTTTGAATATTTAAAATTGATTATACAAAAACATCGATTGACTCATGAACATTTCTGAGTAAGGAAAGTGTATTCATAGATTTAAGTTTGATACTGGATTTTAAAGTACTACAAAATATCAAAGTCATTTTTCTCGAGTGTGCTTTTACTTTCTAGAGCGCGGCTTCACGCTCCGCTTACGTTGACGTTTACGTTTACGCTTACGCACCTGCCTGCCAAATCGACCAAATGGATCTTCGAGACTGTCTCGCTTGGCATGTCATTCATGAACACCGCCTGCACAAATGTGATCGTGAAGATGGCGTGACTGCGGCTGCTCGTGTCGTTCATATTGGTGCTGGCCGTGGTGCGTTGCGCATTTCCCCGGGCAATGCATTCCTGTAAATCACTTTAGAGATTAGTACAAATTCTCGGGGGTTCGAAATATCAGCAATTACCTGAATCTCGTCGAAATCGGAGACGGCGTGCTGTGACAGGTTCTCCACATACGGACCCAAACTGCGATGCTCCCGTACCCTTAAGCCATGTCCTGTGCTCTGTGCCGCCAGCAGATCCTTGACCCTCTCGTTGTAGATCTCCAGATAGCTGGCATGCGTCCTGTAACCAGTTCCCGATTCCTGGCCCACACGCATGCGTGCGAATAGCTCCTCGCAGATGCGCGGTATCAGGCCAGGATTGTTCGGAGTGCCCATCATGGTAAACGTTTTGCCGGAGCCAGTCTGTCCATAGGCAAAGACACACGCGTTGTAGCCTAGAAAGAAAAAAAACAAAAGGTTTTTAATTAAATGTTTTGCCTACTAAAGGAAAAAATGATTTATAATTAATTTCTTTTGTTATAAGGAGTTCCCTTTAGGTGTTATAACATTTTTCATGTGAAAGGTTTAAGAACAAAAGCAATCCGGGGGAATGTTGGGCGGTTGCCACTCAACCACATCATGCTACTTATATGCAATAAATTGCCCAGTCACGAAGGGTATGCTGCAATTGCTGAACCGCCTAAAAGTGAGGCAAGCTTTCCGTGACTGAGTAATCAGAATGCACCATCACCGGTGACACATCATAATATTTAGGTAAATCAAAATTGTTCAAATCTGCCACCATGCATGGAATCGAATAAACAACTTATGCTCTTCAAGTAAATGTATGATTATTCTTTACAATCAAAAGCTGTTCTTCGGTAAATATTAATATTTTTAACTCATTGATATTTTATAGCAGCACTTAAACTGATATTATTTTTCAAGTGGCATTTACTGAACACTTGCGTCTAACCCTTCAGAGACGGCAAATCGATACGAAACTAAAAAAAAGTAATCGGCGAATATATTAAATAAATGTGATGACTAGCGCCAACAAATTGCGACATCATCTTTGGCGCCTGGCCAACAGCAATTAAAGCCATCGGATCCAGCGGCATTGGCTCAAGTTACACAAAGCGGAGATTGGAGGATGGGCGGCTTGAACGTTTCAGCAGCTCGTTGGACAATCTCGATCGGTTGACAGGTGTGAGATAAGATTTGCTTTAGCGTTCAACGTCATTCAAGACTACACAGGTGGTGCAACAACAATTACCGACAATGCTCAAAGCTTAGCGAAATTGGCCAGTCGCGTAGTAGTAGTACAGTGAGAGAAAACAATGCATAGCTTTCCATTAAGAAAAGATATCAACACCGCTTTTTCTAAAGATAAAAACTGTTAAATTCCAAATTCTTTTCTGTATTTTATGTAATAAAAGAATATATCTTGATCATAAGGCTAACAAAGTCAGCATATTCAAATCAAATTTTTTCTGTGCAGAAGCACATAAATCCAGAGTTCAAACTCAAAGGCTACGCCAGCCAGTTGGACGCCAGTGCACTCATTGTTTATGGCTCGTTGAAGTGTCGTGGTTTATCTGCATAGCGAATGCATGTTAGCTGTTTGTCATTCGCATTCGTACTCGCATTCCCGCTGCCACTTTGCCAATCTTGGCTTGTCGTAATTTGATATTGAAAGCGTGCCAAAGCAACGCCAAGCTCAAAAAAACAGCTGTTCCATTTCGCTTGGCATCTTGAGTTGTGGGCGAAAGTTTTGTTTGTCTTACTTTCTTGCTTAGCTTTTGCAACATAAAATCAAACTTAGAAAAATCAGGCAAAGCTCTTAATTATAATTGCAATGTAAACAAAAATTTGATTAAAATTATAGGTAAAGAAAGTACTTAAAAATGGATTTTTCAAGAGAAACACACAAAAAATCACTATGATTACAGGTAACAACGGATTACGTATTTGTAATTAAAAGTCTAGTAATTGCTTTATAAATGTTTTTATTGCCTTGTTATTGTTCAATTAAAGTAAGCCGGCAGTAAAATGGTTAAACAAATAGGAGCCATAACTTTTAATGCAAATATTAAACTAAGTTTGAGATAGTAAACTAATCATCTCTGGACTTTTCCCTGAACTCTAGAAAACTCGGGAAATAGGAAATTCGCATGATTATTGCTAACTGCACGTAGTTGCACACAAACTTAAATTCATTTATAATTAGTCGCCAGCAGAGCGTTTCAAGCTGAAGCAAGTCAGTGGGGTTTTTAGTGTACGTGCTGTTTTTATTTTTAGAGCCGCAATGTTGTTTACAAAGCAGAAAATTTGGGGAACGAGAGGGAAAACCCAATATCAAAGCCAATAAGCAGACGCACAGGGAAAATGTAAACAAACTGTGAGTGCAAGAAAACAGAATGAAAGAAACACCCTCGCGATGTGGGGCTAATGGAAAATGTACACAGCGAAAATAAATTATAATGTACAATTTCCATCAAAAAAATTATATTACTCATGTATAAAAAATAGAAATATTATTTTCTATATAAGCAGGCATCCCAAACTTTACTTATATGCTGAAATCAATCATTATTGTAAACAGTTCTCATCTTATATATTCTTCCCGTGCATTTCTCATGTGGGCGACGACCCCAAAACGAAAGCTTAAAGACCGCCACTTGCTCAATTAGCCGGGGGTTAATGCGTCACCATTGTGTAATCGCATGGTGTGACCCCTTGGACCTTGGCTCACCTTCGTAGGCGCAATCGACGACGTCGTTGCCGAGATCGCTGTACACCTGCTCCTGGGTGGCGAAGTGCGGATCCTCCGCATCGAATGACCAGTAGGAATAGTCGAAGGTGAAGTCATGATGATTGTCCCGTCCGGCATCGCGAATGGACTGTAGACGGGGCTTCAGAAGACGCGTCTTCTTGTTCTCCATCTCCATGATGAGCTGGGCGTCCATGTCGATCTCACTGCAAGGGGAAGAAGAAATGACATTTTTATTTATTACTCGTCCACGACAGTCGTCAGAGCTTGTCGGAAATAATAGAGCCACGACTGACAGACTTCCAGCACGCCTATTGTTAAAGTTTTATATAATCAGTATTATTTCCCTTTTCTCCCAAACACCTTGGGAGCCGCCCTGCAGGGCCTCTCGTGTCGGAATAAAAATAGACCGCAGAGCTAGCTCATAAATATTCGTATTAACGATTTTTGCATGACCCAAACAAATGGCGAAAAGTCAGGGGGCGTTTACACGGGGAAGCAAATGGAATTGGAAGAAAAATAGACGCCCCATGCAATCGAATTGACATGTTTGCCCTGTGATCAGACGACGTTCAGCCAGCTACAAATTATAAAAAAGAAAATCCGGTTTGGAGGGATATAATAAAACTGAAAGACTTGATTGCAACATCAAAAGGAAAAGCGGCGCAAATAAAAGAGACGGAAAAACTCGCGTCTGGGCATAGAACATTCGTTTAAAGATGGAACCGAACCGGTTGACTGGAGTCCATAGGGGCACCCACACGCGGAAACAGACTCCAACTGGAGAAAAAAACGCACACGAAGGCGCATCTAAACAAACGAAAGACCCCACATAGCACCCAATTCAGGGAAAAAGTGGCCACAGTATTGACTAAATCCATATAGACTCTATTATACGGGTCATTACTTCTAGGGAGAGATATACAGAAAAAGATCACATGATTGTTGTTTGAATTTTATTTACTAACTGCATATAAATAGACCTGCTTTGGGAGATTCGTGAGAATGTAGTGATCAATTAGCTTCTGATAGCTACTTCCGGTAATTTTCTTTCGGGATGCAGTAAATTTCGCGTTTAAGGTACAACATTAAATTGTTTTTTAGCTTAATAAAGGGTATCTGCACTGCACATAAAGGCCTCAATTTTTCTCAACTACTGCAGTGCCTTGTCCCATTTCGAGCGACAATTTTAGGTCATTCTCCTCTTTTCCATGGGCCGGCATGATTACGCCGCTCCACTTCGCCATGCGGCACTCAAGTCGGCTCAGTACTCATTGCGTTTGAGTGGCTTTAATTCGTTAATCTTTAGCCCGATGAGAGAGCAGACAGCCAGCTGGAGATTACGGAAAAAGAGCGGCTATGTTTGCTGAGCTATGCCTTATTTAACCAACTCCTCCCTCCAGCGGAAAATTCTTTTTAGCGTTGATTCATGCCTCAATTAAACATTTATGCGGAGCACCAACAAATTTCGCTGGTGTGACTCATGATATATGGAACTTGCTCGGCCAGTTTCGTGCCAAAATCAAAATTAATTTTGTTTGCTTTTTTGGGTGCAGTGCAAATAAACATACGTATAACGTAATTATAGTAGATTTCTGCTTTTGTTTTCGCATGGAGGCTACTTTGAGCAGTCAGTCTTGCATGTCCACTGAGGAGCTGTGGAAATATGTGCTAAAAATTTCCGTCCGGAGGCCAAACAAACCTGGCAAAATGTGTACAGTGAAAGCTCTAGCAGAAAACACTCCAAGTAATTTAAACAAAATTTGAATGATTGTTAGATTATTTAATTACCATTTTTGTAAAAATCATGGTGTACAAACATAATAGCCTTTAAACAATGATAACTAAATCTTAAATCATCCCTATACTTTGAAAATTATTAAAAAGACTGCAATCTTCAGATACTTGTATGTTAGATCGATACCCCTACCCCTTCTGTTATTCGTTTGCTGTATCGATCGTTCACTGTCTTTATAAGTAGCTGCTTTGCATAAGTTTGAACCAAAACGGTGATGTCACAACTCGGCAGGGAGTTAGCTCCATTTTTTGCTATTATAATTACAGCATTTGCCGCTGATGATGTTGTTTTATTTCATGCACAATTAACACACGGCAAGCCATAAACTTAGAGCCCAGATAGCTCGGTTGTATAGGTTCATGTGATTTTTATATCGAACCCCGAGATGAATGACATCATTACGGGGTTATATCTTTCTTTGTCTGGCTGTTCTGCCAACTTCTGTGTGCGTTTGTCTTTCTCTCGCCTGCTTTTGTTTCGATTCGGCTTTATGCGCAAGTAACTGTGCCAAAAGCAATGACCGCTTCTTGGCCAGAAAGCCAAGATAAAGACACAAAAACAGCAACAAAAATAGTTAACGATTGTAGACGAGGCTAGTGAAAAAAAGGGTTTAATGTGGTTTTAAGTAGGCCCATTCGGTTAGACCCTCTACTTAGTTATTTTTGGTTTTTATTTCGGGGTTTTTTCTGCTACAACAAATTTGTTAACCGAAATTGTGGAGTTTCTAGAGATTCATTTCTTTGAAGCTAGTCAAATGCGCAACAGATTTCCCAATGTTCATTGAGGGGCGTTACATATTTTATCCACCTTATCACGAGGTCTGGGCAAACATTCTTTCAGTCATAATTGAGGTCAAAATACTAGCAAAGCAGCTTCTATTTAAAGAGTACGAGTTGCTGTACGTTAAGCTACACTTTCCCTTATTCCTCAAAAGGAGTTTGAAGCTGATGTTGAAATCTGTGAAGAAATCAGGCATAAAACAAATAAAATAATGTCTTAAAATGCTGCAGATATAGATTCTTTGTGTATCTAACAGGTTACTGCCACCCACCTATGTAGATTTCCCAAAAAACGCCCTGTTATTTTGACCCCTTCTGTGGCTATAAATAGCTATGGAATATCTGGGCTTACCGGGAGTTAAAGGGCCGAACCCTCACGGCGACCTTGAGTGACGACATTTTGGTGGTGGTGGCTCTCCGGGATTCTTTTACTCCGTTATTTGTTTGGTGGTGGTGCGGATTGGGGGCGTTCTTAGCACGTACAGTAAGTCAAAAACAAGAGTGGACCCAAAAACTTGCAGCAGCAGGTTTGTTGTTGTTCTTGCCTGACCACTTGCCACGTAATTTGATTTTTTTGGGGGGATTTCAGGGGGTAAATGGGGGCGAAACAATACACTCTGTTGCGTTTTCCCGTTTTGTTTGTTTGTTTGCTCCTGTTTGCTCTGCTTTTCAGTTTGTTTTTCTCTTCGTCTTCTTGTATACCGTTATTTCTAGCGATTGCCACCTCCTGTCCGCATAACCAGCGAACTTTGCGAACTTTTCGCGCCGCAACAAACTGCACATACTACCACTAATAGAAATAATAATAAATGTGCGCAATTCGACATTAATTCACTTGCACAACAATGCTGGCATTTTTCTCCTTTTTGGGCTGCTCATCGCAACTCGCTGCGTTGCCTCGCTTTAAATTTGCACTTGGCCATATATGCAAATATTCACTTAGCACGGATCATTAAATTCACTTCGCTGTAGCTCAATGGAAAACACAAAAAACGAGGCTGTATGTACACTTTATTACTTCGATTTGGTTTTATCTTTTAACGAAACGAACGCGATGCGATGTTGTGTTGTTGTTCATCGTTCGACTCGGTGTGACCGCAGGTGGTGATTGCAAATATACCATGCCCGATAACACTGCCGTTGTCGTAGTTAAAGGTAAATAACTTTGATAGAAATTTAGCTCGGAATTAAACCTTTTCGTATTGTCATGCGTCGTGCAACACTGTTTTTTAAATTTTGAAATAGAAACTGTTACGTTTGCTTTTATTAAGATAATAACTAGTTTTAAATAAAATCATGAATTATGTGTAAGTAAGTAACAATAAGTTAGTAAGATATTAGAATTAGTTGTTATTTCCAATGTGCATCATTACATTTTAATATATCAAAAATCGTAAATGGTTCATAAAGTTTCAATCACATAAATTTGAAAAGGTTTTATATCAAGCGTGTGCATTATACAAACTAGTTAAAGCTCTTATTCACTGCCAGACTTTTTGGGTCATACATAAGTACCGTTCCACCGCTGACACCACTCCAAGGCATATTCGTATCCAAGAAAAGTGGCGGCGTTGAAGGGAATCGCCCGAGCCACCAGCATCCAACTTCCTCTGAAGATGCTCCGCCATCCGTAGGCTCTGTACTGAACCCTAACGCAGTGGAAGATTCCCCGGTACTTGTGGTTCTCGTCCGCCTGCATCAAGGTCTTCACTACATCGAACGGAATGACACACACCCACGAGATGATCCCGGCCCAGGCTCCAGCTAAGGTCGTCACCAGCAGATTCACACTCGATCCGTCCGACTGACTGCGTCTCCGGCGCACAAAATCCCGCCTGTCCAGGTAGTCAACGCCCTGGCGATAGGCCAGCATATAGATTCCATAGGGCAGGACGTCGCTGTAAAAAAAATGTAATGAATATTTTATATAAACTTTAAGTTAATTAATTAGTCTCAAAAACAGAAATTTGAAATTGGACAAACTCACCGGCACATCATGGGCAGCAGCCCGCGATAAAGTCCCGAGATCCCATCAGTCTTGAGTATCCTTTTGAAGGTGCCAAAGGCCGTCCTTCGCTGGCCGTAGAGGTAGTCACTATAATCTGTGCAATATCGGATTTAAATTTGATTTCAATTTTGAAGCAGGATAATCAGTTCAAACTCACAGGTTGCTGTTTGCAAACGGACTTTGATCAACTCCATGGGACAGGCGATGAAGGACTGCACGAATCCTGCCACCGATCCCGCCAAGAACATGTTGTGGTACTCGAGTTGCTCCCGCTGATAGTCACTGTGGCACACCTTCCTCAGCTGCCGCAGGTGGTTTCCATATATGCCAAAGAGCAGCGAATTGATGGCTCCCGTCGAGATGAACGGAAAGAACATGCCCCTGTAGAAGCCGTTGATCTTTAAAGCGATGCTAACCGATTTATGCTATTATATCCCACCCGATCCTCTAAAGGATTACGTCTAATCAGGGGATCCCCGTTTTTTCCCAAAACTCTGAGTAGACGTAATCCTTTATTTAACTTACCCCATTGTTGCGACTGTAGATCTGTTGAATGGCCGTTACGACGGAGGAGTTCGAGGCCTGCTGCCAAACTTTGATTGTGTCGAGTGGGTGGGCCACCACCACCCCACAGGCACCTTAATAAACAAAAAATGTAATATAGCATAAATTAATTAACATTTTATGTTGAACAGCCGATTGCCGCTTGCCAAGAATTCGATGGCGGCACGAAAATACGATTTGGGGATCAGGGGCGCTGCACGTGAACTTGACCATGGCGCCCGTTTTCCGCTGGGGCTGTTCCTCTCAACAAGTGGCCTATCATCTGGCTCTGCATTGCGTCATTCCCTGAGTATGACCAATATGGGATCTAGACGATCCCAAGCTGGAGCTTTCCACTCACCGCCAAAACATCCGGCCACAAAGTCGCAGTAGTTCTCCCACTTCATGGAGGATCACGGGAGAATATTCAGCGAGGGAAGAATTTTTCAAAAATTGATTTTTCTCGCGATTTCCCGACTGCACCCCACGACGCCAGCGAACTGAGTGCACCGCACAGCTTTTCAGCCTTTACTGCAAAGCTTTGGCTCTGTGCATTCGCTAGCTTTCTGGCCAACAGAAGCTGGCTGCTAAAATATACAACAAAACCTGTTTCTCTATTCGTTAAATACAGGTAAAAATCAGGTACAAAATTAGTCTGGATGGCACTTTCAAAAACCGAAATTAGCTCTATAAGATCTGGAGTGCAGAATATTAGAATAAACACGTTTGAACATGAGTCTCCCCTTAGAAAGTGCAGATTTGGGTCACCTTTATGTAAGCCATAGGAAACTTTAAATAATCTGACACTTTCACAGTATCAAGCACAATCTTTACTTCCGTTTCCCTTGATTTTTGACATTTTAGTACACATCTCGACCTTTTTAATAAAAACAACTTGTATATTTTATTTTGTATTTATTAATTTTTTATTGTTGATTGATCTCTTTGCTTCTTTTCTCTCCGTTTGCTCATACTCATTCATTCAGTTTGTGTGTTTTTCATGTTTTACTTGGTTTTTAATCATTTTTGGTTAATTCTGCTTGCAGCTAAATATTTGTTTTCGTCTGCGCCATGCAATTTATTTTTTTTTATTCTGCTGCCTTCGCCATTAGTTATTTTTTTAGCATACTTCCTGCCCAACTGCCGGGATTCGAAAGCAATCAACTTAACCTTTGTTTTCCGATGCTCTTGTATATATATTTTTATATATATGCATGTATATACCTATATATATTTATTCCCATTTATGTTTGTGTAATTATAATTTACTCTTTATATTTACTCTCAGCATAAGATTTTGTTTAGTTGTGTGATTGTGTATAAGTGAGTGTGTGGGTGAGTGTGGTGCAGTGTGCCTATAACCCAAAAAAATAAACAATCGAAATCCTCGCACACCGTCCTATAGAACAAGAACTCAAAGTTATACGTAATAATAGCGTGTTTCATATACGATAGGTTTTTTTACAAGTCTAGAACATAAGAAAATACATAATTCACGTATATATTTATCCTCTCCATCGGCTCCATTTCTTTTCTTTCATTTCATTGTTAGTATCCATAGTATTCATATTGTTTAAGCGCTTTAACTATTTTTGCTCTTATTGTTGTTGGTTTTTGTTAGCTTTTCCGTTTTTCGGTTGTTTTTTTTCTTGTTTAATGCAACGTTGTTAATGCGACTTTATTTTTAGTACACTTCTTAGTACAGGTTTTTGTCTCTAAAAGTACTTAACGAGTTTTGCTTTTGCTTATACTTCTTTGCTCAGCTGGCTCTAAGCAGCTTATGCAGTTACGATTTAACATGCTCGATTTGTTTATACATATAAATACAATAATAGAAACTATAGTTAAAGGTACCATATAAGTTGAAAGCGGACTAAACAGGTTAACTCAGAGTGCAACAGAAGTGTTGATCACAAAACAAACAAAAATGAAGAGACAATAATCATTAAACCACTTGACTTACATATTATCGTTTATTAGGCATTCTTTGTCAACATTTTTAATTAGTTTACTCTTGTTTACTTGATTTCTTGTTTCGTTTTTTACATTTGCATTATTTGAATATGTTTTTGTCACTGATTGGCATCCTATGCGAACATCAACGTTAACTAGAGATGGGTCCTATTCGTGTTTTAAATGGATCTGCTAGTTTGGAGTTGGGAATAGGGTGTTGGTGTTACGGGATTGGCATAACAAACAGGTCAAGAACTTCTGCCTTCGACTTCTAACGTGCTACAGTCCTGTTATTGGTGTTCTTTTATTGGGATCTTTAAAGGCAGTAGGACCTAACGCTCGGGGTTTATCCGATCTGATATAGTTTAGTTGCTATTGCTGTTTAATGGGGATGATACTCGTGGGTTCTTTGTAGTAGCTCTAGTTGTAGTTGCTGTCTCGGCTTGGGCTTTCTTTAGCTATTTTCTTTGTTTAATTACAGTCTAATATAAAGATGCAAAACTTTCTTACACACGTTGCTTAGTATTTAGGCCATAGGTTCAATATTTGTTTTCGAAATATATTCTCTTCTAGCCGATGACTCTTTAGTTGATGCATTTCATTCGCTTTTACCTCGCTTCTATTTTCCTCTGTTTTTTGTTTTTTTTTTTTGCATATTGTTGACGTTTTACAAACATATTTAATAATAACGCTAACTTTTACGTTTCCTTTAGATTTTTTTTTTTAGTTTTTTCTTATTTTTCAGTTTTGTTTGCAATATATGTATACATATATGTGTATAATAACTCACGATTCACAGACACAATTATCTTTAATATTATATGAACTTTTGCGGTTTCGCTTAATGAGAGACGTTCTTTTATGGATACTTTTAACTCGTCCTATTTGCTTCCCTACCGCCGCCACTGCTCCTAGTTTTTGCTCCTATAATGCATGTTTCTATACTTTGTAATGGGCGTGAGAGTTGAATGAACAAACATACATATATGCATAGTATATTTCATATATAAATTGTATATACTTCCTTACTATGAGTGCGGCTAGGTGTGTTTTATGTGTGAGTGATGCTGGGAGAGCGGTCCAAAGGTGTTCCACACTTTATCTTAGCTACATTATTTACAATTGAAAATATTGTTTAGCAAATCGAATGACAATTGTGCGCATTTCCGTGAGAATTGAAAACAAGTTAATAAAAATCGAGAAGAGTCGAAAGAAACTTTGCAAACTATTTGGGACTCGAGAAATTGGACCGCTTCCCGCAGAGATATACATATATGCAAAGGATATTTAGTGTCTAGATGCACCGAGCGTGGAGTGAACCGTGGAAATGTTTCGCTAGATGCCAATTATCGTATGGGAGAGACTATGCCAAGCTGAATTTTCCATAACCTTGTTCTATAAACTATCGTTTGCTTGGATGTTGGTTTCTCTAGCTTAACCTTTTTACAATGCTCAATATTTGTATTCATTTTGTTTGCTTAGTACATCTCAATTACCGCGCATGCGCCTATTCCTCAGTTTGGAGATATATTTCTGTATTTTCCGCACACTTACATACATTTATAAAGATCAGCGTTTATCGTACGTTATGGTATTTAATTGTATTCTTAATTATGTATAGATTTGCCGGCTCCCTGTCTATCTTGGCCCGTTTAGCAGCAACTTCAACAATGTACTAAAACTTGGCTTTGCTTTTGTTTTGTTTTTTTTTTTTCACGTCTACGTTCGAATGCAGATTTGGGTGCGTAACTGCGCAGGCTTTTAGCGGGAATTGTTGGAATTTCTGTTTACGAGAAGTCTTGACGGAGTGTGCAACACTTAAAGCTAAGTAACAAAGTTTCATTCTGGGACGAGGGGAGCACAGTTCGCGGATTATTTATATACAATCAGTGGGAAAATCTGGACTAAGACACGCCGTTCTATGGAGCAATCATTGAATAAATCAAAATCTGAGGATGCAGCGCAGTTTCAACTATTTTACACATTTCAAATGAACGCAAATACCTTGCAAGTGAACATTGTGAGGTGAGTGGGAAGTCGTAGTGTTCGTGGGTGGGGATTGGATGGCTGATCTATGCTAGGATCTAGTTAGCAATATGTTTAGTTAATAATATTCAATGCGCTTCAACAATCTTCAATCCGCTATAGTTATCGTTTTTTCTGATTTTCACTTACTAACACGATTTCTCTTTATTCAACTTGTTTTCGCTTAAACGTAATTAATAATTATTTTTCTTCTTTTGTAATATATATTTATACGTGTCGCGCACGTGTGTGTGTGTGTTCGTGTGTGTGTTGCTGTAGGTGTAAGATACATTATTTATAAAGATTTTTCTTTTTATGCCGCACTCAAGCTTCCTAATTACCGCGCACACACACACGCCCTGGGATCTGATTCAGCTCCCGCTCCAGATTTCGGTTCTACCTCCTTCAACAGCCGCACAAGTGTCCTGCGGGTCAGCTTGGTTGGTGTCTTGTCAATCGAGTATACATTTTAGTTTTATATTTTATCTGGTTTTAATGTTTAGCATATGTGTGGTTTAGTATAACTATTTATTTCTCCTTTAGATGTGGTTGTTGTTGTCTCTGCCGTTTACGGATATCGGATAACGCGTTACGCTTACGCTTTTACTGATGTTGGTTTTATTGTTAGTTTCGGGCGCGCCTCGCGTTTAGTTGCTTAGTTGTCCGCCTTATCCTGTTTGATTTTCGCATTTGTGGTCGCAGGATTATTGTCACCACCGGCTCCGCCGCTGGACAGGCTGCCGCTGCTGCTGCTATTCGACTGCTGCTGATGAGAGTTCAGTCCAGCGGTGCTGGGTGGCTGCAGGGACGTTGACGCCGCGGGCGCTGCGCTGTTCGATGTCGTGGCGCTGCCGCCGGCGGTGCGCCCACTAGAACGATTGGATTCGAGTTCGTGCAGCTTCTTCCACAGCTCCTCGCGGTCACGCTCGCGTTTCTTCTCCCTAAAAACGTGGACAAGAAAATTGTTTACCCTTTTTGCTATTAAGCCCTTGTAGCAACTCACTTTTGCCGCTCCGCTTTATAGCTGGAGGTCAGCTCGTCGAACAGCTTCGAATTCATCTCCATGAACGTCTTCAATACATTGTAGACGAGCGCCACAATGGTTTGATTCCAATGCTCCTTGCTGATGCGGTAAAGGGCCGGGAACATTATGGGCATGATGACCGCATTGTTTTCCTCGATGAGCGACATGGCGTACTCATTGTTCCACAGATAAAGAGCTCGCTCAGCAACCTAAAATAATCCTTTATAAGCAAACGCTTTAAATAATTTATCAGTTTTAACTCACCTGAAAATGTGGACTCGACACGCATTTGGCAATCTGGCGGAACAAGGGTTCCTGGATCTTTACAAACTGCGGCGGATCGATCACGTCGAGAATCTCCTCGATCTCGCCCAGGAACATGACCTCCTTCTGGGAACACGTCTTGGGCCAGAACTTCAACAGGCCACGGACCACCGGTTCGGTAAGGAATGGATCCTTCTCTAGGAATTGTACAATGCAATACGCCAACTGAGCGTGGTAGAGCGATAGGCATTTGACTTTGTGCAGCGGCAATAGGACCTTAACCAGAAACTGCTTGTGTTCGGCCTTCAGAGGCAAGGCAAATCCGTTGATGATACTAATAAATTAAACAAAAAACATTAACATAAATGGAAAATATTATTATGCTTGGGAAACTTACCTGCCCAGAATTTCCAAAAGCTCACCCACACCATTAAAGTGCTCTGTTTCGTAAATGAATCGCAAGAATATGTTATTGATCTGTTTTCGTATAAAAGCTCGCAGTCCCAAGAATTTTCCGTAGATGCGATGCAACACCGTCTTCAGGAAGTCCCGCTCCCGTGGATCCTCGGAGTCGAACAGTTCCAAGAGCTATTTTAAAAATAAGTTTATTAGATTTGGCACTCCGAAGTGCGGTACTTTAAACTTACCTGCAAGACGAACTTTTGATCAATCACACGCTTGCCGATGGTCGCCTGGAAGTCCTGGGACTCCAGGAACCGCAAGAACACCTCGTACACCAGCTGCAGGTGTGGCCAGGACGCCTCCAATGTCGGATCATCCTCCTCGGGATCGAAATCGGGGTTCTCACTGGGCGGCAACGTGCGAAATAGGTTGCATGAAATCTGGAGAAGGTAATAAATTTTAAGCAACAAAAAACACATTGTGGTAGTCCGAGAGTTTACCATGCGAATTATTTCCGGGTAAACCGGTTCCGTAAGCACTCCGCGCCCATGTGTTATATAGGTGGATAGGTCATTGAGTGCGGCCCGTTTGATTTCCTTGCCCTTCAAATCCGTGACGGGATCCATAAAGTCAAAGGACACGCAACACTGGCGCAGCTTCCGTATGAACAGGTCCTCCTGTTCTAGGCTGGAGCAATCGGCTGCGAACGACAAAATGATTACATACGGATTCAAAAACAAATGTATTCAAAAGCATACCTTTTAACGGCGGCAATTGCTGCAGCTCAACATCCTGAGAATTTCTGTAGCGCGAGGAACCTTGACTCTTTTTACCCTTCTTCTTGAGCGAACGTTTGGCGAACGGGTCGATTCGATCCACAAACGTGCCCGATGAC
This sequence comes from Drosophila ficusphila, assembly GCF_018152265.1. Taxonomy (NCBI): domain Eukaryota; kingdom Metazoa; phylum Arthropoda; class Insecta; order Diptera; family Drosophilidae; genus Drosophila; species Drosophila ficusphila. The sequence continues at coordinate 23,359,513 of NW_025064737.1, forward strand.
ATCTTTTCAGATTTGGGTTCGTTTGAATCGATGGCGGTCTCCGTGGCTGTCTGTGTGGTATTCAGCTTGCCGGCTTTGTTTTTAACGCTTGCCACTGAAAATTGATCGGCTGCACCGCCAGCTGCACTGGCAGCTGCTCCTCCTCCCTCGCCTGCGCCTTGGCCTTTGCCCTCGCCAACGCCCTCGTCGCCGTCTTCGCCGAAATCGCTGTTGAGGATCTCGACTGGCCGTTTGTTGCGTGATTTGCGTAGCCAACCGAAAATTTTATGTGTTATGTTGGCGACTTTTGCGGTTGAGTTTGGCGTCTTGCAATTGTTATCGGCACCCCTGGGTAAGCCCAACAGCTCTACAGCTCCTCCTTCGTTCGTTTCCTGGCCAATTTGCAACTGCAACTGCAACTGCAACGGCTGCTGCAACTGCAATTTCTGCCTGTTCTTCTTCCCCTTTAAAGCGATCTCCTGCTGTTGCTGCTGCTGGAGTTGCTGGATCAGCTTTTGCTGCTGGGTAATGTTGATGGCGGTGTTAAAGCGGTAACGACTTATCTTGACATTTATCAGACGGTGACTCTGGGGGCGTTAAATTATTTGTTATTCTCTTCAACCGCTTCTTGCTGTGCTTTTGGTTTAAATTCGTTACAGTTGTATGTACACTGGAATCAAGTGGGGCAATTAATTAAATCACGGTGACTTCATGGGGCTCATTTATCAGTCGACAACTCACCTGTTTCTTCGGTTCTTTTTGTATTGTTTACTGGAGGGATTGTTGCATTTGCGATGCGCCTTACTCTTGATAATACTCTCGCTTAGCTTCTACGTTGCTCTGATTCTGATTCTGGTTCTGTTTCTGTGTCGGTTTCTGCGCTGCTTCTCCTGAATGGCACATCAATTCGGTTAACTGAGAGAGAGAGAGCTGCTGCTGGCTAACTGCTGATTGCTGCAGCATTCACATAGTACTTTGCGTTGGCCGATTTCTTTATTCGGTTTTATGGATATTTGGCATCACATGCACTGCAAGCAAATAGAAGAATATGGGGTTCGTTAAATAGATAGTTCTTATCACTGGAAATTACTCAAAAATTGGCATCGCAGTGAAAGGCACGAAAAACCCAACAGTCTGATAAAATGAAACATACAGGTGTATCTAATCGTAGGCTTTTCAGCTGCATTTGTATGTGTGTTTGCAGATAATGGCTTTGCCTGTGATTTCTGTGTTACCAGATAACAGATAACTGATAAAAATAATAGAGACCGTGGCAACACCAGAAACCAAGGTAAGAAATCACAGCCAAATATTTTCAATGAGAGTATAAGAGTTTTACATAAGTACATAAGTATTTAATACTTAATAATGAAATCGAGTCTTACACATAAAAACTGAAATTTTACAGTGTATTATCGGTTTGTTTTGAGATTTTCATTTTTTAGAAAATCAATTCCTTTTACTTTCGCTGAGAAAATCAACAAACAACAATGGAGAAATGTCTCATGTGCAACTTTTGCAATTGCAATCTGTCTCCTGATTGATTGATTGACATATGGCAATTGCTGAGTCCTGAATTTCATTCCCGCCATCTGAACATTTCCCAGCAGACCGCGAAAACCAAAAACCCAACCTCTTCCCAAGCTGGACGTTCGCAACCGCAAAGACCAGAATGTGGCCAACTTGGATTGGGTGGTTTCTGGACTGTCAACTGAAGCTGACTGTTAAATTAAATTTATCATGCCGCCTGAATTAAATCAAAACCAGCCCGGAAAAAGCCATTGACCGGAAACTAGATGCCGCTGTCATCTTGAAAGGAAATGAAGCCAAATGAAGGACGCGCACAAGCTGGGAAACTCATTCATTTACATGGCTTGTTTCGTTGTGGGGGAGAAATCAACTGGCCCCCAGGTTGAACTTCAATTTGAGGGAAATGCCTGCTTGTAGTAGGGAAATGCTACACGTATGTATGGCTGCCGCTGCTGCTGCACAGTTTTCACTTCGAGGACATACATTGCAGAACTCGTTCAGTTTTTCCAGTAAGGCACACAAATTTGCACAGATGCAAGTCAAACCAACTGCCCACCGTGGATTTCCAAGCGAAAACATGTTAAACATGTCGCACACGCTCGCTCATTGGTCGGAACACCCACATGCAAGAGAGCAGAAAATAAAAGAGCCAGAAACTGACTGGGACCACTAGGCGTATGAGTGACAAACAGGTAAATGCGATCAACTTCGCTTGGGCCAGCTGCCTGCCGGTGGAAATAGAAATTGAGACGCGTGGGCGTCTATCCACTGAGAGAAATCAATACATTGACACCTAAGCCCTTTTAAAACTATAAGGAATGAATCGGAATTTGGGACTGCTAAAAAATACATTTTAACTTTGTTCTTTTTGCAGAAAAAAAAACAAAGCAGGCCTTAATTGTAATTAAAATGGAATACAATTTTAAGCTTTCTATAGCCTTTAAAAACAACTTCAACAATCTTTAAAATTATATTTTTTAAATAAGCATTTGGGTAACAGTAACCTAGTTAACATTTTTATATATGTATTTCTTCCCAGTGCCTGACAAAACCAGAATACGCATGTGTGTGATTGAGACTGTGTTGGCCAGCCGGAACTGACGGAAAGGTAAAAAGTGTAAGAGAGACAGAAAGTGGGTGCGAGTGGAGAGTGAAAAGTTTGCACAGCTGCCATTGACGGAGGCTTTTCACCCATTTTCCACGTTGAGTGACGGACGGTGGTCAGCGCTTTTCAGCGCGTTGCCCTGTTAATAATTGAATTTCTGCACTGTTTTTTTCGCTTTAATTTGTTTCAATCACCTTCGCCGTTGGGCGGGACCTGCGAGCAAACAACGTCAGCCACAATGTGACATTTAATATGGCACCGATAGCGAATCTAGAAGACTGGGCTGGCCATTTATTATGCTATTTTATATAAAACCATCAACGGGGCCCAGCCCAAAGTCCCAAGACAAATGACCAAAAACAACAAGGGCAGCAACAATGGCTGACCATTAGGCCCACAGTATTCCCCCTTTAATGTGTGTGCTTGTGCGTGTGACCTTATGACATTATTTACTCGGGCGGTGGAAGCGAAATTCCCCAGCATATCATCGTAGAAAACAATAACAAATAGCCAGGGCGGCTCACAAAATAATGAGACAAGTCCGCTTTGTGGCCGCCGTGCTGCTCACATTGGTTCTCCTCTGCTGTTTTGTTTTGCTTTGCTTTGTTTGCCTGTTGTTTTCTGCTGGCATTTATAAGATTTTCGCCGCCCAACCGCTGAAACACAGTCATCGTTTTGGTCATCTAATGACTAAGCACCAGTCGACTGTCGGCAGCCTTCGCCCACTCATTGGGGGAAATTATTTTCCCACCCCAATGCCCCTAAATTAGAGATGGCAAGACATCGACACTCTAATCGATTTTATCGATTAGTGTTCATTGAAGCCTACTATCGAGGCTATTCGGTTTCAATCGACAAACTTTAAGGCTTGGTTTTAGTTTATATTTAAACTGCTAGAAACAAAAGCTTTATGATTTGGGTTGATTATTCTGTTATTTGCTATGGGTGCTACCATCGAGGGTCTCAGCCCTACCCCACATTTACTTATATATTATAGCTCATCCTGCCTCCTCCTTCAATAGTATGCATTTGACGCATGTCTATTGGTTTCCCAGCTATAATCAATAAGCTAAAAACATGTTAGAGGGCGAAAGCAGCTTTTCAACATTACCAAAACTCGCATTAAACTTTCGTCCATTGCCAAGTTTGCTCAACTATTCAGCATTCTCTATCAGTCTTAATTGGCAACTCTGCATATTGTTTCTTTGCTTTATGCCAAAAACTTGAAATTTATTTTCCCCATTAAATGGAATTACTTTAAGATTTTGTGAATTACAAGAAAGCAAATCATTGGGCACGCAATTGTAAACTCTCGAGTATACCAACGATAATCTAAAACAAAATAATCTTAGCCATTACTAGAGATTAAGTTGTTATTATTGTAAACCATGCCTGTCCCACTAATACGGAAGATTATAAATAAACAGTAATAAACACTTTGTTTTTCTCCTGTAAAGTTTGCTTATAATAATTCGGAATATCTCTTAAGATTAAAGTCTTGTTATTTAAGCCTGATAAGCTACTATTCTTTATTTTTCGCTTAGTGCTTTAACTTCAAATCCCCGCCATTTCAATTATTACTGTAATTATAGATTTAGATAAGTTGGTAAATGGCTTCTAGGGAAACCCCATTAATTTTCATTGCTGTGTTTTAAAGCTTTCTTTTTTGTACTTCCTAGAAAATATAAAAGAAAATAATTATGGATTTTAAAGTGACATTGAGCTGTCAACTTAAAAACTCCGATTCGTTTTGCATGTAAGGTAGATTTTAATTCTCCCTAAATAGCTTTTTCATGGCGTTTATCTAGTGCACAAATTCACAGTTCTCTGAGGGTTTTCTCACACTTTTTGGATTTTATGTAATGCGAACTGACATGATGATAAGCAGAATTTCCCCTTTGCCACTTTCTCCCTTGTCGCATTCCTCTCCAGTGTGAAAATATTGCGCACTGTTTTCGTTTTTGCTACGTACTTGAAACGTGTCTAAGGAATTGGGGGCCGCAGACGAAGAGGAGGGTGGGGTTTCCAAGCGGGGAAAACTGTGGAGGAAAAACTACGCAGTAAACGGCGTCCATGAATGCTCCTCCTCCTCAAAAAAAAAAAAAAAAAAAAATAAGCCACACACACATGGGGCACTTGGAAAAATCCTTTTGTGCAACGCACGAGAGATGAGTTCATGGTCGGTGAGAATTCTCCATCAACCCAGCCAGTCGTCTCCAGCAAGGCATGACAGTGAAAATGCGAGAGATGAAAATGCGCCGAATGCATCAAATTACTGGCATGCACCTACCCGTTTCAGACTTTAGTGGCAAAATTATAAACTGCGTTTCATTGCGTGTCGACGAACATGGGAAATCATCAAAGCTGCCAGCATGAAATTGATTTCTATACGGTAATCATCGATGAAAGCCTGTTGCTGTGGGCGGGCCCAAATGTACAGGGTGTAATTGCAAATTCACCAAAGAAAAACTTAATGATGTCTTGGCAACAAAAATTCACACAAGATAAAAAATGGGAACCCCAACAGAATATATAGTAAAGTAGTCTGCTGATAATTTCCATTGCGCATTTTCTGCAAGAAAAAGAACTGTCAGTCAAACCTTGACCTTATCGCAATCGATACAGACTGTATCTATATTGATATCATGGAATCAATCAAATCAGCGCAGAACCATTAAGTTTACATATGCAACAGCTTTTCCGACCCTTTGACTCGTTAAACGAAAAACAAACAACGCGGAGAGCTGGAGAGAAAAAACGAGAACTTGGCACATGTGCCAAGTGCAATATGTAAATATCTGCATGTATCTCGCACTCCACCACCACTGCCACCCCCAACGGACTTGCGTCCTTCTCCCCGCTTGCGCATATGCAAGAATAATGCACTGTTTAATTTACATAAAGTGAAAGGAAATGGAACAATAAGTTTTATAAGATTTCATGCCCCAGCCCCATCAGCAACATCAACAGCCGTGGCAAAAACATCAACAGAGTAACAACAGCAGCAGCAGCATCAGCTGCACAAGAAGCGAAAGTTTGCACAATGTAAGCACTTGGGCTGCTCAGCGTGTGCCCTCAAGGCGGCCACGTCGACCATCATCACCAGCAGCACACTGAGAAAAAACTGTCGTAAAACATCCTTATCCTGATTATAATAATGGATAAATTCACCATTAAAATTGGGTGTGAAAGGAGCAAGACGTTGGTCCAAATCTTATTACTTTCCCAAGAAACAATACATATAGTATTATCAAAAATATTAAACATTTTAGAAATCAATACAAAAACATTCCATACTTATACCAGTAATAAATTTAAGGCAAGGCAATGACTTGTGTAATTTCCCTGAATAGTGACGCATGCCATTTTTACTTGTTTACATTGAAAGCCACTAACATGGTATGAATACGTTTTTATATTATATTTTCAAAAATCGAAAACACAAATTCCATAATGTAATGAGTCAGTATTTCTATTTGTGCAAATTAAATTCTCTGAAATATTAACATTCCACTTGTTTTGAAATCAAAAGGAAAGAATTCAAAAACTTATGCTATTAAAATAGTTTTGTGTCATAAATAAGATTGAAGATGTTATGTAGTTTTGCAGCGCAGAACGTTATCAAAAATTCAGAATATTTCTGATTTATGTCTAAAGGGGGTTTTCTTCAGTGAACCACCGCCAAATATAAAAAAAAATCACATTGTAAATGTCACGAGTGGGTGGTCAGCGTCGAGGGTTTGGGAAAGAACTTTCTGCTACGACTGCTGTTGTTCATTCTTTTTGGGGAAGAACCTCTGCCTTCCTTACCACTCAACATTTCCCTTGGTCGGGGCTGCATTTTTGATTTGTTTTGGTTGACTTTTGCGCTGGATACACACCGCACACACCGACTTTTTGGTCAGAGCTAACGAAATTAGAAGAATTTTCAGGGGAATTGGGTCACTTTGGGAAATATAGTAACTGCGTAAATCGGACCAAATTGGTATAACATGTAAAATGTTATTAAACATTCAAGGTACTTAACAAGCAAATGATGAACGGCGATAGCAATGAATTAAATTAGAAAATATCCCGAGGCTGTGAAAGAGGAGAATGAATCGGTTGGCCAGAAGACAAAGTTGGCAACTCGATTGAAAAAGTTGCTGGCCAAGTTGAATGGCAGGCAAACAATGGCAAGCCAAACTATCGATTGATGTTTGTTGAGTCCGCCAAAACGAACAAGGAGAGAGAGTGCATGGCAGAGATAAAGGAAAGCTTTGGCCAAAAAGGGTTTAGATGTGCAAATGTCAGCTAATAAAGCTCAGCGAAATAAAATGCATCCGACAGATGCATCAGCATGAATGAGTACAGAGCTTTTCTTATCAGCCGAATGGCACACAAACACACACAGGTACATATATATGTTTAAAAGCCATAAAGCCACGTTCAAGGCCTTATTCCCCAACGTCCACAATTTCCCATGCACTTATTAATTTCAATTGACAGAATGATTTAATTTATTGATAGTCCACTTTAGCTGGTCGCCACACTCTATCGCCTCCACCTCCAGCAACTAATTTCAATAAAATGGGGCGCCACCCGCTCTCCAAGTGAAAACACCTCGCCAAAGTTCAAATGAAACCAACTCACGCAATGCGACATTGACACAGAGTCAAAGGAAAAGCGGGGGAAGATGGGAAAACCAGCATTTATGGGTCACAAAAATAGACGGGACTTTTTACTTCTATTTTTGGTATAACAAGTGAAGAGTGTACGTCAGCAGCTTTGTGGCTGTGGAGAAGGAACACATTCTCGTTTTGCGCAATTGAGCATTTATTAACCAAGTGCGTGGGTGTGAGCACGTGTTTGTGCAATGCATTTGCCAAGGACCTGCACTAAATGTTAAAAGGATGCAGCAGCTGTAGTGGGTTTTCCAAGTATTTTGGTTTAATTATACACAGTAAAATGCGTTTCCTCCTCTACGGAAGTAACTTCCTGGTATGGAGGTCAAAGAGAAAGTTCCTGGTATACGACAAATGGGCATTCTATTGAAACTAACAATCATAAAAAGGTATATTCACTGGAAAAGCAAAGCTTGATATACCTTTAAGCTTAGTTACTTCGTTGTTCTATTGTGAGGAAATTAGATAAAAGCTAGAACCAGAACCAGCTCAACGATTAAACAAATTCTCACTTAACTATCTTCTCCAAATTCTATAGACTATAGGATTCTAAACACCAAGCTTTTTATCTATGGTCGCTTTTAATTTGATTACCACTTCTGTCATAACTTCTAGTCCCTCCTTTTCCATGTGCTTCTGGTTTTTATGTAAGACTTTATTTAACTTATTGCTAAGGTGGTAAAGAGAAAGTGCCACGAAATTAGTTGACAATGTACACAAGCCGCAGCTAATTGCATCAGCGACAAGTGTTATGTTCGAGTCGGGGATTTCTGTTTTGGTTTCGGCTTTGCTCGACGTATTGTTATTAAATGGGGCCCAAAGCAGTCAAGAGCAACAAAACCATATGACGAAATCGTAAAACACGAAAACAGACCCAGCAAAGCGCAAAGAGAGGTGGAGCTCAGATAGACAACAGCAGTCACAACAGTTTCCTCAATTTAATTAAATAATTAAGACCAAGACACACAGCGAAGTGCGACAGCCTTTGACTAATTAAAAAAGAAAACAGCGAAACGAAACATAAGGCTGAAAGAATGCAAATTTCGCTTGTGAAACACGCGTCAGACGCCGCTTAGTTCAATGAAATATACCCCAGCCTATAGCGTCACCACCTACAGAGGTATTTCTATATACAAGTACATATACATGAAATACAGGTCTAGTGTTCAGATTTGCGTATGTGCTACTTAGTAAAATATATGTGCCACTGCAAATTCAATGCCAAAGCATGGAAAATTTTCTATTGAAAAGCGCTCTGCTGCCCTGCCTTTGCTCACACCTCTTCTCTGGTTTTTATTTTTTCGTATTTTTTTCCATTTTGTGCTTTTTAATTAAGCGATTTGAGCTGTGATAAGCGGGCGGCGAGTGAGTGGGGGTGGGCGTGGCTGCCGCCTAATCAAAATCAGCGCAAAAATGTCGCATAAACACAGAGCGGCAACGTTGTGAAAACAAAAGACGAGAAAATGTATCTCAGGGTGAAAGAGATAAGATAGGAAAAAGCTTGCCACCTGCCGAGGAATTCCTTCAAATGCGCTATCTATTTTTGTTTGTGTGGCGCTCCGCAAGTGTGAATTATTAATTGTGCAATGCGATTTTATTAAATTGCTGCAGCTGTCGTCTCATTGAGAGTGTTGTTTATTGATTTTGTCCACGACGCCACAGTGACCATAACAAACAGAGACTGGATTAATAATGGAGCCCCATCGGCTTGTAACAGAGCGTCAGTCTGAGGAAATTCAAGGTCAAATGACTTCATGCTAAAGAATTTCCCCAATTTAAATCGGCTAAAAATACACGCCAAATAAATTATAAATATTTTTTGAAAATAAATTTACGTACGCTACAAACTGCACCGCAAATGGAATATGGCAAAACGGAAATTTATTTAATGCCCCCTGCCACTCTGCTGGCTGTAAAAATATCAGCAAAAAGATTTCTCACTGGCACCGAATTTCCCCCATCTAAAATTAAATTCGGCGCGGTGAAAAACGTCATTAATTGCCGCTAACGCAGAGGAGAGGCATAGAAAAAACCAGAGAATATGAGAAACGAAAATGTTTGGCAGAAAATGTAAAAATATTTCTAAAGATTGCTAGACAGCAGCTAAATGAATGTAGATTTTTCTTAATGGACTTCTCTGGTAGTCTATATACACTTTTGCAGCAAGGTTTGCAATGAATAACGAAATCGATTAATCTTTAAGCTGATTAAAATTGTCACAGTATTATGTGCTTATTCATTGGCATGAGGTCATTAAATATTGCAATGGACAGCCAAAAATTTGGCAAACACAATTCAAGGAAATAAATACACAATTACATTTGTTAACAATTATCTCTGAATCGCTATTTGTCAAGCTGTAAGTAACTAACTAGATTCTTTTTGTCATCAATTAAAGTAGATCAAACATTCATTAATAGACATGTTCCGCTGAAAGCTCACAATCAGAAAATCAATATTTGGCCAGCGTTTCTGTCTGAGATAAATAAATACATTGTTCAAATTGTGACGTTGATGTAACATTGAAAATTTGCTACAAGTCTATACAAAAAAAACTGTGTTGATGATAATAACAAATATATGATTTAATAGGCGAGCTCACATCCGAATGCATCTGAGGTAGTTTTAGTTTTCGAGCGCGTTCTTCCATTGGTTTAGTGCAGAGTATTCTAGCGTTTTGTGTGTCTAATTGACTTTTTATCGTTTCATTTCGCGCCGCTTTTTCTCATTTCTGACAGCTGATTGCTCCTCTCGTTAGCGAGGCGTGCGAAGTAAAAAATGCAAACATTTTGCAAAACAAAGGCAAAAATCTGGGGCTCGGCCCAGTAAACGATTCAGCAGAGCCCAGAAGTCAGCAAGTCAGACAGTCGAGGCAATCGTCTAATTATAACGAGAGAAACATTTGCCCTCCACTCAGACGGTCGTTAATTTGCGGTCTGCGAACGATGTTTACTTTGGAGTACTGCAGGTTATATCCCCCACATACACGTTCATAGTCCATCCACCGCTGGCTTCCTAAATTGTATAAATACTCGTATACATTCGCCTAACAAAGTAGCAAATAAAATTGATTTTTTCCCATTGCACCGGATTCTCAATTGCCAATAGAACAAACAAACAAACAATCAAACAAAAAGCTTTGCCCAGTCTGTAGTTTTCGCTTCGAGCGAGCTAGCCATTGCAAATAACGAAAATATTTTCGGGTCAAACAAAAAAACAAAACTTGAGGGATGCGAGGGTGGGGCAGCTAAAAAGAAACTTGGACTGCAAAAAGATTAAATAAGCGATTTGTCGAGAATTTTGTGGAAAACTTTACATTTCACAGATATTTTCACGGGATCCATGGGAAGGAATTTGATACAGAACGATTCATTGAAGCTGGCTGCAATTTTATACCTTTGTTTACACCGGACTAGAGTAAATCAATTCGATGTGAATAGAGTTGAAAGAAATATGGTTTTCGCTTTATTTTTAGAGCAGACAAAGAATTCGAAGAGAGCTTGTGAAATCGAAAAGAAGAAGTGAGTTGCTGAACGAAAAGCAAACAAAGCTTGTGCAATTCTTTTTCAAATTTAATATCATTGGGATTGGTATTATTTATTGGTCGTTTTTAATGAATGCAGACCGATTTTAAATCCGGTATTATTCTTGTATACCTATTTTTCCGTGTGAAATTCGGAACACTCTTTTAAAGAGACAGGCATTACCCAGCAATAACAATCCGTACATAATGAGGGGGAGAAAATGTATGGGAAACCAGCCCAGCCAGCACACATAAGGCGGCTAAAAGTGAGGTCAGTTATGTCAAAACAGACAGCCAGAAATGTGCACAGTCGAGTGTTTTTGTGGTCATTAAGAGGTTACCAAGCCTCAGCTGGCAGAGGAAAATCGACGGAGAAAGAGTCAGCTTACAGCAAAAGGCAAAGGCAAATTGACTCTGAGCACGCTCTTTAACTTCTGCGGCCAGGCAGAAAAGTTAAAGCTGCAGCAAAATTAACATCGGCTGCCGGGAGAATGTGCGTTTACCGCCAACAAAAAGGTGAACAGACGCAAAGCAGGTCGTCCGGGGGTTATAATACTACATGTAGTATTCCCCAGAGACTTAGTAATTTTATAATAGACCTCTCGTCTTTCAGCCGATACTAGGATGTATACGGAGTAGCGCTTCATATGCGCACATTTGTATGCGGAGGCATTTTATGGCAGCACTACATTCTCCTCTTCACAGTGAAAACTCCAGTGGCCAGACAATAAGTGAACATACAAATTGTTGCACACGCTGCCTCGGTTAACTCGTTAAAATATTTCAGAAATTAAAATCCTCCCAGGAGTTAAACTGAAAACGAGATAAATCGGTCAGGAGGGCAATAAATAGAGCAGAAACCTTATGTTCAATTTGGATACCCAGCTAAATTAATAAAACTTTAGATTATTTCCCATATTAATGAAGTAAAATATTGTACTTTGCTAGAGGTGAAATAAACCTATTTTAAGTCATATAGGAAGTGGAAGTAAATGTTTATTTCGCCAGTGGTTGCGAATTTATATTCAAACAACGAAAATAAAGGCTAATCTCCTGAACTACAAAAGTATTAATACTTATCCTCAAGCTTATAAAACATTTTTTTTTAAGTATGTAGTTCTATCTACAACCGGCTATAAAAAGAACATTTCACAGCTTGCTAATGACTTAAAGGTTTCACCTTTTCGTGTTTTTGAGTCGTTACTTCAAGTAATTGAGCATCCAGAATGCATCTTTCTTTCAAGTACAATCCTTATTTGATAAACCTGTGACGTCAAAGTCGAGTTAACGAACAAGACACAGTGGGCCAGTAGTGCTTAACCAACACGAACATGCCAAAAAGCAAGTTAATGGCAGGTGACAAACCCGCTTGGACAAACAACAAAACGAATCGATTGGCAGGTTAGAAACTGGAAATATCGTTGAAAAGTTAAGTGCTATACGAGCGATGATCTTGTTTTCTTCGTCGTTTAATTGCACACAAGTCACGTTCAGTTTGGGAACTCTCCACTGGGCGTGCTTGCTCGCCTTATGGATTATTGTAATTAACCCGATCCGTTCGGCGATATATAATGGCTTAATTCCAGGGCATTGCAAGGGCCTTGTCACCTAGCTGACAGGTGAACGCGAGAGCCCCCGAAATGATTTACCATTTTGACACATTTATGCTAATTTCGAGTAGGCTCGACGAATTTCGTGTGTCCCCACACGTATGTATCAATTGGAACTTGTTAATTTGCCGAGCAGGTTCTGCCCCCCACACTACCTAGTCCCCTTTCCCCGAAGCCCAACAATCACTCAATCAATTAGAACCAGTTCTTTGTCTGACTTTCGGTTGTAGTTTAACCCTAAGCGTACATTTCTATCACTATTACCACCATATGATTTATTTATCGAATTGACTTTGGTAATTAAGGAAAATTCTAGGTATATTAAAAACACACACATATCGTAAATTTGCATAATACAGATTCAGAATGTTACTGATATGTCATAAGGGTATTCATAGGGTTAAGCATTGAACGGAAATGGAGCGAGCTTTTGGCCCAAAATGGTTGGATTTGAATTGAGTTTGTTGTGGGCCAACTTCCGTTGGTCTTGGCATACCTTTCTCGGTTTCTCAGGTTCTGATTCTCGGTTTCTCAGTTTTAAAGTTTTTCGATTTCTCAGTTTCCTGCGATGGCTCTCCCGTTTCGTCTACGTCACGAAGATGCGGAGATGACTTTGTTGCTTTTTAGCACTGCTTGCTGGGTTTCACTGTGGATGTGTGTATAGCAGTTGACATAATTGAATTAAAACTGTAGTTCACGAGAGAATTTTGCACAACGCATCGCGAGGGGCTGGCGAAGGGGGGCGGGTCCAAGTGGGGTCAACACATGTAAATGCGGTGTCGAAGCAAAATACACAAAGATCGCAACGGTGTGTGTGTTAGTATGAGTGGGGAAAATGGGGAATGGGAAAAAACGGGAGAATGTGAATGTGAATGGGAAGAGAGGATAAGAGGATGAGTAAAAAAAAGGTGAGAGAGCGCAGCTGTTTTGATGGGGCTCTTTCGCTTTTGCTCGTTCTTTCGCTACACTTCGGTTTGTTGATTCCTTTCTTCTATTTTTCTTTTTTTGCAGTAAGATTAGGTAACTTGTGTCTATATGAACATAATTCTTAACACATTTTACTGCTTGACACACACACTTATCATAAATATGTATGTTTCACACACACACTCGATGTGAGAGAGACACAACCATACACACACATACGCACGCGGCAACAAAATCGATATTCTAAAAATAATATAAGTAAAAAATATATATGCTTATACGAAATCCAAACGAATCTCAATACGCATGAGTATGTGTGTAAGTAAGAGGTGCCGAGTGTAATTACATATTTATTTATTTATTAAAACTTTTGGGGAACACCAAATTGCGTCTGGAGACTTAGCCGCTTACTGCGCACTTGAAAAATTTGCATTCGCCTTGGAAATTTGGCTTGAATTTTGCACTCGGCTTTGTTAAGTTGCGTTTTGGTTACTTCGGTTTATATTATTTTTTTCGAGCTGCAGAATATATTAAAATACCGACGATTGCGTTCTATATCAGGCGAGTGTATGTGTATAAAAGATTTCTATATCTTTTGCACCCAACAGACGACGAAGGCGGCATACGGCAACTGTGGCGATATTTTTTTCCTTCGCCCGACTCGCGCTCTCTTTTCGGCTTGCTCTCTCATTTGCACATGTGTATATACTATACGCGAGCGAGAGACTGCAAACCCACACAAACTCGTAGAACCACAGCAATGGGTAGTACTTAAAATAATTTCCCTTTTGTTATTGTTAGTTCCCTGACTTATGATTTAATATTTTACTTCAAGTCCAGATTGATTGCGCTGGCAAACTCCCCGATTCTGATTACTCATTCGAATTTCGATACCACTGTGCCAGATTTCTGGGTGAGAGCGTGGTGGGTTTCGTTCTCGTTTGCGCCGCCTACACTCACCACACAAAACTGTTGTTGCGCGTCACGCTCTCTCGGCTCGCTGGTCTCTCACACGGTCACACTGTAGGTGAGATATCCGTTGGTCTGCAACACGGTCATACTGGTAGGACGCCGCTTTTTGTTTTTTTTTCTCTTGCTATCGAGGGCGATAACCAAACAAGGGTATCGTTATCGACCTCTCGCTCGCTCTGCGTATGTCCGTCTCTGTCGCTCTTGCACTCTTGCTCCTCGAATTTTCCTTTTTAACCTGTTTTTTCGCCTATTTTTTCAGATACTCTGCGTTTTATGTAATTTAGCACAATGTTTGCGATGCACTGGTAGCGAGTTGCAACCAAAAAGGCGACGGAATCACAAAAAAAGCGACGCAACGCAACGCACGCACACACCTCAAATCCAGACTCCCGATTCGCACTTTTGCACTGCGCTTTTCGTCGGTCTTTTGCACACGCACGGCCACAATTTCACTCGCTTGACGCGCCGCAATGGGGGACGTGGACTTTTCGATCAATTTGAGCGGCCGGCAGGTGTGTTTTAAGCGAGAATTGCGATTTTTCTCCAGCGGCAACTAGAATCGTTCACACAGACACCGTAGAAGTGACGCCATCTTTAAAAGCGGCCTCTGCACGTTCAGGCTGCGGAAGTGTTGGTAAGCGCGCAGTTGGGTGTTAAGCGCACGGGATAAATTCAAAGTTTTATTTTTATTTATTTAGAGGGTCTTTTGACGCTACTATTAAGTAAAGTTAGATTTCTTGCAGATTATATTCGCAGAGTCTTCTGGAGGTAATATTAAGTAAAGTTAATTTCCTTGCAGGTTTTTTTTATCTTGATGTACGATCTTGTAACTTAAGTCAAGGCTAATAGGGAATCTGAAAAGTATTTGATGAAAATTATTTTCGTTAATCAATATTTCAAAAAATAGACATAGAACTCTTCCAATCTTTATAGAGCAGTCAAATGATTAACAAGCTTTAACCTAACTTAAACCTTTATTATTTAAATAATACAAATTGTTGTTGCTAGACATACAGTGGTGTCCCTCAATAACAGTACCCTCCGTGCAAATCGCGCTGTCCCACTCTGGTCACACTAGCCTAGCCGTGAATCAGAAACGCAGACTAATTAGTAAAAAAAAAACGAAAACGGTACAAAAGAACACTTAATTGCTGAAGTTTCACCTGCCGCAGCTCGCACAAACCACCATACGTGTACAGCCAGACATAAAGAACCCTAAAACCCCAAGGAAAGCTCCAAAAACATCGTCGCAAAGTGGACAACTCCCAGTTTTCCGAGCAGCATCACCTGCCTCCAACAAAGGAGCATCGCGACAAAAAGGCGAGACTCCGTCGCAACAGAATGTCCTCGCTGTCCGCGTCCGCGGAGAATGTGTCCAGTTTGGGATTGGGCACTGGAGCATCCAACTCGCACGATGGCAATTCGCAGCAGGGCTCCGGATCGGATGGCGGGTCCAGTATGTGCTTGGAATTGGCGTTGGAAGGCGAACGCCTCTGCAAGGCAGGCGATTGCCGGGCGGGCGTAGCCTTCTTCCAGGCGGCCATTCAAGCAGGAACCGAGGATCTCCGCACCCTATCAGCTATATACTCCCAATTGGGCAACGCCTACTTTTACTTGGGCGACTACAACAAGGCGATGCAGTACCACAAACACGATCTCACTTTGGCCAAGAGCATGAACGACCGTCTGGGTGAAGCCAAGTCTTCCGGAAATCTGGGCAACACCCTGAAGGTGATGGGTCGCTTTGACGAGGCCGCTATTTGTTGTGAGAGGCACTTGACTTTGGCCAGGCAACTGGGCGATCGATTATCCGAAGGAAGAGCCCTCTACAACCTGGGAAACGTTTACCACGCCAAGGGAAAGCATTTGGGTCAGAGAAACCCAGGAAAGTTCGGCGACGACGTGAAGGAGGCTCTCTCCCGTGCCGTGGAGTTCTACCAGGAGAACCTGAAGCTTATGCGGGATTTGGGAGATCGCGGTGCTCAAGGCAGAGCTTGTGGTAATCTTGGAAACACTTACTACCTTCTGGGCGACTTCCAGGAGGCCATCGAGCACCACAAGGAGCGACTGCGCATCGCCAGAGAGTTTGGCGATCGGGCTGCGGAGCGGAGGGCCAACAGTAATCTGGGAAACTCGCACATCTTTTTGGGACAATTCGAGGAAGCCGCCGATCACTACAAACGCACTTTGACCTTGGCCGTCGAGCTGGGCGAACGCGAAGTGGAGGCCCAAAGTTGCTACAGTCTGGGCAACACGTATACGCTGCTGCACGAGTTCAACACTGCCATCGAGTACCATAATCGCCACTTGGCCATTGCCCAGGAGCTGGGCGATCGGATTGGCGAGGCAAGAGCTTGCTGGTCGCTGGGAAATGCCCATTCCGCCATCGGTGGTCATGAGAGAGCTTTAAAGTACGCGGAGCAGCATTTACAGTTGGCCAAGGAGCTGCACGATCCGGTGGGTGAGAGCACAGCCAGGGTGAACATCTCCGATCTGAGGAAACTGCTGGGAATGCCCGAATCGGAACCATCGCCCACCGAGGAGGAGGCCAGATCCAGTGCATCCGATCACTCGGCCAGCGGAAATCAGTCCGACGGATCGGAGAACTCGCAGGGAAGAATGGTGAGTACGATTTATATTTTCATGTACTAAGATTTATCTTTTTATTAATATTATTTAATACTACAGAAGAGCTCATAGTTTTTCATGCAGTCTTTTTAATCTTTACCATACAAATCTTTCAAATGTTTATAGTTCATAAAGAAACTTTTACTTTTGTTTATGGACACCTGTTCTCCCACCAATCGTAGAGTAAATATTTACACCCAAAGAAAACCAAAACAAAACAGTGAACTTTCGAACTGAACACACACGGCGAAAGGGAAATCCGAAATAGATTCATAACTACATTAATTACCCTGAACGCTTGCCTTTCAGGTGCGCGTTCGTCGACAGAGCATGGAGCAGCTGGACCTGATCAAGATCACGCCCGACGGGAAGCGAATGCAGGAGGAGAAGCACCGGGCACAGGCCACCGGGAAAGCCAAAGACGATGACTTCTTCGAGATGCTGTCGCGTTCGCAGTCGAAGCGCATGGACGACCAGCGCTGTTCGATCAAGGTGAATCCCGCCGGAGCTCCGCCGCTGGCCACTGGAGCCACCCGTAAGCCGCTGGTGCAGCAGAACTCGCTGTTCGTGGATCCCACCAACCTGCCTGGCTTGAAGTCACCCTCGTCGGGCAATGTGGCTGCCATGGGACACGGACACGGTCCGCTAGCCAGGAGTGCCACCACCACTCAGCAGCCTGACGACGACTTCCTGGACATGCTGATGCGCTGCCAGGGATCGCGACTCGAGGAGCAGCGGTCCGAACTTCCACGTCCGAACGTCACAATGGATGCCGAGGCGGAGGCACCGCCACGATCGGCGCCAGAGGCAGCTGTCGGAGGAGCAGCACGTGGACAGACTGGCCGCGGAGCCACCGTGCCCGACGAGGACTTCTTCTCGCTGATCATGAAAGTGCAGAGCGGTCGCATGGAGGACCAGCGCGCCTCGATTCCGTTCCGCAGTGCCAACAACAACAACAACAGCCGGAGCAACAATAACGGCTCGGCTGGCGGAGCTGGAAAGTAGAAAGAGTCCGCGAGAGATACAGAGTCCAACCAAAACAATCCTATTAATCCATCCCTGGCCGCGGGCTCCCGCATCATTTTGTTATACGTACATCTTGCGGCCATTTATTCAGTCGTTTCTTTTTATCGGCAATCGGCAGCGACACACTTTGTTCTTTTACAAGATTTATATATACACACTCACACCCACGAAGAGCATTAATTTATGAATAGCGACTAACCACGTAACCAAATATTAGGGGCGTTTAGGGCCCCGTACACACACACATGAGCAGAGAGGGAGAAACTGTTATTGGGTGCACTCACTCATTCAGTCATGACTCACTAAACACTCACCACAGAGTTGGCCATGATATTGAACAATCTGCACTCGAGTTTTACGATATTAACGTTTGAATTGCATGTGCAAAAAGTAGCTTAAGCCGAAGGTATACTAATCCAATTTGCTCAATAGACGGAACCAAGTCTTCTCTACGATCAACGATCTTACATTCTCCAAACGCATTCAGCTAAATACTAAGTTTTAAGTCTAACGAACCACTCTACATGTAAGCAATGCATTTTCCAAATCAAAAATCTACAAATGTTTCCAATTGTAACCATGAGTATTGCATTTTTCTATCTATCTATCTAACTATCGATGACTTTGAGCATACTTTAAGCCACTTACAATTTTTTTTAGATATTAACATGACACAAAGAAGACTGCTCGGATTTCCGTTTGAGGACCGGCGGTCGTGTTAGCACTTAGCATACGATATACACATCCATACGTACACATATACAAGATACATATGAACAATATATAGTTATACCAATGTCTGGCGATCGACCGAATCGGCGATCGTTCTACACAATATACGAGTATATACACAAAACAAAAAACACAAAACTGAGTTCGAGTTGCATGAAATGAAGCCAAAATTGATTAATGTTATACGTTTATGTACCACGAAAGGAGGTGCGCTCATGAAGCTAATCGCCAAGATAGCGATAGATCGGTCATTATGAATACCATACAGGCGGACAATTATGTCGTGTATTATTAAATATTAAAATCAAAAAACTGTTTGCTGACAATCTGTGTTTTTTAATGGAAAAGGTTTGAAACTGATTTGTGGATTTAAAGTGGTTTTCCTTAAAAGGATAGTAATTATATGATAGTATCTATCTGCGATGAATTGAGTAAAGAAGTTAATAGGTAAAAGGAAAGAATCAGGTAGAATATTTCATGAATTGATTTCTTATTCTCATCCATTTTTACCCCTATAAAATCAAAAATTATTCGATTTTAAAGCTTTATTCATAAATTAATCGTCTTAGGGTGCTAGAACATATGCGATAAGTATTCGATTTTGGGGGCCCCTTTGGTCGCACTCCCCTTTTGGCTTAAGTGGGGCAGAATCATGACCTCTGACCTCCGCCGTGGAACTCCTCCCCCCTAAAAGTAGATCTTAAATTTGCTCTCGTTTATTTACAAATTGATTTAGATAACTCAACAAAAGGCGTGTGCCTACGCCTTGAACCCCTTCATGCTGTCCAACTGGGCATCCATATCGCTGGCGGCCAGCACGAAAATGGGAGCAGAATAGTCCACCGCTTTATCTCCGTTTCCATTTCCGCTTTTCACATACGGATTTACGGACTTGAGATTCCGGTTCCTTTTCAGCATGACATAGACCACAAATATGCTGACCAGGAAGGCGGAACTGGTGGCCATGATGAAGAGCACCAGTTGGATGGACTCGTCCTGCGAAGTGGCCGCCTGGGCGACTGGGATCTGTGCACTTCGGTGCACAAAGTGCGAGCGGGTCAAGTCCGGCAGGAAGTGACCGCCTGCCAAGCGGAAATCCCCTGCAGAAATGGCGGATTCGATGGCAAAGGCCAGATCCACCTTGGCCTCGTTGTGCAGCTCAAATCGAACGATTGCGGATCCATCGAAGTTCTCCTGCACCCGCAGATTCTCCACGGACTCGCCGCCCAGAAGCTGTTGCAATTCCCTTCGAATCGTGTCATAGGCATTTCGTATACTTTTGCCACTGCTGTTGGTCAAGTGGAGTTCAATGGCCACCGCTTCGATGGGCACATGATTGCACCGACGATCTCCGGCTCCGAAAATGTGAGTGGCCTGCAGTTGATTTCCAGCAGCATCTACGCACCAGCAACTCCTTCCATTGCATTGCAGAGGACGAAAGGCTCCCGCTTCGTCGCAACTAACCGGAAATGGAGCCGTTTCCGCCAGAGCTCGACAACGAGTGGTCTTCAGCTCCATGGGTTTCAGGGTAGCCTGCTCCACGGACAGTTGGGAATCCAACAGGGAGTTGGCCAACTCGAGAACCCTTTCAGTCACACTGGACTCCGCTGCACTAGCGGTGGCTGGTAGAATCCTGGCCTCCAGCTCATCAAAGTCCAAATCCTCGCTAGCCACATCATTCAGTTGGGTGAGCTGGGCAATCAGTTGCTCCATTAGCGGATCTCCTGCATCGAAGTTCTTGCGATTGCGAGCCTGTCGACTGTTGCAGATGGGTTCAGTTTCCCGGGTGAGAGTTCCCTTCAGCGGAGCACCCTTCTTGTCCGCACACCAGCAAACTCCAGGGGAATCCTCGCCAGCGGATGAGGTTTCCGATGCGAAAGCACGACTCACAATCTCCGTGTGGTGGAGGTCCGTGGGTTGCGGCTGTTTGCCCAAACACTGCACTGGACTCCAGTGACCCGTGACGGGGTCACATCTTGGCTGGAACCACACGGAGGAGTGTCCGGTTCGCTGGGCAGCCAAACTGTTTTTCAGCTTGAGGCGTTCGCATTGGGTAAGAACTGAAAAAGTACAACAAAAAGTTAAATATGGTTCAAAAATAAAATCAAATTTAACTTGTAAATAACCAGGACATTCTCAAATATAAAGATTAATAATAAATTCAGAAACAATTTCTATTTACTAGTAAAAATAGTTGAATATGATGTTTATAGTTTCTACCTTTTTTACGAATTTAGACACTATATTTATTCTCACCTGGACAAACGGAGTTGCAGGCCAGTTCGTTGTGGAAGAGGTTCTTCGTTTGGCAGGCGGGTGCCTCGGAATCGATGACCACTGGTAAGCACTTATTGGCCTTGGGACTGAACCTATAGCGAGTGCTATTCCGCTCCGATTTCCCAGTGGCCAGGCAACCATTATCCATGGACTCAAAGCAGACATCGCGGGTCTTGGAGCAGCACACACCTCGATTGCTAACCGGATTCAGCTGACAGGAGTGGGTGGTGGGACACACCTCGTGCTCGTTGTGGGGTCCACAACTCATATCGAGATCTCCCTGCTGCAGGGGATTGCCCTCGGGACAAACGGAGGCCCGTCGAGGAACACAGATGGGCATCTTGGGACAGGGACTGTCCACACACTCCACGGAGATCAGTTGGCACTCCTCGTGAGGGGAGCAGCTCACTTCATTGCAGTAGTTTCTGCACTCGCAGGTGGGACAGCCATTCGAGTCCATTTGGTAGCCACTTTCGCACTGGAGGCTGCAGTTCGTCTTTGGACAGGCGAAACTGGAGTTCTCCTGGCATTTTGGTGTTTCGGGGGACTTGACCTTTGTGCCGGGCAGGATCTTCCCCTGATCATCGACACACCAGCAGTTACCATCAGGTGAGCACTGGATTTGCTCCCACTTTCCACTCTTTGCATCACATTGAGCCACTGCCATTTGCCGAGCAGGGATTCCCAACTCAGAACTCTGATGCAGTTGAATCGATTGCAGATGTTGACAGGCAGTTTTCAGCTGGGGATCCACACACTGGGTGCCACATCCGTTGGAGCAACAACGCTTGGCTCCATCACAATGGGCATCCGTTCGGCATTCATATGCACAGGTATTCGCATCCAGGTTATCTGGACCAGGTGGCACTAGATAGGGACACTGTCCTGGTTTCCTTGGCAAGCAGGCGGGAACTGGTGGACAGTATTCCCCTTCGCAGCTCACATCCACCACGCGGCATTCCTTCCCAGAGCCACAGGTGACTCCTTCGCAAGGATCTCTGCACTGGCAAGCAGGACAACGGGTATCCTGATCCAAAGCGAATCCATATTCACAACCCATTCTGCAGGTGAGATCCAGGCAGTCCAAATCCTCCCTTAAACTCCTGCAAGTCTCCTCGCTCACATTATATCCTCTCGATCGGGGAATCTCGGTGCCAAAACTATCCACACACCAGCACTGCTCCACTTCCATTTCCACCAGTTCATCCTCGTTCTCCGGTGGTCTTTTGGTGGCCGAAGCTACCTTCTTGAACTCCGTTTCGAAGAGCTGACCCAATCCCTGCTGGCGATCCGCACCCATGTCGATCACCTTGGCACTGCGACCCATCACAGGAGCAGCCACCTGGACCTTAAGAGCACTGTCATCCACTCGATAGAGCTTTAGGCGTTCCGAATCGCGACGAGATCGTTTGGGGACACTGGGAGCAGCACTGGCCAGGAGCATCCTCATCCGCCGGATGGTGTTCTCCTCCAGGATCTTTCGCTGTTCCGCTCGGGTTACTCGTATCTTCTTCAGCTGGCACTGACGTCCTTCGTAATCTCCTTCGGAGGTGCAACGAGGTGAAGGAACCGCCAACTGCATGCCCTCCTCAGTGCCCTCCATTCGTTCGGAAAAGTCCCTCAGATATTCGCACACTGTAACAAGAAATAGTTTAAATGGAGGTATTTAATAATATCTTACTATAACTTACTAGTTTGCTGATGCGTTCCCGTTGAATCTTCGGTTGGATTGACCTTTTCCGGCACTGGACAACAAACATTTTCCGTTTCCCTATGGAGTTTGGTGCACTTGTATTGTTCGGGACACACGATGCGATTGCTCATGGAACGACCCTGTTTGGATTGGGATTCTGGTTCCGGTTCAAAGAAGGCCAATGGCTGGAAACTACGTCCTTGTCGCTCCTCAAAGCAGTACATCACCTCACCAGTGACAGTATCCGAAAGTGGGGTTCCCACATCACAGGGATTGGAGTAGACCAAATCGGGTTTACAAACTGGCCAAGAGGCACAAAGGGAAGAACCCGATTCACACAGAGGATCGGTGGCCACCTCGCAATGGGAACCGATGGAGCACTTGAAACCATCACAGGGTTCCGAGCACTCGCAGGTGGGACAGCCATTGTGATCGTTCTAAATTTAGAATTAATAAATTAATACCAACTTAGGCTTCATGATAAATAACTCACCTTAAATCCATACTCGCAAACGGCAGCACAAATGTTGGTATCGCACTGCTCCATCTGGAAACTTCTGGCATACGATCTGCTGATCATGTTCTCCCAACCCTCGCAATTCACACTATTTGCAGCACCCATGGTCTCCTTGATCTTGTGACCCGTTCGGGGATCCACACACCAGCAGACGAGTCCATTGCGTGAGCACTGCTTCGGGGAGAACTGGCCACCTGGACCATTGCACTCGGGCACATAGCCACGTCCTTCGCGCTCATTGATCGACAGGATGTCCGCCAAGGCCTTGGCCTGATGACAACCCGTGACATTTCCCGGCTGCTGGCAGTTGAATTGGCAACCCTTGGTGAAGCAACACTTCTCCATATTCCGGCACTCCAAGTCGTGAGAGCAAGGGGATCCGCACATGTAACCCGTTCGTTCTGTATATTGAGTTTTATCTGGAGCCGGACAAATTCCGGGTTTCTGGAAGGTCAGTGCACTAGGACAGCACACTCCATAATCGTTGCCAGACTCTACCAGACATTGATACAGAGGTGGACACTGTGGTTTTCCGGGATCCTGACCACAAAGGAATGGTCTCACTGTATCATCGATGGCAAGTGGCAAGCCAGCGGGACACAGATTGGCCAAGGATCTCGCCTTTTTGCAGGTGGGCACTGGAGGACATGGCTCTGATTTGCATTGCACCTCCTGCAGCTGGCAGGATTGTCCTCGAGGACACTCCAGTCCATCACAAGGATCTCGGCATCGGCAAACTGAGCATCCAGTTTCGGGATCACGGGCAAATCCCGAGGGACAAAACATCCTACAAGCGGAAGCGGCGCAATGCTTTGGTTCGGAGCAAATCACTCCCGCTCTCGTCTCATTTCGACTGCCAGGAAGTTCCACGCCGTATTCATCCACACACCAGCAATCTCGGCCAGCTTTTTCATTCTGACATTGGATGGTGTCAAAGTCACCGTTCTTCAGACAACGTGGTGCTCTTATTGATGGTCCTTCAAAGCCGGATTGCAAAGCTTTCGCTCTTCTCGTCTCAGAGCGTCTTAAGTGTTGGCAGGCCGTAAGGTTGGCTAAAAACATATGATTTATTTATTTAAAATGAAATACAAACAGGGATAAACATATTAAAAATAACATAGATTACTATTAAGCCGCGAGGATTTAAAAGCAATCCCGTTCCGATAGGTTTCACAAAAAGTTGAAAGTAACTTTTTTGGGTCAGATTTTTCTCTTTTTTTTTGTAATATAGTTATTTATTTTTGTTATATATATTTTTTAGAGAGAGGAAGAAGAGTTTGACATACTTTGGTGTTATTCAACTACCGAATATCAGCGACGTAAATTTCACTTTTATTTTTTTGGGACGTGACGCGTGCGCTGAACAAACAAAACCCGCTGTCTATGAAAACTGCAAAATTGAAATTAAAAACACAAAATGGAGTGCCCGGCGGCGGCATTGCTGAAATTGTTGTTACAGTGCCAGCCATTTGCAGCTGTTGCTCGGCCGTTCCATGGTCAGATTTGAATTAAGCGTTTTGTATGCGCATAGCGATGAGTCCACTAGGCGTATAAGCAATTCGCTTCAAATGGCCGCGGATTCGGCCGGGGATGCCATGAGCATTCTGCTTTGGGAAGAGCCAGTCCATTGTCTCGACTTGGTTATGCAATTAAAGTGAGTGATCATCCCGCCCCCAATTACCTCATGCCACCCCCCATTCCTCTCTGTTTTTTTTTTATCTTGTCCAGCACGCAACAATGACTTCGGGGTTGCGACAGCTGAGCTTTAGTTGCGTCAACTGCAGTCGTTACTGCTGGTCACTTCCTATGCACTTTCGATACATTTTTAATGCATCTGACATTATGCAACTGTCAACGGCATTAAAGGTGCTTTAAACGTAAGAGCACCCAAAGAAGGAAAAAAATATGTAAAGAAATATTTAAAGCTTAATAAAAACATTATAATTATTCTTTTTATTTAACTTCAAAATACTTCTGCCCTTTCAGTTTCTTTCTTTTCGATATGAAACCAGATTAAGCCTCATTTAAGGCACAAAAGCATACGTTTTTAAAGTAAGTTTCGACTGGGCTGAGTAATCGCTGAACTTATCAGTGGAGATTTCTTTTTTCGCCGCACATCCGCCTTGGCTCATCCGAAATATTTATTTTTATTTACTTTTCACTGCCTTTCTTTGCGGCCGTTGGTTTTATTTTTCTGGAGTTTTCGCTAGAAAATGAATGAAAGTTTTTTTTTGGCAGCGCCTCGAGCTCGAGTTGGCCATCAATTTGTATTTGCCGTTTGGTCAACAACAGCAACACAAAAAAAGAAATGAAAATGGCTTTCGGTTTCTGTCGTGAATGAAGAAACAACAACAACAACAACAGCAACAACAAAGCAAAAGCCGTCGGGCAGCTGGCAATTAAAGCTGGCCAATGATGAATATAATCAAGCAGAAAAAAAACGGCCACTAGACGTCATTTGCAGGCCGACTTTTATTCTCGCCTCCCCGTTCAAATCGAGTTTGTCGCCTAAGTCTTTCGTTCGGCTTCCGCTCGGCAAAAAAAATAAGAAGGCAGAAAATCGAAAAGCAAAAAACGAGTATTAAACGGAACCGTAACGAAAACGAAATCAAAGCGGGGTGCTGGTAAGTATCTAGAAAATTGCCGGCCCATTGTGAGATAAAATTGAGAATGGGTATGTGTATGGGTCTGGGTCTGGGACCTCTTTTGACCGACTGACACAGTGTGCGCTGCACTTAGAAGCCGGCTTTGTTTCCCTTTTTCTAGCTCTTTGGCGGGGCTCTTAACGGTGGCCTGCGTATTATTTCAGCTAAGCGCTTTTTAATGATGGCGTGCCATTTTTCACACCACCCAGACACACACCAAGTTCTACACGAATTTCCACACGTCACTTTAATTATGCAGCTGCAGCCTGGCGGTTAATGAGGCACCAAATGGTCCACATTCGCCGGTTGCGGGTTCAATGACTGCTTTTTGCCCAAAAAAAAAAAAAAGAGCAGGGCGAAAAACATAAAGTTCTCGCTCAAGAAGTCATTGACTTGCAGGTCAGTTTGGCATTACACGGCAATAAAAATATAAATATGATATTTTGGATGGGAAATCAAGTTGCAAATGAATTATTTTATTTAAATAAATTGACTACCTATAATTTAATTTTAATAAGAATAATAAATACATTTAATTGGGATGTATCTCTTCAAAATCATTTCTCTTTTAATACTTTTAAATGGCAATATGAAGGTGTAATTATTTTAAGCAATTATAAGACGGTAACAAATTTTAATTTGCCAATATAATTGGCAAACAATTCATGGTCATGAATGTGGCTTTCGATTTGGTTCCTTGATTAATAATTTAATGCTATAAATTAAGTATTTTCTTTCTGTGGACTCACCATTTGATCGCTTGGCATCCGAAACCTGCAGAGCCAGCAAAAGGAGGAAAAGGCAGCCGGAGAAGAGCTTCAGCCAACGTTGATCATAGTGTGCCATTTTTGGGCATCCAAAAGTTGCCAAAAAAATTTCCTGTTTTCAGCTGCTGCGGCTGCTGCAAAAAGTAAAGAAAAAATCGACAGAGAGATCGGATGAGTGCGTGAGTAACATGGTTGCCAAGCTAGGGGGTTTGACGTCACACGAGCCAGCCGTGAGATTCAAATTTCAGCTAGACACTTTCACTATCTTTGGTTAGGCATACATTTGCATCTGCTTTCCGGGGCGCGGCAAAGAATTCAAAGCGATTCGATTGCGTAACCCGTGAAAATGGAGAGCATCTCGAGGGGGTCACGAACCCATCCGAATACTGGATCTGTTTTTCTGTTTTTTGTTGCTTTTGGAGCCCAACTGTCTTCGCTTTACGGACGGGTGATTAATCTGCGCAGACTTCGCCGCTGAAGTTGACGTCGCTGCGCTTTCACTTTGGCAACCAGCAAAGAAATACAGCCAGCAACAACCAGTCAACTTTATACATCATTTATTTTTATTTATTTTTTGTCTTCTCCTAAAAATTCACTTTTATGCTGCGTGCGTGTGCGTGTAGGTGTGTGTGTGTGAGTTTGCGTTTTCCGGTCCATTGAAAATGGTTCAGATGCGGCCAACTCCCTGACCACTTTAATGACACCGAGGATTTTCCCTCATTATGCCTGGCCAATTATATAATGCTCACACACACACACACACATATGGCGGTGGTCAACAAAATTTTAAATGAGTATCTTACAAGAAAAAAAAAAAAAGTTTGTGGCCTAAGTCTTTTGATTGCTTCCTTCATAGGAGTTTTGTTTGGTTTCCCACTTTGTTTTGGGTGAAAACTGTGTGAATCATTTTCTCACTGGCCGGTGGCCGCATTTGCAAATGGCCAAACATGAAAACTCGCCAACACCTGGTCGATCCACAAACGAAATTTCAACACGGAACTGCCAGCAAAAAAGAAAAAACCCAACTGGAAAAAAATACACAAATTGCCAGTGTGGATTTTTTGGACTGTTGGGTTGCATGGTTCTGAAAAACCAGGCCAGTTTGCTTCGACGCCGCATTTTCACTGCAGCGAAGTCAAAACGAAAGCCTGGTGACTTGAACTTGGGCCAAACTTGAGCGCGACTGCCAAAGATTTCACCTCGCATGCGGCAAAAAGCTGCAAAAACCTCAACACTTGGCCCGCAGCTTTATTGTTTGTCATTGAGGAGGAGTCAAGTGTGGCTAATGGGTTGTGGGTACAGCCGATGGACGACCTGCGATGGCAGACTTGACCCTGCCTGACATGCTTGGCCTGGCCGACAGTTACTAGAGTGTAAAGTTAAATGATTGGTGAAATGAGGCCACATGTCAGTGGGTTTCAGAAGGGAAGGGAAGGGGCACTGCATAACTGAAGGGATT
Source organism: Drosophila ficusphila (assembly GCF_018152265.1). Lineage (NCBI taxonomy): Eukaryota > Metazoa > Arthropoda > Insecta > Diptera > Drosophilidae > Drosophila > Drosophila ficusphila. Next base: position 23,387,567 of record NW_025064737.1, read on the forward strand.
TAATGGTACTTCAGTTGGTAATACCTATAATCCGATCATGCGATTGCAAGTACTCAAACTTTGACCCACTCCCATGGGAAATTGGAATTTCTAAGCCGTTGCACTTCAAAATGTAGGCTTAATAAGATTTGTAGAAATTTTTCTTTTAGTGTCAAGTCTTTCACTTAAGCTTGGTTCATTCGAAGGTATTTATAAATATTTGTTTAAAATAGTATTTTTATGAATTGAATCTCTAATAAACCAAAAGCTCAAAAACATAAGCCTTGAAATCTTAGACCCATGAATTTGCATTTTTGGCCTTTTTCCTCTTATAGGCAACTTTTAAAAGCAGTCACACCTGATTATGCAAAACGAGTCGGAGTTTGGCAAAGGTTACCGCTTGAAGAGCCCATCGGGAACTATCTATAATTGGATCAAGTGAGCGCTGAACCTTTAACCCAACTTCCCTGGGAACCAAGCACTCCAAATGTTCCACTTTAAGGTTTAAATGCGAGTCGCACAGGTATTTTTGGCTCTTTCCCTTGTCGACTGGCTTATTGCCAACTTTTTTTGAGCTGCAGCTACAGTTAACTTCAGTTAGACCACACTTGCGAAATGGTTTTTTTGGCTTACGCCTAACGGTTCGGCTTGGACTGGCGCAGTTAATGTCGTTTCTTCTTTGGCTCACTCGTTTTTAGAGCCGTTCAAATTGCGCGTGTCGAACTCTTAAGGGGTCTCACACCAGCCCCAGCCCCAGTAGTCTGACATAATTTCGAAATGAGCAAAAAATAACAAAAATATTTGAACAGAATGCGTCTACACACGGCTGTTTACTTGGTAATTCCAGTTTTCGGAGAATCGAGAAGCGATCGCGATATCGATCGTAAATGCCAATAGTTCACCTTGAGCCTTCAATTAGCGTAGGCCCATTAAACAATTGAGTTGCCGTCTCGAAATACCATTTGACTGCCCACCTTTGACACCTTTACGAGCCGCACTTAAAGCTCGGGTTTCAATTTCAATTAGCCCCGGACTACACACCCTCGGCTATTTCCCAACAAACCTGTTTAATTGAGATGAGTTTCTGCTGCTGCTGCGGCTAATCCAATAAAAAGTGAAACTATTTGATTGGTTTGGGTTTGGGTTTGGGTTTCGTTTTCGGTTTCAATTTCCAGCGGTGTGTGCTTTAATCCAGGTGCACAGCTGGCCGGTGCTATGAAATTGGCAAATTTTCACTTAAATTTCACTGGGCGCACAAACAGATAGACTTTTTAGCTGAAACGCTGTGCCAAATTCGGTTTTCACTCCGATCACTTAGTAAACTCTCTCGTTAGTAGTTTACGTCTTTTTTATACAGTTCGCGGCGGCAATTCAAATTCGCGTGCAACCTCAACGGCGGGCGTTGCGCATTTGAGCTTTTGCAAGACTCCGCGGTGGCCTAGTAGCTCCCCAGTTGGCCAAGTCTCCTCGGCCGGTTCGATCGAACATGTCGCGGTGCGGAGCGAACTGCCAAAAACCAAAACAAGCCGAAAGCCGAGCTCTAACTCATTTCAAAGGCCGCTGACGCATCGGAGGGTTATGCGCAGTTGCAAGGCCGCTCTATTAAAAAATAAAATAGCTGTTAACTAGTCAAAGGTATTGCCCCAAAATAACACTTAATTTATGAGTTTTTAACAGGTTAAAATTATACCTTGGCCTCTTGGAAATGGAAGATAGCAGGAGATAAAAACAAAATATCTAAGTAAAGAAAGTTTACTCAATTGGCTTTTGATTAATAAATAAAAGCGTTTGAGTAAAGAAAAAAAATGTTTTGTTTAGCTTCCGTTGAAAATAAAAGAGTTTATGACTCAGTTAAAAAAAAAAAAAAAACAATAAAAATGCTTTCAGTATTCTTAAAAAACAGATTTATTGTGTTCCATAAATAAAACAAAAAAAAAAAATAATAAAATAGAGTTGGGAATAGTATCCAATTATTAGGTTGTCAAATGTAAATAATAAATTTATACTATACAAAGTTGTTACCGCTAAACAAAAAAATTTTAATTCAAATACGATAATAAAGCTAATACTTTTGTTGTATATATAATTAGCTACTCCACAACAACAAGCCCATAAAAGTATGCCCTTTTGTCACAAAATTCTGAGGCCTTTATCATTATTGTTAATGGGGGATTTTGAAATATGCTGCGTAGCGGGTTGAGTTTTTGTGTTTCTCCCATGTGTGGACACTTATTCACGCTCCAATTCGACTCGAAACATTGCCGGTTCGGTTCTGGCTTAAACTTCGGGCACTCCGCCGTTGATTCATAACGATCGGTTAATGCTGATTATTATTTGTTATGGAGCGCAAAAGTTCACTTAGCATAGTGCGTGTTGGCCTTCTCGGTCCCGAATTAGCTTGACGGTGGGTAAAACCTAAGTGGCTTACCCGCACATCGGCTGACTCAACTTGGGTATGCACAAAAATATGTATATAGCTAAACGATTTTAATAGTGAATACGTCAATGCAGGCGAACCAAGGGCGATGAATTCGACTGATGGATGTTTTGACAGAGATCTCTGGCGGCAACTTCCGCTTCGCTTTGGATTTCGCACGCTTTTGCCATCGCTCGCTGCTGTCGGCTTTCTTCTTTAATTTCATTAATAAAATCGTCATCATTAAATTAAATGCGGTGCTCGGAGATATCGTGACACAAAAGCCACACAAACTGCCGAACATCTTCGAAAACGTAGCAATAAAGAAAGGGGAAAACGACGAGCAGGAAAGGGCCACCCCAATCACAACATCCGCGTACGTGAAAGAGAGCTTCTACATGCAGCCATGCAATTATAGTACTCCAATCGAATCGAACCTCGACCTGAATAAACATCTCACATTTACCCGGTTTATCAGGCCATGTAGCCGCGCCCCCAACTTTGGATCGCCTGAAAAAACCGCCAGCTGGCCGAAAGTGAAAGTTCTGTGAAATGCATGGTGAATGTGCTGTGACGGCCGGGCTGGTAATGAAAACAAAACCACTCCACATTGCTTACATTTGGAGTGTCTTTTTATTGGTTAATAAACTAATATATGATTCTTTATCTATGTATATCTTGCTGCTGCTGTTGTCGTCAGGGGTCTTTAAATTCTGGGATGACAAACAAGTCTTCGAGGGGTTTGTTGTTATCTTTCTTTGTTTATTTCTGTTTCTCATTTTTGTTTTTTTTTTTTTTGGGGGGTTTGGAACTGGGTTGGCAAGTATTCATATCTATATATATCATTTAAGTGTATGTCTCTAAACGCATTTTACAATTGAAATTAAATTTCGTAAATGGACTTTATTAGATTGTTAAAAAAATTATATAGATTTACAATTGTCTGTCGGCTAACACGAAGCGATCGTCAACATCTCGGCTGGAGATTGTGTACTTTGAAGGGTTGTGTGTTTCTTAAAAGATCTCTAGGTGTTAGTTAAAGTTTTAGACGAGTGCCTTTTGATTCTAGAGGTTGTTCCATTCCTGGATTTGTATTACAGAGAGTGCGTCTAGTTAATTGGTGTGAGTTGTCTTAGTTTGAATTATCAAGTTAATTAACTGTGTGAGTTGTTTCTGTAGTTTGTTTTTTGTTGCCAAGAGGAAACCTTACGATTAGTTTGTGATTTAGTTGGAATTTTGGTAAATGTTGGATCTCATCTAGATTGCATGTACATTTTTTAATCTTTTTGATTCGTTTTGGGCGCGTTCTCATATCAAGAGCTATTTGTTATATGTATAACTACTATCTATATAGCGTTCATAATTTACGTATTTTATTTACACTTGCATTGTTTTGTTCTGCTCTGTTCTGTTCGGTTTATGTCTTGATCCACTCATGTCTTGCGTTGTAAATATTTGCACGGATATTAAAAACAGAAATATTCCTATTATTGAACACAGTATTGCATGTCTCCGCCACCTCGCTCCTTGTTTCTATCGCCTTTGTCTGTCATCTGGTTTGTTCATCACTTTTTGCTAAGATCAATCGAATGTCTTTTTGTTTCCACGCGCTTCCTGTTTGTTTCTGTCTCCTAAAATGTTGCGGCTTTTGGTGCAGCCGCTGCCGAGGCAGCGCACAAAATTTGCATAAATAAATTCTAACAACACGCTTAGGCTATGTGGTTAAGTAAAAAAAATACATTAATAATTTGAATACAGCTGCCATCGAACTTAGCTCACGTACGCGGTATAAATAATAAATTAAACATTTATAACTATTGCAACGCTACTCGACCTATCAACTATATCAAATTGTATATAACCGTATATAAATATGTCCTTTTGCTAAAAATTATTATTATTTGTTTGTTTGTTTGTTTCTTTCTTTCCTCCTCGTTTCGTTACTAGTCTAATGCATTAAAGTAATAATAACTGCGGATTATCAACTTGCTAGCGCTTGCCTTTTGTGTGTGTGTATGTGTGTGGTTAGTAGAAGAAAGTCGGGGCAAATATGCTATATACTCGGACCTATTCGCTAGTTACATATTATCGTAATTATTATCATTATCGTTATCATTATTACTTTATGTAGGTAAGCATAGTGTTACGGTTATTATGTACAACTGTCTGGGTGCTGGCTCTGCTTGCGCTTCGACTTTGGCTCCTTGGGATGCTGCTCGATCGACGGACGACGCGGGTTGCCGAGCGTGACTAAGGCGCTGGCCACGGCCAGGCCCGCGGACTGGCCAGACGGCGCCTGCGAAAGGCCACCTATGAAATAAAAGATTCATAAGTAAGAATTATAAAAGATTTTAAATAAACATTAATTCTTACCCGTGGGCAGCCGGACTAGAAGCGAGAGCACGGCGGCTCGGTTGCCACTGCAAGGCTCCAAAGCAATGGGACTCGGGCATTCCTGAGAAAATAAATATTTATTAAATATGCAAAATAACAATTGAGACAACATAAGTTCTAATTTCAAAGTGGTATTCCATTAAAAGCTTGTTGTTCGATTCTTTAATGATATTTTTTGATATAACCCCTGTTACAATCTGTTAAGCTGGTTCACAACTCTCAAACAATTTTAAAATATTTTGCGCTCACCTTTTTGCGTTTCTTGGACAGATGGCCAATGCCCTCCAGCGTCAGACTCAGATCAATACTTTCGCGGTTTTCGATATCGACCAGCACCTGTGCGAAAATCATATATAAATTATTACCTATACACTCAATCTTTCTTTTCAAAAGCTCACCTGGGAAAACGGTCGACTCGCCATCTGTTCCATCTCGACGAACAATCGCTGACGCCGCCGGAACATGTCGTACTTCTGCTTGATCTTCCACAGGACGGCGGCCATGAGCAGCAGCAGGAGGAAGCATGAGGAGAATGTGATGAAGAACTGCTGCAGATTGAGCTTCGGATACTGCGAGAAGGCAATCTGTATCCATATTGGGGGCTGGAAGTCGTGCACGAACACGTAGAACGTGGTCAGGGAGCTGTTGTCATCGGGCGAGTGCCCGAACTGGTAGTCCGTCTTGGGGAAACGGTGCCGGAACGTTGAGCAGTTGACGCCCACCAGGATGAGCATATCCGGCGAACCGGCTCTCTTCACAGAGATGTCCATTTTGGCCGGCACGCTACAGGTAATCGTGAAATCCGCATCTATCTCCGGCTTTCCCGGCGAGTTTCGGAAGTTGATCTGTGTGAAGTGGCGATCCTCCTTCTTAGAAAGGTTAAACGTGAACTGATAGTCGATGGTTAGTTCGTAGTAGCAGGATCCCTTCAGTGGATCCCCGTGGTAATGGTTCTGCGAGTCGCACTTCTCGCAATGATCACCCACAATCCCCTTCGTGGTGCAGTAGCACTTTCCGGTGTCCGGGTGACAGTAGACACCCTGACCATTGCAATCGCAGCGCTGGCATTTACCTCCGTTGATCGGATTGCCCCAGTATCCCGTGCGGCACTTCTCGCAATGAGCTCCCGTTGTTAAATTGTTGCACGGCTGTTCGCAGTGCTGTTGGTCGTTACAATACGAATGTCCGTTGCAATTACATCGTGGGCAGGACGTGAAGAACCAATGCTTCAGCGCACACTCCGTTTCATCGTATGGAGCTAAAGCTCCTCCAACAACGCATCTGCCGAGACCCGTATTTGATCCATTGTCGCACCATCCGCAAGCCGGATCATCCAGGCACATCTGGCAGCTGTTGTAGAAACCACATTGCGCACTGGACAACGCCGTAGTGCTGCCCACGGACAAGGCCGTCGTTTGGATCGGAGCAGATCGGCATTTGGCCGTAAAGGTGGTCCACTCCCGGCACTGACCATACGGAAAGCTGGCCGTGTAGGCATTGCGGTCCACGCATCGCTGTTCGTTCTGGCACCAGATGCACTCGTCCTCCGTGCAGTTCTGGCAATTGGTCAACGAGGCACAGGACGGCGTGCAAGCCACTTCATCCAGCGTCCGATTAACTGCCATTCCACCGGTATTCGAATAGCTCCGACAGCGATTCTGCTCCGAGTCCCAGCGACACGCCAGATTGGCGGAACAGGCGCGACAATTGTGCAGCTGTTCGCAAACGGAGCGAACGAGGTAATCTTCCGTGAGGGGACACGAGTCCAGGTGCTTGGCATTCAGCGGCGGACTCGCCGTGGAGAACGCCTGTTGCGTGGACGACTCGTAGAAGACGGAGGCCACCGAGGTGGTTTCGCGACAGCGCTCCTTGCTGCACACTCCATTGCCGCAGTAGGTGCAGCCGAAGGCGGTGGACACGCAGGACTGACAGCTGGCCAGCTCCTGGCAACGGTGGACATCGTGCAGTAGCTCCGAGGTGAGCATTAGCCTACTCTTCGACGGACAGGCCACATAGTCGTACTGCTCGCGTCCGTAGATGGCCGATCGCTGGACCTGGGTGATGGCAATGCAGCGCATCTTCGCCACATCCCAGATGCACTTCACTCCCGGCCGCGCTCCCGTGCACTTCTCCTGCTTGGTGTAGTAGCTGCAGTAGCCCGGCTGGTAGCGCAGCATATCGCTCAGCAACTGGCCGTTGAAGCCACCGTAGATGTACAGCGAATCCTCAAACACAACCGAACTGTGGCCAAAGCGGGCCAGATCCGCCTGCAGGTGGTTCGGCATCGGGTGATAGTGCCACGAGTCGCAGTAAACATCGTACACGAGCAGGTCCTGGCTGTAGCACTTGGCTCCGTAGCTCTGCGAGGTGTCGTTGTGCGTGTTGCCGCCGAAGACCATCATCAGTCCCTGGTTCACAAAGTTCGCCGTGTGCAGCAGTCGAGCACTTGGCGCCGCCGACAGAAGGGTCCAGATTCGCGTGGCAGGTTCATACGCATACAACCTTGAGCTGAGCACCTGACTGGATTCACTCTCGGAAACAATTCCGCCGTACACATACACCTTCTCCGTGAGGAAGTCGTACGCGGCACTGTGTCCATAGCCTCCCTTCACCACGTACCCAGTGGTGGGAATTATTCTCCATTCGCGCGACGCAAAGTTGAACTCCTGCACTGTGTTGAGGTAGCCGTAGTTCGGTGAGTGGCCAAAGATGACCACCATGTACTGGTAGTTGTTCTTGTCCCCGTAGCCGGGAACCAACGTCGCCGTGTGACCCACCACATGCAGGGGTCCGCACATGGCTGTGGCTCCTCCAGTGGCATTGCACTCGGCATCCGGTCGCACCGAGATGTTGGCCCACGTTCGAGCCGAGACGTCGAAGGCCCACAGCTCGTTGGAGATGCCTTGTCCTTTAACTACGCCGCCGTACATAAAGATCTTGTCGCCGTACATCACCGTGGAGGCACCGTATCGCTTGTACGGCACCTCGCCACCATCCTCCGGATGCAGAGTCTCCCAAACGTTGCCGTTGAAGTCATAGGTGCTCATTAACTCGCCCCGTCCGTACGATTCTCCGCCCACAATGTGCAGTGTGTCGCGCCAAACGGTGGCGCCATGGGAGGCGCTGCCAGCTGGCGCCGGCGAGTGCTTCGGGTGAACGGTGGACCAGGCGCCGTGGGCGCTGATCTGACTGCAGTCGTCGCCGGCGAAGCCTTCGTAACAGGAGCAGCTGCGAGAAATTGCAAGGTTTAATAAGAAAATGCAAATGTATAATATGGCTCTTTCCAGTTTCACATAGATTATCTAGTTTATCAAGACTGGTTTAAATTACTCCAGCTAACACTCAGTTTAGCTACTCGAGGAAATAATTGCAATTTAAATTAGATGAGTGACACCAAAGTTTTAGATATGAAGTAAAACAGGATTAAGAAGCAAAAAATATGTGAAATCTGGAAATGGCTTGTTTAGTACTGAATGTGGAATAAACTTACCGTTCCTGGTCGAGTCGGCAATGACCCTGGTTCTTGGACTCCAAGCAGTTGTTAGGACAGGCGGCAATGTTGCAGGCTTCGCCCCTGAACATGGGATCACAGATGCAGTCGCCATCGCGGCACTTGCCATGGCCAGAGCACTCCACCTCTGAAAGAGGATTACAACATTTAAACTCCCCTTGAAACCATAAAATCCGATAACCCACCATCGCTATCCGAGGGACAGCCGTTCATCTTGTAGGTGAGGTTGAAGCCGGACATGTTGTAGGCGTCATCGCTGAAGAAGTGCACCAGTGCGGTGCCGGATCTCGCAATCACCTGTGGCACGCGACGAATAGAGAAGTTGCCGCGGTACATGAGGCCACTAAAATAAGGAAGGGAAAACCAAAAGTTAGTCTCAAAAATAAAAAGGTTGCGAAAGGGGAAACAACGCACCTGAAAACCGCCAACAAGGGCGAGTCCACGCTGTCGCCATCGTATATGTACAGGTGATCCCAGCCGCATTCCGTGGCAAACTCTCGCAGGTGGATCCGTATGTTGGCCGCTCGCGACGGATTGGTGTTATGTCGGCGGTTCCAGTGCGGATGTCTGGCGTCGATTAGCCAGCTGCACTTGACACTCACCGAATAGTTGCCCCAGCCGTCGTGTATCGTGCCCATCGGATGGTACATGCTGCAAGATGCGGAGAAAGGGGATGTGGAATCCATTAGCTTCTAGGTGGCAAAATAAATCAATTCCTCTATCGATTTTGCGATAGTGCAGCAGCAGCAGCAGCAGCAGCGGCAGCAGCGCAACGCTCATTGCACATGCACGTATGCAAATGCCAATAGTGCGATGCTGTGAGAAGATAATTGAATTTGCCGGCCAGTGCAATTTCAATCTATAATTGATATGGTGAGAGTATCGCCATAATATGGTTCGTAGACTTTGTGTGACTGAACTGAAGCCGCTCAACTGTTGACGCGGCTCGCGGCAGCCTCATTAAGTCGCCGTTCCTTGTCCACCCTTCTGGCATTTGTGTCCGGCAGCTTTTGTTCTGCTAGCGGGGATTACGAGTGGGAATATGTCGGGAAGACAGTCTTGGACGGAATGTGACAAGTTAAGAGCTTGAAACTCGATAAGGGTATCCGAGAGTCGCCTGCCCAAGTCCTCCTTTGTCTGTCTTGTCGTTTTCTTAGTGTTTTGTGTGTGCACATCCGCTTATAAATAACTGCTTTCCCCGATTTAGCCGCTCTGATTTCAATTTACAGCTGTTCGGAGCACAAAGCGCAGTGCTCTAAAAACATGACAATTAAATTTAAGCCTGAATTTGCAGTAACGGGGTTAATAGTTGAACTCTTCAATTGAAAGGTCAACAGAGAAGAACCGTTGGCGAAATTAATGTTAATTATTTTATACTAAAAGCGTCACACTCATCAAAGTATAGTTTATTTATAGTGCATTTTCTGTTTTGCAAGTATTTTACACTCAAGCGATATAAGTATTCCGCAGTCGTTGGCTGCTAGATAAAAGTTAAAACTTTCACAGAACAAATGGCTATGTCTTTGTACCCTTACACAGGCTTAATGATAAATATTAAAATTTATGATATAACGCAAAGCTTATTAAGTTAGATGTGAATTACACACATTGATTCAATTGATGAATAAATCAATAAAGTGTATAATTTTCCCACAGATTTGAGTAAAGCCTTATTTATTGCTTACTAATTGGAGGCAACATTTTGCCCAGTCGACCAAGCTGTATATTTGTACTTGTCAAAACAAGCAACTCTCAAAGCCAGTGTACTCGGAGAAAGTGGAATCGGCAGCCTTCCGCGTTCTAAATGCGTCTCACGTTACACTGCCGATAAGTACTGAATATAGCATATAGCACAAAAAACAGTTGCGGTCAAAGCAATAGATTGCCCGTTCTCAGCCCTTTTTGGTTAATGGAAAACACTTGCAATGTACTTATACGAATTTATTGCTTTACCAGATAATTATTTCTTTATCTAGGCGATAGCCGAAAAAAAGCTTATCTAAATAGTACAATTTGGTGTGCTGCATATCAAGAATGACAAAATATTCATCGTGCTGTTCTTTATTATGTGTTTTTTTTTCGTTTTGGGTGCCAAAAAATATGATTTAGAACAGGTGATTAAAAATAATATTCATTCTGGCATATGATTTATAAAGCACTTAAAATGAAAACGATTTTTTTGGGTTGACAGTTTGTGAAAATGAATTTTGTATTTGAGATACAGGTTTTTTTTTATTAATGTATCTAAGGTCTTTTAAGGCAAGTTATTCAGAATGTTTACTATTTTTGCGACCACATCTGTAGGAGTCTGGGTCGTGTGGGCGTGCTGTCTCGGTCCGTTCTAAACTTTGAGTAAACACTCGTCCAGCCGGGATGCAGGCCGTGCCAGTGGCCATATCAAGCGATAGCCACGAAAAATCAATGTTGGGCAAAGATATATTTACACACTCATTGGCAGCCGGTGAGTCACTTCTGTGCACTCGAGCGCTAAGCTTACGCACTGTTTGAAGCCGGAGCTTTGGGATCGGGAGCCTGAGTAGGTGAATAAAGGAGCCAATGGGTCGGAATGCATTCGAGGTGCGGAGTGGGGGAAAACCAGTTTGACTGTGCCTTGTTTTTGCATAGAAAGCCGGCAAAACGTTGGCTCCAAAACAGTTTGAATCGCTGAGTCGTAGACAAACGCAGCCGGCAGTTGAATCTGTAGTAGAACCATGAAAATTCACAGGCGATAAGCGGACACAACACAACTGATAAGCGGACTCATTCGTTGCCTTATCACTGATCGAATTGAAGGGGCGAGTGTGTAGCTTCGGAATTTATGACCTGCTAAAAGCTGCGATCCAACGCTAAACCGCAATTGGGGATCAGGGGTCTGTAGACCAAACTGGTTTCGATGGTGTGGCAGGTGAAACGGTGACCTCAATGCTCGAGTGCGCAAGTTCCAGGTCCCATCATCAGCGCAGGTGGGGGGCTTAATTAATGTCAAGATAGAATACTCGCTTATCGGGCTCCGCGAGCAAATAGCCGTTGTTAAGAAACATAAACAAACCATTTCATAAGCTTTATGACGCCAGCGTGAACGTGAGCAACCAAACTGGCCCGGCGACAACTCTCACATATAATTATTATGCACGCATGGAAAGACAACAAAGTCTGTTTGACCTCTACTTTTAAATATCATTTTGTGGCTGGCAAAAACTGTTATCTTATTGTTTGGCAAAACATAATATTGTTGTTATTAAAATAGGAGCACAGATTGACATGAATGCAGTCTGGAGAACAATTTTTTAAATATAAATATTTATAGATTGCCTTTCTCTGAGCGATTTATAAAGTTCTTGAATCCGAATAAAGACTTTAAATAATGAAGCTTGCTTTGCACCTTTTTATACACACATTTGTCAAGAAACTCATACGGCTTAAAGCAGCGGCCAAAAACAAGTTCAAAGTCAAATCGGACTAATTGAATAATCCGTAATGAAAGCGTCAGGAGGCGTAGAAAGCGGAAAGCAGGTGAAAGAATGTTTAGAGAGAAATGGGAGAAAGAGAACGGGAGAAATGGGTGATTGTGAAGAGTGGAGAGTTGTGATAAACCCGGCCAAGAACCTGTCCGACCAGATGAAACTGAACCGTTGCCTGACACAAATAGGCCGGGCCAAAAAAGGTAGAGGAGATCTGATTGAATAACGTGGAGTGAATCACTATGGTACCCTGACTAAACGGAAAAAATAATTGATATTATATTGATGATTTGTAATGTATACATCATTATTATCTATGTGTATCAAAATAATATTGACTAAGTTAGAAAGTTAAAACATATTTTTAGTAGAGTTTTTAGTTCAAGGATATATAGTTTTAACATGAAACTAGTTAATTTGTTATGATTTGTTCATATTATGAAAGTTGCACTGTAGGTATGTATTTCACCAGCGCATTTTTTTAAGGTCATTTCTAGAGGTTGAAATCTCCTTGTCTCCATATTGTTGTTAGTAGGAATTGAGTTCCGGAAGTTTCACTGTATCTACTGATCTGATTTCTGAGAGTTACTTATTTAAAAACTTACCGGACTTTCCCACCGCAGAACTGACATTCCGGACCCTGCCAGCCGTCGGCGCAGAGGCACTGTCCGTCCTCCTGGCACTGTCCGTCGTTCTGGCAGCGACCGCCGTGGGCGGTACAGTTAAAGGCGCTAGCGCGGTGCAGTCCGCTGAAGCAACCGTGGAAGAGGAGGAGCGTGAGGAGCAGCAGGCATTTTCGCCTGTATTTTGCATTGAATGTGGGTGAGGTGCTGCTCCGGTTCGGTTGCTTCTGCGGATGCTCCGCCAGGCACATGATTTCACACTTTGTTTCACCACAACCAACGCCTGCAGCTTCACATCGTCGTCGCCGTCGTCGTCCTGCTGCGAGTCCTTCGATTTTCGCGACTATTGCACAATTTTCCTTTGGGCCTGTTTTCTTTCTCGGCCTCTTTGCAATCTTTTTGCAATCCGGGGCAATCCAAGGCCCCGCACAAACACACTTTCGCACACACTCACTCACTTACACTCGCGTTCGCGGCTGCACAACAAATAATACGGGCGAAAAGAAAAACAACCTGCATCCAACGACTGGATTGGCAAAGTTATTGACAATTTATTAAACGAGAAATCTGCTGGTGGTCTAGTGCTGGGCAGCGTTGCACTGAACAGCACTGCAGAGCACTGGCCAAAGGGTTGCCAATAGGGTTGTCAGATCAACCAATAATATCGATAAGATGTTGATAAGCATGATAATAAGATAAAGAAGTTTAAGTGTTTTACTTTAAACAACGGGGATCGAAACAAATTTTCTTATTAGTTTTCTTGCCTGATACTTTCTTTTTTATTTTATATTTTAAATAGCAAAAGTATATATATTTAAATAATTTTAAAGATTTATATTGCTGTAGACATATTAACCTCAAAGGGCTTAGTTGAAATAATATAATTTATCAGTACAACATTTATGTTCATTAAATTAAAGGGTAACGAATTATATGTTTGGCTAAAAATAATCGATATAAATTGAGTTAGATATATTTTTGCCATCCCTCCATTGCTATCTGGGTGTGCGATAAGTATCTAATAAAATTTTACTGTCGCAAGCAGTGCAGCCCTCGCAAGCGTTGCAAGCATAACAGACCGTTACATTTGCAGCTTTCTGTTAGCAGCGCTGCGATGTTTATTTGTTTATTTATAAACTATAAATAAATGTAGAAAGCATAGTTTTTAAGACCTTGGAAAAGTGATAAAAGTTTAGTGTATAAGACATAGTTAGAAGATTATTTTTAACAAAAAGTAACCTCACTGTCCGAAGTAACAAGAAAATCAATACCCGTTAATAACAACCGGAGCGCGTAAATTCCGTCAGTTTGACAGTTACGTTGATAAGAACTATGCGGATGAGCGATCCGATGCGCAGGCGCGCTCTTGGCGCCCCCCTTAGACTACGCGGTGCTCCGCTAAACTTTCCGGATTCGAAATTCTCAGGCAGTCCATGTTCGGGCGTCGTTGCAAGCAGTGTGTGCTAACGGTACTCCATCCGCGCTGCATGTGCGTTCCGTTTGCGATAGTGTGTGTGTCTGCGCCCGTGACTGTGTGTGTGTGAGAGGAGCTCAGGAAGAAGCAGAAAAAGAAAAATAACAGGAAAACGGGAAAAAGTAACGGGAACGTCTGCCCCAAAACAGTTGCAAAAACACACACGAGATTCCGTTGGCGGTGCACCAATTTTTCGGTTGAAAAGCTGTAATTCGATTGGATCAGCTTTTCACCTAGCAGGTTTTTCCACGGCAGCAGGACTTCAAGGAGCAGCAGAGACGAGGGGGCGGGGACTTCACAGGTGAGTTGCGGAATTCCGTTGTCCCCTGGCTGGCAAACATCCTTTTTAGCCTCTCTCACTCGGTGGTGGATTGGCCCCAAAGCCACGGACACTGTGAATGTCTATACTACAGGACAACTTGCATAAATCAGAATTCGTACGAAAAAACATATCCTTATTACTTTACATACGTTAAAGCTTACATAATATAGGAATTCTCCAACTAGAGTTTTTTTTTAAATCCATAGTCTTATTTTTAATCTTTGATTGTTTAAGAATCGCAGTCAGGTGTCAGTTTGTGCTAGTGAAGTTTAACTGTATGTGGGTGAGTTTCTGTTGTGGCCACATCAGCACAACACCTTGGGCGCCACAGAAACTCCCTGAATTCTGGGCTAATTAAAGGTGCTTTGCCCACATTCACGCTTTAGTTCTACCTTGGTTAAACGTTTTTTATTAGCCATATTTGCTTGGCTCACACGGCTTAAATTCAAAGCGATTCGGTTTCGTTTCTAGTTTCAGTTGAGTGAGCTGCCCACGCACGTTTTCGATTAATCCGCATCAAACACCCAATGACAGTGAAAATCGATCGGCATTGGCTTTCGTTGTGGATACTACGGGTGTGTTTTGTTTTTCCTGCACTTGAAAGCTGCTTTATATCAAAGGAAAATTCGTTAGGAAACCCGAGCACAAGCCCCACCGTTGCCCAAAGAATTTTTATCCCGAACACAATTGATTAAATTGATTTTTGCTGTATTTATACTTTATATTGCCAGTAAATTAGGTTTAAAAGAGCCTTCGAACTGGAAAACCTGCAATGTTTCAGTATTTCATTTGAAATTTAAATAGTGGTATTTGGGAAAAATGGAAATCATAAACCGCATAAACTGTTCAGTAATCGAGAAATGACTCCGCCGGGAAATCAGGGGCAAATGCTAATAAAAGGGCTGTGGAAAATGCGTGCCAAAATTGAAATTCCGTTAGTTGGTCAGCTAAAACGATAAGCATTTGAGCCATATAGCACATAACCGTTACATTTGCATGGGGCGTCAGCTGGACGGGATAATGTGAACGTGTGCGGCAATTTCTCAGTTTGCATAATTTAGATGCCTTTGCCAACGTCGACGTCGACTGCGACTGCAGCAGCGACGCCGACGCATGACCGCCAATGTCTTATTCTTGTTTTTGTTCTTGGCGCTTGGCGCTTCTCTTTGAGAAATTATTTTTAAGTTTGTGTGTGCTTGAATGCGGGGGTGTGTGTGTGAATGTGTACCAATGTGTGTTAGCGTTGCGTTAGCGCTTGGCTGCCAAGGTCATTACATTTTGTCTTATTTCGCTGCGTTTTAGTTGACCCCGCCCCCTATTCCGAAAATACAGTATGACATCGTTAAACATTTCTCAGATTAAAAATTTGCATTCAAAAAATTTTTGAAAAATTAAGTTTCCAAAAAATATTGAAAATACACTTAAAACACTAAAAATTATGTTTCAGTTTGTTAAATAATTATTTAGTAGTGGTTCTTGCTAGGCAAGTCAGACTGTGTTTTGTCGCGATTTGCATTATATAATTCGAGCTGACGTTGGGAGGACGATGTGGCGGGTCTTTGTGGCAAGTTCAAGTGCAGTTTGCTCGATTTGCGGTTTTTTCCGAATGTTTTGCCAATATTTTCGCCATTGACAACAGGCGGCTTTGGTTTTGCCTTTTTTGTTTTTTTCGTGATTGTTATTGTTTGTGTTATTCTTTGCCTTGCCAATATCTGAATATCTGCCATGTTGATTATTTTGCATAACTGAAGCAGCAGTAGCGACGGAATGGAAATAATGGAAAAATTGTTTATATTGCCAGGAAAAAGAAAAAACGCACCCAGAACAACAACGACAACCACAACAAGATACATTTGGATAACTGTAGCGCCACCGAGGCGCACAATTTTCCCCAACATGTTTTCCGAAAAGGCGATGGGAATGGGACGAGGGTTAGGTTAAAGTAGAAACAAATTATACGACACACCCCCAGCTGCCCCAAACCCCGTGGAAAGTCAATAAACAAGCACGAACAATGGAGGGCAGCCGGGAAAAGAGCCCAGCGTCAGCTTTTATATGGCATTTTCCCCAGTGTTTTCCCCCATCGGTTTTCCACCATTAAAGCTCAGTGCACACATAGAGACATTCGATGTAGCCGGCACCCTAAAGAGCTGGAAAAACCAACATCCCCCATCCCACGGGGTGCGTATTTGTCAATGTTGCTTTTCTTGGCTGTCATTTATTTCGTCATTTATGCAAAATTTTATTGCTTTTTCTTGTCTTCCCTGGGTTTTTCCCCAAGCTCCAGCTCCGCTTTAAATGAAGAGTTAAGGAAAACTAAGGGAGTGGTTGTCCTGGAAAAATCTGCCAATTAAATGCATGCACGACGTATTTGGTGTCGCCTTTTGTTGTTTACCAGTTTTTAATGATTTTTTGTCCCCTTTGAAACGCATTTCTTGTGCTTGCTAGCGTGTGGCTAATTAAGGCAAATGCCCCATGGGCAGTGGAAACTGAACTGAACTCCCGGCAATTACTTGGGCGCCCTGCCGCCCCTGCGGGGAAAGGAAAATCCGAGGGGGCTAGGTGGGCTTTGAACTTGTTTCAATCTCACTGGTTGCCTGGCATGCGGCACACAACAAAGCGGACACATAATTAGGGTAACTTAAGGCAAAAGCCAGGATTATTTCCTTTTTGCAACAGTAGCTCGCCACAAATTATAGCTTTAGCATGTGGGAAGCTGTATCTTGCAAGAAGAGATTTTTGCGTGCTGAAATCACGAAATTTTGGAGAAATAAATAACAATTTTCAATTTTAAAATTATCACACAACTTTTCCTAAAATGTTATTCAAATAAAAGATATGATCAAGTACGACAGTAAATAAACACAAGAGCTGGCAAATTTGTTTATCAAACTAAATTCCGTAATTAAAATTATTTCGCAAATAGCAATAGCAAATTCCGCACTCAAGGCCTTTGATTTACGAGTGGCCTTTGCACTCTATATATTTAACTAAAAACCAAAGGCTGACATAAATACCTTCCCGATACATGTCGTCATGTGAACGCTACGTAAATACGAGTGTGTATATTTCCCAGCGGCCAACGTCACGAAACTTTCGAGTCGAGGGCAACGCACACAAATTCCGAATTGGGCACAAAGTTTTTGGTTCCTTCCACTCGACTTTTCAGTGTGTTTCTTGTTGTAGTCGGTCTTGTTGCATGCACCGCTGCACTTCCATCATACCACATTATTCTGTATGCAAAGGAGCAGCCAACTGGGCTAGTTTCAGGCGGTTCAAGGGCATTCCCGGACCGCTGACAGCAATAACAGCGACAGGGACAAGAAAATATGAACAATGCCAGCTCGTTAGGTAGATGAAAAGCATGATGAAAATGAAATAATTGCGTGCATTCAAATTCCGTCCTGTGCCCCAAGGATCAAAAGCAAATTGCCACAATTAATTCGCAGACATAATGGAGGGACATGCGCGAAGGATAAAAAAGTAAATCAGGATTTTAGCGGCATTAAGTGGGGGGCAAAGCCACTGGCCTGGACATAAATACACATTTATGCATTACGTATACAGTGGGGAGAAAACGTAAATCTGGAATATGCTGTAAATATGGTCGGGATTAAGTTAATACAGTGAAAAGTGGGTATTATAATTTTATGAGAAAAAAGGGATGTGTAACTGGCTATATTTGTATTTTTTGTAACTTGTTTTTAGATAAGATAGAATTTGAAAGTAGCGCCAGATAAGTGCTTAAACTAAATCGGAAGTTTTTAATTAAATACATGTTTAACAAATTTCGGTTATCCAACTGGACGAAAAGATACCACCGTGTGATTCCATTCTGCCATTTTCACATTCCAAAAATTATGCGAACCAGCGAAGAGTGCGAAAGTTTTACCCGAAACAGTGTTAGCAGTAACAACAAGAGCAACAGCAGTTACGACTACATAATAGTTAAGCGCCTTACAGCAAGCTGTGGACTATGGAGCGTATACGCAATCTAATTTCGGCAGCCTAATTGCAATAGAAAGAGACAGAGAACCAACTAACAGGCAACTAAAAGTTTACTTTGCGAACAGCTATGTGTGTTTTGACTCTGCTCCTTTCCACATAATTAACTTTTAATGGCAAATCCGAAACAAATCCTGTATTTTAGGCACAAGTATAATGCTTCGGGGGTTGTTTGCAAAAGAGTGAATAGAATTGGCATAAATACTAAACAAATTCAATTGCTGTTCAACAAATTGAAATTTTGATAGTGAGTCGATGGTTATTGGTTCAATTGTTTAATTGATTTATTGACATAAAGCCTTTGTGGCAGTAAATTGCATCAATAACAATTGCATTTGGAATGCGCTAAGTAATCTTGTTCAAAGTAATTTGGATATATTTATCCCTCTTGGCCATTACCAAGGCTGGTTGCCATTGTTGATGGTTAAATGCATATTTCATGATGTCTGGCCCTGGTTGCCGTGTCCGTTGCACAGCTGCACAGTACACAGTGCACACCTGCCCAAAGTTTTCCGCTCGAGCCAGAAGTCTGACTGGCATTTCGACAGCTCTTCCGACGCCGCCTCAGTTATTTTCGTTACTCCGCCGCGTTATGGCGACCATGAACCGCACATGGCTAAAAAGTGCTCAGTGTCGCATGAAAGCGCCGAAAGGCAGGTGGTTCGCAGGGAGTGGTGGCTCGGGTGGGTGGTGGCAAATGTGCAGGTTGGCTGCCAAATGCGGCACGTTGAACAATTTAAAAGCAGCCGAACAATGGCTGTCTGGCTGTCGCAGAGTGGCGAAAGTAACACGTTCGGAATGTGCCCCTCGGTGAATGTGCAATCATTCATCTCGTGAACTACTCGAGAATGCATTCCTCCCGTTTTTATTTTTTTTTTACCCGCTCTGTCTGACTGTGTTATTGAAATGGAATTCAAAGGACTCTTCAATTTATAACGAGTTGTAGTTGGTTTTTTTTATCAATATTTAAGCAGGCAAAGGGCCAATCCTTCTTGAAAGATTCCATTAGTTGGCTTTTCAGACGTAAGATGCCCGGATCTGATGACGGCTCGCCCCCGGGGCGTATACGCAATCAAAAATGGTATATCACATGTCAAATTCAATCAGACAAAGCGCACGACATAATTGAAGCAAATGCGTGTGTGCTTTTGTCTCTGGGCGGCCACCCTCTTTCCCTTTTCGTCTTAAAGCACACTCGGCCGTTGGCAATGCTCAGGTACACTGGAAAAAGTATTTTAAGATATTGCAATATCATCTTAATGTTTGCCCATTTTCTATTTGGATGGAAATTAATAGCCACTTAAGTTATTTGTCAAGAAGGTATAGAATGTTTAAGGTCTATGAGTACTTTTTTCTCTCTGTAATTCCATCCTACCTAGACCAAATACACAAAACAAACGCTCTGCAGGGAACGAGAACGAGAAACCGGCTAGTCAAGCAATCATCAAACGAGACAACAGACAGCAGCAAGCCATATCAATTATTCAAGCATAATTTGAAACATTCTCATACTGGAGGGCTCTTCTTAGCTCTCTGCTCAGCGAGGGATTGTTTTCCTTTGCCCAGAGCTCTTAGCCAAGCTCAACTTTACTCGACTTTTTGCCTGAAAACTTTTCAATAATTTAAATGCGAGTGACGAAGAAGTTTTGACAACGTTTTAGCTTTTACAATTTGTAATATTTTTGTGCGGTCGTGTTTTATTTCTGGAAATGTTTGCAATCTTTTAAAAACTTATTGTCTTTTTCTTTTGTTGAGCTAAAAATGGTATGTAGGGTATAAAGGGAAAGTATTTGCAAATCGATAAAATAAACAAGATATGGATTGATTTCAACTTCACTTTTCTTAAAGAAAAGTTTGCTCATCTAACTCTTTAATGACTTCAGTTTTGAAGCCAACGATTAAAAGTTAAATATTTTTATATTCTTATATTGAGCTTATCAAACTTTTCAAATTTCATTTTAAAGAGCAAGAGTAACAAAATTAACAAATTCAAACTTCGGTCCCTTAGGCATTCGGCTTCCTTATAAACTTTTCAAACTCTGAAAGCAAGTATCCGTATAAATATGTGTGCCATTTGGTAAAAAGCATTTTTATGAGCGGTGTGCGTGTGTATGGGTGAGTGGGTTATCCTGGCAACTGGAGGAGCAGAGGCAGATAGGACACATCCACTTCCACTTCCCCACTAATACCAATTAGTGTGCCCTGAAAAGCATGCTTCAAATTATGTCGTGTACGTGTGTGTGAGTTCCTCGTGAGCCAATGTGTGTTTATGATGCCTCTGCGGGTGTGTGTGTGTGTGGTGCAATTTGTCAACCCTTGAAGGAGCAAGATGAAGTTGATACCGCTTAAGGGGGAGTACGGCGAACATATGCCGGAACATCGTTCCACCCACCAATAAATCCCCGTACAAAGCACATCCAATGACCCGTAAGTTAGTGCGAGTGTGTGTGTGTGAGTGTGTGTTTTAGCCTGATAAGGTACCAGCAGCAGGAACCGGAATAATAATAACAACATTGGCAACACGAGTAGCTACACCACTAACAACAAAAACAACAACCGCTACTCCATTTGGCTTTCATCGTAAATTAGTTATTGGCATGTTATACTAAACGATAATGAAACTCATTCCCTTCCCCTTTTTCTCTTTATTTTAGCAACATGTTTGTGGCTTAAATCAGCATTGGGCAGCTATAGCTACAGTGAAAACCAGAACTTGAGGAACTAGCTGATTGGCCTTCGCTTTTGGGCCATAAAATGCATTTACACTTTGAGCGAAACATCAACACAAAATGCGATTGCACGATACTCTCATTATCATGGATGGGAAAGGTGCCAGATGATATACCCGAGGTAAGTACACAGTCATTAACGATTGTCCAGTCAACAAGCCATTTACATGAAATTTGTCGCTGCTACACTAAAAAAAATTAAAGGGAAAAAATACTTCATAAAATAGAAACAACTTTTCTTTAAGCAAATGTTTGAGAACCTTAGTAGAAAATAAAAGAGTCCTCAATCACATTTATTTTCCTAAGTGTGCGGCCAGGTTTTCCCATCTCATTTGTGCAACGCCTGTCGGAGCAATATTAATACAATAAATACTGGAGGGAAGGTCTATTAAGCTGTCGGGCACTTTAAACTGTCAGGCGAAACTATTAAGCCCGATCGTTAGCCA
Organism: Drosophila ficusphila; assembly: GCF_018152265.1. NCBI lineage: Eukaryota > Metazoa > Arthropoda > Insecta > Diptera > Drosophilidae > Drosophila > Drosophila ficusphila. The sequence goes on from NW_025064737.1 coordinate 23,408,927, forward strand.
TTAGCCAGAATGGATGGTGGTCAGCTCCTGAGGTGGAAAGTGGCTTCAGTTTGGTTGTTGCATGGCCTTTCTGCGTAATCCAGATAATCCTCGTACGGCTCTGAATATTTTACATATGCCGAACATTTTCACGCCGGAAGTGCTTAGGCCAGGCACCCCGGGGTTTAGGCACCCGCCAGGAGCTATTTATACACCTATTAAGCAACCTCCGAAGGACGCGGCAGGTGTCGCTGGATTTTGACTCTCCAGTGGCCACGTTGCACTCATTTCGGGACTCGGAATTGATTTTACACGCCACGTGTAAGGCAAAGCTTAAACGGAAAAAGGGTCCGTCTGAGTGGCTCTAACTTTTCCAATCATTATGAACTTTCAATGCTTGCACAACAAATGCCATATAATCCTTTTTATATTGAATATAAAAATCCAATCACGTCTGTCTCGGCTCTTCTCGCCGCCTCCTTGCGTGCCACTCCTCTTGTGTTCCGTGGCGCAAAATTAAAGTTAAGTGAATGCGGCCCACGCAACCTCAAGTGGATCCTCCGTCTGTCTGCGGTCCTTTTCAGGGCAGGATATGCTGGATGAGTTGGATAAGTTGGCTGAGTGGGATATATGGATGTCGGCTGGGCGGGATGTGTCGGCTACGTTGGTTATCTCGACCTCTCCTTTGTGCCGCGGTGCACACCACTCGAGCAATAAACTCGTTTGCGATTTATTTAACAGTTTTCAATTTTGTTTTCAACACAAACAAGTGCACTTGAACAAATTATTTGATGTTCCGAAAGTAAGAGGTCCTATGTTTGAAATTATTATGTAGTAACTTATGTGCTATTAATTTTGTTTTACAAATGTTTAAAAACATCTAAATCAGTTTAAATAGAATTTATATTCCTTTAAAAATGTGTTTTTAATAATTTGTCTAACCTTTTAATACATTTTTTTGTTAAGTGCATTCTCTAGAACGTTTTTATGTGGTAACGGACACGTGTCGAGGTTTGCAAGAGACGCGTGTCTATCCATCCCTCCGGACCATCATCATGCAACCCCCACCTCACAGAGAAACCCAACCCATTTCCGTTTCCATTTCCATTCCGATTACGTTTCCATTTCTGTTGCAAGTGCGCTAAGCCACAAGCTTAATTTCTTGTTACGCCTTTCAGCAATTTACGAGCGATAAGCAGGAATTTCCCCCTAACTGGAACCCGAACCCAAACAAATTCGAACCCATTGGGGAGTTCCACTCATTTCCATTTCCTTACTGCATAAATCATCTTAGCGAGAAAATGCGTATTAAAACAAGCGAGAAATATTTCGAAGTGATTTTTTAAGTGCCCGCCGTCCCCACACCAAAAGTAGTCAAATTTTTCTTAGGGTCATAATATTTTAACAACTGCACTGCCATTAATAGAATATTGATGACGGAGTGCGTCATCGTCGACGGAGTGCCTTGATTTATTAGTCGTCTGTTTGCATACACTTTAGAGGAAAGGCAGACATCACAAATAAGGACTGGACGGTGGGTCCTGTGAATCCATTTGGTTTCTTCTCTTTTTCGACACTCCTAGGGTTGAACAACTGTCGCGGGATTTTCGCATAAATTGGCGCAGCAAATTGACATGCCAGAGGACAAGGACACAAGCTGAAATCATAAAATGAAATTTAATAGTCGACTCCCTGGCATATGACACACATGTCGCTTTTTCGAAGCGAAATCCCTGGGTTCAACGTCATAATTTCCTCTCTGGTGGATTGGGCTTTATGCAAAATCCATAACAAGTGAAATCTAATGATTACTAAATAATGGAACGATAAAAAGAAGTGGGAAAAAGTTTTGGGAATGCAAAAAAATGTAATGCTATTATCAGGATTCTGAAACAACTTATAGCTATGGAATTTATCTGATACGACTTACTAAAGTAGAACTCTAAGCTGAAAAGGGTAATGAATCTTTTATGGACGCGAGTCTCCTTTTTTTCTTTTTACTTACTTTTTTCGCTCTTTCCATATGTTTAATATTTCTGGCGAGCGCTGTAGACTTTCTTACACATATTTTTCCCCAAGAGGCATTTAAATTTCAAGGCATATTTTTTGCATATTTATGACAAGCACAGGAGTACGCCACGTTTTTTATGAACTTGCCTCGTCGTGCAAAAACTTTTAATAATGCAAAAAGAATAACAATTTCTACTTGAGTTGAAGTTGGAAGACGCTACTGAAACTGAAGATGAAGCTCAAGCTGATGGTTTTTAGCTGAAATGGTTCACTTAGCGTAATTAACTTGGCAACTGTTGATGAAGTCGACGAACGCTGGAATTAGTGGAAGTAGTAGTAGTGGAAGCAGGGCAGTATTATCATTAGCAGTTTGAGGAGGGCTTAACATCATTAATATTTGCCAGTGCCACTGACACAGGACAATCAGGATCCCCTTTCCTCGGCGTTTTGTGTGTGCTAGCTGCTGACTTTTAATTACGCGCAGTAAAAAATAATTGAGTTCTTTTCAATCTCTCTGCGAGGGCGACAGTCGAGAGAGAGCCTGCGACTGTTGAAAGCTGGTCACTGACCACAAAACCACTTGAATAGCCCTCGGATAGCCACTGGCTAATTATGTGCAGCAGACCATTATGCTCTCAGTCGCGCATTTTGTGCTGGCGGTGCGTGCTCTAAGTTAATTTCCACCGGATCTGGATAATGGCCAGCTTTTGCCACCTTTCCACTTTTCCGCTTTTACTGTGTGTGCCTGGGAAAAGGGTAGAGGCACTTAAATCTAGGCGAGTTACGGAGCCTATTTAATTTTCAATCAAATAGAAATGGTTTGCAAACTAGCCTTTAAATAAAACCCCTTTGTTTAAAGCTTTAAAAAATTGTTTAGGTGGTAGGACGTTACATTTTGTTGTGTTACTCACTTTTTACCATCTAAATTGATTTTTCCACTTGATTGAATTTATTTTTCTACAAAAATATTGTATAGTAAACTGACAATTGAAGTACCTGGTACAACCAACTAGTCTTTTCATTACAAAACCAAACACGAATATTTGCATACTGCTCTTTTATATAAATAAAATTTGTATTGATTTTATCGTAGTTCCAAAAATGAATTTATAGTAGTTGGTTCTGGAGGAACCAATCCCTGCTAGATCTTTTTTATGAATTTTTTATTTGTAGAACCTCTGATTGGAATATTTTTCAGTAGAATAAAGAGTACTGCGAGTGTGTACCTGGCACAACAAACTAGATTTTTCCCACCGAAGTGAAAAGCACGGGCATTTGCATTTTGGTCTTTAAAGCCCAACTTTTGCCACCCCGAAAGTATGCATCGAAATGTTGGAAACTCATTTACGCACACACACAGATTTTCATCAAGGGACGGCGTGCTCACGCGTAATAAATGTGTTACGTGCCTGCTTGTGGTAGTGCCAGCCCCTCACCACACCCCCCAAAATCCCCCACCCCGCTGGGCTTATTTAAACAGGAACAGAAACCCCGAAAAGCATCGCAATCCCCGGGAAAACATCCGCAGGCCTCTGTTTGTTACGCTTGTTGAACAGGTGCCGATTACAAGTGCCAATTTCGTAGCTGCGAGTTAATTGAAAACTTTTTAATTGTTCAGGCAGCGGCAACATCTCGAAACAGACTTGGCTTAGTTCCCGTTCTGGCCCTGATTTACGACCAGGCCGCTGTCGCTGACAGTTTCAATTAGAGGGCGCTCTGGCCAAGGACGCGGCTCTAAGAAGCCCGATTGGCGCCGCTCTTCCTTTGTGCCAAGCTCAATTCCCAACCATCGACCCTCGGCCACATCCTTCGCTGAAGGCGCGTCTGCACTTTCGATTGTTTGTTCTTGGCTCTGAAAACTGTAATTTAATGTGCCCGCATGGCTGCCACACATGTCTTGAGCGATGGCCCTTAGATACACAAAGAAAAAATATTATTCACATCACAGAAATCAATTAACTGCAGGATTTGAGGATGCCGTTTTCCCCGAAAAGGTTTTAACCCCTTAACAAAAGAATCATGTGTGTTTGGTAGATAAAAATCCTTTAGTTTGAATTAATACAAATAAATTATTCTTAAAAAATTATAATTTGATTGGGAAAATGTTATACATTTTCTTTGTTTTCTTAGCAAATTATTTACTTAAATTAGTATTCTTTAACTAATTTTTTTTCCAAGTGTCCTGCTGCTGCTCAATCATCCCCACTTGGCTCTTCACACTTGGGTGACGTTGTGGCTTTCAGTTGTGTCATTGATTGGTTTGTCCAGCATTTCGTTGTTTGCTTGTTTGCACTGCCTTCGATCCGAGTCCTTCGGCCAGGAACTGCGGTTTTTGTGTTTTGTGTTTTGCGCCTCTGCCACTTGCCAACAATGGTCGGTCACAAAGACAGGCCCACAGAAACATCCACACTCGGAGAGCCACTCAGTGGCCAGCCATCTCTGTCCAATTGTTGCATACGAATTCAATCAATCAATTATGCAACCGCCTGGCCATTGTTATTGCATAATCCTAGACTGCTGTTAGTGACGTTGGCCAGGAATGCATGGATCCAAAGTTGATTGCAGTCCCCAGGGCTCTGATTTTGATTGGAAGGCTTCTCGACTTTGTAGGGATTTTCGTTTTCCATTAGGTTTCCTAAAACAAGAGCAAGAGAAATTAAAACTGATCTAGACTTATACGGGTATTAGCAAATGAAAAAGGCATTTTGTACAATTTAAAAGGTTTTTATTTTTCTTAAAGTGTACAATGCTCTTAATTTCGCTGACAGCATATTTGTAATATGAGAATCCATTCTGGATATGAACATGTCAGTGGAGCTCATGCTCCATTTGTCAACTCACACTGGCAGCATTTGGCTGTTCTCACAGACAAAACTCATTTCGCTTTGTCTCGCCTGAATTTCGCTCATTTTCCATCTGTTTTTCACCAGCCACCATCCCGTTTTCCACCCAACCTCCCGCTTTTTGTTCTGTGCAAAAATGTAACAAAAGATGAGTTGCACTTGAGCATGCTAAAATGCGTTATTAAGTGCATAAATATGCAATGCTCAACCTTTTGCACTCGGCACCACCCTGGTGGCACCACTTTGCCAACCCACCCACCTGTCTAACAATGGGGGCTTCAGGTGGATGCTCGAGTGGTTGGGGGCGCCTGTTATGGGGACATGTGAGAAGAGCTTTTGAAATTTAATAAAATGCAAATTCAAATGCAGAAACCAGTGAGCCAGACATGTGCCACATGCCACGCCCCGTGTCCCCATTGTGTGGCAGGGTTCCCCCATAGAATCCCCAACCCCCCTCTCCCTTTCCGTTCCCCAGTTTTTCACAGGCCCACAGTTGGTACCACACGCTAATGAGTTGAGTTTTGTCTCCAGCACACAAAAAAACAGAGGGGAATGCATTATGTGCAGTTGGAGCCGAAAGCCGAATGCCGAAAGGATGCAGTGGAGCGACTGCCCCCACAAAATTGTGGTCATGGGGAAAACAGGGACACGCACTCAAAAAATACAACTCAGTCTGGCGATACACTTAAGGATATACAATTTTTTACTTTAATAATGAAATTAAGTATATTTAAGAGTGAAACTTTGTTTCTGAATCCTTGCATTTATTTTGTGCATACAGACTTTACAACTTATATTTACATTATTAAAGTTAAAAGCTTTTAACTTGCTTTCAGGTTTCTCAATAAGTGACAGAACCTTTTGTTTACCCACATTAACTGGGAAATCCTTTAAATATTTACTTGTAAGCGCTCAGATCTGAAACGTGTTGTATTTTTAATTATTTTAAATGCGAGCACATGTGCAAGTCAACTTGGGGCAAAAAAAAAATAACATGTACTCGTAAGAAAAAAATCGATATCACTTTTTGGGCTGTGGCATTAAAAAGGATCAAAAGGTGGAGCACGTGCGCACGGCCAGGAGGCGAATACAGCTTTATCGCCGAAGTACGACTATATCCTGTGTATACACTTGTAAGCCATAGGAACCGAACCATTTGCCGCACAACCATAAAAGTTGCCAGTTGCCAGTTGCCAGTCAGTCCCGTTCCCATTGCCATTGGCATTGTCTGGTCGGCCTGGTCCGTGGATTTCCTTGGCTTTGACTGCCTGCAAAAGGGTGGTGCGATGAGACCTTAAGCAACCTTCCTCGGAAACCACACCACCCAATCCCAACCACCCAAGCCTTTCACACCTACGTGTGCTTGGCACAAGTGGCAAAATGTTGTTACGTGAGCATTAAACCATATTTTAAGTTATTAAGTTATTGACAAAAGCTCACGTCACCCCTTGTGGCGTCGGCTTGTGTTGCCTTGGTTGGGATGTGGCATTGGGATTGGGTCTGGGCCTGGAATTGGATTGGGTTGGGTGCACTTGGCCTGCCTTGGAACGAGTTGAGTCCATGTTGTCCGAGGGGGAAGAAGGCTTGAAGGCGGACGACACTTGTGCGCTGCTTATCCATATTGTTTACAATGCCACGCCTAGTTGCACAAGCACACTTACAAGCATTGAGAAAAAATTCTTAGGTAATATCAAATGGCTTAAAATGGGTTTCGGATTTTTGAAATAGATTAAAAACTTTTAAAACAAGTTTGTTCATCAATACCTATCATTTTATTTAAAGTAAGTCTTGAATTTCATAGATACGAATATATAAATTATTTTGAATAAAAAATTTCTGAAATATCAGTGTATAAAACACCCATTCGCTTGTGTATATACACTCGTATAATTCCAGAATTATATGTCTGAGCATAAAAACTTTTGTAAGCGCTCGCACGCGTAAAAAGAAATTTTCAATTCCGCACAAGCTGGCTCCACTGGCAGGATTGGCAGGATTCGCCTTAAACTGTTAAAGTTTCTGCCGGTGGGAAGCGCGGCAAGTGTTGCGAATATTGTTAAATTTCAGTTGTAAATTAAACATAAATATTGCCGGGAATGCCGAGCCCTGGGGGTCTGTTCGCTGCGGCAGGATTCCAATCTGCGAAGCTCGCCAACTCCGGTGCAGTCATTCACTCACATGTCCTTTGTGCCGGACAGTCCTCGTCCCCCGTGGATGTGGATGTGGATGCCATTATCCCACTACGGTTTCATCTTGGTCTCTCTCTGGGTGGCTGTGACATTTTTACTGCCCCTCACTGCCGATGCAGGCGACGCCCAGGTAGCATTACGTATATTGTATTTTGTGTTTCGTATTTTGTATTTTGTATTTCGTATTTTGTATTTCTTGCCATCTGCAAACGACAAGGAACAAAGGACGAAATAGCATTGCAGCCGCAGGACTGCTAGCCGGAAATTGAAATAAAAGTTATTAGATTTCTTTGACGTGCAACGTGAGAATCCCTAGGATACATTTTACGTGAGATTCCCTAGGATACATTTTAAATGCTTAAAGGATTATTTTGGAACGGGCACTCTTGATTTCTGGCCTTTCGAAACTTCGGAAGCTATGTTTGCCTTTTTTCCAATTTGGCTACTTTCTCTCGGCTGCGTTGAAACAAAATACAAGGCACATAAATTGCCAAGGCAAAGGACACATTTGGGTCTGACTTAATGTCCAAGCAAATAAACACATTCGATGGGGAGTGGGTTCCATTCCTTTTTTTGTTTTCTTTTTTTTTTGGGAAAACTGCCGCTGTCGTCAGTTGGATTTCCACTTTTTCCGTTCGCCCGCTTTTCCGCCTTTCCTTTTGTCGGCCAAGTCAAATCAACCACCGCCGACGCAGATAATTTGCCAAGGGAGTTGGTTTATGGGCTAAGGGGTGGCGCATGTGAGAGTGTTTTGTGGGAGCGGTTTGGCGGGGCTGGAGGATTGGGGTGGAGGATTGGGGCGGTGGAATTGGGGGTCAGGGGCCAAGCCAACGCCATGACCTACTTTCGCCGCAACTTTTTCAATTTGCGGAAGAGTGTTTGAGAGTGTGTGTGTGTGTGTGGTGTGCCTTGGCTTAGGCCAAAAGTTTATTTCGTAAAATACAATACCCAGAATGTTGGACTAAAGACTACTCATAAAGCTTTCCGTGGATTAACTAATGACTCCCCAGCGCTCTAGTTGTGCAGGATCAGGAGCAGCAGGCCCAGCAAGGCGCCCAATCCCGACTCCTTCTGCCTGAAGGCCGATGAGTTGCTCTCATCGTCGATCCGCTCGATTACCATCTCCTCCGGCAGAATGGACCGCGGCAGCTCCGGCTCCAAGATATCGTTGTGGGCTTCCGGCGCTGGAGTGGTCCTCTGGCCGGTCAGCAGGAGCAACTGCATCGTCTGCAGCGGCGTCAGGTGCGGAGTGCCGTTTCCCGGTGCGGTCCTCTGAAGCTGCGGTGGCGGCAGGAAGGGCACATAACCGGCGGGAGCCTCGCGACCCCAATAACCGTAGACAAACATCTGGACGAAAAGGTTGCTTGTGAAGTGCGTAATGACCGCCTTCAGGGTTCCACTTGAGAAGTGACTGTACTCCGCCACCGGCGATGTGTACTCAGCACCAGAGGTCTTGTTATCATAACTCTAAACGGTTGAAAATAGATTTTTTAAAAATATTTATAACAAATATTAAAGTAAGACTTGTAAATATCGTAACTCTTTGTAGGAAAATCCTTTGCAGAGTTATATATTTATTATATATATATATATATATATATATATTTATTTCTTCAAAGATACTTACACCAAGTACAACAAACTTAACGTATGTTATACAGTTGCTGTCGATGTAGTAGAAAGTCACCGACTGGTTGGTTGCCTGTTCTATGTTATCGGGCCCCGTCATATAGCATTCATATAGAAGCTGATCACCTAAAAAATAAAGTTCTTAACTTACGCCATATTTTATACATCTAAGTTTCAAACTCACCCGCCTGCCTGTTGCCAATTTCGATGTTCTTGTCCGGCTTTTCAAAATCATCAATTGCAAGAGGACCCTCGGTAAATAATTCTACCTCCTCCTCGGAGAGGTTCTCAACCTCCTCGTCCACCTCCAGGGCATCTCGCCTGTTGTTGTCGAATACCTCGACATATTCATCTGGTTGGGGAGAGCTCTGCTCGTAGGGCTCCATGTCGCCCTCATATTGTTGATTGCGATTGATGATTAGGGAGGGATCAAATATGGTTGCGTTTTCATCTAGGCCAAACACCATGATGGTAACGTCGAATCCGCTTATTGGTGGCACGGTGGCTACTTCGACTGAGGGGTCAAAGCTTTGATTGCCACCCGCCAATTGGACCAAGCCCACAATCTGATGATTCACCAGGCTGAATCTTACCTCCGCCGAAATGTTCTGAAAACACGAGGGAAACCTTATAAGAAATCTCCTCAAATTCGGACAGACCCAATCAGGCGTGACCATCACGGCATTATCCATCAACGATTGCCACATTTTTCGAGATGTTTACTCGGGCTGACAATCAGATTCACGGACAAACGTATACTATATGTACTTTGCCAAAGATGATTTACGAGAATTTCGTACATTTTCTGAGGAAAATCCGCCGTCATAATTGCCTTTAAAATTGAATTTGCATTCATTCGTGTATTCTAGAATTTATATATATTCACTCTTGACTTGTTTTCCTCCACTTCCTTTGCCCATTTAGCTTGTCGGCTTGCCAAATTGCCACATTTCCTCACGCTATTTTATTTTTATTGGCTTCAAAGTATGCGATTTTCTTATACAATATATACATTAATTTTACTTCCAATTATCGACCCAGATGTCGATGTATAAAATACTTAAAGTTTAACGGACCTCACTTGTGCAAGCTCATAACCCAATCAATTTTTAGGGCAAAAAAAAAATAAACAAAATTATGAAAATATATAGGCGACTAGATATAGTAAACATGGCCCGGCAGCCCCAAACACTGGATACAAAAATACATCTATGGGCCAAACTTGTCATTGGCTGCCGTGACGAAAAAAAAACGTCAGTTTCAGTTTCTATTTTCAGTACGGGCATGTGCAAAATAAAAAACCACACAAAAACACAACAAGGGGTCAGCGACAAATGCCCAGCCGCATTATAGTATCCGTACATATCGCTCACTTGTTCATAACCCAAAATACACGATTTCTTAGTTCATGAAACAAAAATATTTGTTTCGTAAAACCATATTCTGATGGAATTTGTTTTCATAATAATAACTTTTGGGATGTTTGCATTTGAAAATGTATATTCTATTTCAGTAATGTCAATTACTTGAAAATTTCATAGTGTTTTTTAAAGAAATGTTTACTATTGCACTCACTTCCTCCGAATAGATTTCAATGCAAGTGATCGGCTCCTGGATTTCGTAGGTAAAAGTCACTCGGGGTAATTCATCGACGCCGGCAGGACGGGAGTAGAGCACATCCTTGACCAGGAGCTGGTCCCCATCGATCCTTTTGCCCACTCCGAAGAACCGTTTCGCCTGGAAACAGTCTCCACTTTTTGCCAAAACCAGGCAGGCAATTAGCCCTAGCCAGAAAAATTTCGCACACATTTCTTGTTAGGGACTTTGTTTCAATTTCAGCACTTAGAACATTTTTAGAAATATCTGCAGAGAGATCTTCAAACGCGTCGCGCAAACGAACTTTGGGAACTGAGACCAAGTGCTGATGGATCGTCGCAGTTTTTCGGAAGTTCACTTTCGTTCGCCGAGAGAAAATGTTTGAGAAACGAGTGGCTAAAAATTGAAATGCTCTCGAAACTCTTTGGCAATCGAGCAGTTCTCTTTTCATTTCCAAGTTGTTTTCATTTGGTTTTGCACTTGACCCGAATGGATTCGCTGGCTGTCCAGGCGGTACTTTGAACTCTTTGTCAACGAACCTGAAAATAAGCCCACGGGCAACAAAAGCCTTCGGGATGGCGTTTAAAATTGGCTGCAGAAAGGCACTAAAATAGCCCAAAAAGATATATATATAGATTGGAATCTATATATACACCGTTTTGCATGTTCTATTTTGCATAAGAGTTCTTTGACTTTCTCATGGGAGCTCCAATTATTTATAAAAGGCTTTTTAAAGCTGATAAAAACGCAACCCACTCTCTGCTTCAAAATTAATCTACTCAATATAAGTTTATTTTTTTTGCATAAGCGTGTTTAGCAAAAAAAACTTTTCTGAACATATTTTTGCTTGTGTTTATTGAACATTTCTTAGAAAAACTGATAAGCTCTTTATCTTGTTATGTATTTATATTGGCCACTTGTTTTGCGTTTCGCTAAAGAATCCATTTATTAAATATTTATTGGATTGGTGTTTAGCTGAAGAGCTCTATAAAGCTATACATTGCATTTTGGCCATTCATTAAATATATTTTAAACAGATATTGGCGTTCAAGCATTGGCATACCAAATTAATTGGCCTTAAATGCCTATTTAGCTACATTTCTTGGCCATTGAGTTTGGCAAATTGTAATTTAAATCTGTAATTTAAATTTTATTTTGTAAAAGTTAAATGTTAAATAAACGTTTATCAGCATCGTTTTTTAATTAGCGAGCTCTTTAACATCGTTACATAATCGCAAAATCGTTTTATAATTAATTCAAGTTTATTTTGGCTGGTAAATGGCAGGATTTTGATTTTCTATTGGTCACTTGTGAAGCGTTAGCCCAGATATTTAATGCATTAAATGTTTATTAGCATTAGTTGTCCATTTAGTCGCGTGTTTAGCCATTAGCCCCGTGTCCATGAGGATAATGAAGCGGATGCGAATGCGTCGCGGGTTGCCATTGGCATGCATAATGAATTGCAATTATGGTTAATGTGCGCAAGTGGGGGAAGTGCAGAGGGTCGGTCAGGTGCCCGCCTTAAAAATGGCTTTTTTTTAATTAAATGCGTATGCCGTGTTCGCGAAATGGAGCAGCACGAAAATGCTGTTTCGTGTGCCAAATGGCAGCAACATAATTTATGGAGGCGATGTTGCTGCGCGTCCACAACTGCAGCATAATCGCAGCCAGGCATCTGGTTTTAGGTGGGCCTTAGGCCCATGTTCTTCTGGGCCAGACCAACACCATAAAGTTTTGCGCAACGGATTTTAATATGTGCCGGAAAACTGAGAGAGATTGCCAGGTAATTTTCTACGCCAGTGCGGGCTGGAGATGTCAGCGCCGGCAAACGGCTAACAAGTTACAAGTAGCCACTTAAACATTTCAGGCAGGAGCAAAAGACTTGGCCAAAGTGAGAGGCTGTCAACGCCGCGTTGCCTTGATGTCGCAGCTCTGACATTGATGTTGCTGCTGGTCGATGTTGCTGGTTGCTGATGTTGCTGGTTGCTGGTTGCTGGTTGTTGCTGCGATTATTTGTTGTTGTGTGGCAAATGAAATTACAGCGTTTAAGGGAAATTTACATTAGTCAAAGTGAAAACGGAAATTTAAACCATTTGAATGCCCAGAGCAAACTCTGCCTAACTCAATTGGGCCCCGAATTTCCCAAACACATTTTCCAAACGCATTCCTTTTTGCGCTCTACTGATGGCATTGTAGCAATTTATTGGTCCGTGATATACTTATTAAACTGAAGTGCTCTCGAGCATGCACAGCGAAATGCAAAATTCCCATTGCCGTCGAGTGGCTCGAGTGCATCTATTTTGGCGAAGAGCATGGACCAGATCCGGTTCAAGTGGCCCAGTGAAAGGTTAATAACACTCCACAAAGAAATGCCGAATGACCGCTCATAATTGTTGCCATTCAAGCGTTCTCTTGATGTGCTCCCCAATTGTGCCATAATGAGGCAGTGAGCCGTTCGATGGGTTGGCGATGGATCTTCGACATGTGTGCGCATATGTATGTGTGTGTGTGTGTGTGCCTCCAATTATATAATTGAATCAGCAAGGACATCGGCATATGCACACCAATCAATCAGGCCAATAAAGCAATTAACTTGGCTAACGCCCGGCAAGGTCCGCTGTCCGAAGCGGAAATTACGAATTTCGTTGTAATTTTTGTTTTTGCCTCTGCGGCGGCATTTTAATTTATGCCCCACAAATTGGATTTGGGCGTCGAAGAGCGCCCATTTGGCTTAGCGGGGATTAGCCAAAATGCTGAAAGAGCCCAAAATTTTGGTTTAAATTGGAATATTTTTCGCTGCTCCTGCCGCTTATCGTTGTCGAGCCGAAAGAGCGCCCCAAAATGTAGGCTAAGCTTTTGTGAGCAGCAGCAGCACCGCCCGGAAAAACAATCAATTTGAGAGGGCGGCAACGGCAACGGCAAAGGCAACAATCAAATCAAATTGTAAAACAGAAGGACGATTGAAAGGCAGCAGCAGGAGGCACTGCGGTAGGAGGAGGTGCTGCTGCTGCAGTAGCAGCTGCTGCGAGCTGCTGCTGCAGTTGATAAACTGGCAGAGTGGCAAAGAGTTTGCCAAAGAAGAAAGCCCGCAGAGTGAAAGGCGCAGCAGGCAAACAAACCAAGTTAAAAGTTGGCAACTGAATGCTCGACTGACTGATGACTGAAGGCAAGCTTTTGAAATGTTAATTGGATGGCATAATTGGTTTCAATTCAACCCCAAATGGAATTGCAGCGCGAGTTTTCATTTACCTTTACACAAGAAAATTCGTTTAATTTACGTGTTGACTGTGGTTTTGATTGCACAAGCCAAATAGTCGTTTAAATCGCTAAGGAAATTTGGTCGATAGGGAAATAAACTGAGGAAAACTAAGGTGAATAACAAAATTAGGAAATTGCGGTCCTTTTCTCTGTACGTTTTTTTTAGATATTCAAAATGGTTAATTTCAATTAAGAAATGTAAGAACTGTGATAAGAATCTCAAACGGGTTGGATAGATCGAAATGCCTTATGAAAAAGCAGTTTAGATAAAGCTGAAATCCGTGCTTGTCACCATAGTGATAAATTTATCATACCCCAATCGGCTCGCTAGTTGCTGGAAACTCAAATGGATTGAGTGAAAATATCCCGCCCGGGGCTGTGAAAAGGCAGCTGGCAGGTTGAGCGGCTCAAAGAATAAGAGATGCAGTCAGAAAGTGGAGCATATTTGCCAAGCCAACCGGCCGGCTGTCGATGGTGGAAAAGTGTGAATGGACGGAGGACCGGGCTTTGAGCCTCCGGTAATCCATTTTACAAGCCAGCAGCGGGCACTTGACTCGCAATTGGCGACTGCTTAGGCGACCTGCCAACCAGCTGTCGGCAGCTGTGGACATCCTTTTTTTTAACGGGCTTCTCTTCTCTTTCCCCATTTCCAGGACGAGGGATGGAAGCTAAACCGCACCAACTATTACCAGGAGGGATGGCTGGCCACGGGCAATGTGCGCGGCATTGTTGGGGTGACCTTCACCACCTCGCATTGCCGCAAGAACATGGATTATCCGCTGAGGACTAATTACAACCTGCGAGGGCACAGATCGGATGTGAGTTTCGCAGAAAAATTAACTAAAAATGAATGAGAAATCTTAAAGCCATATTTGTTTGTTAGGTAATCCTGGTCAAATGGAATGAACCCTACCAAAAGTTGGCCTCCTGCGACAGTTCAGGCATCATCTTTGTGTGGATCAAATACGAGGGCCGTTGGTCCATCGAACTGATCAACGATCGCAATACGCCAGTAACCCACTTTTCCTGGTCGCACGATGGTCGCATGGCTTTGATCTGCTACCAGGATGGATTCGTTTTGGTGGGATCTGTGGCGGGTCAGCGATATTGGTCCTCCATGCTCAACCTGGAGTCCACGATCACCTGCGGCATTTGGACACCCGACGATCAGCAGGTGTACTTCGGCACCACTCAGGGTCAGGTGATTGTGATGGATGTCCATGGAGCGATGGTGTCCCAGGTGCAGCTCTCCAACGATGTGCCCATCACCTCGATGGCCTGGTCATGCGAGAAGTTCAAGATGGAGGAGGGCGAGGAAGCGGAGCCAGGTGTAACCAATGCGGGTCAGTAATTTAGAGCCACTTTAAAGTTACTTCAATTAACTTGATAAATCCTATATTATTCCCTTTCCCTTAGCCAAACGCTCCTTTGTCCTGGCAGTTAGCTTCCAGAATGGATATATCTACTTGCTTAAGTCGTTCGACGACGTCTCACCCGCACATATCAACACATGCCTTAATGGCGCCTTGGGAATGGTCATGGAGTGGAGCAACTCGAGGGAGCTACTAGCCGTGGCTGGAACCCTGCGCACCGGACTGGATGGCGCGAAGTCGGAGGACATGGGCACGCCCAGTAGCTACACGAACCTGGTCAAGTTCTACACGGAGACGGGCACGTGTCTGTATCAGGCGCACATCCCCTGCAGCAGCGCCACCGTTTCGGCCATCACCTGGGGCCACAACGACAAGCGGCTGTTCATCGCCACGGGGACGCAGGTCCACATCGCCTGGGTCTCCAGGCGGGTGGCCTCCCTGCAGCTCCTCTGCCGGCTGGAGATCCAGGCGAGCGTCGGATCCGAGTCGCTGCTGCCCCTGCTGCCGTTGCCTTCTAGGATTAAGTCTCTCATTGGCAATCTGTTTGCTCAAACGATAAGAGTAAGTTGTATATAAGATAAAAAGTATGATATTAAAATCTATATTTATTTACTAATTAAATACATAGAATAATATCATATTAAAGATAGATTTATTAATAAACTTTTATTTTGTTTTTTAATTTATTAATTAAATACATAGAATAATACCATCTTAACGATAGATTTATTAATAAACTTTTATTTTGTTTTTTAAGTGCTGTGTACCTGACCTGAAGTCGCTGCGTGATTTTGTTTCGCGACCACCGCTTTGCTCCACCCGGCTGCACTGCACCATGATCCGGCACGACGATGACTCCAACCTGAGCTCCGGCACTTGCTACACGCTCTACTTGGAGTACTTGGGTGGATTGGTGCCTCTCCTGAAGGGCAAGCGCACCTCCAAGATTCGTCCCGAGTTTGTAATCTTCGATCCTCAGGTTAATGGTGGGTATAATAACAATATAATAATAGAACAATTAATAAATATAAATCTTTTAGATGCCCCCTTATACTTTCAATACTCCGCCGAGGCCAAGAGCTCATCGGGCTCCAGTCAGTCGACCACCACGGGTAATAGTGGACGCACCGACTCCTCGGACAGCGATTTCGAGGAGCGCTCCCGCTTCGGTTCGCCACGAACTCCTCGCAAGAAGCGAGTGCGTCCAAAGAGGCGACACCAAGCGGGCGACCGGTTGAGCTCCTCCGGAGGCGGAGGAACCAACGATCCCGACAGCTTGGATGAACTGGCTTATGTGGACACACTGCCGGAGGTAGGTTACATTCTCTTCAAGAGAAGATCCACGCCATCACTGATTCGTTTCGTTTTCTCAAGCAGGAAGTCAAGCTGGTGGAGGTGACATCCAACATTTGGGGTACCAAGTTCAAGATCCATGGACTTGCCAAAACCGTCCCAGCCAATTTAGGCCAAGTAACTTATAAGACGTCCCTACTGCATTTGCAGCCGCGTCAAATGACGCTGGTCATCACCGAGCTGCGCGACGATTTTCCACCTGGTCCCGATCCCAGCTTCAATCCAAACATATTCTCCGAGGACGAGGACGAGCATCACCAGCACCAGCAGGTTAATCACCACGATGCAGTGCCGCAGGTGAATGTGATCACCGCTCAGGATGGCGCTTCGCTGAAGCCACCGATCATACCACAGCGTCGTCTAACCGACGGAGCCTCTGCTCCCTTGATAGCGCCCATGTCGCCACGTCCCAATCGAATTCTGGCGCGGCACAAGAACTCCTTGACTGTGAATGGCAGCGAACGGGGAGCTAGTTCCTCCGCGGGCATAAGTCCTTTGGCGCGAGCGGAGAGCTACGATGACGATTCCTCCAATGAGTCGCAGGAGGCGGGGGCATCGGGCTGCCAGTCCACCACTGTGCTCCTGCACCAGGCACCCTCGAATGGTTCCAATGGTCCCAGCGGCAGTAAAACCATCACACGACCCAAGACCATTAGTAGCTTCAAGAACAGCTACAGTCGGTCTAGCTCCAATTCCAGCTGCCAGTCGCGTCACGCCATCTCTCCGCTTTATTGCGATGGAGCAGTGCCCACGCTGCAGAGTCCCAAGAATGCAGTGGCTCCCTCGGACATCATCTTCGAGCGTCCGGCTGTCCCCGCCGCTGGACAAACCACCCTCATGTCGTATTCAAGCAATGCGGACTATGCGAACAATGTGGTTCAGGTGAAGAACGCCCTGATGTCGGAGCCAGTGCGCTCGGCCAACAGCCACGTGAATCCGGTGCCGCTGAATCTCAACCTGAATCTGGAGCGCATGGATGCGCGGGTAAAGTGCATGGCACCCACCACCTCCTCCACCGCAAAGCGAAGGGAAATGCTGTATATCGACGAGGAGACGCAGTCGCCAACTCCAACGCCGAGTAGCAGCAGCATGAAGCGCACGCCGACGGTGGTTTCGATAGCACCTGCCTTGCCGGACTCCATCACGCGCAGTTGCAGCGTTGGCTATCTGGATTCGGTGGCCATCACGCCATCCGATGAGGCACTGTCCGCCCTGCGAAAGGATGCTCCCAACAAACGGCTTATACTGGTTGACAAGCGCAGGAATCGACGGAAACGGCAACAGCAGGAGGATGCCCGACGGCACAAGCTGCAGCAGACTGGGAAATCCAAGAGCCTGGACTCGTGCGACCTGCTGTCCCTGCAGACGAAGCTCTCTAGCAAGGAACACGAGCAGGTGGTGCGGAAGCTGCAGGAGATCTCCGACAGCAGCGCCTGCAGCAGTGCCGCCAACACGCTGTGCTTCAAGTGCCGCAACAACATGAATCCCAGCAGTGCCTGCAAGCGGTGCCAGCCCTCGGCTGGTTCCGTTCTGGATGAGATTACCTCCGTTGTGGCGTCGGTGGAGCCGGTCAAGGAGTCTCCTGTGGCCACTGTGCAAGCAAAGCCGGCACCCAAGAAACGCTTCGACGTGATTACCAGCTTCACAGACTCGCCACTTTTTACGAGGAAACATCGATTTGGAATCGGACGCAGCAAGGAAACGGCGGCCACTGAGAACTCAACACCTTTGCTCGGTAGAAAGCAGGACAATGGATTCAGCTTTGTGAAGCAGCTTTCCGAGGTTCGTTGGAGGCGCAAAGAGCAGCCAACTCAGGCCCAAGTTAATGGATCCAGCAATGCCAGCACTTTGGAGAGGCAACAACAGCCGGAGATCACTGGAGCAGCTTGTGGCGCAGTGGAGGCTACGCCAGTGGAGGCCAAGGCATCGGTTTCGCTACACACTCAGGTATCCAAAATGTGAATTATTCAATTTTATGCAGCGATACTCATGGTTATCTTGCACAGGCTCTCACCACCTTGGAGAACATAATAAGCCGTCTGCGTGATCTCGACGAGGGTCGACTGACGCCTCCATCTACCCCTCAAAGGATGCCAAGGAGTTCCCCAGCATCGCCGGCGGCCAGCAAAAAGAATAAGCGACAGCAGAGCAACTCCCCCATTCGCCACATATTGAATTCACCGCTTTTAAACCGCCGGCAGCGCAAAAGCAAAGCATCATCGAGAGCTCCGATGACGAGGGCAATCAGACAAATGGTTCTGGGGAGGAGAGCAACAACGCGGGTAACGGCAAACAGTACCGCGACCTGGAGACATTCCAAAAGGCGCAACTACGCCAGAAGGTGAGATAAACATAACATATCTAAGGAACAATAGAAAATCTCTACCGTTTAGGCAAGTCTTCAGTTCTTTTTATTTTGTTTGATGTAAATATTCAGCTTAAATTATTTTTATGGAAAAATCTTTATCCACAGCTGAAGCGTGGAAAAATCGAACCGAACGGCAGTGCCAGTTGTGCCAATCCGGCGCCAGTGCGTCGCGAATTTGTGATGCACAATAAGGCGCCCATGTGGAATGAGATGAGCCAAGTGTACCAGCTGGACTTTGGGGGTCGAGTTACCCAGGAGTCGGCCAAGAACTTCCAAATTGAGTTTCGTGGCAAGCAGGTTAGTGTGCAGACTCTGAAATAAATCTAAAAACTCACTTATGTAAATAACATCTTGAAATTACAGGTCATGCAATTTGGACGCATTGATGGCAACGCTTACACCTTGGATTTCCAGTATCCATTCTCCGCCCTTCAGGCATTTGCCGTGGCCCTGGCCAATGTGACACAGCGACTTAAGTAATCGAGGATCGAGGGATCAGTTATCGTATCGCACCGCATATTTAACGGGCATGGCTCTACAGAAATGTCGCCAGCCGATTGCAGCAATTGCTTTTTTGGCCTACGCTATATATATTTTTTATACCAGACACGGCGGATGGACGATTGCTTCTTAATTTGTATATATTGTATATGTATTGCGGTCTTTAGGTTTCCGAGTACCGTACTTTAGTGATTATGTATGTGAACACGTACCACCACTTGATTGAAGGTTTTGCCATGTGCAGCACAAAGAATTACGAGTGCGCACATGGATGTGCAAACTCACAGTCCGATCCATTTTTGTGCAATATTTGTATGACAAATTTTTTGGATTAAGTGTAGCCGAGTGTAAATGTTAGGCGTAGACGACGTACGATGTATTTTAAATCAAACTACTATAACACGATTAACGATCAGTCGGTTTTTAACACTAGTTTGTACAAGAGCAGCCTTTTTTGCATAGAGCTTCGTTTCTTGCTTTACTCGATTTAAGTGCAATAACTCCATTCGTTAACTCCTAGATCTAAGACATATTGGCGAAACCAGCAAACCGCTTGGCCCAGCACTCGAAAAACTTCATTGTGAGTAAAAGGACGAGTCCGATTACTTAACGCTAGCATATTTTTTATATGTGTAAACTAATTGTGAATGTTGAATCGATCGACAGCAAGGGATACATAACTTTGTGCTTTTCCTCTCAACTCTTTTTGGTAGTTAGGCTTAATTTCAAGGAAAATTCGTTATTGTAATTGTTGTGAATATTGAAATAAGCGCGAGTCGTAAACGATTTAGGCGGTCAACTACATAAATCATTAAATAAATGTATTTTACGTGAATAAAGGCTTTCGTTTTATAAATATCAACAAAGAATTGCAACTATCCGGAGATTTTAAAAATATTTCGATGGAGCAGTATCATGTCTTCTGCTTTTGAATTTCGATCTCAATTTCGGCTTTTTCCCAATCTGGAATGGTTTTTTCCTTTATGTGCCACGAGTCGGTTTTGGGGCCCTTTGTCTCAGCTAAATAAAACGGGAGTATAAATACATTAAAATATGTTTTAAGATAATGGATTCAATAACAACTCACAGTTCTTGAAGCGCTTTACGCCCTCCTGCATATCTGTAATCATGTCTGAAGTTACATTCATGATTTCGTTGTAGCTGGCGACATGAAAACCGTGTTTGTTGTAGGCATTGGCATTTTCCAGCAAAGCATTCCTGTCGTGCATCAAGGAAGCCATTGGGAACTTGGCTATGGAGAAGGCCAGGTTGACGGCTTGACCCAAAGCTGTGCCCGTGGCCACAATTCGATTTACTAGACCCATTCGCCTGGCTTCCGTGGCGTAGACGCGCCTCCCTGTTTCAATGATGTCTAATGCATTGGAGTAGCCCACAGCAGCGGCCAAGCGAACAGTTCCACCATCGCTAAGGGGAACGCCTAGGCGTCGGTTGAAGAATCCCAGGACAGCAGTGTCCTCCATTACCCTAAGATCACACATGAGAGCCAGTTCAACTCCTCCAGCAACACAGAATCCACTGATACCACAAACTATTGGTTTTCGGAGATGCCGCCTTGTTGGTCCAATGGAGCCCTCGTGACGCAACAGAAAGTTGAGACTCCCGCGCTGTGCTTCCGCCTCCAGTTCCTCCAAATCGTAACCAGCGGAGAAGGAGCCACCTATGCCATATAGTACACCTACGGGGGAAGTATCATCTGCCTCGAATTGGCTTATAGCTTCGGTTAATTGCTCAGCGGTGTTGGCATCAATAGAGTTCCGCTGTTGCTCGCGGTTTAGGCCAATTAATGTTATGTGCGAATCCTTCTCCACCAAAACTGTGCGAGCAGGTGTCGCATCCTTAGTTCCACTTTCTGCATTTCGCAAAGCTGACAGGGAAAGGTATCTGCACCCCGAATTGGTTTGTTTAACACTCTGTAATAGTTTACAAACAAATCTGCTCATTTCGCCGCCCAAAACAACAACAACGGCGAACAAGAGAACATGGGCGTACTTGGCTGCGGCTTCTGAGAGGGGTTTCAAAAATGATCAAATAATTTACCTGATATTATCTATGTGTAAGAGATATTTTGCAATGAAGTTATTTTTTACCGGGTTTTTTTTACACAATTCGACCTACCTACGCCCATGTCTTTTAGTATTGAACAACTGAAAAATCGCTATTTTCTGCACAAGCTTTAACAACACTGCTTGTCAACTCGAGAGAGAGCGGAGAGACGCCGAGCTGTCAAAAAAAAGGTGGGTGTGTGTTTGTGTGGAAACAAAAAGATAAAACACGAAAATTACTCGAGAACGCAGCGTTCGTCCCTTAGACACATATTTATAAGTAAAAACCGTGGCGAAATAGTGTAAATCAATTATTTTGGTGTGCGGCATGAGCCAGCGCTTCGCAACAAACGGAAAAGAACGGAACGCACAGTGATATAAGCAAAGTACAAAACAGTCGCCGACTGCCAGACAAAGAAAAGGATTGGAGGTGAAAACGGTAAAACAATATGAACCCATTCGATATTATGCCATAACAAAAGATTTTCGGGGCCTCCTCATCGCATCCCGCTCCCCCGGCCACGCCCCTAGTTGCATGTGGCGCAATGCGCCCCAGTTCAACTTTAATTGAATCGGTTATGAGAACTTAATTGTGTCTATTTTCGGGCGGTTTCTGCGTCTGCCGGTGGCTTCCGCGTCACCACAACATTTGGCCGGCCCCGCCCACTTTGTCGCTGGAGGGGCGGTCGCCATTTGGTCCGCTGTTCCCATTTGTTTTTTTTTTTTTTTTTTCCTAGCAGTCTGTGTCGCCCATCATGAGCTATTTTTGAAAATTTTATTTGCGAAAACAAAGTCCCACCGCAGTCGAAATGAGACTCTTGTTTTATTATGCTTTATGGGCCCGCCAGTCTGCGGTTGTTGTCTTTTTGCGGCTGGGACACACCTTTTGAAAGCCCTGCCTTTGATCACCCCAGAGATATACCGCAGTCCCTCGTAATTAAACAATATACAGTCGAACTTCGATAACTGAAATACTTCATTTAATTATTTTAAACCTAGGCAATCCTGGTTTTAGTTATAGAATAAATAAAATATTTTTTACTATTATATTTTAATTATATGTTGTATATTTTGAATGATAAAGCTAACAATTTGCAGATATTGAGTTTTACTAAGATTAAACAAAATATGTGTTTCCCTAATATTTTTGTTTGCAGCGGATTTTTCGAAATTGGGAAGATCGACTGTATAAAAATGTACGGTCAGTTGGGCCTGTCGAGTTTATTGCCTCGAGCAGAACTTAATTAATTGAATTAAACTGGCGAAGACATTCATCTTCTATCTTATTTTTGCCCACAGCACACACAGTTTATAGCTAGCGGCACATTCAGCACTCACGATGTCAACCGGAAGGCCCATAAAATGTGTAGTTGTTGGCGACGGCACAGTCGGAAAGACCTGCATGCTAATCTCCTACACGACAGACTGCTTTCCCGGCGAATATGTGCCCACTGTGTGAGTATCTATCTGCCTTGTTTTCAGCCAACCCCAGATCAATATCTAACTATTGTAATGGTATCCTCACAGCTTCGACAACTACTCGGCACCCATGCAAGTGGACACAATACAGGTCTCGTTGGGTCTTTGGGATACGGCGGGTCAGGAGGACTACGACCGCCTGAGACCGCTCTCCTACCCGCAGACAGATGTTTTCCTGATATGCTACAGTGTGGCGAGTCCCTCGTCCTTCGAAAACGTCACCTCCAAATGGTATCCGGAGATAAAGCACCACTGCCCCGATGCGCCCATCATATTAGTTGGTAAGTTGCCAGCGTTGTGAAAACACCAAACGGGAAGTACATATATTTTTGGCGCATTACAGGCACCAAAATCGATTTACGTGAAGATCGAGAGACACTGAGCGGTCTCGCAGAACAGGGGTTGACGCCGCTGAAGCGCGAGCAGGGCCAGAAGCTGGCGAACAAGATACGCGCTGTGAAATACATGGAGTGCTCCGCCTTGACGCAGCGTGGCCTCAAGCCGGTAAGTCATCGCTGTTGACGCACACTCATTTCTCGTTCTTGGCTAACTCCCCAACTCCGATTTCATTCAGGTGTTCGAGGAAGCGGTGCGTGCGGTGCTCAGACCGGAGCCGCTAAAGCGACGCCAGCGAAAGTGTTTAGTTATGTAAATAAGTTAGCATGTTATTGGCTTTAAAGAGATTCCTCGGAAGCGACACGTACAGCGGCACAACGGCCGACTCACATAAAAACTCACGCAGCGCCCTCATCAGCAAATCAATTACACATATTTATTTATAAAAGTTTCAAATTTCTCGTATCAAGCCCCAAACGGCCCCGTTAAGAAGCTCTTAAGCAACCAAAATTCGTGTGAAGTTTCTCGTATCTTAAGAGTTTCTTTTTGGGTTCGTCGCGGTCCACGACTCCCTCCCGCAACAAAAGAAACCACATTGTTAACAAAATCGGAACCACAGAAAAATTAATAATGTAATTCAGCTACATATGTAGAAATCTAGTCAATTGAATCGATTGTATTGTACTAATAGTATCAAGCAGAAAGAAGAAAATTATAAGAACCGCAGCCAACTCGCATCCAAATATTGGTTTCGCATATCACGAGCATCTCTGCATTTCCTAATTTCCCATTAAATGTATTATAGTTATGTAGCCATGGGCAAAAGCAGCCTGTTCCACGCTTACCAAATCTGAAATCAGGCCAATTCACTTGACGACGAGCTCTTAGAGAAAGCCACTTTTTATGATATTCAAGCATGCGCATTTTTTTACTCTAACTCGACCCTCGGAATCATAATCATAATCACTTGACGCTCATTTGACCATGTCTTTTGAAAATGTAACAACTGTTGTTTATTATTTTATAATGACTTATTTATTACCCTAACTTTAAAAACGAATTGTATAAACAACTTTTACGGCGTAAGTATAGCAAAAGGATTATGTAAATGAAAAGGCAACAACTGCATTTAAATGTGACGCGACTCGAATAAACGAAGAAACAAGAATCAAAAACGAATACAAAACCTAAAGAAACCAAGAAAAGCACAGAATTTTCCAAAAACACAATGAGCATAATGATAAAGTTAAGATGTAACGAAATCCCAGGACAATTTTTGTACTAATTATACATATATAAATAAAAAATCTAACGCAAGTCTTATGTAAATGAAATGTAAACGAAGGCCGTTTGGCCAAAAGAGATGTAGCAGCCGAAAAACTGATTTAATACTTACGAAAATATATACTGTAATTATTTAAAGAAAGAAAACACTCTGCATTTTGTGCATAACTTTGCCTCTCAAATAGTCGTTTATTTTGTTGTAAATGCCACGTTTCGTTTTTCGGTTCTAAACAATCAACGGTTTGATAAAATGTATTCTGCATATATGTATGTTTTTTTAGAAGTGCGTGCCTCGATATCAACTTGTGCACAAATCTCTGAGTGCTTCGATTGGGTGACGTCTCGTGCAACTTGTGGAGCAGCTTCCTCGACTGCGGGAGGCTGGGATGTCCTATCCTGCGACTCAATACAGGCGGAACGGCTTTGCGTGGACGGCCTGGCCGGGCTTCTTCTTGGGACCCGCGCTCTTGGGACGCTTGGGCTCCGAGTTGAGCGAGGGCATGGACACGGAGAGGACCAGGCACTCCGCTGGCAGGGACATGGACGAGGTGAGTGTGGTGGCGCGTTGAATGCGCGGCGCCTTCCAATACTGCGGGGATTCGAAAGAGAGTTTTTAGAAAGGAAATGCGATCTTTATTCCCGAGTAGGAGAGATGCAAAAAAGTTGTCGTAGCTCAATCGAGAATGGAGACTTACAATTTGCTTGATCAAATTTATTTGTTTCGATTACCAATGCATCCAATGAGGTAGAAGAGGATGTGTGCTCGTGCGTGGCTTTGTTGGAACGCTTGCGGCGGTGGGCGTGGCTTGCCAAATAAGATACTTAGGTATCTCCAAAAAAATGGTTTTTGTCTATCTCAAACCGATACAATATGTGGCTGTTGAAATTCAATAACTAAGTGCAACAACGCCGAGATTTGGTAAATGAAAAAACGCTTTTTTTTTGTTTGTTTATTATGCTTAAATTTTGCCATTTTTCTTACATTTTGTAACAGGGTGTAAATAAATCGTGAGAATGATGCGCTTGACTAATAAGATACAAATTAATAGTAAAAATATGCTTATACGTGGTTTTTTCTGTTCTGTTCGGTTCGGTTCTGTTTGGTTTTCATCTATACTTTTTGTTCGTCGCAAAAGTATCTAAACTGTTTACAAATCAATGGGTCGCATTATCTTAGTCGTTTAACATTTAGACGTCAAGTGTAACATTTTCAACTAAGCACTCGGTTTATTCGTACGATTCTTGTATAATTTGCTTAAATATTTAGATACTTTTATGTATATATATATATTTGTATGTATATATGAAGTTCTGGTAATACATTGAGATATATAATTTATGTCTTGTATCTGATGATAAAGAGTGCATTGCTCAACTAGTCAAATATACTTTCGATTTGTATACCAAATACCGCTTCTATGTGGGGTGGTGGTGTAGATAGATGTACGAGTATCTGCATCTCGTTGCGTGCTTGCACCTCTATCGAATTGGTTTGATCTCATTACTGGTAACTGGTAATTGGTAACTGGTA
This sequence comes from Drosophila ficusphila, assembly GCF_018152265.1. Taxonomy (NCBI): domain Eukaryota; kingdom Metazoa; phylum Arthropoda; class Insecta; order Diptera; family Drosophilidae; genus Drosophila; species Drosophila ficusphila. The sequence continues at coordinate 23,434,719 of NW_025064737.1, forward strand.
ATTGGTAATTGATAACTGGTATGTGAGGGTGTGTGGAAAATATCGCATAACTCTCGTTCTGCTTTGTGTTGCTTTTGCTTAGATAGTACGTTTCAAATTAGCTGGTTCAGTGTTCGTAATTCACTTCGATCTTAAATTTGCAAAGAAAGATTCAGCTCGACATGCAATTCGGGCATTTAGCTTTGTTGATTTAAATTTTCATCAGCGCCAGAAGCCGTCATGGATGGTAGTGGACTCTGCGTTCAAGATAAAAATATAAACGTGAATGCGTATCGATTGCACAAATCATAAGGTAAACTATTAGGGATAAACCATAAGCCTTGTTAGAGTTAGAGTCATGAGATTGGTTGGAATGCGGTGGAGAAAACGAGGGGATCGCAAGCAAATGCCCATGAAACCGTTTGGGGCTCTATATTGTTGGGTTTTCTTTTCGTTATGGATGCAGGTGGTCTGGCAAATCAGCTTGGATCGGTACCAACGGTTCGGTTAGTCTATCACAGCACTGTTAAATATTCGGTATATATAATATAAACTATCTATATACGCAACGGACATATCTTTGAAGAACTCGCAACGCACATTAACTTACGGGGTTTGCGTGATCAAATCGAAACGAATTGGATCGGATCGGATCTGATCGAATGTTTCTATAGTGGTTAAAACCGCATCGCATTCGCATTTCGAGTATATGACGTAGTAGTTATAGTTATAGCGAGAAATAACTCTAATGGACGTAACGTGTATACGAATTTCGAATTTAATGCACTTAGTTTCGTATATGACTAGCCTAATAAAAATTGTATATATATTCCTAAAATAAACGAAAGAGAAATATTAAGCACAGAAATTAAGAAAACACTTAAAAGTTAGTAATTAATTGAAAACTGATGTGAGTATGGGGTCAATGGTTGAGTGGTATTCTGTTTTGGTGTAAGAGAGCAAAGCACTGTTGTTAGATGATGATTTAAATGCTGGTCAGCCTTTCGCTAAACCGTCCTCAGGGTCCGATTCTTGGGTTTCGGGGTTCTTTGAGCAATTGCGGATCGGTATATTGTTCAAAATTTGTACTATCCTAATTAGTGTAAGGTTGTTGACCGTTTGCCATAAATAATACTTTGTTAAAGGACATTCGCTACGAACTAGAGGATTTAACAAACATTGTGGCCTCTGGGGCTCTACTGTCTGTGCCCACAAGCATTTACCCAAGATCAGGGCCTATATACACCTGATCTTTCAAGGGATTTGCTCCTGGGCAGATCAGCTTACATTATCTATACAACTTCCAAGGGTTGACCATTGAAAATTGCATAAACACATACAATCGGTTACAATTTAAAATAGAAACTCTTGCAAACTCATTCGAGACTTTGAGCTTTTCTAGTTGAGTTCGGTTGTGTTTTTAGTTTAGTTTAGTTTAGTTTAGTTGCTTTCGGTTTAGTCCTGCTTCAGTTTATATCGTTTGGCTTTAGGTACAGTACAGTAGTTGATGGATGTCTTAGTTAAAGCTAGGGAGTTCATTTAAAAAGCGACTCAAAGATATTGTTACACACACAGTCTGAGTTACAGAGACCGAATTCTAGATGGATCGTGGCAATCAAGCGCCCTTGTGCCGCAAACTACAGTTAGCCGGAAGGGGGAACAGAGAAAGAGAGAGAAGATAATAGTTAAGAGAATTGCGTGTAAAATCATTTAACACTTCGGGAACACATGGATGGAAAGCGCTTTTGCCAATGAATCTCAGTTTGAGTTTGAAAGAAATTCATTTTTAAATGTAAACTAAAGGTAATCAAACCAAAGAAACTATAGAAAATAAAGGTACTTAAAACAAACGTTACTAAAAATCCAGGGTGCCACAGAGATCTCTAGAAATCTCTACATGTTTCTTAAGGAATATCCAAATTCTAGAGATTTCTGTAGCCACCTCCAAGAAATAAATATCAAAACCCCACCATTGGATACATTTCAAGACCTAAAAGTGCCAAAATACTTTGTCCAAATGTTAGTTCTCATTAAGTACAATTTCCCCATGAACGGATTATATTTTGGAGGGAGTTCTCTGAAAGCGGTTTAAGGTGGGTGTGTGTGGGTGGTTGGGTGTTGTGTGGGCTTTATTTTTGGGGTGTGGTGCTCTGTTAGATGCTGAACTTAAACCATAAAGTGTTAACCACAAATGCAACGCAATCAATTACAAATACGGATACATAAAAATGAATTTCTCGAAGTAAACACAAAATGGGATATATATAATACTTGTATCGATTACTTTTGGTTGATTTCGCAATGAAATGAAAAGTCTAGTAATAAGTCAGGGCTAAGGTTAAGTTCTAGTTATCATACGTAACTACTTTGAGCTTATGTACACGTTGTTTACCTGTGTTGGTGGTGTTGTCAGTGCAACAGAGTGTTCAACATTTTTCAAATAATCCTTATCATCGAAAATCTTCTTCTCACCGCCACCGGGCTTGTGCTTTACATTATCCAAAGAGCCAACTTTGCTTTGTGCCTTAATTTCTAGTTTTTGCGTTTGGATCTGAAAAGTAGCACCGGCACCGGCAACGTACAGAAAACAATTAGCAAGATCATGTTTCACATTCATATCGGCATTGGGGGGAATTTCGATTAGATATTCGACATTTGCGAGTGGTTTATTATGGACACACGACAACGGCCAATCGGGGGACACAACTGAAATTTGGAATTTTCACACACAGAAACAGCAGAGCACAGAACGCAACAAATGGATTACATCAAATGTACAAAAAATACTCTACGGAGTGCAGTGAACTGGGGATCTCAAAAGGTGTTGCATAAGGTGTTCCAAAAATACCAGAAAAATAGGAAAAACATGATGCATCTAAGACTTCATACAAAAGCACACGTATTACACAGAGAAAAATAGTTATCACGACTACTTACTTCCTTGGGGTTGTTATCCTTCGAATTCGTTGTTTAAATGGTTTAGTTAAAAACAAAATACAGTTTCCAAAATATTGTTTAAACATGTTTCGGTTTGTTAAAATAAGGATTGGAAAAACAATAATTTATTCTCAATTATTCAGAGTGGTTTTTGGTATGGTTAGGAACTAAACGTAATGCTCTCCCTCTGGGAAATTTACAATGCTGACCCCAAAAACTAAGCTAGGTGGGTGGGTTTCGTTTTAGCACCATGTTTCGGGTTTACTTATGTATGTACAGCTGGCTGGTGTTACCTACCCAACTAAACACTACTCCTCTTCATTATACAAATTCTGATCCAGGCGCTTGTCATTTGCGCAATGGCTGACTATTTTGGAGCCCTCGCCATAGATGATGTTCATCTTTCTATCGAAGCTCTGGAAAGTGGTTCAAGGTATCGGTATTCGGGTGTTCTATGTGTTAGTTTCTATATGTTTTTTTTTTTTTGATTCTCTTCAAAAGGAGGTTAAACGTGACAGCATGCTGTTTAAAACTAAAGTAAAGAGAACATTGCGGCTCATGCACTGAGAGAAACAGATAGTTGGAATAGATGCGGCCCATGCCAATGCCCATGCCAGTTGGTAACTTAAGTGGAGCATCCAAAAACCAACAAAAGCCAACAGCAATCGGAAATCATACTTAACCGCTACAAAAATCAATACATATGAACGAACTCGTTCTCGTCTCTGGGTCAAACTCAAACATGAATCGTTGGTTTTGGGGTTAGGGGTGAGAGGTCACGAGGAGGTGGAGGAGGGAACTACATACCTTGATGTCACCGCCACCTGGCTGGTGTTTCACGTTCACCGTGGAGCCCACCTTCGGCTTGGCCTTGTCCTTGAAGTCCATCTTCAGGGTCTCGATCTTCTTGTCCCCGCCTCCCGGCTTGTGGGCGGCATTATCCAGCGATCCGATTTTCGACTTTGCATTCCACTGCAACTTTGTTGTAACTATCTACGAATTTGCAGTGTTTTTTTTTTTGTGGATTTTTTTGGTGCGAGTGTGTGCGGTTTCGACGGTCGTAAGTTGTAAATAGATACAAGGTAGGTAAACGATTATAAGCCAAAGTCAAAATCGATCGGATGCATGATATACGCGTCAATGTCAGAGTCGCACCCAACTTTTTACGGATACGGATGGGTTTGGAATACGAGTACGCTACATAAGGCAACGGAATTATGCTGCTAAGTGTCGCTGCGAACTGGTAATTGCATTTCCTACAACAAGATACGAGATACAAGATACAAGATACCGTGCTGCCGATTGCCCATCTATAATGGGCATAAATCTCAAATCGCAAATCGACCGTGAAATTGCATTATTTTTTGCCAATACTTTACTTTACTTTACGCGACTATACTTTACGTTTCTTTGTTTACAGAGGAAGATTCTTTGTATTTTTAAAAGCCATTTGTAGAATGAGAGAAATTTACAAAGATATATGAAAGAGTTATGTCCTGGGAGAGCCCAGAAATTATGCTTTAAATGGATCCAGCAGTCCCGCCCTTGGGTTAACCAGTAAATTCGATTATATTCAATCCCGAACATACCTTCTTCTCGCCGCCCTTTGGCATGTACTTGTCGTTCTTGGCCTCGATGCGCGGTGCCGCCTTGATGTCAATCTTCTTGGACTCGATCTTCACGTGGCCACCACCCGGCTTGTAGGTGGCATTGTCCAGGGATCCAATCTTGGAGCGCACCGCCTTCAGGTTGGGCGAAGGCGCATGTCCGACTTGTACCTTGTTCATTGGAACTAAAGGTACAAAATAGAGTTTCACATAAGATTACAGATTTTATTACGAGGTATTGAATTTATATTAAGTTTTCTATTTTTTTATTTTTTTCCCGATTTTTTTTTAAATTTTTATGATGCAACCCCATTCCAAATTTGCCAAAAATGTTTTAACTTTTTTAATTTTAATCAAAATGTAAGCTCACCTTTCTTAGCTGGCTCGGGTTCTGGGGTCTTGAGAAGCAATCTGTTCTTGGAGGCGCTCCGCGACTTGGGGGCTGATTTGTTCGAGGGCGTGGCACTCGGTGGGCGGGAGGTGCCCGACTTGTCCGGCTTCGATGAGGTCGATGTGGGCGTCTTAACCGGTGAACTGGGCGAGATGGGTCCGTTGCGATCCTGTCGAGAAACAATCAGAGAGCGTTGCTTGAAGAGCTGGTAAACTCGAAGGTAAACTCCACGGGGATTACTAGCAAGTAGGTCGAATCGGCCATTATAACGAGATGCATCCTGAAGCTGGCGGCGATGACGCGTTTTTATTAACTATTTACGACTGGCTCTCGACACTCCCGGGCTTTCCGGAGCTGTCAACGTAATGCCAATGGCATTTATGGCTGCCTATGGTCGTCCTCTTGCCGATGTCGATGTCTCGGTACGAAGGACTTATAGTTTATGCATTGTTTTATCGATTGTCGCCGCTTCGTGTCTTTTTTGCATATGGCTGGGTATTTATAGGGACAACAACTCCGGCTCAGTTATATGTGGGCTATGATTTACCCCCGATTCCCGCCCCTTTCCACAAATCCATTTCGTGTTTGGCACTTATCTGTGCGCAGATATCACCGGGCATATAAATCGCTTTTTGTGTTTTCGTTTCTTTTGCGCGTTTCGGCAATATTTGCCTCTGTCTTTCTGGGAGTTTTTTTGGCTCGCACCTGTGAAGCTCACCACGTACTGCATATATACAATTTTATGTGGAGAAGTGAGTTTTCCCTCCGTTTGCTCGACTTTTGTCGCACTTTCTGCGGGTTTTTCCGACGCGCCAACTGCCGTCTGCCAACACAAAACTTAGTCTGAACTTTGGCGTCTGCACACGAGCACACGGGCCAACTTGGGAACTAAAGCGACGGAACTGTCGCAGACAATATGTTCGATGTGCTATATGCTATATGCTGTTTGCTATATGCTATATGGTCTCTAATGGAGCGTGGAGCTTATAGCTCGCAGATCGCCCGCTGCTTGCCCCGGCCTTTTACAGATATTTATGATTTGAGAAGCCAACTCAGCGGCAGGCAGACAGACAAATCGACAGGGAGAGGGTCAACGGAATTAAATTAATTTGTTGCCAGTTCCAGTTAATTTCCTCTCAATTAACGGAGACGCAGCGGTAGTAACTATTTATGGCTAACTAGTCAACTGGTTCACAGCCGAAATTATTAACTCACCTTCTCCTGAGTGGACTCGTCCACGCCGCTGTCGTTGTCACCCTCTGGAATTGGTTGATGGGAGATAAATTAGTTATGGATCAAAACGGTTTGAAGAGCATTTCACATTGGGTTTCCCTTTCACTAAATTATTTTTAGGTTTTGGTTTATCTGTCTGTTGACGAACAACTTGATACCAATTCGAAGGAATGTCTCATAGGCATATTTAAAAATAAATATATGGAATCAAATCTTTCTTAAAATGGCACTTGGTTTGAAACTAGTTTTTTACATCATCACTTAAGTAAAATGGAATGAAAGTTTAAACCAAACTAAAATATTGTTATACTCGTTTAAATATTAAACTCATAAATGGCTTCACTTTTAGTATCAGGCCTAAATGTATCTGGAAATTGGTTGTGTTAAATTCAGAAGCACACAAAATTACAAAATATCTTTAGGTTACAAACTCTGTAAACTCAATCTTACTGAAGCCGTGCCCCTTTTTGATTTCTCCGGCGGAGGGGCTCGTCTCGAAGGGGGGCTCGACGTCCTCCAAAAGGGGCTCGCCCATGGGATCCGGCCGCGAGTTGAAAGTCTTCAGCGGTGTCACCGCCGGACCCATCACCACGTCATCGTCGTCATCGTTGTTGTTGTGTACACCAGCTGCCGAGAGTGGGCGTAGTTGTTGCTGCTGTGGTGGTGGCTGTTGCATGTGTTGCTGCTGTTGCTGTTGCTGCTGCTGCTGCTGCAGTTGTTGGGGTTGCATGGGCGGCTGGTTGAAGGGCGGTCGAAAGGGGGCCTGAAGCGGTTGACCCGGCGGCGGGCGTGCGAAAGTGGGGGGGCGGTGGTCGCGTCATATTTTGCGGAGGTCGTGCACCCGGCGGCATTCCCGGTGCCCCGGCTGGATTCCAGGGAAATCCGCCCGGTGGCCTCGGCGGTCCCTGTCCCGGCGGACTTAGTGGTCCGCCGGCGTTGGGCAGACGTGCCTGCTGCATGTTGAGCGGAGGCGGCATTCCCGGTCGCATCGGCGGACCCATCAGCAGGTTGCTCTTGCTGTCTGTGGTTCGCAATGGCGGCGGCCTGGCCGCCATATTCGGTGGCATGGGCGGACGTGGTCCCATCCCCACCATGGGTCTGGCCCCCGCGAACGGGGGACGCGGCTGCGGTGGCCCCACCGCCGGACGCATCTGCGGTGGCAAGACAAAGTTCTGTGGTGGCGGACGCACATACTCGGTTGGGGATTTGCTTTGGAGCATGGGATGGGGTGAGATGGTGGCTTTGGAATTGCTGCGTGCGAGGGTGCGATCTTTGGGCGGTGCATTATAGCCGGTGGTGTAGTCAACTGTGGTTGCTTGTGGCCGTTGCTGTTGCTGTTGCTGCCTGGCGGTTTCATAATAATCTGCAACCGGATGGGATCTCTGCTGCTCGTAAGAAGCTGCTGCATTCAGGTACTCCGGATTTGGCTGGGATCTCAGCTGCTGCTTGGAGCGATCTGTTGGCACTGCATCGGAACCATAGGAAGCACCATCTGAGGTGGGATTGCTAGTGGTGTAATCAGTGTTTGCCGGAGATCTTAGCTGCTGCTTAGTTTCAGTGATCAACTGCTGCTTCTGGCGATCTACAGCCTCCGAATCTAAACCATAATTAGAACGTTCTGCCGGGGGATACTCGGACCTGGACTGACCACGCTGCTGCTGCACTGGACGCTCTGTCACTGGGTAATCCTGCTGAGAAACCTCCTGGCTCGATCGCTCCTTGGCCGTGCCGAACATCCCGGAGCTCGAGAACTTCTCGCCTGCGGTGTCGGTGCAGAAATGTGCAAGTGTCGGGTAACCCAATACCTGGCAGGGCTCTAAAGCCAGCTTTATTTGGTGGCCAATGCCAGCACATATACATACTCCACCCACTGCTATATCCACCCCGCCAACTGGCCCATATCATTTGCATATGTATGGCCATATATCGCTGGGAGTTTACTACCATATCTGCGCGGGTGCCAAGTGCCAATGCTGAAAGCTGAAAGCTCCGTGTGCTCCGTGTTCCGGAGCAGACGTATCAATACGGTTCACATTGAGTGGGTGCTTTCAATTTTGATGGCTCTTTCTGCATTTGTTTACATTTTATTGTTTTGGTATTTGGTTTTTGGTCGTCGGTCGTCGGCGGTCTTTGGTTACCATTAGGGAATTTTGTCATGAAATTCGGTTGCCAGCTGTAACATGACCCAAATTGTGTTTGTGGCTTATTGATTCAACAAAAGTTTCGGCAGTTCTAAGGCCCAAATCGACGGGCCGCAAGAAATCGCAGTTTGATTTGTTTGGCAAAGGGTTCTTTTTCGGCTTTACTCTGGCTTCGCTTCATTCGACTGACAATGATGTATGCAAGGTCGCCGGCATAATACACCCATTAACATGGCTGTCTTATTCAAATTATGCTCGTAAATCATTTGTGCATGGGCAATTTGGTGCTTTGAGTGCAGCTCCAAAGGATAATATATGGGAACTTGAACGGATAACTCACCGCATCGGTATCACTCATATCAGAGTGGATTGCTGTTCGGATTTGGACTGTGGACTGGTTCTCGGCACTGCCTGGCAATTAACTTTATGCGGTTCGGTCGGAGGAATGGGGAAAAAAATACAGCCGAAAACTTTCGCCTTTAGTTTTGGTGTGTTACATTTGACGGGGGGAATCGATAAAATTGCACAGGGCGTCTTTAAATCGCTGCTGCTGGAGGAGCAGGAACCTCAGCACGTGCCACACCCGATTGGCAAACTAAAGCCCCAACTGCAACTTGTGTCGACTCAGACCCGGAATCGCCAACTTCCTGGCAGTAACACAAAAAAAAAAAAAAAAGAGAGGAAAAATCGGAAAGCGAAAAACGAAAAAGGAATAAAAATAAAAATAAAGGAGGCCCCGCAGAAACAAGAACTGCAAATTAGGGCCAGAATGATTTGTGATTTACTGGCGGCTGACATAAACCGAAATTCCACACAATGTTCATGTCAACCGCAACAATGACAACTGTCATTTGTGGCCAAATGGTCTTGGCCAAATTGATTATCAACAATTGTGTGGCAGCGGGCTTAGTTTGGCTGACTGGCAGTGCAAGCCAACCAACAGTTGCAGGTGCAACACATAAACCGCAAAAGTTTCCTAAGCGCAGGTCGCTTTTCAATTAGATTCACCCTCTGCTGGGGCGAACCAGAAATATTGTTAACAAAACTTGGTCCTTTGGCAATTGAATTCCCCGTTTCGCTGCACCACTGCAGTAGCGATTTTTATCACACAGACAGACCACTATCAATTGTTGCAGTTGGCCATAAAACAAGCGCCATGCAACTGTATCGATTTTCCTAGCCAGAGGGCAATAACTTGGCCACGTACAGTCTGAGGAGGCTAATGCACTTTGCACTTTGCGATTGCCGCCAGGATGTGGTCGAGAATTTACCTCAGAAAACCACGCACGTTGACAAAAGTTTGCTTTTGTAACTTGTGTAAAATTGTTATATATTTCTTCTCCTTTTTGTAAGGGTTAGTTATCTTATTTATTTAAATATTTTATTAGAGCGAACTGCACTCGCGACGACTGCGAGACTGCGTTGTGTTTGGCGCGAGTGTTAAAACTCGACTGCTTTTATTTGCTTTGAAAAATTTCGAATTACAATACTTAGAATTTGTTTTGATACGCCAAGTTGGTCTGGCGGAGCGTAGCCGCTCGTAAACTTCTCGGGGCGCACAAACCAAACGTGTCCTTGCGCAGTTCAAAGAGCAGGATATTTCCTTCGCGGAGAGGGGCTGACAGGGCTTTTGGTCGTTGCCGTCGCCTGGCTTATTCTATTGACATACTAATTTATTAGTGGGGCGCCGGGGAAAAATGCAAATTCAACACGCCAACAATGGGAACCCCCCTGTTTCCGTTGATTTTATATGCAGATTTCATTTGACTTGATTAATTTAATGGGCCATGGGGGAGGAAGGTGGACGCGCATTTGTGCAGCTCCTTCGGCATAATCCTTTCGCTAACGGCAATCGGGCACACACACGAGTTTAGGGAGCTTGCACCGCTTGCCACGCACCGCAAATATTTATTACGGCCTTCTTATTATCCAGGTGTTGTTGTCATAGGCTCCCCTAATTGTTGTCTATTTACAAGCAGCCAGCACGCAAGATTCCGGCGCTCTAATGCGTAGACATAAAGGTAAACCAGCGAGGATCCCAACTGACATGGGGGTGGCTAAGGATAAATCCTTCGGCAGGCAAGTGGTCTAGTCACGTCCACGGAACGTTCTTTAGCCTAATTTTATTGTCAAGGTTATGGGTCTATGCTTTTGTGCTGGTTGTAGGGCTAAATTTATTTTACAGGGTCTTTTATATATTTATAACATACCAATAAGTGAAGCCATTTCGAGTTAACATTTAACAATATTTAGTTGCATACGTTTCAAACAAACCTGAAAAGAAGAGAATATATGTTTTTAGTTATAAGAAGAACGTCTTTAATGCAGTTTAAACTAACTATTGTATACATTAGAATTGGAATTATGTACATCCAAGAAATGAGTTAAGGGTTTTATACGTTTTAATATTAATAAAATAATACATATTTGTTTACTTCTTTGTTTTTCAAGTTAACTTGTAACGTATTTCAAAATCATTTCAAACGAATTCGCTTCAAATTATAACCAATTCGCCGCTTGGTTGCTTTCCTAACTAAGCTAATACAACAACCGAAGGTTAAGTTCATACTAAAATCGTTGACTGGTAGCATTGTTTGACTGTTTAGTTGGAATTTAAATTTGAATAAATTCAAATAAATAAATAACTTTGTTTTCTAAGAATATTTAACATACAAATTTAAAGCTTGTAAAGCTCATGCAAAGATCTCTATAATATATTGAAAAAAATATGTAAAACACAGCCTAATTTAATTTGTTAATCCATCCATTCAGTTAAAAAGTACTAAAACCTTATGTAAATTAAATGCATTTAATTGAAAACGCATGCAAAGCAAGGTCGACTGCGTTTGTTGTCACTTGTCGTTGGGGGTTGCTTTGCCACCCCCAATTGCTTTCGATTTCCTTTCTACCCGGCGTTTGTTTTGCTTTTTTTTGGGGGAGGCAGCCGGTTTGGGGTGAGCTTACGTTGTATCTATCGGCATGCTTTCCTCTTGGATGGCTTCCCTTGGTCAATTTGTGTCTGCGTTTCGCTCATTGATTATTCTGTTCAGCATTCCTGCGAGGGAGGAATTCCTCATGTGGTTGCTGTCGCTCGAACTGCGCATGTTTGGCCAGAATGTCCTGCGACGCAAAAGATGAATCACAGCTCCGCAGGAGTGTGAGAATATGAAAAGCGTATCAAGGTGCAGAGACACAAAAAAGGGGTATTTTCTAACCGTTTAACACCTTAGAAAATGAGCAGTGATCTGTATGATACTTTGCTATTTTAATTTCAAATTTTCCTTATTCTTTTAGTAAGGACAAAGTACAGTCCAGTTTATGGGGCAAGTTTTTTAAAATACACAAAAATATGCAAGGCTGTTAATGCCTTTAATCTCAAATTTGTTTTAAAGCGAATTACCAATTAAGCTTTTATAAAGTGTTGTTAATAGACTAAGAAAAGTATTTAATCTTGCAACACTACATTTAGTTGGTCAGGTCGGTCACATTATTTAAGGCCGCCATCTTTTTGCTTTGACTTTTTCTTTAAGGAAGTTCACTAATCATTATTTTCTGGATTAAAATCAAACAAGTCGAGGATGTTCATACCCAAGGTCAATCGTGTTGCTGTCTACGAGTACCTCTTCAAGGAGGGCGTGATCGTGGCCAAGAAGGACCCTCGGGTGCAGAAGCATCCTGATCTGCAGTCCGTTCCCAATTTGCAAGTCATTAAGATAATGCGGTCACTGCACTCGCGAGGATTGGTCAGGGAGGAGTTCGCCTGGCGGCACTTCTACTGGTGCCTCACCAACGAGGGAATCGAGGAGCTGCGCAGCTACCTGCACCTGCCCTCCGAAATAGTGCCCTCCACTTTGGCACGGACTGCTCATTGCGAGACGGTTCGTCCTCGTCCTGATGCTGGAAGATCCCGGGGCTTCGGTGGACCGTCCAAGACCGACGAGGACCGCGCGGCTTACAGGCGTACCACTGGCGACGGAGGGCCTGACAAGCGAGGCGATGTGGGACCCGGAGCACGCGATCCCCAGTTCCGCGGAGGCTTCGGCCGCGGATCCCGCTATTAAGCCATTTCTTGGTAACAAGATGTAAATGTATTAATCAGACAATAAAACCATGCTCGAAAGGACACATGCCCAATTCGGGTGAGCATTCAAAAAAATGTATGTTAGATAAAATATTTTTAAACTAAATCATTCAATTCTAAAGCTTTCAGTTGTAGCCAGTTTTTAAAGAGGCATATCTCTTAATGTTTATGATTGAATTCTTTGTGCCTAAATTCTTGAAATCATATGGGTCTTTTAGTAGCTAGTTGATTACTACAGTTTTGTTTACCCAAGGAGACACCTTATCAATTAATCAAGAGCCAAATTTATGGCTCTATTGACTAGGACCTATGGTGACGCGTATTTCGTGTCGAACATGGTTGTTTTTATGGCTGGTTGGTGGGTCGGTGGTTTGGTAACTTTAACATTTGTATTGTTGACGCACTTCGATTATTGATTGCCTTCCACAAAATGTGGCAATTGTCAGTGCGGCAGCAGCACGCACGACGTGTCGGCCAAAACGGGCTGTACCCCGAATATGGTCATGGATACAACTCCAACCAGAACAACAAATTATGCGGTGTCTGTCCAAAGAGGCATTAGCCATCGGAATGGGGATTGGGTAACCCGCCCAACTGAAGACTCCCCAGCTGGCGAAAGTGCAGTAAGTGGCCATAAAATCGTGGAAAATCGGGCAAGTTCCAGTAAATCGAAATCAGAGCAGGTGGCCGAGTTTATTGAACTGGAATTGGAAGTGCCAACTTGGCGAAAGGGCGATGTTCGCGCCGAAGCCATTTGACAACTCTTTTGTGGCTTTAATTAGAGGGTAACACACCGACTGGGGGGATTTGCATGTCGCGTGTCTAGCGACACTTTGTTCGCGGGAAAACAATTAAGCAAACACCCAACCGCAGCGGTCCTCAGGAGTTTTATTAATTTTTTGTTACCATCTATATTGATCAAACTTTAAATTTTGTAATTAATAAATGAAGCACAAACTATGCCGCATTCCCAAGTTAAGCCCATAGATGCATCCGTCAGATAAACAACGCATTTATATGCCAAAACAACAACTTAATAAATGTTCATTGTATGCCTTTTGAATTCTAATCGTTGCACTTACTTAATCAATTAAGCCATGAGGTAATATATATCTTTTGTAAATAGCTACAAATTCCCTAATCGATTTACAAACTAATTAATTAATCATAAAGACCATATGGGCAGGCCATGCGTATCCCAAAGTCACAAAATCAAAACCAAAATCCAAATTCGTCTTGCTCGAACGGTTTGCAGCAAGGCGTGCCGCACAAATATGGCTCCGAAAATTCGGTAATTGATTCTCAAAGCGGAAACCTTAACAATTAGCAGAGTTTTTAAAGCTTTCCGCCAAGAAAAAATATACCTAAGAAAAACTAGAGCGCGCCCCCGTTAGAAAAGTAAAAGACAGAGAGAAGAAAACACGAGGGAAAATCAATTGCAGCGCCAAATGCAAATGAGAAACGAAACTGTCGCTCAGCTGGCAGTGTTTTGTGATAATTGAAAAGCCACCGTGAAATAGGTGACAGAAAATGCAACGAATCTTGGCTATTTATAAACTCGGTGAGTGCACAAAAAAGCTGAGAGTTTTGTTTGTTTTCAATAGAGCAGAATTACGTCAGACCATGAATATTAATACATATAAGCAAAAATATAACTGACAAAGAAAGTGCGAACTGTAGAAAGCCTTTTCCACCTGCTTATCAAAACAAAACACTAGCGAGTGCCATTTCTAATCTAGTTGATATAGAGCGGGTGACTTCATGTGGATGAGAGCCCTGATGGTAATCAACAACTATATTTTTACTTTTATTATTAGCGCTAAACAAAGCTATCGCCGCGTCGCATTGTTATTGTTTTTATTTCACAGAGCCGGTTTGCTCTTGACTTGCACACTTGATTTAATCATCACCCGAGGCAGGGGTGTATCTTTTTTGATGCACACATATCATGCTGCCCTAATGAAGTCAACTGTATTAGAGAAATGCTGAATTGGAAACAAGTCGTGTGCGAAATACCCTTTGCGGCAGGAAATATACTAAAGTATTTAGCCGGCTTTTGTTGGTGAATTCTGCAAAGCCGAACGACCCCATCGAAGGTACACATTGCTTGAATTGAAACGAGGTCAACTGCAGAGCGACCACAACAGCAGCACACTCGGAAAACATTTTAACACCATTTGCTGAATATTTTTTATATTTCCTAATCATAGAAAGGTCAATAATTTCAGTGTAGCTAACCTAGTATACATATGTATATATAAAACGGTTCCCAAACTTTGATGACTAAGTTAAGTGTAAACTTTTAAATAATGTAACGCAAGCTAATATTTATTTTTCGGCAAGGTGGTATTATTATTTGCTCAACGAATTGTGAACTTGAAAACAAGTTAAAAGTCTTAGGTATGGTTATAATGCGGATAATCTTTTTCTGAGTGCAGCACAAACTCGATTGTCTGATAACTTTTATCGCAGTCGGCTGTATCTGTATCTGATAGATACACACTTGTACCTAGACAATGCATCGGTCTGGACTGAAGGCACGGGCATTACGTACAATTAAAAGCAGTGGGTGGTGGCTTGTCTTGCTTGCCACAGTTGCAGGTCATTAAACCGAGAGTTGGTTGCACAACAGAGCCGCATCCGCATCCTGGCCCATTCCACGTCCTGCCGGCAGTCGAGCCCCCTTCAGACGGGCCCAAAAGCCGTAAACTTGCGGGTCTAAGCTGCTATTCAAACAGATCACAAACCGAAGAACGGCGGAACAACCAAATCTATTTGCATAATGTGGTGGGCATGACGTGCGACGGGGTCTGCATGTCCTCCCGACATAAACATCAATGTCCTGGGGAGTGCCGGCTGTACAATTTGCCTAATTGAGCCATCGCTAATGCAACTTGGGCCAAAAGGAGGTGTGCCTTGAACTTTTCTAATTGATTTTCTAAAACACAAACACACACGGCGTATGCGTAATGGCCGGTGAAGTCACTTTTACTTATATCTGCAGGTGGTATACCAACGTAGAAGTTCCCCCTCACCTTTTTGATCCTGATTAGCCCTCACAGTTGCAGGCTTCTGTTGTTGTTGTGGTTGTGGTTGCGGTGGCTGTTGCAATGGTGGTTGTTGTTGCTGCTGCTGCTGTGGTGGTGGTGCAACTGGAGCTGCTTCCTGTTGCAACTGCTGGTGGGTCACCGGTGGGTGGGGATCGCCTAGTGCTGGCACAGCATCCAGCAGCGAGCTTTTCTCCAGGACATCCGCCATATTGAAAGTCGAGCGAGTGTTTTTGTTCGTGTGTGTGTGTGTGTGAGTGTGTGTGTGTGTGTGAGTGTGTGTATCGTGTCTGTATTTGTTGCACTCGGGGGGAAAACTCAGAGGACCTGGACTCTGTCGGTATTTTCCTGTGTGTGTATCTTTGGGCTAGTCCTTTTCACTTTTGCACTGAGCACTGCCTAAGCGTTTTGTATAATGCCTTTCGCTTGCTCTTCAATTGCACTATTCAGAAGAGATACAGACCGCTAAAAATGCTCGCAAAATATATACTTTGCTTGCAATATTTATGATTCCACTTTGCTCTTCACGCTCACTCACTTCACTGTCACTCTGCTAATTTATTTGAATTTTTGCTGGTGCAAATTTTAATTTAACGGCGAGACAGCACCCGCTCTGTCGGCTGTTTTGTATCTTTTGGGTTTGTTATCTCGTTTTCAACTGATTTTCATTCCTAACTAACGTTCGCAGGCGGCGCGCGCCGCTGAGCTTTTTCCGCAAGCTGTGGGAAGTAGCTTTTTTAGTACAGGGTATTCGAGGGTTGCATATATCTGACGAAAGAGAACTTGCTTGGACTTTACATTTTACAAATTAGTTATCTCACCAAAATATCTTTTTTCTATGTTGCCTGAAATTCTATAGTAAAAAGTGTATAATTAAGTTTAAATAATGCATGCCTAAGTATAATATCATTATATTTTTGTCAAGATAGCTAAATGGTTTGTGTCACAACTAATCAACATCGTCTTGGGGCGAAAATAGTCCCATCTATCGGCTGCTTCACAAACTTTTACGTAAATTTTTTGGAGAATCTGCATAATCTCGAATTTTTTTTTAAAAATAGCATGCAAATATTTCCGATTAAATTAAGCTCCTAGTTTATTTACGAAAAATTCTAATGGAAAATTTGTTTATTATTTTTTTTTGAGTTGAATTTAAAATCAACAAGCAAGTTAACAGATTTAAAAATATTAGCGTCCCCTAAAATAGCCGTTCTGATTTGATTATCCCACCCCACAATTTCCCCTCTCGACGGCTGCTTTTCATTGATTGTGCAACACCTTTTGGGCCGCACGGTTATTCTTAGTGTTTATTTAAATACATTTGACTTATTTCTCTTTCACACATTCACATGGTAAACTCAGAAGGCTCAAAGGCAACAAGAACAACAATTTGTGTCTTGGTTAATGCCTCTTCTTTTGGCTCTCGAGGGTGTCGAATTTGCCTAAACATTATTTTATTTGCTATTTGGTTTATTTACGTCTCATATAAAATAATCATTAACTATTGCTTTGCTCTTTGGGTGAACCAACAAAAAATTCATAACAAAATAATGGGCACAAAAACGTTGAATCTTTTTTCAGTTTTTTTTTCGTTATTTTATAATTTAAATTTTTTTATTTTTTAAAAAATAATATTATCTTGAAGTTCAATTTTGCAGTTGTAGTAGCAGAAGTAATTTTTAATTAAAATAATATACGAGAGAGAGATAGAGAGAGTTAGCGATGAATATAACATCTATGGAGAATGGTTGTCGCTAAAAGTTTGTTGGTGTTGTTGTAGTAGTTGGTTTGAAGCTGTTGTTTTCAACTATTTTAGCTGATCTGGTCTGTCACACATTCTGGCGAGGAATGCTGTGGAAAAAAGAAGATAAACAATATTAGCAAAGGATCTTTACAGAGAATGGAACAAGTAGACATTCAGACATCGGATCGGAGGATCTGGGCTCAATCCCTACTTACTGTTTAGTCGAAGACGACTGGATCGCTCATCAGGCGCTGGACGAACTCTGTTTATATTTTTTTGGATCGACGACAAACGGCGGGAAAACAGGACGCAATCACCGTGCAGAGACCATTCGATTGACATTCAGGAGTTGGTTTTGGTTTTTGTTTTCGAGTGTGTAGTGTTTTTGGGATTTGACACGCAAACATAGGTACGCATACAAATATTATTGTTTTTTTTTTTTGGGTTTCAGTGCACAGTGCAGTTTGGTGGGGATTTTTGGTTGTGCGCAGACAAAGAGTGACATGTGGAATAGACAAACAGCGTTTACATATTGTATATGCACAAAAAGCACATGGACACACGGGTCGCCTGCGGGACGAATACTTACGAGAGTAGGGGATAAATCCTTCTTCATCCTCGGGGTCCATGCAGTCGGCGAACAGAGTCTCCACCTGCTCGTCATCCAAGCTCTCACCTGGTAAAAAGAAATTTAATTGATTAATTAAAGGATTAGGGAAGGTATTAATTTAGTTAAACTTACCAAGCGCCAGCAGGGCGTGCTGCAGCTCAGCCAGCATCATGGTGCCGTTCTCCTCCTTGTCGTAGAGCTTCAAGCACTCAATGAAGTCCTCGTAGCAGCCCTGCTCCTTCTCCTTCTTCACCTGTGAGTAGATGGGCAGGAACTCATCCAACTTGATCTTCTTCTCGTTGCGCTTCTTGGTGCCGCCCATCTTCTCGATCAGCGCCAAGGTGGGGTTCAAGTTCAGGGCGCGGAGGGCATCACCTAGGTCGACGGCATCGATGCCCTCGCCGGGGGAGCCCATAACCTCGAAGACGAACTCCACATCTGCGCAAAAAGGATTCCAATTAGCATTTCGAATATGCAACCGAACAACCGAACGTAAAACGTAAATCCCATCAAGTTGTTGTATTTATTTTGATGTTTCATTAATTGAGTTAAAAATACTTTAGGGTGGGGGTGTTGTGGCACCCTTCGAAAATGAGGTCGATGTGGTAACCCTGAAAAATTCTGGTACGCACATTTTTGGTCATCATGAAAATCTTGACATGGCTGGGCATTAGTTACTGCCCCCTCGCGTGTATACGTGTGCGTGAGTGGGGATCTGGGAGCATTGCCAACCCGAAGAAGAACACACTACGTATACGTAATCCGACACCCGAACCGAACGCCTTCGCCCTCGTCTTCGCTATATACACAGTATACACAGTATATATGCGCTATATACACACACAAAGTCGCTTGGTTTTCTCCTCTCTTTCGGTGCGTTTGATCGAAAATAAATCTCAAGAAATAACTTGGCCAAAATTAGATCTCTAAACGACCAGCTTTTCGGCTCGCAGACGAGATGGCCATCGCCATCGCAATCGCGCGTTCGTTTTTCCGACATATACACACGATATTTTGTTGTTTTCCGCGGCTTTTCTATAACTCAAACTTAACTTTGCACTAGATTCGCTACCGGAATTGTGTTGGCAACCTTTTCTGGTTCATCGTTCAGCCGACGATCGATGAAAATAGCCCAGCGATGCATATAGACATTCCTTAATGAAAATTTTCCGCATAGTGTTATATATAGGCACGCGTATATGTATGCGATATATTCCAAGTGATTACGAAATATGTTCACCGATTTTTTGTGTACTTTTTTGTTGTGTATCTCACACGCGCACATTATGTAATCGTTATTTGAGGATTTTCTTTAATGAATTTTAGTCCTTTTTGCTGGGATATTCCCGATTCCTTTGCGATGCATTATAATTTATTGGTTTAACTTGATGGGTTTCGTTTGAGGTTAAAGATAATCCTTTTTCGTGCGGGCTTCAACTTACTTTCAACTTCACGCTTTGGGACATCAGCCTGTCAACGGAATCGAAAAAGATTGTAGATTTTGTCATTAATTCGATTGTGTGGAAAATCTTTTCAGCTGCTGCATATATAGATCACTGGATATTCGAGGAAGATGTGTGAAGAAGATTCCTTGCCCGATATTCACTCACCATTTTGTCTGTTTGATGCGAAAATCAACTGTATCGCGGATGAGCTCGGTCTCGACTGAACGTTATTCGTCAGCGGCAGTACGGCAAGGTAATTCTGAGGTGAAAGCCAACCAGCCGCTTTTCCGAAGCACACACATACACTTACACACGCCGATACAGATTCAAATTGAAAAATTCAAATACGAATACGAATGGATGACGAAACGCTCGCTCTTCTCCTGCGCAAGGCTACACACACACTACTACGCATTGCCCATGTACGATGCCAAGAATTTACTTTCATCTTGGGAACTTTTTCGATCTTCGAATGCCACTCTCTCTTCAGAGATCTAGCGGACCAGAAGATATATTCATTCGTGGCTCTCCTTTGGAGCCAGAGATGTTCTTTTCATGCTCTCCTAACCGGGCTATTTTTAAGATTTTGTTTTTTCGGTAATTCTGTGAATTTTTGTTCGCTTTATTTCGTTCGTGAAGGCAAAATAATAATCGCTTGTGGCATTCCCAGCCGGATAGTGTTGAATATCATTCGATGTTACAGATGATTTTGCAGATAATATTCTCTGGGCAACATAGTCTTTTCGGGGGTGGCAGGAATTTATTGTTTAGAGCGCTGCGCAATAGATGGACGCCTCCATGGAGGGGGGCTTCTTTCGGTGGGGAAAGGGATCCTGTTTAGGGGCTATGTACTATATACTCGTCAGATTTATATATATTTATACACTCATCGACCCTGATCGTCTTTTTGGCAAGCCCCGCGGCGTATTTCTCGGGTCTTGCGTGTTATCACTCGAAATGTTTTGTCAGCCGGTCGTTGGCGGGGGTGTTAAATGGCCGATTTCTTGTTTGTCGGCCGCAACACCTGAAAGCCTTTTCAATATTTATACATCTTCCAAAAAGTTCTATTCCCCATCTACATAGAAGGCGCATTACTGGCCCCTCAGGCGCCTTATTGTGTGCCGTCTCTACCATACAACATTTTAATGCGCGCTATTTATAAAAACTATGACACAGATACACAAAGTGTATTCAGAGCAAAAATGTACAGCAACAAAACATATACATATGTGTGTTCGAATTGTTTGCATGGGCATGGGGTACATAAAGCCAGCCACATAACGCCCGATCGAGCCTGAAGGGTAAAAAGAGGTGCTTAAAAGGCGGCAAATCTGGCAAGGAAGTGGCAATTAAGATAACGCCGGCCATTGGCATCAGCCGGCAAGTCGAATGTCCTTGTCCTTGGCACTCTGCTAGAGTGAATACATTTACATGTACGTGCCCATCAGACAGGCCCTTCTTTGACCCAGTTTCTAAGCCCAGCTGAGTGTTGCCAACTTCCGGCTGACAGACATTCTGTTCTCTTGACTGTTCTCCCTTCTCTCGTTGAATTGAGCCCTCGGCTCGGCTTTTGGCCGCGCAGCCTCCCTGGCTTTGTTATTGTTTACTCCCGGGTGCAACCTGTTGTCAGGGGGAGTAAATGGGGCACTTAGGCCGATTTGGCCCTTAATTGAACAGCTGTTATCAGCGGACAATAGCTGCATTGGATCTGCGCAGATTAAAGTGCGCAAGCCATTGATAAATCGTTCGGGGAGATGTTAACTCACAAGTGTATAAATATAGCTCTCGATTTTGTAAACAAAATAAGTAAAATTGGATGTTTATGTACGATGAATTAGCGGAATACTAGAATTTTTGGATTTGCAGTAAAAATTGTATAACTTTTATAATATGAAAACGATACAATGTTTAGAATAATCTGTTTATTCTGTATTCTGAAGTACTTAAAAAGAAATTATGAACTTAATTATAAAGTTTTCAATTTTTATACTTTAATAATTCTTTACCATACATTTATATATCTTCTTGTACCTGAATACCATCATCAAATAAATTAATTAGTGGACAGAACATTTGTGTACTGCTTTAATTCCCACTTAAGTTGGACACGACAGTGACTTATGTATGGCTATAACTTCTTAAATACTACCCGTTTATTTGCAGACGCACCCTCGAGACCGGCGAACAAAGGAACTTAATGGCGAACCCACGGCGTATACGCAATGTCCACCCTCCGGCATTTGTTATCATTGATAAGTGTGCTTCTGAAACAGGGTGTCCCGATCAGAGAACTAAACATTTCATTAGACAACAAGTAAAACGACTCCCTCTGCACTCAGAGCAGCCCTTCAGTGCGTATACTTAATACGAAGTGCGGGTGTTTGAGTCGCTCTCAGGGTGTTTGTGCGCTCCCCCACAAAATATCCTGTATACGCACTGCTGGCCTGCTGCTGTCGGCATTGGAAACGATGGAAGACGAGGGCGGCAGCGAGGATAACAACGACAGGGAGCTCAGAGCTCGTCAGTTAACGACGCCCGTCTCAGTTGCATCCGAACGCTCCAGCAGTAAACGTTATCCGAAACTGGCCACGCGCAAATCAAGGTATGTCCTTGCAAAACTACAAAAACTGAGCTGCAAAAGCAGAAAAAAGAGTGGACAAAAAGTACACAAATTGAAATCAAACAGAAAGTGCTTCAGGCTCTTCGCTCCGCAATTAGTGAATGTCCACAGCCGAACCCAGTTAAGGAAAGCAATGGACTGATGGCCAGAAGCGATTTCCTTTGGGTGCGGCACCAATCAAGCGAAATGTGGCCACAAAACGGCAACGTTTGATTTGAGTGTGTGCTAAGTGGCAAACAATTGACAGTGCGACGGCAATTAATTGGGGGAAAAAGCGAAATTTTCCACAATCCCAGCTCGGGTTATATAAGTCTGTGAAAATTTTTGCCCCAAATTAGCATGTATACCAGAAACCCAGTTCTGTATCTATAACCCAGTCGCCTCGTTCTGTTCTCAACGCTGCGGAGTCTGCGTTCTGCGCAGCGTCCCAGGACCCGAAATCTGGTCCTTTTTTTTATGCTTGTTTCGATTCGGAAGGGGGAGTGTCTGCCACATGGATGTGGCACTGACCTAGTCGCCGGATGGCCAGAAATCAACAAGGAAGGAGCACGACGAGCCTGCGCACGCAAACACCTGTTGCACATGCTAATGGTTTCCCTTCCCCGTTCCCCTTCCCTTTTGGGTTTTGTTTTTATGAATGACTCGATAGACAGCTGTTGCACGCCATTTGATTTGTGTCCTTGCCATTTCAGCTGGCCACCATGGTGACCAATGTTGCGGCAACGGGGACAGCGACTACGAGTGCAACCAACAACAACACCGGCAACAGCAACACCACGAACAACAACAACCTGCAGACGAACAACAACAGCCATGCGGCGAACAACAACAACGATGACTTTGACTTTGACCAGGATAGCGGACTGCAGGACCTCGGCTTGCCGGTGTCCGTGCAGACATTCCTGTGGCGCCAAATAGCGCCCTTCATCCGGCCAAAGTTGGGCAAGCTGCACGAGTCTACCTGTCTGGTGAGTTTGGCTAATGGGTGTGCCAAATAAATCGGTCACGAGTCGCGTTTGCCAAAGACCAAGAAAAAAGATACGATGGCCGACAAACAAGGAAGCATTTCCGCTCTTCCCCCCCAAAAAAAAAATAAAATAAAATGGGTGCTGTATATTCGCTATGCGTGTTTGTTGTAAGGATGGACTGTGTAACATACCAAAACCCAAATCATTGGCATTCAGATTGGCACAACCAGTTATCAGATCGAAACCAAAACCAAAGATTATGTTCAATGTATTCTCCTTTTGATTTCAATCAGCAAAATTCATGGAAAATTGGAAACCAAAACCCAATCTTGACTTTGATGTTTGATGTGTTTATTCTTTCCTGCATTCGATATACTTTCTTATAACAACTACTAACACGGCCACCTTCCACAAACTGAACAAAACAAATCTGTCTTTCGTTTATGCCAAGCTGGGAAAAGTTTTCCACCAAGAATAATATTTTACAACTGAAAACTGCAAAAAGTACGACTAAGTTTGTCTTGGAAACTTTTCCTGCGCTTGTGTATAATTACATTCAGTATGCTTTTAACACAAACCAACTAAAACCAAAAACTAAAACAATAACAAACTGTACAAATTAACATTGTAAAATCTTTCGCAATTTGTCTGAATCTGAATGTAGTTTTGTCAACATGCACCGGGACACCATGTAAGTTATAAATGTTTGTGGTAGTTATAACCCCTTTTTTCTGACTCATAAAGTTTTCTGCCTCAATGTGCAACATTTGGCAAACCATTTAAATTGGTTAGTGTGTTGTACATTGGGGTTGAAAGCAATACTTCTTCTTCTTCTTCTTCTTTTATATTGTAGATGTTTGGTGTTTTGTGTACCTATGTTTAAGATTTTTTTGTACTATGACCCCTTTTTTGTGCTGTAATTTTGGTAGTTTTAAACCCTTTTCCTCCAAGCTTTTCTACTATAAATTGAATGTTTTCTCGTCCACTTTGCGATGTTCAGGAGTCGAAGGAAGCCTGCAAGGTAATGTTTTTTGGTATTCTAAGCTCGATTAAATATTTATTAACCCTTTTTTAGTCCTTTGAGAAAGTGCTTGTGCAGAACATCCAGTTTGGTCTGTCACCTCCTCTCACAAAAGGATTGGGTGTCATCCCGCGATGGCGACTGTTGCAAGGAGCTCTTCCACATGTTATGCATGCCTGTGCCGCTTTACTCTATAATCGAGTCAAGGACATGCAGGCTATTGGACCGGTGGAAACCAAATTGCTGTACACCATGCAATGGATCCTTCTTTATGCCGCCGAGGAATGTGCCGATGATGAAGGCGGTGAGGATCTGGGATTGGGCGATGCAGCCGAGCCAAAGTCAAAATCTATAGATCAGTATTTGTTTTCAGTGCCAACAATTACAGTGAGTTTATTTAATATTATATACACTTTCCTGAGTATACATAACATTATTTTCCTTCAGCTTTTTGTGTACCTCTTTGCCCCAATAATACACCACTTAAAGGAATCAGATTTCCAGAACTTCCGCCTGGAGAATGGCATTAAGCTCTGGCAGGGAATGTGGGACAATCGAGCACCAGGTGCTCCATGTTTCACAGCTCCGGTTAAACCGAAAGCCAGGAACTTGCTTTGTGCACCCACTCCAAAGGGTTCTACAGATGTTTTCCCAGCCAGAAAGCATTCTCTTAGTGCAGATGCCATGTCACCCAAAGCAGATTCGCCACAAAGTGGTATCTCTGATTATGGCAGGCAGGATGAGGAGGTTGGTTTTCATTTAAATTTGTTCTTACATTTATTTAACAGTACATTTTCTTTGATAATTATAGGGCTCCTGGGTTTCCTCTCCCAAAGAGTTCGCCTTCCCTGAAACCATACCAGAAGAAGCCTCAAGCGTGGAAGATGAACGCGTTGTCATTTTTCGGCTGCCTTCGGCGCCACAACTAATGGATAACTCATTCTTTACGGTAAGTTGATATTTTGGAAATGTTTGCTTAACATGTAATAATAAATTTATAAATCTCTAGGCCGATGCCAGTCTGCTGCAGCAGCAGCAATCCCAGAGTCGTCGGGGAAGTCGTCAATCGATGAATTCCCGCGATAAAGACAAAGCGCCCTCCACCAAATTCGAGTTTGATCAGCAGGAATTAATGCGCGGTGCTTCGATGAAGGAAAAGCGGAGTGCCTCCATTGAAAAGGAAACTGATTCGGATAAGTCAGAAAGTATCAAGGCAGATGTTTCGGCAGCTACTTTTCTGGATGTGGCGGTACTTCGTTGCCTATTCATTTCCCATTGGCAGGAGGAGGGCATCTTTTGGAGTCTGCAATATCTATACAATCGGTGGGTTATTGGTTTATATAATAAAAAATAAGTAACTTTATAATATCTTGCATTTAATATAGACTAAGTGACATTGGCGAGGAGGCTGCCATCACTTTAAATCAACCACGCAAGCGCTCAAACTCCTTGCCCATACCACAAATCGAGATATCACTGTACCAGGGACCCGGCAGCAACAGTCGCGATAGTCCTGGAAGTTCAGTGGTTAAGGACTACATCGAAATACCCGATCCTTCGCCAACTGTGACAGCCTGTGTTGCAGGTAAGTTAATTCTTATATTTAATTTATTAATGTATTCTACATATTATTATCATTTACAGAGGAACCTCATAGTGCACCCAGTACAACCGAAAGGCGTGGCAGCGAGAAAAAGAAGCGAGTCAAAATGGCTGATCTGCGGGCATTCGTGGAGACAAAGATGTTCTCCAAGTCGGAGAAGAACTTGGAAAAAGTAGGGCTCGACACAAACTCAGCCAATGGCAAGACACCACTGCAACATGCAGTAAGCGGAGCAAAAACTAATGTTTACTGTTCTTAAGTGTTTCTGCCTGGCTCCCGCTTATAATCCCCATATAAACAATTCATTTTACATGGTGTTTGTTTGGCTTGAGAGTTTAATGTTCAATTTACTCCATAACCGTTTAGTTCAATGGTAATAATCATGTTTATTTTATTATCTAGGAATACCATCGCAGTCTGGATACGGGTGAAAAGAAGCTATCGAGATCTGCTTCAATGATAAGTCGCGAACCAGCCAGTAATTTAATCAAGGGAAAATCCATGCCCAGTCTCAGGTAAAGAGAAATATCCATTAAACCCCAAAAACAACCAAACTACTGACTCTTAATCAGGCCTCTGACACCAGAAACAAGAACATATACACTTCCAAACGATTCTCAAAATTCTACACTCTTCAGAGTCTCAATCTTTGCTCGCAAGCTAATGCTATATATTCTATACCCTATGACTTGTACTACTTTCTCCTTTGATCAACCAGCTGTCTGCTTGATAGCGGGTGAGTTATGGTCTACCAAGCAACGAAACATGATATATATATCGATCTAGAAGAACACTCTATGCTTTATGTGCTCTGAGACACAGTTGTCTTTAATCCTTCTATAACCTTGCCTGCTCACCTTTTCGGCACCTTTCCAAGCCTGTTTCTTTGTCACCACCCCCAAGCCTTTCTCCCCTACTTAACCCCGATCCTCCAGCTTGCCGCACTCCGTTTTTGACTAATGCCACACACACGCTTTTTCGCATGTATCCTACAAAATACAAGATTTTACAGATACGTTGAGCCACCCAAGGCGCCAAGGCCGTCGCAGGCCACCTGTCCGCGTTCCACGGCGTTCTATCCTAGGAATCCCATCATTACGGTCACGGAACACACACCTACACCCTCGCCGGATTACATGAAGCGACAGGTGGGTAATTAATTAAGGATTACCTTCATATTCGAAGGAACGCCAAAACCCATTTACCTTTGTTTCCAGGGATCCATTGACTCCCAGCTGGATGCCTTGAGCAATGGCGGCAGTATTGCCGGCATGGGTGGAAATGGAGGGGGAAATGGCAGTACTGGCATGGGCAGTACCACAACTCGTTACCGGGGACAAATGCTGCGCTCCCACACGGACTCCCACATCGATTACACGGGAGTGGACGAGTCGGAGGCTCCAGGATCCTCCTTCTATATAACACGCGATGGCGGCATTGATTACGAGATAATCCTGCTGGCCATCAGCAATGTTTTTAAAAGGGATCCTGCCCAGGTTTGCTCTCTTCGAGTTTTGGAAGCAGGTCTAAACATCTGTGAACTGCTGATCGAAATGGGAGTTCTCAAGTTGGGAGAACATGCTCACGAGATTTCCATGAGTATTACGAGGAGAGCTTTGCAGGTGTTGGGTTGCCCACACGGATGTAATGATGGTGAGTAGGAAATCTTTATTTAATCTATATAATTTCATTTTAATAATTTAATATCCTGCTGTTTCAGGTGTTCGAGGTCCACCAGCTGACTTCCTGCGCAACCAGTGCCAGAAGATCCTGTCCCGCATGCTGAGACAGGCAGGTCAAAGGACCAAGCGCTTCATGCAGGAGATGGTGAAGACATCGCCACTTCCGGAACTCATCGACTACTTTCACGCCTTCCTGGCCTTCTGCGTGGATCCCAGTTCCCTGCTCTCGCCACTAAGTAAGTTTTGACCAACTGGATAGGCAAACCGCTTAACCGCAAATGCTGGGCTTGGATGCCAACCCAATGTAGGCGCACCAAATCCCCCGATTAATACCAGTCGTTCCAACCAGACTCTTGAGTTCCATTGGCCGTTTTGAGTTGGGCTTCCCCTACCCCTTCGCTGCCGCCTTTTGATTTGCTCATCCGGCGCTGACCCCCTGCATCTGCATCCATTAATCCACCAGTTTGTGGCTCTCTCTCCCCATTTTGCATGCCGAGTCTTTTGCTAATGCTTTTGAGTTGTCCCCTTCCGGTTTCTTTACTGTCACCACCAATACGTTGTATATATATGTATATGTATGTATGAAATGATGCAATAGCTC
Organism: Drosophila ficusphila; assembly: GCF_018152265.1. Lineage (NCBI taxonomy): Eukaryota > Metazoa > Arthropoda > Insecta > Diptera > Drosophilidae > Drosophila > Drosophila ficusphila. Next base: position 23,462,429 of record NW_025064737.1, read on the forward strand.
ATAAACGTCAGAGTGGATATAAAAATGCTAACACCGATATTGGCGGCGTACCAGGTCAGGGCGGCTACTCCACCAATTTTAGTGGAGGAATGAGCGGCGGTGCCGAGGCCCAAGTGGTTGGAGCGGTCTTCAAGCCCCTGGTCAGTCGCTTCGTGGAGGCTAGCAAGGATCTGAAGGGTCCCGAGAACATCGCCCTCTACGGCGACATTCGGCAGTTGGTCACCTACGTGAAGGGAGCCCATGGCGGTCCGTTTCGCCTGGTGGCCCTCAGTGGGATTCTAGCCGTCACCCCAAGGCCACACAAGAAGGGTCCGTCGGCGCAGACCACCAGGGTCATAAGGTGAGTAAAAGAAAGTACATATATATTCAAATATTTTATAAGGAAAGTCCTGTGGAAACGCAGAAATTCTTTCGGACTAACAATCAGAAATTAACAAAGTTATACGAGTATTAATATTAATTTATGGTTTGACAAGCTTTTCTTGTAATCAGGATTGAAATACTATCTCGATTTCTAGACTAAATATATTTAAGTGTTTATTTATATTTATAATTTTTTTGTATTTATTAAATACTTTCCCTAATTACAGGCACATTCCTCAGGCGAATGTGACACAGAGTCTGCAGAACGACGACAATCGCTCCCAGCGACGTTTGCTGCTCAAGAAGCGGAGTACCTCATCAGCCTGCGCCGTGGTGAGTCCTATCCCCAGATCCCAACCAGAAGCTCATCCCTGGATCTTTCTCCACAGAGCCTGCTGGAGACGGAGGCCTGCGAGGAGCACTACAAGACCAGCCAGTCGCCGCTGAGCAACTTCCGCCGGAGGACGACCGGAGTGCGACCCACTTTGACCCCGCGGCACAGCGAACGCGCCCTGTTGTCCGACTCGACGTCCAGCTCGGAACGCAATTCGCTGGGACGGCTCAGCGGCTTGGTGCGCTGGTTCCGCGGCACGCCCAAGGAGGCCTCGTCGATCGACCTGGAGATCGGGTCGCTCAATCCGGAGATCTCCTCCACGTTCATGCGGCACGCCTCGCTGAAGATCCAGCGCGGCCGCTCGAGCGATGGTCCGTCGGCCCTGCAGCGCGCCAAGCGACGCGTCGAGCGGCGGCTGAACCGTTTCGGCGGCATTGTGAAGGGCAAGAAGAAGGTGGGCGGCATCGAGGAGACCGCCGACTTCAGCCGGCGCAGCTCGTCGGACATGTGCGACGGGCCGCGGGAGTCGGAGGTGGTGATCCTCAAGGAGCGGAAACTGGTGCCCACCGAACCGGTACGCGTGGGCATGCTGCGATTGTCCTTCCTCCTGGAGACCTGTGCGCCTGGCTCCTTTCCGGATCCACAACTCGTGGCAGCAGTCCTTGATCTGGTCAGTATATCTTTGAAGAAAACAAGAATCTTGAATGAGTAATAGCGATACTTATTTGCAATACATTACAAAATTAGCTAATCTAATGCCATAATCTTAGGGAAATCTTTTTAGTGTTCCTTTAATGAACTGAAATCTCTTTTTAATGTAGCCCCAAGCCCCCCTCGTGGCTCGTGCCACCTTCCTTTTGGAGTGCGCCCACTTTGTCCATTTGTGCAACAAGGGTCAATGGCCGGCATGGATGAAGCAAAACGTGGGTAGCTATCGGGCATCGGGGGCCAATATTAATCTCAACCAGATGAAGCAGCAGGTGAGCCAAACGAGCGCCAGAAGGACGCACATCCTGCAGCGGGCTGCTGGAAAGATGTTCCACCAGTGGGCCGAGATGGTGGGTGCCAGGCTGGAGGAGATCCTGTTCACCGAGAGATTGCAATACGAAGCTGTGAACGCCAGTCTCACGGACCCGGAGAAGCAGCGGGAGTTACTGCAGCAGGACGAGGAGGAGGACTTCCTGGACGAGACCTCCGTCAATCCGCATGGCAATGATTGTCCCCACTCCTTGAAGCTCATCGCCTGTGTGTTGCTCTTCGAGATTACCGCCTTTCTGAGGGACACCTACTTGATGCTTCCAAAGACCTCCAAGCTGATCCATCGGGATAAACCGGCGCCTTGGGAGAAGGTTTATCGCGAGGCCAATCGCCGCTGGTCCATGGCCCTCAGTTCCATGGGTCACTCGCAGACCTCCGCCCAGAGCCTCCAGTCGATAGCAGCGGGAAACGACGGAGCCGGCCAGTCGGAGCGGAAGATATCCTTCGTGCTCCACGAACCGGACAACGAGTCGGAGAACAGCAGCAACACAACGCTGACCAAGGAGGGGGAGGAAGGTAACTCATATTTAATTTTAAAAACTAAGACATATTGTACATAGTTTTTTTTAATTTAAAGCTCGTCGTCCAACTGCATCAGCTGTACGTCCATTTTTATTAAGACGTGGCACAGCCACTACAACGGGAGGATCCTTTAAGCGCAGATCTTTGAAGCTGCGACGCAACACCAAGGACAGCAAGGACATTGAAACAGATTGTAAGTAAAAATCTTTAAACCTTTTTAATATAATAATGAGATTAAATTCAATTCATTCTTCCAGTCAACATGCAATCGCGTCGCAAAGTCTCCTCGCTTTCCGACCGCAGTGATACTTCAGAACAGGGAATGATCAGCGGAGGCGAGGAGTCACCGGGAATCCTCAGTGATGATCAGCAGCCGGAATCACCTACAGACTCAAATGAAAACGATGACACAGCCAAGAATATGCCTTGGCTAAAGGCTATCATCGATTTGATGTCCAGCTACAATTACTATTGCACCCACAAAGGATATTGTCATCCTTTCTGTTATAAAAGGCATATGCGTTCCTGCACTCGTTTGGTTAAGGCCACCAGAAAGGTGAGTTTAATTGATTTTTAAAACAAACAGATTCACCTTAAAACTATGGTTTTCCTTAAATAGGTTTATGGCGAGGAGTTCGGCTTTAGCTTTGATTCAGATCATCCCAATGTGGAACCCACAATAATTACTTCAAGTAAACCACACACTTCGCGTTCTCGCTCCACTCGAAAAGTTTCTGAGCAAAGTTCCACCCAGACTTCTCCTTCTAAGCGGAAGGATAGTTTGTCTCGGAAAGATCGGTAGGTGGAATATATATTATTTCCTCTTGATGAATTATCAATTTCTCTTCCCCAGCATAAGTGATGATCCTGATCTGGAAATGGCGGAGAAACTGGCCAAAGCCTTCCGCCAGGAGAAGGAAAAGAAGATGCAGGAGGAACCTCCCATCCTGAAGTTCATCCGCATCCACATCCGTAACCTGTTCCACTTTCCGTTGGCCACTCTGCTTAAAGGAGCTGTTGTCCTCACCGAGGAGATGGTCATTGAGGCAATGCCCGCTGCCTGGGAACTTTTGCTGGAAACGAATCATGATACGGCCACCTCAAGTGCCGCCGTATTTCTGATGGGTTCAGTGAAAGCCCAGAACTTCGCCTTCGACATTATGCAGCGGGCTTTGAAGCACAAGGATCCGGATATAAGGATCGGCGCCATTCAGCGTTATCTGGTGCTGTGGAAGTGCCGATTCCACGTCTGGCCGCGAATGGAGGAGAATGCCCATGATGTGACTTTCAAGGTGCCACCAGGTGGCATCGAGTTCACCCTACCGTCGCCTAAAATCGGAATAGAAAGCCTGCCGGTGGTGGATCCACCCTGGATGCCAGTGCAGCAGACAAAGGACATGGATGTGACCCTGAATCAGGATAGACATGTGAGTGAGAAGGCTGCCGAGACACTGGGTTATGTACTGATCGGGGGAGGGAACTTGTATGATAAATTAATAATATACTCACCTTTTTAGCGATCTTTGGTTACTGCCACCAAAAGCCGCAAGATGCAGCAAACGGAGGCGATAAGAAATGCTTTAAGACAGCAGAGGGATAAGCAAAGGGCAGAGCGCCACAGTTTCCTTATAACAATGATACCCATTAGTCAACAGGCTTCTCATGAACCCGGAATGGAGAAGCTGGAGGATCATGAGATCGAGGAGGATCTGGATGGCACGCGGATGTCCTCTCATTTGCACCATGCCCATTCGCTTTTCCCCTCTGTACTTTGCTCCTCCGTGATGCAGATTGTCGGTTGTCTGGATGATGCAGCCATTGGATCGGATGGAAATGCGGTGTACGAGATTGCCTACCAGGTGATCTGGGTTTGTTTGGTGGAGGAGTCTGCTCTCTTCCTGCGGTATGTTTTTGAGCGCTTAACTAGGGACCGTCAGGATCAGATGTTCAAGCTGCTGAGGCACCTCATTCGATTTGTGCCACGTTTGCCACAACAAGCTGCCTTTGCCCTGTATAACTCGATAATAGGATACATCATGTTCTATGTGAGATCTTCTAATGAGCTAAAGCAGGAGGTAATTATAGAAGCCATTGAAATAATATTATATACTGTACTTAATAAACTCTTATTCTTTAGCTCGTTGGATCAGCTTTATCGGTACTTTGGATGGTGGTGCACTCGGTCCATGGCATTATGTTCAAGGATTTAAAGCAGATTTTAAGGAAGGAACAATGTGATGCTTCTATTCTATTAACAGCCAATGTACCCGCGGCCAAAAAGATTGTAGTACACGGACCAGCTGATGATGACTACAATATACCCTCCCAGTTTCCAGTGCAGGAGGATACTCTCTTCTGCCAGTTGCTCAAGGAGGCCTTGGATTACTATCCCATTGATGAGAAGAACACCAGTCACTACTGTTTGGTGGATTACAAGAGCAGTAAGATTTGCAAACTTATCTGCCCTATCAGTTCTTACTAAATTGAATTCCACTTTCAAGGTAAAATCCTTAATCCGAATTGGTACATCCGTGACCTGTACTTCTTTAAGCGATCCCAATACCCGGAGGTGCGACTCATGCTAATGCGTCCGGAGGAGTCCTTCCTGGCGCTCCAGAAACAGGAACTCACCAAAAAGTTCGTCGAGATCGGCAAGGTGCATCTGACCTGGGCCATTCTCAAGAACGTGGACATGGTGGTGCAGCGAGTGGTGTTCCTGCACGAGGAGCTGATGAAGCTGCCCTCCTTCCCGCGCAAGGCGCTCGAGGTGGATCTGGATCTGCACCATGGCGGCGAGTACGGAAAGGTGCTGCTCGGGTTGGACGTCCTGCACAAGTTCATGTGGGTGCGACTGATCGCCCGCATGTTCGAGGCCATGGCCGGTAACTTTGCCTACTCGGCGGACATCCAACTCTTCCTGAACGTCCTTTCCGGCGCCTCCATTCTGCACGCCGAAGACTCGTGCATCATGCGCTATGTGATGGCCACCTTCATCAACGCCGCCTTTAATTTCAAGAACATCTTCTCCACAAACGGTTACTTTATGATCATGCCCACTTTGTTGCAAGTCTATTCGCTGCACCAGACCAACAAGCTGATCACCACAACGATTGAGTACGCGGTCAAGCAGTTCTACCTGCTCAACAGGAAGCCCTTCATCCTGCAGATGTTCGGTTCCGTTTCCGCCATCCTGGACACGGATGAGGATGGCACCTATGGCGAGGCCCACAAGGTCCAGTCCAGCTGTCTCTTCAACCTGCTCTTGAGTCTGGAGGATCCCTCTCCGGATCCGCTTAACATTGCGGAGTTGGTCAAGGAACCCAAACCTCTAAAGGCCATTGATTTCTGTTACCACGACGAGGATGACGATGTCACTGTGCTCGACTGCATCACACTTTGTGTCATGGTGGTGTCCTACTCCGCCGAGAGCACAAGAGGATATCAAATGCTAGTAAGACCACTTAAACTTTTCTAAGTTGTATCTTTATCTGTGATCTAAAAATCGTTTTATTTCAGATAATTTTGGAAGCCATTCTGCCCTGTTACCTGCAACAAATCCAATCGCCCAGTTATATTCCACTGCAGGGAAAATCCGAGCGGGACATTATCCTCCAGTTGGCAGTGGCCATTAGGACTATGGTGCACAACTGCGAGGGTCTGGCAAAAAGCTACAATGGACCATATCGGAATAGTCCAGAGCACAAGGGCTCCTCACAGCGAAATTGCAGCAGGGGACCTCCCTGCTCCCCAGGACTCGATTTCGAGGAGGAAACGCATCCCAAATATATGACTGATGCCCGAACGAAGAACATGATGGATTCCGCTGAGGATTCGGAAATGATAAGAACGGAATACAGGAGACCCCGTGATGTTCTGCTCTCCGTGGTGGCTGATTTCCTCACCAAATCCACAGCTAGACTGGCTGAATTGGCCAAGAAGATGCCAAGTGATACGAAACCCACGGAGGTTCTGGATGCCAAGTGCCACATTCGATTGGCGGACATTGCGCACTCGCTGCTTAAGGTTTCTCCCTACGATCCGGAATCCATGGCTTGTCGGGGGCTTCAACGATACATGCAGGCGGTATTACCAAGAGCGGAGTGGTCCAACGATACTCTACGCAACGCACTGGTCACCATCCTGCGACGCATTGATAAGGTGTTCCTGAAGATCTCGAAGAAACCGTCGATTCGAAGGAATACGGACTGGGAGGCGGCCGCCGGACTGCTGAAGGGCATCCACGAGACGATCATACGGCACTCGTACGTGCTGCACTGGCAGCAGATGAAAACCCTGATCAGTACGGTGCAGAATCTGATCGTCAACGAACCCGGATCCGGCATCCCCGAGGGCGTCTCCAGCGCAGGAGCAGCGCTCATGTCTCAGAATCCGCCGGCCTTTTTCTGCTCGGCCGTGGTGCGTTTGGTGGCCCTCCAGGTGGTCAGCCCCGTGGACTGTTTCTCGCTGGTCCAGATATGCGGCGGCAGTGCCGAGTTTGCCACGCAGGAAAAGGCCGAGGGCTTTCTAATGCATCTGATAATGCCACTGTGTCTGAAGGTTTGCTCGGGCCGAGGCGTTTCCGACGTGGGCGAATTGAAGATGACCGACGTCTCCTTCCTGCTGACTGCCGTGTTGAACGCGATGAGTCCCCCGGCGGGTCGTACCGGCCAGGCCGTGTCTCAGATAAACCGGGTCACCGGCGACCTTCGGGCCGGAAGTCTCACCTTCACCGGCAGTCGGGATGCCAAGCGCCCGGCTCGCATCTCCGGCTCCCTCTACCAGGCTGCCTTCCTCGCGCTGCGCATCGTGTGCATCTGCTTCGAGAGCCGGCTCTCCACCGAGTGGCCCCGCATTGTCCGGGTGATGAGGGACCTCGGGCGGCGCAACGAGGCGGCACCGGACCTCTGGAGCTTCATGGAGTTCGTGGTGACCCACCGAACGCCCCTCTACATTGTCCTGCTGCCCTTCATTCTGCACAAGGTAAGAAAGGGGATCGGATTTAATAATTTGTGTTTTCAAGAAAACTTTTAGCCTAACTTCGACTTTGATCATGTAAGTTGGTGACCCCAAAACCAAAGCTTTGTCTTTGGTAAAATTTCAAACCCCAAAACACTTATTTGCCAAATTGTAGCTTGTACTTCATTAATGCTCTGCTAATTGCTAAAGCTAAAGAAGCTGAGTAATACTAGATATCAATTTCTATCTTATACCCCAAGTATTATTTATTTTCAACACAGTTCTCAATATTATTATTTTTTGCTAAAGAGCTGAATACAAAACTCTGAAGTTGCCATGAACCTTTGTGGCATTTTATTTTTTTTTTTTAATGTAAATTCTAGTCTTGCACTTTTATGCCCCACACTTGGACTAAAAAATACTTACTTATTGTCTTGGTCCCCATTTACACTACACTTAAACCCCCTAATAATTAAATTAAATAATAGTAAGTAAGACTAACGAACCGACTTTTCCAGATTTCGCAGCCACCCATCGGCGACCACGAACGTCACATGCAGTTCATCATTAGGGAACGACTGCGTGGAACGCCACCGCAGGGTGGGATCAAGTCCAAGGGAGCTCTGCTGCTGGAACTGGCCCGGGAGCTGCGTGACCTGCGCGACGAGCTGGAGGAGAAACGATACGGTAAGACCCCTCAACCCCGAAACCCGGACCCCGTCCGCACACTCCCAGTCCACACAGCAAACCCACTCATGTTTCAGTCTCCACAGATCGCGAGAGTTCCGAGCAGAAGAAGAGCGACACACCGGCGGCAACTAGTGCGGCAGACGCCCACAAGTCGCAGCAAAGACCTTCACTCATATCTATCTTCACAGGAACCACCACCGGCCAGGCATCGCACTCGCACGTATCCGCCGTGCCAATCGACTCGCGCAGCGGATCCGGCGGGATCTGCACGCCCAGCGACACGCTGTCGCAGCAGACGCTGCACCCGCCGCGGGAGTCGCTGTCGAGCAGCTCGACGGGCCGGGATCCGCACACGACGACCAGCGAGAGCCAGAGCGGCGAGGCGGACGCAGGATCGGCGCCCACGTTGGTGGGGCCCACGCCGAGCGGATCGGGACACGGATCGGCCGGTGCTAGCGGCACCGCCTCCGCCGTGCCCTCGCACCTCTCGCATTCGCAGTCGTTGCAGCAGGCTCCCTTCAAGGCGCAGCCGCCCAAGCTGCGCTTCGTGTCCTCCGTGGAGTTCCGGCACTCCTCGGGGGAGACCTCGACCACGCCGCTATCGCCCGAGAGTCCGGCGGAGGACAGTTCCGGGGATCACACAAGGTCCAGACTTCAGCGCTCCAAGGCGGCCAGTCGGAAGACCTTCAGACTGAAGCGCAGTCGTCTTACGCCCATGGAACCTCCAAGCATTGTAAGTAGTTCGGAAATAGGTTACCACTGCAACTATAGATATTACTTCTTTCCGAAAGGTAACCTCCCAGGAGGAGCAGCCTCAGCAGGCGCAGGCAAAGACCCTGGGAGAGATATCCTGGGACTCTGTTTCTCAGACATCCTCCACTTCCGGCTATCGGGATAACAACAGCTTGCAGACAGGGCTCCTTTCCCCAGATGGATCCTTGGGCGGTTTGACCCTGGGTCGCTCGCCCTCGCAGCACTCGCTCCTCATGGTATTCGAGGGGCAGGACGAGGACACGCTCATTTAACAATCACAGAACGGCGACCGGGCCTATGAACTTTAGAACCAATTAGTTCCACGGATAAAAGGAATTTGGAGTAGAGAAATGTGCAAAGAGTAGTTGTTGGATGTTAAGTTTTGTAGACGAATCGTTGTTTTCCATTATGTGCCATCTTTTGTATGCGATAGGTAAAGTTAGATACTAATAAATGTACTTGGTAGCCGTTCGAATTATCACTCTCGTTACTTTATCAACTATATACGTTTCACTTTTGCTTGCCTTTTCAAGTGGCGCCAAAAAATTTAAAAATTTGATCTATCATGGTCACCCTGAGTCACCAGCTGATAATCGATAAGTTAAAGAAAATCATTATCGAAATTAAAGATGTTTTCTTTTTGTGTTTTTTAAAGAGCTTAACATATATTTAGGTATGTTACGCATGACACAACAACGAACAGTTATTCCAAAAATTTAAATTATGAGTTGCACAGGCTTACCATATTTTTTGTGGGATCCATAGTGATGACTTACACACAACCAGTGTTGCCAGGTGATGGGCGCCCGTATAAGCTAGATTTTTAAAAAAAAAAAGCTAGAATAAGCTTATATTTAAAAAAAAAGAAGTTCTAAAAAACAATATTGTAAAATTATTCATTTATAAACGAATACATAGTTTCAATTCAATTTTACCGCTCTGCAAATGCAAATGGGTAAAATTGACCGAGTTAGATTCGGTTTTTTTTTTTTTTTTTTGGGTGGGGGGGGGGGATGGTTGAACTCCAAAAACACCCCCCGTAAATCCGCCAATGCTTATATTTCGGAAACCACTTCTCTTTTCACTTTAGTAAGCAAGAGTAACGAACTTCTCTTTTTACTTGAGTAAGCAAGAGTAACGAACTTTTGATATAATTCAAAGCTGCAGAAAATCGAATGTTTCTGGTGAGCAATCGATAAACGTTTGTTTACCTTATCGAAGCAATCGACCAACTATCGCAGTCACGTTTGCCTGCGGTACGCGTTAGTGGTTTTTTGGGGATTCATTAAAGTTTGTTATTGGGGAGTTCCTTATTTATATAATAGATAAAAAGCGATGGAGAAGCTCATGTCAGCCAAAACATGTCTTAAACTGCTGCAGGTGGGTTGTTGTCTAGCTGGGTAACAGAACATATTCGCTCTGACACGCATTTCATTGATTATCCCAGGTTATGCCCGGCGTGCAGCAGGCTGCCACTCCTGTTAGCCTGGGTGCTCTGGCTCCTCCGGTCCATAATTTGCTCCAGATGCAGCAGGTTCGTCACCGACAAACCAAACACTGGCAGCCCGAGTTTAAGCGCCTCCGGAAGCAAAAGTTTGTCAAAATGGAGATACCCAATCTGCGCGAGAAACAGGAAGACATCAGCAAGGAGGAGATGCGCAGCCGGATGAAGGAGCGTGGTGTCCTACCGCCCCGGCCCTGGATGGAGCGCCCCTTCCACATCAGTTGCACTGGCGGCATCTTCGAGGCTTACGTCCCGCCAGAGGGCGATGGCAAGAAGTCGATTATCTCGACATCGGGCGCTAAGCAAAAGCTTGAGTTTCTAGAGAAGAAGTCCAAGAGCCTAATGGCAGTGCGTAAGATCCGCTCCTACGAGGAGAGTTTTAGCACCGACGATTTTGGCGCCGAAGCCCAGGATATCTACATCCAAGCCCACACGCACATGGCCGCCAAGGAGAAGTACAAGATCCGCGAGTTCGTCAGCGAGCGCTGCTACCCGGAAATGATGCACAACGTTAAGGACAAGACCATCCGCTGGAAGTTCCTGCAGTCACTGGAGCCTCCGCGCGTCGTCCATGCCCGCGTCACCGAGGTGATAACAAAGGAAAACCAGTTTGCCCAGGTCACAGTGCGCTTCCACAGCCAGCAGATGCTAGCCATCTACGATCGCTTCGGCCGGCTGATGCACGGCAGCGAGATCCTGACCAAGGACGTGCTGGAGTACGTCGTGTTCGAGAAGCACATCTCCAACGAATACGGCAAGTGGCGGCTGCACGACAAGATCATCCCCGACTGGCTACCGCCCAGGCAACCGGCTCCCATCACCTACCGCCTCATTGAGGAGGAGGAGGAGCCCGCCAAGGAGCTGGTTGCTGGCGAGGAGAGCAAGCAACTGGAGGCGGGCAGCGAACAGCCCAAGGAGCAATTGCAGCTGGCTTCCCCGGCTGAGAGCCGGTCAAAACCGTCGTTGGCCATTTGATTGTACTTTCTGTGGGCCGCCTGGCGGCTCAAAAGAATGCGCGTTGTTATTGCGGAATGATTTGTGAATTATAATTTTAAACGAAATTTTAATTTGTTTTTATTTGGATAACAATTTGTATTTTATGACCAACTTGACGGACGATTTGCCAATATGTGTTTTTAATTACTATTTATTTTTTAAATAACTCAATTTGAAACTTGTTGCACTTTTAATTTACGAATGTGGACGTTAAGCATCCTTAGCCTTTAACTTGTAGTTTATAACACGCGTAAGTAATTAATTTTTTTGTAGGTATCGGATCTAAATGAAAGCCCCAAAAAATACGCTTTTGAGTTATTACTTGTAATATATTTACACAAAATGTGTTAAAGCTAGAGCCTATAATTAATAGTTATAAATACAGGTGTTCACTCAGTTGATTACATACAAGAGTTCGTCATGGATTGGATGGACACTCGACAGGGAGTCCGACATACAGTATCAATAAATAGTGCACAGATATATACAAGCAAGATCAGTTAAGCCAATTTAATTGCGTTGGCGGCCCCGCATCCCCGTATCACACGAAGCTGCTGCTGGGTTCGTCGAGGTAGGCACACCGCGATCCCGGCTCTTCGAGGGACTTGCGTCCCACTTCCAGGGGAATTTTGCTCGCGAACGCCGCTGGCTTGGAAACTTCTTTGGATGATGGCGTCGGCAGCTGCTTGCCGGGGGAGAACTTGTTGCAGTAGTTCCCCGTGGGCTGGGCCACGGCCACGCCCCAGTTGGAGGGCTTGATCGGCAGCACCTTCGGCTTGGGCGGCAGCGGAGGTGGCGCCTTGGCGAACTCTGCTTGCTCCTGTGTCTGGGCAGACGGGTCAGTCTCTTGCTCCTGGTCCACCTTCATGGGCGACACCGGCTGTTGTTGTTGCTGCTGCTGCTGGCTGCGAGTGATGGACAGCCGGGGTGCCGGCTGAGGGATCTCCGTGGGCGAAGAGGGTGCTTTGCTCACAGGACTCAGGTTGGCGCGCACCTTCCGCAGCTTGGAAACGGCCGCGCTGAGATTCTCCTTGTTCTTCAGGAAATCGGGCAGATCGAAGTTGATCTCGGTGCCACGCTGATCCTCCAGCCGCGCCAGCTGCGCCCGCTTCAGGCCCTCGAGTAGTTCATCTGCAAGGGAAAATCACACGTTTGTTAGTTCAGCACTCTTCGGCGGAGGCACGGCAAGGCTACCCACCTTGGTGCTCGGCTACTCGCTCCGTCACCTGCAGCTTCACGCCCGCCTTCAGTTTGGCTATGATCGGCTTCTTGGGGTCCGCTGGTGTCGGGGTCACCTCCTCGGACTGCTGACTGCTGGTGGACTTCTTCTTGAGCTTGGGCAGCTTGCTGCCCGGAATGTTGCCGCCGTCGCGTGGCTGGCGCCGCATGCGCTCGAACAGCGAGGAGGAGGTCTCCGACGGCGCCTCGTTGGACTTCATGGAGCAGAGGTCGCTGGGCCGCGGCTTCTCGCCGGCCACCGCGTCCGCCTTGCTGGCCAGCAGCTCGTTGAACACCTTGTTCGTCAGCTCGTCCAGCTGGCCCTGCTGCAGAGGCAGCGTGGATGGCAGCGGCTTCATCGGTTTGCTTTGCTTCGGCGGCATGCTACTGCCGCCGCCCTGCTGAAAATCCGAGTTGAGGAGCACGATGCGCAGCCGCTGGCCGTCGGCCGCGTTCACCGGCTGGTTGAGGTCCAGCGGCAGCTGCGTGTCCCGCATGACCACCTGCACCTGCTCCATCCGGTAGTTGTACTTGCTGAGGATGGGCCGGATCACCTCGTGCAGCTGCTTCTTCGGCTTGCTCTTCACCGAGATCACCTTGGGGTCGGGCAGGTCCAGCTTGAAGGCCACGCGCCGCTCGATCAGCACCTCCTTGCCGGCCAGGATCTGCGACGGCAGCTGCACGTCGATGGACTTGCTGCTGCCCTGGAACACGATGTCGTAGTAGGGGTACACCAGGTTGCGCTTCTCCAGCAGCCGCTCCACCAGCCCGCCCACCGTCTCGCCCGGTCGCGTCTGCACAATCGTGGTGGCCCCGTCGGTGAGGATCACGCGGCACAGCGAGCACACGCTCTCCGCACTCGCTCCCTGCCCGCCGGAGGCGCCGGTGCCCGCGTCGAAGGAGGACAGCGAGGAGCGGGAGCTGTGCAGGTCGCTCAGCGAGTTCTGGCCGGAGACGAGCTTCAGCGAGGCGCTGGTGAGCAGGGCGGGGGGCGGCAACGGGGGCGCCGGCATCAGGTTCGAGTTCTGCAGGTCGGCCATGATCTCGGTGCGGTCGCGGGACTTGCTCCGCGTCTTCCGGTGCCAGGGGAGCAGGCTCTTGCGCCGCCGGTCCTCCGCATTGCTAGCCGACTTCTTGAGCTGCCCAGGGGAAGAAAGGATATCGTTTTAGCAAATACATCAACATCAGACTCCATAGCTTAAGTACCCACCTTTGAGGAGGCGGCCACGTGAAAATTCGTCTTGAGCAGCTCGTCCAGGTCCAGTCCGCTGTAGGGAAGCGGCTGGTTCTTCTGCTCGGCCTCCACGCAGCTCTTGTACAGGTCCGAGCGGATGAACCGCTGGTAGCTGTCGAACTTCATCAGGTTGAAGATCTGCTTCTGGGCCGGCGCAAAGATGTCCGGCGCGGCGCTGGCCAGCTTCTCCTCCGTGAGGCTGCGCGCCTGCGAGTCCACGTTGACGGGGTCGCTGCTGTTGTTGGCCAGGTGCTTGCCGAAGATCTCGCGCGCCTGAACCACGCGCTCCGCCTCCGACTCGAGCAGGCGGTACCGCTCGCAGGCGGTCCAGAAGTAGATGTTCTCCGCGGAGAACTCCTTCTTGAGGAACTCGGAGAAGGTCTGCATGCCGGCGGCGTCCTGCAGCATCCGCTCGAAGGAGCCGCCCCAGTTGCTGGGGCAGCCGTGGCAGCCCTCCTGGCCGGCTGCGTCCTCCGTTGCAGCGGACACCGTGATGGCGGAGGGCGGGGCGGGCGTGGTCAGGATGCGGGGCACCTGCAGCAGGCTCAGCTGCTGCTGGCTGCGCGTCGCCTTCAGGTCCGCGTCCAGCATCAGCGTCTTGATGTACATGTCGTTGTCGGAGGCGTTCATGGAGGCGGTGCGTCTCACTGGCGACGACTGGCCCTGCTGGTGCTGCTGCAGATGCTGCTGCTGCTGTTTGGCCACCTTGTCGGAGCTGGGCGTGCGGAAGGAAGACTGTCCCCAGGCTCGGCGGAAGGGCGAGGCATTGGCGGGCAGAGCGCGGTTCTGCAAGGATTAAGATATACACGATTTTAAAATAAGTTACCCAATAAGAGATGAGGTTTATTGACTAAACTAAATTGACTAAAGTTGATGGAAACTATAGAATTCTGTTTCGGTTTCAGTTCAAAGTGTAGAATAAACTGTTTGTTAATAGAAAATATGTATATGTAGTATGTATTTCAAACCCTTGATGTTTCAATTATAACGAGTTTGTGGCAGATTAAATAGTGCCCAACAGAATAGGAACAAGACGTCGGTTCATGGGCAATCCACAACTACAAATTGCGGGCGACCAGAAGAGTCCGTCATTATCATGGTCAGACGGGCACGATAAACTTTTGAACTCCTCAAGTCAGCTCATAAATTTGTTTGTGTGACGCATGGTGGGTCCTCCATCCTCCATTCCCTTCCCCCCCAAAAACTGAAAACTATGTTTCCCAATTGTGGAGTTGGACATACTGGAGTGGTTCTCTGAGAGCCGCTTCGAGTCGAGTTCCCCTATGCAGATGATGATGATGGTGCCACATCCCCTTCCCATTCCCCTTCCCCTCCGTTTACTGCACTTGGAGCTACGATAATCGCTGCTCAAACAGACGGAGAATCTCTAGTCGCAGAGTGGTCATTGTATTTGTGCATTTCCCACCGACCTTTCGTTTAACGACAGCTTTTGTGCGCCATCCCCTTATGGCGAGAGATTAATGAATTCCAGTCCCGAACCCATCATTCTATTCAGATCTCAAGTTTCGCAGAAACCATAACTCATTCCCAACCTGAAACTACATTTGTTTTGTCGGCTTAGCGCTGATTGTTATAGATAAAAGAGAAATTTTCAGCGTTTCCGGTTGGTTTTTAGATTTTAGCTCGCTCTCTACACGAACTCAAAAGGGAAAAAGCAATTTTCATTCATTTTTGTCCATTAATAGAAACCAATTGGTATCGAACTCGCCAGCCGTTTATATAATTTATAAATTGGTTCGACGCACGCCAGCAATTGAGCGGATTGAGATGAAAAGGCGTTTATGTCGTCGAGTGAAAACCTCACATAGTGTTCTCATATTTTTATGAACAATGCCATTTCATCATCTTGAGAAACTTCTTGTGACGCCACAAGAAATGCAGAGAGATAAAGCACTTCTCGTACATAAATAAACAATAAGATACAAGGCAAGGAACCCAGTTTTATCGCTCTGGTAAAAACAAATTAAAGTATATGGGTCAAAATACGAAAAACACTTAAAAACTACTTAGGCTGCACTTGAGTTTGGCTCTGCATTTTCTCGGAAAGGGGCCTTAAATTCCGAAAAATCTCCAGTTCCCCAACTGGAGCCAAACAAGCTGACAAACACTCGTCAAAATCAGCGAGTAAAAGCAGAGAGGCGAACATAAATCAACGCTGATTGCCAAACAATAGGAGGCGACTGCGGGGGCATCGGGGATCGGGGGTCCGCCAGACGGTAAGTAGGAAGTGAGCAATTTGGCGAAGAAAAAATAATTAAAATAAATAAATGACGTCTAATTTTCGGACTGTTTGGACTTCAACTGCAACTTCGAAATCGAATGGGAACGGAGGCGGGAGGCGGGAAAACTGAATTTAGCCCGAGTGAATCGTGCAAGAATGAGCAACAATTAAGTCGAGCCACTAAGAAATCTCACAGTAAAAAAACACACACCTAAAAACACTAGCAATCTCCATTCCGCTCCGTTCACTGGTCAAAAGAAAAGAGGAGCACTGCGGGGTGGAGCATATTCCTCCGCTTCAGTGGACACTGACTTGGACATTTTCCGGTGCCGCCATGGTGGGTACGTTCACATCCACATTCCCATTTACATGGCCCCTTCTGTCGCCGTGAATCAAACTCATCATTGGACACTGAGGAAAAGCAGCAATTTAGGTAATTACCCCGTAACAACTACAAGTTTTCACTAAGCACCGATTTTCTTAATGGGAAAAGTGTGTGGCACCTCGCTCATTTTCATTAACAGGGTTCAAAATGAATTTTTAAGTGAATCATCATTGCACACTGTATGGCAATATCACAGTGATTATATTGAACTTGATTTTATGCATTACTCAATGCTGCTATTATTTTCTCCCTGTGCATTATAGACTCGGCTCGGCTCTTTGGTTTGGCTTCATCTCCACCGCTCTGCAGTCGAGTGGCAAGTCATTGAGCTGAGTTTGCATTTTGCGGCGGCGGAGAGCAAACGCCGAACCAAGTCCCACGAGTGAATTATCCGCAGAGGAACTCGGCTCGGGTTACCACTCTGTGGAGCTTGGCCACAACACAATTTCTCCCTATGCACAACCCGATCCGATCCGATCCGCAACCTGTCGCCTTCTGGGGTGGCACTTAATTAGCAGGGCTGCGGTAATTGGACTCTGGAGTCTGTAGTCTGGAGCCGATGGAGCCGCCACGGTCTGTTGGTCACGATGGAAAATTGAGATCCATCGAAGGGTTTCGCTTCGGTCAATCTTCGGGGGCGTGGCGATATCACTGCTAATCTTTCGCCCAGACACTTGAGAATATCACGTAGTCTCGTTCGCGGTGCCACCCGTATTTCGTATTTCATACGCTCCCCTTCGATTCGGTTAAATATCACGCATATCTTTTTCTTGGGAAACACATTTCGGGCGATAAACAGGGCGGGCAAATATGATATCAAACATGGATGACGAAGTTCGTTGGGGGGTCCCACCATTCCGAGCCCCAAATATTTGCCTCCGTCTAGCAATTCCCCGAAGTGTGCCCGAAATTCGAGGAACTCCTAATAAATCATACCAGCCCTTATCTGTATTCTTACACTCATAGTTTTATACAGCTACTGTAAAATTAATGGTACAATTTTGTAACAGCAACAATTTGGGAGTATTAAAGCTTTTGAAGTTAATTTGGATCGTGGCCAAGAAATATTTAAAAACGAATAAGAATGATCATGGTAACTCCAGCAAAGAAACTTGTTTTACATTTAACTAAGAGCCAAGTTTCAAGTATTTGTTAGCTCGAGTTTGAAGATTGATTAAAAAAGAACTTGTTTTCAAGCTATGCTTTCCTAAACAACTTATTGAAATTGAACCTTGAGATTTGAGATTCTTTCTTGAGCAGGAGGAGATTATTTAAAATAAAGAAGATGCGAGTCTTGTGGGAATATATTAATGCCCTCTACTGTGGGCATGAGTGTACGCACTCCCCTTTTAGGGGCAACAATGAAAACGAATCTTATCTGGCGAAAGAAACCCAATTCAAAATAAAGCGAAAAGTGGGCGGGTTGAGGGTGGCTCATGCGACAAAGGGAGAGAGATAGAGAGAGAGCTGAAGATATAGACAGAGAATCTCATTAGAAATGCAAATGATTAACTAACCATAAGCGCTGATAAACCCGTGAGTCTGGCAGAACAAACCTTCGGATTCTCTGGATTTCTTTTATTGTTGCGGCTTTTGGAAGATTTAATTTCTTTTCTTTTTTGCGGAATTCCAAGGTGTGTTTGTGTGAGTGCGTGGGCAAATGCAATGGCTGAAAGCGAAAACGTGACGCTTTTGTCAACTGGCTTTGGCTTGACTTTCGCACTGGAATTCACTACTTGGCACAGCACTTCACTCTTTGGACTTTATGTAATTGCTTTATTTCACTGGCAAGTACTTGTATCTTTCGGAAAATGGAAACCGCACGGAGAGCCGCGAACCCGTCGATCCAAACGCAAAAGTATCTGTGAAGTTGTCGAGGCTTAGCTAACAGAGATGTTCAGATTCGAGATTCGTTCAACAGCAATGTTAAGTTGTGAGAGAACGAGGGCGAACTGGGAGAGAGAGATAGGGGATTTTTATTTAGCAACAAGCATGGCTGCATTTATTGTTGCAATTTCTAGACTCACTTAGAGTTTTACAGAACTAAATGCAAAAACAAGCAGAAATTTTTACCTGAAAAGTGGTTTTGGAAAAGGTAACGAAAGCGAGAGAGGGAGAGAGATAGCGATCTTGGGGCCAACAGCTGGTTTAACAGAATGGAGGAGGGGAGCTCAGGGCGGGTGGCGCTCTCTCCCTCTCACTCTTTTCAGACTCTCCCATTTTCGAAATTCGAACTCGACTGTTTACGTGAGTGTTAGAGCTGCTTACTCATTTTCAATGGGAATGAGAATGCCTTTTGTTGTCTTTCCCTCATTTTTGGTGGCTGATTCGTACATGGCTCTTTGTTGTTATTATTGTTATTGCATTTGCCTATTTGCTGACACCGGCTGCTGGAAATTGCTTTTGTTGTTTGCTTTGCCGCTTATGAATGAACCGCACATACACATAGATACAAGTTTGCACAGCTTGTGGGTGTGTTCGCTCTTTATCGCTCTATCTCCCTCTCTTGCCCCAAGTGACGCACTTTTGTGTTGTGCCTTAATTACATTTGTTTTTAGTTTTTGCCCAATTAATTAACTTGCTTAGCGCTTTTGACCACATTTTACCCAACAAATGTCTTGTTTGCCCATTTAAGTATGCAAAGGAATTGGCCTAATGAGGCATAAAATATGTAGTTTGCAAAAAACTTGCCACCGAGTAAATAAATTGCTCTAAAAATAGCAAAAACACGCTGGCAAATAAATTAACCGATCGCCCCTTCCAATAATGTAAACAAAGAGAGCCCCAGACAATTGGAATAATTAAAATGCCAACCAAAGGCAACTGGAATGCGGGCGGCTGCTGCTTTGTTGTTGTGCATTTGCTTGATAAATTAAGCAATTTGCAGATATACAAAGGCAAAAATGTAAGATGGGGAGGGGAGTGGAAAAGAACGCGTGGAATACCCCCATCTGCGTCCAATTTCCAGATCATGTGAGCACTGGAAAACTCTTTATCTCCCCTTTTTTCCGCGTGTGCGTTTTGTCTATAATTTTACAGTTATTTATGATTTGTTTAGCTAATGGCAGTGAGCAAAAAAAAAAAAAGGGAACGATAATTTTCCACAATTTACGCACTTTGGTCTGGTTTTCCTCTGCCTTTTGTGCGTGAATGAGCCAATTCACAACAATCACATGTGTTCCGTTCCAAAATCCACAAAATGCAACAACAACCGCTGTTTTACATTTGTGAATTACAGTAAGACTACAGTAAAAGGATTTTATAACCCGTTGAAAATGTTGGTCTAGATGGAACCGTTTTGGGTTCGTATCCCCAATATAATTTTGAAAAGGTTAAGAATATAATTCTTATATTTCAAGATACTAATATTAGTTTAGCTTGTAAATTTGACTAAGCTGACTAAAAGTACTTTAAAAATTGGTTCGCCTGTATGCATAGCTCTTTTGAACAATTGCGCACATTAAATTAAATATCCGGCATGCTGCTTGTTTTTGTTACTTTTTTGTTTTTCGTTAATTTTATGGAAGATAATGCGGGTCATATGCGTTCTGAATACTCCAGGCGGAAGATATACATACATATGTATTTATGTACGGAAACCATACGGATATGTGGCCGGAATTTTTACAATGCCCACAAGCATTTACGACTTCATGTGGCCCAATGTGTGGGCAATTCGGAGAGGATATTTACTTAATTTCTTTATTGATCAATGGAAATGGTAAATATCGGCGTGGGCTATTTCCCCACTTGGCAACCGACGAGCCAGCCAAGTGATGACCACTCCACGATGGGGCTCATTGAAAAGTGAAATGCGGCACGCGACGCCCATGCAAATGCGATAATTAGAAAGTCATTATGGCTAGCAAGTGTTGGCCCGATTAGGAATTAGATGGGGACATCTTCCCTTAGGGGTGACACATTGCTTATAAATAGGTACGAGTTTTTTTTAAACGGCGAAATCTAAAAACACTATTGGCAAGTTTACCGGTGAATCAGCAACATTCCTTAAAGGTGTTTTATGTGGTAATAGATTAGGTAAAGATTATTGAGAATCATGAAATTTAAAAAGGTAATGGTAATTTTAACATTTTTGCGACACCTGATGCATGAAAATCTTGAGGTCCCTTTCTTATTTGGACCGTGATGCTACGCAGAATTCAATGATGATCGATTTGTGGCATTACAAACAAATGAATTTTATTGGCAAATAAACTTCGACTAATGGCGTAATCCCATTCAGCGTACATCTAGGATGCAACGCAGGGTAAACACCGTAAAACCAGCGGGTTCAAAGATCACTTGGGAATTTCTCCAGGGGATTCGCAGGAAGCCAGATGCTGCCATACGGACAACCATCAACGGATTCTGCGGACCCGTATTAAAAACAATTGATTGACGACGACTCGTGCGTAAATAAACAGCTTCCAGTGAAAAATTATGAAGAGTTGGCCGTAAACAATTCGAAACTGAGCGGATCGGATCGGAACGGAAAGGACTTAAACTAATCGAGGCGGATCACTTTGGCGCCAGCTAGGGATGTACACTCAACCAACGAAAAAAACCAATAAAGTATTAAACCTAACAGGTATTTTAGGAAATAATTATTTTGCATGTATATTTTCTTTAATTTAAAAAAAAGGGTTTAGTAAGTGTAGTACATTTAATTTGTTGTTATAAATTAATTTGAAATATATCAATCAAAAATATCCTAATACATATCTAAACTATGAATTATAGGCATATGAGATATATGTTTAAAAACTTTTATAGAACTAAAACTAGTTATTTCTATTTTCTAATCTAGTCTTAACCCTTTAAATGCAGTCTTAATTTCGTTTTCATTGTTATATTCCCGGGGTTAATGTATTTCCCATAATATTTGAGAGATTCGTGTAAATTTTTTTGGCATTTGCCTAATGTGGAATTCATGGAAATGGTTGAGTGTACGCCCGGGCGGTTTGTTCCCTCTGGTTGTGAATGGAATCTAGAAGTGACTCACGCGCATGACGTTGGTGGCGTCGCGAAGTGGCGGCGGCTTGCTGAAGTCCATCTGCTGCACTGCATCGGGATCGCTGAGGGAGCGGCGCAGCGTGGTCACCGAGGCGCGCTTGGAGTGGAAGGAGCCGCGCAGGAAGCGGGCGAACTCGCAGGCGGCGTTCCTGCCGGCCCGACAGACCGCCCGCGGGGGCGTGACCTTGAAGCTGGGCAGGAGCGGAGCGTGCATCTCGAAGGAGGAGTCCGGCGAGAGGTTGCGGCTGTTGGAGCTGCCCCCCGACTGGGAGGTCAGGTTGGAGCTGGCCGAGCTGATGCCGTCGTCGTGCTCCTCCTCGTCCTCGGAGCTGGTGGGGATTTCCCCGGAGGCAGCACCCGCCTGCCGAAGAGGGCGGCAGCCCAGCTGCTCCTCCTGATCCCGGGTCACGCGGATTAGCACCGGGGAATCGGCTCGGATCTCCTCCGGCTCCGGTTCGCTGAGCTTCCGGCTGCCACTCCGCCTCTTGGTGGCCGAGCTGAAGAACTGCAGCACGCGGGAGGCGCTGCGACAGCTCCTTCTTTCGGCCTGGACTCGTGCCATGGCCATTGGAGGCGGCATCAGGTCCTCCGCCTCGGCACACCTCCTGGGCAGCGGCTGCTGCTCCTCCTGGCCCTCCTCCTCCTTCACCAACTCAGGCAGGACATTTATCTGCGGCGAGGCACTGCGTCTGCCACCAGCGCTCTGGCAGAACTCCCTGGCCTTGCGGCAAAGGAAGGGAGAACTGATCTTGGGCTTGGCCTTCGGAGTGCTGGCCTGCCGCTCCTCGAAGTCCTGCACGAAGCGGGCCAGCTGCTCGCGGTCCAGCTCCGTGAGGCAGCGGTGTCGCACGTGCTTGGGCGTGGAGCCCGCCGAGGAGCCCGGGTGGATCCGCTTGATCTCGAAGCTGCTGTCGAAGGTTCCGGAGTCATTCAGCTGGCTCAGCGACTGGACGAAGCGCTCCACCATGCCGGCGATGCCCTCGGGGTTCTTAGCGATGGGTATTCTGGAGCCACTTCCTCGGGAAGTGGAACTGTTCATGTCGCGCACTGCCTAGATGGGTGCAATTCAACTTGATTATTACGTGCTGTTCGGAGCACTGAGCAATTAAAACGCAAAGTTTCTGCGAGGGAGAGCGGACTCCCAAAGTGTTTTGGCCACGTTCACGCTGCGCGACTGTTCGCGTTCGACTGAATTTCCCCGTCGGATTGGCCGGCCAAAGGTAAACTTTTCCTGCGAGTGGGGAAAAGCTATGCAAATTCGAGAACGTGTGTCTCTGGGACGCCTGCGCCCCAGACTTCTTTCGCCGCTGAGTGAGCACTTTGTATGGACTCCCCAGTGCTAAGTGCTTTCCTCAGAAGTGCGATTCGCACACGGAATACCTAAAGAGCGACGGAAATTGTCACCTGTCTGCGGGTTCAGTACGTCCAGTGGTGCGTCATCGAATGTGGCCCATAAGGAGATGCCAACGGCAACGGGTTTACGCAATCGGAGAGTGTGGGATCAAATGGGTTCGTGTGGAAAGCAAAGCCCGTAATCCAAACAAAAGAAATGGCTAAATTATGCTTATGGCTTATGGCTCGAGTATATAGAACACCACTAATGGGGCGCCCGTAAAAAGAGTTCTTTACTTGCTATCTTGCATCTGGCGTTACCCCGTCTAAAGTCAACAACAAACCTTCTTATCAATATTTGGGTATCAAAAATAGCTTCGGAATTCCCGTGTAAACAGCACGAAGAAAAGTGTGACTGCGCAATATGAGCCAAGAACTTAATAGCTTCGACCCAATTGGAGGGAATATATGTATCAGCACAAGACATCCGAGAATCGTGACCACTCATGGGTGTCTTATCGTTCTGAGGGTCCTAAGGGTACATGCAACCCAGATTTAGGTGGAACCCAGTCACTTAAAATCCCTCGCGTCACAATGAGGTTGTGAATAATGATGTTTGAATAGAAATCATGAACTAATAATTTCATTTGCTCATGCTAATGCAAATGCTGATGGGTCATACAATACTTGCTAAATACTTAAGCATTTTGTATAAGAAATTATTAATAATTATTTTCCTTATCTATAAATCAAGACTTTAGTTCTCGACTGATGACTTTGTATTCATAAAATATTTGAAATTAACAATGAAAGCTTTATTGCCCTGACTAAAATTCTATGTTATCGCGGTTTTTTCTAGATTATAGTTGTTATGAAAAACATTCTCCCTGTAAATTAACGTGTGACTAACTGGAAATGAATGGATTCAGTAAGCTTCAATGACGACAATAGATCAAAGCGATTTCTCGAACTGCGTCTCATTGTTTTCGCCACGAATTGTGACATCATTAGGAGATCGAATGAGGCGAGATGGTAATACTTCCCCCAGGAAAGTGATTGAATGGGGCGTCTTTTGGCGAAATTCGGGGAAATTCCACAGGAATCACGGCCTCTGTAATAAATCTGCGGAGCTGTCTGGAGCGATTCCGTTGAATAGGTCAGAATCGGAATATCGGCCCCATCGACTATTTTTGGCCTTTAAGTGGAAGCAACAAGACAGCGATCTGCTTGATTTTTCTTTGCTCGATTTTTAAGTGGAATCATTTTTGGCGTGAATTACTGGGTTCGTTTACACCAAAAGCAAATAAATAAGACACTCGTGGGTTGTTTTCAATGGGAAAATCGCGGGGAACAGTCAAGCGGCCGGCCATTAATTCTGAATAAAACTTTGCGTTTTTATTGCACAGTTGGTATTTGGAATTTGCTTGGTAATAAGGGTTTTTTTTTAATTTCTTGAAGTGTTCGAGGAAAAGTTTATAAAAACATTTACGCACACCCACTCGCTATTAATTATCAAATTTGTCTTGCAGGAAATTCCGCACAATCATATTTTTTAGTATTTTAAGTCGCTAGCGGTTTGCGGGCGATTCGTGGGCGGTTTTCGGGGTTTCACTCGGTTTTTAGATATGACGTCGATTGGGATTTCATTTGTTTGATTATTCCCCATATCAAGGCAATAAAACGGAATGTTTTCACAGCGTGTGATTTTGTACAATGGAATTTGCTCAGTTTATGAAACGAAGAAAACATTTCCATGGCATTTTTTCATTAATTTGTATATTATTTAGCACATTCTATTTTCGGGGGCAAAAACACTGAAAACAGGCCACAAAAGTTCAATTGACTGGCTGTTTTTATTTATCCAGGCAATGTTTGATGCGAGTGCCAGATATTTTTCGGGGGCGATGATGGATTTCTGAACGTACACTATCGGTTTTTGGGTCCAAGGTAAATGGAACAGCTAAATTTGCTTGACACGCAATTTTTCCATTGATTAAATAAAATAATAATTTTTTAGGAACATACACTAAGGGCTTTAAAATTGATTTTAGTTGTAATAACGTTTTAAATTACGTTGTGATCGAATGAACTGCGCTCGATGACTGACTCAGAGTTTGTGAACGACGTTCGGCGTTTAGGTCGCTGTCAACCTGGCTCAAACGGAAAGCAACAACACGTTGCCCATGGCAATAAGCAGCTGAAACAGCAACAACGCAGCTGTTGAGGCAGTGCAAAAGGAGCGAGCGAGAAGAGAAGAGCGCGTGCGCGCGTTTTCGATCGCGGGGCGGTTTACAAGCGGTTTCGCCCGCTTTCGCCGTTCTAGCTCTTTGTTGTTGTAGTTGTCGCTCGGTTAGTCACTAAAACCTGAACATAAAGAGACACATCGGGGTGGAAAACGAAGAGCAGAGTCAGGTGTTTCCCTGGCACTTGCTGAATGCATTTTTTTAAAACTGCAGTCAATTTTATAACGATTATATACTCTGTAATGTGATTGGCCTAACCTAAAAATTAAACCTTTAGGAGTAACCTGTAATACTATTAGCGATGGAAATGAATCAGACGATGCTAAAAGCCTATCCCAAAGGTTTTCATTGATTCAAATAAGTTAGTAAGGCTCTAATGATTATAATTAAAAGTTTACGACGTCATAAAATACGAAGAGAAGTGCTGAGGAATACTGAAAAAGATATTCCCCTTCGACTGGAAATTTTCCAAGTTTTAAGTACTTTTCATTTTTAATAACACATTTTTAAAATTGTTTTAAATTACAACACGTTTAGAGAAAGGTGGCATGTGATTGATCAAGCTTTATTTGCTTTCTTGTTTGCCTTCTTAATAGTATTTCAAGTAGAAATACCCCTTAACTGATTTCCTCTGCTCACTCCACCATAAGATAAATTGACTTCAGACGGAACACATCCGTAGCGTATCATCCGATCGCCTACGGCCCTTTTCGCCTGGGTTTTTCAGACAACTGCTTTGGGTCATATCAATTGGCGGGTTACGTGCCTGGAGCGCAAGGTGTTTATTATTAGCAGCGTTTCAGCATTTCTGACGTACTTCGGACAGCCCATTCAGTGCGCGCTCCCATTTCTGCGGCTATCAAAACATGGAAGCCAACAACGATCGCAAACAGACGGTTATGTTGGATCAGCTAAATATAATGCACTTTAAAAATAAACATTTTGTTTGTCATTTGCCCATTTGTGTTTGGCCTTTGGCATTTTTGGCTGAGTGCCAGGCGTACTGATAACAGCGATGATTGTGGCACACAACTTTAGACAATTATTTCAAGCGTAAATTAACGTCTGACGTATCTGATAGATACATTTGGCCAGCCAGCTCAGAGGTTTTCCATTCCCACAGCGTCAGCTGGCAAATACGTTACACGTTTTTTGGCCATGGTAATAGAAGTCGCATTCAGAGGCCGATTCGTGGCTAACCACTGCACAAAACTTGAGTAACCTACGAAGTCGTACCGAAATCAACCTGCCAGATAGCTAAACCCAAGAGTTTGGCTCGAACTCATTTCCCATGACGATCCGATCCGTTGGCCAGGAAGGAAGCTACGTAACGTTCATTTAGCAGGCTGCCCCTGGTTCCTTGTTTTACCTATGTACTTCCCTTTGGCACGAGGGTTGTTTTCCTTTGCACCTGTGACGGCATGTGCTGCTCCACCTTTTCAAAGGAAAACGAGGCAGGTTACCGCCAAAATGCCGTCAGACCAGAGTCAACCTGTTGGAACAGCCGGCCAACTAACTATGTATGTCCCCGATTGCGTGTTTATGTGGCCCAAATTAAGTCGAGTCACCCAAGTGATATAAGGTCGAAGGTGCACTTGACATGCTTACTCATTAGTCCCCTGCTGGTTATCTTTCTGGAAATCTTTAAAACTGCGCAAGCTTAGAAAACATTTGCGAAGTTGCTGCAACTTAGTTAACCCAGTTTATCTATGTAAGCATCCCAAGGTACCCCAATAAACACCACTTATTTATCAGACAAATAAATGATTGATCGGTTTATAGGTGATTTATCAGTGTTCTATTTGATGTTAATAGATGTTAGTTTGATAATAGAAAAACATATATACATTAAGGATATGTTTAATCAAGAGAATTCGACATTTAATATTGCCAAATGACAGAAAAAACAGATAAGGTAAAATATTAACCCAAAATGTGTATTCTCCTGAAACCTTAAAAAAGGTCCAGTCACAATGCACTTTCTTAAGCAAACCTAACAAACAATGAAATCAAAAGCCAGTGCAATTAACAATTTACCAGGTGTCACAGATATAGGGATCAGCAAACAAAGAAAGCACACCGTTTGCTGATTGCGACCATGAGAAAAGAAATAGAGCGTTCTATCAAGGTGTAGGAACGTGCTGAAGTAGGCAAACAAAATAAAGTCCCCGGCGAAATTCAACAGAGATTACTAATTCAAACTCTAGCTCTAGTAATTTTTATACCGAAAGCGGATAGTGAGTTTTATGATAGTAGGGTGAATCGGAAAGAAGTCAGCCAAGCATTAAGCTAAACAAATAGTGTAATAGAAACGGAAACAAAATGTGAGTAATGCAAATTATTCCACGAAGAGGACTCCAAACCTCTCCCAAATTAGAGGTAGGTTTCCCAACCGCTTGACGAGTTGGTTTTAGGGGGAGTCATCGATCAAGTGTGAGTCGATAAGTGTGAGATTTATCCACATGTTGGTAGCTTACCTCGTTCTCCTCGGAGTACAGACCACAAACGAGTTCTCGAAATGACATTTTCGCATCGAGATGCCTTTTGTTTGCCTGCATTAAACAATTGAACTTGCAATTTGTACACCTTTTTCTCTTGTTTTATCGTAATGACAATTTATTTATATTTATTTCAGTCACAACTGCTGACGGGGCTCCTTGAACTGGCGTTGAACTTTTTATGGAGCAACTTTTCGCGACGGTAATTTTATTTATTTTTAATATGCACATATCAAGCAAAACAAACAATCGAAGGAACGGCGACGAAAGTGAAACTGCCGCAACGTACGACCAAATCGCACAAGATCTTTTTCAAAATCGCGTGTTGTCGAATCGAAAATCAAACTAAATTACGAATAACCGTCGGAAATTGGAGGAATTGTGGGGCGGCCGGAGGAGCGGAAAGGTCAGCCGACGTGGACGCCATTAATTGCTTTAGATTGAATTAAGTCCGCGGCAGAGGAATCAGCACAGCAGCTCGCTTGGAGCTCTCTATTCCGCTCGGCTTCAGTCGTGACCTACGCCCATGACGTCATTGGATCGAATCACTTTATTTTTAGCCGGCTATTTCCGCCCTTATCACCCATGAGCGGTCGGTCCCCCAGATCCCGATAATTCCGATCGAGTTCGAAGCGACAGTGTAACGGAGCGGCCGTAAATCGTAAGTAGACCGCAGACTTCTGAATCGGATAGCGGATAGCGGAACCGTGGCCACCTATTGCCAAAGCCCCAGTGTGACTACTGAAAGTCCGGGTGGAATGACAAAGGAACCGTCGGCATGTGGTCACCTGAACAGAACAGAGAGTTTCGGAGAGTTCTGGCCCCTTATCTGGGGGCCCAGCGCAAGAGAGGAGTGCGGAGCGATAAGCTCCGAGAACGCAGGTAACTTGGAGCGGCGACCAGGTAAACTGATTTTGCCGCGCACAGGAGCGGTTTGCAAGTGGCAAGGGTTTCGAAGAAGGTTAAATATCCCGCAAATATAATTTCCTATACTTTCTAGTCCCTTTCTGATAATAATTTAACTATAAAAAGAAATATTATTACTTATACGTTCTAGTCCCTTTCTAATAATCCGACACTATGTAATATTACAGCTTAAAGTTGGGACCAAAAAATTTCAATTTTAAATTTTGAAAAGTGGAATGGTTTGACCCCTGTTGACCACGTCTGCCCACCTTTTAGTTTAATATTACGATCCTTATACATAAAATTAATTTACTTTTAAGAAAACAATCGTTCCACTCACCCCGAGATCAGGTTCGCTGTTTGTAGCTTCTAAAAGGCAGTGCGAGGAGGACGAGGCCGACAGGCTGGTCCGATCCTTGTGTGATTTGTGTAGATTCTGCAGGCTGGCCCACGTGTCCATGGGCTGGTCGATGCATGCGCCTCCGACCGACGACTGGATGCTGTCGATAGCCTCGAATCCCAGCGAGTGTCGCGAGCCGGGCTGACCAAACACCTGCGCGCTCAGTTTGTGGGGCGTTGTTGACGGCTCCAGGACCAGAGATCTGCGCAATTTGCGCGGCACACACGATGGGTGGACGAAGGGGTGGCCATCATCCAAAGACGGAGCGGCCGAGTGCAGCGAGATGTCGTCCATGGAGGCCACTCCTGCCAGAGCCCGCGGCGAATCGTCCGCAAAGAGGTTCAGGACATCGTCGCAGGAGCGGGTCGACGTGAGATTCGTGGCAGGGCTTTTGATCAGGTTGAAGCTGGCCAGGAGATTGGGTCGTCGCAGCAAAGAGTTCTCAGGCGGCGACTTCAGCAGGGCGGAATGATCGGGCATGGCCCGCACAGTCAGTCGGTTGTCGGGGATGCCCACAATGCCCAGGGGACGCGCTGGAGCCTGGTGAGTCGGTGGCCCGGCAAGAGCAGCTCCAGCTCCGGCGCCCAGGAAATCCACCACCAAAATGCGATCCGAAATATTCGTGCAGTCGTTGTTGAAGCCAATGCCCGAGTCCGAGTTGGAGGTGGTGGTGGAGATCTCGCTGTGGTTCGATGGTTGCGGCGAGTGGGCTGCTCCTGCTCCTCCAGCTCCTGCATTGGGTGCACCCGCTTCGAAGTCCGCCTGATTGCTCCGACTGGCCGGCGGCAGAATTCGCATGGTGTACATGCTGCGCACCAGATTCACCACATACTCCGAGTTGTTGGGGAACTCGAGGCACAAATTGGAGATAGGATCCCGGGTGCATTGCAGCCGGAACTCGTGGGCCCGCTGCAAGTGCTGGGCATGCTCGATCAGCTTGGTGTCGATCACGAACACATGGCAGCTGTGCGAGATGCTGATGTGGCCAGCAGCTGCCCCGCTGCCAACACTCGGCTCGAACTCCTCCTCGATTTGGGTGTTGTGCACGGCGCTGGTAACCAGACCGAAGAAGCGGTTCTCGCTTTCCGATGAGGAGCTCACGTAGTTCAGTCGCGCCGAAGAGTAGGTGGCAAGCACTCCGCCACCGGAGCTCTGTAGGCTCAAACTGTCCGGGGTGATGCACATCAGCACAATGGTCGGCTGTCGCTTCTCCTGGCGCAGCTTGCGGATGCAAGAACGCACCGTCTGCAGCTTGGAGCTGTGGGAAATCTGCTTGGGCATCTCAATGGTTCCCAGGTAACCTACGATTACGCGGTACTCTAGGGCAGCACTTCCTACAGCTCGCACCATGGCACTGACATTGGCCACGTCCGGTGCCTTGGACAGATTGGCCGCCAAGGGAGCATCCTCGAGCACGGGTCTTAGCGTTGGGTGATCGGGAGACGCCTTGGAGCTCTGCGGCTCAACAGCCTCTGGTGGGGTTAACTTCTTCTGCGGCGAGTTCCTTAGTCTGTGGAGCTTAGCCTTGTGGTGGAGAAACCTCGGCTTGTGCCTTAAACTGGCGGCCAGGAGTTGACCCCGCAGCGTGGCATGGGCGTTTTCCTCGTCCGAACTATCCGAGTAGTAGTTCTCGGCGATCTGCATGCGAATGCTGCCGAAGGAGTTGCCTATTAACTGGACCACGGTTTCGTGCGGCAATTTGGAGACGTTCAAGCCATTCACGGAGATGAGGAAATCCCCGGAACGTAGTCCGGCCTGCTCGGCGGGGGAATTGCTGATGATGCAAGATAGCCGACAAGGCTGTTGGCCCGAGATGGTGAAACCGAAGCCGTTGTAACCTCGCCGCACTTCCACGGTGCGGATGCCATTGTAGTTGTAACTGGGTCGCTTTTTGCGACGTCGCTGGTGTTGTTGGGTATTGGAACCCGAGGGCGTGGATGCAGTGGCCAGGGTAGCAGGGCCAGTGGCAACAGCGGGCGATGCATCTTCCTGTGGAGTTCCTCCTGCTCCCGCTGCACTGGACCCACTTGCTCCCGTTATGGGCAACGGCGGATGATGGTGGTGCATGGCTCTCACTAGGCGGAAAACGAACAATGAACTTCTAATGATAATCTTAACCCACATCTGGACATACGCACCTTTCTCATGGAATCTGCAACCTGGATTTCTGGAAATGGAATGCGGTTTCTGTCGCTGCCCCTTTTCGGAGGTCGCCCTTCTCGCTCGCACCTGTGCGTCGCCTAAGCCAACTATGTAATCAATGGCGCACACACACACGCACAAGCTGCCAGGCGTATTTTGTTGCACTTTTCTAGGCCTCTAGTTACTCATTCTAAAACTAGTCTTTGAGGAAAAGACCATTTCCACGCAGTTAAAAACTTAAATTAAGCTTTCTCAGGTCCATTTCTAGCCATTTATTTAGTATAAATCAGTAATTAAAAGATGTGTGTAAAATGCGCAAGCGTAACTATGAGTGAAGTGTGACCGGTCGTGGGATGCTAGATAATACCGCACTATGGTGACTAAAATGGTCACACTATGTTCTTAACACCCTATCTAAAATTATTAGAACAAAATAATAATAATAAAAAATAATAATCCCATTTTCTTAAACTATAAAAAATTTAATTAAAATCGGAAAATAATAAAATCTGCGGTAATCCTAAACATTAAAAAAAAATAAACATCAGTTCTTGTCATATTTTATTTATGTGTTAAGTTACAATTTTGAAAATGTTGTTAAGTTACAAGGTGTCACTCAGGCTGTGGCTGACTCATTGGAAGACTCCTCCTGGTCCTCAGGTTTATCCTCCTCATTGCCGCCGGTTTCATCTGAAACTGGTATGCCCTCACCCTCTTGATCAACATTGCTATTACTGCTACTGGAGCTGCTTCCATTGCTCTCGACGAGATTGTCCTGGTCAAATCCATTCGTGTGCTCCGGCGTGGGGGCAGTGTCATTGGCGCTGGGAAGCGGGGCCATTGTCTGTAGTTTTTGTCTGGCGGCATGTACGAGCTTCTCCAGCTCGACACATTCCGTCTCAATCTCGTAGTTCTTTGACACCAGCAGCACCCAGTGGGCCTCCAAAGATCGCAACCTCTCGCCCGCCTGCGTCTGCGCTTGCTTGCGTTGCCAGTTTACGTCCTGGATGTCCTTCTTTAGCTGTTGAAGCTGCAGCTGCGCCTTCGCCTGCATGGCGGTGAAGACTTCCAGGTAGGACTTCCACGCCTCTGTGCCGTAGTCGAGCATCAGTTCTAGATTCAGGGACCTCACCCACTGGTGTTCCAGCTGGGCCATGGAGTTTTCGATGGCCTCCTGCCAGGCAGACACCTCGGACAGCTTTCCGGACGGTGGAGGAGGCAATTCGTAGCGCTTCATGGAGAGTGTCTCCATAGGCAGGCGGTTCTGGATTCGCTCAAACTCGTTCACCATCAGTGGAGTCTCAAACGGGGAGCTGGCGGGCAAAGGGAGGTGATCAAGGTAATTCTTGGTGGGGCGATAGCGCCGACACTCCTCCTCCACCATAGCGAGGGCCTTGAGAATAATGTAAATTATTTAGATGCATCACAATTTGATGGTATTAACTTACCGATTCCCTGACTCCCACATCATCGTAACCGTGATCTATGTAAGGTAAAGCATCCACAATGACCTCTCCAGCCATTATTAATAATTATTTATTGAGTTTTATACAATTTTTACAGCTAGTAAACAAAAACAAATGGCATTTGCCGTAACACGCCGGTAGGGATGCTTATCTAGCTTTTTATATATCTAAATGTTAGTTAACAGAAAAAACCAAACAATAAATAATGCTTTAGATCAGGGGTGCTCAACGCCTATGCACCGAGTGCACTTTTGTTTTTGTAGAGCTCTGTGCTTATGGGTAGTGCGCCCATAAGCACCGTGCATATGGGCTTCGATTTGCATGCGAAACAAAAACAATTTTGCTTGTTTCTTCATTACATCTCTGTCCGTCGTCACGCTTATCTGATCGCAATGTATTTTGTTTTTGTTTTTTCCTCGAGCACATGCACTGAAACTTATCTTTCTGTCTGCGTTGGCTTTTGATTTATTTCGGGGTTGACCATCGTAAGTGTTATGTTAAATTTTTTGGCGGATCAAAATGAGTGATGAATTAGAGAGCAGTTTTTTTTAGCATAAACTTTAAATGCGAAGTACAATGCTTAATATGCTTCGTAGTTCTGGAGGTAAACACCAAATACATTCTCTATAGGCATTTTTCTCTCAGTGCACAGCTGCACCCCAACACAAACGCGCCGCTACATATGTACACGTTTTCTTGTGGATGTGTTAGTAAACGCACTGCCATAAGACGATCTTGAGCACCCCTGCTTTAGATAATATATCAATATGTAAACATACATTAATTTTAATAATAATTATGTTTTAAATTAACATTACCTTGTAATTTTATTCAATTCAAACTTTTTGTTTTATTAAATTTCTACTGGGATGACATTTTAAATTTTAGTACTAACATTATTGCCCAATGCACAGAATTTGATTTCAAAAATTTGGTTAACCATCTGTTAATAGGTTGTATAATAAACCCTTGAAAAATATAAAAATTTGGGAAAAAATTACTAAGTTAATGCACACAATACTTTTAACCTAGAAGAAAATAAGGTAAACAAACCCAACGCCTACAGAGTTAAAACCCAGTGTTGTGCATGCTAGAAGCTTCCTGCTATCTTGACACTAGCCGCTGTTAACGAATGCAACCCTGCGCCGCCGAACGCGTTTAACAGCACTTTTTGGCCATTTCCGGCAGCTCTCTTTCTTTCTTCGTTCTTCTTAATAAAAAGAGGACGGTATCTGCGTTTGCAGAATATTTAACACCATTCATTGGGTTTGAAAATCAACGAAAATGGTGAGAAATTGACTGGGCAGCCCTTTGCAACCGCCGCAGGAACCAAAACAATGGATTTAACACAGAAGGCGGCGAAAAAATAGTGTAAAAGCGTCGCCCTAACCTCCACGTGTTTGGAATGTGCGGCGGTGGCGAAATGCGGATGTTGTGTTTTGTGCTATGTGAAAAGTAAACTAACACGGTGATTTAAAATTGCAGAGCTTAGGCAACGCCAGGCCATTGGTCTCCGTGTACACGGAAAAGAACGAGCCAGCTAAGGACAAGAACATTTGCCTACCGGCAGTGTTCAAGGCGCCCATCCGTCCGGATGTCGTCAACGAGGTGCACCAGCTGCTCCGCCGCAACAACCGACAGGCCTACGCCGTCAGTGAGCTAGCTGGTAAGTATTCCCCGATCTGAAAAATCCCGTGCAATGAGTCTAACCTGGTTCTTTTCTCATCGACAGGTCACCAGACCTCCGCCGAGTCCTGGGGAACTGGACGTGCTGTAGCCCGTATTCCTCGTGTGCGTGGTGGTGGTACCCACCGTTCTGGCCAGGGAGCTTTCGGCAACATGTGCCGTGGTGGACGCATGTTCGCCCCCACCAAGACCTTCCGTCGCTGGCACCGCAAGGTGAACGTCAACCAGCGCCGCTACGCCTTGGTGTCGGCCATCGCTGCCTCCGGCGTGCCCGCTTTGGTGCAGTCCAAGGGCCATGTCATCGACGGCGTCTCCGAGTTCCCCCTGGTCGTCTCCGATGAGGTGCAGAAGGTCCAGAAGACCAAGCAGGCCGTCATCTTCCTGCGTCGCCTGAAGATCTGGGCTGACATCCAGAAGGTGCGTACTGTAGTGGGGTTTCGGGTGGTGATATCTTTTTCGGGGTAAAATGTAAACAAACTCACTTTGGAAAGAGGATTTGTAGCATTTTTGCGAGATTTTTTGTTTCCTTTGGACTGTGCAGCGTGTAAGCAACTAACCTCTTAATAGGGATCAGATGCTTGCAGAGCTATGCTACGCTGCCAGATAAAATGCTTTTCTAGGCGTTACGATTGAAATTTGATCCACAATTTCCATCGTGGTAACGGAAGAGCTACATCTCATTTTCTACTAAAAAGTTTGATTTTCTCTAAAAGATATTTGACCGAACTAAAACAAAGATATTAAACTTTGTTTGAATTTAGTTTCAACAATTTAGTTGTTTTAAAGCTATTAAAAGATAATGTAGCTTATGACCACTACAAACACCTAATTGATTATTTTTATAGTATCGACAGTGACTAATGTTTTGTCTTTTTTCCCTCATTCTACAGGTGTACAAGTCGCAGCGATTCCGTGCTGGACGTGGTACCATGCGCGACCGTCGCCGCATTTCTCGCCGTGGTCCCCTGGTGGTCTACGACAAGGACGAGGGTCTGCGCAAGGCCTTCCGCAACATCCCCGGCATTGAGACCATCAACGTGGACAAGCTCAACCTGTTGAAGCTGGCCCCCGGCGGTCATGTTGGTCGCTTCGTCATCTGGACCGAGTCGGCGTTCGCCCGCCTGAACGATCTGTTCGGCACCTGGAAGAAGCCATCAACCTTGAAGAAGGGCTACAACCTGCCCCAGCCCAAGATGGCCAACACCGACCTGTCGCGTCTGCTGAAGTCCGAGGAGATCCGCAAGGTGCTGCGCGATCCCCGCAAGCGCGTGTTCCGCAGCGTGCGCCGCCTGAACCCTCTGACCAACGTGCGCCAGCTGATCAAGCTGAACCCATACGCTGAGGTCCTGAAGCGTCGTGCCGCCCTCGCCGCCGAGAAGCGCACCGTCGCCAAGGTGCTGGCCAAGGCCAAGAAGCAGAACGTGGAGCTGGCCAAGTCGCACTTCGCCAACGTGGCCACCAAGGCCGCCGCCAACCGCGCCAAGCTGCTGGCCGCCCGCAAGAAGAAGGTCGCCGCCAAGAAGCCAGCGGCCAAGAAGTAAACTTACTTTCCCTGAGGAGTAGAGCTGACACACTTTTATATTATAATAAAACACTAAAGTTGTATGAATTTTATTCATAATACATAGAGTGCGACAGTAATGCTCATTAAACTCTTAGTCTTAGGAACATTTAGTGTGGCTCTCTTTTTGCTCCGAGCGATCCGCTATCACGCTGCTCGTCGCTCCCGCTGATAACAACAGATGTGGCGGCTGTAGCTTTCGTTATCTTCGTATTGCGCCGATCTTGTTGGTCTTCGTACACACGTTCGCACATCCATGCCGTACATACTTATTGTCACACGTTAATTGGCATTTAATTAAGCGTCGAGCTTCGCCGCCGCTGTTATTCCTCTGTGAACGCTCGAGTCGTGCGGTTCTTCGTATCGCGCATAAAGGGAATTGGATCCCGCTGTACGTCGAATAAAAACTCAAATACAACAAAGGCAGCGCCAGAATAAAGGATGTATTTGATTCAATTAACTGATGTAATTTCGACACCACACTAGCCGCAAACCAAACCGGTTTTTGGACAATATTTACCACTTTGCGGCTGCGCTTGCCAAAAAGTGTAGATGCTATCTGGCGCAAATCTGAAACCGCGGATCATACGATTTTTCTATGTGCGGGTCGCGACCGATGTCTGGTTATATTGGGTAGAACGCAATAATATATAGCCACCACCGATCGGAAAGAGCGAAGCGGAGAGAGAGAGAGCGACGGCTATCAGCATCCGAAAAGAGAGCACTCTGGAGCGCCTCGATGCGCAGCAGCCTCCTCCATTTTTCATATTTTTTTCCCCGGTTCGGGTTGGCACTAGTCGCTGCCACTAAAAGGGTCGCTCAGTCGCGTTTAATCACCAGGGTCGAAAACATTGCGGAGGGCACTTCCGATCACTTGGCAGCCGGCTGATGCCGGAGCATCATCTTATAACTAGCAGCAATACCCGCCACCTAGCATCCGATCCAGCATAATCGCAGCCAAGTCATGTTGTCGACTGTCCTGAACTTTGCCCAGCGCGTCGCCGAGATTTCTTTGCTCGGCGGCATCGAGATTGCATCAGTTGCCCTTATTGTCTACTATATATTCGCCAAGACGAGGTGAGTACCGCTGCAAATGGGCGCAGATGGAAGCCAAATAAATCTCGCCTTGCGGGCAGACCATAAACCGAGTAAAATACCTATTTATATGTATGTGTGTTTGTGCCTCCCCCGGTCATCAAGTTCAAGTAACGCTGTAGAGGAAGAAGCGCCGTTATTTTTAGAGAGGCATTCGCAAGTTATCCAATGCATGCAAAATGAACCACAGTAGGATCTCCATAAGGTGAAAGTCATAAGTACTAAATCGAAAATTCCGAGTTTGTAAATATTTCCAAAATTGAACTTTAATTGGAGATTATTATGTCTTATCTTAAAGCTCCTACTTTTTTTTTATAAAAATTGGGTTGATGGTAAACTACTAGTCATAAAATGGAAACTTCGCTTAATGATTACCGATTCCATTATCTTAATTATCAAAATATCTTATCAGTTTAAATTTATTACAAGTATTTGATAGGACAATAGTTTATTGTGTTTTCTAAAAATAGATTTAAAAAGTTGTTTATTTCGATATTTATTTTATCTTGTTTTCAGTGTTAACTATTTTCTGTGGCAGTCACCTTATAGTTGCTTAACCGTAGATGTGTTTTGTTTTGTTATTATGCGCACAGGTGGTTGCTCCATTGGCCATGACTCACAATAGCCCTTTGTCCACTTATGCGCTTGCCCTTTGTAGAGTGAAATTTGCTAGATTTCCGCTTAACACCCACGTGCTTATTTAAACTAGGAGGCTGCCTTGAGGTTTTTGTTTACTCAGCACCTGCACTTTCTCCCCCAAACCACCCCTTTCTCCGACCCACCATAGAGTACTCTCTTCTTGCAAGGCGCAATTTTTGACGGTGCACTTCGAACAGATAGCAACAACAAACCCCACCCACGGTTTGGCCAAGAATCATTCTTGGCAACCATTATCGGAATGATTGCCGCTGTTAAATTTGCACCTAATCTCTGATTTCACAAGATTTCACAAAGCTATTTCCGTAATCTTGTTGGATTTTGGACCAGCTCGGAGCAACAAAGAACGCGAAGCCCTCATCTTTTATCGGTTGGTAATAGAAGAACATTGGTAGTGAAAGTACATTGGCCCACACCTCTAAATAATACATTCGATCCCCAAAGAAGCCTAAAAATTCTCTCGAGTGCCTTAGCCCGCGAAATTTTCCACAGATTGAGATGATGATTGCTGGGTCCACTTTAAGATTAGCACGCAGATTGCTTATATTGAATTGAAGTAAAATATAACAATCTTGTTGATCTTTGGTGGGTAACATTTTATTTCTGGTACTTATTGCTTATTACTGTTATCGCACTCTGCCAGAATACAACATAGTTTTTTTTTTAAGACTAAATCATATTTCTAATATATGTTTGCAGCGTTATACTGCTTAATGGTTAAAAAAATAAATACATACATTATTAAATATTCGATTCAAGTATATTCACGCTTAAATGCGAAAGTCTTGATCATCCCCACTGAAGGATTGCTTCGCTGATCGGCGTTGCTTATTCCTTATCGAAAAATCCGTGTCCGAATCCAACCAGTAGCTCTCGATGGCCTCATCGGATTGAGTATTGTCGGATGTGGTAATAGAGGGTGTCCTTGGCCGTCGACGACGCTTCTGGCTGCAATTTATAGAGTCAGAGGATTGGGGTCTTTCATCTGCGCTGTGTCGTCGCTTGATCTCAGTTGTCTCCTCGTGGTATGCGATGTAGGCGCGCAGCTCGGCGATCCGCTTCTTTTCCTTTTGTATCTGCTTGTCAAGCTGATCTTTCAGTTTGGAGAATCCCTCCAGCCGAAGCTTATTGCTCTCGTGCTGCTGCATCTGACGGTAGAATCCCATGTTGTCCGACGCCCGCTGGTTGGACTGGAACTCACTGATCTTTCGGTAGAGCTGCTGAAACCGAAAGGGATCCGCAAAGTATTCAGCCATGCCTCGGGGCATGTCGCGGTTGATCGGAATGCCATTAAGGACCTCCTTGCAAATGGGGCATTTCTTTTCTAACGAGGAATCGCTTATACAAGTGTCGCAAAGCACGTGCTGGCATCGAGTCAGGTGGAAAACCACTGTTGGCTCAAGGGTGCGCTGACAGTAGCACCTGTTGCAATGGATTCGAAACATAGCTTAAACCGCTTATTTTGTTTAATTAGCTGTTGTTTACGTTGTATAAATCTAACGGATTTTATCCTTGCTAGAGCTGCCACTCTGGAGGCGGTTTGTCTGGCAGCACCGTCGCCCAATTAATTTACTTAAACTAAAAATAAATAATACAAAAATGCGATGATAAATTACATTTTAAGATTTTAAAAAAATTTTAAGGTCTGTAAATTTGTGGCATTATTAGGGAAACAAACACATGTATCTATTTCCACTTTAATTGGTTTAATCAAGGTTTTGTGAAGTCATTTTTTGGCGTTAAAAATATTTTGTGGCAGTTAAGAAGAGAAAAACGTGCCTTTTAACGCATTAACAAAGTGAACACAGATTAAAAAGGTTTTTTGCTAAAAAAAAAAGATAAGCAGATAATAGTGTAAGTTGTGGTATAAGTATGTTTAATATAAAAAATATTTGTTTTATTTCTCATACAATTGCTTTGAAATATTCCAAACTTATAACCTCTGCCCATGTCAGCTGATTTTTAAGCGATGTTGATGTTTTCGTCGTACAAAGCACGCTCAAAGTTCAGTTCCGTGCCATATTTTATGAGCCACTAAACTTATCAGCAGCAGGCACTACTTAAAAACGTACACCACTTTCAGTATTAAAATATATATATTCTGATGAGTACGCTGGGCTATTGAACTCTGACGAAGTTGGACTGTTAACCACTTGAATGGCCGAATATTAATCAAAGTGGTGTTGTATTTTTAATTGCGTGCTTCTGATTTTAGTACCACCCACGGTTGGCGTAATGCATTTTATTGGAACTTTTTTATTAAACCCCTTACCCATTTAATTCCGATTGCAGGGCCCCCGTTATCATCGCCGGCCTGTTTCCCAACCTGAATCTAAGTTACCGCACGAGCTACCTCAGCAAGATCAACACCATCAGAAGCGATCTCCTGGTCACTTTGCGATCATCCAATGTAAGTTTCCCCGCCTATCAGGCTTTCGTTAATTACACGCTGTGACGCATTT
This sequence comes from Drosophila ficusphila, assembly GCF_018152265.1. Taxonomy (NCBI): domain Eukaryota; kingdom Metazoa; phylum Arthropoda; class Insecta; order Diptera; family Drosophilidae; genus Drosophila; species Drosophila ficusphila. The sequence goes on from NW_025064737.1 coordinate 23,502,125, forward strand.
GCAAGGAGTGACTAGTGCCGCAGATAAGCAAATATTTCCACTCAATGAACTGTGATTCTGTTCTGAGATTGCAACGAATTCAAATTTTCCAAAGCAGGTAACCTGCCTCGTATTTGCCCAATTTTTTTTTTCAATGTTTGTTCTGACCTAACAATAAACAATTAAAAATTTATTTAAAAAATATATAATATGTTTTGTTCAGCTATTTTATTTTCCAAAATAAACATAGTTTCATAATTCGAATTTGAATTTGCACGGAGTTGCCACCTTGTCCTGCCAATCGATAACAGTCCTGAAAGCTAAGAAGATTTCCTGAAAAAAGCCGGGCGCATGTAGGAAATTCAGAAATTACAATTACAAAAGTGCTGTAGAACAGTTCAGGCTCGTATAGTTATAATGACAATAGAAGAGTACCATGCCCGCGGCTGGTTCGAGGTATTTATGGATTCTATATGCGCACACGTTGCATCACAGATTCAGCATCGCTCCGATCGTTATTTTGCAGGAACCCAAAGCGCAGAATTCCGTGGCACATGGCATCGGGACACAAAATATGTTGGAGCTGACCCCACAATCGGGCCAAAAGCCCTTCAAGAAGCTGCTCGACTGGGGTCTGCTTTTTCCATATGTTGCCCAGGTGGTGCGTAGTGAGAAATTTGAGTACCGACAGGTGGGTAACTTTTTTAACCTCCCGTGACGACAGATAACCTTGATCCGCACCCCCAGGTCACCGAGATCGTCCACAACGATGCTGTGCTGAAGCACGCCATAAAACAGGCCGCTGAGCAGACGCTAAGGGAGCAGCGGTATGCCAAAAATGGACATCGGCTGCTCACGCGCAGTGCTAGTGGAGATCAGGAAGGGCAGGATGAGGAGGACGAGAAGCGGGGCATCTCTTATCAGGCCATTTTGCGTAAACAGGAGCAAAGAGCCGTTAGTATTCTAAAGGACATGGGCTCCACCCTGAACAACGGTCTGCTGGCATTCACTTCCTGGATCCTCTACAAACTCCTTCCGTGCTTCCTGTCCGGCGTCGTGACCAACACCAAGCAGATCGAGATGCTCAAGATGGCCACAGAGCGATCGCCGGGTACCCCTTTGATCTTCGTACCGCTGCACCGGAGCCATTTAGACTACATTATGGTTACCTGGATTCTCACCAACAATGATATACGCAGTCCGCTGGTGGCCGCCGGAAATAATCTACAGATCCCCGTTTTTGGAGGGCTCCTTCGTGGTTTGGGCGCCTTTTTTATCAAGCGCAAGATCGATCCAGTGGAGGGAAAGAAGGATGTTTTGTATCGAGCTGCCCTGCACCTTTACTTAACTCACGCTTTGAAGCAGGGTCACAATGTAGAGTTCTTCATTGAGGGCGGGCGAACGCGCACTGGCAAGCCCTGCATGCCCAAAGGTGGCATTCTCTCGGTTATTGTGAACGCCTTCATGGACGGCAGCATACCGGATGCCCTGTTGGTGCCTGTTTCTGTAAACTATGAGCGCCTTGTCGACGGAAATTTCGTGCGTGAACAGAAGGGCGAGAAAAAAATACCCGAGTCATTCAGCAAAGCCATTTCAGGCATTTGGAAGGCCCTGAAATCGAACTATGGCCTCATGCGGATCGATTTTAACGAGCCATACTCAATTCGAGAGCTGGTACACTCGTACAACAAGATAGCCCGAGAGGATGGAAACAATGCCAAGGTGTACAAGCCAGCCGCCAGGTAGAAAAATTAAAAGAATTTTACTGGGTTTTTGGTCTTGCAGAGGGTCTTAAATATACAATGCGGTACACATCTGCCGGGTTTTCTGTTGAGTTATTCAAATGAGCCGGTTTTGCAAAAGACATCACCGCAGACTAAAATCTGCGAGCCAAGACCTCAGTTATCATTAAGACACCTTTTTTTTATCAATTAATCACATCTTTACCATAGAACCCTTCAACACAATCAGTCAACATCCTCGTTATACGGCACCGACGTTGTTTGCGAGGAGCACCGTAACCTCATCGAAAGCATATCGCGCCAGGTGGTCTTCGACAGCGCCGCAGCCACTTCTGTGATGTCCACCAACGCGCTGGCCTTCCTTCTGCTCACCCGCTTTAGGAACGGCGCTGAGGAGCAGAATCTGGCCGAGGCCTTAGATGACTTGAGAAACTCGTTATCCGGTTGCAAGGACATTGGCTTTTCCGGCGAATCTTCACAGATCGTGGCGTATGCATGCGACCTACTTGGCTCAGGTAGAAATGCAATTAATTTTTCTCAGTTATGGCCCTTTTTAATTGAATTTATTTTTGTGTAGACCTTGTAACTCGCACTCGGGATGAAAACGGGCGTTTGGTTATTAGAGCTGTGGATTCTGTCGAAAGCTTTATTGAGCTGGCCTACTACTCAAACATGCTGACCCCGCACTTTGCCCTTAGCTCGATCCTGTTGGTCACCTTCCATTCGCTGCTTCCAAAGCCGGAACACAAAAAAGAGGCTGGATTGTCTCGCAAAAAGCTATTGGACACCGCCCTAGAGAACTGTCAGATATATCGCTACGAATTTATACTGAATAAGCCGACTCAGGTGCTCGAAAGCTTACTGCAAAAGCAGTTGGACGACCTTTTAAATAGCGGCTGCATTCGGACAGAAAAGGTAGAGTATTTCTTTACTTTTGTCTTTAAGTCTTGATTGATTTTTCCTCCAATAGCTGTACGATGATCCTCCGAATGCTGCGGAAAGCAGGCGCTTGGCTAACAGTCTGGCTGACTGCCTCGGCGAGGACGACGACGACTACCTGCACGTGAGCAACGGCGATGACAATGAACCCAAGCTTTTGTTCGCCTCCGAAACCCTGCAACAGCAGCGCTACATCTGCGAGGTCCTGGCGCCCTTCGCCTGGACGTATGTGACTGTGGCGCAATCCCTGCAGATACTTCACCGGAACTCCATGCTGGAGTCAGAATTTATTAGCTTTGTGATCAACGATTTGAGCAGCAAAGTCAAGCGCGGAAGCTGCATCTATGGTAAGGGAAGCTGTAAGACCGATTAACTTCTTATGACTAATAACTTGATTTTTAGCTGAAAGCATATCGACGGACTCCGTGCGCAACTGTCTGAAGCTGTTGGAGAAATGGTCTGTGATCGAGGTGTGCAACCAGCAGGGCATGCGCCTGATCTCACTCAACACGCTCTACGAGATGTCTCGGGAGTCGCTCAACACGATCGTCAAGAAGATTGACGCCATTGTACCAAAATTTAACTCTGGCTATTTTAATGTAACACCCTAACCAATGGGGCTTGCTTTCTTTTTGGCACTTTTTTTCCTTGTATAGTGCATATCCACCTAGCTTTAAAGTGCGTACTCCTAGTTCTTAGACTTAGATATGTCTAGTTTTATAGTCATACAAGTTTATATATGCCAAAGTGCTAGCTTTACTGTAAGTAAGCGACAGACAGTGAAATATGAACAAATTTCTAATTTATATTTAAGATATCATTTTCTATGTGCAGCGAGAGAAGCGGCAGGACAAACGAAAACCAATACAATATATCATCTATACTGAACTGATTGATTAAACTTTATAATTTTATAACATAGGAATAATAGAACAGCTTAAAAAAGTGTACTCTCATTTTTAATAACATCGGCTTGGGGAGCAAACGGCAGACTAATTGTCTTCTAAACACATTCGTAACTATTCAGAAATAAATACATGCAGGTAAATTTGAAAATATTAATTTATAATACAACAATCATGTAAAGTTTTAAAGACATAGGTTAATTGAGAGATAATCGTTTTTATCTAAAGAGCCCATTTTATTGCTCCTGCTTGACTTCTATTGGCTCGTCGTCGGCACTAATGTGCTTCACTTTGGGAGTCTTTTTGACCTTTTTTTCAGGAGCAATATGGATGCGAACGCCGGAGTTTTTTATCCGACGTATTTGCTTCAGCTTGGCACCAGTTTCCTGAATATGAAATTAGTTATTAAGAGCATTTTAAAGACTTAATGTTAATTTATTTCCTCACCTTGGTCACTCCTTCCTTCAACTTGCCACCAATCTCACCGGAGCACCGAGTTGCGCCACAGAAGCAGACCTTCTTGCTGTCGTTCATTAAATCATCCCATAAATAGTTAAAGGTGAGCTCCGAGTTCTGTAAAAGAAATAAAGTACAAAATATAATACATTAAATATAACAAATACCTAATAGAATAGCTTAAAATGGTTCAAACGTACCACTGGAATGTCCTTAATAGCAAACAAGCCTACACGATGAATGCAGTTGACAGTCCATTTCTGAGTCGCGCAGTTAGGCTCGCACGAATGGTTCATGAAACGCGCCAAATTGCCCTTCGGACCCGCATCGATGATAAAGTCCTTCTCCACGCCCAAAAAGTAGAAGTTCTCGTCTCGGTCCCGCTGCTTCTGCTCCATGCGCCGTTGAAACTCGGCGTGATTAATAACCTCGCCCACGTACTCGATGACGAAATCTCCCTCGGCAATGGGCTCGCGGTTTACAAGTCCAAATCCCCGCTCGTTCATGTACACCACCTCCAGTCGCGGTGATTTACGCAGCTCAAACATCTGATTTTCACAGCGAATGCCAGCCTTGCAGTAGTTCGGATTGCACTCATTGAAGAGCATGCGATTAAGGCAACCTGAGTCTGGTCCGCATGGATGTTCATCGGTCGGCTGGCAGCCGCAGACATTTAAATCCTCGAGATTCTGGGTAAACCGCACAGGCGGCACGGGCTTGTTGGCCTTGATTTTCACGTATGGCGGCGGATGGAGCTTAGCGGCACTTTGGCGTCCCATGGCTTGTTCTTGACGCCGAGCCTTAACGATCTTCAGAAAGCGAGAGGCCTCTTCCACTCCGGTGGTGTAGTTCCTGGACAGCTGGGACTTGGTCTTCTGACTGTCGCCCGCGTCTCCCTCGATGTAGAGGTAAACCCGGCGCCGCGAAATCCACCCATGATCGTGGGTGCCAAAGAATCGGACGACGAAGTCATTCTCACCATGAGCTTTCTTGAGGATGTTGCTGGGTATCTCGGTGGGCGGCAAGATGATGGCCGGCCACCAGCGGAAGTTGTTAAACTTGGCCCACACAATTTCGCCGTACAATGGCAAACGGCCGCTCTCGCACTCCTCGCAAATGTAGCTCTCGTTATTCTTGATCGGAATGTTGCGGCAGTGGGCATGCACGGCTATGGGGCACGTTTCGCAGCAGACTAGTTCGCCGCCCTTCACGCAGATGTAGCACCACAGTACATTCACGTGAGCATCCGCCTTGGCGATGTTGTGGCGCGGACAGATTATGTGAGTGGCGTTCAGCATCTGGGTGCCAGCTGGAATGCAATGAGAGTCCTGATGATAGGTGGCTGGACATCGGACACACTTGGCCAGCTTGGAGCTGCCCAGCTGCTGAAACTTGCCGCTGGGATCGTTGGAGACGCACGTGTGGCACACGTGACGCGGGCAGCGTGCCGAGTTCCTGCTACTGATCGCCTGCGGCCAATACTTGCAGCATCCTGCGTGGAACAGCTTGCCACACAGTGGTTGGCTGCAGGTTAGGAGTTTATCCTCCACAGCAATTTGTGCTGGATCCTCCTTTTTGATTGGAGTTCCTGGTAAATCAGTGGACGGCGACGCTACCTGGTGGCAGATGACACAGCCCTCCGGTTCGCCTATACTGCACTCATGACAAGTCAGTGTAGCCACAATAGCAACCTCCTTCGCGTCGGCTGTTACGTGCTGGTCGTCCGGACTGGGCGACTTGGATGTGGGCGAAATAACGGCTGCCTTTCGGCTTCCCATCTCCTTGCGTTCCAGGCAATCGGCATGCAGCCAGCTGTTGCAACTGCGCGAGCATCGCTGCAGGTTGGAGCCCACCTGATAGCAGTACTTGCAGATCGGCTCACGGCTAAGCCCTCGGAAGAGGTACTTGCTGTCCAGCTGCAAGATGTCCTCAACCACCTCCTCGATGGGCCTGTTAAAGGTCTTTTTTGGCTTGGGCGCCTCGGAGATACGTCGATCTGGCTCCGAAGGTACCGGCGTTGAACTGGGCGTCACTACGGGGGTCATGCTGCGTCGAATCATCATGGTTTTTAGGCGGTTTGAGAGTCTTTTAATTGTCCCGGCGCCACGCCCACGCTCCACCACCGAAGAGCCCAAAGGCTGCTCCATCTCACCACTAGCTAAGTCACGCTCGAGTTCGCGCAACTGGATCTGCTTTAGCGACCAGATATTGCTGACCACGGCAAGCAAAACCTTCTCCACCTTTTCCTCGGACCGGTGCACCATCACGTATTCCTTGACGGCGTCAAACAGTTGCCCGAACTCGGGGTTGGCGTAAATATTCACGCCCTCCGGCGAAAGGTTCTTTTCCAAGCCAGTTTCGGTAGGGGAAGGAGTCACTACAGTCATGGCAGTGCTCCCAGTATCCGCCTCAGTGCCGCCGCTCAGTTTACGGCGCTTGGCCCGCTTTTCGTTTTTGCTCTTCACGGGCGAGAAAGCCGGGCTGAAGGGCGACTCAGAGCGCTCTCGCTTCACGGACACCAACAGCGGTGCTTGCTTGTTGTGCAAATTATCCGTAGAGTCGTAAAGACTGCTGCCAACATCCGAAGTGTCCTGCATCATAGATTTGGTTCGTTTGCGTTTTTGTTTATTGAGTGTGCTAAAAAAGTGAATAAGAAAGCTCTTAAATATTAGCCAATTGTTGCATTGAATGGGGACACATTTTTGATAATTGGCCCAGAATAAACACTTTTTAATAAGCAAACGATATCTCGTAAACGAAGCGGGAAATCGAAAAATTATTACTAAAAAGTGTTTATTTTGGGTCAACTACCCAAAATATGTCCCCAAATCTTGGCGCCCCGGAAACTAAAATCTCCCCCATTGGTTTCAAAATATAAGGACTCAGTTTACTTACACCACACTCTCGCAGATCTGGTAGAATTTTTCGAGGCGATCGGAGTACGGGATCTGTGTCATAACCAGGGCTTCGTCGATGGCCTGATGCCAAATGGCAACATTCGGCCGCTTGGGTATCATTTGACGGTATTTGGCGCTTTTTGGTCCGTGCTTAATGCGCACCTCCTCTCGCAGCTCCTTGAAGGCCTCGAGTCCGACGAAGGTCAGCAGGTTCTCTGGCTTGATCCAGTTGCGACGCCCGTTGTCCGCAAAAAAGCGCACATGCACCTGAATTGGCACCGCGGCGTTGTCCAGGGAAGAGCGCTGCGGATGGCTCGGCATGTTACCCACAATCTGGCCAGTAGGATCTGGACACACCATGCAGGGCCAGAAGCAGTACGAAAAGACCTTGCCCCAGAACAGATCACCCACTTGGTAGGTGGGCCACCCTGGATCTGTGACTATGGACAGGCCTTTGGCGCTGTCTATGCTCACGGAGGAGGGAGATTTTACTGAACTAGCCAGGGCAGTGGCGGTCAAATCTGGGGAATATTTGATGTCCATATCTGTGGAAGCGGACAATGGCAGTGCAAATGTCATTTGTTCGGGACTGTTGTTCAGGTCTTTCGGTTCATCAGAGACAACTCCTGGACTGTGTTCTCCTGGATTGCCATCTTCATCTAAGCTGGCACTGTCCTCCACCGTTTCGGGAACTTCTATTGGCGTATCATTCTCGGCCTCAGTCTCGATTTTAATCGTTGTAGTCTCATTCTCTGTTTTTGGGGGTTCTATTGGCAAGGGGGCTTCTTCACTGATTAGCTCTATATTTACTGACTTTTCTTCCTGGGGCTCTGCCTCCGGCTCAATGGGCATCTTTGACTTATTAATACGCTTCATTTTGCGCTTGAGCTGCTTGCGAACGGCTGGCCGAGGTGCCAGCTCCTCGGCGTCTGCCTCGAACCCCGTGCTGTTGGGCGAACTGGCGCCGTTCTTAATCAGCAGCTTCTCGATGGGACTCATATATCTCTTGCTGTTGAGCAGCTGAGAGCCGCCGCTTGATCCTGCCCCTCCAGCCCCGGTGGTCCTTGGGGATGCATTGTCGCGGGACAAGGTCTCGCTGGTACTGCTGCTGTTATTTAGGGCTTGGTTTACGCGTCTCCTTGTGGTCCGAACCGTGTCGTCAGAGTCGGAGAGAGGCGTGGGTGAGTTGGCGTTGGCATAGCCAATGTATTTGGGACTCAGGGCAGATTGCAAGTTTATAAGATCGCGTTTCCCTATGGGAAGCACACACAAGCGCACAAAAGCAGACAAATTAGCATATGGACAGCATAGGGCGGGGAACGTTTCGCCATTGTTATACTCACGGTTTGCAACGGGTAGACGAGTCTGCTTTTGTGTTGGCGTCTGCCGCTGGCTCTCCGCATCCGCCTCGGACTCCTGCTCTTCGGCGTTTTGGGTGGGACTCGGCACTACCAGTCGGTTCACTGGCGTACTTATTACGGCGTCCTTCGAGGTTCCTCCATCTTCGACCGTCTCGTCGTTGCCCGCAACCACTTCATTGGCATTGGTAGCTAGGTGATCGGAAGCTAAGTTGCACATCACATGGCCATGGGCATCCTCGCCCTCGACATCCGAGTGCGCACCCGTGCTCAGCTTCATTGTGCGATCCAATTCAATTGCGCTAATATTAATAAAACACAAAACCAACAATTTCCAAGAACAGCTTCGCGTGCGCCAAAACTAGAGATGGAATAATCGATAAATCGTCGATGCATCGATGTTAAACATTTTTGAAAACATCGATGTTGGGCGGCGTCCGATGTCGATAAAAATTTGTGTTTCAAACGATGCACAGTGGGCCCGGTCAGAAAAAAATATAAAAAAATTCAAATCATGCCATAATAGAGAAGCTTAAAAATTGCATAAGTCTTAAATATCTATTAATAAAACAAAACGATGACGTGGGCTAGGTCAGAATAGAGAAGAACCCCACCGGTCACTCAGATCCGAGTATGTCCTACATCTTTAATTGTTTATAACAAAAAAAAAACGGTGCAACAGTTTCACTTTCCGCCAACGGATTTCGAAATTTTAGAAAAAAAAACACATCAATTGCATATTTTACTTTTTTTTTAAGCTGTTTTTAGCGTGGACAATTACCAAAGTATTTATCCCCAATACAAAAGGTACTATATTTTTAAGTGGCTCATTTCTGATTCTGAAAATTGTTTACGCAAATTTATAAATTTTTTGCCTCCATAACCTAAATGGTGTATGAGTATTATTTCGAGGACAACATGTAGTTTTAAAGAAAAATCGCTGGTTTTAAAAAATCCAAGTAATTTTACTCTCTAATTTCAGTGACCGGCCTTCCAAAACAACACAACAGGGATGCCAACCTATTTAGCTCACGCTCACCTAAAACCAAACTCACGCGACGTACCCATCCTCAGCGTAAACATATGTACATATCTGTGTAAACGCATGTAAAGGCAAACGCGACGTTTATCCTGGATTTCCTCGACGCTAAAGGGTGTCGCGGCAACCAAAAGATCAAGAATCGCACGGGCAACACACCATGGACGAGTTTATTAAAACGCTGATTGCCGAGGTCAAGTCGCAGGGCGTCTTCGACGAATTCCGCTTTAACTGCTGCCTGGCGGACGTGGACACGAAGCCCGCGTACCAGAATGTGCGCACCCGGGTGGAGACGGCGGTTAACGATTTTCTGGCCAAGCAGCACTGGACCCCAGATACTAACAAGGTGCAGCTGCGCGAGAGGCTGCGGAAGCACCTGCTAGAGTGAGTACCCTTTTGGCTGAGATTAGGTAACGTAATAACCTTGGCTATTCCAGCTCCGATGTCCTGGACAAGGGAGTGGACCAAATCGTGGACCAGGTGGTCAATCCGAAAGTTGCCACCATATTCGAGCCAAAGATCGAGAGCATTGTCTACAAGTACCTGGGCATCACGCCCCCGCCGCCGCCTCCCGTGAGATCTGCCATGCTGCCCGCCCCGCCCTTGCCGCCATATGCTGGTCACATGAATGGCAGCAGTAGCCTGCTCAACGTGGAGACCCCCGCTGGCCTCCTGCCCACCGACCTGGAGCAGATCAGTCCAGACTCCGACCGGGCTACAGTCAAGTCAGAGGTTCAGGACGATGAGCTACCCCCTGGTGTGGACGATGAGGACACATCGCCGTCCTATGAACCTGTAAGCGAGGAGAAACCTCTTTCCAGCAAGGAGCGGCTCAACAACGGCTCGCTGAACAACTCGGACTCCGTGAATGGTGTTTCACAGGCGTCCCAACTCTCACAGGTGTCCAGCGACAGCCGCCTAACCATCGCCTCCTCCACGGAATCGGTGACCGATGGACTGCAGCCCGCGACAGCACACAACAGCGCCGAACCAGCCGACATTTCCGAGGAGGCCCAGATGCCGAAGTTTAGCGAGAACTCCAGCGATGCAAGTGCGAATAACGACAGTCGACAGTTGCACTTCGACATCAAGCAGGATGCCATTACCTTCGAGGGTGAGTATTAGTCAGGCCACGCAAGAACAGCTTTGCTTAATAATGTTATTGTTTAGGTACTGAGCGAAAGAATTCTGCGTCGGAGGACACGAACGGCGTCCCCCTGGTGCTCTCCATTGAGGATGCCATTATGTCAGAGGTGAAGGCAAACATAGACGATGCCAACCATGCCAGCATTGAGTCGATAGATGAAGCGGAACCCCAACCTCCGCCAAAGATTGAACCGCCTCCCACGCCAGCCCCGCCTGAAGTTAAACCTCCTCCTCCGCCTTCCCCACCTAAAGTTGAGCCACCTCCACCGCCTCTACCAACAGAAAGCAGTAATGGGTGCTATTCCGAGGCTGATAACTCAGAGGTAAAACCCAAAGCCGAGACTGCGGAGGTTAAATCGGAACCAGCTCCGGCCGAAATCAAGGAGGACAAACTTTCGATTCCCAGCGTGCCGCCAGAAAATGTGGAATCACTTAAAGAGGAGGCTACTAAACCGTGTGAATCCACAGCGTCACCCATATCAGTATCTTCGCAGTCGAAAAGCTATTCGAAGTCAAAGGACAAGGAAAAGGAGCGAGGACGTCACAGTCACTCCGATGACAAGCAGCGACGGAGGAGCAGAGATCGGGATCGTGACCGCGATCGCAGTCGAGACAAATCAAACAGCAAACATTCCTCGAGTTCCAGCTCAAAGCACTCATCATCGCACTCCTCCAGCTCAAAACACAGGAGCAGCAGCTCCAAGAACGATAAGAGCACCTCCAGCACTTCTAGCCGTAGTAATCACGAGTCCTCCTCATCGAAACGCTCGAGCACCACATCTTCATCTCGCCACGAATCATCCTCACACAAAAAACACAAGTCCAGTTCGTCTTCATCGCGATCTGATCGGGATAAGGACAAGTATAGGGAAAGGGAAAAAGACAAGGAAAAGGAAAAGGAAAAAGAGAGCCATAGCCGTAGCCACCATAGCAGCAGCAGTTCTTCGTCGTCCTCAAAAAGAAAAGACTACGATAGAGGCCGCGATCGAGACCGCAACAAATCCAATTCGTCCGGCAGTGCAGAGAGTAAAGCTATCCAGGATGATCACAACGAGAGCAAGGCGAAGGTGAAACAACGCCGGAGTTCCGACTCCAACGATGAGGGCAAGCCCCCAGGATCCTGCGGTCCTGCGAAGACCAACCAGGCCGAGATTGCCCAAGCTCCGGAGAAAGCCGACGCGCCTGTGGAGAATGGAAATGGAACGAATGGAAACTCTAACGGTGGTAACAATGGTGAGTGCGACAATGCCAGCAGTGTTGTCATCGTCAGCGACCTCCTCCAGCAATCGTCAACTAGTTTTATTCAATTGACTGCTGGATCCCAGTCACGTAAGGAAGTAGAGAGCAGAATTCCTGAAGCCGAACAATCAGTAGCCGAAAAACAGACGGGGACACAAGAATCGGAGGCGACACAACAGGAGCCTGCTCCGCAGAATAAAGAGCCAAGTGCAGAACCTCAAGGAGCTGACAAAGCTGTATTCGTACCTGATTCCACTGTCGGGGACAGCAAAAAAGAGGATGAAATAGATTCAACGCAGCGCATTGAGGAATCTAAGGATCCTTCTGTATTTCAAGAGACCTTAAAACCTGCGGAAACGACCCAACTGGAGGATCTACCGAATTACACTAAAAAATCTAAGAATCTTCCCGCCACACAACAATCAAACTCGTACGAGCAAAGCAGTGAATTAGTCGCCGACTTTGTGACCCACTTCGAGCACAACCCAGACGAGTTTAAAGCGCGTCTGCAGTTCATTGAGCAACTGATAGAGGACCGCAGGAATCTACTCAACAGGCTAAGTGCGGACGGTTCGCAGGACGAGGGAGTTGATGTACGAGCTCTGCGCAGAAGCATATCCAAGCGGAGGCGAAGCAGCTTACAGGAGCAACAGGAAGAGGCGCGTGAGTCGACACCGACGCGGCATTGCAGCCCGAGCAGCAGTAACTCCGGCAGTCCGGCAAAGAGACTACGATGCGACGATTCAAAGTCGTCGCCAACGCCTTCCGACGCCAGTATAAACTCCAAGGAGAACGAGGCTTTGGAGAAGCAGGAGCATGGTGCGTACTGCAATTATGTGTGTATATGAACGAGATTTCCAAAACTCGCTGCCGCTTTATTGTTAACCCACTTTTTAGGGTGGATCGCTTGTTAAATAAGAAATCAAAATTAATTAATGTAATGATATTGTTGGATTTCAGTAGTAGCGATCCACCCTTTGATTCTGATTGAGATTTACATGTTTCATGCTCATCCTCATTGTGTTCTCTACCGCCTCTACTTTCTCCTCCACATGCATCCACATTATATGTAAACTAACATAGCTGTATGAAGCCTCCAATAGTCCTATACCATTCTAAACTCTGCTGGGTAAGACTTCTTGTCTCTTTGCCCAATTTTACTTGATGCTTTAAGTGTTTCCGCGAATGTGAGTGATTAATTTGTTGTTTACTCTGCAGATGCCCTGTCCGCCAGGAGACTCAGCAAAAAATTCTGCCAGCAACAGCGGTACACCAACGATGATCTCTACAAGCCCCGTCCAATCCTGTCGCAACGCTCTCGGCGCCGGGGTCTGGATTCAATCCTCTAGCTAACGAACGATCTGTTATCGGAAACAATAAAAGGCAATTGTTGTTAATGCATTTGACATAAAACAAATTCTTTCTTTTCTTTCATCCGTTTAATGGGCCTTTTCGCTTGCCAATGGTTTGCTTCTGCTTTGTTTTCTTTTAAATTTGTTAACAATAAAATTGTAATTTTAGAGCTACACCTTACAGTTTAATAATCATCGGTGTAGCATATTCATATATATATATATAATGCATATATATAAACAAAAATAACAGTGAACGTAATAATATGATGCATTATTGTATATCCTGGGGATTTCGGTTGTCCTGATTCCTATCACTGACTGCTATCGCCATTTAAAAGGGGACAATTCTAGCACTGAGACAATCGGTAATGTGTGATGATGCATAAAAACAATGTTGGGTTCGGAGAGGCGGTCGCAGATAAGTGAGAGGATTGGGGACAACGGATATAGCTAGGCTACTACTCTACAATGGGGCTGGCTAATTAGTACCGGGTCTTAATTGGGCAATCCGGGAGGGAGACGTAGTTCTCTGGGAGCTGTATCTGCTGTTCTTTATATTTTGTAACATCTCAGTTTGAAGATTTATGTGTAATTTAATTACAAATTATTGAATTTTTCTTCGCGCATGTGTGCTTTACATTTTTGCTCTTGGTTACTTTACAACGATCAACATAAATATATGCATATATATTTTGAAACTTGTTAAAAAAAATATATATAAATGTAGTAAATCAAAGTTTGTAATACATTATAGTAGGTAATAGTATTGTACAAGAATTTTCTCTCATTTCGAAATAACATAGATACAGTATTATCATTAGCATTTACTTTTAACAAGAATTTCGCTTTTTGCCTAAAACTGTCTTTGTGTGTGTGTGTGGTGTGTGGGTTTTGTAGGGTGGTGGTGTAAATTGTGTGTGTGGAGTTTGCGTGTTGTGTGTGAGAGCGAGAGTTTTGTGCAGAACAACAACTACGGTTTAACCTCCGACTATGGAGTGATAAAACTCTCTCACCGACTCCTCGCAGAGTATTCATACAAGCAGCTGGGTTTGGGTGGGCAGTAAGTGGGGTGGTGGCCAGGCGATGGTCGGTGGATCGGCAGGCGTTTCGAACCCCGTGTCGTTCACCTGCCCAAAAGGCCCCCAGTCGCACTCCAGCTCCCCCGTACCCGACCGCCAACTAATAGCTACGCTTAGGTTTAGCTGTCGCTGCTGCTGCAAACGTTTCGAACGCAGGCCCCGCTCGCGGCCACGCCCACTGGCGCCGCCTACGTGCTGGAGAAACCTCGCTCGTAGGGACTCTTCACGTCTGTGTGCCGCGTGTGCAGGTTGATTGTCGGCCCAGCAGGTCGAGTCGACAGCTCACAAACCGTCTTAATGGCACCGGAGGCATTTACCGAGGGTGGGGCGGGGTGCAGGGTGGCTGCGGAGTCCTTTTCCTTTACCGTCTCCCGGTCCAGGTTGCTCTGCTTTTCATCCGCAGTGCTGGGCAGCACGTAGTCCGCTTTGCGGGGCTCCGAGCGGCCCGTAATTGACGATTTGTACTTGTCGGCGTCCATGCCGCACAGGTAGAACTTGAAGAATTCGTACGTCGACCAGCAAATGGCCGTGGCGGGCATGGAGTACAGAACACGTGCGGTCGTGCCCCTAAAGAAGCCCAATGGACCAGCCATGTGGTAGATCTGAAAGAAAGTTTTAATAAAGTTTGCTCGATTATTTTGCTATTTGACGTATAAAGAAGATTCCAAAGGTCTTCTAAAGGTATAATCTACGCAAACTCGACATTTAAAAGGGTAGATCCCCAGGCAATAAAATTACACTAGCCATATGTAATTTTAATAAAATTTTATTAGCTTGCTAACCTCAATGTAAGTACAACTAAATAAACGAAATTGAAAGCTAAAATTCGTTTTCTAATATTCGCATGAAATATAATAAATGTAATTTTTTTAAAGATTAAAATATGATTTGTAAGATTTAAATTTTAAATCCTTCGATATACTAAACAGAACAATTAATTTCCCAAATTAAACTTACCTTTCGGCTTGCTTCGATCATGCCGCGCGTCAGACCTGTCTCCTGAGTGTTCAGCAGCGTCTTGATTACATCTAAGGGCGTAGTTATAGCCGCTGCACAAGCTCCAGCCGCAGCCCCCGCTACCATGTGCACTTTGGGATTGTATTTGCGTTCCAGGTTTAACTACAATTCACAAGGTGCTTATTACTCGCATCATAGGCTTATCGAAGTTTAATGCACTTACAGTGTTCTGGAAAAACTCATATGTGGTAAAATGTATTGTCTGATATGGTAAATTCATGACCAGTTGCGTGCCGTAGGCTCTGTAGAAGGCTTTGAAGCCCTCCTTCTTGTAGATGTCTCGCACACAGGATATCACCGATGTGTAGGGCGAGTTGTACATCTGCATTCGCTGCTTGATCACATCAGTGGGACTAGAAATGGCGTCGTGAATGAGAGTGGCCACCACTCCCGAAATAACTGAAATGGTTTTGGTTCATTACAGGCTTCATTCGCAGAGTAAATCTTAAGTTTTACCGTAGTTGAGGTTTCTCACTGATGTGAACTTGGCCGTTAGCTCCTTGGTCATTTCGTAGGCAGCGAAGTACAAAGAGTGTGCTGGACCAGCACCCAAAACCACAGCACTAGCTCCCCGAATGGGTCTGTAAATCGGAGTGTGTATTAGCTTTATCATATATGACCATGCTTCTGGGGTTGCACTACTTACCTCAACAATCCCTCACGTGTGACCATGTTCCTAAAGGTTGACAATATGTTCATGTTTTGTGTAGGCGGTGACAGACTCTGCATTCTCGTCTACAAATGGGCAATAATAAAACGTTTAAAATAATTGCATATTTAAATTGTACAAAAGCTTTCTGCAGTGTTTGTTATTTAATTTACCCTTTGTTTGTCCTGAATTAAAATGGGTTATCAAGCGGCTAAAGCAATACGTCAGAATTACTATCTTATATTCCTGAAGAATTATCAGAATAACTCTGCGCAAGAAGAACTAAGTAGGGAGACTACCTAGCGTTCAGCTATTCTTCTGCAAGTCATGGTTACTCATGGATTATAGTACCTAACCCAACTTAATTGTGGGGGATACACAATATTCATTTGTAACGCTGACATTGTCAAGACCTGAACTGGCGATGCTCTCATAATAATTTCTGAATCAGAATTGATTGGGTATTTTCCCAAAACTATTTTAATCTTGTACTGCAGTGCCCCTCTAGGAAAATTATAGAAAATAGTGAAATTTGTAAAAAGCAAAATAGAATATGTTTTCAAATATTTTCAAGTTATAGTTTTTTTGAGGTCTGTCAATGATTAGCCTGAGCTATAATCGATTTACAACAGCCGGGACTAACAAACGATATCAATGAAATATAAAAATAATATAATAGACTTTCGGCCGGGGGAAAACTTTCGCTGATTTATAAGCAAGTCACTCGGGACCTACAGATTTGAAATCGTCTACGTACTTTACGATTACACTGGTTTATAAGTATATGTATGTATATATACTTAATTGCATTTATTTAAAGGCGTGCCCGTCGAGCACACAAGATAGAATTATATCACAAACCGGAGAGCAGCAGCTCATTTTAAATTATGAAGACGCGAGCTCGGCGATAAAGATAAGATTTCCTGGAATACAGCGCAACTGCAATTATCTATCTGCTGTTTGTCTGTTGCTATCAATAACAAGACAATTCAGGGTGAAAAATAGTCTCTCGAGTATGAAAACCTAATTAAAAAGGTGCTACAAAATGATAAATGTCTCCATTACATAAATACCATAACATTGATCTGGTTTTAAATATATTTGGGGCCTAGCATGATTCATTCATCCCGATAATAGGTGTCCCTGATAAGGGAACATATTGTGAAATCAGAATGACAATAAAAATTTATAAACCGCAGAGAAATATCGCGAATTAAAGCACCTAAATTGCTGGTCAATTAAAGGTTCTCGGCTCTGGCTTTCATAACTCCATGAAATTAGTTCGTCAAACGGACTGTGGAGAGACAGACTACTTTAATAATGACGCCGGGAATCCCGGCCAGGCTTTAAGCTGGCACCTAACTGCCTGCCGCCTGTCACAGTGCGATTGACACATGTGGCCACGAAAATCAATAAATACTCGAGCCGCAAACCAGCTGAGTGAAATATAACGAAACAAGAATCGGTCAATAGTAGGCATAGGTACATATAGAACTGGGGGTATATACACATACATATCGGGTGCACATCATTACGCGGTAGCCAGACAAATTTGCATATGCTTAGTTGTCGAACTTGTGTACTTTTGGCTCCGCAGAGTTTTCAGGTGAGCGATCAAAGCGCTGCCGATAAGAGATAGTCCATTTAGTCATGGAAACGAACGGGGGCTAATCTTATCACCGCAGCATAACCCAATGGAACGTGCTCTGATAAGCGCAGAAAGTGGCTAAAACTTTACTACCTAAAGCTCTTAATGGGGGAGCGGGACCTCTTGGCTGCACTCGAGACCCGAGGAATTACATCACGATTATGCCAAAGCAGCGGCGGCACACACAAAAATTCCGATTGTTAGTGAGGTTAGGTTTATGGTAGCTTTATGCTCCTCCGATTACCAGACGTCCAGTGCGCTCACCTTGACGGAGTCCAGTGGATACATGACCACATGCTCCAGCACGCCAGCAATTGCGCCTGCGGTCATGTTCACACCCACGCTGGTGGTGGGCAGCGATTCGTAGTCGTCTATGTTCATCGTGGATCCGCTGCTGCAGTGCCGATTGTGTGCGAATTGTGGTTCGCCCTTGCAGTGGCTGCTCCTCTTACGCTGAAACGCAAGTCCAGACCAGTTCTAGCGCTCTTGTTGCAGAACCGCTTTCTCCGTTGGGATCGGGTGCTCCGCCGGGCGAAGATGGGAGGTTTGGTCGAGTTTTGGCCGGCGTATGTTCAACACGGAAACAATTTTGTTGTATAACACGGATATCACGATTCGCGGGTGGGCGGGGGGTGGTAATGGTGGTGCAAAGTGAACGCGTGAGGCGATGGTGTTATGCGAGACTACTAATTGACACTGTCGCTCTACTCTGACACTGACGCTAGGTAGTAGGTACTGGGTACTGCTGCTGCTCGACCAGCACACCGACGACACGCTCCCGACTCACTCAAGTTCGGAGCGAAGAGGTTTTTGCGGTTGCTCTGCCGCGGCCCTTGATTCGGATCAACTGCAACGGTTGCTGGTGTTTTCTGGATATATAGACGAGTTGGTTGTAGCCGGACGGCGGCCGAAACAGAATTTTGGCTGGGTCGGTGTTTGGCAACTCACGCAAAAGCTGGATGATTACAGGGAATCATTAAATTTCGCCCAATAAACAAGCCTCGTGCCCAGAGTGACCGCTGTGAGTCCGTTGCAAAATACCAAAGGGCTCGGTTAAATATACCAACGCACTTCGAGCATTGGTCAGAATATACCATAAACATGTGGGTGGGGAACTTTATTGGAAGTGGTCCGAAGTATTGCCGACATAACATACTAGAGCAATTTTACAAACTAATTATATTGCGGTTTATTAATGGGTTTTAATTTGTATGACAAAAAAACGTCGAAAACCAGATATATTTCAAAATCCCTTATGCAAAACAATTCAAAATTAATAGAAGTACAAATTGCTACTCAAAATTCTGTAAATCTAAAGCCAATGAGCCAATATAGATGGCTTAAACAAGGATTCCGGACCTTTGTAACGCAACTTTGCGTTAGTTATTTAGATTTAATATATGTAAAATTCGATCATCTAAAAAATAAGTTAAACATAAAAATAAGCAACTATTTATTTATTGCTTTTATAAATGTTAGAGTCTTAAGATATTTTCGATTTAATTTAATAGTTACTTTTTTACTGTCCACCACTGTATATATCTTATTTAGCAGAGGGGCAGCATTCCTTTCCAGGGCGCATGGCATATTCCAACGTTCGAGAAACGGTCGCACTACGAGGGATTTAAAGACTGGAACGCCGAGCTTCGGCGTCATTAAAAAAAATCAAAGCGAGCGTCGCAAGTGCGGATTAATTTATTAAGTCTGTTATTCGTGACGTGGCCTTTCAGCCGGAGCAACTGATAGCTCGTCCTCCGTAAATCAAGTTATCTTTGGTCATGAAGTACTTTTTGCTGTTGGGGCTGCTGCTTTTAGCAGGTACGTTTCAGTTTGCCACGCCGCAACGCCCCTGAAATACCGGTGTTTTAACCTAATTAATTCGCGTCTCGTTCTTGTTCGAAAGGCGTGGGTCAAATTGCAGCTAGTGAAGATGAATCCACCACAGAGACTATCGACTTGGATCTGGGTTCCTTTAAGGAGGGTTCCCGAACCGGTAGGTAGACACGCCCACCGCGATTTGCGCGAATTTTGAGGGTACACGTCAGCGTTAAGAAGTCGCCAAATCTGAACGCCCCCTTATTTCTCCCCAACTTTAGACGCTGAAACACTGAAGCGCGAAGAGGAGGCCATCCAACTGGACGGCTTAAACGTGGCGCAACTAAAGGAAATTCGTGAAAAGGTGGGTTCATATAAGGCCACGCATAAAGTACACGTATGATCAGTGTTTCCTTTGTTTCTTTTTTTTTCTGCAGGCAGAGAAGTTCACTTTCCAAACGGAGGTCAACCGCATGATGAAGCTAATCATCAACTCGCTTTATCGCAACAAAGAGATTTTCCTACGCGAACTGATTTCCAACGCCTCTGATGCTATTGACAAGATCCGTCTGTTGGCCCTTTCGAACAGTAAAGAGCTGGAGAGCAATCCTGAGCTTCACATCCGCATCAAAGCCGACAAGGAGAATAAGGCGCTGCACATCATGGACTCCGGTATCGGTATGACCCACCAAGATCTGATCAACAACCTGGGCACAATAGCCAAGTCGGGCACTGCCGATTTCCTGGCCAAGATGCAGGATCCTAGCAAGTCGGAGGGGCTGGACATGAACGATATGATCGGACAGTTTGGTGTGGGCTTCTACTCTGCCTTCCTTGTCGCTGATCGTGTGGTAGTGACCACCAAGCACAACGACGACAAGCAGTACATTTGGGAGTCGGATGCCAACAGCTTTAGTATCACCGAGGACCCACGTGGCGATACCCTGAAGCGTGGATCTGTCATTTCGCTCTACCTAAAGGAGGAGGCCCAGGACTTCCTGGAGGAGGACACTGTCCGCGAGCTTATCCGCAAGTATTCGCAGTTCATCAACTTCCCCATTCGTATGTGGTCTAGCAAGACTGTCGAAGAGGAGGTGCCCGTCGAGGAGGAGGCCAAACCTGAGAAGAGCGAGGATGACGTGGAGGATGAGGACGCCAAGGTCGAGGAGGCCGACGACGAGAAGCCCAAGACCAAGAAGGTGTCGAAAACCACCTGGGATTGGACCTTGATCAACGACAGCAAACCCATCTGGACCCGCAAGCCCGCAGAAGTGACCGAGGACGAGTATACCAGCTTCTACAAGAGCCTGACTAAGGATTCCAGTGAGCCTCTGACTCAGACGCACTTCATCGCCGAGGGCGAGGTAACCTTCAAGAGTTTGCTCTACGTGCCCAAGGTGCAGCCCTCAGAGTCCTTTAACCGCTACGGAACCAAGTCGGACAACATCAAGCTGTACGTGCGTCGCGTCTTCATCACCGATGAGTTTAACGACATGATGCCCAACTATCTGAGCTTTATCCGCGGCGTGGTTGACTCCGATGATCTGCCGCTGAACGTTTCGCGCGAGACCCTGCAGCAGCACAAGCTTATCAAAGTGATTAAGAAGAAGCTGGTTCGAAAGGTTCTCGACATGCTTAAGAAAATCGACAAGGAGGCCTACGAAAAGTTCTGGAAGGAGTTCTCCACCAAGTAAGTGTTGCCTGCCGTCGTACAAATCAATATCAAATCGGTTTTTTTTTTATTATTAAGGGTATTTATTTTTTCTGGTTCAATTTGATAAGAATTTCCGCAGAATCCACGCAAGATTATCATAAGAACAATAGTGACGTGTTTTATTATTTGACCATTAATTGATAAGAATTCATTATTCCAAAAACTCGGAATTCTTGAAAAAGCTTAATTCTCTCTCGCGTTTCTTGCAGAATATATTTTTTGAAACTACCCAATTAATTTTGTATGGCTTAGCAAAACACAGATTTTATTTTAATTATAAACTTAACTAATTATATTTATTTCCTGCAGCATCAAATTGGGCGTGATGGAGGACCCCAGCAACCGATCGCGTCTTGCCAAGTTGCTCCGTTTCCAGACCTCCAACGGCAAGGGTGTAACCTCGCTGGCTGAGTACAAGGAGCGCATGAAAGCAAAGCAGGAACACATCTACTACATCGCCGGTGCCAACCGCGCTGAGGTCGAGAAATCGCCCTTCGTGGAGCGCCTGTTGTCTAAGGGCTACGAGGTTCTCTATCTGGTGGAGGCCGTCGACGAGTACTGCATCTCCGCCCTGCCCGAATTCGATGGCAAGAAGTTCCAGAACGTGGCCAAGGAGGGATTCCAACTGAACGAGTCCGAAAAGAGCAAGAAGAACTTTGAGTCGCTGAAGAGCACCTTCGAGCCGTTGGTTAAGTGGCTGAACGATGTGGCTCTCAAGGATCAGATCTCAAAGGCCCAGGTGTCCGAGCGTCTGAGCAACTCCCCGTGCGCCCTCGTAGCCGGCGTCTTTGGCTGGACCGGCAACATGGAACGCCTGGCAATGTCCAATGCCCACCAGAAATCTGATGATCCCCAGCGCACATATTACCTGAATCAGAAAAAGACGCTCGAGATCAACCCCCGGCATCCTCTGATGCGCGAGCTGCTGCGCCGCGTGGAGGCCGACGAAGCCGATGACACTGCTAAGGACATGGCTGTAATGATGTTCCGCACCGCCACCCTGCGGTCGGGCTACATGCTCCAGGAGACGTCCCAATTCGCCGACAGTATTGAACAAATGATGCGCCAGACTTTGGGAGTCTCCCAGGACGAGCAGGTCGAGTTGGACGACAACGAGGAAGACGACGCCGAGGAAAGCGCTTCCGAAAGCCAGGAGAATGCAAACGCCGACGAAGAGGATGAGGATCAGCAGCACGACGAGCTGTAAAAGAATCACACATCGTTCACATAGATTGTACATAAGAGTGTGGAGGACAGACTGAGTTTCAAACAACCACCTGCCGGGCGTTAAATCAACATTATTTCCCAGCACGTTTCTAGATTCTAAGTAAAGCAATTTCGTAATCCTTAGCCCACGTTGTCGTCACCGCCGGTCGCCCAGAGAGCACTCCATTACACCGCAACACACTCAACATTCGGTCGCTCAAGCGTTTTCTTTTTCGAAAGCAATTGAACTATGTATTTATAAAATGTAATGCCTAGAACAGAATAGATTCCAATGAAAATAAAAAACAAATGAATTAAACTAATGGTCACTCCGAATCGTTTTATTTTGGCAGAATTTTGTCTATCGTATAAATATGCTATGATTAATACTCTTATATGCAAAAGAAGAATCAATCAGTCATCAAGGTCGGAACTTAAGGGATCATCGTTCAAGGCCTTCAGATATGTGTTGTACTTCATTTGGTCGCGGATTTGCTGCACCGCCTCCGAATGTGATAATTTGTAAGTGTCCATAAAAAGGCGGACTATCCATAGCGGAAGCAGTCCGTTTAAAAGCAGCGTAGTATGGTTCTGATAAGAAATCAGACGTTTAAAAATATATGATTTGAAAAAACCCCTGACTTACGCTTCGAAAGCTGTAAAATTCCCCTAGTTTTTTGAGCATCTTTTCATGAATATTCTTGTTAAGAATGTCTAAGACGTCAACGTGAGCAATGTTCATGTAACAATTGGTGCGCGGTTTAAGCTTCCGTTCCTTGAACAGTTTGTCGAAATCGGAGCGATAGATTTCGAAAGTGTTCAGGACATCTGCTTCGCCCATTTTATCCAAGAGTCTGAGTCAAAAGACAACCATAAAACTGGAGATTAAAGGCAATTTCTCTACGATTTATTTCCATCTGGTCGCATCACTTACAGAATCTTAACTTCCCGCGGCTTGGGCATGTCCAGCATGCTATCCAACCGCTGCAGGGCATCGAAGCGGGCTCCGTCCATCTGTTCCACCTTCATCGGTTTTTCTGGAGATGTGGCTGGACGTTGAACCTTGGGCTTGAGAACTTTGCCTTTGCCAGCCTTAGCCCCCCTAAAGAAGCCGAAAAATAAATTTAATCAGTATGCAGCTTAAACTCTAAGGCGTACCCTAAGATGTAGTTTTCAAAACGACTTGGACGAATGGGGGATCGTCCAGAACGGCGGGCTGGCTTAGACTCAACAGAGCTGGCTCGGGAATTTCTGTGAATGCTGTAGAGTTCTAGGTAAGCTCCTCACGATAAATGACGGAATTATTTACCTTTGAACTGGACTCTGCGATTTCTTGATGGGCTTTCCTTGTCGGGAGGAACTTGCACTGCTCGAATACTTCTCCTTCTCGCCACCCTGAGAAATGGATCTGCGTTCGCGCTTTATTTTGGCTGGTGGTTGGCTGTCTACAGTCAAGTTGTCTTCTTCGTCGTCGGCATCTATGTGCTTGGGTTTGGATTGTACGAGTTTTTCAGGCTGACTAAAGAATTTTTTTTAAATTGTTAGTTATGCTGGGTCATTTACAATGATTACAAGTAAAATAACTTAAAAATTGCAAATTATGTGTATTCCTTATTGGATTACAAAAGTAATGCAAATCATAAAAATAAGTTATGGTTCTCAAATTGAAAACAAATAAGCAATATAAAGTTGTTTAAGGTCTACAAAAGTACAAGGATATATTGCTAGGGGTATCCTACCTAGCTTTTGGCTTGATTCCCGAAGTGACTGTTTTTCCCTTGCGCCCAGAGCCGTTGGCTTCTGCCTCCGTGGCAAGTTTCCGCTTCGTGGTGTGGACGCCCACGATTGTGGTGTCCTCATGGGATATGTACTGCAGCTGGATGTCCAGATTGAGATCCTTGGAGGTCAGGCCCGATCCGTCCAGTAGGGTAACCGTGGCAGGATGCGGTGTATCGCTGGCCTGGACCCGGACATTAATGTGATCGATTATGAGCTCGGTGTGCAGCTTGTGGGCATCCTGCCACTGACCGAGATTCTCCAACAGAAGCCACAGACCACTTTCGATTCTACTCCAGCGGTCCGCCGTCATCCAGTGAAAGACATTCTGCGGTTCCCGCTTAAAATGGGTCACAGGTGTCGGCAGAACTTTGACGCTGCAGGCGATGCGGTGGTTTTTGTACTAAAACGGTAGTATGATAAGATCACAGCTGCTTGCAATGTTCAATGGTCAATACTTGATATATTTGGGAAACAAGTTGGCAATCACCAATGGCGGAAAATGACATTTTTACAAAATTACACTGCGTCCTGATGTGACCGTAGCCTTTGAACGGCGCAACAACAATAAGAATCTGTGGCATATTTGGTCACACTCTTAGACTTATCGATAGATCTTTTGATTGGTAGTAACGGAAATTATTGTCTAAACTCCAAAAACACAGCTTTGGAACATTTTTCTATAACGCATTGAAAACTTACCAAAATCGATCTCCTTCAAAAAGATAATTTTAAAAATAGTTTTATTATGACATTGAATACAGCATTGAATACCGCATAAGAATTAAAAAATTAATGCGCTCGCGAAGTGCAGTACTTATTTATGCAAATAAAATGTAAAAGAGCTGTAAAAGAAAATTATGTTGTTTAACCAGTTACCTGTTTTATTATTATTTATAATCGCTGGCAAATCAAGATATTTAAAAATATAAAACTGATAATTGAAACAGAAATAAACTATAAATCATATATTCAAAAAATCTTTTGTTTTCAATCTAAATGAATGAGTTGCTAATCAATGAAGCTCTTGCAACTTAGAAATCGTTATCACCCATAGCGTGTGGCATAGGTCAAGTCTTGGCAATATATACAATTACACATGACAACAAAATCGAATTACTTTTTTTTTTTTTTTAATTTTCACGTTGTTTATCCTGAAAGGCACTACTTTTTGAAACTCCTTCCCATATTGACACCATAGTATCGTGGTACTCCACCGCTTTATCTGTAATCACGTTTTCCGACCCGTTCTGGGACTCAATCTCAACACTTCTGATCATTCACTTTAAATAATCAATGAAGCTAAAGCTTTTTAGATATAAACTTTATTTTCGGTCTTTACTAAGGCAGTTAGATAAAATAGTCTGAGTTCCAAATCTGCAAACTGCCAAAACAATCAAAACAATAATTTTGGTGATATTTTCGCATATAGCTGAGAAACTTGTTTTCGATGTCAGAGTCCATGCCCATTCGTCATATTGATTTGATCGGTATTTTTAATTGAAATTATAATTCCCTCTAAAAACAAAATTATAAATAAATAAATAAAGGTATCCTAATTCTTTTTAATAATGCCACTATATTTTTGGAAAAAATATTTGTCGTCTAGTGCTTATCGCCGATCTGGATGCGAATAAAGCCGTGTCCGGATCTCAGAGACTCTGATTAGATTTTTTAGTTCTCGATTGCGTTCTGAATAGTATAGTCGCGTTTTTTCCGTTGCTTTTAAATAATCCGACTCGATCAATGAATGATTAGCCGCACTACTTGAATATACATATTTTAGAAACAGAGTGCGTGCCCTATGAATCAGGGCACCATGTTTTCTATCTCAAAGTACTTTCGATTAGCCTGGATCGCGGGACTTACTTACATTCTGATTTGTGGATTTCCATTTGAGTGTGAGGCCAGAAGTGTTGATAATGAGCCCCAGGACGACTCGGAGCGTGAAAACACGATTACAGATGAGACGGTGGAGTACCTTCAATCCTATGGCGCCAAAATGAAGTCCTATATGAACTTCAGCGTCGATCCGTGTGACGATTTCTACGAGTACTCGTGCGGGAACTGGAAGAACGTGATAAAACCGCGGCTATCCAGCGATAGGCGGAGTAATCTTTTGGACATTATGTACACATTGGCGGAAGTGACGGATCAGATTTTGACCAGGACAGAAATGGCAGAGGCTTTAAACGTGTCCGAGGAAGTGGCGATTGCGCAACGCTTTTATAACGCCTGCCTAGCGGCAGACGTCAGTCCTCTACCAGCTGCCGACCCCGCTTATCTTGCGCTTATCAGGTCGATCGGTGGCTTTCCCGCCGTGGACGGGGATGCATGGAACGCGTCCAGCTTCAGTTGGTTCAACATGAGCGCTCACCTCACCAACTACGGGGCCAGCGGACTGATCAACGAAGATGAAGTGCCACACTTTCCTTTCGAACCGTACTTCAAACTGCCGGAGTTAGGCTTCGACCACGTCGTTCACACGGACATAATCGCCAACTCCAGTTCCCGGGCCTACAAGATGAACGAGAAACGCATGCGAGGCTACCTTAAGTCCTACAATCTCACAGAGGAGAAAGCCACCGCCGTGGTCACCGGCGTCTTTGACTTTTGGCGCGATGCGCTGGCTGTTGAGGACAAATTTAATAGCAGTGAAGAGAGCTGCATTCTTCTCGACTCATTGCATAGCGTCCCAGCTTTTGGGCAGTGGAGGAGCTATTACGAAATCGCCTGGAATGGCGTGGACTTCCACAATGGTACCGATAGTAGTGAATACTGCGACTTTTACTACACGGAGCTCGACAAGGTGTGCGCTAAGCACCAGGAAGCTGTAGCCAACTACCTGTCCATGGCGCTTCTCTACCGCATGGATGCCAAAGTAAAGGACGTCCAAGACCAAAAGGAATATTGCCAGCTGACCGTCCTAGGGTCGATGGCCCATCTCATCAACAAGCTCTACATGGCTGTAAGAAAATACCATCATTACGGCATTTTTAATCATTTTAAAATAAGATAATATCCTTTAAGCATTATTTTAAACCATCACACCAAACAGACAGACGGATAAACTATATAGTTACACCACGACTTACTTTATACCTTACCATTTGCTTCGCAGAAGCATTTCGACGAGGAAACACATTCCGAGATCTCTGCGATGATCAAGAAGCTGCGCGAATCTTTTCGCCAGATGTTGGAGCACGCCGATTGGCTAGACACGGAAACGCGTCGAGAGGCGCTGCTAAAGGAGGCCAGCATCACTCACCAAATTGGCAGCTACAAGGACGAAGAACATTCCAATCTGCTGATCCGTCAGTACAGAAATCTATCCGTGGTGGACGACAGTTATCCTCAGAGCCTAATTAACCTTCGGAGGTTGAGCATCTCTCTGCGACGCTACAATGGTCTTCATTTCGATGAGATTGCCACGGACACCAAACCGCTGGTGCTGTTACTTGGGATGCAGGTGAATGCCTTCTACTACAACCGAGACAACTCAATGTACGTAATGGCTGGGATACTTCATCCGCCTGCGTATCACCGCTCGTGGCCTGACTCCCTAAAGTTTGGCACACTGGGCTACCTGATAGGTCACGAGGTGACCCACGGATTCGATACTGTGGGCGCCACCCATGACAGTGATGGTCAGTCTCGTAACTGGTGGTCCAAGAAATCGGAGGCGGTCTTTAAGGAACGGTCTAAGTGTTTTGTGGACCACTACAGCACTTACTTGATACCGGAGATCAATCGCAAGATCAACGGCAACGAGACCAAAGATGAGAACATAGCTGACTCTGGTGGACTAAGGGAAGCCCTTGCAGCATATCGGAGCCACATAAAGCAGCTTCAAAAGGGCGGCGAGGACAATGAGACGACGGCTCCTCGAAGTGATCAGATGCCGGGCCTTGATCTATCGCCGGAACAGCTCTTCTTTCTCGGGTTCGCACAGCTTTGGTGTGCCTCCTACAAGGAGGAGCATTTTTGGCATGAACTGAATAAGGAGCACACCATCGACAAGTACCGGGTCCTTGGAGCCGTTACCAACAGTGAGGACTTTGCCGAGATATACAACTGCAAACTGGGTAGTGCCATGCATCCAAAGAGTAACACTTGTCGCGTGTGGTAATGTTATAATGTTATATATATGTACTTACATACCGAAAAATGTGTAATAAAAAGGATGAATATAAAAAGAGATTATATGTTTTCAAGTTTTTCTTTTGTTTTTAAAGTCATAATAACCGAAGTAAAATCAGTATATAGCTTGTTTGTTTTAAGTTTAAACTATTTATTCCTAGGGCGAATTTAGTGAGCAACGTGTTCGGAAGATTTAAAGGCATTGTGTCCTTGATAATTCTCGACCAGCAGGGATTTATATCGCCGCAGGTGGACACTAAGTCCTTCCTGACGTTCGCTGGCGGAAAGTATTGAGACGCGTGCTACGACAAGGTGAGATGGATTGGACTGACTAAAGCCCCTGATAACATCGATGTCATCGCCGATTTCGAGCTGCAAACGGTGTCTTATATAAAACGATATCTATCAGTTTATGGCGTTCTTACTTGAGCACTCTTCTTGGGCAGCTTTTTTCCATTGACGCGTATCTTGCTCTCATAGAAATTTAGTTCCACTTTGCTGAGGAAGACATTAATGATGATTATTAGACATCCCTTATGGTTTCCATGGAATACTTACTTTCTGGCCATGCCCAGACCAGCTTTGAGTAGAAGATCAGCCCGCAGCGAGTTTACTTTAGTTTTGATCACCTTGGAGTCCCTTTCGTCCTTGAAGTCCTCATCGGCCTCATCGTCGCTATCAAAATCTTCCGGCGCTTGCGAAGATTTCTTATCATATTTCAGTGCAATGATGTTAGTGTGCAACGGGGCATAAAGTCTCGAACTGGCTGGTATTTTGTGAAGACTGCAGACAGCGACTGGAGTTCTTAGGCATCTTCCTAGTTTTGATAATTGACGTAAACTCCGGAGCATGTTTTGTGTGCGGTGGTCTTAAAAATTACGATAACAAACCGACTAATATAACCTAAAAATTACAGCTGATGCGGCCGAGTTGCCAACCACCCCTATGATTTGCTGGTTAGCTGCTTTTGCTTTTTGCTTCGCCTTTTTTTTGGTTTTTTGTCGGGATTAGGTCGTATTTGGTGGACAGTAAGGGGGCGATAATTTTGCAAGTCTATAGGCAGAAATTCATCTTCCTCTGGAACCACTTCCATTGGCTCTGGGCCGGGGGATTTCTCCTTTTCCACTGGGTTTTGCCTGAGGTCTACCTCTTTACTTTTGCCTTTCATGGCCAAATTACTAAGAGCTTTGCCTAAATTTTGGGTCTCCACCTGTTCATCTACCCGGTCAATCTTATAAGAGGGCTTATCCGAGGAGAAGGAAACGAAGTCATCTCCCCAGTCCTTTTTTTCCGCAGGAGCGGGAACGGTCAGCTTCTTTTCCTCTTGAATTGGAGGGATTAATAATGTTTTTTTCTTGGACTTCTTGTAGACTATAGGGACTCTTTTCTTAATAGGCGGAGGTGTTCTATTTCGGGAAGTAACCCACTGCATTAAATCGTTACTTATAGCTCCCAAATCCAAAGGTAATGCCAGGGAAATTGCTCTTACTCCAAAAAGTTCCTGAGTAAGTTCCTCCAGTTTAGATTGTGCGTAGATAGGAGCTGTGGGCACCTTTGCGGATGCACTGGTGGTTATTAAGCGAATGAGGTGTGTTGGACGTAGGCTCGAAGAAACCAGTAAGCATGAGAAACGCTGGGAATTTATGGCTCTCAGGGAGCTCTCCAGGCCAAGATGTATGCCAAACCGAGAGGCAAAGGATTTGGCTGTTTTTTCTTTGCTTATTATGGCCTTTTGGAAGATCTGCTTAAACTCTTTAACTTCCTCGTCAGACAAAACAGGGCTAAAAATTAACAAAATCACTTGTTGATTGAGTTTTTATAATGTCTCGGCTGTTTTACCTGTATTGTTTATAGGGATTGGCCAAAATTGTGCGTAATTTGGGCAGTACCTTTTTCTTTCCTTTAATTTCCTTTTGTTTTATGCTGGCCAAACTCATTTTTCTAATATTATATTTTTTATATTAGCATAGATATACAATTTTCGGAACTTTATTTTGTCTCTCAAAATAACAACAGTGTTGGTTTATGCTGAAAGAACCATGTGTTGGGCCATCGCGGCAGCGTTGCCAACTACCGAGACAAACAATACTAAAACTAAATTTTAAATTTAAAACGACTGTTTTTATTGAAATCAAAATGTTCTTTATTTTCATAAAACCTTAGTACCAGTAAAGTTCAGGTTCTGTGTCTGAGGTATATTTATATTTTTTTGGTCTTTGTCTTACAGGCTCTTCCACGAAATTCAACCGCCTTGGAGTTGTATTTTCTTCTTGAGTTCTACTGAACTCAGTTGTTGTTAAATTTAGCCAAGACGGTGTGCTTGTAGTAATACTATCCACTTCTGTGCTGTTAATCACTGTGTCTAGGTAGGAAGTTGTTGTTTCCAAACCCGGAGTCGTGGCAATAATATCCAGTACTGATGTTGAGGTTTCCGGGCTTTCGGTGGTAGATAAAGGACCCTCCGTAGAAAAGTCTGTGGTAGTTTCTAATGATTCCGTAAAGGTTTCATATGCTTCAGTTGTACTAAACAGCTCTGGGCTGAATGTTGTAAAGAGATCTCCACTGATATTAGTTACAATTTTTTCTGTGGTATTTCCCAATGATTCCGTGGAAGATTTTAATGTTTCAGTTGTACTAGGTAACTCAGGTGAATATGTTGTTGATTCAGGAAAATCGATCCTTGTTAAATTTGTTTCTGTTTCCGTAGAGGTTTCTAACGATTCAGTTGTATTGATTATCTCCGGACTGGATGTGGTAGAAATTGTTTCCGGTAATTCTATGTTAGCTGAATTTTCTCGTGTTGTAGTTTCTAATGATTCCGTAGAAATTTCATATGTTTCAGTTGTGGAGGTTTCTGGTGCTTCAGTTGATACTGTAGAGAAATCTTCTATAATAGTTGTTAATTCTAACATTTCAGTTGTACTGAATATCTCCGGACTGGTTGTTGTAGATATTGTTTCCGGAAATTCGGTGATAGTTGAAATTTCTCGTGTGGTAGTTTCTAATGGTTCTGTAGAAATTTCATATGTTTCAGCTGTAGAGGTATCTGGTGCCTCAGTTGATACTGTAGAGAAATCTTTAATAATAGTTGTTGATTCTAACGTTTCAGTTGTACTAAATATCTCCGGAATAGATGATGTAGATGTTGTTTCCGGAAATTGGATGTTAGTTGAACTTTCTCCTGTGGTAGTTTCTAATGGTTCTGTAGAAATTTCATATGTTTCAGTTGTAGAGGTATCTGGTGAATCAGTTGATACTGTAGAGAAATCTTCAATAATAGTTGTTGATTCTATTTTTTCAGTTGTACTAAATATCTCCGGAATAGATGTTGTAGATGTTGTTTCCGGAAATCCGATGTTAGTTGAAATTTCTCCTGTGGTAGTTTCTAACGATCCCGTAGAAATTTCATACGTTTCAGTTGTAGTGGTTTCTGGTGCTTCAGTTGTGCTTAATGCTGTAGAGACATCTTCAATATTAGTTGTTGATTCCGGAAGTTCTGTACTAGTCGGCTCAGAAGTAACCAGAAATGGGTTTGTTGTCGAAGATTCAGGCTCCGATGTTGTCGTATCCTCAATGAAATTTTTGCTAGTCGTTGTGGTGGAGATTTCCTCGGGCTCGGATGTTGTTGTCTTATCGGGGGAGGCTGTAGATTCTACACTACTTGCCAAGGTGGTTGTACTGAAGATCTCCTCGGTGAAAGAAGTCGTTGTCTCCACCGGAGAGTATGTCGATTCTGCATTCGTTGAAGTCGTGGTTGTCTCCCAGCTATTTGCATCAAATGTATTGCTAAAATTAACAACTTGCGGCTTAAAAGGCTCGTAGATCTTTGCTTTATATGGCTTCTGCTTTATTATGTATTCCTTGGCAATGTTTATCCAGTCGTCACGATCAAGAATGTGGTTTAAATTTGTACTTGAAGTCACAAAATGTGTCATCAAGAGTAGCAAACACAATTTCTGCATAATGATGGTGATGCCTTCGGTTGACAATTCTTACTAATTACTTTTGGCAACTGCAGTGCAATATAAACCTAATCCCTGTACCTACATTTCGTTTTACAACTACCTGCCTTTTGGGAAAACGTTAATTACTCTTAATGATCTGGGGAATTTTAAAAAGTGCCGCCAGGGCTGCAAGCGTCCAAACTTTTGTGTTGGCAATGCCTTAAATAACGCCGGTAGTGAAACAGCTGTTTACTTTTTTGCGGCAAGAAGAAGAATAGCGTGTTTGCAATCCGCATTTTTGTTAAAAACTTGTAAAATCGTTGTTTTCGGTGTTTTTATAAGTTTTTGTAAAGGAAATAATATCCAGAAAGTCAGAAATCCTTTTTGAAAATAAAGGATATTCTTTAAAAGTACTGAAGTAAGAATTTAAACTGACCGCAACTTTTGCAGACTGTTGAGACGCCTCAGGCATGACTTGAATGAAAATAAAAAAGACATTTTATTTTAGCACCTACCATGGATTCCGATTTGTACGACGAGTTTGGAAATTATATTGGCCCCGATTTGGACAGCGATGAAGATGATGACCAGAGTATTTACGGCCAACCCGACGTGCAGGATGATCCAGAGGTATCCTTATGCAAAAGAGCCATAAAATGAATTTATAACCATTTACCTTTAATTAAAAGGATCCTATGGATGAGGACGAAGTCGAGCCACAGGAGGACGAGGACAAGGAGGTGACCGCCGTGGTGCTGCACGAAGATAAGCGGTACTATCCCTCAGCCGTTGAGGTTTACGGACCGGATGTAGAGACCATTGTCCAGGAGGAGGACGCCCAGCCTCTCGACAAGCCGCTTATCGAGCCGGTGAAGAAACTCAAATTTCAAATTAAGGAGCAGGACATGCAGGAGACCACCTACGACATGGAGTTTATGGCCGATCTTATGGACACACCACCGCTGATTCGCAACGTGGCGTTAGTCGGTCACCTGCACCACGGCAAAACAACCTTCGTCGACTGCCTCATCCGGCAGACGCATCCGCAGTTCGAGAACATGGAGGAACGCCAGCTGCGTTATACGGACACGCTGTTTACAGAGCAGGAGCGCGGATGCAGCATCAAGGCAACTCCGGTGACTTTGGTTCTGCAGGATGTCAAGCAGAAGAGCTACTTGCTCAACATCTTCGACACCCCGGGCCATGTCAACTTCTCGGACGAGGCCACTGCCGCCATGCGAATGTCCGACGGTGTGGTTCTGTTCATCGATGCCGCCGAGGGCGTCATGTTGAACACGGAGCGATTGCTTAAACACGCGGTGCAGGAGCGCCAGGCCATCACCGTGTGCATAAACAAGGTGAATATTTTTTTTTGGATCCCTAAAACTTGCTTAAGTTTTTATTTTAAATTGCAGATTGATCGCCTTATTCTGGAGCTAAAGCTGCCGCCGCAGGACGCCTATTTTAAGCTGAAACACATTGTGGAAGAGGTCAATGGGCTACTGAGGTAAGCAATGGAATTTCTCTAAATCCTTTTTTTTAAGCGCAGAACGGCATAGACTCATTATGTCTATTTTATTCTTACAGCACGTATGGCGCTGCAGATGATAATCTGATTGTTTCGCCTATTTTGGGCAACGTCTGCTTTGCCAGTTCGTTGTACGGCTTTTGTTTTACACTAAAATCTTTTGCCAAGCTTTATGCGGACACATATGAGGGGGTGGCTTACCTGGATTTTGCCAAGCGTCTTTGGGGCGACATGTACTTCAACAGTAAGACGTAAGTTGCACACAAAATACCAAATACTATTTGCCCTACTCATTAAGTATATATCAAATAATAGGCGAAAATTCTCAAAGAAACAACCGCATAATTCCGCACAACGTAGTTTTGTGGAGTTCATCTTGGAGCCCATGTACAAGTTGATTGCCCAAGTTGTGGGTGATGTGGACACAACTTTGTCGGACACTCTCGCAGAGTTAAATGTACGAGTCTCGAAGGAGGAGATGAAGTCCAATATACGACCTCTGCTGCGACTTGTCTGCAATCGTTTCATGGGCGACTGCAGCGGTTTTGTGGACATGTGTGTGGAGCACATTAAATCGCCCTTGGAAAACGCTAAACGAAAGGTGGATCATATTTACACTGGACCCAAAGAAGGTGACATCTACCGCGATATGATATCGTGCAACCAGTATGGCACTTTGATGGTACACAGCTCCAAGATGTATCCCAACGACGATTGTACTTTCTTCCAAGTGCTAGCGAGGATCGTATCGGGCACTCTACATGCTGGCCAGGAGGTGCGTGTCTTGGGAGAGAACTACACTTTGCAGGATGAGGAGGATTCCCGCATACTGCAAGTGGGACGCCTGTGGGTGTTTGAGTCGCGTTATAAAGTCGAGCTTAATCGGGTTCCAGCTGGAAACTGGGTCCTGATCGAAGGCATTGATCAGTGCATCGTTAAAACCTCCACCATTGTCGACATAAATGTCCCGGAGGACCTCTACATATTCCGGCCCCTCAAGTTCAACACGCAGAGCATTATCAAGATCGCTGTAGAGCCCGTAAATCCTTCCGAGCTGCCAAAAATGTTGGACGGTTTGCGCAAGGTGAACAAATCATATCCTCTCCTCTCGACGAGAGTCGAGGAATCGGGCGAGCATGTTATATTGGGCACTGGCGAGCTGTACTTGGATTGCGTAATGCACGATTTGCGAAAGATGTACTCGGAGATCGACATAAAAGTGGCGGATCCGGTGGTGGCTTTTTGTGAAACAGTTGTGGAGACAAGTTCGCTGAAATGTTTTGCTGAAACTCCGAACAAAAAAAACAAGATTACCATGATTTCGGAACCATTGGAGAAAGGCCTGGCCGAGGACATTGAAAACGGAACCGTCTGCATAAACTGGAATAAGAAACGGATCGGAGAGTTCTTCCAGGTCAACTACGATTGGGATTTGCTGGCGGCGCGTTCCATTTGGGCCTTCGGTCCCGACTCGACCGGTCCGAACATCCTCGTGGACGACACTCTGCCATCGGAAGTGGACAAAAACCTGTTGACGGCGGTGAAGGATTCTATTGTGCAGGGCTTTCAGTGGGGCACAAGGG
Source organism: Drosophila ficusphila (assembly GCF_018152265.1). Lineage (NCBI taxonomy): Eukaryota > Metazoa > Arthropoda > Insecta > Diptera > Drosophilidae > Drosophila > Drosophila ficusphila. The sequence continues at coordinate 23,537,279 of NW_025064737.1, forward strand.
AAGGACCGCTTTGTGAGGAGCCCATTCGGAATGTTAAGTTCAAGATACTCGATGGAGTGATCGCCACCGAGGCGTTGCATCGCGGTGGCGGCCAGATCATTCCCACAGCCCGGCGAGTGGCCTACTCTGCATTCTTAATGGCTACTCCGCGTCTGATGGAACCGTACTTGTTTGTCGAGGTGCAGGCGCCTGCCGATTGTGTATCTGCTGTTTATACTGTGCTGGCTAGACGCAGGTAATTAGTGTGTTCTTTCTCTGATAATGGATGGCTTATTTTACTTACCCCTTTACAGAGGACACGTAACGCAAGATGCTCCCGTTTCTGGGTCCCCCATTTACACGATCAAAGCATTCATACCCGCCATCGATTCGTTTGGTTTCGAGACAGATCTGCGCACACACACCCAAGGACAGGCCTTCTGTCTCTCGGTGTTCCATCACTGGCAGATCGTGCCCGGCGATCCTCTGGACAAAAGCATTATTATTCGGCCACTGGAGCCGCAGCAGGCGTCCCACTTGGCCCGAGAGTTCATGATCAAGACTCGCCGCAGGAAGGGTCTCTCCGAGGACGTGTCCATAAACAAGTTCTTCGACGACCCCATGTTGCTGGAACTGGCGCGCCAAGATGTGCTGGTCAACTATCCCCTGTAGGCTCAATCACCAGAGTGAAACCAATAAAACTTTTACTATATTTACTAAATATTTATTTGAAGCCTGTCTTGGCCAAATAATTTACAAAATAGTATACAGAAACAGCTACAGGTGTGTTGGTGGCTAGGTCCCTACTCGGCATTGCCGTTCTGGAGGACCTCGGACTCGTAGCCTTCTTGTTCGGCCTGCTCGTCATCAAACTCCACTTCGTCGTCGGCTGTGGCCTCCTGCAAAACGAAAGGAATTGTATAAGCATAACCTCCACTAAAAAGTTAACGGATAAATATGGTTACGCACCTGATACTGCTGGTACTCGGATATCAGATCGTTCATGTTGCTCTCGGCCTCGGTGAACTCCATCTCGTCCATGCCCTCGCCGGTGTACCAGTGCAGGAAAGCCTTGCGCCGGAACATGGCGGTGAACTGCTCCGAGATGCGCTTGAAGATCTCCTGGATGGCCGTCGAGTTGCCGATGAAGGTGGCGGACATCTTGAGGCCCCTCGGTGGGATGTCGCACACGGCCACCTTGACGTTGTTGGGAATCCACTCGACGAAGTAGCTGCTGTTCTTGCTCTGCACGTTGAGCATCTGGGTGTCCACCTCCTTCATGGACATTGGTCCTGTTAATTATTGAGTGGGGGCGTGTTAAAAAAATGCCTCTAGTCGGAGCAGGAAACTTCCGGTGCTCGCATTTACATCAAAAGCCAAGTTCGCTTTGATGCGCCAGCGCAATCCCCAAATCCCTGAATATGAAATACTAAACGGCTTCTAAGTCCTGGCCGCGCACCTTGCCACCTGCGATGGGATTTCCGAGATGAGACACAAACAGTCCCAGGAGGTAACTAAAAAAGTTGTTTAAATTCCTCCACGCTGGCATTTTTCCCGCACATTTTTGTGATTAATTATTTTGCAAGTATTTCTGGCAGTCAGTCGGAGACGCGAGCGAGTCCTGAGTCTGAGATGGGGGAATTGGAGCTGGTTAGGAAGTGCGGGCAGTGTAGGAGTGCAGCCCGAGTCACGTTCGGCATGATTAGTTGAGCCGGGGGCCGTGTCAGGCGGCGGTCGCAATTCCCCAATGGATCTTGAAAGTAAATTTCTAATTACGCGCGTTTTGCGAGTCATCAGTCAAAAGCAAGGGCAAAAGCGGCGCACACAAGGAATAGCAAATGAAATATTATGCGGCATACTTTTGGGCGCCGCATCGCAGTTTATTAATTTAAAAATTAGCGCGAAAAAATTCAGGCAACCTTTTTCTGAAGGGGCGTGGAGGACTAACAAATTTGCGCTACGTGCGCGTTGACGGATTGCAGCCTTTTTAGCCGCCAGCCAGCGGGCATTAATCATTTTTAGTGGCCCCCATAAGTAGGCCCAGTGCTCGGCTTTTGGCTAATAAAATCGTCGCTAAAGCCAAGCCCCAGGAGTCCAAAAGGTGCGAGCCAGGGTCGTAGTTGGATAATATTTTCGAAAGGGGCGTTCAAATAATTTCGATTAGGGATTATAGAGGTAAATACAAAATTATCTATAGCTTGTTGTATGCCAGTTGCTGGCCGAAAAATCCCCCTTTGCTCCGCCCCTGGATACGTGACTACGTGCTTGCGGGGCTGGAAAAACGGGGGACAGGTGCGCCACCGGCTGCCCATGACAAAGTGACAAAGTTGGTCCGGATAAGCCGGTGTGGGGCTCCTGAATAAATGAGCGGATAGATGAATGGATCCCTGTGTTTTTTGGCAACGCGTGAAAGTGTTTAGGCCTTGTTGTTAAATAACTATTTTTCTTTTCCACCCCGGGGATTTGCGGACGACTCACCCCGGAAGATGCAGGCCACCGTGAGGTAGCGACCGTGTCGGGGATCGCAGGCGGTCATCATGTTCTTGGCGTCGAACATCTGCTGGGTCAGTTCCGCCACCGTGAGGGCGCGATATTGCTGGGATCCCTTGGCGGTCAGGGGCGCGAATCCGGGCATGAAGAAGTGCAGACGCGGGAAGGGCACCATATTCACCGCCAGCTTGCGGAGATCGGCGTTCAGCTGGCCGGGGAAGCGCAGGCAGGTGGTCACGCCGGACATTGTGACCTGGTTGGAGGAGGAGTCATTAAAGTTGAAATAAGAAAACTATCTTATTTAAGGGGTACTAGGAAACTCGCCTTTCCTTTTCTGTCTAATTTCTGGTTTTTATTTAAACTAATTCTACTTAAAATAATGATTGTGATTAAAAAATAGGAAAACAAAAGGCGAGCTTCTAGTTTTAAGGCTGAATTAAGAACCCCTTTTACAGAGTCAGGAAGTAGAGGGAAAGGGTTCAGTGCGTCCTGTTCTTCGTTCTTATTATCTGGGCATCTTCATCTTCATCTTTGCTCCCGAGTCCGCGGAATTTCTTGGCTACTTACGGACACCAGGTGGTTCAGATCCTCGTACGTGGGCGAGCAGAGGCGCAGGCTCTGGTAGCATATGTCATACAAGGCCTCGTTGTCGATGCAGAATGTCTCGTCGGTGTCCACGATGAGCTGGTGCAGCGACAACGTGGCGTTGTATGGCTCCACCACCACCTCGGACACCTTTCCGTTTCCGGTTATCGATTGCGGCCAAAGGAGGAGGATGGGGAGGAGGAGGGTGTTGGGTGTTGGGGAGGGACAGAACAGAGGACGCATTAGATTGATTGACCAGGGGTACTCACGGAAACCAGATGGTTCAGATCGCCGTAGGTGGGCGACGATAGCTTCAGCGTGCGGAAGCAGATGTCGTAGAGAGCCTCGTTGTCAATGCAGAAGGTCTCGTCGGTGTTCTCCACCAGCTGGTGGATGGACAGCGTGGCATTGTACGGCTCCACGACGGTGTCAGACACCTGGACGCGTTTATCGGGACGCATTAGTTGAGATGGCAGCGCGACATGCAGGAGGAGATGCGGACACAAGTTCGTTAATTAGCAATGCTTTCAGCAGACTCACAGGTTTGATATGATCACTAAATGAATGGGGTAAATGGATGGCGAGTGGGTATGAAGCGAAGTTGCTTATGAATGAATTGGAAGCTGACGTTTTCTCTAGCAGTAAGTTTTTGAGGTTTTTCAATACAGAAATACCATTCCAATCTAACAGGTAAGTCTACGCTTTTAGGCAAGGCATTAAGTGCGTTGTAAATCCTTCTTTTTCCAAGCCGCCTTGCAAACTAAGTTCAATAACAACCGAAGCCACTTCTCTGCAGGCCGTATTTTTGCTGGACAATAATCAACGATTGGCCGCACTCTGCATCTAATTCCCATTTCTTTCGACCCAATCGCATGGCTGGCAGTTGAGGCATGGACATGAAAAATGCATTCTGCCAACAGGATGCAATTTGAATGCAGTGCTAACTGAATAGCAGACCCTATTAATACGGACAGTTGTTGTGGGTGCAACCTGCAGTTGCTAATGCCATTTTGAGCCCGGAGCAGCACTCAGGCCGAGAGTTGTTGCATAAATGCAGTTGCATGTTGCACAAACATCTGCCTGCCTGACACACCCCATTCGCATACGTACGAGCACTCGCATCCAAACACGGATGGTGTGTGTTTCGAAAGCTGCAAATTGAAAATTATGTATAATCTTTGGCTTGCCCTCTATATTTGCGCAGCCAAGATGCATTGCTCGTCGGTTGCTGAAGCCGGGGATTTTAGGTGGCACGGCCACTATTAAGCATGCGACAAACTTCACTCCAGATTCGGTTTGCCGTATGCGAAGTGTGTGCACATAAATTGTGGCAATTATTTAATGGCCACAACCCTGGAGCGATAACGTGCGATGCCACGCACACACTTTAAGTCCATTGCACATGGCAAAATAATCAATGTGTTTAAAAATCGAAATAAAAAAGCCATAGTCAACTCACAGAGCCGAGGTAAATATTTTCCAAACTGCTTTTAGGTTTCTAAATGGTTATTTTGGCTTCAAAAATGCGATGGTTATGTATTAAATACTTTTGTGATGCAAAACAAAATGCAAATTAATTTTTTCCCTGTATGGCCCCACACCCAAGGCTCACAAACGTACAAACACACCTTTGTCTGCCTAGGTGGTACATGCAGTTAATACTAATGAGTTATGCCCGGGCATATGCATTTTGCATTTTGTATTTGGTATTTGTTGCCGGGCTCACTATTTGTACACAGGCCAGGACACAATATTTGCCTGCTCGGTGTTTGCGTGTGATCCTGAGTCTGGACTGCAGGATTTACGAGCATGCATTTTGATATCATTGCCTTGTCCAACAGGCAGGTGCAAATCTCAGCTGCTCCATGGCAGTGGCCCGACATCCTTCAGTTTCAGTGACAAACGGAGCGACGTGCGTTAATTAATGAACGCAATTAAAAACTTTAATCAAAGGCTCAAATATTGAACCATTTAAGCAGCCGAGCAGCCGAGGTGCTGTTTTTGTGCTTCTCGCCCCTGATTATTCTGATTATTCTGGCTGAATGCGCTGCATTTGCATAAATGCCGCTTATCAAAGCGACAAAGGCCTTACATGCCGCTGATCGGACGGGTATGAAAAACTATTAAATTATATAAACGCGCACATATTAAAACCGCTATAACGTGACAGGCATGTGTCAGGCCAGGCCGCAATAAAATGACCGCCGAAGCCAAAACATTGCGGTAAGCCGGGCAAACCCAGCACGGCGCATAAATAACAGTCGGAAACGGGGCTATATCGGGGGATATATTGGGCATTTAAAGTTAAACCCATCCGGGTCGGGAGTCGGGGTTCTGGGATCGGACTGGTTCAATAGTTGACCATTGGCGTTCAGCCGTGGCGGTAATAAATTTAACGAAGTTCGAGTGCAAAACGCAAGTGTGTGCTCCCCCTAAAAATGCCAATAAATTTATTGTGCACTCCGATATGCCAATAAGAACATTGTCAAATATTAATTTCACGCCTCACGGATTCTTGTTCGAATCTTGAAACTGCCGAGGATGTGAGCGAAACTCTCAAATTATAAATCTCAACTGGTTCGACTGTAGTTGGTATTAGTCCAAAAGGAATTGAATACTTCTGGCAATAAATTGAAAAAAATGGGGAAATATGCAACTTGTGACCTAAAATCAGATTATCCAGATTATTATTTTCCACAAAACTACAAATTATGTATTTTGTATATGCTTATTAAGTGCACAATAATAATGAAATAATGAACAAACATTTGAAAGAGTGGATCTGATAGTCAAAATAACTATCTATCTAACTATTATTTAAATTGAAATTTTAAATTTTTTACTGTCAAATCTAAATATTTTCGCCAAGTAAATATGCGAGATATTTTAATTGTTTATCTATGCTTTTGCTGGCCAGAAAAGCTCCTGGCGATGACAATTAATGCTGCACTGAATAAATTTAATTAAACGTCAAAATGTAATTAAATGCGAATAATGCAAATGAAGGCGTATCACGTGCTTCTCGCACACATCCTACATATCTATATATTAATATTTCTGCGTTTCTGAATGCACGTGTAATATATGCAACTGGGTTAATTAAGCGGCAATTGAGGTGTGTCAAAAAGGACCGCGAGGTGATAGAAAAAATTGCAGACTTGTTGGGTGGTGGAACTAGGTGGTCAATCTTGCGACTGCGAGCCACTAAATTGCATTAAAATTGCATTGCCAATTAGGCTTTGCCCGCTGGTCGTTGGCGGTGCTGCTAATATCGCCTGCAAATTAATTAGAATTATTCGGACAAAGCCGAACCAGCCGGCGCACAAAGCCGCCAATTGAATTTGGCGTATGAATTGCATAAATAAAACAACATTTGTGGCGCACTTTCGGCGCACAAAATAAACGGAGCGGCTCTCTGTGGCTTTCGCCTGCTAATTTGGCCAAAACGCGTGCAGGTGTAAAGCGCTTTTAGGTCGGCTTAGGACCGCCGTGCCAAAATGGAGGCACGTACTCAATGTCACCCGTTCGGCGGAGGACACCCTGATTTGCTGCCCATTGTGCGCGGCGGTAAGCTGATTTCGCTAAGCGGATTGCATTCGTCATGACCACGCTGATGATGATCTGCAGCAGGTGAGCAATGGCAGGAGGACAAGGCGGGCAGGGCGGACAGGGACTTACCTTCGGCGAGGGCACCACGGAGAACGAGTTCATGATGCGATCGGGGTACTCCTCGCGGATCTTGGAGATGAGCAGCGTGCCCAGTCCGGAGCCAGTGCCTCCGCCCAGCGAGTGGGCCAGCTGGAAGCCCTGCAGGCAGTCGCAGCCCTCGGACTCCTTGCGCAGGACCTCCAGCACGGAGTCGATCAGCTCGGCGCCTTCTGTGTAGTGGCCCTTGGCCCAGTTGTTGCCTGTGAAAGTGAGGAAGAACGGGTGGTATATTAAAATATTGAAAACTAAGTATGTACATATTTAAATAAATGTTTAAAATTATTTATTTAATAACTGGAAAATAGTTTGTCATTTAATGTGCCGTTTTTACAACTAAAAATTATTTAAATTGCACTTATAGTTCTATTACACAATCAACACTACACATTGTAGTTTTGTGTTTAAATTGCTGCTTGCTAAATGCGAAGCAAAGCGCCTGGCGATTGTGGGTCATTACAGCAGCCACAGGAGCAGCAGCAACAACAGCGGGGACGACTGACATGTACAAAATTAATTTTCGTCAGCCTCCGCAGGCCATTTCATAATTGCAGTCATCATCACCGTCAGCAGCGGTGCGAAGTGCGTTGGACCCAAGTTCAGATTGCTGCCCTCGGCAGGAACAACACATCGGCGATGCCCGCTCCGGCGGCTCTTAGCTGATAAACCCGCCTGCGATAACAATGCTGTCCCATGGTGCCCGGCTTGTCAATTGGTTGGCACTTATCAAAGCAAGGAAAGGCCGCCCTGTTGCTCCTGTTTTCGTTGTTGCAAACAGGCCGCACAGCTGCAATAACTGCCGGGGCAGAGGACATTGGTGGTGCGTCTGCGAGATTGGCTCCAAACAAAAGCATCCCCAGGAGCAGCTGAAAAACAAAGGCCACGTTCTGGCGCACGAACACGACACCCGCCTATTAACAAGTGCAACGGAAATGCATTAGGAAAAGGCCAAAGAGACTGGATACTAAACAGATTCTGGGAAACATAGGAGTGCCATTCTACAGAGATATTTCACTCAAGCGTTAAAACCTTAGTTCTTACCTAATTGCCTTATGGTTAGCTGTAGTACTTATATTGACTTATTTAATAATATAAATATAGCTAATGCGGTGTGTTGATAAGGGAATGGCGAACCAATTAGGATTCGATATCAATTGGCTAGCAGTTATCTTTCGAGTGACATATTGGCATGTCGCCGATAGCAAACTGTTAGACCAGCGATTATCTGCACCCTTAGGTTTCAACTCACCGGCTCCCGACTGCCCGTAGACGAAGTTGTCCGGCCGGAAGAGCTGGCCCATCGGCGACTGGCGGACGGAGTCCATGGTGCCTGGCTCCAGGTCGATGAGCACGGCCCGCGGCACGTACTTGCCGCTGCTGGCCTCGTTGTAGTAGACGTCGATCCGCTCGTGCTGCAGGGCGGACTCGCCGTGGTAGTAGCCATTGGGATCGATTCCGTGTTCGTCGGAGATTATTTCCCAGAACTGCAAAATAGGGGAAGCGGGACGATACTTTAATGCCTCTTCAATAATGATTTAAGTGCACAATGGAGGCGGACTGATGTATGCAAATATGCGGCGGTTGCAATGAGCGCATTTGCATATGCATCCACATCCACGTCCACCGTCCGTTTCACATGACGTATGCGTGATATTTCACGACAGCGCCCGTTTGTATGCAATGAAATTTCGCGAGGCTCTCCTGGCTCCGTTTTCTTTTTCAGAAATATTATTTTACAATCAATGTTGTGTGTGCGTGTGGCTGTGTGAGTATGAATGTATCTGCGTGTGTGTGTTTGCATTGCATTGCTTTGGCAATCAATGCATATAAATATGAGTGTCCTTTTTACATGGCTCCTGCTTTTATTGCCTCCGCCGGCGGAGTCCTCGTATCTGTCGTCGATTTATGCGCGTGCATATGCTGCATGACCCTACCACGCCCCCCTGCTTCCTGCCCACTTCCCACACCCCTTCCAAACACACACACGCACACGCAGCGAGCACTTTACATGCCGTGAGCAATTTCTGTTGCATACTTCCATGGGCGCGCAATTTTTTCCTGCCGTGTTATTTTTTTTGTTGTTGTGTAACGAGCGGGAATAATTGAATCCTTTTAGGTGTTTTCATATATACGTATACGTATACGTATTCCCTGCCGATAGCGTTCCTCGATTTTATTTACACAAGAATTTCTCCAGCTCGTTTCGTGTTTGTTTTGTTTTTGGCTTGGCTCTTTATTTTTTATTGCACAATACGCTTGGCAAAACATTTCACGTTTGCTGCGCATATGAATTTCAAATTTTTAAAAATGTTTCAATCGACCCCCCGCCCGCCTCTCCTCTCCACTCCTCTTTTCCTACCTCCCCACTCCACTCGACAGGTGAGTGCGTGGGGAAAGTGGAAAATGCTAATTGTGAGAAAATCGCAATATGCGCGCTCGGCCTGCCACGGCTCCCATTGATCGAAATGATTTTTAATGGACTTAAAGGCAGTGGTGGCAGCCAGGGGCCGTGAATTCGCTTTTATATTTTTCACGCACTTATTCCTGCTTGGCTGGTATTGCCGAAGGTCGGCGGCAGATTGATTACTGAATATGAATTTTAATTAGTTACACATGGCGGGGAAGAAGCGACCTTTCCATTCGAAGCTGTCTGCCAGCTATGTAAGCTCAAGTGGCTGTCGAAAAAATGGCAGCACAGAGAAAAACGCGTCTGAATAAGCGTAGTTTTTATCTCACATTAAATCTTATCTGTGACATATCGAAAGGTCGTGCCAGATATATGTAGATGTATGGATTTGCATATAAAACCGTTTCATATTTGGTGGGATCAAAAAGTGATAAACGTTTTTTAATAATTTTGTTTAAGTTATTTTTAGCTGGTATGAAAAAGAACATAAAAGAATTGAATTGACAGCTCGACTGCAGTATTTTTTCTCGGTGAAATAGGCGTCCTGAATAATGCATTGCACCCGGTGTTTATGTCGAGCCCGGTTGTCAGACATTCCATCGAGCACTTTGAGGAGCACTCTTCCGAGGATTCCCGCGCACACACGCCTGCATTTGGGCCATAAATAGTTAAGTGGCTTGCGTGAAGCGTTGAAGTCTTTCCAGCCAGCCAACAAAGGGACGGCGGGGGGTTTGGGTTGGGTGCTAGGTGAAAGTTGTAAAAGTTCGAAAAATTTGATAACGGTTGATTGCACACCCACAAAGAGCCCCAGCACACACACACTTCCTTTTTGAGGCAGCCCCAAAGCGTATGCCATGTGTTTTTTTATTCAGTTTCCCGATATTCAGCTTTTCCGAAGACACCATGCCAAGCTAATCCGAGGGCCGCATAAATGTTTGCGCTGGCAGTGCGATTGTTTGGCAAAAGTTTTGCTACTCCATTGGCTCTTAGACACGCAACAATGATAACAAGTTGCATGGCCAAAAAAGAGACAAGAAAAATCGCTGGCCAAGAAAAGTTTCGCCTGGCAAAAGTTTAACCCTCACATGCTGCCTTTTGCATACACAACAAACTGGAAATATGACACTGAATTGTACGCATCGGTGGGCACTTTTGGCTTGACAATAACTTTGATTTGCATGCGCAACTTCCTGCTCCCCCTTCCTAAAATCCCCATCCATTTCCCCACTTGAAGCCCGCATGGGAGCAGGTCCTTGTTGTGGTCCGCAGTCCTTGGTCATTGGTCCTGCACACTTGTTGCCTGTGGGGAAATTCAAATGTGCTGCCTGCTTGCCTCCCTAGAAAGCCAATTGCAGATAAGCGCTTTTCTTTTGACTACTCTCGCTCCGTTTGCCGGCCCTTGGCATTGAGTGAGCAGCATAATTTATTTACGAAAACTTTTGCCAGTCGATCTGCCCATCATCCGCTTGCTTCCGACAGCAGAAAGGCACCGACCAGCACCCCGTGTTTGGCAGCTTTTGAAGTGGGTAAAGTCGACCGCGACAGGCCATCAGCTTCCCATTTGGGGAATCCTCTCGCCAAGCTGCGGAAAAAAAACAATTACGCTGCCTTCATTTGCTTAAAACTTTTCGCTGGCTGCGGTCAAATTGCTTAATTACAAAATTGCGTCCATGTGCCAAGAGGAAAGGAACCTGGCGAAAGGCACTTGCCACAAAAAAGCACCAATGATCAAATTAAAAGTAAACAAAGCGCTGCGTGCGTTTACCAAAGCGGCGCCATTTTGCGGCGCCCGCTTTTTGTTGGCCCTTTGGTCTCTGTCTTAAAAGAAATCCAAAATTAAAATTCCCAGAGCGTTTGCACGAAAACCGAAACAAAAGTCAAGTGGCAAAGTCGCGATCCGCAGGAAGAAGTAAAAAAGCGCTTAAATTAATTCTGACCAGCTAGTACACGGAGAAAAAGCCTTTAAACTTAGATTTCTTATTTATATTTACTATAAGACGTATCGTTTTGTTAACATTCATTTTCATATAAAAAATGCATAATTCTGTGATTTAAAATACAGAACCGTTTATATGTTGAATCTAGTTTTTCTATCTGCATCCCAGCTTTGAGCCCTCGTCCTTAGCCGTCGGGTATAAAAGGACATTTTAGCTCGCGTTAGACAAGGATGCGCGTGGCGCAAAGCGACGGAAGTGCATGTCGCACCGGAAGTGAACGAAAAAGGGGGCGGGGCAGGGGCAAGGGGCGGCAGATTGCTCGGCAGCTGCGTTTGCATACTAAATTTGCTGCCTTAGCTCGCGGCTCACATAAATAATAAACAATTGCAGTAATAAATAATAAATGATGGCCAAGTTTGTCTCAAGGCGCTGAGCTTGACATGCGAAATGATTGCGCCGGATTTCAGTTCGCTTTTGGTTCACATCCATGGAAATTGCGGTTTCTAATTTGACCATGTGAATTATATTGGGGTACTCGCCGTTGGCAAGTTTTTAATGACTCGCATTTTTTGCATGAATTTTAATTAAGTTGTCAGCAGACCATCAATTTTTTTAAATTAAAATATTAAATGTAAAGTTGTCTGATACTGTGCCACATTTATTAAAACTCAATTAAATAAATAATTAAACATCTATATACACCAACGAGCCCACATGCAATGCCAGAAGATAAACAAAAAACGGCATTTCTAATTAACATTCGTGCGTAAAAATCATTAAAAACCCGACCGCATATGAATTAACCCGTATGCCCTACTCCTCGGGCGATTTCTTAACCCACCTTCGCCCGCTGCGAGCGGAACAAACTGCAAATGCAATTCAATTTTCGGCCACCGGCATTAAACTAATTATAAAATAATAAACAGGATTTCAGCGCATTTCGATCATTTGCCAATTTACAAATGTGCGACAAATCCGCGCGATTTGCGGGCAAACGCTTAAAATGCGATGCGTACGGCCAAGTTAATTTATTTTAATTTCGAAAAACCTATTTGAATATTCGGCGGGTAGGGGACTGCATTTGGCATCCATTAGAGTAATGAGCTTTGGCTGCGGGGGGGCCGGAAAATATCTCTTGCAATAAAATTGAAATCGAAAATGCCAAAACACTCTGGAAACTTAACGGCCTCCCATCGACGGATGACACTTTGCAGCCTGCGGCCATAAACCATTCGATTCGCAGCCTCAAAAAGAACAAAAAGTATAAATCCACCATATACTCGTACACAGGCTGGGCAGCTGGAAACTGGGTACTGGATTCCGGGGACTGCCAATTGGCAGCTGAGCTCCATCCGTCTCCGACTGCTCAAAAATGCAATTTATGTGTGCACAAGGCAAATAACAAATTGTACCCCGAACTACGTTTAATGCCCGTCGAATGGAGAAGGAAATGTAAGGATATTTTGTAATAACACTAAAAGGATCTTATCGACAGTTGACAGCTATGTTACGCTCGCATGTTGTCTTTATTGGCCGACGTCGTTTAGAGCCATAAAAAGCTTGCACTAAGAAAAAAACCTTTAAAACCAAACAAAATCTAAATGAGTGGGCAGCCAGTGTTGCTTTCTTTCTTAATTTTAGGCAGCTAATTTCTGAGTGTGGATATAGCCGGCTTTTAAGGCAAAGTCCTGCGGAACGGAGCGGCATAATTAGACTCACGTAGCCGCTGCGAATGAAGCAATTGGCGATGCAGCTGCAATTTATTGCCGGCATGGCCATATAGCGAAATAAAGCAGCCTCCATTTGGACGGCACGTGTGAGTTTCGAGGCGAGTTGGGTTGGCCAGAAAAATGCAATTTTTCCCTCTGTAAATTACCCTTTGTACACACGCATGGCGGCTGAATTTGCAATTGCATTTATCGTCAAGTGCATCAATTTAAATGTGGCCACTAATTGTCATTATCAGTGCGTTGCGTTGCATTCGCAGCGCAGTATTTCCCATTTGTTTTTTTTTCGGGTGCTGCACTCCGTTGTTTATGCTGTGTTTTAATTTTTATATATTTTTAATTGCCTGCGGCATTAAAGAGCGAAATGGCTGGCGAAATTCAAGATGCCAGGCGCACCAAGGCACAAATTTAATCAACGGGGGCAGCGGGTTCAAGGTTTGGCCAAAGTCTCTTGTCTGGCAAGGATATGCAAATATTTGTTCATTAGTATTGGTCATTCGGCTTTCGGCTTATTGTGCGGTCCCGCCTGTGTGCACAAATACACACAAGGACACCGATGACGCAGTCTAAGTGCAACATCAAATAGCTTATAATTAAAATTTCCATAACTCATACGCACTGTTGGCAAGGGCCGAAATTGAATAAATGCGATGGCTTCTTTGAGCTCAAGTAATTGAGTTTCACCTAACTTGGGCAAATCCATAATTGTACAGTTAATGCAAATCGTTTATAAAGAACGCATAAGAAATAGCTACTCATTTACAACAATTCGATTACCAAATAAATAAAACATTTTCAGTTACAGTTTTATTTAATTTACTCCAAGAATGCACTTTAAATGTTTTTGTGTATAATACGTAGTTATTAATTTATCAAATGCCAATAATTGAATTACACAATCTTTAAGGCTTGATAAAAAGAGTATTAATAAATGCGTAGAAAATGGTTTAACTTATTAAGCATTCTGCGTTTATTATCGAGCAATTGCTATTAAGGGTTAACCCACTGATGGCATCTGTCGCCTCTTGAGATTCCAATGACAATGGTTCTTCTGTTTTTCCTTCCTGCAGATACCAATGTTCGATATATATAAATCAGATAACAACGGTGCGTATGGCTTCATTTAAACTCACACACACGCACGCACACATTGACTCGTGCGGCTAACAAACAATTTCAATTGAGATTTCAATAATTGTCGATTTAGATATGTAAATATTTATTGTATATTTCGTTGGCCGAACTGCTATTGACTTAACTAATGTGCACGGTGTGTCTGCGTGTGCTGGTGTGTACTGGTGTGTGCTGGTGTGTGCTGGTGTGTGTGGTGATGTGCGTCTGCCTGCGTGAGTGACGTGGTGTGTGTGGCCACCAGGTCCCGATTGTTTGCTGCTCCGTGGTCAAAACGGGGCAAACATGGCCCAAATCAGATTTGATTTGTGCCCAGGTGTCGCTCTAATGCCTCTGCTGTCGATGGTGATTGCAAAGATAATGGTCGTCTATTAAATGTGTTCCGGGTTTCAATATCTTCATCTTGAGTTCGGAGTTTGCTCGAATATTTATTCCTATTACTATATATTTTGTTTTCTAGAAATATTTATTATAGACAATAGTTTCTAACCGCTTTTTTACCGATTTGAATTTCATTTTTTATGTATCAATGGGAAAATTAATAAGCATGGTCTTCGTACTCAGATCTTAACAGGCATTGTTGCGAATCCATGTCAAGTCTTTGGTCTCGCAGGCCGAAGGGTTGCAATAATATTTGCTAATGGCCACAGTTTGGGGAGCAGTCTCCGGCGTATGTTTTACGGCCCTGCCATGCATATAAACGACTGCCACTTGCACTCCATCATTCCGTATGCACACACACAAACACGAATTTAGGCTGCTCGCCCGAGGCAAAGAGGGTAATAATAATAATATTTATATGGTAAGCGATATGAAGTTCATGGCTTGAAGAACACTTTGGCAGGAGCTAAATAAATAAACAGTGTCAGCCAGAAACACTTTTGTGGTGCTAGGAGTGAGCGCATGTGGTGTTAAGCGGCAAGTGGCTGCCTCAACCACCTGAGTTGGCGGTGGAGCATCTGAGCCGCCAAAGAAATTAGAAGGAGCAAAATAACAAAATAAGCAGGGAAAATCCCGAAGAGCTCAAAACAAATGCGACAAGTTAATCGCCAACGCAGAACGCCAAGAAGTTCCAATTTATCTGTGGTTATGTACCTGTCACAAATATGTGCCAGCAAAATGTACTGCTTTTTTGCGATGGACAGCATTATTTTTTACGATTTGTTCTATTTGAGGTCAGGCTTTATTAAGTGCTGGACCAAATGATTCGCTGTTGGTTATTAATGACGATAATAGCATTACGTTTTTTATTTTTTCTCAAGTGCCGCCCCACCATCAAAATAACTCATGTTTTTTATAATCATTGCGAAATGCAGTGGAATCAATAATATGACAGATAAAGAACTGAACAAACTTTCGCTCTATTAATCAATTTGGATCTACTTCCATCCCTGTCCCGCCGGACGAGTGCATTTGCTGATAAAACTTGGTCATTTTGCGGGAATATCCTATAACGATTTTTATGATTCAACAATGAAATTAATTTTTATTACCACCAAGCGTGAATTTCCCTTTGACCATTTGATCGGGCAATGCAAACTTTTTACACAGTTCCCGCGCAGTGTTTTATTTTCGTTTTAATTGCCATTTGGACGCGGAATGGCTGGTAATATATGTATGAGCATAAAAAATCCAATTAATACTGTTTGTCAAATAAGCCCCAATGAAATACAATATAAGGCAAATGCAAATACGGAAAATTGAAAAACTTCTGTGTAAAATGCGAAAATATTTGGCGGAGCATGCGAGCTGAAGCCTTGGACTCTCTAAAACTAATACAGTCCCGAAAATCGCGCTTTATTGAACAGCCGCGAAATTGCGAAAAACGCAGGTATTTCGGTCGGGCAATGGAAACCGAATTTAATTGCTGCACTCGGTGCTCTCAAAATATTTTGATTAATTTCGTTGCGCTAACTTGACAGACCACAAATTTAAATTATGCCCCGATATGTGTGCGCATATCTGCACAATTTGGCAAATGTGTTGATCTAGCCATCATTATGGCCGAAAACCAAAACCCGATTGTTGATTCTGATTTGCCATAGTTTTGCCCCGCATTTAGGACAAGTTATTCGTTCAATTGCGGTTTTGTTCGCCTGAAATATTGAATTTCTTTTCGCAAAAATGTTTTCCCCTTTCAACCTGCAATAAATTATAAAACCGATGTTAATCTTTCAAGGACATGCAGCCGGACATATGTTTGTCCAGACAAATACAAACAAACGCTGGTCGAGCGTGGATTTAGTAGGAATAAATGATAAATATTTTGACCACATTGGTTTTTAATAAGGTTTCGCGCGCTCGCTTTTGGAATTTTTCGGGATATTCAATGCACTTTTAGGGGCATAGCCGTTTTCAAAATTGTTTGGTGAAAACGAATATTAATATAAAAGCATACATTTCAACCGATTTGTCAAACGACCATTAAAACACTTTTACGTTTTATTTGAATGTGCTGAAGCCCAAAATTATGGTAGTGTGATTAGGTCCAGAAAGAGCATCCTGAGTTTTTAATTATACATCCAACTTTGTTTATTTAGGCAAATCATTTCGTGTATTTGGTCGCACAATTAGTCAACGCAATTTGCACAAATAAAAGCCGAAATGCATGGAAAAACAAAAACACGTGGAAAGCAGCGCCAAACCAATCTTGATTATTGCTATTTTTGCGAGTTGTATTTTTGGCTTAATTATGCCTCACTTTCCCATAAATTTGCTGGCATTTTGCGGTTAATATCTGCCGGCCAAATGCTTTATCTGCCGGCTTTCTCTGAGCCCAGGGCGTGTGTAAAATTTCTCTGCCTGCTTATCGGCAAGACAGCAATTTGTAGCTGGCATAGCCGGCAAATCCAATTGCATAAATAATTCCGGTGGCCAGAACTCCGGGCGCTTAAAACGCATTGCCAGCTGCTTTATTGTATTATTAATTTTTTCGTAAATACCAGATTACAACGGCCAACATATTTCATGGTGGGCGCTATCTGCCGCCGAGCAGAGCTCGTTGGCAGTGTAATGCGCAATAATTACAATTTGCGGCTTGCAATTTCAATAATATAAAATTACCAAAGTAATTGAAAAACTGCAAAAAATAACGAAAAACGCGCGACACCGAGGGAGTAAGAGAGTGCGAGTGAGCAAAACAATTGCTCGAATAACAATGGTAATGAAACATATGCCCAACTCCCTGGCAATCCAACTCCACTTACCATATGCAATTTGCACTTTTGCCCGAGAACGAGAACGTGAACTGCCGGGCTGAATGGCGTTAAGAGCAGCATGAGATATTAATGAGCAAAAGAGCGGAATGCTTTTTAAAAGTGTTAAATAAATAACAAACGGCCATTTGCCGGACTGCCCACATGGACAGGCTGCCTGCACTCCATTCATTGTTGGCCTGGTCAACCTGTGGGCTCAGTGGAACCAAGCGGCTTACAGGTGCCCACAAAGGCAGCAGCACTTGCACTTCATTTCGGTTAAGTTTGGCTTGGTTTGCCGTCCTTTAAGGACACATTTAAAGGGTTAAATATGTGTGTTCAGCAATGTCGTATCTGTTTAGTAAAACATTGAAGACGAGATGATATTGTAAGCCGGAATGAGTTATGCACCTCTCCCTTTGCACGCCTCCTAATATTTATGCACAATTTCTTTTTGTGATTTCCCCTTTTGCTCATCAATTTGCATGCACATGTTCAAAGCAAAGCGTAACGGAGCAAAAATATATACATAAATAAGTAATTTTTATATTCCATCAAGCCAGCAGCTACAGAATTGGCGGGAAGAGGTGGTGGTGGTGTGTGGTATGCGGAAAATGTTTATAAAAATTCCCTTTTGTTTATTTATAATCAGTTTGTGCAGCGGAGCGGCGGCTGAGCCCTTCCACCTGCCACGCCCCCTCTTCCTCACCGATTTTCTATTGCATACTGCTAGGCGCAAGGACGATGGGAGCTAGCAGCTGCGAAAAGGGCGTGTGTGTGTGTATATGTGTGTGTGTGAGTGCGGCTCATTTGGTATGCATAAACGCATTTTTATGTAAATTGAAAAATATTTCGCCAGCGAAAAAATGGGATATTTCTCCCCTTCGGTCTTGCTTTCCCCCTCGATTGCTTTTGGCTCGCCGAGGTAATTGTTGACCATACCAACTTGCGGCGAAATTGAACCACACATCGTCAGATATGCATTGTGCAATTGCTAATCAACGGCTCTCCAGCAGTGCCCTAAAATAATCACATTCAATCTGATTACTTGAGACTTCGATGTGGGCACGCGATCTCTTGTTTTGCCAATTTGCATCAGGGGGATTGGTATGAGCTGGTGCAGAAAGGAATTTAATCGGTTGTTGTGAGGGAGCTAGGCGGAGCCACCATACACTGAGAGAAAGTGGGAGTATAACTGAACATTAAAATACATAGCAAACCAATATTACTTGAACTAAAATAATATAATGAGGAATTAATATAGATAACCCTGTCTTTCATTTATAACCACAAAAGATTACTTAAATAAGCAATAGTTAGAACTATATTTGTATGAGTTCTTCTCTATTTTATCCTTCGATATCCGCTAAGCTTAAATGAAGATGCCAACTAAGTTATCAATAGCTTGTTTTTGCAGCTCCAGCCATCGGCATCCGTGTGTGCAATGCCACATGGAAATTGCATTTGCATACGAGCGGGGGCATTAGCATTACCTACGACGTGCCAAAGCCGGGCCATAACGTAATCCGACGATTCTCCAGTTACCCAGCCCGATATCGGGTAACCATAAAGAAATTACCGCTGCCAGCCAACGTCATCGATAATTCAATTCTGTGCATTATTTCGGCGCTGCTCGATGATGCCCTGCCATTATGGGCTAAACAAATGTATCCTAGGGCGAAATAAACGGGTATGCGACTTGCACACTGGCTCAAAGGAGCCGTTGCAGCCCGGCTTATTCCACTCTTTAATTTTATTGTCTGTTGCCTGGCTTTCTCCGTTCTCTGTTCTCCGTTCCCAGTTCTCCATTCTCAGTTCTCGGGGCTCGTCTATAAATTTCATCCGCACTTTCCCCGCCACGCTGGCTCAACGCTTTTCCTTCTCTTAGTCTTTATGCCATGCCGTAAATAGATTTTCCTTGTTATTGTTCACAAAATGATTTAGGGAAAATTAGGTTTATGTAAATAATGAAGAAAAAAGGGAAGAGAGCGAATTCTCGCTGCAGGCCAAAATATCCTTGGATAGATGCCTTTGCCCGACGTACATACATACATATGTGATCAATTTCGGGTGTTGGCAGAGGAAGGCCGGAAGTCGTTTGCCAAGGCATTTTGCGAAATTAAACCGAAGCCAAGAAAATGGCTTAAATAAAAGTCTCCTTTAAAATCAAATGAAACGTAATTCAATGAAAACATTATGATTGCAAAACACGTCATGGGTAAAGTACATATGCTGCCGGGATTTTCTATTGTTAAGCACTTTTTGTTATTACAATCCTTTCTGTTTGCGGCCCATTCATGTGTGAATAAGCTCTGCTTTTAATGTGTAATCAATCTGTTCGCATTTTTTTTATTTGCTTATTGGCCTTTATCAGCGGAGCAATTAGTTTTGAAAATTTATTTAAAAACTGCTTTCACCATTTACGCCATTGTGCATACTGTTTTACCACGTATGCAGTTTTGCATATTTATTATTTGTTTATTCTAGGCTGCAACAATAATTCATCGTGACAGCCAATTAATCAGGAAAAGACATTCAATTAAGGCACAAAATCAGGCTGTGTATGGTAAAAAAGCGCCTGAATAGGACAAGCTACAAAATATGTTCGCTATTATTATATTCAAATTTAATGCACCAACAAACAAGTTTTATGCAATCCATAAAGATTCGATAAGCGGCAAATTGCATAAATAATCGTATTTATTTTTTAGATCCACAAAGGCCGCAACAATGGCGGTCAAATATGGATGTAATAATGTTCTGATTCGGGGGCGTAATGGGGACCATAAAATCCGATGGGATCGGCCGAGGTTTTCAGCCCCGAAAAGTGCGTTCTAATTAACTGAAAAACACGCAAAAAAGTGCTTTAAAATATGTGGAAATATGTTTACATAAAACTCAAGTGGAAAAGCGTGTAAATGAGAGAAAAGAGAAACGCTCGGAGAAAACAGCGCTGGGAAATGCCGGGAAAAAGATACAAAAACATAAAAAAGAACTGTGTCAAACGTCAACGACTTTTTGTAGCTGGATTTTCATGACGCGGCAAATTGTGCGAGTTAATGTTAATGCGCTGAATTAGCTTAGAATGGGAGTCAGCTTCGAGCCGCGGCGATGTTTTCATTTTAGCTTTTCTAATTGCCGACAAACATGCTTCCCCCTTTCCATTGAAAATACCAGAGCCACTATGTAATTGCTATTTTCGGTGCGACCCGTATCAGTTTTTATATTTCGAGTATTTATGTTTAAAGTTGTGTAAACAAGCTCACCGATTAGAGGTTGTCGATAACAAGGAACACACATAAGCCCGCCGTTTGTCATAGTCAGCCGTGAGTCAGATGTATCGGTTCTAGATAAAGGCACAATTTACAAGTCCCTCTGTCGCAATTACAAATGCCTACGAAACCTTCCGAAAGCGAGATACTGGTTCTTCAGCGCTGTAAGATCAGTCAACTGTGCGAGGGCAAACACAATAAAAAGCCCATGAAAATTACGAGTATCCGAAACCAGTTGCCGTACATTGAATGCTCCAAAGACGGAAGCTTCAAAGAACCTTCGTGCTAGTTTCGAAATACTTTCCGTAGCCTGCTAAAGTCTAGTCTACGAAGTCTTCCCGCCAAATATACTTGGTAAGATGATCGGGTTTCTAACCCCCATAAATACAGTTTAAAAAATATTTACCTACATAATTTTATCATATTTATTTTTACAAAACATTCTAATTAAGCTAATTGAAATTGTGAACTTGACAGACGAGATATTTAAATTATACAAAAGCCCAAAGTGAAATTAAATTCAGATTTTGATCTTGGAAACATTCTTGTTTTGTTTGCTGTGTACATCTACTTAGCCGGCTGATCACAAGCTGCTTACTAAGCGGCGAGCTAATTGTTTACACCTGGCTGAGGTGGTTTTGCTTAGTTTGCGAGCGGATTTCTGGCTTTAATTGACTGCGATATGCTCGCAGGCCAAGGCGATTTGAATGCGGTACCTCAAGCGGGCTGATATTCGTATCTTGCGAGCGATAAGATAACTGCCTAGCTCGTCAGGTTTCTTTTATGTTTTGCAGTTTTATAGTTTCCCGAACTGGCAGAATTATCTTCTACCATCCCCTGCCCGCCACCGCCCCCTTTTTAATTGCTCCTCTCTAAAAACAAAACGGGGAAAACAGAAGAGAGAGAGAGAGGAGAGGCGAGAGTCGTCGGAAAAGAGCGCGTAAAGAACGATTTATAGTGCTGCTCTGGTTCCACTCTGTTTTATAATTAAACATGTGAGGTTAGGAACGCGAAAAGCAGCGAGAAAATAGAGCACCGATGGAATATTAATTATACGCACCTTCGAACCGATCTGATTGCCGCACTGGCCCGCCTGCAGATGCACAATTTCCCTCATTTCGCCACCGGTTTAGTCGAATTTGAACACTCAATTGAACACTCTGACGCACTCACGCACTATCAGCAATTATCGGTCGCTATATCAATCTAAACCACAGTCGGACACGCACTCGGTTGGACCCGGGGAAGAGTTGAAGGAAGCTTCGGGATCTGAAAAAAACGTTACGGTACGGAACGGAACGATCGACGCGCGCTCGCTTTGAGAACTGAATCTGAACTGAGAGCCCGCCGAGCGACCCGCTGGCGGAATTAGTGCTCTTGGGTAAAGGGGGCGGCATTAGTTTCCTCACTTAGAAAAAAATATAAAAAAAATCAGCATGAAACAGCAGCATATTCACTTAACAAGAAGCTCAAACTAGGAAAACCCAATATATGAATTCGTACTGATTTTGTTTTACTATCTAAATATAATAAATATTTGTCATATAATGTATATAATATATATCCCAATTATAGTGAGTTTGTTTTTATACGACCAGATATGTGAATAATAAAACAAGTTATTTGTATCTTTCTAAATGCCCTCAAATTGTAAGGCAATTAGTTTATGTTTGTGGATCTTGAGAGGTTAAGGGGTTATATACCTTTTTGAGCGAAAAAAATGAGGGAACTTTGGATTTTTTTTCAGGTGTGTAGCAATTATTTTATGATACTGAGGTTATTATTTATTGATAGTACATGTTTTTATAGACACGACAAACGTTTGTTCTTAAAAAAATATAAATAACTTTCGAAGTTATGGCAATTCTCTCATAACCCTTTTTTTGTTATAGCGGCTTGCGGTGACCACGATGGAAGTCCAGCGGGTCAACCAAAATCAATAAACCAAAATTTTTTTATTAGTTTAGTATTATATCTAGTTCGTCATTGAATTACTTTAAGAATATTTGGTTTTTTCTGCATACAGTAACAATTTTTTCAAAAAATTGATTTTTCGAGCTCTAAAAATTTTATTAAAAATTTTTTATCTGCAAAATCGAAATTGGCGCTTAAAAACTGATTCAATGACGAACTCGGGACAATCATTACGAATATTTAAAAAAAAAATTGAAGAAGATCGATCAAATAGTTCTTGTGCAATCGCGGTCACAGCAAAGGCACTTTTGGAAAAAAACGACTTTGAGATAATCGCATTCAAAGTTTTACGTTGCGTTACAAAGAGTGACGAACCGCGCCTCAAAACGCTGTTTTCCTATCGAACTATTATTCGGATCTCTTCAAAAATTTGGGAAAATGTTCTCTAGGGGATATACTTTAGGATTCAGCTAAAAAAATTTTTCGTTTTTTTGAAAAAAAAAAGGTATATAACCCCTTAAATAAGGGACATCTCCTCTGATTTCTTGCAGTGCGGAGAGCGGGAATTTCTAGCGGCAAAAGAGCAGAGGTTGTAATAGTTAAATCCGCTGCCGGCGACCGCTGAGCAAAGTGAAACTGTGTGACAAAGCCAGATATTTTCACTGGCAGCGTGTTTTTCTTGCCTCCCGCTTTTCCCGCATTTTCCCTTTTTTCCCACCGGCGGAGGCGCCAACGCTGCACTTTTTTCTCTCATCTTACGCTTCGTTGAGTGGATGAGAAAACTCG
This sequence comes from Drosophila ficusphila, assembly GCF_018152265.1. Taxonomy (NCBI): domain Eukaryota; kingdom Metazoa; phylum Arthropoda; class Insecta; order Diptera; family Drosophilidae; genus Drosophila; species Drosophila ficusphila. The sequence continues at coordinate 23,560,406 of NW_025064737.1, forward strand.
GGGAAGCAGAGAGAGAGAGGGAGAGAGAGTGCAGAAGAATGAGGTGATGGCACGTGAGTCTAAGGTGCAAAGAGCGGCACTTTCTACATTCTACATATAGGTTCTTCTACACGAATAAGTAGAATTGCTATGTTGAATTTATGTAAATGCATAAAGAACATAAAGTATTCAAAATACTATTCAGTGACATCTCCTTGGGATAAAGTCGCGATCGCATATCTGCGCATAGCCAATGCTCCTGCTTTTCTGAGGATAGCCAGTGCGATGTCGATGCCGAAGAGCTCGCTCTTAAGGAAATGGTAATGGAGTTGCACTTCGATAGGTGAGTTCTTATTCGCGGATTTGGTACGTCACAATAACTCTAGTGTACGTTTCTGGATCAGCCTGGATCACATTCTTAAAACAGATTAGTAGAAGTAACTAAGTGACGATCTCCCAAAACCTAGTGAATACTCTTCCAATTGGACTCTTCGAATGCCTTGAAATCGGTTCGTTCAAACTTAAGAAATAAACTTTTTAAGATAACTTTAAATGCAAACTTAAAATCTCTGAAAATAACTCTACAAAAACAACAAATATCTTCTTGGATAGAGATAGAGTTAAAGCCATAGATGTCTTTCCCCCATAAAGAAGTTCCACTGGCCAATGGGATTGAGGCCGTGACGGCGGCGTCGTCGAGTCGATTACGCGGAAATTTGAGTGTGTGAGTGGAAAGTTTAACCCATTTTCCTTTGAGAATTCCGATTGGTCTTTTTGTGGAATCGCGGCACGTTTTGTTGCCAGTACATTTGCGGTTATGTGCTCATTGCAGGCTCACACGCATGTGTGTGTTTGAGTGTGCGTGCGGCTCTTGCCAAATTGTCGATTTTATTATTTGTGTTTATATGATTTTTCAGCTGTTCTGCATTTTAAAGAACGCTGGAAAGCGGAAGGAGCTGGAGGGGATTGCCAAGTGCCGATGGCGAGAGCAGAAAATGCGCGGCGCGTCTTCAACCTCATTTCTTATTATAATGTGAAAAATATCCTTTTACAAATTCAAAACGTTGAAATGTGCGATTTCTTTTGTTGCCGTTTTCAACGGCCGGATAGAGAGATTCTATGTGCGATTGTGTGCTCACAGGACCCGCGTGTATTGTTGCTCAGGACTGTTCGGATCACGTCCGCTTTGCATGTAGTTTACCCAGCGAGATATTCATCAGTTGGTATTGAAATATTCGGCGCATCACTGGGTGGCAATTTTCTAGCGTTTCAGCCTGCAAACTCATCGTTGTCGCCCGTCGACGGAGGCTCCATAAATTGCTTTTTGATTCCACTCGCCCTTCTCCAAATGGTTCTCTGGTATTTGCAGGCCGTTCTCGAACAGGACTCTTCAAATCACTGGATTTTGCTTCAAAATTCACTGAACTGCGCATTGAATTGCACTTCAAGTTTCTAATAAATGAACCATGTCAAGCAGATTTTGTGGTGGTCGCTGAAACTCAATAGTTAATTAGTTTATGTCAGTGCTTTTGTTTCCCAACTAAATTTTTAAAGCGAAAAAATAATTTTGGTTTTGCTACGAGTAGTTATAATTTGAATCAGAAAGTACTCTTAATTAATAATAATACGGTATACTTTAATTAAATTTCTATTTTCGACCAAGCTAATTAAAATTTTAGTTGCATTAATAGATTAAGAAAAGTGTTACATATATCATTTTAGTGAAAAAATGGAAATTTATGTTGTTAATCGCTGAAAAAATTTGCCAATAAAGCAATTAAATTAACAAATACCAAAGCTATTGTAATTGATGTTTATAAATATATTTTTTGGTTTAGTTTTTTTTTATGACATCAGGCTTTTAAAAGTCGAATTAAGCGTCGAAAAACAAATCATTTTTTTTTTCTTCGCATCTCGTCTGCCATAAACATTAGTGGCATTCGTTTTGAAAAAATGCATTTCTATCGCCTATTTGTTTGTGTTTTTACATCCTTTTTGTGCGCCTCGTAAAAAAGTGAAATTCAGTTGCAGAAAACCCATTGCAGTGAAGCTTTTATTAGTTTAGTTTTCGAAATTAAACGTATTTGCATGTCAGGCTGTCACACACAAACACACTCACACGCACACACACACACACACGAGTTTCGTCGCAAATAAAAAAGTTTGCCATTTTGTGAGCCAGTGTCCGTGTGTCTAGTTGATGTATTTTTTGCAGTTGGCGAATGTTATAATATTGTTGCATGATGCCTTTGGTGTCTTTTGTCGACGGTTTGGTAATAGTTGTTGTTGATTTGCTTGGCTTTTGCCTGCTGCCTGTGCCGAGTGTACAATTTAATTGCTTTTTGGGTTTTTGTTGGCCGCACACACTCGCCTGTGTGTGAATATGACGGAACTGGTTGTCGTCTACCAATTTTTAGAATTGCACCAAAAGGCGGAGCGGGAGCCAAGGAAAGCCCAGTAGAAATTTCACGCCACAGAGCGATGCAGTTGGGGAGAGTGGTGGCAGGCATGTCTGCTACAATATTTTGCTTTTATCTTGAAACCTAGAGTTTAATTGTCGTCAGATGTATATGTGTGCGCAGGCAGAAAAAAGGTCAACTTTACTTAGATAATATTTATTAATATTACCATTTATTTAAATATACTCAACTTTGAAGTATTATACCTTCGCACTTACTTTTTGTTAATAAGCGAATTAAGTTCAATGCTCAACCTGAGTTTTTTTAGATAAATATTTTATCGGTTTCATATTCCTTTTCTGACAGTGTTCCTCACACTTCCTCTTTATCTTCGGCTGGTGTCAACGGAAGCCGTCGCAGTGTTTGTTAGGTGGCTGCCATCGAAATTCCGGATTCAACAGCAAAGTAACCAAAATGCAATTGTTTTGCAATTGGCATTTTGACCACATTCTGACACCCCATATGCCCGTCGAGTGGCAGTGGCAGCCACTGTAAATTGCGAAAAACTAAATATGCACAGACATGCGCAAATGTGTGTGCGAAGTTGGCGTAATTTAGTTAGCATTTCAAATGTTTTTCCATTGCCAGGCATTAGGAGCAGGACAATTTCTGTCGATATGCCGAAAAATTCTTAATTGAAAATGAATTTGGTTTCGGCAAAGTGCTGCGTGCAGCGTGTATCGTCCAGCGTGCTGCTGCCCAATCTTTTTTCGGTGCCTTGTTTTGCTTTCTACTAATTCGGATTGTTTTGTGTTTTATCTGGATGTGATGGCAGTTCGAATCGAGGCATCGAGGGGCTGGGCTTCCGGGGGAGCGGGGTGCCGTTTTCGGGGTCTGTTGTCTGACATTTGCATATTTTTCAGAGCCTGCAGCCGAGCACTGTTATCCTTTGGCACAGCTGCGCTGCTGTTTACTTAGTGTCGCTGAATCTGTATCAGAATCTGAATCAGGCGAGAGGCATCCTGTCCCCTTTCAGCCGGAACGGCAGCAGCAGCAGCACACGAGCATGGCCAAATGCAAAAATTCCAGTCTACATATTTGAATTCGACAATGAACGGAGCAAACGGCTCGTCTCTGTCTCTGAATTTGATGAATGTAGGGGCGGCCATCGCGTCGAGGAACTCGCATCCTCAACTGCCTTTGGATAAATACACTGTGAAAACATTAAATCAGTATTCAAAAACTACTAAAAAATATACATAACTCTATCTCGAAATGAAGTATAAAATAAATGTTTTATAAAAATGATAGAAGTAAATGTAATGAAATAAAATAATTGAAAATGGGCTATCCAATTAAGTTTCCCAGTGCACCTGCATTTGTGTATTTGTTGTGGATATAATAGATGGGTGGCCAGATATATAGACGGACCACTGGACATCTGGACAGCTGGGTGCTGGCCATATTTGCCGTTATGCATGCAAATTGCACTAATGAGCGTCACAAAATTTAGCATAGACAAATGCCTGGCGATGGCCGAGGAGCATCTCCACTCTGGCTTGGCTAAAAGGTTTCCCAACTCGGCCCTTAAACGAGGTCGACCCCGAGGAGGGAGACCACAAAAGCCGCCCCTCTCGCCAGCTGGAGGGCAGTTTTCACGCACGGTTTCCCCAGTTCACGGAGCTGTGACAGTTTTTCGCCACTGCATCTGGAGAGCTGGAGCCACTTTGCTTCTTCTGCTGCTGCCGCTGCTGCTGCTGCTGCTGCTGCTGCTGCCATTTTTGCTCATTAGAGTAAATGCACTTAATTAGAGCATACTAGCCATCGGGGGCACACCGAAAAAAAGGGAAATAACAGAGGGACAGAGCAGGGCCAGCGGCTATGATTACGCCGTTCTTAATAACAATGATGGAAACAACAAGGGCTGCGGAAAAAAACAATGCAGTTTACACTTTAAATGAGTGCAAATAAATAAATGGCTAAGCGAAATGCGACAAATAGCTGGGAAATGGCGGAACTGGCTTACAAAGTTGCGCATTTTAGTAGCCACTCTTCGTTTACCATTTACCCTACACCATTCACCATTCACCATACACCATTTTCCACTGGCTCTCCGCTGACCAGTAATTTGTGTGCGACAGGACCCGACTTATTTGCATTTCCCGGCCATTTTTGTTGGGCATCATTAGCGCACGAGTTGTGTGTGGTTCCGCCAGATAAAGGGTACTGCAAAAAATAGTTAAGAAAATCAAAACAAAGTTTTATAAATTTTTACAACATTATTTTAAGGGAACACTTTTAGGTAGTTGTATATAAATGTGAATGCTTATTTAGAGTATACTTAAGTTAAAACCCAATTTAAAGTGATATTTTCTCTCTGTTTTTCTGCCATGACTTACAGGCCTCGGTTGCAATTGCAGGCCGCTCATTAAAAATCATTAAAATTGATTGCAACGGGTTGGCTTCTTTATGCCGCTGCAACTTTGTGGCAGCCATAAGGATCGCAGCAGGAGCCTACACTGCAAGCAATCCGATTGTTGTGCCGACACATGTACTGCGATCTGTGGGGGCTTAAATTTCGGACAAAAGAAACACCGGATCCCTGGAGCAGCGGACCCCAGTCACTAACTGCTGCTGCAACTCGGGGTCTGTCCGTCCGTTTGTCCGTCCGTCTGTCCGTCCGTCTGACTGGGTGAAAAGTGCCCGGGGCAGTGGCAAAGCCAAATGGTGCAATATGCGAGGGGAAATTGTTTGCCTTTTGCTTGTCTTTGTCGTTTAATTAACTAAAAAATTGCTTTTTTAAATAGTTTCCAGCTGAAAGTCAGCCAGAGACACAGACACAAGGGGCAAGGGCCGAAGGACGATGGATGAAGGGAGGGGAAGGGGCGGAGGAGGAGGGGGCTTTCCGCTGGGGCGAGTCTCTATTAAAGAAACGCTTGAATAATTTCAGCCTTAGGCCAGTGGGGAGCAGCCATTGGAATATTATGCTTGCCATTTGCTTTGACGCTCGCTTTTAGCTTATTAGATGTTTCTGTGCCTCCCGAGCAGGCCATCTCTCACATCACATTCCCCTCCATTCTCCACCCACCTAGTCGTTATGCAATATTTATTAAAGTGAAATAAAACAGTGAGCACTGCTCTAGTGGCTGTTGTTGATTGCTTAAATATTCTCTTTCGACTACCTCCAAGCGTGCCATTTTTTCACACATCTCCCCTCGCGTCTCGCCCACGCGGCAGTTGTAATCCCGGGCATATCTCCATTAAATATTCGCAATGTAAATACATAAATACTTTAGTAAGACGCTTAACCAGCACACACTCGCATTCCTTGGCCCGGCTTAGCGCGGGCTTTGTCCCGCCCCCAAATAAAGCCCTCCCCTGTTACTCCGCCCGCCTATCTGCGTATCTACTTAGCATTAGTGCATGTACTTGGGCTTTGTACTAATTTCTCCGAACGGACAGGGGTCGAGGCGGAGTGCCAATGCCCCGGACGGATTCCACGTGGAATGGTTTTCCGGCTACCGAGTCTCGCGGGAAACTCAAGTGGGCGAGTGAGCCGATTGAGGAGCTGTCGAGTGACGCACGCAATAATTAAATTTCAAGTTCGGTTGCCAATTAGCGGATGCGATTCGAAGTGCAGTAGTGTGAGTGATTAGAGGCAGATAGCGGTGGGGTTTATGGGTATCAAATAATTGCTGATTAAGGTGACAATCAGCAATCTCAAGATGCAATGAAAGAACGACAGATTACGCTTGGTTTTTGTATATTTCTGGTAGTAAAAATTAAGTTATTAACTTAAGCTTAAATGTCGGTTGGCCCCACCGAGTTTTGTTGAATTTTTTCGAGCTCTTGGCCTAATTAGGACCCCGCAAGATTGCCGTCTTAATTGCACTGGCCTTAAGACTCCTTCTTCGGACGGCGGTTGAAGTACAGGTACTTGGCCTATAAATAAATATATTTCCAGCAATTTCCGCTGCAGTGCTGGGGCGTGTCCACTTGGCACCGGGGTAATGAAGTGCCCCACTGCCCCCTTCCCATTCCCCTTCCCCATCCACTCCCCCTCCCCCACACATGCATGCACTCACTCTCACCTATGACGTGTACAAATTGCGTCACTGTAACTTCTCATTTCGGCCATTATTTTGTGGCCAGTTCGCTGTTCACTGTTCGCTGTTCGCCGTTCGCTATTTTTTCTGGCCGGCTTTTCCTCTTTTAACGACTTTTGCCGGGGCGGCTGGCAAAACGCAAATTTTTCGGTGCATAAATTAAAATGCAAATCCTCCGCATGGAAAATCCCCCTGTAATTAACATACATTAGCACGAGGAAATGCAAAACTTTTCTTGCCATTCCCTTTTCTCCATTCGCCTTTCGCCGTTCTCTTGGCTTCTTTTTTCTGTTTTTTTTTTTTTTCGTTTTGCCCTCGGCCCTCCCTGTGTGTTTGTGTGTATATTTTCGTTAATTTCTGGACAATGACAGTTAGGTGGTAATGAGGGAGGGTCGCGGGGGGCGGAGGGCTCAGAGGTCCTTTAGGTGTCTGTGTGCTGATATAAAAATACGGCGGGCCAGTGGCAGAAGGCAGAAGGTCCTTTCATGCATATGCAGTATGTAAAGTGAGCAGCGCTCTCGCACACACTCAACCGAGTTTACGTAATGCACATAAGGTTGGTGTACTCGTATAATGAGTAAATTACACAATCAGCCCTGTCCATTTTGGGGCCAAGCCTCCACTTCTCCACTTCCCCTCATCACTTGACTCTTCATTTTTCGTCTCTCTGTTTTGGTTTTCAGGCGCTGCTTTTTTTCGTTCCCTTTTTAATTTGCAGCTCGATTTTTTGTGCTTGAAATTTTTCCACATGGAAAATTATTTGATTTATTTCCACTTGGACACACTGGCACTGCAATAAATCTTCGTTCAATATGCCAGAGCGGCGCAGCGGGAAGGGGTCCTTTCACATGTGTGTGTGTGTGTGTGAGTGCCCAAGGACATGCGGCCAATGTGCGTGCGTAGCTGTGTGTGCGAGTGTGTGTGTGTGCTCACGCAGTTGAGAACTGAAATTTTATTTAGTGTTTAGTGCGCCTCCTCTGACAGCTGCAAGGCAACAACAATTGCAAAACTTCGGCACAAGAATTTCGGTTGGCCAAAAAAGTACAATAGCAACGAGCCACAGTAATGCTTTCAATTTTCTTCTTCTGTGAAATTCGGGCTACATTTTCAGATGCAGCTGCAGCTGCAGAGGCGGGGAAAAGGAAGAAGGAAAAGGGGGAGGGAAGGGGGGTACTGGGCAAGTCTGATGGGCACGAGTTATGCTGCTGAGGCTGCGGCTGCGACTGCGGCTCCGGCGTCACCAAAAGCTGCCCAGACGTGCTGGCAGGTCTATAAAATGAAACTTTATTACACATCACACTCAGGTCCGCTCGCACACACACACACACTTACACACTTATAAGCATCCGCATTTGTGTGTGGCACACATGGGCGCAGCCATTTTGCAACGTAATTGAATTGTTTCTGGCTTCCTTCCGGCAACACATGCAAGGGTCAAAGATGAACCGAAAATCGGAGGTAAGGTCGCCAGGACGAATTTCACACATGCCACGCCCACCCCGAATACCACATTTTTAACCACTCGTCTTCATTTGCCTGCCAGCGAAAATTTGCCTATGCTTTTGCAGCTCACTGGATTTTTTCCCTTGCGCCCCGGCAATTTAATGAAATTTTATTATTATGAACAGGCCCATTAAAGTTTATTAAGGCAAGGCAAGGCATTGTGTATCTGTGTGCGAGTCCTTTTGCTCTTGGGCCCGTGGTGTTGTGTCCCAGGTTAACCGCCGAAAGTTAGTGCATGGCTCTAGGCGTCGGTCGTGCAGCATTAAAAGAATATCTGAGAATCATTTGACCATGAGCTCAAAGGAATTCCCAGTGGCAGGAGCAGCTGCTTGACGGCTTGACGTGGATGGGCGGCAAACATCCTGCCGCTTTTGAAGTGGGTTGTAAAACAGGGGCGTTGGAGCATTAAAATAAATACAAATTAAAATATTTCCCCCGATATGTGTTTGTTTGTGTGTATGAATGTGTGTGTCTCGTAGACCAGAAATTGCTCGAATGAAATGGCTTGGAAATGTTTCTTTGTGGCTTCTCAAGTAGTTGACGCTCAGAATTAAAAGCTTGCTCTGGAATGCGGAAAGCATTCAGGTGAATACTTCCATTAATGAATAAAACCATATTTTACTTTAAAGTTTTAATCCCCGGCATTCCAGAGTTCTATGCTCAACTTTCAAAGGTTAATCCCCATGAATCATTAATGCGATGTGGCCAAACTGAGCATTTGGATCTACATCAAACATGCCACAATACCACTGCTAAATACGTATAGAAATTAATGTTTTAATTTCACGCTCAAGTGAGCATTTAATATTTTGATATGGGGCAGGTTGTTGTGACTTTGTTTACTCCTCTGCGGCAGAATGGCAGGATGAAAATGAGTGACAGCCCGGCACAACCTTTGCCTTATCGAACACTACGAATCGTAGGCTAAACAGCAACTTCTGACACGATATCTCTGACGAGTTGCCAATGTGGGACCACAGGAAAGTGGAGGGAGGAGCGGAAAGGGAAAGGGAAAGCGGAGAAAACAGTTGCGTAACGAGAAAAGGGCAAACAAGGCTTACACATTGCTGATCCACTAGGAAAATGTTTGATAGGTACCCAAAACACCTATAGAACATTTGAAGGGGGTTGAATTTAGAGCCGTTTAAATTTAAATGTATATACAAAGTATAAAGAAAAATTTTCAATTTATTAAACATTCTTTAACCACTTATTATCATTTATTTAAAAAATTAAAGAATTACAATACCATGAGAAATCTGAATGGAAGAAGTACTCCAAAAATTAAATGTGTTTAAGGCACTTTCTAGAGGTTTTAAGTGTACTTCCTCATCAAATGATTACCGACCGACCAACCACACAGTGCCCCCAGCAGAAGCACCCATTTTCATTTCCATGGCCAAGCCATTTGGCATCCCACTACCAACAACTCCGTTGCCACTCCACCTCCACAATTGGGGGAGTGGCAGAATATTCAAACCTGTCCTCGTTCTCGTCCTGGATCTCCCCTGGATCCTTTGGCACGTCTCTGAAGTTGAGTTGAGTTTCATTTTGCCTTTTGTTGCGCTCGACTTGAGCACAAATACCGGAAATTGTTGTCAAGATAATTATTGTTATTTGTTTTTCAACAGGGGGCACAAAATGAAGCAGGGAGCAGAGCAGAGCGGAGTTCCTTCTTTCCTCCAGCGACGCCTTGTGTTGGTCCTTGTGGTGGCACAGCTCCTTCCTGTTTTTGGGCATGTTCATCAATCTGGCAAAAACATCAAAATTCGCCAGGACTCGGTGCGGCGTATCCTTGGCCAGGGCAACGTGCAATTTGCGGTTTCCCGACGGCCAGTGATAGTGGCCCCCGGGCATCCGGGCATTCGGGTGTAACTGGCGGACAAAGGGTGCTCTCCTTGTGGCCGGCATCAAACTTTAAGAGTTGATGGAAGTACTTGAACGGGCAACTGATTAAAATTTGAACACTTGATTGATTCTGAATCTGGCCGGGGCGAAACGGAACCGAACGGAGCTAGTAGTGCTCGAGAATGTAATAACCGAGGCAAAAATATTTACCTTTTGGCAACCGGAGCATGGAGGATGGAGAATCGAGAATGGCGATTGGAGGATGGAGCATGGAGGTTGAGAATGGAGCTCGGTGCACGGTGCACTTCATCGACATGGCCAGCCGCCCATCGAAACTGGAAAGTGTTGTCCTTGCGGCGCACTTAAGATGGAGTTTCGTTTACATGCTCCTGTTGTCAATCACAAAGCCCATTCACCATCCACTTCCCACTCGGGTCGGGTCCTTTGTATCTGCAGCGGAGTGCACTTGACATTTGAACTGCAACTGTCAAAGTGGCGGCCAGATGGGCTGCAAAACGAGCCCGCTCCCCAGTCCTTGTGCAATGTAATCACCGGCTGAAAGACCGAAAGTTTTACGGCTTTTAATTAACCCTCCGCACATGGAGCATACGTTCCCAGCACGAACATCAAGATTATTGGGCTCCGTCCCCAGGTTGGGGGAAATAAAACTTTAGTAATTAGCAAAGGGAGTTAACTGATTTTGCAGAAGGCCAGTGGCACAGTAACTGCAAATGAAGCATGCCTTAAAAAACGAAAAACGGCCAAGACACGAAACGTAATGAGGCGAAACGAATAAAGTGCAGGGAGAGAAAAGTTATGGCTATTTTGGGGCTAAAATAAACACGGAAAATGTTTAGTATATCAAAACCATTAATCAAAAGCCATCAAGGCTTTTACTTTTTAAAACTAAGCTACTGCAAGATGGTAAACAAGTTGTATTCCTGAAAGCATTCAAGTTATTTTTGTTTCTCTCCGTGCCGCAAAAAATACAAAAAAAAATCAGTAAACAGCAGGAGACGCTGGCAAAAGTCACAGAAAACTGGAAACTGAAAACTGAAAACAGAAAGCATTTAGCGCATTGCGGAGAATCGCCACTCGCTGTGTCTAGATGAAAATATAACGAAATTAAATTAATTACAATCATTATCGCCCCATGCACACCTGCTGAAGGTGGGACCAAAGGACTCCGCCGGCGGAGTAGCAGATAATTTTGCTTCATTAGCGGGCAGAAGTCAGCCAGATATATGCACTCGCAGCTAAACCAGAAGCAATAAAGTTAATTTGTTCCTGCGCCTGGCATCGCCGGCAATCTTTGTTTGTGCGACTCGAAAGTAATTAAATCTAGATGTCCGACTCATTTTTACTGAGAAATGACCCAGAAGAGGAGCACAGGAGCATGGGAACCAATATTTCATTTGCCAGCAAAGAGAGGAGTTCGATTGGCCTGGGGCAGTTGGCCCGAAAAATTATTATTTGTTGTTTAATTAAAACTGCAAATGTCATTGAAAAATCCAGGACATAGCTGGAGGCCGAAGACAAAGATGGAAGGACAAAGCCGAAGAGCTCAGCAAACAAACCGCCTGTGGCTCTGACAGCTTTTTCGGAAGAGTTGTAAATAAATATTTATGACCAGCAGCAGTGGAATTAATCGCATGCATGTAAAAGACAATTGTAATTTACTGATAATAAATATTAGATGTCCTGGCTCCGATTCCGAGGACTAAGCCCCGAGCTTGAGCCCCGGCACGATATGTTTTTGTCCGTTTGCCTCACTAATTACGAGCTGCATTATGCATAAACTACGGCTGGCCGCATAAATCAAGTGCCGCCTGAAATCTAAAAGTTGTACTATGCAAGTTGCCAATCCCAATCCCAATCCCAATCCCGATTTCACCTGCATTTGTTTGCCGCCCTGTTTTCGTTGCATTTGCTGGCCGTGTGTTTGCTATTAATTAAGTTGGAAATAGCTACACGCAAAAGCACTCTTAGGCGACTATTTTTGGCCAGCATGCATGACGGCCGGCGAAAAGCAATTAAAACCGAGCGCTCGCATTCCAAATGGGCAGCGGAAAAATTCGAGGTGGCCGCTCGCCTAATGGCCGCCCCAACAGTTGCAGCTTGTTATCGACGAGGGCTGAATGTGTTAAATGCCGGCCACGCCCCTCCAAAAACGGGAAAGGCGGCCATAAAGCGGTCGCGAGTCCGCTCCACGCTTAATTTACAAAGCTCATGCAAGAGCGAGCGGTGCACGCGGCGTATGCGCAATGCGCCCGTGTGCATGTGATATGTATTTTTAAAAATATTTGCACGCACTCACACTGAGACTGTGTGTGTGTGTGTGCGAGTGTGTTTGCCTGTAAATACAGCAATTTTAATTACAGTGTAATTAGCGACACGAAATGCTCCGGATAAGGAGCGTGAAAAAGACCAAGTGGATAGGGGAAGAAAAAAGGACGTGCTGCACAAATTACACGACAATGAATTCAAATCAAACAATGTCTGCCCGAATGGCGACATTATGTGGGCAGGAAGAGACGTCGGTTAAACAGAAAGCAGAGCCACGCAGCAAGCCAAGTTAAAGGCCAAAAAGCAAAAGGGAGGATTACAAAAAAGGTGGCTGAAAGATGGTTTTATAATACCCTTGGGCGGGAGTTTCAGAAACACTTTTAAGTCTTTTTGCGAAAATCAACAACTCAAAATCAACTAATTTATTTTTTATTTGAAATTGGTTTCAAATATATGTATTAAATATATTTTAAAGGCTTTTTTCTACAAAAAAATATATAAACCATTGAATTGTAAAGTTTGTTTTATAAAAATGCTATTTACATTATTAAACTCATTATTGCGGAAAAAGACGGAAAATATTTGTGTTTATAGAAAAGCTGAGAGCCATTTAAGCGCAACGATGGTGACACCAACAATCGAGCCAGCAGCTGCTCATCCGGCAAACAAAGCCTGCAGTGAAGCATGCTCATTGAGTGCTCCGCCATCCGGAGTGCTGTCCTGTCCCCCGTGTCCTTCGCCCTCCGGTCTCAGGCTCCTTTTGCCAGCTGCCACGAAGCCACTGCGCCTGGCATCCCTGCCGAGGAGGTCCTGTGTGCTTTCAGGACGTCGCGACAATCTGCTGAATCTCGAGTACTTTGGCATGTCATTCGCATTTTAGAGCAGCTAAGCTCCAGTGATAAGCAGCGAAATTAGATTGAACGAAGGTGCAGCACCGGCAGCAGGAAGAAGGACCTCTGGCACGGACTGGCACGGGCTAACAAGCATCCCGGCTTGTTGTTGTCACAATTGGCAGGGCAGGCCACGCAGCAACCCCTGGCGAAGGGTCGCAACCCTCCCTCACTTATTTCAATTATTTCGCTTTGTTGCTGCGCTTTAAATATTTATCAATCACAGGAGTTGGTTGGATTTTCACCCCAGCCAAAGGAGACGGAGAAAGCGTTGCCTTCGCTTCGTGTGCTTTCAATTTGCGCTCCTGGCTGATCCCGCACGACTTCGTGCTGGTACGTAAATCAGCCTATCCGAGTATCCTGGTGGCGTTACCCCAAATTCCCGGCTTATTGTTTTCCGCAACTTCTGGTCCTTGCCGTCGGCGGCTTAGTTCTCAGTGAGTCCTGTGGCCTTGAGCTAAGCCCCCTTCCCGCATTGCCCCACTCCGCAGGCACTCCCCCGCAGACAGAATACCTCATTTCCCACTCATTAATAAATTTATGCAGTTCGCTCGGCGACTCCCGCATTGCGGACTCCGGCGCTATGTTTATTAGCCACATGAAATATGATGTTCTTCAACCCCGGCGCGGGCCGTCCTCTCTGTTCATGTGGCATGACTTTCGGCGTATCGCTCACGCCCCCGTAATGAAGTTACAGGTGCAAAAGGGGGTGTGTAGGGTGCTCGAGGCTGGGGTATATCTGTCCTTCCAAATTGGTTCCTGGCTTTAAACTTACAACTTAGAAGTAGTTGATATAACCCATGAGTTGATAAAAACCCACTTTCGAGCCAAGTTTTTTATTATTGTAGCTGAATCATTGATATGTCTAATCACAATCGTGAAATGTGGCTAAATAACGCAATTTTCTAGTGTTTTATTGCTGTATCTCAGCCAAATGGTGACCAAAATATGAGAAGTGCACTGATTTAGTCAACTGGTAACCTTATCTAACGATCCCAGTCACTTTTTGGCCAATAGAAAAAATTTTAAATTTCGGTTAATTTTAGCATTTTTTGTAAGGTTACCATCGTAATTTTTTGCAAAAAGTTGGCAAAAATAAAAATTTTTTAGGCAATCATCATTCTATGTTCTGACAATTATTTCTCAACTTCTGCAAAAAAAACCTATTTTTGCGTAGGCATTCTAGTTTTGCCATTGTAGCGCTCTCAGCATTCCACGTGGCCAAGCCTTCAAAGGTATCTCCTTTTGGAGTCCTGGCTGACTGACTGTTGCTCCCTGATACACAAAGTGGCAGGGCGCGAGGGGTGGTTCCGAGCGCACTTTTACTTCAGTTTGAACTTAAGCACTTCCTGTTTGATCGGAAGCGCCTCTGGGGAAATTGAAAAAGGCACTTCAGAGCCGGCGTCGGTGAAAAAATTAAGTACAATATGGAGCAGAGAACACGGAGCAGAACAGAACGGCACCGAGCAGAGCGGAGCGGAGCAGTCAAACAGGACAGGACAGCACAGAACAGGACAAGACGGCTTGTTAGCCAGGCAGCTAACCATTCAGGTGTGCAGAGCTGCCAGGATGAGGCCCCTTTCAAAATTATATGTAATACCACGGAGGTCGCTGTGTGTGTGCGTAGTTCATTTTGAAGGCCTTCAAGGAGGAAAAACGTTGCCTGTTATTTGTCCGTCTTTCGGAGTGTGAGTGTATGTGTATGTGAGTGTGTATATACGTGGGTGGATGCCTTCTTGTTTTACATTTTTGGCCCAAGGAAGTATTAAGTTTGCTGAGCAGGAAGCTTGTAAGGAAGCGCAGGTGATTTGCCAAATAACCATCAGCAGCCCACCCATCACATGGCCTAAATGGCCACGAAAACAAGGCAACAAAATACAGCGATAATAATATCAACCGCAAATGGAGGCCCATAAAAAATAAATCTATGCCATTATGTCTTTATTAACTGGCACATCCAGATGCCCCTGTCCACTGTCCACAGTCCGTGTTTGTGTCAACTATTCCGCACACATGGCTCGGTTATTAGAAAGATTTGTCCCTTTGACTTTTCGGACAGGGTCAGCAATTTGGCAGCGTCTTAATGGCCGCAATTGTGACAACTGTCTGCCGTAGTCGTTGTGTGTTCTTTGCATTACGCTTGACACTTGACGGAGCTTAGGCCCAATTGCTGTGACACCGGGTTGGGGGCATGGGGCATGGGGGCAGCCATGTGTGGCATAAATGTATTTAATGGTCGGCAAATATGATGTTAACGGCTTACTGGCAACGGCGCAATTAAGGCTCAAAGCTTAGGGGATTACGCCGCCCCGATACCATTTAAAATTTAATGGGCTTATACTTTTGCTTTTCACAAATCTGTAAAGTATTGGTTTTCGTGTTTGGCTGAAATCCGGTGATTTAAATAAGTCATAAAGTTTACTTAAAAATAAAAACAATACAAAAATATTTATTTTAGTGGGCTCTGTAATACAAATCCTAAATATATTTTATGCAACACAAAATACAATGAAATTGGTAGACCAAAAGTTATAGCCATTTGCATGTTTTCAGCGCACAGTTGCCACTCTATTCAGTGATTTATTTTCTGGTATTTGCTGTTCTTGGAATTTATTTTATTACTTCTGCGACGGAGGACTCACCTTGCGGTTGCCGCATATTCAAATTCCATTTAAGTTTTTTCATTACGAACCGCGAAAGGAGTCTGCCGCCTAAGGATTTTCCTTTGCTTTCAATTTACTGCCCGGGATTCGTAGGGTTGAGGGGAAAAGGGGCGGCGAGGGGGCGGATGACAGGACCATTTCAATTCTTGTTTTCATTTCCGTTCTTAATTTAAGAATAATACAAATTTATATTCGCATTTTATATTTTCTCCGCCAGCCGCAAACGACGCAGCAAAGTATGCAACAAAGTTTTCGCTGCTGCGAGTCGCTTGTCCCGATTTTCCCCCGTGTCTCTCGGAGCTTTTGCTCTGATAATTGTGTTCTGCTCCGCTTTTCCGCTGCGCTACAGTTGCATTTACTCGCATTTTGCAGCATTCTTTATGCAAATGCGCATCAAATTACATGGGAGCCAAGTTTGGAAAGCTCCTAAGGCGCCCAGTGTCGCCCTTTATGCGTTTTTACGGCACGTGACGCAGTTGCCCGCCTTGACTTGTTGCAAGGACCAAGGCGGGCAGGAGGACCAGGACTAGAAGCTGAAACAGGACCAGCAACCAGGCCGGGATCCGCCTCAAAGTGCCTCCGAACGGCTGCAATTGGCATGCAAATGTACGACATCGATTAAAATTTTATTACACGCCATGTTGCAAACGGTTGCCCTGACATGCCAGGGCAATAAATCAAGCCGAGTTTACAGGTAAAGCCAAAGAAAATTGTCAGCTGACAGGAGGGTGGTGCGCCGGTGGTTTCAAAGCCCCGGCTCCGCGTCCTGCAGACAGTCAACGAAATGCGACAGCAAGGAGCTGCTTCTAAGCACATCAAATGTGGGATTTAACATGCCAAACACAGCAGAAACAACAACTGCAGCGTGGCTCCTGCGCCACCGCTCTTGATTCCACACTGCAAATTATAAATAATTCCCTCGCATGAGTAGTCAATAAAAAAGTAACTTTGAGATAATTAAGAAACATTAATAAACGTATGATTGAAGATATCCATTCAAAAGAATTGATTAATATAAAAGAATTTTCCTGACTCAGCACAATCTTAAAGTAAATATTTCCCTGAGTGCACCGACGTTGTACTACGAGGACCTCGTCCTGTTCGTCCTGCTTTGAAGCAGACACTTGATGGCGGCACTCTCAAGGTAATTGAATTGAGTGAAATGTTGTCGCTCCTGTTGTTGCATTTTTCTGTTTTTGTTGCCGTCGATGAGACGGATATTTAGAAGGCGATGGGACAGGACAAGATTGGAGAGGACAGCTCGGCGGACAGGGGAAATCGGCGAGGACAACGCACCGTCGTCGCCGGCAAGGACAAATATTTAATAGCTGCTCGTAAAGGTTGCCCGGGCTGGATGTGGATGCAACATTATGGCCAGCATATTTTTACAATATTCAATTTAATTTTGTCAATGTGAAATCGAGCATCCGAGGCGTGAGAGGAGTGAGAGCTCCTTCTTTGCCCAGATGGGATTTTGTTTACTTTGTATGCGGATCAGCGATAGGGATTTGAATGCATCTCGGACCGGATTGCCCTGGGGATAGGAATAGTTGGATAGTGAGGTCAGTGATTGGATGGATTCCGGTTGAGAGTCGGTGAAAATCTCTTTGGCTTTCGCTCTCCGCCATTCATTTCAATCGAGCTTGGCAAAGCTCTTAGCACTGTGAAAATATCGGAGGAATTAGTCACACATATCTCATCGACTCAAAAGAGGATTCAATCTTCTGCTCTATATGATGGCTTCCACTTAGGCAGACAGAACACAAACATCGGCTGAAACAATAACCACATCGTGTACTAGATAATTAGAGGAGCAGTGCAGTGCGAGGGGCAGAATAATAAATATCGAACAATAAACAAGCACATAAACCTAAACCAGTCGGTCGGGCAAATCAGATGGGTAATTGAGGCAGCTCGTGTACCTGGCAGCCCCGTGCCTTCGTCCCGCTTATAAATAAAACATGGATATCCGAAGCCATGCGAGCAGGATGAACAGGATGTCTCACCCCGACCGAAGTCAAAAACAACACCGACTGAAGGAACAAAAAGCGTAGTGCCAGAGGACATGTGGGATGCTGGTTGGGGTTGGGGTTCCTTGGGTTCGGTCTGCATTGGGCATGTTCACCAATTATACGGGTTATTATTTTCCCTGTTCCACGTGGGGGAAACACTTCTTGGCCGGGGGCTGGAGATTTTCAATTTTTGCTAATCTCAAATGAATATACAAGACCGTGGCCGCCGGCGCCGAGTGGCAAGCATCCGAGCAATTGTTCGGCACAAGATTTGCTGCCCGGACATTCCGCATTCCGATACTTCGATATTCCGGCAGTCGTTCGAACATGCACAGACAGTTGCCGTAAAATGACAAAACAATTTATGCCACATGCATGGCGAAAATCGAATTTAATTAGAAAATTGTTGTGGCCAAGCTGGCGAGGACTGCAGTTGAAGGCGAGCAGGATATGCACGTATCACAGGATATGTTGCGGTATTGGCCGTATGTACACATTTCCAATTTCCAGCCCCCCTTTCCCCCCATTCTCCACTAGCCCCTCTGATCGGTTCGAACCGAATTGAATCGACAAAACGAAAAATAAAATATCTTCAATTTATTTTGACAACGACGACCAGGGAAAATAAAACAAAAATATTGCAGTAAAATGAAATTATAGCGACGCATCAAAGGCATATGCCAAAAAATATATAATTTTAATGGATTTAGTGGCCAAAGAAAAATGTCAAAAATGCAATGAAACTATTCCGAGAATCGAGAATATATCCGCACAACAAAACAGCCCCGAAAACTATTTGTGTTGTCACGTACACGTGGGGAGCTCGAAAAGATTTTCAACCCAAACAATTTTCCTACGTGACCATGCCGAAGAATGGCTCTATCTTTGCATCGATGTATGTGTGTGTGTGTGTGTATGTATGTGTGAAAAGGACGTGCTGTGCGGTTGTGTGTGTGCTTGTGAAAGAGTGGTCAGCAGCGCGCTCCATTGCACGTAAAGAAAAACCACAAATTGAAAGGAAATAATGCAGAGCGATTAGCGAAAAGTAATCATAAGGAGCGCTGTGCGAAATACGTTCCTGAATTTACAATTCCCGCCGGCGAAATCGAGGGGGAATATTTTGCCTCGTTTCCGATCTTAATTTGAGATACTTTTAAACGAAGGTTATGTATCAAAGGTATATGATCCATTTCAGTTCCCACAATTAGTTTTCTTCTTTTATTATCAATTGTAAAATTAAATAAAATGGGACATTATTGATTTCTTAACAGTTTTTTGAACCAAGTAAGTCAAGTAAACAATCTAAAACATATCCGTAAGCTTTATTTGACCGCCTTGGCATTAATGTGAATCAAAGTTAAGCCTTATATTTATAGTTCGAAAGGTATGAGCTCAGAACCAAGGTAGCAGTAAAACGTAGCACAGATGAGCCCTGTTTTCAGCTCCAACTGGACAGGATCGCCCACTGCAGATGAACCCCTTCACAGGAGGAACTATTCCTCCCCATCTTGTTAATATTGCTAAGCTCTCACGGCAGCGGAAATTGCTTTGTGCCTTTCACTCCAAATGCTGCAATAAACATCGAAAGCCGTCCGAATGCCAAACGGAGTCGGAGTGCCGGCTGTCAGTAGTTCGTGGCTCCCAGCTCCCAGCTCTGGCCAGTTGTCCTGCCCGAAGGACCATGGGGATCGCAGCTACAAGGACCAAACGGGAGTGGCCGCACGCTGAGCCACCGACTTCGGGCCAAAACAATGGGAAAACACGGCGGAAGCGCACAATAAATTGCTTATTTATGGCTCGGCTTTCGGCCATAAGAAACACGCTGTTTTTATTGCTTTTAATCAACTCGAAAAGATTTGGCAAAGCTTATAAAATAGACGCAGTGCACACGGCGATGGATGAGCTTCCGGTCGTAGTTGCTGTTGTGTTTTCTTTGTTTTTCACTGGACAGGAAATAATTTTTTACCACCCGTTACCCCTCTGTATTGGCCACTAATGCCTGGGCCTTGTCGCCGAGAATTTAAATTTATGGCTATTTTAAAGTTGGCCAGCGAACAGCTGGAAGGCTGCTGCTCCGTGTTCCCTTCGCCAACTTTGCGGCTTTGTTGTTCGTGCCACAACAACTGAGGCACCACGTCAAAGGCAGCCATTGTCCTGCGCTGCGAGCATGTGTGCGTGAGAGTTTGTTTACACATTTATGCATTTTATTCAGTTAGTTATTTATCTGTGCAGCCCGGGACAAAGTTGTTCTGGACTCGCAGACAAAGGCGCTCGACGAGATGGGCGTGGCCGCAGGACCTGCCAGCTAATCGCCTTTTTGTGGGATGCACCTCGTTTCCCCTTGTTGAAGTTCTCGATGCATTGTTAAAAAAGAGGGGCTCCTAACACGATATTAAAAAATGAGATTGAATTGCAATGTTTAAAGGAATTACAGATTTCAAATAAGATATTACCTAAAACAAGTACTCACTCGACTAACTTAAACCTACGAATTTCTTTCATCTTTTTCGATTATCCAGTTTTGTGCTCTGTGTAAGTAGTTTTGCAGTGGCAGAGAAACCACTCAAATGATTAATTAAAGCACCGCAGGGCGCCTCCTGTTCCGTCCGCCTGTCCATGCAAATGGCAGCCAAAATGAAGTGACTGCTGCAGACACAGATACCAAAATGTTTGGCAGAAAGGGGAGTGAGGGGCAATGGGCGTATTTATTTACTTTGCGTTTTCGAGTGCAAACAATTTGCGAAATAATTTAACGCTTAATAAAAGGGCAAATCTAATAAACCTTTGAGCTCTTTGCGGCAGCCTCTCGAGTTGCGAGTTGCCGGTTGCGAACTGTGAGATGCCTAAAAGTATGTGCGGAGTGCGATGTAATTGCATTTGCCTGGCTTCTGCAGTTGTTTTGCCGGCTTATTCTGGCCGGGTTGTTAGCCGTAAATGTTGGTTAATTTAACTTTCGTGAATTATGCATCCTCGCCGAGCATTGTTCCCGCAGCCATGGAATTCCATCGGTTCACTGTTGTTCCCCGGAATTTAATTTCTGGCCAGGCAGGACTACAAAAGTGCATTGGCCGTGACTAATTTAGTGCTAATTTTGCACGCATTATGCGCAATTAGATTATTAATGGAAACATTTGTTCGACAATTATCGGCAAGCACGCTAAAAATTTTAATTAAAATGCTTCACTTTTTTCCCGGAAATTACATTTTGGTGCATTGATTAGCTCATTAGGTGCTGATTAAAATCGCTGCCAATAAAACAACCGAAACGGTTTTAATTACCCAGCGATAAGTGATATTAAAAATTGAAAAGCTCCATAAAAACGAGTCCCCCGCTCACACGCGTTAATTAAATGTCTCGTTTTTATGCCGAGAAAGAAGGCCATAAAGCCCGCAAGGAAACTTTCGGCCGTGCCATTAATCGGCAACATGGTAAGGGCGTCCGCCGACCATTATCAAAAGTCGGCCCACTCATTAGCGGCCAGAAAAACCCACACACACACCCACACAAAGGATACCAGCGTGTGTTTCTGTGGGTGGAATCCACACTGTGGATGCAGCGCATTCCGGCGCACAGGTGAGCGGCACCTGCCAGCAGTAACATAAGATTCGCTTAATTAAACAGACAAACCGTGGGCCAAAGTGCCAGCTGCATTAACAGCCCGCGGCGGAAGCGAATGCGAGCCGTCCTCGCGAAGTTGCCTACTTTCGGGCGCCAACGGTTCGCAGGGAAAATGGCGGAAAGGACACTGAGATCTACCCTAACTGTTGAATTAATACCTATACTTAAATTATCTTTACTAGCCTGCAAATAATTATGGTCAATTGCATTTAAGTTTGCATCTCTGTTTAAAATATTCTTTCAAATTTAAAATTTAAAATTCATAATGAAGAGTTGACAAAACGAAACTTTTAGTTGTTATTCAAAGAAGCATTCATAATCGATATGAATGAATCTTCATTCACCAAAACTTGAAAGTGTATTTTCCAAATCGCAGTGGGAATAATAGCATCCCACACTGAGTGTCCACTTTCGGGCAGCGCCAACAATGCGAAAATCCTGTGCCATCCTTTCCCGCTGCATCTGTACGTTTTTGTCTAATGGTTTCCGGTGCGCACACACATACAGCAGCACTCACACACACGCACATACACCCATACAGCCATGCACACGCATTCACGCACGGCTGCTCAGCGCCGCGAATCTTTGTTTTCTGCAAC
Organism: Drosophila ficusphila; assembly: GCF_018152265.1. Taxonomy (NCBI): domain Eukaryota; kingdom Metazoa; phylum Arthropoda; class Insecta; order Diptera; family Drosophilidae; genus Drosophila; species Drosophila ficusphila. Next base: position 23,582,310 of record NW_025064737.1, read on the forward strand.
AATTGCGCGCACATCCGTTTTAGTTTCTGGTCCGCACTCCTTTTTGTATCTGTATCTGTAGTTGTAGTTGTACTTGCAGTTGTATCTGTATTGTAGCCGTATCTGTGTATTTGCCGCGATTCTTGCTGCTGCTCCTGGCTTTTCTGCGGTTCTTGTTGGCCTTCGTGCCGCTGACGGCCTTTCAAAATTTCGAAAACTTATCCGCGCTGGCGTCGCAGTTTTTCTTGCACCATCGCATTGTTCAGAGGAGCACACATAATGGACAGCCAGCGACGTGGCTGCACTTGCAACTAAGAGCCGGTTTTCCCGGCTTTTCCCAGCGCCCGCAGCTCATTGGGCTTTCAGATGCCGCTGCCTTTGTTTCCCAATTTTCCGCTCCCCAAGTGGCAGCACTCGTTTTTCCCCCGATCTCCCCCAGCTCCATAGTTTTACAGCTGACCGATGGGAGGGAAATATTCGGGGATGGGTGCTCAAGTGTCTTCTTTTTTTTTTGTTGACAGCTCTTTGGTTTGCTCAGTGAACTTTTGTCCCTCGGTTCGCATTCGAAATTGTCAAAACAAAGTTTCCAAAAAAACCTAGATTTGGGAAAATCTGTATTTCGACAAAAGCTTCTTCTGAAAACTAGACAGCAAAGACATTGGTGTATTTCACTTCTTTGCCTTAGTAAAGTTATGTTAGTTTTTGAAGTTTAAACCTTAAAAATCCATTAAAGACTTTGAAGAACCACCCCAGTTCATTCAACTGCGGCATTTAATCAATTTTATTGCCGGGGAAAAAACACGACGCATCCTGCCGCAGGTTCCATTTTTTTTTTCCTATTATTACATTTGCTTTTGTTGTTTAAAAATGCAAATTTATACATAACCCAGCCGGAGCAAGTGGAGCCCCGTAGACATTTGCTTGATTTATGCGCCAGCTGATGACGCTTCAATGGAGCAGCAAGCGAGTCCATAATCAATTAGCAAGTGCCACGGGTCCGGGCCGCAGATCCTGGCTCCCTGCGGTCAGGACGCTGATGTGACGAGGACGACTTCGATTCCAACGTCGACTCCGAGTCCGCTTGCTTTTGTCTTTGAACCGAGAACGAGTCACCGGCGCAGACACATTAACTATAAATCCACGTTAATTTAGAGCGGCCAGAGCCGAATCCCCGGCAAGGGCCATAAAGAGCCACCTCACGCCCGTTCAGCTGGCACGTGCAGTTGCATAAGTTTATCAAACGCGGCCAAAACAGTCGGCAAGTCAGTGGTGCAGAGGGCGTCGAGTGCTTAACGGTAAAGATAAACTGCGCACGGGGCACAAATAATGTCTGGAGATGAAATTAAGCCGCAAAAGTAAATCACGGCGCGCGATGCGCACGAAATGTAAATAAGCCGAGGCAGGATATTCGAAGGGAGTGCGGGGGTAATCACTGAAAATAAACACTAGGATAAAAGTTTAATTTATTTTACCCACCCTTACTTACCAATATGACTTACATAAAAAAATCTTACAGTGCCGTAAACTTGTAAGTTGTTGTTCGTCGTGATAAAATCCTATTGCTATCCTATTTGCCTATTAATCAATTGGGTATAGAAGTTCTTTATAGTAAAGGGTTCCTTTTTTTGGTTATGTACATTAGGGTTTTTTTTATCTTACTCCTTCTCAGATTCTATGACTTAAACTAGATGTTTTCTCTATTTTCTCAGTGGCTTACCGATGCTGCTGATGTTGATGATGGGCCGCGCTCAATAATTTAGAGGAACTGCAAAACCACGAAGCAGCACCACTGGAACACCTTGCTGGGAGCTTGGGCCTGTTTTGGGAGACCGCCGCTCCTCAAATATTTATGAGCCCGGCAACAGACACAAGAGAAACAAGAGCAACAACAGCGGGAACACCAACGAATGCAGGGCTGAGTGGCTCCGGAACTTTAGTGATTATTACTGACGTGGTTACGTGACTGTTTTGGAAAGTGTCGAAAATGCGGCACGCGGGACTTTCCCCGGACTTTCCTGGCCAGCTGCACACATTATTAACAAGTTTTGTGTCTCGGCTCTGATTTCTGTTGGCCCGCTTTCGGGGATTGGGGGGAGTCATAAAAATAAATCCACTAGCAAATATTTATGAACCCGCCGCCTTCGGAATTTAATGCGAAATTTCTGTAAAGTGCCATCAGCGCTATCAGCGCGGCATTTAACACTAATTCATAATAAGATGTCGTCGACAGTTAACCCGGACTGCGACCGAGCTGACAATGAAATTTTTACGCGTTGTCCTCGTTGTCCTCGCCGTTGTCCTCGCCGCTGTCCTGAATCCTGCCAAAAAGTGACGAAGGCTCCGGCGGCACAGGAGCCGCAAAACTTTTTAGCCCGGCCTCGGGAACCCAGAATTTTTCTATACTTTTTTATGGCTCCTCACCTCATTGTGTGCTGCGGTTCCTTCGGCTTTCGGTTTCGGTTTTGGTTTGGGTTTCGGTTTCGGTGTCGTCCTTTGGCTTTGTCGCGTCCCTGGACGTTTGTTCCGCGCTGTCTGTCTATGTGCCGCCTCGTCCTGCGAGTCCTTCGGCTGGCTTGTGCTGCGGAAAGCTGTCATAAGCAGATAAGCTGCCGCAATAAGCCCGAGCCGGGATATATTTGCTCTGATTTACGGGACTCGCTTTTGCATATGGTAATCGCGGCGGACCCGTAGCAGTCACAAAGGGGTTAACGAGCGGGAATTGCAGGGGAAGTCGTTCAATGAACCTTCAAATGTGGTTAAAGTGCGGTCGCATTTTGGTTGGGAAGATCTATCCTTTTTTAAACAGTCTGCCCTAGTAGTGTAAAGTGTTATTACCTTACGATCTTTATACTCGTATAGCCCTTGATTCCATTTCCGCAGAATTGACCACTACATTGTGCTTAGAGTGTAACATATGTTCTATTGTTGTTCGGTATGCACCAGCTCTTTCTGGCTCCGAATGGTCAGCCTTGATGCAGCGACAATGTTACAGATCCGCCATTATCTTTCCATTTCCCGCTTGACTTTTGGCCATTGCCGCTGAAAAGCTGAATGCGCGACTCAGCCAAGAGTCGCCGGCTTCCTTGGCATTGTCCTCGCAGTTGATGTTGGCGTTTTTGTTGTTCCTGTCAGCGCTAGCGCAAAAATTAAATTTAGATTTAATAGCCTGCAACCAAGGGGCGAGCGAAGCGAAGAAGAGTTTTGTTCGCATTTGGGAGCGGTGTTTTCGGTGTTCGGTGCTGCACTCGATGCGATGCGCCAAAAGGTGGAGCCAAGCATGAAATTTAATCAACAAAGTGCAGCAAGTTTTTATTATTTTTTGTTCAGCTTTTTTTAGCTTTTGTTTCAGCGCTGCGCTCCGCTAAATTGTGTTTGCCGCTGATGCTGCTCTTGTGTTTCTCGCTGTTATTCGTCGCTATTCGGTGTTGTGTGGTGTTGCGACCTTAAATATATGTGTCGCCGACGTGCTTTGTTCTAATACGGGTTTGCTTAAGCATATTGTGCATATTCCGGCTGCTGGAGCCAATTTATTTATAAAACATCCCGCCCGACACCGCTCCGACACTTCTGGTTGCCGTGGCGCCGCGGCACTCGAGCATCTCGATTTACATTTGCCGGGGAGACCCCGATCCTCCCCAGCTCCTTGCTGCCAATTAAATTGGATTAAAAATTCCATTTTCGCGCGCCACATGCCATATGGGTGCGAATGCTCGCGCCAATCGCCATCGAATATCCCGGAGCCTTTCCACGTGCGCGGTCTAATCAAAAGGGTAGCTGCATGGCATTTTCGCGTCCATAAACACATCCTGCGAAGGGGCATGCCTCCGAGGAGCACGCGCTCCGTTGCCTGCTCCGGGCTCCAAATCTGGCAAAGCAGAAAAATGACTGACGATGCCCGGCCGGCAACTATTTTCACGAGCGGAGGAGCTGGATGGCAGGGGGAGCGGAGGAGCAGGACTCTCCGGGTAGTTGGTGTGCGCAGCGCCGAGTTTTGTTGGTTTTTAATTAACTTTTGGCTGCAGGATACAACATATTGTGGAAATTAACGTTCATACACACACACACCCTTGCCCGCAAACACAAACATGTGAGTGTGCCCATGTGTGGGTGACTTGGCTTGACACGCCCAAGCGCCCACAAAAGGCTAAAAGTCATGTACACACACGCACTCGACACGGCAAAAAATGCAGATCAAAAATCAGACTTTAGGATGCTTCTTTATTCCTTAAATTGGAAACAATAAATCAGTATGAGATACTTCAGTAAGAGATAATGAATGTCAATAAGATACATTTTATGTCACAAAATGTTCAAGGCATTGAAGCACAACCTCCTTTGTCAACCTTTTTTGTCCCACTTTATTGCTATTATTGAACATTTTAAAACATTATTGTACAGCCAAGGCTTAACCTATAAGATTGTTTTGTAATTCATTTTTCCAATATTTACTATCCCATTTTTTTAAACAACTTAAATTTCTGCCAGTGAACATAAGTGTGTGCTAACTGCAAGTAAAGTTTGAAGTGAGTTTTGTTATTTTGGCCAGTTTTTGCCTAAGAAAAACAAAAGTATAAATTGAGTTTTGTGCACTGCAGTTCATGGTTCATTGGGCGAGTCAAGTGATTGGAAATCAAAACTATTAACTCGTGGCCAGTGAAGGCTCCTCGGCAGTGAATCGAATTCAATTACCATGGGCGATGGCTGGGAAAACAAATGTCATTACCTCGGAATTAATTGCAAATTCCCCTAGTTACACATGCTGGCAATCAAAACTTTTAAATTATTTTCGCCGCACAAAATGTCAAAGTTTCCTTGCTTTTTTCGCATGTTTTTCTGCGGTCCGACTGCTGCCAGTGGCAGTTGCTATTTGCTGTGTGTTGTTGTTGTTGGCTGTTAACTTTTGATGTTTTAATACACTGCAATTAGGGAGTGCGAGCCGCGGCAGTGAACAAATTGTAACAGAAACTGCAATAATTTTTAACAACATGCAACGCGCTGGAACAAAAGTGCCGGAGGGCGGCGATGATGAACGGCGGCCGGTTCACGGGGCGTATGAGCAATGGCCGGGGCATTAAAGCGCGTCCACGGGGCGTATGCGTGGTGTGTCCTTCGACCGGACAGAAAGCAGAAAGCGAGCAGAAGGAAAACAACCGCGGAGTGCCGCAAATTTCGCACTGATTTCCTGCGGTCTTTGCTGACGGAAATGTTTTAGCTTTTCAAATTGTTTTTACTAGATGACCGCGTTACATTTGTTTCTCTGCACGCTCTTCTCATGTTTGCTTTGTTTTGGGCGCTTTGTTAATTTTCTTCCATTTTTATTTGCCACAGAAAATATTTATATTAGTTATTGTTATTGTTTCGCCGACCCTTTTTTGCTGGGCGGCGAGCGCGCATTTCATGTTTGCATTGTAGTTGCCGTCGTTGTGCAACAAAAGTTAATTAATTGAGTTTTGCAAACTTTTGGCTATAACATAAATTTAAATTGTACAACGCAACGAGTGCAATGATTTGGTCGGGTCCTCGTGACTGTGTAACGCCGATGGACGATCTCATCTGGGCAGGGTATACTTGTTTTCGAGAGGATCCATGGCCCTGCCATCTGGCGAATTTATTTCCTCAGTTTATAAAATTGCAATTTCCGTACTCAAAGTGTAGTGCAACTGCAGTCATTTAGGGGCGCTTGATGGCCCCCACTCTCTTGAGCCCACGGGTCGGAAAGTTTGGGGCCAAGGAGTTATGGCGTTTGCGGTGGATATTTACGAGGCGCTGCTCTTATTAGCACTTAACCGCCGACAAAAAGCTGAGCCAATCCGCAAACAAATTTGCGTTAACCGCATAATTATTGCGTCTTTTTGCCACGTGCCCCATTGCTCATACGCCCCATCTGCCCGTCACCGGAAATCCTTATTTATCGCTTTCAATAAGTCGCCGCAGGCTAAAAGCCAAGAAGGGGTTCTCCGCATGCAAAACCATTAAAGGCATTACGCGGCTGCCATTTTTCTCAGCCCGCTGCCAACTCCTCTCAATATTTCGCTCTTGTTTTTATTTACTAGCCTATCTGCGATTTTTTTGTTCGCCTCTTGCGCTTGCGGCAAATTAAAAACGATAAATTTGCACCGCGCGTACGAGTGCATCTCCCCGAGCTGCGACTTCCGCCTGCCATAGACAAATCCGCGCATCAAGATCCCGCATACGGATTCCCAGCTCTGGCACTCTGAAAAAACTATACAAAATTGAAAAAATGGAAAGCTTTTAAAAGATGTGATTGCAATTGAGTCGTTTAAATAGTATTTTATTCAAGAAACTTTTGTACAATAGCAAATTGCATTGAGTTATTATTTATTAATTCATAAAATGAATTCCTAACGCGAGAATAATTTTCTTCAGGCCTAGAAGTCACTAAAAATAAACTGTTTATGGAGTTACTTCTCGAATTTTCGGGTTAACTTTTTCCGAGTGTGGGGTCGGCATGTAAGGTTGGCCGGAGGGGCCACAAACAAATGGCCAAATAAAAACGAAGCTCCGCCGGCGGAAATTGCTTTGCATTGTCATGGCTGTCGGTGTTGCAAGGCCTGGGTTTCGGAGACCTCCTGTTTTCGGGGTCCTGGAAAGTCCGGGCGACAAATTTTTAAGTCATGACTGCACAATAACAATAAAACAAACGATGGCCGGCGGACAAAGTATTCTTAAGCCCGCCGTTCGCTGTTCGCCGTTCGACCAACGGTTAGTGGTCACCGAATGCGGGACATAAATTCGCGCGACTTTTCGGCCGACAAGTGCCACATAAATTCTAAATGCATCCGCCCGGTCCGAGGAATTTCCGGGAAATTTGGGGCCTGGCGGAATTTCAATTGCAACAACGAATGGCAAATTATTTCGGGTCCGACTTGCCCGGAAAATCACACATCTTTATCCAATTTATATTCATATTTCCTTAATTGCCCGATTGCGGCTGGCAATGGATTTTTATGCTGGCCATAAGCAAGGCTTATCTCCCTGAGAGACCGAAAGTCGAGGCGAATTTCCGCCCGTACTCGTATGTATTTGTAATTCCCTTATTGCATGGCGCTCTGCAAATATTGATATATAAAAACATGGCTCATGGCATTGATTTAGCTAAAACCCCGGCCAGGCCGCAAAAAACGAAGCCAAATGCGTTGCCAACATGGCAATAACAACAAGAACAGTGGACTAGAAAAAAAACAACAGGGCAAACAAGGCAATTACAAAGTGCCAAAATGGCACAAGCCATAACAGTCTAAGCTCCCCTCGCACTCCTTCTCCCTTCTTCAGTCAGCAGCCCCAACCCCTCGAAACCCCAAAAACAAATAGCCAAAGCCATTTCAATGTATTTAGCCGGGGTCGGTCCACATATGCATAGCCAGCGCCACCGCCACCGCCACCGCCACCGCCATCGACATCGACCCATGGACCCACGGACCCTGGGACCCCGAGACCCATGGAAGCTGCTGCGGCTTTTGCAACTGACTCTGGCAAACTGTCATCAATTTGGCGACTCGCCGCCGCTGCAGCTGTGTGCGTGCCAGTTGGCCAGTGTGTGTGTGTGCAGAGAGAAAAATATATAGATATAAATCCCATATTCGTATGTTTTGTATAACATTTTAAATGCTTTCTTTTCTGTAGATATAACCATTTTATGAGTTATAAAGTTTATCAACCGTTTACCCGAATAATAACAAACTACTGAGGAATAAGGTTACAAATTAGTAAGTTATAAATTTATATTTTCTAACAATAGAAACACATGAGGTATGAGTGCTTGATTCGTATACCTTTATGCTTTGAATTAAAATAGGAAGTGAGCTCCCCATTCCATTAGTTTTCTATCAGTGTGTTGGCCAATGGCCATATTGACAATATGTATTGAAACTCACTCAAGCTATTAATGCTGAAAGCTTTTACGGCCACTTCAGGCAGCATGGATCGCAGAGGGGGCGATGGGGGAGGGAAAGGGCTGCCGGGGGCCACGCCGTCCCAGGACGACCGCAGGCAGGCACCAGCTGGTGTCAAACTCAAAAGTGGTTTGTTCTCCTTTTTTTTCGGCTCCTTTTTTATTTTGTCCAGCACACCCGGCTAGAAAAAACATTAGCCAAAATATAAACATGAACTTTACATTTGAAATATGAGAGTGTCGTGCATTTTGCGGGCGAAAGGCGAGGGTGGGCGAAAGAACTGGCGGGGCTGTCGACCGACAGTCGCTTGAATTTTAAAGGACGATTTGTCCAGCCATGTTTAAGGCTGCAGGACACGGCGACTGGCGGAGATAAGGCACGCAGCGAAAGGAACTGTCTACACAGGACGCACAGCTGGCAAAATAAGCGGAAAAACTGCGTTTAGCGGCAGACACGAGATTATGGGCGGCAATCGGGGGGCTTTTGCAATTGCAAAGTTAACGTGTCAATGGCAACCATTGAAGCGTTCTCCCCTCGTTCCGCTCCCCTCAGCTCCAGATCCCCAGTTCCAGATCCCCAGTTCCTTGGATCCCACTTCAGCACAGATAAAGGCACGAAAAGAAAGGCGGCTGCGTCTGGGAAAACTTCTTGAGAAAGTTTCACTTTAACTTGAACAATTGACTTTTTTCCGAGAAGGAAAGCGGGTGAGTGTTGTTCCTGGACCCACGCCCGAAACACTTGACTTGCGGCCAAAGCCAACCGGTTGCTCCAACGTCTTCGGATACCCCTTCTTATTTTGCACTCGGAGAAACTAAAGCTACTCACGATTGAATATAGGAAACACAAATAAGTTTGACTAGCAAAAAAAGGGGCAGCTTAAATTGCGTACAAGCAGATGTATAAAAGCCCTTTGGTTTTACATATTTTTATGTTTGGTTTTTTCCTTAGATCAGTTTCCTACATTTAAGAAACCATATTTTTCCCTCAGTGCTCGGATCCCATCCATCTATCTGTACTTTGGCTGCCCCGACGATTGGAACGTGGCTGAATCTTGGTATTGAAATGTTTGCAGCCAAGTTATTGTTATTGTTATGCGAATTGCTGCCACCGCTGTCGAGTTCGGTGGTTGGGGGCTCCGTAAGGGTGGTGGTGCTGCTGGCAAATCGACGTCTTCGCCACTGAAGTGAAGCGATTGTTGCCCCGTGCTCATGAAACTGTAAGCGAAAAGTTTGCTTTACTTTTGTGTCACGCTCTGTTGCTTCCCGCGCCCGAGAACGAGAACGAGAACTCAAATTGAAAATGTTCTCATAATTTCTGGCCGTAAAAGATTTCAATCGTGAATCGCGAAACTTTGCGCCGCCAGTTCGAGTTTACTTTTTACTGATTCTACAATTGATTTTAATACACACTCACACAGGCCCTAAAAAGTTGTGGAAATCCTGTCGATTCAATCGTGCAACTAATTGAAATTTTTGCTAATGAAATTGTTTGGCAGAATGAGCATTAATTTTCGGTTTGTTTATTGCGAGCTCTCCTTTGATTAGCATAATGAAAGCAAGTCGTAAATGGACGAAGCAAATTCTGACATTTCCACTTAATCTACTGGAATCATGTCGGTCATGCGGTCAGAGGTGACAGCTCAAAAGCAAAAACAAATCGCGACCCTGGAAGGGAGACCCTAATAAAGCCGTGTCGCAGACAGTCAAGCTGTGATTTCAATCCAAATCTCGGGGACACAACCCAAACCTAAAAATATTGGCACTCGAAGAAAAAAGAACTACCAATTTCAAGGAATAAGCGAACTTCATTTCTGGTTGCTTTATTATTGTCCATAATATAAGTTTAACCATTAAATGATTTTAAAGATATTAAATTATATTAGTCAAATAAAAGTTTAAAAAATGATTGTAACTTTTAAAGCATAACCTTAGGTATTAAATCTACTAAACCTGAACCTCTTTTAGATGGCCAATTATGTTGTGTGTTCAAAATCCCTCTGCAAACGGACTAATGAAGAGCCCTCGAAGTGCGTGGCGTGGCAATGTCGCGACATTTGCCGGTTAACTCCTGGAAAACGGTCTGATTAGCCGCCATTCCGGCTGGCAATTCAAGTGGCTGACAATGTGTGCAGGCGTGCGACGGCAATCCCGGCTGAAAACTGCCAACTGCCAGCTGCCAACCGCTGATGAGCTCGGCTTTCGAACAATAACACAGTGAGATTTTGGGGATTTATGATGTTTTCCGTCTGCCGAGCCTTTTGTTTTGCCGCACTCCCCCGGAGTTTGGCGTGTCTTTCGATTTGTTTGCCCACAGTTTGTTGTTTCTTTTGCATGCAGACAATCAAACGCCCGCCGTTACTCATACGCCATGCTGGCCGCTCGTTAGCTGGTTGCCAGGATTGCCAGGACTGCGAGGATTGCCTACTGCCATTGTTGTTGTACAAGTCAGGCCCTTCCGTCCGACCGCCTGCCTGTAACAATATTTATTCATGTTAATTAAATTGTGTGAATATCACAATTTTCCATATGACTGCGCACATTTATTGTCTTTCAATTTGCGGCTGTGGTTTCAGTTTCGCTCTAAGCGCAAGCGTTCGAATACCCCGTTTTCGTAGGGGATATGTTGGGAGGATTCAAACTTTGATGGCTCTAACGAAAAATAATATTGTTTGTCTATGAATATTTTACAAAATCCCAATTGTTAAATGTGAACAAAATGTTTTAGTATTTCGGAATGTATTTGCATATGTATTTCCCCATTTTTATTTTTTTTTTAAATCCAATTAAAATGTTCTCGACCGAGATGATTAAACACGATTTTAGAAAACTTGTTGATGTAAAAAAATTAAAAAAAAAAAAACGATTAGATAAACCACTGTCGATTGTTAGGTCTTAGGAAGGGTATATCCTACTCCCTCGTTAATATTCAACTTTCCCGCCGTGGCTTACCTTAACAAAGCTCGGTTATGATTCGGTTTGCCCACGAGCACGGACTTTCATAAGAGCGGGTTCCACCCTGGCAGAGTCTCCGGCCGTAACCGTATGATTTCCCTGGCCCGGCTTTTATGACTGTAATCCGGCGAACGGCGAACCTGCAACGCATGCAGAAATAAGCAATAATAATCTGCGTTCAATTTCTACTCGCCTTGGCCGCAAATTGCACGCAAGTGACGACTGCGGACCGGAAGCGAACTGGAGCCCGGAACGGGAACCAGTCGCCACCACGTTTCCGCATCTGACAAAATAATTTGAAAGCAATTTCGAGTCCCGGGAAGAAGAAAAAAAAGGGACAAGCCGAAAGGGAAAAAATTGTCAAATTCGCACTTTGCCGGCAAGGCAAGTTTCGGGGCGGCACACTGCAATAATATTTCAATATGTAATTTGGCAAATTCAAATTTTGGCCAACTGCAGTCGAAGTCTTGGAAGTCGGCCCTCCGACAGCGATAATTTCCCCCAAGAATGCAGCATTAACACGAGACGCAGATGGCGATGGCCACAGGGCCAAGGAGTGGATTAGATCGGAGTGCTCTGGGAAGGAATGGGGATTCGGATTGGGATTGGAATGGGCTAAAGATGGGAATGGGGAAGGGGAAGGGTTACTCCTTGGCATACAGTCTACTACTATAACTGTGTGTGTTTGTCATATTTGCATGCGCAACTAAAAAGGTTTCTGGCTGCTGGCAAATTGATCCCAGCTCTCTGGCTTATGAAGGACACGGACTGTACCATTGTCTGGGCTTCCTTCGCCAGGACTCGGGCGGGGCGGATAATAAACGTTGCAGCAGGAGCAAAGAAACCGGAGCTGGAGCCAAGGCATCCGGCGAGCAACGCAAAAAGCCAACTCTCAAAGGACCTGTGACAGGATAATGCATGCTTGCATTTTAGATGACAATAATGCATTTTTGTTTTAAGGGTAATTCTGCAGAATGTTTTGCCTGGCACAGTCGCTGGGGGATTTCATTATGCGAGAATATATATAAAGAAGTTTTGTTTATTCCCTGCGATTTGGAGATGTCTCTCCAACTTTGCCCAAGTGCTGCCATCAAACGCTGGGCTCAAACAACTCGTGTTCCGCCAACTATTTAATACCGCGAGTGAAAAGTACTTAAAACTTTTGCAGCCAATTAAATTCGCGAACATATCTTTTAGGGAGCTTACATATTTTATGGGACAATAATTTTTCAATTAGAGCAACAACCATTTCGCCTTCTGCTCCCAGCAATAAATGAAATATTGGGGACCCAAATTAACAGCCATTTCCCGCTGAAGTCGGAGGGCGGTGATGCTTTAAAGTATCTGTAAATTATGTCAATGACAGCACATTGACTTTATAATGGTTGGCAGAAAAGGCATTGGGGTACAGTAAACTTGAGCTTAAATTTTTGGATTTTATTTTTCTTTTAATTAAGTTTGAATACATAAACTCTTGACATAATTATTTAAAATAACTTCGATTGCAACGTTGGCATTTTCTGTCAGTGCTGGAACGAAAAAAACTCTTTAAGAACAGACCTCATGAAATATTCAAGGCTTCCTCCTGGCTGTGCATCACCCCGCCAGACTTTGGTTAAAGCCACTTTAAAGCCTTCCACTTGGCAGTTAATCGATTGCCGTTTGGTCTGTATTATGGCACTCAGTGGGGGATTAAGTGAAAAAGTCTACAAAAACACGCCGGAGTGGGCCGTGTCTGTTGTGCGTTTCCGCCGGACCCGGTGACGCTCGGCAGCTGGCGTGTCCTGTGTCTGGGGCTAATCCTCGACAGGCACAGGCACGTCCTCGTGCTCAGCGGAAATCGCCGTTCAAAAATTACGGGGGTGGCCCGCTCACATGCCGTCGAATGTTGCACGGCAGCTTTGTTTACTTTTCATTTCCTTGAAGCAGATGCCACATGATCCCCATCCCATTCGCTCGATGAGTAAATAGACCGGGCTTGGGACTCCGGGAATCCCCGATTCACTTCGGGGTCGCATTTTTTCCATCGCTGGCGGACTAATTTGCAAGACAATTAGAAGGTCCCTGGCTGAACCAGACGACGGTCGCTAATGAAAGCGCGCGATAAGAAAACTTAACAAATGTCAAATGGCCGAAAGGAGCGATGGAGATTGCAGTCGGGGTTTAGCGCCGCCGGGCCACGCTGTCTGCGCTGGAAAGTAAAGTAAATGTTTACTTTGGAAATCTGAAATTTGCATAATTTGCCAAGAAGACGGAGGCAGAAGCAGCGGTGGGGGATTCTGTCTGCCACCGATAAAGGCGGGGCAGCATTCATGGCCTGTCGAGATGGATGACAAGCTTCTGGGGCAGCGACGGCTGCGATAGTGTCACACGTGCCCCTGACCAGCGATAGATGATGTCCGGAAAGTGTCAAACTGGACGCCGGTTGCCCATCGCCCATTGCCCATCGCCTTTCGTATTGCCAGGATGCCTAGATGCCTGGATGCCTTTTAACCGGCCATCAGGTGTCAGGTGCCGAGTCCTGTCAGCTGACTCGGCCAGGCTCAACAGGATGCCACTTGCTCGCTGCCGAGGCAAGGACAATTCGTAGTTGTTGCTGGCTTGTATCGCACTTTTCGCAGCCGAGAGCGAGCCGAGGAAAACTGCGATACAAGGAGCAACAACTTTCGCTCTCGGTGAGCGACTCTTCGTGGCTTGTATCGTATTTACGCCGTCGCCGCCTGTTGTTGTATTGAATTTCCCCCAAACAACTCGTAAACAAAGCGCAGAGGCGTCGATTCACCGGGGGTCAGCTCTTTTGAGGATCTGTCTCGAACGAATCTGCGGGAAAACTGTCCGCCATTTTGTCTTTCCTGCGGAAAACTTCAGCTCTTCAGCGTCTATATATTGGCCTTTGAAGGCACCTCCCCTTTGGGTACATAAGTCCTAGTGGCTTTTACATGGCCAGCTTTCAGACTCCGCCTCTGTCTTGTACATGCACTTCCACTGGGCTGCGATGCACTGGTGTTGGTGAGTATCCTTGCAGCATGCAGAGAGGCGAGAGAGCGCACGTGGAGCTGCTCTTCGGTGGTTGATGGTGCCAAAGGACCTCAACGAACTGGGAAAATGCGCTACGTCCAGTAGAAAAGGGAAATAATACTAATTATATTATATAATGGTTTATTAATATATGAAAATTAAAGGCGAAGGAAGTCAAATTTGAATTTTTTTTATATTTTAAAAAAAATAAAAAAATAATAAAAAAAAATTAAAAAAAAATTCAATTTAATTCAAAGCATTCAAATTCAAAATAATTATAATAAACTAGAAAAAATGGTCCTTAACCTAAACCTAAATTTTATGATTTACGATACCTTTCCCTAAGCGTCTAAATATTCTAGAATATCTCCAAGTAAGCTCATATGGCCAAGTACAGCTCATCAGGCAACTAACCTGCTGCCACTCAGGATTCAGGACGCAGGACTCAGGTCGCGCTGAAGAGCCATCAAAACAGAGCGCTCATAACTCAGAGATGCTCGTGGGCCACTTGGCCAGGACGAAGGATGTGGAGGTGGAAGTGGAGGTGACGATGAGCCGGCTTCGTTAAGCAGATGGCCACACTCGCACCTCCGTGTCCTGGTGGTGGATGTCCTTGCTCTCGCTTTCTTGCTTTCTCTCCACTGCTCTCTCTCTCTCTGTGAAAACGTGCAAATTAGCATATCAAATGCCATAAATGGTGCTAAGGCAGTTAGTGTGTGTGGTCCGTCTCTCCATTGTTGCCCATACGCCACGTTGCACGAGCGAATGAGCGCACGAGGGGCGGTGCGACAAGGACGAGGGGTGGGTGCAGCTGCAGCTGTATGTGTGTGTGTGCGAGTGTGAGTGTGCGTGTGATTTAGTTGCATGCGATAATGTCAACCACAGAGCGAGGCTTTCGCCTTTCGTTGGCTCGCTTTGCCTTGTCCTGTATTGGTGGCACACACGTGTGCATCGGTGTGTGTGTGCCTGTATGTGTGTGTGTGGTGGCTCGCTTTTTTCGGTGGTGGTGCAGCGCTGCCACTTCAAACGCTACTGAAACTGCTGGACGCCGACTTGCGACTTGGCGACGTGGCTCTTCAGTGTCAATTCGTCGACACGAGGCGCTGCTTTCCGCTGAGAACTAATCGTAGAAATCTTGAGCAGCCTTTCCTGATTTCCCGGTTTTCCCGGTGCGTAAACCACTTCGGCTGCCACGTGCTCGTCCTCTCTGTTTTCCCGTGTCGTCGCTGTTTTGTTTTCCTGCCTCTCCCAATCGCGAGTTTTGTTGTGTGGCAGTGCAAAAATTCGATACAACCCGTCCAAAGTGGGCCATTCGGGCGGTGTCCTGCCAGGACCTGTGCGAGAGTGTGAGTGAGCACTGCACTTCGGCTGAGGAGAGAGAGTGAGTAGAAGGAGCCACCAGGCCGCTCTCTTTGTTGTGCTGCGTGTTTTGGCCTACGTGTCCTGACCTTGTTTACATTTTTTCGAGTTGCCGCAAAGGACAAAAGTGGCTCAATAAGTGCGCATGTGTGCAAGAGTACAGATCTTTAAGAAGGATAAGAAAGAAGATGGTTTGAAATACAGCAGTTCAACATTATCAAGACATTTTACAATGCAAACGATTAATTTGTATTGTGTCAAAGTATTCCCGATCAAAATTCAACTTAAATATGTAAGCTGAAATATTTTTTGAGTAACATAAACTCTTATTAACGAACCAGTTTACATACTGGCAAGAAATTAAGTTGATGCTTCGGGCATTTCAAAATAAAGAGAAATAAAAAACATCTCAAGTATTTTATGTTAATATTTTTACACTACTAAGCTGTAGTTTGTAACGTTTTTTAAGCATTTTTTTTTTATTATCTATCGACTTTTGCTTTCTGGACAAATAGAGTACATTATTACAATTGATGAAATAAAATATTGAAGGAATTATTTACGAAAATTATAAAATTGTTATTAAGTTTTAGCACCAATCTACACTCGAATGAATTTTAATTAGTTTAGTTAGCCTTGATAGGACCAAATCCCATTCCAAATACATAGTTTAATGGAATTTTGTAGGAATGTCTAATTTAAAACCCCTTTCTAATGCATTCATAATCAAGCCGGGATTACACATTTAAATACCAGATTTAAATCACAACTCTTCCCTCGAAAGCCCGCAAACATAATTTATGTAAAAACTTTATAATCCAGGGGAGATTTTTTGTTGCAATGGCGCTTCATTAATTTATGAATATCAAATTGCATTCTGACATTTGCCAACAAAAACTATTTAAAACTTGTCCCGGGATGTGTTTGGCGCACAATAGCCTTGGTCCCGGTCCGAGGACCTTTTCCAGGACCTTCCCATACCCCATCTCCTCTCTCCACTCGTCATCCTGGCCTTTCTTCGCCCCCCGGCCATTGGCGATTCGGTTTGATTGAAGCACCCGCATGTACAGAGCATTTTAAATATTTACAAAGATATTTCAAAAAACGCTTTTGGCATGTTTTGTTTTTGTTCCGAGTTTCCCTTGTAATTGTTGTTGTTAGCCCGCTGTTGTTGCTGTGTGCTTGCTTGTGTATGTGAGTGTCCAGAGGTCCTCGGAGTTTCCCCCAGTTGGTTGAGTGTTTTGCTCACTTTTCGGTCGCTGGAAAAAAGGGAAAACCGAACTTCGAATGTGGCATGAGGGCTGCTCTCGAGCTGTGAGTGTGTGTATGTGTGTGCGAGGGGGCGGGGCAGCAGAATGGGGCGGGGCACTTGAGGGCGCGTGTGTCCTTTTAGGAAAGTGTCAAAAACCGTTGGTCAAAAAACCGTATGGCAATTATTCAACACAATTGAATATGAAGTGCGGCGATGGCTGGGGACGAGGATGTGGGGCGAAAAAAGTTGCAGCGCTGGGCAAATAATGAAAAATACACCCACATCAGTGTTTTTCGGCTGTCTGCACTCGAGCACACACCCACACACACGTCTGCACCCTTTTGAGCCGTTGTTGTTGCTGTTGTTGTTGCGCAGTTGCTGCCGCCTGGCAATTTTTCGGTGATAAAATATTTAAATTTAATTAAGGCCACGATTGCCGGGCCAGCAGCCAGCACCCAGCATTCAGCCCCCAGCAGCAAAGGGAAGATGAAGTGGAGCCGGTCCTGGCCGGACCTTTGACCCTGCATTCCCGTGCCCGGAATACAGGATACAGGATACGGATGGAGGGGATGGGAACGGGGATAGGAGTGGCGGTGAAGTGAACCAGGTCCTTTGGGCCCTTTGCATTTGCGTGCGGTGCGTTTTGGAGGCTTACGGCTGCCCGGCAAGAAATTCATTAAAAATTTTTGCTTTGATGCTACCAAATTCTTTTGTAAGTTTCTTTGTACTGCCAGCCTTGGCCCCAAACCCCCAAAAACGAACGGCCGGGGCCACAAAACATACTTTCAAAGGACCCCGGCGGTCGGTGTGTGTCCTTGCCAGTGATTATGTCCTGGATTAAACCCCTTTCGGTTTTCGTAATTAAGCTCGAGAGCCACAAAAGTTGCATATGCACGCGTATCTCTCCAGTTATTGTGCACACAAATTGAACACGATTGCAGCTGGAAATTGCTGGCCAAAAGCAAACTTTCCGTTTGCTGGCATCTTAATCGCCGGCAAGAGTCGGAAAGTTGCTGTCTTGCCTGTCTAAACCCGAAAACGAAACTATTCCTGCTCTGCCACCAAACTTTTGATCTTGAGTTGTGCAAATATTTTTCATTATGCGGGCCAAGTATTTATGGAATTATGGAAATTTGTTTTCAAGATATTTGTTTCCTTTCTTTGGCAGAGCGGAGGAGGTGAATTCTTCGGGAGTCAGGAGCTGTTTTATGGACATAATCTGCGTCGTTCAGAGTGTGGTTGTTGTCTTAACAGGTTTCGGTGTAGTTTTTGAATTTTGAATAGAATAACAAAGTTTTAAGCACATTGTTGCAAATAATTCGTTATCCTCTTGATCTTCCTCATTACAAATTTACCTTATAGTGCTCTGGAAACTTTAATTTCTGCCCTTTCAGTTCCACGGTGGAACGCCAATAGCTCTGCCTCTGCTGTAAAATCAAGGTAAGCTCCTTTGGATCATTAGATTCTGTTGCCAAACTGTCTCTATACTGATTGATTGCCAAAATACTCCAATTATCCCGTATTCATTCCTCAACTGCAATTTGGGAGTCCTTGTCTTCTGATCCCGATTGATTTTGGAGGCCTGCTATAAAATGAGGATTTCTGGCCGGCAGGCAGTCTGACAATTAGCCATGGCCAACCGGTTGGGGCTATTGCATATCTCCGAGCTCAGATATTTGGCCAAAGGCAGTTGCTGCAATCGCTGGGCAGGTGCACCTGTTTTGTCACATCTAATATTCTATTGTTTGGCCTGCTGCAAGAGTTCGTTTCTGGCCAAGAAGGGAAGCGGGCGAAGTCAACAATGGACTGTGGACAGAGGCATGCAAATTGGCCGAGAAAAGAAAAGGAAAAGGGAAAGGGAATAGGCAGTTAGAAGAAAAAGGGGAACAGGCCGAGCCAATTTTTCTTGCATTTGCCTTCGAGTTTTTCGGGTTTCCTGGTGTTATTGTTGCTCCTCCTCGTGCTGTTTGTCCAAGTTGCCATTTCAAGCGTGTTGCAATGAAAAGCAAACTTTTCCTCCGCACACGCAGCACTGTTTTGAGGTTGGACATGGGGTTAGGCATTCGGTCTTCGGTCCTGGGCCTTCGGTCTACGGTCTACGGACTCCGGTCTCCGGGCTGCAGGACTCAACAGGCGCACACGAAATTAAAATGCACTCAGCTGAAAAATTGGTTTTCTCGTTCTTGACAAACTTTGAGTGATTTCTGAAAGCCTCCTTCCACCGAGGCTGAATCGCAGTTGGTGGCGACTCGAAAGGCAACAGCCGATGAGCCAACAACAAGATACTTTTCAAGAGCTACCTTGCTTTCCCAAAAAAATGTTTTAACAAGGCGCACGTTTTAATCAAGCGTGCCGAAAATAACACATAAATTATGGGAAGCCAAAAAAACGATAACCGAAAATTGCGTGACTCAATAAAAGTTAATGATTGGTATTTTAAGCCCCCTCACTGTTGATATTTGCTAATGTTTATTGCTTTTGAGCATCATGTGTTTGCAATATTATATTGACATTAGTATTTCCTACCATTTTTATGTGAACAACATTGAATCTCTTATGAAATTAATAATGGGAGTTTATTTACAAATGAATTAACTTAGATTTAACAAAACATACTTGTTGTTTCTGCTAACATAATTTAGTATTAATAGATTCTATTCTCTTTTTAGCTAAACAAGGCTTAGCGAGCTGTTGTGGTTAAAATAGCGAACCTGTCTAACGGACTTTCGGCCAGTCCCGCGGGACTGGGATTCGTGGGCATCCTGCCCTGCTCGCTCCAGTGGCAGCCGCCTGGAAAGGCGCCCAAGCTGCTAGGCTACTCCTCCGCAGCTCGATCAATTAGCCAGCCGTATGCAATGCCCGCCTCCGGCAACAATTGTTGCAGCAACAGCAACAACGGATGCTGCCTGGATTGCCGTTGCTGCAAGCAGGGATACGAGCATTTACCTGTGCCGCGGTTGCTCCACCAACAGCCACCCCCTCCGCTTAACCAAAATCCGCAGCAGCAGGGACACCAGCAAGTCAGCTGCATCACCACCCTGCAGCAAACAACTACCACGCAGCAATTGCAGCAGCTTTCACCTACAGCATCCTCCAATCCGAACTTCTCAATTGGCAATTGCCTGATGCCGGCAACTACAACATCCACCACTTATGTGAGCAGTATTGGGCCGGAAAACCCGCTGCTCGCAATGCAACATTGCCATTCCCATTCGCATTCACATTGTAATGCGCCGAGCAGCAACCTGCAACCCTGCAGCAAGACCACCAGCAACATGCAGCAGGCCTGCAGCAACAGCAGCACCAGCAACACGCTACCTGCAATCTACAACAATGCTCCAACTCAGCCGATGATCCTTGTGCCCTTCATGTTGCCCATGCAGCAGCAACACCACCAGCAGCAGCATCAACATTTGCAGTTGCAACCTCCTCTGCCGCCGCCGGAGGATTGCAAGCCCTTGTTGCCCGCCAAGAGCGTTCCTCCCCCGCCTCAGCCGCCGCCCCTGCTCACCCACTTTCAGCCGCTGCTGCAGCCTCCCCCGCTGCCCCCTTCGCCTACGATGCCTCAGCCGCCTGTTGCCTGTCCGCTGCCCAGCAGACCACCTGCCACGCCCCCGATACCTGGGATCCACAGCGTTCAGAGCCTCAAATCCGCGGCTGCATCGGCCCTTAGTGTTTACCAGCGGGTAAGTAGTACATATTTATCTTTAACTTCTTATTAAACACCAAATAATTAAAAACCATAAACATGTGGTATTCGTTCTATATTTTGCCTTTGGTAATAATTCTCCCAAGACAATAATAACTTATTATCCATAACAAACAAAGATTTAATGAGAGATTGAGCCAAACACCTGGGAGATGTTCCCTGTCGATCCAAGGTGGCTGACTGCGAGCGGAGTGTATTTGTTGTGCATCAGGGGCACTTAGTCAATGGCGGCAAATCCTGCAGGGCCACTAAAATGTTGCAATTTGTTGTGCTTCGCAAAGGCAGGGACAATGCCACGTATACTTAATATTTATGGGCGTGCTGCTGCCAAACTTCAATTTACATAAACATAAAAGACAAGCAACATTGGAGCAGCTCTTCCCGGAGAATCTGCATGCATGTCGGTGAGATTTAGCGCAGCGACAGGACACAAAAAATCAAAGCTACAAGGGGGTCGAAATGCAAATCGGAGCGGGCGGAGGGGAAGGCAAAAGGAGAAGGGGGCAGCGGGGGGTTAAGGCGGACTTACGGCGAGCACGAAAAACTAATGCATAACCTAGTAAGATCATCAACACGAAATTTTACAGCAAACTCATGTCCAAGGATGTGGAAATAAACTAGTTGTTTTTGTTGCCATGGCCGCTACCTCTGCCACTTCTCCCCCACCTTCCCCTCGAAAGCCACCCTCTCCACAATGTTGTCCTGCGCTCAATGACTTTTGCATTTAATATGAGTAAAGAAGCGAAGAGAAACAGCCAGCAGATAAACACACTGCGAAGAATTTCAATAGATACTAAAGCGAGACTACTAGAGCCCATAACTTGGACAATTTGAGTCCGAATGCAAAGTGATATCCCTCTAAACAGTTTTTCAGTTTCTGATGGTCTAATTTTTTACCCCTGTTCATGCCAGATTTTTCCAGGTTTCCGATGGTTTGCCACGAAGTGACCCAATATGGCACTTCCGTACCCCATAACTCGACCAATTCGTATCCGATTTCAAAGTGGCACACCTCTTAACATTTATGTTGGGATTCCTACACGAACTGCATTCAAAGTTTTCCATTTCATGAAGGTCGAATTTTTTACCCCTGCTCATGTCAAATTATTCCTAGTTTCTGATGGTTTGTCAACAAGGGATCCAATACTGACTGTGTGGTTTCTCTCGGTGCAGCGCTGGCCAAAAAGCTGAGCTGGACTTGAGCAGTGGGCTTCGGGCCTTTACGGCGGGCTGAGTCCTGGCCAGCGACATGCAAAACGTGCTGTTTAAATTACGTTCCTGCCGGCGGATTTCAGATTTCGGATTTCAGGTGGGGCCGTCTGCAAGGACAAGCAGATAGTGTCTGCTGTCGACCCGCCTCCTCAGCTCCTCAGCTCTTCAGCTGCTTTCCTTCTTTGCCGCTTCCGACGATTCGTTTATTTGATAGCCTTGCTGTTGATGCCCGTGCATAGCGGATAAGTTCGTCCTGATTAAGAATCTGCAACAGGGAAAGCTGCAGAGAAGAGAGTAAAGCATGGTGGTAAAGGACGAGTGGTCAGTTGGCAATGTCTTAATGCAGAGAGGGGAGGCCGCTTCAGATTACAATGGAAAAATTCATAAGTCTGCTGGCAGCAGTTTGTGCTTCATATTCCCGACGACAACTCTGTGGCATCTCGATTTGCGCCCTGCTTCTCCGAGAGAAATATAGTTTACATCAGAAATAAACATAAGCAACATGCACATCATAGTCCTGCATCCTTAATGCTGTTCATTCACATGTGCTTAAGTAGTTTTATTTAGGAGAATCCCACTCACACACAGAGGAGAGCGGACTCCATTTGCACATTTGAATGTTAAATCTTTCATGAAATGCCTTTTTTCGACAGTCCGTCTGTCCGTCCGCTTTCCATATCCAATACATCCAGAAAATACTCACGTGAGAGTGCTTTTATGTATGTGTCGGTTTGTTGTGGTCTTCCTGAAACTTAACAATACCTTTTCCAGGCCCTCCCTTCCACCGGCATTCGCTTTCATTTGTTTTTGCATTTCCTTCCCCTGTTTCTGAAAAACTGAGCGCGCTATCATGCACAAAGAAAGCATTCCATGTGCTGCCTTTAATGTTTGCACTAGCCCACTCTTATAATGTACTCTCGGCCACACATGTGAGGGTAAATACATCTGTCTGTGAGTGTATGATGTGCACTTTAAAAAATATCAGATTATGATATAAGTTTACTTCCTAAATAAGTCCATCTTGAAAGTAAGTCTTTTGGGTAAGAGCTGAATCTTAAAAATATAAAACAATTTTATCATATTTTTCCGTGTGTTGTTGCCCAGACCTCTGCATTGGAAAGTTTTCTCGGATCTGTTGCTGCATTTGGAATCACTTGAAGTCCGGGGAATCGTCTGGTTGTCTTTTGCCGCCCACTTGACCCCGCCCCCCGGCATTATGTTGCAAAAACAGTTGGTTTCCATCTAATAATTGTTCTGCTCATATTCCATATGCACTTGCGGCGTATTTCAAAGCGGATTTCGTTGTGGAGCTCACTTGTTTTTATTGTTTTTTTTTTTTTTGCTAAGCTGCGAGCTATTTCGTATTGTTTATTTGTGCTGTCGAAATCTCTTACTTAACTCAGCTCCCTGGAAACGTGGCTGCGGGGAAGTGTTACTAAGCACTTATATCATAAATATAAATGTGCCTACAAAGCAATTAATGTTAAATGAAAGGTAATGAAACAGAGAGTTTTTATCTAGCGGACTAAGAAGCTTTGGTTAAGCCCACAATTATGTTCCGGATATTAAGATGCGTCTGTTTCTTTTACGTCATTACTGATTAGGCATAAAATTCAGCGGAAAAAATTAAAAGCCTATTTTATTAAAGTTTGTTATTTTTTAAGCTCATGGAAAGAAATCGTATGTGTTTAGCTTTAATTAAAAACTGTTTGTTTTTTAAGATCGTGAATACTTTAAGTTTACAGGAGCATTCATTCAGATGAACGGTTAAAAGGGGCTGAAATGCAAAAAACAATGGAAGAGGAACGTACGTTGGACCCCGAAAAAGAGGTCCTTTGGTCGACTTAATGGCCCCGAAGGGTCGCGAGTGGTGCATAAGTGGATCCATATTTCATATGCCGCGTTAACGGGGCGGCAAAAAAGCAGACACACAAAGCGAACAACACATTTCGAGGACTGCCAGAATGCGTTGACTTCATTGGAAGAAATCCAAGCAAAAAGTTGGAGATACCAAGCGGGGCTGTCATTATTTCGCTCTTAGCTGTGGGAAACTGAAACAAAACCAAGCGAAACCAGAGCGGAGGAGAAGGAGCGGGTCGGGAGTGTCCTTGCTGCTGCTTAAGTAGAAGAAATTTGATAGCTGCGCCAAAGGATGCGATATCAAAGGACTGCCTGGTGGCCAACGAGTGACAGGCGGCGAAGGAAAGTCGAAGGAAGCGGTTGACAGTCGAGCAGGCAAGCTGGCAAACTAGCAAACTGGCAAATTGGACAAGCGCAAGACAGGACGAAAAGGAAGGACCCTGGAGAGAATCGCAGCAAAAAACGCACCCAAAATGCGAATCACAATCTGGCCTTAGGGCCAATAGTTCCCCCTTGCAAGCCAGAACTGCCAAGCAGCCAAGTTGTGGCATTAACAGTCGCTCCATCGCCAGCAGAATGTGGTGACTTTCTCGCCGTTCACAGCGCCTGTAAATGCTTCATTGCTCTCCCGAGGACACTCCACACACGCCCACTCTCCCCCCGCACGGCATCCTTGCGCCGATCTCACCATGAGCATCTTTAGTCCTCTGTTAATTCAATCTGCCGACTGGCCGCGAGGTGGCGCCCCAAAAGAGCCAGCCACTGCTGCTGGCTGAGTGGCCCGAATCTCACCGCATCTGATTGTGTGAGTGCCCGACATCTCTTCCTTCGTCCTGAGTCCTTCGTCCTGCGTCCTGAGCTCAGCGTCCTTCGTCCTCTGCGTCCTTCGTGTGTGTGCGAGTGTGTCGCGCACTGGCTTGCTAAAAGGCGATTAACCCATTATGCGAAAGCACTTTGCTTTCCCACTTTTATACAAAGTACGTGATTGAAACAGAAACAGATAACTAATTTACCACGGGTTACAAAATTGTTACTCTGGTAAATCGTTAAAAAACTTTGTTTACATTATTTTTACAATGACATCTAAATTCAAACAGTTTGCTAGTTATATATTTTCAGACAAGTTCAATATGAACTTAAAGTTGTTATTTAAAATCAATAAAAGATAGAAAAGTATTAAAATGTTTTTAAAATATGTTGAAAAAATCTAGCATAATAAAAAAAGGAAGGAAAAAAAATGTTCCCAAACAGTGCAACAGTTCAAAAAAATCGAACAGTTTGGCAAAAAAAAAAATGGGTTAATCCTTGGGAAGGAGATAAAAAGGACGAGGGCGTCAGGAGCAGCGTGGCCTTTTTTGTTGTTGCTGCTGGCACTTGAAAGCTTTTACCACAATGCCTGTGTATTGGTGCGTGTGCTGCTGGGGGGTGTTTGTGTGTGCCGTCAAGTGCTCCTTTGTTTCTCGCTGTGTGTGCGAGGGCGCCAAATTTCAAAAGCAGCCGCGCAAAAGCTTTTTTGTCGCCGAACGGTTTATTTTGCGCGACACTCGACGTTGGACGCATCCTTTGAAAGTGTAAACGCCGTCAGCAGCTTCTCTTTCAATGGCGGCCCATGCGGCGAATACTTGATATCGGATGCTCGGATGCTCCGATGCTCGGATGCTACGGGAGAGAAGCGCTCTTAAGCCCTTGCCAAAGTCCTAATTTAATTTAGCGTAAATTCGGTTTTCGCTCCTTTTATTTCCCGTCGGGTGGCCCGCTAAGGTCAGACCGCCAGGAACAGGGCGAATTAAATGCAATTGACAGTTGCAATTTCCAGCTGGCTGTCAGGCCAAATCCCAAAGCGACTGCATTCGAGACAGGGAGGAGCAGGGCCGCGTCCAAACTCGGTTGTAACACAATAAAATGCAACCTCAACTGACACAAAGAAAATGTTTTACCGAATGTGAGCCAAGGAGTCGCTCGTGCAAGGACGAGGGCGGCCAGGTCCGATGGGGGCGTGGCCAAAGGGGAAAAAAAACAAGGATAGACATCACGTAAGCGGAACAACAATGCCAAGTTAAGCCAAACCGCCGCGGCTGTCAAATTAGAGGCATTCAGCAGGCACCTCTGCAACTTTGTGGGAATTTCTCATCAAAAAGTCGAAGTTTACGTTTCCAAAACCCCCCAAACTTTCATTGGATAATTAAGGTGACATACGGAGAATTCCAAACATAAGACATAATTCGCATAGCAAGTGAGAAAATCACTGTAATGTGTTCGCAGCTTATTGAATCAATCATTCTGGTTAAGTAAGCAATTTGCACCCAAGGCGTTGATTCATATCCTCCACACTCCATGGCCATCCTGATTCCGGCTCACATGTAATCGTAATTGAAATACCCCGGAATTGTTAAAATTAAAGTTTAGCAACCACTCGACCAGAATCGAAATTTAGTTTCATTGCTTGTCTTGGACAATAATGACCGAACTGAGTCCTCTGTTTGTTGTCCTAAATTTGCCTGCAGTAATGAATGCATTTACACCGATAGAAACAAACTGAAAAATTAGGATAGATCAATCTAAATGAAAAGAACTTATAATATAATGCAATTGCTCTAATCTAGACATTGAATCAATGGCTTTAACAAACTGAATGTTTGCTTCAACAATTACAAGATACGATTATGCATTTATGAGAACACTTGAGCTTTATAAGTTCCTGGAACTCATAAAATCAATATCTATTATTTAAACACACCGAAATAGCAAACAAAAGTGTTTTCTCTTAGTGAATATAAACCAACTTTCGATGTCCGTCCGAGTGCAGAGCTTGTAAAATATTTCGGAGAATTCTTCTCAGGCTTGGACTAAATTTATTTAATAGCAAATATTTGCCAGAAAATTACCTGTCCATCGAGGAGTTGAAATGAATGCGAGCGAAGTTAAATTAGAATGCAGACACGAGCAGCTTTCTCGGGGGCTATTTCGAGTTTCGTCTAATGACTGACGCGTGTGAGTTGTTTGTTTCATTTCGTTGCATTTTGTTGGTCAATTAATTTGCATGTCGTTGGTGGCCGTAACTAACGATAACCGGGCTGAGAAGATGTTCGGGCGAGCACGTTAGAGACTCCCCGGTGGACTTTCTTCATTAAATTAGTGTATGTGGTGACTTTGACAAAGCGGCTGTCTGTCAGTCCTGCCGAAAGCTCCCAATATCCTTGCACATGCCTCGTTACGTCGGCATTCCTGTACGGCCTTGTTTTGTTTGTCTTTCGCAACGTGTTTCGGCATCTTTATTTTCAATAACAAATAAAAATGGCCGAGAACAAGGTAAAATAAATTGCAGCCACGGTCAGACAGGATCTCCGGACCTCGATTTCCAGACTGTCCTGGATTCCAGTCCATTATATTTCTCCGCAATTCCTTTGCTTTTCGGCATTTAATTGGCCGTATAATTGATTGGAGTTGTTGTTGTGGCCAGCCAGCTTGTTGTTGTGGCCACTTCCTGGTACTCGATCCCCCTCGTCTAACTCATTATATCTGGTGAGTGAGTGTGTGTTGTGCTGTGTTGTGTTTGCAGCAAAACATTTCAAAATGCCGGCCCAAGTGGCAAAGTTTTCTTTGGCCAACTATTGAATTGGCCCTTGGCACGAGCCTTTGATAGAATCCTCGTCCCTCTCCCTTTTTGCTGACTAGGCTTTCGGGCTGCCCTATAAATTTGTATTGTGCTGGCTTGTTCTCTGCGGTGCGTAATTAATTATATTTGCCTCCGACTCAAAATGTCAGTCGGTCTCTAATTATTATTATTCCAATAGGGGGAACGGCCAGTGCCCCCAGCCCCGAATTGATGCCAGGTCTGCATATCTTTTCGGCCTGGCTCTCACAGGTTGTTTGACATTAATTGATTTATTTGCCTTTTACATAAATTAGGCGCTGAATATTTGGTTTCATTGCTGTAGTGCAGGTGGAGTGGTTGATTTACCGTGGGGTCTGATTTCACTTGGCTTACGCATTAAAGTAGTTCCTTTATTTATTTACAAGGCATAGTAAGTCATTAGGTCTTTAATAAGCTAATCATCTACATAAAACTAATGGAAAAAAAACACATTACAACGGATGAGTGTGGCAAACACAATTGTTGTATCAAACTTTTGGCTTTATGCCAGTTAGCCTGGCTTAGCTGCTGTTTTTGAGCGGACCAACGTCCGTTGCTTTTTGGCGTTCGCTCAGATGGAAAACGCGATCAACGCGGGGTGGCGGAAAAAAAAGGAAACTTTTTGACAGCGCAACATGCAAAAACAAATTACCAAACAGTCAAACTGTCAATTACGGGGCAATTAGTTGGCTTCGATTAAATGGCAGCCGCCGTTGTAGTTCCTGTCGTCGCTTAAGCCGTTTTGGCCCCCGTTCGCAATGGCAGCACGTCGCTCCCAACGCCCAACTCCCATCTACCAACTACCAACAACCAACTTGCAACTGCCAACTCCCTGGAAGCAGTGTGCAAATATTTGTGGCTGAAAATTAATGTCCGACAAGCCAGCGGCATGGACAACTTTCTGTGATAATTGGCCCACTGCACTGGGCCGCTTAAGTGGCCGGCCAGCAGTTTGATTTATTCCGCTCCCGGGCCGAGAAGCTGGAGACCGGAGACCGGAGTGGAGACTCGATAGCCAGGTGCTCGGATCGGACGCATCCCCGGTGGCCACTCAAACGCAAATACACAACATTTACAACTGCGCCGGCCAAGGCTCCGCAATGCACTTTCGGGCCTGCCAGCTGATAAGAAGATAAATGAGCCCGCTATGAGCCGGCAGGAGTTAAGTCCTGCACTCAGAAAAGGATATGCCGTGAGTTATCGAAGTTCGCAAGCAATAAACTGTTTGATTTTAATGCCGAATGTGAGGGATGTTCACTGGGAACCGCTTAACCAAGCCATTGTGCAGATATACAAAAGATTTATAACCCTTTAATATTTTTTGTATTTATTACTTTTAAGAGATGATTTATTCTGGTTCTAAGATTCACACAATGTGTTTAATTTGTAAATAAAATTTTAAAAATTATTGAAATTATTAGCAGCATTTAGTTAAATTATGACTATGATTCCTATCTCTTAATACAAACTCATTCTTTGCAATACAAATTTGATTGATGAGGGAAATCCTCAAAGGACGTGTTATTGACTTTTCTGTGTACCGCCAATAAATTCATTCGAATGGCATTTGAAAGTTTTATGATCGTATAAAACAGGAGAGGGCGACCTCCCGTTGAAGCAGTTGAGGGAAACCGACATTTCAGCGCCACCAACGGCAGGATATGCAAAGCGGAGCCGAGACGCCGCCCCCCAGAGCTCCACTCCTCGGCAGTCGCTCCTCTGTCTTTGTTTGTTTGCTCAGACTGCCGTAGGCTGGCATATGCGAACTGGAAATTATGAGCGATGGTACGCCTCGTGCGCTCGAACGCAGTCTTGGGCCTTGGCTATAGTCCCCGATACGGCTTTGGATCTGCTCGATGGCAACATTTGGCATTGCTCATACGACGTGTGGTCGCAATATGCAATGTTGCGTGCCTTTCCGGAAGCTGCTCATACTGCACTTACAGAAAAACGATAGTTGTCATATTTCTCATGAGGAATACGTTCTTTTAAAAGTCCTCCTTTAACTGAATAATACATCGTCACCTAATAAGTTTCTAGTTGGAAGAATGATTTGTTTTACAACTGTTCTGATTAGGAAGATTTAAAAAAAATATATATCATTTTTTATTGAATCATTTTTGTTAGATTAGAAGCATTAATTTAATGAATTAGCAGGGAACCTATTTTTGTTTAATTTTTTCTGTGTACGGGAGACATGAAGCTGCATGCGGCGAGTATCTACTGCACTGCACTCTCGCCGATTGATGCCTTTGGCATGCTTCTGTGTTTGGCTCCGGCTGCAGCTCCATCTCATTCTCATCTGCATCCGCATCCGCAGCCCCATCCTCGACTCATCCCCATCTCATCCCACGGCCGCAGCCTGAGTGATGTGGAGCCTAATTTATGGCCCCGTTTGCCTGCCAGCCCGTTCAGCATACCGAAATGGCAAACGGCCTCTGTCAAAGCAGGCCAGAAACTGCAACTGCAACGGCAACGGCAACTGCAATAGCAACTGCTAGGAAAACGGCAACGGCGAGTGCAGAAAATTGCATAGCATTAGATCGCCGATTGCCCCCGGGAAACGGGCTCGTATAAATTGCATTGCATACCTCGGCGCGCTGCTAATTATGCGACTACCCCGATCCAATCCGGTGCGATCCGCTGCGGTCTGCGCAGCCAGCTGCTGCCTCATAAATATGCATTACAGCATATACTTTCACCTGTCGCTGGACGCGCCATCAATCAACGTCCATTAGGCCGAAGAAATGCACCAGGAAGCGGAAGTGTCGCACAACATACGACTATGTACGCAGGTGCGACTTGAAGGACGACACGCACAGGGAAAATCGTTTTGGGAAAAAAGAAAGACTTCGTTAAAGCACACTAAAGCACATCAGTGAAACTTACAAAAAACAAAACATAATTTACCAGTCTAAAGCCAACCTTCATCAGATCTTTTTCTAAAGTAAATAGTAATTTATAAACATTAGCTTTCATGTTCAGAGTCCACGCTGATCGTATAGCATCAGTGCAAAAAAACTTTTTACTTTTGCCCTACACCGCCTAAACTGGAATGCAAACCTATTTCCGCCCTCATATTCAAAGATAGCTCCTTATTAACTTGCCCTCCCTTACTAATCCTAGAACAATGCTTGATGTGTTTCTTTTTATCCTTATACGTGGTGAAATTGACAGTCCTGACTTGTAGGGTAGATTAAACTTCTCGGTTCCAAGTAGATTAACTTGAAAATATATTTCTTTAGTTTTAAATGATTGTAGACCTAATTATAACTAGCATAAGCCTTTCAGAGTACTTCTTTCTGACTATATTAGACTGTTTTCTATAGTGGTTACTACCGACCAAAAATTTCCGCGAATCGTGACGTACGATACAGGGCTGTGACCTTTGGGCGGTTGGGTGTGTGGAGGGCCGTGGAACTACGCTGGCAAAAAAAAAAAAAAAGAAATTAATAAATAACCGGAATGAAATCAATAATAAATTAAATACGTTTATTTGGAATTATATACGGCTAGCATTTAAATATAATTTGCATTATAAACGGTTAGCATCTATATATAGCGAGTGCACCTGGGTCTTTTTCAAAAGGAATCTACATCTATACTGTCGAAAATGAAGATCTATTTTGCATTGGTGTGTCTGCTGGTTTCCATCATAGGAGTTCCTGAACTTGCTGTTTTCAACATCAATTAAACTAAATGGCTGGCATGGGCTAGGATGCTGTAAGATACACGGCTGTGCCCCTCGGGCGGTTGGGTGGGTGGTGGTCCGCGGAACTATGCTGGCAAATAAAAAAACAAGAAATTAATAAATCACCGGAACTAAATCAATAATAAATTAAATACGTTTATTTGGAATTATATACGGGTAGCATTTACATATAATTTGCGTTATAAACGGTTAGCATCTATACCTATATAAGCGAGTCCAGATGGGTCTTTTACAAAAGGAATCTACATCTATACTGTTGAAAATGAAGACCTATTTTGCATTGATGCCACTTGTAACGAACACACACACAAGTGCTGCTCACTCCCAACACGCTCTGTCTACATTTTGTCCGGCCTGCTCAGGGTAGGTGGCGTGGGTTTGTGTTAAGAGAGAACAGGGGTGCTACAGAATTAAATAGTAGACAGAGATAAACAAAAGGCCAAAACTGATCATACACCAAACGGCTATGAATCGGACGAAAAATAAAGGTATCCATCGATGTTGGAGGACCAGATGGTGATGGCCTCCTCTATACCCACCCTACCAGTGGAATCTGAGAAGATTCCACCCCTTTATCAACTGCTATGCTACATTTCCAAAACTTTGCCCTCCAAGAATACTAAGTTAAATCATGTTGAATATAATATAATTATAAAGAAAACGAAAGAAAAGCGATAATATACATGTTGAAATTTTAACCTAACCTTAAATCTAATTAACAGTATTTAAGAAAAGCTTATCACCTATCGATATGTGTATGTGTTTATAAATTCGAAAAGAAAAGGTATCAAAATCAGATGGGTTCCTAACTTTAAAGGATTTCTCACATTTACTTCATATATTTATTCAAGGGTTGCAAGCAATAGGAAATATATATATATATATGGCCAAAAAATATACGAAAATACAAGAGATTACACGGCTATGCCGTACTCACGACAATTCCAACGAAGTCAGCAGGCCTGTTGACGGTGTTGTTGTGGTTGCTGTTTTATGAAAGAAAAAGGCGAATATATAATCCTCTACTGCTGCACCATAAAACTATAACGGGGTCGAAGAGGTTTATAAGTACATGTTTTACGAGTTTAAAGTAGCAAAATCAAATTTATGTATACGATACAAAAAGTAGAGATCCAGGCGGGCCCGACGATCGTGTCGATCGTCGTCGACGTTTGCCTGTATGCGGCGTCCGTGAGAGCCGAAGGCGTTTGCGCTTGTGTGCGCAGAGGCAAGATGGCGCTTTGGGTGCGCGGATGTACGTTCGTGATCACGATGTGTGTGTGTGCTCACGCGTTTGCAGCTACGTGCGTGTGATAGGCCTGCACGGCGATGTGTGTGTGCGCTTTTGCACGAGCGCGGATCCAAGATGGCGCCTTCGCCTTCGCGCGACGATGTGTGTGTGCGCTTTTGCACGAGCGCGGATCCAAGATGGCGCCTTCGTCTTCGCGCGGCGATGTGCGTGCTTACGCCCTCGTGCAGCGTTGTGCTTGTATGCGATCGCCTAAGTATGGCGACGATGTGACGCGCCAGGCGTCTGGAGAAGTCCCTCCTCAAATTCGGAGTCTCCGGCGTTCTTGGAATTCCGCCCTTGTAAAAACACTAGTTTAAATCACTAGGCCTTTAGCCGTTCACTGGCTTACCGTTGACAGAAGCCGCTTCCTCGAATTCACCGATTCCTAGAATTCGCAAAATTCCGGGAATTCCCAAATTCCTTGACTTCACTTTTCAACACGTCACAGATCGTGGGATCGGCTGAAGGTTTTCCCAGTTGGGGTTAATCGGGTCTCTCTTGTTGCAGTACAAATAATTCCAATATTTAATATTCACTTTTTAAAATTTAAAGTTTAATCACTGCGAGAGATGTCCGTTTGGATCGGCGATCAGAAGAAAAAGAGAGAGTGGACGTGTACGAGCGTCCTGCAAAATCCCATAACGCCAAAAAAAGCTTAACGCGATCAATCGATTGGCGATTTTGTCATGTGGTAAAGGTCATTACTGAATGCAATTTAGACTCGACCCTTGCAAGGTGGTATTATCGTGTGGTAAAGGTCATTGCTGAATATTATCTTGACACGACCCTCATACACTACTGGTTTTCATCATTGGCTTCCCTAAATTTCAATCAGACAATAAGCTGCCAGAGGGAAATGAAGGTTAAAAGATTTCATTTAAGTGAAATTCATTAAATATTGCCATGGCAAATTAAACAAAAAGCCTATTAAATATTAGAACAGATTGATTTTATTTTTTGTGAGGTGTAAATGTATAGCCTATTATTAATCAGCTTTGTAACCTAATTAGCAAAATCATAAATTGTAGTTTTGTATTAACTTGTGATTTATTTATGAAGGGTATTGTTCATTATTTTGTTTAGAGTATAGCATCAGAGTATAGCATCGTATAGCATCAGTGCAAAAAAACTTTTTACTTTTGCCCTACACCGCCTAAACTGGAATGCAAACCTATTTCCGCCCTCATATTCAAAGATAGCTCCTCATTAACTTGCCCTCCCTTACTAATCCTAGAACGATGCTTGATGTATTTCTTTAAAACCTTATACGTGGTATAATTGACAGTCCTTACTTGTAGGGTAGACTAAATTTCTCGGTTCCAAGTGGATTAACTAAAAAATATGTTCCTTTAGTTTTAAATGATCGTAAATCTAGTTATAACTTGTATGAGCCTTCCAGAGTACTTTATTCTGACTTTAATAAACTGTTTTCTATAGTATCTACTAGCGACTCCAAAATTCCGCGATTCGTGCCGTAAGATACACGGCGGTGGAACTATGCTGGAACGAAATCAATAAGAAATTAAATACGTTTATTTGGAATTATATACGGCTAGCATTTAAATATAATTTGCATTATAAACGGTTAGCATCCATGTATATATAAGCGAGTCTAGCTTGGTCTTTTCAAAAGGAATCTACATCTATACTGTTGAAAATGAAGATCTATTTTGCATTGGTGTTTCTGCTGGTTTCCATCATAGGAGTTCCTGAACTTGCTGTTTTGAACATCAAATAAACTAAATGTCTGGCATGGGTTAAGATGCTGTAAGATACACGTCTGTGCCCCTCGGGCGGTTGGGTGGGTGGTGGTCCGCGGAACTATGCTGGCAAATAAAAAAACAAGAAATTAATAAATCACCGGAACGAAATCAATAATAAATTAAATACGTTTATTTGGAATTATATACGGGTAGCATTTACATATAATTTGCATTATAAACGGTTAGCATCTATATATAAGCGAGTCCAGATGGGTCTTTTACAAAAGGAATCTACATCTATACTGTTGAAAATGAAGATCTATTTTGCATTGGTGTTTCTGCTGGTTTCCATCATAGGAGTTCCTAAACTTGCTGTTTTCCACGGGAGATTAGGAAAATAGATTTCATTTAATTGAAATTCATTAAATATTACCATGGCAAATTAAACAAAAAGCGTATTAGATATTAGATTGATTTTATTTTTAGTGAGGTGTAAATGTATAGCCTATTATTAATCAGCTTTGTAACCTAATTAGCAAAATTATAAATTGTGGTTTTGTATTACTTTGTGATTTATTTATGAAGACTATTGATCGTTATATTGTAAATTGATTAAAGTTTGCAAAAATCAAGAACCAGCCTCCAGTTCAATTGTCATGTAGACTGTTTCCAAAAAATCAAACGTAGCATATTTAATATGCTCGCTGGTCATTAAACAACAAACAATCTGGCTCTGGTTTCTTGGGCTTCTCAGGCGAAGGCCTGTCAACTGCCTTCCTTCCTAACCCCCGAATACCCACACATATTATATGGTGTAGTAGTCCTGTCAGCGGCAACAACAAATGATAAAATGTCTGCGTCCAGCCAGCGACTTTCTCTTACTTTCATCTCCGTCTGGCGAGAGGGGAAGGGGGAGTCTGAAATAATTTAATTTCGCCTGCCATGTTCGCCGCAGGCCTTCGCTGGCTGAATTTGTTTTATTAAAAACTGTGCACTATACGCCGGCAAACACGCACAGGCGATGGAAATGAAAGAAATGAAATCAAATACTCAAAAATGAGCAAATAAGGCGAAACGAAGGCGGCGACAACATGAAAACAGAAAAATGTACAAAATATGTGCACGATGGGGCCTGGCAATTTGGTAATTTCTTGGGGTAAATCGCGAAACGCTTTGTTTCGCAGATTTCCTTTGACGGTTTGACGGTTATTTAATTTGCTCTCCCTCGGAATTGGGGCACCAAATCTACGTAATCCCCAGGTCCCCAGAAAATCGAAGGCAGCGGGTGATTGAAAGAGGATGCTAATGCTATAAATGCTCGCCCATCATTTGTCTTCATTCATCTTTTCAATTGTCCACCCACCCTATTTTAGAACCCCACTCGAAATCATTAATTTCAAATATTATCCCCGCCTGGCAGCCCCATTTTCCCGATTGTAAATAGTAATACGAGCGGCATATTCATAAATATGAAATAACTTCAGTGCCATTTAGCGGCGCATAATTCGCACGGGCCACGCCCACTTTAAAGTTGCTGTTGCTACACAGTTAGAAATCATTATAAAATAAAAGATACTTCTTACATTACACTACAATATAATCTTTTGAATAACATAAGATAGGAAAAGGGATGGAACTTGTATTTGTTTATTTAATAATATATACAAAGTTTAAAGTAGTCGAGATGGGTTTAAGGTATAAATATGATTCCTATATACTTTTCCTTAGAGTGCTCTGTCCTTTTTTCATATTTATCGGCGCTGTTCCCTGTTCTTTATTAAGCAAACTAATCATGACCCTTTGTGGCCGACACGTGGCTGGTAAAGCGGACCCGGGGACAGCAAATAATGTGCGCTGTGATGGCCGAAATGGGCCAGGATTGCGGGGCACGGGATACGGGCATCAGCATTCCCATAACGCCGAGCATATTCAAGGTTCGCCCAGGCAAATCCTTTAAGTGTCATTCGGTGGCCCCAGCATTCGGCTGCATCGTTTGCTCCAGTTTTTCCTCGGCTTTTTCCGGCTTTTTTCCTCGATTTTTCCTCTGTCGCCGACCAGAGTTGTTTGCTCACTTTTTATGCGTTTGGATTTGCACATTTGGACACTAGTTAATTATGTTCTTAGTCCCTTTTATGTCACAATTTTCATTTGGCAACATCAAATAAACTAAATGTCTGGCATGGGTTGGATGGGATGTGCTCGGCTGTGCTGGGAAACTGCCTGCCCTCCGATCCTGGGGAAAACTGTCTGCCGCAATTGTCGTGGCAAGGTAAACAAATATGCGTATATGGCTGGATGGCTAACTACATTGGCCATTGGCTGCAGTCCTGATCCTGGCCTTCCTGGGGGTTCCTGGGGGTGGATTTGGGCGGCTGGGCGGAATAAATGTGCCTATTTGTAGCCGGGGTTGGGTTCGGAACTCCCCCTTTGGTGCGGTCGCCTGCTATAAAATTCTGTGCGGAATGGACATTCGGACTTTTAATATGCTCGAGTAATGTCTGCATTAACAGAATTCATTTGCAGGACATGGCCAGCAGCCAGGACAACCCATTCCCACTCTCGTCCCCATATGTGTGTGTGTGCGTTGTGGTGTGTATGGTGGTGTGTTGGTGTGGTGATGTGGTGGTGCGAGTGAGTGCTGTTGGTGTGGAGAAACAAATTTATGTCGTGCTACTTGCTGAAATTG
Organism: Drosophila ficusphila; assembly: GCF_018152265.1. Taxonomy (NCBI): domain Eukaryota; kingdom Metazoa; phylum Arthropoda; class Insecta; order Diptera; family Drosophilidae; genus Drosophila; species Drosophila ficusphila. Next base: position 23,618,589 of record NW_025064737.1, read on the forward strand.
GATTTCTGGCCGCTGCTCCCCCTGGTTGTTATTGTTGTCGTCACATCGTTGCTTTTTAGTCACCGAAATGTGAGGAGAAAGCAAGGCGAAGGCAAAACTTGACCCACAGGACGCAGGAAAGGGGAGAGAGAGGCAGAGGGAGAGGGAAAGGGAGGGGGCATTTGTTTCCATTCCAGGTTTTAGTACGTGTAATCCTTTTTCATGATTTGCACGCCACTTCAGAGGACATTTTTCGGCCTTGGCATTTGTCTCAGGTCTCAGGTTAGTCGTTCATCGTCCGTCCTTCGTCCACCGCTCTCGGTCGTAATCAAGTTGAATGCCTCAATTAGGGCACTGTCTCCCTCGAAATTGGACTGACCTGGCACGTGTTTTTATTTTCACCTTTATCTATTTATTGTCTAATTTTAATGGTCCATCGCTCGCTCTCCGTTGCAGAATGGCAAATTGCCCAGGAGCCTGCCCGCGCTGCGTGCCATGGAAATGGCGCTGCGTACCAACTCCTTTGCAACGCCCCCACGCCCAGCGAGGGCCGAAGGAGGTACCCAGGACACGGAGGACTCGGACGAGGAAATGGAGTACATGCCGCCACTGCACAGTGAGTACGACTGCACTGAAGAAAATCATATGCAAGATTTATTAAATTTATTCAGAATTTAATATGTATACTTATATATATTATCACTAATTCAACTAAAGAGAATCTTAAACTTATAATATTTGCAAAATACTAGATCAAAATATGACACAAATAGGGCTCTGCCTTATTTGTTTTTAACATCCCTCAGTAAAAACTCTAGAGTAAGATTGACGCTTTAGATTAAAGCCAACAGTGGCAGTATTTTTTCCGGGTGCACGAGTCCCTTTCCCTGTCCGGTGGCAAATTCAATTAAAAATTTTTGAAACTGCTCCACCTGCACGTGCGTGACGAGCTTCTGACGTCCAGCAAGGATGGAGCAGGAGCACCTGGACGCAGTGCCATTCCGGCCGTTATCCTGCTGTTCCGGCGGTCCTTGGTCCATCGGTCCTTCGGTCCACTGCTCCGTTGCTCCATTGCTCGGTTGCTCCGTTGCTAGAGCCACTCCGCTGTCAGGCGTTTCAATTTACTTTTATGTCTCGCAGCCTTATCGCGGCGCAAATTGAAATGAAATCTTGACACAATCAGCATGCCCTTGCCACCGGCAGCTCGGATTCCCACATACAATTAACTTAAACGCTGACCATCAATTATGGCCGGGCTCTAAGGCAGCTGGGTGCCAGTCAGTTGCCGGTTGTTTTGCTTCCCGGCAATGGACAAAGTTTTGCAGCCCAAATATATATTTGGGCCGGGCAAATAGACAAGCGAAAAAAACAGACGAAAGCCCAGCCAGAGCTACAAAAAATTGTCAACTTATGCGAAAGTCCCTGCCCTTTTTCCCGCCGCCTTCCCGGATGTTTCGCTAAAGATAATATCACAAACTTTGCGCTGAGCTGAAGCCGAAGGCCTGGCAAATGGTCTCGGGATGCCACTACTCCCCCGTTTATTTATATTAATATTTTTATCATTTTATGACGACTATACAAATGTGAGACTAGCCGGCCTGACCACCTTGAGCCGAGATTGCGGCCGAAACTTTTCGGCCCAACTTAAATTCACTTTATTCTGTCGTTGCGTCGGGCAACCGCATTAATCCGCTGCCCGAGCGCCATTTACATTTCATTTGTGCCCCGCCCGAGAATATGATAGAATAATGAATGTATAAATCAAGACGAAACTTTTGCGCTCCGCCTTGTGTGGTTGGTGTTTAGCATATTATGTAATAAATCAATAGAAGAGGGATTTATGGGTTAAAGATGCTCTGCGTTTGGCGAGAGTATGAGCAGCTCTTTTTGGCAGAAAGCAAATATATTTTCATTTGTGATTAGGTAGGTGATACCTAAATTAAGAACTGCCTTAAGGCGAAATCTGCATCAGCTGGCTTTCGAATCCTTCTCGCTTTAAAAAGCCCGCGGCAGCAGCTGTAAGTGCTCCGCTTTGCAGCTGTTCCAATTTTTAGTGTAAATAACCCCGGTGGCAGCAGCCTTGTTTTTGTCCCCTGCTTGAGTTTTCCCACCCACCCATTCGCGCTCCGCCCCGCATTTTCCAGCTTCCACTTTCCACGCTTTCCCTCTTCGGCACACTTGTCAATATGAAAATGCTGCTGCTTCTGCTGCTGCTGCTGGGCCGCTGATGTTGCCGGTGGCGTTGCCGTTGCTGTTGCCGTTGCTGTTGCATTTTTTCGCTCACCTGAATGTTTGTTCAGTCAGAAAGTTTTGATTTATTTACGGCGCAAGTTTTACATTTTACACGACACTCGCCTCCAATTACATGCCGCTGCCGGTGGCACCACCCAACCACCCACCCATCCATCCCTGCAGCAACCCTTCCGACTGAACTCATTTGCAGCTCGGCAACCCCCGGCGCAGCCCTAAAAAGTAAAACTGAAACTGAAACTCAACTGGAATACTTTCCTTCAGATTTTAATCGCTCACGTGAGTCCTGCGAAACTGCTCGCTCGTGTGTGCGTGTGTGTGTGCGTTTGTGTGAGTGTGAGCCGTTGATGTTTGTGTTTTTACATATTTAGTCGCAGGATAATGTGTCGCCGAGTTGCTATCGTCGTTGGTGTTTTACTTTCCGCTGCCGCTGCTGCTCGTGCTGCTTTCACCGCTTTCCATTTCCCATCGTCGTCGTCACGGTGGACTTGGCCATTTGCATAATGCAGCAGCAAGAGATCCCGCCAACCATGGCCTATATGTAGCCAAGAGTGGATGCGAATTCAGCAACATTTTCAGGATTATAAACAGTTTAATAGAACGATCGCATGACTTAAATTTTACCTTACTTTTGACTTTGGTTATTTTTGCAATTTCTGAATGATTTATTTCCCCGATTAATGCTTACTTGTAAAGGATATTTATAGGCTTAACGTTATGCGTGCAAGCAGTTCCTAACTTGTTGTCCTCTTTAACCCAATCTCAACCGCTTTTACTCTCAAAGGTTTTCCTTTGGCGTTGCATGCAACGTACCCGATATCTGTTACACTATCGACGTCATCTCGTCCTGTTGCGAGTGTTTGTGCTTGCGCTTGTGTTTGTGCCTGCCCCATGAATATGCAACGCAGAGTTTGCCTCGTTATTCCGCCATGTGAGATGGGTTCGGGTATCCGTTTCCGCTTTGCGGGAAATCGATCAGAAGGCCGCTTTGAGATACAGAAAAGAAGATTGTCGCTCGGGCGGCTCATCTCGAAACTACAGTGAAACTAACTCGAGTTTAATCCTGAAAACATTTTTAATTATATTGAAAAGTAACTCCAGTACTTAAACAATATTATTTAAGCACGGGTAACTGGGAAACTTACTTTACATAATTTCTTTTTGTGGTGACTTTTCGGTAGTTTGAGAAGCCTGCCTGTATTCGTCGTCTAAAGTGACCTTGAGGACTGCGAGGAAATACGCGCAGCGGTCTCTTTGCCTTTTGCCTGACCGAAAACCAACCGAGAACCATTTGCGACTCAGACTCATCTTGGCCACTTTCCCTCCGCACGGCCGCAAAATGCTGCCCAGACTTTTGGGCCCAACCAACGTCTTCTGCGGAGGAGGTCTGCGTCTAATACGCTTTCGGCGGCGAGTAACAGTTGCTAAAATGTTTTCCATTGTTTTCACGCTCAACAAAAGGCAGACAATTAGTTTTCTTAAACGACAAATCAAGTAGAAATTAAGTGGTGGCGGGCAAGGGCAAAAGCTGCCGCAACGATCTGAGAGCTGTGGGTGGTTTTCTGACTTGGGTGGTGGGTGGTTGTGTAGTGGGTGGGGTGGCAGGGTGGCTGGCCTGGTGATAACAAAACAAAAGTGGATTATTGGCTCTCGAGCGCATAAACAATAGCATGTGGGCCTTTGTTTGTTTGCCTAGTGCAAAGCGTTTGAGGACACTCCACTCAGGACTCGGGTGTTTTTGCATAATGAGTAAGAGGCGCTAATGTATAATCTGTTCACGAAACCGCTGTTAGAATAAGACTTGTTAAGAAATCCAATCGAAACGATTAACAGAGCGTGCGAAAGCCGTGATTATAACACTTTCATGATGTGCTATAACTGGCAGCGAAAAGTAGGGAAATATTTCTGAGGCATAATCAAAAGAAAATCCTGGAAAAACCCCAAGTCGAGACAGCAACCTTTTCGAACTTACCCATGCGCATGCTTGAGAGAGGAATTTTCCTGAACGAACTTCGGCTGGCACTCGGCGCTTTTCCTTTTGGCCAACACGAACGAGCGGCAGTCGGCCAGGAAGAAAGGATATCGGAGCGGCAGCGACGCCGACAGAATAACGGTAAACGACCGGAGCGGTACGATGTGTTGACTATTTGTGAGGCGGACGAAGGCGCTTCGCTTTCAGTTTGAATTGTGTCCTCGTTAAGAAAGGATATTCGTTACATTGTTGTTAAGTTGTTATTATAATTTCTCAAACAAACCAACCAACCAACCAAAGCAACCCAAAGCAAACCGAAAGCCAACTGCTCGCTAAAGAGAATTCAAAATAAAAACCGAAAAGTAAGGAAAAGCGAAAAAAAGAAATTCCATCAATCGACGAAGTGAAATAACGAAAGCCGAGCAAACGAAAAACTAACCAAAAACTTAATAATGATAAAAAATAATCTACAAAATAATAAATAATAACAACTTAGAAAAACTAAAAGTTTCCGAAAGCTTATAAATATTAAAATAAGGGAAACATTTTATTGGACCAATGTTTTTTAGTTTCTGCACTTTTAGTGCCGAAAGATTTAGTGTTTAAAAAAGATTCTGTTCGTTTTGGCAAAAGACTTTTGTTGCATAAACTTGTCATGTGTTTTTTAGTGAAAGAAGTTTGAATCGAAATGTGTGTCTGTGTTAATGCTATTATTTTTACAATTTAGTTTTAAAAAAATAGAAGAAATGATTTTGCAATAAAATCGATTCGAGCTGGGGATTTAAGGTAATACTTAACCCGTTTTGGGTTCCTTGGCTTCGTTGTCACATAGGCGAGCATCGATTTTGGCCATATTTACATAGCCAGCCACAACGCTTTTTGCGTGCATGTACGAGTATTTTGTTGTGCCTGTTGTGTTTTTGGCCACATTATGTACAACTACAGGCGTCTGGCACTTCGGCTTGTGGGCCACATAAACCGACAACGAGCAGCCAATAAATGCTGCCGACTGGGCTCCTATATAAAAAGGACACTGCAGCTGTGTGTGATTCATACTCTCCGGCAAACACACACACACACACACCCAAACAAACACACACACTCGCGCGAAGGGGAATGCTGTGTGCCGTATGTATTTTGTATTTTTGGTGTGGCCCCTGCACTCGTCCTGGTTTTTTCTTTTTGCTGCTTGCCCGCGAGTGCTTCCGTGTGTCCTGGCTCTCCGAGCAAACATAAAAATATAAGTTTATATTTATATTTATACATAGCATTTGTCTGTCCGTCCGTCCGTCCGTCTCCATCTCCGGGGGCGATATAAAACCGGAAGCGTCTGATCCTGACACTTGCCAACACTTGGGGCGAACGGGGCGTCAGGAGGCGCTTTGTTTGGGAGGCTGTCGTAAAACCCCAGCTCGGATCCTTGCGCGTGTTTTTTGGCACTTGTATTCCGCTCCTTTTATTATTATTGTTATAATTTTTTCGCCGCTGAGCTGGCTGAGCTGTCTGTTCTGCTCTTGGCACTTAGACATTGCGTTACGCGCATAACTTTTTATTTTTTGTTGGCTCATGTTTCGCTTTGTATGCGTGTGCGTGTGCGTTTGCGAGCACACAAATCGTAAAATATTAAATTTAATTTTTCAAATGATGTGTGAATGGCTTAGTCTTGATATATGATAATGGCCGTGCGCGGCTGCCATAAAAGTCGGGCGAGTCGTCAGTTTTATTTACTCTGCTCTCGGTTCGAAGGACTTTGATCACACTAGCAGACGGCAGAGTTAATTATCCTCTTGTTTGTTTACGCTTATGATTTTGCGTTGGCAGAATGTTGGTTTTGCTTAAACAAGAACCTCTCCATATTTTCGTAGAAAATCAAACCAAGGGAGTCCTCGAGCCTCGAGCGCTGCGGATTCTGCCTGGGAACATAATTCAAAACCACATGAACTTTTCGAAAACAAATTTCATTGGTCTGTGATAAGTGAAGGTCAAGCAAAGAGGAAATTTTTTATGAAAACTATAAACCAACCACAAACAACACGAAGCGGAACAAACGGCAAGGAAAACCACAAAAGGCAGCGTTTTCCAAATTAGCAAAATTGTAGAAATTATTTAATGCATCAAATCGTTTGACCAAACAACAAGCAGCGCCAGCAGCAACAACAACAGTGCGGTTTCACACAAAAAGGCGGCCATTAAAATAACAAAAAAAAAAAAAAAACAAAACAAAAACAAAAAACAAACAAAAAAGGGAAAAACCTAGCCAAATTATAACACAATTTATTTATATCATCAACTGCAAGGCGGCAGGCACTTCATTAAGGATCAAAGCGAGCTGCGTGCAACCGCAGAACGTGCAAATTCCGCACCGCAACAGCAAAACCAAAAGCAAAGGCAGTAGCAACAGCAGCAGCAGCACCACCACCAGTACTCCATCTGCACCTCCACCTTCACTGACCTCCCCCGGAGCCACTGCACCACTGCGCCAGCCGGAAAATGTTGGCCATGCCCACGCTGATGATGCCAGCCACCGCCCAGATGACGCTCAGCGCCGCCCACGGAAAGCCCTACGAGACAAAGCTGCTGGCCATCCACCAGACGCACCTGCAGCAGCAGCAGCAGCAGCAACAGGCGCCCGCCCCCCGCAGCAGCAGCAGCCGCAGCAGCAGCAGGCGCCCAACGGCAAGCAGCCGCAGCAGCAGCAGATGACCATCGTCACCACGCAGCAGCAGCAGCAGCACCCCCAGTCGCAGTCGCCGCACCAGCAGCAGCAGTCGCAGCAACAGGCCGCCGCAGCCGCCGCAGCCGCCGCCGCCGCAGCAGCGGCCGCCCACCACCAGCAGCAGCAGGCCGTCGCCGCCGCCGTCTGCGCCGCCCAGCAGCAGGCCGTGGTGGTGCAGCAGCAGCAGCAGCAGTACCAGATCCACTCGCAGCAGCAGTCGCCGCAGCAGCAGGTGCTCTGCATCTCGCCCAAGCAGGGTAAGCTTTGAATCAGATTTCTATGATTATATGTATCAGATTATGTGGGAATGGAGCTCAGTATCCTCTGAATAGATTGTACTATTCATCATTAATAATAATGAAGAGGAAGCCAAGACAATAAATACCCATTATAATAATATTTCTACAATTATTAATAATGCATAAATTAACCCAACACAAATATGAATACTTTGTCTAATTTTTGATATAGATTCTTGATCAGTTCATTTAATCAGTTAGCATCTTTAAAAAATATTCCAATATTCTTGCAAATTCATGCATCAGCACTCTTACGAAACATGGAAGCCTTTCCCATCGCTGACTTTTTAAAGAGCCTCTCCCATGGAATTCTCGAGTTAATGCCAGCATTAACATTAGCTCTCCCCCTGCGTAATTGTCATAATCGATACGATGATAGAGCAGCTAATAAACGCGCTCCCCAGACTGGGGAACTCCTTTGACGATTCCCTGATGGACGAGCGAGCCTGCGAGGTGTGGGCCTGCTCCATTTGTTTACGAGGACATCCAACACTTTGGGCACTTATCGATTGGCTTTTATTGCCCGCCTGCGCCTATGGCCGTGTTCTATTCCCAGTCCCAGTCCCAGTCCGAGTCGCAGGTCCTTACAAATTTCACGAGTTTTACGAGCAGCTCGAGCAGTTCAAGTAATGCTTTTTATGGTTTCGTCGTAAAAGTCGGCCAAGCCTCTAATAGCTGTCTAATGTTATTTGGCCTCAGAACGCGGCCCGCGTGCTTGTCAAAGTTTACGTTTTCACTTAGTCTCCGAAAATAAAGGAAAAACTAGCACCTATCCATATCGGAACTGGAGAGCCAAAGGTGTCTGCCTTTGTTGCTGTGCCAAATCAAATAGAAATCAATTTGAAATTATTGACAATTTCCACACTGGCATTGGCTCAGTCAATCGACTCGATTCGATTCGATTCGATTTTGATTTCGAGTCCGTGATTCTCCGATTTTGTCATAGTTGGCATTCTGACTAAACGAAAGGCAAACAAACACACTCGCAGCTAAAGCAAACAGACGGCGTGGGCGGAAAAGTAAATACCGGGAAGGGGGCGTGGCCCTTGTCTGTCTGCCGTTGTTTCTTCACTTATTTTTTTTCGCTTTGAGCCACTGTGAAAAGTGCAAGACGAGACGAGCAAGTGAAGTGCAGCGGACGGCGGACAGCGCGGCGTATACGTAACATTTAAACGCACGTCCACACTTGACCAGCTTTTCCCGAGACAGGGAATTGAAAATCGAACTCGAGCTGAACTCGAACTGTTGGAAAGAAGAAAAGTTTCTTTGGCAAGTTTGCTGCCGTTGCTTTGCGGCAAATTTGTTTTTAAATTTGCCGAGTGTCTGCTGAAATTTTCAATTGGATTCGTTTCGCTGTAGGATGCGGAAACAAATTGCCAAAAGCGAACGACACGAGAATGTGCAGCAAAGTTCTAAGGTTGTAAGCAAACAGACAAAGGCGCAGTGTGCCAGCACCGAATTTGGCTTATAAAGTGGCTCGTTTTTTGTGCGAGTGTCGCAACCGGCAAGCGTCGTCCTTTGTTAGACGGTAAGGACGTTGACTGATGCGCTGGCACAGCTGCCAAGTAGCCCGCCATTGTTGTCCTGCTCCCTGCTCCTCTCAGTTCGGGTGGGCCAACTTTAAACAGGTGATCGATTTTCTCTTTGTCACTTTGGCCGAGCGCAAATTTAATAAAATGTGGCGGGTCGAATTTAATCCGCTTGCAGGCGGCTTGCGACACCTATCACGTATTAAATATGGCATATTTAAATTATGAAATAACCTGAATAAAATTGAGCGGGCAGAGCTGTGCAGATTATGGCTGATTTTGAAGCCCATTTAGCAGCTCCCATAATGGAAATTATTTATATTATTTTATTTGCCATTTTTTTCCATCTCCCCCCTCGATTTGCATATTTATGTTCCAGCCGTGGCCGTAGTTTTTGCACTGCACTCGAACGCAATTGAATAAATAAGCATATTAAATGCTCGCCGACAGCAAACACAAAAGTGCATGCTCGTATTGATGCAGCTTAAAAAAGGGTCCACTTTCGGGTCTTTACGGACCTTGAACGCATTGGAAAACACTATAAATTCCGCTGGAGAAGCCATTAAGAGCTCGTAATTAGGCTGATGAATTCAGGGCTCCTGGTCGGAATAACAATCGCCGGGTGGAAGCGCCCTTAAAGTGGAAAATAAATTCAGTTTGGCGTCTGCTGCTGAGTTAATGCATTTTCCGCTTCCACGCTTCCACGAGCAGACACAAAGAGCGATTCGTGTGCGAATGCCGAATGCGAATGTCCTTCTGCCCTGCTTCCCTAATGATAATGATGATGGTGATGGCGATGGCAATGTCGATGGCGCTGGCAATGGTGATTATTATTGGCAGGCAGTGCATCGTATGCCGAGTGCATTTTGTCAACCTGCTCGCTGTTCGCTGTTAGCTGCTCGCTGCTAACTCATCGCCCATTATCGTCGTTATTGTGGCCGTTAAGTACGTTTGCCGCCATTATCCTGCTCCTGCTCCTCCATCGCTCGTCCTTCCTCCGGCTGCAGTTATTATGTTTTAAATATGCCGCCAGCGTGCTCCGTATATCTTGGCCACTTTTTCCGCCAGAACGCCTCGCCGTGCAGCTGCTCAATGGTTTTTAAAATTGAAAACTATATATCAATGGCCTAGGCCAAGGGTATAGTTTGTCGGATGGCTGGCTGCCCGGCTGACTGGCTGGATGGCTGGCTGGAGGTCTGGACCGGAGGTATGTCCTTTGTCTGGCTAGGCTTCTCCTCTCCCTTTCGCCTTTCTCCGATTCTGTTCCCCTTGTCGCTGCGCCTTTCTTATGGGTTTTCATTTATTTGCTATTAACCTGTCATTGTTCATTTTTATTATTGTGCGGTTTTTATGCTCGCCTTTTGCGCTTTGTCCTCGCCATTTGTTGTTGCAATCGTGTCTCGCGGCATTTCCCGCTCACATGTGTGTGTATGTGTGTGCAATAAATTGTTATTATCGCCGCGTTGCAGCATGTCGTCGTCCTTTCGCAGGACCTCGCCTTGTCCTCCGCAGACCATGCAAAAGATTTATAACTTTTATTATTATTGAAGCTTATTTGCCGCTTTATCTGGCGCTGCCCGACTTCGGTTCACAGCTCAGCCATAGTTTACGACTGGAAAATCAATCATACGCCATGTTTGACGCCGAGTCAAGCCAGCCGAGCATCACCTGCCACTTCGAGGAGATGGAGGAGCCCCCATCTCCTCTCCCTTGGGAGCCCTTTGTTTTCCCCGGTTGTCACCGTCGTTTCGTATTAATTTTTCACCGCCACCCGACACTCATTGATGTCGGCTGTCATTAATGTCTTTGCCCTGCTGTCCATTCGCTGTCCACTTTGGCAGCGACTTTGTCTGGATGCAAGGCGGAGCAGAATTGCATCGCTGGCAAGGAATCCCCAAAGGATGCACTGGGAAAAATGTCACCAAACTGCTTGATTCGATGATTAATGGGTATCCTTCACAAAATCAAGCAAATATGATATGTATAAGTCTAGCTAAGAATAAGTTCTGGTTTAAAATATTTTAAAAGAAATTCCCTATAAATAATACTTATATGCAGAACCCTTTTCTCCCTGTGGCACTTGAACAATACAATATATGGCATCCCATATATCAGGGAATGGGAATTCCCCCAAGGCTGCTCACTTAATTCAGTGGGAGGCCCAGTGGGCCATGGATTAGTATGCCAAGTGACGTCCAGCGGCTGATGCCTTGTTATTAAGTGGACGCTGCAGTTCCACTTCCACTGGCCGAGGGAAACTTTTTACAAACGTCAGTCCGCCTGATTTTCCCCTTTTCCCGTCTCCCCATTTCCACGTCCTCCTCGACTCCTTTGTTTTTGTTTTCCTCCTTTTTGCTAAATGCCAGCAAACAACAAAAGCAGCATAAGGCAGTTTGGACAGCCGGGATGAGCATACAACTACGTAGCTAATACTTTAGCAGCCGGATTAGGTTCAATTGGAGCGGGCAGCGGCTAAAGGGGAAAATGGGCGTAAAAAGAGAGACATCCTGGCTGTAAAAAAATCTCAAGCCCACACATACACCCACATGCACACACAAGGACAGAAAGAGAAAAGGAGCTGGGAATAAAAACTGTTGTAGCAGGCATTAAAGTTTAAACGTTGGTAAATTCCTACAGCTTCCGCTTTGTTGGACTTCATGACAGTCGCTGCGGGGACAAAGGACCGCTTGACTGGACAAGGCCAGGTGGAAAGGGAAGGGGTGGGGGAGTGGTTGAAAGAGGGGCGGGTGAGCTCCTGTGGTCCAGGCAGGTGCGTCAATGTGCGTGATGGGTGCAAATGAAAGGACGATTACAAAAATCGATCAAGTTGCCTTTGAGGGAGAGCCAAGGTAGAAAGTCAAACATCGTGTAACAAGTTTCTCTTCTAAGCAGCAATTTAAGTTTGTATGTGTGCGAAAATTAAGCTGGGCAGCAGTTTAAATTTAATTACGTGACTTCCTAAGAGAGCAATTTACAAGTTCCTTTAAAGGAATTGTTAATTATTTAAAGTGTTGGAGACTTCCTCAATCTTTTTTTTTTTTTTTTTTAAATTAAAGACTTTTTTTATCCCAGTGACCGTCACCTCTTGTTAAAGTCGGGTTTTCTTGTGTCTGCCAAAAAGGACATAAAACGTGAATACTCTCCAGAAAACGCTGTACACTTTTGTGAGCTGCGGTGGCAGATAAAAATGTTTGGTGGCGCATCATAACACGCACAGTGACATGGACACATGGTGAGGCCATTGTGCTGGTTATCCTGCGGGCACAAAGTCCACGTTCTGCGCTCGTAATTTCGCAATCGTCAATCGTGATCAATGTTTTATACACAGCATTTTAAATGCCAGCCAGACTCACATGCAAATGTCTGCTGCTCTTCCTGTGGAAAAATCGATGCAGCTGAGCCGTTTCGTCTGGCAGCGGCTTTAAGGTCCACTCTAGGGTGGAGTTGGGCCATGGCTCAGGGGTCGGGGGTTGGGGTTGAGGTCAGCCAGGGGTCAGCTGGGCAGCCATTTTGCCGTTCGGCCTGCACTGCGCCTTTGTCTTTGTCTTCGGTGCCTGTTTGGAGGCTGTCGCAGCCACAGGAACTGGACGCAGAATCAGGCTTTGGCTGTGGCACCGGGCACAATGCAGCAGCCGACGCATTTGACATTGTCAGCCGGCCTCGCAGGGCTGTGGCTCAGTTGTGGCTTAAGGGGGCTTTTTGCAGGTCGAGCCCATGCAACTTGAAGTTCGGTTAAATCAGATTGAGAATTTAAAGCTACTTGCAGGAACTTTTCGTTTGGGAAAAATCCCTTTTAAATTGATACTTAAATAATATTTTTTATATTTCAACTCCATCATTTTCTAAAACACCTAGCAACAATATTAATACTTAAATATAGAATACCCCCTTTAAAAAACACCCCCTAGTACACCCCTGTTTACTTTGTTGGCTGCTTGTGTTGGCTATGAGATGGTGTTATCTTGGTCATCCTTCGGCCGTGACCATCGTCAACAGGATCCTCCTCGAACGACCAACAGCAGCTGCGGTGCCTGGCGTCGACTGAGGCAGAGGCAGCGACAGAGGAGCAGAGGCAGCGGCAGCGACCGCACAAAAAGCCACAAAGCCACATCCGTCTGTGCGCCGCTTGGGTCGCTCGATGCTCGCAGTTCGCAGCTCTCCGCTCTTGCCTTTGGGTCGTGGCCCGGCCTTTTGTTCTGCAGCTGCCGCGTGACCAGCCAAACAAGCAGCACCACCCACCGGGCAGCAAGCAACTCATCCAACCCCCCTGGAAGCACCATCCACTGCTCCTGACTTTGTGGCATCCGCGACAGTTCCCCCTTCGCTGATTTGTATATTTCGTGGCAGCATAATTTATTGATTGAGTGTTTGGCCAGTCCACAGCAACCACCGAGTGGGGAGCCCTGCCCCAACCACCGACCACCGAGCACCAACCACCTTGACCCACCGACCACCCTGGTCACCCCTTTTCACTTCCAATTCCGACTTTCAATTGTCATTGCGAATATTTCAGCTCGTTCTTTTTGCAGCGTTTTGTTTTGCTGGCCCTGCCGGTTTGATTTTGTCAGCTACGCTTTGTTGCGCTTTTCGCCAGCTCTGTCTGCCCCGCTTTTCCCGATTTTCCACGCTTTCCTCGCTGCTCCCGCTTCCTCCCGTTAACTGTGTTTTTGCATCCAAACTAACGCCAACCGCCGACCTACCGACTCCGCTGAAAATTTAAATTGGTTTGTTTTGTACTGCGGCGGCTTCTAGTGCACAGTGAAAAATAGTCAGGTTTTTACTTTAAAATTATATCAATTTTTTTTATATATAGGAAATGCATTTATAAATATTTATTTGGAATTTATAGAATCATTTCTAGGATATTTATAAAGCTAAAAGCTTGGAATGTTGATATATTTTAGATAAAAAAAATTTCTGTTAGTGTCTTCCTGCTTCTGTTTCCAGCAGCGCTGCCATAAAATTGCAAATTGCAATTCGCTGGCAGGTCTTGGTCTTTTCCCCCGACTTTTCCGCCCGCCTTGCCCCCACTGAAGATGTCTGGCAGACATCAGCGTCATGTTGCGCATCGTTGACAAAGTTACGAGAAACTGTGGTAAATTTTATTTGAATTTCCAATGCATCTGCTGGCGCTTTTCCGCTTTTCCCTAACCCCAGGAGCAGCTGCTCGTTGCGGTTGGCAAGCGTTGATGAATGGAATGCAGTTAACACCCGAAAAGCATGGTGCTTCCTTTGATTTTTTCCCCCTTTCTCCTTAACCCCCACTCACTGCGAACTCCATCCGTTCTGTGTTCTAGCCACCAATTAATCATGGCCCTGGGCAATCACTTTCTGCTTCATTAATGATTGCAGCCAGCCGCAAAAGATAAGCCCGGCAGAGCAATTTTTAATCATAATGGGATCTCGGATCCGGGGCCAATCCTCCGACCATGTCAAACTTGTTGAGGCCTCCTTGTCGAGGATGGCTCCTCGCCCGCATCATTGGCGAAGTCCCGGGGCCAAGACAAAGACAACATGTCGAACACGAGGACCAAAGTCGAGGGAGGTGGCACGCTTTAATGATAACAATAAAACAGCTCACACAGCGCGAGCAGGCATCAATGTCACACACGAGGAGCAGGAAAAGCTGGGAAAGCAGGGAAATCGGGGAAGTGCGCCATTCGCAGCACCAGCACAACTTTCAACTTTTACGGCAGGGCAACAAAAATAAAAGCATGAGGGTGTTTTTTTGAAAAATTGCGACAGCAGCAGCAGCAGCAGCTTCTGCGTTAAATCAAAAAATTATATAGTCATATAGTCGGGCGCACACATGGCCCGGAACAGGAGCAACATGTTCGGCATTTAGATGCGGGTCCTCGCAGCGATAGAGGCGATAAGGAGGCAACGAGGCAAGGACACAAGGAGGCAAGATGGCAAGGAGCAGGAAAGCCACGGCTGGCAGAAATTAATTTATAATAGGCATCCTTTACGAGATGACAAGGCTGCTGAGTAAGATAATGGCATCAAAAGGCGTAGCTCGTCGGGATTTGTGGCCCGAACCGGTCGCATGTTTGGCAAATAACGAAATTACTTAGCGCCGGCGACGATGAAAGGCGGGCCAAAATGGGATGAAGCTTGTAAGCTGCTGCTAATAAATATTTAAAAATGTTTGTGTGCAAAATGGGAAAATGTGATTTTCAGTGGGGGATCGAAAGCAAGAAACGAACGAACGAAGCAACGAAGGAATGAAGCTCCCCTCGTTCAGCCAGTGTGAACTGGCAATTAATTATGCAAGACGAGTCGAGGGCAGATGACATGGTCAGAAGGGTGGTCAATGAACCCCGGGAAGGTGTCCCCTTTCGAGCACCCGATTTGGATGCCACACCTGTCCCGTCTGTCGCTACCGCTCCACCCGATCCCCTCATTAACTGGCTGTCGTTCATCGACATTAACTCACTCGAGCTGCACAAACACCACGGCTCCCGAATTCAATCCGATGGAAGATACAGGGCGCGCGCAATAAAACGTATTTTATGAGCAAATTATGTTTATTAGTGCGTCAAAATGTCAACATTATGCACGGCGGAATACAGACTACGTATTAAAAAGTACGTATAAAAAACGAAATATGAAGCCCCACACACAGGGCCATAAAAGTATGGCCTTTTTGGCAGCCAATTTCGAGAGTAAGGTAATTTCGCAGCCAGCTCAAAGGCACCGCAGGCCAAGCAACAGAGTGTTGGTCAAAGGGCAAGGGGCAGTGGGAATGGGGAAGGGGAGGAGGTGGAGGTGGAGGAAGGACAAGATGCAGGACTGCAGGCTTGGTAAGGCGGCCTTGTCCGATGTCTACATTGTGGCAGCAGATATAATTCGATTTGCAAGCTATCTCCATCCCGCAACAGCACACGATTCGAATATGAAAATGAAAATCATCGTAAAACTTCTTGAGGAGAAAAAAAGCTTGAGATCACTGAGGAAAAATATGAGAACTAAGAACTAAGCAGTTTGAAAAATATTTTTCCGAGTACTTAGCGAAAAGAAAAAGGGTTAAGACTTATAGTAGGAAACATTTCTTACAATTGAATTGTTTAAACAAAGAATTTTTTAACGAAGTACTTACCAGATTTCTCTCCGTGTATGCGGAAAATGCTGGAGCCAACGAACCGAACAACAACAAGCAAATTACAACAATGGCCGGGCAACATTGTTGCATCACAGAACGCGCCGCGATGCATGCTAAAAGTAATGCACAATGACAAACGCTCGTCGTGAGCCACCACCATTGCCACCACCACCACCAGCACGGCAACTGCTTGCACCACCCGAATCCGGCTAAAACCCCCGGGGCGAGTGCCACAAAGACTGGGCCAGCATATAAAAATAGTGGCTGGCAGGAGGAGGAGCGAGTGACAGGAGGCGGTTGCCTGTGCCTCTTGCTATTGGGATTGCGATTGCGACTGCAGCCCACGCAGGATGGCCAACGCGCATGACGCGCTCCTCCAACCGCCGCACACTCACTGGCTCACTGGCTCACAGGCCGTCCCGCTGCCCCACCCACCACCAACTAGCCACCCAGCAACTTAACCACCCAGCCACCCACCAGCGGAAGCTGACGAAATGTTGCCGATGAGCATTGCTAACGATGTGGGCAAGAACAACACAACGCCTACGAGGACGAAGCGATGACGAGGACGAAAGGCCAGGACGAAACCAGGACGAAAGCAGGACGAAAGCTGGCGAAGGCGGCAGCAACAAAATTGCAGCTAGCCACTTTCTTCCTGGGCGGGAATTGCATTATCTGCTCGTGTGTGTGCCTGTGTGGGTGTGTTTGTTGCGTTTTTATTTGCCGGCTAAGTCTTTGTTGCTGTTTTCTATTTTCCAGCTTCGGCTGCCTTCATTTTCCGCCCCTTTTTTTTTGTTTTTGCCCCGCTCGTTGCTCGTCGGCGGTTGGGCGCAAAACTTTTAAATTAGAAATTTTTGTTAGTTGCACAAATCGAGGGGCGGAAAGGGGGAGGGGCAGGAGTGAAGTGTTGGGACGCCAGCACTCAATAGTTTTTTACACTTTGTTAGTCGGTTAGTTTTTGTTGCGCAGCTCTTTTTTTTAAGTTGTCCGCTGCATTGTGGTTTCCATTGGCACTCGCCAGTTGCTATTAATTTTTAATTTTTTCCTTTGGTCTTGGCCCTGTATACATTTTTTCTGCCCATGGCAGACGTTCTGAGGTCAAAGTTTTAATGCAATTTCGGCAGAGGTGTTAAATAAAGAACCGGCTGAATGGTGTGTAAACAATCAGGGACTTATGCGAAATTGATGAATTTAAGGGGGAATGGCGATTTATATTTCATTCTATTACCCCTTTTCGACGACACAAGAAAACCCATTAACATTGTGCGCCCACAAAAGTAGGCAATGCTTCCTGCGTCCTCTTTATTCGGGCTCCTTTGTGCGCCCCCAACTTGTTATTACCTATTCGCCCGGTCTGGAGTTCAACAAAAGATGAGGTGATTGAAATTTCGCTCCACAAAGGGAACGGCAGAAGCCCAGAAGCCAGAGATAATTTCAGCAATAGGCGTCACCTAATGGCATTCCGCAAATTGTTTGCTGGATTCGCAGGCGAGGGCAAGCGGCTGTCAAAACGACTGAGATTCAGGATTCACGATTCAGGATTCAGACTTCAGGATCCGGGACTTCGGGACTTATTTTCCCCCCGCCACTCCTCCGCTCTCGTGGCATAAAAAAGGTTGTCATGCTGCCAAGAAGCGGCGAAGACGATGACAAAAAAACAACAACTTAATACCCAGCTGATGCCTATTAAGCACAGCATTTGTGGCACCACCACCTCGTCGCCCCACTGAGCGGCTCTGCGTGTGTCTTGCCTTGATTTTGTGGCTGTTATATTTTCATTTGCTTGATTTGTTTTGGCATAATTCTGCCATCTGCCATCTCCTCCCCTCTCCTTTTTTTCGTTTGTCGTTTTGTTTTGTCTGGGCTTCGGTAAATTATTGGAAATTTCGCTGTGGCCGTGGAACTCGCATCGTTTGGGTTTTTGGTATTGGCAAACCGCAAATCAGCGTTTTTTTCCGAGCGCCTCCCTTCGGCTCGCATTAAGCATTCGCCATGGTGGCCCGGCTCCACTAATTTGGGCATGCCAAGTGACGATGCACACGTAGCAGCAATAATTTCGGCTAATTGCTCTCCGAACAGCAATTTAAATGCGAAATGAATTCAGTGGGGTCGCCCGCCCACAAAAGTGGGCTGGAAAATAGTTTCATTTGAGGCTGCTGCTGCTGCTACTGCAGTTGTAATAAAATTACGCATACGCTGCGTGCGCCCACTGGCCTGGCTGCATATTAAAAGCGAGTTTGTCCTGCCCGGACACTCGGACCGAACCCAGATTCAGATTCAGATCCAGATCCGGATCCAGACTCAGACCCAGACCCAGACCAACCTCGAATCTGGACCCCGTCTCGTCATACATGTCGAGTATGACTTTCATTGCAATTCATATCTGGGCGCAGACGTCGCTGGCAAAATGGCAGAAATTAAATTCGTCTCTCGACTGACAAATGTCCCCCGAGTGGGCAAAACCAGAAAAGTACTTGACGATACGTAAAAGTCAAGTCAAATTGCAGGGGACCGAGTCTCGCCCCCGTTTTCATAAGTCAGCTTGTAATGTTGTTAAGCATCCGAAGATACTGTCACTGTACTCTGGCCACAGAGAGGAGGCTGACGGGTGGCTGTTGGGTCCTGCGGATCCTGGGGGATGCAGGACTCCTCTGGCCGTATCTGCAGCTTTGTATCTTTAGTGCTGCCGGCGGAGTCGGCAACTTCAGCTTCTGGTCTTCCGTTGGCTTGGGTGGCTGAAGAGCAGCTGATGTTGATGATGATACACACTCAAGTGCGCTTTGGGTACAGCAGTTGAGTAAATACACAAACAGGACACCCCTACTCCCTCACACGCAAACACATACACATGAGCAAGAGGAGGATGCCCTCAAATACACACACACACACACACAAGCTCGCACACACTCGCACACCATATGCGCAATATGGCGACGTTGACGTTGACTTTGCCGCTGCTGCCGCCTTTACTTATTTATGCCAATTTTTGGCTGCGTGTGCGAGTGTGCCTGCCGGATTGTGGCTCGTTTGTTATTGTTGATTTTCGGCTGGCTCTGCTTCTATTTAAGCATTTAAAGCAAGATGCTACGTGAGCTGAATGCTGAGCCTCGAACACCCCTGAACGCACACACTGCGAAAAGTCTGGACAAATTTGGGCACTAATTCAGCAGCAAGCATTTAAAGAGGGTCTTTTAAATGGGGAAGGAATACATAACTTACTCGAAGGAATGGTTGAAAATTGAAAAGTAAATTTATACAAAATTATTTAACTTAGAAACTGATTTGGTATGAAACTTTTGTGCTATTACTTACCTAATTAAATTTCATATTCATTACGATTATGAATAAATTACTAGTTTACTTCATACATAACTATATGTATTTCGAATGTTTGTCTAATTTTAAAATCGTTACTGGCTTGAAAGCGTAACTCGCCGAAATGGCACATTTCTGACTGGGACATGGCGGTTTTTAAATTCCACCCCTTAACCCACTGCCTCCCTGGGGACATTAAAGGCCCCCAAACCAAACCAAACCAAACCTAACCAAACCAAACCAAACCGAACCAAAGCAAGCCAGCCAACGAACCAAGCAGCCGGCTCAAATCTAACCAACTGAAGCCACTTGGGAATCGCTCTGACATCGCTCCCGCATTGGTTTTATTTCATTAGTTCTGCGCCAATTTAAATATTTAACGAACATTGCGAGTTGATAGCATTTGCCGGCAGCTTTAAATTGACAAAAGCGAAACAGAGAGCGAAAAAAGTGGGCAAATGAACGCGACTGTGGCATAGATTAAATTTCCGCTCTTATGAATGCGCGTAGCTAATAGAAACGGTGGTGCAGGGTGGTTTCTGCGGGTGATGGGTGGTGCTGCCTGGCTGGTTGGCTGGTTGGCTAGCTGGCCAGATGGATGGGTGGATCCTGGGAGGCTGTGACAGCACGGGAGCTGCATATATTTCGAGCTAGGTCCCTGCTGATGCCGCACATCCGCGGTCCCCGGCCGGCGCTCGTCAATTTCAAATGTCCGAAAAAAGAAATCCAATTTGCCCGCCGCTCGCGCTGGCAATGCCCCATGGACATGCGTTAATAAAAACAAAAAACCTCGGGCCAAAACAACGGCACAAAAAACCCGGCTGGCGACGGCTGCAGACGGGCAACCAAATCCAAAACTAGGGGCCACGGCCATGGGAACGTGTAGAAAATAAAAATTTCTATTTAAATGGCAAAAATCAACAAATGCAACGCAAAACAATCTAAACACAAATCGAAATTAAATGACCGCACTTGCACACAAAAGCGAGCTCGACCGAAAGCGCTCACACAAACACAAACACACATACACACACACGCGTACACGGTGAAAAAAAGAAGGGAACATGGCAAAAACAAGCCACTCGTGGCCAACAAAAAAAAGGGCCAGAGTTGGGGCAAAAAATGGAAAGCAAGTGACTAAAATAAAGTGCAGCAGCTGCGCAGCTTTCCAACAAAAAAAGGTAACAAGGTTGGTAGGAGTTCTGTTTTTTTTTTATTTTGCAGGGAGAGGGAAAGGGAAAGGGGAAAGGGGGTGGCGGTCAGTTTGCCGGCCGCTTTTGCATGTATGTGTTAGCCAAATGCTAGACGCGGGTTGTGCAATTTCAACATTTCATTCAGCGACTAGTTTTGAATTCCATGTTCGCCTTTCTGTGCGTTTTCCCTTTTTACCTATTTTTATTGTTTCCTAAAAAAAAAAAAAAATGAGGGAAACCCCCCAACAGACCTTGGATTTGATCCAGACTCATATTTGTTTTAAATTTGGAAGAGCTTTTTCTTTTTCAGGATTTAGCCTTCTAACAAAGGATT
Source organism: Drosophila ficusphila (assembly GCF_018152265.1). NCBI lineage: Eukaryota > Metazoa > Arthropoda > Insecta > Diptera > Drosophilidae > Drosophila > Drosophila ficusphila. The sequence goes on from NW_025064737.1 coordinate 23,639,278, forward strand.
ATTATTTCAACTGCTTAACTGCGTTCATGTGAACCATATATTAATTAACTTAAATGATCTCATTTCGCACCCACTTCAACACTTTTCCTCTGTCTTTTCAAGCGAATTAATTAACTGCAAACGTGCGAAACTAAATGAAGTCACTTGCTAGTTTTTCCATAAAAAATAACCCCAAACACCTTACAATTAACGCTCCCTCGCCCAACCAACATAAATCCCAACCCGACCCATATGCTCGAGTCATTTTGGGGTTGGGATGAAAGGGAGAACCGCTATTACTAGAACCTCGGCTGCGTTGGGTAAGCCCCCTAAGTGTGGATATATCAACACCTACGACTAGTCGCCACAATAACAACAAATGGAACTGGCCAAGCGACAGAGACAATAAGTGTAATGGACGCGGAAAAGAGAGGGAAAGCCGTTGGCAGCGGCGGAAAATAAAAACGGTAACCGCAATTTGACCCGGGTTTTTACTTGCTTTACATTTCGTGGCGCCCGACAAATATGCAGATTGGCACACGGGGCGGTCCTCCCACCTGCGACGCGTTTACCTCTAACATGTGCTACCAACGACGACAGATACATTTTCCGGGCCCTTCTGTTTGTTTCCACCCCTTTGCCGCCCAGTCGCCCAAATCGCCCACCAGCCCCACGCCCTTCCACCCCCTTTGACAAACGCTTACAGCAGCGTTAAATGTTCAGCGGGGGTTGCTGCTGGGGATTTTGTCTATAACTCTGCCGTGCGTGTGTGTGCGTTGGCCATAACTAACCCGAACCCAATGCAAACACATGGGCTCCCAAAAGGTGATTCAGTTCCCTGAAAAATGCTGCTAAATGTTTAGGAGTGTGTTTTCGATATTGGCTAAAACATGTTTCCAATATCATATAAGAAGTTTGTTTTGTTTAATAATTTATTAAGCTCACTTTAAAGTACGAAGCGAACAGAATGATATAGTAGGAGGTCCATATTTTACTTTAATGTTTTGAAAAACCTTAAGATTTGACATACGCACTTTTTCGAATTACCAAAATTTTTTTTTTTTAATTTTATAAGGGGTACCCCAAACAAAATTATGAAAAAACCGGAAAATTTCTTTATTATAAATTCAAAAAATAGAAAATGCCACATGTTTAGACACTAAAAACCATTTAAGAAAATACGTTTTCATTGAAATCAAACGACAAATGGCTGTTTTATGAGAATTTTTGTTGACTACAAAGCGTGAATCTTTAAGGCAAGGTTGCCTTGTTTTGGCCAGTGCGGCTTTTGTTGTTCGTAGGCCGGAACAAACGCAATTTCCATTTGGCAGTGGGTCTGTGTGTGAGATTTCTAATTTATAAGGCAACATGTTCTCGGCACTCGGGACTCAACCTTGCTGCATTTCTTGGCCTGTCCTGCCTTTTTTCGATTCCAGCTACGCAAATTCGTTGTCGTCTCCGGTTTCCCTGCTGTTTCTGTGGCCTTTGCTGCTGCATTGTCGCTTCACACGATTGTCAAGTCCCGTGAAGTTGGCAAATCGGAAAACACTGGCAGTAGGCAGTACAGCTACTGGCATTTAAATGCGAATTTTGCACGCGATCTGCAAGCGGAATGTGGGAGCCAGCCACATTTAAATCAAATTATTGACATTTGCTTTAAGGACGGGCGGGTGACTCGCATACAAATGATTTAAGTTTGGCCGGCACTTAAAGTCCTCGAGGACTGACGCAGAGTCAGCACTAAAAAGGACCCGGGACTCGACTCGGAACCCTGATAAGAGCCCAGGATTGCCGGGGATGATGATTCGGTTGGTTAGGTGGTTGGCTGGGTGGTTGGGTAGTTGGGTGCCCCGGGGGCAGCAACCCTTTTGCCGCATTTGCGTTTGCCTTCGCCTCTGTCATGTTTTGTTTTTAATAGTTACTGAATCTCATTAGAATTTAGATGAGTCTTAATGAGTCATTGTTTTACACGTTAGACGAACGCAGAAGACGACGCCGGTGGCAACACAAACAACAATACCAACCAAACAGCCAACCACCCGCACAGATACACACAGATACAACACAAGGAGTAGTGCACTGCTCCCAAAAGTTTTCCAAGCCAGGCAGGAAAACATGAAAAGGTAGCGAATTCCGCGCTAAATTTCCCAACCCCAAGCTCACGGACACAAAGACAGGGAAAGCGAGTCACAACACAATGAAAATTTCATTTGATCTGCGCGACGCGACGACTTGATGAGGCTGCACCACCCAACCCACTCGCACTCTTTTCTCCAAGGTTGTTGCCACCAGACATACACAGAAAAACATTAAATATAAATACATAAAACTTTCGAATTTGTTCGATACAAAAACTCTTGAAATATACTTGAGGAATGATGATATATATGGCAATGTTTTAATGAAGTGAAATTCAACAACAACCTTTTCTGGTTGAATTTCAATCTCAAGTTTTTCCATGTGCACTTATACAATTCAAACGAGAGTGGGGCTCATTTAAGTGCCAACTTAAATGCCACGCACACTTGCGGAAATGATGCTGACTCCGGAGCTCGGTTATCTAAGACTCGGGGGAGAGGCAGAGAAAAGGTGGCAAAGGATTGCGGCCTGGCAGCTTGCGGTAATCAGCGTTAAAAATCAGCATTATCATCGGCAGGCGGCGTCTAATGGCGACAACGAGGCACCGAGTCGCCGAGTCGGTAGTTGGGATTCCTTAAAGTGACTGCCGTTTCATTAGCGAGTCAAGTTGATTGGCTTTCGAGTTGCGAGTGGCAGCGAGTTGCACAAACAGGCGACGCAGCTGCACTTCGAGGACGTAATCAAGATGGAATTAAAGCGGAAAGTTTGCTTTAAGTCGACTCGTGCAGCGGCCAACGCTAATTAGATTTTTTAGCTTCACTTAGCAGCAGGCCAGGGTCCATTCTCCATTCTCCACTCTCCATTCTCCACTCTCCTTTCTACCACTAGCATTTCATGCAAATGAATGAAATTAAAAGCACATTATACTTTATAATGCGCCCTGATTTGCCCCGAGCAAATTTAATTTTAAGATTTGCCAAGCTCCCCACACAAGTGTATCGGGCTTAGGCGGCGCCACAGACAACCGCAGTGCCAAATTGTGGGCATAAGTGACTCTCGAGGGCCCATAAATGCGGCAGGGACCCCATTGATTGGGTCCCGGGCTGCCCGGCATTGATCAAAGTCATAAGTCAGCGGCATACAAATCTCCATGTAAATATCCTTTCACAGTTGAGTTGTCCTTTTCGGACATCCCGGGCTGATGGCCCAGCACGTCTAAGCAACTGGATTATTAACATTTCAATATAATTTGTGGCCCTGGTTCATATTCACGGGGAGCGGGGGAAGGGATCTCGACCGCCCAACTTTCCTGCTGACGTCTGGGAAAATTAACGCGCCTCAGGACTTTGATCCTTTTTTATGCGTGTATATGTGTATGGTTGTGTGTGTGTGTGAGTGTGCGTGTTTGGGTGTGGGGATGGGAACCCGCTGCGTGTTGGTCCCCCGTATTTGCTTACATATTCATCAATTTTTGGGTTAAGTTGTGGGCGGGTCCCGTATTTGGGAATGAGTTGTGGGCCGGTCCTTTATATGCGAATGCGGATATGCGGATGCGGATGCGAATGCGAATGGGAATGCGAATGAGGATGCGGATGCTGGGCGGCCAGCACGTTTTGCGGTTGTTGGCGTCAAATTGTTTTGCTTGTTTGGGGCTTTCAGTGTCACAGCGGGACGGTATCAGTGGCGTAGTCGGTCAGCTGGTGGTTTTCGACCGCCGGCTAAACGCTTTTAGCTTTAATGCACTGCCCACTTAGTTCGGCGAGTTCATAATTGCCATTACGCATACGCCGTGTGGTCGCCTACAAAGTGAATTGCCAAATGAGATTGCCAAGGCCGGTCAATAAAACATTAGGCTCCCCATCGATGGAACGCATACATCTTGGCTCCCAGGGGGCAGATCAACCAGCCAACCAGCTATCCTGCCATCCTGCCAGCCACATCCTGTGTGGAATCGTGTCCTCGATGGGGTTGCGTGTAATTAAGCGCTGCAGCTTATGTAAGACAAACAGGAAATAAGGTTTAGCACAAACGCATAAATAACAACGGCAAATCAGTAAAGCAGGGCGGCAGGCAGTGGGTAACATAAATAAAGGCGTACAAACAATGAAAGCGGATAACATAAAATTTACAACAACTAAAGCCAACAAAGCAGGAGGAGCAGCCAGGCAAAGACAAGGCGTAAAAGTGGATAGTTGTGCACTGGGGAAAACCAAGGTGGGCTTTTCAAAGAGGAGGAAAATGCCAAATGTTAATATAAAATACAAAATAAAGCATAGATAACTCTTAAGAATATTTAGGTTATTTATGAGTTTATAGGGAATGACATATTGAGATTTCATTTTAAAGTATTTATTATTTATGGATTGAGGGATATTTTCGTTGAGTGCTCCACTCTCACTCACACATGGCCACTTGTTTACGCCCTGAGTAGCTTCCGTCTTTAATCAAATGGTACAAGGGGGCGTGGCGGGCGGCACTGCTGACACACTTAGTCCGAAGGCGACTCGCCGAATCACCTGGCTCACTTTCCTGGCTCACGACGTTGTTAACGCTCCGGCACAGAAACAGACAGCAACAGAATGGCAGGAAAGGAACTCAAAGGCAAAGGCGAGGGAAAGGAGTCAGGCAAGCGGAAGGGAACAGGTGCGTCCTCGGCAAATATACAAAACACTTGTAACTGCCGTGCAGCTAGCGAGGATTTATGATTAATTTATGTGTGTGTAAGACAACGACAACGGCAACGAGAACGCAATGGCAGCGGCGGCAGTGGCAACGACGTCGAGGATGGGCGACTGTAACGATGGCAAAAACTTAATTAACTCATTACATACGCACCGTTTTAATCAGCAAACGAGCCGACACGGCCAATGGAACGGCGGAAGCGAGTGAAAGAAATGAAAAGCTGCCAGTTCCTGACATCCTGACACCGAAGGCGGCTGCCATAAGGGGGCGTGGCTCCCGCCGTGGAACTGCCAATCGAGTCCTCCTCGGCTCGGTGCAAATTTAAAGCGGCCTTTGACTGCAATTAGTGGCTGCCTCGTTTGTCTGCCTCGCACACTTATATGCCAGAATGTATCTCACAGGTTGCGAGCAAGTTGCGTGCCTGCTTTCCCCTTTGCACATTCGCATTTTCCTTTTGCCATTTGCCATTTGCCTTTGAGCCAAGTATGCAGAGGGGCGAAAGCAATAACCCGGCAACCGCCGGAGCGAGCCTCAACGATTGATTTACAATAACCCCAACTACTCGAGCCGAGTCAAGCCGCCTCAACGTACTAAGCCGAGCTCCGCTCCGCCACAGCGATTACAATGGGCTCATTAACGGTGGCGTATACGCAATTTCCAATTAAATAAAAAGTGGCCACGTACAAACGAGCACAAGCACTGAAAAAAAAGGCTGATTAAAATGTACCCTTACTTTCTTTTCAATTATGTTAATACAGCACAACACATACTTTGAATTTGTGTGAAGAAAGATTCTTTTCTAAGTGGTGTAAGTGGTAAATCATTGAATAATTGTTTGGTTGTTCAAACTGTTTCTGATTTCAAGCTTCATATTTTTCTCTCAGTGCTCTCCTTCGTATACTTGTACACGTGAACACGCAGAGATTTACTCGTTTGGTTTGTGTTTTTAAAAGGCCAACAGGCCGCAGTCGCAGCGATTCTCCTTACTCAGCCCGCCCAGATTCCCCGCTCCGCCAGCTCCCCTCTCGCCTTGCGACTCGTCCGTCAGTTCCGCTGGCTCTGGGAAATTCCTTTTAATATTTATTTAACACAAAAGCTTTCCGCATTTCGCATTTCGCCTTCGCTGCGGCCGCGCCGACGACGCTGCCGTTAATTTTTCGCTTTGCTTTTCATTTTCGCAAAATTACCGGAAATGTTAATTTCTGCACGTGCAGCAGACAAGGCCATTGGGCGGGGGGCGGTGGGTGGTTACTGCTTGATGGCTGCCGGTGGGAGGGTCTGGGCCGCGCCCATCGGCGTTGTCAGCCTCGAATGTTGTCGTCGTCGTCGTCAGTGGGCCCCAGCTGAATAGTGCTAATTATTTAGGGTAAGAATTCTCTGTGTGTGTGTTTGTGCGGGGAACGGTGGGGGGCTGACCCCCGAAAAAAGCCCGCTGCATTGGCCCTTAACCCATTACCACCCCACGTGCGTCGCCGTGCCGGTTCTGCCTTTGCTTTTGGCTGTTCTGCCTTTGCCAAGTCTTCGAGCTGAGCGCCAAGCTGAGCTGGGCTCGACCAAACTGAGCTGACACAAGAGCGCACGAAGGACACCGACGAGCACCGCCTAAACCACCTAGCGTCCCGAGCCACCCCCTCTAGGATTTCCCATTCGAGAAGCCCCTCGCGCCTCCTCCTCGAATCCTTTTCTCCGCACTCGCGACTTTTCTGTGCCAAAGAGACAAAGCACACAAAAATAATAATAAATGATTGCGATTCGTGCGAGTGTGGGTGTGTTTGCTTTGCATGCGAGTTTCTTATTGTGTAGGTGTACACTCAGCAAATATTTGGGTGGATAGTAACAAGAAATTAAAAAAGTGTGATTAAAGCTTATCTTAAAGTAAATAAAGTATTTTAAAACCATTTTCTTTGATGAAGATATTAAATATGTAGAAAAGACTTATAACGTTTGTATAATTACAATAAAATAATATCTGAATCTCCGAGAAGATTTATGATAGTAAGCAAGTATTTCAGACCCTCAAGTTTTTATAGTGTCTTGCGGAGGTTGGATGCAAGGGTGGTTGGGCTGCTGGAAGGACCTCCCGCCACCCACTGCACTTGTGTTTGTGCAGCCTGCATGACAGCGAACGGCTTTGAGTTTGTGCATGTGTACACGATGTTTGGCCTGATGATGGGGCCAGAAGATTCGAGCGTGGAAAGTTTACTTAGATGAATGGGTTAATTAGTATTAATGGGGACGTTCTTCAGGGGGCGAGAGGGCGGATGGGCGGATGGGCGGATGGGAGGATAGGAGGATGGGCGAGAGCACAAAAGACACACAGTTGGCAAAGTTTTCCGCGACGTTTCTGAAAAACTAATCAGAGTCGGTCGGAAGCCGGCAAGTTTTGTCATCGCTTCCGCCCAGCCGCCCACTCACTTTGAACCCATCAATCTGCGCGGCTCCTTTGTGATTTCAATTAACTTATCTCTGCTTATGCAGCATAAAATTATATATGAGAAACTTCTCGTTCCTCGTACTTTTTCCATCCTTTATTTTTTCTGTGAATATGCATTAAAGGACTGCGTCAGCGCTGGCAATAAATTGCGAAATAAAAGCGCATGACTTGGGATTCTCTTTTGATTTGCGTTTTTATCTGGCGCATATTTTGTGCGATTCACGATGCGCCAGCGGCAGCAGCAACCCTTTTCCAAAGTCCCCCAAAATCTGTGAAAATCTGCGAAAAACCCGATACTCAACTTGGCACTTTCTCTTTCTTTTTTGCAGAACAATTCCACATCTTTGTCGGCGACTTGAGCTCAGAAATTGAAACTCAGCAATTGCGCGAAGCATTCACACCATTCGGCGAAATCTCGTAAGTATTAAAATGCAAATTTTCCATTTGCCAGTTAACTCGGAATTGCCTTTCTCGCGTTTCCCCGTTCTGCAGCTTTTATTCCGCCTTTCCCCTTTTTTGCGACAATTTTCCTGTCGCACACTCCTTGATTATTGGCAGGCGCGTGTGGAGGAGGCCCGCCACTCCATAAAATATTCATAACCGAGCGCAAAAAATGAATTTATGCAAATGCCACTTTGGCCGAACTCTTTTCGCTGTCTGTAAGTGTCGCCTCGAAAGCGCGGGCCAAAGAGCCGGGCCATTCAAATATTTAAGTTGCTATTTTTCGGCATGAAAAGGCAAAGTCACTAGCCCGCCCACAAGCACTTACCACCCACCGCCCAGCGCCCACCGCCTCTTCCGTGGCAACGACAGCATCAAAAACTTGGCTTAATTAACTTCTGTTTAATCGCAAAGTTTTGAGTCAAAATGTTAGTCCGTCTCCCCAGAGGAGGGGCTCCTCCCCCTTCTCCCCGTGGAAAAGGAGGCCCTGCGGCGGCTTATCAAAAATTACGCCAAAGTATTTGATTTTCGGATTTGCCGCTTGTTTGAATCGCGAAACTGCGGATTCAGTCAGCCAGTCTATCGGGCAATCTGCTCTGCTCATCTGCCTGCCCGTGGCCAATTTAAATTTTAATAATTTCAAAATCATTCTAATGACTCTGGCCTGATTGGGTTAAGGGCTTTCTGATTCGCTAATGAGTTGGTCATGTCTTGGATCAAATATGGAAGGCAATTATGTTTGATGGGTGGAATTTTAAAGCATTGTGGGAGTGTACGACTCTCAGAAGTACTCCTCAAACCAGGAAGTTTAAGTATGCTTTAAAAGACTTTTAAAAAAATTATAAGGAAGAATCCCTTGATAAACAATTCTTGAAATTTTTATACGAAATAGATATTTTCATGCTTCATAAATAAATCCGTCGTCAGGCAAAATAAAAGTTATTCCTTTGCCAGCCTCGCCTGTTGACAACCGTATCGATGGCTACGGATTTCGGAGCTATTGAACACCGATTGCCACCTTTGTGATAGCTATCGCTGACATCATTATCGCCGATACTCCCCGAAAACTCAGCCCCGTTGCCAGCTGATTATCTGCGATGGTGATGGTATGGGACCGGCTTAGGAAGTTTATTTCTTTGCTTTTTCTTTCGGGCCGAGTCGATCTGCTGGCCGACATGTCAAAACGCTTAACGCACAAAGTCGGCGGGATTCGGTCGTGCGGCTCCGGGGATCAAGATGTCCCCGCCCCGGCTGTCAAAACTTTTATGCGTGCCTGGCGTTGTTTGCCCTTTTTTCGGGCTTTGTTTTTCTGGTTTTCCGGGCATTATTGGCCGGCTTGGTGTTGCCTGGTTTTGGCATTATGTTTGGGCCCCGGCGCGCTTTGTTTCGTTTTGTTAAATGCGCGGCGCGTGTGAATATTTAATAAGTCCTGGCAACAAACCCCAGAAGCAAGGGCCCAAGCTGAAGCCAAAAAAAAGCCAAAGCCAAAGCCGGCCCAAACCCCAGCGGGTCTCTCTCGGCGTTTTACTTATAATAATCATAAAAAAAGTTGCCGGCCAGCGTCGCCAACTTCGCCGCCGCTGTGGTTTATGCTTCATAAATGAAAAGTAAACTGCCGGACCGGGGGTAATTGCCAAAGTTTCCTGGCAGCTCGCTTTAGTGCGGTGTCGAGGCCCCAATTGTCCAAATGAGAAGTCGTACAGCCGCTGGGGGAAATCAATTTGGGCCCCCGAGTCGGAAGTTGGCCAATTGGCACAAGTGCCGGGTCACTAGTGTAAGTGACCAAAACGAGCAGGTCCTTTTCCCGAAACTGTAATGAGCGCCGTTCGATTTGGCCGTTCTGGCCAAATCACGGGTCGGATGAGGGAAATTCATCAAAACTTTATCGTTATCTTAAAGCCGTAGCGGAGATGCGTGGCTTGGCTTCTTGCTTGGCAGCTTGGCAGCAAATCCCCCTCGCAAACTGCAAGATAAATAAAAACTTTCCAGCATGAGGTCAGATTTCTAATTTCCGAATTACAAGGGCCACGCCCAGGCCGGCAAACACAGACTGAATATATTTGTATTTTGTACTCGAACGGAAATATTTGAACACGTCGGCCAAGCCAGAGACGCAGGCGGAGACCTCCAGAGATGTCTTTATTAGGAATTTGCATAAATTTTAAAGTTTGTCAGGACTTCCGTTCGGTGGTGGATATATATTAAGAACGAGGAACTCAGTTTGCGACTTTAATGTTTACATCTCGTGTTCTCCTCTCTTTTTTTCTTGCAGCGACTGTCGCGTGGTGCGCGATCCACAAACCTTGAAGTCGAAGGGCTATGGCTTTGTGTCCTTCATCAAGAAATCGGTAAGAACCGCCGGCGGCATTAGCATATTTAAGTGCATATTTATGCAGTCGTGCGCAGGCTCTTTATTTTGAGTTTGACAATGCACGGTGAAAAAATATCAGAAGACTTACTACTTTATATTTTAATCCAATATAGCTCTTTTATTTACCATATACGCTTATTAAAGCACTGGTTTTGATAGGAATCTTTTCTTTAAACAGACGTTTATAAAGTAGAGATTACCTTTTTTGACTGATATTTTTGCACCGTGTGCTCTTTACTCCGATTCTGCTTCTGACTGCGTTTCTGTCTTCATTATCGCCCCGCAGGAAGCCGAGAGCGCCATTACGGCCATGAATGGCCAGTGGCTTGGCTCCCGTTCAATTCGCACGAATTGGGCCACACGGAAACCGCCGGCGAGTAAAGGTAAGGAAATCATGAGTGTCACCCCAGTCGGCAGGCCAGCGGAGTTTCCGGTGTGCGTACACCCGGACTGCAGACTACGGCCTGCAGACTACAGACTACGGACTACGGCCTGCGGACTGGAGACCCGGACTCGAACTCGAATTCAGACCCAGACATGATGGCAGCCGACGCGTCGTTCTTATTACAGGAAATTATGGCAATGAATGCCAAAGGTGGAGCGACACAGGCACAATGCCAGGGCCAAATGTGAGCCTGTGGAAAAGCGGGATGAGGAGCGGCGGGTTCAGGAAAACCGCCCGCTATTTATAAACGTCCCACAAATTTTCTGGCAGATTATGTTTTCTTAATATTTTGTCCTTTCTTCGCCGCACGCGCTTAATTTCCGTAATGGGCTGTACCCAATTTGGTTTAAACTTTTTCAATTAGACCCAGAATTATACGTAGAAAAAAGGGGAGCCCGTCTAGAAGCATTCAATTAGGAACGGCAAATCAATTTTCATTTAGGCCCGGCGACACGCCCCCCAATTTATGGCCATGGATCGTTGTCAACCTCCCGTAACTATATACTTAGCCGGGCGTAATCATTATTAACAGCGGACAAACATGCGCGGGGTTCTCCCCCATTTGTCTCTCATAAATCAAAACTTAACGCATATTTGCATGTTTTAACATAATTTTTATTTGTTAGACACACACACACACATACACACAATCGCCCAGAGTCGGTTCGAATCAGATAAATAAATTTTGCCAACACGAAACTATTATCATAAAGGGTCCTTACACACACACACACATACAAATGCACACAGAGAAGACAAACAGGGTTACACAACGAATATTTGGGGAAACTAGTTTGAGTCAAGGTGGAATTTATCGTGCAGAGGCCCGAAAACTGTTGAAGGGTTCGGGGAAAGTGGGGGGAGTGTAGGGGTTTTCCTGAATATAATATTTTCCCTTTGCATTTATATTGTTGTCATAAAAAACGCCTATGAAAGCTTAAGCGTATTTTTATTGGTCTCATTGTTTATTTGACTGTGTCACGGTTTTGTCTGCTCCTCCGTTCAGTGAGCTCGGTAGGTTGGAGCAGAATTACTGGGCGGTAGTTGGGGCATCCTGTAGTACAAGTTATTATTAGCAATTTGACAGCGAAATAATTTTGATTTTTTGATCGCCCCGAGGGCTGAGTCGGCGCTTTTGTGCCGAGGTGGCAGATGGGGCAGCTGGGGCAGCGGAAGGGCACCATCCAATCGCTAAAGGGTTTTATGAGCCGCCCCACATATGCAGGGGCTGGCTGGAAAATGGGCATGGCTTTTACGGCCCGCCTAGCGACTGCTGGCGAACTTTACGATTTGTAGCACTCAACTCATTTCGCATTTGGCATTCGCATTACTTCATGTTTTACGCAGCCACTTTGCTCGATTCTTTTGGCAATCCCATCGAGTTGGCCCGGCGTTTTTATGTTTTAAGCAGGCTGCACATTTCACGTCCGTCCGCGTTTAGTGGGCCACTCATGTGTCTGCCCCATTGTTGCCAAAGATTTACGACCCGGCGCAATTGCGCATTTTACAGTTGTGACAATTTTGGCGACGCTTTGCAATTTCGTGCCCGGCTAAGAGTATTTTTCCCCTTCAGCCATTTTCTGCTGCTTTATAACAAACGCATTTGCCGCGGCTCCTTTTTATGGCCCCTCGAAAGGGAAAGTTCTTACAAAGTTTTACCTTTGTCAAGCAGTCGCCAAACCCAACTCTATTCCAGTGCATGGCCATAAATAAGGCCCGAAATACCTGCAAGCTCATTATGGTAATAACTTAATTAACCAGAAACAATATGCCGACGACAACGCCGCACAAAGACGACAGCGATGTTGTATGACAAATTTCTTTGCCGAAACTATTTGACTTTTGACCCGGCTGTGTGGGTGCTTTATTGGCCAACTCACAGGAAAATATTTGCAAAGTTGGAGTTACGTGAACTCGTTACGTGGAAGTTGCCAGTTGACGCAATAAATCAACATTTTATGCAGAGTTGCGCACAATTAAGTAAAAGTTTAAATGCCTCGATGCGTTCGGCTTGGGGAAAGGGGGAATAAACGTGGAAACCTGAGGGATATACTTCAAGAAAATACAGTGAGGAAACGTCTTTTACTTTATGTTATAGTTCTGCACACAGCTTTGGCTTAGAAAGATTTTTAGAAAAATTAAATTTGGATTTTTTGGTGGGTAACGAGCGCTCTAATTAGCACGATGCCACGCCCATGCGAGACGACCCTCAAGAACGCCCCCTAAAAAAGCGCCCCTGCTGAGCGAGCATTTCCATGCATATTAATTACTTTTGAATTTGCTCAAGTGTTGGCCACGTCCTCGAGGCCCGTGTTGTTTTTGCTGCGTGTAAAAATGTGAATTATTTATGTTAATGATTTGGTGATTATTTCATGATTTAGTTTTACATGCCTATAATTGCTCATTAAAATTTCAAATCGCCGCCAAGAATGGGAGCACCTGCCGCCGCGCCGGTGGCACTCGCCGTTTGGCTCCATAATGGCCCTCGGGCTGACCAGACTCCAATTACTCGTGTCCGCCCCCGCGAAACGGGAATGAAATGGGAAATGGAAAATGGGAAATGGGAATGCACATGGTTTGTCGTAGACAAAAATGTGCGATAATTATGGCCACGCTGCTCTGCTCTGAGAGTGCTTTAATTTGCCGCGGACATGAAACTTGGCCGGGTTAACCGAACCCCAAGGCTGGGCACGTAGGGCGTTTACGAGTATGTAAGGCTCGTTGGTTGCATTTTCAAAATTTAATTACACCTATTTAAAAGCGTAAAAAAGAAATTAGAGAAAACAAAAAGTGGAAATAATACGGGGAAAATGGAGGTGCACACAAACACAAAGCAAAGTGCAAATTAGTGAAACATGGCGCTGAAAAGTATGCAGCCCCTATTTCTTTCGGTCAGTCCGTGTTTTCCTGCACTCAGAAAAATATAACAAGATTTGAGGAAACCTAAAGAAAATAAATGAAAGGGAACCCGATTTTCTACTGGCCATTTTTGCGAGTGTCGTGCTCTTGCGTGTGTGTGCGTGGCCGAAGCGCATACATTTGTGGCAAAAGCTTTCAAAAGTATTTGCGAGCTTGTTAGTTTTCCATGTTTTTCGGCTGCACCCTCGCCACGGAGCTTTGATTGTTGTGGCGTGTGTGTGTGCTGCAGTCCTGTTGCATGTCATTGAGCCATATTTTTGTGTTTCTTTGGCATGTTCGCTGCGCAGTCGAAGGCGGAACAAAAAGCAGCCGCACACACAAATCCAGACATCCTGCAATGGCATTTTGATGGGCGGAAAACGGGAAAATGGGGAATGGTCGGGAGCTGGCTGCCATTAACAGGCTGGGCTAAGTGGACCTGAACCTACAAGGTCCACTTGGAGCAGCTCTTGGAGCAGCTCACAGAGCAGCTCACAAAGCAGCTCTTCTCTTTTCGCAGCTCGACTTGGCCCATCGATCTGGGCAATTGTCATTATGGTCACACAGTGCGTGGCAATGCTACCAAAAAACTAAACAAAGACATAAACACGCAAAGCCGACATTATTTTTAAAAGTGCAAATTTAGTTTTAACCTCAAAGGAAGTAATTAGTGTTGCTTTTGCATACAAATACGTGCATACATGTCGTATACGGAACAACAATCAGGGCAACGACAACGACAACGACAATGTGGGGTCGGTTCAGACCATTACTATATATACTGTACTGTATACTGTGGCGTACAGTGAGTGCAAAAAGCATGGCGACAATAAAACGGCACACGAAAAATGTATATCCACAAAATACGTATAATAAAAAATGCAATAACAACCGCAACAATTTTAAATATGCAACGGCAACAACAAGAAAGCAACGGTAAATGGTGTTGCCCTCCCCCTTTCCCCTTTCCCTACCCCTCTTCCTCTTCCTCCACGACACACACACACTTGAACAGTCACACACTGGAACCGCACACACACAAGCATATTGACTAAGTGCATGCGGTTATTTTAATTACCAAAATGTTGCCGAGGCTGCTCTTGTTGCGTTGTTGCTGCCGTTGTTGCGGGTAAATCCGTTAATTAATTTGCATATTAATCATGCAGCTGGCGGATGAAAGCCGGAGGCGAACAGAAAAACTGCCTCGCATAAATTGTCCTTCGGAGCGGCAGCATTAAATCGAAATCCATCACCCCCAGCCCGGCTAACACTTGCTTCCCCTCCTTGTTTTTCCGCAGAGAACATCAAGCCATTGACCTTCGACGAGGTCTACAATCAGAGCAGTCCCTCCAATTGCACCGTTTACGTGGGCGGCGTCAACAGCGCCCTCACCGCCCTCAGCGAGGAGGTCCTCCAGAAGACCTTCGCCCCCTTCGGCGCGATACAGGAGATCCGCGTCTTCAAGGACAAGGGATACGCCTTCGTGCGGTAAGCTTAGCAATTAAAAGTTCTATAACATTTTAAACTTATTTAAGTAGATTAATATTTAAGATATATATTTCATTTTATATTTTAACAATTTAATCATATTTCTCTCCAGGTTCTCCACTAAGGAGGCCGCCACCCACGCCATCGTCGGCGTCCACAACACGGAGATCAACGCGCAGCCCGTGAAGTGTTCGTGGGGCAAGGAGAGCGGCGACCCCAACAACGCACAGACCATCGCCACGCAGGCGCTGAACAGTGCTGCTGCCGCCGCCGCTGGTTTCCCGTACGGAGTGGGTGCGGCTGCCGCCGCCGCCGCCTACGGACAGCAGCTGGCCGCCACGGGCTGCTGGTACTCGCCCACGCCCACCTACCCGGCCTCCTCGGCCACGGCGGCAGCGGTGACCCCGGCGGCGGCCAGTGCAGCGGCCGTGCAGAACCAGTTCCTGCAGGGCATCCAGGGCTACCACTTTGGCCAGTACGGCGGCTACCAGCAGGGATACATGGGGTGAGTGGGGATGCTGGGGTCAAGGGTCAGTGGTCAATGGCTAGCCATTGTCATCGGATTTGTGCACATAAATTTTATTAGCTGATTTTCCGGGATAGAAAAGCCTCAGGAAACTTTATAAAGGAGTGAAAGAAATGAAAGGAATTTGAAGGAATACCGATTATTCAACTTTAGTTAGAATGTATCTTATTTTAAAGTCAATTATTTTGTGGAATGAGTATCGCATATTTCTCTATGTGCAAAGAAAGCAATCCAACGATTCCCCTGCCCGTCTGTCTACTTTGTGCAATGATTGAACCGCCACCGGGGATCGGGACACACAACAACGGAGGCGACACCAACAACGACAGCATGACGGATGGGTGAATTCATTTGCTAATTGCGAAAGTTTTTCATTTGCACCGTCCTCGGTCTGCGGTCCGTATGAAATACATTTCCGCGTCCGTCGGGCTGTCAACATAACGTGCTATTTGCATCGCAGTCGCGTAAATTTCGTTTCCCCTCCCGCACTCGCATCATCTGTCCAGGTCCCGAATCCCTTTGCCATCCGGCGACTGCCCGTGATAATTGTGGCGCACACCACGCTCCGGGGACTTTTCACCGCCGGATCAGCTGCTGGATTCGTTGCACTGTGCGACGAACTGTAAATTATTTCAGTAGTTCTTGTGGGAATATATCAAATATTCCAAAAAAAAGAACCCTGTTTTTTTTAACAGTAATAACATTATTATTTTATAGAAAACTAGAACATTATTTTGAAATTAAGTACTTAATGGTTTAATGAAATAGTTTAATACTATACAAATTCTCCCCGTGTACTCATGTTTGTAAACTTTCGCCTGTCGTTGCAGGATGGGCGTGCAGATTCCCGCCACCTGGCAAGGCGTCACCCAGGCGCAGATCTCCCCCGCCCAGCAGCTGGCAACGGGCGTGGCCGGCACCGCCATTCCGCAGGCCGCCGGCGTGGTGGCCTATCCGATTCAGCAGTTCCAAGTGAGCCCACAGGTAGGTGCCCCCGCCTCGAAAGCAGATAGAGATACAGATAGAGATACTCGTACAGATACACAGAAGCATAGATACATAACCCGACACATTGAAACATTTTTCGTGCATCTCTCCTACGTTTGTTGAAAGTTTTGAATGTGTTTTGGATCCCATTATAGTGCGCTCGATTCGATTGATTTCGAGTCGATGCGCCGGTTCGTTAGGGTGTGCGATGGGTTGTTTGCTCGGCAGCTGTGTGTGCACCGATATGCGTACATATTTCTGTCTACTATCAAAATATTCCATCGCCATTCGAATGCCTCTGCCTGCTAATGTTATTCTTTTGCATTTGAATACCGAATGTGGACAGAGACAATTGTAATCTGTCAGTGTGCATGCATGTTTTTGATTAAATAGCATTATTCCGAGAGGAGAGGGAATGAAACAATTGAACACAAAACATATTGAATATTAAAATAAACATTTGGATGGTAAATATTAGCTTAGAGCGTTTTTATTTCCGCCCCTAGTGGAATTCGTAATACTTTTTGCATGTATTGCTTAGTAATCTTGCCATAAATTCGGCATTTGTTATCTTTTAAGTGTAATATATTTGCCAATTAGTTTGTTCGTTTTATTTGCTTATCTCGTGCGCTCGCATAACTCAAACCTCTCTGGTTGGATAAACAAAGCCCATAGAATTTATTATTGCATATTGAGTTTGTGTGTTGTTTTTAAGAGAAACGAGCAACGTTTTTGCATTACAACTACTTTTATTCCGTCTACTACTTTCTTCCAATTCTTACTAACACCCATATTATTTTTTAAGGTTTATCCTCTACTCTTGCAGGCACAGTAAACGCAAAAGCCAAACCGAAAATCCAAACCAAAATTTTTAAGTACAGCCGCAATTTTCTGAACAGAAACAAAACCAAACTGAGCTGTAAATAAATGCGAAGCGCAGAACACACAAATTGCAAACAATTGATGGCAACTTGAAGTTTGGCGATATTAGAGAGCTGCACCCCAGAAACAAACGCAAGCGCGAATGCAAAATCCAAATCCCACACCCGCAAAGTATATATCTAAACATATATATAACTAGAGCATAAATATCTGTCAACGCCCTTTGAATAAGCATCGGGGAAGCAAACAATTATTATGTATATGCAAAAGCAAGAAAGCCAACATATTTTTAACCCTAGTTGCTTACACCACACAACCACTCACACACACAGTCTCTCTCACACACACACACTTCGTACCACATATTTTAATGCTTTATGTAAATGTGTTGGAGCACTGCGCGTAAAAAAACAAAAAAATAACAACAGCAATTAATTGAAGAAGCCAAAAGAAGAATTTGCCGACCGAAGTGGCGAGCGTAAATAAAGGGGGTACAATTTGGCCGAAGGATAACATATATCGAGTGGGTTGTAGCAGCCTAAATCAAACACAGTCGCGGCATTAAATTAAAATAAACATAATTAAAAATGCGTTAAAATTAATTACGCGCACACAGACGTGCACACATGTATGCAAGTAAATATTTGTGTGTGTGTGCAAACAGTCCTTAACCCCACATCATCCTCCTCACAGCAGGACCCGCATCACTTTGTATTGCCTACTTTTGTGCGCAGTTTGGTTTTAGCTTAGCACACACACACATACACACACTCGAACACTACTTTCACGGGGCGAGTGAAAGCAGGGATTATGCCTATTTACATTTAAACTCCTTAAGGGAGTTACGAGTTTCAAGGGATGAGACAAATCCGCTTTCACTCGCCCAAAACACTTAGCACTAGTGCCTATAACTACGATAGATGATACTGCTTAGAAACAACTGCCAGCAATCGGGCCAAGTGCAGTTGGTTGGCCAACTCAGTCGTCTTGTCCTGCTATCATTTCCTATAGAATGCAACTGAAAGTTCACGCACTCACACCGATTTGTGATCGATCAGCATCGAAAGCCAGGTTCCTACACACGCACACTCACACGGTCTCACCAGCACTCGCAGTTCGTATCTGAAGTATCTGAATATATAGTAGTCGTACGAAAGTCCAGGAAAGTCCAGCCAGCCTGAAAACCTCAGAATGTTGAATCTTGCTTCATTTCTCCTTCAGTTATCTCCATACTTTCAACAAGCGCTTCACGAGAGCCATGTACAAAGCAGCCGCAAAAATGTTTCAAACTCCCTCCAACAACTTACTCTTAACACGCCAGAATTAACCCATGTTTGTACACGTTACGTTTATGGTTTTATTTCAGTTGCCAGAGGAGGAGTGGCTAGCTGCAAATTTGTTGTGTTAGTTCTCTGTTGTTTAGGCCAAACGAAAGCGATAAGGAAACCCAAACCAAATCAAACCGAAACCGAAAACAAAACCTAACAAAAACCAATAACGAAAACGAAAACGAAACCGATAGCGAAACCAAACCGAAACCGAACCGATAACCAAACAGAATATCCAAGTAGCTAAAAATATATATACCCACGGTATGAGTATGAGTAATATAGAGCGGGCAGACTCCCCTACGCAAGTAAAATATATTGAAACAATCAAAGTATGCCATCGAATGATATTAATTGATATTAGCTAATCGAGCATAGCCGTAATAAAGTAGATATTATCGCCTAATCATGTAAGCCAATAAACACACTTGCAGCCCAACAACCAGAGAAAGATTCGCAGGCAGTGGGAAGAGCAGCCGACACACACAGGACTCGAAAGTCGAGGCGAGCATTAATCAACTTATAGACAACACGACACTCTCACACGAAGCTGTAGGATCGGGAATTTCAGAAGGTAGTACATGAATGTGAAACATAAGTAGTCATATGAAAACAAAACTAAATGTAGAGTATATATGGTAAATGTAAAGTGGTAAAGCCTAGACTTAGAGTTAGAGGTCGTCGATAAGTGCATAGAGTATACAGCGTATGCATTAAACGACATGCTTATATAACATATACGGCCGTATAGCTACACTCACACCAACCCAGCGCCCTCACACATACACTCACAAACTAACACAGTCACACAGACACACACGGTGTTCACATACGGAGGAGAAAAACTAAATGCCAGCGGCGTATGGCAAATGATATTTATTGTATATTGTGTTGTATGCGTTGGATGATAAATCACAAATAGATGTTCGAAACGAAAACCAATTAAACGACGACAACAACAAGCAAGAATCCCAAGTAATAGAAATAGCAATACGCATACGTAACGTAATCGCAATCGCAATCGCAGTGGCAGTCGCAGTCGCAGTCACATTCGCATTCGCATATATTCGTATTCGTACGTATCGGACAATTAGGCTGCAAAGGACGAAGGACGAGGCTTGATTTGCATTTGACACGCCCCAATCCCCAGCGACTGGCAGCGTGGAATTTGTTATGTCATTTTTTAGTGGAATTTTTCGCAGCAAACGGGGCAGAGCATTTAGTTACTCGGGTGTGGCCCAGCACCAGTAAATGTCTATTGATAATACCCACACTGAACACGTATATATATGTTCACAGGATGCGCTCACTCAGTCCGAGAGGAGGGGTTAGGGGATTTTAACCGATGATCGCAGGATCGGCAGGACACATGGTCCTTTGGGGCAGTCGTACTGTATATTTAAATGTTTTTAGCACTAGAACTTAGAGGAACTACGTGGCGCATGGCATGCGACTTAGATGTAGATGTGATTTTAAAGAGGGCGGGATTGGGCCGGATTAATGCAAGCGAGGGAGTGAAGCTGACAAATGCATTTTTGTTTTTTGTTGTTACTTTATTTTCTAGAAATTTTGTTGAGTGAAAAGCGAGAACAAAAATTTGAAACATTGTTGACCAAACGAAAAATAAAAAGTAAAAAAGAGATAAAATAATCGTAAAACAGTTTTGCAGAAAACAAAAATTTGGCTAGGAAAACAAAAAGGAAAACATTTATAAGTGAAAAGTTTATAGTTAAGACAGAAAACCAAAAAAAATATTATCGGTTTGTTTGTTAATGTTTGCGCTACATATCAGTAAAGAGTTAAAATGGGTAGTTGGCACGTAGAAATAGAGAAGAGTTGGAAACTAAATAAGAAACCATAACTGTGGAAGGTAAAAGCATAAAACAAAGCTGACGAAGACGACGAACTAAATAATATACAAATATAAAAGAATTCAAAATACGAGTATATGGATAACAGCTGTAACTGTATGTATTTATGTTGTGTAACTATAAAATGTGCTAAGTCATTTATATACGTCTATATATATATATATATATGAACATATACAAAGTATTTATACACATGGAAGCCCACGTCACATCTCGTATACCGCAAGAAGGACTAATCCCGCTAGAGGGATGGCCCAAAACAAACCACTACAAAAGTACTGTGTAGCTGCACTATATTGCCCGATGATGATTATTATTATTCATCGACTCAGGTTCTGTTCCGATCATAGCCCATTGCCGCCATTAGTCAAGCATAATTCAATTCCGAGTCCTGCGCTTTGAGTTACTAATTCGGTTTGGAGTCAAATCCAACTACACACTGAAACGATTGCAGTTATTAACCATAAACTACAATTACCAATTAGTCAATTCGAAGTGTAATTAACTGGAGTGCTGAAACAGGAGCAGTTAGCAAAATTTACCACACGCAACGCGAAAAACAGGCGCTGCATGTGGGGCACATAGCGTAAATTAAACTAGACGAGGGGAGAACAAATTTTAACGAGATCCAGTTGCAGCGAGGCGAAACCGAATCCGAAACCGAAACAGAAAATCAATCAAATAAAAGTATTATCTAAGCTACAAACAATTATATATATTTACATGCAGGCAGACCCTTCAAGCGAACGGCAGGCAGTGCATACTATTTATCCGAGTTCTGAGTGTGTTTCCGTAACTTTAATCACACACCAGCCGAGGATGAGACAGGATCTAATTTACAGGCAGACACAGAGCAGAAATATTATATTATTGAACGTACTAGCCACGAGGACCGTTGGAACCAAATCAAATTCACTACAATCCGCGCAGGCAACCCGGGATATTTTTGTGCAATAAACCAAACGGATTGAAGGGCATGTTATGCAATTAAAATTACACTAAGATTGTAAACAAATCAAATGCAAATGTAGAAAAAATCAAACGATGAGCAAACAACCAAAAGCTGCTAACAAAACAAACATCAAAAGGAAAACAAAAGCTAAACCGAAAAAGTTTTGGAAGGCATTCGACACGAGGACAGAACACACACAAATACAGATACAGACATAGATATCGATATTATACGAACAATATATATATATATATATATACACACATATATATATACAGACGTAAAATATGATAAGTAAATAGCAAATAACTAAAGTAAACAAAGTATAGATATCGACTGCAGTATTGCAAATATTTTGTAGAAATTTAAGCATGTTTGAGTGTGTTTTAGGACAAGGACTAGAAAACACAAAGGCGAAAGGCAAACAGGATGAAAAAATCGAAAACATTGTAGCGGAATATAAGGGCCGAGAACATAAGCAAACAACCAAACAAAAAACCAACAACAAAAACCAAAAAAACAACAGCAAGAACAAAGCCGAAAATTGGAAACCTAATGCATAAGCTAAGTATTAAATATACACAAAACAGAAATATATATACAACTTAAATACGGCATCACAAGTCACACACACATACACACATACAAAACGGCATTTGCATAAGAAAACACACAAGTGAAACAACGTAACGAATATTAAAAGAGTTAATCAAATTAAGCATAACAAGAAATTCAAAAGGAAAATATTTATAGTTGAAAAACAAACAAATAAAAACCAGGATAATTTGGTTGCGTATTTGTATACCAACGCGCCAAAGAAACCCGAAAACCCAGCAGCGAAATGCAAGCAAATATTATACAACAATGTCAGCGAGCGAAGAGGTCACCATTTAATCGAGGAGGTTTCGACGAAGAGGTGACCCCGACAGGTGGGGAAGGTTTTAGAGCTAGACGCTGGGTTGCCACAAGAGGCGATACGCATAGAGAAATTATACTTAGGTGACGCAAGAAAAAAAAAAAAACACAAAAATAACACAGAAACAAGAGTGTAATAACAAACAAGAGATGAGAATGGCGTGAAGAAAAAACAAAGAACAACTGCAACATAGAAATGATGAATAAGTAAATATACCGAATAAACAACAAAAATTATATTATGTATACATAAATATATTGAAAGAAAACAAATAAAAACGAACAAAAAAATTTTGTAAAAATAAACCATCTAGCTTGTGTTCTAATTTCTGCGGCGCTTTTTCAGGAAGTATGTATCTTTACCCAGTTAACCGAGTCTTTAAAAATATCCATAAGATTCAGTTAAGGTGATTTGCTTTCATTTGCTTTATGATCTCTGCAAATGGCAGTTTCCCTGGCTGGTTCCTCATTCCGCCCGCGGCTTTTGGCCATCGGTATCTGCGTTGTTTTTCATCTTTATTTTCGCGGAGCGCTCCGCTTTCCATTTACACAGGTGACATGAAGAAGACGTTCTGCTACTTATGCGTATGCCCCACAGGTGAGTTCGTTAAAAACATTTATGCCCCGGATGGGGCACACTCGTTCGCCCAGAGATCCGTGCCACCTGCTTGGGCCGCCAAGGATGGATTGGCATAACAAAGGCAAAGGACAACACGTGCAACAATAACAAATCAAAAATTTACAAAAACAGAAAACGACAAACTGCTGAAGGGGAAACGGCAGCAGCAACAACAACAGCACCAAAAGGAACGAGGAAAACCAGCAGCGGCGGAAAGCACGGAGGAAAATGCAAAGCGGAGAAAAATGTTTAAAACATATTTTTTCGCCAGTTCGTTTTTTTTTGTTGTTTTTGCCGTCGCGACTGCTGGCTCTTGTTTCACATTTTTGCCGCAGGTTAAAACCAGCAGACTCGCACACGGATGCGGGGACCCATTTATATTTATTGCGTGCGTGTGAGTGTGTCTATTATCACAAAGATTTCGAAGACTGGAACACACACACACACACTCGCAGGCAGGCAGGCACACCAAAGGATCCCAGGATGGCTGCATTTTTAAACAACACATGCGTTACTTTCACTTTCCCCGGCCTTTGTGTGCGAGCAAAGTAATGGCGCTATGTTTGATTTGCATTGCAAATCGGCGTAATTTTGCAAAATGTCTTCCTATAAGAGAAACAATATGTTTTATTTACTTACATTTGACTTTGATTTCACTGTGTCATCCGCAACCCTCGTCTGATTCCTTTCGCAGGCGTGCACATGTTGGCCCCTGGTTTTCTTGCCTAAAAAAATAAAGGCGCATAAAATGTGAAATCCAAGACATTGCTTATTTCAACTTTGGTCGGGCAAAAGATGGGGGCGTAGCAAAAAAAGATTGTTTGACTTGGAAATGCTGTGTACCCACGGTTAAGTACATTCCGCCAGCAAAGTTTTCCCATAGATATATTTAGACTTGTACGAAAAATCGCAGCTGTATTTTGACGAGGCATTGCTTATTTACCGACCGAAGCTGGGAAATAATATTGTGGCTAACCAACGATGGATCACAAGATAACGATTTCAAAAATGGGACACAATAAAGTGCCTTATGCTAAAGCTAAATATATTTATCATATACTCGGATAGTGCTCGTAAAATCCTATAAGGCCATAACCTCGCCTTCGAAATAGCAAGGCTTAGAGTTCCTCCCTCGACGGCATGTTTAGTTAATAATTCCCATGGCTGAAAGCCTGTCGCCTCCACTAAGACGACACGGCAGCAAGAAGCATTTTCTGCATAACAGGATATTTGCAGAATATAAAGAATGTATCAGCAGCAGCTGCAGCCGGATGTCACGGGAAGGAGGAGGGGCACAGAACTAGCGGGCAAGGGGACGGGGGAACAGGACGTGCAGCTGTGCGACGGAAACCGGAAATGCGCAAATAGCAGGGCACTGAAGATTTTTACGCTCAGCACGATTCCGCTGTGACCGCATGCAGAGCTCACTGCCAGTTGAGTGGCTCTGTCTCCGTCTCCATATCCTTCTACAGATATCCTTGCATATCCTCGTGCCGGCAGATTAGACACTCAACAGGACGAGCGGGAGCAACAATGCGGCTGACAGGCGACAATGCCACTTGACAGCAAATATGCATTTGTGTTTTTGGTGGCTCCTCCTGAGAAGTAACACATCCTGCCCCGAAAAGTATGCGTAGCTTTAATTGGGTCATTCGCAAGCACGGAAAAAGTTTCCAATACACCGAAATCATTAACATACAAAGCACCTGGTAATTTATGGTCGAGGACCCCCGTCTGATGGCATTTTTGGCATATTACCGGACGCTTATGACCGCTAACTGATACGGATGCCACCCCAAGGAAAACACGTGCCCTCGTCGTCGGACAACCGCAGTCGGGACATAATGAAGCAAACAATTTTCGCAGGGAACACGGGTCCTGCCCACAATGTCCTGCATCGCTACAAGTAGCCGAATATCCTCGGCTCATAACACAAAACAGAACAAATGTCCTCTGCTGATAAAGCCTCATAATAAATGTCGACCTTTCGTTTTTCCATTTATATTATCAACTCAGGGGGAACCCCGGAACGAGGAATTTTCGGACATCCACGAGGATAAAAAGCGGCAGCTGTAGTCCTGCTCCTTGTTGTCGCCGCCCCCCGTCTGTCCGATTTGGGAAAGGGGCGTGGTCTCATTGTGGCTGCCACTGCCGTGTTACCTGCAACATATATATATATATATATCTAGTATATTAAAATTTATAACAAACAATGCGACCTGCAAAAAACGAACAACCATGGCCGGTGAACTTTGGTAAACAACTTTCGCATACCCTAAAAGCGAAATGATTAACAACGATTTGGGGAAAATGCCCGCTTTAGCAAATATTTAAAAGGTAATTATTAAAAAGGGAAAAAAGTTTTGTAATAGTAAAGTTCATAAGTTTATTAATTGCATTCATGAGGAGTACAAATTAAATTAAAATTTTGTGTATAAAACTTTGCTCTATACATAATTTAAATATGAGAGTATCAGGGGAGCATTATACTCACTTCTATTTTTTTTGAGCTCCTCTTTTTATAGACCCTGGGCAAATCAAAGCTCCCGAGCCCGAAGGACGCACGCCGAGGCAAAGGCGGCGGAATTTATGTATTTGCCCGTTTGCCGCCATATCAGATGCGCTAATAAAAAATATTATAATTACATATATCTGACGGCGGTGACCGCCGCACGGCGAGAGGTCCGCAGCGCCTTGGGTCCTGCGCAGCCGGAGCGAAGTAAGCCATAAGGACAATTTAGACTTTGAAGTGCCATTGCCATGCGAACTTATTTTAATTAGAGGCGCGCACATAAATGCTTAACGCCCTCGCCGCAGAGCAGTTTCACCTGGGAGACAATGGGACCGCCGCATAAAAACCCGCCAGGTGCCCAGCCTTCGGGAGGCGTAGAGTAGGCGGGGCGGGGCGGTGCGGTGCGGGGGAAGGGGCAAGATGGCCGGCGAGTGCCGTGTCGTGTAACTCACATTAACCGATGCCATGCAATGCAGCCATAATAAGAGGCGAGCACAAGTTTAATTAGTGCAGCCAGTGAGGCCAGAGGAAAGTGGAAGGCGGAAGCCCGTGGCCACCGTTGCGTATGAGCAATGTGTGTTCGTGTGATAAAACGGGCCGGCCGCATCAAGGTCCCGTGTCTGTGGGTTCTTTTATTGCTGTCATCCATCTGAGGAGTAAAACTCTTATGGCCATAAAACTCTAGAACGCACGGGGCGAGAAACAAAGCCAAACCCGACCGAAAACCGAAAAACCAGAGCGGAGCCACCGCAAAAAATGTCAGAGTGCTGAACTAATAATGGCACCTGTCAAAATTCGTTAGCCCCCAGCGGTGGGATGGGGGAAGGCGGGGTTCGGTGGGAGGGGGCGGGGAGATCGAGGGGAAACAACTTTGGTCCGAATGACGAAACTCAAGCGACATTCATAGTGATTTCGTTTGGCAGTTTTGTGTCATTTGTTGGATCCAAACCGATGGCACACATGGCTGAAGCTACACAGAGGAAACTATTGGTGGTACCAGGAGGTAATTAGAGATTAGAAATCTGTACTTAAAAATAAAATAAATCCTGCTATAGGAGTGTTTAAATAGAAAACTATTTCATAAACTACATAAAATGACTGCAAATTTATGCACAAGCTTTTGTAATTTAAAAACCAAAAGCTTCTCTTGGTGTTAATTTTTAGAAGATACCTCGGTTTTTCCCTATGTGCAATATACCAAATCCTGACCTGCTGATGATGCGGTTGCGAGGGGCCTCAAGTCGCTCACTTGGATAGTTCCTGCTGATATGGCTCGAAGGACGCAGATGAATGGAGAAAAAACTGGGATCATATAGCAGCGGCAGCGGCAGCAGCAGCGAAGACAATGAAATTTATCACCCGACCGCAAAGCCACAAAACTACAGATAGACCAACAAAAAAGTGTCATCTAATAAAGGCCAGGAGATGGAAAAGGGGAGGCTGGGGGGCAATGTGGGGAACAACACCATTGTGCACCTATGAATGTGAAGTCTAAGACTGCGCTTTAGTTATGCACTTTATGAGGGACCTTGCACCACTTTGATGGCCCTCGGTGGCTGTGTTCGTTGCCCCTCCGCCAGGATTACGGCCGTAATGCGTGGCATAAAAACAGCCCGACCCTGGACACACCGCACTATATATCTCTAATGATGATGATCGCCGGACTTTTTCGGTTCCTCGAAAAACTTTAATCGCTCTCCACAGCTCTTGGCTGCTGGTGTTCAGCCCATCAGTTTACGTTGATGTCGTGGGGGAGATGTCGCTGTTGTCCGACAAAGCCGCAAACACTTCATGAAACTCAACAACATGCAGCTGGAACAGCAGCAGGAGCAGGAGCAGCAGGACGAGCGAGCTCCTGGTGCTGGACACGACATGTGTGGCATGTGCCACACGCATGCGTTGCATGCCAATGTTGGTTGCCATATAAACAGAATAAGAAACTGCATAGAATTTGCAATGGCAATGAGAAAAGTGGAGCAGGGCAGTAGGGAAGCGGGTGCACGGATAAATAACTTTTGCCATATCTCCTTTATATTTTCTGAAACACTATTCTACTATCAAATTTTATAGCACACTCAATACTTAACTTATGTTTAAGGCTACTACTACACACAGGAAAACCTTCTTAGTTTGGTTGCTTAATCATTTTTAAATATTTTGACTTGTTAAATTTCTGTCTTTCTAATGATATACAAGACTTAATCAACTTTTCTAATTTCCTACGTGTAAGTTAAATATTTTTCCCGCTGTGTGGGAAAGCCAAGCGGCAGCTGGCCAAAGTCGAAGGAAGTTGGTTGGCTGCCATGTCAACGGCTAAATGACACTGGCAGTGGGAATGGAAACGGGAATGGAAATGGGACTGGTTCTGGGGACAGTTGCCCTGCATGTGTTTGTGTGTGTGTGTGTGTGCACAAGTGTGCTGGTGTGCGAGTGAGCTGTGCGGTTGTGTGCCACTTCCGGTGACAATGTGCAACCGTGGCAAAAGGAATGAATACGACGACGTGCAAGTGAACGAGCCGGATGAATGGTCAGTGGCAATGCACAAAGGCCGGCGACTCGATTTGGGATTGCAACAGGAATAGGAATAGGAATAGGAATACGAATGCGGACAGGACGAGGAGCAGGGATATGGCCAGAAATGGGAAAAGGAATGGGCCAGGGACTTTGCCTCCGAATCGCAATGTTTGCCGGTGCATCCAAAACACTTGCCATGCAGCCAATACTTTGGTAAGATGTGAATATTCCCCAGCTCCTTCCTTCGCCCGAATTCGCTTCCGACCCTTTGTTGTGATTTATGACCAAGGGACATGTGTAATTTAAAGCTCATAAATTCATCGCTGCCCTGCGAAAGTCCACTGTTAATCAAATCAGTTTCAGATCCATACATTCATATCACAGCCATATAAACGAACGAAAAACCAATAAAATCTGAATAATGTCAAGAAATTTAATAACATTTCAATTACCCTCTTCCTAATTCATTCTCCCAGAACATTTCCTGGGAGTGGGCTTAAGTTTAGTGCCCCTAACTGCAACGATAAATTCAATTAATTGCATTTTATTTCGATTATCCTTGGTCGCAGACCGCTTTGCCACATAAATGTCAATTGCGGTCATTGAATACTTGAGTGGCGGTCTCCGGATGGCGGTCTGTATCTGCCCTTCTCCCAGCTAATGTCTAATTTTGTCTCATTAATTCCATTCAACATTTTTATGCATCGTCATAAAACTCATTTTACGAGACGCACCCATATCTCATATGCCACATTCTGTACAGAGCTGGCAGACTCCGCCCGATGACTGTGGTTCGCCTAATTAGATTAGTTAGTTGCGCATTCTTTCGCCCATAGAGGAATGATTCTGTTGTTTGCGCTCCGAAGATTGTCTGTGGTCCGAATGGCAGGCACTAATTGTCCGGGTTGAGTTGGCTTTATTTGCCAAGTTTTCTTCGTTTAATTGGTGCATTTTCCGAGCTGCATTTCTCCCAAATTTCTTTCGATAAATTCTCGGTGCATTGTTAATTAATTAAATGGCAGAAGCAGAGTCCGATGCTTCTGCTCGTTAAAAACGATGCAGGCAGTGTGATATCACTGTAGGCTGGACCAATCGCAATGCAGGAGCTGCTGTAAAGGGAAGCCGGCTCTTATCTCGGCGCTGGGATCACTCCGAATTCGTAGGCTCTCGTTAATCCACACCTATGCACCTGAAACCGAAGCCAGGATTTTGCATCTGCATCTGCCGCAGCCGAGATATTTCCACTCTCGACCTTTGTTCTGCCGGAAACGCAGTCGCACACACTGGAGAAAAATGTGTGCAGCTAAAATGGTACGTTATCAGTGCGTATACTTGATTTTTATACGCACACTTAAGCAAATAACTGCAGGCATTATTTCAAAATTCGAAAATTAAAAGCAAACAACAAAGCGAGAGAGAGAGAAAGCAGAGCCACAGCAGATGGCCATAAGAAAAATACACACACACACACATACACAGAGAAAGAGAGAAAGGGAGAAAGGCGGAGGCAAGTTTTAATATAAAGTGATGCGAAATGTTTTCGTTGCGAATTTACCTTCAATTTATGCATTTATGAATATGTAAGCACATTCGAAAGGACGATACGTATGTGTGTGTGTGTGTGTGCGAGTGCAGTCGAGTGGCAGAGACACACCCACACATTGATTAATAAAACGCATTTGGCTAAGAAGTTTTGTGCTCTGCCGAAAAGCATTCCCGTTGCTCAGCCCCAGGACATTTCGTCAAAAGAGGCAGCATGAAATATTTATGGATTAATGTTTTATTTAGCCCGTAGAGCAACCTGAGCCAAAGCCGGAGGAAAAAAAGAAGCGGATTGGAAAACACAACTAAAATTGTCTGGCCATGTGCGAAATTACGTGTTTTGAAATGCAAGCGCATATTTCCATTTTGACCCCAGGAGCTGTGTGCTCTGCGCTCTGTGTTGTGGCCAAGGATTTAATTTGGGCTTTTTTCGTAAACAGATTGTTGACTTGTTTACCATGTATTTACATGCGGATAACTATGCGGATGCGGATTTGGCATGCAAGTGAACTTTGGCCAGTCGAAAACAATTTCAAATCAAAGTTAATCAATTACGGGCCCAGTCACAAAGTGTCATGAATTTAACATGACAGCAACGTCGCATTGCCGGCACGAAACCCACTCCTCCGCCCCCTAAAAAAAACAATCAGCCAGGCGCCTCGGCCACGCCCACATGTTCCACAATTAGCGTGACAATTTGAAAACGCCGAAAGCCACCTTTGTCTGGCGTCAATCATTCCATTTTTGTTTCCAATATTTGCGGCTATTAAATTGCGTATACGCGACGTAGGCGCGCCGAGGAATAACTGGCATTATTGAACCCCTTTTATGGACCGGCGTCACTTACTCATTACGCAAATGGCCCCCGAGAGAAATTCTATATCAGTTTTACCGACTCTAAAACGCTTCGTAGCCCGGCTCGTAAAACAAATAAACTTCCTCGTTGACATTTCTTTACGACAATCAATTTATGACATTTATGATAGTCAAATGGCACGCGCTAATCAATGCGTCGTCCTCCTCATTTTCGTCCTTTCGGTAAACGACGAACTTCCGTTACGCACTGTTTGCCAGGACAATGGGGCACTCGTTACATCGCCTAATAGTCATTTGCCACGATATGGAAAACGAGTCGTGTTGAAAAATTAAACGAGCAACGAGACAATTGCCAAACAAGTGGAAAAAAGTTTATGGACAATTTTACGACCGAAACAGCCCTCGACCGAGGGATCAGTCAACTTTTTATTGGGTGAAGGCAGTAATCAATTCCTGGAGACTGTGAAGCGGCGAAGCCATTAAATTCAAATAGTTTATGAAATCATGTCTATTTACGTCCGCGCTATGGATGATTTACCAGGCCAGAATATGCCAGCGAAATTGGTTTAATTTTATTCAAAGTCCATTAAAGTGGCTGAAACTTGTGGGTTTTATTGCCTTTCTATTGGTATGCAAATAATTTATAGAATAGCTCAAGGGGCGTGTCCGTAAGTAAAAGCCATGAAAAACCTTTCAGTGTTAACGTATGCTTATGTAATTCAAGGATAATTTAAAATAAAATGTATATTGCCTGTCATAAAGGAAGCAGTAGATGAAGTAGTTTCTTTAATTTAATATTTATTACCTTGCTGGCTATGGTAAAAATCAAAGTTTCATACGTAGGAAACGCAGGACTTGTCTATTGTTAATTCCCTGCATAAATCAAAAAACTTTTACTCCTCTCCGCAAATACCCAACGACAATAATAGCAGCAATATCCATAAACGCCGAGAGCACAGCTACACGCACTTCAACTGCAATTAAAGGGAGGAAAAGCGCAGAAATTGTGATACGTATAGAGGGGTGCTCTGTGGATGTGTGCGTATGCCATAAATAAATTAGAAAGTGGCAAAAGCGAAAAACGCTGAAATGTCAGCCCAGTCGACGGAGTTTTCATTCTCGAGCTCGTTTTCACGCTGACACGGATATGGGGCTGGATGGGAAATGGGAAAAGCAACAACGATGCCGACGCACTGCGACATAATGGCGTCCACTTTGCGTTTTTATGCTTAATTTACTTAAAAGGACGGCCTGCAACTCGGAGCCAAAGTGCACTGATACATGGAAATGGGTGAATTGTGAGGGAAAGGGGAAGAGGTGGGGATGGGGGAATGGGGGAATGGGACGCACCCCGAACAGTTATGACTTAGGCATAGAAGGGGAGCTTCCGAAGCGACACGAACACGCAATGCAATGCCAGCAGTCAGCGAGGAATGGGGCAACTGTCCGAGTGTACTTTACATTTCACGCACAATTTTCCCTGGCACGCAATTTGCCGCTTATGGCAGCGGAGCAAGGCGTTCCTCTATTTTAAACCTATCCCGATCCCGATCCCTCTCCGCGGCACAGTGGCTCCTCATAACACATGCACGGCGGCACATGCAGGCGACAGCTTAGCGAGCGCTAAGCAAGTCCTCGTCATAGTCGCATATTACGTATTACATCACTCGCCGAGTGACTGAACCCAATCCAGTTCATCCCACTTGCCCTTTTCTTCAGCCATGTCACGTTGTTGTTAGCATTCTCAATTGGCGAGGATTGGGGCGAGGGTGGAGAGCACTGCGGGAAAATGTTCGCGAAGTCGATCTTTGATTACAGAAATGTAGAGTTACTCATGTCAGTTACCAGCATGCCTCACATGGAAAATATTTTAAAACAGTCTAAAGAAAGAAAAGTTTTTATCTTTTTAGAACTCTCATGAACAATTCATATGTTTTCTTACTAAAAGTTCTATGTTCCCTATCAAATGGTATACTTAAAAATGTTATGCAAATTAAGCTAAAGTTATTCTTAGTGTAAAACTTCACAGAGGGGTTAGCTTCGAGGACATGTGCGTGGCGAAATAGTTGAAATAGTTGATGCGCACTTTTCAGCGGTTTCGAATTGGGCTTGGCCTGTAAACCCCACCCAGAACCATTTCTTTGCCGAGCGGGGTTGCGATGGCCCGTTGAATTGTTAATAACATTTTGGGACTCACGCATTTAAATGAGGCTCACGTACGCGGACGATTTGTCACAAAATAATTTTTACGACTTTGCGACTTCATTGCCAGTGACCAAGCGATTCCCCCGCCCGAAGGATCCGCCCCCTTTTCCGCAGGATAATTGTTGTCTTTGGCTAAGACGACTGCCAACTGCGACGAGCTCGTTCGATTCCCGCTAAAAGTGTCGCATGCTTTTCTGCGCCACGGGCGGTGTCCTCAAGGTTGGCGTGTCGTCCCCACTTAAACCCTTAACGCCATTTCAGTCCGCATTAGGTGGCAACTGCAGATCATTATGCCCTCGCACTCCCACACACAAACACACACCCACACAAACACACACACACAGAGAACTTGTTTGTGCGCGGCTTATGCCTGATTGCATTTATTCTGACGGCTCGGCGAAGCTCGGCCTTGTCGCCGTCTCAATAACAACTGCAGATGGAAAGGGCCAACGTGGCCCCATCGAGTCAAATCAAGCGGACTCGATTGGCGGCTCCCTCGACTTCTTCTTCGCCGCTGGCTGGAGCTGCGGTTGCCAAGCAGCGAGTGCCGCAAATTAAATTAAACGCATTTCCACCGCCGCAGCTGTCGATGTCTTATCCGCGCCCGCAACATAGCGGCAAACATAGATGCACAAGTACAGTGAGGACTTTTTGAAGTTTTCCAGTTCATTTAACAAGCCAAGCTTTTCTAAGTGAGAGTCAAATGCTCTATGGAAAGTCGTTTTGATTTTTCTAGTTAATTTTCTGGTTAATTTTTTATATATTATTCCTGCATTTTTTTTTAAAGATAAGAGTAGAGTATTGACTTTTCTAGTGACCCCTGTACGGCGATACACTGACAGTGTCGAATTTAAATGACGTGCGAAACAAGAATTTAATTTCCCACTTGCGCTGGGAACATGAAAGCCTCCAGAGCCGAAATCCAACCTCCCAACCGCTGAAGCCCCGCCGATGTCAGCCAGCTCCACTCGCTGTTCAATTTTTATTTGCTCCCCGTTCTAGTAGTTGGTTTCGGTTCTCGGCGATTTCTTTTTTTTTTTGGCCTGAGCTGGGGCGAATCCTATAGTCGTCCTCGTCGATGTCGTCGGTTGCTAACTCACATCGCTAGACGTTTGGCAAAATGACAAATTTGCAGCGCAGTTGTCTCACACGAGGGGCGTAGGCCGTGGAGGGAAAGGACACCAGGACACACAGACACCCGGACACCCGGACTTCAGGACATCGGGACACCAGCCAATGGCGCGGCAGTTGGTTTTAGTTTCAGCTACCCTCCGTTCGCTGTTTGTGTGCCAAAATGCGTTGCCTACTTTCGGGGCTGGCTGGCATAATGAAATTCCAACTTTTGACTTATTGACGACGACAGGCCGAGGACGAAAGCGGAACGAGGACGCCGCCTGCTCCGCTTGTTGTGGTTACCGCTGCCGGCGTCACAGCGACGCTTGCGCCATGTCCTGTCCCAGGACACTATGGCAACCTCTTCTCCAATCATGTCACATCATAGTGACAATTCGCACCGGCTTAACTGTGGGAAATCTCTGAGATCCACACCCTCGAATATCTTTATTGATTCCTCACACTTGAAGCATAAAGCTGAAATAAGGTAAGTATGAAATGGGAGTTACGTTTAGTGACGTTTTTCCCGTAAATTTTGGAACTCATTTATCCTTTCGTGTACCTCGAATTTTAAATTGAAATACCATTGGCGAGCAAACGGCAAAAGCTTATTAGTAAGCATAATGCTATCATTTGCACAAAAGGCAACTCGAGATGAAAATTCCATCGATACTTGTCAGATCCAAATGAACCGGGAACAAAAGTGGAAACGAGGCAGCTGGCCGCTCGCCTTTCAAACGAAACTCAAAACGGAGTCTCCATGATCCAGTTGCATGTTAATTAAGTACATATTTCCGGTGCGAGGAGCGGGGGGAAAGGCAAAGGCAACGGCAACGGCTACGGCAATGGCAAAGGGTTGACACAACAACAGGACGAACCGGAGCAGAGCTGAGCTGATAATTAAGGCCTGAAGAAGTCCCTTTTGTCTACGCCAAATTAGTTGCATTTACAAATAACTTTAAATTGGCCAGGGCCAAAAAGCGAGCTCTGGCCATGTTCAACTCAGATTCGTTTGGTTTCGTTTCGTTTCCGTTTCTGGTTTAGTCGGTTCAGTCCGAGCGGCTCAGCACTGCAGCTGCAGTAATAATAACTGGCTGTGCAACTAATTTAGTTGCGATTCCCCAATGTCCTGGCCAGGACTCGACTTTTAATGAATGTGCCCGGGGTGCAAGTGCGAGTGCGAGTGAGAGTATTGTGCATAAATTCGTGTTGCCTATCTGCAGGCGCAGGAAATTGCGCAATTTTCTAGATGTTTTCACCCAGAAATTTTTCCGAATTTTCCTTTTGCATCTCCGTTTTTGGGTCTTTTGTCTTGCAGTCCACGGGCTGCAGGATTCACGCCTCACTGCTTCCCACCTCCACCTCGGCCTTCACCTCCATCACCGCCTCGTTTGGCATTCAATGAAAATTAATTTTAATTGACTTTCGCTGAGCGCGGGGGCGATGGCGATAGCGGGGGGCGTGGTCTGGGGCCTCCGGCGGGGGCGAGGGAGCGGGCGTCTGGCTCTGGGCCATGTCAATATTTACATGCCACGCATAAATTATCTACACATTTAGGCGCACGCATTAGGCACCACAATGGCCAATTTCCGAGGCGAGCTGCCGACTGACCCGCGGCGAGGAGAGTAGGCCATATAGTTGGCCAGCTTATTAACAGGCCAACACGCACGCACATTCGGAGCGGGCAAAAAGAGCAGGCAATCAAAATTATCCTGCCACACTCACCATACACCACCCCACGTGGCCACGACCACGCCGACCACGCCCACTTCGGCCGGCCGAAGCCATCGAACTTTTACGCATTGTTTATGTTAACAAAATGTAAATAAATGAGCCGTACAAACGACAACGACGAAAGCGACAACAAAGGGCAATTAAACTCCGGGCCACGCAGGACGATGTCGCAAGGAGCTCGAAGGACAACAACAGGTGTTCAGGTTCACAGGGCTGGCTTGGCCAACAAAAGCGCCAAAACAAAAATAAAACCTAAACGCAACGCACGGAAAAACAAGCCGGAGAGGGGGTATAAAAATACGGGATGAGGAAAACAAAGCCAAATAAATCAAACCGAAGGCAGACAGGCGCACACGCAGCCCCCAAACCGCCCGGGTAATTCCCGAATTTCAGGCGAGTAAGTGGCAGGACTTGACCGGCGGCAGGACATTGTGTATCGAACGTTTTATCGCTTATGCAGCCACTTGGTCGTCGCCGTCGCCGTCGTCGTCGTCCTCGCTGTTTGCTCAAGTGGCTCGCGTGTTAATTGTCGGGGAATGTGCATAACACGGCGATAACAATGAGCCACATTCCCAATTCCACATTTCACATTCCACCTCCAGCTGCGCCGATTCGCGGCTAACGTGCTCGGTGACAATTCAAAATTAACTGTCCGAGTGGCGGCGGCGCTGGAAAAGCAGCGCATAATGAAACGGGGCGGAAAACGCATAAATAAGGCGAAAAGCCGCAAGCAAAATCGACGCAGCGGAAGTGCGACTTTGCCACGCAGACCCCACGGCTAAATTTCCCACTGGCTTTGTTAATAACTATCGATAAGCGCGGGAAGTCGCTTTGGTAACTGCATATAAAAATGTCTAGCCGAACTTCCACATCAACGAGTGGCAAAAGAAAGCTTAAATATTTTATTTAAAGTTCCTTTTTGCATGCAAAGTATCTTGAATTTATCATTTTAGGCATTTTTTAAGGCTTATCTCTTATCCCGCATTCTAAATGCCCCGAGCCATTAAAGTCACTTTCACTTATTTTTATCGCTTTTAATTGCATTTATTTTCGGCTGTCGCTCCTTGGGCATTGTCTATTCTCCATTTTCCATTTCCATTTTCCGGGCTCCCTGCCCGCGGTTTGCTCATTTGTCGCCGTGTGTTCGCTCGTTTATTTTATTTAGCAATTTATTTCACACATTGCCATTTCCCCAGCGGTCGCTTCGTCTTGTGGTGGTTACTGTTTTTAATTTTTGGCCATTATGAGCGGACGGCCGTAAGAGATCGAGAACCCCTGCCCCGAACTTTGGGTTCCTGGAGGCTCGGAGCTTCGTAGCTTCGTAGCTTTGGAGCTACGAGGTCCCAGTTTCCATTCCCATTCCCAGGCAGGCCAAAATTATGGCCACACATATAAATTGTCAAGCGACCATTCATCTTGCAGAATAAATGTTGCAATTTGTTGGCTTTTGCTTGGCGCGGCGGGCCGAATGAAGATGGCCAACAGCAGATAGCCGCACTCTCCTTGCCGCTCGCACTCCTCACTCCCCGCACGCACAACAGTATGCTACGTTTTTTATTCGGCCTGCCCATCCGTTTGAGTTTATGTGTCGCACCTTTGCTGACCGCGGGTCGTTGGGGTTGCGACCCCAAAACGAGGGCTGTAAATTCTGCGAGTATGCGAGTGTGTATGCGTGTGTGTGTGTGTGTGTGTTCCAGGACGACACAAATAACTCACTGTTTGCAGTGGCTGCGCTAGTGGCGCCCGAGCAGGGAGCTTTCATTAGACGGAAGTGGAAGTGGAACTGAAACTGACTTTGGCCTGCCTCCGCTGACCATTTGCGGGCATATATTTGCGCACAATTAATTATTATAAATGTCGTGGTCTCCGGGAAACACGAGCCGGAATCCGAAGAGCGAGCGGAGGAAGCGGGAAGCGGGAGTCCGACTGCAGGCAGGCGAAATTGTTTATGAAAATTTATGATTACAATATTAGTGTGTCGCAGTGAATCTTTTCTGCCACTGCCGCCGCTTCTGCCGCTGCTATTGCCCCTGTTTTCAATGGCCCTGGCCTTTGTCTTTTAAATAATGGTCGCATGCATTTTATTTATTCGCCGCCGGATTCCCCTTGCAATTGCAATTGCATTCCATGGCGCTGCTGACCTGCGGCCAGAATTCTGTAAATATTCCATGGCAGCGGCAGGTGCACTCCTCTCGGTTGGCCAAACACACACGCGGCGCTCAAATCTGTGTGTGCCTGGGTGGCAAGCTGATTATGATTATCGCCTCTTTATCGCGCACTGTTTGCCACCAATACACACATGTGCCCGGGGTGCGAGTGTTTGGATTGGCATTGATACTGATACCCTGTTTACAATTGATTTCACACGACTTCATTCACGTTTATTCACAAGAAAAACTTTTTAATGCCTCCGAGTGCAAACAACCGAGCGCTGAAAGCCCACAGACACCCCAAACACACACACACTTGCAGACTCACACACTCATACACTCGCAACAAAGGTCGCAACATTTTCCTTTTTTATTCCGTTTTCCTCTTGCCGATGTCCTCCTCTCTGATTTGTATTTGCTTAAATGATCTTTTATTTATTTACTTAACGATTTTTGATTTATTTATTCGTTTCCCCGCCTGCGAGGGCAAAGTTGAAAGAGCGGGGATAACTTAATGGGTGCTCGAGAAAGTACAGCCCTAAGAAGAGGTAATCCCCCAGCAGGAACATTATTTCCACATTTATCATCCCAGACGTTTTTCGCTCGAACACTAATTTGGCCACCTCGGCATCGTCGTCGCCCTCAGTCAAACTTCATGCGGCTAATTATTCGCTAAGTAGACACACCGAAACACACAGCAAACGGGGATAGTCGTAATTTATGGCCGCGATTGCAGCCAAAAATCCTTTGTCGAAAAGTTGCAAATACCTGGAACTTAATGTTGGACTTTGAACTGGCGCGTAACGTTGCCCGAGCTCCGAAATTTGATAAATGTTGTGCGGAAGCCAGGGACCGACAAACCAAACAGCCAAACTGGACCTCCCTTCCACCCTGTCGACTCCCTCGATTCCCTAAACCCTCGATGGCCAAGAGGCCGTCGGTCGTCGATACGCGAATATGCGAGCCATCGCGGAGTGGCAACGGAA
Organism: Drosophila ficusphila; assembly: GCF_018152265.1. Lineage (NCBI taxonomy): Eukaryota > Metazoa > Arthropoda > Insecta > Diptera > Drosophilidae > Drosophila > Drosophila ficusphila. The sequence continues at coordinate 23,677,747 of NW_025064737.1, forward strand.
TCCGGCTGCAATGGAATCTGTGGGCCAGTTCGGCCATCTCGACCGACGGCATTGTGCGTGTGCTAATGCAGCAGATAAACACAGCCAAATGCCATGAAAATCTTCGGTTATTTGTCACAACGGGCGGTGGGCATCGCCTGGTTTTTGCCCGTGAGCGGGTGGGAAATTAAAGACGCGCCTGCAGCGGGGGAATTGAATCATAATGAGCCTGGCATGGGGCGAGCCGGCCAGCAGTCGTAACTTTGTTTGGGGCCGCTTTTCACACGCTGCCAAAACGTTTCCGCTTCCGCTGGCAGTCTCAACAGCAACTTTGTGCGCTCACATGTATCCTTTTTTTGCATCCTTTTTTTTTTTGCGGGACGAGAAAAGTTTCACGCTCGCCCAGAAGCGTTGACATTTCGGCGACTGGCCAAAACAGAAATTCGCGACTGGCGTAATGCAACTTTTGCTGGCAGTTGAGCCAGCTTCCAGCATCCAACATCCAAAAGCCAGCAGCCAACATCCTGCAGCCGGGACAAACAAGCCGGAAACATGCGGCCACACCAACGTGGGCAGCCTTTTGAACTACATGTAACGTGTAACGGTAGTAGCGATCAATCCTGGTTTCTATACTTGCGGGGCACGCTTTAATTTTCCGGCTCTAGCTCGTCGGCTTTGGGGGTGGTGGTCTTGCTCCGTATAGAATCCAACACTAACTACTCATTATTATTAATTAGGATTAGAATTTAGCGTGCTGCGACAAAAAAAATTCAAACAGGAAAACTGTGAAAATTTCCAGAGAGCTAAACGTTAACCTGAAGAACAGAAGGACAATTTCAGAGAAAGTAGAAGAAAGAGAAAGAGAAAGAGGTGAGAAATGAAAAGATTGCGATACACAGATGAAGTGGTGTTCGCTTTATGCCCTACCCAACCTATGATCCTTTCCGCTCGAGCATGGCTCTGAGGAGCCCTTCATACCCTAGGACTGGAGAAACAACAGCATGGTTCTGATATGGGTTTAGTTATTCATTGTATTATTTTTTTTTTTAAACGTTATAAAAGTTAATAATAAAAAGATACATTTTTATTTTGAGCGATAGAAAATTATGACCAAAGATTGATATTAAATATTCAAAAATAGTGTATAGAAAAATAGTAATTATTAAAATGAATTAAAACTAAATATAAAGGAATAGATTAAAAAGTATTAATACTAAAAAGGTATTAAAAATAGTAAAGTAAGGATGGCATAATTAATTTAAAAAAAAAATAAACAAAAATTTAAATTACTATTCTAAACGTGGCTAATAAAAATAATAAACGTGGCAATAAAATAATAAACGTGGCAATAAACCTGGTAGGCAATATTCAAAATTAAAGTTAATCCATATTTTCAATCGGCGGTATTTATTTAATATAAAAAAAAATTTTTTTTTTTTTTCTATATTAAAAATTTTTTAAACATTTTTTTTCCAGTGTAATCAAAATTTTCTTTTAGCTATAATATTTGTATTTTCATTCTTATCTGATCATCTCTAATTATTTTTATTTAAATATTATTAAATAAAATAAACTCGCTCAAAAATTTCTCTCGGTGTATTCCAAATTTTCTTTTAGCTATAATATTTTTGTATTTTTATTCTCATCTGCTCATCTCAAATTATTTTTATTTAAATAATATTAAATTAAATAAACTCGTTCAAAAATTTCTCTCAGTGTATTCTAAATTTTCTTTTAGCTTTAATATTTTTATATTTTTATTCTCATCTGCTCATCTCTAATTATTTTTATTTAAATAATATTAAATTAAATAAACTCGTTCAAAAATTTCTCTCGGTGTAGCAAAAGCTCACGAACTAAAAGATAAGCTCTCTGTGAATGTAACCGTTTTTTTTTGATTCTTTTATCATCTTTCCATTCCACCAAAATTCGTTTATGAGAGGTATTTAAATTACAACAAAAAATAATAATTGCATGCAGGTATTTTGTTGTTGAAATTGAAAATAAAATTAGAAAAAAAACCAAACTCACGTGCATATCCCACGACGAAAGATCGATCTCCCGGCGTTGGAGTGCTGGAAACAGAATTTTGGGGCTTTTCCCAATAATTTTGGGACACTTCTAAAACGCAATCAATTTAATTTTTTTGTGTAAAACATCAGAGCTTTTCTTTCAGCGATTCTTTGCTCTACAAACCGAACTCACACAACCAAACTCTTCTGTGCATTCTTGCACTTATGCTCTTATCACTTCGATCTCTGGCTGGTTTTTTTCCACGCTCAACCAAAACAAAAATAAAAGAAAAATAAACCAAAAAAATAAGAAAAAATAACAATTTAAATTTTTGAAGAGCCTTTCTAACTTTTTGCCGCACGTTTTCACATTTTGACTTTATTTATATAATTTTTAACTTATTCTTTATTTTAACATTTTTAACTATTTATTTTTTGTCCATTTTTCTTTCAGGTCTTTGTTTTCACCTTTTCATTTATTTCCTTTATAATATTTTTTTAGCACTGTTCTCGCTTCTTTATATTTTAAGGTTTATTTATTCAAATTTCCACTTCATTTATTTGCAGTGTATATCACTCGCAAAATTTATATATAACAAAAAAAAATTAAATTTTTGCTTTTATACACAATTTTTTCCTTTCTCATATTCATGTTTTTATATCACTTGCATTGATCTTTATTATTTTATATTTTCCATTATAGTCTTTGTCTTATATTTTTTTTTCCAGTGTGCACATGGTTTTATTGGGGCTTTTAGGTTAAATTTCACATTTGTCACAGGGCTTTTTTGCCACTTTCACATCCAAAAAAAATTGCTGGCCCGCGGAGTTGTCGATCCCTCGAGGGGATGAATGAAGCGCTCCGCGGGACACTTGCGGATCGCTGGGCCGGCTTAGGGCTTGCTCTGCCTGGATGCCGGGCCGATGGATGATCCACGTGGAGGTGGGTTCTCCTAGATAAGGCCAGTAACTCCAAAGGGTTCCTAATTTCCTTTCTTCCTTCTTATAATTCCGCGGGAATGGGTTGGCGGAATATATCTGGCAGGTTAATCTGGGTAAATTTAAAGAAATAACCCAAAAGAATTTAACCCAATGCCACCCACATGCCAAGGCAAGGAACTTACTTGGACAGGTGTTTCTGCTCTGAAGGTTTGATCGAAAAGAACTTTACATTCCAGAGCGGAAACATAGGTCAGTCAAAATTTTACGCCATGATAGTTAATTGCAGCTTTCCAGTGCATACCTGGTACAGCTGATAAGAGATTATTTATCAGTGCATACCTGGTACAGCTGATAAAAGATTATTTATCAGATGGCAACTCTTAGTTTACCTAATCGGTAATCTAAGCTCAGAACCTTTGGCGCCAAATATAAACAAATCAAAATGAACATTTTCTCTTTTTTTTTTTCCCATTAAATTTTGGAGGCTTCAGTCGCCAGTACAAAACCCCCCCGCTAAAATCAGACTAGGGTATAATAGAGAGAATGCCCTAGACTGATTCCGACTGAAGCTATTGCCGAATGTCTTTAGCGTGATATGTACCTACAACTTTTCCTTGAAGGTCTTCCAGTTCATAGTAGAGGTTACCGATCTTCCTTCGAATCCGAGATTTTACAAACATTGGACCGAATTTGGCGTTATATCCCGTTTGAAAGCAGCTTTGCTTAAAATTACGTCGATATACCTCTTGACCTTCAGTATACGTGACATTTCGAGTACGGAGATCATAGCGTTTCTTGTTCTCCTCGTGCTTTCTATACATTTGCTCGCATGCTTGTTTGCGAATTATTTCGAAAGAATCCTGCCTGTCAAATCGTAGAGAACGATCGTTCAAAAGATTTAAACGTCGGAGCAGAGAATAGGTCGAACCAGAGGTAACCATATGCTGTCCAAAAGCCATGTAGTACGGACTTGTTCCAAGGCTGGAGTGTATGGAAGACCTCAACGCGCAGGATATCCTGTTCAGAACTTCATCCCAATCCTTCTGATCTGGGCGTATATACGCTCTAATCGCGGATATGACCGATCTATTTACACGCTCCGAGGCGTTAGCCTGAGGTGAATAAACAGCAGTCAGAATATGATTAATGCTATATTCCTGCATTAATCCTTGAAATGCTTTCGAACGAAATTGGGACCCGTTATCTGACACCATTGTTTCAGGGACTCCAAAAGTCATAAACAGTTCACTATCTAGATACTTCACAATTGCGCTAGAATCAATTTTCCTCACAGGTTTAAGGAAAACAAACTTTGAGAAATGGTCAAGGACGATAAAAATGCCGACGTTTCCACTTCGCGATCTGGGATAAGGCCCGAGAAAATCAACGAAAAGTCTTTGAAAGAACCGCTGAGTCTCCGGTGCTCTTCCCAAAGGAGGTCTGAGAACACAATTCGGTGCTTTCGTGCATTTGCAAACCTCACAAGCGCTTATATAGGCTCTTACGTCTGAAACGAGACCAGGCCAGAAATAGTATCGCCTGATCCTCTCGATAGTTTTGTGTACGCCTCCATGTGAGGCCAAGGAGCTATCATGAGCTAGAGAAAGAACTTTGGGCACTAATTCCTTTGGTAACCAAAGCTTCCATGCGTATTCGTCATGCATCTGTTCTCCGGTTAAGTGTTCCGCTTTACGATACAAATAACCGTCTTCCACTTTAAGATCCGGGAAATTTCGTTTATTTTCTTCTACATTCTTTATCAAATTCTTATACTCCTCTGTTTTAAATGATTCGGAGTTCAGATCAATAATAAGTCCTTCCGTCAAATCTATGGCAGCAACTGCCTCTTCGTTTACACGAGACAAAACGTCGGGGACAACGTTCAGTGAACCCTTGCGATGCTCGATCTCGAAAACGTATCTTTGTAACGCTAACGACCACCGAGCTAATCGGGAACTTAAATCGTGGTTCGACATCAACCACTTTAAAGAAGCATGATCTGTAATTATCTTGAATTTCAAACCCTCCACATAAGCTCTAAAATTCTTTAAAGCGACGATAGCAGCTAAACATTCTTGTTCAGTGACTGTGTAGTTTTTCTGAGCTTTATTTAATTTCTTAGAAACAAAAGCAATCGGTCTCTCGTCGCCTTCGTCTGAAACCTGCACTAATACAGCTCCTACGCCTGTTTTGCTGGCATCACAGTGTATAGCGAACGGCTTCGCGAAGTCTGGACTGCATAAAACAGGAGCTTCACTAAGACACTGCTTAAGCCTCTCAAACGCTCTTATAGCCTCTTCGGTCAAGCTGAACTTTCGTTTTGTCGTCATCAAGTCCGTCAAAGGAGCAGATAGAGACGCAAAATTTGGCACGAATTTCCGATACCATCCACACATCCCCATAAAGCTTCTCAAGTTCTTTAAGCTTTTTGGTAAAGGAAAGTTGGTAATCGCAGACACCTTTTCTGGGTCTGTACGGATTCCGCCGTCACCTATTATGTGACCCAGATAACGCACTCTCCGCATGCAGAAGTGACTTTTGCCAATGTTGATTGTCAAACCTGCACGCCTAATGTGCAATGCTAACTCCCTGAGAACTTCGAGGTGATTGTCAAAACTTGCAGATACTATTAGCAGATCATCTAAATATATAAAAACTTCGTTCCTCATGTGAGCTGGCACTACCTTGTCCATTAAACGAGACATGGTGCTCGTAGCATTGCATAAACCAAACGGCATTACTTTAAATTGGTATAACGGTCTACCTGGTACCGTGAACGCAGTCTTATCGCGCGACTGAACATCTAAAGGCACTTGCCAATAAGCATCCTTTAAGTCCAAGCTAGTTATAAATTCTGCTTTTGGTAATCGGCTCAAAATTCCATTTATTTGGGGAAGAGGATACGCGTCCTTTTCCGTGAAACTATTGACTTTCCGGCAATCTAAGCATATTCTGACTTTCCCTGGTTTAGTAACCATTACGATTGGAGAGGACCATGCACTCTCTGATTCCTCTATCACTCCCAATTGCAACATTCTGTCAATTTCAGTATACATTGCCTTTTCAACTGCTGGAGATACAGGGAAATGCCGCTGTTTGATGGGCTTCGCCATTCCTACATCAATAGTGTGAGTTATCAAATTTGTCCTGCCTAATCCTTCCTGAGTAAACGAAGGAAAACAATTTATGGTATTTGCCAATTTAGTTTTTTCGACTTCCGACAAATCGTGTTGATCCACCTCGTCTGGGCGGACTACCTTAGCCGATTCTATCTCCGATATTTTTAAATGTGTTGGAAGAAGATCGTATAACTTCCAAAAGTCTATGCCAAGATATAATTCTTGTTTAAGTGAAGGTACTACATAAAGTTTTAAAGGCTTCTTATCATTGCCGTATTCTACGTCAATGTTAAGAACTCCTACTATATTTTGGGATTTCCCGTCTGCTGTCGCAGCGCTGCCTTTTATGGCTCGGTATTCCTTATTCTTTATCACTTCCTTAGCTAATTCTCCTCCTAGGCAACTAATCGAAGCTCCCGAATCTAACAAACCGTATACAACGCGATCGAGCAATCGAACCGGTAGAAACGGTCGTGGATCTCTAGAACCTGCAGGTATGGAATTGATGAGTTTCAAACTGTCTTTGCATCTTTTCACATTTTTCCAAAACGCCTTTAACCTTCGAGAATTCCGTTTAGCTACGTTAGCTATCTTTTGTACTTCATGGATTGCGACGTCCCTTAACTTTGAAATTTTGCTGTGAAGCAGAGAGCTATCTGGGACTATTTGTTCGTCAGGGGAAGAGAGAGATACACTCTGAAGAGTGTCCTCTATTGGTCGGTCATTGTGGACTGATTTCGACTGGCATATGAAGTCTTCGGTTTGTATTGCGACTTCGATATGCCTTGCTTGAAGTTTTTTGTACATTTACTGCAACTTGGCTTGTACGTGTTAGCCGCACCGCATCCGTAACAAAACACACGTCTTTCTGAGAGACAATCCTGATACCTATGTCCTTCGCTTTGGCAGTTCCAGCATTTTAAGGAAAAGGCTTCGATTTCTGCCTCACCCTCAGGTTCTGATTCTTGGGGATCTACCATTTCGTCTCCAAATTCAGCTACTTCACGCCTAAAAGGAACAACCTTAGTGTACCCACTACATCTCTTGACATCAGCGAGAAATGCTTCGCGACGCCTACAAATCTCCCTTAATTCGGACACCGTTTTTATTTCCAGATTCAGGATTTCATGCCGAATTTCAGGACGAAGATTACTTTTAAGTACTCGGACAAGTTTACTTGACACCCAGGGCTGTTCTAACTGATCAATTAGTCCTGATATGGTGTCGTAGAAGCTATCGAAGGATTCATTTGGTTTCTGTTTGGTCATTCTAATTAATTCCTCTATGTCATTATCATCTCTACTGTGTCTAAATTGAAGTCGTAAGGCTGCACAAAAATCCTCCCAAGAGATTTCACCGTACGCCTTATGGTACCGCCAATAAAACTCGTTGGCTTTGCCTTCGAATAGAACACTGCAGTTCTTACACAACACGGTAAAGTTTCCGTCCAGCATTTGCCTTGTGAGGGCTTCGACCCTATAAATAAAATTGTCAACAGACATACTTTCTCCAGAAAATTTAATTTTCCAGCCATTGAGAATATGAACAACTTTATCTGGCCGCGTTAGTAATTCAGATGAAACCATGCTTTGGGAAGCAGGAGAGCGTGGAGTTTCGACTCTATCAAAAACTCTTGGCACCTGATCTTGGAGCTGGGGCTGAGCTGGGCTTGGAGTAACCGTCACTCGATTCACACTTTCCGAGAAAGCATTCTGTATCAATTCAGACATCTTCTCGGAGAGAGTGGCTAACATCCTCCGCTCCATGGCTAACAAAGTGACTGCGTTGGCTGTGATAACACTTGAATTTGTATTACTATTATTGCTAGAACTTCGTATTGAAGTAGAAGGTCCCTCATCTAATGGATTATTAACCGGCTGAGTAGCTTTAGCTCGACTTCGAGTTTCTCGAGCTGCTTTTTCGGCAGTTTTAGAGACTGTGGCTCTACATGCCGATTCGCAAACTGGACACTTCTCACTGTTCTTCCAATGAGCTTCAATACATACTCTGTGGAATTCGTGCTGACATGTCGTTGTATATACGTCTGCTGAACTAATGTCAACTTGACATATAGAACACAAAGAATTTGAGGCACTTCCGACTCTCTTATTCGGCGATCGATCTAACCCCATCATACTCAATTAATTCTCAAAAATGTGACACACGAAAAAAATCTTAAAAATAACAAAGATCAATATAACTCAATAAAATTTATAATCTGAACCCTTAGCTTGTTGTTCTCGTGTCCAAGGATATGTACATTCTCTTTTCTTAAATTTCTCAAAAGGTGTATAGAGTTTGGAAGAAAATTCGTTCAAATTGACTTAACTTATTCAAAAGATAATCCTTTCTTTCTACCTAAGTTTTGGACGGTGTACTCTTACACTCGTATTCCAGTGTAAACAAATTTTCCTTCCAGTAGTAAGAATTTAGATTCAGAAATTACGAAGATAGGATACGGCGCATCTCGCAAGTTATGCCAGTATTTTCCTCTTTGTTCATCGATAATTTCTTTTATAGAACAGTTTGAGTAGCTCAGTGATTGGTTTTTGCAATCGCGGACAGAAAATCAACCGAAGTTTTGATTTATAAATCTGTTTTCCTGCGACTGAAAACTCCCGTCACTTCTGCTTTAGGTAGAAAATTTCCGCTTTATGGTCTAATTCCGGTCAGCTTTGAATACTGATATTCTTACGGCATGAATTCCAGGAATTCGAACACAATTGAAAATTTAGAAAGGTGAAATTTTAAAGTAATGAAGAAATGAAAGAGTTTCTGAAATTATGTCCTTCGCGAGTCTTAATGAACTTGAATTTATTCACTAAGGCCCCACGTTGGGCGCCACTTTACTTAATTAATAATAAATAATTATCTGTAACGTGTAACGGTAGTAGCGATCAATCCTGGTTTCTATACTTGCGGGGCACGCTTTAATTTTCCGGCTCTAGCTCGTCGGCTTTGGGGGTGGTGGTCTTGCTCCGTATAGAATCCAACACTAACTACTCATTATTATTAATTAGGATTAGAATTTAGCGTGCTGCGACAAAAAAAATTCAAACAGGAAAACTGTGAAAATTTCCAGAGAGCTAAACGTTAACCGGAAGAACAGAAGGACAATTTCAGAGAAAGTAGAAGAAAGAGAAAGAGAAAGAGGTGAGAAATGAAAAGATTGCGATACACAGATGAAGTGGTGTTCGCTTTATGCCCTACCCAACCTATGATCCTTTCCGCTCGAGCATGGCTCTGAGGATCCCTTCATACCCTAGGACTGGAGAAACAACAGCATGGTTCTGATATGGGTTTAGTTATTCATTGTATTATTTTTTTTTTTTAAACGTTATAAAAGTTAATAATAAAAAGATACATTTTTATTTTGAGCGATAGAAAATTATGACCAAAGATTGATATTAAATATTCAAAAATAGTGTATAGAAAAATAGTAATTATTAAAATGAATTAAAACTAAATATAAAGGAATAGATTAAAAAGTATTAATACTAAAAAGGTATTAAAAATAGTAAAGTAAGGATGGCATAATTAATTTAAAAAAAAAATAAACAAAAATTTAAATTACTATTCTAAACGTGGCTAATAAAAATAATAAACGTGGCAATAAAATAATAAACGTGGCAATAAACCTGGTAGGCAATATTCAAAATTAAAGTTAATCCATATTTTCAATCGGCGGTATTTATTTAATATAAAAAAAATTTTTTTTTTTTTCTATATTAAAATTTTTTTAAACATTTTTTTTTCCAGTGTAATCAAAATTTTCTTTTAGCTATAATATTTGTATTTTCATTCTTATCTGATCATCTCTAATTATTTTTATTTAAATATTATTAAATAAAATAAACTCGCTCAAAAATTTCTCTCGGTGTATTCCAAATTTTCTTTTAGCTATAATATTTTTGTATTTTTATTCTCATCTGCTCATCTCAAATTATTTTTATTTAAATAATATTAAATTAAATAAACTCGTTCAAAAATTTCTCTCAGTGTATTCTAAATTTTCTTTTAGCTTTAATATTTTTATATTTTTATTCTCATCTGCTCATCTCTAATTATTTTTATTTAAATAATATTAAATTAAATAAACTCGTTCAAAAATTTCTCTCGGTGTAGCAAAAGCTCACGAACTAAAAGATAAGCTCTCTGTGAATGTAACCGTTTTTTTTTGATTCTTTTATCATCTTTCCATTCCACCAAAATTCGTTTATGAGAGGTATTTAAATTACAACAAAAAATAATAATTGCATGCAGGTATTTTGTTGTTGAAATTGAAAATAAAATTAGAAAAAAAACCAAACTCACGTGCATATCCCACGACGAAAGATCGATCTCCCGGCGTTGGAGTGCTGGAAACAGAATTTTGGGGCTTTTCCCAATAATTTTGGGACACTTCTAAAACGCAATCAATTTAATTTTTTTTGTGTAAAACATCAGAGCTTTTCTTTCAGCGATTCTTTGCTCTACAAACCGAACTCACACAACCAAACTCTTCTGTGCATTCTTGCACTTATGCTCTTATCACTTCGATCTCTGGCTGGTTTTTTTCCACGCTCAACCAAAACAAAAATAAAAGAAAAATAAACCAAAAAAATAAGAAAAAATAACAATTTAAATTTTTGAAGAGCCTTTCTAACTTTTTGCCGCACGTTTTCACATTTTGACTTTATTTATATAATTTTTAACTTATTCTTTATTTTAACATTTTTAACTATTTATTTTTTGTCCATTTTTCTTTCAGGTCTTTGTTTTCACCTTTTCATTTATTTCCTTTATAATATTTTTTTAGCACTGTTCTCGCTTCTTTATATTTTAAGGTTTATTTATTCAAATTTCCACTTCATTTATTTGCAGTGTATATCACTCGCAAAATTTATATATAACAAAAAAAAATTAAATTTTTGCTTTTATACACAATTTTTTCCTTTCTCATATTCATGTTTTTATATCACTTGCATTGATCTTTATTATTTTATATTTTCCATTATAGTCTTTGTCTTATATTTTTTTTTCCAGTGTGCACATGGTTTTATTGGGGCTTTTAGGTTAAATTTCACATTTGTCACAGGGCTTTTTTGCCACTTTCACATCCAAAAAAAATTGCTGGCCCGCGGAGTTGTCGATCCCTCGAGGGGATGAATGAAGCGCTCCGCGGGACACTTGCGGATCGCTGGGCCGGCTTAGGGCTTGCTCTGCCTGGATGCCGGGCCGATGGATGATCCACGTGGAGGTGGGTTCTCCTAGATAAGGCCAGTAACTCCAAAGGGTTCCTAATTTCCTTTCTTCCTTCTTATAATTCCGCGGGAATGGGTTGGCGGAATATATCTGGCAGGTTAATCTGGGTAAATTTAAAGAAATAACCCAAAAAGAATTTAACCCAATGCCACCCACATGCCAAGGCAAGGAACTTACTTGGACAGGTGTTTCTGCTCTGAAGGTTTGATCGAAAAGAACTTTACATTCCAGAGCGGAAACATAGGTCAGTCAAAATTTTACGCCATGATAGTTAATTGCAGCTTTCCAGTGCATACCTGGTACAGCTGATAAGAGATTATTTATCAGTGCATACCTGGTACAGCTGATAAAAGATTATTTATCAGATGGCAACTCTTAGTTTACCTAATCGGTAATCTAAGCTCAGAACCTTTGGCGCCAAATATAAACAAATCAAAATGAACATTTTCTCTTTTTTTTTTTCCCATTAAATTTTGGAGGCTTCAGTCGCCAGTACATACATCGCTGGCAAAACATTCATTTCGAATATTATTAAATATTAAACATCATGCAGCATTTGAAGGTTATAAAAACGAGCCAGGGCCAAAGAACATTATCAATTTCGCTTGGCTTAAGCTTCACGGTCCATTTACAGCACATTTTCATATCGCAACTGTGTCGACACCCAATTTAATTTAAAAGAAAGTTTCACTTTCGAAAGTTCAAGTTGAACGAGTTCACCTTTTCGTTTTTTGTACAAGAGAATCCCTGCTAATGACTTACTACCCTTTCCGATCCAACCGAATGATCCCTTTTCAAAGCCCAACCCTCAATCAAAGGGAAAGTATTTAATTATGCTTAATTGACATTTTTCTTTGACGGCTTCAAGGAGTATTAAGTTCTTGCTTTGATTTTTCAGCCGTTTGGGATGACACATATTTTAGGAATCACACTTCTGCGGGCCACACCTCCATTGCCACATTATCTCGCGGTTGTCGTGGTGCTAAAGTTGTTGGTCCGCCTGCAAAATATGCACTCGGCACGAACCTTCGCGATCCCAACTTACTCAAACACTCGTGCTACTCGAACTCATTTGGAATTTTTTTCTAATTACTTTAGGGATTAATTTGGAGCAGCCAGCAAAGTGCACACACACACACACACACACCAGAAGGCAGCCCCACACCCTTACAGATATTTACATGTATTACGTGCAACACGTTTCTTTACTTTTAATTTCAATTACTTTCATTACGCGAGGCAAATGCGTTCAAATGAAGCAAAACAGGCAAGAAAGGCAGAAAAATAAAAATATTATAGGTACAACAAACACTCTCTCACACACACATATACCCAGGCACCTTTACACATGAGCGTAATAAAAAAGTGTTCTGGGGAAAAGTCGAGCGTAGAAAAAAGTTAACTTATTAATTTTCATAAGAGTAATTTTGTGTATTTTATGTTTGGTGTGTGTGCGTGTGTGCGCGAGAGTTGTTCCAAGACAAACAAACAAAATACGAACGAGGAGCAACCGCAGCAATAAATGATGTGACGGTGTGGGTGAGTCGGCGCCGTTAAACGGTTAAGGACATGCAAAAAGGGCGCGCTCTGATGAGTTGATGAAGTGTTCAACGCCTGGCTGGCTCCGCGGGACACAGAACGGCAGGGCGGCCGAGGGTTAAACGGGGCAGCGGCAGGGTTAAGGGGCTTACAGGTTCTGGGGTTTTGGGGGGACAACCCGCGGCGCAAATAAAAAGTCAGGTTTTTAACTAAATGACTTTTTGTTGTTGTGCACACGCATTGCTACACACAAACGCACTCAGTGCGGCAACAACATGCATGTCGAGCCCTGTATCGTAATTATTTTGATGGCGGCCACCTTTTTACACACAAACATTTGGGTACAGCAAGGGGTCCACCAAAAATGCAAAGCTACTTGCTGTCGTGAAAAAATAGTTACAAGAGAAAAATAAAACCAAACTATTTCAGTGGAAAATAAACTAAAGTGTAATAAACTCTAGTATTAGTTTTATTTTTAATGATTTCTATCTAGATTTGTATTTATTAATACTTTCTATTGAAATGTACATTTATCAAATAATAACTAACCACCAACTCGGTTACAAAATTCCTAGAAACTCTACCGCAACTGTGGTTACATAGTGACACGAATGTGTGGCAGCGGTAAGTAAAATGGTCAGGACCTCACCTTTCCTTCGGTGACCCACTGCCCCCGTCGACCCTGGGATTTGCCGCCTTGTGGGAGTGAGTGTGTATTGCGGCTGTCTCGTTGATTATGCGCTGATAACAAATTATTCACTTGGGAGCACACTTCAGCCGACTTTGGCAAACAGACACACACACTAGCAGTCGCACTCGCATACCCACACACCCGGGCGTGGGTTTTGCCAGGATTACATGAGACCCTCGGCTTGGGAGGACTTGGGAGCTATGTACTCACGCCCACCTCCCTCCCACTCTTCCCCCTTCCGGAACAAGCCCCTTTCCGTACGCCCTGCGTGCCGAAAATTAATGAAAAGCCACCAGCGACGCCGCTGACGCTGCCTATTTGTGTTTGCTTTTTGTACATTCGATTTGCTTTTTGTTTTGGGTCCCGGTGACATTGTGATAACAATCAGCGACTTTTTAGTGGCATTAGGCCGGCATTATGCATACGCAGCGTGGCCACTGAGAATATGAAAGGACCTCGCTGAGTGCGTAGTTCGGTAGATCTGCTGATTGCGCCGCAATCAATATATCGACTCGGTATGAAAATACACCGCTGGATATCGCAAAGGCCAAGCAAACATGCACTGAAAGGGTTGACAGACAAGAGGCGGCCTATCGTAATACTTTCATTGAAGCCTTAAACAAATTTGATTGAAGCACTTACGCGGAAATTGTTAATTAGGTCATCAAATAGCAATTAATAAGATTTTTATCAATAGTAATTAATAGGTTACAGGCCGGTTATAAATAGTTTCCAACAATGAGCAACCAAAAATTAGAAAACAAGCAAACAACACAAAAGCTAATGGTTTCTAAATGAGACAAGTGAAAATGATTTGATGTAATCAGAGTTAACAAGTAGGTTAATGGACTGATTGGAGTGTACTTCTCTACACGGATAACTGTAAATTGAAAGCCATTCCGGCAGCGCAGTTTATATTGATTTTGGATATCATATCATGTTTTTTGCTGGCCCACCAGAATTTTCTATGGCTAAGCTATTGCCACCAGCAGAGCACTTAAATCCGTTCGAGCTTTCGTTTGAAAAGGTAGAGTTACAGTGGGCTGGCTCATAAAAATAACAATTCCGAAATCAAACGCTGGCGGAAATAGACAGCACAGCTTCCGGGACGAGTGCCGCTGATGGGCCAATAAAAAGGACACAACTGGCCAAACGCCCCCAGGAGGCAGGATGCCCCGCTGTATCCCCTACCCCCCTTTCCCCCACGCCCCCACGCCCCCTCATCCTTGGGATGGCCAACCCACTGTTGTTTTATTATGCGAAACAAGCGAAGGAACAAACAAGAGGAATGCCGGCAAATTCGTGTTTAAAAAATAACAACTACACAGCTCCAGAAAAGGGCGGCGGTGGTCGACGGGGCGGGGGGCGTGGCAGCTGCGACAGCAGCCAAAGAAGGAGTCGCCCATTTATCTTAATCTACCTTTTAACTTATCTCGTTGCCAGGGTTTGAACTTCTTTCCTTTCGCCCGATTCGAGCCAAGTCGAATCGAGTCGAGTCCAGTCGAGCCATCCTTGCCATCCTGGCCATCTTTGCTTTTGTTGCAACAAAAATCAATTAATTATTTATCACTTAAACTCTCCGCCACTTGTCATTATGTCATTGTTTACTCATTGCCCGGGGCCGCCGCAGGGGAAACGAGCCCCGGCCTTCCCCGACTTTATCAATACTCAATTGAGATGGTTCTGGCATCGGGGATCCGGCTGGATGGCTGTATGGCTGTACGGCTGTATGGCTGGATGGCTGGATGGAGCATTAGCTGACCCCATTGATGTTTGTGCGCTTAACTTCTTGCCGGCAGTTTGTCTCAGCGGGCCTCTGTCGTCCTGGAATCTTGCGGCGCCGCGCCGTTTCTCCCCTACTTTATTTTTCTTACTACTTATGCTGGCAGAAGGCATTTCTTCCTTTGGCTTTTTTTCGTTCGTCGTCGCTTTGGCCTCTTGCAACAATCGAAATCCCCAATTGACAAAAAGAAAACCAATTTAGCAGACAACGACAACTGTTGTGGTTGTGTTTGGCTCCCGAGCAGAGTCCTCATTCCCAGCTGTGATAAATTCATCAGGTGAATGCCGAGGCATGGCGCAAATATGCTGCTCCACTGAGCTCCTCCCCCCACTCTCCCCTCTTCCACCTTCTTCACCTCTTTCCCCCTTCCCCCTTTTGGGGCCCCTTGATGTGGCTGACTTCGGTTTGCTGCGGCTGGGCTGTCGCCGCATCAAACGACAATTGAATTTGCCATGTTGAAAACTTGGTCGGCCGCCGCCACAATATCGACTCGAAGTTAACAAGGTCCCTCGCTCTCACAGTGCAGGTACACTCTACAAAAAAGATGAGGTTACACAATAAACTACAATGAAAGTAAAGAAACTTTTTAAAAAGCTAAGTATACCCAAATGCTTTAGAGCACACACCTTAGACTGGAATTATTTACTGAATATAATACAAACGCGTTTTCCTTTTCTTTCTTGTTTTATCTTCAATAGTTTCAAATTAAATTAAAAAAAAATTTTTTTTTAGTGCCCCTAACCGAAGGAGGAACACTCGCCAGGACATGCAGCATTCCAGATGCCTGGCCGCACATTCCTTGGCCAGTCGTTGTTATTTATTTAGTTTTGTTTGCCGTTGGCATGCCTTCAATTAATGTCAATTCGTTTTTAAGTAAGATATCGATAGCAGGACGAGCCGGAGGCCAATACTCGGCACACATGGCTAACAACGGAACGCATCAAACGAAATGAAAACGTATGGGCCGGGCAATTTGTCTATATTTGGGCCTTTCCCACTCGCCCCACTAATATACCCAATATGCCAGACAGCTGAGGCCCCAACGGCCAGGTGATCAGGCTCTATCATCAGGACAGTTGATGTGTGGATATAAACTTAATGCTAATGCCCTGTCCTCGTCATCGTCGAGTCCTGCGTCTAATGGAAGGGTAGCAAAAATATTTTCCATTATGTTTGAATGCAATAAATTACCTGTAGAGGCAAAACGGCAAAAACCACACACACACCACACACACATATACACATGCAGACACTGCCGTGGGAAAAGGATACAGGATATAGAGGGGATCGGGGCCCAGATGTACGCACATTAATTTACTTTTGTTGTCACTTTGCCAGTGGGCCACATTCGAAGTGCGCTGCCGGCATGGAAATAAAACAAATACAAATGACAAAGCGGAGACAGAGTCCTGGCTGAAGGATGGAGCAGGACACGGCAAGGTGGCCAGAAGTGCGAAAGAGAGATGGACCGGGGCTCCTTGGTAGCCTGGTAGCCGGGATATGTAAATGTGTAGCGCACACATTTCGGGCCGAGTGTAATGGAATTGTATGACATTACTTTTAATTAAAAGCGCACAACATTTTTGGCCAGCCAGTTGAGTGCCAGGCTTTCAGTCCCTGTCGCTCGGTGAAAAGGCTTTTCCTCTCTCACTCTCATTTGGCAGCTAGGTGTGAAGTGTTTTCCATTTGGGACAATGGTCAGTGGACGCCGGATTTGGGCCAGCAAGGGGTTAAGCCGGCCGAGCACTCATTGTTAGACAGCTGCCAAGTCATAAAGACGCTCAGCACTCAGCACAACGAAAACGACAACGACGTATTTATCAATTGTATTAAATCTGAGAGCAGCAACGGAAATTGCATGCAATTCAATTGCAATCAAGGAAAATGGTCAAGCTCGCCAAAGAAGTAGAACAAAGCCCTTCTCCTCGACCTCCCCAGAATGCTCATCCAACGCAATTACAAGTTGAGCGTGGAGCCAGCGGATGGCAGATAAATCAGGAGTTTAGCGGATAAACCAGCTCGAGGATGTGCCGTGTGTGTGCCTTATCTCATCTATGAATTGAACAAAATTTCACTCGGAAAAATATGTGTAATAAGCTGAATTTTTTAAATTAATACATTCCAAGAAATTTTATAAAGTTTCAGGAAGAGCTCTGTTAAAATTCCTTGGGGAGAACCACCTGGTTCCATATAAGCTGCAATAGTTTTATCCATTTTATACATTATTTTCCCTAGTGTAATTAAATGGCAGAAACTCCAAGAAAATTCTTTTAAAAGTCCTAAAGCATTTCATATATTTCCAAGTATATAAATTGCCGAGCCAAGGATCAGGAACTGAAATTGCAGCAAGGCAGGACTTTTGAGTGCTGAAAAACACAAGGACATTAGAGGCGAACGAAAGCCTTCATTCCATCTGCAGATCTTCACGCTCCGATTCTGTGGTTTAAATAAAACAATATCGAATGGCAAGCACAACGAAACCCACCCGAAACCCACTCAAATACACTTTATGAGGGCCGCGTAAAAAGCCAAAATTGCAAATAATGCGAATCACGTGGCTCACTGTGACCCAACTCGCAAAAAACAGTGGGGAGTGCGTTTTTTCGGCGGTTTTGGAGCACAAAGAGTGCAAAGAGCAGGGATCCTATCGCACAATCAACCATTACCAAACGCGATTCGAGTTGGGCACGAGCACATTTCGATTCGCAGGCAAATCATAAAAACGAATGAGTAAAATCAAATGGAAAATCAATGAAGCCAGCCATCAATTGCGTTCGGGGCTTTTTAGGGCCGCGTCACCCGCGGTTTGCATAAATTCCGTTCGTTCGGCCGGCGGGCTGAAAGGATACAGAGTACAGGATACAGGATACCCGAAATGCAGCCCTCGAATTATTATTTTTATTCCGAAACGGTTTCCGAACGCTTTTAATTGGGCTGCACGGGGCATCATCGCATCAGCTCCGGGTACTTTATGCAAAATCAACAATGGTGGCTGCCATAAAAGCGAGTGGAAGTGGGAATGGGGAGGGGGTGGAAAAGCATTTTCCCGGAGGGGGGCTCGCTTTCCATTCGACCGCTGAACCCAAAATAATTAAAAGTATTTGGCGTCTGTAAAGTAATTTTTAATTAAGTTGAAGTGCGGCGAAAGTGCGTGGGTGGGTTGTGGGTTGGAATTTTCGGGGTGGACGACAGGCTGCCGGTTTGGTAGGTTGCTTATTACCGTGCATAAACATAAACAATTTTAGAAATTAAATGATAATTTCGGAATATTTACATAATTTTATGCATTATCTCGACGGCTGCGGGGTAAATATGGTTATTTTTATACCCTTGCAGAGGGTATTATAATGTCAGTCAGAAGTTTGCAACCCAGTGAAGGATGTCTCAGACCCCATCAAGTATATATATTCTTGATCAGTATCACGATCTTAATCGGTATGTAAACTAGTCCCTCAGTTTTAAAGCTATCTTGCTGAAAATTTCCCAAAAGTTGTGCAGTATATAAGTCGGAACAAGCCCGATAAGCGACTATATCGAATAGTTCCCATACTTGCTGTCGAAAAAAAAATTATCACTCCATCGTTTTTTATCAAAAAAGAGATTTTCGCATTTTTTGGAAAAATGGCCATGTTTCTACAATTTTAGGTGAGAAGTCTACGATGTATGTATGCCACTTCAAAAAACTGATAACCCTAACAATCTATTCAATTGAATGCAATTTAATTGTATTTTCTGATTTTGGAATATAAAATTTTCTAATGACTCTCGATTTTCGAATTAAATTTCATAAAACTCGGAGGACTATAACATATCTATCATATGGATAATCGTCGAAAATATAGAAACTTGTTTGTTCGACATATCTGATGACTGCAAGGGTATATAAGCTACAACTTGCCGAAGCTAGCCTCCTTTCTTGGTTTTGCTTTGTTTTAGCAGGTATTCATTTTCGCGCCGCCGAATAAAGATAGATTTCGAGTGGCTTTGGATTTGGTTTGCGCTGTTGGGCTTCTTTTTTCGCTTGCCATCTTGGCAAATATTTGGCTTTTAAAATTTTATTGTTTTTGGCCCGAGCCGAGAACGTTTCTTTAATCTCAATCCAAGTGATGGCTATCATCAGCCGCCAAATTGATTTTAGTTTCATTTACGTTTCCTGCCGCTTTTGCAGGATGCGATCCGATCAAAGTGTCCTGCCTTCGCTGCACTTGGCAGGACTGCCGCATGTATATTTATGACGACCCGGGGGGCGTGGCGTCTTCGCCAGGAGATTGGATGCCTGCCAAGAGCCATGAAATTCTATTTGCGCCCCTTGAAATGTGGCTATTTCCCTTATTCTCTTTCGGGTTTTAATTAAGTGCAAATTAGAGGGGTGTACCATTTTTTATGGGGACTCAAGAGTTGCCAGTGCTGGATATCTGTGATACTCGAGCCGTATATATGTTAAACTATTTAAAAGCGTGTTCACATTAGTGGCCCAACTGCTGAGAACGCGAAAACTTAATTAGCAAACATTTTTAATGGCACCAGCAGTAGCAGTAGCTGAAAATTTTAATGTTCCCGGCAATTTGGTTATAAATTACAACTATTATTTTAATATTTTCACACATTTTTGTTCGTTGCTGTTGAAAAGGGGCGGCCAAATTGAAATGGAAATGGAAAAGCGGGTGTCTGGTTGTAAGTAACATTATTTGCACCTCCATGAAACTCGCGAGCAGTCGGCAATTATTGAAATAAATTTACGAGCCCGAAACGAATTATGGCAAGGAAATGGAACAATCCCCGACCTCAGAGCCTTGGAGGAAGAGCAAGAGCAATAGCAGGAGCAGGAGAGCGGCTAATGAGTGGAGGCAACTTGGGAAGTGAGCGACTGGAGGCTGAGTTAAGGCGGTTGCCACATTGTTGTGAAACTTTGCATATGAATAGTAATAAAAAGGGGTTGACTTCGGGGAAAGAATACATTAATATGCTGCATAATTATGCGATAACCCTGCTGCGAGTGCGAGTGCGAGTGGGAGTCAAGACAGCTCCTCCCATCCCCTCCCGGAATATGGGAAAACATAACATAACGCTACACAACGTTAACGCTAATGATGCCCCGGCAACAACACGAGTCGGCAGCAAAGGTGCGGGCAGGTGTGCGTGGGACGTAAGTATTGGGTGTTACATGCTGCCAAGTACTCCCCAAAGTGCCCCTAAATGCAAGGAATGACAGTCGTTCCATATTTGTTGTCCTCCAAGGGCCGTGCACTCTCCGTCCTGCTCTAAGGATCCCGTGTCATAAAATTAAATACTTCACTGGAGAATTAAATGCAGTAAAAAGTGGGCGTGACCCGCACAAACACACCTTCGCAGCCAGGAGCTCCGCATCAGATGGGGCTAACTAGGACACACAACGAGTCCTTGCAAATGCCAGGGGCGTTGCTCCGGCTGACAACTGTAAAATAAAGCTAATAATAAGTTAAAAGCTGAAAGTGCTTTCTGTATTACGATTATTACGGATTGCCAGGACACCTCTTCTCCTCCCCCTCTCCGACTGGGAATGTGATCCCTTCTCCGGTTCTGCACAGGATTTGCTGGCCGAGCTGTGAGATGTCTGCAATAAATACACAACTGCAGGTGCCGAACAACAAGCGGATGCCATTAGCCGGTCCAGGGAGATCCCTAAGCTGGGTCGTAAAGTATTGTAAAGATGCATTAGCCTGTAGTGCTTTAAGCCAACTCGTTTGAGTGAGTTGACCACGCACACACGAATCTCGGAGCTTGAGGAGTCGAAGAGTCGAGATTGGCTGTCAAACTGATATGGATGGTTTTTGTTTAGGCCTTCGAGCGTAATTCTTACAGCTTTACAAATGATTTTGAAATTTATTTAAGGGAGAAAATAAAACAAGAGGCATTGAGTTCAACAACATGCACATGTTCAGTTAAATGTAAAGTCATATTTTTGTGAAAATGACGTTATCAATTAATTCTTTGGCATTTGATACTGTTAACATCGTTTAACCCTGACAAATGTAAGGTATCTTTATGTTTTTGTACATGTTACAAATATTTTAATTGGATTTGACAATAAAAATATGTACGCTGAATAAAAAAACTTGGCTATTGTTAGGAGTTTATAGGTAGGAGCTTATCCCCACGATAAGTTTGAATGTAGGCCGATTAACCGCTGATTCAACTTTGGCAGCTGCAATGGCCATACGTAGATTGTCCTTGGATCCTGGCCCTCAGGGTACACACATCCACTCAGCCATTCATCCATCAGTCCTTCCATCCATCCGTCCAGTCATTTATCGCTTGAGCCGCCATTGCGACCGCACTCCCCATCCATACCACTCCCATCTGAATCGACTAGCATCGAATTGCATTTGGCCGGAAATTGCATGAGCCCGATTGCTATAATTAAAACTAACTAGCGTTGATTTAGCCAAGATGTTCCGCTGGGGTCGGCGGTTTCGCCGGCTTCGCTGGTTTCGCTGGCTCCGCCGGTGGCCGACTTCGCCTCCGCTGTCTTGTCTTGAGCAGGCGGCGATGCGGTTTTGTTAAAATTACATTTGCCAAAGTTTTATCGCAGCTGCGGCAGTGGCGAAGGCAGTGCCATGATATCAGCGCCGTAATTAATTGCGGCCGCTGCATTTCGGGGTGGCCATGGCAATTGTGGCGTGCAAATTAAAAGCCAGCAGGCAAAAGCTTGTTCTGCGAAAAAGTTGAGGAAAACAAACACTTTGAAACCAGAACAGAAAAACAAACCCGGGGAGAAACCACAAAAAAAGGGCCCAAGCCAATGACAGACGGGGGCAAAGTGTTTGAGCAGGGAGAAAACAAACAACAAGGGAACGGGGAACGACTGGGGAGGTCCTCCCACCTCCCCAGTAACCAGATCCCGAACCATCGATGGAAGACGAATAAAAATAGGAGTATGTATAATAATAAAAAGCGGAGAACCGCGAAATATCCTGTTGGCAATTTACGGTTGGCACAGACCAAATTCAACAAAACGGCGCACACTGAGGAAACAAAAAATAATAAATCAATTTTAATTATAGCGAGCAATTGTTGATCTTCTGAATAATTAAAATTCGGTAGAGCAAATTTGTTCTTTGGGGCTTTAGGCCATTAGTGAAGCTTTGGCTTTCTAAAATAAGTCATAATTTAGATATATAAAACCACTAAAATACTATTAGGCTAAAATATAAGTCTTAGTTACATGAAAAATGTTGTTTGTTAAGGGGATTTAAATGAAATTTATGGTACTAGCAATTTGAACATTTCCTGATTTCTTCTTCTTGGTATTTAAAATATTTCAATAAAATTAAATAAGGCATTTTTATTTTTCGCAGTGCATGCCCGCAGGCCCAGTAAAATGTCTTCGATTTCAAAGTGCTGCTCGCACTGTGGTTGCTGCACTGCCACTAATGGTGGTGCGGCATGGTTCGGAGCGGAGTGGTGCGGCGGTTGGAGTGTTGCCGCTGACAACAACAAAAACAGCTGAAAGGCGAGAGGACAAAGCAGCCTAAAAGTGTTGCTGCAAATTGAGTGGGAAAGGCAACAAATCACATCAAAAACATATTTGAATATTTGCCGTCACTTAGCTTTCAGTGGGCCAGTGGTTGAGACAGTGTGAGTGTCGCCGTGGGTGTGCGTATCCGTGTGATCATCTGTGTCTGCGATGGTGTGAGTCCGCCTTGGGTCTTGTTGCCTGGTGTCGATGTCGCTTTCAGTGTTTGACTAAGCGCCACGGAGGCGCAGTCGGTGAAATTGACACTTTTCCAGCATGCAAGTGCCGAAGAAGCTTCCCACAATGGTTGGAGCTGCCGGCCTATATACAGCGAAAAAAAATTGTTGGCAAACTTGCATTTTCAGCTAAAAAACTCCACAATCCAATATAGTTTACAAGAAACCCACAAGACTTTATACTCAACTAAAAAATTCTGTATTGGTAAAACCAACCAGAGTTTCTCTCAGTGTATTTACCGACAAGTACTGCCTGATAAAGAGGTGAAATCTGTACAGTTTACTTTTGGCCGTGGCTGTCTCTCATTTTTCGGTAAGCAAAGCTTAACGGTTAGCTGACACTTTGCATACAGAGAACGGGTGGAGAAACTGGAAGAAAGGGGTGGCGAAAGGGGGTGAAAGCAGGCGAAAGGGGGTGAGGCTGGCAGAGCCTATCCACCTGCCACGAAATAAGTCTCCGTGTGTGTGTGCGTGCGATGTTTACATGTGTATTGTAAGTAAAATGCCCCTGGCTAAAGTGTACATTACGAAGTTTTAAATTACACAAAAATGTACATACAAACATGGAAAGTACAGAGAGAGAAAGGATAAACAGGGAGTGCGGTGGGGAAGAAAGGAACAGAGAGAACCGCAAGGATGTGCGGTGGACTGTGCGCGTCCTCGTTCCTTTGCCTCCTGCATAACTTCTTCGCATGAGAGTACACTCAGAAAAAGCAATACCAAAAAACGAGTACGCTTATTATAAAGTAATTTTATTTTTTTAATTTAAAAAAATGAGTCATCCAATATAGCTTTCTTATGAACAAGCTGGTTAAGGGTGTTTTTTTATATTTTAAAATATATTTCTGCGAGTGTTTAAGTGTACATACAAGCCCAGTTGGTAATGGAGTGAAATGGGTGGCTCGGTGGAAAAAGAGGAGTGAGCCTTTGGGGTGTTGTATCAATGGCAACTCCGGGATTGGCGGCTGCACGTGTCAAAATTTGCGCAAAGGATATACAAAGTAACTCATGCTAATTTCGCCATTGTTGCACAGTGATGAGGGGTGGCAAAGTGGGGGAGGGATGGAAAGGGGGCAGAATATTCACCGCCATCGATTTGCGTTCGCGTGTGTGTGGGGCTTTTGTTCAAATTATAAAGCGGTGTGCAAGTCTGGTGTAATGGATAATGGTTAAGTGGAGTGGAATTGTAATTTCTATTAAAACGGAACGGCAAGTTACTTATCTGGGGATAGAAGTGCCAAGAGGTTTTCCATTAAACGTCAGTCAATATTGGGAAAAATAGTATCCCAGAAAATGCCATTTCGATATTCGTTTCTCCTCTGTCATTACGGATGTTATCTGCCTGGGGGCCGAGGAGCACAGGACCGCAAAGGAATCGACCTTTTCACTCTGCCGGGTTTCAGTGGGTCAGCTGGGCCTCGGCTTAAGCTTTAATTTCAGCTAAGCAAGCACATTGACAACCGTAAATGGTACACAACTGCCAGTGGACCTTACACTGAGAAATTGAAGGGAAAAGATTGGAAAGAAGCCGCCTACCTTCAGTAATGTATACATTAAAAGCATGCAGTTTAACCAGTTGAAATTCAAAGCATTCAGAGGTTTTCTCCAAGTGTAGGCTTTGCATATTTGCATGTAAATACGTGGAGCCCTCACATTTAGGACTGCACATGCATACACATTCGGCATTGCAATTCTCGGAGAAAATTGCAATTTCGGGTTTTATTTTATCTCATTTGGGAAACTGACTTCTAGTTACGCCAGTGACAGCAAATAGCAGCCAGGCAACTGCTAATTGACTGGCCTATGTCGAGACCTTTGACTTTCGAAGGTTGCCCCCGATTCCCTTGCCACCCCCCGGTGCCACCTGCCTCGGGTAAATACCATTTGCGGTTTGTAGTTTGCCCTAGCCTACATAATTTGACCGCACTTAAAGTGCACCGCTTTTTAAATGCCAAATGCCACACACGTGCAGCTGGCGCAACTCAAGTCGCCACAGTGTCAACTAATTGCGAATGGCGAGCGCTGATAATTGGGCCTGATTGCCGCTCATAACTATTGGGCGCCTCATCAAGAGCATCCCCATGCGTTTGTATTCGATTCGAGTTCTGAGTTCTGAACCCGTTGCTCCCAAACTTCCGCTGGCAACAGCTGCTAACTGCTTGAAACAGCGCGACCTCCTTCAGCCATTCATTTCCATTATCATTATCAAAACTTTCTGCTTTTCTGTGCTGCATGTGATTGGATTCCTTACCTCTCTCGAAAGTAGTCGGTACTTTAAAGCTGGCGCAAAATAAACATATCTTCGAGGCGGAAACTTAAGTAAAGTTATCTAATAAAAAACATATAATAAGGTTTTGAATTTTCCAAGAAAGCCTTTAAAAATCTTTTGTTTTAAAAAATACTAAAAGGATTCCTGACAGGTACTTTGCAGTCGATTCTCCGGCTGGAATCCTGTCATTTGTTTTCTGTCTTCCCCCGGCATGTGGGTGTGATTTACGCGACCTTCTGCTAGTGAGGGGAGCTTGGGTATCTGCGAATGTCTTGGATGGCAGCATCATCATCAGGAGCAGCAGAAGCAGCAAAAGCAGCAGCAGAGACCGCCGCACTTCTTAAAAAAGCAATTACATTAAAAAGGATATGCTTGTGGCAGCCCTTTTTCTGTTGGCTCGCTGGCTGGCTGGCTGCTCACATTACGTATACGTAATCGGAATGCCCGCTTACGTGCCGCCACTGCAGGAGGACGACGTCTTGCGAGAGCGAATGTGTCTCTTAAATGTTCATTAAATTGGATTTTTAGTGCGCGTCGTAAAAAATTCAAAGCGTCCATTTAATTCGCCCGCCAACAGCCATAACAACAACGAGAACAGAAGCGCCGCTCTCGACCAGGCCAAAAAGTTGGGCAGAAGGTGCCGCTTGGTCAGCACTCCAATTCCGCAGGGGTCATAAAAGCGATCCAGTCGCAAGGCGTGAGTGGAGCCGGGTGCTCGAAGACGTCGATTCAAATTGAAATATTTGCAATCCTATTGATTTTTCGCTTAATGATGCACTGCATTTCAAATGGTCACTGCAGCAAGTGCAGGGCATTACGAAAAGCGGCTTCCCCGCAGCTGAAACTCCGCTTCGACCACTCCGACTCCGACTGCCACCACTCCCACTCCGTCGTCATTACGCGGGGATTCACTACGGTTTTTCCCCTTTTCGCTCTGCGAGTGTCGTGGAAAAACCTTTTTACGGCAAATTGTGCTGCATTTTAAGCGGAAATGATGCGCATCCTGCGGCATCACATCCTGGCCACAAAATGGCCACCCCCTTTGTTTTTCTTTCACCGAAAAATATTTGCATATTCATCTCAAAAACAAAACACCAACTTCCAGCCGGGAAAAGACAAACGGCATAAAAAAATAAAATAAACATTTGAAAGAAGAAAGCCGCAGCCGCAGCAGCAGAAGCAGCAGCAGGAAGGAGCAAAGTTTAATGGCCAAAATGGCCATGACCAATGCAATGCACTGGGAAAAAAATGTATGCAAGTCTGTTAGGTTTACGATTTAATCAGCTATGCATATTATGTTACATTCGGCCATTTACCCATTTTAATTTCTTATAGAGGAGTAATTTTTTTGAAGTGCTCAGTTCGCGGGTGAAGGGTGCGGTGGGCGGTGGGCCCTCGGGGCTAGGGGGCGTGGCAGTAAGCCATCTCCAGCCAGTGGAAGTGGCCCATTAAGCGGCCGCCTCGCCGTCACGGAGGTCTGCGGCATATTGGCAAAAAATTCGAAATAATTGACACCAACAGCGACGTCTGATGTAAGGGCTGCGTGGGGTCAAGAGGGGGGTTCCCGGAGGTTAGAATTACCCTTTTTTTTCGGTGCACCGGCGCTGCGTCAGTGGGGGAGGCAATGCGATGCGATGCGATGCGAGGCGATGTATTTTCTAATTGCCTTATCGCTTTCAGCGTTGACAGGCGCTCGAGCGCGAGGACTCAAAGTCCTTTGACGATGAGTGGACACTTTTGGAGTTGGGTGCTGTCGAAAAAAAGGGCGGGGAAGAAGCAGTGTTAATTGCAATTTGCCTTGGTATTCGTGTTTGGCGGACACTTTGAACTGTGTTTGCATTCCGAAATGGATTTTGGTCCTGCGTCTGCAGCAGAAATATTTCATAAGCGCTGACCAAAAGGATCAATTAATGTCAACCGCCATGCAAACGCGAAACACTGTTTGACATCGAATTTGGTGAATACTCCGGGATTTCGTCCATCCATTTGCCTAATTGCAGGGACCCGGAAGAAAGCCAGGGGTTAATTGAAAGTCGGGCCAGGAAGGGACCCAATAAGTGTGGAGCACTTTTTCAACTAAGACAAGACGAGGACTCACCTCGCATGCAAACTTTCGAGCACTTTGCCGGCTTGAAAGATGAGGCCAAACTTGCGGATATGTCCTGCAGGATGTAAGGGGCAAGGGGGTGGTCAGCCTGGTCCACTTGACAGAGGCAGGACAGCAAATTTATGGCATTGACCACAGAATGTGTTAGTGAGTAGAGTCCCCACATGTGAGTGTGCTACTACCACTGCTGCTGCAGCTGAAACTTCACTTTGTAAGTAACTTTTGGGCAAAGTCTAGCAAGTGCGCTACTAAATAAAAATCTATGGACTGCGGGGGGAGGGGGCGTGAGGTGGGCAGAACTATTGCCCAGACACTTGACCACTTCCACACTTATGCAATTATGAAATTGCCATAGAAAGTGACACTTTTATTCGTCATCCTGCTGCCATTGTCCTCTGGCTTTGGGGGCCGAGCAAGCAAAATTGCGCAACGAAAACTCTTAACAAAGTCATTTGGTCCAGATGCTGCCAGTTAAGTTAGTGAGAGCTCCAGACTCTATCCCTCCTCCTCCTCCCCTCCGATTTCACCCCTCTATGAACCGACAAACAACAGCCGCTTTTCCGGCCAAGGAGTTTCCCAAGCTGCCTGGGCCAAACACATGTGGTCTGGGCTGGCCAAGTGGACTGCGAAGGGTTAAGTAAGCGGCTGGAATTTCGGCAAAGTGGGCTACTTAAGGCAGGCTGGGTGGTGTTGCCACCCACTCACCCACACCCACCCACACACACTGCACGCACTTCGGTCACTTACTGTAATTGTCTCTGCCCCAGCGGGAAACTAAGGCGGCGCAAATTAAGTGCAGAAAGCGATTACCCAACGAAGCGAGCACTGAGAAAAAATCATCCCAATAGGATAATAAAACTTTCCTTACTAGCTAAGTTAAAATATAGATGGATACAATACTTTGGAGCGAGAGTAATGGATTTGTGAGGCTTTCTTTCAAATCTATGTTCAAAGAATTCACATTGAAACATTAACATAAGTTTAAAATTGTTTAATATATTTTGTTCTTTCTGTGTAAAGTGGAGTAAGTTGTTCCCAAGTGTCGCAGTTGTAACGTCAGGGTCAAGGCGCAGCGTTTGATGAACTTGTGGAGAGAGTCCTTGGCAGGATGGGTGGTTCAGTCCGAGGACTATCACCATAACTTTGGCACAATATGCTGCGTAAGTTTCCCAGCTGAACTTCGCCGAAAATTCTGTTAGACATTTACTTATCTAGTTGAACACGTGGCCAGCAATTGTCTTTGGCGATTGGAACAAACGGACAACTCCGAGAGCTAGCTGAGTTTCTCCTCCTTTTCCATTGGCGCTATAAATTTTCCGCAGTTCGCTTTCAATTTGTTGATTCTGCTTGCTGCATTGTCAACGCTGGAATTTTCATTGCATTTTGCTCGGTTTTTGGCAGCACGAAGTCGCCTCCTTCTCTCCAGTACATAACTATTCATTTGTTTGATTTCAGAAACATTTTCTGAGTTCTGCTTATCAAGTGCAGTTGCCTCTTTGGTTCGGGCTGAATTGTCCCCTCATGACAACTTTAACCAAAGCCACTTGGCTTCTAGAGGCATGTTAGCGATGTCTTCTTCATTGTGAGACTCGCAGGCAGAAGGAGTCCAGCCAGCAGGCGGAAACTCACAAAATAAATGCAACATTTGGCAAAGCACTTTATGGCAAACGGAAAAGTGGCTCCATTGCACGTGTATTGGTGTCACTTCTTCACGTACACAGAAAAATACTATCTTGTTTTATGTCTCAATAAAAGGCTTAAAACTCTTTCTGTCTATATAGTTTAAAATATTAAAGGTATCAGCCTTAAAGCAAAAATCTTTCAGTATAAATTCCACATAATTCTTTTGAACTTGCTGCATTTTTTGCAGTGAGTATGCAATTTCTCGCCTGCGAAACGGAAGGACGCAGGATCTGCTGCTTTGAGGCACCCCGCTGCTGCTGATTCTTTAGTTGCTGTCGCATCCTTGCAGCTTGGCTCATCTTCAGCTCTGCTCCGCTGTCATTTGCGTCTTCACTCGGCAATTTCCACTTGCTGCTCTGGCAAGTTTCGGGCATCGTCTCCTTGGCAGCGTCCTTTATTGTTTCAAATTTTATTGCTGCATCAGTTTGTGGCAGACGCACCAGTTCAAAGGGATCTGGGCACATCCTCTGGCATTTTTCTTGATGCCTGTCCAAGTGCTCCACTTTCCCTGCTGGTGGGTCGCATTTTATGGCCAGCAAGTTGGTCACTTCACAGTCGGCAGTCGGCAGCCAAAGCAGTTTCTAATCTTTTGATTATGTACGACAGACGCAACTATGAGTTGAGTTCTGTGCATATGGCATTTCGAACTTGCATCTCTGCTCCTTATTTATGGCTATATCAATAAAAAGTATAAATTATGGTTATTGTTGTTGGTTTGCTAGACTGCCAGTGCAACTGATGCTGCTTTTGCTGCTGCTGCTGTGTGTTGAAAAGCGCCCATCGTGCAAAGGTCAGTCAGCCATTGTTGCTGCAGCTTTATTTGCTCGTCTTGTTCTTCCCCGTGATGTCCTGCCATTGGCCATGGTATTGGTGTTGGCGTTGCTATTGGTATTGGTGTATGCTGGGGTCCTTCCATGACCACACGTGCAACCGCCAATGTTTGTTCATGTTGCTGCTGCTGCTGCTGCTATTGCCGTTGTTGTTGTTGCTGTTGCAGCTGCAACGGCAGCATCAGTCTCTGTTGACTCGGTTTTCTGTATGTTTGCAGCGCTTATGCAGCCTGCCTTCGCAACAACTGCAACGGCAACAGCAACGGCAACAAAAACAACAGCATCAGCATCAGCAGGAGCAGGAACAGCGAGAGCAGAAGCAGCGGCAGGAGCATCGTCCATACAAAGCGCTTTATGTTTGCCTTTAATTTGCGTTCGGCGCCTTGGCGAATGCAGCGATTTTTCTGTTTGCCGCGAACAATGCCGAGGGGCACAAAGAAAGCGCTTCCATAACATCAGTTCGCAATGGTTTGGGAAATTGATTGATTAAAGCAATCCACTGGCTTTGAAAATTGCATAAAAATATTGTTGCTGAAACGAAATACTTTAAGTAATGTTAAATCGAAATTTCAATCAATTTTCCAAGAAGAGAATTTTTGGTTGAGATAATCACAGCTTGTGTAAACAGTCCAAGAAATGTTGAGTACTAAGAGTAAATAAGAAAATAAAACTCATTAAATCTCATATTAAATAATTCCTTTTCTTTTCTCTTCTGACTTCTGATTTGTTGATATTGATTTCTGATTTTTTTCGTATTGGGAGAGCTTAACTTATGTCAGGAATTGATTGAAAATCAAACCAAGCCCCTCAAGCCTCTTTAGCATGTTTGAGGTATGTTGGATTCATTGTACCATAAATATAAACACAAACAGAAATGCACCCCACCCACACACTGGCAGTCGCTCAAACCTGCAAACCAGCAAACGCATCAAAGAAAAGCCAGTGGGGCGGGCGATCCTTTGGAATTTCCAACTATAAAACAGAGCAGGAGCAAAATGTTTGCAAAAGAAATGTAAAAAGCTGGAAAAAAACACAAAAAATTGCATATTAATTATGTTTTTCTGGCACAGTTCCACAAGTTGGTGGCGGGAGCTGGGGAAAAGTGTTTGGAGGGCCGTGCAGGACGAAGGCAAAGGATGGGATATTTTTTACTTTCAACGTTCGGGGCGTGGCAGATGGTGAACAACAAAAACTAGTTCGGGTTGTGTATTGGGGGCGCACAAAGTGTTTTACTACTGAGCAAAAAGAGTGGGGACCTGTGCACTGTGGAAAATACTTCTTCATATTTCTATAAGCTTACGGATTTTCAGGAAATAGCAGTAAACAAGAACCAAATGATTTCTTTGGAAATTAATAAAGAACAGATGTGTAATAGAGCATGGCGGCTTTAATAATTTATTTTCCCAGTGTACTCATACCTGAGCCTGACTTTTATAAATACACTCACTCACACACTCACCAGTGCACCCCTTGCATTGGGGGTGTATGTGTGTGTGTGAGCGTCTCTCAAAGGTGTTTGTGTTTAGCCGCATTCTGTTTGTTTACAGTTTTTGCATGGCTTTCAACACACACGCAGCTCATTCTCCTCATGTTTGCCATTATCTTACATTGGCGCTGGGTCCTCAGCACTTCTTTTTGCCCACCGTGCCGTTGCAACGCCCTTCTCCCGACTTTCCCCATCCTTCGGCAACTAAAAATGGAAAATTGAACAACAACTTCTGCTCGTTTTGCTGCCCGAGCGAGCGGAAGTCCACAGTGCCAGTGCCTGTTTTCCTCAGCCCAGTTTTCCACGCAGTGTTTTCCTTTTGCCGCACACACTCAAGCTCTATGCAGTGGTGGCGGCGAGGGGGGTCCGCTTGCAGGCGGCTATCAAACTGCAAGGTTAAGCCATAATGAAAGTAAAATGATGTACAAAATTGTTGCCCTGCTGGTCCAATGAGAAAAAAGAACTCGCTTCGGTTGAAAAAAGGGGGAGAAGAGCGAAACATCGTCACACGTTCACAATGCCATCCAGTGGATGAGGCGAGGGGCAGGAAAAGTGGGTGGCGAGGTCGCCGCTTCACGAGGGGTCTTCTGCCTTGTTTAACTACCTTTTTGATTTCCATGGTATAGAACCGAGAACAAATAAGAGAAGTTTGAATTAACAACCTGTATATATTAAGATTATTTTATAAATACTAGTCATATGTTTTTAAGGAATTTATTAAAGTACTGTAGAACCAAAATTTTCATCTCTCGAGTTACCCCTACACCTTTATAACGTGATAGGTAACTGACCCACCTGCACGACTAATGGGAAAATCATTGCGCAACGAACAACGGTCACTCCCAATTAAATCTGGTAACTACTCGCCACTCCTTTCCTCGCCCTGCTGCAAATTAATTACATAAAAATATGCCGCAACACTTTGGGCCGGAATTTTTCGTTTTTGGCTTTTATTTCACCATATTTTTTGGGGGCCTCTGTGGAGCATGGGCAGAAGGTGCATGTGGCAGGCTTCCAAGGATGTTGGCGTTGCAGTGTTAAGAGTGCGGTGTGTGTATGTATGTGGCACGAAAACCCCATGAACGTATCCCGTGCCGCAAGTGTGTGTGCGTGAGTTATGTGTTCCGATCCGTCCATTGCCTTTATTTGCCTTCATGCGTTTATCGTGGCTCCGCCAGCAGCAACAACAACATGACGAGCCACATCCACAAGGAAAGGGGGAAGGGGAGTGGGATGACAAAGAGAGGGGAGTGGAGGGGAGCGGCATGCTGATGCTGCGTGCAGTTGTTTGTCTTTAATTATGTTTGGACGCGATGCCATTTTTGCGCTGCCCAGGACCTACTTATGTGCGTCCCGAGCCTGCCAAGCAGCCAGGAGTAGAGCGATGTCCTGTCCTCGTTCGGTTCCACTCTCTCAGGTCCCCTTTCCACACTCAAAGAAATATATTTAATACCCAGTTGGGCGAGAAGTCTCGATTCCGTCAGTTCCTGCGTATAAAATTTAATGGTTTACGGCTTACTGTTCCACCAAAGTAGCTTTAGCTTAAGAATATCGTTTGTTCAACAAAATAATATCCCAATATCGTAATAGTTTTGTGTGAGTGTAGCAGCTCCTTTGCTCTGCGTTTGCTCGCAGTTATTATGCAACGACGCCAATGGCGAAAATAAAATTAAACGATAACATTTCCTTTTCATTTGCGCACGCATAAAACTCCAGTGAACCCATCGCACACTCGAAGACTGATGGCTAATACGAGATCGCAGTATGCGAAGCCAAGGAGTGCTGCATTTTCCATGTCAAACGCAGCGAATTAATTAAAAGAAGCGGCCGGATATATTGATTGGCCGCACATGGGCCGATATAAGAACCGGGGCTACACGGTCGGTAATTTTAATTGGCAGCCCAAGCAGCAGTTCGCAACTCGGTTGCAAGCAAATTTACTCCCGAGTCGGATGAGTCCGAGTGCCGGGACAAGCCGCACCGGACAGCTTCATTTCGCGACACTGCATGTCAAAGTGAAATATTGGCTGGAGACATGTAATAAATTTTAAAATTTTTTATTATGCGCTGCAGCAAAAATGCGGGCAACTTGGCAGGGGACAAGCCAACGCATTGCCGCCAAAGTGGTTTGCACGGCTGCCTGCGTGTCTGTCATGCGTGTCCTCACCACACACACACATGCCCTCACACTCACACACACACACGCACACTCGCTCGCGCATACCAACAGACTGTTGTAGTGTCGGTGTACTCATCCAGCGGCTCCTCAGTGTGGCGTGAATCGTAAATCAACGATTTAGGCGCACATGCAGCGACTGAGGCAAATTTTTTAACCATTTTTTTGTCCTCCATCTCGCTTTTCGCCATTTGACATTTTTGGCCTCTCTACAGTTGGGGATATTGCAGTTGGCAATGCCCTGCAATAAGGCTAATGGATAAATATTAAATCTGCAAAAATGCCTTTGTAAATAAGTGTTGCTTTTTAGTTTAGATTACTTTTTGATATTCAAAGTCGAAAAAAACCCATAGGAAGAGTTAAAAAGTTAGCTTTCTCACAAGTTTTTTTATTGAAACTTAAAGTTCGAAGTATTTTATTTATCCTTAGAGAAGCTGATTACAGAGCCATTGCAAACCTAGAGCACTGCTCATTTGCAGCCAGAACAACATTGCGTATACGCAATAACGCGTTATTCACTCACACATACGCACTTTCGCACAGGAGGCAACACCGTCAACACATCAGCATGATACTGTTTCCGTTGCCGCAGAATCAGCGGCATGAGGGCAGCCCTTCTCATGACATATTGATTTGATGCCCCGGCAATGTCGAGAATTTCCATTAAATTCGCTTCCCAAAAGGTCGGCGAGCGAAGACCGATACAGCACCAAAGCCTATGGCCTATAGCAAAACGAGAGGACGGAAACAGGGAAGCTTTACAGGCATTTGCCATTAGAAGCGCTGCAGCCCCTCGTTGCCACCTCCTCCCCTTCCCCTCCCTCGATTGTGTTTTTGCAAGTGCAAATCGCGCGAAAAATTGCGACGCACATCAATCAGGGGACTGCGGAACGACGACGACGAACAGCGGCCGGGTAAAATATTAAATTGGCCATTGTTGCCTAATTGAAAACATAATTAGCCTTAATTTATTAGCTAGCCACGCACCGCGTCCAAAGCGGGCAATGTGTCAGGTCTGTCGATTACCGTCTGCCGGTGGAAAAGCGCGTTAAGAAAATCTGAACGACACATCGACGGCTTGGAAAAGGGGTTCTGAGGGAAAAAGGCTGCGCGACAGGGCCCTAATTTAATTAATCCCTGCAAGCGTAGCTAGAGCTTAACTACACTATACTGCAAGTTAAAGTTTAACAAAATATTACAAAAATAAACGTCTATCCTTGTGACTTCCCTTTATGTCAGATATTTCCGATTTCCTATGGTCAGCAGAAAAGTGATCCAAAGCGAGTTTTCCAGAAGCCCGTACTTCGACTTTATTAGTTCGATCCCAAAGTGGTATACCTCTAAACGTTTGTTATTGGATTCTTAAACGAACTGCATTCCACTGTTCATGTCAGATTTTTACAATAATTTTTCCAAGTAAACCGACATTGGACTCCAGACTTGTTAGCTAGTGTGGCTGCCATTAATGTAGCTGCTGCTAATACCTTAACTAAATATATAACGTTGCAGAAGCCTTTGGCCGCGATCCTGGGTAAACTTGAGCTGAGCTTGCCGCCAGCCAGGCGTCCTGGCTCCGTGTCCTTGGCATCCTGGCTGTCGTTGTCGTGGTGTCGCTTGCAGGCGCAGTTAGTTAATGCTGCACATTATTTCGACAAGAACAACAATCTCGGATACTTTTTTTCACCCGTTTCGCTTGGCAGTTTTCTTTGGCTGGCGCTTCTTCTTCGGGGCTTCTGTCGCTGCCAGAAGGACTAACTAGGTTTTTTGACAAGCTCATGCATGTGACTTTGTCGTTTATAACTGCCATCCGCCGTGCACATGTATTGGCATCCTCTGTTCGCGTTTAAGTGTGTGTGTAAGACGGCGCTTGTAAATGTCTGCTGGTGCAAAAGTCTTGTATCCCTTCTTTCAGCTCCATGCATTCATTTTAATTTTGAAACTTGTACTTCCCGGCTTTCCTCACACACACACAAACGCACACACACATCCTTACTTACGTACGAGGAGGCTCTGTCTCTCTGCTTGAGAGTGTGTGTGTGTGTGCCATCCATATTACTTCCGGTGCACGTTACGTATACGCCAAATGTTCCGCTGCCTGTTTCCTTCTCTTTGCCGCACAACTAATTATTTTTCGCTTGACAATGAAAATGTTTAAGTTTAATTAAATGCATCTTGCGCTGCTTTCTTTCTGCCTGCTCGGAGTCCTTGTTGTTGCTCCTGCACCTGATGCTGCCTGCGTGTGTCCCCGAAAGCAACAATGGCGAAAGCAACTTTTGCTGCAGTGCCTGGCAGTAAATTTATGCCGCCTGCTTTCATTCGGAGCGTGTTAAACGAACTCGGGATTGCCGGGTGGCATGTTAGGAGATGGCCGTTCCTTTCGTCCTGCGATGGAGTTGCGACTCGGTGGCGCGACGTGGAATGTGCGGCTAATTGCAGTACCTTCGATCGAATACGAAATAAAATCCCCAAAAAAGACACAGCATCTATTCGGGCTCATAAATAATTGCCTAACCGGCGCAGTGGATAAGTGGTAATTTTTCACTTTCGTTCTACTTATCCTACTAATTTAACTTGTTTTCTAATTTAAAGTTTTCTTACGTTCTTATCGAAAACTTTCTAACCTGTTTATCGGCACTTATGTGTGTTTCTTGATCTTTCCAAGCCAGTGAGTGAAATAACTTGGCCTGACTGAAATTCATGCTGCTTCAGCTCCCACTCTCACCCACCTGCTGCCGCAAATATGCTTTGACAAACAAAACTATTTGTCTTGGCATGACTTTCGGCAAAAGTTGCCACCAACCATTAGGAATCAATAGACGTAAAAATGCCTGAAAAACGATGCGGCAGCCAGAGGCTTTTTGTGGGTGGCGTTTTAGGGTTGCCTTGCGGCCACACTCGTCATGCCGCTGATAAATTTTTAAGCGCGCTCTAAACACTTTCTAAGCACAACTCATGCAGTTTACGCCCGCAAAGAGTTCGTGGCTGAGACACTGGCGCACACAATTGCAAACTCACTTTGAAGGCGGCAAAAAATTATTCTAAAATTCCTGCAAACAATTTGGGAGAACTGGGCCAGATCCTTGCCTCCGCTCGGAACATCCTTTCCGTCGAGTGTGTGTATACGTTTGGCAACTTGCTGACTTCGTGGGTGACGCTTTTTAGGCATTGCATACATTTGGGAGTCACAAACACAGAGAACAAATTTGTATTGATTGACTTATTGAATACTAAAACATTATTTAACACAATTTTAATTGTAATCAATGTATTTTAATTCTTATGATGTTTTAAAAAATGCTATTGCTAAATATTTACTAAAACTGGCAGGCACCACAAAAGTAAATGTTTTTACAGTGCAGACTCTCCCATGTTTGCCAATGTGTTTTTCGGTGTCGCGTCCATGGCGGCGTGCTAATGTTTATAAATGCTGCGTGGCAGAGAGTCCTTTGAATATTTTAATATGATTTAATATTAAACACGAAGGGGAAGGGAACGAGATCAAGATTACAAAGGCCCATGAAACGCGTTCATTGCCTCGCCAGGCGCCGGCCCTAGTTGCGAATATTAAGCAAATGTTTTGAATAGTTCTCCCCCGAGTTATTTGGGTTAAGATTTTTTGCCACGCCCCCGAAGAGCTGGCTTAAATTCGCATACATATATGCCTGAGACCAATTGCCGTTTGCTGGTGTGTGAAGAGCTCAAATAAACGCATTTTAATTCAAAGTTTCGGCTTGTCTTTTGTGCGGGACTCCCCCTTTCGGAGCCCGGGACCCTTAACCCCCGCACGCCCGCCTTAACCCATGCTCGTGTGTTTGCGTTCGCCATTTTGTGTGCGGTTGAGCGTGTTTGTTAAAAGCTTTGAAAAGATTTGCCATGTAATCGCATGCGGCAGAGGGACACGGGCAGGACATGGCGCGCCAACATGCTAAATCGCTTTGATGACATTGTTAATTTGACATACTTGGGTTTCTTTCTTGCTTCTCGACTCTCCGTTCTCCGTTCGCCATTCTCGGTTCTCAGTGCTCGCCACTCGCCGCTGTATCACTTGACTCCGGCCTGTTTGTATAGGCTTTGATTGCCACATAAAAGGCCCATATAAAATATGAATAAAAACTTTTGTAGTGCGCAGCACAATGAGAGCGATAAGTTAGACGCATGACAGCACCGAAAGCATTTCGCACACGACCAAATGGGATATCAGAATGCATAATCACTGTGGTCGGTTCTGGTCGCCGTCCTCTGGTCCTCCTGTCGCCACAGCAAAGACCCAATAAAACGGAAATAGTTTCTTGTCGCCGATTGCTATTCGCCGCAAGAAACGCTCGCGATGGTAGAGATTAAGCACTTATAGTAAATATTGTAAGTGTAGAAGCACAAATATACGGTTGGTCATAAAATAAGGGGTTTACAAAAGCTATTCAGATCAACAACATTCATATTCATAATTTTATAAATTATTTAATTATGAACAAAAATATTCACGGACGGATTACTACTTAAATCTCTCTTATAGCTTGTAGAGAACCATTTTCCATTTATGATAAACACTATTTACTTCCACGGGATTCTATTTTCAAACTAAGTTAGCTCTTCATTTAGAATCGCTCAAGCCTTCTGGCTCATTCAGCTTTCCTCAATCTCCACGTAACATGCTAAGTAAGTGGAAAAAGTGTGTGAAATGTATAAATGAGGCGCATACGCACCGTTGTCCCCTGAATGTGTGTGCAAGTGTGCGAGGACATGTCAGCTACACATGTCTGAGTGCATCCCCTTGCCCGGCAACTGCAGCTGCAAATGCAACTGCAGACAAGAAGACGAAATGTAGACAAGTTGTCGTCATGTTGGCATCCTTCGCAGAATGGCGACGCCGGCGGCAGGTGACAACCGACGCCTTGCCATAGGCAGTAGCTCAGAATCTCAGCCGAAGGATGGGAATCGGCACCGCCAAGAATCCCAGAATGGCAGAGCCCAGTATCCCAGCAACCCAGAGTCCTGGCTGCAAGTGCAACTGCCGTCTGTCGGAGCACCAGAATCACACATGCTTTCACTTGTCGCCCGGCAGGCATTGCGTTCGTTGTCTTGTCTTGTCTTTGGCAGTGTCTGCTCATTATGTCTGTCGCATTATGTGTGGGTCCACAGAAAAAAAAAGTAATGGTAGTATCCCCAAAATAAAATAATTTGTGATTCAATTTACTGAAGAAATTAAACTGGTAAAAGAAATACGCAACCTAAACATAGGTTAAAGGCTTTTCTTCACATAAGTTTAGCTAAGAGTTTTTTTTTTCCGTACACCTTTGGACTTTTGTGGATGTAATGGCAGCTGCTTATTCGGCAACAAGTTCCACTCTCCCTGCTTTTTTTGGACGCCTCAGCTAGCCAGAAGCAGCGGCGCTCGTGCGCTGAATTCTTCTTAATGAGCGACATCAAGTGTTGTATTAAATGTCAGTTCTGTGCTTATGTGCAGTATCTCTATCTTGCAGTGGGCGTGAGTGTGTGTTAGCCCCTCAGAGCGGCAGAATACCAGAATACCAGAGTCGCAGGCCCGCAGCCTTGCCGCTGGGTGAGTGCCGGGCAAGTATCTGTAATAAAATTTGTAATGAGTTGCAGGCACGGAAAAAGGATTTTTGAGTGCAATTTATTTTATTTCAGCGCTTTTATTTTTATTTCCTCTTTCGCTTTGGCTCGCTTTCCTTTTGGCATATTTTTATGGCACTCGCACAGGCAACATCTACATCCACAGATGCAGATACAAATACAGATACGAAAGTACGAACACAGATACGGAGATGGAGAGCTGCAGCTGCTTTTATGCTCTCGGCTATGGCATGTTTATTTCTGTTTGTATTCCATTTCTTATGATTTTTAATTACGCCCCCCGATCCAAGCCCTTCCATAAAACGCTGCATACTTTACGATGCTGCAGGGGCTGGGGATTTTGGTGCCGAATCCCATTCCCAATCCGAATCCGAGTCAGAATCCGAAACTGAAACTGAAACTGAAACCGGGCTGAGCTTAGCTCCTCTGCAGCTGGGCAACTTCATAGAGTTACAAATTTATCGAATGGCCAAAAAGACAATTCATTACATGCTTAGCCATGGCCATCTCCCCTCGGATTCGAGCCAAGGAAAGCATTTGCATTTCAGATAATTGCCGCAGCGTTTTGTATGCATAGCCGTTGGCAGTTACCAGCTACCAGCTACCATCTACCATCTACCAGCTCCAGTTCCTGCCAATCCCCTTCACGCTGTTACCCTTTCCCGGACTTTTGGCCGGACAAGTGCGTCACGAGCTGGGCCATAAATTCAGGCCCGCATGTGCAGGGGTCACTCTCTGGCCTCCATGTCCTCCATCTCCTCTTCCTCCTTCTGCTCGCTTTGGGCCAGTCTGTTTACAGTCATTGCTACAAATTGACAAATTCGCTGTCGCCTGTCACCCGCCTTTAGTACCCCGTAATCGCTCAGATCGTGGGTATATGCCTTTAAAAATACCGAAGGAAGATATCCATCTGAAATGGAGTCTGCAAATTATTTTTTAGTTTGGATAAATTTAAAATCTTTAATAAGATTGCAGGATAGCAAATGTCTTTATTTGACTAAGTTTATTTAGTTTACTGTTGTTTCTAAAATAAATATTACTGGATACGTGAAAGCCCTTGCACTTTCCTTTTTTTCTCGTGGGTTGTGGAACGGAGTGGGAAATCCTGGCCAAGCTGGAAATTCTGGGGCACATAAATGATAACAGTCGCAAAGCGCTGATTCATTTACTAAATATTTGCATAGGCGGCCTTGTCAATGCTGGTTCGCTCTTTGGCTCCCGAGCGTTTGAGCGGACAAAGCGACGCCGCCAGGCATTTTTTTGTTTTTTTCCTTTTCGTTCATGCGTGCTCGGGGTCCTGGATCCAGCCTTACCCCCTCTGGACCCTGGACACTGGACGTTGGACACTGGACATTGGACAAACACTGCTCAGATATGTTGGCCAAGATTTACGATTGGCGCATGTCAAAGGCTTAATGCCTGACCTCCCAGCTCTGCAATCCTGTTTTCCGACTATCTATTTGCTCAGCTTTATTAAAAGGCCGGCCCGTTGCCTCCTTTGTGCCACCCATGATCGCGGTTTGCTGGTGGTTTCTTCATTAATTAAATGCGTTGTCCATCGAGGCTGTTTCGTATGCCGGACGCTGACAAAAAGCATAAATATTGTAAAGCATAAAAATAAATAATAATGCCGCACGCGTATATAAGAGACCGCTTGTTTGCACACTCAGGAAAAGAACATTGGGCGACATACACTTGGACTATAAGATGTTTGAAAATTGTATACAAATCTGTATCTTTATATTATCAATATCATATATTTTGCTACAAAAATTAATCATTGTAAAGGCTTTGAACAAGAATACGTTTATGTGGAATACGCAAAAAAAATGTATTTTATTTCAGTGTATCTGTGTTTGTTTTCCGCATACAAATTGCGCGCACATGTCACCCATTGAGAAATGTTCGGGG
Organism: Drosophila ficusphila; assembly: GCF_018152265.1. Taxonomy (NCBI): domain Eukaryota; kingdom Metazoa; phylum Arthropoda; class Insecta; order Diptera; family Drosophilidae; genus Drosophila; species Drosophila ficusphila. Next base: position 23,718,844 of record NW_025064737.1, read on the forward strand.
AAATGGCAAAAATGGATTTTCTTGTCCGCTTCTTAAATTTGATTGTATGCAAATTTGTGCCGCGGCTGCCGTTTAATTAACATGTTTGCAGTTGGACATCGCAGTTGCGCGATTGAGCCATTTAATTGCCCCCGCTGCAAAGACGTTCGAATCCTTTAAAATCCGTCATTGAATCGCACCGGAATCGCATCCTTTGAGCAAGACTCCTCATTAGAGCTCGCCAAAGTCGCAGTTTTGTGTAACAGATTTGCGGCGTTTTCCCATCCATGCCAAGGACACACGTTCCGAATTTCAGCTCATTAAATACTTCAACCTTAGCTGCACACAAAACCACCCACACACGTACCCGTCAAAGGCCACAAAAGTGGAGGAGCAGAATAAAAGTGGCAAACATTTTGAGGCAATTTCATTTCCCCCGAAGCGCCAACGGCAGTGGCAGCTGAATCCCCACAGTCACTGATCACAGCAACAAAGTAACGAAATGTGGAAAAAAAGCAAAAGTTAACCACGTTGTCATGTTGCCATGCTTAAATTATAATGAAAAGGACTCGGGCCAGGACGCACACACACACACACTCACACACACCGCAGCAGTGCCTGTGTAACCTTATTTCGCCTTTCTCCTTCGTGCAACGGCGAATGCACAAGTCGATTTTGTCTCATTGAAGGTTGTTTCTTTCGCTGTCGCTGTGTGAGTCCCCCGTTCGCCCTTCTACACCCTCTACTCTCCACTCCGCACATTTTCCCCCAGCTCGGACTGCTCAATCTCCACATCTCCCCGCATTTTTCGAGGCATTTTCCGAGGCGGAGCTGACTGGCATCACTTACCTCTCGGAAATGGGATCATCAGCCTGCCATTTCCTCGGTGCTCTGCTCCACTAGACAACAGACCCAGACATTTGGGGCCAAATGATTGTTTATGTGTACGCGATACACTTTTCGGAAATTCTGTTTTTAGAATAATGTTACTTGAACTTGAAGTTGTTGAGGTTATCTTAGGAATACCTCAGTTGTCTGAATAAGTAAGTTTTATTAGAATTATTAAGGTACCTATTAATATTTTTATTATTTTAAGGTATTATGGTTTAGAGCAGTAAGTTTTTTATATTCAGTTGTTTTATTTAAATTCCTGGCCCCTTTTTATTGATTTTAGAAATATGTTTTTTCTTCACTATAGTTTATCTAAGTGTACGCTATTCCTTATGTATGTTTATGTGTGTGTGTGCGGCCATACATATTTAATATTTCATACGTCTGCAATGATTTTCTACGCCTTTCCAGCTACAGCTTCAAGTACACAGACCCAGTAACATCTATCCACATCCACATCCGCATCCACATCCACATGCACAGTCCCTTGACGCGTCGCTGCGTATTATATTAAGTCCAAAATGAGGCTCCTGATGACGACGAATTGTCCTCGTCTGCCGCTGCTTTATTTCGCTCGCTCGTTTGTTTGTTCGCCTCCTGTCACTGTTTATTTGTCACTGCCTGGCCTAATGCCTCCACCAGCCCCCACCCCCGAATATCAGATACCATACCATGCCACACCATACCAGGCCATTCCATATAGCATCCAGCGGCTCACGAGATTTTCGGAGCGGCCCATGTGTATTTCATTGCTGGCGTTACCAGTTCCGGTTGACTTACGCGCCATGTTGACTGCAATTTGTATGAAGCACGGGCCGCGTTTCGCTTGGTTAGGCGGCCATCGAACATCCGTTCGTTCGGGAGCGGATCGCAGGCGAAGGCCACTAGGGCGCCCCCTCTCTTCCCCTTAAAGAGCCACGCTGCTTTAATGCAATTTTAATTAGGCCAAGACCCGGAGGCAGCACAAATTCTCAAATCTCAAACAAATTGACCATTGACTCTGCCCATAAACTCGGCAAGTCGCAAACTTTTCGCCCCCTTTTCCAGGGCGTTTAGTTACCAGCACTTGTGCAAACACGCCGCTTCTGAAGCTTAACGCTTCTAATGTATGCGCATACACGGGATTTCATACCCACCACCCTGCCCACCTGAGCCACCTGATCCACCTGCACCACCCTTAACGCCCACGCCAAATCATAAGAACGGCCCGAGTGGCTAAGAAAAATATGCTGCCTGACTGCTCGCCACTTTCCAGGCAGCTGGCTAAAATCACCGGCAAGGTAAAAGCCAACTAAGTAAAGTCAAAGTGTATAACCCGGCCACGCCCAACGCCCACAGGTAGTGCATACATGGAAAGAAAAGTGTGTGTCTGATATGATAATGAGTATATGAAAAATGGTAATACCAATATTAAATGACGAAGAAAAGGTATTCATTTAAGTATCTACTACACAAACACAAACAAAGATTTTTTTTTTAAATTTAAATCTAAATTTTAGTAACAAAAGCACAACTTTTCTTCGAGTGCATAGGCTGCACTTTGCCCGTTGTCCCAAGTATTTTCAGGAAATTTCATTGGTTTCGGCTCTACGCTTTGCAGTTCTAACATAAATAGTTGAGCACTCTGACTCGGACTCGAAGCCAAGTGAATGAGGGGGCGTGGCCACGGGGGCGGTGCTCGAGCGGTGCGGGGGTGGCAAACATAAAGTTTTCACTGCATAAATAGTTGTCGAAAAATTGCGCATAAGTAGGCGACGATGCTTGGCATGCAAGTGTAAAAGATTCGGCCCAAAACTTTTCCACCCAAATGTGGCTAATGAAAAGTTTGCCCAGCGGACAAGTCAAGTCCAGAAGTGCAGATTGCCATCTACTTCAGAAATGCATAAAGGACAAAAATCTAGAAGATTTTTAATTAGTTTTTCGGTTGGGAGACTCGACACATACACGACATTATGGGCTGCCAAGATGTCCGGAAACGTTTTAATCAATCGAAAGTTCTGAAAACTATTATTCTGGTCTGCCTAAAAGTAATCTGAAGTGTGTAAATGATTTTGTATTTTCAGGGATATTGTTTTATTCAGACTTGCAGTTAAATAAAGCCTTTTCTTTCTACAATTTTCCTTTTATTTTTCATTTGTGCGAAATTTCAAAAAGAGTTACTTAAAAGTAATTAAGACATATTAAATCAATATAAAATGGCTTGAGCCTTTCAAAAAGCTTGTAAAATATACATTTTCATTCAAATGTATTGCATTTACAGGTCTGGTTTTTTCGCCTGCGAAAGAAAACTTAAGCCTCCTCTGCCAGCTCATTAATGACAACATTTTTGATTTGCAGCTCTCATTTTTCATCGACTTTCAGACATTTGCATGGTTGATGCGACCAGGACATAGCGACCAACCAAAAAACATGAAGGGAAGAAATTAAGTCCCCTACTAAAAGCCCCTCACGAACACACACCCACAATTATAAGCAGCTTTATCAACTGCAACAGCACTTGTTCTTGCCTGGCAAATAAAATGATTCGGAGATTCATTCGTTTTGATGGAGATGGATTAAAAGCTCGTCCGAGTGCGCATAGAAAAATGACCGGTCAGCATTGGGGTATTAGTATTTCCATGCTGCATGCTCCACACTCCATGTTTCCCTATTTTCCACACCACTCTATGCAATTGCAGCTGCACCTTGGCCGACCGTCAGTTGGAATAATCTGAAAGTAAGTATGCCAAGTTTTTGCGTTCCGTGATAATGACGATGCCGTATTTCCATTGGCTTCGAGCCGGGCAGAGCATTAAATTTGGGAAATGCACAAATTCACGCACTCCCGCAAAACTCCCCGGCACCGAGGGACTTCCGTTGCCAAATCCTGCATCCTTCAGCCTGCCATTACTCCGGCCGAACATCTTTGCTGCCTGACTGCTGGGCCACTAAAAAATTCCATTTGTAAGCGGCAACCGCATTAAACCAAACTCATCTCCGGTTGTTAATGACTGCCGCCTGTTACTGGAAGACAAGCAGCGTAATATGCTCAAGCATCCAAGGCGGCGCAATGATTTTCACAGCCGAACACTGCAAGAAAAGAGTATAATCCGATTTGCTATGGAATTAATAAATAGACTTATAAACAGTCGATAATCAGTGCATATCAAAAGATAAGCTATAACATATTTTATAGTAAATTAAGGTAGAAGATAAATAAATCAACTAAGTTTGTTTGCAAACAAATGATAAGAAAGCTTGTACAACCGTTGATTTTTCTCTCTGCAAGACGCACTTCATACCGTTTTGTCTTCCGTTGACATCCCGAAGCTTTAACCAGTTGCGAACAATTGACGCAAATGAAAACTGACGCCGCTAACTGCGACTCCACTGCAGCTGCCGTTGAGTGATGGGCCAGCACGCATACGCCGTGTGAGCCGCGACTCAATTCACGGCCCGTAAATGATACAAACAAGCTGCGCAGGTGGGTGGCTTCGTGGTGGGGCGAGTGGATCGGGTGGTGCTGCGATTGGGAAGCATGCTGCTGAGTGGACAGCTTGTCGCTGCTTGTTGCGACTGTCAGGAGATGCGGCCGCAAATTAGTGCAAAGTGCCACCCGGGTTGCGAGGATACGGCGAGCATTTTCCCAGGACCCAGCCTTTCGTTTGTTGTGGTAAGATTTGAAAGTTGATTAATGAATACAAAATGCGGAATACGGAATACGGATTACGGAAACCGGAATCCAGAATCCAGAGAGAGGGAGCGAGAGATCGTTGGCCCCGGCAGAAGGAAAGCATTTGATGTCGGGCGGAAATGAATAAAGTGCGAATTTTTGTGCTTTCCTTCGTCTTTCTCTCTTCCCTTTCTCTGTCTCTGTTTGAAGAATGCAATTTTGTGATGAAGAAAAATTGATTGTCGTCGTCCTTTCGCCACGCAATACGAAAAGCGAACAGCGACCAGCGGGAAAACTCTGCCGCCACAGTCACAGACGGAGTTTGAAGGGAGAACGGAAGTTCCCAGAATTGGCGGGCAGGTTCATGAATTCGAGCGAGGAAGAAATTAATATTTGCTCAAATTGCGGCAAAGAAAAATCGTTTGCTCTCGAGTTAAATAGTGCGTGAAATGAATTGTTTCCTGTTTTAATTTGCCAGCACACTAAGAACAAAGTGAACCGTTGCATTAAATAAAATACTAACCAAAAGTTTAAACATTTTTAATTATCAGAAAATTGTTTTAAAATTTTTACAACTTTTATTCGTAGGGGTTTAACTGCGACTGTCCAACTAAAGGGCTATCGCCGTGTGCATAAACCATGCGAATTGATAATCAATTTGTCACTTTGGCCCAGTGTTTTGCATACCAAAACTCAATTAAAACGCACACGCATAGATACAGATATAATTAAAGTTTACAGCTGCAGCTGCGACTGCGACTGCGAAATGCTGAAATCGCCCAACGCTCCATATATTGTATGAACAATATTTGCGCATGAATTATGAATTGTGTAAATTGTGGACACTGTGTGCGTGTGTGTGTGCTCGCATCGGGCCAAAAAACTTGTCGCCAGTGCTGCCAAGTGCCCGACCAAAAGGACACGAGGCCTTGCCAGCTGAGTCCTGGAGCTGCAGGATGAAATGCAGGGGGAGTGGCAAGTGGAAAATGGAAAATGGGGGCAGCACTTTTCGGGGTACCCGCAGATACACATAACTTTACAGCCGGAGCCTACAGACGACAAAATTTAAATCACTGCGTGGCCTCGAGTGCTTTTTGTTACAATTTACGCTTTATGGGTGACATTTTACAATTTACTTTGTCGCAGAAGCACTTTGCGACCGTGTGTAAGTGTGAGCTAGTGTGCAAGTGTGCGAGTGTGCGAGTCAAAGCGAAATGGGCAATATAAATTACACAGTTATGTGCAGCCAGCCAGCGTAACTCTCTCCTGCATCGCGCCGAAGTAACGAAATATTACTTAAACACTAAATTGCGCCAGCCCAGACCGATTCCGAGTGAAAGACAGCGACAGAGACAAATCGATGGGACGCGCTTCCGGTTGGGAAAGCGGTCCGCCAAATGGCCAAGGACAGCAGTGATATTCCAGCGACAATTACTGCGAAAGCTGTTGAAACCGAAAACGGTCATAAGAAGTCAATTGAGCTTGCCAAAAGGGACAAGCTTCATAGGTAGCACACAGAAAAACGAACTCTAAATTATTTATTTCTGTACCTAAATGTGCTTATAACAAGAAAGGAAAGATTTCTATCTTCGCTTGATATTTTTTAGAGCAATTTTGTACCTTATTAAATATTTCATCTACTTGTGACATTTTGATAACTTTATTTCTGCAGAACATCATTAAATCCCTTTCGGTAACTTATAGATACCATTTCGCTTTAATGGCTTCACTAACTCAAACGAAATACAATCGAGTGGAGGGTGCGTAACTCTTTTGCCGGCAGAACTGACTGTAAATGTTCGCGCCTTCGCTCTTGATTATTGGCAGTCATAATTTGGTCATGCATAATGGGACAGGCGGAATATATGAACACCAGGATTTGCTACAGTTTCACATTTGAATTATTCGAGTTATTTCGCGCTACATTAAGTCGGGCACACTCGCACAAAGGCACAGAGATACAGCTCGTTCTTGGCCGGAGGCCTCGCAGGCTTTATATTTGAATGCGATAATTCATGCGGGCATTTCCCTGCCCAGATTCAGATTCAGACTCAGACTCAGTCTCAGATTCAAACTCAGCACCAGCCTCGGTTTTTAGTACCAGACCCACTGGAGATTTATCTGGCAGACCGCAGACTGACGAGCTGGCAGTCGCTCCATTTTAAATTCCAAATTTTTTGCGTTGCACCAGAGTTCTGTGTTGATTTAGTGCTTGCTTATTCTTTGTTTCTCTTTATGGCGGCAGTGTGTGAGATTTTATTTGTGTTTGACTCGCTTTTTCCCAACACTTTTTAACACCCGTTCGTGTTTGCCTAACAGGCGTGTTTGTTTTGCCGTGGCTAGTGCACATTTTAATTAAAAAATATTAATAATTAACTTGGCTCGGCCGACCGGAGGGATCAAAGCAAAGGGTGGGGGCCATCAGCCGGGTTCGGCCGCTTTGGCCACATAACTTCATATCTGCGTAAAGTACATTAAAGGGGCGTAAAAATTCATTACGCAGCGACAGCGCCGCCGGTTGCCAAACAAATAATCGTTAGCCAAGTGAAAAGCAAATGGCGACGCCGGCCTACGAGCCGTGTCCACATCAGAAAGCCAGGAAAAGTGAAGACGAAAAACTGTGACACAGCGCAGCAGCATCCCGGAAAATGCTCGTACTTTCTCCGGTCGAAGCTCCCCGGCCGGGTACTTATTTTCATTATCTGACACACCTATTTAAAAATTTAAATCTCCAAGTGTGACCCCCATTAGGAGGCACCTAAGACCGGAGGGGCCCACATAAATAATTTACTTATTTGGGGTCGTGCAGTCTTCTTGAGCATGCGAACATGAATTTATTTAGTGGCAGTTTTCGGGTGCCCGAAATTTGCGAATTCCTTGCTGAGCCATCAATGTGGCAAGACTTACCAAAAAAGGTGCTTAGTTGTTCTGGCCCGAAAGCATCACCAGTGGGTTCTTCATCAACGTCCCCAGCTCACGGCCCCAGTCCCTTTTGTCCTTATAGTCCTTAAAGGGTCCGACGTCGACCTATTTGGCTGATGCCCAGGCAATTGGTTGTGTCAAGAAGTGGCATGTTTGTTCTGGCTTAGTTTTCAAGGGTTTGATTTGGATCGAACCCGATTAATTTGCACTTAAAACTTTCGTTTTAAAGACTTAAAGGGCTTTGTTCTCATTAATAAATGGGAATGCTCTTAAAAATGTAGTTAGAAATAATATAAGCTGGGTTCAGGACTTCAAGCATTGAATGGAATTTCTTTTGATTTAAGTAATGTTTTGTCCAACAATGAATTGGATTAATATTAATCTGCAAGTCGAAATATGCCCTTTTCATAGTTTTCACGAAAATGCCTCTGAAGTTTACCCCGCGCTTTCGCGCTCTTATCCTTGGCAGCTGTCATCCGCCATGAAATATCACGCATACGCCGAGTTGCTGTCCACACAGCGTTCGCGAGGAGGCTCTCGACTAAATACCCTAATTGGCTTTAACAATGCCTTAATTTTCTGCTCCTGCGAGGGGCGTGGAGGCTCGTCCTTAAGTACAACAACAATAGTACCCAATGCGCTATTGTTATGTCGCCACACACAAGCACGCAGACACACGGACACAGACAAACAAACAATTGTATGTGTGTACTTGTGCATGGTCACAGGTCATACTCACACAGTCGTGCACTTCATTATAAGCAAATATTTTTAGCCTCATTTCAGCTAAAGACGCTTAAGCACGTTATAACTTTCCGCACGATGATATTGTTGTTGTTCTCTGGACGTTTTTGTTGCAAAGCACTCACACAATCGTACACACACACACAGACACAGCAGCACATACAAACTGGCGCTGATTTACCTAACAAGCGAAACTCGAAGAACAAAAGGCCAAAGGCAGGGGGAATCCTGTTGTTGTTTTCATTTAAAGGGATTTAAAAAATTCAAAGGGCAATTGTCATCACACAAACATGTACACATACACATACTAGTGCACATAATCGGAGAAAGGGCGCAGGACATGGAAAAAGAGAAAAAACTCGTCTTTTGCATCGCTCTGAGGGCCGCTTCTTATTGTTTACTTCACTTTTGTTGTTACGTGAAGTTGTTGCTGTTTTTGTTGCATTTAAGCACATGCAATTCTTCACAGTGGAAAAACACATAAGGCTTTCAGTTTCATTTATTTCTTCAAGCTTATAATGCGAAAATCAAATTCCACTCATCAATTTGAAAACACACCAAGAAGTACTTATTTCCAATATTTTTCTACAACTTACTTCGGTTTGAAATGATTATACCCTCATAGTATATATTGATTGTTCAATCAATAATATTATAACTCAAATAATAAAGCTTATGAAGCCGTGAACAAATAATTTGGTATACTTTAGCAAGTACAAAAGTTAATTTAAAAATGTTTTGTATTTTGTTTTGTGTAATTTTTTTCGCAATGTACATGTGAGGAACAGGGACAAAGGACACTCAGGACCGTTGTCCGCCACACGAGATATTCCATGGACACTCAACGTCTGTGCCGTGCAACGTTGATTCTATGCTAAATACGAGCAGAACAATGATAATGTCGCATGGTAAATTACATGCAATTATGTATTTTTCTCTTCTCCTATTTGGCTGTTGGCTCCTGCTCACTCCTTCCTTACTTTCGAGACGTTCTCTGGGTAACATTACCTCAAAACAGCGTCAACGTCTCGGCAGCAGTCGCTGTCGCCGCTGTCGACACGAGAAAGTATGTTAATAACGAGAAATAAAAATGAGACGACATGGAAGGAGTGCAGTAACAGGCAGCTACACCTATAATTGCATCCTTTTCGTCGTCCTGTTTGGATTACCATCGTGGGCTTAAATGAAGGTAAGAAAATGAGAAACAGAACACCTCATATTCCCATATTCATTGTCTGCTCAACTTCTGACAGCTCAAAACAAAATTGAGTATGCCCTGGGCAAAATAAATGTAGCGTATAGTTTTCTTTATTCTTACCCTTTTCACTAAGACTGGCATTTAAGCATTCTCTGTTTGTCAGTCGCCGTCATTGTACCGTTCTTAAATGGATCAAAAAGGACTAAAAATTAAGTAACAAAGTTTAACCTTTAAATTATTGTTCTAGTTTATTAAAACGACTTAATAAATTAAATATATGAATCTACTGATGTTGTTAACATTTGGCTTATCAAACATGAGTATAACAGTTTTCCAAGCAACGCCATAAAAATACTGGGATTTTCGATAAGCAGGCAGCAATAGGAAATTTTTCGAAGTTTACCTAAAGACAACGAGCGGTAAGAAATATTATATAAATTCAAACAAAAAAAAAAGTAAACATTTTAAAAGAAAATATTTTAAATAGAGTTAGTTACTTTTTAATAAATATTCTCTTTATTTTAGTTAATTAAGAAGTTGAAACCCAAAATCAAGTCGAAGCCTTACAAACCAAATTCAAATGTGGCTGGCGCTTTCGAAAATGCCTGTCCTCTTGGCAGCGGGGATTCTGCGCTCTGCGGCGAAGCGAGCCGAAAGGACCAGAAAGGACGAGCCCCACGAACTTGTGAATGGCGCCCGGAGCGAGGAAACGAGCCAGTCGGGACGGCGAGAGGGACGGAGAGAGGCCCGGGAAGCGGGGACACGCTACGGAGATGGCGGCGCGAGTGAGAGCGAGCCATTCGTGAATATTTCATGAACGACGGCAGCGATGGCAGCCAGCTTCGTGCCGCCGAGGACCGAGCTCCTGGCCGCCGAAGAGAAATGTAGGGAAACGCATCCTCGGCAGCGGCGGCGGCGGCAGAGGCAGCGATTCTGGCGGCAGCAGCGGGAAAATCGGCAGCAGGAAAATCGGCAGCCTTTCTGCCGTCGTTGCAGTGGCAGCAGCGCCTCCGAATTTTGGCCAATGCGTGTGCTCCTGGCGTTCAGTAAGAAAAGCGTCGCCCAGCGGTCTAGTACGAACGTATACCGAACGCTTTGTATATCCTGTAATTATATCCTGTGTGTGCGATTGATCTCGTCTGCCTGGTTCGTGCGAAGTTCGAAACAAAGACTTTTGCTTGCCGTAATGGCAAATTATTCTGGGCCTGGGCTTACACTATTTTTTTAACGATTATGATCACTCACAGCAGCCAGCCCTGGTTTGCTTATACTCACACGACTCTAATTAAGTTGGTCTTATCCCACGCATTTGCAGTCACTGACTTCCAAAGTCGCAAGGCAAATTCGCGCGCGACAAAATCCCCAGAAGCTGCCGGCAAAATAATTGCCATTGCAGCAGCTGCTTGAAACTTTACCAGCGACTCTGAGCCGGCTGAGCGGAGCTCCACTTTTTGTTTGGTCCCTTTTCCCCGTTGTGTACTCTCACATATTTTCATTATTTTCCCTTTTTTCCGCCTGACATTTTACATACCAGACATTGATATTAAAACACAAGACGTCTGGGGGCACAAAACTCGTAGTGCTCGCATGACAGGAATATTTATAATTTCCGCTGCCAGCAGACACAACAGAAAAGAAAGAATAATTTGCGATTACTGGCAGGCAGAAGGCGAAGGAAATCCCTGAAACGATATTACAAGCCAAGTGCGCTTGAGTTCGTGTATTTCCGGTTGAACAAACACATAAGCGAAACATAAAAGAAAGGCGAAAAAAAAAATCAAAAAACAAAAAAAAATACACATGCCCATACTTATGCCAATATATATGTAGTATATACACGAAAAAAAGTACCCAGCCAGCACGAAAAGTGAAAATACATAGAGGCGAGGCGAGGCGGTCGAGGCGAGCGAGCATATTTCATAAGTTTGCACTCCGAACACACAGAAAACACACAGAGACGAGTGCCAGAGAAAGCTGGCGACAAAGGCTAACGCACGACCTTTGGCACCGAGTTCAGCTCCTGCGGAGGGGTCAGCGAATCAATAGAGACAAAGCAGCTGCATCCCAGACCAGACCAGAGCAGACCAGACCAGTCCAGTTGCGGGTCCTGTCCTGTCCAGTTTCCAGTCCAGTCCAGCGACCAAAATTCACTCGCAAATAATGCTGACCATGTCGACCCTGATGATGCCCGCCCCGACCATAGCCATGGGTGCCCCGCAGATCACAATGGGTCCGCACAAGCCGCCGGAAACGAAGCTGCTGGCCATCCATCCCGCGGCGGCGGCCGCAGCAGCCGCCCAGCAGCAGCAACAGCAGCAGTCGGTGACAGCCGCCCATTTGCAGCACAATGGCCAGCAGCAGCACTCGCAGCAGCAGCAGCAACAGCAGCAGCAGCAGATGTCGCAGCAGCAGCAGCTCGTGGGCAGCAATTCGAAGCCAGGTGAGTGGAAAAGCGGGTTTTGCGGGTGAACGTCCTCTCGATTTGGCGGAATTTCCACCGGCAAAGGTGTTGCATAAATTGAGAAATGTCGCTGCCATTTTGCCCCTGAGACGTGTCTCGAATGCAGCTGGCAAATGGCTATACTTTATTGTCGGGTAATTTATTCTCAATGGAAGGCGATTTCTCGAAAAACCAACTAGCAGATAGAATGTCTTAGTTTTCTTCGAAACGTAAATATTTCATTCAGACTAAACCATCGAATATTTATTCGATCGCTTGAACTTAATCAATAAGCGACAGACGAAACTTACTATTCAGCATTGTTTTTTAAACTTTAAAATAACAATAAAAGGTTAAAAATTGAAACAAAGAAATTTATTTAAATTGGCAAAAGTTTTTAGCTGATGCCTGAAAAAAGAAACTAAGTGTGGTGCAATGTAAAAAACAAATAAATAAAGTATTAGATTAACTAAAAAAATTGTCAGCACAGTCATTTGCAATTCTAAAAGTATTTAGATTGGCTTTCAACTAGGATTTAATTGAATGAATTTTATTTTACGATATAATTGCATTTTATTTGCAGACAAGGATTTGTGAGAGCTTAAAAAGTTAGCAAATCATTCAAACATGTCCGTGGCAGAACATAATTTACCGAATTAGTTGTATCTAAATGAAATGCTGTTTGTGCCAAACAATTGCTTTTTACCCAAAACTTTAATAGTTTTGTTTTATGTGAAAAATAAATTTGGTTTTGCATTAGACAAGTACGTATTTCCGTTTTTTAAATCAACATAAAAGCGAAAGAATGTTAAAGTTACTCATTTAAAGTAAATTTCGAAACCAGTTGCTGAGAGAATCTCCTTAGGTAACTAAGCAAAAACACAAATAAAACAGCGCTCTTTAGAAAAGACATCAGCTTACTTCTTCAAACCGTTTTTCCAACAATTACAATTCAAACGAAAAACACCCTCCAGGCAATCGATACCAAGCCACGATTAAGTACTTCATATTCATAGAAATTTGTATGCGTCACAAGGCCAAAATCATCTTGGCAAGACATTCAATTAAACGTATCTCAGGCTGTCGGAAGTCAAGAAGGTAGATTTCGAAAATTCCAATAAAGCACAAGTATCACTTTCGGCCAGTTTTGAATGAGTAAAATTCCAGGGGGCCAAATTCGCACACGTAATCCAAAAATAACAAAACTCGAACACGCATTTCGGAGATGAATTATTGTGGACACCACCTCGCCGGGCTGAACTGTCAAGCTTAGGCATTACAAGCATAAATATCAGTTACAATTTTCATATTTTTAACCACAAATGAAAAATTTGATACAGCTCGGGCTGGGCAGGGAAATTGCATGCCCGTAGAGATTTACAACTTAAAAACAACTTAAGCCGAAACTTGGAAACAAAGGCGGGGATAGAGACGAAACTGGGACTATTCTCCAATTTGTTGGCCCCTTCCACTCAGTCCAACAGGCCGACGGTTGCTAATGGCAAAAACTATACACAAATAGACACTGGCAGGCATAAAACCGGAAACAACGGCACAGGAAGCTGCATGAAAATGAAACGAGAAAAGGCGGCCGGGCGGGCTGACTTTGGACTGTAATGAAAAATGGAAAATGTCTACTACCACTAAAAATAGTGAAAAGTTGAGTGTGCGTCGGTGTGGCATCTCTCGTCGAGTCGAAAGCCAGGCGGCAAGAGCAACTTCAAAATGAATTTAATTATGGCAAAAAAGTGAAAATTTCCACACTTGAGTCTGCGAAGTTTGCCTTTCCCTTTGGCCGCCGGAGCGTTGATGAGCGGCTGCAAAGTGTGAGAAAATTACTAGACAAGACAACACCAACTGGCAGCAGGGCACATAAATAGGAGCCGGGCGAAAGTGAAGAGTCTGCCGGTTCCGGGCATTGTGTAAGTTGGCTTAATGCGGAGCGGCTTACAAGAAATCCGGGAAATCGTTGGTGGCAAACCCTGGGAAATGAGTGCGAAAGTGGAGCAAATTCGCTGGTGCTTAACTGGACCAAAAAAAATACGTGGAGAGTCATTTCCAGGATAGTTGACTTTGCGATGAGCCACTCTTAGTTACTAATTAGCAGGAACATTGGAAAAGTGGATAGCCACAGAAATCGACAAGGGCAATGATGGCTAAATAATTGAATTTAGCATACCAATGAATTCGGTATCGAAATACATTTTGACTTTGAAGCTAAAAATAGTTCCCTGTAGGTTCAGATTTTTTTTTGGATTTGTATTTGAAAGTGTAGATTGAGATCGGAAAATGTTTCAAGTGAATAACCATTTTATCCTAAATTGCTACGAGCTCTCATGTGGTTTTCCAGGGAAAAAACGAAAAAGGAAAAAGAGAAGAAGGACAATTGACTTTGCGATGAGCCACACTTAGTTACTAATTAGCAGAGGACTAGAAAAAGTCGACAACCGCACACCGACAAAGCAAACATTGATTACCAGGCCAAATGATTGCAAATTGAAAATTAAGCACGCCGCTGAATTTCCAATTCAAATTGCGAGGGATCCGGCCAAACTGCCGGCAAACCGAAAGGAGCAGAGCGTAACAGGCACATGCATATAAATTTATATATGCAGTGGCACACACACACTTAAACACTCACACAGCTGCAGTGGCACACGGTGCATGAACTTTCGAGCAGCACTTACACCCACCCACACACAGACACACACACACACGAACAACATTCAGGACGAAAAGTGGAGGCGGGTTACACCTACATGCCGCTGTTGCAAAAACAAACAGCGACTGCGAGTTTCTCAAGTGTCGCAACTGCAACAGCAGCAGCCAAGCCAACAAGTGCCACAGTAGTTGGCTGTGGAGGAGACCCATCCGCAGCGTCACAACAGCATCAACCTCCGTAATGGCCAACTACAGTGGCAGTTACCCCTAAAACACGGTCCGTATGATGTGAAGCCAGTCTTGAGTTTCATTCACTTTAGGCCTTCTTTTCCTACTTTTGGCTATCAATTGATAGAAAACATATAGTTTATACAGCATGGAATTTTTTAAGGCTTTAAATATTTTGTTAGTCGGCAGATACCAATATTCTTTGGAATCATTCTTTGGAAGAATTTCCCCAAACTAATTTCCACTGTATTTGGCTGTATTATCTCCATCTGCCTGTGATCCGCCTGCACTTGGCTGTTTTTTCTTGCCCCCAAATGATGCAACAACAACGGCGAGCGCGCTTTACTTTCGTTCAGGCGACAGCAAAACTTTTAAATTGGTTGGCAACACTTGCAGCTAACATACACACACAAACACAAACAGCCGCCCGCATACGGACAAACACACATACCAAATGTTTGTTTTGGAAATGAATTTGGCAATTTTTGTACAGCTGGAAAAGCGAGGAAAAGTGGCAAAGTGAGGCGAGAGACAGCAGGCAACACCTCAAAGTAATTTGCCAGCAAATCATTGGAAAGAGCCGGCTGCGAAGGCGGAATAACCGAAAAGGATAGCATCAGCCGAAAAGTATGCAATGCCAAATGAAACACACTCACACACGCAGGCCAGAGCGTGTGTGTGTGGGTGTTTTTGTGTGGGTAAAAACCACCAAAGTGAAATGCATTTATCGACCGCAAAGCGTTCGAAATGAAATCTGTTTAAAGGATTTTAATACCCCAGCAGAAACGTGGAGTCTGCATCAGTATCTTTGTGTATGTGTGTGCAAGGAGCTGGTTGTGCGGGTGTATGGGATGGATGTGGATGTGGGTGTGGAAGTGGTAGGGGTGAACACAAAAAGTCAATGAATTCGTTTGGCGAATTGAAAAATTAATTCAGTTGCCGTCGCTGGCATTGATAAGGAAAAGCACGGAGCAGGAAAAACTTTTACACGCCGCTTTCCTTTTATGTGTGTCTTTATCTTCACTTCGTCTGTGTTTGTACTCACACACACACACACACTTACACATTGACAAGGTTTTTACTTACTAATGATTTCTCATTTCGCTTACGGTATTTCTCTGATACTTGTTCTTTTTGTCTTACTTTGCGTTTTACAACTCGCACACAACGATACCAAGTAACTCACTGACGTTGTTATTGTGGATTTTCCCCATTTTCCCTCTCGAAAAGCGGAGGAAATTAAGCAAAAAGCGCAAAGATTTATTTCGCTTTGATCAAAATTAAATGAATTGATTTTAATACGCCCCGTGGGCAAGATATTTCCTACGCTTTCGCAAATGAAAACGCATAAAAAGGTGTTGGTTGGCCTTGTGGGCGTGGTTGTTCTGGTGGGCGCTCGTTGCGAGCTTTATTTTATGCCAGCGGCCATTACAATTGAGTAGCTTTGGCCATTGCTGTGTGTCTGTGTGGGCCATTTGAATACCCATCCGCACTGGTATTGGTGTGGAGTGCTCGTGCTTAAAGACTCTCAATAAATTCTCCTTGAATTGGGTACAAAGTGGAGGATGCGATAAAATGTTTAAGGAAAGCGTGTCAAGGAATTAATGTTGTGTTGCCCCAAATGAACGACGTTTGGGGTAAATAGAAAAGTGTGGATTTGTATTCAAGAAAATTAATATCAATGGCATTTGAAACGCTTTAGAATACCATTTTTAGATTTTCCACTGTAGGAAACCCAAAAACTAGAAATCTTTTATACTTTTTATTTATAAATTATTACATCATTATTTAGGAACTAGGAAATGTCACCGAGTGAAAAACAGAAATCGGTGCTCGGTTTAACGTCTATTCGCTGTCCAGTTCATTCCGTTTGATTACATTTCATTTGATTGGTAACATTTTTGGCTGTCGATTTTTTTACACTGCAATTGCTTCTGTGCTTCTTTTTGTTTCCCGCTGGCGGCAGCAAATGAAAAGTTTACATTTCATTGCTCAATTCGACATTTGACATTTGGCAGCGGCACTGGCATAGAAAATGAGGTTCAGTTTTTGCACTCTCCGAATTTCCGAGGTTTTTTTTTGGTTTCAAAATTCAGACAATTGACAGCAGCGTCATTGTTGTTGCTCGTATTGTTTGTCATAGCATTTGTCGCTTTTTGTCTGTCGATTTTTTCGCTCTGGTTTTCGCCGCTTGTTTTGCTGGCGCCGTGTAATAAAAGTGTCTGCGGATCGTTCGCTTGTTGCTCGGTGTAACAAATTGCTCATGCCCGCATCACATCCGAGCAAAGCGGATTTGGGATGGTGGAAAAGGTGTGGGTCCAACCCACTGGTCAACACTTTGGCGCAATTTAAATTTCATGCATTTTTCATTAACGCCAAAAAGGAGGCGACCACTCGACTGGGGTCCTCCGTTACCCAACGAAAAGGACGTGGACTGTTTTATAGAGGTTGACCAAGAAAAAGTGGCACAGCAGCGGGGAAAATGGTAGGAGAAAAAAAATAGTATCCGAAATGGTATATGAGTAAGTGTAAGAGAAACCTACTTAAATGTAAAATTAAATTATGTTTATTTTCTATTCCTCACTCTTGAAAATAACAACACTTTTCTAAATAGCTTTTCATGGTCTTGGCCAACTGATATGATGATCACAACTGTGAATTAAGAAACTGAGAAAAGGAGGGACGAACGGGAAGTTGGCTCATCTTAAATGCCCATCTATTTTACTGCCCCAGCCCCATATACAAAACACACAGAGCACTTGGACTCGAGAACTGAGGCCCATTTACATTTTCGTACTTTTGCAATGCCCAGCGTCCAACGTTCTCCATCTCTACCCACTGCCAAATCCCAAGACCATTCTGTAGTTCGGTTCGTATCGATTTTGAGTGTCGCCTGCCATTCAAATGGTTTTTATTTCGCATTTATGTGCCCGCCCCAGACTTTGTCCTCACACTTCTCAGCTTTTCCACAGCCACTGGCTGAGTTTGGCACGTTTAATGCATTGGCCATAGTACCTCCTCCAGCAGCAAGTGAGACTAAAGTTACACAGAAAACTGAATTTAAATAATATAAAAAATAGTTTCTGAAAGGAATAAAAAATACATTTAAAGTGATGTCCTTTAAAATTATATTTAAAATGTATTTCAATTTTTATTTACTATTTACTAAATGGAAGAACACTGTTTCTTTGAGTGCAAAGTGTACGTGTGAGTCCTTTTCCTTAACCCTTTACCGCCGTGGCCGCATTGTTTTGCCCGTTTGGCATTCCTGCTCTTCGGCTTCGGTTTTATGCCCGGGCCAAACTTTTGCATAAAGTCATTTGGGGCGTTGATGGAATTTTTGAGCGGACCTCCATCGCCCATCGCCGATCGCTGGGTAGAATCGTTTAGTCTTGAGCTAAATTTTATGAGCTGTGCGTGGGAACTTCTGTTTGATTTTGGTCTCATTTGCGCTGGCAAATACGGCAATTTATGCAAATAATAATTTATAAAATTTCGCATAGTTTCCCGGGGCAAAGCGAGAGAGCTTAGCCGAAAATAAAAACAGTTTGGGCTAAATAAAACAAACTGTAGGTAAATAAAACATGGACTGCGGGCTGACCGGGGTTTCCGGCTTCTTCTGGCCATAAAAAGTGCTAAGTAAACACATGTGCCCGAAACCCCCGCTCTTTGCACATCCGCACCCGCAAAGCAAATGCCTGCACATAGTGTAAACACATAAATTTATGCATTTTCAATGGAGAGCTGTTAGCATAAATTTACGGCCCAAAAAAATGGGGAAAAATCAACGACTGGTTGGGGCGGGACAGAAATGGTGTTGGAGGGTCAGCCAGCAACAACAAACTGTACAAAAGTGCTTAACAAAACAAAACAAAACAGAGCGAAAATAGCGTTAAAGCAACGCAAAGCAAACAGTCGACAGTTGAGTTGCTGCAGAGCTCGAAACAAACAAAAAAATGCAAAAACAGAGAACAGAAAACAAACAGCAAAAAGGCAACTCGCCGGAAAGCGGAAGGGGGCGGCAAGGGTCGACTGGGCAGAGGATGGTCGGTTAAGGGTTAACAGTTGGTGGGGAGTGGAAGGGGTAGGGGGCAGGGGTGGGGAGTGCCCAGCTGGGGTGTCCTGCAAAAACTTGAAGCAAATAGAGAGGCGACTGCTTTAAAAACCTTAACACATTTCCAATGATTGAATCAATAAACGGCGACAAGTGCGTTTGTATTGTTTGGTGACAGTTTGTTGGTACGCCTATGCACTGAAAGAAAATCTCTTAAGCTATAGTGGTAGTAGAAAACAAAGTACTTGTTAAGATTTGATAGATTCTGTTGAACTTTAACCGTTTTTATTTAGAATAAGAAAATATTTGTACTGCAAGTAAAATTGTTTAATCAGGTTTTTTAAAAATCTTTTTTTTTGCGAAAGTGCAATTTTGTGACTCCCGCTAACTACTGCCAATTGGCGATTCGGAAAAGAGCAACTGCTACCCTTTTTTTGGATCGGTAGAGGTCCCCTGTTATTTTGCATACTTGCGTTTGCTGCCAGCTGACACTGCATTGCTACCAGAAGCGTTTTTTCTTGTCCAAAAACCGGGATTTTAACCTGCACCTCTGGCCCGAGTTTTTTGTCCAGCTTTGGCCGAGGTCTGTGGCCAACTACGAGCCGAATTGCATATGGCGAACGTTAAAAGCTTTGCCTTTTGGCGAGGCAAAAAGGAGATATTGAGTCAAGTTGATGTTGAAGCCTCAAACCGACTAATCCTTAAAATGCAGTATTATTCAGATATGTTTCCGCCATAAACCACGCTTTGTGCTGGCTGCAAAAACTTTCTCTAATTATAAATATCAGTTGCCATGACCGTTTCACATTCGTTGCTTGGCCAGGAGTTGAATGGAAGCCGCAGAAAACAATTTGCAAACTTTGCAGGATCTGCGGTGGCTTTTTCTCATGTCTCCTTCTTTCGCAAAAGACAAACTTTAAACATTTTCATCGCACTTTTCAGCGCAGGAGTCATGGCGAACTGGAGTTGGGTATGTCAATAAGCACGCACACCGTACATCTCCGGCAACTTATCAATTTTTCCATGCTCAAACCCACTTAAAGGAGATTCCCCAGCGGGAGGGGGAGTTCTTTTTTAGGGGAAGGTGGACTGCAGACTGTACAAACATTTGACTCCGGCGGAGAGCCAATGGCAAAGTCAAAACGAAGCGGAGATGCAGTCGGAAATGCCATTGAAAATAGTTTAAAGTTGCTCCAAAAAGGATATTGAGCTAAGCCAGTTGCAGCTTACAAGGGTTGTCTGTGTGTACCGAGATGTCCTCTTTACACTCGAAACATTTTAATAGATTTTATTTCAACTTTTAAGTTTATGGAGGATACCAAATGCCTGAGGAATGTTTGAAATTTATCTTGCCTTGGGCTTATAGTTACCTAATCACTTTAAGCAATTACCCAAAGATTTTTTTCAAGTGCACAGTATTTGCTTATGTGCTGGCTGTGTCCTCTGTTGGTTTTCTATTTGCCTTCGACTCGCTGCTCGCTGGCTGCTTATGGAAATCCGCATGATGATTGCATATCCTTCGCCAGAGACGCTGCCATATCCCTAATGCCGCCGAAAGTTTGCGTTCATTTGGCTGCTGCATGGCAGCCGGATTCCCTTCCCACTTCCCACTCCTCTCCCTTCCTGCCATTTATTCTTCCTTCATTTTTTTTCCTGCGATGCTTTCAGCTGAGAAAACTTTTACTTGGTTTTTCCTATTTTCCTTGTCGGCTGCGGTGGCGGTGGCCAAAGTGTTTCTCTTGCATTTGAAGAGCTTTTTCTTAATGTCACTTATGCATAAGTTCCTATGAGTTTGGCCGCACACAGGCACATGTATGCATATCCATGGCCGGGGTGGAAGCTCACTGGTGTTTGCATGTGGATAAAAGTGCAGCGGGCGTGCGTGTGCTTGTGTTTGTGTTTGAGACTAACTTGATGGCACATCCTCCATGGGGATTTACAAGTGCTTAGTTCTATGTCGCAAAAAAACGCTTTAATATTATTATACTTTCTTCTATGTGCGCTGGCAATTTTTGCTATTTTTTCATTTGCTTTTAAGTTAAATGGAATTGCCCGGGAAAGGCGACAGCGCGGGCTGCACAAATTGAATGCCCAGAATCTTAAAGCCATTTGCAATTCGCCATTTGCCATTCGCTATTCGCCTGCGCCAAGCCAACCACAAACATCATAAATAAACACCGACGCACACACGCGCCTTGATGTATTACATGTGTTGGCATTATTTACTTAACTCGGCTCTGCTCTATTTTAGCCGCTCCAAAAAGCCAAGTCTACTTTTGTGGCGCAGCTATTAGTGCAGCAGCGACGTCGACGGAGGCAGCGGCCAAAAGGCAACAACAATGCCATAGTCAGGCCACAAGGATGAAGACATTAAGGCCCAGCATGCGTTACCAGCACACATACACACCCATACACACACACCCACACACAGTCGCCAGACATGGGCGTAAAGAGAAAGAAATATAATGCCAACATAACATTTAATCCAAGGAATTCCATATCGCAGCCAGTGGGGAAGCCAGCCGAAGGCAGCCACCAAGGCAAACATTTGGCACCGTGAAGCAAGGTTGGATGTTGACGGGTGGCAAATGTGGTCGGACAAACAGCGGCGTAACCCTAGAGGGGCTTTCAGAATTATCAGTTTACGTACTCATTGATATAGCGGAGAACCAATAATTAACTATCTAATATGTTGCCAGATTCGTCGATAGCTCTTAAGTAAGCAAAAAATGTATGCATTACGATGCGATTAGGTCAATTCGCCCGGGGGCCCCAATTAAAAAATATTATAAAGAAACATAACAACAAAATGCATTATCAAATGCAAAATCAATCGTTAAATTAAACTTAAGATATAATTTTACTATGCTTAAATAGTTACCTCCATCTTTCCATAGCCAATGCCTGGTCGATCATTGCGTAATCTGAGTGGCTAAACGCTTCCACAAGATTCAGACCCAGGACCACTCGTAATGTTTATTTCCACTGTGCTTATCTGGACAGAGTCAGAGTCTGAGTCCTGGCTTTGGCGCACTTAAATGGCGCACGAGAAAATAGAGGAGCGCTGCAGAAATACTTTTAGCAGCTGAACTGAGCTGAGCTTTGCTCTTGGCTGGGGATGAGCCAGCAACGGAAGGAAGAAATAATCATAAAAATTATTTCAGCACACACATATACCCGTAATGCACATGTGTACGGGTGGTGATCATAATGTTGCAAGGCGTCGCTGGGGAATATCTCCGATGCCTTTCCAGGACTTACACTTTAATGGCAGCGCCCATGAAAAGTAGCAAGGGCGGAGGCGTGGCTGCCTTTTTTAATTTTTGTGCTTCATATTTTCTATTTAGCAGGGCGCTAAGGTTGTGTCTGTATGCGTGGGTGTTAATGGGTCTCGTGTCTGGCCAAATTGATATCCCGCCGTCATATTTAATGCCTTATGAATGCGGCTAATGAAACTGTTCGTGCCCCAGCCAAAGCGCACTTTTTGTTATTATTTTTTAAACCACACTTAATGCTCATCGTTCTCCCCCATTACTTTCTTTGCAGGTAAGCCAACCGTCTCGACCGAGAGTTCATTTGCCGAAAGGGAGCCCAAAAAAAATAAAAACATGATTGGAAGTCGGTAATTTTGAAGGCCGCCACGGTGAGTTGCAAAAGCCGCATACCGACTGGCAGTCGTGGCAAATTTGATTTATTCGGGCACGTGGATGCACCCCGGGCGCCAAGAAGTAAAATAAAAGGGCAATAGGGACCGAGAACGGGACCGGGACCACGAAAGGGACCGAAACCGACAGCATCGTTAACATTTAATTATGCCATTTTCATTTCCGTAATGAAATGAACTTGTTAGGGGAGCCTTTGTTCTCTTATTCATTGCCCTGGCAAATTATCATTGATTTTGTTGCTTAATCCGACTGACCGTCGCACTAAGGTGAGCATTAAATCGAATTAATTTCGGGTGCTCCTCGGACGCCGCCCCATTTGTCGGTTTCCAGTTGGCCTGGAGTGGCCATTTGACATTTGTCGACAAAACGTTTACATTAAATGTCTTTTGCCGTGTGACCATTGCCCGTTCCTTCTTCTTTGGCTTTTGTTTCGTCCTTCCCCACGTTTGCTTTTGTGTTTGTGTTATACCAATGTCTTGGTCCTGTCTACGGGTCGACATTCCTGGAATTCTGCGCATTGTCCGTACGGAGCGAAAGTGACAAGGATGGCAGGGAACGAGAGCTGGACGCTTAGCGCCCAAGTTGAGACATTTGCGTTGACAATTGCTCGGAATTGGAAATAAGATATTTGCGAGTTTTGGCTGTTGGACGAGGCGGGGATTCGGGGCTCGGATTGTATTTATTGCCAATCCAGGGAATGTCATGACCATACATTAGTCAGGCCCGACGGCAAATGCAATTAAACACATCACTTTGCCAATCTTTTCCCTTCAAAAATCACTCAATTTGAAATTTCGTGTCGGGTTTTCGGGTTCCCCCGAACACGCTCCATTAAACTGCAAACAAATGCCGAGAAGCCGAGGCAGCCCTAGGTTTTGTACGCAAATTTTTTAATTTATTGCGTAAAATGTTTTCGGGTTTTCCTATGCCGGCAAGCCACAAAAGCCAAAGAAATTGTTTCAATTTGTCATGACAATTTCTTTGAAATGCCGCAGCTAAAAAATGTCCGCCCCCGCGAAGTCCTGGGCGTGGGACAACGTCGTCTGCCATCAAAGCACTGAATTCAATTTGGTTTAGGGCGAGCCGGCTCATTCCTCTGGTAATTTCCAGAAGTCCCTCGTAGGTCTATGTCGCCGGCTTTATTTGCTCGGCTGTAATTTGCAATTTTCACCTTGCCGCCGAGGGAAAATTGGCGGGAAGGAAATCGTTGAGAGCTAGACCATTATCAGAATTGCGAGTGGGCCGTGGGTCTGGGAGTCGAGAGTTGACAAATCAGCGGCGCCTTCCCAATGACATTAAAGGCAGTTCAGTCGGGCTGAGCCGAGGCCGTAATGCTTGGCTGCCGCTGATGATAATGGATGCTGCTTTTGGCTCAGCCATTTGGCAAGCGGCTGCAGTAAATCTGATATTTCCCCTTGGCATAAATAAATAAGCACGTGGGCGCGGGAGGGCGACAGCCGATCGCAATGCGGAGTCGAATGACCTAAATTAATGATGCACAATGTTGCTGATTACGTCCAGTCGGAGAATTTAATTTTGCCTCGAAATAGAATCAATATATGAAAGGTATTATATGCTCTGGATTATCCTAAAGAATTTGAAGGAATTGAATTTGCAATTTCAAGTTATAAACACTTTTATAGCTAGACTCTTTAATTCATTCAATCAATACCAGAACCACCGACCAACTTAATCTGAATGCGTGCAAACGAGAAAACAATTTAGCTAATAGATGCATTCTCCCGTTCGCAATCCTTTCGCCTGCATCTTGTGGCTGCCACTCAAATTAAAAGCGACGTGTCCCTGGGCAACGAGTCCCCGCTGCAAACATCTCACGTGGCAAAACCAAACTGAACCCGAGCAGGACGATAAATCTTCAGCTGGAAGCGTTGGCATCGATGATGCGCCTTTAAGCTGCTTAGTCCCTGTCCGCATCCTGATTCCCCCGCCACTACGAGCGCTCTTCGCCATCGAAACCCCGGGTTCGGCTTGCAATTTCCGCTGCGCCGGCGGGACGCATATTAGCCGGCTGCCAGTGGATTCAGAATTCCGGGTGAACAGGCGACGGAAGCATCACGGCGGAAGCGCAAGAACAAAGTTGCTTGATCCGGACAGCTCTGGGCAGCCACTGCAGCCGGAGTTCGTCCCACTCCTCCGGATCCCGATGACTGACAGTCGCGGATGTAACAATATGATTGGATTATTATTATATTATTTATTGAAAGGGCCCGGCTCAAGTGTTGGCTGCCCCGAAGGAGGTTGGGACGCCAGATAATGAATGGTGGCATCGGCATCTTTTCACTTTCTTTTCTTTTTTCTAGCTCTGCTCTAGTTTTTCTCACCCGGACTTTTTTCGTTGGCCTCAAATGGCAGGCAGACATGCAATCAGCCAGGGATCTCTGCCAACCGGGCGTTTGTAATTGGGCCCTTTTATCTCGTCCACCGCTCGGGCCAATTAAAGTTAGTTTGCAAAGTAATTAAGACGATTATGTGGCGCTCAAGTATCAATAAGCGCCAATTATCCAAGTATTTCGCATCGATTGTTACTCGCGTTGCGGCGCTCTTTTCGGTTTTCGCTTGAAATAATTTTGTTAGATAATTTTTTAGCGCCACTTAAGTGATTGCTTTCGGTGGCCGAGGCAAGGTTATGTAAATGGAAAATGGAAAACGTAATTGCGGACACGAAAGATAATTACGGCACCGGGGTCGGACGAAAAGTGTTGGCTGACAAGGATTTAATTGGGAGCACTGCGGGTGATGGAGAGCAGATTTCGATTTAGAGTAAGGCGTTGAGGAAAAACATTGGAATTTTATACTGTATAAAAAAGATTATGTCTGTTTAATATGTTCCTCCGAAACCATGAAAAGTTGATCTAAATTATTGGTAGTGAATAAATCAATAATAACTTTTCTGCGAGTGTGATGAATAAGGTTTTTCGAGCCAAAAGTAACTGTCAAGAGCAAGCAGAAATCATGCAACTTCACCAAGCTGAATTGCAGTCAATGCCGAGCGTCAATCAAGTAACTTTTGGCTTTTGCTAATGAACTTCAGAGCGCATCCACTCATTTGAAAGTCACTCAGCTTAATTCACAACACTGCCACGCCCCCTCGAGACGCCCCCCTGCGAGGCAGAACTAATTCCAGAGTCTGTCGCTTCCACAGTGTCAGAAAGTCAAATTTTAATCTGTGATGTTGCCGAAACTTGATAAAGAAAGTTCAGTCTTGCATGCCACATGCTTAGATGGATGCCCCGCCCAGTGGATCGGTGGTGGGTGCTGTACTTCCCGGGGACTGCAGCACTTTGCAGGCCATAGCTCACTCTGACATCGCAATCCCCCAGCTATGGCGATTCATACATCTGCTCTCTGCTCTGGCTGGAAATTCCTTTGCGTCATTGGCAAAAGTTACGCGCATTTGAAAACCCTCTTCCCGTCGAGAGAACCTTCGGGGAAAAAATAAATCTTCGACTTTAGAGTGTTTGCGCTGCTG
Source organism: Drosophila ficusphila (assembly GCF_018152265.1). Lineage (NCBI taxonomy): Eukaryota > Metazoa > Arthropoda > Insecta > Diptera > Drosophilidae > Drosophila > Drosophila ficusphila. The sequence continues at coordinate 23,744,768 of NW_025064737.1, forward strand.
CAGCTGGGTGAAGGGGTCAAGGGGTCGAGGGAAGGAGTGCTAAAAAGCATTTGTTATCGCCGCAGCAACATAAATTCACTTTTGTAATTATTTCTGGTATTAGTAGCTGAGGTAACAAGCGGAGAAAAGTCAGCCAACGACTGCTGGCTCTGACCGAACTCCATCATGGCAGCAGCTCCGCTCGTCGCCCCTTAAGTCCCTATCAGCCACTCATGTCTTACACAGAAACTAAAAAATTGTACAATAAATACTGAACAGTAGTTACCTTTACCTTTAATCTTATTTCCATGGTAGTCGAAAATAGTAGCTTATGTTTTGGTAAAAAAGACATTTATATATGTTTAGAAGAAATTAAAATTTTTTCTTTGTGTACCGAAAGCAGCAACGACTCAAAACGAATGGACGGACGGCAGCAAGATTATTTGTTAAGGCAGCAGACTGTGCTTAAAACACACACACACATCCGAACCCACCCACTCGCCCGCACACACACGCAGGAGCTTAACCCACCAATACACACATAGCTACAACTTTAAAATTGAATCAATCATTCTCACTTTGATGCACATCAGCAACAGAAGCTGCCGTCGTTGCCTCGACTGCAGTTTTAGCCAAAGAAAATGGTTCATAGGCGAAATGGCTTGGTCACTGGAAAGGGCGGAGAGGCGGGGGGTGAAAACGGGAATGCGGGAAAGCGGGAAAGGCCAGGGGGAGTGGGTTAGGTGGCAGCATAAGCTGTAACTATAAACAAGCAGCTTATGTGTGTTTCAGTCGTTCGTTTTCTGCTTTTTGCACTGGGTGTTAATTTTTGTTGGTTCATGAAGTCGTCTGCTGCTGCTAAAGCTTTCTAGCTGCTCGAGCTCCTTTTTTCCCTACTGCTACATAGACAGAAAATTGGGATTTGTCTGTATTAATTATCAATTTAATTACAAGAAAATTGTTGAAGTTCAACTCATTAATTTGATTGCATTTGAGATTGCTTTCGCAGAGCTTGAAGTGTGCTCAACTTAATAGTTATGGCCCTGACTAGCTTCCAGTAGTATTTTCTCACTGTGTATCCCTGCTTAAACACTTCTGAACATGGCCCGGCAGCTGTGCGCAGTTCTAACGAGCAAAAACTAATAAATCCCCACGAAAATGGCTGCGGAAACGGAAGCCGTGTGTTGTGTTCAGCTCCCTGTTCACAGAACGATCCAATCCGAGTCCCAAAAAACAGAGGAGAGTCGAATCCCCGGCCAAGCTCGGATGTCTGTCTGATGTGTTTTCTTGCTTAATTCTTATTATTATCCCAGCCATTATTATGGCGTTGTTGTTGTTGCTGTTTTTCTTGTTCCTGCTGCTGTTGCTGTTGTACCGCTTTCGCCGGCGTCTTTCACAGATTTCCTTGGCCAGGCTTCTTTTATTCATTCATTCTTTAGCACTTGGCTCGCTGTTTTCCCCCTGTTTCGTGTTGCTTATCGTTTGCTTGTATTATTATTGCCACTGCCATTGTTGTGGCGTTGTTGTCATGCAATAGTTCATTTTAATCTAGCTGCCGGATAATGCAAGAAGGATTCCGTAATTTAGCCTCAGTGTTTTCAGCTCCTCGGGCCGCCTTTCTTTGTCTTCCATTATCGGGTGGCTATATCTAGTCGTTGGTCGTCGTTGTTTCTGCCGTTGATTGCGCAAACTTTGCAGTGGCCAACTCGAGTTATAATAAATTTCATCACATTTACGGGACTGACCCTAAATAAAGTGAAATACGCTCGAAGCCATAACATGATTATTTCATCGCCGTTTTACAGCCAACTCTTCACTCCAGCCGCTGAATTACACTCAAGTGGTCGCAGTTCCAGTTGGAATCAGATGCAGCAGATTTAGCTGAATCCATTTTCATTTCCGGCTGCTTGGGCGGCAGCTTTAACTTTTTAAACAGTTTGTCACATAAATTAATTGCCGCCAGTGGAAACTATTGCGAGTAAAAATGATAGCAGCAACTTTTCAGTCACGTCTGGCACATGGAACATGGCAGCTGTAATTCGCCTCCCCTTTTGGGTTTTTGCCAGCTCTGGATGGATGTACTTTACAACTAGGAGTACTTTTCCAGCTTAGTTTACATTTAAGGACAGCCACCTCAGTTGCAACACATATAATTTGAATTTTTAAAACAGGAAACAGTTGTTTACCTCTTAATTTCGATTACAATCTCTTCCGCTGCTTTCCTTGAGAGGATGAAATTCCTGTGGTCTGGCTTTCATGGGGAATGACTTACTTTCCCATAAATCAACCAGTTCCTGACTCTCAATTGCACATCAACGCGTTCGGCCAATGACCAACCACCAGCACCAATGAATCCCCATCACACTGGCTCCACTCTGACCCCTTTTACAATCCATTCCCGACAAACTGCAAGACAAACTTTACAACTGCCCCAGCGAATCCAGCAGCTGAAATATATTGCTGGAAAAAGGATGAGTGGGTCAGGGAGAGATGGAAGGGGAAATAAAAACGAGGAACGAGGAACGAGGGAAGGTCCTGGAGGGTCGGGACAACAAACCGCAAACTTTCGTTTTGTAGTCCAACTAATGAAACATCAGAGTGCACGCAGCAAATGCCCCGATGCAAATGCCAAAACAACAACGAAATGCTAAGGCAATTAGAAACCACCACTCGAATAAAAGCTATCCTGTAATTAGTTCGTTTAAAGCTACGCTAAATAGAAAAGTATCTTAAAAAATATATTTTTATACTTGAAATATAAAAATGCAAATAAAATTTCAAATGCGCATCTTAATTGTGTTCAAAACAATATCCCTCTTAACTCATCGTAAAGTGCATTTAAAAAAGTGCGCAGTTAAACTAATTAGAATTTCCGTTTTTGTTCTTCCACTCCCGTGGGCTTAACTTTTTTGTTGGCTATTCAAATTTTTCAGTTGGCGCTTTGATTTGTCCATCTATCTATCTCTTGAGCATGAATTCGAAAAGTTTCGAGTGCGAAATGCATTCAAAACCATTCCGGGCGCAGTCAATCGTTTCTATGGCCAGTGGCAAAGCGCTCGCTCAATGGCCAAAAGTTGGACGGCGCTGCAAAAGGACATGAAAATGAAAATAAAACGGATCGGATCATATTGGAAAGTTTATTCTCGCGTGTGTGTGCCTCGGCTCCCCAACAACAATCTAATTGCGCACAAAATGAATTGATGTCGGTTGCCAAGCGCAAATGAAATGGATGTGACATGGGGGGGGGGAGAATGGGACCGGGGCGGTCAGACGACGCCGCTCAGCCTCTCGAGTGCTTTATTAAGCGCTTGTATCCAATTTCGCAGCGGGACTCAAGTGGCCGAGAAGAAGGACAGCGCCACTAATTTATGGCGTTCCATTAAAACTTGAGTTCAATTGCCAAAAATTTCATAAAAATTTTATTTAAAAAGCAACAACTACGAAAACCGGCTTGGGGGCTACGAAAAATACAACATAAGAGATGCGCAATCAAGTTTATTACAGCACACAGAGAATAGAGGGGCTGGGCTTCACACTGAGATATTTTTGGAATAACTTCTTAATAAAATTTATAAAATTTGTCTGAAATCTGAAACGGGATTTTTAAAGTATATTTCGATGATTACTCTATTATTTTATTTTGTTTGTTCATTTATAATATTAAATGAGGTACAGGAATGGGCTTTACTCTAAATTTGTATCTGTGTAGCGCCTGGTAAGCAGGGAGGAGGTCGAGAAGTAATCGTCCTTGTCGCCTGGCTGGCGTCATGGCAGCCCCACGTACGACGACCCCCCACCATCCACCATCCGCCATCCAACCAGAACGGCAAGGCTGCACTTTGGCCATGTCCTGCGCAGTTCATTTGAGGGAAAATGAAATAAATTTAAATATATTTTTAGTGCATTTCGCATAAAACAAAAAGATGCCTCGCTGGGCCGGGGTTGGCTCCTCTTTACAAAGGGGAACGGTGGCGCGGATCCTTAGTCCTTTGGCGCGGCTTTGGTCGTCCGCTTTTATTTTCCGGCCGTTTGCCGTTTCAGCTTTTTGCGCCTGCCGCCTTTTATTGTTGTAGTTTTGCGTCTCCGCTCTGTTTACTTATTTACTTTTGCGCTTTATTATTCTCCATTAACTTGACAAAATGAAGAAGCTCCAAGGCGTGTCCTTCAGCATGAAATTAAAAAACACAGGAAGGCGGAGAAAAAATAAGGGACGGCAATGTTTCATTTAATGCGGCGACTCAAAGATTTACTCGGCCCAAAAGGATTTTTCGGGAGGGGCTCGTAAAAAAACCGGGAGGCTGGCTGCTCTCCAGCTGGAATAAATTTTCATATTTTGATAGCAATCTAAGCTAATCCTTTCATTAAGGGCGTTCCAGCAATTTCAATTTCTTTCTCTGGTAAGGCCCTCGAGGAGAAAGGGCCCTTCATGTTGTTGTCGAAATTGTTGCGAATGCTTAGCGCCTTAAATGAGTTTCTGCTCTGATTGTGTTTAATTTTGACGCTCTTGTGGTTTGCTGCTTGCCGGCTTTATTGCCAACATGTGTACAAAGGCAGGGACACAAAATGCTTATGCAAATAGATCTCGGTTTGTGTGTGCTTGCGGAAAATGAGAGCACGAGCGACATTTCCATTTCCATCTCCATTCCCATCGAGCAGCTGCTAATGCGAGCGAGAAGGGAAGAGAGTGAACTGTGCAGAAGAAGAGAAGTCTCTGAGCCAATTCGACTTTTGCAACTTTCACAAAAGCCGGCTCTTGTCTTAGTCCAATTCCCAATGCAAATTCCATTCAGACAGCGCACACACACACACAGACACACACCACGCACACACAGTCGTAGAAGTAGAAGTACGCCCAAGTTGGATATTCAAGTGTGGCCAACTTTTCAGGTTTTAATTAGCCGTCGGCTAGTTAACTTAGCCTCCACTTTGATTCAACCCCGAACAATTTGCGCACGCCTCGCATGTTATTTTGCCTGCATGCATCCAATTAAGAGGTTCGTCCCGCCCCCTCCCCGACCCCCTTTTCCCGCCCGGACCGGAGGGTCTCTGGCCCCTTTGCTTTTTGCCTTGCTGCATTTTAAGTGAAAAATACTCAGCGCTATTTTACTTATTTAGTACGTAACTACAATTTACGCCATGCATCTGCATATAAAATGCATTTTTTTGCAGCATTTCTCATTCACTGCTTTCTTTTTTTTCGGTCGGTTTTGTTTCGACGGGCGGCACGCCCATTTTTTGCACACACACACACAGAGTCGCCCACAGACTTATTATTTATATCTATCTCTCTTGCACCCCCCATAAATGGGTGTGTGCTGGCCCCTCTCAACTTGTTTTTTATGTACTCGCTGCTATTTGCCTTGCCAAAAAAAGGAAAAAGCGGAGAGAAAATGCAAATAGCATGAAACACAATGCCGAGGCGCCTCCTCAAGCTCGTGGCTGGTGGCTCGTGGCTCTATCTCCCTCGCTCTGCTCGCTTTTTCACTTAGCTTCTCGTTGCGGATTTTTGTGTATTTTAAATGCATTTTCAGCTTGCACAAACACTCGCAGTCGCCCCACCAAAATCCTGGCGAGGGAAAATCTTGCCAAAGTCGCCTTCTTCCTTTTTTTCCCATGTTGTTGGGCTGCTGGGAAAGGACCTCTCTTCCTTAACATTTGATTAATGAGTGCAACTCGAGTTGGCAGTTCATTTTTGGCGGCTTCAGGCAGTTGCCCCGAATATTGCGCATACGCAGCATTGGCCGCCATCCATTCAAGTCGACTAGCAGTACGAGCACTATGCCAACATCGATTCACTTAAAGAAAGCCAAACAAGGCCGAGCGATTATCTTGCTATCTCAAGTTCCATATGAGGAATACCAGTTTAACAGACGGTAATTTTACAGCACTTGAAAGGCAGAGTCCTCAAGGGAATATGTTCAGAGGTATTCTATTTCTTTTGTTAAAATACCAAACATTTAAAAAAAAAAACAAACTTTTAAAGCAGTTTAGCACATAAATTGTTATGTTAAATCAAACGTATAACCATTAAGTAAGAACATTTATTGAAAACCCCTTCAAACGACATCAGAAAATATTAAGTATACGCGCCGGTGAAGACTCAATCAGAAAGCCACAAGAAGCCCAATGCATCTGCAATAATATACCGGCTTTAAGACCGGTCAAAGTGCTTCCATTGCAGCGCAGCGGGCACAAAAGGCAGCCAACGATGTGGCTTCGGCCAAAGTCGGTTCAGAAATTGAATTGTAAGTAAGGACAGCCGGCAAAAAGAAATGCCTTCGCATAAATACGGAACAAAATAGGGGACGATGGCGGGAAAAAGTGTAGGAGCCGGAGTCTGTGTCGCAATCGAGGAAGCCCCACATCAATTCAGGGATTAAGGACACTGATTTGATTTACTTTTTATTACCATTAAGCGTAAGTTGCCCGCCTTCGCCGGCGAGTCGAACTGCGAATGCGGCAATTTAATATCCAGTATTGGGTATCGGAATTTAAAGCTCTCTCTCTCGCTTTTTCGGAGTTCAACATCGTCCGGGGCAACGGCGTACTCGTATAGCTTCCAGGGTCCTCACCCAGTCATTAGCTGCGCACCATTAGCGCTGGCGACACCCCCGCCGCCCCAAAAGCGCTCGCCCGGCTGGGCCACCGAAATCGTGGCTCGTTATTATGGCTGATAACATTTTTACGATGCCGACAATGACATGACATGATTTTTTGCGCCCCCTCAAACTGATGCCGCCCTGTCAGGACACACAAAAACGATTTTTTATGCCGCCCAAAATGACGCAGTTTTATTGCTCTACGGCCGATGGACCCGGACCCAGGCCCGGACCCGGATTTTTTCCATCCCAATGCCGTCCAATTCATTGCCGCTTTTCTTTCGCCGCCCATTTCGTTTTTCTCGCCCCGCCGAGATTTTCATTTTCATTTTTAAAGCATTAAAAATCGCTCATAAATTTATGGTTAAAGTTGCTGAGGCCACCAGAAATATGCTGTCATGGTAAAACGGCGGCTTTAGTTCCGCAAACGGAAAAACATATTTCTCGCAATGTTGATTTTTTTGTAATTTCCCTCCCGAAGGCTTTTAATTTCCCTGATTACTTCCACACAACCACAAAAGAGACGTGGCTGCTCGCAGCTTCCATAAGGAACTTAGCCAATAAACATCTCATGCATAAATTAGCTACAAATTGTGGCAAAAACAACTCCGACCAGACAATGCCGAGCGAAACATGTGTATTAAATATTATGTAATTAATTCGCATTAAAAGGCAACAAATATCAGAGTGGCGGCAGCGGTAGTTACAACAAAAAATATCGCTGCCCAAGTTCAATATTGAATATGCCATGCGCGGTGGTTACCTCACAGCCACTCTACCATCCGCCCATGTTTTATTAATTAAGGGGCGTGCCGCTTTGTGTGTTTGTGCGCTCTTGCATAATTAATAATAAAACTAGGCTTTGCTGCTATTATTTTAATTATACACACATGAGGTAAGTGGCAGAGGAGCCACTTACAGCGAAATCAAACGAAAATAGGCCGAGGCTGGGGCATCTTTATCTTATTGGGGGATATGTAAAGAGGTTGTAATCCAAAGCTAAATATCGTGTAAGTGTCCAATCGAACTTCAATCAGCTTGACAGCGAACAAATCAGTTTAATTGTGGAAGAATTAGAGGTTTGTAAATACCTTTAAAAGTGGCATTCTAATTGGCGAATTTACATTTTTACGATAATTGCACATTCTGAAATAATTAAGGGCAGGGCTTAGCATTTCGTTGAAAACAAAAATATCACAACCTAAACCCTCTATATGCAATTGTTTCCATTTAATCTCTAACCTCATTTGTCTGCCAAACACACACACTCACACACATCCGTGTGTACTAATACGTTAATGAAATTTCAATTCAATATTGTGGTTGTGCACTCCTAATGCTCGAACACCCGTTTTACTTCCTCTAACCCCGATCCCAGCAGCTACTAGCTACCAGCCACCAGCTACCAACTACCAGCTGCCCATTCAGCAATTAGTGCGTCGAACACAATCCTCGGCCTGTGTTTCGGACCACCTAGCAATAATTCGAAATTACCCAAATGATTATTTAATATAAGCTGGCAACATTATCGGGCAATAAGTGAAATTTGTTTTGGTCCGAATGTCACGTTCCCATCGCCGGAGTCTTCCCTCAGATGAGCAGAATCGGTCGGGATCTCGGTATGGTAATTGCCCGAGCGAACCGCAAAAAACTGGAGCACTTGGGATCGATGTGCCTGACTTTCGGTCACAGGACGTTGCACAAGTCGGCCATCGCCATAGAGCTCCGCTCGAGTCCTGCTGTCGACTGCCGGCTGTCGGCTGCCTGCAGTCTGCAGTCTGTCATTATTATAATTTCTGTATTTGCACAAATGTCGACCGGACGTCGCCAGACCGCAAATTGCAATTGCCAATGATTATTGAATTAAGTTAAACAGCGTTTGTCGTGGTCGGTCATCCTGCTCCTTCCACCGGCTCCTTCGTCTAATCGCCAGCTGTTGTTGGCCTGTCGCCAGGACATTGCTACCTCCACCTCCACTGAGTCCGCAATCCTCACTTCCCATTCCTCGTCCTCCGTCCTTCGTTCTTGGTCGCCGGCTCATTGCAATTGAACTTCCGCTGCGCTTGCGTATCAAAGTCTGTCGGCTCCGTCTGATTGACTTCCGTTGTCCACGTTTGTCAGTTTGGCCATTTCGGTTTCGGCCCACCCACTGCTGTTCATCTACTCAGTGAATTCGTATATATATGGTATGTGCAGGATATGCGGAGCGAAGGCGAGTGAGTGGTTTCTCTCTCCACTTATTTGTACTTTAAGTGAATTGTTTGCTTGCGTTTTAACGCAAATGCAATTATGCTCTGCCCGGATTCGTCGAGGTCTCTGTTGTGGCCAAATGCAAAATGCAGAGCGTGTTCTTGCTAATGTTTGACCATTACTTTTTGTTGTAATCGTTTCTCGGGTCATTTCTCAAATCCATTAAGCAGGACTTTTCGCCGCTGCCTTAACTTTTGTGGCAATTAAAGTGTTTCGGGTCGGGTTGTTCACCGAGTTTGTTTCACCTCTAAATTGACTTACCAACACATTAAGATTAGATGAATGGCAGCAGTTGAGTTGGCTCGAAACCGATTTAATTGCTCATTAAGTAACCAGAGTCTTGAAAATCTTGAAATGCTTTTAATTGGATGAATCATTAACATTATTTTTCAACTAATTCTCTTACTCTAGTTAAAAGGGCAGAAAATATTACAAATTTGTTGACAATCAGTTTTATATTTTCTCCTTTTTTAATATTACACAAATGTCCCAATGATTGTTGCATGTAAATTATAATTTTCCCTGGTGTGGAAAATTGCCAATCTCTTTTTTTTCGTAGTCCATATGTCAACTCTAATTAGGGGCGGAAATGCGTCTGGCAATTGCGGGGGCGTGGCTCGCGCAGATGGCAAAAACGAAGCCAACAATTAAACAACAACGTTGTCGTCTGGTTTTGCAATCTCCCGGAAAGTTTCTTTCCCTCACTCACACATACATACATACACACACACACACCACACACTCCCTGTAATAATGCCGAGCAGACGTATGAATTGTAAATTTAATTTAATCAGACATGAGTGCAACGGCAACTGCGGCGTATTTGTGTGTATGTAAGCATAACGTATACGCCACGTTGCCCCGGCAAATATTGAAATTATATTAGGCAGACAGTACACTAGGGAAATGGGAAATGGGAAAAGGGAAAACTGAGTCAGGAGGATGAGTCTCGGGTCGGCTAGACACAGGCGGACTTTCGCTTTGTTAGCGCACGGCAATAATTGTTAACAATTTATGAAAATGTCTATCGGCAGCGCTCCTTGCCGTGTGTGCGGGTGGATAATTGTTGTTCCAACAACGCACAAATATGGATGTACATATATAAGGCCGCTTTAATTATATAGAGCCACTGGAGCACAAGTAGGAGGCAGCCTCGCCGGGAAAACAAAGGGAACGAGCGTCCGACGAGGCGTGTAAATTGAAGTTGTCGTTGCAACAATGCCAATGAACGCCACAAGGTGCAGGGGCAGGGCCAGATCTCAGATATATAAATGCAGAGGCTATATATACACAAGTACACACAATTAACACCGATTAAAATGGGGGACTGTGAGAAACGGTTGTACATGAACACTCTAGTGAACCTTTAAAGGTTACAAAGGGGGCTTCACTCCTTCGAACTAAGATTATAAATTGAGATGTTTAAATGGGAAAAATGATATAACTTCAATAAGAAAAGAAATCAAGAACTGGTCATAGCTTATTAAACGAAGGTTAGCCAGAAACTGAGTATGAAACTTATACTGCGTATATCCATTTAATTAGAGAAATTCAACGCTTCCGGTATGAATATATAATAGATGTGTCCCCCTTTTGGGAGATCGTACTTTAGGCCACACTTCAAAGCTTCCGCTTATTGCTTATCAATCAACACAAATTGTGGATATGAAATCAGCAAAAATGGAATGGAGAAGGGCGGAGATACTGGCAGGACAAAGGCAAAGGAAGCAGCTGCTGCTGCCTGAATGCGAAAATATGAATGTTTATGAATAAAAAATGAGGACCCTTTCGCCCCACTCCGAATCACTCCACTCAAGGGTCTCCCTTTGCCAATTTGAGCTAATGCCCGAAAGTTGAGCCCGCCAGACTTTGGCTTTGTTAACCAATCGCATCGATGACCCCAAGGTTGACTTCTTTGCATCAATTTTGTGAGCTTTCTAGTGTGAGTGTGACCTTTTTCTGGCTTGGGCGGGACGGGTTATATATATGTGTGCATAACGCTAAGTTGTGTTCTCAGCCCGTAATTACCTGTTTAGCCGAACGCCATTGTTGTCCAGTTTTGTAAGAGAAACGAGCCCTAAATTAGGACATTCTTTGCGTTGACACTTAATAAAACTAGTACTATTTGTGTTACTTGATTATTGATGAACAACTGTTAATGGGTTTAATTGGAATTGAAATATTACGTAGGCAGGCTAAAAATAGTGAATAATAGCTGCCTAGCAAAAACATTCAAGATAATTAAGCTCCCTTCCAATCAATATTTATTTTTCAAAACATTTTCACCACCTCTGTCACATGTAAATTATATATCTCGGATTCCCCGGTCGCCGTTTTATCCTTGGCACGTGTCAAAGTCCTTGCCGACCGCTTATGAAATTTTTATTGTGCCCGCTCCTCGTCCTTTAATATGCAAATCGAAAAGTTTTGCAATAAAATTACATTAAAGTACAATTTGTCTAAGCGCCAGTCGACGGATGTGGACTCGTGAGCAGGCAGGCAGCTTAAGTGCTCCGGCCGGATGGATGCCAGCCCGTATCCTGCGGTCCGTAGTCCTGGTTCCGCAGTCCTGCCGCTCCGATCCGAGTGAATCAATCAACTGCGGAAATTATGTTAACAGCGGAAAAAGTTTCTTTCCGAAAGAATAAGACAAGTGTGTGGCTGTCGAGGGGCCTTCAATTGTAATCGGCCCGAGTGTGGGTATCTCAGTGTGTAATATATCATCGACTGACCGCAAATGGGACTCGGATGGGTGGTGGCTCGAGAAGTGTCAGCCACATCAGCCAGTGCGAGTGCGAGAGCGAGTGCGAGTGCGGAGGACTTCAAGTATTCATCACTGTCAACCGGAGCTGAGTGCGAGAGCTCCGGCTCATGCTAATTATTTTACATTAAATTAAATAATGATTCACTTGGCAGCGGCGACACGAAAGGAGTGCCGAAAGGTGGCTCGGATCCGCTGACTCCTTCGCTCCTTCGAAAGAAATCATCGGGGCACGTGACGCAATTTGCATAAATTTCTCGGGCGGCCTTCGTCGTCACGGAAGCGAGCGCGTAATTTCAATTGCGGTTAAACAGCAGCCAAGTAGAAAAGTGGCAGAAAGTGGCTGCGGGACAGGAGCAATCAGGCGGCGGACCGGCTAGTTAGGGTTGCCAAAACGTAATGCCGACTTTATTGAAAACGAAGCCCATTTAGATCGATATAATGGTCTACGAATTTATTGAAAAATTATGAAACCGGGTGCAGGTGGCCCTTTGGGTTCGCTTTCGGGCAAGTCGAAAAGTTATTTCGGATCGCCTTGGGTCCTAAACAAACATTCGACCCGCCCGAAACATATCTATATTTTGTGACCATTTTTTCCTATTTGCTGTGGGATCTCTAATGAATTTGGCTCTCGCTCAACTGCTGGGGAAAGATAACGAAAAGCGCTTGAAGTGTTTACTTGCGACAAATTGATGTGTTTGCATAAGCACGAAATAATAAATGAAGTTTTCGTAAAAGTCTCTGTTGCGCAAGATAAGTTGGGCCACAAATAATAAGCTGGCAAATACGAAAAACCACACACAATACTACACGCACCTACTGCCTGCACTCTAATTAATATCCATTTCTCTTGTTTTCTCCATTGCAGGTAAGCAGAGCCACTCGTTCGCCATGCATAAGCAAACATTTCCACTTTGGCCCCATTTGGCCCGAGGAACAAAGCCCGAATCCTTCGACTCGAGTGGCGTACGAGGTAAATGTAAAGTGAATCTGCAGTAGTCCTCCCACTGGGAGTGGATGTGGTGGTGGAAGTGGTAGTGGGGTAAATAGTGCCAATATTTTCTAAAAATAAAAGCAGACGCTTTTCGGCCACCGGAGCCCGGCAATATGCGGCGGCTAAACGTTTCCGTGCACGCGAAGACTGCGACTTAACCGGGTCTAACCCACTCTGGGCCACCCTAAAGCAGTCCACCCTGCCCACCCCAACTTTGCATTCTCGACAGGCCAGGCCATTTCTTTACACTTTTCGTGTGCATTCATATTTTTTCTTCTTTTCTAACGTTAATGTGGCCACAAATTGAAAAAGAAGCAGAAGAGGCAAAGTCAAAAGTTACCCCAAAGAAAGCCAGCGGAGTTGTGCACTGAAAGATTGATCTAAGGATTTCAAAAATTAAATTAAATTAATGTTCCGATAATAGCATACAAGAGTGTTAATTATAATACAGTTTTGAATATTCAAAGCAAGTGTTTTATCTTAAGAGCCAACATTGATTCAAATTTATTCATATTTTTTAATACTAATTTAAAGCCAAGTTGTTTTGCCATGTAGGATATAGACATGGTCATAAACAGAGCCAAGAAAGAGAGGGGGAGCACAGCGCACCTGAACTCAATAAAAGCTTCATTTTAGTTTGCTCAAGCAGCAGAAAAGTAGCATGAACGAAGGAGGAAAACAAAACCCAAAAATAAATTATTTAAGAAAAATATGTTTTACATAAAAATGGAGCTACCAGGCGAAACAAAAGCAAAAAGCCCGGCTAAATAAACAGAGCCGAGCTGAGATGGGGTAAGCGCAGAGAGAGCTGAAATAAATGGCATGCAGTTGGAGCGTTGAAAATTGCAAAAGTAAACAACCCAAGTGGGTGGCTGCGGGTCGGATTGTTGGGGTGGATTCGGGTGGTTTTGGGGCAACCGCAAAAAATAAAGCATAAAATCCGCGTTAAGGCAGCGCCGCCAGCACAACAGTTGCATAAAGTTGTAAAAGTATTATGAAATTTCAAATAATAACTACATCTACATAGCGAGAGAGTTCGGGGAAGTGAATAAGTTTCAAATAAAGTAGCACGTTAGGTTTTCAACTTTCTGTTGCTGCTGGTTGTTTTTCCGTTCAGCTGGTAATGTACAAAAAAATACATAAAATGCTATGGCCACTATAAAAATGTGGCGGCTGTTAAAAGCCGGGCATAAACAACAACAAATAACCAGAAGGTGACGGTCAATTGCAACAGTGTTGCGACCAGATCAGCCTTTAAGACTGCTCTCCAATAAGTTGATCGAATGGAGCACTCTGGCTTACAAATTGCCATAAAGAGCTGCGAAATTGCAATCCATTTATGCGTGTGGTCTCCACGGGGGGCTGGCAAGGGGAAATGGAAGGGGATGGGGGAAAGGGGGCGTGGCCCGCCCATGGGTATCAGCAGAGCGCCATAAATGTTTCAAATGTCAGAAATGTCAAGCCACCAACGGCAGCGGTTGGCTTCGCTTTTCGGCCTGGTCGGAACAATGGCGCCGGCAACTGGAAACTGAACTGACCCATTGTCAGTGGCCAGCAGCATGCAAAAATAAATGTCACACATGCAAAATAAATAGAACTGAAATGGGGCGCAGGAAAAAAGAGGGATGGAGGGGACGGAGTCCTGCAAGGAGACTGCGTGGGGTTGGACAAAGAACCCCAGCACTTGGTTGAATGACAAATCAAATACATCCATCGTTCGGTTGCACGCCAGATACCCTTGCTTGGAAATAAGCCAGAACGACTTTCAATTGAGTGTTGGGAATAAATTAAACTTTTTCAATACATTCACCATTTTTTTTTTAATTTAATTGTTGCATAGTATTTCATATAATATGAGCAACAACGTAAAAAAAATTAATAAATTTTTTGATCCAGTTGTTATCTCCAGCACATTGAATTGCAGATTGTGGTTGACTTTCCGGGCTCATTGGTCTTGTGCGAAAATCCCACCACTCTTTGGGCCTGACGTTCTTCTGGGCTCATTTTGTTTCTGCCGCTGCATAAATTGAATATTTTGACATATGTAAGCGCGGTGGGGGAGGGCGGCCTGCACCCCACTGAAATGAGCACAAATAAATTTACATGCATGCAGTTTTGGTTAAACTGTCAGACCACAAATCAGAAATACTCGTACACTAACACCAGGACTGAGTCGGTGCCATTGTGGCCCCACTGTATATTTATATGAATAACTACTGACAAAAGTGGTGGCTCCGCCACGAGGACGAGGCTGGTAGAGATTTATGGATGCGAGGCGGTTTTAGTTGACGCTCCCTATCTGCGGGTGCTCCCCGTCCCTTCCGAGTGCATGGAGTGTATGGATGTCGTGCACTCTATATTTAATGAATGCCATAATGACTGCAGTGCAACGCATGAAATATTTATAGATGCGCCTGTGTATCCTGGCTTGCACTCGGCGCTTTAAGTGTTTGCTCGAACCTCGAACAGGCTTTAAGCTCGCTGGCAAACAGCTGGCGGGGGTCCGGAATTTACATTATCCCACAGCATTCACCATCCTTTGATCGGGGCTTTCCTGCCGTTGTTATTGCGAGTGGTGGTTCTGCGGTGGTCCTGCCGCATTAAAATACGTAATTTCCTTTAATAAAGCCGCACAAATTTAATTAACCAGCATGCAAATGCATTTACACCTTAATTATTAATTGAATTTAAATACATAAATATGCATCCAGCCACATGCCCTCATGCACGTGTGTGCTTCAGTTTGTATGTGTGCGAGTGTTTGTGTGTGTTGGCCCTTCCGCATATAAACAATAATTCCATCTCGTTCATCGGTGGAAATATGGTAAATAGTTGCTGGTGTTATTGTCTTTGCTTTTGTTTGCGCGCTTTTGTAATTTAATATTTTTTCCGCCACTATTACAAGATAAAAAGAATACAATTGACCAACACAAAGTTTTGTTAGCTGCTGGCATCGAATTTTTTCCAGCGATTCCCTGGTGCATTTAATTTGTATTTAAGTTCAATTCTTGTTAGTTTTATGGTTTCTGTGGTCATGTTCGCTTAACAACCAATATTGAATGGCCGGGGAGCACGTTTTTTTCTTAAATTGAGATATTATTGTAATTTGAAAAATTGTACAGTCTATAATTTGGTTACCAACAAAGCAAACTGAATACAGGTTACTGAATTACATTGTAATTCTATTATTCATATTCACATTTTTACACATTTTTTTAGACTTTCGTTTTATAACTAAGGGCTGATGTCTCTGCAATCCTTTGCATATCCTATATGTTTACCGCGAAACCATAATTTAGCTGTTAATGGAATTTCAAACTCGTAAGATAAATACTACAATAGCAGGCGGAATCCGGTGAAGCCAATATATACATATATAGGTTGGAATGTCGCCGCATTAATGCACTGCACGCCACTCGCTTCTGGTATGTTCACAATCTGACACACGCATTTCATCTCCAGCGATTGTCTTTCGAGGCTTTCGCTCGGCGGAGGACAAACCGATGAACAGAAGGATATGCAGCTATTTATGAACTGCCAGCTGTGTGGGAGTGAGTACCATAGTGGGTGGTAGTAAGTGAGGTAGTGGGTCGGCGAATGGGCGGCTCTGTAGTTGGCTAACTGTCAACGGCAACTGTGGCTGGGTAATGAAACCGCGAGGAATGCAAACCAGAGGATCGCAGTCGCAGCAGTTGAACAAACAGCGCAAGGCACTTGAAATGAAATGGAAGCCGGTCGGTCGGCCGTCAGGAAGCTCGGTTAACAGCCCGATGGCAAGGGGCGGTTGCTGTGGGCGTGGCCCTGCGCAAATGTCATTATGTAACGGCGTATAATTAACCGAAAATCGTTTAAATGCGCGCGCAATCCGCCCCGCCGACCGCAATGTGCAAATTAAAAACGCAGCAGTGGCAGTTTGGCAAATGGGGCTGGGAAATGCGGAAAATGAAGCGGAATTTCCAGGTGACAGAGTGGGCCAAAGCTACACTATGAACCTTTAAGGTAGTAAAGTCGCAAAATAAATGCAAAATTAAAGATAAATATCAAAATATCACTATCACGAAGTCAACATCTGTAAAAAGATTTTTTAAATGTGTTTACTTGTGTAATTATATATTGTACACCCACACGTTTTTTTAAGTGCAACATCTGCAGAGCGCAGATGCTGTGACAGCGTGTTTACTTTGACATTAAATAAAGTTGTTTGACTGGACTGATTGTGCCGTCGAAGGAAGGAGCCATCACTTGTCCAACATGGCACGCATAAATAACAAATAAATCATTTATGGTCAGGGCAAAAACATTTATTGAGGCGCTGCCGGGCAAACAGACGTCGTCAGCGAGACAAAGCGAATGTTGGGCAAAATAAATTAATTAAAAGTTTCGCTCGAACGGGAGTATGTCAACGTTTGCCTTGGCCCGTGGCGAAACTGCCGACTAACACACACAACGAAAGTAAATACAACGGCTTAAACAATTGCCAAGAATGGAATCGCAGTTGCTTCGATTAAGAAACGCTTGCCTGCGCTCGCATAAATGTCAAATTGAGGACACGAGTCGGAAGCTGCAATCAGCAGCCAAGTGCAAATCTTTTCACTCATATCGCTTCTTGGCTTATTCCTTCTGCATTTGCAAGTGTTTCGTGTGGGTGCAGTGAGAAAAATTGAGATAGTGACTTCACAAAAGCAATATTATAGACTTTTCAGCAATGCAACAAAATTATAAAACATTTAATGATATTTAAGGATATCTAATTGTTTTCGTTCCAAATTTTAATTTTTTGATATTCTTAATTATTTCTTTAAAGTGCAATCTTGGGAGTTTGCCGCTTTTAATTTGTCTTAAAATTTTAATTGCAACGCCGATGCTGAGGACGGTGGCATGCAAGCGGGCAGCGCACACACATTTTCATATTCGTTTTCATTTCTTATTGACATGTCAATGCACCGCACTTACACGCACACAGAGGCGTACAGTGTGAGCCGTTTAAATATGGCTAAAAGCCCGCGCGAAAAATTCTATAGCATACCTTTGCGCGCAGCGAGGGAGGCAAGAAAATTATTTAAAAATGCGCAACAAACTTGCAAAAAGTTTGCCCTCGTTTCTGCTTGTTCCCCGGCTGATGTGCAATTTAAATTTTCATCCTACTTACTCTAGATTTCCCGCAGTAATTTCAATGCATTTAAAAATTCAAAAGCCAGCACAACAAGTTTCCCACGTCACTGGGCTCTGTGCTTACTTTAGCATACAACTTTTGACGTTTCCTCTATGCCAGATGCTTATCAATAATTTATTTATAAGCTTCACCTCAGAACACATGTTGTCAGTATGCCATGTTGGCCTCAACAGGCTCCGTGTCTTGCCGTCGTTGCCGTTTTGTGTTTTGTATTTTGTGTTTTATGGCCAGCCGAGTCTCATAGTTGGCTAACAAGTTGCTGCCAACTGGCAACTGCCAACTGCCAACCGGCACACATGTGTTTGTGGGGTAAATTCTAGCTGCTGGCTGTTCCGTCCTATTGCATAATTTATGATTGCGAAATGTGTTCATTTAGTTTTGCAAATTGTTGACATGAACAATCATTAGAGCGTTGCACAGATTTCAGCATCATTTCATCCGCTACTCGGAGTTTAGCCTTGGCTCCGACTGAAAATTCTTCGGCTGCGGAATTCCTGTTATTAGACGGCTGAATTCTGGTGCAAAATGCGAGTGACAGCCGGCGTGAGTCGTATTCCCCTCCCCTGACAACCAAGTCAAATTCGTTGTATTTGGTTGCTAAACAACTTAAGAAGTTGACACTTGCCAGGCAAAATATTTTCATCAACAACTCAACAAAAATTAGCAAGTGTCAAAGATAAATAAAAGACGGCAAAACCCCTCCCCCGTGTTTATTTGCCTGTTGAAATAGTGTCAAAGTGAGTGGACTCTTCACATGCGGGAAGCAGTTGCCACTGTCTTAGCCACCCGACCCCATTTTGGCCATCCCCATTGGCCCAAAGAAAACTTGACTAACTATGCAAATAAGAGTGGCATGTGTGTGTGCGTACGCCAGCAGAAATACGGGTACACAGGAAAACAAAATTGTATCACTTCTTTACTGACATTTTAAAAAGGTTTATAGAATACTGTTTTGAGGGATATCAAATAAAGTTTTTGAAGACTTGTACACCATATCGATTAATTTAAATAGGTTAACCGATTTCACGTATAATTGAATGAACTTTTTAAAATTTAAAACGGAACTTTTTTATTCTTGGTGTAGGTGAAATAAAAGTATGAGCTCCAGCTCCTCCGGCGACAGTTGGCGCAGAGTAAGTGCAGTTGGTAGAAATTAAGTAAGTTTTTAGCTGCAATTTTTGCCGAAACTATGTCAAGTTTGGTTTTAGTTGCCAGGAAAGTTTTTGCTTAAGAAAATGCCAAGTATAAGTATATCAAAGAAGCTGGAAAAGCGCGACTCTCGAGTAAGACACTAAGCAGACGTCGGCGGAACCTAATGAATTTCATGCATGACATGCAACTCACGAGTCGGAGTTGCAGTCGCTTAATTAAAACCATTAGGCGTGAGTCAAACTTGCCAGGGAATAAAATTTGATGGCATCGGGTCGGAAGGGAAAGTGGGGGAGAGGGGTTGAGGGGGAGAGGCAGAAGGCGCAGCTCCTTTAGAGGCCACGCCCCCGGCAGAAGCAGCAGCCAATTTACATAGTTTCTTTAATGTTTGCTGCATAATTTTCACATTTTTCAGTGTCAAGCCATGGCTGCATTGTCTCTCCTGCCAGCCCTTGGCAAACTGCTAGCGAGAAATCTTTTGCATGTTTCGGTCATATTCTAAAAATAATAGCATGCCGCCGCACAGGGAATCCCCTGAACCCCGGTCAAGTGCCCCACTTAGCCTGACCCTTCGTGAGATTTTTACGACTCGCCCAGCCAGCGACAGATGCAGCGTGTGAATACGGATGTGGCTGAGAATGTGGGCAGCCCGGAAAAATAGGGGGCGGTGTATGAAATTATAACTCTCGCCTGCAACTGAAAGCGAAAGCTTAACAAAATTCTGACCGCAGATTAGACAAGCCAAGAAAAGCCATTCGTAGTTATGAGACCCTTGGGAAAGAATTTTAAAGATGGTGAAATGAAATGAATTAAAATCGATTTATTACCTGAATATTGTATTAGTCAACACCAACTTATCATAAAAAATAGTAACCTTTTCCATTAATCCAACCTACATTAAACCAACATTTTGGTGTTCACGACTTCCTGTGAGTTGCTCGTAACGTATCTGCTGCATTTGGCAAAGTAATGAGGCCCTCGGAAATGAACTTGTTTCAGTTTTGGACCAAACTTTTCGCCCGAGCGGTTGGCCAAGATTGCCAAGAGAAGGCGAACAGCGCACAGCGGGCTAAAAGCTCCGCAATTGCTCCGCCAGCTCAGCTGAGCTATGGCCAGGGCGAAAAAAGTTTAATTCAAAAACTTGTACAAAAATGCACATTTAATGGAAATTTACAACCTGGAGTCGCGTCAGCGACAGCAACAGGAGTTTTTCCCAGCCCGGAAACCCCGAAACAAGCGCCACAAAGTTGCAAGGGGGCAGAAAAGCAGAGGAGGACGGAGGCGGAGAAAGCAGCGCAGAAAAGTGTTAACGGATTGTTTGTGCGCCAAATGGCTGCCAAGGATGAGGCCGGGATGTTATCCTGCAGTTGTCTGCCTTTGACCCTCGTCCTGGTTCTGGTCCTGCGCAACCGGAAACGGAAATTGCGTAGCGCAGCCAAGTGCGTTGCAGTGTTGCAAAGGGCAGCGAGCCATAACGTGGACACCATCACTCTTTCCCCTCCCCACTCCGACTCCTTTGCACCTCCGATCCACTGGCAATGTAGCACAGGTGCTGCCAGGCTGCCATTAACGCGTTTTGCATTTTTTAAAGTGCCGCGGCGGCGAAGGGAGGGAAAATGTCAAGGCTGCGGTTGCTGGGAAATGGAGAGGAAATTATATCTGTGGATGAAACGGATCAAATTGTGCAGCTTAGAAGCCTTTGATTTGATCTTTTCAAGCTGCTACAACTAATGATTTCGGTTGCAAAGCAAGAAAAAAAGCAAAGTCGCTCTCAATACTTGAAAAGCTAGCATAATCAGGAGCAGCTGTTAGGAATAATATTTTGCATTCTAAGTTGCGCAAAGAAATCCGTATAATTAGGCGAAACTTAAATTGAACTCGTTGCGCAGCTGCCCTCATTAGCATTATTCCCCATTACGACTGCATGGCCATCGAAAGATCATCCAATCAGCTCTTAACTCTCGACTCCTCAACAATGCTAAGCCATTTGCAAAACCGAATCAAAGCCAATGAAAATACGAAAAGTTTTTCATGTGCAATTTCAAGCTGGCCAGGGTGAGAGCAAATGAAAATGGAGCACTCCATTTGCCGGCCAGTCGCTGCCACATGGCAATCCCAGCTTGCCCCGTACTTTTCCTCGCACTTTTCCACGCTGCACCGCAAGAGCCAAACAAATAAGAAATTAGTTGGGGCGAAAGTTGTTGCAGCTGCAGCCGAATGAGAGAAAAATCGCAAACAGCGCTGGGAAAGGCTACAAAAAGGAGAAAAAAAAAACTTTTCCGCTAATGTCTTAATGTAAAAGTTTGTTAGCTGTAAGTGGTGGGTGGTGGGAGGTGGGCGTTGGCCGTGGGCGAACGGGGCGTGGCACCACCACCTGAGTGGGCGGTGCAACTTATGGCAACTTTTTAGCGAGCACGTTTGATTGAAATTTGTGGCAAATTGCTTCAAGCTGCAGCGAGCTGTAATGGAATGATCAAACTGCTATCAGTGCGCGGGGATACGAACTATTGGAAATGAGGCATAAAAGGCGGCACTCTTATCAATTCCACCTCAAATGAGCGTAGCAACAAACCCATTCCAGCACCCCGAAAACCCGCCACACGTATCTGCAGTTTGCGATGCAATGGCCAAAATGGCAACGGCAAGAGCCAAACAAATTGCCAGCCATTACCAGCCAGAAGGGTAATTTTTACTTTTCCAGCTTTTCCAGGCGCTTTATTTGCCAGCCAAATTTGTACGAATTGCTGCAGCACCACCAGCAGTTGTAAGAACCAACAAAGCTGCCTGTCGATTTGTAATAGGTGATTTGGCAAAGGAAATTGAGACATCAATAAATGTGGCTTGCCTTGGCTCGCTTAAAGTTGGCTGAAAAGAGGGGAGTACGTAGAGTCGGCTTTTATGCATAGCAATTTTTGCGTTGCGCATGCGACACGTTGTCTTCAGTGATGGGAGGTAAAAACAAGTACTAATAAATTTGTGAGAACCCCTTAAAACCATTTCAAGATTTCAATAAAATTGCCATGGTTAATTTCTTAGTTTAAGCAAATACTATCCAAGTTTAAATCTTGACATCTCTGGATACCCATATGTATGAATGAAACCAAATTGCAGTTGTCTCCGTTCTCGGTCTAATTGCCCAAATCGAATCGCTTGTGTTGTGAACTTTGCCCTGGCTTTGGCTCCTTTCTTTGCAAACTTGTTGTGGCTCGGGCAAATTGAACGTTATTGCCACGATTGCACAATAAACGTGACCAGGACGTCGTACGGGCAGCCAAAATCAATGCAGCTTGTTGGTCAGCTAAATTCGATATGACAATTTGACGAGGCAGCCGCAGGAAATGGCAGTCCCTTTGGAAAATAATCCGTGGCCGAAGGAAGAAACGAATAGCACGTTTAAAGCGTCAATCGATGGACAATAAAAACCTGGGAAGGGTTTTCGTGAATTGAGACCCACAACTGGTGGCCGTGCACAGATGATTGCGTTACATAACGCTTCAAGTGTTCTTCCTGGCATGTGGCGCAGGTGCGACGAGAAATGGACACAAATAAAACAAATTCAAGGATTTGGCTCATAGTGCTAAATTTAAAAATTTAAAAGAAGGTGATTATGGGACTGGCTTATGCAGAAACTTTATAAACAGATAGAACCCCTTAAATGAAATATAGAGCCTTACGGATGAATTCACAAAATGTTTGTGCTCCACAAACAATAAATAATAACGAAACAAAGGCGGCTAACGAACAACATCAGAAAATAAAAGCGAGCACGGGCAAATGTGACAGCAGATGCAGATGGAATGAGAATTGGGACGAGCTAAATGTTTGTGCAAAACATTAAAATAATAATCAAAACAATGATAATTGAAAGCACACAGAGCGAAAAGAAACGGGCAGAAAAATTAAAAACAAATATCAGGATCTGCCATTGAAATCGTCGGGTATGTGGATAATTTCCAGCAGACTTGCCGCAGCATTAGTGCACACAGACACCCGCACACACACACATCCAAATGAATACAAGCGCGCACATTGACAAGCAGGACAATATAATCTGCCGACAATTTGCGCCTAAAAGTTGGCTGCATTTTGTTGAAATGCAAACATGGCTGGTTATTCCGCTAGAGCGCCGACACATTGGCAAATCCAAATATTGTTGCAGCCGCACCCAAAAACTCTCACATATCATTTAAAATGCATAAATTCTACCGCCTGCCGGGCATTACACAAAATTTCCGTTAACAGTTTTTGTTGCCAAAGTGTCGAGTGTTTGAGTTTGAGCCGAGTTTTCCCACCAGCAAGACAAATACCCGCCTTGTGCCTTGTTCATATATTATTTGCACTCAAATTAAATCTAACAGCTGTGAATTTTACATGTGTGCGGACGACGAGCAAAATTCGAGGCAAATATGAATTTTTAATACAATTTTGGGGCAAACTTTTGTGCAGCGTTTTCTGCTTAATTAAGTATGCTTCAAAGGGTATTTCCGAAGTGGGGCGAAAGGAATACGAGTATGTCGTCAAACGGTTGAAATAATCAAATGAATTCATATAACATCATATTAATTTGAGGAAGAAGTTTGCCATGGAAAAAGTTGGGCAATAATTTACACAAATTGCCAATTCTGCTGGCCGAATGATGTCCGTCAAGTCGAGCCGGTCAAAAGTCAGAATTCGGTCAAAACTTTTCTCCGGCTGCCCGACAACTTGTTCCCACTTTATCGCATCTTTATCGGCTCCAGCTCGACAAACACGTCGCCGGAAAATTCAAATGATAAGGCTGTGGCGCACCGAGCTCAATCTGTGGGTGGTTGGGCGGTGCGAGCCCTCAAAAGTGGGTGGCGCTGGCGGTGGCTGCAGGGCATTGCGCGTTATGACAACATAAACGATATTTACTTTTTGTGCCTGGCTATTGCCATTTCGCCTGCCATTTCTTTATTTCTCTCGATGCCTTTTATGCGGAGTTCTGCTTTCCCTAGCTTTCCCATTTTCCCGCCCGATTCTCTATCCCCTGTTCCAGCAAAACTTTTCGACTGTTTCTGTGCGGCGTTTTCTTTTTGTTCGTCTCGTTTCGTTTCGTTTGGGTTCTTTTTCTACTTTTTGCTATTTGAAGTACTTCAAAGATTTTAGCATATTTTATTTGAATACTTTATTTCGTGAAATGCGTTTGTGTGTGCTGAAAGTGAGTGGGTGGCTGGGTTGCGAAACGACATGACTTTTTCAGCTTTGTTGGTCCCACTTTCCCCTTACCCCCGTCTCATGTCCGCACTCCTAACTAGTTTCTATGTCTTTGGTGCAAAGTTTTTCCTCCAGTCGTTGTGAAATGAAATTTTTCGAAAATTTTTCCGCGGGGAAATGAAAAAGTTTGTCCTGGTGGACACAATGCGGCTGCCCTCGATCTTTTCACCCCGCGCACACTCACACTGACTCACACGCATACGCACACACACCACTTGTCCTGCAAGTCCTAGTTAATATTACGCATACGCCGCGTATGCCCTTTTGACTTTTCGCCCGAACCCGAGCTCCTTCGACCATTTGCGTGGCGATGTGTACGGCGCTCAGCTGCCGACGCGGGCCACAGGACACAGAGCAAGGCGTGGGATAAGCAATAAAGGATAATGTCATTCAATGTTTTGTGTGTCCCGCGCACAGCAACCAGAACAACAACAAAAACATCTGAGACAGCGACAACGGTGACAACAACAAAAGCGGAAACGCTTGCCATCATCAGCGTCGTGCTCATCGTCCTTCGTAGTCGTTGTCGTTGTCATTGGCAATAGTTTTGTACACACAGAAAAAACTAGTTACTTACCAAAAAAATTAGGAAAAGCATTAAATAGTTTTCATTGAACCGATTTAAGTATTTTCGCCAAATGTGCGTAACTTTCTTTGTTGAAAGTTCGAAGGAGTTGATATTAAGCTCAAAACTATTTCATCAAATCTGTAAATTTCTGGAAGTGTACCGACTTTGTTGCTGTTTTCGGTTGCCTCAGCTTCTACTTTTAGCTCGCTGCTCCGCCAGACAATAGTCAAAAATGTCTTCATGTTGTAACGTGTACATCAATTTACACTAACTCAGGCTAGGTGTTGGGGTCGGGGGAGAGGGCGCACGCAGAACTACAAAGTCATCCGGCCTCTCGCTCGCCAGCAAATGGGGTGGTACTTATGCCGCCTCCTCCCGAGTTGCCTGTTGTCATTACCTTAATAAAAAAAGTCTGCGTGCCGGGGCAAGCGATAAAAAAACAAAGGGGTCACAATCATTCGAGCCAAAATCTATCGGAATTACGAATTACAGATCTCTTTGATTCTGGGGTCTTCCTCCGACGCGGCGCGGAACTCCCGGTGTTATTGAAGCCCGATCTGCCCTCCCTACCTTCGGCTGCTCTTGTCCCAAAAGCAAATATTTCTTTTGCAGCCCCTACGCGTCGGGGTCTCACGGGGTCATAAGTCTGCTAAAGGTCGACAAAAAGGTTTCTAACACATTATAAAATTTATTTAATAACTAGACAGAAAATCAGTTTTGAGCTTAACATTAAATTTAAAGACAAATAATAATCTAAAGACTTCAAGAAAACATATACATATATAATTTAAAATAGTTATAAATGGGTAAATGAATATATAGTGGGATATTTTAAAAGAGTTGCCTATTCTTATATTTTACTTCCCTAAGAGAGCGTAATCTTTTCTTCATTAAAATTTTGTTTGGGCCAACGGACAAATAAACAAAGATAAAACATGAGAAAGGGCTATCGAACATATAAACGAACATCAAACAAGCAAAACGAACATGCAAACGCGCACTCGAACATATAAAAGCTCATCCGATCGCCAGCGTCTGAAATAATTTTAAGTCCGGTTCCCTAGTCTTTAAGTTACTTTACTTTAAGTTTTAATTTAAAAGGTCGGTTTGATTATGCCCATTGAAATAGGTTCCGCAGTGTGTGGGCTTTTTTCCCTATTTCCTTTTTTTTTTTTTTTTTTTGACAAAATATATATGGGGCGATATTCTCTTCCTCTTTGTCTCTTTCTACCTTTCCCTTTTCCTTCTTTAATAATCAATGTTGTAATTCACACTCACCCGCACTTTTTGGCGTTCCATCGAAGAAAGCGCTTTCCCGAGGATTGTGGTGGCCTGGATATCTGGTGTAAGGGGGCAGAAAGAAATAAATACGGAATCGAACTAAAAACTACCCGATCACACTGCACAAAATTTTCTCACATCCTATTTTTTTTCCGATGCGCAAACAAAAATTTTCTTCTCTTTGAAAATGACACCTAAAAAAAACACTAATTCACTATTTATAAGCTATAAAAAAAAATTCCATCCAGTCCTTGGTCCTCCGTCCTTCCTTCTTCTCGCTTTCGTCCAGTGTATCCTATTCCTCTTTCTCCTCTTGCGCAATCGCTGCAGGCGGTTCCAGAAGCGCCAAGCCTTTGGCGCGTCTCCCAGGCCTGGCGGAATACCGGAACCACGATTTCCGACGCCTCGCACTCGTCCCACGCTTGGCGTTTGGGTTTTGGCCAATTCGACCGATTTTGGGCAAGAAACGAAATTTTTCCCGGGGAGCAGAAATATGAAAACCACCGTCGAGCGCGGTCGCAAGCGAACTAGAAATAGGTTCGAGCTGATATGTTCACCGAACCTCGCTTGATGACCGTCGTGAAGTTCGACTAGAATTCGGATCCCTTTTATTATTTCTCCCCTTGGATTTAAAAAAAATATTTCTCCCACTTACCCAGGGGGCTCAGAGCTCCTTTCACAAAAAAAATTATGTTCACACCACTTAGCTTCAGGCTGGAGAAGATATGTACTGGCACCTTCGATCAACTTGGTTGAACTGTGCCGACCGACGCCACCCTTTTGGCGCCTACCCCTAGATCCTCTCTCGAGATGGGATAAAGACCCAGAACTCGATGACATTTGGCCCTGTTGCTCTCACTGCCCTTTTCCTTATTGCCATTCCACAGTTCCTCCACCCTTGATGTTGAAGGTTGGTGGCGTCGCTATACGGTATAAGCGTTGGCAGATACAAGCGTTACAAAGCCCCCCGCCAAGGATCTGACTTGGGGTTCGACACCCGAAGACGGATCACCCACAAAGCTGGTAGCTGCTCTCTCTATTGCTTCATATCTTTGGCATGGAATCGCCCAAGAATGCGGCCCTGCAAGTCCTCCAATTCGTAGCAGGAATTACCCAATCTCTTCCGTACTCTGGCTTTCAAATACACTGGACCCAGTTTGCTACTATACCCAGATGCGAAGTTACTCTGCCGGAAATTCTTGAAGAAAACTTCCTGCCCTTCCCGATAGGCCACCTCTCTGGATCGCAGATTATATTGCCGCTCATTTTTCTCGTTTTGCCTTTTTAAGACATCGCAGGCAGACTTCCGGATCAAGTCTAACGAATCTTCCCGAGAGAAAACTGCTGATCTGTCCTCCAGGAGTCCCAAGGTCCTCAGCAACTTGTATGATGCTCCAGACGATACGAAATTCTGCCCGAACGTCATATAATATGGACTGGTACCTGTTGCAGAATGAACTGCGGTTCGGAGAGCGCAGCAAATGCTACTAAGATGCTCGTCCCAATCTTTCTGATCTGCCCTGACATAGGAACGTATCGCTGCTACAACTGAACGGTTAACTCTTTCCGAAGCATTTGCCTGGGGCGAATAGGCGGCCGTCAAAGTATGGGAAATTGAATATTCCCTTAACAATTTCTGAAAAGCTTCAGACCTGAACTGCGAGCCATTGTCAGAAACAATGGTCTCTGGCACGCCAAAGGTGTGGAATAAATCCTGTTGCAGATACTTGATAACTACATCCGCCGTAAGTTTCTTCACCGCTTTAAGGAACACAAACTTGGAATAATGATCCAAAACTATGAAGATGCCTATACTTCCGCTGCGAGAACGAGGATATGGACCGAGAAAATCGATATAGAGTCGTTGGAAGAATCGTTCCGATTCTGGTGACACGCCCATGGGAGGCCGCTGTGTCCTATTTGGTGGCTTGGTAGACTTGCAGACCTCGCATGACTGTATGTGAGACTTTACATCGTTTACTAACCCTGGCCAATAATAATACCTTCGAATCCTTTCCAACGTCTTATGAATGCCCCCATGGGAAGCAAGGGGATCATCATGGTTTTTCTTCATGACCTCTCCGACCAATCCACTTGGAACCCATAGTTTCCATATGAACGTGTCATGCAGTTGGTCTCCCGAAGCGTGATCGGACCGTCGATAAACCAAATTATCAACTACCTTCAAATCAGGCAACTTGTCAGCATTAGCTTTTACGCGCTCGGCCAGTTCCACATATTTCTCCGATTTAAATTCCTGGGAATTGAGGTCTATTAATAATCCCTGCATCGCGTCTACAGCTGCTGTCTCTGCTTCGTTTACTCTGGATAGGGCATCCGGTACGACATTCATCTTCCCACTTCTATGCTCGATCTTGAAGTTGAATGCTTGGAGTTTCAAAGCCCAGCGAGCTAGGCGAGAATGGAGGTCAGTTTGGGACATTAACCACTTAAGGGAGGCATGATCGGTAATTACAGTGAATTCATGTCCTTCCACATAAGGACGAAACCGCTTGATGCAAATCATGGCCGCCAGACATTCCTGTTCTGTCACTGAATAGTTCCTTTGCGCTTTATTTAATTTTTTGGACACAAACGCAATTGGATATTCATCACCCTGGTCGGACTTCTGCACCAATACCCCTCCAACTCCTGACTTGCTTGCGTCGCATTGGACATAGAAAGGTCTTGTGAAATCGGGGCTTCGCAGGACTGGGGCCGAACATAGCATTTCCTTCAACGCGACAAATGCCTTCTCGCCTTCTGGGGTCATTTGAAATTTTTTTCTTGGCTTCAACAAATCCGTCAGCGGAGCAGCCACCGAGGCAAAATTACTAATAAATTTGCGATACCACCCCACCATGCCCAGGAAACTTCGAAGAGATCTTAAACTTTTGGGTAGGGGAAAGTCGGCCATGGCCGAAATTTTCTCTGGATCAGTACGAATGATACCTTCACCCACGATATGCCCTAAGTATTTTACCGATCGCATGCAAAATTTGCTTTTTTCTACGTTGAGCGTTAATCCTGCTGCTTTTATTTGATCAGCCACTGCGCCTAATACCTTCATATGAGTTTCGAAAGTATCTGAGACCACCAAAAGATCATCTAAATATACGAAAACTTCGTTTCTAAGTTCGGGCGGGATTACCTTATCCATCAACCGAGTCATTGTTTGGGATGCGTTAGTTAGACCGAATGGCATCACCTTATATTGGTACAATGGCTTTCCCGGAATTGTAAAGGCAGTTTTATCTCGAGAATTTCTATCTAAAGGAATCTGCCAATATGCATCTTTGAGATCCAAACTTGAGATATACATGGCTTGGGGAAGTCGAGACAGGATGCCATCAATTTGTGGCAAGGGGTATGCATCCTTCGTTGTTACCGAATTGACTTTCCGACTGTCCAGACATAAACGCACCTTTCCAGGCTTCTGCACCAGGACCACGGGCGAGGACCACGCACTCTGAGACTCCTCGATGACCCCCATCGCTAACATTCGATCGACTTCTTGGTAAAGAAGCTTTTCGACTGCGGGCGATACCGGAAAATGGCGTTGCTTCACTGGCTTTGCTTCGCCGACATCGATTTCATGGCATATAAGAGAGGTTTTCCCCAGCCCTGATACAGCAAAGGATGGGAATTTCCCTATTACCTCAGTTAGACAAGCACGCTGGGCTTCAGATAGTGCATGAGAATCAGCTGCGATTTCAGAAATCTGCATGGATGGCGGCAAGAGATTAAACGTGGACCAAAAACTAATTCCCAAATACAAGTCTTGACTTAGCGATGGTATAATATGAAATTCCAAGTCCTTGGCCATATCCTTGTATTTAACTTCCGTTTTTAATTTTCCCACAACATCTTGCTTTCGACCATCGGCCGTTGTTGCCACGGTAGGAACTATCTTAAAAGGAATCCTACTTCGGATTATTTGTTCTGCCAACTTGCCTCCAATGACATTGATGGCGGCCCCGGTATCCAGCAGACCAACGGCTATTCTATCTAAAAGTCTAACTTCGGCGTATGGACGATTATCATTGTTTTTAAACCTTATAGTATTGATAGTTTTAACATTTCTCCAATATGCTTTTATTCTATTTTTATTTCTAGATGCCCTGCGATTTTGAGGAATTTCTTTGAACTTATTTTCTTGATGGGTCACTAAACTTGGCCAACACACTTCGGTCGAACTATCGGTGATCGAAACATCTGGCGTCTGGACGATTTGGGAGGACTTTATGGGTTCAGATCCTTGTTCGACGACTGATTTTTCGGAACACTCGCCTGCTGTCGACTGCTGGCGGTGTTCACCCTGCCGTTTTTTTGGCACCTTGAACAGCTTGGTTTGTACGCATTTGCGGCACCACACCCGAAACAAAACACCCTTCGTTTGCTTCCGCAATCTTGGTAGCGATGGCCTTCCTTCCTGCAATTCCAACAAATTAGGGCCAAAGCACCCACTTCCGCATCCTGATCGCCCTCAGAGAATTCCGCTGCCTCTTCCATTTCTTCGAACAATTCAGAAACCGGCTTCCTGAATGGTACAACTCTCTGATAGCCTTGGGATTTTCTAGCATCCTCCAAAAAACTTTCCCTTCGGCGACATATTTCCCGAAGTTTTTCTACCGAACGAATTGGAATATTGAGAATCTCATGCCTAATTTCAGGCCTTAAGTTTCTTTTTAGAGTTTCCACCAATTCCATCTCGGTGAAAGGCATATCCAAATTGTCCATCAACTCTTCGATCGCATCGTAAAACGAATCGAATCCTTCTTTTTCCCGCTGCTTTCGATCTCGAATCGATTCCCGGATATCCAAATCTGATCGGGCATCGCGGAATTGCCTTCTTAGTGCCGTGCATAAATATTCCCATCGCAATTCCTGCGTGTTTTTATGATATCGCCAATAAAATTCCCTAGCTTTTCCTTCGAAAAGAAGACTTGCATTGCTGCTGAGGACTGAAAAATTTCCTTCAAGTGTTTGGTTTGTGAGAGCTTCTACCCGGTAGATGAAGTTGTCGATGCTGATCCCATCGGGATTTCCACTAAAACGCAGTTTCCAACTATTCATGATGTGTCCTACTTTATCGGGCCTATGGCTTAAATCGGACTGACTGCTACGCGGCGTATCTCGGCCAGAACCGGATGGGCCGTTAAAATTATCTAAGTTTATGGGACCTAGGGAATTCCTTCTCGACTGGCTTTCCGATATAGGTTCCCCCGACCGAAAATGTGCGGATAAGTTAGTCTGGATTAGTTGGGACATTTTTTCAGATAGCTGGGTTAAAAGGTCGTTCTGCATTGATTGCACTGCACTTGCAACTGCGTTTTGAATTAGCTCAGAATGAGCCGCCCCCAAAACTGCTGACCCTGATGAGCCACTGGGCGTACGATCGCTGGCCAATAAAATATGTCCTTTTTGGCCTCTTGTGTTTTGAGATGGGGTTGACGGCTTCTCAAAGCACACAGTGTTGCAAGTAGGGCAGGTAGACTTGGTTTTGGAATAGGTAATAATGCAAGATTGGTGGAATTCGTGCCCACATTTTGTTTTGTAGATTTTCCCACTATCGAGACTATTCTCACACAAAGAGCACTTTTGTGCTATGTTTCCCTCAGAATCTGGCATGTTTAATTGTGAGTAAAATACTTGTAAATCTAATATAGTAAAATTTTAAATGGCTAAAATGGTAAAAATAACCAGAAAATGGTAATAAGACTAACAATAAAATAAAATAGCATAAATAAAGGAAGAATTTAAAAAATAAAAAATAAATTGGTTTTGGTAGTAATATAAAATTATATGTAATGGTATATGTAAATAAGAGACAAACTAAAAAAAAATTGTATTGAAAGTCAGAACGAACAAAAAGGTGTTGAATTCGATCGAACCTGATTTATTGTAGATCGAACTCAAACCAAATTTGGTTATATGACTAAAAATTTGCGTAGGTAGACAAACACTGGAAGATATTCGGAACAAAGTAATCACAAACTCGGAAACAAAAAAAATTTATCAGACATAAATCGACCTCAAGCATGACTAATCCCCGTGAGACAAGACCCAAATACAAAGAAGAGAAGAAGAAAAAAAGATAAGAAGATAAGAAAAATTTTATTGCGCGTGTCTGACGCCCGTCTGCTGCTTGCACAACTACAACAGCAACAGGTGCGGCTGGCGCTTGCGGTTAGGCGGCTGCGATCAAACGCTTTTGCCTATCATCCGAGCTACGCACACTGCAATTAGGGTATACCGCTTTCCCATTTATCGTGGTCAGTAAATTTAATAAGGTATTAAATTACTGCTTTCCAATGCGATTTATGGAAAGGGTCAACTATTTATCGTTTGACCATCAAACGTGGTTTGGCTCTTCGCTTTAAAAAAAATGCAAATGCCTAATGATCCTATGCGTCTGATGTAAACAAACGTATTGATTTGAAACAAAAAAAAAATTTAGGGTGTCTATAGAAAATTTTCCGTCTCCCAAGATCGAATTGAATCGAGGCTAGTCGACTAAGTGTATGAACTCCTTGGTCTGACTATTTCCGAATCGACTGATCGAACTTCGAGCGAGGTTTGATGCTGGTTTGATTAGCGCGGACCAAAACCTTGATTAGGCCAACGAAAAAGTCGTTTGATTCCCGCAAGAGTCTAAGATTGTCCGCACTAATTAGGCTAAAACGAGGATTGTGACGTTGAGCTACGTGAAATTACGTGGCCCTTGAGTTGGGCGCCATTTTATAAGATAATGATTATAGATTATGATCATAAATGTAACGTGTACATCAATTTACACTAACTCAGGCTAGGTGTTGGGGTCGGGGGAGAGGGCGCACGCAGAACTACAAAGTCATCCGGCCTCTCGCTCGCCAGCAAATGGGGTGGTACTTATGCCGCCTCCTCCCGAGTTGCCTGTTGTCATTACCTTAATAAAAAAAGTCTGCGTGCCGGGGCAAGCGATAAAAAAACAAAGGGGTCACAATCATTCGAGCCAAAATCTATCGGAATTACGAATTACAGATCTCTTTGATTCTGGGGTCTTCCTCCGACGCGGCGCGGAACTCCCGGTGTTATTGAAGCCCGATCTGCCCTCCCTACCTTCGGCTGCTCTTGTCCCAAAAGCAAATATTTCTTTTGCAGCCCCTACGCGTCGGGGTCTCACGGGGTCATAAGTCTGCTAAAGGTCGACAAAAAGGTTTCTAACACATTATAAAATTTATTTAATAACTAGACAGAAAATCAGTTTTGAGCTTAACATTAAATTTAAAGACAAATAATAATCTAAAGACTTCAAGAAAACATATACATATATAATTTAAAATAGTTATAAATGGGTAAATGAATATATAGTGGGATATTTTAAAAGAGTTGCCTATTCTTATATTTTACTTCCCTAAGAGAGCGTAATCTTTTCTTCATTAAAATTTTGTTTGGGCCAACGGACAAATAAACAAAGATAAAACATGAGAAAGGGCTATCGAACATATAAACGAACATCAAACAAGCAAAACGAACATGCAAACGCGCACTCGAACATATAAAAGCTCATCCGATCGCCAGCGTCTGAAATAATTTTAAGTCCGGTTCCCTAGTCTTTAAGTTACTTTACTTTAAGTTTTAATTTAAAAGGTCGGTTTGATTATGCCCATTGAAATAGGTTCCGCAGTGTGTGGGCTTTTTTCCCTATTTCCCTTTTTTTTTTTTTTTTTTGACAAAATATATATGGGGCGATATTCTCTTCCTCTTTGTCTCTTTCTACCTTTCCCTTTTCCTTCTTTAATAATCAATGTTGTAATTCACACTCACCCGCACTTTTTGGCGTTCCATCGAAGAAAGCGCTTTCCCGAGGATTGTGGTGGCCTGGATATCTGGTGTAAGGGGGCAGAAAGAAATAAATACGGAATCGAACTAAAAACTACCCGATCACACTGCACAAAATTTTCTCACATCCTATTTTTTTTCCGATGCGCAAACAAAAATTTTCTTCTCTTTGAAAATGACACCTAAAAAAAAACACTAATTCACTATTTATAAGCTATAAAAAAAATTCCATCCAGTCCTTGGTCCTCCGTCCTTCCTTCTTCTCGCTTTCGTCCAGTGTATCCTATTCCTCTTTCTCCTCTTGCGCAATCGCTGCAGGCGGTTCCAGAAGCGCCAAGCCTTTGGCGCGTCTCCCAGGCCTGGCGGAATACCGGAACCACGATTTCCGACGCCTCGCACTCGTCCCACGCTTGGCGTTTGGGTTTTGGCCAATTCGACCGATTTTGGGCAAGAAACGAAATTTTTCCCGGGGAGCAGAAATATGAAAACCACCGTCGAGCGCGGTCGCAAGCGAACTAGAAATAGGTTCGAGCTGATATGTTCACCGAACCTCGCTTGATGACCGTCGTGAAGTTCGACTAGAATTCGGATCCCTTTTATTATTTCTCCCCTTGGATTTAAAAAAAAATATTTCTCCCACTTACCCAGGGGGCTCAGAGCTCCTTTCACAAAAAAAATTATGTTCACACCACTTAGCTTCAGGCTGGAGAAGATATGTACTGGCACCTTCGATCAACTTGGTTGAACTGTGCCGACCGACGCCACCCTTTTGGCGTCTACCCCTAGATCCTCTCTCGAGATGGGATAAAGACCCAGAACTCGATGACATTTGGCCCTGTTGCTCTCACTGCCCTTTTCCTTATTGCCATTCCACAGTTCCTCCACCCTTGATGTTGAAGGTTGGTGGCGTCGCTATACGGTATAAGCGTTGGCAGATACAAGCGTTACAATGTCGAGGGTGAGGAGCATAACGGAAATTCGCATTTGAAAAATACTTTCTTCATTTAACAACAATGTCAGGCGGCGAAGGAAAAGACACTGGCAGGGTGGCAAAGTGTTGGCATTACTGTAAATCGTTTTCGTTTTACGTTTCATAATGACAAAGACAGTGGCAGCGGCAGCGGATCCAAAGGAAGGCGATCCAAGTCGATTGACAGACAATGGGCGGAAATGAAACAGCTGCCAAAAAAAAAAAAAAAAAAAAACACAAATGAAACAAAGGAATCAAACCAAGTGTTTTTTAATGAGCGGCGTGGCTTAAGGTCTGAAAAAATTGGATCAATAGTGCTTAATAATTTACAGGGCTTTTATAATAATTATCAAATGTAAATAATCGCATTCGATATGTAATCCCCTTGGATTGCCACCATTGTTCCATTGTGGAGGAAAAAGCGACTCAAGTTTCATGGGAAAACTTTTCATATGAGCGTGTGTATGAACGGATGGGGAATTGATTTTTGTATAAGCCGGAGTGAAAACTTTCAGCCGCTATCGTTGTATAAATAAAAATAAAAAACAATCAGCAAAATGCTAGCGTCCCATATGCGCGACAAAAACACTTCACCCTGCCGACAGCTCATTTTCATCGGGATGAGAATTTCCAGGAGCGCAGGACATGCGGTGACATTTCGCCAAGAGGCGTTTGCAGGCGGGGCATATTTAAATCTAATTTTGTCACTCAACAAAAAGCGACACGCTCACCCACGGTCTCCATGCAACTGATGCTGCTTATGCACAGGAACAAAATTATAGTATGGTGACTATCACTATAAGTTTGGGAAAAGAGAAACGGAATCCTATGTTTATGTAGTTAAGAGCACCAATCAGCACACTTCTCGACCAACTACATGAAGTTTCCCTCAGTGTAGCAGGGCTGCTGCATTTGACTCGCTGTAATCGTGATTTCCTGTGCAACAGACGGTGAAAGAGAAGGCGTCGGGGTGAGCGAAAGGACTGGAGATAGAAGCATTGTTGCCGCGCTCCTGCTGTCTTTGTTGAAGGCGTTAAAAATGTCACAGCGCATTGCATACTTATTGGCGCATGTGTTAATACACCACCACAGCCATCGCACCACCGCACCACCGAACCACCGCACCACCGAAGCACCGCGTCACCGCGTCACCGCTGCAGCGCTGGCGGGCTGAATGTTACGCGCTGCATGCATTTGCGGCTGGCAAAATCCTTTCGCTTTTCCTTTTTTTTTTTTTTTTTTTTTTTTTTTTGTTGCATTCGACGTTTTTGCATATCCTCAGCTCACTCACACATGCTGCTTT
Organism: Drosophila ficusphila; assembly: GCF_018152265.1. NCBI lineage: Eukaryota > Metazoa > Arthropoda > Insecta > Diptera > Drosophilidae > Drosophila > Drosophila ficusphila. The sequence goes on from NW_025064737.1 coordinate 23,780,854, forward strand.
TTCGTACCTTTTGTGGCAGGTGTTTGAATTAGCTTTCTGTGGGTTGGCCGGGCAAAGCTGCAGCACAATGGCTTGCAATTGCACAAAAGCTTATTAGGTTTTCCCTGCCGCTCTCACTGGCTTTTCCTCTTTCTGTGTGTATGTGTGTGTGTGTGAGATTGCCATTTGGTTTCTGCACGTGTGAGTGTCAGTGTGTCTGAGTGTGTAATACTTTTTTACAACAAATAATGCGCTTTGAGGTCGCGTGCTTCACGTGTTTTAATCCATACGCTTTTAGTCCTTGCCCCGCGATCCTCCTCTTAACTTTGTGGCACTTTTACGCTTCGCTTTTAACGGCGGCTCCGAATCCATTTGACAATGTAAACAACAAAGGGAAACTTGGTTCCCGAAATGCAGAGTTTACTTTGATAAACAAAAGTAGTGGATCCGGCGAAAAACTATCGGGAGTTAGGAGCATTTAAACATCCTTAACACCTGATATTTTAAAATAAATGCACAAGTTTTTTAACTTTTACATTTTAGTTGCTAAAAGTATGAAATGCAATCCTTTAATAAAAAATACATTTATTATTTGATTTTTATTATTTATTTATAATTTGATTTTTATTTTTTATTTATTATAAAAACACAAGTTTTTTAGCTTTTACATTTTAGTTGGTAAAATTATGAAATGCAATCCTTAAATACAAAATACATATATTTTTTATTTATTATTTGAGCAGAGGTGAATTAATTTTACGATTAAGAGATTTGGAAGTTAATATTTTTCCCACTAGTATATTGTTAACGAAAAACATAAAAAGCCTTGCCAAGATTTAATTACTTCAATTTTTTTAGGCTACGGACAGCCTAAAAACCAATTAAAAACAGAAAAATATTATACAATTTCATATCTCTATAATTGAAAATTTAAATGTTACTGTTTTACTACATAAAATAGTTGCATTGCATTTATAAAATCAAAAATTCTTGATGAAGGCAGTTCGCTGTCTGAGCCATGAATTGTATTCGGACAAGGGCTCTCTTCCCCGACAGATGTGTTGCCCATGGCTATAATATGCCCCGACCACTCGAACTTGGATTGGAGGATAGACGGGATGTACTCCCCTCGTATACACGGAGTTTTCAGCTTGAGTTGCTGTTGATTTAATTCAAGAGGCCCCATGCATTTCCAATGCCGAGGACTCGTATGAAAAATGTACAGCAATTTTCATCGCTTGTTATCCTTTTTTTCGACATAATTGCTTGGCTTTTCGGGCGATGCAAATACGAGTGGCATTGTAACATAATTTCCGTGCAAAATACATCAAAACGGACCATCGTGGAAATCTCCATTTTCATGTGTTTGCACAGCAGTCTAAACTTCACACACAGGCAGATATGTTGATGTGGTTAGTTAGCATCTGTGTTTATATTTGTGTTTGCATTTTGCATTTTCTACCACCGAGAGTTGGAGGGGAAGGGAGAGGAGGGTTTCATACACATGTCCATGTCCGTCACATTTGTGGGTGAACATGTAGTAGTGTGTACCTCCGCTCCACTCCCATTTTATCGTTTTTTTCTCTGTCGATTTGGCCTGGCACATTTGTGTTTGTTCAGCTACTTTTGCGGTTTGCCGCTTTTCGCGAACATTTCAACCACATTTGTAGTCACTCCGGTTTGGACAAGCGCCAAAAAGAAGTCCCGTGAAAAAAAGAGTTAACTGGGCAAGGAAGCGGCTCAGCAAAACTTTTAACAACAGCTTTATTTTCACCTAAATCGCACTTCAAACCTTCACATTTGTAATGTTATCAAAAACAAATTCTTTAGCCACGTTTTGATTGTCCACTGATCGCCCGTCAATCGCTAATTTATATCCCCTAATGAGAGCAGCGCAATTTAGATAGCCACTCCTCATTTTGAATTCGGTTCGATAAACGGCAGAGCGCAGAAAATGAATTAGAAATGTCGACAAATTGAAACACATTTCCATACAAATCTATAATTTCAACGAAATTAGAGCGCATTTTTATCGCAATGCGATGTTTTTCAACTTTTTGTACTCCCGCTCGTGTGTGTGTTTTTGTACCACGGGGCGTATGCGCAATTTGATGCGCTCGCAATTCAATTAAATTCGGCAAATTAAAGCGAACTGGTAACGCTGAAGTGAAATTTAATTGCATGGGGGACCGATTCCCCTTTGCTCTCTGGCTTTTTCTCTGGGGAGGTCAGGGCAAAATGCAGCACGTATTTATTAGCTGACGTGCATTGATGAAGGTCGAACCAGCGAACGCGTGATCCCTGAAAACTCGGGGTGGATGTGGGAGGCGGTTGGGAGGACTAGGCGAAGCGGCAGGAACTGACAAGGATTCCTTTGGCCCGCTGATTGACTCACGATTATGCAATAAAACAGCAGACGACAGGAAGGACAACACTCAAATCCCCGCAGAGACAATGGGCCGCAGACCAGGCCTCCATCCATCTTCCCCGCCTCCCCTATTTGCCGACGAGCCCTGGGTGTTTGCGAGGGCTTCATTGGCTTCATTTCAACAGCAGCTTTTCAAAAGCTAAAACTTTTTATGTCCAACTCATTAAAAATGTGCGCCAATGGACTTTATGCAGGCCAGTCCATGGGATCCTTGATTCCTCTCCGACTTTGGTTCAAGCGCCTTTCTGTTACCACACATACACTTTGGAATAAACACAGAATCAGACAAAAATACTTATGCACTGAAAGAAACATTTTTATGTTTCATTAGAAACTGGTTACAAAATAGTATTTTAAAGCTTTGAAAAACTTATTTTAAGTTTTGAAACCTTTTTAGCAAAGAATATATTAGTTTAAAATAAATTGTGACTATGTTCTTATTAAATTTCTGTTAGTTATTTTTCCCCATGTAGATTTAGGATGTTTTCCGCTTGAATTTCTCGTCTTTTGCCTAAATGCGAACGGACGACCAAGTTGAAGCCAGAAAACCAAATGCAATTTCCAAGTTTTTAATGTGCGAAATTTCTAATTTAAGATTTACGATATTTTTATGTCGAATTACGTACCACCCGGCGGCCCCTGCCGTTGATGTTCGCTCATTTTCGTGCTCTGGTGTTTGGCTGTGAATTCTTTCGGCCAGCTGCTTTATGCCCGCTCGCCGGGAAGTTGGCCCGGCTTTTAATGGAGCCCAGGACTCTTTAATTGTGGAACTGTGCGTAATGCAGGACCCGCCGGATGGGTATATTTTTGGACTCTTAATTATGAACACGTCCAAAGGTCAATGGTCGCCTTTGATGCAAATTTTATGGACTGGAACTTAATTGGCCCGGTCCGTTGAATGCCCCACACAGAAAGGCTGAAAAATCACCCGCTGCTAAATGAAATGCCCTGTCCAAATTGTTTTGCGACTGACCAATTGACTAAAACCAACAAAAATTTGTAGCTGGTGCAGATTTAATGTGCATTTGTTTTCGGCGCGGTTTGTTTTTGTTTCGAGGGGAGGTCGAAAGGTCGGGGGAAGGTTTGCGAACGCGGCGATTGCAGCTGCAGTTTTGTTAGTTAGGGCAATAAATTGTTGGCTCCGCTCGGTTTGGAGGGAAAGGGATGTGTCAGATGCAGAGATTGCATAAAATAAATTGGTCAGCGATTGATTTGGGGGATTTGCCGAACAATTTATTACCGCCGAGATAAAGGCATTTGAGTGTCAACATCAAAATGGCAACATTCCATTCCAGTCGAGTACCCGACCCAGTCAAATATTTTCCCCTTAATCCATTTTGCGTGACCTACACGGAAACAAATAACTTTTGGAGTTGGGGGTCTTGGGCCATTAGTTTTATCAGATTTAGATATACAACAAACTGAAAAAATTAAAAGCAATAGCAATTGACAGTGGAACACTAAACGCCATTTAATGTTTAAAGAGTTTAAAACTAATATTCTCCATTCTTAACTTTTCGCTGAGTGAATGTTTTGGGTCACATTTTACAGGACATTAGGCAGACAGCCGAATTTAGCGCAATTTAAAGCGCTTAAGTGAAAAGAGAAGCGGCGACACGTGCTCTATTGGCCAGACAAGGGAGACAGCGATCCACGGCGGTGGCCGAAAAAAGAAACCGCAAAAACCGTATCTCAATTGCAATCACTCAAAACAACGGAAATGACGCTTAGCACAACTTCCTGTCGCTCCGGCGGACAAGCGGACGGACAAATGAAAGTATCCACAGTTACGGGACGACGCGCAGCACCACTCGACGAGCTCCAACCACCCATCCGAATTGTAATTCATGTCGCTGGGGGAGTTTTCTTTTTTGGCATATTTGTCAACTCTGTTTCCACTGCACACATGATGAGGGGTTTTGGGTGAGGTGCTATTGGGGGGTGTGGGTATGGGAGCTTAGGGCCGACCACGCCCACCAGCCATTCACCACACTGACTGGCACATTCAAGTGCAATTTCCTTGTAATACGAAACTATGTCATTTTGGCACGGACGCGAGCCGAAAAGCAGTTCCCAGGATTCAGGACTGGGCCGTAGGTACAGCCAAGCCTCCGTAAGATACAGTGACATTAATGGTTGAGCAAAACATTTAAAAAGGAATTCTTCCTACTTAATTTTAACGAAATATTTGTTATACTGTGGTAAAATAAATTGACAAATAAGGGACCTTTTAAGATGAATCCATCCTACGAAACCAATTTACAGATGTTGGCCTGTATTTTCTGGCAACGCGTGCATGCAAACATGACACGTTGGCGCACTTGTGATGGCACTCGTGTCCACCTGGCAGCTAGATCCTGGCACTCGGTTCTCGGCAGCCAGCAGCTGGCACCCGGCGATTGCAGATGCAACCGGATGCGGAACCAGAAATACTGGCTCTGAGCTGGAGCCGGAGTGGCGAAAATAGCCGGCAACAACCGGCAAGCAAAGTGGCAACTGGAGTGACGCGCTCATAGTCTCAGGGAGGCGGCCAGGGAGGGATATCGTAGGCAGCCGGGCTGACAGGCGGCATTTGATAATGTCAAGCCCCAAATCAGCAACAGACACCGACCGAAAACAACCGGGGGACTCGAAAGTCGGGGATGGACAATTGCACGTTGCAATTTCAGCCAGTTGCCACTTGGCCGGGCACACATGGCCATCTCAAGTATCTGTCTGGGCCAAAGCCGAGTGCGGTTTGTCTGCCCGGCCGATGGCCAGACTAAGCAACTATAGTTTAACTCCTGCACATCTCGTAATTGCCGCTGAATTTGTCTCCGCTTTTGTCTTTGCAGAACAGTTTCACATTTTCGTGGGTGACCTGAGTGCCGAAATCGAAACGCAACAGCTGAAAGATGCTTTCACCCCATTCGGAGAAATATCGTAAGTACAAGATACAGTTTTTTAAATCTCTAAATCATAATTTATATGTAATTTCCTCTTATACCATAATTGGGATGTATCTGGCTCACTCCTCTTAATTGCGAGAACTATTTTTAGGGTTTCCCACTTCGCCCACTCCAGAAACCTTTTCCACCATCGATCCTTGTTTCGGGCAGCACATTAACTCCAATCAAAGAACATTTTGCCGCACTTGTGCCGGCCGAGCAAATTGTTAAATAAACAAACAAACGGCAAATGAAGTCCTCTGCGCCTAATTTATGAATAATTAGCGAGCCGAGGGTGCATGTCGAAGGAAACCGCGAAATGTTGTGCCACAGCAACGTGAATTTCTCTCGCTTTCCGTTTTTCGCTTCTCGTTTGCTTTTGTTTTTCCTGCTGGACTGGTCTCTGAAAATCACGAGTGAATGGACCATAGAAACGTGGGCTCCCAAGCAACGGGCAATAAATTAATAATTTAATTTTCGACTTTTTTGTTTGAGCAGCAAAAAGGGGGAAAAACAAACTGCAATGGGGACCAGTTGAAAGCCACAAGCAGCTGTCGACGCCGAGGCAAACAAATGCCGGGCGAGTGGCCCAAAAAATATTAGAGCAGAACAAGTGAAAGCAAATAAAACTGATTTATATACATACACCCCTTGCACAGGTGGGCACCCTCCTTTAACTTTATATATATTTTGAGTTCGGCTCAGAAATGTTGCGCCTGCTCATCAGGTCAGTAACCAAAAAAAGACGTCCTGGGAGCGTGTTTCGCAGGCTTTTCATTTGCCACTTCCTTAATTAATGAGCATCAGCCTTCGCCTCCGTCTTCTATTCGCCCCTCGCTATTTGCTCTCGGTTCTTTTGAGAAACGTTGAACTCATTTTGCCAGAAACTATTTATTCGAGTGCACACGGAAAAAAATTGTTCATAGGAAGACGAAGTATAAGAATTTTAATATTTTTGCTGAGCTTCAATTGATGAGGAGTATATCCGCATATAAGCATTTAACTAAAACTATGTTTCAATAATTTTTGACGGTTTAAAATGAATCAACAAAACTATTGGCAGTCTTTTTCTTATCATATTCTTAATTTAAACTAATTTTAAAGTTTTATCATTTTTTCAAGTTGTGCCAAATGTTCGTTTAACGCTGTGAACGCTTGGCCTTTTGAAGTGCTCGTCGTATTTTTGGCCGCGGTTTGTCCCGCGGCCCGGCTTCTGCAAATACTGTTCCTCCGCATGTTTATTTTATGGCGAGCGCAAATCTAGGAAATAATTACATTTTTCATCTACACCTGAAGTGGCTCTTCGCTGCCTTGGGGCCCGAGGAAGCAGCTTCAAAGACGTCATCCCTTGCCAGGATATCCTCGGTCGCCTCCTTTGCCCCTTAATTTATTGCTCTTTATGCCTTGAGTGCCCGCGTGGGAAATAATCGCAAATATGTTGTCGTCTCCGGCATTACCTACTTTTCATCATCAGGTTAACAGCACTCATGGGTGGATTTTTCATTTAGGGGGCTAAATTTATACAACAATTTTGCCACCAGCGTCTGCTCGTTTTTAATTAACTGGCTTAACTTTCCAACTGCGGCAAGCGGTGCAAACTTTACAAAGTAATATGTGAGGAAAGCTCACCATAACTGAAAGTTTTTGTGGTTTTAGTTTGGCAGACGAACGGGAACATAGACAAAACTCATTAGGGAAAGTCGATGGAAATTTATTGAAAAGGGAAGTCTGGGAAAACAAAAGAAACTTAATCCCCCAATTAATTGCTTGCCCTTGGCACTGTCGCCGCCGTAATCACACCCATAATCCTTTCAAAATAATTAAGTCTCTTTGAGTTTCCAAATCAATCAACACCTTGTGCTTAATCAAAACCACCGGGAACACTTGTCCACTTTCCCAGCAGACGATTTGCCCAGGGGCCACTAATATATATAGTTTTCTTATCGCAGCAATTTAATGGACTGGCACACACCAAAAATCCGATTAGACAATATAATGCGAGGACTCTTGCGTCCATTCTTATAATGGTCATAAAACACAACGCCACGAGTGTGCTTGTTTTAATGCAGCTAATTAATTAATCGGTCGGTGGAAAGGATCAACATAAAACCCAAACCACTTCTTGTCGGCCAATTAGGAAATTCCCAGAAACCAATCGACTGCAGCAAGAGCAGCAGCTTCCCAAGTGCCAAGACGATGACGGGCAGTTCAAGGGGTCCGATATACGAGTATATGCTATATGGCGAATAATACTATACTCGTGACCGAGCACAAAACAGAAATTCAATTATCCGCCTGCGGTGGGCGGCGCAAATTGCGTCTGCTTGTCGCTGCAGTCGCCGCAACCGAAACCCATGGCCATAACCAGATAGCAGTGCTCCTGATTAATCACATGCAATATGTTCTGGCCCGACTTCGAACTCGTTTCACAAGCCGTATTCATAAATAAAACCATATTCAGAAGCAGAATCGGATTCGGAATCGGAATCGGAATCATTGCCAGGGAGAGAGGAAGACAAACAAAGGGGTCGGCACAATAGGCAAATTGATTAGCGAGCGGTACATGGACACGTCCTGCCCGTTGGCAGGACTTCTGCTGCCTGATTAGTTCCCTCGATATTGTTGCCGCCTCTCATAATTCAATTACATTTTTGTGCTGCATGGCTAACGAGCCCTTCTCGGCCAGTAATTGGCAGTCCTTCTTGCTGTTGCTGTTTACCGCCTTTCATTGTCGGCCACAAAAGGCTTAACTTGGCCTTTGTGCCCAAGTTTGACCCGTTCAAATTTCGAATTTCTTCCTCTTGGAATCTTGCACAGAGGATAATTTACAAAAAGTCACGTTGCATTTTGTATTTGTGCAATATCCAATAGATATGAAATAAAGTTATTATTATAACTGGAACCAAACAGATACAATTTCTAAAGGTAAAATCTTTATTAGGGATCTCACAATTTAAAAAAATGTTGTATGATTATGTTTTTTTCTGTGTACCCTAACAAAACTTATGCTGAACTTACATGTAAAAGTCCTGAAGTGCTTGCCGGAAAAAAGGCAAAGAAATCAACAAGATAATAGTTGATAGTTGCGACCGGGCGGAATGCGAATGGAAATAAACTCGCTCGCTATCTCCTTCGCTTTTTTCGGTTACTTTTAATGACACTAGGGAAAGTTTTGATTTTGGTTTGCTGTCTACCATCTCCAGACTGCAGACTTTCTCCTTTGCCACCTTGCCACGACGTCATTACGTTTGATATTCCCTCTTTTTTTATGGGGCATATAATTTTGTCGCCCCGTCTTAGCGACAGCCCTCGATTGGGACGATGCTGAAAATGAGCAAAACTTTCAACTTAATCTATTCAGAAAGTTGCCTTGGCTTTAGCCGCGGATTCAGCTTCTTCGGCCCCAGCCCTTTTCATAAACTTCAAAATGCGCTTGTGCACGTCGTCAAGTTAACTCCGCTCCTTGCTGCTTTCTGCAGTTCTGCAGTTCGACTTTGAGTTGCGGAAAGGGGAAACGGAAACCAATGATCGGCGACAAGTGGGTGGCGGCGGCGGAAATGGCGGAAAAAGTTGAGCGGCCCGCGCCATCTAACTCTCGGCTTAAGTAGGCGGCGGCTTTTGTTGCGAGGCGGCGAGTGACAAATCAAAATCGCATTCAAATGCGACGCGGCGTGCAACGGAAGTTAATGCGAAAAACTTTTGCCCCAAAACGCGCACAATCAGTCAAGCATCTCGTTGGCACCCTTCTCGATTTACCTACACTTCAAAAAAGGTTCAAATTTTGTGAAAGAGAAACTAAATTTGGATTGTCTGAATTTTGTTTCAATTATCAAAATTCTAAAACAGAAAATAATTTCACTTTTTTATATTAATTTATTCAACAAATTCTCTAAATATTTCACATTTAAAGGGTTAATTTTTTTCTCAATGTGTCTCTTCCGGATTTTCTCCCAATCCTTCGCTCTGTTTGTGCGTAGTGTGAAAAATGAGTCTTGGCAGTTTGTGTTGCAGCCGCAAAAGCCTGACACTTTTTCATGCCGCCTGCGACGATTTATATTTGTGGAAAGTGTCAAAAGTTGGGCCAAGTTCTGCGACTTTAAAGCGCCACTCAATGCAAATTAAAGCAAATTGAAACCGGCCCGAGTACATTGAGCTGTGTAAACTTTTTAATATAATTTTAATGGCCGCCAAAGTTTGCACAATCATTAAAAGGCAAACAATTTTCGTTTTCAATTTGTACAGATTGTGTATCAATAGCCAGGTTTAATGCTTAGATAATAGACAGAGAGCCAGGCGGCGGCGGCGGCGTCGACTTTGGCCCCGGGCATAAATTTATTTAATTTACTTTCATGCTGCGGCAGGGAACTTTTCCCATAAAATACGCATTAATTCATTAAAATTGACAAAGGCGAAACACGAGTGCCAAGCACGGTTGGCTGCCTTTTGGACAGTCTCTGTTGCCAAATGCTCGCCGAGTGAATGACTGAATGACTGGGTGACTGACAATGTCCTGCGTTTTCGGGGCCAACTAAACGGAGCCAAAACAGTTTGCAAAGCGGCGCCCCACAGCGGCTAAATGTGTATAAATAAAAGTGCTTCAGTCGCGAGAGGAGCGGCGGCGCCTTTTAAAATTAAATCAACGGAAATAAACGGGACAACGAGGGATGTCAGGACAGCGGCAGTGGCAGCGGCAGCGACACAAACTTTTTTTTATCGCGCCAACAAAGCCGCGCCAGAAATTATGCTGCAATGAAGACGACAACGAGTAGTCCTTTTTGTCCTTGGACGAGGGGCGACAATTTTTGGCTGGCGCTTAAAATGGCACTTTGGCTGCCTGTCATTTGCAGGCAGCGCGGCACAAATTGAATTTAACTGCACTTTCTGGGCCTTGCTCGGCTCGCCGGAGTTGAGCCGCTGCCAAAAAAACAAGTCGGCAGCGGCAGCGACGGCAGCAATGGCAGCGGCGGCAGCGTCGACCCTCCGGGCCCGCACATATGTTGAAAGTTTATCACTTGGCCAAATAAAAATTTGCTACTCGGGCCTCGACGGCCTTGCTCTAAACTTTTGGCTACAAATTTATTGGCAATAAATTGACTGCCATTAAAGTAAGCGAATAAAAAATGGCTGCCAACGCATAAATCCCCCAAATAATTTGACAAAATGAGTCACACAGATTGAGTGGCCCATTTTATGGGCCTCCGGCTCTACAAAGTCACAGGTGCAATTTCGACACGGAAATGTAATTTTAAAGCACTCAACGACCTCTGGGGCACAGGCCCAAGTCTTAGCCAGAAAAAATTAGCAGAACGAGCGAAGGGGGAGGCGCAAAATAATATAATCATGGACCAATAAAGTTGAGTCATACACAGAGAAAAAACCATAGGCAAAATAGATGTTTCGAATTTTGCATACACAAAGAAAGAAGTATGACTTGTTTTAGTGTTCTAGTTTACTCGAGATTTTTCCAGCAGTGCACTGTCTGTACAGGTGGCCCTTCCTCTTGAGTGACACTCTGCGGCAGGATGGCGAAGGAGCTGCAAACAAGAGAAATCTAATCAAAGCTAATCCAACAAAAGCGAATGCCGGAGCAATGTCAAGCGCCTTTTGTTTGCCCCAAGTGGCGTAAGCGCGGAAATTTGCTTGGCCAGACTCAAGGGCCCGAGTGCGATGGTAGACATTTATTTAAAATACAAGCTATAAAATGAGCTGCCGGATGCCGATGTGGCGGATGCGGACGCGGATGCGGATGGCCATGCAGATTTGCCACAGAGCCAGCCAAGTGTCGAGTGCCCTGTAATTGCCGGACAAAGGTAAACGCCCGAGGGGCGGGCTCAAAGTAAAGGCGATAAGGTGAGGGAGGCGAGGGGGAGGAATTAAATGAATTTGATTTACGTTTTTAAAGCCAAATAAACGCCTTTCAATTAAGTCGCAAGCAGGAGCAGCAGCTGCCCACGGGTTGCCAGCGTCGCGTCCGTTGTCTCTTATTGACTTTGGCACTGGCTATGTGCCGTTGACAGCGTTCGTTGGCATTGGTCTCTGGCAAAATACTCGAAAAACCACCGCAAACACCTGACGAGCATTCATTCGATGCCACCTGCCCCAAGCCGTCCATCTGAATCTCCATCTCCCTCGCTCTCTCTTTTCTCGGATCGCTCCCTCTCGCTTTCGCCCATCCACAACCGCCGTTTGCATAGAGCGCTCATACGCCCTGTTGCCTCGTTTCGCTTTTGTCGTTACATTTTGAACCTGTCCTTTTACACTGGAAAATGAAAAGCCATTTTCGCATTTAAAGACAGAAGATTAGTTAAAGAACATTTGATTATAGTTGGAAGGAAAGAATGCTAAAAGATAGTAAATGAATAATCTAAACTCTGAAGGGTTTTGCATAAAAATCATGGCATTTAAAATACTACTAACTTGGAAGCTATACTTTTTCTTTTCTTCTGTATCTCTTAATCCCAATCAAAAACCTATTATTTCGCTAAGTGCATGCTCTCAGCTTGTTGTCATTTCGGTAGCGCCGCACCGTGTTCACTGATTTCGCTTGCAAATTAATGAGAAATTAGAGACAATGCCGGAGTCAGAGCCACAGAGCCGCAGATAGGAGGCTACGGCAGGACCATTGCCATTGCGCTGTCCTCTTTCGTTGTCGTAAAAAGAACATTTGTGCTAATTTAGAAAAAGGCAAATTTGGACAGGACTTCATTACGGGCACGTAACGGCATTGGCATTGCTTTTGGCCTGGTCCTTGTTTGATTGATTGAATTTGTCTGGGGTTGGTCGATTGGGGTCGGGGGTTATTGGTTCAGGGCTCTCCATCTCGTATAATGGCAGAATCGAAGCCCCGGGTCCAGCAGCCATACATATTTAATATTTAGATTATTTCCTTGTCGATTGATATCAATTTAATGTGTTTTTGGGGGCAGACGCAATTTGCATAATGTCTTTTTGATTTGCATTTAGTTTCGGGGTCCATCAATTCGTTTGAAGACCCGGCACAATGGAGAATTGAGTGCATTTCGAATTAGTCTTTTTCACTCGAAAGCCGCAAAGCCACGGCGCATAACCACTCCACGCTCGTCTGCAATTAAATTTAATTAAAACACATGAAGAGCGCCACTTGCCACGCCCCAAAGAATAGGTAGGGCCTCTTCTAAAAAGTCCCCGCCCCCCGACTCGCAGTGCGCTGTAATTTCAGATTAATTTGCATATTAGACCGCTGACATTTTCAACTACAGCGGAGGACAGTGACATGTGTGCGTAGTGACGAGTCGATTAATTGCGTTAGATTATCCGCTCGGCACGCACACACATACACAATCACACACATATACACACACATGTGGGCATGAATATAGGGACGCTTAATTTGTGCCTTGAGCTAATTTCATTTCTTTGTTGTTATTGCAAAACGCACGAAGGGCATTACGATTCTGGGCTGCCATCAAACGAAATTATAATTGAGACCCGGCCGCAGTGAAATCCTGGAGCGCACGCGCTCTTATGAAATCACCAGCTACACAGGGAGAAAATATCAAGAAGTTTCTTGTTCTGATGTCCTAATTAGAGCGACTGAAGCTCTATTCTTTTGTGTGGGACAGCAAAACGAAACCAATCAGTCTGAATGTGGCTTAATTATGGCCTTGGGTTTCGTGGATATTTTTATCAAGAACCATTTACAATTCTCCGCCGTGTACAAATGAGTCTCGATGGGGAAAGAGGAGTGCGATGTGTTTGTACAGCTAAATAGCTATGCATGCCTAATGTCTGTATTTAACTGGGCATGAACCATGAGCAAAGTCTGGTTCTGGGCACGCTCGTAATTATAGAAGCAACATACCCACCCAGGACAATCCCACTTTCCCACTCCCCCACTTCGTCACCCACTCACACCAGTTAATAATCAACTTACGCATCTGCAGTGGAATATACATAAACACAAGGACATGGACGGGATAATGCGTGTGGGTGGGCGGGTGTTTTTACCCCTGCCCTGACCATGATAATGTCAATTTGTCTGTGCCACATGGCCACGCGCTTTTTATGATTAAAATAGGTAATAAAAATGTGCATGTGTGGGCTTTCGGTACTGTCATCCTGCCAGTGTGTATGTGTGGGTGGGTGGGGGCTCGGTTAAATTAATTAAACCAAATAGAAAAACTGAAGCACAAAGCCGCAACGAATTAAATAAAAACGGTGACAATTTATATGAAGTGGCAAGAGACAATTCCCGAAATGCCGCAAAGGTGGCAGAGCAGTCCAAATTAAAAATGTTAATTTGGGTTTTTATTTACAAGGCTTCTTCGCGGAATACGAAACCCGTTAATTTTACTCCAGTACAGCAATTGCTATTAAGCTTGAAATGTTTTTTATAATAGAACAAATTTATTTTGTAGAATCATGTCAAAACTTTCCGCTTTCAGTTTGAAAACTAGTTGATCAAAATCTGAAAAAGTAGCCAACAAACTCTGCAGGACTTAAATGGTTTACTCTGTTACCAAAGTGTCGCCAGATGCTGCCAGTCTCGGCCTGATGAATTTGTTGATTTATCACAGACATCTTTCCCACACCTACGCACCCCAAGGAAATCCAGACTCGGCATATGAATATATACGTACGCCATGTCCTTAAAGAGCTGACTGCGAGGATTTTGCCAAATGGCGAGAATTTATTTTCTAGATGTAAGCAGATGTGGACGGGGAAGTTCATTGGCATCGTGTAACAGCTGCTGCTGTGAAAAGTACTCGGACTTTGGCCGAAAGCGGATGAGCCAAGATGCTGCGCTTTGAGACCGACTTATTGCTTCCTCCTTTGAGTTCAACAGCTGGCAAGATGAAGTCATCAGATTAGTTAGTTTCAGCTTTCCCCTCAGCTCAACTCCTCAACCCCCTTCTAAATCAAGTCGGAGATATTAATTCGCCACCACACCTCAGTTGAACTTCTGGTTGAGTAATTATGTGCGCCAATGCTCGAGTTCAGGTGGAAATCATGTTGTGTATTTCCGTTGCAATTGCGAAATTTTAAACTTGTTAACAGCAAATTGAAGTCATTTCCTGTTGCAACAACAATATGTTGCGGCATAGTGTAGCACAAAATAAATGAGAAAACCACAATGCAACAGCAACCGACAAAACACAAAATGGAGAAAAAACAACAACACCAAGGCACAAGGCACAAGGACTCAGTACCAAAGAAAACAAAAATGCCGAAAAGGTACAAAAGCGGAAATAAACGTTGCAGGCAGTCAGCCAAGGACCTGGGACCACGGAACAAGGACCAAGGACCAAGGACCAGTCCCCCGGACAGGATAACCTGTTGACCACGTGCATACTGCAATTCAAACAACCCGACTCAAGTTTTGCCGAAAAATGCCAAGAAAATTGCATTTTCGCCGGAGCAGGAGAAACATGAAAAAGGTAGCAACCACGACTGGCGACAGTGCAAAATAAGTAAAAGGCAGCTGGGAAATAAACTCCGGCGTTTTGTGTTTGTCGGGAATAGGCAGACGATACTGTACACTGAGGAAAAACAGGGCTTTGATTCATAAAAATAGCTGTAGTAGCTTATTGTAAAGAATTAACTAATCTACCTAATTATCTTAAATTTTATAGATTAAAAAATTTTGGGGTGTCTCTGCCAAATGAAGTTAGCTTAGTTACGATATTAGGCAGGGAATTATATTTCGAGTGCATCTGAAAGGGAATCCAAGGAGGGGGTGGCCAAGTGAAATGCGCGCATCGCGTGCTGCGAATGCAATTTCGGAGCTGCTGCACGACCACGCCCCTTCCCCCTGACTGCGTTAACAATTTCCAAAGAGGGCGTAGAGCAGGGGAGGGGAGGGCGACAAATGCAATCTACAAACAATGAAATGAATTGTCAAGTGCAAACATGCCACTGACGTGCAATTGCAACGCGTATGCAACAAGCCTTCATTGGCTGCAATTGCCAGCAAGGCAACGTACCAAGCAATCACCCAACCACCCAAACTCGCAAACTCCCACCCACCTATCCGCACTCCCAAAAAATCCACCCACACATCAGCAGCTCGCATTGCGAATTTATTTTGCATGCGGCTGGCAGTTAAAAAACACGCCAGAAATGCGAGCTGCTTAGGCGCTTCCGCCGGGCGACTTAACAAGAGCCCATCAGCCGTCAAAGCGAGCGATAAAATGTTTTGGCCAGGAAAAAAAAGGAAAGCGGCTGAAACGCTGCCACTTTTATGACACTGCAATTCGGCGAAAGCTGTTTTGGCCCGTCTGCTTTGTGTGTGTATGTGTTGTGACACGATTAAAGGACTCGTGGACTCGAGGACGCTGTTCTTTCGCCGCTCGCTGCTCCTTAAAGATTTATGGTCCGCGCCATGCACTTGCAACTCCGCCGGATATCCGGAATGACACGACAAGCAGCCGAAATGCATTGGCCGTAAACGGATACTTGGCAGTAGGACTTTATGTCCACTTCGAGGCCATCTCCGTTCGACCATTTTACCACAATTTATACACTGGAAAAATGCCCGAACAACTGCAGAGAGCGTGCCTAGAATATTTATATATTTGTATGTATTTTCAAAACATAAATCTTTAAGACGTTGGAAAGTTGCCTATTGATACATTTTTTGAAACCTTTACAATTCTGGTAAACTTTTCAGTGCACTCGTATTTTCTTGTTGCATTTAGCCATCCCGCTGGCTGCTAAATCTTGACTCTATTCAGGTCACCCACTCAGGATGTTTTCAGCAGCCTTTCGGCTGACTTTGAGTTGGATTTTCACTAAGCAATAGGAGAGTGGAGATGCCCGAAAAAAAATGTGGAAGCTGAATACCTCTGCCCACAATTGTTGCTCCGAGTTGAGACTTGGCTTTTGTTGATTTGAACTTTTGTTCATTTTTTCCCTTTTCTTTGACAAGGGGCAGCCGATGTGGGCATGGTCATGTTATCTTGTTGACATGCCGGACGTTGACATATCCATTTTTTACAAGCCTAGACAAACTCACTGGCCCCTCCGGCTGCCTGGTCATTCTTTTTCTATTTGCCAGGACTTATGCTGGCTCTCCGCAGGACCCTCTTCCCTTCCTTTTCTCTGTGAAAGTGAGTGTGTTTGTGTATTATAGGAATAACAATGCCATTGGCCAACGGCAACGCAAATAACAACAACGACAATCGGGCGCTGCCATGAAGGTAATTTATTATTTTTTTGTGACTTGATTTTTCTGTTTTGTGGGTCAATTCCTGTCTCCCAACCCCACAAAATAGAAATAAATCAATTTTAAATCACGTCATTATTAAATGGCTATAAATGCTTTGAGAAATGCTTTGTTGGTAGCAGAATGCGTGTGTGCGGCACTCACACAACAATTAACACTTGGCCATTACTTCCATTTGCGGCATGTTAATTTGTTGCCACATCAATTGCTGTTGCCAATATGCGAGGCGCATGCACAAACAAACGGCGCTCACACAATCAAAGGCGCTCCCATGCACTAAAAGAAAACTAAATAGTTTTTATTCTAGGTAAATTGAACTAATTTAAAAATTTAAAGTTAGACCCAAAAATCGGTTTTATTTTACTTTACTGCACCAAGTTCAAGGGCTCTTCATTAGTTTGTAAGTCCCTCCCAATTACAGGCAGTTTTTCTCCGTGTGCACACACATGGACACCCGATTCAGGACTCTGGAGTCGGGATGCCTGTGCAACAATCTCACCGACAGCTGCCGCTGTTGCGGTTTGCAACTACAACTATTACAACAGCAGCATCGAAGGGCGGCAACAAAAGCGACTGCAAGGCAACTCGATGGGTGGCCAAAAGGGGGTGGCGATTGGGCCGGCGGCTTGCTGACAATTGCCTGACACTGGGCAGCTGCTTTATTTGTCCCGCACACGTGGACAAACCCCACCCGCTATTCCCCTGCTGGCCCCTTGATTTGGCCCGGCCAAGTCAGACAAACAGAAGTCACGGGGTGGGCGCACGGAAAGTGGGCGGGGCAGGGAAACGAACCAAAACTGAAAGCGAGCGAGAGGCTGACTACGACCCAGCGGTCGAACAATAACGCTTGAGTGATTATGCAATTGACAGCTAAATCAATCAATGATGTCAACTACATGCCGGCGACACACACACACATCCCATGCACACCCATACTCTCGCATGCCTGTGTGTGTGGTAGCAAACTGGCGAAACGTCCATGTTGTTTTTGACATTTTCAATTTTTTATGACAAAACTCCAAATTGGTACAAGTTGTTTTTTCTGCCTTTTTTTCAGCCTTTTTGTTGCTGCCTTTTCGTATTGATTGCCATAAAAAAGTTGATGCCATTTCAACAAATTTCTTGTTGAGCATTAAACTTTTCAATTCTTTTAAATATGTTTTTCTCGTTTTGCAGTACACTGGGGATTTGCTGAAGCTAAAATAATACATTTTGTTTTTAATAAAGCCCGGAATTTGTTATGATGTTTTGCTTTAAAGCTTCAATCAATTATTCAAGTATTTAGAACAGACACATTTTTTTAGCTATCGAGCGGCAGGAAGGAAATGAATTCCTTTAGAGCTTAACTCAAACAAAAAATGTGAATTCTATACAGTTTTTCATTGCCTAATAAAATTCTTTCTTATAAATTTCGCATACTATTATATTTTTTTCGCTGTACGAATAAATAAAATGACCATCAATGACTGCTTATTTGATGGCCTCAACTTTTGCAATGGCAGCCACTCGAAAGCAAATTAAGCAGACCCGTTAGCAAAAAACAATGACAGAACGATGACAAATTCGAAAGGAAGGACGGGGAACGGTGTCGGTATCTCCCAGTCAGCCACACACTCGCATTTGTCAGCTCTCGTCCTTTTTGGCGCTGATTGCCGGCAATCGGCAGATGCCAACGCACGTTCGCAATCGAGCATTGTTATTGGGACGTCGACTGCTACCGCCTTAGATGATAAATATTTCATTTTTATGTTTCGGTCTGGCAGGCTCTCCGCAATCCGCAATCCACACTCCCACCCACCGTCGCTTTCATCGATGTATCGTATCGATGACGTTTAATTTATAAATATGATGAAGCTGATGTTTGTCTAGCTTACACCCACGACACGCTTAGCTAGAGATACAAAAAATATACACAACTTGAGCTTCCCTTGAATCCATGCACACACAATCGGTCTTCAATCAGCTGGGAAGAAATCGGGGGAAAAGTTTACCCCGAAGTTTACATCTGGTAAGCGGAAGTGTACGCTTTTGTGTGCGTTATTAGCTGAGGAATATTTATGTCTATGGAGTGGCTGCTTCCTGTTTGTTGCCGAAACAGTGGGGTCAATATTAAATTTCCCTCCCACCTCCCATCGCACGGACTTTAGCTCGGCATCTGGCCCACTGTATTTATCTGTGGCAGCACATCATCAATTATGGCCACCGGAAGTTACATTTTTGTCTACGTCGTGTCTTTATTTTGTTGCGAAACGAGAGAGGCACGAGGACCATCCTCATGATTTGGCAAAGCTTCAGACCCCGCTACACTACCAGTGAATAATTAATGACAAGGACAATGGAAACTTCCGTTGCGACGCGATATGCAAAACACTCTCGGGGGAAAACTCATAAACAGAGCTCTTGAAAGCGGCAAAGACTCGAATCGATTCCGTTCTCAATAACGCGTGAAAAGCTCCGCTTTCACCACGAGCATTATGCAAATCACGGCAGGAGACGATTTCTAAAAATCTGTTTACGAACGAGAACATCTGTTGGAAATCTAAAATATTTCCCAACAAAGGCAGGCGGAGCGGAGCTTACTCCTTTGCCACGGAATTTGATTTCACGTTTTGTTTCTCCACCCATCGCTTTTGCAGGACGGTTTGCAGCAGTCTGCGTCTGCGATTCATATATCGTGCTTCAATAAAAAAATTTTTCAATATTTCTAACTTACCCACACAGGCGAGCTCACTAAGCCTGGCCAGGAGGAAAACGGCGACGGGGGAGTGGAGCTGGATTAACCCGGCTCTTTGCTCTTTGTTGTGTTGTGCTGTGCTGTGTTGCGTTGTGTTGTGTTCGCATTTCAGAACGACGATGAGGATGCCAGCCAGGATGCGTGTATTTCACAGCATATGTTGCCGAGTGCACTGAAATTCCTCTCAATACGGAATACCGAAAATTGATGCTCGAGCAGCGCTCTCATGAAATAAATATTTTGCCAATACCGTAATGTTTGCAATAACATTATGGCCTTCATCGTACCGCACTGAAATTCCAATTCCAATCAACTGGCCGGAAATCTCAGCAGCATTGGAATGCTCTTAAAGCTGCCGGCGACTTAACGATCGTTACATTGGCCATTGAAAGCTGGGAAAGCTGGGAAAGTGCGAAATGCAACAGCTACACTACAGAGTAACCTTAAATAAATGAACGAAGGAGTTTTGCTTCAATCCATACCTTACATAAGACTTCGATTCCCATTCAATGCTAGATACTTGGTAATCATCAGACATTTTCATTTGGCTTTTCTTTCGAGTGCACGAGAAGAAAGCCAAATATTAGCCACGTACAGATAATCAGCACCCAAAGGTGCACTCGCCACCAAACCCATAAAACGAACGAAAAACAAAGAGCTACAAAAACCAACAAGCGGCAAGAAAAAGCTGCTGCAATGCACACAGCTTAAGCGGCGATGGACTGGCCAAGACAGACAGGAAAAGCGAGGTCGGCGGGAGCGGAGAGAGCGGGAAAAGCGGGAAAGCGAGGGAATGCAACTCCCAGGTCAGCTGAGAGGGCTAAGAATACTCTTGCACTCAACTCCGCCGCTCGCTGTTGCAAAAGTCAAAAGCATAAAATCCGATAGCTTCCGCTAAGCTGGCTTATTCAAGCGTACGTAGGGCTAATAAAACATTTCCAAGGATTTCGCTAGGATTTCACGGCCCAGGTCAGCTTGGAGATCTCGAGTTTTATTTACGGACTTTTGGCCATCCACATGCACGGCGGAGGTGGTCGTGTGCCAGGTGGCAGGTGGCACTGAAAGGTCACACTTGTTAACTTGTTGGCGCTCTAAATTATTTCTTAATTGGCTGGGCCGGCAAGAAGTATTCCAAATGAACCCACGGCGATTGGTGTTGAATTCGAGATTAAAGTTTACCTAAGACACTGCCTTTGTGGCCCCACGCCGCCAGAATGAAAAACTTATCTCGAGGAAGTGAATCGCACAAAGCTCAGAATGTCAACAAACAAATTCAAAGCCAGCCAGCGATGCTTATCCTTAATGATGCTGTAAAATGTGCTTCTTATACCAAGTACTTCTGCCAACAAGGGTATATTGTACTTATTTAAATTTTAGACGTTAGGTTTACAGGGCTTTAAAAATATAAATCCTCTCAAGGTTCTTGAAGGGTTCGAATTTTGTACATAGTTAAGCTCACTTTCCCCTTATAAATAGGATTTTTGTATTGAAAATATGGTTTGAGCAAATTAAGAATACTTTCACCAGAACGCCATTAAGTAGGGGGTATCTCAGAGTCTCAGATGCTGAGCTCTTTTTTTCATTTTCCAGCGATAGCTTTATCTCGGCCACCGGTGAGTCACAGTTTTGCCGAGAAAACTTTCTTTCAGCCTCCTTTTATCCGCTTTTTAGCCTTTTCAGCCCCGAAGCAATCAAAGTTTCGCAGCTCAAGTAAATGTCTAGGGCATTTGTCTTGACTTTTTCGAACGGGCTCTTAATTGCTGCCAGCGCTCGGCTATCAATGAAACTGTGGCCGGCGATGTGACATGCAAACGAATGAAATTATGCCTGCCAAAAAATGGATAACGAGCCAAGTTGCTACAAGTTTTTAATAGAACGAAACAAAGAACTTGAGCAGCCGGATGGCAGACTCTCTCGAACTCCAGACGTAGGCAGCAAACTGGCGCATAAACTGCTGAAAAGATGATGAATTTACAACGACTCCATAAAGTTGGCCGCAGTGAAAGCCGCTCCACAGTATTTTTTGTGTGCGTTGTCGGTGTAATAAACAAACTTTTAGCCAACTTTAGTCCACTACTTTCGCATCGTATTTTTTTTGGACGCGCTAGCTCGGCTGCTGAGTGGTGCATGTACGACAAGTTTTTAACACCAAAGAAGCAGCCGAACAGGGCACGCTTAGTTAGCCATGATGATGTAGATGATGTAGATGCAGATGTAGCCGATGTTCGGGGGTCGCTGGTCGCATCCAGTCCATTGACACGGAGGGTCGCTCATCTTTGGCATCATTAAGCGCCGTTTTGCGGACGGCAGTTGCGGACTGCAGGTGCGGAGTCGCCGGGAAACGGAGTTGGCCAAGTGCAGTCGGGCAGAAAGTGAGTCCCAACTTGTTCAAGGGGGAAACGCAGAGACACAAAGGCGAGTATTTCAGCTTTTATGACTTCCAGACGCCCTCTTTGGGGCCCACAAAAAAGGAAAGTTCTTTGGGAAGGTTGCTTTAAAGTAATAAATAATCAGCTTTAGTTAAATTTCCTTAAAAGGCTCCTTAAACTAAAACTTTATTATTCGAAATCTGTTCGATTTTCTGTTTGAATTTACCGCTTTCCTGTTAAAATTTAAGCTTTGCCGCAGGAGCTTGGCGTCGCCTTGGTTCGCTTAAAAACTAATTAATCTAAATGGATTTTTGTTGTTGCATTTTGCACTCGTGCATATAAAGCAAACACACACACACAGACACACACATGATAAAGTCGAGTTAACTGTAAGCGGAGCACTCAATGAAAGCGAAAAATGCCAAAGGGGGAAAGGGTGTGCGGAGAGAGGAAAAGCGATGGCGGGGAAAACCGAAGCGAACCGCAAGCAATTTGCATGTTTGAAACCGCCATTCCATCCACCACCCGAGCCACCCAAACCCAAACCACCCGAAAGCAGCCAGCCACCCGAACCACCTAGCCACCCTGGCCACCCAGGCCACCCCAGTCACTGGCCATCAACCACTATTGGGGGCAAACACGAAAGGGGCCGACCGTGTGTGGCATCATGCAGAAATCGGGGACAGCGTTAAAGTAGCCTTATCGCCACGGCATCAGCTTCAGTTGCAGCGGGCAGCAACTTCAATGTGGACAGTTTGAAGCAGTTTTATTGACGTGTGTCCGGGCGTGGTCACGAGGGGCTGGATCAAGGAGATATATAAAACGGGGCTTACCCGCCTGCCACCGCCACTGCCACTGCCTCTGGGGAGGGGCGAGAGTGGCTGTTGCGTTATAAATAACGCTCGGTCGGTTGGGAAATGCACTTCAACGTTTAGCCTGCGGCGGCATCGGTTAATGGAATTTATCCATTCTCCGGAGCCTTAAAGTTTACGAGAAAGAAGGAGGAATTTCCTCTGTCCCGGCCATAATTCATGTCAAATCAATGCCGAAAGGAAGAGCGGCTAAGGCTATATCTTATATAATTTATTGAACACACATACGGAAGGAAAAGTGGCTGGATTTGCGTGTATGTATGGACATCGGCGCCATTTTAATTTGATTTTACCAGTATTTTTTCCCCTTGCCCGTCGTCTGCCGTTGGCGTCGTTTTGGCCATATGTGACAGGACTGACCATTTAAGGATTTTAGCTGATGAGAATTCAACTAAGCGGACGCAAATTGAATAAAGAGAATTGCCAATTGTCAGGCACAAAAGACAGGCGCCAAAATGTAGGCTAAGAAATTTTGCAAATGCGAAATTCATTTGCTTTAAAAAAGAGTTTTATAAAAGATGTTTCGGATTTCTCAAATATGTTTTGTTTCATTCTATAGATTTTTCACATGAATGCATTAAGTAATGGTTTAGATACCTCGCTATAGGGATTTCTTTTTCATTACCTTACAAAAAATATTTTATCGCGTTGGAAATCTGCGATCGGTAGTTAAACCGCTGCTTTTATAAAACGGTTTTGCCTGCTTTTTTCAGCTGACCTGTCCAAGCATATTGTTTACCCTTCGTCCTTTACAAAGATCCTGGCATTGTCCGATGTGTGTGCATGTGGTGTTCTTTGTGCGGTGCAGCTGTTGGTATTTCTGCGTGGTTTTTGGCGGTACTCTTTCGGTTTCTGTGTGTTTTTCATTCTTTTTCTGTGTGTCGGCACATCGTTTATTATGCCAAGCGAGAAATGCAATATTTTCTCCTGCGCCGCTACGTGGCCGACAAAAATATTTACAATTTGGCAGCGGCGGTGTCCCTTCAGCGCGCCACAGTGGAACCCCCTTGCCACAGTGGAGCCGCCACACAGCGGCAGCTGCTATAGAAACGGAAGCCATAAAAGGAAGCGCACTCCATAAAAAAGGAGGCCACACACCATTCGGCTAAGCTCAAAAGCGGCAACTTCAATCTTTGAATGTTTTATTTACTGCAAAATCGATATGGCTTTTTCGCCCCATCCCCGCTTTTCTCTACGTGCTCGAATGGGTTGCCTTGCTGGCAGGGGTTAAGGGGCCAAGGGGTCGGACCAGGGGGCAAGGGGCAAGGGGTGAGCGGGCTTAACACACAAGTGCCAAGCGTAACGAGTTGCATGCAAATTTCTCCTTTTTGTTTCTCGTTCTCTGCTCTGAAATATCACCTCCGCCTCTCGCTCGCTCAAAAGGAAATTTCAATAGCAAAGCGGGGAAAAGCCGGGCAAAAGTGATTGGGGGGCAAACGGGAAACGTTCAGTGTCCATGGCAAATCACACACCACATAATTTTCCCGCTGCACTGGAGACACACACACACTCTCACTCACACACATACTCGCACACTCTCACCCAGACAGACGCGTAATGGCTGCCCTGGAATTAGTGAGACAGTCGCTGCCGCCAGGATCCCCAGGCGCATTACGTATGCATGACGTTGGCAGGACGAAAGGAAGAGGGGCGCCCGAGAGGCTGGAGCGGCCACCAAAGCTGCCGCGTCGCATCGTGAATGGCGTAAATGCCTGGACAGAAGCAGCAGCCTGCTGCTCCTCCAAAAATCGAGCAAAACTAGCAGCACAAGTCAAGCAGCCGCAGCCGCCAGCGAAGCGATAGATGGCCTTCTGTGCACTCAAAAATAAAACTATTTAATCTGGCAAAAGTTCTCCTAAATTAGTAAAAACGTAGAATACTTTTCCAATGAAAAGTTTTGTAGTCTAAGAAAAGTCAATTAGGTGTTTTACAAGATGCTTAGAGTCCATTAAATTACAGCTTGTTCTTCTACAATACACACTTTATTTATAGATATTTTATAAAGTTATATAGTTTGAGGAAAGGTTACCTAATTTTTTGTAGTGCCGGATAGAAAAAGGAGTGGCGAACAGGGAGGAGTTTGGGGTCAGGTCTCAATGCTGATTGCGATCGCTGCCGGTTTGGCCATTTTGCCACGACTCCCCGAAGTCGGGTCCCATGTTGATAATTCGAAATTTGTATTCCAATCTTCAAATTGTCTCCAAAATGGAATTGATTTTATGCAGATGAGCATGAAATTGTCTCAATGCGAGTTTTGCATGTTGGTGTAAATAAATGTAACGATGTCTGGGCAGGGGGACAAGGACAAGGACGTGATGAGCCCGGGTCTCTCCGGTTTTTCCGTTTCCGTTTGTGTTTCCACTTCTGGCTTTTTTTTCTGCCATTTTGCCCATTTTGCAGAGTGCATACCGCATCAAAGATGCGACGTTTACGGATTTGTAATTCACAGCAATTCAGCACGGGCTGCCGTTTCGATTCGGCAACCGCATACATATTTCCTCGAACCAAAATTTATTACTTAATTCTCCGGGACGGCAGATGCCACTGGCCGGAAAATCAAATCAAATAAAAGAAGGCAGCCGCAGTGAAAAGCTCATAAAATGCTCCAAGAAATCCACTTTAAATATTTGGCTAACCAAAAAGCCAGAATTGAAGCCCCACCCGCTTTCCCATCCCGGAGCTCAAACAATGCGCTCGCTTGCATTTCATTTGAATTTACAACTGTATTCGGGTATTTGAAAGGGCGGCGGAGTAGCTCTGCCACGCCCCCGACCCCGTCCAACAAGGAAATGGAAATCATCATCATCAGCCATCAGGGTTATCGGCGCAGAGGAAGCCAATAAAGTGCAAGCACGAGACAAACACAAATCGAATAAAAATTCCCGGCGAAAAGCTCGCAGTGGAAATTCAAAACTGAAAGGCGAAAAAATGCGGAATAACTGTGCGCAGTCAATAGCCCGATGTGTAAACATGGCCAACAAAAATATTTCAATATTTCAAACACGCAACTCAATGTCGATGATGATGCCGATGCTGGATGAGATGATGCGATGAGCTGCGCTCCGCTCTCGCCTTACTTACTTGGCCAAAAAGGAAATTGAAGGACAACCGCAATTCATTGATTTAGTGCCAGGGATTTCGACTTGGCTCCAGCTTATATATGTTCGTTCTCAATTCTACATTCTCCCTTGTGGCGTACGAGTACGCGATGTTATCGCTTTTCATTTGTTTGCACTGCTGAGTAATTTGTGTTTGCCATTGCTGTTGATGTGTTTAGCATGTCCCAGCCCCCCAGCACCAGCGATGGCCCGATTTGTAAATTATATGTCTGCCAAGTACGCCGATGGGGTGCAGATAACGCTCTTAAAGTGGCCAGGAAATTGCAAATTGCTGGTTAAGTTGCGTAGGCAAGTTACGCCCTAATAAATATGTTACCAGTCGATTTCTTGGTAATGCCGGCATTGGCTTTCCTATGTCTTTATTGCAATCGATGGCAAAGGGAAACCAGTGTCCACATTGTTAGATACACGCAAGAAAAACGGCTTCAGTGCAAACAAAGCTCAGCCATTAAACTATCAAATTGTGATCTTCTCGCAAATACATATTAAAATCGAACTCATATTTTATGTGGGCTGGGAAAGCCCACTCGAACTCAAGAGTTATATCCCAGCAGTTATCAATGCCTTGGCCCACACTCCCCGCTCCCCGCTCCACTCTCGTGGTACACAAAAATCCCATGCATAAGTTTATTTCGCCCGGCCAACTTCGAAGCGTCTATAAATCATCTATGCAATTTTAATTCAAATACAAAAGAATTTCCAACACATGGCTGGGGCTGGAATGGGAGCTGCATTGCTGGCATAAACCAATTGCAAAGGCCAAAATGCCGAGGACTCCACAACTAATGCGCTCAGCGCGCACCGCAAACATTCCTCCGTCCCGGCAAACCCAAAAAATAGATCGGGCCAAAAGCTACTCGAGTCCCGGGCCAAAGGCTTTGGGAATAAAGCCAAAAAATATGCAGTATAAATAACCGCATTTGTATGAGTGCGTGCGTGTATGCGAATTATTTTGTTTAACGTTTATAGTTTTATGCACTTAAGATAGCAAAATATTTTCTTTCTCTCTTCTGGTTAAATTTATTTTCGAGTATCAGGCACTGAGCTTAAGCCAAAAGCAAAACTTTTGCCAATATTTGTAAAAAATATATTGATTGGCCTGAGAAAAGTGTAAGGAGGGAATAAAAGTCGGAAAAGGCTTTTATATGTAGATACAGATATGTGCATACAGATCCTACTTGTGCACATAAATTTATCGTTTCCCTAAGAGTTTTCAAATTTTCCGCTTTTACTTTCAGCTTAGCTCAATTTTGTTTGCTTACAGTGTTTATGTTTAATTAAATGTTACCTAATTGGTGGTCATTAATTTGTAAATTGGTAGACATTTCTTCGTTATTAAAGCAATGTACTTTAATTATACTATTAATCTCAAAGTCTATTCATAAATCACTTAATTTTATGTGCTATTAATACAAATTTGCTATCGATATGACTCAAAATTTATGACATGTTTGTAATCTTTTAAAACCAGATTGAAAGTGTATTTAAAATTCAGCTTCGCAAATCAAAGTTTTGAGGTTGTCTTTTGCATCTCTTGTGTGCCTCACATTCACCACATCGACTTCGTCGCTCAATTCTTTGGACAAACATTGGGCACAGCTGCTGCCACGCCCCCCAACCCTCAGACCCGCCCCCTGGCTGCAGCCGTTGCCTGAAATTTTCCAAGCTCCTCGTGCATGATAACAAACTGTGTGGCAAACGCAGTTCGAGGGCCATCGATGCTCCTCCACGGAAATCTCTTGGCTTGAGGCACAAAGGTTGTGTTTGTTTTCTGTTAAATGTTCAAATATATTATTGCAGCCCCTGAGATGTGGGTGCGGAGCGAAGAGCACTTGCAGACATTTTCGAGCTCGTATTTACATGCAAGCAGGAAATTGTACACCTCCTCCGCCGACCCGCCTGTTGTGTCTGCATGTTAAAATATTCAAACAAAAACGTTATGAAAATATGAACTGTGATGTTTATCGATTGTGAAATATGATATACTCCGGGGATATGGTGGCGGGAGGTCTCGAAGGGAGTGCACACACTGTCCTGGCCTTTAATTTGTTAGCACAATCCTTCCCAGTGGCAGTCAGTCCCGCTGACAGGATGTGTGTGCTTTTGCACAGCCAACAATTTTACGATTTAACGAGAAGGTTTGAGAAATCATTCTGATTGGGGAAAACATTTTTGTAAAACACAGCAACAGATCAGAAACCATATTTGTTATTAATGAGCTTGAAAATGGATAATATTTCTAAGAAATATATTTTTTTTTTTTTTTTTTTTTAATATTTTATCTATTGGAATACATAAATGGTACTTTTTGAACACAACATTTTTACGAAAGTGTATCTATATACTTTGTTGGTGTTTGTTCCCCGTTCTGTTGGTGCATGCATGTCGTGTTTCTGTGTTTGTTTGCGTGCCAGGCAGAAAACCTTTCGCCTGACCAAACCAGACAAACCTCGGCCCCAAGCAATTGCTGCCGAATTCCTCTGGTAGCTAATAAATATTAAACTTTAATTAAATATGTTTTTTGTTCGATATTTATGTGTGCATCGACTGAATCTCGCAGGCAATCGTAGTGCAATTTCGCTTCTGGCCAGCCCAGCCATAAATTTGCAACCTTGAAGCGCCACCAAAGCCAAAGCGCCAAAAGCCATTAAAATACGTTTCTTTTTTCGCCGGCCACTTAGCATTGGGGGAGGGAGATGGGGTAACACGGGCCAAACTAAAACTCATATTAAAAATTGACTTTTATCGTGATTTACAATCAAGTTGGCCTTTTTAAATGCCGTGGTCGACATGCGGGTTTTGCCTTCCTGGCTCCAACTGCACTTTGAAAAAAGGATACCAAAAAATAAGCAGTTGTCTTAGTTCTCCCACCTCCGAATTTGTACAGGAAATGGAATACAGAAACTACGACTATGATGTACCAACAATTACATTTACATATTTTAAGTTTAAGATAACTCTAAAAGAGTCGTAGTCCTCCTAAATATATTTTTAAAATTTGATAAACACATTTTTTCGGAGTGACCTAAAGTGGTTGCCAGTAGCTCCGCCAGCTTGTTGTTGCTGTTGCGGTTGCCCCACACAATCGCACACACATGGGCGGCGATCCGGGGGGAGGGAGATATTTCTTCGTGGCTTAGCTGGGACGGGCCAACATATTTAAGCCGAGCGCTGACGCCCGGTTCTCGAGCAGCGTCCACGACATGGCACGACACGTGGTTTGGTGGTTTTGGCGGGGTTTAGGGTTTAGGGGCTTCGGTATGGGAATAGGAATGGGATTCGAGGCCGTGGCAAATCCCCTTGGCCACGCCCACTGATACACCCTTGAAGGCGGTGGCCTGCACTCCATATCTTTGCAACTCCATTGCGAAATCCCTTTTCTCGGCAATGATTTGGCTTTCCTTGCTCAACGCTTCATATTTTCTCACACGTAATTCCATTGGATTTCCAATGTCGACATCGACTTTGCCTCTTGACTTTTACTTGGCCCAACTTTGGCCTTTTAATTTGCTCACCCTTTCTGCCAACCCGCCTGGCTTATCTTATCCATCCCTTTAGCCAAAATAGGTTAAAAGAGTCTAAACAGTGAACAGATAACTCCAAATTACCCAAATAAATTACACATAGCTACATTTAATTGTTTCTGGCGTAAAGTTTTATACTCTAGATTAATGTTTATATTATCTTCTTTGCAGAGACTGCAGAGTTGTGCGTGATCCGCAGACCTTGAAATCAAAGGGATATGGCTTTGTCAGCTTTGTCAAGAAATCGGTAAGCTATGCCAGCAGACTTGCAACATCAAAGGCGTCCTTCGGCGGCAATTAGAAATGTTTCAATCAAACTCGCATTAGTCCTTACACAAGTTTAATTTTCTAAGTAAGCACACACACAAAGCACCTGCTCATATCCCTTCGGTTTTCGGGGAGTTGCCAAATGAAATCTTAATTAAAGCAAGTGGAAACTTTAGCCGGAATCCTGGTTGACGACCCAGCAACTTAACATATCAAAAGACACCTGTGGCTTGGCCCACCTTTTCCCGAAACCCTCATCCACCCCCAGTTGTTTCTATAAGATATACATAAGCCAAGGAAAAGACAAACGAAGCGAACACATTTTTAAGATTTAATGCATTCTGGTTTTCCCTTCTCTCGGTTAACTGCCAAGGGGCGAGTATTTGATTTTATTCTCTTCCTCATGGACACACTCGTATATCAAAAGCGTACGGCTCACGAATCTGTAATGTTTTTTATGGCCACAGATGCAACGAGTCTCACGGGTCCCCGAAGGCTGAAAAAAGCCCAAAAATCCACCCTCGGGGCACTGTAAACATTTACACATCATATTCAATATGTTTAAACCGCAACTGATAAGGGTCCAAGTAACTGATGGCAGGACTCCATATCCCTGTGTATGTGTATCTGTGTTGTGATTGAATTTCATGTGCCTAATAGGTAGAAAATTCGACACAAAGCTGCAGATGCCGAGAGGCGGAGACTTTTACTAAGTTTATGGGCGCTTTAACCACAATATTTCATGAAAACTGCTCTGTTTAAACGGAAATTAAAAAACTTGAAGCACCCAAGTTTTCTTCGTATAAAAACCATTTTGATCTTGAATAAATGAAGGTGCTTCAATGATAAGAAATCTGTAAAAATTTTATAAACGATAGTTATTTCGAATGAGTTTAACTTTTACGAGAATTCGTAAAATTCAACGCATAAACTTGGTATCAATCTTCAAAGACGGCAAACTTAAGCCAAACGAATTGCGTGTCAGTCAGTGGAGCAGAAAAAATGCGCAAGCTTAAGGCTTAGAAACCGGAATCACACAGCCACACATGGAGACGGATACTTTGTGAAAAGCCAAATCAGGCGCCGCAGAAGGCGTAAAAGCCAAAGGTGCTGCTAGTCAATTCGGCGGCAAATGTTCAAAATTATTAATTAAATTTTAATGCTAATGCCATGAAGTGTGCACCAGACATGGCCCAATAACTTGGCAGGCAAGCCAGTGATTTGTTTGACATCGAAGAGATGAGCGCGGATTTGTGTGGGAATGTGTCGTGTGCAAATACAACATAATCTCTGACACTTGGCTGCTGCTGCCACGCCCCCTTCCTCTGCCCGCCCAGCTGTCAGCCGTATCCACATACTCGTATTTAAGCCAAAGTCGAAATTCCAGCTTCCAGCTGGAAGCCTTTTGGTAACTGACTTGTTTTAGTTGGAATTATGGCCAATGCGGCGTATACTTAATGCTTCTCCCCAGCTAACTAGTTAACTTTTTGTGCTGCAAGTGGGGAACGGGATGCCAATTTTCGAACTTTCTCGATTAGTTTCGATGCAAACGAAAGCAGGAAGAGCGGCGAGCACACAAATGCACAAGCAAACACACTCACAGACCAAATAGCAAACTCAAATATTTCAAATTAAGTTTCTCGACATGCGTTTTGTACTCCAGTCGGTACGCCCTAAGCCGCCACGCCCCCTCTTCCTCGGCCGGCGTCGCTTGCAGCTGATTTAATGCAAATTTTATTTATGCGAAAAGTTTTATTAAATTTTTGTGCAAAGTTGATATTTTCTGTGGTTTTGCGGAAATTGAAAAGTTATTTTTCGAATGGCTTACTGCACTCACACATGTGCAGCGGCAACTGAAAGCGGAAAAGGAAGAAACAGTTTTCTTTCATTCAGCACTTCCGTTTGCCGGCGCATGAAATTTTGCCAATCGCCAGGGTTTTGCATAAATCCAATGCCAAAATGGCAGATCTCTTCGAGCTGCTCGAGAAATATTTAACTTAAATTGTTTGGCAACATGTTTTAAATAAACAACACCGACTCCCCTTACATTTTTTTATCCTCTGCGACGCATACAAATTGCCATAATTTAATAACCATCAAGGCAAGCTGAGCATTTTGCATGGAAAGTCGGGAAGACGATGCCTGTCTGCGTGTCATTAGCATCATAAATCACAACAACAACGACGGCAAGTACGAAAAAATTTACGCAAACATTAAACGCAATAAACATGTCGATGCCAGGAGAGGAATACACTCTCCAAAATCACACTCAAACTTTAATCCACCTTATTTAATTTAAATTACCTATATAATTTATAAAATAATTCTTGCTTAATCCGAAAAGTTCAAAGTATTCCAGACAGACTATGAGATTCCCAAAAATATTATGATTGTAGAATCACTTTGTCAAAACTCTTTTCTTTCTGTGCAGCAGTTCTTCCCGCTCCTTGAGCTCCAACCGAAATGCTAATGTCTGTTGCCATCGTCGGCGGCTTCTGTTATTGTCACACAGGCGAGGCATATTAACATATTATTGCACACTCACATGGCGAAAAAAAGATCAGGAAACTCTGCAAAGGGAAATCACCGCCTGCTGCATCTTGAGTGGCTTTTCTTTTTGACACAAAACTGATTTGCCAGCGTTACGGAAACAAAAGAAAGGCTCAGGGCCTGAGATGCATTTAATCGCATTACTCCCCGCTCTTCCCTCTTCACGACAGATTTTTCGTTGTATAATGCACTTAAATTTATTTAAAAGTTGCCACAACAGAAAAGGGAGCAAAAAAGAGCAGAACGAGAAGGCAAACGAATTGACAATGTGTGCAGCGAACAAGATATAATGTCGACTTCCCGGCCACGCCCCCTCATTCTTTTCATCATCTTCTTGTGCAGTTCATTGTTGCATTATTATCATTTGTTCTTATTGTTGTGGCTGCTGCCGTTGTCGCGGCGCACAGAATGCCTGTGGTTAACCTTGCGCCCCCTAACCACCCATCACCGAGGAGCACCACCGAACCACCCATCCCGATAGCAGTTGTGATGTTTCTTTTATGATTCCGTTGCGTGTTGCTCCTGCTGGCTGCCTTGTCATGTGCATGTGCACTTAAATTAAAAAGCATTCCGAATACATTGGCCTTAATTTTCGCTACATGGCGTCTTGCCAGCGCCGAAAACATGGGAAACATCATCAAAACCAAGAAGATTGATTAACCTCTACGATGCTAATTTACTTTTTAGGCCTCATGCCGCTCGAAAAAAAAACATGTTTACAACTTCACCTTAACATTATTCAACAGAAAAGAAGAACCCTTGAAAATGTTAGGCAAGCGAAAATAAATCAATTAAACCCTAATTGACCCTGCTCTGTCACAAAGCGTATGCAAAAATCACAGCCAATTGATCAAACAGATTTCTTGCCAACGCCCTAATACGAGTATTCTGAATCAATTTCTCTTCAGCTCTGCCTTTAAAGTTTTTCCCCAGCCTTTTCAATTTATTTAATTTCAAGGCAGGCAATAAATCTGCTGAAGCGTACGAAACTCGGTTATAAATATAAATGGCCTGGACATTCATTTTATGCTTTCCATAATAATTCAGGAACTAGTGATTTGAGGGCGATGTAGGGACACCACGGACTACAAACTGCCTACACACGCATAAGCTCAAAGCTCGGAGGCAGTAACTATAAAAAATGGGGGAGTGCAGGGGGCTGTGATGCCGAATGGGAAACAACGGCCAGAGCTGACATACATAAATAAATCCCATGGAATTATGCCTTGACAAAAATGCGTTCTAGCGTGAAATACTGATTTTTTGGTCAACAGCTCCCACAGCCCAAACTCGAAGCCCGAACGTGGATGTGTGTGGTCAGAAATCGAAAAGCGTTTTGGGCCTAAGCGGAATGAAAACAGTTTTTACCGTTGACTGGACCAGACAGATTCAAAGATGACTGGGCCTTATCTGCTCCGTTCAATGGCCACATCATCATCATCATCATCATCATCATGCTGGCCATCATTATCGTCCGAGAAGTCGGCAAATGGAGGAGCATTTCCACTGGGCAAACGATTTGCCACTTGAGTTATTTTATAAATATCAAGAAATCATCATCGGAACTGCGAGTTGGGGAGTTTTATCTGAACAGCTTTAATATTCAACTTGGGGTCGGCTGGTTACTTTCACGCTTATCTAAATAGCCACGTTAATGAATCTGACCGAAGAACAAAGCTAAACCGGCTTAGGAGTTGGGAAGGCAAAACCTTTTAGCCAAAAAAAAAAAAAACAAGAAAGGAAGCTAGCTTCGGCAAGCCGAAGCTTATATACCCTTGCAGTCATCAAACATATCGAACAAAAAATATAAAGGCTAACAACATCGAAGCTATGACGACTTTTCTATTAATTTTCCATATTTTCGACTATTGTTCATATGGCAGCTATATGATATAGTTGTCCGATTTTTATGAAATTTTTTTCTCGGTTCAAGGGTAGTTCATAGAGTCGATGTGTAAAAATCATGCTCGTGGAATAAAAAACAACAACGTTATGATTATTTTGTCATTATTTCTATATATATTTTTTGATCTTTCCTATGGCAGCTATATGATAGGGTTATCCGATTTTGATAAAATTTAATCCGAAATTCAATAACAGTTAGAAAACGCCATCTTGAAGAATTCACGTCGATCAGATCAAAAACAACGGCGTAATAATTTTTTATCCCTTATTTTTTTGACCTCTTGTATGGGAGCTATCCGATATAGTCGGCCGATCCGGCTCGTTCCGACTTATATACTGCGTGCAATAACTACACAACTTTTGGAAAAGTTTCAACACGATAGCTTTAAAACTGAGAGACTAGTTTACATAGAAACCGACAGGAGGACAGACGGACAGACGGACAGACGGACAGACAGACAGACGGACAGACGGACAGACGGACAGACGTACATACATATTTCGATTCAGATGGTGATGCTGATCAAGAATATATATACTTTATGGGGTCTGAGGTGTCTCCTTCACTGCGTTGCAAACTTCTGACTGAAATTATAATACCCTTTGCTCTGCAAGGGTATAAAAATAAGGAAAGGAAGGGCCAGCACTAAATACTGGGCGTCTGCTACCTTTTTAAGACAAAACGGTCGCCGAAAGAAAAGCCAGAACCTTCTTATTTTCCTGAATGTGTCCATGTGCCAGGGTGTCTATGTGCAGCCGGGGATTATCCCCCTTTTTGTGTGCTGAGCTGCCTTTTTTCACCTTTTTTCGCTACAGTTTTTCCTTTTCCGCCTGGCCTTTTTCCGTTTTTGGCACAAACCATTTCCTTATTGTTTTAATAAACATTTAAAATGTCTTGCTCCCGGCTTACGGTGTTGTATACACACGAAACGTCAGCCGCAACCAGCGGCAGCCCCCATTTTGTGGCCATAAGATAAAGGGGTCGATCCCGGCGAGATCCACATGAAAAGTATGACAAAACCCTTTTAAACCACTTAAAAATTCTTCAACTTACTTTTGCTTTTCTTCATTCGCCTAATGAAGGTATTTCGCCTTTTTGCTCTTGTCCCCGCCTCCAAAAAGTTTGGCCACCCCGCCTCATTTCCGTTGTTAGCCATGGTCCGTAGCATTAAAGGATTCTGCGCCTTATCAAGTAATCAATATTTACAAAAGACCCGGCCTCTCACTCTCGGTCTCAGTTGACTTTACACAAGTTTCGCTGCAAATTGAATCTGTACGCAACGAAAAATGTTCTTAAATTTGAGTGTCGCGAGGAGCAAACTTTCTGCCATCCATGTCCATGAAAATTAATTAACTTATCCCGAAAGCGGAAGTTGTCATTTAGGAAATTTTCCAGCGACAAGGAAAAACTTCGACGGAGGCCTCAACTTTTAATCAAAGCGAATTAATTTGTGAGCTTTCCTAAAAGTGGAACTAAAACGAGGCTGAAAAATTTTATTAACCATAATTGTTTGCCTAAATGGTAAAAATATTCAAATATTTTAACTAAACCATAATTTTGATACTAGTTTAACCCAAAGTTTTATAGATTTATTTTCCCTGTGCAAGCCATTTTGGTTGTTACAGCGACAGACCGGAAAACGATTCAAGTTTTCCTCCTATTAGCTGCAAATTCGCCATTCACCATTAATTAATTTCGCCCAAGCAAACAACAGCCAAAAGCCGCACACAAAGAAAATGTGTCGCTCCAATTGCCAATGATGCGAATGGTCCAAAGCCGAAAACAGGTCCCATTGTCGTCTGTCTTCAGTTCAACCGAATGCCGTAGATTTGCAATTAGCTTAGACGTTCCTGCCGACAACAGTTTTGGTTTCGATTCGGTTTTGGGGCCAGGACTTCCATAAATAGTTTGACAAGTCGTAGTGGGTGCCATATTGCGGTCGTCGAGGCTCCTCTTGAGCAAGATGAATTGCGAAATTGCTCGAGAGGCTCTTGAGCCCCAAAATTGTGTTAAAATCAACTCATTAGGGGTGCTTAGAGATTTTGGGATTGAAATGGATGAACTCTGAGAAGAAAATTTGGGCATTTGCACCATTTAAATTAAGTTAAAGGAACAAAAAATTAGGAACTGGATTGCAGTGACAATATAAAAATCGTTATTAACTATTACGAAGTTTTTTCTTATTAATTATTTTTCCACATACTCTTTAGTTTTTTTAGCTAGCATCCACTTCCTGTTTTCTAAGTAATTTACCACCAAAATGATTGATAAAGTTTGTCGACTTCAAAGACTTGTCAAAGCTGGAAATACTGGAAAAACTCAACCGAAAATGTCCGTTGCAGTGAGGACAAGTTTTTGTGTGTGTGAGGATATTCCGTCTTGGCTTGGCTATTGCATTAGCCTTGGCCAAAGTTTCTCGAACACTCATTCCATTCCTTCTATCCCCACACAATCATGGATAGAACCGGGCGTTTGCTAAAACAATTTTCATTGACACATGCGATTGCAATTGGAAATGGAAAAGAAGGCGACACAACTGCACTTGAAGTGCCTGTCCTTTTGATAATTCCAAATCATGTTTCCCGCGGCGAAGG
Organism: Drosophila ficusphila; assembly: GCF_018152265.1. Classification (NCBI taxonomy): domain Eukaryota; kingdom Metazoa; phylum Arthropoda; class Insecta; order Diptera; family Drosophilidae; genus Drosophila; species Drosophila ficusphila. Next base: position 23,817,326 of record NW_025064737.1, read on the forward strand.
GCTAACAACAGGGAAAATAACAGACTTAAAGCTGCCGTAAAGTAAATGGTGAAATATTTAAATAACTTTTCATGCCCGGCGGAAAATTGCAGGACGATGGGGTGGCTGTGGTATTGTTTGCAGGACTTGTTCTTGTTGTGGTTGCCATTGTTGTTGCTGCAAGGGAACGTGAGTGTATATGTAATCAACGATGCGTATCGCTTAAAAAATGTAAAATTTATAGTTTATGCAAATATGAAAAATGCAACTGGCAATGCATAAAAATGCGCACGCACGCAAACTGAGCGACGTTGGCCGGGAACAAACGCACACACTCGCGCAAATGCCGCACAAACACACCCCGTCACACACACGAATACACGCACAACGCACACATGCAGACATTAAATTACGGCCAAAGTTGGGCGACAGTTGCGTGGTTTATCGCTGACGGGGCAGGCACTCAATTGTTGACTTTTGCTCAAGTGGTTGAATTAAAGGACCAAGAAAACCAATACACAGCAATAATGCCATTCGTATTAAAGCTTTATGCACTACGGCTTAAATTTGTATTCTTAAATACAGTGGCTTTATAAGTAGTTCCCATGCCAATAGTAGCCTAGCAATTATCGGATCCTGAAAAGATTTGCGGCACTGAACATTTTTAATGCAGTTTTACATGAGCGGTTTTGGTGGTTCCGTTTTGCGCTGCTTTCTGCAAACCATCGTAAACTTAGAAAAATCTGACATAAACAGGGGTAAATAGTTCGACCGTCTGGAAATGGATAATTTTGGATACAGTTAGTTTAGAAACTCCAACACAAATGTTTAGAGGGATGCTACTTTACAATCGGATAAAAAATTTTCGAGTTATAGGGTACGGAAGTGCAATATTGCGCACTTTTTGTCAACCATCGGAAACTTAAAAAAATCTGACATGAACAGGGGTAAAAAATTCGACCTTCAGAAAATGAAAAACTTTGGATGCAGTTCGTTCTGGATTTCCAACACAAATTTTTAGAGCTGTGCCACATTGAAATCGGATAAAAATTGGTGGAGTTATGGGGTATGGAAGTACAGTATTGGGTCTCTCTTTGGCAAACCTTGAAAACTGTTAAAAATCTGACATGAATAGGTCGAAAAAATTAGACCATCAGGAAATGAAAAACTTTGAATGCAGTTCGTTTAAGAATCCCATCACAAATGTTTAGAGGTATGCCACTTTGGAATAGGAAAAAAATTGGTTGAGTTAAGGGTATGGAAGTGCCGTATTGGGTTACCTTTCTGCAAGCTGAGAAAAATCTTTCATGAATATCAACACCATCAGTTAATAAAAAACTTCAAAAACCAATTGAAAATTATAAAAGAATTTGACGAAAAGAGGTCAAGTTTTTAGATGTAGATGCTCAGTTTTTTAAAGCCCGGTTAACAGAAGCTCGAAAGTTGTTCCCTAAGTAAAGTTGGAGTCTACTTTCGGCTTGAAAGCGTCGTTTCTCAGCCGGTGCATGTCAGCGCTTATTTCGAGCGTTGCACGTAGCCGCCACAAAGAGTAGGAAAATTAATGGAGAAAAGAAAGGAAAAGAAACGACGGGTGACCGAGGTGGGTGGGCCGTCGTAGGTGCCTAGTTACAGTTTCTGCCAGCCGCAGTCGTATCCGGATGCGGATTCGACTCTGCCGCCATTTAAAGAACGTGCAATGAGCAGCTGCAGCGTCTGCAGCGCCGCAAATGCCATTATTGCATTGCATTGCTTTAGCTGCCTGCGCTCGGTTTCGGTCTTCGGTCTTCTGGTGCGCCGCAAGTAAATTGCTATGAAACGCCCTCCACACACACATACAGACATCCGATCACACACACACACATACTCTCCATCTGACTCGCACACATAGAAGGCTGACTGCATGCAAGACCTTCTGGCAGTTGCAATCATTTCGGCATGAATCACGTTTGATACGCACGAATTACCTTTTATGCGAAATTGAAATTATAATTTGTGCACGGCCTTGTAAATGCTACGTATAGAGGACCCCCTGCCACTTTCCCCGTCACACACACACACACAGTCGAGGAAATCAAAGAGCTGCAGCAACAATGTCGCCTGCTTGCCACAAGGAGCAACTTTCCAGCCAACGCGATTGTTTCTCTTTTCTTTATATTTTTTGTAGCTGTTTAAGCACTTAGGCAAAAAATTTGTACTTTATGATTAAATTACTGCATTTATTTCATGAGCAAGGATGCGAAAATATTTTTGCCTTAAAAAAATATTTTAGCCTTAAGTGTGCACCTCATATTTACCAACAATTGTATATGTTTTTTTCTGAGTGTTCCGCCACTTTTTGCTGCTCTTTTCTTAACACTTTCTGAGCTGTTTGTTTATAAATTTTGAGCTGGCCTCGCTGAAAAAGCAGCCAAAGTCTTTGGCGGAGACTTAGCAGCCGCTGTAAGCGGCTTAGGCGGCTAGACAAACCCGCGTAAATGGGATGGGCTCTTAGCTAATTGCGCTCTCCGTTTAATTTGGCTCGTTGCAGGAGGCGGAAACCGCCATCACTGCAATGAATGGCCAATGGCTGGGCTCTCGCTCGATACGCACAAATTGGGCCACACGGAAGCCGCCGGCAACCAAGGCAGACAGTGAGTATCTCCCCTGGATCTCTGGGTCCCGGCGACATCCCATCCATCCCAACATCCCGCATCTCATTGTCATTTCTGCTCGTTGCAGTAAATGCCAAGCCGCTGACCTTTGACGAGGTCTACAATCAGAGCAGCCCCACCAATTGCACTGTCTACTGTGGCGGCATCAACGGAGCCCTCTCTGGCTTCCTCAACGAGGAGATCCTGCAGAAGACCTTCTCGCCCTACGGCACAATACAGGAGATACGGGTCTTCAAGGACAAAGGATATGCATTTGTGCGGTAAGTACACTGTGACAATAATCAAAATAATTACCTTTATCAAATTGGTTACCTATACATAAGGAGGGACTTACAAATTTTCATGCAGATCACAAGTAAATTTTTTTAAGATTAATGTTAAACTTAACATAATATTTTTGGAGTAAATTGTTCCTTGCAAAAAATGAGTATCAAAAAAGAACTCCACCCCAGCTCGCTGCTCTTTCTTTATGACCTTAAGAGTATGCTACATTAACCCTTTGTTGCCCGCCATTTTGATTTGGCCTCTGTGTGAGTGTGCGTGCACTGCGGTCTGCGGTGCCGGCGTCATCGCAAAATTCCCATTGTCGTTGTCGCCGAGTTCACACACGCCATATCAATGTGAGCGGCCCCCATCCACAACAGCCCGCCGTTAATAAATCAACAACACTTTTACACTAGACAACAACAACAAGAAAGGAAACAACATCAGCAGCAGCAACAACAACAACAACAACAACAACAAAGGGAGGCAAATTTGAAGTTACAAACAGAACAATGAACCGCAATAACAGCGACAACGACGATGGTACGGCAAAGAGCAAGCCAAAAAAAAAAAAAAAACGGAATGAACGAATGGTATGAGCGAGCAAAAAACCTCACCAAGGAGTGCTGGCTGTGCTGGAGGTGGTGCAGTGGTGCCGGTGGTGCTAGTGGTGTTGGCGGTGGAGATCGCAGCTGCCGTCACGAATGCTGATAGGGTTTTAATGGCAGCCGTTGGCCCACGACGGACTGAGTTCACCCCTCCGCAACCAAAAGGGGAGATACGGATAGGATTGGTGCACTAAACGAAAAATATTTCAATTTATTTTCAAGTTTAAATATGCTTCCCTCAGTTAATAGTTAAGTTTATTCTGAGCCAGTTCATGGGACAAAAAGTAAACTTTTAGAACATAGCCATAGTTTGAGCCACTTTAGACACCTATTTTCTCCAGGTGTAACAGTGAAGTGCGATGAGGGCGACGGGCGGGCAGCCAACGCATTGCAGTTGCTGGCCATGTCCATGGGCGCCTTTTGTGCACTGCTCCAAAACTCATTTGTGTGTTGCAAACGTGATGCAAAAAAGGCGAAAGAAAGCCGGGGAGAAAGTGAGTGAAAGGGGGGCCAAAGCGGAGCGGAGGCATTGTTTGGCATTTTGTAACATAATGAGCTCGGGGACTACAAGTGCAGCAGCAGCTGTGGCAGAGTTGCTGCATCATTATAACCAATCCGGCAACAACGGAACAATTCCACAGACGCTTGTACCACTTTTGCGCTTTGTTGCCGCAGCGGGTTAAGCGGAAATTAAACCAGGCCAATCTGCTTACTGTGAAAAAAAAAAAAAAAGAGTAGAGATAGTCCCGTTAGATTTTTCTACACTTAAAACCATAAAATAAGAAATATTTTGAAAAAAACATGATTTACTTATTGATATTTAATAATAAGTTTAGCCAAGGGATTGATCAATCCCTCAATCACATAAAGAAAGTTTTCAGTGGGAATTCAAATTCGAATATCCTTTTTCTCTGGATCCCCACAGATTCTCCACAAAAGAGGCAGCCACACACGCCATCGTGGCCGTCAACAACACGGAGATCAACCAGCAGCCGGTGAAGTGTGCGTGGGGCAAGGAGAGCGGCGACCCCAACCACATGTCGGCCATTGCCGGTGGGGCCTTGGCCCAGGGATTCCCCTTCGGCTCGGCGGCAGCGGCGGCTGCAGCGGCAGCCTACGGACAGCAGGTGGCCGGATACTGGTACCCGCCGGCACCCACATATCCGGCGGCAGCCCCCGCCAGCGCCCTCCAGCCGGGCCAGTTCCTGCAGGGCATGCAGGGATTCACCTACGGTCAATTCGCCGGCTACCAGCAGGCAGGATACATGGGGTGAGTTTGAGGCCCAAGGATAAAATAGCCCATAATGATACCTTTATGAAGATATAGTTAACTTTTTTTATTCACTTGTTTATAACTTTTAAATTTCCCTTGTATTTTTTCGACCTTTTTAGAATGGGGGTCCAGCTGCCGGGAACCTGGCAGAGTGTACCGCCCCAGCCGCAGTTGGCCGGTGCTGCGGCCGCCACCGCGCCGCAAATCACACAGAGCGTGGGCAGCGCCTTGCCACAGGCGGCCGGAGTGGTCGCCTATCCGATGCAGCAGTTCCAGGTCAGTCCACAGGTGAGTTGGCGGGGATTGCGATTTGATGCGGCGGTGTCTAACGATTGTGAATCGCTTAGCTGGCGGAGGACGAGTGGCTGGCGCCCAGTTTGCTCGTGTAGCTGCCATGAGGGATGGCCATGTATCCCACACAGCAGCAACAGCAGCAGTTGCAGCAGCAACATGAGCAGCAGACGTCCGGGGAGTATGTGAAGGAGCCGCCCTACCAGCAGCAACAACCACATCAGCAGCAACAGCAGCAGCAGGCGCATCAGCAACTGCAGCAGCAACCCAACAACCAACATCACCAGCAGCAACACTATATCCCCCAACTGTATTATCCATCGCACTGGGTGCAGCAGCAGCAGCAACAGCAACAACAGCAGCAGGTAGCAAACAACGAGCAACAACCACAGCAGCAACAACAACAACAAGCAACGGCCCAAGTTTACGGCATGTCAGAGGTGTAAAAAGGGGCAGCATTGTTGGCTGAAATCAGGAGAAGAGCAAACTTACCGTAGATTAAGTACTCGAAGCTGCAACAACCACACAGGCCGGAAAGTGCAATAGTCATAATCCACGTTGATCTAATCAATCGCAAAACCCGAAATGGTTAACCCGAAAACCAAAGTTATGAATGTGTGTTATTTGTGTCTATTTTTGAGGGGCTTTCCTGTGGTTCAGAAAGTCGCCTTAGTAAGAAAAAAAAACGTAAATAATGAAAGAAAAACCAAAAGCTCTACATGTATTTTAGTAGGTATAAACATATACACGAGTATGTAGCTATGTATATACCAGAGTAAGAATAGAGTGGGTGCTATTAAGAAGGTGGTTATGATTTACCAGGGCTTACGTTTCATAAAGCAACAGAAAGCATACAAAAGGAACTAATACTTAAGCGTAGATTAAGAAAACAGACAAACGTTAAAATGAAAATGTTTCGTTGACTGAGAATTCATTTTGGAAACTTAGCTCCATTTTCGGTGCAGTTCATGAAGCCGATAATTTCCCAATAGGTTCCGTTAAGATGATCATTTCACCGATATATCGATGTGCATAGACCTAAGAATTAGTACGTAGTCAAGGGTAAGTCAAATGGTCCGCCATTAGCTTCGATCAGTTGATTCACGATTATGTGTGTTTATCCAGCATTATCTAGAGAAATATCAACGTAAATGTACTAATTGAGTTAGGCACCGACAACTAAACCAAACCCAAGAAAATCACCAGAAATCGAGTAGATAATTGCACTGAAAACGGAACGATCGATCGAGCCAGAGAATATATATATATATATATATATAGACGGACCCATGACTAGATAAAACTATATATCCTAAACGATATCCATAGAAGAGGCTATTAACAAATACACACACAGGCACACGCATACGCATGCACGCACACACACACACCACACACAAGAAACTTTAATCATGTATCTGTGTTTGTGTAACGTGTAAATGTATTAAGGGAAACCTATAAGAAACTAAGGAAATAGCGAAATATTTAGAAAAGGAAATGAAAGGAAAACGTGTAGCAAAAGCAAAATACAAAATGTAGTCAATGTTTAGCTAAGAATCGTAAGAGTAACTGTACCACTATACACTAAAATGTAAACCTAAACACAATTATTTATTGTATTTACAAAGGCGAAATGGCTAACAAACGGAAATCGAAAAACGAATACAAATTGTAAACTATTTTTTACATACCAAAGAAAACAAAAATCAAGGAAAAATAATGAAAAACGGAAAAACGGATAAATCAAAATTAGAAATCTTTCAATTGGATGGATAATCGAACTAGAGCCAAGAAGAAGCGAGTCTAATTTCTATAAGTTGTGATGAGAGCAAATCGATGTTACGGACAAAGGAAACTGATTTATTTTTTCAACTTGGCATAACGTGTTTTTTGAGAGCCAACGACAAACTGTGCATCTGCGAATGCATCACTTTACATATATACAAATCTATATATACACCTATATATATACATACATATATATATATATATACTAAATGTTATTTGAGCAGACAAGAAAACTGTGTGTCAGAGCAAGCTATGCGTAAATATAAATATAAATATATAAATAATTAAAAACTATATGGAGAAACCAATGAAAATTAAATAAATTTGTAGCTGAGCATATGTTGGAAATGTTGGAAAAGTATGGTAAAATTACGAAATAAATATAATGAAATGGAAGAAAAATCAGAAATACTCTATGATATATACATATAATAGCATAATTATATTTAATTATGTAAACATAGTTATGGTGTAAGCAAAAGGAATATAAATAAATGATTCAATGTTGTGTATGTACATATAAATATATGAAACAAAAAATTAATATACAAAACATATAATTAAAAACAAGAAATATGTGCGCATAACAAAGGAAACTAAATAAAAGAAAATTGTATTAATATTTGCATATAAATGTAAAAAAGAGCCGAGTGCAAACAAAGCTGCAGGAGAGCATCTGTTTTTGCAAAGGCCCAGCGCAGACATATGATAGATCATAAAATAGCGCCATCTGACCCAACCAACCAACCCAACAACACGGCTATATAATTGCATTTGTGACAGCAGCAGAAAAAAAACGCAAAATAAAATAAAAACAGACAGAAAAAGAACATCATAAAAAGAGAGTTATGAAAAGTGTGCAAGCAAAATGTCATAATTATGTTAAGCGCCTATCAAAAGCCTATCCAATTCAATCAAAACCAAACGAAGCCCCCGGAACAAACTCACAAATACACACACCGGCCCACACCAATCACACACACAAACACACTTAAGTGTGTGGCTGCAAACACGTTAATATATGCATAGACAAAGGCGCTGCCAGCGATTGCAGCCGAGCAGAGAGAAATAATCAAATAAAATGGAAAATGTTAATCAAAAAACAGAAAAACAAAATTAAAAACAAATGATTTAACGTCTTTTCCTTGGGGGTTGTTATCAAACTTTTTGCTATATAAAAACGTATAAGTAAGGTTTACCATCTGTAAATTGGGTCTAACGTAACTTGATTTCCTGTGATGTTTTATGGTAATGGTAATTTCTGGTTAGGTATTCAGATTCAAACGTGATCTATGTTTTGCAGGAGCACTCGGGGTTTCCCGGAAATATTTCAGACCGATAAACTGAAAATGAATTTGCAATGCTAATTGGAAATAAGAGAAAAGCTGCTCCAAAGTCGCCCACCCACAATCGATCTCCCGGAACGTTTCGGTGCACCATTTTATTTTTCAGTACCCCTGACAGTACCCAGTAACTGCATTCGTCCGATGCCAGTCACGTAAAATCAAAATTTTACCCCACATGTGAGTGCACAAAAAGAAAAAAACACAGAGAACACTGAAACGTCGCTGGCAATGCGGCTCATTGCACAACGGGAACCGTACAATTTCAATATTTTACTGCATTTTGCACTTTGGCCGTGTCTCTGGGCCTCTGTTATCCTGCCCGTTGGATTGTCCTGCTGCCATGGCCACACACTCAGCCATGTCCTGCTTAATATGCACGCTCAAAATAGCACAGCGGCGAAAAATAAATAAAACAAATAGGCCCCTTCCTCCATAAAGTGCACATGTTACTCATACGCCCCGTTGGCCAGGCAAACGCATCGCATCGAGCTCGGAATTGTGTGCCCCGTAAAAGGGCGGGGCCAAAGTTTTTGGGGCTCTTGAGCTGGAAGGAGCTGTACTTCTTAACAAACACTTCACCGACTTTACAGCAGTTTTAGTGGATAATGCTTTATACTGCCCATGCAAAATATTCCGTAATAAAAACTAAGCGCATAAAATTTCACTGCATCATGTAGTTCCTACGGCTTTTGTTTCTTTTTCATTTATTTTGCTCTGTGCAGTGCATTAAAAACACCAAAAGGACAAGTGCAGAAGTGCACCTAAGCTGCCAAATATAAAAACTCTGAGTTTGCATGAAGATTTGCTGGGCTTATTACGGCGAGTATCCTGCAGTCAGCCGGGGACCCTAACGATGGCCCGAAGGCTGGCTGGCTGGGTTTCCTTTGTCTCTGGCCCCATTCCCCAAATCGCAATTCACCTTCCACCTTTTTATGCTCTTTTAATAGCACTTGTTTAGCAAGCAAACAACGCTGGCAACTTAAAAAACTCGCTTCTGCTACCTCCACACACTCGTTGGAAATTTTTATAGCGAAAGTTTGAGTGTTTGTCTGTTTTATTAACCGTGCCTGGCTGCCTGACTCGACTCCTTGGCGCTGGCAAAGTCAAAAGCCCAAGTTTCCATCCTGTCTTATTCATAACACTCACACATGTGGAAGCTGCACTCATGCTGCACCACCGCAGCCGAAACTCAGGGCAAACATTTTTTGGGTGTGAGCCATCTTAGGAGTCGCCTGCTGCATTAATTGATTGCACTCTGTCGCTTTCGGGTTGCCGTAAACAAGCACAGCAAGAATATGAAAATATTTCTGATCTTAGGTGGCATTGCATCAACTTTTTGCAGAAATCGCTGGGATGCTTAAGTTCAAATGACTTCTTCCATGCTTATTGTGTAAGCAACTCAGTTCAAATAAACCGATTTAATTTTACGCTGAATCTTTAGTTTCAGTTTTCAAGGTAAGCAATCCATTTCCAAGGAATTATAAGTTGTTTTCTAATTTATAGACTTCAATATATCTATTAGACCAAACTGTATTTTTTCCGTGTAAAGTTCACCCGCCATTAAGCTGCAAAATCGCACCAGCAGAGCTGCAGCACCGCAACGACAAACAACAATCTCGTTTTCAGAAAGCAAACGCTAATGACAAAATGCTAAAATTTGCCCAGCACTTGCCAGTGGCGGCGGGGGGAAGGGGGCGTGTCTGGAAGCGCGGCCAAAAACCGCACAAGAGCGAGGCATCCATTAATTTTCGCACAACCGCAAAATTCAAAATTGTTTATAAAGCTACGCAGGATGCGGCAACGGCGGCGGCATCGGTGACACGTGCGGAGATAGAGACAAAGTCCTGCCGACTCTCTACCTTAACCCATTGGTGGCCCCGGCTAAAATGCGAAGCAGAGTAAAGCAGAATCGAAATGAATTTTAACGAGTCCGAGCGAAAAGTGTCGGCAAGTAAGGCACTTTCTTAGCGCAAAATAGCTCTTGTGGTTAATCCCTGTAAAAGTATGAAAAAATAATACAAAATCTTCCAAAGAATTTTAATGATTTTTTTTTGTGTAACTATTTTGCAATATTTGCTTAGCTTTTCTGAACGGATTCGTAATTAGCTGTTTAAAACTATCCCTGAAATAGTTGTAAGTATCGTCATAATTTGTTGCAGTGCACTTTCTATTTATCTTTGCAATCTCCGCCCAGAGGGTCCGCTGCTGGGCTACTAAATTATACGCAGCTCTGCAGGGGGGAAATTTCCTTCCACTGCCAAACTCCTGGTTTTGGGCCCGATGCGTGGGCCAAGTTTTTAGCGCGATATCCGACGGAGCTTCCTCTAAAATTGCGAACAAATTACGCAGAAAACTATTATCGTTAGGAGCATATGTGACGCCGTTAGATAGAAAGCCAAAGGCCCGATCCGGAGTCCCTGCCAGCAGAGCTGAAACCATCGCACTACCACTATCCACTATCCAGTATCCACCACCCAGTACCCACTCTCCAAACTCCATCCTCCACCCTGCACCCCGCTCCCTTTCCCTTCCACTAACTCCAAACCCATTCGCATGGCAAATGACTATGACAACGGCGCTTGAGTACCTAAATGCAGCTCCAGCTCCGGGATGCCCCTCTGCTTTTTGGCACACTCTCCGCACGCTGGGCTCGCCTGTTTAACCCTGTCGCCCGGACGGAGCGAAGGTGTGGTGCGTGGTGTGTGCATATGCAATAACCACCAGCACCACCACGGGCACCGCTCATCCACCGTCGGAGCCGTCACAAATGGAGGAGCTCGCTTATTGTCTGCTTTTGTGTGTGCCCCAAAACCAGGTCCTCCTCCTCGCTCGCCACCTCCACGCCTGCTGGCTGCGTGGAAATTGCTTTGCCATGTTAATGTTGTTAGTTGATTTCAGTTTTGGCTTTCAAAGCCGCCGTTGACCCGGGGAGTGGACAATAGGGTCACAGCTCCGCGGGTCGCGGATCGAGGACACTGGGCGTAGGGTTGGATTTCAGGTGATGCCAGCAAAGAGCATTGCCAAAATTTTTAAATACACGTTACCCTCAAAGAACCAGTTGGGGACACATCACAGCACAGAGAAAATTAATTCCAGAAAAATGTGTAGCATCAAAAGTGGCAGAAAAACCTCAAAGGACAACAGTTTAGATTAAAAAAAAAGTTTAAAAACCCAATTATTCCATTTCTAACAAACATGAAAGATATATAATAACCCCATGATTGATTGATATTATAATGGCATAGTTTTTCCCGAGTGCATGCCAACGCACACACTCATATGCAGTATCCGTGTCTTTATGCCTTTGAGTTATGAGCGACATTCTGCTTTTGGGGGACGGGGCGGCAGAAGCAGCAGCAGCACATCCACCCACTTTTAATGGTAATAAAAACTAAAGCTGCTTTTGAGCGGTCATGAATTCGCCGGCGCTGCTCTGCTGCTGCAGCTGCTGGCGGCTGATGTCCATCCGGCGGTGCGACAAAATGGCCGCTGTGCGCAACGGAAGTGCACTAAACTAAACTAAGCCAAATTAATTGCCAGCTGTGGTTTAATGTGCCAAACAAAACTTTGATTGCGCCCCCAGATACGGACCATCCGAGCCGGATCATTTGCATATTGAACGCAGTCCGAGCGGACGGCTCGGAAAGCTTCCACTAAAAACATGAAGGATTCGACACGAAAAGCTATTAATTCCTTTCACAGACTTTATTAAAGAACAAGGCACACAGCCTGTTCGAAACTGCAATAAAACCGACCGAAACTTAACCCAACCGGCAAAACATCTAAAACCGAAAAAACAGAAGACCTAGAGGTCTCGCATAAAAACCGGACGAGGAGGAGTACGGCAGAGCGAACAGTGCGGGAAAATTAATGGTTCTGACATGGAATTTTAATAAAAATGCTTGCGTCTGGATGGCGAGAGGTGAAAAACTGGCCAGATGCAGGCTGCTAATGCTCCGGCCACCGGGAGAACTCAACTGCACTGCCACGGAAGCTGCTTCTACTTCTGCTGGCGCTGTCATAATGCTGCAATTGTTCATTATCCACTAATGAACAAAAAGTGTGTGAAAATCTCACAGACAAAAACCTAAATGAAGAAAATGCCGCACAGCTCGCTCAGAGATGAAAAAGGAGCAGCGGCGAATGACACACAGACGGTGTACTGAAACTGGAGTCAACTGGAGGCAAAGGAAGGCCTGGAACACGTTGCTCTGTCAGCAGGCAAAGAGTCAGTGCACAGTAAGAAAAAGGAATTCTATTTTTATTTACCTTGCAATAATTTAAATTTAAATAGTGCAATGTTCTACAGAGATAAACCATTTGTAATAATTTGCAAACTTGGATTCATTTTAATTAAATAGTGAGATATATACTGAACAATAAATAGAATTACCTAAATTGTTGAAATACTTTAGAAAATTAATTCTCTTCCATACATGTTTAAGTATCCCCTTTTTTGGCACAGTGCAAGGTGGATCCAAGCGGCAATGGCTTTAATTTGCGCTGCTTCTCGCACGTTTTCTTATTTGCCATCTGTATTGGGGCCAGGACGCGAGGGACTGGGAATGGGGATAGTTCCAGGGGCCGTTCTCTCTGAGGGTCGGCAGACGTAGCTTTGAGTGCATTACGTGGAATTTTTGAAGCACTTAAGCTGCGCCATAAAATGCTGCCACTGCTACTGCTGCTGCTGCTGCTGGTGATGCCGTTTGCTTTGCAGCAGCCCGCTTTCACATGTGACAGTTGCAGTTGCTGCCTCCAAGTCCTGGGGCTGCTGCTCCTGCCTTTGGTTCTTCTGGTGCTTTTGGAGCTTTCGGTGCCTTTGGTCCTTGGTGGGTCGCACGGCGCTTTTGTCTGCGGCGTTTTTGTTCGTGCGGCATTTTCTAATGACAATTGTTTTGCAATATAAATTGCACAAGTGCGCAATATTTGCCTTTGTTTATGCGAAAACTTCAGCATTGCCTAGACTCATGCGCCTGACACCTGCCACCTGCCCACCGAAACAAAAAGCAGAGGCACCCGGAGATATAGAAGATATAGGAGAAAGCCAACCATTTGTCTCGCTTTGCACGTCGCTCGGAGCCAGCCCCCAGCTCCACCCCCCCTTTTGGCCTTTATCTCGGCCGGTCGCCTTCACAATTCTCTGCTGCTGTTTCTTGTTTCATTACGCCGACTGGAATTCCCAAAAGCCAAAGCAGCAGCAGTTGCATTCAATGGCTTTTGTTGAAGTCGTGATATTTGCTAAATTAAATGACGTGAGTTATGAGATACGATTTCTTGACCGGGCTTTCGGTTTCGATGCGCAGGCTGTACGTAGCACACATAAAACAGTTTAATTTGGTAATGGTTCCACTACAAAATGAACTTACGCTTCAAGCTGAATTAAATAAATTTGTGAAGCAAGATTACAGTTTATTGTATGTTCTTTTGGCTGAGGAAGGTATATTCCTTTAATTTAAGTAATCTCCTTTTTTAAGAAAGGGTCATTAAATAAAATTTGAGACAATTGACATTGAGCTTAGTTGATATCTCGACGGAACAATTTCTTCACATGCAAAGGGTGACGAATTTATCCTTATTTGCATATCATTTCGCAAGTTAACGGTGAGTGCGCTTACCACAAACACACACTCCCACACAAACACACTCACACACAAACACACACACTGAAAGGACGCGGTTCAGTTAGTGGTGCGTGCATGTTTCTGCGGTGTTGGCAGCTGAATGTTGGCAGGCTGTCCAAGGCGGCTTTTAAAATGCGCTCCGAGCACTGCAAATATGTAACATTCTGCTAATGTAAATTTATTGTTAAGCAAAAAGTGGGCGGCAAGAGGAGGTGTGGCCACGAGCCACGTTCGCTGGTGGGGTCAACGCGGTAACCGCAGCGGCAACACCATTTGCACCACCTACGTGTCCACTAAAAAAAATATGCCCCCTAATTATAGAGCACTCTACTTTAGTTTTAATATTAACCAGATACTAAATGATAAAATAAGTTAGGTAAATAGATATAGTGTAAGGGGAAAGTAAGGTTAGAGATTATTAAGCGAAAAAACCCCTAATCCTAATACAATTTTATATTTTTTCAGGTGCACCGCGACAGTCACCTGGCAAGTGCAGTGGCGCACAATAAATCTAATTTGCGTCGCATTTAATGACTTTGTCCAGGCCCCGGCTTGGGCCTCAGTTGCCAACATCAGCGTGAAAATGGCGAGCGCCTCGAATGCTGGCCCCTAACGAGGCACTGGGCGGATACCTGGCTATTTGACCAGGTGGGCAGGGGATGGGGATGGACACGGAGCTGTAGCCGGAGCAGCGATGACATTTAAGCCGTTGTTGCCGGGGCAATTTGAGCCAGCCATATTTTTAGGGTGCGGCGCAAAGTGCCTCATAAAGTAATTAAAAGCGTTAATTAGAATTATGTGACAAAGTTAATGCGCAAATTGTAAATTAAACAATGCGCGAAAAAGTTCTTGGCTTCTGACGGTTGCCTCTTTTTGACAATTAAGCCATCCAACTATGATCCGATTGTCTGCTCTACTAACAACCCCACTTTGAGTAATCTCGACGGACTCTTTCATCAAAGAAAATTCCGCTGACTAAGCGATAAAAAATATATTTTCAATAAATTGTAGCTCATCTGACAAATGACTGCTGGAAACGTGGGCCTGACAAGAGTGTCCCCATTTCAGATCTCTCACAAAAAGTACACATGACGCGCATATTATATATATCAACATTTACATATGAAAAAAGTAAAGAGAAGTTTTTTTCCAGGCTCCGTGAGTCGGTGAACATTTGTTGCATCGTGATTTGGCTTATTTCTACTCTTTGATAAGTACTCCTCCACCTCCCAAAGCAGAGAAACAAGAACACAGCCTGATAATCAAATGGGAGCAGCCAAAAAAAAAGGTTTGGGGGATAACAGAAATGTATTGGAAGTTTTTACGCATATGATTTTGAGTATTGAAAGGCTATATAAACTTTAAAACTCTGTGTACTTAAATGCTTTTAGTACAAAAAACAAAACAGTAATGTAGTTTCTTTTTTTTTCAGTATTTAAAAAGCACGTTTAATCTAAGAATTGGTCTAAAAGAAGCTGTGCATAAACACCGCTTAAAAAGCAGGCAGTTCCAAGACCCGTCTACATATTAATGGCTTCGCTCTTGCTGTACTTCAATATTTTGCCAATGCCATGGCATTTTGATTTACAACCCACTGAGCAAATATATTTTTAAATATTTCCACAGAAATAAATTCTCTCTCGTGGGTCCAGCTAAGCGATCCTAATTTGCTTTGTATTCCGGACGGGAGGCATTTCCCCAACCTCTTCAGACATTCCCACTGTAAGGCGTTCATTTCATTTGATTTCGTTCCTTTTCATTTTTGGATACGCATTTCACGAGAAATGATTTATTAAAATTCCACAACGCAGCAGTTGAGAGATGAGATCCTTTCGCAGAGCCTCAATGACATTAATAATGGAAATGCCTTTCAGTCGTCTCTGTCCGTCCGAAGTCCCATAAGTATGCAACAGTTTGGCATCTGGCTTTAAAATATTTACGGTCGCTTCGGCATGCATGCTAAACTTTGCCAGCAATTGACCTCGGTCCAACATAAACAAAAAGAGGCTAGCCGAAAAACCAGAAAGGAAAATTCATTCGCTTTGCCAAATTATTCAAGACCGACAACTCACGGGTTGAGTTGCATAAAATATGCAACAGCCTTTGCAAAATCAGCTTCAAAAGCCGAGAAATTTCTGTGAGTTCGATTCTTAAGTTACTCGCCACTCGAGCTGAGAGCATTTAAGTTCACATAAAATTATGTTGTTGTGGTTGGGGGACCGGACCATCTTGATTTACGTCTCCCCTGAAACCAGACTGAATCTTTAATGAGAAGCCAACTAAACTGGTCAATGCTCAGTGGTCACATCGTGCACAGAGAAAATTCATGGTAAAAAAAAATGGTTTTATGCGAAATATACTTCTCTGAATACATAAGGGTGTTCCTGTTTTTCAACAGTGTAGCCTTGTTGTCATTCTTGTGGCTGTACCTTTGTTGCCTTCCATTTAGTAGCCGCCACACGAGCGCAAAAAGGTGGAAAGGGATATTACTGTGAAGGACTTTATTTGGTTTTGCGGCACTTGGCTTTAATTTCTTCGGAAAAGTTTGGTTGATTGTATTAATTGTTTTGTTATTCTTGGCAGTCAGTTAACCGAAAATTGTAAATTAATTGCTTGGAAACCAAAGCCGAACACACAAAAGACATGAAAGTGATGTGTAAGAGTGTGGGATGTAATTATTATCTTTTCATTTGCATAAAACTGATTACGAGTTTTCCCTGCTAAAAATTTTTGTCGAGGCAACTAACTGCCAGACGGATAATTGCTATTATCTGATTTCACTTTATGGGCCAGTTATCGAACGTATGAAATTTATGGCTGTAATTTACATACTTTTTATTTAATTTTCAGTTTTCTATAACCCAATTTCAAAGGACGATAACGAACAGTCGATTAAAGTAAACTTTTGTTATAAATAACAAGAAAATAATTTTATTTACATATAAGCGAGCAACCAAAGGACATCACATATTCAAGCCACAAATTGCTTGGATAATTATATCAATAAATTTGATCAAATATATGTAATACAAGCTAAGGCAGCCCTTGTTGGCTTTCATTTCCTTTCACATATTCATTTGACATTTACAAATTTTTCATTTGCATAAACTAAGTGCACTTAAACTGAACTTCATTTAATTTTCATTATTTCCAAATCATAAAATTCTTTGTTTGAGAAAGAGGATAATTGAAATCAATGTTAGCGTCTATTACCGTTAAGAATTTTAATGGTTTCATCTGTTAATTTTAATTAAATCCAGTTAAAGCAAACATTTTAGATAAATATTATTGAAGCCCATTCAAACATCCTCTTACAATGAAACGGATTTAAAAACATATAACAAAATAAAACAAAAGTCTTCAACCAATCAAAAATTGAATCGCATTTTTGGCTTACAAGCGCAACTCGCACTCGTAAAATATAGAAATATAATGCTGAATGATGCCAGCTGACGCTACTGTTTTTGGGTGTATGGGTGTCGTACTTTATTACACTAGCAGGAAAACGCCACTAATAACACCAATGCAGCAGCACAGACAAAAACAATAAATAAATAAAAAGATGGCATGGCTTTGTCATTGCCGTTGCCACAGTTTCGGCTTTTTCTCCATCTATTTCTGATGCTGATGCTTGCAAAACCGCATCGGTCCCTCTCAAACACACACACACATGGACAGAAACGCCGCACAGCACACGTTGAAGTTATAAAACACACAAAAACACAAAAAGGGGGTACATTTTTCGCCTTTATTTGTTTTCACAACTTTTGTTCGCGTGTGAGTGAGAGAACCTGTGTTATATTTTTATTTTCGTTGCTTTGAATTCGTCGCCCCAGCGAAAATTCCCAGAAATTTGTCTTCACACGCCTGTCAAACCGTTGCACCGCTGTCATCTATTCGCTAGGCTTAGCCCTAGTACAAACCTCACGTAGAGAAATGAAATACGGCCACTACACAACCCTTAACTCTACAAAAATAACTAGAAATTACTTTTCTAAAAAAAATCATGACGCATTAAAGGTATCCTACTAAAATTATGGGATACAATATTTGCGAATACGGATCATTGTTGAAGATTTTCTTGAAATAAAAATTAACAGATATTTTATAGATTTTATTTTCAAATAAAAGTACAGGAAACGTCTGTCAGAAAACTAATAAACTAAGTCGCCGGATATTTTTCCTTGTGCTGCGATCTGGAGCCCACTTAGTTGGCATGCGCGGCCACAGACCAAAAAGCTCGTGTACGTGGACACAACAAATTTCTGGTTCTGAATTTTTACAAAGTTTGCACTTTTTTCGGGGCGCAGAAAGGGTTAAGGGGCTTAAGTGGCGGGTGAGGGCCATGTTTGTTCTGCCCGCTGGACATTTGGGCTTCCGTTCGGTGGCGCCTTTGTTTGCCGCTACCGCTGCACGATTAAAATGTGCTCGACAAAGGAATTATTTAATACACGTTTCACCTTTTTGCCCAAGATTTTTATTTGCACTGTGTCGCATCTGGGGATCCGCATGTGTATCTGTGAGTTTGCCTCAAGCAAATAGCGTGTTGGTTACACATTTGTGTGCCCGTTTTTGGCTCTGCACAAATATTTGAGAGCGAGCAGCGAGTCGCGTTTTGCAGCAGCTGAAAATATAACGTATACGCAACATTAGCATGCATACCTGTGCTATTTGTATAGATAGTGTCGGTGTATGTGGAACGCTTAATGCTTGACGGCGTGCATGACTTTGATATAGGCGAACTTTCGGCCCATTACAATAAATGCAAATGCTGAGCAAACAGGCAACACTTACTGCAAGAGTTCCCCGACGCCCGAACGACTGGCAAGCCATAAAAATACACAGAGGCGCAGGCATAAAATTTATTTATTCAGCTTGCCAAAAATCCCACAGATAATAATTTCATTTACGCATTCCCACGAACGCAAGCCGAAACTGAGATGCCATAAAAATCAACAGAGTTGGCAAGAGCGATAAGTCTGCCATTATTCCAGTGCCGGGTGAACAGGTGAACAAATCTCGGGAAGCAAATTGGGAGGGGGTGCCATTAAATTAGGTACAGCAAGTAGGAATAAAATCACAACAGGCACACACACGCATCAATTCAACTTTAACTACATAAAAAGTAATGCCATAGCAATGGCTGTGCTTGCACAGAGAGAAAATAGCAGTCAAATAAACCATTTTTAGAAATATATTTCTTCTATTTTATTTATACATGTTTTTATATGCTCAAAAACATTCATATCTTTATATTTAATCATATACTTTTCTATCCAACTGAATTGGAACTTTTCTCTGCCTGCACTCTCATAACCTTACGTACTTTTTATCATTGCCGCTCCAGCCATTTTCAGATTTTCCACTTACAATTATGCATAATACAACGCTTATCGCCCACCCAATTGCCCGGAGAAGCTGGAGGAATGTGGAGGGGGCCCTGTTCTATACATCCGTGCACAGTGTCATAATCATCTATTAGCAAGGCAAATCAGTGGATGGCCGACTCGATTCGCTCCACTCTACTCCATGCGGCAGGACATAAGTGCAGCATCATTTCCGTTACATATAAATACACTTTTCTGGTTCAATTGCCGCTGTTTGGCCATGACTTGGCCGGCTTTGGCGTTGGCATCGGCATCGGGAGTCGGGATAGGGCTATATGGTATCAATATCGATATCGGGCATCTTCCGCACGGCAGTCAACAGTCAACGAGCGCAATTTAAACTTGTTACGTGCTTCCAGCGTCGTCATGTTCTCGGCGTAATGAAATGTGGAGCACAGATATACACACGGACTGCTCCCCAGTATCCAGTATCCAGTATCCAGTATCAGCAGCTAGTCAGACACGGCAGCATTTTTCTGCCTGATTTGAGGATGCCCTCGTCTCTGGCCATCGAAGCGTGCCCTTTTATTACTATCCCTTAAGCAAGGATACAGTCGAGTCATGCCTAGTCTCCCCATATCCTCATGTGCTCATCTCAAGCTGGAAGTTATGGTTCCTTCTTAATCGCGCAACTTGCCAAGAAATTGGGTAGTCTTTCCCCCTTATCGGTGATGATTAGCATTGTTTGAGTAACGCCTCGCGTGGGACACAAAAATCGTTTAAGTTATCAAACCGAATTTTAAATTTTACTTTACAAATTTTGGACAAAATAAATCATCTGTTTGCTAAAGAATATCCTATCCCAATCAACGGTTCAGTAGAAATGCAATCTCCCAGCGGTGATCCACATATTATTTTAACATTTCAATAGGAATGCCAATAAATAACCAATTGATGGCAAACAGCGCTGCGAATAAAGCAAACGATATAATGGAATTTTTAAACTTGAACTCGATGCCATAACAAAGGAGGGCCGCTCATGAGCATTCATTCATCAGGCCAATCAATCTGCGGGCGAAAAACTGGCAGATGCAACCAATTTGAAATAAACTATGCACAGACACCTTGCTGCCACGACCGAAGCCACGAAGCCATCACCTCGGCACTGGTTTGCCGTCCATAAGTTAGTCCAATAAATTCCTTTCGCCTTTCGCTAGGCCAGCGCCTGATTGCCAGGCAGCCTTTGATGATAAATTAAACCGTGTGTCTGCCGCTCGAATTTATTATGCGCCAAAACGCCAAATGGCTGTCAGGGATCTCTTCCGCGGCCGCGAAACCTTTTAAACTTTAAATCCGCATCAATGCATCATCGGTGAAAGCCGTGCCAAAGTAACAAACTTTGCTTTGCTCTGCTCTGCCGCGCTTCGGGTCGCGATTCTTTCTCCGGTTACCCCGCTGCCATAAATTGCGAAAGTGGCTTTGCCCGGGACCAAGGATCTGGCCTTTCTTCGCTGCAATCCTTTGCGGCATGTTTATGCGCTTCACACGCCTGTCTTTACCTGGCGCGTCCTGGCTCCTATTCCCTGCCCTCTGCCCTCTGGCGTATTGGTTATTAATGTTTATGGCCGCACGCTGTCATCATTTGATCTGTGCCAGTTAGTTGGCCAATGCAATTTATAATTCCATTACAATAATTCATAAGGAAAGACAAGCACACCTTGATTTCACCATAGAAAAATTTGTACATACATTGGCAATTGGAAATATAAATACTCTGGTGTGTTGAATTGAAACAATAACTTTTCATTCTATGCATAACGATATCTTACATACCGCAATAAATTACTTTGAGGGAAAAATAATATGCTATTTAGTTTGGGCTGTTACGGATAGCTCATAAACATAGCAATTTAGTCAGGGTCTGATTTTCAAAAACTCGTTTTGCCAGTGCAAAGATGTCACCCCATTTTGTTTTCGAAAGGCTTACGTTCGATTTAGGCAGATTTGATATTGCTCTATTTGCATTTCGTGCTTTATTGCTTTTATATTGGCTCATATTTCGTGTTTTGCGGAACGAGGTGAACTTGGCCAAGAGTCCACCGGAGAAGGGATGGCTGAGTCGACTCGGGAAGGACGAAGGTTGTAAATTGCGACAAGTTGCCAACGGGGCTTTAAATTTCAATATGCCAGCGATGGGCTGTATGTCATCGAATGACCGACACGACCACACCCCTTCCCTTGTGCGGGTGTGCAGAGCCGAAAATTTATGGCGTAATTGAAACCGGAAACTGCAACGTTTTGTGGTGAATTTTAATAAAGTTTGGCCTTTGTGAGTAGTTATTTATTGACAAATAGCTGATAATTTGATTTTGTGCCAATATTTAAAAACAATGCGACACACACGGGGGCGCAAAGATTTCCGAGTGGGAGGAGTCGATTTAGGACCCAGGCCATTTTGTATGACTCATGTTCAGATTCATTTCATAACGATTTTTTTCGTTTCACAATGAAAGGTGACAATGTAATTTAATTAAATGTCAGTGGGGCGTACGGTTAATCTACTTTAGAATATTGTGTGATAAAGATATAAATTGAGTTATTAGCGGTTGTTTTCACATGTTCGATCATCT
Organism: Drosophila ficusphila; assembly: GCF_018152265.1. Taxonomy (NCBI): domain Eukaryota; kingdom Metazoa; phylum Arthropoda; class Insecta; order Diptera; family Drosophilidae; genus Drosophila; species Drosophila ficusphila. The sequence goes on from NW_025064737.1 coordinate 23,839,104, forward strand.
CCGAAAAAGTGCATATTAAATAAATGATTGCTATAATCGATCTAAAGCATAACGACCATTATTTTTTGTAACCAAACATTAATAAAATATTACTAATCAAATCCCAAGGCGACAGATTACAAAAGGTGGCCGACTTATGAGTTATCAAACTTAGTATCATTTCCACTCCAAGCAACCATAGCAAAGAGGATTGCAGAACTGTTGAACTGTTGCCTTGATGATAATAATGATGTTTTTATAACCCGACTATGTCGACTATATTAGAAACAAACAAGTTCACGCACAGGTTTAATTCAAGTTTAAGCCAATAAAAGAAAAAACCCCCTTCTGAAGAATGGACAATCCAACCTCTCCGTTGGTTAAGCATCATAGGGTTGCAGCTTATAGAAAGCAGAAATATTCTCCCTAAAACAACAGTAGAATTCAAGCTTACACAAAGAAAACAAAAACTTTTTTTACCCACTTTCTTTTCACCTCTACACTGAATATTTTAAATTTTAAATTGATGACAATATAACACATATTTTAAAGTATATTTCAATGCTTATTATTTTACAAATAATATATTTGTGCAAATATCAATGTATAAGCTCATAAAATGTTTGGTATTATTTCAACATCCATCGCAATTTGTAATATCCAACCGGCGTAGGCCATAACATCTGTATAAATTATTTCATTTGTTTGGTTATTACGCCAGCTCAGGATTCCGGTTTGAAGAGAAACTTTTGAAGAAGTAAGAATGCTTTTGGGGCTTCCTTCGCTCTCAATGGGTACATTGGTTACTAGACTGGGGCAAGGATAGCAAAAGGTACGAAAAAAGCAAATGAATCTCTCCCAATTGCTTCTTTCGGGCTTAATTTTTCTAATCTTGAAAGAAGATTCCTTGTGTTCTTTTTCCGGAGTTACCTCGATGCATATCGGTTGTATGTTCTGCTTATATACGACGTCCGGGTCTAATCTGAGTAGTCCGACGTTATGCAGGCTGCTGTTTCCCGAATATAACTTGTGGATGAACGCCATAGCTACTTGTTTTTCTTCATATCTGCTACTTAAATTACTGTTCTTGTTAAACGTTTCGTTGAACTCTCCCAAACGTACAAAGCTGTTAATAAAATATGTATTAGGTGTGTTTTTTAATTTTTAAGGTATGGCTTACATGTCAGTTTGGTTTTCTATGCAACTGGCAGATGTCAGAACAAATCCTAAAAAAAAATTATTTTTTAACTCAAATAATATGATTTCCGAATATATACCAACGTTTGTTAATTAGCGTGCCAGCACAGATAAAAGTCCCGTTTTCGGCACTGCGTATTTCTACCATCCAAGGAAGTTGACTTAGTGTATTTTTAACACGTCCGCAATCCGGCTCCAAATAAAGAGCGAATCCCTGGTGAAGCAAAAGCACAGAACATAAAACTGTCCACCGTGCGGCCCCCATTGTTCCAAGCAAAACGCTACTATACGACTGATTTTATGCGGTAATCTCCGTTCGTATTTTTATAAAAAGTGCTTATCTTATTTTGAAACAGGGTGTACATTATTTTTAAGACCTAGGCTTATCATCGAATTTTTATTTACCGTTTCAATGAAATTTGTTCATTTGCACTGCTTATTTACTTTATGATATTTTAGAAGCACACAATTTTTAATCTACAAGCTAAACATTTAGAATTATATCAACGTCTAGAGCGTTTGATATAATCCAGTCGGCATAGGCTAAAACATGAGTATAAATAAAAGCATTACTTGTAGAATTCCGATAGCTTAGGATTCCATGTTGAACTTTTCTAATAATTGATTCAAATTTGGTTGGAATGGACAACGGCTTCCCAATAGACCCTCTTGGTAGGCCAGCGGAGCTTGTCGGTTTAGAATGCATCTTTACACCCGACAATGAGTTGCTAAGAGATAACGTTGGAAAAATCTTTTGGGAGTCTATCAGTATGCATATCGGTTGGATGTAAGGCTTATACTCGACATCGTTTACCAATTTTAGCAAACCTATATTATGCTGATGGGAGTGTTTGGAGTACATCTTGTGTATAATCCGCTCCAGTACATGGTGTACTTCATAAAGTTTACCACGTAACGACCCTTCACACTTCCCCAGGCAAACAATGCTGTTACGGAAATAATAATTTTATAATTTGTTTTATACGAGGGTTTTATATTGACTATGACTTACAAGGGTCCTTGATTTTCCAAGCAACTTGCAGTCGTCAGGACAATTCCTAAAAAATTATGGATGATATTCAAACTATCTTTTTTGTTAAGCTAAATGACGTTTGGAATTCTAACGTTTGTTGATAAGCGTTCCAGTGCAGACAGGTCGACGATTCGTTTCACTTCGAATTTTAGCTACCCAAGGGTTGGGGTTAACCCTATTATTATATAGACCACAATCCTGCTCCAAAAACAAAGCCGACCCCTTCTGGAATAGCAGCAGAGTCAAGAAAGCTATCAAGCGTGAGGCAATCATCACGGCGTACAGAAAGTCACTGCCGAACGGATCTGAACAACAACTGGCGCTCAATTTATTTATAAGCTTATCGGTAACGCATCTCGGAAACATTTAATTTTCTTTATTTGAATTAATAATAACAATGTCGAGCGCCCGAGGAAATATCCAGTCGGCATACGCCGAAACATTAATATACACGTCAGCAAATGTTTTGGGATTGCGATGACTAAGGATTCCCTGTAGTTCGTAGCGTAGTAAGGGTCCAAATGGAATTGTTCGGGTCGAAGGACTCCCAATAATCACAGAATCTAAATATTCTTTTTCCTTATCACTTGCACAACGGCTGCCAAAAATAACCTTGATCGAGCACCAATCGCCTATTCTGGGCTTCTCGTTGAATATCTCATAGCTGTAGGCCCTGGGTTTGTTTTCCGTGCTTCTTGAAATGCATATCGGTTGTATATGTGCCTTAAATTCAACTTCCGTTTCCAGCCGAAGAAGGCAAATATCGTGCTCAAAACTGCTGGCCGAATAAGACTTGTGCACGAATACATTTGTTACATACAAGTCCTCATGACTGTTATAGTTTCCTAAGCGGACGATGCTGTTAAATAAATTTCAATTATAGTTTTTGACCTTTCTGTAAAGTATTTTCACTTACAGTTCCGTATGGTTTTTTATGCAACTTGCAGCTGTCAGGACGTAATCTAAAAAATATTTTTCTTTTGTATTAAAGATATACCGACAATATGGTGCAATAAATACTTCGGTTAATAAGGCTGGCAGCGCATATTTTTTTTGAATCTGTTCGAATCTCTGCCAACCAAGGTGGGGAAATCCATTTAGCATCGAGATATGGATTAATGATTCCACAATTGTCCTCTAAAAATTGGGCCGATCCGTGATAAGAAAGCAACAGTACGAAAACAGCAATCCACCACGCGGTATTCATCTTTCCAACCGTATATTCAATGGAATACTGATTTTCGTCGCGAGCTCAGTTTGAATTTTACTTTGAATACAGCTTATCATTAAATTTTGCAGTCCTTTTAAAGCGGAAGCACAGACTAACCGCAAACAATTAAGTTGCAATTTTTGAATATAGCAATTTTTTAGGTAAATTACCTAAATCAACGACGAGACTTTCCGGAGTGGTATTAGTCAACCAATTTAGTCCTGCATAATTTTTTTTTTTTTTATGTTTAAGTATTGAGTTATGAAATGTTTTGTTTTAGTAATTAAAGGGTATTATATGAAGTAACCCCAAAGTACACTATGGTAAATTGTTGATAAGAATGTCAGCTCCGCCTATAACAACATTTCTTATCTTCTACAATTTAGAAATTTCTGGTATGCTGGGAATTCTCAAAATTTCCGTTTAGTAACATTATTTGTCTGTGAGTCATGGCAATACCCGAAACAGAAACCGTACTCTTAGGTCAAATTAACGCTCTCGATTTAGAGGAACAATAAATTATTAAAATATTTTCAGTATGGCTATACCATTTGTGTCGTCATTTCTATACTATACACTCTCTGTCTTTTTAAGCTGGTGTTTCTGCCGAACTACGTTCCATAAAGAACAGTGACGGATCGTAAACTCAAAAGTTGGTTGACAAAGGGCAGTAGCAAACACAACAATCGCAACATCAATGTTTGAAGATGAGCGACATATTATAAATAGTCAGTGACGAAAGCATAAAACCAAAAAACCGAGAAGCGACATTTAGGAATCAATTCTCTCTCTGGTTTTTCTTTAATTAGTGGTAAAATCAAATGAAAATATATTTCACAAAATTACTATAAAAATCGTAACATTTATTTAGCAAACTAGAACTATCTCCGGGGTGTGCATAAAAAAGCAGGCAGGAACTCTAGTATTGTTTCATTACAAGTTTTTTAAAGTTTTCCCAAATATATGTGATAAGGTGGATTTGAATGTGATGGTTTTTGATTGTTCAATTTAAGTAAAACACGTCAAAGAGTAGAACCTTTATGTCGAAAGTGTATATCAAAAAGCGGTTTGTCAGCAAGGAAAGAAAAGCGACAGGAAAACCCACTCCAAATTACCCCTAAACTCAGCACAGAGAAGTGGGGAAATGGAAAAAAGGGAAAAGGGGCAAGAGTATAAGGTAAACGACAAGAATACGATTGGAAAACGATTTTCATTTCTGCAGCTAATATGAGCGACAAATCTAAGTGAAGTGGGGCAAAGTGGGCGTGGCTATTACACATACACTCACACACACACACCATGCAAAGGGACAATTTCGAAATCAATATTTATGACTGCCCCAGCAGATTTATTGCAATTGGCGAAGAGGGGTTCGAATTTCTCCCCGTTCTAGTTGAATTCTCTTCTCCATTTCCAGTTTTTCTCTGGTCGCTTTAGTTGCTTTTTGCCGAGCTCACAAAATAATAATATCCCGTGTTTGATTTTCGTATGCAAGCGCATATCTATTTATTGTCTCTGTAGTTGTGCATTGCTTCGTTTATGACACTGCAGCATTTGATGATTTATGCATTTTAAACAAAATGTCAGCAAATGGACGTATATAAAGGAGCTGGCATTTTTTGCCGTCGTATACATTTCGTTTCTTCGCCAGTAAAATGATCAAAGAAATTCCAGTTGGCATTGCTTTCGAATGGATACTGGAGCGGGTGCAACTGCATTCAATAAACACATATGCAGTCAGTGCGCCTTTGGCGACCACGCCCTCTCTTGCTACAACATCAGAGCACCGAAACGAAATAATTGGATAGTATTTAATTTTAATTCTCTTAATAAACATCCATTTAATATTTGTTGGTAATTTTGTTGCATACAAATTCACAAAGCTTGCTGATAATTGTAGGTAATTAATAACAGTAATTTTCGAAAAATAAAAATTCAAACTTATTAAAAACTAGTTAACGCATGACCAAAACATTCAATTTTTTTCTGTGTGGCTATGTAATTCCATTTGTTGGTCTCGGGTTGTGTTGGTGCTTGCCAGCCAAGAACAACTTCAATTGAATTATGAATTTCAAATTTCAATTCTAGTTCTTTGGCTGCAACGGCAACAATAACAAATGCATAAACAAACAGTAATTGCTACCTAGCCAAAATGAGTGAAAGGCCTCAAAGCGCTTTTGTTTGTACGCTCCATCGTTCGTTTGGTTTCGGTTTTGGTTTGGTTTTGGTACAACAGACGTTGAAATGTAAAACTACCCCCCTCTGGGAGCCTAATGTCCATCAAGGTTTTAAGCTGTTTGTCAGCCACAAACACACTGACGGGCAGACAAACACACAGACACAAGGATTTGGCTCATAAAAAGGCCTAAACATTGCATCAATTCATCAAAAGGGAAGAACGGAACGGAGCAGACTTTACTCCGACATCTGTCATCGGCAGAAGGCAAAGGGATGGGAAGGGGGCCCATGATCAACATAGTCGATTTCAATTAGAAGCTGCATTTGGATTTTGGCCTGGAATCAAATGGTTTTCGTCTGCTACTCAGGGTGAACACATAAATCTTATAAGGACGATACTTATACTTTAAATATTATAACAAATATTATAATAAACTTACAAATTATAATAAATGAAGTTTTATAAAACTGGTTTGAACAGAACCATAGATTTGATGCAGAAATTCAAATGGCAAATTGTAAAAATACGGTCCACTCAATTAAGACTTCCACACTGCCTTATGTGTGACTAAGATTCTAACTACGCTTCTGTTTTTGTTTAATTTCGAGTATAATATTTGATATGATTGCTACTTTCGGATTTTGATATATCCTGCACAAACAGAAAGGCACAGGAAATCATATTAATTTGCCGTCTCTGCATACATGAGCATGATACGGCTGGGGACGCCAAGGATGAGTGGCGGACTCAGTCTCTTGACGCTGCAGTTGTGAGCCTGTGAGCTCTGACCCGGCCTAATGAGCCGCATTTAATGAGCCGCAAACACGATAAACATGCAACAGAAACGACAACAGCGGCAGATTGATGTACAGCATCCCGACCACATCCCCCTGCCTCCTTGGTCTTCACCTCGTCACATGTTACCTGCGATGAACCCACATCAGAATTTGTCTCGCGGCGCTTTTATCAACTTTCGCGAACAAGCCGCGTACGCACACTCACACGCACGTCGAATGGTGAACGGCGAACGAGGAAAAAGGACCTCGCTCAGGATTCGACATTTCATTAACAGGACACAGCCTGGTACAGAAAACGCCAGAGGCCTTTCCTGGTAGTTAGCGCTAACAATGTGGCTTGATGCGGCCAACTTTGGATGTTAGTCGGCGGCGAAGGAGGAGCATGAAACAAGCACTAAATGCTTCAAACTCAACTTTAAAGTGGCATTACTATAATTTCTGAAAGAAAGTTATAAAGTTTTCTGCAAAAAAATGCAAAGAAAATGCCACAAAAACTCAGTAAAAGGTCAACAAATATAATACGGCTTAGTTTTGCGACACGGATAAAACAAAAATGTAACATATAAAATTTCACTTAAAAGTTTACAGTATTTCTTATACCCATCGCAGCCTCAATTTTAAAATAAGCTTTAAACTCCAAGAAAATTTGCATTCCAGTTAACTCTTTTCATATTCTGTGACCCTTTTGAGGGAAAATTTTAATTTTTCTACCACAATCAGCTTATGCATTTAACTATGCTCAATTAGGGCACCTAATCAGCTCTCCAGAGCACCGCCGAGAAGGTCAAAGGCAGCATTTAGTCCGGTTCCTCCAAAGCCCCAAATGAAGAGTCAAGTGCGCAGCTCTCTGCGAAGGAGTATAGCACGAATAATTGTTTTATTGCCCACACAGCCAAATATTTATGCCTAATTGGGTGCCAATTAGGCACTGCCGGTCACCACTTTGTGCAGATCCCCTCCACGCTTCACCACTGTTCTTTACGAGCGTTTTGTTTAAACTTTTTATTTTGCGGAAAAGTTTGGCGTCGGCCAACGCGAAGATAGACGAGGGACGAAAAACGAAAACTTAATTAAACTGTCAATTGCTTTCTAATGAATGAATGCAAAGATGAATGAGTAATGAAGCTAATTATGCCCGGCAAATACGTAAAAGTAGCCATAACCCATACACACACACACACTCACACGAATATAAAATTACAGCGGAGGGGTACAAATTTTGCATTTTATGTGCTGGCATTTTAATTAAATCATCCCCAGACCGGCGGCACATGGCAGGTTCTTAATAGACAAGCAACTCTTTCGACAGATCAAAGCACTGGCCAAACTAATTGACAGCACGCGTCTTTAATATCTGAGGGGTTTCGTTGGTATCTCGTTGAAAATAAAATTTGATACATTTTTTGAGGGCCAACAAACCATAATATTTCAAGAACTTAAGAAACTGGATTTTACGATTATGTTACGAAAACTTGTTTAAATGTGCTGAAATTAAACGTTCTTTAAATTTCAAAGTATTTAGCTGCATTCCTTGGAAATGATAAAAATCTAAATGTAAATAGTTAAAAAATAATAGCTACATTATTTTCCTACCTTAGCCTGCTGTTCGTGTGGCACCAATTGACATTTTGACATCTTAATCGCAGCATGTGTAAAATGAAAAAACTTTTTTAATTTCGGGAGGCAATTCCGCTTGACGTGATTCGGCGCCAGAATGCAAATGTGCAGCTCAGACGAAGCAGGCGTCCCGATGCCTGTTGGAAATTAAATGAAAATCCAGCGTCGTGGAGCTGGAAAAGCAGTTGGCAGCAGCAGTAGCAGCAGCAGAAGCATCAGCAGCAGGTAAATCAGCTTGCGCAGCATGCAAATTGATTAGCCTAGGCTCGAGCACGAACTGCAATCTGGACACCTGGCAACGGCACAGCACAAACAATGGGCGATGAAACGGTTGCAGGAGCATCTTGTTGTTATCCCAATGCAATTTGCAAACAAGTGCAAGGCATTAGGCCTAAGTACAACGGCAACAGCAGCCGCATCGAGCGCAGAAGGAGCAGAAGGACGAGCGCATTTGACAGGACTCAGAGCAACTTAGGCACAGTTCGAGGCTTTTCTCCTGGGAAACGCATATCAATGGCTCGCCTTGCCCGACTACAAGTTAAGTTTCAGCTCGAAGGTTACACCAGGAAAAATTTCAACATGGGGTTCCCCCAGGATGAATAAAATACTAATTTCTTTTGTGTATTAGGGGTTAAGCCGAAAAACCAAATGGAATACATATACATATGATAAAATTATTTTCTACGGCCTATATTTTATAAAGGCAATCACAAATTTGAATAGACAAAAAAACTTTGGGAAGTTATATTTAAACAAATGAAGAAACTCCTATCTATAAATGTTTTTAGAAAGACAATTCAAAATTTGATTTGTTAATGAAAATATTTTTTATTTTTCTTACTTTTTGATGCACTCTAAACCGAAGACCCAAAAAATCAATGAATTGACGATGAGGGTAACAAACTCAACCTCGGCCAATGCTTTTATTTAATGTGCAGACATTTCGGCAGTGCTAGTGCTTAATTACTTACAAGCCCATGGCCACGCCCATCTCACACTGAAGCGGGCAAACACACACACACGCACGCACGACCACCACCACTTGGCCAAGATTAAAATGCCAGCTTAGTGAAGACTTTTGCATGTGAAATTAGTAGCTTAAACTGTGCAGCAGGCCTTAGTTGCCTGTGTTGCTGCCGCTGCAGCTTGTTGTGGCAAGGACTTTACATGCCCCCTGTGTTTGTTGCTGCTGCATGCGTATGATAAAATAATTCACTCGACTGCAACTCATAAATTCTCTAAGGTAGCGCATAAATTCTCAACAAATCTCGACAAAATGCCGCAAAGCAGCCCCAAACCTCAGACTGGGCTACAGAATTGCGCCTAGAGTTGGACTCGCACACTCGGTGGCGCCACATACTTAGCTGTTTTGGCTTCATGTTGCTGCTTGCAAACACTGCCACATATTAGTTTTAGCCAATTAGATGAATGGCGCCAATGGCCTTGTCTTTCGGACCGAATTCTAATCGAAAATTTTGCCATGTTTACGTTGGCCGAAACCAAATAGAGGAGAAAACATGCAAATAGCCGTGTTTTGCAAATGAATGAATCTAAAAGTAAACATTAAGTATAATAAATATATTTTCATTTTCACCACTCACTAAGCATAATATACAACTTGAACGTGTAATAAAAGATAACAAATTCAGACAATAGGTTTATTTATAGGCACATCTAAAAAATAAGCATCGTAATAGGCTGCTCAATTGGAAAGAAGACTGAATTCAACAATTTAACCCTGGGCAAATATAACTATTGAAATAACACATTTTTCGTGGAATGTTTGCAATTCAAAAACTGTACAGGTTAGGACACCTGCACCATTAGTTAAAAATCACCAAAAAACATAGGCAGCCCGCATTTTACAGCGAAAAAATGTCCGCATAACTAACTTTGTTCAACATGATGCAGCACAATGATTTTATGCCCGCGCATAAATTGCACACAAAACTAATGTAAATCGCCGGAGATATCGAAAGGCCCGCCCTTCGGCGACCCACTGAAATGCTCACCCACAGATGCACTTACCATATTTTATTGCCCCATGCGGCGGTCATGTCAACATTTTTGATTTTTTCACTTGATAAAATCAATGCATTTTTATGCGGACAATGGCAAAACAACAAAAACATCAGCTACAATAACAAATAATGGAAAAGCGCTTTCCATGTAATGTGCTCTATGCGGTAACAACATGAGAAAAGCAGATCAGTGGGGCTGGAAAATGGAATGAAAGAGAGGGGGCGGCAGGCGAAAAGAGACGGCGAAAAAATTACCATTTAAAAAATGCCGAAAAATTGTTGCTGTTGCATTTTGTACGCATCATTGGGGCTCAATGGAGTGTGCACACACTGATACAAAATGTCGGCGTGTCGTTCTCTCAGTTTGACTGTGTGTGTGTGTGGGTGGGTGTGTGTGCTCGCAGGGCTATAAAACAAAAAGTTTGCAAAAGCTCAATTCGCATCGTCTTCGATTTGTATTTTGTTTGCGAATTGCCAATTGTTCGATTCTTCGGAGAAAACGTGCTACGGCCTCTAAGTAAATCAAAGGTTTCCTTTCCGACGCACACAAGGACACACTCTCACACACACACGCAAGGTCTAATAAACGGAAACGGAAAAGCGCGCATGCAACTTTTGCTGGCTGCCAAAAGTGCGAAAGAAAAACTAGCTGCAACTTTTCTGCGCCGCCAAACAAGTCACATAAATTGCAAGCATTCGCAGGCTGGGCATTTAAAACTGAGACTTTTGCAAATAAACACAGAGAAAAATAATATAAGGGGTATAAAGTACACAAATTTCAGCAAACTTAAAGAAATTCATACTATACAATAATCTGAAAATAATATACAAATATAAAACTGTTAAGTATTTAGTTGGAAGTTTCCAATTTATCTCAGTGAACCCAGTTGGGATGAGCTCCGTTTTCGAGAACGAAGTCTGAGGGGCGGCAGTATTGATTAAGTCGGCAGCGATGGCAATCCCTTAAGATTCTAATTTATATCGGCGGCAAAACTTATTTCCTATTTCCACGCGCGCGCCTCTGAAAATGTCGTACGTGATTCAATTATAAAATGCGGTCTCTCAAATCGTTGCAAAATTTATGTATTTCATTTTATTTTCCCACATCGGACAATACGAGGCCTCTTTGCTGTCTGTGTGTTAGTGAGAGTGTTGCAGTGTGAGTGAGTGGCGGCACATGTGGCCCCATTTTAATGGACCTGCCTCGTAAAATACCACAAAAAGTGTCACAAATTTATGCGCACCCATTCATAAATGGCCGCAAAATGTTTAACAAAAGTGTCTTAAGCAACAAGATTTTAAGCGAGCGAAAGGGAAAGAACTACATCCTGAAAAAAAGACACATTGTATTAAGGGGGGCTTCTCATGTAAAATTTAAAAAAAATCGAAATTTTTTTTTTTCATAAATCGATAGAATAACGTCTTGAGAGTATATTCCCGAAGTTTTATGACTCAACTCTCAATATTATGGAAAATATCAGTGATTGAACGAGCGCGCTCAAGTTCAAGACCCACACTAACTCAAAACTTTAAATCGTTTTTTCTCAAAACTATGTTTTAAAAAACGCGGTACACGATTACGGAAAAACTACTGAACCGATTTTTGATTTCTAAAAAGTGTATTGCAGATTATACATTGAACGAGTGCGTGAATATCTGAAATTGTGAAAAAAAAGTTATTTTATACACTTTTCAGCCCAATTCACCAAAAAAAAAGACGAAAAAATGGCACTTTTTTTTCAAGACGTGATTTCAATATTTTAAAATCGAATTTTTTGAAGTGGCTGACATTCACGCACTCGGTTGAACCTTGCTGCATACAAAAAAATTTTTTTGGTTTTTTTCAGATGAAAACTTTTTGCTCCACACTGTACCGCAATAAGTCCCTCAGCCGCGTCGAGCCACACGCGACCTTGAATAAGTCCGCCATTTTGTTTTTTAGAATTTTCAAAAAATGTTTTTCTCATTCTTTAAACATGTCTTCAAATATGTGCAAAAAACTATTCGTGTAAGTTTTCATTTTCCAAGTGAAAAAAATTCGCAAAAAACCACTACTTTTTGGCATGTTACATGAGAAGCCCCCCTTAAACGACTTAAAAACTAGACCAAAAGAGTCTATTGAAATATAAAAGAATGTTTTAGGATTTTCTCAAATGATCCCTTTTTCCCTGTGCACTATGGCTCTCGATATTGCACTTACGACTCAAGTGAAGAGCAAGTGCCTTCGAATTGGCAAATTAATTATGCAGCATTCGATTGGATCTCGAAGGAAAGCCGCTTGTGGCGTTGGCATTGTTTTAGTCCAACTGCATTGGCGGCTAATTGAGCAATTGGCGCTGCGGTGCCGCAGCTAAGATGCCTATCAATTTGCGCACTAAATTGCTGATTAACCTCAGGATCCCGACGGTAATGTCTTGCGGTTGATGGCATTCCTCTCTCATGGGAACCTTGGAGATGACGAGAATAGTGGCGTTTTTATGAAAATGTTCGCCTGGCACCAGGAGTGACAGGCGGTTTGCATTTCCCTGACATTTGTTTGTCCTGCCATCACTCATGTTGGCACAAAAGTCATAAATCGCGATGCGTGGATTATGCAATTTTCATGTTCCCATTCGCCGTAGAAAAACTACCGAGTCCAAAAGGATGTGGCACGCGCTGCCGCTGACAACAATGCGTTACAGTTGTTAGAAGGAGCGCCACCACCACCAGCAGCAATAAAATTACACAAAAAAATAAGGAATGCTAAATGCGTTCCTGGGGAGTGGAAATAAGGATGCGTGTGTGCTTGCGACAACAGCAGGAGCTGCCACAATGGCAAGGAATGGCAACAGGAAGCGCTTCAGCCAAAAAGGAAGCTTAAGTAGCAAGGATACGCAGAGGCAGCGGAAGCCATCAAACAATGACGCGAAAATGCAATTCCATGTGCGAATATGCCACAAGATGTCAGGCGAAACAGACACAAAGCATTATGGTTAATAGTAAAAAATACACAAGCCGAGCGCCACGCCGAAAAACCCATCTCCGAGTAGTTCACATAAATATAAAATATTACAAAGGCAGTCCGCCGCTACTCAAAAAAATGCAATGTCATGGCTTCCTTTTCGTTTGCACATATACCGCAAATAGATAAAAAAAAAAAACAAAATTTCTGATAGATTGAATACAAATGTGTACGTCTTTAAGTTTCATAACTAAACACATACGCAACATGCTGAAACAAAAATTAAATTACTTACCGGATTTTTCAGAATGTTACTCGCACTCCATGTTCTCGTGCTCATCCAGCCAAAATTAATAAGTAACCAAGGTGCACCTGACAAAATCCACAAAAGCCACTCGCTAACTCGCTGACTCCTGCTCCATCTGCTCACGAATGCAGCGTTAAGCCAACAAAAATTCTTATTAAAAACCCCAGGCATCCCCTACAAACACCCGCACATGCAGACTTGTTTCGAACTCGTCCGTGGAAAATTGCTAATCATAATAAACGCACCGTCGAAAGCCTTTGGCGTGTGATCCCACCAACAGAGTTGCGTTTATATCCGAGAGGTTTGGGGTAACCAGCAGCGCATTTTCAACGCAAATCAAGCGCCGAAAGTGCACACCGAAAGTTCCAGATGAAAGGGTGGTTTCCCTGGTGGGGCGGAAAATCAAATTTCAGTGCAAGCAAAGAGGATGCTTCGCAGGCGACGACCGGCCAACCAACTGCCATGTGTGAAAATTTTTAATACATCAACTCAAAGGCGAGTCGCAACGCAACCCGACAGACAGCCCCCACCCACCGCCCCCTTCAAAGAGCTGCCTCCCAGCGAGCAGACCCAAATGAAATGCATAAATAAAGCTCACGCGGAGTCTGGTCAGGATACGGATAGTGTCTCGGTGGTACACTCAGGAAAATGTTGGGATTTAAGTGCACTTGGCAAATTGTTTTGAGACTTTATGTACTTCGGTAGTTGTAATAAGCATATTGTTAAGAAATTCGTTTATATTATATTCTATAATTCCTTAAAGGGGATGGTGTTTATAATTCGTTTTAGTGTAACTGCTGTTCGTTTTACTTTTTGGGCAGAGTCAAAGTCTGCCGCTGCCACATAATCATAGCCATGAATGCAGAGGAGTCACTGTGGGAGCCGAAAAACGGGTGTCCTGTTTCCGTGGCTACAGGTCCTGTGTGTCTGTGTGTACTCGGCAAATAGACATGCGAAACTCAAAGGCAACAACGAGTGCAGCAACCAAAACAATTTAAATATAAATAATTCGGTTACTCGTGTTCATGCCCATTGTGCGTCCTCTTCCTGTTGCTGCTGTCATTATTGTTGTTGCTGCTGCTGCTGATTCTGGTTCAGACTCATGCATTATAAAGTGTCTGGGGCAATCATTTGATGCCCGGCCATGTAAGTGAGTTTTTGGCCAGCTGCCGACTGCACAGTTCCATCGCGGTCGCAGTCGCGTTTCGGACTACTTGCTTCTGCTTTCCGGCCACACAACTAAATAATTTAGTTGCACAAAGGCCAGAGATTGGGGCCAAAAACCAGATGCTTCTGGCCATCTGTGGCTGACCATTTGACCGAACGCCCACCCACCGACAATTCAGTGCAGCTCCATGTAAATGTTAAATTCAAAATGTTAATGAGCGCACAGAGACGGGGAACAAGAATGCTCAGTAAATGAAACCATTGAACAAAAGAAAAAAAATACTTTAAAAAAAATCAGTTCATAGGAATTCAAAGAAATTTCCTAACGTCTTGGATTATACAACATTGCAGATATTCAAATTAAGTCCCTTCTCATTTTACTCCTGCAATTCAGTGGGTGGGTTTATTTTTAATCAATTCATTGAAACTGTAATGTCGATTAAATAAATCACCTAGGGCAAGTTTTCTTTACATTCAATAATCTATTTGAATGCCTTTCAATAACAACCGCAAGTTCTTTGGATGAAGCGTCAAAGGTTTCCCAACTAATTCCAATTTAAAACTTCTTCTTCTCCATCTTAACACTGCCTTGTGACAGCTAATTGAATTTTAATTTGATCTCATCGGCGAGAGTAAATGCCAAACCATTTTTGTTTATTATTAATTTGCATTTTGATTGGAATTCTGACATTGTCAATGGACTGACAGCACCGCTCGACATGTGAAATAAACAAAATTACATTCGTCTCCTCCTTGAGATGCCAAAACTGACACTGATGGACGCTTCGGGCTATTTGTTGAGCATTAACATTTTGCAAGCCCTTTTTAAAAAATATTTCGCCAAGAGCTAAAGGCCGATTGTCGGTTGCTGTCAGTGTTATTGTTGTTCTCAGCCGAAAACAGAGCAGTAAATTGTTAGCAATAATTGATTAATGAAGGCGTGGTTGGACGCCCCGCCCCACCGATTGCCCTTATCATTGGCAGTCTCGTTTTGCCACTGACAGGGGGAAAAACTTTTGCCATTTAGTTTGGTTGGCAGCAGCCTTGGCGCATATAATTAACATGGCAGCCAAGTGGAAACTGCGAGCGGGAAAACTGGAAAACTTGGTAGCGCCAGCGCCGCGGGCATTGCGTTTTGTGTTGTGCCGCGCTGAGCTAATTTAAATTAATTGAATATGCTTTGATAGCATTTCAATTAACTTTTGTGCCGGCACACGGCCTTGTGCCACATTTTTTCCCCCATTTCCCCATTTTTTTCGCATGAATTTCAATGCATTTGAAGTGAGTCAGCCTGTATCTATCCGAGATTCTACTTCTGCCTCACAGGCATTTCAGCCATGCAATATAAATGAGACGCGCTCCGTCATGACATGTCCCAACCATTTGGGCCCCCTTTTCGACCCCTGGTCATCAGCCGTCGGTCCATGTGCGGCATTTTGCATAATAAGTAGCCACACATGGAGAAAATATACCCCAAAAGGGCCTCTTTCTAACAACTTTCTTGCATGAGGGACAAAATAAATGATTAAAGTATGTATTTATTGGTTTTATAGGAATGAAGTCCTCACACCGATTTTGTCTAATAATTTAACATAACAAGAGAGGTATTTTTTTCTCTGTACATGAAACAGCCGCCGTCGACGTTGCTACTTGGCTCATTCCATTTGGCGAGCCAACTAAATCACCAGAAATCAGTTATAAATTCGTTGGCCGTTGGGTCCTGGTTTTAGCACTGGGCTCTCGGTTCTGGTTTCTAGTTCTCGTCCTGCTTCTGCTGCGGTACGCTGCAGGACATTAGATTCACAAATACAAATGCATAATTCTCTTTAACGTAAGCTGATAACATTGCGACGGCCGACAGTCAAACTGGCTTTCCTCGATCTGTGGGTGTGTGCGCCTTTTAATTATTCAAATAAAGCAACATTCTGGCTATGGTGTAATTGAAGGGAGGTACATACATTTGGATTTGGCGCGTTGTCATCGCTAAATGCGGGCAGACAGGTAGTTTCATACACGTAGAAAAAATAGCCAAAAATCTATTTTTTAGTTTCAGCATCTTTAATTGCTCGCCTCTCCCAACTTTTCCTTACCAATTAAGTGGTCATTTTAGCCACCAATTAAGGGGCATTACAAATAATAACGCATCCACAAGAAATCAACACTCTAGCCATTTCGCACACGTGCTGATGGATATAGAAAAGCCAATTTGATTGATAACACTAGAAAACCAAGACCAGCTCTACCTAGAGGCTGCTGGTTTTCCTGGTGGTGCTGGTGGTGATGTCGACCACTCTGTCAAGTGCCAATTAAACTAAAGCAAGGCAACAAGCGACAGCAACAGGAGGACGTAGGACGCAGGACAACGAGCGTATGGGGGCCCGATAAAAATGCCAGATATTTTTTTCACGACTTGCGGGCGAACAAGTTTTTTGCCGCCACTTTTTCCGAACTAATGACACACGGCCCGGCCGTGACCGCGTTGACGTTGATAGGCCACAACAATTTTCATTGGACAGCCATTTACAATAAACGTCAGCGAAGGCCTAGCTAGGCAAAAAAAAACAACAAAAAAGGAAGTGGGAAGGGCTTTAAGAACCGAAGCTTAGAATACCCTTGCTGAGGGATAATCCCTCTTAGATCTGTGTTCTCTCTTTAAAAAAATCTTTCTGTTTGTTTAAGATTAAAATTCAAAATATTTATTGCATTTTCTTACGTGTCCAGCATAGAACGTTAACACTTTTATGGAAAATTTGTATAGCTCATCGTGTCTCACAAACGGTTGCCAAAATATTTATACCCTTAAGAAGGGCAAAAGAGTCGCCGTAGTTTAGGACCAAAATCAAACAGCCATTGAGTGGCGGTACAGATCTGTCTGTGCCGTTTGATAAGCGCTAATGAATGGTTTTCTTATACGCTCCATTGGGCCGTGGCCGTGGTGAAGAAAATCCGGGAAGGGTGGCCGAAAGCCCGATGAAGTGGGTGGTTGGAAGAGGGAAAACGCTGGACACGGCCACTTGTCGCGGTTTTGGGCAATTTAAGCGGCGGTTGCCGTTGTCATTGTCACGACGTCGAATGCGGTTGCCACTGACGCAAATGTTTGGCTTTGAGGCAATTAACGGGGCCAGAAAACTACTGCCTGTCGAGGGGAGGAAAAAAAAAACAGCAGCAGCAGAGAACAAAAGTGAGGCGGTCCGGTGCATTTCTCTATTTTTTTCAGCTCTATTTTCCGGCTTGTAATAAAATGGCAAACGTATGCCCGGGCAATCAATAAGCCCCTGCCCCGAAAGCTACGGTTTTTTAAGAGCTCTCTGAAAAAACCACAACGTTGCAAGGACATGCTGCAAAGGAGCGACAGAGGAGGCCGGTGGACCAACAAGCGACTTAATACTGGCCAACTTGATGAAGATACAAGACAGATGGATAACGGCAGGTGAGCCGGGCATACAAATAAGAAAATTTTCCCTCCTTTCTGCGAGAGATTGGGGGCAACTGCGGGTCTGGAGAACTGCAAAAGGACAAAACTTTTAAACAAGATTCGGCACTCGATACAGACACACTCGCTCACTCACACAATGGCCAAACCGACTCGGACTCAGCCTCTTTTATGCTTGGCCATAGTCCAATACAAATCGTTACCAATTTTCAGCCAGTTCGGATCGGGCCGAGTGAGGGGCGGGGCGGGGCGTGGTCGGTGGCAGGCCATAAGCAATGGTCAACTATATGGACAAACAGGAAGCACACACCTTTCATTTATTGTTCGTGTCCGCTCTCCCTCTCCCGCTTTTCTCCGTTCTGCACTGGTGGCGTATACGTAACGTGAGGCCTGCTCATATGGAAGCGCATACACTGTGAGAAAAGTGCCGTTGCTTAATAAGGCGATGCAAGTTTAAAATTAACTCTTTGAAGTAAAGGAAGAATTTTTACAGCGTATTAGGGTAATAATAATAACTAATTAATAAATCAAGCAACTGAAATAACAATTTCTGTGGCGAATATTCTCTGTGTACCTCTCCGAATTGCAGGTGGCTGAGGAAGTGGTTCAGTTGGTGGTGCACCGGCTTTATGTTGTGTATATGTCTGGCCGGGGTCTTTACGTTGGCTTGATTGGATTTGCCGATGCAAATGAAGAATCCAATTTTTAAAGTTTGTTTTTCGTTATCGTTACGTCTCTTGTTAGTGGTGGAAAACCTCCGACTGGAGCCTTCCTTCCCCATTTTCCGATTCTCTTGCCGCTCACGACAGAGAGTCTTGGACACTCTCCTTCTTTTTTCTGCCGGACATTTTTTATGCCCGTCGTCCACGTTTGTTTTATACTCTTTGGAATACCTTTTTTTGCCTTTTTATATTTCTTCTCGTCCCGTTTTGTTGGTCACATCAGCACAGAGGACTCGGCCTGACACAAAGCGTCAGGAGGAACAGCCAACAATAACCAGGGACAATTCAAACAAACCGACATGGGAGGCACCAAAAATTTGTTTGCTGCACAAAGCAAAAAAAAAAAAAACATTGGGGGATGGGAAACAAAAAATTTGAAAAAGAAAAGTTTTGCTTTTGGTTTGGCACGCCATTTGTTTGTGTCCCGATGCCTTTTGCCTTACCACAAAATCGAATTTTCACTTTTAAACAATTGACGTTACCACATACGGATACACCTGCATGTGTGCCACTGGACGGCGTTTTTTATTGTGATCAACTTTTTCTGTTCGTTTATTTTCCTTTTCTCATTTCATGCCTTTCAATTTGTTGTTTACTCTTTGTTTTTGCCACGGTCAGCTTAATTCTACACTGCCAAGTGCCTCTCATCGTTGCCATTGGCTTTTGTGTGCAGTTTATTTGGCAAATAAATTTACCAACTATTTTGCTAAACTGGCGAGGGTAGGCGATGGTTTCGTGATTGGTTTCTGGTTTAGAAATCGCTGGCCGGTGAATCGAAAGTTAAATCGCAAAAAGTTGTATTTTAATCATCGGCGGTCAAATTGTGTTTGCGTTAAAAATACTAAGCGATGCGTGTCAAATCGAGATGTTACAAGCTCATTCGATCACCTGTAATAATCAATTAACCGCAGAGATCAAAAACGCAGAGTTTTCCAAAAATGCGAAATTTGTCATTTATTTATATACAATTATTAGAATTCACAGTGCTTCGATGATTGATGCGAAATTGGCGATATGCTATACATTAACGACATGCAGTCATGGCAACTCGATATTCGAGTGCGCTAACTAAACAGCAATTAGAGGAAATGAAATTTGATAGCTCTATAGTTGGCAGCCGAGCTTATTAAATAATTGAGCACCGATTGCCGGCCATTTATCACAAATGATTTGTACGAGAGCAGAGAAAAAAGAGCACGCCAGCTAGCTGAGCCCTTACATAAATCTCTGGCAATACGATCCCCTGACAGGCAGCTACAATTACACCCGACAATCGCTCGCGTATCGATAAATTAATCAACATCTAGGAGCAAACGGTGCCAGCTGCTATTTAATCGCTCGAAGCTATTTTAAGAAGCTTTCCAAGTTTCCTGGCTATGTTCTGCTATTAATGTTTTACTGGCCAATGGCATGGTCAGCGGCACTGAAAATTAGCCCAAAACGCATATGCCATAAATCCTGTCCCGGGCTGAGAGCCAGACAACCGCTCAAACTATGAAACGAAACTTTATTGACCCACAAATAACGTGCAGATAATTACAAAAACAAAGGCAACTGCCCCCAGGAAAACAAATGTGTCCGTTGTGGGGGATGGAAAAAACGAGGAAAAAGTTTAGGGTAAAGTAGTTTAAGTCGACTGGATCATATCCAGTATCTAAAGTAAAATTATTTAGTAGTTTGAGGAAAAAGTTGGCTTTTATGATTACTTTTTAAATTTGTATTTCGAATTGTATCTTGTAAATTGTTCGTTAATAAGTGGGTTTTTTCAATATTTTCGTTTTAAACATTATATAAAACTCTTTTCTCTGTTTAATTTCCTGTAATATTCAAGATCATGAAATACGGTGGCTAGGCTTAAAGACAAAGTTAAATGAATAAATGGCCTCCTGTTAATGAAAAAGGGCCAAAGAAGTATCTATACATAAACCTTTTGCCACTGAGGGTATCGAGTATCGAAAAAAAACATGGCAAAGTGGAAAAACTACTTACAAGTATGTTAACATGCGCAATTGTTGCCGTTGTCCAGCTCCAGACCTTCGGGCAAACCGAAGCCAAGGAGCAGGAGCAACAATGCCACGGAAATCTTTTCTTTTCCTGCCAGAGTTTTCCCCCACCTCTGCGCCGCTGTGGGTTTCTCCCAACGATGCTCAAGTTTATTTGTTGTGGTCATGGCAGAAAGTAATCCGAAAGATAAAATACAATAAAATAAAAGGCCAAGGCGGTGAGTTATGTCCGGAGTTGTTGTTCCTGTTGTTGCATTGCTGGGCAGGTCGCACAGACAATACCTTAAAGCAACCCATGTGTTGTCGTCTGACGGGCGAGTGTGCATAATTTATATGGCGAGCTTCACATGTTTTTGGCTAAATTATTTCCCTGCCCCAAAGCACGTGCAGCTTCGGGCCACGCGGCCTTCAGGTCAACCGTTTGGGCCATAAATTTAGACGCCTGCCCTGCGACACGCTCTATGACATTATTGAACTTGAAAGGGATATGGCCAAGCCGAAAAACAATAAGCAGAAGCGGAAGAAGAGCTGCAGGATCAGGGGCCAAAACACACAAAAGCCCGGGAACGGGCCCTTTAAACTAAGATTATTGAAAATGGAAGTTGATATTTTTTGTTTGCTCTCTTTAAACCAAAAATCTATGGTACTGCAAAATATCTTTATTTTCGTTTAAATATTCGAGGAATAATCCTGACCGGAACCATTATTGCTGGTAAAAATAATCTTTTAAGGGGGTCTTCCTATGTGATGGGTTGAAAAAATCGATTTTTTTTTTTTCATAAATTGCTCACTTAACATGTCTAGAATACGGTAGTAAAGCGATTTTAGAAAATTCGAAGTCGTTTTAAAGATACAGCAGGTAAAAGAAAGAGAGGTTCGGAGCGCTGAGTTGGCAGTTAGAAACTTTAAACGCGTTTTTCTCAAAACTGTGTTTTTCAAACTTTCCTTCATTGTATCTCAGAAACGGCTGGACCGAATTACTTGAAATTTACAGGGCACACTTAATATATGTAAACGCATGGAATGAACTATTATCAATCGAAAATTTTCAAAACTTCGATTTTTTTATAGCAAAAAAAAAAAAAAAAAACGCCTAATTTGCAACTTTTATTTCACATGTCTATCAAAAATCCAATTTTTTTTATTTTCATTTGATTATAGGTCATTCCGTGCTTTTAAGCCTACAAATTAAAACGCCGTTTATTTTTTTTTTTTCTGATAAGCCGATCAGCCGGAATCGTGGAGGAAGTGAGAGCTCTTTTTTTCGAGGCGGGGGTGTTCAGAGCGCTGTAACTCTAGTTTGACTGAATATTTTTAGCTGAAATGTTTTATTTATACTGTCCAAATATGTGTTAATAAATGATAAAAAACTTGAAGCTCTAAATATTTACTGGTCGTAGAAAAAAAATCCTAAAATATCCCTAAAAAACAGGCCGTCACATAGGAAGACCCCCTTAATAAAATAAGCTCCAATTAAAAAAAAAAAAATACATTCAGAAAACTGATAGCGTATTATTGAATACTGAATTTCTTCAGTTCTCAGTACAACCTCAGATAATGCCGAGCTCGCATCGCTGGGGGATTTTGGTGAAATCATATTTCACTTAAAATACAAATCTTAATTTTTGTAACACACAATTTTTTGAAGAAACGCTACAATAGTTCACATAAAATAGACATAGATCGATTAAAGAAGAGAGTCAAAATTTGGCTTAAATAAGCTAATGCAGAAAATCAAAAAAATAAAAAACATACAATTTTTTCTTCAGTGAGCTTATTGATAAGCATAAAGTAGAAATGCTGGGATATTTAATTAAACAAAGCTTGAGCTCGTTTTAGTTCTTATCGATCTCGTTGCTCGAAACGATGTCTTCAGCAGCTTGTTTTTTTTTACTCATATTTCTGCGACTTTATTTAATATCGCCAGAGTATTTGGACTCGGAATGTGTCAATAATAGTCCTGGATACAGTCAAAGTGGTCTTTCACAAACTCCCTGGATAGCTTTGATCATATCTGCTAAAAAAACATGCACGGGGACACTTATAAACAAACGTGGGTACATATTCTTAACATTTACGGAATCTTAAAGGGTAACATTTTTGTTACAGATTATGTCCTAACAGTGGCAAATTGTGCTATAGGACCAATTGAAAGGCAGGTGAACTTACCTTTATTAATTTAACAACTGATAATTAACTATATACCCTTCGGCAGAGTTAGCGTCTGGGACTTCCACACAAAAGTGCAAGCAATCATCACCCACAAATTATATAACCAAGACAAATTTGTCAACGACATGGCGCTATTGAGACTGAAAGAAGAAGTTCAATATACGGCAAACATAAAACCAATATGCATTTATTTGAAGAAATTATCCTCATATGATGGCCTATATAATATTCAAACCATCCGCTTAGGTTCGAACGGAGCACCAACCGTTACAAATATTTTGGAATTCAGCCAAAAAAATTGTTCCATTTCCTCCGGGAGATTACCCGATAATTCCCAGATTTGTGCTGGCGTTAAAAATGGAGAACACTGCGTGAATCAGGGAAGTCCCTTGATTGTTTCACTTCTTAGCAAAAAGAAAACCAGCTTTGCACTAATTGGAGTTCAAAGCGATGGCGTCTTGGGAATTTGTGTTTATACAAAAGTCTCAAGCTTTATTGATTGGATAGTGGGAGTTGTGTTAGAAGTTGATGTAATAGTTTAATTAGTCTCATATTGAAGAAAATACTTAATTAAAAAATCTTTGATAATAAAAACGAAGCATTTATTCGTTAAAAAACAATGCAAAATAAGCTAGCAGAAGCAAGAAAATAATTCTTTTTTATTAGTTGGTGATAAGCAAGCAGTCAGTTTTAGCATTTAAGGCGATTTGCTAGTTGCTGTGAAGCTTAAATAAATTTACTTATTTATAAAAAATTTACTGACTGTTATGTGCGTATGTGCTGATAAGCTCATCAGAACACTATTTCAAATGAAAAATTCTTTAAAAATCTGCAAAGCTTCTCCATTCAATTGGCTAGGAAATGCCGTACATTTTATAAGACCACCAACCTTACACTTCTGGGCCATCAGCCAATTTCAGTGCCCTGGGTTTAAAGTCAAAAGATGCTGCCTGGCTGCTATTTATGTTGTTGTGGCTGCAATTGCTCTGGGACCATTTAGCATTTTTCAAGTAACCACATGGGGCAAAGGCCGACAGCAGATAGGGCCCAGGACTTAATAGCTACCAAGCGGGGGACGAGGGATGGCGGTTGGGGCTGAAGTATTACAAAACTCTAAACAGGCGCAAAAAGTTTCGCCAAAGAAAACGTTCTTAATTTGATTTCTTCAACGCCCCTGGAGTGCAGTATTGCGGCCAGGAGGGCGCCTCAATGTGCGTGTATTTTATAAATATATATCCATACATACAGAAAGGTATGAAGCCATGGCCCAACTAAGGGCAGACGAAGTCTAATAAAAAGGCTTGGGTACAAAAGTTTTTAATAAAGTTTTTATGTCCTATCTACAAGCATAAAACCAGCTAGGGAACGGGTACGGGAAAATGGAAATAATTGAGGCAATTTGTAAGGAAAGGTATGAAGGTTAAGGGCAGCAGCTCAGGCACTGGAGTTGGGCTCTCCGCATTTCCTCTTGCGAGATGTAAGACCTAAAAATAACCAAATAATCGCTTTGATCCTACCCACAGATATGTCAACTTTCTAAGAAAGAATTTCTTAAGCCAGTGAGGCTGCAGACCCTTGAAGTTTCGAGGTCGAATAGTGCGCTTGCAGAGCAATATGCACCGTTTGCCAATGCAGTTTGAATTTCATTTCAAAACAATTTGTAACAGTCACTCCGATATAGACACATTCACACGCAGGCTCGCGGCAATCGAAGTTTGGTTTGGCAGCTAAGCAAATTTGCTGCAAGTCTGCCGCTGCCACTGTCGAGTCAGCAGTACAAGGATGCACCTCCTGCCTTCATCCTGTATTCCATTCGATCGGATCCGCTTACGACCCACTGTTGAAAACATTTAACCATTTCTAAAAAAATTAAAAGGTTTTAAACTTTGAATATTATAAGGTGCCACTGTTTATGTATTGCCGCTAACTTATATAAACCAAAATACCCGCATAGAATGGAAATTTAAATATATTATAGGAAATTATACATTAAATGGCGATTTTCTTCGAGTGTTTGATGCGTGTGCATGTCAATAGTTTTGCGCGTTCTCGACGCTCTTCGCTGCCTTTTTCTTTTTGATGAATTGACAGGCAATGCTATTTGTCAGCAGTCAATGTGTTTGTTACATTTTATTGCCAGCTGGTTGCCGCTAGTGTTGCTGATGCTGCTGATGTTGCTGCTGTTGCTGTTGCTGCTGCATTGTTAATGTCAGGCGTTAGGGCATACGCTAAACATGGGGAGCAAGTTATTTGTCTGCATTTTATATGCAATTTCTCTATGCATCTCGGTGTTCGACAGACGGCCTGACAGGACAAAAGGACGAGTGGGGGAAAGGGGGCAGGCTGCAGCAACACCAGCAAATTGTGTTGTATTGTGCTCGAATGCATCCGACAGTCGACAGTTGAGAGGCAATGGCGCTGGCGATGGCGATGGCGGTGGCTATAGCTTCTTCGATTTGCATGGTCGCTGTTTGAAATAGATTACGCATCCGGCGTGCCAATTGCCCCCTTGAACTTTGATCAGCGGACGCAGCAGAGGTCACAGCAGTCAATCAAAGAAATTGTTCTGCCTCTTATTGATTGAATGCAATCAACTTTCTTTCAACTATGGAGCATTATTAATAATTCTCAGTTTTCAAAGCAGGTGAAAAAGGTTCCTTGGCAACGGTTTTAATAAAATTCATTCCTAAAGAAAGGATTTCTTGGAATTCAATTAGTATTCCTTATACAAGTCTATTTTCCTTTATTTCGCAGAGCTTCGGCTTGAAAGGACACTTATATTTTTCTGTAAATGAGAGCATATTAAGTACGAATTCTTTGATAAAGTCAAAGAGATGCATAGAGGTTTCGCTCGATTTTTCATTCAACTTTCTTTAAAAACTTTAAAGGGAAATCTCGTTTAATGAACTTACGACATGTTGTAAGAATCACTACCAAATATCATGGTCTCTGCTAATTTCGCAGTACATTTTGGTTTTTCGTTATAGTTGCATTTTATACTTATGTGCACGGCAACATAAATTAAAATACTCCCGCTTGATTAATAATGTAAAAGCCAAATGTCACAAAGAAATATGAATGTATAGTACGACGGTTCCCTTACTTAATTCCCTCCGCTGGTTCAGCAGCTGACTTAACCTGAACGAATTGGCAACACAGTAAATGAAACAAAGGATAACGCAAAGTTAAGATAACCAAAGTATAGATTCCCTTAAAAAATAATTTGTAAAAAATCATTTACACACATGCACGAGAAAAATATAGGACGTTCAAAGCCATTTGTGTAACCCTTAAATTAAAGTGCAATACTTTCAAAGTTTTTTTTTCAAACAAATCAATGCAAGAGGGCAGATTTCTTTAAGTTAAATTTTCTTCCAAGCAAGCTTATACATATTATAAGAAAACAATAAAAACCTGGGTACTTCTCCCACTTGTGAGTGTGTTAAAATGTTTTATGCCAGCACAAAAATAAAGTCATTAAAATTGTAAATATGTGTACAAGTGGAAGCCCGGAGAGGAGTGCACGGAGTCCGGAAAAAAGGGGAGGACGAGATGACGCAGCCATCCTGTGTGCGTGCAAGAAATGGAAATGCGGTTAATTTCCGTAAAGTATGCAATAATTTCTGGCACTGAGCATAAGCAAGTGCATCCAGTATGCGTGTGTGTGTGTGACTGCCTGCGAATATATATGAGCTTGTGCGAGCGCAGCACAACAAAAGGCAAAGAGTTAAATAACTGCCACGCCCCCCGCCCCATGCAAGTAAATCTCTTTGGCAGCCTGCGAAGACGGAACTAACGAACAAACGGACATTCATCAATATAAATCAACCGACGGCCGCAAGCCAGGCCCAGTTGCAAGGATTTTGCGACTGGGCCACAGCAAAAATCTAGCGATGGTAGAGCTACTGAGATTGTAATTTAAAGAATAAGTGGCGTACCGATATTAGTGCCGATATATAGTGCTGCCGTAATAGTGTGGTTTTACCGTTTTATTATCTGCCGATTATCCATTTTAAATTAAAATGCTTTTAAGATATTATGATAAAATAAAAAAGGGCAAGAACTTTTGACTCCAAATATTCATTCCGATATTTGTATGTCAAGACCCATATGCTTACGATATATATTGCATCGAAATTTTCCGGACGATAAGCATTCCTACTGCCCAAACACAATCCGAGGCGAGAGAAATCGGCCGCCCCAACGGGAATAAATAAAAACATTTTTTGTATAAAAATTTCTGCGAATTGGTTGGCAAGCGGGGTCAACGAAAAATTGAATGGAGGGAAGGGGGCCAGGCGCCTGTAAAAATGTTGGCCAAAGAAATATTTTCACGTTTTTATTTATTTTTCTTATTCGGCAAATGGCAAGCGGACAGCTTCGGACGGTCCCGGGTTTCGCTGCTCGATCCTTGGTCCGTGGAGCTGAATGTCCTTGCAGCGACTGCTGTTGCCACAGTAGCATTTTCGTTTCATTATGTTCCGCGTGCCTAAAGGATTGCAATATATATTTGAATTTTTTTTTTTTTTTGCTGCTGACTGAATCGTTTGCATGTTGCGAGGAACGGCGGTGGAAATGCTTTCCTCTTGCACATCGGCATGCTTTACAATACACAGAAACGTTGAGGCCACGCATTTTGACTTCGGTATTTGCGGCTTTTTATGTAATTCATGGTCATTCCCCATATGCATGTGCCTGCAAATTTACTGCCTGGCGCAAAAAAAACTTATATGCACGGATTTGGGCAGAAACAAGCCTTTCCGAAAATCACGTAATTTATGCGTTTTTTCGTGCAGTGGCAGCCGATGCAATTAAAGCAAACATTAAAAGAGAAAAATGCCAAAAATCTCAATAATCCTTCAGACATTGGAAGTGATGTTAAAGTAAATAAGTAGTAATTCATTTTGTAGTTATAAAACTTTAAAGACATGTTGTTTAATGCATTAAGCACATATTTTATAAAATACTTTCGGAGAATTTTTCAAAAACACTTCAAAAAATACGTTTTGAACTATAACGCTATACAATTCAAAGTTTTTTTCTCGATGTATTTGAATGACGGTGCATTTTATTTGTCATTTCCGGTTTGTGCCGGAAGTTGAAATTATTGAAATCAAACGGAAATGTATCGAAGCAAATGCATAAAAAAACGGGAGCCGAAAACTTTCTTTAACCCACTTCATACGCGGCAATCTTGAATTATTACTAAATCATTCCAACCTATTATTTTGATTTGTGTTGAAGTCTAAATGGAATCATATCTGATGACCCATACATTATTTTAGTAATTAAAAAAAGATAGCACATTTATCCTTATTAATGTTCAAGAACGCGACACGCAATGGGTTAAAGCACATCTGCGTTTGAACGACGATCCATCTGTCCATCTGTGTGTGCATTCGCCTCTGCGCAGCCCATAAATAAATATATAAATTTAAATAAATGCTGCCACAATACCCGCACACTCACAGTTTGTTTGTCAATAAATCAGAATACTTATCAACGTCAAACGACCGCAAAGAATGCAAGCAAACAACAAAAGCGATTGAGAACCAAAATTGGGGTACATACATACAAATGGAGAGCAACTTACTCGAGATTAAATTAATAAAAGAAACCGAAACAAAAAACTCATCTCGTTTGATTCAAAAAACCTCTAATCAAAAAAAACATTCAAGAAAAAAGTATCTCACTGTTCAAAAAAAAATGATAATAATTATAAATATAATGAAAAATGTTTCATTTATTGAGCACAAGCGAATGATCCAAATTTCTCCCAGTGCACTAATAGCTATAGCATCCGAGAACTGACACTTGCTGCTCTATCTGCGCTCCGGCAGGCATTGTGGAGACCAATTTATGGGCAGTCTGTGCCTATTTCCCCATTCCAGGCCCAACAGAGGCTTGGAGCCTAGTCCCGAACTAAGTCCGCTAATTGCGCCGCCTTAGCCACGCCATCTCGACAGGGATCCGGGTCCGCCGCCCATAATTATGCGGAATGGGCGCCATTTCTTCGGACTGTTGCCTGTTATTGTTTGCATTATTAGCTGACAATTTCGGTGGCACTGTGATGCCAAGTGGCGGGTCTGTGATTAGACAGGCTCTTTGGGCTCTCGAAATTGTGGGATTAGCAGGCACTTTGTCTGCGGCTGGGAACTTGGGCGGAGAGGAGCCTGTCGCTTGATAAGCACCCCGAGGCCAGTCGAGCCAGAGAAGTTGATGTTTTTCTTGCATAATTACGACCATAAGCCAAAGGCTTGTTATCACAGGCCGAGGAATTTTGCGGATTCCTAGAACGCAGCCTAAGAACAAATCGATTGAATCAATGTTGGTATTAAAACTGGCGAAATTAGAAAATTATTGCTGTAAAAATTCTTTGAAGTACTTTGAGCCTTTCCTTGCCTTTTCTTTAATTTAGTAAAATGTTTTTAATTATTGTATTTCGAGCAAATACTGAACTATTTCCCTTACTGCATTTGCTCTCTGTGGAGCAAATATTTTAGAATTTACCTGAATCGCATGCAAAAGCCTTTGTCAACATCGATGGACCGCTGTGCCAACGCTCATTGTTGTAGTTTTTGTGAATGCGCAATTGTTCAGTGTCGCCATGGTTGTGGCATGCACAAAGCGCTGATTGCACCGCCCACCCACGCACTAAAGCTTTCAGAACCCACTGCATGGCCACCTAGCAAAACGCTTTTTTCGGCGCTGACATGTCCAGGCGCTGGCAAAAAACAAACCCATATATGTATATTCAATAGGCCGCGCTTGCCAGAGTGTTTTCCGACGTTTTTCTGTAATTCGTTGTAGTTTTTTCCAAGTTGGCTTTCAACTGGGCCCAAAAAAGCGGGCTGCCTACATAAAGGCGCTAGCATATTAAAGGCTTAAGCCCACTCAACGGCAGATGCCATATTGTTGAAATATATGCAGATACGTCGCGCATACGTCATGTGGAGATGGAATCCGGTTGCAAAATGCATTCCATTCAAGAACCGTACTGTGATTTTTCATTGCGTGAGTTTAAGCTATTAAATGCTAGCGATTATAGCATTACAAACATATTTTTCATTTGAAAGGCAAAGGTTTCATTGCGATCGAAACGCTTTAACCAAATAGTATTGATGATATATATAATGTAACATAACATGGTCACTGAACTTACTAGGTGAGTGTTGATATTCTCTTTCTTTTATCGATCAAAGTGTGCCTGGAGTCATTTACAATGCCGTCGTCGTGTCGATAGATCTCATTCAGTTTATATTTTCGCTCCGAACAACTTCCAAATTGTACAGCAAAAATTTGTAAAAAAAAAAATAAGATTAATATTTTTCTATAAATTTTTTTTTTTTTGGAAAATTTGAGTCGAAAATATGTGTTCGCCTTGCGGCCCCTGCAGTCCCTGCGATCCTTGCTGCGGACCTTTCGAGTGTTCGCCCAAGTGCTACAATGCCGCCCAGCTGGAGGCTCTGCCACAATGTGCTCCCCGCATCCCGCCGCCCTTTCCCAAGTGCATCACTGTCCAGCAGCCACCGCGGATGATCTGCAAGAAGCGAGTGGTGTTTACGGAGAAGATAGTGCCGGAGCCAATGGTGGTGAACAGAGCCCGGCAGATCACCATCCCGAAGGTTGTGGATGCCACTCGAGTCATCAAGGTGCCCAAGCTGATTTGGGTATCGCAGATGGTGCGAGAGCCCAGGGTCATATACTACCCCTCCATGATCCCCGATCCCTATGTGGTGTGCTACCCCAAGCGCGTCTGCGAACCGAGGGAGGTGTGCCAGTCGATCCTGTGCCAGCCGAAGCCGCAGACCATCGACATTCCTCCTCCGAGGGAGTACTGCTGCTATCCCAATGGACCCATCAACTACAAACCCAGTGCCGCCTGCCCACCCTGCCCCATTGGACCCTGTGCTCCCGGAGGACCCTGCTGCCCGCTGCCCTGCTTCTCCACCAACCAGTATCCCGTCGCCGAAGGCAGGTGCGGACCCTGCGGCCCATGTGGACCAGGCTGCGGACCATGCGGACCGCGATGTGGACCCTGCGGTCCCGGCGCCTGCGGGCCCTGTGGGCCTTGTGGGCCGAGGTGCGGTCCGTGCGGCCCGTGCGCCGTACCCAACTGCGGGCCCTGCGGCCTGACGATGCCGTCGGGTCCGTTCGTCCCGTCTCCCTGTGGTCCCTGCGCTCCATGCGGGCCCTGCGGACCGCTCGGCAACAGTCCCTGCGGTCCTTGCGGACCCTGCGGGCCCTGCTCGCCCCCGTGTCCGTACGAGTCGCCCGAGTGCGGACCCTGCTACCCCTGCGCTCCGACGCCCTGGAACACGCACTGTGGTCCCGTCGGCCCCTGTGGACCGCAAGTCCCCTGTGGTCCGGGTGGACCCTGTTAGGATCGTCGTCACGCTGCTTGGATTGCACGTCGTTAGAAACCAGTTTCCTGTGGACCAACATGTCTATCCCGACCGCTCGACTCCTTTACAGACCGTCAAAACGTTTTCTCTGTCTTGCTATTTCAACACCCCAAAAGTCTATAGTTCATTTAGCTTTGTCAGCGCATTGACGACTCATTGGCTGTAAATAAAATCGGATTTAAGCGAAAGTCACAAAAATTTTGTCATTTCCAAGGGAAAGTATGGGAAACATAAACAAATATGCTTAAAAAACTATTTTCGAAATATGTTTTTTCAAGTAGGCCTTGACTTCTCGTGTCAAAAGAAGTTCCAATGTGTAGTCAAATAATGTTGCCAGTTCGAAACCGATCTCGCTTCGATACACTTCCAAATTCACCAGATTAAATTTCCAAAATATTGTAAAAATTTTAAAAATTTATTTCGATCCATCATTATTTAGTCCTCACTGAATCAAAAAATGTGTTCACCTTGCGGTCCTTGCAGTCCCTGCGATCCTTGCTGCGGACCTTTCGAGTGTTCGCCCAAGTGCTACAATGCCGCCCAGCTGGAGGCTCTGCCACAATGTGCTCCCCGCATCCCGCCGCCCTTTCCCAAGTGCATCACTGTCCAGCAGCCACCGCGGATGATCTGCAAGAAGCGAGTGGTGTTCACGGAGAAAATTGTGCCGGAGCCAATGGTGGTGAACAGAGCCCGGCAGATCACCATTCCGAAGGTTGTGGATGCCACTCGAGTCATCAAGGTGCCCAAGCTGATTTGGGTATCGCAGATGGTGCGAGAGCCCAGGGTCATATACTACCCCTCCATGATCCCCGATCCCTATGTGGTATGCTACCCCAAGCGCGTCTGCGAACCGAGGGAGGTGTGCCAGTCGATCCTGTGCCAGCCGAAGCCGCAGACCATCGACATTCCTCCCCCGAGGGAGTACTGCTGCTATCCCAATGGGCCCATCAACTACAAACCCAGTGCCGCCTGCCCACCCTGCCCCATTGGACCCTGTGCTCCAGGAGGACCCTGCTGCCCGCTGCCCTGCTTCTCCACATGCCAATACCCCGTCGCTGAGGGAAGGTGCGGTCCCTGCGGACCCTGTGGACCTGGATGCGGACCTTGCGGCCCTTGCGGACCTTGCGGACCCTGCGGACCCTGTGGACCTTGCGGACCAGGCTGCGGTCCATGCGGACCGTGCGGACCTTTTGGAATGGGCTGCGGTCCCTGCGGACCTGGACCCTGCGGCTTTGGGCCTTGTGGTCCTTGCTAAACCCCGTAGCAGCAGGAAAAATACAAATCTACTGACGTCCCTGCGTTTTGGAAGTCCGCATCTGCACCCAAAATATGCCAGTCCGAAATATACTTTTCAAGTTTTGTATATTAAAAAATTACTTTGATATCATATTTTTAAGGCTAATGTTTTATTTTTACGTGGAAGTCTTTTTTTTAAGAAGGGGTTCGAGTGCTCTTAATAGTTTGAACCCAATAAAAACTACATTGGAAAAAAGCCAAAACGCCAATCTAAAATATTACTAGAAGGTTCTATAGTCATTTTTTTTGACAATTTATATTTTGACAATTCATTTTTAAAGGAGTCTCTGAGTAAGCAATCAGCTTTACAACTGAACAGTTAGCATTCCTAGGATAAAATCCAGCAAGCTTCCAAATTTTTACATTTTACTGCACATAATGCCAAATTATATGGCGAGAGTGGGCCCGGCGGTTTGCTCCAAGCTAGGCAGGTGGGCCTACAACATGTCTGGATTCAACCAGTACGGTCTGCACCGGGACGACTGTCTGTACGAAAACGAAGATGTGGCAGAGGCAGTGCGCCGCCTGCCCAAGAAGCTGTACGACGAACGCAACTACCGCATCCTGCGGGCTTTGCACCTCTCCATGACCAAGACAATCCTGCCCAAGGAGCAGTGGACACAGTACGAGGAGGACATCAAGTACCTGGAGCCCTACCTGAACGAGGTGGTGAAGGAGCGCGAGGAACGGGAGGAGTGGAACAAAAACCATTAATCTTTCGAGCTCTGCGATGCATTTGTCATTACAATTTTAATGAAACAGGCATTTTGAAAAAGGTAATAGTCGATAACTAAACGAAGATATTACATAGTTTATAATTACATATTTGATAATTGCAGGTGTTAAAATTTTTTTGGAGAGATGGCACCAATAAACTTTGCCAAATAAAAAGATTAGACGAGATCATAAAAAAAATATGTTGATATGTACATAATAAAATCCATTTCAAAATTAAATCCATTATACACCCCCAACTTACTTTAAGCCTGTCGCTGGAAATCGACAACCGATTTAAAATCCTTTTCGATTCCCAGCAATGTCAACGCAAATAATTTTCGCATTAAGTGCATTCGCATAAATACAATATATGAAATTCATTAACAGCGAAAACAATACAAATTAGTGCGAGGGGGCGTGACCCTGCCGGCGAACACGTGTACGCCCTCCGATTTAAAACGGCAGGAGGCGTGTCTGGGGCAGCGCCAAACAAAACGCGAGTGCATGGCCCGCACATCCTGTCAATCCTCGTATACTTATGCGCATCCTGTTTAAAATGCAGCAAACAGCAACAATGCAGTTGCAGATGCAGATACATTCGCAGCCGTACATGCACATGTATCTGCATCTCTGCCGCTGTCTGATTGTTCTGGCGCTGCCATTCGACCGGAAGAAATTATTGTTATTCGAATTGATCTGCCATAGTTTCGATGTTGCCCAGTGCGATAGGCAATGCTGCTGCCACCGTGGCGATATCGCTGCGTCTGCGGCCAGTAACTGCCGGACTTCTGATAACGTCAACGCAGGAGAATGCAGCAAACGATATGTGTACCCTGTGGTAATGCGGGTTAAAGGTATACGTGTTCTGTGTATTGTAAAAATGTTACTCATCCAAAAACTTCCTTAGTCAATTAGTTAATTTTGCTAACAGGCGTTTCAAATGGGTTTTTCTGCAGTTTCTTTAGAGCTAATTATGTTTTACTATTACAACTTAAGGTATAACAAGGTATTCACTAGCCCAGTTCTTATCTTTTAGCCCTTTTTCTTGTTTATTTTTTTCATGCTGCCATCGTCGGCGTTATTTATTTGCGCTCACATGTGCATAAATAACGGGTGGCGTGTGGCGGGTGGCAACCGCCCACCCACCTCACAAATGCCCAACTGCCGCTTGTACAATAAATTGCAAAAATATTATTTTATCAACAATAATTAATTAAATGCACTTAATTGCGTGCCGTAGTCGCAGTTGCTGCTGCTGTTGCAGTTGCGTTGTTGCTCGGTTTCCATTTTTATTTATTTTTTTTGCCTTATTTTTGTGTATATTTTCTGCTGTCCCCTGTTCGACCTTGTTTTTATGCAGCTGCTACTGATGCTGATGTGGGTGGGTGGGCTTTTTTGGGGGGGCAGTGGAAACATGGTCATCTGCATACATATGCTTGAGCAGGGTTGTAAGTAGCCATGTAAGTGGACAAGTGGCCAACCGTCGCCGCTCTCCTACCCTTCTCGCCGAAACTCTTTCTGCGATTTATGCGTATTTTTAAGTGGCATTAAGTGCGCGTTAACATCTTATGAAGCCGGCAACGGCAACAATAAATTATTGCAGCAACATCTGGATGGCCATTAAACGCCCCGAAACAAATGCTAATTGACGAGTGTCAGAAAGTATGCTTTAAAAGAGCGGTAAGTCTCCGGGAAATCTTAATGAGTTGTCGGGCTAATTGGGGAAATGCAACTGCAGCAGCGGCAACAGCAGAAGTTGCACATGCAGCTGCAACCTGCAACATCTCGAGCTGTTACATTTGCATTGTTATTGCGGCAAGTTGGTGGGCTTGCAGCATTTCTGGGTTGTTGTTAATGAAGTTTGTCGGCCGACATGCGGCAGGGAGAAATATTATGCATACGCCATGTTGGCCAAAAGTTTTACAAATCCTGTGCTGTCCTTTCCTGGCCATGGACATTGCACGTTCTTCGGACACATTTAGTCTCAGAATGTGTATGTGTGTGTGTGTATATACGTTTGCGTGTGTATGGTAATTTACAATCCCCTGCGCATGCAATGTACACATGCCTGAACGTGTATGGGTAAATTGTTAAATTTATACACAAAAGCAACGCTGCGCTGCAACTGCCAAAGTAATTTGCGATAAGTGCGTCAGATTCTTTGGGGAATTTTCGACCAGCAACCACAGAAGCGGCGTCGCCATCACCCGCTCCACCGCCGAAAACAACAACTTCGACAATAATAATGCAACCGCAACAACAAGTGAAGTAAAAAGTGAATATTTATTCGGTTATTCGAGGGGTTCTTCGCATAGCCGGCATAAGCGAAAAAGCAATGCGCTGCGATCTGGCATTAAGATTAAAGCCTGTCTCTTTATGGAATATTGGGTTGACTACCCTTCACCCTTGACTTCACTACTTTTTTACCTTTAAAAACCAATATTACCTTTAAAGCGAAGAGATCTTTTATTACGAGTCTAAAAAGCATTAAAAAATATTATTAATATTAAATACGTATTGCTCAATAGCTAAGCTGATATTTGAAAATGCACTTTATTATGATTTCTATGTATTATACATATCTGAAATATACTGCCTGTTAAAATATTTATGGATATGCCAAAAACCATTGGCAATGGGCAGAAAACTACTGACCAAGCCAAGATGGAAGACAGCTCAAAAATCCAGCACACATTTCATTTGCGGCTTGTTCTGCTTACCGCAACTCCACACGACTGTGTGTTGGCCAGAATATCTCCCGCTGTAAATAAGTCACAAGTGTATGCATATATACTTAAATATATGTGTGTGTAAAAAAGGCAATTTGTATTTCAGCGTGTGCTTTTTTCAGCGCTGCCCCGCAATGCTGTAATAATAAATTGCATAAAAGTATGCAATGAAAATAAAAATGCCAGTGCGTAATTAATGAGTCAAGGTGGTGTCATATGGTGCTTACCCACACTCAAAAACATGCACACACACTCTCACCGAAAGGAGATGGAGACATGCGACTTTGCCGTACATTGCGTGTTAAGTCGCGTATTTCATGGCGTTTATTTATTATGCACAAAGTGCCACCAGGAATGGAGCAGGAGGATAACTTCCCGCCCAGCGAAGGGCCCAGCAAAATTATTGACTCAATTTGTAAGCTGCCACAGAAACACACACAGATAGCGCGGCATACAGTCAGGCAGCTTCGGTCAAAATATTAGATAATCTGTAGTCTTTTCCTGAAGCAATTTGCAGAACAACATAATCAAGACGTTCCTAATTGCTCTGTGTTCGATCACTGGTAATTTACTTTCAATAAACTACTTATTGTTTTTTTGCCCAAAATGAAGCCATCTCCGTAGTAGACTTGCAAGTGCTATTTTTCCTACCGCCAC
Source organism: Drosophila ficusphila (assembly GCF_018152265.1). Taxonomy (NCBI): domain Eukaryota; kingdom Metazoa; phylum Arthropoda; class Insecta; order Diptera; family Drosophilidae; genus Drosophila; species Drosophila ficusphila. The sequence continues at coordinate 23,875,686 of NW_025064737.1, forward strand.
TGTACTCATTCTCAAGAGACGTACGTGTGTAAGCCCCGCAGGCGCGTTAATTGCTTATGGGGCGCACATTATTCAGCTGTCATTCGGCAAATGGAAGCGCAACTCCCTCTGCCTGCGAGTCTCTTGGCCGAGAAGAAGAAATGGCCAAAGTTGCGGCTTTGGCAAACAATTAGGCAGCTAATTTGCAGCGGCTAAAAGGGCTGGGCGCGACCTAATCCCGTCTCAACGGGCAGGAGGCCGAGATTCAGGGACGCTGTCACTCAGTCAAGCGGTCGCAGGCGAGAGAGACACGGAATTCGGTATGAAATTTGGGCCAGCAGCTAAATCACTGCCAAATCCTTTTGACAAATACGCACACAAGGACGCCCAGACACAACTAAGCTGCGCGCTGCCGAGTTCTGCCTGCTGAGCTGAAAGGAAACGGAAACACGCTAATATGGCAAGTTATTCAAAAGGCATTCCAGATCGAGATAAATGCACTTGCCGGTCCCTGAAGTCGAGCATACGCTGCACGGGAAAAAACCAAACAAGAGAACTTCGTAATAATAATAATAATTGATAACATATGTGGTGTTCAAGACACTTTTTAATTGTCATTTGTAATTGGATTCATAAACGAATTGCATTCAAGTATTGTTATGGTGAATTTTTGTACCTCTGTTCATGGCAACCAAACCTAATATCATCAATTTTACACCGACTCTAAACTGGCATACTTCTAAAACATTGTAATTGGATTTTTGAACTGCACTTAACGATTTCCATTTTCTGATGACTGATTTTTTACCAATTTTGCAGAAAGGTAAGTCAAGACCGCACAATTTTTCACTCAGTGTGCAGGATTAGTGGAAGAGCTGCCAGTGCTGCGTCGTCAACTGAGTGCTTGACTGTCAACACACCAAAAACTAAAAAGGTGACAAGGACAAAGCGCTCCCTGTGCTGCTGTGGTTAACTGCGAGGATGCCAGGATACTGGGATACATGGATGCTAGCACATGGCAGCTGTCATGTGTGCAATGGAATGGCTCCGATTTCTGGAGCCTGGGCTGCGCGGCTTACGACTAAGTGGCAAAAGTTGCAGTGTTTCATGCACGGAAAATAATTGTAGTACCTCTCAAAAGCATTATGAGGAAAAGTGTTCAAGTTATTGGAAATAATTACTATTTATACGAGTATAACGAGTTTTAACGAGTTAAATAAAAATTATTTTATTTACTATAGTGACCCAGGCGAGTGCATCAATCACCCAATAGCATCCGCATCCTGGCCCCTTCCGCATCAGAGGAAGCCGTCTCTTGTCAGCCGTAATTTACGCGCATTCACGCTCGCTCCACTCGCAAATTGCAAACAAAAGACTTAGACACAAGCAGTGCCACAAGACGGAGTGACAGCTCGCCTCAAATCGTTTTGATTTTGCACACACGTGACTGATTCACCGGCTGCCGGCGCAGGAATCCCCGTAAAAGGCGGATGAAGCCTTTTGACAGGAACTCCACTGACTTCAGGATGCGCTGAACTTGCGCGAATATAGTAAATGAAGCGACGTTTGAATGCGGATAATGAAAACTCGAATTTACAAATGACTGGACTCATTAATGTTGGAGAACAAAGAGGGAAATCAGCCCGAAATGGAAATTGGAATGGGTATCACGCAGTTATTAAATTTTGTCTTGATTTCTGCTAAATTAATTTGAGTTGCCTGATTAAATATAATGCTTATAATGCTATAGACTTCTTTTAACCTTTCACGATGGACCTTGAATTAAAGGATTAAAAGGCATTTACGTAATACCAAACTAATCACATTGTTTCCACAATCATTTTACACGGGCCCTAAACATTGTCACAGCCGAAATACAAATCTCATTTGGCCTGCCATTTGTAATAATAACAATTTAATTCAATAGAAAATAGTTCTGTGAGCTTACGGATACCCATGGAACATGACGTGCCTGGATAGCGAAATCAATTCTACCCCACCCGCGAACAAATGGAGAATATTCGGGGGTGTGATGCGCAGCCAAACAGGTGATCATTAGATTTGGCAAGTCGCAAACGATTCGCAACGTATTTACTACATTGAATCGACATTATTACGGAATGGCTGGCTGAATTGAATTGAATTATTATAACAGTTTCTGTTGTCAACACTGCCAACGGTGTTAGTGTGCGTCCGTATCTGTGTGCGCGCGTCAATAATGTGTCTTTGTGTATCTGTATCTGTGGCTGGCAAGTACGTGACAGACGCGGTTTGGCGCGATTAAATTACGTTTATGATTATATTTTGCTACAAACACAATGCTATTACACACACTCACACTGTCATAAACAAACTTCACGCACACACACACTCAGTAAAGGGGCCATGTCACATTGTATTGAAGTGAAAATGGTTAACAATTGCGGCGGGACAACAACAATGCTCCTTTGATGCATGTTTGTGATGGATTTTCGTATTAAACGTTCACTGCGACCAACTAAACAAAAGCCTTAATTGAATTTTAATTTAATCAAGAGAAGGTTGCACTGCAGGAAATATGATCAGGATACTAGAAATACTTTTTAGTTTCTAAAAGGCTTTACCAAAATGTTTAGCTCTGATTTAAGTCCGATTTTTAAAAATTAGAGGTTAACTCTTTTTATGTTCTATAATTAAAAACTCAAAACTTTTTATTAACTAAAAATGCTAAATTTTTCTTGCAGTTTAATAATAAATAATGATTGACGATTTTTCATGGTAAGCTTTCTTTAACCTTAATTAAAAGTAACAATGGAAATTTGTTTAAGTAAAATTCTTAACGAGAATGTTTTTAACGGCTTAAGCTCAAAATTTAAGCCCAGCAAATCCCCTTTTCTACTTACTTCATTACCGTTCTGTTATCATCGCTTTTTCTCTGTGCATTCTTAATTTTTCACTTCCTCCTCCAGATTAACCGCACTTTATGCTAATGAGATGCTCAAACACTTCTGGCAATCTCAACACTTTTGTGCGCCAAGGGGCCACTTGAACTGCACCTCGAAGTCATCCTCTCGAAGCTTCGGCCCTCTGACATTAAATATCACTCTGGCTGACGCTTATTGCTTATTGCGAATGGGAAAAGCGGGCAACAAAGGATAGCAGTGGTGCTTACACATAATATGAAATTAATAACAATCATACGCCACGTTGCCCGCCTGCCAGCCAGGCTGCGTTTACTGTTTTGCCACTGACAGGCGCATTTGGGTTCATAAGTTCTGCTCGCGAAGATTTCTAAAACTGTCAGAAATTGCAGTAAGATTACGCAGGACATCGAAGGGGGCGAGGTTGGCGGGAAAAGGCAGGCGGTGGAGCGCAGCTGCCAGAACGCTTATTAAAATATAAATATGCTAAAACAAAAAGCGCGTGCGGACGCCAAATGGACGAAGGGCTTCGCCTAGCGAAAACAAAACAACACGAAGAGCACCGGGCAAAGTTAAAAAACTAAAGTTTTATACTATAAAATAATTTCAACTACTTGAAATAAGCACGCGCGCGCCGAGAACGAAGGGGGAAATCTCGAGTTGGAAAAAATAAGAAAACAAAGAGCGAAAACAAAAATTTACTACACAACACAACTAAAGTGGAAATTTCATGCGCGCTGTGGAAACTTTAGCACTTTCGCCCACCGCCCGGAAAACTCCATCCCCCGGGAAACTCTGACAACCAACAACTACCAACCATGCCAAGGAGCCAAGGCAGAAAGCAAAGTTGTTCCTTGCAAACAATGCGCAGTTATTCTTTTGGCGAATTTCGGACCAAGGTTATTTCGATATGTATTATGCAGGCGGTGCCCGAGCCAAGGAATCTGCGTTACGAAAAATATTTAAAAACAAACAGTAGCAGCAACAGCATTCCATGGACTTGGCTAATACATTTTTGATGGACTGCAGACCAGCGTGGTGAGCTTTCCTGCTATCATTCGGTTTTCATTAGCGAATGCACACAAAGAATAACAACTTCAGAATGAGCGAATGCATTCGAAGCGCAATTAGACAAACATTCTGGTAGGCCTCTGCCGTGAGAGGCATTGCAACCACTCCAACAATCAATCAATTAGCCAATTAGTCGGCAAACTCATCACGCTCATCAATTCCCATGCAAAACTAACTAATTTGCGCACACAGCTAATCAAATTTAATTAAGACATCCAGTAAACATCGTGGCGAGCCGACTGCTAAAGGCTTTACGCATACGCCTCCTTTTACTTGGAAAACGATTGAGGGGAAACAAGTAGAGTCGTTACCACGGATAAAACATTTAAATTGAAACTATGAAAAGGGCAAATTTATGTATTAAATCGTTGATGAATGTTATTGGCATTCTAAGATTCTTGGGAGAAACATACTACCAGTTAGCAGTTCTGCAACTTTAAGATAAATGCAATGCATTTTTTAAACTCCTCTTTATACAACGCTGACCGCAGCTGTGCTCGAACAATCTGCGGGGCTTGAAGCCCATTGTCTGTTTGATTTAGCAGTGAAATATGGTCTTTGTACACGAAAGCAGGCCAAACTAAACTCGTTTCAAGTCCAAACATTTTGGGTTATCAATGCAAATGCGTTGCGCTGTTGTTCAGTGCCAAAAAGTGGGCACCACCGCAAAAAGGCTTACCTGCAGACAATGCGTGCCACGCCCCGCGGCATTCATCGTTCGAATATATGGACTCCGAGGCCATGGCTGTGCTTTTGTTCAAAAGTTTTAGGCCCGGTGTTACCTGCCAGTGCCTGCAGTTGCGTGTGGGTGAATAAGTGGGCTGGCACTCTACCCCGGATCGGTCGGGCCTCGGGCAATTTTAGAGTTCTTTTATTACCAACTTGTTAGCTGTTTATTTGGCGCATTATTGACTCAACCGCTACCCGAAAACCCAAGCAATTCCAGAGGCACAGGAATAGTGCGCCCGGATCCGGATACGGAGCTGTGCGTTTAGATAATCAACTAAACACTTCATTATTTCGTCCGGGGAGTGGTGAAAATTGCTCCCAACCCTCCCCTTCTTTACAAAGGGGGAAATGTGCGAAAATCCTCTGGTTTGTTTCGCGCATTTTCCATGCACGCGTTTTCTGTTGCTTTGCTCCTTTTTTTTAATTGAATGATAGAACATCGCTGCACAGCCCATTCCGATTCGCAGTGAGAGGCATTAATTTAGATTAGCGAACGAAAAGTGCGAGTTGAATGTTCTCAACAGGCTTTCTGTGTGCAAATAGTTGTTGAAAGCGCCGGCACATCGGATCAGATTGCATGCATTAGGTTCTGGGAAAAAGCCCCATGGAGGTGAGGAGTAAATGGCTGCCTAATGGTAAAGGATACCATTCATTTTCGCATAACTCTAAACAACTGGCGATAAGAGTTTCATGCGAAATGTGGCGGAACTACGTAGCGTGGCAGTTCATAAAGGGTTATTAGGGATCGCGTGGAATGAGGAGCTTAAAGACAAGTTAATCGACAAATTTTCATTTAATAAATTCGATTTTGAGATTACACTTCAGTTACCAAATATGCATCCCACCGGAAATATGACTATCTTTCGCTCGCCATTAATGAGCAGCGTTTCATAGTGATAACCTTGATGCATGCAGGCACTGTATTTTCGCAGCTCGAACGCCCGTTTAATGGGCTCCATGCTCACTCTAAAGCAGTTCACCTTAAAGGTATCGAAGTGGTTCATTAAGCCCACAACTTCGTAGACACTCGATACCCTTTCATTCCAGATGCTAACCGATGCAATTGGCAGGGGGTACTCCTTTCGATATATCTGAGTGGCCTCGAAGGGCGTACGAAATATGTGCATGGTTATAACGCCAGTGGGTCCTACGCCCAAGAACTTGTGGGGAACATCCCGCACCAGCATGGGCGTGGCATCAGGGAGTACAGATTCAGGAGGGCCGATTATAGTTTTGGGTTTCAGTTCGGAAATTTTGAGCAAAGTGCGCTTATAGCAGGGATGATTGGCCACCCTGGAATCTAATGGTTTCATCAAGGTCACTATTCGACCTTCGAGTTCCTCTACTAAGCTTTCCTGTACCAAAAGCACAGCAACTGCGTCTAAGGCGAACGGATCTTGGAGGGATTCCACTAAATGATGAAGGGCGCAGTTGAGATCACCGTCCTCGAAGAGAACCATCATGCAGGGTGCATTCCAGGCGTACTTTATTTCCTCTTTCTCGGACTGCTTTGGTTCTTCGTCCTCGTCCTCTTCCTCTTCAGCGGATTCCGACGTTTTCTCCGTGTTTTCTTCTTCTTGAGACTCAGATTTATCGGCTTTCTCTGAATCCTTTACAATGTCGTCTATTGTGTCGGGCAATGTTATCCTATCATCTGTTACACTTGGCAAGATTCTAACCATTTCTCGAGTTATTACTGGTTTTATTATTTCCATATTATCAACCATTATTACAGAAATTTATATTTTGCAAAGACAAGCGATTTAAAAATCTATTTTGAACAATTATTGACAGCACACTAAGTCTCCCATAAGCTAAAGTAAAATAGAAGAACACTATAAAATGGAACACTTACATACATCTCAATTATCTTAGTACTTTCCACTACGGCTTTCGTTCTTGCGATACTTGAATTTGTGATTTTTAGACAATAACTGGGCTCTGGCAGCAATCAAATCGCTTGCTTAGCCCACATATATGAGAGGGCGGAGGTGCCTCAGGCAAGTAAATATTAATGAAATGCATTTCATCAGTGATACCAAATTACAAAATGTGACTCCACTCGAAGCAGACCTAAGGCCAAGTTAATTCTTGACCGGACTTCACAAAATCTTAAATGCAATTACGTCCAGCATTTGTTGGATCTGCTTTTTGGTTTTGGGCTGCTGGACGAGCTAAGCTCAAGTTGACCCATTGTCAACTAATTGACAAATGAATGACTTGATTTGCCTGACAGCATTTGATTCGACGCTGCAGCTGAAAACGCAGCCAGGACCAAAGACCTGGGAACAAGTTTCGGCCGGAGCCTGAGCCAGGACATGGGCATTTTACACTCATTAAGTTTAATTACATATTTTGCAGGGTTTAGGCATTGAAGTGCCTGCAGATGGATGCAGATTATCTCAGTTGAGTGGAGCCTCCATTGCTCCTTTGTGTTTGACTAGATTCAAAACTTAATCAACCCTCAAAACTTTTGCAGAGCGGAGTAAGCGTTAAGAAATGAGAATTAAAATTTCTGCGGATACTTATACGTTGGGTACATAGCAATGGTAATCGTAACAACCCAACTTTAATGGACCGCCTAATTTAAACTTACTTTAACCAAACGCATTGATATCCATTAATAATTGTTGACATTTGTGTAACTATGAGTGACGGCATTAATTATGTTCAAAGTGATCGATGGTCTAGTTAAACTTTACTGCAACCTAAGCACTTTATCCCTTTATTTCTAACTCTTTAGTAAGTACAAATAAAACATATAATAAATCATTAAGCGTTCATTTTGTTTAACAGTTGGGAAAGATTCGAAAGGGAGCCGCAGTTCTTTGAAGGTTCCTTATGTCACCGCACATTTTGTCGGTTCGATGTCGGGTAGTAGGATCGTAAAAACGATGCTCGTTAGAGGCAAAGTTTTATGCGTTTTATTACACAACCCGTGGAGGCTTGTAGCGACCTCAATGTCGCCTTTTAAGGACTGGATCAGGGTTGCCGAGTGAACTTTTTTATTGCAAATTCTGGTTGCATACAATGTATAGAAATTCTTTAAATTATTTTGACATCTTAAGTTTTTAATAAAAAGCAATTAAACAATAACTTGTATACGAGGTAGTTGAGCTATTGTTATATCTTTTAGAAAGCAATGTGGCAACACTGAGCAGTAACTCCCAAAGCCTATCTGCGCACGTAAAACCAAATCAGGCGAACGGAAAAAAACCGTATGGGGGCTACAGCTAGTAGATTTTTATCCAGACCGAGCTGCATGATTGCATTTTATGTTTGTCTTAATTTTTTATGTCTACTTTGCGAGTGCGAGGCCATAAATAAAGCAACAATCAATTTTCATACGCACTCTTGTGCGACATCGCACGCAACTCGAGTCGTAAAACGGGAAGGAACCCGAATTGTAATCGTATATTTTAACATAATATTATTGCACACCCAGATGCGGACAAAACTGGCATTTGCACGCTTTCCTCGCCTCGACTTCACTTCAGTTCCCTCCGATTCAGCCCACTCACTTAAACATCATTAAATATGAAAATTCATCTGCAATTTATCAATTATTTATTTATGGCAATGTTTCTTTTGCATTTTACGCATGTGTTAATGAATAATTTTCTCGTTTTCCCCGTTGCTTGGGGGTTTCCCGCCCACTCTTAACCATTGTGCGTGACTGGATGTAAGTATGAGTCCTGTCCGGTTCTGTTCAATCAATTCGAATTCGCTTTTTGCATTTTTATTGCACTTTGCCGGAATAAGGAGTAGATTAAATAGAGATGCGACGGAGGGATACCCGGTATTTACAACACAGTGGGCAACATGGATAATTCTTACCCACCAATAGTTATTTATAGAAAATGATTACAATCTATATCAACCAACTTGCGTATAAATCACTTTACCAAAATCTTATCTAGTTTGGTTAGGTACACCTATCTAACCACTTCATGATTACCGTGTAAAGTTAAAAAAAGATATGTATGTTATATATATGCCCATACGTGAATGTATGTGAAAGACTGAGAGAGCACAGTTGCCATTTCTCAAATGTCGTACATTAATGCGCATGAAATTTTCGTTGTTGTGTGTTATTTTTATTGCACAAAAGAGCAGCAAATTGCATGCGGGCGAATGTGTGAAGACAGCAGCTGCCAACGAGTACAGTAAAACAAACCAAACCAGGCCAGAATCGGGCATTGTTATATCGCGTTTCTCCTCTTCTATCCGCCAGCCGTGTATCTGCGCCGAGGACGGGTCGTCAACGCGGCATTTTTCAATCAAAATACACACAATTTGCAATTTAAATGTTGATTTCGTTAATGCGGCGAATAACTCAATGGAATGAACACATATGGGCACTGCTTCGGGCTTTGGCACCGGCTTTGTTATTGAACTGAAATGAATAGTTTATGTAGAGTCCACACTTGTGGGTCTGCGGGCGAGCTTCGATGGGCTGGTTTTGGTTTTGGTTCGGGTTTGGATAAGTGACGCGAAATTCCCTGCCTGGCTGCGTTTTATAACGAAGATGAATTGTAAATTGCATAGCAAATGAAATCAATTTTAATGGACATTGCTTATGTATTCGACAAATGCTTATTAAGCATTCATTATAACCGAACCGCACTTTTATGTGTGCACGCGCAGGCGAGCCATAAATTGTGAGAAAAGTATGGCCAGTTAAGCGGCTTATCAATGTTTGCAGATGCGTTGGCCATGGTAATTGAGTGCTCTTAAATCCGCTTCAAATCCTTGTCAACTTAAAATGAATTGAAATCAGGTCTTGATTAAATTCGAAAACTCTTCCTCTCTTTAGTTCGTTTCATGGAATGTTGGTTTCTTATTTATATTTTAGGAGTGAATTCTATTTCTAATGTGAAAGGTTTCAAGCTAAATTTCTCCGCATGCAACGGCATACCCGGAGCGACCTTCTCGGCGTGAGTGCTCCACCCTTCCGCAATTATTAGTCAGTCAAACCCTTCGCTGTTCCATCAGCCATCACAGACCATTTGACAACTTGCTCAACACTTTCCGTCGCAACTACGCAACTTGACGCATGGGCAAGTGAGTGGGTGACGCGATGACTGAGTGGTGCAGTCAGTGAGTGGTGCTGCCAGAGAGCCGGGGAGTTGGCCGTGGCCATGTCTTCGTCGGCAGCCATCAGCCAGTCAGGCAGCAAATGAGCAAAGGGAAAATTACATTTGGGACGCCGGCGTGTCGCCTCCATTGGCATGCAGCAGCGCCAATGCCCAAGTTTTTTCCGCTCTCCCACTGCCAGCCATCGAGTGCAAATTAAACCGAGCAGCGCACGAGGTTAATTTCACATGCATTTCACTGGCAATCAGTGCGTGCTCCACTCAACGGGTAATGCTGCACGGGGAGAAAGTATTACTCACTTTGACTTCTCATAAAAAACAATTGCTGCAGCCTGCAGCTTGTTAATCACGACAAATTGATTCAATATTTTGCAAAGAAAATTTAGGTGTGAAATTGTAAGAATTGTTAATATGTCAGAGTTAAACGAATGTTTCTCCAAGTGAAGGACTGGTATTGGTGGTACAAACCCCCGCAGGCGATGGTGGTGCTGCTGGTGGCACTTAGCCCAAGCTACTTACACTGCGCTTTGACTGCGTGATGACTGGCGAAAGGGTGATGGTGGGGTCGTGCTCTAATCCGAAACTCATTTCCCACTTCCCTTTGGTCGGAAACGAAACTCTATCGGGGGAGAGGGACTGAGGAACCAAAGTGCAGTCCGCCCGAAGTTTCTTCTTGGCCCGTGGTTGAGATAATTGCGTGTAACAGGTGTGAAAGACGGAATTTACAATGGAGATAGTGCTCGAGAGAGCTCGAGAGGTATCCAGCAGCTACACAAATTAACTTCAAGCTCTCGCATTTCTTTGGGAGGTTACACAGTTCGAAAAGCGACATAAAAAGTCAAGAGGTGAAACAAAGGACAAAAATAACTTATAAAAATGTCTAGATTTGACTCCATCAGATTTCTTTTTTGCTTTTTGAGCAAAATATTTGTTAAATCAAAAGTAGTCAAGCGAGTACTTATTACAATTATTTTCCCAGTGGATCAGGGACGCAAAAGCCATCAGAAGACCCCGCAAATTTCGGGAGGACTATCTTAATGGATATTATTATTCATGCACATTACGCGACAAACGCTATCTGAACCCACCCAGGATTCGTTCATCTACATATCTACCATTCATTTTGCAGCAGCACCTCGAGGGTCGCAAATTCCGTTTGTGTCATGAGTTTTTCCTTTTAATTAACACCGCCCATACAACAACAATGTTCCGGACAAAGCCGGAACTCAAAAAGTTCGTAGCTTATGCGTTTTTAGTGTCCTTTGCCGACTGGCTGGCTGTCCTGGCACTACATTCTCATTAGGCGCTAGGTGAAACGAAGAAAAATTGCTCTAGACTCTCCCTTTTGGCCCCCTTTTTCATTTCGTATCTTGTGGATACACGCAGTGCGCATGGTCCAATTAAATTATTGCCAGTGCTGTCGGCTAATAGAATAAGAAATCTTCTTTCTGCCGGAGCCACGCAAAAAGCATATGTTAATTTGCTGCCAGAGAGAAGGAATGGGGGCGATAAGGTCCTGGGGCTCATTAGGATGCCCTTGCCACGACACTTGAAAGGGAATTTTAAATCCCAGCGTGTGAGTAATCTCCGTAGAAAACGCGCCTGGCGCTGGGACAAAGTTTGCCATTAGGTAAATGTGCATTGCCGCTCCAACAAATCGCAACAACTGTTAATGTTAATTATATTACATTTCCTCCAGCCCCATAAACACACATACACAAAGCAACCTTGGACCGGTTAGCCTTGTGAGCCTTTTCAACGATCTTGCCCCCGAAGGTTCCAGTCAAAACAAATAAAAGGGTGCAAGCTCCTCGGGCACCTGACCCGCAGCTATGAGCACCAAAAGGCAAGAAAACCGTAAGAGCCAGACAAGTCATTTTGTAGAATAAAATAAAAGTTTTTCTGCCACCAAGCTTGAAAGGTTTAATTAACAAAAACATGAATACTATTAGTAGTAAATATATCGCATTTTACATTTCATTTTTTAAATAATTGCAGAATAAGAGCAACATTGATCATACCTTTCTCTGCAGAGATAGCCGCAGGAATTTATGGTTAATCATTAAGTTTAAACTTCTGACTTAAGGAAACCTTCAACCTACATCATTACGGATGTGCAGTTTCGACTTGGTTAAACGCACAAAAAGCCGTGGCGCATTTGCATGCAGTGCCAGGATGCAAATGAAACATGATAAAATTGTAAAAGTTAGTTCCAGCGAAAGATAAAATCTACATTCCTTACAAAAGGCGTGATTAGGGGTGTTACCCCGTCACCGGGCGTTTGCCAAAACTTTGACATTTTTATGTGGTTTGCATTGCATTTGGTGCGATTTGCTTAGAAATTGTCTTTAGCGTTGCGTACTTGACATTTAAACGTGTGACAAACATTTCGGGACAAGTTTATGGAGGGCAGGAAAATGGGAGCGGAACGAAGGGCAGAGTGCAGAGGTTGAAGGCAGCGAAAACTTTCGTATTTGTGAATGCAAATACGCAGTGACAGTTTGAGATGCATTGGAGCATGTGGTGGACGGAAGCGAAGCGTGAGAGCTCCGGAATATTTAGCGGAGACAACCAAGGGAAATGAAGAACGTGTTCGGAATGAGTTGATCAAACAATATAATATCCTTCCAAGTTGACGACATCCAAGTTAGGAATAACTAGCCAGGCAATCTTAAAGGAAATTAAAACTCTTTTTTGGATACGAAATTGAGAACCTTAAAATGGATTAATAAATATTTTCATCTTCCAATTGGTTGAGTTTTGGATTCACTTTAATTGCAGTTACAAAAAAAAGCTTTATAAATTTTGTAATAAAGCCCTTTCGTTTGTTGAATTTACATATCAGATAGACGTTTATTGACTTTCCACACCATTTGGCAAGTTAATACAGTTTCCTGAATTCCGTAAACTATATTCAAAATTAATAAGTTCCCGTGGAAGCGTTGATGGAAATATTTGCTGCGAGGGAATATGCGTATAATTTGTTAATTGCGAAAAATATAATAATATTTAACGCGTAACAGCAAGAGGATATGGCGGAATATGATTGAATGTGTCCGAATGCAAATTTAACACTTTTTAGCCGTGAATCGTGAATCTCCCGCCGATGCTACAGTGCTTAATATCCGTTTCAATTCCGAGACTGCACTTTATTCAGTATTATGGCGCATAAATAAAATCACAGCAAGAGGCCAAAAATGTCGGATGTCGACACGGACAGGGACTGACCTCAGAGAAAAAGCGAGCGAGCAGCAAGCGACCGAAATACAGTGCGAAAAATTGCGCACATAATTTTTAGCAGTTGTACAATTTATTGTCGCATGCAATTAGGCGAACTCGTAAATTCTCCGAGACTGTCGCAACGCACAGGAAAATAAATAAAATTAAAGAACAGCTAACGGAAAAAGCGGAGCACAAGAAATTTATTTAAAGGAAACTATAATTCATAATTTGCTGCCCCGCAGCCATGGTTTCTGCTGCTGTTGGCTATTTATGAGCAATTGCCGGGACGTGGCAAAGATTCACGAAAGGATTCTTAAGATCTGCCAGCAATAAACAGTGGCCAATAAATAAATACACTCACGCCCCGAGTGCGATATCAAGAAGCAAAATGTGTAAATATGCTTATTGTAAGCCCGAGCATGTTTGAAAATCTTAAAGTATACATCTTTAGGTGGCGGGTGGGGGTGTTTCGGGGAATGCAACACTCAACACAAGGATTCAATTGGGGAGCTAAGTCGGTGTGTTAGTGGGGCTAGTTTACCTCTTCAACGGCATCAGACGAGAATCGTGCATTAGCGAAACAGTTTGTGGCATAAAGAAAACTCCCCCACACATGTGTGAGCTGCTTGTATCAAAGCACCCGACGCAAACAACAAAACGGCCATTAGGTTGCACAATAAAAATGTTTAAAATACTATATGTGCGGAGAATTCTGTTTGTACAGAGAAAACGAATCCATGTTGAGCTCAACAAGGAAAGTTAGGACGAACGAAGAATGTCCTGCCAATTAATTAGTATACAGAAAAATAATATATGAAATTCAACGCAGAATAATTGAATAAAACCAAATAAAATGTTTCGACAACATTGCAAATAAATGTGGTTAAGTGAACTACATATGACTTATGAAACCAGGTTTATTTCAGTTTATTTCATTTTAAATTTTTATATTTTATCATATTATTTATCAAAAATACTCCATTTAATTTAAAACTTGTGATAGAGTATCCCGCGAGTCAAGTGTAGCGCTGTTCCACCTTTTGTTGCCGGCAACAATTCGTGGCATTTTGTTGTGCATAAATAGCCAGACTGTTTGCACTTTTCGACGCCCGGTACGTGTCTTGTGGCATGCCTCGTCGGCTTAAAGCTCGCCTCAAGCTGCAGAGTCAGGTCAAGCGGCTTTAACGCGGCCACGGTGCGTATACTCAACACGCGACCATGGGGCCAAATCAGAACATCTATTTTGCATGGACGTCAATATAGACGCGCCGTCGTTGAAAGCCCGCCATCGCAGCTACACATTTATGACAGGCGGCCCTTTTTTTGCCATTAACCAAATGCGACGCTGATGAGCAGGTCACAAAAAAGGCACAGAAACACTGCACTTGGAGGCAGCGCACTTAGCGGGAGTACACTGACCAAAACTATAGATTATTATCTAATTGTACTCAATATTTGTACATACTTTTAAAAATACCAATTTCTTCCCACCACGCAGAGAATTAAAAAAGTACTCTGTAGTAGCCCAAACAACTTTTGTTAACAAACATATTTAAATAATGATGTTTTCTAGCGGTGCAAGAGGGCCAGAACAAGCGATAGAAGGACAACTAGGATGGCTGCACGGCTGGATGGCAGGCAAACCAATGAGTGTCCTTTGCTGGCTGGCTGGCAGGACGGCCGGATGGCTTGCTGGCATAGCAATTGAAGTCGAGTTTGAAGTAGCATCTCGTTGGGCTATCAACGCCATCATTGCCATCATCATCAACGCCAGGACGAAGCCGCTGTCACCGTGGCAAAGGACAAGCCGGGATGGATCCTTGTTGTTGCCACTGCGCTGCCTCCGACTCTGCCTTTGCCGATGCAGCTGCTGTTTTTATTATTGTTATGGGCCCATAACTGTCAGCGCAATAAATTTTCCATTTTGCTCAAGCACCACTCTCATTACAAATGCAACGTTATCGTTGTTGCTGTTGCTATCGCCGCTGAAGGATATTTAAGGAGCTGGCTGGCCGGTTGCAAATCAGGCGGCGGGCGGGCGTGACAATGTCCTTCAGCCAAGGCCAAGGGTTAATTAAAATGCGGCAAATCAGCGCTATTAGCGCCTTTAATTTTACAGTAAAGTCCAGAACTCGCCGCTATATTTTCTGAGTGAGACGGTAATGCACGGGGTAAACCTTCGCCCGGCAGCCATTTTAATTTAATTGCACCCGACAGCGGAAGTGGAGGGTGAAGCCAAAAAGGGTGCAACCGGAAATGCTCGCAGCGTTGCAGCTTTTGTGTGTTTAATTGCGGCGGCTGTTGCTCTTACTTCACTTAAAAACTAGGGATGCGAAATCCATTTCATACTGGTGAATAAGACACTCAATCTTAAGTAAAGATAAGCTGTTGTTATAAGTTTAAGCTATGAGTGTGTTAACAGTTATTATATTATTACAAGCGATTAACTTTAAAGATCAAAATAAAAAAATACTTCGGTATTATGTTTTTTTGGAAATCGTGATTTCTGAGCACCTGTCACGCTGCCATCTTCAAGGCGATTGCTGGATCCCAGGTTCCTTTCTTTATACAGCTGCTTTGCCCCTGGCGGTGTTGTTGTTTTGCCGAAATTCGCATTCGAGCGTGGAAAAACATGTCGCTTTTAGTTTTGGTCCTGCCGTGTCCTTGTTGTTTGCTCTCGTTTTGCCCGCTGGTCAGCCGGCACTCGCCCTCTAACCATCTCTTTTCCACTTGCCGGCGGCATTCGGCATTCGAGGAAAACATGTTTGCTTGCACAGGTGCCAGTGTGTGTGTGATGGCGGCATGTTTTTCGGCCAAACACATACTCACACGTACAGGGAGAGGCGGCACATCTAAAATTCATTGTTCATAAGACATGAACGCATTTTGCATGGCCCAACGCATTTCAGTGTCGCCTGCAGGTGTCTCCCCGGCCCCGCCCCTTCCTCCTCTTCCGCGCACCGCCTCTCCGGCCGGAGTCTGTTGTACTTTTGCCGTATTCCGGCGGCAGTGTTCACGGGTGTGTGTCTTTGCCCAGCGACTCACACAAAATGGCGTCATTTGGCTGCAGGCGCATTAATTAATGTTTTGAGCCGCAACAACAGCATGAGCAAACTACAACAACGCCGGTCCGGATAACAATTCAACGCCAGTGCGCCAAAACAGACGGAAATACACTTTGGAAAACAGCCATATATATTTATAGTCAATAAGTAAGGTAAAAGATTAATTTGTTGCTGGACTAAATTTATGTAAATAACAAAAAGTTTCTACATTAAACCCTCTTTCATGAAACAAGAACAACGGGTTCCTAAAAAATCTAGTAACTAAGAGATAAATGAGACCTTTATTTAGTCACTTATTTTATCGTTGTAAATTTCTGTCTGGCAATGAAGGTAATCCTGATATATTTGATGCATTTCAACGGTTCGCATATAAGGTTTCAATGGAAGCACAAGTCAAAGACTCACACATCGCATCCTAATTGCCAGCTTAGCTGGGACAAGGAGGAGACCACAACTCACGGGGGCGATTTCCATTAGATACATTATACACCGCACACACAACGGGACGGCTTTCAATTTAATTGCCACAGGTAAGCAAGGCAACCGATTGGAGTTGCCAATGTCTTCGACACTCAGTCAGGTCCTTGTGGTCGGTCCTCCGAGCCCCCTTAATTCCCCCCGATTGCAATCGCAAAATGCTGTCTCATGCCTGCGGAGCAAAGTCGCAGGATAAGACCCGAACGCACACAATATTTCTTCATCAACAGCTTAAGGCGGCGGTCAGGCAATAAATTTTGCGCTGTTAATTTGTCACATGATTTTAGTTGGCCAATTACAACTATCGGACAACAACAGTGCTCCTTCTGACAGGACGCACACACAAAGGATGGCCACAATGGCAGCTTAACTGACTGGAGAAGAAAGGTCCTGGGGTCAGGGGGTCACAAAAATGCCAACGGGGCAAAAAAACAAAGGGAATGGGGACAAAAAATAGCAGACGACAGGAGCTACTGGCTGTGCGTGTCTTGGTATTTATCTAATTGTCCCTTACCCACCCACACACACACTATTTCCTTGGCAGGGCTTTAAGGACATTTTTAGCTTGGTCAATTCCTCTGCTAGATAAATGTTTGTGCGTTCATAAAAATGCGAGTCTAATGCGGCGTTTGTGTGAGTCTAATTGCACAGTGTATGTGTGTGTTTGAGGGCAATTGATCCCGGCCATCCTGACGTTTAATAAATATCCGACTAGTGGGGAGTACCGCTGACGCACTTCCGTTTCCTGTTTATTGGCCCAAAACTCAACAGACGTTCTCTATACCCAAATTATGTGACATTGATGTGTACCAGTGTTGAGGGTTGGGATATTTCTTTAACGTTTTTAATATTTATAAAAAAAAAGTATCAAATTTGTAAAGCAGGGTTTTTAATCAGCTAAAAACAAAACGAAGTAATATGTTTTACAACTAGTAAACCAGTAAAAGTATTAAATGAAAGTATTTTTAGGCTGGTAATAACCCAAATTGATAGCACATTTTTTGCAAGACTTAGTTACTTTTGGCATCACTAAATGGACCTGCCGATGTGCCCTGCGCAATGTGTTCGGCAGGAGGCAGACCATGCGTTAATGTCCTTAAATAAGAAATTCATATCATTAATTTGATTTTGCCTCCTGCCGTATGCCCTCGGCTCGCTTTGTGACAATTTGTCAAGTCCGGATTGTGTGTGTGGTACTTGTGCAGTGCATTTCAAATGAAATGTAATTGCTGTGTAAGCCCTACCCATTAAGGTCCTGGCAAGTGCGTGGGCTACAAAATGGCAATGCAAATAGTTTGAGTCGACCAGAACAGAGCGGAGACGAGTCGGAATTAATGGAATTGCATTCCAGCAACAGATCCTCGCCTTTGTGGGCGATTTCTAATAGGGCATCAGGCTAATTGGTTATATAGAGCAAGGAAGATGATTCAAAGCGCCCGACAGTTTTTGTAACATATAGGAAAACTAGGAGTTCACCATTTTACATAGTTGTCACTTACCACTTTAGCAGTTGGAACTTGGCACATTTTTATATACGTTTAAATTTGTCGAACTATGTACGTAAGTTAATAGTTATAACTACATTACAACCGCGCACTACGTAAGATCAAAACGAAAGACGAACACAGGAAAAAGAAACGAACGCGACCATTTTGTTGGGGAAGGAGGAGCCGCGAAAACAAGTGGGCAGCGCCAATGCAAGCAACACGCAAAAAACGGCGAAATTTAATAATTTCCTTCACCTCCTGACACAACAACATTTTCTTAGACATAGTTTATTATTTAACTTTATCAATAATACTTTTTTATTGAAATCACTAAACAAGAACAAATAACAAGCAGACTTTTACCGAATGCGTACATGGTGACGGGTGAATGATCGCGAGAGTGTGGGGAAGTTGTCTTGTTGTTTTCTTTGTGCGTTATGATTAATTAACTTCCAGATGGTGAGTTTGCAAGTACAATTCACCATTCTTTCTTGTAATTTTAGGCCTTCAATTTTTTATTTTACCAAATTGCACATCTATAGCAATTTAATAACCAACGTAAATAAGATATTGGAGTGACGAACTTTCTGTTCACAAATATTTATTTATTAACAATTCGTGCATGCTCAAATTTCTAAGGGTCGAAAGGATGCAATAAATTTGCAAATTCTACAAATTCATTGCACATACATATACTACATTTACCTGGTCAAAAGCTTTGGTTGATTTTAACAGGCATGGAAGACCCTAAAATATAATTAGTTTTCGGACAGTAGCCGGGTTGCAACCGGAAACCATTTTATGAAATATTTTATTTAATTATTTCGAATATTGGAGTTATTTTTGCCAAGCCCCAAGGGGACGGTCCCGTTTTATCCTGGGTTCCGGCCATTTCTGTTGTGGTGATACAATTTTGACACAGGTTTGTCGGCTGCTGCCACGCCCCCTCGAACGGCAACCCCTCGACCGGGTCGAACTAATTAGACGGGGCACCAAAGCGAAAATTTCGGTATTAAAATTGTTGAAAGCTCAAAATTATATTTATGGATCGAGGCAATAATTACGCTAAGCCAATGTGCAAATTGTTATGCCTGTGGTTTCCCCAATCCCGCCACATTTCGAATGTTTGTTCAACGTGTGGAAAGTGGGGATAATACATAAATGGTTGGTCCTCGAAGTGAAATCTAGTCACACACTGATAGTTACTTTTAAAAACTCACAATATACACATATCACAATAAATTCACACATAAATTCAGCTCCACCAAAAATCCCTTGCTATTTTGACTCAGTCTGCAACCAAGTTAATTTCTGGCTGCCGTTCAATAAGGCAGCAGTCGCTGATTATTATAGGAAATGCCAATAAATTGCAACATTGACAGGTTCCCCAGTTCCCGGACTAAAAAACACCCTAGATCCACCCATTCTCCGCCGGAAACATGTGCGTGAGCTAAGTGCGGGCAAAGTTCAAAGGCGAGTCACACGTTAAACGCCCATTAAATTTAGCTTCGATATGAATGCGATATGTGTGACCCAGCCACCGTCCCCCGAGAAGGGGTCACGTGTGATTAGACCTGGTCGCGGTCACGCCAGCCAAAAGCCCTTATCCCCATTGAGCCATAAATATTGGTAACACAATCTAAGCTCTGTCGGGGTCAAAACTTGGGCTTGAGGTGCGAAAAGTCGCACTGCCAGTCGCCAGCCGGTTCACACACACGCCATCTGCCGGCCCGAACCGCCACTCGCCTTGTAACGCCCCAAGACCCCAGTACCCAACTTATGTCCCCGCCCCATCGTATGTTTTAAATCGCTACAAAATTGGTTTTCAATTTTTAAACGCCTCTCCAGGCTTTCGCCTGCGAGGTGCCAGGTCCTAGGACCTCTCGTTCAGGTCCTTGCGTGCCGTTGCGTCTTGTCCTTTGTCGACACAAAGCCACACAACCACCCCGTTTAGTACACTTAGAGAGGAGATTTTTATTTTTTAATAATACAAATTATTAAGAATTTATATTCTTTCTAATTTCTACAAGCCACAAGAAGCAGTAGCTATCCGCCAGAAATATACAATCATTATAAGATGCACGATCTCCCAATGTTTCACAAACCTAGTTACTCTAGTCATTGTCTTTTCTTTAAGTGTACTAACCCTGCAGAATGCCTGTGTGCCGCTCTTATGTTTTATACATGATTTTTCCACGCGGTCGCCCGGATTTTGTGGAGTAGTTTGCTCCTGTGCCAGGAGCCCAGGCCATAATTCAAGTAAGGCGTTAATCTGTGACACCCAATGCTCGGCAAGGCCAACAACATGTGTCGTGGATGGAGATCACAGCTGCCGTATGAGAAGATGTTTGGAGCTGGTCTCCTGCATTTTGTCGAAGGGTGAAAAATGGCACACCTACAGGAAAGGGTTAATTACTCAAGAGGTCAACTGATGGGGCGTGCTTCAAGCTTAAAGCCCTATTGTTTTGGCCATTTCGTTCCCAAAAGAACATCCCCTCTAAAACCCTTTAATAGATAAAAAGCGTAAGTGTTGGTTTTTTCAAGTTTTTTTTATTCATTTTTTTGTTTTAGTTTTTCTACTCATTGTTTTTAACATTTTTTTGTGTTGGTAATTTTAAAAAAATTTTTTACTTTTTTTTGTTTACGTTAGTTTAGAAATTTTTGTGGTTTTCCGTGGTTTTACATATACATATCCATATATATGCATCGTATAATTAATTATTAATATAATAATAGTAGTAAATATTACTCTTTATGGTTTAAACTATCACGTTTTTCACAATAATCATTTCTTTCGTTTTGCTTAGTTTCCCCTCGCATTTTCCGTATTTAAGTAGCTTACAAAATTACTTTTAATAGAGTTCCATTATGTTCATTTCGTAGGTGTGTATGTGTAGGTGTGTGTATCGTATCATATTCGTAGAGTTAAGTGTAAATTATTCATATAAAAGTTGCAAACTTAAAGGGCACATACAAGGTCAATAATCAAGGTGTGTTTTAGTGTTATCGTAAACTAAAGTCAACACTTCATGTGAAAAACAAAATAGTTGTGGCAGAACTATGTATAATATTACGCAACAGCCGATTGAATTGTCGTCGGACATCTCTCTCATTTATAATATCTATAATATTGATAGATCGTTAAGCTCTTACAGAAGCGACTGGCCAATATGGGTGTGATTGTGTTGGTGTGTGGATAAAATTGATAAGGCGACACTTTAAAAAGAAGCGGGGAAATATATTTACAGATATCTAATGATTACAAAATAATATTTAATGAATCGTTCTCTTTGCACTTTTCGTTTTGTGTGGTGTGTGTTGTGTATGCTTGCTAGTCTAGATGAGCTAAGCATAATCGAGGAGCTGAAGGACCTTGAGAGAGTTTTGCAAACTGCTCGACATCAGGCGGCATCGGACAACTTCACCTTATGCCTCTTTTTTAGTTTTAGTTCAAATTGCAGTCACGCTTTAAAGTCTCTCTATATGTGTGTTTGGATATATGCAGATATATATAGTTATTATCCGTATTAAGCTTAGATTTGATTTCTCACATACGTTTTAAATTTAGATCTATTCACTATGCGAAACAAACTTCATTATCTCTTAATGCTTTTTTTTTCGTTTGCATGATATTTGCCTTTTCGTTTTTTATAAAGTTTTAAACTTTTTTTGGACTTGACAATTTTTGTGTGATTTTAAAATTTTTTTTGTATTTTTCTCTAGCTTTTCTTTATAGTCGTAGTTTTGTCGAATTAAAAAGTAACAAGTGCGAAAACTAAAGGTTAAAAATAAATGGTTTTTGACATGATTCTAAATGCTTGGCGGGGTACGAAGTTTTGAGGTTATCGGGGATGAACCAATTCGACTGATCGGATCGATTTTATCTGGGGGCAGTGCAGTGCGACGGGGAAGCTGAGGACCCGATTCCGGGTCGGATTCCTATTCCTACTCCGCTGGCGATAGCGATTGTGCTGGACTGGCTTGTGGTAAATGCTTAAATAACTAAAATTCGCTGGCACTTGAGCCCCGCTTGCCTCAATTGGGTTTAAGGATTACAAGTTCTCGCTGCCTCTTAAACAATTACAGCTTACGTTTGCGCTTAGGTCACACACAAAAATAATAATAATAGTTAGTAATCATATTCATATATACGCGTATTCTGGCTTCAAGTACCTTTATGTATATATATGCATTTATATATATACCTTTGTAATTTACAAAATTTATTTGCATTAAGATCATTTGGTTTTTGTTTGTCGTGTATCAATTTCGTTTGATTTGTTTTCAGTTTTCGTTAGGTAATATTTGCATAGGTTATATCGTTATCGTTATGGTTATGGTTATTATTTTTAATCGTATAGTACAACAGTTCATGGCAAAACGTCAACTATCAACGCTGCTCTAAGTAGGAAAATTTGCCTTGATTTTTGTTTCGCACTAAAAAATAGGGAGAATAATCAACAGAACAAAAATGTATAAGGGCAATCGTTTCGTTATTTTCAAAGATCATGGCTGGTTGGCACTGGTACGAAGCAGACAGACCCCGCTGTGTCTAATTGGCGTGTGTGTGTGTGGGTTTATGGTGTGGGTTTGTGGTGTGGGCTTGAGCATTTCGTAAGCAACCATTTTCAGTTTTTCGTCGAGGGTGTGCGAGAAACAAACAATTAGAATCGTAACTACTAAACCAACGCGCGCGCTTGGCAAATTGCAATAAACAAATTTCAAAAAATTTCACTTAATTATGCTAAACGCTAACGACTTTTCCCACTTTACGTTTGACTCGAATACTACAAAAGAATAATAAGGATGAATAAACAAAAGAGTGCGGGAGCAGTCGGATGCGAGTGCCCCCATGAAACTAAGTCGTAGATAATAACTTAAGCCTAGTTCAAAAAGTGTCTGCATGTCGTGTGAACTACTTCTGCGACGAGGACGAGCCCGCTACCGTTACCGCCGGCGCTGCTGTGGCAGCTGGTGTTGTGGCACTTGCCGCTGCTGCTGCCGCCGATGTGCTGGCTCGTGCCGAGTTTGTCTGTGATCCTGCCGCTGGCTTCGGCTTCTGTTGTTGCTGCTGCCGCTGCTTGTGTGGCGCCAGGCCCGAATTGCTGCCGCCGCGTCGCAGCTCGTGCTGCGACCCCTGGTTGCGGTTGGCCACCTGCGGCTTGTTGCCCAGGGATCCGCTGCGAATGCGCACCGTGCTGCTGCCGAAGGAGCCGGTGCGTCTGCGGTTCTGATTGTATCCACCGCCGTAGCCCTGCTGATGCTGGTGGTGTTGCTGCTGCTGCTGTTGTTGCTGCTGCTGCTGCTGTTGCAGCAACCTGCCCACGTAGTCGCTGCGGTTGGTAATGGTCGTGTTGAGACGACGACCGCCGGCCGTGATAACGGCCGTGCCATCGCTCTCGGACACGCTGCGGTGGCGGTTGAGCTGGCGCCCGGGATTCAGGCTGCCCACGCCCTGCAGCATCTCGTTGATCTCCGGCTCGACCACGCGGAAGTCCTCAATGTTCTTGAAGTTCTTCAGGTACTCGGCCAGCTTGGGCTGCACCTCCAGCTTCTCGCCGTTCTTGTAGTACTTCAGGAAGGCCCAGAACTTCTCGAGGCCGTACAGTTGACCTGACAGAGGAATACAGCGTTAGTATTTGAAATAAAATTTATTCTTATATTGCTTATTGCTTACCTGTCTCGTAGTCGGCAACCGTCTCGTCCTGGAAATCCTGGTACACATTCGGCCGGAACTTTTTCTCAAGGCCGTACGAGAAGAAGCGGAAGAGGCACTCGAGGCCGTAGCGGAACCCGTTGCCGGCATCCTCCAGCGCCAGGGTGCGAAACTCGTTGTACATGCTCTTGTTGAAGTTCTCGCGCAGGAAGAACGACCAGAAGCGGTACAGGGTGTTCATCTCCTGCGACTGGCCGAAGCCCAGGCGCCGGCGCTCCTTGAGGCAGCGCGAGTGGTACTTGTGGTAGGCCTGCTGCGTGAAGTTGTTCTCCTTGAGCAGCGCGTGCGACGGGTGCTGGAACACCGGCAGCGACTGCGGCACCGAGGAGCCGAACGATCCGTACGAGGAGGCGGTGGGCGAGGTGCCCGCCGAGGAGCCCATCGAGGTGGTGCGTGGCCGGTGCTCCACGGTGTCGAGCAACCAGCCGACGTGGGCCTCCACGGGCGGATTGGCGGTGTGGCGCAGCTTGCGCTTCCTGGGCGTGCGGGGATCAATCGAGTGCGAGTTCGGGGCGGCGTAGAAGCGGGCGCGGCGCGACTTCAGGGTGTTGTTCAGCGTGGAGTTGAGCGTGGTGTCGCCCACCAGGGTCTCGTCGAGATCCTGCTCCTCGAACGGCGGCGGCGGTGGAGCCACCTGCTGCACCACCGTCTTGTTGCGCCCGCCGGCCAGCTTCTCGAAGTCCGCCTGGGAAATCACGTTGACAGTCTTGTAGTCGGCGACCACGTTGGTGGTGGTCCACAGGTCCTCCTCGTAGTTGACCAGCCCGTCGTTGATGATGTTCTCCAGGTCCTGGGTGATCTTGGTGCGCGATGTGAAGTCGGCGGTGCGGTCGTAGCCCTCGTGCTTGGGCGCCCGGCCCACTTGGGCCACGATCAGCAGCTTGTTGATGTCGCGGTCGGCAAACTCGTAGTCGGACTCGTCGTCGTCGGAGAAGTTCTCGGTGAAGTTGTTGATGCGTCCGGTTCCGGGGGGTAGGGGGTCCATCAGCTCCTCGTCAAACTGGAAGTCTAGTTCTTCCTTTTCGGCATGGCACTGAGCGGATGGCGGAGCAGCTGTTTTGGATGAGGATTTGGAGTGGGTTTTGGAGTAAGCAGCATTGCCAGACTTAATGTTGTTGTTGCTGTTCGTGGCGGTGGAGTTGGTGGTGGTGGTGGTTTTGGTGCTTGCTTTGGTGGCTGAGGAAGCTTTGTTCGTGGTTACACACACAGTGGCTGATGATGAGGCGTTGGATGGGGCGTTGTTGGACGAGGACGTGGACTTGGACGTGGACACGGACGAGGTGTTGTTGTTCGATTTGACAATTTCGTTATTGTTGTTGTTGAGCGTTTGTGAAAGCGGTGGCTGTTGTTGTTGTTGTGGTGGTGTAGTAGCGTTTTCTTTGATAGCGTTTGTTTTGGAGCGTCTCTTTACCTCTTTCCACATGCCCTCCGGCTCCGCCACCAAAGCAGCTGCTGCCCCAGCTCCCTTGCCAGCGGCCCTCTTGTCCGGAGTGGACGTCGACTTGGGCTTCACGCTCTCCGCCAGTCCACTCAAGTGTCCAGCCAGCTCGGCCGCTCCGCCCTCCACCTGGTGGGTCAGGGCACTGATCGCGTTCACCGAGTTGAGGGCCGCGATGGTCGAGGCCCGCGACTGCTGCTGCTGGTGCTGCTTGTCCTGCAGCATCTTGGGCACCAGGCTCTGCGAGTTGCGCGGCACCGGCGGCGGCGGAATGCTGC
The DNA here is from genome assembly GCF_018152265.1 of Drosophila ficusphila. Taxonomy (NCBI): domain Eukaryota; kingdom Metazoa; phylum Arthropoda; class Insecta; order Diptera; family Drosophilidae; genus Drosophila; species Drosophila ficusphila. Next base: position 23,901,144 of record NW_025064737.1, read on the forward strand.
TCAACGGCTTCGTGGCCATCGCCGATGTGAGGATGGGCGGCGGCGAACCGGCCTCAGTCTGCTGCACCTCCACGGCCTCCTTGTCCTTGGGATCCTGCTTCTCCTTCTCCTTCTCCGACTGCTCCGGCTCCAGCTGGACGGCCTTGAGCTCGCCCTCCTCGCCTCCGGCACGTCGGTGATGGGCCAAGTGGTCGGTGTCGTCTTGGTGCGCACCTTGTAGCCCTCGAAGAGCTCCAGCTTATCCGATTCCTTGATCGCGTTCACTATCAGGGCCACGTCGGTGGTCAGGGCGAGAACGCGATGGAACGAAGCGATCAGGGTGACTGGGATGTAGCCCTCGGGGTCCATTTTGCGGCGCAAAAAGAAGTCGCCGGTAAGATTCTCGGCGCTGAAATAATATTCACTACGGGGGATCGAGAGGAGAGAAGGCGAGGGTCAACAAAGGGGTTTGTTTAGAATGCAAGGTAGATAATGCCTTTTAGCTTCAGGAGTTTAATTTTAAACTGGTTGACTATACAAACAAATTGAAGAGAATTAATTAAAATGAATGTTTTAAAAAGACAAATAGTTGATCCTTTTTATATTTTCTAACTTATTGCAGTTGAGGAGGAGAGTTTCCCAAACCATAATAGACAAAGTGACTCAGCAAAAGGCATTAGAGAAACAATTCAAATGGGCTACTTACACTTGCTTCTTGATCGCCTCCTTGACGCTGGTCGCGTCCATTTCGATGTAGGCGGCGGGCACGTTGCCGAAGTAGTGGGTGCCCAGGAGCACGTACGACGACTGCGAGGAGTCGGCGCCAGCGGCGTCCGCCGGCAGATAACTGGCATAGTCGCCCGAAGCTAGCAGATGGCGTGGTATGCGATGAGTCGGGCGACCTGGTCCCTGTCGGGAGTATCCGCCCCGGCCTTGCCGCCCGCCGCGGTACGGCGTCCGGAAGCGACGCGACCCGCGCGCTGCTGATCCAGCTCCCGCTGCTGCTGCCCCGGCACCACCCGCTGCTCCAGCCCCAGAGCGCTGCTCATCGAGGGCCGCTGCGGTGCTGCCGCTGCTACGCCAGGAATCCACGCGCTCGGACGCAGCAGTCGCTGGGCGCTGGCCGTACGGATGCCGTGGATGCCGCGACTCGCCTCCAGCTCCCGGCTGGCGGTCGTGGTAGACGCGCGGCGGACGGCGGTGCTCGCCGGAGCCGTCGTCGCTGAGCCGCCGATTTGGCCGGCCGCCGATCGGCTTGGGGCGACTGGACTTAGCCAGATCGATGGGCAGCGGACGCCACTTGTGCTTGGGTAGCTTCTTGGTGAGGGCAGGCCCGGCAGAGGGGCCAGCAGCTCCTGCAGCAGAATGGGCCGCTGGCTCAGCGTCTCGCTGGGCTTTGGCATCATGACTCGTGCTGGCAGCAGGTGCAGTTGTGGCTTCTCTGTTGCTCGGATTGGTGTTGCTGCCGCTGGGATTGGCGCTGCTGTTGGTGCTGCTTGTGGATGCAACTGCGTTAGCCTCTGTGGCAACTTCACTTGGAGTGGTATTGCTGCTGCTGCTGGCGGCTGCTACTGCGGCTGCTGATTTGGCTGGCTGCTGTTTTTTCGTTGGGTTGCGCTTGGGTTCGTTGCTGGTGGCTTTGCCACTGCCAGAAATTCCGCCAATTAGCGTCGGCCAGTCACCAACGTTGCTGAAGTCGCTGGCCTGCAAGGAAATAAGTTGAGTATTAAGAATTGTGTACATACTATAAAAGCAGACAAATCGGACAGTGATGCTTCACAAGATATTATCATGGCCAACTTAAGATGTCTTTGGCTATATTTAGTTAATCGATTTCTCACCTTTTGGTTGACCTTCTTTTTGTCCTTTACCACGACTTTGGCAATCGCATCTGCCTGACTGGCATCAACTGTAAAATAAAACGAAACAAGCAGTTCTGGGGTTAGTATATCGAAGTACAAGAACAGCGTTTTAAAAATAAGAAATCAGGCCATGCCACGCCATATGCGTCGCCAAAATAGGGGTTCTCTCTCGGAGCATCAGGTCAACAGAGAACCCGAGTGGAAAACCAGAGAGCGGGAGGCACGTGAGGAGGAAATGAGAGCAAGTGCGAGAGAGCACTATCACATGGTGGTCAGGTTCTCATCTCGTGTACCAAAACAACGCGTTGGGGGGTAGCAAATATATAGGATTTTACAGAAAAGTACGTATACTTGGAAGGCAATTTATTGCTTAAGCTCAATTTACATGTGTTTTATTGGCTCAAAAATGATGGGGAAAACCAAAAAATCAGGTGACCCTTTATATTTTTCAAGTCCAGTTCTAACACTTACTTTGAGGTCGTTGAACTCAAAGAAAGCTATCCTGAATCCTATTTCCAAAATGAATAACAACACTAGATATCCATTTTAAAAATAGAATGATTTAACTGAGCACTATGCAATAAATAATTGAAAACAACATCCAATAAATTTGTTGACCGAGAGCTATCTATATTTATCGTCAATTCGTATCTTTTTTTTGACTATTTCACTTGAGATTAATTGAGTTTTTGTATGGAAAATTTTCCATCATGCATGGCACTTACCAGTTGTTGTTGTTGTTGCTGCTTCAGTGGTTGTTGCTGCTGCCGATGTTGTTGCTGGTGCCGCTGTTGTTGTTGTAGCTGCTGCTGTGCTAGATGACGTTGCTGTTGTTGTCTGTGTTGTTGTTGCTGCTGCAGCTCCCTGTTGAGGTTGCTGTTGTGTCTTTTTGTTGCTGGCGGTGTTCTGTGCGTTGTTGTTGTTGTTGTGGCTGGCAGTCTGCTTGTTTTGCTGTTGTTGCTGTGCCTTTGGCTGCAAAACACGTTTGTCCAATGGAGAAGTTCCTGCCTTTGGGCTGCCGGATTGTTTAGCCGATATCTAAAACATGAATACAAACAAATGGGAATGTGAGTTCTTCTTCATAAAAGGAAGTGACTCAAAAAATGGGTAAAAATCAATGCAACTTCAGCAACTTCACTCCCTATGCGCAAGTGTCCCTAACCCAGATTTAGTTCACGACAAGGGTGGCTATATGTATATTTTCTAGAGAGCGGCTAATTTCTCGATCTGGCACTGGAAAATTACCTCGTTTTTTGCACAAAAACTTTTGGTTTCTTTGCCTCACTTCACTTTTAATCAGTTCTCACTGCGGGCTTTTCCTTATCTTTGTTTGTTTTGCTTTTCATAGGCACTCTGCTATAACTAGCAATTAGCACAATTGTTGTTGTTGCTGGCGCTATAAACTTTTATTGGGCCTTTGGCTTTATTTAAACAATTGCTTGGTAATTCTGAACAACTGGTGCGTCCGTTCTCTCGAAACGTTGGATGAATTCTGTGCGATACGGACGGTCTTTCGATTCGAATATGCCTCCGCCTCTTTATCGCTCCCTCGCCCTCTCTCTTCCGCTGCTCCTCTCCACCTTTTGCTGTCCACGCGTTGACTACGTGAGCAAAAACGAAGACGGCGATATAGCACAACAACAAAGAAAGAGGCGGAGGCATAAAGCACAAAAACAACAACTGGTTTTAGAGCGCAACATAAAAAAGCGTACAGTGAAGCTTCTAAGACCTTAATTTAAGATTTAGCTTTTCTGGTGAGAGCGTAAACTTATGTTCTATACACATATGTATACATATGTACCTCGGTCACAGAGTATTTTATACTTAAGGTTATACAGAATGAAAATGTCAAAGAAACTATATGAACTTTTTAATATTATTTTTAAGCTCTTAAGATCTTTTAATGAGTAAACACCGTAGACCCTCAATTCAAAACAAAAACAAAACAGAAAACAGCCGATGCGCCGGTTCATGGATGCGTGAGAGAGAAAGAGAGGGAGTGCCGAAGAGCGAGAGTTTTGCCGGCGAGAGAAACAGCGCAGGGCACCCTGTACATTCGTATCTGTATCTTGGGTTTGGGCAGCGGGTACAGGTTTTCGCTCAGTGTGCGTACGTGCGTTTATTTTATCGTTTTGTTTTTGTACGCATTTTCTATTAATGTTGTTTTGGTCCACTTCGGAAGTTCACACACCCACAAATCTCACCTATCAATCGAACAACAGGTGTACGCATATCTCAAATTAAACAAAAACTTGCCGATTATAAACATAAACATTTGCCTTCTCGCTCACACATAAGGTACATGTAACGGATCATAAAAAAGAGGCTCAACAAAACAACATGTGATTTTCGGCACGTAGGCCATTTCCAAAGAGAGGAAAAATGGAGAAACGGAGAGAAGAGGAGTGGTGGAAAAACTTCAAAACAAAGAGATGATTGAAGGAAGAGTAAATAGAAAACAAAACAAAATGTTTCAAAGTAAAAAAAAAAAAATTGTAAATATAACATTAAAAGGTTTGCGAGGATAATATTTTTATAAACTTCAGACCTTATCACTCCATACATCATATTACTAAGCTGATATGATTTACCTATGTTCAAATTAAATCTTATCATGTTTGATATAATCAACCGAAGGGCAAGGTAATTTTTTGAGTTGATAAACAACAGGCGTTGTTTACTCTTATTTAAATCCTTTATCAAACTTTTTTCTTTAGTGCACCTTATTGTGTCAGCTCTATGCTGAAAACATTTAAACGCTTTCCATGCGATCGAACACGTATACATTTACTCTCAAGGATAAATGCATAATGTGTGCGAATAAGCAACAATTGCAATCAATAAGTTATTTTGAAAAAAGTTACATGAAAATAGAAGATGACCATGACTCTACACAATTGCAAGGACTTAATGAGTCATGTTGTGCAAACTCGAGGCTTCACTCCAAATTATAGGAAACAAACAAAGAAGGACACTTTTCCCATGAGTCACTCAGTAAATGTTAAGGCTTGTAATTTTCCATTGAACGTACGTACAATTAATACTTTACTACAAACATTCGATTAGCGAGCGGCACTTGAAAAGCACATGTTTTGAATTCTATATTTAAACGGCATGTTTCTTATCACTTTTGGACATTTCGAACCCCCACATAATTGCTGACGTACATAGACACCCAAGTGTCGTTAAATTTTGAGTACTATAATTCCTATAGGTATGGTTTTCAAACAAAGATTATAGACGAGATGGATGGTTCAAGGTCATTGATAGTAAAAACACGGATTCATGAGAACAGTGATTCATAAGGAACACTGAAAGGTTAATTCTACTATACACACTTGACTTTTTAAACACAACAAACTTGAACTTGCCTATAAATAAAGCTTTTGGTATTCAAAGTCCTTTCAGTTTTTTTGTGATTTTGGCGCACTTAGAAAGTATATTCCTGGGAACTCTGTAAATGCACCACGTCAGGCGATCGCTAAAAGACAACTGAGTCGCTTGCAATGCAAAGTGACTATTTTAAATGGCATTAGAATCAGACTAGCACGATAGCAACAACTGAAATCGTATAAAAATACGACAAAGAGAAGTAAAAATACAGGCAAACAATGGCCGAGAGCCGGGTAAACGTGCAAAAAGACCCACATTCAGCAATTCTGGAATTCTCGCGTTCTCTAAGTCAACAGTCAAATCGCTCGTAATCAGTTTTGAGGTTATAGTGCAGGCGGGGTCCGGGTAGTATTACCCCTTTTTGAGGTTGCCAGTCGGCCGACGGGTCTTTCTGCGTCTTAGAAATTGAAAAATACGAGGAGAATGCAAAAACCAGTCAATAATGCCGGCCGCAAAAAAAAAGTTATGTAAAAAACTTGTAAAGCAAAAACAATTCAAAAGTAAAACGTGCTCACCCATTTGAGTGGGCAAAAAAAGATAGAGATACGCGACCGACAAAAAAAATGTATACATATAATATATGGAGAACAAGTAGCCACAATCAGCTAAGCTTGCATGAATAATAATAAGTACAATAAGACAAAAAATATAATTGGCAATGCTGAATTCGAGATTGTTGACTAGAAGATAACCCAATAATCAGATTTAAATTCGAATTATAAATCCCTAGTTATTTACATTTAGTCACAACGCATATTACTGTGCTGTCATCGAAATTCGGTAAAAATTTCAGATAAAAGAACGTTTTAAGAACATTAGCATACCCTTTTTGCACCCAACTATTGATGGGTAGAAAAAAGGCCGCCCAGCTTTAAACGCAAACAAGTTAATGGCTATTATTCATTTTACTTTTCTATTTATAGTTTTATTAGTGATTAAATTGAGCGATTAGAGCGGACAATTGCTTTGGGGGAGGGGTATCGAGAGGTCCACAGTCAGGTTATTCGGATCCGTGGCGACGAACTCCAACGACACTCTTCGCACAAATACGAATAATGTATTCGGTTGTGGGGGGTGTGTGCGAAAAGTTGTTTACGTTCAACAGAGTCGAGCAACTTTATTAAATGCGTAGCAGGCTTAGGAACATAACTCTTATCGAGGCCCCAAGAGAGAGGTAAAAAAGCCAAGAACAAATACGCTCGAGGGGTATTGAATAAATTCCACATTCGGCATTTATTTGTGAAAGTAAAACAGATGGCGTCTTGAGGGTTTTCTGTAATTTTTGTATAAATATTTGAGGTAGTCTCATTCTATCACCTCATGGTTTTATAATAAGTCTCATTCGTCACGTCCCAGTATCGCTAGAATATATATAGTAAGCCCCATTACTCCTATCAGCAGTTTCTATAACTGAATGGAGCTTATATAAAATCTATTCGAAAACAGTTTGCACTGCGACCTTCGCTGTACTTTCACATTGATTCTAATGACCTGAGAAAACTTGGCGATTGTTGCGCAAATACGTTTTGTCGCTTTTTAACTGCAAAAAATTACAAAAAATATCCACAAGCAAACAATCGATAAGAAAATAAGGTAGCGGTTCTCTGTTGTCAAGATAATAAATTAAATGCATGTTATATGGGGTACTACGCAGTTTTTCTGGACTCAACGAAATAATGGTTTGTTTTCCATCCATCTGTTAAATCACATGGGTTATCCAATAGATTTTGAAGTGTATCTTATCTAAAGTGAAACTTTCGAGATATTCTGTAATCTGCTTTGATTTCAGTGGTTAAATAATAGGAAAAGTACTCTACAAGTGATGCAACTCTCCTAAGAATTCACCTTTATTACTCCAGCGATTTTTATCTGTTAAAATGTTGTAATAGTATTAGACGAAAAAATGGAATAAACGGATTAGTTGTGACAACTTCGTAAAAACATTTATTTTTAAAAAGTTTGTATATGCTTAATAAGTATTTCTGTAAATATTTTTCTGTTTTCCCCTTGACAACAAGGGAAAATCTTGAAAGATCTTATGCACAAAGAAATAGGAAGTCGCCAGTATTTTTCTGGCAGAGAAAGGAAAAAGAAGAATTCGATATGAAAGGCAAATATTATATGCCTGCACATGTCAAACAGAGCTCATTGATAATAATATGAAAGGTGATTGCGACAAGGAGATTATTGGAGAATAAATCCGATTATAATTTGGGATTTTCCAAAAACAATGTAAAACTACTTAATAAAAATCTGATACCCAAATGCATATGAATCTATCTTATAAAGAGTGGGAGTTTGTTCGCCTCTCGTATCTTGGAAATTATCATGTCGCTTTTGTGTGAAATATGAGTAACACCGCAAATTGATATTTTTCAAAAGCGAAAAAAAAATTAACCCACAACGAAACGTCAACGTAATTGAGACAAATTAATGTTATTAATCTCCGGTTGCAAACGAATGATAAAAATAGAACGCTGTATTACAATGACTTTTGTCTCTTGGATCAACAACTACAATGCAAGTATTAGAGATAATTGAGATATAATTGGGTTAGATTAATAGCAGTGCAGGTTAAGGTTTTAAACTATTTTACTAAATAAAATTGTTAAAGTCATAAGAAAATTTATAATATCTTTTAACTAAACAATATCTTAAATATATATTTAATAAAACAAATAGTGTAAGTATCTAAAAATTAGTATATTCTTCACATATAGTGATTGTGTATGTAAAAAAAATTCCTGCCTAAATTGTTCCTAGCCTTGTTTTTTCTGCTAACCCATTAACTTTAATTAAGTTGTTAAGGTGATTGCATATTTACTTTCGTTTTCATGTTTGTTATTGTTTTGTTCCACTCAAAAAGATGAGAGAGCGAGAGAGAGAGAGAGAGCTTGAGTGCAAGTTCTTATCACTCTGCTTGCGAATCGGGCGTCCGCTACGTAACGTAAAGCAACGTAACGTTATTAGGAGAGAGCGAGATAATGCTACAGAGGGTGCTTTCCACTCGTGCCGCTAAAATATCAACAAGTATATCAAGTTTTAACTTCCACGTCGGCGGCACACGCTTTTCAGCCTTCCAGCTGTATGTGTATTATTTTAATATAGTTATTTATTCCGCTTAATCGCCTCGCAACAGCACCGCACTGCTGTTTTTCACCACGTGGTGAGTTCGATAACACGTGCCGTTTCAGCTGTTTACGTTTATACTTCAAATTTTTTATTCCCGATCTTTGGAGCCCACTTGTTAATGGGAACGCGCTGGAAAATAGTGGGAGTCTACTTTATTTTCCATCCGCGAAGTCTTCCAAGGCACACGTCAACGGCAACTGGCGTGGAAAACAAATTTGAATGGAACGGCCGCCCTGCAGTTCTGCCGCTGCGCAGCTACAGAAACGCCGACGTCGACGGTGCAGTCATGAGATAAAAAACAAGAATCGAAGCTTACCAATTTAAGGGCAAATTTAGTTTTTAGCCCTCTAATCAAGCTTAAAACACTTGTTAGCTCTTAGGTTAGTGGGTTTAAAAAAAAATATTTATATAAAAACATTTATAACATTGCATGTCGAAAACAAATCTCGATTTTAATTTAATTAGTTTAATTGTTGCATTATAATTGTAAGCAATTAAATAAAATTATAAAAACAAAAAACTTCCTGTTACTTAACCTAGACTTTACATAAATGTGATTACAAAAATCATTTTAAAAACAGGTGACAAACAATTAGTTATAAACCGCAGTTTATTTCCTTTGTTTTGATGGAAGTTTCAAGTAAATAATATATGTATGTATACATTATATTTTGTACAGGGTATCTTCAATTTCAAGCTAGTTCAGTTAAGAACCTCCCAATTAATGCGATTTGCATATGAAAGAATGTCAAAAGTGAACGAGATGTTTGCATATCCATTTAAAGTGGCACAAAACGCTTTCGAAAGCAAGCGAATTTAAAACTCCTCGCTTGACAACAAGTTAAGTTAGACGTGTAAAATGTTGGCTTTTAGCTTTTCCACAGGAAGAAAATTAGCCACACCTTTTTGTTGTGTGTTTGTGTTTTTCCCTTTTCATTCGTTCTCTGTTGACTTCGCTGTCTCTTTTGCGCCCGCTTTCGCTTTGTTTGTGGGCTGGGAAGAGGGAGGGAGAAGGCGGAGGGGCGTTGGATAGATAAACGACAAGCGGCTGACCTTGACATTTATTTTTAGTTGAGAAATATTTAACTTTTTCTCTCGTTTGTTGCGACACCCAAAACAGATGTGCCATTATAGATATAGAAAAAACAATTGAGAATACAGAACAGAAATACACACGGGCTAGACTAAAAAAACATATTGAATTAGACAAAACCTTTTCTATTCATCTGAGCTTTTGTTTAAGGGTAAGCGGATGTGCCTTAACATTAATAAATTAAATTAAATACTTTAATATCAATGAATAAAATGATCATACAAGTTTGGAAAACATTTGTATGAGTAAAGAACTCAGTTTCACACCTCGGAGGTATTACAGTAATTGAGCTAAACCAAAAATGTTTTTTTACTTGTCTGCCAAAAAAAAAACCTATTGCTTCTCGAGGCAAAATACAAAAAACAACCACAGAAATGCCGGCAATTTTCGCCAGCATTGCATAATAAAAAACAGCCGAATAAATAAAAATAAATGCAATTAAACGTTTGTTTCTCTCACTTCTCGCGTTTCGTTTTGTTTTGATGACAAACTGCTTCGTCCGTTTCTTGCCAGATATTATGCAATGGAAAAGGCCTGCCCGTGTATCTGTATCTATGAGGTGCAATTTTGTAATCGTCAGCGAGTATTGGTTTTAGCATAACGATCATAACGACGATACTGGCAGGAAAAACCACAACAAAAAAGCGGAAAACGTGTTTCCACTGCGCCTCGTGTTTGTTGTCCCCCTTCTTCGACTCTTGTTTATCAGTCGCCCTGCTTTGCTCCCTATCTTCGTCTCCGCCATTCTACGCGCATTTGTTTACCAACAATAAAAACACACTCACATCAAAAATAGTGGTCACACACACATGGACATGTAGTTCCATCATTTTTAAGACGCAATTTGGACAAACACAAAATGAAACCGAAATTCGAGTAACAACAAAAAAACGTGCACATCTCTTGGGGATCCCTAAAAACATCTTATCACTTCTACAGTGAATACCCGCTTATTATAGGCTGTGTTTCAGTTCAAATTGATTATGCTAAATACCATATTAAACTGTAGGCCAGTCGCAATTGTTCAAAATTGTAGAACCTATTACTTCATCACATTTCTACGCTTAAATTATTGATGAAGCGATAAAATCATTAGACCTCAAGGTTCTTTCACATTTCATTATAAATTTCTAAACGCAAAAATAAAGCCGTTTGTTGCATATTTCAGTGCTAATGCAAATTTAAGTGTCTGTAGCTTGTTTTTTTTATTTATCCTACCAATAAAATCAATATTCCCATTTAAGAGAACAGTTCCCTAGCCAATGTCGCATTTCGAAAGTTATGCATAATCAATAAGAAGTAAATTAATTAATTACTCACCTTCCACGCGTTGACCTTGGGCGGTGGTGCGGCAATGAATCGCTTGGGTGGCGGAGCTGCTCCAGCCGAACCCTTCTCCCCTCCCGCCTGCTGGTCTCCGTCGCCGGACTTGGCCTCGTTGCCGCTGCTGCCTGCTCCCTCGATGCTGGCACTCGGCGAGGTGTCCTTTCGCTCCTTGTGTACTTTCGGTCCTCCGGAAGCGGCAGGAACTCCAGGATTGGCTCCTCCAGCAGCTCCAGCTACGGATTTGCGGGGACTGCCGCCGCGCGGAGCTCGTGGCCTCACGGACTGCTTGCGATCGGGGTCTGAGGATCCGGGAGCCCGTCTGCCAGCCTGCTGGGGTTTCTGACCATCGCCACGGCCTCCGGTCGGCTGCTGATCGCGCGGCTTCTCCTTGCGCGCCTTTTTGCGATCGCGTCGATGGTGGGAGAGCACGGGCACAAAGTCGTTGTTGTCGTCCAGTTCCGATGAGTTCTCGGCGGTGTTGTCTCCCCCGGAGGCGGCGGCACGCTTCTCCCCCGTCTGGGCCAGGCTAACACTGCTGGCCAGCGGGGTTTCCACGGCGGCTGCCTCGGCGGCGGCGGTCTCCTCGCTCCACGACTTGAAGCTCTTCAGGTTCGGCTGGTTCTCTTTGTTGTCCACGGTGGCGTTGCTGCTGGTGCTGCCGGTCTTCTTGGTCTCCAGGTTCTGCACAACATTGGCGTACGAAGTGGTGGAAGCGGCGGCGGCAACCACAGGGGCAGCTGCTCCCGCGGTCGATGGCGTCTCCTCCTTGCTGGACATGCTCCTCGGTTGTGGCTGCTACTCCTCCCGGTGATTCGGTTGCGGTTTCCTCTCCAGAGTGGGCAGCAGATACGCTGCTCCTGCTCCGGCTGCGTCAGCGGCTGATCCTCGTTGTCGGGTCGGGGAAACTCTTGGCTGCTTCCTTGCCTGCTCAACGGGATGCGGTGGCTCGAGAGATCGGCTTCCAAGCTGCAAAAGGTTGGCAACAGAGAAGTCTGGTTAGCTGTTTCGTCACAGTCGAACTTTAGAAACTTCAATTACCATAAAGGTAATGGAATTTGTGTAATCAAGAGGTCTAACCCAAGTTGGCATTGAAATTTATATAGTTTTAAAAATCAACTTAAAAGTGGTGAATATTTTCTAATAAATATGTTGACCCCACAGCAAGTACAATATAACTTTAGGCTTTAGTGAAAATATTTTGTTTGTCATTACTTTTAAATAATAGCAGATGCATGTTACCTTTATGATGAAAATCAATAGAAATTTACTGGCAATAAAAAGATACTTATATATATTTCAACAAAACTTATTTTTCGCATCGATGGAATTCTTTTCAATTTCTTATAGGCTGACTTCACTGTATTTAGTAGGGTTTTCCTATGCGATTGCGAGTTTAGCGAACTCGAGGTGTTTTGTTGCTCAATTATTGCAGCGATTAAATTCAAGTTCACCCATCTCGAAATATTATTTATTTACTTAATGCAACTATTGCAATGCACACACACACACTCTACCTACACCGCACTTTGAACTGATGAATTCCTTCAATGGGGATTACTATTTTCTGGGACTGCAGAAAAAGCCTCCCGAGGAGTGCGGCGACTTTCTAGGAACTGGCCATCGGAAAACGCCTCTCAACTAGCGGCCTTTAATTTTCCGCGATTTTCCGCTCGACGAATTGGATTTGGTGGCACCAATTTGCACGACTATACTATATAGAAGCGGAGAAAATCCGTATCGAGGCACGACCAATCGGGAATTGAGAGGTATTATATTATTATGCAGCAGCCACACAGTAGTGTTCACAAGAAGAAGAAGAAGTGAGGTTAGATTTTCGCCCCACACAAGAGGAAGAGGAAGAGCGAAAAGAACAAGAAGAAGAGGCAACACAACGCTAAGCGACCAGGGCTGGCGAAACAGAGCTGCCCACTTGCCAGGTAAAACCAACGTTGCCGCCTTACGTTTCTACGTTAAGGTTTTTTGACAGGAAATTGACCAGAACGACACAAATATAATTAACAACAGTAATAGCGCCGTTGTCTTTGTTGCTAAAAAGCATAAAAACAAGAATCACTTTTGTTTTTTCCTATCCAAAGATTATGCAATAACAAATGCACTCGCTTTACGACCTGCATTGATGTTAGTGCCGCCCTGGTTTGATTAAAAAACAGCTGATTTGGGCCTGCACTCGCCTCGAATTTCAAAAGATGCACGCGGTCACACACACTTCCAAAGATTTAACTTAAATACGCACCAGAAAATGAAACGAAACCCAGAATTTACGCACAAATTCTGCTCTCTTTCTCTATCTCACTTCTTGCTCGTATGTTCACTACGCACTTTCCGCTACGCGTGTCGTGTGTGTCTGCGTGCGTGTGTTGTTATTGTTGCTTTGCTTTTGCGGGTTTCCTCGCACATACACTTTCGCACTGCTCGTTGCCTCTCGCTCGCACTCACTCACGCGCTGCTGGGCAGAACGTTACGAATATTATTTACGCGATTTTTAGCAATTCCGCACACACTCGACTTGTTGTTGGTCGCGCTGATCTTTTACCGTTCACTGGAGTTGTCGATTAACCGAAATTAATCAATTAATTGGAGCATTATACCGCCGAAAAGAAAATTAAAATCTCGGTTACCAGACATGTGGTTCTACGGGTCCAAAAGAAAAAGAGCAGGGTTGTTGTTCAATTCCATTGCGTTGTGTTGCGATATATATCAGTTGCAGGGATGGTTACCATTTCTAGGGATGGGGCAAAAATGCGGGAATTTCATTTTTGTTTTCAAAATCAGTTTTGAAAATGTATCTGGACAAATGTTCTCTAACGGCCATCGCATTTGGTTTTTGTTTTGATGACCCGCACAAAGATAAAAATATGAGCTGAAAACTGTAATTCAGGTGATGTATCGATAGCATTAGAGCAGAGTCCCAGGTATTACATTTATTTTTAAGATAATTTTACTTTTAAGTTGTTGATTCTTTTAAAAATTTGTATTTTTTGGATTAAAAATTGTTTATATATAAATATGAACTGTAATAAGCATTACAACGTGTTCAACGTAACGCTGGGCCTTTCTTACGTGTTACAGCAATAACGTGGCGTATCTTTTGAGTCTTTTTTTAAAATAACTGACTTTTCATCTTATTAAATTATATATTCCTTTAAAAATTTGTATTTTTTGGATAAAAAATTGTTTATTTTAAAACAGTTGAAAATAGGAATTGTAATAAGCATTACGTGTTCAACGTAACGCTGGGGCTTTCTTACGTGTTACAGAAATAACGTGACGTATATTTTGAGTCACTTTTTAAAATAACCGACTTTTCGTCTTATGGCTCAAAGAATTCTAGTTTCCAGATAAATTTGTAACCCCACAACCTGTTTAGGTTTGTGATAAAAAAAAAAAACATTTTTATGAAAATCTGGAAATATTTATATTTCAATTGCACATTCACAAAAAATATAGTTTCACAACACAAAAAGGTCAGTAAGGGCTACAAAATGCAGGGGGTTAACAGATCCGGCTTTAGCCGGACGGGCACAGCGGGTTAATCAAAAAGTTCGGCTTTGAATCCGTGAAAATACCAAAAGAATATCAACTTAGGTCCTAGGGTTTGTTTTTTTCAGGCAGATACTAAAATGGAATTATTGATGCCGGCAATGCCGTTGATTTTGCCGTCTACTCCACGGTCACCGACTTGGCCAGGTTCCTGGGGCAGTCGACATCGCATCCCCGCAAAACGGCAATGTGGTAGGAGAGCAGCTGCAGCGGAATAACCGTCAGCACTCCTTGAAGGCAGTCCACCGTCCTGGGGATCTGCAGCGACCGAGTGGAAAAGGACATTGTTTCATTGTCGCCTTCCTCGCAAATCAGGATGGGTCTGCCCTTCCGCGAAGTCACCTGCTGCAGGGCATTCATGCACTTGGTGTACACAGGATCCCGCAGGACGATCATCAGCACCGGCATCTCGTCGTCCACGAGCGCCAGAGGTCCGTGTTTCAGTTCGCCAGCCAGGATTCCTTCGCTGTGCATGTACGTAAGCTCCTTGACTTTCTGCAAGGCAAAGGAATTGGTAAATAGATATTAAATTCAACACAAAAAATGTCCCCCTTTGTTGGCCTCTATTAAAATCGCATTATTTAAATTATATATAAGAGACACCGGGTTGAAGTGCACTGATCAATAAATTAAACTGTCATAAAAAAGTTAATTGAATTGTTGACGCCGGTTATTTTCCACACATCTTTAAGAACAAATGGCTCTTTAAACGGTAATCAAATATGATCATGTAGATGAATCACGACGCAAATGTACTATTGTTTATAAGATAGGAGAAACTAATTCGAAAAAGTTACCGATAAGAAACTTCGTGCGAAAAAAGATTTCTTTAGCCATACACAATAACAACTTCCGGTGAGATAAGTCGCAATAATTCCATTTAGAAATCCAATCTTACCAGTGCTCCCTCCAAACAGGTGGCGAAGTTGAAGCCCCTGCCCATGATGAGCAGCGATTTGTGCTGGTACAACTCCTTGGCGAGCTCCTGCACCTGCGAGTTCAGCTTTAAGACGGTTCTGATGTGCTCATCCAACTGGGACAGTCCGTCGATGATCTCCAGCCGCCGCTGCTGTAGGGACAAGCGATCCTCCGACATGACCAGAGCAAACATAACCAGAGAAATGAACTGAGAGGTGTACGCCTTGGTGGAGGCCACTCCAATCTCGGGCCCCGCGTTGATGTGCACTCCGCAGTGCGACTCCCGGCAGATACTGCTGCCCACCGTGTTGGTCACGCCCACGATGAGGGCTCCCCTTTGCTTGCAGTACCGCAGAGCCATTAGAGTGTCGGCTGTCTCCCCGGATTGGGAGATAAAGAAGCACACATCGTCGCGGAAAATAGGAGTATTTCTGTCCAGGAAATCAGAGGCCAGTTCCACCATTACGGGCAGTTCCGTGAGTTCCTCCAGGAGCTGCCTGGTGGCCACTGCGCTGTGATAGGATGTTCCGCAGGCAATCAGCATCAGACGGCGACAGCGCTTGATCTCGGGAATGTACTCCTTGATTCCTCCGAGAACAACGGTCTGCGTATCGAACCGCATCCTTCCTCGCATCGTGTTCACCACGGATTCCGGCTGCTCGAAGATCTCCTTCAGCATGAAGTAGTCGTAGTTGCCCTTCATGATCTGCTGGATCTCCATTTTCAGCGTGATGATCTCCCTGGCATGCGGATCATCCGAGGATTTGTTCAGGCGATGAATGCTGAGGGTGCCATCACTCTTTACGGCGGCCACGTCGTCGTCTTCAAGATATATCACCCTGTTGGTGTGCTCTATAACTGCAGAGGCATCCGAGGCGAAGAAGTACTCCACTTCCTTGCGCTCCAGCGGCTGGAACTCCGCACTGCAGTCGCCGGAGGGCAACAATTGAAAGGCCTGCTGGGCAGGTTGGCCATGTGGCCGATGGGCCTTGGCGTACAGGATGGGAATGTGGTCCGTGGCCAGCTTGGTTTTGGCCTTAATGCCAACCAGCAAAGGCGAACCTCGTCGGGAGGCCACACACTCGCCGGGAAAGTGCTTCGACTTGAAAGCGATAGCAAAGGCGCCCTCCAGCTGCTGAATTGCCTGCTCCACGAGCTCGCCAAAGGTGTAGCCAGGATGCTGCTGCCACAGGTGGTGCACCAGCTTGGCTATCACCTCCGTATCCGTGTCCGATTCGAAGACGTATCCCCTCTTCTCCAGCAGAGTCTTCACATCCTTGTAGTTCGTGATGATGCCGTTGTGGACCACAACGAAGCTGTTCTCCTGATCGGATCGCTGCGGATGAGAGTTGACCTCGGAGGGCACTCCGTGGGTGGCCCACCTAGTGTGGGCGATTCCTATGTGGGTGTCGATGGGCAGGGAGTAGTCCCCGCCCAAGCAAACCTCTGCAACCGCATCCTCTAGGACCTTCACCTTCCCGGTTCTTTTCACCAGGAGTATCGACTGTGCTTCCCCGGAATTCAGCGCATCAATCGCTATTCCCGTGGAGTCGTAGCCGCGGTACTCCAGTCTTTTCAGGCCCTGCAGCAGGAGATCCAAGACTTCCTGCCGTGATTTCGGAGTCAAGTAATTTAAGTAAGCGAAAATCCCACACATTCTGAAATTTTGTTCGTTCTCTGGTGAATTTCCACGTCGCAAGTGAACTTTCCGGTCAGCTGAGGCTGATTTTTCGCTTCTGTCGCGGCTGCAATGCGATTGTCGTGTTTTTATCGCAACAGCTCACTGGAAACTTTTTGTTTTTCTCTGATAAAACAAATTATTTGCTTTTGCCCAAAAGAACACGTCTTGTCTTGCTCTCCCACTCGCACTCACACATGCGCCGATTGCGCGCTCACACACCCACACACACGTGCGGGACGCACCATGTAAACATTGAACTTGGTGTGACCGTATGAGAGTGAGGGCTGGAAAACTTTGAAGCTGAACTGTGATTTAAAGTTATCTTTTGACTACATGGGTTTATTTGCATTTTATTTTAGACATCGACAAACTATGCTTGCTTACAAAACTGAGTTTTGTGTTTTTTTAATTTAAATTTTTTAATAACTTATAATAATAATACTTTTTAATATTACATAAAATTGGGGGGAAGCACTACAATGCACTCTTGAAACATTCTAAGTTTGAATTAAAACAACAATCGAAAAAAAGCCCGAACCTTGTATTTAGTATTCATATCTGAAGTATTTTTAAATGCTTTTTAACAGAAATATAAAATAAGAGTATTAATTATGTGAGTAATAGTTTTTAAAAGTTTTGAAATTATTAAAATATATTTATCATGCATCGATGTTGCGAATACAACCATCGATAAGAATTGCTGTTTCAATCGGCCCATGTTCCACCTTTAGTTTTCGAAAAAGTAGGAAACTCTGCCATTGTGCAACGCGAAAACGGGAGTAAATACATTTTATAACTGCATTTAGTGGCAAAAAGCGGCGAAAATAATGACGGTAAACAAGCGCGACGCGAGTACAACGCGACCGCGGTGTTTCTTCGACATTTCGCTGGGCGGATTGGGCGTGGGGCGCATTGTTTTTGAGCTCTACGGCGATGTGGCGCCGAAAACGGTGGAGAACTTCCGGGCACTGTGCACGGGCGAAAAGGGACTGGGATTGACCACCGGCAAGAAGCTCCACTACAAGGGGGTCATTTTCCACCGGGTGGTCAAGGACTTCATGGTCCAGGCGGGCGACTTTTCCGCAGGAAACGGAACCGGCGGCGAGTCGATTTACGGCGGCACTTTCGAGGGTGAGTTTGGGGGTCTCGGGGCAATACTGTACATACAATGCATACATATATACGGTTGTTTGTGGTCAGAGAAAAATCAATACAGTGGGCCTTCGAATAGGTGAAATCAAAGCAAAATATAAAGTAAAATGTGGCTAGCGAAAGTTTAATTGCTACGAATCCTTCTCAAAATGAAATACAATATGAATTTCAGTTATTCTACCGACAAATTATTTCATTATATGTACCTAAATTAAATCTGTGGTAGAGTGAACACTGTTCGTTCCCCCTTTTGAACTTCGTACAATGTCTGGCAAACTAAATATACATATCAATTTTGAAAACCTACCGCTATCATCCACTTAATTTAATCGAGGAAAACAGAATAGTTTTGGCACAACATAGATATACATTATTTAATTAAATACAAAAGATTCTCATTTAAATGTACAATTTTATTTATATGTTTCCATCAAAAATAGATGAGAATTAGATAGGATACATTTAGGTCAAATATGCAAATAACTTGGGGTATTCAAAAATGCACAATGTATGTGTACACTAGAAATTTAAAATGTAACTTGTAGGGTATCTTTTTTACTGGCATGTTTGTACAATAAATAATAGATTCTTAGTTCGGGTTTAGACCTTTAACTTTGTAACCATAATATTGGTACTAGCTATCGATTTTAATAAAATAATGCTTATTATTCTTATTTCAGATGAATGCTTCGAAAAGAAGCACGATCGCCCGTTCCTATTGTCAATGGCCAACCGGGGAAAGAACACCAATGGCTCGCAGTTTTTTATGTAAGTGCTCTGATATAGGACCCTAATTAGCGGAGTCCCGAATAACCCCGCCGTAAACTTAGTTTCAGTTCTGTTTCAGGCACCGATTGTATTCAGCTAAACTCTCTTCGCCTCTTTTTAATCTTTATATTTAAACCTCTGTTGTTGTTCATTAATCTATTGCCATTTAGCCCTAGCCAGTAGAGCGTACTTGCGTCCCACTGACCAGCGGACAGATCCCCCTGTCCACCACCGGCTGATGCACCACTACCATCCGCCGTTCCAAATGCATTCGGTCTGTGGGTCCAGAAACCAAGCGAAAGCGGAGGCTTGGTTCTCGCTCTTTTTTGGTCCTTGGTCCACGGTATTCGCGTGTCTCTCTCTGCCCCTCGGCTCCTCCTGGATCTTTGCCGGGACCTGGACCTGGCCGTCTCACTGGATCCGCCGATGATCGCTCGATCCATCCGTGTTGGCCATGGCCAGCTGCAGCGGCTCTCGTGGTTGGTGGCTTGCCAATATCCTGTGTGCCACCTGCTCTACACCTTGATACCCCTTAAACTCTGTTGCACATGACATTGTCTCCACCAACCACCGACCACCTCCACAACAACAACAGAAACAACAACAACATGAGCAACTACTGAACCAACAACATCGATTTCAACTACAACTGCCTACAGCAGCCCAACAACCAGTTAGCCAAAGTGTAAAGAATTTTTTCTCTTCTTCTGTTTCTCATTGTAGTACAACACAGCCTGCGCCACATTTGGACAAGTAAGTTCTCTTTTATTTTAAGCCAGAAATAAATAGTTAACAATATATATTCCTTGTTGCAGTATCCATGTTGTATTCGGTCAAGTTATTTCCGGCCAGGAACTGGTGCGACAATTGGAGGATCTGCCCATTGATCGGAACTCCCGCCCGCTGCAGGATGCCGCCATCGCCAACTGTGGCGAACTCGTCAGA
This sequence comes from Drosophila ficusphila, assembly GCF_018152265.1. Taxonomy (NCBI): domain Eukaryota; kingdom Metazoa; phylum Arthropoda; class Insecta; order Diptera; family Drosophilidae; genus Drosophila; species Drosophila ficusphila. The sequence goes on from NW_025064737.1 coordinate 23,920,954, forward strand.
CAGACAAAGGGTATAAATACTCTATATTTTCAATAGCATCTCCTATATATTTGTATTTACTACTCAGCCAAAAAAGAGAAGAAGCGCAAGAGGCGATCCACGGCAACGGATGAGTCAAACAGCGAGGAAAGTGAGGAGGAGGTGAAGGCCGAGCGCAAGGACAAAAAGAAGAAGCGCAACCGCAAGGAGACCAAGTCGAGCGATAGCGAAGAGTATGTTCCAATGGGGAATTACAAATACAAGTCTTGATATCTGTAAATAACTTATGACTCGTACTTCGTATAGCAATGACACAGCGCGTGGCAATGGAAGGCACGAACAGAATCCACCGGAAGATGACGAGGAGCGCGAGGAGGGCGAACTCCATCCGCTAGTCACAATCACTAAGATAGATCCTAACGAGATACCAGAGGTAACTACTGATATTACTTGAAGAGACATTAAATAATTGCTTTGATTCTTATCCAGGTATCGAACAAATTCCTAATGCGCGGTGAGAGATCCAGGTCTCGGGATCGCGAGGATCGTGGCGGTCGAGATCGCGATCGAGGCAGAGATCAGGACCGAGACCGCAATCGCAACAACTTTGGTTGGTCCAAGAAACAGGCACCGCCAACATCGCGTAGCGGACGCAATGTCAAAGGTCGTGGAGTGTTTGTAAGTTTGTAATACTCAAGCATTAAACAATAATTAAAATGAGGCACCTTTTCCAGCGTTTTCGTACTCCGTCGCGCAGTCGATCGCGAAGCACGACTCCTCCGCACTGGAAACACGCCCAGAAACGCACCATCAAGCTGTCCGATCTGGAGCGCCTCGAGGAGGAGAACAAGCTGCGCGAGGAGGAGGTGAAGCGGCGTGAACACGAGCGAAAGCGCCGCCACGAGGAGGCCTCCAAGAATCCCAAGCAGTCGTTCTTCGAGCTCTCCCATGCCAGCACCTATGGCGGCAAGGTGACGCCGGAAAAGTCATCTCCAGAACATAAATCAAAGCCCAAGGAGACATCAGAACGCGGCAAGCCCAAGGATAAGGAGAAGGAGAAGCCCAGCGAGAAGGAAAAGTCGAAGGAAGTGACTCCCTTCAAGCGTCGCAAGTCGATGGATATGAACGCCTTGGATTACGAGCAGCAAACAGAATCCGAAGCAGAGTCAGAGGACGCGGAGCGGGAGCAGTTGAAGGGGAAACCAACGAGCAAGCAGGATACCAAGGTGGAGCCATCGACCAGCAAGGATCGCAATTCGAAGCGTGAGGATCGAAAGCCTGAGGAGAAACCCAAGGCCAAGCGCAGCCGCTCCCGAAGTCCTCGCCGCCAGTCCCCTCCTCGTCGCCAGCAGCGATCGCCCGCCAGGCGCCCTGGCCAGAATCCCAACCAGAATCAGAATCAAAATCAGAATAACCGCGGCAATCGCCGCAATCCGTTTGCCGACAGAGATCGACGCCGTCGTTCGCGCTCACAGGAAAATCGCAATCGATTCCCCATGTCGCCGGTCAGGGGAAGGAACTCTCCCAGCGGAGATCGCCGCCGTCAGCAGCGTTCTCGTAGCCAGGGACGCAGGCAGGATTCGCCCAGCCAAAGACGGCAGGAGTCGCAGAACAAGAAGCGACAGGACTCCCCGATCCGCAAGCGCCGTGATTCGCCAGAAAGAAAGCGGGAGGCTTCTCCGAACAAAAAACGAGACAATTCTCCGGGAAGGAAGCCTGAGGAATCCCCTCGCAGGGATCGCAAGGATTCGGCAAACAAAAAGCGAGAGGAATCGCCGGGCAAAAAACGAGAGGACTCTGCCAACAGAAAGCCAAAGGATTCCGACAGAAAGCGGGAGGACTCTCTTAGCAAAAGACAAGATTCGCCGGGCAGAAAGCGGCAGGAGTCAGCGGACAAAAAGCGGCAGGACTCTCCAGTGAAAAAACAGGATTCGCCTGGCAAAAAGCAACAGGAATCCACAGACAAAAAGCAGCAGGATTCCTCAGTCAAAAGACACGATTCACCAGGACGGAGGCGCAAGGATTCGCCTGACAGAAAGCGCAAGGATTCCCCAGATAGGAGGCGCAAGGATTCGCCGGCCAGGAGACGCCAAGATTCCTCCGGCAGAAGGCGACAGGATTCGGCGGGCAGGAGGCGCCGCGAATCCCCAGGAAACAGACGCAGCCGCGGTCGTCGGCACAGCTCCTCGCGCAGTCGCAGTGCCTCGAACAGTCGCTCCCGTCGCCGCCGCTCGCGCAGTCCGCTGCCGAAGCTCACATCTGCACTGCCCATGGACGAGGACCGCGAGAAGTCGGCCAGGGAGAAGATGCAGAAGCGCGTGGAGGCCGCGCTGCTGATGAAGGAGCACATGCGCAAGGAGATCGCCAAGGAGGAGGAGCGCCGCCTGGAGAAGCAGCGCCAGGACGACATGGAGAAGGAGCGCACCACCCGCGAGCTCAACGAGCTGGAGCGCCTCAAGGCGGAGACCCTCCGGAAGCTGGAGGACGAGGAGGGAGCGGCTTCCGCTCCGGCGGATGCCGACAAAGCAGCCGCCGCGGGTAGCGAGGCCAAACCAGATGCCACCGCCAGTCGGAGCAAGCGCGAGTCCAGCGAGGATCGACATCGCGACAAGAAGCGCAAGCACAAGAAGTCCAAGAAGTCCTCGGCGCGCTCCGAGTCCGAGTAACCAAACAAACTAATCGTAGACAGTAGTTGAACCACAAACAGCGGCAAACCAAGTTTTTGTTCCTCCAACTTCAGACTTTTACACGAAATAGCAATTGTAAAAAAACGCCCGACCCAAGTTTTTGTATGAGTCCGTTCAATAAAGGAAACTTCACTGTAAAGTTGCATTTCTTATTTATTTATTTGTCGAAGTTAAAGGGAGTTTAAAAACTTCTACTCTTAAAAATATTAAATTAGAACTCAATAAAAATATTTGTTATACGTTTTATAACAATGACAAAATTAGTAAGGACCCAAACCAATTGCCTCAGCACTGGTTAAAGTGCTACCCATAAAACCAATGGTGTGTTTGCACACTTGGCACCACTATTAACTTGAGATAACAGATGGCGCCATCTCTATCCACAAGATACAATTAAACATTTTAACGTTCTGAAAAATAATTTCCAACATTGTTTCCCGAATCATCTATATTTTTTTAAAATTCTGAGATAGATTTATCAAAACCTTAAACAGTAATTGAGTTTCCTGGGTTGACAACTAAACTCTTCCTTAAACACACTTTTTAACCGAAAAGTCCTTGTGTTTGCCTAACACTCCCATGTTTTATATGCGTGTCTTTTTAAGGCTAAGACGACCCTCTGGTTACGAGGGACAAACAATGCCAGGAAGAAAAACAGTCAAGCTGCAAGTGCAACTTTCGGGCTGTTGTGGCTGTCGTTGCAGGTTGCAGGAACCGAGACTTGTTGTTGGTTGCATGTTGCTGCTGTTGCTGTTGCTGCTGTTGCTGTTGGTGTTGGTGTTGGTGTTGGTGTTGGTGTTGGTGTTGCTGCTGCTGCTGCTGCTGTTGCTGTTGCTGCTGTTGCCGTTGCTAGTTGCTGTTGGGTGGTTGCTGGTTGCAAGTGCCACTGACAAACACAGCTGTCGAGTGCGGCGCTTAAATGGCAAGTAAACTGCAGCCGAGCGTTTGCTTTGCTAATTTTCCAGGCCGCCTTTCAAGTGCCACGCCCCTCCTCGACAATTGTGTGGGCGTGGGCGGGGGCGGCAAGGTGGGCGTGGCTGTGCACTTGCTGCTTATTATTTGCACTCGGCAAGGCCAACAGCATAATAAATTGGGCGACAGGAGGCGGTTGGTCGGTGTCGGGGTGAATCGGGAAATCTTTTATTCATGAACGCCGCCCCTCCGCCGCCCACTGCGTCCATAAAAATTGCACAATTTGAAGCGCTTTTCCCCTCCCCCCTCCCACTTCCCCTCCCCACGAGCCGCTTAGTCTGAGACGTATGTCCAAAGGAAAAGAAAAAAAAGCGGAAGGCAAGAAAAGAATTTACGCGCCTCGGGCGGCTCTCTCAAGGATTTCGGCAATGGCTCTCTTGGAGTCCTGCCTCAAAAAAAAAAAAAAAGAACCCCACTTGCGGCTGCAGGCGATAGTTGCATAAATCATAAAAGCCGTACTTGTTGTTGTCCTTGTCCCGCACCTCACTCCTCCTCATTTCGTCCTTCCTCTTCCCTTCGAACCCCTGAACCTCCCCTCGCATCCTGAGCAGGACTTTACGACACTTAAGCAGCGCAAGTGGGCGGTGAGAGTGTCTCCAAATGTCTGAATTTGATTGCACGGCCACAACAGCGACTTGAGAAGTGCCACTCCCCCTCCCCCTTTTCATTCCACCCGCCTTTCCCTTCTTTTCCCAGCTAACGGCTTCGACTCCCCGCGAAAAACTCCGCGCATTTATTTATGAAGGTCTAAAGGTCCCCTAAAATCCTTCCACCTCCCCCACAAATTTCGGCACTCAAATTCTGTTACTGGAATACTTTGGGAAAAAGGGAGAAAAGAGGTGGAAATGTTCTTGTAAAGTGGTAATAAATAGCAACAGGTTTGTTTCGGAAACAGAACCAGAGGACAAACGATCGATGTATTATATATTTAGTTAGCTAAAGTAGAAATGGGTACCAAAAATGTAATAGAAAAATGCAAAAGACGCAAACAAATCATTGGAATACTCAGATAAACACAAAACACAATTACTTCAGTGTTACAAATAGCAAATAAAGTTCCTGAGGAGTACTTAAAGTTTGTTTAAATACATTTTAAACAATATCGGGGGAAGGCACTTAATAGGATGCAGGTCCTGATTGGCCTCAGCGCCAATCCGACCACCTGCCACCATCGACAACTGCGGGCCAAAACACAACACCACACAACAAAACACAGCACTCGGTGGGTCAGGAGGGCCACGCACTTAATTTATGACTCGCCGTGCAATAATTCAAAGTCATAGGCCTCCAGAGACCATTCAGGAAACACTCGACCACTCATTCGCTCAAGGGTCTTCGGGAAAATGGAGATTGGGGGGGCGGGGGGCAACACCTCGCTGGGGCCGAGGAATTTTTAATTAAAATATTAAAGCATTGGCTGGAAGGTGTTTTTAATCTTGAAAATTGTTTTAATTGTTATTTAGGATTTGTTGTTGACGCTGGTGTTGTTTGTGGTGCAATTTATGTGCGCCTAATTAGAACAGACACAGCAGCGAAGTCAGAGGTTCTGGCTTCGCCGGCTTCTCTGGCTTCACTGGTTTTGCCTTCCTCGCTAGCAAGTCTGGTTTTTTGTGCTTCTGCCTTATACAAAGCCGCCTCATAATTACCATATTTTCAAATTACCATTGGCCAGGGCCACGGCCGCCATTTTGCTCGGGGCCCGCGGGCCATAAAAGCTAATTGTATGCGTGCGTGGTGGAAAGGCGAGGGGAAAGGTAAACCTTGGCATGTTGTTGCTCGGTGATTTATATTTAATTGTTGTCATTATGGTCATCAAAGCCGTGTGAAGTTCCCGGCCAGGGGATTCCTGGGGGATCCGAAGAGGCGGAGGGGGAGTGTCCTGGGATGATGGAGTGCTTCAGCTGCTGCCGGGAATTCTTCGAGTGTTTCCTGGGTCAACACGCTGACAGATGTCTAATTGCTGGCCAAGTTTCCTGCTGGCACTCTCTCTTTTCCTCAATCTGAGCTTTTCTCTTAGCATTTTCCGAAGAGAAGCCCCCGGAAAATGGTGGAAATGGAACAGGGCGCATGCCTTGTGTGAATTCCATTCCGCCGAAACTCGATTCCAGCATCGTTTTTGGGGCTTCGTTTCAGTTGCGGGCCGCTGATGGCTCCACTCGGTTGGGCAGCCGAGGATGGGGGGATTGTTTTGGTGGTGGCGCACAGCGTTCATTAAATCTAGTTTGAAGCGAATACGTATTTTCGATATGGATATTCATTAAATTAAATCAAACTAACTCGGCTTGATTGGGTCCTGGCCGAATTATCATCGCACGTAGCTGTCGCCGAGCGACAGAATCGTAATTGAATAGTTTTGGATTCGATTATGCAACGCCGCCTCAAGTGGGCACGCAAGTCAATTTGCCGTAAAGTTGATCAGCACTCGGCAACGGGCATTGCATTAAATATTTTCAATTATTCATAAAATAAAGCGAACACCTTTTTGCCTGATTAATACAATTTTCCATGTCCGATGTGGCCGACTCTTTTGCTCCGCTCTGACGCAAATTAAATTAAACTCTTTTTTATCGGTCGTTGTTTGTCTGGATCGGACGCGAATGTTAAAACCGTCAGCGCGAACAGCACGAGCTATATTCATTAGTTGCATTAATTCAATATGAAATGCCTTCTCTCATTTGTTTTGATGTCGCTGCCCCGCATTCCGCCTCAATCAACCAGTAAGCGATTGTGTTTTAAATTGATTATTAATTTAAATGCGTTTTATACCTTTTCATGCGCCGCTTTACTCTATCAGCGGTCGTACAAATGATATACGCAATATCGGCTGAGAGGTGATGGGTGGCATATAGCAGTCATAACTTTAAATACAACACAACCATAATAAACCAAATATAATATTTGTCCGAAAATAGGGGTTTTGACACCGCTGAAGCGTTATTAAGTTGCTTAAAAAACAACGGAAACAAATTCATTTTAAAACCTTTAGAAAGTGATATAAACCAATTATATTTTTAGGTAGCCATGAATTTTTAATGGAATTAAGCAGGCTGTGTGGTCTCTATTCATGCAACCCCAACATTTGTTTTATCTCATAGATGCAAACTTGTCATTTTACTGCCTCCATTTTGAAGGGTATTTAAAACACAGCATGCACTTCCTTTTTCCACACCAGTTTTAATTGACTTACAGCATAGTTGTGGCCATAGTTGTTACAATTATTTACAAGCGTTTGTTATTAATGAAACATGGCAATCGGAAAAATGACTGGCGTTAATGTAATTTTCGTATTTCAACAGTTGCATCAGCTTTCGCAAATTAGCTCAGCGAGTAGTGAGCATAAAATGAAAAAACAAACCGTTTACATTCGGGTTTGGGGCGATGGCGTGTTTTCCCACGAAAATGGGATTGTGTGGAGGGGGAAAAACAAATTACTTGGGTTTTGTTTATTTGCAAAAATATTTTCCCATTTTCCCCAACTCGGGCCTAGACAAAGCGCCTCGAGATCGAAATAGGGCTTCGTCATTTGCGAATTCGACAGTTTTCCTCGAGCATATCGAATCATGGCACAAACAGGAAGGTTGGTTCTCCACCGCCTTCAGCCGCAGGTAGTGAAAGTCGAGGCAGTCAAAGTCCCCCAATCGGAAATATTCCAATAAATATGAGACGGGAAATAAAATATCGCTCATTAAATGATGACAGGAGCAAATATGAAAACACGCTCGCGGCGAGAAAGCATCCTGCGGATGGGGATACAATTACCCGAGGAGAAAGTACCTGGCCTGGGCATTAATTACAACTGTCTAAGTGCGATTCAGGATTCGGGATACGGGATACGGGATACGGGATTGGGGATCCCTGCGAAGGTAGGATGATGTACGGGGAACGAGGGAAGATTTCCAAGGAAAGTGCTTGAGCTAAACAAATATTTAAGTTGATTGGGCGGGCGGAGCGCGCAAATGCAAAAAGTTTCCACTCAAGGAGTTCACCAAATTCGCATAAATTCAATGCGTGCCAGGGCAGCCGTGAACTTTTTAATGTATTTTAAAACACTTTCCACTAAACATTTTAAGCAAACGGCTTTCCCAGGCCTTTCGCATTCGCAATCGCATTGGCCTTAGTTGGAGTCGAAGTCGCTGTGGCAGTGGCAGTCCCATGCCAAGTTGACTTCCTGTGCGAGCGCAAAGTTTTCGCTCCTCCGGAGTTGCAGGCAAAATCCCACGGAGGCTGAAATCAAGTATTTCATTTTGGATTCAACTGCTGTCCGGGCAGTGCAACAACTAAATGGGAAAGTATTTCAACTCGGGCAGCAGGCAGCATTCAGCAGACCAACAACCTGCAGTCGAACACCCAGCCGGGAATACTCTTTTGTCGAGCGTCCGTTCGTTCGCCTCTCAGTTTCTTCGAACGAAACAAATGAACTGATAAGTGCTGGGACCTGAACTGAACAATAGTTATCAAGTGACTGCGGCTCGAGTATTATAATTCTTGCGAGTTCTTAAGTCGAATATTTCACGCCTCCTTAAAAGGAAATTCGAGTTTCGTCGAGGGGCTGCCATGGCAACACCATCAACGTGGTAATAACAATGCCGAGAATAAGAAAAAGTTCTTCAACAGTTTTCGGCCACCCCCCGAGCATTTCCCACCCCCCTCCTCCCGCTTTCTCTTCTGTCAACTGCCAGCTGAGTTTCGAGCAAGTTTTGCTTCAGTGAAAATATATAAACTCCATTTTCGTGGGCTTGGTGCTTGGTCAGTGTGTCAATGTTTGTTTTATGTGCCCGGGCCAAAGTTGTGCGTCCCGGGAGGATTCCCATCAGGAAGTGGCCTTCTCCTCCAGCTTCCGATCTGCAGGTGGAAATTTTTAATTAATCACTGGCTGGCTGCCACGCTTAATAATTGAGTAAATAGAAATCAGAGCGAAACCCTGATTGCGGCATCCACACACATCGAATTAATAATGCTGTCACTGCAGAGCCCGTGGCACTTGGCCCGAACTCAATTTGTGTGGGCTTTATGCCTGCATTTGGACCTGGCCTAAGCTGCTGCCCATTCCGAGAGCATGTAATTGCATTAATTTATTTCGCCCGGCCAACTTTGCCAGCTGCTCTGATCTCTGACCACGGACAACAATGCCGATGCGATGCGATTCCCGGTAAAAGACTCCGGCTCAACTGTAATTAAAACCCTAAAATGTTGCTCGGCTCCGAAGGCAGCATACGAATACAATTTCAGCTGAAGGACTCTCTAGGAGGAGCTTAAGGAGCCAAACGAGCTAGAGGAGCCAAAGGAGCCACAGGAGCTGGCGGAGCGGAGCAAACAAAAGTTTTCACATTCGAAATGCAGGCTGGATTTGTTTTAGTTTTTGCTTAGCATTGCTGCCAAATATTTGCAGTGGCTCAGGGATTTGTTTGCGGCACCACAGGCCGAGCCGCTTGACGGCTGCAATTGGAATTTGCTTTTAATTGTTTTTAATTAAGTATAATTTATTGTGCAAACAGCAGAATCTGCAAGCTGATGCATATTCAGAATTCCCCAGAGACAAACACTCCTTGCTTCTGCAAGTCGAAGGTCCGACACTTGAACTTAAATAATAAATAAATTAAATACCATTGAAGGTTGCCCGCTTTAATGGTTATTGATTTTGCTTAGCCGTTAATGAGCTTTCGCCTTCCTGTGAAGGAACTCATTTACTTTCGCACTTTCTGCCCGGTTCGACATGCTGACGGACAAGTTCCTCCGACTGCAGTCCCTCTTCTTCCGCCAGCTGGGACTCGAGTTGCTCCCGGAGCAGGAAGCCAGTCATCGGTATCCCCGACGCGCCATTTGCTGCATCCTCTCGGTGGCCACCTTCCTGCCCCTGACCGTCGCCTTCGGGGTTCGCAACATCCAGAACGTGGACCAGCTCACCGACTCGCTCTGCTCGGTTCTTGTGGATCTGCTGGCCCTCTGCAAGATCGGGTTTTTCCTGTGGCTCTACGAGGATTTTAGGGGTCTAATAAAGCAGTTTAATACCATTCTTCAAAGGGGTAAGTTGTTTACAATTATTTTATTGAATGAAATATACGTGTTCCGTTCCTACATTTAATTTAGAGAACCATTGGAATGTTTCTGAGGCAATCATATCCAGGGAGAACCGTCGGGACCAGTTCATCGCCGCACTTTACAGCCTCTCCTTTGTGGCAGCTGGCCTGTCCGCCTGTTTGATGTCTCCTCTGTCAATGTTGGCCAGCTACCATCGAACAGGTCAACTTCAGCCGGACTTGCCCTTTCCCAGCCTGTATGGAATAAATACTCATATGGCAAAGCCCATATTAATATTGCCCTGCCTCTGCAGATATCCCTGGGACAACACGAACATATACTGCTTCTCGATATCGTATTTGTGGAATGTGAGTGCCGCTCTGGGCGTGGCACTGCCCACCGTTTGCGTGGACACGCTGTTCAGCTCGCTGACCCACAATCTGTGTGCCCTCTTCAAGATTGCCCAGCACAAAATGAGGCGTTTCGAGGGCAAATCCGTTGGGGAGACGCACGAGAACCTGGTGCATGTGTTCCAGTTCTACGGGGAGTGCCTGCAGCTGGGTCACTCGCTGAACGGGTACTTCAGGCCGCTCATATTCGCCCAGTTTTTCGCGGCCTCGCTGCACCTGTGCGTATTGTGCTACCAGCTGTCCGCCAATCTGCTGCAGCCAGCGATGCTCTTCTATGCGGCATTCACTGCAGCGATTCTCGGCCAGGTTTCCATTTACTGCTTCTGCGGATCGAACGTGAAGGCGGAGAGTCAGCGGTTCGGCCAGGCCATCTACGAGAGCAACTGGCTCGGCATCCTGGAGGAGAACTCCCAACTGGCGGGTTCCCTCAAGATTGCCATGATGCGGGCGAGAAGGGGATGTCCCATCGATGGGTTCTTCTTCGAGGCCAACAGACAGACGCTTGTCATGGTGAGATATATAAACTATAAACCATTGCTTAATTTAAAGGCACTTTATTTATATTTATTCTAGTTCAAAAATCACTGCCTATCAGATTATTTTTACCTTAAGTCTCGGTTGCTATCAAACTTATTTAAACAGACAGCTTTTTCTTTTCATCCTAGCTTATTTAATTAATTACCGTTTCGCCCACAGATTGTGCGCAGTGCCATCTCCTACGTAACGCTCCTCAGATCGCTGGCCTAGCAGCCCGGAGGCTCGTTCGGTTTGCAGGGAGAGGCCCTGGTTTTGTTAAGGCCGGAAATATTTACAATTATGCTTTAAGCCGGTGTTGTTACAGCCAGTTGGCTAATTAAGCCTTGTTAATGGCAGCAACTGCTGTGGAAAACCAGTGCTGGGCCTGTTAATGCCTTTTGCATTATTGGCCTTGCATTCGACCCCAATCAGGACATTGAACGCACGTATACGTAATATTTGCCGTTGTCCACGGCCTTTGCTGTAATTTGCTCCTGTTGTTTCTGTGTTCGCTATTTGTTGTCCTTATTTTTGGTTCGCTTTTTTTTTCATCCTCATCCTCGCACAACATTGCGGTTGTCTGCACGTGCCCGACCAACGATTATGTATAAAAGTGTGACATGGTCAAAGGATTTGGCCGATTTAACTTTGTTTTGGCCGATAGACGGCCGGCACTTCCCCTTCCGCCCAATAACTCTATGTGTGTGTATATATGTGTGTGTGGATTCTGCACGTGAGTGCGGTTGCGAAAAAGCCAATTGCAGTGGCCGGGATTTCAGCGCATCCGCTGGCGGCCCTTTAGTCATAAACTGCACGCAACACGGCGGCTTAAGTTTAGCCGATTTTGTAATTTGTTTGTAGCCACAATGCGTTCGCCAAAGGGCTCTGCCGTGCACCAATCAAAAATGTTTTGTCAAAACTAACAACGCAAACTATAGAGTATTGTTCAATACATTTTAAATTTAGGTGCTAATATCCTGACAAAATATTTATGGCATGTTGGCAACGCAAATGGAAAATACTAAATTCGAAAGCCACTTTTATAAAAGCTTTTATTTATGCTATTAAAGAAGCAACTTATTTTTCTTGTTGTGTAATTTCCGGCAGGGTCAATCTGTAATGACTGAACCCGCCATCTGGTTTATGATTCATTTGCTGATTATGCGCAGTCCTCTGAACTTTCCCTCGATTGACAAAACTGTGTGTAATTGCTGGTGTTAGCCCTTTCCCTTGGGCTCCCAGCCGCTGGCCCGAAAGTTGGCCAGCCAAACAGGCAGACAAACAAAATCAAAGACAGTCAACACTTTGGCCGTGGCGAAAGTGGCGAAAAATATACCCCGAGGGCATTGGACTATCGCCGGCGATGCGATGTGGATGTGGATGTGGATGTGGCTGTCGATGTGGATGTGGGTTCGTCCTGCAGCCGAGGATGTCTGTGTTTTTGCCTCGCTCTCTGTTTGATTCTCCGGCTGTGTCCTTTGGCGTGTCGTGTGGCGCTTTGTGGCCCATTGAGGCAAATAGTTTCGGTTTAGTCCAATAATGATGCTATTGCCATTGCAACAGAGCTTTCAGACTTTTCCTCCCCCCCTCCCCATCGACTCTTTTTTGTGGGTGGTCTTCGGTCCACTTTCATTCAATTGACGCTCCCGAGCTGAAATGCCATAATAAATTCAATTGTGCCTGTGAGAGGCCCCCGGCGGCTGTCACTTTGTGTCAGCCTGCCTCTTCTCCCACTCATTTGTTATTTGGTTTTCCAACATTGTCATAACATTCCCGTTGGTTCGTTCGGATCCTTTGCTTTGGCTTCCTTTAGCTTCCCTTGCGGATGGACTTCTCCCTTTTTAATTTGGCAATTAATTGAATCAATCGCTCGCACTTCCTTCCGCCCTTTTTAGCCATTTTTTTGGGCCTGCTGCTTTTTGGCGTTTTAATGCCGCTAATTTATGTGGTCGATTGTTTTTAGTTTTAACGAGCGTTCCGGCCATTCTTTATTGCCAAATGGCCGTTCGACTCGACCGATTGAACCGGCAAAGGGCGCTTTCTAATTTCCCCCCTTTTCCGCCCTTTCACTTTGTCCGAAATCGTTTTTCCCCTGCATTTGATGTCGAAGGACTTCCGTTTATGCCCCTTTCCTTGGCAACAGCAATTATTTCTTGAGCAAACATGACTTTAAGCCAAGTTCAGGTCCGGGTTGCACCCTCAATTAGAGCATAAATATCAAATATTGCGTATACGACCTATGCACTCTGAATTCTATTGTGTATGTATATGTAAGTATGTATGTGTACGGAAGGCAAATGAATTCATTTATGTAGATTGCCTGGTAAACGGCCGAAACGAAAATAGTTTGAATGGCTGTCGGCCAGATAGATGAAGCCATCTTGAGGCGCCTGCAAGTTTTAAATTTCTGCTGTGTTAAAGTTCCTTTGGCAGGATGCGCACACAAAGGTGGGCGAAAGACTTTCTGTCGAATGCAGCCGGAGTTCGTTCGGCTTTGTACACGAAATTGTTATAAAGAGCTAACCGGATATTTTCGGAATTTTTAATTAATTCGTCTGCACTGGCCTCACCGACTCACCGAGCACTCCAACAACCGCCGCCGCCTCCCCCAAGTCCACCTACACACATCCTGTGAGCTGTTGTCCTGCGTCTGCTGTCCAGCTGTCCTTGCCCTCACTTTGTTGCTGCAACTTGCAAGTCGGCCGCTCTGCGAGTGACTACACGGGAAAAATGGTTAATTTACATTTTATTCGGTCTTTGGTTTAAGGTTTAACCGCACTTTAAGTCAGGAATTCGGTTAAAAAAGTGTTAATAAAAACAATAAATAAATATTGTGGGTTAAAGTGAATATGGGAAAGTGTGTTTTGTATCTTTTATATTCCTTTCAAATTCCCCTCTTCAAATACCTTTATTTGCAGAGTGCACGTAAGTTCCATTTGCTGTTGTTGTTCCTTTTGTCAAAAAAAGAGCGAGGCGAGCTGCAACAATTTTCGGCAATTGCTGTCCTGGCCAAAGCAGGACACACTCGTCCTCATCCTCATCCTCCTGCTCCTCTTTCTGCCCCTGCTGCTGCTGCTTCTCCCGCTTTGTTGCTGCTCATTCATTGTGCAAAGTTTGTATAAATTTTTGATTTCTTTACACAAAATGCTGTGCATGTCTCTCCGACTGTCTGATGTCCTGCCACTGGTGCTCCGGGGGAAGGCGAGCAGTTTGCCCCCAGTTCGTGTTCCCATTCCCCGGGAATGGAATGGAGCTGCTGAAGCTGCTGCTTTTGCCTTGCTGCTTTTGCCGTGCTGCTGGCACAACACAAATGCCATTGATTGAGTCACATCGCCTGGGCATATAAATCTCCACCGATGGGGTGTGGCACGCTCGACTGCTGTCAGAAATTCCGGCTGCCTACCTTAAAGTTTTCCCCGTGCCGAGTCACAGCGACGGTCACAGTTACAGTCACACAGTCACCCATTCACAGTCACATTCACCATTCACGGGATGGAAAGTCGAAGTCTGCTGTGGCGTTTGGCGTAACTTGGCCGATGATTTCGTTATTGTTCGATTGACAATAAAAAATCAACTGAAAGTTGCGAAAGGCACAAACTGTCATTGAATTTGCGAACACACTCACACACACACACACAGATACACACACAGATACAGACTCATTCGGCCAGGGTCGAGATGGCCAGAATTTGGTTCCGGGGAAGGTCGAGCTCCACCGGAGTGGTAAGCATATAAAAATAAGTCGTCCCAAGCGACTCCCCAGCTCTACAGCTCCACAGCTCTACGGCTCGCCATCTTCCCCCAGACGAACCGAAAAGCTTTCCAAATTTGTATGCAAAAATGCAATAAGCGAGTGCAGCTTAAATAAAATGCATTTCAATGATTGCATTTTGGATTAAAACAACAACTTTGGCAGCGAACAACAATAACAGCCACAACAGTCGACATCTCTTTGTGTGTGCAAACATATATCCCTCTATATCCTCCTTCCCCTGCAATGCATATTTATTAAAATTTGTTCTCTTGCTTTTTAACGGCAGCCAAATGGAACTGACAGACATTGCATTGCATATCTCGCAGCTTGCTGCTCCGTTTAGGTTTAATGAAGTGCAAACAGAAATATTTTCAATTAGAGCCAAGGCAAACCGAGCGGCAACCCAAACCGAGCAAACCAACGACCTAAAACGAACCGAGACACAAAGTCGGAATGCTGAACAGGTGAGTGGCATGCGAATGCAAATGCAGCTTGGTCCGCAACCGAGTTGCACTCACCTTAAGCTGAAAGCCGAAAGCCGAGAACCAAGAACCAACAACCAAGAGCCAAGAGCCCGGCTCGACATGCTGTCGGCTTTTGGGCTTGCTGCTCCGAAGGATCCTCTTCGCCTTGGCATCCCACAAAGTGCTGTCTGCCAGCCAGATGGATCCCCGATCCCAACCGATCACTCTGCTGCCAGCTAGCAAAGGGCAAAGGGCCTTTAGATATCGCCCGGATAATCCCGACATACACGTGCTTGATTTATGCCAAGTCCCGGCTCCTTTTCGTTGGCCTTCTTCCCCGGCAAAACATTCAATAAATAAGGCCAAAGCAAATTACGATTCGCTGATGTTTTTACGACAGCGACGTGCCCATTTAAAAGTGTTTTTGATTTGTGTTGCTACTGCCGCTGGCGGCACATTAAATTTATACGCCAAGATTTCACGCACTCCTAATTTATGTGGCGTGGCCCAAGTCGCTGTTGCAAGTAATATTTCGCCGCCCAGCCGCCTTTATTATTATATTCATCCATCCCGCCACTTAAGCGATGACATTTTTATATATGCCCATCAAAAACAAAAGCGTTTTCTCTGGCTGAATGGCAAATTGTTGGCAAAACGATTTTCTACCAGGCCATAAGAAACGAAACTAGTGCATTGACTATATGGACACACATATGCTTAAATGTTTATTGCTGTATTGCTTAATTTATGGTAAAAAACAGTCTGGCTAGCGTGAACAAATTGCATGTAAACTCTCCTCGAAACTCAAGTTTTCGCTTTTGTTGTGACGATTAAAAATGCGCAGTGGGAAAACTGAAGCTCATTTAGTCAAAATAAACTGTCCTTATAAAATGTCAAAATGGATTGAAAAAAGTATAGCAAAAAAGTTGCTTTTACCAGGGAAGGCGCTATGTTGATATCCCTTAAAATAGCACCTATAATATATAAAAACTTATATAAACTATTGAAGAAGAGTAAAAGGATACGTCTCGAAGTTATTCACTGATTTAATCATTTATACTTCTATCCTTTTACTTTAAAATTATGTGTACTTTCTCATATTGAACTGGAGATATTTAAATTGCTTTATTGGTTTCCCCTCGGGTCGCAAATCCCCTTACGCACACGGTACTTTGGCAACAACAATTTCAGGAGTTTCCAACTTTCGGCTCGCGATTGTTGCTGCTGCTCCCTCATAAGTATTTTTTTCGCTCACTGCCCCTGCAGCACAGCTCGTTGGCTGTAGTTGTAGTTGTTGTCGGAGTCGCAGCCGTAGACATATAGCCATAATGCTTACCTGAGCGAAAGCACAGCAAAAAATACACAGAAATTTGCATGAAATCGCTTAAGTGCTTTCGCCATAACTTTACAAGAGGAGAGGGCCGCGGGGAGATTCGCAAACGTTGTTCCGAAGTTTGCATAAAAAGCAGCTACAAAAAATTGTTTGGCTGCTGCTGTTGCTGTTGCGCTCGGTGTATAAATAAAAAGTTTCGCACATGTGACGAGCAATAAATGCAGCAAATTAAACAGAATTCAACAAATTAAATCCGCAACAGTTACGCGAGTCATTTTCAGCTTTCAGCGCCGTTTCCTCGTTACCTGGCCGTTTTATAAGCCATTTAAATCTGCCACATCGTTTCGACGGCGCTGGGTAAAACTTCCGCATCAAGTGGTCTTCATTCTGCCCGCCCTTTGTGGGCCGAACGGGCCAAACAGCCTTGAGCTGCTGAGACGACACTGAATCAAACTTAGAATAAGCATCAAATGCTCTCACCCATTGACAATGTGCTTCCGTGTACTGGAGTTTATCTTTTTGCTTCTTTTTTGCGACCTCCCAGCAGTCAGCCATCCATCTATATGTTGGCCATCTGCAGCCGTCCTCACGTTCTGAAAGCAGATTCTTCTCCTCGCCACCACGGCAACTCTCTTCATTTGCTTTTCCCCAGAAAAAAGCAGCTCCTTTCTGCTTTCTCCTTTCTACTTTCTACCTGGCTGCATTGTCTGCCGTGTGTAACTAGCTGCAGGCGCCATGTGTTTCGTAATTTCCTTTTGCTCCTCGGATTGTTGCTACTTTCTTAGCCTCTTTCAGAATTCCAAGTGCATTGACCCACTGACACAAACTAATCTCTCCTCGGACAGCGAGCAGAATGTGGGTGCAAAAATGCCATACATAAGCGAAGCAAACCGAGAAAAGCAGTAAATTACATAAGTTTTTTGACCAAATGAAGCTCTAACTGAGTTTTGTATAGAGAACTTGTAACGAATTTCAGATTTAAGCATGTGATTGTGAGATAAGATTATGGTCTCAAGAAAAAAATTAAAAGTTATCTTCTCTAGAAAAACCTCTAAGTTCCACAAATCGAACTAGCGATAAGATTAGGTGATGGTTCTGTGTTGTCTTTCCAAGATAATAAAAAACAAATTTAAAATTTATAAAATTGTTCCAAGTGCACTGCCTATCCAATTGTAAATTAATTTCAAATTTATTCCGAAAACGTAAAAACAATTAAATTTGACAAAATGCACGGCCCAGAAATGAAATGCGTTCATGCTGGCCACCGCGGCCACAACTGCGTGGAAAAACTCAAATGAAATTTAATTAGTGCCAAAATGTGGATACGTTTTTCACTAATGACACGGCAAACCAATTTACTTGCGGCTCAACACGCTCAACTCCCCCCCACTTTCCCCCCTTTTGCCCACAGTCATTGGGAAGGGAATTCACTAGCATTTATTTGTGTTTTGCGGAAATCATGGGGCGCTGCTGACCCTATCGTTTTAGTTCATTGCGTTCGGCCATTCATTTGTTTGTCGTGAAAACTTTTTTGGCATTCGGCCGGTGGGCGGTCCGAAATTCGCTTGTTGCCGGGACTGAGCACGCTTATCATTGATTTTATTGGCATAATCAGCGTGAAAATTTGCGTTACGAACTTTTTGGCAAGCGGCCACGCCCCTGAATGCGATAAACATTTATCTTCATTATCAAATTTGCGGCATCCAAGGCTCCGGTTTCCACCTCCATCTCCAGCTGCTCGATCTCGTTCTCGTCCTCGTCCTGTTATCTGCTGGGTTTTGTCGACCGCCTTCGCCATCATCATCGTCGTTGGCAGCTTAATGAAAAACTTTTTGCCTCTCGCGCATAACCCTTTTTAATTTTTATTAAGCAGAAAATTGCCTGCCGGCCAGGGTCCTTCGCCCCAAGTCCTTGGGGGCGGGGCTCGCGATGGGAAACTGTAAGCGGAAAGTAGCATAAAAATAACAACAGGCCAAGTGCGTGGCCTTGGCTCGGCGGACTTTCAGTGCCCTACCAGCAGGAAATCAGTTCGAGCATGGGAAGAAAACTCCCCAAGGTCCTGGCAGATTTACTGCGAAATGTGGGAAATTATCCATTTTTATAGTGCACGTAGGGGAAAACTTCTGTAATGGTCAAGTTTTAAAAGAGCTAAATTTACATACCAAACTTAATGCTGACATAATAATAATAGGTTATTTAATTCGAACATGAATACAAATTAATTACGGTAGCTTGTTAAAAATGGCTTTGAAACTCCTTTGAATTCTGAGCTGTAGCGCCCTCGACTTTCCTTTCAGCATGGCCTAAACCCGATTATATACCCCGTTTCGGATTTGGCCACTTTGCTTTATCAACTTTTGCCTTGTTTATTTTGCTCCGCATTTTTTGCGTTGTTGTTCTGGCTGCCCGGGCACAAAATCTTCGGGCTACATTTTAAGCTGATTCGCAGAACCCGAAGGGCGGGGAAGGGGAAGGAATCTCGGAAAACAAATTAGGAAAAAATAATTGCTTTCTTATTAGCCCGGCTCGCTCGAAATATTTTCAATCAATGACGAGGACGAAGTACAAGGACACGAAATGGAAATGAAAACGAAAACGGACAGAATTTCCCATTCGGCTGCACGTGTCGCCTGTTTGAAGTTCATTATTGCTAGCTCATTCATCAGTCGATTGTGCGGCTATTGCATGCACAATGTTCATGGCTTGATGCCACAATGAATATTTAAATAATTTCCTGCCTGCCATAGCTTTTTGCAGCATGCCATTTAATTACACGCTTTTGTGAAAAACGATTCTTCGGCCGCACTCTCGCAATTCTCGCAGTTGTTGCACAAAGTGTGTGCTAGTTAATTAAATTTTAATTTTATGTGCCATTAAAATATTTAACCAAATTTAGCAGAGCTTAATAAAACGCTTAATGGTTTATTTAGTGCGGCTAATTGAAATCATTTGCGGCTCACCTGCCGTGTGAGTAATGGCCGGGCATTAGAAAACTTGTCCGACGTATGGGCAAATTAAAGCGATTAAAAGGATAATCAATTATACATTTATAGATCGCACAAAAAGCGAATGGGAATGCCCCCAAAGACTGGATTAAAAAGGGAGCTGGAAGGGGGAAAGGAGTCCGGTGGCTCACCGCAGGCAGCCTCTTTGTCGTTTTGTCGTTTTGTAAGCAACAAATTTGGCCACGCTTGCTTATTTAGTTAATTATCGCAGATTACTCGCTCTTGATTATTTTGTACCCAGGCAGCTCCTCCTCGTCGCTCCGGCTGTAAAGTCAGCAACTTTGGGGCAAAGAGTCGCCCGTTGTCTGGGCTCTCGGCCCCGTCATGTTTACTTATTTTGACGCAGCATGTGGCAAGTGCCATCCAGCTCACAGCGGGCCAACGCCAACTTGGATTTCCTTGGCTGACAAACGGAGCAGAAGCAGAAAGGGGGTTAGACATTGGGGACACTTGGCTTGGAGGGGGACTGAAATTGAGTCTGTGGCTTTCGGACGGAGCGATTCGTTTGTAGCGTCGCCATATCAACAATTAAATTAAACGTGTTTGCCCTGCCCAAGCGGGCTTAAGCGTTCAATCAAGACTCCCCCAGTCCGAGATGGAGGATGGAGGACTACACTGGAGAATGGAGGTTGGAGGACGGCGGACGGAGGATGCTCTACAAGAGCTATTCAATGCACGTGCGGCATTTTAAATTACTAATTACTCGTGTTTCAGGTAACATTTGCTTTCGCCCGCTTCACTTGCCGGGCCTCGCCCCTTTTCGGTCACATAATTAGGTGCAGCTCGAAAGGGACTCTCCTCCTGCTTTCTGGCTTGCTGGCGCTCCGGCAAAGGGCAAAAAGCAACCAACCAGCCAACAGAGGAGCCCATTCAGAGCCATGGCTCATTGTGGAGCTTATTAGCCCGGCTCGAAAATAAAACTCCTATGGAAGAACATGAATGCGACGCACGGCTTCTCGACTCGGGGCATTAAAGCCTTGCCTTTAAAGGCGGCTGATGGTGATTTGTCAGTCTGCTGGCTGCTGCATATTTCGCAGGCAATTGCCGGCCCTCTGATTTCGTTTGCAGCCACGTATTGCGGTCAACATTAACGGGCGTGCGAAGCAGTCATCATCGACTGCGGAGCTGGCCAAACATCGTTGGCGGGCTCAAATCGATGGTATCGATTGGATTCTGGGATCCTGTAATCAGGGTTTTAGTAACAGCCAATGGTTGACCCAAAAACGAGTAGTTATATTACTCCATTTGGAAGTAATTTGCATTTAAGCTTCACTCTTTACACGTAATATTAATCGAATGCATTGCATGTCTGTTGTTTGCAAGCTTATATTTTATTTTACCAACTATTAGAGTTGTAATTGAGGCATAATCGTTTGTCTGCATTGCCAGCTGAAAACCCAAAACTATCATTAAGTCGCCCCTGCACTTTGCCATCTCTAATCATCAGCAGCACCAACATCAACGCTCTCGGCCCAGAAAACCCCGGCCCAAACTCAATTCCCAATCCCATCATGCAGCTGGCCATCCTCGGTGCACTCGGTGCAGTGCAAATAAATACGCAGACTGCAGTTGCAGCGGCGAGACCCTAACCGTTTGGATGGCCCGTTGCAAATGAGCGGCAATAAACGCCAAAAGCAGAAAATTCAAGTTAATTACGTTTTTCAATTAAGCACTGGCTCGCCGCCCCCTCCTCTGCCACGCCTCCCGCCCGAACACGGTAAAGTCAGCCGGTCAACGCCGGGTTGGGAACAACAATTTGGCATTGAAATTGAATTGATGTTGGGAGCTTAAATCGAAATCGCTTTATTATTTTTCTGTCAGGAGGTTCCCTCCGATCGCCGTGCGGATTGGCAAATGGAAAAGGCCTTAAGGACTCCATGACCCTTGAACCGGTGAACGCAAGTCCTGATCAGCTTTACGAGCTCTCCTGCGGTTGCCGAGTTTTGTGACTGTGACTGCGACTGCGACTGCGTTTCGCGCATCTGGATTATTGGGGTATATTTTATTGGCCCGCTGTGAAATATGTATTCGAAATTGACCACCGAATATAATTCATCATTCATGTGTCCAAACTGACACGTCTGTGGCCGCAAACAAAAATGAAATTCACTTTGTTTGCGGTTTGCCAATTGTATAAAGTAAGCTTCGTTTTATTTGCTATTCCCTTTGCTTAACTGCTTTTTTTGCGTTCAACGTGTTCGACGTGTTCGGCGCCCCTTTTTGCGGCATGAAATATTCATGGTGCGCCTTTTACATCGGCCTAGAATTAATCAGGAAAATATGCGGCGAAGTGGAAATTTTTGTAATCATCGCGGTTGGCAGTCGATTAGCAGGTTTCGGCCGGATCACCTGAATCACCTGAAAACGCCCTTGAGGCCACGGATAGCTATCAAGCTAGCTAATAACTCGCGTTGGCTGGCATTAAAAATTTACACAATTTTAATTTTTAAATAGGCCAAAGGCAACTTGAGCAGGCTCCCCTTTTCCCTTTCCCTCAGCCACTGAAGCCACTCGAAGCCGTATAAATCCAAGATTGTGGCCGCCAACTTGTCGCATATGGGATGTGTGTTCATGTGTGTGTGTGTGTGTGGGCCGTAGTCCTTGAGATGTGAGTGTGTGTGTGCGAGTGTGTGGTTGCTATCTTGACTTCATCCTCGAATGGCATCGGGGGCTTGGCTCGCTCTCTGGCTTTGACTGTAATTGAAGCAAAATGAAAATCTTTTATTCATGAGGCTATAAAATTGCCCAATTTTCAGGCCATTAGCAAAATTTACGCCTTTTTCTCTGCACGCAGCGCATAGTGGCCATTAAACACAGTCGCCTGCATAAGTATGCATGCCATGCTCCATGGGCGTTTAGATTTCATTTCCCACTCATCGCGTCTGGCTCTGGTTTTTCCCGTTTGATTTTTAAATACGCGCCGCGACACCTCGCCGTCGCCTTGGGTGAAACGCGCATCGCGGCGCAACGTGGCGTATGCTTGATTCCTGTCTTGCTGCCACTTGACAGGACCTCCGCCGACGTCATCGCCTAATCCTATTAGGCCCCGCCCCCTCCGCGCCGCGCTTGTATCGAAAGCAGCTTAGACATGTCAACGTTGTAATTAAAAGCAGTTGAAAACATCAGCCTCCGACGTCGTCGTTGTTTCGGCCCAAAACGCTGCCAAGTCACGCGTTGCCTGTCGGCTTTCCCAGCACTCAGTACTTGGAACATAGAACGCAAAACTCCAGTCCTTAGTCTTCGTTTAAAACCCGCTGGCTGGCCAATTATTATGTTAATTTTATGGTCAAGTGGCGCTCATTGAGAGTAATTAAAGTGCAGCCAACGAGCTGTGAGAGCCGGCCACAAAAGCCAATGTTTTCGTTCCACTAATTAGTTTGTTCTTAGAAACATATTTGCATGCCCCTGATTGTTTTGCCCTCAAAAGTGTATTGAGCTCGAGGCGGCTGGGATTAACCGATTAATCCGTTTGCAATTAAAATTGCCCCGTCAGTGCTGCGTCGGCATTTAATCCAGCTCCGTCTGAACTTGACATTCCGGCGACTGGCTAATACCCAATAGATTTTCAATTTCAATTTTCCAGCTATTGCGTAAGCACACACGTAGCAGCCTCCTCCATCGCACTTCTGTTTCTAGGGAGTGCATACGGCTCACACTCCGGGAATTTGCCTTGCCATAGGAGTAGTGTCAGCGGCTTAGGGTTCTTTGAATTCAGCACGGAGACAACACAGAAAAAAATTATTTTAAATGGGAATGTGACCCTAAGCTGCACTTCCATATTCCAGACCTCTACCAATTTGTATCCGATACCAAAGTGGCATAACGCTAAACATTTGCGTTGGAATTTCTAAACGAACTGCATTCAAGGTTTTCCATTTCCTGATGGTCGAATTTTTACCCCTGTTCATGTTAGATTTTTCCAAGTTTCCGATGGTTTTCAGGGGACCTAATATGGCACTTCCGTACCCCATAACTTTAACAATTTTTATCCGATTCCAAAGTCGCATACCTCTAAACATTTGCGTTGGGATTCCTAAACGAACTGCATTCAAGGTTTTCCATTTCCTGATAGTCGAATTTTTTGCCTTTGTTCATGTCAGATTTTTCCAAGTTTTCGATGGTTTTCAAAGTGACCTAATATGGCACTTCCGTACCCCATAATTTTAACAATTTTTATCCGATTCCAAAGTGGCATACCTCTAAACATTTGTGTTGGGATTCCTAAGCGAACTGCATTCAATGTTGTCCATTTCATGATGGACCAATTTTTTAATTTGCTACAAAATGAATAAATATGGCACTTCCGTACCCCATATCTTTAATAATTTTCATTCAATTTCAAAGTGGCATGCCTCTAAGAGTTTGTTAATGAAATATTTAACAACCTGCATTGACCAATATCTAGTAACCACTATTAAATTTTAGAGCCACTTTGTTGTGGATTGCCAGAAGCCAACTTGATTTAGTTAATAACTTGTTTTTTGTTGAGTGTGCGGTTTGCATCTGTTTAAAGTTCTGTTGGAATCATATCGACCGACTTTAACCAATGGCTTTTCAATCTCTCTCGATCTCGGCTCGTTTAGCCGCATTAGGTATTCACACACGACTGGGGCCACGCCCAGATATTACTTATAAATAAATAGCCGCCGGCGTTCACAGCAGACACTTCGGTCAGTCTGGGCTTAATAAATATTTATGAAATCCCCTGAGCAGGAGAACTGCAGGCGATTCCTGTGCTCCGGTTAGTTAGCAACCGACGTAATCCGGGCATCCTGGCATTTGAGCTTAAATTATACTCAATTCAGTTAGAAATCAAACAACAATGGCCCAGTTGGTGTGGCCGTGTTCAACATGCAAACAAATGGTCAAAAAAATGTTTGTTCACACAAACAGGCACACACACACACACGCAGGACGCCACACACTCAAAGCGGAAGTATATAGGGGCATTTAAATATGCAAAGGAAGTGTGCACTTAATTTGTGCCATCCTTGTTGTTTGCCTTCGCCTCCACTAGTTGTCATCCTGGCCGCTGCTTTTGCTTTTGTTTGTGTGGCCAGGGGAAAATCCAAAAAAGCAAAAAAAACCAAAAAAAAAAAAAGTGTGGAAAAAGGCGAAAATAGCAGATGAGCAGCGAAGGGCCAAGTGCGCCGATCCGACCATAGAGCACAATATTCCAGCTCAAACACAAATCCCAACTAATGTGGGCCAAAAACTTTTGCGTGCCCACATGGGCCAGCTGACTCTGTTGACTGTTGGGCGGACGGAGTGGACATCCAGGACATCCTGGACAAGTGGACTCGCGGACAGCTCGGTGGTCGGAATGCTGGCCGTGGCCGTTGGCCGTTGGCCATGTGCCATGGACAAAAGTTATCAGCATACCGCCATGCCACGCCACGCCATGCCACGCCCACTCCGCCCGCCCCGCTCTTTCACTTCCCTCTGACAGTTTTAATTGCCTTGAATGTTTGCAAATTTCTTACGATGGAGGGAGCGGCGAAGGGGGAGGAGAAAATCGTTGTAGCCTGCGGTTGGCGAGACAGACAGACGCCGCCGCTCTCTGGGATCTTAAGCTGGCGCAAACTTGTCCGTTGTATTTTTCCAAATGCTATTGCAAAACTTTTCAGATACACGCTGTAGATGAAGTGATTTACATTGCCGGCAGCGGGGGGAAGCAAATTAGCAGCAACAGCAGCAGCAGCTGCACTCAGCCATCAAATCAAAGCCAAATGTCCCCCAAAACTAAAGTTGTCTCCACAATGACTCTCCTTAATTTCTGGCATCCTCTCTGACGCACTGCGTCACTGGGGATCATTAGAAATTATTGATTGACTGGCAAGCAACCAGGCAAGCATCTTTCGGTTTTGCACCCCATGCCCGGGCATCTGGGGATAATTCTATTGTTTTTATGCCACAAACCGCATGCATCGGGGACCGGAGTCTGGTGTCGAGTGTCCTTGCTGCAGTGGCAAGCTCATCAGAATGCCAGCCAGAGCAGCCTGATGGGGATCACGCCCATCATCGCATCGCATCACATCGCCTCCGACTTTGGTTTATTGATTTCACAATGCGGCTGGATAACACTCACCATGCCAAACCCATCCCGAAACCGTCGTCATGTGAGCAAGGACACATGTCGAGCACCTTGCGGCTTGCTCTGTGACTCCGACCCACAAGCTTATTACCTTGCACAAACGTTGTTTAAATTACCGACTCCCCAGCTCGAGGGCAATGTAATTAAGTTTTAATCAAACTTTAAGGCATTGCTCATCCGCCGTGTATGCCACGCAGCGGGTTGAACCCAAAAAGGCGCACGGAGAACAAAAACAACAGCAGGAGCAGCAGAAGCAGCAGAAGCAGCGGCAGCAGGAACAATAAAAAGAGGGGAGCAGGTTGGAACGGACAGAAGACAAATGTTTGATCATTATTACGCTACCATAAATAAAGGCGGAGACCCAGGGACAGAGGCGAACACAACGCAGACTGGATAGCAAATTCCAGCACCTTTGGCCAGCTGAAAAGCGTAAATGATGATGGCCGAGTCGGCGGAAGGGGGCCAGCCAAGTTGGCCGAGACCGCCGCTGAATAACTGCGATTAAAGCGAGCAACAAAACAATTATTGAGGATTTAATTGCTCGACAGAATGTAATTAAGCAAAGGTAGCACGTTTCGCCCTGCAAACCCGCCCCCACCCAGATTTCCGTAGATAAACCACAGAAGAAGGCCCGGAGTGTTTTCAATGCGGTCTCGGTGGTTCGGAGGCATTAAATGCAGAGTGAGCGGTCGCCTCAAGGGTCACTACTCACTTGACTCTACATATGACATTCTGGCAACCGTAATGTGCTGAAGAGGCCTATTAAACTCAGCCGGAGCTCGGAAGCGCTTTGACTGACGCATTGGCAACAGCTCTTGGCACTCGCTTCCGGCCAAAATGCTTTCGCACAGTTGAAACTTTCGAGTTTCGAGCAAGTTTCAATTTATTAACGGAATAAAATGCAGATAAACGCTTCGGGGTCGAAGACAACGCCATAAGCCGCAGTCGGTGTCGAAACTTTTGATGGCCTCGTCAAGTTTCCGGCAGGTTCAAAGTTCACCTGCCGGCAGAACAACAAAGGTGACTGAGTGCTGGCCACATCCTTTTCCCCTCCGAGCGGCCTCTATTTTCGGCATTCAGTACTTCCACTGTTGTTTCTATATTGGCCAGTTGCCGGGCGTTTGGCATCAATGGTAGCGAAATTGCGGAATTTTATTTGTTACGCGCCCGCGATTTTCAATGCAATTTTCACTACTCACAGGCCGGCAACACAGCAGACGGAGCACATGCAATCGCGTTTCATTGCATGTATCTGTCTGTGAATTGAAATTTTTTTAGCTGCCCCCTCGTTCTTTCTATTTATTTGCCGTTTTTTGCGCCGAGCTTTGCCATGTGGCTTGGAGTTGGCAAAAAAAAAAAAACGAGGCAGTGGGTCCAAAGCCAGCGAAGAACATATTGGACGGAGAACAGGATCTCGTCTGCAGGCGGCAATAATGTTCCGTGTTTGCTAACACGGTCAAATGACCAAATGGCTGCTAAGCCACATTCCATTTAGCTGAGTAATGCAGAAAGCTCTCTTAAAGTATTCTTTAATCGGTAGACATTAAAGACATATTAAAGTTACAAGAATAAAAGTTTTCATTATATTGCTTGCCCATTAACATAAAAATAACTATTGAAAGAGACATTTATAATTGATTCGCATTATGAAAAATAGTACTTTAATAAAACTCATATCTGGTTAAATTTGCAAGCAAATACGATGAGAGAAAAAAATTGACAAGCAATAAAAATGGAAAGAGCGATAAATGTCACTCAATAGATATACGTTTTAAAGTGTTTTTGCAAGACTTTCAGAAATAGATTTTTTGTTTTCGCATCCACTCGGAGCACTTTCTTTTCACTCCGGCAATTGGTTTACCCCACTTACAGACGATTTACATGTGCAGTCGCAGGATTCGCGTCCGTATGTCCTTGATAGACAGCTGTCTTTTGGTGCAACTGTTTGTGCGCTATGCCGCTTGCATAGGAATGAGCAATGAGTTGGCAAAGTTTTTCGATTAAAGTTCATAATTACACTCGCAAGTGTTGCCAGTAGTCGCCGCAACTGCTGTTCACTCACATATGTTGATTGCCAAAGTAGTTTTAATTGAAAATCTTTAGCAATCGGATGCAAAGATGGCACTACATGCTCGCCGTTTGACCCGGCAATCCCCGAAATTCAGCCATTTACTCGGCAGACACGGCGCCATCTAAGCTGTGTATCTACATCTGGGCATCGAGATATCTGAGTGCACGTATATATTATAGTAAGTCTGACATTGCATCGATGGCTTCACTTTGCCTTTTTGCTGTTGTGCTCAACCCACGCACTTATTCGAACTTCTGCGACTGTTTAGCCATTCTTTTCCGTCCCAGACAGGATGTCTCCTCGTGTGTGTGGGTTGTCTCGAACTTGCTCGAATGGCTCAAATATTTTAAATGTCTTTGTCTGACTGACTGAGTCGGTAACTGGCTCAGTGCGTTGTCAATCATGTGCATCGCTGGCTTTACGGCTTGCCATGAGATGTCAGCCACAATGGCAAATAGCGAGTGTGGAGGACGGAAAATGGAAAACTCCGTGCATACTTTGTCTAACTGATAAGCGGTTATCTGCTCGTGTTCATCTCGATGTAGTTTATGGCTCCATTAGGCCACTCCAACCCCCACTCCCCGCCACCATCGAGGTGTACGGCTCTGAAAAATAATTTAACATGCAAGCCAAGCGTGTTTGCTGTCTGTTTGTTTGCCGTGTTAACGTTTGACATCCGATTAAACAGCAGAAAGTTGTTTTATTTGGTCGAGTGCAACAAGTTCCGCGTGTTTGCTCCTTTAATATTTCATTTCCCGCGGCTATTTTATTTAATTTACATTTTCGTACAGCTTTACAGAGTGCTCGGTGTTAGGGATGAGCCATAAGCCGATGTATGCCTCTCGAAAGTTAAAATATCGCAAAAAACCTTATCATCCTGTATATATTCAAATTGAATTTTATTACCACTTTACAATCTGTTTTTATAAAGCCAAGTTAAAATGGAAATGTTGAAAGGAATATTTCTGTATCGCTATAAGTGTCATCCCCTCTCGAAACTCGACTTCAATTTCGTTTTGCCTTGGGCAGGACATTTAAATAAAAACAGCTTACTCAAATACATCTTACGTACGACTCATGAGGTTTATTTAATTGTTTTTCCGAGCGAGTTCTCGAAACATTTCTCGCCTAATCGAGTGGCAATCAGCTAAATGTCTTGTTCCAACAATATACTTTCTCCCCGTTTATGTTTATTCTCCAACAGCTCACAACAAAGGAGCCAGAAACACACACAGACTGCTTACCTTTCGGTGTTGTTCTCCTTTTTAACACAATCTTGTCAACATATTAAGATAATACCTTTTTAATCCTTTGCCGACCCAAGGTCATGGCTGCAGTAAAAAAAAGGCGCTTGAGCTCCGCTCACCTGCCAGCCATTTATCCCTTTTTGCTGGCTAGCCATAAAAACCCTTTTATAATTATGATGACAATAAACAAGGCGACTGCCGACGAACCGAGCATCCCGTCCAGCCAACTCAGTCAGCAATTGTTCCCTTGTCTTCGCTGAGTTGGGATGGAAATGGGATGGATGGATGGATGGATGGTGTGGTGTGGACTGGAATGAAGTGGAGATGTGGGCGGGGCCTTCGGGTTTTGGGACGACGACTTTTATTAGCTACTTTGCCACGGCTTTGTTACACCTTTCATTATGAATCCCATGGCGGGTGATGGGTGATGGGTGACGGGAGGGGAGTGGAGGGTGGGGTGCCACAACAATGCCAGGACCAAGGATATTTCAATTTAGCAGCTCAAACAGTCGCACTTTGACGTTCGGCTGTGTCTTGGGCGGCAACAGGCGTTTTCCATGGAATGCCAGACGTAAATATTTATGCGGCACAATGCCGAGAGCCAAAGGTGACGATGTCAGCTTTTTAACAGCTGCGGAATTTGCCGGCTGTCTTTGTCTGTCGGTGGCAATCTCAACTAATCTGCGGTTGTCGTAAAATGTAAGGAGCCTTTGGCTCGCCGAAGAGTGGGCGGAATATATCTCGGCAATAAATGAATGACATGCCAGCCAGAATATCCGAGCAGTTCATCAATCATACCAGCAACTCTTATCGCATTTAAGTGTATGAGGGTTCTTGGCCTATGAATGCGGCGCGATAGCGAGGGGATTATGCTTGTGTGTTTCGGTTGAGTCGCTTTTTAATTGTTCCTCCAGCAGTCGATTCATTTTTCACAGCGATCCGTTCTCGGTGCCGAATAAACTTTAAAGACCCAAGACATCAATTGGCGTCGTGGGGTCTGGATCCCGGGTTCTCGGGGCTCTCTGCCAATGCGCTGCTTTAAAGAGATCATCAATCTTGTTTAATGGTTGTCCGCACGATTGAATTATTACATGTGTCAGCTGCGCGTGAGTTATTGATATTACGTAACAAATGAAGAAAGCGACCGAATAAAAATCAACCATCGCAGTCCCATAAAGCGATACAAGTGTATTTCAAGTGCAGCTGATTGCTTTGAGTGTCTGGCGTTCGATGAACAAAAAGAAAAATGTATACGTCAGGGGATCAATGGAAATTACAAATAAATTTTTTCGCTTTCCTTTAAGAAATTTTCCCAACATATTAAGCCACTAGTTGCATGTCCTCTTTTCTACGATTTCGCCCAGCAGGTGTCGGCGAATTTCAAGCAGTTTGAGCCGGCAAACAAAAACGAATCACCCGAAATTGCTGCGAGTACGACATGGTGTATAAAATCGATGGGCCATTCGCGTCCAACAACAAGAAGCCGATAAAAAGAAAGCAAAAAGAAAAATAGAATTCCAACGTGATTTGCATATACTTATTTACTTGTAGCGCGAAAGACAAAAAACCAAAAAAAAAAAAAAAGATGAAGGCGAAGGGAAAAAGCGAATTGAGCTGCCGACGTGAATCTGCTAAAAAATCGAGTTCGAAGAGAGGGTTTTTCTTCAAAGGATGTACTCCTCGGGGCGACTTTGATTGCTGAATGCAATTCGGCTCCGGAATGTTAATAATATATAGTCAGTTGTCGTGGAAGACGTTTTCATTCGATGGAATTTTCAATTGAAATATTACAATGTTGATTAAATTAACAGTTTCCATGGATGCTCGTCGGGCGTATATTAAGCTAGTCACGTTCGCATCGTAAGCCCAAACTGAGCTGGGCCATCAAAAGAAAATCTTAAATTGTCATTTCATATTTTTGGCATTATCCCCGGACGGCCGATGACTTTAAGCCCGCAGCGGTGACTTGATTATGCAATTTTTGGCTTAGCAGGAATTCGCACAGCAACCGCAGGAGGAAAGCCAGTTCGGCCGGCAGTCACAAAACATATTTATGGTGCGGTCGGTCGGACGGCATGTAATGTTTATTTATGCTACATCAAACTGTGGCCATAAACTGCAGTCCATGCTGGCCAGGAATTTGCATAATGCAAATGAAGCTCCACTAGCAATCGAGTGCGGCGCAAATAAGTTGTTCTGAGCTGGGTATTCCACTGCGTAAGTTTTAATTGAGTCGGTCACTTAATAATTGATGCATTTCCATCGGATGGCAACAGGCCGAACTGCTTTCACTTGTTTACACCTGGCCAACAACTGAGTGTGCAATGTATGGCGAGCGGAGAAAGCAGTGAAAGCTGGAAAGCTCGAAAGCGATGAAAGGTGAAAACAATGGGAGAGCGTAGGGAATGCCTTTACCTTCGGCATAGACGAAGGGTGACAAGCATTTGAAGCATGTCACAAAAAATCCCATTTCATCCAGCCTCCTTCGTCCGCCCAGTGTCCTTTGCATCCTTTGTACCGCGCGGTGTCAACTTTTATTTTAGCTTAAAGCTCAAAATAACATTGAATGAAATAGCCCGTTCTCCTTGTTGATGTTTTTCGCCCGTGCTTTGTTTGGTTTTGTCTCTCCTTGCCGTCGTTTCAATTCTTTTACTACCCAGGGTTTTAATTTGTAGGGGTATATTGAAATGGGTGTTAAATTAGGATTTATTTGTTTTAGAGAGTAAATACAGAAGAAATTCCATTTAACAGAATAACACCATTATCCTATTGAAGTTGGGATGGGTTCTAGTAGTTTGGTTTCCTATTTCTGGTACTTGGACTGTGAATACCGGGTATCCCTTGGTCGGTGCACCATCCTTCATCTTTCTTCCCCTTTTCTATAAGCTGCCCCTGCACATTTTATCGCTCATTCGCCTTCCCGTCTCCGAAGGCGCGCTAAACGCTTTGGGGCGTGGCACCGATGCTGACGCTGTCGCCGGCGCCGGTGTAAAACAGCATGAAAACTCAGTCACAACCAGTGCAAAAACATTTTGACACTAATTTCATTTTGTATAGAGAAAAACAGGCACGAGTCTCTCTTTCTCTATACATTTCCCTCCTTTTTTTTCGGATGCCTTGCTGGCGTCAAAGGATTTTCCGGGTACGAGGAAACAAAAAAAAAAAAGAACCAGGGAAAGGTTGAAATAGAAATAGAATAGAAATGTAGACAACGCAAAATGGGAGAAAATGGAAAACACATTGCCACGAGGGACCCCAACCCCAGAAAACCCTGGGGGGTCGTGTCTTTGAAGTTGGCTTGCCAGTGATTTGCTAAATAAAAATTTATGCGGCATGCTAATTGAAATGCCACACACAAAAATAACTTTCAATTCGGGCCGCATGCGCTTAGTAATTAACATAATTTTCGCAGGTTCTCAACACTTTCACACCTGTGCTGAAAATGGTTGAGCAAATGGTCTGCAGGCGGGATGTATTCGCAGGGGACATTTAACGCTTCGTTTGGGGCTGGCAGAAATTAACAGCCGTGAAAACATTTAGCATTTTTCAGCAAGAAGCCAAAAAGGTGCGACAACAGGGGGAAATGTTTCGAAATGTACAAGGATAATTCCACTTCTCCAGCACATCGAATGGCGAATGCTCTTTAGCCGCACTTGAACTTTCTGCTGGGGGATAATTCCCCGAAACCACTTGATGCGGATCAGCATTTGAACTCGGCTTTCGGCTCGGCTTCATTTAATTGCTTTGGCACTCACACCAGTTCCAGGGAAATCAGAGAGCAGAACATTCGAGACAAGTCCGGAGGCAGTGGCAATCCATTGCTACAACAAACTGCCAGATGAAGGGCGCCAGCAAAAAGCTGGCCTGGAAATTGCAAGTGACATTAAAAGGTCCGCCGAGAGTCCCCAGAGCTCTTGGCCAAGTTCTCATGCCAACGCCGCTCCAATGGCGGGGATCGCAGACAAAGAACTGGCCATAAAACAGGGGGCCGAACACAGTTGGGGCGTAGGCAAATCGGTTGCCTCGTGAGAACTTGGTTAATTTTCAATTTGTTGCTCGCCGGCCCAAAAAAAAAAACGGAGCGCAGAGCAGAAAGTTAAAGCTGCAAAATGAGTTGGGCCATAAAAAGTTTGGCCACTGCCCCCGATCCGGCCCGAAACTGAGCACACAGCACGCACAATTTGGCAAGGAAAACATAAATAGTAGGAACGGCAAACATATGTATGCCAAATGAGCTGTGGAGCAGGGGCTCCGGATCCGGGATCCTGCCATACGGCCATCGAAATGTAACTGGGAAAATGAAGTCGTGTGCTCACCGCTCACCAGCTCACCTGCTCAATGCATTCCGTGTTCATTTGTATTGTTGTCGTTGTTATTATCACAGCAACAGAGGGGATAACATCACCGGTGTCGGCGTGTCTATCGACGGTACAAGGGACATATCCTCAAACCCAAACCCAAACCCAAAACCATCCCACATTTGTTTCGCTGTGTGAGTGTGTGTGTGTGTAAACATGATTGGAAATTCGATCACAGCTGCACACGTAGAGCACATAAATCAGCCTCTCCGAGTCGAGTAGGTTTCCAGCCTTCGAGGCACTCGGGTATCCCAAAGATACACCCGGGGCAGGGATACTCCGTCTGCGTGTGCGTGTTGTTGTCCGGCTCCTTTGTCCTGTGTGTGTAACACCCACATTGATATGCAAACGCTCCGTCGCCTGCTGCGTGTGTGCCTGTGTGTGCGTAAATTAACTGACCAAGTCCATGTCCATGTCCTTGTCGATGTACATGTCGATGGCGAAGCCCGTGTGCTGGCGATGCAACAATTGATTGTTGCATTTAAGTTTTAAAACCGCAAAATGAATTTATCTCCTCGTTGGCCGGCCACCGGTTCTGGATTAATATAATGCCAAGGCCCCCTGGCAGCAGGAAAAATCTATAACTTAATTAAAAGGTCGAAACAATAAGACCTAAATATGGAACAATGGTTGTAAATGATGGTCTTTGTGCAGAAGCGGTGGAAGGAAAATCCAGCAGGACGTTTAGTAGGGAACGCTGGGAGATATATGCGTCCTTAGTATTTCCGTATTTCCTGAATTTCAAAATGTAAAACATAAATAAAGTTAAATTGGCCATGCACATTGTTGTTGCTAACATCACGAGCATTACGTAACAAACTAAAGGGAACAAGGAGCTTTAATATATTGGTGGGCAAACGACTACAAGTTACCCTAAATGTCAATGATTATTAATAAGATAATGATTTAAATGGGAAAGTGCTTTTAGAAAGATGTAAAAATAAATAAAAAGACATGTTAACATTAACATGCTAACAGTAAAGAAACAAATGAATTTAAGGTATTACAATCATTTTCTCATATATATTTTGAAATAATATTATGGTGACAAAGATTAACTTTTTGCTTTGACTTTTGTCTCATTGCAATTATTAATCACACAAAAAAATGGTGACTTAATTATTAATCCTGGGCAAGAGTGGTTGTGAATTTTTTCCCTGATTTCATTACAATAATCCATTGCGAACCAACCAACAAAGAAACTCAATATGCCCATCGAATGCTGTGTACGCAAAAAAGTACACTGCATGCTTTTTAGGCTGACATTTCGTTTTTATATCCACATAAAACGCTGGATGAAAATTGTTTTTATTTTAAAACAAAAGGGAGCAAAAAAAAAAAAAAAAAACGAAACGCGAAATAACAACTTTGGTTGATTATTTTGATGAGCATAAGCACAGAACAGTGAACATGGCCGACACTCACTCGCACATAAAACAGCGAACGCATACCAGAGCAGGCATGTCAATGACTGAAATCGGGGGTTTCCGAAGTATCCGGGGATGGGTTCTGGGATGTGAGATATGGGATATGGCATGGTTGCCAAATTGGCATATTTGCCATAGAAGCAAAGAGCAATTCATTCATTTGCCGCAGACAAACAATCTCGGCCGAAATAAGCATACAACACATACAGATAAATACGCATATGAATGCGCGTATTACCGAATGTTTAAAGGAGCCCAGAGGGTGCACTGAAAGAAAATGATGATGAACTGCCTTTTTTTAGTTTGCGATCTAAGCATAACGAGGCAGATATCAACTTATAAATTTTATTTTTTTTTTGTACTATAATAATTTTTAATGACCTTATCAAGATGTTATGGAATTTAAATTATATTCGATCTAAAATTATCCTGCACTTATCGATATTTCGTTCTGTGCAGGCTGAGAGGGGTGATGGCCAAGTGGGTGGTGGGCGGTAGGCGTTGCCGACGGCGACGCCAATGCCACAAACAGCGACATATTTTCAAATCAGTGCAAAATGGTAACTTCCGCTCGTTAAGCAAGTGAAAAATTAACTCTCGGCCGTAATTTGCTTATGCCCGAATGTGTGGGCGGTGGAAACGGGGGTTCGGGGACGGGGGTCCTTTGGATTGGGACAAAAGACGAGGGCGGTTCGAGCTGACAATGATGCGGCTTATGTGGTGGCTTCGGCGGCGTCGATGGCGACGACAACAACAATAATGCCGAAATACGCTGGCGCCATAGTGCGCGTCTGGGCAGTAAATAAAAATAATTGCCTTCTGCTTCACTTCGCCGCTCGTCCTTTTCGCCAGTGCGTGAGTGTGAGTGTGAGTACGAGTGAGTGGGTGTGAGTGTGTGTAAGGGGGGAGTGCGTGTGTGCCGGCCATAAAAGCGTCTACATTATGAAGAAGCGGCTTAAAATTCACGCATGCCGGCAGTAGTTGTAGTTGCTTCCTCACAGGGGCAAGTTTGCCCTACTGTAACAAATGATTACTCTTGTGCCGACTGTGCACACCCAGTAGTCCCGTTAAGATAAGGGTATATAGGTTTCCTGAAATATATTCCTTGATGAACTACTACTACCTAATTAAATTATACCTAAAATGTCCTTATAATATCATCAATTTATATTTCTCCAAGTCAACTTCAATATAAATTATTACATTCCAAAGTGAAGAGGCTTTTGAGTATTAGGTATCTCAATGTGGGATAGTTTCATAGTTGCCTCGTATTTTTTGCTCTTTGTTCGTTTTGTGTACCAAATGGGACACAATGCCTCACTCACATGTGAGTCCGTTTTTACTGTTAAATGAAACACGTGCCAAGGAAGCAATTTCTGTGCAATCTATGACACAAGCGGTCCTTCGATCCTTCAAGCCTCCAGCTCTTTGGTCACTTTGGCGCATTTAAAACGCCACGGGGCTCGAATCGATTCGCATCGAATGGAATCGAATCGAATATAGCCATGGCTATATATGCGATAGTTCAGAACGGCTCAGCCAGCTCGGAGCTTTCAATTTGGCCGGCCAGTTTCCGATGCCTTTGGTTTTTTTCCACTCTTCCGATCCATTGAAATTGCTTGCTGGTTTGCTGAACAGTTCGGGTCAGCATACAGCTCCCCATCAGCGGAAGTTAATATTTGGCCTGGTCAGGTGCGGAGAGCACTGATTGCGACTGCTGATGGAAATGAGCTGGCTTTTATTGTGGCTTTTTAGAGCCGCTCTCAATTCGTAGAGGGGGCTTCAATTAGATCCCTCCAAACAAGAGGAAGCACCAGAAACATTTCCTATTTTCCTGCTTTATTTTACTAAATTTTTGCTGTACTTTTTGCACTCGTGCTGTGTAGCTGGCAAGCATAAATTTATGCAAGTTCTTGGCACGCTTTTTCAAGAATTCTCATTATTTTCTCAAGATTATGATTTCATAAAAATTATGTGCCGAGCCGGACGACCAACGGATACTCGGACTATCCGGACTCGGCTTTGGAAAATGACCCTCGGACATGCACACACACACACATACACGTTGAGGCAAATAAACACATACCATCACAGGCACACACACACAAGTGCTCTAAAGTTTTTCTATAAAATGGAAATATTAATTTCCGAGCAAGAAATTTGTTATTTCCGCGACGCCTGCGCCAATAAGATGGGCGGCTTGGGAGGCGGATGCTGAAATTTTAATACGATAATAAATGACTGTTCCCCAGAGCCCCCTCCCCCTCTCCCCTAAGCCCCCTTGTACCGCCGTGCACTTGCATGTACTTAAAAATTGAGTAATAAATTTGTGTGCTGCAACTTTGGCCGTCGAACGTAACCTTTAGACGAGCCCCCAGAAGTAGGCTACGAAAGTTTGGCAAGCAAATTAAATTCAAGCCGGAATGCACGGACCTCGGGTCCTTAAAGTGCAGCAGAGTCCTGGTGGGGTGACTCTTGAGCATGCACATCATTAAATGGATCTCGGACAACGCATAATTGCTAGGCGTTCTGGTTTCCCTCTGCCCGTTAGCCGTGTGTCCAGTTGGCAACACTGCTTACCATAAGTGTGAATTCATTTGGTTAATTAGAACGGGATTGTTGGATTACACTGCCTGCTACGGTGCGAAACCTCACGGCGTCTTAGTTTCGGAGTGTGATTGTGTGGCTGCACTGGGAGAAAATTATGTAGTTGGAAAATACTAAAAAAATATTTATATACAGGAATATATTTGAATTTTGATAAGCCGCAACAAAGTGGTTAATTTGATTACAATTATATTTTTTACTTGCAGAAAATGAAAGGCTAAATTTTGTTTTAGTGTACTGTTGCGGTGACAATTTTGGACACAGTCCGCTCGAAGCATTTCGGCCACGCATGAACAGCTTGGAATGGATTGCGGTTGCCACTGCTGCTGACCAGGTTCAACTGCCTTATCCACTGCTTGCGACTCCATCTTGGGTTTCCATGCATTCGGTTGTTCGGTTGGGAAACCCTTGGCCATTACTAATGAGGTATTCGTCTACCCAGGCACTCAGTGTCATTAAACGTGCAACAAGGACAACGAGTCGGGCTAAAAGTTTGCTAATGTGACAACAAATGCGTGACAAACAGCTGAACAGCCGTCATTCACCAAACTAAATTGTAAATATTTTGAACGTTGTGCTGCGAGAGTTGCAAAACATAAACAGAAACAGCAAAAAACAAAAAACACAAAAAAAAGGAACGAGTGAAAATTGAATGTTTTTGTTGTGCGGCCAGGAAACTGGGCAAACTTTATGGCCACAAACACAAATTACAACTACAACATTCGGCAACAATAGCAACAACACAAAGTTTGCCATGCAAACAAGCCAGGTGCTCGCTCGGTGCTCCCCATCGCAGTTACCTTAGTTGCAAAGGACGTGGAGCGTTGAAAGTGCTAGAAAAGTGCGCTGATTTACATGTTGGCCATGGACTCTCCACGGCCACTAAATTAGAAGTTACTCTGATGCTGATTTCCAGCGGAGTGTGGCGAACGTTGCTGCCCAGAAAGCAGGAGGAGGCGCTTCCATTTTATCTCAATTAAAAGTTGTCCTTCAGCACGTCAGCAGGAGGCGAACACCCAGCGCTGTTGGCCACTTGAAAGTTTATGCCTTATGAGCCGCAAATGGCCACAGGACACGAACAGGAACACGGCGCCAGGCACCAGAAACCGTCTCCCAGGCTCATAATAAAGACACACGGACACAAGGCAACAGGAATAGCGTACACCTAACAAAAATGAAAACTAAAAGATATTTGTCTAGGATATTTGAAGATAATAACTGAAATTATTTGTTTAATATTTAATGTTCTACTATCTTGTTCCAGGAATATCATTAAATGGTTTGGAATAGTTAAAGTGCAATCAAGTTTAAACGCTATTAGATTGAACAATGAGTACTTTGTTTACAAGAAAGAAGTCTCAGCTCTTGATGAGAATATTTTCCGGGTGTATTCGCTTAACTAAGCCGGCTTGGAGCAGGCAAAAAAAAACCTGCTGAGTCAACAGGAGCCAACTCCTGACTCGGCTGGCTGCGATGGCCTCCAGGGAGCTGGCGACCACCGACGAGATGGGGGTCGCCTCGTCATTAGCATCAGTAGCCGGGATAGCAGGATGCTGGATGGCAGGATGGCGGGATGGCAGGCGTGCAGGAGCAACACCGACACCTACGCGTTTGTCTGCGGTTCTGCACTCGCTGTGGCCAAGGTGCAGGTCCCCGGCAACCGCAGCAGCAGGATCAGCATTTCAGGATTGGAGGACTGGAGGACCAACAATAAAACCGAATGTGCGGCGTGTGTGGCCGTGCTGGCCACTGTAAATCCCGAAAAGTGCGCTCTAAAAAGTGCACCAACTTAATTCAGTTTGTTTTGGGATTTTTCACTTTTTTCTCTATTTTTTTTACGGTGTGCAGTTTGCTTCGTTTGGTTTTCCCCTTTTTTTCTAACTCATTTCGCATGCAAATAAAATCGTTATGAATTATTTATGCATGCGTCTGACTGTGTGCGGTTTGGCTGGCATTTGAAAATAATTTTTATGTAAACTCTAGCCCGTGTACAATTTAAATTTTGTCCATTCGAATTATGTGCAAACATACGTAAGCCCCTCGTCGAACAGAAAGAATAGTGCACGAGTGCAGCGCAAAAAAGTCGAATCATTACGGGTGGCATTGTTGGGCAAAACCACATTATATAGATTATAATATTTTAATTAAAATCAAAGCATGCACACATAAACTCAATAATATAAATTATGCAATCAACATGAGCCAATAAAGATGCAAATGTAAAGTTTAATTTTGTATTAATAAATTCAAATATGTCATCGGTTTTTTCCAACTTTCTCAGTCAAGTGCAGTTAAGGTAATTGATCACTTGTTGGCGATGGAAGCTTGTGGGAATTTTTCTGCATCCAAAATGCCAAGTGCTTTGTCCCTCAGTCGGGCACTGCATTATTTAGTGGCCCCATTTTGTCTGAGTTATTTCATATTAATGACATGTTTAAAATGTTGCAGAATGCTCTGTGTCTAGCGGCTGCAGGCAACTCGCAGAAACAACAGGCAATCAGCTCGCCTGCCACTCAGTCAGACAGCGAGTCTGACACACAGGTGAATGGGTTCTGGGTGGTTTGGGTGGTTTTAGGTGGTTTTCGGTGGGGAATGGGTGCCGGGCATGCATAAGCACCTGCGCAAAGTCGGGAAAAATGAGCCGCATGCCGCTGTAATCATTTCGTGGAGCTGCGTGATGTATTACACTGGCATATGATTGTTCATTTTGTGAATTTACACATGTTTACATGACCGGGCGTGGAGTTTCTAACCCCCTCTTCCTGAAAACAACCCGGCAAAACTGCTGACGATACATGCGAGTCGAGTCGAGTCGAGTCTCGCATTTGTGATGATAAAGCGTTATAAATTTTCTGGTCGCATTATATTTGTCACCAGCCCGCACACGCACCTTAAATCCCTGTAATTTTCCTAAAATATTGTTTAGCTTTAGCTTTAAGCTAGCCCGCGGCTTTGAGCCGCGAATATGTTTGTTGATTTGCGGCTAAGCCGCTAAATGGTGCGGAGCGGAGAGTTGATGGCAGCGCACTTTAAGATTTATTTTCATTTGCAGCTACAAACCACTTTCCACTTCACAAAAGGCTGTGGCCGGAGCGGCGGGGGAAAACCCTCTTCATTCTCAGTGTTTCGAGGGGCGCCAGTTAGCTGGGGTCGTCCTTAAACCACCGCAGGGTTTTCTCACCCGCAACTTTCATCTCCTCCCCGGTTTTTTTCCGCTTACTTCTTTTATTATTCGACCCCAGCACGCTGACTTGTTTGCTCATTGTCATGGCGTTCACTTTGTGACCGCGCGCTTTTTTGCAGCAGAAATTAAATGAGAGGATATTATGATTTTGTTAATGCATTTGCATTGCCTTGAAGTAAAAGCTTTGCGAATAATTGCTGTGGAAGTTTGAGCGTGGAAAACAGCTGCTGGAAATGTAAAAGGGAAACTTTTAAGGAAAATATATATTTATAAAAATGAGTTATTTTAATCTATAAAATGGAGGGACCTTACAACTCCTTCCTTTGCAGAACTATACAAGGAAAATATAAGTTGTATGAACACATTATAATTAAGAGTATCTCGTCTTCACCTCGCCCACTTATACTTTTATTTCTTTTGTTTTCGCATATTTCGTGGTGTTGGAATGGGTTTTAAGTGCTAGTTTGCAAGGTCAGCACGTTTGTCTGCCGCTTGACTGGCCATTAAAATGATTAAAACCGGCTTGAGCCCTTTTTTAAGGCGTTCTTCGAGGAGCAGCAGATGACGATTTCCAGAGCCGCGGATAAATTTGCTTTACGTGCAACGCCCCTCGCTACATTTGGCAATTTACGAGTGGCAGTGTCTTCTGCTTTTTCCAAGGCCCAAGTGGCACGCAGCAAATTCTCGCATCAGACTTAAGCCGCTTAATCCTTTTAGTGTTAAACGCGGGCCAAGTGGCAACCGGGAAACTGGGAAACCGGGAAACTGAGAGCTGGCAACTGGCAAGTGCCAACCGGCAAGACAACCAACTTTCGCCGGAGGGACGATGATCCGCCGTCTTGTATTTCTTTAAAGCGAGGCACATCATGTGAAGGGGGAGGGGGAGTGGGAGGGGGAGGAGTGGGCGGTGGAAGGTCCTTTGGGCGGCATGGACTTTGCGCTTTACACGCGTGTAATGTGCAAAAACGGCGTTTAATGCCTCACTAATCCCTCAACTACAATGCTGCCAATTTACGCAAGTGGCGCCTCCGCCACTCTGCAACTTGCCATGGGCGCAGCCGAAGAGGGCAGCATCCCCTTCCCCCACAACAAGTTGCGACGCGTCTGGCTGTGGTGTAAGTGTAATGAATGGGGGCGCACAAACTCGCCTTGAGTAGTAAAGCATCAATTTATTTAAGTGGATTCCAGCCATGCTTATATTTCGTTCTGGCGAATTTCAACGGCTTGCCTCTTCACATGAATTATCATCATAGAGATTTGGCAATAGTGCGATTCGCTTTGGTTTACTTTACCTAAGAAAATTGCAAGACATGCATACGAAGAAATATGGCTTTGGTTGGTGAACAGATTCTCGAAAACATGAGGGCATAGAACTATTGAATAGAAACGTGTTTAATCAGAATAACAGACCTTTCAAAATTCCGATTTTGTTTTTCCTCTCCATTTTGATTATTAAACTAATATTTGGGAACCTAAGCCAATGTTATTAGTGGTCCTAATTACCATTATTTGCACCAAGGGAACCAGTTCTACATGCCCAAAATGTGTTTCCATCCCTCGACCCTTAAGGTACTTCTGGGTATTTGCTACGGATTTTGAATTATTTTCTTGCAATTCAGTGCTTGTTGGCAATTTATTTATTTTCCAATTTATGATATTGCGCTCAACCGGCAGAAAAACATACACATAGTTATCAGAACCCATTTAATTGTGTCGGCGAATATTCGGAAGCCTCCCTTTCACCCGAAAATCATTTAGTTAAAATGAAGCGTTGATTGCCGTGAAGCTGTGCGTGAAAATGCATCAAACTTCCTTTTTGTCTGACCATTGTGATGGGGGGCCGTGGCTGTTTGCTTTTGCTATTGCTATTGCCACCGTTTTGTGTATGTTGTTTGTTGCTTTTGCCGCGATGCGTTGCATTGCGCATATAAATTGCATTTTTAACAAACAAAATTTTTGCTGTTGGTTTTGCTTTGGCATCCAGCGGACCGCTTTTTTTTCTTCTCGTTTTCCGCTTTTTCCCCCATCGCCCGTTTTAGAATGCGGATGTGTGTGCGGCGTCGATTTTAATTGATTTGCAGCACTTTTAATCTAAATGGCAAAAATGTTGTTCCCACATTACGTATACGCAGTGTTTGCCAGCCGCTTCTTTTCCACTCTCGCCTTTGTTTTCGGCCGGATGCTCGAAAGTCTATCAAAACAAAATTAATTTGCAGGCATTGGCCGGTATTTGTTTTTTGGGCCAGAAGCGTGGGGTCGGCGCAATGGAGGCGAGAGGATTGCGAAACTCGAGCGAAAATTGAAACGAAACACTTGAGTGCCAGGGCACTTCACACAGACACAGACACGGCTCGCACACACACACACACCCCCGCACACACAGATACGGACGTTTCATAGTGTTGGCTGGGGGCGGGGTCGGAGGGGCGAAGAGTTCAGGCCAAAAACTTTGTGAAACCACTTGAAAAGTTATTTACATTTTAAGTTGTTGAGGTTCACACGACGTCAAGTTGTGTTGTGTCCTTGTGATGTGCAAAATATCTGTAGGCAGGTGGATGCTACACAAAGGACTCACCCCTCCCCCTCTCCCACCGCCTCTTCCCTCCAGCCGGAAGTCTCTGTGTCTGTGGGTATCTGTGTGGTCGCCGGTGTCAAATCTGAGGACCGCAGAGGCTTACATAGAAAATCTATTAAATTGCGGTGCCGACGAAGGAGGCAAAGCTCGGAGCTCGGAGCTCGGCTGGAGTTGCTGCAGCTGGTCTTCTGCTGGCAAAGTTTGCAACATAAAACAAACATTGGCGAGATATCCGCCGGAGTAGAGCCACGCGAGTCTTGACTGACGACGTCGCACTCGACGCTCTCAATGGCTGACTAAACTTTTGAATAAAGGCAGCAGCCTCGGACTTCGAGACTGGCAGCTGGGAGTTTCGAGTTGCCGCCGCTGCACCGGATCACTCAGCGAAAAACAGGGATCAAACAATATACGAACGGGGTTACAAAGTGACATGCAGAAATCTTTCGAGAATCTATCTAATATATCTCACAAAGTTTGGAGGAGGAGTTGTGGTATTTTGCATATAGTTTAGGAACCTATTACTCCTACTTTATAAAAATGTACTTTTGTTGAACTATCTTATCTTCAAATGTTAACATATTTAATCCATATAGTTTCATCAATCATTTCTTATTGCTTTCTCTCATAAAATAAACACAGAGTGACCCACTAAATATAAAATTCATCTCAGTGCAGGCTTGGCCCGCTGGCTGTTGGCATTGCAGTTCAGCCGGAAAACATAAAAAACTACTTGATTCTTCCTGCCGGAGTGCCAAAAGTAAGCACAGCAGCGCCACATAATAAATAAAGCAGACTGCGGGGGGTGGTGGGGCATCAGCAGCAGGAGGAAGGCAGGAGGAGCAGAAGCAGTAGCAGGAAATATGGCACTTAAAGTGCTTTAAATAACATTAGAAAGTTGACTCGCTTTGGCATTGTACGAGTGTTTAGGGGGTGTGTTTTAGATACCCCAACGGGGGTCTGGCTTTGAGGAGCTTGTCTGGTCGCAGGAGTTCCCACCCCCACTCCACACCCGTCTCTTGATATCATTGTCGACTTTGTCAGTCTGTTTGACTTGTGCGAAAATCTTTCAAGTTGTGACAATCTCAGGCAAAAGCAATGGCTGCGGCAAAGGCAAAGCGCCCTGCATTTGTTAACCCTTTCATGCCCAAATTAATCTGGGGACACATAGAAAATTTTTAACGCCATAAATGATTAATAGGAACCCCAAGTAACGTTCATATCGATTTTCGATACTCTAAGTCCTTTGGTATGTCCTTACTGCAAGGTTGCATTTAGGCCTTTGAAAAGATCCACACTCTTTATAAAACAATTTTCAAGCCCAACTTTATACTTTTATCATAGTCTTACCTGTTTTAAAGATATGTACGTACTTATTTTATTAGTATTTGTCACTAATTTTAGTTAATCACACTATTTGCACGGACACTTTTTGGTAAAATTTTTCGGCAGCTGTGGTCGCTTCGAATCATAAGTGATAACTCAGCACACGCTGCAGCTGCATTCGCGAAAAGTACCAAAAATTAAACAACATTAATAAGGGGAATCGCCTATAAAAAAAATCCACAAAAATTTTGAATCGTAACCGATTTAAACTTCAAAAAGTCAATGTTGCCTGTAGGCAACAGTGGGCATGAAAGGGTTAAAGTTGTTCATTTGCAAGGCAGCTGACAGACAGAAACGGAGACGGCAACTAAGGAGGATCCTGCCAGCTCCCTCCTCCTCATCCTCAAACATCCCGGTGTTCTGGCACACTCCTCACTGTTTGTCTTGTTGCTACAACGCATATGACGCTCGCCACGCCCACAGACACACACACACACATACACATACAGCACTCCGGCGCACGCCCATAAATAAAACATTTCACTTTGTTTTGTCGACTGCCTCTTAGCCTAAACGAACAGAGAACCGAGTTTCGAGCTTTGAGCTCCGAGCTTCGAGCAGTGAGCAGCGAGAATCCCGAGAACATCCGAGATTCGAGCCCCTCGTCCCGCCAATGTGACACACTTTGATTTGACTTTAATGCACAATAACATTTTATACTGCACTGCCTTTGGCTGTTGGCTGTTGTCTGCTGAAAAATGCACAAAAGCCGGGCGAATTGATGATGGAATGCCGGAATGCAGTGCTCGAGTGCCACGGTGAAGCCCCGACAAACGCAGCTACTTTATGTGCGACTTTTCATGTTTGGCTCCCTGCTTC
Source organism: Drosophila ficusphila (assembly GCF_018152265.1). Classification (NCBI taxonomy): domain Eukaryota; kingdom Metazoa; phylum Arthropoda; class Insecta; order Diptera; family Drosophilidae; genus Drosophila; species Drosophila ficusphila. The sequence continues at coordinate 23,965,857 of NW_025064737.1, forward strand.
CCGTTCCCGGGAGAACCCTGCGGCTTCCGCTGCCATTAATCATTATTATTTAAATCTCGGCACACATATACGTATATGCAATGAGGATACGCATTTAAAAGCCAATTAGAAGAAAATAGCACTGCTTTGTGGTTTTCGCCTTTGAGTTATCAGAAGCCGCAACAATGCTATTAAAATGCCGAAATGCAAAGGTGAACTTGTGTGAGAAAATTTGTTTGCGCATATTTCGGTTCCCCAAAATGCACTTTAATAGACGGAGCCATTAAATTCAGAAGCAATTCCCGGAGAAAACAGTTTTATTAGTCCGGAAATATGTTTTCTCATTATTTTTGTAGTTTGCTTCAAAATACCGACCATAAAAATAGGTAAGTGGATGCTTCTACTATCAATCTTGATTTTGCTTGATGTGCACTTTAAATATTTTCCAGGCATTAGAGAATAATGAAAAGGGTTAAGCAATCATTTTCCGCTTTAAGAAAGGTTTAAATGCCCTGGCGGAATTGTCCCTCTATTCGACGCATAATGAACTACATAATTAGTCGAAAGCAAACTTTTTTCCGCCTACTGACAACTTCGTGGGGAGCTACGACTAATGCAAATTCAGGCAGGCGCTCGTTCCGTCTCAATTTTTTCTGCGGACTCGCCCAAAAACTTTGCCTAATTGGCAGAGGAGGGGGAAAATGGGAGAGCAGGAGGATGGAAACTCTGGCCAGCCGCCGCCTTCGGTTTCCATAATCTGCAGCCGCCAACATGTTGACTCCTGCACAATGTCAGCGGAGCTGTCGTCAAGTTGGCTTGGCTACATTTCGGAGAGTGGAAACCCCACTCGACAAGTCGCAACTCCGGCAAAGTTTTTGGCTGCCGAGTGCTCTCCAGGAATTTTTGAAATACGCCTGCAAAATTGTTGACAGTTCGAGGTCGTTAACGCCGGCAGTTAAATATTGAAAGCCCGCGCGCACCCCAAGTTATTCAATAAATGTCAGGGCGGGAAGCCAAGTCTGCAACTTGTCAGGTGGGTTTAGTGCTATCCAGGGATTGCCCAAATTATGGCAGTTGGCACGCACCGGTCTGGCCACATTTCGGCTGCAATGCTCACGATTTTGGCCACATGTGTTTGGTTTTCTCGACTCCGTCTTCGGTGAAAGCGAAAACCTCCGCGCATGTGACCTTCGTCGGCTGACGGGGCAAATTAATACCAGGCCATGAAGAATTTAAACTTAATTAAAGTTTCGCGAGCTGCATGTGTGCAAGACGCACTGCGAGAGCCGCCACGAATTCAATTTTAATTATGAACTTAAATCGAAAAACTTTGCATTTACACGAGGCATTCCGTCTGTGGGCGAGCCTGCCCGCGGACGATCCTCCTTCCTCCGGTCGCAGGATACCGACTGCTTTGACTGCCAGGACCCATTCAAACAGACATTCGCGGCATTCAGAACATTCATATAGTTGCCGGCTGCTGCACCAAAAGAAAAGCCACTCACTCTTAAATTTGAAGTCTCGCAAAAATACTGTTTCCCTTATTGCATAGAGTTTCCCAATATTTTTTTTTGTCACAGAAACCCATTAAATAAAATAGAAAACATTTAAAAGTGATGGAAAAACTAAGTCAGAGAGAAACTAGAGTTCTTAATTCTATTCTGGGTTTTCTTTAAATTTATTTTCCTGCAAATGTTTACTAATAAAAGTGTCTATATTTTTGCAAGCCATTTTTTGGCCACAACATATTTATATTCATAGAAAATGTTTTTGTGGTAAGACCCTTTTTATATCTAGACTTAAAAACACAGTTCCTGGCCATTGGAAAAACATTTATAACAGTACGCAAGTGGGGTAAATCTGAAATTTGTTTCTACAAATCTAAATGTGAGTTTTATCAGTTATCGTAAAAGAGAACAATTTTTGTTGCAGTGCGCAGGCTTTCAGCTTTTATTTATGCAAATTTTCGGGTTGTTGCACTTGCGGCGACTCTCCAGCACAGAGCTATCTATGTAGCTGGCCGAGAGCTAATTAAATGTGGCCCAGAAGCGCGCAGCCATTGAAAAGCGAGCCGGAGCCCGCACAAAATACGAGGCGGCTGCATGGGCATTTTAAAGCTAATTTAAAGGCTTCCACTTTCGGTTGCAAAGGCGGGAGTGGAAGGGTTCTCGCAGCGACGATGGCAGCGGCATGTGCCACACATCACGTGCCGGCGAAGACATTGCAGTCGATGTTCATGCATACAAATGCAGTCGGAGTTCTCCGTGGCCGTGGAAGCCTTTTTATGACGTCAGTGAGAACGACTTTTGCTGCTTCGCCACAGAAAACCCAGAAACTATTCCCCGACTTTTAGTGTCGTCTAATGCGACGAGGTCGCAGCTACAATGTCGCGTTCGGCGCCCTTTCTCCTTTTCCTATTCCTATTCCTACTCCCTTTCCCGTTCCCGGTTCTTTTCCTTGCCGTTTTGTTTTTAAAACAAATTTCCAAAATCAATATTTGCCGAAAGTGTTTTGCATACCAAATAATTTGGCCAAACAACTTGCAAGGCAGCCCGAGCAAGACGGGGGCGAAAAAAAGCTGAGAATTTGTAGTGGCAACAGCAGCTAAACAAATTGTCAACAAATGATTTTATTTTCCTCTCGTTTTTTGGGGTCTCCAACGGGAACCCACATACGGTGGGGCTGACCTGGCCGCAGGGCATTGGCAAACAGTGAAAAATTGAATCGAACTTTAAGTCCAATAGGAATATGAATAGGAATCGAAAAGGGCCACAGACCCTCCGCCAGCTGGAACTTAAACGCTCAGCCAAAATCCGGCATTATCGGAGGTAAATTGGATGGGGAAACCTCGTACTCGGAGGGACTTGGCAGGAGGAAGTATGTAGTACAAGTGTACGGGCTGCCTAAGCAAATAAGCGTTTCTGCCTAATGTGTGCCTAAGTTTTCGCAAAGTTTTCTGCTGTTTGTACTTCGCATAAGTAAACAACAAGCGATCCTGGGACCGAGCCATATTTCAAGTGGTCGCAGGCAGTTGGGCGAGGTGCATTGATATATTACGTGTCAGTAAACCAAGCGACTGCGATACCCTGTACTTTCAGGGGGTTTCGTAATAGTTTAATCTAGAAAATCATCAGTTTTAATTTAAAACTGTAATGCAAACAACATCTTAAATTCAGTTAATATAAATAAATTATATTGTATGAGATAGTTAAAAAATGTGGACTTAAACCTTTTTCTTCCAAATTTATTGCAAATGATTATCTCGAAAGCCCTTCGAAGTATGCAATAAATTGTGTTTAGAGGCAGTTGGCTTCCCTGTAATTGACAATGGGTGATCGAAAGTCGTAATGGGCGACTATATAGTTCTTGGTTGTTATGGCCGATGGCCACCTCTTCGTCCTCGTTAGCCGTGGCCATAGTTGGCAACACTTCCGCCAGGCAGTGCAAGTTTGACACGCGCATCAACACGCGCTTTGTCAACTGCTCACTCTCGCCTCGTCCTTCTTGTCGTCCTGCAACAGGAAGGCCGCTCAGACGCACACCCATAAACAATCCCGCACACACACACACACACAGCGGCATGGAGATGTCCTGGCTACAATGTGTGTGTAGGAAATTGGTTTCACTTGGCTGCACTCTGCTGAAAAACCAATAGCGAGGAGTCGCAGGAGCAGCAGGAAGTCTTCAGTGGCCACGCCGCACTCGATAATCAGCAATGACGGCCAGCCGACGGCGGACACAAGGACGGAAGGACATTCGGACACAAGGACATTGAGACTGCGGACAGTGGGCTTGCTTAGTCCTCGCTTGCCCCCGGTGCTTTGAACCTACAATTAATTTACTTTGTTTTTCCAGCTGACCAGACATTAACATTACATACTTGACTTCCGTGCGTGGCAGGCGCACATACTCGTGCTCCACTTCACTCCTCCTCTCGGCCTTCCAAGGTCTTCGATTGCTGACCTGCCATATGCCGGCATTTAGCTATTTACTTACTTTAGGCATCATAAATTATTTTAAGCTGCTAAGCTTCGCTTTCACTGATATTTCGCGAGCAAATGTGCTGCAGTGTGTGTGTTTGTGTTTTTGCCGAGCACATTCTGGCAAAACGTTGGGCAATTATGGCGCACCTGGTTGCTATTAGGGCGTTTGCCACGCCCCCCCTGCCGCACACTCCCGCCTCCGCAGCCATCTTACCTCTAATGACAGCCATTTGTGCAGTTTTTGTCAGTTGCGTTTATTTATTACACTTGTGTTGCTCCTCGTAATTTGTTTATTTGTTGCTTTAAAAACTTTTGCCACGCGACATGCAAGCCATTTTTGTATAGCTATATGGGCACCGGCAGAAAAGTTATCAAATGATGATGAATTGCCTTATAAATCTTATAAATAATAATCAAAATGAAGCGTATAAATAACAAAATCATAAAATGTATCAAGTAAAAGGGGAAAATAACAATATTATATATTACAAGTTTTATTAAGAAGCATTATTCCTTCCATTTCTTTAAGTGCACCGCCAGATTCGCTGGCTTCAGATATTTTGCTTTTGTTTAAAGCCGGGAAAGCAGGGAATCGCATTTGCATACATTGGGTTTAAATATTCATTTGCAGGCAGCACAATAAACCCGCAACGCCCTCCGCCCCGCCGAGTTGTCCCATCGAACCGGACAGCAAACAAAGAGCTCCGGATGGTTCATTGCGGGTCAGGCCACTCAATTTTCAGTTTGGTTTAACTTCAAACGAGACGCAGTGACAGCGGAATTGAATTTGCAGCATGTCGGGCTGATCCGAGTGACGTTCGATCGCTAATTGAAGGGATTAGCGAGGGTGACCTGTGAACCGCCGGTGGAAAACGGGCCAAGATGCCCGTGCCAAATGGGGCTTACCGTCCGCGAAACAATAAACAAATTAGTCGACAGCGCTGCATTAATTGAAATGCTTTGCAGCCGCCGACGGAATGGAATAACGTTAAAGTTCCTTAAAGTCTAATGAGCACAAATATTTGTTCGTGGCTGCTGGCGGGAAAGTCTCTGTGGAAAAGCAAATCCTTTTCGTTCAGAAGGGAGTTGCCAATGCCGATCAATGCGGCAAATGAGCTTCTCGACAGACAAAAGCCTTGATTGATTGCCGGAGAGGACTTAAAGTTTGCTGCTTATTTAATTAGTCGAAATTTTAATGGCTTTGCCGGAGGTCGGATGATGGAACATTTGGCTTAAAGCGTTACGCCCAAATTTGTTTCGAAACTGGTTGAAACGAGCCTTCAGGTTGTTTGTTGTTTTTGCTGTTTGCTAATTTCTCGGTATAATTACGGCAATTGCCGTTAAATGCTGGGTACATATAAATTGGAAATTAGTTAATTTGCAGTTGCATTGCAATGATTTTGGCCACCGGCCGGGGCATGCCACAAATCAATACGAACAGTGCGTGGTGGTGCAGTGCATAAATACATTTATTGACATGCCAGCAATGGCAGCAATATTTTAATTAAAAACGTTTGCTAATTTCATAAATTAAGCATATTAGCCGTGCGCTTTTTTCGTACCTACTTAAATAATACCCATGCGCTCAGCTTAATTCACATTATTTATTTGCCAGCCATTTAATTGATTTCGATGTTTATACTCTCTGTTTTTTAGGCCCCTACACTTCCATGCAATTATGTTTTAATGTTAACTTATCAATTTGTCTGACTAAATAAATTATTATTATGATTCGTTTTACCTCGACATTCACAAGCAATTTGCTTAGCTACTTATGTATTTGAAACGAATATTTTCGCAATTGTGTATGCAGTTCCAATTATTTATGAATGCTAAACTGCAGCCTCGTTTAAAATGGCCAGCCGAAAAAGCCCTTGATTACGCACACTAGAAAACCGAATAATTTCCCAAAATAATTTCAATTATGAACAGATTTCCATACGCTCGACCGCCTTTCCGCAGCCACCCTCTAAATGCAGACACAAATGGCATTTTGGTTTGTGCTTGAACTCGAGTATGATTCAATTAAGCCTTGGCCGAAACCGTTTTCCTGTGTGAGTGGGTCAGTACATGATTTTGGCTGCGAGGGAGATTGTGTGGATGGCGGTATTAATTTGGTTCAGTTAAATGCATAGTTGAAAGAGAATCTCGCTGGGAAAAGGGCGATTAAAGCGAATTTAGGCCAGAACTTTCAAGTTAATTAACTCAATTATTTCTATTGTTAAGCTTAGGCGGCTTAGTTTACAGCCTGAAAAGATATAAATAAATTGTAAAGAATTTGCTTAAAGCGAAAACTATGTTTGTGATATAAACGTTTTGGCTTAAGAATTAAACGAATTGGCTTAAGATTTTAAGAAATTGAAAGTGATTGATTTTCAATTTAAAAGTGCTATTTTTATTGACTTAGAGAAGCTGGCATCATCTTAAATTAAAGAAGGTCAAACAAGATTTAGTTTCCACTATTTGCAATAAAACTAAAGCGTTTTGATACAAATATAGCCAACATATTGTCGCTATTTTCTTACTGTCAATATGAATCCAAGACTCTCTCTGCCCGATTTCGTGTGTAACAGTTCCCCTTTGACCCGCAAGCGACCATTAAACGCCAGACGAGCGCGCTCGGCATTGCAAGTTGGTCGGACACCTTAATGGCCAACAGCCGTGACAATCTCTTTTCACATTCCGGCCATGGCCCACACATTTTGCCACTCTGTGGCCTTCTAATTGATGTAACAAGTGTTTGGGCCATGTATCTGCCAGAATTTATAAGTGGCAAAAGAGTCAGGGAAGACACAGTCGACACAGAGTCCAAGACGCTTGTCGATAGCAGTTGGCCTAAGGTCATCAGCCACCCACCGCTTACCCACACACACACGACACATAGGACACAGGGGGGCTCGCAGGACGAAGGACTGTGGAGACAACCACAGTGGGGTGTGCCCGCTCCCCCCGAGGATTCACACTCAATAGAGGGCGACACGTAGCTCGGCCAAGTGCTGATGGCCCAGACAACTGCCACTGAACCGGAGGAGACCGAGACGGAGACTCGACTGCGATTCCGCTTTCGCTGGAGAAGCTCGGCTTCGGCTGTTGCTTGTAATAAATTTGCTTGAAACATGCAATGCCCCCGGAGGATTCCGCAGGATACTGTCTGTTCGTCTGGCTTTTGTTCTATATCCATCGCTGATGATGTCGGTTTGCCGTGCAAAGCCACAAATTGCCACTTGGCTGCCCGCTCGTGCCAATCTGCTGCAGTGCCCCCTTATTGTCGTTGCTGTTGGTCTCTGAATAAATCTAAAGAAATAGCATTTAATGTCTATTTGCTGGAGATTAAGATAAAAAGCATTCCCTGGCAATGTCATCCGGGAGAAGGGACTTCTCTGGCTTACTTCCCTGGACCTGCAGCAGCAGCAGCAGCAGCTCTGGGCATTCGTGCGGCTTATCGATCTGGATTTGCTGCATTGTCTTCCTATCCGACCAATCCCTTTTCAAATGGCACGCTCGTAACTGCCACAAACAAGTGACACAATCAACACTTGATAGAACAAACACTTCTAAATTAATTAAATTGCAAATATCCTTGAAGCAGCTGCACTCTTCACTCACACACGGCCAGTTGGTCGCTCACAAAGTCGGTGCACTCTGAAAAAAGGATCGATTGATCAGGGGAAAAGTTCTTCCATAAATGGTTCTCTAAAGAAGAAGACTGATCAATCTATTTCCAACTTCCTTTAAATAAATATGTTATTAATATAATTACTGGTTTTAATTTTTAGTCTCCAACGAAAGCATTTCTTTATAATCTTTCGAATAGATACTGATTAGAACCCATATTTTTTCTAGTGTACATTGCACATCCCATATAGTTGTCAACGTACTCTCGTCAATACTCGTCCGTAGGACCACTCTGCTCAGAGATAATCCAGGCCATCAATAATGCAAACAGTTCTTCCTGGCTGCTGCTCCTTGCCGCCCGCCTTTCCCCCTCCCCCAATTCCCCCCTCGCATTCCCATCAGCTGGACCACTACATCGCCTTTAGTTTTGAAGGGGCTGTAGCCTTGTTTGCTTTTCCTTGCGTCGCCTGCAGTTCTTTTGTGCTTTTGCCTCCGCTCGGAATAGTTCTGCTTTTGTTTTTTCCCCCTCTCAGGTTCTTTGGCTGGCGGCCGTTGCTCAACAATTTGGCAAAAGATTTCTCAAGTTGAGTTGAGTTTGGGTTAAACTTGAAAATTAAATGAAATATTTTGCAGGGAACTCGGATCAGGTCGCTCTCTATGTGTCTGTGTGCGTGGGTCAGCGCTTATGCAAATGCAATCAGAAGAATGCTCGAGTTTCGGGCACCTCGAAAAACAATGGAATGCCTGATAGTTCTGATAGTTCGCCTTATGCGATTGTCTCCCGGGCTATCAATCAAAGTTTTTCGGTGGGCGGAGCCGCAACAACATTGTATTGCTTTGGTTTTTCCACCCATTTCGCAGTGCGGCCACGCCCACAAATTTGCAAAGCCGCAACTTTGATGCGGGCGCGGTGGTTTCGGCTACAATTACATAACACGAATATAAATTATGGGCGCGTGTAAATTTTTCAATTGCTTAATGAGCGGAAGTGGCCATCATCGTTATATGTTTCAAGTTGTACACGTCGCTTAAATGAATACCGCACGGAATATGAGTGTACTGGTGTGGGTATCACCGGTGGGTGGTGGGCGGATGGGCGTGGCTCGTCAGGTGTTCCGCATGCACTGTATAATTAATTACAATTAGGCGAATCGGGGTTTGATTGCAGGCAGGAGGTTCCTGTTAATTTGTAAAAGTGTTGCGCTTCAACGTTCCCAGCGAACATTTAATTTATGGGCCAGCTGTTAAATGTTGTACTTTGTGTGACAAATAGCCTGCAAAGTTGCATATATGCACTTTGAGATTTTTCGGGCCGAGGTAATTAAGGTTTCAAGTGTCGCCGAAATGTATGCTACGTTTTATGAGCCACAGCGAATGTGTGGAAAATTGAACAGTTTCAGTTTTAATGGAACATCTTTTATGTGTAAACCGAACTAAAAGTTCCATTAGTGCCAAAGATTAAATATTAAAAGCTCAACATTTTAAATCAGTTCGCTTTTAAATTTTAACAATTTACCCAAAAAGTTTTTTTTACCATAGAAGGTATAATACGATAACTCTGGGTTCCATTCTTATTTTAAGATGCCAGTGATCTGAGCTTTTAAAACCGAAAGTTGTTTTGGTTCATTTGGTTGATATAGTCTTATGAAATTACTATTAGGATCAGTATTTGCTACTAATGGAGCAATAACTTATTTATTTTTTGTGCTTTATGTTTGCGCACTCGGATAGATCTATAAATTCCTTATTTGGTTAGGCCTGCGCCGAGAATTGAATCTCTATTTTATTTCGTACCGAATTCAATTTCATGGCATTTAGAGCAGATTGCGAGTGGCGGCGGTCCGTCGCCGTCCGCCGAGTGACGTAAATTAAATTAGTGTCAGAAGAGCACTGTGTGAGTGAGCGTGAGTGAGTGTCTGTGCGTGCCTGACACGACCGACAAACATAATGACCGACCAACACCAACACTAACAGCAACACCAGCAACAGCAAGAGAACACAGAAAAGCGGCGGGCCGAGCGGCTAAAAAAAGAAACGGCGAGGCAGAAATTGTATGCAAATTATGCTTGACATTGTTTCAGCATACTTTTTGGCGTGTGCGCCAAGACAAAAGCTGACATTTAGCCCAAGGAGCATAAAAAGTGATACAAAACGCAGGAATGAGTCGCGGAAGGGGCAGTGTCTGAGGGGAGGGCGAAAACTTTGTGACATTTTTTGGCGCGCACAACGGAAACGTGCAAAACTGGCAAATTTATAATGAGCCGCGGGTTCAGAGCGCTGCGTCCGCTCCTGCATCTGCCACCCACTTTTCACCCCGGTATTATATATATATTTATATATAATATAAATTTATATACATACTTCCAGCCAGCGGCGTTTTCTTTTGCTCCGCTAAGCACTAAGCGCATTTGTCGCAAGGTTTTGACTTTAAAATGCGGAGTGCCGCAGTTCAAAAGGTTTCAGGTTGCCTGGTTTCAGGTTAATACCAGAAAATGCTTTTAAGAATTTTCATACCTTGATTTATTGGTTCACACGCATATCCACGCGGGCATTGAGCAGAGTTTACTGCCGAGGCATTTGCATTTCAAATATGCCATGAATTGATGTATGGAATTGCTGGGGATTCCGCTAGCTGCAAGTGGTGCACATAAAAAAATATACTCGTATTATTTCCTACTCATCAGAAATTGATAGCGAAATTGGAGTATCTATTATTTAAAATGGCATTTCACGTTTTTCAACAGTTATTAATTAAACAAGCGATCAGGATCAACAATCCAATTTAAGTCAAAAAACAAAAATCATATTAATTTGAAATGCACAATTCAAGTTTCCTTTAAAAGTAATTAATAGTCCATCACCAGTGAAGGACTTTTTTCCCGTGTGCTTAAACTGACGTCAAGGTTCGAAGCAATTTATTGCATTATTTATATTAAATCGCATAGCGAGTGCTTTAATTTAAAATTAAACACACAAAAGAAAGGCCATCAAGTGTGGATTGTCGTCTGCTGAATTCTCCGCGTTGGTGTTGCACTCGAATTTATTTTTCACGCATTTTAAATGTATTTCCCAGCTTAATTGCGATAACGCACCATCTTTTAACAATAAATGAGATAACGAAGGCTCAGTGGACGGCAATTGCAGAGCGATCGACCAACAATAACAACCGCGAAAAACATTGAAAAACAGAAAGAAATTGCCAGAATCAGCCTTCTCTGGGGAGAATAACAATTTGTTTATCTTTTAAACGCCACACAAGGCTTGGCTTGGCTTGGCTTATTAAATTTGCGGCGCTGTCCTCTTTTCATTTTTTGGCTTTCGGGGCCAAGTCCGCGAACTTTGAGCCAAGTAATCAGCTTGCACTTCAGCGGCAAGTGACGAGGAGAGGAGCAGAATGGCGAGGGGAAGGGGAAGGGGGAGCGGACTAGCCAAGCCGTTGACAAGTTGGCTAACTTTTAATGCAGCTCACTTAAAAGTTCTTGCCGGCTGAAGCGGCAGCCTTGCGTTTACTTTATTAAAAGCACGACGAAATCTTGATGCAATGTCAGCGCGAAATATTTCCATACGGAATGTTGCCTCGCTGCCGTTGGAAAATCTGTCTTAAAGGAGGCTCTTAAAGCGCCACACAGTGTCAGCCATTTTAACTGCATTAAACATGCTCGTACGGAAAAGCCGAGTAGGAAAAAAGGACGTCTGCTCCGCTCGAAAGCATCCGCATCACGGAAAAGACAGACGGAGGGAGCTGAGTCGATTGCCTGGCACTTGGACACATGTAATAATTCAATTGTGTGAACATCTATTAAGGAAGATTGATGACAAGCGCCGGGCAATGAGAGCAGCCATTCGTCCCGACTCCGCTGCATGTCCTGCAGGTCCTGGCTGGCCGGACTGTTGAGTCGGTGTCGGTGCGTCGCCGGAAAAAAACGGATGCACACGGACACACAAGCAGGGGATTCGCTCATACACAGGATAAATAAATAAATGCGAGGCGGGGGCAGGCAGATGGAGCAGCATCTATCATACAGGCGGCAACTCAGCGCTTCCTCCTCACGACGTCACACGTTTCCAAGGTGTGTGGGGCAGCTCGGATTTCCCGATCATTCTGTTTTCAGTACCGAGTAGGAGGAGGATACAGGGGTATATTGTATTTCCTTAAAATTATGTGATACTTTTAAGATATAAAATCTACTTCATCTGTTCAATCAAAGTGAAATGGTTTCATGCATGCCAAACGTTAAATTAACAAATACTGGAGAAAGAATCTACTTGTTTTTACTGAACCATCTAACCATCAACTTTTATCCTCCAAAAGGAAAGAATATCAACTGGGTATCCCATATTCGATTGTCTACCCAACACATCTCCACCTTCCTCTTTTTTATTGTACACCGCAGTCTCGCATGTCAAATAAACGCTGTCAAATGGAAAATAATTCAAGCTGGGTCAGTCGTGGCAGTCGTGTTTAAAGCGCTAACAGGGGGAGCCGTCCAAGCGAGACGGAGCCGAGCAATATTGACTTACTGCCGGGCACTTTCAACCTTATTAAGTTGACACTGGGAACGCCCCGTCCGATTGTATGGCGCTCTTAAAGCCCCGTCGCCGCCCTTTATGACAATACGCTTGAGTGCCCGTCGCAGTGGCTTTAAAAAAAGGAGTGAGAAGGGGAGGGGAGGAGAGGGGAGGAGTGCGATAAGTGGAAACAAGCTGACATTTATGCAGTTTGCTCAGCCAGCCTGCGGGCAAACCGTTCGAGCACGGCGAAAGCAGAGCATACATCTCGGAGCAGAGTGCACATATTTTGCTGTTTCAGCTGCGGCTGCGACTCTCCGGCAGCAACAAAGCCAATACAAGGAACTAACGAGCTTATTTCCAGACACCACCAGCTCAGTCAAAGTCGCAGGAGCTGCGAGCTGCAAGCTGGGAACTGAGTACTGAGTGCTGGGAACTGCTGCCTGGAGGCTACATCACATGCATGATTGACTGCGCAGTTGTGCAGCGAAACGGCTGATAGTCTATATAGAAACATACGAGAATATGTAGGGACAGGACATCGGAGGGATCGGGGCAAACAGGTGGCCGCCGCATCGATTGTCATAAACTGCGGGCACATGTCCCGGGTTTCCCGCCACTTCATTTGGAAGTTTGATGAGTTGACTTCGGTTCGCCGACGGATTACAGCAAATCAAGTTCGAGGTCTCGCTGATGCATTCTGGTAGCAGGAGGATGCTTAAGCTTAAGCCAATTAAGAGACGCTGGCTAAGTAATGGCAGACGGAATCTGGGGAAACGGAGCGTATACGTAATATTAAAGGCAAAGAGATACTCCGCTAGTTGTAATAAAACTGCATTAAAACTACAATGTGAAGGGCAAAAGGTAAGAGAAACTCAAAAAAGAAAAAAGCGCTTAGCTCACCGGCTTCGGCTGCCAGTTAATTAAAAGTTTATTTCTGCTTCCAGGGATGCAGCAAAAGTTTGGCCTCTGAATAATTATCAATCAACTAGGAGTCGATACTTGATCCCAGATTATCAGGGGATACCCTCTTTGTGCAATCAGCAAACAAACAAATTCTACTCGCAAATAGTTAAAACATTCCACTGTATCCCTGGCTTCAAGGACACGCAGCCGCTTGTTATTAAGCTTCACAGAGCAGCACTTTATTAAACTATTATTAATTAAATGCTAGTTCTGCTTATCAATTAAAATTGACTACCATGGCAGCGAAGAGCGGAGGATAAGGAGCAGAGCTGGCTAGTTAAGTGGGATTAAAAGGCGCTTCCTTTGTCTCCAATTCCCCAGTTCTACATCCTGTGCCATGGATGCTCAATCACTCAACTCGCTGCGGAACCGAAAGAGGACAATTAAACAAGCAATTAACAGACGATCAAATTGAGTGAGTTGCCTTGTTGTTTGTCACTTGTCTTTCGGTTTTATGTGGAAAACCAATGCGAAAACACGACGATAGCAAACAGCGAAAACCAATAAAATGAACTTGTCATAAAATTAACGCATTTATAAAGCAAACAATGCGGGATTAACAACAGCGGTCCTGCTCCTGACACAGTCATCCGCCAACAAACGGCACTGATGAATATGCCAGTCGGAAGAAAGGACATTTGTGGCCAAGAGGGAGGAAGCAGAAGTGGAAGGGGAAGGGGAAAGGACGAATGGGAGCGAATGATGGTATAAAAACTGCCGCGTGCCGTATGCCGAACTATAGGCATTTATAGGCCATTTTTATTTGCACGCTGCGGACGAGTTGCGTGAGAAATAAACTGCCACTTCATTTGCACAGTGCCCGACAAACAGATAAGACAAACATCGCCCTGAGCCGGAGCATCAACATCAACAACACACTTCAGATCATCATCGTCGGGATGTTTATGGCAGACCCACGGCCACATAAACCAGTCACTGTTTATTCGCCTCTCGTTAAGTTAAAATTTGCACACGATTTGTCTGAAAAGTTAAGATACTCCAAATTTCATATCATAACTAAAAGATACGGGTTTGAAATGATTATCGTTCATATGAAGTTCATTGTTTTTTATGAGCTTCGATGGGATTCAATGAAATGGTTGGTATATCATAACATGTATAATAGTTTAGTGGATTATAATCAATCAAGGGGACACTTGAAATATTTTGTATTATATCTATTAGTTTAACTGTTTATTGTTTATCACCAGGGTACTTAAAAGTCGTTTTTCGTGCCGAATCCTGATACCTTGTGAAGGAATCATGCCAATATTCGGCTTTATCGACGTAGTTATGAGAAAGTCGCGCCGTTGCTGGGGATGTTGTTGTCACTCCTCGAACATCGAACATTGCACGACATCTGGCGCACACTTTGCGCCTTTGCCCACAAATTACTGCAGTCAAATTGATCGATTGTCTCGTGCAGGAGCGACAGGGACGACGAAGGACCCAAAGGATATGAAGGGGAGATACGTAATGGGGCCACGGGAGGGGGCGACCATTTTATGATATAAGGCAAGAGGCACTGAACTGTGGTAAACGATTTGTTGTTGTTATTGTCTTGAACATTGCATGCCACAAACACGCACACATCCACACACTCACGAGCATACCCATACACACACACACTCACTCAGTTACAGCCACACTCACACAGATGAATTGAATTAAATTGGATTCGTTGAGTTTGTGTAAACAAAATTTTAATGTCTTTTTGCTTTTGAAGTCATTCACTCAAACTCAAGTTGGGCTGTGCAGCCCAGACTCACACACACACACGAGCACACACCCACACAGCTGCACACCGACACAAAGGGCCAGGGGAAAGGGGAAAGGGGGACTTGGAGTCACCATGATGTTGATATGTCTGACATAAATTTCATCAACTGTCTAAGTTAATGACAGTAAATTTGTTTGAAAATTGCTTTAAAATGGCAGGGCAACCGAGTAGCGCAAAAACAGAGCAGAGATGTTGCCGGAGAGACGGGTTCGGTTGAGGCTGGTACTTTTGTTAGTTGTTAAGGTAGGCACATACACAGACACCCTATAGACCCCTCCCCATGGAAGACACTCACGCACACAAAGACATCGCTGGGGCGCCATGTCGCTGTGACAGCCATGCGCCAAAGACGCTGGCGCTGGCAAAAGAAATGACTGAATCCAGCGAAATGTGTCATGATAACTCAAATAAAGAATGGAAGCCAACCCATGCTGAAACCCGCTGTCGCAGCCTCCGCTGTCCGTCCCTCTTAACCCCACAATGGCCCACGCCCGCGATTTCCAGTCAGTCAACCAGCCGCGAAATGCAAAGTGCGCGGCATTCGCGGCAGCGGAAGCGACTCGCACACACACACATGGCGCAGGAAAAAAATGGGGAAGGAAAACCCAGGGGTGGGGGAGAAACTGAAAAAGGAGCGCACAGGATGCGCGGCTAGGATGAACTTATTACGTAAGAGCGAATTTATGAAGTGAAACGAGTTAAATGCCAGGCCAAAAGCAACCCAGGGGGCGTGGCGCGCAACCAGAACCAGTAACCAGGATCAGCCACAACACACAGAGAAAACCGACCATAGTACTGTGCTTTTGTCAACAAAACGATTCATTTTAATAAAGTAAACAACCAGTTCCGGTAACCAAATCAATTTACAATAGGGTAAATCAAGCGAAAAAACCCATTACATTTGAGCATCTATATTTTTTTCAGCATGACCTACTTTTAAAGAAGTACAAATTCATAGCATAACAAAAAATTCACTTAATAACCAATGTTTAACGTTCCCTTTTGTGTGCCTAAAAATATTTCAATACAAATAAGTTGATACAGAAGAACAGGGCAAGATGACAAATAACCTAATAATATCGCAGTGTTTTTACTCCATGTTGCGACAGCTAAGAAATCATTTCGCAGCCTGTGTCTTGTGCCCAAAATTTTTAATCTGATGATGTCAACACAAATTGTGGCCCGCAAGTCGAGAGGGCCAGAAAAACACAGCAGCAGCATAAACGCGGTGGGAGGAAGGAGGGGGCAGGGGTCGGGGGGCAAGGACGTCAAGGACTCCGCAAAACGCTCTGGCTGGCAAAAGGTTAGACGGCGAGTGTCAAGCGCGGAGCTCTCGCCTTCGAGTGGCGCACAGCTAGGATCTGAGAATCTGCGACTGCAACTGCAACTGCCACAGCGGCCTTGTAGTGTCACTTGCAGCACATAAATTTGCGCGGGTTTTTTATTATTTTCCCTTTTTTTTTGCTCGTGCGCGGCATTATACAACTGCAATTTGCAGTGCCGCTGCAGGCGGATCCTGGTGGAGAGGCGCTAATGCAAGGCACCACAGCGTGAAGGATACGGGCATGGCCTGGCTTGTTGAGAGCGTCTCCACCCCGCCCCGCGAGCTCGCAGCTCGAAAATGCTAAATGATGTCAGTGGACAGGTAATCATGGGAAAGGTTTAAGCCCAGTCCCAAGAATGTGTGAGTTGCGATACGAGCGGGATGAAACCACGCTTCTTTACTGCGTAAAAAGTTTTACGCTTTTTGTAATGTTTTTTGTTTCCGATTAATATCATTAAATGTTAATTAGATATTAAAACTCAACAGATGTTTGAAGAAGCTATCAATACTGCCACACTAAAGAGTAAATTTCCTGAAAATAAAAAACTTCATTATTTCAATCCATTTTGCAAACGAAGAGCACTTCTCGCACAGTTGGTATAACTCAATTAATTATACAAATGGGTTTTTTCAAAGATCTACTGTGCATAATCCTTTTTTCTAAATCAACGTATTATATCATCATAGTTCGATTGCTAAACGCATTGTACGTGTCAAAGTAGTACAAACCACATGCGGCTTGCCGCTTGGATGCTTTTAATTAAGCCCGAAATCCAAATACAATTAAACGGGCAAAGTCAAAGCAGTCGGGCGCTGCCCGCGGTTTCCTGTGTTATTAGATACGACTATCGCAACATTTGCTCACCCCTCCCCGGAGAACAAAGCTGGGTGCTGCGAGCCGGGAGCTGAGAGCTTGGAGCGGCCCCAGGTTGTCCTGCGGAGGGACACTCCGCCCCGCAGACCCGAGCCAAAAGTCACGAGTTTGCATGTGTTTGGCCATATCTCGTTAAAATTATCGACAGCGCCCGCAAGTATATCAAATTTACGGCACCCACAGTGCATGCATAACAAGTGAATACTGTTGTGGGGCTTTCGGCAAATGGAAAGGGCGGAGGGGGAGGGGGCGCAGGAGTGGGAAGTGAAGCAGCTTGGGGCGATCGGAGGCAGCAACAATTGCAACATAGAGATAACAACGACGACGGTGGTGCCAAACAACAGTGTCCAATTAAATTGCATTCCGACGCGTGTGCGCGAATTATGGAACCCGAGCGAAGCGCCGTTTATTAAATTTCAATTCACAATCAATAAGCCGGGACGAGCGGAACGGCAAGCAGAACTGAACAGAACAGAGGATGCCCCATGAAGATGCCACGCTGCAATTTAATGAAAGTATCACAATGATTGGTTTCCACTGGCGACTAAGCAGCGGCAAAAATGTCCGGCATAATGAATGGCATCGGGCAAAGACACTGGGCGCCGTTGAGCGTCGTCTTCGTCCGAGTTGCATTAGTCGCCAACATGGAAATGCTATATATAAACCCGGACAGGAGCCTTGGCTGACAGGCAGCTTAAATCCTGCCGAAAGCTCCGACTACCGCTCCTGCTCCTGCTGCTGCTGCCGGTCGTCCTCCTGCAGCTACTGAAAGCTGCCCGAGAAGCATCAGTGTCCACAGCTTCAGCTTCAGCTCTAGCATCACCATCAGTATCAGCGGCCCCAGCAAGATGCATTGTTTGGTGTAGAATTTAATTTTAGTTTAACTTTGTAATTTATCGATGCCGTATGTCGTCGACGACGAGCTCAAGCAGCGCTCCTCTTTTCTAAAATGGCAGCGTCCGAAACGGAAAAAGGACCTTTTTGCAAGATGAGCCTTGGCGGTGGCACACATGGAAAAATTACTAAAAAGCCAAAACTTCGTTTGTATCTTTTTAGCTGGAACTAATTATATGTATTCTGGAATTGGCATGTTCATTATTTCAGTAGTTTCACTAATACATTACAGCAAGGATCTAAGCAAAATTTTCAAAACATTTCGGTAAGGTTTTTTCCCAGTGCTGTGGTGGCTATCAAGCGCAGCTCGCCGCTGACATCGTTGCTGACTACCTTCATTAGTGTTTTGTTTGGCTTTGGCTAACCATGGGGGACAGGCCGGGATCCTTTTTTGATGTGGGCTGGTGCTTTTTGAAGTTTACCCCCGAAAAAGTGCACAGTTTCGCCGCTGCAAGTTGCCAATCTCGCTGCTGCGCTCCCTTTTTCTTCTCCGGTCTTTTTGTTTCCTTGTTTTCCCCCATATTGTTGGCCGGTCGGTCGGTTGGATGGTCGGTTGGGCGGTTCGCCTTACCAGCTGCGCTCTATCTTGCATTTGTCTTCATCGACAGCCAAGTTGTTAGCTCTTTCATTTTTCTTTCGGTCGCAAAAACTTTGGACTCGTTCTCATTTGCCCGCTTTCCACTTAATTCCCATTTTGCCCCAGTATCAGTGGCTAACTCGTTTGTCTTTTCAGTTTCAGTTCGCTTTACGAATACGTATACGTAATGACAATTAGAATTGACAGACAGAGCGCTCCGAAAGTTGCCCCGGCCAGTTGCCTCCGGCAGCTGTTATTGTTGATTGCATCTAATCCCGAAGATTTTATACTCGAACTGCAGCTCGAGGAGCACCCACTCCATTAGTCCTTAATGAACAAGTTACAATTTGGGCAATGGCAGCGGGAACGGCAACAGCAAATGCAACGGCAATGGCAACTTAGCCAACCCATGACAATCCCTCTCGTCGGTCTCATCAATATGGAATTAGAGCCCTTGTTGCAAAGGGTGGAACGATAGTT
Organism: Drosophila ficusphila; assembly: GCF_018152265.1. Classification (NCBI taxonomy): domain Eukaryota; kingdom Metazoa; phylum Arthropoda; class Insecta; order Diptera; family Drosophilidae; genus Drosophila; species Drosophila ficusphila. The sequence continues at coordinate 23,984,838 of NW_025064737.1, forward strand.
CTCCTTGGCTTGTTAGCAACCGCATTACGTGATGCCTGCTTTTAATTTGTGGGAGGGGGCGAGGAAGTGGGTGTCGATGGCGGTGTCGGTGTCGGGACATTCACCCTAATCAGGCATCCCAGCAAATCTGGGGGGCGTGGCACTCGCATTTCTGCACTTCTTGGAGATACTTTCAAGTGCACTTCGTCAGTTATTCAGAGTCTTTGTGCGGCCAATTAATATGCTCGCATTACAAATATGCGCTCAATTACGCATAATTAGTCAAGCACGTGTAGCCACGCCCCGGCCATTAGACATTGGATATACAAAGAAAAAGAGTGATTATGGAGGGGAAGGCGGGCAGAGGGCGATGCGAGGTGGTCGCCAGTCTGACTGACTGACTGACAGTCTGTCCGTCCGGCTGCCATGTACATGAAAATCCAATTTCGCGTGGGTTTCATTAGCAGCTCAGCTCAACTCCGCTCCGTTCGGTTCGCTCAGATGTCTCCCACTCGTGTGGGCGACTCAAGCAATTTGGCTGCGCGCTTTCAAACAGAGGAGGACAAAACCGCAAAAAATAATTAAGCACTCGGCGAATTCGCCGCTTGACAATGTCAGCAGCCCCTTCAGCGGCAGAAACGGGAGGCGAAAACAGTAGCACAAATCAATGACTTTCGGGTATTGAAATATTTTCAGCCATCGCTACTCCTCTGATGCGGCTTAGTCTTAGGCTGAGTGGAAAACCTCGTGGCAACGACGGCAAACAACAACGGACATGTGTCGCTTAACATTGTGCCAGAGGCACTCGCAACGTGGGCCGCGATATTGAGTTGTCTGCCCATCAGTCAGCCAGCCAGATAGTCAGATTGTCATCCTGGCAGTCAGTTAGTCAGAGCTCAGGATTCAGTACTCGGGCTCGATGCTCTATGTTCGGTGCTCAGCTTGCTGGTCGGCATCAAATGAAGTGAAATCGATGCGCTGCTGACTCTATTCATATGAGCCAAGTAGGGACAGCGGGACGCAGGACGGCCACTCAGCCAGTCAGTCATTCGAGGACACTCAGAAAAGAATCAGCAACATGGGTTCGGAAGACTGAATGCGTTCGTACAAGGATTATAGCCAGCAGTGTTTTCCTCTTTTTTAAATTCTTGGCAAAATAATGTTTAGGTGGTTTTGATGGTGTTTAAACTAATATTATATAAACTTTGTTTGACTGTTGGTTTGTAATTAAACCAACAAAATGTTTGTGTTTAATAATTAAATGAAACATGAAACTGCCAGAGGCAAATCTGTCCCAAACATTTGTGTAAGCGCTCTAAGAACTACATTGTTCCGCCAAAGGCGATTTATACTGTTTCTAGCAATTAATTTGGTTATTTTTTCTTAGAGTGCATGAATCAGCCAGCAGAAACCGGAGAGCAGCCATCCAGCTGCGGAGGACGACATGCGGGCAGCTGTCAATGTGTCTATGGAAATGCGCGGCGCACATTTGAGTGGATTTGCTAACTGATTTTGTCGAACGGACGACTGGCGGCGCTGCTGATTGCGATGCCGCAGTGTCCGAAGTGTTCTGGCGCTTTGTGCTGACAATCGAATTGTGTTGACGTGGCTGGATTATTACTTCATAAGCTGGGTGAAACAATAAAATAATAATGCGAGCCCAAACCACTGCTATCAATCGCCAATCGGCAAAAGCGAAGCAAAGCAAAGTCGAGCCATCGACATCGAAATCAGTATCAGCATCGCAATGTCAATTATCAGCGATTCCTTGCCAACGGATTTGCCCTGGCAAGCCCTTCCAATTCGACAAACCCATTAACCATTTCATTCGATTTTCGTATGCGAATCCCAATTGCCACTGGCATTCCCTATTAGCAGCGGCTAAGCTAATTTGCTGCCAAAGACATGGCTGAAACGTGGGGATCCGCCTCGGAGTCTCGGAGTCACTCGAGGCCACCACAATGCCAATTGTCACTGCCGGCGGGGCGTGGCCGGGTTTGGTAATAAGCTGGAGGAGCGTCGAGTTCATTTAATTGAGACGGAGATCAAATCAATCAGTTTCGTCGAGACAACGAGATTGCTGTTTGCCAGCTACCCAAGCGAATAAATGCTGTTAAAGCAGCACAAACCCCACAACAAAGTACTTACGCATTATTATTCATCCAACTAAAACTTTGATAAAATGTATTATAGATCACCTTTTCACTGGTGTGCCAGAATGTTTGCAAATTTCTGTGACGAACACTGTAAAAATTTGTAATTAATGCTTTACAAGCTACCAAAACTTGCGCTGTTTATTTTAAAGCTATTAAGCAACAGCTGTGGGTTATTTTCCCACAAAAATTGAAATAAAACCAAGGGGAAAAAACCACATCATCATTTTAATGCATTTATTTCATTGACAGGGCATGCAAACCGAAAAAATGTGCCCTCGGCTGCTGATGCGTCTGATGGAGCCACAATGACGTGACAGGACGAAATGGAAAGAGCCGAAACGAAACGATGGGGCGCCAAGGCAGTTATTTCCGTTCGCAGGCGAGCCCCAAAGAGTCGGGAACCTGTTAAGCACTCAATGCGTATAAGAAAATATTCGGAAATAAGTTCATTCATATGGAGTTTGCCGGGAGCGAGTGGCTCTTCGACGGGCGCACAGTCCGTGGTCGGACCTTTAAATGGATTTTACGGAATCCTCATTTAAATACGCAACGGGAGGCAATCATGGCGAGCAGCTTAGTTCTGATGGGGAAATACCCTAGAATGGGTTGTTAGACTTACAAAAAAATCAAATCAGTTAAATAAATAATCATTCGTTCAAAAAAAGTGGAACCAATTAGTGAATACAAAGAGTACAAAATCCGTTTATTGTTTCGGTTGACGCAGCGAAATTACACAAACAGTTAGCACAAAAATAATATCAAAAACTTACATATACTATTTTCAGTTCGTTTATGTATCAATGAAAATTCTATCAACACCTACCTCTAACAAATCGCTGAGGGTATGCATATGTATGGCTTTTGTGGTATATGGAAGCGAGCGAGCCAGTTCAGTAATCGCATGTGCCTGGCCGCAGAAACAACCCACATGCACACACAGCTGCCCTCGAGTGTGTGTGTGAGTGTGTGTGTGGGAAACCTGGAGGGAAAAGAGGGGGAGGAGGGGTGGGGCAGGAAACCGGGAGAAAATGGCCAAGGACGGAGGTCAGCGGTGGAGCGCTGGACCGGCATAAAAAGCTTGTTCTATGCAGTCGTTTAGCTTAACCGCAACATTATGTCGAATGCTGGAATCTTCAATCTGCTGATGCTGCTGCTGCTCCCAAGCGCACTGATGGGGTTTCGGGTAGGGCGGGGGGTTACTTGGCCAAAAGTCCGGGAATCGCCTGGAGTTTATGGCTCGGGTCAAGCGTGAAGGCAAATTCATTTGCCCCACATCCGTGGAACGGACCTAAATTCCCGCTGAAATATGCAGAGCGATGCGTACGCTGTGTACGCTGGCATTGTTTAATTTTGAAATTTTTGCCCAGAGAACAGCAAACCCGGGGAGCTTAATAAGCAAACCCTGGGAATGCATTCCTCAGCTTTCGGCTTTCGGCTTTCAGAATTCAGCATTCAGCTCCCAGTAGCCAGTTCCCAGACCTTGAATGCCGAATGCGTTTAAATGGCAATTACCAGTCAAACATTTGTGTGAGCGCTTTTCACTTTGAGCAGCAACTTAATTCAATTGCCGCTGCACTCAAAAAGGAAGTTTTTGGAGATCAACTGGAGGGAACGGAGCTCGCACTCCGAGACCGAGTTCCCAGCCATTCTGTCAGGCCCGAGTCCATTAAGTTGCCTTAATTATTTAGCAACCTTAAAAGCGATGCCTTTGCGTTTTTAATGCCGACGAGCCATTGCATTTAATTATGAGCACTTTTGTCTGCTGTGCCGCAGTCGTTACGGAGTTTAACAAACTTTGTCGTCTTGACCCTGCCCCCCGAAAAGGGTCGCCCCAACAATAAATAATACAAATCTAATATGATGGGGAGGGTTCTTCGGCGGCGGGAGGCCAATAAATTGTGGAAAAATTCCGATGGCTGGCCGATTGGCTTTTGCCACCTGACAGTTGAAACTTTTGCCGAAAAGCCCAAGGAGCACATGCACGAAATCATATCCACGCACAACAAACACAAATCTTACCCGCACACACACTGGAATATATATATATGTATAGGATTGTGTGTATGTGTGTGAGAACTTGGGCCTGATCCCGAGACGAAGGCTAGCTGCGTCAACGGCACAATTTCGTAATTTTTATGGCAAAAGTTCTCTAATCAAATTTAATGAATTGTGAAAAAGGCAACAAATATACGACAACTTTCTGGCAAAGTTTGTCCTGAACCCGACTCGAGCATCTCGTGGCTGATATTTCTTATAAGTAGACGTCAGCCCAGCAAGTCGAGGATGCGGCATCGATTCGGTTTGGCGTTGTAAATTGGCGGATGTGATTTTTGTGGGCTGGCATTATTAAATGCGGCATAAAATCAGCCCAACCACTCCGCATTGAAGACTAACAAATGCGCACAGTTAGCAAGGGCAGCCAACAAATTGTTGTACACATTTTCCTCTCTCTTTTTTTTCTTTCATTTTTTTTTTTCGACTATGGCTGCTCTAGCCGGTTGTGTCCTTTGTTGTGCCTTGTGGCTGCCGAAGTGTCCTGGCATTGTTCGAGCACTTTTGCCGGCTCAAAGTTTGTCAATGTAACGGAAAACTGTGTTTAAGTAAATTTTTCATAAATTTTCTGTTTGCTGGTAGGGTGCAGATGAGTTGTGGAGTGTTTCGAATCGACGAAATAAATATGCAAAGCGAAGTTTGGATTTTTAATTTATTTATTTTAAAGCGAAGAGAAAAATGTCTAGGGACAGGGAAAAATCTACGTAAATTTAAGCTCCTCATGCTTTTAAAGAGCGAATCTGTCTAGCTTATACTCTCATTAGGTTAATTGCAGTTGGAAAGTAATGCTGCAATATTTTTCGAACTTTTTGCGTCCGTCACACTGTGTTTGCTGGCTGGCTGCCTTTATAATAAGCCGCCATAAATTGTTATATTTTATTAATGTGCCTCGAACGCGTCGAGTTCGTTGGTTGCCAGTCGGCCATATGGAAGTATTAATCAAAGCAAGAACAAAGAGTGTAGCATACATTTGAGCGCTGCAAAATTTCGGCTATTTTTCATTATACGCGTATTTTCGGGTGCGCTAGCCAAAAGTTTTGTACGCACACAGTAGCACAAGCAATTTACGCATTGCCACAAATATTCGACAGGCCTCTGTGGCAAGAAGGGGGCGGGGGCTTGGTGCCATTATGATTACTCATACGCTGCGTTTGCAACAATCATACGGCACGTTATTAGCTGTGTCAGCCTAACGAAAATAATGACAATGAGAATATGCCAAAAGTATTTGTATTTCCCAGCCCGATATGAACACATACACTTATATATACATATATATTGTATATTTATATATACACGTAGTTGGCCGAGCTCGTTGCCAGATGATGACGACGTCTTAACTCCTCATTTCAGTCGTCGTTAGCGTCTTGGGCCAACTGAATCGTTGAGATTTATGTCTTGGCATGATCTTTTGTGCTGCCAGAAGAGCTAAGAAAATATTTTATGAAATAATACACACAAAAACACGCTTAAACACACAAGCACGCATATGACTGTGTATATACCGGGGCATATACCACTCATTTTGGGCGTTAAGTGCTTTCTGCTGCGTCATCTTTTAAGTATTTGGAGCATAATTAGCTTGCCGAGTGCGTGTGTCGGCGGGAGTCGAGTGTCAAGTTGAGTGTTGAGTTGATTTTGGGCCAACTACAACGAATTCACAGGCTAATTGTTTCGTCAGAGGAGTCTGAACGTGTAATATGTCTGTGCGGTGGGAGTGCCGCCCTTTTGCCTCTTTGCTGCTAAAGCCGGTTAATTACGGACTCCCATTCAGAGTCATTCCGCTCTAAGCCTTTGCTCTTTCGGTCAGAAATGTCAGGAGTCACGAGTCGAATGGAAAGCCACATCAAAGATTCCCGGTCCACGGCCCAACCCTTTCTTCTTTTTTTGTCCAACCTTTTAGATATTTTGCGAATTTGTTAGCTAATTAAACAACGGTTGGCTGGCCATAAATTGCCGCTGAACTAGAAATGCTGGGCCCATAATTTGTATTCTCTGTGTTTTTTTCCTTGGCTCCTGGGCCCGCAAATTGAGTTCATTGCACTTGTCGGCCAGCCAGCGGCATGTTGCAGCCACGCGGCGTATGCGCAATATTTGCTGGCTGTGCAGCATTTCTTTGGCACTTGGCTGGCCAAAACGCAGTCAGCTGAACTTTGACAGTGGCGGGCTGTAATTTATGACTTGTTTTACAGGCACCCCCACATATACGAGCACACTCCATCGATAGATGGCGCCACTCGCTAGCGAAGGACTTGAAATATTTATGGAGCTTTCTTTTCGCTACAATTTTTTCCCCTCGACATTTTTTTTTCGGTTCGCGTTGTTCGCAATGGCTTGCTTTTCGCCCTCTGATGTGGTTTTATCTTGGGGACACGCCCCCACCCCCGCTCCCGCCACCGTGGACAAGCTTGTGCTTCTGGGTGGGCGGTCGGGTCGCTCAGTCAACAGTTGACTTTGCCTTTGTTTATGACATGTCCCCTCATTCATTTTAATTAATTCTAGCCAGCATTTCGCGCCCATGGCAATGACGTCGCAATGCAAACAATAAAAAACAAGCGGACAAAGCGATGGACTTGGAACTCGGACTTTGAATCGGACTTGGACTCGGGATTTGCCTGGACTTGGCGTTGGAGGATCCGGATGGACAAGGACCAGGATGAGGATGTGGGGTTCGCCTATGTAAAAATCACGGAGGCGTTTATGCTGGCCAACTATTTTTATTTTCATTCTCATTTTTATGCTCATTCTTGGCGGCTGCCTTACAAGTTGCCCGGCAACATTGCGATGTCGAGGCCAGGCATTGGGGGCATGGGCATTATTGACGTAGTTTATGGAGCCATTTATGACGATTCAACATTTTTATTTCCACCGCACTGCAGGGCAGCTGGGCGGGGGGGATAAAGCGGAGAAAAAATGAAAGGAACGAAAGCAGCATCAACTTAAATTTACTGCTTGTAAAAGCCGCTCGCTCCGGTGTGGGTAAATAAAAACAAAGGACGTGGGGAGGGCGGCGAGAACAATGCCAAAACAACGACGGAGTCAGCCATAGATAAAGCTTAGATGCGCAAAGCGTATCGAGTTTCTATTATCTTGGGGGAAACGTCGCGACGTCTAGGAGTCGAAAAGTTTTTACGCAAAAGACGGCGAACTTAAAAAATAAAAAAATAAATACCACGGAAAGCATAAAGCAAGAGCGCCAGGAGCTCCGAAAGCGAGCATCCACGGCATCCCCACACAAGCGCATAATGAAGCGCGTCATTATCCTTAAGATACATAAACAATGCCGGCGAGAGCGGCAGCTGGCTGGAGGAAGTGCAGCTGCAAGCTACACCTTGAGAAAATATCGAATGCCATAAAAACATCTGCTTAATAAATACTACACTGAATAGATTCAGATTTTACTTTTCTTTCAGGTGATAGAATTCATAGTACAGGATTTATTCATCCCACAATTAGTTCCATTGTATAATATAGACAATAATTTAAAAGCAAAGTGTATTGCTAAACTATAAGCCAAACAAGCGGCAGAAGAAACAACAATAGACAGGCGGGCAAGCGAGTGGAAAATACTTGGGCATTGTTTCTGCTCAGTGCTTAATTACCAGGCAAAAGTTCTATAGTTCCTCGAACTGGGCGAAAGTTTGCGGCATGCGAGGATTGGACAAAGTGACGTTACACAATTACCTTTGCATTGCTGCCCTAAATGCATTCCGGTAATTTTGATGAGAGCCGTATCACCCTGCCCAGAACCAGAACCATCACAAATATTTTCGAATTGGTATCCGATATCTGGGGTGACCCCCATTTCGATTATGGAATTCTCAATTAGCTTGCATAAACGTTATTGCATCGGCCAGACACAAACATGCAGGCGGAGCAGGCCGGGCCAAATAATGAATTTAATCGAAAAAGTGCATAGAATAATATGCATGCGAAATATTTTTAATAGATCGTTTTAGTGGCATCCTTTTGTGCATGCCGCATGCAAGTTTATTTTCTCAGAGAGCGGGTATTTTCTCTGTTTGCTTTTTGTTTCTTGCCCGGGCATTTATTGGTTTTTGAATTTTAATTAAAATTTGATAGCCAGCGGCGTCGAAAGCAGCAGCTTGGGCCCACGCAAAATGCTGGTTAGTGCAGGAACCTAGATTCCGGGCGGTGAGAGCCGCAGGATTCTGCTTTTATCCGGGCATTCGGGAGTAAGTTTTCCGGGTCTGTCCCTTATTTGTCTACGCCTCTGCCACTTCCTAAATAAGAGCCCCGCTGCTGGTCTGTTGCTGTTGCCTCATATATGCCGTGGTTTGGTTTTTGGCCAAGTGCACTTTCGAGCCACGCAGATATTTGTGCGCTTGTGTGCTCAATAAAAGTTTATAAAGCCAACAAATGCAGCGCCGATTTGATGAATGGGTTTAGCGGAGCGGAGCTCATTGTACCGGTTCGCCAATCAAATTACAGCCGTGGTTTTGGGAGCCCGGCTCAAAATTTCATTTGCGTTAAGCTGGCAAAATTGTTTTGCTTATTATGTTGCTCCAGTGCCGCAGGGGCTGGTGCTTCTGCTTCTGCTACTGCACGGTGCACATGGCGTATGAGTAATGTTTATATGAAAATTATGCAAAATGCATATTAAAAAAAAGGGAAACCCCGTTCGCTCACTCGCTCGTTTGCTGCTCTCTAAACGTTGGATGCAGTAAAAATGTGAGCCAAAAGCTTCTTAAGGATTAAAAACGTCAGCAATTTTGTGGTACACAAAAAATGAGAGGGCAAAAAAAGGAACAATGGAAGGAAGGGTTGGCAGAAAGGGGTAACAAAGCAAAGGCAACGGCCACAAAAATATTTAATAAATTTTACAAGTAAATAAGCACCAGCAGCAGCAGCCAGGCAAAGTTGTAAAAACTGCAAGAGCGCCGGATTTTTGTTGTCCGTGTTGCGGCATTAAGGGGCAGTCATGGGTTAAGGGCTAAGGGTTTGGGGTTGATGGGGGGTCGCTGGATGCCACATGTTAATGATAGTTCGCCAAAGCCGCAGATGCAGCAAATCTGTTGTGCCACACGGCGGTTAAACAGGGGAATGCCGAGCTTTGTGTGCCTCAGTTGAGTGACATGTAAATAAAAGTAAGTCCGTTCGGGGCGACGAGAAAGTGAAACGAATGCCGGTGAACGGCACATTTGGCTTTAATGCTGCATAATCGCCAAACAATTCCATTGCTCACACTCGGCCGACGCTTGGACCTTAGCCTTTTGACTTTCCTGCGAGTGTCAACAGTTTTTGCAAGCTGCACGCAGTGCCATAAACACACGACACAGCCAAAGGACTCGGACTCGGACTCGGACACGGACACGGGTCCTTCTGATCCCGGCGACGGCAGTGTGCAGCTCCTGTCGGCCCGGTTTCGGGTCACTTAAGTTTTATGTGGCGAAACGCGTTACCAAATTGCGTTCAAATTGCGCACGCAGATAACAGTTTTTCATTACGGCACATAAAAGCGTTTGCCATTGTCCTGTTCGTCCCGTTTTCGTTTTCGTTCTTGCTGTTGTTGTTGTTGTTTTGGCACTGCCAAATTGTTACGCCAACACGTGCCGCACTTTGCAGCTCATGTCAGCAGACAGGACATCCACATTCACATCCACAGCCCAGCCACATCCACATCTACTTGCACATGAACGAGACAAGGCAAAGGCAACGCACCACAGCAACAGGCACAGCACAGCTTTGTCCAGTTGATCGCTGGCCAGGGAAACTTGGCACTCCACCTCCCCCAGGGCACCCAATCCCTGCCCACATGTCGCCGTCACATCGCTGATGATTCCATAGCACTTAGATTAGAAGCTTTCCAAAAGCCCACACTCTAAAAAAAGGCCAGTGGTTTTTTTTTCATCCGTGATTCCTGGAATCGCACATCAAATACGGCTCAAAGTTGACAATTGTGGCCAACAATATTTAGTTCCCAGAAATGGTTTATTGAAGCTTAATTTTTATGGAAGTTTTAAAAATGTTTTACGTTTTATATTAAATGGTTCAAGAAAAAAAAGTTGAAATCTATAATATATACATTTTATATACTTTAAATTCAATTTTATTTATTGGCTGAATGACATACTTTCCATATTTTTCGCAGTGCAGACTAGCTTTGAAAGCATGCTTATTTACTGGCGCCAGTCGGCGGACAAGTTCATTTTTCAGCGGCCTAAGCGGCCGGAAGCCGATTCGAGTCGCCCGATTCTGATTTAAATATGTCGTCGGCAGCCGCAGAAAAAAGGCGAATCGGAAGCTGCAGAAATCCAGCATTATGTTATGCGGGGGCACAGAATGTCGCTGGGGAGATTGATGGGCGCCCGCCGAGACTTGTCTGGTGGGTCCTGGTCCTGCGATGTGCGGCTGCCATTGTGTGGCAGGATCTCCAGTTCTTCTTCTGCTAGGCGCTGACAATGAAAAACTTTTGTGCTTATCATGCGTGCAAGTTTCGCCGACATTTTAATTGAAAAATACTTAGCGAAGTCTCTGCGCTCGAGAGAGTGTCGGATGCTCAACTTAAAGCAGCTGTTCAAGTGCAGTGCAAGTGGCACGCATGCCGGGACAACACCTTCGCGGATGTCGGTGTCCTGCGAGCCGATATGCATCCTGGCTGGGCTCGAGTTTAATTGCTGGCTTAAGTTGCTGGCCCACTAACCTACTCTCCGCCGTGTTCTCTTTCTCTTTGTGTTTTTTGGCGCCTCGCGCTCTTCGGGCCACGACGACGATAGTGTTTTTAATTTGGCCGGGATTAGAACGGGCTCCGTGCTTAATTTTAAAAAATCGAGCCGAGGAGGAGGCGAGGATAGAGGCTCCCGTGGATGTGGGATCACGTTCTGGCTGGCACGTTTCGAGCTTTCTTATTACGCACTCGTAAAAGGAAACGGCTGCTACGGCTGACTTGTCCAACTCGTTCGGGATTATAGCCATTAACTTTGGCATTGCATATCGCTGCGTGACGTCTTTAGCGCGTGCAGCTCGGACCTGGCCTGTTTGTCACTGTAATAAACTTGGCAACAAATTGCCGGTCCGCGTGTCTTTCCACACTCCTCCGCAGCCCTCCCCTGCTCCTTTTTCTTTTCCTGACGTTTAACCCTTTGCTAGCATTTTGACACGCACGTGTCGAAAAAAAGACGCATACATTTTTAAGTGATTAAAAAAGTGCGCACACACAAATTCCCAGCGAGGGAGCCGAGCAGACAATGAGCAAAAACATTTAAATGCGAGCAGCGTGCAAAAAATAAATTGTTGTCAATGCGCGCGGCCGAAAAAACGTTGCAGCCTCTTATCAGGCGGAACAGTTTGGACTTGGCACACAGCATCCACAAGCGGCTTGGTCCTGTTCCGACTCGTTTTTGGACCGGGCCCGAAGCGCTTGGGATCCACACGGCCGACGGGATACGGTTCGGCTGCCATCCTGATCCGAGCCAGGACTTCGGGCCGGCGAGTCGCCTCGTTCCGCCGCGACTTCGAGTGCGAATCAGTTGAAAAAGGTCCTTCGTGCGGGTCGGTTAGTGTAACGGTGTTATTTCGCTCCCACTGGGAAAACAATACAAAATAAAAAAAAACTGGCTTGGCCCAAAAGTAAACAACAACAATAATTAAATAACATTTCGAGTGGCGTACATTCGGACTTATCGCTGGGGAATTCGGCGTGCAACACAGAGTAGACGTAGCAGTATAAATATATAAATATAAACACGAGATACGGGCAGTCAGTGCCCCCAGTTAGCGGGTTATCTCTGGCCCGCCGATAACGCGGTGCTCCGTGGTTCAGTGGCAATTTGCATTGATGAACTGTGCGCGCCGGCCGCCGTGCATAACAAAAACCCATCCGTCGAGCGGGGCATCGATAATCAGAGCCCCAGGACCAGAGCCTCCTGCCCGGTTGTTATCCTTTGAAGTTGTTCCCGGCAAGTGAGTGTGCTGTGTGTCTCAGTCGCAGTCGCAGTCTCAAGCGAAGCTTCAGTCTCCGTCAGTGTGCAAAGTGTGAAAAAGCGGAGAATAAATATTAAAAGCGGAACGTGCGTGGATTAGAAAGCATAAACCGGCAGGAGCGCCAAAGCCAAAGCCAAAGGAGCAGAAGCCACAACAACTTCGAAAGTGCTGAAAGCGCTGAAGTATTCCTACGCGCTCGCTATAAGGTTGGTATTCGGTATTCGGTATTCGGAACTCGGTATCGTTATGTACAAGTTTGAGTACCAGTTCAATGCACTAGCATTGCTCTTTGTTTTCCCCGCTGGGTTCGCATCCTGGGCCTGGGTTTCTCTTCTATTTTTATTAGGGCCGCGCACGTTGGCGCATAATTTACGCTAACTTTTATTTTGCCACGAGCTCTATGCCTTTTTGCTTATTTCCCCTGGCAAGTGGACCGGAAAGTTCGGCGGGCGAGCTGAAAAATTTGAATTTTTCCGTTAAGTGGGTCGCTCTAACTTGCACCTGTCGGAGGCCCTGGGCTTTTGGTCGCCGGAGCGAACATATGCCACCGGCCAACAATCGGTTGACAGTGCGGCCCCGATCTCCGGTCCTCGGTGATTTATGACAATCGAAGACAGGGGATCCTACCCCATTCCCCCTCCCCTCTTCCGACTGTCTGTCTGTTTACCCAAGTAGCTGGGCCTCCCAGTCTCCCAGCCTCCGTCCAACTGGAAACTAAATAATTATGCGGCTCAGGTGGGGAGAAGGCTGAGTCGGGTTGAGTTTAACGAACATTTATGCGAGTGCGGTTGTTTATGCTGAGCCCGAGTTATGTGGCACTCAAGAGGCGTGGCAACCGCACTCACACACTCACTCACACACACTCTCGCATTCCCAGTCGCACTGGGGCTCATTTCCCAGCCGCACTCGTACGCCGTGTGGCACTCGGCTGGAGCAACAACGTTTGCATATGTTCATCAAGAATGAATTAAAAGTTATTTTAAATTCGTGACACTCGCCTAATTTTGCAGGTCTCAAAATGTTTGTGCACGTAAAAAATTAGGAGCTGCAAAATTATCATGGAAAAAAGTTACAATCTAGTTAATATTGTTGGTCAACGAGAATTTTAACTGCAAGAAACTGCAGGAATTATTGGGGGAATGAAATATTTTCATAAGTAATTTGTCTAAATTAAGTTGTGAATCAGCACCTTTAAAAGATAACTCTTTGATAAAAATGCATACTAGAATATTAGGATGCCGCTCTGATTAACATCTTTTACTTGATATTCACCTAAGAATGAAGTAATTTTTTTCTCTGTGCGTTTGTGTGACTCGGAGGACTCGAGAGTGTGTTTTGGGTCCTGTCAGTTGTTCTCGGCGTTGCTGTGTTACTGTGCTCAAGTGGCGGAGGTGTCACCTGGCAGACAGGTATTCTCTGCGACTATGATGCTGCCACTCACGAGCTCTAATGCGAGCACACATATTGCATATGCGAGGAGATATTATGTATGTGAATGTACCGTACATGTGGATATCCCCCCAGCGGGGCAATAGTCTCCGGAAGGACTGGGCCTGGCAAGTGAATTAAATTTCAAATGTTTCTTAATTTACTTTTTCGGTTTCCCGTTGACAGTTCAAATTGCTATAACAAATTTCCTAGCGCTACGCATGCCACTCAGTCACTCGTTCATTCATTTCACTTTGCTCGCTGGCTCTGAGGGGGCGCACATGCATAAGTGAAATATTATGTACAACTGTCGGGTTTGTTTTTCCTTTGCGCATTTTCGCAGTTTTTCCTCGCCGCCTTTTCAGTATGTTTTGCCTTTTTTTTCCGTTCTGGTCGTTGGTGGCGAAAATAAATGAAGCCATTCGAGCGCAATCAGAATTTCGCATTAAAGCGTGGCGCACGCATTGCCAATGCGATTGTCAGATTGAGAGCAGCGAACCCATACGGCAATCCTATTCGAACAGCAGAGTCAAAGTTGAAACAGTTATTTCAGCTCAAGAGGTTGGCTTAGATGGCAGAATGTTGGCAGTGCCACGTTGGGAAATCGGCAGGAGGGGAAAATCAAGCAGGGGAAATCGCAGACAGGTGGCAAATGGAGTCAAATAAATTATTCTGAAAACTAATATTTGCGGATATACAGTAAACGAAGGACTTTTAAGTACCACAGAGTTTTTATTTCCCAGTACGACATTTTACAAATTATATTCCAATATTTAAATGTTCAATAAAAAGGAATTTTGTTCCGATTTTGTTAAAAGAACTTGCAATAAAAATTTGTATCGAATATAAAATCAAATTAAAGAGAAAACATTGAAGGAATTTTGAGGAGAGAAGACGAAATAAAAGCCAAAATAATTTATTCCACATGCAGTGTGCTGCGCTGCGGGCAGAGAGATATGTGGGTTATTGGATAAAAATACAGATGTAGAAAATGAGATAAAATTCAATTTAGTGAAAGCAAAATATTTCAGATCAAAACAAACCATTGAATTCCAAATTCTATAGTATATAGTATACGGCAAGCAAAATAGAGCCATAATATTCTCCGGTATCGCACTTTTCACTCGGCATCCTTGAAGTTACTTCATTACTTCGGTTCCGTTTTGCTGATTTCCTGGTCCTCGGGGATGGGTGCAAAAAGAGTAAACTGCAGGCAGCACTTGAGAACTTGGCTAAATGAAAGGAAACAAGAGGCAGCCATCAGCGTCTGTTTGCTCGGTTGTCTTAACCGCCGAGCGCTAAAAACCATTTACAGTTTCCAGTTAACTCGCAAGGCAAACGCAATTGCTGCGTGCAAAATAAATAAATACTTTGCCAACTTTCAACAGCCAGTCGTGTTTTTGCGAACAGCTCGCAAATTGAACTCAAAAGTAATGCTCTGGAATTACAACTTATTTGGAGTACAGCTGGCGGCGTGAACGCCGTGTCTTCAACCTTTAACTGCTGCCGCGGCCTTTGTTTCGGTGCCGGCCACAAAAACTGTCTCCAGCAAATGAAATTAGTGTCGAAACGCTGGTTCTGCGAGTGCTGCATGCCTCGTCAAATCCGTTTCCGTGGCAAAGGCTCGAAGGATAGCGACAGACAGGCGACAAGCCCTGGCCGAAACACAGGTCCTCCGCCCCCCAAAGTGGGCGTAATCGCTGGCATCGTAATGGCGCTGCCAATGCCTTTGGCAGTCTAGCAACCAACAACCAACAGACTGCCACCAACAACCAACAACTAGCAACCAGTAACAGCTATATCCACAACTACAACATCATTTCACATTGGTCTCAGCTACACAGCAAACTATTTTCGGAAAGAGTTATTAATTTTTAGTTTCTTCCAACTACTAGTAGTTATCAATAAATGGTTTCGAATTCATGTTTTATCCCAAAAACCAATAGACTTTCTGATAAAAGCGATACCTAGTTTCGATTTCCCAACTTTGATTAGCTATTTTTAAACCAGCTGACCTAAAAATCTTTCAAAATTCCATTACACAATATTTTGTGTGTAGTCATTCCAGCTGCCGTTGTTTTCTCTTGTTGCCAATGCCTTTTAAGTTGATTATGGGCTTCAAAAAAGGAGGAAACTAGGAGCTACAAAATAAAGGACAGCGGAGAGCAGGGAAAAAAAGTGGCGCCGTTGTGCTGAATGAAATTGATGAAGTAGTTTCAAAAGCTGCTACTGCTCCTGCTTTTGAGGGAAAAAAACCCTTCCTGACCAAGGTAAATAAGCCTTGTTTTTGCCTCCTGCTCTTTGCAACTTGTTTGCTGCTAAGTTTTTGCTGGGGCGCCGCGCTTTCACCTGCAAATTGAATGGGATTTCGGGGCGGCTGCCTGCGAAGTGCATTGCCCCGAGATCGGGGACAATGGAGTGCACGAGCCGCATTGCATTGTGGCCAAATGGAGTTCTCCGCGGCGAGTGGCCTCTTAGGCTGCGGCCTCGCTTTGATTAACTACAATCAGCGCTGGGGAATCGCTTTCAAAATTAAAATTTATTGCCAATTTGCGGCAGATTCGATTAAGCTTAGGCTCGTCTCCTTTTCGGTCCTGCCACAAAAGCCAAAGCGGAGCCGGAAAAACACTCAGCTGGACATGAACAGCGAAGGCGAAGGCAGCCCGGGCATTTAAATCCAATATGTAAATGAAAACAGGATGGGAGGCAGCAGCAGCAGCAGCAGGATCAGGAGCAGTAGCACAGGGATTGGAGCCGCTCCCCACTTCGAACTGTTGAAAAGCTGTTGAAGTTTATTGGAAAAATATTCAAATCACGTGGGTGGTCTCAGCTCATCGCCCGGCAACGTCGGCTTCCTCCTGGCTGTGTGATAAAAATGGCCAAGAAATTACTTATAGATTGAATGAAATCGTCAGGCCCGAGACTTCGGGCCAGGTTCACTATTGGCTATCGGCTCTCGGCGCTCGGTTCTCAGAGCTTTTGGCTCTGGCTTAGGCATTGCTTTGCTCTGCTGTGCTCTGGTTTTCCTCGAAACATTTTTGATCAATTTAAATGCCCGGCTAAGACAATAAAAAGTCTTATTGGCCCGGCTTAGCTGGGATTTCGAGAGGCCGAGGTCCCCCGACACTGGCGTTATTTTTGGCCCAGATAAGCGTGCAATTAAAATTGAAGTCAGCTCTCCGCCGGCTCTAGCCAAATGGCGAAATGATGTACCGGGCGGGGCCGCTGGTCGAGCTTCAAAAAACTTATCTAATAAGTGTCAGTCGGACAACGACAACGTGGGACAGAACAACAACGTGCTGCGGCTGACCCCCGACCTCAACGAGAAAGTTTCACTTTCACTTTCACTTTTGGGGTTCACGTTCGCTCGCCCAAGACTTTTGTCACTTTTCCGGGCGTTTTGAGAACGGAATCGCCGGAGCGAGGAGCCGGAAAATCAATGCCTATAAATTGCTTGACGCCTGCTCACGCTTATTTATAGCATAGGGATTTATGTTGGGCATATTTATTTATGAACAACAATTTGCCGGCTGCTTTAAGGCTCATTGATGCCCGGGAGAGAGTCGTAAATTAGCAGCCGCCCTGCAGCAACAAATGTAAATAGTTCAATAACAAAGGCGATGCCAGTGCCAATCTCTCGATCCCAATAACAATCACGGGCTGCAGGCAGTCGCTCCCCCCCAAAAGGCACATGGATGGCCAGGAATAACGTCTGTCGAGGGCAGCAATAACAAGTGGACATGTTTTATTTATGGAGCAAACGTAGACGACGACAAACGACATCGAAAGTAGCTGTTAAAATTGTTTTAATTTGCTGTTCGCAGTCGAATACACAGCTGAAGGGCGACAAGAACAAAAACAAGAACACCGTCGACAGCATTGGCAACAACAACAAGCCGTCATCAAATAAAGGCCCAGACAGAAGGTCAACTAGGATGCGAATGGGTCAGTAAGCCAAAGGCAAGGGATCTGGGCATCTAGGTTACAGAAAAGGTGCACGGGAAAAATAGAAAATAAAACGGCCTTTGGGATATATTCCTACTTTACTTTATCCGAACAAAACAATACTTTTTGCTATAAATAAAATATATTTTTAGAGTGCATTGGATAAGAGTTTGATTTAAATGCTTTACTTTGATATAAATCGTTTGAGGCTTTTACTTTATGAAAATAAAACATTAAACAGTAAAATTTATCATTCCCCAGTTACTTACAAGTTTTTATCCTACCGAGGAGCTGTAGATATCCCGCAGCTAAAATGCTTACAGAGTCGAAAGGCAAACAAACATGGGTGCAAATCAGTATGGAGGTCCTTGCGATGGCCTTTTTGTGGCGATGATGTCTACTCGTTGTTGGCTGGTTAAGTGACCAAATCGAGTACCAAATGGCCAACAGTCTGCTCGACCCGATGTAATAATTCAATTGTGCAGCGGACCAATGGCCCAAGATTGATGGCGTGCATTGCGAGTTGCCTTTGGCGACATTTGTGTGACGTGTTGCCAGCGTCTTGCGAATTCCGTTGGATGTGTGTGCGTGTGGGGCTGCCCTTCGAGGCGCAAATGTTCAAGCTGAAAACTTTGCCAACTTCAGAAAACAAAGAAGAAAAAAAAACGAGAAAAAGCTGAGAGCTGGTAGATGGTAGCAAAAGAAAGCCAATGCCTTCAGTGGATTTAAGTTGGCTTTGAGACTGGCAGCAAAGCCATCGTCATCTAGTCATACACTCGTTGCCAGATAAGCATTTATACGCATTAAAGCGACAGCCAACTTTTGACCAACTTTTCCTCTTGGCAAAGTTATCAAAAATTCCACTTGCGCAGTGAATCAAGTGCCATTTACTGATTGTGCCACGGTGCGGCGGCATGAAAGGAGCTGCTCCTCCTAATCCGCTTCACATTTTATCAGCGCTGTGACAGTGGCTCTCACATCCCTGCATCCCTATGTGTGTGTATTCATAAGTTGGCCTGGGCCCTGGGTCCTGAGTCCTTAGTCCTGCGTCCTGAGCCCGGCCTGAAGCGCTTTTAGGCGCTCTTAGCGGGCCCAAACTTCGAGTGGCTGAATGGCTGGCACAGCTGGAAGGGACGGGGTCGTGTTAAATCGACGCCTAATGCCACATCTAAGCCCTTAACTAGGACATTGACAGTTGTCCTTGTTGGCGGGAAAACCCCCAAACCCTCGAACCTCCGGAAGCTCTGGACACCCGAATGCGAGCATAATGAATTAATCGAAGGCCAGACACGCATTTCCCTTTGAGCCGCTAAAACTATTTAAGACAGTTCCTTCACGTTTATCTGGCCGCTTTGGCGATTTCTTTAACGTGCGAGAGCGAAAGACTTATTTAAAATTAATTAGAAGCGCATTAAATGGGATTTTTATTGGACGTGTTTGTGAGGCTAACGGATTCCATTGAGATGACCCAGAGTTGATTCGTGTACGAAAGTGATTATTCAACATTTACTTCCCATTTCTGGTGTATGTCCAATGGCAAATATGCAGATGCGAAGCGGCTTGGGCCGAAAATATGCTTTCTGGGCAGTCAACAGGCATTGCGCATACGACATGTGGGGAATGGAATGAATGGAATGAACGCTCGCAGTGCGGACCAGAAATAACAAGCGATTTTCGGGGCAAAATCAAAAATCAAGTCATTGCATCGAACTACGGCAAACACGGGAACATAACCGGAACGTACGCCCGGAGATAGATGGCCGGAGAAAAAAGGGGAGAGAAAGGAGCTGGAACGAAGCTAAACATTTCCTCAATTTATTGGTGAAATACGATTTGTGCCAAGAGACTTTTACGGACCGACTGCTGAGCTCTGCTCTGCTCTGCTGTGCTGCCTTGCACTCCAGATGCTTTTTGAGGCATCAGGGCATTTTATGCAAATGTGGCAAGTTTATGGTTTGCACTGCAGTTGCTTGTGCTGATGCTGGTGCATGTGCAAGTGCATGTTCTCTACGCAATCGAAGCATATGACTTTTAAGTGAACTGTGGTCATCATTACGCCGAGCTCCTCAAAGGCTTTCGATCGGGCGCACAACATACACGAACATAATTTGGTGCATGCCCTGGCCAGAAAAAGGATGGCCAAGAGAATATATTGCATAAACAGGCCTGGTCACGGAAAATATATGGGTTAAAGCAAGTTAGTGACAGCGACGGGAGGCAATAAGAACCAAAACGTCGGCATATTCCGGCCAGACTAAGCTACCAGTTCAGAGACCATGGCAGCAAGAAAGGGCAACAGAAGGAGAATTCATGTAAATTCAGTCGAGTTAACAATTGCAATTTTTGGATCTGGCCGCCTTTCTTGTGCCATTCGCAGGCTTTTCCTTTCGGTATGTTTTGTGCATTCGAAGCTCTGTTGGCTTACTGCTGCCTCTTGCATATTGACAGATAAATCAATCAATGTTTTCCCCCGGACCGCCCCGCAACGAAGAATGTTGCAAGTGGTAGTCGGCTTTTGGCTGTGGCATTTGGTATTTCATATCAGCTTCAATACGCATGTACACTCGAAGATTTTCAATTAAAACTCAATGTTTTCCGACTTGCAAACAATAACAAAAATGACTAATTTATCCCCAGGCACAACAAGCTGTTCTAACCGAATCGCTCGTTCACTACGTATGTTTTGCTCATGCAGTGCGAGTATCTTAGATAATCGAAAAACTTTTCCCTGCCAAGTCAAATGGCTCGAAGGGTTCTCCAAACTATATGTGTGCTGCGTTAAAAAACGATATCCGATTCGCTCGCAGCCGTTTTCGGAAACCCCATTAGTGCCTGACTGAGGCTATTAAAAGCGAAAAGTCAAAAGCGAAATTCATCCCTTTAACGTGCAACTTTTAGACCATAATTAATCATTTCTTGTGGCGTTTCGAGAGTGTGTGTGCGGTTTGGGGTCCCGTTTCGGAAAGTTTTAACTAAAAAATCGGCATTGGCTGCGGCATCAATTATAATTAGCTGGAGAGCAGGATCGGGCCTTAATTATACAATTGGTGGACCCGCGACGGTGGGCGCACAAAGGGGAGTTCTCAAAACTATGGCTGATTGCCAATAATCAAGTATACGCCGCGTGGCGCCGGGACAAAGTTTTAAAAGCTGCGTGATTTGCGTTTTACGCTTTTAGTTCACAATTTGTCTTCTATTGACGCTGGATATTGCGCATTTTAAACAATTTACGGGGGTATCAATATTTGCCGAATGTGTTTTGAATATCAAATGAGCCCCGAATCGGAATGGAATGCCGCCCGGGCCCTTTCACTCGGTTCAGTTCAGATTGGCTCAGTTTTCGGTTTCGGTTTGGCTGTTTGGCTCACTTGCCCTCAGTCCCTGTAAATTCATTAAAAATTTGCTGCCACACGGCGAACGCAAAACACAAATCCGCAGCGCAAATACAAATTCTGTGGCCTGAAAATGCGAATGAAAACTTTTGTGAGTTTGTGATAAAAGTCCCGGGCTCTCTTTTTGGGTCTTCCGGCGGCTGTTTCGGCGCACTATTTGAGCGTCTATAAATAAACACGGAAGCTGCTGAAGGGCTTTTCCCCTTTCGGTTTCGGGGCTCACGACATAAATCGAATCTTATTTATTTTGGTTTTGCAATTTCTTGAGCACGAGTGTGTTGCTTGCACAGATAAAACGTATTGAATGCCCCAAATCGCATGCCGGCCTACCCAGAAATATACGTTCGACGCCTTACAATCATTTGTTGTTGTTTCTAATGCCCTGGTCCTAAGTCCTTTTAGCACCCTCGCACAAACGGAAGCGATTTGTAGGGGTTGTCAGGGCATAGGAATTTTGTCATCAGGGTTGACCCAACAGCTACTGATTGATAAATGCACAGAGGGAAATAGCGTCATCAAAAAATAAATTACAAAACACCAATGAATGTCAACATAAGCAGTACCCACAAATATAAATCATGAAACCCATTTACCATTTCTTATGTCATGTATATTTTACAATGCAATGAATATAATAATTTATTTATGCATTGAAATAAATTATTTTTCAAGTGGGAAGAGGATACTTTTCTCTCAGTGTCAGGATCTATGGATGCGGTTATCCAATTATTTTGCCAGGACTTCCAATTAGATTTCCGTTAACCAGGCGATAAGAGCATTCGCTGGTCGCCTCCCTCGAATTGTGTGCGCTACATCTTGTTGCTTTATTTATTTGGCAGGGCAAGTTTAGCATGAATTCGGGTCAACTTTATGAGCAGCCACGCAACATTCTGGCCGGGTCGCAGTGCGTGTCGTGTTTTGGGCTGAATCTTTGCGTCTCCTGTGTGTGTTCGTTTGTTTGTTGAATTCTGCAAAATCCTTTCATACAGAAAATGGCAAACAAACACACCCCTCGCCCCCCTGAATGCGCACAGCAACTGCTTGTTTTACAGAGACAAAAGAGGGAGGACGGAGCGAATGAATAAATAAATAAGCCAGAGCCACTGCTCCTCCCGAATCCTTTGAAGGAGCGGCGATGCTGACTGACTGCGCTGGCATTTTTTGCCGGCGAGCAGCGGCAAATGGTAAATGGTAAATGAAATGCCGTGCAAGAATTTATAGAAATTTATTTATGCACCGCTCTGTTTCGCTCCTCTGGCTACAAAGTAAACAAATCTAGGGACGTGCCCCACATGCCCCGGACTCACCAACACACCCACTCACGTGTGGTATGTGTATCCCCAGCACGCACACGCACACAAACTCGGTTAGGATCCTTCGAGCCATGAAAGCGAGCCAGAAATTAAATTTCGTAAATTTGATTCGAAATGCGTGCGAGGAAATTCATTTAGCGCGGATTGTCAAACAATTGAAACGGCCTTTTACACTTAATTGCCTGTTTATGCGTCAATCAGTTTGGCCACTGAGCAGTTGGCCGTGGTTGCCATTATTATCCTGTCCCGGCCACGCCCAAAGGACCTTCGGCCCTTGTGCATTTCGTACACGTAGTGTCACGTTCTTCAAAATATGGAACGCTCACTGATTTTTAATGAAGCAAAGTTGTTGGCTTAGCCCAAAAGGTACAAAGTCAGAAAACTAGAACAAGTCAGGGCCAGAAGGAGCCGAAAAAGTTCGCAGTCCTCTGATTAATACGTGCACTAAACGAGTCCTGCCACCGCTACCTGCTGCTCTCCTTCATCCTTGCTGCTTTGGGTGCTTTTCCTGCTCCTCCCGCCTTTGCGGCCGTCTTCTCTAAAGTCCGGCTACATCGTTACGGTCATGTACGCAATAATTAAAAGTATCGAAACTTGTGTGTGACTCCCTTGTATCAAGCTGTGTGTGTGTGGGTGTGTGTGTGTCGTTAGCCCCCTGAGTGTGTGTGTGTGGGCACTTGTCGCCTGGCCGCGCGGCCACTCACTGTGGCTGATTGCGAACGCAAACCGGTTGGAGGACGCCGCGCCGGTGTGAGAGATATGCCACGTTACGTATACGACATGTGGTCGGTCCGCTGTGTGTGTAGTGGGTATGCGGTACGTGAGCTTCAACAATTGTACGGGATTTCTTTTTTGCTTTATCTCCCCATTCCATTGTACAGTTAGAAAAGAGGGACATTCTTTTGGAAAATCTAATTTTCTTTATATGCCCTCAAAAGTAGGCAACGAAATAAGTATCTTTCATTTAAATTTGGTTTCTCCAACTTTTTAGTAAATTCAAACCCAATTAAATTTTAGAACTGCATTCTATTCATTCAAATTTTTTCCTAAATCAATATTTTTAAATATTATTATTTTTTAATTAATAATTTCGTTTACCATTTTTGCGTTCAGTGTGCGAATGCCGGCTGACTGGCCAGTCAATTTAGGGGCATGGCCGCAGTGGCATAGATTGCCAGCGCAGGGAACAAAGCAAATGACAAATAAACAAACAAACAAACGAATGAAACGAAACGAAACGTAGCCATTGCCGTTGCACACGGAACGTGTGTATAAATAAAAACTTTGCAACAGTCGCCCCGAAGTCTCAGGAAAAAGAGTAAGAAGCGGCAGAAGGAAAGTCGGAAGGGGGGAAATGGAAAACCCAGATAGCCACAGAGCAGCGATGCCCTCACTAATACACAAATACACTTAAGTTATTGTTACTGTTATTTAGTTAGTTTATGCCACTTTGTATTAAGTGTGTTGGTTATTGTGTGTGTGGGTATGTGTGTGTGGGGCGTTGTGCGTGTGTTTGCTCTTTGTCTGTGCCCGTATTTGTTCTTCATTGTATTGCATTTTCTTCTGATTTTCTTGCCGACGCCACCGCAAAACCGGAAACCCATCCAGCGCTCCACGATGAATCAAACAACTCCACTTTGATTTGATTGATTTGCGCTGCGTCAGCTGGGCGCGTGTGTGTTGAAATGGGGCGAAAATGGGGAGGGGGTTCCAAGTTGAGAGTGCAAAATGAACAAATGAAAAATGGGGAATCGACAAAGCAAATAGGAACATGGACAGCATATGGAATTGTTTGCATTGGCAATCAGACAGCCGGCAAATACATTTGATAGGCCGACTTCAAAAATGCCCTCGAAAAGCACTTATTTGAGCCTTTCAAGCATTCGGCGAGTTTCATATGGCCAATATTTCATTTAGCTCGTTTATCATTAGCTTGTTTTACTGGAAAAGGTAGAGAAATATTGTCAGTTTTTAAGACAACTTTTAAAATTATACAATATGTTAAACCTTGCATTAAATATGCCATAAATTCCCTTGTTTACTTTCCTATAATTTGCCTGGAGTATTCAAACACTCAAAACACTCAAAGGAGCCCTTTAAATATTTGCCACTTAATATCCAGCCAATAAATCAGAGTAATGGCAAAATATTGCACCTTAAATTTATATTCTCGCCGAACAAAGCGTCTGAGAAGAGCATTAAGCAGAGTGAAGTATTTGCAATTGATTTTAGGGTTTCCAACCATCAGCAATTTATTCCCCGGCTGCGAGTGTGTGGTGGCACTTGTTCACAAAACACCGAGCAACCCACTCGAACTCGAACTCGACTAGGTGTTACTGCCGCAAAAATATATATGGGCGGTCTAGGCTTAGGCCCCGGGATTCAGATCCACTCGAGAGTCCCGAGTGGAGGTTTCTTTTTTATTCGCCGGCTGGCGGGAACATGAAAATTTACTTTGCATGAATTTGTTCGTCACGCTTGATTTTTTATTTATACATCAAGCGGGCAAACCAAATATGTCACATGGGTGTGCGTAGGCCGTGAACGGATTAGGAGCGTAGCCAGTAAATGGGTTTTGGGGGGCTTTTCGGATGGTAATAATAGATTCAAATCCTAGCGACTTTTTTGTTTCGGTGTGGGAACATCAATTAAGTGCGCTACGTGGGGTTTTATTTTGTAGTTAATTGCAGGAGCGAGCAGTTTCATAATCCCTTTTAGTCCACCTCTGAGCGGGTTTTTACTTTGGGGAAGGACCCATCGCCCTAAAGCACTTTCCGAGACATAAACTGATGAAAACCTAGAAAGGAGAGCACTCCGGTGAGCTCGAAACTTCGAGCTAATTAAAAGTCAAACAGGAACGACTTTTGTCAACCCCACACATCCATATGCAACAACATGGCTTGAATTTGACGCATTGCTCATACGCAATGTAGGACAGCAGCAATGTCGAACAATGGCGTTCCGTAAACTTCGACCGATTGACAGGACGTAACAGAGAGTAAAGGATATAGCTGGAACGAGGGCGAAACAATGCTGCCTGGCCAAACGAAAGGACAACGGGCAAGTCAGCGCAGTTGGAGTTGAATGGCTCACTGGCTGGTTGTCTGACTGTCTGACTGGCTGGCCATCCTGTTGAGGCTTATTAAAATTTTATTGTTCAACCCAGTTGTCTGGCCGAGAAGGAGTAGTTGACACGGCGAGGCGACGTGGGAAAGTCGGAGGCGTGGGCGAGTGGTGCCAAAGACACGATTCCGACGACTCTGCCACAAGAGGGGGCGTGGTCCGTCGCAGCGACGGTGGGCGGTGATTGTCCATTGATGGGACAAACAAAAGGCAGGTGCAAAGCGCGCACAAAGGAGCACTTACCCGTTGTCTTTTGTCCTCCGAGCGGAGATCATCATCCCGGCGATAAGTGGGCAGAGCAGCCACAAACGGGCTGGATTGCGTTCCGGGAACTTGATAAATTACAAGATTTCCAGCCAAATCAAACAAGACCAAAATTAGCGTGAACGACTCTAGGGCCGCAGCGCGCTTCCTGCATTTTTTCACGCATAATACCCCGAGACTCGAGACTCTGGTAATATTTTAATAAAAATGTCAGCTCTTGCGCGCTCGACAGGTCGCGTGACATGCTGCCACAGACAGGTGGTGACACAGCAGCAGCCCCAGCAACTCTGGTCTCAAGTGCCATCCCATCGTATTCTGAAAAATCCCTTCCCCTCCTCCTCGCAAACGCCCTCTTCTTCTGATGTATTTATGATGAGCCCGAACCGATCAAAAGAGAGAGAGGGAGGCGGAGGGTGGGTGTATGTGAAGCACGTTCTGCGATTTTGTGATTTTTTGCTGAAAATCCATTTGCCGCTTGCCGCCCGGGCTTACAGTTTAGTTTATCTGCGTAAAAATATTTAAAGGACCCTCGTGGCCTGGCATCGGAAATCTGGAATCAACGCATGTAGGCCTCATAATTCTGTCAGCGTCATAAACGCGTCGCTTGCCTCAACATGGCAGCTGCATGCGAATGGAATAATAAAAGAGGACACCCAATCTGCGAGCACAAAACCACCCACAACCCCGCCTATTCCGCATCCAATATGAATCTGAATCCGGCCGACTTTATGTTTTAATTTGATTTGATTTGTGTTGCGCTGCGCACACACACTGTATGTGTGTCGTATGTGCAAATATTGTTAAGGCAACCAAATTTGATTTATCACGCGCCCGCACCATTGGATTGCCCCATCCCCCACCCCCATCCCTTCGCCCCGGCGTCTTAATTGGTTTTTGGCGTGCGAATTTCGGGCGCGGAAATGGGCAGGGCAATTAGCTGCACTCCTTATGCCATTTGGGGGAGGGGGCGGCAACG
The DNA here is from genome assembly GCF_018152265.1 of Drosophila ficusphila. NCBI lineage: Eukaryota > Metazoa > Arthropoda > Insecta > Diptera > Drosophilidae > Drosophila > Drosophila ficusphila. Next base: position 24,011,410 of record NW_025064737.1, read on the forward strand.
CGGGAGCCCGTTAAGTGGCCACAAGTAGCAAAAAGCTGCCAAGTTCGCCCTCGGCGCAGGAGACAATTGCCGGCGAGGCTGCCAAGTGGAGTGTGCGGTAAAATCTAGGACATTTTGGGAAAAACTAAATCTCGTTTATGCCGTGTGTTTTGGGGAAATCTTAGTTGGAGAAAATACTCATTTGCAATTATTATTTAAATCCGTTTAATCTGGAAATCAAAAGAATATCTGCAATACAAATCCTAATCATTAATAACCAATTAGCCAAAGTTCTAAATTAAGAGTGTATTAAGTTTACTAAAAGATAGTCATTAACTATTCATTGTGGAAACACCAACAAAAGGGTGAGTTAACCATCTTAAAGGATTCTGCCTGAAATACCCCAGTTAATCGGATGAATTGAGCCTCTGCAAACTCGAACTAGAACTGGTGTGAACGCGGCTCGAAGGCGGACAGCTGCTTTTTGCCACCGAAAGTCTGCTGACTGTGCTGAGGATTGAACTGCCATTTTAATTATGCAGCAGGCGGTCGGGCCACGCCAGGCCGACATCAGCGGGTGGTCGTAGCTCAAGGGCGCGCCGAGGTCAGGGCGAAATTAATATATAGAATGGCAAAAACTTTGCCGAGTCGCGGGTGCGCCAGTAGCAACTGCCTCAACTGCTTCAACTGCCTCAGAGGCGGATTGCGGATGCGGCGCGAATGCAGCCGCCAACTGCATAAAATTTAACGAGAGACCCCGGCTGGCTGGCAGCATTCAGAAACAATTTGCTGCAGATTATGAAAATTGCTTAAGAAATTAAATTGCTGCAATGGCGGTGGCCCAGGGAGTTGGGCGGGCTGCCTGGCTGACTGGGCGGGCCAAAGGTCCTGCGGTCGCAGTCGCAGTCGCGGTAACCGCGGGAAATTTGCATTTCCATTTGCGGTTACGGTCGATTCCTGGGCCTGCTCCTTCCTTTCCTTTCCGTTCACTTCCCTTCCCCAACGATTCCATTCCATTCCATTCCTTTCTGTTCAGCTTTGCTCCTTGCGCCTTTGATTTGCCCCGGCACGTAGCAGGCGGTGGAAAATGGAGCACAGCACACAAAAAGGATTTCTGCTGCCTGTCCACTTTCTGCCTTGGTTACTAATTCAATTTGCAATAACAACAAGACCGACAGCGGTACGCTCTAATTATATTGCGGCTGGTTCGTTCGGTCAGCCAAAGCTGCTTAGGCCCTGAACTTTATTAAAAATATTTGCCCATCCCGCTTGAACTTCGAGTGTATTTACATACTTTGCGCGGGAGATTTTACGAGTCCTAGACCATTTCGAGCGCCGAGCACGCGCTGAGCCTATAAAGTGGCCCCGGGTCCGCCCTCTTTATACATTTTTTTACTGTTCAATTAGCATAATGGGCACACCAAAGGAAAGTAGCGGGGGAGCAGACAAGAAGACGCGACTGATCCTTTTGGCAAATAAATAAATGCATAAATATAAATACAGTTGCGGTTGAAAAGGAGCAGAGCTCTTTCCCTTTTTCTTTTTTTTGCCCCCCGCTTTGTGGTCGGTCTTCCGTTCATTTTGAAAATGGTCAGTCGGCAGGCGGCACATCATTTCCGGTTTGTTTACGCAAATCGAGCACATTTCGCATAATTTCCTATTGCCAAATAGCAGTGGGTGGGTGGCGGTCGCTGTGCACGGCATGCCGAAGTTACTCGCCGAACCATTCGCATATTTATATGTGCGCAATGTTTTTCTTGTGGGAAATTTTATGAAAATGCTTTCCAAATTGAATGAAAACATATTGACTATGCCATGACGACGACGTCAACGATGGCAAACGGCAAGAAAAACAACGTTGTTGATGGCTGACGGCGGGGATGGCAAAGCGTTTGATGTTAGCACTGCAAATACATGTCCTGTGTATTTGCCTATAAGTGTGTCGCCTGTGTCTATGTGTGTATGTGTGTGTGTGCGAGTGTGTGCTTGTATCTGTGAGGGGTCCTCGTATCTGAGGGCTTGCGTTATCGCCTGCTATTTGTATTTGCTACCCGCTGTGTGTGGGTTGCGGGGCTTTTTCTGTGGTTTTTTGAATATGTCTCATTTGAAATTGTTCCTCTGCTATTTGCCTGGCATTTCCCTTTTACGTATCCCCCCGCCTCCCCCCTCGTCCGTGCAAATTCCAATCCTGGGACTAACATGCTTCTTGGAATTTGATTTCGAGGATGTCAGCCTACAATGGGGCCGAGAAGGGCACACTGACCGCACTGGCTAATAAACAACAAAGCGCATAAATTGTGAGCCTAGCCAAACAGCCACTGCTCGCCCGACTGCCTACGCCATGGCCAATTGGCTGCAATTTAACAAAATGCATCGGAGCGAAGGACCCTGGGCGGAAAATCCGAAACAAAAAACTCAAATAAAGTACGGAAAAAATGATGAGGGGAGTTCAGGGAGCAGAATGAAGCCAGGCGACGAAGGGATTCCATGGGAGATCAAGCGCTGGAATGTTGTGTACTTTGTGAGTACATATATCTAGTATCAGGAGAGCAGATTGCTTTAATAGTTTACTGCAGGAATTTGCTGGCCATTGACTTGAGTTGTGGAATGTGCAGAGAAAGGTTCAAGGGTTTTGTGTAACTCGTACAAAAATTTAATACATAAGGAATTCTGTTTGCTTTTCTTTATTATTTGTTTTAATTGCTAGTTAGGGCATTAGAAATTCGACTTGTTTCGGCTTATTCCTTATCCTATTAGGGCTTTGTTTAACAAATGCTCGGTTGGCTCCACTCACTCCAAAGCCTTCTCCCTTAAAAACCGACGGGTTTGTCGTTTCTGTCGCTGTTTTTGCCATGTACGTATAAATAACATCCTGCCCCGCCGGCCGCCTCCTTTGACTCGCCGTGCATAATTAAATCAGATCACATTTTAAAATTCCATTTATATTTACCTCTTGTCGGACCTGGGTGACTGTCTCTCGGTCCTCGGTTTTGGGCTTTTCGGGACGGACGGGCGACGGCCCGCCTCGTAAATCATGATTAAAAGCTTCGGGCGACAGGCTAGCCGCCCAACTACTGCTATGCCTAACACGTAGCCCCGAAAAGTCGAAAAAAGGGACCACGGGCGGCAGGACTTCAAATAAAAAGCGCTGCGGCCAGCAAGACGACATGGCTGGCAGAGAGCTAGTTGCCGCAAAAGATGGCAAGCCGGCGAGATTCAATTCTGGAGATACAAGTGGCACAAGAAGAGCAGTTCTGCTCCCGGCCAAGGACTGCGGTGACTCACTTCTCCGCCCGAAAGGATGGGCAAAAAGCTAGAGGATGTCTCCCCACACAGCAACAAAGCGGAAGCAGCAAACAACACGGGAAAAAAGCGGAGAACGTGATACGGTGGGGTAGATCGTACATACTCGTATATGTTGCTCGACTTGTACATAAGGCGAGATAAATCAAATGTGGCGAGAAATTGCAACAACAATGGCTGGCGAAGCCAAGAGAGAAGTCGCCTTCGTCGGCGTCGCAGCTCGTAAAAAAAACGAGGAGGAGGCGGGCAGTGGGGGGATGGAAAAAAACTAGCAAAGCGAAAATGCGAAAAATTTATCCAATTTGGTAAAAATTTAGGTCACAGCCGGGGTTCCTCTCTGGAAGCGGCAAAAGCGCAGCAGCGGCATCCACGGGCCACAGGAAGAGCTCAAGTGCAGCAAGTGCTGGCCCATTGTCTCGCTCTCGTTTGTTGGCGAGCCGAGGAGCTATTAGATAGCGTGGCCAACGTGGCAGGACGAGAAAGGACTCCGCCACTCCACACTCGTGTGCCCGTCCAACGAAGCCAAACGAAACCGCACGGAACGACGAGGCGCAGCCGGCACAAAAGTGAGCCATGATAAATATGGCACAAGAGGGCCGGCAAAATATAAACATAAAGCATAGAGCTGAAGGACCAAGGGCGAAGGAGGCCAGTGACAGGATAGCTGGTCATAGTTCGGAGAAAGTTTGCAACTGCCAACTGGTTACTGGTTACTGGTAACTGGTAACTGGTTTCTGGCAACTGACAACAGCATTCCCAGCGACACACACCCAATTTACAGCAGAGCCCCACCACAACTTCCATTACTGACAACTAATAGCACATGAAATGAGTAAATTATCGCACACTTGGATGGCAGAGAGCTGCTTTCTGCTCGCTACATGCTGCATGCTGCTGGCTGCTTGCTGCTTGCCACCCCTCGTTGCCAGCTAATTTGCAGTGAAAAGAAAACCAACAAGCCACAACATTGCGTATACGTGATATTTGCACTCCGTGCGCTCCCACACCATTATGCGATGTGTCTGCCAGTTGGAAGATAAGCGGCAAAGTGCACCGTAAAAAATCGAATGCATATTTCACAAACACAAATGACACGGGACAGAAGGAGGGAGGGCGAGTAGAAATTGGTAGTCAGAGAGGCAGAAGGTAAATGGAACAAGAAGTTCGAAAGTGTCCTTTCCTTGCTCCTTCTGCTTTTGTCAGCAGTGCAATAGCATTTTCTGAATTATTTCGCACGATATGAACTCTTGCAACAAGTCCCAATAATTCTTAAGCTGCCAATGAAGGAAAAGGAAGCCCGAGCTCCGGCTGCCAGTAACTGGGCTGTTGCTCGGCATTAAATCAATGAATCGAACGGGCGAGCGGATGTCAGTAAGTTGCCATTTTGAGAAATTAAAAGTGCCCATTGCCGTTTTCATTTCCGCACTGCCATCGATTCGCTTCCGCCGCCTGCGGTCAGTGGAGCTCCCGAGGACCTCCCGCCCTTTCAGGTAATTCCCCAAACACAATCCTATTAAAAAGATGCGTAAGGATACTGAAATTACTTTCGCCGGCCAGCCGGCAAGCCGGACGGCAAAGGACCCTCGCAAGGAAACCCGCAAAGCACTCGATAATGATGCCCTGGCCACGCTGATGCGTCCGATAATAAGCTTCCTAATAACCCAAGGCGACCTGCCGAGACGTTTATGGGCGTGGCGCCCGGAATGGGCGTGAAGGTCCTGCTCCTGCCCCTGCTTTCCTGCCTTTACAGTTCGTCAATTTTAATGGTTTGGGTGTTGAGTGGAGCGGTGGACACACTCGGAAATCGCTGCTAAAAGTAATTCACTTTTATATTAAAAAGATTTTCGTTATGCCCGGGTAGGTCGCTCATTTGCATGGCGTTCTGTTCATCCTGTTTTTGTCCTGTCCCTTGGCTGGGCGAAAAAAAGTAATAAAATAAACAAGTGTCCTGGAAAAAAAGGACCGCGTGCAGTAAAAACTGGGTCTACACCAATGTCCGCCGACAAAATGGTGTGAAAGTGATTTATATTTTAATTCAAAAATGAATTATTTAGCACACTTTTTAATTCCTTTTGGTCTTCGTCTCTTTATTACGGCTCGAATCTGAAATTCTGATTACTTTTTATTTGCCTTTATTTCGGCAGTTTATTGCATTTGCTTTGGGCCAAAGAAATGCAAATATTTCGGCTCATTATTGCGCTACATTAAACAGGGCAAAGAGGCCTAAAAGCTGTTGACAGTCGGACAACAGTGCTTAAAGCCGGGTGCCCAAATGCCGTCACACAATTTGCTGCTTAAGCGAGCGATGACATGGCGCGGAAATGGGAAAAAGAACTTGTGCATACATGCATAATAAGGTGCACGAAGGGCCAAAGGAGGCTGGGATAACTAGTTCCTGCGGCGTAGGGTCTGCAGTCTGGAATGCCATTCCCAACGTATGCAAAGCGAAATCTGGTGGTCCTTAAATAAACCGTTCCGGGTGGTGTTATTCCGCCCATAAAGGCTGGCCATAACCGTTCCTTGGCCGGGTATGGGTAAATGCCTGCGAAATCGACAGTAAATTCTGCACTCTTTCTGGCATACTCTCTTGCAACTGATTATTACGGACACATAAGCAGCCCGGGGCCAAAAGCGCTAACAATCCCCGGGCCAAAAACAAGAGACTGCCCGGAAAAAACATTGTGGGGGCAGGGCCAACAAACTGCGAATAGAATGTGCTGTGCTCCGGTCGCAGCAGCAGACTGCAGCGAAAAAATTTGAATATAAAATGCGTTATGCTGTGGGATTGACAAAGGGCGGGGGGCGGTTGGCGGGGCAGGGGCAAGGGCACGGGATGGGGCATGGACCGACAGATCCTGCGGCAACAATGAAATTGCGTATGTAAATTTCATGTCGTTACCAACGGCAGCAGCGGCAGCAGCAGCATTGCTGAAATAATTAAAGTGGAATGCACCCGCAAGAAAAATACAGAAAAAATCGCGACACGGCCAGTTTGGAATCCGAGTTGGAGTTTCGCCGGAGTCACAGTTTCGAATGGCCTGAGTTGCCGGGGTCCTGGTCCTCCTGTTTGTCTATTGCCAGCTTGGCAGCTATTCGTTTTTTGTTCCTCGCCAGCTGAGGTCCTTCGTCCATATGCAAAACAGCGGCAGCAGCAGCTGCTCCTGCTCCTTGCATTGCAAATGTGCGACTGAGAATGCGACAGCGAGACACTGACTGCAACTTGTCAAAAAATGTCGCAACAACTGCGGCAGCAGCAGCAGAACGCTTTGGCTTTGCTTTGGCATAAATATGAGTGCCATCAAATTAATATGCACGGCATATGGCGGACGATTTTGTGGTACAACATGTTAAGTGCATTCAACGGCAGATGCTGATTCTACACTTAGCAAAGAAGTGTAAGACAAGAAAATTTAGATAACTTTAAAAAAAAGAAATTAAAGATACACAAAACAACTATAAATGTTCTCAAAAATGAAACTAATTCAGTTATGAATGATGAAAGATCTTAAGAAGTATATCTTAGATATTTTCTTATGACGAAATCCTAACTTTTTCCTCAGTGTCCTGCCTTAGTGCCTTGGGGACAACTGCATAATGCAGGCAGGACTCGCGCTGACTCCTTGGCATCTTGGCAGGTTTTTCACGCTCCTTGAGTGACGAGCACGGATGCCCGGCGTAAGTTATGATGCTTAGCCGCATTGCTGCGGCTGGCGTGGCAAAGATAAAACTCCCTTCCTCACGAGCATTTTTGTCAAGTGTGAAGGAACGCAAGGAGCAGGAGAAGCACGAGAAGCAGGAGGAACTGGAGAAACTGGAGGATCCGGAGCCGGAGGAGCGTTTAATTTGACTCGGAGTTGGCACCCGCAACTGTCCGCGGGTGCGAAGCTTTTAGCGGAATTGTCTGCGGCGTGTGTGCAGTGTGCACATGTTGCACTGTCAGCTCAAGTGGCAAGTGGCTGGGAAAAACCAGCGAGTCCTGTCGCCCTCACCTGTGCTCTTTGTTCATATTTCAAATGGATCTAACCGCGTCGGCCCCGTCGTTTGTGCTTAATTTAAAAGCTTTTCGTCAGAATCTCAGCCAAAACGGAATGCCAAGCTGTCAAGGCTGTCGATTGCATAACAACTGGATGGAAGTATCCCTCCACTTAAAGAGATAGTACTTTGGCCCACTCCAACGATAACTCCTGGCTAATGACATGTGAAATGTGTTGATAAAAAGCGTGGGAATGGCACTAAAACATTATAAATTTGCGTTCCGAACGTTTGGCAGCTGTTGATTCAGTCCACTCAACGCATCAGTGAGCAAAAAGTGGCCCGGCTCAGTCGAAGGAGGAGTGAAAAAGCCGGATCAGTCGCATCGTAACGCCCACCTCCCCCAAAGCGTCACGGTCAAGAGATGGGGCGTGGTCCTGCCCCTTTGCCACATTAGCTACGCATCACTGGACGTCCGTGTTTCTTGAGAGGGGAAAAGGATGGTTGATGGTTGGCCGGCAGGCAGGCGAGCAGGCAGATGCCGTCGCATTTGATTAGACTTTGTTTGCTCTTCTTCTCGGGCCTGGTAAAAAGGATATTGATAAAGGCATTGACCAAACACACTTCTCCTGCGTGTCCTTCATGTCCGTCGTGTGTTTGTGTGTGCGTCGGCAAAGGTGCGTCGCAAAAGTTCAGTCAAAGGTTTTCGCTTTGACTCGTAATTAATTTGCTTTGCTTTTATCCGCTTCGCTGGGCACCCGAAAAAGGGGCGTGGCAAGTTGGCGGTGGCCAGCCGAAGCGGCCCTTTCGGCCTTTCTGGCCATAAATTATTTTATTAAGCCACTTCGGTCGGCCCTTCGGCACGCCCCGAAGTTATGTGAATTATTTTGCAAAAGTTAATTTCATGCAATAAATTCTAAATCGCGCTGGCAACAATTTATGCTCTGCTCCACCGGAGGCGATTTCGATTTGTTTTTTGTTTGCTGAGGAGTCGGAACTTTTTCGGGGAGCGAGCGTGTGAAGCGAGACGCCTGCCCCAGAAGTATGCAGCATAATTACATTTTCAGCAGGTGATTAAATGGGCCGTAATTGTTTCTGGCGCTCCTGTTGTTGGCCGCACTAATAGCCGTAATTAGTGGCTGATCCCCCGACGGAGGATGAGTCTGTCCGCCGTCCGCCGTCCGGACTGAGCACTCCGGCCTAAGGGCTGGCATCTGAGGGCTCTGCTCTGACTTTAATTTATGCCCGCGTGTTTCCCAGCCGTTTGTTTGCCCGCCTTGGGCTACATTTAAATTACACGACCTCGGCCGCTGGACCTTTCCTCTCGTTTGAAAGCCAGTCGCCGCCAGTTGTCGGGCAATAAAAGTTTTTCACTCAAAACAATAATTGAGCGACATCCCCGGTCCACTTGACTTCACTCTGTGTGTGTGTGTGTTGCAGCCTGTTTGTGGATGTGTTTGTGTTTGCCCTGACTGCCTGGCTGCCTGGCACTTCGGGCATCAATAAGCATCTCTTGATAAATGTCCAATTTAATTTTGCCCTCTTTACTTATCTCCGGGAGGGACTGGCGCTGTGCCTTTGATTCGGCTCCACTGCCACCACCCACATGGGCTGGCTGACTTTTTTTCAGTTGTATGCAGGAGGAGCTTTTCCAGCTCTTTATCCCATTCTTTTCTCTCCCTTTTTTGCCGATTTTATTTCGTTTCATTGGCAGCATTTCTTACACTTTGTCGGCTTCTTTTTATGCGCTCTGTAATCACGATACGAGCGAATGAATGGCATATTCGTTTGCCACTTAAGCAGATAAGCATTTCGGCAATTGAGCGTCGGGATTATGGAGAGAAGTTCAATTTACAACCTGCAGGCAGGCGAATAATTTGATAAAAATATTACCCGGTGAGTCCGTGGACGTCACCTCACTCGACTCACTTGTTGCTCGCTCACAAACTTCCTGGTACTTCTCTCCTCGGGTTCACTGTACTCGTATCTGTCGGTCGTATTGCGTTTATCGGTCACTTTTTTCTTGGCTTCCCCACATCAATTCCATGATTTTCATTTTTTCCCTCTTTGCTGGCCAATTTATTTTCCGTTCATTCTTCTTTGGGGCTTTTTGCAGCATGCGCTTTAAATGTAATTTAATTCGTCTTCCATTTCTACTTGCAGACACTGCCGCCAGCAGACGGCGTCTGGCGCCGGAACTGTCTAGCGGGTAAGAAATATGCTGAGGCTTTGATTTAATTGAACTTGCGTCATCTCCCCTCCCCGAAATGGATGCTGGCCAGGCCACACTCAGAGGCGGGAAGTGTGCATCTGCTCCATGTTTAAAATACGGCGGCTTATTAAACAGCTGGCTGGCAGGGAGTGAACGAGGCGATGGAGTTTGCTAATGGAATCCCGACACTGATATCAGGCGTGCTCTCTATGCCCGTGATGCTACGATGCACTCAAAACAAAATAAATCTCAACAATACATATCCTTTCATTTTCCCACAGATAAGAAGTAAAGGTTGACGCTTAGAAAGTTTGTAAAATCAGTTACCCCCAATCAAGATTTATAAAGTTAATATTTCTTCTATCCAGAAAACGGAAAAATAACTTTCGAAAAATATGTTCGAGTGCATGCCATGTTGGTGCCACATGTGGGCCAGCACCGAGGCTAGTAAATATTGTCTCATTTGGTATGCTGTGTGCCGTGGCTAAAATCAATAAATCAAAGCTGGTCAGGCCTTCCTTGTGCGGGATGAGCAGGATCAGGAGCAGCAGTTGAAATAGCAGTAGGTGGACCTGGGAGCCCAGGGTCTTGAATGCGGCGTCACGAATGTCGCACTCTGGCGCGTGCCTCGGTCCCAGCTGGAGCTGCCGAACATATTTGCGTGCGCCAATGCAAACAATGCCGGGTTCGCCGGCCCACAGCCCCCAGTCTACAACCGACTAGCTAACTATCGTTTCAAGGCCGCCTGCTTGCGCTCGGTCCGCTATATTGCAGCCCGCATTGATGGCCCGTCTAATGTTTACAGCAGCTTCCCGTGCCCAGAGGTCCTGACCTGGCAACAGGTTGACCCCAAACCCGAATCCCCCACGCAGGCATGCAGCGCAAACTTTAACATTGCAACCCAATTCGCCATAGATATATACCCACATACCATATAGATATATATATGTGTTTGTGGGGGTGAGGGCCGGGTATTTGCCTGCATGTCAGCTGGGAACGAGGCGACCACAAAGGCAAATACGCTCGGCTAAAACTTGAAGCGGCTCAAAAGTTTCACGTTTTAAAGGCTTAACCCAACCCTTTCGGGCCACGCCCCCAGAGAGGAGCGCTGTGCTGGTTTTTTATGCGCCGCTCAGTGGGTTTAAAAAGCAATTCCGCAACTGTTTTTGCAGAGGCACAGAGCACAACGCACATCGCACAGCATACGGCATTCGGCATATGTACACATATTCCATGGTGCTCCATCGTATTCCGTATCCCAGCGGGCTGGCAACAAAGCCGCCGAGCCGAGCCGAGCAGAGCCATCCCAATACCAATGCCATTCCCAGGATCCCGCTCGGATCCCCAGTCTCCATTCCGCATTCTCCACACTCGGCTTCCCAACAATGCTGTCGTTATCGTCGTTTTCACTTCAATTAAAAGTTGGCAACTTTTCTTGCCATGTTTACCTAACTTGGCTGGGATGAGGCGATGGGGACGGGGACCTCGCTCCGATTGCCATTATGCAGATTCGTATGGCTGATTACCGAATTACAAACTGTAATGGCGGCAATTGTTTCGCAGTGCCTCCGACCCTGCAACTGTGGCATATGGCATATGGCACGCGAATGGCAAGTAGGCCGCAAGTTGTCACTGCAAAGAAAGGTGGTAAAAAATAACGAAGCCCCCTTTTACTAAATGCCGTCAAACGGTGGGTGGGGAATGTGGGTGTCGTGGAACAATGTCATGCAACAATTTGCAGCAGACACTCAGCCCCACCGCACTGCCACATACAAACAGTTCACACACACACATAAACAGCTCATATACACACATACTCGTACAGTTCACACATAAAGAAGGTCAGACCTTAAAGCACGTATCCGCCGTGTGGGCCGAACGACTTCCGTGCTGTTCACGCCCCAATGCGTTCGGCCCCTCCTCCGTGTCCCTCTTGTCCTCCTTCCGACCCGCTGATCCCTGCTGCCAGGAACGTTAATTGCGACAAGCCAAAAGGAGCCAAAGAAATGCCATCTGGTTGCACCTGGAAATGGCTGGGGAGACAGGTGCACGCAACTGTATAACAACTTAGTTGAGGGACTCGCCGCCCTCAAAGGAAATACTCAAAAGAAAGAGGACTCGGCGCACATTCGCATTAAATATGATATGGGATGTCCCCAGACTTTGCCAGGTGTACTCGCCTCTTACGGGGACTTGCCCTAAACTATATTTTTCAGCAAATAATTAGATCTTGTGTGGGGGACTCGCCTTTCAACTAAATAATGAGAGGGTTGTAAAACCAAAGCATTAAGTTATGTATTTAATCGAAATTATAAAATAATGTTGGTGATATCTTATAAAAAATTTGAAACCAACTTAAAGAAAAACTTTCTTTAGGTTAAAGAAGGTTAAGAAATTATAAGTATTAAACCCATACAATATACTTTAAGCTTGGCCATCTATAGCCAAAGGACAGGCAATGTAGAGTGCATATGTTGCAATCGGGGCCAGGATGAGTTAGGGGATAACCATTTTATAGAGGTGCCATTTGCCATTTACTCGCCGCCACTCGCTTCGCTTCCTTTCCATTGAGGCTGCCTGGCAGTTCGGTATCATTAAAATTGATTTTGCAGCAGGACGCCTGCCGCACGAAGGGGGAAGCCGAAAGAAAAGACCGAGAGCCGTTGGAAGTTGGCTTTTCTATTTGCCAAACACCAAGGAATTTGCTAAATTGCTTTTCAGCTTGCAGCAGCCGTCGCACACCTTTCAGGGGCGTCGAAAAGGAGGGACGGAGGGAGGGAGGAGGGGGCGAACGGAAGCGGGATCGGTAGCTACTTGGGATGTGCGTTTGGTTTTGCAATTAGTTTTTGCCCCGGGCCAACGGCAAAAAGTTGCAATGGCTGCTCAGTCATACAAAAGGCAAAAGGAGAGCGCCACACACGCAAGCCACATCATTCTTTTTATTGTGGTCTATTGTCGAGTTATTGTTGCGACTTTGGCAACTGTAACAAAAGCGATTAAAACAACCATAAAACCTGAGCCCATTAATAGCGCAATAATATTATCAGCTTATGTTCAATGCCTCATGCAGCCCAGCGATTCCCTTCGCCGAACTAAACTTTGTCTCTTGTATTTTCATTAACATTTATTGGTTTTTTACTTAGACGCCAGGACATAATAACTTGGTCCACACACAAACGCACACACAGGCATACATAAAATCCCGTCCCAGTTGAGTTGTTCGGGGCTGCAGGTCCTTCAGCCTCCGCTTCGGCTCTGCGGCTCTGGCTCACAATACTTCGCGGTCGTATCAGCGTCATCATAAAATAACGTTAATGACGGCAACAAGGTCGTAAAATCAAAATTTCTGCTATTTCAACGCTGAAACCGCTGCGGTTGCGAGTAGCTGATGTTGGCAGCTTAGCAACATTGTTGATATGAGACCAGACCAGACCAGACTGGGTCGGGTGGGGTAGGGTAGGGTCTTCGGGGTTCGGGTTGGGTTGGTTCCGTTTGGCCCTAACCAAACGGGACCAGATGAGATGAGATGATGGCAATGGCGACGGAGGAAAAGGATGTGGAGACGGAAACGGAGAGACCCAGACCAAACCCGAGACTGGTGCCCTTGCAACCCAGCAGGCGCCGACATGATGGCCTGGTTACAAGCCGCACAATCAAACGCACACAGACAAGCTGTAACATGTGGCGTATGCGTAACGCCACGGAAATTTAATTACTTTAAAGGCGCGCTAGTTGCGGCGACTGCCAAACACAAGTAGAGCCATCAAACGAGCTTCGATTTCTGAGTTATTAGCAGTAGCAGATATCAGTTCTATTTTCGCTTCGCCCTTGAGACTTATCTGCCCCACTCAATGCAATTGCCTAGAATAAACTCTCGATCCCTTCTCCCATGGAAACCTCTGCGCCCACTGTAAATTTAATTTAATGCGCTGCCACGGCAACTAGCTGAAAGGGTCCATATATTTTCTATGTGCTAGTGGGACGTGCAGCGTTTTAAATATTCATTAGCCAGCCGGCACCGCAACTCTCCAGTGGAGCAGGTCAGGGTCGATTTGTGTGCCGCAAGTGAGAAATGATATTCGAAATTAATTTAAATCACCGAAAATGTGAGCCACCAATGAATTGGCCATTGCGAAGGTGCACTTTCGATGGGACTTCCGGGCGAATCGATGGCAAATCGCTCTCAAGACCTTTTGCAGCCATTGTCTGAGCCCGGTTTATGGGTTTGGCTTGGGGGGTTTATGGACGAGTACGGGCGTTCAGATTTTATCGTGCCGGGCGTTAAAAGGTCGTAAACGTCTGCTGTCTGTGGCCTAAGTAAATCAGCATAAAACCTAACTAAATGAAGACAATCAAAGTGTGGCCACGCCCCGAATTGCATATATATGGGGCAACAATATATACATATACATGTGTCTCATTTAGCATCGGCCACTCGAATTGAGTCACAGCATCTGGCGGACTTGTTTGTCATCGTTTTTGTTGCCGCTCCCCGGCTCCTTGCACTCGAAATTATGCTGTGGCCAGGACTTTGCCTTTTGGCCCCATTCTTCTCAAAATATTTGCAGGCCAAGCAGCAAAAAGTAGCCCAGCAATATGGTAAACTATATAAAAATGTGCCCAGGCCAGCGGACAAAAGGTCGGGGATAGCGACGTCGTTATTGTCCTCATTGTCCTGGGCCTGGTCAAGTGGCTAGCATTCGGGACGATGACGAGGACGATATAGCCATATAGCAATACAGCTATACAGCAAAGGCAGAAGCAGAAGCAGCAGCTGGAGCAGGAGCAGCATCAGAAGCAGCGGGCAAAAACAGCAACAAGGAAGATTTTACTGTCCTAATAAAAGACAAACAAAGGACATTCGGGGTGGCCACCACGGAGCTCTTTCGTATCGCAATTTTCATTATTTTATTTGCCTATAAACGGGGGAGCCATATTTTCTGCAAGTGTATATGCCACAGCCATCCGTCCCACACACACACACACAAACACACAATCGGGCACTCCATTTGTTTATTTGCCTACACTACACAATTTTAAGGAAAATAAGTAATTAAAAAAGTCATAAAGTGGTCGGCTGGTCCTTCTAACTCGGCAATGGCCCAAGCTCCATAAAAATCAATGCCGACAGACTGGGGCCAGCAGAAAGTGGAGAGAGACAAGCGGTCAATGGGTCAGTCGCGCTGAGGTCAATTCACTTGACTTTAAACGATAAACATACTCGGCAACAACAAGGCAAACAACTTGTAAGCAATTAAGGCAAACGTATTGACTTCTCCTCCCTGGCCGTTTTGCGTGTGCGAATGTGCAGGGGATGTTGGCCCAAAGGCAAAAGGAGGATGTTGGCCAGAGGGGATGCTCGAACAAGGCGGCTGTCGCCAGCCGTCTGCCGTTGATATCCTTGTCGTCGACATGACGATATTTACCATTTACCCTTACTGCGCGCACGGTTAACGGGCGGAATAAAACCGGAGTCCCTGATCAGCATCTCCTGCAACTCGATATCGCAATGGTAGGCAAAGAAATTCGGTCAATTTGATTTAATTAATTACGTACTTCTGAAAACAGTTCGTAGGAATATTCTGAATCAGAAATCAAATTTGGTTTGGCCAGACTGAAACTTGATATTGAACCTGCAGTTGCACAATGGCGTAATTGAAATATTGAATAATAGCATAATTAAAATGACGGTTACTTTAAGTCCAACATATATTTATAATCTGTTAATTACAGACAGAATGGGATATTGTTAGCTGATACCTTTTTAAGATTCATCTCAAATAAAAGTTAACAATCGCTTCCGACCAAAGGGCATATCCATTTCGGTCTCTATGAAATTTCAATTTTCCCATTTAAATATTAACTGGCTGTCTAGCTCCGATTTCCCTCCTCTCTGCAGTTTTATTTTGCATTTGTGGCCAGTTTTCGGGCGCCACTGGCCAATTAAGGGAAAATTGTTTTGTCTTTGCTTTGAGCGGGGCATTTGTTTAAATGGATTTTTCTGCGTATTTTGATTTATTTAAAATACATATAATGGCATCCTGTCTGTGTGTGTGTATCGTATATAAATAAATTTCGGTCAATGCGCTGCACAAAGTAAAGCGTTTTTATTTTGCATAAAAAGTGTTTATGCGCTGGAAATTGAGGTCGTCAGCGTTTTGGAGTACATGTGAAAGTGCATGTGTCTGCGATTGTGAGTGCGTTTGTGTATGTGTTTACAAGTGAGCGAGTGTGAGTGGCAAGTTTTGGCTCAGGGCTGAAGTGCCACCCCCTCCTGCCGCCGAGCACCACCCACTTTCACTACAAGAGCCCGCTAAATGTTTGGCGACATGCTGGCAACAAAAAATGAAATTCTCCGCCTGTTCGCTGCTTTTACGGCTGCTATTGTTGCCGTGAAGTTGAGCTGTGTTAATGAAATGCGTTTGGGTTTTTTTTAAACCGGCACAAAGCGCAACTTACTACTTGCAACTTGCCGAGGCCGAGCGAAAACTTTTGCGACTGCCTCTCAAAAAAAGCCCGCGATTCGCAACAGTAATTAAATGCAGCGCATAACTGCTCCGAGCAGCGGCAGCATTTGTATACAAAAAAGCACCAACACACATTGACTATATACTTGGAAAACTATCTGCAATAAATCATTAAAGTATCTACTTTGAATATATGAAATTTCCATAAAACTCTGACATTTATTAAATATTTTTTATATACCTGATGTTTTGTGTTATTTATTTCTTTCAAGTACCTCCGTTTTTCTCTGTACATTTCCCTGAGTGCAACGACTTTGCCGCATTTAAAGCATTTTCACTGCTTTTTGTTTTCCTAGCATTTTGACCTAAAATTTTCGCAGCCACCGCACTAATGTCAAGTATGCTGCCGGCAGAGTTTTCATTTCTCGTATGCGGCAATTATGTGCCCTTTTCCGCCAGTCAGTGTGTGTGTTGTGCGGAGTGTGGGTGTGTGTATGGAGGAGTGTGTCTGGGCACAGTAACAATAATTGCGGGTAATCAAGTAATGCTCATTTCCAAGGCACAACAAAGTGTATCGCAACGATAAAGACATCGTGCTGGTAGCGGGGTTGCGTCAAATGTGACATGTTAATTCCAGGCGAACAGGCAGCCAAGTTAACCGCCCCGCTGATTGAAGTGCGACGCCCCAGCGATAAGAGCATTTCGCTGTGCCGACGTGTCACGGAGGCCGCCGATTTTCCCTGGAAAACCGCTTGACTGCCTACATATGCGTAAAAGGTGCGACACTTGAGAAACGCTTCACTGCGTTACGTATACGCACAAAACTGCGGTCTTATAGGGCTCAACTGTGAGCAAGGCAAGTAGAGAGTGGGACGGGAAAAAAATGTAGGCAAACAAGAGCTCATTCAAATGCGAAATAAAACAAATTTTTTACCCGAAAAATGTTTATTTGTGAAGAGCCAAATTCAAAAAGTTTTATCTAAAGAATAACACAACAGGGTTTTTTTTTTTTGTTCGAACCACTTAAGAAAATCGGCAATGTGAAGGGGTAAAAAATTAGACCGTAATGGAATGGAAAACTTTGAATGCAGTTCGATTAGGAATCCAAACACATATGTTTAGAGGTATGCCACTTTGGAATCAGATTAAAATTGGTCGAGTTATGGGGTAAGGATAGTCCATGTAGAGTTACCTTTTTGCAAGAGGAGGAAAAATCTGACATGAATAGAGTTGAAACCAAAAATTTGACCATCTTCAAAATAAAAATTTAATTAAGAATGTATCCACAAATATTTTGAGGTATGCCACCTTGAAATCGGAATAAAATTGTGTCGGACATGATTGTGGCCCAAAAAATCGACCATCTCTAACTTAAAATATTTATATGCAGTTCTATTCAGAATTCGATTAAAAACGTTTTGAGGCACTCCACTTTGGAATCAGATGAAAATTAGGAAAGCTGTGGTCACTAAAACACAGGTTGCCAATAGCTGATGTTCACACTTGGAAATAAATAAATACGTATACGTATAAAAAAACAAATAGAAGACCAATGGCAAACATATATATTCACAGCAATTTTAATAAATGACAGCAGATGAACATCAAACTACAATTTGCCACCGTCAATATGATCTTTAGGAAAACATCCTAATTACTTGCTTGAAATGAACGAGTTATATTTAAAGCTTTAAAATTCGTCCGAAGGTTGTTGAGTTTAAAAGCAAGAACGAAGAGCCATGCGAAATATGTGGTTTGCCTAAAAGCCACAAATAATATTCGATTTGTGGAAACCTCAAGCAAAAATGCTTGGGCTATAGCAATATTTTTTAAACCATTTTGGTTAAAAGCAGAAATAGACCAAAAAAGTTATGTAAGACAGGAAAATTCCTCGTTTATCTTCCCGAGCCATCAATACTCGGCAACTTTTTAAGCCATCCTCCATATTCTGGCCTTTATTTTAATTTATTTGCCATTCCGGCACACACTCGCACACTCGCCCAGATAAACACGCATACCCAGTGCTCAGGCATCAACGCTTTGGCAAAAGGCTAAGGGAGTTGGCTTTTAAAAAATAACAAACTTTTGCTTTGCTTTGTGCAAAGGGCTAAGAACAGCACAGAAGGAGCAACAACAGTTTAGCCGGCGCGTGTGTGCCGAGAGCAGCAGGCTGTCAAAAAGTTACTTATTTTCTTTTAAAAACTTGTACGAGTCTTTCTGCGCTCCCCTCTCGACGTCCTGATTGCTCCGCCCTGTGCGATGTTTACACAGCTTTTGCTTTTGATAAGGTTAATCAAAAGTTTTTTAATCCATTCTGCATACAGGCAAACATAGACCGACATCCACACGAGGGCGCGAGGAGATCATCAGTATCAGGATCTCGTGTGTCCTCATTATACATTAGTGCCCGACGAAAAGGGCGGAGGGGTTGGGGAAAGGGACGGGATGGGAAGGGAAGGGAAGGGAAGGGAAGGGAAGGGAAGGGAAGGGAAGGGAAGGGAAGGGAAGGGAAGGGAAGGGAAGGGAAGGGAAGGGAAGGAAGGGAAGGGAAGGGAAGGGAAGAGAAAGCCAAGGCTACTTTGAGCCCGCGGCTCATTCGAACTTTCCGGCGCTGCAAAGTGAATTTCATGAATGCCAAATTATATGTATTTGTTTTCCTCAAGTTCTCGCAGCCCGCACTAACCGGCGGAGAGGCGAGCTGGCTGTTTAAAAATCGCATAATTTATGTGCCAAAGTTCAGCGAAATCACTTTGGACAGCGCGACTCTGGTGGCAAAAACTTTGCAATTAAGCTCCGAGAGACATTTGGCAAACGGCAAAGTGAATCGAACCGCTGCCCTTCCTCCTCCGGCCATTAAACCACGCCATCAGTCCGCCACGCCACTCGATTCTCCAGTTCAGGTTGCACAGCCAGGTAGCTGCAACTTTTGCGATAACTTTAAATCATCTAATTATGAGTAGCAGCCATCGGACAAGCCCGCCGCCCCGCAGAAAACAGCAAAAACAGGGAGCGTTCGGGTGGGCGGGGGAACTGCCAGTGGCAGCATTTAATTTCCGCTGTCTCAGCTCAGCCTGCTCACCTCCGGAGACCGGAGTCCGGAGTCCTGAGTCCCGCCGAGTCCTCGGTCCGCACCCCTCGAAACGAAACGCCCGGCCTTCGAAACCAGGACCCCGACATAACTGACACTTTACTTCATTTCTGCTGACTGGAATTAATGGCTTTTGTTGGCATAGTTTTAACGCTTGAAGTTCGGCTGCCGGTGCTGTGTGTATAAAATTTATGTTCGAATTTATTGCAAAGTTTATTAGACAATTCCCTTTTTTGCAAAGTAATTTTCGCCAAAGAAACCGAAGGGAGAATTTTTGTGAAATTTATGAGCTTCATAAATGACCGGGGCACTGGGAGTCCGGTCAAGTTGCTGGCGGGGCCCACGCGGCGTATGAGCAACGTGCCAATTGCCATGATTTCTGCAAAAGGCAGGAGGAATGGCACGGAGCACGGAGCATGGAGACGGAGCACGGAGTTAGCTCGGTAACAGCTCTTCACATTACGAAATGATGTCGGCTGAATGCAAAAATGCCATAAATATGAATGAGCTGCCGTGCAGAAAGCAGAATCCTTACCGCATCCTCATCCTCAACCTCATCGCCGTCCTCATCCTCGGGCATGCCAACTGATGTACTTTATTTGTTACAACATATTTAACTGTAGTTTTCCGCCCACCGACCCCCGGGCCACCACTCTGTGGGCAGGCTTTTAGTTTCAGTTTTCTGCTTCTGATTTATGGCGGCGCAGGCAAAACATTTCAAAAGCCAGTCGAGAAACTGTGTCAGGGAGCAGAGTGTACTATGTGTGTGTGTGTGTATTTGGGTGTGTGTGAGGGTTTGGCCAGGTTGCTGGCGGACAGAAGTTGCTCGAGAGGATGGAGGAGGGGGTCCAGAAGTTCACTCATAACTTGCTGGCCCCAGTTTCACCCAGGCTGTCCATCCGCCTGCCACTTGTTGTGTGCCTCATCAAAAATGTATTAACGAGCTTGCATAGCAGAAGATTTTTATCTGCCGGCGTTGATTTCATTTTGAGCTTAGTCCGCACACCCTCGCCGGACTCTTGCCCGGGCACTGGCTTAGATTTGTATCTCCGGCGTGTTTTCAACACGTGCATGCAAAGTTGTTTGTGGCAGCTGCGACGACTTCGGGCGCCGCTTTTCCTTCGTTTCGCCGTTCTCCTTCCGGCGAAACTTTTAATGGCGCATTATTTCGTGCTATAAATTATGACTAAGGCCGCGCCGCGTATTAACCGACGGCAGATAAAAACTGTTAACATTTAACAAAGTCAAGTGGCGCCAATGACAAAGCTCTTTGACATTCGCGCTGATGGACCAAGGGAAGCTCCCGAAAAAGGTGCATTTTCGACCCTAGAACCACTCCGGTTGCCCCCTTTCATTTGGCGTCTAAGCAAGCGGAAACAGCCGGAGGGAAAAGGGAAAAGTTTCATTTCCAGGCGTGACGCGATCTTGTGAAAAAGTTTCGCAGTAACACACAAGAGCAGGCAACAGAAAAACAAGGCCAAAACAGAAGTAGTGCGCACAAGTTTCAAATGCCACTTTATCTTGCGGCTACGCTACGCCTAGAAGCGTAGAAGGTCCGTACTTTATTTTCTCTCGGTGTGTTTTTGCGGTTCGTCGTGAAATTTATGTGGCTGCTGCGGATTTTTGAGCAAAATAAGCAACTACCGACGAAAAAGTTATGAGCTTTGTGTCATAAAATGCCACCGAAACGGCGGATGCGATTCCACCTGCATGGCCATTGCTTAAACGAGTGTTTGTGTGGGCTGGATGTTTATGCACAAGCTCATTTCACGCTTCCGCTTCCGTTTTCTATTATGTAAGACATCAGAGTAGCAGCGGAGAAAAAACAAAATCATAAATTTGTAATAAAATAAATATTCCTTTATCCCTCTGTAGTCTTCGCCCGGGGCACAGACATAACTTCAGCTTAAGCGCACGAACCCAAGGGACGGGGTTAAGAGCAGGGCAAACAATGTTTTCTGGCCAACTTTGTAGCTTTAGCCTTGGCAAAAAAAATTAGCAAAAATTGAATTAAAAGCGGAGGCTAATGAACGCGTAGATTTTCGGCTTGCTAATCAAATTAAATGCAGTCAGAGCCTGATGAGGAAGCCCGGCGAAGTGTACGCGGAATGGAAAAGGATGCGAGGATGTCACGCAGGCCAACATTAACCCCAAAACGACTCGGGGTGGCTTCAATCTCAGCCGGAGGCATCGTGGTGGCTGGCTTGTCATGATGCCACGCATCGTGTCGCCTACAATGTGGCAACATAAAACTATTACCACGACGACATGAACACAACTCCTAATTACCCAGGGATTTGCATTTGTCTTGCGACGTGCACAAACACACAAACACAGAAACACAAACACGCCGAGATACGGAGAAAGGGGATATGTGCTGCGTGGGCGTGGCATTTCGGGGGGCGTGGGTGTCATAAACGAATCTTATCTGCCGCGCCTTTTTCTGGGCTCTGGGCCACGCCCCCTTCCAGCCATCGCCTGTCTCCGGCATGCAATCCCTATCGCTCGCAATCTGTCCTTTCTCTTTTTTCTCCTTTCTGCTCTTTAATTTAACGGCTTGTAGCGGAAACGCAGCCGCCATTTTCTTTTCACTTCATTGCCATCGCCATGTCGCTGGTGCTTTCGTCACTACCTCGAACCACTACCCAAAACCCACCCAGGAACCACACAGCCGCATTGCAACACCCCCTGCCAAGGCCCACTCACTACTCGGCCCGAAAGTCATTAGCTTGTCTCGTTTATCTTTTAATGAGTGTAAAATAAAAACGACATGGGAGCGGCTGCTTAAGAGCTTACCAAAATTCCGGGACAGAGGCAAATTATCGGGCTGTTAAGGCTGTACGGCCCACGTCCCGTTTACCCGCGTCCTTATCTGCAGCCAAAGTCAGGGGCCAAGGAGCCGGGTAATCTAAAAGGCCTACTAATAGGCAAATGCTCGTCATTAACCCAATATCCGGAACAATGGTGCCAGCCACGAGCATGGAAAAATATATCGAGAGGAAAGCTTCAAAGGATGTTGACTTCGAGCATGCAACATCAATGAAATCTTTATCTAAGCGCAAAGTATGGAGCGAGAAAAAAACGTACACAAAGCTTATCCCAATTTATTGCTTAAATGAAGTTGCCCAGAAATAAGAAGTCAAGTACTTGAAAAACTAGTTCCTAAACTAGAGTCACAGAAACTTTTAAAATACGATAATACATGTTCAAGAAATAAATACATATATTGTCTTCTTGACACGATAATCCGATTTAAAAAAATGTATATAATTTTCTCTGTGTAGCTGAGCATTTTTTCGCTCTAATGCATTTGCTGGAGTTTACTTAGTTTTCCGCTGGATTATAAGCGCAATATTTTCCGAGCTTCCTCGGGGATGCCGGACTCCTTGTCTCTTAAAGATTATTGTCCGCTCCTCTATTTCCAACGCACTTCCGTCATTTGTTTGGCTCTCTTTAAAGCTTTGCAGCTGGATCCCTGCTGTTTTACCATCGCCGACTTCGACTGGAGTTGCTGATGCTGCTCCTAATCTCTGGCTTCTACTTAACATTAAGCTTGCCTTTAACCAACATTTCCACACAAATCAAGTATACGCACTGGGGGCTGGCGACTGGACAGCAATGTTTTAGTCGCTCCCCGGCGGAGGGAGCCATGAGCCATTTCCCTGTTTTCTGTTCCCAGCTCCCAGACCGCCTCTTCCTGTTTATTCTTAAGCTGCCACTTAATCCAGCCACTTCATCCGCTCCTCGCCGCCCATTTCCCCGGACAAACAGCCACGCCCCTTTCGGGATTCGCCCAGCAGCGTGTGTTTGCGTGTTCCACGGGGCGATGGAATACGGAAAACGGTTACGGACTACGGTACGCAATTTTTTGTTGCTCCGGGTTTCCTTTTTTGTCGCTCGCCGTCGCTGCCGCCGCCGCTGCTGTTGGCCCTTAATTAAATATTAAACGCGCCTAATTGCGCATTTCATAACTCAGGCAACGGCAGGTAATTAATTATTTACGTTCAACTAAATTGAGCAGCGCCAGGCACACGGCTCACGCACAAACTTTCGGCGCCGCAGGGCAGCGAAACAAATGTGTATGCTGAAAACAAAAATCGAGCCTGGATGGGTTCTGCCGAAGTTTCAGCCGGGTAACATGTAAATTAATATGTCTACGGCAGGCGATACGGAAGAATCATTTGCGGCCCAATCCGTGCGCCTTAAAGAAAAAGCGGCAGTCGGAAACGCAAACAGTTGACTTAACATGCGTGACTTTGATGTCGAAACTTAAACCCGACAACCTCGGGGGCATTTAATTATGCAAAACGGGCGAGAAGCAAGAATAGTGCTCCCGGTGCTGCTGCTCGTGCATAAAATGAGCGACTGGCATGATTAGCTCCGGCATTCGCACATAGTCGCCCCGTCGGACCCAAAAAACAATCCGAAGCATCGAAATTAAAACCGAGAAATCACAGAGCTGCCGTCCATTGTTCGGCCACAATTTGCACAACTTTTGTGCAGCCAGTGGTTGGGAAACTTTCAGTTCAGCAGGGAGCACACACAGCGATGGTAGGGCTGCGATGGAACTTGCTCCAGAAACTATTTTCATAAATAGCGACGCCCAGCGCCAAATGCAAACAGAACCGAGTCCGTCGTCCCGACGTCTGGTCTCCGGCGGTGCCACGCCCCCCGGGCAGCCCCGCTCCAATCACCACCGCCTTCTGGCCAAAAGTCCTGACAGCCGCCGGACAGCCGGCGTGAATCCTTTAAGTTTCTTTTGTTCGGAATGTACTAATGCCGGTTTTTCACTGTGTGATTTATCGGTTTCGAGGTTCAGAGTTCGAGTTTCAAATGCATTTTCCATGTTCCCCGGATCGGGGCTCCGCTGTCAGGGCTTTGGCACTCCGGCCGAAGAAGCTCCAACGAACCTCAAACAGCCTTGGTTACCTCTCGTTTCTCAGGGAGGGTGGGCCAACTATTTGGCTCTTAAATTGTCAACTCATCTCGAAGAGTAGTTTTTTGCGAGCCATAATAACCGAATGATAAAGTTTTCGTGTGGGAATGGGGAACAAATTGGACACAAGTCGACTCTCCACAAGTCAAATATAACATGAGCTTAAGTGAATGGCAATAGCTTTTTGAGTTACAAAGTGAAACAATATTTTGACATTTGCACACCACTCCGTCAAAAAGTAGACGTTTAAACCTGGTGTTAAATAAAAATAATTTGAAAATTGAATGGTTATCAATTTCCATTCCTCAAAATGCCTAGTGTCAAATGCCAATTATGGCGCATTCGAACCCAGTTCAAATCTAGTTAGACGATTAAATTGAACACTTGCAGCCGAGATCTAATCAGATTTCGGCTGCCGCCTCACGGTAGAATGGATGGAAATTGAAACTACAATCACAATTGCCGTCAAAGAGACGTTCGGTGGCTAATTAAGCCGCTGGGGTTGGCCCAAGTCACAGTGACAAGCCGCAATCGGCGTTTTGATTAAATATTGACCCCAAACGGGCTGCTGACCACGTCTTCGTCGGCTATCGCGCTGCCTGCAAACAATTACGGCTAAATTCATTAGTGAGCCATGCATAATTAAGGGAACAGCAGGCGTGACACCTTGTTCGAGGGCATTCGGGTGTCTTTTGGTCAGAATGCATGAGTGGCTCTTGGTTGTTGGGTGGTGGGTGGTTTAGTAGTAGGAATGAGGGGAAGGAAGGAGCGATGGCGTTTGATCAGCTGGGGCATAAAAAAGAAATCAATGTCCTTGCAGGAAGTGCCTTGGCAATTTGCAATCCTTTGTGCCATTACACAAAGCTTCCGTCGTCTACAGTCTGCATCCTGGCGATGGTCCTGCTCCTGCCCCTCCGATCTTAGTTGGCTCGCCTGCAGGCAAACGCTGCTGCAATCAAAGCGTGGCGTTAGTGTTTCAAACCAGCAGAAGCAGCGGCGGCAGGAGCATTAATCCTTCATTGGCAATCAGGAACCTGTGATGAACTCGCTCTACGGAAGTTGTAAAAACGCCAACGCCGCACACAAAGCAAACACGGAAGGGTATTTTCGGGGTATTTTCGGGAAACCCAATGGCTGGCGGCTTCCCTTTTGAGCCACCAAAGATGGGGGCTAACCAGTGGCACGGAACCGATTATAGTATTCAGCATTTGGATTCTGATTCAGATCCGACCCTGCGGGGCATTCGTCAAACGACGCATCAACCGAGGCAATTGTTTCGCCAAGTTTCCCTCTCGCTTTCGCTTTGTTCATTATGTACTTTCTGCTCCTTTCAGTTCAGTTCAGTTCTTTTATTTTCATTTTGGTTCGCCTCACCTCACCTCGCCCCGACTCGTTTCGATTCGTTTGTCCTTGGTCCGTGGAGCGGCAAAGGGGGTCCTTTCGGGCCGGAGGATGTGGCATAAACACTGATTGATTGATTAGAGGCTTGAGCCGGAGAGCTCGCAAGGGGCAGGAGCAGCAGCAGGAACGCAAGTGCTCGACTCGCACGGGGCACTAAACCTAATGAGAAGCCCTCGAGCAAGTGTCGCATCAATCAAGGACGCATTTAATGCGTTATAAGTGTGTGCGTATGATAGCAACGATTTCTCTTGATTTGCGATTATTGTTTAGGTGTATATGCTTCGTCTGACAGCCGGCGATTAGCAAAGTGGATCAGCGAAATGAATGAGTTCCAGGACCGCCACAGCTGACTGCGTCCTTTAAGCGCACTTTGGTCCCCTTCTTAAAGCAGGCCTACTTTTTTCCCTCGCAACAATACCAATTTCCCCCGTCTACGCACTGTCGACGTGGCCAGCCGGCTCAAGTGTCGGCGATTGGCATCAATGGCTCCGAAATCGATGCTAACTGGAGCTCGAGCAGAGCTTACCTGCTGCTGGCTCAGCATACTGACCTGTCATGGCTTCCGCATTAGAAACCGGTCAACAACCGGTCTCCTTTAACAACTTTTTCCATGCACTGAAAAAATCAATCTGAAACATGGTTTTCCACTTAATGATAAGCTGCTTTCGAAAAGAATTGAAATGTCCCAATGAACTGGGATTTTAGCTTAATATCTTCGAAAAGTTTTTCCAGATAAACTGAAGCTTGTGAACTTTGCAATTATATCTATCCAGCACAAGCAGAGATTTCCCGGAGTGTACCTATTGTTACACATCCTTTATTGACTCTATCCTGCGAACTATTTCATGTCATTCCAGAAAATCATATCAATTGGCTCGGCCACGGGTTTTCAACAGTCAGCATGATAGCTGCACAGATGGGTTTTCTGACGTGCTCTCCGCTCGTATTCCATTTTAGCTTCGGCTCCATCCCATCCATATCCCGCGTAAGGACACTTCTTCCCCCTCCATCGCTTTTTTAGACCGCTTCTTGGACTGTCTGTTGCCCCCCTGGCAAAGTGCTCATTATCAGCTGAAATGTTGTCAATTACGGATTTTCGTTTGTTTTGTTTTGATTTGACTTTCAATTGAATTTCTCCTCGGAATTTGAATATCCGGCATTGTCCTTTGTCCTTGGCGCTGCCATCGTCACGAGCGGTTGCCTTCCCAAGAATCCAAATCCGCCGGAGCCCCCCACTCCCGGTTTTCCCATTAAGTTGAGCGCCCTTTTCAAAGCTGGCTGCTTATGATGAGCTGGGTTCTTATTGGTAAACTGCAAACTTTGTACATAAAAAATTAATTTGATTATTTTTCCCCAGCGCTTAGATTTGCGTTAATGACGCCATAATCAACTGTTTTATAGCACTTTAAAAAAGTTAATCCGGCACATATACATGCACTGGACATTTTATTTGGCCGGAGCTGTAACTTTTTTAATTACACGGATTTCATGACTGAGGAGGGCGAAATTGTAGCCACTTGGAAGCGAGGAATAATTTGTTAATTTGCGCTGTTTATTATTTTGATCTACGCACTTCTCTTAATTCTGGTTAACGCATATACCTTAAATCAAATTATTCTCTCTCGTTTAACCCACCAGTGCGCTCAAAGGCGGTTGGGTGAGCATTTGCTGTGCGGAGAAATTTCAATTAAAATCATAATGAAATATTTGAAAATTTGTTTTTATCAAATTTGACCCGGTCTACCAATTTTGTGAATTCCTAATGCCAGAAAACAAAGACAATGGCCAGAAACAAAGGCAGAGCATGCGGCATTAGTTCGCAGGATAACAAACCCTGCCAGGAACCGCAAAATAATTTCCCCTTGTGCCCCGAAACAGACAACAGACAGGCTATTAGTCAGAGAAAGCCTGCTCCTCGGCCATTCAAACAATAACACCGAAACATTAAAGTTCAAAATGATGACCCGAACATAATCGACTTGCCTACAATAATATTTAAATTTAATTTAAATGCTCACATGAGGGCATTTAACAGAGTCGGTGGTCCTTGGCAAACCCGCAGGCAAACAAATCGATGAGGATGTGTCTCAATCTGCCGGACAATTTGCAAAACGATATGCTCGGAATGGAAGGTCGTTGGGCGTGCAAAATGCAAAGGCAACACTTCGTCCTTCGGCTTGTGTGGGGGTTAATGCGTTTGTTGTTTTTGCGGCACTGGGACTAGGACGATAACTTTGAGTCGCATGCTTAAAAGCACAAAATGATTGGAACAGCACAGCAGAGCATCCCGGTCCGGACTAATGGCATTTTATTGCTCCATCTCTCCGGATCTGGCTCTGTTTCTGGGTTTGTGTATATTTTCGGGGATTGCCGTTCGAAATTAGAAGCAACCGCTCTGCGCACTCGACCTTAAGACGATGAACGTTCAGCTGGGTGCAGTAAATGACATATAAGCCCCCGACCCGGGCTTAAGTGCTTAGGGCGCCTTGAGTTAATGCGTTGATATGATGATATCATTATCAAAATATCCAGACCCACCGTACGCTATCTGCAGTTGTATCTGTGGCTGTTTGCCTGCGGGCCATTTGTAACTTTTGACCATTAGCTTCTGTTTTTGCGGCCAAATGAAAGCAAAACAATTGGTCTTGCTGATTTTGTGGTCTAATTGATACACGAGGCAGACGTCTTGTCCTGTCAGCCAAGTTACAAATGCAACCAGCAACTGACAATTGTTTTCAATGTTTCGGTCAGCGTCTCCTCCTGTTTTGCAGCTCTTCCTCCTGGTCGCTGTCCTTCGTCACCTCCTTCCCTCCACACATCCAATCTATTTCAGTTGTCAGGGACACAGTCTCTCCTGGATGCCGAATTCAGCCCCCAGCTGTCAATCAGTAGGTGTGTTGACGGACGGGTCTGATGCATCTGTCTGGGCAAATGCTGCGTATGCTTAATGCCGTTTGGCACACACACACACACACACGCAGACGCTATGACACACTTGCACTCCCAGTTGTGTGCTGTTTAGTTAAAGGTTTTTGTCTTGCTGCAAAGTTTTTAAGCACGTCGAGCTGTTGAATCTTACGGACGCGTGTCATGAAAGCCTTACAAAGTTGTCAAACGGGCAGGGGGCACACATAGGATGTACTCTTTGTAGCGCAGAGCCATAGACAGAAACAAAGAGCACCGAGGATAGGATAAATAGACTGAAAGATGGAGCAACGTTTCAATTTGCTGCTCTGAAACTTTGACAAGTAGCCAGCCAGTTATCAATAAGCCTGAGAGAGCATCATCTCAAATATGATTATACGGTGCTCCAAACTTTTTCTCATGCACTGCAACTCTTTACAGCAGCAGCAGAAGCAAAAGGAGCAGCAGCAGCAGATATTGCGACTGTAGCGGCAACAAACAGACATGGCCAGCAAAAGGATCCGGCCAGAGGAGGAGCGGAAAGGAAGAAGGATGAGCGCCTGCCGACCGGGAGTCTTGCATACGGCATTCAATATGCTGGCGTTGAGCTGGATTATAATCTCGGAGTTATTGCTCAGTGGTAAGTGTTCAAAAGACCCATATATAAATGGCATATTGCAGGGCTTCCCGTTCTGCGTGCCCACTTTCATTCCCCATTCTCGTCAGAAAGTCTGTCATGTTAAACAAGCTGAATTTATTATGCCAACTGCGTGTGCGGGGCGTGGTTAAAATTGATTATTTAATCTACCAAATAGCAGTTTATATTATGCACTGGTCCTCCCACCAAGCCGACCAGGCCAGAAAACCATTTCGACCAACTTTTCCCGCCGAATGTCGGTGAAGTAGTCAATTTATTAAATGCCCCGGGAGTGTGCGAGCACTGGCCTTTGATTAATATTGGTTTGTTCAATTAAAGTTGCCATAATTTGACCAACCACATGCCTGTCACTCCACTCGTTTCCGTCGATACCGCAAACCGCCGGGAACTTTTCGAATGACATGGAGTTCATTTATTGAACACTCTTTGTTGTTCGCTTTTGTGAAGCGGTATAAGAAGTATATTCAGGTACAATGAATACGAAAACATTAAAATGTACTAAATGCCATTCGTTCTCAATCAGCTATTATTCACAAGCGATCTCGGAAATGTTATATTATTGCAGAAATCAAAGTTAATTGAACGTTTTTTGAGATGAGTATGATTTATCTTGCGGATTAACCTTACCTTAAATTGTTGATATTCATCCATTTATGCAAGTTGAGTATGTTATATGTACTTAACAAAGAAGCAGAGTATTTAATGCAATGATATTTTAATTAATTATCAATCAGAGTAAGATGTTGAGGATATATCCTTTGTTAATTGGCTCTTAACTAATAACATAAACAAAACAGCAACTCTAGAAACAAGATAACTTTAGTATTTTCACGTAGTAGTATTACATTTATTCCTCTTACCAAACAGAAGGTTGCAATTCGCCAGTTGCGAGATACACAAACACAACTCAAAATTAGCAAAACTACCCTTTCACGTGTTCTTATTGTTAATTTTTCACACAACAATCAATAAAACTCGCGATCTGTTTTTAAGAATATGAAGACGGCCGACAAACAGAGTTGCCACTTGGCTCAAAGTGCGATCGGTGTATCGATATTAATATCGTTATTCCACAGCACATTGGCGAATTTAAAAACCTCTTTAAAAACTAATTCGCCATTATATTATTTATTTAATCTTTATAGCCCATTCAATAAATTGTAAAATTCCTCATGTTAAACGCTTTAAAAATAAAATAATTTTAATTGCATATTCAATTGCACAGTATGACACTCTTCACTTAATTAATTTTACGCGCCGTGCTTATTCCATAATCATATTGGCATATCTCTTTAGTGGCGTTTATTTAAATTCGAACTCGATTCGGATGAGTCTTGTTTAATGTTGATAATTGCAGCAACTCGCGTTAAATTCAGCAATTTCCCCAAATAAAATCGAATAAAATAAATAAATTGCATTAAATGCAAGTCAAATTTGGGCCGTACCGTCGGCTTTGTCATAAATTAACATGCAAGTGGGGCTCCCTTTCCTTTGCCGCCTGGCTGGGTAATTGGGTTTTATTTTTCCCGTTTTTCATTTTTTATTCAGACGAATGTCTCCCTTTTTCCCACTGGCCATCGCATAATCGAATTCGTAAGGTTTCGCATACGCCATGTGGGTCGTGACATCGGGAGATCCTACGGTTAAACGACTTTTGGGACATCCTTTAATATTAATGCCCGCCTCTCCCGCCCTTTTTCAGCTCACTGCCTGAAGGATCTGAAGATATTTGTACCGGAGGCCGTCGTCATGGGAAATGCAGCGACATTGTCTTGTCAATACGATTTGGAGCAGGTAAGCGACACTTCCTCGAGGAGCAGCAGCCATGGATATTGTCGTCGGCGGCGTGCTTAATTATTATAATTACTTGCACTTTGTCTTGCCGAAGACACCAGTCGCTCATTGTCCTGGCTGCTGCCACTCCTCCCCCCCTATCCGCCCAGGCTTTTCATTAACGCATTTTCCTCCGTTCCTCCGCAGGCGGCGTTGTACGCGGTGCGCTGGTACTTCGGCCAGGAGGAGTTCTACCGCTACGTTCCCCGCGAGGCCACGCCCACATTTGTCTTCGCCGTCGCCGGCATTAATGTTGATGTAAGTTAAATTAAGCATGGGATCGCACAATATGCACTCGCTGCCACTTTTTATCCTATTAAGAGCGATACTTCTGGATTTGAGGACGCTAGTTCACAGATGGTTGTGAGACAGACACTCTTCTGCGGGTTTTTAAAAATATATCAAGATCTTAATCCTTTAAAACTATAGCAAGAAACAAACATCGTTTAATTAGAATAACTTTATTTAAGAGCCAAGCACTAACCTAGCCCAAACAATAATTCATGCTCTATAAACTATGCTAGATTTTTATGTTTTGTTTTTCAACTATAACTGTAAACGGTGTATCTTAGTCGGAGTCCCCGATCATACATATACATCTTAATTCCTTTATTTTTCGCTCTCCTATTGTCGGCTTAATGGACAAATCACTGGAGCAGCAGGGCATGTGTTTCGTTCGGACCGAGTTTGCATTTCAACAAATGCAAAATGGGAAAGCATTCGAATGTTGTGCAAATATTTAAATGCGGACAATGCAGGGGCTCTGTCCTGGGGCAGTTGCCACGAGCATCTTGCCGCCTCTGTGTCCCGCTTTCGGTGTCACCCATTTTATTTCTATTGCTGTGCTATATTTGTTCACTTTTATTTACAATATTCGGTGGTGTTTTGCATTTACAAGTGTGCCTGTAGCTGTGTCTGTGCGTTGTCTGTGTATGAAATATTCCGCTCTACAATTTGGAAAGTGCCACAACACACACACGAAACTGACTGAAATATTGCGAAAAGTGCAAAATAGTTTATGGCGCGGCTGCTGGCAAACAAAACGGGCAAATAAACAAACGAGTCCAGCAAAAGCAAGGAGCGGATGGAATAGCCCACCTAGTGGCGAAAAATGCTCGGCATTCGCTTTTCCATGCTGCACTCATTAATAAAAACAACAGCCGCAAAGTAAGCGATAAATTATTCGCCCAGAGTGGCGAAATTCTTCGGACACCTTTTAAAAATCACCGCCCTTCTTACTTTCGAAATGAATTGGGGGGCAAGACTACACGTTCTTAACACCTTTTAAAATGTTAAAATCAGAGGAAAAACATTTTAAAGCTTTCCGTTTATAGCCCCCTTAAAGTCCCGAGATAATATTTTCTGGATTTACGTACCAAATTACATCTGGTTTGTGCTGATCAAGTGCTTGTACGAGTATTCAAAAACAAGTCACAGTAACTGCGTCGATTTCCGAGGGATGTGGAAAACGAATCGATTGTCGTATAATAATAAATAAATAAAATTGAATTTGCCATGAAAAATTTGTGCGGACGAAATATAAATTGAAAACTCATTCGTCCGCACATAAAACTGCAAACTCATTTACAAACACTTCGGGCCACATTTTTCAAATGCGCCAAAAGGGGGAACGTTAAATAATCATAAATAATGGCATAAAACGAGGGCGAATGATGGAGTAATGTTTGTTTTATGTAAGCGAAACAAAGCAGCCGAGGGTTGCCGTCTCCCCGATAGAAACAATTTGCCCCGCTTCCGTTTCCGGTTCATCCCATCCAACCCATGCCACCGATATCTATTGGTCTTTTGGCCATCTCGACTTGGTCGATAATGGCGTGCTGGCCACATCAATCAGCGAGGACTTGATTAATTTGCTTTGATTGTGTCTTTAATTTGCACTCCCATGCAGTGGCCGAAACAAAAGGAAAGGCGAAAGGAATAAGCGAGTAAGCCGAAATAAAACGAAATAAAGCGGAATAAAATACAAATAAAATAAAGGGGCCCTGCTCGGATGTTAATTTGCCACTAATTAGCATTCAAAGGCATTTTTGCACTAATTAAATATTTCGATTGCAGCCGGCGGTCCTTGGCGTTCGGTGGGCGTGGCCAAAGCCAGTGGGCAATGGGAAATGGGAACTGGTAACTGGGAAGTGGGTGTGGCGTCAAGCTATGCGTGTTAATTATTTCCCGCTTTTTACCAGCGATTCTTTCCTCTTAGCGATTTTATTTGGCCTTACATCGCCAGCGAATTGGAAACTATTCAAAAAAAACGAGCACATACACAGAAACCAATGGCATTGAGGTTAATGTGGATTTTTTTTGTAGCCTACTTATGGCAGCAGCTGGAAACTCATTTTAATTTGAGCAAATTTCCACTCCACTCCCGATGCGAACTGCTTGAGACGCAATCAGCCGTGAACCGCAAAGGTGAAAAGCGTAAGAAAAGATGGGAAATCCGAGTGGAGAGCGAGCTGGAGCTCTGGTCGATTGCATAATGCAAATGATTTAGCCAGCGTGCTCGCCGTGCAATTAAGTTTGAAGGTTGGTCATAGTTTTAGACCCCCGACGATGATGCTGCCGTGGCCGAAGCCATGTTAAAAGGTGGCTTTTCAAAAGTGCAAAAGTGCAAAACTACTACTACACAGGGAAAAAGTAAGAAAAAATGGTGGAAAAAAATGCTCCACACCCCGGGGCAGCTACAAATCGAAATGAGGCGCCATCAGCCAGCAGCTGTGTTTTCCAACTTAAATTGATAGTTGCCGGCACTAACGAAGGCAAACGTCAAAGGCCAGCCCGCAAATGGAAATGGAATTTTTAAGTTATGCCAAGGCAACCGGGCCAAATGAAGGGGGCTCGGATAGCGAGCCAGCTACGAAATTGTGGCAAGTGCCTTAATTGAGATTAAAACATTATAACTTGACTTGTTTTACTTTTGCTAAATCATTTCAAACAGCTAAACACGCTTAATGAGAAAAGTTACGACCGTGCCAAGTTGTCGGCCATTATGCATATGCATATTCACATATCTGTCTCTATGTGTGAGTGTGAGTGTGTGTGGGGGTGTGCAGTGTGTGGTGTGTGTAGGGTGTGGAGCGTGTGGTGTGGGGGCGTGTCATAGGTGTGGAGTGGGCGTGGCACATAAAGCATCGAGCACTTGAAAGGCAGCTGCAGCTTCTGATGATCCTGCCGCTGACATCCCAGGCACTTGTGGGCGCTGGGTGCTGGGGGCGTGGTCGACCGGAGTGCACTCGTGTCGTCCACTTGAGCGTTATTGGAATGTAAATGTATGCATATTAAGGCGGTGGGCAGGAAGTCGTTCCGCCGCCGAGTCGCGTCGACAAAACTTCAAAAGTCATTCAGCGCGGCAAAGCAACAGCCACGCCTCCCCGCCCTCCCCCATGCATCATCACTTAACAAAATATTTCAAGCCTAAAGATATACAAACATATAAAAGATAAACTCTTCTTCAATTGCTAACCATAAAAACACAATGATTTCATAGTTTCAAACTTCATCTTTCAACTTTATTTCATGCACCTTTTTTTTTACCAAATGCTACCTGATGCATTATCTGAAACTGTAGTCCCATTTTCTCTCAGTGATCTACCTTACACATGTCGCACGGGGACCTCAGCTAGAAAAAAAGTAAATATATGAAAGCGAAAAGCGGAAATACACAGGAAAACCATCATGTTAAATGTAATTAAATTTTTAATTTAGAGACAGCGCTCGCTTCGCTGGCAATCTTCAATTAAAAACACAATTACCAGGCCCGCCCGCTGAGTGGGTTGAGGGTCATCCTGCGAAAGGGTGAAGGGTGGGGAGGGGGAGAAGGCATGTCGAGCGGGACAGGAATAGGATATGCCAAGTGCTCCAAAGTTTTGTGGCTTATTCATTGTCCGCTACAACAATAAAATCGCCAGCAAGCAGCCAGCCGAAAGGCCTCGCTCCTTCTGTCTCGCTCTCTCTGCCGTCGGCTTTCGGGATCCGTTTTCCCTCGATTTTCCTCAGACCACTTTTCCAGCCGCGAAGCTCTCAGAAATTTGCGCCCCGAAAACTTTTTGCACACTGTCAACACGGAAGGAATTATTCCGCATTAAGTTTGCGGTAATGGCAGCGTCAGTAGTACTCGCACACACACACACACACAGACAGTGTCCTTTTGGCTTTCGGAGGACGAAGTGTCCTGGATGCTGGCGCGTTTGCTTTTAACATTGTTAATAACCCGACACGCCTCGCATTTATGCACAGCAATGTGCGCTTAAAATTAATGCACTTGCCACTGGGAAATTTCAGCGGAGGTCGAAAGGGAAAACTGGCGACAGAAGTGACCGAAAAAGTTCACCGCTCCGGGGTGCCTCGCAGTCTACGGTCTCGGCCAGGACTGCTGATTTGAATGTACTCCCAGGGGTTCTTTTTTTTTTGGGTTCCTTAGGCAGTTGTTAATTAGATGCACCAGACAGGAGAAGGAGGAAGGCATTAAGGGGTCAAGAGGGACAGGCTATTTATATTTCGCTGATCCAGGCGAGATTTAAGGTCTAATTGAGTTTAAACATGTATTGCAACAAAAGTTTCTTTAAAATCTATCTTAAAACGGTTGATTCCATTAAAGCAAGTTCTTATTTTCAACTTTAAACTCAATGCCATTAGAGTTCCCCCTTTTGGAGTTCACTTCAATTTCCATTAACAACTCAAGCATGTCATTCGCAGGCATTTTCCCAACCCCTTTCCCCCTGTTGTTGTTTACGCCCTTCTGGCGGCCTTGGCTAGAAATTGTTGTGTGACAAATGGCAACAAATAAACATAATAAATAAAAGGCGAAATGCATCCGCGAAGGGGCACACCGAGCTCTCCGCAATCGCAGGGTGTAACTAGCTGGGTCCTTCGTCCTTCTGCCCAAAGGCCGCCAAATGGCAGAGGTTCTAGAGTGGAATGGTGGGTGGTTCGGCGGGTGGTTCGGTGGGTGAGAGACTAGCCCCATCCACATTGGCGTGCTGTTGTCTGCCTGCGCCAACAATGAGCACAATAAAAAGCCATGCATTTTCCAAACACCAAAAATTGTTCATAGCAACTGCTCTGGCAGCGAAAGAAGAATAACAACCGCACCGGAAACATCTCATTCACTAAATTTGTGGTCGGTTTTTCGCCAGGCGTTAGGCAGTCGAAGTTGTGAAATGCCAACGGCAACTGGAAAATTCGGGTGGCCTGGCAAAATTGGTTGGGGGAAAGCGTAGTAGGAGTGCCGTTAGTTACAACAATGCTCGAGGCAACGGAAATTCGGCATGACATAATACGTGCACATGTGAGTGTTAGTGTGAGTGCGAGTGAGTGTGTGTGTGGCAGGAATAGGAGTGTGTGGTTGTGTGGCCGCGACTTGAGTTGGTTGATACAGCAATAATTCATAAAGTGTTGCATGCAAACGAGGATGCTGCAGCTGAGCCAGGCTCGCATAGATACTCACACAGATACTCCGCATCCGAGTAAGAGTGTGCCTCTGTATGCCTGTGTGTGAGTGTGTGCGGCATGCGACAGCGTTGGCAAAATTAAAATTGCCGCACAACAAACAGCGGAAACTCGGCGAGGAGCAAGGACGAGGACGAAGAGGAAAGAAAAAGGAAAATGGCTGTGGGAAAATGCAGGGAAAATGGGAAAAGTGAGCCAGGGCACTGCAATGAAATTCATTGTATTCTTACAACTCGACGACTCTGGCAGCTCAGCTCAGCCGGGCCGAGCGCTTTTTTGCAGTAAAGTTATTATTTCATAAAGCCAGAATTATTGAAACAATACTTTACTCTCACACATGGGTTGGAGGGGTTGGCCTGTGTGTGTGTGTTTGTGTGTGTGTAAAATATATGGGTGGGGGGAAAACTCCTGTGTGTGTTTGGCATGCAAAATTACGCTTTAGTGGCATCATTTTTTTTTTGCTGCCAGAAAGTTGCAGCTGCGGCTGCTAAAGCAATATAAAATATAAATAGAAATTAAAATCCAACAAATAAAAACGGAAAACGGTGAGGGCCGAGTCGGGAAAAAAAAACTTTTCACGACAAACGCAACTTGAGTTGAGTTTTCCCTGCCTTTTCTGCTTTTTTCTTGTAGTTGCCCGCAGGAGCAGTTACAAAATGGCTACAGTTTCATGCGAGTAAACTAAAAGGATGTGTGTGCGGGTGTGGGAGTGTGTGTGTGCGAGTGTGTGCGAGTCGGCTGGGCACATCATTCCTCAAAATGGCAGACATTTGTTTGGCGCAGCTTCCTGGCGCTGCCACTTCCGCTTCCGCCGCAAAGAGCCACCGAGAGCAGCAACAAATAAAGTCACATGCAATTAAATAAATATGACAGTCGCAGCAGCCCGAACAACAAGAAAGAGCCCAGCCGCAGCAGCCACATGAAGCAGTTGAATAAATAAAGGGGACAGGAACAACTTTCCGTATATGTTTGATTACATAATTAGTGTCATTTAATTAGAAGGGGTCGAAATCCCCCCGGGCGTTGTGAAAACGGAACGCATTCGTATTGCCTGCACAGTAAAATAAAATTATTTGCTTTTCAAATATTCTAATAAAGTGAACATTACTAGAGATTCAATCCCCCGCAATTCAACTAAATAACCTGGCTCGAAACAATAGATGCAATTATTATTTCATGTTAGAAAGCAATAATAAGTTTTTAAGCGGCTTGAGTTCACAAGTTTACTTGGTTTACATTGCAAATATAATATGTAATGAAAATATTATATATTTATCAGATTATATTAATTGCACTTTATTTACTATGCAAGCTTACCATAGTAAAATAGTGTCGGTTGTTGATCCTCGATTGTTTCTGAAAAGTTTAAACAGCATGGTTTTAATATTTATCCCAAAACTTTTCGATGGCAGGGGCAAGCAGTTGACTTCCCAAGTTGCCAGCTCTCATAACTCATGCAAACCAGTGCAAAATCATAATGTATCTCTGGGCCAGTGCGCATTATTCATGGTCCCGACTCCTACTCCTCCCGTTCCCCTCTGCATATAGAGAACCTTATCAATACGTTTCGCATTTGTTTTCATTTTACGATTGCGTAACGAGATCAGCGTCGACAAATCCGAAAGCCACTAAAACCACAGCTCGCCAGGGGCCACGTAGCCATTCCATGGCCAATATGCCAATTGGCAACCGCCACTAAACAGGCGGAATCGGAAGTGGGGAGGGATGGGTTGGGTTGGGGGATAGGGTGGTGGACCAGAAGGTTTCTAGGTGCCTTTCGGCCCTTATCGACGGCGTTATCTGCGAATGAACTGGCACAACTGGCTGGAAAGAAAACAACAAACTAAATAGGAAAAGCCAGGCCAAGCCGAGCAATGCGCCAAAGTGTTGAAACAATCGTAAAAAGCTGTTGTTTGCCACGGGGCACTAGAAGCGGGGAATGGAGGTTCTCAGTGGATGCTGCCACCAGAACTGCCAGTGCCTCTCCCTGCAGTGGCAGTGGGATATATATCCTGCCAATGGGAGCCGCCAACTACAACGGCAGCCACGCCGGGATTAGTACAGATGCAAATGAACAAAGCGATGGCAACGTTCGCGCTCTGGCTTTGGTGGCATATGCAAAACTCGAATGGGTTGTTCTCGCTGCTGCCTGAACTTAAATACAAAAGGCCAGGACTGCGATAAAAGGACCACACACACACGTATATACATACACACACACACACATACACACGGGGTAATCGCGAGTGGTTCGCTGCTGAAGTGGATTTTGAGTAGGATATTGCACAACAGTTTGCCAAGTGGCAAGCGCTCGCTGGCAATTAACAGAATATGCTAAACTGCGACAACGAGAGCAACTCGAGAACCAAGTGGCTTCGAAGCGGGCATACCCTGTTAAAGGGCCAGCGAGAGGGTGAATTAATCGGCCGGGCAGCCCGCAGGGTTCGGCATTTCCCAACCCAATCGGAATTCGGCTTCTGGTACTTACTCATGCTCTGCTGATTATCAACGAAAGCCCGATGCCTGCGCTTTTCATGCCGATCAGCCAAACTTCCTAAAACGAAATTTGCCGAAATGGGGAGTTAAATTCACATCGGATATTGGCAGAACCTATTTCAGAATACCCGTTCATGTTTTCTAAAAACAGAGTTATACACAAAACAACAGTTTTGCTTAATTTTCTGATGAATCAAATAGTTAACATCCTAGGATTTTTCAGTGCATTAATACCCCTTTCCCAACTTGCAGCTCACCAAATCGGACGCCACGTCGGTGACGTTGAAGGGTGTCACCCGGGAGCTGAGCGGCAGCTATCAGTGCGAGGTCTCCGAGGACGCACCGCTCTTCCACACGGAGATCCGCTCGGCACACATGCAGGTGATTGAGCTCTTCAAAGGCGATCCGGTGCTGCAGGTGAGCAAGAAGATGATTGGCGCCAACGACCTCTTCAAGGCTGTGTGCACGGTGGGTCCTGCGTTTCCGCCGGCCAACATAACCTGGTACATCAACACGCGAAAGGTGAGTGGACTGTCATTTCAGAATATGCACTTGGTAAATAAATTTAAGATTATGCATAAAGCACTCCATTGAATAAATTATAAGTAGTTAGCATTTTACTTTTATGGGAGATTTTTTATATGATTCAATACCTAAGTACTGATATCATTTCTCATTCCCCCAGATATTTAAGACGGCGCTCCAGCGCATCAGGTACGTGGCCTTCGACGGGGGCAAGGCGCAGTCCGAGCTGGAGCTCTACCCGCACAGCGAGGTGCTGCAGGTCTTCTTCGACGGGAAGTACCAGGGGGTGGACGTGATCTGCGAGGCGAACCTGCTGCACCTCTACCACAAGAACAGCGTGGAGCAGGTCGAGCTGAGCATGCTGCCGCCGACCATCTCGCCGAACCTGCTGGGCCTCGAGGGCTCGAAGCGGTACGCCAACGGCGACCCGGACAACTCGGCGCTGACCGGCGCCTCGCAGCGCTGCTGCATCTGCTGCGGAGCCCTTGGCGCCCTCTCGCTGGCGGTCCTCACGCTGGCGGCGACTCAGCTGTGACCAGAGCGGACCGCTTAAATCGTCAACTGGCAACGGAACGCAGCCGGACAGTCACCCCGCAGAGGGAGTAATTAAAAAACAACACACAGAACGCCGTTCGAACAAGTGAAACGTGCTTAATTTCAAAGAGACAACAAAGGAAATGCAAAAATCAAAAGCGAAAAAATATTGTGGGAGGTGGGGAAAATTGTTGATGACAGCGACCCTGCACTGCCAACGCCTAGTAGCATGTCCTTGTATTTTATATTTTTTTTATTTGCCTCATTCGCCAAACAAAACAAAAAACAAGCAACTGGGTCGCAGTCCATAAGTTCAAAGCGAAGGAATATTTTCAATGCGTTAATTAATTTGCGGTGGCTGCATACAAAATTCTGATAATAAACAATACATTTAATATAAGTCAGACGGGGCGCATTTCCACACAGAGCTCGGGCAAAGGTCGGTGGAAGGTTAAAATAATAATAGTAAAAGTAAATATATAGCGTAAATTTAATACGTAACACGCGTAATTACATGTTGTGGATACAGGCGTAACGTGTTGAACTCTTCGAAAAAAAAAACAAAACAAAAAACGAAAAACGCCTGCAGAGAAAACGAAGTATAGAAAAAACCAATCCATAAATTTAAATAAATTAACACATGCACTTGCAAACAAAACTTGCAAATCAAATTACATAACAAAAGAAAAACAACAATTAATAAGCATAAGTGAGACACATTTAAATACTAAGTACACCCTACCCTCCAACTACCGCAGCCTAGGCACATAAGTTATGTAAATAATTACTGTAAAGAACTCTACAAACGAAAAAAACAAAATAATAAATTAACAAACACGAAACCCTCACATGGGCAAACATTAATTAAAGCTAGAGCAAAGTGTGGAGAAAGAGTTAAATACAAAACTAATTAAGTCCTTGTGAAAAATCAATGAAATCAAAAAAAGTCAAAAATTGATATCGGCCAAATTCAGTTTGATTGGATTTGTTTAATTTTCAATTGTGGCTTATTTGCGGTAGCATTTGTCCATTTTTCTTTGAAAGTTTAATTTCCGTTGAACGGTTTGTGTTAGCAGCATAAGATGGACTTTGTTTTAGATTAAATTTACATAAATAAATGCAAAATATATATTTATCGAACAAAACTTGTCGAGGCGAGAGAATTTAGTGCGTATATGTTAGTTGGAAGATGTTAAGAGTATATTCTGTGGAACTAACTAAAAGTAAATCCAAACTCCTTGGCCAAAGGACTATTTTTAGATGTTCATGCGCAGCGCTAACTCACAAAAAGATTCAGGTTGCGTTTGATTGTACATCAGGCTCCGCATACTTGTATTTCTCAGCTAAGAATCGAAAATTTGGAAGCCTTTCCAATTTCAGTGTAAGCTCGAAAAGCAAAATATTGTAAATCAAAACAAACAGCAGAACGATATTATTTTAGCGAGTTGCGTCAGGTGGAAACAACTGAGACCCCAACTAAACTTAACTAAACTAAAACGGCAACTAATAATAAAATGTAAAATCAAACTTAAATACAGGAAAACAATGAAATAACACAAGCCAACGAGAGCCGAGCGAATGAGTCAACAGAGGAAATTATATATTAAATATGCATAATTATGAATAATTTAATGCGAGTTAAGCAAAGCCAAAAAG
Organism: Drosophila ficusphila; assembly: GCF_018152265.1. Classification (NCBI taxonomy): domain Eukaryota; kingdom Metazoa; phylum Arthropoda; class Insecta; order Diptera; family Drosophilidae; genus Drosophila; species Drosophila ficusphila. Next base: position 24,052,837 of record NW_025064737.1, read on the forward strand.
GTCAAACGAAATCAAACCACACAAAAACCGACAAAGAGCACGCCGATGTGGGCGTGGAATTTAGCTCAAAATTAAATGCGATAATGGCAAGAATTATATGACGAAATAAATAAATAATATAAAATGTACGAACCGTGTTTTATTGCCATTTAACAGGGGCTTAAATATCTCTTTGCGTAGCGACGCACTTTAGGTGCGCATAATTAAGGCAATGATCCCGTTATTAACGCACACATACAGGGGTGTCCTGCCAGGATGCCACTGTAGAAGTTGGTCCTTGTTCTCGCGTCTGCCCCACAACAGCTGCACTAACATGCAACACCAGTTGCCAGTTGCCCGTTGCCAGTTACCAGCTGAAGCTGATACCGCTGACACAGCCGGCGAGTGCTGAACACACAACAGGGGACCAGGATCGAGGAACCAGGGTGCGAAGACCGGAGACCAGAGTCCTGGGAACAGGACCTACATGGGGCCATCGCCAGCGTCTCATGTTTTGTAAATTAAGCAAACAAATTAAGTGCACTTGGCGCCCGGCTGGCACACACACTCTGCGCTCCCCATGTAAACACATTGCGATTGTAACAAAAGCACATATATCAAAACACGTACGCCGGCTGCAGCCCTTTGCGTTCGTCCTTGGCCAGAGCTGCCGCTCAAGGACACCCCTCCCCCTTCGCCATGCGCACACCTTAGTTTGTCTTAATTAGTTGCAGCAACAGCGGGAACGCCACATCCCGTGGCACGCAGCAAAGGCCACAGAACGGCAAAGCCACCGACTGCAGCGAGGCCGCGACCCAGCAGCTAGTATTATTTACAAGCCATTGGCTGCCACCAAGAACCAGCCACAGTTTCAACTTTGCCCCACCACCAGCCACGCCCCCTTCCCCACTTCTCATTCGCCTTCAGGTAACTTGCCTTCTCAACCCTGTTCGCCCCATAATTGTGCAGTCATCGTGCTGTTTAAAGTTTTACACGTAACCATATTGCCAAAGCGCTCACCTCGCCCACACACACTGCGACACACATGGCGTATGCGTAACGCAGAATGAGTAGGCAAAACGCCACGGCATTACGTATACGTGCTGAAGAACTCAAAACGAAGACCTCTTCAATCCTGCTCAATACTGCTGACACAGCCACTAAGTAAACATGTAGCTCATTCTGCTGAGTAAATCAACTATAATTACACTTGGCAACAAAGGAGTGGAAGAAAATTGGGGAAAGTAATGATAGTTATTCGGAATGGTAAGTGGGAGAAACTCTATTCACTTCTCAGTACAAGTCTTAAATTCTGTAGATTTTTGCTTAGAAAAACGTATTGATATTAATTAAATTGAATTAAAACTATTCAAAATGTTTTTTCACTATCGGTGAACTCTGGAAACTTTTCAAACTTTGCTGAAACGTGTTTTCGATTTGAATGCCAGCTTTAACTACTATATATAACTGATGCTAATCCGGAGTCGCTGTGCGGGTAAGCCAATACTAATGCAAATGCGCCATTTTAATTAAATGCGTATCGGGCCACAAATAATGCAAATGGGATACTGGGAAACAGAGGGCTGCTCTGCTAAAAACATCAGCCAAATGAGTTGCATATTTTGAGCCATGATCTCTCGCTCCCTTCGAAGTGGGAGCTTTGAAAAGCCGGGACAATGTTTCACAGCCCCTTTCTCGGGGGCGTGGCTGCGTCGAATGATTTGGTTTATGGTCCCTGCATGCATTTAACAACACAAAACGTCGGCAGCAAACACAGTGGCCATTGGCCGAACGGCCAGCTGACTGGCTCGCATTGCGAACGCAAAAACATTGTTAAAATACAGCAACATTTTTGGATTTATAGCGCGCTAATCGCGGCCAAACAGCAAACGGGAGTGGGCGGCCAGCGGCTGGGGGAGTGGCATTCCGAATTGTAATGGAAATTGAAATGCAAATGCACGGCATGACATTTACGAGTGCTCCTTCTGCAGTGGCAACAACATCAGACAAGAGCCAGGACAGCCGCTGCCAAAAACTCCACAATAAAATGTTGCAACTAAATACACGGAGAGAAGAGCAATAGGTGGGCTTAGTAAATAGTTTAAATTGCCTCCAGGAACTAAGAATGTTTTATTTACCAAAAAGATTGCCGACCCTTTAAAGTTGTGTTTATCTGGTGGAATGTTTAAAGTCCTCAAGATATTAGTCCCTGAAATGTTGTTCTTTTCAGCAAAAGTTGCAACTCAAGTTTTAAGGAAGTCAAGCTATGAATATGTTGAGTTTTTCCCCCAGTGTTTAATGCGGCGCCTGTCGCTAAAATCGACGTGCACTTGGCAGTCGGCTTACTTGGCCGGCATTGTGTTTTCATTTCGCAAATGCAAAACAAGACGCTGCCGGCCACGCCCTCGAATCGAGACAGCCTATAGATTTATGGCCGCGCAATTAGCGGAAGAAACAGATTCTCGCCGGGGATAAATATAAATTCATGGCCTAGTCGAATTTCAGGCGTGGCTCCCCGCTTTCCGGGGAGGAAGTGCCGGGCACAAACGTCGTTTTACGACGGCAGAAGAAGGAGATTGGGCCCGAAAACTGGCGATGAACATCTTTTATGACAACCATCCGACGCCTCGGACATGCAGCTGTCGGGAACGTGATGAATGCAGCTCTCGGAGACGACGTTGCATCATAAATTCAGCAAGTGACGTTTAGCAGCATCAAGAAACGGCTGGATCCGGACTCAGAAGGTGATGGCGATGTCGGTGCCATAATGCTGCAGCTACGTGCATTCCATTTGGCTCTGATTCGAGGCCATTGATCAATTCAAGCAGCTTAAAGCCATAAATTGCGAGCTCTGAACTCGAAACTAGCAAATAAACACACTTATTATGGCCTGCGTAGCGAGATCGAGGTTCGGAATGTGAAATGAATCCGATGTCGGAGGCGTTTAGCCAATCGCTTGAGCAAATTGACTTTGCCTGTTTTGTCAGACGTTGTTTGGCCTGGAAATTTGTTAATTCTGCGTTGAATTAAGATAAAATCTGCTTACACTGGCTTATGAAACCAAACATCTACTCAAGCCAAGCCCACTCCACCAAGGCCAACCCTTTTCCGTTCTCCGTTCGGGAAAACTCTTTTGTTGATGGCCAGGGGGGAAGGGGGGGATTTCTCCCCGATTGTTTTCAGATTCCGAGAACAACAAGAGCAACTCGGCTACAGTTTATTATTTTTGCTCATCAGTGGAGCCTCCTTCAACTCCCACGCCCTCTTGAGATAATTTTGTAGGCGCTTTTTTGGGCTGGAGAAGCGGAGAAGCCCTTTTACAGCAACAATTTGTAGCGCAGAGATTAAAACTTTTAATTTGCTTTTAATTAATTAAGTTGAAAATCACAGTGAAAGTCACCGGATTCCTCGCCCAACTCTCTCTCATTTACACGCCGAACAACCAGTTGGCAAAGCCCTTGTCGTTGATTTTTCGTAAATGAAAGTTGAATTTTTATAGTTGTTTAACTTGCTGGGCAAACTCGTTTACCTGGCGTTTAGTTTGCTATCATTAAAGTTTGCCCGGCTTAAAGCGTGTGTCTGCTATTTCGGAGCGCTCCACCATTAGTTTCTGACCCAATCATCCACACGTTCTTCTGTGGTTACTTGCACGCCGACTTGGCTGGGAGCATTCATCAAAGTAAAAGTGGAAAAGTTCCTCCTCTGCGGGAGTGGCCATATGCAATTCAATTTGCATGGTGTCCTGCGCACCAGAAACAGAAAGCCGGTAAGATGCCTTGATAATGGCCAAATAAGTTAAACAACCAGCGGAGAGACGAGGCTATACCTAATTGAAAACTTTACTCGATCAGGGCTCCCCGGAAATTGGCCTGCTCATGCGGAGCATCGGAATATTGTCTGTCTGGCGGGTTTAACATTTCCACACTTCAGCTACTCATGTGAAAGCAGTCAAGGCAATGCCACCTGATATTTAAAGGCAGCTGCAGCTTTTGGCCCGAAAGCAGGCTACACAGGCTACACGATTGTTACATCACTCGATGCAGTCGAAGTCCGCCGTCTTTCGGTTTCCTTATTTTTCAGCTTTTACCCTTTGCCATGTATCTTTTGGCGGATTCTACACTAAGAATAACTGGCACTTTCAAGTCGACTTGGGTTTCAAGGCTGCAAAATAGAAAAATAACGATATTTCATTTCAAAGTGGCTTGCAACTGTGTCATGAAAGCAGGACGCCTAGGATATCTAGAACACCATTTAAATATCTGAAAATGTGGGTTATTCTGATTGTCTCCGGGGAGCCAAGAATGATTAGGTTTTTCTTGTAGTGCACATATTTTGGGGCTGCCTCACGTGCTTGCCGCTCCTTTGTATGCTCAACGTGACGGAAATTAGCGTGGCTTTCGTCTGTGTGCGACTATGTGACTGCGTCCCGTATTTATTCTTCCACTCCGCTGTAGTTATGACTGTACTGTACAGAGGCAGACACACATGCAGCAGCACCCTTAGATTCCCGAAAATTCTCACTGGTATTTCTTTTTTATTAATTTTTTCTCGCTGGCTCTGGCAACTGTGATTGATGTGTGCACATTGCTGGGGGGCTGGGAGGCTGGGATACTGGGCGACTGGGGAATTCCCCTTCGACAGCCGCAAACAAACATTTTACGTTTGAGTACGCGCCACTTTTGGTTCGACGCTCCATTCTGCTTTACTTCGCCAGAACACGAATTTGCGCATATTTGCTTTATATACAAACACGCCGAGGAGCGCTCACATGCACACACTTCACAATCTTTTATCATAATTTCGATGCTGCACGCCTCATAAATTTGTTTGCTGAAAACATTTTCACTTCATTTATTAGAAAAAACAGACGGCCCACTGCGTTCCGACCCGACCCACTGGGAAAATGCAGTTCCACCAACCGACGGCAACCATCCTTTTATCAACGCCCCTGAAAGCCATTTGCATATGAAATTGCAGCTGACTGTTTTCCATCTTGGTCAATTATTTGGGCAAGGCGGCCGCGCTCAGCCTTTTATGCGTTAATTGCTTGAAAATTGAAACATGAAATTAAATGAAAACAGCCTTCGACGCGCCACTGTCCGCGGCATATAACTCATTCGCCGCGTGCACCATAGACTGGCAGCCGGAATAACCCACTGACGGACAGACAGACATACCGCCTACCAACCGCCGAGCGACCGCTGCCCGCCACGTGCAGGTAATTAATAAAAGTTCAGCCCTTGCCGGCCACCCAAAACCACATTAAGTCTGTGTGAGTGTATAGTTGCACTGCAACAAATTTAAAATATTAAAAATATTTGTGATGGGTCTTTACAATAGAGTTATACTCTGTTTTTTTTTTTAAAGAAATACATACATTCACATTTTCGGGTATTTATATTTTAAAGAAAAACAATCGTATAAATATTTCATAAGTAAAGTATTTCATAAGTAAAGTAAGTAATAAAGGTAAAGTAAATTGGTAACTTTTTATGCTTTCACCCACGATTCAAATATATAAAATGCACCCCGGATCGTATCGATATGATCCTTTTTTTTTTGTTTTTTACAGTGTGCCAATGTGTGAGAGACAATCAAGAGACATTTCTCAGCGATGCCGGGAAAGAAGGAGGAGCTCGGAAAACGTTCGGGAATTATAAAATGCCAGTTGGCCCAGGATGCGACGTTGCGCCGCTTGACAAGTGACAAATAAATGCGCTTTCAATGTGTTCGCTGTTCTGCCCTCCTTGCCCCTTCCAGCACTCCCCTGCCCCAGTGTCTCCGTTAACCACTCGATCCTAGCCATCCTCCCTGACAACTGCAGCAAAGGCAGGAGCTGCAACGTCCTCCGTTGCGTCTGTTAAATATTGCAATATATTTCCCCGCCCCTCGAACGTTCGAAATTATGAAAAATTCACCCTGACATCGTACCGCATGTGTGGGCGTCCGTTCCCCGGCTTTTGTATAATTTCGTGTGTTTTTATGCCGCAATATTGCTTGCATATTTTAATGAAACAGCCACATGACGGCTGCCGAGAACATGGCTGGCCAGGACCGAGCAGGACCAGTCAGGACGGGACAGGACCTCCCAGGACCCACCAGCTGCAGATCTGAAGGAGCTGCCGCTGGCAGCCGTGACTGACAGCCCGCCAGGAGCATTTACGCACCTGACTCCTGGCTGGCCCACTCACAAACAACCGCCATAACTTATTGACGGTTTAACTGTGCGAATTGTGCTAGTGGTACACGACGCATACTCGGATATATTTTTCCGGTGTACGAGGAGTTCATGGCAAATTAAATTCGTCCCCAATTAGCGGAAAAAGCGATGAGGGTTTTTCTGAAGCATCATCTCAATTTGGTTTTGCCCAAATGGGAAAGCGAGGGAAATGTTCTTTGAAAACATTTATAAATAAAACGTATTAATTTAATAGTCGAGCATGTGTTTTCCCCTAATTTAAGCTCCCATTTATTTCTGATAATATATCCAAAACAATTTAGTTAATAAGTAAGTTCTGACTATGCTATTGTTAGTCCCCATTTCCTTTATTTGTACTGGTAATTGGGTAAAAACAGTATTAACCCTAATCATTTTAATTGGACCTCGCCTTAGTATAAACAAACAAACAACAGGAGTTATGGCTGTGCCACATCCTTTCGCTTTTGCAGATAGAAGGATCCTGCGAGCTAGAAGACTTCAATGGCATTCCGGGCACATCCGCCGGCCGATGCTCGGTCGAAATTGTATCGAAGCAATTGGTTCCCCCACCGTCCTCGTGGCTCTAACTTTATTTATGAGTCAATGACGTCGCCTGCAACTTCCTGTGACGTGACAATTCCCCCAAGCACTTGGCACAAAGAGTCCTTGCGAAAGCGAGAGGCGCCAAATGAAAACACGTGACGCCCGGGCAATTGGTGGGCAACAAAGCTCCAGCTTTTGAGTTATGGCCGAACGCAATGGCGTACACAAACAAAAGGAGGAGCAGCTCGGAATTCCCGGACTCCGGAAGGCAACCCACTGGCCACGTTTGCATTTCAATTGACTTTCCGTGAGCTTCGCTCTCTACGTCCACATCCACATCCACGTCCTTGTCTTCCTCGTCCTGCGTCCTCCGTCCTTCGCCACAGCTCTCTGCATTTTTCACGATAAAATCATAAATCAGCGCTGAATCAGGTAAATAAAAATAATGCTCAAACTCTGTATGCAAATTGAACCGAGAGTCGGAGCAGCGGAGACTTATTCGCCGAGATTTGACTGTGGAAAAATATGATAAAACTTGAGCCAGTCAAAAACTTTCCAACTCTGGCCAAAAACTTCACGTTGCTTATGCGAATGAGACGGGTGGGTGGTGGCCAGGATTCTGAATAATATTGTTGAAGACAACGCTAGATTTCTGTAAAAACTTTCGCCCGCTTCGGAAGGGTTGGGTCGGGGTAAATGGAAATGGCTCAGCAATCAGGCTATGTTAATTAGCCAGTGCACTAAAGGGCATATCAAATGATTCAGAACGAGGAGCAGCAAAGTCAAATGGTAAATGTCCCGTACAGGACACAGCAAAACTAGGGTGCAAAGAGTTTAAGGGGGAAAATGCAATGACCAATATAAAATCTGATTGAGAACAAGGAATCAAAGGGAGATCTTGATCGATAGATGCTAAAGTTACTGCACACAAACGCGGTAGTTCATTGATACTTGAACTTAGCATAACCTTTTCAAAGCAAAATACAATATTTTATCATAATTATTGCATTTCATTATTGTATTATTGTTATTATTTTGATAAAGTACTTTTCAAGGAAGTGGAACATGCGTATGAATGGCGTAAAAGCACCATGTTGACTGGTGTAATTTGCGGTCACTGCAACCACATCACACAAGCACATTCGCATGACGCAAGCTCGCATTGACCAGCGCTTTATTACTTCAAAAATGCGGCATTCGGCCGAGGCTCAAAGGGCTCGATCGAGTTCATGCCTGCGATGAGGCGAATCGCTGGCCAATTACACGGCTTTGAGGGCATCGTTTGGCATTGGCCCGCTCCTGGGGCTTCGACCCGTTAAGTATCCGCAAAGCATGCAATCTCTGCCAGTTGCTGGAATTCGGCATTGTGGCAGACAAAACAGCATCCAAATTGTTGTGGTTCCTGCTGCCCTGGCTGCCCTGGCTACCATGGCAACTAGGCCCGATGCAGGCGTCGTCTTAAAGTAGGCCCAGTTTATTAATTAACACAACCCGGCCAACTCAGATTTTGGCTTTGCATCCTGCACTTCGAATCCGTTCAGAGACGCCTGACCGCACTTGGTTCAATTCGATTCGGTTCGATTCGATTCGAGCCGGATGGCAGGATGGAACCCAGGATGCAGTGCACAATGGCATGCATATTGAAGTGCGATTGCCTGGCTTTGAGCCTGCACCTCCTGCATCAATTATGGGCATTTCAAAACTGTTTGCAACCATTTTCCAAATGTTCAGCTGGCTAAACAAAAGGCCTTGGCCCATGACCTGCTGGCTCCATGGAAACCGTTCTGCGCGGAGTCTATTAAGAGCTTTGTGCTTATCTCTACCGGACAGATCAAGGGTTAATAGGAATCGATTGGGAGCCACCTGGTGGCACGGGTTCTCACATTTTCCAGGCCGATGGTATCGAGTACTCACAAAAATATAGAAAGCAGAAAGACCTCTATTGAATCCAATTTGGTCCCTTAAAATTCAAAGGAATTGGGTTGAAAGAGGTTTTTCGAGATGGTATAGGTTTGTTTGCTTGATGTACACTTAAAAAATGAAAAAAAAAATAATATTTTTATAAACAATAAAACAATAAAATAGTTTCCCCATTTATTGTGTCACCGAATACATGACAATTTTTATAAGCCTTATATATAAAGATCTTTTGTCTTACCACTTAAATAAGGTTTCCCTTAAAGCACAAAATAAATAATCTCGACGATATCCTCAAGATATTTTCTTTCGAAGCAAATAGCTGGAAGCTTCCTTTTCGATGGGTTCTGGATGCGCAGTGCAAGATTGCAGCTACACACACACACACGCACATACCCATACACATTTGGCACTAATTATGGAGCATGGCTCCGGGCCCAGGACCTCCTTTTCATTTGACTCACCGCCTTTCTCAAAGGCACGCCCCGCATCATTTAAAAGTTATTAAGCACAAATGCAAACAGACGAAGGCACCGTTCGAGTTGTCTCGAAGCCATGGTTCTGTTTATCAAACTCGAGTGACGTAGATAAATATGCAGTGGTTGCACGGAAAGAGGGGCGGCGGGTGGTGGTCGGGTCCTGGCAGGATTCAAGCGGAAACGTAGCTACGCAAACAGAGACACTTATAGAAAAGGAACACAAACACACGCACACGCACACATATGCAGAGCGAAGTCAATAAATTCTCATTTCGCTGGATGCGTGGAATATTTCACCTGCAAACAAAGTGTGCTTCTCGCAACTCTGCGCTCCGCAGACGCAATAATAAATACAAATAAAAACATGACGCATAAAGATTACAGCCACCGCAAGCAAGAGCGTGTTGGCAAAAGGAGCCAACTCATCCAGGAGCTTCGATGGTGGAAGGCCCCCGCTGCCATCCACACACTCTCAATCCAATCTATATTAAGTATACGCACCGTTTGAACCATGCATTTTAATGATGTCTCCGTTGCCCCTGGCTCGTCACCTAATCTTTCGCCCGAACTCCTGGCCTTTCCCCCACTGTCTCCCCCCTTCCCCTCTTCCTTTCCCACCTTTCACCCACACAGCTCACCTGCTGTGACGACGTAAATGTTCATTTATTTTAATTAGTATTGAGCTGGGTTGTCCTCGCACTGGAGGATTCGATAGATCAAGGTAGCTGGATGTGACGGGGCAGAGGACGATATCGCCAAACATTTTATACACTGGCAGAAAGGGAGTCAGTTTGGGGACAATAAGATTATAGTTCTCAAAGCTTTAAATAATCCAGGTGGCATCCCTGTATTGTGGCTTGCACAGTTATCGATAACAGGCAGTAATCGTTATCAGCTAGTGTCATCCCCAATAAACAAGAGGCCACGTTTTTTGAAAATATTTTGTACGCAATAAGAATGGAGGATCAGGATAAAAATATTACCAAGTCATATGGCGGCTTTGACTCCATATTGAGCGCCGTTTCACTAATCAGAGTCGATCAGGCAAATAACGATTTAGACAGTCGATATTCCTGGGAAACAGTGTCTTTCCATAACAGTGGAGAAACTTATCCTTTATCAACGCCACAGAAGGAGAAAGGGGAAAATACAGCTTTTTCAACGCCTCAGAAGTCAGCAATAAGGGTAAAGACTGTACCAGACCTCAACGGCTTCGAAAATATGTCTTTAAATGAAGGGGTACAAAAAACTACACCACCTCAGGAGAGTTTTGAAGAGACTTCCAGGACAAATGAATTAGATTGCGATACATTTTTTAATTGGCCTTATCCGGGCGATTCTTCTCCACCGATTCAAAGTCCGATGATTTCTGAACCTACAGAAACCGCTGATAAAAATGGGTTCTACTGCGATCCATTTCACAATGGGTCTCATCAGGACATAGAAATGCCATCTTTTTCAGAGACTCCTAAAGTGGAAATGTTTTCTTTAGCATCGCCACCGCATCAAGAGGATATTGCAAAGGATTCATTAGTTTTTCTATCTTCATTGCGTCAGGATAAAATCTCAGAGATCCCGGGGATTTATAGGCCGGACACTAATGATTTTGAAAATGTGCCTAATCAGATAGAGATTCAGCAAGAAATTCTTATGAATCCCTTGGCTTCAGATTCTAGCACTAATTCTGAACAGGAAACATCCCAACAGGAAGATACTCAAAAGTCTACGGACATATCTGGGTCAGAGGCAAGTAATTATGGTAGTGAACCCAATCCCGGACTTATGCTCTCACCATCTTCTCAGGAGGATATTCCAGACATTTATCCATCGCTTGTTCAACCGCCTAGGGAGAAGGTTTTCGAAAGCCCATTAGAGGTTGACAATGGTTCCTACGAAAATCAATTTCAAACCAACAACGAAATGCTAATGACAAAGAAAAAATTAGATGATAAAATATTTTATATACTACGCGACAATGGATCCGTCCACAAGGGACACCTGCTTAAGTTTCGAAAATCAGAGAACACAGAAATGCCCAACGAATTCTACGTGCGTTACAACGATTTGGACAACAAAATGGATGCCTGGGTGGGCGAGGACCGCATTTCGGACACGCCGGAAGGTTTGGGTGGATACCAAGGTGGCAGGGAAGGCAACAAACTCACAGATGAGGAAAAGAAAAACAAGAAAAGTCAGCCGATCAGAAACATTGAAAAAGTGCAGTTCGGGCGATACGAGATCGACACTTGGTACCACAGTCCATATCCATACGAATACGGCGAGGTGCCAATTCTCTACGTTTGTGAGTTTTGCCTGAAGTACATGCGCTTGCGGGAGTCCTATGCCTATCACCTTCATGATTGCAAGCAAAGGCAACCGCCGGGCAGCCTAGTATACCGGAACGACAATATCTTCATTTTCGAGGTGGATGGCGACAAGGAGAAGCTGTACTGCCAGTGCCTCAGCCTGCTGTCCAAGCTCTTCCTGGAATACAAGAACCTGATCTACGACCCTTGTCCCTTTAAGTTTTATGTGATGTGCGTTAAGGATCAGGATGGCCACCACATGGTGGGCTACTTCGCCAAGGAAAAGGAATCGGAGATGAACTACAACTTAAACTGCCTCCTCGTTTGGCCGCCATTTCAGCGGAAGGGTTATGGAAAGCTGCTAATCGCCCTCAGCTACGAAATTTCCCGCAAGGAGGGCTTAATCGGCGGACCGGAAAAGCCGCTATCGGCTTTGGGCAGGCTTTCCTACCGCGGCTTTTGGGGCTACACACTCCTCGAGAAGCTTAAGAACCTGAGGACGAAGCAGGTGACCATTAAAAAGCTGAGTCAGTTAACTTACATCGCGGAGGAGGACATTGCCTACACTCTGGAGGCTGTGAAGCTGATGAACTACTTTAAAGGTGACCACATCATATGCACCAATCGACATATAATCGAAGCACGACTAAGCTTGCCGCAAATGAGGAAGCCAAAGTTGGTCATTAACCGCAAAGGTCTTTCCTGGAAGGTCTAACAAGTGGTCCTTAGTTACAGTAAAATATACACATAAATATAGATTCAAGAATAGCTTACTATTAATAAGAAATTTTAAGATTGATTCTCAGGAAATGTATTATTTTTTGTTATTTAATCCATCAAAAGATAATAAAAGATGCAGCTCCACAGAGTTTGTCCATTGATTTTTTTTCTGTGCACCTAAGACGGTCTATTAAAAAACACATTAGAGAGATAACAAATTTTCAAGGCCTGTGGGTGCAGGTAAAATCTTGGAATTAATGAAAAATCAATGACATCCCTTGGAATGGATTTCTAGAGCACATTACTATTGGCTGCCAACTTTGATTGCGCAACTTTGATGGCAGCAGCGCGGGATATGCACTTTAAGTGGAGTCAGTCGGTTGTTAAGCAATTTCAGAGCTGGTAAAGTTGACTTTTGCACTTGCACTACTTAGCCCGTGGCCCGCAAGGCAGCCCACTTTCTGTTCCAAGGGCCACTCACTTTGCCGTGTTGACGGTGCCGAGTAAATATTTCCATTTATGCCCCTATACAGTTATTGAGCCAGCGACCACGTACCCCGGTCCCTGGGCTGCGGGGCTACTTGACCCGGAGTCCTGGCAACTGCGAAAGTCCCTGGCACGTTGCTAATGTGCATAGCCATTAAGTCGGGGCTGCGTGTTTTGTTTACGCAACGCCGAGAGCTCCATAACTTGGCAGGGGGTTTTCAGAGAGGCAACACAATACTGTGGCATTGCCATTCGACTGTTGCATGTTGCAAGTGTGGCTGACAGGTAGGAAAAAGAGGCGGGGCCTTGCTGCAGAAAATTACATTAAATCGGCTGGCTGGTGGGTGTGTGAGGGAGTTGGTAGGTTGCCCTAACAACAACTAGTCAAGGTAACGCGGTAATAACCGGGAAATGGAATCAAAACAAGCAGCATAAACATTTTCAACGGCGCTGGCTGGATTCGAATTCGACAGCTTTAATCAAAGCAAACCCCTGCTATATTTTCGTCGGGGAAATGGAATATACTTTCACCAAACGCTGTTAACAAATTGTGTAGCTGGATAGTGTGGGCGAAAAGGAAACATTTCAAGGCGTTCCTATTTGGTTTTAGACGGGCTGGCAGTGCTGCCGCTTTGGCATCGGCCATCGCCGCAACTGTTGTCCTGGGATACACAAAAGGATTTGCAGACGCCCAGGACGCGGGAGTAAATACAACAGCGCCAGCACATCGCGGCGGAAGCGAAACCGAACTGCACAGCGGCAGTTGAAATTGATTGAAAGAACAACAAAAACGGAAAGGTGGGTTGGCTGAGCATCCAAGTGCGGAGCGCGGGATTCCTGCCTGTAACCAGAAATCCTGCGAAATCAAGGCAAACGTTTGATGTGCAGCCGCGCGAAGACGCCGACGTGGCAGCCAAACAACCGAAAGAGAGCAAGCAAAAGGACCCCGAAAACCACTCCTCCACCCTTGAAGCCCACTTGTTCATCTACCTTCAAGGACCTATTCAAATAAGCACAGACCGCCATGTCGCAGACCCAATTCGAAACCGGCTCGGATAGTGTCGATGCCCCGCCGGAATCCTTCAGCACCGACGAACCACGAGTCGTGTGGCTGAAGACGATTATTTCCAATTTGCTGGGAGTTTTCGAGCCCAAATACGTGAATGCCACGATCAACAAATGTATGCCCGCCGTGGACGCTTTCTTTCAGCGACGCTACGAAAGCCAGAAGGATCTGGAATACGTCGTCCTGTTCTTTTGGCGCACCTTTTACGACAAACTAATCGAGGAGGAGATAACCGTGCTGGAGGAGGTGCCACGTCCACCGCCGACAGTGCCCGACAAGAAGGGCAAGGGCAAAAAGAAGGGTGATGCTCGAATGGCGGGTGGAAAGTCCGCTGGCAAAGCCGGAGCAGCTGCAGGAGCAGCCGGAAAAGGACGCAAGAAGGCAGGACAGGAGCCAGCGGCTCCGCCTCCGGCGGAGATCAGGAACACATCGAGGAGGCCAACACAGGCGGAGAAACCACAGATGCTGAGGTAGAAGGCGAAATGGAGGGCGAGGAGGAGGCCACCGTCGCCGGCAGTGGCAAGAGCTCCGCCAGATCCAGACGTGAGTATATTAAAGTTTTGGATAGATTCAACAAGATACATTTACACAAAAACTTATTTAACCAGTTATTTAGAAACATATGTATTGTAAAAATGTTTGCTAATCAAAGCTCTTAAGCCATTTAAATTTGAAGAGGGACTTTACTTCCACTGTTTTAAAATGTATGGTAGTTCGTAAATATTATTGTACCGGGAAACTTTCCGCATTACTTTGCTTTTTATCAACCACTTAATATACATTTATACCCCCTCTAATATTTTCAGCCAGCTCTGATACGGAAAACGGTAAATATGATGCATTGCGCGAGTTTCCTTTGTTTCTGTCCAACGATTTTAATTTCAAAAGTTTCAGTTTTTCGGCTTTTCCTCTTTCATTTCACCCAGCCTTCTCCATTTTGCGATGCATAAATTTTTAGCCCGTCCAACTTGATATCAAACGAAAATCTTGGTCCACACTTTGATTCGCGCTGCCCACTTCACATCATAAATATTTAAGGGCCTCATTTTCGTTTTCCCGGCTGAAATTCATTTCTTTTGTAACTTTTAATTTGAATCACCCACCCCAAACAGCCGCCCGTCCAACTCATTTGATTTTCCATTGCCTGGTGCAAAGATAAGAGCAAAGTTTCGCGGCTCATTCATTGCATTTAAATGGAAGCGCGCAACTTGCCACAATGCAAATTCCAACCCATCAATCTCAATCACAATCGTAATCGCGGAGCGGCATTCGCTTACTCCGATTTGACACGCCCATTTTCGCACCCTCCGCTAATGCACTCCCCCCATTTCCTAGGCTCCAAAAAGAAGAAGAAGCCGAGCTATGTCCCAGTTTACGTGGAAGTGAAGGTGAGTACTGTGTGAACAAAGCTAATTGAAAGGCACAAAGGATGTGCAAGAGGTCCCTGATTTAAATAGAAGGTGATGTAATAAAGTTGGTAAATTTTTAAAAAATTACAGAAACTAGTTCCTGCGTACGTGCAGACGCCACAAATTCATTGCCACTTCGGACAGATGGAGTCCGAGGATCTCGACCCGAAAATAAAATACACCTACATAGTGCGGAAGAACAGGAGGGAGATACGTGAGTACTTCTTATAAAATACTCTATATTTAACATAAGATTTGGATAGGTATAAGTAAATCAAATTTCTGTCAACAAAGCAAATAAATTTAAAATCCGCTTTTAATGAGTTTTTTCATATCCCATTATTTTTGCCATCCCTTTAATTTCCCAACTTAATGTCTTTTCAGCCTGGTTCAATGAGATACCGACTTGCTTCGCACAAATGCCGCTGTACTTTCTGATTGGAACCGTTCGGGGCTCACTCATCAACTCACTGCGCGATGACTTAAACTTGGTGAGGCTCCTTAGTTAGAACCCCTTCGCACTCCCCCGTAATCGGACATTAAAAGACGCATCGACAGAACCAAAATCACTCAAATTTGCACCCGATTCGCTCATTTCACACACCATAAAACGTTGTTCGATCAATCAAGGACTTTAAGGCCGGTTCGCCATTGTTTCAAGCTATCGCTCCTTTGTCCGCTGCGTGTCCTTTCGTCCTGAAGTCCGCTCTCCGACCGCAAAGCAAAATGTTGTGACGAATTGTAATTAATTCCCGAAACAAGGCAGTCATCTATCAAAATGCCCGCTGTGCCGCAAGATTTTTCCGCTTGACTGCATCGCTCGGTGGAGCTGTGAGAGGATTTCGGGTAGAGGGTGGTGGGTAGTGGGTGGCTTATGGTGCTTTGGGCGGCCGGTGGTGCGTAGGGCCATCACGCCCACTGAACCGAGCCTTAAGCGGTGACCGCCAACGCAAATTGCTTCATCATAGCTTCAAAACGGGCTGCGGTTTCCATTAGGCTGCCGCCCAAGACTTTGGCCTTGCGATTCTGCGGTCCGCAAAGTGGGTGGTTGCCTTAATATTAGCTTTGCATAGAAATAAATTGGAAAATAAGTTTTCGGCGAATCGGCCAATGGGGCGAATCAATTAGAAAGTCTACACAGACCGCAGGCCGGCAATATCCTGGCACTCCATCTTTTAGACCATTGTACATGTGCATTTGTTTTCCCACTCCTCACGCTCTTTTTTCCCTATTTTTTTTTAACCCACACCAGGTTTACAAGAGCGCCATTCAATTTCAATTTCGCGAACCGGCCACAGCGGACAGCCAGCAAATGGACAGTTATGAGGGGCAGGCCGCAGGATCCGGAGGAGGAGCGGGCGATGCCGGCGAGGATATATCCAGCGAGGCCAAGGAATCGGGACCGGGTCTATTGGAGCTATCCAAACCATCGGAATTTCGTTTGAGAGCGCTTAAACAACAAAAGTATTTAACTTTTAACAAAGGCAGAGAGCGGCATTCGTTGCTCCGCTGGCTTCTGGGCAAAAATCGGGGCCGGGTTTATTGGTTTCCAGCTGCTGGAGTGGAGGAGTGACTGGAACTGGCTATGGCTCTGGCTACGATTGTGAATGTTGGCTTTCTTTCGCCCCTTTCTCTGCTCCTTTTTTCCTGTTCAGATTTTTTTGGTGCAAATTTTTTGTTTGCCTTTGTTTTGCGCTTATCGCTGGTTACCATCGGTTGCCACAGTTGCCTTTTCCCCCTTCCCCGCGGCTGCAGGGAACCAGAACCCTTTTCGCACATAAATTACAGCGCATCCGATAAGAAATTTTTATTTTTAATCGGATTTCATGCTACCATCAACGGCGCCGTTCTCCGTTGTCGTCGGTGTGCTGGCCCTCGTTGTTGTTTTCTGGCCAGTTTTCCATTTGTTTGGCAGGCAGCATTTATGGCACATCCTGGCGCGCCTCATTCATCCTTGCATTGGCCTTTCATTGCCGCCTCGCGAATGCCACTTGACCGCCACAGTTAAAATTTTCCCCTTTCATTGCCGGCATCTTTTTTTTGTTTTGCCTTTTCTGCCGTGCAGATTAAAAAATGCCAACGCAGGAGGAGTTGGGTTCATGTCCATGTCCAGCGGAGTATCCTTTGTTACGCTTTGTATTTGTTGCTCATTTTGCTTATCGGGAGCCTTTCATTACGCTTTGTGTTAATTTTGCATGCTACTGGCTACTGGCCACTGGCCGCCGTTAATTGTGTTTGTTTGTTTATTTGCCACTCTCTCCGATCCTTTTCGGCAGGAAGAAGAAGCACGCCGAGGCGGCTGCCAAAAAGGCGAAGGCCCAGAAACCGGAGGGAGAACCCACAGAGGAAGACGAGGAAGGCGACGCCCACAAAATCGACGCCGCCCATTTATCGTCGTCCGAAGAAGAGGGTAATTAGATATTAAAAAAAAAAAAACTAAAAACATTGCATTCATTCATTCAATCATTCATTCATTCATCAGATATCGTGAAGTAAGGATCCTACAAATTATCCTTTTAATTAGAGTCCTTAGATTTCAATAGAGTTATAATATTTCAAAAAATTTATACTTTTAGTTACTTACCGCACTTTTCTTTGCAGTGGAAGTGAAGGTCGAAAAGCTGACGATTGCCCAGCGTTGGGAGAAAATGCTCACTGAGACGAAGGCCAAAGTGGAGGCCGAACACGCCGCCGAGGAGGTCACGCCCCCAAAAATCACGCCCATCCAGAGACGGATACTAAAAGAAATCGAGGAGTTCCAGAGCGAAATCACCTGGACCATCAACCACATTGTCTGGGCCTTCAGCTTGCCCTCGTCCTACATACTTCCTGGTCAGGAGGAGACCGAGTTCGAGGACGCCATCATCCGAGTGCCAGTCGATCCCAAGCGATTGGATCTGGTGATCACCTACACTCAGCAGCAACTTGAGGAGATCGTCGACGGTTGGATCAAATACCTCAAGAAGACAATGAAATCTTTGACTGATGCCAAGCTGGATGATTTCACTCCGATGGCCGAGCATCGATATTGGCACAAAATGGAGGTGGAACTCTACGGCACTTTGGAGCAGTTGAAAACTGAATTCGTGGTGGCTGTACTTCAAAGACTTACTGATGACAATTCCCCGGTTCTGGCCGAGTGGCAAAACGTTTTGGAGAAAACAGAAGCTCGCTTTAAGTTGGCCAAGGAGAACTCCGATTACTTAGGTACCATCATAGACTATCTGGAGGTGAGTGTATTCGATTTTTGTGGTGCTGTAATGAGTATTAGTTTTTGATAAGTCAAAGGAAAGTTTGCTTTAGTTACTTACCCTAACAATTTCTTAACGGTTTCCGGTTACAAAAACAGTTTTAATTAATCGGAAACAGGGTTGATATGTACTTATAGGCAAAGCAAACACAAATTTGAAAAGAGTGGCAACTCTTAAGTTTTTGACACCATAAATTTTGGTTCCCTTTGGAACCCAAACCTTACAGTCATTATTTTGAGAGGCATTTTTAATAATTAATATTTCATGCAAGAAATATGCACAAAAAAGACTAATAATTTTTCGTTTCTTTATGTACCCACCAGAAAGTGCGCAGCTATGAGAGCTTCAAGATGGTGGTGCTCCAGATCCCCAACATCATGGTTGGGCTGCGCCACATCTGGACCATGTCCAGCCACTTTTGCCGGGATCCCGAGATGCAGGTCTTGCTCTGCCAGATCTCCAATGTGTTCGTTCAGAAGGTGAAGAGCATCATCAACTTCGAGAACATATTCAAGTAAGTCGCTTTCCACAGAGCTACGAGTTAGTTTTTTTTAAATTTAATTAGAGGTGGGCGCGTGAGTGGGCTGCTTATGCATGACAAATGTAACGAAAAAAATGTATCGTTAAAAACCCATAAAATTTTGAATTACAACATTTTCGACCTACAACTGATTCCGATATATCCACAACCGACTTTAAAAAATTTATTTTAATTTGAACCGCCTATAAGCCACAAATTTGGGGAATCAAATAGGGGAACTGTTCTTAAATTTGAATACTAATTTTATTCCCCGTTGACAGGTACTCGGCAACCTACACCTACGAGACGGCCACCAACTGTGCCAATTTACTGCGCTGCTGGAAGCAGGCCTACAAGCTCAGTCGCCAGCACATCGAGGATTCGGGGGCAGGATCCCGTTGGGAATTCGACAGCGTGGCGCTCTTCAACGAGGTCAATCACATCCATCGCGTGGCCGTGGACATTGCCTATGTGGGTCGGGTGTTCGTCCAGTATGAGAATCTTTTTGGACATCGGCTAAAGGCCTGCATTGCGGATCCTTCAATTGTGGACAATTTGATGCGTAAGGTCTACCGTATGCTCGATGATTTGATCAAGAGCGTGGACTACGACATGTTCAGGCCAGGAAACTGGGAGAACTGGGAGTACTCTCTGGAGATGTTCAACAAGCGGCTGGACAACGTTGAGAACGAGGCCAAGAATGTGATCGACCAGAGCATCAATTCGCTGCTGTCTTCTGAAAAAGGCCTCGATCTGATCATCAATGCCATGAACATCGATACGAGACAAGGACTCCAAGAGTTTGTGTCCACCAAACACGAGAACCTACTGCGATTCTTTGTTACTGAGATTAATGCTGTAGAGCGGGTGTTTACGGTAGGTTAAGGTGGATAGCTTTCTGAAAAATCTGATTTCTATAACCTTTCTTTACCCAGAAATTGAAAAAGTCACCGCCCATGGCAAAACATCAGCCGGCCAAAATAAGCGCCATTTTCTGGGCCCGCCTGCTTGGCAAAAAGCTCAAGACCTCTGTGCTGGCATTCAAAAGGGTGGAAGATGAGCCCGCTATTAAAAATAGCTTCCTTAAGCGCAGTTCCTTTAAGCAGTACTTCGAGTTGATGACGGTAATGTTCCAGTTTGAGAAGGTGCTCTTCGAGAACTTTATCCAGACCGCCACGTACCTCGTGAACACGACGAACCGATCGAATGTGCTAAGTATTCGAATATGCAAGGAAGCTACTAGTAAGGATTACCACGAAAATACATTTGAGAACCTTATCAAGTAATTTGTTTTTCCCATAGTGGCCTATATCTCTGAAGCCGTTCAAACCCTGAAGGCAAAACCCCGGGAAATTCAGACTAGCGGCGGTTCCAAGCGTGTAACTCCCGTGAAATCGAATCTTGCGCAGCTTCAGTCAAAAGCCTCCAGTGCCTTTAGTTTAGCCGAATCGGTGATAACAGAACTCAGTTCTTCGTCCGAGGATGAGGCCTTGGCGGTGGGCGACACATCTCAAAAGAAGCTAATGTGCCGCATCAACCGACTGACCGTTTTAGTGGCCATGATCATGTGGATGCTCAGCAGTACGCGAAAGGCCAACATACAACTGCAGGAGTGTATATCCTTTATCAAAATGGTCAAGGAAAAGAAACCCAAAGATGTCACGCTTATGGATAAGCACTGTGTGAGGACCTGCGAATGTGAGTTATGGGGGCATATAATAATTTTTAAGTTTAATCAATTGACTTTTATTTAAGTGCTACAACGTGCCGAGTCACAGTATCTGTTGCCCATTTGGCGCGAATTGGTGGAGGACAAGACCCTGATCGAGTATGACATGGACTTTGTCGTCAATCTAAAGCGCGATGTATTCGATGTTCTGTTCGAGGCCCAGCAATTTGAGCACCTGGGCTTCACACTTCCCACTGTGCTGCGTACGGCGATCATGAAGAAGGATCTGCTCTTCAAGGACTTCGAAAGGATGAGCGAAGTGATCGAGAAGTACAGGGCGATTATCAGCAACCTCTCGATGTCCGAGGTGATCTTCCTCCGGGGCCACATTTATGACACGGAGCTCTTCATCCAAATGGGAGTGGGGCGCTACACTTGGACCTCCTTTAACATAGGCAAATTCTGCGATCAAATCAATTCGCAGCTCCGTAAGCTCACTTCTATAGTCTCGCAAATCAACTTTATTCGCCTGGATCTGCGATCTCGCATTGATATGATAAAGAGCTACAATTTGTTTAACCTTGATGAAGAACTCAAGGGTGAGAGAAAATCGATTACCTCGGAACTATCCGAGAGCATGCAGGAGCAAAAGAATACGTCGAGAGGGTTCAAATCCACGACTGGCGGAACTGTGACTATGTTCACTGTCGAAAAGGCGGTGCCCGCAGAGGAAATGGCAGAGCAAATCTGTGGGTCGGGCATTTATCCCTGTCAGGGATATTTCGAACTGCTGGAGGCCTCGCGCAATCGGAAGGCGGCGCAGATGAAAAAACTTTACGATTCCCTGGGTCCAGTGTTGGTCAAGTTGGAGAGCTTGGTACTCGGAACATTTTCGGGCAGATCGGACCGAATGAAAACCTACTATGAATTCTGGGAAGAAGAGACATACAAGTGCATTGTTGAGTAAGAATTGGTTAGGGGTTTTCTATACTTGTTGTTCTATTAACCTGTTTCTTTTAAGCATGACATATCAGAATCTCAAGTGCTTTATAAACCGACTACTCTCCGATAAACCCATGTTTGAGGTCAACGCTGTGCTTCTAATGTCCGAGATCGTTTTAGAACCTTCAGTTCAGGAGCTGCAGAACACCATAGTAACTGCCACTAAAGACTACATCTCGAGGATGAAAATGTTTACACGCTGGATGACCGGAACGTGCATCGCCTGTCCTCTTGTGGAAATGGGCAAAGCGTTCAAGTACAACTACACCTACTATGAGGACGTTATCCAGATAAAAGCCATTGTGGATTTGGTCATAAACATACACGATTTGGCTGTTAAAGTAGCCAACGAAGCTAGGTGTTTTGTGTCTCAGTAAGATCGCAATAAGAAGCAGAAGAAAGCAGTCAAATTAATGCACCCTGTTCCTCAGATTTCGCAAGTACTTCAATCTGTGGGCCTTCGAGAAAGGCTACATCTGCCAAAAGTTCCTGGAGAAGCAGGTGACGCTCATCGAAATCGATGAGAAATTTACATTTTACTCGTCCATTGTGGAAACGCTGGCCAACACCCGCAAGTACCAGGACATCAAGTGTGTGCGCATAAATTTGCAGCCTCTGCTGGAGAGCATAACGCAGCATGCCCAGGATTGGTGCACCACACTTGGCGAGGAGCTGTTGCGCCATGTGAACGACAACATGAGGGCCATGCGTAACGAAATCAAAGTGAGTCTGGCTTCTGTAAGATTTCACAACCTCCCTGCTAATCCTTGCAAATATGCGGCAGACCCTCAGCCTGAACCTCAACAAGACCACACGCGAGCTGGAGGACTTCAAGCTGGTCATGACCACCATTGCCACGGTGCAGTCGACGACATTGTCCAACGAGCAGAAAATCCACGAAATGCAAGAGACCTTCACCATTCTCAGCGAGCACAAAATCATGGTGAGAAACGTCTACTATTTTTCGATTTTTATCTCGAAGATCGGGCTGATTTGATTCAATTTCGCCGTGCATTTTCGCAACCCAATCCAATCCCTCTAATAGCTGCACATCCCTTCCGTTTAATGAAAGTTGCTTAAGTCTGCCAACCATGGCGCTTATTTGTGTATTCAAATGAGCAGTTTTACAAAAATCCCATCGAAATCCCAGCCGAGCTGGACTGAGACCACTGTCACTGTTTCTATTTCTGTTTACATATGCATATTCGGCGGTCGGTCTGGTTGGGCCAGAGCCATTTGGAAATGGCTTTCCGCTTTTTGGCGCAACCACCGCACAAATGGTTACGTAAATGCAGCTGCAGCAGCAGCAGCAGCACCAGCAACAGGACTATCCGGACCAAAGTCCATAGTCCAGATTAGGACCACTGCTGCGTATCCCCGAATCTCCGTCTGTGTCTGTGTGCTGGCCATTTTGGGATCCGTTCGCTTCGTTTCGGTTCGGTCCGTTCATTTATTGATGGCATTCCGTTGCGGCGGCGACGTCGCTTAGCTTTGGCCAGACAAAACGGAATTAACTTGCATTTTATATAAATTAATGAACGAATGAATGCATACAGCCAGTGCCAGGCACTGTGTAATATATGTACAGACGGGGAGAAACAAATAGTTGTTTTCTTTTTTAATGATAATTTATATCTTTATCGCCAATGTTTTCATTTAGAAAATTCCATATGATATAATGTTTCTTATAACACTTAACATATATATTGAACAGTAATTACTTTAAAAAAGGAGTGAAAGTAACATTACTTCTATAGATCAGTGTTTCAATTTCTATAAATTGATTTTGCTATTTTTGTGACCTCACCTGTATATATTGGCATTGCAATTGCTCGAAAGGGCAAATGAAAATTTATGCGGTGGCGGCCCTGAAAGCTATGCTATACTTTTTTCCTCTGCCTTTGTTGGCTGTGCATTCTGGACTGTTGGTTGTGGGTTAAAAGAGCGGGGGTTTGAACACCATGCTGGTCGTTAGTGAATTTCGGCACTTTCATGATTATTATTTGCACTCAGCTATAATTGAAGGGCACTGCTTAATTTTTATGTGCGTTGTGTTTATATTTCGAGTCGCAATTTAATTCGCATCCGCCTTTGCAGTTCCCCTACGAGGACATGCTGATGGCCCACCACCTGGAGAAGCGCTGGAAGAGGTTGTTCCTGTCGGCCTTGTATCGCTACGAGAAGCTGCAACCAATTAAGCAGAAATTCGCCGACATGACTTCCGTCGAAATCGATGAGTTCTGCGATGATGTAAGTTGTCGAAGGAAAAGGAAGTCCCCTTGGGCCGGGGAGGTCCTTCCTCTGGGGCGCGGCAATGGGATTAGGGCTGGGGGCTGCGCTGCCGACTTTGCATTTCCGCTATTTTGCGTTCTTTCTCTGCAGTTCTGTTTTGTTTCCTCCCATTATTATTTCCTTTCAATGGCATTTTAATTGGATTTTTCCGCGCGCTCAACCATTATTGTCAATTGTTGGCGGCGAGGGCTCTGCTGTCGTCAGCGTAAAATGAATTAACTTGAAGTGTTTATCATTTGAATTAGAGCGCAAGTCGGATGTGGTGTGGGGTCAGGAAAAAAGAGTCCCTTGCTGCTTCTGCATGCTGCACTAACCACGTTCACTTTTCCTGTCAGCTGGGCGAGTTTATCAAGGACTACGATGAGAACGGGCCAGGATCCGTGGGTGCCGAACTGGAGCGAGGTGTGCGTCTGATGGATCCCTATGGGCAGAAAATCGCCGAGCGAGAAGCTCGACGGGAAGAATTGGCCAACGCAGAGAGGCTATTTGATATGGCCATGGTGGACTACCACGAGTTTGCCCGGGTGCAAACGGAGTTCGAGGGTTTGCAGCAGGTTGGTTCTCAAAAACGTTCTTTACTCTCAAGATAATTTCCATTATTGTCCACTTGCAGCTGTACAAACTCTACAAGGCGCAGAAATTCGCTCGCGAGGGCTGGGGCAAGACCTTGTGGGCCGATCTGGATCCCAATGTGCTGACCGAGGGCGTTGAGAGCTATCTGAAGGAGTTCCGGAAATTGACCAAGCCGGTAAGCTTCTCCGGGGAGCGGCAAACTTTGCCAATTAAACAAAGTTTTTCGGCCTGCTTGGATTTTCATAAAATTACACAGACGCCTCGGAACAACAAAAGCAAAATACTTCTGAACTGTGAACTCGATGTGGATGGAAGGGCGTCTTATGATGCCACTTTAAAAGCGAAAGCATGTCGGGCTATTCGAATCCAGAAAAGAATATCCCACATTATTAGAAAAGTCTGGGGTTCCAGTTCGCTGACTTTCTAAAGAGAACGAAGGCGGGGAACAATTCAACTGATTGCCCTTTGCCTGCTGGGTATTTCTGATTTCCATACCTGAGCGTTTTATGGTTCTCCTCGAGCCTTAGTTAAGCAAGAAATGAGAATTTTCTGGCCACGCCTCGCAGCGACACAATTTTGCACCTAAACTGATTATGACAAATTGATTTATTTACTTCACTAACAAGTTTTTGAGGAATTTCGCTGGCCGGGCCAAAACTTTGTTGCAGCCAAAACTTTTCGCCATCGCCCATACAAATGAAGTGGGCGTTTTCTCCCTGAAGGGGCGTGGGAAAAGGGGGAGTAGTGAGAGGTTTGTAGTAACCCACCACCATAACTCCGGCGTAGATTAGTATGGAAAATATTTGAAATCGCGGCGATTAATATAAATAGCGTAGAGGCGCAAACAAATTTGAATATAATCATACGACACGCACATATTTTAATGCAGTTTTATCGCGCATAATTTCAAATGCCAGACCCTAAAGCACAAACTACCGAGAGGCTCTACATAATCAGCGTGCTAAAATGTAAATCAATTTGTTCAATATTGAAAATAATTAAAATGCCAGCGGGCTGTCCATGTCGTCGCTCCTTTCCCCGCCGCATACTTTGTCCCTCGTCCTGGCCACCGACTTGTTGACAGTGTTGCTGCCTCTGATGCTGCTGCTGCTGCTGCTGTTGTTGCTATTTCAATTTATGTCCCTGAATGGTCTGCAGTGCCATGCATTTTGCATGTGCAAACAAACGGCGTGCAAACAGAATGCGCTTTTTGGGTAAAAGCAACGATGGTGGCAGCGCAGCTAAAGCACAACCGAGACCCGAAAACCACTCGCCACAGGACGCGCGTTCGTCATAATTCAATGGGGGCGACCACAGGCGACAACCGCACTATTGTTTCAGCTGATTTTCGCCAGCTAACTAACTAACCGACCAACCGCCCCACCTCTCCCAATGGGAATTTCTCGCTGCAGGTGCGCACGCTGCCAGTTGGCGTGCAGCTGGAGATCCACATGAAGCAGTTCAAGGGCACCGTGCCCCTGATGGTCAGCCTCAAGCACGAGGCCCTGCGCGAGCGCCACTGGCTGCAGTTGATGGAGAAGACCGGCCAGTACTTCGACATGTCGCCGGCCCGCTTCACGTTGGAGAACATGTTCGCGATGCAGCTGCACAAGTATCAAGACATCGCCGAGCAGATCCTGACCAACGCCATCAAGGAGCTGCAAATCGAGCGGGGTGTCCAGGCCGTCATCGAGACCTGGGCCACGATGGCCTTCAAGACCTTCAAGCACTACAAGGGCATGGAGGACCGCGGCTGGGTTCTGGGGCCAGTGGACGAGATCATGCAGGTGCTCGAGGACAACGCCATGAACCTGCAGTCCATGGGAGCGAGTCAGTGAGTAAATTGCTTCCAGCAGCCCTTTAATGTTAATAAGCATGTGCAAGATAAACAAGTTTGTTTAGATTGAAGAGTCTTCTCGAGTAGTAACCCCATCTAATCCACAGATTTATTGGGCCTTTTCTGGAGACGGTGAACAAGTGGGAGCGGACCTTGGCCCTCATCTCGGAGATCATCGACGAATGGCTGGTGGTGCAGCGCAAGTGGCTCTATCTGGAGGGCATCTTCATTGGCGGCGACATTCGCACCCAGCTGCCGGAGGAGGCGCGGAAATTCGATGACATTGACAAGTCGTACCGCAGGGTGAGTAATCCGGGCTATTTGCCTGTTCTGGTTGTTTGCCTCGGTTATTGGGTTGTTTGGCCACCGAAAGGCTGTGCCGGAAAGCACACTTAGTATCTGCTACAATTTATTTGAGTTGATTTAATGTGTGCCGACAATATGGCGACTCCTTACTTAACGGTAAACATAATACGCATGCAAACGACTGCCTTTGTGTATGCGTAATTGTGTAGTCGAACCCACACACACACACACACACTCACACACACACTCCAGAACTCGGAAATATCCCAGAAGTAGGAGCAGGAGCAGGAGCACATCACATCACACATACGCAACGTAAGCCCGAGCTGTGTTTACAAATGCCAAGCACTTTCACCTTCCACTACTGACTGCTGCCTGCTGCCTCCTGCATGTACGACTGTATGGGAATACGGGCTTTCCGGGTTCCGGGGTGACCTTCGTGTGTGGATAGATTTGTGTTTGTGTTTGGCGCTTAACTTCACTTAACCTTGCCAGCCACTGGCTTCCTTCGTTTGCTTTACGTTTCATTTGTAACATTTGCCGCCATATTTGATGCCATTTGTGAAATGATTTATTATTTTGATTTGCTCTCGACACTCGTGTTGAGTTCCATACACTCCGATGAAGAGTGCCTCTTATTAGGCTTGACCGACTTCCAGATCCTTAAAATGTATTGTGCCACTTAGGGCTTCAACTTGCTTCACCAACTAAGAGTGTAATTAAACGTTGAGTGGGTTCGACTAACTTTCCAGTTAAGTGCAGGCTGTAAAGTTCCCTTTCAATAAGTATAATATTATTAAACATGTTGTTACCAGTCAAATAAACAAGGGAAATCTAATGGCAAATCACTTTTATAACAAAAGAACTAATTTGTAGAATATAATACAATATTATCCGATAGAGCACTCAAAGTGCCGCATCTCGGGGATTGTTTCCTTTCCTACTTGCCCCTAATATGTTTGATTGTGTTTCGGGTTGGTCGTTGCGCTCATTGCCTTTCATAATAATTTACTGCCCCGACTGGCGATGCCGCTTCCTGCTACATCTTCCTCTTCCATTGCAGATCATGGTCGATTGTGCCAAAAATCCGTTAGTGGTGCCATTCTGCACACTGCCGGGTCGCTTAGTGGAAATACAGGGCCTGGGCATTGGCTTGGAAAATTGTCAGAAGTCGTTAAACGAATATTTGGACTCGAAGCGTCGCATTTTCCCGCGTTTCTATTTCATATCCACCGATGAGCTGCTCTCGATCCTGGGCAGCAGTGAGCCATCTGCAGTGCAGAACCACATCATTAAGGTGGGTAAATCGGGCGGGGTTACGCCCCCAAGTTTCTGGGCGGTCTCCATCTTCGAGCTGCTCTCGTGGTGGTTATGTTGGTGGTGGTGGTGACAACAACAGATTTGCCAAACTGCCAGCGACATTATTTTTATGTACAACCCGGCGAGTGTGTATACTCGTACACACACACACACACACACACACACATGTATGCGGAGAGTCTTGCCATAAAAGTTAATGTCACTGTTTATTCGTTCTGGCCAATGTCCATGGCGGAAATTACGCCAATTTCTGCAACACATGCATGGCTCTCCACCACTCGCCTGGGCCGTGGTAAATTTTTATGAATTTATTTGGCTTATAAATAATATTTTATTCCTCTTTTCCATCCGTTTGCATTGATTTTGCAATTTTCAGATGTACGACAACATCAAGTCGCTGCGCCTGGTGAAGGAGGGCAGCCAGACGATTGTTACCGCCATGATTTCCAGCGAGGGCGAGGTCATGGAGTTTCGGCACTCCGGTAGGTACTTACTATCCTGAACTCGAACTCGATTCGATTCGGAAGCGGCGCACCGGATTCGGGGTTCTGGGTTCTCGATGCTGGACAATCCAGCATGCTCGGCAGTCAGAGGCCTCCACGCACTGATTGCCAATTTTAAAATTGAACTTTTTTTATGGCCATATTGTCTGCTGACTGCCGGCGCTGGCTGACCAATTTCTTTTAATTAATTTGAAGCCAGTCGCAGTTGGAGATGATTGCGTCTTCTGCTCTTATTGCCATTGTTGTTTTATTGTTGTTGCATAACACTTATTGATATTGGCAACTGGGGTTTATTTATGCGGTTATTGTCTTTTCTCTCTCTCTTCTTATTTTTACCGGAAATCAGCTCGAGCAGCGGGACGCGTGGAGTTCTGGATGAACGATGTGCTGGACGAAATGCGGCGCTCCAATCGCTTCATAAACAAGACGGCCATCTACGATTTTGGCACGGATCTGCAAATTTCAAGGTAAGTGACACCGTCAGCTGGGCATAAAACATATTTTATGCCTTCCCTTCCGCTTCCCTCCGTTTCCCTCCGTTTCGTTCTGTTCGCATCCTTCTGGGGGTCCGTTTCGCATCCTTGGAAACAGCGAGTGACACTTCGGCAGCCAATTCCTTTTATGGCCGGCGATTTACATTGCGGCTGGGGAACTCTCGACCCCGACCTCCACTTCCTCCCATTCCAGCGCGCACTGTATAATTTTGTCATTTCGCGCGATTTATTATTTTGTTTAAGCCGTGGGGCGCATGGCCGGGCATATTTATGGCCAATTGTATTAAATTGACAGTCATTGGGCACTTTCGATTTCGACTTTCAGGCCCGACTGGCTAATGAACTACCAGGGAATGATTGGACTGGCGGCGAGTCAGGTCTGGTGGACCGCCGAGGTGGAGGAGGCCTTCGACCAGGCCCAAAACCACGGCAACATGAGGGCCATGAAGGACTTCCTGGGCAAGAACAACTACCAGATCGAGGAGCTGGTCTTAAAAGTGCGTTCCAATCTTTCGCGCAACGATCGATTGAAATTCAAGGCCCAGTGCACGGTGGATGTCCACGCGAGGGACATCATCGACAACTTTGTGCGGGACAATGTCCTGGACGCCAGCGAGTTCAGTTGGGAGAGCCAGCTGCGCTTCTACTGGATCAAGTTCTACGACAATCTGCATGTGCTCCAGTGCTCTGGCAGCTTTGACTTCGGCTACGAGTACATGGGTCTCAACGGCCGCCTGGTCATCACCCCGCTCACGGATCGCATCTACCTGACCATCACCCAGGCGCTGCTCATGAATCTGGGCGGAGCTCCGGCAGGACCAGCCGGAACGGGCAAAACGGAGACCGTCAAGGATCTGGCCAAGGCCATGGGGCTGCTCTGCGTGGTGACCAACTGCGGCGAGGGCATGGACTACCGGGCAGTGGGCACCATTCTCTCCGGCTTGGTCCAGTGCGGCGCCTGGGGATGCTTTGATGAG
This sequence comes from Drosophila ficusphila, assembly GCF_018152265.1. NCBI lineage: Eukaryota > Metazoa > Arthropoda > Insecta > Diptera > Drosophilidae > Drosophila > Drosophila ficusphila. The sequence continues at coordinate 24,082,685 of NW_025064737.1, forward strand.
TTCAACAGAATAGACATCTCCGTGCTCAGTGTGATTTCCACCCAGCTGCAGACCATCAGGAATGGCTTGATTAGGAAACTGGAACGGTTTGTGGTAAGTACAAATGAGATTATTTCTCATCAGCTCTAGTTAATAACTTTATTTTGTAGTTTGAAGGCGTTGAGATCAAGCTGGATCCCAAGTGCGGCGTGTTTGTGACCATGAATCCTGGCTACGCTGGTCGCACGGAGTTACCCGAGTCCGTGAAGGCTCTCTTCCGTCCAGTGACCTGTATCAAACCAGATCTCGAGTTGATCTGCTTAATCTCCCTCTTCTCCGATGGCTTCCTAACCGCCAAAGTGCTGGCCAAGAAGATGACCGTTCTCTACTCCCTGGCACAAGCTCAACTATCCAAGCAGTGCCACTACGATTGGGGTCTGCGATCCCTGAACTCTGTATTGAGAATGGCCGGTGTGATGAAGCGCCAGTCGGAGGATCTTCCTGAGGCGGTGGTGCTGATGCGAGTGCTGCGCGACATGAACTTCCCCAAGTTCGTGTTCGAGGATGTGCCGCTCTTCCTGGGGCTCATCAAGGATTTGTTTCCGGGCATCGACTGTCCCCGCATCGGCTATCCGGACTTCAATGCGGCCGTGCGTCATGTGCTGGTCAACGACGGCTACATTCTGCTTCCCGATCAGGTGCGTCCCTCCGCCGGTTTGTGTCCCGTCACTTCCCTGTTGACAGGCGGCCATCACGTTGACACTTTGTAAATTGCGCCATGTCGCATAATCGCAAATGAAGGAAATGTTACAAAGCACTTTGCCCCGATGCCTCCTGGTGCCCTACGTTCTACGTCCAATTTCAACTTTGCCTCTCCGACGCCAACTGCTGACAATTTTCACTAATACAATTTTCCATTTCTTGCTCTCTCTCCTTTTCCATCTCCATCCACGCTGTACCCTCAAACTCCGGGCGAAATCCTTGCCACTTTCATCAAACAAAATGTTGCGCAAATGTCCGGCCACCTCGCCTGCCGGAAACGGACAACTGGACATGCTGGACATGCGATGTCAACCTGCCGGCCTGGCCAACACCATTTATGACAACTAAATCCCAACGACGGCAACGCCTTCTCCTTCATCGTCGTCGTCGTCGTCGCCGTGGTGGTACTTTACAGGAGGACAAAGTGGTGCAGATGTACGAGACCATGATGACCCGGCACTCGACCATGTTGGTGGGTCCAACAGGTGGCGGGAAAACGGTGGTCATAAATGCCCTGGTCAAGGCGCAGACCCACATGGGCCTGCCCACCAAGTGCCTTGTGCTTAACCCCAAGGTAAGTGGATTCGGCTCCGTTCCCTAAATTCAGGCAGCGCCCAAATTGCCTCCCCCTGCGAGCACTTTCCGAGTTGCGCCCGCCCTTTTATGAGCGTTGGTGCATGTCCTTTGGCCTCGTCCTGTCTTCAAATTGCAGCTCTCTGTCCTCCGCATTTTGCTTTGGCAAATCTGAGTTTTTAAGTGCTTGTGAAATCGTTCAATTGCATGCCATTGTAATTAGTTGATGCAATATGGAGGAGCATTGGATACTGCGATTGGGAAGCAATCAAACCTTGCCTTCCTCCCCCTGCTCGACTTTCATTATACGTATTGTGCCTGCATTAAAGTTTAACCAAGTGTAATTTGGCCATATGAGAGTTTGTTTACCATCTCGTTCGTTTCGCAGGCCTGCTCTGTGATTGAATTATACGGCTTTCTGGATATGGAAACGAGGGACTGGATTGATGGATTGTTTTCAAATATATTCCGTGAAATGAATAAGCCCATCGAGCGTGAGGTATGTGGAGGGGGCTGTATTTGGGTGGGATTAGGGGTGCCTCTGTGGCAAACACCTGGGCAAGTGACTGCGCCAACCACACGGGAATTAAAGTGCAGCATCAGCGAATCCCACACCCGTAATTTGGGTTCGGGATCGAATGGAGCTGCTTGTGGCTGCGCCGCATCATTCATGCGGAAATCGCATTCATACAGTAATAAGCCGGGATTGCATAACCACTGAAATAGGGCATATGGGTTTGGTAAAGAGCACAAGGTAATAGATAAAAGAACTTTAGCAATTTTGAAATTTATTCAAAATAAAAGTGGCCATAATTATTGCTTTTTTGATTTTTAGAGGGAAAAGATTGAATATTTTTAAGACATAAATAAAATATTAATTAGAATTATAGCCATTACCCTTATAACTTTTAACAATAATTTTCACTGATTTTGAAAAGTATATTTCAATGTTTATGGATGTATTTCTAAAAGTGCAATTCAAGTGAATTTAAAAAGCTTTGACTTAAACTAATGTTGCAGGGTAACTTTCAAATAAATTTCCTGGCCGTTTTCGCCATTTTTTATTGAGCGCGTCCCAACTGATTTTTTCACCCAAGCCCATTCATTCGGCTCTGCGGAGTAGTCCTTCGTGGGCGGCGGGCTTACTGGGGTGAGCTTACCGGGCAGAAAGGAACTCCGGTGACAGGCGTTGTGTAACGCACTTAGGCTAATGCATCCCGATGCCATCTCGCCGACAGGAGCGCCGCTACGCCTGCTTCGATGGAGATGTGGACGCCCTGTGGATCGAGAACATGAACTCGGTGATGGATGACAACAAGCTGCTGACGCTGGCGAACGGCGAGCGCATTCGCCTGGAGAACTACTGCGCCCTGCTCTTCGAGGTGGGAAACCTGAACTACGCCTCCCCCGCCACGGTTTCCCGGGCAGGAATGGTTTACGTGGACCCGAAGAACCTGCGGTACAGTCCCTACTGGCAGCGGTGGGTCCTCACCCGGCCGGAGCCCCAGCGGGAGCTGCTGAACGACTTCTTCGAGAAGATCATCACGCAGGCAATAGCTTTCATTTTAGAGGGTCTGGATGGCACCACGCAGGGGAATCCCTTGAAACTGGTTATTATGCAGACGGATCTTAACATGACCACGCAGTTCTGCAACCTGTACGACGCCCTGCTGCCCAACTACGTGATGGACAGCAAGAACTACGACGAGCCAGTGCTGCAGACGTACAACACGGACACTCTGGAGTGCTGCTTCCTGCAGGCCGTCTACGGATCCCTGGGCGCCTGCCTGCTGGAGAAGCACCAGATCGTGTTCGACGAGTACATGAAACGCATATCCGGCTTCCCACTGGTGCAGGACACCCCGGAGAGTCCCGCATCCGGAGGGCAGTTCCCGCAGAGCAAGCCCACGCTGTACGACTACTTCTGGGACATCAAGGACAACGTGTGGAAGGCCTGGGAGTGGGTGGTGCAGCCGTACACGCACGACCCGCAGGTGAAGTTCAGCGAGATCCTGGTGCCCACGGTGGACAACACGCGGACAAACCGAACACTGAGTCTGATGAGCGAGGTGAGTGGTGCACGGCATGCAATGGATGCACGGGAAAGTCATTACTCCCGGCTTCCTTATTAATGTTTGCCCCTATTTCGACTGCGGTTGCGGTTTCGTTCACCCAATAACCAAAACTCCTCCTTCCCGTTTGCAGATCAAACGACCCGTTCTGCTGGTGGGCGAGGCGGGAACATCAAAGACGGCCACCATCATGCAATATTTGCGCAATCTCAATCCGAGTGTCAACGTAATTGAAAAATCTCTCTGACAAACGTCGCGTTCCCGGCTAACATGGCGCCCCCAACCTTTCGCATCCCTTTCAGGTCATACTCAATATTAATTTTTCATCGAGGACCTCCTCGCTGGATGTGCAGCACACTCTGGAGGCGGCCGTCGAGAAGCGCACCAAGGATACGTACGGGCCACCGATGGGCAAGAGAATTGCCTGCTTTATTGATGACATGAACATGCCGCAGGTGGATGAGTGAGTTCCGCGTCGTTACATCAGGAAGACACAGAGTGACGAGCTCCGGTCTGATTATTTTTTCCCTGCCCCTTTCCCCCTTGCCCCCTCCACAGGTACGGCACCCAGCAGCCAATCGCCCTGCTGAAGCTATTCTTCGAGCGCGGCGGAATGTACGACCGCGACAAGGATCTCAACTGGAAGAAGTTCAAGGACCTCACCTTCTACGCAGCCATGGGAACGGCGGGCGGCGGTCGAAACGAGGTGGATCCCCGGTTCATCAGCATGTTCTCAACGTACAACATCATATTCCCCAACGACGAGTCCCTCATCCAGATCTACTCGTCCATCTTCAAAGGCCACATGACCTTCGTCAAGTTCCAGGACAAGTATATGATGATAGCCGACATGATTGTACACATGACACTAAAGCTGTTCAAGGTAAGAAGTTTCTTTATTACGGGATTCAACCAAGTTATTTATAAATAGGAAATATCATTTATATCAGTACGAATCGTTCAATCATAGCATATATGTATTTCTCTAACCTCTAACCTCATGAAAACCAATTAGGGATTACATTTTCCTGACATATTGCTCAAAGATATTTCTGTGACCCCCGTTTAGGTGTGTTCCGTTGAATAAATTTACCAGCTTTAGCCAGAATTTATTTCAATATCAAAGAACACCTTGACTGCATTCAGTGCAAATTCAGTAGAAGAAATCAATTCCTGAATAATGCTTTAAGGCCTCTCACAAATTTTATGAAATTCGATTTACATATGCAAATAACGACAATTTTTCATAATCTGCTTTGCCGTGCCGCCCACCATTTTGCCGGCTCCGTTCCTCGTACAATGGAAATGGAAATTATTCAATGGTCTGTAATGCACTGCGACGTCGGGCTTCGTCCTCTCCATCGTCCTTGTTCTCAATCTCGTAGCTGCTCCATTGGTTTTTCGAGTGCAACTCAGTGCCGTAGAGCCGTAGTCGTCGCAGACCCGCCCCGTACTTCTGCACCACTCCACTCCACTCCACAGGAACCACTCCACTTTGCCCTCACAATGGTCACCCGCCTCGACGGCTGCCTAGTTGACTGTATCTGGGCCTCCTCTGCCCCTCTCCTCCGCAGCCCGCTCCCCATCCTAAATGTATCTGTATCTGCGACCCGTTCGGTCTCTATCTCTGCCGGAATATCTTGGCCGGAGCGAAATTTGATTATGTTCGAGTATTGAACTGCAAGGAGATGGCTCTTTTCGCAGCTGTGGGCGTGGCTCCGAACTGAGGCCGTAGTTTATGGTACTTTTAACAATTGTTGACACTAAAATATTATCGCATTTCATTGCGTGCAGATAAAAATGCATTTGTCGCCGCAATTGCCACAAGACGAAGGGCTTGCCTCCCCCACTCCGCCTCCATCGAAAACCGAAAAATGTTTGGGGTGAAAATGATTTACTCACACCTGCTGGCCCCTCGTCCTCGAGCTCCCAGTTCCCAGTTCGTATGTCTTCTTTACACACTCGGGCAGGATATTAATGCCCCACGAAATGGAGTGAAATGAGTTATTTGAATAGAATTGCCGTTACTCAGATGCGCGCTCCCTGCTGCGGCGACTGCAACTCGATAATGGCTGTAAATTCAGCAACTTGGCAATGTCCCCAGGGGGCGGGGGAGGAAGAGGAGGTCCTGGCTGCGTCCCTTGCGAACGCATATTGCTAGTCGAGATAAAATTGATTTGTGTGGCGGGGTCTTGGGTGCTGGCTACATGGGTTATTGTCTGTGCTGCCTGCTAATGCTAATTGCTTCCTGTCCCCCAGATTGTGATTGTGGATCTGCCGCCGACGCCCTCCAAGTTCCACTACATCTTCAATCTGAAGGATCTGTCGCGCATTTTCGCCGGAATGCTGTTGATCGAGCCCACCTGCTTCAAGAATCTGCGGGACTTGATCAGAGTGTGGCGCAACGAGTACACCAGGATCATCTGCGATCGCCTGATAGCGGATTCTGTATGTTAAATCTACTTGGAACTGTTTTATTCTTCTAAATGTTCAAATTTAAATTATCATAGGACATTGCTAATGTGCGTAAAACTCTGGCTGCTGAAGTGGCCGATCGTTTTCCTCCGTCCTTTGAGGAGGAGCACGGATTCATTGATGCAGCGGAGGCGGAAGCAGAGGCTCAAGCTCGACTGCTCTACGAACCGTCTAAAACAGACATGGACATGGGAGAAGAGGAAGGTGAAGAGGAAGAGGAGGGCGAGGAGGCACCTGCGGTGATACTAAATCTTAAGGACTACGTCCTGCGGGATCCGCTGCTCTTTGGTGACTTCCGCAACTTCACCAACGAATCGGAGGCCCGTTTGTACGAGGATTTGCTGGACTACCCCTCTGTTTTCTCCCTGTTCACCGAGATCCTGGAGGAGTACTGCGAACGCAAGCAGAAGATGACGCTGGTTCTCTTCGAGGACTGCCTGGAGCATCTGACCCGAGTCCACCGAACACTGCGCATGAATCGCGGCCATGTGCTGCTCATTGGAGTTGGTGGCAGTGGAAAGAAGTGCATCACCCGACTGGCATCCTTCGCAGCCGAGTGTGAAGTGTTCGAGATCACCATTTCACGAGGTTACAATGAGGCCGCCTTCCGCGAGGACCTCAAGGTCCTGTACACCATAGCGGGCGTGAAGCGGAAGAAAGTTGTCTTCCTGTTTACGGGAGCTCAGGTGGCCGAGGAGGGTTTCTTGGAGCTGATCAACAATATTCTCACAGTGGGTCAGGTTCCTGCTTTGTTCCCAGATGAAGACAAAGACGGCATTGTCAATCAAGTGCGCAAGTTTGCCGAGGAGGAGGGTATTTCGGCTTCCAAGTAAGTGGGGATTATAACCAGATGGATAATTCACATAACTCTTTTATTCTTTTTACTTTTTTTTTCTCGCCAGAGACGCTGTTTGGGCCTACTTCCTGCGCACCTGTGCGGAAAACCTTCACGTGGTCCTCTGCATGTCTCCGGCTGGCGATGCGCTGCGCAATCGGTGCCGCAATTTCCCGGGACTCATCGGCAGTACCTACATCGACTGGGTGTTCCCGTGGCCCCGACAGGCATTGTACGCGGTGGCCAAGCTCTTCCTGACCGAGCATCGCCTTATTCCGGCCGACCATCGGGATGCCATCGTCGAGCACGTGGTCCATGTGCACACCACCATCCAGCAGTACTCGAAGGACTATCTGGCCAAACTGAGGCGCAACAACTTTGTGACGCCGAAACACTATTTGGACTATATAAATACCTACAGGGGATTGTTGGGTAATAAGGAAAGAAGCAGTTCCATTAAATATAAAAGCTAACTCTTTACCTTCGCAGAGGAAAAGGCCAAATTCATCACCCAACAACGATCGCGTCTTGGAGAGGGAATCAAGAAAATCGAGGAGGCGTCGGTGCAAATCGACGAGCTCCGCATTATTGTCACGGAGCAAAAGAAGAACGTAGCTGTTGCCTCGGAGGAATGCGAGGCCATGCTGGTGACCATCGAGTCGTCCACCCAGAAGGCCAATGTAAAGAAGGCTGAGGCATCAGAGAAATCCGTTGAAGTGGAAATCAAGGGCAAGCAGATTGCCATCGAAAAGGACGAGGCCGAGGAGATCCTGGCCGAGGCGATGCCGGCCCTCGAGGAGGCCAGATTGGCTCTGTCCCAATTGGAAAAGGCCCAGATCACGGAGATCCGATCCTTTGCCACTCCACCAGCTGCAGTGCAGGTGGTCTGCGAATGTGTGGCCATTCTGAAAGGATATAAGGAGATCAATTGGAAGAGTGCCAAGGGAATGATGAGCGACGTGAACTTCCTGAAGAGCTTGATGGAAATGGATTGCGAGGCGTTGACCCAGAAGCAGATAACCCAGTGCAGGCAGCACATGAAGAGCGGAAACCTGGAGGACATGGCCAAGATCTCCATCGCCGGAGCAGGACTTCTTAGATTCGTAAGGGCTGTTTTGGGCTTCTTCGACGTGTACAAGGAGGTGAAGCCGAAGAAGGAGCGGCTGGACTTCCTCGTAGAAGAGCAAGACGTGCAGATCAAACTGCTCAACCACTTGAACTCTGAGATCCAAAAGCTGGAGGAGAAGCTGAACCAGTTGAACGAAAACTATGCAACCTCCATGAAACAGATGAAAGCCCTTACTGAAATGATGCAGCAGGCTGAGCGGCGGCTGATCGCCTCCGATAAACTGATCAGCGGCTTGAGCTCCGAATTGATCCGCTGGAGCAAGGAGATGGCCAGCCTGGGCCAGCAGCTGATCGACAGCGTGGGAGTTTGCCTCATCAGTGCCTCGTTTTTGGCCTACACAGGCGCCTTTACCTGGGAATTCCGCAAGGCGATGGTCTTCGATGACTGGCTGGAGGACATCGTTTCCCTGGGAATTCCCATTCAGCTGCCCTTCAGGATCGATGGCTACCTCACCACCGATGTGGAGATCTCGCAGTGGACCAACGAGGGTCTGCCGCCCGACGAGCTGTCCATTCAGAACGGCATCCTCACCATGAGAGCATCTCGCTTCCCCCTTTGCATTGATCCCCAGCTGCAGGCGCTTCAGTGGATTCGCAAGAGGGAGTTCCGCCACAACCTCAAAGTGCTCTCCTTCAGCGATTCGGACTTTCTCAAGCAGCTGGAAATGGCCATCATGTATGGAACACCCGTGCTGTTCGAGGATGTGGACGATTACATAGACCCGGTGATAGATGACATCCTGCAGAAGAACATTCGCATTCAGGGCGGTCGCAAGTTCGTCATGCTGGGAGACAAAGAGGTGGACTGGGATCCTGGTTTCAGGGTCTACCTCACCACCAAGTTCTCCAATCCCAAGTTCGATCCTGCCGTGTACGCCAAGGCATTGGTTATCAACTATACGGTGACCCAAACTGGGTTGGAGGATCAGCTGCTGAGCGTGGTGGTGGGCACCGAGCGGCCGGATCTGGAGGCTCAGCGAGAGTCCCTGATTGAGCAGACCAGTGAAAACAAGCAGCTCCTGCAGCAGTTGGAGGACTCGCTGCTCCGTGAGCTGTCCACCTCGACGGGCAACATGCTGGACAACGTGGAGCTGATAGAAACTCTGGAAAATACGAAAACCAAAGCGGGCGTCGTCATGGAGCAACTGAAACTGGCAGCGGATACGGCGGCTGACATTGAGGTCCTGCGAAACGGTTACCGACCGGCTGCCAAACGAGGAGCAGTGCTCTTCTTCGCCCTTTCGGATATGGCCACTGTTAATAGCATGTACCAGTATGCCCTGGCCGCCTATCTGGATGTCTTCGTCTACTCCCTCCGCAAAGCTGTGCCGGATGCGAGTCTGAACAAGCGACTGAACAACATCATCAAAACGCTGACGGAGAACGTCTACTGCTACGGATGCACGGGCATCTTTGAGCGGCACAAGCTGCTCTTCTCCTTCCAGATTGCCACGAAGCTGGCCCAGAGGGACGGCATCCTGCTGCAGTCGGAGCTGGACTTCTTCATCAAGGGCAGCATCGCGCTGACCAAGAGCGAGCGGTCCAATCCCTGCAAGTGGCTGGGCGAGAAGAGCTGGGAGGATGTGCTCAAGTTGAGCTTCGACTTCCCGGAAACCTTCGGCACCTTGCCAGACCACTTTGGTCGATTCAACGCCGAGTGGAAGGAGGTAAGTTCGTAATGGCTTGGCTCGGGGAAACTATTGATTGTACTTTGGGATTTGTAAGAGCTCCAAGCGATGTTCAATTGGTGGTCTGAAATGGTTTCAAATTATTGCCATTTAAAGCATTTGATGAAACAGTTACGTATTTTATTACATTTTATTCTTACTGATAGAAACAGCCAAGATGGATTTCCGGTTCGATTTCTACCTTTAAAAGCGCATTTTAAATGTTATTTCAACTGTCCAAACACCCCAGTCGCTGAACCCCAATGGAGGGTTCAACCGTACGCTGCTAAATGTTCATGCTTTCCATATTTTTCGTATTTTCCTTTCCGATTTTCCCGCTGCTCGCTTGGGTGCATCATCTTCAACGTCAACGTCAACTGCGATGCCGTTATCAAATTGCTGCTACTGCTGTTCTGTGGACGGTGCTATAAAATGCACAACAACAATAACAACAAAAACATCAACGATGGACAAACAACAACAAACATGCAACAACCACGAACCAACCAACAACAACCCAACAACTTGGACTTCGGATGGTCGGTCGATGGGAACGAAACGGCTTCTGATTCTGATTCTGACTGGCATGTGGCATTCACTGACTTCCGTTCCGTTGCCGACGCTCATTTTGCCTGCACTTATCGCCATCGCCATCGTCATCGTCATCCGAATGCCCATGAACTGGCTGCTCTGGGTGTTCTGGCTTTCTGTGTCCTGCTCCTGTGTCCCGTGTCCTGCCGCCTGCCTTCTGCCGTCTCATCGCCCAGTGGTTCGACTTGGAGAATCCCGAGGAGGTGGCATGTCCGGGCGACTACAACATCAATTGCAATGCATTCCAGGCAAGTGTACTCACCCACTCGCTTTGCATGCTTTCAGCTTCGAGTGGTCCTGGCCAGGAGCTGCTCCTCCAGCTCGAGCTTCAGCTGCTCCTTCCCCTCCTCCTCCTTTTCCTCCTCAGATTCCTCCTCCTGCTGAACTTGCAGTTGCCGTCGCTGTTGCCCGTTTGCCATTGAGCGTTATTGGATTTCGTACTTTATGTCCGCTTCTAGTGGATTATTATGTACAAGCGAAGCGGCGCTCACCCACCGAAACCACCGGCCCAACCCCCAACGAACCCAACCCAAAAGAACGCCACCTCGGGGGGCGTTTAGTTTTACTCGACTTTTGCTACGTCCTGCAACTTTGGCGCACATTTTCCTCTCAAGTTATTAGCAGCCTGTTTTTGTCAGCCAGCATGCTGGCAGTATCTCTATATATGGACGCCTCTCTGTGTGTGTGCATTACCATATTTTATCAATTTTCCAAACCATTAGATGAGCGGCAATTTGCGCCCGCAGTCGCACTTGAAACCAGCGCCAAGCGAAGCGAGCCCAATTTGCACTTGAGTTCGGCTATAGAAGCCGCAGAAACGTTGGCAACACCCGAGGGCAACAGCGACAGCAACAGCAATATCAGGAGCAATAGCAACAATGGAGCAGCTACTGGCCAACTATGGAGGACCGATGACGAGCTGTCAGCGGTTCATTGTCATCTGAGGGTATTAAAATGTCTAAGGCGATGGGCTTCTCCCACAGAAATTAATGTTCCTGCGCTGCTTCCGCGTGGATCGCATCTTCCGGTGCATAAATCAATACATCGTCGAGACGATGGATGAGTTCTATATTATGCCTCCGGTGGTGAGCTTCGCGGCCATCTACGAGCAGACCTCCAGCACGATTCCCGTGTGCTTTGTACTGAGTGCCGGTTCGGATCCCACCAACGATCTGATAAAGCTGGCGGACACTATCGTGGGCATGTCCAACTTCAGCCACATCTCACTGGGACAGGGACAGGAGAAGGCTGCTCTGCGACTGCTGGACACAGCCATCAAGCAGGGAATGTGGCTGATGCTGCAGAATGGACACCTGCTGATCAGGTTCGTCCGGGAGCTGGAGAAGTATCTGGACCGCATCGAGAACCCGCACCCGGACTTCCGACTGTGGATAACCACAGATCCCACGCCCACCTTCCCCATTGGCATTCTGCAGAAGTCGCTCAAGGGTGAGTTAACTGTGATTCCATTTAATAGCAAACATTTAATAAATAATTTACATATACATATATCAATTTAACGAAGGATAATTGCTCTTTTATGTTGCAATATAATTTTTACATTATCGAATTATTCAATTATTGAATAATTAGTAATTATTTAATATACTGACCCTCCTCCACAGTGGTCACGGAGCCACCCAATGGCCTCAAGTTGAATCTGCGCTCCACATACTTCAAAGTGCGGCAGGAGCGCCTCGAGAGCTGCTCCCATCCCGCCTTCAGGCCACTGGTCTACGTGCTGGCCTTCTTCCACGCAGTCGTCCAAGTAAGTGAGCCATCAGAGCGAGCAACCCATAGATATCGCTATTTACTGCCGTGAACCCAGCTGGTCGAGTGTGCGGAGTGGAGTTGTTTATTTATTAATCTCTTAATTTCTAGCAGCTGAAAGCTTTTCAGAGCTAAGTTGCACAATTGATGGAGCAGCGGCAGCGGCAGCAGCAACAGCAGTTGCAGCAAATTGATATTGATCGTCCGCGCGGAGGCACTTCGATTAATTTGTGTAACCATTTTCCAATCCGCAGGAGCGCCGCAAGTACGACAAGCTGGGCTGGAACATAGCGTACGATTTCAACGACACGGATTTCGAGGTGTGCACCGAGATCCTGCGCACCTATCTGACGCGCTGTGGCTCGAAAATACCGTGGAACAGTTTGAAGTACCTAATTGGCGAGGTGATGTATGGCGGAAGGGTCATCGACGACTTCGACCGGCGCATCACCAACTGCTACATGAACGAGTACATGGGCGACTTCCTGTTCGACGAGTTTAAGGTCTTCCACTTCTACGAGGACGAGAACGTGGACTACTGCCTGCCGGAGGAGGAGACCATCCTGAAGGAGGACTACATAGGTGAGCGAAGGGGATTTCGGAGGGTGCACTTCCCCCGGCTATTTACATATGTAATGCATTGATAACAGCGCACATCGACAAACTGCCGCTGGTCAACAAGCCGGATGTATTTGGTTTGCATCCGAACGCGGAAATCGGTTATTACACAATGGCGGCCCGCAACATTTGGAACAGTTTGATTGAGCTGCAGCCGCAGACTGGTGAGCCATCGCATATATAACCAATATCTGCTCTAGATAGCAATCCCCAATCCCCCAAACCCAAACCCCAATCGCCAATCGGCAATCCCCACAAAGCCCACATTTTACCCCGGTTATCACACGCTTAACTTTCCGCTAACCGTAGATAATTCGAATCGGATTCGGAGCGAAAAAAGTAATGATAATAATGTAATATAGATATGCGCGCGGCCAGAACTGGTAAATGGTTCAATTTGCATGCAACGTGTGCCAATTGTCAGCCGTTTATTACATTTTATCTTGTTGATTTTCATTCCGAAGCTCTCGCTCCACTCTGCTATGCTATGCAATGTTGTACTTTTGGCATGTTGAATTTTTAATTTAATTTAATTAATTAGTTGCGGTTTTGCAATTAACTTTATTGCATGCGCCATTATTGCCGGCGCACAACAGCAGTGCACACATTAAAAATTAAAATAGAACCGCACACGTGGCCCACACGACGGATCGGGTCAGATTGGAGGGCACATACGACGACTATACTATACTATATGTACATACACGGGTGTGCACGTCCTCATAACCATTCCCATCGGCACTCACTCACTCACTTTCATCGCACTGCCGCAAATCGCAGCGAATCGAGTTCAAACCTCACCGCGGCGACCGCCATCAGAAGTACCAAAAAATGGCGAGAACGTCACACAAAAGTCGATAATTTTGCGTTACGGGCTTAAACGTGTTAAAACCGCCATCAGAGTGCACTTTCCCTGCCACGCCCCAGCACCCACCCCCCCATAGCCGCCCACTTGGCACGCCCCTCACAATCATGCATATTTATGTGTGTGTGGCCTTGTAAATAATTGTATATACAATTTGGAATACTTTTTTAAATATATTCGCACACATGAAGTTACCAAGTGGACACCACCGACCGAAGTCAATCCTGGTAAAGTATTCAGCGCAAACAGAAAACAGAAAAGCCACCCAACCAGCGCCCATTTAGTGTAAATAAAAATAATAATAAGAACAAATATTTCCACTGATTAAAAATCGAGTTTCGCCATTTTATTTCAATTCATCGAGATACGCACCAAGATACGTGCGAAAAGAAAAAGCGTTCAACTGCAGCAAATTTTTTAAGCTCTACCAATGAATACGATTTTTTCTATCTGCCGGACAAAACTTTTAAATTTAAAACATGTTTTTGTTAAAAATAAATTTGTAGATATTATAAATTAAAGCATATAATAGAGTAGGACCAGGAAAATCTAAAGTTTTCTAATTAAATCAACCGATCAATGCCAACATGCCCGAGTTGCTTCGAGTAGGTCCCTAAAAAATGGCGATAATTTGCATATTCATGAGCTTTAGTATTTGCTAATTGACACTTGAACAAAAAATAAAGCAGGGACCGAAAAAATGTTATTTGGGTGGCAGATAAAGGGAGAAATTAATAAAATCCACATACATAAAAACAGGAGCTTAACGAAAAAGGCAAGGGGAAAACCACAGGCTCTGCATATATTACTGGGCCATTTTCCTTGCCTTTGTCCCGACACCTGCCAGCACCACAATTCCGCACTCACTTACTCCCTTTTCCAACTTATCCAGGTGAGGGAACCGGAGGAATAAGCCGCGATGACTTCATCGACTCGGTGGCAGCAGGCATCCTGAAGAAGCTGCCCCCTGCCTTCGAGACCTGGCGCATCCGCAAACAGATCCAGATGAGCCTGTCGCCCACCGGAGTGGTGCTCCTGCAGGAGCTCGACCGCTTTAATCTGCTGGTCGTGCGGATCAAGAAGACGCTGGAGCTGCTCCGCAAGGTAACTAACTGCTCCGCTTTATCCCGGGATTTTCTCGTATATGGCTGTCAATAGAGGCCGCACATAAATCCTTCAGCCTTGTTTTGCATTTCGCATTTGTTTATGCATTTGCCAACTTGGCCGGCGACCAAGCAAACAATGTCCAAATTTGAATGTGGGTGTTGGGCGTTGGTAGATAGGAGATGGGCGCCGAGGGAGATCCCGCCTTCGAGCTAAGGCTGCATTTTGTTGCCAAAATAAATTTACAAATGCAAATGAACCCGGCTGCTGGGTGGGCTGTCTTTGTCTTGGCCCCGGGATCTGCAGTCACGCCCACACATGTGCCTCTCCATTGTGCCTTTTAATTTAATTGCATGCTCTCCGCAGGCGATTGCCGGCGAAATCGGCATGGACAATGTGCTGGACAACATTGCCAACTCGTTGTTCAATGGCCTCCTGCCAGCCGCGTGGAGCAAGTTGGCGCCGGCGACATGCAAACAGTTGGCCAGCTGGCTGGAGCATTTGCGGGTGAGTCCTTCGAACCGGTCCGCCGTCCTTTCACCGCCGCCTCTCGCAGGCGCAGCTCATTAATCAGCTAAGCGCAAAATCAATCAAGGTGAGTTCGTGTCCACTAATCAGGTCTCCGCCCCCCATTTCCCTATTTCCCCAGCTCCGTGCCGTGCAATACAAATACTGGACGCTTTCCGGAGAGCCCCTGGTCATGTGGTTGTCGGGTCTGCATATTCCGCAGAGTTATCTCACGGCCCTAGTGCAGGTGAGTCGCCATTGTCACACCTTAACTGGTGGGACACTCAAACAAACCTCTACGTATTTTCAAGGAATGTAATTAAATTGCTATTACATTTTCCGTTTTAATAAGTTGTTCTTTAATTTAAAAAAATAATAGTTTTCAGGTATTCTTTATAAATAATAATTTATCTCAACTTTCATTGGAAGGAGGTTTTTCAATCAGCAGAGAGTGCATATTTTCCCTAATTTTCCCGAGTGTAAATTTGCATCCTTTCAGATTGCCTGTCGCCGAAACGCCTGGCCGCTGGATCGCTCCACGCTGTTCACCTACGTAACCAAGTTTGCGGACCCCGACGATGTGGAGGAGCGTCCTGTGACGGTGAGTTGGCCAACAGGGAGACAGACCCACTCCTCCCCCGGAACTCTAAATGCAAAACGATGACCCAACTCCATCCGGTTCCCGGTTCTGAGTTCCGGGTTTCGGGTTTCGGGGGCTGGCACTAATTTCGTAATTAGGAATTCTGTTTGCATTTTAATCGCTCAACTTTTTGCAGGGCTGCCTGGTGCACGGTCTGTACATCGAGGGCGGGCGCTTTGACTTGGCCACTAATCAGCTGGCGCGTTCCCGTCCCAAGGTTCTGGTCGAGGAGCTGGCCATCCTCGCCGTGGAGCCCATTGAGGCGCACCGTCTCAAGCTGCAGGTTCGTATGGGTTCCCAGTTCCCAGTTTCCCGTGGGGATGGGATATTTAGCTGGTCAGGAGGGACAACCAGGATAGCTGGCTACGTCGCCGTCTGCCAGTGACAATTACTAATGTGCAGTTGTATCTACATATGCCGGGGGCGGCGGACGGCGGAAGGGGCGTGGCCACGCTGATATTTGTTTAAATGCATAGCACTAAATTACCAGCAGCTTCCGCAAAGCGTTCAGCCATCTGTTGTGCTAATTGTTTCCGAGTTTAAATACCGGACGGCTTTTGGGAAGTAAAAAGGAAGACAATTTAAATTCGGGAAACCGTGAACTTGGTTTTGCTGACGGGTTCTTACTGTTACTTTTACCCCGCAGAATACTTACCTTGCCCCGGTTTATACAACATCGTTGCGAAGGAACGCCATGGGCGTCGGCCTGGTCTTTGAGGCTAATCTGGCCACTTCCGAGGATCTGAGCCACTGGATTCTGCAGGGCGTCTGTCTTACCCTCAATACAGATACCTAGGACGTTTCATTTATAAGAAGGCTGACTATTTGTTAATATTAGTTGTTCGTAGTCGAAATGTTTGTACCACATTCTAGTACTTCCGTGTAAATAAATACTTAGATCAAAATCTTGAAAATTAAATTGAACAATTCAATATTTTTTTTAGTTACAAATAAATACTAGGCCTCTAACCAACCAATAGTAGACTTTATTTCTTTCCACCCTCTTTCAAAGTTTAAATAAAAGCCGTCTTTATTTTAGTATTGATTAATATTTATCGAATGGATTTTTCTAAGCCAAATAAATCTATGTTTACAGCTCTGTAGTGGCAATGGAGTTTAATATTAGTACGTAGGTTGCTAGTGCCTGTCAATAACGTGATTTGTGCCTGAACCGTCTGCTGATATACCTCCGCTCCTCCGCCCGGCATTACCTGCGCCGCCAGCACCCGAAGCAGCCCTTGAACTTGTCCAGAATGGTCGACTTCATGGAGGGCAGCAGGAGCTCCAGGTTCTGGGTGCCACCGCTGTCGTCCGACTCCAGGTCCGACTCGATGGTCATCTCCTGTATGCTGAAGGTGTCAGTCAGTTCGTGGTTCTGCTGGCGGCGTTTGGACCGCTTCAGTTGGGCGGGAAAGAAGGATATTTCCTCGGCCTCATCGCTGCTCTCAGACTTGTAATCCACGAGGGGTTTGTGTTCGGGCTCGCCCGGAATGGGAAGTCGGTTGATCGGTATCAAAGTGGACGATTGTGTCTTGGTCGACTGTGTACAAAAATAGATTAATAGTCAGATACACCTATTGCAGCTAAGCCCACCTGCTCCTCCTGAAACTGGGTGTAATTCCTCCTGGCACGCTCGACCTTCAGCTCCAGTTTGCGCTGCAGTATGCGGCAGGTGTTGGGTGGCTCATGTCCTCGACCGCCGGTCGCCTCCTCTTCATCGATTTCTATGGTCGTGGGGGCATAAACCTTCCCAGCCCCCCGGAATGCCACCTCAAACTCCAGATCCGAAATGTGTTTGGGTGCTCCGCTGGCCGTTTTCTGCAGTGACGTTGTTCCGTGAAAAATTGCATTGCCTCCTCAGCTGTTGAGGTCGCTGATCGAATTCACTTACCAGCAGGCCAGCTGCCCCGTCCTCGTAAATGTTGGACTGCCTGTCCTCGCTGTCGATGCCGCTGTCCTCCATTTTCAAACCGCACTTTGTTTAACTTTCTTTTAAAAAGTGTAAAAAATTGCACGCGATGACAATACAAACAGCTTTTTTTAATATCTTCCTCTTTGCGACTCCCAAACTCCAATCAACCCCAAAGTTCAGAGCGCAGGCTCCGGAAAACAGCTGCTGCGGAAAAGCTGGGGAAAAATCAATAAACCCCTTTACGAAAAGCGTTGCCAGATGGCGTGGCTTTTTGAAAACTTGGGGGAAACATCCCCCTAGATTGGACATCTTTTATACGTATGCACTCTTTATTATGTAGTTTTAATTTATTTACAATTATTGGTTTTAGGCTTAAATGCTTTACTCGTTGCACAGAAATGTAGTCGTAGAAACTAAAAAGTAGAATGCAAATTCGTTTTAGCCGCTTTTTTCCTCGATTGAATTAAAGGTTACTCGTAGTCAAGAATAAATAGGAACACAAACATAAAAACACTAATACTATTTGCTTTTGTTCTGGAAGAGAGTAAAATACTACATGCATTAGAAGTTCGTTCGTACTTGATCTTTAGGCTTTTGGCTATTGTCTATGGCTAGGCAACGGTTGGCTTTTTGGTCTCTCTGCGTTTGGATTTGGATTTCCCCTCCGATTCGGGGACGTCCGAGAATGGCGATCCAATTATTCTTGGGTGGTGCGTTTAAACTCAATTCAATGCGAAAATCAAAAGAAAAATACTCTGCTCTCTCTCTATTTGTGTGCACGGTGTGGAATTATACCGCATTGGGATGCTGGGGCTGGGCTATTTGACCCGCCAACGTGCAGGATCGGCAGCAGAACTTGGTGTAGTACGGGTTGAAGCAGTATTTGCCCTGGACGATCAGCTTGCAGTTGGCGAAGTACGGATTGTCGACGCACTCCGGCGAAACAGGTACAACAGCTGGAGAAACAACTAGTTTAGTAACTTCAACACTCATTTAAAAACTGAGAGCTTACATTGAATGGACACATTGGCTTCACTGCTGGCGTAGGTGTACGCATTGCTGGCACTGCAAGTGTACTTGCCCGAGTCCTCGGGGGTCACATCGTTCACAACCAAGCGATGTGGCTGGTCTGTAAATATATAAGACATCCCAGAATATTTAAAATAAATAAACAGTACAGAGTATAGAGTAGATTAAAGAACCTACTGATCTGCAGACAATTTTAACTCATATAAAGATTCTGATGCACTCACATGTAATTTGAACCCGCTGGTTGTTGTAGATGGGCACGTCATCCTTGGTCCAGGTCACATTGGGTTCCGGATAGCCTTGCACGGCGCAGTTCATGACGATGGTGGACCCGGCTGTGTAGCTGTTCTTCGAGTCCAGGGCCAGCACGGCATTAACATTGACTGTGAATCGAAGCAAAACGGGTTAGTTACTCCGTCTCTAAATTCTCTCTCTGTCTCAACAAACAAATCAAACACCATGCCAGGCCAGCGGAAACATGCAAGTGTGCGCTACTTACCCGTGGGCTCGGGCACGTAGGCCGGTCGAGTGGGTCGGAAGGGATAGCTGGGTCGTTGGGTCACCGGGCGAGTGGCCGGAGCCAGGACGTACTGCAAGTACTGGGCGTCCTCGTGGGTCAGTGCCCGAACAGGACCCACTGCCTTCAGAGTGACGCGCAGCGAGACAGGACGCCGCTGGTTGTAGACCTCACAGGTGTACAGGCCAAGATCCTTCAGCTGGATCGAGTTGAACACCAGCGAGTAGTCGCGGGCCATGAGGTTGTTCTTGAGGCCAAACATTTCCCCATTGCGCCACCAACTGACGTGCGGCTTCGGATGACCACCGGCGGGACAGCGAATCACCGCCGGGCGGTTCAGCTGCACGATCTGGGTGACATTCTTGTCGCCATAAATGTAGGCGGGAAGATTCTCGGCAGCTACCATCACCAATTTCAAGCAGGGATTAGGAAAAAGCAGGCAGCATGCGCAAAATGTGCAACATAAAGCAGTTAGTTACATAGCCAACACCAAAAAGAGTATGAGGAAACAGCCAAAGTTGGTTGACCAACTATCAGTAAATCGTTACTAAAACCACTCCATAGGAAATAACTTCTTTTGTAAAGTGAACCCGAAACTTTTTTATTCTTAACGACATCAGGTTTCTGGATAATCATAACGGACATAGCGGACAGTAATAAAAAAAATATACTTAAAGGCTTTTCCCATTTAGTAACGTGTAGTAGAGTAAATAGTAAATAGCATAAATAGTAAAGAAACAAACGCACCTGTGACCTGCAGAGCGACCTCTCGTCTCACAGGATCTCCGAGGCCATTGCTAGCTACACAGACATAGGTGCCATCGTCGGTCTGACGCACTTGGACAATGGTGAGGTCACCGTTGGGGGTCAGGACATAGCGACCCTTGTTCGTGTTGATCTGTGGACACATTCATGCATTTAAATCTAAAGATCAAAGGGGGTTACCTCTAGTTAGCTTACCACCAAATTCCTGAGCGACCAGGTGATGTTCGGAGCTGGGTTTCCGGTGGCGAAGCAGCGCAGCACGGCGATTCCTCCGATAGCGGCATGAACGTCCAGCTCGGTGGGTCGCTTGGGCTCCAGAGCCACCCTGACATCTCCGGGATAGACGACCACCGGTGCCTGGGTTCTGGGCGGCAGGGTGGGTCGAGCGGGATGCACACAGAGCTGTCCGCAGCCGTCGTTGCAGCACTTGGTGTCTCCGCGACAATCCGCATCAGTGTAGCATTCACGGGCACATCCGCTGGCATTGGCAGACAGGGCAGGACACTCGCCGGGCTTGTTCACTTCGCGGCAGAGTGGCGCGAACTGGCGATCATCGGTACTTGACACATCGACGGCGCACTTCTGGCCCTCCGGACAGCTGTAGCCCTCGCAGGGATCCTCGCAGACGCACTGCGTGCATTCTGGCTGGGATTGGGCGGCCACGCGGCGAACTCCATACGGGCATCGCAGTTCCTGGCACTCTGCATCGAAAGTATCGCACGGACTTTGTCCAATTCCGTTGTCCAGGTCGTTGGTTTCGGCTAAAAGATGATTCGAATGGGGTTAAGTAATGCTTAAACAGGATGATCTTCCACCCGAGTAACCCGTGCTAACTTAAGTCTAATGAAAGTGCACTAATCGCAACTACAAATGCTACTTCAAAGTATCTACGAAATCAAGCAGTTTGGGGTGAGCGGAGTGCAGGGTGCATTCGTGGTTGGTGGTTTGTAAGGTGCAGAGGTGCGGAGTGTTCTGTGGTGCAGAAGAAGTGTCTGGTGGGGGCTTACGTCGGCATTGGTTCGTGCATGCCTCGAAGGATCGGAAGTTGTTCTGGTTGCCGTTGCAACCCGCGTAAATGAAGGACATGCAGTTTCCTAGCGAGTCGTCGTAGTACCATCGGCGCTCGTGCACCGAGGGCCCATTGCAGCGGCCAGTCACCACCGGCTGCAGGCAGATGTCTACTTACGCAAGAGAAGAATCGGTTAGCCCAGCTACTCCAAGACGAAGCCCCAACCCCCCAATGTGTTACCTCTGGCCGAGTTCACCGTCGGCTCGCGACCGGCTATGCAAACCGTCTGACACTCGTACAGATCGTTGAAGCGGTTGCCGGTACCGTCGCAGCCGCCGTAGGTGAACGGCTCGCAGGCCTGGCTGCGCTTGTTGAAGTAGTAGCGGGTCTGCCAATCAGTACACGGTCCGGACGTCGCCGGCTCATTGCAAACGTCTGACACAAAGGATTAAAGCACCTGAAACACCGAGGTCCCCTCCCGATCGCCCCACACTTACCCACATCCTTGAACTCGCCGCATTGCCGTTCGCACTGGTCGCGCGTCTCGAAGCGGTTCTCGTTGCCGCCACATCCGGTGTAGGTGAAGGCGGTACAGGCCATGTTCTCGTTGTCGTAGAACCACGCGGTGGTGCGGTTGTCGCACTCACCAGCCTCTGGTGGCTGGCTGCATACGGGGTTGGTCTGCAAAGGGTTAAAGATACATAAGTCTTGCATAGAAAACATCTGTTGGATGGGGATCACGAAGCTAATTTTGTGGGGCAGATTGGATCTATTTGACTCTGTGATTGACTTACCGGTGCTGGTGGTTGGGGCTCGGGCTGTGGGGCCTGACCGCGGCAGAAGCTGAGACACTCCCTCTCCGACACGAAGTTGTTGCGGTTGCCGCGGCAGCCGGTGAACTCGAACTCGTGGCATCCGCCGGTCCGCTCGTCGAAGTACCAGCGGAGGGATAGCTCCCGGCATCGTCCTCGGACTGGCGGCAGGGCACAGGTGGTCTGGGCGTCGTTGCACTCGCTCTGGCACTCCTCCTCGGTGGCGTAGTTGTTGGCGTTGCCGCCGCAGCCACTGTAGACGAACTCGTCGCAGAGTCCCTCCTGGCTGTTGTAGAACCAGCGGGTCTCGTTGTTATAGCAATTGCCAGACTCGGAGGGCAGGAAGCACTTGGACGTGTCGGGATGAGGTTCCTCCACGGGTTCCTCCGGTTCCGCAGGCTCGGGAACGCCGAAACGGAAGTCTATTTTTGGATCGCACTGAGCAGTGCAGTCCTCCTCGGACTCAAAGCGATTATCGTTTCCGCCACAGCCGCCGTAGTAGAACTGCTGACAGATATTCGCAGTAGCATTGAAGCTCCACTTGAGTTCCCACTGATCGCATTCCCCTGGATCAGCCCTCTGCCTGCACTGGTCAGCAGGTGGGGCAGCTGGGGCAGGTTGCCTTGTGGGAGCAGCCACTGTAGTAGGCGGGTAAACTGCCGGAGGAGGTGGTCGCCTATTGCAGCGCTGCAGACAATCGGACTCCGTTTCGAAGCGATTGCCATTGCCGCCACAGCCGCCGTAGTAAAACTGCTGGCACCCACCGACCTTGCTGTCAAAGGACCACTTGATTGTCCAGTCGCCACACTCGCCCGGAGCTTGTGGCTCCTCGCAGATGTCTCCCCTACTGGGAGCTGGCGGGGGTGCGCGGGTGGTGGTCGTCGGCTCGGGCTTGCGATCGCAGCGGGCCAAGCAGGACTCTTCGGTGGGGAAGCGATTCTCGTTGCCGCCGCAGCCGCCATAGTAGAACTGGCGGCAGGTCTGGTCCTTGGTGTCGTAGTACCAGTTGGACACGTAGTTTGCGCACTCGCCCACCTCGGCAGGGATCTCGCAGATGTCTTTGGCTGGTCGGGCGAGGAGGGGTGGGAAGAGCGTGTGAGTAGGGCAAGGTGTTTGGGGTGGCGGAGAACGAACACACTTAAAGCAGACAACATCGAAAGCTTACCAACTTGCCGGGGGCAGTGGTCCTCGCAGGACTCCTGGGTGGGGAAGTTGTTCTTGTTGCCACCACAACCCGTGTAGTAGAAGGGCACGCAGCGCTTCTCGCTCTCGGAGAAGTGCCACTTGGCCAGTTTCTCGCTGCAATCACCGGTTTGCTTAGGAAGCGCACATTGGTCTGGGATGGTCGTGGGGTGGTGGAGGTGGTGGAGGTGTTGGGTGCAGGGGGTATTCGGTTGCGGGTGCGGATTCAGATTCGGGAAGTCGGCATAGCAAGTAACAAGCAATCATGCGCATACAATAAACCATGTAACCAAGCAGTTTTCGAAGAGGGAGGAGGAAAGTTTGGGAAGAACATACCGTTAACCAGGATGAAACAAAAGGATCAAGCTTAAAACTACTCGTAAAACCGAGCAATACATAGCATGCATTTAAACCCATTTCCCAATACAAGACACCGCAGCGGAATATATCAGATCTCAAACCTTTGAGCACGCCCGGCTGGCGGCAGTTGTAGTTGCAGGCGTGTTCCGTCGGGTAGTTGTTCTTGTTGCCCTTGCAACCTCCGTAGGTGAAGGGTCGGCAGACGTCGGTCTGATTGTCGTAGTACCATCGCTCAAAGTTACCGCTGCACGGTCCGCTCTCCACGGGCTGTTCGCAGGTGGCTGCAATAAGGACAGATTTATTATAAGCATCGTTTACCTTGATTTACGTTTATAAGAAGTAAGAGGTACTCAAATTATTTATTTTCGGTTTTTTTTTGGATCCAACTTCTTTAAGCTGTACTATACGATACTTACGAAGATTCTCGCTGGCAGCGCAAGTTCCCTGGCACTCCTCCAGGCTGTCGAAGCGGTTATTGGTGCCGTAGCAGCCGCCGTACTGGAACTCCTCGCAGCGGTTGCGCTCCACATCGAAGTACCACTTCTTGGTGAAGACCGTGCAGGGTCCGGAGCTCTTGGGCAGCAGGCAGACATGCTTTCCGGTGTAGTCCTGGCAGGTGTCCTTGCACTCGGCCTCGCTCTCGAATCGGTTGTCGTTGCCGTCGCAGCCGCCGTACCAGAACCGCGCGCAACCTCCGTAGGCGATGTCGAAGTAGTACTTGACGCTGAAGTTGCTGCAGGAGCCGGTCTCCTTGGGCAGTCCGCAGGCCTTCTGCGGGGGCTCCTGGACATTCTCGCAGCCGCCGAACTTCTCGTCCGTCGCCTTGCTGACTCCGTCGGGGCAGCAGCCGAACTTGCTCTCCACGCAGGTGCAGCCCTCGCCGTCGGGTCCCTTGGCGGGTGTCTTCTCGTCCTCGCAGCACTTGAACTCCGTCTGGGTGCAGTGGCATCCGTGGTGGTGGGGTCCCCTGGCGAAGGTGATTCCGTCGGGGCAGCACCCGAACTGGGTGGTCTCGCACGGGCAGCCCTCGAACTTGGGCCCCTTGGCGGCGGTGATCTTGTCGGGGCAGCAGCCGTGCTGGGTCGTCTCGCAGGCACATCCCTCCTGGTTGTAGCCGTGCGCAGGCGACTTGTTGTCCGGACAGCAGCCGAAGGGCGTGTAGTAGCAGTCGCAGCCCTCGTTGTTGGGTCCTCGGGCGGCCAGGATGTTGTCGGGGCAGCAGCCGTGGGCACTCTCCAGACAGCAGCCCTCGTTGTTGGGTCCGTGGGCCGGGGTCTCGGAGTCGGGACAGCAACCAAAGCGCTCGCGAGTGCAGGCGGCGCAGCCCTGGCCATTTGGACCGCTGGCCGCAGTCCGACCATCTGGACAGCATCCGTGCTCGGACTGAGCGCAGCCCTTGGGAGCCTCGGGCTCAGTTCCACAACCCTTGAAGTTTTCGCCCTTGGCGGGAGTTTCGGCATCTGGACAGCATCCGAATTCGGAATACGAGCAGGACTTATCGGAGGCTTCAGGTGTAGTCGAGTCTCCGGAACCCTCCAGCTCAGTTGTCGACTCTGGTTGCGACTCCTCTGTGGTGGTTGTGGGTGGTACGGTGGTCGTTTCGGGACATCCCTCATCATCCTCTCCTTCGGCAGGAGTGAAGTTGTCGGGACAGCAACCGAAGAGGCTCTCAGCGCACTGGGACTTCGGACAACCCTTATGATCCTTGCCCTTGGCGGGAGAAACTCCGTCCAGACAACAACCGTATTTGGTGTCCTTACAGGTCTTGGCAATCGGACAGCCCTCATCGAAAGGTCCCGTTGGAGTGGACTTACCATCTGGACAGCAACCATACTCGGACTTGGCACAGGTACTCTTCTTTGGCTTACACTTGCGGGGCTTGCCCGTTGTAACTTCAGACTCGAAGGAGTAAGGAGTGCTGGTCGAATCGTCATCTTTGTCGCTGGTGCTCCAGATATCGCTGGTAGTGCTGTCAAGATCTGTAGACTGAGAGCTTTCTGTCGATCCCTCTGTTGTGCTGTCGGTGGAAACCTCAGAGGTGCTGTCAGTAGATCCCTCAGTCGTGCTGTCAGTAGATCCCTCTGAAGTGCTCTCCTCGGTGGGACCACTTTCTGTGGTGTCACTGGTCTCTCCACTAGCAGTGCTTTCCGTAGATTCGGTAGCGTCTGTGGAGGAGGCCTCCGAGGAGGCGGTGGATTCAGATGCTTCTGTAGATCCAGAAACGTCAGTGGAAGATGAAGAATCGATGGTGGTGGAATCAGAGGTTGTGGAATTGGACTGGTCATCAACGGTACTTCCTTCAGTGGTTGAAGCGTCACTGGAGCCAGCCTCAGTGCTCTCGGTGGATCCGGATGAATCAGTAGACAATGTAGTGTCTGTAGCTTCAGAAGAGACTTCAGTAGAGCTATCCGTAGAGCCATCAGAAGACCCATCTGTAGAGGCATCAGTGGAACTATCGGATGAACCATCTGTGGATGCATCAGTAGACCCATCAGAAGTACCATCCGTAGAGGTTTCAGTAGAACCCTCAACAGTCGTAGCATCTGTCGTTGATGCATCGCTTGACAGTCCAGTGGATTCGGTGGCTTCCGAACTGGACGTAGAAGAGGAAGCCGAATTTTCAGTGGAACTTTCGGATGAAGACGATGCGTCGCTGGTTGAAGATGCGTCGGTGGTTGATGATGCATCCAAGGTTGAAGACTCTGTAGTATCAGTGGAAGACTCAGGAGTGCTTTCGGTTGTAACATCCGATGTGGATTCAGTAGAATCTGATGATTGTGTCGAGTCGGATGTGGCACTAGAAGTACTGTCCGAGGAACTCTCCGTTGAGCTGGATACGCCACTTGTAGTGCTATCGGTATTATCACTAGAATCTGACACGGATGAAGACGAAGCCTCTGTGGAAGATTCACTGACATCCGATGATTTGTCGGAGGAGTCAGTTGAGGCATCAGTCGAGCTAGAGCTTTCCGTAGAGCCACTTGGGGTAGAGTCTGAGGCATCAGTTGAGCTTGAAGAATCTGTGGAGCTAGTAACATCAGTTGAGTCCGATGAGGACGCGTCTGTCGATCTCGAAGCGTCAGATGAACCATCAGAGACCGCTGTGGATTCTGTAGAACTATCCGTAGAATCACTTGAATCGGACACAGAGGACGACGGGGCTTCAGAGGTCGCATCGCTTGAGCTTGAGCTTGAATCGCTAGAGGTAGAATCGCTAGAGGTGGAATCACTCGAGGTGAAATCACTAGAGGTGGTATCACTAGAGGTGGAATCACTGGGGCTCGAATCACTGGAGCTAGAGTCGGCTGCCGTTGAGCTGGACAGATCGGTGGAAGCATCGGAAGTGTCCTCGTCATCACCACTTCCTTCAGTGGAAATTCCACTGTCGGTAGTTGTGTCCGTCTCATCTCCCGATCCTTCAACTGTGGTAAGAGTAGAATCGTAGGTGGACGGGCTGTCGCTTTGCATTAGTTCCTCAGCCTCAGGTGTGGTTTCAGTCTTCGATGTATCATCGAAATCGATAATGTCAGCATTCTTGTCAAGTTCTGGCAAGTTGTCGCTGATCAATTCGATGCCCTCTTCATCGCACTCCTCCTCATCATCTTCGATTGGCTTATCGGTGTTTGTCAAGGGCAAAATCTCGTCTTCAGTGCAGGCTTCTGGATTGCATTTTTCGGAGAGAGATTCTACCTTGTCCTCGTCGCAGTTTACAGATTTGGTTCCATTGGCCAGGCAGAGGACCTCACGGACTCGCTCACCACCTCCACAAGGCTTACTGCACTTCCCCCAAGGTCCAGTGAACCATTCGCCAGGACATTCCTTTTCCTCGCCCTCGCAGTCCTGTTCAGCCTCTGGTTTTGATTTCTGATCGCACTGTGAGTCATCACTGGCTGGTGTCACCGTCTTGCCATCGAATACTCCGCAGATGACAATGCGAGATTGAACGCCCTTTCCGCATGGAGCGGAGCACTTGCTCCATTCCGAGGAGAACCACTGCGCCTGGCACTTGGGCGACTTGCATGGTCGAGATAGGGTGGGTACCTCCGGTTCGCAGAACTTCTCCGGATACACCTTACCCTCCTTGTTGCCACAGATGGCGGTTCTAGTCTCAGTGGTTTGACCACAGGCATTACACTGTTGAGTAAAGAATTTAAGGACTTAAGCATAAAGAACTAACCAACTTAATCAACAAAACATCTCACCCCGCTCCATTGGGAGATAATCCAATCAACGCCCTCGCAAGGCGCCAAAAGGCAGGTCTTCTCCACCTCCGGTTTCTCCTCCACGCAATCCTCTTCGGGCAGAACTCGCTTGCGTCCATTCTCCTCGATGAAGCAGGTTACCTTGCGCGTCTGCTTTCCCTCACCGCAGAGCTTATCGCATGGTGTCCACGGTCCCAGGTGGTATTTGGGGCAGTTCTTGACGTCGCGATTGCACTCCTGAACGGTGGCCGGTTTGTTACCAACCTCCTTCAGGCAAACTGCATCTTCTTCAACCGTATGCTCGCTAGTAAACAGATTTTGCACATATTATGATTAGCTCTCCGAAATAACAGATCTACTGCAAAACTTACCCTGACGACGAGATTCGCTCGCAGGTGACGGTCCTATTTTGGGTGCCGTCCGATCCGCAACCCTTGGAGCACTTGGACCATTCTCCCTCCACCCAGTGGGGAGCACAGGGCTCAGTTCCGCAGGCCTGCTCTTCGACGGGCTTGGACTTCTCGTCACACAGCTTAGGATTAACTTCCGCCAAAGTGATGCGGTTGTTGCAGGTCACCACTCGGCTCTGGGTGCCACCGCCGCAGGAAGCACTGCAGGGACTGAACTGGTGGTGCGTCCACGTGTGCGTGTCCTCCTGCGAGTGACTGAGCGACTCCGGGATGCTGTACTCGTAGTCGAGGCTGATGTTCCTCTCCTGCACCAACATCACGACGAAGATGCTCTCCGAAATGGGGCCGCTGCAGGTCAGTTGATCGGGGGCCGCGAAGCCCATTGGCTTGCGTTGGTAGTTCCACCACGAGTTGGCGAAGAACATGGGGCGCGGGAAGTCGATGCGCCAGTCGCCGTTCAGGTAGAAGTGACCGCTGTGGTTGCGGCAGGCCAGATAGTTGCTAGAGGGCTGCGTCTCCTCGACACGAATGTTGGTGGCGCCCTGCGGCAGGAGCAGCAGGTCGTTATAGCCGGGGGCCAGGTCCTTGGTGTTGATGGTGTTGCGGATGGTCTTGCAGGTGCTGCCATCGCCGCCGCACTTGCGGCACTTGTCCTCCTTGGCGTCGCTGCCCAGCATCATGTCGCAGCCCACGGGCATGCACTCCCCGTTCACGCAGACGTCGAGGTCCTTGTCGTTGCACCGGGTTCCGTCCACAACGGTCTCCCTCTGGCGGTAGTAGAACCGCTCGCCCTT
Organism: Drosophila ficusphila; assembly: GCF_018152265.1. Classification (NCBI taxonomy): domain Eukaryota; kingdom Metazoa; phylum Arthropoda; class Insecta; order Diptera; family Drosophilidae; genus Drosophila; species Drosophila ficusphila. Next base: position 24,111,263 of record NW_025064737.1, read on the forward strand.
GGGCATGCAGTTCAGCTCGCAGGGATTGGGCGCGTTCGTGTACGGCACCCACTCGTGCAGGACGCCGTCAAACTTCTGGTTGTCGAAGCGGGAGCACTGCTGCGCCCGGAAGTCCGGCTCCTCCTCCGGGCAGTCTTGAGTGTTGCAGGAGAAGTACCGACGACTGCCGCCGCTGCAAACTGCCTCGCCATAGTCACTGAGGGATATCGAGAGGGTCACAGTTTTCAACTTAAAATATTTGAAATATTATATACAGAACTATTCGCAAAATAAGTTAATTCTCATTTAACGAAATGATATTGATATAAGCTGGTGGTGATATATAGTTCTGTACTCACTCTCTGCGCAGACACTCGCGAGTCTGGTAGGAAACTCCTCCGCCGCAAGTCCGGGAACAATCCGAGGGCGTGCTCCACATGGACCACTCGTTGGGGTCGTCCCCCTCGCCACCGGGCGTCACCGAGCTCTCCGGCAAGTACATGTTCGCGCCATATTGTCTTTTTTGTCTTAGTCCCGGCTGTGAGTAGTTCAGCGGATTAGCTGTGGGACCTTACAAGATATCCTCAAAATACTTACGAATCTACTTTGGGAATCGTGGATGCCGGCCAGAACAATGAATGCTACCAAGGCAGTTGAGCTGCAAGAGGGAGAGCGGGAGGCAATTTAATTAAACGCCACCCAGACATAACCTCGCCCAACGCGGCCATTCATTAAAACCATGGGACCGCAGTCACGTGTTGACTTGTTGCACAGATATTTGTTGACTCTGCCTGTGGACACACGAGTGCCCAGACTCATTAGGGAAGCAACAGGCCGAGGTGGAGGAGGGACAAACTTCGGCCGGGACTTTCTCGAAGAGCCAGCCCAACTGCGTCCAGCGAAGGGGCACAAACAAACTTTTGTGGGGCTTCGCGGCGACAACATGATGAACTTGTTTATGCTCGCTGGCCAGAGCAAGCAAACATTGAACTTGTTTTTGCGGGCCAGTGCTGTGCAGTGGATACAATGCATTCGATGGAGAGGATGGGAATTCAAAGGGGGCGGGTTGAAAGAATGGGACTTGGTCAAGTTACATTTGCAATTTCTTCGGTAACAATTTCTTATTATGCGCCGCGCGCACGGACCATAAATATGCAATGCCACATAAACAAGACATAATTTAGCAGGGCTTCCTGCCGATTTGCCAAAACGAAAGAAGCGCAGAAGCAAGCAAATAATAAGTACCGCAGCCGGGGAGAATATACGATTATGCCGCAGACAATTCGACGCCGCGGAATCCCTGACTGCGACTCCTTAACTTTTGCAAGGAGGACGACGCCGTGGCCCGAGGACAAGTTGCGTGAATATGTCAAAGGCGTTCAATGTTGCAGGCACTGCGCTCGCCTGCTCGCCTGCTTGCCTCTCCGCTTGTTGGGGGCTTGCCAATTTAATTTCTGATGCTGCGTGCGGGGAGCCTTTCGGTTTGTTCCGCTTGGACGCCTCCGACTGATGGCGCTCGGCTTCTGCCTTCGAAGGACCTCCTTTTGGTCCTTGCCGCCGCAGCAGGCGTGCTGCTTATGACAGCCACAGAGAGCCGGAGGGCCGGGCGCCAAGTGCGGCCATAATTTTTATGCTTCTGTGTTGGCATTTTAATGCAATTTGAGCGCATTTCCCTTTTGAAACCAATGCCAGGACACCTATTGCTTTGGCAAGGACAGCGCAGCCGACAACCGACAACCGACAACGGCACACATTTCACAGTCCATTGAGCTGGCGTTCGGAGGGCAGGGGCGTCGCCCAGTCGCCCTGTCGCCCTATCGCCCAGTCGCCTCCTTCGGCATTGCGTCATGCAAACAGGACACCGCCCGAGTCCCGGGACCAGCTCCCAATTAATTGGGCAGTTCCAAGGAAACCGCTGAGGCGGCAAAAGCCGCAGAGTACTGCTTGATTTCGATTTCATACGCGACGTCTGCTGATTACGCAAAATCCTCGGACCAGATCACGACTAAGTGCGGATGTTGGGCTGGGGGAGCGACATTGTTATTGCCACATGCGGCGGATGCCACGTGACACCAGCACAAACAGTTGGCGCAGTCGTCAAATAAGTTACACATGTCATGCGGACCGCCGAAAGCCGCCACAGAAATGTCAAACAAAAGTCAGAGGAAATGCTAAATTCGGAGGAAAGTTTACAATAACACGGCCCCCAATCCCTGACCCCATTTGGCGTCGTGGCCCAGGATTTAGTCGATGTAGTTGGCTGGCAGGCGAGATCAAAGCCGCTGACTAAGGGGGCCAATTATCGGGTCGCGATGCCATTCTGGCCCGAAACAGTCCCACAATAGCCGCCCATTGTTCATTGTGCGCCGCATTACAAAGGCATTTGGGAGCCGCTCTAAGCGGTGATAATATTTTAAGGGGCAACTGCCATCGCAATCGCCGCATAGATGCAGTGAGAGCGCAGGGAAATGCTCCCTTTTCACATTTTAGCTCCGCAATTGCAGCCATTATCAGTCAACTTGAACAACTGCAGCGTGGATGCAAATCCAGGCCAGAGATACGCACTCTCTCCAGACCGAGTAGCTAAGAGATATTCACTCCGCATCCATGCCAGAGATATTCACGATCGTGTAATTGCTTTCAAATGCCTTCCACGCAACAAGTGCATTCTGTTGTACAATTTGTACACTTAAGAAACACAAATGGAGTTTTTAAAAAAAGGGGACACAAGTTAAATGAAAAATTTATTGCAGTCTCAGTATTTTACATGACTTTATCGTCAAAATATTATTCTAAACCTTGAATAAATAAGGGTAACAACAAGTGTTTCCTACATCCGCATTGGGTTTTTCCCACTGTGTAAGATGTTGCAATGACCATCGTAAATAAAGCGCCTGGTAATTAGCCGAAAGAACAACATTATCAACGGCACTTACTCCACAAGTGCGTGCACTTAGCCGCCAAACTCAAGACCGAAAACAAATTATGGCTCATTTCATGCCTGAAAAAAGGAATCCCAAGCTAAGCAAAAAGTATGTATGAGGCAAGTCCAAATCCAAACAATCTCTGCAGCAACACAAATAAATTCTGACCAGATTTCACACCTGAGCATTGAGCATTGAGACTGACGTTGGATTTGTTTACATGACTCATCCGCGAGGTCGAGTAACTAGAATCCCCCACTGCAAAGTCCGCCCACTTGTAGCGAGGAGCGATTCCTCCGGCCTTTCCCATGCCAATTGATCAAGGCGAGTTCCGCAGAGGAGCGCTCATCGAAAAGCGAGGCATGCAATATGGGAGCTGCCACCATGAGGATGCCGCATAGCTGCCTCCGCCACTCCCGCGGCCCTTTGATGAAGATGGAATGCCCATGGCCCCCGGTTCGCCAGCTGCAACCGTTTGACTTCTGCTGGCCCCTTTCGCTTTTTATGGTGATTGTGGAGAACGAACGAGAGGAATTCGCTGTTGCAGGCAGCCAACTGATTTAATTGCAGCCAACTGAAAGTGCGGATAAAGGCACCCCGCCTACACGGAAAAAAACGCAGGGCAGTATACACATCTCTTAAAGTAGACAAATGATTTAAGCTCATTTGTATCTGCAGCAGATCAATCCAGGCAGTGGGTCCTAATCAGCTTCGTTAGTGCGTTTTATTCGGCCGCAGAGTAGCAGGCAGCAATTACGCAACAGATCCACCTCATTAGTCGGAAGGATACGTGCAGATGTGTGACACCCGTTTGCTCAAATACAATTACATAGTCATACAATTATCGCAAGACAAACACAGACTAATGCAAAACGCCAAATTGTGGCTGAGGTGTGGCCAGGTAAATGTTCATGATGCTGCTGCTGCTGCCGAAGCTCCGGCGATGATGGCTCTATGAAGATGCGGGCTTGGAGGGCGGGTGCAGCGACGACATTTGTTGCAACGGAAGTAAATGTTTGCATTGTTGAAATTTTAATTGCATTTGCATAAAGCAAAGCACACTGGAGGGGAGCCCGGGACTGCTGCTCCGCACTCTGCACTCCACTCCAATGGCAATAGCAATGGCAATTCGCTCGGCAGCTGCCATTTTGACTGGCAGCCAAACACTTGCACAGCCCGGCCAAGCAATTATCAATTTCGAAATTAATTTAAGTTAATTGAGTAGTGAAAATAATAAACATACGCCTGTGCCCCGAGGTGTTTACGAAATGCAGACAGAGCAATGCAGGAGATTATGCAACATTCTACCACGTTCCTTCCTTCCTTCGCTTTCCTACAAACCTACAAAGTTGCAGCAGCAGAGTTTTCGGGGCCAAGAGGCGCAACAAAGTTTGCTCAAAATGCCTAATGAAATATTTGCCACCCGTTTGACCAAATGAGCAGAGCAAATGAGCAAACACAATGCACACTTGAGCTTGCAGTCTCAAACTGGGAGAAACTGGAAGAAACTGGGAGATAGAGGGCAAGAAAGGGAAAGAGTTTCGCTGTGCGTTTCACTTTGGCAACTTACTGACCCATAAATTTCACTCGCTGTCAACGGCGGCAGCCAAACGTTCGACTTGTAAACAAATTTTTATGGCCCATGTTGCACCAGCCACTTGGAGCCGCTGCCACAAGAGCATCAACAGTGCAGCACAGCTAATTAGAGGCATCATAATGCCGCCGCCGCGACTTCCCATCCTCGAGAAGACCCCCGCCCAAACATTGGCAATTTTCTATTTGCCCAACTCATTCGGTTCGAGATTGCAACAAGCTGCTTGACTTCACTTATGGCTAATAGCTCTCGAAGAAGGGGGGCGGAGGCAAACGGGTTTGGGCCTGGCAACATCTACTTTTGCACCCTTTCGAACTTTGCCCTCTGCCGGTGGGGGACTATTAAACAGGCCTCTGTGTAAACATTTTAGCGCCGGCTTGTGATAAAAAAAAAATTGAGAAAAACTGCTCACAGGATGCCAAATGAGCTGGCATATTTCAGCACTTAATTAGCGTCGAACTAGTAAAGGGGTAAAAAAACAGAAGAGTAAATAAAGCCTGCCGAATTATTCAACAAACGAAAACTATTTTGGGAATGCTTCTTTTTATAGAAATTGAGTTGTGATAGTTTCGCCCAGCGAACTCAGCAGCAGAATTGAAATACATAATTTCAAACAAAAAGCAGCGAGTAATTAAATTCCTCATTACTTATGCTCAAAAGAAATATCTGACTTAATTTCAACAACCTGTTCTCGGAACGCCGCTGATGTTCCAATCTAAAATAAACAATGACCAACTCTAATTCCTGACGCACATGAATTTCAGTTATTTATAATAGCCTTCACACGAAATGGTAACCCGGGCAATTGGGTTAAATGCTATCATGTCAGCAAGTACCTGACGGATAAAATGTGGAGCAGACATTGATTTATAGCGCAATTACGGGTTCATTCGATTGTTTCACTTGTCAGCTCTTCCAGTAGCCAGCAGAGGTAAAGACCTCTCACAGATTCCCGCTGCCAGTCGGGCAAAACAGGCAATCGGAAGTCGAAAAGGGCTGCGTCCCTGACCCTCGAAGGGCCACCAGTTTGGCCTGCTGCACTCGGCTCAGTTCATTGGCTGTCATCGAGATGCGCATCACGTTCTCGAGAACACCCCGGCAAACCGATCGTCGCCTGTCGTCCGCCAAAACATTTTTATGGGTTTAAATTTTCTGTTTTTTTTTTGGTCTTCTGCCTGGCGGCGAATATTTCACTTGTTGCTTTCTGCCTTTCTGGTTTTCGTCAGTCGGTGGCTCCCCGGATTCGGCAGAACTTTTTAGGCACATTTTACTGCATGTGACGCATCGTTTGCCTTCGCCTCCTGTTGGATCTGCACAATTTTTGGATATTTTTGCAGTCATGCCATGGCTGTTTCTGTATTTTGTGTGTTATGTATCTTGTTCAGCCTCTGCAATTTCTGCGGCGGCACATTTTGGGGCATCCTTTTTATCTTCCGCGTTGCAGGGTGCGACGACCCCGTCTGCGGCTGATCGATCCGGTTGTGTGTGTGCTCCTATCTGTGTGCCCCAACGGGGCAGGCATTAACAATAGCGCCCGAGATATTCGTCACTCTCACATTTGATTTGGCTCCGGACTAGGGCATTATTAATCGCCGCCTGTCGGCGTTCTTTGTTAATTAGGCATAAGACATTAAGTCATGGGAAAGCGATGTGCAGATCGCCCGAGATCGGCTGTCGCGAAACCATTAACCATTAACCATGCCATCTTCCAGCGGGGGAAGCCATCCATGGGGGGTCGATGGGGTCCGCAATCTGCGATCTCCGCAGCACATGTGGCAAATGCAGCGTGCAACATCGCCGCCATGAACTTGGGAGGTAATTGAGGCATGGAATGAGCTGCCGCGCAGGACTGCTGCAAGTGCAACAACAAGGGGGGCGTTTGTCCAACGGCACTGAACATAATTTGCAGCTCATTTGCCGCATCATTCGATATTCCGCAGAATTCCAGCTCCATCCCAGCACACATGCCATTTCCGGGCGGGGTTTTTCCCCCCTGCCAAAAAGTACAGAGTCTTCAGATTCCGCACACTCTCGGCTAAAAAGCAGCCACTTCGCTAGATCAACATTTAAAATTCTGATTTATTTATAGCTACTAAGGATCAATTATGCAATTCGAGTGTTTACTTTCGAGTCGTGTGTGCATGAGTTTTCACAAGATACGCGGTTGGTTTCTCAGTTTCAAGGCAACCGGCTCTAGGTTTTTCGTTTTCAAAAGCATAAATTTGGAAAATTTACTGTTTATAGTGCGGCTCGCACAGATCACACTCAATAAACAATTTGGCCCAGCAACTATGTGTGGGCAATTAGACGATGTTCGTGTTATTCTTGTTGCATTCGTTTTCCTGCTGCCGGTCAGAATTTAGTGGTTTCCGCGGAATATTATAGTTAAAACATAACAAACAAAGAGGTCCAAGTGTGGGTAAAATGTACAAGCATAGGTAAGTCTTGTATTTAGATTGGGAATTCTCATTGAGTACACAAGACCACATTCTAATTCCCCAGAAAGACAAGCGGGCGGTTCGAATTCTTCTCGGAGGGAAGACACGATCTCCAAATCTCCAACAGCGTCAACTAGAGTCAAGTTCAAAGACGTCACGAGTCACAAATTTTCGCTTAATGTAATGTGAATTTTGGCCACTTAATGACCACACACAGGCGGCTCATCTGGCGAGATGCGGCCTACAAGATACTCGGTTACTGATTTACCGAGTGCGTTAAAACGTTTAGTTTGTGCCATTAAACTACAGACATTATGATGGTCGTACGTATCTCCAGCGGAGTGTTGACCCGTTCGGGCCAGAAAATTATCGGGGTTTTGTGCCAGTCGTCCGACCGAATACCCTACCCAGGAATTTCGCCTTCAAGATGATTTTCAAGCGATGTATTTCCGAACCATTGTCTCAAGAACTTTTCCATTAAATCAACTAAACAACATCGGAATATTGTGCTGAGAAAAACTATGATTTCCGGCTAATTCTGATTAGCTCGATAGATACCAGGCACATATGTCCCCAAACTCTGGCAAACACGGGTCATGTGTTGGCCACATTTTTATGGCAGTGCGACAGAACAATGCCGAACCATAGATTTCCCTCCCGTTGACAGAGAGAGATTTTCGCTTTCAAGTGGCTAACGCACAATTTTCGCGAAAAACTTTAAAAAACTTGACGAATGAATGCGCTAACTGCCAGTTGGCCGAGGAACAAGTTTCTTGCCTTTTATGTGTCGGTGTTGGGCTTTATGACTTTGGCCAAAAATAAAACGCACGCAACGCTTGTGGTCAGCGCTTGTGGTAAGAAGACGACGACACAGGCAAGCAAGAACAGCCTCGGATGGAGATTATGGCCAAGATATGTCCAGCATGTGCGTGAGAGCAACTGGCCCGTCGAGATTTCAACTTTGAACCGGCCTCCGAACCTCCTCCGAAGCTCCGCAAATATCTCCTAGCCTGTCCGAACATCTTACTTCATTTTCTCTACATACCTACAGCTTTTTTTTTTGGAAAAGGGCACTTCAAAGCGCACGCACTTCACCTACACTGGGCATCCAATCCAAACGCAACTCTTTGGGATAAATATTTACATTTCGATTCGAAAATTTGATTTGGTTTCTTTTTTGTGGAATGGCACACACATTTGGGGAGCCAACAAAACCCGTGTCGATAGAGTGCAGGTGAGGTAATGGCACAATTTCTGGGGCAGTGGGTGGAGAACCACCGATCTGTTGGCTGTTTGAAGTAGTCGTGCTGCCGGAAACTGAGATGTTAAAAGGGAAATCAATTACGGTTGAACTTAGGCAGACTGAAATTGGCCAATTTATAAGGGGTATTTGCTGGCCCATTATATTCCAGTTAATCGGTTAATTTTATTTATTTGATTCCGTGCTAGAGATCCCAGCATAATAGCCATAACTTTTCATACAAGTTTCGAGCTTAATTGCTAATGGATTCATTTTTGCCAGGACGCAGGGCAACAGCAACAGCAGCAATCACAGCGCACACAAAAACACATTACGAAAGCTTGGGAAGTGCTTTGAAAAATGCTGCAATTTTCATTAACAAACTTCAATTAAGTTGGCAATGTAATTTGGCATGCAAACAAAATGCTGGCCAGGATAATGGCAGTCGCGCAGTGTCAACATCGCATCGCCTGTTGCGCACTGAGCACGTAGCCAGGATGCGAGCACATCCTCCACCTCCGCATCCGCACATGTGGAAGGACAATCGGAAGGACGAAGAGGAGCAGTAGCAGGAGCAGCAGGAGCTGGAGCTGCCAGCCGGGAGCCCCGTGTCAAGTGTTTGCGCATGTAGTTCAAACGGAATTAAAATTCCAATTGACACAGTAATTTGCTAGCAACACAAAGGGAATCAATTTCAGGGACTGCAGAGCTACTACATCTGTCGCGTTCGGGTGGCTGGATAGATGGCTGGATGGATGGATACATGTTTGTCGGATGCTTACCACAACCGCCTCGATAAATCCATTTTGCAGGCTCCTTGCTGAGGACCCCGCACAATAATCGTCGCCTCTCACTTCGCGGCAGCCACTCGAATATTTCGTGTGTATCGTTTCGTATCGCACCGCCTTGTCCCTGTTGAGTGGCCAACACTCGAACGAACCAACGACAGCACTTGAGTTTTAATTATCTGGCACTATGGCACTCTGTTGTCACTTTAAAATCAGATTCTATTCGGCACTTTGCGCCTGCGCATTGCCGCAGGACATAACCACTCGCGTATTATCCTGGAAGTCGAACTCTCCGTCTCGATCGACACACATCCGAAGGGTAAGACCGCACGCCAGCAACTGATCGAGTGGGTCGTTCGCGATCGCTCTAATTCTGTGGGACTGCCGGCAGCAGCATAAGCAGAGCAGCGGAGCAGCAGCGACGGCGGCGAACCCGATATCGAGGCATTCAGACTATATAGTTTTAGCTTCGCAGTGATAGCGCCACAAAGGACGGCTTCCGCCCCTCCTAATCTCGCACTCCCGAATTGAATGGGCTTCTAGAATGGATTGTTCCCAACTGCTGTACTATATACGAGTATTAAATGCAAACTTTATGTGTCGCTGAAGATCAGAGATCCTTTGCCAACCGGCCCCCACTAGAGACTGAAGTCGAGTGCGGCTTTTTCGCAGTCTTTCTGCTGTCTTCGCAACTGCAACTGGTTCTCACTGATCTTTATGCGTTGCACGTGTGTGAGGAGCGTTGCGAACCCATCCCATCCCATCCGATCCGATCCGATCGGATCCGAAACGAAACGATCCGAAGTTGCAAAGTGATTTACTGGCCCTGCCCTCCACATGCGCTCGCAACGCACTCGCCTCGCTGTCAAGATCAACCGGCGGTGCTAATGAGCCGCCGTGGCCAACACATGTCGACGTCCTTTCGGTAATGATCCTGGCTTGCCCCAGCCCCCAAATGCATCTCAATTTCGCTCTAATTGCTGGCTGGCACATGTGCTATGTGTTGTTTACTTTGATTTTTCGCCCGTTTCACAGACAAATTTAGGCATCCGTTCTGCTGTGGGATCAATTGCAGTCTGGCATTGCACGAGCGTTTCATTGCTGCTGCATATCAGCTCGCCCAAGCATCGATTTCACGAAATTCGAACATTTCATTCATGAATTTCACCCATCCACAAAAAGTCAGAGTCTGAACGATGATTTCCGCATTCCTAACATGTTGCGCTCTAATATAAACTCTATAAATAGTTTCCATCCAATGGTCAATCTCGACCGGAACTCTTATGTTTGCCAAAAACTAGGCCTAGCGAGCTCGTGGTTCTTATTTTTATAAAGCTCGATCGATAAGAGAAAACCGCATGGTGACTAAAAAAAATTCTTTGAGCTTCATTTACATGATTCATTCATAATCGGATTTCTCAAGAGAATTTTCCAAAATTTGATTTTGATTTGAAAAAGGTTCTTTGAAATATTTTGAGCTTAGTTTCAATGATTCATAAATCGGTATTTTGGACAAATGTTTTGGTACCCGAAACTTTATATCAACCGCAGGCTGTTTCCGTTAAAAAAAAACACTATCAGCTCTCGGATAGTGTTTGAGAAAGCGTTATATAAGCCAGATCCCTACCATATGCCCATTTTTACACTCTGCCTTATCGGCACTCTTGACCAGGGAAAGTCGCCTTCGGTTAGCTAATAAGTCGCAGAAATAAATTCTTCTCGTTTCAAGGCGAGCCCGAGATAGGCGCTATATGGAACGCACTTGATATTATAAATATTTGCAAACTTGTGTTCTATATGCTGGGGGGCTTGATACAAAAAAGCTCCCATTCATGAATGTAGGAGCAAGCTCTAATTGGACTCCGCGGCGGAAGCCTCTTATCAGGAACTGTCGATATGGGGCTACGGACACTGCCTTGGGTTGGGTGAATTCCAATTAGCCTAGCGATGACCCATTTAGAGCAGCTTCCGTCTCTCGGACAGGGGCGCTTCTGCAGCAGCCGCTCCCGATCGCTCGTTATCGCCGCCCAGTTCCGCTGGCAGAGACTATCGGTATCCTAAACGCCTAAGCATGTGGGTGAAGGGTGGCTGCGCGGCAGTGGGATCAACAGGAAGTCCGATAGGGGATTGTTTTATATAAACAGTATATAATAGAAAACCACAGATTACAAGCGCGATAACAGGGATGAGTTTGTTGCTCGTACAACTAGAAACCTGGATCCCAGTCCGTTTGCTGCGCCTCCATGTTCGTGGTGTAGCATTGCAGAATGTCTCCGGCTTCTGGCATCACCTTAGTGTCTTTGAAGCGCAACCCACACTCTACGTCCTTCTTGATGGTGTCCACCTCGTTCTTCAGGTGGCGCATGGACTCCAGAGGTCCATTGTAGACCACTTCGCCATCGCGCAGCAGGCGGAACTTCTGGGCCTTCTTTAGAACTCCCTTGGTGCACCGACAACCGGCGACGGGAACTTCCTTGCGACCCTCGTTGATGAGGAAGTTCTGCAAGACATTGGCCTCGCCCAAGATCTCCTCCACCTCCACCGGCGGCAACTTGCTGCTCAGTTGCTCCTTCAGGTCGTCGATAAGCCGGTAGATGATATTGTAGCTGCGGATGTTCACCTCCTTGGCGGCCTTAATTTGCGGTGTCTCCACTGCGAAGGCGTATATGATGGCATCGAAGGCCTTGGCCAACTCTAGGTCGCCCTCAGTCACGTTTCCCACACCGTAGTGCACGATGTCCAGGCGACAGCTGTCGTTGCTACTGTACGTCTCCAATACGTCCAGTATCGCCTCCACGGAGCCGTGAACATCGCCCTTGATGATGACACTGACCCGCGGCTTGCCGTCATTTTCGTCAACTTGCTTGACCCTTTGGCCGCCGCGCATGCGGAAGCGACCTGCCAGTCGTCGAGCCTCCCGTTCCGCGCGGTACTTAGCTTGGTGTTCCTCCTCCTTTTTGCGGATCTCATCACTGCTAGACTCGATCTTCTCCTGCTGCGCCGAGTGCTCGCGGTACTTGAGAACGGCGTGAGCTTTTTTCTAAGAGAAAAAAGTGTGTTATTTGGCTGAATATGAAAAAATCTTATTTGTAATCACCTCTGTTTCCACCTCCAGTATGAGATCGCCAGCGAGCGGCAGTTCCCGCCATCCCAGAATTTCCACAGGCGTGCCTGGTGGAGCCTCGCTCAAGGGCTGGCCATTGTGATCGAATAGGCCTCGCACCTTGGCGTGCGCCAGGCCACTCAGCAGCACTGAACCTTTGCGCAGCGTGCCTCGCGAGACGATGGCTGTGGAGAGCTTGCCTCGTCGGGGGTCGGTCTTTGACTCCACCACAATGCCTTCAACCAGACCGGTGGGATCCGATTTGAGGCCCATCAGCGTGGCCTGCGTGCTCACCGCTTCAGCTAAAAGTTGCAGGTTGGTGCCCTTGAGAGCGGAGATCGGTATCACCTGGACATCGCCGCCATGCTCCTCGAGGGCAAGTCCCATTTGCGCCAGCTCTCGTTTGCTCTTCTCCTAAAAGGGGATTGTTAATTATGTTCTTCAAGGGAGCTACCCTTGGAACTCACAATATTGGCCTCTGGCTTATCGATCTTGTTGAGGGCCACGATAATAGGAACCTGAGCCTCCTTGGCCAGCTGGATGACCTCGCGTGTCTGCGCCATAACCCCATCCTCAGCGGCCACCACGAGGACAATGATATCAGTGGCCACAGCTCCTCGAGCTCTCATCGCGCTAAAGGCAGCGTGTCCAGGTGTGTCGAGAAAAGTCACCCGTTCGCCGTTTTCTAGGGTGACGGTGAAGGCGCCTATGTGCTGGGTAATCCCACCGGCCTCGCCGGCTGCCACATCTGCTCCTCGCACGGAGTCCAGTAGAGTGGTCTTGCCATGATCCACGTGGCCCATTACAGTGACCACAGGTGGACGTGGCTGCAGAAGCTCCGGAGGAGCAGGAGGTCTGGGTGCCACATCGCGCTCTTTTTGATCATCTTCGTTGCTAACTTCAGGTGTGGCCACCACCCGGGTTTTGGCACCTAGTTTCTTGGCTATTTCCTGGATTACCTTAAGATCTGCGAGCTTGGCAGCGGGCTCAATGTTGTCGGCGCCCTTCACATACAGCATGGCTTCTTGGACATCATCTATAAGATTTAATATTACAAATTTAATGGAGAAACTCCTGCATATCGAGTACTTACCCAGTGGCCTTTCCAGTTCCTTGGCCAATTGAGCCACGCTCATGTGCCTCCAGATATCCGAGGCTCCTCCTCCTGCTAATTGTGCCTTCTTAGGAGAGTACTCTATAATTCTGGGGGATTTCTAAATCAATTAGTGAGTGTGTCCTCTCGGTTTTAAAAGTTCACCGGCTTTTCCCGGCTTACAGTTTTAAGTGTATTGATGCTCAATGGCTTTAAAACCTACCTTCTCCTCGGCTGTTTTTCGGCGTTTCATGCGTGCGGCATTTACATGGAACGACACTCTACTGGATTGCAGGGTATTGGCCAGTCTACTTATACTGACGATTCGAAGCATTTTATGCGGCTTGATTACTACTTTTAATTGACTTTAACTTAAGTTATACAAATCGCGTAACCGCTGCAGCTGTTTAGGTGTCGAAAATATATCAAAATATCGATATATCGATGATATTTAAAAAAAATTGTTTCTGTATTTTTTGTCTGAATTATTACATATCTTCAAACGAGTAAACAGAGAATTTTGTGCTCCCAAACAACAAAACAAAGGACAATGTTTCCCAAGCAATTAAATGTACGACAACCATACTTTTGTATCAGGGATGGACAGTCAAACACCTGTTTGGCGGAGTTCACACTTAATGTAGGCTACATAGATGGCGTATTGCTGGTGATGTAGAATATGATGTAGAATTGGTTCACTGCGAAATTTGTTATAAAAGTTTGATGCATAGTTTAAGATTATGAAATTACCAACTTTTTAGAAGGGAACCATTTCGAAGCTGGTCATGCATAGCAAAACTTCAATACCATTAAAAATTGATCTTATAAATTAATTTAGGTGTCGCCTCCTTCTGTTTCCTTGAACCAAGCTCTAATAGAAACTTCACCACCAGGTGGCGTTAACTTACTTACAAAATGTAGTAATAATTTATATACATACGTAGATTACAAATCATTCTCCAAAAAAAAAAACCCACCAATTAAAAAATGCACCAATAGGTATGGAAATCTATATTCAATTACCGACCCTCGTTCTAAACCCCCTTTTTTCTTATGCTAGATCCTTCAGATGCTGCTTAGGAGTATAAGTATCTCATATATGACATTAAAGACAAATATTAAGTCCTCGGTAAGCTTAGGGCCCATTAAGTATTATTAATATTATATTAATAATCCCCTTAACTTTGTGTCCGCATCCTTTAAATTGGCCTTCTCAGTGGCTGCGTGAGCGTCAATCACTGCCATCGGGGCTCCGAACTCAAACCGCCAACTAGTTCGGGAGATAGGGATTCCGGCTCTCGAGCCCTTCTCGTGACTGACGCTGAATGCCACTTAATTCGGTTTTGAAGCGAGTTGCATGTCAAAATGATTGCTCTTCTGCAAACAGCGCATCTGTGTTTGAATTATGATGGAGCGCGCAAATATTCCAGATGCAAATATTTGCGCAAAACTACACACACGCATAGTCGGCAGTGACTTGAAGTGCATGGGGCTGCTGGCCAGGAGCTACGGCTACGGCTACAGTTACGGCTACGGCTACATATACGGAGAGGACCCTACAGGACTCGGAACTCTGGACTACTAATGGCAGAGCGTGCTACGTCGGCAGCGCCGAAGCACTTTTGAAAATGTGTAACCGGCACTGACTGACTTTCGCCAGCTGAGGACTCGATCCGGAATCGTTTGGCCGGAGCCAACATTTGCTGGTGGTGGTGGCGCTGGTGGTGGTGCTTCTGCCGCTGCTGCTGCGTTGCTGTTGCAGACATCCGCTGCCGGAAATACGCTTACAAGCGCAACCAGCACGTACAACGCGCTCCTTCCTACAGGGTGTCCTTTCCAGGACGAGTTCCTTCTAGGGGGTGGTTGGGAGGCACCTCCTCGTTGCTCGTCCTTCGCCCTTCGTCCCCGTCCATTGTCTGTTTACTTTGCAGCGCAAGAAGACGGCAGCGACGCAAAGAACTCAAACAAAATATAACTGTTGGAAGAAGCTGATGCAACGGCTCGGCGGAGGGAGCGAGGAGCGGGCAGCGGGCACAGAAAAAGTTTACAATTTATCTAGTAAAATGTAATTAGGATCCTGGGTGCAGGCGCCTCCGCACAGAGCCCATCCTTCCGTCAGGATTTAAGTGCGTGAAACTTTCGTTATGCCGGGCTTAAAGTTAAAGCTTGGGGGGTTTTAAGCTGTCTAAAGGAACATGGAGGTACAGAATTCATATTCTTGAAATATATAAAGAAAATATAAGTAATACGCCTTACTAATTCGTGGATACTAGGTAGAACATCACTTCTTTTATTTTTAGATCGTTTTGGACTTTCATTCCCCAAAAGATAAGTGATTAGCTGTTGGCAAAGAATAGTTGGCCACCTCGCCCAGCTAATCCATTTCGCATTAGAGCTGCACTAACCGACGTGTTTGCGCTGGTCGCATCTTAATTTTGCCGCCACAGCCGTACAAATCCGGTTATTTGCTGAGAAATTGATTTTTGTTAATTTCTCCACGACGAAAATGGCGCGCCTTTGCGAGGGGAGTTCTGTGGGTTTGCCCACCAACTTGCCGTGCTGCAATGGCAACTTTTCGGGCGGACTGCGCATAAGACATGCGCAAGAGCGACGGAGATACAGATACTCACGGGTGCACAGATACGCAGATACAGATACACACGCACGGATGCGGGCACAGATACAAGAGAGCGCTCACACACACATTTAAGTCGACGAGGCGGAGCAAAGTAAACAAACATGGCCGAAAATGTTTGTTGCTCATAATCCGATACAAGTGCAAATGCCAGCACACACACACACACACACACTCTTATTTGCTAAAAAGCATCGGAGTTTCCAACTGGCTAAGAAAGCACACATCATCTCATCTCGAGATGTGCGAACTTTTCGGCCAGGTGTTAATCACAGAAGCCATGTAATCGGCTTCAATAATTCAGCTGCTCGATCTTGGGCAATCGCAGAGGGGCTAAGTGCTTACTCAGGCGTTGCCAAATGATTCTCTCGAATTCGGCAGCAAATGGAATACAATTGGAAGCGAAAACAATCCGTTTCGCAATTTACTTAGCGCTGGAACTCATTTCGGATTAATCTGTAGATTAAACAAAGAGAGGATTCATTTTGCGTTTCCTAGGAAAACATTACCATTACTTATTATCGAAGCCAACAACAACCACCAATTTAATTTTGACTTTAATATGTAAGTAGTATATTTATATGTAAGTAAGTAAGTGAAGCTGAAAGACAATTATTTAATTCAGAAGTACAGCTCTTATCAGCTATGAAATTGAAGTCCATTTATCAAGCTATCATCAGTTCCTTTTCCGCTTGTTTACCTCGTTTGAAATTGATTTGAAGTCGGGACTTCAAGTGCCGAAAGTGCCAATCATTGCCCATTTATGAGCACTTCAAGTGAAATGGAATTTTTCGAAGCTCCTTTTTAATTGAAGAACATTGCAGCTAATTAGTTGAGGCGTTGAGGCCCCCCAAAGGGGGAATCTCCGATGAGGTGGCCTACCGAATCGACCCCGGCATATTTGAGCACTCGAGAGGGCCAAAACTTTTGGGACATCGCCGCACTTCAAAGCTGCGACCGGCCACTTGAGGGGGAAAAGTGTCTCCCGAGTTGCGAGCACTTGAGTGCACCTACCACAGCGTCGGCATCTCGGCTTTTTAGGGTTAAGCGGGGTCCTCCTCTCGATCGGCTGGGTTTTTTCTCCGTTCCTCGGTTTTTTGCCAGCCAACAGGTAATCATCGACGCAATGGCGGCTTTCAAATATAAGCAAAATATTGACAGAGCGGCAAACTCCAAGGCGAAAAGGCCCCGACATCAATTTCTGGCCATATACCCGCATACTATATATGCATATGCGATCCGTCGCGATATGACGTTGCCGATTCATCGGGCCAGGTATCGGGTGTACCTGCCTATAGCTACAGGTAATACGAGCACTCCGTCCGTTCGTTCGGTTTCACTGTTTACACACATTAGAGCCCAACATCCGTTGTAGCCGTTGTCGACTGTCGCATTCAAATGTTGTTTTTAGCCATTGAAGTGGTAAATTTCACCTGTGTGCGAGGTGGAACCTCGATGGCAGCGGCGGCGGCCCATAGACACGGCCACTTACAACAAATGCATTTTGGCCGGGGCGGCGGTCCGGCCTTTGATAGTGGACCACACACCGACTCTCTCATAAATGCGGCGACACTTGAGTTGATTGATTTCGAGATGCAAGCATCCGCGGGATGCAAAAAAAAAAAGAAAACGAAGGAGTGGAGTGGAGTGGAGTGGAGGGAAACATCCCAAAGGGAGGGAGGCTCGAAAATATTCCACTCTGGTGGTCCTCCTCCCAGAGCCGAGTTTGTATATCCTTCTATAACAGGGGTATATACTACTGAATTATATATTACTATAGTACGGCATTAAAGTATAGTATAGTAGCACAACATAAATAATAATGATTCCCATATCCACTTTTACAAAACAGAATTTAAAAGAATTGTATTGGTCTGTTTCTGTAGTAACTAGTATATCCTTTAATACCGGGTATCTTAAAGTCGTGGCCACTCAAGTTTGGCATTCCTTCTTGTTGTCGTTGTCATCAAGAGATCGCCATGGCTGTTAATTTGCTGGAGGAAGTTTCCATTTAGCACTTGGGCAAACAGTCTCTGGTTTCTGCAGTTGTCACCAGGCACAAGCACATTCCTGCTGCCAAAGTCCGGCCGGGTTCGCCATAAATACAAAATATCAAAAATATTATCGCCGGGGGTGGCAGAGCCTCATTGTTGCTTCTGTTTGCGGTTTGCTGCTGCTGCTGCTACTGCTGCTGTTGCCGCTGCTTCAAGTGCCATTGAGCTAAATTGTTTGTATGTCAATCAAAGATGAAAACGCGCAACGGAAAATGCGAAAATTAAACAGAGGGCGGTGGGTGGTTTCGGGTGGGCTTCGACGGCTCAACGTGGGTCATGCCACTTAAAGTTCATTGAGGTGACGCTTGTGGTTGGCGAAAAGGGGAACACAGGGCAGAATAATGCGGCACTACAACAAATTACTTTGCTACACGAAAATGTCAAAGTACACTCGCCGGTTTTTAGGTTACTTGGTGGGTTGTTGTGAAGGGGTGGCATAAACATAAGGCAGAATAATAAAGCAATAACAAAGGCAGCGAGCGTTACATGCGGCGGTAGTAACAATAACAACAGCGACCACACTTAATCAACCGGAGGCTGCTTGAAAACCTCTTTATCCCCGCACCAATAATGTTTTAACAAAATATTGATTTACTCGACTGGTTCTGCACAAAGGAGTGTGTGGCAGAGCGATTTAAAAACATGATTTTTATTCTGTTTACTGAAGATGTTTATGTTGAAGAACATCAGAATAAACTAGATAGTGAATGTGTTTACTTTTACATCGAAAAACAGGGAAAGCATTCAAGAATTATTTTCCAAGTTAAAGGTCTTTGTAGTCAAAATAATTGTTCCAAATTTCCCAAGTTTTGAGTTATCCAAATGTTCGTATGTTCACTTCGCACCAACTTCTGGAAACTGCAATCGTTTTAGTTACCCACCGATAAGTTTAGCTGGTCCTCCGTAATTTATGCTGTTCCCGACTTGACTAAACCATCAACAGCTTTCGACCCAACTCGCCTGTTTGTCCGTCCGCTTGTCCGTTTGTCCGCCAGTCCGTCCGTCCTTCGATGCTCCGGCGTGGCCCTTGTTGTTGGTTAAATTTACATTGAAATGCGAGACTCGAAGTAATTCGAAAGTTTGATTTTAATTTGTTTTCATTTCGCATTAGGTAGGGACGAGCATCCGTCTCTTTTCCCGTCGTACGTGTGTGTGAGTGGGCGTTGAGTACGGCCGTCTCTTTCTGTTTACACGCCCACTTTGCATCGCAAACTGAGTGACAAGATGGAAGAGCTGAGCTCGGTTTTGGGTCGGGGATATTGCTCCATTTGCGCGCCCTGCTGTCTCTCCTTTTCTCCATTTCTCCGGTCCCCAAAGACCCCTTTCTCCTCTGCCCTCCTCTCACTTTCTCGTTCCACGGGTGTTGGTAAACTTTTGCCTGATTTTGTGTGCTTTTAACAGTTTTAATCAAATAATTGCACATGTGCTAAATGTAAACATATTTGTTCGATTCCACTAACCAGACACGCCCCGAACAACAGACGACCTCTCGCTCTCGCTTTCGCCTTCGCCTTCTGAGGACGCCTGCAAATTGTGCAAAAATTGTTAAGCCATCCATCCATCCATCTATCCAGCCAGCCAGCCAGCCCCAGCCAGCCGAGTGGGTGGCTAGTGCACATTTGCAGCTCCAGTTGAAAAAGCGAAGCTCCCCAGGAATATTTGCAAATGCAAACGAAACAGGAGAAAGTTCAAACATACAAACAAATGAGCGTGCAAACAGCACCGAAGACATCGGCAGAAAGTAAGCAAAGAGCAAAGAGAGCAGAAAACAGAAAGCAGAAAGCCCCTCTGTCCGTCCGCCCACTCGAAGCTCGATGCCAATTCCCGACAGGATTGCAGGACGCGTGCCTGGCACATTTTTAATTTCCCATTCGGGCTGCGTTTTGGTCTAGCCATCTCTAAGCCCAAAGGATAATAGGTTGCAGCAGCCAGCAGGCAGCAGCCAGGATGGGTAAAAAACGCAGAGGCGAGGAGAAAACTTAAGCGCGTGCTTTTGTTTACACGATTCACGTGGCTCAGCGCCCGTCCGGGGATTAAATGCAACTTGAAAATATTAAAACATTTTGCGACAAGTTGGCAAATGAAAGCCCGCCCAATCATGTCAACAGCCAAGTGCTGCGAGGAGAGCGGGCTCCGGGCTCCGGGCTGCGGGCTGGGGGCTGCGGGCTTGGGGATCCGGAATCCGGAATCCAGGAACCAGGGACCAGGCAACGACACCAACAACAGGAAGGAATGATTTCTTGTGCCAATATTTTTCCAGAGCACACAATTTCGATTTGTCGAGTGCAACTTTGGCGCTCATCGTACTCATCATGGCTGGCGCTCAGCATTTGGCTCCAGCTCCATCTCCTGCCCTCCAGCCCTCCAGCCCCGCTCCTCGTGTCCTTCCCCCTTGCTCCTGCTGGTGCTCCACGCCACGTCCTTGACACCCAGTCGACAGTCAGAGTCGCAGTCGGTATTCGGCTGTGGATGTCTCCTGCACGAATGTCAACGGAGCTGCTGCTGCACAGGAAAAAAGTCCCTGCGATTGGAAATTTTTTGAAAATGAAACCTGATGAGGAAGGATTTGTAAGATTTAGGAACAGAAAAGTGCAAGGCTAAGCCACGTTTTAATAACTGATATAATTTGTAGCTTTAAGTCTAACTTGAATGAAATTGTTTAGGAAAGTGTTACTCCATGGTTGAATATTTTATTCTCAGTGGTGGTGCTGCTAAAAAATACGTTGGGTGGAACGTTCACATCCGCACACCCATTCACACACACATGGGTGTGCACAAACACAAGCACACTTACAGGAGTCTGGCTTGGAGTGTGTGTGTCTGTATGTGTCTGTGTATGAGGGAGGGAGGGGCTTGGTGGGGCTGCTACTCGCTTGCAAATCAAGTGAAATGTTTGCAAATAGAATTTGTCTGTGCTTGCTCGAGTGTTTGACTGAAATCTATATACACATATAGTTAGAGTGTGTGTGTGTGTGTGTGCCAGGATGCTCGCTCTCTTTCGCTCGATGTGTGTGTGTGTACATTATGATCAGTACAAATGTGAACATAACTGCACAAATATGTACATAGCAAGTCGCTCGCCGAGCCACCGAACCCGCCAACCCACCGAACCCAACAACCCACCGAAGCCACCGACCCACCAGCACCACCCACTCGGAAAAGCCAGGCAGGCGAGCCAAAGAGTCGTCAGCTTTTTATACTCGTATTTGTGCATATTTGACTGCGCTCTCTTCCAGGCATCCACGCATCAGCCATGCGCCCTGTTTGCCTTTCCCGGCGTAAGGATTAATTAGCGAGCAAGTGTGGCATAAAGCAAGGCAAAAAAAATATTTAAAGCAGCAGTAAGGCATACACAACATGAGGATACACAAAATTATCACTTCAATTGCCTTATTTGTCGAATAAAACTCAATTGTCATGACACCTTTTTTATTTGCTGCAAAACAAAATGTTTGTTCTCTGCAAATATGTATTATCTGTTGCATTTGATTCAAAAATCCCGAAATTTGTGATTAACGTTAGCTTACACTCATAATATGAGTCTCAGCAATCTGAATACGATTATCTACAACTATTTATTCCTCCAATCATAAATAAGCAGAGCTCATTCGATTTTGTTAGCTTTCACAGCTAAGGTTTATAATCCGAAATGACGCTGCAAAGATGCATCTCCTAAGTAACAAAGCACTCAAATAATATACTCATATGCATGATAATTAAGCTCCAGTCAGACTGGTGACATTATTGATATTTGTGGAAATTAGTATACTCTCTATAGGCACGACTTTGTCTCGTTTGTATTTGAATTCAATTAGATGTTATTGCTTTATTATCGGACCTGTTGTGGAAATTATTGTTTACCAGACCAATTAGTTTGTTTTCGAATGTCATTTTAAGTACACATGTTATACATATACCAAACTATTCGGTAAATCAATTTAGAATTACATGAGAGGTGTGTATTCAAATGATAACAAGCCATCCAGCTGGGAGATCAGTTAGAAATCGAATTTCTCTTAGTCCTTACAACAAATGTATTATTCAACCTTTATAAATTTATTATCAGTTTGACGAAGTAGTGCCTGATTTCCTTAAGTACCCATATACCTATAGAATGTGACCCCGTTTATCCACTTTTGGGCTGTAATTTGCACTGCTCTCCATTATCGCATCGACAACAAGATTATCGCCTGATTAACATTCCGTTTTCAAGTGCATTTGCCCCGTTTTCTGGCCGAGTTGCGTTGTCGTGGCCCGCCGTTCATTAGCACAGAAAATTATAATTTTTTGTCAACGCCGCTGCTGCTGATGCCGGTTAATTGTGCCCGACAATCTTGCAAAATATGCAAACGTTTGAATTTGACATGCACACACGAAACGGTTGGCAAATAGCCGAGCAGCCAGCATCCTCCGACGGTCGACTGAAAATTTACGGGGCTAAAAAAAAGAAGAAGGAAAGGAGGGCGGGGCAGAGGAAGGAAAGCGGCAGCGGCAACTGCACCTGCATGCAAATGCAAACAGAACGCAGCCTGCGACACAGTCGCCTCCCTTTTCGGAGCCCCTCATCCTGCTCTCCATTCGCCCGGTAACACGGAAAACAGAAAACTGAAAACTGAAAACTGAATACTGGAAACAGAAAACTGAAAACTGCAAACTGCAAACTGCATATTCCATGCAGCAGGGGCAAAGTAAAGGCAAAGGCAAAGGCAACCGAAACTGCATCGCCGGGATGCTGAAGATGCTGCCTCGCCTGGCGAATGACTTTGAAGTGGCAACGCATATAGGGCAGGGTGTTCTTAAAAATTCATTTCATTGTCCTGCATTGTCTGGCGAGCGGGGAGGGCAAATACAGCTTTCTGCAGCGGTCGCTGATGTTCCTGCAGCCGCCATCATTTCCGTTTTAGAGCTGGATAGCTGGCTGGCTGGCTGGATAGCTGGCTGGCGGCTGACTGGGTCCTCCTCGGTCCTTCGCTGCTCGGCAAAAAGATGCAAAGACAGCTAAGCAAACATCATCAGCACAAAGATGGCAGCGACAGGACGCAGGAGCAGAAGCTCTGTTTGCACAACGTACGACGGATATTGTGCCGATGTTTAGCAGTGGAAAGTAGTAGAGCCTCCGACACTCAGAGAAAAAGAGTAATACATAGTTAAGTATTTGTTCTACAGCTAGTAAACTTAACCTTCAACCGCCTTAAATAGAATTTTTGGAGTATACAGTATATAATATAATATTAATTTAGTATACTGCCAGTTCAGTTGGTTTTTTCTTCCAGTGCAAGGCCGCTGCAGCGGCAGTCAAGCATTTGGGCAAACACAGGAGAAGAGGCGCCGGCAAAAGGAAGCAGTGCCCGCGGCCATAATAAGCGTGACCAGGACAAGGAGCAGCAGCCAGCAAACCAGCAAACCAGTAACCAGTAACCAGCAACCAGGAGGAACAGCCGGAGCAAGAGGAGCAACCCGATGGTCAGAGTCGCTGGCCTGCAGCGGATTCCGGAGCTAGGCCTAACCCTAACACAATTTGAGGCAGCCCTAAGACGACAAGCGGCCAGAGAGGCCGTGACAAGTGCAGCAGCAAATAGCCGCAGGATGTCGTTGGCATAGTCACGAGGAGGAGAAGGAGGAGGAGGAGAAGCAGGATCAGAAGGACCTGAATCCTGTGCTGCAGCTGTCCAAATCACGCCGAAAAAAATCCGTCACAATTACAATAAAAAGGAGGCACAAAAAACTGTCATTCGACTTCAACAATTTATAAATATTTAGCTTGGAGAAGAGATGGAAAAACAGAAGAGGGAAAGGAAACGACGTGCTAGGGAAACGAAAACCAAAACGAATTTATCATTGTTGTGCCATTTTGGCTCATAAATTTCACCTTTTGCCAAATGAGGATGGGAACAGGACATTACCCCGCCCTCCCCTAATGGGCCGTGCAATGTGTCTTGATGCAATGGACTGGCATCCTTTTAGGATCTCCCGCTGGGCCATACAAATCGCATTACACGACTTTTTGACTCTCGCATTCGACTCTAATTACCCGGTAGTTGATTGTGTCCAGGCCGCTCTTTGTGTGCCAGAAAGGATCCAGGATAGGGGCGTTATCTGTTTGTTGTCCTGTGCGGAACATCTCCCCTCGTTTGTAGCCAATTTGTCAGCACGGCCATGGCTGATTCTGGAGAAGAAAGCGACTTTCACACGCCGCAAACCTCCGTCAAGTCGAAGGTCATTTGGGGTCGATCCATCCCCATTCCCCTGCCATTGCCACCTTCATCTCAGCGGCTCAGCGCACAGCGTGTATAATTAAAAGAAACGACGCATCGTTAGGAGCCTTATCACCATTTGGAAGATAATGCTAAATTCAATTCTATTGTCCCCACCAGAAACAACTGTGCGGCTTGTTCAAATATTGTATTGAAAGAGTGCTAAATGAAAAATAAGTATCTCTGTTTCAGCTAGGCAAATAGAACGCCTCGAAATTGAATAGAAATAAAGGCGATGTTTTCATCGAATATTAGGGAACATTAAATGCTCTAAATAGGCGGGGTTCTTTCACCCTTGCACTATCTTTCTTTAATTATATGTAAAGCTTAAACCCGTAACTAAACTGAATTTGCTTGTATGAGATGTGGAACCATAATATCTACAGCTTTAAAACTACCAAATGATTTTGACTTTCCATTTAGTGGAATAATACTTCCTGATTTTCCGGATAGAAGTGGATGACAATTTGCCATTACCCTCGATTAGAGTAAATAGGTCTTGATATTCTCCGGCGATGCTGTCGCCGGTCTGGCGGTTCATCATGTTTCTAACTTTCCAAACAGCTTTCATTATCGCTGTCGGAGTTGTGACTGTCGTTGTCGCCTGCTATTTGCACAGTTGCTGCATTGTCAGATCCAGCAAAAATTCCAAATAAATGGGAAAAATACAAACGGCCAGAAATGAGGAAAAATAATACACAAAAATAACATGCCGTGTTAGGTCAACAGGGTCTGGCATTCGTTCCAATTTCAAGCCTATCAATACGACGAATGGTGTTTGCACAGCCCCAGAATCGTAACAATTTTGTAACGATCTTGGCCGTATCTTGACTCGCGTCAAAACACACGTCAAATGTTTGCACACCCCCTCGAAAGATCGGAAACAATGCGGAGACAAGCCCAAAACTAAGGTAAGGAAAAGGCCCGGGGAAAACGTCTGCTTCCGCACATTCCCAACAAAAGTGGCCTTTATCTGTTGGTAGTACCAGGTAGTACTGGCAGCCTTTCAACCTGTCAGCCTCAGCATAACACAACAGACCGATGGGCACGACATTGTCATGGTCCACACAAAACACATCCGGCCGAATGACAAATCTCGTTGCCATACACAGCATATTGTACTTCTGCGGAGAAAAATTCCCCAATTTGCCCGTCATTATTACGAAATCCAGTTGGCTTCCGTTCGTCCGAGGGCAGAAGATCACCTCACGTCCCATGGCTCCACCGTTCCCATCCGAAATACAGTAGCGGATGCTGTATGCAAATGTCCTCCATTCAGTCCAAGTGCCGCCAAAGAGGCGTCGGCGCTTTAGCATGCAGCTCCAGTGGCGGAGGAGGAGTCGAAGGGGAGAGAAAGGGGCTTGGCCAAGTGCTGCTCGGCATGGCTAATGAGCCAGTCATAAAGTTGGCCACCTAATTGGGGCCAAGTGTAGAGGCGGGCTGATTGAGAGGCAAACATTTTGAAATTGAAACTTTTCCAGTCCAAGAAATTTGAATTAGAACAAGATATACCTGGAGATATAAAAAGAAAAAAATTCATGCATCTCATAATAGAGAATATTTTGTAGATAATGGTGTGTTCGATTTTTCAGGCACATAAAAAATAAAGTTGACTGCATCCAATTATATTTTTAATAATTATGTACCAGCGGTAATCCCCCGCTTCCTGGCACTTATGAAGCTTTAATTTGGCAATCGCTCATGGCGCAGGCCGGTTTTTGTTGGCTTTGACCAAAATGTTGATTCATTTTGTTGCCAAAAGTCATTGAGGCGGCTTAATGCCTCATATAACGGTTGATCGCGCGTATTGATTGCTTCTCTTTCGGCCGATGCATTGTTTGGATTGACTGCGGCTGGTGCTATTGGACTTGATATTTGCATTTGTAATAATTTTTAAAATTAATTACATAAATATCTTCCAAATCTGAAAAATAAATTTTATAATAATTCATTTATCGCCATGCACTTTAAAGTGTGTGCTGTGCACACGCGGCCGCACACACTGCTGCCAATATTAAACATTAAATGGCCAGTGCCAACAACATTAACGTCCATTATTTGCCTGTTCGGCGGACGGTTGGGCGGACTGGCAGCCCGATGTGGCCGCATGAGCCTCCAATTAGCAATAACTGTAAATGTGGAATTTGCACAGGCATAAAAAGCCTTTAGCCGCCATTTTTCATTTGTCAATTGTCGGCAAATAGAGCAGCCCAACGGCAGTAGCGACCCAAACTTCATTTTGCATTTACTTTCCATTTGCCATGACTTTAAGATCTGGCCAAAACAAATCTATTTAAAGTTGCCGGCCGCTTGGAGTGCCGAAATACACGTTCACATGTAAAATTCCATCAAAAATCGCGGTTTTGGCTCAAATGAAAACTCCTAACGAAAATTAAGTTTGCCCTCGTGGTTTTAAAAAGCCACAAGCAACACGTAAAATCCAAGCAGGATCAGGGATACTCTTGTCCAACGGCTTAAATTCCTTTTATTTTTCTTTGCAGAAGCAACCCCTCGTTTCATTTTCTCTAATCCTTAACCGTACCAAACGAATCAAATTGATGTTCCGCTGGTTTTCAGCTCAGATTTTAATATCTAAATTTGGCTGGTGGGTTCCTTACCCCTCATTATTTTTGCTTTATTTTCCATGACGGATTTCTGGAACCCAAAAACCTTTCGGCAGGGAATTCGCAACAGCATCCGCAACAACCTCCTTTCAGCGCTTCCCCCATCCAGTTACCACTTTTTGTATTGTACTTGCCGAGCAAATATTGTGCCGCTGTCGACTGGCGTGTTGCTTCGAAAATCAAATTCCAATTGCAACGCTGCGTATACGCAACGCAATTTTTGCACAGCCAGGTTGTTGGCCCTCTTCCATCTCAGCCACCATC
Source organism: Drosophila ficusphila (assembly GCF_018152265.1). Classification (NCBI taxonomy): domain Eukaryota; kingdom Metazoa; phylum Arthropoda; class Insecta; order Diptera; family Drosophilidae; genus Drosophila; species Drosophila ficusphila. Next base: position 24,138,253 of record NW_025064737.1, read on the forward strand.
TTCATTCCGCCTGCAATTCGCTCTATTTGCCTTCACAATTTCGGTTGTTTGTTGTAGCCCCGGCTGGAGTTGCTGTTTGTTGTTTTTTATGGGGGGGGCGAAATTGTAACGTCCTCATTTTTCGCCATCCCCCGAAAGGCGCCCGCCCGTGGGTCTATATAAGTTGTGTATATATAAATTTTCATTATAGACTGGAGGGCATGGACACCTCTGCCGGCGATTAGTCAGTGGAACGGTCTCGACATTTATTCATTTATTTGTCCTGTTGCAGTAATCAGCCGACAGCGTTGAGCAACCAGCTCGTATTTGCCTTGGCACAAATCCTGGTTCCAGCCATTTGACTGCTCTCTGGCAATATTTGTTTAATTTGCAAGCCCTTCGCTTTCCAGTTAATAAAAATGACAATGAAGCTATTTTGCACGGGGCTCCGAAGTGGGGGCGCAATGCAATTTTTTGCAATTGCTGTTTGTGCACCGACTGCGCCCCACGTTTGTCATCAATTTTGGTTTGTGAATTTTTTAAAATGCTAAATTGCCTTGGCCATTGTTGTGTTTAGTGAGCGATAACCAGGCGGTCGGCGGAATGCCGTCAAACTAATACAAAAAGCGTCGAGCAGCCGAAAAAGGCCGGTGAATGTGAAAAAAAATGGGGGAATAACACACTAAACTACACACACTCGCATTCCTAGCCATTCGAGTGTGAGTTTTTTGGTTAAATATTTTATAATTAAAAAGCTAACACCGACTAACACCGTGCGAGGTGTGTGTGCAAACAATAAACAAACAAAATCCTTTTCAAATATTTACCGTTGGCATATAGCAAACGTTGACGGCGACAGCGACGTTGACGTTGACGCTGACGCCGAAGCTGACCCCTTTTGCCCCTCTGCCCCTCAGCAGCTTTTGCACCTCCACCCCTGGCTAAATTTAAAATTTCTATTTAATTCCATTTTGCGGCGCTCGAAGGAAAGTGACAAAAAGAGGCCATGGACTCCGCGGGAGTGTTTGTGCGCCTCTGGGTCATTTAATTTTGCATAGTAATTTATTTAAAGCAAAACGAATATTTTATTGTGCTTTATGTTTTAATTTTTTAGCACGCCGCTGCCGAAACAATGGCCATCATGCCCGTAGTCTATTGGCATTTCAATTGCATTGCTTTTTGCTCCATTTGTTTTCGTGTTGCCGCTGTGTGTGTGCTCGTCTATCCTTTATTTATAACTTTAGCCAGGACATTCACACACACACACATACACTTCCGCCTGATGCTTGGGTGTGCGAGAGGAAGTTGCCAGCGCGGCAAAATCCTGCGCATGTGTCACATTTTATCGCAAATTTTCACTGCGTGATGAATATTAAAAAAGAAGTTTCAAAGCCGAACCCAAAAGAGAAGGAATTCTATATGTATGCAGGGAATATGTCAAGGATTAAGGCAGGAAGAAATACTGGTGCTCTAACTTGAAGAATACACAAAGCCAGAACTTCTCGGAAATTACTTAAAGTACCTTTAAAATTGAAACAAAAATAAGAAGCGAACATCTAGTTAAAAGATTTGATAACATCTATACTAATAATACTCCTTTTATTTCATAGTTGAATCAAAATATGTCGGCTTACTGTATCCCAACGTTATTGCTTATGTGATTTTCCAATTATGCTCTTATTCAACTTTCCAATTATGCTCCAATGGTTTTCGAACCCAAAACAACTCGGTTCGTTTGCTTGTAGCGCACATGGGGCTGGTGAAATTCTAATAATTTTTGCGCACTCCAGGCACAAACCGAATCCATCATAAATCTCGGCCCGGCTCGATGACAATGCATCATCCGTGTGCAAACAGAATGCTAAATCTCTTATAATATCCTTTATGTCCAGGATGCGCCATATGCGTGTGTAGGCTAAGGCAAGAGCACACATTCATTGGTGAGTGTGTGTGTGAGTGTGTATGGGAGTGTGTGTGAATAGCACAGATGAGTGTGGAACGAATTTCGTTTTAAACTTCGATATTAAATTCCGGCAAAAACAGGAAGCAAACTGGGGCTTTAAGCGGAATTGGAATAGAGGAAAGTGGCAAACGTCTCTGTTCTGTGTTTGACTCCCAGTGTGTATCTACAAGATACAATAACTTGGTCCACTAGTGCCCCCTTCAAAGTAGCCGAAAAGTACCGACAAAGTATGTGCAAACAGGAGGCCAAAAAAGGAGAGCGCATAAAACAAATGAAACTCTTGTAGCAGCAGCAGCCGAGAAAAGCACAAGAAAATTTCAAGAAAAATATTAAGACAACAACAACGAAGGAGGCAGCGAGCAGCCGGAAAATGCTCGAGTGTCTGCTTAGAGTGGGTGGCAAATCGGGCGATGGAAACACTGCGGAGGTGAGTAGCTGACTGTCAGCCATTTGTAATAGTTGCCAGGATGCTTCCTGTTTGGCAGCCAGGCATCCTGCTCGGGGCCCTCCCATCCTCCCATTCTCTCTTCCCCTCCCAATGAATCCTGGCAGACGGCAATAAAATGATATAAAAGTAAAAATCAAAAGTAAAGCAAAGGGCCGGGGGAGATACAAAAAGGGAGCCAGTTCTTGATCTGGTTGCTGTAGCTGTAGCTGCTGCTGCGGGCGATTTCACGTAGTCGAATCAATTCAAAACAACTGCGAATGCAATTTAATAAAATCCGTGCACGGGCGAAATTCTTTCCAAGACGAAAGGAGTGGTGCGAGTGAAATCCGGGTGGTTGGGTTGGATTGCTGCTGCTGGTGGTGGTGGTGGTGGTGGTGGGTCGCATTCGCCTGGGTTGGCTGAAGCTGAAAGTCCGGGGAACCAACGGCAAGGAGTAAAGCCAGCCCAGCGCAAAACAATAAAGCGAGCTTGTGTACACAAGGGATATGCTCCTGTCTTTCAGCACACACACACACTCGCACATACACACATGAGTCCTGGTGAACAACAGTCGCCATATTGGCAGTCCTCGGTTGCTTTCTTTGTTTGCCGAGCGTTGTTAATTTGGCAATACCCGCTTTCAATTATCTTATAAATATGAAAATGCAGCAGCAAACGCTGCAGGCAACACCCCAACTTCCGCCAACATCCGGCCGAATCGTAATGAAAAACGTTTCATTTTTCATTAAGAATATACAAAGACCACTGCGCTGTGTGCCGTTCAGATCAATCAAAGAATCATGACGTACACTCCTTGTCCAGACTGTTTGGCCAAGGACCAAGACGCATGAAAGTGGCAAAAGTCAGCGGGTTTCGCGTACGTGCCACCAGCTACATTTCCCATTCCCCGCATGTTGCCCGTACGCCGTCGTGACGCAATTGCGGGCATTACCTGGGCGGATTGGGAAACGCGGCTCACGCACCTCTACTTCTAGTAAAAATAAAACACGCCGGACGACGGATGACGGATGACGGACTAGGCGAGGTCGCCACTCCGTTGCGCATCTCTGGCAATGCGCAAATATGTGCTCACCAACAGCAGCAACATCCAACAACAGCAACAGCAACAACAGCAGCAGCAATAGCAGCAACGATCGTCGCAGCGACACTATTTCAATTAGCAACTGCAATGCACGCGCTAAAATATGCAAAGTGCCTGCCACTCATGCCAATACCGATCGATCCTCCTCCTTCTGCTCTCCCCCTTCCTTCCCCCGGAATTCCCCATATGGCGATCCATCGAGCACTTGACCCCGCCATTTGCGATGTTGTTGCTGGCACACTTTGCACCGCAGATTGCTTATTGGGCGTGTACCTCCGCCGGGTAAATATTTGACGCGAAATACCGCGAAATGGCCAGGCATACCCAGTACATCCGATACAACCGATACCAGATACAATATACCAGATACTCCAGCTTTTGCCGGGGAGCAGCCGTGCGAGGCTGCGGCGCTCCTGCAAAATCTTGGGCAATCCACGGAGCATGCGCGGCGATCTGGTCAATTATCGCTTGTGTTTGCCTACGGAATACCACAAACTGGATTTGGATACTATTTCTTGCTCAAGATCGGGAGTAGACGTCAGACTAGCGAAGTATAGTCCACTCAACGATATATTAGGCCTATTTACCTTGACCGAAAAGCATTTGCTTGTACAAAACCCGTCCTGTCCAAAAAAAGAAATCATTAAAAGCGGATCAATTTAATTGCCACGAATTGCAGTTACCCAGTACTCACTTTCAGTGCTATATCATGTATTTGGCATAATTTAAGGGGAGTAGGGGTTGTAAGCTTATTAACCTTTAGAAGAAAGCATCTTCATTTGTTTAAGATATTTAAATCTCGGACATCCGAAATACAACATACCCTTTTACTCCACGATTACTGTTTGTAAAAACAGAAAAAAACTCTATCCACCATTTAGAGTCAACCGAGCGCGGCATTTTTGTAGTACGAGTACCTCGTACTCGTTTCAAACACTCATTATAGATCCGAGATGTGCTTGTTTGCGGTGATAATGACGCTCGAAGAGCGAAGAGACCAGACCCACCAGTCGATTCAACGTTAATCACGACTTTTACTTGTCTTTAATTTTTTTGGCAAATAAGCCGGGAAGAAGGAGAAACGACTCGAAACTCTCGAGCGCCTGAGAAATGGGCGCGGACAGATCGGCGGCGTCAGTCGAGGGATCGAGTTAACATATACTCGTACAGCGATATATACCCAGTCGAAAGGTGGATATTTCGGGCTAAGTATGGCCAAGTGGCATGTGTAAATTTTCACTGTCGCTTGCTTATTTTTTGGAGTTTTTGTTATTGGAGGTTTTTTTTTATTTTTTGTTTCGTGTTCGAATTCAATTTAAAATGCACGTAGTTATGTCTGTTTACTTAAGTTTTTGACGGATATTTTAACGATGTGAGCTCAACACAAATTCACTTTAAACGCAGGGGGAGGGGCAGTTGGTGGAATGGGAGGGGGAGGGGGAGGGGGTAGAGGCAGGGGGCTGGGGCCAAGACAGCGACAAGCATTCGCGTTCGCATCCGCACCGATGACGAACGACAACGACAAACATGTCGAGATATTCACGTCCGAGTGATAATGAGATGCGCGCCTTTTTCCAGTGGGTTTCTCTCTCCTTCTCCGCCACATTTTTCCTCCTTCTTGCTGTATTTTCGCTGATAAACAAGATGGAGTTACATTTTTAGGTTAATTATGTGCTAAAGTGTGGGACGGCATTCGGAAAGTTGGTGGGAGGGGGATGGACGGGGCCGGGGTGCGAGTTCTCCTTTCGAGGAGAAACCGTCGACTTATATAAACGGTTAATATGAATATGATATCATAGGCCGAAATTATTCATCCACCGCAGACCGAGTCAGAGATTGTGTGCATCAATGGGCCTGACATTTGGAAAATTACAGGGGACGTAATTTCAAGTCAGTCCACTCAGCAACATTCACCCACTCAAATACACAAATCTTGTTTGCTTATAAATACATGTACCCAGAGGCATACGCACCTCATAAATTAAACAAAGGTTATATTAGACACACCAAAGAGTTGTTATGCACAGTTTTAATCTGTTCTGTTAGATTAAGAAAATCGGGGTCACCATAGTAAAGCTTTAAATCATCTTTGCGCGCCTTAAGAAAATCGATTAATTTATTATTAGTTTAAATTTGTTTAGTATCTAAAGACACTAACTTCTCAGTAGCATGTATTAAAATATATTAAAAATAACTATTTCCCAATCTTAACAGGTGGCTTAAAATACGTCAGAAGAAATTGGAACATTAAAAATTAAATTCGCTTAAATAAAACAGTTTCAGTAATAAACTACGGTTACCAATTATTTATTTTAATGGTTCGTTAATAATGAAATCATTTCTGGTTGTTATGGTTGGGTATCAGCAAATTCGATCAGCAGCCAAAGGATATATTTTAGGCCTTGATTTGGTATCTGCTGAATTTGTGCTAATTTATCAAAAATGACCAAAAACCAGACATGGTCCAACATGGCACAAGACGTTTGCTGATGCGGCAGGCTGGCCCGAGAGCGGAGCCCAGATCGCCTGGCCGAGACCCAGAACTAGAACCAGTGGAGGAGGCCCTCCCCCCGGTCAAGCTGGCTGCTGATTCATTAAATCTGCTCTGGGAAAACGCCTGTTGTTGCCTAGTTTATGGACACGGACGAGTCCTCAAAAGCGAGGGCAAACCCACAGCAGTAGAAGCAGCAGCAGCAGCAAAAGCAACAGCAAAAGCAAAAGCAACAGCAGTGGCGTTGCACTAGCCGAAAGCTGTGCAAATATTTTATGCAAATGTCCGGGACCGTCATTGCACGGACCCGGCTATATGGCTATACGGCTATAGCTCTACGGCTCCGGATACGGCTACCGCTTTGGCTACTACGGTTGGGGCCACTGAAACGAAATTAATTTGTGTTTATACATAATATGCCTGGGTCCGGGTGTGTCCTGTTTTCCACTCACTGCACACACGCACACACACACACAACCAAGGGAGGTGGAGTGTGGTATGTGTGGGAGGTCCTGCCGCAATGAAATTTCATTATGAATATGCCGGCCAGCATCATTATCAAGAGCGGCAAAACAACGCAGTGCAGCGCACACAGCAAAGGATATGCACACACACACACAAACTCGCCAGCGCATACACACCAACGCACACACAAGGATGTGCGAGCGCTTTTATATGAGCTGCTGTTGCTGCTGCTGTTGCTGTTGCTGCATTTGTTGCTGCTGCAAATGTTGCTGCTGTTGCTGCTGCTGCGGTGGCTTTGCCTCCGACTGTTTGTTGTTGGCACTGTTGTTGCGGTTGGATAGAGAGCGTCCGCCAGATAGGCAACAATAATGCACATGTGTCTAAAATTGAGTTTAAATATACATACAACAGAGGGTGGCTCAAAGAGTTTGGTCAACAGATAAAATCATAGCGAGAATAAGGAAAAATAAATTTAAAATCTAGAGATTGAAATAGATTTAATAAGTTGGTGAGTAGTATTTGTTAGAATTTTATTCAAGCTATGACATATATTATATTAAAAAACTGTATACGATTTACACTCTGCTATATATTTAGTTTTATAGTATGACATTTTTTAACTGCTAAGATAAAATTTAGGCTATTCCTTTGTCCATCCTCCGTCAGTATATATAGACACTTATTGTCTGTACATATGCAGGCAGCCTGACGACCAAAATCTGAAGTTAAATATTTCGTGTTGCAGCGGGCCAAACTTTGCTGAAGTTGTGCGGGCGACAGCCACGACGCACAATGGCCGCACACCCACTATAATTTGTTGATTTTGCCACTTAAAGTCAGGAGCTGCAGGAGCCTTTCCGCACACACGGAGAGCTCCTTGAAGAGCCGCATTCCCGCTGCGGAGTGTGTGTGCATTTTTTGGAAATTATGCCGGCGCAGCAGAAATCGTTGATTCATACGGTTGACTCCGCTATGCAAACCCAACTGGCTGTAAATCGGGTAAACTGTTGATGCATGTGGCAGGCAGGCAGTCGGTGCCCCGGCAAATTCAGTTACCACCCCACGGGAACTGGCCAAGTCATCAGCCCGGGGCCGTATGCATATGCAGGCAACTGCGATATTGCTGCTGCACTTCCTCGCTACTGGCTACTGACTACCGACTACCGACTACCGACTGCGGACTACCGACTGCCGGCTGCCGACTGCTGACTTCTCCCCGGAATGCAGCAACTCCCGATTCAGATTCCGATTCCGATGCTACTGCTGCTGCTGCTGTTGCTTTTGAGCAATCAATCAGCGAGCAAAAGTCAAACATTGACTTACAATCCAATCCACGGATTTAAATTGACGTATTTACCTGCGCAACGACTGTGCCCGGGCAGCCCCAAACCAAACCGTATAGCCGTAGAACCGTAGTGCTGTAGAGCCGTAGAGCCGTGGAGCCGTAGACAATGGCGGCGAGTTGCGGACTTGCAGCACGGCGATGGCCTGCAACTTGGCCTCCCGCCCGACTCGCCACCCGACTCCCTGCCTCCCGCGATCCCCCGCATTAAATTGGGCGATTCGCCAAATTATTGAGTTGTCGCCGCCAGGAGGACATCCCATGGGCGGCCGAGGAGGAGTTTGTAAAGGGGTTGCGAGAGGGGTCAGTAGTCAGAAGTGGGCGCGAGCTTTCGAGGGGCTGGGGCTGCAACTTTGGGCCTCGTGTGCGGGCACGCTGTTTGGCCATTAAAGCTTCATATTTGACTTCTGAATAATTCAAATTACTAATATTGATTCGGGCCACGAGAAAAAATGTAAACGCATTGTTGTTGCGACCGGCCGTTGAGCGACATTTCGGGCATTTTGCTATGCAAGAGGAGCGGACTCGGCGCGGCAACAACAGCAATAGCGACAATAAAACAGTCAACATGACAAACGTCGCGTCGCTGACGTTGACATTTGGTTGATTGGCGCCCCAGTCGTATACGTAATCAACGGAATGTTGACCACGTCCACCACGCATACGCCCCGAAAGGGCGGGCATATAGCAACTATAGCCATGCAGCCATATAGCCATATAGCCTGGCCTAGCTCCAAACGATATATGCTTGATTGGATACGCGCGGCGCGTATACGGAAAAATGCCAGGCGTCGCCATCAAAATCGAAATGGAAATGGGGATGGGAATGGAAATGGAAGGGGAAGTGGGAGTGAAAATGTAAATGGGATGGGATAGATGAGGTCCACAAAAACGGGAACGGGAGGCGACTGGCCATGGAAATGGCCGCTTGTCATGCGAGTGTCGGCTCCATTGGGGACCCGAGTTCGGTTGGGGTCGCCGGATCCGGATTCAGTATGGATCCAACTGCTTATTTCCTTTTTATTGACAACAGCGGGGTGGGAGGACTGGGCTGGAGGAGTCGTAGCTTTTAACTAGTGTAAATAACGTCCTCATCAAATTGTCATAAGGACTCGCCAACACATCGGCCACACACACACACACTCAAACAAGTCAGACAGTTGCAGGCGTAATATGCATGTGGACAGGAATGACAACCAGACACGCTAAGCAGACTCGCCCCAATAATAGAATACACTGTCCTGTAAGGAAATACTTACTTTTGGATTAATTAGATCCTAAGAGTCGAAAAAGGATCCAAGTCTTCCTAGTCTTTTAATCTTATAGGGATCAATAGTTTGCTTACGTTAACAAATCCTTAATCGTTATTATTGATACGCATAGTAAACTATTCTAAATACATTAAAAACAATTTAGCTTTAATTTTTTTAACGATTTTAAATTAATGAGATGTGCCAAATTAGAGAGCACCTTCAGAGATACACAATAAATACTAGGAATTTCCAAATAGTATACTTTCCTCTCTCATTAGGAAATCATTTCCGTAATTCAACTTAGGCCTGTCATTTGGGTCGCACTTACGGTGGTCGTTGTCCTGCGGGAAAGTGGCTGACTCCCTGCCACGCCCACCCTCCCCCAGATAGGGCGCGATAAGCAAGGCCAACTATTTTCATTGTCTGTCATGTTTGCCAACTTGTTCTTAATTAAGCCAGGTTGGAGAACGAAGCGAACTCCGCCGCTCAGTAGAGTCAACAACTGCTGGTCGCAGTTCCCCAGCCTAAAACCCAGAACCCAGAACCGCCGAAGCAGCCACCATTTTGTGTTTCTGGCCTTAATCAGCAGCCATATATGTCCGATAAGAGCCGGAGCAGATTGAGTCTCCCGGAGAGGAGGCAGAAAGACCCGGGTCTGGGGTCTGCGTTCTGGGGTCTGAGCCATCGCTCTATATATAGTCGTGCACACAGGCCGACCTTTTCGCCAGCGATTCGCGTTATCTGCGCGGCTGCCAGAAGAAAGAATTTGCTCTGTTCTTGGGTCTGTTTGCTCGGTGTGTCGGCGCTGTCGTCTCTCCGGATGCATTCTCCGGCGGGCTTATCGCCAACCTCGACAACTGTCTCATTATACGGCCCTGCGATCGCCGCGATCTTTCGTTATTTGCATTTATGCAGCGTCAGATTAGATAAGCACCTCCGCCAGATACAGATACAGATACGGATACTCGAGTGCCTTGTGCGTCTTCCTGTTCTCCCCAGCGCGGTACCTGATCCAGCTACAGAACAGAACAGATACAGATACAGATACAGATAATGAGGTGGCCACTTTATCGTATATGCCTCACGAACACGCCAGAGATAAACGGCGGGGTCTTAGCGTTGATTCTCCGCCTTGCCCTGTTTACAAAGTGCAATTTACAACTTTTCCGAGAAGTGTACAAAAAGTATGCCGCCGCACTGAGGTTTAATAAACGCCGTAAAATCCACCCAACCCAGCCGAGAAAGTAACGTAGAGCCGCTCCGAAGTTCTCATGGAGTTGGCGATCCCGCCAGCGCTCGGGCAATCCCCTTCGCAGCCTAATGCTTTCGCAAATAGTCCACAAACATCCGGTGAACGTCGATCTTGGACACCTTCGAAGTCCCCGAGACGCATTTGAATAACCAAATTACTGTTTGCCTTGCTGTGGCTTTTGTAGCGAAAAATTAAGATCACATTGAAGGGGACAATCCGTCAAAGTAACCAAAACCACTCAATTGGTTAAACAAAGCCAGGGCTAAAAAGGCTTGACCGACTGAGTGCTGGGAGCTCGGTGTGAAAAACAAAAGCTTCACGATTCCCAGAAATTCCTGCATGGGCTGGTCATTAACTGGGATTCCACTCGCTAATGGAATGATAAGTATTCCTTTAAGAGGGAGAGGCAAAAAAGTTCTCAGGGAATGTTTAAGGTCTACTTAATATGCGAGATCTGGGGATTAGTATTACTATAATTGTAGGAACGCTAATGAAGTAATAGTTTTTTTATTATTATCTCGAGAAAGTAACTCCGATCAAGAACTATCCGACTCGTATCTTATCTGTGACGCTTTAGGATTTGGTAAATCCTATGCATCTTCTTGTCTTATCAGCTGTTTTCCAACTATCAACCCAGGGAAAATCCACCTCTGTAAGACGACATTACTGAGCTCAGGCAGTTTGAACTGCCTAGAGGAGCTCCAGCTAATTGTAATCATCATATTTGCTTATGCATATGAGCGCCAACATCCCCAGAATCATTCGATTGGCAGTCGTGGGCGTCGTGCTTCGATTGTTTATTATTATCACCTACAGGTGTCGTTCCATAAACATTTTCAAACACGACGACAACATCCCAGCAACAACAGCTCCACTCCAGCTCAAAAAGCCAGGGAGCTGAATAGCCCAAGTCGGAATCGGAATCGAAATCGAAGTCGAAGTCGAGAAATCGGAGACGGAGACGGAGGCGGAGAAGGAGACGAAGACCGGAGTTCCCAATGCCTGTATGAATTGAACAATTGCTGCGTTCGTTTGCGCAAAGCAAATATTTTACAAATCAAGCGCTTTTCTGATTTTGTAAATGTGGGCTACCAATTTCCCTCGGTACACACACGCACACACCGAGTCTGTTGGTGTGTACACACGGACGAAAGCGCAAGTCATTGGCAATGTGGCGTGGCCTCCTCCGGAGATCTACATATCCACCACTCGCTCACACTTCGGTGGCCATAAAACCAGGAAGAGGAGGGCTCGTGCCGCAGCCAGTTGGCCCTGCAAGTCCGCAAGAGGCATTCTACTAACAATATTTAACTGAAAAATATTTATTATTTACCAATTTGTTTGCTCGACTAATAACAATAATCGTAGCAGCACAAGAACAACAAGAGCGGGCGCAAAGAGAAGCCACAACTGAAAAGAAAAAGTCATTCATAGAGAGCGCCAGCTCTCCCCCAATGCATACAGATATACAGATACATATACCCACTTCGATTCCAGCCCCCGTTCTCCTCCGCTGGAAGCCAAGGACACTGCACCGCTATGAAAATCGAATACGAAACAATCACAAATATTGGCAGCCAGCAACTGCAGGCGGGGATCAGGAGGAAGGGAAGGACAAGGAGGAGCAGGAGCAGCAGGTCGCCCCCATTTCGCACTTGGCAGACATGCGCTAGACGGCGGCTTGTGTACACTCTGCCCACCATTTGCCTGCGACGCCGGCTGCACTTGGAAAAATGTCCTTAAAATTGAAAAATTGATACGATTTCTATTGGTAATAAACAAGTTAAATCAATTGTCTTTCTAATATCTCACTCGTTGTTAGAAAAGAGAAGGGTTTATTAACTGGATTTCATTTTGTTTTTAATCAATTTATTGGTTTCAGATTGTCTAGTTCTCAATTCTTAACCACTATCTACTGCCAGGTTATTTTAATTATTATCACTACATATTTGTTCTTCAAATTCGAATTCTAAATATTTTGAGTTACCTTGTTATATCCTTTTTGCTTAGTGTAGCGGTGGAAATGGGAGCGGGATTGCCTTCTCACCATCGACGTCCTTACTGGCACAGCGGCATTGTTTTTGTTTGCCTTTTTGTATTTCTATTTACTCGCAAGTTTAGTTTGAGTTTAAATTTATTCCCACCGCCGTCGAAGCGTCCTGTTCCGAACCGTTCCGAACCGCCATGCGTGGGCGAGAGCCGCCTCCTGGATGCCGGTTGGATTTCTTGTTGATTCCGCTTTGCGATGCTATGCGATGCTATGCGATGCGACTCGATTCGATCCAATTGGTGCGGCCTTGCCCCGCCAGCCCCGCCAACCCCGCCGAGTCCCAGTTGCCAACCCCTGGCTGCATTAGAGCCAAAGTTGTTAAGCAGCGCTAGATAAGTGCTCGAATAAACATAAATAATAAATGACATTTACTAAATAAAAATATTTGCGTTCGCATAATATTTGAGCAGCAAACTCAAACTCGACAGCCAGCTCCAGAGCGCTCTCTCTTCCACGGCTCTTTGGGTTCTAGCTGGCTTTTCTGTCTCTGTGTGTGTGTGTGTTTGGGATGGCCTGGCCAACACAACATGGCCGACACACACACACGCACACAGTCGCTTTTGGTTTTGGTTGATTTCGGAAGCAATTTTGGCACCAAACGTCGCGCTTTCCTCGGCTTTCGTCTGGCCATGTCAACCTACCATGAAGGCGGAGAAAGAGCGGTAGTACTAGTATCCGAAAATACAGAAAACACAGAAAAACATCGCAAAATTTGTGCTTTCACTTTCATTTGTTTGCTGTAATAACAAGCGCAAGGTAGCGAGCGCATTTGAAGACTGTATTGTAGTTGGGCGTGGGCACACAAATGCGATTCGCCGGAGGAGGAGATGGAACCCACCGCGTTCTGGGTGGTTATTCGTCTTTGTTTGTTTTCAGCTTTGACTGTGCATTTGTCAATGCAAATAGACACAAAATTAAAATCGTACAGCGAGTGCAGGAGGGAAGTCATTGACATTGACACATCGATTAGCCCCAAAGTTTGACGACTCGAAAGCTTCGTTTCGGAACCTTGTTCCACTTTTATTAACCCAAAGCAAACCCCGATTAACATGCAGATTCAATGACAATCAGCCACGCTAATTATGCAAAGTCAATTAAGAAATTTCCAATGAGTTTCCCTGAGCCAAGAAAAAAGGATGAAAACTCGAGCGGTTTTCGAGCCATCAATTATAATTATTTCCAGCGATTTTCTTTCGCCCAAGATACTCAGTTGACCCGTCCGTGCAATTAAGCGGAATCGAAAGGACAGACGAAAGATTAAACTGCAATTGGCCAGGCCAATCAGCTGGAGTTTTCTGGAGCCAAGTTTTTTCCGTTCTTTCGCCCCGGATAAATGCAGAAATGCCTGCAATTAGCTTGAAGTGTCTGCAAGCAAAGTGGAGAGCCGGGATTGCAATTGGCTTATCCTCCGGGAGACAAACAAATGTCGGAATAAAAAGCAATCACCCACTGCAGCAACTTCGCATCGTAAGCCGCAACAACAACCCAAACAAAAAAGGCTAAACGCTTCTTTATATTAGCCCATTGCCGGAATATCAATTGTGTTAACGCCGCCGTAATCAAATCAAGATCATCGGGCGGGTGTCAGTCGTCAGTAGTGAGTAGTGAGTCACCCCCCGCCAGCCCTTCGTTCATTGAGGGAAAATCAAAGTTCAGCCGGAGTACCAAACTATTAACTGCTAAAACGGCAATGTGCACGAGAGCCATGAAACCAAACCGAGCACAGTTGGATTAACATCATCACAGCACCACCCCTGCAATCAGTGCGAGCCGTCACCACATCCGACGACTTCTCCTGCCCCCTTTGCACCACCCGGTGGGTCGACCTGCTCACAAATTGCTCGCCCCTTGCAGTCACACAAATGAATAATGAAACGCTTATTGTCGCAATTATTTTATTGCCCTGATATCTGTAGCCTCAAAACATACACCGAAAACGAAAACGAGAATGCGAGACCGAATGGAACGGAATGGGATGTCGCCGTCGATGGAAATGACGATGATGAAGAGGACTCAGGCATCGCCAGCAATCGTCCCCTTCTGGGGGAAAAAACTATAAAGGGAGCAATAAGAAATACCCTACAATTTAGGTAAATCACTATTTAATCAAATAAATATAACAGAATGAGTATTATTTTACTATGAATTATATATAATAGTTTTTGTTCCATCTCGCTATTAATTACTTAAGACATTCCATAAAAAATATATAACAAACATAACTTTAACCACTGGGAAGAGTATTTCAACTTCCACGTAACAGGCTTTCCCATATTCAATCCTACCAGGACAATGCACTCTGTCTCTGTCGCTCCCGCGTCCCTTCGCCAGGACCCAGGACCTTCGAGCTCGAACCCAAGTCTGAGTCCTGATGTATGGCATAATCCTTGCTATTATTTGGGGTTGATTGTTCGTGAACCGGGAGTGAGCGCAGACGAGCGTTTTGTTGCTGGCCGTTTTAGGGGTTGTCCTGGCCAAGAACAACAACAGTGCATTAGCACTTTAATGCGGCTAGTGAGCATAAAATGTAGAAACAAATGCTCGCGCCCATTTCAATTAAATGCTACACGGGGCAAGGGTCCTGGGGACAAAGCCGAGGAACAAGACCAACAACAGCATCAGCAACAATAACAACAACACAAACGCCCCCACTCCTCATCGCCCTTCGATTCTACAACCCACAATACGAATATATATACAACCCACCCACCCACTGGCACTTTCATGTCGTGGCAATTTATTTCGAGGGTGTTGATGGGCGGTTTTGTTTTCATTGGATTTCTGTTGCTGTTATTCTAATGCCCGACCACGCCGGGATATTTTCAATCAAAAGGCGACCAGCCACCACCGAAAGGAGGCTGATTCCTGATTCCCCTGGCTTATTTCCCTGAACCAAGAACCTGCGTGTTAAATGCCAGCATATGTGAAAATAAGCTGTGACAAATGGCTTAATTTAGTTGTCAGTGCGGCCAGAGGGCCCAAAAGGGCCGCGACAATTGTTTAACATGTTTTAGGCATGTAAAAATATTGGCACATTACGCAGAGATAACACGGCAAACACGGTGGGGGCATTCTCGAATCGGCCCTAAATAGCTAATAAAAAATATTTAGAGCTTGCTAGTTGACCTGCTGTTAGCATTATTCGTCAGAGTTCAAGACATTGATCTGACCCGAGGACTTGCACCTGTCGCGCGGCCTGACATTTATTTGCATGTCAGTCGGGCTTAAAACTTTCTGGCCCTAGAACATCTGCCCGAATTTTCCTCTTTTCCCAACCGGCGATGGGGTTGCTCGAAGACTCCGGCGACGTCGGGTTAGACGTGATTGACAGTCGCCTTATGAATGGGCGCCCATTGTGCCGGGCAGGTACTTAGCCGGTGCGGAGCTGCAGTATTACGGATTTTTATTGGGATTGCACCCGCGGCGACAGCCGGTAAGCTCCGCTCCATGTACCGATCAATTAAGGAGGATTACCGCCTCTGACATTTACATGTGCTGTGCGGCGAGCTTTAGCACCAGGGTGCCAGTCTGCCAGTCTGCAGTGGCTTCTGCTTTGGCTTTGGCTTCGGCCTTAGCTGTTGGCATTGTTGCGGTGCCGCTGCTCAATTGGCCAGAAAAACTGTTCGAGCACTCTCGACCAGATGACTGGAAAAGTGCACTTCCCCGATCCGAATGCTGCTCATTTGATGTTCTGCGGGGAATTCCGCCTGCTTAAATCTTTTTGACTCGCAACTCGGAAATGATGGCTTATCCTGTTTTCTTTATTGGCTAAAGATGCCGAGAGTCGGTTTGTTTTGATGGCTTAGCTGGCTCAACAATTGCCGTAGGATCCGTGGGCCGCTCTCATGCCAGATCGGTTCTGTTGTCCTGTTCGTCCTGTTCATCTGCCTAGCCATTCATGAAAATGGTTCTGTGAATGAGCCTGCGGGCAAAGGGACTCCGATTCATTCACCTCTAAGCCGTCAATTGAATGTATCCGATCTGCTGGCATGCATTCAAATGAATTTCTTTTAATTGAATCAGTGTACTTATGATTAAGTAGAACAAATATAAGATTTATTTAAATAATATACAACTGATCTTATAAAAATTATAGCAATGCGATCCAGAGCAAGTTAACCAACTCAGGACTCGGATGTTTTTAAGAGTCAAACAAGCAGTGCTCCCCATTGATATACCAGGAAAAACCATGGAATTAGGGCAGCCGGTCTGTGTGTCAGCCGGAGTCGCCTTTTCCCGGGGCTGTTGCTCTACGGCACTTGAGCAATTTGAAGGACACACATGGACCCTACGACCGGAGCGGTTCGGCTGAGGCAGCTCTTGCTGAGCTATGCAAATCCAAAAGCCCAACAGCGGGGTGGCAAAGTGGGTGGTGGATGAGGAAATTGCGGAGGATGGGGCACGGGGTGTGGCGCCCACTTGACAAATACCATTTTCGAAATTGAAAGACAAACTTTTGAACAGTCGACGTCGACGTTGCCGCTGCTGCTGCTTTTGCTTCTGCTGCTTTTGCTGCTACTGCTGCTGCCGCTGCTGTTGTTCTTGCTGCTCTGGCTGAAAATGGAAATGAGACACAATGTGCACCAGCAGTGGCGAACGGCATCCGCATCCACATCCACATCCACATCCGCATCCTGCTGACGAATTTGCTGAGTGTGTTGATTTGTTGATTCGTTTCGCCTAATCGCACCATCACCACCACGGACGGGCAACAGATTCTGCCGGAGAGAGCCGGAGTCGCAGCCGGGCAGCTATCCTTCCTTTCACTCGTCCGCCGGCCGGACGAATTGGCAGACAAACTTGTCCAGTTGGCGAGCACATTGTCCCAAGTTGGAAGCGGGCCAGCAGCTAGCAGTCGAGCAGCCTGGCAGCCTGGCAGCCTGGCAGCCTGGCAGCTCCTTGGGTCCTTCGTACGCAAATGTGTTTGTCCTGTGCACGGACATGTGTGCGAGTCCGGAGTCCGGGAAAGTTTGACTCTCGGCACGGCACGGCATGGCACAAGTGTGCGTGGGTGGAAATGTGTTGAAAATTTATTGACATTATTCAATTAATTATTGTGCAAATATTTTCGCTCGCAAACACAGATACAAGCGCACACATTCGAGACTCGTAAGTGGCAGGGAATTTGTCATTAATTGTGAATTAGATTGCATGAAACTGTTGCCTGTGCTGTGCCAAATTTGTTTGTCCTTGTTGTGCTCTGCTGTGCTGTGCCGTTCTGTGCGAATCGCATTCAATCACTCGCTCGTCCATTTATGCAGTGAGGCGTTCTCCGCAAACAACGGATGAGAATCGGAGGATGCGTCAGTGTTCACTGTTCACTGTCCACTGTTCAGTATCCTCTGTCCAATGTCCACTGTCCCATGACCATGTCCACTTCCGCTGGCCTCGCCGGAAGCTGCCACGCCCACTTTCCCTCCCGGCCTGCCATTAATTTCGCCTGCGTACGCAAACACATTTCAAACAAATCGAATTAATTTAATACGAGATTTTGATTTGATTTTTGCCAAATGCTAAATGTATATGCTCGTATTTTTCCCTGTTTGCAATGATGTCCGGGCATTAACTTAATTGCATTTAAATGGAAAGCATCATTGCCAGCGCATTTCGTGCGAATTTTAATTAAAACAAAAATAAATAATCAGCCGGAATGTGGAGCACTCATCAAGCCGGAATATTGACCGCTCCCCGGACACTTTTGGGCTTTAACCGTTTGCAATAAGACTGGCTGCCGCTGGCCAAAACAGGATCATCCTGTGTGTTCATTCATCATACTCAGGATCCTAATGAGTTCCCCCAGTTCCGCTCCCAGCGCCCTCCATTCGTTGGCCTGTCAAAACGCAATTTGATTATTAGATGCCGGCCATGCGGTCGTCTGAAATTTCATCCAATCGAATGGGCTGCTGCTCCACGATAAAGGTGTGTTCGAGCTGCCAATCGATAAGCCGCCTTGCCCGCCCGCCTCCTCCGCACATCAGTCACTGTCACCCCGCCACGGAGCCACCTAGCCACCGGGCCAGCGAGCCACCCAACCACAAATGGGCAACCACCCACTCCCCGTTCCACGAAGCCATGTAGCCACCTCCACATGCCGAAACGTGATTAATGCGTTGACGTTGCAGCTAAGCCCGCTGTTGCCGGCCATCAACAGCAGATATAGCCCAAGATATCGGCGAAAACGTATGGCGGCAAGTTTTAGATAATGCCCAGCAGATTTCACACCCGACCCACACAGATTTGTTGTGTTTTGATTGCCGAGAAAGCGACACGTGGCAGGACTTTTGGTCCTTGCCAAGGAGCACGTGCCCGCATTTGCGAGCGTAAGGTTTCGCGGATTAATTTCAATTTGCTGAATAAGAAGGGTGGAAGTGGAAGTGGGAGGCTGCAGAGCTTGCTGCTAATTATGTGTGGAATGTTTTAGATAAACAAGAGCACACAATGCAGCAAGGAGCACGGGCTGCAGCGGCAAAAAGGACAACCGCTTCTAAAGGCGGCCACTTGTCAGCTTGGTCGCTGGTGTTGCTGTTGGGTATTTGGGTGTTTGGGAGTTCGGGTATTGCTGTTGCTGTTGCTGCTGCTCTTGCTGATGTTGCTGCTGCTGGCCTAATCCGTAAGTGTCGTTCTCAAGCACGCAGCAGCGGCAGGCGCTGATAGAGCACACACACAGCGGCCGACCCGCCGAAAGGACACTCAGGACATTCGCCAACCTCCCCTCGCCAGCTTTCCCCCAGTTTATAATGATGTGGCGCTGTCGACATCGACGTGTCATCGACAACCGGCAACGGTTTTGGGTGGGGTCGCAGTCGCAGTCACAGCCACAGCCACAGCCGCACAGCCAGCCTGTTGGTCAGAGATAACAGCAATTTATTTTCAAGTCATCATTTTAATTATCCCGTTCGCAATGCCAGCCAGAACCTTGCGTTCCGTTCTGGGCGCGGCCGGCGTTAAACGTGACAACCAACAGCCATCGCACCATGGCAGCCATTTTGCTCATTAAAATATAATATGTATTTTTTAATTTCAGAGAAATGTTTGCACAAAAATTTCCTCGAAACAAAGTTGAGAGCCGAGCCGTTCGTTGTCTGTTCCCTCAGTTTCCCTCGGAATACCTCCTTTCGCCCTTCGCCGTGTCCTTTTTCCTTTTCGCTGGAGCCGGGGAACTTTTCCCGTGCCTTGTACATTTCCATCTTTTATTCCCTGTCTGTCTCTGGCTGCAGCTCAACTGGAGCCCGAAAATCCTTTTTCCCTTTATTTCCATTTCCATTTTTTTCCGCTTTCCATTTGTCTAACCGGGCCCCACCCACCGGGCCTAAGCCCAAAAACCCCAACCAACCAGGCAGCTCAACCCATCCGCCATCATGCGTTTTTATAACCGGAAGCGTTCATGAGAAAGTTTCCGCTTTCATAACCGAATTTTAATTAACTTTCGAAAACCTAATTACAAAGTATTATAATAATGAAAAAGCAGTGCACAAAGCGAGTGGTAAAGAGGGGAAGGGGGTTCCATGGGGGTCTACGGAGAGACCCAACCACCCAGCCAGCCCAACCATCCGAGCGAGTGCTGCCCCTGCAGCGACATCCACGACTACATCCTCCATTTCAGAAACCTCCTTCGTGCACTGAAAATAAATAAAGATCTAAAGCAATGCATTTACTACTATTTTCCAAAACAATTCAACTCAGTATGCACAAAAACCAATTTGTATTTTGGATCTATTAATCGTTAGAAAAACGTTTATTATTCTTATGATATTTCTGCAAGAAATGTACTTTACTATATTACGTAAATTTCCTAATTCAAGTACCTTACCCCCAAATGCCATCCTTTTATTCCAGTGTCCGCACGCTGTCTTTGAGTGCCTTGGTTTACGGGAAAGCAGAGAAAGGATGATGGAGCTCGGAGGATAGCAAAGGCACTACTTCCTGTGTATCCATCCATCCGGCATAAGCTCAGGAAAAAAGGGTTGCCCGACCACTTTTTCTGCTCCGGCAGAGATTCTCCTCCGCTTTGTGTGCCCCAACTTGGCTGTGTCTCGTTTTAAAATTAAATATTCCATTAGAAAATTACTACAAGATTGTGGTTCTTTATTAGCAGCAACAGCAGTCGGGGCTTTTGGCTACGGACTCAACCGAATTCAACTTTGTTTGCCACAATCTCTGTTGCGGGAAAGCGAGTTAAAACTGAAATTCGGTTGCTTTATAAAGTGCCCGACTGTCTGAAACTTTCATCTCTGAATCCAATTTAAAGTTGGTATTTTTGGTAAATTTTGCTTATGCAAATAATAAATGCTATCAAATAAATGCATGCACATAATGCTGAGGGGGGCCCACAGACTTGCGATGACTTTCGCATGGAACTGTGGCAGTCTTCAATTTTTAATGACCAGCAAATGTCATGACAATTTTTCCTATTTGCCAATTTCCAAATGGCTTTGTTTTGCCAGTTGTTCGGGGCAGAGTTTAGCACGACCTGTTTGTGGAAATAGAATTTTAAATCTGTCCTCGGCTAAATAATTGCAAATTGATGGCGAGGCGGCCGCTTTGTGGCGGGGCATTTATGAATAGATATGGAATTCAGCTGGGCCGCCTTGTCTAGAGAGCTCAACAAACTCTGGCCCCGTCGAACGAACACACACTCCCGTGCTTCAGCGTTTGAGCGTCTTCAGCGCGCATGTCTGGCATTAAGGCATCGATATATAAATTGTGGACAGACTTGGTGGGGGTTCGAGTGGGTGGTTGGGTGGTTGGGTGGTTGGGTGGCTGGGTGGTTGCCAGTTTAGCCGAACCAACCCCAAAACACAGATTTCCTAAGCCAGCCCAGATGGGGTTGTTTGCTGGCCGGGAGTAAAATGAAGAAACTCCGCCAGAACGCTGACAGTCACAATGTCAAGGAAAAATCGAAATTGAAGCGACAACAAAATGGCGCTTGGTTTGTTGTCGCTTTTAGAGACCGAGACCCAGACCAAGTCGCCCAGTCCCCAGACCCCTGTTCCCAGACCCCAGACCCATTTTCCTTCCCCTTGGCGAACAACAAAGCGAACTCTTTATGGAGCAGCTCCGGCCGGGTGGAAGCTATAAAAAATGTATTAAAGCCGGTCGCCCACATGCACATGTATAAATAAAATGTCGCTTATGGAAACATGTAGAAATGGTGACCTTCCTGCTTAATTAAAAACGACAACAGCTTGTCAAACATGCCCCAGCTACAAGATAACTGAATCGTTTCTCCGCCTAATGTCTGCGGAATGTCCGAGAGTCGTAGGACCTGGTGGATGGATCGTAGGTTCCTCCAGGTGAATCACACCGATGTTAATCAGCGGTGGATGGTTACCAGTTCGCCAGTTCACCAGGGGGAATGGCGACGGATCAGGCTCCGTCCGTTGTTTATACTGCCGAGATAAGGTCTCCGATAGGGAGGTGCTCGCCCCGAACTCCCGGTGCCCCATGAATATTACTAGAAGGCAAACAGAACGTAGTAGTGGCGGTTAAACTGGAGGGAAGACTTCCCTCCCCGGATTCGATTTCGGGCGGAGGGATGGGTTATGGGCTCTGGGTTGCAGGCTATGGGTTGGGCTGAGATGGGTTAGTCAGTATGTCAGGTCCGGGATGGAACCCATCCCGCTTGTTTACCTTCTTGTTCCGTTGCAATTTATGAGTGCACTGCGATAAGGGTTTATCATCGGGACGCGTATATGGTATATGTGCACTCGTTTAGTGGAAAACTGCACTCTGCATCTGAGTGACGGCGATTAGATAGCGTCTCCTGGAACTGCTCGGCTATCGGTCGTTCAATTCGAATTCGCTGCATTGATAGACCCTACAGAGTCGATATAGGAAGATAGGTAGATAGGCTGTACAGGCAGCCCAATCAATGTATAAATGATTGTTGGAGGTCAGTTGCTTGAATCAACAGAGGTGTCCCCTTCGTCTCCGACTGCGAGGGAAATGAAAACAAATTTATGGTCTTTTTTCCTTTTCTTGTATTTCAAACATTAAAATAGTCGATTTTGTTGTCGTTGACGTTGTGTTTGTTTTGCATGATTTATAATAATATTAATTTTTACTAGCTTTAGAGTTGGATTTAATTCTTGCATTGACATTTATTGAATTTATATTGTGTATTTTACAATAATTTTCATTTGTTTCTGTGTCAGTGTGTGTTTGTGTGTGTGTGTGTGTGTGTGTTATATTTAGACTATTTTTATCAAGTTTAATTAATTAGCTTAGCTCAATGTAAAAAGGGTCTTTGTTTTGTGTTTGCATTTCGTTTTATTTTTTTCTTTACGCACAATATAACTAATATTAAAAATTATTGAATAATAATTGCAGTTTTCGCTTTTTATGTGTTTTTTTTCCTTTTTGTTTTTTGCTTTCGTTATTTATGCTAATTAAATGTTAAATGCTATACAATATTTATATTTATATTATGTTTACTTTCAAGTGGTGTGGCATAATTTCATACAATTTGATTAATTCTCGAGTTAGTTAAAAGTTGGTTGCTTGCAAGTGGGGGGCCTTAGTTATGTTGGTTTTTGTTGTGTTTTTCTTTTTGGAGGGGGTGTTGCTTAAAGGTATCTATTTATAGATTATTTACAAAATGCCTTAGCCTAACGAATTCGTACAACAACAGAAGACACACAATGTAAATGAAATGCGGGTTTTGCGATATATCGGCGTATATCGATGCGCGTATATATAAATGGGAGTTTGATAAATTATTCAATAAGAACGCGACGTTTCCTATGCATGGCCAGATTTTTGTTGCTTAGATAGTTTGAAGATTCTTAGGGTGTTTGCTGGACTGCTCAACATGATGGTTTAGATTTTAGATTTCTTTTTGGTTTTGATCATTTGCGATTCGAATTCGATTGCGATTGCGATTGCCTTTGGGTAAAGGTTTTAGTATTTGTTTCTCTCATTCGGGGACTGCTTTAGTGGGGGCTTTGTTTTCTAAAAGAACATTACACACGATCCCTTCTCTCTCGTTCTATATCTTCCTATTTTCTCGGTAATGATACATTTAAAATGTCTTTCAATTTTTAGTTTTAACCGCTTTGATTGTTATTGCTTGTTTCGAAACAACGAAAACAAATGGCACGGAATTATTATTTGTGTTTGTATTAGCAAAACGTAAAATGTTAACAAAGGTTCTGCTGCACTTACAACTACATCACTTTTTCTTTCGCTCCTACTCCTGGCACTCCATCTACTCTATCCACTACTCCTCCTCCATATACTACTCCTCCTCCTCCTGCTGGAACTATCAACTGGAACTGATCAACTCAAAGGCAGCGCTCTCGATCGGCTCGGGAATATGTACAGTGGCGGCCCAAGACTCACGTGCTCAAAGGATGCGACCCAGCGACTTGCCACCGGCGACTTGCCACCGGCGACCAGGTGCTAAAAGCCACTGGCTCCGCACTCGCTAATTGGCAGCAGGGCCGGCAACAAAGCCGCTGCCTGTCGAGGGCTACAGCTACAGGAGATTCTGCAGGGCGGCGGCCCCGTTGAACGTGAGGCTGTGGTTCCAGTTGCGGTAGCCCGCCGCCGCCGCGTACTGCTGGTAGTTGTTGTACAACTGCTGCTGCGCCGCCTGGTGCTGCTGCAGTTGCTCCTCGCTCAGGTCGCTGGTGATGTTCGAGGAGTCCTCCTGCAGCTCCTGCAGCAGCTGCTGCTGCTGCTGGTGGTGTTGCTGCTGCTGCTGCTGTTGCTGCTGCTGCTGCTGCTGTTGCTGCTGCTGGTGCAGCTTCTGTGAGTAGTTGGAGGCCGATCCGGAGCCCGATCCCGATCCCGAACCAGATGCTGATCCTGCTGATCCCGATCCCGATCCCGATCCCGCCTTGGCCTTGGCTGCCGACGTTGCTGGTGTGTTGGAAGCGGATGTCAGTTGCTGCGCCGCCTGCTGCTGCTGCTGCTGCAGCGAGTGCTGCTGCTGCGAGTGCTGCTGCTGCGAGTGCTGCTGCTGCTGCGAGTGCTGCTGGTGCTGCTGCTGCTGCAAGTGCTGCTGCTGCTGCGAGCGCAGCATCTGCTCCGCGCGTCCTTAAGCCAGCGGGTATTGGTGATGTCACAAGCTCGTGGTTCCGGCGGGCGCGTGGTAGCCGAGGCTCTGGTAGTAGGAGTCCTGGCCTAAGGCAGCGTGTGAGTTGGTCAGCGGACTGAGCGCGTTGTAGCCGGCGTACTGGCTCATGTCGTACATCTTGATGTCCGCCTTCGACTCCGTGGGCAGCAGGCGGTTGATGGAGAACGGGTGGCTGGAGGGCGTGTAGCCGGAGGGCTCCTGCTTCAGCGGGTGCATCGAGGAGTGGTAGTCGCTGATCAGCGACGGGTGGCACCTGTTCGCCATCATGGCCGAGAGCTCCTCCTGCTGCAGCTGGTGGTGCTGGTGGTGGTGGTGGCTCGGCACGTGCTGCGGCTGCTGGCTGAGGCAGAGCTCCGCGTTGGCGTGCAGCATGGCCAGCGCCTCCGCGTCCTTGCTGTGCGCCGCGCTCAGCACGTTCACGTTGACGCCCGCGATCGAGGCTCCGCCTGCCTCCTTGTGGTGCTGGTGGTGGTCCAGCCGGCTGTGGTGGTGGTGGTGCATGTGGTGCGAGTCCTCGTGGTCCTTCTTGCCCGGACTCGTCGCCTCCAAACTGCTGTGCGAGGGGCTCTTGTGCAGCTGCCGGATGGCCTCCTTCTTCTCGTCCTTGAAGCGCTTCTGCCGCCGCAGATAGCATCCGTTCTCGAACATGTTGCCCGAGTCCGGGTGCAGTGTCCAGAAGGATCCCTTGCCCGGCTTGTCCGGCGTGCGCGGGATCTTCACGAAGCAGTCGTTGAAGCTCAGCGAGTGCCGTATGGAGTTCTGCCAGCGCTGCTGGTTCTGCCTGTAGAACGGGAACAGGTCCATGATGAACTGGTAGATCTCCGAGAGCGTCAGCATCCGCGTCGGGTTGTTCTGGATGGCCATCGTGATCAGCGATATGTAGCTGTACGGCGGCTTGGCGTGCGTATAGCTCCTCCGGTACGTCGTGGGCTTATCTACTCGCGATCTGCCCAAGGAGTTCGGCGATCCCGTCTCCATTTCCCGCGATCCCGGCGGCATGGCGCCGTAGGTGCCGCTCAGACCCGCCGCCGACATGCTGGCCGCCGACATGGCCATGCAGCCGCCCATGTTGCCCAGCGGCGAGCCCATGCTGGCGTAGCTCATCGAGCTGGGCGTCATGCAGTTGCCGCCCATCGAGTTCATGGCCGCGGCGCCCATGCTGCCGTTCATGCTGGCGTTCATGCTGGCGCTCATGCTGGCGCTCATGCTGGCCACCGCCGCCGCGGAATCCAAGACGCTGGAGCTGAAGGTGGCCGCCGCCTGCGGGGGAGACGGAGGACATCCCGCCCACCGGCAGGCCCATGCTGTTCATCGTGTAGGCGGAGCGGGCCAGGGGACTCATGCTGCCGCCGTTGCTGGTCGGATTGGGGTTGTTGTTGCTCCCCGGCGGCGGCGGACCGCCTCCCCCGCCGCCCCCGGAGCCGCCGCCCGAGGGAGGGCCGCCCGAGCTGGCCATGCTCACCGGAGCACTGCTCGGCGGCGGCTCCGCGTAGAGCTTCTGCATGATGTCAATGGTGGTCTGGTGGGGGCTCCCCTTCAGAAAGCTGTTCAATAGTTGCGCCGTTATGTTGCCGGCTTTTGGACGCGCTGCCCGCTGGTGGATCGATGGAAAAGGCAACGCGTGCGGGACGCGTTCTTCGAAACAAAAATGAAAAACTTGAGGTCCTTTTAAGATGTGGCTTTCTTGCTAATCGGGGTTTCGAATCTTCGGTTTCAGAGCACTATCACTGCTCCAACGGGATTGCACTTGGCTGGCATTTTGTCGGGGGCACTAGTCACTTGTTGTTGGCCAAAAGGGTTCGGGGCTTTGTTTGTGCACACTAAAAACACTGCTATTAACTTGCGATTTGCTTGTACGATTATTTGTACGGGTTGTAAAATAACGTGGCTCTATTTTTGTTATGATTCTTTGCTATTCGTTTCTTCTATTTTCATTTGCTTTTCTTGCTTTTTTTTGTTGTCTGCCGCCGTGCGGCCACAAAAAAACCGACGCACGAACGTGGATTGCTAGCTGGCTGTTGGCCACTGAAGTCTGAAGCTGGGAGCTGGAGCTGGAGCTGCTGCTTTTGCTGCTGCCTTTGCTGCGTTTGCTGCTGTTGCCGCTGCTGCTGCTGCTGGTCCGCTCGAGTGTCTCTTTGGCTTGAGCTCTTGAATGTGACTGTTTGCAGAGGGGAACGCTTGTCTACTATTTGGCTTGCGCTTGCTGCCAACAAATATTGTTCGAGCCGCGCTCAAGTGCCGGCGTCGGCGTCGCAGTCGCCGTGGGCAGCGGCCGCGGCAGCATTGGCTCCGACTCGCTCTCGCCCATGGCCAACTGGATAGTGCGTCTCACCACCGGCGGTGAAGTTACCAATGACAGCCGGCGGTTCTCTTACGTACACATCTGAGGTGCGGCGCACGCGCATTGGTCGGCGGGCCTCTTGTATCAACAGAGCAGCTCCGGTTGCCAGGCAACTGGCCCGCCAGGGGGCGTGGCCAGCCGTTTGGCGAGCAACGCCCTCCACTCACACACCCTTAGATACACGGTCGGAGCCCGTACAGATACAGATACAGATAGAAATACAGATACAGATACACTCGCTGCTAATGCTGAGCGACGCCATGTTACAGTTAACGATTTTCCCTAATGCGATCAATAATCGCTCGCTCTCGTTCTCGCCGTGGCCAACAAAAAACGAACCAAAGGCGAAAAAAAAGCAAGAAAAAAATAAGGTAAAACTGGAAATAAAACATAGACGAGGTCTGGAGACCGGAATCTCCGGGGAGACCGAGAATCCGACAACGACGCTCTGTTGTGGCAGAGAAGCCAGCCGCCTTGGCTCCCAAAAGAAGACATTCGACAATATGGTATGTGTGGTGTGGTGTGCCTTCCGTCAGTTTTTTCCGCATTCGCTCGCCTTTTTTGAGGTTAAGGTATGCCAATGTCACTCTCATTCATTCCCATTCGCATTCGCATTCGTGGCGAGGCATCGCGAGCGGCAGCAGCAAACTCAGCGGCGCAGTTCTCCTTTTTGGCAAGTCACTGCGAAAGTGACCCAGTTCCGCAGGCCGTCCGTCCGTCCATCTCCATCGCAGCCACATCACGTCCTACCTGGACACCTGGATACCCTAGTGTCTGAGTATCTCAGTATCAGAGTATCTGAGTATCTGCATTCTGGACACTGAATTCCGAAATCTGGAATCCGAAACATCCGCAGTTCATTGATAGCGCGTGCTGGCGGATACTTCCTGGTATCCACCTTTATGGCCACGGATAAAACGCATTTTAATTTCGGTCATAAACCATAGACGCCTTTCATATTCCGCTTAACCCTTTCGCTTGGCCAAGTGTATCTGCGTGTGTGTCTCTGAATGTGTGTGTGTGTCTGTGAAAGTGTATGTGAGCCAGGCTCATTATTGCGGCCATAAACTGGCAATTGTCCCGTTTCTCAATGAAAGTTTTTACTCAATCAGGAGCTACCTGAGTATTCAGAAATGCGGGGAATTTCCGCATTACATTTCCATTTGTCAATGCAGAAGTTTTCTTTTCAATTGTGATTTCATAGTGTGCATTTAGGCGCATTGTCTCTGAATTAGATAAATTACCATTCAAATGTTGTTTTTTACATTTAAACCCATAAACTTAAAAAATTTGTTTGCAGTGTGAATGATCTAAAATATATTTGTTGAAGTAACAACAATTACATCGAGTAACCATGTATAATCAACTTATTTTTCCGTAATTTGAGTGTTTTAATGAGTCATGTCCCTATATCCGGTTTACATGAGTAATACATTTATAATTTTGAGGATTATCTTAAGGGAATTAAAATAGTAAGATAAGGTAGAAAGATAAATGCAACTGATTCAGAAAAAATCAACTCAAAAGTCCGACTGTTAATAATATCGTTCCCTTCAACTTTGCTCGACCTGCCCCATTCGGATATCTATATCGCATCATCGCGATCATTAAGCACCAAACACTTGGGCGACTGAGCACATATGTACCCAAATCCTTATGTGCACTTCTAATAACCGTAATGTGCTTAAATATTTAATATTTTTATGGTATTTCACAGGCAGTTCAAGTGGCTCCGGCTCATTAATGTTTGCCGTGTGGGCGGGCTGGGCAGAGCGCATCAAATGTGTGCTTTTTGGCGGAGACTCTCTGCAAATAGTAATGCCAGGCAGTCCAAAAATGTGTATTTATTTACCTTTTAGTCATTTATCTATTTATTTATTTGCTTTAAAAGCGCGCCACTGTAGGTCGGATCCATCCGTTGACGTTTCGGGTTTGTTTTCCTTTTTGGTTGGGTTTTGCAGCGCTACGATTTGATACAGTTGGTTCGGCTGCACTCGGCGCAAATCGGGTCTAAGCCCTGCTCAAACTTTTTAATTAGTTTCAATTGCTGGCGCCCCCGACGCCCCATGCATCCCCAAATGGATATTTATGGAAAATATTTGCTTTGCTTCTTTTTTCCCGCCGCCCGTTGTTTTGATTTTGTTGCTGGCGCTCTTGTCGAGTTGATATGGCTTTAAAACGCTGCGCTTTCTGTTTGTTTTAAGCATTTGTGTGACGCATGCGCCGTGTGGCAATGACTTTACAAAAATATATCTATCAAAGCGATTGACCAACATTTCTCGGATAGATGACGTCCAACGACCGCCGGTGGCATGAATCCGTATCTGCGGCCGCTCTTTCGCAGTATCTGTGTCTATATCTATATCGGTGTATCGCCATAATTTGTATAATATTTATTTTTATTGTTATTATTTGTTATTGTTGATTTATTTGTTTGTACAATATTTTCACACAAATTAAAATACCCGGCCGCATACGTGTCGACACCATCGCACATTGGAAATCGGACATCGGACGACGAGCATCAATGTCGTTTAAACGGCTATTCGTTTTGTTTTATTTGCTTTGTATTTTTTGGCTTAACCCAATTAACGGGGCTCATTAGTGATTATTTAATCGTTTGCAACAACAGCAGATGATCACAACGTTCTAATGTGCAGCGCAAACAAATCGAGATCTTGCAGTCTTTCTCTTTTGGGATAATCAAATACACTAGAGATTATGCTTAAGTAAGAAATGCATTTGGAGGGGAGGGTTCACCCATCAATTAAGAAACTGTTAAAATGTTGGTTATCTCATAGAGTTTCAGTATATGTGGACTTTCCGGTTTACGTTGGCTTTTAAATCTAGTTTAGGCTCTTGTAGTCTAAAAGATCTGTAGTATGAAATGATTAACAGATACATAAGTATGTTGGAAATTTATTTTCTTATTTACTAGATGTAAAACATATAAAAGAGTTTCAATTTCATCAAGAAATATATGTTTAGTTTTAATTAGCAGGGTTGTAGTGGGCATTAAGACATCGAGGTGTATCTCCTAGGTGTTTCGCCACATTCTACGGATCGGTATCCGTACCTCGGGGTCCGCGTGTGTATCTAGGTCTTTGTACTGCGTGTGCCGTAATGAGCGTAACCATAAAAGCGTCTTTTGTTTTACGACCGCATTGCGCGCGTGTTTACCATAGAAAACAATGCCAATTTTATGGCTGCCCTGCCGCGCAGACAATGGCCGGGCAGAACCGCATCCCGGCATCCCGGCAGTCCGGCAGTCCGACAACCAGCATCCGCCGATATATAGTAGATATATACTGCACCTTATGTACGTACCTTACGCAAAGGTGACACCGAAAGTAGAGCAATCGGGTCAAAAGGGTGATGGCGAGCGGGTCGCTGCATTAATTAGCGGAATGCTGTGGTGGTGTGGGTTCAGCGGATTCGAAGCGGGTTCGAAGCGGATGGGATGGAGTGGCGATTACTTTCTTCGGGCCGTAAAACGTGAAACGGTGCTAAACTGGACTGGCGGCCCTTATCTAAATTAGGATGTTGCTTGTTTGCGGCTGTGTCTGCACATCGCTGCACTATTTGCGTAGGTGTTTCATTTCCGTTTCACAATTTATCTGGCAGCGCACCTTTTGCGCCTCGAGATTTTCCTTCACCTTTTCCTTTCCTACTTTCACATGTGATTTTCTTTGTTGCCTTATCAGTTTTGGCGCGTCAGTCCGTCGTCATCGTGATTCACATTTTCCCCGGCTGGCTGGCACCGTTTGCACTCAAAAGTGCACTTCCCCAAGGGCCGGAGACTCGGGTCGATTCACCCGATGCAGTTTCGAGTCGAGGGAATTTGGCGCATTTGGGTGCGTGCCTTATCGGAGCCCGCGGGCTACGACACCAGATATCGTATAAATCAGAGCCTAGTCGCGGTTTTGCTTGATTATTTCCATTTTTATCTATTTCGCTGCGGCTGGCTATAAAGTTTCTGGTCTTTATCTTTGTGCAAACACCGGAGCAGCGCTATTAAAGCCCTGGCGACCTTATTTCCTCTGGCCCCCAAGAAAACAGCAAATTCTATTCTTTTAATTAAATCCCCGCAGAAGGGGAAGAGCTCCTTTCCCAAAACCCAAACATTGAGGTCAGCATGGCAACGAATTGAAACTATAAAAACTAAATTAAATTGATTGAAAAAAGAAATATCCAAAGTTCAAAAATTTTGTATCTTCTAAATAAAGTTCACTATTTGGAAGGTGTAAGAAATATATAAATAAATATATTCAAAAATTATTTTTAGTTAAAAATATGTATGTACCTATGTATTAAAAGTTCGCTATTATGCCAATTTCGCTCAATCTTCCTAATTTGTTTACCTTAAGTTCCTCGGAAATTTTTAATTCACGTGTATTCGCTTTGAAGTTATTTTCCAAACAAATTATTTTTTAGCTCATATCGATTTGAGTGGCTTAATTGATTAGGAACTCTAGCCGGTTTATTCCCACTAAACCAGTTTATGCAACCCCAACTACAGGGGCGATTTCGAGAATGACCACCACCGACCAAATTGATCATGCGAAAGAATGTTTTGTTCAGCAGCGAGATTTGTTTCTGTCCGCTCCTCTCAAAATACTCATGCAACTTAGCACCAGGCCGCTAATTACTTATTCGTTGCCTGAAAAATTAACTTTCCAGCGGCGGACCATTGTTGAGCGGCAGTGGCGACAACGAGACTGCTGCCAGTTCTATAAAGCCCGAAAAAGTGTGTTTTTTATCTACCTAAATATCTATCTATCTATCTACCAATATGTTACGCACTGAGCCTGGGCCCAGAAGCCGAAGCCTCCCGTCAAATGACGAGCGTTGCGGCAGCCGAAAAGCTGTCAAATTGTCGAAAAAATTATTGTTATCGTGCCGCGCGTTATTGAGTGGCCGTGTTCACACGAAGCTCCAGCTCAAGATACAGATACAGCGATACAGACAGAGATACATTTGTATCTACACATGTCCGTACAAACAATTCAATTAATTGTTGTAGAGCGGAATATGTCACACCGGAGGGATATGGATGGCTAGCCTTCGAGTGGGGGCTTTGGGGGCGGTGGCCCTCCCCCGAAATTTCGGTAGTTTATTGATTTACAAGCTGCGGCCCCTATCGCAGATAGATCCAAGTTTATGGGTGGCGTCCACTCGGGCGGGCTGCCTGGAACTGGAACCGACTTATCGCGGCGGCGTTGTGATTTTTGGAGTGTCGAAACGCCAAAGCAAATATGATTGGAGTTTTATTTACTCAGCCCAGTCCGATTGGGTCTTAATTACTTCCGAAAACAATGACAACCGATGACCAGTGGCGATACGAGCCCAACAGCCCGAGAGCCCGAGAGCCCGAGTCCCCGAGCATTAATCAATTTACAACGAGATTTAAGCAATGGCATCGGTAAACAATAAAATAAATACAATTTGAATACCGGTTTGTCATTTTCTGGCTATCATTCATAAACTTTTGCCCGCCTGACACGAAAATTAGCTCTTCAGCCAAGGCAGACAGCGCCGAGATCGCAGAGATCGGAGTCTAAGGCTGGAACCCCTCTGCTCAAGAGCTGCAGACTGTGGAGCTGTGGAGTTGTGGAGTTGTGGAGTTGTGGAGCTGTGGAGCTGGAGACCTGAAGAGCACCCGTACCCAAATGCTACGTGCTGTTGATCGTGGTGATGACTGCGTAAAAACGAAAAGTAAAAACACCAAACTGGCACACAGCTTGGGATGCTTGAGATGTGTTGGCCGTTTGTGTTAATCCCATCAAGACCCAGCACATTATGAAGTAGCAACACCAGCAACAATAACAGCAGCACCACCGGCATCGACCTAGCATAAACTGGAGCTGCACAGGAAAAAACATGAAATCAAGGCAATCGATTCTTTAATTTTATTGATTATTTAAAACTAAAGTCAACATCTGACTTTGAAGGGATACGGTCTCAAAGTAATGCCCAATAAAAAATAAATAGAATAAAATTGTTTAAATCAAAAATGATTATTTATTTAAAGTCAAAATCTGACTTCGAAGGGATACAATCTCAAAGTAATGTCCAATAAAAAATAAATAGTATAAAATTGTTTAAATCAAAAATGGTCCTTCTTTCGCACTTTTAGAACTTCTTAGGGGTACTGAAAATACAACTATGAGCTTATATTTTGTTATGAAATATTTATTGATCTGATTTTTTCTGTGTGGAGGCAGAAACTGCGGCTGGGACCTAAAGTTGGAGTTGGAGCTGCATGTGGTGAGTGCTCGTGTGCTCCATTGGAGGCTCCATCTCTACATCAACGGCACAAGTGACATAAGTGGCGCTTACCCGATGATGCGTGCGCATCCAACGAGCAGCCAAAAGTCAGCCCAGAGCTCCGGAGCTTGTCTTCATCGTTTTGTAAGAGTCATCACATCATCGCCACCACCATCACCATCGCCATCACCATCATCATCATCATCGTTTTGGTCGCCATCTGGGTTCGCGGTGATAAGAACGTGTTAAATGCAGCGCCGCTTCTTCGTGTGTGGTCCATCGATGGGCGATTGATAAGAGAATTTTGGATGCAGCTGATCCATGGATCGTACTTCTGGCTGCGACTCGCTCTCCTGCTTATTTTTCCTGGCCTGGTACGCATGACGTGACGGGCCGCTGACGTGCCAAGTGCCATCGAAAATGGCAAGTCATTGGCATTTCAACTGGACATGCGGCACCCTTGTTAGCCCGAGCTGTCTCTGGTTCCAGCTCTGACTGGACTGGGACTTCTACTCAGGAGTATATCTGGTTATGCGGCTGTGGCTGTGGCTGTTTCCGAACGAACATCCTTCGACGCATAACGGGCTGCACAGGATAGCCAACTTCAACTCCATCTCCCGCAGGATGACGCAGCAAACGGCAAAAGCGTTAATTTAATAATGGCCAAAATTGGAAGGCAGTCGGTTACAAAAATTTGGTGCAATGTGGGAAATTCGGGTGGCACCTTTCCGGCACGAGGAGGTGTGTTTGTTTTCCTCGTCGCTGCTGCCCATAATTGTTACACTTGGCTGCGCCAAAGTCAAAGCTACAAAGTCAATGACATCCAGAGCAAACAACTCAGGAGCCATGTTCGACAAAACCGAAAGTTTAAATCAATCGATAAGGGAATAAGGGGGTGATTTCTCAGGAACCTCCTAAATGAGTGCAGAAGTTCTTCAGGTAACTGAACTCAAGTTTTAAAAGGATGAAAAGCTATTACAAATTTTAGAAAATCTGGCAATGGAATTTGTAAAGCTAGGGGATCTAAGGGTCCGCTTTGGGTAAAGTTCCTTCCAAATCAAAATCTTTTCCTTTCGCTAAAAATCAAGTAGCACTAAAAACCTTGAATTTTACTGCCGGCCACAATAATTTGCTAGACAAACAATGTCCGCCGGGCGATGGAGCACAACACTTCATAAATAGTTTGCACTTGACAGCTACTGCAGCAGAAGGCGTTGATTTGATTACCGCCCAAACCCCTTTCCCGGGGAATCTGGTGTGAAGTTCCTGTGATTCACTCGGTCGGTGCGAAATCAAAGAGATCTCCGGCCAAACGGCGGCCAAAAGCATCATAAAAAGGTGGTATCTTGTGTCCGCCAGCAGAGTTCATTGATTTTCTGTTGGGCAACTCAATCAAAAATCGAAAAAGAAGAAAACGAATCGGGGAGCATAAAACAAAACGAAGAACTTGGGAAAACGCGCACGGCGGTGGCACTCTATTAGCACCTCTAAAGCACAATTTACAACAAACATTTACAACTGTCAATTGGCAACAAAGCAGCGGCCAGAACGTATCTGAATGTATCTGAGCCAACGAAGAGATCGATCGGCCGAGAACGGCATTGAATTAAGGATACAGGTCACTCGACGCACAAAGGGACCGCCGGTTTTAGGAGCGAAATGAGATGGTTTTTCGGGAACTGGCCGCTGACGAATCGCCGGCAATTTGTTAGCATTAAACAACAACTAATGGGTGCCATTGATGGGGACGTGCATCGAGAACATTTAATATCGTGTATATGCACACACAATCGGTTCTGTCACAGGCCGACTGTGTGTTTCTGAACGGTGCAGTTTAAAAACGAAATTAATAAAAATTTCACTTGAATTGACAAAGTGGCCGAACGCCGTGACGTTCAACTGACGACAAGTGCCACTTGACAAGCTGCCGAACTTGAAATTTTTTATTTCCCTCCGCAGCTCAGTACTTCATTGTTATAGCCGGCATATAGAAGTCTGACTCCTTGTCTGGCTCGATTCGCTGGCTGATTTGTCGGCTGACTGGTGGCTGGTGTTACCTGTCCGCTAACCTCGTCCCACAGCTGGCGATTAATCTTGACATTGAGCCGCATACAGATGCACAGACAATGGCCGAGTGGCATATATAAATGCGATTTCTCGGCTGTTGACAGTAAATAATTTAGCCATCCATAATGGCCACTGATGAGTGTTTTCTGACCTGTGAAGAGACGCTCTCACAGTTTTCCCGCAGGCGATTGCCGACGATTGCATGCGAGATTGCTATCGAGGAAGCTCACGTGCAGAGCACGCGGCCAATGGAGGACACAAGTGCCAGGACCCATCGACATCGGCCACTAGGACATGTAAAGGGATGTACAAATAGATTCCCAGGCCAGAGCTGGTGCTTCACGACAAGTGCAGGTCATCATAATCATGGGCATCATCATCGACATCATTACAATCGACCGCAACTACTTTAATTACCACGCTAGCCGCAGGCCAAACTGCACTGGCAAAAACACGTTTTTTAATTCGGTAAATCGAAAGTTATTTGAGTGGTAAAATATATATAATATAGGTTGACCTTTTATACAAGAAGTTAACTAATTTCCAATAAATAATACAAAACATCTCTTGTTTCTTAGGTTTTTCAATTTTGAAATACGGAATTTAAAGGCAATACACGTTTTTTAATTCAGTAAATCGAAAGTTATTTAAGTGGTAAAAGGGGGTCGTAATATAGGTTGACCTTTTATACAAGAAGTTAACTAATTTCCAATAAATAATACAAAACATCACTTGTTCTTTAGGTTTTTCAATTTTGAAAGACGGAATTTAAAGGCAATAACCATATTTTATTATTTTTTCACACTCTTTTTTTCTTTTACTTAAATACATTCCAGTGTAATCCGAGGTTAATAACTGTAGCATGCCGTGGGCGTGGGTCAAGGGGTGGGCGTGCCCGCTCGACAATTGTAATGCAAAGCGCGCGCGTGTGTGCGTGAGTGGTTGGGCTGTGTGAGTGTGGACCTCGAGAGGGGATCCCCCCGGGCGCATTGCAAAATTCAGTTTCGCTCGATGGCAAAGTTGAGCGTCTCGCCGCTCAAGTGCCAGCCCGCCGGGCTATTGACAGAAATCAAAACGGACCAAGTTGGGCGGACTCGACTCGACTCAGTGGGATCAGGCGAAATGGCAAGCGTTTCCCAGATTTTTTTACCGCCTGCCTGAATGCCGGCCGCCCCCTTTTCTTCCAGTCGAGATGACGGCTTATCGTGGCATCAAAACAAATTCGTTTGAAATTAATTCGGAGATTTGCTTTCATTAGGCGGCTTGCCGGGTGCAAAGTATGTAACTGTGTTGGCAAACACAATGCCGAAACCACCAACCCGACACGCTGACGTCCTGAGCTGCGGCTAATCCCCAAGCAAAACTTTTGGCTGGTGGAAGGTCGGTCCAAGTTTCAGACCTCCACTCCCAGCGACACGTGACCCTCACCCCCGAAAACGATTCGATTGTGTTCCGGAATCGCTTTTTGGACTGCGTCATCACTTTCCATTGCGGAGAGGAACTGAGTTGCTCCTAATGTGACAGTTTAATTGCAGGTGAGGCGAAAAGGGTCGCGTGCTGAGGGAAGCGCCGCTGATGCAATTAGACTGCCGACTGGCGACGACTTTCCCATTGTCCTGCCGTGACTTCTCCATTGAGCCTGCCGTGCGGGCTTCCTGGTGTCGCTATCCATGTCCTGTTGTGCGGGTGCAGTGCGGCGTACCTGGATAAAGCTCTTTTGCGGATCAATAGAGATGACTTTCAACAGCTTTCGGTAAGGGATGTATGGGGTGTTGTCCTAACAGTTCTTCTGTTCAAGCCAACCGTATAAATTCCTCAATAAAAGCGTCTTTATATTGAACTCTTGAAGAATTAATAACCTCGAAAACTTTTTTAGGCAAAAAACATTTTTATTAATCAATAATTAGGAATAAATAAAATTAATTTGCATACTCTACATTAGCGTACAAATTATTTATTATGCATGAAAGCCTGCGAACTTGGTTAGGCTATAAATCAGCCAGTGACACGTTTCCCGGGGGAAAGCTAGGGTCAATTAACCCGTCGTTATCATGAGACCTCGCTGCGAGGGAGTTGCCAAATAGATCAAAGAGTTCCCTTGTTCCCGAAAACCCCAGAGCAGAAGTCTCTTTCCCATTCTTCCCCCGCTCGAAACTCGACCACCGACCGAGAAAAAACTTTCTCACATTACATCACGGACCAGCGAGGACGGCTAAAACAACAAGGACAACTGGAGCGCTCTAAATGGACACCGAACAACATCGTTTAATATTGATGGACATTGTTTGAGCTCTTTATGATGGGAAAGTGAGGCCATCGCTGCCTACGCTTTTCGTTGCCGGTTCAAGTGAATATTTAATTAAATTGTTTTCTAATAACCACGCGCAACTTTGTTGGACGCGAAACACGCGTTGGCAAGCGGCGAGCGGCGGCAGGCCACGCGGCAATCGCAGGACCACCGGGCCAGGACACACCTTGTTGTGCCAACAACATTAGCAGGGGCCGAAATAAAAAAGAACGCAACACAGAAGCGAGAACGAAAACGAAAACGAGAGCCACCCCTTTTTTGCTGCGTATCCTGGTTCTAATTTTCCAAATTACGCACCATCAATCATCGCAAGCTTTGACGAACGTCGAAGGCAAAGTGGATGTGGATGGGGATGTGGAAGTAGATGATGTTGATGATGACGTTAGGAACTACCCCCACCCATTATGGACATCCCACCCGACCAATCCCCTGGCGCAATCACTTGAAGCCAGCGACGTTGCGGCAGCCGCAAGAAAAAAATTAAATTAAACTTCAAGAGGCCACAAGGACCTGCTGGCGAACTAGCATCCTGAATCCTGCAACCCGTAACCATGGGAAGCTGATGTGCTCCTGCTGTTTTCCGTCGTAATTAACGCTAATTGCGTTTGGCCATAAGCCGGACTTTTTGACTTTTCCACGTGTTTTTCGGATTGTCCAAAGGATTTTCCCACCTAATCCTCAGCGAGGTCTGTGTTTTTGTTATGGCTTGACTTTGGCTGACAACAATATTTGCGTTGCATAAATAAGCAAGAGATAATGCCGATCGGAAGTGATTATACTTATGGATTTCTTGGGAAACAGTGTCTGCCGCAATCCCGATCCCAGCAGGACTTTAAAACTGGCCATCGGACTGACCAACGTCGGTTAGATAACTCTCAACCCCTCCATCTGGTAATTGAGAATGCACTCCGGCTAATGAAAGCGGCCATCGACGGATGGATGGGAAGTGGCCAAATTGACTGGATGCGGGGGAACGGCTCAAGGATTAATATCGCAGTGCAATTAAGAGCTCAATCACTGTGACTCGACTCGGGTCTTGTTTGCCTCTCTCTGATTACATTTATGAAATTATTATTGATGTTTGGCAGTGGTGGTCACCACAGCCCAGTGTCCAGAAATATTCCACAGCCCTCCATCAGGCCCCATCAGCAACCCCATTTCTAATTTCGTTGAGTAGCCCTAACTCCGATGGCTTGGACTTTGCTTCGGCCAAAGCAGACAGGCCATTTTGATTGAAATGCAGACACAAAATGCTGGCAGGCAGCCATTATATTTAAGCTGGCCCCGATCTATACATAAGTATGTTCGTGTGGAAGGACAGCAGCGGGTATATTTATAGCTGGACTATTTAAAACTTTCTTAAAAACATACTCTTCTCTACTATCGTTTAGTTCTAATACATATAATCTCCTATTCATCATTGGTTATACATATATTTTTCCCCACTAAATAGCTTCCTATCATTCATTTTCATCATTCTTATCGTACTGATTTGACCACAGCTGTATGTGCATCCCATATCCTCTCACACTAATCTCTATTATGTACACAGTTGATTTGCCTGCCACTCACCCACTCGCATTTCGTCCGAATCCTCGTTCAGGACTCCCCTACATAAGTAACGCCACATATGATTTCATTCATATGCAGGAGAACTATACTCCTACCTCCCGTCCTCCCTCCAGAAAGCCCTTCATTGATTTGCAATGCCTAAAATGTTTCAGCCTGATGATGGGTCCGCCCGAACCCACATCCAACGCCCCATCGACCATCATCCACTTCTTCTGCTGTTGCTGTTCCGCTCTGCCTAACTGCCAAACATTCCCAAATGCCGAAGTGCGTGTCTCTCTGTTGGTGTGCGTGGTGTGTTTGCCATCGTTTTTGGAAATATTATATGCTCATACCTCCGTTTTCGAGTAAATTGTGTAAATATTTGCGCTCGTAAGTGGATTGGAGATGGATGAGTCTATCAACAGAGAAGTTGGCGTTGGCAGAGCCGCTGGCATCGCCATCATCATATGCGTATGGGTTGGCATTGCTGCCATTTCCATTCCGCACCCCAGTTATCCTTCCTTCAGGACTTTGCTACAGCCCACTTGCAGCTTGTTGCATTTCACGAAATTGGTTCTCTTCAAAAGCTCTACAATCTGACAAAGAATTTATTTCACTATTACATTGTAAGCAACGAGTGCACAGCCGAGAACTGATTCACTTAATGTTCTAACAAAAGGCCAGATAAACACAGTGCCACCTTACTTAGTGGCCTTTTTATCGGTTTCCTTCTCCGGTTCGCTTTCCGTGGTTTCATCGTCGTCCTCATCATCATCCTCCTCATCGCTCTCATCCTCGTAATCTCCATCGGACTCATCGTCCTCATCATCATCATCGCCATAGGAGTAACTACCACTGGTTGCACCACCGTAATACCCACCTCCACTGCCACTGGCTCCAAAGTAGCCGCCGTAGCCATCCTCGTCGTCACTGTTGCCTCCCTGTTGCTGGCGGCCAAACTTGTGCGACCGCGTGGACATGCTGAGGTCCTTGGTCACCGAGGTGTCGTAGTTGCACTTGGGACACGGAATGGGCTTGTTCTTGTCGTACTTAAAGCCCTTGCGACGCACATGATCCTCGCAGTAGCAGGTCTTACAGCGCAGGCACGAGTACTGGCCCAGTTTGTTGCACGACTGGCACTTGTAGTTCTCCGACTCCAGAACCTGGAAGGTATTCGAAGGTTGTTTTTAAAGAAGTTGTAGGGCCGAAACTTAAATCTTGTTCTCTTTCAAGGCAATATATAAATTAGGATTTTGAGACCCAAAATGCTTTACAGCATACAACCTGATCATGATAATAACCAACCTGACAGCTGGCCTGGTGTTCGAACTGGTCGTCCTCGCACAGGAAACCGTTGCAGAAGGAGCACTTAAAGATGCGGCCGCCGTGCTCCCAGACGCCGCGCTCGCATTCCAAGCAGGTTGCATTCTGCAGCGGACACGTGCAGGCGTGGTTTTGGAGGCATTTGCGCCCGTGGCACACCCACGCCTCGCAGAAGTCGCAGATGGCGCCCACCATGCCCAGTCCTGTGGTGTAGACCCCCGGGTGCTTCACCACGCAGTCCCCCGTCTTCAGCATACACTTGATCTTGCCGCACTGGGCGCAAATGGGCAGTCTTTGGAGGCTCTGGCAGAAGTAGCAGAAGGCCCGAGACTTTTGCTTCTTCTCGCACTTGTCGCACTCCATCGGCGCATTGCACGGGACGTCCGCCAAGGGCGTCTCCCTGCTGCGAATCTCCTTGAGCCGCAGTTTCTGCTTCTCGGCCTTCTTTCGCTGTCCCGTTTTCTTTTTCGGCATTTAAAAAAAAAAATTAGAAACTTTTGTTTCTTACGTGGGCGGCAGTGTGGATGCTAGCCGGTCGGTTAAAAAACGACTCAAAAAGCTTTAGTCTTTGGTATTTTTCTTGCAGGTAGGTATATTTTCCAGAGTTGTCACAGAGTTATTTCTATTTGAACACATTGCATCTACCCATTTAACTGGATTTCTACAACTAAGCTACATGTAATCCACTTGTTTAAAATAAATATTAAAAAATATTCCGAGATTTCAAACTGATAAAAAAGTTAATGCAATATCTAGCTATAAATTGGCAGCGGAACACTTTTCGGTATTTTTTAAGCATTGTGCGAGGGTTTTTACTAAAAAGAGATACATTTACACGGCGTTTGACGTCACTTAACTTTCTTAACTTAAGAAAAGTGGAAATTTTCCAATAAAAATAATACATTTCGAGTGCAGTTACAAACAGTTTACTAACGAATTGGAATATGGGCGGTCACGATAACTGGAACCACAGGAGCAATTCCAATGGCCACGATGAAGATGTAAGTACAACCTTGTAAAATTGCATTGCCAATTTTCAATAAGGTATAAGACAGATATTTTTTACTTAAAAAACATAATTCAGTTGTTATTTAAAAGTTCAAAGCATACTCAAAAATAAAATTAAATGTGGGACACCTATTTATGCCGGTAAAGCTCTCTAAAAAAAAAAACTTTGATAATTTGTTATACAGAACTTTTTTAACATTGCATTATAACATTTTATGGAAAAGCAGGGCAATCCGAGGTTCAAACCAAGGTCTTCTAGTAGCGGGAGAAAGTGGTTTTAGTATTTTAACAAGATGTTGAGATTATTTTGAAAACACCGTACGGTTACACTTTTCAATTTTTTTCAATCGAAGCGTGTGTGTAAGGGGACTTTCTCCATTTTTGAAAAGGGAAATAGTTAGAATACAGCTAAGTTAAGAAGAATAAGTAGCAAAATGGTGAACAACTCAAACCAGAATGGCAACTCAAACGGCCACGATGATGTAAGTAGTCTTGAAGCAAAACAAGAAAGTTTTACGCGAGCGGGTGACTCACTTCACCGGTCGCCATTTTGAAATTACGCATGTGTCTCATAGGCAGAAAAGTGAGGTTAGGTTCCAGGGTGAGAAAAAAAATCAATAATTGGTATATGCGATTTCCCCCAGGATTCGATCACCGAGCCGGAGCATATGCGCAAGTTGTTCATCGGCGGACTGGACTACCGCACCACCGATGAGAACCTGAAGGGCCACTTCGAAAAATGGGGCAACATCGTGGACGTGGTGGTCATGAAGGATCCGCGCACGAAGCGCTCCCGTGGCTTCGGATTCATCACCTACTCCCACTCGAGCATGATCGACGAGGCCCAGAAGTCGCGTCCCCACAAGATCGACGGCCGCGTGGTCGAGCCCAAGAGGGCAGTTCCCCGCCAGGATATCGACTCCCCCAATGCTGGGGCCACGGTCAAGAAACTGTTTGTGGGAGCTCTTAAGGACGACCACGACGAGCAAAGCATCCGTGACTACTTCCAGCACTACGGAAACATCGTCGACATCAACATCGTCATGGACAAAGAGACCGGCAAGAAGCGTGGATTCGCCTTCGTCGAGTTCGATGACTATGATCCCGTCGACAAAGTTGTGTGTAAGTAAAGACCAATTATTTGTAGATTCAAGTATAAACTAATATAATTTTTTAAGATAAATAATGGCAAAAATGTACATTCATAAGGTTAGGTCTGAAATAAGTACAGTACAAGTTTCAACATTTGTATCTTGGGAAGTATCCTCTTAAGATCAGAGCATTTTAGATTATTTCCTATTTTCACAGTCCCAGCTCCGCATAGCAATGTTTGATGTGTTCATGCGGCGTTTGCGACTGTTAGATAAAGCTGGCTCGTATTATATCGTTGTTGGCTAGACACCCCACATGTGTAGTCGATGAAAACGTATGCGCCACATTGGCCTCAAGGTTTAAATAACCCCTGATCCGTTTGCTTACACAGTACTGACAAATTGTCGGGCTTCGTGTAAAACGCCCGTTCAGTTTTCCTATAAACGCTGTAAGACAAATCAAAGCGTCGGCTAAGCTATGTTATGCGAATGTAAATGTTAACCCTATTCAGTGTAACACGCAGCCTCGTTACAAATGCATTGATTAGACGAAATCCACAGTCCCAG
The DNA here is from genome assembly GCF_018152265.1 of Drosophila ficusphila. NCBI lineage: Eukaryota > Metazoa > Arthropoda > Insecta > Diptera > Drosophilidae > Drosophila > Drosophila ficusphila. The sequence goes on from NW_025064737.1 coordinate 24,181,179, forward strand.
CTCCGCATAGCAATGTTCGATGAGCTCATGCGGCGTTTGCGACTGTAAGATTAAAACCCAGCCAGTATTATATCGTTGTTGTTGGTGGTTGTAATGCACCAATGATGAAAGAGTATATGGTACACTTCCATTTTGATTCACCTTATTGGACCCATCAAAGAAGACCCTAGCTCATACTTTCTTTAGCTTCACAGTACTGACAAATTGACAGGTTTGAACAGAATGCCTGGTTAGTTTTTTTTTTAACGCTGTAAGATTAATAATATCGTCGGCTAAGCTATGCTATGCGAATGTAAATACGAATCCTATTCTGTGTAACACGCAGCCTCGTTACAATTACTTTTATTAACTTATTAATACTTATATAGAAATATAACCTCCACAGTCCCAGCTCCGCATAGCAATGTTCAATAAGTTCATGCGGCGTTTGCGACTGTAAGATTGAAACTCAGCCAGTATTATATCGTTGTTGTTGGTGGTTGTAATACATCAATGATGAAAGAGTATATGGCACACTTCCATCCTTTTTCTCCTAATAGGGCCCATCAAAGGAGTCCCTAGGTCATAATTTCTTCAGCTTCACAGTACTGACAAATTGACAGGTTTAAACACAACACCTAGTTAGTTTTTTTTTTAAACGCTGTAAGATTAATAATAGCGTCGGCTAAGCTATGTTATGCGAATGTAAATACGAATCCTATTCTGTGTAACACGCAGCCTCGTTACAATTACTTTTATTAACTTATTAATACTTATATAGAAATATAACCTCCACAGTCCCAGCTCCGCATAGCAATGTTCGATGAGCTCATGCGGCGTTTGTGACTGTTAGATTATAGTCCAGCCAGTATTATATTGTTGTTATTGGTGCTTCCAATGCATTAATGATGAAAAAGTATTTGGCACACTACTATTCGATTTTGTTTTAAAAAGTCACAGTACTGACAAATTGGCAGGCTCGATAAAGAAACCTGGATAGTTTTCCTTAAAACGCTGTGAGAATAATAAAAGCGTCGGCTAAGCTATGTTATGCGAATGTATAATAAATTAAATTCTGTGTAACACGCAGCCTCGTTACAATTGCAAAATAAATCGATGTGTTTTGCAAAGTAAATTGTAAGGTTTTCTAAGGAGTAACGAAATTATGCAGACAATTTTGTAAAATACAACTATCACTGAATTAAAATCATAATAGACTCTATTTCGATAAAAAAAAAAATATAAAGACAACCATTTTATGCCAATTTATAATCCACTTTCACAGTCCCAGCTCCGCATAGCAACGTTTGATGTGCTCATGCGGCGTTTGCGACTGTAAGATGAAATCCCAGCCAGTATTATATTATTGTTGTTGGTGCTTTAATGTGCGCCAGTGATGAAAAAGTATATGGCACACTGCTCTCTGGATTTACTATCCGGACTGCTTTCCTTTTCTTTTTTACTCTATTAATAGCCATTTTCCACTTCTTTTTGCAGTGCAAAAGCAGCATCAGCTGAATGGCAAGATGGTGGACGTGAAGAAGGCCCTGCCCAAGCAGAACGACCAGCAGGGAGGCGGCGGAGGAGGACGCGGTGGCCAGGGAGGCCGTGCCGGTGGAAACCGCGGCAACATGGGCGGCGGTGGCGGCAACTACGGCAACCAGAACGGAGGTGGCAACTGGGTGAGTGGATTTGGATCTGCTTCTATTTTGAGTCTGGTTTAATAGCTGGCTAATTGACCTTCTAGAACGGCGGTGGCAACAACTGGGGCAACAACCGCGGAGGCAACGACAACTGGGGCGGAAACAACTTTGGAGGGGGCGGCGGCTACGGAGGTGGCAACAACAGCTGGGGCAACAACAACCCGTGGGACAATGGCAACGGCGGTGGTAACTTTGGCGGCGGCGGTGGCTCCAACTGGAATGGCGGTGGCAACGACTTTGGAGGCTACCAACAGAACTACGGTGGCGGTCCTCAGCGCGGTGGCGGCAACTTCAACAACAACCGCATGCAACCGTACCAGGGAGGCAACTTCAAAGCAGGTGAGCAGCTGACAAGCCATGTGAAATGCAGATAACGAGACACAGTACCCTGACACCTAATTGTTAGAACGTCGATAGAGTTTGGCAGTTAGCTTATTGAAATACTGTGAGATCAACTGACGATGGCCTTCGCTATGTTATGCGTATGTAAGACAAAGCCAATACGGCGTAACACGCAGCCACGTTACAGTTTTTGCGAATAGCCTCCACCAGTGTGGACTAGTTAGGGAGCCAGACACAGATTGGATGTTTCCTAACGATCCTGGGTTTTCTTTTAGGCGGTGGCAATCAAGGCAACTATGGCGGCAACAATCAGGGCTTCAATAACGGTGGCAACAACCGCAGATATTGAGGGAGAAGCCAGACGAGGTGAGCCATAAACCTAACACCATTAACACCTAGTCATAGTCCAAGGCGCAGTCAGACCATTAACCAACCAACTAATCCGTATGACCATTAACCTTTGGTTTGATTTGATTGACAAACGTTGCTGTAATGATTTTTTTTTTCGTTCTTAAATAGCGCCCTTATCGGCATTGTTTTTGGTAGTTTTTAACAGCTTATGGGACTGAAAAGCAAACCGGCTCAGACAGTCCGACCCACCTTACTCAACCACCCTAATAAAGCCTTACGTATTTACTCTTAAAACGTATTTACTCTTAAAACGTATTTAGCGAACAAAACCCATCAACCAATTAAGAACCCTTCTTGCCAACCAATTGTTTTAAATAACTTTTCTCATTTATCGACATTTTATAGGTGATAAAGTAAAAGTCGCTCAGTATAAGCCCAAAATTCAAAGTCAAGTAAACGATACGCAATACAATGATCAATAACGAGTATGAACGCACGTTCATAGACCTAAGAAGTTTTCCGAGCACCACAAGCCAAACCGAACATGACAGAGAAGAGAGTGATCAGGATCAGTGCAGTGCAGTCGTAAGGAGTTTGGTTCAGACTTGGATTAGTGCAGAAACAGAGATATCAGTACCAAGCCAGACCAGACCAGTACAGTACAGAGCAGTGCAGTGCAGTGCAGTTGCAGTTGCAGTTGCAGTGTGTGAGCTAAGCAGACTTACAAATCATTCAGAGAGATCGCACACAGCCAGTGGCAGCAGTACACGTACACAGCAGCTGGCCAGGATTCCATTCGATTTGTTTGCACACGGTGATTGATTGTTAAGGCGCATCGAAAACTATCTTCAATATTCAATAGAATTTTAATCTAATTTCACATTGTAGCAACCGAGTTAAGTAACATTGTAATTAGCAACAAGCCGCCAGGCAAAACATTTGTATCTTCACACAACCAACCTATTTAACCCTCCAGCCATTAATGAATCAGCTATGTACACTTCAAGGCGGCAGCCGAGCGAGACATGTTTATTTGTATGTAGACAACTCCAGCCCATCGGCCGCTGACAACTTTTGATAATCAGTGCAGAAAACACAAAATATAAAGCATGTATTACATTTATGACTTCTCTAGGCTAAGTTCTCATAGAATTAACCGAGTAGAGCGTGCGGCGATCTTCAGCAGCCGCACGCTGCCCTAGACTTAATGATTTACTATCAAGTTCTAAGCGAACCTGACCGTGTGGAGGAACCTAGACACTTAGAATTCTTTATAAGCGTCGACATGGAATATTTTATCCCCGCTGTTTAGATGTAACCGTGCAAAAACCAACACTTAATGTAATTTAAAACCTTTTAGCAAGCAGTCTGTCTGAGGTCAGCGCACTTATGTTTAACAAAATTTACATTTTAATGTAGCGAAAAAAATACAAGATTTAAAAATACACGAAAGTCCAGCAATTGATGTGAACTCTCGACCGAGCAAAAACTATTTACCTAAGTCAAAGCCCAGTAGTTTTGTAATTTCGTAGCAGCAGCAGCAGAAGGATCTCGAAAAGATGAGAGGAGAATTGGAGAGGTAAAGAAGAAAGCAAGTAGGACCCAGTCCAAAAGCAATCGTTATCCTGTAGCCTTGTTGGGGCGGGCCATTAACCCATTTCGAGAAAGTTCTCTTGTTACTCGCTTAACAGGTTTCAGTCTCCCCGTTTATTTGAACTGCCCACACCACCTGTACCATTGTCATTTACAACCTTGTATATTATTGTAATTTCTGTTGCAAGTCGGCTGTGATAAGTATGCGAAGCGCTGAAAGAAGCCCGCCGCGCTACTAAGCAGCCACGGAAGCTCCTCCGCACTTGCAACTCGCCGAAGGGACTCGGTTGCTTCTGTCCTGTCCCCAAACGAAAAGGGTAAGTAGTCCTCCGCAGATCCCAAAATCCGGATATTGTAACTTTCAGGTGGTCTGGTCGACGCGACACTAGAGAATGGAGCAAGTGTTCCTTAAGAGCGGCGTAAATATGCGACTAATCGTTGTTTTTGATTTTATTTTTATTTGAACTTACACTTTTAATAAAGAATTTCAGAAAACAAATCTTTGTGAAATTTATATTTAATTGGTTTTGGGCTTTCATTTTAAATTAGAAGTTGTAATAGATTTTACCTTTCCTGGTTTGCAAGCCATCAGAAACTTGGAAATATCTAATGTAAGGGTGCCACACATTTTCTATGGAAAATTTACAAAAACGCCAACTAATGCGTTCTGTTGGCCTGGTATTTGAAGTCTAAGTGTCACAAATTTTCTCATTTAAATTTTGCGGTCAAGCGGAAGACATTCAATCAAACCTCGCTTTGAAGTACCAGGCGAACAGAATTCAGGAGTAGGCGTTTTTTTTAGATGTGTAAATGTTCCATAAATGTGTGGCATACTTTTGGGAGCAAGTAAGAAATTTGATTTCCTCCTAAGATTTCTGAACCGTTCTCAAAAGTATGCTTCAAATGCAAGTGAAAATGTGCAAGACATGAGCAACAGCACATTTTGTATGAGCCTCCAAAAGTATGATACAATTTCGATAGTTCTAGTCTATTTTCTAGTTTTATTTTACATAATTTAGTATAACTATTCCTTAGGATTATAAATTCTGTAATTAGATTTTATATACATTAAAAATTTAATGAAATTTCATGAAAATGGGAATGCTATAGGAGCAATTGGAGAAAATATGAAAATATTTTCATGGGTCCCTTTTTGCCAGCCACCGGAAACTTGGCTTGGAGTCCCCGCTAAATCTACATCACCATCTCGCGGTATTTTAAGGCGGTCGCAGCATGGTCACACTGATTGCATTTTAAGGGGGAGGGGGCGTTAACTTGCGAATTAATGACTGCAACTAACTTAGACGCCCACCGAAGGCCCCAAAATGGACTCTACTGCCACTCGCACGCTGCCTTTTGTGTACAAGTACAAGAATCATGAAGGGAAGGACTGCGAGTCCCGGCTGGACATCACGTTTCCCTTCGACCAGGAGAACTTGGAGGAGTGTGTTACCCAGTTGATGGCTCCATCCCAGATGGATCCCATGATGAGGTATTTGGACGAGAATATCAGTGAGTAAGCCGTTACTCCCAGTTTAAAGAAGCCCCTAAGTGTGACAATTATCCCTTTAAGATCTGGAAAAGGAGCTTCAGCAGTTTGTGGACACGGAGCAGCAAAAGTTCTTGGATGACCAAGCGGAAAAGCTTCTCAATCAGTTGGCCAACGATGAGCTGGACATCGAGGTTATTGTGCGTGACACGGAGCGGTTGTATAAGGATGAATTGCTGCAGTTTGCCGATCGTGTGGGACCCAGCGACGCGGATATCTTCGCACAGAGTTTCCATAGGCTGGTGCACTCGTCCTCGCTGGAGGAGATCCTTAAGCGGGAGAGAACTTACGCCAAGATCGTGTCCGACATGACCGAGCACATGGACAGCGAGGTGGAGACGCTTAACAACTCGCAACAGCAGGAGATGGACAGCCAGATCAACCAGTTGGATATCACCACCACCTCGGAGGATATCAACAATCTTCTGGCCCAACAGTACACCACGCAGAATTTCGTGCGCAAGCGCTACGAATCGGAGCTGGAGGCCATGATGGGTCATCAGAAAAATGAGTATAGGGATTGGATAACCAGCCAAGTCAGCCAGATGTTCCAGGTATCGCCGGTAGCCACGCCGCTAGGCAATCGCTCCTCGATGTTTGTCTCGCAACAGCCTTCGATGGAGGAGAGCTTCACCATTCATTTGGGCTCCCAACTGAAGCATATGCACAACATCCGCATCCTTAGTGCAAATGTCACGGAGCTCTGTAGCCCACTGCACGCCGAGGAGAGTCTCAATGGCTTGAACATGGCTTTGGGATTGTATTCAAGCTCCCTTAGCGGCGTCGTTGTGTTGACCCCATCGATTCAGGCGCAAGCCAACAAGAGTATCATTAAGAACGCAAACAAATCCACCGAGTTCCACTTTGAACAGATCGATGTTCAGCTGGAGAAGATCGAGAAGCAGATCAAGAACCTAAGCCCTGCAGACTCGAGTGGCAGCAGCAACAGTAACAGCAGTGCCGAGGGCAGCGCCACACCTTCGCCGACCAAAAAGAGCGTGCCCAGGCTGAAAACGGGAGACTTCTTCATCACCAAGCACTCGAATCTCTCGCAAACGCATGTCATTTTCCACCTGATTTCAGACGAACCCATCAACAGTCCGAGTGAGATTAACTCAAGACATCCGGTCATCTTGGGATTAAGAAACATACTGAAAACAGCCAGTAGACATGATATTACCACGCTGACCATTCCGGCTCTGCTGCGTCATGAGATGAGCGAGGACATGACTGTCCAGTGGTGCATACGTAGAGCTGAGCTTGTTTTCAAATGCGCCAAGGGATTTATGATAGAATCCGCATCTTGGGGAGGCGCAGAGTTAAGGTGGGTTGTTGGCACTTAAAATACTTGTTCTCGGGTTTAAAATGAAATAATCTTTTCAGCACCTTGCAACTGCTACTGCCCGATGACATATCAGAGAGCCTGTTCACCACGCTGGCGGGAATGGTGCCCAGTGTGTTCCACGTGGCCAATCCCAAGATACTTGTGGACACCAGCAAGTAGACTGCGTACACATTCCTCCAAAAAGACTTTAATTATTTGTATGAATATACAGTTTATTCAGATTCAGAGTTATATATGTATGTATATGCTTCGTTTTCGTCGCTTCGCTCAAAAAGTTGTTTTAACTTCAACACACTCAGAATTTTCTGTAAATGTTCCTGTATCAATTTTGTCAGTAATTCATCGCAACCTTTTTCAAAACTACAACACTACAATGTATAAGTACATATTCTCATATATATAGTTATATGTTAGGTGTAGGTATCATGTGTATATTACCTCCAAATGTAAATGTTTATCTTTGGTTTCGACCCCTCATGCATTCTGTGTAATCTGTGTACCTCTGCGGATTGTATTGTAGTCTGTTCGGTTATCTAATACGATTATAATAATGATACTTTGAATAACTCTGATCATTAACTTGTAAATATGCTTTTGAAATATATATTTATGTATATCTAAACAATTGTATTCTGCGGTATTTCATAGGTTTGTTAACAATTAATTAGGTTCTGTTCATAAACATTTCGCTGTTCAACTTTTCTTCGATTTTTTTTTGGATTTAGCCCAGTGCGTTGTTTGCTGTGTCTGTGATTTGCTGCTTTGCAGTGGGGAGTAGAGTTTCAGAAAATATTTATTAATGCTTCAGATTTGTATTTGATTGGTTTGTTCAGCTTAAGGGTTACATAAAATTAGTGACAAGTGTTTAGGTACAGGAACGGACCGCTTTGAGTTTTGGGTGCGAGCAATATAATACACATATATCGTATCTCTTGGATCTTTAGTGCCGTTAAATGCACGAGATGGGAAAGGATAAATGGGTTTTTGGTTCTTTAGGCAACTGCATTTGAATAAAATTGACATAAACAGCGTAATTAATTGTTAAAGTAGCTCGTATAAATAAGTTAATGCTATAGCCGTTGCCAATAAATGCGCATTGGAGTAGTATGGCTTTCTGAACTGACCGCTTCTGCTTGGGAAGCCCTGTTCCAACATAATTTGTATTGTAGTTAAATTATACGCCATTGCTGTGTCTAACGCAAGGTGGTTTAATAAATACTTTTAAATTAATTCTGAGAACAGTGCTGTGGTCTGAGCTCTTAAGTATACGTTGGTGTGGTGATCTATTTAAATTTCGTTAGTTTTTCGCTACATTGAAGAAGAATCTGCTACAATTCGCATGCCAAAAGTGTAATGAAGTACTCTATATATGGGTTTTAGCTTAATACTTGGCGCATGCCTTAAACTACTTCGTATGGGTAGTATGCCTAAATATATTTAGTTAAATCAGAATACATGTTAAAAAGTTTACTAAAATTGAAACTATCACAAAAAACAAATACTTTATCAAAAGTACAAATAAATGGTTTAGGGTTGAGTATGTAAGGGAGTGAGTTTGGGAGGAGCGCATGAAAATGCAACCCGGTTTACATCTGGCTCTCTTTGCGCCACTGGAAGGTTCCCGACTTGACGCCAATGCTGGAGGAGCCCTGGTTGCTGCTGGAGGAGAGGATGTTGTTGGTGCGCCGGATCAACTGGGATGCAGCATCGAAGCGACTGCGAATAAGCCGCATTGCCGGATTACTCGACACTCCGCTACGCTTGCTCTTGCTGAGGATAGAGAAGCATGGTTATTGGTTGCTGATTAATCCTTTAAGTCTTAACTCACCTCGACGAGCTGGGCTGGTTTTCCTTGAGGTTGCCCAGTATGATACGCATGTGCGTGTCCCGGGCGAAGTGGTTATCCGGCAGCTTGGCGCCTCCGCCACTGCTAGTTCCGGCCCGTTCGTCGTCCACGAAGGCATTCAATCCCGGCAGTTGGCCGGGTGAGCTCAACTCGCTGCTGGGCGAATGCGGGGGCGTGGCATACAGGGGCGACATGCACTCCATGTCGTACATGTCTGCCTCGTTGGTCATGTTGGATGCTGTTAAAAAATCACTTAAGTAAGTTTCTTATTGGGTTTTTCATTTGATGGGCCTACCAAGCTGATGCTCGCTGAGATCGGGCAGAACCTGCGAGTGCCTCTGTGCTCCTCCGCCTCCACCACCTGACTTGAGACCTGCTGCTCCCGAGCTGGAGGCGTGCTTCGAGTTGACCATCAGATTGTTGCGTGAGCTGAGCTTGCTTTGTCGCTGCAATTGCTGGGTGAAGGTAAGCGGCGCTTGCTGCAAGGATTTCAACGCATTAACCACCAATTTCATGAGTCTTGACTTAAAGAATACTCACATCATTGCTGCTGCCCGTGGACTGACTAGAGATGACGCTCTTGCGCTTGTGCAAGCTGCTCGTGTCCGACTGCATGGTGTTCTGGTAGAAGTTGTTCGAGCTGTGCGTGGAGCTGGAGGCGTTGAGCACGTGCAGGTGGCTGCCGTTGTGCACCGTGGCCGTGGTGGCCGCCGAGCAGACCGACGTGGCGGAGGCTTGCGCAGGATAGGGAGCCAGGTTCTGGTGGAGCGGCAGGGCCGGCGGCTGGTCCGGAGACCTCAGCATGCTGGCGTGAGCATGGAACTTGGGTTCGTTGGGATTGCTAGCTTCATCTAGATGAAGGGATGGGAATAGGACAAAAGCATTAGTAACAGAGCAAGAGGCTTCTCCTGCGCGGCGGACTCTTACTTTTGGTGTAGCTCTCGAAGATCTTCAGGATGCTGGTGCGACTCGACTTGGCTGCCAGCTTGATGGGCGTGCGTCCGCAGTGGTCCGACTTATAGGGATTGGCCCCAAACTGCAGCAGGGCAATCACGCACTTCTCGTGACCCTCCTGTGCCGAAATCCCCAAAGCGGTGGCTCCCTGCTTGCAGGCGTGATCCGCCAGAGCTCCGTAGTAGAGCAGGATGTTCATCACGTCGTGGTTGCCCTGCCAGGCGCATGAGTGCAGTGGGGTGCGGGCCTCCAGGTCCATGGAGTTCACATCCGCCCCGGCCTCGATCAGGGTCTTGACCATGTCCGCGTGTCCCTGCCAGGCGGCCACGTGCAGGGCCGTTCGTCCCTCGCTGTCCGGAATGTTCACGTCCACGTTGGTCATGTCCAGCAGGTACTTCACGATCTCCAGCTTGTTCTCCAGCGCCAGGATGTACAGGGTGGTGCGCGAGTCCGCGTCCTTGGAGTTCACGTCGCAGCAGAACTTCAGCAGATACTCCACGGTGTCCATGTGGCCCTCCAGGCAGGACAGTCGGAAGGCCGTCTTGCCGTCGTGAGCCTTCTGGTCCACGAAGCTGGAGTGGATGTCCAGCAGGGCCTGCACGCAGTGGAGTCGTCCCTCCTGGGCGGCCAGATGCAAAGCGGTCTTGCCCTCGTTGTCACACTCGTCGATCTTGGCCCCCGACTCCAGCAGCTGCAGGCACACCTCGTGGAATCCCTCGAAGGCGGCGTAGTGCAGAGGCGTCCAGCCGGCGTTGTCCCGATGCGTCTCATCCAGTCCGCGGTCGAGCAGCTGCCGCACCGTCTCCACATTTCCCTGGGCGGCGCCAATGCTGAGAACGGTTCGTCCCTCGGAGTCCATGCAATCGATGCCGCAGCCCCAGAAGAGGAGCAGCTTCACCACAGTGGCGTGTCCGGCGGTGCAGGCCGCCCACAGCGGAGTGCGCCCCATGAAGTCAGCGAGATCCGGATCCGCGGCGTTCTCCAGCAGCAGTTCGCACACCTCGGCGTTGCCCTCGAAGGAGCTGACCAGCAGCGGCGACATGCCGTCGTTGTCCAGCTGATCCGTATTGGCGCCGTGGTCGAGGAGAGTGGAGATCACCTTGCTGTAGCCGGAGGATCCGCACAAGGCGGCGACGCAGAGAGCACTGCGTCCATCCAAGTCCAGGTGGTTGACATTGGCCCCGTTCTCCAGGAGAATCTCCACGATGTCATAGTGGCCCATGTAGGAGGCGGCGATGAGGGAGGTGCGTCCCTGGCGATCCACGGAGTTTACATCCGCTCCGGATTCAATCAGCAGCTTCAGGATGTCCTCGTGTCCACTCCAGGCAGCGGCCCTCAAAGCCGTGCGTCCTTCCTTGTCCGCGAGATCAATCTTGCAGGCTGGTTGGGCGATCAGCAGTCGCACCACCTCGCTGTGACCTCCCCAGGATGCTGATCTCAGAGGTGTCCAGCCATCGCGGTCGGCGTGGTTGACATCCACCCGCTTCATCCGACCGGTTCCATCGTTGCAGGGCTGCGAGAAACCCAAGAGCAGCTTCACCACCTCGAGATGGCCATTCCTTGCGGCAATATTCAGGGCCGTCTGACCATTGTAGTCCTCGATCTCCAGGTCAATCGGACTCTTGCAGGCATTCAAGGCCCTCTCCAACAGCTGATGGTTGCCGTCGTTGGCCAGGATGTGGATCAGGGCCTTGCCCTTGTGCAGCTCAATGTGGTGCGAGTCGGAGAGCTGGTGCAGCGTGCTCGAGGCGTTCTCGTCCTGGCTCTCTGCCGGTGGTTCACTGTGCTCCGAGGGACTGCCGGCCCGCTGGGTCTCCATCAGGCAGCTCTTCTCGCTGGACAACAGCAGGTCGGCCAGCTCGAAGTCTATGTTCTGCGACTTCTCGGAGAGTTCCGGCGACATGAGCGAGGACTCGCAAGAGTTCTGCGACTCGGCATTGTTGATGCCCGTCTCGATGAGCAGCTTCAGCATCTTGGCATCCGTGGGGAGGCTGGGCTTGAAGAAGTCGCACAGGAACTGGGCGAAGGGCTCGCTGAGCTCGCTGGCCAGGAAGCGCTCGAGCATGGAGCGCGTCTTGGGCAGGAAGTTGACGTCGTATTTGAAGTCGTGCTCGCACTGCGCACAGCAGTTCATCTGGTTGGTGTAGAAGCAGTCGCTCAGGTTGAGCCGCGATTCCAGGAGCATCAGGATGAGATCGAGATCGACATGCCGGCTGGTCAGGTACTCCCCCGACCTGATGAGGTGGTAGGCAAACCTCCGGACAGTGTTCGCACAGAGGGTGTCCGCCACGAGGAGATAGTACATGGAGATCATCACGTGGCCCTCGTTCACGTCGCAGATAAACTTCTTGGTGGCGAACTTGACGTCCACCAGCCAGTCGGCGAAGGAGTTGTGGAAGATCTTGAGGCGCTGGGCGTTGGAATCGTAGGCCAGGATATTGCGCATCAACTGCAGTCGCTTCTCAAACTCCTGGCAGTCGATGGTGTAGTTGTGGGTGCGCAGGCAGTTGAAGAGGAAGAGCTTGTCCACGTAGCCGGAGGAGGCGAGCAGGACATTCAGGAGGGGCCTGATCTTCATGTACTGCTTCTTGTTGAAGGACTTCTGGCAGATGTACAAGTACAGCCCGTTCAGAGTGCAGGGGATCAGCTTGATCTCCCGGAAGCTGAAGAAGTTGTCCTTGATGCCGTGCAGAACCTTCTCCAGGTAGAGGATGCAGCCGTTCGATTTGATGTACAGCTGGTGGAGGGACTCTATGATCTCCTTGGTCAGCATGATGCTGTCCTTGAAGTCCGAGTTGAGTCGGTTGATGATGTACTCCTGAACGTCCTTAACCACGTGCGACTTGCGCAGATCGTCCAGTGTGATCTTCTTGAAGCCGGTGAACATCTTGGTGATCTGCTTCGTCTGCTTCTTGGTGGTGCAGACGAGGAACAGCCACTTGGGAAACAGGTGGATGTGATTCGAGAGCAGTTCTGCCACGTTGCGGCTCTTGTGGTTCGTGACCGTGCCCCTTCCGCCCTTCAGGGTGGAGATCAGGTTGCCCTCGTTAATGTAGTTCTCGTCAATGGAGTCGATCAGCAGGAGAAGAGCCGTCTTTGGCGGTGTGAGTTCCAGGAGGGGAAACAGGAAGGCCTTCTTGAAGCACTCGTCGGGGTTCTTCTCGATGTTATCCACGCTGAGGCACTCGAGGATCTCCGGGTTGGAGAGCAGCAGCTCGTAGTAGCCATCGGCTATGATGGTGCGACAGCTCTTGGTCTTCGGCAGAGGCGGGGGCAAGGTGTTGGTGCTGATCCTGGGTTTGTCGCCTGGAACGGGCGGTGCCTGCTGCACTTCCTCCGGTTTGCCATTCACTTTGGTTTCTGTAAAGTCTATGAGAGGTTCCGTACTGGAGTCAGCTGAGGGTTCGGGTTTTGGTTCCGCCTCCTTCACTTCCTGACTCTCCTTGTCCAGCTCCTCCTTCAGTATCTCATTCAGCTCCTTGTCCGCCTCTGGTTTATCCTCCTCTTTGTCTTCGTTCTTGGCCGGGGCTTCCTCCACCTTGTCATCCTTGATGGCCGCCTCGATTTCGTGCTTCTCCTGATCGGTATTGAGATCGGCTATGTCCTCGCCACCTCCCTGCTGGATGGACTGCCCTCCGTTGCTGATGGTGGACAGCTTCGAGGGAGAGAGCACTCCGCTGCCGGAGCGACCGCGCTTGACGGGAATCTTCGACTTGGTCTTGGCGGGACTCGCCTTGGGCGGCTCCTTTGGTTCCTGCGACTGCTTCTGCTCCTTCTCGCTGCCCACGTCCTTGTCCTGCTCCGGTTCTCCCCGCTCCCGAGAGGCTCGCTTCGGAGGATGGGTGCCATAGTTGCCGGCCGACTTCTCATCCGGGTTCACTGCATCGACGGCCTGCAGGGGAGCCGGCTCCGACTGCTGGCGCGTGAGACCCGTTCGGGTGGCCTTGTTCACCGTGGAGGTGCGCTGCGACTGAAAGTTGTCCAGCTCCTTGGTGTCGCACTCGCTGGCCCCTCGCTTGAGCTCCTCGATGAGCAGCTCCTCGGCGTTCTCGCTCAGACTGATGTTGTTCATGGCCTCGTCCAGCTTGAACTCCTGCTGCTGGGCCTCCTCGCGCAGGAAGGAGAAGCCCTCGTCGATGATCCGCTGGCTCTCGTCCTTGCTGATCAGCGAGGCGTGGCTGAGCAGCTGCAGCACGATCTTGCGCATAAACAGCGACAGGCTGTGGCACTCCGGGTTCTGGGACTCAATCAGGTAGCAGGCCAGCAGCTTCCGGTTGAGGATGCCCTTGGTGCCCGAGTTGCCCTTCATGATGGCCTGGCAGATGGAGGTCTTCCCCGATCCGTTGGATCCCAGCACCAGGCAGCCGTTGTAGCTGGAGCTCGATATGGCCGCCGCCTTTGCCCTGGCGGACACGTAACTGGAGGAGGCTGCTCCCAGGGCCACTGGCACTGGCTTCTTGCCCGCCGTCCGCTGCTCCAGGCACAGGGCGATCTTCTTGAGCACCCACTCCCTGTGGATGTAGACGGTGCTCACGATCCGGTTGTTGGGTTGTTCCAAGCCGCCTCCGTGCACCAGCCCGTTGACCTCCTTGTCCGGGGACACCTTCCTCTGCATGAGGGCCTCCAGGTTGCCATCTGTGTCCTCGGCTGGCTGGGCTTTCGGTCCCCCGGCCGCCTCCTGGCCGTCTTCCTCGGGAGCTGATCCCCCGTTGGTCTCGCCATTCGAGTGGTGGGCGACGTCCTGGGGGAAGTTCTGCTGCACCAGGTTGGCGAAGTGCTCCTCACGCGCCAGGTTCGAGAAGCTGGCGTTGGGACAGTCGCGTCCCGTGATCTCCAGCTTCTTCTGCAGCTGCGTGGTGTCCTTGAGGAAGTTGAGGATCCGTCGGTCCTCGAGGTGCTGGTTTGCCGTTCCGCCCGGCTGCTGGTTGCTGTACTTGGAGCCACCGACTAGAGCGCTCGTCGAGGCGCAGCCGTCCACGCCATCACCGTTGGCATCGTCCTCGTCCGCATCCAGATCGGTGATCTGGACGGGGTTTCCGTTGCGGGCACTGGCCAAGCGATTCGAGTCCCGAAAGTTGGACAGCTTCGGCTCCGGGTTTCCGGTGGCCGCATGGCGACCCCGCTCGCCGCTCTTGTAGCGATCGGACTTGCGCAGCGGAGTGGCGTAGAGCATCTCCTTGGGCATGTTGGAGACGGGCGGCGGCGGGTGGTTCTTGTTCATCGCCGGCGTGGAGTTGCAGTTGCCAACTCCAATGGAGTTGGCATTCGGGTTGTTTGGGTTGCCGCCCGTCTGCGTGGATGATTTCTGCTGCTGCATCTTGCGCACCGAGTCGTTGTACATCGCCTGACAGGGCAGATTTTCGTAGATGTCATTGCGCAGATTATCGTTGTCCGTGTGCTTAGACATTGTGCCTGGTTTGTTCAATGGTTGGATGACTGGATGACTGGATGGCTGGCTTTTCAGCTTTAGTTTTGTGCGAGAAAGCTCTGCAGGATGTGCGTAATCCGTTTGCCGACTGTCTGCTCCCAGAAATCGCAAATCGGGTTCGTTGGCTTCTGGCTCTGCCTGTCTGCCTTTCACTTAAGCCGCTCGCTCGACTGCAAAGGAGAAGACAGGGGAAATGGGTTTAGTTTTATCACTCTAATATGCTGCAGCTCTCAAAACTAATCGTTGGAAGCGAGTGCCAAATGGTTTAATTACGTTTTGTGCAGAGATTATTGGCTGTTGGGTAACCATTGGGAAGTTCAGTAGATTGCATTTCATTTCATTACAAATGGATGTTGAGTTTATTGCGTTACTAAGCTTTAGATTAAATGGAGAAATTAGTCTTACTCATATAGCAAATGCAGCTTTAAATTGGTCAATTCAATCCACCATTTCAATCGAGCTCTAAAATGATTAAAAGTGCTTTTTCCTCGTAATCTCCTTTCTCGTTAGTTCCATTATATCCTTAAGATAACAGAAATTACCTTTTCCCCAGTGGCCCTTCCATCTTTTTGGCTTTTATGTGCCATTACATGAACTTAACTAGCACTTTCTTCTGCCATGCTTTCCAGTGGCTTCACTTTTTTTTAGCATCCTGCAAACAATTGACCTGATTTCTATACATTTTAACCCTTTGGCAGCTGGCGAGCTCCTCCCAGGCATTCACATCCTCCTCCTCATCCACTCCCACCTCCACCTCACCTCCACATTCACCTCATCCACACCCACTGGCTGTGCACACAGAAATACATATACTTGTCATCATTTTTCCTGCGCTTGTCTTTACGCGCAGTGTCTTTTGTTCTGGGGCTTTTCGCCCCATCTAAGCTTACATGCCATTTATGTGCGTCGCTGAGGACGACTAGGACGACTAGCACTATGGGCACTAGGAGCCCAGGATGACTGCGGGTGGGTGACAGGGTGGCAGCCTGCTCCGTGTAAATAATGTCTTTCATGCCACAAAGTTTTTATTTTAAACTTCAATTTACTCGTTGGGCGTCCGTGTGTCCATGTCTGGGGCTTTGGGGCGGACGGGGGGTTGCAATGTAACTAATGATACGTCCCGGCAGCACGCTTGTTGTGCAACTTTCCGCCACAAAATGGAGCAAATTCAGCACGTTCTTGGTCCGCTGACGGCGGCTCCACAAAACTCTTGCCGTAAAAAATCCGGGCCAAGTGAAATGAATGATTTACGCCCGCTCTAAAGGGGAAAGCCATTTCCCAAAATGACAGCGACGAAAAGGGCCGACGATGGATTACCATAATGATCGGCAAGTCAGCTGTAAAATCCATTGGTTGAACGGGTGACAGGATAGCCGCGGGCAGATGGGATTACAGGAGACCAGGAGCAGAAACAAGAGCAGAAACAGGAGCAGAATCAGGAGCAGAGGCAACGGCAGGAAAGTCATATGGAAACAGTTTGGCCAGCACACATCAACTTCCTGACCGCGATGGCACGTGAGTGCTCTTGCTTTCGGCCAAAAGCGGCCGTTTAAGCGTAATTATTGGATGGATGCCCGCATTGTTCAACCCGGTTTGCCGCCACCGCGGTTTCCACCATCCATCCATTCAACCACCCACCCACCAACTTCCCACCGAAGGGCCACAACAATGAGGCACGTACAAAGTTCCATTTGGCTTTGCCACATTCGAGTATCGCCCGATTTGCACGTTCTCCGTGATTCTCCTTTTTTATGGCACCAAATTGATTCGCCATTGTAAACGAAATGGAAATGGCAGCGGTCTGTGATTTCCCGAAGGGAATTTAAAGATTTCAAAGTGCTGAAATGTGCTAATTATGCAAGTTTAACGACTTTCGCGAGCCGAGTGCGTGTAGCACGGCTGGGCAAAGGAAAAATATAGGGTAGGGCTCCCCGGCTAATTGCAATTTCCCCAGCTATGGCATAAGTTTTCCCTTCGAAACTTGACAAACTGGCAGACCGTGTAGCTCCCGATAAAGTTTCTCGTAGCCCGCAAAGTTTAATTGATGTTCCCCATGCAATTATGCTAATTAAACGCAAGCAGCCGATCACGCATTGTAATTGAACCAATTTTTGCACATGATTCAGCCGCAGGCAGTTTCCAATATTTCTCGCACACTGTAAATGTCTATAAACACGGCGGGAATGTTAAACAAACAGCGGAAAAAGATTTAATTAAATGGGCAAAAATATTTGTTTGTGCTCTCGAAGCGTATTGGAAGTAATCACACGAGTGCGAAGACAGACAGCCGGTCGGCAAGCCACATGGGGCATGGTTTCCATAGACATAGACAGACATCTGGATCTGGATCTGGGGCTTGGAAACACATCTGCGGCTGGCTGATGGCTGCTGGCGGATGGCGACTGGCAGCTGGGTGAACTTGAGCCAAGGCGGCGTGGGAATGTTCCGCCTGCTGCTGCCGTGGGCCCACAAAAAAATGCAAATGCGAATTTTTCGCCTGGAAAAACAGCTCCAAAGCTCGGAGCCCCGCCCAAAAAAAAAAGAAAGGACCAGAAAAGCCGAGAAGAAAAGAAAGCCAGTGGTCGGTTCGGAACGTAATTGAAATGTTGCACCCACAGCCTGGGCGTTTAATGCACTTCACATTTACATTAACATTTACATTTACGCCCGCCTGGCATTCAAAGGATGCAAAATGCAGACAGGAAGAGTACTCCATTAATTTGTATTTACATATTTCGGCTTCGCGTTTACTCTTTCTCGCCTTTTTTGCACTGTTCATTATGACGGGCGCGCTGCTCATGTTTAAATAATAACTCTCCGACTTGTTGACTCGCTCAATTATTCAGGCAATAACTTTTCGTAAACAAAATATATTCCATGCATGGCAAACAGTGTGCAGGCGCAAGCAGATGTATGCAAACAGAGTTAGACACAACATATATTTATTGCACGTATGGGTGGGTGGTGGTGCTGAAATGGTGCTGCGATTCATCAGAGCGACAATCGGAGCGCAGATACTAAATCAAATAAGGCATCAAATTGTTTGCGAATGGAACGGAAAAAGGTAAAAATCAGACGAGATTCGCTGTACGTGCAGAATCATGTGAAAAACAGCAGCAAAGCAGCAAAACAGCAAAGCAGCTTAGAGGCAACCAGAGTTTGCAAACTCAGGAGCACTTCCGTATCGATTTTCAGGCTCCCTCGGCTGCAAACCATGACAAACGAGCGCGGACGGGCAGAAACCGAGTTCGCTGTTGAAAGTCTGCATACTCTGCAATAACTCAGTACAAAGCAAGATGTTTAAGAATGATCGATGGCCTCTAAAGTTATCGAAAAGAAACTTTACCCTCAAACTTTTCAACCATTAATGATTTATACTTGGTACACATTTGTTATCCCTTTTCATAGTTACTCCTTTTCAGGTATTTTCATTCCCAATCGATTTTCCAGTCGACAAACCCTTTGCCACAAAACCGTTTGAAGCTGAAATCAAAACGAATACTCTGGGCTCCGCTTACAGATGCGCTTAATTTTGTAATACAATGCCGCTGGAGGCTGAGCAGTCCCCCTCCTCCGAGCGCTAAGGACTCCCAGTGGGTTGGGTTTTGCAGCCAGGATCGTGCCCAAAACCAATGGCATTGTGTTTGGGCCCTGGGCTGTGGGCTGGCTGGCTTTCGGTGCCCTTATCATCCCGTCCGCCAACATTTGCGGCTGCACCGGAAGCGGATTGAATGCGGGCATCGGAAAGGACAATGGTGTGTGCTCGGTGCCGGTGCCGGTGCAGCGGCATTTGAAATGGGAACAGGATGTCGCAGAGCTGCCAGGATGCTGCGATGTCCGTGATCCCTCGGGGTGAACGCTTAATTAAACTTAAATTTTTCATGCCTCCGTAAATGCATTTTATGCATTCACAGGACATTATGGCTATATGAGAGTGGAAAGAGGCGGCGCGCGAATCCGTTCTGTATGAGCGCAAACATTAAGCCTGACACTGCCGTCGTCGTCGTCGTCATCATCATCATCATCGTTCTTGGCAGGGATTCTGTGTAATATTGCCGGAATGCCTGACGGCCTGCATCCTGGCCCTTCCTTGCTTCTTGGCACACCAATCCCACTTCCCACTTCCTGCCATGCATTTTTCAGCACTCTACGAGAACAGCGAACGCAATTTCGGCGAAAAAGCAAGAGTTCTTAAGTGCCGAGGGAACAGAGGGCACAAGGCAGCCATTTCGCTACTTTCCAAAACTTGCCATACATTTATTTACTCGGAAAAGTAATTCCGCTGAGCGCTATATGATGAACTGGAAAACGCCCACTTTTTCTTTTGTTCTGTGTAAACTTTCCTCGGCGAATGAGTGTTTTCTCGATGCCAAAAACATGGCAACTGGCCAAGGCAAAGTCTGGTAATTGTTTGAAGACAAAGTGGACAGCAATTAAACCTACAAGCCACATAAATTATTCGAGTCATGCATTCTAACTACTACAATCGCATTTCCCCCTGCACTCGTTTGCGTTATCAGACAGCTGCATTGTATCTACATATTGAAAAGCTGCCTCCTGGCAAGCCTCCTCTCGCATATCTGTGTCATCTGCCTTGTTCGCTGTCTGTTTCGCCCGGAGCCCACATATTGACATCGTTTTTTGACAAACACTATGTGCCCCCGATAGCACCTTTTCATCTGAACTACTACTACACCCTGCTTCGCACTCCGCCCCTCGGTGGAAAATGCAGGGACACGCACTTGCCTTTTGGCACTTCCGACGCCTCCCTTCCGCCCACCGCTCCCAGTTTTCCAGTTTCCCTGTTTCCCGTTTTCCGCTTTCCGCTCCATGACTTGGGCCATGTTTCTCTGTTTGTCTTTCAATAACTGCGTGCTGGGCCCCCTTGTGTAAATGTCATCAGACGCACTGAGAAAATTTAGTTTTATTTCCCATTTAAAACTGTTTTTAAGATTCCAACTTTGAGTACATTCCATGAGTGTTTTTTATTTCAAATTAAAAGGGTTAGGTATTCATTCTGAAATGATTCTTCAACTTCAACTCTTTGTTCATATCTTTCTCACCGTGCAAAGGCAAAAACTCGCAAAGAAGTCTGAAAAAGTTGTTGGATTTGGGTTATGCTCCGTGTGTGTGCCGAGCAACATTTAATCAAATTAATACACACACACTGGCAGGAAGAACTGGGACAGAAGGACCCGGCTGTCCTGACAGCTGCCTGACATTTTACAACCTTGTCCTTTCCGCCGTTTATTGATGAATGAGCGGGAGTGGTTGTGGGCTGGAAACGAGAAGGAAGTAGTGGTGCCGGCGGCATGAATACCAAATTTAATTCATGGCCTCTTTTTGTGAAAACTTTAAGGGCGACTTGGCCCGTCTTTGGCGGGGCAGGTCCTTTCCTCAGTTGCCTTTCATTACGTTGAGTTGCAATCTAATTGAACTGAATACGGAGAGCTGACAGACCGTCTGCGAAAGGATGAAAGGGCATTGGCAAGTGGCTTTTCGGGGCTGGCCAACGAAAACGGAATTAATTCGATCCGAGGAGCAGCCAGCTTGTCCAGTCCGAGCCCTTTTCCACTGTCCAGACAACTTCAGTTCAATTAAGGTAAAATGCAGGAGCACGTTGTCGTTGTCTGGCATCCTAAGCTCGGGTTTAATTAATGCTCCTTCTGATTACAAAAGGACAGGGAGCGGAAGGAGCAAGTCCCTCCTAAGTATGCAGTAACAAATGACCCTCGTTTTGGCATTGATTTACTCCGTTGTCGCCGGCACTTTTCCGGACAGAACCAGAAGAGGGAAATCGCGGAGAGAACAGGATGTCGTGGGCGGTGCGTGTGCACTTTGGGTCAGCTTATTGTCGCTTAATTGCAGAATTTCCGCTGCCACCGAGGGCAGACGTGGTCAAGTGCAAGACCGCACATCAGCGGAATTAAACTTGACATTAAGTGAGCTGCCCGGCTGGATTAGGTCCGAACATCCTCAACCTAGCCAAGAAAGGCAGCTAGTGACAGCTGAAGTGCACTTTCGAACACGATGAGTGCAATCAATGCGGTAACACTCATTGCCTAGAGATACTCTGCCACTTGTTGATTAAACATGTTTATGTTTAATGTTATCAGAAAGCACAAGCATTTATTGAAATCTAATTCACACTTTCACAGCCATTTCTACACAACGCAAGCCAAATGACAGCTGGAATTAGGTTCAAATGCGTTTTCAAAGTTGGTAAGCCAAATAGGACATTAAAAATACATGTTGAACTCTGCACAAATTACCTTTTGACAAATAAGTGAATCAATTTGCCAGCAGCATCGCGGTCAATTAAATGTTTTATTGTAAACAAATCCGTACCCACTCGCAAACTGAAAAAGTGGTATCACTTTGTGCGCCTTAATTGGGAAAAATCAATAAACCGAATTTCGTGCCCACATAAGCGGGTGCTTATAAATAATCAGCCGGGGGAATTGCCCTAATGAAGCATGTAATCATAGCGCGGCATCAATTTGGGCCAGCGATGTGTTAACCAGCTGCCTCCGCCTTGTAAGCTAAGTGAACTTTCGTGATGGATGACGCTAATTCCGGTGGCAGGTGGCAGCATCGTCAGGTGTACGGATGCTAATCAAAATCAACAACGCCCAAATGAGCAACGCACGCCGCAGAACACTAAGGTCCGACGCATGGGCTCGGGCTCGGGCTCGCCTCCTGAAGTTTTCAATTTGCCAGGCAAGTTTGGATTATGTTTGTTGGCTTTCCTGTCAAGCGTAAATTGAATCAGAGCAGGAGCTCTGCCAGGATGCAGGAAGCCGAGGAAAGGCTTTGCTAAATTGAGGTTTTTGACATGGTCTGGTTATGGAGAAGGATTTTGTGCTAGTTTTTCGGCAGCACGAAACCAACATAGAAAGAAACTCATTTCTCGTTATGAAACCAGTTTTAAGACTAATTAGGTAGAATTTTTAAGAGCTTCAGTTTGACTAATGAGGGAGATTGGCCAAAGACTTTTTAAATAAAATAAGTTAAATAAAAGAAAAGTCGGTTTTCATACTAAGAGGTCTTTAATTTGTACACATTTTTTGCGACGTATTTTTGCGATTCCGGAATTTCGCTTGTCCGGAAGTCGACACAGTTACGACCTTGAGCGCCGTGGCAACACGATAACAACAATAGCGGATCGCATAAATTACAGCGCTCCTCCATTAGCATGTAAAGCAGCCGGCAGCGCCACCACCGCACCACCGGCCACGCCCTCAACCACTCAACCACTCGGTTTGCCCCACGCAAAAATTGGATGCGACAGTGACAACGCTCGTATTTAACTCTGCACATTGCATATTTTATTTAATTTATGGCTGCACATATTTTGATGGCGATGCATGTGGACGGGGCACGTGTTCTGGGTTTTGGACTGGGGTCCTCTAACCGAAAGCTTAGATTGTGCCGGATCGGAATTGGAATTGTGTCAGTTGAACAAAGCCGAACAGTTGGGCATGGTCATGGCATCATCCCGTCATGTCGCACTTGGTGTGCATTTCAAGCGGGGCAATAAACGTTCGCCAAACAGTGGCCAAAGATAGGGAAAGTACGAGGGGAAAATTGCACTTATAAATGTATTCGGTAAGAGGAATTTTCCTGGATCCAATAAAATTCCATTTTTATCTATTAAAAACTTATGCAAATAGTGCCCTACTCCTACTCAGTTTTTTGTAGAAATTTCTTCCCCAATGGACATAATTTGTCGTGTAGCTTGTTGTTATTACCGAACAGCTGAGCACAATTTAAGTGACAAATGGACAATGTTTTGCCACTGTTCGGCCTCAGAGTTTTACTCTTTTTGTAGGGCTTCCCTCGCTGGCCATATATTTCAAGGAAACGACAGCCGTGGGAGCCATGCAAATGCCCCATTCCGGAGTCCGCCAATTGGTCACTTGATACACATTTCGACTGCCGGCCAAACTCGTTCGTTGCCTTGCAATTGCATTTTCATCCCGGCTGCCTTTTTTCCCCCTCCCCATTTGGCCGGCGGTGTTTGTCCGTTGCTTAACTAATTAATGTGAGCGAAGTGCAAATTAAAATGCTGTTTAGCCAGTGCCACTTGCGGCTGTCTCTTCGGCGGCACGAAAATCATCCACGCGACTTTTTCCCGGCCTACGCTGCCTTCTTGGCCGCCTTGGTCAAAGCCAAAGTCAGTTGATAAACTCGAGCCTGCTGGCCAGCACTTTGCTTAATGCGAAACGAAGTCTCAACGGTGGCTTGCTGTTGTTTTTCGTGTCGCCGGCGAATGTGGGTTAAATGCTTTTGCGGCTTGTGGCCACAGCTCAGAGCGCCAGGCAGTCGGCAGTAGGTAGTCCACAGTCTGCAGTCCACTGAGATGAGGTTTTTCCGAGTCTTTGCTTTGTTTGCCCAATGCAAATTTTCAATTTGCCGCAAAAGTTTTTCATTTTATTTAATTGAAACACTCAACAAATTGCGAATGCAAACGTGGAAAAACACTCCGGGAAAATAAGAAAATAATGATTCCAGTAATAAACTAAAAATAAAGTCAATTATTTCGCAATTAAGAGCAGTTGACTCTTTGCGGTGGCACTAAATGCAATCGAGACTGCCGAGTGGCGCCTGTGTGGGTGGCTGGGTTCAATTGGCGCGGCCAACTAATAAGCTTTTGAGAAAAATGTTTCGTCGGACGGGAACTCAAACTGGGAGTGGGGTTTTAAAATGGTGCTATTAATCTCTGCTGGTTGCGTTGAATAGCCAGCAAACCTTATCTGTTCGCAGTACAAAAAGAAACCACAGAGATATCAGAGCACAGCAAGTATATTATTAATTGCTGTAAGCGCTTGCGGCTTGTTGTTTTTCCATACAGCTCTGAATAAACAAAGGAAATGCAGCACGCATACGCCCTGTAGTGCGTCATATTTTTGGAAGCATTGCCCGGCCGTTGAATCTGTTTGTTTGTCATTTCAATTTGACCATAAAAGCTGGCTCTTTTTTTGCAGGCCAGTGGGCGATAGCGTACCAACTGCAATCTGAATTGTTGAATTGTTAAAGCCGCAAACGAGTTTGTTGCTCTCTTTCTGTCTGTGAATAATGAAAAGCCTGCGGAGAGACATGCTGGTAAATAAACTTGTTTGGTGCTAAAAACTGCTAATAATTACAATCGAATTTCCGCCTACCGTCGGGCAGTTGAGTTGAGTTGAGTTGGGTTAACTATGTCAACTCGATAAGATTTGCATTTGCATCACAAAGAGCTGGTCGTCTCGACTGTCAGTCAATTATTTATGCCGGCACTCAGTGCGGTTGGCAACTGCATGGGTAATTGGCGAGCCCGAACATGGTTTGCTGCACACGTGGCGTATGCGTAATGCTAGACGCATGTTAATGCGATGGCAAACAGCATTAACGCCAAATCCGAGCCGTGAACAGAGAACCGAGAACCGAGCAGACATGACCATAGACACCGCAGAGCCACGAAACCCTGTCCAATTAAATGGTTTCGATTGGCGCTGCGGCAATTTGCTGATTTGGTTGTGCAGTGCCAAAAGCGCTGAATTTAATTGCAGCTCTCCGTGGCAAGCGGAGTGGTTAGCGCCAAAATGCGGTGCTAATATTCTCATAATTAAATTTCCAGCAAGAGTACTTGCAGCGGAAGCCGAAGGCCAGAAGTTCCCCGAATAGTGACGAGCCCGAGCGGAGAAGATAAGCGCAAATAGAAGTGGAGTAAGCGTCGAAGAATGCTTCACGTTGAGTCAACAGAAAACAGAGTGACAAATACGATTATGACGGGAACAATGAAAAGTTTGCGCACGAAGATGCCTTTCTGATTGGCCATTGTTCTTGCCAACTCTTAAGTAAGTTCTCAACAAACTTATTCAAAGCTTTCCGGCTTATCGGTCTCGGTTTTAGCCAAGAAAACAGAAAGAGGACCACTTGCCACTGCCGTTGCCACAAACAATTAGCCCGAGTGTTGGCGTCGCACTCATTGGCATTTTCCGACATTGTGGGCTCCGTCCAAAGTCTGTCGCTGCTCGGCTGTGCATATGGGTAATGCCCGTAAAACCCTGGTAAACAACAAGCTGGCGCCGTCGGGGGCGTGGCCAGACAACCGTACAACCGTACAAACGAACGACCGAACAACCGAACAACCGTTGCCCCGCAATACGCACAGAGCCATTCATTCATGGAACTCTTGCCGGATTGTGCCGCTCTCGTTGTTCACGCTTCACTTGGCTATTATTTCCGACCACGCTTCATTTGGCGGTTTGTCTCTGCCGTTTTTGGCGCTTTGGCGTTTTGGGGCAGGGAGTGCTAATTAACAGTTGGTGCCAAATCGCATACATTAACGTTGATATATTTATTGCCATAATTGTGCGCTGCCTGGCCACAGTTATATATAGATTAGGAGCGTTTAACTATAAGCTGCGATTGCCTCACTTTTGCCGAGGCAAAAAAAGCAAACAAAAAAGGCCGGAGCGAAAAGTAATGAGTAAACAATTTGAGTATTGTGTTTGCCTTGGAATTAGCGTAGTGCCAAATGGGCTTCGAGGGGCAGCCACTCGTATTCTCTTGCCGCAGATTGCGCAATCAGAATGGTTAACACCATTTAAAAGTAAACTCAACTTATGGGGAGATTTAACTAGGTATTGGTGGTATCCTGTGGCCAGGACATGCTCTCTATGTAACGAACCAAAATTTTCCCAGGCATGCAGAGGCCAACAACTTCATTGGGGCAATAAAACAAAGCAATTAAAATGGCTGCCCGGAACAGGCAGACGTATGTGGGTCAGGCTGGCAAAAGTTTCGGCCACTTGTCGGCCGGCTCGAGCAGTGAAAGGCCATTACAATGCCAATCGGCAAACTAAAGTGGCAGCTCGGCTAATGCAACCGGGGACGGGAAGTGTTCCAGCACTCTAAACTTCGAGGCCGTACAATGGAGGTTTTGCGAAAACTGCACGGGGTTGACAGACCCGCTTTTCCTCCGCTTTTCCCCCACCATTCCCTGCCACTCCTGCCAAATGACCCGCTGCAAACTACAATTATAATAAGCCATAAAGAGGCGAGCATTTCAGCGGAGTGAGTCAGCTGCGCTGTTTACGTAAGGATTTCTCCGGTTTATTGTCAGCATTTTCCCTTTCCTTGCCTGCTGTATTTATCCAGCGAGAGCGCCGGAGCCGTAAATTAAACATCGCTTCTGACACTCGACTCGGGCACTCATTCATTAATCAGGCCTCCCCGACTGTAGGAATTGAAATTGTCGCTACACAATAAAGCTAAATGGAAATCCAAGAGATAGCACGTCGGACACATCAGATGCGTAGTCGAGACTTCAAGCAAGGGGGTAAGTGGGAAAAGTCCTCTAGTTGCGCCACTGCGTGGTTCAGTGGGGCGGAGGACGGGCGACGGGGAGTGGTGGGTGAGTGGGCGAGACCACCCACACTCGGATGGCAACACTTTCCATTGCGTAAATTGTCTGAACGCAGTGCCATTCGAGCTCTCTGCCATCGATGATAAATGTTTGCTGCATGTTGCACAAGTCTTTGCAATCGGCCATCAATGATGGACTTCGAGATACGAAGGGGGAGTTTGGTAGAGTGTAAGCCATTAAATGCCGACACCCTTTTAAAACCAAAAGCCATTTCGTTCTTTAGCTTGCCTCGGGGAAAACAACCATAAAAGTGACTTGCAATGCCAGCAACATGAAAATATTAATTCACATTTGTTTCAACTGCATTAACCCCTAAACCGATCTGTTCGAACTAAGTAGCATACACACAAAATAAAATGTTGAGGAAAAAGATTTTATAGACAATTATTGTTAATTTACTTCTTAAATTGGTCTAAAATATGAAAGTATTCAATTTTCTCCAGGTGAAGGGTCGACCTGCTGATCATAACAAATGATGCTTGTAAACGGCGTAGTACACAAGACAGCACACAACATGTATTAATCACCACTCATTAGGCAGTTAAGGTGCCTAATGGCTTTTCTCTACTCCTAGTCCTGGCGCAAACGAATTAACCAAATTGCTGAATTTATGAATATTTAACCGCAGCTGAAAATAGACCCGCATTTCCAGCATTTTCGCTTTCACCTCACGCCTTTTGGGGCAGACACGAAATCCCTGACCTTTGCGGTACTTTCCGCTCCCCCGAGTTAATTACAGCCCGCGATCTCTGGATTTTCCCGGGGCAACCAGCCACCCACCTCGCGCGCCGCACAAAGGCCCCATGGAATTCGCCTTCCGCCAGCAGAAGCTTCGTTAGCAGGTGGCTGTCAAATTTAGGTCAGGCACTAAGTGCAAGTGAGTGTTATGTAAATGATGGTGTGCTGCTTAAAAGGACTAGCAAGCAAGGTTCTCTTCTGCCCGTTCCATCACTCGTCCCAGTTTAATTTTAGGAGTACTCCATTGCCGAGCTGCTGTGTATTTGTTTGCATTCATCTTTTGAGCAAATGGAAAACTAACTGAAAACCCAACACCGCGCCCATTTGACAGGCCGTTAGTTAAACTGAACGGCACTTGGCTGGAGAAGGCCCCCTCTCGCCTTTCTTTTTGCCCCTTTTTAATTTAGCCATTGGTGCTGGCTGCTGGCAGCTGACAAAGCAGCAATGTGTGGATTATGGAGAGAGTGGTTGGGGGCTTGGGGAGCCCAGAACAAACGATGGAGCGGCAGCAGGGAAGTCTTAGAAGAAATGTTATTCTAGTTGCT
The DNA here is from genome assembly GCF_018152265.1 of Drosophila ficusphila. Lineage (NCBI taxonomy): Eukaryota > Metazoa > Arthropoda > Insecta > Diptera > Drosophilidae > Drosophila > Drosophila ficusphila. The sequence continues at coordinate 24,208,965 of NW_025064737.1, forward strand.
GGGCAACCGCAGATTATATCATAACACAGCCGAAGCGCTCGTCATCCGCCGTCATACTCACTTTATGCAGCGGATCGGCCATTGACCATGGCGAAGAGCTGCGCCAAAGCGAAATGTAAATAAACCTCAATAGCAAGGGGAACTGCGTAAAATAACTCATACCCATGTAGCAACAATGGGCGCCAAAACATCAGGATTCACTCCAATGGCCATAAAAGAACATTCGAAATCATTTAAAAGTCTTTAAGTGCAAAGCATAAGTATCTCCTATAACTAGAGACAAACTCTTTTTGCAAATAAAACACAAGCTTTGCATCCCCAGTACTTTTAACAGTTTAAAGGAGAAAGCATGATAGCTTCATAGTACTATTATTCTGACTTCCATTGTACTTATATATAGCGCAAGCCCCAGCACTTTGCCCCTTTCCCCAACGCCACGCACTGGAAGAGAAGGCGCTCACAAGTCAACAATCTCATAATCAGTTGAATTACAAGAGCCAAGACGGCACATGGGCAAATACAGAGGGGGCCGTCAAAAGACGATGGCGGTTTCACTTAATGAGTTGGGCCTGTGGGGCAGACAATCGATAGACACACAGGCTGCGACTGCAACAATTTAACACGCCAATAAAACGCAACAACCAAATTTATCTGATTCTGGACCAGAGGCCGAAAGGGCAAATTACTCGATGGGCCCATATTTATGGGCGTGGCACGGGGAGAGTGACGCAACGTGGGCGTCGTCGTCATAATCATGATCGCCAAACAAAAGGCAGGAAACCGCCTGCCGGCTCACAATTGCTGACCCATTTCAGAGCGAGGTGAGCCGAGCTGAACCGAGCCGACCAAAACTGTTTGGCCAATGCAATGAATTAATTATTCCCCCCGTCATGTGCAGTATCTTTGCCCCCTTGCCCCCCTTGGGTGCGTCCAGCGTTTGTGCTAAAAATAACAAACTACACACACTTGACGCCGGAAAAAATATCTCAACGAGTTGGGCCTTTGAACTGTTTGTCATGGTTTTTTCAAACTTTTTTCTGTGCCTGGCTGCAATGGCCACAAAAATAGCCATGTGCACAAATCTCATTTTTGGGAGTTGCGCCGTGTGCTCCATTTGGTCTGTAGAAAGGCACAGGAAAAGTTTTGCTTCGGTGAGTCGATGGTTAGATGCCCTTTGGCAGACATTCGTACCTATGTAAGAGATTTTATTGAAATATAAATCAAATTAAATTAAAGGAATTAGCCGGGGCTATAATTTATTTTCGACAAATCTTTTTAGCTGCACCCTAGACTTCCTGAAGGGAGATATTGAAGCACATTGCTGTAATGGCTAATTTTAGCATCTTTCACAATCCGATTTGTTCTCAAAACACCTTTTGATCGTTTGATTTACCCAATAAATTCTCATTTCGTGCGATTAATCAGTGATTTGCCTGGGAAATCGAACTGCACGCGAGCATCGCTCGAATCGTTCTCTCCCCAAAAATAAAAAGTGTAAAAGACGCTGGATGCGGACGTAAATCTCCGGAGTCTCAGCTGGCTGGCTGATCAAACTCGAACGCTTGAGATGCCTGGTTATGCGGCTTTTCGCCGGGCCTCTGGAAGTGTTCCAAAAAAGCGTTTGTCGGAGAGGAAAATTTAATGCGGTCACTGGCTTTTTGACATGCCGCAAACTATTTTCGAATGTGCCCGGCGACGGAGTCGTATTCGTTATGCGAGTGTTATTCATTCCGCTTTGGTCAGCGCATTGGGAGTTTGTTTTTGTTATTTTTAGCGCCGGCTAGAGTGAAGTGTGCCCGGCCCGTGGAGCATCCTTCAACGTTTCTTATGTAAATTTTCTGTCGATTTTCTGTTTTTGCTGGCCATGGGAGCTGACGACAATGACGATGATGATGTTGTCGGTTTGTTAGAGTGCGGCTGCTCGGGGGCCCTGTTGGAAACTAATAAAACGTCAAAGCAATTTTGACAACATGCAACTTGGAGATCTCGAGAAGGCAGAAAAAACACACACAGAAACCCCCACAACATCTTCGGATTGAGTTGGACCAGCCGGCTGCTCCAGCTCCGCTCCCCAAATGAAAAGTTAGTCTGGAAGTTTTTCATCTTCTGCGAGGTTTTTCTTTGGCAATGCTTTCATTTTGCCATATTTCTTTTGTCCTTGTTTGGGGCCAATGTCTTCGGGGCGAACTGGGAGTTGAGCCGGGCTTAAAGCTATCTAACTGGCATATCAGCCATAAAACCGAACATTAAAGCCGTGTGAAAATTGCGGCTCAAGTGTTACTTTCGGTGGAACAGAAAACGAGGGGTTTGGGGTCGGGGAGGTGTTCTAGGGGTGATAAGCGCTCTGTGTTTATAGAGTTGTCAAGTGCTCATAAAACTCGTTGTCTGCCTTTGACCCGACGGCTACCTGCCGGGAGGAATCGGACACGCCTGTGTTCGGTTAACATGGGTTAAGAGCGGCGTCATTAGCACACACCCGCAGTGGGCCAAAAACTGAGGACGGAGCGGCTTTTGCAGGAACCGCAGCGTGCAGCCGACACATAAACAATACACTCTGCTACAAGGTTGCGCGACAGGCAAACACGAGCTGTTTTATGGCCGGTCCTTAGCGGCGCCTCACACTCCTCGGCTCATCTGACTTTGACTGCGAATGACTCATTTCGACACTTGGAAAAATTATTGTTCATTTGCACTCATATAAATTAATAGTCATTCAGCACTTTGAAAAGCTACTTTTAAAGTCAGTAAACATAAATTTACATATTTGGTTCTTAATCATCGATGCATAAAAAACAGAGAATTAAATGTTTCTCTTAGTGTACCTTGTTTGTCTGTCATGGTGTGCGTGAATACTGAACATTAACTGCCAAGGACCTTTGCTGAGCCTGTCATTCCGGCGAATGGAAAAAACTCTCCTAATAAAATTATAAATGTATTTGATGTGCCAGCCGCCCACAGGAATCGTTCCCAAAATAATTCCGCTTCTTGCGGCCACTCGCAAATGTGTCTCAATTCAATTAATTTGTGCTCGGGGCGGCGGAGTTGTTGGGAAGTGTTGGGCTCTAAAGTGGCCCAGCCAGTAGGCGCTTTGGGCGCAGGACCTGCTGCGTTGTTAAAATTTAATACTGCGGTTTATGTGCTATATCTCGGGGTTTGGGCAAATTAAATTTTAATTGCCTGTGGTCCGCCCAAATTGGCAGTCGGCGGTGCTCCGCTCTGCTCTTAGCTGTTTGGTCTGCTGGGTTTACTAGGCATCCAGAATTTATCAGACCATTCATTACTTTTGTACGATTCCGACAATAATACGTAAATTCAGCCGAAAACTTTACCGAAAGCTTGACAAAAGTGCAACGAACCGTGCCGGCAAGCCAAAAGGAAAAATGCGCTGGAAAAATCGGAGAGCGCAGAAAATTATGAAAAATACCCGTTGAAAATACGAGTATTTTGCCGGCGACCGCAAATGCAAATTCATGAAAAGACCAAGGCAAAGCCTGCTGCTCTTGAGCTTGAAAACGGCAGACGGGAGCGAGTTGGAAATGAAAATGGCTAAATGGAGCTGCAACAGGGAACCGGGAAACGGGAAATGGGAACTGGGAACTCTGGAGTGGCGGTGTCAGACTGACGGTTCAGTTGAGTAGTGTGTCTGGGCCGGGTCTGACAATTACGTCAATGGCGCAAAAGTCGAAAAATGTAACAAACAAAAAACCCGTTAAGCGCAGAATGCCATCGCAATTTATAGCAGACTCATCGTGGGGATCTTTGTCATGGAATTTGATACACTGCGAGACCAATGAGTTATTCAGCTACAACACGGTGATGAGTTGATAAAAAGTTACACACTTCTGTGAAGATATTAAAAAAGATAACAGTCCCGTGTATTAAGATGCTCTTCCCTGAATAGACGTCTTCCTAACTCGAAAAGTTTCGAGATATGGCAATATAAAAAGGAACAAATTTTGTAAAAAAACAGTTTATAATGTGCTGGAAAAAACACCAATTTGTTAATATTTCTCTTCTTTAACTGAAATGTATGCTTATGTTTCTTTTCTACTTTGAAATACTTTTTGTGTAAGTTTGGTATAAAGGGTATAAAGTTTTCAGTTTCACCCCTTTTTTTCAGGATTTTCCTTCTGATTCATTGCAGATTCTAGTGAAACTTTAGTGCAATTGTTTTTGCCATTTCGTTGTTTGCTGATGATGGCAACCGGAGGGCTGGGTAGACGTTGCGTCTGCTGACTGTTGCCTTTTGGCGCTTTGCCTCCGCTCTCTGATTAACTCATTCATACGTTCTGGCTTTTCCAGTGAAAAACCAAGTAGTTGGGCAAAAGTGCTGGGGGAGTCGGGTGGGTGTGGCATTGTTGAGAGCCTCCCTTGGGCTCCCAGCCCTTGATTATGATTATTTTCATTTCAAAAGTTGGCGGCGCAGAAAAAACCGCAGCCCAGGCACAATTCTGTGTGTAGTTAGGTGAAATATTTAAAGTGCTCCGCGAGTTGGTGTATTGCTAACAAACACACTCACACAGAGGTGCACCAACACTCACGCGAATTGTGCAGCCTGTATACAGTTGTACTTTCATATCTAGACTTATTTCCAGATTAAGTAATATTCTGTTAAGCGTTGTGGCACTAAAAGGATTTTATTACAATGTTAAATAGGGTTCGCTTTATGAATGCAAGCGAAAAAAAAATATGTTTGCAACCCAGTCCAAAAATATCGGCAACAATTCACATTGCTTTTAAAATACATTGCTGGCCCGTCCCTCGGGAAGTTTCACTGTAGTTGCTGCGTGGTTTTTGTTGTTTCTGCTGTTACTTGGCTCGTTTAACTTTGAGCAGCTCTGAATTGCAGCAGCCGGCATGCCGGTTTTTCTTTTCTCTTTTTTCGCCCTCTGCAACTTTAATTGGACATGGGTAGTTGTTGTTGTCGCTGCTGTTGGCGTTGGCAAACGTGTTTTTTTTCTTATTTTGGTTAAATTTGGCATTCGTTTCCTACGCGACTTGCAGCGAGGTCAAAACTCATCGTTTTGTAAGGTATAGATTAAGTATTAAAATGTACTCACCTCCTGGCTTGTGACCTGTGACCTTAGGGTGGGGGTGGTGATGGAGAGGACATCCCCTTGGCTTCAAAAGTCACCCGCTCTCTTTGCTCTTTTTCAGCTTGTTGTTTGTGCAAAATCGAAGGAAATTAAACGATAATTTGTTGTGGACGCACACACACGCACGCACTAGTCGTCACACAGATACACCCGAGCACTCCTTCTCTCTCTCTCACTCTCACACTTTGTGTATTTTGTTTGTTCTGACTTTGCTTATGCTTTTGCTTTTGCTTCTGCTTTTACTTGCTTTTTACTAGCAACGCGACGTTGCAACATCGTTTACATTTCACATTTCCCTGCGCTGAATGCACTTTATCTCGCTTTTGTTGGATTTCCTCTTGTGTTTTGACTGCGGCAGATGCGGCTCCGCCTTCAGCTTCTTCTTCTTCTTATCCTCCCTCCTTTTAATCCTCGCGTTTGCTTCACACAGCCATCCTGCGTGGGCCAGGATATCTTTCTGATTGCTTTTCTCTTTGCGTTTGCAACTCACACACTTTAACTCGGAATTTTCATTGCCTTCGCGTCTTACACTCGTCGCGATTTATTTTTCCCCGATTTTTCGACGGCTCAGCTGCATTTTAGCAGTTTTTCGATCCGTTTGGTTCAACAATGCGCGACGCAGACCGAACACACCAAAATTTTTTTGAAAACAAAAAAAAATTCAACGGGGATGGGGCTGGTAGAGGTGGATTCATCGATAGAAACATCGATAAGTACAGATAGCGACTAACATGATTTTCCTTTAAGATATAAATGTTAAAAGACAGAACTGTTAGCATACGCTTTAAACGATAGTTTCCCGTTATTTAGTTAGTAACCAGTTAATATAACAACCTTTTGGATTGTGGCACAGCTGCTGGGGTGAATTTACTCACTAAGTCAAAACAGTTGGCAACGCTAGTTGGGTGCGTTCTGTGCTAAGTAAGGCAGTTGGCAACGCTGGCTATGGTGGTTAAAATTTAAACAATCAGAAGCGGCAAAGTTTTTAAAGCTATGAATATGATAGCTAAAATAAAAAAAAATAAATGAACCCAAATAACACCCACAGATCTGCTTCAGTACATGATGCTAAAATCAAAGTGATTAAAACAACGAGTGGCTCTATATCACTTGTGAGTTATTCCATGCCAGGCATTCAAAAAGATAATGAATCTAAAATTTCAAAAAGTCTCCTGCCAATCTTGCGGTTTGGTTAAAATTTATGAAAAAAGATTATGATCATTTCTTCTGTACTTAATACCAAACGCTACTAAGCAAACAAATAAATTTATCAGTATAACAATTCAGTATAACAATTCCTTTAGTCAAGTGCTTTGATTAGATGCTGTCAACGATAAAGCTTCGATTATTCGATTATTGTAATCAATTATTCAATTATAGTAAGTTGCGCCCTTTATTACTGGAGTTGCTACCGTCAGATATAAGTTTTCCTTCAAACATCGTAAAAAAGCTTTCTGACATTCATTGCTTCCGGAAAGAAGCGTGTCTTCGATAAGAAAAAATTAGTTATTTTTTACGCGGAAAAGAGGTGATAAGTTCAGCCAACTGGCTGGTGGTCCGTACCCGTAAATGGTAACAGGCAGTGGGTGCTATTGCCAGTTTTGCGACAGAACTCCAGAGGCACAGTTATGCTTAAGCTATTCCATCCGATCCTGAAGTGGGTTTGCCTCTGCTGCGTAGCCGCAGTTCTAATCCTCAGTCTGAGCAGCCAGACTGCAGACACCCAATATCAGAGATTCAACAAGGCAGCCAAGGTGTCCGGACTTGCTTCCTCCTCCGAATCACTTGACGAGGAACCAGTTGGTTCCACAACTGATTGTCTTCCAGAAACCGATGAAGTCCGGCCTTCCTTCTTCGTGGAGAGCGCCAGGTGCAAGATTCCGTACGTGGACCCCTTCGAGGCCGAAGCCATGGCCATATTCGAGCCCCAGCAGTTCGAGACCTGCTCCAACGAGTCGGCGCTGGTGACCCCGATCTATGATGTCAGCAGGCAGCGGTACCTCTTGGTTATCAACGAGACGCTGGCCTCCGAAAAGCTGAACGACAGCGAGGCGGAGTTCAACTGTTATTACCAGGAGATAAGGCGCGATCGGCAGCACGACAGCTATAAAAAGTAAGTGGTTCCCGATATCTTTGGCAGTTAGCCCGCTGAGTGACAACCCTTTGATTTCGCAGAATGGAACGAAAGTACTTCTCGCAGAGCTACGAGGTGCCGTTGCACGTTCGTGGCCTAATGGTGGCCTGCCACCGTCTGGGGAACGAGTCGGATGTCCTGCAGGCCGACGCCTACAGCCTCGTCCAGTACCTCTCTCCTCCACCCCCAGGACTCTCCCTGGAGCCGGCCAAGCGGAAGCCCAGTGTGATCATGTTCGGCATCGACAGCCTGTCGCGGATCAACCTGCGGCGCACCATGCCGCGGGTGAGCCGCTTCCTCGCGGGCAGCGGTTGGTACGAGCTGCAGGGCTACAACAAGGTGGGTCGCAACGAGGTGGGTGGCTTTGGGATCCGCAGTTAACTAGCTTTGTACCCGCAGATCGGCGACAACACCTTCCCCAACCTGATGGCCATCCTGACGGGCTACAGCAAGGAGTCGGCCCAGAAGAAGGTGTGCGACTGGCAGAAGAAGGGCTGCCTGGACAAGATGCCCCTCCTGTGGAAGGACTTCCGCAACGCCAGCTACCTGACCGCCTTCGCAGAGGACGAGCCGCACATCGAAACCTTCAACTACATGCGTCCCGGCTTCGTGGAGCAGCCCACCGACTTCTACCTGCGGCCCCACCTGAAGGCCTTCGAGTCTGGCATGGACACCTGGAAGTGCCGCAACTGCTCGTCGAAGTACTGCATCGGGCGGCGGATCACGAGCAGCTACGTCTACGACCTGGCCAGGGACTTCGCCCGGCGTTTCGTGGACGAGCGGCCCGTGTGGGGACTCTTCTGGTCGAACAGCTTCAGCCACGACAGCTTTCAGATGCCCTCCAAGATGGACGACTACGTGCTGCAGTACCTGCTCGACTTCGAGGCGGACGGCGTGCTCGAGCAGAGCATCGTTGTGTTCCTGTCGGACCACGGCTCCCGCTTCGGGCGCCTCACGGCCCTGTCCAGTGGGTTCCTGGAGGAGCGTCTGCCGGCGATGTTCCTCTACCTGCCGCCCTGGTTCCGGGACCAGTACCCGGACTACGCCCGCGCCCTCCAGCTGAACCGCAACCGGCTGACCTCCAACTACGACCTGCACAACACCCTGAAGCACATCATCGAGCTGGGCGGCACTCCGGACGGGGCGGCTCTTCCCCGGGCGGCCGACTGCCCCAAGTGCCAGTCCCTGTTCCTCCCGGTCGACGAGTCGAGGAGCTGCGAGGACGCCGGCATTCCGGTGCACTTCTGCACCTGCGTGCCCTTCAAGCGGCTCCGGACGCAGTGGGCCAGGCGGATCGCCCCCCTGGTGGTGCGGCGGATCAACGAGTATCTGGCCGGCAGGAACCTCAGCAACATCTGCGCGGAACTCACCCTGAAGTACATCCACGAGACGGAGATACAGATTGGGCTGGACCAGAGCTTCGACGACGTTCCTGTCGCCGAGGTGGCCACCTATCGCACCATGTTCAAGGTGCACCAGAACACAGCCGACTTCCGGGCCACCGTGGTGTTCAACAATCTCACGGAGTCCGTGGAGGTCCAGGTGCCCACCATAAGCCGGCTCGACCGGTACGAAAAGGTTTCGACTTGCGTCGACGACAAGACCGACAAGTTGTACTGCCTTTGCAAACGAGATCTCAAAGATGAGCACAGCCGGTAACGGAAACTGAGTTGAGCACTCCTACATATCATTTGGTGGTACTCATTAAATGATTGCCATCTTATCTTACCCTCTAATGATCTGCGTTTTTGGCAGTGATAACACCAGGTACATTTATGCCACGCGTGTGCCATAAAACCTGTTCTTAGATAACACTCCCATTTATTGAGTGGCCTTTTGAAATAATTAATGTATAATTACATTGGCGATAACCTTTCACCTACATTAAATACATTTCTTATCATTGAAGTTCTGAGAACCCCGACAGTAATAAATCAAGCGTCACAGCTGATAAGCTTTATTCATAGACGTGGGAATATAATCTGAATAACTCTGGGTCGCTGGGAATGATGTTTCGCAACTCAGCAAACGCCGGTCAAATGGGCCACGTTCCGTTGAATGAAGTCGTATGGTTCGCAGCAGACGGTGTGGCCCACGCCATCCTCTTTGAGACCATCAGGGCATTTAACATTGATGCAGACCTGATTTATTTCCGGCAAAGTAGGCCGCGCTACTTGATTGTGGGTTAACATAACCCACTTGTCTCCAGAGAGGTGACCAACTATCTTGTAAGACCACTTGGCGACGGGAATTTGGTTGCCCGCCAGGTAGATATCCACCAAGCTATTGCTTGTGGTGTGCTCTAATTGTTGCTGTCCCAGGACCCCTGTGCAAACCTTCAGGAGATCGTAGGTGCGATGGGGCGAATCGTAATGTCCCGTGACTAGTTTTCCTACCCACGCCTCGACGTTCTTCCAGTTGCCAATGTTCACTGCACTGTTTTGGGGAAAGACGTTTATGTACCGATCCGTCGATCTCCTGAGCTCGGAAAAGATGAAGCCCGCATTCGGTGTCACGTGTCCGCGATCAAACACGCAGTTCTGTTGCGGTCCGCCTAGGATGTTGGTCAGACAGTCCTCGGACACCTTCCTCTTGTAAGCCGCCGCCAATTGCGGGGACATAAAGCCGTCCCTGTTAAAGTAGGTGCTGCTGGGACGAGGGGCGGCTGAAAACAAAGCGCTGTCAAGATGTCAATTCACTATATCAGACTTACAATTAATATAGCGGTGAACCTTGTAGATGGAGTGCTGCACCGACATTCTGTCTCTATCGATGCAGTCCCTGAACAGCTCCATAAAGTGCCCATTGTAGTAGAATCCCACGGCATACGAGGAGTAGAGCCTCAGGCAAGAGGTATCTGGCATTGGAACAACCGAAGCTCTGGGCGACGAACACCTTGCCGTGCTCAACGGAGGATGGAAGTCGTTGTCCCTCCCGCAATGGAAGCTGGTCGGGTGAAGTCCCGACCTGCACAGGAGGTACACCGTTTTGTCATTGGCCACAATATCGCTGCGCTGGATATCGAAGACCCCGTTGTTGGAATTCAAGTAGATAAAGTTCTCCAACAAGTGCGCCTGGTCAATAAGACAACTTGTCCAGGCGTTTTCGGCACCTAAAAGTGTTTTTTTTTTAAATAATTTAATGGCAATCCTCTATACAATCCACTTACAAATAAACAGAACTAGGCAGACACACTGATATTTTCGCAGTTTCATGTTCACAACTTAAAATTCTAGCAAGAACTGTGGATCCAAATGGGATTGCGATCATACACGGCTCTACAGCCAGAGCTTTTCTTATCTCCCCAGATTTAGCAATACGGGGTTGCACCGGTCGCTCCGCAGGTCATCGGTGATAAGCGGCTTGGCCGGTTGCTCAATGGAAGTGCCGAGCTCATCTCTTTTCCCCCGTGCCTTTCACCCCGAGTTATCTGCGCTTATCATCGACCATCGCGGTGGCTTGTTTACCCTGCCGGCGCACGCTGAATAACAAAGGAGTTGCCCTTCCACCCAGTTCCTTTCGAGCTGCATCCTACGTACTGTGGACTTTGTGTGGTTGCACTTTGTCATCAGCTCTCATAAAGCCTATCTGAAATTGAATCTGAGGTGCAGCAGGGAAATAAAAGAGACTCCGCTCTTGAAACCGCTCGGTACCCACTCGGATTTCATCACGAGGTGGGCGGAGTTTACGTGACTCAGTCCGTTTTTTAAATCAGCTTGTGCTGGAAATGAAAAGCGGCAGGGCAATAACAAGGGAGAGCCCTGCATAGCACCATAATTATGATAGTAAGAACTTACATGTATTATTATTTTCGCTACAAATCAGAATCATTATCAAACGATGTGAATTATTTCTTTCGGAAAGGGTTGTCCCCTCCTTATAAGTGCTTTATTGAACCCCCTACCATTTCGTGCTGCTGCTTGCGAACTGGTATTGTTAAGGTGCTCTTCCCCGTTCAAAGGTTGAAAGTGGTGGCGTTGCAGCAGTAGGTGTACCCGGCGGCTGCCACGTTCTCCAGGGTGATGGGGCAGGGAATGCTGGTGCAGAAGTTGGGGGCGTTGGGCCGAGCTCTGGCGAAGATGTTGTTCAGGGTGACGAAGACGGTGTGCGGTGCGTTGGCGGAGGTGCGGATCACCTTGTAGAGCCACAGGGGCATCACGTTCTTCGTTTGGGTGCCCAGGATAATGCGCCGCTGGCGGTTCTGGCGATCGGGCAGGGTAAGGTCGCCATTGGTTCCGGTCTTGATCCTCAGGGATCCGCCCGCGCTGATCCTCGTGCGCACCCACCTCTCCACGGTCTCCCAGTTGCGGTCGTTGATGCTCTTGAACATGGGTGCCACGTTGATGTACTTGAAGGTGGCGCACATCTGGTCCGCGAAGAGGAAGTCCGCCGAGGGCGTCAAATGTCCGCGGTTGATCACCACGTCGCGTTCGTTGGGAATGTAGCGCTGCTGGTTGCCGAAAATGGTGCGGAAGGTGCGGAAGATTTGGCGGGGCAGGAAGCTCTCGGCGTCCCGCTCGCTGAGGACTCCATCCCGTGTGAAGTCTCCACAAGGACGTTGGGGGACTGCAAGCAAAGGAAGTCAGTTACTCTACTTTATAGAGAAATAGAGACCGAACTCACAGAAGGTCTTGTGGTACACCGAGTGCGTGGTGAAGCGGGCGCGAATCCCAGTGCGGTCGTAGCAGGCGCGGTACAGCTCCAGGTGGCGGTTGCCGATGTTGTGGCCCACCGAGTACATGGTCGCCGAGCAGGAGGCATCGGTGACCACGGTGGCGGAGGCGGCAATGGGCCTTTGGCATCGCAGCGGAAGCGGTCGGCTGAAGTTGGTGTTCGCCTGGCAGGTCGTCTGCACAATGTCGTTCGGCTGGCAGACCATGTGGAGCACCTCGTTGGTGCGGACACGCTGGAGCCGCTTCAGCTCGTACTGCTGAGCAGCGTTGCGGTTGGTGAATATCCGGTTGGTGCCCTCGATCATCGCCCTGGAGAGCGGGCAGTCCGCCTGCGACAGGAGCACTGGAAGAGCAGGGAAAACCATTAATAAGGAACTAAACGATGGCTGCAACTGCTTTATCCCACATCCCTGTGCCAAACCTTTTAGGTGCGCCATCAATGAAGGATTTCTCATTACTATAAGTTCATCGATATCCATACAGTTTAACATTTAAACAGAGCTATGAGTGCAACTTACCCAGTCCCAGTGAGACGGCCACGATCAGCAGCAGTTGTTGAGCTCCCATGGTTGTTGTAGATCCAAAAGCTGTGCCTCCCGTATTTATATACCACAGGGGCGGACGCAGAAAAAAATCTTGGGGGGTCCGAACGAAAATTTTTTAGGTTGGGGGGGGTCCGATCAAAAATTTTTTTAGTTTATATGGTTAAAAGACCGAATGCTGTAAGGGAATTTGAAAAATTCTGAGATTTTGGGGGGGTCCGGACCCCCAGGACCACCCCCCTGGGTCCGCCCCTGATATACCATTTAGGCCGCCTCACTTTGTCAGCTCCCATTGTTCTGGCCAAGCTTGTGGGCACGTGTCTGCATTCAGCCATTCTGGACAGAGACAACAGACTATTTTCAGCCGTATACGTATTTGCCCATTTTCTTTTGGCTTAAATGCCGAAAAGCGCTTTTATTATTCTTCATTGTGCTTGCACTTGACGGGAGTCTCTGCAACTGGAAATATATTTCCACCAGGATATGCGTACTAATTTTCAAATGTTTTCGTTTCTCGACTCTGGCAATGAATTTTATTCCCCGAAACACTTCATTTGACTTTCCAGAGACGAACCGAATGCTGGCTAAGAGGGAAATAAATACGGGTTTTGCATGGATGAGCAGTGCTCAGTATTATAGTTGCATATGGATTCGGATTTGGATTTGGTGTCCAGATGGGAGTTCATTGGACCGGCAGGAGAGGCGTTGGGGCGAGCGGTAACTACCTAACCTGTGTTCTTTATAGATTCTCGTGGTACTCGTATCTGCTACAAAATCTGATCCAGACGGGGGCTGAATAATGGCCGTGTTTTATTCGTCTGACAGTCGTTGTCTGGCCATCGAATCGGTCCGTGTCCATGTCCAACTGCTCGGGAGACGTCTAAGTGGCTGTGGTCTTAATGGGCTTGTTGCGAAGCGGTTAATGCTCGGCGAAGTATGCTCGCTTCTCTGAGCGGGCGTAACGCAATTTCCGCAGCTTACGAGCAATTTGGCGCTATTTGGGGACTTTTAATGCATGCTCGCTCGCCGGGCGAACCGAATTATGCCGTATAAAATTTGCGACTCAAATCGTGTGGTTGGTGGGTCTTGGTGGCTGTGGGCTTGTGATTCTGCTTCTGCTGAACTCTAATGGTCAATAAAAATAAAAGGGGCAAGGCAGCAAAATCAACAAGCCGGCCACAAAACAGGGCATAAATTAAATTGTGCCGCACTGCAGGGCGGATGCATAGAAATGGGCAGGATGTGGGTGGTCGGATGGGCGGCTGGATGGGCGGTTGCAAGTGCTCAGCCCATTCACAATGCCATTCAGTTGCGTGTTTACAGCACAATTACAACTGTTAGGTTTTATGAGAGCCCAGTTCAACGCATGTCCGGGCTGCTAAATTTATTCCGCACGTTTATGAGCTCCCAGTGTCCTCCAGTCCTCCAGTTCTCCATTTCGATATCCATCAGACTGCCGCACGCACAAAACAATTTCGCAGCCGTTGCGTATTTTAAAGCGGCGCGCAGTCGGCCCTGCTGAATAATTTATTTAATGTCTACTTTTAGGCGCAACCCCCGGCCAAGCAATTGCCATGGCCTTTATTGCACTCGCACGCATTGAAAAGCGTTCGCGTTCCCGTTTGCGTTCGCCTTCGCACAATCGCAGCTTGAATTTAAATGGGCCAAAAGTGAGTTGTGCGGGTGGCGGGGGATGGGGGCCTGAATTTATGAGAAGCCGCTGAATGACCATTAAAACGGCCGGCTGGAGTCCATTCCGAATGAGGCATGGATTGGCGGCGCCTCGGATGCGTTTTAAACTGCCACGCGAACTTTTACGATTTATGAAAATTGATTCGCAACAAGCGGACGTAAAAGTCTATTTCATTCGACTTTAATTTGTCTTAAGTGTTCGAAATCTTTATTTGACGATCGGTGCTTGGTTTTGGATTCTGTGTTCTGGGTTCTCAGGGTCTGAAGGTGGCGGGGTTGCAGCAGAAGGTGAACCCGGCGGCGGCCGTGCTGGGCAGTGGAAGGGGGCAGTTGACGGCCTGGCAGAAGTTGGGGGCCGCCGGACGCTGCCTCGCGTAGATGTTGTTGTAGGTGAGGAAGGCCACGGTGGGCTGGTTGTTCGAGTTACGGACTATCTTGTACATCCACAGCGGCACCGGGTTCCGGTTGCCGCTCAGGAGGACGTTCTTGTTGCCCTGGGGCGAGGGCAGCGAGAGGACGTCCCTGGCCCCCGTGCGCACGTTCACGAACTGGTTGCCCCTCACCGAGTTGCGCACCCAGCGCTCGATCGCCTCCCAGTTGCCGTCGTTGATCGTCTTGAACTGCGGCACCGCGTTCACGTACTTGAAGGTGGCGCACATCTGGTCCCCGAAGAGGAAGTCCGCCGAGGCGGCCAGGTGACCCCGGTTGATGATCGTGTCCCGGTTGTTGGGAATGAAGTTCTGGTTGTTGCCGAAGAGGAGCTTGAAGGTCGCGTGGATGTTCCGCGTTGTGTAACTCGCTTCGTCGGCACCACTGATCACTCCGTCGGAGGAGAACTGTACACAAGGTCGCTGGGGAACTAAAAAAGTAGTTGGGTGGCATAAAATAATATAATATTATAATATAAAAATAATATATAACATATTATAATAAAATAATTAAAATACATCATCTGGTACCTGGTCTTTTATGGTTATTTTAAATAGAAAAGATTCTTTCTAGTTTTTTGTGGGCACTACTTACAGAAGGTCTTGGCGTACACCTGGTGGTCCACGAAGATGGCCCTAACCGCCCTCGTGTCGAAGCAGGCGCGGTAGAGCTCCGCGAACTGGTTGTTGCCCACGTTGTAGCCCACCCGGAACATTGTGGCCGGGCAGCTGCGATCCTGAACGGGAGTCGTCAAGGCGGCAGGGGGAGTGGTGCAGGTCATGGGCAGCGGTGGTCGGAATGCCGGTGGCCGGGCCGGCTGGCCCTGTCTAGCTGGTTGGCCCGCCTGGCAGGTGGTGGTCCGGATGTCCCTCGGACTGCACCACATCTGCAGGACCTCGCCGACCGCAGAGCTATCGGACCGCTTGAGGGAAAGGCGGTTCTGAGTGCGCAGCATGAAGATGCGGGTGGTTCTTTCAACCTGAGCCCTGGTGAAGCGGCACTGGCCATGTGCTGGAAGGAGGGATCTTAGCTTCCCTTTACATTAGTTCCTACTAATATTTCCCTTACCCAGGGCAACGAGTGCCAGCAGCGGCAACAGAGTTCTCAGCATTTCCGTAAGGTTTACCTCACCAGCTGAGGGAATTCAGCTTTATTTATACTGCTCGTTTTTTAATTGATTGTGTGTGCACAACTGTTTCGTGATAATTGCAACGCATTTTCGAATTTTTATTCATGCTCTTCAAACCTAATTACTTGCTCGTGCGCCCCAAAATCGATAAAATAGCATAACTGTCGTGTTTTTTTAAAAGCTTTATCAGATGCCTCAATTACTTGCAGATGAAGACCAGGTAACCTGGAGGAGGCTTCCCCCACAGGGGGATAATGGCTACTTTGGTGTGCATATGCTGCTGTCCGATTTGCAAATGTGCCTGGCAGAGTAAATGAAATTAGTTATTGGCCCGATGCCACAACGAGACCAGAGAGCCAACCGAATCACTTTCCACTTGCCCAGCGCCCATGATTTCATTATCGATGTTTGTTCCCCAAACAACATTAGTTCGGTTTGGCTCGGTTTGGTTTAGCATTGGTTTGGTTTAGCATTGATTTCGGCCATGAGCCATGTCGAGTGACCGACCAACAACAAGTCCTGCTGTGGCTGCAGATTGTGTTTGTTGGCAATAACAGGGCCAAAATGCCCCGACTGTTTGGCTTGTGTGAAAGGAAAGGAAAGCAAAGGTGCAATGGCATCGTCGCAACCAATCTCCAGCTATCCGGGCGAAGTGCTCTTGTCGAATGTTTCATAAATTTATATTTGCCCGGTAAGTCCCTAAACGACTGTAAGCTTTTCCGTTTGCACGGCGTGCGGAATGGCGGCCAAAACTAATACATGCGCATACATAACGCCGACTTAGAGGGCTGAATGCCGGAACGTGCAAACTTTGCGTATCGAAATCCGAGAGTGGGAGCTCTGTGGGTTGCTCGAGTGTGCGGGAGTGCGAGTGTGTGAGTGGGTGCCAAGTGGCAAGTGGCAAGAAAGCTTTTTGGGCAAGGCAGAGACATTTGACTTTTACGCGCAATTGAGCCTGAGCAGCCGGAGGACCCGGGATGAGCCAGTTCGGGCAGGATAGTTGGAGTAGCTCTTAGCAGCAGACCTAGGGCTGCCGTCGACGGCCCACTCAGGCCACGCCCCCCCCGTCCCCCGCCCCCGCACCGCTTATAAATATTTATAACAGCCCACTCGACACCCACTAAATTATTAAGTTAATGTGTCGCGCTATTCAAAAAAGGTATGCGCCCGCCAGGGGGACCAATAAAATTCCTAAATTCCCCGCATGGCTGTGGTTGTGCGGAAAACGCTTGTGTGTGTGGATGTGTGGCCAACACATTGACAATTTCACGCGTCCTTCACTCCAGGATCAGAAGCCCGAGTCCCGAGTTCAGAAGCCCGAATCCCGAGTTCCGAGTCAAGAGACGTGCTCGATGTTGCCGCGCGTTGCGGGCAACGATTAATAAGCTTGTTAATGTGGCGCAAAATAATCGGGGAAATGGGAAAAGTTTTGCAAGTCTTAGATTTATAAATGGTCCGTGTTGCGAAGTGCAATTATAAGGCCGGCGCGGCACATGAGCGATGGCGAGTTAAGCGAGCCAAAGACCATAAATCAGAGATGGCTCTTAGGCGGCAATCTCGGCGGGACTTATGAAGTTTCCTGATATTCGGGATCAGGGATGTCAGTCCGACTTCGGACTTGCTTGTCCCAAATGTGTCAGGGGTCGTATACGCTATATTGCATATTTTCCGCCGACTGGTGTGGACATTACGTATACGTACGTTACGTATACGTAAAGTGTGTGCATTCCGGAGAACCACCTTTCGCCTTCCCAACTTTCCAGCGGCATTCCGTTGAATGCGGTCAACGGCAGGTGCAGTGCTCCGTCCGTCGGTCGGGCTCTCGGGCGCCCAGCTTGACGTTTATTAAATTTTTGCCGAAACCACAGGATGCGGAAGCCAAGGAAGCGGGAAGGAAGGCGGGGGGTGTGCACTTTCTGCTCGACTGCGCGGCGGCGGCTTAAACTCTTTCCTGCCCAGAGAGAGCGAGTCTTTAAGCTTTCCCCCATTGACTGCGGTCGCTTGAGCGAACACCCGCTCGGCATCCACTTCATTCTGCTGTTTTCCACGCCGCCAGGCGCTTTATTTGATTCGGTTCCTTTTCGAAATATCATCATTAGGACTACACATGCGACGACGTTCAAAGCGGAGCGGGTCGGAGCGGGCAGAAACGGCTCCATTACATTACGGTTTGCATGGCCCCAATTTCTGGGGCAATTATTTGCTTTGTAGCCCGCCGAAAAGGCTGCCAGCAGCAGACAGACCGACAGACAGTCGAGCTGAACTGAGCTGAGCTGAGCTGAGCGGAGCGGCAGTCGCTTGCCGCCTTTACACAATTTCCTTCCGCTTTGCTTTCGCCGGGAAAGTATTACGATGATTTGCATAATTTCAGCTCACCTACAGCAGCCGCAGAAAAAAAAGGGGGGGCGGGAAAAGGAGAAGGAGAAAGAAAGGGAGGCCTAACCACGACGAATCCTCCAGCGCATCCTTGTGTGCTCCTGTTCGGCTCTTTCGCCTTTCTTTTTTTTTTTGGGCTCGTCCTTATCTGGCTCGCTTTCACGGCCCTTTGTTGAGGTGTGGGCCCGGTGTGGTTCTCCGGGAGTTCGGGTCTTGAGGGGCAGCCTACATTTTTGTAACTGATGTGCTGCGTTGGCTCTCTGCTCGGATTCGCTCCTTATCTTTGTGCCTGATCGAAATTGCTTTTGTGTGGTTGCCCCTTACCCCTCGCACCACCCACCTCCACCTCCTCATCCCTATAACCATCCCCATCCTCATCCGCTGTCCTGTTGCTGTTGCTATTTTAATTTCAGTCATGTGTGCAGCCGCCTGCCACCCGAGCGGCCCCCTTTCTGTGGATTCTTTTTAGGCACTTTTGCAATTTTCTGCCTGTTTTGGGCCAGATATTCATATCAGCCCTATACATATTATAGCTATTTTCCGCTATAACTGTTACTGATTGCCGCTTTGTGGCAGCATTCTCCACCATATCTCCTCCATCGTACCATCGTACCATCGAACCCCCTCGATGTTCCCCTCGTCGCCCCTCGATTTTTGAGCACCAATTGAGATGCAAATTGCTTTTGCCTAGAATGATTTGAAAATAATTCAGTTGGTTAGCATTTTTGCCTTTACATATTCTGCTCCTTTTTTATCTGGTATTTCTGCACTCGAATTAATTTGATTCACTGGCGATAATCTTTGGCTTTAAGGTTGGGCATTAAATTTTCAATCATGTCTCGAGCGCAGACTTACTTTCCTTCCCGATAAATTGTGTTCATTTCGGGGAATTTAAGTAGCGATTCCGAATGGTTAAAAAGATAGCCCTAAGAGAAAGTAATCAATAATCTTTTGAGTGGTTTCGGTATGGGTATTTAGGCAACCATTTCGACCCATTGCGGAGCACTTAAACAACGCACGAATTTGTCAAGGAATTCCCTGCGAGGTATTTTGGGCTCAGGGTTGCTGCAAATTGTTGCGTGGCAGGAAAAAAGAGGCGCATTTATTATCGTTTCGGACACATGTAGAAAACGTTTTAGCGCTTGTCGCTGCCACATGGCGCTGCCATTTCCTTGTTCAGTTTCATTTGCAAATATTTATTTGTGCACTTCCTCCTGCACTATTTACCCACTTCCTTTTCCGCCGCACAACCGCTTTCCTTTTCAGTTGCCAGAAACACAGAGACCAGGAGCACACTCGCAAACTGCTGACCCAGACTCGAATGCAGTTCTGCAGATGTGAGTGCGAAATGCGACGTTTTAGTTTTCATTTCGGTTTCGTTCTGGCTAGGATTTGGGTTTGGGCTTGGGCTTGGGTTCGGGTTGGGGCAACTGCCTCCCTGCAATTTGCTAAAACCCAGCCAAAATGCCAAGCGCTTAGGGCGATGTAAAGGAGGCCAGAGCCTGAGCCAAAGCCGAGCCCCGAAACCGAATTCCCCAGGACCAAACGTTGGTTTTTATTAAATTCTGCAAGCCAGGAGACTCTTGATTATGGGCATCAAAAAACTGTGCCTCCTCCGAGGAGGAGTCGAAAGTCACTTCACTCATCGAGAGCTCCCCAATTAAATCGTACTTATCGGGCAATTGATTAATTGTCTTCTGATTCTTAAGCCCGGCTGCCGAATTAAAGCGGCCAGCAGCGGGAAAGTCGCCTGGGAAATCAGTGCGACGGCGGGTCCTGCGAGTCCTGCGAATGCTGCCCGGAGCTGGAATTCAGACGCTGACATGCGCATCATAAATGGTTAATGGCCATACACACGCACACACACATCGCACTGCATCTGAATCCGAATTCGAAAGCGAATGGGAATGGAAATGGAAATGGGAATGGGAGTGGGATACTGCATCCTTGGATGACATTCGACTGCAGTGCGATGCAAGCTGGAATTGCTCGCAATCGGAGCGGATGTCAGGGATCGCATCGAGATAACTCCGTGTGCATTGCGTGTCTGTTAAATTAATAAATAATTGCTCGTTCAATTTCCCGCTGGCCGTCCACCGTTCGTTCCGCCAGTTTCCCGCACTGATTTTCCCTGTTTTCGCTGTTCGGCGAAACACGGCCAATCGGCCTGGTTTCCTATGCAGGTTTTTCGCGCACACCTGTCCGCAGTTGAGCCAGATTAATTGCCTATTTACCCCGCCCCTCCGCTCGCCATCTGCTGCTTGGCTTTTCCTTTGTTTAATGATAAGCCGTGGCCGAAAATCTCTGACACTGACATGCTAATTAATAAATTATTTTGCAACAAATTAATTAGATCGTTGCCAATGGTGAAAGTGATTGGTCATGTTGCGGCAAGTGGCAAGCGGAATGCGCAGTTTATCGAACTGATTGATGGGTGGATCCGATGGAGATGTTTAAAAGCGATATAATTGCAAAAATTCTGTGGGCACCGAGCCTCAGTTTCACACCCCGTTGTCATCACACGTTGCTCCCTCCACTGATTACCTGGGAAGCAGCCTTGGCCCGGCTTTTCTTGGCTTTTGTCCTGGCACGCACAGGACGACCCGAGCGTCGTCTGTCATCATTAAAATAATTTATCTTTCTGGATCTGAAGCGTTGCCTTTCGTTCAGTTTTTTTCCTGCCACCCAGCAGCAACTTCATAACAAATATTTTAATTAAAGGAAAGTAATTATTGGCCAATGCCTTTATCGCATGCTTAAGCTTTTGGGTTAATTAAAATGGCTGCTGTTTTATGCTCGTATTTGTTTGGCCAGAATAGTTGTTAAAGTTTTATGACAGCCGCATAAAATATGAATTCCGTCTGCTTTCAATTGCAAAAGCAGAGCAGAAAAAACAAAGCAATTTCTGTTTAAATATCGTTTATTACTTTGCGCTCAACCATTAATTAAGGGCAAATGCCGGGCGATTATTGCGTGCCGGGTTGGGCAACCAGCCGCACCCGTAACCAAGTGACCGCCCACCTGCTCCCCCTGACCCCTGACCCTCAAACCCCCAGCAGCCCCCTCCAACCATAAAAAAGCAGCTGGCATCTTGGCGAAGGGCGAATGAATGCGGAGACAATTAATTGTTGCGCTGTGTGTTCAGTTCGCGCTTTCAACATTTCATCTGCAGTTGTCAGTTACTTTGGTCGTAAGCCTCAGTCCGCTCCCTGACCCCCCCTTTCCCCCCTACTCACCCCCTCATCCACCCCCTCTACACCCACTGCAGCACGCTTATGATAAATGAGTTGTTTTCACAATGCGGTGGCAGTCCGCCGCCTTTGTGTGTGCAGCGAGCATTTAATCCTTTGGGCTTCAAGGCATTTCAAGCGGCCATTCATTTAGTTTCCATTCCCAATGCAGGAGCCACTTAGCGCGATACCCTCGACATAATGAGCACCCGGTCACCAAAGCCCGCTCCCAGTCGCCATTCTGCACTCGCAAAAAAAACATCTCACTTTTCGGATCATTTAATTGATTAGTTAAATATGTAAAATATAAAAAGGTGTACAACAATTTCTGTTATTTACGTTTCCTAGCTGCACATTATGATCTATTATATTATGATAAATATATTAAATAAACTGGAGCGATTGTTAATTACAAAAGAAGTAGGTTCTTTTTTAATAGCAGACATACATATGTTTTAAAAATTCCCCCATTCAGCAATGGATTTAGAAGTACATGTACTCCGATTTCTTCGAGTGTTCTTGTCCAGTCTGCCAGTGGCACAAATAGAGACGCTTTAAAGCGATCCACAGCCGAACAGGAAAAGTTTGCTGGGCCAAGTTCGCACCCAGTTGCCAAGTGGTGGGTGGTGAAAGGTTGCTGGTGCTGGATGGTTACTGGTGAAATGCGAATGTTGCAACTTGCATGTGCTGGCGCTTTCAGAGCAAAGTTTGCCACTTCGGCTTTGGCCAGTTTTGAGCACACCTGGGTGCTGGCTGAATGGAGCACACGGCGAAACCATATATTTATTTAATACGGCGAGTGTGCGGTGTGAAAGGAGCCCTCAACTTCTGCCGACTGCACTTGGCCAATTAATGTGTCAAGGGTCTGCGCACGACGGCGATGATGAGTAGTCGGTTGGTGGGGAAAGGCGTTTGGCGATTGGAGGCAGCCTGTCCCGAGGTGTGCATATTCGATTAACCAAATCCCCGCGGAAGCGCGTGACACAACTTTCGCAATTTATTATTTTGCTTATTTCGTCAGCAGAACTTACAAATCCCGGCCCCGAATCCACGGAGCCCACGGAGACAAGCCGCCGCAATGCGACCAAATCACATATAAATTATTGCGTCAAATTGAAGCTGCTGGCGACCCGAAAGCCGATTTAAAACTTGACACACTGTGACAGATATACACATGTGTATTATCGCACGCCGGCCTGGTCGAATCGCCATCCAGCCCATAAGCCGAGGGCATTAAATATTTTATTTTATTTTGAACTCGGCGCACACTCTTTGCCTGTTTTCCGCCCTTCAAAAAAATCCAGGAAATAAGCTTAATGTCTCTATATGATGTGCTCCCCGCAGAATGCGCTTAAGCAAAGTCTTCATAAGACCTCGACATTTCCATCGTTAAGTCCCTGGGGTTGAAAGAGGATGTATAATAATTTCAGAAAAGTTTGTTAATTTGATACAGGGAAAGGCTTTGTACCTCCTAATCGATTGGGTTAAAAGTCGGCGGGTTACTTTGTAAGATTTGTCCACTCAACATCCACTTTTATTGATGTGACTGAATTCAGAGGGCGTCTGAACAATCGTAAATTTGGTGCGCTGCACACTACTATCACTGCTTCTACCAGGGAGGCAACAATTTAATGGGGGAACAGGTGCGTCCTTCAGAACGAGCCCAGTGCAAGACGAGCTCGGCATCGGACTTCTTCTGGAGGAACTGCAGTGGGCTCTTCGGCTCAACAGGTTGCTCCCTCGGCTTGATGCTTGATTGCTTGACGGCAGCGCCGCACTTGCCCTTGGGATCCAATTTTGACTTGCCTGCAGGATACAGGATACGTTATGCATTTCCATTTGCCAGCTGTGCAAACGCTTTTACGGGGGACTTACGCGGGCATGGCTTTTTGGCTGGCTCAAATC
Source organism: Drosophila ficusphila (assembly GCF_018152265.1). Taxonomy (NCBI): domain Eukaryota; kingdom Metazoa; phylum Arthropoda; class Insecta; order Diptera; family Drosophilidae; genus Drosophila; species Drosophila ficusphila. The sequence goes on from NW_025064737.1 coordinate 24,232,171, forward strand.
CGTTCAGTTCGACTACTCGACGAGGCATTTTGTTTAACCGAAATCGAGGTACATAGAGTAGACTTAACAAATATTTATACACTTTAGCACTACACCCGAATGTTGAGAGAGTGAGTGAGTGAGAGTGACACGTAAGTCGTAACAAATCGTGTGCATTGATACGAGCACGTGAATAATCCCTCAATTGTTGGGGAATTTGCAAGTGAAGGTGGAGGTACGGGAGGGCTTATCACCCATCCGCCGTGTTGTCAACGTACCGCTGATAAATCTAAAGAGATTTGTTGCGCATCCATCAAAGTGAGCATTCTTATTATTCAAAGTACTTACAGTTGCGACGGAACGTTTCGGGCAAGTGCGTGTCCTTTTTGAGTTCTGTTCTTGCTCCTGTTTTTGTTGTTGTTGTGGCTGCTGCTTCTGTTTTTGTTGTTGTTGTTGTCGCCTTCTGATATGTTAAGGAGCAACAGTGGCAAAGCAAGCAAGGCGCCCAGATAAAAAGTAAGCGCCACAAATAGCACACTCACACACACAAAATCCATTAACTAAAGTGTCAATTTAGTGACAGAGATAAAACGTCACACGCACAAAGACTTGGACTTGGACACACACCAACACGCAAATACACACACATATGTCCTTGCCAGGGGGGTGGGGTCGCAAGGAAAACAAAAGGCAGGGGGGAAAGTGGGCGGAAGGGGGAGAGGGAGTGGGAGGGGGAGGGGGAAACTGCCTTGCCTTGGCAAATAGCAGAGCACAATGAATGACAGCACTTTGTATTTCTCCACGTTTTCTCCCCATCGCTTTTCCTTGCTTTTCTCCGCTTTTCCTCAGACTTGCTCCTTTGGCTGTTGCGTGCTTTCTTCTTTATTTGTTTGCTCATGTCAAAAAATCTTGGGATAAAGTTATCGTTATCGCTCTTTGCCATTGTCTGCATTGCTTGGCTGGGTCAAATCACCTGTTACATGTCAAATTCTCCCAACTTCTTACGCATAGGTTCCTTAATAAGCGATTGCAGGCTTACCTTGAGTTTTCAATGGGAAGCTGATATAAAAGAAATAGTAAACCGCAGAATTTGTATTACGATTTTATTCTTAAGCAATCAAGTAAAGGTTTATTTCAGGCCAGTGTCCTTTTCTACCGCTTTGAGCTGGCTAAAAAGAAAGCAAACCCAGAAAGTGAAATGCACTCAAAGCCGAAAATTGTTTTTTGTTTCCTTTTTTTGCTGCTGGCACTGACGCGGCCTTTGGCGAATTGTCTTGCAGGCATTTCGTATGCGGAACGCAACACCGCAAAGCGCCACAAAGTGCAAGTCAATATAAGAAGCGGCGGAACGAGGAGCTGCCACTCGCGAGGAAAATGCGACTGCAACTGCAACAGCCGCTGCCACTGGAACTGCAACTGCCATTGCAACTGCCACTGCAACTCGAGAGGAGCGGCTTCTTTCAATCCATTGCCTGCCAATCGCATCGGGAATGCGGTGCGTGCTTGCCTCTCGCACTGCTGCAAATTTCCCCGACTAAGCAAACATTCAAACATTCAAACATCGGCGAACACACAAAGGCACGGCTCCACCGAGTGGCAGCATTTGCTTTTATGCAAACTACGGCAAATTGTATAAGCTGCATTGAAATTCAAGAGCAGAGCCCCTGATAAATGACAAGCTCGTGCAAGTGCATCTCCAGTTCGGTGGAGCAGCTTGAATCGGAGACAGCCGGAGTGCTCTCCGGCACTCCGAGCCGTCATAACGATGCCACCTAGTGTGGCAGGACAAAAAATCGAAGAAAAACTCGCAACCGGAGTGGTGCAAATTGAGAGGAATGGCCCGACACGTTTTAATTATTGGCCCGGGCGGAAAGCGCAGCCCTTCGGGGCTGAGCACTTCATTAGGCCTTTGGCGCGGCTCTAAGTAAGACACGCATATTTTTCATACTTTACAAAATCCACAAGCAGAGCGGAGCGCAATTATTCAAAACAGCTGCACAGCCCGAAACCCAAAAAAGAAAAACAGGGAAAAAAGAAAAGTGTAGGGCGCCTCGAAAGCGAGACACCCCTTAGGGGATTTGGCTTAAAATAGCACACAAAATATGGGCAAGAGTTCAGATCTTGATAAGAGTTATTTTTAATTCTGCATATTGTATCATATACTTTGTACAGCACCAGTACTTAAATTTTGTTTTCCGATTTAAGAAGGCATAAAAGGAAATATTGCTTTAATTTGAAAGAACTCTTGCTGTTAAGCTGTTTGAAAATCTTAGGAGCTTACAGCTTATATCTCATAGATCGCAGCTTAATAAACCCGATCACCTATGCTGTATACCCTCTATTCCAGCGACTGGGTGTATAAAACAGGAGATAGGGTGGCCTAGACACGGGTACTCCCTTACACGACATTGACTAATGTTGATATGTCGTCGTTTTTTGTTGTCGGTTTTTACCAGCCTTGGCCTGATGGTTTATTTTTGATGTGTGTGCAGTTGAGCTTTGGCGACGTGCGTCTCCGGCGCCGAAGGATGTTCGTTCGAAGGCCGGGACGCTCCGCGCCAGGACTCTCGGATGCGGGTTCCATTCGGGCGGTCGTCCCTTTTGTAGCAATTGCTGTCGTTGCTGCCAATTTGCTGCTGTGCGTTTTGTCCTGTGACAGGAAGCGTAGGCTTCTATTGCGCTCTTCCCAGCGAGGATGTGTGTCCTTCGCAGGACGAGTGGGTGGCGGCTCAGTGGGGTGGATGGGTTGGTAGGTGGGTGGGAGCGCTCTGACGTGACACATGGTCGTAAAGGATTTTCTTTGATGATGTTATCGTTAATGGTGCATGGTCGCAGCTTAGCTCAACTCAACTCAACTCGACTCGCTTTGCTTCTATTTGGTTTTGTTTGGCTCGGGTCGATTTCGCATCAGTTTCAGTTTGAGAATCAGCCTCAACTTCAGCCTCGTCTTCAGCTCGACATTGGCAGATCGTTAGCGCGCCAAGGGAACTTTCCCCGAACGTCTCCTCTTTGAATAATGATGCTGCTGATGCCACCCACTGGAGCCACCTCCTCTCCTTAAGCTAAAGTTCAGTCTTTAAAGGCCCTGCTGCTAATTCATCCCACCGGATTGTGCCGGGGAACAAAACAGAACAACAAAGCAATACATTTTAATTAGCCACCGGGGCCCAAGGAGCCGGTGCTAATTCAACTGCTGACCATTGCCAGGCAAATAAGCTCGGCGGCTTGTTGTTATGTCATGTTTTCGGTCGGCGGCTTTGTCGCAAGAGTGTCGTAGTTGTTATTGTTAATTATCTGCCGCTGGACGTGAGTGGGTGACTGAGTGACTGGGTGACTGAGTGACTGAGTGAGTGGGATCGGGATAAGAAGTCTTGACGTCACCCAGCAGCCTATAGCTATGAGCCAGTAGCTAGCTGGCAAACCAGTTAGCTAGTCGGGCAGTCAGTCGGAGTGGCTGGAATGCTAATTAAAATTGAAGGGCCGGCAAGCTAGCTGTTGCCTGCTCGCCGCTCGCTCGGCTTGGCCAGTTATTTGGCTTAGCCAACCGGCTGGAACAGAATGCACTCGGCCCGGGCCAAGCCATAATGCAGCACTTAATGTCTTATTTAATTTGACCACACAACATAAATTCATCATGAAACGACGAGGCAGGAATTCAATTTCCTGCTGGAATGCGAATGTGCACTCCGGGCGAAGCGTCTGCATTAAAATTCTTATTAAATGATATGCACTCGCCGCAGACGTTTGCTTCTTAACAAGCATGTTCGGCCACAATAATGCAAAACACATGGCAACATAAATTGGTGCGCTGTGGGCCAGCAGCTGGAAGCCACAAAAACCCTTGTTGACCGCACATTAATTAACTTGTGGGGCAGGAGATATTCGGACAGGACACGAACTGGACTGGACTGGGGTGCCCAAAATATAATGCGTATACGCAGTGTTTGCCTTCGGGGTGGGTGAGTGTGCATAAATCATTTTAAAATTGGCATCAGTACACCTCAAAGTTGCAATGCGATCCATTCGAACCCCGATGGGTGCCAACTTATTGGGTTGATGGCGTAATTTATAAGCCGCCGCGACACGCCCCTTCGCTGTTTTCCGCAGCTAATTAGCCGGGGGAAAGGGAAAAGCGGACAGGGGTAAAGGAAAAAAGTGCTCTGGAAAAACAGGTACCAAATTGTTGCAACTGCAGTTTAGCCGACTGTCTACACAATTAGCTCGAGCGTTCGGTTAATGCGAAACTTGGCTGGTTAAATGGAAATTGCGAGCCTGTTCAACAATTCGCAGTCGTGTTTAGCATGGCTGTCATTGCTGCTCTTCTTCTTGTTGTTGTTCTTGTTGTTGTTGCTCTTGTTGTTGTTGTTGCCTAAACAAGAGCACTGCACAAATAACAATTTCGGTTTTACATTTTACATGCATGCATAAGGAAGGACTTCGGGGGCAGAGCTCCCGTATATCGTATCCGAATATCGTAAGTGCAGCTCTTCGGGGGTTGCTCCTTTCTCTTAGCTGGTTTAGTACACCCAAAAGCTCTCTCTCTCTCTCTTGGGTTGGCCAGCACTTCGTGTCCTGGCGATTGAGGGCCGATTCCTAGGACAACGACAGTTCAGTTGCCTTTCGCCACTCAGCGCTTTGCTCTGGAGCGTTTGCTGCGAAATTATGCCAGGACTTAATGCGTAAACTATGTAGTTTATTAGTTGGCCATGGCCCGTGGGCCAAGCGCGGATTTCCCCGTACCTCCACAGCTGTTGCTGAGGATGCTGGACATCCATCTCGCAGATGCAGTACGAGTACATCTCCCCCCGAGAAACTGAACTGATTTCATTCCGGACACGTGACAACACTAACCCCAGTAGTTGCAACTTGCAACGCCCGCTGGCTGCTCTGTTCTGCTTCTCCTCTTAAGTTTTATGATATTTTGCTTATAAATAATGAATGCATATCGCACTGGGTGCTCGCACAGGACTCGCCTGGACTCGGTGTCTGCTGAGCAGGGGTCACGTTCTTGGCAGACGTTTCACACCAATTACTCGCAATTTGCATACAACAGAACCGCATGCAAATGACACAATGCAAAGTTATCCACGTCCCGCTCCGCTCCGCTCAGTTCCGCTTCCCCCCTTCCCCCTTCCCCTCTCCCATTTGCATTGGCCATGCATCTCAAATGTAATCAACGAGAGCCGAAACCAAAGCAAACTTTGCTCCCTAACCGCCAACCAGGCAGCAAGGCACCCAGGCAGCCAGTCAGTCTGACGTTGACTCTATTAAGTAATGAATTAAGATGCGAATCGAGATCAATTGTTCGCAAAATGCCGCAGCGTCGAGTTTCGGGTGGCTGCCAAAATGCATTCGGCAAATTGCAAAAGTTTCCACTTTCCATCGGTTTTGCATCGGAGTTAGAGAGTTCCGGTCGCACTTATAAATTAATGATTCCACCCCCGGCGAACTTTTCTTTTTCAGTGTGGCAGGGAGACCCTTGACGTGGCTGACAGGCATCACAGCCAGATTTCCACTGGCCGGCGCCTAATGAGGTTCGATTGTGTGTCCCCGCTAGTCGCGTTTAATTAGCAGCCGCATCGAGTGCACGGGGCGTATAAGTAACTTGTCTTGCGGGCCACATGTCGTATGCGCAACGTGTCATTAGCCGGCCTATAAATACCAGCGGAGCCCTGCGACACGGCCACAAATTAATTTGTCGAACCGCCGAATCGGTGTAAGTGGCGGTTCAATTTCACCGGAATTATTGACAAAGACGCATCGTTAATTGGCCGACTCGGAACCATATGCGTGCGATGTCATAAGCCAAGTTCAACAAGTGCCAAATGAAATTTGCCGCCGTCGCCTTGTTTGCAAAATAAACAGGCGAAAAAAACTGTTGTGCTGTAAACAAGCAGATAAGCCGTTGGTGTAAGCCCCACATACATGGCCTGGAAATATAATTTAGAATGCAAGTGGGGAGGCTGTCGACGGGTGGATACTTAACAGGGCGAAGAAAATACAACACACGAAAAAAAGATTTTTAGAATAGAGCTTAAAGCTACTCAATAAGAAAAGTATCAAATTCTATATAATAATACAAAGTAGAGAGGCGGATTGCATTGCATTTTGTAGGTAATTTTATCTTCCACTTGCTTGTATTTTATATAATATATTTTTTTTAAGAAGCTCCCTGCCAAACATCAATCCTAAACTTCTCCTCCTAAAAGAGGGTATCGCTTCGTTCTCGGGATCATTTGCATACACGATATGGCGGAAGGGACGAGCTGGTAGCTGCTGCTTGCTGTTTGCCGACGCAAAGTCGATTGTCGATATACCAAATTGACGTTTAGTATAATAAATTGTATGCCATGGCTCACATTGTCCCCATGCCGCCCGCTTTTGCTGGGGATCCTGGGATCTGGATGAGCGAAAGCAGTTGCCATTTCGCATTGTAAATTATATTAAATATGCAAGACAATGCTTTCATATAAATCCTCTAAATGAATTTCAAGCACGCAAACACACGCGCCACCGAGCACAGATATATACACACAGAGGCATGTGTATAAGTGGATATCCTTGTTGTGCCGCACACAGAGACACACTCACACAGGGACACTCTTGTATTTTTTGGGGCATGGGGCGCGTCTTGAGCCATTTCCCCGCTTTCCCCTGCACACGCGCGTCGCTAAAAAACTTTCGAGCTGTTTATTGGAAATTAGTTAAAGCACCCCCCAGGACTCGCGTCCTGCGTGTCCCATTTCCCAGGGCTAGTTAAGCTGCTCCCGAGCTGCTCAGTGGCTTAATTTCTAGCGGGCCCGTAAATCTCGGCAAAACGCTGCGGACTGTTTAAAAATTACGAACCCGATCACGTTCCGCAGCGAGGAAAGTTTCGACTTCCTATAAACACTCGAGATGCTTTGTATTGTGTCGTAAACGGAAACGGGAAACAATTGCATAAGCGTTTTGGGTTTTGCTTGGGGTTGAGGGGGTTTGGGGTTGTTGGGGTTGTTGGGGGGTTTTCTTCGATTGATGCGCCTGACAGCTTGTGCGAAATGCACACGTCGCCAAGGTGAACCGCACTACAGGGCGTATACTTAACCCCGCCGACCTCCACTTAACCCATTGGCTGCACTGGCATTGCCATCGAGTTGGCTTAACCCGACATGGCACGGCCCATTTGTTGCTGCTGCTCTTTGGCACGCTGTCGCTTTGAATGCTTTACGCTCGATTGAGTATTTATTTGATTTCTCATTTGTGTCTGCCAGTTGACTATTTTTTCCCCCATTTTTCCCCCCCACCCCGCTTTCCTGCCTTTCCACTTTCCCACTTTGTCGACTTTCCTCTTGGCTTTTCTTGGCTCCTTCGTGTCGCATTGCCGAGGGCTCCTCGCCGCCTTCTGTGTTGTAATTCAAGTTCTGTGGCCAAAAGTTAGCCACAGTTGATTGGTTTGACAGGGCTTTTTGTTCTTGGCCAACTTCGATGGCTGCTCCTGCTCCTGCTCCTGCTCCTGGCTTGTCTGGCGTATTTTTCAGGGATTGGACAGCAGCGAGTTAATGAAACTTCTGCCATGTTGCTACGGACTGCATTAAAGGCGCCGGCAATTGCAGAATCAGGGTAAATTGGCGGTGGCATGTTTCCATTTTGCACCCGCCTCGCACCCGTTTATTGTGCCGGTCCATTTTCCTGGCACTTCTTCCGCGCGAATGGAATATATATGGCCCGCCATTTGTTGCTGTTGCCCGTTGTTGAATGCACTAAATATTTTTTCAGTTGATATAGTGAGCAATATCGCGCATACGCCGCGTGCCCATAAAACACTCGCCAAAAGCCGACAAAACGTAGCATCGGCAGACAAGCAGACAAGCAGACAATGTAGTCAGTCGGCCAATCGATGCTGGGTAACAACTTTAGCATACTTTATGCTCCGCGGCAATATCGCTTAATCGGAACACGTGTCCCGGCTGCCAATGGCCAATGGGTAATTGCTATCGCTTCGGAGCAAAAGAGCCCCCGTTCGACCATCAGATTATCTCGGCCATGGCCATCGTCATCGCCATCGCCATCGGTCTTCATTGAGCGCTTCACTTTTCAGCGCTACGGTTTAATGTGCCGCCAGCTGAATTCAATTCGCTTTGATTGGCAAGGCGATTCGCCGCTTGACGCTTTTAAGTGGCCCTAAAATCAGGAGATAGCGATAATTATGCCACGAAAGTTTCTCCTGTTCTGGCGGCTTATCTCCGTGCAGATGCAAACTTTGTTCCCGATCTGTCAACGGCTGAAGTTTGGCCCGTAAAGCGATTTCAGCCGTCACATTCCGGGTATCTGCTGCTATCCGAGTGGGTATCCGAGTGCGATCCACAACGGCTGCTTTATTAAAATGTGCCTCCTGCCAGGGAAATGTGTCGCTGGAAATTGGTGACACGACCAGCCGGCGCTGTCATCTCTCGAGCGATTCTCACAGACGTGTCTACTGCGGCCAACCATTGACACTGATTCCCAGCAGTCAGTCACTCACTCAGCGGAGTTCGGGCTGGGGTTAAAAGCCATTTCATCTCAGCCACTCGACAACAAGCATTTAATATGCCCGGCCTCAGATTATGGATTCCGTTTTAAAATGTTAATAAAAATGAAGCAGCTTTTTTGTAAGCAATTAAAATGCCAGAGTTTCCATTTGATAGAATTATAAAAGGCTTTCGGTTGCTGTGCATTTTATTCCGCCCGCAGAATAACGATTTTTTCGATTTAAAAATGCATTCGGCAGATTTACTGGTTGATTTCATCGAAGCGGAATCATTTTGCGCTCGCACAGCTGTCTTCAAAATAATAGATTTCAAATTGCAATCGAGAAGGCAGTAAAATGTTTGTTGTTTTGCTAAATTGACCAAGCTCACGAATAGTTTGTTTTATTAATAGAGCTACAGGGCATGTGTGCACATCGTTATGAGAAGCATTTAAATGGAGAATGGTATATATTTGTTTGCACACATTTGTATAAAGAGTGCATGTAACTACTTCCTGGGAGTTCATTTTAGTCGAGCATGCAGCTGTGTGAGCTCGCTCTCCTCATTATACTAACATGCATTTTCGGCAAAGTTAGCGCATCCCACATAATCGCACAAGCCCCACAAATGTCAAACAAATCCGACAAATTACTCGAGGCGCAGCTGGGTGGCACGCACGAATTTGCGAGTGTATTTCACATTTCACATTTGACAGCAGTTGTGCGAGTGCAGCAGCCCAGGATCAGAAACGTTGTCATTTATTTGCGAGCGGCTTTCTTGCGGCAAACAATGCGAATGCAAATGAATGCAGGATGCAAATGAAATGCAATCAGTTTGTGTATTTTTCATATGCATATCTCGGCTTCTGCATCGGCACTAAGCAAGCCAAATTACAAAAATTCCTGCCATTCCATTTGAGATTCCCAGGGAACTGGGCTTCTGCTCCGGCCAGTCCGTTCATTTGAATATTTAAATTCGATTAGAAGGCAGGCAGACGGACCTTCACTTCAATGCCGATTTTCCGATTGTCCGATGTCCGATGTCCGATGTCCGAAGCCTAAAGTCCGATTTGCGATGTCCTTGTTCCAGCCGAGTGTTTCTGGGAGCTTGTTCCTGTGGCAGCTACACGTGTGTGCATTACCTTTTAGCATCGGCGCCTCTGGGGCATCGCTCCGATTTGTAAATCTGCCTTCGAGCGCCTCTTTCCCGGATGCCAATCGACTTCTCGGGGCTGACTGCTTTGAGTGCGGCCCGAATACAATAAAATGTTCGTTTGCTGCGTACAATCAACAAATACTTTTCAATATTTAACTTGCACATTTGCGGATTTCCGCCCCGAAGGCGTGGCACACATCCTCAGCCCGACTTCTGAGTCCCGAGTCTTGAATCGAGTTGCCCTGCCGAGTTGTTTAACTTGGGCCCCGAAAACCCTTTGAAAGCCGGTTGAGTGGCTCTCATAAATTTCAGCCCGGCCCCCAGCACGCCCCCTATTTACACTCGCCATGTAATTTGGCTCCGAATTTATGTGCCATGTGCCACGAGCCGTTTTTCTCGGGCGGCGGACGGCGGACGGCCCTCTTCTAACTGCCAATTTGTTGTCATAATTCATTGACGAAATTATTGGGAGACTCACGAGCTCGCAAGCTCGCAAGCGGTTTGAATTTAATTGGCACCCTCCGCACAAGTGGTAAAACACTCGGTCGATCGCTCCTGTTGGCTTTATGTTCACCCCAACTCAACTGCTGGCCCAAAGGCTTGCTTATGTAATACGTATTTTAAGAGTATGCTACATAAGTGGCCTTTATCTGACATGCAAGCTCTCGGAAAAAAGGAGTGCAGCTTGCGTAATCTGACAAACAGTTGCCAAACTCCGACACAGAAGTCGTCGCCCCGGAGCACTTGGCAAAATTTCCCCCATCTGTGGCTTCTCCCACCACCATCCTCGCCCTTCATCTGCAGTTTAAATGCTTTGGCAATTTGGAGTCTCGTTCCGAACGGATCGCAAAGACACAATGGAATACTTGGCTCAAGTTTCTCGCGATAAGCATTTGCATCTACGAGTAGTCGTGCTCCAGTCCCACTGGCAGATGAAATTAGCTGCTGTTTGGCAGGGAAACTTTCAATTTTTCATTCTGGCACAAAGCTTTGAGATCCGAGGAGCTCTTGCAGCTGAATATTTGAGCTATTAGTGTGCAGAGTGAGACAATGCCGGGCCGCTAAACAATGTGCATCTATTTTTCCTAGTTTTTCATAAATTATTCACGACAAAAGGACTCTCCAGCTACTGCAGCAATAAATGCAAAATAGTTGAGCGTGTTTTGTTGCAGCCCGCTAAAAAGATGGCGCACAAAGCAACGCGGCACATGCAGATATTCGGCGGAAAGACTCGGATTCGTGTTGTTTTCATTAGTTTCTCCTTTGTTCGCGAATGTATCTTAAAGTGGGTGAGTGGGTAATTTCCTTAAGCATTGCACAACGTCCTCAGGGTGACCCAAAACGGCCATTTCAGAGCCGACAACTTTTCCAATTGTGGTCCCATTTTATAGTGGTATATTTCCAAACGTTTGTAATCGCATCCTTAATACAACTGCATTTAAAATTTTTCATTTTCTTATAGTCAAAATTTGGAACCCTATTCATGTCAGAAATTTCCAAGTTTTCAATGGATTTCAGTATAGTTACCCAAAACTGGATTTCGAAAACTTACCAATTTGTCAATTTTGATCCGATTTCAAAGTGGCAAGTCTCTAAACGCTTGTAATCGCATCCTTGATAAAACTGCATTCAAAATTTTCCGTTATCCGATGGTCGAAATTTCGACGCCTGTTCATGTCAGATTTGTCGAATTTCAAAGTCTTCGATAGCTTTCAGAAACCCCCTCAATTCGGCAGCCGAGCTCACCAACTGCGGCAATGCAATGCCACCAAATAGAAGCCCACTCCGCACGCCTGCCTAACCAAATGAGAGCATTCACGAACCCATCCGCCGGCGAGGCACACATGCTGCCTGTCTCACCGTTTGCAGGTGCATAATGACCGCAATAATGGATGTTGCGTCTCCGTTCTGCCAGGTTGGTTCTGGTTGGTGTGCACTTAAGTCTGTCCCACTTTGCTCCTCCTTTTTTCGTCGATTCTCGCTTAGTGTCGTTGGCAATGGTTTCGTTTTTGCCACAAGTGGACTAAGTGATTTTCAGCTCAATTAAAACGGCTGGAAAAGTCGAGCGGCCAATGGGGCGTATGAGCGCTCTCACCGCTGACCGGCAAACAAGGCTCTGTCATATTAACTCGACACTCCAGCCAGGACATGGACTCCGACAAGCTGACAGCCTGTCAACCGTAAAACACTAAAGGCCACTTGCGGGTCGTTCTTGCAGCAGAGTCTCTCCTTGCAGACTTGAGCGTGAATTGCTACTAAATTGCAACATCACAGTTAACTGCTCTAAACTTACGTGACATAATTATGCGTTTGACTAAGGAGTACCAACAACAAGTCGAGGAGGGCGGGGGCTTAGTGGGGCTTAGGGTTCAAGGGGCATTAGGGCGGTGGGTTGGTGGGTTGGTGGGGCAGGCATATGGCCACCCGGGAGTGTCTGTTGTACGAGCGTGTGTGAGGTTGTTTACACAATTACTACGAAATGCATGCACCACGCAGAACGTGCAGACAGCGGACGGCAGACGAGCACACAAACATGCACACGAAGAAAAGGATTAGCAATAATGGGGTTCAAAAATCTAAAATAAAAGACTTTAAACTCCTAATTTGATTATTTGCATAAGCAACAGAAAGAAATTGGTAATCACTTCAGTTAAATAAAAGTTCTTGTATACTTTTGGGATAAGTACTTTTATCTGCGGAGTAAGAACTGGATTTCCTCACAGTGCACAGGAAATAAACAGCAGTAGCAACCCCTCAGTTCGTGCCTAGCTCCATTTACATAAGAGTGCGCTTACGACCCCCGATTCCCCCGCTACCCCCGGTTTCCCCCCGCCTGCGCACAACTCACACATTCGCAGCTGTTTGCCAGCGGAAGATGCTTAATGAGCAGGCACACACTCGGCGCCATAAAACAGATTTTTATTGTGCTAGAATTAACTTTGCAGCACGCACACCCCGACAACCAAATAACCAAATAGCCAAACAACCAAACAGCCAAGTGGCGCAGCTAGCACCCAAATGGGCGGCGATTTCAATGAAGTGGCCCCACATTCGGCTGGCCAAAAATCACTTCAAGGTCGCTAAATGGAATTCCCTGGCATGTCATAATGCCACTGCTGTCTGTGTGAGCCATCTCATTGAATTAGTGTAGGTGCGTGGCAAGTGGGTGGGTGGTTTGTGGGTGCCACGTTGTGGGCATAGGTCGCATAGCTCCCATTCCTCGATTGCCACCCGACCATTGACATTCGACACATGCCAGGCATTAGGCTGTTGGATTTGGGATTTTGGATTCTGGATTCTGGATTCAGGACTCTGGATTCTGGCTGCTGGCTGCTGGATACGCAGACTGGAGTTGGGCCCAAATCGAAAGCATTTTGATTAACGACATTGTGCACTAATGTCAAAAGTCATTCAATCAGCTCGTGCCGAGAGTAAAGCAAAGTCGACCCCAGCGAACTGAGGGCTGCAATCCAGCTTCCAGCAAGGGCTTCGCATTGGTGGCATTGTGTTTTGCGCTGACAGTATCGATTGATCATTGGCACGTGATTGAATTCAATTTGATGAAATACTTTGGCCAATATGTCGGTGCGCTGCGCAAATTTTTAACGATGTGGATTTTTATTTTCACACACTCGCTGAGCGAGCAGAAACAACAAAGGCAACAAAAGCCGCTCTAAATAGACGATGATGTTCGGTTTTAATGGCTGACACTTTCAGCCGTGATGACATTATAATAAAGCCCTGACGTCGGATGACAAATGTGTTTGCGCAGCCGAATGCAAAGTTATGCGCCACATTAGCATTCCTTCCGGCCGATCCATTCCAATTAGAGTTGCTCGCGTTACGCCTCGATGGCGGTTCGATTTAATCAGAGTCTCCTGCCGTGGAACAACTCAACTTTGGGGTCTCATTTGGACATTTGGGTCTCGCGTCCCATTCAAATCGGCAAATCAGCGAAAATGTGCAGCCATCGCAACCGAAAAACTGAAAACTAAAACCAATAGCCGCACTGGCCACACCCACAGCCGAAAAACCATCTGCCACCCGAAATGTTCCATGCAAATCAATTAAAATGGACGGAGCGGTCGATCCTGACCAAAAGTTGACAGCCAGCAGAGCGAAATCCGCTTAAAATGTTGCTCCTGCCGCTCCTTTTGGCCTTGTTGTTTGTTGTTTGTGTTGTTGCTGCTGCCGAGAACCAACAAACAGACAAATGGATATTATCTTTTTATCTCCTGGGTTTGCCATTATTGTAACTGTTGTTCTTCTGCTTTTTAGTTGTTGTTGCAAATGGGGCAAAGCTTTTAGGGCAGCAACAGCCGATGGCTAAAAGTGCGGCTGCGGATGCGGATGCGAATGGCTGGGAGCTGGAAGCTGCGAGCAGAGAGCTGAGAGCTGAAAACTGGGAACTTGGAGCTCAACTCAACCGAGCTGAGCTGAGTTGGAGCTGTTAAAAATGCCTTAACTTGCACCGACAGACAGCGAGCGAGCGAAGGGAAGTTTTATGTGCGGCCAACGTGGCGTATACGTAATGTGCTTAAGCCTCGAAATTTAATTTGATTTTCCAATTAAACCAGCGCGCGCCAAGCTTCACGAGTCAAAATGTGTAAAGTGTGTGTAAAGTGTGCAAACCTGTGCAACTTTTATACGTACATACCTATACGAGAATACGTATATATATAGTACGTATATAGTTGTGTACAAAAATATGCAATTCTTAATTGAAAATTGATTTCGCCTGGAAGGCAGGCAGCCTCAAGTGCAAATTGCTTCATTTGTATGCAATTTGCGGGTTTGCCTGTGCGTTTCGGCTTTTGGGTTGCTTCGGTTTGGTTTTTGGTCGTTGGCTGTTGGTTTTTGGCTGCAACTGCATTTCGGTCTGTTTGTGTGCGGCATTTTTCTCGGATCCTGTGGAGCCTCCGCTCTCACCTGCTGCTCGCAGCTGTTTGCACTGGAGTCTCGGCATCGGCATCGGCAACGGCAACGGCATCGGCAATGGCCATTTAATTTAATGCATTATTTAACGCAAACAATTTGGGCTCTGCACTCCGATCCATCTGGCGGCGAACCGACTAATTCCCAGCGACATGGCCTAATTCGGGAAGTGCCATGAACCCCGCCGTAGCAGGAGCCATTGCATAAATTAAGCCCACCGAATTACGTATTACGTATTATTATTATTGTTATTATGGCCGGTGACACGAGACCAGCAACCGCATGACAGGACTCCAAAGCCCAATGCCGATGCCCATCCATATACATATACGGCGTACGATATATAGTATATCCATTCTTGATAAGCAGTTAAATGAGCGATGGCTGTGCATATGGAATATCGGGCGAGGCTGTGTGGATGTGGGATTAACATGTTGCGGCTTGTCGCACGTAATTTATTCAAGCAACATGTCGGGAGTTCACCAGTGGACCCACACACTGGTCCGACCACAAAAGATGTTAATTAAGAAGCCAAAGTTAATCGATTTGCGGGCCAGCATGTTGATAGCTGCGGCTGCCTTTGGTGCGTGTTTCTATGGGGAGAGGAGAGAGGGGCAGGGGGGCATAAACCAACTGTGGCTGATGCCATTGACTTAACTTGGCCGACTGCACGGGATTCTGATTCAACATTTGCCGAGTGGGAGCGCGGCTTATCGCAGTCAAAGCGAGCTCGGCCATTCCTTTGACCCTTTGGCTTTGCTGCAGGAAAAAATAACTCAATCTGTCCAAGAGCCGGTGGAACAAAAACTAAAACCGACGCAAACATAAATGACCGGCAGATAGATGGAACGCTTTCCCTTTTGGCCCGGCGATTGTTGCAACGCAACAGCAACAGAGATTGCAGAAAAAATACTGAAATAGAAATAGAAACAGAAACAGAATTAAAACATTTCTACCAGCTACAGTTGCTGCCGCCGGAAATTCACTAATTCAAAGATGGAGTCCGTTGCTGCAAAGTTTAACTTGCACTGCTTCCGCTTCCCTCGCTTTTCCTGCCTCGCTTTTCCTCCCTTCCTACTTGCCCCATTGCCCCGTGCCCCTTTAGACATTTTAGGGGAGTGGCAGGACCTCCCCCCCTGCGAGTCCTTCTTCCACTCAGACATTTTTCTTTCTTTCGAGCGATTGCTGTGCCATTTCTTTCGTGCTACTTGGGGAGCTTTTAATGTTTTATGCCTGATTGAGTTCTGCTGGGTTTCGGGTTTGCAGACTCTCCTCCTGTTCGCCTCCGCTGGACATTTCTGTGCGATTTCCGCCTTTGTGGCTTATGTTTTGAGCATTTCTGTTATTAAACTTACGGCCACTTCAACTGGCTTTGTGCTCCCGCCCGTTGCTAAGTAATGAGATCGATTCTCTTTATTTTCCATTATTTATCCCGCTCCCTTCCCTCCCCCTTCGACCTCCGCCCCTTTGTTTTGTTTGGCTTTCCTTCGCCCACTTTTTAATTGTTGTTCTGGGCCTGATGAATTGGAATTCATAGATGGTTGGCGTCGGCTTTGGTTTGTTTGCGCCGCAACGCTTATTGATTTTGAGGCTGTTCTGCCCACTGTGAAAATGTACACTTACATTTTTTGGATCGAAGAGGAAATCAAGGGGCTATCGCCGAACCAAAATGCCCTTACATATAATCATATACCTCTCCTCATAGGAATCATTTTTAGGTTTGTTTTTTTATGCCCCCCATTCAGGATGCACACTTTCTTTCCACAAAAAAAGGCTCCATGTCAAGGACTAATTTATTGTTTTAAGGCCTGGAAATTCCTGCTTTGGGCCGCGTTGCATGCGAACATATCGTGTACTCAATTAGTCATTACATTAGTCGGCTTCTATGTATCTAATTGATGTATTTGCCCGGCAACGTTTTGTTTCAGCCAGGAGACCCCCTGTTTCGCCCTGGTTTATTCATTGTGCTGTGCTAAATAAATAAAGCAATTTGTAACTGAGTCACGTAAATTGTAATCTGGCAAATAAATTGATTTGTTTGTTAAAATCGCTGCAAGCCAGCACGAAGGGTCGTAGGAGTGTAGCGACTGTCAGGCAGGCGGCTGCTTTGATGGAACTGAAACCGGGAACAGGGCTCATAGCATCCAGCAACTATCTGAAAAATATCGATATCCATTACGGCCCGCCTGTCAGCCGGCATTGTTTTGCCGCTCAGCTCAAACAGGTCATGGATTGGAGAAGCGAAAAAGGAAAGCAAACGGAGCTCAAAGCTTTGTTCTCTGCTTTTGATAGGACAAAGTCCTTTTGCTGCCAGCGGCGTGTTTTTCCTGGCATTCTGCCTCGCTGCAGATTGAATCGTATGCCTTTCGACACCTGTGACTTGTGGCGTCTAAATTATCATGTGGATTGCAATGCAATTAATTTAATTTACGACGCTCAGTCTGTTGCATATCGCTTACGAGCGTTTATCTTATTATTATTGCTGTTAACTTGCGGCAGCTGCATTAGCACGGTAAATAATTCAATGCGAAATTCCAAAGGTTTGGCAAATATTTGTCTGCCTGTCTGTCTGACGGCAGACGTTCGGGCTGCCAAAACAAAATTTATCTCGAGGAATTTGATTTTAATATTAAACAGGTCTGGCCAATGTCGGAGCAACACCAACACACTTCCAATCCCGGAGACACATGCAAAGCGGTCTGCCAGGTTGGCAAAGCCCCGAAAAGCTGCAACTGGAGCCCAACTATTTTGCCAGCTTTCCGATGCGAACTTTTCGGTTTTCAGTTTTCGGTTTCGCCGGCCAGAACCGAAACGTCTGTCCGCCTGTGGCTGCCGCTCTGATTTACAAGCGTAAAATAGCAGTGGCATAAAATATTTAGCCATTTTGTATCGACCGTCTGAGGGTCGAGAGTAGAGAGTCTCTAGTTCAGATCCTGATTCAGACTCAGAGTTCTGTCTGTGGGTTCGGAGTTCGCCGGACTGCCAGTTTGTTTCTGCGGCTGCTGTGAAGAGGCTTCACTTCTGCGGGGTCGGCGGTTTTGGCCAGCACTCCGCTCTCAGCTCTCGGCTCTCAGCCATTCGCTTTTGCAGGGGCTCGTGTTTATTTTTAATGACTTGTTATTGCGGGCACTGCATTGAAATGCTCGCCATTTAAAGCCGCAACACCATCGCATAATTGCTTAAATTTCCACGTTAACAATGCCAGCCAAAAACTCTCTCACTCTGGCCAACGCATTTATTAAATTTTCATTAAAATTTATAGTTGCCTCGCTGTGGTGGCCGGGCGACCATAAATCAGCAAATTAATATTAGGTTGTGGCAATGCCGACGGAAGGTCGGCCAGCCATTGTGCATAACACGTGGATAAGCATAATTCATGTTCGCCAGTGGGCGGGGCCCTTATATTCCCCCTCCCCCTCCCCCTCGTCTCTGTAAAATTTGTGACACATTCGAAAATATTTCGTCCAAATATGCGGTGGCCTGGCATGTGACAAATTGAATGTGCAGCACTCGCCCGTTCCATTTAAAGCCAAGAGTGCGGACAGAAGGGCACTTTAAGGATGTGCCAACTCCTCGTCCATTAGGCCCTCTCTGCCGTGGGTATCGGTAGTGGTATCGGTATCGTTTGGCCATGGCTAACGGCTGGCTTTCGTCCAGGGTCCTTCGTCCTTCTCCGCTGCAGCTGCCATGTAACGTGCAAATAACAAATAAATGGCCAACTAAAACCAACATCAATCAGGTCATGTTTATGCGGGCGTGCTGCGCTGCGACGAGTTTGCCCGATTCTCTGACTCGGGGCACTGATGCAGTTCAAACTGGCCATCAGTTTGTCGAGTGTATATACATTTAATGCAATCGGCTCCAGTTAATGATCCTGCCGCCCAACCCCACTCACTCCAAATGGCAACCTCAAAGTTAATAAAAGCAGATAGCTAAGGCCAAGATGTTCGAAAGCTTATCCCAAAAGTATGCAGCAAGAATTACTAGTATACAAAATCGAAAAAAAGAAGTTTTGAAGAGTTTAATTCACCTCCCCTTATCAATTATATCAGGAAGAGGTTACTTTAAGAAATATTATTCTCAGAAGTGCATTGATTGAACAATTTATATCACGACATTCAATATTTAATAATTAATTTAACAACGAGATAAGATGCAACCAAAAGCAATTTGCCCTTTGTTGATGGTGATTCAATTATTTATCTTATCGGAAGTCGGAGGTTTCCTCCTCAACAGTTTAAATTGCGATCCCCAGTTCAGCCGTTAAGCATTCTTGTAAAGATGTTCGAACTGCGAGGACTAATCGTTATTCTTAGCCTTTTCCTATGTGAGCGAAGGATTTTCTATAGCAAATCACTACTTAAAAAATCCTTTTTCAGTTTCAGGAGATGTCCAAGGCGATTGTCAGCTGCGCTTGGCTGACACATGGACCGATCGTATTTTTGCTTATTATGGTAAAAACGGCTACGAACTTTTGCTCACGGATCGGCTGGGAACTTATCAGCAAATAAGTTTGCTTTGCGGTGGCAATGAAGCCGTCTTTACCACCACCTGTCAGTGGAACGGTCGACTTTATCCAGATCTGCCCAAAAAGAATTGCACTGTGGCAATTCCAGCATCGGTTGAGACGTCAAGGGATTCCACTTGTGGTGCCACTATGTACCATGTGGGCTTCTGGTTTAAGAAGACTTTCTTGGAGCTCTATAGAAACTGCTACGACGGCGCAACAATGACGGCCTATTTCTCCATCGCCAAGGTTTACCCCACATACTTAAGTAAGTTTAAATAATATTTCTTTTTCCTCAAAGCTAAAACTTCTTTTCGTATGCAGGTTCCATTCGTCCACCTACCGCCTTCGATCGTGATGGGATCATCTCTCCTGCAGACGAGGCAACCTTTCAGCAGAAAAATATCTACAATCGGTTCGAGACACTCCTGGGACCCAAGCAAAACTACATACTTTCTGCCAACAGTCTCTCCTTCGACCGAGGACATCTCACTCCGGTCGCGGACTTCACTTTTCCCACGGTCATGCGGGCGACAAACAAGTACTTGAACGTTGTGCCTCAGTACTACAGCTTCAATCGCGGCAACTGGAAGACCGTGGAGGCTTGGGTGCGCGATCAGCACCAAATCCAGAACGTCTGCACCGGAGCCTTGGGCGTCCTCGAGTTGAACAATAAGCAAAATCTTCGGACTCCGATTTACCTGGCTCCGAAGAAGAACCCCGTTCCCAGGTGGCTGTACAAGATCGTTCACAACTTCAGCACCAAGCGGAAGACTGTGATTGTGACTTCCAACAATGGCTGGGACACCAATCCATTCTCATTCTGTCGCGTTGTCACCTGCCCCCCATCCTTGCATGCAAGTGGCACTGGATTCACCTTCTGCTGCGATCCCAACCACTTCATTAATACATACGTTCCAAATCTGGCTAATGTTTGTTAGGACTAGACTGAGGAGAACAACAATTATCCATAATGAGCACACATATATAAGCAAATACTAAAAAAAGATATACATTAGAGCGCAGGAAATTATTATTATCAGACATTACAATTCAGAATATACCTGTTACTCGAAAATTTAAGAGTGTATAATTGATTGCCAAACTAATCATCTCTGAGAGAGATAACTTATTAGTCACTTTTATTAATGCAGTGGCCGGTGACGAATAGCTTATTTCAATATCACTTTAGTTCCGCAGTTCTACTGTGCAGCTCTGTCTGTAAGGATGCCTCACTTTTTTAATTGTGTTATTTCTGCGATGCAGTTTTCACAAACCTTTGCCAGAAAAACAGCAAAAATAAGAATATATTAAAAAATATTATATATGTATATATAAAATATACATATATTGCAATAATTTTACAGCTCCCTAACAATGAAATTTCTTATGGTTTACTTGTCCTAAAGTCAGAGATTTGAGGGAAAGCATAAAAGGTTTGGCTTGCCATAAAACCTTGTACAGTGTTTGGTGCTTAAATGTGCCACGTAGATGTCGCTTTATAACAACATCAAATACTCAAAAGATGGCTGTTGGTATTATTGCAGTGCGCCATCTGCCGTGATACTCAGAGAGATGTGCGAGGGAGCACACTGTACATACAACGAGTGAAAGGGACAACATTAAGAGTGACTGAATACGCATTAAATCAAAAAGAGACCACTATATGGGCAAGTGCGCACTTTTTAAAAAAGGGAAATTCTTGAATTCAAGGGGATGTTGTTACATAACCAACCATCAACCCTCAAGTTTTAATCACTTAAATTTTACAAAAGGAAAAGAAAACGAATGAATTCGAAAAAAATATATTGTATAAAGTAAAAGACGAATCGACTATTTCAATTGTAACCCATTAACATGATTGTATTTCGTAATTTCACCTCTTCATTTATTTACACCTCATTTGCACATTAAGCGAATAAAGACTGTTGACAGATAAGCCTTTTAAACGGCTGAAAACCATTACATTTGGATGAAATTACACTTCCGATCCAGGTTCAACTACCATAATCGAGTTGGCCAATTTACTCATTGGCTTACTCCACATACTTCGTCGGCTGGACGATGACCATGTTTGAGCGCCATACGCATTTTGGCCTGTCTGTGGCAAATTTATTCAGCTAATTTCATGCTCTTGGAAAAGCGATTTTCCCCTGGAACTACGTTTTGCCGACTTCCGTCAAGGCGGCTCTGCCAAGCCGGTCGAACAGAGTCGCCCAGTCGACTTATGTAACGCTTGCAAATTGCAGTTTTACTTCTTTGGCGGTTGGGTATTTGTTCGCCATCGCAATTGCCGTCGCCGTCTCGTTGCTCATACGCCGTGTGTTCGGTGTTCGGTGGTCCGCTGGTCTGCTAGTCTGGTGTCTTGGTGTTTTTGTGTCTTTGGGCATTGTGCAACTTGTGACACAAATTCTTTGGCGCAGTCGGTGGCAGTGGTTTTGTAATTTTGGTTATTTACCCGGCATCGACGGGAAAGGCAGCCAGCAGCCAGTGGTCGCCGCCTTTGTTGAATCACCGCGCTCGAGGTACTCGTAATTATCAAATGCAGTTTTGCCCATTTCCAGCATTACGGCCACTGCGGCGAGCACAAACACGAAATTCGAATTGAAAACCGCCAACGAAACGATATCGAAGAGCAGGGGCAAAAGTGTGCTTCAAACTTTCTTTTTATGCGCCACTTTTAGCACTCACTTCTTTGGCCAAACATTCGTAGTTGTCTCGATTCGTATTCGTTTCTTCGCTTTGTTAGCCGCTTCATTGATTTTCATTTACGCCGAAAACGAAGCCGAAGACTCGCCGCCGCCGTAATTGTTGCAATTTAACGACGCCCGGCGATGAGGTAACCCATCCTCCGGATTTTGCGGCGAGTGAAAGAGTATTTTTATATTGTGGCTAAGAGAGCGCCCGAGCTGCATTTGCATTTTGGGAAATGCTACGACAGTTCGCCGCCATTTGCATACCAATTGGGCCCATTGTAAGCCACATAAATATTTAGATAGGCTTTTATTTAGTCCCGGCTATTTAGTGTCTGCTGCAATTTGCGTAAGACCCACTGGCGCTTTCACTGACCCCTCCAAGCAGCCGGAACCCCGAAAACTGACCTGGGATCAGGGAAACTGCTTTGTTTTGACTTGACTTGATGCATTTGATTGGCTTTAATGCCCGACTAATGCAGCGTGAAATTCCGCTGCTATTAGAAATTAAGATCTCAAAATATGGCGTCCACTATGCGGATTTCTAATTTGATCTCCGTCACGTTGACGCGAAATGTGTGAATTATACAAGTGGCAAGTAGAGAAGTTTTCACCGAAAACCTTAGTTTCGCTTTTTATTAGCGCTACTAATTAAACTCGCTCTGTGTAGTACATTAATTTGTGTGTTTTACTGGCACAAAGATACCATTCCGTTGATGGGTAAACGACCAACTCTTGATAATCGTCTTTAAAGTTCATCACTCCGTCGTGTAGTTCACAATTTGTTGTGGAGCGTAAGAGGTTGTTATTTGGGACCGTAAGACGCTTAAGGGGGCTCTTAACGGTATCGTGTAATGTCTTAATTAAGCCGCAAAAGTGCCGTGAAAAATGGCCAACTGAAGCCCAGTGGGCGTAGCCAAAGCCACCTTTTTGTATGGCTGTAATTAAGCCTATTCATGTGGTGATTTTCTAAGATGGGCTGATAGATGTGTTTTGGGTAACTTCAATGAGGAAGTGATGGTGTTTCAGTAGGACTATATTTTGCATACACCAGATATATATCTTATATACTATACATTTGAAGTACAACGTATTTATCCCATTAACTCTCCAATTAGCAGATTTACATTCCCTCGACAAGTTCGTTGGCTTGCAGTATTCGAATTTTTGGTTTCCAGCTGCCCCATGTGCATGACTAAAACCGTGCATGTTTATCTATGTGAAAAAACTATATCACACCGAATAAATACAATCTCCTCGCTCACGATCGCACTCTCAGTCGGTTGGATTTTGATTCGACTCTCGGCAGCTCTCTCGTTTTGCAGCTTTTGTCGCATTTTGGAGCTCTTGCGCCTGATGCGCGCGTCTTGGGTTTTCAGTTTCGTTCACGACTCCGGCGCGTTTGGCAGCAGCAAAAGCAGCGGCAAAAGCTAAAAATACAGCCACAAAAAACGAAAAAACGATATCACTTTGTGCTCTTTTATTACGTGTACCTTATAAAAAGAAGAGTTTAGTTATAAATCAAATTACGTGTTTTGCCTGCGCTCTTTTCAAGCTGCTGCTGTTGTTGTTCGATCGTCCACGTTTTAGAGCGAAAACCCAAAAACCCGAAAACAGCTGTTTACAAGACAAGTCGAAAAGCCAACGAAAAACAAACGCTCGCTCGCGCCTAATATGAAGTCTAAGTTCGTTGCCTAAGTCTTTTGTTTTGTGCGGAGGCGCACGCGAATTTCTGTGAATCGAGAAGCCGATCGTTGCGGTGCGGTGTTCGGTGTGCGGTGTGCGTTGTGAGTGCAGAAACAAATCGAAATAAACCAGACAATTTACTGGCAGCTGCGGCAGGGAAACCAGTTGTGCAACTGCTCTTCGAACAATCCATTGAACCCTTGACCAGAGCCCAGTGCCCAGTGCATCCCTCCTTATCGCAGAAACCGCAAAATGGCGCCGAAGAAGGAGGCAACCTTGGGCCAGCAGCAGCCGCAGCAGCCCGTGATGGACCTCGAAAGGATAAAGCGCCACTTCAGCTGGTCCGATTCCAGTGCCATGTGAGTCACAGCCATTACAGCTGCCCTAAAGCCTCGTCTTAATGGGCCATAAAGTAGTCGTAAAGACGAGCGACTCCGAAACGGAACTGAACCATCCACTAATCATCTGGAGTTTGTTGTCGAAGTCTTTTGACTGCTTCGATTTCTTGGGGCAATAAATACGTATAGTGGTTTGATCCGAGGTCGCGGCTCAAGAACATTGGGTTTTCGAATCGATCGAGTAGAAGTAGAACTGCGTTTTATGGCCGTTTGGCCGAGTGGGCTAAAACATTGCATAACTAACACTCGCACGTGTTCTCTGTCATTTATTTTCGGACCAGCGAATCGAACAACATTTGTCAGCGAGATTCGCCGATCAATGAATATTTAAATGAGCCAAGGCGAAATCACATTCATTACTGGCTGGGCTGTGGAGTATTTGTTTGAAATCCAAACGTGAATGACTCTTCGAGAGTCCCTCGCACAAAGTTCGATGCATTGCCCAAGGCTTACAAGATGGTGGCCGGGTGAAATGCAAATTCAGACAACTCACTGGGATCGGATCATTATCGCCGAGATAGGGAATTCGAATTCGTAAGCCCGCTTGTCGCCGCAAATTCCCAATTTCGCGGCGCGTAATAGTCTGCGCAAATTCCACGTCATGCTTATTAAGCGCTGGGCTTAATTGCATTCGTTCGCTGGCTAAGCAACTCCAGCCACTCCGCCAAGTGACGAGTGAAATTCGCAATTATATAAACACGTAGTAGGGTAACAAATTCATAACAAGTTATGCCGCGATGAGCCGCTGAACGACGCCGAAGGCTTAAAATAGAACCCAGGGTCGCCGCCTGTAGGGCGATGGAATAGAAGTCGCTTTTAGACCCACTCACCAATTCGGTAGCTCGGTAGCTCGGCAACTCGGCAACGCATGGCTGGCTTTCAGCACTTAGCACTTAATTCAACTAATTGCAAGTTTCAATAATTTCCCTTGCAAATCCGCACAATAAATCGCAGGCAAACGAGCTCCGCACAAATTAACGTCCATCATCGCCATCGCAATCAGCGTCGAGTTAGCGATTTTTGCAGCTGACTGGATTGTGGCACATCCGGCAATCGGTCGATTTCGGACGATGTGTGAAAAGTATTTAGCCGTAATTCACCATAATTGAAGGTGCAGGGGGTGTGTGCCCGGGCGAAGTTATCGGCTTTATGTAAATACGAATTGGTCATTCATTTATGCTGAGTTTCTTCTTTTGTTCGGCTTGTGAATGACATAATATTGGCAACACATGCGATGCTAAACAGAGGCGGGGTTCTCTTTATTATTTAGAGATACTAACTAACCTTTATGTTTAGGATCTTTATTTACTAATGTATACCACTGACAGGGAATCTATAAATAATCTTACTGAAACCTTAATTCTTGAAACTACTGCAAGGACCCCTCTTGTAACCCACACCCCTGTACATTTTATATGTCAAATATAATCACATTATTAGCATCCAAATGTGGCTTTGGGTCGGGTCTTTAGCCGCCGTATCGTATCGTTTCGTGTCGTATCGATGGTCCAACCTCGTTTGTTTGTTGCCTTTAACGGTTTTTCTCTTTTGCTGGCCTTCATTATACAATATCCACCTTACAATCGGCTACGTCACTTCCGCATGAACTAGTTCGGTTGTGAGTGGCATCGAATTATTGGGAAATCTCGGCGGTCTCGTTTCAGTTAACATGTTTTTCTCATACCTGTCGTGTCGTTAATTGTTGTTATTCATGATTAAGGTGATGATTTGCAGCCGGAGCACGCCCCCATGCAGCCATTCCGTTTAAAACGGTTATAGCTTTAAGTTCTAATTGTCGACTATAACTGGGATCCCAAAAACAATAAGCCATAAAGCGGGCCAGACAAGCTGGCAATTACTTTTAAGTATAACTGAAATGATTTTATTTGCATTCCTATTTTGAGAAGGAATGGATTGGCTCTCCATAAATTTTTGTTTTATACTCTAAAAATATTTTTCAAAAGCTTACAGTTAAGTATATTAAAATTTTAAACTGTGTTGCTTAGTGTTAAAAGTTAGCTTTTAAGCTTTGGTGCGCTTTACAGCTACCAGTTTGGAATCGCTTTTCTGTTAACTTGGCTAAGCTGGCAAAAGCCCGATATGTTCAAACTTTTCAACAAAATCAACATCATAGCTAGCTGATATGAAACCTAAGACGCAAAGCTTTTAATAATTTAAAATCATTAACTAAGGTTGCTTATGAAAAGGCATTAGCCTAATGAGAAAACTTAAGCTCAATAACCACTTGATCACTGAGTCAGATAATTATAACTACTGAGTCTGAGAAGTTATAAGCCCGTTGATCTCTGGTAATGGGTATCAAAGGTCGTCGAAACAATTCACTATTGTGGTTAGCTTTGGTAGAACTTTTGATGTTCTTTAGGAACATTTTCGGCCTGAACGCTTACAGTCTATGCTGAACTTTAAGTTAAGCCATTAAGGCGGATTACGCTTAATTTCTATCCCATTCTGGGTGGAGACAGCCGTTTGCCCTGGAAGGCCACAGATCTTGGGGAAATCACCAGTCATCTTCATTAAAAAATAAAAAATGAGCACACGCCTGTCATAAGAACTGCCAATCGGAGATTTATTTCCGCAGTGTGCAAGTGTCACTGGCTTTTGCTTTCGTGGGCAACCTTACACCTCTGGAAAACTTAAGAACGCACTTCTGAGTTATACAATGTGAGCTAAATCTTAATGCCATATCACGTAAGCCTCGGGTAATTGTCCTGTGTAAGGTCTGTCACATAAATTAAAGTCGATTCTTGGGGCTTTTGTATTGCCGTCTTTTTATCGAAACAATGATGGCGCTTCTCAAGTGTTTTGTTGTTTGCACTTTTGCCAATGCCTCCGAGTTACTTTCACCCTTTTGGCCCGCTGCAAGAAGCCATACGAATTGTCTTAGAGCAGCTATTTCTGTATATTTGCTCGCGGCATTAACAGCAATTTGGCCAGCCTGCTAATTGGCTTAAAAGTGGTCGAACAGACAAAATATTGCACAATGCGGCCGATCAACTTGGCAAAAATCTGACTCAAATGCCGTGCATTGTGTGCCAAAAAGTTTTCCTCCGTTAATTACAGACAGAAATCCAAGAGTCTCAGGCCAGAGTTCCACATCGCTCGACCAGCTTTCGGTTTCCATTTGATTTGATTTTATGTGGCTCGTTTCTTTTGCCCCTTTGCCAGTTTACAAAAGACCTTGACACAATTGGGCGTGTGTTTTTTGATAGCTTTGGCCAAAATCATCACAAATTATTCAACCCAGAGACGAGTCGAGCGAGATTCACCAGCTTCATTTGCTTTTCAAAGTGGACCAGAAATTGTAGCAAAGGCGGGGAAAAGGAAAAGCAAATGGAGCGTTTGCGTTTGCAATTTCAAAGATCTCTGCTTACGGGGCGGTCACAGCCTCTAATTGTAATTAATTAAGCTGTTGCATTAGCAGCTCTTTTGCATGTGTGGTCGCTCGAAAACAAGACAAAGTAGTCAAAACTCTCGACTCCGAGTTGCAGGAGTTGCATAATATTTGGCAAGTCGCGAAAGAAACCACTTTTGAGTACTGAAAAGCTTCGCTTTTGCACCAGCTGAAGCTTTCCACTCCATTGGGCTGCACTGAGGGAAACCAGAGGTACCGAATATAAACTACCCGGTGATTTTGGGATTTTTGAAGTAGGTATGGAATGATGTTTATACTTAGTAGTTTAAGGTTGAGTTTAAATATTTTCAGTCAATTTTATAATTAAAAAATTGCTTAGCAAAAATTACCTTCAGTTGAATCGTAAAGTTAAAGGCTTTTTATTAAGATTTGACAAATTTGTGAAACTTTATATCATTTAATTTCTTAATACACGTTAATAGATCTTTGGCAATTAAAACATAAGGTCTTAAAATAGGCAGCAGCAAACAAATACATTACCAAGCACGTACTAAGCACTTAATCACACACAATTCTCAAGATATATTTATAGATAAACTGTTTCTTCAACTCCGTCTTCTTTGTTTATTTTTTCCTTGAGTCACTCCACAGATATGGGGGATTAGGACACAGTCGGAATGCCCGGGCAAAAAACGAGTTCCGAGCGAAAGGGAAATTTTTATCGTTAAGTGCAATCCGTTTTATGAGCTTGAAATTGCCGCCGCTGTCGGTCGTCTCGTGGCTGGATGCAATTAATTTAAACTCGGGCTGGAGCTTCTGCTGTCTGGAGCTCTTTTGGCCCCCTTTCTCCGCCAGCTTCCCAGCGAACTTCCTCCTCGTAGCAACGGCGACCTTGTGCCCATTTTCACAGCCGCATAAAAACAGAGAGATACCCAAAAGGAGAAAAAAAGCAGCGGGAAAGAAGAAACTAAGCCGAAATGAAATGGTTCGTCTGAATGGGGAACCTCAACTGGGAATGGGGGGCTATAAACAATACGAAAATGTAGATTTGGAGTGTGCACATCGCAGACAAAAGGCCGAAATTGTAAGTGAAGCTGTCGAGAGTAAAATTGATGCCATGGCAAAACCCGAAACCGAAACACTGTCAACCAATTTCTTCAATATTTCTGTTGCCATTTTCGCGGTGGCCACTTGTGTTGTTGTTCTCGTTTTCCGACTCGAAGTCAACAAACTTGTCCAAGGTGTTGTTGTTGTTGTAGTTGCTGCTGCCGCAGCATGACTGTCCAAAAAAGCCATAAAACAAAGAAAGACGCAGACAGAGTTAGAAAATTGCAAGCTTAGTTTGGATTTCGTATTGAAAGCGAGCTGTGTTGGCTGATCTTTATAAGCCGAGTCGAGTCGAGTGTTGTTTTCGAGTGGGCGTTACCCATTAGACGAAACTAAACACAGCAGTTATGAAACCTGCAGCTTGTAAAAGAGCCCAGGGTCCGAAGGCTTACACGGCTCCAACTGCACAAATTAGTACACCATGACCCGGCGACTTACTTATGGTAAATTAGCTGGAAACGAGACGAGTGAATCATAAACCTATGCGACCATTGCCTCACATCCCAGTTAATGATGAACGAGGAGCTGGAGCGGAGTTTTCAGGGCTCATTAGCACGTTGCCTGTCGCATATTCCGAAAAGCATGTCAAGTGCGGCAGCGACGCACTCCGTTTATTTATTTCTCGATATCCCCAGATATGCATACCCATATACCCCCCTGAATTGCTTGTTTTCGAACTCAATTATGTCCATTGCACCGACTACGAGGATGTTTACAGGCCCATCAGTCAGCCGCGAAATCGCTTTTATGCGATTCATTAAATCCAACTGACATGCTCCACTCGGCGTATGAGTAATATTCAGAGGGTAAGGGAAAATAATGTGTAGCGGGCGACCTTGTCGCTTAATTGCCGTTTAATAGCAAAAGAAGAAAAAAAGAAACAGAAAAAATGTAAAGCTCCGCAGCAAGTGGCCACTGGCCATTGGCCATTGTGTCGCTGTCCATTGACCATTGACCACCTGCTTAAGATGTTTGAGCGCGATTCGTTACAACACCCGACTCGATTTGATGGCACTTTTGGCCAGAAACACCCACAGCGCACAGCGCTAACTTGGCTCTGCATTTTCAATGTCAGCGTTGCGCAAAACTGTCCAGTTTGGTCTGTTTTGGCCGTCTTCTCTCTGCGGCTCCGTTTTTTCTAAACGCAAACGCAAACGCCCTTAGTCACGCCCTTAACGCCGGCTTGTTAATTTTTTCTCTTCGTTTTTTTTTTCGGTTTCTGGGATGACATTGAAATTGTGCAATAGGCAAACAACGAAATTTTTAATATAGACATGTTTATTGATTCGCGGCTGGCCTGTCCAAGAGCATTCTTTGGCATAGTAATTATGGCAATTAAGGCACTTAATTTCGCCTTGAGCAGCTGCAAAATGCTGCACCTCTCCTCTCCATTGCCGGATTGATCTATTGCGGCGAACTTTGCACCAATTGGATCGTTAGCTTATGTAAACGAAAGCAATCCTAATTAAAAGTGCCCGGGAATTTCATTGGAATGGCGATCGCAATTACCGCCGAATGAAGCCATTAAGCGATCTAAAGGGAGTGAATGCAGTGAATGGGTGAGCGGCCGCTGGGCTTTTGCAATTCTGGTCGAGGAAGAAGATAGCGCCAAGGTCGCCGGCGGATTGCGCAAGCGGTTTATGGCAACGTCACAACGGCGACGTAAAAAACCCCAAAAACCGGAGCCCTTTCTTGATGCTTTATTTTGGTTTCTTGTCTTCGGGGAGCTGCTCCCCTCCTCCGCCGCGAAGGTGAACCGCCGCCAGGAGCGAAGCCAACAAACTTGCCACTCGCACACTTGTTTGCCAGACGCATCGCGCTCATTCACCACCATTCGTGCCACTCGAGAAGCGGATTCCACTCAAGTCAAGTCGAATCGAGTGAGTGCCTCTTTGAGTGGCTCTTTGAGTGCTTTGAGTGCGAGGCACAGGTGCTTTGCGCTTTGCTTCGGCTTCGCCGCTGGCCAGCTTTTCAGTTGAGTTTCTGGCAGCCAAGCAGTCGCAGGTCCAACGTCTACAGACGCGTTTAAAGTCGCGCTTGAAACGCACGTGCAAAAGTGCAATCGCTCGCTTACCGCTCCCGCTCCCGCCACCGCTCTCTCCGTCCCTCTCTCTCTCTCTCTGCCTCCGCTCTGCCTCCATCTCTGTCTGCCCCATTGACAAAGTGTAAAGTGCAAAGACGGCAGCGACGACGTCGACGTCTCAGCATCAGCCCGCTTCCAACTCAGCTCAACTCGATTCAGTTTAGCAGCTCAGGCCGCCCGAAGCGAGCGAGTCGAAGTCAGTCTTCGTCGAACCTTCAAGCGCAGCGCAAGTGCTCCGGTTAACCGCTTGGTCCGCTCGTGGTTTTGTGCTTTTGTGTGAACCCCCGTCGGAAGACAGATCCCCGCGCTCGAATCCCAGGCAATCGCGATCGCGTTCGTGCCCTAAGTCTTTCGTTTGGCGAGAAGTGGATTATAAGCGAACCAGCGAAACGACTGAAACTGTGTGCAAACATTCAGCAACTAGAACGCGCATTGTAAGTGTAAATTTGCTCATCAAACAGAAATGGGACTTTTTGGAATTTGCCGAGCTTGAATGGCCCCACACACACAGGCACACACACACTTAGAGACACACGCTACACGTTTCAGGAAATCGCCCAAAAGGCAGTCAGCGCGAAATTCAAGCAAACAACAGCTCATTCTTCGCAAAAACAAATGGCTGCCCGCCGCTTTGTCGTCAATTACTTTGTTCGCGAACTTCCATCGGCGTCACAATCGCCATCATCGCCATCGAGCTCCACATCGCCAATATCAAAGTGCCTGCCTGCGCTTCCTTCCCCCCAAAAAGCTCCAACGCGTGTGGCTCGCTTGCGGCATACAAATCAGGGAGCGGATCGTCATCGCCACCCAAACGCTGTTAGAATGTGCCCACTTCGGTATTGGCAATCCGAGTGGAGCAACTCCGCTAAATCCACTCTGTTGTTGCTACACTTTTGCCAGTGATGGATGTGAATTGCATAAAAACGTGGAAAATGCGGCCATAATTTCGGTCATTAACTACGTTTCACATCGCCCGATGTGTCATTATCGCTCCAGCACTTTGCCTGCCTGGGTTTCCTTTTATCGATTGGAATAATACCTGTTTTCTGCGGCAGTCAGTATGGAATATTTTCATTCTAGCCGCTGCTTAAAAGCCACTCTCACAAAGACATAAACACGCTGCGACCTGCGACCCCCATAAGCATTTCGCTAAAAGCCCCGTGATTATCTGAGATCAGCGCATTCCAGCCACCCATTCCAGCAAACAAAGTACTGAATACCGAGTTGTGGAGACACCCACCACACCAGCACCGAAATGCGAAATGCGAATTGGAGAGCAGTTAGCCACTTTTGCGAGCAGCTCCATTTGCACTGGACATTGCAACTCGAGCAAAGTTCAGCGCAATTAAGCGCTGTGACTTTTTGCATTTTGCATTTTGCTTTTCCAGTGCAGCACTCCACTGAAAAGCGTCATGATAATAACAATTATATCTTGCAGTAATGTGCATTCATCGTCGTATTTTGTGCACCCAAAGACCTTCGCCGAGGGCCCTGAAATTAGTTGTCAAGGTTTCCGGCCCCCCCGCTCCCCATTTTGTGCATTTCCGAGCTGTGCAGCATTTAAAGTTTAAACTTGAACTGGTATTTCGACTGGGTTTTTGTTTTTTGTCCAGTATCTGTCTTTCTTTCTTTCGGTCTCTCGGTTTTGGGGTCTCTTATTCTCCGTTTATCACGTCGCGGCTGTGCCTCGAGCAGAGTTCAAGGTGCCTTCGATCCAATCCGATCCGATCGGATCGGATCCGATCCACTCAGCAACAGAGCGATGCCAAGTGAGGCTGCGACTAGAGCGATATGGCCATTATCGAGCCATTAAGCGGTGCGACATTTAATTAATACCAAGGCACCCAAGGCGCCTTATATAAAAACAGCCGGCAGAACACGGGGAAGTTCACCCGATCCGGCGTGATTATGGGGATTGTTACTCTAATTGCGGACAATTTGCATTGCTCTAATCGATTGTAATGCTTCCCCCGGATGATTGCTGATCGCCGAGCCGCATAGCCAATGGAATTAGCCTTAAACTGGACTTAATTCTATGCTCCGTTCTGGCCGGCCACTTAATGGCCGATCAACAGGCCCTAATTGCTCAATAATGTCAGGCGAGATGCTTAGCAAATGCTGGCTAACTGGCTAACTGGAAAACTGGCAAACTGGGTGACTGGCTGAGATTTAATGGGGCTGGGGGGCTGTCTTATTGATTTTTAACTGCCATTCAGGGGTGTCGACCTTTAGGGAGCACTTGTTATTCCAGCCCGTGGATATTATAAATTCAGAATTGGTAATGCGCTCCCGCTCCAGGGGGACAAGACACTTGTCAGGGTTCACGTGACCCCGGCTCAACTCCTGCCTGGATTCGATTGAGCAACTGCGGGCCACTCGACAATTGGGAAAATTAAATATTAATTGCCGCAATCGGACATTCTCTTTCGGGAATCGAACTGCGGACAGTGGACTGTGGACTGCGGACTGGTTTGGTTTGGTTTGGTTTGTAGAGCGACTGCGGCGATCGATACACGCCACTTGCGAATTGATTAGGCTCGCTAAGTTGGCTCACAGACTATCTGGATTATCTAACACCCCGGCCCAGGCGGCGCGGGTGAGTGCTTGACAGAAAAGTCTAAAGACCTGTTGCAGAACCAGTTGCGAACTGGTCGGCCGGCTTGCCATTTGCAGAAATGGCCAAAAGCCGCGCCGAAGAAGTTGCAGAAGTGGCAGTAGCAGTCGCAGTCGCAGTTACAGTCACGAATCTGTGTCGCACACCAACGAATAAAGGCTCACAGACAGACGTGCCTGAAATTATGTCATCGGAAAAGCCAGTCGAGGAAAATGAAAACTGGCCATCGACCAGCGGAGATCGAAAGTGGTTATCGGTTCATGGGGGTTTTTCGACTCTTCAAGGCAGTTCTAATCACCTTGGAGGCCGATTTAAAGTCTCTTTTGGCCCACTTGCCACACACGTACTCATTAGGCCAGGCTGAGCTTTAATCAGGCAATGAAGGTGGGTTTTCCCGTCTGCAGCTGCTGAAAAGTCGCTCGGCGGTTGCATCGAGATTGCCCAATTGAAATTTAAATGGCATATAAATAAATTCATCCAAGCATTGTGTGCAGCTGGTTAAATGGTTAGCTCCTCGAATGGCCAAATGCTTTCATGCTCAAGTGGCCAGCTGATGGGGAAACTGTTGAAGTGTTGAGTGCGTTGCCAATCCACGGAGTTGTGTTGTGATTGTGAGTCATGTGGATCTCAGTGGCTTTTCAGTTCTCTCACTTAGCACATTCGATGACGCACTTGCCAGCGCTTAGATAAAACTTTCCGCTGCACCGGAAATTCACGGAAAGCCATTGCATGCCAGCCGCTTTTGACCTTGGCAGTACGGCAACGCACTTGGCATGCAAACTAGGCATCAGCGAATCGCAAGCGGTTGTTAAGAACCGCCTGTTGTTTTGAGGCTTTTGAGACTTTTGAGACTTCGGCGCAAAACACATCTTCGAGTGGCTCCGAAAACAACTGAGCCCCAATGTCAAATGCGAACATTGCTTTCAAGCTCAATTATTGTTATTATTTCTATTGGCATTGTTGTTTTTGGGCGTAACTAAGCGGCTTTTGCCCGTTCGCATATCGAATATCGAATTGCCGCTGCCCTCAAGAAACATTCACAGTTTTCATTGATCGACTTGATCGTATAATGCTGCAGTCACCAAGCATGACTCGTCATTATGTGTTGTTCCGATCACAACAACTGAGGTAAACACCGCAAGGTGTTGATTGTATAACAAATCGAACGGGGAATTCGATCCCCGATTGGGAATTTAATTTGCTGATCGATTGGCAATTCTTCTGCTGGGAGACTTTGCCCTGGAATTCTGCGCCATAAGCTCCTTAAAAGAAGAGGGATCATTGATGGTTCTCAGCCATCACCTGCGATGACGGAGCAAATTCCGGGCAACGTGACGCATGCGCAATATCGCGCCGGGTGAAAGACACAAAAGCCGGGGCGAAAAACAAGGCAAACACACAAAAGCTCGGCAAAGTCCAGGTCCAGTGCATAAATCAAACAACAATGTACGCTCAAACATGATTATTATTTATACATTTCAGCAATGTGTGCCCGAAACACATAAAAACTCAGCCTCCCAACCACTTGGGCATTGCAAAAGATTTCGGCCGGCAGCGAAGTAAAAGTAAACGCTTAACAAAGTAACTAGCATTTAGACAAAGGCAAATAAAAACCAGAAATAGGCAAAGCAAACAAAGCAACACCCACAGCGGCGCACCAGCAAATCCGAATCCAAATCCAAAACAAACCCAGCAAATCCAACAAAACCATCAAATAAAATGCTGATATCAACGTAAGTAAACTCGTGGGTAAACGTGCAGAGATTACGGCCATAAATTGCAATCAAGGCGCGAAACAAACGCAATAGTTTCGGATTTCTTTCCCCTCCCCCTCCCTCATCTATTGACCCACTGGTGTTGACCCACTTGGTCATCAGTCATCCGCTCGCTGGGACCCTCGGCTTTGTCTTCCAGTTTCCTGCTGTCAACGCCCGATCTTCGGCACTTGTCTTCGACGCATTCCCATTACTCTTGCGTAATCCGAGCTGGCTTTGATTTGACTTTTCCAGCGATTCGCCCTTTGCATCTCTTTTCCCGCCTCGGCCGCAATTTGCTTCTCTTTTGCTGTTTTTTAGCGGCTTTTGCATATTCGCCAGCTCGGCTGGGGCGAAAAATGCGACCGCATTTCTCAGCGGGGCGAACAAGTTTGTAATTATGTCAAACACCAAAGGCTCGTTGCATAATCCCCGCCATACTCGTATCATCGCGAATTCGTCTTCTTTCGGCTCCAATCAAATTGAGTCGCACTCGAATCAGCCAAGGAGATGAAGCACCCATTTAGTATCGCTTGGGTATCTCCCGGGCATTATTATTTCGGCCCCCGCTGCTCTGTAAATCATGGGAGTTGGCTGATTTATTCGGAGTGTCGACGGGTCTGTCATTTTAATGGCTTCCTCGTCGTTCTCAAGAATAGAACGCGCGAAAAGAAAAACGAGGCGAACCCTACAGAAAAAGGCAATTACACGACATTTGCATCTTCCGCGTGTGGCAGCGACTTGTTTGGAAACGGCTAAGAGGTGTTCTGCCTGTCAATAGTGCCCGGTCCGGCCTGGAATTCCCCGAAGTCTGGGGACCCAAGAGCCACTGGGGGGATCGGCGTGCTTAGCATTCAGCAGTCGTTCTCGGTGCGTGACAGACTCCGGCTTTGGAGAGCCAGGAACAATTTGAGCCCCCTGATAATGCCTCTCCCTTGGCCGATTACAGACGATTAGGCGGATCGATCATCAATGAAATCCTAGCACGAAAGGCAGGGTCTTTAGACATTATATAAAGCTGAACAGAGAATAAAAGCCTCTCAAGATCAAATTGAAATTATAGTATCTGATGGATACCTACTATTTCGTACGATTTGATATATTTGTTCACTATCTTAATGATCATGTTTCTGCCTAGTGTCTTGTTTTGATGACCTCACTCTGCACTTTGCTTTCCCGCTTTCATTTCATACTATTCGACACGTTAATTAGACATTCTAAAGTCCGCACTTAATTCGCTGGGCAAAGGGCGGAAAATGTGTCAAATATGGCAGAGTAGAGCAGTTAAACTTATTGATGGTTTCTGGCTAAACGATGTGCTGGGCTGTGTACTCGTAATAAGGTGTTTCGAACGACTTGTTTCACCTATTACTCACTGTGTTGACACACAGCACACTATTCTCACGCTGTGTCATTCAAAAAGGCGCGTCTCTCTGGGGAAATCAACCGAAAAATCCCCAAAAATATGTGGACCCGTGCTGGCACATCGCTGCATGCATAAACAGCGCTCTAATAGTTAATTAAATTATCAATGAGCATTCACGAAGACAAACACCATCGTCAACGGCCCGAGTTTCCAGCGCCGTAAATGTCAAGCACAAAAAACTGGGGAGAGGGGGGAAATGTCGGTTTGTTGTCATTATAAAAAACCGCCTGGCCTGACCTTGTCCATTGTTGACTGGCGCACACAGCGACGCACCGATTTACGCAACCCGCGCTCTTGGTTTTCAGTTTTTGGTATTCAGTTTTTGGATCTGACTAACTCCGGCCATCGTACGCAAATCGAAAGACTCAGGCAACGAACTTGAACACACATTTCGTCAACCGTCAGGCGACCAAACGAAATGAAATGAAATTGCAGCATGGCATTTCTTGTCGCGCTCCGTATTCAGAATTCGTGCGGCCCAGCCCAAAAAATGTTGTCAGCGCATTATGCTAATATTTGATAGGCCGCATAATAAAGACACTTTATTTTCCCTGGCTGCCCGGCCTTTCGAGGATGTTTGCTCGCCACTCGACCGTTGGGCAACCATCGGTCCCATCTCGCGCCTTATAATAAATGCAAATATTTGCGGCCGACCGAATGTTTATCTTAACGAGAAGTAACGCAATCGATTAGCAAAAACCCGAGGCGGCCAAAACCGTAGCCAAATCGTTTTCGAAAGCGCCTTCGGGGGAAAACAACAACGGCGGCGATCGAATGCGCTCAATCAGTGACCTTGAACTAGTTTCCCCCCAGCGTGTTATTTATATTTTGGTGAGCTTGTCTCGCTTCTCGTTTTCTGGTATGACTTGCTCGTTCGCCAGCGCTAATGATATGAAGCTGGCTGGCAGCCAAAAAAACGCTGGCAGTCGAAATATGTTAAAAAGGTGCGAATGTGATTAATTGCGGGCAATTACGAACTTTCTTCCCCGGGACCTCCGCCACTAACAGTGCAGCTAACCTTGACCCAAAATCGGATCCACACGTTTCGCGATGCGAGCCAAAAACTGCATGGGAAGTTGCATAACAAGCGCTGCCAATGCAAATGCAAAAAGCAAACTGCAAACTGCAAAAGGCAAACTGCACAAGCTGCAAAGTGCGGCTTGCAAATTTGCCAACGGCTGACCAACTTGGCGGCGGATGGATAGATGGCTGTTGGGCAATTGCAAAACCAGACTTGGCCAACGACTCAAGCTTACTCCGACTTCATCTGGAGTCCAGCTCTTCGGGCGAGCAAGTGACCAAAAGCGCGTTGGGCAAGAGACGAGTGCTCCGAGTGGCCAGCTGAAAATATTGAAATGAAAAGTGTTGCCAAGCCTGTCCATTGTGGAGCTGTTTCGCTCTGTTTTATGTTTTTTGCAATGTGTGCCGCTGACACAGATTTGCTGTCGAGTCGAGCCATTGAAGCATACCCACAGACACACAAACAGCAGACACAAAACACAAAACCCACTGGCCGCGGGTTGAGATGCAAATCCGCTCGCGATCGTTATGCAAATTGCGATTTGCGGAGCAGGAAGCTGACTGATAATTATATTGCTATAAATATTCTATTGATTGATCTAAATGGAAAAAATAAGTCTACTAAGTAATCATTAAAGCTCGCTACAGTGTACGATGATTACCAAATAATGTTTTTTGTCAAAATCTCTATTGGGAAAACATGGAAAAATCTATACTGCAGTTAGTTGTTTTAACAAGTAAAGATAAATATCAGCAGACGGCAGTTGGATTCATTATTATTCAACAGGCTTGTTGAAAAGCAAGCTCATTACTTACTTAAAAGACATGTTTACCACTTGTTTAATGAATTCATAGAATAAATATAATACACATAATATAAACGTTGTGATATATTTATTTTTTCTTCTAGTTCAATTTAATCCTGCACTTGCAATGTTGATTTTCATCCGATTAACACATTTAAATTGCTTATTTATTGTTTAGTGTTAGAAAGCTTAGACTCTTGATGTCTTATTTATTTTTTAATTTCTATGACACTCTCCTATAAATCAACCTAAAGACCCTTTAAAATCATTAAATAATTTAAAAACTTTTACAGCAGCACTTCATAAATATTTATTACCTGTGGAAGGGCGTTTGATTTATTTCAGGCTGCCTCTGAATTTTTAATACATCCCCCTCTTGATAAATCCCTTATTTATATGACTATTGTATATATGTCTTAATCGAAAACTTTTAACTAATTTACGTTTTCTGTTCTGCTTGCAGCATTTCCACAGACTCCGCAATGGCGGCCACAAACAACGACGGTGGCACGCAGCCAAATGCGGTGGCAGCTTGGGGAGCCCCGGCCAATGGACCCCGGAACACACAGGCCGCCGTGTCCGTGCGGCACGCCTTCAAGGCGTACGGGAAGAAGAAGAACGCCAACCAGGTGCTCAACAACCTGAACATGACTGTGCCCAAGGGAACGATGTGAGTGGTCGCGGGTTCATCAATAAAAGTGAAATGTTGACAGCTCAATTTAGCAAGTTCGTAAAATAGAAACGGCGAAAGTAATTAGCAACTAACTAACTAATGCCGACCGGCTGATCTGAACTCGAATTGAAAATTGGAAATCGGCACTACTGGGCAATGTTAGGCGATTTCCTTGTGCACCGATCTCCGATCTCGAATCTCGGATCTCGTCTATATCAGAGGTCACTTGGTTACGCTGGCGGATAATTGCGGCTATTATATACGGCAAACCTGTTAGTCGTTCGACTATCTTGCAATTGAAACGGCATTTTTGCATGATAATTTCTGAGCGACTAACGAGGGTCGCCAGCAGAGTTCTCGGGATGCCCGCAGAAGTGATCCCAATTAAGCCGCTTCCTAACTGACGTCAATGCCAGCGCTAAGTCCACACGTCTTTGCAATTAATCCGAAAATCCATTCGTATGCCAGGCACTGAGGTTGTTTGCGATATTCTCGCAGCAATATAAACAATATGCCCGGCTGTACTGATCGATTATCGTCCGAAAAGACTGCAAATATTTGTTTGAGGCCCAAAGCCATCCATCTCCATCTCAGTCGAGGCACATGTGCTTAATTACGGTTCACGAATTTTGGCAAACATTTAGGGGCCATAAAGCGAAATCGTAAACGAATCTGTTTTTTCTTCGCTGCCTTTGGCATTGGATATGGATATGGATATGGCCGAGCGAGTTATTAATAAAATGTTGTTTGTTTCGGCATTCTGAGTGATTTATTCGCCGAATTAATGCCGCGGTGTCGTAACGGAATTTTATGTTATTCTCCGCCGCTCCGACGTGCAGCAGTCTTGACCCAGTTAACAGCCCGGTTCGTTCAGCTTTTTGACCTAGGTCAGGTCGGCGAGTTAGTCACTTCGGCGAGTCAACGAACTGCACGCAGCAGGCCAACCCGCTTTTGGGGGCTCTCAAAGCCAGCGCATTTACGATCGAACCAGTTGAAGTCTGCCTGCCTGGCCAACTTCCAGACGGACAGACACTCCTCTCCCCGGAGGCCTTGCTACTTGCCACTACGATTAGTTCGATAAGCGGCGCAGCCTGCTAATTATTATAATAGATCCAATAAGAGGCCGAAACGTGCGACCTACGTGCTGCAATATTTTGTCAAAGGCCGAAAGACCAGGCGAAAACAGACGATAGACTAACGAAGCGATAATCACAATAATCTCGGCTACCAAGTTCATCATGATGACGGCGACGGCGGTGATAATGATAATGATAATGATAGGAGACTAGCCCCTCCGAAAAGAGGCGGAGTCGCTCGCTGTGCGACGGCATTTCTTACATTTCAAGGTGAACATTTCGAAACAATTCAACTTGAACTGCTGGAATTAACATTGACATCGCCGCCGACATGCCACGATCATCAAAATTATTTGCCCAGTTACATTTATAGACATGTTGTGCTGGCGACAGTTTTCGTGCTGATTTGGCACAAAGTTTTTTCCCCCCTTTATAAAACCGAGTTTTTCTTTACTTGTTTGTCA
Organism: Drosophila ficusphila; assembly: GCF_018152265.1. Taxonomy (NCBI): domain Eukaryota; kingdom Metazoa; phylum Arthropoda; class Insecta; order Diptera; family Drosophilidae; genus Drosophila; species Drosophila ficusphila. The sequence continues at coordinate 24,272,406 of NW_025064737.1, forward strand.
TGGTTGGCTTCTTGACCTCTGCGAGCCGTAAAAACGCTGAATAGATGCTAAAGTATTCTCACTCGCAATGGTTTTTTTTGTTGCTTTCAGTTTTTAATATAAATGTTAATTTTGTTGTGCTCCCCAGTTATGGACTGCTGGGCGCCTCCGGCTGTGGCAAGACCACCCTGCTGTCCTGCATCGTGGGTCGCCGCTACATGGACGCCGGCGAGATCTTCGTTTTGGGCGGCAAGCCCGGCACCCGGGGATCCGGAGTTCCGGGAAAGCGCGTCGGCTACATGCCCCAGGAGATCGCCCTCTACGGCGAGTTCTCCATCCAGGAGACCATGATGTACTTCGGCTGGATCTTCGGCATGGAGACCAAGGAGATCCTGGAGCGCCTGCAGTTCCTGCTCAACTTCCTCGACCTGCCGTCGGAGAAGCGTCTGGTCAAGAACCTCAGTGGAGGCCAGCAGCGCCGCGTGAGCTTCGCCGTCGCCCTGATGCACGATCCAGAGCTGCTCATCCTGGACGAGCCCACCGTGGGAGTGGACCCCCTGCTGCGCCAGAGCATCTGGAACCACCTGGTGCACATCACGAAGGCGGGCCAAAAGACGGTCATCATCACCACACATTACATTGAGGAGGCTCGCCAGGCGCATACGGTAAGCAATCTAATTATTTGATTATTTAAAATATATTATAAACCATTTTTTTTTTTTTTAGATTGGTCTCATGCGATCGGGCCATTTGCTGGCCGAGGAGTCGCCCAGCGTCCTGCTCTCCATCTACAAGTGCATCAGTCTGGAGGAGGTCTTCCTCAAGTTGTCCCGCATCCAGAGCCAGAAGGGCGATGTGACCCACGTGAACTTCAGGTAAGCATCCCGCATGCACACGTGGCTAACCCGACAGCACTCTAATCACACTTAAAACTCTTAATCTCCACTTTGAACTCTGACCTCTGAACTATGAACTCTGCTCCATCCGACACTCGCATGCTCGCAATCTGTGTTCCACCCTCCATCTGTTTGTGGTTGTTTTTCGGGAGTAGTAACAACATCTCGTTGCACGCCATGGCCTTTGGCAGCAAGATGGACAAGCCCAGTTCCAGTCAGGAGGGCGGCGTGGTGGGCCTCAACTTCCACCAGAGCAAGGAGGTGCTCATCAACGACAGCAATGGCTCCATTTACACGGTCTGTTCTCCTATTTATTAAGGGGTTTCCTGACTTAATTCCTGACTTATTTGTGTGATAGCTGAACCAGGAACCCTACAGTCCGCCGCCGTCGAGGCGCAACAACAATCCCAATGACGAGGAGAGCTGCCAGGACTGCTACTCCAACCTGTGCAAGATCACCTCGAAGGGCAAGATCCGCGCCCTGCTCACCAAGAACATGCTGCGCATGTGGCGGAACGTGGGAGTGATGCTCTTCATCTTCGCCCTGCCCGTCATGCAGGTGATCCTCTTTTGCCTGGCCATCGGACGCGATCCCCAGGGCCTCAACCTGGCTATAGTCAACGGGGAGATGAACGACACGGTAAGGGTAAGACACACATTCATACACTCAATCCGGCACAACTTTGTAAACTATGAAATATCTTCCATAAAGAGATATAAAAGAAGTCCCAAGATACAACAAAGCACATTAATATCTTATTATAAACCCGATATCTCTTTAATCAAATTTATTACTTGTTTCTGTAGGAAAACTGCTATTGGGAAGACGGCTGCCACTTCAAGAACCTGGGATGTCGCTACTTGAGTCACCTGAACACGAGTGTGGTCAAAACGTACTACGAGGACCTGGACGATGCCAAGGAAGCCGTGAGAAAGGGAACAGCCTGGGGAGCGGTGTACATAAGCGAGAACTTCACGGACGCCTTCATTGCCCGCGCGAATCTGGGACGCGATTCGGATGATGAGACAATCGACTCCTCCGAGGTGAAGGTCTGGCTGGACATGTCCAACCAGCAGATCGGTGTCATGCTCAACAGGGACATCCAGCTGGCCTTCAGGGACTTCGCCATGGGACTCTTGGGACAGTGCGGCAGCAATCCGAAGCTGGGCGACGTGCCCATTCAGTTCAGAGATCCCATCTACGGCACCATGAATCCCTCGTTCACCGATTTCGTGGCACCTGGCGTGATCTTGACGTAGGTTTCATTGCTATCTCTTTTTATGGGTGTGTCGTTAAAGTGTTTTTTGTTATATTTAACAGCATTGTTTTCTTCTTGGCTGTCGCTTTGACGTCATCGGCCCTGATCATCGAGCGCACTGAGGTAAGTCGAACAAACAATTAAATTGAAATTCAGAAAAAAAATATAATAAAATCTTTGCTTTATTCTAGGGTCTTCTGGATCGTTCCTGGGTGGCTGGCGTCTCGCCCTTCGAGATCCTCTTCTCCCACGTGATCACACAGTTCGTGGTGATGTGCGGACAGACCACTCTGGTGCTGATCTTCATGCTGGTGGTGTTCGGGGTGACCAACAACGGCGACCTCTTCTGGGTGATCGTGCTGACCCTGCTGCAGGGCATGTGCGGCATGTGCTTCGGCTTCCTCATCTCCTCGGTCTGCGAGCTGGAGAGGAATGCCATCCAGCTGGCCCTGGGCTCCTTCTATCCCACGCTGCTGCTGTCCGGAGTGATCTGGCCCATTGAGGGCATGCCAGTGGTGCTGAGGTGAGTTGTAGATAGGGATTCCTCTTAAAGATTGTATTTTATAAATACCTATTTACCCCACAGATACATCTCGTTGTGCCTGCCGCTGACGCTGGCCACTTCCTCGCTGAGATCCATCCTCACCCGCGGCTGGGCGATACTGGAGTCCGATGTGTACATCGGCTACGTGAGCACGCTGTCCTGGATCGTGGGCTTCCTGGTGCTGACGCTCCTCGTGCTGCGGTCCAAGCGCGGCTAGGAGCTCCTGATATCAACCTACTTTTAGATGCGTACTTTAGCTCGCGATTAGTCGTCCTCGTCGTCCTAGTTAGTTTACCCCCTACTTCGGCTCCACTTCTTATCCGCCTCCGATTCTTCACTTCCCCGTATCTGCCCAAATGTCATAAATTATTTAAGCACATTCGCAGCTTTCCTTAGCTTTCTACTCGGCACCCGTTTCCCTAGACTAAGTTCTGCACATTCGTAGGTTAAAGCGTAAGGTTTAGGTACCTAAATGAATTGTTGTAAATATTTTGTGTCACGAATTCAGTAATCCGTTGCTAGATGTCCATTATTTGCAACCCTCTGTACTAGACCTTTTCACGATTCCGAAACGGGCAATTTATTTCACACACAACTAATTTTATATATTCTTCAATGGACTGTGATTGTTTTTTCTACATAATTCACGCGAATACACGTAGGGCAAGCCTAAACAAAAACAAAACACAATGAAAAGCGAACAAAAACAATGGTGGGTTTGTTAATAACATTAAGTAGCTTAAAGCATTTTTTGTATGGGTTTAAGTTTTTAAGGTAAAACATAATTAAATACAATAATGTACACTACACTAAAGAGTATGTAAAAATCTATTTCAGGAAATATTATGCACTAAGCATAAGTATTTCACATCGAACAAAACAAAAAATAAATAAGACAATAAACAACGAACAAGTGAAAAACGTTCTAAGCTAAGAAAATTAATTACTATGTGAACGCAGTTATGTATAAATAATAATAAAACGTAAATAAAACTTTTATTTCTTTTAATGAACGGAATAGTAAAAACAGTTACCAGAAATAATTTAAATAAATATTTAAAAAAAGAGCTATCGATAACATTGGCGGTTGGCAGCACCGTTATCGTTACTCAACACGACCTCAATGCAGCTATAAAAGCTGGGACTCATTTTAAAAGAGGTTCACTATCTGTCGACTATATTGCTTATTATATGTTCAGATGTAGATATGATTTGAAACATTATATTCATTTAATAAAAATAATTATAATAATTTATTTATGCATATGAATCACACGTACCGATAGTTAAGAACATTTTTTCACGAACTCGACTACTCTTTTTTGCTCGGAATTTTGCAACACTAGTGAAAAAATACTGCTTTCATTTTCAGATCAAAACAAAACAAAAGAGCAATGTTTTTCTGTGTTTTTATTTTAAAATAACGTTTAAAAACGTTCGTTTAGCGACGAAATGGACAAATCTAGGTCCAGTGTTTACGACAAGTTCGTTGGCTTTGTGGAGCAGTTGCGCAATACAGAATGCAGGTGTGTTTTGATCCTGTTTGTTTTTTTTCGGTTGCAATGGAATGTTTTGGGGAGGAGACCGGCAACAGTTTGTTTTGATTACGGAATAACATTAATAAATCTATGTGTCGAGGTTATTTCCCTGGGGCTTTATGCCTCTTACGTGGCTCAGCCGACTGATTTAGCCCGAAAACATTCCTGCTGCCGTTGACAACAAGCACATCCGTTATGACGTCATGCCACATACCTGCACTAATTGCATACTATCTCAAATTCCCACAGTCAAAAGCAGAAGATCGCCTGCTTTCAGCAGATAGCCGAGTGCATCATGTCGCCCTCGCTGGCCGGGCACATCAACTATGCGGCCCACTGCGGCACGGCCACAAATGTCCTGCTGCTCTTCTGCGAGGATGTGGACTCCGTAGTGCGGATGAGTGCGGAGGAGAACCTCAACAAGATCCTGCGGGCACTGGAGAAGACCCGAGTCAGTCGCATCCTCATGGATCTGTACGGAGAGATTAAAAGGAATGGCAACCAGAGGTAGGCAGCCCAAACTCGTACTACCACATTTTCTAAAAGCGTACTCATTTTAGATCCCTGAGGATTTGCCTGAACCTGTTCTCCTACTATGCCCCACAAATAAAAGAGAAGCACATCAAGTGGTATGCTGTCAGGTTACTCCAATGCATGACCACAATTTCTCAGCGCAAGGAGACGCTGCTCCAGGAAACCCTATCCGAATTCGTCAAGCACTTTGGCCGTTATCTACAGCAGGGACTCAGCGATAGCGAGTCCTGCAAGCTATTCGAGGTGCTTATGATCATCTACCAGTTAATTTATTTAGTTACTCAATTCCATGTTGATTTTTTGCAGACTTTTCTAGACAATATTGGCTCCGATTGTGCCGTCAAGCGTCGCTGCTCGGCGCAAAATTGCATCAGTCTGATTGAGCATGCACGCAATAAAAGTCTAATGGCCAGACATGGAGTCAACAAAGTGATGGGTAAGCGGCAGAGGAAAACGGAAATGAAGCGTCAGATAGGAATAAAAAATTCGCTTTTCGAGAGATGTTCAAGACCTTATAAGAAGCAATTTTAATAAGTCTTGTAAAAAATATAGAGTTATAGACTGAATAGTAGTACGCAATTCCAGGAAAAAGTTAATAGAAAAATCTGTTTATACAGGTGTTAAATTCTTGTTTAGTAAGTGATTAAAGATGACAAAAAATATAGGTTCGACGTTGCATAAAATCTGCCTGCCCCAAAAAATCCATTTAATTGAACAGTTTTTGTTTCCCAGCCATGTCAAGGCCTTTTAATTTGAAAACACGCCGGCTCCCATAAAAGCCCGTTATTGTTCGTCCAGATTTGGATGAACTAATCCACAATTCGGTGTTATCGCTGTTAGTTATTTAACGCATTTTCGCTTCGAACACGTCCAGCAGAACGCTCTTTATATTCGCATCAATAATGAAAGTGGTGTTTAAAAAGCGTGTAACGGCCAAACGCTAAGCCCCGCATAGATCTGCATATATATTGTTGGGCATGTGAGCGCTGTTGCTAAAAAATATTTTTAATATTCTAAAAAGCCGCAAATCCATGAAAAATACCTTACCAAAGAGTAGAGCCATCGAACTGCGAACTACGTGAGCGGGAAGAAGGCTGGCTTTCGGGTTTTATTCAAACTCGCATTGGGGATGCAATCACAACCGTGGGTTTGTTTGTCTGTGGTTTGTGGGCGCTGATGGGCGGGCCACAATAAGAGTAACTAGACGGTCGAAATAAATTATATTTCTACATTGCTGTTGGTTACCTTTCCCAATCAATGGGCGAGCCATCGAACGTATATATTTTTTTGAGATTTGTTTTGATTTTAGACAGCGATAGCGGCAGTTTTTATTTTAGCATTTGCTGACTGGCGGACTGCAGCAATAACTGCAGCGGCAAAAACAAAAGTCATGGCAACGCGAGCCATGCGAAAATGCTTAAAAATTGCAAACACAAATCACTTTTTATTGAATTTTCATGAAAATATTGTTGGCACACGTCGGCGGAAAGGTAAATGCACCTAGTTAAAGTTTCCATTGCTTTTTATGAGTTACGAATAAACTTTGGCAGAGATCTGTGTATGGCATTGGCAAACAATTAAAGTGAGAAGTTAGGGAAAAACTAATTCATTTACTGGGATTACTTTTGCGACTCATGCACGGAAGTCAAAGCTCTGACCTCACCTCAGTTCATATAAATTAAGCTTCGACTTGACTTTACCTTTGCTCTTTTCTTGTCCAAATGTTTACCTTCAAATCAACTCCTTCAGCTGCCGCCCCTGCCCCTACCCGAATGCTCCTTCCCCTGCCGGCTAGTCTTCTAGTCCTGTGTCAACTTTATGCCACTTCTCGGCAAAGGCACAATGCCAGGCAGCTCTTCAGCGCATCCTTATACAGTCTGGCGCCTCTTTTTATGGGCATCCATCTCGGCGGCCCTACTTGGGCTGCCTGGCATCCTTGCATCCTCGCATCCTGGCATCCTGGCATCCCGGCATCCTGGCTGCCTGGCTGCTGGCTGCCTGGCATGCCCCAACAAGCAGACACAAAGTGCGGCCCTGGTCCTCAGGACTACTCGGGTCCTAGACCTCGGAGCCGCCCCCGCCAGCTCCGTTTGTTTGTCTCCGCCCGTAGACGAAATGAAATTTATGCACTCGGACACTTCCATGCAATAATTCATGCGAAATTGAATCAGATATTCATTCCTGTGCAGCTTTAAAGCGGATAATCAACGTTGTAAACAAATGCCAGCCGAACGAGGGCAGCAAAGCCAACAGCTGCGAAGGGAGCATGCAAAATTTATGTTGCCCACTGACTGACGCCGAGCTAAACAAAAAGTGCAAATTATTTTCATGTCAGCTGTGGCAGCATAAATAGCCGAATGTCCAGTTCATTCTCTGAAATCGCTGAAGCTCCCATCTAAAATTGTGCTTTATGGCTCCTGATTGTTAAACTGACTGAACATGCCAAAGTAATCAGAGATGCATAGTTTTTGACTTAATTTTGGGTTTGTGCAAAGCTCGATAATTAATGATAAATGTGTTGGGTAATACTATTAAATGCTTAAACATTTAAAGAACTTGTTTCATTATTCTCTTTATTATTAAACGAATGATGGTTAAGGGTTTTAAACACAAACTTAAAGCCTGTCAAAAGTTTGATTTCTGGTCCAAGATTACTTTGGTATCGATTCCGATAAGTAGTTCCCACAGTATATAGTACACCTTTCGGGCGGCTATTAATTGCAGTCTTTAAACGTGCCCAGCATGATGCCACCCCCCGCCCATTTCGGGCTCGCCAATTTTGCAGAAAGTTCTTGCGGCTTCTGCCGCAATTAATTGATACACATGGAAACAGGCCGCAAGTTGTGCTCGGCAAAGTCACTTGCCTGCCATGAGGGCCATGTAAAAAGTTTCTCCGGCGAGAAGTGTTTTCAATTTTGCGCCCCAAAGGAAGAAAATGAAAACTAATTGAGTAACAAACTTCCAACATGGCGTTTTGTGATTGGTGGCGTATACGTAATGAAACGACAAATAAGCGGAGACAACAAGAGCAAGAACTGCTGGGAACTGCTCACAGTGGGTGGCTAGTGGGTGAGTGGGCGAGTGGGAGAGTGGGTGGCATGTGTGCGGAGTCTATAAATATCAGATGGAAAGTTTTCAACGAGATAAATTTAATTGGAGGCAATTTGTTGCAAAACATATGAGGGAAAAGTTGCCAAGAACACGAAAGAAGTATGAACTGCAATTGGCCGGCCAAAAGCAGCGCGAAGTGGGTAAAGGTAGTCCATTGCCATTGGTATCTCCTGCTGGTATCGGTAATGGTATTGCTATTGGTATTGGTATCGGTATCTGGGGCTTGCTTATTGAGCAAATTGGCATTGCCGGCGCACGCTGCGCAAAAAGTTTGAGGAGCGTTTTTAATTTGTATCAACAGCTGCCATAAGTTTCCCGCCATTAACCAACTTATCCCCTTATCCTTTGTTTCGCAGAGCTCCTGCTGACGGACCAGCAGACGAGCAGCGTGCTGGGAGCTCTGGGGCTGTTGCGCCTCCTGCTGCCGCAACTCATACGCGGCTACTCGGCCGACAGCCTCGAGGACTCCGAGTCCTTGGCCGGCCAGCAGCAGCAGCAGAATCTGCAGAAGAGGCAGCAGCAGCAGCAGACGACGACGACCTCCGACTGCCGGCAAATTATTGAAATTTATGATTATTGTTTGCACCTGCTGAGCACGCAGCCCACCACGAATCACGCCATCATAAATGCCACACTGGAGGTCATCAACGGCATTCTCCAGGCGCTGGACGCCCCGACCGATGGCCAATGTAGCCAGGGTCTGGGCCAAAGTTTGCGCCAACTGTTGTGCAATCAACAACTGCAGCACAATGAGTATTTGCGGCGAAGGAAATCATTAAAGAATCAAATATTCCAATTGAAAAATTACGAAGTGGCGACAAGTCAACAGCAGCTCGACAACGAGGACGAGGATGCAGATGCGGATGCGGATGAGCTGGCGGATGGGGCCAGTGCAATGCAAATGAAAAAGAATTCAAATGCAAAACTGCAGCAGGCGAAGTGTCAACAGCAGCAGCAACAACAACAGGAGAAGCTCGGGGTTGAGAGGAGCTCGCTGGGAATTAATGCCGGGGAAGATGCCACGACCGAGGCTGCAAGTTCCGTCGCTGATGAAGGTATGGCAAATAAGGCAGAATGCAAGTCGAGATGGCTTGTGGGTTTTTGGTGGTATGAGTGTGTGTGTGCGGGAAGTCATGTGGAAATGTGACATGCTGACAGAGGATCAGAGGAACTGGGTACCAGAGAACCAGAGAACCGGGGAACTAAGGAACGAGACCGACAGACAGACAGACAGACCATGCCGAAATCAAGAAAATTGAGCAATTGCACAGGCAGATGGAGACACCCACACACAACACACACACAATGCACATATGAAAATTATTAGTGCATGCTCTTAGGCGGCACATGCAGGAACGAGGTCAGGCCGAATTTGCATTTGCATTTGCCGCCAGCGGAATCCTGCACAAATATTTACACAAATTGTAAGGCTAACCCACAGTCACGCCCACACCCGTTTGCCTTTTCCAGGGGGAGACAGAAAGGCAGCCAAGCAGCGCAGCCACATTAGGAATGCCGCACGCAGCATCAGCGAATGCGTTGCCCCGGACGAGGACGCCAGGGGGCAAGGACACCAGCAGCGGCAGGACGAGGATGATGACATGGAGGACGACGACGACGATGACGACGACATGGAGCTGCTGAGTGCCGAGTGTGATGACTTCACAACCCTGTCGCAACTAAATGAACAACAACAGCCGCTGTCAGCGGCATTGCGATTGCCCGCAACAACAGCAACAACCATAACTGCAGCAGCAACAACAACGACAGCGGGAGCAGCAGGAGCATCGCAGGACGATAAACTGATTGATGTTGATGCCGATGTCGGGGGGCTGCCTAAACCGCAGCATCAGTCATCTCTGCAGAACCTGCTCGCCGGCAGCGACGACAAATCCCAGCATTTGAGTGACATCGACAATGAATCTTTCAACAGCATCGATTTCGAAGCCGAAATCACAATTGCTGGCAGCAAAGAGCAGCAGCGGGAACAGCAACAGCAACAGAAACAACAACATCCTGCGGCGGATGATTCGTTGGAATCCGGCGATGCAACGGCAATTGGCACATTCTTCAACAATCTGCTGTCGCATTCCAACGCAGGTGAGTCCGCCATAACTATGACTATATCCCGCGCAAATATTTCATTAGCAAAGTTCAAAGTCAGCGAAGCAAGTTCAAAACTATTTCCATTTGATGTTATTGCATTTCACGGTCTACCGCAGTCGCCACCAAATTCTATTATTCCCCCGCCTTTTGATTTCTGATTTCTTTTTTTTTTTTTTGCGCCAAACAATTCCCCATTTATGTGCAATATTCGGGCGGTATTCGGCGGTATTATTTGCATAATTACGGCAGAGCTGCAGACGTGACTTGCCGGCGAGCAGTTCTCGATTGCCAATTGCACTTGCGATTTAATGAAGCGTAATTGTTGCCGCTGCAACTCCCTAAAGTTGTCAAGTAAAAATAGGCAATTCGTGCAGAAGTTTCGTCCTTTGAGGAGGAGGGAAACTATTTTGGGGAATAATGGTAAACAATCATCGAACTATACTTAATTGTTTGGAAATCTTTAAGTTTTCTATGAAAAATATGGAGATATCATAAGGTTTATTGGCGTTTATTTGATTGGAAATAGTAATGATAATTTTTTGGTAATCACACTAAATTTAATTCTGATTTTGTTTCCTGTTTTGCTAAGTGTGTGCATCTCGTCGTTAGCTTTTTCTAGTCGGTTAACATCATTGCGAAAATAGGGTAAACAAATCCCGCTCTTTGATTTCGATGCTGTTTGCTGACATTTCGATGCCTTCTGATTGCATTGTCCTTGAGATAATTTATTTTAATATTTAAATCGCTGGCTGATTGACTTGCTGGAGCGAAAGGATCGCAGCGCCGAGTGCACGCGTGTGTGCCCCACTTTCCCCTGACCCACAAAGGAAGGAGCCCGGGAAGAGTGGCAGACACGATGCCAGACCCATGTCCTGTCGTTAGTTAGTGCGCGGGGCGGGGGCTAGTAATAAACAAAGGAAATGTACTGCACTGAGCCGGAAGTACTAATTAAGCGAATGAGTTGTGGGCGGAGCAGAGTCCTTTGATGGGGGAAAAAAAGACAACTGATTGGGGTAAAAGAGAGAGAGAGAGAGAGAAGGAGAGGGGAGTGCCTGCGAAAAACCCACATCTACTTGACGTGAATGTTGGGCTTAAATCCGGCATTTCTTGCCAGCGCGCGTGAGTGTGTATGTGTGTACGTGGGTGTGTGTGTGGATGCGGATTAAGCCTGAAACATGGCAATGCATTTGCTGTGCGATGGCCCCAAAAGTCCGCCCACCAGCGCCACCAAGGCAACCTCATTGCTGGTTTTCTTGTGCCGCCACTGCCACTTGGCCAAAGCATCACACTGCAAGTTGGCAACAAAGTGGTTAAGACAAATGGGTTACGTGATAAAATGCGGTTACTCAAATTGCATGTATGCAAGCTTACATGTTGTGTCACAGTATTCGTGTGTGGGTGTGGGTGTGTGTGAGTTTTCGGCGCGGGTGTGCGGTGCGGTGTATGTGGGTGTGTGTGTGTGAGTGTGGGCCAAGTGTGCCATGTGTGTGTCCGGGTTTATTTAGCATTGCCAGGAATCGTGAGACGAGCGGGCCGAAACGGGGAGCCAGCCATCAGTTGCTGCACTTTGCCTGCTCCGCGTTTAGCTGTTTTTATTTTCTTCCTCCTCTCCATTGCCTGCCTCTGTTGTTATTGTTGCTCCAGTTCCTCTTTTTATTGTTGTTGTTGTTGTTGTTATCCTTTCTGGGCCGTATTAGTTGTTTTTGCCATTGTGCACTTATGCGCTATCAGCCTTTTGCGCTGCTCTGCCCGTCCGTCCGCGGTAGTTATTGCCGGTTGTTTGTTTGTCTTTTTTATAAATATATATACGAGTATGTGTGCTCAGATATGTTGCCACAGCCGCCCGTCTTTATCTGCATTAGAGCCACGACGATTAGTATACTCTAGCAAGGACTCCAGGGACATGTCCTTGTCGAGTGATTTTATTGTGTGTACATACATTATACATTTCGTATGTTATGTTTAAAAATGTATTATTTTTAAAAATCTTTTATTAATGTATCAATACTAAATTAATTTTGAATAGTGTTATAGATCGATTGATAGGTGGTTAGATAGTATATTCAGGATCCCACTTTGTTTCGGCTCACCATCTTAGCCTATTTTCATAAACAATTTTTAGCAACTGCAGGTCCTGTGCTCCGCTTTCCCTACTTTTTGCCATTCCTCTCGCAGCTCCACATATGTAACTCGGGCTGTAAAAAACATTTGCATGTGTGCTGGCAGCGGAGAGAAAGAGGTTTGCCGTCTGTGTGTCAGGCATAAAGTAGCAACCATGAGACCTTCTCCCATCGGGCTTCCCGACCAGCCCGCGTTTCCTACGCGGTTTTCATTGTCGTCTAGTTTGGGGTTTTGTTCGCTTCTCTGCCCATACGCTTCAAAGTTTTATTTGCCATTTTTGTGTGCTGCGTTTTTTGTTTTCGTTTTCAACGTGATTTTACAATAAAAAGAAAACACTCCACCGAAGTTGCGGAGCTGCTGCCGTTTTCACTTTTATGGGGCGAAACTATTAAAGCATAAAAGGCAACCGAACCCGCGGCACAACCCCAAACATAATTACAGGCGAGTGGATGAGCGTGGAGTTCCATAAAACTGCATGAAGGGCTCCCTGATTTCGGGGCTTTTTACGAGCAGCGAGCTTTCGCTAATTTGAGGGAATGCCAATGTTATTCGAGTTGCATTTTTCGGTTAATCTGCATCTGAAAGTGGGGATTACCATTAATATGTATGATATACTTCTTGGGAAAACCTTTTTAAAATATGTATGTTTTTGATTAGGTCTCGGCTGATATCCAAACTATATCGTTACTTACTTCAGTTGACAATTCCTTGCTAATTCTTAACCACATTGTCGGACTGCCACTTCTGGTTCAAGTGTGTGCTGCAAATGCAACACAGATCGGCTTCCTCCTCGGTTTATCCCACTCATCCCTCGAACAATACATGCGAGCACTTTGGCCATAAAGTGCTCCGCTGCTTCCGCTGGCCGCAGTCGCAATCGTGGCTGCTCTAATTTTTACAGCGCTTGCATGCGGCCGGAACATCCATTAGAACAATAACAAACACAGCGGCGGGGAAGCCACAACAAGTGCATCTAAAAGATGCAGCCATTTTTAACCCACTTAAGTGGTCAGTGGGGGAGGCGAATGGCGAGTGGCTGGCTGCTCTCTACTCGTACTCTCCATGAAATTGAAGTTTTCAATTAATTTTCAATACAAGATGGAGAGCCGGCAAGTTTCGCCCGCGGCGACCAGCTAATAGAACAACATAAAAAGCAGCTAAGGAAAATAGTTTTAGCGGTTTTTCCACACACACATGCACTCCCACATCCCCATCCATTTTCTTTGCTGGAAAAGTTTGCTGGGGGAGACGAATGAGCCTGGTAATTGGCCGTCTGGAGTGACCGCAAATTAGCCAACGCCATCGCAGGAATTAGTGTCAGGCGAAGTTATCCGCTGGACCTTCTAACTCGCCTTTGTGCCTTTGTGTACTCCAATTGCAGCTTCGGAGTCGGTCAGTAAGCTCTTTCGTCAATCAAGTGCCTCCAAATCCACGCCCTCGAAGTCGGCGCCCGCCGACAAATCGGATGCCGCCTCCACGGCCTCGCTCACCCTGTCGCTGAGTTCGCTGGCCAGCAGCGGCAACCTGGAGCCTCCGGAGCGGCAGCCCTCGATTGCCGAGACGCCCACCCCCGCGGAGGACTCCTGTTCGATGACTGCCTCCCACACCGCCTCCACGGCCCTTATGATGGACGCTCCTGCGGCGGAGGAGGAGGAGGTGGTGGCTCCCAAGCCCGAAACACCGCAGCTGCGAGGAACGCCGAACGGTAAGTCAGAGGACCTTGCACTCAGGAGCCGCTAATTAGAAGCTCTATCCCCGCAGCTAATCCCTTTCTGGCGGAGAACTCACCGCTCCGACAGACGGTCGTGGGTCGAACCCTGGTCTCCGTGAAAATCGGCAGCATCCTGGAGCAGCCGATGCTCCACTACACCGCCCGCCTGGTGGCAGCTCGCTTCCTGCTCAGCGGACAGGCGGCGGGACTGCAGCCGGACAGCTTCAGCCGGGTGTCTATCAAGAGCCTCTCCCTGGCGGTGGTGGCCCACTGTGTACGGCTGGCGCCCAGGGTGCTCCAGCTCAGTCTGGAGATCAGCGATCAGGAGCTGCAGCTGCTGGAGGACTCGCAGGTGGTGGCCAGTGGCGACAGCACCCAGGCTTCCAGTCCGCAGAGCAGCGATAACTCTCAATTGAGTGCAGATAAATCAACCGTGGACAGTCCCCTCATTCAGACTGAGCTGGAGGAGAATATGCTGCTGCTGGACATCAAGGACGACCACTTTGGCCCCAGCACATGTCCTGCCTATCTGCAGCCAACTACTCCCTCCCTCAGCCGCAGTGCAGATGCCTCGGTTCTGCTGCTCGGAGGCAGCTCTCCATCCCGGTCTGCCAAGAGATCGGCGAACGAGGAGAAGCTCTCCAAGTCCGAGATTATCGGCAGCTCCTTTCGACCCACTGTGGCTGCGGAGGATGTGCCTCCGCTGAGTCTGCCACCGCGTCCTCCCAAGCGCACCAAGTCCACGCGCAGTCGAGCGGGTCTAATTGGATTGCCTTCGCCAGCAGAGAGTGCTCCGAAGCAGGGAAGCCAGGCACTCTCGGACGTCCTGCTCTTCCACGACCACTGCGATCCCATTCTGCGGGGAGGCGTCCAGCAGGTTGTGGGCTACTTCCTGCAATCCAGCGGCGCTGGAGTGTTCCTGGAGCTGCGGCGTAATCTCGGCCTGCAACACTTGCTGGCCATTTTGCTGAAGGTGAGTGCATCGATAATCCCGAACACAAAGCGTTCCGTAGCCACGGGCACTCCGGAGAAAGTTCCCTAATGGGTGGCTCCACGGTTAATGGTAAGCCACATTACATGTATGCCAACCCGCTTTGTATATCTGGCGCTATATCTTTGTCATAGAACGCCCACTTGCCCCACTCTTCGCTACTGTTTTTTTCACCATGTTACTCCGTTTTCTCCCCTGCGTTTGCATAACGCATACGCCACGTTGTACGATAGAATATTTGCTTTACCCTTTTCAGAGTACAGAGATTTGGTTAGGAAGTACACTTCGTATTATATCTATACAAACTAAAGACTTATAATTATCAAGGCATTAAATACTGTTTATAAAAATCTTTATTTTTTATGAGAAGAAAATTGGTTGAATAATTTTATTCGGAATTCAAGAGCATTCCGTCTTCGTATGATCTGAATTACCATGTGTCAGTAGCTCCCCTTTTTGCGCTCCCTGCGCAAACATTCTATATCTATAAATATGCGCCCCCACCTTTTCGCTGTACTTTTTTCTATGTTAAACCATCAAGCTAACATATTTTAACACATGCAGGCAAACGAACACACACGGACCCGGACACGTGTCCATATCAATGGCTGCTGCCTTTTGAATATTTCCCAGCTCCGGCCACCGACTCAAGCCAACTGCAGCTGCAGTGGCAGTGGCTGTGGAAGTGGCAGTGGAGCTTGGCCGGCGGCACTCAGTGTGCTGGTTGTTTTTCATTGGAAAGCAAGAAAGAGAATTCTTATCGCCCTCGCAATGTGCAAGTGCAAATGCCCCCAAAGGGAGCAGCGCATCCGCTGCCACGGTGGCTCCTCCACCATCCACCTCCTCCAGAAAATACCCTTCCGGCATGCGGAATGTGCGCATAAGTTGCACATTGATTTCTGTCTGGGGATTGGCCGTGGCAGTAAGTTGGGCCCGGTTTCTTATTGAATTCAATAATTTAGTGGCCGGCACCGAACATTTAAATTGCTACTGGCTGTGCTGGCCCCCCAAAAGTGCAATTTGATTATGCAATGTTGTTGCAGCGAAAAGTAGGGGTTGTCGAAAGGGCAAAGGAAAAAGGGAAGGGAAAAAGTGGATAGGGGGAACGCAGGACGTGCTGGCTGAAAATCACATTAGAAGCCTGCTACATAATGGCTGCAAATCCGTCTCAATGGCACTTGCCAGCATGCCAAAATTGGAGCCAAAACGAGATAGGGAAGATCCTCCCCGGAGCAGGAGCAGCAGCCAGAGGAGCAGGAGCAGGCCAAAGGCAAAGCAACTTTGATAACAATAGCCCTTTGCAGCTAGGAAAAGCTTGTTAGGGATTCGTTAAAAATGCACACACTCCCCCAGAAGGATGGCCGCAATCCGGATGCCGGAGAGCTGGCCACTGTGTGATTGTGGAAAACTTTTTGCTTGTGCAAACAATAAAACACAAATTCGCTTAGCCAACGTCTCGCTTTGGCCGTCTTCTGCCTGTTCTTGAGACCCTGTATAAAGAAATTTAGCCGAAAACTTTTTCTAGCTCTTCCCTTCGTTTCGTTTCTTGCAGGGATTCGAGGACGAGATCCACACAGTGGTTATACAAGCGTTGAATGCATTCGATAAGATATTTCCGCATGTGGTGTCCAAATATTTGACAGAGCCGCCATGTCATTATCATGCTCATCAGCAGCAGCAGCAGCGACAGAAGGAGCAGGAGCTAAAGTTGGAGCAGGATGACAAGGAGCCAAAGGAGCAGGACCTGCAGCGACATTCAAGTGGACAACAAAGGCGTCCGGGCCAGGCGCAAACATTTGGCCAACAAACTTTTGCCAGGGAGCAGGATAATGCCTTAAGCAGTCGTCGGCAGCAACAAAGGGGTCCTAACGATGATGCCGGGACATGTGCCAAGTCCTCCTCGGCCACTGATAATGATGAGCTACTGGCTGCTCTTTTGAATGATTTCCAATTGCAATCGACTGGCATGCAGCAACAACAGCAGGAGCAGCAAAAGAATAGCGGGCAGTCGGGTAATGAGGCCGACCCCAAAGTGGAACCCTTCTGCGTGTTTGCCATCTCGCCCAAATTGCTCTTGAGCAAACTCCGGCTCTGCCATCACAATAAATATTGGCTGGTCCAGAATAAATACGCCGAAGTTATCTCGAATTTAAATTACGTGCTGCTGCGGTCGTACTACGCAAATTTTCGATGCGGCTCAGACAACAGAAGCAGCCAGGGAGCCAGGGAGCAGGACTCCACGACGAAGGACGAGGGTGAGGACATTGTCTGCACTTATGAGGTAAGCAGCTAAATCGTCTTATTACAGCCGGGCCCGCTGGCAGTCCGCCGCACTTCTGGCCAGCTTGTTTATTGTGCAGATTATTTTACGAGTGTGTTTTCGCCCGACTCTGCAGCTCTGCAGCTCCGAAAGCAATTCGAGTGCCTGGCGCTCCGTCCTCTGACAACTCTTATTGAACATTTGTGCACTCAAGTGTGTGGCCGGGCTCTTTGTGCATTCCGCAGGAGACTGCGGAGCGCATCCTGCCGAATGTTTCCACGACTTACCGACTGACAAACTGACGGACCGACGACTGACGCGCAGAGCTTCGGGCTTTTTCATGGCGCTCGCACATATATTTGTTTATTTATTATTTTGACAAAGCTAAGCAATTTACTAAATGGCACAGAGGGGGGAAACGTACGCCAACTCGAGAGTCGGCAAACAATCGAGCCGAAAGAAGGCGACTGGCGGATCAAACTGAGCACCAAGAAACGTAATGGCATGAGCAGAACTTGACTAGTGTGCCTAGGCGCCCATCAATAGATGGGATAGGATAGGCAAGGATAGTGGCCCAGATTTAGTATTCCAATCGCAGTAGCAATTATGGTTGACTGTGTTTTCACAAAGTTCAAAACTTCGCATCCCGCATTTTTGCTGGTTGCACACTCAGAAAAAAAGGATTTGAAACAATAACAAGTTCTATTGGTTTATTGCTGGGAACTTACAATCGAAATTAGAAAATTAACAACTTATTTACTAAGCCGTTCTCCTGCCTAAATATATTAGTAATTTCTTTTAAGCCTAGTCCTAGTTAGGTTTTCTCGAGTGTAGCTCCTTGCGGGGTAAACCGACTAGGCAAACCGCATCTGCACGGCATCGGGAACTGCCAAACTGCATAATGAAAACTTGGCTCACTTTTTGATTTACAACGTGCCGTCAAGCGACTCAAAAAAACACTTTGCTCTCGCAGGCGCAGTTCCTGGCTGAACTTTTACATCTGCTCGGCGACGATGATGCGCGGGTGCGGGAACACGCCGCCTGCTGTCTTTGCCGCTTTATAATGCAAACGGCGCGCCAGGACCCTTCGACGGCCAAGGATGGGGATGGGGACCGAGGAGCGGGCCAAATCGAAGGCTCCACCAGTGGCAGTGGCAGTGGCAACGTCAACGTGGAAACTCAACAAACTAATTTCAATTTGCTGTGGGATTTTTTCGACTATCGCATATTTGGCAGCATGTCCGTGACGTTGCGTAATTTATTCCGGGCCAGTTCGACGATTGTGCCTCCGCTGGCTGAGTTGGATGCACTACCCTCCTCTAGCTCCTCCTCGGACTCCTCGGGCAGCACGTCCTCGGGATCGGCAGCTGCCTCCTCAGGATCCGGAGCCCCAGTCTCCGCGGCGGCGGCCTACTTCGCGGCGAGTTACGGCATCGGAATCGCCGAGGGGCATGTTTTTTCGCTGGCATCGGCGGGCCAACGTCAAATCGCGCAGGAGGAAAAAGTTTTGGCCAAAGTTTTGTATCGCTTGACAAATAAATTGATGACGCTGAATGATAAAAATGTGCAGGTAAATATTTGTGTGCCAGCCGCCAATCGAAGCGAACCGAATCGAATCGAATCGAACAGAATCGAATCGAGGCGAATCGACCAGACCGCTCTCATTCCCTCCCCCTTTTCCCTCTGCCCGTTACAGTTTGGCATAATTTACGCGCTGCGCCTCCTGCTGAGGCACTTCAATTTCGTGGACTATCAACAGACCTGGCTGGAATTCAATTTCGTCGAAATTTGCATTAGCTATGCCTACTACAACAATGCAACAGCTGCGGACCTCAGCTGCCAGAACGATTTGATTGATGTGATGGGCAAACTAATGGCAGGTGAGTGGGCCCGATCGCAAAGGGGTTCCCATTGTGGGTCTGAGTATTATTCTGATTCTGGGGTCGATTTACTGGGATACTTCCTTGCCCCCGATCCGACCGACACTCGCATTCATGCCGCATTAATGCACGGATGGCTGGCTGGTCGAATGCATTCCCGATATTTCCGATATTTATTGGATTTATTCGACTGGCGGCCGGAGGTCTGCGCTTTGTGGCTCGTTTGGCTAATTTAATTTAAATGGAATTACAAAAACAGTAATTTTTAGTCTGAGACTGCATATTTAATTGCATTATGCTGTAATGAATGCTGTGGCAACGTTTGCATAAATCATTTTAATTAATTGTTTGTCATTAAATAGATTTGCATAAATATTTTTATGCTGCGGTGTAAGTGACTGGGCGCAGTCTATTTTTTTCCAGCTGTTATTATTTTTAAATTTAATCAGGGCAACGGGAAATTAGCATAAATGGTTTTAAATTTCCGTTTCACTAAAAGTTTGTTTGGCTACCAAAAAGGTTAGCAATTAAAATTAGAAAAAACCCAGTGCAGACTGCAAACAGGTCGAATATAAAACACTCTTCAATATAAGTATGACTAATCCAATTTATGTGGTAAATAGTTTTCCACAGACTACTCTAATTCAGGCTACAAAAACTGCGATTTACATTGAAATTAATACAGTTTTAGTATAGACAACAGACTGCATTCCAGTCCCGACTTTCCCACAATTTAGCCTGGGGTTTATAATTTAATAATTTTCAACAACATCATTAACAAAGTGCGTATCTAAAAAATACCAGCAACTGTGGCAACATCAACATCAGCGGCAGTTACGCGGATAGTGCGCTAATAAACATTTCAATTCAATTTACAAAATGTTTATAGCGCACAACAAAAACGCAAACAGCAGACCAAACTTCAACTCAATTTCATTAGTGCATTTCACATCGAACCACCACTCCACCCATTCGTCGAATCGGCCGACGTGCATTAGGATGCTATAAATTTGGGGACATTATGCCGAGGGGCGGGGCAGCGGCGACAGGCGCTCAATTATTTATCATGCCGGTCGCGTACTTGCTACGCGCTAATGTAATCCACCATAATCAAAAAGTAATTAAATTATTAATAAACCATTAAATGTTAAACAATTTTTGTGTCAGCGGCGCCGGCTGCTCTTGCACTGCCCATCGATCCTATGGCGATTTGCATTTGCATTTGTGCTGCTTACATGCATTTCGCATTTCCCATTTTGCATTTCGCATTCAACAATTTAATATTTAAGCCGCGTGCACTTATGTGGCCGCGTGTCCTTTAGTCCTTTTGTCCGTGTGGCTCGCATATCTGCACATCGATTTGGAAACGGAATCGCCAAATGTTTTCCGACACTCCGCGTGCGCTTCATGATAAGTTTTGACAGTTGCCAAAATGTATGCAAATAGTTTCCAATTCATGTCCGAGCGGAAAACAAAAAGCCCGCGAAAATCCCTTAATTGTAGCCTGTGTGAATTCACAGTTCACCAATGGCTTAAAGCCACTTAGCCACCTGCATTACAATGTTATTTAAGGTAGGGCTTGTTGTTATTTTAAAGCTAAACTTGTAGATGGTAGTACTGCTCTTATTACTAATATGTGTCGAATAAACCTGAGATGAACTCCCTTTATTCCATAAGAGCTTTCAGATGATTAGATGAATGAAAGGAGTAATGAAACAGTTTTAATGAAGCAGCTTTGAAGTTTGCACTAATAATAAATGAATGAATTTTAAGGGCCTCGGGGAATCATTTATCACAATTGTCCGTGTACGAATGGTCTTGTGTGCCGTGCGGTTTAATTCATCTACTTACATATCGTGAGCGGTGCGAACTCCACCTTTTCCCCTCTAGGATCCAATGTTGCACTGGCGCCAAACGGGAAAAATAACTGAAATGCGCGATAAATAAATATAAATTGGTAACGGAAGAATGGCGGCGTCTCATTGCGATTGTGTGCGATTTTCAATTAATTAGTAAATGTAATGCAAACTGCGATCCGGGCCGCAGGCGTATCCAATCGCCCAATCGCCCATCGGAGCACCCGAAGGGGGCTCTTTAAATGGCTCCCTTAACACTTAATTTTTATAAATATTTATGCGCACACAATTTAATTTATTTGTAAATAATATTTTTTTGCACCGGCGTTTCCTTTGCCGCTGCCACAGAAATACAAAAATGCAGAAATACAAATTTAAAATGCTTATTGCCGGAGCGCGTTGCATTGTTGACACATAAATTGAAATGTTGCGTGTCTCGCAGTGCAGAAGCAAACACACACCGCACACACAACACACACACGGCACACACGCGTTAATTAATGCAGATAAATCATAGCGGACTTTGAAGCGTTTTCCGCTCGTTACCTATGCAATTTTTGTTTTAATTTCGCATTATTTTTCCGCCTTTTCGGCCTTCGCCCGCATCCGCATATCCGCATCCGCATATCGCCATGGCAATCCCATTGAATCAGGCATTTTTCAATTGCAAATCCATTAATGCGTTTTTCATTCGGTGAGCTGCAATTACGCCGCATTTGTATAATGTTGAGGGCTCGTTTGCATTTTAACACAATTAGCCGGGCGGGATCACTTAATTTGCCATTAATAAGCCACCGCCACCGCCCTTCATCCGTCACTCCGTCACTCCAGGTGCCCTGCTCTCCTCCGGCGAACCAAGTGGCCCTCACCTGGACTTTCTGCTGCGCCACAGCGTCAAGATGCTGAACGTCTACTTCCACCTGGCCACCAACCAGCGCCCGCCCACTGGATCCCACCACGGGAGCTCGAAGCCCGCCAAGAGCGAGCTCTTCGCCCGCGAACCGCCAGCCGGATCCCCACAGGCGATGGGTTACTTTGCCGGCGATTACGTTTACATGAAACTTTACAACGTTTTAAGAGGTGCTAATGACAGCTACAAGGTAAGTCAAGCCACGGATTCCCGGAGTCGCAGATTCGCAGATTCGCGGACTCGAGCGAGCAACCGCCATTAAGTCGCTGGTGGCGCCGAAATGGCAAAAGTTGCACAGCACGTGCACTGAGATTTCGCAGCATTCGGGATTCAGGACTGAGGACTCAAGCTACGAGATGGAGTTGCCCTCGCCCGCCTGCGTTGCACGTAGAGCGCAATGCGCCGTTTTATATGCAACGGCAATGAGTTGTAAAAATTCAACCCGCGACGAAATGCAGGCAACGTAGCATCCTCACTTGACTTTTGCCACTTTTGCCACTCGCAGCTCAAACAGAAAACTTCTCGCGCCGAGTGACTTAATGTGCGGGTTGCATTAGGGCCCCCCAGCCACCCATCAGCCACAGGATCTAACTGGGTAACTCTTTATTCCGCCTCCCCAGATAACCATAAATCACGAGGCGGGCAGCTTATTAATTTGTCTCCTCAAAACCTGCCTCAACGCACTGAGCCTCTGCCTGGAGGCCATGGACAGTGGCTCGCCCCCGGAGCTCAAACTAATCGAAGAAGTGCTCCACTATCTGACCAAGCTCATAAATTATGCGCCCGCCGAGTGCGTTGCATGTCTGCGGCAACTGCTGAAATATTTATTCGCCCAAAATTATGCCAGCCAAGTGCGGCTGCAGCCAACGCCAACCAGCGGTGGAGTTGGTCACCATGCCTCCTTCATCCGTCCCTTCTTCGCGGCCAAGGGCAGGGGTCACGGCGCCGGCTCAGCACCGTTGCCAACAATAAATTCAAAACCCGAGGAGGCTCTCCGCGGGGCAGGAGCAGCCGGAGCAGCCCACCGCCAGCCAATTGATACTGATACTGACGCCCCGCTCCAGGCGATGGGCATGCTCTTTGTCCAGGGCCTCCAGCCGGCCTCTCCGCCGACGGGCGACTGCGTCCGGCTTATAAAGCTATTCGAACCACTGGTCATATACTGTCTGACGGTGAGTACACTCCAAGAAATATACAAGTAGTTTGAAGCAGAAGTAAAGAGAGGGTAAAGCTGAATAGGAACCCATTCATGCCATTAAATCAATATAAATTGAAAGCTGAATTACATATGAAATTGAAATACATATTGAATAGTAATTCATACCTTTTACTAGAATATTCCATAATTATTTCCACTTTTTCGCAAGTGTAACAACGTTACGTTGGCCAGCGATGGCTAATTAATTTTAGTTGTAGCCAATTTGTTTGATTAAAAATGCACAGACACGAATAGCGAACGTCCTGGGGAGCAGTCCTTAATCTGCCCCGCATGTGAGTGTGTTGGCTGGTTCAAAGTGCAGCCATTGATATTTTATTAATGGCAGAATTTGTGCTAGCATTCCCGCATGTAACACACTATATACCTCAATCCCTCTTTCTCCGCTTTCAGCTCTTCATGAAATCCAATGCGCTGGTTCAGGCGCCCATTTTGCAACTACTTTCCCAGCTGCTGGAACTCAATGTAACCTACAGCATTCTGGACTCCAAGAACGTGATATTCGACCAGATACTGAGCACCATGGATCTGATCGAGAGTGGAATTGATAGGTAAGCCATAAGCATATAGATAATGATATAATAGTATCTGTAAGGCTCCCAATAAGAAAACACTTACAGGGTTGAGTTTTTTGTAGGAAACTGATTTTATTCTTTCTTGAGTTTGGTTTATATAGGCAATATTTGTATGAGTCTGAACAGTATCTTTGTTATCTCCCCTCAATTACAATTGCTCGTTTAATTTCAAATTGCTCTTTCAGAAACGCCTTTATAATTGTGCCACCCATGCTGCGGTTCCTGGTGCAGCTGACCCACAAGAGCGTCCGGCAGTTGATCACCATCCCCAAGATCATCAGCATCACCAACAACCTGCTGGCCAACGGGTCCGTTCGCGAGGTGGCCCTGCTGGCTTTAAAGACCCTCAGCTACGAGCTCTTCTTCATGCACAGCCAGCTGGAGGAGGCACTGGACACGGAGGAGCATGGCTCGGGAAGAACGGCGTGCCAGAGTCCTCTGAGCGCGGCTCCCACACCGGAAACCAGAGAGGCCTTGCTGGCGCAGCGTCGCGAACTGGACACCCAGCGGGAGGTGGTCCTGGGGATGCTGGAGAAGTTCATCGAGGCGCGGCCGAGTCAACAGGTCCTGGCCCTCCTCCTCCTCTTCGAGCGGAGTGTGCAGGAGCTGGACACGCCTCCCTACCGCAGTGCCCAGGACGCGGACGCCGTCTACGGAACGCTGTGCCGCGGCCTGGCCTCCAACCAGTGGCGCCTCCACTCCGCCGGAGACCTGCGGCTGCTGGAGAGCTGCTTCCGCAACAACGGCAACCACGTGCTGGCCGACAGCAAGGGATTCCTGCAGCTGCTGCAGCTGTTCGTCGAGCAGGTGGGTTAAATATGCAGGATGCAGGGCCTAAAACCTGGCAAGCCACTCCGTTGCTCAGTTACTCAGTTGCTCAGCCAGTCAGCCAATTCAGAGCTGCCCATCGGGACTTCAATTACGCAGGGCATGGAGGCAGTGAGTCTCCGCTCCGGCAGATCGAACTCATAAATATGCGAGCTGCCTGCTTAAATATACATGCCATGCCGCACACACTCACTTCGAGGCGTCGGGCAATTTGTAATATTTATGAATGCAGACGGAACTTAAAACACAGCCGACATGCAAATGAACATAAAGCTGTCTATCAGCCGCCGGTTTGGCAGGCTGCCAATGCAAATGACATATGAATGTCCTGAGTCCTGAGTCCTGAGTAGGTGTCATCGGGCGTGCCAGGCATCCACTTAATAATATAATTGAAGTAATGCCACAAATTACAACGCTCTCAGTTTGGCAACGTCGGCCGTGCGACTTAACTGGTACTTAGTTTCGACGCCAGCAATTGCATAAATTGAACTCGATTGAGCTCGAATTGCCGGGCGACAGATGCTTTGGCTTCAAGATGACAGGCGATTTCATCAGTTTGCATTCGTTCGGAGTCAGTGCCGAATGAGTTTTGTGTAAAGTATCGAAAGCCAAGGCAACTCGAAAGGTGGCAAAAACACCTGTAGGGCCTCTGCCACCATCGAAGCTCATCAACGATTTGTCATTGGCCGTCCGTCCGTCCGTCCGTCCATTCAACCCTCTGCATTTCCATACACACGAATGCACTTAGTTGCAGTTACAGGGCAATTTTTTATTTCGCCTTGCTGTTTTTGCTTTTTACTACAGTTGTTGTTGTTGCCACTGCTGTTGCTGTAGCTGTTGCTGATCCATGTGGCGCTGTAGTTAATGTGGCACATGTCGTATACGTGACATTTTTAATACCTACGCTTCAACGCCGCACATTTTCAACTATTAATGCGCATTTAAGCTACACATGCATTAACTGTCGGGCAGGAGTTGCCTCACATGTATGTACATAGCTCGTACTCCTCCTGCTGCTGCTGCTGCCTCCGGGGCAGGGCCACGCCCCCTGCCATCCCGCCCCCAGATAGACCAGTCAACCGTTATGCTACAGTTAAACCAACTTAATTACACAGTCTCACTAGCGAGTGTGTGTCGCTTCTCGGGGGCCGGTGGCCTCACTCGAGTCGAGTTGAGTAGGGTGGAGTGCTTGTCGCAGTAGGCAGTCAATTGCACGTGAAGACCCAACTTGACCCCGGCTGCATCCACCTGTCTAACGCCCTTGGCCACTGGCCACCCACCCAACTGGGCACCCAACTGCCATCCCCCCAAATCGCTCGTATTAATGGCGACCTGACACTTTACTGCCACCGGCAATTCAACTTCATTTAACTTGTAAGTTATGCGCACGGCTTAAAAACTTTAACTAATTATCGTTTATTTAATTTTGACATGCAGGAGAGATGAGTTGGTTGGGAAAGTTTAGAGGGTTTTATGCACTCGTCGCCGCTCAAGTGGGATGAGTAATTAACACACCAAGCCCCCATCACCATCCTCCCTTATTTATGGGAGGCAGGTGACTAGTTTTATGGCAGCAGCGTTTTAATTGAAATTGAAATTGCACCGCAACTTAAACAACATTCTGCGTGTAAACATTTACTCGAGGAGGCACGCGAGGCGTTCGGAAAAAAGCTTATTTAAAATGTGCACCGCAGCAAATGGAATTGCACTCGCCACATGTGGCAAACGCAGAGGCTGAAGGAAAGCGGGGAGGATCCACTCTAATTACTGCCGGAAAATATGTTGATGTTGGCACTGGCAACTTTGTCACACAAATTTATGCAAACTTTCACACTTTACTGCACTGGCGGTCAGCAACGAAAGGAGTCATCAGCCAGCGAACTAACGTCTTTCTCCCCTTTCTCTCCCCACTTTCGTTGCAGGGCGTCGGCAACTTTGGTGATTTGGCCCTGGCCACGGTCGTGCTGGCCAACGTGATCCTGAAGACCGAGGAGATTTATCTGGTGAATCACATAAAACTTTATTTGAAGAACAATCCAACAGCCGAGCGGCGTCTGCACTCCCCTCCTGCCCTCCGCCTCCGCTGCTCCTCTCTGGAAGGACGAGGAGCCCTCCACCTCCTCGGCGGCCGCAGCTGCCCGGGCGGCCGCTTCCGCCTCCTCCGCCTCCCGCTCGACCATCAGCGAGATTAACTACTTCGCCAAAGTTCTCTCCGAGAAGCTGCTCGCCTGCCTCGACGTCCTGCTGGGCCAGGACTCCAGCTCGATTCCCAGCCACGCCTACGCTCAGTTGGCCGCGCGGTTCGTCGACGCCCTGCAGAACGTCTGCTGTCGCTCGCGGCACAAGGACGCCCTCCAGTCGGTGTTCCGTTTGGTCCTGGCCGAGTCCGAGTTCCTCTGCAAGTTCCACGGCCTGCTGCTGCTGAGTGCCGCCGGCCAGGGCGGATCCGGCCCACTGGACGCCGTGCTGCTGGCCTCCCTGCGACTGCTGCTGGCCATGCGGCTGGAGGAGCCTGCCACCCTCCTGGAACAGGCCGCCCAGCTGCCGCTGAGGAGTAACTTGCAGCGGGCGGTGCTCCGCGAAGTTTGTCGCACCAATGTGGTAAGTGAACTGGGGGAAAACTGGGCTTACAACATTTTGTGGTCATTTCAGATTGGGTAATTATTTATTCAAAAGAAATTTAAAATTCTCCAAAAGTGGTCAGGAATATTATTTTCGGTTTCGTACACTGCAAAGATATACAGGGGTGGTCAAAAGTAATTTCACAAAATAAAAGTGAAATATACTCGAAACTTGATCTTGCTCCGCTTAATTTTTGGCATCAATGGAAAGGTAATTTAAATGCCGTTTGAATGATGCACTACTTTTCTTAACCCATTCAGTACTTATTGAAAATTCCGAATGTCCTTAAATGCATCTCATTATTCAGCCATATCTATATGAACTCCAGAACTGACCACAGTCTTTGTAATTAGTGCTTTAGTTCTTGCAGTGTAACCAAGCAAAGGAGGGCAGCGCAGTCATGGCGAATCAGACACATTAGTTTAATTTGAGTTTGGCAGACGACAGCGATTGTTGGGCCTTCAGAACCGCCGCGTTCCCCCCTGAATATCCAAACCATAAACGACAATGCGAATTTTTCCAGCTGACAGTTGTCGCGCTCGCAATTTTGCGGTTCACCGCACCGGGTTTTCGGTTTCGGCTTTCGGTTCAGAGTCCCGCCGACGGGAGTGAGCCTTTAAACGGTTGGCTTACTTTAAGCACTGTTCATTGGCGGGCATAATTTAAATGATTGCCACTCGAACATGCGCCACTTGTTGGCTAATGGCTCCCCCATCCTCCCATCCGCTTTCCAATCGCTTATAATTCCCGGTGAACCCGACCAAATCACAATTGTCCACTAATTGCAGGGCTACGATTGGAGTGCGCAACAAGTGCGCCGCCTGTTCGACGGCAGGTATCTGAATTTCCTAATTGCTGACCACTTGGAATTCCTTTGCGAACTATGCCAAGAGCGTCCCGAGTGCGGCTCATTACTGCAGGTGGCCCTGCTGCGGAGCGCCCACCGATTGAGCAGGGTAAGTTGCGATGACTTTTGCATAACAAAGCGCCTCCCTCATCAGCCCCTTTCTTCTCCCCTCCCCCATCTTTGTCCCCACAGCCATCCATTCGCATCGTCCTTCGGCTCTTGGGACGGCTTTGTGAGCCCGCCGAGCAGGGCGCCTCCGGAGACGCCGCCGGGGATGCGGACGCCACCCTGCAGGCCCTCCAGCTCCTTAGTCGCCTCCACCAGCTGCACGAGGGAGAGCGCTCGCTGCAGCTGCCCGTCGAGCGGATGGCCCGCCGCCTGAGTGCCCAGAGCGGTCCGGCGGCCAGGAGCGTCATCTACGAGCGGCTGGTCGAAGGGGACCTCGCCGGCGGTGAGGACCAGGACGCCCTGCGCACCCTGCTGTGAGTAGATCCTTGGCAATTACTCTTCGGAAGGAGTGCAGATTTGCATTCACTTTATGCGAATGTTAGTTGTTGGGGTGGTTCTTTTGCAATGAAATTATAGGAACCACATTTGCTGAATATGTTTAAATAATTATTTTCCTTACTATAATTATTGATTTCCAATTAACTGAATTTATTTTCCTTACCATAATTATTGATTCCCAATTAACAGAATTTTAAATAGTTTCCTAATGCTGAGCTTTTTCTTTGCGATGTTGTGTCACCTTAATGTGACATGAAAATATTGTAAGACTTCCCCCCACAATTTATAAAACACAATACGTCCCACCCTGCTGTAAGTGGTTTCCCTTCCCCCGCCAAGCAAGTAAACCACTCAGAGCCACCGAAGAGTACTCCCTGTTCGGATCAGCAGACTCTCATTATCCTCGATGCTTTTATTTATGTTTCATTGCTCCGCATCGCAGACTGAAGGACCTCGAGTGCCGCCAGGACAATGAGACTGCAACGCCGTCGCGCATAATTGATGAGAGCTGGCTCTTTGCGCAGGTGAGTGGGACGAGCACTCGGCCATTATGGCACTGCCACAGCTAATTTGTTGTTCTTTTCCTCCCCTTTTCCCTTTTTCCTCCTCCTCGGGTGGTTACCCCTCCCTCTGTATTGGCCACGCAGCTAATCAAGTTCGCCACCCAGCACCCGGATGCCCCGCAGCAGCAGAGGCAGCTAATGCTCCTCCTCCTGGAGATCCAGTCGGAGCCGAAGCTGCAGCGCCTGCTGCGGAGCCTGGGCCCCGAGCAGGAGGCCAGGCTGCTGCGCCACGCCATCGCGGGATCCCTGGATGCCATGCTCACCTCCTTCCGGCAGAAGTGCATCCAACATGCCCCGCACATCAACTACATGCAGCCGCCGCCGCTGGCGCGTGTGTCCTCCTCCCTGCTCCTGGCGAAGGTCTCCTCCTGCGTGCAGGCCACCCACCAGACAGCAGCTCCCAGCCAAGAGGAACTGGACGTGGCGCGGGCGGTGGCCACGCTGATGGCCTGCACCAGGAATGTGGAGCGAACAGCACTCGTCTACATCGACGCCCGGCTGGTGGAGAAGTTCGTGGCCGAGCAGCTCCTGCGCCCCGAGCACCTGCCGCAGTGGCTGGCCTACTTGGGCTGGCTAACCGAGGCGGCCAAAGGGATTCTGGATATAGTAAATGCACAGGAGGCGGAGCAGGACGCCCTGGGCACTCTGCTGGCCACCGTGGACGCGCTCCTGCAGCAGCCGCGCGTCTGGCGTGAGCTGAATGCCAGTGGTGAGCCCACCCTGCGCTGCCAGCTGCTCGAGCTGCTCGACTCGGTGGCCCGGTGCGTCCTGCAGGACAGCATTTTCCACCGACGCCACCGCCAGGAAGGGAGCAAGGCCAAGGGAGCGGCGCCGCAGGCGGTTTTCCTGGCCAAATTGATTGAAACCCAAATTGAAATCGAGTCCCTCGAGAGCGGAAGGGTCCTGGCAGGCGAGGCTGGGGATGCCCGGCTGCAGTTCGCCGGGCAGGAGTTGGCGCGGCTCCAAGTGCCACTGGTAAGTGACACTCGGCCGGTCATTTGTCAGTCCTATCCAGCGGCACTTTACCATTTACCCTTCTTCCTCCTCCTCTTTTGCAGTCGCTGGTGGCCTCCATCGGCATCTCGCTGCTGCGCACGCACCAGTTTTATGCCTACGCGGTCACTCCGCACGAGCTCATCCTCCGGCCGGAGGAGCAGCCTTTGAAGGAGCAACAGGCCCAGGCCGGCGGCAAGCTGCCGACCATTCCCGTGGACTGCCTGAGCGATGTGGATGTGCTGCGTCAATTTGTCAAGAGGTGAGTTGAGAACGGGAGTCGAAGGGTGAAGATTGGCAGTTCTTTAAATCCGAAGGAAGTAACTGGTTTAAAGCACCATTGATACTAAGGGATATTAATACGGTTCGAAGTGCTGTAATAACTTTATTGTCTATTTAATTCAAACAATAGTTGCATGCTGGATAAGCATTCAGTGGAGCAGCCTGAATTAATCCTTAAAATTGATACCTTCTTCTTGATAAACTCACTTTCTATTAAGTTATATTATTAATTCCTTAACAGTAAATAGGGGTTTTATAATCTAGTACCCTGCAATGCACTTATTATCACCTTTAAGCTTACCTCCTTGACAGTAAAGCCTTAATTAGGGAGTTCGAAACCGCCTCCTGCTAATTAAATTCGGCAATCTTACGGGTCACACCTTAAACGAAAACCAGTGGGGCTTCGAGTCCGTCACCTGGCTCGTAGGCGCCATTGTCCTCTTGGCCAACTGTCGCTCCCCTTATCAACTGGCCAGTTGCATTGTCCCGCCTGTTGGTGTGTTGTTGTGTTGCTGTATTACTGTGTTCCTTGGTGGCTGTGTGGGTGTGTTGGTGTTGCTCCTGTCGTTGTCATCGTGTCCGGCGACAACAACCAGAGCGGTAGCAACAACAAAGTTGCTGACAATGCCCTGACAGCGTTGACGAGCGCATGGCAGCTACATGGAGCGATGATGAGGACGGCAACGACGACGGCTAAACCGCAACTGGAAACATCAACATCCTGTTGTTCTATTGCAAACACAAGCACAAATCCAAACACACACAGCGACACTCGTGTGTGTGTAAAGTACGTATGCTAGAGTGCGGCCGTAAGACTTCATTGTCATCGTCATCGTCATTGTCCTTGGCTTGTTTGCCTCGTCCTTGTCACTTGACAGGCTCCCCAAGCCGCCGTTCCTGTTGCTGCTGCTGCTGCTGCTGCTACTGCTACTCCAACTGCTATTGCTGATGCCATTGCTATTGCTTTTGCTGGCCCATTGTTTCGATGGCAGTCGTCATCATTACGCTGTCAGCCGAAAGCTGAACCCCCGAAAAGCCAAAAGCTGAAAGCTGAATCGTCATCAGCCAGGAATTGGGCGGAATAATTGTACACGGCTAGATGTCTGTGGCCGTGGTCTCCACGGTGGTTGTGCGGGGCCTAAAACTTGACTTTCTCCCCCGGAAAGCATGCATACTTGCACTCGCACTTCTGCCTGACTCCTTTGCCTGGTTTGGCTGTTCTGGATGATGGCCAACCGACAAGAGCACAAACATCAAAACCACATCGGTCGGGGAGCAGCTCAGCAGCCAGCGAGGAAAGCTGCGAGGACGATAACGACAAAATCCCCAAAGGGCTTGCGGAGCGGAACATCAACAACTCTATTAGATGGAACTCTGCGCAGGATCAGCCTCGCAGGAGTGCGGAGTACGGTGTGGAGTAGAGGATGGAGTAAAAGGGACCCTGAGCCAGATGAAAGACAGCGCAGAGCAGGAAGAGCCGCCGTCGAGGCAGCGAGCGATATAAACAAATTATGAGCAGCAAAGTGAGATAAATGCATGTGTGCGTGTTGCAGATGGCTGCTAACAAAAGGCACGTCATGCCAGGATGCGGATGCGGATCAGGATGAGGATGAGGATGCCTTTGCTGGAGCAACATTGTTGCTAATTGCACAGAAACCACCACGATGCACAACAGCATCGCATCCCCGAGCTCCGCTCGAATGGATGGAGCTCCGCTCCACCGACGAATGCCTGGAGTAATCGATGACTAATTGACATTTCAGGCCTGCTCACATTTAACTACACTCCCTAAATATGTATAAATATATATACATGTGTGTATATGCTAGCATGTATATTGCATATTTTAAATATTTGAAGAGGCCAGCACTAATTGAATTAAAATTTCAAGCATTGGCTGAAAACATTTTATGCACAAATTTCAATTTTCAATTTCCAATTAATTACTTACACACACGAACGGCAGCTGGATGTGGATGCTGATGTGGATGCTTCTGCTGAAGCTGAAACTGAAGCGGATGCTACTGCTTTTGCTGGATGTAATTAAATTGACACTCATCGCCACTCCGGATTCTCGATTCCAGGCTCTCCATCTTCGGGTTCACAACGCGGCAGCAGTTCGAGGAGTACTTCATGACCAGCCTGCTGCTGATCAACCGGCTGTACGACGAGCACATGGTCGATCAGCAGGAGCAGTTCCAGATCAAGCAGGTCTGCCTGCAGGCCATCCTCGAACTTTTAATGACGTACAAAACTTTTCCCATTGTGGGCCAGGCCGGCGGACAGTTCCATCACACGACTCGCTGGCAGCGCATCACTTGTGACAGCATTAGGTGAGTTGTTTCACTTGTTCCTCCTCCTCGATGGTTGTCGCTACTCGGTTCTCCGTTCTCGGTTCTCGGT
Organism: Drosophila ficusphila; assembly: GCF_018152265.1. Classification (NCBI taxonomy): domain Eukaryota; kingdom Metazoa; phylum Arthropoda; class Insecta; order Diptera; family Drosophilidae; genus Drosophila; species Drosophila ficusphila. The sequence continues at coordinate 24,304,938 of NW_025064737.1, forward strand.
TCGGTCCCTCTGTCCATCCGTCCGTTGGGTGGAAATTTATGAAAATTAAAATTCACAGAGCGGTGGCAAAAGTTTTTAATGTGTAAATGGCAAAAAGTACAAATTAAATGCGAGCGAACGGCAAAAGTTGAGTCTGTGAATGAGCGGGCATATCCCGATTCGGCTCGGGCACACATTATGCCATACTATACCATAGCGCTCCCCCGTTGCGAAAAAATCCTTCAACTTTAAATGCACAACTAATTTGTTAACATGGGAGCGGCCAAAAACAATTTGGTAAACAAGTTTTCGGATGCTTTTACAATGTCTGCGCTTTTAATTAAAAGCGACAAAAAGTCTTTGTCGGTGGGACCACGAATATTGCATATAGTACTCATATGCTCGCATACTCGTTTGGCGTGACGTGAGCACATGAATTATGAAAATAATTTTAAAAGTTAACGAGTGCCGAACTCTTTTTCATGTCTCCCGTCGACGCGATTCAATTGCCTGGAACGAAGAGCCAAAAAAAAAAGGGAGGGAAGCTCCCAAGCTGAAATATCAAAAAGTCTGTTGACAACCCCTAGGAAATTTGCCGACACACATATTTTCCGTATTAGCTGACCAGCAATGGCTGTTGGCCTTTCTGGGTAACACGAAACTCTGACAAATCCCTGTCGCCCGATGTTGACTTTATAAATTAGTTTTTAATTACAAGCAAATAGTTTTTGCCTGCCACTCCAGCTGCTCGGTCAACAGTGCGTATGCGCTATTAAATCGATAGGAGTTGGCAATTAGGTTCGGGACTCCCTACAACAAACAGATTTATCAGCTTGTAGTGTATGCTTTATTTTATAAACAACCTTTGCAGCTTGAAGAAACTCCACAAGGTGCAGCTCCTGGTGGACGCGAACAATGTGTTCTACCATCCCAATCTGGAGAGGGAGTTGGCCCACGACAATGTGATTGGCACACGCACCTTTGCGGCCAATCAGTACGATCTCAATTTCAGCTGGGCCCAAATGGAGGCCCAGGCCACGGGAGCGGGAACGGGAACGGGGGCCTTATCCGGCGGGGGCGGGGAACAGGACTCCACGGCGGACATTAAGCAGTCCGGCGATGCGTCGGATGTGCCCGACATGGCAATGCGCAACTATCGCCATTTTACGCAGCTGTCGGGAATTGACTTTCGCAGCAGCACGCAGCTGGTCTTTGACGTACTGCAGCAGATGATCGAGGTAGGTCCTGCTCCACTGCCCCACAGCACCATTGCTCCTGAATCTGCCACTGCCATTGCCTGAGCTCCTGTCAAAATCCCGCGGCAGTCACGTCCTGTGCATTGCCAGCAATGGCACTCGCACATCGCGTGCCGCACATTCGATGGGTTTTAATTCGATTATGCAAGCCGCTCAGCGCTCGGCGGACATTACAGAGCAGTTGTGCTGTTGTGCTGTTGTGCAGTTGGCCATTTGGGCCGCGGCTTGGCAGTGATTTAATTTGCAGCTGCAGCTTGCCATAACTCTTGCCAAATTTCACTCTTTCGCCCGACAGCTCAACCACATCCTGGTGCTGCCCAATTTGGTGAAGTTCTGCGAGATTTGCGAGAGCCGCGACCACGTCAAGTGGATCAGGGAGCGCTGCCTCAAGCTGCAGGAGCAGGTGGCCATGGACGACACGATTTCCCATCAGGTAGGAAAGCTGAAACTCTCTAATTGAACACATGCAATGTGCATATAAATTTTGGTTAAAATGTTACCCAATATTAAAAGTATTAGCATGTATTTTGTGGTCATAAGTTGACTTCTTTGCTTACTTGATTATTATTTAGTATATAGATAAATATAATTTTTTGACAGTGCATTATCCCTTTCTGTTGTTTTTAATGCTATTGCTTTCCGTTCTCCGCAGCACATAATCTACTTACTGTGCCGCAGCCAAGCCCTGCTCATCCCCAGCCTGGGAGAGCTGCAGGTCCTGTGCTCCTTGATTGGCAACATCTACTTGAAGAGCACGCACTGCTTCATCCGCATCGCCACGTTGCAGGGGCTGCTCTGCCTGCTGGAGAGCTGCAGCAAGACCAACACGACAATGGGCAGGCTCAGCGAGGAGCTGGCATTGTTGCGAGCCCTAATTGTGGGCTACATCAATCGCCATGGCATCATCGACGAGAGGTGAGTGCGGGGATCGAAGGTCAGAGTGGGGGATCCGGCATACGAAATACGGAGTACGGAATACGGATTCTGGTTACCCGGAACCTGCTGTCCATAATTTACCACTCGGCGCAATTAAGAGCCGGTCCTTCGCCATTATCAGTCTGCTCTGGCCCTTGGATGGAATTGAAAGTGGAACTTGTTCCAAGGGCGAAAGCCGAAAGCCGGCAACCGAAAGCTGAATGCCATGCGAGTACGAGTACCTGGCACCATCTTGAATCGAAACTCATCAACCCGGCTTGGCGGGGCTCCTCAGACTGCCGGAGTCCTGCGGCTCCCGGCGTGTCTCTATCTGCTCCACAGATCCACTCACTAATGGCAAAAGTTCTCATTTCGCATTAGTTACCTCGGCTCATCGGCATCTGGGCTCTGTGGTCTGGTGTACTCCTCCTTTCCTTCTCCTTATTCCACCTTGCTGTTTAGGGTGTTATCAAAAACTTTTCAAGGACTGCGCCGGAAGCAGTCATCCCTCCTCCCCCATCCTTTCCTTTCCTTCTCGATAAAGGATACCGGGGAAGTTGCCATAACTCGACAACGTGCAGAACATCGACGAACCTGGCCATCGAAACTTTGGGCTGCCTTCGATAGATTTTGGAGAATCAAGCGCACGCTGTTGTTCGTGCCGCGTTGCATTTGCTTGTTTATGCTCGCCAGCAAATTCTAATTATTGGCTGAGCAGCTGCCTCCTGTTTCGCGGTTTTGATGGAATTTCATATGCTGCACCTCATTCTCAAGTTTAAGTGGGTTTCCGGCGGCCGAACTTCAGCTCTGGATGGGTTGGGCAACCTTGAAAGTAACAACTCCCATTCCGCGCTTTGAAGAGCAAACAACTTTTGTTGCGCATACGCAGCGTATGCCAAGCCGAAACCTCAGCGAAAATTGCAGATGCAGCTGCAGCAACTCTTGCCAATCTGGCTACTCTGACTACGGCTATAAAATCAATGGATGGCCCTGCTTTCGGAGGCACGACCGCGGCAACTAATCAGCGAGCTGCCCTCGCCGAGCTAATTATTTTGTAATTTTGCGCGCGAAAAGCAATTGGAGAGGGGGTTCTGTTGGGCTGCTCTGGCTATTTTGGCTGTTTTGGCCATTGGCCAGCGGCGGATGCAATTCTGCGGTCGTCAGACTTGTAATTAATTTAGATGGAATCACGCCGCGTGCAGCAGTGCCCTAGTGCAGAGTATATCGTTTTGTAATCATCTCTGGGAATTTCCTCTCCTCTTTCCTCTTTTAGCCCGCTGCCCTTCAGCGCGGAGCACACGAAGCTGGTCTGGACGCTCAATTACAGCCTGATCGAGTGGACATCGAAATTCGTGCCGCAGTGTCATCTGCTGTCGAACACAATCATTGCGGCCAACAACTTCCTGAAGACGACCGTGGACGAGGAGTTGTATCTGTGCGTTCTGCATGTGAGTATATCGAAGTTAACTGGTTGATGGGAAGGAGGAACTGGGGAGGAGGGACTTAGCATGCCACTTGAATGCCTGTCAGCCTGTCTAGCCACTTGCCAGCTGTCGGGCGACTCGCGGCCAAATCTGACTGCCATCGACCGGGGCAAACGCTCCCCTGCCTGCTGCGGCTTAGCCGGGGAGCCAACGTTGCGCTTAATTGGTTTTTTGATTGACAATTTTCAAAACGGCAGACTGCCGACTGCCGGCTGCAGTTCGAGCGGACCGAGCTGTCCAAACAGAGCGAAGGGTTTCCGCGGGCGGACCGCAACGGCCGCTGTCATAACTGACGGGCTGAACAGGCAGCCCAGCGAATGTTTATTGGCCCGGTCGAGAGGCGCTCACATGGCCATGGCCAGGGAATCGGGCCGGGGGATCGCTCCCAAATTGAGCGTAATGAAAAAGAGTCGGGCATTTTGTTTAAACACTGCGTGTCCGCCATAAAAAGAATTCCTCCGTGGGCGAGCGTCATTTTGCCGCCATTTAATATAGAGCTGAGATTTTAATTGCAGTTTACAAGTATGCCGAGCGGCAAGTAATTAAAAACTGTTTTTGCCCGTCGCACTTCCGGGCGTCCGTTCCGTTGCGTTCCGTTCGGACGAAAATTAAATTCGACTTTTTAAGCAATTTATGAAATTTGCACGCAATTCAATTGCGCCATTTTGTTGCTTTCGCTGCGGCCGCTGCTATGATGTCCTTGTTATTGTTGCTGCTGCTGGTGCTTCTGCTGCCTTTTGCTTTGATGGCGGCATCATCGGAATCGGACTCTGAATCAGCAGCGGCCAAGAGAAAGTGGCAGGGGAAAGCGCAATGGCGCGCAGCGACAACAGCGCCCATAACAATAACAATTTGCCACTCAATTAGCGTGGCCATTACTGAAAAAACCCACTTAAGTATGCAATGATAAAAATTCAAAAGCGAATCGAGAGCCGCGTTGCTATTTCTATGAGTTCCTCCCACTTCCGTCGCACCTCCCCCTCCCTGTTTTATACGTTGCTTATTGTATTTATTTATCCCTCTTTTTGCGCCGTTTCCCAGGGCCTGGAGCGCCTGGTGGTCAGCAGCGGAGTGCCGTCTCCCGGCGTCCAGCCTACTGGAAAGGACTCCTCTTCGGCTGGAGACCCTCTGGCAGGAGCAGACAGTGGAATCGGAGTTGGAAGCGGAGGCACAGGCGGAGGCGGAGTCGTGGTCACACCGCAGATGCGACATAAAATTGAAAAACTTGCACTCGAGCTGCTGAAAATGGAAAATGAGAAATTTTCGATTCCGGCATTGAAATTGCTTTTGTCCTGCATGTATGTGGGTGAGTACTCGGGCCGTAGAAATAACAAAAATAATGCCAAGATCGAAAAGGGGAGCGAGAATAACCGAAATCGAGTGTCGCAGAGGGGGAACAGAAATATTTTGTAATTTCATTTAATGCCGCTTGGGCCGCGAACGGGTTGCTGTTGTTATAAGAAAATTGCAGGAGGGAAAAGGGAAAAGCGGAAAGGGGGAGACATCCAAGTGCGTTGGGGATGGAAATGCCTGCGGAAATAAACGGTTTGAAAACCAAAAAGGAAGCATCACTTTAAAGCGCGACAAGGCGGCTTTAGTCGGCCAACTGAACTTTATTCCCTTTACACTCTCGATATCCTTTATTTGGCTGCTGTTTCGCCAGTTCTCTTTCGATTTTAAATGCGCCAGTTGCGATGGCTAGGAGGCACTTTGTGTGTTTGCGGGTCAACAGTTTGGCGCTGATCATTATGGCCATGAGTGTGTGCGATTGCGTGTGTGTGCCCTTGCCGGGGAAAGGCTAATTGCTGTCGCGGCCAAAACACCACCGACTGTTGCTGCTGATTCCGATGGGCGACGCGTATCTCTGCCGTCGCCGGCCAACAATTATCCCTGCTGCTGTTATTAGCGCAATTCCAGGACAATTATTATCGTTTCAACTGTCGCGCACATGCACTCGCCCTGTCAGCCGAAATGTTAGTTTACTGGCCCAGTTTACGGGGCCCAGTTTCAGTTTGGGCCTCCGATGCGGGCAAATAGGTCTCTGCCCTAATCCGAACCATAAACTAGATTTATCTGCAAGTTATGTTTCGGGGGGAGAAGAACGGACAGAACAACTCAAACTAGAGCATCTGTGAGTGTAAACCTTCCTAAGATTCTTTACCAATTCACTTCCCAGTTTAAAGAAGAATTTCCAGTGGCTGAGAGAAAACCAGGCAGCTGGCTTACTCAACACCCGTTTTCATTCTTGTTTAGTTCATTAGCCGGAACTCTTGTTTAAAGGCTCGTGCATAGGTGTCTATGGAAATCGACTCGATGGGTCAATCGTAATCCGCTCAGTCTCGTTTCATTTAACATCCTAAGCCAATCGGTTCCCTGGCTCCACAGACATCCCTGCTCATTCCCTAACGAGAAAAAACAACAGCCGTCAACCATTTTAAGGCCGACTGGAAAAAAGGAACGTAGGAAATGTGCCTTGGTTCTCCCTTTTCCCTTCTCCCAGCATCGGGATGTGCTGCCTGCCTGCTGCTAACTGATGCCCATTCAATCTGCTGTGCAGGGAATCTTGGCAAAGCTTTCGAATGGGCCACTCCTGGCCAGAAATTATGCAAGTCGCTCCACAAATATGTCGAAGAATGCCCGCGGCTGAATGTGCGAGTGTGTGTGCGTGTGTGTGTGTGTGTGTATTCGGTAGTGTGTGTGTGTAGGTGAAATTGGAAGTGGAGCGTTGCGTATTTGCCTTGCACTTTGTCAGTTCGCAGGATTGCCGACTGCGAGTCCTTTTGCCATGGCCACAGCACGCAAATCCTTTGAGAAACGTCAATGTTTGCGTAGCAGGCCATTCGCGATGCTTACTTGTGCCACTAAATGGCGGCGACTGCCTCGATTTCGGCTCCTGCCAGCACACGCACACGCACACAAATCTCGAATATGCCAGCCCTCGAATCGGGATCCTTTCGGGGGACAGGACCCTGCCAGCGAACCAACGGACGCATCCTAGCGGAAGCTGGCCATTTCTGGGCACGCTTTTTTTGCTCTTTTTCCGCCTGCTTGCTTTTTTAAAGCGCTGTATAAACAAAGGACCGCGTCGCCGAAGACAATACAGGTTGGCCTGCTGGTAAAAAATATCGGAGAGAGCGAAAGCTTAAAAAAGGAGCGCGCCGGCAAAACAGGGAAAGTCGGAAAAAACGTGTATATATTTGCCCTCAAAGTTGCAAAACGCAATAATAAATATTTGCGGCAATATTGGTCACCCCGTTGGTGGGAAACGCTCGAAAGGCAAACCCTCGTATGTCGAGCACCCTTTAAAAGGGGAGGATTGGCATTTGATTTAGTTTATAAAAATATTTTAAATGGAACAGCCCTTGCTTATTGGAACGGGAAGAGTTAGAAGGTATTTATACTTCCCCTGTTTATAAGATAACTTGTTCAATATTCTAAAGGGTATACATTATTCGAATTAATAACCAACTGTATTGCAGAATGGTCTATGTTTGACCCTGCTTGTGCTGTTGTGCTTATAGTAAATACGTTTTTTTCGCAACACGCTCTTGCTTAAACGAATTTTAGAGTTTGCTGGGTTTTTTTCTCATTTTTTTCCTGCATTGCCTGCGGCATTCGTGGCGCGCATAATTGTGGCCAGGCGCCGAGACTCCCCTTTCCCCTGCCACTCCCCTTTCCAATCCCCATTCCCATAGAATTCAACCCGCCTCCACGGTCACTTGGCCATACTTCATCCCCGTTCAAAGCGGGAAACAACAATGCCAAAATTGGCAACAGCCAGCCAAACAAGCTGCCCGCAGGCCACCGGCCACGGCCAACAATGCTAAGCTGCAAAACAAAGGCCAAAGCCAAAGTTGGCGCGGCCAAAAGGCGGCTGAGGTGGCCAGTTGGCCCGTTGGCCCATTGGCAGGTTAGCCAGGTGGTGGAGGAGATGGAGGTGGCCCATTCGCATTGTAAATAATTCGATGCCGCTAAACCACACTAAGCAGCACACAGGCTGTGGCTTTCAGCGGTCTCCGGCAGCCATCATTTTTCACCTGGCCAGAAGGAACGCACATTTATTTGGTGACCTTCCCGGCGGCGGGCTCAATCGAACAGCTCTAATCTATGGTTGCTCTTGCTTTTTGCCGGCTTCTGGTTCCGTTTTTTGTTTAGTTTTCAATTTGATGGCGGGTGCCCGGTCATCGGAGAAAGTTTGCCAGAACCAGAAGCAGATTCAGAGAGCGTTGCTGTTGCCCCGAAAAATCCATAAAATTTAAATGCAAATTTATGTACGTGTGTGTCCTGGGGATTCCGGTGTCCCGGGGAATGGGAATTGGAGCAGGATGGTTGGATGGTTGGCTGGTCGGGGATGGGGCAGTGACAGCGGTGGCGTGTGAAGGACCCCGAGCATGTGAATAATGGCCATCGGCATGTGGCTCGAAGGCTGCTTTGTTAATTAGAAAGTTTCACTTTCTTCCTTTCTCCTGCAACTCGTGGGTGACTTACCGTTTTCTGAATTCCACTTTCCACTTTCTCCCTCCCCGCAGGATCTGCTGCCCAGCTGGAGAACACGGAGCTGTCGAACGGCATTGTGCAGGACGACCCGGAGATAATCGCCCAGCAAAACGATAAGGTCGATATACTTTTGCATTGTATTAAATCATCGACTCGAGATGCCGCCTGGATTTATGGACAAGTGCTGTGCCAAATTATTCGTGATTTAGTGCCACCGAATGAAATATTGACGAAGGTCATAAAGGAGTTTCTGGCCATAAATCAACCGCACGGCGATGTTATTGCCATGATTGTATATCAGGTGAGTGCTGGCTGGTCAGAAGATCTAGCGAAGGTAAGACGCTGGCCATTCGTGCGTGGCTCCTGATTCACACACACACATGCACACAGACAAGGATTCTTGGGTAGGCTTCACTTTACGGAATGGGGCCAGTGCAGCGCCCATGTTGCTCCTGCCACAAGTCGAAAGGGTAAAGCACTCGCCGCCAGCTGCCACATGTGTGTGTGCGAGTGTGCGTGTGTGCGTGTGCGCCTCTGGAATTTTTGGCAGCTTGAAAATTAATGGAATTCATGGCTGCGGCTTGGCCCCTGTCCAGAAGGTCCTTGTCCAGCAGCAGGTCCTTTGCCAGGAGGTGCGAGTGCCACCACAGCGAGTATGTGGGTCAATGCGAAGGGCCTACGGCGGCGACCACTGTGGTGCCATAAAATTTTTTCATTAGGTTCAAGGTTGCCCGGTGGGTGCGTGCATGGAAATTAATAAGAACGAGCTCGGATCCCCGGGATCCTACGGTCGCCATCGAGCAGAGTTTGCACTGTCATTGGCAGGACGATTCCGGAGGATTCCCTGGCTGCGGAATTTCATTAGCCAACTTTCTGCCACAAAGTATGCTGTGCAGGCACCTCGAGCACCTCGTCTCGAGCGGCACAATAAAATTTAATTTCCGTATTGTCGACTTGGCTTTGCTTAAGCATTTCGTTGGCACTCCTTAACCCTTAACCCCTTACCCTTAACCCCTCTTTATCCTTTCTCCTTCTCTCTCTGCAGGTATTCCGTTCTGCCATCGACTCTTCCTACCTGCAGATGCTCCAGGACTGGCTGATCTGCACCCTGCCGACGTTCCTGGACCAGCCGGAGCAGCAGGGCGTCTGGGGCCTCAGCGTCATCTTCTTATCCGCCTCCATAAATCTGCATTTGATTAAACTATTTCCGCTGGTGCTCGGCATCGGGGCAGCCAACTCGACGAACGCAACGGCGACTGCAAGGGCAACTGCAACATCTGAACCAGCGGCACCGGCGACGGGCAGAAAATTGGGTCAACACGAAATTGCATTGTTCGTGACAGCTGCGCAAGATTTCCATGCGAAATTGAGTGGCGAGCAGCGGCAGCGCTTCCGCGAGGCCTTCAGCAGCTTCGAGCGGAGTCAGGTCTACGGCCGGATGTTGCAGAGCCTCTGAGCGGCGAGCGGTGTGCCACGCCATGGTGCACATTATCGCGGGTGAGCCCACGGGGTCCGGTTATTTATCTTTCGGCTAATTCGAATCGCAGCTAGGAAGGAATGCCAGCGCAATCCGCATTGGGCAGCGGCCAACTTGCTCCAAAGACAAGCGCAAGCGTGAATAACTAATTGCCCCGAGCTGCGGATAAAGTTTAAGCGGATGTCCCTCTTTGCCTCCTATGGCAATCCACTTTTGCAGCACTTCCCCAGAGCGAGGGGAAAGTTTTTTAATAGTTGGCGAATACAAAATTAATTTATGCTTTACATTATGTGTAACTAATATTTAAATTATTGCAAACGAACGCTCCCCGCCCGCACTTCCTAATCCGGCCGAAAGTTTAACGAGGCCACCAGCGAGCGACCCGCAATTAATTCCTGCGGCTTTCGACAAGGACCCACGACACGGAAATTATGTTCTTGTCAGTTTTCGGCCAAAGTTTATCATTTATTTATTTGACGCTGCTCGCCGCTTGCTGCGGCTAAAAGAAGATGAAAACGAAGAAGATCCTGGCCAAAGGACGCTAGTGGGCATTAGTATGCGCCTTAACCAATTGCTGGCTAACTCCTAATCAAAATTACTTAAAAATTCCATTATGCAAACAGCACACCCCTTCCTTCGTGTACTCCAATTGTAATCAAAATTATAACCCTAGTGCTTAGCGAAATAAATCACAAATTAAATCGAACTCGGAACTGTGTCATCGTTTGGGCAAATGGAAAAGGGATTCTCGGTTTTAAAATGCATAAGGGCTGAGCCAAGTACTTTGCCAACTAACCGAGAAATTCGTTTTTTGGATCACCGAGCTATATGCAAATCGGTTCGAACTTTTGCGCTTTACCTGCTGCTAAAATGGCACATGTAACGTGGCTCTGGCTTCCGAGCGTTTCCTTCGTTTTACCGTCTTAACAACAAAGCGCATTAAAGTTGACAAAATGTTTCTTCCTCAAACTATCGCAGAAGTGCTGGACTGGAAAAAAGTTTAACTAACCGGCTTTCCCCTGAATATCAGATGCGCTCCAGAGATGGGCATTATTAATACTCTCGATGGTTATTTAAGCCAGTTCGAATAATGGGGATTTAGAGTTGGGCAGTTTGAGTTATGGAAATGGGATTATACGATGTCTATAACAAAGTACTAGTAGGTAATCTTTACAGAAAGAAGCTTTTTCTTTATAACAGAACTAATTAAATTTTGATGCTGATAGTAATATATTTTTAAGGGTTAATTTTGTTTCTATTTAACTTTATCATGCTGCCTGTTGCCAAGTAACTTGCAGGGTAAGAAATCCGCTCAGTGCGTTGCCGTTTTCCGCCTGCGTGTGTTTGTGCACCGAAATTGACAGATAAACTTTCCTTTCGAGTGGGTGTGCGAGTGTGTTGGGGAGTGGGGGTGTGCGTGGGACAAAGACGGAAGATGGCTTTGTGTGCATGCAAAGCTTGCCGGAAATTTGCCAGTTCAACGCGAAACGACAAAAAGCCGGTGGAAAAAAAAAGAAAGAAGAAATGGAAGTGAAGGGATGGGAAGTTGCAGCACACGCCGAAATGAACTGCAAAGCTGTTCAAAGTTGTTTTTCTGTTTTGGCGCCACCGCATTATGCAATCGCGGTGGGCGTGGACCGTACCCTCTCCCACCCTCCCTCTGTTATTGCTCTCTCGCTCTGGCGCTCCGGTGCTCCGGTGCTCCCGTGCTCCGGTTCAGAGTCAAGACAATGTGCCCATTGTCGCCATTATGCCGCACGCCAAGAGGCAATTTGGCCAATGCCTCGGCCATAAACTGCAACATTTGGGCTATCAGCATTTGGTTACGCTTCATTTGGCCAAGGAGCCCGGCTCCCAGTTCCGCTGGCTCCCCTCTCCCCCCTTCGGGACTAGCAGCGTGTGACTGACCGGAGCAGGTGGGCCGTTGCGTATTCGCCACGTTGGCCACGCCGTGACCTTCGCTCGCGAGTCGAGCGACTCGAATGCCCAAAAGCAGGCTACGTTCCGTTCGCTGTCCCAATTCCACGCGTTTCCTTCGCTCTCTTCACTGTTAACTCGAAACTCACCACGTTTTCGGAGTAATTCTCTTCGACCGCGCTCTCTTAAGCGAACAAAGTCGCTCTTCTCTTGGCCGCGTAAAAAACAAATATTTGAACTTAACCGGCTCTTGAAATGGGTTGCAATCTGGTTTCTGATCTCAGCTTATTTCTTATCAGAAGTACAACTTAATAACCCTGGCCGTAATTATTCTTATATGTTAAGTAAAGCAGACTTTTAATAAATAAATCAGAGTATTTCAAGTTTTTAGACTAAGCACGAAACGCTTGATGTGTAGACTAGGTCAGTAGTGTAACAGTCCCGATTCCACTCCGTTCCCCACACGCCCACGTAACGGTAACTGCTTGGTATGCAGCCAACACGACAGGATATGCCGCAATTTCTTAATACTTCGGCGGCTTTAAGCAGAAAGGGACAAAAGAAGGGGGGAGGGGTGCGACAACTGTTACACTCACAGTTATGATTATTGTTATTATGATAATGTCAGCAGCATAAGCAGTCCTTGTTGTTGTTTTACCCGGCTTTGGCGTTATTGTTTGGCTATTTGCTCGGTGGAGAAATGACTTATCCTATGGGCTAGCCAAGCATATATGTAGTAAAAAACACTTTAAAAAATTATTATATATCAAAGTAATTCGTCATGAAGTGGATATTCCAAATTTTAATGTTATTGACTTGATATTGAAACATTCTTCCTCGCGAAAATAAGTTTTTTTGTATTAGAATGGCTTTCGCATTCGTTTTTTTTCCGCGTGTAAATAAAGTCGAAACAAAACTTTGGCCAGCGAAGCGTGCTCGTTTATGGCGCCAATAGTTGCCCAGCTTTATTTCGCCGACTTCCTGCAGCTCGCCTCCAGGCTCCGAATCGATCCATTGATTTTCCCGCCTCATTTGCAAGGACACTTTGAGCCAGACCGAGCACCTGGGCCCGCACTCCTTGTAGCTCATTTGAAATTTTGATTACATTGGCAACGCGCCGAAGAGGAACCTGTCAGCGACTGATACGCATTAATTACGTTACCTGGTGTAAAAAGCAACGCCTCGACTCTAGACGGGCCGCTTATTAAAATTGAATAAATTATGCAAAAGTGCGCGTGGCCTGGCAGCGCGGAAAGCCCAGTCGATGCTCCTGCGCCAATACATATACTCGCCAGGATCCCCAAGATGGACACCGCATAATTAATTCCGGTCATTCGCCAGCGCAGAGCGAAATGCAATCACCATCCTGAGTCGCTGACTTCGCAGCCATCGCAGAACCTTGTGTTGTAGACTTTCACAGAGCAAAGTCCTAAAGAAACGCTTGCCTACGAAAGTTATATCTCCTTGGTGTTTTAATAGGGCCTCGAAATTATACCGAAAATTGGCAAAAAACACATTTTTCTTGTAAGTTTTTGTTTGTTACTTGGCCCAAGGTTGACCCACAGCTGAAAGGCGCACCGTTTTGGACAACTGGCAACCCCCTCTAACGATACATATCACTTTTGGAGCATTTAAAAATAATTAAATATCGACCGATTTTCGCATTTTTTGTACCATCGCATTTTTTGCGAAAATTGGTGAAAAAAAATATTTTTTGGCAAGTACACTAATCGATCGGGAATTTTATTGCGAGTTCAACGAGGTATAGCATTCCACATTCTGACCATAGTTTTTCTTTTTTCAGACAATAAAACCGATTAAATAACTGAAATTTTGACACCAAAAAGATTAAATTTTTCCCATTCTTTGATGGTTTTAAACAGTGTGATATCACAGTTTGTGGTAGCACTAGCTAAGCGTCTAAGTTCCTTGTCAATCAAAGGCCAATATATCAAGTGGTGTGACAGCAGAACCCTTTCGCCGTGGAAGGACTTTTTCGGGAGGGGACCTTAGAATAAATGAATGGCTGAGTGGCTGTGAAAACGCGAAAGCGAGTGATTGCACAAGTGCAGCAGGCAGCCGACGCCGAAATCGATGCCATCGCGAATATTCGACAAGAATTTCAATTTCATGTTTCACGCGTCACTAAATGCCCATTTAAAAGCCGGCAGGCGAATTAGCATACATATACCTATGCGGTTCGAATAGTTTGGGCAATTGCCTCGGGAGCCGCAGGCTGACAACCAAATATTTTGTCAACTCCATTCAGTTAAAGTCAAATAGGTAATGGTGTGTTCGTTAATTCTTTAATGGTTTACACAAATAACAAACTGCGGTAACCTAGTTAACAATGTGGTTTTCAGCAAGGGAAGTTGTAATAGATTGTAATCCGATAAGCATTAAATATAAATATTCAATAACTGCGTTATAAAGAGAACAATTTCGCTTAGTCGAGGAGAGTTAAGAATTCCTTATACACAGAATCGCACTATCTTGATACTGTTTAAGATCAGCCAACAAAAAGGTAGGTTCGTTTATTGAGACAAGCGTTATCTGGATTACATGCTCTTTTTTGGACGAATATATAATAATATTTTTTTAGTTAACTATAGTGCTTATTTAATGATAGGCTATTAATCTACGTGTGCTACGCTCTATTTACAAATACTTATGGCTAAAACTAGCCATTCGAAGAGCATCACTGTGCTGAAGTGATCGCCTGCAGTCCTGGTTCCATTGGTCCTCTGGTTCCCTGAAAGGACATCCGTAGCTCTCCACGTTCGCCCACGGAGATTCACTCGTAACGATGCCAATTCCTGGGGTCTGCCCCCTTAGCCGGCTATCGGTTAATCGTATGGCTGTGCCCGCTTAGGAAATTGCCCTTAGAGTCCTGTGGTGGAGGTCCTGGCGCAGGACGTCTTGCGCGGCGGCGGCAAATCAGATGTGTAGTTCTGATATCGGGAGGAGCAGTTAATGGCCTGCGGGAGCAGAAGGAGAAGGACTGTGAATACCGAACACAGAATACAGAACACAGAGGAAGTGATGGAAAATTGGCAGAATATAGCGCTAAAAGTACATAAAGAACTGATGGCCCACTGAATTCACAGCTCGGCCGCAATATTTGATTAATGATGTGTTTTGATGCAGAGTCACTTCTGCGGCGTTCGAACGGGCAAATGGGAAATGGCCCGAAAGCTATTCCCTTGTCAAGGCCTCTGGCTGCGATTGTTGCCGTCGCTTTGCATTTGAATGATTAGATTTGATTCAATATTCAATTATTAAAGTGGTTTGAGGTGTTGAAATGCCGCCAGACAAGCATCGACGGGCCCAGTTGCCCAGCAACCAGCCGGTTGAACTGGGAACTGAAAGCCAAAAGCTGGGATCTGGGAGCTGGGAGCTGGGACCACTGAATCCAGGCCGATTGAGGAGTGAGAGCTTGCATATAAATGATTTATGAATTTGCGCTTTGATTGAACTGCCTGAAATTGTTGATTAGTGCCTCGTCACAGAGGCAACCAACAACAACAACAACAACCGGGCGACTGGGGAAATGAATTACGGCCTTTCAACCGACGGCATTTAGGATTTCGGCTCCGGGTTCCTAGGTGCGCTCTGCACTCCCATTGTCTCATTATTCGATTATGGCAAATAGGCGGCAGCGGGAAGCTGTTAAAGGTGGTATTTAATCGTTCAAATCTGCAGTACAAACAATAAACTGGGGATGCAAAAAGTGCGATACAGATTGGTGCAGCAATTAGAAAAACAATCAAGAAAAACATGCATGCGGCGGCATTAAGCTTGCCTTCAATCCAAGCAAAAAATATTCAAAGAGAGCTTTAAATTATGTAAATAAGAAGCAAACAAAATAACAAGCAATATTTACTCCGCCTTACTGTTATATTTAAATGGTAGTTTTCTCAGAACTCACATCCTGGTGCGTCACTGTCATCATGCCCAGCCTCTTGGAGTAAAAACTCTTTGGGTAAAAGCGTGAAAGGGAAGAGAACGGGGAGAAATGGAGCGATTCGACACATGAATAAATGCCCGGCTAATAGGAGGGCCAGTCACACGGCCAATTAATCAGATTGACATATTCCCGATCACGTGGTATCCGGAAAATACCGAAGGCATTCCAAACACGCTCCTGCTTCACAGGGATACACAGGAATAGCGAAAAACCATACAAACAACGGCTCGGCAATTTAATTAACGTAATTAATCTAATTTAATGACTTGACAAACACATCAATTAGCGAAAGGCAGGCCAAGACAGGGCGGACCAGGAACACAATTTATATGCAAAGTGCCCGAAAGCCTGGCGCAAAACAGGACTCGCCAGGACTCGCCAGGACTCACGCACCGCAGCGGCAAAACAAATTAAAATATTAAAATTAAGCCACAAAATGATTGAAAGGAAATGTTGTTACGGCGAAAGCAAAACTCGCCGAACTCGATCGATGAGTGCTGTGTCTCCGGCTTTTCCCGCCCGCTGTTTCTCGAGCTGTTTGCGTCTGTTTGTCCCTAAAGTAATTAAAAATAAGTAAACCAAAATCACCCCCGAGATGTGGGCGGTGGGCTGAGGGCGAAGGACGAATGGTGGGGGGCGTGGCTGTCCAGTGATTTGCGTCCCGCAACGCTTTTTGTGTTTATGCAAATGGCCGCTGACCAAAAGAATTAATGCGTCCCGAAAGTGAGTTGAATTGGAATGAGCCGCCGGAGCCGGATCCGGAGCCCGAAAAGCAACCGAAAACCGCGGGCAGCCTGTCAGTTTTACCGTCTGTTTCACTTTGCGGGCGGGACATCAGCATCAGCATCAGCGGATGCCAACGACCGTCAATGAATTCACACGGAATGCTATAAAAAGCGCGAGCGGAGAATGTAAAGCCTGTAATTTCCTACTCCCCCAGTGCCCCAGTGCGTTGCTAATTTGGTCATGTCTTTAAACGGCCAACCCGAGGAATTATTTGAAATTAAAGGCCGCATCATCGTGCAATTCCACGGAAAATTGCTGAATGCATTGTGTGAATTCCTCCGCACTTCGATGCACTCCATCGACCGGACAAGACAAAAGATTTTTACACATCCCCATTAGGGGAAATATGCTCTCATAACAAGGCCAGTGCTCTGTGCTTAATGCCCAGCAGCTGCTTTCCATCCAATTGTTGCCCTCTTGCCGGCTTTATAAATAGAGAAATTAAGATGGACGGCCGATGAAGATGATGATCCGGTTTGATGGGCCTGCTCAACTGCCCGGCTGCTGGGCCGAAATTATTCTGTAAACTCTGCCTATTTATATCGTAAATATAAAATTTGATGCTGATGCTGGCGCTGCGAGCTGAGCCAAATTCGGCCCACGCGGCGTATGCGCGTTTTTCGCACTTAACTCATTAAAACGGTCGCCGTTTGCCCGTCGAAACTTAATGGGAAAACACGCGCTGTTTTTTGGGAACTCTCTCCGATGGATTCTTTTTCGGGTTTCTTCCGTCCATTATTATCGTAAATTATTTAATTGCACTTCAGACTTCTGATTTGAAATGAAAACATTCCCGTTTAAAAACTCATTAGGATTGGAAATGAAAATGCAGCCGAGCGGATACGTATAAAACTTTATATATCGGAAAATGGGAACGAATATCACATGTGTGGCAAAGAATTGTTGTTTGTTAGTCAATAAATCAACACGGTGACCCAATTTAAAATTATAAAAATGTGAACGGAAAGTCAAATGAAATGGAAGCGAAAACAAAGCCATGGGAAAATATCAACCAACGCTGCCGGCAGTCGAATCATCGATATATTGACCGAGCTCTCAGGTGACGGCCATTGGAGGACCCTCAGCTCATCCTTTCGAGGACACCCACACTCACCTTGTAGAAGGCCTTCCGGAAATTCTCGGAGAGAAAGGCGTAGAGCAGCGGATTGATGCACGAACTGCTGTAGGCCAACGTCTGAGCGCTGACCTGGATGATGAGTTTGTTCAGGCTGTTCATCTCGATGACATCCAGCGCTTTCAGCAAGAGGATGAGCTGTTCAATAGAACAAATCGATTGGGGGTTATTAAAGAAAGAAACACAGTACCCAATGGTACAACTATGGAAAGAAAACTGATTGTTAAATGAATAGCAATTTCAATTAAATTGTGAATCAATGTTACTGCTCATAATAATTGAGATATTTTTCAGGAACTCCAAGGTTTTCGATACCCACCTGAACTGGCAGCCATAGGGATGCGAAAGCGATGACCACTACGACGACCAGCCGGGTGACCCGCTTGCGACCCCGCTGCGACTCCTTGGACATCCGGACACCCGTTCCCTGACGCCAGAGCCGCATGATCATGCGCATGTAGAGCCCACTGATGACCATCAGGGGCATCAGGTAGGAGCTGACGAAGAAGGTCACGTGGTAGGTGCGCGAGCTTAGGAACTCGTTCGGGGAGTACGTGCACAGGCCGTAGGTGATGTTCTTCTTCTCGTCGATGGCCTCCTGGGGGATAAAAGGAGGAAAGGAGATAGCGGGGCTTTTCAGTGTGGGAATCTAATATCGCGCATACGTCATGTTGCCCATGACAGTTGCATGGCAGCGAAGAACCATCAGACGGCCCACAGCCAGACATCGTAAATAAAACTAAACTGTCATTCGAATAGTTCGGCCGTCGACAACTAACTCGCAATCGCAATCTCGCTTTGTTCCTCTGTCGCTGACATTTGGCTGACAAATTGTTCTGCCCGAGTTTGGTTACCCAAAGGAGGGGAGGGATGGGCATTTGGCTTGGGGTTCGGTCTATTGGCCGGCCTAGTGTGCTGACGCTTAGGAGGGTAATAAACTGGCTGGCTGGCATATCGTAAAAATATTTGCAGCCTTTGTTTACATTTTTGTTTACAATCGCCGGCTCCTCGGCCCGCGCTTTTCACCGATGGATGCGTGTGGAAAATCGCATTT
The DNA here is from genome assembly GCF_018152265.1 of Drosophila ficusphila. Lineage (NCBI taxonomy): Eukaryota > Metazoa > Arthropoda > Insecta > Diptera > Drosophilidae > Drosophila > Drosophila ficusphila. The sequence continues at coordinate 24,323,405 of NW_025064737.1, forward strand.
AAAAAATCTTCCCGTTAATACCCGTAAATGCTTACAAATATGTTTGTTTATTACCCGCCATTGTTTTTGTGTTGTTGTTGTGGTTACACTGAGCGAGAGATGTTGGCCCCCAAATAGAGTTCGAATCTGGGCAGCGTCAAGTGGCCAAGGCCAGTGAAGTGGACCCTCCGCTGATTTATGGGTTAATTTGGTTCGGTTTCTCCCCGCCAGCCCATCGACCCATTAGACTTGACAAGCCATTAATGTTCGAGAAAGGCGGCCAACAGCTGTCAATCAATGCCATGACCTGGAGATCGCGTATCTAGTTACGCAGTCGGACATATGTGCCTTTATGATTATTGGTTATCGATTTCTAATAAAAAGATAATGGCACACGCTCGCAGCGCTTCAATCGCATTTCTTTCTCTGTGTGTGCGTGTGTATTTGTGTGTGTGTGTGGCTGGCATGTCGGCTCGCCGGTCAATGTAATATGGAAATAATTAATGGCAAACTGTTAATTAACATGTTGATCAAACATGACTTAATTATGCCTTTTTATCGCCTGATTCTTTGTATTTGCACACGCACGGCCAGATAACAAGCGAGCACACACACAAAACATTCAATTTGGCCTGTATTTTTCCAGCTTAATCCTTAGACAAAGCAAAGCAAACACATAAACAAACAATAATGCGACCCATCGGAGCTCCCATCCCTTCTCCTCTTTACCCAACCCAACCCCTTTTTCCATGGTAAACAAGCGGGAGGAAAATAACGAAGCGTGAAATGCCATTTAATAAAATATTAGGTTACAATAACAACGGCAATAGCGCAACAGTGGGCCATCTCGCAGATAAAATAGCTCATCGTCCCGGTGACGATGGGATCCGTTTAATTAACCGCGATTCTTTCGCTTTCGGCAAAGGAAAAGTAAAGAGAAGAGCGACCACATAACCAACCGAATAAAAAGTTGGTCGTGTGTGATGTGGGACTCGCTTTATTGGCAGTGGGAAAACAATGCGACAGTGGAACAGTGGGACAGTGCGACAGTGGGACAAACAAGCCATTTGGTGACGTAAACGGGAAAATAACCCTGTGCCAGTGATTAGTTGTAATTGATGCTCGTAATGGTGAAATCGGGCATTTAGTGCAACACTAAATGAGTAATAAATGTATCGTAGCTGTGGTTCATTTGGTATTAAAATGAAAAAGGATTTAAAAACACTTTCCCACTGTGCAATTAAAGGGAAATTTGTTAGGAAGACAAGACCCCCCAGTAGGTGAACTTTGCCTCTCTAAATTTCTGATATCACCCGCTGATCCCAAGAAAACAATCGAAATCTCCACCGATTGTTCCGCAATTAAACCATCGATCATAAATGCCAAAGGCCAAGGAGCACTCCAAGGTCGCCACCGCGAACACATTTATCATACGCAGTGTGCGCCCGAAGTTCGCAAGTGCAAAGTTTCCATAATGACCACTTGTTACGACTTACGACTGGCCGTGATTTACGTGCCTTCGGACCAACAATTGAAACTGAGATGCTGCAAGCCCCAGTTGAAGGGAAGTGGGCGGCGAACGCCAGTTGGCAAGTGTTTCTCGCTGCCTATCTGGTCTATAATTAAGAATTTATGAATTCAAATAGCAAAATAGCAAATTAGTAACAAAAACAAATCGGGCGCCGCGCATCTAGCCAAAATTTTCAATATAAACACACAGTTTCTGCTCTGTGAGATAAAAAGGGGAAACTTTAATAGTGAGGCAAATGATTTGTATCAGGATCAGTGGATCGTTCGGCGGGGAGGTATTCCCCACCTTCTGGATTACGATCCACCTACCCATCTATATTTCTATCTTTGTATCTGAAGATCAGCCAGCATTGACGTGCAGCGAGAGGAATCTAACGAGGTGACGATGATGGAAAGCAATAAATTTGCCTGGCCCGTGTTCTTCGCAGCAGATTAAGGCACAGCATGCCTCCTCCTACAACCACATGCACATCCACATCCACAACTACTATAGACTTACCACCACGTCGTGGTTGAGTGCTACTGGCACGGAGACCACCAGCACCACGATCCACAGAGTCACGATGGCGATCAGAGTTATGTTCTCGGTGCGCATCATCCGCGATCGGATGGGATGCACCACGGCCAGAAACCGATCGATGGACATGAGGACCAGGGTGTAGATTGAGGCGAAGGCTGTGACCACGATGAGGTACTGGACACTGTGGCACCAGAAGCGCCCGTAGGGCCAGTAGGGCACCATGTAGTCGGTGGCCGTGAAGGGGATGCAGAGGATGACGAACAGCAGGTCGGCGACGGCCAGGTTCACGATCATCAGGTTGGTGGTGGAGCGCATGCTCTTGTTGAAGACCACCACCAGGATGACCAGCAGGTTGCCGAAGAAGCCTGTGATGGCGATGGCCCCGAAGAAGAAGCCCACCACCCATGGCAGCGTACTGTTGATGGCCAGCCACTCCTCGTCGGTGAAGAAGGTGGTGAGGTTCTCGTCGTTCCTGGTAGCATTGGAAGCCAAGCTGCCCAGCATCTTGGCCGGGAAGAAGGTGGCGTTCTCCATTATATATAATCTTATATTTGATTTATAACTTTGTGCTGCCGGCTAGTTTCACTCGATTGCAATGGCACATTTTCAATTTCGCATCGCTTTTTCACAGTTCATCGAACTCGGGTAACAAATTTCCAATTAGGACAAAGCAGCCGCCACAAAAATTCAATTATCATGCGCAAAACCGAACGAGCGGCGAGCCCTCAAAAAAAACCGTAACGCATACGCCGTGCGGACTCGGACCGGAATTTTTCAATCGTTCAATCGAGGCGGTGGTGGTGCTGGTTGTGGTGGCTGGTGGCAAAAGCAATTTGGCCATCGCCCGATAACGGTAATTGTTGCCAGGTAAGACAACAATAAAGGACGCACTCGGGCCTCAAAGGCGAGGAAACGAGGAGTTGAGGAATCGAGGAATTGAGGAACCAAGGAGGCACGTACGAGTCGACGCCGTGTCACACCCCGATGATAAGGACACGGGGAAATCCTCGAGGACTCGGCGCTGCACCTACGCCATAAATTCTGTATGATGTCTTTCTTTCTTTCGGTCCGCCCCGTTCGCCTCGCTTCTGTTTACGTTTCTCCGCTTTTTATTGACAAACGAATGGCATAAATTTTGCGGCTCTACCCAAAACAGACGTTCTATGCTTTCGGCTTTCGCTTTTCGGTTTTCAGTTTTCGCTTCTCGATTTTCGGTTTTCGGTTTGCTGTTTTTCGCCCGGCGTTCTCCGGCTTTTTGGCCAATTTCAAAATCCACACTGCACGCGTTCGTTTCCAGCGCCCAACTGATTGCTGGCCGAGCTTGCTGGGGAATACGTCGATGCCTCGGCGGCGGCAGCAGCGGTGGCAGTGGCAGTGGAAAAGCGCCGGCAGCGACGCCAGCCATCCCAGCAAGAATGATGGCAACAATAGCGACCAGCCAGCCAGCCAGCGCCGGCGGTTGTTGTGCGTGAGTGTGTGATGCCTTCTACCAACCTCCTCCTACCTCCTCCTACCTCCCCCCAATCTCCCAATCCCCCAATCTACAACCCATTTCAGCTGGCTGGCGTATTTGCTCTGGCTGCTCCGATTGCCGGGGCAATCACGACTGGGGTCCTGGCGGCCATTGTCCTGCTCGGCGGGCGGTCTCGCACAGCTGGACTCGCAGCCCTTAGTGCTTTGCTTAATTTCTCTGATTAACTGCCCCGCGAGGAGCGGGAGGGGCGGGGCGGGTCGGAGGCGAAGGGAAGAACAAACAAGGCGCCTCGTGCTCCGCAGATCCAGAGAGTTAACACCTCGGCGGGGACAGCTTGTCACAACATTATGTAACCGCAGCTGGAACAATCTTGGCCTAGGCCAAGCCCGCCTCATTTACATGCTTTTTATTGCCGCTGCCAGCGCAATACTCACCTGTCACCTGCAGACGTCGACGGCGGCAGCGCAGTTAGCGGTGGCAGAGGCAGCGGCAGAGCCGGCGACAGCAGCTGTGTGGCCCCCATCAAATCTGCGGCGAGCTGTCGCTCGACATTTTCCGGCTGATGTGGGGCCATGGCTCAGTGCACCCCTGACGAGGACGTCGGCAACCTGATGAGATTAAATGCGAATTAAGCGCCACGAACAACAGCGGCGGCTTTCAAAAAAATTAAACCAAGAAATCACCGGCAATCGCAATGGAATTGGAAATGGCCAAGCAAACAGCAACCAGCAAATGGCAAGAGGCGCAGGCGGCATTATGTTTATTTAATGTGCAGCACTGCGGATTTAATGAAGTCTTTAATTCTTAATGCAGCTTCATTGCCTATTTAAACGGCCAGCATTCCAACAATGGTTGAATTCTGGCTGAAAAGCTGAGGCGCCATCTTGGCCGTTCATCCCATTTTATTGCATACTTTGCGGGTGGCTAACAAATGGACCGGAAGTGGCAAGCAAACGAATCGAGAGGTCCTCGAAGAAATCACTTTTCCCTCTGCCAACTGAGCAATATAATGGGCTTTTCTTTGATTTTAATTTTCCATAGTTCAATTGGTCTAGTTCAGTGCTTGAAATTCCATGGCATACTTTGGAGGTGACGAACATATGAAAAGTGATAGTTAATGAAATAATACTTAAGGGAACTCAATTTATTGCAATGATTCAGTTGATGTATTCTTTACCTGTCTGATATATTATACATGTTCCATAGTATTTTCTAATTTTAAAGTTCACATCACCAAACACCGAACACTCACTTTCACCTTGAACCACAACTTCTGCAGCGTTTTAACGAAAATTGAAAGCATTCTTCCAGTCACACACTTAAATTAGCATCTAAATAAACGGCAGCCAGACACGAGAGTTGGCTGGTTTTCCCACCCACGCGTCCTCGAAAGTTCCACTCGGAAAATACCCTGCACTCTCCCTTTTCCTCGCCAAGAGCAACAATTTTTGTGATGTCAGAAAACTTTCGACGTGATTGAAATGCTTTTTAATTTTTCATCAAAATCATTTCATTGCGTCAAAATTGTTTGGGTGCTTCTGAGCGGCATGATAATCCGATGGCGCACACACGCAGTCCGTACAACAAACAGCACGCACACACACAAACGCACACACACAAACGCACACACGCCCACTCGCAGGATCGAAGGACCCATCTTGCAGGGACACTGAGCTCAACCTTTTTCGTGTGCTGCGATGGATTGGTTCATTTTCGGCATAATCATGCGATAGGGATTACCAGTTTCTGCCAGGGACACGAACTTTTGGTCTTGTCAAAGGACCTACTGTGGGTGGGACTCAAAAAAGTAAAAGTATTTCAAAAGGAATAGTTTTGAACTCCAGGGTATCCTCTTCCCATCAATCATACTCTCTAACTACTCAAGTTCATACAAATTGTAACCAAGCTTAATATGATTTTAAGCATTTTGCTTACCAATCGCAAGGTTTGTCCCACTGTGCGGGGAACGCTTTCAACCTGTGACGAAAATGATGGATTATCGCTTTTTGCGCTAACGTTCACATGTTTTTATTTACTGGCGCATACAACCTGACCCTTTTTCGGAGCCTGCCGGGGGAATTAATAAATGTAAATCCGCATGGGAGCGCCCAGAGAGGAGGCGACTGCGCTGCTTAAGCCACACAAAAGACCACACTAATCGCTTTTTCTCTGTTTTTGGTCCGGTGGGCGCGACTGAGGGGTTTTCGGGGATCTGGATTCTGGATTCTGGATTGGAAACGGCTGCGTTTCTGGTCGGGGTCGATTGCGGTGGGTTCGGTCCGGTCCGGTCTGGGGACACAACTTTTACACAGCTTTCGCTATTTAATCATTCAAATTGACTTTTTCCTGACGGACGTTAATTTCGAAATCCCTTTTTAAACGCTGCCCACCCGCGGTTATTCCGCAACTTCCCTCCACTTTCCACTATCCAAGCTCCAAGCTCGCGGCTTATAAGTTTTTTAGCCTTCGCCGATTCTTTTTTTTTCTGCGCTCCGCTCCGCGAATTTCCTTTTTGTTTTTCCGCCAGCGCACTTAGAATGCGCTGAGTTTGCATTTGGCTTTCATTTCGCCGCGGCCCCGGTCCGCTTTTAGTTTTTTAATCAAGATGTTTTAAATGCGGCCACGCCAGTGAATGATGGATACCGTTTTGTCTTTTTTCCTTTGGCCCCCAACAAAGTAAACAGAAAGTTGGTCGGTGGGTTCGGCAAAGATTTATGCAGATAATAAAATGAGTCTTCAAATGAATAATCAAGTTTTGCATGGCTGGCCGGAGAACCGCTCATAATTAAGGTCCGTCCTTGAGCAGAATCGCAGTTCCCAGTTCGCAGTTACCAGTTGGGTTCACTCGATGATGGAGCGGCTTTTGAAACCATCCAGCTTTCAAAAGGCAATACAACTTGGCGAATCCGAGTCAAGGACTGAAGCGTTTTAGCCAAATGACCGGGACTCCTTAAAGTGGTGGTGGCGTTACGCGTTACCTGGGCAAACTTTATGGAAAATTAAATTTTCTAGTGCTTCGCCGTTTTATTACCGCCACTCGCTTTATTGTCCTTGCATTCCAGGTGCGGGACAATAAAATGTCGCGACTGGCTGTCCGGAAGCGAGAAGAACCCAACCCAAACCCAAAACCAAAGCCGGAGCAACTGCAACTTGTTAGACTTCCCGGCCACCCAAGGCTTTTTGTTTTTATTAACTTCCGTGAAAAATGCGATTTTTACGCGCAGCTGCAGCTATTGTGAGCAAAATATCGCAGTCTCTGCCTGGCTGCCTGGCTGGATGGCTGGCTGGCTGACTGTCAGGCCCGTGGACACACTTGTTGCCATTGTTGAGATACGAAATTAACTTTTACGCTTTATTACCGCAACAATGGCGAAACAAAACAAATCTCAAGTTGCGACAGTTGCAGTTGCAGTTGCACGAACTTCTGTTTTCCCTTCCTTCCTTAAAGTTTCGGTTTCTGTTGCTGGTTGCTGTTTCTGTTGCTGTTCCTGCTGCCGTTCCTGTTTTATTTGGTCTCGTTTCCGGAGTCGCCGCTTTTTTGTCACCGCCATCCGGAGGCCATCAAAATTGCCGGAAGCGCGAGCCGGGCAGTCGGTGCCACCGTCATTGTCATCAACTCAATTACATTTGCCGCCGAGGGGAAGCCGGCCTTTGCCATTGCCTTTGCCACCGCCTTTTCCTCCGCCTTTGCCTTCGCCTTTTGTTCGCCGACTGATGACAGGAGCTCCTAAACAATCCGCACAATACGCGCCGCGTCGCCGCCTTTATCTGCCACGCCCCCGCCTCCAGCCGCACCGCCCTTTGTGTCCTGTCCCGTGTGACGGATGCGCCAGGAAGCGCTGCGAGTCTTGATAGCCTCGAAAAAAGGGAGCCCGCCGGCGGCAGGCAGCAAGGAGTCGTGTATCTGTGGCGCCATAATTTACTGCTTCCCCGGCAGCCGCCGCGCGTAATCTACGGTCGAGTTGCTCCGGCAGCGGAAGTGCCTCGCAGAGATTAGCGCAACATGTCAGCATTTTGATTTACCTGCATGCCACCGGACTCAACCCCACCAGCTGCAGCCCACCAGCTAAGCGGCATCGATTCGCGTATCAGGAATCGGGATCATTAGCCAAGTTTACTCCACTCCATTTCCAATGCAAATTGAAACGACTGCGAGACCGCATGCGAGCGGCAGGAGCTGAGCTCCAGACGGTCCCCGAGTGGATTATCCAGGCACAGGTGCGTCTCGGCGTGCAGGAGGCGGGTGCCGAGGCGCCTCCACCGCTGCGCCTTCCCCCTTCCGTTGCTCCTGCCGCAGGGCTCCAGGGAAACCCGCATCCTGGCTGCCACTCCCAGGCAGAGCTCCCTCTGGGTGCTCAGCTGTCCGCTGCCGCGCATCAGGCTCCACTGGGTGATGTCGCTCAGGTAGCAGTTGGCCAGGACCAGGTGGGAGTCCTTCGGCCCGGCGTGCAGGCAGCGATCCTCGTTCCTCAGCGTTCCCGTCGCCGACAGCTCGTCAAAGTGCAGCCTGCGGAGGTATTGGGTGTTAGCTATTTTTAAATTAATCATAACTCACATAACTGAACACACAGAAAATATTTTGGAGGTACTAATATTATTGAAAAACCTAGGAAACTTCTCATAAAAAACAATATGAAAAATAATAATAATATTATGCATAAAGAAATATGTGTTGCAAATATTTCGAACTATCATAGGTATATAATTCACAATTCATAATTATGCATTACATGATTTGATTTATTAATTTTGAATTAATTTGATTTAAATAGAGAAGTTGATATTTTACATTCCTCACTTCTAGCTCAGAAATCTTAACATACAACCACATCCTCAATCTTTTTCCCCAGTGGACTGACCTTAGTTCGGGACTCACATGCCGCAGATACCAGTCGAAACTATGGCAGTGCCTCTCCCTCCTAAATCGCTGCATCCATCCAATCCGCATCCGCATCCCGTCGGAGGTGTGATTGTGAGCCAGTGGAATGCGCCTGGCCGCCGGTTTCAGTGCGTAGAACATATTTTTGTACTCGTCCAGCCAGGACTCGGCGATGATTTTCGAGTTGCTGCAGAGGAGGAGCAGGGAATAAAAGAAGGGAAGGGTCAATCAGCATGTGATCGGAATGTTTATATTAAACGGACGCCGTGCGGAAATAAATTGAAAAATACCAGGGCGGTGCGGCCACCGGCCATTTCACACCTAATCCCCGAGCTCGACTCACTGCAGATAGGTTTCCTGGGCAGGGCTCATCCGCCCGTCGGATTGCGGGGGAAGTCGAAGGCGTGGCGCTCTCGGAAGATGTGCCCGATTCGGCTGCAGGGCACGATCTCAATTTGTCCGCCGCAAAGCCACAGCTTGATGGCCAGCTCGATGGACTCGCCGCCCCAGATCTGCAAGGAAAACGAGTAGTGGGACAAAGGGACAGCTGAACTGCGAAGTCATTCGCTCGGAAATGTGACAGAGAGAAGCCACCGGACATTGGCAATTAGGGCACTTGACACGGGCTAATTGGGTTTTCTCACCTTCAGCAGCGAGTTGAAGCCGCCGAGCTTAAGGAACCAATCGCGTGACATCATCAGGACACCGCCTGCGAAGCCAGGACTTCTGTAGGCCATCTCGGGCAGCTCTCCGCCGGCCAACTGGCGCCTCAGCCAGTGGAAGTGCAGCGACCAGTCGAACCCGCCCTTCAGCATCTCGTTGCCCTTGCGGTAACTCAGGGTCGTGGGGTCAATGGGGTCGAGCAGGGGACTAACCGCCAGATTGGGACTCGAATTTAGTCGCTCCAGCAGGGGCTCCAGCCAGCCCTCGTTCACCTCGCAGTGGCTGTCCAGGAAGAGCACGTGGTGTCCACTGGCCATCGATGCCGCCTTGTTGCGCGACCAAATCAGACCTTTCCGCTCTTGATTTAATAGGAAGATGAGCCCCAGGCGATCCCTCGAGGCGTAAACCCCCTCCATCAATCTCTTTAGGTCAGCCAGCAGGGTGACTATTAATGGAGTGGTAAGTGCTTGCAAAGTGGCTCGAATAGTTCAAGGACCCACCATCCCGACTGCCGTCGTCCACGATGATGAGCTCGTGCAGAAACTCCGCAGGAGTGCGAACCAGCAGGGACACCAAAGTGCGCAGCAGCATCGAACGCGCCTCGTTGTGGAAACTGATCACCACGCTCACATTTCCCCTTTCCGGAGGAGGAAGCCTAAAGGAGCGGTTAGCACAACTAAAATTATAAGGAAAATAATTCATAAAGTTATTGTAAGGCAACTCAAGAGAGAAGTCTTCCCCCTTTTTTTACCTTTGATGTCTTGTCGAAGGCAATTCGCGTATTACTCCCAAAGTGTCACTAAGACGAAGGTTGTACTGGTAAAAGTCCTCGGATCTTTTAGGTGTATGGGATATAAACTCGCGCCAGTCAAGAAAGTAATCTCCACTGTTTTCATTTTGATTTAGCTGTTGAGAACAAAACTTGATTAAAACAAACGATAAAAACTTTCCACATAAATAACTCACCCCATTTACTGATAAATCATTATAGATTCTATTACGGAGAAACAGAAGTGATAGAACCAACTGAAAGATCACAAAGCCCAGGAAATAGACCATCCATCGGCGATGTCGACGAAATTGTCTGCCAGCGAACATGACAAAATATATTATAAGAACTGAACTGATTCCGATTTCGTTTCCGCATGGCGTTTCGAGTAGTCACAAGTCTGGCCGAAAAACGAAACTAAATCGCTGAGACTGGAGCTCCACGCTCTGCCCTCAGAATTATGACTTCTGTTCGGCCGTCTTTCATATTATCACTTTCCGTGGAAAAGGTGGGTTTCTTCAGCTTTTCTACTTAGCTGCCTTTGATTGTGTCGTCACATGCTGAACGAGCGATATAACAGCGAATGGAATCATATCATCGCTTCTTGTCACACTTGTCAGTGATAAATGCTCGATAAGTTTGGCAAATATTTGTGGGCAGCTCGTAAGGTGTTAATTGCGGCAAACGAAACTATCTATTACCCATGAGCTGTCAGGTTTCTGGGGACTTTGGAGGGGGCGACGATATTATCGACGATATTTCATTCATGGCCCTTGGCGCACTCCGATATCAGACATTCCGCAGCTTTTACCAGCGGATTGTGATTGAGTGTTATTGATATGCCAGAAACTATTTCATAAGCAGCCCGGCAACAAAAAACCGCTTATTGAATAGTTGGAATGCGAGCTTCGCCAGCCACCTCATTTGATTACATTATTTTTGCATTATAATTGCATTACTTACTTTGTGTGTACAGCGCGGAAATATTTCGCAATTCATATTTTGCTGGCAATTAATTGAGTGTAATGATTTGCACAATTTACCTCCCCCTCATTATGCAGCGTTCTGATTTGTTTTATTTGCCCACCCGGCACCCGGCAAACACATAATTGCTGTTGATTCGGGCCGGGAACATAACATAATAACGTGATGGACTTGCAAATATAGACTGCTTCCTATGTCAATCAGTTGATGGCGAATAAATCGGGGCCGGAGTGAATTAAATTGGCTACCAAACGGCCGGCGCTTTCATTGAGTCGCGATTCAGTGGCTCACTGGCATATTGGCATTGCCTTTTTATGGCCTTTGTTGCTGCCATAAATATTTCAAAGGCCAGCGTCGCGTCGGTTGCCATGCACAGCCGCCCAGAAAGAAAAAAAGGCGGAGATGGCCACTGCCGAACACACACAAACACACGAACAAGCCCACACACACACATACACACACACACACCCACTGGCCAGACAGCATTGTCCATATTGGTCGGTGGCCGAGTTTGTTGGCCGGCAAAGGATGCCCCTTCCCATCCGAAGAGTGATGTGATTTTATTTAAAATTGTTAGGCAAAGCGGAAGTAACTCATTCAGTTAGCAACAAAATCAGGCGCCATGCCCGAGCCAAATTGGAGTGTGACTTCCGCATTGCATTAGGGTTATACTTAGTAGTTGGGTGCTCGGTGCTTGGTGCTTGGTCCTTGCCACTGGATCCTGGGTCCTTGTGGCTCCTGCCCGCTCGCTGATTGACTTACGTGCCTCTCGTTTGGCTCCTCGCTCCTTGCGAGTTTGCCGTGGCAACGTTCTCGTTTTCGCTCGCCCCGCTTTTCACGTGCAGCGGAAATGCATTTTCCCAGTCACGTCTCCAGCGACCAGACAAGTGTGCAGACAGACCGGAGCTGCGGATGCTCCGCTCCTCCGGCTCCTCCGATTCCAGCTGCTGCCAGGTAAGACATACGCCCCCATTGAGTGGCAGCGACGTCCGAGGATTCCTTTGTTTTCGGCTGCCTTTTGCCTTCTGCGATTGCCATTGCCTTTGGCGTTGGCGTTGGCGTGGGAATTTATTAAGTCGGGCGTGATCTATGCGCTCGAGCTGGGTCGAATTAAAGTGCTTTGTAATGGATGCACGGGGCCAGGATCTGGGGGATACACCTAATTGTATGCCGGGTCGCGTGTGCAGCTTAGCAATTAAGTGGCGCGGCCAATTCAAGGGCGGCCAAGGCAACAAAACCCGATATATTCAATATGTTTTCAATTTGCCGCTTTCTTCTCGCATCTCTGCTTCTCGCGTCGTTTGCGTCCTATCAAAGGCAATCGCAAAAGCCGTAAAACAAATAAAAATAAAACGAAATTATGCCAATAAATGAATTATAAGGCGCACGCACAACGCGGCGTATACGCAACGCTAGTCAAAGAAATGGGCGACAATGTCTAAGTGGCATGTAAATATGTGTCAGTGTCTATGACAGTGTGGGTGAGTGGAGGTGGAGGTGGGGGTGGGGGTGGGGGTGGGGGTGTGTGTGTGTAGGTGTGATTATTATATGGCCACTCTCACACACACACAAGATGGCTTCGCTGTGTGCGTTATGATAATGTTAACGGCCCGACGCAGGCTTCTAAAATTTTATTAGCAAGCGGCTTATGGAACTTTGAAAATAATAACAAAAAACCAGCAAGGAGTGCCCCTGTTATCCCCCCTCTCTCTCTCTCTTTCTCCCACTCTCTTTCTCTCTATTGCTCTCTCTTTCCCGCTGGCTCCTGTTGGCCGTAAAGAATATTGAGGAAATTGCTTTCTTTGCACTCGAAATGCTCTGCAGACTTGGCCGCTTGGCAGGGTGCACTCATTTCGGAATTGTTGCGTATTATCGTAAAATTTTACGCACACCCACACACACGCACACCCGACGGCCAAGGACGTGCGCACACATACAAATGCGTTCCGGAGTAGAGGAACAAAATCACACAAAAAAAATCAAATATCAATCTTAAAATGCTTCCACCTCTTATTTGATAGAAGGAAAACAAATTAAAAAAGATAGTCACTTAATAGTTGCTTTAGTAATATTATTAAGTATAGACCATACAAATATTTTTTTCGATCCCTGACTTTTCTCAGTGTACGCTAACATTTTTTCGCATAGCATTGTCTGAGTTTTCCCCCGAGTAGACGAACGCATTTTTCTTGTCAAGCATTTCCACATTTCCACATCCAGCTGCAGCCACATACTATATTCGTTTATGAGTGCGGGTGCCAGTTGAAAATATTTGCAAAAACAAAAAGCAAAACAAAAGCTTAGGAGGCGCGAGTTTTTGTTTTCGTTAGCTGTGCCCCCATTTTATGAACTGCGGTCGCGCCTCTGAATTATTTAGTTTAATTTACCAAAGTGCTTTTCCCATAAAGTGATATGCGGCTAATTTGCAAGGACCTCGCTCCTTGGCAGGGGACAAATCGCAGTGCGGAGATCAAAAGGGAAATCAAAAAAGCAAACAGAACACATGGACGGAAATATAATTTCAATGATTTTCCATTTCGAATCGGCAGTGGTGGAGGGGGGTGAGGGAAACCATTTTAATGATGTTTACACAGTTCGAATGCGACCGTCAACATCCAGGGAGCGGGATTCTGTGACTCGCTGGCAGGCTCTTAGCCACATTATGTGCTTTATGGCGATTGACTAGAACTTTTCACTATGCCCGACGGAGTACTTTAGCTGATGACATTATCGCTGCAATACAAAAGGTTTTGCCACTGCCACTTCATCCCAGTGTTTGCAGAGCTTCCTCCCATTCATTCCGCTGCTTTTTGCTTTTTGTCAATGACACTGAGCCGAAGGACCTTCCTTTCCCGGCAAATAAAGCCGGGCGTCTGCGCGTTTAATGGTTCTTGGTTCTTGTCGGGAAACTTTGATTCGGCAGCGCCACCGGCAGCGGTATTTCATTAATTTGATTGAACCTCAGCCGAACTCTGGCGAACGGAAATGAGACAGAACAATTTAATGTCATATTCGAGACACACGAAATATTGTTTTTATTTGATCTTCGCCAGTCGCAACTTGGTCGGGGAATCGTTTAGCTTAAAGGAGACCAATTGGAACAATAAATAAGGCGATTACGACATTAGCGTTCGAAAATAAATTGACCACGGTTGTCATAGGAGCTTTTGTTTAATAAGATTCATAAGAGATTACATTCTACGCTCCCTATAAATAGATAGTTAATCATTCTATTTTTGCGTCTGCTTTAGGAACCGAATCAACCTTGAGCAGTCGAATAAATACATCTGAATAGTTGATTGTTGGTGAACCGCAGAAGTGCCAGGTGTGCATGCCACAGAAACTGTTCCGCCAAACCAAGGGGCTTCCGAAGGTGGGCACACATTCCACGGACCAGCCCTGGTTCTTCAGGCAGACGAAATCGTTATCTTTGAAAAAATCGGGATTGGGATTGGGCTCCTCCCGCTCGCAATCCTTAGTTGGCGTCTGCGGAGTGGGCTTCTTCTCCAGTTTTCTGCCACTCGGGTCCCACCTCCAGAAATCAAGAATTTCGGAGGGGCCAGGGATTTCATTGCAAAAGGGCGGCTCCCAGGAAAACGGCTCCTCCAATGCAGTTTCCAATTGGAGCAGAATCAGCTTAGTATACCTTTTACTATTTGCTGTGTAGTTCTTGGAATAAGTTATGCCCTCGACGCTATACGTGGAGCCATCGGAAAGGACTACTTTGTGGTCCTTCGTACCCCATCTAGAATAGCAAATGTTGGAGGTGAGGACCTGCCGCCTATTAACGATCAGTCCGCTGCAGTACATCTTGTCCTTAATCATCACGCGAACGACGTAATCGTCCAGCGACGGCTGGAGGAGGACCCAACTGCCTTCTCCCACTGAGAACTTAACGTGGCTTAAACCCAACAGGGCCAGTAACAAAATCTCCATCTTCATCCTTGCTAAGGAAGTAAAGCTGAAAAGTAAGAAGTAAGACTATATAAGACATTTCCAATTTCTTCGATTTAGTTCGCCAATTATAGAAGGAAATGGAACCGATCGGAAGATTAGCGCAAAATTTTATTCGCATTGCGAAGTACATTTCTTAGCTTTTACATTTAAAAAATTTTATAGAAATTAAGAACGACATCCTGTAGTTACGGTTTGAATCAGCCGTGGCTATCTGCAGCATGACTAGGATGGTAGCCAAAGTGTGGACGCCAGTCATCTCTCATGTACCTCAACTTGTGATGTTTTGGACCAGAAGATCCGGATTCACCCTTGTGGGCTGAGCACAGCAAGGCCAAAAGCAAAACAATCCCAAGTTTCAACATGGTAGTATTGACTTTAGAAGTCTAAAATTAACTGCTACTTAACTCGCCTCTTGTCAAATGAAATTATTAATGGCTTTCTGGGTAATCAGTTATTTATGGTGCTTACTTATGGCTTACGACACTACCAAACAATCTAATGAAGTAAATCATTGATATTATTTATTTAAGGGTTACAGTATTGTGTCCTCGATGCGGGAGTTCTTGATGAGTTCCATGCCAACAATCGAGAACTCGAGGGCGTCGTAGATCTTGATGTAGAGGTCGACCCCCGTAAAGACGGGGCAGTTGTGGCCAGCCACGTTGATGCCGCAGATCTCCCCGTCGTGGATCAGGGGATTCCCGATGGCCAGCTGGCATTGGACCGTGTACTTCGGGTTCCGCACGCAGAACATCGTGTCGATGGCCACCAGACCCTGGCGATCGTTCATGCGGTGACGGCACTCCTGCAGCGGGAGGATGAAGGACGTCTGCGAGTGGATGCTGTGGCGCTTCCTTATCCAGAGTGGCACCTCGACGGGACTGTAGTTCTCCAGTTCGGAGTCGCAGAGCTTCACTGTATCCCCGACTACACTCGAGTTTTTGGGCAGCTTGTCCACTTGAATGGCGACCAAAAGGGGATCTGCTCCCTTCAGAAAGGTCTCGTTCAGCGGTATCTTCTTCCCCTCGATTATTTCGTTGTCGTGCATCTTCATGTGCACCGTGTCGCCGTCCTTCTCATCAAAGCAAGTGTCCGCGGTCACCACTAGTTTCGGGGATATAATGGTTCCCATGCAGATGTACTTGCTTTGTTTGTATATCCGGACCATCAGCTCGTGCAGCGACACCTTCTCTTTGGACTTGGTCAAGATAACAAAGGGTTCCCTGGAGTCCCCGAAGGTCACATTTTGATCTTGTGGAGGTGGAAGTTCTTCCGGCTGATCGGTTGTGTCCCCAGTCCGCGCTCGACGTCGTTTGTAGTCCATCTGAGTCTTCGGATTGTGCTGCGCCTTGTAATCGCTCAGCATATAGCGGTGATAATGGGTATTTGATGAGAGCGATACATTTGCCAGGGCAGCTAGTAGTATTATTCCAAAAATAAGCACTAGACGCTGCATTGTGTCTTGAGGAAATCACTGGCACTGAACTTATGGTTCGTAAAGGTATAACAACAAACCAATTGGTTACGTTTACGCCTGATTTTATTTCGCTAATTAGTTTGTTTTTTTACATATACTTTAAACTTAATTATATATATTCTTTCAGAAACCTTCAGAGGTAATGTAAGAAGCTTAGTAGTAATCGGGAACTGATAGAATGTGGCGCTCCTCCGAAGGCGTGTCATCGCCGGGTGGTCCACCGTTGAGGGGATCGTCGAAGAGAATCTCGGGCACATGCTCACCCACGTAAATGTTGGGCGACCTGTTGATCAGGGACTGAATCAGGGGAGAGACCGTGGTGGGCAGCGACTGGTTGTAGGGACCACTGAGGGTGAAGGCTCTCAACGCATCCGTGGCGGTCTGGATGAAGGGGATCACTGGCCTGATGGGCAGGTAAATGTCCATGTTGATGGAGTCCTCTTCCTCGTCGCAGTGCTCCCCGTAGATGTTGATGCCCAGCAGCTTGTTGTCCATGACCAGGGGATCGCCGGGTCGAGTGGCGCAGGTGCTCTTCTTCGAGTGCCGCCTGTTGCGGACGCAGAAGAAGTCCGGCTCGAATGTGGACACCTGGAAGAAGTCCCTCAGGCCGTAATGCACCCGACAGCGATCGTAGTCGAGGACGCGGGTGTCGTAGAGCTCTATCTGGTACTCGGGCGGGGAGATCTGGGCCATCTTGACGCGGTCTCCCTCCTTCGGCCTCCTCCTGTTCAGCGGAATGTACCGGTAGGTGAACTTGTCCAGCTTCATTGTCAATCCGAGCAGAGCCGCTCGATTCACACGCCCTTCCCTGCGGTTCGTCGGGATGTAGAAGGCCAGCACACTGTGGCCAGCAGGATTCTGGCCAAACTCGCTCCCAGTGAGGATGCTCATGTCCTTGGCCGAGAACTCGTAGATGGCGTCGCTGGCCGGCGCTTCGAAGCAGTGCGTCGAGGTGATGACCATCCTGCGGGAGATCAGAGCCCCCGCGCAGATCACGGATCCCTTGTTCAGGACATTTACGTAGAAGGATAAGTCCGTCGAGGCATCAAAGGGAGGCAGACTGCGGGGAGTCACCGGATCCTCCTTGTCCCGATCCTCGAGAGCCTGGCGATTGTAGTCCACGTGCTGCTTCGATCTGTGGTGGCTATTGTAGTACGTGGGCCGATGGTAGTTCTCATCGAACTGTTTCAGCCACATGGAAGCACCAAAGTCTAGCCACAGAACGAGCAAAGTGCCTGTGATTAGGATTCGCATGTCGGAGAATAACTAACACTGCCAGGGAAAGTTATCCGATTCTCCATCTCAAAAGGCATTTGTTTCGGTTATCAGATTAGTTGCACAGCTTGCTAAAAAAAAAAAGATAAAGTCAATACGACATAAAGCAATGCAGAAGAAGATTGCAAATAAGTAGATCTTTTTTAAAACGCTTTGCGTTGCTGTTTTGCCGAGTGTACCTGCAGCAATATTAATTAAGAATTTAGATGAAAGCCAATCGGCAGACTCATCTCGCACGCCTCTCCAATTCTGGCCATGTCCTTTATTTGCCGTGTCAGTCATTGTTTTGGCATTTGCATTTTTTGCTGACTGCCTTCGAGAGCGTTGAAAGCGAGCGAGGGAATGAAAGACACTGCATTGTGATGGGTTCTGGAGTCCAGGAGTCTGGCTGCATATTGAATTATAAACCAGGCATCAATGGCCGTCATTTAACTCTTGCCTTTCGCCTTTTGCCGCCAAAGGGGGCAGACAGCTGAGTGGACCGGCTGACAACGGCAGACGACATTGTGCCGGACATGAAAGGCTTGACTGACTGGAAGGCACGAGTACCTACATAAGCAGGAGGGCAGGAAAAGCCGGAAGAAGAGGCGCACAACGGAGGACATAGATAATTAATTTGCTTTGATTACAGTTGTCTGGTTTTGCGAGGGGGAAAAAAACCCGAAGCCGATCCCGAATCAGCAGGCACCATCTCCATCTCCCAGAAAGGCAGAAAGACTGGCAGTCGGAAATTGAAGTGTTTGTAATGTATGCACCACCTGCGGCAAGAAAACGGATGGCCAAAGGCACTTCCAGCCCCTCCAGACTTTCCCTGGCGTCGACAGCAAAAAGTGACAGCCTTGTCGGCAGTTTCGCCGGCGACGAGTGCGTCTAATTGATGGCCGGCCAAAGGCTTTTCCATGCAAATACCCGTACAGTTCGTGGGATCTGGCTCTGATTTCCCTTCAGCTGGCGGACGGAAGGAGCAGCTGCCGGGTCGGGTCGGGCTCGCTCATCAATTATTTAAAATATGCTACACTTGGCACATAACTCGACTGACAAACATGTGTTCGCCGGCATGTAAGTCGAGCCGACCGGCCGTAATAGCTGGTCATTATGTTTATGGGCCGGCGCACGGGGACAGGACGAAAAACGCACACACCTGAAACGGAGAAAGGAATGGGAAGGGGGATTCGGGGGAAAAGGACATTCAACGGCCTTGTCGAAATTTATGCGTACGTGCCCGGCTGAAAAACGTGGCCGACGACAAGCCACCTCGGGTCATTTATTATTAGCTGTAAAATGCGTGCAGGATCCGGTTCACTTCTCGCTTTAGTTTTGCACTTTAGTGTTCCTGCTGTATAATAAATAATCTCCATTTGCCAGAAAGCGAATCAGTTGGATGGGCGCCAAATCTGAAACAAGAGTCGAGTCGCGATTTGATATAGCAAGGTGTGAAAGTTATCCCTTATCGTTTGCTATCCATGACATTCCATACAAAGAATGTAGTTTGGTTTATACCACCTTTCCCATGATAATGTTCTTTAAATATTCTTATAAAACTAGTAGCATTATTTACTTACCAACATGAAGGCTAGATATCCATAAGCGGGTTTCATTCGAGCGCTGTCGACGGCAAATTAAACGTCACTCACACGCCATGTAAGCCGGGAAAAGATGTTGCAGCTCATTATGCAGCATGACGCTTGACGAAATGAAAAATTGACCACGGTTGTCATAGGAGCTTTTATTTGATTAAATACTGAAGAGATTACATGCTACGCTCCCTATTCATTCTATTTTTGCGCCTGCTTTAGGAACCTAATCAACCTTGAGCAGTGGAACAAATAAACCTGGCAGGTCCAATGTGCTGCAGGAACCCTTGGCGTTCATGCCGCAGAAGGTGTTCCGCCAAACGAAGGGGCTCCCGCGAATGGCCAAACAATGCTCCTTCGAGGCAGGCGAGGTATTCAGGCAGACGATTTCGTCCCAGTTGAGCCTCCCGTCGAGACGGTACATATGCCGCCCGCAATCCTTAGCTGGCGTCTGCGGAGTGGGCTTCTTCTCCAGTTTTCTGCCACTCGAGTCCCACTTCCAGAGATCAAGTATTTCGGAGGAGCCAGGGCGTTCCTTGCAAAAGGGCGGCGCCTGAGAAAACTGTTCCCCCAATTCAGGTTTCAGTTCAAGCAGAATCAGCTCTGGGACGTCTTTTGCTGTGTAGTCATTGGCCCAAGTTTCGTGCTCGATGCTATATGTGGAGCCATCGGACAGGAGTGCTTTTATGGATTTCCCATACGATCTCATATTGCAATTCCACGCAGTGAGGACCTGCCGCCTATTAACGATCACTCCGGTGCAGAAGATCCCGTCCTTATTCGTCAAGCGAACCATGTAATCATCCAGCGATGGTTGTCCAAGGGTCCGATTGCCTCCGGTTTGACCCACTGAGAACTTAACGTGGCTTAAACCCAACAGGGCCAGTAATAACACCTCCATCTTCATCATTGCTAAGGAAGTAAAGCTAAAAAGTAGAAAGTAAGACTATACAAGACCTTTCCAATTTCTTCGATTTAGCTCGCCAATTATAGGAGGTAATGGAACCGATCGGAAGATTAGTGCTAAGTTTTATTCGTATTTAAGGCAAGATTTCCGTAAGGGGGTTTCGAGCGCTGTCGACGGCAAATTAAACGTCACTCACACGCCATGTAAGCCGGGCAAGGATTTTGCAGCTCATTATGCAGCATGACGCAATGAAAAACACAGGCGGATGGCGGATGGCTGGGGAGCGGGGCTCGGGACTCGGCTTATTTGAATTTACAAGTTGCCGGCGAACAAATGGCAAATTCAATTTCAATTCCGAGCGGAGGGCGCTTTAAAGGCAATCAAAGGCAGTTGCCGACTCGGTGGATCTCCAGATGGATCTCCTCCTGCGATTTGGCTGCAGGGTCAGCTGTGCGAGTGCTTTTGTCTTGTTCTGTTCTATGTGTTCTCTATTGCGAATGGACACGGCAAAGGGTGGATGTGGATGAGATGTGGGTGCACTGGACACGAACTGCCGAAGGGCCCCAAAAAAAAGTGGAGCAGCATCAAAAGGAGCAGAAAGGAGCCAAAGGAGCTGAAGGAGCTGAAGAGCGAAGGAGCGATCTCGGCGGCAGCGGCTCGTCTTTGATTGCATGGCTCTCCGCCTGTCTTCTACTCAAGCACAGTTCGTTGCACATTTGAACATACCCTCGGAAAATAAATGCAAATTTAGCCATGGCAAACACACACACACATACAGAGACACATACAGACACACACACATTGGTCGAAGGGCTGCTGCTGCTCCTTTTGTTGCCGCCGCTGCACATTTGCCGAGCGCCGGAGCGCTGCTCCATTTTCAGTCCCACTCCGCTCCTTCAGCATATTTGTATAAATTTTCGATTTTCTGCTTCAATAGTCCGCCGGAGTTCTACGGCTGCTGCCTCTGCTGCGCGCTCCTCTTCGCTTTGTTTATGTCTTAGGAATTCAATATTTTTTCAAACTATTTCTGCTGTTTTTGCCGCTCTTGCTTCGCTTTGTTTCGCCGCTCGCCTCTGCGTTACTTCTGGAAAGGATTGAGGACACACTCGCTGATAATCCCGGGGCACCTCGACGAGCAGTACGAATGTTCGATTTGAGCCCCGGAATTTACTTTTCACTCTCACATTTTATATGCTCATTAAATTTTATTGCTCCGTATAGTTCTAAGTCCCTCGCAGCACGCAGAACTCGTTTTGTTTTTGGCATGTACGTGCTTAAACGCCGCTGCCTGCCGCCTGCTGCCTGATGCCGTTTGGTGCTTAATGGCTAATTAGTGGTATAATTTACACCTTAATGACTCTACAACAATGCCCGGGCACCTCGGCTCGGAGCGGAGGAGCTGCTCCGGCCAAGAAGCCACAGGAGCTGAGCAGCTATCTGGCTTAATCCCAGCACCTTGTGCCCTGTGCTCCACTCCAGAGCCCTCCTTTTCTCCTCTCCCCTCCTAGTGCCTCCTCCTGGCCACATTTTATCGCCCGAGTCGTGTGTGTGTGTGTGTGTGCCGTGCTTTATGTGCAAATCAGCGTCCATTAATAAAGACAGCTAGCGAAACGTTACGCATACGCCGCGTTGCATTAATCACGGCCAACGATACCTGGCCGCAGCGTGTTAATTTCATCGCAAATGCCTCTTCCAGTATGGAAATTTATGTGTGCCATTTTAGACAGTTTGATTTATGACCCCGGCGCGGAAGTGAATCGAGCTTTGCTGAATTTATTCCGCGGCTGGAACCGCCAGGCGGAAATTCCTGAAAATAACCCGGCTAGTAAATCAATTTATTAGTTGATCGGCAGCAGTGCTCTTTTAGCAAAACTTTAACCCCAGCGAACTGAATATATTTTCGTAGCGGTAATACGGAATTGCTTTTTAATATTTCTCGCCGGCGAACTGATTGACTTGCATGCGAGGCGGGGCAGAAAACGCTGTCACGCACTCCGGAATTATTCGAAATGACACGGTGCACACAATGTGTGTGCACCTGACAAAGTCGACCGCCGAGGAAGAGGACTCCGCGGGGGGGGCATGCAATTTGCAAATTGCCATAAAGCTGCAATTGTGTCAAATATTTTAATGCAATGAGGGTCGCAGCTATCGTGCTGAAAGCTGAAAGCCCCTGCCACACGCTGCGTATACGCAATGTGTCAGCAGTGACATCAGCGGTCGCAGGGTCAAAAGAAATCGCATTAAAGTCGAGCTGCCATCGAAAAGCTTATCGCCCGGGCAATTCCCTCCCAGAGATCAATTACGGACGGGCATAAATCCGTTTAGAGCCACAAAATCTAAGCGGCACCCCTTAATAAAACGGTCAAAAACTAAGGCAACAGCCGCTGGAACGTCGGGCAATTCAATTTTTATTCTCTATTCCTTATTTATGACTCTGTCCGCGGCCCTTAAACCAAAACTCTAAATACATTTCGGCCAGCGGACGGCGGCAGTGCGGATCGACAAGGACAATCGGCAGCGCGTTAAAAAACAAGCGAAAATATTACAACATTTTAATAGCGAAAATGAAGATTTATTGCCCTCGACGACGACAGCGACGGATGACGTCGCCGAAACGCCAAAAAAATGGAGGGGAGCTCAACTAAAAAGCGCGTTTAAAACAAAAGCGAAACAAAGAGCCACTGACCAGCGAAATCGGCAGCAGTTAATGCCCTATATCATTCCAGTTATCGACTGGGAAGGGCTGTGTAAACACAAGTTGGATTTGCCAATAAATAAATAGGTTATAAGGAATGGTTTCATGACATATTTTATGAAGCATATAATTAACTAAATATAAGTTTAGATGCCCGTTGGAGTTGGTATTTCTTGAAGGCTTCATTTCAATGCTTAGGCTAATGTTAATTAAATCCTAAAAAATTTTTATAAAGTGGTTTATCAATTTCCATGCTATTTGTAAAATAAGAAATAATAATTTTCCCGCAACAAATAGAGTGGTAGCTGCTCTCTAAACCCAACTACCTTTTACATTTTAAAATGCGCGGGGTATCTGGCTGTGGAAAAAAGTGCAAAGTGTAAAAATCGCTGCCGCGTCACGTCACGTCAGCCGCATGATAGACCAGTCCAGTCCGGGGGAGTTGACCGCCCTGCCAGTGGGCGTGTCCGGCTCCTGACTCCTGAATCCTGAATGCCGACTCCCTTATCGCTATTGTGTTGCTGCTGTTGTTGCTGTTGCTATTGTTGTTGCTGTTGCTGTTGCTATTGTTGTTGGTGTTGCTGTTGGTGCCACTGGTATTGCTGCTGTGCCTCCTGTGCCACCGCGGAGGTTGTCTGAGCCTAGCGCACGTCGCAGTTTGTTAGCTGCATGCCAAACCGTCCCAAATGCCGCGCCGCCGTCCCATTGTTTGCTCGCCCACTGTGCACACACAACTGGGCGTGTCCAATCAAAATATGCAAATGTTTTATCCGTAAAACGTCGCTTTGATGGAATTTCGGCACATTTCGCTCTTGCTCCAGCTGCTCGTGTTGTTGTTTGCTTTGGTTTGGCTTGGCCGCGTTTGCCTTGTTTTGGTTGTTTCGGATTTTTTCCTTTCTGCTTCTTTTTTCGCAGAGGGGGAGTCTGGTGGAAAGGGGGGTGGAAGGGGGTGGAGTGTTCCCAGACCCCCCGACAAATTAGCAGTAGTTTGCTGGGCCTGGCTGACGGGCACACGTCAATCAGCGAGCGGCGGCCACGTTGCCTGATTTATATGCATAAATTTTCGCGTGCGGTTTGAGCCAGTTTACTGGCGCTTTAATTTAATGTTGCCAACATTTGCGCGTCATTTTCGGTCAACCGTTTTTCAATAGTCATTGCCGCTCGTAATGGGGGCGTGGCATCTGGCAGGCAGATGATGAGCTGCCTGCCGCGCTCCGCTGAAATGTGGAAATGTGAAAGCTCATTACTGCGGCCGTGGGCGTGTGGTTATCGGGGGGCGTGGCCGGTCGCCTGGCGGGTAATGAATTTATGATATTACCGACCAGGCCAATAGTTTGGCAATAATCGAGGCCTACTTTCGAGGCAAGTTCTTCCAGCCCTTCGCCTCTGGATTGCTGAATTGCTAGTTACATTTGCGGTTTTCGTGTTGGCTTTGAAATCATTACGATTGCCACAGTGATGCTTGAGGGAAAACTCTCAAATTAAATATTTGTACATATGAGTTGAATAGTAAACATAACAAGTTTTTATCCTCAGATGAATACCTAATTAAATTGCAATACTAAGTTTGAAAGTCATGGACTTATAGCATCTCTGTTCTGCTGTCTCAGGTTTGAAATCTCGACCAAAAGCCCCGGGCGAGGACCAAAAACTAAAACAATATCGGTGTGCCGTGGCAATGGCCATTGTAATTATGGACTAACTCAATTGGCATGTGCATTAGAACTCGGAGGAGCTGCATGCAAATAGCAATTAGTTTCAGTTTTGCATTTGCCATTATTATTGAATTGGACTAATGTGCAAATAGCATTGGTCATTCTCCTCCTTCTCGTCCTCGTCCTCGTCAAATGCCAGCAACCTGTAACTCAATCAATGGTCAGTGCGGTTTAATTGCGGACAACAAAAGGGACTTTAAGGGCTTGATGTGTTTCGACTCATTATTGATTCACAATGCACACTTTTTGTTTTGCCAATTAGAGCGGACTCCATGCCACTGCAACTTCCTGTATCACCTCATTAAAATTGGTAAGCCCACGCGCAGACACACGGACTTCCGTTCGGGCTGAAATGAAATTTATAATGACAGTTACAGCAAACAAACAAACAAATCATACCCCCCCATCCAGTCCTCTCCCTTCGTTTTGACCAGCAATTATGGGCGAAAGTTGAGCGATACAACTAGAATATAATCGGGCAGGACCTCCGCACTGTGCATGCATACAAATACATACATACAAATGCATAAATGTATGTACCGATCCGTGTAGCTGGCTCCATCCTGTGTTCGTCCGTTTGTTTGTTTTAATTAAAATTACAGAACCATGTCTGTGGCCCTGTTGTGTCCTTGTTCCCCCGCTCCGTCGGACTCTCTCACCCGTCCTGCTTTTAATGCTTTTTTAGTAAATAATTTATATTCAATTTTCAAATAAATTACAAACAAAATAGTTGGCAAACAACTGCTGCTACCATGGGCTTCATGCACTGCAATCGAGGAGCAGGATATCGGAACGAACTGATGTTGATGTGGCACGCTTAATGCCATTAATCCCGGCCATTCGGCTATGACAAACAAAGGAACTTTGTTTTTTGGAAAGTATACATTTATTTAATTCGACAACTGATTTCCCCCCCTTTCGCGTTCCACGGTGTGTTTTCCACGGACATTGTCTGCACTTAGTGGCGGTGGGGATTATTATAATTGTGTAAGCTATTTAAGCACGATAAGCACACGGTGTCACACTCATTCGCATGGCTGTGTGGGGGGTGTGTGTGTAAATATGGGGGAGGGGTTGGAAAAACACACCCACACCTGCAGAGCCTGCAGAGGAGTTTTCCCCCGTGCGTGTGATTGTGACATGTGGTCGGCTTTGATATGGGATTTGTATGTATGCGGCTTGGCCAAAACCGAAGCCTCCAGTCTCCAACTCTCGCTGTCCACCAAACTTTCGAATTCAAGTGTCAAATTAGCTGTGCTTGCCGAACTGAAGCCCTTAAATATTAACTCTTACTTAAAAATGCACACAGCTCGCCTGGTAACCAATTAAACTAAAGTGTTGCGTTCCAGTCAAGCCCACTATCCTTCCGTATCCGGAATCCACCATCCAGCCATCCTGCCATCCTGCCATCCTGCCATCCAGCCATCCAGCCATCCTGCCATCCATCCATCCCACTATCTGGCCATCTAGAATCCTGGCTCGGCCGCAGCATGCACACAAACTTCAAACTGCAGCTAGATAAACAGTCCGCCCTCACGGGTGCAAATATTGATAGTCTAACACAAAAGTTTTATGCACTAAAAGAACGCCTAGCGGTGGGCGTGTGGGCGTGGCAGCTGGCTGCCTGCTGCCTGCAAAGTCAATTTTCACCCAAGTCGACGTTAGTTGAAAAGTTAGCAACACGAGGTGGGAGTGGGCCAAAACACAGCAGCGGGAGCGGAATGGAAGAAAAAAAATGGAAAAAAAAGAAACACACAAAAAGAAAACGAAAGCCGAAACGTAAATTTTTATCTCTGCGCGGTGCAGTGCAAAAAGGTTTCGAGTGCAAAATAAAGTTACTTTGGCAATGCGATGCATCAAACCGCAAAACAAGATAATTTCAACGGTAAATAAATCACAGCCACGAGTGCTGGTGCAGTGGGTGGCATTCGGTGGGTGGGTGCTCCTGCCGAGGGTCCTGCCGAGGGGTCCTTCCCACACGGTTCACTGCCTTGCCTCTTTCGCATTTCGAGTGAAATTCAGCTCCCCAAAGTGAAACAACTGAAAAGTTGCAGGTACACGCGGAAAAGAATGCGGCTAAAAGCAGCCGGAAGGCTGATAAAACCGTATTAACTGTAAGCTATTGGATGTGCAAAAACAATAATCAACTGGGTTTAATCTCATTGAATGGAAACAACAGAGGCGATCAATGCAAATTTAATTAAGTTAAAACGTTCAACAACAATCGTGATAATCCATCTAAATACCTGAAACATTTACAATCATATTATGGTGATTGTAGTTCCTGGATTTGGTGATGGGATTTGTTATTAAAACTTTTCCTGTATGCAGTTCTTTCTCTCTTTTTTATGCAACATTATCCAAAGTAATTATTTAAGCCTCGCTTCGCTTTGTTGTAGTGTAGAGTGGCAGGCAAATCCGGAGCCGAATCATTCCATTACCACCTCGGGCGGCACTCGCGCGTGTTGCACAAAAAGCTGATTAGTTGCCACGGTGGCTCACACACACACACCTATTCACTGTTGCAGCGGCAGGGCTTCCAGGTGTTGGAAATGCCTTCCCGTCGGCACCCCTGGGATAACCCCGATTCACGCGATTCCCAGCTCACTGACATATTACTCCGTTCTATTGCGGAGTTATAGCAGAGCTTCCTCATTAGCATGCGGGTGCTTAATGTGTTCGAGTGCACTCGATAAACTTTCGATTCGATTAGATGCACAAAGCCGATTGCACAGTCAACGGCATTATCTTTAATATTAAGGCAAAGCCTAAAGGTAAGGAGGATTATTATCTAAGGGCTTAGCAGCTAAGTAGGACAGCGGAGGCATTAAAACCTGATTCAGGACCAAGCAGCGGAGTGGAAACAAAGCCCAAAGAAACCGTTGGGTAATAAATAAAGTGGCCATGTTGCCGGCAAAAAGGTGTCACACCCCCACTTGCAATTTCAGCCTGCAGCTTGCAGCGTATAACCTGCAGCAAGTGCTTAAGCCGAAGTTGAACTTTAAGTAGTTGCCACCTCGAGTCGCCGCCAGTTGCCAGTTGCAGGCCAAAAAGCGAAGCGTGGCATATTGGCCCATACGGACTGCCAGTCAGTCCCCGTCCCTTTCCCCATCCCCGAGTCCAGCCAGCAAAAACGCTTTCCCACTCTCCCCGCCAGAAGTGAGCAAACTTTTCCATTATTTTTATCTGCTTCACATTTTCAAGTAGCAAAAACTTTGATGCTGTATGCAAAAATAAGAACACAATCCGCCAGCTTGGGAAAACAAAACCAAAAATTAAATACGCTTTTTTTGTTTTTTGTTTTGTTGTGTGCTTCCCTGTTACAACGCAAACCAAAGCAGATTTTCTCATATAGCCCGGCTAAGACCCTCCCAAAACGAACTCACAAACGAACCAACGAACGAACGGTTATTGTTGCTGGCCCGGCCAATTCAAGGCCCCTCGGGCTGGTGTCCCCGGCATTTTATTTGGTTTGTTATTTGTTCATACTTAAGTGTGTCGCCAGCGTCTTGTATTGGTTTTATTCGAAAAACTTGTCGTATGTCGTCCTCGGATCGAAGGAGGAGCCCAGGACAATAGCCCACACCATAACACTCTGATTTCGGATCCACATCCACATCCACAGCCACAGCCACATCCACACTCGTATCCTCGGGTAAGCAAAGTAAGTTGTTGAGTAGATTACGTTTTTGCGACGCTCGCCTGCCATTGTCTTTAAGTTTTTGCCGTCCTTTATGGCCAACGAGGTGGCCAGGTCCCCGGTGACCCTGTAAACTTCAAATTGCTACAAGTGACACACCTATCCTTCGATCCTTCGGCCAGGACAATGGTCAGGTGGTCAGGCGGCCAGGTGAGGATGGGTGTGCCTTCTTCCGGTGGCAAGGCGCCTTCAATGACACAAAGCTGGCGAAAAAATCCAAAAATAAACAAATTCGAACAATGTCGTGTGTAATTTAAACACTTGTCCCTGGATGTTTCTGCTGGTTTTTGGCCAGGTTACGGACAGCCTTGTTGTGTCCATTTGGCAGTTTAAGTTATTCGAATTACATGTATTCATAGTTTATATACATGAAAGCAATCAGTCAATACAATATAATTTTATTAAAATATAATATTGGGTTTGTATTGAAATCAATTTCATAGTTTTAATTACGTTCCAAACTATTATCAGTGACTCCTCCAATCCTTGGCTTAACCCACTTTTAAATAGGTTTTCTGGTCTACTGACCTCATCCCAACTAAACATATTTAGCCCCCCAAACCCCTTAAAACTCAATACGATCCAATTCCGCGAGTGGGGAACTGGGGAAGATCCAAATCCCTGGGGCCGCACACATGACAGGCCGTGCCTAAGCCATATTTTGTGCCACAGTCATGTAAGTACATAATTCAGCAAAATGTTAATTTAATTAAATTATGAATATGAAATTTTCGGTGGCTGGCTGCTCCGTCAGGTGAAGAGGACCGAGGACCAAGGACCAAATTCGGGGGCGGGCCACTTTGAATGGCACCAAAAACTCGACGCGCTTCGACTGGGCAAATTCATTTATATTTCGCACACGGGGGCGACTCTCTTCGCTCCGCTCCGGCTTTGCTTTTTGTGTGGCAGCTCGGAACATTTACTGGGGAGCTGCAAACCGAGTTCTGAATGCTGAATTCTGGAACGGGGCTCCCCGTTCTCAATACGGAGCGTGGCCCAAAGCCACATACGGCGCACGAGCCAAATGGCAGCATGACCAGCAGCAGCCATTGCCACATGTTGATTTTGCAAACTGAAATTATATAATGCTATGGCTGGTAAACAAGCCGCGGCACACATGACTGCATAAATAAACTGGAATTCGAAGAAAACAACATCATTAAAGTATTCTCTGGGCGGCAAACATGGAGCAAATGTGTTCCGCTTCCGAAACACACAGCCCCAAACCCCAAAACATACTCGTATATTCGTATATTCGTGTTCTCGGAGGAGGTCCACAAACACACGTGGTCCGCAGCCACAGCCGGCTAATATCAGCCGAATCCAGAATTACTAAAAACCAAATGTGCAGCCGCATTATAAACATGCAGCGAGGCAGTTACCAAAAATAATGAGCCCGCTGACTGAGTGTTTGTTTGGTCAGCAGCTCCCAAAAGGGAATGGACTGAGTGCACTCAGAGCAAGTGGATAGTACTCAAAAATAAATACATAATATTTTTTTAGTTTTAAATCCTTTCGTATCTGACACTTTCTTTTGGAGTGCTTTTGTGGCTTGAAAGACGTTAAGCATTTTATTTTATAAAGGGGAAAAACTTTATTAAACTTCCGCTTTTATTGTTATTTGAAGCGGCCAAGAAAACTCCTTCGCAAATGCCAAGTGCTAAGTGTACGAAAGTGCAAGCGCTCAAATTAATGAAATTCTGGATTGAAAAGTGCAAAATTCACTTGAAATGTGAAATGTGCAGTCCGCCAGCTCGGTCAGTTGGTTTTCGTTGGGGAGCTGAAACGGAATCCGCTGCCGGCGGAATTGAGTTGCTGAGCCAGGCCAAAAGCTATCGGTGCAGAATCTGCGTGGCCAGCACAATGCGAAAACACGCCAAGTCGCATCATAAATTCAATTTTTTTATGCGGCTGCTAAGACAAAACGCCAAGAGTTGACATTAAGCAGCCGGATGACGGAGAACGAAGAGCGAGGACGGCAGGACTCGCAGGACTTGCAGGACTCCCCAGCTGCAGTGACAGCGATGACGACCCACGACGAGTGGGAACGAGTGAGTGGGAAAGGAGGCCATCAACTGAAATGCAACCGAGGCTTCAGTTCCGACTTCGGACTCAGATCCTGATTCAGATTCAGATCCAATGCGCGTGACAGAAACCACAGGGCTGTCAGCAGAGCAACCGCCTTGGATGGCCATTACCCGAGTCGCAGCGTCCTTTGTTTGACATGAAGTCCTGGATGGCTGGATGGCTGGCCAGGATGGGGACCAGGATGGGGCTCCAATGGGGTTGTCAACGGCGGATGCTGGATGGCTGCCATAACTGTAACTATATATGGCAGCGTTCTTATTCCGGGCCCACTGCTCGCTCTGCATTTGTAACAGAGCTTTTCGTAAATTGATCCAATTTATGCTTATTTTATGGCAAATTACGAGCGAAGCAAGCAAGTCGTCCTGGGACCCTGGGACCCTGATACCCCGATACTCTGGCCACCGACACCACACCACAGGGAGTCCTGCAGTCCGAGGACCTGATTAAAGGCCCTTTACGTATCCATGTCGTCAGCTAAATGATGTACATCGGCAATCAGGAAATATTTAAAGCAGGAGCTCGAACATTGAGGGAAAATAATACAATTCGGAGAGAGCACTTTCTACCTTTCGATAGAGAACCAATCCAATTGCTTTCACCCGATTGATTGTCTTTGTTCTAAATATACAAATTTAATTTGGTTTTCCCAAAAAAATGTCAGGTGAAAGCAATATCATGGGATAAATATACAACTAATCCGCTTTTTATATTCAAAGGCCTTTAGGCGCATTTAATTTTGGCAATCATATTTATTGAAATTGTTCTAAGCATTTTTTTTTGGCTTTTTGTCCCGAACAGGTGACACTTTTTTGGAAAATGAAATGCAGCTTTTGCCGCTACTGGTATTAAATAAATGCAAAATTGAATAGCCGTCAAAACTGAAAGCGGGCATCATGTTTTATTGAAATGCGTGGTGTGCATTTGAATTTATAAAGCCTGCCTGAGCTTCTCTGCAATATATATACTCTGTATGCCAGCTCACATATATACACATTCGATCTGGCATCCACTTGAGTTGTCGGGCGACAACTGCTGATTGTTCGCTACTTTCACCCACACAATTTGCCTGCTAACTTGCCTTTATTGGCTTCTAAATGCAGCTCTAAATCCTTTGTACAAATTGCCATACTGCTGCCAGCTGCCTCTTGTGCGGAATGTCCTTGCTTGTTGCATTGTTTTCGTATAATAAAATTAAACTTATGCACTCGCTCCACCCCCTCAAGGATTTCTGGGAAACTGGGGAGCTGGAGAAGTTCCCGCCCGAGGCGATTGGGTGAGCATTTGTTAAGTGGCAAAAGATTGAAATGAAGGCAAACACACAATTGCATGCGAGCGGGAACTGACGTGCAGATTATTGGCATGTAAGCGTAAGTGTGCGTGAGTACACTGCGAGAAATTGCCTAATAAGTTTGTAGGAAAATCTAATAGTAAGCAAGGAACATAATTCGAAATTAACCCTATTATTTTGTTTAAGTACCTACTATTAAAATCTAATTTGATAAACAACCTCTTTTTGTTTGAATATCTAATAGTGCAAAGTATTTTTCCCTCTGGTGTTTGAGGGTGTGTAAGTGAAATGAAATGGAACGAATCGGTTTCAACAAAGTGGGGTTCTGCATGGGGCTTACCGACTGCCAGATAAAGTTAAAAGGGGCGCCAACGCAATTTGCTCGGGGTCAGTTCGCCAGCAATTTCGTTGATAACTTATGTCATTCAACAAATGAAGTTGACATGAAATGCCCTGCCCCTCTGCCCCCTTCCATCTGCCCCATTCTGCACCCCCCGTCGACAGGCAGCATTTAATATTCGAACTTAACTTTGGCCCCTGTCAAATGGCCCACCTACACGTGACGCACACACTGAGTTGTTTCAGTCAGTCATCTGAGCCCTGTGCACCTGGGCGGCAAAACCTTAAACATGCTGCAGCCACCGCCTCTCAATTACCTAATTGAAAGTCAAGCCAACGAGATGGGCACAAAGACAAAGCTAGATTCTGATTCTGATTCCGTTTCTGGATCCCGGGGAGAGAGAACCCAGAGCACAGAACTCAAAGCACAGAGCCCAGAACCCGTGGCCTCTCAAGGCTGTGGATGCTGCATATGATTATAAGTTGCAGACTTGTGCCATTCCAATTTGCTCTTTGACATCGCCGCTCTGTGTCGAATGCAAATTGAAAAATCATCGAATGGCCCCGGCGAATGGCTTCCAGTCAGCAGTTGGTAGTTGCCAGTTGGCATTTGGCTGCCGGAAGCGTTTTCCTGCCGCCCCAAACTAATATTGAGTCGGCGGGCTGCAAACTGTTTCCGCTCGACGGCCGGCGGGAAACTGGGTGGCGGAGGCGGAGGTGGAGGTAGATGGAAAGCTCCAGCTGATCCCCAGAACGCCTCCAGCCATGGTTTTTTTGGCACGCAAGTTTTGGCAGTGCTCCTGCAGATCCTGCCTCGCCGCTCTGCTCCTGTTGTTGCCAAAAGTCGCTTGTTAAACAGCGGAAACGGAAACGCCAACAGTCGCACAAAGGGAGCACACAGGCTTTTGGCAACAGGACCCGGCCCACCGGCATCCATCCACCCACCTATTCATCCATCCATCCATCCATCCATCCATACGGCGGGCGAGTGGCAACGTTTCTGAAAAGTGTAAATCAAACTAATTGAATGTTTTTCGCCGAGCGCACAGCCGGTGCCAAGGATATATAGCTGCGATGCTGCACGCCCCGTTAAGCGGCCAGATAGTCGCGCAACAAAAACGAAATCGACAACGAAATCGAAAACTGGAGCACCCCTGTGATGATAAGAAATTCAATTTCGCCCGATGCACACGCTTCTGGTTGAGTGCCGCACGCTCCTTTGACAATTTGATTTGGCAAATATCGCGCATACGCAGCGTTGCTGGGGCCAACTAATCAAAGGCCCATAGAGTCAAAGGGTCGAAGTCGATTTGGCTAATAGTAGCTATTCATTAGCACCTTACAGCGAAAAAGTGATGTATGCCTAAGAAGCCAGCACTCAAATTACGCATGTAAAACGCTGCGAAAAGAAACTTATCAATGGCCCTTTGAAGTAGATGGAATTTAGCTAGGTTTGCAAATAGGCACGATGCATTGAACACACATTTTGACTTGTCGTCAAGCTTCTATATTATTTGTATTCGCACATTTTGGAAAAATTTGACCAAAACAACAATTTTCAGATGATAATGCCGTCTGTCTTTTCTTTATCTTGTTACACAAAAATCTCTACAGTTTTTGACAGGAAAATCAGAATCATGATTTTCTTAAGGTGGGCTAACTTTAAAAAAAAAAAAAAACGAAAACGCAGTTTCTTTGCAATATC
Source organism: Drosophila ficusphila (assembly GCF_018152265.1). Classification (NCBI taxonomy): domain Eukaryota; kingdom Metazoa; phylum Arthropoda; class Insecta; order Diptera; family Drosophilidae; genus Drosophila; species Drosophila ficusphila. The sequence goes on from NW_025064737.1 coordinate 24,356,926, forward strand.
CCATAACTTGGCCAATTTCAATGCGATTCCAATTTATTGGCGATTTGGAATTTTATTGCGAGTTTAACGAGGTATGACATTCCACATTCTGAGCATTTTTTGTTAAACAAGGCGTTAAGCAAAGGGAGTACAAACTGAATATCCCACATACGCACCGTTGCCGGCGGCCAACTAATCAAAGGACCACTGAGCCACCGAGCTGCCAAGCTGTCGAGCTGCAGGATCTTGGCTCGTTCAACTAATAGCCACTATTCATTAGCCGGCAAACCGTCGAATCAATTTGCAACGAACCCTTTAAGCTGCAGTTAAGACGGCTCCCCTTTCCCCTTCACCTGCATTTGTCTGCGGCTGCGAATTGCCGTTAACTTAATGAGCATTTTAGCCATAAAATCACTTGGCATGGCTCAATTGCCACGGCGCTGGCAGCCGGCACAATTTATTTGACTGTTAATTAGAAATTTAAGTTATGCGCTTAGCCTCTGCTCTCGAAGAGCCACTTCCTAGCCGCCGCCGATTAATTCTCTCCGTTCGCCGTTCAATTGGCGCTGCACAAAATTAATTGCAGGCAAAGGCGAGGAAAAGGCAGTGGCTGTGGAATCGGCAGCGGCAACGGCAACTGCAACGGCGACGGCAGCCAGCGCCTTGGAGCATCGCATCGTTTGCGCCCTGGCAAATTCGAAATAATTTATAATTTGGCACAATTACGCCCAGCCGCAGGACGGCTTCGTTCTACGTCCTTCGGCAAGTGCTCCTTGCCGCAGGACGAGGCCATGAACCGGTCTGATCTGCTCCGCGGGTTTCGAGTTCGAGCCCCGGGCTTTGGTCTTGGGCCCGGGGTTATATGGGTCATTTGCCATGCAATTGCATTCTATCGATTTTCCTCTGCTCTGCCGGAGATGTAATAAACTTTCACTTGTTTTGTCGCCGTTGCCGTTGCTTTTGCCGCGAGGCGGGAAAGCGGAAAGGCGGGAAAGCGGAAGGGCGGGAAAGCGGAAGGGCGGAGAAGCGGAAATCAGCGGGTGCCGAGGGAAAGTTGCGGACGGTGGTAAACACATTGCTCATAGCCAAAACATTTGGCACACTGCCCCGCCAGACAGCCAGGATGCACTGCCAGAGAAAGTGGGCATAAAAGCCATTATGGAACCACAGAACATAAAAGCCAACCAATCCTAAACTTATTCTATCTCTAGTCAGTAATTTAGAGCACTGTTTTATTCATGGAAAGCAGGAAAAGAGTTTCCACCCAGCAGCAATAGAAGTGCTCGCCTTAAATGCAGGAATATTTTGGCCTCACTAAGCTCCAGCTTAAGTGACCATAAACTTTCGGATTGCCGGATTAAACGGGGATAAATCTCATTTTTTTCTCTCCGTGCAGCAACACCAGCAGATTTAGCTGGGATTGTCAAGTGGTTTTTGGCTCGGTCCCGAGATTTGGCTCCGCTTTTGTGATTTCTTTTCAGCTGGTCCATTGTTTGCCCAGAAATTGGGTCAATAGCCTTTCGGGGGAGGTGTTCTGCCCGCAGCTGCTGGCGATCCTGCTCCTGTTCTCCCAGCTTTTCCTGTTTTTCCTGCTGCTGCTGCTACTACTGCTGCTTCTGATGATAATGACGGGGATGATGGCGATGGCGACGGGCAATGGCGATGGCCATGGAGATGGAGATGGGCAGCTCGGTGATGAGCAGTGGGCCTGGCCCGGACTTGCAGCCATTGTTTCAACTTCTGTGCTTGTAATTTCCTCCTGCTGCACATGCAGCGTGCAACACAACTCAGTCCGGCTGGCTTTTCACTTTCCACTTTCCACTTTTGTTGCTGCCGCACTGATTACGGCTGCTTGTTAGTGCGTTTGACTGTGCGGTTTTTATGCTCGTTTACATGCATGTATTTGTATACCGGAGTCCTTGCCAAGCGCACTAAGCACCGAGCACCCAAAACACACATTTTAGCTTAATTTGCAACTTGTTAGATGTTAGCTGTTAGCTGATGGCTGATGGCTGTTGGCTGGCAGCAGAAGAGTCTCCCTCGGTCTCGCCAAAAACTCATGTGTAAACAAATCAAACTTGAAACTAAAGCTTAGCCCCGAACATTTCGCAATAATGAGCAATGCTCGGGGGCCAAAAGAAAACTTGGTCTGGCCCCGATCCGATCAACGAGGGCAACAAGTTGGCCCGAAGAAGAAGCCAACATTGTTAAATCAGCTTTAAGCTGCAGCTATTTGCGGCCCTCCTCCCGAAGCTCGAGCTCGAGCTGTTTGTCTGCCAAGAAGCGGCGATGTTTGCCAAGTTCCTTTTCATTTCGGTGAAACAAAGGTCCTTCCAATCGACAGCCCCCTCCTCCTCCCCCTCCTCACTTGTCCCGATTCCGGACTTAGTCGACTGGCGTTGTTTAAAATGCGTAACCATATCCCGGCCATGAATTTATGCAGTCAACTGTATAAAAGGCGTAAAGTGTCCGAGGACCATCAGTGGCATCGTGGCTCAGTGGCATCGTGGCTCAGTGGCATCGTGGCTCGGGTGGCCGGTTGCGAGGAGTTTGTTTTGGTGGGGGAAACCGCCGCAAGGACTCCACTCCAGAGCAGCATCCGACCGACGGCCTCTTCATTTATTTCATGCTTCATTGCATTGCGATATGTGTCGGGAAGCAGACAATCAGGCACTCAGAAAAACAAGTGATAAGAAATCGAAGGTGGAGTAATAGTACTTAAAATACTGGTGTATTTTCATGCTATACATATATTTCTTAAATAGCTTGTATTTAAACTCCATTCTGTTTTTTCTAGTTTCTCTAGGAAGGTTCAACTCCTTTCCATTTCAGGTCAATATCCATTTCTCCCTCTGCGTCTTAAACCTCCAGAGCCTGGGAAACACACTGGACACCAACTCCTTGTGGGACTTGTTTGGCCAGCACTACTCGTCCTGGTTGTTTTTATTCAATTACCAATTCGAATGCTGACATTGCCCCACGCCAGTCGATAGTCGATAGTCGATCGCCAGCAGCTGCAGCCGTTTGTCTTGCCAATTGGCCGAACCCATCAACAAACCGAGCCAGCTGGAGCATTATTGTAATTCAGCCAGCTCGACCCGCTCTCGATTTTAAATTGTTTGGAAGCAATAAAAAGTTTATCAAGTGTAAAGCGAAAAACAGCGCACGAAGCCCTTGACTTTCGGCACTCAGTGTTAATTGTTCTGAGCTTTAAGTTTGGAAACGGTGCCACATTTCAAGGACCCTGCTGGCAGGGCTTAAGTCGGACTAAAAGTAATACAAAACAATGGGCCAACACCCACACACACACACACACACACACAATCACACAAAGCAGAAGAGCAGAGAGAGAAAAACGCACAGCAAATAAATCAATTGGCTTTGCCTAAAACGTTCGAAATTGATTTCAAGTTCTTCGGCCCATTGTTTTTATATGCAACAAAGGGACAATTTTTCATTTCCAGCGGCAACAATAAAAGCAATACAAGGTCCTTTTCATGGCGGCACACACTTCATGGCGGCCGACACACACATGCGGTCGATCCCTGGGCATGTAAATTGGCCGCATTGTTTATGAGCCCGGCCATCCTGCGAGTCCTTCGACCAGCCCCCCTCCTTCTCCTCGAACCCCATGTTCTCCGAAGAGTATTGATTGTCAATTCAGTTTAAGCGCCGGCCATAAATTCAGTAAATGACCAGCGTCCAGCCGAAGCTGCCGCCATTCTTCTTAATTTTCCGAAATGCACAAAAACAATTTTCAAATTGCACGAAAGACGCCCGCAACGCGGACAAATGAGGAATCCATTTCTTAGGGTAATAGTTTGGTTGTGTTATAAATTCCAGGGAGCATTCGGATAGAACAAAACGATCATCAATTTGTTTGTGGTTGTATGACCTATTTTAAAGATTTAAAGAGCTAAACAAATCCTTCTGCTGAACTGCGTGTTATTTCAAAGTCAAAGGATATCGGATTGCACTTGAAACGCGTGAGGAGGGAGCTCATGTTTGGTCATTAGACCCGACACATTGTCAACACGTAACAACTGCCAACTGACAGCCGTCAACTGTTTATGTTTGCCATTTACCAGGCACAACATTTTGATTACGCATACGCCATGTGGACCCAAGCGAGGTTGGTTGCTTTGACAGGCGCCTCGAATTCGATTGCGCCCATAAATAAAAGTCGGCTGCTGGTCATCAGTCGATTGGAGATGCACCCGCTGCTTGTTTGTGTTTCGGCGCTTTGCTTCTGTCGGCTTTGTGGAGCGGGGACTCCACTTTGCCGGGATTGCCGGGTGAATGTCATATATCCGGATGCGGAAAAAGTGCCGGAGCAAGTGCCAAAAAGTCAACGAATAGTGCGCATCATCAACGAATTCAGGCGAATCAGCAGGGAAGAATTGGAACGCAGAGATCAAATCAGGACGCATAACTTGCAGGCCAAGGATCTCCGCTTTATAGCGAAGGTGAAGGTCGGGAACTCCACTCGATGCAGTGCAGCCTTGGTGGCCCCCAGCTTGGTGATCAGCTCCAGTGTTTGCTTTCGAAATGAGAGCCCCCAGCAAATTGAAGTACTTTTCACTGGTGGGAAAAAGTTCGAAGTGGATAACGTAGTTAAAGCGGAGTTCTGTCCCGAACTCATCCTGCTCCACCTGAAAACTCCTACTGCAATAAATCCGATAAACATAAGCCATCAGAGCCTGCAGTTGGGCGATAATGTCTCCATGATGATGGCCAGTCCAGATCTGAGTTTTTATGGCCGTCGGCGCACTAAAATCATTTCGAATCGTGCCTGCAAGTCAACTTTTATGGAGGAGGAGTCTGTTTTCATAACACCCAATATGGTGTGTGCTAAGAACTCCATTACTCCGGAGAAATGTGCCACTTTTCCCGGAGATGCTTTGCTGATGGACCACGAATTAAGTGGCTTGAATATTTATGGATTTCGTTGTTTTTTAAACGCACTCAATGGAGATTTTTATATTAACCTTAGTAAACTGCAGCCGATGATCAGTGATTTGATACGGAAACTTAATGGTTAAAAGCTGAAAATTTTAACTGAATCGATTAGATACAGATAAGAACTATTTATCAAAGTGAACGGATTTCTATTTGAAAGCCATTATGCAGCTAAAGAGTCTGCTAGTAATACCATTTGGTTTTCTTTCTATTTTAGTCTCTTCCCAATGGGTGCCACAAGTTAATGAGGGTGAAGTGCCGCCAAATGGAAGACCTTATCAGATTGTGCGGGTAATAGAGTACTTAGTACCCTATCCGTACCACAGATCACCGAAAATATCTGCCAGAAGTCAGAATGTTAACAGCAAGGAACCCAATAGCCTGGAGATTATTCCAGCTGAAATCGAAAGACTTCTAACGAATGATGAAGCCACAGAAAAACCAAAGACAGTCAAACACTTCCTGATGAAAATTCTCCACGAAAACAGAGTAATCTGCAGTGGAGCCCTAATCTCCAGTCGATTGGTTTTGACCTCGGCCCACTGTTTTCCCAGGACCTCCCGCAATCCTTTAGCTCATCAATACAAACTGCAAGCCAGTCGGAGTCGCATATATTCGGTGGCGAGTATAATTCGAGGGACCATTGAAGACATGGCCCTGATGTTGCTCCAGTCTCCGCTGCGGGATGCATTCGTTGAGCCCATTGGACTCTGTGCCACTCCTCTGCAGCGAAACGACAACGTCACCATGTTCATGTCGCAGCAGCATCTGCGATTCCTGCGCACCAAACTCATCGCCAACAGGAATTGCAAGCGCAGTTATGCCCAGGACGAGAACGCCTTCATCACCAAGACCATGTTGTGTGCCCAGAACTCCAACAGACTGGAGGACTGCCAGACGATGAAGGGGGATCTGCTCCTCCACCAGGATCGGGTGTGTGGGGTCGATATTTACGGGCAGCACTGCACCGATGGAGCTGTGAATGGAGAGCTCTACGCGGATGTCTTCAAGGCCAGGACACAATTGCAGCGATTGATCGAAAGATATTCCCCATCCGACTCTTAATGATGAATAATTAATCACGTATTTAATAAATATTCATACTGTAGGGTAGGGGAAAAGTATGCATGTAAAATTCATATTTTTATATCTTTGTTTTATTACTATTTAAGGTTAAATATTTACCTCTGCAGCTCAGCTCTGTGGCTCTGTAACCCAGTAACAATCCTCATGCCGAGAAATCAAGAGATGGCAAATACATTTATTGTCGTTGCTCAATGCTCGTGTGCTGCCCAAATCAAATCAATCTCACTAAACAAACACGGGAAACAAAAGGACGAGAGCGGGCGGAACTCAAAATGGCAAATGGAGTGAAGCCGCCTTCCGTTCCTCGATGGGAAAATTGAAAGTCGCCGAACGCAGCCAACAAAATCAGAGGAACACAAGGGCAATATTTTTGTAACATTTTATTTTCTTTCAATTTGCGGCTTAAAAAAGTTAACTGCTCCCATCAAAATGCCCTGAACTGCAATGACTATGATGTATGTAAATTTGAGCGGGACACAAAAAGAAAATTGTAAACCAAAAAAAAAGGAAAAAAAAACAAAAACAGACACGACCAAACCCCCTAAAAACATCATGACAGCAAAAAGGTGTTACACTTGGCTTGAAATTTACACCATCGGTGGGCGTGGCAACAAAGGGCTTCTGTGGCAAAAAGGGGGGCCACTGAAGAGCTGAAAAAACCCCCGAAGCTGCGCCGGCGACCATGGCTTTTGGCTTTGGCTTTGCGCTAAAATATGCAATTTTGTCATGAAATATGCACATGTCCACCGCGCGGCAAGGACGATCCGCCAGAAGCCAACCCCACTATCGGCGACAGCAACAAAATAAATTTAAAAAGCAACATACATAAATAAATTAAACATTTTAAAAACCCGACGGGAATAATGAAAGATATAAAAGGCGCGGACTGAACGAACACGGAACTGCCCTACGCGGGGATTAAGTTTATTAATAATACAACTCTTCTTCGGCAAATTAAGTACATAAAAATCATGTGTAAGGGAGACATAAAATGCATTAGCTTAAGCAAAGAATTAGCCAGATAAAAGCGCATTGGGGCATCAATCTGGCCGAGAGAAAAGTCGGCTAGTTCGCCAGCCACACCCACCATTTGACATTTAAATGCGGCGAAGCCTGTCGAAAATGTTGCCGGCAACATCAACGCGAACAACTAAATTTATGTACATAGAAATTAATATTAAAGAAAAAACGAACGCTGAATAGCATGTTCTCGCATAAAAGGATGATGGTATTAGTGCGACACGGATAATATTGAAACGGAAAACAGCAATGTCGCGCGCAAAACTTCGGCACTCGTGTGATAATAAAAACAATAAAACAAATATATTCCATTTGACTAAAAAATTGTTTCCCCGGGGGTTTCGGCTGGATAATGCGCCCCGACCACTTGAACCACTTAGCCCACTTCACCCACTTCACCCACTTCACCCACTTGGCCCACTGTGGCACCTCTTCTGCAGCGACCCGCTGACCCACCGCAAATATTTATTGTTTGACAATTTTTATTGCCTACTTTCAGGCGATTGTCGCTAGCGCAAAAACGGAAGCGCCGGCTAACAAAAAAGGAGAAACTTTTCAGAAAAATTCAAAAGGCGTTAAAATGATTTCGAGAAACTTTTGCCTTACGTGACTTTGGGCCCAGAGCATCGCCGGCCCGGCCTACATATTGTTCAATTTCCGACCGAGTCGCAGTCGGCCTGACTGAATCAAATAGGTGGCATAAACAGCAGCCGCCGCGGCAGCAAAAGTGTTCGGGGACCCGGCGCTGGGCATAAAATAAAAGTTTTCCACTTAAGGTTTATGAAAAGTTTAAGTCCGGCAGGCCGAAGGGCGAATCCAACCCACCCACCAACCACCACCCACCGCACACATTCACACCTATAGCCTTCGAATGCGGAAGCGGAAACTACGGTCGAAAAATGATGAATACCCACTCCGGCCGAAGGACTCGAACCCGGGACCCTTCGATCCCCGGCCGATACACAAAACACACTCCAGGGGGACGCATCCTTGGACCGCTCCAAGATTTCCCCCAATGAGGAAGCGCCGCCCACCGACTTTCCCGGTCATAACCACTTAGGAGCCGCCAAGTTTTCATCGGTACAGTAAGGCGGCCGTGGAAAACTCCCCGAATGCAAATAATAATGTAATTGCCAGCCATTTGGCTCAAGTCTGTTTACCTTTCGCTTCAGCGCTGTTAAACTTTTATGAGATTCGGACTGAATTTTAAAGCATTTACACCTGGCCCGCGATGACAAATGGGCAAATGAATTGAACCCGATTGCGGGGCTGAGAGCCAATTTAAAATCCCCCGACTAATTGCAGGTCGGGCCACTAATTGAGTGCAAGTCAAGCAAATCGCCTAATTAGCAGCGCCCATCTAAGCGGACTACGATTGCCGGCCGAGGACCCAGAGCCGATGAAAAGGATATGCAATTTGCACGGCCAGGACACTTGATCTGAGCCGGCGCGGAAAATTGACAGGCAGGCCGCGGCATTCCGGTTTAATGCGCTATTAATTGGCTGCTTAGCGGGCCAGCAGTTGCCATTCCCTTTTCTGCCTATAGACTATAGACTGTGATCACAGAATCCTAATGATTTCTGAATTGTAGCATCAATAATTACCTTTTCTAAAATAGGTAACTACAGCTTATATAATATTATATTTCTGACTAAAAAGTCGCACAATGTATTATGTTCCTTAACCAAATAAGATTAGGTAGAATTTTTCTCTTCACTCCTAGGTAAAATTGCTTAACACAAAAAATAATTCCGAGTGCACTCGTACGACTGGTGGTGTATGCAAATGAGCGTGCATATTTTTTCGACTCCACTTACGGTCTAAGTGCTAGGCCGGAGTACATTTCGAGAACGCCCTCGGATGTCGCCGGGAAGACCACGTGCCAAGGGGCCACCACGTGCCTCGGGGGCCAACCACGTCGCCCGCTGACTTTTCATAGATTTAGGAGTACATTTTTCTCTGGGCCACAGCACCACGGCACCACTTTGCCGCTGAGCCGAACGCACCGCACAATTTGGTGGGTGGGTACGTGCCACGTCCACGGAAAACCACCGATGTCACTGTCTCCCGAACATCCACACGTGGAGCAGACACACATATTTATTTGAGCTGCGCATAATGAGCGTTATTTATATTTAAGCAGCTGCGGAGCAGACGCAAATCGTAAATAAAACGTTTTAATTTATTAGGCAAATGATAATTTTGCGAACGCATAGGGGCAGAAAACGCCATAAAACCGATGTGATAATTGCAAAAACGGAGGCCCAAGGCCCGAATACGTTTAACCCCAGGACAATCAATCAAATTAACCCAGTGCCCAAGGCCAAGTAGCCAAATGCCCAAATTGATTTGTTGGCCTTCGGGCAAGGTCGGCCTTTGACGTCGCCAGACGTCTAAATTGAATCAGTTAGCGTTGGTGTAGAAATATAATTGGGCAAAGTGAAAAACTAATTGAGCCTAAAGAACCCAGGCAGGTTAACCTAAGGCGATTGATTTTCTAACTTCAGCTTAATAATTAAATATACAGTGTGTGGTTACATAAATAAATAGTAAAACTGCATATCCAAACAATTTATTTGAATTGAACGATTCTTTTTCTGTTAAACAATACTTAAAATGGCTAATTGATCTAAGCACCTGCGGCTTCCTACTTTCAGCAGATTCTTTTTCCTTTTCAAATTATTATTGCATCTCTGGGTTCCATTAGGACTCGGCCAGCTCCTTCGTCCTGAAAGCTTATTATGATAATTGGAAATTATATGTAAAAGTGATGACTTAGCGGCCAGGGGCCCCGAGACAATCATCCCGGCCAAACTAGCATTTGTGCCGCATTAATCAGATTATTAATGGCGCACAAAAGAGCGATACGGCAGTGAGGGCAGGGAGCCGAACGTAATTGAATACTAATGCAATCAATTAAAGTTGAACTCCGGCACACGTGCAAGGACGCGGGAGTCGCAGGATAAGACTTGGAGCCTCTTCCGGCCAAGACGCAGATGCCACGGAAGCCGAAGTGGAAGTGCAGTGACGGATGGTCCGATGCTGATGCCAATGCTGATGAGTTCAATCAAGTTGTAAACATGATTCCTCCACATTCTATTAATGCGCCGACAGTCTCAGTAACTCAATACACAATCAACGGCGTTTTAGAGTTCATTTGCGTGGTATAAAAAGGGAAATCAAATCATAAAAAATAATACGCCGCTTTGTGGAGGTCGGGCAGCAGCAACAGGATGTGTGTTTGGGTGGTGGGTGGTGGGTCCCACCAGCAGACAGTTGCGGAGGAAAAGGAATCAACATCGGCAAGTCCTTACCTTTGGCATTCCGCCGGAGAAGGCTGGGTCCTCCTTCCGCTTCTCTGTTCAACTTCAAATTGATGCAATTTATGAAAACTTTTGTGCGCTCAATTGCAAATACAAGTGTACAAGTGTACAATCTCTGTCATTTTTATGCACTTCCCCTAGTTATGCCAAAGCAATTTCTCTCTTTTGGCAAGTTTGCTTTCGTTTTCGCCCGAGTTCCCATCTTGATTTCCCAACCTTTTTTACCATTTCACGTACTTCTGGCCCTGGAATCCCTTCCTTTTGCGCCGTTTCCCCTTTCCCCACTCGAGCATTGTGCGGCAAATTAAGCGCATTGCAAGTGATTTGATTTGCCTCTATATAGAAAATACTTCAAATTTCCTTTGCCATAGCAGCAATCGCTTTAAAGCTCCCAGAGAACGACTGCGAACGAAAAGTAATTCCCAGCTAATGACTGTCATTTGTATCTGAGAATGAAATGTGCGCCACTCCTGACGGCGTTTATTTATTTTTATTGCAAAGGCACAGCGCGTGTCTGTAATTACCGCCAAGCATTCAAAGTTCCGCCAACGAATTATGGCGTTTAATAATTTTGAGTGAGTGCAGCGGTGCCGGAGATCCAATGCCTCAAACAACTCCAGGCGGGAGTAGCCAGGCGGAACTGCACAGGACTGAACGTAATAATTTAGGAAAGTAATTCAATGAAGTGGTAAACAAAAATTAAAGGTATTACCTACAGTTCAAGACATTGAAACAAAGGGAATATTTGAAAGCAAATCTCGGGCTTAAATGGTTTAAAGTAAAAAGAAAATTTCACATTTCTAAAAATAAATTGTACAAATTTTAAAGGTTGAGTGACCTTTATTGACGCCACGCTTATACAGCTTCTAAAAATAGCCATTTGTCTGGGCAATCCAATAAATACAGCAGTTATTGGAAACAGAGCCAGGGAATCCATAACAGTTAAAAAGTTTCATGAGTCAGAAGATGACTGTCCACAGCCATTTTAACAGGTATAAGGATAACAGTCCTTGCACAACAGGGCAAATGGCAGCATGACTTAATAGACCAGAGGCACAACATTTCCGTTACAGAGAAACCACCCCTGAATTTCCCCCTCCTTTTTCGAACATTGCCCCGTTTCCAGGGGATGTTGAGTCTACAGAATGTTAACCGACTACGGAAGTAGTACTGCTAATGTAATGTTAGCAGGAATCCTGCCGCTGCCAGAAAAGTCCTGTAAACTGATGCTTCATACAACCTGTTTCCTTTTATGAATAACACTCTGAAGGAATTTGAATTGAATTTTGTTCTATGAGCTATAACTGCACACAGAAAACACATATGTTGATTAAATTTAAAAATAAAAGTTGTACTTACCTTAAAAAATCCTCTTCGTATTTAGGTAAAAAATACGTATTACTTTCTTTTCTTGCCTTCGATTTACGTTAACATGAAGTCAATTGACCTGTGGGAACATCTGGACAACTGGGGTAAGTAGAGCGATCAATCTAACAAATTCAGTTCACCGCAAGAAAAAGTGTATTAGGAATTAATGGAGGTTTCGACTGCAAACAGAATTATTTCCGAACACTAGCAAGAGAAGGTCTCTTATACATTTCGTGCAGTGTACAGTGGGAAGTTCATTTGGCAAATGGAAGTTTCTCATTTAGCTTCCGGCTGATGAGGTGGAGATGAGGGTCTGAGCCAGGCCAGTGGCTTTTGGCCCCTTTAAAATAGTTTTAATTGAATTTATTGATATTTTAGAATGGAGCAGAGAGATAGACCGTCGCACACACACTCTTCCTCCACTCAAATGCAAACCCAGAAGCAGAATGAACTGGGGACTCGAGCTCGGGGCTCTGGGATTTGGGAATTGGAATGTGGGGGCTGTGCCAAATGTGGCCCGAAAAACCAAACTTTAGTTAACTTTTCATCAGGCTAATAAAGCGTGCGTCTTTTGGCAACAAAATGGCGGCGATGGAGACAACGACACCAAATCAATGCTCAAAGTCTTGGCCCCTCAAAGCGAGTGTGGGAGTGTGTTACTGTGTGTGTGTGTGTGTGATTATAGCTGCGACTAATGAATAGAAATGTCGTCCTTCAAAACTTTTCGGTTGCCAGGCCAAGGAAAATCTACCAGTTTCCCTCTCGTTCTGCTCTTGTGTGGGGGGAGTGGGGGGGTTAATGAAAATCTGATTTTTGTTCCATATCCCACACACAAATGTCTTACGCTTTCAAGTTGACTTTGAGTTCTTGGCTTTTTGAGGGCTCAAGGAAGCGTGGCAGAAGATTTGCGGCTCACTTGGAATGCAAAACTTAAATGCGTGCCATATGAATCGTTAATTGTGTGGGCGTGGCAGCAGGCGGAGGCGGAGGCGGAGGCGGAGGCGGAAGCGGATGCGGGTTGGAAGAGGAAGAGAAAGTGAGCGGCAAAGGGTGAATGAATTAAGTTGGCGCCAAAAGTAAGCGAGCTTTGCAGCTACTAGAATACGAAAACATATTGGAACGTTGCGGTTCAGTGTCATAAATGTTAGATGAACTGTAGAATTTTAAATTTACCTTATCTCGGGAGCTTTTCATTTTAGATTTTAGCTCTGTACAAAGTAGTTTTATTTGAAAGCGGATCAAAGCATAAGCATATATTTGTACAATCCAATTTGCTCGTCTGCTAACACTCACAAGACATTAATGGGCTTCCCTCCTCATCGTAAATACTTTCATATAAAGTCTAGCAGCAATGGCAAATATTTTCGTGCGCATTCATAAAATTTGACATTAGCATATTGCATTTCCATTGCGTTAATGTGACAAAATGACAAATGAAGTTGGCTCCGCTGCTCGAGTCGCTCTGCCAGTCGAAAGCCGTCTGTCTCGTTTCATTTCCTCCGCCTGCCTTCCGGTTCGCTCGAATGCTATTTTATGCGTTTCGCGGCAAGCTGCACTTGAATCTGCATTTGCATTTCTCCGAGCGTGGCAAGAAGCAAAACACCCTGACAAGCGTTTACAAACTCGCCAGTGCGACAACGCCAGCAACAAGCCAAGTAGCGCGGCAACTTTGAAATTGATAAATTGATTTATGCAGGCGAAACAGAGGGAAGGGAAGGAATCTCCCGAGCGGGCGAAACTTGGCTGGCTGCACAAGTCCCTTTTTATATATCTATTCGCTGAGGATAAAACTGGAGCGGCGGGGGCGAGAACAGAAATGTGTGGCCCACCCACAGGCTGACGTGACAGCCTCGGGACACAAAAGGCACTGACACCGAACCTGCGGCTCAGACAGGACCAGCTGCCCAAGTGCTGCTACATACGAAATCAATTAATAAACAATATGAAACAGAGTTTGCAATTGTTCGTGTGTCCGCTGCAGATTTGACCTCTCGACAGCTTTTGTGGCTATTTCTGCCACATCGCATGGCATGTTTTTTGTGAAAGCCTCGCTTTAAGTCACTCTCGGTTCCATTGTGCCGGGATTTGGGGCCATTACTGCTGCCGTGGTTCCTGCTGATTGACCCACGCCCCATCACGTATCGACGGCAGGCCCACCGTATCAGTATCATTTTTTGCGAAGCTCTTTCTGTTGCTGTGACCGCCCACATATCATGTACACCTGTGGTTGAAATTAGAGCTTACATTTCTGTACTTCAACTAAAAGACATAACAAGGAGATCCCAAAAAAGCATCTTTCAGCATTTGACTATTTTTAAATAATTTGTAACGTTGTGTATAAAGTAACTGATGTTTCCTTAAACTAGTTTACTGGCTACAACTAACTACATGTTTTGCTATCTTCGTAGGCACAACTGTATAAACCATGATAGCAGATTTTGATCTGGACTCGTGTGTGTATGTGTATCTTTTGCATGTGCACTGCGACATTTAAGACAAACATCTCTATATGGTAAACAAGTCACGTGCCACGTGTGTTATTGCTTTTCGTTGCCTTTGATTTTCTGCAGCGAGATGAGGGGGCGGATAGCAAGATGTCGGGCTAATGGGCGGCACCACTCCCACTTTTCCGCCACTTGCCAAAGCAGATGGCATTATAAACTTAATTAAAATATCGGCAGACAGTAATAAATGACAGCCCCCAAAAGCAGGCAATGTTTTCTTTCGCAAAGGCAAGCGGCAAATATTTAAACTCGCACACATATTGCGAAGACTTTGGCGCAGATTCGCGGGCGTGTGTGTATTTATAGACACACCCCAGCGGGAAAGTGAGAAGTAGGTTTTTTATTTGAGTGGAAAACCTCCTTCTTTTAGCAGGCGTAGGGGTAGGGATAGTTGAAAACCTACTTCTTTTAGCAGGCGTAGGTAAGGGATAGAAAATTTCGGACCGCTAAATGGGGTGGGTTTCTGAATATGACCATAAGTTACAACGAAGTTGTGACTAATTATTGTCTTTGTCTTTGTGATGCACGGTCACATCAGCATAAAATTTCGTGCAAAAAGTGTAAAAAGTGAAAAAAGTTGTGTTAATCTTAAAAAACAAGATAAAGGTAAGTTATAACATAAATATTTTTGTTTGTATTTCCTTATTTCAGCGTTACGGATATGGTGAGCATAGGCATTTTTACTAAAACTAAATATAAGCCGCCAGAGGCGGTTGTCAAGTAGGTAAGTTTTTTATTTAAATTTATTTTTCAGTTTTTCAAGAACAAACAATGTTTTTTCTAGAATTTGTAATAGATTCGACTTCAAAGATTCTGGCCCTTGTGTTAATATTAACGGCAAAACTTAACGTGCGCAAGCGGACATTCCGATTTCGTCATTTGAAGAACTCGGCCATTTGGACTCCGATGCCGAAGCTAATCCAGAAGCATTTGTAAGTACTTTTTTTCTTTATTTATTTATTTAGTGCAGAATCTGTACAGCAAATTAAAGTACTTAACAACACAGGTGTCACCAATGAGAAAAGTAAACCAAACCTCAGCATTAAGAAGAGGATTATATATAGTATTTTCTTATTGATTCCTTATCGTCTTGGCAAAGCCTTGCCTTTTGAGACGCCTCAAAGGTCTCGCTGGGAGTAGATTCCTAGCCAGTAAGCTGCGGTGTCTTTCTAATCTATCTCGGTATCGGCTTGTGTGTCTCCCAATCTGTTCTTCCACAGTGTGTAGATTTAGGTCTCTGTGAAGTGTCGTGCCACGCACATACCAGGGACAGTCAGTAATGGTACGTAGAAACCGATTCTGCAACACTTGTAACCTTTTGTAGTTCGATTTGGCTGCGATCCCCCAAATTTGAATACCATAAAGCCAGATTGGCAGGATACAGAATGCATATACTGCCCTCTTGCATCTCAGCGGCAAAGTGCTCCTTCTGTGTGTAAGCCAACGCAGTTGCTGAATCCTTTGGTTACATTTTTTGACTGTTGCTTTCAGATGTGGTCCGAACGTAAGGCGCTTATCCAGTGTGATACCAAGATATTTTGCTTGCGACGGCTGTTCCAAACTGACTCCCTCTAGCTGGATTTCAGGGGTGTTAGATACAAGTCTCTTCAGTGTAAAGCAGGGGTTCGTAGTTTTTTGCGGATTGATTCTCATATTCCAACGTTTACACCAAGCAGAAAGATCCTTAAGGTATTCTTGTATTCCATTTGCTGCTTCCCTCCGACATCTGGAATTGTAGATGACTGCAATGTCATCTGCATATGTAGCAATCAAAGCTTTGGAAGGATCTATCATGTGATGTCTGTTTGGGCTTGGTATATCCACTGTATATAAAGAGTAAAGCAGCGGCCCAAGCACACTGCCCTGAGGTACTCCTGCTCTCATTCTATAGTTATCAGAGTATCTGTCCCTAACTCTGACCTTGAACTCCCGTTCTTCTAGGTAGGATCTCAGAAGACCATAGTAGGGGGCAGGTAGGAGGTTTTTGATTTTAAGCAAAAGTCCAACATGCCACACCTTATCGAAGGCTTGCTGCATATCAATGAAAACTGCGTTGGAATACTCTTTGTCATCAAAGGCCTGCAAAATATGTTTCACCAATCTATGCACTTGTTCCACAGTGCCGTGTCCTCTTCGAAAACCAAATTGGTGGTCTGGCAAGATATTGTCTCGATTCATGATAACTGCTATTCGATTGGCAATGAGTCTCTCCCACAACTTGGACAGGGACGATAAGAGGCTTATCGGACGGTAAGACTCAGGATCAGCCTCTGGCTTACCTGGCTTGTGGATCATCTGAATTGCTGCTAATTTCCATTGCTTTGGGAACACTTGAGTCCTAATAATAGCATTAAATATTAAAGCTATAAATAGAATCGCTTTTATGGGCAAGGCCTTCAACGTTACGTTGCAAATTCTATCAATTCCTGGAGCCTTATTTTTCGGTAAGGACTGGATAACTTCAGATATTTCTTCAATCCTTATAGGCTTTATTGGCAACGACATCTGCAGAGGCGTCTCCAGAGTTTGATGGGTCTCGCTAACCTGAACTGTCGATGCAAAGCTATACGGAGTGAAGCGTTCTTCTAGATGTAGACCGAAAGCATTGGCCTGCTCCACTTCATTTTTTGCGAGCTCACCACTGGGACACCGAACAGGAACCTGTCTAAGGGGCTGGCGCTTAAGCGATTTTGTACATTTCCACAGTGAATAATTTGCATCCACCGTGTAGTCCATGGAAGACAATTTATGCTCAAAAAAATCGCTTCGAAGTCTCCTTAAAAGGGTTCGAAGTTGCATTGCAGCTCTGTACCACAAAATACGGTCTTCAGGATCTTGAGAACGAATTGCTCTTCTTCGAAGGCGCCTTTTTGTTACAATTAGCACCTTGGCTTCCCTTGTGAGAACAACACCATAATTGATAGGACGATAATCCGGTTCCAAAGGCGTCGAAGCAGAAGCAGCCATATAAATATTATTAGTTAGAGTGTCAACTGCATTCTCAATGTCTTGTCGTGAGTCCAGAGCAGAATTTAGTTGAAAGGAGTTATCAAGAATTTGTTTGAAAGAAGTGAGATCAGTCCGACTTGTTATTAACCGAGGGCTTCGGGTGATATTGGAACCATTTGTTAGTAGATTAACAATAAGGGCAATGTGATCAGACTCCAAGTCCCAGTTTTGGCAGATATTGATTTGAGAATCCATAATTCCGTGGTATAAAGCAAAATCGATGCAAGTAGCAGTGTGGCTAGGAACATATGGGTATCTCGTTGGTGAACCAGTGGCAAGTATTTTGGACCCTCTGGCTGAAATCGATTCAACCAGCTCACGGCCTCTGGGTGAATTGTAGGTGTCACCCCACATCCAATGTCTAGCATTCCAGTCACCACCAACTATGTACCTCTGACCACAAGAAGAGAGTATATCAGTGAAATGTCTTTCTACAATTCTTTGGCCTGGAGGACAGTATATTGCGCTTACATCCACGAGTCCTAAGCCGGTCGCAACTTTAATGGAAGACAATTGAATGCTTTTCGTTTCTATAATACGTTGTGGGAAATGACTGAGAGAGCTTCTTACCAATACCGCCGCCCCACCCATTCCTTGATTATGTCGTGAAGGTTTATATGCTGGATAGAAGGAATATCCGAAAATTTTGACAACTTCACCTCGATTGAGCCTAATTTCACTTAAAAGTATAATATCAATGTTGTTGTTGTGCGCAAAGAATTCCACTTCTCTGGCTTTACCTGAAATGCCATTGACATTCCAGATAAGGATTTTGAGTGTATTCATTTTGAGGCTGAAACGTTGTTGTGAAGCACTGATTTGCCCCCAGTCCACTGCTTAATAGAATTGGCCATTTCGAAAACCATATTTTCAAGTCTTTCAAGTCGAAGGCTGTTCTGTTTGTTTTGCTTTTGTTGTTCCTGCTGCTGTTGTTGTAACCACAAAAAGAATTGCTGCTGCTGCTGTTGCTGAAGTTGTTGTTGCCATTTCATAAATTGCTGTTGCTGTTGCTCCAATATAGACTGAACGTCAAGCACATATTGTTGTTGTTGAGTATTCTTCGAATTTTGTACTTGCGGCTGCGCTTGGAGATCATGTAGACGGCGCTGGGCATGACCAATTCCATTTCTTACAATAGAGGCATAAGATAAGCCTATATTATTGCTGGCAGAAGAGTTAGGCATTTGCTGAGATTGCTGCTCTCGGATTGGCTGTTGTTGCTGACGTTTTTGTTGTGGATGTTGTCGCGTTGATTGTTTTTTTGAACTCATCGATCGCCTAAGGTATTCTTGATAAGATTGGCAACCCTTGTAGCTTGCTGTATGATTCCCTCTACAGTGCATACATGTAGGCGGTTGATCTTGGGGACGAACACATTGCTTTGTATGGTGATCTTCTCCACAGCGAGCACAATTAGGATGCCGGCGGCAGTACTTCGCTGTATGTCCAAATTCTTGGCAACGAATACATTGAGCTATTTCAGATCTTTTACGCATCCTTTCTATTCGCACTCGTTGGCGGCAAAGAGTTACTATATCATATATGGCATTAATTTTAGCACATGGCTTAATATTGATAAAAAATATGTTGAGTTTCTCATCTGGGTCAGACCTAGATCTTGGGTTATGCACCTGAAGAGCTTCAAAACCTAAGGTTTTAAAATTGGCAACAATTTCGCTAGTTAATGTGCTATGATGAAGCCCTTTAACTACTATTCTGTGTGGTTTATCTTCCTTCATTTGGTACGTATGGAATTCAATTTCCATTTCATCAAAATGATCAACAATGTCTCTATAAGTTTTAGAGTCCTTGGAAAATATTCTTGCTGTAGATCCCTGATTTACTTTAACGATAACGTTATCTAGACTAGTGATCCCCGAAATAACATCAAATAGATCGTTAAGGTTGACAAAACTTAGAACAATTTGTGGTGGTTTTAAATTATTGTTGGGATTATTCTTGCCATTAGAATTATTTTGTTCAAATTCATTATCTGAGACAATTGTTTCCATATCATCATTTAAATCTGTTTGGGCATCTGCCAAGGAAAGATTACTTCTTTCCTCAACAGGTCTGTCACTGTCTAGGTCCACCTCCATGTCTAGTAAGGCAAACCTATTACTAGAGCTTGCCTTGCTGGTTGATGCTGAGGGTGATCCAGATAACTTTTCTTTGTGCACCTTCTTAGGGTAAGGAGTATATGAAAGTTGCTTCTTCCTCTTGTACGACAGATGGCTTTGGCTTAGCTTCAACTTGGTAGCAGCATCAGAAAACGGAGTTGAAGAAATTTTTGAATTATCACCAAGAGTTGGAGAGACAATTGCAGCCCCACCTCTGGGTAATGGGGATGAATTACCAGATGAGCGTTGGGAGTAATAAACATTAGTTTTATCCATACTCGCGGAAGAGCAAACACTGCTGATTTCCGCATCTGATGCTGTAGCCAGCATTGAGGTTATAGTACTAGTGCTCGCAGATTTTGAGCACAGTGGGCGTTGTAAACTGATGATCTCTTCCCTTATCTCCGAAGGTGTTTTACCAGCTATTTGGAACATTTTTTTATAATCAAACTGCTTACCGCTAGGTTGAGAGTTAGAATGAAGATTTCCATCCATTACCCCTCTTGCGCGGCAGCGCGCGGAGTGAATGGTGACCGTCTACAGATGAGTATTTGTAGTTGTACGTCTGCACTAGACAAAGTCCAATTAGCACACGAAGAGTGCGCAAAAGAAAAATTTGAGATCCTCTTGCTTTGCTTTTGGTTTTTCTGTCCACGGCACCACCGAATCTCATCAAGAGCCTTCTTGCAGTTTTGTAAAATAAAATATTTTTAAATTCCAGTTAAGTAGCTATTTTGACGTGTGTCGGCAGCGCTGCTTGATTCGGAATTCCATTTGTAAGTACTCGCTAAATTTTTAATAAGTTTCAACAGCCCTGTGTTCCCATGCTTTTTACTATGTTTATTACTTACTTTTCTAAATTTCTCTAATTTTCCCATTACTTTTTATATATTTATTATTTGTGTTAATATGTAATATATTAATGTATTATGGTTTTTATTTTCAGAGTCACTCAGAAACGACAATTACAGTCTTACCCAATATCAAGATGATCTGCGTTCACCGTTCACTAAGGCAAATAATAACATACAACAATACTTATGATAAAGGCCCTTGGACTGTAAATAGATTAATAAATGCATATACCAAATAAAAAGTATTATTTTTTATTGTGGAAATTCTGTAAAGCGGGAAGGCCAAAAACCAGTGGATTTTGCCCTGCATTCAGCAGTTACAGATCCACTGGATTTTGTCCTGCATTTAGCAGCTGTAGGTCCAGTGGATTTTGCCCTGCATTCAGCAGCTGTAGGTCCAGTGGATTTTGCCCTGCATTCAGCAGCTTTAGGTCCACTGGATTTTTCCTTTACCCCTTACTTTTGTGTGTCACCCCCGTGTATTTTGAAAGGAGAGACGGCAGATTTGTAAGGGGTAAAGGGGATTTTCCACATTCCGCTTGTATGAAGAAACCACTGGAAAATAGCATATTTTCCACAGGTTTTTCCCGCTGGGACATCCCCAGCGGGAAAAAACCTGTGGAAAATATGCTATTTTCCAGTGGTTTCTTCATACAAGCGGAATGTGGAAAATCCCCCTTTACCCCTTACAAATCTGCCGTCTCTCCTTTCAAAATACACGGGGGTGACACACAAAAGTAAGGGGTAAAGGGAAAAATCCAGTGGACCTAAAGCTGCTGAATGCAGGGCAAAATCCACTGGACCTACAGCTGCTGAATGCAGGGCAAAATCCACTGGACCTACAGCTGCTAAATGCAGGACAAAATCCAGTGGATCTGTAACTGCTGAATGCAGGGCAAAATCCACTGGTTTTTGGCCTTCCCGCTTTACAGAATTTCCACAATAAAAAATAATACTTTTTATTTGGTATATGCATTTATTAATCTATTTACAGTCCAAGGGCCTTTATCATAAGTATTGTTGTATGTTATTATTTGCCTTAGTGAACGGTGAACGCAGATCATCTTGATATTGGGTAAGACTGTAATTGTCGTTTCTGAGTGACTCTGAAAATAAAAACCATAATACATTAATATATTACATATTAACACAAATAATAAATATATAAAAAGTAATGGGAAAATTAGAGAAATTTAGAAAAGTAAGTAATAAACATAGTAAAAAGCATGGGAACACAGGGCTGTTGAAACTTATTAAAAATTTAGCGAGTACTTACAAATGCTTCTGGATTAGCTTCGGCATCGGAGTCCAAATGGCCGAGTTCTTCAAATGACGAAATCGGAATGTCCGCTTGCGCACGTTAAGTTTTGCCGTTAATATTAACACAAGGGCCAGAATCTTTGAAGTCGAATCTATTACAAATTCTAGAAAAAACATTGTTTGTTCTTGAAAAACTGAAAAATAAATTTAAATAAAAAACTTACCTACTTGACAACCGCCTCTGGCGGCTTATATTTAGTTTTAGTAAAAATGCCTATGCTCACCATATCCGTAACGCTGAAATAAGGAAATACAAACAAAAATATTTATGTTATAACTTACCTTTATCTTGTTTTTTAAGATTAACACAACTTTTTTTCACTTTTTACACTTTTTGCACGAAATTTTATGCTGATGTGACCGTGCATCACAAAGACAAAGACAATAATTAGTCACAACTTCGTTGTAACTTATGGTCATATTCAGAAACCCACCCCATTTAGCGGTCCGAAATTTTCTATCCCTTACCTACGCCTGCTAAAAGAAGTAGGTTTTCAACTATCCCTACCCCTACGCCTGCTAAAAGAAGGAGGTTTTCCACTCAAATAAAAAACCTACTTCTCACTTTCCCGCTGGGTCCCTGTGCACACACACACCAACACCCACGCACACAATGGCGCTACAATCACAGGTAACTGCTACATGTGTAAATATATTTACAAAACGCGCCAAGCGTCGACAAACCGACGCCAGGCATCTTCACTTTTGCCGCCAACGAGCGGCTCCTCATTGTTGTTGCACCGCGCAACTCTTTAGGTCCTTCCAGGAGCGGATCCTTCGAACGCCAGCGAGCGGGTATTCCACACAGTAGACTTTATTACCTACAGAAGCAACAGAGCTTGTCTCCTTAAAGTGAGGAAAACTGAATCCCGAATATGAGAGATCCCAGCCAATTTATGTAACAATTTGTACGTTTTGTATTTATATTAGCAAAATAAATTCCTTTGTTTAAGCTAACGCACTGCAAAAATCTATTTTAGTAACCTGGAACTATTTTTATTCGGCAATGAAGGAAAGTGAAGCAGTGATTTTTTCATGACTTATTTATAAAAACTCTAAGAATTATCCTCTTCAATTTTTCTGTCACTTTACAGGTATTTTTGGAAGGTATCTTTGCAGGAAGGGTTACCCGCAGGACCCTCAGACTGCTCCTGCCCTTTCGCTCGCCCACGCAGCCAACACAGGTTTATTTATGCCATTCGATATTTATCGCTGTTGCTCTATTTGTTTTTGTTGCTGCCGCTGGTGCTTTTGCACATTTCCCCCTTTGGAAGTGGAAAGTGGGAAGTGGGTGAGTGTGCCTGTGTGTTTTATTCCCTTTTATTATTATTATGCTGTCATTTCTGTTGTCGCGACATTGTCAGCGAATGTTGTGTGTGGTCCCTTTTACGGGTACGCAGAACGTACTGCCGGCATAACATGGATAACATTTCCATGCCCACTCCTTTACGGCGACATCGGAAGGGTTTTAGTTGCCCCCTTCGAACCAACAGTTTTATGTGCCATCCACAGCGGCTTGCCATTTGTAGGGCCTCAAAACAAATCGCTTTACTGCCCCAAAAGCGGTCATAATACGAGACAGAAATCAAAGTGAGAACTTCATTTCGATTACCCGATATCCAAATCAATTTCGTAATTTGTCCCATTTCACATTCTGTCGAATATGCCTCATAATGTCAACGAGGCAATATATCAAATGCTCTCCGACGATGTCTTGAATCTTTATGTTGCCAGTCTACTGGCAGGCACTAGGGTGCCATAAATTTGAAATTACAGAACCCAAAAAGCAGAGGAAACAGAGTTAGTTCTCGTGTGTTTTTGCGTAAGGCTGTAAGGCTTAAAGTAGAGTTTTTGAGTTAAGCAGCTACAGTGATAGGCATATTTTTTTTAGTTTTTTAGATGTATTAAGAAGTTAAAAAGGGTGGAATAATTTATTAAATACGTATGGGCTAGGACCCCTAAGTTCACCCCTCTTTCCAATGCACGGGTAAGAGGGTAAGTAAGCCCAACCCCTGACTGAAGCCTCAAAGGCGCACCGTTTAAACTCATTGCTTGCCTGCTGACTTTGATATACGGCCATTTGAGTGTCGCTCAAAGTAACAGCAAAAAGAACTGGAGTATGTGGAACAACCCTTAGGGCACTCCAATATGCATTTTCCGCTGCCTGGCAGTTCCCTCTCCTGCCTTTTCTACAGGATAACACGACCATTTAAATAAACCTTTATCAATAAAACAATTTATATTATTTTCAAAGCGAAATCTTTAAAATTTGAAAAGGAAATCTTTTTGGGAACTTCATATGTTCATGTACTTGAATTTATCTCGTGTGAAAGTATAGTGTTTTTAATGGCAAATAATTTTAATTATAAACTTATATGTGTAATTAGTGGTTGCTCTTATTGTGAGATGAACCTTGAGTATTATTACTATTATTAACAGAACAGTGGCGTGTTACTGGCCAGTATAAAATGTTTTAAAAAGCAACGTTGGGGCAAGTTTGCTCGATTAAAATGGATCCGAAAGTCATTTTACTGGCGGTGTTACATCTTTTAGCCCATGCCAAAGGGTCTAGATACGAGCTTTCGGTGGCGGATGAGAATATATTCAGCAAATGTCCTGATAATCCTCCCGGAACATTTGACGTAGACAGAATGATGGACTTAACAGAGTTTCAAACTACGATGGATGAAAACGGCGTGACTATCAGCGGAAACTCGACGTTGGCTTGGGAAATTGAACAGGAGGATCGCGTTCAGGTGATTATGAATTGCCCAAAAGACAATGAAAACGTCGACAATCTGTGTTTTTTAGTTGGCTATAAAGCTTCTGTACTTTGACCGAGGGACCTGGACGCCAACGGTGCTCTCAATGCTTGCAAGGGATTTCTGCAAGATCATGTACGACCCGAACCAGATATGGTACCAGATGTGGACGCAATATATAAAGAACGATGTTAAGGACAAATGTGTTAATGTTCCCGGGGTAAAATAGGCCCTTTTGAATTCGTCCATGTTTATTTCCAAACGTTCTATTCGCAGACGAAATTTATCATGCAGACCTACACCCTGAATATGAGCACCTCGATTGCGGGACACCTTCGTGAAGGACGCTACAAGGCCAACCTACTTTACCAGGCTTTCGATTCCTTCGGAAAAGAGAGACCCACTCGCATATGCTTCGAAGTAATGGGCGACCTGTTTAAAGTTCGATAATAATTGTCACTTGTTCAGCTCCAACAAAAATAAATTAAAAATGATTCTAAACAAGTTCATAAACGCATTATATAAAAATAGTTTTGGTATTTTTTTGTTGTTAGTAACTTGTTAGGAAAAACAATGATGTCCACTCTGCTACTTATAAACTCTGGGTATAGTTATTGGGCCTGAAACGCATGCGTTGCCTTTACCTTTTAGTTACATAAGTGATATAAGATTTGTTAAATTTATAACTTATAGTAATAGTTATGTAAAAACAATCGTGAGCATTCTTGTTCATCTCAGGAAATGTAAGATTGCACAAGCTGGTTAAAAAATATTATAAGCCGCTAATAGTTATATAATAATTATATATTGCGGGAATACACTAACAAAAAGCTAGTTACTATAATTACCCACACGTGATACGAAAGGTATATATCGGTCCGAAATGCAATGACCACGCTACAGTTCACGGCTGTGATGCATCTTAAAATTATCCTTCTGGCGGTGTCAGCCATAGCAAGCCAGGCAAATGGAGCAAATTACGTACTCGCGGTGGCGGCACGCTTAACATCAGTGACTTCATGGACATCTCATTTTCACACTTCCATGGATGCTGACGGAGTGACCGTGAGCGGAAGCACGATTTTGCGGTGGGACATTCAATTCGAGGACCGTGTGCAGGTGATTGAGCTCTCGAACCCAACCGACAACTAAGAACGATTCGAAATTCGAATGCATCCTTTAGATGAACATGGTCATGCTGCATATGGACCGAGGCACCTGGACGCCCAAAGTGTTCTCAATGCATTGCAATGATTGCAAGGGACTTCTGCAAGATCATGTACGACAAAAATCAATACTGGTATAAATTTTGGTCGGGACACTTATAAACGACGTGAAGGACAAATGTGTCAATGTGTCATAAAATAAAATCATAAAAAATAAAAGAAAAATTATGTTTGAAAAATTCTTTTTGCAATTATTATTATACTAGCAAACCCGGCGAACTTTGTTCTGCCTTTTTTTGGAAAAAATTACAAAAATAATCAAAAACCTACATTAATATTTAATTTTTATTTCTGTATTTTGGTACATAGGCGTCGATCAAGTTGTTCTTCCATGTTTCATTGCTTAATGATACATCTGCTGAAGATTTCTCGAAGCAATTGCTGACTATCGGCAATGGTCAAGTACCTGTCGATGAATCGAGCGGATTAATATCATTTCGAAATAATTTTTGTAATTTTGTCTCATCAAAAAAGGAACTTATCAACAACAGACGTAAATTATGCGGTGGTAAGCCAGGCACGTCCAAAGAGTTTAAAAATTCAATTGGATAGTTGGTGGCTTCATCTTCATTTGTGACGCAGTCAATAGATTTGAATGAATGCATTGTTTCAATGATCTTATTTTGAATTATGTAGTTCAGGTCGTCAACATCTTTATTCTTAGCCGCTAAAATTGCTCTCTCACTCAACCATTCCTTATTTTTGTAGTTAGAAATAAAGTTTGGAAATACATTGTTGATAAGTTCCTCTTTTGATGAGACAGTAAAATCATTGCTCCTCCAAAACATCTCGAGTCATTCCGTAAAAACTTTAATGTTCGGTTAAGTGCTTCTAATGCACGTTTATGCGCCATTGTGCATTCGTCCCAGATGATGATTTTCAATTCTTCACATGCAGCACGATATGTTGGGAATATTACACCATTAACAGTTCGTAGTGTCTCAAATGATGTTGGCCCACGCACATTTATCAGCAACAACCGCAAATAGAAACATTCATCATTCTTTGGATGAACTGTATACATACGACCAAGAGCATCAGTAGAACGCACATCTGGATACCCAGGAACCGCATCCCCTTGTTTCCGTCTTTGAAATTTTTTCGATGAAGCATTCCAAGTATAATAACGTGGCATCTCCGAGTAAAACAAAGTTCGTGCAAACTGATCGCTTTGGCAGATTGCAAAAAAACTGGTCAATGTAGTTGCTGGAGGTGTTTCAGCACGTTGCATAGCATTCGAAGCCGTGAAATACACTCGTTGACCATTCTCCAGATGCACCGCCAAATGCATTACAGTAGGATGACGTTCGTGAATGGGAAATGCGAATATACGCCAAATAGCTTTATTACTGTTCACATAACGACCAACTTGATAGCGAGAAATTTCATCGTTGGTATTCGAGGATTGCAATCCAAAAACCGCCATATCACTGCCTTTCGTGACATATTTGCATATATATTTTATGGACTTAACTGAATTGCAGTATTCAACGTTGCAATGTGTCTTGAACGTTTTAGAAATAAGAGGCGAATATGGAACAATCCAACTGTTGTCGACAACGAAATCCATTCTTTTTACTTTCGTTGTGACAGTTCGACCGTTGTCATCTGGTGATCGACGCCGATACAGCGGATAACCATCATTGCCAGTGACAGTCTCCGCCGTTAATTTCCGTGGATATCGTTTTGAGCACTTACCATTGACCATGCAAGGCGATTGGGGATTGATGGCACCACACGGTCCATGAATCATATTTGTAGTAATAACGTCATGTAGGTCTGGATCGACTTCATAATCAGGAATCTCGGCACATATGATATCATCTATTTGGTCAGGTTGAATTCTTTCCACTAACCAAATAAGAATGTGTGCGTGCGGCAGGCCTCGCTTTTGCCATTCGATTGAATACATCCAGCATCGAGTATCTCCAAAGACGCGTTGTTTAACAATAAAGTTCTTCAGAGACCGAATTTTTTGCCTGAAAATACGTGCTGTGATGTCGGGTCTATCATTTGATGTTTGTCCAGGAAGCAGCAATTGAGTAATTTCTATCCATTTTGGATTACAGGTAAAAGTAATAAAAGATCTGGCCGACCGTAATGACGAACATATGTCATTGCATCTTGTGCATATTCATGCATATGACGTGGACCAATGTACGTCGCTGGCAGAATAGTTAGTCGCCCAATATTAGCTGCATTTTCTTCAGTACTAACTGCATCACGTAAATGGATGTACTCCTCAGAACGCAGTTTGGATTGGTTCAACCTAATGAATGTTAAACGTTCAGTTTCTATTTTTACATACATGTCAACGCAGTACTGCTGAAACAATCGACGAAACCGCAGCAAATAGTTGTCAGTATTTTGACGAATCATCAAACGATATGCGTAATAATTCATTGAGCTTACTTTCTTTGTAGTTTCTTCACCTGAAATTAAAAATTTTATAATTAACCATTTCAAATGCAAATTTTAAAGGCAAAGAATACACCATTAGCCATTTTTTTTAATAAGCATTATTTTAAATCAGTGTCTTTTAAAAATAAATGAAATAAATTATGATACTAATACTCACCATTCAATGGATTAATCATTTTAATATTAAAATAATATCCATCTTCTCCTTGCCAAAACATTAGCGGGTATTGCAACGCGTCATATGATCGATGAGTTTCAGATATTTGTTGCAGTTGCCCAGTATCGCGACGTTTAAGCACAATATCGCGGTTTCCAAATTGTTCACCAACAATCAGGATGGCGACTTCGTCTATTGTTGGAGCATTAAATGTCCTTTCGTGTGTTCCAGATGGTCGTTTATCTGCTTTTATGACAACTTTATAGTCATCATTTGGCATGCGCTCTAAAGCACTCTTAAACAACCTGACCATCGCATGATGTTCATGAAGCAGACACTGCATGTCTTGAAGAATTGCTCGCTTCATCCCTTCATTGATCGCTAGACGTCGATCAAGTTGTTCTTCCATGTTGCCCATGAAATATATTTGTAAAAATTTTTTTTGTGTATCTTCGAAAGGTAGTAATGATCCAATTCGATGGTGAATCTGCCCTTGTATCTAAGATAAAGTAAGTTATTCTTTAACTATATTCTATGTAATACAAACAAAAAAAAAACCTTAAATGTCGGATTAAATCCTCGTTCTTCGATAATATCTGCCCCAAATGACGTCATTTGGAAACAACCATTGTATTTTCGGGTATTTGCAAGAAAGTGGCGTGATTCTTGTGTTTCACCACAAAGCAACGAATACAATGGCTCAGGTGGCGGAGTCAACAATGGCAATTTAACTTTACCATTAAAGCAGCATAATCCAGGCGTTTCTCCGGAAAACTTCAGTGCACCGCAATACTCGCAAACAACGTCCATTTGCCCAATGCAAACGCTAGGATGCAAGCTGTAATCAGTGATGCAATCGTATTGAAACGCTGCTCGATTCAAATCAGCACTTGATAAATTTCTTCTGCGTCGCAAATGATCTATTTCTTGACCTCTGTTGTAAGCTCGACGATTCTGCATTGTCAACCGAGCCGTATTACGGATTGCCTCTCTTTGCTCTGCTGATTGAGAAGCACGAAGTCGACCTATTCTAACGCGGTTCTGTTCACGTTCAATGTTTTGTTCTTCTTCAGACCTTCCATTTGCAGTATTTCGTAGTCTTCTTGCATTACGGCTTTGTCGGGAAAGATTCGATCGTCTTGGTCGCGGCATTATTAATTAAACTTCCCTTCACTTCAATTCACAAAAAGCACGAAAAACTTCACTTCACTTCAATTCACCAAAATCACAAATAATTTCTACTCACTTTAAAAAAATTGAGTTAAAATGCTATGGTAGTGTGTGCTTGTCAGTTTGATGAGGTAATAACTCAGTTTATATGCGATTTTTGGTATGTCGAACGGAATAAAAAGTACCCTAACTCCTATTCCGGGCTCTAAGCTACCTTCCTACCAATTTTCAGCCAAATCTGTTCAGCCGTTCTTAAGTTATAAGTGGTGGAACTAACACAACTTGCTTTTATATATATAGATGTATTGGTTTTAAGAAACTTTTTGGATCCAAAAATTTTAGTTTTCAAGACGAAGGAAAAAGTTTTAAAAGTAGTTTTTCACAAAAATTCGCCCTTTTCAATAAATATCTAACAAGTGAAGAAAAGTATGCTATCATTCTATCGGCATTTAAATTACCTTTCCATTGATACCAAAAGTTAAACCAAGCAAGTTTAAGTGTCGAGTATATTTCAATAGTAGCGGTTTAAAAAAACATTTAACTTTTCGGATCGCAGACGAAAATAATTTACAAGACCTATGGGCTGAGGTTGACCGCTTCAGAAATGGGAAGCCTGCGAGAAGGACGCTACAAAGCCACTATTATATTCCGTGCATTCGATTCCGCCGGCATTGAGATGCCGACGCGAATTTGCTTTGAAGTACAAGGCGGCATATTCAAAGTTCATCATCCAACAATAAACATCACTTTGTATATTTACTAAAATATGTACGAAATTTATTATTGGTGTGAAGCGTACAAATTAAAGATGTATCATTATGTTTCTAAAGATAATCGTTTATATATACACTCAATACATTTACGGGCTATGCAGAATTCAGCTTAGGTCTATCACTTAAACAAATGTAGCGTCATACTCTTATAACCTACGGACACTTATCCGGATTAATTAAACGATTGCCAGCGGTCAGCGACCGCCCAGTTGCTTGGGCGCCACATGGTCGACACTGCTAACTTAACTAAGACACAGGAGATCGTTGAGGCGTTCATGTTGGTGGGCAGCAGGCGCCGCCCGATCATGTCAGATGCGGCGTGGCCACCGTCGCCGTCTTTCCCGCAAAAAATCGACTGCCGCCGGTCTGGGTGGTGAACAGCAGAGTGTCCACGGAGGGCAGCATCTGGTTGGAGCGCACTACCAGCGGCACATTAACCATGGACACGGAGGGAGTCTGGGAAAGGCTTGTAGCCACGGATTGCGACACACTGACCGTACTACTCAGCTTGCCGTTCGCGTTCAGCGTAAAGGCGGGCAGGTAGTAGTTTCCTGACCGCGTCGGTATTGCCTGCGTCGAGGCGGCAGCACAGGATGCGGAGGAAACGGCGGTCAGCTCCATTGAGGCGGGCGACGAGAACGGTGAGGACTCCAGTGAGGGGCAAGCTAGGCGATCGCTGGGTTTACAAGGCACTGCAAGTACAAAGAATCACATTAAAAATTAAATCTTGCGACAAATTTATTAAGAGCAAATCTATTCAATTGAAATTGAGGCAACTCGCTTATTTAAAACGAATTAAAAATAAATCATAGAAATAATGACAGAGTAGATATCTACTCTAAAAAGAGATTTCAGGGCACTTACTAAAATCATCGTCCGGCAGGAATTCGTCCGGTATTTCATTCTTGATCTGAAAGTGCAGGGCAGCAGCCGAGTCTGAGATTGCGTTGTCCGACGTGCCCATTTCCGCGTTCGCACTGGGTGCGTCGTACAGACCGCACTCCTCCATTTCCAGGGCCTGCTCCATGATCAGCTCCTCGGCCGAAGTCAGACTCAAGCCGTGCAGGTCAAGAAAGGGCCCTTGGTTCTGCACCGGCTCCTTCTTGATTTGCGGCACGGCAGCAACGGGCTCCAGGCTGGTCGGTTGAGTCTGAGCTTGCTGCGGTAGCTGCGGCTTTTGCTGCAGCTGCTTGGGCGCCAGCTGCTTGCGTTCCCGCTTGGCTTTGGTCTGCTTGGGTGCCGGCGGAGGCAGCGCAACCAGCACGGTGGTCAGCTCCTGCTGGTGCGATGTCGCTAATGACGGCGCTGGATGTACCTGCTGCAGGGCTGTGCCCGCCGGCAGAGTAATTCCCAATGCGGCAAGAGTGGCCTGCTGCGGCTGCTTCTTTTTGCGAGCTTGTTTGGCCGGCGCAGGCGCGGCAGCTGGTGCAACGGGGGGGCTTCGCTTTCGGGTCACCGGGGGCTGAGAGGTCGTCCGGATTCGCACCTGATGTTGCCGCCGCAGCTGCTGCTGCAGCCGCCGCCGCCGCTTTTTGGGCCTTGTTGGTGGTGGATTTCTTGGAGCAGTAGGAGGGAATGTTTTCGAGGTGTTCGCCCGTCTTGTGGTCCACCTTGTGCCGGCGCCTCGTGTGCTTCAGCCAGTTGGGGAAGTTGGTAAAGTCACGCGGACAATAGTTGCACTTGAAGGGCCGCATGCCCGTGTGTATGTTCGAGTGCTGCTTCAGCTTCGAGTTGCTGATGAAGCTCTTGTCGCACACCGTGCAGGCAAAGGGCCGCTGCTCCAAATGCACCAGGTTGTGCACCTTGAGGCAGCGTTCCGTCTTGTACATCTTGCCGCACTTTTCGCAGCGGTAGGATCGCGTCTGCGCGTGGTACTTCTGATGGCGCTGCAGATGCGAGCGCTCCTGGAAGCGTTTCTGACACTCGGGACACTCGTACGGCTTCTCCGACGAGTGAATCCGGGCGTGGTGCGTTAGGTTTATTTTCTGCACGAACTTCTGGCCGCAGATGTCGCACTGGTACTTCTTGTTGTCACTGTGGATCTTTCTGTGCATCCACATACTGCCCAATTTGAGGCTACAAAGCGGATAGAATAGTTAAAAAAAGTTTTAAGTTGACAGGTTTCCACTCACCACTTGCCGCAGTCGGGACACTTCTTCCAGGTGTCCTTGCGTCCCTCGGTGCGGTGGGTCTTGAGGTGCTTTTTCAGTCCGGCCAGCACCTCGAACTCCCGTTGGCACTCGTTGCAGCGGTAGGTGAGCCTCATTCGATGGGCGGCCGCCTCGTGCTTGGCCACTTCGTCCGGAGTTTCCAGCAGCAGGCCGTTGCAGTCGAGGCACTTGTGCAGCGGAGTCGGGTCTACTTCAAAGGGCTTGGGTTCCGAGGTTGCCGGTGGCGGCATGCTAACCGCGTCCGCCTCCGCTGACTTGGCCTGCTGAAAGATGGTGAACGAGGGCGGCAGGATCTCGGACTCACACACCTCCACTTTGGCGACCACCTGCTCAGGCGGATGTTTCTCCTCGGGCGGCTCCTCCTTGAAGACCTTAAGGCGCAGCGCCGTGGCCGCCGGCAGCTTGGGCTTGCGCTGCAACAGCTGCGGCTGGAGCGGCTGCTGCTGCTGCTGAAGCTGTTCTGGCGAGAGCTTAATGGGTGTCGACGTGCCGCTGGAGGGGGTCTTTTTGAAGGGTGAATTGGTGAAGGCGTTCGGCGGCTCGGGCCGCAGGAAGGTCACACTGAACTCGGAGCTAGAGTGGTTATCACTTGCTGAGGCAGAGGAGCTACTTGCCGCCAGTTCATCGCGGCAGACGTCCGAAGAGAGGTTCAGCTCAGTGTTGTTCTGAGCACTCTCGTCCAGCACGCGCCAGAAGTCCGTCGAGGACAAGCTGTTCCCGTTCACCAGGCTGGCCGAACTGATGGTCACGCACGCAGACAGATCGATGTCCAGCGACTCGTCCTTAATGCTCGAGATCGAGTCGAAGTTGTTTATTCGCAGCAGTGAGCTGAGGATCTCGTCGTGGGCCGCCTTCGTGGGCGTGCCCTGGCCCGCATCGCCGCCGTAGATTTTAGGCGGCAACTTCTTGCTTGGCGCCTCCTCCTTCATTCTCTTGCCCTTTCCGCCCTCCATTCAACGTACAGGTTATGCGGTCGGCGTTTTCGCCCGCCGTATTTTTGCTTTATTAACCGCGCCGCTGCGCTTCGCGTTCACTGGTCGGGATTGCGTGGTCACTGGGTCCCCGAATCACGCATTCCGAACGCTTTCAATCGGTTAAACGCGCCGCGATTGCTCGAAAAACATTTAATTATTGTGAAATGCGCCTTGGCTTTGTTGTTTTTGTCACGCTTACAATTCCAGTCGCCATTTTGAGAACAGTGTTGGGCTACGCGTGCGAATGGCAGCCCCGCAACAGTGTTGGCGAGAATGCAGGCCAATTCAAGGCAGTGCTGCCACTTTAAAAAAACTCGTTGCTAGATATCACAGGTTCTAAGCAAATTTTAAATTGGATTAGTAACAAATTATGAAACCTCCTTTTTTTACAATATTTGCAATACATTCTCTTAATATATTTGTTTTCCTTGAGTACGTATGTTTGTTAAAAATAGCTTTGGAAATTTTGGCAACACTCCTACTGGTGATGCCAACTCGGGAAAAATATGTAGACCTTGCCCAGCACTTTCAACACTGCAATGAATATGGCGTCAGAGGGCGAAAACGTTGTGATGGAAGGTCCAGGTAAAGTCCAAAATTTTACAAAAGTCGAGCTTCGATTGAACGAAACGCAGTGACGGGCGAAAAGAAACTCAGTTCTGGCAAGGGAAGACCAAAACCAGAATTTTATAGTTATCTAAGCCTGCCGAAAAAATAGGCTGAAAAATCGTTAAATTCACGAGGCCGCAAATCGAGAAAACCGCGCGTACAGTTTATGTAAACCGCGTGGATTAAATTGGCCAGTAATTGCCTTTTTCCAGGTCGCCGCACACGTTCCGGCCGAAAAGCCGCATCCCCGGCTGCATCACTACCAACAAGGAGTACCCGGCGCACATCCAAGCGGAACGCACAGGTCAGTTTAACCCCCGCATCGTCATATTTACTTTACACTGATCAAAAGCAACTGATGCAAACGATTGCAATTTCCAGTGCGGATGTGGCGTTGTTCCATTCGCACATGATTCCCCTCCCAGGAGGAGGAAGTGATTACCTGCAAGGGCCAACTGATGCATACAATGCTTCAGTTATCCTAAGTATTACCCTTTGGCATTAAATAACCCGCCCTATCCTTCTAGCTAAGTGACCACGAAGAGGAGCACGAGGAGCACATAACTATGGTCCAGGAGGAGGAGGAGCCCTTTGCTGGGACGGCCACTGAGGAGACTCCCGCCTTGGAGCCGCAGTTCGAGGAAACGCAACACCAGCTTGACGATGACGTGGAGATGCTCACACCTGCCGAAGGGGGCGGCGTCGATGAGAAAAGCTCTTCCTTTCCTTTCGGCACGGTTGCTGAGCAGCATTCCGAGACCAGTGACGACATTAAGGAGAGTCGCGGCGTAGACACGCTGCTTGCATCGATGGCCGGTGACAATGCCAACAGCCTGCCCTCCGTGGGCGGAAACGATGAAAGTGACAACGCCAAAAAGGCGGACTTTGAGTACAATGTAGAGACGCTGCAGCCGCAGGCAGATAAATTGAATTCGTCCGAAGACTCTAGTTCACACCATGCCATAGCTGAGGAGCTGGGAGATGAAGCGGACACCAGCAACGCCACCATAGTCAACACTGAGATAATATCTGAGGACGAACTGCCTCCGCCTAGCAAGCCGGAGATAAATGATGCCGAGGAGGTGTCCGACGAGGAGCTCCCTGCTCCACAGCGAGCTGAGTTACCGGCGGATGCCGAGGTAATTTCCGAGGACGAGTTGCCCACAAACAACAATAACAACACAGCAAGCGAGCCCAAGGCTCCTGTAAAGCGCAAAGCTGAAAAAGAATCCGATAAGAGCCCAGAAGATCAGAAAATAAACAATCGTGAAACGAGCACAAAGGAAAAATCTGGGGAGCAATACAATCCGGGAAGTCCCACGTCAGAAAGCAACGATGCACAGCCCTCGGAGAAACGGGTCAAGGTTGAAGGTGAGTTTCTAGAGCTAGTTGATAAAGGCAACAAACTTAATATCTAACCCACAGAACCTGAAGCCAGCGACAAGAAAAAGGAAAAAGAGCGGGATAAGGAGAAGGACAAAGAGAAGGATAAGGACAAGGAGAAGGAGAAAGATAAGGACAAAGAAAAAGAGCGCAAAAAACTGCCAGACCTGGATAAATACTGGAGGGCTGTGAAAGAGGACTCCACCGACTTTACCGGCTGGACATACTTACTGCAATATGTGGACAGTGAGGTGGGCAGACGCTTAAGTTGCTTTTATTGAACCCTATATAAAGTTTGTTCCCATTTCAGTCTGATGCTGAGGCAGCGCGCGAAGCCTACGACACATTCCTGTCCCACTATCCGTACTGCTATGGCTACTGGCGCAAGTACGCCGACTATGAGAAGCGCAAGGGCATCAAGGCGAACTGCTACAAGGTGAGTACCCCCCCTAAATTTGGTCGTGCAATTAAATACCTTTCGCAATTTTCTGTACTACGCTTACAATTACGATTACAATTGATATTCATATATTTGTTGTTAAATGCAATTTATTATGACCTAATAAAAATACATTCAATAAATGCAACATCTACAAAACAAAAAAAAAATGTAAAAACAAAAAACCGTAGCAATGAGAATAGTGTAGCCTCCTATCAGGGTCGACTTTTCTCATAGGGTTCGACTTTATTGAATATCTGTTACAGGGAATGAAACCGAAACTGGCTCGGTGTCGGAATATTTCAGATGCTGAAAGTATATTCGCCTTGATTTATTTGGGAGTGCTTATTGGGAACCATATTTTTCAAAAATAAATCCGGGGAATCTATTAATGTTTTAGGTATAAATGAGACACGTATATTGTCAAGTCAAAAAAATGTTCTCGTTTATCTGCATTCATCACTTTTCAACATTTTTCGCTAACTTTAGATCAGTTGGTATTTTTATTTGAATTTGAAGTAGACGTCGAGCATTTTAATGTGCATTTTGTTTCGGTTTCATTACCTCTTCTCGGCTCAAGCAAATCACAGTTCTTTAAAGACATTCTTCGGTGTCGACCTGATTATAATTTTGTTTTTAGTCCCTTATTCACCACTTGTACTCAGTACCATTTACATCACCTAACGCACACGTTTTTTTGGTGACTGCCCCTGAAATGTTGTAAACTTTCTCTTCACGACACAATTTGGACGTTTTTAGTATTATTCACCCCTGTGTCGCACAACTCACGTTGTAGCCCAGCTCAGTTGACCCCTAAACCCAAAACCGACCTGAACCCGAAACGAATGGTTCGTCTAGTCGACGTTCGACCCGTCTACTTTATGATCTTCGTACGTTTGTATCACCAGTTACCTCCATCCTTCTTCAACGCGATAACATAGTGAGCTCGCATCTCGTACAGTCGTAAGTACAAATGGCGTTTAAATGAAATTTTTAAGTCTCTCTGTGAATTTTCTTGTAAATTGAACACTCGAAGTGTGTGCCAAAAAGAAAACAACGACAATCTGTGTTTTACGTATTCCGTGTATCTGTAAAGTCGCTAAGTTAGCCCTAAGCTCGAACACCATTCACATCATAGCCCTAAGTCTGAGCCCGTTGCAATTGAAAGATAACTATAAACCATGAAAATTTCTGTATTTCTCTCCTGTGATCGATCGACAATAATCGAAAAACCCAAACTTGTACCGAACATACGAAATGACCAAATCCTAGGTGTTTGAGCGCGGCCTGGAGGCGATTCCATTGTCGGTGGACCTGTGGATCCACTACCTGATGCACGTTAAGTCGCACCACGGCGAGGATGAGCAGTTCATCCGCGCTCAGTACGAACGGGCTGTGAAGGCGTGTGGCCTGGAATTCCGCTCGGACAAGCTCTGGGACGCCTACATCCGCTGGGAGAACGAGTCGAAGCGCTACCACCGCGTGGTCCAGATTTACGATAGACTTCTGGCCATTCCCACGCAGGGCTACAATGGCCACTTCGACAAGTAAGTTGAATGGCATCTATCGAGATCTTTTTTTTACGATTTCCTTTCAGTTTCCAGGATGTGATCAATCAGCACACAATAACCAGCACAATTGGTAGCGAAGAGCTCGTTCGCCTTCGCAAAGACTTCCACGACCGCCAGCAGAGCAAGTCCTCCAAGTCCTCGTCCAAGCACAGACGCGACAGCAGCAGCAGCTCCAAGGAGAAGGAGAAAGACAAGGACAAGGACCCAAAGGACAAGGAAGACAAAAAGCGAGACTCTGGCAGCGGTGCGGCTGGTAAGTCGCCAAAAGATACTAGTGAACCTCATGTCGATGAATCAGATAGTACTACCACCGATCTGACCGAAAGCGAGTCGTCGCCCGCAGCTCCAAAGGCGGCAGTCCAGATCGATTTCAGCGATCTTAGCACGCTGACCGACGAGGAGGTGACCAGCCTAAAGGACAGAGCGATCTCGGCGCGCCGCAAAATCCACAAGGTGACCGTTAGCGCGGTGACGGCGCGGTGGTCCTTTGAGGAAGGCATCAAGCGACCGTACTTCCACGTGAAGCCCCTCGAACGGGCTCAGCTTAAGAACTGGAAGGACTACTTGGACTTCGAGATCGAGAAGGGCGATCGGGAGCGCGTTCTGGTTCTCTTCGAAAGATGCCTGATCGCCTGCGCCTTGTACGACGAGTTCTGGCTCAAGATGCTTCGCTATTTGGAACCCTTGCAGGAAGAGAGCGGTGTTATTGATCTGATACGTGATGTGTACCGTCGCGCCTGTCGCATCCACCACCCGGACAAGCCCAGTCTGCACTTAATGTGGGCCGCCTTCGAGGAGTGTCAGATGAATTTCGATTCCGCTGCCGAGATCCTGCAGCGCATCGAGCAGCGCTGTCCCAATATCCTGCAGCTTGCCTACCGCCGCATCAACGTGGAGCGACGCCGCGGAGCGCTGGACAAGTGCCGCGAGCTGTACAAGCACTACATAGAGAGTACAAAGAATAAGGCCATCGCCGGCAGCCTGGCCATCAAGTACGCCCGCTTCCTCAACAAAATCTGCAATGATCTCGACGCGGGGGTGGCCGCCCTGCAGCAGGCGCTCGAACGCGATCCGGCCAACACCCGCGTGGCTCTGCAAATGATCGACCTGTGCCTGCAGCGCCCGAAGGTGGACGAGCAGGAGGTTGTCCTGATCATGGACAAATTCATGGCCCGGGCAGACATTGAGCCCGATCAGAAGGTGCTGTTCGCCCAAAGAAAGGTGGAGTTCCTGGAGGACTTCGGCAGCACGGCCCGCGGTCTGCAGGATGCCCAGCGTGCCCTCCAGCAGGCTCTCAGCAAAGCCAACGAGGCGCAGAAGAAGGGGTAAGAATGAAGAGAAACAAAATCAAAGTTCAAAAGTAATTCCTTCACTTGTTATTCCAGCGACAGCAGTCCTAGTCGCAAGAATTCTACAGCAGGCAGCAAGGAGGGTTCGGCACCCTCCGGAGCCTCGTCTTCGGTGGCGGCATACAACAATGGAGGCTCGGCCGCCGCAGCAACTGGCTACAGCTATGGAGCGGCCAATGCCTCCACATACTATGGCCAGCCGAACGCCAGTGGAGGTCCCTATCCGCCGCAACCGCCCCAACAGCAAGCGTCCTACGACTCCTACTACAACCAGTGGGGCTACGGAGCCAGCGGCAGCAGTAGTGGCGGCTACAACTATGGGCAGTGGAGCGGCTATGGCAACTACTACTGAGACCGACTCGTCTAGATTTAAAGCACTCCCTTGTAGTTCTAAGAACCCGACTCGCTAAGTTCCGCCTTGCTGTTCTGTTAAGTTATAGATGTGTACACTTAATTTTTTATCGAGTCCGAATAGTACATACGGATATGTAGAATCTTTGTTTGCGCCCACACAACAGCTTGCAATGCGTGAAATAAAGATATCAGCTTAATCGGTTCACCATAATTATCTGCTGCTTGTATTTCATGCTACCCATTTTCGATGGGGATAAGTCAAAGTATGCCTAAAAATAAAGTAAATTTACAGTGCGACAGGACTCGCGGGCTCAACTTAAGTCTAGAGGTTGGGGCGGTACCAGGTCACCTCCCCGCCGTTGCAGCCCGTTACTAAGAGCGGTTCGCGGGGGCTGAACTTGGCGCACAGCACGACGTCCTGGTGTTCGGTGATCTTAGCCAGCTGGACCAGCTTCCGGGGATTGCGCTTCACCTCCTCGAAGGCCTGGGACTGGGGAAAGTCGCAGCAGTCATCGCTGTAGCCAAGTAAACGCACCCCGTTGCCATACGGCGAGCACACTATCCGCCCGTCCGCTGAGAATCCCGGCTCCTTGATGAAGCCCGGCTTGGTGTTCGTCTCGGCTGCATAGTAGAGCAACTTCTTGGCGTTCACCAGAATGGAGTGACCGTTCTCCTTGGACGTAGCCGCTGCCGCGTTGCTAGTCATCAGAGGTCGCAGACGAACGCGATGGCCAATCTCAAGTCGCACCGTGGTGTCGCTGTTACTGGAGCTGCTGCTGCTGGAACTGCTACTACTGGAATTGCTGCTATCTGAAGGCGGCGGAGTACTTGGCAGTCGGTTAGAGCTGCTGTTGACCATCAGGCGACTGGCCACCGAAGGC
This sequence comes from Drosophila ficusphila, assembly GCF_018152265.1. NCBI lineage: Eukaryota > Metazoa > Arthropoda > Insecta > Diptera > Drosophilidae > Drosophila > Drosophila ficusphila. Next base: position 24,396,709 of record NW_025064737.1, read on the forward strand.
CGCAGCGGGAGCACGCCGCTGCTGATTGCGTACACAAAGTTGTAGCCGCTCACCGGGTTGTTGGAGTTGCGCGCCCGGCTCTGTCGGATGGCCCGCTCCTGGACCGTGACCTCCGCAGCCCAAATGTCCGGTATGAAGGTGTCCGCTCGCGGCGATGCGGGGGCGTTGCCGGATCCCAGTCGGCCCGAGGCTGCGTTGTCCAGGTGGAACACCTGCACGGTACCCATGCGCAGTCGCGGTTGTCTGGGTGGCAGCCCATCCGTATCGCGGTCCTGTGAGGGATCGCTCGATGCGCTGCGGCTAGCGGACACTCGCTTTCGCTTTGGCTGCGGCTCTGTCTCCTCGGGGTCATCCTCACTGCGCACCGGCTCCTCGTTGATGTCATGAATGCAGGTCCACTCGCTCTGCTCGTCGCAGCTGACGTTGCGGGTCAGCATGCAGCGACAATGCGGGTGGATCTGCAGGGCCATGATCATCTCGGCATCGTTGTGCTCCGGGAAGTCGGTGACCAGCTCGACGCGGTTTTTCTTCTGGCGCTTTGAGAAGACGTGGTCGTACTTGGCAGCCTGCGGGATGTACTGTTCGCCCAGCTGCATCAAACGGTAGATTCCGGGCTGAAACGCAACACAGAATGCGTAAGTTACCTTTACACAGTTTTTGGCTTAACAGATTAATCGATGATTGTCATTGTTTGCAACACTCTTTGTTTTGGTATGAGCCTCAATGCTAATGCAATACTAATTAGTGTTGCATTAGAAGAGGCAATCAATAAAAAATACTCTAACTGGCAAAAAAAAAAAAAAACAGTCGTCTGGCTCACCCTGAATCCGCACAGATCCTTGTGCAGCGTGGTTAGGTCGAGATTGTGGATGATCATAATATAGCCCCCGCTGGTGCAGAGGACCAACTTGTCGCCCGTAGGCGAGATTCGGCAGCGCATCAGTCCGCTGGCGTGAAAAACGCGCTGCGAGATAAGGCCCTGTTCCGTCTGCGAGTTGATGTCCCAGGTGAAGATGCTGCCGTCGAAGCCGGAACTGACGAGCAGTTTGTCCTTAGAGGAGTACTCAATGTTTTTTACCCAATTCGAGTGTCCGTGGAGCATCCGCAGCTTCTGCTTCATGTTTCTTAGGTCCCAAATGGCAACAGTAAAGTCATCGGAACCAGTGGCGAATAAACGCTCATCGAAGAATCTACAGAGTTGGGAATAAGGTTGGGATAGAGCGAAATAAACTCTGCACTCACTTGATGCAGTTAACACTATCCGAGTGGGCGTCTGGTACCTTGCAGATCTCCTTTTGTGTAATGGCGTCGAAGACCAGAACGCACTTTCGCTCGGTGGCGGCCACAACGACGTTGCCGTCGGCATTGAACTCCAGGTTGAAGATTGCCCCAGTGCGCCCCGCCTCTGTGGGCTTGCAGTTGGCGTGGTAGCTGTTGAACATATTCATCGAGCTGTAGATCCGCCGCATCACGAAGTTCTCGTCTCCGCGGTGGATGTGGAAGCCACTTTCGCGGCGGCTTAAGTAGCGCTCCATCTTGCGAAGATCTTGGGGAGGGTATCCCGAGTCTCAGAAACCAGAAGGAGCTCTCTGCGTGCGTGTGGAGCCCAATTCGCGATTTCTCAGACACCGCGAAATTAGTTTCCCCCGTGGCCTTGGTTTTTTTTTTTTTTATCAAACGAGGGCTGCAAAACAGTGCAGCATGTAACCGAATTGTTTTTTTTTTTTTAAACTAAACGGGACTCAATAAAGTGAAAACATTTTACGATCACATCCGAAAAGTTAACTGTTGTCATTTCAACTCATCCATTCCTATTCAACGCGAATATGCCTGTTTTCTAATAATACTGTTTATTTGACATGGGAATCTTTGAAACATGTAGTACATTTTTAAGCTATTTGTTTAAATAATTTTGCTTGTTAGGCAAACAAGAAATTTTAATAAATGTTCTAACATGTACATATTATAAATTTTCCGAAAACTTAAACAAAACGCTAAACGTTTATATAAAATAGATATATATATATTTATTATAACTATTTTATGTTTACACTGACAACACTTCGACGCTGAAAAAACGCAAACAACCAAGCTTAAATGTTTGTTTTATTAATGGTTAGTCAATAAATGCAATAATAAGTTTATTTAAAATAACATTACTGGGTTAAAATGTATCGATACCAAATAGATTTTTCCACCAAACCTAAGGAACTTCTCAACACTAGCAGCTCGGAATAAACAAAAATGCGAGTTCTAACTTTGATAAAACCAATAAGCATGCTGAATTAAGTGCAGCCGAGATACCCAACAACGATCCGGCCAAGATGGATCGATTCGCTTTTAAGATTGATGCGGCCCTCAAGGCGAATCTCTGCAAGATCTGTCGGCTATGCGGCATCGATAATCCAGGAAAAGTGCAGATACTGCTGCCGAATGAGGGCGACACTATCGACCTGGACGAGCCCAGTATGTCGCAAAAGATCTACGAACTTGTGGGCTTCGCGGTGGGTATTACTCAAGTTACTCCTGCCCAGCTAAACCAACGCCCTTTGCAGGTGTCCACGGACGACAAAATGCCGCAGACAATGTGCAGCCAGTGCGTGGATAAAATCAATGATTTTTACGAGTTTCGGGAAATGTGCTATGCAACGAACAAACAGACGCGAAACCTTCTGGGGCTGAAGCAAATAGAGCCCATGAGGGTAAGAAACCTTTTACAGTGTTTTAAAAACAAAACGTGTTGTCAACATGCTTATAATTTCTTCTCGTAGCTCATTGATCTTAAGCCCATTGTAAAGGAGGAACCGCATTTCTCAGGGCCAGCTGCCAAACGGGGTAGAAAACGAAAAGGCGAGGACTCGTGGCCTAGAAGTAACGTAAAGACACAAGTCAAAAAGGAGCCTTTTGTGTGGCACAAAAAGCAGCGGCTGCAGACCACACAAACCTCTCAAATATATTCCAAAGGAGAGCCTGACATGTAACTAAAACACGATTTATTTTTTTTTTTTTTTTTTTACCCTAATCTTTTGCACTTGCAGCAAAGAGGAGCCTACGGAACCGGAAGGGAGCCTTAAGTTTCCGCCCAAGAAGGGCGGCCGAAAGTCCATCTGCAGCGTATGCGGCGAGAAATTCTTCAGCAAAGAGCTGGCCGATGAGCACAAAAGCCTGGTGCATGTACCCTCGATACCGCGCTACATCTGCAACGCCTGCAACCAGACTCATCACAACCAAAGTGACATTCGCGCCCACCAACTATGGCACAAACTCTCGAAGACGCCATACAAATGTCCGCTTTGCGATGAGAGCGTGGCCAACGCATACGCCTTTACGCGTCACCTGCGAGAGCACACACCGATTATTCCCGTCCAGCTGTTAGTCCTCGACCGGGAATGTCCGCTGTGCAAGAAGACCTTCGTCACGAATTTCTTCTACAACACGCACCGCTGTGCCATTCGCAAACGCAAGTGCGGCGGTTGCAGCCGCGCCTTAAACACCGAAGCGGCCTATATGCGTCACGCCCCAACCTGCCCCAAAATTTACCTCAACCACTCAAGGCACATAATGCCCGAGGTGGTGACCAACGAGGCGCAGATGCGCATCAAGAACGAGGTGGAGGACGACCTCGTAGGCCTACCGCCGGTGACAACTGTACCTCCGGATTTCGTTATAGACGAGGGCATGCAGCCGGTGGTGGTGCTCGAGCGCCTTTCATCGCCATTGTTGCGGGCCTCTGCCGGAGTCAATCGGCTGGGTGCCAACAAGAGCAGGAACAGCGATCGGGTCTCAGCTAAGAATTACTTGAAGCGGGTGGATCAGCTGCTAAAGAACACGATGAGCACTCTGGTAAGCATCAAACATGAGCCAGAGGTGCACATCAGCGACACTGGTCCAGCGCCAGAGCAGGCGCCTAGTGAACCCGAGGAGGAGTCGGCTGGGTATGCAGATGATTTCCATTTAGCCAACGATGATAGCGAGGAGGAAGCTCAACCGGTGTCGGCTCCTGCCCTAGCGACAGCTGGTGACGGTGACGAAGTGCCCAGTGTGTCAAACCGGATTAAACAGGAACCTATAGAAGGGGCCTTCCATAAGCAAATGGAACTGAAGCAGGAGCCACTGAAACTGAAGCTTAAAATAACCAAGAACCATGGTAAGCTAAACTCCTCGCTCATTGACGATCTAGACGAGGTGGGCCAAGCACCCGGCAGGATAAGCAAAAAGAAAAAGAAGCGGAAGCACAAAGAACGCGAGAAGGAAGTAGAGCACAGTCAAGCAGAAGCTCATGTTCGACCCGAGGTTAGAATCAAGCAAGAACCCGTTGACTTCGTTCCAGAGGCCACAGTCATGACCACCATTCCAATGACCCAGTTGGAGAGCAACTTTAATGAAAGCGAACAGCCTGCAGAACCAAATGAGGCCATAGATCAGCCTCTGGAGGATGTTAAACCCAACCGCATGGAGCTTGATCGCCTGATGAAAATCTCACATGTGGCTAGTGGCGTGGACATGGCCGAAGAGGCAGTGCCATTAGAACGAGCAGAAGAAGCCACTCCCGACGAGCCCCAGCCAGTTGAGCTACCGTCGACGAGGCAATCCCCGCCAAAGCCGAAGTCCATAAAGTCCACAGCGAGGAAAAGTACTGGTGCCGTTCAGCACAAGCCGCAAACGCCACCAAAACAGGCTCCTCTGCCGCAGATTGTGGCCGTGGAGAGTGGTGAAGCTGTAGCGTTTAATATTTCTATCAAGTCGGAGCCAAGAAATCGCGGCTATGGGGATGAACCCGTGGAAGAAGAATCTACGGCTACAGAAGAGATTAACCACAACGAGAAGATGGACGAGGAGAATGCCTACATAAATAGTTTAGATCTGAACAACGTGACTGTGAAGCAGGAACAAGACTTGGACATTTCCGAATCTGACAACATGCTGTGCAATGGCGAATTAGAGCGAACTGGCGATGAGAGCGATGAGGACACTGCTTCATCTGCCGACGAAGCCGAGGAGGCAATGGAGGAGGACGAAGAGCGCATCTATCGGGAAATCGAGCTGCCACCACTGGAACCTCTATGCGAGGATAAGGAAGCATCACAAAGGGACCAAGTGGAAACCGAGAGAATGGGTACTGAGGCATCAGCTGCACTGCCAGCCGCAGAAACTCCGGAAGTGGTTGGTGTGGAAAAGCCAATGGTTTCTGCTTTCAGTTTGGTTATAACTAGCATCTGCAGCCAAGCGGTTGCCGAACCACCAAATGAAGTTGCCACTAGCCTTGAAAACATTCCACCAGACGCTGGAGAGGCCCCATCTTTATTAGAGCTCCAAATCCAGAAAGACGAAAAACCCCCTCCTTCTGCAACGGACATCGAAACTTCTCTTGAAGATGGCCGCAGTCTGGCTGTGCCGTTTTCCTCTTCGCTAACAAATCCACCGGCTGCTGCGAGCCAAACCTCATCCTCGATTGATGTCGACCCTAACGTAGTAGTTGAAACCCCGTCCCTCGCAGAGGTTGATGCTGCTCAATCCCCGATATGTGGTGCCTCTATCACTGCAGATGAAATCCACTCTCCTTCAAGCCAAATTCAAACAGAACTTCGCTCAGTTGCGGATCATTCCCTGGACAATAATGGAGCCAATCCAGTAGAATTGTTAGGTACTTCTTTAGTTTATGGAAATCTGACCGATGCAAACGCGGAAACCTCGCTTCCAAGTGGGAGTTCGGCTGCGCTTTATCTTGGAATTACTTCACCGGAAGATCCAGCCTCATCCTTGTGTCCACCCCCGCCTTATGAACCCTCGGAATCTCTAGAGAAATCAGGCAGTGACCAAGAATCTCTGCCAACGGTTTCCCTCCACACCCCCAAGGACAGTGAAGATCAGTCGCCGCCGACATGCGATACAGCTAACATGGAGAGCAGCTACACGTGTGATGAGGAACAACAAAATGTGCTTAACCACGAGCTCTCGGAGCAGCACCAATCGTCACTGGAGGATGCGCTGCTGTTGGTCCACGAAGAGCAGCCGGCTTCACTGGAGGTTATCCCACCGGGACCCTCGGCGAGGCCAATCGAGGAGACTGAGAACCGCATCAATGAGCAGCAGCAGGATTTGGAGCAGGAGGAGCAGCGACAGCCACGCTGCCAGGCCAACGACGACTCCAATATCAACGAAATAGCCGAGAACAATAACAATGCCAACATTGAGCGCGAACTGCAAGACGATGCGCTCGGGGCTCAGGAAAACGCGAATCCATAGACTACGACTAGCTAATAGGCCATACCAAGATTAAACTGCATGTTTTTCCCGATTCAGATATAAATTGTAAATAGACGTAGATTGGTGAATCATGCTTGGGCAATTGGACAGAATCGGGGCAATAATTTATACCGGAAATTCGGAATGAACTTTAAACGGATAGCATTAGTTTTAAGTTAGGTATACACAACTTTATTACATAAATTAATGGCTTATATATTAGCATATGTAAGTATTATGTATTGAAATACATAAGTCGCACAAAACTCTTTAAACATGCGTACATATTAATCCAAAATCTGATCCACATAAATTTCTCGCTCTGACAAGCTTATTGGGTTTAGTAGTTTCAAAAAAGTCACGAAAAACATACATATACGTAATCTTGATTTAAATACAAACACACAGAAGAAAAATGACTACAAGTTGGCATTAAATGCACTCAACTAAAAAGAAAATACTTATGAGTTACTAGGTCGTTAATCAATTGGGTGTAACTGGATGCAAAAGACAGCCTTGGCGGACATCTGTGTCCGAGGAAGCCTTTGAGTCAAAATAAATGAGTACATCCCTTATTAATTGGTTTAGCCATACTTATCGCTGTAGGTAATTATTATCTCAACAAGTAGTGAATTATTACTGAGCAAATTTGGTAAATTTAGTACATGGTTAATTGCGGGCAAGTCGATTAGTTTAAACTTGTCTATGTAATAATTCCCAACTGTGGCTTTATTAAGTAGTCACAGTTTATTTTTCGTTTGATCCTTTCCTTTGTTGTAGATTTATAAAATATATTCACTATAATAAATTTCTATCGCTCAGTTTACAGTTTTTCAGTTCGCAGATAAGGTGAATTTCTAGTTTGCTCACATTTGGTGTTCTCAACTTTTTGGCACAGTAGTCTGAACGGGGATGCAGAATTCACCCACTTATATAATTGGATTAACATACATAGATGCGTATCGTTCATATTTAATTGAGCAGCTTCATGGATATGCAAATGTGATCGGGAACAAACGAAAACGGGCAAATGCTGATAAAATGTCTCGATTTGTGGTTATCCTTTAGTACTTTTTGCGATGGTTAAACTCGTACAATTAAATTAAAGAGGTATGAAAATTCACTAACAGTATTTACAGGGATTTATCTGACGATAAACCAAAATGCCAAAGCACGAACTAAATTATTGCTTATATTTGGAATAGTGTCTGCTGCCCCGCATCGTGTCATCCGTAGCTCCTTAATCCCACTCGCCCTCGTTGTCCGACGACTCGGTCTCGTCCTCGTCCGAGTGAATGGCGTTCCCGCGTGCCGCCAGCGCGCGACGCAGTGCGTCGGCCAGGGCGTCGGTGCCGCCTCCGTTGTCGCTGTTCCGCTGGCTGCCCAGCTCCCGCTCCTTGGCCGGCTTCAGCACGGTCCCCTGTCGGATGTCCTTCATCAAGTCGCTGCGGGAGTCGCCGCTGCCAGTGCTGAGAGCAGACGTGTCCACTTTCTGTTCGGGTTAAGGAAAACAATTTGATTTTATAATGAGTATTGAAGCGAAGGCTATGGGGATTCATCCACCTTTAGCTGGGTTCCCTTGCGAATGGCATCCATCAGTGCGTTGCGTGGATCCGGAGCCGCTGGAGCTGCTGGAGCTGCTGGCCTGGCTGCTTGATTGGGTGCGTGCGTGGTCGTGATGACGGGGATCTCTCCCACTGGCATTGGCGGTGGTGGTGGCACCGCTGCCGGTGGCGGTGGTGGAGGGGGTGGCGGCTGTCGAACGAGAGCAATTAGCAAGCTGTCCAGTCGAATAGGAGCAACAAGATGACTTACCGCTACGGCGGGAGCGCTGACTGGCGGCGGTGGTGGTGCGGTGCTGATGGGTGGTGGTCTGCTGGGTGGAGGGGGAGCTCGCGAGGCGCCCGGCACAGTGACGGGCACTGGGGGCGGTGGTTGCCTTGCCGGCGGCGGAGGTGCACTTCTTTGGTTGCCATTCTAAAATTAACATATGACATAAATTCCCAGAATAACATCATAACTCCTAGAGGGCCTAAAACCCTTATCAGTGTGGCTATAAAACTAGTTCTTCTTATCTCTTAAAAAATGCCCCAAGGGCTGGACCATGAATAGTGCTTGGATGCAAATAGAGATAAGCAGAAACTTACTGAAGGATGACGGGTTGGCACCGGCGGCGGCATGGGCGGCGTCGTTTCCGTAGGGGACTCCACGCTGTCCTGCTTCACCGACGCCAGGACGTTGTTGCTCTGTATGAAGTCGTAGATGAAGGCGCGCGTTTCCCGGTCCTTTAGCTCCATCTCGGAGACGCCGGCCCTGACGAAGAAGTCGTTCAGCATCTGGTCATTCTCGTTGCCCGTCAGGTCGAAGCCCTTCTCCGCATCCCAGCCGACGTGGGTGATGTGCATGAAGTTCGTGGGCTGGCTGATGTCCGCCTTGGTCACCTTGCGCTTCTTGTCCTTGGCGTGGTTGCCCAGTCCGAAGCTACTGGACAGGAAGTTCTTCGACTGCGCCGGTGCGGGGATCAGAGTCACCGAGTTGATTTTGTTGTTTCGCAACTGAACGCCTCCGCCATCTGTGGCGCTCTGCATGGGCGGCGGTCTGGCCGGCTCCCGCGGAATCGGAGGCACTGGAGCATTGGGCGCCTGCTGGCTCTTCTGCCTGTTGCGCTTCTCCTGCCTTTTTCGGTTGCGTGTCTCTATGGTGGAGTCCACAACGCGGAAGAAGGAGTCGCACTCCTCCTCGGACACAAAGTTCAGACCCACATGGCCGTCCTGGAAAACATTTAAAAAATATTTACTTGATATAGTATGGCTTGACCAGTTCTCACATTCACATAGCAAAACTGCCTTTCGACATCTTAAGTCAACATAAAATTTTGAATTTTAACTAGCTCTTCATAAGTTAGTAAGTTGAGTGACAAGTGAACCCCTCGGAAGGATACTTACACTGCCCTCGAAGGTGAGGAGGAAGGGCCGCGACTTGACCACCTGCATGCCATCGTAGATCTCGTGCTCCCAGATCAGCTCCTTCTTGATCAGGCAGTAGGCCCGCATGAAGTAGGACCGGATGGCGCTGTCCTTCACGAAGCAGACGACTCCGGTGTGCCGCTTCTTCCAGTGGGCGTGGGCACTGCCCTCCGTCTTGTAGATCTGCACCACGGCGGTGTTAAGCGTCTGAAAGTGGAGCAAGCGGAGATTGCGTTACACAAATTATGACCAGCGATAGAAAGGCCCGCGGCGATTATCTAATGCGGTCGAACAAAAGCCTGCCAATACCTTCTGTTTGCGCCTCATTTGAATGCAACTCTATTAATCCGACGACCACGAACTCAGTGAACTGTCGCGCTCGAGCTGAAAAACTCATCTGACTTTCGGTTTCGCCAGTTTCTGGCCATCGAGTCGATGGCCCCAAGCGAGCGTGCCGCTTTTGCATACCGATTAGCCTGGCAGCCCAGCTCTTGCAGCAACTGCAACCTGGAGCTGGATGGCCAATCCCGCCGCTTGGCATGGGCATCACGTAGCTCCGGTTGTTGGAGAGCGTGGGTCTAGGCGGTGGACATTAGTCTAGTGCAGACCTCTCCGCCGATCGGTGCTTATTCTGCCAAAGAGTGCAACGGAAACCCATAATCTGCACAAGGAAAAATCTGATATCTGTTCTATCTAAATTGTAGGATTATATTTCCATGAATCTGATTCCCAATGAAAAGCAATGTTTTTATAAACTGAGATTAAATCGAAATTGTTTGCCGTGTGCCATGTGTGATGAGAGACATCGTTTATGACCCAGACAGGAAATGGTGGCGACACCGAGAAGAGAAGTGCAGGATGCCAGCGAATTGCCGCATCGCGTACTTGCCAAAACTATAATATACAATAAGCCCATTGATTTGGCGCCAGAGAAGTCAAGGCAAACTGTGCTGTAGTTATTGAAAGCGTTGTGAGAATTTTCTCAGCATGGTCACAGGAATTACTCGTGCTTTTAGGACATTACGAAAGTGAGTGTGTGATTTGCGACCCTTTGACCAGTTGGCATTTGCCCGAGGCCATCGCATGACCCTCTGGCCGAATCGTGGCTAATTGATTCAACTTGCCGCCCTGGGCGATGATCCAAAATTGTTACGTGCCGGTAATTGAAACAGTGCAGCTGAACAGCAATCCAGCATTATCAATTAATGGACATTAGAGATGGACTGATGGATGGATGGGTAGATGGGTGGATGGCCATGCAGACTTTTGCAGCTGACCTTTGGGGCAAGTGAAAAGAGAAAGAGACATTGACGAGCAAATGGGTTTCGTGTGGCTGTGGATGTCGATGCCTTCCAGCTTCCAGCCCACACATTCGCTCGAACAACTCGTCTCCGGTCTCTGGCAAGTGCGAAATTGTGAGCACATTTGAATTTTTATTGATGCTTAGCTGCTGCTTTTTACTCGGCGCGCTTGTGTGGACATAAGTAGCATTGTAAAATGATGTCTTGCCTTCTACGTACAAGCTGGCTGTTTCTGCTCGACAGCATTAAAATCGATGGAAAACCAGCGGCAACAAAAAGTGGTCATTGCCACCGAGCAGCGAGCGTTTGGCCAACACAAAGCGGGCCGAAGGAAAGGGGTCTTAGCGGTAAAAATCCATACATCCCAAATGGGCCAAGCGGTAAACACGCCCATACGCCCTGTGGTCAGCATATTACGTATGTCACATTATAAATAAACATTCGGCCAGCTATCTATTGCTCCCATTTTATTCGCAATATATTTAGAGAGTGCCCCCTCTATTTATAGTTTCCGATTAAAATATACAATTGCTTCCAGTGAGTCAGCCCGAGACTTCTGTAAAATTCTTTAGAAAGTAATCGAAATTTGGTTGTACGGGCCACCAACATGTTTAACAAGGGTTCACAGCTGACAAAGCCAAACTTAAACATAAACATCAATTAGAAAGTCCGGCTTTGGAAGAGGCAATGTGCAGAAAAATGCGTTAAATAAGTGTATACAAATAAATGCGAGCAAATGTTGCGACAAGCGACTGCCAAACCACAATAACAACATCGGGTTATCACACGATGAATGTGACACTATGTCATCCACAACAAAGGCAGGGACGTACACAGGGAAAAAGATATAGCAGATGATTGATCGGATTATCATCCCGTTTAATCAGGAGACTGGGATTAATGCAAACAAATTACAGCCTGTCATTGCTAGTTAGTTTTCTTTGCGCTAATAGGATTACAGTAGTTTCGCTTATACAAATAAGTGAACCGTCAAAATTTGGTCAATGTTTTCTCTGCGTGGATTTGGAGGGGCTAACTACCTTAAGCGGCGGTTGGTTGGCTGCTTTACTTTGGCCGAGTTCATGTGCATTTGGAAATGTTTTGTCAATGGAAAGCTGCGAATTAGCAAAGCGTGAATTGCGAATCGAAATGAGCGATTTTCCCATGTTGTGCACACCATAATTATCCACATAAATGGCCACATTCCAGGCCTCCACTCCGATTTCGAGCATTCTTATCGCACTTGGCATTGGCCGGTGATTCGCATCGGGCGGATGGATTGATAAGATAAGGTTCGCCGCAGTTGCCCACAAACAGCCAATGACTTATCGCGACCCAATGAGGCGAACTCAGCGGACTGGTTTCTCTTTCGTTTTGCACTAGAATTGGTTTTGACACACCGATAAAGGGGAAAATAAGGCACAAAATAAAAACTAATCAAGAAATGCAAACAACTGCGTTTGTGGACTATCAATGCCGGCTCAAGCCGTTTGCTGATAAGGGCAATAAGCAAAGCTATGTAAATATTAGTAATACCTTAACAAAGCCTAACGAATTGCTCTTCACTGTGTTTTAACTGTTGTGAAAACTGGGGAGAATGACTTAATGATATAATGCAAAATACAACTTTACACAGGTAAAACAACTGTAGTTTCATAACTTGATTCGAATTCAAATAAATACAATTCACATATGTATATGTATATAAAGGCATAAACCCGATTGTAAAAGAATGACTCATAATTTCTTGCACTCACTCAAGTAGTCTTTGCAGCTTAGACAATTTCGTATATTTTTAGAATACTTCATAATTGTTAAAAGTCCCAAAATTAGCTAACATTTCTTTCTGCATTTTCAAAGTGCCTTCAACCGATTTCCACTGTAGCTTCCGCTCCAAAGAGTGAAAACGGGTAGACAAGCCAGCGAGAACAGCTGGCTACCGAATGATATTGGGTTACAGAGGTTCTGCGTTGGATATTCGCACACGATGGGCGACACTTGAGCCGCAGGAAGTGCTTCATCAAGCTCAGGGATTTATTCGACGGCGGGGAAGCCGGACGGTCGAATCGTGTCATTGCCTAATTGTTAATCACCCAGTGCCGAGTAACATCATCGTGCATCATCACAACTCACCTGGCACTTTCTGCCCAGCAGCTCGAAAACGGCCTCGTTCTCCTCCTGCGTGAGCAGAGTGCTGGCGGCATTGACCTTCGCCCGCGGACCGTCCTGCGACCTCATTCCGCTGCTCATCTGGCCGGAGTCGATGGATCTGTGTCTGGATCTGGATGTGGGTCTGGATCGTTGTCTGGAGACGGAGCTGCGGATCTGGGCTGGTTTCCCTGCACAATACACACACAACACGCATTTTATTGACGGGTGAAAACAATACGCAAATGAACAAAGGCCGAAATGTATTAATTTAATAACACAATGCACAGGGGACCCCGAAAGCAAATAAATATGATAACAAAAAGCCACATAACAGTCGGTCTCCCGTAAATCGAACGTTTATATGAGAGTTATGGGATATTGCCAATAATAATGGTTCCACTTTGGGTAAGGGAAGTTCGAGTTATGGGAGCTTGACTGTATTGCGAAAGAGGTTGAACAACTGGAGCCTAAACCGTTTGTTTTTGAATCTTTTGAATTGAGTTTTCAAACCGATAAGCAGTATTGTTTTTGGCGTTTGGAATGGGGTTTTTAGGCCAGTAACTGAGAAGTTTCGAGCAGATCTCTGGGGGTTTTCCACAGATCACGCCCTGAAACTGAATTGGAAATCCGTGACTGGTTTTTATTTTTCGAAATGATTTTCAAATCGATCGATAGTTTTTGTTTTAGTAGTAGTGTTTATTTCGAATATACTTCAAAACCGATGGCTTATTGGGTTTCGAACGGGGTTTGTACCGAATTCCGGCCAAGAGCGCGAGCGAGAGAGACGTGCGTTGGCTGTGACGATATGGCTGGTTATGATGGAACTGCGAGCGGATCGTTAGGTTGAGTCACGGGTGCCGAGAGTCGGAAACCAGAAGTACGAAATCAGAAACAGAAACAGTCAGCCAGCCAGCTGCTTTTGCTTTTTCGCCTCGAATGTGGGTAAAAGCGAGGCAGCTCTTCGAAAAGAGCCCTTATCTTTGGCGAAAAGCACTGATATCGCTTTGCGCATGTATCCATGATGCATACATGTCTGGCTTATTCAACCTCAGAGTTTGGCACTCGCGAGTCGCGAATCGAAGATGTGACAACACCTGTCCGCCTCGCCAGGTGGGGTGAAAAATGAATATGTAAATCGACGGACGGAAAGTGGCTGCCCCAAGGTCTTTGGGGCTGGGGTTTCTCGTGTGTGAAAGGGGTTCTCTTCTGCGGGGGGGCCATTGATTTTTGCGTTTATTTTCGTGCACTTCTTCACTTTTTTCCCACACACACACGCACCACTAAGTCTCTGCGCGCTGCCTGTTGTCCTTGGCTGGCCGACTCCGGGTTCGTTGCGAGGAGTCTTTACTGTGCGCGCCTCCGCGTCATCGCTGGCTTTTCGAGGTGTTTTTCTCCGGGAAGATTGGCTGGCTCGATTATTCGCGACGAACTTAGTTTGTTTATTTGGCACTCAGTTTTAGTGTTGCCAGATGTGGGAACTTCCGCCCATTAAACCCAGCCCTGGATCACCGACAACCCAGTCGTGCCTAAATTTGACTGACAAAGCTGGTTCTTCTACCTAGCACATAATGGGGTTGCAACTCGGTTGGAGTTATCCGTTACAAATTTACAAGACAGCTCTTCGTCTACTTTTCAAACACTAATAAAACAGGAATCTGATTTAAATTAGAAATGTAGTGGACTTAGAAACGGGGCATTTTGGTCAAACATTTATAGGTATGCCACGACGAACTGGTGAAATTTGTTAATTTTTCAGCCCTCTAAAAAGGGTACAAAAACCGTTATTCGAAATAAAATATTTTTTTTAGGCTATACAAAATGTCAATCTCACTTATAAAAACTTGAATTTGATCCCCATAAATTCTCAATCACTAGAATGCAAATAAAATCTACCTTCGGATGCAAATGAGAGCATTCGTTTCATTTGAGGTACCTGATCTTCAGCCAGGGTAGTGCGTTGGGCTCGTACTCCTTGTTCGCCAACCGGAGCAGGTGAAACATGACCGCCAGCAGCCCGGTGCCCAAGGCATCGCCCACAGCGGTCAGGTACGGAATGGCGGCGGTATCCGGATCAATCCTGCGCCGCCAGAGGAGGTGCACCAGGGCGTGGGCCAGCCACAGTAGGACCAGCAGCTGGAGCAGGCTGGTCAGCACGAAGGCGACCACGAAGGTCCACTTCACGGACACGTGGGACATGTACAGGTAGTCGGCCAGCAGGACGAGCCCCACGTTGCCGGGTACAGAAATACCAATTAGAATTCTGACCACGCGGGAGTAGACGGTACCCCGCAGGTAGACGCGATGGGGCCACTCCAGGATGCGGCAATCCTCTGGCAGAGTGCCCAGGCTGGATCGCTGGTAGAGCACGCTGCCCATGTGACTGGCCTGCACGGAGACGAGGTTGCCCCCGATCCCGTTGATTATGGGGGAGAAGATGGCGAAGCCTCGGAAGTCCTCCACGGAGGAGCAGAGCACGAATCCCGCGATCTGGCTGATGCACAGCGCCCCGATCACCGGGATCCAGCTGACCATCAGGATGGGGCGCACGTACACGTTCCGGAGCACCACCACCAGCCAGACGAGCAGCATGACCACCAGGTAGCCAACCGCCAGACAGACGCAGAGCCACCAGTAGTCTCTGCACAGGTCGTACAGCGTGGCGGCGCTGTAGGAGAGCAGGCTGATGGTCACCATGTCGCCGATGGAGGCCACCAGCGGAATGGCCATGTAGTCCGGGTTGAAGCTGTAACGCTGCGAGAACAGGACCACCACCATCACAATGGAGTCCAGGAAGAAGCAGGAGGAGCTCGAGGTGATCAGGGCAGCCGCAGTGAGGACGAAGTAGTGTTTGAGGGAGAACTCGCGGTTGACCAGGGCACTGATCCCCACCGTGAGGGAGCTCAGCAGCACGGCGCACACGATGGCCTGCAGCTGCACCAGCGCCATGTTGCCGACGACGATCTGCAGGACGGCTTTCCTGCTCGAGAGGTGGCCCAGGTTGGAGTGGGTGCAGATTCGCGAGGCCACGCACATGTCCAGGTTCCCCTTCAGGCCGCACAGCACCGAGACGAGGACGAAGAGCTCGTTCACCTGGCGGTACACCGTCCAGTCCTGCACGTTGCCCAGCATCAGTCCCGCCGTAATGGTCCCCAGTCCGGCGAGGAAGAACGGGATGCCGATCTGGAGGAGCGTAGAGTACCAGCGCTCCTGGCTGGGGTCATCGGTCGGTGTCTTGGGCGCCGGCTCCTCCATCCCGGTTCCTCCTCCAGAACGTCAGGATCATAGCAAAGCTGTGACTAAACAACCAACTACTATTCGATTTTGGATTCCGATTTTCAAACCTTTAGAAAAATATATAGAAGGCCTCCAGACTGAAAGATTTATCTCAGCAATAAAAATAATAACACTCCGTAATAAACTTCACTTTTTTTTTATTGATGTTGACAAAAAGCATATTTCGATTTATTATTATTAAAAATGGTTAATCGCGCTGGATCGGTAAAACTATAATAAGTCGCAAAAGATTCGCTTAATACAAAAGCCGTCGCCTAAAATCGGTTACCCTTAAGTATGCTAAATTATATAAAAGAATACTTAAAAAGCTGTGACTACAAAGGTGATTCTCCACTCTCTTCTTCAGATATTTGGTTTTGCATAAGGAAGCCAAGGGCGTACTAAACCTATAAAGTATAATCCCAAATTCACTGCGGGTCGATTGTAAATAATGCAAGATGCGAACTAAACTAAAATGAAAACTTGGTAAACCTTTTCTAATTACGTTATTATTACGTTATTACGTGTCAAATCGAATATATAGCAATTATATATATGCCAGTATACACCTTGTATATATAGGGAGTTGTACACACGTTGAAAGGCCCGATCTACTCGAAGTGTATATATATGCGATACATTTGGCTACACACGGTCCGGAGCTCCGGGGAGATCCTTCTCTGACTGTGACTTGGATTAGTTGGAGTTACTAGGAGTTGCGCTAGCTCTAGCTTACAAAGTTTAGGGACTACGAAGTGTGTAAAGTGGAAGTGGAGGAGAGTAGTGTATTGAGTATATAGAATATATATGCCTGTTGCCTCCTAGCCTAAAAACTCTTTGATTCTTTGATTTAACTCTGACTCTAGCTCCTTTCTTTGTGGATGTGGACCTGTGCGTCTCTCGTTCCAAAAATGCGTAACAAATACAGTCCGTTTCCGTTTGCAGTCTCCACACTTCCTCTCCTGGCTGATATCGATCGATCCTACTTCCTGGCAACCCCCACCACTGGCAACTTGGACTTGGATGCTGATACTCCTCCTCCCGCCGAGGGATTCGGGCTGTTGTCGAAGGTCGAGCTGCGCAGGAGCGTCGGCCTGCCTCCGTTTCCGTTGAGCGTGCTGGAAGATTTTGTTTTCTGAGTCCGCAGATTGGACGACTGCTGCTTCGTTTTGGCCTCGTCCACGCGCTTCCAGATGTTGGCAATGCGGCTCTGGGCCTGGTTGATCTTGGCCGCCGCCGCTGCGGCTGCACTGCCTCCGTTCAGGTTGGAGTTGCTGCGGGAAGGCGGCGTGGTGGTGGAGATCCGCGAGGGAACCACTCGCGTGGCGGAGGTGGACTTGGCCCCCGCCAACCGCAGACTGGTGTTGGCCCTTTGGGGCGTCACCCGGCGCACGGGAGCCGAGCCAATCCTCTTGGGAGAACCGTGTTTAGAGGGGGAGTCCCCGCTGGATGCTGCCTTCTTTGTGGGCAGCTTGGAGGCGCGATGCGTGGGACTGCTTTGAGTGGGCTTCGCCTCCACCACGGGCACCTGGACATTGGAGTTCGTGGGCTCGTCCTTCACGAAGGTTCCCTGCCGTTCCAGGCGAGGAGCAGTAGGAGCAGGAGCAGGCTCCGTCGTTGGCTTCTTCTTGGCCGGCAGCCTGACTCCCGCCGCGCCACCAACCACACTCCTCTTGGCAATCGTGGGGGAGAGGGTCTTCTTCTTGGCCGCGGAGGCGCCGTTGCCACTCCGCTGGCTCTGCATGCTGTAGGGCGACACGTAGGCCGGCTTCTTGCGACCCCGCACCACCTTCACCGCCGTGGCGGGCTCCAGAGTCGCGGGCTTGGAGGAGGCGGGGGACTTGAGCTCCACGACCGGCGGCGGAGGAGGCAGCTGGGCGGGCTCCTGGCCCTCGCAGGACTCCGTCTCCGAGTTCTGGTCGCACTCCGGCGACTCCTCCGCCTGGGCCTCCGGTTCCTGGCCAATGTGGATGTCCGTGATGAAGGTGAACTGCTGCATCATCGCGCGGATGGAGGAGAGCTCCTCGCTGGGGCAGTCATCGCTTGGCGGCTGGATCAGCGCCAGCGGGCACTCGATCAGCTGCGTCTTGTACCGCTCCGCACTGCCCCTCCTCCTTCCATTGGCCCGCGGCGAGGGCGTGGCCACGGGGGGCACGGCCGCCTCCACGATCTCGATCTGCAGGGTCTCGTTGGCCTCCAGCGCCTCTATGCCGTGCTCGCTGCCATGTTGGCTGGTGGCTATGGTGTAGGTCTTGTAGCGGTCCTTGGTGAGGCGGCGCTTCTGCTTCGGCGTGAGCGAGCGGCGACTGGGCGAGGGCGTGGATCCCTGCTTGGGCGTGGACTCCGCCGAGCTGTAGTCGTTCACGGTGGCGTCCTCGTCCTCGTCGAAGCAGCTCTGGAGAACGGTGAGGGTCTGGTCGTCGCAGGCGGTCTCGTAGTTCGAGACCGAGATGGTGGTGGCCATGCTGCAGTCCTGCTCGCCGTCGGCCACCTCCGACTGGATGCTGTCCACGCTGATCATGGAGTCCAGCAGCTCGTCCATCAGCGAGGGCGGCTTGATGTTGTCCAGCAGGTTGCAGCTGGAGTTCACGCTCTCCGCACTGCCCGCCAGATGGCCCAGTGCCCTCCTGGCCACCAGGTTGGCCGGGAACATCTTGCGCGCGAATCGAGGACTCTTGCTGGGCAGCTGCTGGCGCAGGGAGCTCGGCTGCGATTGCGAGTGCAGGTGATCCTGGTAGCAGCTGTTGAGCGACTCCATGCCCGACGGTGGGCGCACGTTGTCCAGGTCCAGGACGTCCAGGCTGTTCATGCTGAAGTCCATCTCCGTGCTATCCTCCTCGGCGGAGGTGGCTCCAGTTGGAGCCGGCTGGAGCAGGTTCTCGGCCAGCGCCCGTGCCTCGAACGCGATCATCGTGGAGTTGGTCATCATGGAGGCGCTGGTTCCGTTAAAGAGCAGCCGCTGCGGCTCCAGCCGGACGCCCGCGTTCTGCACCTGTCCGCCCAGCTGGAAGTTGAGGCCGCCGGACGATCCCGAGTGGCTTTCCCGGTCCTCTACTCCGCTGACCAGCGTGTCCGTCTCGCCCTCCAGCGAAGCGGGCTGCTGCTCGTTCGTGGGCGTAATCTCGACCAGCTCCCGCAGGGATCTCGCCTCCGTGGCGTCCTCGTCCAGGCTCAGCGAGGCCAGCACCGGAGCCGTTTGGCTGACGCTGGGGAAGCTGACGTCGTCGGGACAGGTGTGCTCGTTCCAGGTGTTGTTGCTGCTCGAATTCTTCTGGCTACTGCTGTTGTGGCTGCTGCTGTTGTGGCTGCTGCGCAGCTGCTCCGCCGAGGTGACGAACTCGAGGGTGAGCCGCTCCACGGACCTAAGCATCAGGTCGGGGTCCTTGTGCCGCTCGTTCCCGCTGGAGGCGCACGGCTCGCTGGCTGGCGCGCTGTCCAGCCGGACCATGGTCTCCATTATGAACGACTGGTTGGACTCGTCGCTGGAGCGGTCCTCCGCGTCCAGGTCCTTAGACCCAGTAGCGGTCGCGGGAGCGCTCGGACTCGCGTTCCCCGGACCGGGAGCTGCTCGACTTCTTGCTGTGTCGGTGGCGGTGGCGATGGCGCCGGTAGGACTCGGCAGGATGGGGCTGCTGCTCGACAATTGCGGCTGCCGCTGCTGCTGCTGCAGTGGATTGCTGTGACTGCTGGGATTCTGCTCTACGTCTGGAGCTGCTGCTGTGCTGGGAGCACTTGCTGATGTAGTAGCTGCCATTGGGCGACACGGTTCCAATGCAGCCGCAGACGTAGCCAGGACGTTTTTTGGCACGGCGCTGATCTTCTTCGAGATGCCCGTGTTGATGCACTCCTGCAGCAGCTTCTCGTCCTTGCGCTCCCGCTCCCGCTCCCTGTGGTGCTGGTGATGATGGTGGTGATTGTGGTGGTGGCGCTGCCGCTTCTGCTGTCCAGAGGAGGGCAGCTGCACCGGCAGCGAGTCGAACTGCTTGAGATTGGGGTGCGACTGGGTGCCCGCGGCGCCCACCAGGGGCTGCTCCTCCAGCTGCCTGGCTCTGGCGCCCGGCTCCTTCGACTTGTACATCCCCTTCAGGATGCAGAGCTCGAAGAGCGACTTCGACTGGTTGTCGTTCGAGTCGCTCGAGTCCACCGAGCTGTACGACTCCTGCTGCTGGTGGTGCTGATGGTGCTGGTTTCCTGGTTGCTGCTGGTGGTTCCTGCGCACCGTCGTCGCCGAGCTGAGCGAGCTGGCCGAGGTGGCCGCATTGATGGCTATCGGCTGCGAGGAGCTCAGCGAGCTGGAGCGCTTGCCGTTCGAGCTGAAGCCGAGATTCGACTTGGGTCTATTGCAGCCAGCGGCAATAGCCTGAAAAATCATTGATTTATCTTTGAAACATTATTTTATTTAGGGGTTTCAACGGAAGATTACCTGACTCAGTAAATTGGTGTCGTCCTCCGAGTCGATGGATAGAGAACTCAGCGAATCATCTTGCCAATGCGGCGGCCTTCGGTTTTGCTCCTGCCTGGTGGTCTTTGGATCGGTTCCGGGTTTCGGATTCGCGCTCGATCTGTGGGGGAATCGAGGGATTTAAATCGGAATGCTTTTCCATCAGATGAACTTTTCTAACTTGAACCATCGCTTCACATTAAAGCAAAACATTATGATATATTTAAGATTGAAGGGGTAATACTTTAATATGAACATTAGCATCAAAAGAAATCACCCAATCAATTTGTCATTCTTATAAAAAGCCTACTATAGTGTACAAACTATCTACTCACGATATTGTTTCCTTGAGCTGCACGGCTGGGCCAACCAGACTGGATCCCACCGTGAGGTTGGACAGGCCGGAGACCACGGAGAAGTTGCAGGGGCTGTCCTCCACCAGGAACTTGTTCATCTCGTCGGCGGAGGGCAGGAAGCCGGACAGTGGGTTCCCGCCGCGTCGCAGCATGGCAATGGGATCTGGATTCCGGTCCGGATTCGGGATGGAAACCCCTTCGGAGGGGGGCTTCTGCATGCCATCGCGGATGCACTGCTGCAGCAGGCCAGCTGCTCCGCCGCAGTCTGAGGCATTGGAGGACACGTCGTCGGACAGCTGGTGGGTGTACATCTGTGCCTGGCCACTCGCCACCTCCTTCGGCTCGTTGGAGCTCATGGAGATGGCCGACAGGTTGGTGTTGCTGGCCACTTTGGAGAGCAGGGCGGGAGTGTCCTCGGTGCAGTAGCTGCGGATGGTCTCCTCGGCCACATCCACTTCCGGGTGAACGGGCGTGGACTTCGCAACCTCCGCAGGCTTCCGCTGCATGCCCATGTTAATGCAGTTGGCCAGGAGCAGCTCGTCCTCGTTGTCCTCCTCGGCCACACTAGGCGGAGCCTTCTCGTCGTCCACGATGCTCAGGTTGCTCAGACTGGTGGCCGAGGAGAACTGGGCGGGAGTGTGCTCCACGTTGAAGCTGCTCAGGTCGTCCTCGAACACACTGCGCAGTGGTTGCAGGCTGGCCGGGATTGCGGCCGGGGGAGAGTCCGCATTCGCCGCCGATCCAGCTGCACTGTTTCTCCGCGGGGATTGCGGCATGCTCTGGGTGGGCGAGTCGGGGATCTCGGAGGGGGAGATCACCCCGCTGGCCAGGCGACTGAAGTCGCTCACCACCGAGCTCTTGTCGTCGCAGTTGGCCACGTCCACGTCGGGGTCGTGGACCAGGGAGTCCATGGAGCTGCGCCGCGAGAACATCAGCGGGGTCTCCAGCGCAGAGTTCGCCTGAGTGGGGGGCTTGGCCAGGTTGGCCTGCTCAGCTGGCTGGGATTCGTGCTCCTCCTGCTTCTCCTCCTTCGGCTTGGGTCCCACGCCCGCCTGGTTGGCCTTGCCCGACTCGTCCAGGCTGCTTAACGAATCGTAGCGACTGAAGTAGCCGGGCGTTCCCTCCTCGCAGTAGTTGATGGGCTTCTCGGGAGTGTACGACCCCGATCCGCACTGCGAGAGCTTGGGCAGCTTCTTGGGAGCGCCCTCCTTGGAGGGAGCCTCCCTCACCTCCGGCTTGGCATCCGCATCCGCATCCGCCTTGGCGGCCACCCGCAGGTCGGTGACGGAGGCCGCGTTGGATATTACGTAGGGGGTGTCCTCGGTCTGGTAGCACTTGACGCTGTCCTCGAGGATCAGCAGGATCTCCTGGCCCTCGGACTTCGCGGGAACTGCCTCCGCGGGAGGCGTAAGAGAGGAGGAGGTCTTCTGGGCTCCCGCCGATCCTGATATGTCCATGTCCGACTCCAACTGATCCAGCTGGTTCTCCGCGTAGCGCAGGCTGAAGTCAGTGGGCTGGTCGAGGTCCGTCTCCTGATATGTGGACACAGTCTTGGCGGCTCCCTCGCTGTATTTGGCCGAGTAGTCGATGGGCTGCTCCTCGGTGGCCTCCGCGTCCTGTTCCATCTCCATGTCGAAGTCGGTCATCTTGGACGACTTCCCCTTGCGCTGCGCATCCGAGGCGGAGGCGGACCGGATGAGGTGGTCGTAGGCGCAGTCCGACTTGGCGGAGTACACCGAGTCGCGGCTCTCGCTCTTCGTCAGCATCGCGGAGCGGGTCAAGCGGGGCACGGATGCGGCTGGATGGCGCCTTTGCGAGGCGGACGTCGAGCGCTCCTTGGCCAGCTTCCCTCCGGAGTCGAGGTTCTCGCAGGTCTCCGCCGTGTGCCGCTCGCCCAGCTCCTGCTGCAGCGCCTTCGCCTTGCGCGCCTCCAGCGTGGGCAGCGCCTTCAGTCCCATGGAGCGGGCGATGGGGTCCAGCTGGTGGTGGTTCTGCACGGCCGGCCGGAAGTTGAGCAGGTTCTTCAGGGCGGAGGAGCTGCCCTCCGAGATCATGGCGTGCTTGGAGTGGATCAGCGAGCGCAGCATCGGCACCGCCCCGTTGTCCCAGAGGAACTTCTGGTCCTCGGGCGAGCGGGCCGAAAGGTTCCACAAAGTGCCGCACGAGTTGCTCACTACCGTGAGGCTCTCCGACTTGAGCTGCTGCAGCAGGATGGCCAGGCAGTTGTGCTGGCGCAGGATCTGCCTGTAGGGTTCGCACACCGCGATGTGGCTGGACACGTTGCGCAGGATCCCTCCCGCGTTCTCGATGATCTTGAGCGTCTTGCTGGGTCCCTCGTAGCTGAGCATGCCCACCAGGAAGGCCAGTGCCCCCTCCACGGCGCAGAACTCCGCCTTGTTGGTGCTACAGTGAGCGGAGAGGTTCCACAGCGCCGAGAGGATGGCCTTCAGCGTGTTCTCGCTGCGGTTCCGCATGGCCGCCAGCGCCAACGCGGTCACCGTGCCGATCTCGTTGAGCACCGCCTTCATGCTGCTGTCCGCCCGCCAGGAGAGGTTCCGCAGCACGCTGGCCGTCACCTGGAGCAGGTCGTCGGGCGCGGAGTCCAGCTGGGCCACCAGGGCCTCCATGAACGGCTTCTGGCCGCAGAGCAGCGCCTTGTTGTTTTCGTCCCCGAAGGTGAGGTTGGTGAGCGCCATCAAAGCGTACCTCCTCAGCGAATTGCAGCACTGGTCCTCCGGCTTGGGTCCGTGGACGGCGTGGTCCAGGTGGACCAGGTTGGGGATCGCGTGCAGCGCCCCCAGCTCGCACATGGCGTGCCGGTGCTCCTCGTCGAAGCTGACCTTCATCAGCGAGGAGATGGCCGCCAGCGGGTGGCGGTCCGAGTCGTCCGCGATCGCCTCCCCGCCGCTCTGGAGCAGCGTCTTCAGGAAGGAGCAGTAGTCGACGATCTGGTCGAGCAGGCGCAGCACCTTCGCCTCCCTTCTGCCCGCCTTCTCGTCCGGGTGGCCGTGGACCACGTTGTGCAGCGCCTGGGAGGCGCACCGGCGCACCTCCTGCTCGTTGTCCGCCGAGTGCATCATCTGGACGAGGAGCGGCATGCAGCCGGAGCGGCGAAGGGTGGCGCAGCTCTGCGCGTTCCCCGACAGCTCCAGGAACTTCTTGGCCATCTCGAGCGGATCGTTGGAGCCGAGCATCGAGAGCAGCGAGTAGACGCACTCCACCTTCGAGCCAAGAGACGCCTCCACCGCCGCCGAGCTGCTGTACCGCTCGTCGAAGCTCGTTGTCCAGGCGGCTCCCTTGGGCAGTCGGCCAGCGGGAGTCGCCGTGGCGGGGGAGTCGCCGTCCAGGAAGCGGGAGAGCGTGTAGGAGGGCTCCTTGCTGCGCGAAGCTCGCCCTGCGCTGGCCGGGGATCCGCCGTTGGTGCGCGGAGGCAGCTCCTCCAGCTGCTGCTGCTGCGCCGACTGCCGCTCGAAGTTGCGGTCCAGGCTGCGGTGCTCCCGCATCTCGCGCAGCTCCTGGGCCAGCATGTAGTCCGGCGGAATGGGGTTCTCGTCGAGGAAGTGCTTGGCCGGCTGCTTCTTATTAACGGCTCCGGATCCCAGGGGTAATCCTGCTCCGCCGCCGCCACTCTGGTAGTGGAGCGTGTTGTCGTCCTGGGTGAACTCCTTCTTGGTGTAGCCGCTGGCGGCCAGCTCGTAATCGCTGACCTCGCCGTCGCGCTCGTACTTCTTGTCCATCTTCAGCTGCTCCCCGGAGCTGGTCCCATGGAACATGGGCTCCTTGTAGTCCGGCGGCGGTACGGCGTCGTAGTCGAGGAAGTGCGGCTTGCGCTCCGGCACCGCGTCCACGTCCACGTCCACGTCCTCCAGGCTCAGGCCCGCGATGCCCTCCTCGAGGTCGGGAGTCAGCGTGGGCTCCAGCATGGTCAGTGGGGATCTGCAGCTGGAGCGGGAGCGGCTAAGGGAGCGGGATTCGGGATGCTCACTGCGCGGAGTCAATGCTCCATGGCCTGCAACGGTGGGAGATAGAGTAGATTGAGTACAGAGTGAGAGGGACTCTATAAATTGCAATAGACTTGGTGGTGGCCGGGCCAGGGCGTGGGCTAATTATAGCCACAGCCGCAGCCGCCTTTCCTGAATCCGATGCCTGTAACAATCCGATGGGCAAGGGTGGAGTAGAGGGGAATCGGATGGCCAAGGGGATACCTATATCGAGTGTCAGGTGTGGGCAGCGCTCAAAAATGCAACCGGATAAGGCGGGGATGGGTTTCAGGTGCCTTGTAAAGTAATTGCAAAAATAAACGAGGAATATGATATGTACTTAAAAGTTGGAAAACCTCTTATTCAAATATCAAAAACTTTTGAACTGAATAACGACTTAAACTATTAGGAGCCTACACTTAACTCATCACCAGCATATGACTCGCTTTATGATCGATTGTAACTGTGCCAGCTTTATGATATGATAATCCCAACACGATAATGTTATCTGAAGAGGGTGAGGTCACTTCCGAAGGGAGATCTCAAGTTCAAAGTCCCTAAAATCGAGTACTTGTAAACCATCAGGTTTTAATTAGTTAATCAACTAAGAAAATTAGCTGACCCTCTTCGCTTGCTA
Organism: Drosophila ficusphila; assembly: GCF_018152265.1. Lineage (NCBI taxonomy): Eukaryota > Metazoa > Arthropoda > Insecta > Diptera > Drosophilidae > Drosophila > Drosophila ficusphila. The sequence continues at coordinate 24,422,060 of NW_025064737.1, forward strand.
CCCTTTACTTTCTAAGCGAATGCATAATTTAAGAGCCGCCCGAAAGAATTCGTCTGTTGTTGCGGCAGGTTCTCTTGATTGCCTGCTCTATCGCGCTGTAACTTAATCATCGGACCGACTTTCAGGTAGTGCCAACAACAATGGCAAATAATCAGCTAAATCATTATCATGATTAGCCGAGCTGGCGCTGCATCTTTTAGAAAGTTAGCGGCACACGGCGTCGTCTTTGCGGAATTTCCAGTGCATGAAAAAAAGATACAGATGCGTTTTCAGCAGATATATTGCTTTTGATATTGTTGGTGTTTCTCTTGTTATTGTTGTTGTTGTTGCTACACACTCTGTTCGAGTACAAGACATATTTCTCATTTGAGCTACCGTTGAATTATGTGCAAATGCAATTTGGTGCTGCACTTCTTTTTTTTTAGTTGTTATTGTAGCGTAAAATTGAGCATGGACGGACAAATGTGTATAAATATGTATGTGCACAGAGAGAAAATTCTAAATAATTTCATTGAATTTTTATTTCACAAGTAAGTAGATTAATGGAAAAAAATAATACTTTTTTTACTGTGCCGACAATCCCAGCCAAAGTGGATCGGGAATGACCCGGGTCGTGTACCAGTTCTCGCTCCCCACAAGTCAACTTGTTCAAGCTCCAATTGGCAAATTAATCAAATTTTAATTGCGACCAGCATAAAGAGAAACAACGAAAAGTGGTAACCGCAATTTGAGTGGCTGCGAAATGCAAATCGCTTGTGTAACAGCGGAAATGCATCCATCGAATCCACTCGAATCGGAATGGAATGGAATGTTAGATTGGCCGGCCAATTGGTGGCCAATCATTCATCATTCGAGTGGCTGCTTGCCTAGGCCTTCACCCAAAATTAACTGTTGTAATCAGACCCTTGATAAGGCGGCCCCACTGATTAACACTTAGCAAGAGTTCCGCGGTATCTATGTATGTTCGTAGTCTTTAAGAATTCAGAGGACGAACACTTCGATGAATCAACGATCCGCGAATTAGAAGAATCAGCCCCATATAGATCCTATACTATATACTATATATACATGGGGCTGGCAAGTGCCACAAAGAATGCGAAAACATGCGTCACTCGTCTAGCCAGAGAGCCAGAGCTCTATAGTTCCCCCAGAGACGACTCCTCCTCGAGTCATTAACCGGGCAGCAAAGCACATAAGGAACCCTCGCACAATGGAGACAATTCAGCTCTAAACGGTTTGAGTTTGCGAATTCAATTGGATGGCTGTGGAGCAGGCGACTTTCAAAACTATCCCACGCTTTAAAAAAAACATTTGGGGATCATGAGTAATTGCAAATTAGAAAGTGAATCAGATCGTTTTAACCTCTTGACAAAAACAAGACATTAACATCTAAGTATCACTTACGTTTGACAAATTTAAAAGAGTGGAAGGCGGGCAAGAAATTTGAATAATTAAATCAAGATGAGTGCGATTCCTTTTATGGTGCAGCAATAAGGCAAACTCAGTTTCGTTTTATTCTAGTTATGTGGTCTATAAGATTAACCTTTACTTAACTTAGTTGGGAGAGCTACACATACTGTCTAAGAGGGTGAGCAAAAATGGATTTGGGGTCCGAAACCGGCCATTTTAGAGGGTAAAGTACTTCAAAGAAAAGACTAAGGGTAGTTTCATCTCATCATCCCCTATACTTTTATTCTCGAAAAGTACAAACGGAAAACGATACATCAAACATGAAATACTTTAGCAAGGCAGGAATTTAAGCCCATCAAGTCAATCAACTATTCTGCCCCCCAATTCCCCGACGCCCCCCACTGTGCGGCTCTTCGGTATGGCACACATTTTGCATACCGAATGGTTTATTTGGCGGCAGAATTATCAAAGAAAGAAGAATTGAAGATTTACAGGGGGGATAAAGAGGGGACGATGAAAGCCGAAAGCCATTAAACAGGCGCACAGGGAAATATGCGCAATAATATTAAATAATAAAACTACACACTATACACTACTAACTAACTACTGCCACTGTACTGATTCATTCGGTTTAATGAACGCCGCTTTGTTTTGTTGTTTTCTTGTTTTGCTGCCTGGCTTTACGAGTTGTCTTTGCCGCGAGATGATGATTATGTAAATTGTAGAAAAGTAAAAGGGAAACTAAATACGGGCGCATGCAGTGTGGAATTGTGTTGTGTTTCTGTTTCCAGTGTTTTCGGAGTCGTGTAAAACAATCGAGCGTGCAGATATTATTGTATTTTCCTTAATGGGCGTGCAGCCGAACTGCGGTGATTAATTATGCTGCGGTGAAATGGAAATGGAAGTGGTCGAAAATAGTTATCAATTAGGCGTGCCACAATCACTTGCAGCAGCGGGAAAACGGGAAAGAAAACATTGAGCAGTGCGTTTTCCAACTGATAAAGGAGCACCCACACACGCACGCAAACACACGGTGACACCCTCACTACTGCGCAGACGCATTCTGATTGGGACCTTTATTGATTTTTCCTGCGGAAGGAATCAGCAGGGAAACAGGAATTTCGCAGATAGCCCATAAACACACAAATTTATCACTTAAATCTCCAACATACACACACTTCTGCTATATAAGGTTTTAGCTTATGTATTCAGTAAACATTCCGCGTTTATTGTCACGCCAAAAAAGAACATTTCCAATTGGAAGAGGCAGCGACAAAACTCCCACACACACAGGCAGATTCTCCAACTGGCGTACCTTGACTAAAACAGTTTCTCCTCTTTTTTTCGCCCACCAGATGACACATATCACTTTGTTTACCCACAGATATCAACTATTTGAGTTCTGGGTTCATTTCGCGACAAAACAAATAGGAATCGCGCCCGAAAGTCCGCTTATCAACAAAATCGCGACCAACCGCGGCGAGTTGTGTGACCGTTGTGAAAAATCTAGTTGAAAAACAAGGGTGTGCCCGTCTTCTTGTTCATTCGAAAACACCTTACAATTACTATTGGGCAGTTACATTACAGAATGTCGAGAACAGAAAAGAATAAAATTTAAAAAATATTTTTGATTTTCTACAACAGAACATACTGTCTTTGCTTTTATGAAAAATGTACAACAAAATGCACTTTAAAGGAATATATTGGCACTTGACTATAAAGTTGTCTGGATCGAAGCCAAGGTGCTATAATTTAGCCGTGTTTCAAACCAACTTTCGACCAATTGGAGACTTCAACCAATGACAATGAGAATTAAAAACCTTGCTGGATTTTTTAGTTTGAATTTAACGCTAGCTGGGAGAAAGCCATATCTCCGACTGGTAACTCTAATTGGACAGCTGAGCGCCAAGGAGAGTACTTTGTTGTTGCTGCGCCCGGGAAGCTGCCAACGGAAAAATCGAAAAGCAATAGAACGCAAAAACCAAACAAAACGGTCGCGAGTGCGCGACGAGCTAACAACAATTGGCGGAGCCAAAAGTCAAACCGCTAAAATTTGCAAAGTGAAAAATCCAATTGGAAGTGCAGATGCGAGTCCGAAATTCGTATTGATTTTCTTGTTTGTGTGTGCGCGGGTCCGTGAAAAACGCAACAAAAGCAAAAGCAACCACTTCCAGACTCCCCAATCAGCCACTTCCTTTTTCTCCACCTAGCGGTAATCGTCGCCAATTGGAAGCGCGATCTTTGCCTTCCAGTGGCAGCAACAACAAAAGCAGTAGAAAAACAACAACAATGTAGACAAGTGCAAGTGTCGTTGTGCGTAGTTGTAGTTATTAAACAAGATAAAGTGGAGGAGAGCGAGATAGAGACAACAACAAAAGCGAAAGTTTTATTGCGTGCGCTTGTGTGTGTGTATGTATGTGTGCTGTGCGAAAAATGGTGGATAAATATAGGCAATAATAAATGCAAATTCAAATGCAAATGCAAATCTTTGCCAATAAAAAGGGTGTTTCTGCCGCAATAACTGGATAAAATACGTAAATGCAGGGAGTGGCCGGCTGAGTTGGATTTTTTCGGCAAAACCTGAAGCTCTGAAAACAGCAGCGACAAAATGTGGATACCTTCGAATAACAAATACGGAGTCGGTGAGTAAATAAACGAAATGTACCACCCACTTTTCCAGCGCACCCTGCCTCCCACCTTCCACCACCCCCCGCCCCCCGCTGGGCGTCACGTGCGTGGCCTTTGTTTTTATTGTTGCCTTTTGCGGCGATTCACGCTTTTTTCCGCGAAACGCCGGATACCAAACCGAATACCCACCCAACCACCCCCGCACTTTTGGGCGGACAGCAGGGAGGAAAAGCGATTTTTCTACTTATTTTCGTACACAAACTGTTTGTAGCATCATCATCCCCCAGTCCACCGCCCCCCTGCACCCCCTTTTCCTTTCCACCCAGCGTGTATCTCAAAGAGACTTCTCTGTTTGTTGCTGCTGCCGTGCTGCGATTTGATGTGTTTATACACACAGCTTTCCCCGCTCGCACTTTTCCGCACAGCGCTCTTCTGTCTTCTGTCGCGCTGCCAATTTCCCGGCCAGGTGCTGCCAATTTAAATGCTTTCGTAATTACACACCTAAAAAAATATATCTTTTGTATTTTTTAGTTATATTATATAGGATTGTTTAGTATAGTAAACATATGGAATGGAAAATTATAACTCTTGCAATCAAATATATATATTTTCAAGAATTCTGTTGTTTTTGTTTTCATTTTCTGTCTTTAGATTTTTCTCATTTTAAAGATGAAGATACATAGTTATCTCTTTTTTGCTGCACAGCTAGTTGGCAAAGTGGCTATATCTTAACCGCCGTAGAAAATCGCGTTGCGTGTTTTGATAACACACTTGCGGACAATTCAAGTAGATCTTGGAGTTCTTTGTGCCCACTCAGTCGCTCCTCTCCAGCTGGATTTCCACATTATCTCCGCATTCGTCACACTTCCCGCTTCAATGGCAGCGCTTAACAAATTGCAGAGGGGGCGGGGCAGGGAAGTTGGAGAACAAAATAAAACAAAACGAGTGAATGAAATAAAAGACCGAACGACAGCATCTTCAGAAGCAGACTCTGTGCCAAGTTTTATTCATTGTGCCGCTTCAATGGTCTCCGCCCAGATAAGCACCAATTTTTATTGTTGTTGAGGAAGGCAATTTGTATACACTTAAAGGCTTAAAAATTCAATCCACAGTATGTCAGATTTAAAATAATACAAATTATTATAACTAAACCATTGGTTTTAATAGTATCTTTAGTACTTTTGAAGTAATCGGAGGTTTGGCAGGGTATCTGACATTCGGTGATGAAGTTTCTTGTGGCTCCACTGCTGAGCTGCTTCTGCTCCAGTTTCCCAGCTTTTGCCGCTGCTCGCTGATGTTTGCCCCCCATTTAACCCGCCAAAGATTGACATGACAGCGGTCAGAGTTTACACAAATCAATCAGTCACTCGGCGAACGGCGATCCATTCTAGTTGAACATCATTAGCGATTCGAGGCGCTGTCAAGCCAACGCCCTAACCTTGCACAATTACCAGTTCCCAGTGCCCATTTCCCAGTTCCTCCCCCTTTTGTCACCGCCTCCTTGAGGTCCTTGTGCCGCTCCTCTTTCATCCTGTCTTTCATCCTGCAGCGCCACGTGCTGGCCAACTGCAACTGCTGGGCAATGACTTCATTACCATCGCACTCTTTGTCTCCTTTTCAAGTAATCATTACCGCTGCGGAAAATACAGTCTGCCATCGGTAATCAAAAACCACCATCTGTCACTTAGAGAAATATATAATAGAAATTTTCATTGATCAAACCACAATTTCGTTTATAAAATTCTTCAGAGGAGAAACCACCCCCCAACATTAGTTACCATTTGCGGTATTTCATGTTCCCTTAAGAGTCTTGCTAATCTTCTCCTGCAAAGTCTTCTTTACCCAGGTCCAACTGTAGTTATTGCCCTCGATTGCGCAGTGAGTCGAGTGCACAATGGTGACAATTTGCGGAGCAACCCTCGTGGATCTGGGCCCGTCCATGCGGGTCACTTCCACTCGGGAGTTGCAAACTTAGATTCGAAGCCGAAACTTTACGCAACTTTAGCCAAAAAATCAAAATGAATCTGTGAAGGGAGGGGAGGGAAGGGAGGGGCGGAGGAGGGGACTGTGGACCGGATGTTGCCGCTCCGTCTCCCCGACTTTTCTACGTTCCGACTTTCCGTATTTCTGCCTGGCTGTCTGCCTTTCCAGCGAATTCCGCTGTCGCTGCGGCAATTTCAGTTTCAACTTTAATTTAATATTCATTTTATGCATTTGGCCAGTGGAGCCGCGCACAAATTTGTGCAGCGCTTCCTTCCTCCAGAACGCACAACATACACACTCTACACTCAACCACACACATGAGTGCGCATAAAATTGATTCATTCCCATTGTTTAATATGCTGGGCGGCAAGGGTTTCTCTGATTCGAGCTGTGCGTACGAGGCACTCGTCCATTTGAGCTGTACTTCCATAACTCGTCTTTAACGATTTATTTATGAATTGCCATTTGTGGGACACGCGGCGTATGATTAACAGCCCGCGCACACGCACACTCCACTCGAAATTTATCGGGGAATCGCATCGCATTTGGGCGCATTATCGGTCACATTTCCGGAAGGACGGACGGTTTCCCCATCCGCCGGCTGATTTACTCGTATGTTAATGCAGGCATTGTGGAGGGCTCGTCTAGTAGAGCCTGGGGATGTCCCCCATTAGGAAGTTCGATGAGCCCCGAAAGATAAGGAGTTACCTGTCCCGCAAAGTGATTAAATACGCCAGCGTAAATACACTGTACAAATAGTTATGAAGGTCTTCCGGTGGAGCCCCAAAAAGGGGGAGCATTGATGGGAAACTGGCGTTAGCAGTTGTCGCTTATCGATCGATATATGTAAGTGGATATAAGTGGGGGCTTACGAATTAAATATCCGAAATGAGCAAACAAAGTTACAGCGCTAAATGCGCGCCATGTGGATTTTAAATGCTCATTTACATGCGAAAACAAAATGCAAACAGTGACAAAAAACAAACAAGTGTGCAAGCACTCAATTGAGTGGCACATATGAAATGCTTTTAATTACAGCAATGCCAGCCACATCGGGAGATACAAAATGCATATAATAAGCAAATATTTTCAGACCCGCCAGCACGAACACATACTCATTCCCCAACTGATGTCACTAACTCGCAATTATAATAAAATCCACTTGACAATGGAGGAAAGTCCGCTTTGTTCGGCCGGAGTTCGCTCTCCGAGCGGAGTGAATGCCACAGCAGCATCCATTCGGGCAACTCTATTATTCAGACAGCGCCAGTGATAATGACATCTGATTGACATTTGGGTCATGCTTCCTCCTGCGGACAGCTTTCGAGTGGTTCCGCTAAGCAAACTAAAGCAAAAGGGTGTTATGCCCTCTATATACACGTTTCACTTTGATTTGCATTTGAAATGTAGGTATTGCACACTTGCATTGACTGCGATTTTCATTGGTTGCGAGATTAACTTGGTCATAAATGAGACAAGTGGGGCAAATATGGTAATATAGTATAACAAATACATTCAATTTATAGTGGCATTTTGTCGTCATATGCACTTCACCGTATAAATCCACATAAACTGACTATCTTTATTGTCTGCCTTATCGGTTTTATATATGTAGATTGCAATGTTATAGATCATAAACTTGCTAATAGTTCACGGCACAAACTCAAGCTAATATACAGCTTATAAATCAATCAACCAATTAATTAACCACTTTCGAACACGTTTGCTTTGGTAGTCAAATTTCGAATTAAAATATTTTCCGGACGACTTTCTAAAACAACCTTTAAATAACTTTTAAACAGAGCATGTGTCATAAGTACTCCGCTTTAGAATATTTAGTAGTACGAGAATCGTTACCTGCGAATGCGATAATTAAGTTTTTGTCCCCCAGAGGAGCTATAACCCTATAACCCCAGCCGATTCAAAGCTAATTTTAGTGGGTTTGGGCCAGCCACTTGACCCACATTCGGGCGGTTTCCCTTTCCGCGGTCGGCGGGTTCCGCACTTTGCTGGCGACCTCATATTGTTGGTTATAACACAATTAATTAATTAAATTCTTAAGCCTCCCCGGCGGCACTCGAGTGCCGTGGCGGCTGAGGCGGATGCGGATGCGAATGCGGATACGCGGGGGGGTCAAGTGCGAAGATGGCCCCCTCGGGGGGCTAACCACCACGCCCCTGCAGTCGGCCAGCTCATTCAATCCATTTGCAGTGGGGCTTCTACTGAGGCTCGCCAGCAGCGAGTAGTGCAGGCAGCTCTTTCATTTAATTTAAAATTATTTCCCCCACTTTCCCCTTTTCCCCCTTTCCATCTGGCATGCACTTGCCTTAACGACTTTTTTATTTAAATACGTTTGTTGACATTGCGGACTTGTTGGAGTGAGCTTTGTGTGCTCCGTTCCGCTCCTCCTTCGGGGTGGATACAGTCCCAGCGCTTCCCCTTTGGCCTTTGTGCGAGGGCAAACAAAAGGAGTGATGTAAGCCGAGCCTTTTGGGATATTGCATTCATCGTAAAAGTAATTATGCGGCTCAGCCCTGCGATGATCCTGCCAATTTCCACTGCCACTTCAAGACAACTTTGCGAAGTTTAATATTAAATTTCCCTAAGTCTGCTAAATGCTCATTATAATTATGTGTGCACGCAGAGAAAAGTTTGATTATGCTGCACATTAACCCTTTTGTTTGGGATATACACACTGTTTATTTAGGCAGCTATTAAGCACTTCTTAATCATTTTGCTGAGATTGCTTAAATTAGTTTGAGCTGGCAATCAAAGATTTCACAGTCCCTCCGATCTGAGCTTAAGGAAATGCGTTCCCCTAATGGCTATGACTTTTTTGTCAGTGTACTCGAGAGGGTTTTTCCAGTTGGCTGTGAGTTTTAGCTGCTTGCCAGGCCGACGCCTGCCTAATGTGACTGACCTAAATAGTGCAAACGCTTGGCTGGCATTTTGCCTACTACGCTGCGGAATCCAGGATGTGTGCAAAAGTACACTCAAGAAAATGTGTTATAAGGAACCCAAAAAATATATTAAATTTTCCATTAGAGAGGGCATAGATTGAGTATCTGAAAAAGAGGAAAGAAGTTGGGTTTTATTTTCATAATGCTGAGCTATTGCTTCCCTCTTCAACTCAAGTACCCTTTAAAAGTATTGATCCTTTTTGGAGTAGGAAACACTGGACTATTTTCTGAGTGCCAAAGCATGTGTGTGTGTGAGAGTGTGTGTGTGTGTGCTCATTTGGCGGAGTGTTTGCCCGCGCCGGCTGAAGTGCCAAGAGCGGAGGTCTTCAACTGGCGTTTTAAATTATAAAATACTTGCTATTTAGCATCTCCAGAATTCATTTAAATCAGGCTGCCGCATTCGCGGCGAGTGGCGCAAATTGAAGCCAGTTAGCTACAGCTGAAATAAAGACGAGGGACTCTGGCAAAGGCAAAAGCAAAAGCAGCAGCTCCATAAAGCACTCACAGCAGCAACAGCAACAGCTACGACAGCAGCAACATCTACAGCAGCAACAGCAACAGCAACAGCTACAGTAGCAACAACAGGAAGCAGTTTGCCCATTTTCATGGCACTGAAGCATTTCATTTACATCTCCCCTCCCGAATCCCCTTTTCAGTCTTTCTGACTCTCTGTCTGAATGTCTCTCCGTCTGAATGTCTGTCTGTCTGGGCGTGCGTTTTATTAGCTCCTTTCGTTGATATGCTCATGCCGTGCTCGCTCGTTTGTCTTTCAACAGGGGAGCCCACATACACACACACACTTACATTTACTGCCAGATCCACCCAGCCCCACAGACACCACCTCCGCCACCTCCACCACCAGAATCAGCAGCAGAGCCCGCAGAACCGGCAGAAGCACCACCACCGCCATCAGCACCACCCCATCGCTGCCGGGTTCCTCTTCTTGCGGCGCCTCCCAGACTAGAGTGTGTGTGCCTTGCATTTGTAATTGAAACACGGCGAAAAATCGGACGGGCTTGTCCGGAATGTGAATTAGCCACACGAACTTTGATATCAGCGATGATAGTGGGGAAACTCACTGATTCATCAACTTACCTACTAGTACTTACATTTGGTTTCTTATCATATTATTTGTCTTACGAAGAAAACTTTTCTAATCAATGTATCGATTACCCAAGGTTAGGTTACCGACTTCTTAATCTGTATTAACAAAAAGTGTAGAATGTAGTGAAGCACAACTAAATCATGAACAGAAATACCTAAAATATTTTCCTTCATTCAAAATATGAATGTGCGAAGTACGAAGACGGAGTTCAGTAACCTCTTCAGAAAAATATAATTGAAATTCCAGATGGCTTGTTTTTCCCAATCGAACATTTATTGTCCCGAGACCAAAACCAAAGTTGGCAGTGTAATCGTTACCATATCCATATCCAGCATTGCGGATACATGCAGCAGCTTTCTCAGCCGGCGATGTGGCTCCCGTTTTCGAGCCCGGATCGGAGTTATGGTGGCTCCCACTTGGTTTGCTGGATCCCTGTGTTCCCAAAGTGTTCGATTGCTTTGGCATTGTTCCGTTCTCGATAAAGGGACACCCCCATCACCATCACACGAACCACACTCGCCTGGCTCCATAAAAACACGCCCGGGTGCATATATTTTCTTTTCATAGCCATTTGCCTATTTATAGTTGAAGTATTTATTGTTGCCGGGCCACTCGTGGCATGCTCAAGTGGCCACTCGTGGGGGCACTTTAATTGCCACGCCGTCCATCCTGGGGCAATGTCATGGCCAAGAAGTGCGGCGCAACTGGTTGTAATCCTCCGCTGCTAAATCTTAACTTTTCCTGCTCTCATTTCGTTTTCCCTCTCTGTTCCCCCAAACAGCCATCCACAATTGGCATGGCGATGTCCGGTTCGGCTTGGCACTCGACGTCGGCGACTCCGTGGACATTGTGGAGGAGTGCAAGTTCTGGTACCGCGGCTCCTGTCCCCGAAAGTCCCGGACGGTGGGCCTCTTCCCCAAAACCTACATACACATCAAGGACCTGTCCAAAATCGATCCCGTGGTCGCCGAGTGCACCCAAGTCCTGCGAGAATGGTCCGAGATCTGGAAGCGCCTCTACGTGGTAAGTTGATTAAACACCCCTAAGAAATATAAAGCTAAATAAATCCAAATCCCTTTTTTAGGATCGCGAGGCTTACAAGTTCCAAACCCTGCGCAAAGTAATGTTTTCCATATTGGAAAGTCGGAGGGAGCTGCTGAGTGCCACCATGACCCAGGACCAAACCCTGGAGCTCCAGATGATGGTGGTTTCGAAAATCGACTGGGGTAACCGGTAAGTTGATCGCTATTCATTATGATTTCCCAACAAGCCAAGCTTGAGTGCGTTGTTGGAGTTCTGCTTTGTTGAAAAGCATTCCCACGAAGTTATGAATGCCGACTGCGTAGTACTACAGTCGTAATTCAATGCCCTTGCTAAAACAATAGAAATTCCAATCTTTGTTGTTACGAATATAAACACAACCGTTTCCCGCCATTGATAAGACCGGAGTTTAGCTGAAATTGTATATAGAATATTTATTACAACTTTGAACTTAGATAGCTTGGGTTCTCTTTTGCTTTATGTAAAATGTGTTCTTTTCTAGCAATAATCACAATAATTTTGTTATAAACAAAATTCCTTAAAATTACGATATATCTGTAGACTAAATGTTAGGACAAAAATAGCGAGAGCATCGTGTATACGTATACTCGATTAAATATTCGTAATTATATCCTCGTCGTACTCGTATCATTCGATTACTACAATTTTATATAGATCAACGTTTCGTGAGCGTGCGTGAGCGATAAGCAGATATAGCTGCATAGGTTTTCTTCCCGGATCGGATCGGATCGGTCATCCGAACTAACTGTTAAACTTAAGTGTATATTTAAATGGCGCATCATTGTCATCGACCCACCTACGATACCCAGTAGCCAAATCGCAAATGGGATCCTTCATACTCCATACTCCATCCTCCAACCTTCAAATCCTCAACCTACAAATTGCACGGTCTTCCTGTGTCCCTCTTTATAGTTTCCCCTCTCCTCAATGGGGTATCCCCAACTCATTCTCACTCTGTGGCACTCACTCTGTACTGCACTCGTGTCACCGACGAACTGCACCTGCTCTCCTGGGATTCAATTCAAAGATTACTTCCTTACAATTTCGCTAGATATATATTTCGCATAGAACATACAGAGCTGGATCTCCGCTGATTCGTGATTCGTCCTCCTGCAGTCCTGCGCTTACAAATGGAAATGCCTAAACTCATGACACACAACTCTCTCCACTCCTCTCTCCACTCCTCTCCTCACCTCCCTACCTCCCCTACGAATATTATTGAGAAATCATTGAAATCATTGTTTTGGAAGCCAGCCGGAGCGGTGGGCTCATGTCTCCGTCTCCTTGCCGCCGCCGAAGCTCTCCACCGGTGGGTAGATCGGGTGGCTGATGGGGTTCATCTCGAGGGTCGAGGGGGCCGAGGGGGGTTCGGGAGGCTCCGAGCAGGCTGCAGAGCTGCTGCAGCATGTCGCTGTACGACCTTGTGCTGAGGTTCTGGCTGAGGAAGTGCAAGATGAGGAAGTCACCAATCTGCGGGATAGAAAATGATGGTTAGAATCGGTTTAGAGGGGATAACCAAGAGTAACTTATACCTCCAAACGCCTGACCAATCCGGCGATCTCCTTGCGCTGTCCTGAGCGATAGGACCGCTTGATGATGGTCTCCCGGGTGGTGGGCATCATGATAACCACCAGCGAATACAGCACAGCCACTCCCGAGATGGTGGCCAAAATAATAAACCAGAACCTGTTAGGTAATCAAAAATCATTGAAGATCTATTCAAAGAAATGGGTTCAAGCTCTTGAACTCACCATAGGAAAATGTAGATCTTCTCGTTCAAAATATTCAGAGCGAGCACACAGAGCGTGTCGTGCTTCTGGATCGATCCACTGGGACCGAACTTGTGGAAGGTGCACTTGGTCAGTCGCGGGAAGATCTCGATCATGGGATCGTAGCGCTTGTCCTGGTCCATGTTCGAAAACTTGACCACGTCCGTTCCGTAGGACATGAAAGCACCGCCCAGGAACTTATCCACCATGAAGATGTTCACAATCACATTGACGAAGTTCAGCAGCTCGCAGAAGAAGTAGGCGAACGAGTAGCCGTTGTGGGTGTTCAGGCTGCTCACGAAGTACTTGAGGATCCGGTCCTGGCGATCCCGCCGATAGTCGTCCGGCACACTGACCATGCCGCGCAGCCCATCGGTGATCATGCGGATCTTGCCGTCCTCCATGTTCTTCCAGACCCAGTGGGGCACATAGAACATGAGACCCTGCAACACAGTAAACAGATTTGTTTAGTCGGAAGTGGAAATTACATTAATAGACACTAGACCGCCTTGCTTTAAGTGAGCAATAGTTTCTGTGTCTAGAGTTCAATTAAGTCCACTTAATCTTACACAAGATGGTTATTTTACCAGTCTCATTTGATCATCTTCGTGATAATTGGAAAATCGTGTGGAATATAAGATCTGCTTACATTGTTACTAATTCAATTTAAAAGCTGTTTTAAGCATGAAGATAATCTTTTGAAAAACATTAGGATGTTTTAATGTATTCTATCTGTTTAGTTGTTTCTGCTATCTTATCACTTTTTGGTCGTGTAAACTCACCTGGAAGAAGAGCACGAAGGGCACCCATTGGTAGTAGCTGTGGTAGCGCTTCTCTTGGCCGTACTCGTTGCCCAGGCCCGGAGCAGCCACGTCCGTCCCGATCTGGCGGTGCTGCTGGCCAGGTATCGTGAACGTGTAGGTGATCCAGCAGAACGTGTTGATCACGTGCATCGGAATGGAGCCGTCGTTGATGCAACTGATGGGATCGCCTGCAAGCGCAAAGATAAATACAATTTGTAGATATGCACTCGACCTCGCCGCAATTCGAATTCCTCGCCGGCAACCTCGCAGGCGAGCCGTTCGTCAACGTCAAGTGCCATTAGGGCAATCTCTGGTCCCGGCTCCCCAGCTCCCCAGCTCTCCATCTCCCCAATCCCAATTTGTCGGCTTGTGGGTGCGGTTTTTCTACGGTTACATTTATTACGGTTGCAGGTCGCTATACTCGTACTCGTGTAGACGACGTGCCTAGGCAGACTTGCAACATTCAAGCGGGCGGACAGATAGACGGACGGACGGAGAGAGACTTTTTGGGTGCGCCCCAACTTCAACATCAACTCTGCCTTTCCCTCTGTTTTGGGCAAACAAAGTGGCTACAAATGGAGCTGCAGACGGAGGAAAAGAGGGTGGAGAGGGGAATTCCCAGAACCAACCGTCAATATTTGACTGTGGTTCTGTCAGATGTTCACTTTTAGAGCACTTCTTTTAATGCACAAATATTTGGCTCGAAGCTGGGCGGCTGTGCGGTTGCCTAGACTTCGGGTTGAAGTTTCATGAAATCAGTATTAAAGCCATCTGCTCTAAACTTGTTACCTTAACCAAATGTTAGGTAACCATGCCTGCTTTACTATTATTTACAGCTTTTGAGCTCTTCATGAGTTCTTAATTTGCGAATCGCTAGTTGGGAAGTCTAATTATCACCTTTTTATGCTGGAAATAGCAACATTCTTTTCTTAAAGCCCAATTGTGAGTGCGTGGGAACGCAAAATCACATTTATTTCGAGTATCATTATGTAAAGCACCTCAGTGATACATTGATTTTCACGGCTCTTTCGAACGAATCGCAGGTTACCTCCCGCAGCGACCGAGTTATGAGTCATTTGAATAAATGGCTTTGGATGAAATCCGATCAACGTGCTGCGGTCAATTTGTGAAAGCTATGCACGAGCTACTTTTCTTTATGTTTCGATGAGTCGGATTGTGTGTGGCTTGCACTTTAGTGCTGCATTAGCAGCCGTGTTGCAATTGCTTGAGCAAACTGGGCTAATCGGGTGCTAAACACTTGCAGGGCTGCACTAATTTCGGATA